>NC_141168.1:13685000-18685000 GCF_055505025.1 Bos grunniens
CTCCCCTGTCTCTGGGATTCCCCAGGCAAGAACACTGGAGTGGGTTGCCATTTCCTTCTCCAATGCATGAAAGTGAAAAGTGAAAGTGAAGTCGCTCAGTCTTGTCCGATTCTTAGATATCCCATGGCATTGCTTCCCAATTTCTTTATTTTACTCTCATTGAGGGTGACATGTTCATCATGTTTTCCCCAGAACTTTCTCAGTCCAGGCACTGGAAGTCTTGTGTCCTGGTGAAGCCCTTCATTCCCAAGCAAACCAGGCAAACCCCATTCCCCTCTGTCACAGCTTCTAGCTCATCATGTCCTTTAGCTCGTGCATAATTTCCAGGGACCTCAACTGGCTAAAAATGAGGCAGTGCCAGGGAAGTGCTAAAATAATCAAATCCCAGAATTGTTCTCTTCCTTTGGGCTATTATCCTTTACAACTCCATTAGGGTCTTTGCTAGCATGGCCTTTTAGCTCAAGATGGCAAAATTGGTCACTTGTTTGCTTTTCTTTTCTTTGAAGTAAATGAATGGAACAACAACAACAACACACAAAAACAACAACAACCAACCAGCAACAATAACAAACACCATGGCAAAAAGAGAAGGATCACTTTCTTATTAGGACTTTCTCTTTTTCCCCGACATCATAAACAAAGATTTCCCATTTCTCCAAAGAAGTCACATAGATGGCCAATAGGCACATGAAAAGATGTTCAGCATTGCTAGGGTTTAGAGAAATGCAAACCAAAACTACAATGAGATATCACTTCACCCCAGTCAGAATGGCTATCATCAAAAAACCCACAAATAAGTCCTGGAGAGGGTGTGGAGCGAAAGGAACCCTCCTACACTGTTGGTGGAAATGTAAATTTGTACAGCCACTATGGAGAACAGTATGGAGGTTCCTTAAACCAAAAATAGAGCTACCATATGACCCTGCAATCCCATTCCTGGGCATATATCCAGAGAACAACATGATCTGAAGGGATACATGCACCTCAATGTTCTTTGAAGCACTATTTACAATGGCCAAGACGTGGAAGCAACCTAAACATCCATCGACAGAGGAATGGATAAAGAAGATGTCATAATATTCAGCCATTAAAAAGAATGAAATAATGCCATTTGCAGTAACATGGATAGACCTAGAGAGTGTCACACTAAATGAAGTAAGTCAGACAGAGAAGGGGGACTATGGTACGGCGTCCTTTATAGGTAGACTCTAAAAGGAAATGATACAAATTAACTCACTTCATAACAGATACAGACTCACTGACTTAGAAAACAAACTTACGGTTGCTGGGGGGAGGGATAGTTAGGGACTTTGGGAGGGTCATGTACACACTACTATATTTAAAATAGATAACCAACGAGGACCTAGTGTATAGCACTAACTCTTCTCAATGTTATGTGCCAGCCTGGATGGGAGGAGCATTTAGGGGAGAATGGATGCATGTATATGTACGGTTGAATCTTTTCACTGTTCACCTGAAACTACCACAACGTCGTTAATCGGCTATGCCTCAATTGTTGTTGTTCAGCCCCTCAGCCGTGTCCAACTCTTTGCGGCTCCATAGACTGCAGCATGCCAGGCCTCCTTGTCCATCACCAACTCCCAGAGCTTGCTCAAACTCATGTCCGTCGAGTTGGTGATGCCATCCAACCTTCCCATCCTCTGTCATCCCTTCTCCTCCTGCCTTCAATCTTTCCCAGCATAAGGGTCTTTTCCAGAGAGTCAGTTCTTCCCATCAGGTGGCCAAAGTATTGGAGTTTCAGCTTCAGCATCGGTCCTTCCAATGAATATTCAGGACTGATTTCCTTCAGGATGGACTGGTTTGATCTCCTTGCAGTCCAAGGGACTCTCAAGAGTCTTCTCCAATACCACAGTTCAAAAGCATCAATTCTTTGGTGCTCAGCTTTCTTTATAGTCCAAGTCTCACATTCATACATGACTACTGTATGAAAAATGATGGCTTTGACTGTATGGACCTTTGTTAGCAAAGTAATGTCTCTGCTTTTTAATATGCTGTCTAGTTTTGTCATAGCTTTTCTCCCAAGGAGCAAGTGTCTTTTAATTTCATGGCTGCAGTCACCATCTGCTATGATTTTGGAACTCAAGAAAATAAATTCTCTCACTGTTTGCATTGTTTCCCCATCTATTTGCCATGAAGTGATGAATGCCATGATCTTAGTTTTCTGAATGTTGAGTTTTAAGCCAACTTTTTCACTCTTCTCTTTCACCTTCATCAAGAGGCTCTTTAGTTCCTCTTTGATTTCTGCCATAAGAGTGCTGTTATCTGCATATCTGAGATTATTGATATTTCTCCCAGTAATCTTATTCTAGCTTGTGCTTCTTCCAGCCCAGTGTTTCTCATGATGTACTCTGCATATAAGTTAAATAAGCAGGGTGACAATATACAGCCTTAACATACTCCTTTTCCAGTTTGGAACCAGTCCGTTATTTCATGTCCAGTTCTAACTGTTGCTTCTTGACCTGTATACAGATTTCTCAGGAGGCAGGTAAGGTGGTCTGGTATTCACATCTCTTTCAGAATTTTCCACAGTTTGTTTTGATCTACAGTCAAAGGCTTTAGCACAGTCAATGAAGCAGGAGTAGGCATTTTTCTGAAATTCTCTTGCTTTTTTGATGATTCAATGGATGTTGGCAATTTGGTCTCTGGTTCCTCTGCCTTTTCTAAAACTCCAATACAAAATTAAAAATTCTAAGTTTGGGAAAAATGATTATTTATGGACATTTTTTGTCTATATTCTTTCTCCTGTCTGAAGCATCCCTTTGGTGCTGAAGTATCTCAATGTCCAGACCTGACTTCATTACTGAGCTCCTGACCCTCTTTCCAATTGCCTGTCATTCACTTCCATCTGGATGTGTCATTAATGCTGTCACTCAGTGTACCCCAAACTGGCCCTACTCAGTCTTTTTGTCTTGCTGCTAACATCATTTCTCCAGCCCACCAGGTAGGAAAACTAGAGCCTCTTATTTGTATAGAGCAAGAGAGACAGAAAGATGGATCATAGCTGTCAACTCATTTGGAGACCTTCCTTTATCCCCCCTGACCCTTCTTGCATGTCTTTCTTGGTCACATTAGTTCACATCCTCAAAAGTTTTCACTTTAGTTACCAAACTAGCTTGTAACTATTGTCTCTATATTCTATTTCCTCCAATTCGCAGGCTGGCTTGGGCCCGCACGAGATCTTTAGAGGGCTGCAGTCTACCATGCTGTGTTACTGGACCTTCCATTCAATCCCTCTGACAGTTCTGTCTTTGACAGTAGCCCAGACTGAATTTCCGATATATTGAGTGAGGCATACCTTTGAATATCATTATTATTCTATGGACCATGGTTTTATGCTTTGTCATTGGCAGGGAACGTACGTATAAATAATTATTTGCCCTTTCCTTGGCCTTGGTTTCTGTGGTCAAGAACTTATGATTGGCTAAGTTGCCAGAACTCCATACTGGTCACTCAGTTACTGATGCTTCTAAATATCCTGAATCTCGGTAGCATGTCAGAGTCAAGTGTAGTTAGAATAGTCACCTGGAAGGAAAAGTAGGTCTTAAAATCAAACTAAAACGTATGCATGTTTTGAAAAATCAAATAGTACTAAAGGAGCCGTACTGAAAAACTAAGTGTCTACCCATTCCCCTCCCACATAGCCAGTGCTGTTTCACGGAGAAGATCACTTTTAACTTTCCTGATAATTATTTCCACACAACCTGATGATAAGGTTATAATGCTATCAATTGATTTATCAGTTTTAAAATTTTAATTCATTTTCTGTTGTGATAACTGTGGATTTAATTCTTTTAGACACACTTTCTCCCTCTCATTCTCACATAAATTATTGCTATTTTAGTTAAACCAATGTTCAGTGACTATATCATTATTATTATGAAAATTTCATTCACTGTGGAGTTAAGTATGGTTTTATTCCTTTTCTGGTTTGGATTTTTTTTTTTTTTTCAGAACAAAAGTAATGTTTTATTTCCATTTGCATGAACTTCTATATACCTACTTTAAATTCTTTTCTCATATCTTCACATATCAGATATCATATCATATAATCCATGGATACACTTTTTTCTGGGGAACTGATCTTAGAATCCTGCATCTCTCTGCTTCAATCTGAACTGACTACTGTATCCAACTAGTGAGTGTTAAGTTGATGAAGGTAATTAACTGTAAGAATGACTGTCAAGATTAATGAATAGAAAGCAAAGTAGCTAATGAGATGGATGTGATTAAGTAATGAGTACTCATAATTTTGTTCAAAGGATATATGTAGCAGTGTGCTCAGAGAAGGCAATGGCAACCAACTCCAGTACTCTTGCCTGGAGAATCCCATGGATGGAGGAGCCTGGTGGGCTGCAGTCCATGGGGTCGCTAAGAGTCGGACACGACTGAGTGACTTCACTTTCACTTTTCACTTTCCTGCATTGGAGAAGGAAATGGCAACCCACTCCAGTTTTCTTGCCTGGAGAATCCCAGGGACAGGGGAGCCTGGTGGGCTGCTGTCTATGGGGTTGCACAGAGTTGGACACGACTGAAGTGACTTAGCAGCAGCAGCAGCAGCACTCATAATGAAAAATAATTCAAACTATACTTAAATATTTTAAAGAATATAATCTCAGAGCTTCATGTAATACTTTGAGTTCCCTGAGGTCAGGTTTTGTGCTATAGTCTTCCTTTCTATCTCCAGTTTTTGGTGTAGAGTAGAGCTCAGAATTCTTTTTGAAACAGATGCATGTGATCATGAGACCTGGGAGAACAATAGGTCTCTGTTGAAATGTTGGGACCTGAATCATGGAAGGCACACACCTCATTGCACTCAGCACGGGTTGTCCATCCATGAAGAATCACGATGGGTTCTGAGCCGTCATTATCTTCCCTCAGCCCAGATCTTGGCATAAACTGGATGACCAGTTGTATAAGGTGGAAAATAGGAGACAGAAAGGAGATCTTAATTACAGGCAGTCTCAGTTCAGTTCAGTCGCATCTGACTCTTTGAGACCCCGTGGACTGCAGCACGCCAGGCTTTGCTACCCTCACCAACTCCCGGAGCTTACTCAAATTCATGTCCATTGAGTTGGTGATGCCATCCAACCATCTAATCCTCTGCCATCCCCTTCTGCCTTCAATCTTTTCCAGCATCAGGGTCTTTTCCAATGAGTCAGTTCTTTGCATCAGGTGGCCAAAGTATTGGAGTTTCAGCTTCAGCATCAGGCAGTCTGTCCCCTAACTATACAATTTACCTAGGTTCTGGGGAAAGCTAAGCATTATCTCAGGATATTGTCAGCATTCAATTCCTAGAATTACCCTGAGCATGGCCCAGCTGTGACCTTCCGGCATAGGGAAGTGATTGCTATCTTGTCTGATGAACTTCCTCAATCTCGGGGAGATCTTGGGAAGGATGAAAGGAGAGAACAGGGGGGCGTGCCTGTCATCACAGTGGCAACTGCCAACTCCTGGAAGTGGATAAATGAGATGACGTCTGGCAAATAAATACGAGAAGGCTGAAAGGGAGAGGTGTATTGAAATAGGATTCTTAGCTTTCCTCCATGGTGGCCAATGTTGATCTAGTGGCAGGGATGAGAACTTGAGAAAAATCTTTCTTTTCATTGAAATGTCTGAGGCCTACTTCCTGCCTTCACCGTGTAGATTCACTCCTATGCCAGGAGATGCGTTCCCTTCCCTTTCTTCCACTAGGTGGAGAGAAGAGCAGTGGGACGAGCTAGGTCACTCCTGAAGTAAATACACTGCCTCCTCCACAGCAAAGCATTACATCTCTGGATGGATAGGATGATATCTAAGGAGGTGAGAAAGGAGATGTAGACAGCTTCAGTTGCTCCCCATATTCCCCTCTGACACACATTTGTGTAAGTGTTGACGACGAGTCATGAGATGGGGAGTGGGGAATGTAGTTCAAGCACACGTGTGTGACTTCCTGCGTTAGCTGAGTGATCAAGTCTGATGTGCCTGAGCATGGTTCTGTGTATCGGAGTTGTTAATGTAAGTCGGGGTCTTTCTGCAGAACTGTGCGTCTGCTGCTTTGTCTCACTTCCATATGTTGACCCTGAAAGTCCAAGACCAGAATAAATATCCGGCTGCTGGGCTGAGCCAAGAAACCTTGGGACATTGGATTAGTCCACAGTGTTGTTTTTGGATGATTCAGGAGACATGAGCCTTTGGGACAGAAAATTAACCTTGTGACTGCCGGTTCTGGAATAGCCTTGACAGGATTGTGTCCGCCCCTAGTTATTGAGGAAGGCACTGTTTCTCAAACTCCTGAGAGGGGCACCCCAGGAAACCTACCTGCTCCTCCCCCCACAGTATTTTTTAACCAGGCGGATGATCCAGATGGAGAGATGGCAATCTATTTCTTTACTTTTATGACCTTGTTAGAGGCTAGAATGAGAGAGAAGATGTCCCTCACTGAGCCTTGAAGGAACTTTCTGAGCCAAAGAGGGAGCTGAGGTCGTGGGGAGGAAGGGTGCTTGTCAAGATTAGGTGACCCGGGATCCCTGCATAAGCCATGAATGGCTAACATCACCACCCGTTAGCAGAGTACAGGAAGTCCAGTGAGAGTTAGCCCATCACACACTGTCCTGTCTTCTTCATCAGCTTATTCCCTGTTCTATAATCCGTCACATCTGTGTTTCCAAAGGGAGTGATGCAGGTATGAGAAAACACGCTATTTCCTTTCCTTGAGGCAATTCTGTCTGTTTTTTGACAATATGTGCCTGAGAGATTGAAGGATCAGCTGGATGTTGTCAAAGAGCCCCTGGGTATGTGGCTGATGACAATGAGCAAAGCTGGAAGGACTTTATTAGTCACTGGCCCAGGAAGCTTATCATCTCCTTCCCGACAGTACACAAAGGTTCTGTTTCTTGATATGTGTACATAAGAAAATCCCTTGGGGAACCTTACTCCAAGACCAATTCATTACATCAGAATTTCTGGGGACAGTGCCTTGGCATCAGTATTTTAAAATAGATCTTAGTACTGTTGTAACATGTAGCCAGTGTTGCAAAAGACTGAAATGATGGAACCCCTCAATCTGGAAATATGAATCCAGAACAGTCAGCAAGGCATCTCAGTATTGAAGGAAGAGTAGAAAGGGAGACTATGCCTCCTTTATCCACATGAGATGCTGGGTCTTCTGGGTCATCATCACCACGTGACATCTTCATGATGTTCAGTGGACATATCTGAAAACAGAGTGGGCCAATTAGATTTTCTGTGTCAGGAATTTGAAGGCATCCAAATATGGATGACTTGAAAGTTAGGATTAGTTGGGGTGCAGTGGTCGTTATGAGTTTATGGTCATGAAGATTTATGAGGTAGAGAGACTCAGAGGCAATTGGTCAGGAAAGGGAAGAGGTTGAAACAGCAGTAAGAGAAGCAGAAGACTGACATGGGGGACTTAGAGAGGGAAAGATGGCCAGCCTTCAGACATGCCTGGATTCCTCACCTTGCTGAGATTTTCTCTAGACTGCATAGCGACCAGAAAACCCTAACTAGAACTCTCATTTAGAACCTGAGGTGAGAAAGGTGTCACTTTTTGGTCGTGTCTTCAAAGTTGGGTGTATACCTGTCCCCGATCTCAAATGCACTACTTTCCCTCTCTGTCACTCAAACACTTTTTTCATTTTAGTGATATTCAAACTGTTTGAATATCACTTTCTGCTTGACTCCCTCAGAACAGGTTACTACCCACTCTTTGCTCACTTTTACCAGGATTTTGCTCACATCTTCATTTATTCCTTTAGACATGAAATCATAATTTTCTGTTCACTTGTCTTCTGTACTCGATTTTGAGCTCTTTGAGGATAGAGGTTATGTCTGATTTGTATATTTCACCAATACCTGATGTTGTTCTTGGCATATAGAGTTGCTGAATTGAAGTTTGTTAATTGAATACATTCTTAAAGATCAAATGGGCCTGCGTTTGTTAAACTTTCTGTTTTCTCATACACCTAGAAAAGAATTGATAGTCTTCTCAGAGCTCCAGGTCTGAAGCTTGCAAACAATTTTCCCCATAGTTTCTTACTTAAAATATCTACTTTTAAAATCCTAAAATCTAAGGGTTTCTGCTAAAAATCCTTAGCAGAAAACAATCCTCTTCTTTCTTTAGACCTAATGCTTTTACAGAAAATTTAAATGAGAACTAAGACGTAACAATAATATTAGTTTATAAACAACACGGTTATACTGTATAGCACAGGAGACTGTATTTGCTATCCTGTGATAAACCATAATGAAAAAGATTATAAAAGGCAATGTATATATGTGTTACTGAGTCACTTTATTGTAGAAAGAAATATCAACAACATCAGATACGCAGATGATACCATCTTAATGGCAGAAAGCAAAGAGAAACTAAAGAGCATCTTGATGGAGGTGAAAGAGGAGAGTACAACAGTTGGCTTGAAACTCAACATTCAGAAAACTAAGGTCATGGCATCCGGTCCCATCACTTCATGGCAAGTAGATGGCGGAAAAATGGAATCAGTGCAGATTTTATTTTCTTGGGCTCCAAATCACTGTGGACAGTGACTGCAGCCATGAAATTAAAAGACGCTTACTTCTTGGAAGAAAAGTTATGACAAACCTAGACAGCATATTAAAAACCAGAGACATCACTTTACTGACAGAGGTGCATATAGTCAAAACTATGATTTTTCCCGTAGTCATGTACGGATGTGAGAGTTGGACTATAAAGAAAGCCGAGTGCTGAAGAATTGATGCTTTCAAATTGTAGTGCTGGAGAAGACTCTTGAGAGTCCCTTGGACAGCAAGGAGATCAAACCAGTCAACCATAAAGTAAATTAACCCTGAATGTTCATTGGAAGGGCTGAAGCTGAAGCTCCAATACTTTGGCCACCTGATGTGAAGAGCCTACTCATTGCAAAATACCCTGATGATGGGAAAGATCAATGGCAGGAGGAGAAGGGGGTGACAGAGGATGAGATGGTTGGATAGCATCACTAACTCAATGGTCATGAGTGTGAGCAAACTCTGGGTAATAGTGAAGGACAGGGAAGCCTGGAGTGCTGCAGTCCATGGGGTTGCAAAGAATTGGACACAGTTTAGTGACTGAGCAAAGAACAACGAAAGAAATTAACACATTGTAAAACAACTACACTTCAATTAAAAATTAAAAATAATATTAGTTTATTAATCTTAACCTGATTTATTATTTAATGGCAATACTTAATTAGTTCTGTCTAATTCTATGTGACTAATAGTAGCCTACAAGGCTCCTCTGTCTATGGAATTCTCCAGGTAAGAGTACTGGAGTGGCTAGCCATTTTCTTCTCCAGGGGATCTTCCGACCTGGAGATTGAACCCATGTCTCCTGTGTCTCCTGCATTGGCAGTCGGGTTCTTTACCACTAGTGCCACCCTTTACAAATTAATTATGTAAACAACTAAAATAAGCCAGTTAGCATAACTGCCCCAAACATGGGAAATGCAAGCTTACTGGTTACTGTGGTGACATGATGACTCAGATTACATTAGTGGTTGTGTAAATACTTGACACCTAGAGCCAAAATGGATATATATATTTCAAACTTACCTGAGCCAATTATATGATATCTATCTGGGCTTCCCAGGTGGCTCAGTGGTAAAGAATCTGTCTACCAATGCAGGAGAAGTGAAAGATGCCGGTTTGATCTCTGGAACAGGAAGATCCCTGGAGGAGAAAATGGCAACCCACTCCAGTATTCTGGCCTGGATAATCCTATGGACAGAGGAGCCTGTGCACTACTGTCCATGGTTGCAAAGAGTTGACACGACTGAGCAACTACACATGCACGCATGAGTATATCTAGAACTCCATGGGTATCATATCTTCATAGAGTGATCTCGTTTTGTCTGTGACCCTTAATTTCTGACTTTGAATGTGTTCAATAAGGAGTTACAGGTCTTGTGTCACAGGCTACTCCTGGCTAGTCAGATAGCCTGTAATGAGCCAGTGTGAACCCACTGAATTAAGAGTATTTTTTAAAATGTAAAACTTTTTCTCCTATTAACAAGATAGATCTTTTATGCTCATTTATCCCTCCATTCTCTCTATCTCTTCTACCAGCATGTGGTCAGTTTAATCTGCTGTGTCTGCTTTCTGTATGTGTTCTGGGAAAACATATCATCATGATTTATATGCAGATGCTCTTATTTATTCTCTAATGACTTTCTTGTCTGCCCTGAGTGGCATTCGAGATATGCAGGATCTTAATTCCCTGACCAGGGATCAAACCTGGGCTCTTGGTAGTGACAGCATGGACTCTTAACCACTATACCTCCAGGGAATTCTCTCTTTAATATACATATATTTTTGAGATAATAGTAGATTCACAAGAATTTATAAGAAATAGTACAGAGGATCCCATTTACTCTTAACCCAGTTTCTCAATGGAAACATCTTAGAAAATATACAGTAACCCCCTGCCCCACACCCCCAAGTACAGTTTTGCTTTTTATGATTTGTTACCCATGGTCTGTGTAGTTAACACGTTGGTCTAAAAATATTAAGTGGAAGATTCTAGAAGTAAACCATTTGTAAGTTTTAAACCCTGCATTGTTCTGAGCAACGTGATGAAATTTTGCTCTGACAAAATGTGAACCATCCCTCTGTCCTGTGTATCACACACATTGATTGGTCATTTAGCAGCTGACCTGGTTATCAGGTCACCTGTCATGATATGCCAGTGCTTGTGTTCAACCCTTAGGCTGTAAAAGTTGAATCTTTGTGCTCTAAGCCTTATTTTACTTAATAATGGTTGTGCCTTTTTACCTCCCCACCAGCAATGTATGAAGGATCCAGTTTCATTGCATCCTCACTGGCATATAGTGTTGTCACTATTTTTATTTTAGGTATTCTGATAAGTAAATCTCTGATGGGTTATATCTCATTGTGACTCTATTTTCCCAACAACTAATATTGTTGAACATCTTTTCATATGCTTTTTTTCTGTCTTTATATCCTTTTTGATTAAATACATTTTCATGATTTTTTAACTCTCTAATTGGATTTTCTTTTTTTGGTATTTCTATTGTTGGATTTGAGAGTTCTGTATATATTCTAGATTATAGCCTTTCTTGGGGATATGTAGTTTACAAATATCTTTTTCTAGTCTATGGCTTAACTTTTCATCCTCTTAACAAATTCTTTTTCAGAGCAAAATTTTAAATTTTGATGAAATCCAATTTATCCAGTTTTCTCTTTATGGATTTTATTTTTAGTGTCAAGTCTGAGGCCTCTTTATGCCTAGCCCTACTTCCTGAAAAACTTTCTCCTATACTTTTTTCTATGAGTTTTATAGTTTTATGTTTTATATGTGTGTATGATCCATTTCGAGTAAATTTTTACACAACGTATGGGACAAAAGAAGACCTACTGTGATGTTAGTGTGACAAAAAATGCCTGAGGACTGTAAGGGATGAAAAATAACTTGGGGAGTTGGGAGGCAATGGTTTATGCATAGCTCCTCTGTGGAGAGAAAAAAGTCCTTATCAGCTAGTTCTTCATTTCAGCCCCTACAAGAGGAGAGATGAGTATGTTAGGAGGAGTTGAGATCACGGTTGAGATCCTGAACCAAAGCTGTTATTGCCTTAAATTCTTGAAAAGTGAAAGTGAAAGTGTTACTCAGTCATGTCCGACTCTTTGCGACCCCATGGGCTGTAGCTCATCAGGCTCCTCTGTCCATGGAATTCTCCAGGCAAGAAGTGGATAGCCATTTTCTTCTCCAGGGGATCTTCCCAACCCAGGGAACGAACCTGGGTCTCCTGAATTGCAGGCAGATTGTTTACCATCTGAGCCACCAGGGAAGTCTGCCTTCCATTTATTTCTAAGTGTATTTCCTAAATAATGTTCAATTATTTATGAGAAAGTTACAGGCAGATGTACACATTTTGCTGCCATAGGTGTTTAGCACCCCTTTGGGAAAGCATAGCTTCTTGGCAGCAATTTCACTGTCAGGATGTGTAACGTATGGTGATAAGGATGCTTTACTCTGTTAGAAATAGGACCATGGGCTGGTAACTGAGAGCTTAGTGAAGATCTGCAGAGGCCTGCGTCTCAGGAGGGTCTATCTATGGATTGGTTGGGATGGGGATAATTCTTAATAAGCACTTTATTCTCATTACAAGATAATTTAACTTTCTGGATATCTAAGAACAACAATACACTAGCTTCTTTATTAGTTCTTATCAATTTATAATTTCCTGCTAATTGCATTTTCTTCTTTCCTCCTTCCTTCCTTGTATCACCTCTATACAGTGTTATAGTGGGTTTGACTCTTATGTAATCTAAACCTCTAAGTGTTAAATGGAGGATCAAAATAAAATGACATCAGCCATTAAGATTTTTATGATGATGGAAAGAGACTGGACATTTTTTTATGCATGGTAGAATGTGAGGTGAGGGAAGATGTTGTGATGAAGAATTTCGAGGAGGAGGATGCAATTAAATGGTCATTCCAAGGAAGAAAAGAACCTATCATAATAAAGAAGATAAGCTGATTGGCTTGAACAGGAATGGAGATTCTGCTGGTGACAAGGAACAGGAAAATGAATGTGGGATATTGCTGGATCAGAGACTGGTAAGGAGGCAGTTATCATAGAGCATCCACCAGACTGAGTCTTGTGAATTTTATTTGAGGATTAATAATCAAGATTGCTGGGAAAAATATCAATAACCTCAGTTATGCAGATGACACCACCCTTATGGCAGAAAGTGAAGAGGAACTAAAAAGCCTCTTGATGAAAGTGAAAGAGGAGAGTGAAAAAGTTGGCTTAAAGCTCAACATTCAGAAAACGAAGATCATGACATCTGGTCCCATCACTTCATCACAAATAGATGGGGAAACAGTGGAAACAGTCATTGACTTTATTTTTCTGGGCTCCAAAATCACTGCAGATGGTGACTGCAGCCATGAAATTAAAAGATACTTACTCCTTGGAAGGAAAGTTATGACCAACCTAGATAGCATATTCAAAAGCAGAGACATTACTTTGCCAACAAAGGTTCGTCTAGTGAAGGCTATGGTTTTTCCAGTGGTCATGTATGGATGCGAGAGTTGGACTGTGAAGAAAGCTGAGTGCCGAAGAATTGATGCTTTTGAAGTGTGGTGTTGAAGAAGATTCTTGAGAGTCCCTTGCATTGCAAGGAGATCCAACCAGTCCATTCTAGGGGAGATCAGCCCTGGGATTTCTTTGGAAGGAATGATGCTGAAGCTGAAACTCCAGTACTTTGGCCACCTCATACGAAGGGTTGACTCATTGGAAAAGACTCTGATTCTGGGAGGGATTGGGGGCAGGAGGAGAAGGGAACGGCAGAGGATGAGATGGCTGGATGGCATCATCTACTCGATGGACATGAGTCTGAGTGAACTTTGAGAGTTGGTGATGGACAGGGAGGCCTGGCATGCTGCGATTCATGGGGTTGCAAAGAGTCAGACACGACTGAGCAACTGAACTGAACTGAACTGAAGAACCCCAAATCAGTTCTGAGGTGGTAATGCTGCTACTGTGAACTCAAGGTTGCCTCATGGACTGTGGAGGAAAGAACATCTCATGTCTCAGTCTTGGGCTTAAACCAGCCCATGTGGGTAAAGACCCAGGGCTCCAGGGAGAAGGCAGAATTAAATGTGCTTATGTGCACAGATGTATAGATGGAGGGTGGTCACTGAGGAAGGATTGTTACTTCAGAAGGAGTGAATATGCAAAGATGTGTTCCATATAAGAGAGGATCATTGCCTCCACTTCTTTCTTTAGGTTCTAAGTCTACACGAAGGGAGAGTCATTAGTCTCATGAGAGACAGAGCATAGAGACTGTACCTATTTATGGGCCCATCTCCACTGTTCCTCAACCACTGGCCATCGTCCCCTGCCCCAATTCCTAAGGTAATGCTCAACCATAATACTTACAACTGAGCAAGTTGCATTTGTCTGAAGAGCAGCCAGTCAAATGCTGGGACTCAGATTTTCAGAGAGAAAGAGTTTATTCACAAGGCAACCAAGAGAGGAGATGGGAAGACAAATCTGAAATGCACTTCCCTGAAGCTGAGGCGCACATGATATTTATGAGTTAGAGCTGAGGATGGAGATGGTGGGGAAAGGTTGAGTGAAAGTAAGAAATAAATGAGATGATGGAAACCAAGCAGAGAGCTCGTGAACCCATGGCACAGAAAGCCAGTCTCTTGATCACAGGAGTTTGAAGGGAAGTAAGGATGGATATTTTAAAGTTAATTTTTATTGGAGTATAGCTGCTTTACGATGTTGTGTTAGTTTCTTCTATACAGCAAAGTGAATCATCTGTACGTACAGATGTATCCCCTCTTTTTTGGATCTCCTTCCCATTTCGGTCACCGCAGAGCATTGAGTAGTTTCCTGTTCTATACAGTTTGCTGGTTCTCATTGGTTAACTATTTTATACATAGTATCAATAGTGTATATGTGTTAATCCCAATCTCCCAATTCCTCCCCCTGCTTTTCTCCCTTGGTATCCATATATTTGTTCTCTGTGTCTGTGTCTCTACTCCCACTTCACAGATAAGATAATCTATACCATTTTTCTAGATTCCACAAATATGGATTAATGTACAATGTTTGTTTTTCTCTTTCTGACTTACTTCACCCTGCACGACAGTCTCCAGGTCCATTCAGGTCCCTACAGATAACCCAATTTCATTCCTTTTATGGCTGAGTAATAGTCCATTATATATATGTTGCACATCTTTATTCCCTCCTCTGTTGATGGACATTTAGGTTTCTTCCATGTGCTGGCTATTCTAAATAGTGCTGCTGGGAACATTGGAGTGCATTTATCTTTTCGAATTATGATTTTCTCTGGGTATATGCCCAGGAGTGGGATTGCTGGGTCATATGGTAGTTTTATTTTTAGTTCTTTTAAGGAGCCTCTATACTGTTCTCCATACAAAGTAAGGATTTTGTTGCAGGGCACCAAGAGAGGGAGTGGCAGTCTCAAATTCATTCCATTTTGGTCTTTGGGTCAAGAGTTTTTTAAGGGGAAGAACAAAGAAGCTGGTGATTAATCATCATCTTATGCTGTTTCTTTAACCTGTTACATGCTTTTGGTCTGGTGGCCTCTGACCTGAGGTTTGACCCTACTTAATCTGTGAAAGTCACTTTCCCCTGAAAGCTAACTCAGACATCACATAAACAGTGATGCTTATCAGAAATCAGTGGCTCAAGACACTTGACCTTCATTACTCCTTATTGATTAGGCAAACATGTGACCAAACAGGGCCTAGGACAAAAGGGAATAAAAGAGGAATGAGAGGAACAAAAACAGAAATCTAGGCATTAATCTTAATTATAAACTAGTCATAGGACTCTATTTCGTAACTGTCATTCTGTGCAGGTGCAAATAAGCTAAGGGCTTCTTTGTGGGATGCATGTTCAGAAAATGATGGTATTAACATGTTATGAGGATGGAGTTGCTGACCCTCTTAAGTCAAAAGGTCACCAAGACGGGCTCCCAAGCACGCCCAGTTGGAGGGTCAGTGGTTCCAGCCAGCTTCAGCCAGCCAAGCTTGAACTGGACAGCTGACTGGAAGTTCCAGGAAAACAACTTGGACAAACAGCTTATTGTTTAGGCTATCTGATGCTTGAAGGACATGCAAGGTTTTTGTAGCCACAGTTAAAGTGAGATTGATCAGTGAAGGCAGGTCGCAGCTTATTATTTACTAAGCAGGTTACAGTTTAATGGAGCTGATAACTACCCTTGGTTTCACATTTACCTACTTACTATATATTCCCCTCCAAGAAGGCTAGAAACTGACCACACTCTCCCTGAGCAGCCCCAAATTCAAGATTCTCTTCCAGGCAGATTTTCATCCCATCAGCTTTGGCACATTTGTCTATTGCTTGTACTTTAGGAAGGGTCGAAAGACGTCAGCGGATGGTGTTCTTTTTTCTAAAACAATGTCTTATAACTCCTGACTTTTCTCCACTTTTCTTGTTTACAGTTTATCCAACTGTCCACTAAACCCCAGCAAGTGCACAAAGCTCAGAATCTTCTCACAGGCAAAACAGCTTAAGGAAAATGTAGACAGAGTCTACATACAGCTGAGATAAATTATAGGTACCTCATCTTTACTACACCCCACTCCAGTACTCTTGCCTGGGAAATCCCATGGACGGAGGAGCCTGGTAGGCTGCAGTCCATGGGGTTGCTAAGAGTCGGACACAACTAAGCGACTTCATTTTTCACTTTCATGCATTGGAGAAGGAAATGGCAACCCACTCCAGTGTTCTTGCCTGGAGAATCCCAGGGATGGGGGAGCCTGGTGGGCTGCCGTCTATGGGGTCGCACAGAGTCGGACACGACTGAAATGACTTAGCAGCAGCAGTAGCAACATCTTTACTAAGCATAAGCTCAAAGAGGTCACTGGTGGGCTCCCTGCTTTCATTTCCCTTTTAGCGTGGCTTGGGGTCATTATTTATTTATTTATTTATTTATTTTTAGTTAAGACATCACTCACCCTCATGTTCAGGAAAAGCTTGTTTACCTGTTAACGTTATTTCTCTCTGTTTGGCTTTCACTCTTTTTCTAGCCTTCTCCTCCTCTTCCCAAATCTATGAGAAAAATATGTTTTTCTTGCTGCAGCTGCAAATCCATTTGTGAGCTCTGCCCTCAGACATTTCCTTGGACTTTTGAGCAGCATCTCTTCAGAATGTGGGCACTCAGAATGGATTTGCCAGGTGTCTTACCTTAGCATAAATCAGGATCTTACAGGTAGTATTTCTCCATTTTTTTTCCTCTTGTCCTATCTTTGGTATTTTTTTTTCAAGATGATTATCACAGCATCTCCACTTTATTCAGCTCTTCTTGTGTTTTTTGTGATTACTTTCTAAATCCAGTTTCTTTAAACAATCCCCACTCCCCCAAATTCTCCACCTCACCTCAGTCTCTCTCTACAACCATTTCTTTAGCCTCAGACAGATCACTTATAGCATTAAGTACATGAAAATATGTTATGAACTCCTTATAAATGACTTAGGGGTTCAAAGCCCTCTCCATTTTTATTACACATTATCATTTGAACATTGAAGGTATGATAATTGTGCCCATCCACACATTTAAGTGCTCATGAACTTAATGAGGTATTCGCAGCTCTAGCATCAATCCCATAGATTGGGCAAAAGAATGAGAATTCTAGAAAAAGGCAACGATAGATATTTCACAGATGCAGACTGTCATATTTCCTTTAAATTCTTCCTTTGGATTCTTCCAGAGCTTAGACACAACTTCAAGGAACTCTCTCCTAGAATCAGTCTTTGCGATACAGGTACTCTTTTTTTACCCCCCAATTCTTATGTAAATTATGCAAATAGATGTTCAGTAAGCTTGGAATATCTCCCTCACAGATCTATGGGGAACATACTCTCTAAACCAAATCTTTGGGTGGGAAGATCTAGTCTAGATCAGGTTATAGGGGGTTGAAGGGCAAAAAGGGTGATATAGGAGACCAAGAGAAGAGAAACCAAATGTAAAATAGCAGAGTTTTGAATAGAGGATGGAGAATAAAGAAGAAAAGGCAAGAATAGGAAGCCTTGCTGGAAACAATGGGCTCCAAAATATGGTTCCTTTTGATGAATCAACTATTTCATTACTACCTACAACTTGAAGCTGCCTCACTGGATGTACATAGAATGTGATATCAGATGTAACCAAACTGTATCTTCTGGATACATATAAAAACCTAATAATGGAAAACAAAAAGTTCCTCTTTGGTTCTGCCAGCAAAGTTCAAGGAATCTTGGAATAAGAGAAGTATATCACTAGGGATGTGATTGAAGAAAATTAGAGACAGAAAATAAGTCCAGAGCAAGTTAAGTACAAGGATTGAAAGCCTACTCTGTTTTTGTGATGAGATAGAGTGGGACATCCCTAAATGACTTCTCAGTGGTATCTCTATTTCTGAGGGTGGGGTTGAGGGTGGTCTACAGTCTTCTGGTGGAGGGTAGCAAGCACAGAGAAGGCTCCCCGTGGGAGGATATCTCATGATCTTACCTTCACTCTGCACTTTATGTCATCTTTCCATCATGGCCTTAAAACAGCCAACATGCCTACAGTTTCCCTTCATAAAATGTTATCAGATGCTGCACCCCACCCAACCCCGCCCCGTCTCTTTGTTGCATGATCTCATGAAAGTGTATTCCTCTTACTTCTCCTTAGCTATGCTTTTGGTTTCTAACACTTGGGAAGTCAAGGAGTAGGTGGAGTGTTTTTCACAATGTGAAATTCTGGGCACCTGCTCCTTCCTGTTGGGCTCCATCTGCATAGCTCTTTGCCCAAGTAATAGAAGTTAACACACCGCGTGGATGACAGGACTTCAGCTGTATATGAGGAGATCTGGGGACAGAGTAAGCTTAGCTTAGTCACTGAATCCAATTAGACGTGATTCTGGCCTTTCCTGAGTTCATCTCTTCACATCTTTAGTGTGATGTCTTCTTCCTTTTCTACTGCTATTGATGAATTTCACCAAAAAAGACTCTATGTTCTCAAACTATTTCTAGCTGATCCATCAGCTAATGTACCTGGTTAGATTATGCCTTCTAGGATTTCAAAAATGTTATTTAATTTTGTTCTTTTCTCTTATGTTTGAACATATAATCAAACAGCTTTGGATTGTAGCAAAAAATGTCCCACTCTTACTATGCCTAATGACTGCCAACATTGCTTTATTTGATTACGTTTATAGCTTGATGCTTGTTTTATCATAGGTATCATCATTTTTCAGCTCTCCATGTTTTCTTTTTATTATTTTCCCATTAAAGTACTTCAGCAATTGCACAGACAAAATTGAACTGTATCTAACAGGCTGCTATATGAAATCCTTGAAATGTTTATAGAGCCTAGATATATGAACTTGGCTATGTGAAAGGTGAGTTAGGTATGTCGATGCAGAATATGAACAAGGTCATGTCTATAAGAGTGTGAAGTACACAAATCAAAGATTGCTTGTTCTCTCCTCTTTGGGAGCTCAAATCCAAGTACTACTTACTAGGTGCATTCTACAGCAAGGCTTCCTTTGTACTATCAGCAGGGAAATGAAGACACCACTATCAGCTCCTTCATGAGGTTGTTTAGTGAATCAGATGAGACAGTGCCTGTGGGAAGCACATAGTAAAGGCGTTATTGCTGAGAGATCAGGAACAAGCGTGTGTGCTCCATCGCTCAGTCATGTCCGACTCTTTGCGACCCCACGGACTGTAACCTACCAGGCTCCTCTGTCCATGGGATTCTCCAGGCAGGAATAAGAGAAATGTATGTAATTCCCTGAGTCCTTTGGCACTGGAGGGGATGTATGTCCTTGGATTGGTGAAGAAGTCATGGAAGCTGATCTTGCTGGTAAAGAAATACCTTTGTTTTCCATTCCATTGTCAAGGAATGGAATTCTAGGGGTTTCCCTGGTGGATCAGATGGTAAAGAATCTGCCTGCAATGCAGGAGATCTGGGTTTGATCCCTGGTCTGGGTTTGATCCATTCCCTGAAGGGAATGGATACCCACTCCAGTATTCTTGCCAGGAAATCCCACTGACAGAAGAATCTGGCAGGCTACAGTCCATTGGTTTTGGTATTCACAAGAATGGAATTCTATCTCCATTAAAGTGTTTCTTTGCCATATTTTTTCATTTCTCCATAAACTTACATGATACACTATAAACAGTCCCTGTGTGTGCATGTATAATCACTCTTTCACAGCTGTAAACAGGTCCTCGATTTCTTACTTTGGTTCACTTAATGTCTTGATTCCTTCATCTATGGATTCCTGTCCCCTCAGTACCACCTTAGAAAAGTGCATATAGGACCCATCTCCCCTGCTTAAATGGAAAAATTGAGGCCCTGAGAGAAGATGCTCTAATGATCATCCTTGGGCAAGAGAGTAAACCTCGCCCAAAGCTTGACACTCAGGTCCTGGTGATTCCTTTTATTTTCTAAAAGAGGTTTTTTTTTTTTTTTTTTTTTTACTGCTTCCACCATCTCTCTCATTCCCAGTTTATAAGAAGATAGTTGGGTCCAGGTTTTCCTTCTTGGTTGACCAGAGACAATGATGCAATTTCTTAGTTCATTGTCTGTTCTCCTGCATTGTCTGTGTCTAAAGCAATTGGGGCCCAATGCTTTGCCCCTCTTTCCCACTTCCTCACCCCAGAGTGCACATCCTTGGGCTGTCAGGCTGCTCTGAGCTCCATGTCCACAGGGAATGGGAGAGAGAGAGAGAGAGTGGTCACAGCTCCCCGGGAGGTCCTTGCCTGCTCCCTGGAGCTCACATTTCCCCAACCAAGGATGGTGCTAGGATGTGCCCATTCCCCAGGGGGGACAGCTGCTCCTTCAGAACCCCTGTTGTGCTACGTTCGAACACGCACAGAGTCAGTACTGAGAAGAGCTGGAGGCGGCCACCTTCCCAGTGCATTCTGGTCTCAGGTCTTCCACAGGAGTGTCTGCAGGGATACAGAAGGGCCCGGCAGGGTGGGGTGTCCCCATCTTGGTGTTGTGTCATTTCTGTTACTGTGGATTTCTCCAGAGGTGCTGGGGTTGGGACCTCTGCCTGCAGGGAGTGTGCAGGACCTCATGGCTCCTTTCAACTCACTGGACTTTCGCTGTTGCCCACAGGGTACAGCCACCACGGTCAAGTCCTGCATCTGGACCTGGGCGGCAGGATGGGACCTGGGCTGGGTGAGTCCCCCGCCCTCCTTCTTGTCTCTGTCCCGCCCTCTCAGAGCCTCACAGCGCTTGTCATCACGGTTGGTGATCTCAGCCTTGTTTACTGTCTGTTTCCCCAGTTTGCCTCTGAGGTCTGGGGTTATTTTGTTCACGATGCATGTCTGGAACCCTGATAGGATCGAGTCCAATCAGTCATTCAGTCGTATTTCCTGAATGAATGAGTGAAGGATGGGTGATTTAAGTTGCCTGTGTCCTCTTGCTATTCCTGATTTGGGGTTCAGCCATGAAGGTCTGGCTTCCAAGATTCCCCTCCCTGCACTGGTCTCTTCTTGCCCTTCATCTTGGTGAGGAACAAAGTCTTCTGTGCCACCCACTCCTTCTGCTCCCTCCTGAGGGCCCTGGGCACAGGGAAAGCTCGGCCAAGATTCCTTCCTGATGTGTCTCTGTCCTCTTTTTGAGCTTTTTTTTTTTAAATGTTTTATTTTTATTTACTTATTTGGCTGCACCAGATCTTAGTTGCAACAAACGGGATCTAGCTTCTGACCAGGGACTGAACCTGAGCCCCCTGCCTTGGGAGCACAGAGTCCCAGCCACTGGACCACCAGGGAAGGCCTTTGAGCTTCTGTAGACCTTTCGCTGTAAGGCACACCTTCCTCTCACATCACTTTGACTCCGATTCTTGCTGCTGGCTGGCTTGCTTGCCCACGTGCTGTTTGCCTCCGTCTTCCCTCTGTCACCTGCCCCTTGCAAAGGCCCATGAATTCCTAAGGAGATAGTCAGGTGGTCACTCTGTCCATCCCTCTGTCCCATGCCTCATCCCCACTTTTTCATTTACCTGAGAAGCTTGACACTTCCCAAGACACCGATGATCAGAATCATTGCTACAGAGACCCATGTTGGTGACACTGTCACCCTCCTCTGCATTCCCAATTATTTTTCTGAAAGAGTCATTTTCTGGGGTAGGAAGAGGTTTCAGAAGTCAAAGCACATAAGAAGAATTCAGCCAGGAGCATTGAGAAGGTTAATGTGGTGAGAAAGGAAGATCAATAGCCAGAAGGGGGCTTTCTGATTGGTCCCAAGTTTCTAGGAGGTTATTCCATGAAAACAACAGGTTACTATATCTGCTCTTTGCCATTTAATAGAAATCTGACCTGTTAAAACCTATGGCATGAAGGATTTGGATAGAGATGAACAGAATCTCTTACCAGTGAGGAGCCTCAGCAGGAATAAGTAAGGGAAACTGAGGACACAATGGGGACCCCAGACTGTCAAGTACAGATGATGTGGGGCTGGCCCAACGGGTGCACTGAATGGCCAACCAAGGCCTTGCCAGTAATGGTAAGGCGACACCTGCTTTGATGGGGCACTATGCCATCTCCTGACTGAAGCTGAGTTTGCCTGGATCACAGGGGTGGGTCTGTGGGCCTGAGAGAGGGTCTGTTCTGTAGCAAAGGCTGCCACAGAGAAGTTATAGTCTGTAGGAGACCCTGATGCAGACAAGAGTTGAGTCTGCATCCATCTGAAACTTCACCTGTGTTAATTTGGCAGTATTGTAAATACAAACTTAATGTAAAATTTACTCAACAAGTACAGTGGGTCCTGTGACATAACCCAGGAGGCTTGTCCTGAGCTGTGGGCTCCAGTTTCCTGAGTTGGCATCTGGGGAGCCATGGCTCAGAGTGTTGAATGCACATGAAGGGCCAGGCACGCGTTGTGGACCAAGAGGAAACACCGGTCATCGACGCTGAGAGGGGAGGCAGGACCATAAACAGGGAGAGGGAAGTCTAAGGGTGAAAAGTCTTGGCAGGAGGAAGACAAGAGGGATTGAGGTGAGAGTGTAATAGAAAACTAGTTTGAGAAGTTTGCCGGCTAGTGTGAAGGGGAGTGAAGCCTGCTACACCAAGTGGAGTGTTCTTGACTCCAGGGTCATCCCTGAATTAACTCTCTCACCTCTCATTTCAAGACTTCAAATATTTTAGAATGTACTGTCTCAGGATGTGATGTCATGGAAACCTATTGGGTAAGAAAGACCTTGCTCTCTGGGTGGCAGTGATAGTGAATAAAACATAAAACAGGCCCAAGGGCTAAATTCCTTTCTCACTCATGCATTTATAACACCTGCTGAATGTGACACACGTCAGTATGGGGCCCAGTAGCCGAGATCACAATCGGGGAAGTGGTACGTGAAGGAGCTGTGGCCTCCTAGGAGACCGACCATCATGAATTCTTCACAAGTGATGTAACACTCTAGGCTGGACCTCTCTCTGGTTCCACAGTAACATGTGAGACCCAAGTAAGATCCCTTCTTCGAGAAAAGGGACACTCTCCTGTCTCCTACCCATCACTATCTCCTACTCATCATGGATGGTCAACAGCCAGTCATGTGAATTTCCTCTTTAGCACATTCTTTTTTTTTTTTTTTTTTTTTTTACCATTTATTAAAGAATAAATGTTTGCAGACCTAAGCAATAGATTTTGAATCCTGTGTTCAGAGATCGGTATGTTTTCAAATTCAGAAGATATCATGTACTTGGCATTTTTGTTACTATAAACAAGTGGGTACTGGAGTGAGAAGACTCTGGTTTCAAACCCCAGCTGTACATTTGTTGACTATATGACTTGGGATGGAGATCCTTACACATTTTGAGATTTTTAATCACCTGTGATATGGAGATAGAAACTTTCGCAGCCACTTTGCACTGTAGAAGCCTGTGCGTGGTGGGCACTCGGTGAATGAAGTCTACCCATTCACAGCCCATGGTCCATGATGCTGTAGTCAAAAATTCCTCAGCAACCAGAAGTTCTTTTTTAGTTTTCTTTCAGATTGTAAAGAATCCGCCTGCAATCCGGGAGACCTGGGTTCAATCCCTGGGTTGGGAAGATCCCCTGGAGAAGGGAAAGGCTACCCACTCCAGTATTCTGGCCTGGAGAATCCCAAGGATCAAAGAGCCTAGTGGGCTACAGTCCATGGGGTTGCAAAGAGTCAGACAACTGAGTGACCTACTTTCTTACTAACTAGATAGTGAAACCTAATCTGAACTTAACTGGGAGGCTATTTATTGCTTTTCTTTATTCTGTTCAATGTGAGTATTTGTGTATTTTGCTGCAGAAATAGTAATGTATTTGATTCCAGGGTATGCCAGACCCTTCTGGGATTGGATTCTGAAACACACCTGTTCTCACCTTATCTTTCTCTCTTTGCTTTTAAAGATATTTTTTGATGTGGGCCATTTTTAAAGTCTTTATTGAATTTATGACAATAATGCTTCTGTTTTATGTTTTGAATTTTTGGCCTTGTACGTGGGATCTTAGTCCTCCAACCAGGGATCAAACCCACACCCCTGCATTGAAAGGGGAAGTCTTAACCCCTGGACATTCAGGAAAGTTCCCATTTTATCTGTCTGATGAGAAATTGACAGGCCATGACTGCCCCATTACCTTCTGTTAAAGCCTAAAATGTACATATGCAAATACTCATGTAATAAAACATGAATTTCCATTTTCAAAATCTTTTGCTCAGGACTAGGTATGAAAACTCAATAGATGGCCTCATTCAATTGTTTAATCAAAATTTACCAAGTCCTTATATTTTGTAAGATGTGTTGCTAGGTGCTGGAAGGCTTCAAAGATGAAAAGAGACCTGCCACTGAGAAACCAGGAATTTAGTGTTTGGGATGAGGGTGGCACAAGGAAAATTGTAATATGCAAGGAAGAGCACGCTGACTTCCTTGGCTGGGATTCCAGACAGGACAGGTTCACCACTGGAGAGAGGGTGAAGCTTCATAAAGGTGGGGCATTTGAAATGTGGGTAGGAGTGTGCCAGGCGAAGATGAGGCATGGGGTATTCTGAGCAGAGGGAGCAGTAAGGAAAAGGTGAGACAGCAGGGTGGAGTTACCTGTTTGGAGACTAGTAAGTGGTCCAGCTTGGTGGAAGCACAGAGTGTGTGGTAAGAAGGAGGTGAGGGGAAGGCTGGAGGGGAAGATGGGTAGGATGGTAGAAAGCTGGGACTGCCAGGGGAGTTTGTGCTCAATTTAGCAGGCACAGGAAGGGATAGGTGTTGCTTAAAACATTTTTTTATTTCTGATTGCTAAAATAATATGTGTTCAAATAAAAAGAACTTGAAAAACAAACAAAATATATTAATATATATATACACATACATATATGAAAACATTTAAATGCTCATAATCCACACCTAGAGATAACTGTTGTTGATATTTTATTTTACATATTCAGTATTTTATTTAATTAGTAAATTTAATTAATTTTAATTACTGCTTATTTAATTTAGTATTTTATTGACTTATTTTTTAATTAAGTTTTAATGGCTGTACTGGGCTCCCTGTGGCAGTGGGCGGGCACTCTCTAGTTGCAGCCAAGGTTCTCTAGCTGTATGTGCAGGCTTAGTTGCCCCATGGCATGTGGGGTCTTAGTTCCCAGATAAAGGATGGAACTTGCATCCCCTGCATTGCAAGGTGGATCCTTAACCACTGGACCACCAGGGAAGTCTCCATTGTTAATATTTTAAAATGAGTCCTCACAGTCTTTTTCTGTATAAAGGTAGATGACTCAGCTATTTTGATTAATTAATTTTGAGGGTAACGTATACATGAAACCACATTGTTTCAGATTATTTGAAAACCAGCCTTTGGACATAATACTGTAGAAAAAAGAAATATAACAGCAGTATATGGATAGGTTGGATATACAGATATGTAGAAATAAGAAAGCCATTAAAAATGCTGCTGTGACGATTAAGATGAAACAAATCCTTGAACCTGGATGGTGGCTATGAAAAAAGAAAGGGGACAGGACGAGAAAAAAACTGTATTTAAAAGGAAGGCAATTCAAATGGTTTAGAAAGAAGAAGGAAAACTCAGAAATACCTTCCAGGTTTCAAGTCAGGGTGACGGGTTTTGAGGGGAATGGACACGATATTAGCTCTAGGGGACTATTGTGTGTGTATTCTTTTACCCATTTTGAGTATGTGGTGGTGTGGGATGGCCAAGAACAAAAAGGCAGATTCAAGATTCATTTACATTTTCAAGATTTCTCTGGTTACGGATGAAGATGAGTTTTCTGAAGGAGAGACTAGAGAGACAAAAGATGGATTGGAAGAGAGATGTGGGGACATTCATATTTAGAAAATAGAAGAACAGGAGCTAGAGAAGGAGCCAGCCAAAGAAAAGTCAGAATTGTCAGAGAATTGAGAGTAGAGTGGCTCTACAGTCATGGGTGGAAGCTATTTCAAAACTGTGTGATTCACAGCCTGAAATGCCACAGAGAAGGCAAGAAGGATGAGGACCAGGCACAAAGGATGAAAAGAAGTCATGTAGAAGGTACCAGATCCTGAGATATGGAAGTGTTAATTGCTCAGTTGTATCTGACTCTTTGTAACCCCATGGACTGTAGTCCACCTGGCTCCTCTGTCCATGGAATCCTCCAGGCAAGAATATTGCAGTGGGTAGCCATTCCCTTATCCAAGAATCTTCACGACTCAGAGATCAAACCCAGGTCTCCTGTGTTGCAGGCAGATTATTTACTGTTGGAGAACTCTGCTAAGAGCAGGTGTTATTATATTTAATGACTATCATATTTGGCTGTGTGGAAGGGTTTACCAGACCCAGCCAAATGACTTGCACAGAGATGGAGCTTAAGAAATGTGTTGAATGAAATAATGAATGAGTAGGAGACAAAAGAGTAAGTGTTTAGTAGTGATGGTGATGTGTATGCGTGCTGTCATAAGTTGAGTCTGACTTTTTGTGACCCCCTGGACTGCAGCCTGCCAGGCTCCTCTGTCCATGGCATTTTCCAGGCAAGAATACCAGATGGTACTGTGGAGGTGGCCAATTCCTAACTCTGTCCAGCAGAGCCAATCAGTTCCTTGCCCCTTGGGACCTTCTGCCCTTGGGAATGCTCCTGGACGTTGAATTTGACTATGCATACAGGCTAGTCTGCTTGGGAAGCCAGGCCAGCCATCAGGGAGCAAGGTCAAGAGAGAGGCTGGTGGCCATTTCTCAATAAGACTTCCTAGCGTCTCACAGGCAGTCCAGAGAAGGGGCATCAAGTGCCGTGAGTAACCTCAGCGTCATCAGGGAGTTGTTCTCCCAGGGTTTTCTCCTCTGCAAGAGTTCCAGTCCGTCCTGTTTGCCTTCATCCTATTGATATACATGCTGACGGTTCTGGGGAATCTGGCTATTGTCACCCTCACGGGCCTGGACCCCCACCCCCACTCACCCATGTACTTCTTCCTCTGCAATTTCTCCCTCATGGAGGTGCTGCTGGTCACCTCCACTGTGGCCCCTAGGATGCTGGCTGACCTGCTGTCCCCTCGCAGGACCATGGCCCTGGCTGAATACCTGACCCACTCTTTGTTTTCCTTCTCCCTGGGCTCCACCCACTTCCTGCTCTTCACAGTCATGGCCTTTGATCGCTCCGTGGCCATCTGCCGCCGTCTACACTACCAGACCATCATGAACAGGCCGGTCTGTGTGAAGCTGGTAGTGGTCTGCTGGGTGGTGGGGTTCCTCTCCATCATCTCCCTGACCCTGTAGAAAGCCCAGCTCTGGTTCTGCGTCCCCAGCATCACTGACCACCACTTCTTCGACTCCGCCCCGCTGCTTGAGCGGTCCTGCTCCGATACCCAGCACATTGAGCTCATGGACTTCTTCCTGTCCTTGCTCTTCAGAAACCAGACAAGGGCCCCTCCACACAGCTCAACAAGGTGGTGGCCCTGATGACTGCCCTGGTGACCCCGTCCCTCAACCCCTTCATGTTCACCTTCCGGAATGAGAAGGTCCAAAAGGTCACGGAGGATACGTCCAAAAGGATCGTCCTCAGACACCCAGCCGCCCTCAGAGGAGAGCACAGAGCGGGGCTGTCCACTGCGGGTGGCACCCAGGTGCCCAGGCTGGGGCTTCTTAGTCTCTTTCCTAGTCTATCCTTCCCCCTCCGCCCCGCTGAAGTCACTGTTCACTCTCCACAGGGAGCGGATTAGTTCACGTGCACCGAATGTCTAAAAGGCAGGCGTCTGTGAGCCTGCGCTAGTTAAGGAAAGGATGATTTCAAGGCAGCTGGGGGTGAAAACAGTGTGATGATGTCAATTCAAATTGTAAGATTTTTTGATTGAAGTTGCTCAGCCGTGTCCAACTCTTTGTGACCCCATGGACTATAGCCAGGTTCTTCCGTCCATGGGATTCTCCAGGCAAGAATACGGGAGTGGTTTGCCATTTCCTTCTCCAGGGGATCTTCCCAACCCAGGGATCAAACCTGGGTCTCCGGCATTGCAGGCAGACTCTTTACCGTCTGAACCACCTGAGAAGCTTCAGAACCATAGGCCAAAATACTGGAGTGTGTAGCCTTTCCCTTCTCCACGAGATCTTCCCTACCCAGGGATCGAACCCAAGTCTCCAGCATTGAAGGGCGATTCTTCACCGACTGAGCCACAAGCAATCTCAATACAAAGAAATAATCCAAATCAAGGGCTTCGCACAGGGACTTGGAATGTAGGGAGAACTCAGTAAATATAGCTGTGATTATGAAATGTGCTGTTAAACTCTCTCTCCGAGGTCCTGCTCTATGGTTTTGTTCTCATTCTTTTATGTTTTCTTTGTGTGCCGTCTTTTTTTAGGGTGTGTCCCTTTCTCAGGAACTGGTTTCAGAATCTAGGCTGGGGTCCTGAAAGTGGGAGGTTCTCAGAAGAGCAGGATGTTTTGGCATCCTCAGAACAGAAAAAACTATGTGCCTTTTCCTGGGACCCCATCCGGGACAGCTCCTGGGACCCCCA
Organism: Bos grunniens; assembly: GCF_055505025.1. Classification (NCBI taxonomy): domain Eukaryota; kingdom Metazoa; phylum Chordata; class Mammalia; order Artiodactyla; family Bovidae; genus Bos; species Bos grunniens. Next base: position 13,713,491 of record NC_141168.1, read on the forward strand.
TCTGGGACAGCTCCTGCAACAAAAGCATCGCTCACACCCACTGCTCCCTCCTGACCCCTGGACCTCTTGACTTTTAAACAGAAATGACTCTAGGGGCCACTTTTCCATCCCTCTTACACAGCAAGGTCATGAGGGCTCCATGCCTAAAAAAAAAGGGCATGCCCTTTACGTTTTTACAATTTTTTAATCCTTCCTCTGCACGCAGGAAAGAGGGGATGAAAGATAGGTCTCTGTCCCTACACTTGCTGCCTCCCCCTTCTCAAGGGCTAGCTCTTCTCCTCTCCCGCAGAACTGCAGATCCCACAGAACCTCAGAACCCAGAGGGAGGGCCCCTCCGAGGTGGGGGTTCCTGGAAGTCACCTGGCTGGGAGACTGCCAGCCGCCCTGCAAGGAAGACAGAGGTAGTAGAAGGCAGATGAGGAGGAAATGGCACAAGATGGGTGTTGTGGGTAGTGAGTGGGCTGGAGGGCGGATGAAGGAAGCTATCCTTGGAAAGCTGGAAAAGGTTTAGGGTATCATGGAAAGATAGTGCCAGTAGAAATGGGTTTGGCATAGGATCTCTTATATCAGACATAATCTGGACTGCCCTGGAATTTGCAAAACAGGACAAAGAGTAGATGCAGACTTCCCCTGACTTCTGGAGCTAGTTCTGTTCACAGGGTTCTAGAAAGGCCCTGGTCATCATGTACAGTGGAGACAGTCACAGTGTGGGGGCCACCCCTCAAACCCAATGTTGTGAAGAAAATAAGTGGTGGGAGGAACAAGTGTCCCAGGGTATGTGGTCTGGGGGCCTGAGTCTCCTGTTATGACCAGGAAGCTTGGTCTCCAATTCAACTTTTTTTTTTTTAAATAACTACCATAGGACACGTTCCCATCTGTGGACCTTTCCAAAAAAAGTGGGCAGGTACTTTTAATTCTGCAGTAAAGGCCCACTGGGAAAACATTTTTTTTTTTTTTTCCATTCTGAGAACTTTCTCTCCTCTAAGTCTCAAGGGACTAATTACTTACCATCCTAACAAATTTTGTGGGGAAAAAAAAAAAAAAACTGAAAAACTAAACGGGAGGCAATTATTTCCTTCTGATATGCAAACACTTTCCTTCAAATTTTTGCTTCTCAGATAATCAGCACACAAATCTGCTCAGGTTTTCCTCCTGAGAGATTCTTTCCTGCGACTCATCTCTGCACCCTCCCTCTAAAAATTTAAAACATCTGCGCCTCTATTTCTGTTTTGCAAATAAGAGACGAAGGCATAGAGAACAAATGTATAGAGGCCAAACTGGGGAGGAATTGGGAGATTGGGATTGACATATATACTCTATTGATACTATGAATGAAATAGATGACTGATAAAAACCTGTTATATGGCTCAGGGAGCTCTACTCTGTGCTTTCTGGTGCCCTAAATGGAAAGGAAATCCAGAAAAGAGGGGGTATATGCACACCTATAGCTGACTCACTCTGCTGTATAGTAGAAACTAACACAAGTTTTAAAGCAATTATACTCCAATAAAAATTAATTTAATAAAATAATCAGTAACAAAAAGGAGTAAAAAACTATAACCCACAGCCTGCAGCAGCCTTTCGCCCATTTTTCACAGTATTCCATAGGAATGGGCTCTCTGACTCACCAGTTTTGGGGAAGGTGTAAAGTGCTTTGTTCCTCCACAGTAATTGCCCTGTCATAGCCAGCATCTCACAGGCATGACATTCATAACAAATCTGCCTGCGGTCCCTTGCTACTCACATTGTGATCCCTGGAACCACATTTGTATCTCCTGGGAGCTCTTTGGCAATGCAAAATCTGGACCCCACCCCAGACCCTGTGAACCTGAATCAGCATTTTTAACAAGACCCCTGGGTGATTCATATGCACAATAATATTTGAGAAGTGTTGGTATTAATACTAGAATATGCAGAGCATGCTGGGAATACAGGGAAGGAGTTTGTTAGATTGAATCTTCTCAAACATGGTGTCATTTGAGTTGAGGCTTCACAAGTGCCAAGAAGGGGAAAAGTGAATTCCAGAGGAGCAACTTAATAATGTAGAAAGTAACATAGACATAAAAATGACATATCGTGTGGGTAGTGCAAGTCTGGAGAGAATTAATGGAATTAATGAATGATCCCTGGAGAGTGGTCATGAGTCTCTTCACCTCGTCAAATCCAGGTCTCTTGATTAGGGGGAGTAGGGGGTCACAAGGTGTCCTCTGAAAGATGCTTCATTCACTGAAGTCATAAGATGATGAACTTTGTAGTGGATATAGAGGGCTTTACTATGGAAACTTTTGCATGCTAGGGCACGTCTACCATATTCTCAAAGGTACTATTTATCCTCAGGGCTGGAATTTTATTGCCTTCAATTCTGAAAAAGACCTAAGTAAGTTCATAAAGAGTTTAGGAATAGTTCTACTAAAGGGCAATTCCTTGAGGTTTCCTTCCATAAGATATGATGCTTGTCACTCTCAAGGGAAGGAGAATGACAAAGATGCTGGGTTGAATAGGGAATAAGATCTAAGGGAAAACCCCAGGCAGAATGCTACGCTGATGGTCTGGAGCCCTCCTGAAAACTGATTGTTAAAATTTCAGGAATTAAACATACTTATTATTAAAAATTAAATAAGAGACATGTACAATGAAATAGATTACGTTAAAAACAAAGGTGATCAAAACTCAAAGCTCCTTGTTATTTTACTGCCTTTTACTTGGTTTTACAGACAACTGAAGTTGTCTGTGTTACTTGTATTGATATGGTAGATATCCTGGCCTCCAAGCTCGGTGATGTCATCTTGATAGCTTGGAATTAAACATGACGGGAGTGGAACTGACAGCATGGAAACTGGTGAATGCTGGAAGTCAGCAAATGCTACAACTGGAGGACCAGAGATTAATATTTACCAGCAGGCCACCGGGTCAGTATCACTTTTCTTCCGTATTCATCAGGCATGGTTGCAAGGATCCTATTCACAACAGGAAATTTAAAGTTGAAGGAGTTGGTGGAACTAGATTGATAGAAACATGGTGTTCCATAGGCACTGCTGAAAATTTCCACCTTGGCCTTAGAAAGTTTTGCACTTCACCTAACTCCTAAAATGCAGGGCCTTCATGGTATGACTTGTCATTCTAGGAATCAGGCCTGACTTTTATATGAAAATGACTTGATTCCTTTATCGTCTGCATCAAAACTTCCATATCCTTGGTTTCTTGCTCCCTAGTCCCTTCAGCTGGAAGGAATGAGTCTACTTTCATTTCTCATTAGGATTTACATTTGTGACAATGTGTTCTTATGTTCTTGTCAGAACCTTATATGTTTCTAATGGTCGCTTACTAGGACATTGCATCTCTGAGGCTGGAATGTTAGACACAAAATCCTGCCATCATTTTTACCTATATTTCAGTTTACTTTAGGTGGAGAGGTATAGATTGGGAATTTGGGATTGACCACATAAACTCTTCTATATTTAAAATAGATAACCAGCAAGGACCTACTGTATAGCACAGGAAATGCTGCTCAATATTCTATAATAACCTAAATGGGAAAAGAATTAAAAAAAGAATGGATACATGTATGTGTATAACTGAATCACTTTGCTGTACACCTGAAACTAACAACATTTTCAGTCAACTATACTCCAATATAAAATTTAAAAAATCATTCATATGAAGAGACAGAAAATCTAGATGTTTACCTTACCCTTTTCACAAAAAATAACTAAAAATGGCTCAAAGACCTAAATGTAAAATGCAAAAATAAAGATTCCTAGAAAAAAAATGTACATATATATATATATGTTTAGACAACATTGTGCTTAGTCATTCAGTTGTGTCCAACTCTTTTAAACCCCATGGACTGTAGCCTACCAGGCTCCTCTGTCCATGAGATTCTCTAGGTAAGAATACTGCAATGGGTAGCTGTTACCTTCACCAGTGGGTCTTCCCGGCAGAGGGGGTCTGCTGCATTGCAGGTGGATTCTTTACTGTCTGAGCCACCAGGGAAGTCCTGTGTGTGTGTGTGTGTGTGTGTGTATGTATGTATGTCAGTTCAGTTTAGTCTCTCAGTCATGTCCGACTCTTTGCGACCCCATGGACTGCAGCATGCCAGGCTTCCCTGTCCATCACCAACTCCCAGAGCTTGCTCAAACTCATGTTTATCCAGCTGTCTTATCCTCTGTCATCCCCTTCTCCTCCTGTCTTCAATCTTTCAATCTTTCCCAGTATCAGGACATTTTCCAATGAATCAGTTCTTTGCATCACGTGGCCAAAGTATGTATGTGTGTGTATATATATATATATATATATATATATGGACTTCCCTGGTGGCTCAGATGGTAAAGCATCTGTCTATAATGTGGGAGACCTGGGTTCAATCCCTGGGTTGGGAAGATTCCCTGGAGAAGGAAATGGCAACCCACTCCAGTACTCTTGCCTAGAAAATCCCACGGACGGAGGAGCCTGGTGTCCATGGGGTTGCAAAGAGTCGGACACAACTTCAGCGACTTCAGACTCTTATTTAATTTTTAATAATAAGTATTTTAATTCCTGAAATTTTAACTATCAATTTTCAGGAGGGCTTCAGAGCGACTTCACTTCACTTTGACATATATATATATTTATAAATTAGCTCTCGATATTACAATTTCACCCTGCCTGCTGGCAATTATGTTCCAGTGTAAGTTACTACTGTGGAATGGGAAGGCTATTGCCTTTAGTAAAATGACCTTAAATCAAGTGCCTTTATGTAGACTAACAAATAGATCAATTGTTTCCATTTCCTGGGGAAAATAGTAAAGCAAAAAATTAACATTGCAATTAGACTGAATAAAATTATTTCTTGTGTATGTGTTTTATTTATAATTGAATATGTGTTATTTTCTTTCTAGTGTTTGTGGATTCTATTGTGGTAAATAAAATACAAAAGATTTTAAAAGTGACACTGAATCTATGGTTATTTTCTAACTGTAAGTGTTCCTTTCAGGCAAGGAGTGTTAACATACAGTTACTGTTGTGAAGGAGTTACTAGAATAATTGCCATTACCAGTCTATAAATTTGATGGGAACTTGATGAATACACATTAAATAAAAGGGCATGGACGGAGGAGCTTGGTAGGCTGCAGTCCATGGGGTCGCTAAGAGTCGGACATGACTGAGCGACTTCACTTTCACTTTTCACTTTCACGCACTGGAGAAGGAAATGGCAACCCACTCCAGTGTTCTTGCCTGGAGAATCCCAGGGACAGAGGAGCCTGGTGGGCTGCCGTCTACGGGGTCGCACAGAGTTGGACACGACTGAAGCGACTTAGCAGCAGCAGCAGAGAAGTCTATACTGAGGGACTTCAGATTCTGGAGATTCCAACTTTTAATTAATCTAGCTTTGATCTGAACAGGAGAATTTCTGAGGATGGATAGATGGGAAAGAAGTTTGAAAAGCTAGACACTACTGTCAGTTCTGCCATTGTTGTGACTACCTCTTTCTTTCAGCCATGGCTACTTTATCTATTAGATGGTGAGAAAGCGCTCCTAGTATGACTTCCCTGATGGTCTAGCGGTTAAGAATCCACCTTGCAATTCAGGGAATGAGGGTCTGATCCCTGGTTGCAGAACTAGAACCCCTCACGCTTTGGACCAACTAAGCCCACACCCATCAGCTACTGAAGCCCGCGGGGGGCTTTGCAGGACACAAATAGAGAGTCCATGAGCCACAATGAAAGATCCTGCATAATGCAGTGAAGATCTTGGTGCCACAGCTAAGACTGGACACAGCCAAAAAATAGGTAAATATTAAAAAAAAATTTTTTTTAAAAAAGAAAGTTCTGCTCAACTGCAGCCCGAGAATTGGTTTTTCCCTTCAGGGCTCTTGCAGCACTTGTTACCAGTAGGAGAACCCTTTATTAAAATGTGGTAGAATTAATGGTACTTTGTCCTCTCTCACACAGATGGAGAATGCTTTGGAGTTAGAATCCACATTTCTTTGATCTTTACCAGCCAGTCAGTGGAGTATATTCCTGGTATTGGGTAATCTGTGTATTTTGACCTCATTGAATTACTATGAGAGTAAAACCAGGTGGAAAAAAATGCATAAAAATAGTTGATAAAGTGTGAAAAAACATGGTAACATATTATTAGTAGAATTATCTTTAATTCGTTCATCATGTTTTTATTTACGTTATGTGAGTGAAAGTCATGTCCACCCCTTTGCGACCCCAGGTACTATACCATCCATAGAATTCTCCAGGCCAGGATACTGGAGAGGTAGCCATTCCCTTTTCCAGGGGATCTTCCCAACCCAGGGATCAAACCCAGGTCTCCCATATTGCAGGCGGATTCTTTACCAGCTGAGCCCCCAGGGAAGCTATTTACTATTTGAGGTGGTAAAAGGAAGATAATTTAGAAAAAAATTAAAGCAATTGTTTCAACAGCAGTAGCAAACACCGGAGTCATTGCTCCAATGTATAACTGAAGGAGTCAGATTTTCCAGCAGAAGATGAAATGAGGCAACGAAAGAGATCTTCTGACGGGTGATGAGCATCTCAGCGAGACAGAAAAGACTTTTCAGAAAGTCAGAAAAAGGGGCACCTCAGTTAGGAAGGGGGCCTCCTGGGGTGGCACAGATGGATCAGTAGGGGCCACTCAGGGGGCCATGGCTCCAAAGCTAGGGCATCTGTGCCCACAGAGTAGCCCACAGTCCCAGCCTCGTTCACGTCCACACAGCAGAGCTAAGCTTGACGTTCCTGGTGAACTGGTCATTTTTGTTCTCATCTTATAAGCAGGGCTCGGAGTACTCTCTTGATGAATGAACTCAATAACGTTTACTGGGAAATGCCATTTGGTAGATTTAGCTGTTTTTACAGAAATAGCTTGGCAGAATATTTTACACTGGGGTTGTTTCAGAAAATCCCAGATAGAATGAAAGCGAAGAGAACACGATTCTGAGGAGAATGTACCTGAAGGATTTGGAAAATGTCACACATGAGTTGTGGGAGGGAAACTCAACGGGAGCTGACATTTCATTCCTGAGGGAATATGGAACCTAATAGGCTTTCAGGAACGTGTGTGTGTGTGCATGTGAATATAATGACTGGACAAGGAATTTACTGTATTCACCACAATCTTCTGTCTTCAAGTAGATGAATGTTTCTAAGCATGCAGTAGAATAGTTTATTTTTATCTTTCTAAAAGTCTCTGTTGGCATCATCGACTCAATGGACAGGAGTTGGAGCAAACTCTGGGAGATGGTGAAGAATAGGAAAGTCTGGTGTGCTGCAGTCCATGGGGTCACAAAGAGTTGGACATGACTGTGTGACTGAACAATGACAAAAATCTCTTACTATTTCCTCCCTAGAATGCATACAATTCCTGAAAGATCGGTTCTTATTTCTTATACTAATGAAGATTTATCTTGCTTTCTTTAAATTTATTTTCTCTGCACAAGGCTTAGCTGGTGGATTGCCTTCTCATACTGTCCATCTTACGTTCAAAGTGTTACTCAGCATCACCTTATCAGGAAACTGTCCCCCGGTCCTCAGTCTGGTCTCAATGTCCCTCTTATCTGCTTCCATAAACCTTTCTTTGAATCCATCATTACACGTCCCCTGCCGCATAAGTAGATCTTTTTTTACTTTTGGGCCACATCACATGCCATGTAGGATCTTAGTTTCCTGACCAGGAGTCAAATCTGCACCTCCTGCCATGGAAGCACAGAATCTTAACCATTGAATTGCCAGCCAAGTCCCTGGAAGCTGCTCTTTATCATACCATTCGTTCCTGTCATAGAGCTAGGAGATTTGAAAACTATCAATGTCTTGTTTACATTTTACCCTGCACCTGACGCAGTTGTGGGGCCTGACACACAGTCTACTCAGCATTGCTAAAATGAATGAACAGATGAATCCTTATGCAATGAACTCTATACACTCGAAAGGCAATGACTTTGGTAAGTGTTGCTCCTTAGCTTAGTTCCATGTAGACAAGCACTCATGGTGCACACACTTAGCAGTGGGGCATGCGCATGTGTGTACACACACACACGCACACACACTGGGGCTGGGTAGCATTTTTTAATCAGAGAAAATTTTCTGTCTGCCCTTTTTTGAACGGCAAGCTCATGCACTTCCCTTTATTAAAAGCCCCACTTGTGGTTCCCCAGGTTACATTCCGAGTTCTTGTAACTGCTAGTGGAAAACTGGGGGGATTCCACATGGTCTTTGAGACCATCAAGCCAGCCAGGGTGCTACCAAGGACTCACTGTGGTTACCACTCTCAGGCACAGAGGGAAAATCTGAAAGAAACTCAACAGGGGTCATCCCACCCAGGTTGGTGCCCTGCCTCCTCACAGAGTGACCTGGCTGATGGAGCCTGGCTGAGTCCCTCAGGCCCCTCACAATGCCTGGAGGAGGCCTTTCAGCCTCTGCATCTGGCCTCGTAGCACAGCCTTGAACGTCTCATTGCGGAGGGTGAGGATAAAGGGGTTGAGGAAGGGGGTGAGGACGGACGTCACCAGGGCCACAGTCTTGTTGACCTCCGCGGAGTGTGCTTTGCCAGGCTGGACATAGAGGAAGATGGTGCTGCTGTAGCCAATGAAGACCAGGGTGAGGTGAGAGCCGCACGTGGAGAAGGCCTTCTGGCGGCCGCTGGCAGAGGGGATATGTAGCACAGTGCTCACGATGTAGCCATAGGAGATGAGGGTCACCAGGAAGGAACTGAGGACGAAGGCCAAGGCCATCACAAAGTCCCAGGATTCCAGCAGCTTGGTGTCTGAGCAGGACAGCTGCAGCAGAGGTGCATTGTCACAGAAGAAGTGGTTAATGACGTTGCCATGGCAATAACTGAGATGAACCCGGGAGAGGACAGTGGGCACCATGGCCAGGAAAGGAGTTGCCCAGGCAGCCCCTGCTAGCTGGGCACACACAGCCCCTCTCATCAAAGTGCCATAGTGCAGGGGGTGGCAGATGGCCACAAAGCGGTCCAGGGCCATGTCGGACAGGATGAGGAAGGAGGTGGAGCCCAGGGAGAAGTAGAAGTAGAACTGGACCATGCAGCCAGTGAAGGAGATGACCTTGCGGGGGGCCAGCAGGTCAGAGAGCATCCTGGGCACGGCAGTCATGGTCACCAGGATCTCCAGCAGGGAAAAGTTGCCCAGGAAGAAGTACATGGGCGTGTGGAGGTGGGTGTCGACAAAGACCATGACGATGATGACTGTGTTTCCTATGAAGGCAAGAAGATAAAGCACAAGGAAGGGCCCGTAGAGCAGGACCTGCAGTTCACCAAGAGGGGAGAAGCCCAAGAGGATAAATTCAGAAGGGTGGCTCAGATTTGCCATGATCCCTGGGCTGGGAGCTTGAGGGGAAAGGAAACAAGAGACATTGATGGAGAGACAGAGAGAGACAGACAGAGAGAACCAATGACTGTGAAACAAGGCTAAAGGCAGAGAAAGAGAGGCTAGTAGGTGGTCATGGGTTAACAGAAGGAGAGATAAAGAGAGAAATAAATGGGAATATGAGAATCATTGAGAAACAGGGAATTACAGAAGGAAAAACATGGAAATTTACTGATAAGAAGAGAGGAAAACAGACAGGAGCAGATGACGAAAGACAACACGGCAACAGACATTTAGAGAGAAGGCAAGAATGGAATGAAATAGAAATGGAGGAGTAGGAGAGGAACACCCAATAGATGAGAGGGAGAAACAGACAGAGATAAGGAGAGGAGGGACATGGAAAGAGAGAATTTGTGTCAGTCATCCAGATGCCTTGAGTGTAGGGTGATGCTGGGAGTCTGTGTCATGACCCAGAGAGTCTGAGAGCCCTCTTAAAGCTCCCTTTCTGTCTTTCTGGGCTATCTCCCTGGTGAGGACCCTCCATCACTCACATTTCTCCAGTTACAATCATGAAATGAATGGGAAGTCAGAGTTTTGAGCCAATAAATTAGCATCCTTTGGGGAGGACCCCCTGGTGTATGTATGCAAAGGTGGGGAGCAGAGGAACACAGGTGGTCACAGAGACCAGCCTGGAGCTAGACAGAGACGAAGAGCATCTGCGTTGTAGCCAGTGGCGGGCACTGCTCTGATGAGGCAGTGGCCCCCTTCCCATCCCATCCCTTGCCACATCCTGACTCTGCCCACTCAACCCTAGTGGTTTGGAGCATAAGCTCTGGACCTAGGTTGGATTCTGATCTGACGTTTGTCAAACATAAATCTGCTGCTCTCTATTACTTCCCTCTCTTAGCCTCAGCCTCAGTTCAGTTCAGTCGCTCAGTCGTGTCCGATTCTTTGTGACCCTATGGACTGCAGCATGCCAGGCCTCCCTGTCCATCACCAACTCCCAGAGTCCACCCAAACCCATGCCCATTGAGTCGGTGATGCCATCCAGCCATCTCATCCTCTGTCGTCCCCTTCTCCTCCTGCTCTCAATCTTTCCTGGCATCGGGGTCTTATCAAATGAGTCAGCTCTTCGCATCAGGTGGCCAGAGTGTTGGAGTTTCAGCTTCAACATCAGTCCTCCCAATGAACATTCGGGACTGATTTCCTTTAGGATGGACTGGTTGGATCTCCTTGCAGTCCAAGGGACTCTCAAGAGTCTTCTCCAACACCACAATTCAAAAGCATCAATTCTTCAGTGCTCAGCTTACTCAGATATAAAATGAAGATAATAATAGTACTAGCTTCATGAGCTAAGACAGAGATTAAATGAATCAATTGCTTAGTTACAGTGATAGGCACGGACCAGGGGCTCAGAAATCAGTTGTTGTCTTTGTAATCATTGTCATCATATGACACCAATGAACTTAAATTTTCTTGGACCTATGATTCTTTAGAGTCAATATGTGTGTGAAGGTGTGTGTAGTGGGGATGTATGACATTTCCAAGCTTTATTCTGTCCTTTAGAATTTCAGTTCACCAAAAAGATATTTTTTTTAATCTTCAATTTTCAAGGAAAATAAATTTTGCAGTACAAATGATCAGAAGTGGAAAGATTCAAGATGTGTGTAGACATAACTCTGGTCTTCTCTCTGGTCCCATAAAAGCTGCATCTGAAGCTGTGTCCTGGCCACCAGCCATGGCATTTCAATTTAAAGAAGAGGGGCTGTCCCTCCGTCAGCCTCGTACCCACTGGCAAACCTTGTGTGCGAGTGTGTGCTCAGTTGTGTCCAACTCTTTGTGACCCCATGGACTACTGAAACCCACCAGGCTCCTCTGCCCAAGGGATTCTCCAGGCAAGAACACTGGAGTGGGCTGCCGTGTCCTATTCCAGGGTGTCTTCCCAGAGATGGAACCTGCTTCTCCTGTGTCTCCTGCCTTGCAGGCAGATTCTTTATTGCTGAGCCACTGGGGAAGCCTGGCAAACCTTAATAGTAGGGCTAAAATCTATACCCAGCACTGATCAATTCAAACCCAGTCCTATGTCTGTGCTCTCTGCAAGCCTGACCCCCAAGCAAACCCAAGTCACTCACTTTAGCCTCTAAGCACTACGTCTTCTTTTTGAGCTGCTCCCATGAAGAAATCCATGTCTAGAGATTCCTGCCTATTGGGTCCAGTCCATGACATGATTGAGGTGTTATCTGCAGTCCATCACCCTGGGTTAGTGGGTTTCAGCTGGAAGGGGTGGACAGGGGGTTGTGCATAGCTGGAATGGGGGTGCCCTGTGGGGTGAGTGGCTCCACAAGCTATAACATCTCTAACCCTTATGAGAATTTCCTAGTTAAAGGCTTACCCTGTGTCACCACAGATCCCAGTGCAGCAGGACTGATGTGGGACCTGAAGGTGGGAAAGAAGGCTTTCTTGAGACCAGAGGAAAACACTATATCTTCTTCCCCAAGGATAAGTGTTCTTGCTCTCTCTTGCTCCTGGCTTCTTGATGTGGTTTACAGCTGAGCTTATCATGGATAGGAACTCAGACTCCAGCAAAGTGTTCTCTGTGGGGATGACAGGAAAGCAAGGAGCCTCTGGGGATGAAGAGACACTGGTGTTACTCCTCACATTAATGAGAGGCTTGCTGCTTGGAGGAAGTAACATCTGAGAAAGAGCTCTGAATGAGGAAAGGGAGAGAAACCAAGATACCTCTAAGAAGACAATGGCTTGGGATTGGTTCCTGGCCCTTGCCTTCCTCCCAGGACTGTGGGGAAAAAATGAGATCATGGAAAAAGTGCAGAGAAACTTCCCCGGCTGGACTAAAATTGTGGCAGACTGGATGCCTGGCTAGGGTTAGATCCAGAGTTGCCATTTGGAGAATTTGCACCCCCCAGATCCAAGGTTCAGAGACTGGGGAGACGGGGAATGGAGACCCTGGATCGCAGCACACTCTTGTCTGAATTTTCCAAAATGTCATCGGCAGAGGTGGGGAATTACAGATGTAAGCTTAAGAGGAGAAACCTTCCCCTCAAAGGCAGAGCCCCTGACAAACACATCTTGGGAGCTGACGAGACTGAACAGGGCTGGTCTGAGTCCTTTGGGAAAATGCACACATGGGGGGTGAGCGAAGACAAGGTGGTAGTGGATCCAGCTCCCTGATAAACTCTGAGTCACAGTCCTTCATCTCGGAGGAGTTCAGAATTTATGTGCACCACCTGGCTTAGCTGTCCCCTGCCAACCCCACCCAGACAGACATGATGACAAAGAGACAGCAAGCAAAAGCTTTCCAACCAGGAAAGTGCCCAGTGGTCCTGAGTTAAAGAACCACAAGGGCTGAAAGGAGTTTCCCAGATGACCTTTTTGGAGGATCTGAAAACAGAACTGAATTTTTAAGACAGAGCCATTGATAATAAAAAATTTTTAGATGAATCTGGACAGAAATGGGGGGGATGATAGAAGAAAGGAATGTGTTGCTGGTAAGAGCTCAGAAGGACAGACAGGATGGCCAGTCAAAGCAGAACTTGAGAATTGACAGGCAAGTGCACTGCTGGGCTTGTGTAGGCCTCATGGCTGTATTTTCTATTGCTTCTGTAGCAAATTTCTAGATGTTTGGTGGCTTAAACACTACAAATTTATTATCTTAAAGACTCTATATGTCTATATTTCTCATCATACAGGTCTTTGTTGTTGCTGCTTATTTGATGTCAAGTCCAACTCTTGTGACCTCATGGACTGTAGCCCACCAGGCTCCTCTGTCCATTTCCCAGCAAGAACACTGGAGTGGGTTGTCATTTCCTCCTTCAGGGGATCTTCCTGACCCAGGGATCAAATCTGAGCCTCTTGCATTGGCAGGTAGCTTCTTTACCATTGAATCACCAGGGAAGTTCTCTTACAGGTCCAAGGAAGCTAAAATCAGAAGGTTGCTGGAACTGTGCCTCTCTCTGGAGGCTCCTTAGTTTTTCCAGCTTCTGACAGCTGCTATGACTGAACCTAAACCCAGTCCTTTTCTTGCACTGTTCCTTGTTCATTCAATCCCTGGACCCTGTGATGAATCTTAGTTCCTGAGTGCGGTGGGAGATTCTTAGAATGTCCACTTGTGGAGCCTCCTACCTGCGGTACCCAGAGTCTGACATGGAGATATGAGACCCTTAAGGATGGGACAGAGACCCACACAGCTAAAATGTGTCCAAGACTTATGTCGAGTCCATGATTTAATGCTCATTGTTTCTATCCAATAACATAGGGCAGCAACGTGGTTGATGTAGGGCTGGAAAGAGAGAATGAGTTCTATGGGGAAACCACATGAACAGCTCTCTTGCTGTCCCTTGTTTCAGAGATGAGTGTACCTGGTTCTGTCTACCCTGTTCTAATCTTAGAAGGCCTGCTGAGTTTCAAAACTGAACTGGACTGGATGGGAAACTAGGTTCCAGCAGGTGCTCTTTGTAGCAATGATAAGGAAAGCAAGAAGCCCCTGGGGGGTTGTATAATACAGCATATGTGTTCAAACTAACACCCAGAGGCAGGGAGGTCCATCCTAGGTCTCCAGAAGCACATAAATAAGAGGTGTGGGGTGTGTGGGTTTGGGTGTGGGTGTTGAATGTTGGTCTAGTTTTGGAGTCTAGCATTTGTATAGTGCAATCTCAAAAACGACAGAATGATCTCTGTTCATTTTCAAGGCAAACCATTCAATATCATGGCAGTCCAAGGCTATGCCCCGATCAGTAATGCAGAAGAAGCTGAGGGGACTGGAACACAAAAGGAGGAAGTCAAGAAACACCTGGAGTAACAGGCAAATTTGGCCTTGGAGTACAGAAAGAAACAGGGCAAAGGCTAATAGAGTTCTGCCAAGAGAATGCACTGGTCATAGAAAACACCCTCTTCCAACAACACAAGAGAAGACTCTACACATGGACATCACACCAAAATCAGATTGATTACATTCTTTGCAGCCGAGGACGGAGAAGCTCTATACAGTCAGCAAAAACAAGACTGGGAGCTGATTGTAGCTCAGATCATGAACTCCTTACTGCCAAATTCAGACTGAAGTTGAAGAAAGTGGAGAAAACTACTAGACCATTCAGGTATGACCTAGATTAAATCCCTTATGACTATACAGTGAAAGTGAGAAATAGATTTAAGGAACTAGATCTAATACATAGAGTGCCTGATGAACTATGGATGGAGGTTTGTGACATTGTACAGGAGACAGGAATCAAGACCATCCCCAAGAAAAAGAAATACAAAAAAGCAAAATGGCTGTCTGAGGATGCCTTACAAATAGCTGTGAAAAGAAGATAAGTGAAAAGCAAAGGAGAAAAGGAAAGATATACCCATTTGATTTTTTTTTTTTAGAAAACTATAAAACACTGGTGAAAGAAATCAAAGAGAACACTAACAGATGGAGAAATATACCATGTTCATGGATCGGAAGAATCAATATAGTGAAAATGAGTATACTACCTAAAGCAATCTATAGATTCAATGCAATCCCTACCAAGCTACCAACGGTATTTTTCACAGAGCTAGAACAAATAATTCCACAATTTGTATGGAAATACAAAAAACCTTGAATAGCCAAAGCAATCTTGAGAAAGAAGAATGGAACTGGAGGAATCAACCTGCCTGACTTCAGGCTCTACTACAAAGCCACAGTCATCAAGACAGTATGGTACTGGCACAAAGACAGAAATATAGATCAATGGAACAAAATAGAAAGCCCAGAGATAAATCCACGCACCTACAGACACCTTATCTTTGACAAAGGAGGCAAGAATATACAATGGATTAAAGACAATCTGTTTGACAAGTGGTGCTGAGAAAACTGGTCAACCACTTGTAAAAGAATGAAACTAGAACACTTTCTAACACCATACACCAAAGTAAACTCAAAATGGATTAAAGATCTAAACGTAAGACCAGAAGCTATAAAACTCCTAGAGGAGAACATAGGCAAAACACTCTCCAACATAAATCACAGCAGGATCCTCTATGACCCACCTCCCAGAATATTGGAAATCAAAGCAAAAATAAACAAATGGGACCTAATTAAACTTAAAAGCTTTGGCACAACAAAGGAAACTCTAAGCAAGGTGAAAAGACTGCCTTCAGAATGGGAGAAAAAAATAGCAAATGAAGCAACTGACAAACAACTAATCTCAAAAATACACAAGCAACTCCTGCAGCTCAATTCCAGAAAAACAAATGACCCAATTAAAAAATGGGCCAAAGAACTAAATAGACATTTCTCCAAAGAAGACATACAGATGGCTAACAAACACATGAAAAGATGCTCAACATCACTCATTATCAGAGAAATACAAATCAAAACCACAATGAGGTGCCATTTCATGCCAGTCAGAATGGCTGCAATCAAAAGTCTACAAGTAATAAATGCTGGAGAGGGTGTGGAGAAAAGGGAACCCTCTTACACTGTTGGTGGGAATGCAAACTAGTACAGCCACTATGGAGAACAGTGTAGAGATTCCTTAAAAAACTGGAAATAGAACTGCCTTATGACCCAGCAATCCCACTGCTGGGCATACACACTGAAGAAACCAGAATTGAAAGAGACACGTATACCCCAATGTTCATTGCAGCACTGTTTATAATAGCCAGGACATGGAAGCAACCTAAATGTCCATCAGCAGATGAATGGATAAGAAAGCAGTGGTACATATACACAACGGAGTATTACTCAGCCATTAAAAAGAATACATTTGAATCAGTTCTAATGAGGTGGATGAAACTGGAGCCTATTATACAGAGTGAAGTAAGCCAGAAAGAAAAACACCAATACAGTATACTAACGCATATATATGGAATTTAGAAAGATGGTAATGATAAACCTGTATGCAAGACAGCAAAAGAGACACAGATGTATAGAACAGTCTTTTGGACTCTGTGGGAGAGGCAGTGGGTGGGATGATTTGGGAGAATGGCATTGAAACATGTACAATATCATATATGCAATGAATCGCCAGTCCTAATTCGATGCATGATACTGGTTGCTTGGGGCTGGTGCACGGGGACGACCCAGAGGGATGGTATGGGGAGGGAGGAGAGAGGGGGGTTCGGGATGGGAACACGTGTATACCTGTGGCGGATTCATGTTGCTGTATGGCAAAACCAATACAATATTGTAAAGTAATTAACTTCCAATTAAAATAAATAAATTTATATTAAAAAAATAAAAGTGACTGAGAGATCACACTCAAAAAAAAAAAAAAAGATATACCCATTTGAATGCAGAGTTCCCAAGAATAGCAAGGAGAGATAAGAAAGCCTTTCTCAGTGATCAATGCAAAGAAATAGAGGAAAACAATAGAATGGGAAAGACTAGAGATCTCTTCAAGAAAATTACAGATACCAAGGGAACATTTCATGCAAAGATGGGCTCAATAAAGGACAGAAATGGTAGAGACCAACAGAAGCAGAAGACATTAAAAAGACATGGCAGGAATACACAGAAGAAATGTACAAAGAGATCTTTACAACCCAGATAATCATGATGGTGTGATCAGTCACCTCGAGCCAGACATTCTGGAATGTGCAGTCAAGTGTGCCTTAGAAAGCATCACTATGAACAAAGCTAGTGGAGGTGATGGAATTCCAATTGAGCTATTTCAAATCCTAAAAGATGATGGTATGAAAGTGCTGTACTCAATATGCCAGCCAATTTAGAAAACTCAGCAGTGACCACAGGACTGGAAAAGGTCAGTTTTCATTCCAATCCCAAAGAAAGGAAGTGCCAAAGAATGCTCAAACTACCACACAATTGCACTCATCTCACACGTTAGTAAAGTGATGCTTAAATTCTCCAAGCCAGGCTTCAGCAATATGTGAACCCTGAACTTCCAGATGTTCAAGCTGGTTTTAGAAAAGGCAGAGGAACCAGAGATCAAATTGCCAACATCCGGTGGATCATCAAAAAAGCAAGAGAGTTCCAGAAAAAACATCTATTTCTGCTTTATTGACTATGCCAAAGCCTTTGACTTTGTGGATCACAATCAACTGTGGAAAATTCTGAAAGAGATGGGAATCCCAGACCACCTGACCTGCCTCTTGGGAAACCTATATGCAGGTCAAGAAGCAACAGTTAGAACTGGACATGGAACAACAGACTGGTTCCAAATAGGAAAAGGAGTACGTCAAGGCTGTATATGGTCACCCTGTTTATTTAACTTATATGCAGAGTCCATCATGTGAAATACCGGGCTAGATGAAGCACAGGCTGGAGTCAAGATTGCTGGGAGAAATATCAATAACCTCAAATATGCAGATGACACCACCTTTATGGCAGAAAGTAAAGAAGAACTAAAGAGCCTCTTGATGGATGTGAAAGAGTTGAGAGTAAAAAAGTTGGCTTAAAGCTAAACATTCAGAAAACTAAATCATGGCATCCAGTCCCATCACTTCATGGGAAATAGATGGGGAAACAGTGGAAACAGTGGTTGACTTTATTTTTCTGGACTCCAAAATCACTGCAGATGGTGACTGCAGCCATGAAATTAAAAGACATTAACTACTTGGATGGAGAAGACAATGGCACCTCACTCCAGTACTCTTGCCTGGAAAATCCCATGTACGGAGGAGCCTGGTAGGCTGCAGACCATGGGGTCTCGAAGAGTCAGACACGACTGAGCGACTTCACTTTCACTTTTCCCTTTCATGCATTGGAGTAGGAAATGGCAGCCCACTCCAGGGACGGGGGAGCCTGGTGGGCCGCTGTCTATGGGGTTGCACAGAGTCGGACACGACTGAAGTGACTTAGCAGCAGCAACTCCTTGGAAGGAAAGTTATGACCAACCTAGATAGCATATTAAAAAGGAGAGACATTACTTTGTCAACAAAGGTCCATCTAGTCAAGGCTATGGTTTTTCCAGTAATCATGTATGGATGTGAGAGTTGGATTATAAGGAAAGCTGAGCACCGAGGAATTGATGCTTTTAACTGTGGTGTTGGAGAAGACTCTTGAGAGTCCCTTGGACTGCAAGGAGATCCAACCCGTCAATCCTAAAGGAAATCAGTCTTGAATATTCATTGGAAGGATTGATGCTGAAGCTGAAACTCCAGTACTTTGGCCACCTGATGCGAGGAACTGACTCATTGGAAAATACCTTGATGCTGGGAAAGATTGAAGGCGGGAGGAGAAGGGAACGACAGAGGATGAGATGGGTGGATGGCATCACTGACTCAATGGACATGAATTTGAGTAAACTCCTGGAGTTGGTGATGGGCAGGGAGGCCTGGCACACTGCAGTCCATGTGGTTGCAAAGAATAGGACACGACTGAGCAATTAAACTGAACTGAACCAGTTCCTCAGTCTCTCTGGGTGTCAGGCTCATCATATGTAGATACAGTTGTGGAAGATGCTTTCTTTCCTTCTCTAACAGTCTTTGACCCTTATTGTATCACTAGTCATCCTAATCTCTTGTTCTTTTACCTCCAAATATGGCACTTCTGGCACAACCCAGAGGAAGGAGAATTTTTGCCCTAAGCTTGTTCTTCTCTTTCTCTTTTTTTTTTCCCTGCCTCCATCCATCCACTTCCCTCTCCTTCCCTCTGTTGATCTCTCTCTTTTTCTCCCTCATTTCCCTTTATTTTAGAAATATTTATTGAATTCACAAAATATCTGAAAAACCCATAACCCTGGATCTATATGGCATGCTTTAAATTAAATTCTAAGTGGTTCAAATGGATTTAAATACAAAAATCAACAAATGAAATTGTTTTTCTTTTTAAGTTACCTAAGAATATGTATGTGGGCTTTTATAAAGAAACACAGATCCCAGAATACTGAAAGTTTGTTAAATTTAGCTACTTAAGAATTAAATATTTATGCATGAAAATAATAAAACATAAAAATAAAAATGTGAAATAAAAGTTTATTTTATTGGTACATAAAGTTTACTTCTAAACTGATAAGCTCACTAAAGACAAATATAATTGCTTTTAAAACACTGGAAAAAAAAAACAAAAAACGCTGAATATAGTTCAATTTCAGTTAAGTTCAGTTCAGTCACTCAGTCGTGTCTGACTCTTTGGGGCCCCATGAACTGCAGCATGCCAAGCTTCCCTGTCCATCACCAACTCCTGGAGTTCACCCAAACTCATGTCCTTTGACTCAGTGATGCCATCCAACCATCTCATGCTCTGTTTTCCCCTTTTCTTCCTGCCCTCAATCTTTCCCAGCTTCAAGGTCTTTTCAAATGAGTCAGCTCTTCCCATCAGGTGGCCAAAGTATTGGAGCTTCAGCTTCAACATCAGGCCTTCTGATGAACACACAGAACTGATCTCCTTTAGGATGGACTGGTTGGATCTCCTTGATGTCCAAAGGACTCCCAAGAGTCTTCTCCAACACCACAGTTCAAAAGCATCAATTCTTCAGTGCTCAGCTTTCTTTATAGTCCAACTCTCACATCCATACATGACCACAGGAAAAACCATAGCCTTGACTAAACGGACCTTTGTTGGCAAAGTAATGTCTCTGCTTTTCAATATGCTATCTAGGTTGGTCATAACTTTCCTTCAAAGGAGTTAGTGTCTTTTAATTTCATGGCTGCAGTCACCATCTGCAGTGATTTTGGAGTCCAGAAAAATAAAGTCAACCACTGTTTCCACTGTTTCCCCCATCTATTTCCCATGAAGTGATGGGACTGGATGCCATGATCTTAGTTTTCTGAATGTTTAGCTTTAAGCCAGCTTTTTCACTCTCCTCTTTCACCTTCATCAAAAGGCTCTTTAGTTCTTCTTCACTTTCTGCCATAAAGGTGGTGTCATCTGCATATCTGAGGTTATTGACATTTCTCCCGGCAATCTTGACTCCAGCCTGTGCTTCATCTAGCCCGGTATTTCACATGATGGACTCTGCATATAAGTTAAATAAACAGGGTGACCATATACAGCCTTGACATACTCCTTTTCCTATTTGGAACCAGTCTGTTGTTCCATGTCCAGTTCTAACTGTTGCTTCTTGACCTGCATATAGGTTTCCCAAGAGGTAGGTCAGGTGGTCTGGGATTCCCATCTCTTTCAGAATTTTCCACAGTTGATTGTGATCCACAAAGTCAAAGGCTTTGGCATAGTCAATAAAGCAGAAATAGATGTTTTTTCTGGAACTCTCTTGCTTTTTTGATGATCCACCGGATGTTGGCAATTTGATCTCTGGTTCCTCTGCCTTTTCTAAAACCAGCTTGAACATCTGGAAGTTCAGGGTTCACATATTGCTGAAGCCTGGCTTGGAGAATTTTAAGCATCACTTTACTAGCATGATCAAAGACTGGAAATTTAACAATATTGCATAATAACAGTTGTTTTTCAGACAATGTCCTGAAAATTTATCAGTGAAAGTAGTGGACATTATCTTTTCTCTGACAGAGTATATTTGATGAAGAATATTATCTTACATAACAGCCAAATACACACACACACACACACATGCACATCTATACTTGCAGAAAATCATTTTGGTAAAGAATCTATGAGTTTGTTTTATGTCTGAGTTGCTGCTGCTAAGTTGCTTCAGTCGTGTCCGACTCTTCATGACCCCATAGATGGCAGCCCACCAGGCTCCCCCGTCCCTGGGATTCTCCAGGCAAGAACACTGGAGTGGGTTGCCATTTCCTTCTCCAGTGCATGCAAGTGAAAAGTGAAAGTGAAGTTGCTCAGTCGTGTCTGATTCTTAGCGACCCATGGACTGCAGCCCACCAGGCTCCTCCATCCATGGGATTTTCCAGGCAAGAGTACTGGAGTGGGGTGCCATTGCCTTCTACATCTGAGTAGGCTCTTGGAATAATGCCTGTATAGATGTGAGGGAAAAGGTATTTGGGTAGAGGGGGACGCTTAGCTACATTGCTGCAAAGACTTTGCTGCAGTGAAAGTGTGGAGTCTTAACCACCATACCACCAGGGAAGTCCCTCAGACTGATTTCTGCTTTTCTAAAGTTTATTAATGAAAAATGTAGTATTGATTTTATGTCTTGTTTCTTTTGCTTAACATAACCATGTAGAGACTTATTGGTGATGATACATCCATCAACAGTTCATTCCTTTTTATTGCTGAGTGGTATTCCACTGTCTAGATGAGCCACCATTTATTTATCCATTGACCTAATGATTGTCATTGGGTTGTCAGCAGTTTATTGTAAGTAAAACCATCAATGTTCATAAGCATGTCTGGTGGATATATGTTTTCATTCATCCTGGGAAACTATCCAATAGTGGAATTGTAGGTTTGTATATTGCCTGGGAAATCCCATGGACAGATGATCCTGGCAGGCTACAGTTGATGGGGTCACAAGAGTCAGACATGACTTAGCAACTAAACCACCACCACCACCGCCATGGTTAGTGTATGTTTAACTGTGCATTCCCACCAGCAGGGTCTGAGAGTTCTAGTTGCTCCATTTCTTCACCAACAATTTCTGTATTTAAAATCAGTTGAAGATGTTGAGCATCTTTTCATATGTTTATTAGCCATCTGTATTGATTATATTCTTTGCAGCCAAAGATGGAGAAGCTCTATACACTTAGCAAAAATAAGACCAGGAGCAGACTGTGGCTCAGATCATGAACTCCTTATTGCCAAATTCAGACTGAAATTGAAGAAAGTAGGGAAAACCACTAGACCATTCAGGTATGACCTAAATCAAATCCCTTATGGTTATACAGTGGAAGTGAGAAATAGATTTAAGGGCCTAGATCTGATAGATAGAGTGCCTAATGAACTATGGAATGAAGTTCGTGACGTTGTACAGGATATAGGGATCAAGACCATCCCCTTGGAAAAGAAATACAAAAAAGCAAAATGGCTGTCTGGGGAGGCCTTACAAATAGCTGTGAAAAGAAGAGAAGTGAAAAACAAAGGAGAAAAGGAAAGATATAAGCATCTGAATGCAGAGTTCCAAAGAATAGCAAGAAGAGATAATAAAGCCTTCCTCAGCGACCAATGCAAAGAAATAGAGGAAAACAACAGAATGGGAAAGACTAGAGATCTCTTCAAGAAAATTAGAGATATCAAGGGAACATTTCATGCAAAGATGGGCTCGATAAGGACAGAAATGATATGGACCTAACAAGCAGAATATATTAAGAAGAGGTGGCAGGAATACACAGAAGAACTGTACAAAAAAGATCCTCACGATCAAGATAATCATGACGGTGTGATCACTCACCTAGAGCCAGACATCCTGGAATGTGAAGTCAAGTGGGCCTTAGGAAGCATCACTACGAACAAAGCTAGTGGAGGTGATGGAATTCCAGTGGAATTATTCCGAATCCTGAAAGATGATGCTGTGAAAGTGCTGCACTCAATATGCCAGCAAATTTAGAGAACTCAGCAGTGGCCACAGGACTGGAAAAGGTCAGTTTTCATTCCAATCCCAAAGAAAGGCAATGCCAAAGAATGCTCAAACTACTGCACAATTGCACTCATCTCACACGCTAGTAAAGTAATGCTCAAAATTCTCCAAGCCAGGCTTCAGCAATACGTGAACCGTGAACTTCCAGATGTTCAAGCTGGTTTTAGAAAAGGCAGAGGAACCAGAGATCAAATTGCCAACATCTGCTGGATCATCGAAAAAGCAAGAGAGTTCCAGAAAAATATCTATTTCTGCTTTATTGACTATGCCAAAGCCTTTGACTTTGTGGATCACAATCAACTGTGGAAAATTCTGAAAGAGATGGGAATCCCAGACCACCTGACCTGCCTCTTGAGAAATCTATATGCAGATCAGGAAGCAACAGTTAGAACTGGACATGGAACAACAGACTGGTTCCAAATAGGAAAAGGAGTACGTCAAGGCTGTATATTGTCACCCTGCTTATTTAACTTATATGCAGAGTACATCATGAGAAACGCTGGGCTGGAAGAAGCACAAGCTGGGATCAAGATTTCTGGGAGAAATATCAATAACCTCAGATATGCAGATGACACCAGCCTTATGGCAGAAAGTGAAGAAGAACTAAAGAGCCTCTTGAAGAAAGTGATATGCAAAAGCTTTTAAATTTAATTAGGCCCCATTAGTTTATTTTTGTTTTTATTTCATTACTCTAAGAATTGGGTCGTGCTTCTGTGATAGCTCAGACAGTAAAGAATCCTCCTGTAACCCAGGAGACCCTGGTTCAATCCCTGGGTCGTGAAGACCTCCCAGAGCAGGGAATGACTACCCACTCCAATATTCTTGCCTGGAGAATTCCATGGACAGAGGAGACTGGTGGGCTATAGTCCATGGGGTCACAAAGAGTCCGACAAAACTGAGTGTCTAACACACACACACACACACAGAGGAGGTGAATCACAGAGACTGTTGCTGTGGTTTATGTTACAGCATATTCTATGACATAAAGAGTATTCTGCCTGTGTTTTCCTCTAAGAGTTTTACAGTTTCTGATCTTACATTTAGGTTTTTAACCCATTTTGAGTTTATTTCTGTGTATGATCCTACTTGCCAGGAGGCAAAGGAGAAGCAAATATAAAGAAAAAACCTTTTGGACACAGTGAGGAGGGAGAGGGTGGGATAATTTGAGAGAGTAGCATTGAAACATATATAAATACATTACCATATGTAAAATAAATAGCCAGTTGGAATTTGCCATATGATGCAGGGAACCCAAAGTTGGTGCTTTGTGAAAACCTAGAGGAATGGGATGAGGAGGGAGGTGGAAAGGAAGTTCGATATGGAGGCATCATATGTATCAATTCAGTTCAGTTCAGTCACTCAGTCGAGTCCGACTCTTTGCGATGCCATGAATCGCAGCATGCCAGGCCTCTCTGTCCATCACCAACTCCCGGAGTTCACTCAGACTCACGTCCATCGAGTCAGTGATGCCATCCAGCCATCTCGTCCTCTGTCATCCCCTTCTCCTCCTGCCCCCAATCCCTCCCAGCCTCAGGGTCTTTTCCAGTGAGTCAGTTCTTCACATCAGGTGACCAGATATTGTAGTTTCAGCTTTAGCATCAGTCCTTCCAATGAACACCCAGGACTGATCTCCTTTAGGATGGACTGGTTGGATCTCCTTGCAGTCCAAGGGACTCTCAAGAGTCTTCTCCACACCACAGTTCAAAAGCATCAATTCTTCGACACCCAGCTTTTTTTATAGTCCAACTGTCACATCCATACACAACCATTGAAAAAACCATAGGCTTGACTAGATGGACCTTTGTTGGCAAAGTAATGTCTCTGCTTTTCAATATGCTGTCTAGGTTGGTCATAACTTTCCTTCCAAGGAGTAAGCGTCTTTTAATTTCATGGCTGCAATCACTATCTGCAGTGATTTTGTAGCCCAGAAAAATAAAGTCAGCCGCTGTTTTCACTGTTTCCCCATCTATCTGCCATGAAGTGATGGGACTAGATGCCATGATCTTAGTTTTCTGAATATCGAGCTTTAAGCCAACTTTTTCACTCTCCACTTTCACTTTCATCAAGAGGCTCTTTAGTTCTTCTTCACTTTCTGCCATAAGGCTGGTGTCATCTGCATATCTGAGGTTATTGACATTTCTCCCGGCAATCTTGATTTCAGCCTGTGCTTCTTCCAGCCCAGCGTTTCTCATGATGTACTCTGCATATAAGTTAAATAAGCAGGGTGACAATATACAGCCTTGACGTACTCCTTTTCCTATTTGGAACCAGTCTGTTGTTCCATGTCCAGTTCTAACTGTTGCTTCCTGACCTGCATACAGGTTTGTCAAGAGGCAGATCAGGTGGTCTGGGATTCCCATCTCTTTCAGAATTTTCCACAGTTGATTGTGATCCACAAAGTCAAAGGCTTTGGCATAGTCAATAAAGCAGAAATAGATGTTTTTTCTGGAACTCTCTTGCTTTTTTGATGATCCACCGGATGTTGGCAATTTGATCTCTGGTTCCTCTGCCTTTTCTAAAACCAGCTTGAACATCTGGAAGTTCATAGTTCACATACTGCTTAAGCCTGGCTTGGAGAATTTTAAGCATCACTTTACTAGTGTGTGAGATGAGTGCAATTGTGTGGTAGTTTGAGCATTCTTTGCCATTGCCTCTCTTTGGGACTGGAATAAAAACTGACCTCTTCCAGTCCTTTGGCCACTGCTGAATTTTCCATATTTACTGGCATATTGAGTGCAGCACTTTCACAGCATCATCTTTCAGGATTTGAAATAGCTCAACTGGAATTCCATCACCTCCACTAGCTTTGTTCATAGTGATGCTTTCTAAGGCACACTTGACTGCACATTCCAGAATGTCTGGCTCGAGGTGACTGATCACACCATCATGATTATCTGGGTTGTAAAGATCTCTTTGTACATTTCTTCTGTGTATTCCTGCCATGTCTTTTTAATGTCTTCTGCTTCTGTTGGTCTCTACCATTTCTGTCCTTTATTGAGCCCATCTTTGCATGAAATGTTCCCTTGATATCTCTAATTTTCTTGAAGAGATCTCTAGTCTTTCCCGTTCTATTGTTTTCCTCTATTTCTTTGCATTGAATTCACCTATTTAGATCTCTTTAACTTCTCTCAGAAATGTTTTACAATTTTAAGTATACATGTCATGCACATAGTTTGTTTAATGTGTTCTGTAGTTTTTTATGTTTTTGAATATTATTGTTACATATTTTTTTATTTCCATTTTCAATGTTCATTGCAAGTTTAGAGCAATGCAAGAAAATTGAGATTTTATCCTGTGACCTTGATAATCCTTTATTAGTTCTAGTTACTTTTTTGTGGACTTCTTAGGATTTTCTACAAATAGAATTATGTCTGTAAATAAATAATTTTGTTCATTACCTAACTGTATGCTTTCCATTGCATTTTCTTTCTGTATTGTATTAGTTAGCACTTCCAGTATGAAGTTGAGTAGAAGTGATGAGAACAGATATCTCTGTCGTGTTCCCTGTCTTAGAAGAAGGCATTGTCTCTTATCAGGCTTCATATTAGCACTATGATTTTGTTAGATGCTACTTTCAGTTTGAGGAAGGTTCCTTTAGTTCCTAGCTGAATGAGAGTTTTAATCAAATGTTGTTCTTTTTTAGTAAATAGCTTTCTGCCCCTATTGAAGTGGTCATGTAGTTTTTCTCTTTACCTCTGTTAATATAGTGATTTATATTGATTAATCTCTTAACATGAACCAACCTGGTGTTGCTGAAATAAAATCACTACTTTGTTATTATGTATTGTTTTCTTTACATATTGCTGGATTTGAATTTTTAATATTTTTATTAAGGAGTTTTGCTTCTATGTTCCTGAAGAATATTGGTTTGTGGGTTTATTTTCCTGTGATGCCTTTAGTATCAAAATGATTCTGGCTTGATAAGAAGGATGGGGCAGTGTTCTCTTTTCCTCAGTTTACTAGATTTTGTGTTGGGTTCATGTTATTTCTTCCAAAAATGTTTGATAGAATGCACCAGCAAACCCATCTGAACTTGTAGTTGTCTGTGTGGGAAGGTTGTTAAGTAGAAATTCATTTATTTAACAAACTGTGGGATCAGTTGTTCAATTTCATTTTAGTTAGTTATAGTACTTTTTATTAAAAGAAAAGATTTTCCATGGATTACCAATTGATTTCTCTTTTGAGATATTTTTGTTGCCTTCAGTTTAAAATTAAAATGAAAATTTGATTATCCTTTTGGTTGGTTGTGGATCAGGAAATCAACAACTCACATATCATAGAGGTGTGAAAAACAATTCAGAATCTATAGAGTGTAAATGGTCCCAATGGAAGGAAATAACTAAAACATATTTAACTTTTGAACTAAAAATTCCAGCTCTATGGATTTGCTCCATATTAAAAAAATTGTATAAACTTATAAATGTCTGACTATTTATAACATCAATTTTCACAAGAAAATTAGAAAAAACAACAAAAAGATATTAATAGAGGGATTGCTAATAAGGACACGAATAATATGAAAAACCATGTAAAAACAGTATGGCAACGGTATTGATATGGGAGAGACTCTTTTGAATGTTGTTAAGTGAGAGAGTAATGGGGTGGCAAAGAGTCGAACACTACTGAGCAATTGAACACGACAATAAAAGCTGTGAAACAGATTTTCCCAGCATTTTCTTCCAAAGAAAATGTAGATGACTGCTTAAGAAAATTTTCCGAGATTATATGGCAACTGGGTTGGGATCAGACAGTTTGAGGAATGGAAGGAATATTATTCTCAAATTATACTGTTACATACCAATTGACATTCTTGGATTTAACAGGTGTGTTTAAACTTGAATCCAAACATCTACATAAATGTTTTGTAAGTCTCACATGTGTGTCTCACTACAGAATCAAGCAGATTTTCACTTTAAATTTTGTCCATCGTTCCAGGTTGTAAAAATACCTGCCTCCATTAGGCTGTCCTTAAGCTCTTCCTACATAGAAGTGCCCAGCTGGTGATTAGGGACATGCCATGGAGATAAGTGTCTGCCAGCACCTTGCTTGAGTGCTAATAGGTGCACAGGTATGAGAATAGTGGACACCTGAGACAGTAGAGGAGAACAGAGTTAGATTTAGGGGTGGAACTTCTTCATGGGATTTTCAAAGGTCTACAGGGTTATTATCAGGAGCCTCTGTGTAATGAGCGAAGGAGAAATAAAGGTTTGGGGTTGGGGTGGGGTTCGCTGAAGTTAAGCTTTGAGATCCAAATGCAGGATTTCCTTAAACATTGGGGTATATTTTCAGTCAGTTGTTGGAGCTTCCTATAGCTGGATGAGGAGGGCGCTGATTTTTACTCCAATTATCTAGAGGATCCTGGGAAGAAATTAGGACAAAGAGCAGAGGGGTGACCTACTCAGAGCCTGAGACATTGTCTGGGAACCTAGACTTAGGGCCTTTTTGAAGGCAGCCTCAGTATTGAGAAGCCTCTGGTGAGCTTTTAGGTTTCCCATTGAACAAAAAGCTGAAATGTAATTGAAAAGTTCTGAAATGTAATTGCTCAGGGATGGGAAGAACTAAAAGTTTGTTCTGCTTTCCCCAGACTGGATGCCCTAAGCCCAGGCTAATTAAAAGCAGGGTCCTCAGTGACTAAGTCCCCTTGGGAAGGAGGGAAGTGGGAGAGAAAGAGAGAGAGAGAGAGAGAGAGAGAGACCCTTAGCTCCCCACAACACTGTTATTTCTGGACGTTTTTCCTAACTCCTCCCCGAGGACAGTTTTCTTCTTCACCATGCATGGAGGCAGCACCAAGAAGCTCTGACTCCTGTGTTCAGCTCAGCAGTAGCCAGACAGGAGTAACCCTGCCTGAGCCCCAGAGAGCATCAGAAGTGGCAGAGGAGCCCGCGCATCGAGGTGAGTGTCTTCTCAGGGTTCCCCTGTACAAAGGAAAGTGTGGGAGAGGATGAGGATAGGGAGTTCTGGCTTGGCTGCCTTCTAGAGGAGGACGCCGAAAGTCTGGAGGCTGGGCCAGGGAGCAGCTGCAGAGTGGAGAGCAGAGGCAGCTCTTCTCTGACCCGGTGCTCCTGCAGGCGCAGCTCCTGATGTCGGTCAGCAGGCTCCTCTCTCGTGTTTCTTCATCTAGTGGAGGTTACAGAAAACTGGAGAGAAACAGACCCATTGAGATTTCCCAGTGGTTCTGTCTTTGAAGCCTGGATTCCCATCAGTGAAAGATTTACAGAGGTATTGGGAAAGTCTCAGGAGGGGATGAGAGGAAGGGGAAAAGGTAATGTGAAGAACAAAGGCAATCCGAGAACAGTAGGATCTCAGAGCTGCGGCCTTACTACCCTGGCCAGGACCATGTGGTATTCAGTCATAAAGACTGTGCCCATTCACTCACCATTTGTCAAATTTTTCAGCATTTATTTGGCTCCAGAATGTTTATATCTATATATATATATTTATATATATATATATATCTATAATATATACAGAGGACATTTCTTGCCTCTTTGAAGTTTACATTCCAGTATCATAGTTCAACAAAATAAATGAATTTCCACTCCTGCTTCCTCATTTCATTTTTTATCTCATGATGGATGAACTATTTTATATACTTGTTTAAGGAATAGCTTCCTTTCTCTCCTTGAACATAAGCACCACACAGGGATTTTTAGTCTGCTGTGTTCACTGCAGCATTTGTTTAATGTTAAATGAAGAAGTGAAGTAAGAAATTGAATGTATGACATAATGTCAGTAATAAGCACTATGAAGAAAGCTAACTGTCAGGAATGAACAGGTCTTTCAGGTTTGGGGGAAGGTGAATGGAAAGAGTCTTCCGAGGAGATGAAATTAGCATGGCGGGATAGACAAAGTTGGGGGCAGACATCCAGGCAACCTGAGTACTGAGCACCTTGGACCTAAACTTGTGGAAGTCAGGTACCATCTTTCTTTCCTGGCAAGACTTTTGCGGGACGGGGAGGGGGGATTGTGTAAGAGAACATTGAATCTGCAAAGGGAAATCATCCGAAGCTCCAGAGTTTCCATTTGGAATACTACCTGATTTGTAACACAGAGATCTTAAAATCTGGGGAAAGCAGAGATGGTGCTCTGGGACCCTCTGCCTCTCTTCTGTGGAACCCTAGGGGATCTCTGTAATACCCACCAGGGTGAAGGGTGGGATAAAATTCACTCTTTTGAACATTCTCTGGAATGTCACTATATCATCTGCTACAGGTAAGCTAAGAGGAAAGAACAAACCCTGGATCTAAGGGACTGACTCAGCATCAAAACGGGCCAATTTTTAAGGTCTTAACCTGTGAAAATGCACATCTAGTGGGGAAAAAGGACAAGAGAGGTGTTCTTCACACAAGTGGAGAGGATGCTATCTTCATCCATTCCAGGCAGTGAACTTCAGCTGGACCGGAGGAGACAACATTTAGGTCTGACTTTGTGCAGAACATCCTCATAGGGGTACCTCACCTGGTTCCCAGGTTGGAAATGATTCCTCAAAATAGACTGTCCTTCTTTCTTGAGAGCAAGACCTTGTGGAGCAGGTTTCTTATCTTTTGATCTCTAGGTTTCCCAAGGAGCAGAAACAAGGACTGAAATATGAGCAATCACTCAAGTGCCACGGAATTCTGCCTTTTAGGGTTCCCTGGGTCCCAAGAACTACATCACATTCTTTTTGCTATATTCTTTCTCTTCTACTCAGTGACAATAATGGGGAACACCATCATCATTGTGATTATCTGTGTTGATAAACATCTACATTCCCCCATGTATTTCTTCCTTGGTCATCTCTCTGCCGTGGAAATGCTGGCAACATCTATAATCGTCCCCATGATGCTCTGGGGGCTGCTGCTCCATGAGATGCAGACAGTATCTCTGACTGCATGTGTCACCCAGCTCTTCCTGT
Source organism: Bos grunniens (assembly GCF_055505025.1). NCBI lineage: Eukaryota > Metazoa > Chordata > Mammalia > Artiodactyla > Bovidae > Bos > Bos grunniens. The sequence goes on from NC_141168.1 coordinate 13,744,083, forward strand.
ACCTTGCTCTGGGGACCACAGAGTTTGCACTGTTGGGAGTGATGGCTGTGGACCGTTATGTGGCCGTCTGTAACCCTTTGAGGTACAATACCATTATGAACAGCCACACCTGCATCTCGGTGGTGATTGGGTCATGGGTGTTTGGGTTCCTTTCCGAAATCTGGCCAGTCTATGCCACATTTCAGTTTACCTTCTGCAAATCAAACGTGTTAGACCATTTTTATTGTGACCGAGGTCAGTTGCTCAAACTTTCATGTGGTGACACTCTTTTCACAGAGTTTGTTCTGTTTTTAATGGCTGTTTTCATTGTCATTGGTTCACTGGTTCCAACAATTGTCTCCTACATCTACATCACCTCCACCATCCTCAAGATCCCCACTGCCTCCGGCCGCAGGAAAGCCTTCTCTACGTGTGCCTCCCACCTCACCTTTGTTGTCATCGGCTATGGCAGCTGCTTGTTCCTCTATGTGAAACCCAAACAAACGCAGGCAGCTGAATACAATAAGATAGTCTCCCTGTTGATTATCCTGTTAACTCCTTTGCTGAGCCCTTTCATCTTCACTCTCCGGAATGACAAAGTCAAAGAGGCCCTTCGAGATGGAGTGAAACGCTGCTGTCAACTCCTCAAGGATTAACTCTTCTCTCAATTTAGATGGTATGATCTTGACTTTAGATGAGTCAGCTACCTAGAAAATGCTACCCTTACCATTGTCCCTATTCCAAAAATAAAATACAATGTACACCTCCTGATCAGGCCATGGAAGTAGAAGGAATGCAGAAATGATATCCAAGCTGTACTCACTAGAAACTCACAGTGTTTGCTTCTATTTGCTTCCCCTGTGAACTCAAGAAAGCATATTTGGAGGATGTGGGAAGACCTAGAAAAAAGAAAAGCATACATTTTCATAAATGTTCTATTGGACCCATACTGGTTTATAATTCATCTTGAAAATGTGTTTCCTGGGGAAGTAATGAAATGGGCGTGTGAGGGGTGAGATGGATGGATAATGAATTCAAAGGCAGAGATGTGCACTTTGTTCCTCATAAGCTCTTCCTAGTTCTTTCCCTATACTTTTGTGAAATTTCTTGACAAGATGGCTGTAAGTTTTAAAATATCCTGTTTCTCTTTGTCTCTGTTTGTTTCATATTTTCCTGGACTCCTTGCTACCAATAAGTACACATGATATAGCCATTTTGCCACAGAATGAATCTAGAGGGGTGATATGGCGATGGGAATCCTTCTCACTTGGCAAATACTGGTGATGTGAAGATATGGAAATATTTTGGTCAGAAGGAGGAAAAACTTCCTTTCGCTACACTTCAGGGCATTGCTTTAGCCCCTCCCTTTTGAGGTGTACGTGTGGTAGAGACAGAGAAGAGTGAAATGACTAGTTCTGGAGGGAGCATCTTGTGTTTCACTGTCCCTGAGCACAGCTCTTTCTGTTCTGACCTCTCCCAGACCCAGACTTCAGGCTGAAGAATGCATTTTGAGTCTTTGTTTTCAAATCCAAGTGTCCCTTTCATAGGTTTTCTCTGCAGGCCAACCATAACAAACGAGTACTACCCACTTCATTCCCAGTTCCTCAGCAATGTAGGGCATGGCTGTTTGGCAGGGTAATGATTGAAATTTCATGTTGTGAGAGGAAGGGCTTTGGAGGTAGGAGTTTACTGAAAATGATGGCACTCAGTACCTCCTACCAGCTCTGAATTGAGAGGGTCAACTGAGCTGCCCAGCAGAGGCTGATGGGCTTCCTTATGTTTTCCAAGAGTACTATGTGAGGATGCCTTTCTGTCGGTGGGCATAGGCAAGACCACTTTGCCTATTGAGTTACTTGTACTGAATAGGACCCCGAGAGAAGGTGGTGAGCGAGACCTTCAATCCAACCCATGCTCTGCTAGCAGCAAAGAGGCCCTGGTGGGACTGTGCTGGCTGAGAAAGGGTTGCAGACTCAAAGACAGGGACCCCTTCCTCTCAGGTTCATTTCATGAGGTCTCTTCTTCCTAGAGGAATCCCATTGTTCTAGTTCACTCACACAACAAGAGAACTTTTTTCTGATTTTCACAAAGCCTTGCACATCCTAGGCAGTATCCTTTGAGGTAAGTAGTATGATGTCCATTTCACAAATGAGAAAATAGTGAGGATAAGAGATTAAGTGCCTTGCCAAACATTACTCCGTCATCAACCATATCATATTCATCAGGTTGGAAAAGAGTAAACCTCTGGGAATACTGAATTGATGTGAATTCTGGAGAATAGACTTTGATACATTTCTTATGAAAATATAAAACACTGTGGTCAAGGTAATTACAGAGTCTACTCATGGGCATCACCAGATGGTCAATACTAAAATCAGATTATGTTCTTCACAGGGGAGATGGAGAAGCTCTAAACAGTCAGCAAAAACAAGACCTGGAGCTGACTGTGCCTCAGAACATGAGCTCCTTATTGCAAAATTCAGCCTTCAAATGAATAAGGTAGGGAAAACCACTAGACCATTCAGGTATGACCTAAATCAAATCCCTTATGATTATGCAGTGGAGGTGATGAATAGATTCAAGGGATTAAATCTGGTAGACAGAGTACCTGAAGAACTATGGATGGAGGTTTGTCACACTGTACAGGAGGCACTGACCAAAACCATCCCAAAGAATAAGAAATGTAAGAAGGCAAAGTGGTTGTCTGAGGAGGCCTTAGAAATAGCTGAAGAAAGAAGAGAAGTGAAAGCAATAGAGAAAGGGAAAGATATATGCAACTGAATGCAGAATTCCAGAGAATGCAAGGAGAGACAAGAAGGTCTCCTTAAATGAACAATGCAAATAAAATAAAATAAAATAAAATAATGGAAAACAATAGAATGGAAAAGACTAGAGACCTCTTCAAGAAAATTGGAGCTATCAAGGGTACATTTCTTATAAGAATGAGCACAATAAAGGTGAAAAATGGTAAGGACCTACAGAAGCAGAAGAGATTAAGAAGAGGTGGCAAGAATACACAGAAGAACTGTATAAAAAAGGTCTTAATGACTTAGATAACCATAATGGTGTGGTCACTTATCTAGAGCCAGACATCCTGGAGTGTGAAGTGAAGTGGAACTTAGGAAGTATTAGTTTGAACAAAGTTCAGTTCAGTTGTTTCTCAGTTGTGTCCGAATTTTGCGACCCTATGGACTGTAGCATACCAGGTTCCCTGTCCATTGCCAACTGCCAGAATTTACTTAAAGTCAGCTCCATTGAGTCAGTGATGCCATCTAACCATCTCATGCTCTGTCGTCCCCTTCTCCTCCTGCCTTCAATCTTTCCCAGCACCAGGGTCTTTTCAAATGAGCCAGTTCTTCGCATCAGATGGCCAAAGTATTGGAGTTTTAGTTTCAGCATCAGTCTTTCCAATGAATATTCAGGACTGATTTCCTTTAGGATGGACTGGTTAGTAGAATAGATGCAATTATTACCCCAAGGGTCAGAACCTTATCCACTAAAGAAATAATAGGAAAAATAGTCCTTCCTCGACTGCCACAAATGACTTTCATTCCACCCTTGCTTCCCTCTTTCTCTCTCTTTTTCAGCAGTCTGAGAGATGGTTTAAAACATAGACTAGATTGGGTCTGTTCTCTAATTAAAAGCTTCTCTGTTTCTTATGGTCAAAACCCCAAGTCTTATAAAGCCCTGCAAGATTCTTAGAAATGCTTTTTTATAATGTCATCTGGTAGTACTCAACCTTCATCCTATGCTTCTAGAAATGTTGACATTCTTTCAGTTCTTCAAGGGCAATGTTACATGCTACTCCACTTCTTAGAGTGTCTATCCCATCTCTTATCCAGCTTTGCCAAGTTAGAGTCAAATACCACTTAATTATCACCCTCTTGTAGATACTTTCATACCCCAAAGTCATGTTCAGGCTCCCTGCCAAGTCCTCTCCAAATACCCTTGTAGTAGATGGCTGTGATCATTGTCCAGATCTGCTTCAGGACTAAGGCACTCATTCCCCAAGCCCAAAGCCAGGACTGTCCCCAGTAATTGCCCTTAATTTGCCATCCCCAGTGGCTCAACAGTAAAAGAACCCATCTGCAATGCAGGAGATGCAAGGATACGGGTTCAGTCCCTGGGTCAGGAAGATCCCCTGGAGGAGGAACTGGTAATCCACTCCAGTATTCTTTCTGGGAAAATCCCATGGACGAGGAGCCTGGTGGGCTAGGGTCCATAGGGTTGCAAAAGAGTCAGACACAACTGAGTACCTGAAACAGACTTAGACTGAGCAACTCAAACTGTAAAACTAAGGAAGGTGGAATCAGTGGCTGCTGACCCAGGAGTGCAAATGCCCAGCCCCTGTGTTTCAGGTAGGGACACAACTCAGGACACATTGAAAGAGCTGTCCTAAGTTGAGAACTCCCTGGGGGACTGAAGCCTTTGTTGCTACACTACTCAGCTTCCTCTCTGCCAAATATCTCCTCCCTCACACCGGTACAGGGAGTGTTCCAAGAGCCTATTCAGACCTAAGGCAAACTAATGGTTTGTTTCTCAAATGATTCTCTACAATAACAGATGCATGTATTTGTCTAAGAGTGTGTGTGTTTATTTATTTATTATGTAACGTAATACTTTGGCCACCTGATGCGAAGAACTGACTCACTGGAAAAGACACTGATGCTGGGAAAGATTGAAGGTGGGAGGAGAAGGGGATGACAGAGGATGAGATGGTTGGATGGCATCACCGACTCAATGGACATGAGTTTGAGCAAGCTCCGAGTGCTAGTGATGGACAGGGAAGCCTGGTGTGCTGAAGTCCATGGGGTCACAGAGTTGGACACGACTGAGCGACTGAACTGAACTGAACTGAATATACTCTATCAGAGAAGAGACCCTGTCTACTATGTTCACTGATACATTTTTAGCACATTGTCTGAAAAATAACTGTTATTTTAATAACAGTATTGTTAAATTTCCAGTCTTCAATTTGAAACAAGCTGAACTATTTTCAGTGTTTTTCAAACAATTTAAATTTGTCTTTAGTGAACTCAGCTTATAAGTGAAATTTATGTTCATATAAAATAAAATTTTGTTTTGTGCTTTTAATTTTACATATTTCTTACACCTAAAATTTCACTCTTACATAGTTAAATTTAACCATTTTCAATATGCAGGGATGTGTGCTTTCTTTAGAAAAGCCTATTCTTTTCATAGTAATTTAAAAAGAAATGGAGAAAACGGAACAAAGCCTCAGAGAAATATGGGACTCCATTAAGCGCACCTCACACGTGAGTGACAGCACCAGAATAGAAGAACTGCAAAGGAGAGGAATACTTGCTTATGGAAGTGATAGCTGAAAGCTTCCAAAGTCGATGAAAATCATTATTTTATAAATCCAAGAAGGATAAATCCAAAGAGACCCATACACAAGCACATAACAGTAAAATCTTCAAGAGACAAGAGACAAAAATCTTCAAAGCAGCAAGAGCAAAACCACATTGTATGTGTAAAAGATCCAGTTAGGATTAATACTGACTTCTCATCAGAACGAATAAGACTAGACTGCTATGGGATCATGTATTTAAAGTGCTGAAAGAAAAAAATATGGTCAGTCGTGGTTCTTATAGCCAGCAAAACAGTCTCCCAAAAGTGAAGGCAAAAGAGATCAACTAAGACAAAAAATTTTTTGCTAGCATTACTCACCCCATTTCCTTACAAAAAATACTAAAAGAAATTCTTTTGACTAAAAGCAAACGACCCAAGTTGGTAATTAGAATCTATGGAACGTAGAAAAAGCACATAAACCTAATTTGGTAATTGTAATATAAAAGTCCGTATGAATGCATATTTTCCCCCTGAACTTCAATTTGCTGATTAAACAATTACTATAAAAACAGAAACTGTATAAATGTATACTAAATGGATAACAGATATAAATGTAATATATTTGCCAATGATGGCACAAAGGAAATGAATAGAAGAAAAGCTGTTTCAGAATAAGCAAATGACACCAAATGTCAACTGAAGTCTGAGGCACAAATGAAGAGAACTAGAAAGGGTAAACAAGGTTCATATAACAAATGTTAAAAATATACCCTTACTCCTTTTCACCCAGCTTCTTTAAAAAATATATAAAGTAATAACTGTAACAATATACATTAAGTTTATAACTATAGAGACATAATATGTATTAATGCAATAGCAGCACAGAAGAGGGGGATGAGAACAGAGCTATATAGAAGTAATGTTTCTATATCTAACTGGCATTGTGAGTATAAATCTGAACTCAGTTATAAGTTAAAATGTATATATTAAGGCCCAGAGGACTTACCACACAATGTGACTTAAAAATTGAAAAAAATTAATAAAAAATTTATAATATCATATTAGAAAATATTCACCTGATGCCAAAGTAATATAACTATGCTTCACATGTTAAAGATGTAGTGGAAAAGGTAGGTAACAGGAATAGACAAGAGAGGAATTTCAGTAAAGAGATAAAAATATGAAAGAATCAAGTGAAAATATTAAATTTAAAAAGCATTGCATGCGGGATGGAGAATTCCTTCTATGGGCTTATCAAAAAATTCAACAAAGCTGAAGAAAATCTCAATTTGAAAATATGTCATGGTATATTCACTGTACACTGGTTTACTAATTTTCCTGTTGTTGTTCAGTCACTCAGTCGTGTTTGACTCTCAGTGACTCCATGGGCTGCAGCATCCCAGGCTCCCCTGTCCTCCACTATCTCCTGGAGTTTGCTCAAATTCATGTCCATTGACTTGGTGATGCCATACAACCATCTCATCCTTGGCAGCACCTTTTCCTTTTGCCTTCAGTCTTTCCCAGCATCAGGGTTCTGCCACCAAGTTGGTTCTTCAGATCAGGTGGCCAAAGTATTGGAGCTTCAGCATCAGTCCTTCCAATGAATATTAAGCATAGATTTCCTGTAGGATTGACTTGTTTGATCTCCTTGTGGTCCAAAGAATTCTCAAGAGTCTCCTTCAGCACCACAGTTTGAAAGCATCAATTCTTCGGTGCTCAGCCTTCCTTATGGTCCAAATCTCACATTCATACATGACTACTGGAAAAACTATAGCTTTGAACAGACAGATGTGACTAGATGGCAAAGTGATGTCTCTGCTTTTTAATACACTGTCTAGGTTTGTCATAGCTTTCCTTCCAAAGGGCAAGCATCTTTTAATTTCATGGTTGCAGTCACCATCTGCAGTGATTTTGGAGCCCAAGAAAAGAAAACCTGTCATTGCTTCTGCATTTTCCCCTTCTATTTGCCATGAAGTGATGGGACTGTATGCCATTATCTTAGTTTTTTGAATGCTGGGTATCAAGCCAGCTTTTTCACTCTCCACTTTCACCCTCAACAAGAGACTTTTTACTGCCTCTTCATGCTCTGCCATTAGAGTGGTATCATTCGCACAACTGAGGTTGTTGATATTTCTCCTGGAAATCTTGATTCTAGCCTGTGATTCATCTATGTACTCTATGATTCGCAATGTACTCTGCATATGGGCTACTCTGGGGGCTCAGTGGTAAAGAATCTACCTGCAATGCAGGAGCTGCAGAAGACACAGTTTCAATCCCTGGGTTGGAAAATCCCCTGGAGGATGGCATGGCAACCTACTGTAGTATTCTTGCCTGGAGAATCCCATGACAGAAGAGCCTGGTAGGCTACAGTCCATAGGGTTGCAAAGAGTCAGACATGACTGAAGCAAATTAGCATGCATGCACAGCCTTCTGCATATAAGTTAAATAAGCAAGGTGACTTCAGGGAGAGAGCTCCGCCTGTGGCAAAGGTCATGAGGAAGGAGGCTCGGCATACGCAAAGGCGGGATCGAGCCTCAGGAGTCCCCCTGGAAATTCTCGAGCATCTACCCCCAAAACCAGAGTCTGCCTACTTTCTGCTTTGTGCTTTCACCTACACCTCTGACTTTACGGGGGGCTGTCCCCCACTACCTCTCTCTGAAAAAAGAGTTAGCTTACAGCTCCAGTTAATAATTTCTGGGTGTGACAGTGTTTCAACCTACAAACTCCTTTGGAAGTCCTCTAGACTGCCTGAATAGGTTTTTCCGGCCACATGTGATTGTTCAGAGCCTCCCAACTGTGAGAGGCAGGAGATGTTCTAAACTGTTTAAACACAGATTCCTTTGAGTAGTTAAAAGATTGATTAGAAATTGTACTGGTGAAGGGTTTTTTCACTTATTGGGCCAATATTTGCTGCTAAGTCTCCATACTCCTTACCTACTGTGTCCTTGGCAGTGTATTGATTGATATAATGGGTGTATAGAAATGTAAGTAGTAGCCTCAATGTTTGTAACCTTGGACCCTTGAGTTAATTCTTTTCTTGATTGAGCCCACCTCACCTTTGCCCTATAGGAATGCAGCTTTGTCCAATGCTTTTTTGGAGGCTGGTGGCTGACTTTGGAATAATCACCTTTAGAGAAAAAAAAGTTCCTTAAAATGTTAACAGGCCTCCTGGCCAGAAGATGATGTAAATCACCTGAGCTTTTGCATATGATAAGTTTGAAAGCCTGGCTTCGATTAGAACCAGGAACTGCTGTCCTTGCATGACTCCACCCCTTCCCCCATTATCCTCTACGCACAACTTAAGGTATAAAAACTACTTTGGAAAATAAAGTGCGGGCCTTGTTCACTGAAACTTGGTCTCCCCATGTCACTCTCTCTCTCAAATTCTGGAGTCTCCATCTGGAGCGCGGAACCCGCCATGCTTGCTAATTATGCCTGGGCTTCTAAGATCCGACCGGGGGGGCCTCAGTGTCTCCTCTCCTTCGGGAGAACGGAAGGACGCCTGCAGCCTACGTAAGTGGTGCAAACTTCTTGTCTTGAAGTTTTATTGGTCTCCCGCGTAAATCAAGCTACTCAGCCTCTTTTCTTCACTGAATTTTCCTACTGAGCTATCCTTATTTCAGCTGCTTTTCTCCACTGAATTTCCTCACTGAGCTATCCTCATTCTATTACTCTTTATATCCTTAACTAATGTTTAATTAAGCAATTGTTTCCTGATCCTCGCCTATGCCGTCTCTCCTTCGAATACCCTGGATCAGCCGGGGCTAGACCCCGGCAGGTGACAATATACAGTTTTGTCATATTCCTTTCCCAGTTTTGAACCAGTCAGTTGTTCCATGTCCAGTTCTAACTGTTGCTTCTTGACTTTGCATACAGGTTTCTCAGGAGACAGGTCAGATGGCCTGGTAGTTCATCTCTTTAAGAATTTTCAACAGTTTCTTGTGATATACACAGTCAAAGGCTTTATCATAGTCAATGAAGCAGAAGTAGATGTTTATTCTGGGATTTCCTTGCTCTATCCATGATCCAGTGAATCAAGTTGGCAACTTGATCTCTGGTTCCTCTGCCTTTTCTAAACTGAGCTTGTGCATCTGGGACTTCTCAGTTCACATACTTCTGAAGCCTAGCTTGAAGGATTTTCAGCTTAACTTTGCTAGCATGTAAAATGAGTGCAATTGTACTGTAACTTGAACATTCTTTGGCATTGCCCATCTTTGGGATTGTAAGGAAAACTGACTTTCTAGTCCTGTGGCGACTGCTGAGTTTTCCAAATTTGCTGACATATTGAGGGCAGCACTTTAATGGCATTATCTTTTAGGACTTTAAATAGCTCAACTGGAATTCCATAACCTCCATTAACTTTGTTCATACTAATACTTCCTAAGTTCCACTTCACTTCACACTCCAGGATGTCTGGCTCTAGATGAGTGACCACACCATTATGGTTATCCATGTCATTAAGACCTTTTTTATACAGTTCTTCTGTTTATTCTTGCCACCTCTTCTTAATCTCTTCTGCTTCTGTAGGTCCTTACCATTTTTCACCTTTATTGTGCTCATTCTTATAAGAAATGTACCCTTGATAGCTCCAATTTTCTTGAAGAGGTCTCTAGTCTTTTCCATTCTATTGTTTTCCATTATTTTATTTTATTTTATTTTATTTTATTTGCATTGTTCATTTAAGGAGACCGTCTTGTCTCTCCTTGCATTCTCTGGAATTCTGCATTCAGTTGCATATATCTTTCCCTTTCTCTATTGCTTTCACTTCTCTTCTTTCTTCAGCTATTTCTAAGGCCTCCTCAGACAACCACTTTGCCTTCTTACATTTCTTATTCTTTGGGATGGTTTTGGTCAGTGCCTCCTGTACAGTGTGACAAACCTCCATCCATAGTTCTTCAGGTACTCTGTCTACCAGATTTAATCCCTTGAATCTATTCATCACCTCCACTGCATAATCATAAGGGATTTGATTTAGGTCATACCTGAATGGTCTAGTGGTTTTCCCTACCTTATTCATTTGAAGGCTGAATTTTGCAATAAGGAGCTCATGCTCTGAGGCACAGTCAGCTCCAGGTCTTGTTTTTGCTGACTGTTTAGAGCTTCTCCATCTCCCCTGTGAAGAACATAATCTGATTTTAGTATTGACCATCTGGTGATGCCCATGAGTAGACTCTGTAATTACCTTGACCACAGTGTTTTATATTCTCATAAGAAATGTATCAAAGTCTATTCTCCAGAATTCACATCAATTCAGTATTCTCAGAGGTTTACTCTTTTCCAACCTGATGAATATGATACGGCTGATGACGGAGTAATGTTTGGCAAGGCACTTAATCTCTTATCCTCACTATTTTCTCATTTGTGAAATGGACATCATACTACTTACCTCAAAGGATACTGCCTAGGATGTGCAAGGCTTTGTGAAAATCAGAAAAAAGTTCTCTTGTTGTGTGAGTGAACTAGAACAATGGGATTCCTCTAGGAAGAAGAGACCTCATGAAATGAACCTGAGAGGAAGGGGTCCCTGTCTTTGAGTCTGCAACCCTTTCTCAGCCAGCACAGTCCCACCAGGGCCTCTTTGCTGCTAGCAGAGCATGGGTTGGATTGAAGGTCTTGCTCACCACCTTCTCTCGGGGTCCTATTCAGTACAAGTAACTCAATAGGCAAAGTGGTCTTGCCTATGCCCACCGACAGAAAGGCATCCTCACACAGTACTCTTGGAAAACATAAGGAAGCCCATCAGCCTCTGCTGGGCAGCTCAGTTGACCCTCTCAATTCAGAGCTGGTAGGAGGTACTGAGTGCCATCATTTTCAGTAAACTCCTACCTCCAAAGCCCTTCCTCTCACAACATGAAATTTCAATCATTACCCTGCCAAACAGCCATGCCCTACATTGCTGAGGAACTGGGAATGAAGTGGGTAGTACTCGTTTGTTATGGTTGGCCTGCAGAGAAAACCTATGAAAGGGACACTTGGATTTGAAAACAAAGACTCAAAATGCATTCTTCAGCCTGAAGTCTGGGTCTGGGAGAGGTCAGAACAGAAAGAGCTGTGCTCAGGGACAGTGAAACACAAGATGCTCCCTCCAGAACTAGTCATTTCACTCTTCTCTGTCTCTACCACACGTACACCTCAAAAGGGAGGGGCTAAAGCAATGCCCTGAAGTGTAGCGAAAGGAAGTTTTTCCTCCTTCTGACCAAAATATTTCCATATCTTCACATCACCAGTATTTGCCAAGTGAGAAGGATTCCCATCGCCATATCACCCCTCTAGATTCATTCTGTGGCAAAATGGCTATATCATGTGTACTTATTGGTAGCAAGGAGTCCAGGAAAATATGAAACAAACAGAGACAAAGAGAAACAGGATATTTTAAAACTTACAGCCATCTTGTCAAGAAATTTCACAAAAGTATAGGGAAAGAACTAGGAAGAGCTTATGAGGAACAAAGTGCACATCTCTGCCTTTGAATTCATTATCCATCCATCTCACCCCTCACACGCCCATTTCATTACTTCCCCAGGAAACACATTTTCAAGATGAATTATAAACCAGTATGGGTCCAATAGAACATTTATGAAAATGTATGCTTTTCTTTTTTCTAGGTCGTCCCACATCCTCCAAATATACTTTCTTGAGTTCACAGGGGAAGCAAATAGAAGCAAACACTGTGAGTTTCTAGTGAGTAGAGCCCAGATCACATTTTTACATGCCTTGTCTACTTCTAGAACCTGATCAGGAGTTGTAGATTCTATTTTATTTTTGTAATGGAGACAATGTAAGAGTAGCATTTTCTAGATAACTGACTCATCTAAAGTCAAGATCATACCATCTAAATTGAGAGAAGAGTTAATCCTTGAGGAGTTGACAGCAGCGTTTCACTCCATCTCGAAGGGCCTCTTTGACTTTGTCATTCCGGAGAGTGAAGATGAAAGGGCTCAGCAAAGGAGTTAACAGGATAATCAACAGGGAGACTATCTTATTGTACTCAGCTGCCTGCGTTTGCTTGGGTTTCACATAGAGGAACAAGCAGCTGCCATAGCCGATGACAACAAAGGTGAGGTGGGAGGCACACGTAGAGAAGGCTTTCCTGTGGCCGGAGGCAGTGGGGATCTTGAGGATGGTGGAGGTGATGTAGATGTAGGAGACAATTGTTGGAACCAGTGAACCAATGACAATGAAAACAGCCATTAAAAACAGAACAAACTCTGTGAAAAGAGTGTCATCACACGATAGTTTGAGCAACTGACCTCGGTCACAATAAAAATGGTCTAACATGTTTGATTTGCAGAAGGTAAACTGAAATGTGGCATAGACTGGCCAGATTTCGGAAAGGAACCCAAACACCCATGACCCAATCACCACCGAGATGCAGGTGTGGCTGTTCATAATGGTATTGTACCTCAAAGGGTTACAGACAGCCACATAACGGTCCACAGCCATCACTCCCAACAGTGCAAACTCTGTGGTCCCCAGAGCAAGGTACAGGAAGAGCTGGGTGACACATGCAGTCAGAGATACTGTCTGCATCTCATGGAGCAGCAGCCCCCAGAGCATCATGGGGACGATTATAGATGTTGCCAGCATTTCCACGGCAGAGAGATGACCAAGGAAGAAATACATGGGGGAATGTAGATGTTTATCAACACAGATAATCACAATGATGATGGTGTTCCCTATTATTGTCACTGAGTAGAAGAGAAAGAATATAGCAAAAAGAATGTGATGTAGTTCTTGGGACCCAGGGAATCCTAAAAGGCAGAATTCCGTGGCACTTGAGTGATTGCTCATATTTCAGTCCTTGTTTCTGCTCCTTGGGAAACCTAGAGATCAAAAGAAAAGAAACCTGCTCCACAGGTCTTGCTCACAAGAGAGAAGGACAGCCTAGAATGAGGAACCATTTCCAACCTGGGAACCAGGTGAGGTGCCCCTATGAGGATGCTCTGCACAAAGTCAGACCTAAATGTTGTCTCCTCCGGTCCAGCTGAAGTTCACTGCCTGGAATGGATGAAGATAGCATCCTCTCCACTTGTGTGAAGAACACCTCTCTTGTCTTTTTTCCCCACTAGATGTGCATTTTCACAGGTTAAGACCTTAAAAATTGGCCTGTTTTCATGCTGAGTCAGTCCCTTAGATCCAGGGTTTGTTCTTTCCTCTTAGCTTACCTGTAGCAGATGATATAGTGACATTCCAGAGGATGTTCAAAAGAGTGAATTTTATCCTACCCTTCACCCTGGTGGGTATTACAGAGATCCCCTAGGGTTCAGCAGAAGAGAGGCAGAGGGTCCCAGAGCACCATCTCTGCTTTCCCCAGATTTTAAGATCTCTGTGTTACAAATCAGGTAGTATTCCAAATGGAAACTCTGGAGCTTCGGATGATTTCCCTTTGCAGATTCAATGTTCTCTTACACCATCCCCCCTCCCCGTCCCGCAAAAGTCTTGACAGGAAAGAAAAATGGTACCTGACTTCCACAAGTTTAGGTCCAAGGTGCTCAGTACTCAGGTTGCCTGGATGTCTGCCCCCAACTTTGTCTATCCCGCCATGCTAATTTCATCTCCTCGGAAGACTCTTTCCATTCACCTTCCCCCAAACCTGAAAGACCTGTTCATTCCTGACAGTTAGCTTTCTTCATAGCGCTTATTACTATCTGACATTATGTCATACATTCAATTTCTTACTTCGCTTCTTCATTTAACATTAAACAAACGCTGCAGTGAACACAGCAGACTAAAAATCCCTGTGTGGTGCTTATGTTCAAGGAGAGAAAGGAAGCTATTCCATAAACAAGTATATAAAATAGTTTATCCATCATGAGATAAAAAATGAAACGAGGAAGCAGGAGTGGAAATTCATTTATTTTGTTGAACTATGATACTGGAATGTAAACTCCAAAGAGGCAAGAAATGTCCTCTGTATATATTATAGATCAGATCAGATCAGATCAGATCAGTCGCTCAGTCGTGTCCGACTCTTTGTGACCCCCATGAATCGCAGCACGCCAGGCCTCCCTGTCCATCACCAACTCCCGGAGTTCACTGAGACTCATGTCCATATATTATAGAGACATATATATATATAAACATTCTGGAGCCAAATAAATGCTGAAAAATTTGACAAATGATGAGTGAATGGGCACAGTCTTTATGACTGAATACCACACGGTCCTGGCCAGGGTAGTAAGGCCGCAGCTCTGAGATCCTACTGTTCTCAGATTGCCTTTGTTCCTCACATTACCTTTTTCCCTTCCTCTCATCCCCTCCTGAGACTTTCCCAATACCTCTGGAAATCTTTCACTGATGGGAATCCAGGCTTCAAAGACAGAACCATTGGGAGATCTCAGGGGTCTGCTTCTCCCCAGTTTTCTGTAACCTCCACTAGATGAAGAAACGAGAGAGGCGCCTGCTGACCGACATCAGGAGCTGCGCCTGCAGGAGCACCGGGTCAGAGAAGAGCTGCCTCTGCTCTCCACTCTGCAGCTGCTCCCCGGCCCAGCCTCCAGACTCTTGGCGTCCTCCTCTAGAAGGCAGCCAAGCCAGAACTCCCCATCCTCATCCTCTCCCACACTTTCCTTTGTACAGGGGAACCCTGAGAAGATACTCACCTTAATGCACGTGCTCTCTGGGGCTTGGGCAGGGCTACTCCTGTCTGGCTACTGCTGAGCTGAACACAGGGTCAGAGCTTCTTGGTGCTGCTTCCATGCATGGTGAAGAAGGAAACTGTCCTCAGGGAGGAGTTAGGGAAAATGTCCAGAAATAACAGTGTTGTGGGGAGCTAAGGGTCTATCTCTCTCTTTCATTTTGCTCTCCCACTTCCCTCCTTCCCAAGGGGACTTAGTCACTGAGGACCCTGCTCTTAATTAGACCAAGCTTAGGGTATCCAGTCTGGGGAAAGCAGAACAAACTTTTAGTTCTTCCCATCCCTGAGCAATTATATTTCAGAATTTTTTCAGCTTTTCGTTCAATGGAAAACCTAAAAGCTCACCAGAGGCTTCTCAATACCAAGTCTGCCTTCAAAAAGGCCATAAGTCTAGGTTCCCAGACGATGTCTCAGACTCTGAGTAGGTCACCCCTTCTGCTCTTTGTCCTAATCTCTTCTCAGGATTCTCTTAGATAATTGGAGTCAAAATCTGCTCCCTCCCAATCCAGCTATAGGAAGCTCCAATGACTGACTCAACAATATACCCCAATGTTTAAGGAAAGCCTGCATTTGGATCTTAACTTCAGTGAACCCCACCTCCCCAAAGCCTTATTTCTCCTTGGCTCATTACACAGAGGCTCCTGATAATAACCCTGTAGACTCTTGAAAATCCCATGAAGAAGTTCCACCCCTAAATCCAACTCTGTTTTCCTCTACTGTCTCAGGTGTCCACTATTCTCATACCTATGCACTTATTAGCACTCAAGCAGCTGCTGGCAGACATTTATCTCCATGGCATGTTCCTAATCACCAGCTGGGCACTTCTATGTAGGAAGAGCTTAAGGACAGCCTAATGGAGGCAGTTTTGTTTACAACCTGGAATGATGGACAAAATTTAAAATGAAAATCTGCTTAGTGCTGAATTGAGACACACATGTGAGACTTACAAAACATTTATGTAGATTTTTGGATTCAAGTTTAAACACACCTGTTAAATCCAAGAGTGTCAACTGGTATGGAACAGTATAATTTGAGAATAATATTCCTTCCATTCCTCAAACTGTCTGATCCCAACCCAGTTGCCATATAATCTCATAAAAATTTCCTAAGCAGGCATCTACATTTCCTTTGGAAGAAAATTCTGTGAAAATCTGTTTTACTACTTTTGATGTTGTGTTCAGTCGCTCAGTAATGTCCGAGTCTTTGCATCCATTACTCTCTCACTTAACAACATTCAAAAGACTCTCTTCCATATCAACACATGTTGCCATACTGTGTTTACACAGCTTTCATTTTATACATGTCCTTATTGGCAAGTCCCCTATTAATGGGTTTCTGTTTTCTTTCTTTTTTTTTTTTTTTTTAATGAGAATTGATGTTATAAGGAGTCCCACATTTATAAGTCAATACAAATTTTTGTATATGGAGCAAATCCATTGAGCTGGAATTTTTAGTTCAAAAGTTAGATATATTTGAACTATTGCTTTCTATTGGGACCAAGTTACACTCTATAGATTCTGGATTGTTTTTCACACCCCTATGATATGTGAGTTGTTGATTTCCTGATCCACAACCAACCGAAGGGATAATCAAAATTTCATTTTAATTTTAAATTGAAGGCAACAAAAATATCTCAAAAGAGAAATCAGTTGGTAATCCATGGAAAATCTTTTCTTTTAATAAAAATTACTATAACTAACTAAAATGAAATTGAATAACCGATCCCACAATTTGTTAAATAAATGAATTCCTACTTAAAAACCTTCCCACACAGACAACTGCAAGTTCAGATGGGTTTGCTGGTGAATTCTATCAAACATTTATGGAAGAAGTAACATGAACCCAACACAAAATCTTCTAGCAAAAATGAGGAAAAGAGAACAGTGCCCCATTCTTCTTATCAAGCCAGAATTATTTTGATACTAAAGGCATCACAGGAAAATAAACCTACAAAGCAATATTCCTCAGGAACATAGAAGAAAATTTCCTTAATAAAAATATTAAAAATTCAAATCAAGCAATATGTAAAGAAAACAATACAGCATAACAAAGTGATGATTTTATTCCAGAAATGCCAGGTTGGTTTATAATAGGAGATTAATCAATATAAATCACTATGTTAACAGAAATAAAGAGGAAAACTACATGACCACTTCAATAGGGGCAGAAAAGCTATTTACCAAAAAAGAACAACCTTTGATTAAAACTCTCATTCAACTAGGAACTAAAGGAACCTTCCTCAAACTGAAAGTAGCATCTAACAAAATCATAGTGCTAATATGAAGCCTGATAAGAGACAACGCCTTCTTCAAAGACAGGGAACATGACAGAGATATCTGTTCTCATCACTTCTACTCAACTTCATACTGGAAGTGCTAACTAATACAATACAGAAAGAAAATGCAATGGAAAGCATACAGTTAGGAAATGAACAAAATTGTTTATTTACAGACATAATTCTATTTGTAGAAAATCCTAAGAAGTCCACAAAAAAGTAACTAGAACTAATAAAGGATTATCAAGGTCACAGGATAAAAGCTCAATATACAAAAATTTCTTGCATTGCTCTAAACTTGCAATGAATTGCAAATGAAATTGCAAGTGGAAATTTAAAAATATGTAACAATAATATCCAAAAACATGAAAAACGATAGAACACATTAAACAAACTATGTGCATGGCATGTATACTTAAAATTATAAAACATTGCTGAGAGAAATTAAAGAGAATCTAAATAAGTGAATATTCTATTTTCATAATAGAACATGCAACTGCAACTGTGTTAGAATTTCAATTCTCTCCATATTAGTATATAGACTCAATACAATTTCAATCAAATCCCAGGAGGCTTTTTAAGAAAACATCATAAAGGTGACTTTAAGGCTTCTATGAAAATATGAAGGACCTAGAATACCCAATAAATTTTTTAAAAAAGTAACAAAGCTGGAGGCCTCACAGTATGCATTAAAAGACTTACTATAAAGCTACAGTAATCAAGACAGAGGGCTTCCCTGGTGGCTCAGTGTTAAAAAACCTCCCTGTCAATGCAGGAAACATAGGTTCAGTCCCTGGGTTGGGAAGATCCCCTGGAGAAGGAGCGGCAACCCACCCCAGTATTCTTGCCTAGAAAATCCCATGGACAGAAGGGCTTGGCAGGCTACAGTCCACGGGATCACAAAAAAGAATCGGACATGACTTGGTGACTAAACACACACAATCAAGACAGAATGCTATTGACATAACATCATGCAGATAAAGGAACATGCAGACCAATAAAATAGAAAATTCAGACACAGATCCAAACATATATCTTCAATTGATTTTTTTTAATTTTAATTTCTAATTAAACTTTTAAATTAAAGTCTAATTTAATTAGACTTTTAATTAGATAATTACAATATTGTGATGGTTTCTCCATACATCAACATGAATTGGCCATAGGCCATACCTATGACATATGTATACATATGACAAATAGATTCAAGGGATTAGATCTGATAGGCAGACAGCCTGAAGAACTATGGATGGAGGTTCATGACATTGTACAGGAGACAGGGATCAAGACCATCCCCAAGAAAAAGAAATGCAAAAAAGCAAAATGGCTCTCTGAGGAGAACTTGCAAGTAGCTGTGAAAAGAAAAGAAGCAAAAAGCAAAGGAGAAAAGGAAAGATATATCCATCTGAATGCAGAGTTCCAAAGAATAGCAAGGAGAGATAAACAAGCCTTCCTCAGTGATCAATGCAAAGAAATAGAGGGAAACAATAGAATGGGAAAGACTAGAGATCTCTTCAAGAAAATTAGAGATATCAAGGGAACATTTCATGCAAAGATGAGCACATTAAAGGACAGAAATGGTAAGGACCTAACAGCAGCAGAAGATATTAAAAAGAGGTGGCAAGAATACACAGAAGAACTGTACAAAAAGATCTTCATAATGCAGATAATCACAATAGTCTGATCACTCACCTAGAGCCAGATATCCTGGAATTCAAAGTCAAGCAGGCCTCAGGAGTGTCACTATGAACAAAGCTAGTGGAGGTGATGGAATTCCAGTTGAGCTATTTCAAATCCTAAAAGATGATGCTGTGAAAGTGTTGCACTCAATATGTCAGCAAATTTGGAAAACTCAGCAGTGGCCACAGGACTGCAAAAGGTCAGTTTTCATTTCAATCCCAAAGAAATGCAATGGCAAAGAATGCTCAAACTACCACATAATTGCACTCATCGCACGTGCTAGCAAAGTAATGCTCAGAATTCTCAAAGCAAGGCTTCAACAGTATGTGAACCGTGAACTTTCAGATGTTCCAGTTGGATTTAGAAAAGGCAGAGGAATCAGAGATCAAATTGCCAACATCCAAAGGATCATCAAAAAAGGAAGAGAGTTCCAGAAAAACATCTATTTCTGCTTTATTGGCTATGACAAAGCCTTTGACTGTGTGGATCAAAACAAACTGTGGAAAATTCTTCAAGAGATGAGAACACTAGATCACCTGACCTGCCTCCGGAGAAATCGTATGCAGGTCAAGACACAACAGTTAGAACTGGACATGGAACAACAGACTGGTTCCAAATCAGGAAAGGAGTATGTCAACTCAAGGCTGTATATTGTCACCCTGCTTATTTAACTTATATGCAGAGTACATCATGAGAAATGATGGACTGGATGAAGCACAAGCTGGAATCAAGATTGCCAGGAGAAATATCAGTAACCTGATATATCCAGATGACTCTACCCTTATGGCAGAAAGCAAAGAAGAACTAAAGAGCCTCTTGATGAAAGTGAAAGAGGAGAATGAAAAACTTGGCTTAAAACTCAATATTCAGAAAACTAAGATCATGGCATCTGGTCCCATCACTTCATGGCAAATAGATGGTGAAACAATGGAAACAGTGGCTGATTTTATTTTGGGGGGCTCCAAAATCACTGCAGATGGTGATTGCAGCCATGAAATTAAAAGAGGCTTACTCCTTGGAAAAAGAGTTATGACCAACCTAGACAGCATATTAAAAAGCAGAGACACTACTTTGCCAACAAAGATCCATCTAGTCAAAGCTATGGTTTTTCCAGTGGTCATGTATGGATGTGAGAGTTGGATTATAAAGAAAGGTGAGCACCGAAGAGTTGATGCTTTTGAACTGTGGTGTGGAGAAGACTCTTGAGAGTCCCTTGGACTGCAAGGAGATCCAACCAGTCCTCCTAAAGCAAATCAGTCCTGAATATTCATTGGAAGGACTGATGTTGAAGCTGAAACTGCAAAACTTTGGCCACCTGATGCGAAGGACTGACTCACTGGAAAAGACACTGATGTTGGGCAAGATTGAAGGTGGGAGGAGAAGGGGATGACAGAGGATGAGACGGTTGAATGGCATCACTGACTCAATGGACATGAGTTTAAGTAAACTCCGGGAGTTGGCGATGGACAGGGAGGCCTGGCATCCTACAGCCCATGGGGTTGCACAGAGTTGGACACGACTGAGTGACTGAACCTTACTGAGCTGACTGATTGTATTAGGTTATTAAAATGGCATTTTCTTTCTCTGGGTGTGATGACTTCTCATCTGTGAACCCATTGTGCTTATGTAGAAAAGTCAGGTATAGACATGAGATAGCCTTGGGTTTTCACCAAGTTTGAGTTTGGATGTTCACTAAACATTTTTGCTCACCTGTAAAATCTAATAATCTAAACGGGGTGTAGTTCCCGGGTTGTCGTATTTTATAACTGCCCATGATATTACCTGGAAAGAGTTGAGTCTGACGAAAAGGTTAGCTTCTCAGAATGACAGAAGGTATTGAGTGGAGAGCCTGAGCATAGGGGTGCAGCTGGGGCAGATGTGAGGATCCGGGTGTCATTAAAGATTAATGAACCAGCTCCATTACTACTCCTTACTCCTTCACCTTGGGCAGATGGAAGTAAGGAAAAGCAGACAACATGTGCATACATGCCCTGACATTTCACATGAGAAAACCCAAACCAGAAGGGCAAGAGCTCACACTGAATAAGACACAGCTTATAAGTCTGAAGGGCTTCCCTGGTGGCTCAGTGGTAAAGAATTTGCCTGCAATGCAGGAGACATGGATTCAATCCCTGGATCTGGAAGATCCACTGGAGAAGGAAATGGTATACCCACTCTGGTATTCTTGCCTGGCAAATCCCATGGACAGAAGAGCCTACCAGGCTATAGTCCATGGGGTCAAAACAGAGTCCAACATGACTTAGCAACTAAACAACAGCAATATGTCTGAAAAGGAATTAACATTCAGGCTGCTGATTCCAGTTTCAGTGATTTATCCATGACCTTACACTAGTTTGACATCCTTTCACTTTCATAAGTTGTACAATTGAAGATTATGCTCTCAATGCTGTAAGCTCTACTGGTGGGAGATACCTGTCTTCTATTTTATAAATAAAAGTTTCTATACCTCAGATAAGGGCTTCCCTGGTAGCTCAGATGTTAAAGAATCTGCCTGCAATGCAGGAATCCCAGGTTTGATCCCTGGATTGGGAAGACCTCCTGGAGAAGGAAATGGCAATCCACTCCAGTATCCTTGCCTAGAAAATCCCATGGACAGAGTCTGGTGAGCTACAGTCCATGGTGTCACAAAGAGTCAGATATGATTCCCACTTTCACTTTCACACCTCAGATATGTTTGCAAAGAGTTATAGAAAAGTTTATCCCTGGAGAAGAGAATGGCTACCCACTCCAGTATTCTTGCCTGGATAATTCCCTGGACACAGGGGCCTGCTGAACTACAGTCCAATAGTCGAACATGACTGAGCGACTAACCCTTTCACAATCACAGGAAAGTTGATAGAACTTGGCCAGAGAATTTTATCTGTTTAGGAAAGGTCTGGGAATTACTTGTCACACTACACATCCATTAGAACTACTAATACCCTCTCTTCCTCTGTCGCCTGTGTTTCTTCTAGTTCTCCTATTCCCATACCAACCCATAGCAAGATTCTACTTCCTTCACTTAAAGTAATAGCCTTCTGATTCATTCCATTGTTATCTTTAGCCTTCATTTCACCTTACATATTCTTTCCATCAGTCCCTCACTGATGAGTTGTGTCCTCTATTATATATTCAGAATGTATTCTAAAAATATTTTCAACCTTATTAAAGTTACTGTTTAAAGTTACATCTCATCACTACCACAACCAGATTTTTAAACATGTTTATATCCAAGCCAGAATCTTTCTTTGCTTCCCTGTGAAGTCAATCTCCAGCTCTAACCCCAGTCTCAGGCTGCTTTCTGTTACTCTTGAGTAAATATTTCTAAGTTTTATAAGGGAATAAAGCAAAGAAAGTATTCTACTTTTGCTTTATTGACCACACTAAAGATTTTAACTCTGTGGATCACAACAAACTGTGGAAAATTCTTCAAGAGATGAGAATACCAGACCACCTGACCTGCCTCCTGAGAAATCTGTATGCAAGTCAAAAAGCAACAGTTAGAACTGGACATGGAACAACAGACTGGTTCCAAATTGGAAAAGCAGTACATCAAGGCCATATACTGTCACCCTGCTTATTTAACTTATATACAGAGTACATCATGCAAAATGCCAGGCTGGATGAAGCAGAAGTTGGAATTAAGATTGCCCGGAGAAATATCAGTAACCACAGAAATGCAGATGACACCACCCTTATGGCAGAAAACAAAGAAGAACTAAAGAGCCTCTTGATGAAAGTGAAAGAGGAGAGTGAAAAAGTTGGCTTAAAACTCAATATTCAGAAACGAAGATCATGGCATCCGGTCCCATCACTTCATGGCAAATAAATGGGGAAACAATGGAAACTGTGACAGACTTTATTTTTTGGGCTCTAAAATCACTGCAGACGGTGACTGAAGCCATGAAATTAAAAGATGCTTGCTCCTTGTAAGAAAACCTATGACCAAATAGACAGCATATTAAAAAGCAGAGACACTACTTTGCCAACAAAGGTCTGTCTAGTCAAAGCCATGGTTTTTCCAGTAGTCATGTATGGATGTGAGAGTTGGACTATAAAAAAACCTGAGCACTGAAGAATTGATGCTTTTGAACTGTGGTGTTGGAGAAGACTCTTGAGAGTCTCTTGGACTGCAAGGAGATCAAACCAGTCCATCCTAAAGGAAATCAGCCCTGAATATTCATTGGAAGGAGTGATGCTGAAGCTGAAACTCCAGTACTTTGGCCACCTGTTGCAAAGAACTGACTCATTGGAAAAGACCCTGATGCTGGGAAAGATTGAAGGCAGGAGGAAAAGGAGATAACAGAGGATGAGATGATTGGATGGCATCACTGACTCAATGGACATGAGTTTGAGTAGGCTCTGGGAGTTGGTGATGGACAGGGAAGCCTGGCATGCTGCAGTCCATGGGGTCACAAAGAATTGGACACAACTGAGTGACTGAATTGAACTGAAAATAGTATTGACTTTATATCAGGATTCTTTTGCTTGATATAACCCCACAGAAACTTATCCATAATGATACATCCATCATACGGTTCAAAATTGTGTGTGAACTGTAGTATTCCACTCAGCAATAGATCTGAGCAAATTCCAGGAGATAGTGAAGAACAGGGAAGCCTGGCATGCTGCAACCCATGGGGTTGCAAAGAATCGGACACAACTGAGTGACTGAACAACAACAATATTCCACTGTTGGATGTGCCATCATTTATTTAAAATATATATATATATATATATATATATATTTTTTTTTTTTACCTAAAAATTGTCATTGGGTTTTTTGCAGTTTATTCTGAATCAAGCCACCAATATTTATAAACATATCTGGTGGATGCATGTTTTCCTTCATCTTAGGAAACTCTCTAGTAGTGGAATTGCAGGTTTGTATGGTAAGATATTGATATGTTTAACTGTTATTTTTACCACTGTGCATTCCCACCAGCAATGTCTGAGAATTCCAGTTGCTTCATTTCTTCACAAACAATTCCTGTAGTTAAAAACAATTAAAGATATATGTTTGGATCTGAGTCTGTATTCTCTGTTCTATTTTATTGGTCTACATGTGCATTGATCCACATAATATTATATCAGTAACATACTGTCTTGATTACTGTAGTTTTGTAGTAAGTCTTTAAATGTGTTTTGTGAGTCCTCCAACTTTGTTCTTTTTTTTTCAAAAATATTTTGACTATTCTAAGTCCTTCACAACTGTGTAGAAATCTTACAGTCATCTTTTTAATGTTTAAGAAAAATGCTTCCTGGGAATTTAATTGCAATTGCCTTGATTCTATAGATGAAATGGAGAGAATTAATTCTCACAAAATTGTGTGTTCTGATTTATGGAAGTAGAATATTTCTTCACCTTTTTCAGTCCTTTTTAATTTCAGCAATGTTTTATAGATTTAAGTGTTTGGGTCACTAACATAGCTTGTTAAATGTGTCTTTTATTTTTTTATGTTTGGATGTTATTGTAAATTATATTTTATATTTTAAGTTCTATTTCCAGTGTTTCTTGCTAGAGTAGAGTTCATAATAAAATTTTGAATATTGAGCTTTTATCCTATGACCTCGATAATCACTTATTAATTCTAGTTACTTTTTTGTGGACTACTTTGGATTTTTTACATATAGAATTAAGTCTGTAAAAAAGTATTTTATTTCTTTATTTCCTAACTGTATGCTCTAATTTAATTATCTTGCTATATTTGCAATAGTTAAGAATTCCAGTACAATTTTTAGTAGAAGGGATGAGAGCAGGTAATCTTTGTCTTATTCCCTGTCTTAGGGGAAAGCATTATCTGTCATCATTAGATTTCATATTAGCATCAGGCTTTGGTAGATAGTTTTCAGTTTGCAAAAGATTTCTTTTGTTCCCAGTTGAAAGAGCATTTTTACTCATTAAATGCTGATTTTTTGTTAAATACCTTTTATGCCTCTATTGATGTGATCATGGCATCTGGTTCCATCACTTCATGGCAAATAGATGGGAAAACAGTGACAGACTTTATTTTTTAGGGTTCCAAAATCATTGCAGATGGTGATTGCAGCCATGAGATTAATAGACACTTACTATGCCAAAGCCTTTGACTGTGTAGATCACAATCGACTGTGGAAAATTCTGAAAGAGATGGGAATAACAGACCACCTGACCTGCCTCTTGAGAGACCTGTATGCAGGTCAGGAAGCAACAGTTAGAACTGGACATGGAACAACAGACTGGTTCCAAATAGGAAAAGGAGTACATCAAGGCTGTATATTGTCATCCTGCTTATTTAACTTATATGCAGAGTACATCATGAGAGACACTGGGCTGGAAGAAGCACAAGCTGGAATCAAGATTGTTGGGATAAATATCAATTACCTCAGATATGCAGATGACACCACCCTTATGGCAGAAAGTGAAGAAGAACCAAAGAGCCTCTTAATGAAAGTGAAAGAGGAGAGTGAAAAAGTTGGCTTAAAGCTCAACATTCAGAAAGCTAAGATCATGGCATCTGGTTCCATCACTTCATGGCAAATAGATGGGGAAACAATGGAAACATTGGCTGACTTTATTTTTCTGGGCTCCAAAATCACTGCAGATGAAAATAAAAGAAATTAAAAGATGTTCACTCCTTGGAAGGAAAGTTATGACCAACCTCAGTTCAGTTCAGTTCAGTCGCTCAGTCGTGTCTGAATCTTTGTGACTCCATGAATCGCAGCACACCAGGCCTCCCTGTCCATCACCAACTCCCGGAGTTCACCCAAACCCATGTGCATCGAGTTGGTGATGCCACCCAGCCATCTCATCCTTTGTTGTCCCCTTCTCCTCCTGCCCCCAATCCCCCCCAGCATCAGGGTCTTTTCAAAAGAGTCAGCTCTTCCATCAGGTAGCCAAAAATATTGGAGTTTCAGCTTCAGCATCAGTTCTTCCAATGGACACCCAGGACTGGTCTCCTTTAAGATGGACTGGTTGGATCTCCTTGAAGTCCAAGGGACTCACAAGAGTCTTCTCCAGCACCAACCTAGACAGCATATTAAAAAGCAGAGACATTGCTTTGCCAATAAAGGTCTGTCCAGTCAAGGCTATGGTTTTTCCAGTGGTCATGTATGGATGTGAGAGTTGGACTGTGAAGAAAGCTGAGGACCAAAGAACTGATGTTTTTGAACTGTGGTGTTGGAGAAGACTCTTGAGAGTTCCTGGGGTTGCAAGGAGATCCAACCAGTCCATCTTAAAGGAGATCAGTCCTGGGGGATCATTGGAAGGACTGGTGTTGAAGCTGAAACTCCAATACTTTGGCCACCTGATGCAAAGAGCTGACTCATTTGAAAAGACCCTGATGCTGGGAAAGATTGAGGGCAGGAGGAGAAGGGGATGACAAAGGATGAGATGGTTGGATGGCATCACTGACACAATGGACATGGGTTTGGGTGGACTCCAGGAGTTGGTGATAGACAGGGAGGCCTGGCATGCTTCAGTTCATGGGGTTGCAAAGAGTCAGACAGGACTGAGCAACTGAACTGGACTGAACTGAATTCCTTGGAAGAAAAATTATGACCAACCTAGACAGCATATTGAAAAGCAGAGACCTTTGCCAACAAAGGTCCGTCTAGTCAAAGCCATGGTTTTTCCAGTGGTCACGTATGGCTGTGAGAGTTGTACTATAAAGAAAGCTGAGCGCCGAAGAGTTGATGCTTTTGAACTGTGGTGTTTGAGAAGACTCTTGAGAGTCCTTTGGACTGCAAGGAGATCCAACCAGTCCATCCTAAAGGAAATCAGTCCTGAATGTTCATTGGAAGGACTGATGCTGAAGCTGAAACTCCAATACTTTGGCCACCTGATGCAAAGAACTGACTCATTTGAAGTGACCCTGATGCTGGGAAAGATTGAAGGCAGGAGGAGAAGGGGATGACAGAGGATGAGATGTTTGGATGGCATCACTGACTCAATGGACATAAGTCTGAGTAAACTCCAGGTGTTGGCGATGGACAGGGAGGCCTGGCATGCTGTAGTTCTTGGGATCACAAAGAGTCAGACAGGACTGAGCGACTGAACTGAACTGATCTTTAATACTATTAAACATGATGAATTATATTGATTGATCTGTAAATATTAAATCAATCTGGCATTTGTGAAATTAAATCCCTAATTTTTTTGACATAGTTGTTGAGTTTAATTTTCAAGTATTTAACGAGGATTTTTTCATTTCTATTTGTGAGGAATGTTGATTTGTAGATTTACTTTTCTGTGGTGTCTTCAATACCAAGATCATGGTGGTATAATAATAAGATAATAAGAGGAAAGGAGCAGAGTTGCTTCTACTTAATTTTTGGAAGATTTTGTATAAGAGTGGTACTATTTCTTCCTTAAACATTTGAACTGAAGCCCACCAGGCTCCCTTGTCCATAAGATTCTCAGGCAAGAATATGGGGTGTGGGTTGCTGTGCTCTCCTCCAGGTTATGTTCCTGATCCAGAGATCAACCCATGTCTCCTATGTCTCCTACATTGTAAGAGAATTCTTTACCCACTGAGCCACCTGGGAAGCCCTGAGAATGTTTCTAATTCAGATCAATTCTAATGAATTCAGTTCACTGAACATATTTAGAAATTTCTGGTTTCTTTTTGAGTCACTGTTGGTAATGTTTATCTTACAGAACTTTTACCACTTTATTGGGTTTTAATTTGTTTTCTTTTAAAATATGCTTAATTTTTGATCTTTCAATTTAAAATTAACCTAAAATTTTGATTATATTTTAGGCGAGAATTACATCAGGAGATCAAGAGCTCTCCTACCAAACGGTCCTCATGGTTGTTCAAATCAATCCAAAATCTGTAGAGTATAATTCAGTGCCAATAAAATGCTGTAGGTACAACAAGTGTGGAATTCCTTCACCTAGAAATTTGAACTCTAGGGATTTTTCCATATATAAAAATTTGTGTGGACTTATAAATTTTGAAAACAGTGTAGCTTAATTTTTATAATGAAAACAATGAAGTTGATCAACAGAGGGCTGCCTAATAAAGAGCAGAACATCTATATGAAGGAACACTATGCAAAAAAGAGAAGTAGAGCAGCATGTGTTGATATGGAAAAGTATCTTTTATATATTGTTAAATGAAAGGGAAAATGGTGTATAACAGATTTTTGCAACATTTTCTTCAAAGGAATATGTAGATATCTGCTTACAAGATTTTTTTAAGATTGTCTAAGATTATATTGCAATCTGGTTGGGCATGGGCAGTTTGAAGGATAGAAGGAATATTATTATCAATTTACAGCTTTCTGTAACAGTGACATTTTCAGATTTGACAGGTATATATAAAACGAAATACAAATTTCAATAATGCTTTGCAACTTTCACATGTTTGCCTCATTCCAGCACCAATTTATATTTTCCAGTTGTACCAGGTTGTAAATATAACTACCTGCATTAGGCTACTTTTATACTCTTCCTGTATGGAATTGGCCAGCTGGTGATTAGGGACATTCCATGGAGATAAATGTCTGCAAGAGCCTCACTTGGAATCACACAAAGGCACATGCATGTGAAGAGTGGAAACCTGAGACAGCAGCCTAGAGCAGTTAGACTTAGGGGTAGAAACTTTCCATGGGGTTTTGGGGGTCCTCAGGGGATTTTTGTTGAGGTTAAATTTTGACTGAGACCAAAATGCAGCCCTTTTTTTGGATATTGGGGCATATTTTAGAGGTCAATTATGGATTTTCCTGTTGGAGGGTGATGGAGCTGAAGTTGGCTCCAATTATCAAGTGAATCCTGGGGAGAGCGTAGGATAAAGAACAGAAGGGGTGATCTGCTTAGAGTTTGAGACATCTTCTGGAAGCCTAGACTTGAGGTCTTTGAGAAGGCAGCCTTGAATTGAGAAGCCTCTGGTGAGATCTTGGGTTTCCAATTAAACAAAAAAGTTGAAAAAGTTCTGAAACTTAATTGCTCAAGGATGAGAATGAATAGAAGTTTGTTCAGCTCTCCCCAGAGTGCTTGCTGAGGGATGCCCTGAGCCTGGGGTAATTAAGAACAGGGTCCTCAATGACTAAGTCCCCTTGGGAAGGAAGGAAGTGGGGGAGAAGGAGAGAGAGAGAGAGACCCTTAGCTCCCCACAACACTGTTATTTCTGGACGTTTTTCCTAACCCCTCCCCAAGGACAGTTTCCTTCTTCACCATGCATGGAGGCAGCACCAAGAGTTCTGTGTTCAGCTCAGCAGTAGCCAGACAGGAGTAGCCCTGCCCGAGTCCCAGAGAGCATCAGAAGTGGCAGAGGAGCCTGTGCATCGAGGTGAGTGTCTTCTTAGGGTTCCCCCATACAGAGGAAAGTGTTGGAGAGGATGAGGATGGGGAGTTCTGGCTTGGCTGCCTTCTAGAGGAGGACACCGAGAGTCTGGAGGCTGGGCCGGGGAGCAGCTGCAGAGCGGAGAGCAGAGGCAGCTCTTCTCTGACCCTGTGCTCGTGCAGGCGCAGCTCCCTGACATCAGTCAGCAGGCTCCTCTCTCATGTTTATCTAGTGATGATTACCCCAAAAGGGGGAGAAGCAGACCACAGAGATCGCCAAGTGGTTCTGTCCCTGAAGCCTGGATTCCCATCAGTGAAAGATTTACAGAGATATTGGGGAGGTCTCAGGAAGGGGAGAGAGGAAGGAAAAATGGTAACAAGAAGAAGGAAAGCAGACCAAGAATAATAGGATGGAGGGGACATGGCTTATGAGCCTTGGCCAGGACCTTGTACTTTTAAACCATATATTAAACGTTTATACGTCCATCCTCTGCCAGAAACTGTCATATTTTCACCACTACTTGTCTCAAGAATAGCTTGCATATAATATATTTTTCTGTATATGATTGTGTATAATATATAGAAGATGCATCTTTGCTCTCATGGGTTTATATCTAACATCATACATGGACTATGAATAAATAAAATTAAATTTCTTGTCCCTGTTTCTTGCTTTATTTTTCTATGGCATGGTTAGTAAACTAACATCTTAAATATTTCCCTTCTTTGTTTTGTGTCTGGAATAATCTCCATTGCCCCCTTGGATATAAGCTCCACAGTGCAGGGATATTTGTTTTGTACACTGCTTCATTTATTTCACATTCAAGTAAAGTTGGGATAAACAATTAAACACAAAAATAATATCAGGTAATAATAGAAAGAAAACTGAAGTCTAAGAACACCATGTCTTTCCAATGTGAGGGAGGGTAATTGGAAAGAGTCCCCTGATGAGATGACGTTAGTGTGGGGGGATGGATGAAGTGGTAGAGATTCAGGCATGCAGAGTGTCTGAGAGCCTTGGATCTAAACTTGTCAATGCTGGGCACCATCTTTCTTTCCTTCCCAGACTTTGTGCAAAATAGAGTTAAATAGAAATGAGTCTACCTAGAAATTTATCCCAGGCTCAAAGAGTTTCCATTTGGAGCACTAATGGGAATAGGGAAATTTTTAAATCTGGAGAAACCAGGTAATGCTCTTAGACCCCCTTGCCTTTCTTCTGCTGACCCCAAGGTGGGTCTCTGTAGTACCAATCAGGATGAAGCATAGGGTAAATTTCAGTCCTTTGAACATCTTCTTAAATGCTACTGTGTCATCTGACGCAATGAGCCTAAGAGAAAAGAACAACCCCCAGATCCAAGGGGCTGACACAGCATCAAAACTGGCTTCTTTTAAGCCTTCACCTTTGTTCCCTATGAGAAAGCACAGCTAGTTGGGGGGAAAAAGCCAAGGGAGGTTTTGTTCGCAGCATAGAGATGATGGTATCTTCATCCATTCTAGGCGGTGAACTTGTAGTTGGATGTGAGGTGACAACGTTTAGGTTTGACTTTGTACAGAGCATCCTAGTAGGGGCCCCTCACCTGGTCACCAGAGTGGAAATAGTTCCTCATCCTAATCTGTGCTCCTTCTCTCTTAAGAGAAGGACCAAGTGGAGCAGCATTTCTTTTCTTTTGATCTCTAGGTTTCCCAAGGAGCAGAAACAAGGACTGAATGATGAGTAATCACTCAAGTGTCACTGAATTCTACCTTTTAGGGTTCTCAGGGTCCCAAGAACTACACCATGTTCTTTTTGCTGTATTCTTTCTCTTCTACTCAGTGACAATAATCGGCAACATGGTCATCATTGTGATTGTCTGTGTCGATAAACGTCTGCAGTCCCCCATGTATTTCTTCCTGGGTCATCTCTCTGCCTTGGAGATCATGATCACGTCCCTTATCGTCCCTGCGATGCTCTGGGGGTTGCTGCTCCCTGGAATGCAGACAATATCTCTGACTGCATGTGTCTCCCAGCTCTTTCTGTACCTTGCTCTGGGGACCACAGAGTTTGCATTGGTGGGAGCAATGGCTGTGGACCGTTACATGGCTGTCTGTAACCCTTTGAGGTACAATACCATTATGAACAGCCACACCTGCATCTCAGTGGTGACTGGGTCATGGGTGTTTGGGTTCCTTTCTGAAATCTGGCCAGTCTATGCCACATTTCAGTTTACCTTCTGCAAATCAAACGTCTTAGACCATTTTTTCTGTGACCGAGGTCAGTTGCTCAAGCTGTCCTGTGATGACACTCTTTTCACAGAGTTTGTTCTGTTTTTAATGGCTGTTTTCATTATCATTGGTTCTCTGGCCCCAACAATTGTCTCCTACACCTACATCATCTCCACCATCCTCAGGATCCCCACTGCCTCTGGCCGCAGGAAAGCCTTCTCTACGTGTGCCTCCCACCTCACCTTTGTTGTCATCGGCTATGGCAGCTGCTTGTTCCTCTACATGAAACCCAAACAAACGCAGGCAGCTGAGTACAATAAGATAGTCTCCCTGTTGATTTCTGTGTTAACTCCTTTGCTGAACCCTTTCATCTTCACTCTCCGCAATGACAAAGTCAAAGAGGCCCTTCAAGATGGAGTGAAACGCGGCTGTCAACTCCTCAAGGGTTAGCTCTTCTCTCAGTTCCTTTTTTCAGTGGAACAGTCTGCATTATGAATTATTTGGGAACCTAGAAAACACTAAGTTTTCTTCTCTTTTACCATCATCACCATCACAAAAATTAAATAAGATGTGCAACTTCTGATCAGGCCATGTAAAGACAGGTAAAAATAAAACCCATTCTCTGCTCACTTGAGTCTCATTGCCTTAGTTTAAACTGCTTTTTTGCATCCACTGTTGTACTCAAAGAATCATATTCTTGCGATGTGGGAGGAACCAGAGAAATGACATATGTCCATGTTTCTATGTACTCTGTTGGTCAAATTATTCTCTGGGGGAGAAATAACTGTGAACCACAGCACAGAAAAGGTGCTGTGGTGAGATATATGGCATAATCAAGGGCCAAAGGCAGAGATATTCTCTTTGTTTCTTTATCAGGTATTACTAGTTCTTTTCCTACATTTTTGTGAAATTTCTTGACAAGATGTCCATATGGTTTAAAGTATCCTATGGTTCTCTTTTTTTCTGGTAGTTTTTCATGTTATCCTGACCTGATTGCTATTGGGAAGTATGTATGATGCATGCCTCAAAAGAATACATGTGAGGTATGTATGCCTTAAAAGTATCTAGAGTGGTGACGTGTGGATTGGAGTCCTTCTCTGGCAAATCTTGGTGACCTAATACCTGGTGACAGAATACCTGGGGATTGGAAGCAGGCAAAAGTTCTGTCTGCTAAACCTCAGAGCATTGCTTTAGCCTCTCCCTTTTGAGGTGTGTATGCGATGTTGTAATTGTTTGGTCACTGTCATGCCTGACTCTTTGCGACCCCATGGACTACAGCACAACAGGCTTCGATGTCCTTCACTGTCTGCTGGAGTTTGCTCAGATTCATGGCTATTGAGTTGGTGATGCTATCTAACCATCTTATCCTCTGCTGCCCTCTCTCCTTTTCCCTTCAATCTTTCCCAGAATCAGGGTCTTTTTCAATGAGTCAGCTCTTCATATAAACTGGCCAAGTATTGGAGTTTCAGCTTCAGGATCAGTCCTTCCAATGAATATTTGGGACTGATTTCCTTTATGATTGACTGGTTTGATCTCCCTGCAGCCCAAGGGACTCTCAAGAGTCTTCTCCAGCACTGAAATTTGAAAGCATCAGTTCTTTGGTGCTCATCCTTCTTTGTGGTGCAACTCTCAAATCCGTACACGACTACTGGAAAAAACATAGCTTTAACTAGACGGACCTTTGTTGGCAAAGTGAAGTCTCTGCTTTTTAATATACTGTCTAGGTTTGTCATAGCTTTTCTTCCAAGGAGTAAGAATCTTTTAATTTCATGGCTACAGTCACCATCTGCAGTGATTTTGGAGCCCAAGAAAAGAAAATCTGTTAGTTCTTCCACTTTTCCCCTATCTATTTGCCATGACAAAATAAGAACAGATGCCATGATCTTAGTTTTTTGAATGTTGAGTTTTAAGCCAAGTTTTTCACTCTCCCTTTTCACCCTTATCAAGAGGCTCTTTAGTTCCTCTTCAGTTTCTGGCATTAGAGTGGTCTCACCTGCATATCCGAAGTTGTTGATATTTCTCTTGGCAATCTTGATTCTGGCTTGTGGTTTATCCAGCCCAGCATTTGGCATGATGTACTCTGCATCATTTCATGGGAAATAGATGGGGAAACAGTGTCAGACTTTATTTTGGGGGGCTCCAAAACCACTGCAGATGGTGATTGCAGCCATGAAATTAAAAGACGCTTACTCCTTGGAAGGAAAGTTATGACCAACCTAGACAGCATATTCGGAGAAGGCAATGGCACCCCACTCCAGTACTCTTGCCTGGAGAATCCCATGGACGGAGGAGCCTGGTGGGCTGGAGTCCATGGGGTCACTAAGAGTCGGACACGACTGAGCGACTTCACTTTCACTTTTGACTTTCACACATTGGAGAAGGAAATGGCAACCCACTCCAGTGTTCTTGCCTGGAGAATCCCATGGATGGAGTAGCCTGGTGGGCTGCAGTCCATGGGTCGCACAGAGTCGGACACAACTAAAGCGACTTAGCAGCAGCAGCAGCAGCAGACAGCATATTAAAAAGCAGAGACATTACTTTGTCAACAAAGGTCCGTCTAGTAAAGGCTGTGGTTTTTCCAGTGGTCATGTATGGATGTGAGAGTAGGATTGTGAAGAAAGCTGAGTGCTAAAGAATTGATGCTTTTGAACTGTGGTGTTGGAGAAGACTCTTGAGAGTCCCTTGGACTGCAAGGAGATCCAACCAGTCCATCCTAAAGGAGATCAGTCCTGGGTGTTCTTTGGAGGGAATGATGCTAAAGCTGAAACTCCAGTACTTTGGCCACCTCATGCGAAGAGTTGACTCATTGGAAAAGACTCTGATGCTGGGAAAGATTGAGGGCAGGAGGTAAAGGGGACCACAAAGGATGAGATGGCTGGATGGCTTCACCGACTTGATAGACATGAGTTTGAGTGAACTCCAGGAGTTGGTGATGGACAGGGAGGCCTGGCGTGCTGCAATTCATGGGGTCGCAGAGTCAGACATGACTGAGCGACTGAACTGAACTGAACTCTGCATATAAATTAAATGAACAGGATGACAATATACAGCCTTGTATTCCTTTCCCAATTTTTTACTCGTCAGTTGTTCCATGTAAGGTTCTA
Organism: Bos grunniens; assembly: GCF_055505025.1. NCBI lineage: Eukaryota > Metazoa > Chordata > Mammalia > Artiodactyla > Bovidae > Bos > Bos grunniens. The sequence continues at coordinate 13,778,537 of NC_141168.1, forward strand.
ACAGTTGTTTCTTGACCCACATACAGGTTTCTTAGGAGAGAGTTAAGGTGGTCTGGTATTCCCATCTCTTTAAGAATTTTTCAGAGTTTGTTGTGATTTACACAATCAAAAACTTTAGCACAGTCAATGAAGCAAAGTAGATGTTGTTCTGAAATTCCCTTGCTTTCTTTATGATCCAATGAATGTTGACTGTTTGATGTCTGGTTCCTCTGCCTTTTCTAAATGCAATTTGTACTTCTGGAAGTTCTCCTTTCAAGTACTGCTAAAGCCTGGCTTGAAGGATTTTGAACATAACCTTGCTAGTATACGAAATGAGTGCAATTGTATGGTAGTTTGTACATTCTTTGGCATGCCCTTCTTTGGGATTGGAATGAAAAGTGACTTTTTCCAGTCCTGTGGCCACTGCCGCATTTTCCAGATTTGCTGACATATTGAAAGCAACATTTTAACATCACCATCTTTTAGAATTTTGAATAGCTCATCTGGAATTCCATCACCTCCACTAGCCTTTTTTGTAGTAATGCTTCCTAAGGCCCGCTTGACTTCAGACCGCAGGGATGTCAGGCCCTAACTGAGTGAACACACCATGTGGTTTTCTGGATCATTAAGACCTTTTTTTGTACAGCTCTTCTGTGTATTCTTGCCACCTCTTCTTAATCTCTTCTGCTTCTGTTGGGTCCTTACTGTTTCATCCTTTATTGTGCCCATCCTTGCATGAAACTTTCCCTTGGTATCTCCAACATTCTTGAAGAGATCTCTAGTCTTTCCCTTTGCATTCTTTTCTTCTACTTCTTTGCACTGTTCATTTATGAAGGCCTTCTTATCTTTCCTTTCCTTTCCTCTGGAGCTCTGCCTTCATTGTATGTGATAGAGACACATGACGGTGAAGTGACTAATTCTGGAACGAGTATTCTTTGTTTGTTACTGCTGAAAGGAACATTGTCTAGACTTCTCCTGGACCCAGACTTCAGACTACATTATGCTTTCTGATTCTTTGTTTCCAGCCCACATGCACCTTTCATAGATTTTCTCTGTGGGCCAACTACAACCAATGAGTCACTACCCACTTCATTCCCAGTTCCTCAGCAGTTCCAGGGCATGGCTGTTAGGCATTGTAGTAGTTGAAATTTCGGAGGCAGGGCTTTGGAGGTAGGAGTTTAGGACATGATGGCACAGCACATCATGCCAGTCCTCAATTGAGAGAGGCAAACAACTTGCCCGGCAGGAGTTAATTGACTCACTCGTTTCCCAAGAGTACTATGTGACGATGCCTACCTGTTGGGAAGCAGAGGCAAGACCACCATGTCTACTGAGTTACTTGTACTGAATAGGAGCTCCAGACAAGGTGGTGAGTGAATCCTTCAGTCCAAGCCATGCTCTGCTACCAGCCGAGCATCCCTGGTGGGCACCTGGTGGGCATGCGCTGGCCGAGAAAGGATTGACATCTCCAACACAGGTAGCCCCGGCCCTGTTCATTTCATGAGGCCTGTGCTCACTAGAGGACCCTCATTGTTCTCATTCACTTCTGCTTCTCTAATTCCCACAAAAGCTTTCTGTGTTACACGTTGTCCTCAGGTTGCTGGCAGCAATTCACATCTGGGAAGAGAGCATCTTGATCTGGCCTCCAGTTTCCTTGCCTCTTCCACTTGTCATCACTGTGACTCTTTGGCTTGTCTCATTTTCACACCCCACTTCCCTGTCTCTTGGTCCTCTCCCTTTGTCCTCCAGTTCTCAGCTTCCTCTTTTCCCCCATTTTTTTCCATTCCCCCTCATCTCCCCAGGAGTCTAGGCTCTGACCTCCCACTGCTGACACCCTCCTCTTCGTCCCATCCCCCTCCTCCCACATTCCATTCTCCTCCTCCTCCTCAATGACTCAGGTTCCAGACAGCCTCTCGCAGGGCCCCTGTTGTTTCACTCACTTTCTCAGATGAATCTGTCCAAGGAGGGGGGGCACATCCCTTTCCCCCCGACTCTAGGATGTAAGAGAAGAAGAGTCCAGGCAGCATGCCTTGGGATGGAACATTAAACGCTTCTTGTGCCCAGGTTTTTCTCTTTGTGTCTTGGTATTGAATGAAGGAAGGTTATTAACTGCATTAGTCTGATTGGACTGCTGTACAAACTCTGTTGCCTGGGTGGCTTCAATATCAGGATTTATTTCTCACAGTTGTGGAGCCTGAGAAGTCCAGGATCATGTTCTGGTCAGTTCGGTTTTTGGTGAGGGGTCTCTTTTGGCTTCTCTCTGTATCCACAAGTGGCCCTGAGGGGTACATGTGGGGAGTGTGTGTTCCTGTGTCTCAACGTGTAGTGAGACTAGTTTTGTGCGCTTAAGCCCCCGTCCTATCAACCTCACTTAACCTTAATTACTTAGATGCTCTGTCTTCAAATGCAGATGCACTAGGGTTTAGGACTTCAGCATATGGATTTTGAGGATACAAACATTTCATCTGTATCACTCTACTCCTGCAATGTAAGCTTATTCTCATCTAGGACATCTGCTTTATCTCCCACTGAGTGCTGGGAACTAGGATCTATCTGTCCACTGGGGGTTTTAGTGTCCCGAGTTACAGGTGTCTTTCATACAAAAATAAAATGAGATGCCTCACATCCACCTCCACTATTACATACACACAGTAAAAGCTCAATAAGCTTATTGCTCTGTGTTTTTTCTGTCTACTGGTCACAGTTGAACACAGATGTAATTAATACAGGAATCTACAAAGAAATACTGATTATAGACTGCTATTTGAAAGGATTTCTCCATGTAATTAGCATGGTGCAAAGTAATTTTTATGTACACTTGGAGGTATATCAGATTAAACATGTTTCCATTTTGACAAATTTCAACACTGGCCTATGTTAACATAAACTCTGAGTTCTTAGTGATATGGTTATAGTGAATACAAAAACAAAACCAGAGAGAAAGCTACTTCTATCCTTAAGTTTTTAATAGTCTCTCTTCCGGAATTATTCCTTGGTGAAAGTATCTGTGACATATCTCTGTGACAGTATCTGTGACTTATCTCTTAGAGGACATTCATTTTTTCTGTTTTATTTCCTATAGGTATTCCTCTATAGCCACATTTCAGTTCAGTTCAGTTCAGTCACTCAGTCGTGTCCAACTCCTTGCGACCCCATGAACCACAGCACGCCAGGCCTCCCTGTCCATCACCAACTCCCAGAGTTCAGTCAGACTCACGTCCATTGAGTCAGTGGTGCCATCCAGCCATTTCATCCTCTGTCATCCCCTTCTCCTCCTGCCCCTAAGATGCATAAATATTGATATATATGGTATAACTTAAAATATTAATTTTCTACTGTATACTTACCAGGATATAAGGAATAAAAAGGATGTGATATATAATTAAAACTACTATGCCTTCTGGATTGCCACCACAAACATTTATTTCTTCTGTGCCTAAGTCAAATATATCCATTTTTTATTAATATGAATAGTAATTCTCAAAACTGAAATACAACTGGACTCAGGCTCATCTGGATCCATAGTTAATTTTTAAACTCTTTGTTATTTTGTTTCATGATTTTTTCAATAAAGACACTGAATATAATTTTTATATCATATGATTGATTTTTATATTTTGAATACCTACTGAATATAATAAACTTTGTTAAATGCTTTGGAAGCATGTAGGTGGAAGGGAACAATGATTGATTGTATAGTAAATATCTTGTAATTTCTCTATATCTTTATTCAATTCTGGCAATATTTCTGTAAGGTAAGTGATATGATGTCATTTTACAAATTAGAAAATAGAGGATCAAATAGGTTAAGTAACTTGCCAAAGTTTACTCAGCCATCAACCATATCACAGCCATCAGATTGGAAAAAAATAAAATTATGGGGATACTAAGAGTTTATGTGAATTGTAGAGAACAGACTTTTATTCATTTCAGATGTGAATATAAAATATTATGGTCTGTGTAATTAGAGAGTAACAAAATTAATAAACATGAACTGTGTATATGCTGTGACCTATTTCCAAGTTGACTCTTTCTTCAGATGTGATCAGTCTGCTGGTAAGCACGTGAAAGGAATTCTCCATCTCCCATGCAATGTTTTTTAACTTATAATATTTTCATTTGATTCTCTCTTACAATTTTTATCTCTTTGCTAAAATTCCTCTCTTGTATATGCCTGTTACCCACCTTCTCAACTGCATCACATGACATAATAATCATAGTTAGGTTACTCTGGCATTAGGTGAATATTTTCTAGTATAATATTTTAAATCCTTTTAAATACTTGATTTTTCCTTCAATTTTTGAGTCACATTTTTAGTGGATTCTGTGGAGTTTACCAAATATGTCTTAACTTAGAAGTGACTTTAGATTTATACTCACAATGCCCATTTGATGTAGAAACACTACTCCTGTATAGCTCTATTCTCTTCTACCCTTCTGTGCTGTTACTATGCATGTTGCATCTCTATAATCACAAATTTAACCTTATATTGTTCCCATTATTACTTTATGCATTTTTTAAAGAAGTTGGAAGAAAACAGGAGCAAGTGCATATTTTTAGTATTTGTTATATGAACCTTGTTTACCCTTTCTAGTTCTCTTTCTTTGTTCCTCAGATTCAAGATGACATTTAGTATCATTTCCTTATTCCAAAACAACTTTGCCTCTACTCACTACCTTTGTGCTATTATTGGAAAATATATTACATTTCCATTTTTTATCCACTCAACATTTATATTGTTATTGTTTTATATAGTGATTTTTTAGATCAGCAAATGGAAAGCAGGAAAAATATACACCCACACTGACTTTTATAATTACTAAATTATCTTTGCCAGTACTTTTTCTGCACTGTATAGATTCTAATTATCATCTGGGGTCATTTGCTTTTAATCAAAGAACTTATTTTAGTATTTCTTGTAAGGAGGGGTGGGTAACATTAGTAAAAAGTTTTTCTGTTTTTGTTGATCTGGGAATGCTTCTATTTTGCCTTCATTTTTAAGAGACTGCTTTCCTGGATATAAGAATCTTGACTGCCTATTTTTTTTCCTTCAGCACTTTAAATACATGATCCCACAGCATTCTGGTCTTACTTGTTCAGATGAGAAGTCAGTATTAACCTTAACTGGGTCTCTTATTCATACAATGTCATTTTGTTCTTGCTGCTTTGAAGATTTTTTCCTCTGTCTCTTGGCAGTTTTAATATTATGTGTTTCTGTGTGGATCTGGATTAATCTTTCTTGGATTTGTAAAGTAATGTTTACTTTACATCGTTTTATGTAAAGTGTTTTATTTTATTTACAATGTTTTACTTTACATCATTGACTTTGGAAAGTTTCCAACCATCATTTCCTTAAGTATTTATTTCTCTCCTCTGTGTTTCGTCTGTTCTTTTAGTAACGTTCATATGTGATGGTGTGCTTAATGGAGTCCCATATTTTTCTGAGGCTTTGTTCATCTTTTTCATTTCTTTTTAAATTTCTATGAAATGTGAATAGGTTTTTCTAAGGGAAACACAGATCTCTGTGTACTAAAAATTGTTAAATTTAACTACATATAAGTGAATTTTATGTGTGAAAAAATATGCAAAAATAAAAGCATGAAACAAAGGTAATGTTATAAGGACGTAAATTTCACTTATAAACTCATAAGTTCAACAAAGACAAGCATAAATTGTTTTTAAAACACTGAAAATAGTTAAACATGTTTAAAATTAAAGATTGGAAATTTAGCAATAGTGTTTTTAAAAGGATAGCTATTTTTCAGAGAATGTGCTGAAAATAATATGAGTGAACATAGTGGACATGATCTCTTTGATAAAGTATATTTGATGAAGAATATTACCTTCCATGTGCTTCCCTGGTGGCTCAGTTGGTAAAGAATCCACCTGCAATGCAGGTGACCCCTGTTCTATTCCTGGGTCGGGAAGATCCCCTGGAGAAAGGATAGGCTACCTACTCCAGTATTCTTGGGCTTCCCTTGTGGCTCAGCTGGTAAAGAATCTGCTTGCAATGTGGGAGACCTGGGTTTGATCCCTGGTTTGGGAAGATCCCCTGGGGAAGGGAAAGGCTCCCCACTCCAGTATCCTGGCCTGGATAATCCCATGGACTGTATAGTTCATGGGGTCACAAAGAGTTGGACATGACTGAGTGACTTTCACTTTCGTTACCTTCCATAATAACACACACACACAACACACACACGCACGCACTTACACAAGCAGAAACCTTTACTTTTACAAATATAAGTGACTCTTTACAGAATCACTTTGATAAAGAAACTATAAGTTTTCTTTAGGTCTGAATAGGCTCTTTGAGCATTCTGTGTCTGGGTGTGAAGAAGGAGATTTGAGCAGAGGAGGGAGAGCTGAGCTGTGTTGCAACAGAGGCTTCAATCTCACGGGAAGCTCTGGGTTTAGGACGGCCCTTTAAACATGTCCTGATTTGTGTCCCTACCTGAAACACAGGGGCTGGGCATTTGCACTCCTGCACCAGCAGCCACTGGGTCCCAGCTGCCTTAAAGTTAAAGTTGCTCAGTTATGTCTGAGTCTTTGTGATCCCATGGATTATACAGTCCATGGTATTCTCCAGGCCAGAATACTGGAGTGGGGAGCCTTTTCCTTCTCCAGGGGATTTTCCTGACCTAGGAACCAAACCCAGGTCTCCCTCATTGCAGGCGGATTCTTTACCAGCTGAGTCACCAGGGAAGCCCAAGAATACTGGAGTGAGTAGCCTATCCCTTCTCCAGAGGATCTTACCAACCCAGGAATTGAACCAGGGTCTTCTGCATTGCAGGCGGATTCTTTACCAACTGAGCCACCAGGAGAGCCCCAGCTGCCTTAGGGGAAGGCCTATCATCTTAGAAGAAGTATTTCTCTCTCCTGAGGGCAATTTCTGTGGATAGTTTCAGCTGTGGGCTGGAGGAATAAAGGCCTTAGTCCTGAAATGGGTCTGGGAAATGCACACAGCCATTTACTATGAGGTATTTGTAGAGCACCTGGCAGGGACCCTGAGCATGCCTCAGGGAGTAGGGAAGCATCTGCAAGAGAGTGATCATTCAGTGGCATCTGGCTCTAACTTGCTAAGCTGTGTGGGATGGAATGAGCATTCAAAGAAGCGGAGCAGCATGCAGTAAAACCTTTGAAAGAACTGGAAGCATATCAGTGTTTCTGGAAGCATAGGATGAAGATTGAGTAGCACAAGATGAAATCAGAAAAAAAAAAAGCATTTTCTAGAACTCATTCAAGGCTTTATAAGACTTGGGTCTTTGACCAAAAGGCAGTGAGAAGCTTTAATCAGCAGAGAGACTCAATCCAGTTTGTGTTTTAAAATATCTCTCAGACGGCTGTGGGGAGAACAAAGAGGGAAGCAAAGGTGGAGTGAAGGTCACTGAGGGGGCAGAGGAGGCAGGCAAGAAAGGACTATTCCCTCATTCTTTCTTCAGCGGGTAGGAACTTTATGCTTGAGATAGTAGCTCCATTTATTCCACTGGGTCATCAAAATGGCTCTTTCTTTCTCTGGACCGGGATGACTTCTTGTCTTATCTGTGTCCCTGTTGTGCTGCTTATGTGGGAAAGTCAGTTATAGTATTGCCTTGATTTTCTGCCAGGTTTGAGTTTGGATATTCACTAAACAGTTTTACTTACCTGTCAAATCTAATAATTTAGATTGGGTTTAGGTCCTGGGCTGGTTGTAGCCTATAAATGCCCATGATATTATCTGGAAAGAGTTGAGTCTGACAAAACAGTTTCTCAGAGGGCTTCCATGACAAAAGGGAATGAGAGGAAGTCTGAGTCGGGCCGAGAGGATCAGGGTCCCAGTAAGAGCTAGTGCACCCGCTCCATTTCTACTCTTTGCCGCCTCACCTTGGGCAAGTGGAAATGAAGAAAATGGACAGCATGCCCTGACGTTTCACATGAGAAAACTCAAACCAGAAGGGTGAGAGCTCACACTGAATCAAAGACACATCTTACAGGTTGGAAAAGGAATTGGCATTCAAGTTCCTGATTCCAGGTTCAGTGATTTATCCACGACCTTCCGGTAGTTTGAAATCCTTTCACGTTCGCTTAGTTGTACACCTGCCGATTGTACTCTCAATGCTATAAGCTCTACTGCTGGGAGATACTGGTCTTCCTTTTTACAAAGGTTCTGTTAAAAAAAATGTTTCTATTTGCCTCAGGTGTGTTTTCAGAAAAAGCAGATAGAACTTGGCCAGAGGTACATGTGTTTATGGAAAGGTCTGAGAGTTGCCTGTCACACTCTGCTATCCATTAGAGCTGCTCATAACCCCTCCGCCTCCTAGTTTTCTTTGGTTCCCCCACCCCCACCTCCAACCTACAGGGGGATTCTACTGGTGCGTGTACTCAGCTGTGTCCAGCTCTTTGTGACCCCACTGACTGTAGCCCGCCAGGCTCCTTTGTCCATGGGATTTCCCAGGCAAGAACACTAGAGTGGGTTGCCATTTCCTTCTCCAGGGAATCTTCCCAACCCAGAGATCAAACCCACATCTTCTGCATTGGCAAGCAGATTCTTTACCACTGAGCCACCAGGGAAGATCCTCACCTTTTCAGGTCCTCTTTAATTTCTCTCAGCAGTGTTTTACAGTTTTAAGTGTTTAGGTCATGTACATAGCTTGTTCAATATGTCTTTTATTTTTTTGTTTGGATGTTATGAATTATATTTTGGAGAAGGGCATGGTAACCCACTCAAGTATTCTTGCCTGGAGAATTCCATGGACAGAGGAACCTGGAAGGCTACTGTTCATGGGGTCACAAAGAGTCAGACATGACTAACACTTTCACTTTCATAAATTATATTTGTAACTTATAATATAATCATAATTTATACTTTCCATTTCCAATGTTCCTTGTTCAGTCCAGTTCAGTCGCTCAGTGACATCTGACTATTTGTGACCCCGTGGACTGCAGTACACCAGGCTTCCCTGTCCAACACCAATTCCCGGAGCTTGCTCAAACTCGTGTCCATTGAGTTGGTGATGCCGTCAAACCATTTTATCCTCTGCCATCCCCTTCTCCTCCTGCCTCATGTTCCTTGTTATTGTAGAGTAATTTTATATTTTTTTGTACATCAAGGTTTTATCATGTGACCTTGATAAACATCCATTGCTTCCAGTAGCCTTTCTGTGGACTTCTTAGTATTTTGTCCATATAGGATTATGTCCCTGTGAAGAAATAATTTTATTTCTTTGTTTCCTAACGCTATGCTTTCAATTTCACTTTCTTGCTGTATTGTCTTAGCTAGGGCTTCCAGTACAATGTTGAGTACACAAGGTGAGAGCAAACATCTTTGTCTTGTTCCCTGTCTTTGGGAAAAGCATTGTCTCTCATCATTCAGTTCAGTACAGTTCAGTTCAGTTGCTCCGTCATGTTCAACTCTTTGCAACCCCATGAACTGTAGCATGCCAGGCCTCCCTGTCCATCACCAACTCCCGGAGCCTACCCAAACTCATGTCCATTGACTCGGTGATGCCATCCAGCCATCTCATCCTTTGTCATCCCCTTCTCCTCCTGCCCTCAATCTTTCCCAGAATCAGGGTCTTTTCAAATGAGTCAGTTCTCCGCATCAGGTGGCCAAAGTATTGGAGTTTCAACTTCAGCATCAGTCCTTCCAATGAACACCCAGGACTCATCTCCTTTAGGATGGATTGGTTGGATCTCCTTTCAGTCCAAGAGACTCTCAAGAGTCTTCTCCAACACCACAGTTCAAAAGCATCAATTCTTCTACCCTTGGATTTCTTTATAGTCCAACTCTCACATCCATACACGACTGCTGGAAAAACCATAGCCTTGACTAGACGGACCTTTGTTGGCAAAGTAATGTCTCTACTTTTTAATACACTGTCTAGGTTGGTCATAACTTTCCTTCCAAGGAGCAAGCATATTTTAATTTCATGGCTGAAATCACCGTCTGCAGTGATTTTGGAGCCCCTAAAAATAAAGTCTGACACTGTTTCCACTGTTTCCCCATCTACTTGCCATGAAGTGATGGGACTGGATGCCATGATCTTAGTTTTCTGCATGTTGAGCTTTAAGCCAACTTTTTCACTCTCCTCTTTCACTTTCATCAAGAGACTCTTTAGTTCTTCTTCACTTTCTGCCATAAGGGTGATGTCATCTGCATATCTGAGGTTATTGATATTTCTCCCAGCAATCTTGATTCCAGCTTGTGCTTCTTCCAGTCCAGCGTTTCTCATGATGTACTCTGCATAGAAGTTAAATAAGCAGGGTGACAATATACAGCCTTGACGTACTCCTTTTCCTATTTGGAACCAGTCTGTTGTTCCATGTCCAGTTCTAACTATTGCTTCCTGACCTGCATACAGATTTCTCAAGAGGCAGGTCAGGTGGTCTGGTATTCCCATCTCTTTCAGAATTTTCCACAGTTGATTGTGATCCACACAGTCAAAGGCTTTGGCATAGTCAATAAAGCAGAAATAGATGTTTTTCTGGAACTTTTTTGATGATCCAGCAGATGTTGGCAATTTGATCTCTGGTTCCTCTGCCTTTTCTAAAACCAGCTTGAACATCTGGAAGTTCAGGGTTCACGTATTGCTGAAGCCTGGCTTGGAGAATTTTGAGCATTACTTTACTAGCATGTGAGATGAGTGCAATTGTGCTGTAGTTTGAGCATTCTTTGGCATTGCCTTTCTTTGGGATTGGAATGAAAACTGACCTTTTCCAGTCCTGTGGCCACTACTGAGTTTTACAAATTTTCTGACATATTGAGTGCAGCACTTTCACAGCAGCATCTTTCAGGATTTGAAATAGCTCAACTGGAATTCCATCACCTCCACTAGCTTTGTTCGTAGTGATGCTTCCTAATGCCCACTTGACTTCAAATTCCAGGATGTCTGGCTCTAGGTGAGTGATCACACCATTGTGATTATTTGGGTCGTGAAGATCTTTTTTGTGCAGTTCTTCTGTGTATTATTGCCACCTCTTATTAATATCTTCTGCTTCTTTTAAGTCCCTACCATTTCTGTCCTTTATTGAGCCCATATTTGCATGAAATGTTCCCTTGGTATCTCTAATCTTCTTGAAGAGATCTCTAGTCTTTCCCATTCTATTGTTTCCCTCTATTTCTTTGCATTGATCACTGAGGAAGGCTTTCTTATCTCTCCTTGCTATTCTTGGGAACTCTTCATTCAAACGGGTATATCTTTCCTTTTCTCCTTTGCTTTTGGCTTCTCTTCTTTTCACAGCTATTTGTAAGGCCTCCTCAGACAGCCATTTTGCTTTTTTGCATTTCTTTTCCATGGGGATGGTCGTGATCCCTGTCTCCTGTACAATGTCATGAACCTTCATCCATAGTTCATCAGGCACTCAGTCTATCAGATCTAGTCCCTTAAAACTATTTCTCACTTCCACTGTATAATCATAAGGGATTTGCTTTAGGTCATACTTAAAAGGTTTCATATGAACAGAGATCATTCTGTAGTTTTTGAGACTGCATCCAAGTACTGCATTTCGGACTCTTTTGTTGACCGTGATAGCTACTCCATTTCTTCTGAGGGATTCCTGCCCGCAGTCGTAAATATAATGGTCATTTGAGTTAAATTCACCCATCCAGTCCATTTTAGTTTGCTGATTCCTAGAATGTTGACATTCACTCTTGCCATCTCTTGTTTGACCACTTCCAATTTGCCTTGATTCGTGGACCTGACATTCCAGGTTCCTATGCAATATTGCTTTTGAGAGTCCCTTGGACTGCAAGGAGATCCAACCAGTCCATTCTGAAGGAGATCAGCCCTGGGATTTCTTTGGAGGGAATGATGCTGAAGCTGAAACTCCAGTACTTTGGCCACCTGATGCGAAGAGTTGACTCATTGGAAAAGACTCTGATGCTGGGAGGGATTGGGGGCAGGAAGAGAAGGGGACAACAGAGGATGAGATGGCTGGATGGCATCACTGACTCGATGGGCGTGAGTCTGAGTGAACTCCGGGAGTTGGTGATGGACAGGGAAGCCTGGCGTGCTGTGATTCATGGGGTCGCAGAGTGGGACACGACTGAGCAACTGAACTGAACTGAACTGAAAGGTTTAATGGTTTTCCCTACTTTCTTCAATTTAAGTCTGAATTTCGCAATAAGGAGTTCATGATCTGAGCTTCAGTCCACTCCTGGTCTTGTTTTTGCTGTCTGTATAGAGCTTCTCCATCTTTGGCTGCAAAGAATAAAATCAATCTGATTTTGGTGTTGACCATCTGGTGATGTCCATGTGTAGAGTCTTCTTATGTGTTGTTGGAAGAGGGTGTTTGCTATGACCAGTGTGTTCTCTTTGCAAAACTGTATTAGCCTTTGCCCTGCTTCATTCTGTACTCCAAGACCAAATTTGTCTGTTACTCCAAGTGTTTCTTGACTTCCTACTTTTGCATTCCAGTCCCCTATAATGAAAAGAACATCTTTTTTTGAATGTTAGTTCTAGAAGATCTTGTAGGTCTTCATAGAACCATTCAACTTTAGCTTCTTCAGTGTTACTGGTCGGGGCATAGGCTTGGATTACCAAGATACGGATTACCAAATCTCTCATCATTAGCTTCCATATTAGCACTAGGCTTTTGGTAGATGCTATTTTCATTTTAAAGAAGATTTCTTTTTTTCCTACTTGGAGAAGAGTTTTTAATAATTAAATGTGGATTTTTGTTAAATGCCTTTTTTGCTTCTATTGAAGTGGTAATGTAGTTTTTCTCTTCAATAATGTTAAGCATGGTGAATTACACTGATTCATTTCTAAATGTTAAATTAACCTGGCATATCAGAAATGAAATCCCTAATTTTCTATGGCATGGTATCCTTTTTTCTTATTGCTGAGTTTACTATTCAAATATTTAATTAAGGATTCTGCATCTCTATTTATGAAGAATATTTGTTTATTGATTTACTTTCCTGTGGTATCTTCAATATCAAAATAATGGTGGAGCAGTGCTCCTTCTCCTCAGTTTCCTGAAGATTTTGTATAAAATTGGTATTGGCATTATTTCTTCCCTAAACATTTGATAGAATCCACCAGTAAAGCCATCTGAACTGTAGCTTTCTTCCTGGGAATATTTCAATTATGATTCAGTTCATTGAGCATGTTGTTAATTTCTTTTTGAGTCAGTTTTGGTCATTTTATCTTGCAAAACTTTTTTCACTTCATCAGGTTTTAATTTGATTTCTCTGTTAAGGAGTCTTATTTTTTTTTCTCTTCAATTTAAGATTAATTTAAAATTTTGATTATATATTGGGTTGGTAAAACATGAGTAGATCAAGAGCTCTCTTACACAGTCCTCATGGTTATACAAATCAATTTAAAATCTATGGATAATAATTCAGTTATACTCTGGGAAAATTTGGTAACTACAATATGTATGGGATTCTCTCACCTAGAAATTTTAACTCTAAGGATTTTTCCATATGTAAAAATTTTTATGGACTGACATATTTCTAAAATGATGTATAGCTTAATTTTTGTGATAAAAATGAAAGCGACAAAGTTGATCAACAGAGGGCTACCTAATAAAGAACAGAACACACATATAAAGGAGCACTATGCGAGAAAAGAAGATTGTGTTGATATGGGAGAACATCTTTTATATATTGTTAAGTGAGAGAGGAAATATTACACATTTTCCTGGCGTTTTCTTCAAAAGAATATGTAGATACCTGCTTACAAGATTTGTCTAAGATTATATTCCATCTGGTTGGGCATGGACAGTTGGAGGGATAGACGCAAGATTATTCTCAATTCATACCCTTTGCTAACAGTGACATTCTCTGATTTAACAGGTATACTTAAAATGAAATCCAAACTCTTGATAAAGGCTTTGTAACTCTCACATATCTGTCTCATTCTAGCACCAATTTATGTTTTGCCAGTTGTACCAGGTTGTAGATGCAACTGCCTACATTAGGCTGCCCTTATGCTCTTTCTACATGGAAGTGGCCAGCTAGTGATCAAGGACATGCCATGGAGATTAATGTCTGCAAGAACCTTGCTTGGAATCATACAAATGCACATGCATGAGAAGAGTGGAAACCTGAGACAGTAGCCTAGAGCAGTTAGATTTAGGGGTAGAAGATTTCTATGGCGTTCTGGTGGTAGTTCTTAGGGGCTTCCTGTTGAAGTTAAGCATTGACTGAGACCAAAATGCAAGCTTTTTTGAATGTTGGGGCATATTTTAGAAGTCAATTGTGGAGTTTCCTATTGGGGGGTGATGGAACTGATTTTGCCTCCAATTATCTAAGAAATCCTGGGAAGAGCTTAGGATAAAGAGCAGAAGGGGTGATCTACTCGGAGTCTGAGACATCTTCTGGGAACCTAGACTTAGGGCCTTTGAGAAGGCAACCTTGGTATTGAGAAGTCTCTGGTAAGCTTTTAGGTTTCCCATTGAACAAAAAGCTGAAAAAGTTCTGAAATTTAATTGCTCAAGAATGGGAACAACTAAAAAGTTTTTTCTGCTCTCCCCAGATTGCTTGCTGAAGGATGCCCTAAGCCTGGGCCAATTAAGAACTAAGACTAAGTCCCCTTGGGAAGAAGGGAAGGAGAGAAACAGAGACAGAGAGAGTGACCCTTAACTCCCCACAGCACTATTTTTTCTGGACTTTTTTCCCCTAAGCCCCTCCCTGAGGACAATTTCCTTCTTCATCACCAGTGGAGGCAGCACCAAGAAGCTCTGACCCCTGTGTTCAGCTCAGCAGTAGCCAGACAGGAGTAGCCCTGCCCAAGCCCCAGAGAGCATCAGAAGTGGCAGAGGAGCCCGCGCATCGAGGTGAGTGTCTTCTCAGGGTTCCCCTGTACAGAGGAAAGTGTCAGAGAGGATGAGGATAGGGAGTTCTGGCTTGGCTGCCTTCTAGAGGAGGACGCCAAGAGTCTGGAGGCTGGGCCGGGGAGCAGCTGCAGAGTGGAGAGCAGACTCAGCTCTTCTCTGACCGGGAGCTCGTGCAGGCGCAGCTCCCGATGTCAGTCAGCAGGCTTCTCTCTCATGTTTCTTCATCTAGTGGTGGTTATGGAAAACTGGGGAGAAGCAGACCCCTGAGATCTCCCAATGGTTCTGTCTTTGAAGCCTGGATTCCCATCAGTGAAAGATGTACAGAAGTACTGAAGAAGTTCAGGAAGGGAAGAGAGGAAGGGAAAATCATAAAGTGAGGAAGGAAGGCAAACGAAGAGCAATAAGATGGGGAAATATGGCTTACGAGTCTTGGCCAGGATCTCGTACTTTTTAATCATATACTATACATTCCTACATCCTTCCTCTGCCAGAAGATGTCAAATTTTCATCTCTACTTATTTGTCTTAAGAATATATTTTAAATATTTAAATATATTGGGTCAGGAAGATTCCCTGGAGAAGTGCATGGCAACCCACTCCAGTATTCTTGCCTGGAAAATCCCATGGACAGAGGAGCCTAGTGGGCTATAGTGCGTGGGGTTGCAAAGAGTTGACTAACACTCTCAGGGAATTTTCATAATTTTTAATTTCCCAGGTGGTCCAGTAGCTAGAACTCTGCTCTCCCAGTGCAGGGGGGCAGGTTTGATCCCTGGGTGGGGAACTAGATCCCACATGCCACAGCTAAGAGTTCACATGCCAGAAATAATACCCAGTGAAGCCAAATAAATGATATATATAATTATATATACTATATAGAAGATTCGTCTTTGCTCTCGTGGAGCTTATATTCCATCATCACACATGGACAACGAACAAATAAAATGAAATTTCATGTCCTGTTTCTTGCTTTTTTTCCTATGGCATTCTTAGTAAACTAACATCTTCAATATTTTAATTTCTTGTTTGCAGAATGACCTTGAACCCCTCCTTAAATGTAATCTCTACCCGGCCACAAGTTTTATTTTGTTTACTGCTGCCTTTGTTTCATGTTCAATTAAGGAATGAAATAAACAATTAAATATTAACATAATATAAGGCAATAAGAGCTGTGAGGAGAATGGAAGTCCAGAAATGAGCAGGTCGGACCTATTTTAAGGAGGGTGATTTTGGAAAGAGTCCTCTGATGAGATGACATTAGTGTAGTGGGATGGTTGAAGTGAGAGGTCAGGCATCCTGAGTGCCTGAGAGCCTTAGGTCTAAACTTGTCAAAGCTGGGTGCTATCTTTCCTTCCTGCCAAAACTTGGAAGGCAAATGGAGTTAGAGAAGAATTAATCTATCTGGAAAATTATCTCAGTCTCAAAGAGCTATTGTTTTGGAACACTAGCTGCTCTGTCATATGGAGATTCTAAAAGCCGGGAAAATCAGGGATGTTGTTCTTAGACCCTTTGCTTTTTTTCTGCTGACCCCTACCTGGGTCTCTGCAGTACCAATCAGGATGAAGGGTGGGGTAAATTTCAGACTTTTATACATTCTCTGGAATGCTACTATGTCATCTGCTACAGCTAACCTCGGCTTCCCTTGTGGCTCAGAAGGTAAAGCATCTGCCTGTGATGCAGAAGACCCAGGTTCGATCCCTGGGTCGGGAAGATCCCCTGGAGAAGGAAATGGCCACCCACTCCAGTATTCTTGGATAGAGGAGCCTGATGGGCTACAGTCCATGGGGCCGCAAAGCAGCAACTACACTTACTTACACTTACACAGTTAACCTAAGTGGAAAGAACAACTCCCAGATCCAAGAGGCTGACTCAGCATCAAAACTGGCCTCCTTCAAGTCTTAACCTTTGTGCCCTGTGAGAAAGAACATCTAGAGGGGAAAAAAGACAAGAGAGGTGTTCTTCACACAAGTGGAGAGGATGCTATCTTCATCCATTCCAGGCAGTGAACTTTCAGCTGGACTGGAAGTGACACATTTGGGTCTGACTTTGTGCAGAGCATCCTCATAGGGGCAGCTCACCTGGCCCCCAGGTTGGAAATGGTTCCTCATCCTAGGCTGTCCTTCTCTCTTGAGAGCAGGACCATGTGGAACAGCGTTTCTCTTCTTTTGATCTCTAGGTTTCCCAAGGAGCAGAAACAAGAACTGAATGACGAGCAATCACTCAAGTGCCACTGAACTGAATTCTGCCTTTTAGGGTTCCCTGGGTCCCAAGAACTACATCAAATTCTTTTTGCTGTATTCTTTCTCTTCTACTCAGTGACAGTAATGGGGAACATGGTCATTGTTTACGTTGATAAACATCTTCAGTCCCCCATGTATTTTTCCCTTGGTCATCTTTCTGCCATCATCACCTACATTATTGCCCCTTTGATGCGCTAGGGGTTGCTGCTCCCTGGGATGCAGACAGTGTCTCTGACTACATGTGTTGCCCAGCTCTTCCTGCACCTTGCTCTGGGGACCACAGAGTTTGCACTGTTGGGAGTGATGGCTGTGGACCGTTACGTGGCTGTCTGTAACCCTTTGAGGTACAATACCATTATGAACAGCCACACCTGCATCTCGGTGGTGACTGGGTCATGGGTGTTTGGGTTCCTTTCTGAAATCTGGCCAGTCTATGCCACATTTCAGTTTACCTTCTGCAAATCAAACATGTTAGACCATTTTTATTGTGACCGAGGTCAGTTGCTCAAACTATCGTGTGATGACACTCTTTTCACAGAGTTTGTTCTGTTTTTAATGGCTGTTTTCATTATCATTGGTTCTCTGGTTCCAACAATTGTCTCCTACACCTACACCACCTCCACCATCCTCAGGATCCCCTCAGGCTCCGGCCGCAGGAAAGCCTTCTCTACGTGTGCCTCCCACCTCACCTTTGTTGTCATCGGCTATGGCAGCTGCTTGTTCCTGTTTGTGAAACCCAAGCAAACGCAGGTAGCCGAGTACAATAAGATAGTCTCCCTGTTGATTTCCGTGTTAACCCCTCTGCTGAACCCTTTCATCTTCACTCTCCGGAATGACAAAGTCAAAGAGGCCCTTCGAGATAGAGTGAAACGTGGCTGTCAACTCCTCAAGGATTAACTCTTCTCTCAGTTCCTTTTTTGTGGTGTATTCAACATTATGGATTATTCCAGGAACTAGAAAACACTAACTTTCCCCTCTTTAATCACTGTCACCATTAGAAAAGCCGAGCAGTGTGTATGACTCCTGATAAGGCTATGGAGGTAGGAAGAGCCAGTAAAAAGGCACCCACTGTCTGCTCGCTAGAATCTCATCACCTTAGTTTCTATTTATACTTCCACTGTTGAACTTAGAGAACCATATTCTTGTGATGTGGGAAGAATCAAAAAAAGTAAATATGTAGATGTTTGTAGGAGCCCTGTTAGTCAAATTATTGGCTTCCTTTTAATCTCTGAAGATATGTTTCCCAGGGGAGGAATGAAATGGGGGCAGTAGTGGGGTGAGATATATGGTATAATCAAGGTCCAAAGTCGGAGGTGTTCACTGTATTTCTTCAGCAGCTGTTGCTATTTCTTTTCTGACATTTTTGTGAAATTTTTTGACAAGGTGCCCATATGCTTTAAAGTACCCTATGTTTCTCTTTTCCTCTGGTTGTTTTTCATGTTTTCTCGGCCCCATTGCTACTGCAAAGTAAATATAATGTTGTATACACTTTGCCACAAAATGAACCTGGAGTGGTGATATAGGGATTGGAATGCTTCTCATTTGACAAATCTTGGTGACCACCTGGGGAAGAAGGAAAAAGTTCCATTCACTAAACCTCAGGGCGTTGCTTTAGCCTCTCCCCTTTGAGGTCTATAAGTGATAGAGACTGGTAAGAGCAAAGTGACTAATTCTGGAAGGAGTATCCTGTGTTTGCTGCTGCTAAAAGCAACTCTTTCTGTCTAGACCTCTCCCATACTCAGACATCAGGCTGCATAATGCCTCCTGATTCTTTGTTTTCCAAATCCAAGGGCAGCACCTTTCTTAGGTCTGCTCTGTGGACAGACTACAACCAGCAAAGAAGCCCCCAAGTGATGCCCAGTTCCTGGGCAGTTTCAGAGCGTGGCAGTTTGGCAGTGTAATTGTCAAATTTTCATGTGGCTGGAGAAAAGGCTTTGGAGGTAGGAGTTTACTGAAATGATGATGCTCATGCATTCTGCCAGCCCTGAACTGAGAGTGGCGGCTAAGCTGCCCAGCAGAGGGTGATGGGGTTTCCTGAGAGCACTGTGTGAGGATACCTTCCTGTTGGTGAGCAGAGGCAAAACCACCGTGTCTACTGAATTATTTGTACTGAGGATTAGACGGTGAGTCAAATCAGCCCATATTCTGCTAGCCACCACTGGCTGAGAAAGGGTTGGAGGCTCAAACACAGATACCCCTTGCCCTGGTTCATTGCATGAGGTCCGTCCTCACCAGAGGGATCCCACTGTTCTCGTTTGCCTGTGATTTTCTGTGTCCCAGGTTGTCCCCTGGTGCTGGAGGCAAGTCAGGCCAGTGAAGAGCACCTCATAGCCTGGACTCCAGC
Source organism: Bos grunniens (assembly GCF_055505025.1). NCBI lineage: Eukaryota > Metazoa > Chordata > Mammalia > Artiodactyla > Bovidae > Bos > Bos grunniens. The sequence goes on from NC_141168.1 coordinate 13,797,863, forward strand.
ACTCAGTGAAGAGCGCTGAGCATCATCATTTCAGTAACGCTTCAGTTCTCCCCGCTTGTCATCACCATGCCCCTCACTCCCTGCCCTTCTGGTTTCGCCTTCACCTACCCCTTCCCTGATTCTTCTCTGCCTCCTTTGTTCTCCAGGTCTCAGCTGCTTCTCTCTCTCCTTCTTTCCGCTCCCCATGTTGCCCCAGGAATCTAGCCTCTGACCTCCTGCTGCTGACACACTCCTCTTCCTCGCCCCCAACCCCACGCCACATCCCATTCTCCTCCTCCTCACTGAGTCAGTTGCAAACAGCCTTTCTCTCAGCACTCTGGTAGTCTTGCTGACTTTCTCAGATGAATCTGTCATCGAGTCTAGGTTATGAGAGGAGCAGGAGAGTTCCAGGTGAAGGAGTTAATGATTGGGACTAAAATCATCTTTTGTAACCAGGATTTTCTGTTTAGTCTTTGGTTGTAAGCAAAAGAATCTGTGAGTCTATTTGCATTAATCTGCTTGTGCTGCCATATCGAAACACTACCGCTTCAGCTTGAAATTTGGTGACAAACGACTGAAATTTATTTTACACAGCTTTGGAGGCTAGAAAGATCCAGGTTTAGACCAATTCAGTTTCTGATGAAGCTTCTCTTTGTGGTTTGTAGGGCGCCACCTTCTTTGTATGTCCACACAGGGCCTTTCTTGTAGTGGACATGCGTAGAGAGAGAATGAGTCTCCTTTATAAGGACACTCAGCTTACCAGTTAGGATCCACCCTTATGACCTCATGTGTGTGTGCTCGGTCATTGAGATGTGTCTGACTCTTTGTGAACCCAGGGACTGCATCTTTCCAGGCTCCTCTGTCCATGGGATTTTCTAGGCAAGAATACGGAGTGGGTTGCCATTTGCTTCTGCAGGGAATCTTCCCAACCCAGGAATCCAACCCACATCTCCTGCATTGGCAGGCAGATTCTTTACCACTGAGCCACCAGGGAAGCTGTCTTATGACCTCAGTTAACCTTAATTATTTCCTTAGGGCCCCATCTTCAGACACAGTTGCCCTAAGGGTAAGAGCTTCAACATATGAATTTTTTTTTTTTTTTTAAATTTTTGACTTGGTCTATTTTAACCACAACATTGCAATTTCACAACTTTGAAAGAAAAACTTTTAATTTAGTAGAAATTCTTTTTTTTTTTTTTATAGTTTATCTCTGTCTTTATTTTTTATTTTATTTTATTTTTATTTTTATTTTTTACCATGAGGTACTTTAGTTATTTTCAGTATTCATCCCACTTGCATAATATCTAAGACAGAACTATGTCATACCATATTCTTTTTTTTTTTTTTCTGAAAAATTTCACAATATAATGTTGATAGTTTACCATGAAGAAATTAAGAAAAGAGAATAGTTTCTAATGTTTATCCATGTATTGACTGTTCGTAGTGCTCTTTACTCCTTCCTGTATTTCCCAGTTTTGTTTTGATATTATCATCATTCATAAAGGACTTTATCATTTTTTATAGCTCGTGCATGCTTCCTTAGCTTTCATTTCTCTGAAGGTGTTTTCACTCCCATTTCAAAAGATACTTTCAATGAATATCTATTACAGAATTGACAGCTTTAATTTTTCAGCACTTTATTTATTTTTTATTTGATAAATTTAATGCCTTTTATTGCCATACCTCATTTTACTGTGCTTTGCTTTAGTGAGCTTTATAGATACGTGTTTTTTTTTTTTTTTTTCCTTGTTAATTTTCTGTTTAGTTGATCTATCCATAAGTGTGAGTGGGGTATTAAAGTCTCCCACTATTATTGTGTTATTGTTAATTTCTCCTTTCATACTTGTTAGGATTTGTCTTACATACTGCGGTGCTCCCATGTTGGGTGGATATATATTTATAATTGTTATATCTTCTTCTTGGATTGATCCTTTGATCATTATGTAGTGACCATCTTTGTCTCTTTTCACAGCCTTTGTTTTAAAGTCTAATTTATCTGATACGAGTATTGTGACTCCTGCTTTCTTTTGGTCCCAATTTGCATGGAAAATCTTTTTCCAGCCCTTCACTTTCAGTCTGTATGTGTCCCCTGTTTTGAGGTGGGTCTCTTGTAGACAACATATGTAAGGGTCTTGTTTTTGTATCCATTCAGCCAGTCTTTGTCTTTTGGTTGGGGCATTCAACCCATTTACGTTTAAGGTAATTACTAATAAGTATGATCCCGTTGCCATTTACTTTATTGTTTTGGGTTCGAGTTTATACACCATTTTTGTGTTTCCTGTCTAGAGAATATCCTTTAGTATTTGTTGGAGAGCTGGTTTGGTGGTGCAGAATTCTCTCAGCTTTTGCTTGTCTGAAAAGCTTTTGATTTCTCCTTCATACTTGAATGAGATCCTTGCTGGGTACAATAATCTGGGCTGTAGGTTATTTTCTTTCATCATTTTAAGTATGTCTTGCCATTCCCTCCTGGCTTGAAGAGTTTCTATTGAAAGATCAGCTGTTATCCTTATGGGAATCCCCTTGTGTGTTATTTGTTGTTTTTCCCTTGCTGCTTTTAATATTTGTTCTTTGTGTTTGATCTTTGTTAATTTGATTAATATGTGTCTTGGGGTGTTTCTCCTTGGGTTTATCCTGTTTGGGACTCTCTGGGTTTCTTGGACTTGGGTGATTATTTCCTTCCCCATTTTAGGGAAGTTTTCAACTATTATCTCCTCAAGTATTTTCTCATGGTCTTTCTTTTTGTCTTCTTCTTCTGGAACCCCTATGATTCGAATGTTGTAGCGCTTAATATTGTCCTGGAGGTCTCTGAGATTGTCCTCATTTCTTTTAATTCGTTTTTCTTTTATCCTCTCTGATTCATTTATTTCTACCATTCTATCTTCTAATTCACGAATCCTGTCTTCTGCCTCTGTTATTCTACTATTTGTTGGCTCCAGAGTGTTTTTAATTTCATTTATTGCATTATTCATTATATATTGACTCTTTTTTATTTCTTCTAGGTCCTTGTTAAACCTTTCTTGCATCTTCTCAATCCTTGTCTCCAGGCTATTTATCTGTGATTCCATTTTAATTTCAAGATTTTGGATCAATTTCACTATCATTATTTAGAATTCTTTATCAGGTAGATTCCCTATCTCTTCCTCTTTTGTTTGGTTTGGTGGGCATTTATCCTATTCCTTTATCTGCTGGGTATTCCTCTGTCTCTTCATCTTGTTTAAATTGCTGAGTTTGGGAGTCCTTTCTGTATTCTGGCAGTTTGTGGAGTTCTCTTTACTGTGGCGTTTCCTCGCTGTGTGTGGGTATGTAGAGGTGGCTTGTCAAGGTTTCCTGGTTAGGGAAGCTTGTGTCGGTGTTCTGGTGGGTGGAGCTGTATTTCTTCTCTTTGTTCAGTCGCGCTATGGGGAGGGAGGGAGGGATGCTGCAAACAAATGACACTGGCGTGCGCTCGCAGTGCCTCAGCCACACTGGGTCTGCCCCCGCTCACGGCGCGTGTAGCCTCCCTGCCCACACTGCTCAGGCTCTAGGTTGTTCCGCTGGGAACAATCCGAGACTGGCCCTGGGTTGCATGCACCCCCCAGGTCCGAGCCGCTCAGGTTCAGGCACTCAGGTAGTCCTCAGAGGCGCAGACTCAGTTGGGGCTGCGTTTTGTGCTCTTCCCAGGTCCGAGCAGCTCAGGTGATGAGGTGTTTGGCGAGCGCCAATGCTGCGACTTATCGCCTCCCCGCCACTTGTTTATCTGGGTGTAAAACCGGCGCACCTTCTCAGGCAGATGTTGACCGTCCAGACCCCCAATAAGTTTTAGTTAGCAAAGAAGCCAGTTTTATAGATAATGTCTCTCTGGGGCTGAGATTGCCCCCTTCCGGCTCTGGCTGCCTGTCACCGGAGGGGGAAGGTTTGCAGCCGGCTACCTCTGTTTAGTCCTTTGTTCCGTGCGCGGGCTGGCGGTGTCTTAGGTTAGGGCTGGCTTTTCGCATGGTAGATATCCCACAGTCTGGTTTGCTAGCCCAAATTATTTCGCTCAGATAGTGCTCAGGGTATTCGGGCCAGATTCTTACTCTCAGTGATGCAGCCCACGCCGCGCCTCCCTGCCCAGCCCCCGCTTGCTAATGGCGGATGCAGGCGTCTGCGCTGCTTCTCCGCTGGAGGAGTTACCGTAGGGCTCGCAATCTGCGAGTTTTAATTGTTTATTTATTTTTTCTCCCTGTTATGTTGCCCTCTGTGCTTCCAAAGCTCGGCACGGATTCGGCAGTGAGAAGGTTTCCTGGTGTTTGGAAACTTCTCTCTTTTTAAGACTCCCTTCCCGGGACGGAAGTCCGTCCCTCCCTCTTTTGTCTCTTTTATTGTCTTTAATATTTTTTCCTACCTCCTTTCGAGGAGTTGGGTTGCTTTTCTGGGTGCCTGATGTCCTCTGCCGGCATTCAGAAGTTGTTTTGTGGAATTTACTCGACGTTTAAATGCTCTTTTGATGAATTTGTGGGGGAGAAAGTGTTTTCCCCGTCCTACTCCTCCGCCATCTTGGCGCCTTCCCCCCAACATATGAATTTTGCAGGATATAAACATTCAATCTCTAACACTATCACTCTGCTCCTACAGCACAAGCTTAGTCTCATCCAGAATGTCTACTTTGTCTTCATATTGGGAGCTGAGAGACAGATGTCTGTCCACTGGAGGCTCAAGCTTCCCAAGCTGTAAGCATCTTCTCTATAAAAATAAAATGAAATGCTTCATGCCCACTATGAAAGCTTAGTAGCTTTTCATTCCACTTAATTTTTCCTCTATATTCCTCACAATTGCACACAGTCATAATCAACATAAGTATCTAAAATGAAATACTAATTAGAGACTTCTCTGAATTTCTTATGCACACACAATTACTACACTGTAAAAATATTCTTATGTATACTTTTAGGTATGTCAGATTTAATACATTGCTATTTTTGCTTCACATAAACACTGATCTCTGTTAATATATACTTTGTATTCTTAGTGATGTGTCATGAATAAAAATAAAAATAGAACTATAGAGAAGATTACTTCCAACCAAGCAAATTTTTAATATTTTCTCTTCTAGAAAGATTCCTTGGCTAAAATAAAATGCCTACCTAGATAGATACCTGTGACATGACTTTGATGAGACAGTCCCTTTTCCTGTTTTACTTTCTATAGGTATTCCTCTATACCCATACTTGACAATGCCTAAATTTTGGTGTATATGATACAAAGTAAAATATTCAATTTTCTTCTTGATAATAGTTTTCTAATTAGGAATTAAAGAATAAGAAGAGAGTAGTATTGTAATTAAAACTTCTGTGTCTTCTTATCACCACCACAAATATTAATTTTGTGCTTAATTTGATAGTAATTCTCAAAGCTAAACAAAATTACCATTTGGCACCGGTTTGTCTGACTCTAAAGTTTGCTCTTAACCTCTTTATTTTGTTCTCTCATTAATTTTTCCAATAGAGACACTGAATATAACTTTTATATCATATGATTGATTTTTATATATTGAATTTTATATATGTTTAAAGTACTTTATATATTGAATATCTACTGCATTAAATAAGCTTTGTTAAATACTTTGAAAGCATGTAGGTAGAAGGGAACAGTATTAATAGTATATACCAAGTACCTTGTAATTTCTCTATATTTTTATTTAAGCCTGGTAATATCTTGTAGGTTAGTAGTATGTGCATTTAACAAATGAGAAATAGAAGGTCAGAGGGGTTAAGTAACTTGCCGAGGTTTTCTTAACTATCAACCATATCACATCCATCAGATTGGAAAAAAGTAAAGCTCTGGCAATACTAAGTGTTAATGTGAATTCTGGAAAACAGACTTGAATTCATTTCTGATGGGAATAAAATATTATGGTCTGTGTATTACAAAGTAGCAAAATGAGTAAGCATGAACTGCATATATACTATGACATATTTTCAAGTTGATTCTTTCTTTATCTGTATTGTGTCTACTGATAAGCCCATGAAAGGGATACTCAATCTCTCAGACAATGTTTCTTAATTTATAATATTTTCACTTGATTCTCTTATAATTTTTATCTCTTTTCTGCAATTCCTTTCTTGTTTTTGCATTTATCCGCCTTTTCCACTACATCATATAACATATTAACCATAGTTATATTAGTTTTGAATTGGGTAAATATTTTCTGGTATATCATTTAAGATTCTTTATTTTTTTTTCACTTTTCACTTTTTTTTTTTAATGGATACTCCAGGGCTTACCATGTACATCTTAAGTAAGAATTGACTTTAGGTTTATACTAACAATGCAAGTTAGATATAGAAACTTTATTCTTACAAAGCTCTATTTCACCTCCACCCCCTCCCCTTTTGTGCTGCTGTATTCTTTTTCAATCTATATGTGTGTTAGTCACTCAGTCATGTCTAACTCTTTGTGACCCCTTAGACTGTAGCCTGCCAGGCTCTTCTGTCTATGGAATTCTCCAGGTGGGAATACTGGAGTAGGTAGCTATTCCCTTCACTGGGGCTGGTGTTGGTGGTGGTGGCGGGGGGGGGGGGGGGGTCTTCCTGACCCAGGGATCAAACCTGGGTCTCCTGCATTGCAAATTCTTTACCATCTGAGCCACCAGTGAAGCCTTTCCATCTATATAGTAACAAACTAAACAATACATTGTTATAATTATTATTTTATATAATTTTAAAGAAGCTGGAAGAAGAAAGGAGAGCAAGTAAATATTTATATTATCTGTTATATGAACCTTGTTTACCTTTCTGGTTCTCTTCAAATATTTCTCAGGTTCAAGTTGACATTTGGTGCCCTTTCCTTATTCCAAAACAGCTTTGTTCCTACTCACTTCCTTTGTGGTGTTATTGGCAAATATATTACATTTCTTTTATTTACCCACTCAAGAATATAATCATATACTGCATGTTTTATACAGTTGCTTTTTAAAATGAATTAATGGAAGGCAGAAGGAAAAATGAGCATTTACTTCCCTAGTGGCCCAGATGGTAAAGAATCTGCCTGCAATGTGGGAGACCTGGGTTCAATCCCTGGGTTAGGAAGATCCCCTGGAGGAGGGCATAGCAACCCACTCCAGTATTCTTGCCTGGAGAATCCCATGGATGTCAGAGATCCCTCTGTCCATGGGGTCACCAAGAGTCAGACAGGACTGATGGACTAAGCACAGCATACCGTATTTTATAATTACAGAATTACCTCTACCCATGTTTGTTGTGTGTGCATGACCCTGGATCCAGTCACTATCTGGGTCACTTGCTTTTAGTTAAAAGAACTTCCTTTAGTATTACTATTAAGGTGACTCTTGTAGCAAGAAAATCTGTTTTATCTGGGAATATCTTTCTTTTACCTTTATTTTCGAGAGAGAGTTTTTACTGGTATAAGATTCTTGATTGACCACGATTTTTCTTTTAGAGCTTTGAACGTATCATCCCATTATCTTCTGGTCTTAATCATTTCCTATAAATCAGCTGTTAATCTTATCAAGTTTGCCTCTTATTGTGCTTGAGAAGTTATTTCTTTCTCTCTTGCTGCTTTGAAGTTTTTTTTTTTTTCTCTTTGTCTTTCAGCAGTTTTAGTATTAGTATGTTTGTTTGTGGATCATTTGCATTTATCCTACATGGAGCTCATTTATCTTTTTGGATGTGTAAATTGATGTTTTCATTAAAATTAGAAAGTTTTCAACCATCATTTTCTTGAGTATTTTTTATGCTCTTTTGTATCTCTCCTATGCTCTTGGCCATCCCATTTCATGTGTATTGGTGTGCTTAATGGAGTCCCATACATCTCCATCTCCAAGGCTCTGTTAATTTTTCACAATCTTTTTTTTCTCTTGATTCTTAAAATTGCATAATTTCTATTGATCCATCTTCAGGTTTGCTAAATCATTCTTCTGTCAGGAAAATTCTACTGTTGAGTTCTAATGAATTTTTCATTTCAGTTATTATAGTTTCAACTCTAGAATTTCCATTTGCTCCTTTAAAAACATAATTTTGATTTCTTTGTTGAAATCTTCTATAGGGAGAAACACTGTCATCGTGCTTCTTTAGCTTCTTTAACCAGTTTTTTTCTTTAGGTCTTTGAACATATATGTATATATAATGGCTGCTTTGAAGCCTATGCCTGTTTAATGTGACATTGATCAGTTTCTGTCTTGAGCTTTTTCTCTTATGTGTGGGTCATAGTTCTTGTTTCTTTGCAGGTCTTACAATATTTCATTGAGAACTAAACATTTTAGATGTTATGTGGTGCACCACTCCTAGGGTTTATTATTGCAGTTTGCTTGCTGAAGTATTTAGTGTCCTGCCTAGACTATTTTAATAAAGTCCAATTTCCTTGGCAGTGTGCACCCTCAATGTCACTCCTCAGAGACCAAACTCTTAGGCAAACACAAAATCACCTTGAAGTGACACTGGTTTCAACAGGGCTTTCCCTGTCTCTTCCCCTGATCACACCCACCTGTTAAGATCCACTAATTACTGGATAACTGTTCTATTGTTTTTGACAATGCCCTGGGGCATAAATTGCTTCAAAGTCCTATCCAATTATATTTGGGTTCCTTCACAGAGATATTCTTTAAGGGAAGAATTTGAGGTGTATTCTGACCTCGGGAAGGTATTTCTTAGCTCTCTCTTTGATCCTCCCTGTTAACTGGCCCATAGTTTGCCTTGTATCTGTCATGAAGTTACCAGCCTCCTCCTTTGCTCACCACCAAAACCTTCACTGTTATTAAGAGTACCCTTCCCCACACTCTGTTTCAAATAAAGTCACTTCTTGCAGAGCTGGCTCATCTCTTGGGAAAAATATCTGAGCTATGACTCTGGAGCTGGGGATGGGGACAGTAGTACAACTCTATGTGACAGCTCTGCTTTAGTTGCCGGGTGCTGGGCACTGGCAGTAGCCTTTGAACTTCTTGACTTGCCTCTCCTGGTGTGGAACCTTCATCCTACATGTGAGCTTGATGAAGGGTGATTGGCACTCTCAGGGTACCACTCATAAGGTAGCACTTCTGTTCTATAAATGGAAACTGAGTATTGTAGAAGCAGGAAGTCCCAGACCCCTTGTCTGCACTCCCCTGGAAATTAGCTTCTGCAGCTTAGGGTTGTGCAAGAGGGATGAGAAATGCTGACCACCTGCTTTTTATGGGAATTTACCATTGCCCTTGACTTGAAGCTGGGGGAAAACAACCAGCTGTACCTGCCTGGAGTGGATTTCCATCACACTGAGTTGGGAGGAGAAGAGGAAGATAGTGGATCATGATTCAACTGCCACAGACTCTTGCTGTTTTAAGCAAATTTTAGTAGATTTTCTTGATAAATATTTCTTCATTTGTATATGCCTTTAATGTCATTTCCAGAGATATTAAATGTTTTTTAAAAATGATGATTCCCATGAATTATGCTTGTCCAACGAGCCAGTCAGTCTGAGGAGATTCCCTATAAGTCACGGTTGTATTAAAGTCCCTCACTGATAGTTGCAGTATCAGGATCTGCTCTGAGTTTAGTTCTGTTGTTTTTTTCTCTTGAAAATGGGTTGTTGTTGTTGTGTGTGTGTGTGTGTGTGTGTGTGTTTGAATGAGTCTCATAAGGTTTTTTAACTTAATTTTTTTAAATTGGAGGATAATTGCCTTACAATATTGTGTTGGTTTCTGCCTTACATTAATATGAATCAGCCACAAGTATACATATGTCCCCTCCCTCTTGAACCTCCCTCCCACCTCCCACCCTATTCCACCCCTCTAGGTTGTCACAGAGTCCTGGTTTGAGCTCCCTGAGTCATACAGCAAATTGCCACTGGCTATCTGTCTTACATCGGAGAAGGCGATGGCATCCTACTCCAGTACTCTTGCCTGGAAAATCCCATGGATGGAGGAGCCTGGTAGGCTGCAGTCCATGGGGTCGCTAAGAGTTGGACACAATTGAGCAACTTCACTTTCACTTTCTACTTTCATGCATTGGAGAAGGAAATGGCAACCCACTCCAGTGTTCTTGCCTGGAGAATCCCAGGGACGGGGGAGCCTGGTGGGCTGCCATCTCTGGGGTCGCACAGAGTCTGACACGACTGAAATGACTTAGTAGCAGCAGCATCTGTCTTACATATGGTAATGTATACGTCTCCATGCTACTCTCTCAATTTGTCCAACCCTCAAGTTTTTAAATTAAATTCTGTACATGGTATATAGAACAGTTGGGACTGAGGTTGATAGCATTTATTCCTCGAAATTGGCAAGCCTTTTTTTTGGAGGAGGATCCACTTGTAAATTTGAGGGGTCCAGTTAATCTGATGAGGAAGCTGAGCTGGATTGGGGGTATTTTGTTACCTTTAGTGAACTGTGCTGGAGAAGACTCTTGAGAGCCCCTTGGCCTACAAGGAGATCAAACCAGTCAATCCTAAAGGAAATCAACCCTGAATATTTATTGGAAGGACGGATGCTGAAGCTGAAGCTTCAATAAAAGACCCTGATGCTGGGAAAGATTGAGGGCATGAGGAAAAGTAGGAGACAGAGAATGAGATGTTTGGATGGCATGACTGACTCAGTGGGCATGAGTTTGAGCAAACTCTGGGAGATAGTGAAGGACAGGGAAGCCTGACATGCTGCAGTCCATGGGGTTGCAAAGAGTCGGACATGACTGAGCAACTGAATAACAAGAACAAATATTTCAGATTTCTTTAGTGGTGGGTTGTAGTCTTGACCTTAGCGTTTCTAGAAGGGGTATATGCATTATTTGGATTTAACACAAAACAATGATTGCTTTAATACTTTACATTTGTGAAATATTAAAAATCCTCAAGTGTACCACAGCTCTTTTTGACATTGTTGATATTTTCTTGCTCTGGCCAGATAGATATGTTTGTATGAGCAATAGTTCTGTATACCCTGGTCATTATTCTCAAACAATTGTTGCTGAGGAAGTCTGGTCTTGGTGAAACAATATTTTTATTTTCCTTTCTCTGAAATTTATTTTCTCTTGTTTCCAAGGCCACAAATGTGCTAAGGCTGCTAAGAGAAAAGAGAATAATATACATCAAAGCTGCTGTAAGAACTGTATAACACACATCAGCAGGCACTGCCTGGAGTGAATCTGTTGTTGTCTAGTCACTAAGTCATGTCTGACTCTTTTGCAATCCTGTGGGCTGTAGCCTGCCAGGCTCCTCTGTCCATGGGATTCCCCAGGCAAGAATACTGGAGTGGGTGGCTATTTCCTTCTCCAGGGGATCTTCCTTGCCCAGGGATTGAACCCATGTCTCCTGCACTGGCAGGTGGATTCTTTACCACTGAGTCATAAGGGAATCCCAGGAGTGAATCTAGAGGATGGTGAATCAGGAGATAGTTGGAATGTAAAGTTAAATAAGGGAGAGCTTGTCAATTTGGAGCCACTCATCCATCATACAGGATTAGCACCTTGACAAGTGTCCTGGGAAATGGGTCTGCTATAAGCTATTTCCTGACTCATGGAATTTTGAAAAAAAGTTACAGCCTTCATTAAGTTAATTGGTGTTGTTATTGAGTTGCTAAGTTGTGTCCAATTCTGCAACCATATGGACTGCAGCATGCCTGGCTTCAGTGATGTCATCCAACCATCTCATCCTCTGTCATCCCCTTCTCCTCCTGTCTTCAATCTTTCCCAGCCTCAGGGTCTTTTTCAATGAGTCGACTCTTCACATCAGGTGACCAAAGTATTGGAGTGTCAGCTTCAACATCAGTCCTTCCAATGAATATTCAGCGTTGATTTCCTTTAGGATTGACTGGCTTGATCTCCTTGCAGCCCAAGAGACTCTCAAGAGTCTTCTCCAGCACCACAGTTTGAAAGCATCAATTCTTCAGTTCTCAACCTTCTTAATGGTACAACTCTCACATCCATACATGTTTACTGGAAAAACCATGACTTTGACTTTATGGACCTTTGTTGGCAAAGTGATATCTCTGATTTTTAATATGCTGTCTAGGTTTGTTGTAGCTGTTTTTCCAAGGAGCAAATTGTCTTTAATTTTGTGGCTGCAGTCAATGCCCACAGTGATATTGGAGCCCTAATTAAATTAATTAGACATGCCTAAAATTGTCTCATAAGACTCTGAAGGAAGGGAGAAAAGGCATATAAAAGTAGAAATACTACTATGGAGTGCTACATAGGACTGAAAAACCGACCAGCTGACCACATTCTTTGGGAGTGAGGCCTGGTTGGCACTCTGCTAGCAAGTTGATAAAACTGCATGGTCTAGTCAAGGCTATGGTTTTTCCTGTGGTCATGTATGGATGTGAGAGTTGGACTGTGAAGAAGGCTGAGCACCAAAGAATTGATGCTTTTGAACTGTGGTGTTGGAGAAGACTCTTGAGAGTCCCTTGGACTGCAAGGAGATCCAACCAGTCCATTCTGAAGGAGATCAGCCCTGGGATCTCTTTGGAAGGACTGATGCTAAAGCTGAAACTCCAGTACTTTGGCCACCTCATGCAAAGAGTTGACTCATTGGAAAAGACTCTGATGCTGGGAGGGATTGGGGGCAGGAAGAGAAGGGGACGACAGAGGATGAGATGGCTGGATGGCATCACTGACTCGATGGACATGAGTCTGAGTGAACTCTGGGAGTTGGTGATGGACAGGGAGGCCTGGAGTGCTGTGATTCATGGGGTCGCAGAGAGTCGGATATGACTGAGTGACTGATCTGATCTGAAGGTAAACATCAGCTGAACCTGTTGTGAGGAGATGCTTTTACCAAACTGGGCTTCCTAGTGGCAGTGGGAATGCAAGTAACTGGAATGCAGAGGCCATGGGCAGCACTTAAATTAACTGTCAGCTGCACAGTATGCCTAGGCGCTTTATTAGTCAGCAAAGTTGAAGTGGCAAGCAGGAAGAGCCTGGATTTCATGGACCTTTGGGCACTGCAAGTGGTGTTCATGGGGAAAGAGATAAGAGTAACCAACACAACAAATACCGCCTGGTGTACACAGTTGAAAGAAATCAATAATGAATGAGAAGAAAGCTCAGACCACCAACCCTGGTGAAGTCACGATCCCTTTGATCAGTCTTCAGATTGGAACAAGTCCTCAGATCCAGTAACGTCAAATGTAAGAATCAGAGGTGCCAAAAGTTGGGCCCTGTAATAACACAACAAGTATATCTGGTGGATTTCTCAGATTTGCTCCCAAAACCTGCAACCATTCACTTGAGGAACCATCACTAAGGAAAGGGGAATATTCATATATTTTAAGAGCTGTGGGATAGAATATGTGAGTTGAAGCTCATACTCAGGGATCTAAAACACTGCCTATGCTCCCCTTATTAGGGAAACTTGTGGGAGCTAGGTAATTAATGGAATATGGGACCAGATTCATCTTACAGTGGTTCCACAGGACACGTCCATTTTTAACACTCTTTCTCCTTTTTCTTCTCTTTTCTCTTCTCCATTTTCCCTCTTTCCAGCTTCTCCTTTCCTCCCCTCTTCTACTTCTCCAGATTCCTCTCACCATCCCCACTCCCCGTCTCTTACACATATGCAAGCACACACACACAGTAACAGTGAACACTCATTCTGCAGCAGCCACTGTGCTAGGTACTGAGAAAGAGATGAAATCTAGATTCTTCCATCAGATCACTCATCATGAAGGAAGGGAGAAGGCTGCATTGGTGAGCAGCACATCGTTGTAAATTCCCCCACAGAATCATGCAAAGGGGGTATGGCAGGACAGAGAGGGAAACTCCAACTCAGCCAGGAGGGGATAGATAAGAGGTGCTCTCAGATCAATCATGTCTGGCTTCATATTCTTGAAAGAAAAGTTAACATTATCAGGCAGAAAATGAGGAATACCCTGTGTTCTTAGGGCTTCCCTGGTGGCTCAGATGGTAAAGAATCTGCCTGCAGTGCAGGAGGCTCAGGTTTGATTCCTGGGTTGGGAAAATCCCCTAAAGAAGGGAATGGCAACCCAATCCAGTATTCTTGCCTGGAAATTCTCATGGACAGAGGAGCCTGGCAGGCTACAGTCCATGGGGTCACAAAGAGTTGGACACAACTGAGCAACTAACACCTTTACCTTCACCTTCACCTGTTCCACTCATGTTCCACTAGAACCTAATGGATTTCAAGGTTAATCTCTTGGCATGTATTTCTAATCATGGAAATAGACATTTCACAGAAGATGCAGCTGGTTTTCAACCAACAATAAGAACACTGAAAAAGTCATCTTTAAGTAGGGAATTCTCTCCAGGAATTTGGATTCTAGAAAATAACTGGCTTCTGCCAGATTCTTTTATTTCATTCTCACAGATGAACTACCTTCTTGAGGCCTCCCAGAATATTCTATGATTTGAGCAGAAAACTACTGCTGTTCAAGAAGCTATAAATGCAGAAGAGTAGCCTCCTAGTAGCCCAGATTCTTTCTCCTGAATTCCATCTTGTCTTTGGAAGATGATTAATGGAAAAAATGGAACTTATAACCAAATTCATGCTCAAGTCTTTGCTCTACCATCTCTGAGTTGTATGATTCTAGGGCAGTATTCAACCTCTCTCTGAGTATTATGGGGTCAGACTCTTAGACAGTTGGAGACAAATAAAAATTCAATACATGAAGGAACAGGTCTATATCAGATTCTCAGTAATGTCAGAGGTAGAACAGCTGTTTGAGATCATCCACACTTTCCTTGTACATAAATCATTGTCCAAATCTACATGGCTAGTCAGTGTCCCTGATACAAATTAAACCTGGATCTTTGGGCTACAAGGCAGAAGGCAGACTGGGAACAAAAGTTGTGTACTCACTTATTACGCAAGTTCACGGTAAGAAACACTATGAATTGATTAAGTTCCTTAGGGAACCAGTAGAAAACAGGAAAGATTCATGTTCAAATCCTGAAAGGAATTTTCCGGGAAACAGAAGCGAAGCTACAATAAGAAAAAAAAGCAAAAGAGATGAATAGTGATAGACGAAGGGGTCGATTGACTACAGACAAGAGTACAGACTCAGAGTAAGATGACTCTTCTCTCAGATCACAGGCAGACATGATGCGAGCAGGCAGCTGGAGTCCACGGTGCAGAGACGATGTTTACTGGTAAGCCTGGTGACGGCTGTTCTCTTCCTAAGTGTCCTGAGACTTCTTTCTTTATAAGTGAGATGCTCAAGGCCCAAACCATGCTAAAAGGAAAGGGAACCAGACCAAAAATGTTTTCTTTTTTTTAAAGGTTTAATTTTATTTCTTTTTTATTGAGGTATAATCAATATATAGCATTTCACTAGCTTCTGATATACAATATGGTCTTTCCTTGTGGCTCAGCTGGTAAAGAATCTGCCTGCAATGCAGGAGACCTGGGTTCCATCTCTGGGTTGGGAAGATCCCCTGGAGAAGAGAAAGGCTACCCACTCCAGTATTCCGGCCTGGAGAATTCCATGGACCATATAGACCATGGGGTTGCAAAGAGCTGGACACGACTGAGTGAAGTACAGTATAATGATTTGATATTTGTATATATTGCAAAATGATCACCATAATAAGCTTAGTTAATATCTGCCACCATACATAATTAGGTTTTTTTCTTTTTAAAATTTATTTTAATTGGAAGCTAATTACCATTGTGGTGGTTTTTGCCAAACATTGCCATGAATCAGCCATGTGTGTACATGTGTCCCCCATCCTGAAGCCGCCTGCCACTTCCCTCCCCACCCCATCCCTCAGGGTCATCCCAGTGCACCGGCTTTGAGCACCCTGTCTCATGCATTGAACCTGGACTGGCGATCTATTTTACATATGGTAATATACATGTTTCAGTGCTATTCTTTCAAATCATCCCACCCTCGCCTTCTCCCATAGAGTCTAAAAGTCTGTTCTTTATATCTGTGTCTCTTTTGCTGTCTCGCATATAGGGGTGCTGTTACCATCTTTCTAAATTCCATCTATATGCGTTAATATACTGTATAAGTCAGAAAGAAAAACACCAAAAATGTTTTCTATCATGACTTGGGGACCTCTTAAGGAAGGGAGGTGGTAGTGACGGTGAGCAATGGTTCTAGAACATTGTATGTATGAGAGACAGAGTGTAAGCTGTCTAAATAGACTTCAATGAATTATGGGATGAATTATCCAAATAAACATTTTGAAAGAAGTTGGGGTACAGGAATAATGTGTTAGAAGTTTAGAGAAAGTAAAAAAAATTAGAGAAAGGTTATCTATGTCTAATGGCATGATAAATTGACTAATCTCTTACTTATATGTAGATTACAATTATACTTCTTTTTCTTGAGTTAAAGTATTATGTGTGAGTGTAAATTTGAATAGGAAACTGGAGAGTCAAGGAAGAGATCTGATAGTGACTAGATATCATCACTTAAGGCCATGAAATGTGTAGAGTGAACAAATATTATGGCTATGTTTAATGTATAGACTGAGTGGTCAGAAAAATGAAAGTGAAACTGAAAGTCGCTCAGTAGTGTCTGACTCTTTGCCACCCCATGGACTGTAGTCCATGGAATTCTCCAGGCCAGAATACTGGAGTAGGTAGCGGTTCCTTGCTTCCCAACCCAGGGATTAAATCCTGGTCTCCTGCATTGCAGGCGGGTTCTTTACCAGCTGAGCCCCAAGGGAAGCCCAAGAGTACTAGAGTGGGTGCCCGATCCCTTCTCCAGCAGACCTTCCTGACCCAGGAATCAAACCGGGGTCTCTTGTGGACTCTTTGCAGGTGTATTCTTTACCAACTGAGCTGTGAGGGAAGCCCCAGATAAATGAAATACCCATCTATTGAAAAACATTGATGATTTTGCTTTTTAGTATTATAAACATTTTCTCAATTTGTTGTCATTCAGTCCCTAAGTCATGTACAACTCTTTGCAACCCTGTCAACTTCAGGGGTTCTCATAGGGGATATTAAAATGATCTGCTTTATAATTTTTAGTGTCAAGTGGGGGGTTTTCATAATATTTACCATTTCAAAGGGAGTCTCATAACATAAGGGCTGCATCTGCCTTTCCCAAGTCAGCTGTGTGAGCCCAGGTTGTGTATAACCTGCAGACCAATAACAGGCACAGAGCATACACTGTTTTTGTGTGCAAAAAAATGTGTTGTATTCTTTACACAGGTGTGTGACTATGTGGTGCATGAGGAACACATTATGGAATAAATGACAAAGAAAGGCAAGTGGGCTGAGTCTCGATTGTTTAACTAGAACCCAAATGCTGTTAATAATAGTAACCAGAGATGATTTGAGATGTGTTTGGCTTGAAATAGTTTCTGCTTGATTATAGGCATTATTGTTGTTGTTTAAGCTCAACAGTCAGAAAACGAAGATCATGGCATCTGGTCCCATCATTTCATGGGAAATAGATGGGGAAACAGTGGAAACAGTGGCAGACTTTATTTTTTTGGGCTCCAAAATCACTGTAGATGGTGATTGCAGCCATGAAATTAAAAGACACTTACTCGTTGGAAGGAAAGTTATGACCAACCTAGATAGCATATTCAAAAGCAGAGACATTACTTTGCCAACAAAGGTCCATCTAGTCAAGGCTATGGTTTTCCAGTGGTCATGTATGGATGTGAGAGTTGGACTGTGAAGAAAGCTGAGCACCAAAGAATTGATGCTTTTGAACTGTGGTGTTGGAGAAGACTCTTGAGAGTCCCTTGGACTGCAGGGAGATCCAACCAGTCCATTCTGAAGGATATCAGCTCTGGGTGTTCTTTGGAAGGACTGATGCTAAAGCTGAAACTCCAGTACTTTGGCCACCTCATGCGAAGAGTTGACTCATTGGAAAAGACTCTGATGCTGGGAGGGATTGGGGGCAGGAAGAGAAGGGGACGACAGAGGATGAGATGGCTGGATGGCATCACTGACTCGATGGACGTGAGTTTGAGTGAACTCCAGAAGTTGGTGATGGACAGGGAGGCCTGGCGTGCTGCGATTCACCAGGTCGCAAAGGGTCGGACACGACTGAGCGACTGAACTGAACTGAACTGAATCACTAAGTCAAACCCGACTCTTTGCGACCCCATGGACTGTAGCCCACCAGCCTCCTCTGTCCATGGGATTCTCCAGGCCAGAATACTGGAGTGGGTTGCTATGCCCTTCTCCAGGGGATCTTACCCACCCAGGGATCAAACCCAGGTCTCCTGCGCTGGCAGGCAGATTCTTTACCATCGAGCCACCTGGGGAGCCCCATATTCATATTTATCTCATTTTTTCCAAGTTAATTAATGTTAATAAACTATTATTGTTACTGTCTACCTTCCGAATTAAGAACCTGAATCTTCAGAGATCGAGTCCAAGTATCACAGGTGTGTACCTTCTCAGAAATGTGTGTACACTCCCACCTAGTGGCGGCTCTAAATAATGCAGCGGCAGTGCCGATCTCTCAGACAATCGTCCGCAAAGTGGGGTCCAGGGAAGACGTCATAGGGAAAAGCTAGAACCAGAACATATGCTCTTTTTCCGGAGTAGGGAATGGAGTGAAGAAAAGAAAGATAATTTTAGGAACGTTTTTTTGAAAACTTGATAATAAACTATTAGTTATTTCTGACATAAATTAGATTTTCAGAAATTGAGGGAGATTTATGAGCAGAGAGACTGCCTGAGAAGAGTGGTTTATTTCCATGAACAGGAAAACACAATTGAACGACTTTTAGCAGCTGGACTGAACTATGGTTAAGAAAGTAGAATAACTGAAGGAGATCTGTACTGTTTTGATTCCCTCCAGATGAGCGGAAGAACTAGGGACTCATATCGGTGAAATGGTTACAACTGTAAAACCCTGGGTGCGATGTCTGGGAAAATCAGCTTCTCAGACGCGTACTTAACTGGGCTGGTTATAAACATGGGGCTGTGGGGAGTAGACATCAGACTGTTTTTACTGAGCAGGTTGCCCCATGTTAAGGATGAGAAATGTGGAGTTAAAGGGGTTCTGAATTACTTGCCTACACTCCTAAGTACTCAGAGGTCAACGTGGGGTTCAAATTCAGATCTGTAATACCAGATCCCATTCTCTCCACCACATCATGCTGCTTTTCCTTGAACCATATGCATTTTAATGTTTATTTTAAATTGTATGTCTTTGTTGAATTATCAATAAGCTCAGATGGTATAAAGTTCAAAATGTCTAAAAGTGTAAGAGCAAGTGAAAATCAAATGAAAACAAAAAGGGCAAGTGAAAGCAATCTCTCTCCTACCCCAACCTTCATTTCCTCCTCTCTTGCCAGCCTCCTGTATACCTTTCCAGAGTATTTTATCTACATGTGTAATTAAGAAACGGTAACATCAAAATGATTGAGTCTTCAGTGTTAGAGCAAATTTTATGATTAATGCAGAAAGTCAAGAGGTTAATTAATTTAAGCCTCAAAATCAAAACTCCCTTGCCTACTTCAATAGACATTAGAATTCGATCAAAATTAACTATAGAGTATTTTAAAAATAAAATGTAATTCATCATTTCATTCACTCACTTGAATAGTTTTGATTGACAATTAATGTAAGGTTTTTAAACAATTGCTTAATTTTTCACTAAAGCTTATATACATTCTCAACACCCTCTTGCAAAGCTTCCAAATCACCCAGAGTCTGTATCCCTTCTCTTTCTTTTATTAAAAATGTTCTTATTCTCAAATCCTTTTCTTGGTTATTAGATAGATCCTTATCCAATCAAGTTGATTTTGGCTAATGACACTCTCATCAAGGAACCTGAGCCCAAAATGAATTTTTTTCTGATTTTATTTCTGGATTATATTATGAGTCAGCTAGCTGGTCATTTCTCCAACCAAATGTCTTAAAGTTTTCAAGATGCTCTAAAACTCTTTCCCCACATGTTGTTTTGTCAGTATGAGTCCAGTTTTCACATGCAAAGTGAATCAGATCCACCACACTCGGCTTTACAGTACATTTTTGCAAGATCTCCCATTTTTAGCTAAGTCACAGCTGAGCTTCACTTTCAGCTAATTAGTACTTGTTCTCAAATCGGGCAGTTCTAACCCAAGCCAGGAGATGAGATGCAATTTACTTCCCCTCTCCTCTCCTAAAATTAACTAAGCTGTAAAATGTGAGATTCCCTTGCTTTTCCCTTTGCGCCAAGGTTTGGTTCCATCAGAAAGAATCCGACAGAACTCAGAATGTTCCAAAGCAAACTTGCCGTTCCAATTTGAGCAAGAATGGAGTATTTCTTTTCTAAATCTCAGCTCCTTGGTTGCCAAGCAACCATTAATTTATTGTAACCAGCTAATATTTAACATAATACATGATGATTAACTAGAACAGTATGCTTTTTCATATTCCTGACTGTATACAGCTCCAGCCAGATTGGAATGAATATGGTTGGTCTTACAGAATCAAAAAATAAACCACAAAGAATTCTTGAGATTAAAAATGAATCCTCCTCATTCTTGTCTGAGCCATGTTCTTAGAGAACACAGTGTATGTGGGGATTATGCAATCCAATGTCCACAAAATTGAAGGACGCCCTGGTTCTGGAAGACCCTTGTCCCTAAAGAGGAATCACATGGAATATGAATAAGATATAGGACTCCCTTGAGAGGCCCTGACAAGACTTCCATTAACTCGGTTAGGCTGGATCTTTTAATCTATGCTTTTTTTAACGCAAGGACATTTCAAAGTGTGTGTAGCTGATTTATTAAATTAACTAAACTTAATGGAATAGGAAAAGGAAATGGCTTTATTTCCCCCCAACATTTATTTCCTTCAGATCTCCCTTCCCTTCTGTGTGACATTTAGGATAGCTCCTGCAATTTTCTAGTCACTTTGCTTATAAAGACAGCTTCATATTGTCCCTGAAGATCCATTATCTGGTGTTAAACCACGTGTCCCAGTCTGTGTTAGAATTTCAGTGTTGCATCTCATTTAAAGTGTTTCTTCTCCCTTGGTCATGCTTGACCTATGACTTGGAGCCTTGCAGGTGGAGAGCAGATACAGTTTGCTCATTCTCTCCTCCTTGCTGACCTACTTCTATTCTCCATCCCTGACCTGAGTCTTCTGATGTCAGGACAGGGAAGAAGAGGTTAGGGGGAAGGGGACTGGAGGTTTTTTTTTTCACTTGTTTGGAGCTATTTGTCCTTTCCTAAGCTACTGAAGCTGAAACTCCAATACATTGGCCATCTGATGTGAAGAACTGACTCATTGGAAAAGACTCTGATGCTGGGAAAGATTTAAGGCAGGAGGAGAAGGGGATGACAGAGGATGACAGAGGATGAGATGGCTGGATGGCATCACCGACTGGATGCATCCAATTGGTGAGTAAGCTCCAGGAGTAAGCTCCAGGAGTTGGTGATGGACAGGGAAGCCTGGTGTGCTGCAGTCCATGGGGTCACAAAAAGCCCATGGACATTACTGAGCAACTGAACTGAACTGAAGCTACTAATTCCCTTTGTGGGGTAGGAGTCCAAATAATATGTCTTTCTTGGGCACATTTGTGGATTTTTAAATATCCCTAAGGGACATCTGCATTTCACATTGCTTAGTGATTCTCTCTGCTTCATGCGTGGCTTGTTCAGTTTATAGCCTCTCAATGCCAGGAGCTCCTCATCCCAGGAGGTAGCCCTTTTAGACCAGGAAACTTGAAGATGGTTCGTATTTTCCACAGTATCTACGTGGCCCCTTTTGCCATATCAGTGATAGGAATGAAGGTTTGCTCTCATTGCCATATTTGATGAAGCAAGAGTTTTCCCTGCTGTCTCAAACCCTGAGGATAGTTGTTCATTCTGTCAGCTACAAATTGGCATTTGCCATCTTCCTCCACAAGGATTGAATCTTGTGCTGCTGCAGCTGCAGATTTTCAACACCCCCTGAAAGGAGTTCAGGGTGGAGGGCAGAAATGAAGCACTCTGTGCTCGCAGAAAAACTGGCAGAACAGGTCTTCAGATAGTTAGGAATTTTCAGGAGCCAATTTTATGATCTCAGTTCTTGTATATCCTCATATCTAGAAAAGCACTAAAGTCCTTCATGGTGACAGCTGCTCCTTATAACTAGCAAAAACCTGCAAAAAATATATGCTTGATTGCACAAACTCTTTGCCTTCACCAAAATCACATAGACACTGACCTTCCCCTCTTTGCCTCTTTGAAACAGTTTCTCAGAGCTATCTGAGATGCTGTCTCCCAGGCTATAGTCCTCATTTTGCCCCCAATAAAACTCAACATGCAACTCTCATGGTGTGCATTTTTTTAAGTCAGCAGTTTCTTTCTAAAACTGTCCCCATGCTGTTCTAATGGCACCAGAGTGGGCCCATGAAGTTTGCATGCAACCAGGCAGTGGGATAAATAATAGACCATGCCTGCATTTCTAATCTCCACAGTGGTTTTATCTTGGAGATTGCCTCTACTTGCCTAGGGCATGAGGGACAAGGGTGGGGAATGAACTGTAGAACTCTATCCCTATAAATCTCTTCCCTCTAGTATAGCCTTCTCCTTATAGCCTGGATGGACGGTGAAATGAAGGTCAATGGATTGTCATTGCATTTTTAGTAAGCCTTACAGAGTTGCATCAGGCATTTCTCCTTTAGAATTTGTGATATTTAGCATCTCTTTGCTGTGCATTGGCCTTTGGAACTCTGTGGAAATGAAATGTCCATTCAATATGTCATTATATGGACAATCAGAAAATGAGCAACGTTTCCATAAAAGAGACAAAACTGCAGAATGGTATGATAGTTGCCACCTAAGAGTCCACTGATTATACTCGATGCCTCTGGTTTACTTGGGCTTCCCTGGTGGTGCTAGTGGTAATGAACCTGCCCGCCAGCGCAGGAGACGTTAGAGATGTTGGTTTTATCCCTGGGTCAGGAAGATCCCCTGGAGGAGGGCATGGCAACACACTCCGGTATTCTTGCTAGAGAATCCCACAGACAGAAAAGCCTGGTGGGTTTCTCTGAAGTGCAGTCCACTGTTATTTCCCCCATACTTTTCGTTCATTTTTTCACTCACAGCAAGATGGACCCGTCACCCCACTGCATTCAAACTGCTCCAGCCAAGGCAATCATTGTCTTCTGAACTGCTCTACTTCAATAATTGTGTGAGTTAGGAGCTCAGAAGTAAAGTCAACCAGGGATGATACTTGTGGATACAGGAATGTGGGAACAGCCAAAAATCTAAGGGAGAAAAGGAGGAGATAAAAAATATGAAAATTTTACCAAAGTAAGGGAAGAAAGAGGCAGAGAAGTTAAAGAAAAGGGTAGAATTTAAAAACAGCTTTCAGGATATTGAAAAATCCTTTCAGACAGGCAGGCCAGGAAAATGCATTTACTTCTTGGGGAAAATATTCAAACATGCCATCTTCTGAGTGATTTCATATTTTCCAGAAGAGGTCAGCAAAGACAGTGATATCAGTCTTCCCCGTCTTCTAGAGGCAAAGCGGTTGGCTAGGAAGGGATGTTTACCATTTCACCTAGCATTTACACAGGTCTTTTACTTTCAGGACTTGTGTCTTTCTCTGGCCCTCTTCCCAGGGTTTCACAGCTGCCTGTGCTCCTGGTGAAGGGATGGATCAGAGGCTATATGTCTCATGAAATGACAGGCCTTAAATTGAAATTTATATACTTCCCTTGTAAGTGAGTAAGTTAATGAAAACTTCTGGCAAGTTAGCCAATGCAATTAGACAAGAGGAAAAAATGCAGGTATAAAATATTAAAAAGGAGAGGACAAAGTTAACCTTAATTTCAAATAATTTGATTGGCTGTCTGAAAAACTCAAGAAAAGAAACTAAAAGCCAGGAAGATGACTCAGTGATACGGTAGGATACAAAATTGATATTCAGAAATAAAATCCTTCGCATATACAGAAAGAAAAAACAAATCTGATTAGGTGACAGGATGAAGGAAAAGGACCTCATTTACAAAAGTAACAACAACAAAGAAACATAACTATTATATAAATTTCGTAATTTAAGTTCAAGGTCTACACAAAGAAATTTTCTCCTGAGAGACACAAGAAGGCTTGAACAAAGGGAAAGGTGAACTCAAAATGCAAAAATATCAATTCTCCCTTAAAAGTTTATCCATAAGAATTATAAAGTTTCCATTAAAAATGACAGCAGTTTTTAAGCTAGAGATCTGATTAAAATTTGTGTATGATTATATAAGGAAAAAAATAGCCAAAAATGTTCAGAAAGAGAGTGATGAGTAAGAACACCTGTAGAAGAAGAACATGTAGCTATAATTCAAACACTCAACTACGATCATTTGAAAAAGGTGGATTATTCAGTATATGGTGAGGCAACTAGGTGGCCATTTAGGAAAAAAAATTAGGTTAAATCCATTCCTGCATACATTATACCAGGATGAATTTCAAATGAGTCAAAGGTGTAAATATAAAAGATAAACCATAAAGTTAGCTTAAGAAATTAAAGAATGCTTATAGGAATGGACAAACCCTTTCTAAGTGTGACATAAAACACAGAAGTCAAAAAAGAAAATATCAACAAATCTGATTTTAATAATTTTTAAAAATATGATTGTTGTTGTTTTTTAGTTGCCCAGTCATGTCTGACTCTGCAACCCCATGAACTACAGCACACCAGGCCTCCCTGTCCCTCACCATCTCCCAAAGTTTGCCCAAATTCTTATCCGTTGTATTAGTTATGCCTTCCAGCCATCTCATCCTCTGATGCCCTTTCTCCTTCTGCCCTCAATCTTTCCCAGCATCAGGGACCTTTCTGATGAGTTGGGTGTTCACATCAGATGACCAAAATACTGGAACTTCAGCTTCAGCATCAGTCCTTTCAATGAATATTCACGGCTGATTTCCCTTAAGATTGACTGATTTGATCTTCTTGCTGTCCAAGAGACTTTCGGGCATCATCTCCAGCACCACAATTTGAAAGCATCAATTCTTTGGCACTCTGCCTTTTTACCATCCCATTCTCACAACCATTCATGACCACTGGGAAGACCATAGCCTTGACTATACAGACCGTCATTGGCAAAGTAATGTCTCTGGTTTTCAATACACTGTCTAGGTTTGTCATAGCTTTCCTGCCAAGAAGCATCTGATTTCATGGCTGCAGTCACCGTCTGTAGTGATGTTAGAGCCCAAGATGAGGAAATCTGTCACTACTTCCATCATTGCCCCTTCTATTTGCCATGTAGGGATTACATGGGAAGTAAAGGATTCCCTGGTAGCTCAGCTGGTAAAGAATCCTCCTGCAATTCAGGAGACCCCGGTTTGACTCCTGGGCCAGGAAGATCCACTGGAGAAGGGATAGGCTACCTACTCTAGTATTCTTGGGCTTCCCTTGTGGCTCAGCAGATAAAGAACCTGCCTGCAATGTGGAAGACCAGGATTTGATCCCCTGGAGAAGGGAACAGCTACCCACTTCAGTATTCTGATCTGGAGAATTCCATGGATTGTATAGTCCTTGGGGCTCAAACGTTGGACTTGACTAAGCGGCTTTCACTTTCACTTTCAATGGGGGCCGGATCCCATGATCTTAGTTTTTTTAAATATTTAGTTTTAAGCCAGCTCTTTCACTCTCCTTTTTCGCTCTTGTCAAGAGGCTCTTTAGTTCCTCTTCACTTTCTGCCATTAGAGTGATATCATCCACATATCTGAGGTTGTTGATGTTTCTCCCACCTGTCTTAATTTCAGCTTGTAACTCATTCAGTCATCTCTCCTGATGTGCTCAGTTCAGTTCAGTCATTCAGTCGTGTCCAACTCTTTGCAACCCCATGGGCCACAGCATGCAAGGCCTCCCTGTCCGTCACCAGCTCCCAGGGTTTACCCAAACTCATGTCCATTGAGTCAGTGATGCCATCCAACCATCTCATCCTCTGTCATCCCCTTCTCCTCCTGCTTTCAATCTTTCCCAGAATCAGGGTCTTTTCCAATGAGTCAGCGCTCCCCATCAGGTGGCCCAAGTATTGGAGTTTCAGCTTCAACATCAGTCCTTCCAATGAACACCCAGGACTGATCTCCTTTAGGATGGACTGGTTGGATCTCCTTGCAGTCCAGGAGACTCTCAAAAGTCTTCTCCAGCACCACAGTTCAAAAGCACCAATTCTTCGGCACTCAGCTTTCTTTATAGTCCAACTCTCACATCCATACATGACCACTGGAAAAACCATAGCCTTAGACGGACCTTTGTTGGCAAAGTAATGTCTCTGCTTTTTAATATGCTTTCTAGGTTAGCATGTAGGAAAAACAAACAGTGACAGCAGATAGCCCTGTCATACTCCTTTCTCAATCTGAATCAATCAGTCGTTCCATACAGGGTTCTAACTCTTGCTTTTTCACCCAAATACAGGTTTCTCAGGAGGCAGGTAAGATGGTCTGCTATTCCCTTCTCTTTGAGAGCTTTCCACAGTTTGTTGTGATCCACACAGTCAAAGGCTTTCGTGTTATCACCTTTGTAGACCACCAAAAATGAAGTAAATAGACAATGACAAACCAAGAAACCATACATAGGTTAATTTGCCTAATATATAAAGAGGCCCTACAAATCAATAAGAAAATGTATAACAATCTAGTAGAAAAAAAATTCAAAAAATAAGAACATGCAAGAATAACTTCATCTTCACTTAAAAAGGTACAGTGAAAATTAAAGCCACACTGAGATACCATTTCCACTTATTAAATTGGCAAAGATCAAGGGTTTATAACACGCTGTGGGAATATAGGGAATGTAAAGTGAAATAACCTGCAAACGGGGAAATTTTGTAATTTGTAATCTATCAAAGTTACAAATGTACCCTGTGACTTAGCAATTCCTCTTCTAGGAATTGTCATTCAGCTATTCTGACATGAGGACATGAATTCTATATTTGATTATTAAATGCATTGGTTGTAAAGGCAACAAATTGAAAACAACTTAAATATTGATCAGTAGGGAGATAAATAACGGCACATCCATACGATGGAATGGTTTGGAACCATTGATAAAGGAAAAAGAAAAAGAGGGGTCCTTCCATGTATGGATATATAGTAATTTGCAAGATATGTAGCCAGACGTTTGCGCATGTGTGCTACGTCACTTCAGTTGTGTTTGACTCTTTGCGACCCTACAGACTGTAGCCCACCAGGCTCCTCTGTCCATTGAATTCTCCAGGCAAGAATACTGATGTGGGGTGCCATGCCCTCCTCCAGTGGATCTTTCTGATCCAGGGATAGAACTGTTACGTCTCCTGCATTGGCAGCTGGGTTCTTTACCAAAGGCACCACCTGGGAAGCCCACAGCCATGTGTAGGACATGTGTTTAATATACTGCCATTTATACAAGAAAGGAAAATGTGTTTGCATGTATTTGCATATATATGCTTAAAATACTTCTGTGAATGTACACTAGAACCTTGATAACACTGACTGACTGTGGGGGATGGGGAGTCAAATGGATGGGGACAGATGGGAAGAAAAATGTTTCAAAATATTTTCTGAATTTTGAACCATGTGAATATATTATACTCTGATGCTTTAATAGCTGAATATGGTTATATCTTCCTTTGATATTCTGACACTTAAAAATTCTATGTTTGGTATATCCTGTAATCCTAGTTCTCTAGGTTTGCTAATTTATATGTATAGTAAGATCTTGTTCATCCAAAATTCAACTATAGCTTCACCTCCCCTTTCTAGATTGGAGCTATGATCAGGAAATAGAAAAATAAGCCATCAAGCAGGCAAATTAGATGTCCGAGTCTGTGTACGAAATAAAATTGAGGCACGTCACTCACCAGAAGTCTATTAGGACTCCTTCATTCTATCAATTTAATGTATTTCTTCAAGATAATTATATCAAGCTTGATAATATGCTTTACTCATGGCAAATCGATAGAAAGGGACAGGGTCTACTGAAAGCCCTGAGATTGTTAGCTCACATTCCAAGAGGCTTTGTACAGCTTTTCCTTTCAACACACCTCTTGGAATGTGAGCTAACCAGGACCTAAAGACAGCAACATACTGGTTCATTCTGTGCAGGGACAAACCTCGGAGATCAAATCTCTGTGACGATGAGCTTCTAATGGTGGTCATGAGAGACCAAATCACATTCAGGTACTGTTAGCAGGATCTGCTGAGACTGGTTTTCATACCTGCAGTTTAAGTGAAATAGAAAAGCTTTTGACAATAAATAGTTTAAAAGTTAGGCTCTTTAGAAAATGAAATGGTAGATTTCATATTGATAGTGTTTGGAGTATATTATTTAAAAATGCTTATTCTGTCATCAGAAAGGCATAATAACTGGTCAGAGATTCCTTTTTATAATGAACACAAGAAAATTCTAACACAAATTCTCAACTAATGAAAGCATCAATATCTAAAATTCACAGTGGATGGGCTTCCCTGGTGGCTCAGCTGGTAAAGAATCCACCTGCGCTGTGGGAGACCTGGGTGTGATCCCTGGGTTAGGAAGATCCTCTGGAGAAGAGAATGGCTACCCACTACAGTATTCTGGCCTGGAGAATTCCATGGACCTTAAAGTCCATGGGGTAGCAGGGAATTGGACAGGATTGAGTGACTTTCACTTTCATGCAAAAATGAGGCAAGAACAATAGTCTAACACAGTAAAACAGCTGCATAATATGTAAGAGCCCAGAAGAAATTCTAACTTCTTTGTAATGGAATGACTTCAAAAATCATGAAAAAGTGTAAGGAATGGAAACCTCTCAGGAAAGATATGAGAGGAGTTGTAGCAGTCATGAAACCGGGGCAGGTTAGAGATAAGAAGCAGAAACATAATTATTAACTATCATAGGGTGATTAAGAATATTACTGGCATACTCTTTGACCTAACTATCCATTTCTAGGAATTGCTCTTTTAGATATACTTAAACAAGGGTGCAGACATATGGTCACAAGGATACGTGTGCCCTTGTTGGAAACATACATATTCTTTGCTTTGGAATAATGAATCTAGGATAACTCGGCTACTAACTGAAAAGGGGCTTTAAACAAGTTATGCTTTACAATAACTTTCAATATGGAATACAATAAAATTGTATTGCAATATACAATACAATATATACAATAAAATAAAATTATACAATAAAATTCCATGTAGTCATTAAACAGGGAATACTGTATTTACACTGATGTATAAAACTAAGCACTTTAAAATCAAAAGATAAGTTGCAGAATATTATGTAAAACAGTAGTATGTTAAAAAGGTACATCTCTGTGTGTGTATTGTGTGTGTATGTGTATTAGGATATGAATGGGAAAAAACTTAGATACATATCACACTGTTACATCAGTTGATTGGAGATTTGGGAGTATGGGCAGCATACCAGAAACTGTTTTTTATTTTACCCATAGCAATACTATTTGATTTTTAAAAATTATTTTTAAGTGTTTAGAAAGAAGGATGTTGTTGTTAACTCTTAAAAGTTCAATTGAAGGAATAGATTAGGAAATTAAACCCAAACTATAATTGTAGTAAGATGAAGTAATAAAAGCAACTGAGCTTGCGAATGGTGTATAATAATATGTCTTGGCTTTAAAAAGAATTCCTGAATAGGTGGTTTTAAATCAGTTATAGTTGTTCAGTCACCCAGTCATATCTGACTCTTTGCGACCCCATGGACTGCAGCACACCAGGCTTCCCTGTCCTTCACTATCTCCCAGAGTTTGCTCAAACTCATGTCCACTGAGTCAATGATGCCATCCAACCATCTCGTCCTCTGTCATCCCCTTCTCCTCCTTCCCTCAATCTTTCCCAGCATTAGGGTCTTTTCCAATGAATCGACTCTTCACATTAGGTGGCCAAAGTGTTGGAGCTTCAGCTTCAACATCAATCCTTCCAAAGAATATTCAGGGTTGATTTCCTTTAGAACTGACTGGTTTGATCTCCTTGTAGTCCAAAGGACTCTCAAGAGTCTTCTCCAGGATAATAACTTCTCCTTTAAATCAGTAGAAGTTATTATCATGAATAGGATTGTTTAGTCTGCCTAAAACTCCTCCCTCCTTTCTCTGAGGCAGCACCTCTTTCTCTTGGTAAATGTTTCTTTCCCCTTTGCAAACATTTGGCTTAAAAAATATGCAATTTTCTTTCCAACTTCAAGCTCCCCACAAACATAATAGTCAGTCCAAAAGGCAGGTATCTAATCCAAACTGAGTCAATCATGTAAGCAACTACCTCACCCCAATTATAATTGATCATATAGGTATCTAGCTGACCCTGGCAAGACCAATCACAGCTCTTTTTCATCACTTTTCAAACTGGACTTGGAGGAGGAGAATCACTCCTTCTTTGGCAGTGAGAATTAAGAGACATGCATCCTTGGAACTGTAACTACCGATGTGAAGGAGGCCAGGCCGCACAAGATCACGGAGCCAATATTAGAAAGAACCAATGAAGAAAGATGGAGAGCAAAGTAATCCAGCTATAACTACTGCTTTGCATTCCTTCTCACTGTTACATGGGGGAAATTTTTTCCTTTTTGATTAAGTTAGTTCAAGCTGAGTTTCTGTCCTTCACAACCAAAAACATACCATTTAACTAAAGCAAAACAAAACAAAAAAGGATGGGCACACTAATACATTTATTTGCTTCCAACTTCATTTCATTGACTGTGTAGTAATGCTAAGTTGCTTCAGCCATGTCCAACACTTTGCGACCCCATGGACTGTAGCCCTCCAGGCTCCTCTGACCACGGTATTTCCCAGGCAAGAATACTAGAGTGGGCTGCTATTTCCTACTCCCAGGGATCTTCCCAACCCAGGGATCAAACTCACATCTCTTATGTTTCCTGCATTGGCGGGTGGGTTCTTTACTACTATGTGAATCTAAAAAGGAGCTGATAATATTCACAAGGCTACAGATTTGGATAACTATAACTTTTAGAATCTAAATCATAAAATTCTGGAATAGGAGAGTATTTGTATATTCTTAAAGAATATCTGTTTCCCCAAAGAACATTTTTCTAGTTGAGTAATCAATCATTTGATGAAAAATAGTAGAATGAATATTCACAGGTTCAAAGACTGGGGAGAGATCTGACCACATATCTCATCTATAAATAAATTTAAAAGTTATTTTCAGCAGCTTACTGTGTGAAAAAACTAAGTTGAAAACAACTGCTAGGTGATTTCTATAATGCTGAGCTTGAAAGAATGTATGAGATCAAAAAAGGGAATAAGCAAAACACACATTTAGACATGGCACAGTTAGTGCAAAGCTTCATGTCAGAGAATGGAGTCCAAAGTTCCTGTTTCTGGTGTTTAATGTGAATAGAGATAAGAATGTTTTTGTTGTTTAACCTTTTAGAATTAAATTAAATAAAGCTATCTTCAACTCATTTTAGAAAATAGTACATGTAAATGCAGTCTATGTATAAAAAGGCGTAATTGTTAAAGCAAAACAAAATGACAAGTAGAGAAGGGAGAAAAACAATTTAGTAGAGTGGATTTCCGGCTTAACTACTAATTTTCAAAAAGATAAAATTCACTTTTCAAAAAAAGTCTCATTCTATATTTAAAAGCAAAGCCAATTTATAAAGTTTAGAAATAGAAAATGGACTAAGACCTCACTACTAATTTATAGAAAAAGTGTAAATGGCATTCAATATACTAGAAGACAATGCACAAATTATTAATCATAATAGTCACTGAATACATAGTGAAAAGGCACAATAAAAAGAGAACATTTTAACAATTTTACATTGAGTCAATGTAAGCCTTAAAACATGTTGTTGTTCAGTTGCTAAGTTGCATCCAACTCTTTGCAACCTCATGGACTGAAGCATACCAGGCTTCCCTGTCCTTCACTATCTCCCAGAGTTTGCTCAAACTCTTGTCCATTGAGTTGGTGATGTCATCCAAACATCTCATTCTCTGTCACCCACTTCTCTTCCTGCCCTCACTCTTTCCCAGCATCAGGATCTTTTACTGGAACTTCAGTTTCAACATCAGTCCTTCCAATAAATTTTCAGGATTGATTTCCTTTAGGATTGACTGGTTTGATGTCCTTGCAGGCCAAGGGGCTCTCAAGAGTCTTCTTCAGCACAGTTTCACTAAAGGTAACAAAATACCTCCAATCCAGCTCAGCTTCCTTGTCAGACTAACTGGACCCCTCAAACTTACAAGTGGATCCCCCTCCAAAAAAAGCCTTGCCAATTTCGAGGAATAAATGCTATCAACCTCAGTCTCAACTGTTCTATATATAATGTGCAGAATTTAATTTAAAAACTTGAGACTGGGACGAATTGAGAGAGTAACATGGAAACGTATACACTCAGTTCAGTTCAGTCGCTCAGTAGTGTCCAACTCATTGTGACCCCATGAACCACAGCACACCAGGCCTCCCTGTCCATCACCAACTCCCGGACCCATGGCCTCCCAAACCCATGTCCATTGAGTCGGTGATGCCATCCAACCATTTCATCCTCTGTTGTCCCCTTCTCCTCCTGCCTTCAATCTTTCCCAGCATCAGGGTCTTTTCAAATGAGTCAGCTCTTCCCATCAGGTGGCCAAAGTATTGGAGTTTCAGCTTCAACATCAGTCCTACCAGTGAACACCCAGGATTGATCTCCTTTAGGATGGACTGGTTTGATCTCCTTGTAGTCCAAGGGACTCTCAAGAGTCTTCTCCAACACCACAGTTCAGAACAATCAATTCTTTGGCACTCAGCTTTATTTATAGTCCAACTCTCACATCCATATATGACCACTGGAAAAACCACAGCCTTGACTAGATGGACCTTTGTTGGCAAAGTGATGTCTCTGCTTTTTAATATGCTATCTAGGTTGGTCATAACTTTTGTTCCAAGGAGTAAGTGTCTTTTAATTTCATGGCTGCAATCACCATCTGCAGTGATTTTGGAGGCAGAAAAATAAAATTAGCCACTGTTTCCACTGTTTTCCCATCTATTTGCCATGAAGTGATGGGACCGGATGCCATGATCTTAGATTTCTGAATTTTGAGCTTTAAGCCAACTTTTTCACTCTCCTCTTTCACTTTAATCAAGAAGCTCTTTAGCCCTTCATTTTCTGCCATAAGGGTGGTGTCATCTGCATATCTGAGGTTATTGATATTTCTCCTGGCAATCTTGACTCCAGCTTGTGCTTCATCCAGTCCAGCATTTCTCATGTTGTACTCTGCATATAAATTAAATAAACAGGGCAATAATATACAGCCTCGGTGTATTCCTTTCCCTATTTGAAACCAGTCTATTGTTCCATGTCAAGTTCTAACTATTGCTAGAACAAGAAGACCTGCATATAGATTTCTCAGGAGTCAGGTCAGGTGGTCTGGTATACCCATCTCTTTCAGAATTTTCCACAGTTTGCCGTGATCCACAGTCAAAGGCTTTGGCATAGTCAATAAAGCAGAAGTGTTTTTCTGGAACTCTCTTGCTTTTTCCATGATTCAGCAGATGTTGGCAATTTGATCTCTGGTTCCTCTGTCTTTTCTAAATCCAGCTTGAACATCTGGAAGTTCATGGTTCACATACTGTTGAAGCCTGGCTTGGAGAATTTTGAGCATTACTTTGCTAGCGTGTGAGATGAGTGCAATTTTGTGGTAGTTTGAGCATTCTTTGGCATTGCCTTTCTTTGGGATTGAAATGAAAACTGACCTTTTCCAGTCCTATGGCCACTGCTGAGTTTTCCAAATTTGCTGGCATATTGAGTGCAGCACTTTCACAGCATCAACTTTCAAGATTTGAAATAGCTCAACTGGAATTCCATCACCTCCACTAGCCTTGTTCATAGTGATATTTCCTAAGGCCACTTGACTTCGCATTCCAGGATGCCTGGCTCTAGAAGAGTGATCACACCATTGTGATTATCTGGGTCATGAAGATCTTTTTTGTACAGTATTTTGTGTATTCTTGCCACCTCTTCTTAATATCTTCTGCTTCTGTTAGGTCCGTACTATTTCTGTCCTTTATTGAGCCCATCTTGCATGAAATGTTCCCTTGGTTTCTCTAATTTTCTTGAAGAGATCTCTAGTCTTTTCTTATTTTCCTCTATTTCATTGCACTGATCACAGAGAAAGGCTTTCTTATCTCTCCTTGCTATTCTTTGGAACTCTGCACTCAGATGAGTATGTCTTTTCTTTTCTCTTTTGCCTTTCACTTCTCTTCTTTTCACAGCTATTTATAAGGCCTCCTCAGACAACCATTTTGCCTTTTTGCATTTCTTTTTCTGGGAGATGGTCTTGATCACTGCTTCTTGTACCATGTTACGAACCTCTGTCCATAGTTCTTCAGGCACTCTATTAGATCTAGTCCCTTGAATCTATTTGTCACTTCCACTGTATAATTGTAAGGGATTTAATTTAGGTTATACCTGAATGGTCTAGTGGTTTTCCCTACTTCAATTTCAGTCTGAATTTGGCAATAAGGGGTTCATGATCTGAGCCACAGTCTACTCCTGGTCTTGTTTTTGCTGACTGTATAGAGCTTCTCCATCTTTGGCCACAAAGAATATAATCAATCTGATTTCGGTGTTGACCATCTGGTGATGTCCATTTGTAGTCTTCTCTTGTGTTGTTGGAAGAGGGTGTTTGCTATGACCAGTGTGTTCTCTTGGCAAAACTCTGTTAGCCTTTGACCTACTTCATTTTGTACTCCAAGGCCAAATTTGCTCGTTACTCCTGGTATCTCTTGACTTCCTATTTTTGCATTCCAGGGCCTTTAATGAAAAGGACATCTCTTTTGGGGTATTAGTTCTAGAAGGTCTTGTAGGTCTTCATAGAACCATTCAACTTCAGCTTCTTCAGCGTTACTGGTCCAGGCATAGACTTGGATTACTGTGATATTGAATGGTTTGCCTTGGAAACAAACAGAGATCATTCTGTCATTTTTGAGGTTGCATCCAAGTACTGCATTTTGGACTCTTTTGTTGACTATGGAGCTACTCCATTTCTTCTAAGGGATTCTTGTCCGCAGTAGTAGATATAAAGGTCATCTGAGTTGAATTCACCCATTCTAGTCCATTTTAGTTCGCTGATTCCTAAAATGTCGATGTTCACTCTTGCCATCTCCTGTTTGACCACTTCCAATTTGCCTTGATTCATGGACCTGATATTCCAGGTTCCTATGCAATATTGCTCTTTACAGCATCAGACTTTACTTCCATCATCAGTCACATCCACAACTAGGTGTTGTTTTTGCTTTGGCTCCATCTTTTCATTCTTTCTGGAGTTATTTCTCCACTGATCTCCAGTATCATATTGGGCATATACTGACCAGGGGGGTTTATTTTCAGTGTCCTATCTTTTTGCCTTTCATACTGTTCATGGGGTTCTCAAGACAAGAGTATTGAAGTGGTTTGCCATTCCCTTCTCCAGTGGACCACATTTTTTCAGAACTCTCCACCATGACCCATCTGTCTTGAGTGGCCCTACACAGCATGGCTCATAGTTTCACTGAGTGAGGCAAGGCTGTGGTCCATGTGATAAGATTGGTTAGTTCTCTGTGATTGTGGTTTTCAGTCTGTCTGCCTTCTGATGGAGAAGGATAAGAGGCAGAGAGGGTGACAAAACAATGCATTTGAATTGTATTTTATATTCAGTCAGTACTCAGTACTGTCAGAGTGCATAGTATCAGGACACAGGTGACTGACAAGTTCAGTAGCAGGCATGCTAGAAGCTCCACGTGTTAGATGTGGCAGCAGAAGGCAGCGAGAATTAGACTTCACAACCTAGTGACTTTCCAAGGTGGGTAGATGCCCAGGCAAACATAGATTTGGGGGAAGCAGAGTTCAGCACTTTGAGAAGGTCCCAAATGGGGCCTCAGATGCAGGACATGTTAGCACCAGGTAGTAACCAGGGACACATAACGGTAATTGGTTCATCTATTCATTGAGAGCCGAGGGTTCAGGGAGCAGGATCAAGTTTCCCAGGGAACAGCAGTCCTAGTGGGTGGGGATCACAGACAGAAATGGACACAGAAGTTCTATGGTATTGGTCATTGTAGAGGTCACAGTAGGCAAGTGATGACCCAGGAAGCTCATCCAGCCACCACGAACCATCCGTTAGGAGCACTCCTTGCAAACTCTCATAGTACAAACACCTGTATGTAATCTTATTGGTTAGGATTACCTCACAGGATGGTGATTCTTAGAGACAGGAAAGGCAGAGATGGACAATACCAACATTACAAAATAGAAAATGAAAATATTAAAGATGTAGAGGGTCCAATTATTCAGGCAATTTAAATAAATGCTTATGAAATTAGATGAGAAAATGCAGAATACACTTGTATATACTGTCACCAAAAAAATTGTAAACAAGCCATAGATGTATTTTTAAAATATCAGCCACCAACCTCCTAACAGCAGGAATTCTGCTAAGAAATTCTCTAACCATAATCCATTTGAAGAAGAAATGAATAATAAAAATATTAACAAATTGTTTAATTTCTTGGTATAGAAAATAAAGTACTTTTTCTTGGTAAAAAAAATACTTTTAGTAAGTAGTAATTGGCTTAGGAAAGAAATTAAGAATGCAATAAAAACTATTTTAAAGTAATAGTAAACATATTATTCTGTATATCAAAATGTGCTGGGATGTGACCAGAACAGTGTTTAGAAGAAAATGTACTCATTTAAAGGTCTTTAATAAGAAGAAATGTTTAAAAAGAGATATTAAGGGAAAAACCATGATATGGTAAAATTCTAGAACAGAATGAAGTTTCCATTTAAAGCAAGATAGAAAAATAATGTAAAAGTATAAATGAATAACATGGGAAATAACTGGTGTAAATTATTTATAAAATTAAGAACTAGCTATTTGAAGAGGGGGAAATTAATAAACTCCTGATAAATTAAGACATAGACTAATTGTAGTGCATGGAGAAATCTGGATAGATGCCCACACATCTCCTGTCCCATCGCTTAGATTGTTCCAACATCTACCTATTAAAAATATCAAAGCACACACACACATGAGGGCACAAGCACACACACAGATGAAGAATCATAACATTCCCCCCCCCAATTAATCTTCTTTGTTGGCTTCTTCTCTTTCTGGTCAGCAAGTATTGGAGAGGCCCATGCTCTCATCTCTTAGATCGATCCCTGTGTGATGTCGTCTAGTCTCTTGGCATTAAAGGTAGTCTTTTAAAATTCAAATTTCCAATGTGTTATCTCTATCTTTGACTTTTCCGTAGATCTCTAGATGTTTATATTTAATTCCCTACTCAACATCTCAACTTCTATGCCTAATATCTTTCTCCAGGCACCCACTCACAGTTTGTTCCTCTCTCAATGCTCTTTCCCATAGGAAATGACACCACGATTCATCCAGCTATTCTGGTATCAAACTTAGACATTATGCTTGATACATCTCTCTCTCTCTGTCATTTCATTGCACATGGAATCCATCAATTCATCTTATTGGCACTGTCTTAGAATATATCTAGATTTCAGCTGCTTCTTACCACCTCCATTGCTATGACTTTAATCCATATCTTCATCATCTCTTGCCTGGAGTTTGCAATGATTCTAACAGCCTCCTGTTTCTGTTCAGCACCACCTCCCCTGGGAGACTGGGTGACTCTTTAAAAAACTTTCCAATGTCTTCCCATCAGACATAAAGGAAAATTCTAAGTCTTCCTTCCAGTTGCACAAGCTGACTGACTCCTTCAATCTAATGCCAGAACACATTATCAAAAAATGGAACTTCATCATCACCAGCCTCCCCATCTCTCTCCAATCCCTTTTCCTGCTTTATTTTTTCTCACAGTTATAGCCACCAAAAACAGTTATAACAGTTATAACTACCTAAAATTGCAGTATTTACTTGTATATTGTTTATTGTCTGGCTGTCTGTCCCTCTGGGTGCCATAGCATTGCACACACCCTGCCTCTGCCCCATCTTTAATACTTAAAAAAAAAAAATCTAGAAACAGCAATTTTCAAAAACAGGCAGAAAGGTGGCATGGAAATCTAGAAGGTAGTATATGGTCTGAAGCTGTGGGAAGCCTCAGTGTGTCATGGTCAGCGGCAAGTGAAATGAGCACAGTAGTTTCAACATACTCTGGAGGTTAGAGTTCTTACACAAAATTAAGAAGCTATGACCTCAGTTGAAAACAAGTGTAGTAATGAATATCTGCTAGAAATATAGGCAAGGCCTGGAAGTGCTCCCTGCAATCCATAAATAAGAGACTTGGAGTTGAAGGTCATTGGCTTAGATTTTATAGTTCCTAGGTCACTTCATGGCAAATAGATGGGGAAACAATGGAAACAGTGAGAGACTTTATTTTGGGGGGCTCCCAAATCACTGCAGATGGTGACTGCAGCCATGAAATGAAAAGACACTTACTCCTTGGAAGAAAAGCCATAACCAAACTAGACAGCATATTCAAAAGCAGAGACATTACTTTGCGGGCAAAGGTCCATCTAGTCAAAGGTATGATTTTTCCAGTAGTTATGTATGGATGTGAGAGTTGGACTATAAAGAAAGCTGAGTGCCGAAGAATTGATGCCTTTAAACTGTGGTGTTGGAGAAGACTCTTGAGAGTCCCTTAAACTGCAAGAAGATCCAACCAGTCCACTCTAAAGGAAATTAGTCCTGAATAGTCATTGGAAGGACTGATGCTGAAGCTGAAACTCCAATACTTTGGCCACCTGATGCGAAGAAGGAAAAGACCTTGACTCATTGGAAAAGACCCTGATGTTGGGAAAGATTGAAGGCAGGAGGCGAAGGGGATGACAGAGGATGAGATGGCTGGATGGCATCACTGACTCAATGGGCATGAGTTTGAGTGAGCTCCGAAAGTCAGTGATGGACAAGGAAGCCTGGTGTGCTACAGTCCATGGGCTCGCAAAGAGTCAGACACGACTGAGCGACTGAACTGACTGAGGTGGACCTAGAATGGGTATATTTCTCTAAGTGCATCTCAAGGTGTCAACAAAGTGTGCCAGCTTTAATCCACATTTTAGGGGAGAAACTTAGATCAAAGAAAGGATGAGAGAATTATTTTATGACTTCTCAGTACTCCAGGGACAGACAATATATGGAAGTGCTGGGAGAGAAGTTTGGGGGTCATCATCTTGACGGTCTGCATGCCCTCCAGGAAGTTGGCTGTATGTTTCACGAACCTCAGGAAGCTCAGGAGTAGTAGCCTGCACAGAGGTGCATGTCCTGTGGCTTCAAATATCCACAGACAAGTAGCCTCTGGATCACCTCTTTTCAGGAGAACCACAGGGTGTGGTTATGACCCTTATCAAGAGTGGCTAAGCATTCCAAGCACAGTTTAACTCACTAGTCTTTTAAATATAGACTGTAAAAATCCAGCAACACTCTTGCATTTCAAACATAGCATTGGCACCAAAACCCAAGCTGCTGTACTAAAATCAAGCTATATCCGCCAGTTCTAAATTTATGGACCACAGACTTTAGAAAATGTAGGGGACAATCTGGAAAGCAAAGTAAGATAATTTTATGTCAGAATAGCATTTGGTTGGGCGACTCCAGTCCCCAGGAAAGAGTTGTCCTGAAGAGCCCTTACCAAGATAATCAATCACACAAGTAGATCTAAAGCAGCGATGGAGGCAAAATACACATTTTCTTGTTGTCATGTGACAAAGCTGAAAATCTTATTTTGTTGAGAAGTAAAAAACACCTGGGAGTAGACTTACGAGAATCTGGTCAAATGGTGGGATGAGGACACTTTTTATCTCTCTACTTTTAACTCCATCCCCTGAATATAAGCTCTATTTTCATTTGGGCTTCCTACAGCTCTGGGGCTATGTGTTTTCTGCATTACACTAGTCAGACCTGGATAGTAGTAGAAGGAAGAAAACTTAAAACTGGACCAACTTAGGTCATATGCTCACTCTTGAACCAATCTGTGGCCAGCACAGCACAGGTCATATGTGCTGTTGAACCAATCTGTGGCCAGAAGACTGTCTAGCACCGTTTGATTAGAACTGAAATAATCACCTTGGTGAGGCTTTGGCGTGTGTGTGTCTGTGTGTGTATGTGAAATCATTCTGATTGTCTTAGGTCAAATAGTATGGTGGTAGAGTCAATTTCACCTAAACTGCATTTATCATGGGATATGAATAGAATAGGTATTGAGGAATTCATTGAAGTTATTACTGGATGCTAAATTTCAAATGATTTTTGTCTTCTTTCTTAGGGCTTTTTTTGATTTTCAAACTGGCTCCAATGAACTTGTATTTTGTAATAAAAAAGAACTGAAATAAAAAATAAAATTAGAAGTAAAGAGAATCTGTAGCAATGGAAGAAATGTTGAAACTAAGAAATGTTAAGCACACTGAAATCAATCAAAAAGGTCAGTGAAATGAATGACTTGTTAATAAAAATACAATATATCAATACTGAATCAAGATATAAGGAATAAAAAGAAATGAAAGGGACAATATGTAACTTCCTTCCTCCACCTACCCTGTTCAATAGAATTTGAAAATTTTCTTTAAATTTTCAAAAAGTAAATGATCCCTTTTTGGCAGAACATTGTATTATGACTGGGGTAGACATTTGCCACGTTTGGGTCTGACAAGTATCTTTTGAACACCTTACTATTCGGGGAGAGTTTCCCATATTATAAACCCCTCTTTTCTAGGGTAGTACCGAGGTCATGCTCCCCGAGACTCTCCTGCAGTCAGGCCCAGCAGAGACACCCGTACCAGATATTAGTGGCAAAATAAATAATAGGAGAAAGAGTGCAGAGTGTGGATCAATTTGGAGCAAACGCTGTGTAGAGTTTCTGCTGTCTGTCCCCAGCATCGCTCATGGTGACCACAGGGTCCTGGCAGCAGTAGTGGCAGGAGAGGGTACTTTGGCCAGAGCACGGTGATCCTAGCGTTTTTGCTGCATAGACTCTGACTCTGCTTATCTCTGATATCGCAATATCTTTGAATAGATTTTCTTTCTGACTAAATGATCTAGGATAAATTCTGTTGCTTGTAATAAGGAATCAAATTGCTTCATTATCCAGTTTGTTCTATGGGACAACTTTGGACCTATCTTGCAACTTGGCAACCATCTTAAAATTAAATTTTATATTTTAAGATATCTCAAGATTCACAAGTAGTTGTATGAAACAGCATAGAGAAATCCATGTACCCTTTATTTAGTTTCCCACAATGGTAACATCATGCAAAACTGTAGTAAAATTTCACAGCCAGGAGATTGATGTTGGTATGACATTGATACAATCAACATATATAACACATCCATCACCACAGTTCAGGTCAGTCTAATCGATCAGTTATATCTGACTCTTTGCAACCCCATGGACTGCAGCATGCCAGGCTTTACTGTCCATCACCAACTCCCAGAGCTTGCTCAAACTCATGTCCATTGAGTCAGTGATGCCATCTAACCATCTCATCTTCTGTTGTCCCCTTCTCCTCCTGCCTTCAATCTTTCCCAACATGAGTCAGTACTGATTCTTTTCAATGAATCAGTTCTTCACTGATGGCCAAAGCATTGGAGTTTCAGCTTCAGCATCAGTCCCACCAATGAATATTCAGGACTGATTTCCATTAAGATTGACAGGTTTGAGCTCCTTGCAGTCCAAGGGACTCTTAAGACTCTTCTCCAACACCACAGTTCAAAAGCATCAATTCTTCGGCTCTCAGCTTTCTTTATAGTCCAGCTCTCACATCCATACGTGATTACTGGAAAAGCCATAGCTTTGACAAGACGGACTTTTGTTGGGAGAGTAATGTCTTTGCTTTTTAATATGTTGTCTAGGTTGGTCATAACTTTTCTTCCAAGGAGTAAGTGTCTTTTCATTTCATGGCTGCAGTCACTATCTGCAGTGATTTTGGAGCCCCCCAAATAAAGTCTCTCACTGTTTCTATTATTTCCCCATCTGTTTGCCATGAAGTGATGGGACCAGATGCCATGATCTTAGTTTTCTGAATGTTGAGTTTTAAGCCAACTTTTTCACTCTCCTCTTTCACTTTCATCAAGAGGCTCTTTAGTTCTTCTTCACTTTCTGCCATAAGGGTGGTGTCATCTGCATATCTGAGGTTATTGATATTTCTCCTAGAAATCTTGATTCCAGCTTGTGCTTCATCCAGTCCAGCATTTCTCATGATGTACTCTGCATGTAAGTTAAATAAACAGGGTGACAATATACAGCCTTGATGTACTCCTTTCCCAACTTGAAACCAGTCTGTTGTTCCATGTCCAGTTCTAACTACTGCTTCTTGACCTGCGTACAGATTTCTCAAGAGGCAGGTCAGGTGGTCTGGTATACTTATCTCTTTAAGGGTTTTCCACAGTTTTCTGTGAGCCACACAGTCAAAGGCTTTGGCATAGTCACTAAAGCAGAAGTAGATGTTTTTCTGGAACTCCCTTGCTTTTTCGATGATCCAGTGGATGTTGGCAATTTGATCTCTGGTTCCTCTGTCTTTTCTAAATCCAGTTTGACGATCTGAAAGTTCACAGTTCATGTATTGCTGAAGCCTGGTTTGGAGAATTTTAGCATTACTTTGCTAGCATGTGAGATGAGTGCAATTGTGTGGTAGTTTAGGCATTCTTTGGCATTACCTTTCTTTGGGATTGAAATTAAAACTGACCTTTTCCAGTCCTGTGGCCACTGCTGAGTTTTCCAAATTTGCTGGCATGCTGATTACAGCACTTTCACAGCATCATCTTTTAGGATTTGAAATAGCTCAACTGGAATTCCATCACCTCCACTAGCTTTGTTCATAGTGATGCTTCCTAAGGCCCACTTGATTTTGAATTCCAAAATATCTGGCTCTAGGTGAGTGATCACACCATCGTGGTTGTCTGGGTCATGGAGATCTTTTTTGTATAGTTCTGTGTATTCTTGCCACCTCTTCCTAATATCTTCTGATTCTGTTAGGTCCATACCATTTCTGTTCTTTATTGTGTCAATATTTGCATGAAATGTTCCCTTGGTATCTCTAATTTTCTTGAAGAGATCTCTTGTCTTCACGCTCCACTTTCACAGCTATGCCCACTTCCATACTATGCCTACCCTCCTTAACTCCTGGCAACTGCTAATTTGCTCTTCTTTTCTATAGTTTTGGCATGTAAAGTGTGTCATGTAAATGGAATGATATAGTATGTAATATCTTGGGATTGACTTTTTCCACTAAGCATAATTCTTTGGAGATTTATCCAGCATGTTGTATGTATCGATAGTTTGTTGCTTTTCATTGTTGATAAAATTTCCATGGTGTGGGTTACTATAGTTTGTTTCATCATCCACCCATTGAAGGACATCTGAGTTGTTTCCAGTTTATCTATTATGAATAATGAGCCACAAGTATTTGTATACAGGTTTTATGTGAATATAAACTTTTATTTCTCTGAGATCCATGCCCAGGAGTACAATTGGTGTGTCATTTAGGAGTTGCATATTTAGTTTTTTTACAAACTACCAACTGCTTTCTAGAATTGCTATACCATCTTACATTCATGGGTAACGTATGAGTGATATAATTTCTCTTCATGCTCACTAGAGTTTGCTTGTTGCTATATGTTTTAGCCACTCTGATATGTAGTACTGATATCTCATTTAAGTTTTAATTTGCATTTCTCAAATGACTAATGATATTGAACATCTTTTGATCTGTTTGTCATCCTTATATCCTCTTTGAAGAAATACCTTTCCATGTCTACTGCCCATTTTCTTTTTTTAAATTAATTAATTTTTTCTTTCTTTTGTTTCAAATTATGGAAGTATGATAACACATTTACAGGA
Organism: Bos grunniens; assembly: GCF_055505025.1. Lineage (NCBI taxonomy): Eukaryota > Metazoa > Chordata > Mammalia > Artiodactyla > Bovidae > Bos > Bos grunniens. The sequence continues at coordinate 13,841,399 of NC_141168.1, forward strand.
GACTTACAGGAAAATACAGAACAAAGTTACATATAGTTCCACTATGTGTCTGCTAAGTTGCTTTAGTCATGTCTGACTCTGCGATCCTATGGACTGTAGCCTTTCAGGCTCCTCCATCCATGGGATTCTCTAGGCAAGAATACTGGAGTGGGTTGCTACAGCATCCTTCAGGGGATCTTCCTGATCCAGGGATCGAACCCCCACCTCTTACATCTCCTACATTGGCAGGGAGTTCTTTACAACTAGCACTACCTAGCGATGGCACCCCACTCCAGTACTCTTGCCTGGAAAATCCAATGGACGGAGGAGCCCGGTAGGCTGCAGTCCTTGGGGTTGCTCAGAGTCAGATAGGACTGAGCGACTTCACCTTCACTTTTCACCTTCATGCATTGGAGAAGGAAATGGCAACCCATTCCAGTGTTCTTGCCTGGAGAATTGCAGGGATGGGGGAGCCTGGTGGGCTGCCGTCTATGGGGTCGCACAGAGTCGGACACGACTGAAGAGACTTAGCAGCAGCAGCAGCACTAGCTGAGCAGCCCAGTTCCACTATATATATTGCCCATCTGCTAACTGGGTTGTTTATTTTTTTTAAGGTTGAGCTTTGAGAAGTTTTAAAATGTGTTTGTGTGTCATGTATAGACGATTTCCCTGGTGCTTCAGATGGTAAAGAATCTGCCTGCAATGCAGGAGCCGTGGGTTCAGTCCTTGGGTCCAGAAGATCCCCTGGAGAAGGAAATGGCAATCCACTCCATGACTTAGCGACTAAAACAACAACAAACAAAGGATATTTAAATCTACTCTCAACAACTTTCAAATATTTAATACAGTATTGTTAACTATAGTCACCATAATAGATCCCCACATTTATTCACATTATAACTGGAAGTTTTTACCATTTGACTAACATCAACCCATTTTTCCCACCCTTTGTCACTGGCAACCACCATTCTAATCTCTGTCTCTATGTGTTCAACTGTTTTTAGTATCCACATGCAAGTGGTGTCATATAATATTTGTATTTCTCTGACTTACTGCACTTGGCATAATACCCTCAGTGTCTATGCATGTTCTCACAAATGGCATAATTATCTTATTTCTTACAGCAGAATAGTATTCCACATATTTTACCACATTGATATATACTATGTATATATTTATGGGCTTCCCAGATGGCTCAGTGGTAAAGAATCTGGCTGCCAATGCAGGAGCCATGGATTTGGTCTGTCTTTTTGGTAGTAGCCATTCTAACAGGTGTGAGATGATATCTCACTGTGATTTTGACTTGCTTTTCTCTGATGATTGCTGTTGTAGAACGACTTCTCACATATCTGATGTCCTTTTGTGTTCCTTCTTTGGAAAAATGTCTATTCTATTCCTCTGCCCATTTTTAATGAAATTATTTATTTCCTTGGTAATGAGTCACACGAGTTCCTTACATATTTTGCATATTAACCCTTTATCTGATATACCCTGGTGGCTCAGACCATAAAGAATCCACGTGAAATGCAGGAGACCCAGGTTCGATCCCAGGGTTGGGAAGATCCCCTGGAGAAGGGAATGGAAACCCACTCCAGTATACTTGCCTGGAAAATCCTATGGACAGAGGATCCTGCTGGGCTACAGTCCATGGGGTTGCAAAAAGTTGAACACAACTGGGCAGCTAACACTTTCACTTTGGAAATATTTTCACCCATTCTATAGGTTGTCTTTTCATCTTGTCGATTGTTTCTATTGCTGTGCAAAAGCAGTTAAGGCTGATGTAGTCCCATTTACTTATTTTTGCTTTTATTACCTGTGTTTTTGGTGAAATATCCATGAAATCTTTGCTGAGACTAATGTCAAGAAGCTTCTAACCTATATTTTCTTCCGAAAGTTTCACAGTTTCGGGTATAAGATCTGAAATTAAATTTTTAACTTATTTTACATTGATTTTTGTGTGTGGTTTAAGATAAAGATCTAATTTCTTTTTTTTTTTTTTTTGCTTGTGGATATCCCATTTATTGAAGATACTATCCTTTTCCCATTGTGAATATTAGACTCCATTGTCTATGATCAGTTGACTATATACGTGTGGGTCAATTTCTGGCTTGCCTATTCTAGCCCATTAGTCTGCATGCCTGTCTTTATGCCAGTATCACACTGTTTTTGCTTTTTTTTTTAGATTGTATTTTGTTAGAGCAGTTTTAGTTTTAAGTTCGCAGCAAAACTGAAACTAAAGTACAGAGATTTCCCATAGTTCCCTACCCCATCCAAGCAAAGCTTCTCCATTTTCGACATCCACTACCAGAGTGATATGTTACCATTGATTAATCTACATTGACACATCACAATCACCCCAAATCTGCAGTTTACAAGAGTTCATTCATTGTATATTATATGTGTTTGGATGAAATTGTAATGACATATATTCATCAGGGTTGTTTCACTGTCCCCAAATTTCTCTTTGTTCCACTTATTAATCCTACCTTCCTCTTCTGAAATCCCTGGCAACCACTGATCCTTTTACCATCTCCATAGTTTTGCCTTGTCCAGAATATCACATAGTTGAAAAAATACAGAGTGAAGCCTTTTCAGATTGACTTCTTTCACTTAGTATACATGGAAGGTTTCTCTATGGTTTTTCATGACTTGCTAGCTCATTTCTTTTTGGCGCTGAATAATATTCCATTGACTGGATACACTACAGCTTTTTAATTCGTTCTCCAACTGAAGAACATCTTGGCTGCTTCCATGCTTTGTCAATTATGAATAGAACTGTTATAAACCTATGTTGTGCAGGCTTTTGTGTAGACATAATTTTCACTGACTCAATGGACATAAATTTGAGCAAATGCCGGGAGGTAGTGAAGGACAGAGGAGTCTGGTGTGCTGCAGTCCATGGAGTCACAAAGAGTTGGACACGACTTAGCAACTGAACAACCACAAAATTTTTCAACTCCTGTGAGTAAATACCAAGGGCATGACTGCTGGATCATATACTAAGAGGATGTTTAGTTTTGTAAGAAACTGCCAAGCTGTCTTCCACAGGGGCTGTGCCCTTCACACCAGCAGTGAATGAGAGTTCCTGCTGCTTGGCGTCCTCACGAGCATTCAGGGTGGTCAGTGTTCTGGATTTGGGCCATTCTACCACCACATTCTTCCAGTGTGTGGTGGTATCTCACTGTTGGTTTTAATTTGCATTGCCCTAAGGACATGTAGTCAATAAAGTCCATCCTAAAGGAGACCAGTCCTGGATGTTCATTGGAAAGACTGATGCTGAAGCTGGAACTCCAATACTTCGGCCACCTCATGCGAAGAGTTGACTCATTGGAAAAGACCCTGATTATGGGAGGGATTGGGGGCAGGAGGAGAAGGGGATGACAGAGGACGAGATGGCTGGATGGCATCACCAACTCGACACACATGAGTTTGGGTGAACTCTGGGAGCTGGTGATGGACAGGAAGGCCTGGCGTGCTGCGATTCATGGGGTCGCAAAGAGTCGGACACGACTGAGTGACTGAACTGAACTGAACTGAATGATATGTAATGTGAAGTATCTTTTCAAATGCTTGTTTGCCATTTGTATATATTCTTTGGTGAAGTGTCTTTTAAGATTTTGGAACCATATTTTAATCAGGTTGCTTGTTTTCTTAAGCATTATTTGTACATTTTGGATAACAGTTCTTTGTTGGATGTGTCATTGGCAAGTATTTACTCCTAGTCTGTGGCCTATCTTTCCATCCCATTGACATTGTCTTGCACAGAACAGAAGTTTTAAATTTTAATGAACTCTGGCTTACTCAACTATTTCTTTCATGGATCATGCATGCCTTTGGTGTTTTAGCTAAAAAGCTTTTGCAAGGCCACAGTCTAGGTCATCTAGGTTTTCTCCTATGTTATCTTCTAGGAGTTTCATAGCTTTAAACTCGATATTTAGGTCTGTGATCAATTTGGTGTTAACATTTGTGAAGAGTATAAGGTCTGTGTCTAGATTCTTTTTTTATTCTTTTTTTGTTCTTTTGCATTTGGATATCTACTAGTTTTATCATGATTTGCTGAAAAGACTCTACTATATAGCACAGGGAACTCTGCTCAATATTCTGTAATAACCTAAATGGGAAAAGAATTTGAAAAGAATAGATACTTGTGTATGTATAGCTGAATCACTTTGCTGTATACCTGAAAGTAACATAAAATTCTTAACTATATTTCAATATAAAATACAAATTAAAGAAAAAGAGTCTCCTGCTACATTCTCTTACCTTTGCTCCTTCATCAAACATCAATTGGCTGTATTTATGTAGGCCTTTTTCTGGGCTATCTATTCTGTTCCATTGATTTATTTGTCTGTTCTTTCACCAATACCACACTGTCTTAATTATTGTAGCTATATACTAAGTCTTGAATTGTGTCAATCCTCTAACTTTGTTCTTTTCCTTCAATATTATGATGGTGAGTATTTTGCTTCTCCATATAAATTTAAAATCAGTTGGTCAATCCACAAATAACTTGCTGGGACTTTGATTGAGATTGCACTGAATTTATAGATCACTTGGAAAGAACTTACATCTTGGCAATGTTGAGTTTTCCTCTCCATGAAAATGGAATACTTTTTCATTTATTTAGTTCTTCTCTGATTTTGTAGTTTCCCTTATATAGATCTTGTACATATTTTGTTCTATTTACACCTATGTATTTATGGGGGTGGGTACTGATGTAAATGTTATTGCATTTTTGATTCCAAATTCTGCTTGTCCATTGAGGGAGTGCCATGATGTTTTGAATATATTTTGAAGTCAGGAAGCATGATGCCTCTAGACTAGTTTTTATTTCTCAAGATCACTTTGATACTCTGGGTCTTTTGTAGTTCCATATGAAATTTAGGATTGCTTTTTCTATTTCTGTAAAAGAAAATGTCATTGGAATTTTGATAGAGATTGTATCTAACCTGTACATTGCAGAGTAGCAGAGGAATAACCATGTTCATCCGAAGGACGCTATTTCTAGATGATGAAAAACATGTAAATCTCAAGATACTCATGAGATCTGCATAAGAGAAGATAGACTTTTCTTCCCAGCTTTGAGTCAACGTTGATTATCTGGGCCTTGAAGCAACAACGCATGTGCCCAGTGCCTTGCAAAGCCAAATACCCTTCAAATCACTTGATTCTGTTTGCAGATCAGTTACCTGATGTCGTCTGTCCTTCTCTGTATCATAAGGATCTAAGTTTCCTAAGGCTCCCTCCTCTGTGAATTTTAGGGAAATTCAGCCAAGAGGAAGAGGGTGGAGGTGGAGTTAGAGCCAGGGTATTTACCCTTCTCACTGTGCTTCAGGTAGCACCTCCGGTGCCAGTTGTACCTCCTCTGTGGTTATAGCTCCCACCGGACTGCTCTTTCTTCTACTGTCCAAGCTTGCTGAGCAGATCCAACATGACTCCATCTTTGCTGGGCAGCCCCAACTCCAAATCTCTGGTAGCTTTCATCCCTTTGTTCTCCAAGCCTAAAGGATCGTAGCAACTTCTTGATGTTAATTTTTGGGTTGTCTCTCCCCTCCCTCCCTCCATTTGACTTCTCAACTCTTGCATCATCTGTGCATCCATTTACATGTGTCACATTTCCTGTTTGGAATATCTAGAGTGGTTTCTGTTTTCCTGGGAGGACTCCAAGTATTAAAGGCTCTTATAAAAATAATGCCAAGTTTGAACAAGGACACCAAGGTCTCTTGGTGAACCATGAAGCCGTATGGGAATAACACGGCGATATGAGGTCTACTTCCTCTTTCACATTATGTTAGTTGTTAAGTATAGGGTTGCCTTGTGACACAATGATATGAAAAACCATTCTGTTCCATATACCTGGCATTCCTTAGCGTTGTGCAGTTCACAACATGGTCACCTGTAGCTAACAAACTTGGGTAGGTAGATACTGCCCAAACACCATTTTGCTTGGTTAGTGACATTTGGTTATTAGTAGGACTAAAGTCAACTCTGAGAGATAGATAGGAAAAAAAAAAAAAAAAACAGTAATCTAAATAAAACAGTAATTTTCTCACATACAAAAGTGTGTAGGGTGAAGGATGCAAATAGAAAGTGGATGTCATATTATGAATGTTTCCAGTGGGCAGTATGAAGACAGATTGTGAGGACCCATGGGAACAAAGAGCTGTTGAAGACGAACAAACAAGTTGTGTTTTTCAGTAGCTGTGAAATGGAAATGGATTATTTTGTTAACTGAAGTTAAAAAACAACAGCAACGATAATGGAGCATTTTTCAAAATTATCAACTACTTTGGTGATTTCAACATATTTCTTTTAAAATTTGACGGGCTTTTAAATTTGTATTACATTTATCTACAGCTGTGCTGGGTCTTTGTTGCTGCATGGGTTTTTCTCCCACTGCGGCGAGCAGGGGCTACACTCTAGTTGCCGTGTGCGGGCTTCTCGTTGCGGAGCACAGGCTCTAGGGCAGGCAGGCTTCGGTATTTGCAGCCCCGGGTTCTAGAGCACAGGCTCAGTAGTTGTGGTGCTTGGGCTTAGTTGCTCCACAGCACGTGGGATCTTCCTGGATCAGGGACTGAACCGGTATCTCCTGCATTGGCAGGTAGATTCTTCTCCACTGAGTCACCAGAGAAGCCCCTAAACAATTTTTAAAGTAAAGTAAAAAGAAAAAAAAAGATATAAATAAACCAATGTGGATATGCTAAGTTGCTTTAGTCGTGTCCGATTCTTCTCAACCCTACAGACCCGTAGCCTGCCAGGCTCCTCTGTCCTTGGGATTCTCCAGGCAAGAATACTTGAGTGGGTTGCCATGCCCTCCTCCAGGGGATCTTCCAAGCCCAGGGATCAAACCAACGTCTCCTATGTCTCCTGCATTGGCAGGTGGGTTCTTTACCACTAGCGCCACCTGGGAAGCCCCAAATAAACCAATATTCAGTATTAAAAAATAAGTCTGTAGGGACGCAGTTCAGGGCTGGTATGGATTGTCATCTCCACAAAGTCCACAGCCACCCAGACACTGGATTCCTTCTAGTTCACCCATTTGCTGTGTCTCAAGTGTGAAACTTATTCCTACTATCCATGAAGCATGTCACTTCCAGACAGCAGACTGGAAGGAAAGACCAAAAAAAGCAGGAGGAGGAGATAAGCAATGGGAAAATGCCAAATATCTCCTAAGGAAGATTTCAAATAGCTACCACATGACACTTCTGCTTGAGTAACCTTTGGCCAGAACTTCCAAGAGTCGGGGTGGGAGAGCCTAGCTTATTCCTTCTCTGGTTTCTGCTTATTTTTAAGGGGAAAAGAGAAACAGTTCGCATAAGCTGATGCTGCTGCTCTGACCTTGTATCTATAGAGACTTCTAAGACCTCCAGAGAAGGAAGAAAGAAAGACTAAAATAGAAACCTAGACTCACAAACTTTGAGTATTAGATGTTGCAGTTGTGGAAATTTAGGTAAAAATCACACAGCCAGTTTATAAGAAATGTAAGATTGAAAACCAGGTTTCTGACCCCTAGTTCAGTGATCTCTTCATGATGTATTGCCTCACGGGGAAGGCTGTTCTTTGTTTTCCCTATGGCATGTCGTTCCGCCGCTCAGTTGTGTCTGACTCTTTGGGACCCCATGGACTGTAGCCTGGCAGGCTCCTCTGTCCATGGAATTTTCTAGGCAAGAATACTTCAGTGGGTTGTCCTTTCCTCCTCCAGGGGATCGCCCAACCCAGAGATAGCACCTGTGTCTCCTGCCTTGGGCAGGTGGATTCTTTATCACTCAACCACCTGGGAAGCCCATAGCCTCCAATCCAGCTGCAGGTCCTCTCCTCAGCTTGTGGGGTTTACTTTCCTATTCCTTGAGTCTGGGAAGGCATTGAACTTGCATTGGCCAAGAGAATATGGCAGAAGTGATATATGAATTTTAAGCCTAGGTCTCCAGAGATTTGCAGCTTCCCCTCTAGTTTTCTTGGAATCCAGTTGCCATGGGGCCTCTAGAGGGGTCCCATGGAGAAGATTAAAGATGCCTTGGTCAACAACCCCAGCCAACCACCAAATAGGTGAGTGAGACCATCCTGAACAAGGCAGCCTTGAGCTGCCATTTGAAACCAAACACATAAATAAGCATAGCTGACACTCTAACTGTACCTAATTTACCAAGCCAAAGAACGGAGAGACAATACATTTTTTTAAGGCACCAAATTTGGACATTGTTTACTATGGAACAACTAATAACTGGTATATTTCTTAACGAGCCAATAGATCATATTTCTTGTGGATTTTTTTTTAAGCTTCACAAAAGAAGACCACATGATGTGTTCCATTCTCCTATTTTCTGTTGTTCCAAGTGGGAAAATCACTGTTAACCAATCCTTTAAGCAAAACAGAATACTCACTGAGCATTAAACAGAACCAGTCCACACTAAATGCTTTATAGCATTTATATTATCAAGATAGGTCGATGCGTAAGTGTGGGCTTCCCTGGTGGCTCAGATGGTAAAGAATCCGCCTGCAATGCAGGAGACCTGGGTTCCATCCCTGGGTTGGGAAGATCCCCTGGAGAAGGGAAAGGCTACCCACTCCAGTATTCTGACCTGGAGAATTCCATGAACTGTATAGTCCATGGGGTCGCAAAGAGTTGGACACGACTGAGTGACTTTCACTTTCAGTTTTCATGTATAAGTATATGCTATGCTATGCTATGCTAAGTCACTTCAGTCGTGTCCGACTCTGTGCGACCCCATAGACGGCAGCCCACCAGGCTCTCCCGTCCCTGGGATTCTCCAGGCAAGAACACTGGAGTGGGTTGCCATTTCCTTCTCCAATGCAGGAAAGTGAAAAGTGAAAGTGAAGTCGCTCAGTCGTGTCCAACTCTTAGCGACCCCATGGATTGCAGCCTAACAGGCTCCTCCGTCCATGGGATTTTCCAAGCAAGAGTACTGGAGTGGGGTGCCATTGCCTTCTCCTGTATAGTTCTCTCATTCTTCACATGATAAGAAAAGTCAAGCTCCTTGTCCTTGATCATGCAGCTAATGCAGTTGGTTTAATAAAGGAACTAGAGTCCTCAAGGCCCAAGACCAATTGCCTTTATTCTCTCTTAAAACTGTTCCCATAAAACCTGCTCTGTTTAGCCTTTTCATAACAACTGAGTGAAAATTTTCACTTCTGGGTAAAATCTTGGGGAAGTCCAGTAGCTTTTCAGTTACTTTAGGTAATAAGAAGCTCTCCAGTTATTTTTAGCTAATAACTAGTGCATTCTTGTCTACCCCCAAAACTTTGGACTGTTGTTGCCTTCAAAATTTTTCCCCTTCCCAAGTTTGCACTTGCCTCGAGCTTCATGGCTACAGTGGCAAATGCAGGTTATGGTCAGGTTATGGTCTCTCTCTCTGCCTGTCTTCTTTCTAACTTGCAACTGCAGCTTTGGTTACTTGCAGGCTGATGCTTGGGAAGGAAGGAGAAGTAAGGGATGGAAAAGGCTTCACTTTTAATCTGGCGCTAGAGCCCTCTGGATAAGGCCGATATCCCAAGTTGTCTCTCTTATGGATTCCTCTGTGGGCTCTTCAGAGTTATTTTCACTAAAAACATCTGCCTCAAATCATCCAAACTGAATTACACTTCCCCTGGCTTAAGAAAGTAAGTCTAAGTGAAAGTAGCTCAGTCGTGTCCAACTCTTTGCAACCCCATGGACTATACAGTCTATGAAATTCTCCAGGCCAGAATACTGGAGTGGGCAGCCTTTCCTTTCTCCAGGAGGTCTTCCCAACCCAGGGATTGAACCCAGGTCTCCCACATTTCATATGGTCTCTTTACCAGCTGAGCCACCAGAGAAGCCCCAGAATAATGGAGTGGGTAGCCTATCCCTTCCCCAGTGGATCTTCCCAACCCAGGAATTGTACTGGGGTCTCCTGCATTGCAAGCGGATTCTTTACCAACTGAGCTTCCTGCCCTTCATAATTTTGCCTTTATTTTTAATTCCAAAGGTGCCTGTCCATCCTCTTCCTTCTGGGTGGTCCCTCTTCTGGCAGGAAGCCCTGCATTATGCACATTTCATATCAGCTCCTGGCCAGCTCCTTTCCATGGGAACCACAGAGCACAGATGGTGCCCTGAGTCTATAACAGTGTGCCTGTGTCCACGGCAGTGTTCTTTGCTGTACAGGTATCCAGACAAATTCTTTTGTCTTTATAATGTTCAGACACAAGTCATTTGCCACTTCCTGACATTTCAAATTCTTCAAATCATTCTCTTTTATCTCCATATTTGGCTCAAAGTAAGTGGTAAACATGATTCACGGTGAGGCAAGGAAAAACCCACAGTATCCCCAAACCTTTTTTAGAGAAGACATTCTCTAATGCCTTCAAGCTCTCAGCAAATTCTTAGCCTTGTCTGATATTCCATCAGGATCTGAGACAAACCAGAAGTGGAACAAGCAGGTTCAGAATCTTTTATCCTTTACTGCACAGATGATCTGATACTATTGCATTGCTCTTGGAAACTCTGAAATGATGTACACAAACACATGCAAGTGGTGATACCAGTCATTTGTTGTTGGTCTACAATTTGCAAGACAGTGTAGAAAACACACCTTTCTTTATTTAGTCCTATGGTAATCTGTCATGAAAGGTGTTGTTGTTGTTCAACTGCTAAGTCCTCTCCAACTCTTCATGACCTCATGGACCACAGCATACTAGGTTTCCTTGTCCTGCACTATCTCCTGGAGTTTGCTCAAACTCACGTCCATTTTATTCAGTGATGCCATCCAACCATCTCATCCTCTGTCACCCCCATCTCTTTCTGCCCTCAATCTGTCCCAGCAACAGGGTCTTTTCAAATGAGTCAGTTCTTCACATCAGGTGGCCAAGTATTGGAGCTTCAGCTTCCGCCTTCTCCTTCCTTCCCATGACAGATCCAGCCCCAGTCATGGAAGGTAAGATGATTTACAGGAACTAGAGGTACAGATTCATTAGGAGATTTTCCCAAGATTGCATGACTGTAACCAGTAGAACCCAGATTCAAATCAACTCCTGCATGTCTAGAGCTAAAATTCCTGCTTTACACTAGACCACATCATTTCTATTGCAAAATACACTGAATGTATTTACTAAGGCTGTCAGGTGCAGAATGATAGAAGCAAGATAAACAGGGAGATGGGGGAGGTTAGACCACAGGAAAGATGTGACATATTGAGATGTCAACCTCTCTGCCCTGCTGCTGGGAAGGAAAAAGGGAGAGAAGATCTAAACAGTCTGTCAACAGTTCCAGCTAAAGGCAGATCTTTAAAAATAAAGGAAACAGAACTACAATCCAGGAAACGATATTTTTTAAATGATGTTCTGTGTGTGTGCCTGTATGTGTTTCAATAGAGGTAAAGGGATTAACTGAATTTTGGGAGAAACAAAGGAAGAGAAAGAGTAAAGGGAACAGCTTCCCAGGTTGGAGATATGACTGTGATTCTCAATTTCAATTCAGAGTAAACTTCCCCTTTTGGGTGACAATACAGTTAATCAACAGCTAGTAAATGATATTGGTAGCAGATGCTCTAACTTAAGAATAAGGTGTCAGTAAAAAAAAAGATGCAGCATACACATGCACATATGTAGCTGTAGCCGTATATAGACATATATATATACACACATATATCTCAATACACACACACACAATTGGGTATTACTCAGCCATTAAAAGGGCTTGCCTGGTGGGTCAGTGGTAGAGAATCGCCTGAAATACAGGAGACATGGTTTCGATCCCTGGGTCAGGAAGATCCACTGGAGAAGCAACCTACTCCTGTATTCTTACCTGGGAAATGCCATGGACAGGGGAGCCTGCTGGGCTACAGTCCATGGGGTTGCAAAAAAGTTGGATACAACTTAGAGACTAAACAGCAACAAAACAGCCATAAAAAAGAGTGATATATTGCCACTTGTGACAACATGGATGGAGGGTATTATGCTGAGTGAAATAAGTCAAAGAGAGAAAGGCAAATACTGTATGATGTCATCTACATGCAGACTCTAAAAAACAAAACTAATTGAACAAACTTAACAAAACAGAAACAGAGTTACAGATACAGAGAACAAACAGGTGCTTACCAGAGGAGAGGGGTTGGGAGGAAGAAAAAAAGTGGGTGAGGGAGATTAAAACGCACAAGCTTCTAGCATGAGTCAAGGTATGAAATGTGCAGTGTAGGGAATACAGTTAACACCTAGGTAATGTCTTTGTGTGGTGACAGGTGGTAACTAGACTTATCATGGTGATCATTTTGAAATGCAAGGAGAATAAAAAATCCTAAGAGTTCACCTCGCAAGGCAAAACTTTGTTTCCAATTTCTGTATTTTTTCTTTTCCTTTTAATTATTTTTTAAAAACTTTCTATTTTGTATTGGGGTATAGCTGATTAATAATGTGATGGTTTTGAGTGAACAGAGAAGGGACTCAGCCATAGGTATAAACATATCCATTCTCCCCCAAACTCCCCTCCTGTCCAGGCTGCCACACAACATTGAGCAAAGTTCCATGCGGCATACAGTAGTTTCCTGTTGTTTTAATTCTGTATCTGTGACATGAAACATTTTCTGCTCTATGCTCTGCCAGTAAAAAAGCCTTTTCAAATTGTAAATTTCTGAACCCAGGTTAAAAGAAGCCAGCTACTTTGGAAGCCATCAGCTACTTCCTCTCCAATAAGTGCTGAGAGTTGGGGGCATGCGAGTCTCAGCCAATCTGCCACATCAGCCATCTTTTACAGTAAACAAGGAATTAGGAAGTGAACAATAAAGAAAGCAGGATTGGCCCCAGATAGCTAGATGCATATGAAAGAATGATTTCACCAAGCCTGGACACTTGCATCTTCCCATACATAGAAGATCGTTGAATCTCTTTGTGTGAGAGATTTAGGTTTTCTTACTTAACCTTTCAATATTCAGATTACCTGTCCCTTGCTGCAAACTTGTATATAGCCTGGCTCCTCCCTTGCTTCCTCAGAGTCCGCTCTCTCAGGGTCACCTAAGATACTGTCTCCCAGGCCCAAGTCCTAACATTTCCACCGAATAAAACCAAACTCTCAACTTTTAGGTTATGTGTATCTTTTTCCGGTTGACATATCTACATGAGATGATGCATATTTACTAAACTTATTGTGATAATCATTTCACGACATATGTCAGTCAAACCATTATATTATACATCCCAAACTTAAGAGAGTACTATATGTCAGTTATGTATCAATTAAAAAAAAAAACAAACTGGAAGTGGGGTTGCAGTGGGAACCAAGTCAGGGCATCCGGCCAGACAAAGGGGATTGTTTGGACACCAAAGACACCATACACAGCTGACTGCTATCTATGCAAATTTTCCCAGGCTCTAAAGTTAGACACTGTTTTATGTTGTCCCAGCCTATCAATAACTAATGTGGTTAAACCAGCTCTTGTGGTGCTTACTGTGATGGCAAGATACCTTTTAGCAATAACTACCAGGAAGCTCTGAACAAAATAAAGGTTTATTACTTACAAAACCTGGAAGTTACATAGCACACATGGGGCCACACAGTGAGGTTGAGATTAGGAAGAGAGAGAATGCAGGAACTTGGGGTTCTGCTTTTATTTGGGTCAAGGGCGGGGGCTTGTTCCTTGTTCTGGTTTGCTCTTTATTCGGTGAATTTAAAACATAACAGGGAGAATTTAAAGCATGGGAGGAGGAATAAAACAAGTAGCCCAAATGGTCAGTTACTGAAATCAACCAGGATCTCTAATACAAAGCATCCTCAGTAGGGGAGGCGGCCTGGCCCTTCATCTATGGTTGGTGATAGTTGGCTTTGAAGTGGACACCACTTGAAAGGCACTTGCATCACAAAAAAGGAGTTACAAAAACCAAGAACCACCTGTCAGGATACCTTCTTCTGGAGCCTAGTTTCCTTGCCAACCCCTGGCAGCTTCATTCCATCTCTAGTTCTTGAACTCAACACAGCTTACTGATGACTTGGCCTCAATTTTGGAGTTTTTCTACTCATGTTTTCCAAAGGATCTCCACCATCTGTAATCCTCATCTATGGTCCACCTGGGGTATTATCCAACCAGGGCTGCAGACTGAGAATAAAGCTGTCTGGGTGTGGAGTAGACTATAGGACCTTTCCTGATTCTGCCGGCAATTGAAGATCCAAGGCATGAATGTAAGCCCAAATTCTCACAGTTTGTACAAGTTTAAATCTGCATAATCAAGCTCAGTCAACCCTGAATACTCATTGGAAGGACCGATGGTGAAGCTGGGACTCCAACATTTGACCCACCTGATGTGAAAAGCCAACTCATTGGAAAAGACCCTGATGCTGGGAAAGATTGAGGGCAGGAGGAGAAGAGGGTGACAGAGAGAGAATGAGGTGGTTAGATAGCATCACTGACTCAATGGACGTGAATTTGAGCAAACTCTTGGAGATAGAGAAGGACAGGGAAGCCTGGCTTGCTACATCCGTGGGGTCACACAGTTAGATATAACTTAGTGACTGAACAACAACAACAGCAAATCAAGTTCAGGGATCAGCATTGAAGGATGTGTGCTAGATCTAAAAGAGGGGACAGAGCCGAGAGTCAGCGGAGAACCAGAAAGAAATTAAGTGATCCAGGTCTAAATTAAATTGGGGAGTTTTGAAGAAGTCTTTTTCTGTGGAAGTAGGGTGGTGTTTGCATGAGTGGACATGCTGGCGTAAAGTTTCATGGATGAAGGAATGCTACATCACCATGTGTCCTGAGATGCCCTGCAGTGCCTGAGGGCAGAACAAGAGCCACCATTTATGTCTGTAGGCTTTCTCACGTAGAAGGCTAGCCAATTTAGATTCCTGCCATTTCTTTCCTGGATAGTTTTTGCTGGCTTCACTTAGATGTTAATATTTCTGCTATCACACAGGTGAACCAAACCCTCTCACACCAGCTAGAAAGTATGTGAGGTTTTCAATAAAGTAGGTGCAATGGTTTGGACTATTATTTAGCTGATATTAATTATTCTTCCCCTCCTATGTGCAAAGTGTTCTCCCTCCTGGTCTGTTGATGTTGACTTTGGCCATATGATTAACTTTGACCAAAGGAACCCTGATAAACATGATAAAAACTGAGTCTTAATTGTTGTTGTTGTTTAGTCATTAAGTTGTGCGTTGCAACCCGCATGGACTGTAGCCCTCCAGGCTCCACTGTCCTTGGGATTTCTCAGGCAAGAATACTGGAGTGGGTTGCCATTTTCTTCTCCAAGATCCCTGCAATCTTCCCAACCTAGGGATTGAACCGCATCTCCTGCATTGCAGGCAGATTCTTTACCACTGAGCCACCCACCTGGGATGCCTGAGTCTTAATTGCTTGTGTGGTTTGGCTTGAATCTTGCACTCTGGTGATTCTTTATGGGAAAACATGGCTTGCTTAGCTTCTGCCCCTTCAGCCTGGGCCCTGGAAGAAACACATATGCAGCAGACTTACATAAACATATAGCCTAGATCCAGGCCCATCCCAAATGCAGCCCAAAGCACAGATGAACATGGTTTACATCAGTGGAGACACACTAGATCTTTGATCATGAGAACTAATGCTTGTTTTTGCAACCACTGAATTTTGCATGATTTGTTATCAGGCATTATTATGGCATTAGTTGACTAAGACAGTAGACTTAGCAAGATCTTATGCAAATTCTTTTTGAGGACATATATATTGAATTGAAACCTGTGTTGATTAGAGTCTCCTACATCCAGAGTATTGCCCTGGACATCTGTTGAATTGCAAAGAAGAGAGTGGTGCACACATGCTAAGTCACTTCAGTCACGTCCAACTCTTTGTGACCCCATGGACTGTAGCCCACCAGGCTCCTCTGTCCATGGATTCTCCAGGCAAGGATACTGGTGTGGGTTGCCATTTCCTTCTCGAAGGGATCTTCCTGACCCAGGGATCGAACCTGCATCTCTTTTGTCTCCTGCACTGGGAGGCGGGTTCTTTACCACTAGTGCCACTGGGAAGCCTGAAGAGAGTGGCAGTTTGGAGTAGATACCAAGAAAAGTGAGGATAAGGATCCCGCTTTTGAGATGTGTCAACTTACACGTAAACTTCAGGCTTTGGGGTGTTACCTTCAAGTTTTTGCCATACTCAATACCAACCAAACTATTACTGTTAAATATGTTTTGGTTGATTCACTATTTTATTTGAATAGGGATTATGTATTCTAAAGTGAAAAGTGAAAGTGAAAGTTGCTCAGTCATGTCCGACTCTTTTCGACACTATGGACTATACAGTCCATGGAATTCTTGAGGCCAGAATACTGGAGTAAGTAGCTGTTCCCTTCTCTGGGGAATCTTCCCAACCCAGGAATCAAACCCAGGTCTCCTGCATTGGAGGCAGAGTCTTTACCAGCTGAGCCACGAGGGAAGCGGAAGAATATTGGAGTGGGTAGCCTATCCCTTCTCCAGCAGATCTTCCTGACCCAGGAACTGAACCGGGGTCTCCTGCATTGCAGGTGGATTCTTTACCAACTGAGCTATCAGGGAAGCTATGTATTCTGCTGCTACTGCTGCTAAGTCGCTTCAGTCTTGTCCAACTCTGCGATCCCATAGACGGCAGCCCACCAGGCTCCGCTGTCCCTGGGATTCTCCAGGCAAGAACAATGGAGTGGGTTGCCATTTCCTTCTCCAATGCATGAAAGTGAAAAGTGCAAGTGAAGTCGCTCAGTCATGTCCGATTCTTCGCAACCCCATGGACTGTGGCCTACCAGGCTTCTCTGTCCATGGGATTTTCCAGGCAAGAGTACTGGAGTGGGTTGCCATTGCCTTCTCCATATGTATTCTAATCATACCTATAAAAGAAAATATATGCAAATAAATTAAAATAGAGCATTCCATCTACTTGCCACTTAAATTGTTTTAAAAGCCATAAATTCTTCTTTACCAAATGTGATCCTCAACCCTCAATAATGGCTTTTTTTTGAAAGAGCAGTTCAAAATGCTCCAAACTGACCCAGGAATGTGTTTCTTCCTTGTCTTATCAAAGTCTTCGGCATTGCCTATAACATCAAGGCTTTCTCTGGCTCATTCAGAAACAGGCTTATTGCCCCTTAGGAGGTAGCTTTTAGTTGTTAGTACCAAAATCAAGCAGTCTTAGAAGATAATTGCCACTGATGGATACACCTGAGATTTCCATCATGTGTAGACAAATGGCACATTCTTGATTTGGATCCCTTAACCACTGTGGATGGTGGCTGATTGCGGACACACAACAAAGACCACTTATTTCCAAACGGGATATTAGATGTTTGAGTGTTTGGAGAATAACACCCCTCAAGGCAGCCGCAGAATAAAGTGGTCAGCAAGGATAGATAGTTCAAAGAGTTTTGACAAAAGACCGACTAGGAAGAGATTTCCAAACACTAAATCTTAGTGATGAAGAGATTTAATTGTTAAGGCTTTGGTTCCATTCCCAGCTCTGATAATTATTGACTTTATATCTCTGGGTAAGTTTATTGTACTGGGGAAGGGAATGGCAAACCACTTCAGTATTCTTGCCTTGAGACCCCATGAACAGTATGAAAAGGCAAAAAGAATAGGACACTGAAAGATGAACTCCCCCGGTCAGTAGGTCCCTTACGATTATACAGTGGAAGTGAGAAATAGATTTAAGGGACCAGATCTGATAGACAGAGTGCCAGATGAACTATGGATGGAGGTTTGTGACATTGCACAGGAGACAGGGATCAAGATCACCCCCAAGAAAAAGAAATACAAAAAAGCAAAATGGCTATCTGAGGAGGCCTTACAAATAGCTGTGAAAAGAAGAGAAGCCAAAAGCAAAGGAGAAAAGGAAAGGTATATCCATTTGAATGCAGAGTTCCGAAGAATAGCAAGGAGAGATAAAAAATGTTCCTCAGTGATCAATGCAAAGAAATAGAGGAAAACAACAGAATGGGAAAGACCAGAGATCTCTTCAAGAAAATTAGACATACCAAGGGAACATTTCATGCAAAGATGGGCTCAATAAAGGACAGAAGTAGTATGGACCTAACAGAAGCAGAAGGTATTAAGAAGAGGTGGCAAGAATACACAGAAGAACTATACAAAAAAGATCTTCATGACCCATATAATCACGATGGTGTGATCACTCACCTAGAGCCAGATATCCTGGAATGTGAAGTCAAGTGGGCCTTAAGAAGCATCACTATAAGCAAAGCTAGTGAAGGTGATGAAATTCCAGTTGAGCTATTTCAAATCCTAAAAGATGGTGCTGTGAAAGTGCTGCACTCAATATGTCAGCAAATTTGGAAAACTCAGCAGTGGCCACAGGACTGGAAAAGGTCAATTTTCATTCCAATCCCAAAGAAAGGCAATGCCAAAGAATGCTCAAACTACTACACAATTGCACTCATCTCACATGCTAGTAATGCTCAAAATTCTCCAAGCCAGGCTTCAACAATATATGAACTGTGAACTTCCAGATGTTCAAGCTGGTTTTAGAAAAGGCAGAGTGTTGGGGGCCAGAGTGAGGTACTCCGCCCGTGGCAAAGGTCATGAGGAAGGAGGCTCAACATACGCAAAGGCGGGATCGAGCCTCAGGAGTCCCCCTGGAAATCCTCGAGCGTCTACCCCCATAACCAGAGCCTGCCTACTTTACTACTTTGTGCTCTTACCTACACCTCTGACTTTACTGGGGGCTGTCCCCCACGACCTCTTTCGGAGAAGGAGTTAACCTAGAGATCCAGTTAATAATAATTCCTGGGCGTGATAAGACTGTTTTAACCTACAAACTCCTCTGAAGGTTCTCTAGCCTGCCTGACAGGCTTCTCCGGCCACATGTGATTGCTCACAGCCTCCCAACCGTGAGAGGCACGAGATGCTTTAAACCTTCTAAAAACAGGTTCCTTAGAAAAGTTAGAAAACTATTAGTATAAGTATAATGGGCTGATTAGAAATTGTATTGGTGAAGGGTTTTTCATTTGTTGAGCCAATGTTTGTTGCTAAGTCTCCACATCCCCTGCCCTTACACACATTAATGAATATATAGAAGAAATAAGTATTAACCTTTGATATTAATCACGTTAGACCTTAGGCTAAGTAAATTCTTTCCTTAACTAAAACCCACTACACCCTCACCCTGTAGGAATGTAACTTTATTTGGGTGGCGTCTGTTTTGAGAATAATCAGCCCTGGAGAAATAAGTGTCCTGATCGACTGACCGCTGTCACAAGGAGAGGGTCGTAAATTGTCAGCAGGCCCCCCTGGCCAGAAGGTGATGTAACACCCCTAAGACCTCTGTATACATTTGTGTGAAGCACCTGACTTTAATAAAAGTCAGGACTGCTGTCCCCACGTGACTTTTGTATAACATCTCAGTGTATAAAAACAGACTCTGGAAAATAAAGAATTGGGATCAGTTTCTCGAAATACTGGTCTCCCCATGTCGCTCTCTCTCTCACTCTGGCTGAGTCTCCATCTGGAGCTCGGAACCCACCATGCTTACTAATTATGCCTGGGCTTCTAAGATCCGACCAGGGAGGCCTCAGTGTCTCCTCTCCTTCGGGAGAACGGAAGGACGCCTGCGGCCTACGTAAGTGGTGCAAACTTCTTGTCTTGAAGTTTTATTGGTCTCCCGCGTAAACCAAGCTACTCAGCCTCTTTTCTCCACTGAATTTTCCTACTGAGCTATCCTTATTCTATTACTCTTTATATCTTTAATTAATATCTAGTTGAAGCTATTGTATCCTGATCCTCGCCTATGTCGTCTCTCCTTCGAATACCCTGGATCAGCCGGGGCAGGACCCCGGCAGCAGAGGAACCAGAGATCAAATTGCCAGCATCTGCTGGATTATTGAAAAAGCAAGAGAGTTCCAGAAAAACATCTATTTCTGCTTTATTGACTATGCCAAAGCCTTTGACTCTATGGATCACAACAGACTGTGGAAAATTCTGAAAGAGATGGGAATACCAGACCACCTGACCTGCCTCTTGAGAAATCTGTATGCATGTCAGGAAGCAATAGTTAGAACTGGACATGGAACAACATACTGGTTCCAAATAGGAAAAGGAGTACATCAAGGCTGTATATTGTCACCCTGATTATTTAACTTATATGCAGAGTACACCATGAGAAACACTGGGCTGGATGAAGCACAAGCTGGAATTAAGATTTCCAGGAGAAATATCAATAACCTCAGATATGCAGATGATAGCACCCTTATGGCAGAAAGTGGAGAACTAAAGAGTCTCCTGATGAAAGTGAAAGAGGAGAGTGAAAACGTTGGCTTAAAACTCAACATTCAGAAAATGAAGATCATGGCATCTGGTCCCATCACTTCATGGGAAATGGATGGGGAAACAATGGAAACAGTGGCAGACTTTATTTTTCTGGGCTCCAAAATCACTGCAGATGGTGACTGAAGCCATGGAATTAAAAGACACTCCTTGGAAGAAAAGTTATGAACAACCTAGACAGTAGACATTACTTTGTCAGCAAAGGTCCATCTAGTCAAGGCCCTGGTTTTTCCATTTGTTATATATGGATGTGAGAGTTGGACTATAAAGAAAGTTGAGCACTGAAGAATTGATGCTTTTGAACTGTGGTGTTGGAGAAGTCTTGAGAGTCCCTTGGACTGCAAGGAGATCCAACCAGTCCATCCTAAGGGAAATCAGTCCTGAATATTCATTGGTAGGACTGATGCTGAAGCTGCTGCTGCTGCTAAGTTGCTTCAGTCATGTCCGACTCTGTGTAACCCCATAGACGGCAGCCCACCAGGCTCCTCTGTCCCTGGGATTCTCCAGGCAAGAATACTGGAGTGGGTTGCCATTTCCTTCTCCAGTGCGTGCATGCATGCTAAGTTGCTGAAGCTGAATCTCCAATATTTTGGCCACCTGATATGAAGAACTGACTCATTTGAAAAGACCCTGATGTTTGGAAAGATTGAAGGCAGGAGGAGAAGGAGACGACAGAGGATGAGATGGTTGGATGGCATCACCGATTCAATGGACATGAGTTTGAGTAAACTCTGGGAGTGGTGATGGGCAGGGAGGCCTGATATGCTGCAGTCCATGAGGTCACAAAGAGTTGGACACAACTGAGCGACTGAACTGAACTGACCAAAGTTTACTGTACTTCCATGTAGCTCAGTTTTCTCATCTATAAGATGGGAGGGGAAAAAAGATCTTATCTCCCTCATGGAATTACTTCAAAGACTGAATGGGAACATATATGGAAACAAAGCAGTTATTGTAGCCCCTAAACAGCAGGAAATTAAAAGACGCTTACTCCTTGAAAGAAAAGTTATGACCAACCTAGATAGCATATTGAAAAGCAGAGACATTACTTTGCCAACAAAGGTTCGTCTAGTCAAGGCTATGGTTTTTCCTGTGGTCATGTATGGATGTGAGAGTTGGACTGTGAAGAAGGCTGAGTGCCGAAGAATTGATGCTTTTGAACTGTGGTGTTGGAGAAGACTCTTGAGAGTCCCTTGGATTGCAAGGAGATCCAACCAGTCCATTCTGAAGATCAGCCCCAGGATTTCTTTGGAAGGAATGATGCTGAAGCTGAAACTCCAGTACTTTGGCCACCTCATGGAAAGAGTTGACTCATTGGTAAAGACTCTGATGCTGGGAGGGATTGGGGGCAGGAGGAGAAGGGGACAACAGAGGATGAGATGGCTGGATGGCATCACTGACTCGATGGACGTGAGTCTGAGTGAACTCCGGGAGTTGGTGATGGACAGGGAGGCCTGGCGTGCTGCGATTCATGGGGTCGCAAAGAGTCAGACATGACTGAGAAACTGAACTGAACTGAAACGGTAGGAAGTACTCAGTAAAAACTGTGTTCTGAATGTGGCTGCTCTGATTTTTGACATCATTATGGTATCAAACAAAAGATCCTGGGATTGAAATGCACAGAACCATGAACGCAATCGGGAGGCAGTGTCAGTGAAGGTCTGTGAGCGTCTGCTCCTGGGCCTTGTGCTGGTTGTGAGCTGGAGCCGCCTTGCCTTGGAGTTCAGCCGGGGGTGTGGAGTGACTGGGCGTGGCTGGGGAGGCGTGGATGCTGATCATGATGCAAGGTGGAAGATAAGGTGCTTTAGGCTCCAGAGGCGGCAGCCAGAACAGAGGCTTCTCCGCCTTCACTAAGGCCGAGGGATGGAGAGGGCTGGCCTGTCAGCCTTATCTCTGACTTGGCCCGGAGCCTAAGTGGCTGTTTACAGGGCTGGTTATAGGGCATGCTTGTGCCTCAGCTTGCTCTTATCTAATCTGAATTGTCCTTCTTATCATTTCCTCGAGAAACTGCAGCCCGGAGGACTTGGTTGGTGGAAAAGGATCAGGGAGGGGGGGGTAGGTGTGAAAGAAGCTAGAAGTCCATCTGTAGAGAACTGGACTTTGGGGGAAGGGAAGGGAACTGAGAAAGCATGGTGGATTTGTATCTAAACAGACCAAAACCTCTCAAAGTCCTGAGTCATCGTTTGGTTCTCAATCCTTAACCTGCTGGCTTGACTGTTCTGCAGCTGAGCTCAGGCATTCAGTTGTCTGACTGTGAACCCATGGACTATAATAGCCAGCCAGGCTCCTCTGTCTGTGGGATTTTCCAGGCAAGCGTACAGCAGTGGGTTGCAATTTCCTCCTCCAGGGGATCTTCCCAACCCAGGGATTGAACCTGCATCTCTTGCATCTCCTTGCATTGGCAGGCTAATTCTTCACCACCAAGCCAGCTGGGAAGCCCCCTCATGTAGACACATGTTATTTTAAGAATCAACTCAGTGGATCACTGTTCTCTTAGACATTCAGAAAAAAAATGGGGAAGCTCATATGTGGCTGATATCTGCTGACTCCCACCCCACCCCACACCACCCCCATTCAATTGGTTTCCATGACTTTGTTTTCCTCTGTAAATGTTTTCTGTCCACGTGTTCTCCCCTCTGCCCTCACCCAGGGCTGGGCCTCTCTATATCACTCCTGTTCCATAGAACCAGCACTGTTTCTCTTGTCTTTTATCAATCCAGAACCCCAGCACCAGCCATTTGTAGGGATTATTTTCATCATGTCATACTCTTCCTCAAAAGCCTTTGGTCCCTTTTTTTCTGACTTTGAAGTTGTGACTTTTCTTCAAAACTTTCATGATGCTTTACAATCTGGTGTCCGTCAACATAGGAGCTTTATTCCTCATCTCCAGCCATGGAGCCGACCATCCTTACCCACATTCCAACAAATACCCCATAACACAGTACTGGTCAGGAAATACTGCACAGGTATCATTACTGTGACTGTCCTAGTGAATCCCATTTTGCCTGAGATGGAGAAACAAAGAATGATGGTGAAATACGTTCTTTCAGAAATGTGCTAAGACCCCAGGTGAGGACTCAGTATGATGTGGGAAAGAGAATTTCTGGCTTAGAATGCAGTTCATTCCTACAAGTGTTTACAAAATATCTTATGAGGCTGTGAAAGAGAAAGGAGCCTTGTTTCTGTTACCAAAGAGCTTGTAATCAATAGAGAGATGATATACAAGTTTGCAAAGTCACTTCAGTTGTATCAGACTATTTGCAACCCTATGGATTGTAGCCCACGAGGCTCCTCTGTGTGTGGGATTCTCCAGGCAAGAATACTGGAGTGGGTTGCCATACAAGGCAACTGGGTAATAGCATAAGAGGGTCAGTCATGCCTGTCTCAACTGGAAAAAAAAAATGCACACCTTGAAAGTTGAGAATTATGTTTTATCTGGTGGACTTAATGAGGATTTAAGTCCAGGGTACAGCCTCTTAGATAGCTCTGAGGGACTGTTCCAAAGACGTAATGGAGGAGCCAGGTTATATAAGAGATGTTGCAAAAATAGCAACAACATAAAAGGTAGTAGAATATCAAAAGTATCTTAGTCACCCAGTTGTGCCTGACTCATTGTGACCCTATGGACTGTAGCTCGCCAGGCTCCTCTGTCCATGGAATTCTCCAGACAAGAATACTGGAGTGGGTAGCCATTCTTTCTCCAGTGGATCTTCCTAACCCAGGGATCGAACCTGGGTCTCCTGCATTGCAGGTGGATTCTTTACCACTGAGCTACCTGGGAAGCCCATCAAAAGATTACTGCTAATTAAAGAAAAAACCATACATCTCAAGTTTATGACTTTAATGCTTGTCTATGTATGGGAAGATGCAGTCGTCAGGACTTATTGACATTATTCCTTTGATATGTACTGTACTATCTAGGGCTGGTATCCTGTTTTTCCTCTGTCCTGAATCCTCTCAGCATGCACCATTGGGGCAGCTGTAGTGGCTGATGGCTTGATGGCTGAAGCATCCTTTGCTTACCAATATGACAGGCAACATTCTTTGTCCACACTTCATTCTTTGTGGAAGGTGTGAGACCAGGTGAGGTATTCAAAGGGAAATATCATTCCTCATTTTCCAAATGATGAAACTTACCTGCCTGAGAGTTTAAGTGGTCATTCACAGTCACAGAGCTAGTAATGAGCAGATTAGGGTCTCCTAGCTTGTTGTTCTCTTTCCTGGACTGTTCTGCCTGCAACCTGCAGGGCTGTGATGCTCCCAGGGAAGCCATTAAGCATGCTTGGGAGCAGAGGGAATGGGCATGGAGCTGGAAGACCTCCCAGGGGAGGGGACGTTTGACCTGAGAATTAAAAGGCTCAAGATGTTTCCATCATATTAGGAAAGAGAGAAGAAAGAATATTCCAGAAATAAAGTCTGTGAGCAGAGGCATAGAGCAAGGCAAGAGGAGCCACCCAGGGCAGGATTGCTTGGGGAATGGAGACTGCCTCCCTTTGCCTCCCCTGAGAGGCTGAGATAAAGGAGCCAGGAGAGGCTGGGGTGTCTCCAGACCGATAAACAGGCTCCACCCAGAGGCCAGTAGCATGTGTGTGGGGACAGGGACTGCGGGTGGCACATGTGCCCTTTCTTTAGGAAAAAGGAACTGGGGTGGGGGTCAAAGCGAGGTTATTTCCTGAATCCCCGTCCTCAGACTCAGCACCTAGAGCAGAAGCAGGACGCATTCTGAGAGCAAGAGAGACGGCCAGACAGACGGCAAGTCCCCTGGAGAAGGCCATTCCCTTTGGGAGTCAGATGCCTAGGGTGGGAGGTGGGGCCAGCTGGTGTGTGTGTGTGTGTGTGTGTGTGCATTCTCTGTCCCCCTCCAGAAAGGAGGGATGTGGGACTTGGAGAGTAGGAACCGGGGAGGAGAGGCAGGTGATGGGAGACCGAGGAGGCGGGAAATCTCAGGAAGAGAGGTTCATTCTGAAGCCCGCCTAGGAGCACTGCCCTGGGATGAACATACATGTATGTGTGTGTGGTGGTGGTGGTGGTGGGGGGGGGCACACAGGTAAGGGGGTAGGTGGGCAAGAGGAGGTCTCAAAATGACCTGATATAACTCTCTGTGATGTACCCCCTTCCTGAACCAGCTTCACTGTCCTGCCTCCTCCACATCCAGTTCAGGAAGGTGGACACAAAGAGTCGGTGGGGAGAGCCATGTGGACTGAGCAAGCGAGTGGATCGGGGACACGCAGGAGATGGGAGGTAAGTGCGCAGGGCAGCATTCTGACAGCCCTTCCAGCTCCCAGGGGTCCAAAGAAGGCTGGGTTTGGGAGAGTAAGGGGCGTTATCTCTGTACCAGGGGGTCCCAGCACCAACTAGCGGGGCAGAGCTCCGACAATCCTTCCAGCTCCCAGGGGTCCAAAGAGGCCTGGGTTCGGGAGAATAAGAGGCATTATCTCTGTACCACGGGGCCCCAACACCAACTAACTGTTCCTTCTTCCTCCTTCCCCCTCCCTCCCCCATCCCAATTCTCTCCATTGTGTGTTTTTTGTTTCCCGGTTCTCGGCACAGAGATCTCCAGAAGAGGAGCTGCACACCGCACAGGATGGATGGTGGCAAATGACCTTGCGGGCGCTAAGGACTCTTCTGCTCTTCAGTATAATCCTTGGTCTTTCTCTGCTGCTTTGGGGCTATGTGTTCCAGGGCTGTGGTCCTTGTAAGCGAGATCCTAGATCCCCCCACAGCCCACTCTCCATCCACCCATCCATCCTCCCAAGACCCACCACACATCCTGACCCCTGGGGGACCCGGGTTCCCAGCCTCGTGCCCCGTGAATCCCTCTCCTGCCCATCAGTCAGACCATTTCCTCCTCATCAGGGTCCCTGTCCCTTTCCCTAACCAGACACTTCTTTGCTTTGCCCCTTGGGGGGAGTCCTCATCGCTTCCTCTTTCGCAGCTCTGAGCTTTTCCCCACAGCCCCTTGCAAGACATCTGTGTGTCAGGACCTCCTGGATCTCTACTTGGCCTCTGGGAACACCAGTGTGGCCCCCTGCACTGATTTCTTTAGCTTTGCCTGTGGAAACATCAACAGGACTGGCAGTCCTTTTCAGGCTCTTGCAGAGGAGAACAAGCGACGAGTTCGAAGAATCCTGGGTAAGGGAATCAGGATGGAAGATTCTCTTGCTGTAGGTGCCATGGAGCCTGGAATGATCATGACTGTCCCTCCCAAGCCTGTGTGGCTGGGGAACAGCCAGCTTGTACCATGCTCCACTGGCTCCTAGGGAACTGCTAGGTTTGCTTCTCCATCGCCATACATTTCACAGCAGATCCTGCCTCTCTTCCATCTCTTCTGGTCCCTCTCATCCTCATTTCTTTACCTGGTCCCTATCCCCTCACCTTTCCCATCCATCCACAGATATCTGTGTTATCTCCCTTAAATTTTCAGTCTCTACCCTGTGCCCGATGTCTTCCCACACTGGCGTCTCCTCAACACCTATTGCACTTTAATCCTTTTCTCCATTGCCCTCATTCTCCAGCCTTCAAATCCTTCTTGTCCCCTAATGCTCTCTTGTGGGTATTACCCTCTCACTCTCATCATTCCCCAGATCCCCGCTCTCACTATTATCTCCTGTCCTCCCTGAAACCTTAGACAATGGCATGCCAGTTGAACTGGAAGGAAGCTGAAACTGGGGTGCCAGAGATGGGTGATTGGAGATGATGGTGGGAGGAAAGAAGTGACAGAGTGGGTGAGAAGTGGTGGACGGGCTTTATCTGGTTGTGTGTAAGGGAAGAAATATAGAAGGACACAAAAGACATGCTGGAGGAAGGGGAGGACCAAGTTAAAAACCCTGGAGGTAGGAGAGTTTCTGTAGATGGTGGTTCTGTTGAAAAGAACCAAGAGGCGAACCGTGAGGCAGGAACCCAGGCCACCCAGGAAGTAGGAAGGTGATCCCAGGATGTCGGTGGACAGTGATGAGGACTGAGGAATGAGAATACAACCAAAGAGATGCATTTTCTCTATCGGGGAGCCCAGAGAACCTGTTGACAGTATCAGTCAGAATTTGGAAGAAATAAATGTATCCCTTTGCCCTCCTTCTTTTGATGGGAAAGAGTGGAGGTGGGTATTCCCTGCATAGCAGAGGGCCAGGCTTTCAGGTACGGTACAGAGATAAAAAGAAAATGTACCCTTCAAACAGATTCTGTGCCCCACAATAGAACAAAAAGATATCAGGGGGCCTGAGTGAGTGGGGTTAGATAGGAGAGAGTGGAGGGTTCCAGTGGTGTGCGTTTGGGTAATTGTCATGTGTGTGTTTGTTTCCTGGGATCAGAGAGAGGGGAGAGTCTGAGCTAGGGGAGCCAGCACTGGTTTCTTGGCTTTGCCAAACCCTTCCTCATGTTCTTCTGCTCCTATCCCTTGAAAGTTCTCTGATTTCCCTGATTTTTCTAATTCCTTCGTTCATCTCCCTCTTACCCCTCGTTTCTACTCTTCTGCTTTTTCCATACTCTTCCCCCTACACCCTTGTCTCTTCCTCTTTATTGCCCTTCTTACATTTACTTTCCTTTTTTTCTTTTTTTTTATGGTAGCCATTCCACTCGTCTTGTGGAGTATGAGATCTATCTTACTCACACCCACCCCCCAAACCAAGGATTGAACCTGGGCCCTTGGCAGTGAGAATGCAGAGTCCTTACCAGGGAATTTCCTCACCTTTCCTTTATCTTCCTCTTTGTCTTCTCCATGTTCTTATTCTTCCAGCAAATTGATCCAGCTCATGACTTGCCTGGTGGTACAGTGGTAAAGAATCTGCCTCCCAAGGCAGGGAATGTAGGTTCAATCCCTTGTTGGGGAACTAAGATTCCACATGCCTCATGAACCCAGCAGAGCAAAACAGAAAAAAAAAGCAGTTGTTCCCCTCATCCTCATGCCTGGGTTCCTCCCCTTCCCTCCTTTTCCCTGGGAATCCTCCCTTCCTTTCTTATAACCTTTCCATCTCCCACCTTCCCTGCTTATTTCCAAGCTGCCTCACTCCTTTAATTCTCCCCTGCTTCCTTTCTAGAAACCCCAGGTTCCTGGCGCCTGGCCCCTGGGGAGGAGAAAGCCTTTGAATTCTACAACTCCTGCATGAACATGAGTGCCATTGAGGCAGCAGGGGCCAGTCCCTTCAGACAGGTTATTGAGGAGGTGAGACTGGCACATCTACTGTTCTGGATGTGCAAAGCACACAAGACAAGTGTGTGCTCAGGGCTGCCATATTTTCTTCCCCATAGAGGATGGATCTCTTTCCTAGGAGTTTGGGAGGGAGGTGGACATGGCAATGATCTGTGGACATATCAAGACCTTGGCTGAGGGTAGGAAAAGGGGGACAGAGCTGGAGCCCTAGAAGCGGCAGGGGACTCAGGGTAGAAGTCAGGATGTAGCAATGGTGGTGAGGGATGTGCTCTGAGAGACTATATCCCTGTGTTGAGCGCTGTTTCTTTTCTTCCCAGCTTGGCGGCTGGTCGATCTTCGGTAACTGGACTCCGTTAGATTTTAACCAAACTCTGAGCCTTCTGATGAGTCAATATGGTCACTTCCCATTCTTCAGAGCATATTTGAAACCTCTTCCCACTCCTCCATACCTGCCAGTCATCCAGGTGAGGGATGTGCTGGCAAAAATGCAGGCCTGTCTCAAATTTGTTCTTAGACCAAAAAAATGTGCGATTCAGGAAAGCAACCTAACTTTGTTGTTGTTATGGTTCAGTCACTATGTCCTGTCTGACTCTTGGAGACCCCATGGACTGCAGCACGCCAAGCTTCCCTGTCCTTCACTATCTCCTGGAGTTTGCTCAAACTCATGTCCATTGAGTCAGTGATGCCATCCAACCATCTCATCCTCTGTCATCTACTTCTGCTGCCTTCAATCTTTCCCAGCATCAGGGTCTTTTCCAGTGAGTCAGCTCTTCCCATCAGGTGGTCAAAATATCAGAGCTTCAGTTTCAACACCATCCTTCCAATGAATATTCAGGGTTGATTTCCTTTAGGATTGACAGGTTTGATCTCCTTGGTGTCCAAGGGACTCTCAAGAATCGTCAGCACTGCAATTCAAAAGCGTCAATTCTTCGGCATTCGGCCTTCTTTATGGTCCAGCTCTCACATCCATACGTGACTACTGGAAAAACCATAGCTTTGACTATATGGACCTTTGTTGGCAAAGTGATGTCTCTCCTTTTTAATACACTATCTAGGTTTGGCAGAGCTTTTCTTCCAAGGAGCAAGTGTCTTTTAATTTTGTGGCTGTAGTCACTGTCCACAGTGATTTCAGAGCCCAAGAAAATAAAACTGGTCACTATTTCCACTTTTCCCCTTTCTATATCCAATGAAGTGATGAGGCCAGATGCCATGATCTTAGTTTCTTGAATATTGATTTTTAAGCCAGCTTTTTTACTCTCCTCCTTTACCCTCACCAAGATGCTTTTTAGTCCCTCTTCACTTTCTGCTATTAGAGTGGTATCATCTGCATATCTGAGGTTATTGATATTTCTCCTGGCAATCTTGATTTCAGCCTGTGATTCATCCAGTCCAGCATTTCGCATGATGTATTTTGCACATAAGTTAAATGAGCAGGGTGACAATATATAGCCTTGACATATTCCTTTCCAAATTTTGAACCAGTCAGTTGTTCCATGTAAGGTTCTAACTGTTGCTTCTTGACTTGCATACAGGTTTCTCAGGAGATAGGTTAGATGGTCTGGTATTCCCATCTCTGAGAATTTTCCACAGTTTATTGTGATACACACAGTCAAAGAGTTTACCATAGTCAATGAAGCAGATGTTTTTCTGGAATTCTCTTGCTTTCTCATTGATCCAACTAATGTTGGCAATTTGATGTCTGATTTCTCTGCCTTTTCTAAATCCAGCTTGTACCCCTGGAAGTTCTCAGTTCTCATACTGTTCAAGCCTAGCTTGAAGGATTTTGAGAATTACCTAGCTATCATGTGAAATAAGAGCAATTGTACAGTAGTTTGAACATTCTTTGACATTGCCCTTCTTTGGAATTGAAATGAAAGCTGACCTTTTCCAGTCCTGTGGCCGCTTCTGAGTTTTCCAAATTTGCTGACACATTGAGGGCAGCACTTTAATGGCCTCATATTTTAGGATTTTAAATAGCTCAGCTGGATTTCCATCACCTCCACTAGCTTTGTTGGTAGTAATGCTTTCTAAGGTCTACCTGACTTCACATTTCAGGATGTCTGGCTCTAGGTGAGTGACTGCACCGTTATCTTTAGGGACATTAATGTTGGAACCAGGGACTTGAGGTGAGATTAGGGGAGTTCTGGGAAGACCGTCTTTCTGGTCTTCCTTGTTGCTTATCTGAATCATCCCTGGAACACTGGACTCTTTCCCCCTGTGGCCTGTACTGCTCTTCTCTTATTTTCTTTTCAGTTTCCCCAGAGGGAGCTTTTTAAACCAAGAGCTAATTATGCTATTGTCTCTGTTTAAATGCCTTAAATGGCTCATTGGGTCTTCAGGATCCAGTTCTTAATCCTTAAGGAAGCCTTGCAAGCCTCCCTCTTACAAACTCCTCCAGCCTTATCTCCTCCTTATGCCCCAAGGCAAGCTTGTGCACTTATAGCTCCAAGGATAGTTCTCAGTTCTTTGTGTTCATGACTCCCTTTGCCTGCAACACCACTCCTCAATTTGCACACTCAGCCTGGAAAATTCCTATTTTTTGCATTTTGGTTTTGATGACTATCCCTTCCAGGATGTCCTCACCCTCCCCCTGGCTGCAATGGAGGTGGGCCTCTCTGTTCTCTCATTTCACGTGCTCTCAGCCTTGAACCCTGTCTTGAAGACTAAGTCTCTTAAGGACAGGCTCACACTTTATTCATTGCTGGTCCTCAGAACCTGGCACAGGGCCAGGCAGCTAGAGGCCCATGCCAGGTGCTTGTTGAGTGGGTTAATAAAACCTTGGAGGCATCGGTATTGTGGGAGGCAGCGTGATGCTATATATTTGGCCCCTACTTTCCAAAATTCCGCAAAACTACACGAGCATGAATATACAAGAACTGATAATCCTTGTGAGGTATTCTCAAGTTCAGTTCTCAGGGTGTGCTGAGGAGTGTAACTGGTGCAGCCTTGGGAAATTAGTTAAGATCTGAAATGGTTAAGGAGAAGCTCAGAGGGGAGAACTGGACTGAGCTCTGAAGCCTGGTTGATTCACCTAGGTGACAGTGAAGCTAAAGGGTCTTAAAAGGGCTGTAGGGAAGTCCTGAGATTAGGGAGGAGCCAGGAACAGTGTGACCCCTCTGCAGGTCAGTGAGGAGACTGGTCTCTTGAATAGAGGATTTGGGGTTGGGGTGGGGTGCGGTGGAAGGCAAAAGTAAAACTGAAGACATGAAGTTGAACCTGACTATTCCCAGCCTACAACATCAGACTGAGGTGATAACTTCTGACATAATAAGGGGTGGGGGGGGGGGCGGGGGCTGGCGGCAGAAAGAGAGAGCTATGGAGGCTTTTCAAATGTGATGGTTTTACATAATGCCCAGGTAGAGTCAGTGGTTTTTGAGGTCAGCCTGGAGGTGCTGAGGAACCTAGTTGAGCAACCTTGATTCCAAATGGAGATGATTATGACAGAAATGGAAATTGGGGCCAGGAGGATGTAGACAACTTCATCCTAGTGGTGATTCATGGTCCATGGTGATTCAAGAGGACCTGGTGACAGACTGAATATCAATAAAAGAAGTGGAGAAATTAGAAAAGGACCCCACAGAGTTGGTTTGGTGTGCATGGAAGGAGGGTGGCTCCCATTGCCTTGAGACTAGATAGTCTCTGAGGGGAAATGCAGGTGGAGAAAATGACTTGAAGAGGGACATCCCAATGAGTTGGGGCCAGAGAGGAGGAAGAAGGGCCAGAAAGTGGGAGTCAAACCAGTTCCACTGAGTCACAAAGAACAGGGGAGAGGCCAGTTCAGGAGGGAGGAATCTTTGATTCCAGAGACTTCTGAGCTCAGAAAAGTAAGGAATGAGGAGACACCATAGGAAACCTTCTACTGGTTGTCGTTCAGTCCCTAAGTCTCATCTGACTCTCTGCGACTCCATGAACTGCAGTACACCAGGCTTCCCTGTCCTTCCCCATCTTCCAGAGTTTGCTTAAATTCATGTCCATCGAGTCGATGACACCATCCAACCGTCTCATCTTCTGTTGCTCCCTTCTTCTCCTGCCCTCAATCTTTCCCAGCATCAGGGACTTTTCCAATGAGTCGGCTCTTCCCATCAGGTGGCCAGAGTATTAGAGCTTCAGCTTCAGCCCTAGTCCTTCCAGTGAAATATGCAGGGTTGATTTCCTTTAGGATTGGCTGGTTTGATTTTCTAGACATAACGTCAAAACAATCATGAAAATGGATTCAGCTTGTATGGAGTTAGAAAGGAGGGAAGTTGAAGTAGACGCATAGATGACTTTTAGTTTTTTAAAGTTTGGACATGAAATGTGACAAAAGAGTCAAGTGAAAGCTTTTTTCAAGATAGCAGAAAAGTTTATAGCTCCAGGTAGAAGTAGGGGATTGAAGTCAGATAAGACAAGCCAAAAACATGGGAGAAAAACCCTTCAGGACAGAGATAAGGACATACCAGTGCCAGAACTAGGGTGAGGCACACGAGGGGAGTGGGCTATTTTCCTGGGGTGCAGAACTTAAGAGGGTACCAAAAACTCACTAATCAAATAGTATTTCAATAAATATTTTTTTAAATGTCAAAATCAATGCAAAAACCCATGATGAACAAAATATCCCTTTTTTGTTCACTGTAAATTAAAAAAAATTTTTTTTTCCTTCCCAAAATGGATCAAAACTCAATTGCAGACTTTTGGGGAGATATCTATGATTTTAAAAAATGATAAAAAATACATTGTGGATTTTAGGGGGAAATGCATGATGAGCAACATTTTACTATTACATTTTGGTTTTTTTTTTAAAGCATTAATTTAGATTTTTAAAATTTCAATGAAAATATGATTGATCTTGATTACTGAGTTTGCAGTACCTCTCTTTTTTTATGGAGCATAATTGCTTCACAATGTTGCATTAATTTCTTTACAACAAGGTGAATCAGCTGAATGTATACATATATCTCCTCCCCCTTGAGCCTCCCTCCCACGGCCCCCATCCCTCGAGGTGAGCTCTCTGTGGTGTGCAGCTGGTGCCCAATAGCTATCTGTGTTCCGCATGGTAGTGTATTTATGCCAATACCAGTCCCTCCGTTTGTCCCATCCTCCCCTTCCCCCACCCCGTCAGTATCCGTTTGTCCATTCTCTACGTCTGCGTCTCTGTTCCTGCCCTGAAAACAGATTCATCTGTAACAGTTTTCTAGATTCCATATATATGTGTCCATAGATGATATATATTTTTTTCTTTCTGATTTACTTCACTCTGTATGACAGACTCTAGGTCCATCTACATCGCTACAGATGACCCCATTCCATTCCTTTTTCGTGGCTGAGTAATATTCCATTGCATATATGTACCACTTCTTCTTTATCCATTCCTCTGTCCATGGACATTTAGCTTCCTTCCATGTCCTGGCTATTTGCACCTGATATGGGCATCTCATACCATTTATCCTAGACCTGGCTCTGGCATAGGCAACAGTTCCCTACAGGACAAGGGTCATTATGCTTCTCTCTTGCTGAGCACCCACAAACTAGCTGAAATGCCTTCTTTGCACATTTGCATGTTGGTACTTTTCCCCTTGTCCCTTAGCCCCAGTCTCTCTCTTTTTTGCCTTTCCCGCTCCTCCTCTTGGCCCCCCACATCCATTTCCTGAGTCTCCCTTCCTGGTCCATCCCATAGCCCCACACCTGGCCTCTCCTTCCTGCACATTTCCCACTTCTCTCAGCCTCTCTTGTGTCCAGATAGACCAGCCAGAGCTTGACGTTCTCCTCAAGCAAAAACAGGAACCGAACTATGCCCAGGTAAGATGGTGCCGCAGACCAAGGTCCTGACCTCTGACTCTGGAGAAAGGCAGGGGTCGATGGTGGCTGTGACTGAGGTTGCCTTTCCCCCAGATCCTGCGGGAATACCTGAGTTACCTGAATCGCCTGGTAACCTTGCTGGGAGGAGACCCAACCAAAGTGGGAAACGATGCCTCCTATTCCCTCTTCATTAACTCACAGCTGAACCAGTTCCTGAGGCCTGGGGAGCAGCAGCAGGCCCAGGGCAAGGTCTTCGAGATGGTCACAATTGACCAGTTGCAGGTGCCTCGAGCCAAGGGCTGGGGGAAGATGGGCATAAAGGTCTTGCTCCCAAACTTTTTTGATCTTCATGTCTTCTTTCTCCTCACTTCCTTAATTCTTAGTCCACCGCCTAACTTTCCTGACTCCATCCTTTCCCCAACCACCCCCTTTCCAATCCCTCTATATCCCAAGGGAGGGGAACCCCCATCTCTTTTCTGGTCCCCCCTCAACCTCTGTCTCTCTCCTTTAAGAGAGTGGCCCCTGCCATCGACTGGTTGTCCTGCTTGCAAGCAACGTTCGCACCGATGTCCCTGAGCCCCTCTTATCACGTCGCAGTCCATGACCTGGAGTATTTGAAAAACATGTCACAACTGATTGAGAAGGACCTGATGAAGCACAGGTTTGCCCCACTTCGGGGGTGGTGATGGAAAGAAGGTCTGAGGACCTGGAGGTCTCAGAGACAAAGGACACTGGAGAAGGCAGGCCAGTAAGGGCCTTGCAGGAAGATGGGAGTGATCCAGGGCCATGTGAAGGCAGGGAGCGGGTGGGATGGACAGCCTAGGAGGGCATAGAGGAAACAGGAAGAGGGTCTTGGAGGGCATGGGTAGGGAAAACGCACACAGAACAAGGGATCCAGGTAACCAACAAGACACAGGGTGTACTGAATGGAGCAGAGGACAGTTGCGGCATTTGTGTCTTGTCAGCAGCTGAGGGGTGTGGGCGGGAGAAGGAGGCACATGGAGGAGTTGGTGGAGGAGATGAAGGCTGGGAAAGCTGGGGAAAGGCTGCTCCCCAGCTGTATTTGAGGATTCTGGGCCCCTTGTGGGAAAGATCAGGAAGGTCTTGATGGACCCTGAAGGTCAGGAGAGGCAGGGTGAGGCTCCATGTTAGGCTCACTGCTGGCCCTGAGACTGTGTGGCCACCCCTTGGATACAGTGGCTTCCTCCCGGGACCTTGGACTCAAAGCCTTTCTTCATAGTAACTCAGTGGCAGCAACATCTAGAAGCTCCTTCGGAGGGAAGCAAACAACCATTCACACGGGTGCGAACAGGTCTGTGAGAATAAGTCAAACCCAGTGAGAGAGTTGCCAGCAGGGCAGAGAAAAGTCCTGGGTCCCAGCTCTGGTATTCTTAGAAGATGCCTCTTAAGAGGAGCTGAGGTGTCTTGGTTGTGGAAGTATTTGAATCTGTTTTGTTAAATTGAACTCCAGCCTTCTCCCCACTGTGAATTGAGAGGTCTCCCTCTTCATTTGGTTCTTTCTTCCGTCATTCTCCACCGCCAAACCAAACCACAGCAAGCAAGTGTTAGTGTTAGTCATTCAGTCGTGTCTAACTCTTTGTGACCCCATGGACCATAGCCCACCAGCTCCTCTGTCCATGGGATTCTCCAGGCAAGAATACTGGGGTGGGTAGCCATTTCCTGCTCCAGAGGATCTTCCTGACCCAGGGATCAAACCCAGGTCTGCTGCATTACAGGTGAATTCTTAATCATCTGAACCACCAGGATAGAAAAACTCTTTTTAAAATAGACAAAAGTTTTGAACAGTGGTTGCCAGGGGCTGAAAGGTGGAGAAATAGAGAAAGGTTGGTGAAAGGGTGCCAACTTTCAGTTATAAGATGAACACTCTCAAGATCCAGTGTATTCAGTTCACTTCAGTCACTCAGTCGTGTCTGACTCTCTGCGACCCCATGAATTGCAGCACACCAGGCCTCCCTGTCCATCACCAACTCCCGGAGTTTACTCCCCAGTCCCTCCCAGCATCAGAGTCTTTTCCAATGAGTCAACTCTTCTCATGAGGTGGCCAAAGTACTGGAGTTTCAGCTTTAGCATCATTCTTTCCAAAGAAATCCCAGGACTGATCTCCTTTAGAATGGACTGGTTGGATCTCCTTGCAGTCCAAGGGACTCTCAAGAGTCTTCTCCAGCACCACAGTTCAAGTGTATTGGGTAGGTCAAAAAGTTTGTTCTGGTTTTCCTGTAAGATATTATGGGAAAGATTGAGGGCAGGAGGAGAAGGGGGCGACAGAGAATGAGATGGTTGGATGGCATCATTCACTCAGTGGACATGACTTTGAGCAAACTCTGGGAGATAGTGATGGACAGGGAAGCCTGGTGTGCTGCAGTCCATGGTGTCACAAAGAGTTGGACATGGCTGAGCAACTGAACGACAACCCATGGAAAAACCTGAACAAACCTTCTGGCCAATCCAATGTAATATGGTGACTATGGTTGATAACGTATTACAGGCCGAGCTCATATAATTTTGCTTTGCTGTATTTCACTTTGTAGATACTGCTTTTGCTTTTTTTTTTTTTTTTTTTAAACAAATTAAAGGTTTGTGGCAACCCTGTGTCAAGCGAGTCTGGGGGCACCATTTTTCCAATAGCATTTTCTCGCTTCATGTCTCTGAGTTACATTTGGGTGATTCTCATGATATCTCACCCTTTTTCAGTATTATTTTAATGGTTAAAGTGATCTGTGAGCTGTGAGCTTTGATGTTACTATCCCAATCATTTTGGAATTTTTTTTGCAATGAAGTGTTTTTAAATTAGGGCAAACAAGAAAAAAAGAAAAGCTCTTCTTGACGTGTTCACATGTCAAGCAGTTATTCTCTATAAATAAGGTTTCCCTCATAGCTCAAATGGTAAAGAATCTGCTTGCAGTGCAGGAGACCCAAGTTCAATCCCTGGGTAGGGAAGATCCCCTGGAGAAGGAAATGGCAACCCACTCCCGTATCCTTGCCTGGAAAATCCCATGGACAGAGGAGCCTGGTGGGCTGCAGTCCATGGGGGTCGCAAAGAGTCGGGCTCAACTGGGCAACTAACACATACAAACTAACACATATTAACTGGGTGACACACATACAAAGGGAGGGTTTCTGGTGGCTTTCCCAGAGCCTGGGGTATATCATCGGTCTCTTTTCTCTCCACAGGGACTTTCTGCAAAGCCACATAATCTTCGGGCTGGTGAAGACACTTTCTCCAGCCCTGGACAGTCAGTTCCAAGAGGCACACAGATCGCTGAGCCAGAAAGTGGGGGAACTGACAGGACGCCCACCCATGGTGAGGAGAGCAGGGGAGGAATTCTTCCAGGTGGGGTGCTAACGGAGCATCTGCCATCTGGGGGGACACATGTGGACATAGCTCCCTCAGGAAGGGGCATGGGAACTAGATGTCCCCCAACATCTGGGCCTCCCGCAGAAGCCCTCAGCGCTTACACTGAGAGCTGGGACGCCAGGGAATGGACCCTTGGGCACATGTCTGGCTACCTCCAGGGCCTTTTTGCTGAGTATTAAAATCTAGATAGAAAACTGTAAGCTGCTCAAGAACTGCTTTTCCTTTGTCATGACCCCTAAACTATTTGCTGGGTTATCCTGAGCACTGTGACTTGAGGAGCTGGATGTACAGGGTTCCTTAGAGTGAGACGCGGTGTGGCGGGCAGGAGGTTCCCTAGAGTGAGATGCGGTGTGGCGGGCAGGAGGTTCCCTAGAGTGAGACGCGGTGTGGCGGGCAGGAGCCTTCGCTCTGTCCAGGTGGTTCCAGTGTTCCGTGTCCAGATGTGCTTCATCAAGAGCTCATCCTTCATATCCCTGGGGTCTGTCGGCCACACTGTGGGCTTCGTGGTGCCAATTCTGATATATCAGAGCACAGAGCTGTGTACCAAACGCGCTCCACTAACCAAAGTCCACTCTGACCGTACTCAGGACTGTGAACTTTGAAATCCTAGGTGGACACATCCCAATGTAAGCGGAAGCATCTAGAACATTAGATGCCCTCCAGCCTCTGTGACGCTTCAGGGCAGTCTTGTTCATCACTGGGTTTCTTTTTTTAGTAATTTGTGGATCATTTCTCTGCCTTGGAGGAATTTGTGGCTTTGGCAAATCTGAACTATCTACAGAATTTGAAGAAGGGAATTGTAAACACAGGCACTGGAATGTAGTTATTGCCGATGGAGACTTTAAACTGTGCTAAGCATTTTTCTAAGCCCTTTAAATGTAGGAGTTGATTGGATCCTCACAGCAGTTCCACGAGGAGGGCAGACCATGCCGTCCCTGTTTTATTGGTAGGTAAACGGAGACCCAAAAGTTAAGGATCTCATTCAAGGTGGTATACCTGCTAGGTTGTTAGAGCTAGGATTTGAACTCTGGCTTCAGCATCTGTGTGCTTAATCTTTGCAACAAACAAACAAAAGACCCCACAAAACACAAAACAAAAAAAATTCCCTAGGATATTCTCTCAGGTGGGTAGTCCCCAAGAGCCTTCTGCCCAGTCTTTCTCTTGACTCAGATGAGACAGAGCCCCAGGCCCTCGTAGTTGGGGTTGCTAGAAAATCCCTGGCAACAAACAAGTTCGTGTAAATTCCAGGGGCCTGGTAGTACTTTTGGAAGGATGTAAGAATGCTGACGTTGACATTCACATTTAAAAAATTTAGAAGGCTTACAAATTTCTGAAGTCATCACCCTTTATACACACATATATCCTTTATATATATATTTTATAATCCTTATCTCTCTGCATTTGTTGTTGGTTAGTTACTAAGTCACGTCCGACTGTTTTGTGAGAGCACGGACTGTAGCCCGCCAGGCTCCTCTGTCTATGGGATTTCCAATGTAAGAATGCTGGAGTGGGTTGCCATTCCCTTCTCCAAGGGATCTTTCTGACCCAGGGATGGAAGCCATATCATCTGCATTCAACAGGTGAACTCTTTACCACTGAGCCACCAGGGAAGCTTTTAGGATGTGTAATTGTCCTTGGACTTAAAAGCTGAGTCAGACTCTACCAACAGATAGTTCTGTGACTTGATGAAGCCCCTTCCCTGGTCTGGAATGGTACCAAATATGACACATAATAATAATAGCTGAAATATGTTGAGTAGTTACTCTATATCAGGCGGTGTTTATTTTATTTACTACTCTCAGAAATACTCTGAGGTCCTCAAAAGGACAAGTAACTTTCCCAAGACCAAACACCTCATAAGTGAAGAAACAGACTCCAAAACAGGTCTGCCTGACCTGTGAGGTCACATTTTTAACAACAAACTGCAGGGTTGAGAAATAGTGGGTGGTAACAAAAAATGCTTTGGCAAATTCTTTCTGTAAAGATCAAGATAGTATATTTTTTTGGCTTAGTGGTCTATGTCAGCTGTGTTGCAACCATTCATCTCTGTCCTTGTAACATAAGACCAATCATATGCTCAGTAAATGAATGGGTGTAGCTGTGTTCTAAGAAAGGTCTTGTTTAGATGCTCTCTGAATTTCCAAGATGGAGAGATCAGGGTTTAAACGGTCAGTGAGATAGCTGAGCAGGAGGTAGGCCATAAGGAAGCAGTGTCTAGAGAGAGGAAAGGGTTTTCCGGGAAAGGAAAGAATGTCGTCTCATTGCGACGAGAAGCCTAGTCGAGGCTTGGTGCAGTGTGAGGGACCCTCTTGGTGGTTCTGGCTGAGAAGAGGTGACAGGGCTTGCTGGAAGGCTGTCCTGCTTGCCTGGGGGGTTGAAAATCAGCCTGGAAACCAGTGCAACTGAAGCAGAGAAAGCAAAGAGAGTAAGAATAGGGAGGAAATCAGTGCTTCCCAGATGGCTCAGTTGGGTAAAGAATCTGCCTGCAATACAGAAGACATGGGTTCAATCCTTAGGTCAGAAAGATCCCCTGGAGGAGGGCATGGCAACCCACTCCAGTATTCTTGCATGGAGAATCCCATGGACAGAGGAACCTGGGAGGTTACAGCTCATGGGATCGCAGAGTCAGACACGACTGAAGAGACTAAGCATTGTGGGGGAGGGGGGCTGGAGGTAATGGAGGGAGGAGGAAATCAAAGAGGGCTACTGCTGCTGCTGCTAAGTCGCTTCAGTCATGTCCGACTCTGTGCGACCCCATAGACAGCAGCCCCCCAGGCTCCCGCGTCCCTGGGATTCTCCAGGCAAGAACACTGGAGTGGGTTGCCATTTCCTGCTGCTGCTGCTGCTAAGTCGCTTCAGTCATGTCCGACTCTGTGCAACCCAGGAGGGGATTATACCAGGCCCTGGTCAGTCACTGTAAGGTCTTGAGTTTTTCTCTTCATGTAACAGGGGCCTGTAGAAGGATTTATCTGTTTTATGTTTTAAAAGAACATATTCTGTAGGTAAGCAGCAGTCTCCTGATGGATGTTTGGTGTGAGAGAGGGAGTGGAGTCAAAGACACCACGGAGCTTTTGGCCTTAACTGGACCAAAATGTGTATTTCTATCCGATGGTCATGAATTACAGATGTCTCACCATGTTCTTCTGAATGAATTCCAATTTGTAATGCTCTGATTCAAAAGGACTGTCAGGTCTCATTTGACCATATTTTGTTTATTAATTTTGGGTATATGTAGTCAGTGAAAATGGCTGTTAAGCCAAGTTTTTCTCTTATTAAACTCGAGAAGCTGAGTTTGGGAAATTAAAAGCAGAACTTCATATTTGTGTCTGTTAAGGGTAAACTATTTACATTCACGCCAACATGTGTGTTTACTCAGGGGATTTTAGCCTTTGTTTCAGCGATCTATGATTTCTGCCTTGAGTCATTTGTGGTTTTGTTTACTGAGTCTTCATCTAGATTACTGGTAAGATTCTGCAGAGGAAAGAGTATTGATTCAGGTTATTGAAGACCAGTGTAGTCAGCAATCCATTTATGCAACAAATATTAATTGAGTCCCTATTATATGCCAGACACTTCTCTAGACTCTTTGGATTCTTCATGAACAAAATAGATATAAATCTCTGTCCTCAAATGCTTCTATTCTAACGGAGACAGAAAGACTATAAACTAAATAAAATACACTGGATGGTATTGGAAAAAAAGTGAAAGTGTTAGTTGCTCAGTCACGTCCCATTCTTTGTGACCCTTTAGACTTGCCCGCCGGGCTCCTCCATACATGGAATTCTCCAGGCAAGAATATTGGAGAGGATAGCCATTCCCTTCTCCAAGGTATCCCGACTCAAGGTTCAAACTCAGGTCTCCTGGATTGCACACAGATTCTTTACCATTTTAGCCACCAGGGGATGGTATTAAGTGTTATGAAAAAATAAAAAAGGAAAGAGGGAGAGAAGATACCCAGTGTGGACATGTTACAATGTTCAGTGGGGCAGTCAGGGAAGCTCGTACTAAATTGGAGACATTAATCACTGGCATTCCCTTCTGGGTCAGCCAGTTCAGAATCCACTCAAACAACACTGTTATTTAACATGGATTTTTCCATCGATTTCACAAGGACATAACTTACGGTTGTACCAGATGGTATCTTGAAATCAAGATAGCACCAACAGAATGGAGTAGAACTTGAGAGTTTACAGAGCGCGTTCTGTGTGGTATTTCCCCTGTTATCCCAAGCAGCTCTGTGAGCTAGGCAGAACAGGCATTAGGCTCCTATGTACAGCTTGTGTAATTGAAGTGCGAGGGTGTAAGTTATTATAGTAATTCACATTTAGTAAATGCTGAATTCTCTATGCAGAGGGAGAACCACCGTGATCCTGGAGGATGAATTTGGCTCATGGGTGTGTTTCGTTGGACTCTAAAGATTTTTACAAACTTTTCATGAATGGCTGGCTTTCAAAAATTAGGCGATGACACACAAAAAGAGTTCCAGCCCTTTTGGTTGTTGTTTTCAACGTGAGTGCTGAGTTAGCCTCCTCCCAGGGCAACAAATGACTGGAACTGAGGGATGCAGCCAGTAGGCCTGGATATGGGGTTGCCATCACCCCTTCTAGTCCTGGGGTTCTGAAGTTGGGCTGCTTCTGTTATTTATGGTACCTCACGGCTCCTGTTTGAGTTTGTGACTCTTGATCTACTGTTCATTCTAATTTAGTGACCCTTTAAAAATGATGACATTTATTTTTAGTGCTAAAAATATATTCATATCGTCACATTACTTTTAAAAACTATTTTATTTTAAACTATAGCTGATTAACAATGCTGTGATAGTTCGGGTGAACAGTGAAGGGACTCAGCCGTACATACACATGTATCCATTCTCCCCAAACCCCTCCTCCCATCCAGGCTGCCACATAGCACTGTTCACACTTTCCCGTTCTATACAGTAGGTTCTTGTTGCTCAGCTGCTCAGTCGTGTCTGATTCTTTGCAACCCTGTGGACTGTGGCCCCTCCAGGCTCCTCTGTCCATGGGATTCTCCAGGCAAAGACACTAGAGTGAGTTGCCATTTCCTCTTCCAGGGGATCTTCCAAACCCAGGGATCAAACCCATGGGTTGAATCCACATCTCCTGTGACTCCTGCATTGCCAGGCATATTCTTTACTACTAAGCCACCTGGGAAGCCCTCCAGTCCTTGTTGGTTACCCCTAAAAATGATGAAATTTGAAAATAATTTTGACATTATTCATCCCCAGTTATCCTACACTGGCCCTCAGAGTGTTAGTCACGAAGTCGTGTCCTGAATACTGAAGCGGGTTGCCATTTCCTTTTCCAGGTAATCTTCCAGATCCAGGGATTGAACCTGGGTCTCCTGCATTGCCACTAGATTCTTCACTGTCTGAGTCATACCAGTGAAGCCACCAGGGCCCCAGAAGTTACACATTATTTTCC
Organism: Bos grunniens; assembly: GCF_055505025.1. Classification (NCBI taxonomy): domain Eukaryota; kingdom Metazoa; phylum Chordata; class Mammalia; order Artiodactyla; family Bovidae; genus Bos; species Bos grunniens. The sequence continues at coordinate 13,884,356 of NC_141168.1, forward strand.
AGGTGTTCAAAAATAGTCGGTTTAATGATTCATTCTAGAATTGTGTTTCAAAATGCGCATTAAGGATTCCTGGCTCACCTGTAATCTCTAAAATCTACTTTCCCCTTACTGAAAATTGCGCAGAAATCCACTTCCCTCCAGACTCTTGGAGTTTTTCTTGATTTCTGTCATGTTTGTCATTACTCATGGTTCAAAGGTTCTATCTGCAAATATTTTTCTTTCTTTTTTTAAAATGTGTTTTATTCAAGTAGAGTTGATTTAGAGTGTTTGTTAATTTCTGCTATACAGCGAAGTGATTTTGTTTTATATATATATATAAAATTTATAGAGCACGTTCTGGGTAGTATTTCCCCTGTTCTCCCGAGCAGCTCTGTGTGCATACATACATACATACACACACATTGTTTTTCATATCCTTTTCCATTATGGCTTATCACAAGAAGTTGAATATAGTTCCCTATGCTGTACAGTAGGACATTGTTTATACACTCTCTATGTAATAGTTTGCATCTGCTAATCTCGAACTCCCAATCCATTTCCTTACTCACATCTCTACAATTTTTTTTCTGTTTCTTGATCTATTGAGCCTCATTATCTTGGATTTTAATTATTTCTTTCATCCTTTATACTTTAACAGTGATTTTTTTTTCTTTCTCTACGACTAATATGGTATACTGTATCATCTCATGTCTCAAGAGACAACTCAGATCCTGATAACCCCCAGCAGATGAATACATAACCTGTCAACCTCCACCCCTGAGACTTAACATTCATTTATAGATCCTGGAAGTGACTTTTCTGCATATAGAACATACGACTCAGCACAGTTGTGACCAGAAGAGTCGCAGAGTGGCACAGGGACAGCAGTGAGTGGTCTAAGGTGGTCTCTGTGTGCTTCAGGAACCAAGTCAGGGTCTACCATGGCCCAGGCTATGGGCTCTGGCATGGAGCTGGCAAAGGCTGCTAAGGGCAAGAATCGGCAAAGGGGATCAGGAAGCAACTCAAGAATCAGGAGGGCCAGACAGGGCAGGCAGACCCACATCATCAAGCTCAAGGCTCACGTGCTCGCTGCTGTCTTGGGTGCAGCCCTCCACCACCTTCCGCTGTCTGCTGAGAAGCAGTCTCAGAACTGAGCTTGTCCTCAGGAGGCTGCAGGAGATGAAGCCAAAGGTGGCCAGCAGAGTCTGCCCCTGTCCCCGGCATTGCTGTCAGACCCAGGGGCCTTTCTATTTGTTTTCCATGTTTGTGAGCTTCAGAGCATCAACTAATACAGTATTAAAAGTGTCTGAGTCCCTACTCACCAGGAGAAGGTACTTAATAGACCTCACGGCGAGGGGGCAGACAGGAACACAGAGACGTGGGCAACTGGGTCTGGAGCAACCTCCAAAAAGATAAACATTCTAATAGGCAGGCCCAGGAGTGTCTTCAACAACAACAGTAGTGCTTTCCTTTCTCTTTCCTCTTCCATTGGAAGCCCCATAAGCGATCTCCAACCTTAGGACCAGAAGGTATGGTGGCAGCCCATGTCACTTTCCTGACAGGAGGCCCCGGGGGGTAAAGAAGTAACAGGAATGAAGTCTAGTGACTTCGTGCCACTCAACCCTAATTAACATATTAATAGGTTTTTCCTAAGTTCCCACTCAGCTTTCCCTACTCGCGCCTCCTTGAATTTGTCTCTCACCTGCCCTGCGTCATTTCTGCAATGCCATCCACACCAGCATCTCTCTCTTGTTCATTATTCTTTCCACCCTGCTGTTTAAAACCACCCTGATTGCCAAAGTCCTCTTTGAGTTCTTATCTATCTGTTTCTCCTCCTTTGAAGGTGTCCATCATCTCATCCTATATTCTTTTTAAAAAATATATTTATTTTGTTTTATTTATTTGACTGTGTCAGATCTTAGTTGCAGCACACGGGATCTTCATTGCATGATGTGGGATCTCTAGTTGTGGCATTTGGACTCTCTAGTTACGCTGTGGGCTCCAGAGCAATTGGGCTCGGTATTTGTGGTATGGACTTCATTGCTCTGTGACATGTGGGCTTTTAGTTCCTCAACCAGGAATCGAACCCACGTGCCCATCCCCTGCATTGCAAGGCAGAGATTCTTAATCACTGGACCACCAGGGAAGCCCCTCATCCTATATTCTTTTCCCTGATTTGGCAGAAAGCTCCTTAGCTCTCTGAATTGCATATATTTCATCTTTTCTTTTTTCCTCTTCTCCTACCAAGCAATATGGTATCTAAAACTCGATTTTGCTCTGATAACTTTCTTCTTTATAAGAGAAGGTCCTACCATTTGCAGAATGGGGAAGGAAGGCAGGAGGCAGGGAGAAATTTCCTTCTTCAGTTCCTAGTTTAGGTAAAGAAGCTTGGGAGGAGGGGTGTCTTCACTGGGATCCCTGAGCCATGCACGTGTTGGGAGGGGTGTGCGGTAGGCAGGACGAGGTGGCAAGCAGACCTGCCAAAGTGAGAGGGCTGGCTCTGTGTGAGTGTATTAGTCGCTCAGTCGCATCTGACTCATTGCGACCCCATGGACTAACCTACCAGGCTCCTTTGTCCATGAAATTCTCCAGGTAAAAATACTGGAGTGAGTTGCCGTTTCCTTCTCCAGGGGATCTTCCTGACCCAAGGATCAAGCCAGGGGTCTTCTTCATTGCAGGCCGATGCTTTACCGTCTGAGCTACTAGGGTTGAATCTAGTCCTGTCCTTCCCAGGAGCCCTTTAGTTATCCAGAAGGATGCTTCCCAGAGGCCTTGCTTTCAAACTCAGTAGGCAGTAAACAAGGATAGCTTGCCCAGCCCAGGCTCATGACTAATGCTGGAGAAGTCCTGAGCCCCTTTGTGCTAAGCAGCAAACTCCCCATGTGTGTCACCAAAAGGGTTTATAGACCAAAGGGAGACAGACCCAGAAAGTCCAGAAAAGAGAACGTCCCCTGGGGGAGAGGGTCTAGGCAAGACTGGCCTGGAAAAGTGGATGAGGAAGAACCCTTGACAGGAGCCGCTCATTCCAGCTTTGTCTCTGCAGCCAGTCCACCCTCGCTGGATGACGTGCGTGGAGAAGACAGAAGCTTTCTTCGAGCCCACACTGGCCACCTTGTTCATCAAGGAGACTTTCAAACCCAGCACCCATAGTGCTGTGCGTGAGAGCTCCTCTTCAGCCGACGTCCTCCCACCCCTTCCCACCCAACCCATCTTCTCAACTTTGCCCTTCTTGATGGTTTCCGTGGTCAGAGAACCAGGCAGTTAGAGAATCCAGAGAGGGACATGCAGAACCCCTAGAGTCTGCATGGTTTAGCTCTGAGACACAGAGTCCACGCGGCACATACCAATCTGAACAAGCCATCCGGCTTTACTGCTCATGTGTTTCTTCAACCATAAAATGAGAAAACTGAACTCCGTGACCTCTAAGCCTACTCCTTGTCTGTCTATGATTTTTGAACAACTTGTGAAACGATGTAAGAATGGCATGCTATCACTGTAAGAAACACCCATGGTAACTCCTGAATGCCTTGCAGAGGCTACCATGTGCGTGGTACTCTTGCAAGCGATTCGCAGGCACTGCTTTAATTCCTGGTATTGCAGAGGGGTTAAGTGATTTGCCCAAGACCACACAGCTACCCCAAATAGCGGAGTCAAGGTTTGAACTCAGGTTGCCAATGCTGTCATCTATTTTCCTCCATCTAGAAAGGAAATGCACAGGATGGTAGACGGCAGAGGAAGTGATAACTCCACAGTCAGGGCGCATGGCTGGGACGGCTTTAGCTTGTTGGGAAGCAGACGAAGCCGGGAAGATGGGGAAAGGAAATGCAGGCCTTCAGGAAGATGGCTGAGGAGGGCAGAGAGCAGAGAAGGGGATGGTGGTCCTCTTCCTCCCCCAGCTTTCTGAATGGATTGCCTGACCAAGAGGATGGTGTCTCCCCTGCAGGCTGAGGTCTCCCCTCAGACAGGAACTATTTCCCCCATCAGCTGTTAGGAGTCAGCCGTCCCCACCTTCCTGTTCTGTGCTTGGTACTGCCTTTCCATCACCACAGCTCTCTGTGCCCTGAGTTTTTGCTCACCTAGCAGATACCACTTCCTCTTTCTGAGGTCTTCCTCCCCCAGGCAGCTCCTCAGGGCCAAGGCCCCTTCTTGGAGGGCTGGTGGGCAGGACCCAGGACTAAGACTGATCCTGATCGTGTTTTCTTCTCCCTGCGCCCTCCTGCCTGCAGGCCATGGAATTATTCACTACCATCAAGGATACCTTCATCTCTCACCTTCATACAGTTCCCTGGATGGATAGAGAGACCCGGGCAGAGGCCCAGGACAGGGTAAGGCCAGAAGGAGACAGCATGGGGATGTGTAGTGGGAGTCAGCAGAGGTGGGATCAGGACAGCACAGTGACTGGGGAAGGGTGCTCAGGGCACGAGGCAAGTGTAACCACCAAAGTGCCACACGGACATCCTGGTGACACTACCAGAGGAGGGGACAGGGCAGTGAGCAGGAGAAAGTCCTTATGATAGACCCGAGTTCGCTAGAGTCCTCTACCTTCATGTCTCTTCCCAGCTTACCCAACTGCAGGTGAAGATGGGGCCCTCTGAGTGGGCCCTGAAGCCAGACCCGGCCAGACAGGAATACGACGACGTGAGTCCCCACCCTTGCCAGGCCCTTTCTAATCCTCAGCTCCCTCATCCTCTGTGCTATCTAAGTAGCAGACAGTCATTTTCCCTGGTTGACCCTAACCCACCCCTTCCCTGCCCTGGTGCTGACTGGGCTCGATGGGCGAGCAGCCACACAATGGGGCTTCCCTGGTGGCTCAGTGGTAAAGAACCTTCCTACCAATGCAGGAAACATAAGAGACACGGGTTTGATCCCTGGGTGCGGAAGATCCCCTGGAGGAGGGCGTGGCAACCCACTCCGGTATTCTTGCCTGGAGAATCCCACGGACAGAGGAGCCTGGTGGGTTATATAGTCTGTGGGGTCGCAAAGAGTCAGACACGACTGAAGCGACTTAGCATACACAGGCACACTGTAGGTTTTGCCAGCAGAAGAACAGAACTTTTTCAGGTAATGGTGAGTGTGTGTGCACTCTCACACCCATGCATTTGTGTGACTTGCTTGAGTGTGTGTGTGTGCTGATGTACGTGAAGCTGGTTCACAGTAACACACAGTGGTGTCCTGGCGCCAGCTTTCCACTGTTGTGGGGATGTCTCTGGTTCAGACAGCCACATCAGGGTGCATCAGTGTGCGCCTGCATTTGTCTCCATGTATTTGAGTCACATCCTGGCTCCTCCCAGGTGCAACTTGGACCCAGCTTCCTCCAGACCTTCCTGAGCTGCGTCCGCTCCCGCCAAGCCAGAGTCATCCAGGGGTTCTTGCAGCCTTTCTCCAGTCACAGGTATGAGAGCCAGGGAGACACAGACACCACATCCCAGAGACAGCTATCCACAATTCCCAGGAAAGACACAGAGGTTCGGGAGAGCAGCAGCAGTCCTTCAGGAAGGACGTCGGGTAAATGATGGAGCTGGAGTTTGGGTGTGCTCTTCCCGCAGGTTGCAGGTGCTCCCCTGGGGCCTCAAGGCTTCCTATTCAATACCTGACCACGTGATGGTCTTCCCAGCCGGACTCCTCCAACCCCCATTTTTCCACCCTGGCTACCCCAGGTATGGGCCATTCTCTGAGGTGGGCAGGAAGTCTCCTGAGAGTCATGGACCAGTGTTATGATGAATGATGGACAGGACTTGTGGTTGGAGAACTGGGGCCAAACCTTGGAAGGACTCTGAGAGTCAGATGAGCCCTTGTCTCCCTAGAGCTGTGAACTTTGGCGCTGCTGGCAGCATTATGGCCCGTGAGCTGTTGCACATCTTTGACCAGCTCTGTGAGTAGCAGCGGGCCACTGGGAGGACTGGTAGGTGGGGCCAACGGGAAGGCAGGTGAGGTCCCCAAAGTTTGCCCAGAGGAGGAGGCAGGGAGGCTGTGCCAGGGCTCCAGGTGGGTGTGTCCTGGAGCTTTTGCAGCTCTCTCAGGAGCCAGTGCAGTTTGTAGAAGCCCCACAGCTTCACCCCGGCATCACTCCTCACAGTTTCCCCCGCGTGCCCCATTTCCAACAGTACTCCCTGGGGGCTGCCCAGCCTGTGACACCCGTGCCCTGCAGAAGGCACTGCTGTGCCTGGAACGCCTCTATGCTGCCTTACCGTCACCCAAGGGAACCTCCTTCAATGTCTCCCGCACGCTTCTGGAGGATGCTGCAGACGCCGGGGCACTGGCCATCGCACTGAAGGTAACATATCCCAAGGGCTGGGATCTAGTTTTACCAGTAGAATAGACAGCCTGTCGCTAGTGTTTCCTTCCACCATCCCTCATGCAAACATGGCAAAGCTTTCTGCCCTTCACATCCCTACTGAACAGCTGGCAACTTGAGGGCTCCCCACCCCCACTCCACAAGCCCTCTTTTCTAGGCTATCCATAGATCTTACAGCAAGGATGTCTTCTCCTGGTTCAGATTAGTGTGTCAGGGCTGAACTTGGGAAGGACCAGGAGCTGGCTTTGGATATTGTATATAGGGCATCAGACTTCCAGTTGGCTACGGGTCTGGAGCCTATGGCCAACTCTCCATGCCACCCCCATATCCAGGCATACAAAAAGAGGCTAGTTCTGTTCCGTGGGGAAACCATCCTGCCCAACCTAGACCTCAGCCCCCGGCAACTCTTCTTCCGAAGCTATGCCCAGGTAAGCCGCCGCCATCTCCCACCAGGGCTTAATCCACGTGGGATAAATACCCTCCTGTTATTGCTCAGAGAATCTCTCCTGCCTGAAACATCTCCCCGCAGTGTCCCCAACCCTCTGCTGCACAAATCCACACCATCACCCTTTCACACATGTGCCCTGGGGACCGTCCTTCATCCTACTATAAATTCTTCTACCGAGTCCAGCACTCCCTTCAAAAAAAAAGAGGAAAAAAAAAATCCTAAATTCCTCCTTGAGATGAGACCAACTTTTGTCTTCTCTCATTTCTTCTAGAAATACCGACCCCTTCCAAAAGAGCCTTAACAGACTATCCACTGATCATATTCCTCCTTGGAGACCCCGCCCCTAGGTGGGGTCCCCACCTGACATACCCGCCCCGCCCGGTGCCATGTATTCCCTCAAAAGACACTGTCCCCAGTCCCCCGGGTCACTTGAAGATCCCCACAGAGTTCTCACAACAGACCTGCCTCTAGGGCACTTTAAGATGTTATGATGACACAGTTCCACCCTCACCAGATACCCGCTGCCAGATTAAACGACCTACAAATGGTAAATATCTTCTTTCTCCCCGAGGCCCTTGGAGCACTGCTGTCCCCGCTTTTCTCTTTGTCTGCTCCCTTGTCATTGCCTGGTCACCAGGTCTGCTGCGTCCTGCTGATCTGAGGCTCTGCTGTTCTCCTCACCCCGTGTGGACCTCTTTTTCTCCCCAGGTGATGTGTAGGGACCCCAGCACCCAGGATCCTCAGGACATTCGCAGCCCTCCTACCCTTCGAGTCCACGGGCCCCTAAGCGACAGTCCAGCCTTCACCAGACACTTCCGCTGTCCCCAGGGGGCCCTCCTGAACCCCCCCAGCCGCTGCCAACTCTGGTAACCTGGCCGGTTCCCAATGAGGTCTCAGTACAGGTGTATCGGCATCTCTGCGCCCCATCCCTGGAATCAGGGCAACACCTCCTCTGCCCGTCCATTCCAAAAATAAAAGCTGGCCCTTGGCTTCTGCCTGTCTCCTAAGAACAATTTCCTGCTGTGCCTTGTGCCTAGAAGTCAGAAAAAATGAGAGCAGGCCAAGCAGAATTCCATGGACGTGAGCTAAAGCAGCAATCACTGAGCTGAAGGTTGGTGGGCCAAAGGTCTCGCGACTAAGCAGACTGCTTAGAAACAGAATGAAGCTGCCCCCAGCTGCTTACAGGAGTTGATTATTACTTTCATTGTTGCTGCCTCCTCTCCCTGGTCTGTTGAATAGAGCCAGGAGAGGCTAGGGGAGAGAAGGGCAGGGGTCTGGTGTCTCAGCTCTTGGAGATGGCACTCAAAGTGTGGGGAGGCAAGTGGGCAGTGGCCGTGGATGATGCTCGGACAGCAAGGGCTCTGTCTGATGCTGCGACCTCTGGGAGAGGGCCGCTGGTGGGAGCCAGAAAGCCACGTGTTCGTCTCCCTTGGGAGAAGCGCCCTGGAGCCCTTGGGGGAGAGGGTCAGTAAGCTATCATAAAGCGGAGGTAGATGTCTAGGTCCTCATCCAGGAACCAGGCCACCACTTCCGCCTCAACGTCCCTCATAAAAAAACCATAATGCTGGCCAGGTTAAAGCAGAAGGCGAGGTCAAACAGGTGGTCACGGATCGCCGCCACCTCTGAGGTCTTGTCATCCTCCTGCTGGGCCATGTCCACCACCTGCCACATCTCGCCCACTGAGGAGGCCATGAAGTGCTCTTCAAACTGTTCTCGATCTTGGTCTGGAATGGGGCAAGGGGACGGCATGAAAGGAGGGGTTCTGCCTGCCCTGCCCTGCCCCTGCCCTGCCCTGGAGACGAGGAGGAGTTGGGGAACATGGGTGCCCCTTGGCTCACAGCCTTGTCCTTGACCACAGAGGTGATGCTCCTGGCGGGGGGTGGGGTGCAGTCCCTCTGTCTGTATGCGATCGTAGTTCCCACTCAAAGACATGCATATCCCACTGCCAATGCAAACTGCCTCCTCCAAAGTGTTACCTCATTTGGGGAGTGAGGGGCCATCTTAGAGAAGGATGAACTTCAAAGACCTTCTTTCCATCTCCACAGGGCCCCATGCACATCAGCTGGCCCCAGAGTGCCCTGAACATGGCTCTGGCCAGGAACCATGGCTCTAGACCCTTTATAGGACACTCCACTGCAGCAGTACAACAGGGCCCGGGGCGATCGCCCGTAATCCAAACCTAGCTCAGCTTCCCCTCCAGCCTGACAAGTGATCTGGCTCCACAGAGGTCTGATCCCCGGCTCCAGGGGTCCTCCTCCTTCTTCCCCTACCTGTAGAGGGTGTCTTCTCTTTCTGACTCCTCTCATCTAGGCCTGGGCTCCCTCTCTGGGTCTTCACCCCCTTGACTCGCAGCAGCAGCAGGAGGGCGCCCAGGAATGCTGCCCTGCAGAGCTGGGAGCCCAAGGAGCTCATGGGCCTGCCCAGCCGCTGCCCTTGGTCTTCACTCGTCCCAGTGCCCTGCTGGCTCCCCCGCCTCCTCCCTCCCCTGTCCGTTGTCCCGGCCCTTCCCCCTTCCCAGCACCGTTTTCTCCCTTCCCTTCCAGAGGACCTGTGATGTCATGAGCTCTGTGACATCACAGCCATGGGCTCAACCCTCATCCCAGCTCCCTAGAGAGTTCCACTGGCAGGCAGGAGCATGGAGAGTAGTCCGCAGGGGACAATAGAGGCTCCGGGGAGGACCGCCGTGGACCTCAGCAGTGGAGGACCACGGCAGTGACCGAAGAGTCTGTACAGTCCTTTCATGGCCATTATGTCGTGAGATCCATGTGGCAACCAGGACTCAAAGTCGTGGCATCGCCGTACCCATTATATAGATGAGGAAACCGAGGTTCACAAGAGAAATGACTTGCCCATCGAAGGTCACACAGATAATAAGGTGCAGAGCAGGGCTCTTGCAGATTCTTTAGATTTTAAAGATCACACCTTCCCACCCCACTCTTCTGTGCAGCCTTTCTCAAAGGAAAGCAACTTGCATAAACTGAGGCCCAGACCCATGTCCAAACGAGTCTCTTCAAGTCCTGGGCTGTGCGTGAAACTCAGTCCATCCAAAATGAGGGCAGGGGAGGACTTAATTGGAGGAGGAGGTAGGTACCTGCTTTGGGTGTGAGAGCAGAGTACTCTGGACCCAAGTGGAACCGCCCTCTCATTCCTTGTCCTCCCCTGGACTAGTTCTAGCTTTGCCCTCTTGTACTGACAGATGAATGCGTCTTGCCTCATTTCACATCCTTCTGTACTCAAAGCTCTTAAGTGTCTAAACTCAGTCTCTAAAGGGTGAGAGGAAGAGAGTCTTCACAGAAAAACCAGCATGGCAGAGGCAAGGATCCCAAGGAATGAATCTCAAGAAACCTGCCTTCAAATCCCAGTCCCCACCCTGCCCATAACCCTGGTGAGCACAGACCTGTTGGCAGTAATAGGTTGGGGCTAGCTGACATCTGCTTCCTGGAGCAGAGGGCTAGGGACACGGGATGAAGGCCAGCTCTGGAAAACCAGAGTCAGATACAAGCCATGAGGGACAGCCAGGTGCCAGGACCGTGAGCTCACATCACTCCCGGCATCCACACACGCGTGCCTGAATGAGCCATCAGATGCAGGGGTGAGACACGTCCAGAAACGTGCGCTCTTCCTCAAAGGGAGCAGGTGGCCGAACAGCAGGGCCAGCAGAGCCTCCTTCCCAGGGATGCCGCCCTTGCCAGCCGACAGGCTCACTGGGAGACTCTCCCCTGGACGGCCGACACAGCCTCCTATATACTTCCGTGATCCAAGCCCGGTGACAGGGTGACTGGGGAGCGGTACAGGAGGTCACCTGACGATGGGAGAGGCAAGTTTCAGTAAGCGGGTGACCCTGTTTACCCTTCCCTTGCACTCCTTGACCTGCAGGTCCAGGAAATGCTGCTTGCCTGGAAAGAAATCACTAACCTCCTCCTGGCTATTTGGGGGAGGAGTTTCTGTGTTTCTGGCTAACTGAGAAGCCATCTCCAACTCTCTGAGTTTGGAGGGGGCGGGTGGTTGGGGTTGGGCCTGCCTTAGGGGAGCAGCTAGAGCCGAAAGGACCAACTGGCTGGCACCGACCACCACAACTCTAATTTCCTCACCAGACACCTGCCTGATGCCCTGTGCCTAGGAGATAAATCTTCATGGGAAACCAAGAATCCCTTCATGTTTTTTTTTTTTTTTCTTATTACAAAAGCATATTTTAAAATTATGGAAAAAAGGCAAATAATTCCACCATCCAATGACAATTCTTCTTCATATTTTTAAAGATAGTATTTGAATTCTTTCCCTACAGGGCTGTGGGCAGGTAGGGTGGGACTGTATGACCAAATATTGAAATCCAGGCTTACATGCTGTCCTCCTTTCTGGGCTCCCCTGGTGACTCAGACGGTAAAGAATCTGCCTGCAATGTGGGACACCTGGGTCTGATTCCTGGGTTGGGAAGATCCCCTGGAGAAGGGAAGCGCTACCCACTCCAGTATGTATAGCCTGGAGAATTCCATAGACAGAGGAGGTTGGTGGGCTACAGTCCATAGGGATGCAAAGAGTCGGATACAACTGAGTGACTCACACTTTGCTCCTTATCATATCAGAATAAGAGGTCTGGGGCCTTTGATGCCAATGGGCTCTGAGATAAAACAGTGAGGTTTTATCGGGGGCCCTGGACCAGCTCTCATCTACTCTCACGAGACCCTGGGGCATCACCATCATGCAGGGAAGCATCTGCCTGCAGGAGGGAGGTTGTAGCACTCCTGGTTTGCAGAAAGCTCCCAGAGGATGAAGACTGATGAGAGAAGGGAGGAGAGGGTGGCCATGCAGGACCTGACAAAGGGGACGGAGGACTGGGGAGAGAAGCCAGAGGACAGAAGAGGAGAGGGCTCCCCAAAGATAAGGAAGTGAAGTGAAAGTCACTCAGTCGTGTCGGACTCTTTGCGACCCCATGGACTATACAGAGGAGAAGGCAATGGCACCCCACTCCAGTACTCTTGCCTGGAAAATCCCATGGACGGAGGAGCCTGGTGGGCTGCAGTCCATGGGGTCGCTAGGAGTCGGACACGATTGAGTGACTTCACTTTCACTTTTCGCTTTCATGCATTGGAGAAGTAAATGGCAACCCACTCCAGTGTTCTTGCCTGGAGAATCCGAGGGACGGGGGAGCCTGGTGGGCTGCCGTCTATGGGGTCACACAGAGTCTGACACGACTGAAGCGACTTAGCAGCAGTAGCAGCAGCAGGACTATACAGTCCATGGAATTCTCCAGGCCAGAATACTGGAGTTGGTAGCCTTTGCCTTCTCCAGGGCATCTTCCCAACCCAGGGATCGAACCTAGGTCTCCTGCATTGCAGGCAGATTCTTTACCAGCTGAACCACCTGCCGCCGCTGCTGCTGCTGCGTCGCTTCAGTCGTGTCCGAATCTGTGCGACCCCATAGTCGGCAGCCCACCAGGCTCCCCCGTCCCTGGGATTCTCCAGGCAAGAACACTGGAGTGGGTTGCCATTTCCTTCTCCAATGCATAAAAGTGAAAAGTGAAAGTGAGGTCGCGCAGTCGTGTCCGACTCTTTGCGACCCCATGGACTGCAGCCCACCAGGCTCCTCCGTCCATGGGATTTTCCAGGCAAGAGTACTGGAGTGGGGTGCCATCGCCTTCTCCAACTGAACCACCAGGGAAGCCCAAAGAAGCCCAAAGATCAGGAAGTCATTTCTAAATCTCCAGCCTGCCAGGTGGGATGAGGGGACAGTTTGGTCTCCTTCAGGAAGCTTGTTCCTGTTCTCCACCCCTCCACTGAAAAAGAACAGTACAGACAAAGGCGTGTGCAAGTGGGAAGGGAAGACCCAGAGGTGGAGGGCCCCTTCCCTCCTCCGGCACCCAAGGACCGTGCCCTTGGTGCCAGCCTGCGCACCTGCTCTGTGCGGCTCGGACCGGGCCCTCCCGCCCCCACTCCCTCCAGCACTAGCATTATAGGCTGAGTATTACTGGGCAGGCGCTCCTTTCCTCTGCAGCCCTGCTTATCAGCATATCTACACCCCCACCTCATCCCTATCGCTCCCTCCATCTCCTTAGACTGGAAGTCTCAAGGCTTCGGAGATCATTACAGCCCCACACTGCCCCACCCCCAGCAAAGCAGAAAAATGCCCCGCAAGGTGACCCCTCCCCATTCCCAACCGGCATCTGCCCCCTCCCTGGGGGAGCCCATGCTTCCTGCTGCCTCAGGCACTTCCTCTTTCTTTCCTTACTTACTTTCCTTTCAGTTCTCATCCTTCTCGAAAGGTGGTTTTGTCCATCCTTCAGTCTCTAGAGAAGTGCTCTCTCTTTCCTACAGCAAAGGAAGTGAGGGGTCCTTGCCCCGGAAGACCCCCAAGGTGGAGGGTCCCCAGCCTATCTCCACCCACGCCTCTCATCTTTATAAGCAGAAGGTTCCCAAGGAGCAGTGAGGTCTGATGGGTGACTTGGACCTGAGGTTCCACTTGGCAAGTCAGCTCCAGTTTTGCCTCCCACCGGCCGTGGGGAGTCACACGCATCTCTCTCTGCTCCATCTTCTCACTTAGGAGAGAGAGACACTTCAGCCTGCACCCAGGGAACTTGGGGATCTCTTCAATGACTACAGTTCAGGAGATATATCTGAATATATCTCTTTGAAAACAATCAGGAAGAAAAATGGAAACTGTTATATCATAAAATAATTTAACACTGTCTTATCTTTACTCCTGCTCCTCCTGTTGACTCACTCCTGGAGGGAGTCCTGTGATTTCCTCCACCGCCGCTCAGTCCCTGCTGCCCAGCCTCTGTGGACGTTCAGGGCTCACTGGGGTCTCCTCTGCCTGGAAGGGAGGAACTGGAACGGAAGAAGAGGCCCTGGGCTTCTCCAGGAGGAGGGGCAGCCAGGAGACCTGCTGGCTGCAGGGGCTGTGGGGTACTAGGCAGAGCAAGAAGTTCTGGGGGCTTTTGAGCCCCTCTGTGGAAGAAGAATCAATTGTCCTTGAGCTGTTATGACTATGTTTTACACACTCTGCTGTGAGAGCATGTAAGTATCACTCCAGTTTTACAGATGAGAAGACTGAGGCACAGAAAGCTCACCTAACTGACCTGTAAGGACAGAAACCCAGGATTCAAACCCAGACCTGCCTGACTGCAGAGCTGGAGGGCTTTGCTTCTCAACTCTCCTGCATCCGAGGTAATTGCTCAGCTGGCTTGTAGGACCCACCTTTGGGCTCTCTCCTGGCTCCCAGGTCAGATTCCTGGGCCCCACCCCTCCCCTGGCCCGGTCTCAGCCGCCCTAGCTCACTGATAGGAACGAGCTCCCTCCCCCCTGGCTCTGAGGCAGGCTGTGTGCCCCAGGGGCTTTCTCTAGAAAGAGCTCCTCCCCTCCAGGTAAAGTCTCTCTCTCCTGGCAGGGCCCCCAGTCCCCTCCATGCACGTGCACACCCTGCACAGCGCCACGCCAGATCCACTTGTGACCCATCCCTCCTCCTCGTCTCCGCTTCAGCTGCCGGCTGCATCCTAGCCCTGCTCCCTTGAACCACCTCCTCCCCACGACTGGCCACTGCCCCGAAGGAGAAGACATGGGAGCACCTCCATCCAAGGCCAGGGGTCTCTGGATCCAGCTTCAGAAACTGCTGACCTCCTGGCTGGTGGGACAGCAAGACTGGGATCAGCGTCTGGACGAGATGTACATGCTGCAGCAGCAGAAGTAGGCTTTCCCCCTCTCCCTGAGCCTCAAGCCCTCAGCCCACTTGGGTCAGTCTGCCCTGCCCACCAGAGCAGCCCAGAGTTCAGTGCCCGGTGCTGGGATGGGCCCATGCATCTGTTATGGAAGCCGAGCTCCTATGTCAGCAGTGGAAGAGGGGTGTGGCATTGGGTCCCGGGAAGGCTGGGGCAGGGTGATGCTTGGGCTCTCACTTACTGAAGGTGGGGTGGTGGGTGCTAGGGACCCAAAGATACCAGACAGGAGAAGCCAGCATGTATGGCAGGGGTGAGTGGGGCAGGGTGGGTGCAGGCTAGTGGGGAACGGGGTGCTGGGGAAAGGTTAAGATTCTGTGGGTTTTAGGACACTCGGGTGAAGAAAGAGTGAGGAGTTACTGTTAATGAAAATGAAATTGATGGCCTGGCAACGGGACAGCTCTGGTTTGTGCAATACCTGGAACTGACCAGCTGACTGTGGAAACCAGATGACCCTGAGGAGTCCCAGTGGGGACTCCTAGAGCCCATCTGTGCTTCCCGAGTCTCCTGTGTGCAGGCTGTGTTAGATCTGGAGCAGACAATGAGGCTTGAGCCTGTCCCTGGCACACCTCCGATGGGACTGGTGACTCCGAGGAGCAGAGCATTTTATGGTCAGCCCTGAGGTCTGGACCCCTGGAAGACTAATGGGGGCAGGGACCCATCCTGAAGGCAGGCTTCTCCCGCTGGGTGTTCGGGGGACTTGGCTCCCATCAGAGAGTTGCCATTAGCAGATCTGAGCGGGCAGCCAGGGCTAGACTCACGGGCATTGGCTTCTCCAGGCTAGAGGCCAGAGTACGGAGGCTGCGTGCAGAGCCTCTGGACTCTGCAGTCCTGGCCCTGGTTGCCCTGAGGTGGGCACGCTCACAGGGAGGGTATGAGTGAGATGGGCAGCAGGCTGGTCCCCACTCCACCCGAGCTCTCTGGAGAGAACTTCAGTGAGGGGCGGACCTGAGCCATACCTTGAGATCAAAAGCTTCTTCAGATAAAAAGCTTCTTTCCCCTGGCTCGGGGGACCATTGGAAGAGAGGAACGGGGGGCTAGGGGTCATCACAGGAACCGCCCACCATCAGTCTGTTTACCGGCCCTTCACCTCTCCCCTCCTGACCCTCAACCTGCCATCCATGTGTCCACCTTCAGAGCCAACACATACTTGCCCAGCAGGAACCGGCTTCGGCATTATCTCTTGTCTGGCTCACACAGGCAGGGGAGAGACAAAGATTAACCCGCAGAGGTACCACAGGAGAAGTATCTCCGTGGGGCTCCTCCCACCCACTCTGAGATGCACACACTCAGAGAAGCTCACAGCCACGCGCTCTTGCAGACAGCGCGTTCAGACTCTTGAGTCGAAGGATGACACTTAAGGAGGGATGGATCCTTCATAGTCCATCTCAGAACTCTCCCTCCCCACAGCAGGAATGTGCATCTGGATAGCCCCCAGGGAGTCAGAACAATAGCTGGCCTCTCTCTCAGCCCCCTCCCAGTCTCTCCGGCTCCTCTCAACTAAAGAGAGCCGGTTCAGCAGGCCTGGGAGCAGGGATGAAACTGGGCAGAAATTCCCTCTCCTCCACCCGCTACTGATTCCCAAGTTCCTGAAACATGGACTCAGCTAGAATGACTTGGCCAGGCCCACCAGGACCAGCCATTCCCTCCCCCGGGCCCCCCTCCCTCAGGTACTCTGCTGCTTAGTCAGCTGAGCCAGGAGTCCCCCCACCACTGGTGGGAAGAGGTAGTAATGCCGCCCCATGGGGACCCTGAGCTAGGGTCCAGGAGACAACACTGCAACGTGTCACCACGCATTCCGTGTGGCCGCTGTCCGTCCAGTAGGACAAGGACTCTCTTCCTCTCTGCTCTTGGCCTCTCTGCCATTCTGTCTCTGCCTGACTCCCGTTCATCCTCTGCCAGGATTCGAGAGTCTCCTCTGCTGCGGGCAGCCAAGGACAATGACCTGTGTGTCCTGAAGAAACTTCTGCTGGACCGAAACTGTGACTTCCGGCAACGAGGTGAGATCCGAATTAGAAGTGGTGGAGATGGGGCAGAGGCCCCGGCCATGCCCCGCAAGGCACTCTGAGGGTTTCTGCCAAGGGGCGGTGGAGCGTGTCTCTGGAAAATGTTGATGTCCCTGTCTCCTCTGCTCCAGGGGCTGTCGGGGAGACGGCACTGCACGTGGCCGCCCTCTATGACAACCTGGAGGCTGCCATGGTGCTGATGGAGGCTGCCCCTGAGCTGGTCAAGGAGCCTGCCATCTGTGAGCCATTTGTAGGTGAGGTGTCTCCATGGTTTTTCAAGGTGGACCCAGGTAGGGGAGACTCTGAAGTCACCTCTTACAATGAGCCTCTGAGGGTAGGTCGGGGAAGGAGTGATGGGTGCTCAGGAGTGTGGGAGGAAGGCAGAGGTCCTGGTCTTGGCTGTGAGTGTCTGGGACCTGCTTTAGCCATTTGTTATTTCCCTTCAACTCCTTTCACGTTCCATGAAGAACGGAACTCTCTCTCTTTCATAGCTGCACTAGAGTGATTACCCTTATATGCCACCCGCGGTAGTCAAGAGGCGGAGACAGCTAAGTGGACCTGCCTGAGGGACGTCTGGGGCTCAGTCTCACACCATTCTGCTGAGTCAAGGGAGGAAATCCATGCAAGGATTTCAGGGATCTCCTGGAAGCCAGGGGGGATGCCGTGTCTCGGAGAGAGTTGGGAACAGACACCCTGACGGACGGCTCTCTTGTCCAGGTCAGACGGCCCTGCACATAGCAGTCATGAACCGGAACGTGAACCTCGTGAAAGCCCTGCTCGCCCATGGGGCCAGTGTCTCTGCGAGGGCTATAGGCTCCGCCTTCCGTCTCACTCCTCACAACCTCATCTACTTTGGTGAGAGCAGGACCGGGGCTGGGAGGATGCGGGTGGGCACCAGTCAAGGGAGGGTGGGCTGAGGAGGCCCCGTGCCTGGGGAGACTAGGAGAGGTCGGCCCTCATAAGGCCAAAGGCCAGAGCCAAGCCTCCACCCACACCCCAGGCCACCTCCAGCATCCCCGCCTCTGGTCCTGCTGACAAGGGGCCCTAGGCCCAGAGCGGAGAAGGGGGAGGGAGAGGCGGTCACTTGGAGACACCACCCCTCCCCGCCTGCATCTCACGCCCAGGCCTCTGCCTCCCCAGGGGAGCACCCTCTGTCCTTTGCCGCCTGCATGGGCAGCGAGGAGATTGTGAGGCTGCTCATTGAGCACGGTGCTGACATCCGGGCCCAGGACTCCCTGGGTAAGAGCTGGGCTGGAGGGGGCGCTGGGAGGCTGGGGGTGGCAGGGGAGAGGGGAGGGGCTGGGACCGCCCTCAGGCCCCCCCGGGGTGGGGGGTGGTCCTGGGGAACGGCAGGGACTCTGGTCCCAGGGGTCACGTGACACCCCGTGTCCTCTCCCAGGAAACACAGTGTTGCACATCCTCGTCCTCCAGCCCAACAAAACCTTTGCCTGCCAGATGTACAACCTGCTGCTGTCCTACGACAGGCGAGGGGACCACCTGCAGTCCCTGGACCTCATGCTCAATCACCAGGGCCTCACCCCCTTCAAGCTGGCCGGAGTGGAGGGCAACACTGTGGTGAGGGGCCCTCCCCCAGGCCCACGGGGTCCTTCTCCTGACCCTTCTTCCCAAACTCCCCAAAAGGGAGTACCTCCATCTCCATCACTAAAATCCTCAGCCTCAGGAATTTCTGACTCAGGGGGATTACAGAATCTTACCTGAGAATATCTGCTATGGTAACCCAAAGTTCCACTCCCCTTGCCTATTCTCTCCTTTCAGGTCTTTATAGGATTTGTGGGAAGGAAAGACAGCCCCAAATTAAAGGTTCAAGTCAACAGAGGCTTGTCAGTTCCCAGCTGTCCACCAGATCCAAGGAGTAAGCAACCGTGCTGTTGCCCTTGACCTGCTCTTTACATGCTGACCCCCGTCTCACCCCTGTGTCCACCCAGATGTTCCAGCACCTGATGCAGAAGCGGAAGTACATCCAGTGGACTTGCGGGCCGCTGACCTCCACTCTCTACGACCTCACAGAGATTGACTCCTGGGGAGAAGACGTGTCCTTTCTAGAGCTTGTGGTCTCCTCCAAGAAACGGGAGGTATGGACACCACGGAGGATTAGGGGCTGTCAGGCGTCTGTGCAGAGCCCATCTGTTTACCAAGATCCTCGGCTCTAGAGGCTTCCCTGTAATAGATGGGGGTGAGGATAGACTCCTGAGACTTTGGGAGAAAATGCTGATCAATACCCCTTCCCTAACTCTGCTCTCTCTGCTTAGCTCTGGTCCCTTCTGCTTACCTTTCTCATACTAACACTGCATATGAGTTCTCCAGATAGATATTGCTTCCTATCACTTATTCATTCAGCATATTGAGCTTCTTGCTGGGTCCCAGACACTGCACCAAGAACTGAGAATACAGAAACAAACTCAAAAACAGTTCCTTTCAGACAGCTTTGTCAATTTCCCATCCCTGTTCTCAGTAACTGTAATAGCCTTCAAGATAAATATTGGGGTCTATACTATGAATGGTACCTAATGACGCAATGGTACATAATGGTGCAACAGAATGGAGGTCCGTTTACATTGGCTTGGATGGACCAGAAAAGATGTCACAGGAGATGTGCTTGAGCTGGGGCTTCTAGAAGGAATTCGGAATCACCAGGCAGATGAGGAAAAAGAGAGATTTCCAGAGAGGGAAAAACGCATGGGTCATTCAGACAGTATTGGATTGGGTGACATGAGGGAAAGGAAAGTTTGTTGAAGATTTATAAAAAGAAGAAAATACTGATGCTTTCTGGAACCTCCAAGATGGTGGCAAAATACAGTTCTTATTGTTTATCTGCCACCCAACAATTTCCTAGAAACCCTCAAGAGCCACAAAACTCAGATGATCGCTGGTACTAACAAACAGAGGATCTGGTTTATCAGAGGATCTGATGAACAAAGTGGCTGGTTGCTATGAACTTCTTCAGAGCAGGATTTCTTAGGGATTGGAAGCCCAGCCTTCACCTTCAGTTCTATCAGGCAACCAAGATTTGTTCATTATGATGAAAATAGAGGCTCTCTCACTGGAGCTTCTTCAACCTCCTGCCTTGTTCTGCCCAGCAGGTCTAGAAAGCCTCCCCCATCCCAACCCCGTCTCTCTTCTACTCTGTAGGCTCAATGGGAAAAGGTACTTTTTCTGCTTGTGGGTAATCCCTCCAGCTAAACTCTGACTTTGCCTTTCCCTACTTTCTTAGATGCATCATGCCATCTATCATCCTCTTTCAGGAGCATCTTTAAAGTCTCATTGGCCACTTAGATCTGAGCATTAACCTACCCAGCTTAGATTATGGCCACACCCAACTCTCCAAGTCCTCTGTTGTTTCTCTCATGTCCATAATACTTGTAGAGCAAATCTGACTACATGCTTGCTTGAACCTTCCAACTGTTTTCCATTGCATTCAGATAACAAAGTCCAACTCCTTAGCTTGGCATTCATGAGGTACCATGATCTGGCCCTCAGCTACTTCATACAGGATAATCCCTGCACCCTCCAAAAGATTCTGCCACATCCCCCTCATATGCCAATGTCTTCTCACCTCTTCCTGCCTTGGCAACTGCTGCTACTATATAAAAGACCTTGCCTAACTCTCCATTCACTCAACTATCTCAGCCATCTATGTCTCGTCCTTCAGAGTCTCTGAGGAGCTCAGAGATCCTGGTATTTACTTCTGCCATGGTTTATCTGCAGCACTAGCCTGAGGCACCACAAATAGTAGAAACTGACTAGTCATCTGTAAAAGAAATGAATGAAAAGATGAACTGAATGAATGACACTTGTGCTGATCATGACGCTGCCTGCCTGGGACCCTGTGGGGAACCTGGTGCTGCAACTCACTATGTTGGTCATCCCCTGCTGCCCTCTTCTTCTATGGCAGGCTCGTCAGATCCTGGAGCAGACCCCAGTGAAGCAGCTGGTGAACTTCAAATGGAGAAAGTATGGGCGGCCTTACTTCTGCATCCTGGGAGCCTTGTACGTGCTCTATATGATCTGCTTCACCATGTGCTGCATCCACCGCCCTCTCAAGGCCCGTAGTGGCAACCACACAGATGCCCGAGACATCACCGTATTCCAGCAGAAGCTGCTCCAGGTGACTCTTAGAGGGGATAAGAGGGGCTGTTAGCATGGGGTGATGGCACTGGAAACCAGAGCCATGCTGCCCAGGAAATATGCCACTCCTTTGACTCTGGCAGGGGCAGGCTCCTGATTACCTGGACAGAAATTAGGCGGGAGTTAAGGGGACCAAAGCTGGGACTTAATGAATACAAGTGGACTTGTCCAGGGAGTGATGGCTTTCTTGTGAACTTTGAAAGAATGCTTAGTTTACCTGTACCTTTGTAAAATCCCTTGTTACTCACAAAGGTCTGTAGACCAGACCTTTGTAACTGTGACCTTCAACAAAAGCCTTGTTGTTCTAAAGGGAGGAAGAGTGTGCTCCAGGTCCATTTTCTGAGTCTGCCTGTGAGTAACACAG
Source organism: Bos grunniens (assembly GCF_055505025.1). Classification (NCBI taxonomy): domain Eukaryota; kingdom Metazoa; phylum Chordata; class Mammalia; order Artiodactyla; family Bovidae; genus Bos; species Bos grunniens. The sequence continues at coordinate 13,905,302 of NC_141168.1, forward strand.
ACATTCTTCGGACCTTCATTCGCTTCTGAACACAGAATGAGTGCATTGAAAGTGAGGTATCAGCTGTCTGACCACCTGTCAAATGTGCTGCAGAGGATGCCTAGATTGCGTAGCATTTAGAAGGAAATAGTCTCTGGGGTCCCTTTTACTCTGGTTAGCTTGCCATTCTGTGAGTCACCTTCAGAGACCTGGGGTGAGGATGGCTGACTAGAGATGTGGAGTAGATGTCCAGGTCTGCTGTTGAAAGGAGGAGACTCCTTGGTGTGACAGAATGAGCAGGCTCTCATGAGTGCTTCTGGGCATGTTGAATGTACATGTTCATTTAATAGGTAACCAAAATTCTTGTCCTAGTGACCTGAAAATACCTAAAAGGGAGTGCAGGCATGTGGGCAGAAAGCAAAAGACACAGGAGGAACAATTTTGCCAGGGAAGAGCTCAATGGCTAGAGATTTACGCTCAATGCAGAATGGGTCAGCTAGAGGTATAGCTCAACCTGGACTTGGAAAAGGGGCAGTTTGGGGGAGTTAAAGAACAAATAACCTAAGTCGAGTTAGCTCAAAGGCAGTGGATACTCAAAGAAAGGACAGGGCAAAGAGCCTTATTAAATGCTGAAGTAGGTCAAGTCACTCTAAGCTTTTAGAATTGCCTCTTGGTGTATATACAGTGTGGCCATGTGTCCAGAGCCTCTGACTGTCACAAAGCGGGGTTTGCTGCCTGCAGAACACAAGGCTGAGTGTGGTGGGGCAGCCTTGTTCGAGGTGGGCATAGGTGCATTTGGGGGAAGCTGGGTTCCCTGCGGCTCAAATGGGACACGAAGGTTGTCCCTGGTGTGGAGACCATACACCAGGAAATAAGGACGTGGAAGGGATGGCCCGCTGAGATGGGCCAGTGATAATGATGAAGGAAATGGATAAGCATGGGGGTGGCTGGACATTTCCAGTGCTCCTGACTCTGATTCCTCAGATGCATTCTTTGCCAGCCTTCCTTTGTTTCAGGCTGACTGGGGGGGATTTTCTGGATCTAGAATGCAGATCCAGAATGTAGATAGCCTTCTAGCCAAAGAGTTGGGTGATGCTGAGCAACTGACTACCACCAAGGCTCCTTCTTCTTTCTTACCTTCTTCTTACCACCGTGTCTCTTTCTCTCTGGGGGAGGACTAGTTATGTCCCTGTGAATATAATGTTCCTTTGACCCAGATAGTCTAGATAGTCTAAATTATTAGCAGCTACTTCCCCTTGCCTCAGGACTAGATGAAGCATAATTATAGCTAAGTGCTCTAACTTTCTTTCCATCTTCTTTTTCCTTTCTTTTCCCCCTTCAGCATTTTTACCCTTTTGCTCACTTTGATAAAATCTACATTAGCCCAAATAGAAGACTCATGACTTTCAAATATTCTTTTCTTGGTTGGGTAGGTGGGGCTTAAGAAAGCAGCTGTGAGCAGTTTGAATAGGGAAGAGCATCAGGGAAGGTCTGTGTATTTTCGGCATGAGCCCTTGGGCCTTGGTCCTGAGTTGATGGGGCCCATATGTTCCTCTTAGTAGGAAGTCAATTGGGATTAGATCAGGAGCTCCAAAATTTATCACCATGACTTGAAAGATTCTGCTTTCATGATGCGCCACATTTATTGAATAATATGGAATTCTTTTTTCTACATTTCTATTGCTTGAGAGTCTTAGAAATACGAAAACGTACCAACATAGGGTCTTGATTAATGCAGTTGTTGCCATATTAATCAGCCTACAGAGCTTTCTCTTAGATAAATGAGTACTTTTATATTAAATTCTATTAATAAATCTGGACACACAGAGCTCTCAGTCACTGTAGGATTTTCTCTGTGGGTCTCATGGGATCTAGAAAAGTCACTGGACTCCATGACAGTAGCCCAGAGCACCATCGCAAAACACTGGAAAGGAAAGAAAATACTCCTTTATTTATACAAGGTGGCATAAACTAGGCAAAAGCAGTCATAGGAAAGGGTGGAGTTTGGGAGATATTTTAAGAAATTTCTTCACTCTAGGATGCTTCATTGCTCAGCCATAAACGTTATGCTATTCCCAGACTTCCCAAGAACTCTCTTAATTAATGAGTTAATTTCTTGTCTTCATTCAATGTTTACTTGGTTTAGGCAGAACAAAGTGCATTATAATCCTAGTTCTCCTAGACTGCCAAGTGAGCAGAAAGTTCGAAGTCTGGGATTAGGTGGCTTAGATTTAAGCCCTAACTCTAAAACCAAATAGCTGTTTGACTTGAGCAGATCCTATGTCTTGCTAGATCAGTAGTTTTTTAACCAAGACTACTTATTAGGGCTTCTTTGGTGGCTCTGTGCTAAAGAAACTGCCTGTCAGTGTAGGAGATGCAGGTTTGATCCCTGGGTTGGGATGATTCCCTGGAGAAGGAAATGGCAACCCACTCCAGTATTTTTCCCTAGGAAATCCCATGGACAGAGGAGTCTGATGGGCTACAGTCCCCGGGGTCACAAAGAGTTGGACACAGCTTAGTGACTAAACAACAACATCGACAAATTAGAAACATAGAAATCTGGTAAAAAAAAAAAAATTATGGATCCCTAAGCTGCCCCATACCTGAGGCATCAGAATGTCTGAAATCGTGGCCCCTGGCAATGGTATTTTAAAGAAATTCCTTGATTGATCCTCATACTCAGCTTGGCTTGAGATCTGCTAAGCTTTCTGAGGTGAAACCGATCACTCTGATTGTTTAGACCCCTGATTTGCTGTTCAGCAAGCGGGTATTGATCTCCCATCATCAGATTTCCTTTCTGTGTTTTGATGATTTTCCTTGATCTCTCCAATGCCCTTTGCTTCAAATTACTTTGCTAATTCATTCATTAGACAAACCTCTACTGAGAGCCTAAGCGTGCCCCAAGCATTTATTGTAGGTATTGGAAACTCAACCTGGTCTGAGCAAAACACACTTCACCTCTGCCTTTTGCCATTTGCAGACTGACTGACATTAATTAAATGAATAGATATTTCAATGCAAACTGTGATTGTTACAATTCACATGAGTTTTGCTTATGATCAGAAGACAGGATGCTGAGAGACTCCTTGAAGGAGGAAATGGCAACCCACTACAGTATTCTTGCCTGGAAATTTCCGTGGACAGAGGAGCCTGGCAGGCTATAGTCCATGGAGTCACAAAGAGTCAGACATAACTGAGCATGCGTGCACCGATGAATTCAAGGTGGAAAGTGAATTCTAGGCAGAGACAATGCATATACAAAGGCCCTGGGGCAGAAGAGTCTTGTGAATGTCTAGGAACTGAAAGAAGACTGGTTAGAATAGAGGGAGCTGGGGCAGGAGCCTCCAGATTAGGTTGTCTGGGCAGATCTTTCCCAAATCATGTAGGATGTTGCTGGCCATCCCAAGGATTTTACTTTTTACCCTAAAATTAATGAGAGGCTCAGGATTTTAAACAGGGGAAACACTTGATAATTCCTACATGTCGCAATTCCTCACAAACTCCGCTATTCAAAGTGCCATAGTTATTTGTTTTTTTTTTTTTTTTTTTTTTTTTTTTTTTTTTTTTTTTTTTAAAGATTTAATTGTAATATTTTATTGGTTAGGACTCTATTGAAAGTAACTAAACCCAGCTTAGACAGGCTCAAGCAGTAAGAGAGATCATGTTGACTCACACAGTTCTAGGTTGAGGCACAGCTTGTCTGTGGGTTTAAGCCACATGACCAGCATCTGATTTCTTTGTCTCTATCTCAGCTTTCTTCCTCAGGGTTGGCTTAATTGGCCCACCTCAATATATCTTCTGAGTGTAGAGCAAAAGAAGCAGCAATACTATATTATATTTGAGAGATGCTCACTCCAGTACTCTTGCCTGGAAAATCCCACGGACAGAGGGGATTTTCCATAGTTATTTGAAACCTAGCTGTACGCCAGCTCAACACTGTTTTACTTGAGGGTCCTACCCAACTCCCTTTGGAACAAGCACAGCAAATTAAAGAGAAGGCAGAGGTGGGAGAAACAGAGAGCCCGGGAGGTAAAAATAACATCTATTGGGCGCTGGCTTTGAGCACTTGCCATGCATTTTCTGGTGCTTCTGAGATCTTGTGAAAAAGCAGATTCAGAGAGGAAAGCTGATGTGGGCCCTGAGTTTCTGCGTTTCTGACTCGCTGCTGGGTGAGGCTGGTGTTGTGATTCTGTGGACCGCATTTTGGTTGCTAAAGAATTATACTGGGTGATCCTCATAGATGCCCTCATAAGTAAATGAAATTCTTATAACCATTTCAAAGATGGTGAATCTGAAGTCGTGAGAGGTTAAGTACTTTGGTAAAGATGCTCAGCTAGTAAGGGCAGTACTGGTTGGGCTTCCGGTCTGTTTCACTTCAGAAGCTTCAACTTTAATACAAAGCCGGATCATTTCTCCCTCCAGAGAAATATGCTGGATTCCAGGTTTCTTCCTCAGAGGGACCCACTGCTTGAGGAACTCCTGTTTCCAGGCTTCGATAGGTAGCCAGTGCCTGCCACACTCACCTTTACCTGGGCACACCTGATATTCCCCCCGCAAGATAAGAGGTGCTGTGCTGGAGTGCAGGAGTGGGGAGTCAGTCAGACGTGGAGTTGCCTCTGACCTCTAGCCACTGAGCTACTGCCTATGCTCCAGTGTTGATCATTGGTTCAGTTCAGTTCAGTTCAGGAGCTCAGTCGTGTCCGACTCTTTGTGACCCCATGCACTGCAGCACACCAAGCTTCCCTGTCCATCACCAATTCCCAGAGCTTGCTCAAACTCATGTCCATCAAGTCGGTGATGCCATCCAACCATCTCATCCTCTGTCATCCCCTTCTCTTCCCGCCTTCAATTTTTCCCAGCATCAGAGTCTTTTCCAATGAGTCAGTTCTTCACATCAGGTGGCCAAAGTATTGGACTTTCAGCTTCAGCATCAGTCCTTCCAATGAATATTCAGGACTGATCTCCTTTAGGATTGACTGGTTTGATCACCTTACAGTCCAGGGGATTCTAAAGAGTCTTCTCCAGAACCACAGTTCAAAAGCATCAATTCTTCAGCTTGTTGTTGGTCAACGTGGGCCCCAGTTTTTTATGTGATTAACCTTTTGGTGGCTAGGGGTAAGTCCTGCTTCTGTGGGAATGGATAAGGATGTCTCTATAGAGAAAAGACATCTGCTGGGTTAATCTTCCTGAGAAAACACAGAGACTAGGACACAAAATAAGCCCCTGGAAGGTAGACTTATAAGGTAACCATGAGATCTTCCTCCCTTTTTGGCCTAGTGGTTCTCAAGTGGGGATCTGTAGTAGAAATATTTACATCTTAAAAAAAAAAAGATGCTTGATTCTTGCACCAAATTAGAGTCTCCAGGGTTGTCCCAGGCATATGTGTTGCGACAAAGCTTCCCAGCTGATTCTTGTATGTATGTGTGTATATGTGTATGTGTGTATATGTATATGTATGTGTGTGTGAATGTATGTGTATGTGTGTGTGTGTCTGAATATGTATGTGTATGTATGTGTGTGTGTGTGAATGTATGTGTATGTGTATGTCTGTATATGTGTGTGTATATATATGTGTATGTGTATGTGTGTATGTATATATTTTGGCTGCACCGAGTATTCGTCGTGGTGCTGGGGCTTTTCTAGTTTTGCAGTGAGCAGATGTGGGCTTAGTAGTTGTAGCGCGTGTGCTTGGTCGCAGTTGCTTAGTTCCCCAACCAGGGATCGAACCTGGACTCCCTGCCTTGGGAGCATGGAGTCTCATCCATTAGATCACAAGTACCACCGCACCCCCAACCAACCCGATGATTCTGATGGGCAACCTGGTTAGGAATCCCTGCACAGTCTAGAGGATGAGAGGAAGGATTGTATGAATGATGACCAAGCAGGTCTCTTTCTGGGAGCTTCATTGCTCTGCAAGAATCTTGGGGAGAAGGAGAGGGTCTCAGATGTGGTCTGACAACTGTCTCCAGTGCCTTCCCCCTCCTAGTGGTTGCACTTGCTCCCCACCCTTCCCCATGGTGGTACCTGGGCCCTGCTAGGCCCACCCTTCTCTGGGCATTTCCTTCAAGACAATGAGCTCAACCAGCTGGTGAGCAGGACACTCTCTGTAAGCCAATTCTTAACAAAGTAAGGCCAGTCAGCCTCCAAGGGGCTTTGGCCATTGACAACTCCTGAAATTCTAAGCCATACAGAGAGGTTAAGAACTCTAGTCATTGTTGAAAGACGCTTATTTTTTAAAGGAGCTGGGGGGGGGGAGGATTTTCTCAGTGCATCATTAACTAAGCCTACTTAGGTGACCTTGAGCTAGGAATCTGGAAATTCCAGGCGAGCCCAGTTCGTCATCATCCTTTCTCCATTTACCTCCCTGCTCTCGCTTCCTGGTTCCCCTCTGCCTCCCTCCAGCTCTTAGATCATGCTCAGCAAGCACCTGTCTGCTTACCTGCTTCCTTCTCTCCTTCCTTCCTTGTGAACGCAGCATCTACTGTGTGTGCATTGTGGATAAAAAGGAGTTAGAGGTCCCTGCTTTAAGGGAGCTCTAAGATTCTGGGTGCGACAGAAAATGTCCAGATAACTGCAGTGTGCTGGGGAAGGGCTGTGACCAGACACTGGCATCATGTTCCTGCAGGGAGACAGCTGATCTGGACAGAGGGGCAGGGAAGGAGACCCAGGAGGAATGCTGTGACCTGGATCTTAAGGTTAATGGTGAACCAGAAAACCCTGCTGGAGGAAAGCATTCTGAGAATAGGGCACAGTTCATACGGAGACCTGTCTTACCAGTTGAGGACCCTAGTAATCAACATGGCTGGAGCTGACACAGAATATGGGGACCCAGGGCAGGAACCAGACCAGCAAAGCCATTGTGCTGAGTCTTATATTTTAAAAATAGAGGAAAAAGAAGAATAAAATATAAGACTTTTTTTTCTCTTTTTTGGCCTCACCTGATGGCATGTGGGATCTTGACTCCCAGACCAGGGATTGAACCTGCGCCCCCTGCAATCGAAATGTGGAGTCTCAACCACTAAACTAGCAGCGAAGTCCCTCATCTCACAAAGCACAGTTCTAACTAAAAGAACACATGTGCAACCCCAGCAAGGGTTCCGGGCATCATGCTTGGTAGTCTGAATATTTTTCATTCCTGTTTCACAGTGAGCACTTCTAAGTAAAGAATACATGCCCATGACTTAAAAAATCCAGTGGCAGGTATAATGAAGACCACCAGTGCACTGGCCTGCCCACCTCACTCATGCCTTACTTCTTGGAGGCAACCAGTTGTTCCCTCTTTAGGCTCTTGGTCCCTGTTGTTACCTCTGTCCCACTGAATAATACACTTCTATCTCTATTCATTAACTAAATTTAGACATAAGCTATTGACTTTCCACTATGATACAGATTTAGAGAATACTCATCACTCCCATCTCCCCCCCTCATTTTTATCCCAAAGACATGCTGGAACTAGGAAAGATATTAAGCAGAGAAACCAGGTCATGATATATGCATTTGAAAAGGTCAGTGCAAAAACAAGGTAAGGAGTGGGTTGAATGAGCGGGCAGTGGGTACAGGGTGCCATGGGTTTGCTTTAAGGCAGTGGTGCTATGGATTGAGAGCCAGTGGAGCATTTGAGAGAATTTGGGAGGCTAAATGAACAGGACTTCAGTAAAGTGAATTTACAGTTAATTTTGCCAAACATACCCTTGGTCCCCAAACCTTTTCATAAGAACCACAAATCTAGAGAGCTACAGATGGGTCTTTCCTTATAGATAGGAAATCTTGAATGAAATCCCCAAAGAATAAAATTCTAAAAAATTCAAAGAAAAACTTATTACCACGTTGAGTTTACAGTTTAATTCTAGAAGTGCAAGGGTGGTTGATGAAAAGGGGATTCTGATTGTCAGTTTAACAGACCTCAGAAAGTCATTCATTATAATTCAGTGCCCCTGTCCATGTTTAAAACACTAAAACCTTTCTCCACTTTGTAAAAGAGTATCTCTTCCAAACAAGAGCCATATTACACATGAGTGTGAAATACTAGAATTTATCTTGAAATCAAAGAAAAGGGAAATGTTTTAAAAGTTCACTACTATCATTATTTTTCAGCTTTACTGAGATATAATTGACAATTGATATTGTAAGGTATTTAAAGTGTTCATCACAGGGATTTGATATACATATACATTGTAAAAGGATTCCTATCATCTATTAACACATTCATCACCTCACATATTTATTTATTTTTGTGAGAATAATTAAGTTCTGCTCTCCTAGCAAATTTCAGTTGTATAATGCAGTGTAATTAACTATTAGTCACCTTGTTTTACCATCAGACCTTATTCCCCTTATAGCTGAAATTTTGTATCCTGTTACCAATCTCTCCTTATTTTATCTGTGCACCCAGCCCTTGGCAACCACTTTTCTACTCTCTTTTTCTAGGAGTTTGCCTTTTTTTTTTTTTTTTTTTTTATTCCACATGTAAGTGATATCATGCAGTATTTGTCTTAATCTGATGGGCTTATTTCACTTAGCTTAACGCCGTCAAGTCATCCATATTGTTACAAATGACAAGATTTCCTCTTTTCTCATAGGTGAATAATATTCTGGTGTGTGTATGTATATATATACACACATATATATGTGTACCTGTATGTATACATATGTATGTGTGTGTGTGCATGCGTGCTAAGTCATTTCAGTTGTGTTGGACTCTGCGACCCTATGGACTGTAGCCCACCAGGCTCCTCTGTCCATGGGATTCTCCAGACAGGAATACTGGAGTGGGTTGCCATTTCCTACTCCAGGGAAGCTTCACAAACCAGGGATCAAATCTGCATCTCTCATGTCTCCTGCATTGGCAGGCGGGTTCTTGTCCACTTGCACCATCTGGGAAGCCCATGTGTGTGTGTGTGTAATATATATATCACATCTTTATCCATTATTGATTGATGGACACTTAGGTTGTTCCTAGAGCTTTGCTACTGTGACTAATGTTGCAATTTACACAGAAGTGCAGATATCTCTTCCAGATTCTGTTTTCGTTTCCTTTATTTTTTTATTTATTTTTAATCGGAGGATAATTGTTTTATGATGCAGTTCCTTTGGATGTATACCTAGAAGCTGGATCATGTAGTAATTCCATTTTAACTTTTTGAGGGGCCACCCTTCTGTTGTCTACAGTGGCTGCACAAATTTAGGTAGTGTACAATAGTGTGCAAGGATTCCTTCTTCTCTGCATCCTTGTCAACAATTGCGATTTCTTGTCTTTGTAATACTGGCCGTCCTAGTCGGTCTGAGGTGATATTTCACTGTGGCTTTGACCTGCGTTTCCCTGATGATGAGCGGTGCAGAGTATCTTTTCTGTACCTTTGGCATACAAATGCCAGCCCTTTGTGTGTCTTCTCTGGAAAAAAGTCTGTTCAAGTGCTCTGTCCAGCTTTTAATCGGATTGTTTGGGTTTTTTGCTACTGAGTTGTATGAACTGCTTTTCTTTTCATTGCAACTTTCACACATGCATGTTACCCTTTGTTTTCCAGAGAGAGGGGTTTTATTAAAAAAGAAACAACAACAACCTTATGAAAGGGTCTGTGTGGTGGTCTTGGAGAGCAGCAAGGAAGGGGGCTTTCAGGAGAGTGTGGTGCTCTGCAGGCTACTTTAAGTGACAGAGAGATGGAGACAGCTACTTTAGGGCAGTCAGACACCAAGCGCGTGTGTGTGTCCAGTGGCTGAGTAATGTCCCACTCTTGCAACCACATGGACTGTAGCCCACCAGGCTCCTCTGTCCATGGGATTTTTCCAGGCAAGAATACTGGCGTGCATTGCCATTTCCTCCTTCAGAGGATCTTCCCAACCAAGGGATCAAACCCACATTTCCCAGGTCTCCTGTATTGCAGGTCGATTCCTTACCAATGAGCCACCAGGGAAACCCCAAACCAAGTGGAACAGAGGCCAAAGCTTGGCATCTCTGGACACCTCTGTTACTAGTGAACTTGAGCAGGGGAACTCCTGCTCAGAAAGGAATCTGTTGAACAAGCAAAGCGGTGCTCATGAAGGGCAGACCCAGGAGGCGTAGATGGGAAACAAAACTGTCCCTCAGATCAGATCAGATCAGTCGCTCAGTCATGTCCGACTCTCTGCGACCCCTTGAATCGCAGCTCGCCAGGCCTCCCTGTCCATCACCAACTCCTGGAGTTCACTCAGACTCACATCCATCGAGTCAGTGATGCCATCCAGCCATCTCATCCTCTGTCGTCCCCTTCTCCTCTTGCCCCCAATCCCTCCCAGCATCAGAGTCCTTTCCAATGAGTCAACTCTTCGCATGAGGTGGCCAAAGTACTGGAGTTTCAGCTTTAGTATCATTCCTTCCAAAGAAATCCCAGGGCTGATCTCCTTCAGAATGGACTGGTTGGATCTCCTTGCAGTCCAAGGGACTCTCAAGAGTCTTCTCCAACACGACACTTCAAAAGCATCAATTCTTCAGTGCTCAGCCTTCTTCACAGTCCAACTCTCACATCCATACATGACCACAGGAAAAACCATAGCCTTGACTAGACGAACCTTTGTTGGAAAAGTAATGTCTCTTCAAACTGTCCCTAGTATTCATTTTTTACATTTTCATCCCAAGGAAGAGAGTTGATACCATTCTCCTGCTGTCCTCTAGGGGTGCTCTAATCACCACAAAGCTCCTGGCCAACAGGTATCCTCCTCCTCTTAGTAGAGCCAAAGAAAAAGTTGGTGGCAATTTTCCAGCTATATGTAACCAAGGTCCTGGATTCCCTGGTGGCTCAGATGATAATAAAGAGTCTGCCCGCAGTGTGGGAGACTCGAGTTCGACCCCTGGGTTGGGAAGATCCCCCCGAGAAGGAAATAGCAACCCATTCCAGTATTCTTGCCTGGAAATTCCCAAGGATGAAGGAGACTGGTGGGCTATAGTCCATAGGGTTGCAAACAGTCAGACACGACTGAGCAACTTCACTTTCACTTTCATGCAACCAAGGTCCAAAGTTTTCTTAAAAATTGTGTATAGACACATATACAACACAGATGCCATTATTTTATTTCTATATCTAGTGTTATTTTGTCCCTAAAATTAACAAACTTATTATTTATCCTACTATCTGATTCTCAAAAGGAGTTTGCCTGTTTCACAGTGAAAGACAGATGCAACAGGAACATTAAGATAAAGAAAAAGAACAAGATCTGTGATCTGAATCTTTGGATGGAGGAGAGGGTATTCAAAGACAGTTGCTAGAGCTGGAGATTAAAAAAAAAAAATAAAAGACCTCTGAGCTTCCTTGAGAGCAAAGCAAAAGGGAAACCACTCACTATATGATAAAATAAAATTGTCCAGTCTCTCAAGAGAAGTAAACATCAGAAAAGTTGGCAGGACATCAGTTCTTTAAGGAACAGCACCAGCAAAAGAACTGAAGTCTAGTCACAGATTGTTAGAGAATGTTGTTTACTAAAGGTACACAGTCACCAATTCCTTTCCTGCTCTTCCCTGGTCCCATATGAGTTATCTGAAACATTTCTACCATCTCTTAGTAACTCTGGTTCTACTCTTCCCTAAAGACTATATCCTTGGCTTCTTCTGAGCTGACATACACCCTCTTAGAGGCCACAGGATATTTGATGGGTGCCTTCTTTATACCCTAGAGCACCTCCTGAGGTGGGGATTTAGTTGCTAAGTTGTATCTGATTCTTGTGACCCCCCCCCCCCACATTGACTAGCTGTCCAGGCTGATCTGCCCATGGAATTCTCCAAGCAAGAGTACTGGAGTGGGTTACCATTTCCTTCTCCAGGGAGTCTTCCTGACCCAAGGATTGAACCCAGATCTCCTGCACTGCAGGCAGATTCTTTACTGACTGAGCCACCAGGGAAGCCATGAGCACCTCCTACTACGTAGCATCTCTTCCTGTTTCAAAAGTTATGCCTCTCACTGGACCAGTGAGCACACTACTGAAGTAGCCCATAGAGGTTCCGTTTATCAGTAGAACAGAGATGACTGGTGGTTCTCACGCCTAACGAGGGATCCCATCCTCTTCAGTGGAGATCATCCCTAGGGACTCTCAAGTCCTGTCTTGGGTGCACAATTCAAAGACATGATCTTGGAGAACAGAATTCCCAAAAGTCTGAGGGGAACTTTTGGGAGTGTGTGTTGAAATTATTTGTATAATTTCATCTGGAGGTTATATATACATGATCAGTTTTCCAGAAAGAGGGCCTGTGGTCTTCATGATATTCTCAGATGGGCTCATAACTTCAAAAAAGTTAAGGAGCATTATTGTAGAATTTGATTGCTGCATCTGGGTAACACTGCAAGCTTTTAACTGTGAAGTAAGGTGTGCAGAGGAGGATGGTTTTTATTCATGTTGACCTTAGGCCTATACCTTTGACACTTACCATCCAGGATAAGATCAAGTTCTTCCTTAGAATCGAAAACCATAGAGTGTCTCTAGCCCTTTTCTCTGGAGAAGGAAAGGGCAACCCACTCCAGTGTTTTTGCATGGAGAATCCCAGGGACGGGGGAGCATGCTGGGCTGCCGTCTATGGGGTCGCACAGAGTCAGACACAACTGAAGCGAGTTAGCAAGCAAGCAAGCCCTTTTCTATATTGCCAAATCATAATAAAACCACAATGAATTTACCTATGGGGCTTCCCAGGTGGCCCTAGTGGTAAAGAACCCACCAGGAGATATAAGAGATATGTTTGATCCCTGGATCAGAAAGATCCCCTGGAGGAGGACATGGCAACCCACTCCAGTATTCTTGCCTGGAGAATCCCATAGACAGAGAAGCCTGGTGGGCTACAGTCCATGGGGTCACAAAGAGTCAGACACGACTCAAGTGACTTAACACAAAGCATGAATATATCTATAGTGCTCTGTGGCTTATAATATGTCCAAATACATCATCTGATTTGGTCTTCACAAAAACCCTAGGAGATAACCATTATAGTCTCCATTTTACAGACGAGACATCCCAAGCTCAGGGAGTTTTAGTGACTGATTCAAGGTCTCACTGGAGCTAGAAGGTTCTGGGTCCATCCCAGAACCCGAGTTCTGTGGTGTGTTTATATTCTACCTGCTGGGAACCACAGCAAGGTTGGAAAAGCTGGCCTTTCAGCATAGCTGAAACCAGCCCAAGCCACTAATAACTCTTCCTGTTACTTTAACTTTCTTAACCTGATGCGCTTAAATGCGACCTCAGCCCCTCAGTACACACATCATCGTAAGTTATAGTTCAGCAGCATAAGAAGTGAGTTGTTAGGTGGTAACTCAAGTTGTTAGCATATGGAACATATATATTGTATTGGGTTGGCCAGAAAGTTCATTCAGATTTCCCGTAAGATGGTATGGAAAAACCCAGATGTATTTTTGGCCAACCCAGTATATTGCATCTTGGTTTACTTAGACCCATGCCCTGGTCATAGACTGAGCTGCAATGACAAATACAGTGAAGGTGGGTGGTGATGGTGGTGGTAAGGGGCGCTCTTATTCATCTTGGATAGAGCTGAGTTGCTTTAGACCACTTACTCAAAAAGATTTGCCTCTCAGTCCATCAGAAAGCACTTCTGATCCTGAATGTCTCACCACAGGAGGCCTACGTGACTCAGCAGGATAAAATCCGGCTGGTGGGGGAGCTGATGACGGTCATCGGGTCAGCGATCATCCTATTCCTAGAGGTGAGGTGCAGCTGAGCCCTCAGACTGAAGTCTTTTATCTTTTTTTTTTTAACACCAAAAACATTTTGTATTGAGATATAGCCAATTAACAGTGTTGTAGTTTCAGGTGAACAGTGAAGGGACTCAGCCATACGTAGACATGTATCCATCCTTCCCCAAACTCCCCTCCCATCCAGGCTGGCACATAACCTTGAGCAGAGTTCCCTGTGCTGTCCAGTAGATTCCCATTGGTTAGCCACTCTAAACACAGCAGTGCATTCATGACCTTCCTGAAGTCCCCACCCCTCCACCCCCAGTGACCATGAGTTTGTTTTCTGAGTCTATGAATCTCTTTCTGTTTTGCAAGTAAGTTCATTTGTATCCTTTCTTTTTCGATTCCACATATAAGGGATGTCAGATGATAGTTCTCCTTCTCCATCTGACTCACTTTACTCAGAATGACACTCTAGGTCCATCCATGTTGCCACAAATGGCCTCATTTCATTCTTTCTAATGGCTGAGTAATAGTCCATTGTGTGTGTGTGTATGTATACACCGCATCTTCTTTATCCATTCCTCTGTTGACAGACATTTAGGTTGCTTCCATGTCTTGGCCATTGTACACAGTGCTGCAATGAACAATGAGGTACATGTATCCCTTCAGATCCTGTTGTTCTCTGGATATATGCCCAGGAGTGGGAGTGAGGGTCATATGGTAGTTCCGTTTTTAGTTTTTTAAGGAACCTCCATACTTTTCTCCACAGTGGCTGGACCAGTTTACCTTCCCACCAGCAGTGCAGGAGGGTTCCCTTCCTTCCATACCCTCTCCAGCATTTACTGTTTGTGGATTTTTTGATGATAGACATTCTGATCAGTGTGAGATTATATCTCATTGTAGTTTTGATTGGCATTTCTCTAATAGCTAGCTATGTTGAACAACTTTTCATGTGCCTATTGTCCTCTTTAGAGAAATGTCTATTCAGGTCTTATGCCCATTTTTTGAGTGAGTTGTTTGTTTTGATGCTCCTGCTGCTGCTGCTAAGTCGCTTCAGTCATGTCTGACTCTATGCGACCCCATAGACAGCAGCCCACCAGGCTCCTCTGTCCCTGGGATTCTCCAGACAAGAATGGAGTGGGTTGCCATTTCCTTCTCCAATGCATGCATGCATGCTAAGTCGCTTCAGTCGTGTCCAACTCTGTGCGACCCTATGGACAGCAGCCCTCCAGGCACCTCTGTCCACAGGATTCTCAAGGCAAGAATACTGGAGTGGGTTACCATTTCCTTCTCCATTTTGATGCTACTAAGTGTCATAAGCTGATTGTAAATTTTCAAGACTAATCCCTTATCAATCACATCATTTGCAAATATTTCCTCCCAATCTATGGATTGTCTTTTTGTTTTTTGTTCCCTTTTCTCTGCAAAAGTTTTTGAGTTTAAGTAGGTCCCACCTGTTTAGTTTTGCTTTTATTTCCATTATTCTGGGAAATGGATTTAAAAAGATGTTGCTGTGATTTATTGAACTGAAGTCTACAGTTTTCCTCCCCTGTCCGGTCTTTTTCCAGATCCCAGATATCTTCAGGGTCGGTTTTTCCCGCTATTTTGGACAAACTGTCCTCGGAGGGCCATTCCATGTCATCACGTGAGTGTTCTTCCTTCCGGCCCCCGGCCTTCCCTTGCCAGAAACATGTCAGGTCTCCCTATCTCTTTCTGGGACTCTCGCTTCCAGGGACTTTTCTCCTCTGGGTTTGTGTGTGTGACTGTGTATGTGTAGGTGGTTGAGTGGTGGGTTCCGGGCAAGTCAGCGCCACGCTAGAAGGGACCTAGAATATTCCCAGCCCCTCCTCTCATAGCCCCCTCCCCTCTCTCCCCCCAGCATCACCTATTCCTTCCTGGTGCTGGTGACCATGGTGATGCGGCTCACCAACACCAGCGGGGAGGTGGTACCCATGTCCTTCGCCCTGGTGCTGGGCTGGTGCAGTGTCATGTACTTTGCGCGAGGATTCCAGATGCTGGGCCCCTTCACCATCATGATCCAGAAGGTCAGTGCTTTCTCCACTTCCTCTTGCTTTCAGACATCAGACTTTTCCCAGACCAAGGGAGGGAGGGGGAGCAAAAATTTAAAAAAAAAAAAGTGCTTTCCCCACAGTTTCTCCTACTTTCAGACATTGGACTTTTCCCAGACCAAGGGAGGGAGTAGGAGCAACAACAACAACAAAAAAATGAGGCTCCTGCTAGGTCTGATGGAACTCTGGTGACTTCCGATCTAACAGCAGTAGCTGCTGAGAGGCAGGTGGAGACATGGTCCCCCACCCTCCCTCCCCTCTCTGCTCTCTGTAGATGATTTTTGGAGACCTGTTGCGTTTCTGCTGGCTGATGGCTGTGGTTATTGTGGGATTCGCCTCAGGTGAGAACATCACTCTCTTCTCCTCCAGAGCATGGGATTCAGTTCTCCAGAAGGTTCTCTCTCACTCTTGCTCTCACTTATTTCTCGTTTGCACTCCCTTTTGCTTTTTTTTTTTCCTCCTAGTGGAAAGTGAATTGAAAAACCTGCTCATATGCTTAGGATCAGGGTCACTCAGGTTGGCCTAGAGCATGAACTCATGTGCTCTAAAGCTCTGGTCAATCATGTTTATGTTGACTAACTGCCCTGCAGCGTCTTTAAAGGAGAGATAAAGAAAGGGCTTTGAAGAGAGACAAATATGAAACAGGAAAGACAGGCCAGTTGTGAAAGGTGCCATAGGCAAACAGTTCAGTATTTAATTCTTCTATATTGACACTTCAGAAGAATAAATGAAAAGCATTCAATAACACATCAAGTGCCCCCCCCTTTTTTTTCCATTTATGTAGTCAAAGTTTAAAGAAAAGAAAGGAATTTGGAGAAGGAGGTACAACAAAAGGGTTTGGAGGGTTTGAAGAATGAGAGAGGAAAACAGAACAGTTGTGAAGAGAGGCTTGAAGCACAACGGCCAGAGGGGACCCAGTCATGGCCCAAGGAGTAGGGAGAGGGTTCCAGGGAAGGAGGAGAGGAAACATCCAGAGCAGGGTAGGTGAGACAGAGCAGAGGGAGGGAGAGCACAAGTGAACAGGAGAAGAAAGTTCTTCAGAGAAGGCAGAGAGAGGAAGGAAAAGCAAACACTGGTGCCTCTAATCCAGTTCTCCATGTCTGCGGCTGAACCTCTGGAAGGCAGGTGGATGTACAGGGTTACGTGTGAGGACCCCAACCCCGGGCTCTTAGTACAAAGGATGCCATTCCTTCTTAGGCATTTCCTCGCTTAATGGGGGTTCCCAGAAAACAGTAGATGGAAAAACTACACCAAGATGAGAACTCTGAGAGGGTAAAACTTAGTCTGTTTGGAGGATTCCTCATGTTCCCTTCCTCCCCACCCTCATCTATACGTATGCAGAATGAGGGGATGTAGCAGAGCCATTTTCTACAGATCTCCCAAAGCATCTGTTCTTGGTTCTTGCAAAACCATGCTTTGTCATAGACCCTAGCTCTGCTCTTGGGGTCACCTTATTTAGATTTCCATTCCCCATACAGGGATGAAGCTTTCAGAGGTTCTGATGCTGTAGTAAAGTTTCCAGGATACCTAATACTATCCAGTAGTCTACACATCACATTTTTTGCAATGGTCCAAGAACACTCAGGAAATCTCAGAGTAATGGATGACTATCTAGAGAACACTGAGATTTTTTTTCTTAGGTTCTTTTCTTTTAGACTTTTCATGTGCTCAGTTCTTTAAAGCTGTTGGAGATTTCATGCATTCTTTTTTTTTTCTTATTGCTTTGATTTTTTATTTTATTTTATATTGGCAAAGGATTTTTATTTTTTATTTATTTATTTTTGTTTTAATTTAATTTTATTTTTTAACTTTGCAATATTGTATTGGTTTTGCCATATATCAAAATGCATTCTTGTAACAATATGCCTTTTAAATATTTGGTTCTAAAAATGTAAAATCCAGGTAGGTGACATATACTATATATATCTATTGATAGATAGATAGATGATAGACGTTAGCTAAATTCTGAGTATTGCCATTATCCAGAGTGATAAGCTTGGTCATAGGATATCTCAGGGTTAGCCAAATACACAGGGAAAATGTGACTTAAATAATATGTGTAATTTACACATCTACATCTGTGTGTGTGTGTGCATGTATGTGGGCTTCCCAGGTGGTAAAGAATCCACCTGCCAATGTAGGAGACATGGGTTCGATCCCTGGGTGGGGAAGATCCTCTGGAGTAGGAAATGGCAACCCACTCCAGTATTCTTGCCTGGGAAATTCCATGAACATAGGAGCCTGGCCGGCTACAGTCCATGGGGTCACAGAGTTGGACATGACTGAGCAACTGAGCAAGCATGCACACGCATGCATGCATGTGCATGTGTGTAATTGTATGGAGATATACACTGGAGATAGAATGAACACTGACCAGGCCCAGGCTTATTGTGATAACTCCCTGTTTCCTGATCTCCATGCCTTCTTTCTGGGCGGAGCAGCGTTCTATATCATTTTCCAGACAGAGGACCCGTCCGCTCTGGGGGAGTTCTACGACTATCCCATGGCGTTGTTCAGCACCTTTGAGCTTTTCCTCACCATCATTGATGGGCCTGCCAACTACGATGTGGACTTGCCCTTCATGTACAGCATCGTCTACTTTGCCTTCGCCATCATCGCCACGCTGCTTATGATCAACCTGTTGGTCGCCATGATGGGCGACACACACTGGCGGGTGGCCCATGAACAGGACGAGCTCTGGAGGGCCCAGGTGAGTTTGTTAGTGTTAGTCTTACTGAGGGTCAGGGGACGGAGAGAAAAATCAAAGTGGGATCTGTCAGGGTAGATGGCTCTTAGGAGAGTTATGGAACAACCCAATGCGGGTGGTCATCTCAACAGAGGAATTTTTGAATAGATGGAGGAGAAGAAGTTGATAGGATGGTAGCATAGGGTTAGGATCAACACCCAGGAACTGTGTGTTGACCACAGGAGCAGGGTAGATTCAGGAGTCATCCTTGACTCCAGAGGCAACTAGAAACTTTCTTCTTATGTATTCTATACTCTGATTTCTCTTCAGATCATATAAATCTTTCACCTTTTAACTTTCTTGTCCTTATCTGTTCTAGCTTTTCATTTGAACCTTATCTTGTATTTGCTTTTATAACTGTTTTTCTATTATCTTTTCTTTATATCACCATAGCCTAATAAAATCTTAGAGTTGGCAGTGTCTTTAATGGTCTTCTAGTTGAGCTCCTACCCAGTATATACTCATATAGTCATTCATTGGTCAGAGGGTAATTCAGTGTCTTCTTTAATGCTAAGTAATCATCGAAAAAGCAAGAGAGTTCCAGAAAAACATCCATTTCTGCTTTATTGACCATGCCAAAGCCTTTGACTGTGTGGATCACAATCAACTGTGGAAAATTTTGAAAGAGATGGGAATACCAGACCACCTGACCTGCCTCTTGAGAAACCTATATGCAGGTCAGGAAGCAACAGTTAGAACTGGACATGGAACAACAGACTGGTTCCAAACAGGAAAAGGAGTTTGTCAAGGCTGTATATTGTCACCCTGCTTATTTAACTTCTATGCAAGTACATTATGAGAAACGCTGGGCTGGAAGAAGCACAAGCTGGAATCAAGATTGCTGGGAGAAATATCAATAACCTCAGATATGCAGATGACACCACCCTTATGGCAGAAAGTGAAGAGGAACTCAAAAGCCTCTTGATGAAAGTGAAAGTGGAGAGTGAAAAAGTTGGCTTAAAGCTCAACATTCAGAAAACTAAGATCATGGCATCTGGTCCCATCACTTCATGGGAAATAGATGGGGAAACAGTGGAAACAGTGTCAGACTTTATTTTTTGGAGCTCCAAATTCACTGCAGATGGTGATTGCAGCCATGAAATTAAAAGACGCTTACTCCTTGGAAGGAAAGTTATGACCACCCTTATTATCATGTGGATTTGGGTAGAGGTTGGGAGGAGAGAGCTTTTTCATATTTCAAAAGTTTTTGTTATTAGAAAAGTCCATACTGTATTGAGCTGAAACCTATCTTTCTATAAGATAGAAAAACTGGGCCACCCTTTGGCCCCCGTTTTTTCCTCTTATATAATGCACAACACATTATCCCTTCTGTGTGCCATTAAAATATCTGAAGAGAGACATTGTTTGTCCCCTTGGACTTTCCATTCCTTAGCACTAATTATTTGGAGGCTTCTTCTGTGCTGGAAAATATCTGGGATCTGGCAGCACAAGCAAGATGATGTAGTCTGTGCCCTCATGGGGCTTACAGGCCAGTTGGAAAGACAGACATTAAAACTTCATAGAAAGCCATGTAATTAGAAGAGCAAATGTGTTGTAGGGAAATGAAGATGCTAAGAACAAGAGGCAAGAGAAGAGTTGGACTGGAAAGTTAGAAAGTGATTTCCTGATAGACTAACATTTAAGATGAGCCTCTAAACATGGGTAATAATTCATCAATTATGAAGAATAAGGGGGTACTTCCTGGGTGGTCTGCTAGCTAAGACTCTGTGATCCCAGTGTAGAGGGCCAGGGTTAGATACTTGGTCAGGGGACTAGATCCCACACACCAAAACTAAAACCTAGTGCAGTCAAATAAATATTTTTTAAAAAAGAAGAATAAGGGGACGGAATGGGAGTTAGGATTTTTATCCATTGGGACACTTGGCTATGGGGACAGAAAACCAAACTCAAATAGACGGGAAAAAAGACAGTGGGAAGACGTGTTGATCCTCATAACTGGAACGTTTAAGATCTCCATCTCACCCATTACATAAGTTTCTCTGCTGTTCTCTTTTGTCCGGACTCCTCTAAGTCAGTCTCTTGCATCATGTTGCTGAGATAGCTTACAGAAGCTCTAAACTGACAAAGGAGTGAGCAGATACACCCATTCCAGTGGCCCCACTCTTTTTATTTATTCTTTTTCTTTTTTGCTGCACTGGATTTTTGTCCTGGCATGGGGGCCTCTTTAGTTGCCAGAGCAAGGGTTCTAGAGCTCCAAGGCACAGTAGTTGCAGTGACCTTAGCTGTTCTGCAGCATGCGGGATCTTACTTTCCTGACCAGGGATCCAACCTGAGTCTCCTGCACTGGAAAGCAGATTCTCAACCACTGGACCACCAGGAAAGTCTCAAGGGGCCCCATTTTTACCGTATTCTGGGTGACTCCTGATGCTGTGGATCTGTAGCCTTGAAAAGAGCATCACCTTCTGTCCGCTGGACCCATTTCATTGCAACAAGTTTGGTCATAGGTGGATCCTTCCATTTAAGGTTAAGACCAAGGATTGGAGAACTGGTGGTGGTGGTAGAGTTTGGGGGAGAATACATGAACCAACCAGGACTGTGTGAGGTCCAGTCTGTTCTAACTGATGGACTGACAGCAGAGAAGAAGTGATTTTCTAAACATCAGATGGGCTCTGTTTCCAGAAGAAGATGGGGAAGCTGAATGATGGCGCAGGAAGAAATAATAAGTGTCCCTTTCAAGACAAAGAGAAAGCACTATCTAGGGAAAGGAAATAGAATGATTGAAAGTCCTGAGGGTGGGGGGAACTTGGCACAACTCAGGAGCAGAGAAAAGACCAAAAGAATCGTGGAGTGCTGAGAAAGACGGGAGCAGAAGATGAAGTAGAGAACTAAGTTATTTTAGGGATTCCTAGGTCGTTCCATCAATCAAGCTTCCTGGACCCAATCCATCCTGAATGACCCTCTGTTCAGACCTAGATCCTGGGCCTTTCAAAGCTAGAACAATCTTGATGTGATTGGAGGAAAGCAACATAAAGAGAGATCATCCCTTTTCTGGCTTTGAACACTAAACTATAAATAGCACCTAAAATGGAGTCAGATTTTTTTGTAAATATGCATTTGGCTCTTATCAAATATGCAATTAGCTCATGATCAAATAGAACCCTCACTTTGTTACATGATTGATTTTACTAAGCCCCTTTACCAGGTTTCCCTGTCTTTAACACTGACACTTTAGTCCTATAAATGTAGGACCTTGCATTGGGTTTACTTAAACTCCACATTAGTGGTTTTTGACCAGCATTCCAATCTGGTAAGATCATTTTTATATTGCTTTGTCATCGTGCCTATTACATACCCCTCCCAGTTTTGTGTCACATTCATATTTGATAATCTTGTCTTATGTTTCATCTAGGTTATTAATGAGGGCTGGGTAAAGGACAGGCCACATGCCATGCCACTAGAATTTTCCTCACCAAGTTTGGAGTCATTAACCCACTCTTTTCCTTCTTAGGATATGGGTGTATTTTTCACTGCAGATTCCCTTAACATCAGCAGTTATCATTTCATCCCCAAGATCACAGAAATTCTATTTAATCATTTTATTTAAATTCGAATAATTGGTCTATGGCTTTCCTCTGTAAAAGGAAAAGATATTAGTTTGGATGGGATGGCTCATTTTCCATGAATCTGAATGGTAATGCAGGGGTCACTGTTTTATTCAAAACTCTCATAAAATAGTCCCTCCTTTTGCGGTGAGTGATGAGGAAGGCAGTAGC
The DNA here is from genome assembly GCF_055505025.1 of Bos grunniens. NCBI lineage: Eukaryota > Metazoa > Chordata > Mammalia > Artiodactyla > Bovidae > Bos > Bos grunniens. Next base: position 13,927,476 of record NC_141168.1, read on the forward strand.
ATAGCGCCTCACATGGGCAAGGGGGTGGATGGTGGATGTCACGCATCCCTTCTGATCTGGTGCCCTCCTTCCCCTCCGGGTTCCCTCTGTCAGTAGCCCCAGGGTCCGCTCAGCATCATGGCTCTTTCTGGGTTCTTGCCTTGTCTCTCCTCTCCTCCTAGGTTGTGGCCACCACGGTGATGCTGGAGAGGAAGATGCCTCGCACCCTGTGGCCACGCTCTGGCATCTGTGGGTACAAGTACGGGCTGGGGGACCGCTGGTTCCTGCGGTGAGTGACCATGGAGACCTGTGGACTGTCCACCTGTGTGAGGCCGTGGGAGCCAGGGTGCCCGGTTCTGCACATATGACCCTCCTCTCCATTCTCGGGATGCCAAATTGGACCCGGAGGGGAAGTCATCACTCTCTGAAGTGAGACTGTGTTAGCCTGTTTAGGGGAGGGGTGCGGAGAGGTCGCGCCAGCCGTGAAGTCTGAAGGGCAGTGACATGTGAACCGCGGCGAACACATATTCACGCTCCACTGTGGGCATGCGCTCCTCAAATGGGTCTAGTCTTGTTCCCACCTGACCCCCACTATAGATTTATTTATTATTTTTTTTATTTGTTTATTTTTTTCTGGTTGTGCTGGGTCTTCATTGCTGGTGGGCTTTCTTCTAGTTGCAGCAAGCAGAGGGCTACGCTAGTGCAAGGGCTTCTCGCTGCGGGGGCGTCTCTTGTTTCGCAGCACGGGCTCTAGGGTGTGTGGGCTTCAGTAGATCCAGCCCCGGCCTCTAGAGCACAGGCTCAGTAGTTGTGGCACACGGGCTTCCTTGTTCAGTGGCACGGGGGATTCTTCCCGGACCAGGGATCAAACCCGTGTCTCCTGTGTTGGCTGGCGGATTCTTTACTGCTGAACCAGTGGGGAAGCCCTCTAGTGTATTCTTAAAGCTTCTAGTCTAGCCTGCAAGCTAAGCCGCTTCTTCATACCCTACCTTCAACCTCCTGACGTGGCTTGCCTCTCTCATTTATTACCTGACTTGCATCTCCTCATCCTTATGACATGCTTATCTTTTAATTGGCTGCTTTCTCTTTCATACTCACCCACATTCCCCCCACGATCACCGCCCCCCCCCCCCCCCCCCCCACACACACACACACAGGCCCTGCTACCCTCCAAATCCTGAAGGCGCAGCACTTCCGGTCTCTCTCCCAGTTTATCCTCCACTTCCCTTGATTTGATCCTAGCAGGTCTTCCGGCTTCAACGCTGCTCGCTCCCTCCCGCTCTGCTCTCATTGCCGGTTCCCACTTGTGCCGCATTCACTTTGGCTTCTCCTCATGATCAACTGAGCCTTTCTCCTTTTTCACCTCTTCAGAGTTGAGACCAACCAAGACCAGAATACTTTGCGAGCACGTCGCTACGTGGAAGCTTTCAAGGGCTCAGACAAGGAGGAAGGACAAGGGCATCCCCCTGAGAAACGGCCCTCGGTGACTGAAAGCGGGCTTCTAGCCAGAGCCTCCCTGGCCCTCCCGACCCCTTCCCTGTCCAGGACCACCTCTCGAAGCAGCGGCAGTCACCGAGGCTGGGAGATCATTCGACGCAACACCCTGGGACACGTGAATCTCGGACTGGACCTTGGGGAGGGGGATGGAGAGGATCGGGTTTATCAGTTATGATCAGGACCCTTGTTACTCTCGTCCTGACTCCAGGTGGGCCTGGGTGAAGGCAGAGACACTGCTTGTGAAGCATCGCCCTTCCTGCCTGTTACCCCTGTGAGGGGTGGACAGAAGAATTCTCCCAGGCCATCCATACCTCACCCATCACCTCAGCATTCCCAGGAATGAGTACCTTCTGGCTTCTTGGAAGTCTCACATCTTGGGAAAAGAGGGTATCTGTTCAAGCAGAGTTAGGCTTGGCAACTAAAGATACCAGGTAGGGATGCTAGGCCAAAGGCTGGGTCATCATGTCCTTTTCTGCCCCATGAGGCGCTAGACTGTGAGCTGTGACGCCTCCCAGGGCTTCAGGAAGCACAAGCCGGGCATGGCCCTGAGGTTGTAAGCCTCACCTCTTCCTGTACCTCATAGGACCCTCTCCCCACCTCACAGCCAAACCCACACTAGAAAACTGCAAGAAAAAAGGTTATTTATCCTCCCTTTATTTAAAAAAAATGTATTATGATATGCAGAACATAAAATGTACCATTTTAAGCATTTTTTAGCTGTGCCGTTCAGTGGTATTAAGTACATTCACATTGTTGGGCAACCATCACCACTATTCATCCGGGGAATTTTTTAAACCGAAAATCGTATACCCATTAAACACGAACTCCCCATCATTCCTTCCACATGGTCCCTGAAACCAATATCCTACTTTCTGTCTATGATTTTAAGTTTTCTAGTTACCTCGTATAAGTGGAATTATCCAACATTAGTCCCATTGTGCCTGGCTTATTTGATGTAGCATAAGGTTTTCAAGATTCATCCATGCTATAGTGTGAGTCGGAATTTCATTGCTTTGAAAGACAAATATAATAACATCTCATTGTATGTTTAGATCACTTTGTGTTTATCCATCCCTCCACTGATGGACAGTTGGGTTGTTCCACCTTTGGCTCTTGTCATACCGCTGTGAACACTGGTGTACAATTATCTTTCCAAGTTCCTGCTTTCAGTTTCTTTGGATACTGAAAACTTCCAAACTTCCATTGATCATCTAAGGATCAAATGAAGGGAAGTGGAGAGAGGTGGAGAATAAACTGGGATAGAGACCCAAAGGGCTGCACATTCCGGATTTGGAGCATCAGGGCTTGTGTGGGGGTGTGATGGTGGGAGGAATGTGGGTGAGTAGGAAAGGGAAAACAGCCAATTAAAGGATAAGCGAAAGCAGTTTTGTGAGACTTCTAGCAGTTCTCTAGAACTGGAATGGCTAGATCTAATGGCACATATTTATTAAATTTTTTGAGGGACTGCCATCCTGTTTCCGGCAGCAGCTGTACTGGTTTACATTTCCTGAAGCAATGCCCAGAATTCCAATTTTTCCACATCCTCACCAATGTGATTTTCTGATTTATTTTTTTTAATTTATAGTAGCCATCCTTTTGATTAGGCAATGGTATCTCTTTGTGGTTTTGTGCATTTCCCCAATGATTAACAGTATTCTTGGGCTTTCCTGGTGGCTCAGCTGGTAAGGAATCCACCTGCCATGCAGGAGACCCCGGTTCAATTCCTGGGTTGGGAAGATCCCCTGGAGAAAGGAAAGGCTACCCCCTCCAGTATTCTGACCTAGAGAATTCCATGGACTGTATAGTCCATGGGGTCGCAAAGAGCTGGACATGACTGAGTGACTTTCACTTTCACTTTCAATGAGTAACAACACTGAGCATCTTTTCAGTGCTCACTGGCATTTGTATATCTTTTTTTCTTGGAGAAATGTTTTTTCAAGTCCTTTGTCCAGTTTGTTTTGGGGGTTTGAGGGTTGGTATTTTTCAGTTGTCTTATCCTTGTTTTTTGAGACTTAGAGTCTAAAGTGTATCTCATTTGCATCCTGGTGTGTTTTTAAATATGGGTGGTAAAATATTCCTTTCTCTGCATGGATGGCCCCATCAATTATTTTATGGGACCATCCCTGGCTTGTCGCTCAGGTTGCCTGTTAGCAGCTGTTCATCCTTTTGTCTGGAGGTAGCAGGCTTCCAGCTATGTTTCCTGCGACAGCTCCCCTCTGCCCCCAGCTCCGTTGCCCCTGCACTGAGGTGTGGGTGGACAGCAATCATAGAGCATGGGCCATCCCTTTCCAGGAAGGAGATTGGAAACTAGGTGTCTGGGGTACCCATCACAGCCTCGCTTCTGTCTCCAGCCCTTCTCATCCCAGCCCTGTCAACACCCTCACCACAAAGCCGTAGCAACTTTTTAAGAGGACTGTGATCTGGAAGAGCAAAAAGGTAAGTAGGATTTGTGAAACTGCTCTAGGTTCATCCAGATACACACGCAAGGCCCAGGTGAGTGTGGAATGGTGAGGGATAACCCTCTCACACACACACACAGAGGTTCACAGGTGGTATAGTTTCTAAATGTGCTCAGTCAACCTGATTGCTCCTATCTCCGTTCACAACGGAAGCTCCCCCTCTCCTGTGTAAAACTAAACTCCCATCTGTATTCCAGATACAGTTTTCTTTCTGTCTCCTCAGGCAGCTCTGTCCACCACTGTATCCTATAACTCCTCTCATTATCCTAACTTCAACCTCTCTCTCTCCCCAAGCGATGCTAGTCAGCAAATAACCTCACTCTGCTCTTTCCTATCCTCAAAGAGATTGTAATTGCCTTCCTTCGCCTTCCAATTTCTCCTTTTGACTCCTGCCCTCTTTTTACTCCTTTTTCAGGGCCAAACTTCTTAAAAGGAGACTCTGTTGTCTGCTGAACTCACACTGAGTCCCCACCCCATTGTGGTTTGACCTTGCCCCTCCAGCTACTGACAGGAGTCTCATCAAGGTCATCTCCCCATAGCTGACCCTGCTGAAGCACCTGAGTCTTGTGCAAACTGTGTAGGGTTCAATACCACTGGATCACTCACCCCCTCTCAGCATGCCCCTAGTGCCATGCTCGCCTCCCACTCTGCCTGCTTCTCTTCTCCCCATCTCTTAGATAGTTTTGGTCCATGAAGCTCTCTGTTTTCCTCACCACCTGGGAAGTTCCTGCTGCCTCCGTGGATGATATTGACACACACGTTTGTGACTCAAGACTTCTTATCTTGGCTTTGGTTCTGTCTCCTGAGCTCCAGGAGACAGCTCAGATGCCTCTCTATTAGACAGCTCTACCTGGATATTTTACAGATATCTGGAACTCGACATGTCCCAAACTGAACAGCTCTTCTTCCTCACCAAACCTGCTCCTCCACCAGCATTTCCAATCAAATAAAAGCAGGTGAAATTGCCTAAGCCCCAAACCTAGGCGTCTTCCTCCACACACCCATATCAACTCTCATTTGCAGTCAGTCTCAGGTCTGGTGGATTCTACTCCCTAAAACATCTCATTTGAAAAAGAATAACTTTTGAGTAGATGATACATCCCATGGCCTGAGATTCAAAGAGCACATAAGATATACAGAGAAAAAAGCATTCCTGCCTCTATTCCAGCCCCTCAGGTATCCACCTCCTTAGGGACATTCAGTAGTAAGTTAGTTCTTTATCCTTCCAAAAATACTTTATGTATGTCCAAGCCTACCTATGTATGGGCTTTCCTGCTGGCTCAGAAGGTAAAGAATCTGCCTGCAAAACTTGGGTTTGATCCTTGGGTTGGGAAGATCCCCTAGAGAAGGGAATGGCCACCCACTCCAGTATTCTTATGTATGCTGCTGCTGCTAAGTCACTTCAGTCGTGTCTGGCTCTGTGTGCCCCCATGGCACCCCACTCCAGTACTCTTGCCTAGAAAATCCCATGGACACAGGAGCCTGGTAGGCTGCAGTCCATGAGGTCGCTAAGAGTCGGACACAACTGAGCGACTTCACTTTCACTTTTCACTTTCATGCATTGGAGAAGGAAATGGGAACCCACTCCAGTGTTCTTGCCTGGAGAATCCCAGGGACGGGGGAGCCTGGTGGGCTGCTGTCTCTACATGCCTTTAAAAACACGTGCAATGTAGTACAATGTACTAAAAAGAACAGTTCTTGCTTTTTTCACTTCTTTGAAGACTGTTGCACTTGTCTCTACCCTTTTGCTAATCTTCCGAAACAGGCCCCTACGGTCTCCCCACTGCCTTCCAGGAGTGGGTTCCTGTAATCTTGTTTTTTCCCACTGCAGTCTTGGTTTTTTCCATTCCACCATCCACACTGGAGCTACATTGATCTTTCTCAGATGCAAGTCCTGCCTAACCTGTGGTCTGGAAGCCCTTCCCTGAGCTGACACCTGGCAACCTCCCTAGCCTCTTAACCCTTGTCTTCTCTGGGCCTCTCTTTCATCATGATAATCATTATTGGTTCCTCCTCTTTTTTCCTCCTTTTCAGCATTCACAGTTTCTGGATCTTTCTACCTCTCTGCACCCATCCTCCCTTCCATCTTTGTAACTTCTGCTCCGCCTATGAGTCTCAACAATTGTATATTGTGTTTGTGTGTGTGTGTGTTGGTGGGCAGGGGGTGAGCGTGGGGAACTCGCCCATAGGCTAGATTGGAGTCTGCCTGTTCAATTTCCAAGCCACCTATATTTTCTTTTTATTATACATCCTGAACTTTGGGTGCTCACTTTTTTAAACATCTGTTTTCCTTAACAGACTGTAAGCTCCACAGAGGAGAATGTGATGCCCATATTATTAAGTATTGTGTTCCCAATGCTTGGCATAATTTATGGTACAATGTAGTGTGTAATAAATATTCATTAATCAAATCTATGAATGAGTGACCTGTTTTTATTCTAAGTTCTTCTATGGACATATTTCAGATATTTCTTTCACCTGTCAAAGGTAGTAGAGAGAAAAATACTGGCCTTTGTGTAGGATTGTAATAGTTAAAGACATCATAGGGGTGGAAGCACATTGCAAAGGATAAAAAAAAAAATGCTAACGTCAGTCATCACTGGGAAATTTTCTCTGCTTATATATGCTTTCGTGTGTTCAAGAGACAGACAGAGAGAGAAAGGGAGTGGGGGTAAGGAGAGAATGTGGAATATTATGAAGAAGGAGAAAAAGAGGGAAGGATTCCAGAAGCAACGCTCTGAGGCAAAGGTTGGGAAACCTGAGGCATGTGGTACCCACTGTAAGAAGTACTCAAGGCATGAGATTCTTGAGATTCTACATCTATGGGATTCTATTCTATGAGTTTCTGCATCTGCCTGTGGGAGTCCTAGTATGACATGAAAAGAAAGACACCCGGGCATCGCTGTGCAGCAAGATAGATGTGGTAAGAGAATCCCCTGGGTGCTGGAGGGTTAAAGGAGTGTTTTAGACCCAACATGACGGGGGTGAAGCTGCCAGGCTCATGGGCTACAGAGACCACAGAGACTGGATGAGGTGGGGGACAGAGGAGAGGAAATACCGGGGTCCCTGCTTTGGGAAGTCTTCTCCTACTACTACTACTAAGTCGCTTCAGTCATGTCCAACTCTGTGCGACCACACAGACAGCAGCCCACCAGGCTCCCCCGTCCCTGGGATTCTCCAGGCAAGAACACTGGAGTGGGTTGCCATTTCCTTCTCCAATGCATGAAAGTGAAGAGTGAAAGTGAAGTCACTCAGTTGTGTCCGACTCTAGTGACCCCACGGACTGCAGCCCACCAGGCTCCTCCGTCCATGGGATTTTCCAGGCAAGAGTACTGGAGTGGGGTGCCATTGCCTTCTCCGTTGGGAAGTCTTCGGGTCCCCCCATAAACACTTACCATGTCCCTCCTTCTCTCCCCCTGCCCTGAATAGAGAAGCGGAACAGTCCGGCTCCCATGCACCTGACCTGCCAGAGGGGGGCAGCTGATGGGAGGACACGTAGCTCTGGATTTCAAAAACGTATCACCTCTCAGCTGTTTGCTAAGTATTTGATTGACAGGGTTCTCAGTTCTGGTGACATGGTGGCACAACCCTGGGGAAGGACTCTGCCTGCAGCCAGAGAAGAGTGGGCAGGGTCCAGGCTTCCCACCCCGATGCTGGGCTGCCTCTGTGGGCCCTGTGAGCACAGATCAGAGGCACGGGGCAGCACACAAGGCCCCTCCTGCCTTGAGATCACTCCACGAAATTGGAGAAAATGCCTTGACTTTGGCATGGGAGCTAGCATCATTGACCTCTCTGGGCTGGGCCCACCTGTTTCTGTTCAGTTCAGTTCAGTCACTCAGTTGTATCCGACTCTTTGCGACCCCATGGACTGCAGCACGCTAGGCCTCCATGTCCATCACCAATTCCCAGAGTTTACTCAAATTCAAGCCCATCGAGTTGGTGATGCCAACCAACCATCTCATCCTCTGTCGTCCCCTTCTCCTCCTGCCCTCAATCTTTCCCAGCATCAGGGTCTTTTCAAATGAGTCAGCTCTTTGTATCAGGTGGCCAAAGTTTTGGAGTTTCAGCTTCAACATATGCAATGAACATTCATGACTGATTTCCTTTAGGATAGACTAATTGGATTTCCTTGCAGTCCAAGGGACTCTCAAGAGTCTTCTCCAACACCACAGTTCAGAAGCATCAGTTCTTCGGCACTCAGCTTTCTTCACAGTCCAACTCTCACATCTATACATGACTACTGGAAAAACAATAGCCTTGACTAGACAGACCTTTGTTGACAAAGTAATGTCTCTGCTTTTTAATATGCTGTCTAGGGTGGTCATAACTTTCCTTCCAAGGAGTAAGTGTCTTTTAATTTCATGGCTGTAGTCACCATCTGCAGTTTCTTAAGGCTAAAAAAAAATAGGACAATGTACCAGGAAAGAACTCCTTTGACACACTGAGTGGTGTCACATCGATGGGAGTTTGGGTCAAGGGGCCCCTCTCTCTGCCCCCAGGAGGGCAGCCAAGAGGGAGTCGCCTGGGTGGGACTGGACACACCGGTCTCCTGTGGCCTGCACCACTTCTCTGTTGTCTGTGGCATCGAGGAGCTGGCTGTGGGGCCAGGGCGGGGCTGTGTGAGGCCAGGCTGCCGTCCAGGGTGGGGCCCAGGGTGGGGGTCCCACTCACCTGTGCAGTGTGGCAGGCATCTGAGGAGGGGTCTGCCACGTGCATGCAGGGGCCAGTGTTTGCTTTTCTTCCTCCTGCTTGTTGCTTGCCTGACCCCTTCCTGATCAAGCGCTGGAGTTGACTGAGTGGGACCAGCACAAGTTTCCTCTAAGAAACACCACCTCTGCCGCCTCCCTGCCCCCCACCACCTCCACCTCCATTGACCAGGGCCAGCCTGCCTTGGGTTCTGAGCTAACTGGAGAGCCAGAGCCCCTTCAGGGTGATGGGTGCAAGGCAAAACCCAGTCTCAGGGGCCCACTCCACCATGGGGCTAGCTGATGGCTTCTTTATTGACTTTTTTGGGCTGTGCTTGGTCTTCACCGTTGCACAAGGCCTTTCTCTAGTTGCAGTGGGTCGGCTTGTCAGTGCAGTGCTTCTCTTGTTTTGGCCCCTGGGGCTCTAGAGCACAGGCTCTGTAGTTGTGGTGCATGGGCTTTGTTGCCCAATGGCATGTGGAATCTTCCCGGACCAGGCATCGAACCCCATGTCCCCTGCATTGGCAGGAGGATTCTTAACCACTGGACCACCAGGGAAGTTCCGCTGATGGCTTCTGACTTGTCTGCCTGCCATGATGGGGACCATGGCACAGCAGCACACACGTGGAGGCACGAGCATTTCAGCAATGGAGGCAGCCATGATCGCACTATCTTTGCCTCCCTAGGCCTACGTCTCTCTCAGGCCTTTGCTCTTCATCTCTCTCTGGTCAAGGCCCCCAGATTCAGAAATAAGAAGGTAAGGGAGCCACACAGATGCTTCAGAGAGTGGTATGAAGCTGACCTCTGACCCAGGCCCTGCAGACTGTTTCCTGCCCCTGGCCCCAGCGCGTGACTATGGTGGATGTCTAGTTTCTCCTCCCAGGGACTCTCAGGCTCCCTCCACCCTGGTCTCACAGGTCTGGAGGAAACAGCTGCCAAGTGGTCCTCCTTTTCTCAGAAGTCTCTGCCTTTCATCTTCTCTCTCCCACCGAGGGTGAATCTGGTAGGCAAGACGGGGGTGGCTCCCAGGCCCCATGACTTTGGTCAGCTGTCAGCACCCCCGGTCCCAGGCTCAGGACTGGCAGGCTGCATGCGTGCCACACCCTCCCTTCCTCCCAGCTGCTGCCCACTGCCCACCTTCTGTGGGTCCGTCACCCTCTCAGGGGGCTCAGTCATGTCTGACTCTTTGCAACCTCTTGGACTATAGCCCTCCAGGCTCCTTTCTCCATGGAATTCTCAAAGCAAGAATACTGGAGTGGGTTGCCATTTCCTTCTCCAGGGGATCTTTCTGACCCAGGGATCAAACTCAGGTCTCCCACATTGCTGGCACATTCTGACCCCCAGGGAAGCCCCTCTGGGGGAGCAGAGGCTGTTTCCTCTGTGTTTGGCTGGGGTCTGATGTACCCCACTCGCACACTCAGTCCCCTGCCAACTTCCTTTGTTCCCCTGTCACCTCTGGCCCTGTCTCTTGTACACTGAGCCCAACATTAGCCTTTGGGGCCTGAGAAATGAAATAGCTTGCAATTTCCTTGGTACCAGTCACTGTCTATAAAACATAGTCCAACATATACTCGAGTTGGGGGAGAGAAGAGCATGGTGTAATTTAACCTCTTCCTCCAAGGATCTGCAAGCAATAAGCAGGGCATGGCCAGGTCAAGAGATGGTTTTAATTCAGTGCACTTCTTTGCAAGAAAGGCATGAAGAAGAGAACATGGGCTGGGACTTGCCTGGCAGCGTGAGGATGGATACAGAGAGAAGAAAAGGGAGAATATGACATTGGAGTTGAGCTTCAAGCTGTGAGCTAGAGTTTAAGAATCAGATAATTCCTAATGTGATAGAGTTTAAGATCAGATAACTCCTAATGTGATGTGAGAGTACAACTATAAAGAAAGCTGAGTGCCATAAATGGATGCTTTTGAACTGTGGTGATGAAGACTCTTTAGAGTCCCTTGGACTGCAAGGAAATCCAACCAGTCCATCCTAAAGGAAATCAGGCCTGAATATTCATTGGAAGGACTGATGTTGCAGCTGAAACTCCAATACTTTGGCCACTTGGTGTGAAGAACTGACTCATTGGAAAAGACCCTGATGCTGGGAAAGATTGAAGGCAGGAGGAGAAGGAGATGACAAAGGATGAGATGGTTGGATGACATCACTGACTCAATGGACATGAGTTTGAGCAAGCTCCGGGAGTTGGTAATGGACAGGGAAGACTGGCGCATTGCAGTCCATGGGGTCACGAAGAGTCAGACACGACTGAGCAACTGAACTGACTGAATTCCTAACGTACAGCATCTTCCTGAACTGGGGCAGGATTGACATGGTTACAGAGATGGTGGGGGAATGCCACAGACCCTAATTCCTCCCTATGTAGTTCATCGGTGAACAAGAGAATTTGATGCAATCAGTCTCTCTTTAAAAGTATTCTATTTATTTATTTTGACTATCCTGGGAGGCACGTGGAATCTTAGCTCCCCAACTGAGGATTGAATGGAGTCTTAACCACAGGACTGCCAGGGAGGGCCTGATTACACAGTCTCTTGGGAGGAGAAGGGATGAGGTTCATCAGATGAATGATACAGAAAGCTCACTGTGTGGGGGAAACAGGCAGCGATCGGCTGGGCTCTGATCCCAGGAGGGAATGTGGCCACGGAAGGGTAAGCTGGTCACCAAAAGGGCTCCAGGACACAGAAACAACAGCAGATGAGAGGAGTGAGAGGATAAAAATAGAGGCTGTGATTGTACATTTGCCTCTGGCCAGGCATCCCCCATGGCTGCCCCACTGAGTCTCCTAACCTGTTAGCTGCTGCTGTTCCTCTACAGAAGGTCACAAAAGCTCAGAGCGGCATCCCTGACAGTAAACAGTTCATCCACCCGCCACCTGCCATGGTGGGCACAACCTTGGCCACAGACCACACACCAGCCCCTCCAACGTGCACTCCTACGCGCACTCCAACGGCAGCCCAGGGCTCTGTGGTTTCCTGCACTCCGGCTCCTGTGCAAAGATTTCCAGGACAGCCCGGACTGCCTGCTGGTTTCTGGACTTTTTCCTGTAGCTTGGGGACGCATCAGATTTAGCTCTTGGAGCTGGAAATCAGCCTGTCCTAGAGAAGTGGGGAGGAGCCAGGGAGGGAACCAGTGGCCTGAGAACTGCCCCCAGGGCAGCCTGCTGATGCTAGACTGATGCCCCCTGGCCTGTGAACTGATTGTATCAGGAGCTCACTGGATACTCTGCCAGGGCCTCTAGCGGACGCCAAACTGGGAGGAGATTGCCAATAAAATGTGCCCCTGAAGGACTGCTGGGAAGGCTACCATTTTCAGTAAAGGAAAGGGTTTGGCTTTAGGCTTGGGTTTTCTACTGCTCTTTTTTAAAAACTGTTATTGGAATACAGTTGATTTACAATGTTGTGTTAGTTTCTGCTGAGCAGCGAAGTGAATCAGTTCTACGTATGTGTGTGTGCGTGCCTCGTCACTTGTCGTCTTTGACTCTTTGCCACGCCGTGGACTGTAGTCCACCAGTCTGGATCCTTTCTCACATGCGCTGATGCAGAGCCCATGGCCACCCTCTAGGGCGGGGCCAGTGGGGCTCTACCCACTCAGGCCACTGGGTCCTTGAAGCCTAGGCATTTGGGCAGGGGAATGGAGGAAGGTGAGGTGGTGAGAGTCATTTTCTCTGTTTTCTAGTTCTTCTTATTGCTGTGGCCTGACCAGGGGACCTGCCTATGGAGGGTCAGAATTGCTCAAGAGCCGTCTGTCTAGACAAGGCATGGTTTGGCTTCCATCCATCCATAGTAGCCGCTGGCTACCTCCGGGCCCCTGGTCTGGCCTCTCCCTCTTTCTCTTAGCCTCCCACTGCGCCCTGCCCCTACCCCCCTCCCTGGGTCACTCAAGTATTTGCCTTAGAATCTGCCCAGTTCCTAGTGCCCCTGCCAGGCGCTGCCCTGCAGTCCCTAAGGGGAGCCCCACCCCGTCTCCTGACTGCCTCTCCATCAAGGGGTGAAGAGGAGGCCCAGGGCTCCCTCCCCCCAGGTCAGGCCTGCCTTTTGGGTGGGGTCTTCAGCCACTGGTCCCCAGGGCCCTCCCTCCATACCTGTCCCGACTCAGACAACAGAGTGCCCGCCTGCTCCCACTGTTCCTCCCCCGTCTTCAACTGCGGTCCCTACTTTTACAACCAGTCTGGCATTTCGCTTGGTTTTTCTGACAGATGGAAAAGGAAATGGCAACCCACGCCAATCCTCTTGCCTAGAAAATTCCATGGATGGAGGAACCTGGTGGGCCACAGTCCATGGGGTTGCAAAGAGTTGGACATGATGGAACAACTTCACTTCCATGAAAGTGAAAAAGATACAGGTGGTAGGGTGTTTGGGTGCGTGATCACGCTAAACAAATAGAATCTAGAGTTCTTATCATCACCGTATTTGCTGTTTCCCTGGGTTTGCTTTTGGGTGGGGAGAGAAAGAGACCAAAAAGTGCAGGTGGGGACAAGTTGGGGGAAGATTTGCCAATAAAATGTGCCCCTGAAGGACTGCGGGAAAAGGCTACTGTTTCTGGTAAAGGAAAGGGTTTTGCTTTAGGCTTGGGTTTTTATTGTCTTTTTAAACAATTTTTATTGAAATATAGTTGATTTACAGTGTTGTGTTTGTTTCTGTTGTACAGCAAAGTGAATCGGCTATACGTGTGTGTGTGTGCTCCGTCGCTTGTCGTGTACAACTCGGCGACCCCATGGACTGCACCCTGCCAGGCTCCTCTGTCCATGGGATTTTCCAGGCAAGAATACTGGAGTGTGTCGCCATGCCCTTCCCCAGAGGATCTTCCCAACCCAGGGATCCAACTTGCGACTCTTGTGGCTCCTGCATTGAAGGCAGATTCTTTGCCCACTGAACCACCTGGGAAGCCCATAGATATACATATATCCACTGTTTTTTAGCTTCTTTTCCACGTAGGTCATTACAGAGTATTGAGTAGAATTCCCTGTGCTATACAGTAGGTTCTTATTCATTATCTATTTTATACGTAGTAGCAACTTTCCTGGTGGCTCACATGGTAAAGCGTCTGCCTACAGTGCGGGAGACCTGGGTTCAATCCCTGCGTCGTGAAGATCTCCTGGAGAAGGAAATGGCAACCCACTCTAGTACTCTTGCCTGGAAAATCCCATGGATGGAGGAGCCTGGTAGGCTACAGTCCATGGGGTGACAAAGAGTTGGACATGACTGAGCGACTTCACTCACTCACTCAATGTGTATGTGTCAATCTCAATCACTCATGGGCTTGGGTTTTTAATAGCAATGATCTGATCAGAGATATTGGCTAGATACCACCTTTTGGGCCCCAAACAAGAGCTGTTTCCTCGAAACTTATTGGTTTCGTGGCTCCTTTTCCCATACACCCCGAGCCCAGCATCTCTGGGACTCTGCTCAGAGCAGAGAGGTCAGAAGAACCATACACCTGGCCCCCAGCCCCACCTCTGGCTGTCCACAGCCCTGGGAGTCCTGGAGTTGGGAGAGCTTCACCTTCTCCCCACTCAAGACCACAGAATCCTGCCACAGATCAGGCTAAGGGTGATCAGAAGCCATGTGTCCCCATGTTCTGCCTCCCTCTCCTCTCTGCTCTCTGCTCAGTGGAGCATCTGGCCCTGGGATTCAGAGTCAGATCTCACCTGAGACACAAGAGCCTTTTCTGAAAAGGGGTCCCTTCTGACTTCTATTCTCTCTGCATGTGGAAGTTGAGAGGGGTTTCCTGGGGTAGCAGAGAGGGTTGAAAGGAACAGGAGATCTTAAAAACTCAAGTGCTTAGTTTTGCAGATCAGGACACTAAGAAGGTTAAGTGACTTGGCCGAGGTCCCACCGTGATTTCTGGTCGAACAGAAGCTGGAGCACAGCTGTTCTGATTACACATCAGCTTCTCTTCCAGAAGCCAGGCGTTCTCGGGCACATTTGGAAGGTCCTTTGCGAGAGGCACACACTTCAGTGGCTTCGTTCCTGGGTGACTTCCGGGTCTGCAGGCAGCGTACCCCTGATCAGGTAAGGTGGGTGAGAACAGATAGAGGGAGATGACAGAGCAGAGGGTTCTGGCTGTGGAGGGAAGAGGCCTTGGGGTCTGGATAAGAAGAGAGGGAGGAAAAAAAGGCTCCAGGAAACCAGGCCAGCAGGACCAGAGGCATTGCCCCAGGAAGGCTCTGGACACACTTCTGCATCCTTCTCAGTTTCCAGAGGAGCCACATTGGGACTATGAGTCCTGACTCCAGCCTGCAGAGACCTCCAGAGAGAGCTGGGTTTGGGTCAGAGCTCTGCAGGGCTCCCTCTAAAGCTCCAGACCTCTTACAAACCATGAGAGCTAGAACCTACTTCTCCCCAAACTAGCACCCACTTCCTGGATGGGTGGTTTAGGAAACAAGACATTCAGAATCACTGAGGGGCAGGAGGAGGTTGCAAATCAGGTGAGAACTTTCAAGACTGAACAATCTTCCTGCAGAGGTGGGCAGGAAGGAAGATAACTGACCCATGCTGGAGGGAAATAGAAAGGAGAGGAGAGCAGGCTTATGTCCATGTCGCCACCTATGCTTTTTGGGCACCTTCTGCAAAGGGGTGAGAGTCCAGGAGGATCAATGCCTGTGAATTTTTAAATCTACAATTTCAAGGAAGCCAGGAAACAGACATATCAGTTCAGTTCAGTCCAGTCACTCAGTTGCGTCCGACTCTTTGCTACCCCATGGACTGCAGCACGCCAGGCCTCCCTGTTCATCATCAACTCCTGGAGCTAGCTCAAAATCATGTCCATTGAGTCAGTGATGCCACCCAACCACTTCATCCTCTGCCGTCCCCTTCTCCTCCTGCCCTAAATCTTTCCCAGCATCAGGGTCTTTTCCAATGAGTCAGTTCTTCGCAGCAGGTGGCCAAAGTATTGGAGTTTCAGCTTCAGCATCCGGGACATGTGCACATGTGCACACATGAACGACTGTTGTGAAACATGCTGTGACATACTGATTTAGTTAATGTATGACACGGGCTTCCTGGGTGGTGCTAGTGGTAAAGGATCTGCCTGTCAATGCAGGAGACCTGGGTTTGATCCCTGGAAGACGGCATGCAACCCACTCCAGTATTCTTGCCTGGAGAATCCCCATGGACAGAGAGGCCTGGCGGGGTACTGTCCATAGGATTGCAAAGAGTCAGACATGACTGAAGAGACTTAGTACACATGCACACACGCACTCACGCAAGCATGTAAAACATGTCCTGCAGAAACGTGTCAAATAATGTGCACGTGCCTATCCGGGAAGGTGGGACCAGCTACAAGAGAGCAGATGGTCAGCAGGTCCTACATGATGACCCCATGGTATGAGCACGCAGGTGGCTCTGAGGAGGGAGGGGTTGTGAAAGGGACACGCAAAGAGATGGAGCCACAATCAGCAACTTGAATGAAAAGAGAGCACCAGGGATTAAGGTCACTAAGTGGGGAAAAGTGCATAAGGGCTCTGCCGCAATTCAGACCCCTTAACCTGTGGAGGCCAAAGTGGCCATGTGTACATGCCGAAGCCCTCTTGATTCACTTTTCTTCAGAATCACAGGATGTTTGAATTGAAAAGGACCTTGGAGGGTTATTAGCACAAACTACCATCCAGGCGGCCAGAGAGATTCAGCACTAGAGCCCAGCTCACCTGGTTCTCAGTTAAGACATCGGATCTGAACACCATCCTGGCCTGGGTGGAGTTTCTGACGTGCGTGCGTATGTGTGTGTGTATGTGTTCACCTGCTGACATGTCATCTGCTGCCGGTTTTATGAGCTGGCACACAGGGGGGGCTTGTGAACCCAGTGACTGGAACAAACTCCAAGCTGAGCGAGCGGTGGCTTTGATCTCCATGCCCCAGCCGGGCTCCATCCTCGCAGCCTCTTGGTCTGCCCTGCCAGCCTCCCGCTGGACAACTCAGCTAAGGAGACGCCCCTGAAAGGACTCAGGGGGCAAGGATGCGCTGACGCAGTAAGCTGGACGGGGAAACAAACACAGGGGCAGAGGTTGAGAGAAAGAGAAAGAAACCAAGGGTCCCACAGAGAGATCACTCAGGGTCACGGCCACAGACACACACACCCCGTAGCATCCACCACAACCCCCCCTACCCCCCCACACACACAAGCACACAAACCCCACACTCACCAGCACAGAGATGGAGGGAGCAGACCCAATTGCAGAAAGAACAAGAGCAGCAAGAGAGGGAAAACCAGACGGAAACACAGAAAATAAAATGCTATGTAGACATTTTGGGGCCCTAAATCAGTTGTTCTCAAGGGAACATGACTTTGCTTCCCGCCGGGGGGGCCTCAGGCAACACCTAGAGACGCTCTTGAGGGTCACAGCTCAGCAGAGCCGTTCTGCTATCGGCCCGTGCACGGACCCTATGACAGGCGGGACAGCCCCCACACGAAAGGATTAGTTGTTCCAAAATATCAGTCGTGCCAGTCTGAGGACCCATGTGCCCAAGAGAGAGCCCCTCACCCACATTGCCCATGCTCCCACTCGGGTCAGGTCAGGGCTGGGCCACAGCCTTCCACACCTGTTTAGAGTCTGTGCTGGAGTCCCATTGGCCCTGGTGACCCTACAGAGTTGGCACTGGGTGGCGGGAGGTGAGAAATGAAAGGAAAGTTGGTAACTGCAGCCACGTCTTCCTGCAACCCCCCCAACCCCGCCCCCGCTCCATCCTATGAGACAAATACCTCAACGCCTTATCGTGAATGAGGGTCTCTGCCTGGAGCCTGGTGGGACAGAGAAGGTGGGTGGGTCAGCAGGCAGGCAAACACTGGCTTAATGGGCACAAAGGTCCAGGGTTCAAGGTTTGGGTTCCAGCGTCTTCCCCCGCCACCCAGCCTGAAACTGCTGACCCCGGGGTGGGTGGGGAACTCAACTAATCAGCTGTACTGTTTGCTCAGGCATGGCCGCCTGGCGCAACTGCTTTCTCTCGAGATTTGAGGGTGGCCCTCCTCCACTCCTCTCCATGGAGACACCCCAGACCTGCACCCGAGCTTGCCTTCTCCCCTACACATAGCACGCGTGTGCACACGCAGTGCACAGACAACACACACACACACCCTCTTTGCTGCTCCCTCCAGCTCTCTGAATCAGAGACAGGTAAGGAAAGACTCCAAAGCCTGGGAGGGATCCACACATACCTCTCCGTCTCCGAGCCTGCCACCCATGCCCCAGGCCACTGGGTCCTGGCTCGCTGTGGGCTGGGCTGAGGCCAGGGCCTCCGTTCCTCTTCTGTGGGAAGAGGATCTTCCCAGGGCACTCAGCTTGCTCTGGTCAGAGTTCTGGCAGGACCAAGGGGGGCTGGGCTTCCTGTCACCACTCTGCAGTGCGACTGTGCAGGTCCCTTCCTTCTGGAACATTCTTTGCCCGCTGTGGTCGGAAAGAAAGACAGGGGGCTCTGGTGTCAGGGGAGTGGGCTTGAATCTGGCCTTGGCTATAAAGTTGGCTCTATGACCTTGGGGAACTTACTTTACCACTTTGAGCTTTTTTTTTTTTTTCCTTCCTTTGGTAAAATGCAGATGCTAATGCTTGCCTCACAGGTCTGATGTGAGGTGATGTGGGAAGATTTGGTTAAGGGCCCCTGCCAGGCAGTAGTGGGTAAATAAGTGCTGTCTCCACTGGAGGCTGCCAGGGAAAATATTTGTGACATAATTATCCTAAAAAAATGTTTGCTGTTTATCTGAAACTCAAATTGAATCAAGCATCCTGTCTTCTACTTGGCAATCCACTCCTGGCGAGTGTGCTAAGTCGTTTCAGTCGTGTCCAGCTCTTTGCCACCCCATGGACTGTAGCCCGCCAGGCTCCCCTGTCCATGGGATTCTCCAGGCAAGAGGACTGGAGTGGTTAGCCATTCCCTTCTCGAGGGGATCTTCCCAACACCGGGACTGAACCCGAGTTGCCTGCGTTGCAGGCAGATTCTTTACCGCTGAGCCACCAGTGTGGTGTTGGGGACAGTCTCTAGAATTCTGGAGTAGGGGTCTGAGAACTGTGTTCAGGGGGGCCACACACGGTCCAGAGGTGCCATTTTATGCTCTAGTTTGTGAGTTCAGAATGGATTTTTCACCTCTTAAGGGCTATAAAAGCAAGCAAAGAAGAATGTATATCAGATGCTGTATGCCCGTGTGCAGCTTGCAAAGGCCAGAATATTTGCATTTACTATCTGGCCTTTTATAGGAGAAGTTGCTGACCCACAGTTGCTGAGGGGGCTGAGAGTTTTCAATATTTATGCACCTGTCATGGGCCAGGGGAGAGACGAAGCAAAATCACGCCTGCGGGGCAGACAGGTCCAGAGACACCCTGCGAGGAAGGTGGGCATCCTGGCCCTTCAGACCCAGCGCCCTGCCCAGCTCCTCCCCCTTCTCCCACACTGACTGGAGTACCTGAAACTCAACTGACCGGTCCAGGCCTTTCTATAAAAGATCACCAGGTGTCCCAAAGTCCAGGGAGTCCTGTCCCTTCTCTCAGAAGGCCTCCCCTCCCTGGACTGGCTGTGGGGAAGCTGAGAGAGGGAGCTTTCCCAGGCCCCCACAGCTGCTGGCCTGTCTCTTTAAATCGCAGGTAATTTGGGAGGAGTAAGGGAGTGTCTTCAGGGCTCCTGCGTCTCCCAGGAGGAGAGATCCTGCCCAGGGAGCTTAGTGGCGGAGTCCCAGCTCTGCCAAGTGTAACGAACTCCTCCGAGGGAGGCCTCTTGTGTCTGGCTGCTTACACCTCGGGGAGACTCCACCGGGCCTGGAAGGCCCTGAGACGGCACCTCTCCGGGAAGAGGGTGGGCTGGCCCTCGGGGCTGCCCATGTGGCCCCCAGGCTGAGTCCAGGTGGGGTCTGGCCTTGGCCCCAGCCCCCCAGGGAGCTGGCCCTCTGCTCCATGGGGTTGCCACTGCCCAAGGAGAAGGGGCACATTCTCTGCCTGTGGAGGAAGCTCTGCAGATGGTTCCAGAGGCAGGAGCCATGGGCCCAGAGGCGGGATGAGCAGAACCTGCTGCAGCAGAGGAGGTAAGCCTCAGAGCTGCTGCCCCTCACCCCTCCCTTCCCGCCCCCCCCCCACCCCGGGAGCTCCCCCTCCCCTTGAGGGCACCTCTGCTGGGAAGACCTTTCTTCCAGGGCTGGCCCCTCTGGAGCATTTTGTCTCAAGAGTCTGGGCCTGTGGGGTTAGCGCCAGGTGAAAGGGGAGGGGCTGGCATGGGTAACACAGGTGCTCCCTAAGTTTAAGAGCCCATCAATTAGGCAGCCTTTCTCGTAAGTACTTTCCTGGAGCCCAGACAACTTGTCAGGCTGCGGAAGGATTAGGGCATCACAGACCTGCACCCCAGAGGTGCTGCTGCTGTGTGTGTGTGTATTCAGTTGTTCAGTCGTGTCTGACTCTTTGGGACCCCCTGGACTGTAGCCGCCAGGCTCCTCTGTCCACAGGATTCTCCTGGCAAGAATACTGGAGTGGGTTGCTGTGCCGTCCTCTAGGGGATCTTCCCGACCCTGGAAATAGAACCCAAGTCCCCTGTGCCTCCTGCATTACAGGTGGGTTGTTTATAGCTGAGCCACCGGGGAGGCCCAGAGATGCTGCTGGGTTAGGACAATTCTTTACATCTCTACTCCCTGCTCCTAGAACAGTCTCTTGGGCAGAAACACACAGTACATATATGTGCACTTGTGGGAATGAATCAATGAATGGGTCAGGGAGGGAACTGCGGACATCAGTAACCACAAAAAAAGGCAAAATATGATAATCATTCTTGTGCATTTATCGCATCAGCCATTGACGGAGTCCGAGTCTTGGAGTGGGGGAGTCGGAGAGGGGTGCTGTTTGTGAAGACGACAAAGCTGGGACTCAGCCCTGGAATTTATTACCCTCCATTGCAGGAGAGGGCCATGGGCAATGGGCCAAAATACCAGGTGCTTAGAATTCGCTGCCGAAGGCAGGCTGAGGAATTTGAGAGGCTCTAGAGTTTGAGCCCGAAGTACATCTCACTTAAGGCTTCCAGCCCCTGAAAACCGCCCCAGACTCATGCGATCGTCCCCCCTACCTCCATCGGTGCTCAGAGCTGGGAGTTGGGAGGAGGTAGAAGGAAGCTTGAGGCCATCCCTGTGTGTGGTTTCTCCTCCAGAACCTCCGCGGGTCTCCCCACCCAGGGGCCAGCAGGCTAGCAGGAAGTCCTCCTCCTGGGACTTTCCTGGGTCCTTAAGAGGCAGATAATATGTCTATTCACCGGGGAAAGTCCAAAGCGTGTGTGTCTGAGGGTCTCTCTCCATCTCAAAGCACAGGGGCCTGCCTGAGCCTGACCGGGAGGCTGAGGGTTAGCTGGAATTCCTGTTGTTTCCCTTCCTCTTGCTCAAGGATTCAGGGCTGGGGAGTGTGCTCCTTTTTTTCTTTTCTTTTTTTTTTTTTTGAGGTCTGGCTCCCCGACTCTCACAGCTGCCGCCCACCTCTCTCCCCCTGGGCCTGGGAGAGTGGGGGCTGACCACATGTTTGGCTGATGACATCTTGAGGCAACAGAACGTTATTGTTGTTGGAGACTGGGACCGTCAGTGATTCCACTCATCCCCATCCAGTCTCGGGACCCTGGGGCTGGGGGAGCTGGGCAGGAGCACAGAGAGGCCCCTGGGGCTTGGAAGTCATGGCGGAGGCAGAGGGGAGGACCTGGGCTGGAGCCGGGGCTGCTCCCCGGTATCTTCTCTGTCCCTGTGTCTTAGCAACATCTGATGGGCCTTCTCTCACAGCCTTGGGCTAGGAAAGCCTGATTCACCACTCAGAGGGCTACTCTCCCCTCTTCCTGATGTCCCCTGTCAGATTTCACAGTTTTCTGGATCCTCTTTTTCCGGGACACCTGGGCCCTGGAACCTTGATTCCCCCACTGGGTGGCTACTCCCCGGAAGGACCTTAAAGTGTCGGAAGGGGAGTGTCCAAGGCAGTGTGATCACTCAGCTTTAAGGGGAAATCTGTGGGCGGCTGGACATACATGCGCTGACCATGTAAGTGAGGACAACATGACCAGGTGAGCAGGGCTGTTATCACCCCCCACCCCTGGGAATGAGGCAGACCCAGAGTGGGGGCTCCGGGTGGGGTGGAGGGGACTCCAGGAGAAGGGAGGCGCTCAAGTCTCTCCAGGAACATAGGGGAACCCAGCATTCTTCTCTCTCAGGTTGACTTTTCTTGGGTCTTCGTTGCCTTTGCCTCGGCTTAAACCCATGTTGGTGGGATCCAAGTTGAACCATCATCTTTCTCTCATTTCCTCTGCATCATCTCGGGGCTTTGTGTATGTATGTGCGTACTAAGCTGCTCAGCCGTGTCTGACTCTTTGGGACCCGTAGACTGTAGTCCGCCAGGCTCCTCCGTCCATGGGATTCCGTAGGCAAGAATACCAGAGTCGGTTGCCATGCCGTCCTCCAGGGGATCTTCCTGACCCGTCTTAATTCCTGAGATGCGATGTACTAGGTGTGGACTATAAAACGCTCAGCTAAGTTTGCGAAAAATGAACGTGACGCGTTCTCTGCTCTCCAGAAGATCACGTTCTTAGGGGCCAAGCACACCGGTCAACATCGACTTGGGTTAAAAGTGAGCTTGGCGACTGTGCTAAGAAGGCTGTGAACAAGTAGCATGGGAGCCTTGAGGAGGACAGTGCAGGCCCTGATTCTGATTGGTGTGGACTGTGCTGGGCAGCTTCCCGGGTCTGCCTAACGTGATCCTCGCCCTGAGCCCCTTGCTGGCAGGGTCATCCTCCCGGTAGTTGGCAGGAGGCAGTGAACACCAGGGATTCTTTTCTGTTTATATAGATCCCTGTATTAGTATCTGTGGGCTGGCATGGCATGCCTGTCAGAAGTGAGGGCTGGGACCTTGGATCACCCTGGAACTTCCTGCTTCAGTAAACACGTGCAGGTCCATGCATCTTGTACTTGAAAGATACAGCTTGGGCACTTAGAAGGGCGGCAAGGTCCGGAATTAGCCACTTTCCTGAGCTTTTGCTTCTTCATCCCATTGCCCAGAACTCAAGCTGGAGGGAGGCTGCCCCAGGGAGCCAGTGCACACCTCCTCCCCTCCGTGGTCACCACTCTAGCTGCTCCCTGCAACCTCACCCCAACACAAGAAAAATTGGGAAGAGCCAGAGAACTAGAAGAACCACATAATTGAGTAGTGAGAGCCTTGGGGCTAGGTTCTTGGCCAAGCATTCCATCTTGAACTCTGTCTGATCTTCTGGATCTAGCTTGGTTTCCTTTGCAGAAAAATAAGAGAATTATTCATCCTGTGTCACAGGGTTGTAAAGAGCAAGCGTGATCGTATGTGAGATGTTGCTTTGGAAGCTGAAAAGCACATTTAACACCTGGGACCGCTGTGATTAAAAAGAACACAAGAACAGTCAAAAGGCAGCTTCCATTGATAGCAGGAGTTAGAGGGACTGTGAGCTCCCTGCCATCAGAGCTGGAGCCATCCAAGAACCAGACTCTGAGCCCCAAGGGGTGTGTGGGACATGCTTCTCTGAGAGGGGTTGGTGGAGAAACCAGTGGGACCCACACACACGGATCCACCTCCCATGCCTCCTCTGACTCCTCTTCAGATCCTGATGAACATGGAGAATAGGAACAGGGAAATGACCAGAGGGGTCCCAGTGCTGCCTCCGACTTGTTTGAACAGACCACCCCAGGGCTCCAGGCCTCTTTCTCCATATGGACAGATTAGACTGGGTTTCCAGGGCTTTCTAGCTCTAAAATTCAGATTTGAATTCTTCCCTAGACACGCTTGATCCTGCCCATTTCCCAGCAACCAAATGCAAAACTTCACACATGCAGGTCCACACACGAGAGTGTACACGCATAGACGTGTACACGTCCACAAGAACGTGAAGCGAGAGGATGGGGCAGAGGAAACAGGGAGAGAAGACAAGTGGCAGATCCTTGGGGCCGGAGGGAACCTCAAGGTGATCAATGACTTGTTTGCTCTGTAAAAAGTGTGCTAGGGTTTATGCCAGAAATCCTATAGCAGTGTTTCTACTAGTCCAGTATTGAACTAGACTGTTCAATTTTATAATAGTCAAGCAAAATAAGACATTCTAAATTCTGGAAACAACTTTCATATTTTTATCATTTCAGATCTTCTAATTTCTTTCATTGTCTTTTATTAATTAATCTGCAGGTGCTTAAAAGGCTTCATTTTTTGTTTCTTAGTTGAGCATTTAATGATTTGTAAGAAAACATGGATGGAATTTCTCATTCTATTT
Organism: Bos grunniens; assembly: GCF_055505025.1. Lineage (NCBI taxonomy): Eukaryota > Metazoa > Chordata > Mammalia > Artiodactyla > Bovidae > Bos > Bos grunniens. The sequence goes on from NC_141168.1 coordinate 13,951,317, forward strand.
AATGTGAAAAATCCCTTCTTAAAAAATAGATTATGAATACTTACACAATGAGGTCCGGAGAAGGCAATGGCACCCCACTCTAGTACTCTTGCCTGGAAAATCCCATGGGCGGAGGAGGCTGCAGTCCATGGGTTCACTAAGAGTCGGACACAACTGAGCGACTTCACTTTCACTTTTCACTTTCCTACATTGGAGAAGGAAATGGCAACCCACTCCAGTGTTCTTGCCTGGAGAATCCCAGGGATGGGGGAGCCCGGTGGGCTGCCGTCTATGGGGTCACACAGAGTCGGACACAACTAAAGTAACTAAGCAGCAGTATACATTGAGTTCAGGGCTTCTCTGCCTTGACCCTTTTGACATGTTGTGCAGATAATTCTCTGTTACAAGAGGCTGCCTTGTTTAAGAAGCTTAGCAGCACCCCTGCCCTCTGCCAAATGTCTCCAGACTCTGCCAAATCCCTTGGAAGGAGGCAGGGAGTTATCTCTGGTTAAGGTGTGTGCGCTCAGTTGTGTCCAGCTCTTTGCGACCTCATGGACTGTAGCCCACCAGGCTCCTCTGTCCATGGGATTATCCAGGCGAGAATACTGGAGTGGGTTACCATTTCCTCCTCTAGGAGATCTTCCCCACCCAAGGACCTAAACCACATCTTTTGCATCTCCTGCACTGGCAGAGGATGCCAAATGGAGATGCATTGGCAGGAGGATTCTTTACCACAGAGCCACCTGGGAAAGACCACTGCTCTAAATCACTGTTTGTAAATAAGAGATTCTGGTAGTAAAGTTACGCCTGCTTCTAAATAAAATGAAACTGTCCCTTGGAACAGAGTGAGTATAATTTAACCATTAAAATCAGAAGACATTTTGGCAGTATCTCCTCTTCTTCGTGCCCTAGGGAGATGTCTGGTGAAGATGTATAGATTTTACTCCAGATCTAAACTTCTGTGTTGGGTTTCTTTGGAACAAACTATTTATTTACCAGGCACAAGAATCTTTGGATGGGTCTGCTATTTTCACTTTCATGCATTGGAGAAGGAAATGGCAACCCACTCCAGTGTTCTTGCCTGGAGAATTCCAGGGACGGGGGGACCCTGGGTGGGCTGCCGTCTATGGGGTCCCACAGAGTCGGACATGACTGAAGTGACTTAGTAGCAGCAGCAGCTCTTTTTTATGGGGTCCGTCTTTTTTATGGGGTGTAAGTGTAGGCAGCTGTTTGGGAGGAGTTCTCACTTACGAAAATGGCAACCCACTCCAGTATTCTTGCCTGGAGAACCCCATGGACAGAGGAGCCTGGCGGGCTACAGTTCATGGGATCGCAAGCGTTGGACACGACTTAATGCTCTCTCTTCTGCCTTACTGCCCAGGATATTAGCAAGGGCTTTCTTGGCCTCCCCCTTGTGGCCATGTGATGCTATTGCAAGTCACACCTCTGCCTGACTCAATGGGAACCATGCAGACTCTACCCTCCCTTCTTGCTGGATCCTAGAGTTTGCCACCAAGAGGAGACCAGGTCTCTACAAACCTCACTGGTTTGGGTCATAAGCCTTTTCTTCATCTAGAGTGTGATCTGATTGAGGTTCCCAAATAAAATACAAGACAGAGTTAAATGTGAATTTCAGGTAAACAATGAATAGATTGTTAGTTTCAGTTTGCCCTAAATATTGCACAGACATACTTATCTTAAAAACTTATTTGGGGGGAATTCCCTGGCAGTCCAGGGGTTAGGCCTCTGTGCTTTCACTGCCGAGGGCCCAGGTTTGATCCCTGGTTGGGGAACTAAGATAACAATTGGCCACATGGCACAGCCAAGAAAAAAACAAGAACTTATTTGTTGTGTATCTAAAATTCAACTCTGAGCATCCCCATGTTTTTATTTTGTAAATCTAGCCATCCCAGTTCAAATGGTGGCTTCCTGCCCTTACCAGGCCACTAGGGCAGGCAGTGGAGGCCAGAAACAGAACGTGTGGGGACTGGAGGTTTGAAAGGGACATTTATGGTCATCAGAGATATGTCAGAGAACCAAGAGTGGTGTCTTTGGGGCTGCCACTGACTGGCCTCCCCACTTATGTCCTGGGAAGCAGGGAGTGGACTCTGCACTCGGGTTAGAAGCCCCTTTGGACCCATTTCTAGCTTCGCCATTAACCCTTGGCCAAACAGGGCACAGAACTAGTAGCAAAACAAAGCAACAACAACAAAAACTAGAAGCTAACCGGAGGAGGGCAGAGAAAAGATAAAATTGGAGAAAGTGGCTGACCTCTGACCTCCAAGTGCCCTTAGAAGAGAAAGAGACAGATACTAATCACAGCACCCGAGGTAAAAGTAAGGCCAGAGAAGAGGGCGGAAAACTTCCTGCCGTGTGTGTGTGTGTGTGTGTGTGTGTGTGTGTGTGTGTGTGTGTTGGGGAATAGTGCTTACTCTCGAATATCTATAAAAGAGGAATTTGTACAAATTGTTGGAAAAGGTAATGGTGGTGGGAGGGGTGGTGATGGTGGTGGGGGTGATGGGCTGATCATGGTGATGGTGGTGGTGAGGGTCATGGTGGTGGTGGGGGTGATGGGCTGGGGGTGGTGATGGTGGGGGGGGTGATGGTGGTGGCAGGGGTCATGGTGGTGATGGGGGTGATGGGCTGGGGGTCATGGTGGTGGCGGGGGTCATGGTGGTGGTGGGGGTCATGGGCTGGGGGTGGTGATGGTGGTGGGGTCATGGTGGTGGTGGGGGTCATGGTCATGGTCGGGTGACGGGGTAAGGGTGGAGGGTGTGGGGGTGATGGTGGCTGGGGTGATAGGGGGTGATGAGGAAAGTGGTGGGAGGTGCTGCAAACTTGTTTTGCAGCTGTGTGAGCACACCAAGCATGCTATTTTTTACTTAGATTATATGTTTGCCTAAGGTTGGCTTAGGGGGTGGCTGATGGAGCTAATAAAGGGGGGACAGTAAAGCCAAACCGCCTTCTGGCATTGCTACAGTTCATTCCTTCTACAGAGAGTGGTAATGAGCATCTGCTATCACACCGGGCATATTCCCAGGCACTGGGAGCGCAGCATAGAGAGTAACTAGGGTGGGGTGGGCGGCTGGATTCCAGGTGAAAAGGAGAGAGACAGCACAGCCATGGTGGGGGGAATGGTGTGCCCTGGGGTGCCGAGGCTGAACTGCTGGGTGTCAGGGGCCAGCAGGAGGAAGAAAGCATGGAAAAATAGTTGCACAAAGTCCAGAGAGGACTTCTGAGTTTCTTCTCCTTGGGCATTTAAGGACCCACAAGACTTCTGTAAACGATGCTTGCGTTTGCTGTTTAGAGAGAATGTCTTGGGAGCATCCAGAAGGATGGATTGGGGGTAAACAGGGTATAGGGGAACTAGTCAGAAGAAGATTTTGCTAATCCTGGCCCAGAGAATGAGGACATGGATTAACAGGGATCAGTGGGAATGAGGAGGCAGGGACTGAGTGGGGAGAGCCGTTGAATTGACAGGTGGCTGCCCCTGTGGCTGATGCGGGGGCCTGGGGCCAGCATTTGGGGAGACAGACAAGCCACGCTCTCTCCTCTCCCGATCACCCCTCCACCCCCAGTTCTTGGAGTCAGTTTCCTGCTACTGTGGCCTTTTTGGTGGATGAGCTCCTGTTCACATAACTGACCCTCTGTGGATAAATAGTGTTATTTGATTCACTCCTGTAGAAGGACCAACTAGCTCTGGGCCAGCAGGGAAAAGTAAATAAAGGGACCCCATGTGTCTCAGTTGGAGTCAGTTTTGATCTTTCAAAAAGCGTGCAGTTCATTGTAGGCATAAAACTGTAAAGTCAGAGATGATTTGCCTAAAACAGAGACACAGACAGGAAGCAGGGAGAGACTATAACTTGACACAAGGGCCAGAGGAAAGAAAGGACCCATGGCTGCTTTTGGACTGAGCCCCAAAGATGCCATCATAGGGAAGAAAGTGCCAGAATCAAGGGGCTTTCCTGAGGAAGGGGAGCATCACACAACAGGAGAAATACCCGCCAGCCTCTGCATGTCGGCCGCCTCCGTAAAGATAAGGGAGGCATTTCTTCATACCCTCAGTCCATGAAAATAAGGCTTATCTTGGAGGGTAACCTCAGGACTTCAAGGGAAGCTGCAAAGGGGTTGCTCCAGCGGCCAAATAGGTCAGGAGGTAAACAAGCATTTAGCTGAAACTCCTTCCTCTCCACCTGATGTGCACAGATCACATACACACACACACACACACACACACACACACACACACACACAGAGGAAAGGAAAGCTGTCTTGACACTTAACACACACAAACTATGGAAAGTCGTCTTGGATTTAGCTCATGGAAACTATGGAAAAGTTGTCTTGGATTTAGCTCACACAGACTATGAAAAAGTTGCCTTCGATTTAACTCATGCAAACTATGAAAAAGTTGCCTTGGATTAACCACTCGGTCAGAGAAAGAGAGCTGAGCGCTCAGGCAGCCCCTCCCCTGATAGAGGCCCCACCTCTCTGGATGAGGGACCTCCGGGTTCGGGGTTCATTGCCACTGAGGTGTGAGACTGAGCAAAGCCGCCCACCTTTCTTCCCAACCGGGCCCACTCCCCTCCCTTATAGGATCTGGGAGTCTCCGCTCTTGCTAGCCGCCAAAGAGAACGACATCCAGGCTCTGAGCAAGCTGCTCAAGTATGAGGCCTGTGACGTCCACCAGAAAGGTAAGGAGAATTTCCAGCTGGGTCAGCCCTGTGCCCATGGCCCTCCTCCCACTCCTCCTGCTGGTATAGCCCAGGGCCTTCTGCTGTGGGCCCCCAATTCTCTATGGGCCCCCTTCCCCTGCTCCAGAGAGGCCACGTGACTCTGCTTTTTGTCAATGCCAGGAGCCATGGGGGAGACGGCACTGCACGTGGCCGCCCTCTATGACAACCTGGAGGCTGCCACGGTGCTGATGGAGGCTGCCCCGGAGCTGGTCAAGGAGCCCATGACATCTGAGCTGTATGAAGGTGAGGGGCTGAGGGTCTGGGATGGAGGGAAGCATGACCTTGGTGGTGGACCTGGAAAATCCCATGGATGGAGGAGCCTGGTAGGCTGCAGTCCATGGGGTTGTTAAGAGTCAGATACTACTGAGTGACTTCACTTTCACTTTTCACTTTCATGCATTGGAGAAGGAAATGGCAACCGACTCCAGTGGTCTTGCCTAGAGAATCCCAGGGACGGGGGAGCCTGGTGGGCTGCCATCTATGGGGTCGCACAGAGTCGGACACGACTGAAGTGACTTAGCAGCAGTAGCAGCAGTCTGGGGAAACCAAGAGGGAATCTGGGCCCCCTTCTCTTCACCTCCCTCTTCTGTCCCTTCTTCCTCGGCATTCTCGGTGCCCCTTGTTTGAGCATTTCAGAGGTTGAGCACCTCTGAAATGGAGAGACCTAGGGTAGGAAGGATTCCCTTGTCGTTCAGTAGGTAAAGAATCTGCCTGCAATGCAGGAGACCCATGTTTGATTCCTGGATTGGGAAGCTCCCCTAGAGGAGGAAATGGCAACCCACTCCAGTCTTCTTGCCTGGAGAATCCCATGGACAGAGGAGCCTGGTGCGCTACAGTGCATGGGGTTGCAAGAGTCAGACACGACTTGGCGACTAAACCACTAGAGTAGGATAAGGCAGGCAGCACTGGGGGCCCCTGGGAGCCCCACCAGGCCCCCACCCCTGTCTCATCCTCCCCCAGAAAGACTGACCTGGTGGAGACAGGAGGGTCCCCCTGCAGGATTCTGTGAAGATAGGAGGGACCCCTACCTGGATCCTAGGGCAGAGCCCAAGCCAAGAGCTCTCTTGTCCAGGTCAGACGGCCCTGCACATAGCAGTCATGAACCGGAATGTGAACCTTGTGAAAGCCCTGCTCGCCCATGGGGCCAGCGTCTCTGCGAGGGCTATAGGCTCCGCCTTCCGCCTCACTCCTCACAACCTCATCTACTTTGGTGAGAGCAGGACCGGGGCTGGGAGGATGGGGGTGGGCACCAGTCAAGGGAGGGTGGGCTGAGGAGGCCCCGTGCCTGGGGAGACTGGGAGAGGTCGGCCCTCATAAGGCCAAAGGCCAGAGCCAAGCCTCCACCCACACCCCAGGTCCCCTCCAGCATCCCCGCCTCTGGTCCTGCTGACAAGGGGCCCTAGGCCCAGAGCGGAGACAGGGGAGGGAGTGGCGGTTGCTTGGAGACACCGCCCCTCCCCGCCTGCATCTCACGCCCAGGCCTCTGCCTCCCCAGGGGAGCACCCTCTGTCCTTTGCCGCCTGCATGGGCAGCGAGGAGATTGTGAGGCTGCTCATTGAGCACGGTGCTGACATCCGGGCCCAGGACTCCCTGGGTAAGAGCTGGGCTGGAGGTGGCAGGGGAGGCTGGGGGTGGCAGGGGAGAGGGGAGGGGCTGGGACCGCCCTCAGGCCCCCCCGGGGTGGGGGGTGGTCCTGGGGAACGGCAGGGACTCTGGTCCCAGGGGTCACGTGACACCCCGTGTCCTCTCCCAGGAAACACAGTGTTGCACATCCTCGTCCTCCAGCCCAACAAAACCTTTGCCTGCCAGATGTACAACCTGCTGCTGTCCTACGACAGGCGAGGGGACCACCTGCAGTCCCTGGACCTCATGCTCAATCACCAGGGCCTCACCCCCTTCAAGCTGGCCGGAGTGGAGGGCAACACTGTGGTGAGGGGCCCTCCCCCAGGCCCACGGGGTCCTTCTCCTGACCCTTCTTCTTACACTTCTGGCCCTTTGAGGAAGTAGATGTGAATGGTCCTCCCCAATGCTGAGGCCCTATTTTCAGCTTCGATTGGAATTTCCTTCTCTGCCCCTGTGTCGCATCTTCTTTCTCTCCCACTTTCTCTGCCCCGAGTCGTTAGGGGCTGCAAGGGTCTAGATCCCGTCCCCAGGGTGGTCTGTAACGCCCATGTTCCCCTGCCCTGCCCCCTCGCACCTCCTCTTTCCAAGCTCTAGAGGGAGTTATGGGGGAAGAGGATGAACTAGGAGGCTGATATGGAGAAGGGTTCTTTTGTCCACAAGGCTGCGATCTTTGAGTGAAGAGTGAGCCCCCTTTCAAGGGTGCAGCGGTCCTTCTGGGCAAGCGTCCCATCCACACCCCAGGACGGTCCCCTTGGCTTGCTCCTCCTCACTCACTTGCTCCCCCATCCCCAACTTTAGATGTTCCAGAACCTGGTGCAGAAGCAGAAGTACATCCAGTGGACATGTGGACCGCTGACCTCTACTCTCTATGACCTCACGGAAATCGACTCCTCAGGGGAGGAGCTATCCCTGCTGGAACTTATCGTCACCTCCAAGAAGCGGGAGGTATGGTGGGTGGGTGGGTGGGGGTGGGGCTGGTCCTCAGGCTAGGGAGCCACTAGGGACGGGAAGCAGGGGCTCTGAGCCGCTTGCTGCCTTCTCTTTCTGCTGCAGGCTCGCCAGATCCTAGACCAGACGCCAGTGAAGGAGCTGGTGACCCTCAAGTGGAAGAGATATGGGCGGCCGTACTTCTGCGTGCTGGCAGCCATGTACCTGCTCTACATCGTCTGCTTCACCATGTGCTGTGTGTACCGCCCCCTCAAGCCCAGGACTGACAATGAAACTGACCCCCGGGACAACACCATCTGGGAGCAGAAGCCACTTCAGGTGACCCCCAAGGACTAGCAGAGCTTTGGGGTGGCGGGTATCCAGCCCTCTGCCATTTTTCAGACATGTGTCACGTTCCTAGCTCACCACCATTTCTCTCCTTGCCCAGATCTCAACTACACAGGCACAAACTCAAAGACATGCACACAGAAACATACCGGTGCTCTAAGCGCAGAGTTTGAGACAGCCACACCTCACAGGTTGAAAAGAATCCGAGCGACTGGTGTCCCTAGACAAGGAGGCGGACTTGCACCCAAGGGTGGGCAGGGCAGATGGAGGGAAGCCCTGAGTCCTCTGACCATACCTTTCCTTTCAGGAGGCCTATGTGACCCACCAGGACCACCTCCGACTGGTGGGGGAGCTGGTGAGCATCTTTGGAGCTGTCATCATCCTGTTCATAGAGGTGAGTGCAGCGGGGATCTGGGGGTGAGCTGTGTGCCCCAGGGATACAGTCAGAGCTTCAGTTTACAAGCGCTTGGTGTCTTCCCGGCCTCTCCCCAGATTACAGACATTTTCCGAGTGGGGCTCAGTCGCGTCTTCGGACAGACCATCCTCGGAGGACCATTCCACGTCCTCTTGTGAGTCTATTTTCCTCTCACCCCCTACCCCTTTCTCACTAAGACTCCAGTTTAACTCCCTGGATCCCTGGCCTCTGGAGAACCCCAGCTCCAGAGGCCTGGCTGTGATGTGTGTGTGACCCTGTGTATGGAGCTTGAAGCTGAGTATGTGGGTAGCACTTTCAACACGCCCTCGCTCTTGGATCCTCAGGATCACCCCAGGCTCCCTCTCATGGCCCCCTCCCCACTCTCCCCCCAGCATCACCTATTCCTGCATGGTGCTGGTGACCATGGTGATGCGGCTCACCAACACCAGCGGGGAGGTGGTACCCATGTCCTTCGCCCTGGTGCTGGGCTGGTGCAGCGTCATGTACTTTGCACGAGGATTCCAGATGCTGGGCCCCTTCACCATCATGATCCAGAAGGTCAGTGCCTCCTCCCAAACTTTCTATAGAAAGGTCCCAGAGCAGGGGCTGCAAACATTTCTGAAAAGCATCAGATCAGAGAGACCTCAGGCTTGCAGTGGTGGTTTAGTCTATAAGTCATGTCTGACTCTTTGCGACCCCATGGACTATAGCCTGCCAGGCTCCTCTGACCATGGGATTTCCCAGGCAAGAACACTGGAGTGGGTTGCCATTTCCTTCTCCAGGGAATCTTCCCTACCAGGCTTGCAAGGCCAACATGTATATAATCTCTTTGATCTTCTTCTTCTCTTCCCCCTTTAAAATTTTTTTTCAATCATCTAAAAAATGTAAAATTCTCACTCAAGGGCCATACCAAAATTGATCCAGCAATTTGGTCGGCAGGCCATAGTTGGCCAGCCCCTCCCCTATGCTAGAGGGCAGAGCTGTTGGACTTCTCAGGGTTAGACCTCTTAGAGGCTATAAGGGGCGGTTGCTCAAAAGACTGGTGTGCAGCTGGTTTCCCTTCTCTTCCTTCCCTCTAGATGATTTTTGGCGATCTGATGAGATTCTGCTGGCTGATGGCCGTGGTCATCCTGGGCTTTGCCTCGGGTAAATCATCTGAGATAGGGGCCCTGGGCTGGAGGAAACCAGAAAGCACAGGATGCCTCTAGATAAACCTGGGGGGAGGGGGGGCAGGAGGGAAGGCAGAGGCAGGAGGAGGCCACGGTGTCTGAGGATGGGATGTGTTAAGGGGGAGAGCTGCTCTTGGGATCAGGAGGGTGAATCATATGGAAAATAGGGGAATGTAAGAACCCACAGGACGGAGTGATGGAGGGCTGGGATGGTGACCCTGGAGAGGAAGCAGACAGGACCGAAGTGGGCAGCAGAGAGTGGGCTAAGGTTTAATCACATGGAACTCTCACCCCCTTGGGTGAGAGCAGCCTTCTTTATCATCTTCCAGACAGAGGACCCCAATGAGCTGGGCCATTTCTACAGTTACCCCATGGCACTGTTCAGCACCTTTGAGCTGTTCCTCACCATCATCGACGGCCCCGCCAACTACGACGTGGATCTGCCCTTCATGTACAGCATCACCTATGCTGCCTTCGCCATCATCGCTGCTTTGCTCATGCTCAACCTCCTCATCGCTATGATGGGTGACACTCACTGGCGTGTAGCCCACGAGCGGGATGAGCTCTGGAGAGCACAGGTGAGCGCCCTCGTGGCCGGGAGGGTTAGTGCAAGTCATTCTCTTCCTGCCAAGGGCCAGGCCAAACTCAGAAGCAGGATATTTCGCCTCCCCCCCCTCCCCCCACCCCGCCCCAGTATATCTGGAGGGTTACTGCACAGGCGAAATGGACGCAAAGTGTACAGAACTGGATCAGCAATACAACCAAGCAATCCTGGAACAGCTGGAAAGAATTCCTGTTTTCTCAAAAGAGTCAAATCTGTCTTTTCTAGAATCATCAGTAAGAAATGAACCTCAGGAGTAGCGACAGTGGGCTTCCTAGGTGGTGCTAGTGGTAAAGAACCTGACTGCCAATGCAGGAGACACACGAGATGCGGGTTGGGTTTCTGGGTCAGGAAGATCCCCTGGAGGAGGCAATGCAACCCACTCCAGTATTCTTGCCTGGAGAATCCCATGGACAGAAGAGCCTGAAGGGCTATACAGTCCATGGGGTTGCAAACAGGAGAACACAACTGAACCAACTTAGCACACAAGCACAGTAGCTACAACTGCATTCACGAACTTTTGTTACTGAATAAAAACTGAAGTATCAACTTTTGGGCAATATTTAAGTCTTCAAAATTTGACCCAGAAAAACTGGACGTGTTAAAAATAACGCCAAACTCCCTATAGTCACAGAAACTATCTTCAGTCAGATAATTGTGATGGGGTCAAAAGCATGAATTAACCGGATCAAATCATCATTTTAAAATGTTCTTACAAAAGAATTTATCTCAACAAAAATAATTTCAGCAACATAAATGGGAAATCCTCCAACTAGATGGCATTTAACTGTGTTGTGTAGAAAGTAGAGTTAAAAAAAAAAAAACCCTAAGCTGGTGACATAAGGTTTGCTCGTGAAAATATCTTTTCAATGTAAATGTATTGGTAGGAAACTTCTCCGCAGGATGTTTGTGTTTCTAAGTAGCCTTTACATCTCTAGGGTCAAAATATTGCGTAGCCCCGAGGACCCTTGCTCTTTGCTCTGCCCACCTTCCTGATCCTCAGAGCGAGGTCTCCCCACCTGCTGCAGGACTGGCCTGGCCTGGCCGCCAGGTCATTGGGTGAAGCATCGTGGGCTCAAGACCATCACTCTCTCCTGCAGAAAAGCAGTGACGAAGCTGATGCCACCAACCTCTGCTCAGCAGGGCGCTGCCCTCTGGGAAACCATGAGTCTCCCAGCTGCTGCTACGCTGTGGCCCCTCTGCCCAGAGTCTTCCCCACTCTTCCAGTGGCCTGCACTCCATCTCTGGTTTCATCCTCTTCTGCCCACCCCCGACCCCACAGGTTGTAGCCACCACTGTGATGCTAGAGAAGAAGCTGCCGCGTTGCCTGTGGCCTCGCTCGGGGATCTGCGGGCACAAGTTTGGGCTGGGGGACCGCTGGTTCCTGCGGTGAGTGACAGCATGGGCTGGCAGGCTTGTGGTACAGGCCTGTGCGCTCCCTGGGCTTCCAGTCTCACTGGGGGAAGGGAAATTGCCAGGCACCAGGGGTGGAGAGCGGCCCTGAAAGCATCCACGTTGTCCCTGGACCCAGCTCTGTGTTGCTTCCCAAAGCCTGGCATCCCCTGTGCCCACTCAGGTTGCAGACAAGGAGAAAGGCCACCGGCAGGAGGGCTGGTCCAAGGTCAGCCATTCCATCACCTCCTCTGTACTCCCCCTCCCCCAACAGGGTGGAAGAGAAACAGGATATCAACCAGCAGCGTGTCCGGCGCTATGCCCAGGCCTTCTGCCACCCAGGCTCGGAGGACGACACGGAAAGACTGTGGCTGGGCGGCCCCTTTGGCACCCACCTGTCGCTTCTTACCCCCTCAGTGTCTCGAAGTACCTCCCGCAGCAGCATCAACTGGGAGAGGCTGCGGCAAGGGACCCTGAAGAGAGAGCTGAGGGGGGTGGTCAACAAGGCTCTGGAGGACGGGGAGGGCTGGGAGTACCAGATCTGAGCTTTCCTCCTGCCTCCTGCCTCCCACCAAAGTCCAGATCTCTCACCTGCCAGGTCAGGGGCGGGGTGGTTGGGGTTTAGAACAGAATACAGGGAAACTGAGGAGCAGGCTCACACCTCGCCCCAAGCACAGGGCCCAGCGCGAATAGGGACCCCGCTTCAACCACCCTGGCCTTACCGCCCTGTCTGAGCAAAGCACTTTACAAAAGGCCGGGATGCCACCTCGGGCACCAGCCTCCATCCAGGGTCACAGCTGCAGACAGTCGCGGAGGTTCGGGAGGTGTACCGAGCAGATGGGTACCGCTGGGAGGGTGTGGGGTGTGATACCGCCTTCCACCTTCCAATAAAGTCACTTCCTGTTCGCCTCTCCTCTCCTCTCCTCCTGCAGCCTTCTCTGTGGTGGGGTCTCCCACCCCTTCCATTCAGACCACAGGGCCTCACCACCACTCCGATGTGCAAAATCCCTTCTTTCCCTTTAATGTGGGGAGGGCAGTGTAAGACCCGGCAGGGCGGTGCCCCAAGGGTTGGGTTTAGTGTGTGGCTGGCAGGCGTGGAGCCGGGCTCACATCTCCCTTGGCCCCCCTGGGACCCTCATCCAGGACTTGGTTACAGGCATCCTCACGTCGTAGCTTCCCCCCCAGACCTCAGACCTCCACGGGGCCCGGTGGCCTCAAGTGCTGCTGCAGGAGCTGAATGTGGTGTAACAGCTTCTTCTGGTGGCCAGCCAGGGTGACCCCCAGGGCGGGCAGGTCTCTAGAGGGGGACAGAAGGGAAAAAAAATCGGGGCCTGTGTCTCCAAGACCCCAGGCCCCACCCCTGGCCCTGGGCCGAGGCTCCCCTCCCAGACTCTCCCGGCTTACTCCAGGCTGAGCTGAGCCACATCACCGAAGGTGCAGAGGCCAGACTGGGAGAAGTTGTCCTGGTAGCACTCCAGGCCGATGGCCGAGAGCCAGGCCTGAGGGGAGTCCAGAGACGGAAAGTCCAGGGCTACAGGATTCAGCAGGGCCTGGGAAGGTCTGGGAGGGCGGGGCAGGGAGGTCAAAGTCTCCTCTTCATCCTTGTCCCCTCTCCTCAGTTTCCTTTGTGGGTCTGCATCAACCCTCCCTGGCTGTCCCGGGCTCTAACGCCAAAGCTCCAGACCTGTCCCCGGGGCTCCCGCCAGCCTGCAGAGTGTCTGGCTTGCGGATCATCTTGTCAAATGCGGCCACCAGCTGGTCAAAGTGAGGTCGCTGGGTACGATCCTTCTGCCAAGTGTCCAGCATAAGCAGGTGCAGTCCAGGTGGACAGCCTGGAGGCGGGGGCAGCCGGAATTCCTGCTCGATTGCATTTAGCACCTGGGGATTAGAGGAAGAAGATGGTGCTTAGAGGCCATTGCTAGTGGAAAGGAATGTATCGTTAGGTAAGCATGAGGTTGGAAAGAAACTATGAGACCCATGAGATCTTAGAACATGAATGTATTCCAGGATGGAGGGCTTCGAATGTTTGAGTCTGTGAGGCTGGTGGGTTGGACGGACAGGGGTGGGGAATCATCACTGTCCAGGTCATGAGCTCACCTCCTGGTCACTCATGTCCCAGTAGGGCCGCTCTCCATAGCTCATCACTTCCCACATCACTATCCCGAAGCTCCAGACATCACTGGATGTTGTATGTTTCCCGTGTGTGATGACCTCTGGGGCCGCCCAGCGAAGCAGACAACTTGGGCCCTGAGGGGTAGGGTTGAAAGTAACAATAGCAATAATCAGAGCCATGGTCCTAGTTACTGATCAACTACTAAGTGCTCAGATGTGCATCAAGGGTTTCACAGCAAGCATCTCGTTTAATCCTGTAATGACCCTGTATCACGGACGGCATTGTCTCCATTTTGCAGGTACAGAGGCTGAGACGTAGAGAAATACAAACTTGTGCAAAGTCACAGAGCTTGACGGTGGTGTGTGGATTGGTACCCAGGGATTCTGACACTGGTCAGCATTAGGGAAGGGCAGGAGGTGGTCCTAGGAGGACTCCCCTCTCTCCCTCAGTGTGCTTAGTCCATTCCTGACGTCCCGCTGTGCCCCTTCGCCCGGGGTTCGCTCCACCACCCAGGTGAGCTCCGCCCCTTCAGACTCTAAGGTCTGCCACCTGAGGCACCCACCGCCCTTGGTCCCAGCTTGTCCTCCAGCAACCCCCTCCCCCGCCCCTGAGAGGCCGGGCCCGGAGGCTGTGCTCTCACCTGAGGACTGCGGCCGAGACGAGCCACTTTGCACTCCAGGTGGCTGTTCACCAGCACGCTGTGGGCAGAGAGTGCACGGTGCACGAAGCCGAAGCTGGATAGGTACTGCATAGCAGCGGCCACACCCCGCTGCATGGCCACCAACTGCAGGCTGCTGAACTGGCCCTCCCGCTGCTAGGGGACGGTGGGGGGGACAGAGGTCAGCAAAAGCAGGGGGGTACCTAGACACATCACACAGACACACTGGCACCCAAGGGCAAGGGCCATTTGGAATCAGAATGGCCTGAGAATGAAGGCTGAAGACCCCAGAGGCAGGGGCAGGAGGGAGCTGAGGGATGGGGCTGTGGGTCCCGGACAGCTAAGAACTGCCCGCTTTCCCGGCCCAAGCCTCCCCTCGCCAGCACCGCCTCACCACCAGCCTGACTGACCCTCAAGAAGCTGTCCAGGGGGCCCAGCTCCATGAGTTCCGTCAGCACCATGAAGGGCCGACTCCTGGTGACCACACCTTCCAGCCGCAAGATGTTGGGGTGCTGAAACTGGCCCAGCATGGCAGCCTGACCAAGAAAGGCCATCTGCAAACTCTCAGCACCTCCGGTCCACAGGGCCTGGATGGCCACGGCCTGCTCCCGCCGTCCCCGGGGCTGCAGACGGCCCCGGCGCACCTCCCCGAAGGACCCTGCGGGAGCAGGTGCAGGCTGAGGGGGATCCCCAGGAAGGACTCGAGGTGTCCTACCCTGTTCAGAAGGGACCCTCCTGGGACCCCCTTCCATGCCCTCCTCTGCCCCCATGCGGTACCTGCCCCAATGACCTCCTCGATCTTGATGTACGTGGGGTCAACCTCCCGGGCAAATTCTCGGATGGCCTGACAGGGGTCCTCGTAGGTGGAGGGATCGATGTAGTACTTCACCCCGAGCCCTGTAGGCATAGGGGGTGGTCCATGAAGAGGGGACGTGTTCACACACCCCAGGCTTGCTCTCTCACTTCCAAAGACAGCGCCAAGGAGCTGCCCGCAAACCGGGGGGCCGGGCCCTGCCTGGGGGTACCCCTGGACAGTTCTCAGCTGTCCCAGACTCACTGCCCCATTCCTCCGCCCCCTCCTGCCCCACTTCTGGGGTCTTCATCCTTCCTTCTCAGGCCGTTCTGATTCCAACTCCTCTGCCCCCCACTTCCTGGCCCCACCCCAACCTGGGCTGCTGTACTGCTGCAGTTGTTCCATGTAGCCGGTTCCACGCCGCTTCCTGGGGGACAAAAACCACAGTCCTGCAGTCACACTCCCATCTGTCCCCTCCCCAGTCTACCCCGCAGAGGCCAAGGTCCTGCCAGGGCTCGGGGGTGGGAGACAGCCAGACCCAGGGGCCGGGGGCTGCTGGGGGTAGAGGATGCTGGTGGGGGTTTCCCTGGGGAACTCCAGGGCTGTCAGGACTTGGGGCCGTGTGGAGGGAATGGTACCTGGCCATGGTGGGGAGGGGCTCACCTCTGGAAGACGAGAGCCAGCACGGTGATGGCCGCCAGCAGAAGGAAGGCCAGCGCCCCCAGGATGGACCCAACCACCAAGGAAAGCCTCTCAGGAAGTTGAGCGGACAGCTCACCTGGAGAACCAGCCACCCAGGGGCACAGGTGAGTAAGATCTCACATGCCGGAGCATCCTTCCCTCATGCAACCACCTACCTGCACCGCCCCCCACCCCACCATGGAACTGAAGATCAAGGGGCAGATACTCTCCTGGTCTGGAGGGTCGGGGTGAAGGTTCAAGGTCTGGATGGGCCCCAAGCCCTTCCTCACCATCCCTTCGGGCTGCCCCCACCCCACCCAGGCCTCCCCTCACCTTGAGGCAGCGTCTGGAAGTAGACCTTGCCCCCATAGGGGCCGTGGCCCGCGGCTGTCCGCGCCCGCACCTGGAAGCCGTAGATGTGGCCGGGGCTCAGCTTGGTCACGGTGGCTGTGTTGGTCTCGCTGGTCAGGGTGAAGGAGTGGGATTCATCTTCTGCCTGGAGAGGGGCGACAGCCACTCACTCCCTGCCGGCCGTGGGGTCCTGGTCCCCCCTGCCTGCCTCCCACATTCCTCACTCCCCTGCTGCAGGGTCCTGAGGCACCCCTCCGGTCCCCCCACCTCTCGCCCCACTGTGGGGCCCCTGGAACCTCCCACCAGCCCCACCAGGGGTGCCCTCTGCTCCCTACCTGGTCATAGTAGCGGAGCTGATAGTCCAGGATGTTTCCGTTGGTCTGGTCAGGCTGTGGCCAGGACACAGTGATGCTGTTGGAGGCGCGACTCACCTGGTGCACGGCAGGGACTGCGGAGGGAACTGGCGTGGGGGTGACATTAGTGGGGTTTCCACGGGCTGGAGAGCAGGAGTGGGGCACGGGGGCATTCTAAGGAGGAGACTGGAAGCTTGGGGTGGCTGAGGCTCACCTGCGTGGCTGGTGCTTACATTGATGGCTGCAGCCTGGGGAGGGTCAGGGCTGAGCTCCGACACCCCGTTGACAGCTTGCACCTCCAGGATGTAGGGTACGTGTGGCCGCAGCCCCCCGATGAGCACGCGGCTCTCGGTCAAGCCCCTCTGGCGGGGGTCGAAATGCACCTCGTCCCTACAGCGGCGACAAGGGCCCTGGCCCCCGGCCCCTCCGCACTCCTTGCACACCACGTTGAAAAGCAGGTCCCCGCGGCCCCCAAGCTCCCGAGGCAGGCGCCAGTGCAGCATGAGGGCGGAGCCCTGCACCTCGAACCACAGCTCCCGGGGGGCTGACGGGGGGCCTGGGGAGACAGCGCGCATGAGGCGGACAAGGGCCGGGAGTAGGGAGTTGTGGGGTGGAGGTGATGGGGAAAGTAAAAAGGAAGGAGACAGTGGAGGGAGGAACCAAGGTGGGCCGGGAGGGGAGCAGCAGGGAAAAGTGGTGGGGAAGGAAAGCAAGGACAGAGGAGGAAAAAGTCACTGCAAATGCCAACCAGCCACCCCATTGCCCTCAGGCTCACCCTCTCCTGGCCCCACTGCATCCCGATTCCATCCCTGGGGTAGGTTGGGAACTCACCAGTGCAGGGAGCCTCTGGGGGGTCTGAACTGGCCCGGAAGAAGCCCTCCAGGCAGGGGCACACAGGGGCCGCAGGGGCCAGGGCGTGGCTGCGGGCAGGGCATGGTGAGCAGGGGGCATTCCCAGCCAAGGCTTTGTAGGACCCCCGAGGGCAGGCTAAGGGGCAGAGGAGGGAGTGGCCTCAGGTCCACTCTCCATCCTGAGCCCCCCCAACACTGGCACTGCCATTCCCCCAGGCCTGGGGTTCCTCCCGAGATCTGCCTCTCCTCCTCACCCCTCTCCTCCCTCTCTGCCTCCTTCGGGCAGACCCTGACACGACTTCTGCCATTTTTCTGGGGGCAGAATTACATTTCCATTGATGGAAAAAGTCTTGTGTGGTGGGGGCTGCAGCAGGCCAGGCACTAGAGGCAGGGCGTGGCCTGCCTGCACAACCTCTGTCTGCAGAGGCCGCCTGCAGCCTGCACTCACAGCAGAATCACCCTGTTCAGTTGTACCCAATGCCTCCCAGGAGGATCCTGGCCATGGGATGATCCATCCCTAGCTAGACAGCAAATACAGACAAAGGGCCCCATCCCACCACAGCCCAGGAGTTCAATGCCTTTCATCGCCATCCCTTCAGAGGCCTGTAGCCCTGGGAGCCCCAGCAAGTGCTGTGGAATTCTCCAGAATGTTCCAGAAGTTTCAGATGAGTGGACGAAAGCAAGCCTGGGTGCTTTAGGAAATAAATCCGGAGAAAACAAGGGTCCTTTCCTAAAACAGCTTATTGTTGACCTTTGTGTGTGTGGGGTGCGGGGGTGGGGGTACAAAATGAAGTGTGGACCAGTTCAGGAGCGATCTCAAGTACAAGGGAGTGGGGTCTCACCTTGGCAGGCCTTGTCTCCCCGCGCAGGCTGGTGCCCTGGCTGGCAGCGGCAGCCCCCGACGGCAACCATCCACTTGCCCTCCCCGTTGCAGTGCAGCCTGGGGGAGCTGCCCGCTGCCTGGCCCCCTGCTCCATCCTCCTCCGGCTCCGCGTGTGCCACACAGGTGCCCACGGCCGCCACCAGGGAGGCGCCCCCGGCCCCACTGGCCTGCGTCTCAGGAAAGGAGGCGAAGGCACGGAGCACAGAGGGGCAGGCATAGGAAAAGAGCTTGACCGCCACGAGGGCCAGGCAGGCCCCCGTGTCCTGGAAAGCCACGTAGAAGCCGCGCTGGGTTAAGGGCCCGAAGCTCCGCTCCTTGACGTTCAGCTGCAGCCCCGCTCTCTGCCCGGCCCGCGGGGGGCCCACCGCCCAGGCCGAGGAGGCAGGAAAACTCTCATCCGCCGCGATCGTGTCCACCTTGGTCCAGCGTTTGAGGTGCCAGGAGGAGATGCTGTCGGGGCCGTCGGGCTCCTCGGCCTGGCGGTAGTAAAGCGTGAAGGTCTCCCGGCAGGTGCCCCCCGCCACGCCCAGGCTGGAGCAGGCCCGCACTGAGAAGTGCAGTCGGATGTGCGCCCGCTGGGCCCCTCGCCGCTCCACAAAGTGTGTCTGCAGCCAGTTGTCCTGCCCCAGGCCTGGAGCGGCCCCGGCCACGTGGCATGCCTCGAAGGTCCGAGTCAGGCGTCGCTGGTCATCCAGAACGCTCACTTCGTCCCACTGCAGGGAAGAACCACAGAGGTGGGTCCGTAGGGGGCAGGGAGGCGGGGCATATCCCTTCCAGCCCATCTTAGAATTAAGCACATGCAAAGCCACTGAGGATGCCTAAAAGTCCTCTTCCTCTGGAGGGTAGACCTCTTAACCCAGCCATCTCCACTGAGGGTTTCCTCCCCAGAATCACGGAGCTTCTGATTGGAGCATGGGGAGGGGCGCCGGCTCAGAATGCAAGAGTGATACTCACCCCACCTGGTGGGTAGGTGAGCCAACCAATCTCAGATGTCTCTCCAGTGGTGTCCAGCAACACCTCTGCCCAGAGACAAGAAGGGATACTCAGCGGCCAGGCCTTCAGCTGGCAGGGCTAAGCCCACCCCAGCCCCACTGGGAAGAGAATTTTCCTCCCAGATTCATTTAACTGACCAACAGGAGCCTGATTGTCTCCTGGGAGCCCTTCTCTGAAACTTTCCCCATCCCTTTTCCTCTCTTGATGTCTCACTCTTCTGAATCTTTCCTACTTCCCACATGTGCTGGGTCTCTACTGGCAGGTGGACTTCTTCCGTCTCCCCTCCCGGCTTACCTTCCAGAGCCAGGACTGAGGACACCAGGGCTAGAACCCACAGGCTGCCGACCATGCCCGCCGCTCTGCTCCCTGATGGGGCAGCCCCCTCAGCAGCCATGAGGCATCTTCAGGGCTCCCACCATGGCCCTGCCACCACCCTGCTCCCAAGTGGGGCTGCTGCTTTGCAAGGCTGGAGTCTGCAGCCAAGCCTGCTTCCAGATACAAAGGAAAGAAGAGGCCAGTAAGAAGTAACCACATTGCTTCACAGTTGGTACAGCCTCCAAAACCTGGCCCTGGGTCTCCCCCTGAAGCTATCAAAGTGCCCCAGCACCAACCATGGGTGGGGCCAGCAGGAAGCCGAATCTCTCCTGACCTGTGTTGAGTCCACCATTTTGGGGGACCACGTGCCCAGTCGGTCTACCTCCTACACTGTGCAGGTGACCCATTTCTGAGCATCTGTTGCTCATGGCCCTCCCTGATCCAGGTGGCACAGTGATAAAGAATCTGCCTGCAAGGCAGGAGACGCGGGGTTGATTCCTGGGTCAGCAAGATCCCCCGGAGAAGGAAATGGCAACCCACACTAGTATTCTTGCCTAGGAAATCTCCATGGACAGAGGAGCCTGGTGGGCTACAGTCCATGGGGTTGCAAAAGAGTTGGACATGACTGAGCTAGACAACAAACGAACTTAGAGCACAGGGTAGCTCTGAGCCAGTTGTACCCCTTTTCTTCTGGAAGGAGCTATTCAAGTTCTTTCTCTTCATTTATTCTCCTCTCTTCCTCCTAAGGCCGCCCTGTATAGAAAGTCAGAAGATGCTTCTCATTAAAAGCAGGGGAGTTACAAGCTACTCCTTCCCTGGGGGGACACACGGTCCCCTCTCCCCAACACTTCCCAACCCCCATCAGACTTAGACACTCTAGGACATTTCAGAGAGGCAGTGAAGCGAGAGGGACCGCAGAAGGAGAGCTGTGGGTATGAAGGGAGGGAGGGTGCAAGAGCAGACACGAAAATGAACAAAGGCAGAAAGATTCTGCCTGTTAAAGCAACCAGGATGAAGAAGGGACAGAGCTATTTAGGTCCTCTCTCTTCAAGCGGTATGTTTTTTCTCTGGCTTACAGAAAAATAAATGCATGCCCTTATATGTATATAAAGATGCTCCCTAGCTTACTCACAATGAAAGGGAGGCATGTCATTTGTTCTATGAAATTAACAATGCCTGAGTAGGAGGTGGTGTGAGAAACAGGCTCTCTTGTATTCGCTGTGGGTTCGAGTTGGTGTATACTCTTGTGGGCTTGAGTTGGTGTATACTCTTAGAAGGACCATTGGTGATGTCTATCTAGCAGGTTCACGTCTAAGAATTTGTCCTTCAGGTATCTATACCTGGATTCCTTTGCACAGATGTTCAAACAAGAATATTTATTGCATCATTGTTGGTAAGGGAAAATACAGCAAAGTAACTGTTCATCAATAGAAAGATGACTAAAAAAATTATGGCACAGCCTCCAAAAAGAATAAGGGCTAGTGTTTATGTATTGATATGGAAATAATGTCCAAGTGAAAGTACATAGTCCATTGCAGAGTCATATACAGTATGCTCCTGATTGGTAACCTAAGAAGGCCCTACATATATAATACGTAGGTTTGTAAAGGGGTTTCCCAGATGGCACAAGTGGTAAAGAACCCATCTGCTAATATAGGAGATGTAGGTTCAGTCCCTGGGTTGGGAAGATCCCCTGGAGGAGGGCATGGCAACCCACTCCAGTAGTCTTGCCTAGAGAATCCAATGGACAGGGAAGGCAAGTGGGCTATGGTCCATGGGGTTGCAAAGAGTTAGACATGACTGAAGTGACTTAGCATACACACATGTATGTAAGGATCTTAAAGAAAGGCAGACAAAAGCTGGGAAGAAAGGGAGAGGGAAAGCATGAGGAATAATGCAAGAAGCATTTACTCTCATATCCTCTTTATTTTTTTTTTCTTGTCCTTCAGTTTTTAGAAATTTATTTTTAATTGGAGGATAATTCCTTTACAATATTGTGTTGATTTCTGCCTGAATGAATCAGCTATAAGTATACACATGTACTCTCCCTCTAGAAACCACCCCATCCCACCCTTCTAGCTTGACACAGAGTACCATGATGTACTCTGTGTACAAAAAATGATACTGATGAACCTGTTTGCAGGGCAGGAATAGAGATGCAGACATAGAGAACAGACTTTGGACACACAGGGGTAAGGAGATGGTGGGAGGAAGCACTGAAGCATACACATTACCATATGTAAAATAGATAGGGAAGTTGCTATATAAATCTTTAGTTTCTACAGTTTAAAATCTTGGGACGTCCCTGGAGGTCCAGTGCTTAAGACTCCTTGGTCCCAATTCAGGGGGTGTGAGTTTGATCCCTGGTGGGGGAACTAAGATCCCACATGCCAAAGGAAATGGCCATAAATAAATTGATTAATTAAGATAAAACTATTAATGATAAAAATCTTGCATGCATATTATTTTTCAGTGAAATCTTCAAAATTTCAAATCTGTAAATAATAACTGTTGAATGAAAAGTGGAAGTGTTAGTTGCTCAATCGAGTCCGACTCTTTGCGACCCCATAGCCTATAGCCTGCCAGGCTCCTCTGCCCGTGGAATTCTCCAGGCAAGAATACTGGAGTAGGTTGCCATTCCCTTCTCCAAGGCATCTTCCCTGACCCAAAGATTGAACCCTGGTCTCCCATATTGCACAGAGATTCTTTACCATCTGAGCCACCAGGGAAGCCCTGCTGCTGCTGCTGCTGCTAAGTCACTTCAGTCGTGTCTGACTCTGTGCGACCCCATAGACAGCAGCCAACCAGGCTCCCCTGTCCCTGGGATTCTCCAGGCAAGAACACTGGAGTGGGTTGCCATTTCCTTCTCCAATTATTACCTAAAAATAATAACTATTCAGTAAAATGAATCAAAATAGTGTTCATGCCCTCAAAATGGTTTGTCAGGACTATGTGATAAGCTATGTTTTTATATAAAACATTCTCCAGCCTTTAGAAGCACAACACTGCAGCTCACAAACACAGGACTAAGAGTCGTGGCTGCCTCCAGGGTCACGGTGAAGGAAAACGGGCTCAAACCTTTCTTTGCTCGTTGGTCTAAGGTCAGTTGGTCTAAGACGAGCTCTCTCTCTCCCTATGACTGAGTCTCAAAAGCCTGTGAGTTGCATGGACAAGAGAAGTAGAGGCCATTGATTTCTCTTGAGAAGAAAACAAGAGGCATGTTGCTCAAAAGACTGAAAAGATTGAAAGCAAAAATAAAAGCCAATTGGAAGTTGGAACCAAAAAAAGTACACATTTCACAACGAAACTGAGACCAAACTACTAAACGACATTTTACTTTGACAAAGGTGAAAATCATGATTTGATTCCTACCAGTCTCATTTTTTTTCAGTTAATGCTGGGTATGCCTAGGCTGAAGCCTTCAGCGTTATCTCCAGGTGATTTTCATGAAAAGACACCATTTGTGCATCTGCATGGCCTGACATGAGTGGATGTCTGCCAAGTGGCCACTAAAATTTACCTTTCAGGCCTCTAGAACACCATATGAGAAATGAAGAGTTCAGTTTATGGCATATGGAAACAAGTAAGGAGCATCTGGAAATTTCCACCTTGTATACCTTGAACTTACACAATATTATATGTCAATTGTATCTCAGTATGGCTCAGATGGTAAAGTGTCTGCCTGCAATGCAGGAGACCTGGGTTTGATCCCTGGGTCAGAAAGATCCCCTGGAGAAGGAAATGGCAACCCACTCCAGTACTCTTGCCTAGAAAATTCCATGGATGGAGAAGCCTGGTGGGCTACAGTCCATGGGGTCGCAAAGAGTCAGACACGACTGAGTGACTTCACTTTCTTAAAGCTGGGGTGGGGGTGGGGAAGAATCATTTCCATATGGGAGAAGGCAATGGCACCCTACTCCAGTACTCTTGCCTGGAGAATCCCATGGATGGAGGAGCCTGGTGGGCTGCAGTCCATGGGGTCGCGAAGAGTCGGACACGACTGAGCGACTTCCCTTTCACTTTTCACTTTCCTGCATTGGAGAAGGAAATGGCAACCCACTCCAGTGGTCTTGCCTGGAGAATCCCAGGGACGGGGGAGCCTGGTGGGCTGCCATCTATGGGGTTGCACAGAGTCGGACACGACTGAAGTGACTTAGCAGCAGTAGCAGCAAATTATTACTAAGAAGCAGAAGTTCTTTGCCAATACTGTCCCAAATGCTACAAAAATCATTCACAGATTATATTAATGTTTCAAAGAAGAACCAGGAGATGGTAAAGTAAAAAGCATGGTCCCATCAACAATGGCTGTTTAATGATAGTTTCCGTATTTCAGTCCTCTTACACAATCCAAACATAAAACTAATAACTGACAATTTTGCACACACACACAAAAAAAGAATTTAAAAAACACAATGCCTGCTTAAGAAATGTCCTAAAGTAATTTAATTCATGTTGTGGGTATACCACCACCCCACCCCCAATCTTAATGGCTTAATTTGAAGACATGCTTCACACAGTAGAGCAGACCAGATTCTGTCCCACTCTCTGTCACAGAGTCTTTAGGAAAGCTGTTATCAAGAACTGAAAATGCCAGCAAGACATCTTTAAACAGTGAAGGCTATTATACCATTCGGCCAGCAGATATTCTTTAAAATAGCCTCTTTCAGTCAGAACACGGATAGAATCTGGAGTCTGTACAAAGAAGAAACTATAAGCAGTGTGCCTTCTTAAACTTATAGCTAGACAAATAATCATGGAGAAGGAATAATGAACACTTTGGATATGTCCCAGGGAATTTTTGGAGAGACAGCGAAACATGAGAGAAAAAGATGCACACTGCCAATCACATCAGCTGTGAAACATGGAACATACTAGAAGATGAATGGCCAAGCATTTGCTTTGATGACCCACAATACAAGTAAATGGCTTGTGGCTACAATAGGGTGTCTACATAGCTTTAGTATGCATCTAGATGACAACATGAAGCTGGCCTCTCTCCAGAAGATCCAGAAAAGAACAGAAGCAATTATAAAACAAGCTAAAGCCACTCACTTGCTAATGTCAAGAGGAATCAGGAAAAAAAAAAAAAAAATGAAGTAGAGACATCACATGTAGGTTGCTGCAAGTAATTTTTTGAAATGTTACAAAGAACAAAGGTATTCATTAAAAAGAAATGGTTGAGGACTTTCAAGTACCCAGAAGTGTACTTTTGCTGTTTGATGAGGACCTCGGTTAGATTCGGATCCAGAAGACGGATGGTTATAAATAAGTTTCTTCAGAAAAAAATTGTTGCTGAGTGAGACTAGGAAGTTAGGTCGGCTCTTATGTATCCAACCAACCAGATAAATCCAAGTCTTTTATTTTTTAATGTATAAAAAGAAACTGAGTCTATCTCTATGGCAAGGATAAAAATAAGGATAGAGGTAACATTATCAAGATATGGAGAAACTGCTGTCAACTAATTCCTGCCACTGCAGATTCTTTTGAAACAAGATTCAAAGGCAGAAATGTAAGTGACAAGAACACGCAGCTCCATCACATGCCTGGAATACAAAACAGGCAAGACTTAGAACTTGATGTTCAAAGGTGCCTTCAATGGCTGAGGACTAGGACATCTTTCAGCATTTGGTCCAGGAGGGTGCCCTGGGAGCAGCCGATCACATCCGGGCTGCCACACAGAGGGAGACAGGCCTCCGTAAGGTCAGGTCCCGTCATTCTCTTCCCTTCAACCTGTTTGAGATTTCTCTGTCTTCTCCAGCTCAGGAGAGGAATCGGTCAGGGTTTAGAAATCCTCTAACCTCTGAAAAAGCAGAAGACTTATCTCCATCAGGAAAACATTCACATTTCAGATGTGTACTGGCTTTAAAAATAAAAACAGCAGGAGCAGCAGAAATGTGGATGTAAAATGATAGTTCAGAAAATGAAACTGATTAGACCAAGTTTCTTGTGATAAAAACTGCATTCCATGACCAGATCCTTTTTTTTGTCTCAGCTCCTTTTCTGGTTATACCATTTTCTATCTTTTGGATACAGTAGGAACACTATAGCCACAAGCTTGCTACGTTTTTTTTAGTTTACAAAAAACACGGCAGTTTCGTAACATTGGGATTGTATTTTGTTTTCACAAACTGGCAAAGATTAAAGATGTGTAGAGTCTTAGCTTATAAATCATAGCTTACGAGAGTTGTTTTCTATAAAAATGAAAGATTTAAAAATACATGAGTAAACCTGTAAGAATTTAAAAAGTTAACTGTGCTCACATTAAAATGATAAATGTGAAAATTTATGAACAAACCAAGCTGACTTAAATATAATTTATGCACCTGGATTCATAAAGCAAATTTGTAAAAATTAAGTAATATAAGGCCAATGAGCTTGGAGGAAGATATGGCAAATGATATATCGGGCCATTAAAACTGGTTACTGTAGGAGGCAGAAATGGAGGATGGGGGTGGGGGGGCTCTTATGAACTGTCTCTTATACATACTTGAATTGTTTTTCTTGTCACAATGAGCATATCTTATTTCGATAATTAAAGCAAAATCTCACAGAATCTAAACAAAAAAGGAAAATATTTATAAAACCTCGATTAGTATAACATCTTTACAATTTATCTCCCTGCCTTTGGCCTTTAGGTTTCAAAATATCTAGAAATTTTCAGATATCTGGTGAAAGCAGATCTAGAGAGGCAGTAGGATCTGGGAACGAATGAGTGAAAGGATGTCAACAATAAAAGCAAAATAACTTCTATCCCTTTAAGCTCCTCTCCCAAGAAATTGAAATTGTCCCATGATAATGCCATGTTTGTCAGTGATGCCAAGCACTGATGACATCAGCGATGTCTCAGTGATGTCAAGGCCTGCAACTTCAAAGAGAAAGAGAGGCTCAGAACACACACGGGGCATGAACAGTGAACCCAGGGAGGCAGAGCAGCCTGCCTGCCAGCAGGGTGAGACGAGGTCCCGAGGGCAAAGAGGCCAATGGTTTTAAGTGGCTGGTGTGTCTTCTGCGGTTGCTGAGCTGGTCTGCACACCTGTTAGTCGCAGGGCCGGTGTGGGAGGGCTCAGGACCACGGGCCCTGTCCTCTGTCCTGTTCTGCAGCTGTTAAACGCCCAGGAAATTCCAGGATAATCCTTGCTCAGCTTACTGCTGCAGCCTTTGCCCTTAATCTCCACCTTGGATATGGGCTCGGTAGCTGTCTCTCCGAGCTCCGGCCACTCGCCTTAAAAAGGATCCCGGTGGCCTTCAAAGAGACATCTAGAGCCCACAGTGAGGAGGTGGCTTTCCTCCGGTGCCTCTAGCCCCTGCCGCCCGGGGCTGGAGAAGCTGATGCGTGGATTACCTAGCAAAGGACAGTGCTGGGTCCCCGGAGGACTGCAGCCCCAGAGAATGTCCCCCAGAGCACGTAGATGCAGAGAAATGTGCCTCCCACTCCCTGGCTGGCTGTGGAGCTGGGGGAGGATTTTAAGATGCAGGCAGTGTCTGGGTCTAGCCAGACAGCCACTTAGAATGAGCCACTCAGGCTTGTACCATGCCGGGGGCGGGGGGGGACAGGGGGCCAGGGGACACGCGTGGCCCCAGAAAAAGGGCATGAAGGAGGGTGTTGGGGCCATTGGTACATATGCAGGAGAGATGAGTAAGTGGAAGATGGTGGAAGAAAGCCCATGAGTGCCAGGACCAGTGCCTGTGAGCTCAAGTATGAGAGTGTGTAATGGAGTGTATATGAGGTGAGACGGGTGTGGAGCAGGAGAGTATGTGCTAGGTGTGTGTGTGTGTGTGTGTGTGTGTGTGTGTGTGTGTGACAGCAAGCACATCCCTGCAGATCCCAAGTGGTCCTCATACTGGTGGCAGACACCCATGAGCCCTACCCTCTCACCCTGGGTCTGTCCCTGCTCCGCCCCTAGTCAGGGTCTAAACTGTGTTCTGTCCCAGGAGCTGCTTCTGTGGAAACACCTGGACTAGGAGAGGAAAGTAAAAGGGGAGCAAGGAGAAAGAGAAACCTCAGGCTCAAAGCCCCCCCAGACCTCAGCATCCCCTTTCCACCTAGTGAGGAGTGTGCTGGGGACCCAGGGCCCAGGGCCCAGGGCCCAGGTCTGGAGACGGTGATCAGCAGGGAGGGGAAGGAGGGGTGGTCCTGCCCTTCCCACACTCAGCCCATCACTGCCTGTTGCTCCCCTGCACTCTGATGAGAGCCGCCAGTGCTGGCCATCTTCTTGCGCCCCTTGTGAACCAATAGACTCTGAAGGAGTCCTCTTCCCTAGGCCACTAGGTGGGTACATAGGAGCCTTCACCCTGATCTTTCTGCACCAAAAATGTGCACTGCCCTGAATAAGCCCAGCCACCCTTCTGAACAGTACCTGGCAAATCTGAGCACCCCAGCACCCATGACTTGGGCAGTTGCCCTTCACTGCCCACGTCCCACAGCTCCTTTCCCACCGAACCAGCATCTCCCCTTTCTAGCGCCTGAGTCAAGTTGCCCAGGCGGGCGCAGGGCCCGGGGTTAACTGATTGGCAACAGGCCCAGCCGCTTCTCTCCCTGGGCACTGCCAGGGACATTACAACATCAGCTAGGCTGGGCCCCTGCCAGCTCCCCCAGGGATGGGAGGAGAGAGGGTGCCAGACAGCCAAGATTGGTGGGTGCGGGTGCTGGGCAGGCAGGGCCACGCACCCAGATGTAAAGCGAGGAGGTGGAGTCCGGGAGCAGCGAGCAGTGACTTTGGTTGCAAGTTGGGGTTCAGGGCTGGGGAGCAGGAACCCAGGCTTCCCTCCACTCCAGGGCTCCTGGGTGGTGAGGGCGGTGGGAGGCAGGATAGGCTGCGGGGAGCTGGGGGCAGGTGCCCGTTCAACCTCCATGCTCCTCCCAGCTCCACTAGGATTGGAGAGATGCCATCGGAGTCAGAGGGGGTGGGCAAGCCTCTTCAGAAGGCTGGGAGCCGCCTCCTCCAGGACCCCTAACTCAGGACCCCCGATGTCAGAACCAACCAAGTGTCTCCGGAAACACAGTGGGGGACAGCAGCAGCAGGGTTATGGAGGTGTCACTACGGCTGGGCACAGGCAGGGTGGGGTGGGGTGGAAGCCAGGTGGGCCAGTTACGCACCCATCACAAACCTCGCTCTCGCGTGGGGTGGGGGATACTCAGCGCGCCCGCCAGGAGGACCCTGGGATCTGCAGAGGCCCTGTCTGGAGGGGCCCTCGACTTCTGCATCCCTGTCCCCCGGGACGCCGGCCCCCGCCCCCCAACGCCGCCTGCGACCCCCAGGCTCACCTTCGCGCCGGCCGCAGGCTCCGCAGGTCTGCGCCCTCCCCGAGGCCCCGCACTGGAGCCGCGGCTCTGGGCGCTCTCCCGGCGCCTTCCGGGTCTCCGCTCGGGCGCGGGGACCCCCACCCGTCTCGGCGGCCAGGATCCACACGGCGCCGAGCGTCTCAGGGCTGCGAGGCGGCCGGGGGGCGGCGGCCGGCGGCAGGGGCTGCTCCGGAGGCGGGGCGCCGGGGATGGTGCGGAGCCCGCGTCGCGCTCGTCGTAGCCGCGCTGGGCCGCGGGGCTCGCCGCCCGCTGCTCTGCGCCCGAGCGGCGGCTGGAGCGAGCGCAGCCCGACCCGCCCCCTCCGCGTCCCTCCCAGCCCCGCCCGCCCCTCTCCGGCCCCTCCGGCCGCCCTCCCTCTCCCCTCTTCCGGGGCGCCCAGCCCGCCCTCCCGGGCCTCGGCAGCGAGTGCGCGGCCCGGGCGCGCGGGGGAGAGCGGGGTGGCGGCGCGGGGCTCGCCCGGGGCCCGCCCGTGCGACCGGCCGGTGGACGTGGGCGCGGAGGATGAAAACCGGCCGGGCCTGGGGCAGGCGGCCGGGAGCTGGGTGTTAAGACCCCGGGGCGGGCGTGCGGGCTCCGGCTGCCGGAGAGCAACGCGACTGGTACCCAGGGCAGGGCAGGGCAGGGGCCCCCTCGCCCCCTCGCCTCCCCTGCTCTTCTGCTTCAACTCTAGGAACTAAACCCACTGTTTTAGTTCCCACTCAGATTTGAATTAAGGTGGGCGTGAGCTGAGAAAAAAAGAAGAAAGTGGGTGGAGGGAAAGACAAACTGAGAATCTGGAGGGTGCGGGGGCGGGCGCGGGCTGGGGAGCGCTGGATCTGCAGGCAGGGTTGACAGTGGCTCTGATTGAGCCTTCTTCTGGGCGCCGGTGACCCCGGGTCTTGCTCGGCTTTGGGGCTTCTGACTCCACTCTCCCTCCCTTCATCCTCCCCCCAAGGGCAGGGAAGCCTGGCTCTGGAAGGGGAGGTCCTGAAGTCTCTGCCAGGCGCTTACACGACCGGGGCAAGTCGCTGCACCTCTGGGTGCCTCCTCCCTGGTCCGCTCTCTAGAGAGAGCCTCCCCACGCAGTGAGAGGCGGTGGGAGGTCCTCGCTGCGGGTGCCTGGAAACGTTGAGGAACCGAGGAGGGCACCGCGAGGAAAAAAATGTTCGTGCCCATCGGTAGCCTCCTCTCAAACCCGGGATGGGATTGGGGGGAGGGGGGGTCCATTGTTCCTGTCCTCACAAGCCAGAGCCGAGGTCTTCCAGCGAAGTGTTGCTACCACCTGCTGGCTCTTTCAAAGAACACAAGCGTCAGGGGGAGTCTAGCCTCCCCCGCCCCAACTCTTCTTCGTATTACCCTGTCCTTCGCCAGTCGCCTATCTTCCCCGTTTATTCAAGACCCCGTTATTAAAGCAGTAGCTGCAAATGGGCTGGTCAAAACTGGTACTCAAGGAGCCTTCAGAAACGCAGGCAAATTGTGAAAGAGGTCTGTGAGCCAACAAGTACAAAAGGCAGAACAATGAAACTCTTCAGGACGCACCTGGGAGAAACAGGCTTTAATGAACTGGGTGAATGAGTGAGAGAGAGAGAAAGATAAAGGCGGCTGAACAAGTGTTTGCTGGGCAAGGGGCTTGTTCACTGGCAGTATCTGAGTCAATTAACAAGCCCAATGCCGTTGAGGGATTCTGCGTTTGAACATCCACACAGTAAGTCCCCTTACACTGGTGAGTTTATCTGTTTCCTCTCTTTGCTCTGAAACTCTGTGGCCTTCATTTCCAAATCAGTTCTCTCCAAGGCCTTGAGAGACTTTTGTGAAGAAACTTATCTTCACATGCTGTGCAATATTACATAACTCATGATCCTAGATACAGTAATAATTTGATTGTCAGATAGTTATGGGTATCTTGGAAACTTAAAAAGGCAGATGATTAAATTATGTTAAAAATAAAAGTATCAATCAAACCAAAACATAGAAGTAACTTTAAAAAGCCCAGAAATTCCAGTAGTGATTTGCAATCCATCGTGTATTCACATTATAGCAAAAGTATCTCTATTCTATTCCTTTCTATTGTCTGGCATAGCTCATTGTTTATACTGCCTGTTAGGTGCCTGTAATGTGAAATTAAGTTTTTGTTATTTGAGGCTTATGTAATTAGTTATTTTTCTTTTGTTAATAAAGCATGAGAGGCATTCAGATTTCAAAGAGAGCTTCATTGTACCCTGGAGGCAAAGAGGTTTAATTCTGTGATGACAATTCGCCCTGTATCATAGTCTCCTATGTGTTATCAAGCTGAATTTTAAATGCAGGTGGATGGCATACAATGTATGGGTAAGTTGTGTGCCACCTGCAGCTATTAAAAAGAAAAGTAATCAATTCTTTAAGTTGGACATACATCCTTTCTAAAATATATTCAGTGCCTTGCCTGGCACACATTAGGTGCTTAGAAGTATTTTAGTATAAGTGAATAAAAATAATAGTATTTAAATTTGCTCCATCCGGAAGGCCAGGACCTAGTAAAGTCTGTGGCTGACAGAATTCATTATCTTGGGACACAATCATCTACAATGTAAGTGAGGTGAAAGTCACTCAGTTGTGTCTGACTTTGAGACCCCATGCAGTCCATGGAATTCTCCAGGCCAGAGTACTGGAGTGGGTAGCCTGTCCCTTCTCCAGGGGATCTTCCTGACCCAGGAATTGAACCTGGGTCTCCTGCATTGCAGGTGACTTCTTCACCAACTGGAGAAGGAAATGGCAACCCACTCCAGTACTCTTGCCTAGAAAATCCCATGATGGAGAAGCCTGGTGGGCTACATATAGTCCATGGGGTCACAAAGAGTCAGACACGACTGAGTGACTTCACTTTCTATCAGGGAAGCCCTCTACAATGTAAATTTGGAGCCAAAAGAATGTCCTGAGTAGAAGCTTCCAGGTAGTTTGAGATGGTTTTTTGATCGGTCCTGCTTGCTTGTTTGTTTTTTCCTGTTTTAGCCTCCTTCTTGGGTTTTTCTGTCTCCAACATCTACCACTCCCCAAGGATGTGCAGTTTTCTCCTTTTATATTTCCCTTCAGAATGGCTAGTGTAAGCTGATGTTATTATAAACAAAGAGCTGTGTAAGTCATTTCAGTGATAATAATTCTCGTGAAAAGCAATAAAGGAATTTGCTGAGCCCCTGGGCCTCTTATCCAAGACAGGTGTTACATTGCTCCAGACACACAAGCTCACAGGGTCTCTGGCTCCCCTGAACTTCAGGCCTCTGGGGGCAGTCTTCCCAAAAGCTGGAGTCTGATCTCCAAGCATTTTGTCCAATAAAAATGTCAAAAACTCAATTTATACCTTGGGTTTTTTTATGTTTAGAAACTTCTAGAGTAAACCTGCAGGACTGGTTTGTTTGAAAGACAAATCTAGTTTCAATTGATTTGTACACCAATGGTGACTGATAACCAAATGCTCATTGGATGTGAGTGATCTTCAAAGTTTACCCATCAGTCTTACACTTTGACATCACTTTAACTGAAAAATAATAAAAAGACATTCAGAGGTGTTAGTGCACAGAAAAAAGAGAAAGGCTCTTCTTTCCTGATAGGCTGGGTGATCAGTTAGAGATTGGTGTCAGCTGCATGTCAGGGGAAGTTGTACAGCTGTGCTTTACAAACTGAGGAATCTGGGGGTGCTATGGAAGCCCCAGGTCAACGAGACTTAGGTTTCTGCTCCTCCATCTTTAGGGGGCTTCCAGGTGGCTCAAGTGGTTAAAGAACCTGCCTACCAATGCAGGAGACACAGGCAGGAGATGTGAGTTCAATCCCCAGGTCGGGAAGATCCCCTGGAGGAGGAAATGGCAACCCACTCCAGTATTCTTGCCTGGAAAATGCCATGAACAGAGGAGCCTGGCATGCTGCAGACTATGGGGTCACAAAGAGTCGGACATGACAGAGCAACTGAATGACCCACACGCATTTGTTCTCAGGTTATTGGCCCCTTAGCCAGAGTTCCAGTTATGTCTATTAGTTTCCATCAAGAAATAGAAGATGGGCACAGAATAAAGGGCATAGTTTTAGCTGAGTTAAGACCCTTTAAAGATCCTTTCTGGGCATTCCACCCACTGACTTCTCCTTGTGTATTATTGGCTGCGGAATGCATGTGTACCAAATAAAATTAAAGATATGTTAGTGAGGGAGGATAAGGGGAAGCATGGTAGACCAGCAACCAGCAGTCTCCATCACAAATGAGCTGATATGATCACAATTACCTACTTTTCCTGTAATCTATGAAGAGGACAGCTTTCCGTAAGACATTCTTGAAGCCCCATCCTTCCAAAGCACCATCTTTGATACATGCTTTTAATGTTCAAAGATGATTTCTAGGAAGTTAATGGAGTGAATGGAACGCTAGGCTCCTCTTCTTGCTAAAATAAATATGACACCATCTCAAAGGAAATATCCTCTGCAGTTACTCAGATTTACATCCAGTTAAGGGATTTCCCTGGTTGTCCAATGGTTAGATCTCTGTGCTTCCACTGCAGGAGGCATGGGTTCGATTTCTGCTCAGGAAACTAAGATCCCACATCACATATACCGAATGATGTGGCCAAAAAAGATAGTAGTTGAAGTTGAAAACATCTCAGGTTTTAATAAGAATTAGGCAGTCCCCATGTGCAGGACAGGGTTACAAGTGTACCACACCACTCTGTCCCTTCCCTTGCATAGGCTGTGTTCTTCTCCCTTTGGATCCAGATAAGATGCAGTGATCAGCAACCTGGAGCAGATGGTCCAACTGTTGACTCTTCCAGCCAAACTCAGTCTTGTCCTCTAACTCTGGTCCTAGATTGTTTTCTGAAAACATCCTCATCCCCCCAGATAGGAAGGGTGACCTGTGTTGCTGCAGGACCTGCCTATAGCTCTGGATGTGGCTGGGGCATTTTCTGGTTCTCAAGATGTTCCCTTGTCTTAGACCATAGCTCTCTCTCCATACATGGGCTTCCCTGATACCTCAGTCGGTAAAGAATCCACCTGCAGTGCAGGAGTCCCTGGTTCAGTTCCTGTATCAAGAAGATCCACTGGAGAAGGAATAGAGTACCCTCTCCAGTATTCTGGCCTGGAGAATTTACAGTCCATGGCGTCGCAAGGAGTCAGACACAGCTGAACGACTTTCACTTTCTTTCTTTCTCCATACATACGGGATTCTGGAATCATCACACCAGACCTTTAAGCACCAGTAACAGTGGGAGCCGGAGAAGGTGATGGCACCCCACTCCAGTACTCTTGCCTGGAAAATCCCATGGACGGAGGAGCCTGGTAGGCTGCAGTCCACGGAGTCGCGAAGAGTCAGACAGGACTGAGCGACTTCACTTTCACTTTTCACTTTCACCCATTGGAGAAGGAAATGGCAACCCACTCCAGTGTTCTTGCCTGGAGAATCCCAGGGATGGGGGAGCCTGGTGGGCTGCCGTCTCTGGGGTCGCACAGAGTCGGACATGACTGAGCGACTTAGGAGCAGTAACAGCAACAATGGGAGCAAGTCAGTGTTAAGAACAAGTAAACAACAAATCTTGAGATATTTTAAAAATCTGAGGCAAAGTGAAAAAGGAGTAATGATGTAAGAGTTTAAAGAAAAAGTTTTCACTTTATATTCTTAGTGAGTTAAAAGCAGATACAGAACCTATTTTTAAAGGTTGGGATGAAAAGGGAGTGTGAAAAAAAAAAGAAAGAAAGGCACAATAGCTGAAATAACATCTCAGTCATGCAGAAAAAAAAGAAAAATGACTTAAAACTCCAGAAAACAAGCTAGTGAAATATAACATGAGGCTAGGAAGACATGCCATGTGAAACATAGTTCTCTTTTAAATAACAGAGAAGGTAAGATGTCTGAAAATACAAGAGGGAATTCTACCCTTAAAATGACAATAATGCCAGAATGAGAAGACAAATCAAAAACACAAGAGAAAGAAAAAGACAAATGTAACAAAATTTATTTTAGTATCTGGCACATGCTAAGTTCTTAACGAGTATTTATGACAGAGTTGAATTAACTTCAAAGAGTCATGAGACTGAAAGAGATTTTGCCATCCTTTAAGCAAAACTGATGGGCAGAAGTCAATACCAAGATATATTCTGGTAAAAGTTTTTCAGTGAGTACCTTATAAATTTATACACAGAATTCATTTTTAACAAGAGTCAAAGTCAAGATACATTCATATTTCTTTTCTGGGGCATTGATTAATGAGAAGGTCCATAGTTGTAGCATAATATCTTCAGAGTGTTCAGAAGAAAAGGATAAAACACAATTGATCATCTTCTAAAAAGCCATTTCCAACTCTTCTCCTTAGCTACCTGAAATGTAGAGGCTGAAAATCTTCAGTAATTGCCCTCCTAGTCTTTCTTACAGTTAGGAGCAGATTCCCAAACCGAATTCTGCTTCATGAAAAGGAACTGGGGGCACTTCTGAGAAAGCCTTTGAATTTATGATAAAAAGACACAGATCTGGCCAATGTGGCCCTTTCCCCTCTGTCTTGCTTTGAAATCATCCCTTGGACATTGGCCTGGTTTCCTACCAAATGCCACACACACACACACACACAAACTCCCCCAAACAAAAAATAACTTAGTGACTGAAAACAACTCAAAGGTATTATCTTATAGTTCTGGAGGCCAGAGGTCTGAAATAGGTCCAGCTGGGTTTAAAAAAGAAAAAAAATCAAGATGTAGGCAGGTCTGTGTTCCTTTTGGAGGCACTGTCTCCTTGCCTTTCCTAGTGCCGTTTCTAGATATGACTGCATTCCATAACTTGTATCGTTCTCTATCTTTATAGCCAGCAATGTTGGGCTGTGTTTTCATCGACTCTCTACGCTCTCCCTCTTCCACTTATAATCACAGATTATATTGGATCCACCCAGATAATTCTTTCTATCTCCAGGTAGGAATTAGCAACCTTGATTCCCTGTTGCCAAGGATTAGGATGTGGATATCTTTGGGGACTTTTATTCTGGTACCACAGACATGATGGCTGTAGCTACAGCACCCACACTGGCAGCTGAGCCAAAGTCAAAACCACAAACACTTCTTGTTACACAAAATAAAATAAACGCCTATAATTGTGATTTTTGTTACCTGCAACTTTGTACTTTATTGAATATAGACTCAAGTATTATATCCCCAGCTAGGGAACTCTTCTTTTCAAGAGGCAAGATGAGGTCAATTCTCAAATCTGGAAATTCTTGGAACATTTACTACTCAAGTCTGTTTTCCAGCAAGACATACAGCAAATGTACTCTGAACAATTAAGAGATGAATAAGCAATTGTGTTCTTCATTAGGGAAACTGTGATTGAGGAAAAAGTGGTTATAATCATTGAAACTAAAATTGTAGGATAAATAAGATACAAAAAAAAGTACAAACTTGCAAATCACTAAGCAATAAGAAGAGGAACATTAGGTAATTGAAAGTAATTATGTGGAAAATTCTGAAAGAGATGAGGATACCAGACCACCTGACCTGCCTCTTGAGAAACCTATATGCAGGTCAGGAAGCAACAGTTAGAGCCGGACATGGAACAACAGACTGGTTCCAAATAGGAAAAGGAGTACATCAAAGCTGTATATTGTCACCCTGCTTATTTAACTTATATGCAGAGTACATCATCAGAAACGCTGGGCTGGAAGAAGCACAAGCTGGAATCAAGATTGCCGGGAGAAATATCAATAATCTCAGATATGCAGATGACACCACCCTTAAGGCAGAAAGTGAAGAGGAACTAAAAAGCCTCTTGATGAAGGTGAAAAAGGAGAGTGAAAAAGTTAGCTTAAAGCTCAACATTCAGAAAACTAAGATCATGGCATCTGGTCCCATCAGTTCATGGGAAATAGATGGGGAAACAGTGGAAACAGTGTCAGACTTTATTTTTCTGGGCTCCAAAATCACAGCAGATGGTGACTGCAGCCATGGAATTAAAAGACGCTTGCTCCTTGGAAGGAAAGTTATGACCAACCTAAATAGCATATTGAAAAGCAGACATTACTTTGCCAACAAAGGTCCATCTAGTCAAGGCTATGGTTTTTCCAGTGGTCGTGTACGGATGTGAGAGTTGGACTGTGAAGAAAGCTGAGCACCGAAGAATTGATGCTTTTGAACTGTGGTGTTGGAGAAGACTCTTGAAAGTCCCCTGGACTGCAAGGAGATCCAACCAGTCCATCCTAAAGGAGATCAGTCCTGGGTGTTCATTGGAAGGCCTGATGCTAAAGCTGAAACTCCAATACTTCGGCCACCTCATGAGAAGAGTTGACTCATTGGAAAAGACTCTGATACTGGGAGGGATTGGGGGCAGGAAGAGAAGGGGACGACAGAGGAAGAGATGGCTGGATGGCATCACGGACTCGATGAACATGAGTTTGAGTGAACTCCGGGAGTTGGTGATGGACAGGGAGGCCTGGCGTGTTGTGATTCGTGGGGTCACAAAGAGTTGGACACGACTGAGTGACTGAACTGAACTGAACTGATGGGAACAAAAGTAAAATAGTCAATTTAAACATAAAAAGAAAATTTTCCGAAATGAGATTTTTAAACTCCAAATTAACGTAATCCAAAGTATAAAAGGGAAATAGCAAAAATGGGCATGTCATCAGTGTTCACTTCCTTGACGTCATCAAAGGAAGTCAATTATTGTTGACATAATTAAAAAGAATTTTAATATTTTAAGATAATCGTGTAAGATTACCTTTAAAATAGGGTGTTAACCTACAAACCATAGATAAAAGATAAAAGTAAATCGACACCAAGTAAATCAATACATCTTTGCAAAGGTGAAATATACAAAAGATAAGAAGGAAGCATTAAAATAGAGAACACATAATTAAAATGACAGATGTCAAACCAAATACAATGTCCTAATAAGCATAATGTTCTAGAACAATCTCTATGGTGAATCAGTGGAATAAGTACACTGTGAAATTTCTTCATGTAGTAAGTAACAAAAAGTCTCTTTCACGTTTTGTAATATACTTCAATGAATTGCTGTCTTTTGCATTTCTGGAAATGTATATATATATAAATAGATGGTACCTGGGGGGCCCTTGGCCCCAGGTTTCGGAGAAGGCAATGGCACCCCACTCCAGTACTCTTGCCTGAAAAATCCCATAGGTAGAGGAGCCTGGTAGGCTGCAGTCCATGGGGTCACAAAGAGTCAGACACGACTGAGCAACTTCACTTTCACTTTTCACTTTCATGCATTGGAGAAGGAAATGGCAACCCACTCCAGTGTTCTTGCCTGGAGAATCCCAGGGACGGGGGAGCCTGGTGGGCTGCCGTCTATGGGGTCGCACAGAGTCAGACACGACTGAAGCGACAGGTGGCACTAGTGGTAAAGAATCTGCCTGCAATGTGAGAAACCCAGGTTTGATCCCTGGGTCAGGAAGATCCCCTCGAGTAAGGCAGGGCAACCCACTCCAGTATTTTTGCCTGGAGGATCCCATAGACAGAGGAGCCTGGGATATAGTCCATAGGGTCACAAAGAGTTGGACAAGACTGCAGTGACTTAGCAGGCATGCATGCCCTTTAATTTCTCAAATAGAAATGGAACCATCAGTAACAGTACAAAATAATACTGTTAAAATTAAATACATAATTTTGAAATATTTAAAACTTGGAATTTAAATGTACACAGATTCTTTCCCATCCCAGCCCGCACAGAGAAGGGGAACATTGCTGTCCTTCTTGTTGCCTGCCTCTCCTCTTCCTCTACCCTTCTCTTTCCCTGCACCTTCACAACCCAAAGAGAAATACCAAATGATGTCGACTTGTCTGCAAAATTTATTACAGGCTCTTACAAGCAATAATTTCAAACTTCATCTGAGGCTTTATGTAGCTAAAGCAATAATCATGAAAAAGGATAAAGCTTAGAAATGAGCTCACTTTTTATTTATTATAAACCCAACAGAAAGGGGGAGAGTGAAAAGGGGGAGATGATTTTAAAAATCATGGAGTAGTTATATTCAAATTCAACAAATATAGAGGCTTAAGACTTTAATCACTTTCAATGAAAACATGAGATTGTTTCCATACTCAAAATAGAGTCCATTTCCTAAATGGATTATATTCATTCACTTCATTCAAAATAGATTAATGAAGTAGAGACATTTGACAGATCATGTAAAATGTTTAATAAAACTAATGTAAATTACAGAAATTTATCATGTTAACACTCATTAGCTTCCCCTTCCACCAACTTCCTCTTTCTCCCCTCCCATGAATGTTTCAATTGCCTAGAAGGGCCTTTTCTAACACTGCTCTTCATAATGATGTAATTACTAATTCTATTATGGGCAAGGTGGGCTTTATTAATTGTTAGATAATTAGGTTCTTTCTTCTTATAATTTTGTTCTGTGTTTTTATGAGAATTAATGTTTGGTCTTGTGAGCTGTGCTTTTCTGAATGACTACTACCTATTGGATACTGGAAGAAAAATCGAAGTGGCACATTTATGACTCACTTTGTTTGCAAGATGAAGTGGAGGGTGGATTTAGTGCTACCCTGTATTATTCTGTTGACGACCCCAGAGTAAAGTAAATAACTCAGCATATCTCCCCAAAGAAATGTTAGATATCAGATTAATTTAATGTAGTCTATGTAAGAGGAACAGAAAAATGAGATATCAATGCTACATTCCTTGGGGGGGAAAGGCAATATTTACCGTTGCTCAGACTAATCTTTCAACTTAGAGAGATTTTTTTTCTCTCTCTTTTGTCATCTAGATAACTCCTATTTATTCTTAAAAGTCTCAGTTTTGAGCTGAATGTAAATGTAAAAAATGGAAGAAAATATTTTCAAATTAAATATTTGATGTGTTTATTATCCATATTCTATAAAGGACTCCTCAAACTCAACAACAAAAACCCAACAGTCCAATTCAAAAATGGGCAAAGGACTTGTATAGACATTTATCCAAAGAAGATATACAAATATCCAATAAGCACATGAAAAAAATATTCGTTATCATTCGTTATTAGGGAAATGCAAATAAAAATAACAATCAGATACCCCTTCATATTTCCTAAGATGGCTATAATTTTAAAAATGAAAAATAGAAAGTGTTGCTTGAGGAGAAATTGGACTGCTTGTGTATTGCTGGTAGGGAATGTAAAATGATATAGCAGCTGTGGCAAACAATTTTGTGATTTTATAAAAAGTGACATGTAGAACTACCACATGCCCCAGCAATTTAACTTCTAAGAATATATCCCCAAAAATTGAAAGCAGGAACTAGAATAGATATTTGCACACCAATGTTCATAGCAGCATTATTCACAATAGCTAAAAGGTTGGAACAATTCCAGTGTCCATCAACTAATGAACAGATAAACAAAACGTGGTATACGCATATAATGAAATATTGCTCAACCAGTGAAGAGAATGACTCTGTGATACATGCTACACGGATGGACCTTGGAGACATTACGCCAGTTACAGAAGGACAAATACTGTACAGTTTTTTGTTGTTCAGTTGCTCAGTCGTGTCTGACTCTTTGCAGCCCCATGGACTGCAGCACACCAGGCTTCCCTGTCCTTCCGCATGTCCTGGAACGTGCTCAGACTCTTGCCACTGAGTCAGTGATGCCATCCAACCATCTCATCCTCTGTTGTCCCCTTCTCCTCCAGTTTTTTTGAGGTAGCTAGAAAAAGCAAATTCATAGAGACAGAAAATAGAACAGAGGCTGCCGGGGGCTCGGAGAGAGGGAGGGAGAATTATTGCTTAATGGGTAGGGAGTTTTGTTGGGGAAAATGAACAAGTTTTAGATATAGATAGCGGTGATGGTTATACAGCACAGTGCGTGTATTTAATGCTACTGAATTGTGATTAAAACGATAAATGTGAAGTTACATATATTTTATAACAATATAACAACCTTAGCTCACAGATGGCTGGTTTAGGGAAAACTTCTGAAATCCTATTATTTTCACTCACTGATGAGTATGCTTTTTCTTCCATCACATTATCCTGGTTTGTAAATATGTGTTTATTTGTGGGGGTTTTAAGAAATGCCTTTCTCTTCCCTGGAACTGTATGACCCATAATGATTTCCCTGTCACGTTTGCTTATCTCCAGTGGTGTCTAGCTCATTGAAGTAATTTGGTGTAAAAATTTTTATTGAATTATTTTTTCCAGTATTATGGAAGAAAACTAAAATACAATCTTGAGTACCACATGCTTTGCAATTATCTAAATCTTTTCTAGCCATGACATTTATAAAGCTGACTAATTTTAATAGGTCATTTAAAAATATAATTTAGCAAATGTGGCATGAGTAGGCCACACAGAAACACCGAGAAACAAGTCCAATTATTCTATTGTTACATCACATAATTATTCATGATCAAATTATAGGTTGTAGAAAGTGTGATTATTCCTAATGCTCTCTGAGACATCATTTTCTTTAATTTGAACTTGATAGGGATTGAGTGATTTAGGAAGGGGTATGGCCACACATTCTGATTTTAGGCGATTCATCTGAAGACTGAGAACCATGATAAATAAACAAAGTTTACTCTGAAAATACACATATTTTGTTGTTGTTGTTCAGTCGCTAAGTTGTGTCCGACTCTGCGACTCCATGAACTGCAGCACGCCAGGCTTCCCTGTCCTTCACTATCTCCCTGAGTTTGCTTAAACTCACGTCCATTGAGTCTGTGATGGCATCCAACCATCTCATCCTCTTTCACCCTCTTCTCTTGCCCTCAATCTTTCCCAGCATCAGGGTTTTTTCCAGTGAGTCGGTTCTGCATCAGGTGGTCAAAGTATTGAAGCTTCAGTTTCAGCACCAGTCCTTCCAATGAATATTCAGGACTAATTTCCTTTAGAATTGACTGTTGATCACTTTGCTGTGCAAGAGAGTCTCACGAGTCTTCTCCAGCACCAGTTTGAAAGCATTGATTCTTTGGTGCTCAGCCTTCTTTATGGTCTAACTCTCACATCCATACATGGCTACTGGAAAAACCATAGCTTTGACTCTGCAGACCTTTGTTGGCAAAGGGATGTCTCTGCTTTTTAATACACTGTCTAGGTTTAAATTAACAGCGTGGGAAGTATTATGGATATATACACCTAATAACTTGCAAAAAACTTTTCAAGCAGTTTTTAACAGTTCAAGGGATAAACAACAAAGAAAAGTGAGACTTGTTCCGATTTTTTTTTCTTTTCTCTTTTGACTAGAGTTTAAGATTTAAAAATAGTTTCTTTGCTGGATGCTTTAGATTCTGAATACCTGGCAGAATATTGACAAACATTATTCTGTAAGCATACTTAAAAATCAAATCTCCTTCTAGTCAAATGCTTTTTTCTCTTTTTTTAGTAGTAATGATAATGCTGGTGAGGCTGGTAGATTCAGTGCTGCTTAAAATGGGAAATTTCTCTAGTTCACATTAACTATATTAAAGTTATTTTACTGTGCGCCTATTCTTTCTTAATCTGCTTTGTTATTAAGAAGTGCATTCTCTGGTTGTGCCGCTTAGTCTGTTTTTCCAAATAGAAACAATTTAATGTTTTTGTAAATAAATGATTAAGACTGTTTCTGTTGGGGCTCTAATAAGTTTGTGTATGCTTATGATGTATGTCTTTCTCCGTGATCTAGGGTTTTCCCATCTGCTAAATGCCATTGAATAGTTTCACAAAAAGGCTGCTGAGAAACTGGTTGGCAGAGAAACAACATTCAAGCAATAGAAGTTAGTATAATATGATAGAGAATGTTTGGGGTTTTTTTTCCTCTTGGCAGCTGGTTTGAAAATTCTCTTTGGGGAAAGTTTTGTTTTGTTGTGTTTGGAGGAAATGTGTTGGTGAGCTACTTGGGGGAAGAGCAACTGCATCGTGTATACTCAGATACAGCAAATTGCTCCCAAGCTGCGTTCTGAATCCAATTCTTACATCAGGGCGGCTGTCACTTCGAATTTTTTGGCTGAAGGCTAAGCGTCAAAGAATTGATGCTTTCAAACTGTGGTGCTAGAGAAGACTCTTGAGAGTCCTTTGGATAGCAAGGAGATCCAACCAGTCAATTCTAAAGGAAATCAACCCTGACTATTCCTTGGAAGGACTGATGCTGAAGCTCCAAGACTTTGGCCACTTGATGCGAAGAGCCGACTCACTGGAAAAGACCCTGGTGCTGGGAAAGACTGAGGGCAGGAGGAGAAGGGGGCGACAGAGGATGAGATGATAGGATGGCGTCATTGACTCAATGGACATGAGTTTGAGCAAACTCCTGGAAGTAGTGAAGGGCAGGGAAGCATGGCATGCTGCAGTCCCTGAGATTGCAGAGTTGGACATGACTTAACAACTGAACAACAGCAACAATTATATGCTTATGTAAATTCGGGTATAGCAGCAGGAGCAGGGCTAAATTGCTTTACATAATAAAGGGGTGAGTGTTTAGGGGGTTGTATTTAATTACTTCTAAAATAGCAATTAGGTGGAAATTTCATGATACCACATTTTCTTCTCAATAAAATGTACTGGTCAAGGATGCAGCTGTCAGCAACGCTACTTCCTGTTTCTGGGGTTATTGGTCTGAGGCAGGGCAGGGGGCGCCAGTGGGTGGATAATGACAGCAGAGGTGTTGGTGGTGGCCTCACAGCTCTATCTCCTCAGATTCCTGTTCTACCAAAAGGGGGGTGTATCATGGTAATAAAGGCTACTCTCCCTGGGGCAGGACACTTACATTTTTTTCCCCAGGAGTCTTGTGGGGAAATCCATTAACATTTTTTTTTTTTTAATTTTAATG
The DNA here is from genome assembly GCF_055505025.1 of Bos grunniens. NCBI lineage: Eukaryota > Metazoa > Chordata > Mammalia > Artiodactyla > Bovidae > Bos > Bos grunniens. The sequence continues at coordinate 13,994,534 of NC_141168.1, forward strand.
CCCTGAGGCACGTGGGCTCTTAGTTCCTGGGCCAGGGATTGAACCAGCACCCTCTCCATCGGAAGCACAGAGTCTTAACCACTGGACGGCCCTGGGATGTCCTAACAATTATTTTTGTCTTGTTTAAGATATTAAAGAATAATTTTATTTCTAATTTACTAATGAAGCAAAAGTGTAAGCAAACCAGGTCCCTTAACAAAGCATTGGCAGATAAGGCTTATTGCTTTCAGTACAAGCAGACATGTATCTTTAAAAAAGGATGCAAAGACCCCTGAGTTACCTTTCTTTAGATAATGGTCATATCTGTTAATACCCGTGTTCCTTTTCCCTAAAATGTAAAAATCACCATATAACTTTGCCTGGAAGGCCACTTGAAGACTTTAATGTGCACTCTGAGATAAAATGAGGAGGATCTGGGGAAATAAAAAAGAGATGGAAAAACCGAAGGGAGAGAATTCAGAGGGGAGGGGCCATGTGCTGAGTTTGCAACTCATCATAATGTTTGCAACTAGATATAACCTGTGTCACCTCCTGTGAAGAAGCTTAATAGGCAGGTATGTGGCACAGTGGTAAAAAATCTGCCTGCCAATGCAGGAGATTCAGGAGACCTGGGTCAGGAAGATTCCCTGGAGGAGGCAATGGCAACCCACTCCAATATTCTTGCCTGGAAAATCCCATGGACAGAGGAGCCTGATGGGCTACAGTCCAAAGGGTTGCACTGAGTTAGACACAACTGAGCATGCACACAACAACAAAATTCTTTATCTGTGGTCTCTTTTTTTGTTCAGTCACTAAGTCATGTCTGACTCTTTGTGACGGTATGGACTGCAACAAGCCAGGCTTCTCTGTCCTTCACTATCTCCTGGAATTTGTTCAAATTCATGTCCATTGAGTTGGTGATGCCATTTTACTGACCTGATATAAATGAATAGAAGGATCTTGGGAATCGCATTTTTTAAAAGAGGAAGATGAGAAAAATAACAACACCCCAGTCTCTGAATTATTCCTTTGAGCGGTGCTAGCCATCAACCATGAATACCCATTTAAGGCTTTTGTTGTTTAGTCACTAAGTCATATCCAACTCTTTTGCAATGCCATGGACTGTAGCCTACTGGATTCCTCTGTCCATGGGATTTCCCATTGGAATGGGTTGCCATTTCCATTTCCAGGGGATCTTCCCAACCCAGGAACTGAACCCACATCTTCTGCATTGCAGGTGGATTCTTTACCACTGAGCCACCTGGAAAGCCCATTTAGGAGTTTCCCTGAGTAAGAAAGAAACTTCTACCAGGGATGTGCCATTATGAAGTTTAGAGTTTGCCTGTTACAGCCAGGAATGTTATCCTAACTGATATACTCTGCTGGTCTATGGAGAAATTAGCAATTGTTCATGTGTATGCCAGAGTCCAAGGATCAGAGAAGACTGTTATCTTATTGTTAGCATATGGAGCAGTGGTTTGAGTAGGACGTGCTTGAAAACCAACATGTCAGCCCCTATTCCAGAGCTCTTCCTATCATGAGTATGTTGCAGGGAAAGAAGGAAAAGAAAGCATTGAATAACCCAAAACGTGGCTGCCTCAGTCCTTGCTTCTATAGCTGGTCATGAGGTCTAAACGAATAGTCATTGCACCCTTCTTATACACTCCCCACTCAATTCCACTTTCACTTTACCCTCCACCAGCACTTTAGCAAGACAGAGTTCTTTTTTGGTTGGATGAATCACACCTTCATTCCCAGGGGATCTGAGCCCGTAGGGTCCTGGATGCTGCAGCTTTCACTGTCTATGAGTACTGGACAGAGAAACACGAGAGGCACTCCAGTGTTGCTCTGGGTTCTAGGCACAGTCCTGGTCAATGCTATTATGTAACAACCCCCAGACTTCCCTTTGGTCATGGGGACCATTCACTTAAGCTAACACAGGGACCACTTTATGAATATATGTCAAAATATGTACCCATTACTGCTTAACTTTCCCCCTCATGCTTTTCATCTTTTTTTATATGCTTGTTTAGTTTTTGGAGGGCCAACATTTGTCAATTTTTCTCCTGAAATTTTCATTTAAGTAAAAGTTTTTCACTTCTAATGACTCTCTCTTGTTGATTTTTTTTTTCTGTTTTATCCTTTTGTTAACCAGTGGACATAATATATGCTCAAATATTTCTGAAAAGAAATAAAAGAGACTTGGATTTCAGTTAAGGTCCTAGTCTTTGCCCTTGATGTAAGAAATTTTGAGATATGGAGACGTCATTGTGGCTTATACATAATTTGGTTTGTACTTTATGCTAACTAAACAGCCTGTCTTATGGGCTGACAAACATACCTTATGCATCTACTTTAATGTTAAAGGAAAGATTGTCACTCATCCAGTTTTGCAAAGAGTTGTGTTGTGATCCACTGCAGTCACTCACCAACAGTGTGCCTTGAGGGAAATTCAGGCTCGGAAAACCAGGATGAAGCATTCTCTGCTTTGAATTTATAGACTCTGGCTCCTACATAGTTAAGATGCATATCTAAGGAAGAATTTCAGTGATCTCAGATTCTTGCTTCTTCCCATACTTGGAAAAACACTAAAATCATTCACTTGAGATATCTATTCTTTGCCATCAGCAGTAATCTTTCACCAGGATGTATATTCGACTATGGATTGTTATGGTTTAGTCACTAAGTCGTGTCTGATTCTTTTGCGACGCTATGGACTGTAGCCCACTAGGCTCCTCTGTCCTTAGGATTTCCCAGGCAAGAATACTGGAGTGGGTTTCCATTTCCTTCTCCAGGGGACCTTCCTGACCCAGGGATCGGACCCATGCCTCTTGCACTGGCAGGTGGATTCTTTACCTCTGAACAACCTGGGAAGTCCCAGAATATGGGTATTTACAGCCAAAGGATTTCACGTATATACTGGCTCTTTCCCTACCTCTTTGGAGCAGCCCCTTCAGAGCTGCTAAGAGGCTGTTTCCCAAATTGTAGTCCTCAGTTTAGCTTGAATAAAACTCTCTTTCAGAGAAGGCAATGGCACCCCACTGCAGTACTTTTGCCTAGAAAATCCCATGGACGGAGGAACCTGGTAGGCTGCAGTCCATGGGGTGGCTAGAGTCCGACACGACTGAGCAACTTCACTTTCACTTTTCACTTGCATGCATTGGAGAAGGAAATGGCAACCCAATCCAGTGTTCTTGCCTGGAGAATCCCCGGCACGGGGAAGCCTGGTGGGCTGCCGTCTATGGGGTCGCACAGAGTCAAACACGACTGGAGCGACTTAACAGCAGCATTAGCAGCAGCAAAACTCTATTCTGTTCTTATTATAGAGTGTTTATTGGATGTTTGTGTAAACAGCCTGAATTACGTCTGTCTCCTCTGGAGTTAATATTCTGTTTTGACTTGGTCTTTTCCTTTATATCCTTCAGTCCATGGGGTCACAAAAAGTCGGACATAACTGACTAACACTTTCCCTTGCCTTTATGTTACTACATAAGTAAGAGTAATTGATAACACCTGTGACACAATCCCCCAGTTCTTAGTGCTTTAACCCTGTAGACGTTTGTGTGTGTCTGCTTAGTTCCCTCTTCATGTAATGTCCAATGCATATCTTCCCGGTCGGGAAACTCACCTGGACAGCTCTTTTAATGAAAGGTGATTCTGAGACCCAGGACGCAGCCACACAAACCTTCCCACTGATGTCACAACAGTGAGAGAGGAGGACCACATGTGGGAGATTTGGTGTTTGGGGCCAAGCTTGGAAATGGCACATTTCTGCTCACACTCCATATTCAGAATTAGTTGGCTGGCTGGATCTGGAGGCAAGGGATCTGGGAAACATTATTTTCCTATACTTCCAAGAGGTTAATAAAATGGTATGATAAATCTATAGCATGGTCATCGCCACAGCTGTTTTTCTTGGAAAACCAAATATCTACTGATACTAAGCACACAGACATGCACGCTGGTACTCCATCATCCAATCATGTTCATGAAATAGGCATAAGTGACCTGTAACTGACAACATTTCTCCTGATAGTGTGGTCTTTCCCCTGCATGAGAAGATTGACTGCACATGCTCTTTGTGGGTGTGGTATGTGGACTACCAGGCTTTACTGTAAGATAAGCAAGCTGGCAACCTCTTCTCTTGAAGTCATTGCCCCTCTTAAGTTAAGTTTAATTCCTCTGATAGGTATTGTTCCAGCTTTATGTTACAGACATTTTCCTTAAACACATTCATATGTGCAGAGGTCTGAAAGGAGGCTCTGACTCAGCAGTCATTGAGTATACAGCTTTGACACCAATTGTCTTGTATTAAGTGCTTTCTCAAGCTCTGACTACCTCCATCCCTGTGGACTTAAGGACGGACTTAAGTCCATCCCTGTGGACTCTGTCCACAGCTGCTGTGGTTCTGCCTCAGCTGTGACTTGCTCCTTTACCTGTGCTGAACTGTGTCTCTCTTTACTCTCATATCTCAATTTGGCTGTACCCATCTTTGCTCTTGGGCTTCCCAGTTGTAACTCATGGTAAAGAACCCACCTGCCAATGCAGGAGATGTAATAGACATGGGTTTGATCCCTGAGTTGGGAAGATCCCTTGGAGGAAGGCATGGCAACCAACTCCAGTATTCTTGCTGGGAGAATCCCATGGACAGAGGAACCTGGAGAGCTACAGTCCAGGGAGTCACATAGAGTTGGACAAGACTGAAGCAACTTAGCATGCATGCATATCTTTGATTTTTCACAAACTCGTAAAATCTTGATTTGCTAGTATTTTCCTTATATTTCCAGTATTCAGCAAGCATATTAATTTCTTCTCTTTTATGCTCATTACCAAAACTTATATTTCAATAGCTTGTTGCTCTTTTGGGGGTGTGGAGGGCAAAAAAATATTTTCTTCAAACTGTTATCTTGTGTGCTCATTTCTTAAACTGCAGTTTAGGAAATCCAAAAGTGCTCATTTCCTCAACTGTAAAATGGTCTGGGTATCAGTCTTATAAAGATTAAACATATACTTTGTACATGTCTGGGCTTCCCTGGTGGCACTTGTGGTAAAGAATCCACATGCCAATGCAGGAGATGTAAGAGACGCAGGTTTGATCCCTGGGTTGGGAAGATCCCCTGGAGGAGGGCATGGCAACCCACTCCAGTATTATTGCCTGGAGAATCCCGTGGACATAGGAGCCTGGTGGGCTACAGTCTGCTGCTGCTGCTGCTGCTAAGTCGCCTCAGTCATGTCCGACTCTGTGCAACCCCATAGACGGCAGCCCACCAGGCTCCCCCGGCCCTGGACTACGGTCTATAGGATCACAAAGAGTCGGACACGACTGAAGTGACTTAGCATTAACATTAGCATTCATACATGTCCACGACAATCTAAATATGCAGTAAATTTTAAAAATAACGAATTTTTAAAAAAATTAAAAGTACCAGATAGCTGCCTTTCAGAATCATTACGAGGATTAAAGGAGACACTATATGTAAAATTACACAGAGGTGACTTCAGGGGGAGTGGATTATGTGACCCCAAAATATACTACTTTGTCATGTGGATTGTTATGAGCTGATGACAAGCAAGGCCTCACAGACTCAGGAAGAGGTATATTTTCCTTTCCCCTTATTGCCTAAAAGAATTTAGATAGAGGGCCTGTACCAGGAAGAGAGCTAGTATAAGAGAGAGCTTTTTTATTGGTTGTGCTGGGCTGGGCTAATCTCTAGTTGCAGTGCACGTGTTTCTCTTTGTGAGGGGCTTCTCTTGTTTCAGAGCACAAGCTCAAGGGTACATGGGCTTCGGAAGTCATCACTCGCAGGCTCTAGAGCACAGGCTTAATAGTTGTGGCCCAAGGACTTAGTTGCTCCACAGCGTGTGGGATCTTCCCAGACCAGGGATCAAACCCGGGTCTCCTGCATCAGCAGGTGGATTCTTTATCACTGAGCCACCAGGGAAGCCCCAGGGCAAACTTTTTAGATCAGAAAGACTTAGCTGCAGAGCATAGCAAACTTCTGCTCTCCCCATCTCCCTAAATTGTCTTCCTCCCCTTTGAAGTCCCCAAACCCTTACTCCCTTCTTCTTTGCTCAGAATGGCATGTAAACTTCAGTTGCCTGTCTTAGAGCCTCCTATCTTTGGGATTCCCATATGTATGAAATTTATTTTTTTCTTCTGTTGATCTGTCTGATGCCAGTTTAATTGCTAGACCAGCTAAAGAACCTAGAATAGAAGAAGGGAAAAGATTTCCTTCCCTATGTGGTATTTATGTAGTGTTTAAGTGTTAAGTGTTGTTGCGCTCTCTTTCTAATCCAGGCCTCTTGAATGCAAGACTGATCTGAACCCCCAGGCCCTTGTGAGGACACAGGAGAAGGAACCACATCACATGGGCAGAATCTGAGCTTCAGGCAAGTGGTCTGATTGACCCATTTCTGTAGAAGATCAAAGAGACCAGCAAAGGATTGGCCTCGGGGAATTTATTTCCCCTGGCCTAAGCATTCACATTTCCTTTTAATTATGGATTTATCTGAGCATCTGTGTGTGAGCAATTTATCCACAAGACTGCCATCATCTCCTCCCTGTACACCATCCCTGTGGCTAAGTGATTTTCTGTTCCCCACCCCCACCAAAGCTTTTTATGAATACCTTCTGAGTGCTGAGAGGGCATGTTTCTGGTTCTGGTTTACTAAAAGCTCTGAGGGTTTTGATAATGAGTTGGCAGGAAGGAAGGGACAGAGCTTTGAAAATGTTAGGTAGGTAGAATAGGAAAAAGGAGTCCAAAACGGTGGTGGCTAAAAGACAAAGAAGGGAAAAGCCTGCGAAAATAGAACAAAAGAAGGTCCGAGGACCTGAATGAGGACCTCAGGTAAAACAAACAACACTCCTGGCTGGCCCAATTTACATAGGACAGGCCCAGGGGAAGATAAACATATAAAAAGAGGAGCCAAAGCTAGCTCGCTCTCTCTTGTCTCTCCCCCACATGCTGGGGCGCTCTTCTCTTCACGTCTTTGGATGGACGTGCCCTCACGCCTCAAAGATGGATTTTCCTGCTATCTTCTAAATAACATAGAGCTGTAACACTGATTTGTCTAAGCTATAACATGGTCCTTTTGAGATCTGAGAGCTATAACACGGTCTGTCCAAGACCCGAGAGCTGTGACACGCCGAGGGGGCTTTAATGTCCGTCACTCCAAATCTTTGTTGTGATGAGACAAAGAACCGAGGAACATACACTCTCGTGACAAAGAGAATAAAGAGGAAAGAACTAGCTTAATAAACATGGAGGGTATTTAAAAGGATAGCTGTGAGTATGAAAATATTAGAAAGCTAGGTCCGGAAATCAGAGGACAAAGAGAACATGGGTTGAACAAGTAAAACAATTGTCCAGGTGTACCTCTGCCTTGACTTTTTATATACATTTAGGATCTTTGGGATGAAACATTGGCTACATGGAACATCTTACGTTAGCAGATTGATTCTCTTCTTTTCTTTTCCGTCTGTTCTTCCTGTCCTGGAGTGCACCCTCGTCTGTTAAAGGCAGCCATTGTTTTGCACTGAGATTCAGCTCTGTAACCGTCTGACAATGAATCACTGTCACCAGACCCTCCAGCAGTCCTTGTGTTCCTCTGTGTTTCCTACATCTGTGCCCTGAAATTAACTGTGAGCACCATCCATGTGTTGTCTTATACAGTCAGTGAGCAAGTGTCTAAAACAAAGATGTCCTTTCTGAGTTTACACCAGTCAGGTTATGCATTCTTCTGCTGGTAAGAGATGTTAAATCATCCTGGCTTAAAAAAAAAACAAAACAGTTTTTTAAAAATTTGCATAAAAGAAGTCCAGAGGGAGGCAGCCTAGAGCTGGTAAAAAGGCTGTGGGGTGGGATTTTTGGCAAGAAAGACATTTCTCTTTCACATAAAAGCATGAATGTAATTAGTTCAGGGCAGTTGTAGAAGCTGCGTGATAATCTGTGACCCAGAATGACTTTCTGCATCAGCAATCCTCAACCTTTTCAGCACCAGGGACCAGTTTCATGGGAGACAATTTTTTCATGGATGGAGTTGGGGGGATGTTTTGGGGATGATTCAAGTGTGTTACATTTATTGTGTACTTTATTTTTATTATTATTATGTCAGTTCTAGATCAGCTCATCAGACATTAGATCTCTGAGGCTGGGGACCTAGAGTACTAACAGCCTACGATTGAGTGAAAGGCATCCCGCTGACATACCAAGGAGCAGAACAGAGGGAAGGGAACAAATGGTCATATTGACTTCCTTTCAGGACTTTTAGTGAAAGCTGCACACAACTGGCCCTTACATCTCATCACCAGGGCTCCATCACTTGATTATCACTTGATTATGCCTTGTTATAAGCAAATTCGGAAAAGAGAATTTTTATTTCCAGTTTCCATGTACCCAACTAAACTTAATTGTGGTTTATGAGAGTAGAAGAAGTAGAGAGCAGATATTGGGAGACAATTAGCAGTTTCTGTCATAATAGAATATTTTACTTGGTAGAGAACATGGATAAATAAATAAAGGATATGATAAAGTCAACCACTTTAAGGAGAACAGAATTTTAATCCCAGGAAATCAGTAAAAATTAAACAAGAGAGTAATTGTAATTATAGCTGCATGACTTTGCAGTAGACAATTACTTATGAAGTCATAATAATATAAACACCATTTTAATTTTCATCTTTCAGAGTCCACTTACAGACATGGCGCAACATACCTGATTATGCTACCAGATGGAATGGAAGTGATATCAGCCTGGACAATGTCGGAGGAAAATTATAGATGATAAATTAAGTGCGTGGGAGGAAGAAAAAGAAACAAAGGTTTAGGATATCAGTGTCATCATATTATAAAGTGAGCAATGCATTTTTAAAGGATAAAGGAATAAAGATGAAAGGATGTGTGAAGTGTGAATATCGCTTAGAGGTACAAAAGTAATTAATAGACTTTATATAAATGGTGATATAATTATGTGGGAGTTTTGGGCTTAATTAGGAGAAGGAGTAAGTGACCTAAGTGCTCATCTATTAAAACTCTACCACGCTGCCTGGAAGAGGGGGCTGAGGGGCGGATGGAGCGGGAAGCTGGGGTTAGCAGATGTAAACTTGTATATATAGGATGGATAAACAAGGTCCTACTGTAGAGCACAGAGAACTACATTCAATATCCTATGATAAACCATAATGGAAAAGAATATTAAAAATGTATAAATGTATCTACATATGTATAAGAGGATCACTTTGCTGTACAGCAGAAATTAACACATTGTAAATCAACTACTGTCTTCCCAGGTGGCTCAGTGGGTAAAGAATCTGCCTGCAATACAGGAGACACAGATTCGATTTGTGGGTCGGGAAGGTGCCCTGAAGGAGGAAATGGCAACCCACTCCATTATTCTTTCTTGGAGAATCCCATAGACAGAGGATCCTGGCGGGCTATAGTCCATAGGGTCGCAAAGAGTCAGACATGACTGAAGCGACTAAGCACAAATCAACTATACTTCAATAAAAATATATTGATGAAAAAGACTCTACCACCACACGCTAATTGGCTTCCTCTTCCCAGTGGGGGGTATCCCATGTTTAATATGCTGTAGGGAGAGCTTCTCTCAGGCTGTTGGGGGAGCTTCTATCGACTTAGAAGGTAGCTAACAGGATGTCACATGTGGAATGATAATATCAAAGATATACACTGGAGGAATAGATGAATGCACACAGAAATGAATTGTAATCCTTTCCCCCAAAATGTTTTTATTTATTTGTTTGGCTGCGCAGGGTCTTAGCTGCCATATGCTGGGATCCTTGATCTTCGTTGGGTCATGAAGAATCATCAGTTGCAGCATGTGAACTCTCCCCTGCAGGGGACCCAGATTAGATCCCTGATCAGGGAACTAGATCCCATGGGCTGCAACTAAGAATTTACGGTCCTCGATACAGGAGGATTTCTATTGCTCCAAGAGATGCATCAGATTAACCCACTGTGATACAATAAACCATTCAAACCACCTGTACTGAGTGACCCTCTTATCCCTTCTCCCAAGTAAAAGGCTATGCAGGCTTAAGAATATCTCCCCAGAGCCTGTGACAATTACAGTTTTCATGATCAAATTTTAAATTCATAAATTGGCACTCTAACTTATAGAGCAACCTTTTCCTTGAACTCAAATAAATCAAAAGAGGCTGATCTGCCTTTTCTATACGGGTCCAAGTGGATGAGCCTGTGAAGCCACAAATGCAGCTTGGGCTGTGATCGCTTCACTAAGGTGAGTGGCATCAAGAGAATGCCTTCAGTGGTCAGCACAGCAGATGGCTGGCAGTGTCCCAATCTCCTTATTTGCCTTCCTCTCAACTCCTTAATGTGTTTTTTAAAGGGAGTTAAGCCTTAGTCTCAAAAACTGGGGAATATGGGCTTCATGAAGTTGTCTTCTGCCCTTGATCCCTTTGCTTGGGCTTCTTGGACATTCTGTGATTCTCCTTGTGCTTCTTTGTATCCAAAGCTTCCTTCCAAACAGGAATGTTGTTCTTTCTTTACACTCATGCACTCCTGTTTCAACTATCCTTCATATTAGGTTCTTGAGTCCTGCTTTTTCATTCCATGAGCACACAGGTTCAAATCCTGTCTCTACCCAGCTAGGAGTGTTCAGTGAGGAAAACTATCAACTTTAGAACTCATTATTTCCATCCATAAACATAATGAGTTGACTTTAATGAGCTATGAGGACCTCCTGTGGTGGGAATTAACAGGGATTAATTAAGCTATGGACTCATGGATGGACTGGAAAGATTCATCAAGACCGACAGTTCCCAAGGTAATCAACCAAAGAGATGATTTCATTTCAATGTAAATATAATTCAAGAGTTTGAAAATGATAGTAATCATTTTATTTATTTAGTCTAGGGACAATAGGTAATGCTTTGTAATAATTTCCTGTGTTAAGAGCCAAGAGCCCTCCCTCTTCTAAGCCCTGCTGACCAGGGCTACTCCTTTAATGAGAATCTCATAATCACCTTTCAACTACATGCTTGTGTTCGCTATGCTGCCTTCGTTGGAAACTGCTCCCGAGGCCTGGCTCTCTGTGGTCAATGTTACTCACACCAGCTCCTTCCTTCTTCTCTTCTTCCTCCTTTCCTTCCCATACCTCTCCATCCCTCTCCATCCCTCCCTTCCCCCTTGCGCCCTTCCTTCCCTTTCCCTTACCCCTCATCCCTTTCTATCTTTGTCTGGCACATGCAGGCTGCATTTTATCTACTTGTATGCGTCTCAGAAGTTACTGACTTATTTATCTATATTCAGCACATCTTATGAACACTGCCAACATCTCCAGCGACTTGCCTCTAAGTTTCTTTATCCTCTTTGTTTGCTTTCTTGTCTCTATAACAGATTCTAACATTCTCATAAGGTAGATCTGTAACACATATAAATGTTAGGTACACGCCAAATGTAAATAACATGCCATAGGCACATTATAAATATTTTTTAATTCCTTGTTTCTTGGTTTTTCATTACATTGAAAAATTTGAAGTCTAGACTTGTTGCACAGTGCCAGCTTCTTTCTTTAATCTTTATCTTCTTACTTTTACTTTCCTTAGGCTTGAGACTTTGTTAGGAAGAAATACTTGAGTTCACCTGACCTGGACAAGCTTCTGCTGTTAGTGAAAATACCACAGTTGGGGCTCCTTCTTAATGTTTTTTTTTCTCCTTGGAGAAGGCAATGGCACCCCACTCGAGTACTCTTGCCTGGCAAATCCCATGGATGGAGGAGCCTGGTAGGCTGCAGTCCATGGGGTCTCTGGGAATCGGACACGACTGAGCGACTTCACTTTCACTTTTCACTTTCCTGCATTGGAGAAGGAAATGGCAACCCACTTCAGTGTTCTTGCCTGAAGAATCCCAGGGACGGCAGAGCCTGGTGGGCTGCCATCTATGGGTTCGCACAGAGTCGGACACGACTGAAGCGACTTAGCAGCAGCAGCATATAATTATAGTTTCATTAAACTGAGGTGTAGTGGCCACACCTAGGGCTTTTATGAAACATACAGAAGCGAACACTCTCTCTTGGGTGTGTGTGTATTTCCTGTATGGTGACACAGCCTCCCGAGCCTGCAAAGCCGGCCTCAGCTATTTCACCAAGGACCTGAGGGATGGTTTGGAGGCAAACTGGAGGAGGAAGACTTTATCACTAACATCTTATTGATCTCTGTATTAATCCATTAGCGGGACCACGCCTCACCTTGACTGCTTACCTTTCAAAAATCCCAAGGGAAAGATGGAGCTTTACTCCCCCAAAGACCCTAGCAACGTAGGAACTCCTAGGTGACTCCAATCGGTCCTTTTGCTTCCATTAAGCAATGGGTCATATTCAACATAATATTTATGTCTTTATGGGTGGAGAGATATTACAGTTAAATATGTTTCCAAGATACTTTAATGAGCAAGGCTTCACAGACATACTCAGATACAATGCCCATTGTTTGTTTTACCACTGTGATCAAATAAAGTAATGACATTTTTAGGAGACCTCTAGCTTATGGAGAAAAAAAAGGTGGAGGAAGGTTCTTTATCACAGTGTATATCCCTCAGCCCTTTTTGAGCCCTGAGTAGATCTGATACTGACTTCTGGCTGCATCTTATGCCTCATAGATCAGCTGGTATTCCTCAGAAAATTTTCCCAGAAATTTTGTTTTCTCTCCTTTGTGTAACCCTGACCGTATGTTTTTTCCTAAATTCTGCACAAACATGTAATGAGTATCTTCTGTGTAGAGTTGTGTGTATGTGTATGTGTGTGTGTTTGCTTGCATTGTTTTATTATAAGCGGCTCTAAAAGCAATTTGTTTCCCTTGCTGTGTTCTTAGAATCTTGCTTTATTCTTAGAATCATAGGATTAGAATCATTCAAAGAGTAGGCCTGTATTTACTTAATAACATGTTTAAATGAACTGCCTGTGCAGAGATAGAGGTCATTTAATCTAATCTTTCATCCACTGGCTGTTGATTCCTTGTTCTGAAGGAGGGTCTGAGGGTATTTACTGACCATTCAGCCCAGGGGCAAAATGTTATCTATAACCATGTCCGGCATGTAATGATATACTCAGAAAATGTTTATTATGATTTTTAATTTTATTTTATACTTTGATTCAACTTACCTTAGATTTTTCTTCTCTTTCTCATACCCCTTGATCCCATCACAACTTTTCCTGACGTATTTGGCTTCATTTAGAGGCCCTTGGTTCACAGAGTCATCTGGGAATCCTGAAATTCTCAGTTTCTATGAAATCCCAGGTGTCTTTCACATATCTGAACTTCTTAAGACTGCCAATATCCATGCTAACAGAAAACCCAGTTCTGTTGTCCTTTGCCTCCTAAACAGTCTTGTGAAGAGGAAAATTAAAAAAATATTTCATCTCTTTCTGCCGATCTGAGCTTTTTCTTGTTTCTGTCTCCATGGAGGAAGAAGCAAAACCAGCCACTCAGCCTGCTGTGCACCCCACCATGCGATGAGCTCTGCAGCCAGGCTGCCTGGCTTGCTCTCTTGGCTTTGCCGCTACTGACAAGTGCTCAGTTGTGTCCGACTCTTTGGAACCCTATGTACTGTAGCCCACTAGGCTCTTATGTCCTTGGGATTTTTTTCAGGCAAGAATACTGGAGTGAGTTGCCATTTCCTTCTCCAGGGGATCTCCCCAACTCAGGGATCAAACCGGGTCTCTTGTGTCTGCCGCATTGGCAGGCAGATTCTTACCATTAGCACCACCTGGGAAGCCCTGGTCTCATGGCTCAACTATTTGCTAATCTCGTGACCATGGGCAGAATTATCTAACTTATTTGTGCCTGGGCTTTCTTATCTGTGGAGAGGGAGCTGTTGTTGTTCAGTCACTAAATCGTGTCTTACTGTCTCTTTGCAACCCCATGGATTGTATCACGCCAGGCTTCCCAGTCCTTCACTATCTCTTGGAGCTTGCTCAAACTCATATCCATTGAGTCACTGGTGCCATCCAACCATCTCATCCTTTGTCACCCTCTTCTCCTCCTACCTTCAATCTTTCCCAGCATCAGGGTCTTTTCTACTGAGTCAGCTCTTCGCATCAGGTGACCAAAGTATTGGAACTTCAGCATCAATCCTTCCAATGAATATTCAGGGTTGACTTCCTTTAGCATTGACTGTACATGAGATTTCCCAGGCAAGAACACTGGAGTGGGTTGCCGTGCCCTCCTCCCAGGAATCAAACCTGGGTCTCTTAAGTCTCCTGCATAGGCAGGCAGGTTCTTTACCATTAGTTCCACCTGGGAAGCCCCAGAGAAGGGGCTGATGGATAATGAAATCACCTGCAGCATAGGGCCTTTGTCAGGATTGAGTTGTTAAACATTTCAACACTGAGAACAGTGCCAGAGGAAGAGTAAGCACCAACAGCTCTTAGCGGGAAATGAGTACCTGTCTGCACAGCAGCGCTGTGAGTCTCTGCCCTGTGACGAGGAATGATGTAGACGATGCAACACAGGAGCTTTGCAGTCGGTCAGCACTAGGTGGAGCCCAAGTGTTGAAGGTGTGGTGTGACCTGGGGCACATGAGTTAGTCTCTCTAAGCCTCCATGTCCTCATCTGATAAATGGGACAGATGCCAACGACCAGACAGGGTGGTGGAACTTTACCTTAAGGAGGACATGATGTGAAACAAGTCAGTGGCCCCTGCACACAGCAAATATTCAAAACATATTATCTGTCAGAAAAAAGAAATTGCCCATTCCCTATATCTTTTTGGTTAGTTAGTGTTGGTTGCTCAGTCATGTCCAACTCTTCTCTACCCCATGGACTGTAGCCTGCCAGGCTCCTCTGTCCATGGGATTCTCCAGGCAAGAATACTGGAGTGGGTAGCCGTTCCCTTCTCCAGAGGATCTTCCCAACCCAGGGATTGAACCCAGATCTCCTGCATCACAGGCAGATTCTTTACCGCCTGAGCGACAGGGAAGTTCTTGTATATCTTTGAAAGTCAAAGTGAAAGTTGCTTAGTCATGTCTGATTCTTTTCAACCCCATGGAATTCTTTAGGCCAGAACACTGGAGTGGATAGCCTTTCCCTTCTCCAAGGGATCTTCCTAACCCAGGGATCGAACCCAGGTCTCCCACATTGCAGGCAGATTCTTTACCAGCTGAGACACAAGGGAAGCCCCCCTATCTCTTTACTTCACTAATTTTTTAAACTTGTTTTGGGAATTTACCATTTGTTTTCAATTGGCACATGAAGCTTTTTTTTATGACTCTTTTTTAAAAGTCTTTATTGAATTTGTTACAATACTGCTTCTCTTTTATGTTTTGGTCAGGAGGCATGTGGGGTCTTAGTTCCCTGACCAGGGATTGAACCCTCACCTCCTGCATGGCAGGCGAAGTCTTAACCATTGGGCCACCACGGAAGTCCCCTTTGTGACACTTTCTTAAAATAACTCCTTACTTTCCTGAAACTTTTCCAAACTGCTGTCTCAACTTCCCTCAGTAAAAGAGAACAGAATTCTAATCTAGTATATACCCTTCAATAGAGCACAGCAAGATTTTAAATGGAGGTATGAATGAAGCTTTCCCACATCTTCACTGCTGTTAGTAATGTCAAGAATAAACATACCCGACAGGTCAAATAATTGTTGCTATTGATATGACTCATTGCAGGTCTTGCATTTGGAATCTTAGGGTGTGTGTACAAAAGTGTGTGTGTGTGTTTGAGTGTAGCCATTGGCTTCTCCCCTCTTGAAAGTGACTTTCCTGCGTTGAAGCACCTTGCTCTGGGAGTGACAGCAACTAGACACCCCAGTTCTCATTCTGATTTTCCCTCGAATGGTCTCCTTCTTGCCACCTGCTCAAGAGTCTCCACTATCCCAGTTAACCACACCCAGATCTCAGGACACCACCCTTTCTCCTTGGCTGCTTTGACTCGCTTCTTATTAGCCAACCTACTGGCAGCACCCAATCTCATCCCCGTGGTGTTCACATTACACAGTTGGTGTCTGCTCTGTTGCACATATTGTTTTTTCCCTCAGCTTATTTCTAGATTCACATCCTTGTCCTATGGAGTCCTCCTCTTTTGATACTGTTCCTCCAACTTTTCTCTCCCATTCAGAACTCCCCCAGGCCAGCATCATAAGAGGTGGGGGCTGGTGGACTGACCATACTTTGGGCCATTTCTATCACCGTTCCTCTCTCTTCAATAAGTGTTTGCTTTTTATGTCCACAGTGCTCCTGACGTCTATAGCTTAGCATCCTCGGTTGACCCATTTTCACAACCAGAGATGACTGAGTAACCAATCTGATCTGTGTTCTTTTCTCTACTCTCCCCTCTGGCATTCATTAATGAGCTTGATCTGCCTACTGAATCATCTCTCAAAGATCTTACACCACTTGGGCCAAACACTGAATGCCTTCATCTTACCAGAGAGTTCTCTCTCAACATCTTTTCTATCAGCATTTCCAATATTCCATGTATTTCTCCCAGTGAAATGAAATATTTTTGGCTCTACGCTCTACCAGGAAATAAGCCTTTTCCAAATGCAAATTTCTGAGCCCAGGTGAAACAAAGCCAGTTATTTGGAAGCCATTAGCTACTTCCTGCCCAGTAAGGGCTGAGGAGCTGGAGGTGGGGAGTGGGATCAGCCACATTAGTCATCTCTTACAGTAAACAATGAATTGAGTGAGTGAAAGTCGCTCAGTCCATGTCCAACTCTTGGCGACTCCACGGACTGCAGCCTGCCAGGCTCCTCTGTCCGTGGAATTCTCCAGGCAAGAATACTGGAGTGGGTTGCCATTCCCTTCTCCAAGGGATCTTCCTGACTCAGGGATTGACCTTGTGTCTCCTGTGGCTTTTGCATTGCAGGCAGATTCTTTACCGCTGAGCCATATGAATGAAGGGGAAGCCCAGTGAATTAGGAAGTGAATAAAAGAAAGTAGGATTGGCCCCAGATAGCTAGATGAAACAAATGATCTTCCCAAACTTGTGAAGTCCGTGCTAAGTTGCTTCAGTTGTGTAAAACTCTTTGTGACCATATGGACTGTAGCCCGCCAGGCTCTTCTGTCTATGGGGATTCTCCAGGCAAGAATGCTGGAGTGGATAGCTATGCCCTCCTCAGAGTATCTTCCCAACCCAGGGATCAAACCTGGATCTTTTATGTCTCCTGCATTGGCAGGCAGGTTTTTTGTTTTTTAACCAGTAGGGTCACCTGGGAAGCCCCCTTCCCGTACATAGAAGATCGCTAAATCTCTTCAAGTGAGAGATTTGACTTTTCTTAATTAAGAGTAATCTTTTAACATTCAGATAACCTGCCCCATGCTGCAAACTTGTATATAGCCCTACTCCTACCCGGCCTCCGAAGATCAGCCCTCTTGGGGTCACCTGAGATACTGTCTCCTGGGCTGGAGTCCTAACATTTCCACCCAATAAAACCTCTCACTCTTAGGTTGTGTGTATTTTTTTAGTCAACATCTCCCTCTCCTGGATCATTCACTCACACTGTTCTTTGTCTTTCACATGTTTATCCCTCACTGGGCATCCTTTCTGTCAGTCTGAACTACTCAGCCACCTTTTTTTTGATGCTGTACTCAATAGGTTATTAGTAAGAACTGAAGTAAGAAAAAAAAAAAGATGGAGAGTGAATCTAATCACTGTAATTCACTTAAACTGAGTTGGGCTCAGCTGTTGGTACTCAATACATATCACACAAATATATCTGCCTCAAAAATACAACACTCCCGATCAAACAAAAACTCTCTTGACACTTCCCTCTCCTGCTTTATTTCTCACAAATAATCATTATTATCAACCCAGTGTACATTTTTCCAACCCTTTTCCCCACCATACGTTTGAATCCCTTATCACAATAAACCACATGCAAATGTCTAGAGGCACCCAATTACTACTGGTTGGATGAATCAATATGTAGATGTGTGTGTGTGTGTATACAAATGAATTTGTCTGCATATAGGATTGTGAACGTGTTTTGTATATAAATCATATTGCTTTATACATATTGTTTGGCAGCTTGCTTTTTTTACCGAACATCATATCTTGGGACTACTTCCATGGTACCACATATTGCTCTATTTTATTCAACAATACTGATGTGTGGCATAGTATGTTCTGCGTATTTATTTGCCCATTACTATACTGATGGGTATTTACATATTTCCTACATTTTGCCATTTATAACCAAAGCTATCCCATAAATCCTGGCAAAATTTTCTGCCTACATGTACATGTGTTCTTTTGGAATTGTTTATTTGAAGGGAATTGTTGAGTAAAATGTTCTGTGCGTTTTTAATAAACGTTGCCAAATGGCCCTCCACAAAGACATTTGAGTTTATATTCCAGCTGTGAGGGAGAGTCTGTATTTGCCCACATGCTCACCAGTGTCAGATATTATTGATTCTTTTAATTTTGCCAGTCTGATGGGTGAAATGGTGGTTTTTTAAAATTCACATTTCACTGACCTTTAGTTAGATTAAGTGTTTTTCAGTATTTTACTGGTCTTTTCCACTGCAAATCTATTCTTTATACATTATTTTATTCTTTTTCTCCCAGTTCAGAGAAAGAAATCCCCCCTCTGTCAGTACCCAAGGATTAATTTCCTTAGGTTTCCCTTGTTTCTCAATTAACTTCTTTCTTTAGCATCTTCAATTTTCCTGTCTTCACAGATCGAATCCTCTTGGTTTTCAAACCTGCTGCTGCTGCTGCTAAGTCGCTTCAGTCCTGTCCGACTCTGTGCGACTCCATAGACGGCAGCCCACCAGGCCCCGCCGTCCCTGGGATTCTCCAGGCAAGAACACTGGAGTGGGTTGCCATTTCCTTCTCCAATGCATGAAAGTGAAAAGTGAAAGTGAAGTTGCTCAGTCGTGTCCGACTCCCAGAGACCTCATGGACTGCAGCCTTCCAGGCTCCTCTGTCCATGGGATTTTCCAGGCAAGAGTACTGGAGTGCCATCGCCTTCTCCGTTTCAAACCTAATCAGACGCAATTATCTTGGGATAAAAGGCTGTACCTTCCCCTTTAAGTCCTGTCTTGTTCTCTCCACCCCTTTGCTTGACTGATGAACGCTCCACACCTGTTCCTCTAGTCAGTGATGCCAGTGAGTTCACTCAGTCCTGATTTAGTTGATGCTTTTATGCCCTTTTAAGTACCAATGCCCAGAGAAGGCGATGGCACCCCACTCCAGTACTCTTGCCTGGAGAATCCCATGGATGGGGATCCCGGTGGGCTGCCGTCTATGGGGTCTCACAGAGTCGGACATGACTGAAGCGACTTAGCAGCAGCAGCAAGTACCAATGCCATCTCTTTTTAGTTAGCATCTTCTCTTAGCTCCCATGACACCTTCCCATTCTTTCTTACCCCTAGGATTACCTTCTTTCTTTCTCAAGCGTTTTTTTTCTTTTCTTGGCCAAAAAAGCATGGATTTTTAGCCATTCCTGTTTTTGTAACTTTGTGCTCTACCTTCACCTGTTACTTTGGAAATCTCACCCATTCCCAAAGTTTTAACTGTTGTCTCCATGTAAAGGACTCTCAAATCACTATCCCCAATCCTGAAAGTGTGACTCAGTCATGTCTGACTCTTTGTGACCCCATGGACTATATACGGTCCATGGAATTCTCCAGGCCAGAATACTGGAGTAGGTAGCCTATCCCTTCACCAGGGGATCTTCCTGACCCAGGAATGTGTCATTAAAAATCCACTCTTTCATTGTGCTTTCCCCCTCGAGTCAGACCTCGAAACTTAAATTTCAGAGCACTAAATTACACTTATTATTTCCCTCTCTCCTAAATCAATCCTTGTGATTTTATAAATTATTGTAGGGAACAAGAAGAAGAAAATACTATTATCCAAGTAACAGAATTCTCCCTTCATAGAGATTTATTTTGCCTACTAAACACTTTGATGACTCACATTCCCTGAAGGAGGCTAGATGAGAAGGTAACATCAGAAAAGATCAAGCTTATATTAAAAAAAAGTTGGTCATGAAGTTAATTTCTAAGTGAGACTGATCCATCACACTTTTATTTTGCTGGCTATTCTCTTCAAGAGCTCTTTGTTTGGGGAAGTTCAGGATGAAACAATTCAGGATGGGAGAGGCCATGGAAAGAAAGAGGAGGGAACAGGCAGCTGGTATCCAGAATGGAAATTTGGCAAAAGAACAGATATGTTTAAGAAGGATTTTATGAAGCTTTTCACTTGGTAGAGAATGATAGATTGACCATATTTTTCCTTCAGCACCCTAAAGATGTAACTCTGCTGTCTTCTCACTTGTACTATTTTAAGAAATAGTACAAGAATTCTTTTGTCTTCCTTACTTTGTTCCACTGTATAAAACATGTCTTTATTCTCTGGCTGCCTTTAAGATCTTCTCTCTAACAACAGTTTTGAGCAATTTGACTGTGGCATTCTTTGGTGCATATGTGTGTTTCTTGTCCTTGGTTTTGTCAGACTTCTTAGATTTATAGTTTCATCCAGTTTGGAAATTCTTTAGTCATGATTTCTTCTGAAGCTTTTCTTTCTTCTCATCTCTTTCCTCTTTTTCTAGGACTCCAATTTCAAGTATATTAGGCTACTTGAAGTTGTCCTACCACTCTGGATGGCCTATTTACTTTTCAAAAACTCTATTTCATTATAGCTTGTTTTTAATGCTTTACCTTAAAGTTTTATATTTTCTTCTGTATTGTCTAATCTGCCATTAATCTCATATAGTGCACTTTTTCCCATCTCAGACATTGTAGGTTTCCTCTTTAGAAAACTTGATTTGATGCTTTAAAAAAAATATCTATGTCTCTACTTAGCATGTTCAGTCTTTCCTCTTGCCTCTTGAACATATGGGACACAGTTATAATAGCCATTTTTACATCTTTGTCTTCTAATCCTGGTATCTGTGTCACTTCTGGGTTAGTTTTGATTAATTTGTCTTCTCATTATGAATTCTATTTTTCTGCTTTGCATGCCTGGTAATTTTTTATTGCATACCACACACTGAATTTTACCTTCGTGTTGGCATTTTTATATTCCTATACATATCTTTGGGCTCTGTTTTAGAACACAGTGAAGTCACTTGGAAACAATGTGATTTGTTTTTTAATTGTCTGGCTTTAAATATTTGTTAGGTGGGACCAGAGCAGCATATAGTCTAGGATATTTTCCATTTCTAAGTCAAAACACTTCTGAGTTCTCTACCCGATGCCCCATGAATCTTAATTTTTTTTAGTCTGGCTGATTAGTGTAGTCAGGCTTCCCTGGTGGCTCAGGCAGTAAAGAACCCATTTGCAATGTGGGACATACAGGTTCCATCCCTGGGTTGGGAAGATCCCCTGAAGAAGGGAATGGCAACCCGCTCCAATATTCTTGCCTGGGAAATCCCATGGACAGAGGAGCCTGGCAGGCTACAGCCCATGGGGTCGCAAAAAGTCAGACATGACTGAGCAACTAATACTTTGGCTAGTATATGTAATATTCTTGGCCCTAAGTTAAATTCAGGTCCTGGTTTCCCTAATCTTTGGGGGGAGTTATTTTCCCAAATTCAGATAGTTTTCTTACATTTATGCTCTGAGAATACTTTGCTAAATACTAAATGTGTGGATCTTCTGAAGAGGGTCTGATTTTTTTTAAAATATTGGATGTCAGATATTTGAACTTTATGTTGCTAGATGCTGGTATATTTGCATTTCTTTTAAAAATTGTGAACTTTGTTTTGTGACTCAATTAAATTCTATGGAAACAGTTTGATGTTTCCAAGCCTAGCTTTGAAGCTTTGTAAGTTGTGTCTAGAAAAGCCTTGTTTGTTGTTCAGTCTCTGAGTCATGTACAACTCTTTGCAACCCAGCATGCCAGGCTTCCCTGTCCTTCACTATCTCACAGAGTTTTCTCAGACTCGTGTCCATCGAGTCGGTGATGCCATCCAACCATCTCATCCTCTGTTGCCCCTTTCTCCTCCTGCCCTCAATCTTTCCTAGTATCAGAGTCCTTTCTAATGAGTCAGTACTTCGTATCAGGTGGCCAAAGTATTGGAGCATCAGCATCAGTACTTCTAGTAAATATTCAGGGTTGATTTCCTTGAGAATTGACTGGTTTGATCTCCTTGCAGTCCAAGGGACTGTCAAGAGTCTCCTCACCACAATTCAAAAACGTCAGTTCTTCAGTGCTCAGCCTTCGTTATGGTCCAATTCTCATATCAGTATATGCCTACTGGAAAAATTGTAGCTTTGGTTTTACAGGCCTTTGTCAGCAAACTGATGTCTCTGCTTTTTAATACACTGTCTAGGTTTGTCATAGCTTTAGAGAAGACTTCAGTCGAAACCTAATTTGCATCCACTACTGAGCAATACTCTTCTGAGAATTCTACTCAATGCCCTCCACCCTTGC
Organism: Bos grunniens; assembly: GCF_055505025.1. Lineage (NCBI taxonomy): Eukaryota > Metazoa > Chordata > Mammalia > Artiodactyla > Bovidae > Bos > Bos grunniens. The sequence continues at coordinate 14,016,876 of NC_141168.1, forward strand.
TGGTGGAAACGTCCTCTATTTCGAACTCGATGCGAGCTCTGGGACGGTTCTGCCTGATCGTTTCCAGTGGCCTTTCCCTGCCTCACAGCGGTTTCCTTAGAGGCATGCACTCATCACAGCAGCTGAGGAATCACTAAGAGCCCTCTGGGGATTCTGGAGCTCTTTTTCTTTCAGCTTTCCTCTCTCTGTCCTGGGATTTTAGCCACTTTAGATTCTGGCCACTCTTTAAGCTCCAAACTCGAGTCTTCTTAACTCAGAGAGACAGGCACTTTCCAGTTTTCAGCACTGCTACCTGAAATAGTTCTCGAGACAGCCATAGGGTCACCCCATTTATTTCATTTCTCTTAGGGATCCTTGTCTTGTGCCACCTGTTGTCCAATTTCTCAAAACTATTTTACTGTAGCCTATCTTCTTGCATTATTTTCCGCTCTCCCTAAACCAATCTTTTCCTGTTCTTCACCTATGTCCTGTACTTTGAGCCTGTGTATCTTTGGCAACCCTTTCCTCCTTTCCTGTTTTTTGCTCTCTTGTTTTTCTCAGTCTTATGCCGACTCAGTCTGTCTCTTACAGGAAAGTAATATCATCATAATTGGGAGTAATCTCTTTCTTGCCCAAAGGTTTGGGGCTTAATGACATCAACGATTACATAAAGCACACCTGGATAATCCAAGGTAATTCCCCTGTTTTAAACTTAATTGATTAGAAGTCTTAATTCTACCTTCGACCTGAATTCCACTTCACAGTGTAACTCAACATATTTACAGGTTCTGGGAAGTAGGACGTTGCATCCTTGGGAGGCATTATTCTGCTTTGATCTCTGGTGCGGCAAACAGGAACCCAGAGTCTTATTCTCCCCACCCTGCATATTAACATAATTATCTGCTCTCTGAACTTCTGAGCTTCCAATTCTGCCCTCCTCACCTCTCTCCCATCTCTTTCCCTGAGCAAGATGTAGCCAGGGACTCCCTGGGTGGTCCAGTGGCTAAGATTCTGCACTCCCGCTGCAGGTGGACTGGGTTCGATCCCTGATCGGGGAATTAGATCCGGCATGCTGCAACTAAGTTTGCATGCTGTAACTAAAGATCCCACATGCTGCAATTAAAAGATTCCACACGCTGCAATGAAGATCGAAGATCCATGTGCCACAACTAAGATCTGGTGCAGACAAATGAAATAAATAAAAATCAATATTAAAAAAGATGCAGCCAGAACATAATTGCACAGTGCTAAGAGAACAGACTCTGTATGATTTCAGTGCCTTTAGACCATGAAAGTTTTGCACTTTGTTTTATGTCCTTGTACATAAAATACTGGATACGTTCCAGTGTGTCGTAGTTTATGGTCTATGGGAACTTGAATAGAATTTGTATCCTACTGTTGTGCGAAAATTGTATAGATCTTAATTATGTTGAATTGATTCACAGTGCTTTTCAGGTCTACTGTATACTTCTATGGGCTCCCCTGATGGCTCAGCTGGTAAAGAATCCACCTGTATTGCAGGAGACCCTGTTTTGATTCCTGGGCCGGAAAGATCCCCTAAAGATGGAATAGGCTACCCACTCCAGTGTTCTTGGGCTTCCCTGTTGGCTCAGTCAGTAAAGAATCTGCCTGCAATGTGGGAGACCTGGATTCTATCCCTGGGTTGGGAAGATCACCTGAAGGAGGGCATGGATACCCATTCCAGTATACTTGCCTGGAGAATCCCCATGGATAGAGGAGCCTGGCAGGTTCCACGGGGTCACAAAGAGTCAGAAATGACTGTGCGACTAAGAACAGCACAGAATATCCTTCCACTTATCTGTATATTCATTCTATTAATTTTTGAGGGTTTGATATTAAATCTCCAATAAAAAAACTCAATTTATCTACTTAAAAATTAATTGTAGTATGTAATGCAACTATATATAATCTTGTTCTGTATTGTCTACATCTCCTGTCAATGTGTTATCATACTTTCATCATTTAAAAGAAATAAAAGTTATCCACACACACACACACACAAAAACCCAAAACAAAACAAGATACAGCCAGGTAGGGGCAGCACAGAGAGAGGACAGAGGTTGGGGAGACTGGCAAACATCTCCTTGGGTGATTCTCCTGTCTTTCCCTCAGCCCATATAATTTTTACCTCTTCTGTACAGGAACAAACAGACCCTCAAAGTATCTTCCAATATCTTCCAACTCTGTTGTTTAGAGACAGATTTCAGTTTTTAAATTAAAAAGGGAAGAGTTCAATGTATTACCATTCTCTTCATCTATAGCACTTCATCCTGTCATTAAGAATTCAGTGTTGGGGAGAGAAACCCAACATGGTAACCAAAGGCTTTGAGGGAGGCTTGCCAGAGAGAACACCCGTCCAAGAAAGTGTCCAGGGGAAGGGCAAGGAGAGAGCTGTCAGAGCTCAGTGTGACCTTTAGCCCAGCTTCTCAGGCTGACCATCTTCAGGAGCCAGAGATGCGGCTCCCCCATCTAGGAGATCTCCTGTCAGAGTAGAGGGACCGTATCCTCATCCACATTTCAATATATGAATGACTTGGATAATTTGAATGAATAAGCAGTATTGCAGATGGGAGTGGAGAATGACGAGATATTTTTCTATGGCATCAGCCATATGGAAGGGGCTCCAAGCTACTAAGCTGTGACAACGATTAGGGAGTCAGGAGCCAGCTGGCTACTCTCATCTGACTGATAAGTCTCTTCAATCTGCCTCCATCTCGAGGGAGGAAGATCGCAGCACTTTCTATGCTTGGCAGTGGCACTGAGCCAAGGCAGCCCATGAGTTACATCAGCTCTCGTGGGCTCAGCAGGACCCACACAGCTTTTGCTGGAGTGAGAGCTTGCCAGCCGAATGAGGGCATGACGTGGTCCCATCCAAAGCAAGAACAAGTCTCCGCTCCCTATATCTGCTGACACCCTCCATCTACCCTCCCTCTGCCCACCGCCCCACTCAGGAATAACTCAACAAAAACCCCAGGAGCAAAGATGAAGGGCAGAAGGTACAGAAAAGGAGAGAAGAGGCTGTGTCTGGGCATGTGGGCACATACCACCTCTTGGGTTCAACCATGCCAACCTGACAAGCACAGAGGCATATTGAGTTCCATTAACAGGCTGATAAAAACTGAGATTGAACAATTGTAGTTGGCTATAGCTATTTTTCATCATATGTTCCAAGTGTTCATGGAATCCACACTATGCTTATCTCTTGATTGATTATCATGTACATCAATAGCATTAAAGGACTCATTAAATCTGGAAAAGATCTAAAGCCAAAACACTTTCCCACAAATATGGTGCATTCAAATGCCAACCAAAAACATGTGCTGTGGCTGTAACTCTGTTAGAAGCAAGAACCCCAACATTAATTTTAAATTGTGTTCCTGCAGCTTCAGTGACAATAATAAATCTTGTACATCATTGTGCTGGGCTGTGATTAGTCATTCAGTCATGTTTGACTCTTTGCGACTCCATGGACTATAGCCCACCAGACTCCTCTGTCCATTAGGATTCTCCAGGCAAGAGTACTGGAGTGGATTCCCGTGTCTTCTTACAGTGGATCTTCCCAACCCAGGAACTGAACCAGGTCTTCCACATTGCAAGTGGATTCTTTACCAGCTGAGCCACCAGGGAACTCCGTGTATCACTAGACTCTGATGAAATGGGGAAGCGTCACACATGCCTGATTGGCTTCGGGTTTATTCTCTCTGTTAGGCCACTTCCACAGCTCCTTTTCCCAGGGACTCACCTTAAACCATTCCACCACATCCAGCCCAACTGAGTAAGCGTTTTGAAAATGAATCCTTTGGAGGACAGGCCTAGAAAAGGCAGAGAGAAGTGGAGGTTCCCAGGGACCCGTTAGCTGTCCTCCAGGGATCTTGGGGTCCTATGTCTAGGACCTCAGTAGAATGAGGTTATACCAGCTGCCAAGCAGATTCTCACCCTTAGCTGCTGTGAAATGGTGGCTTGACAATGCTTCTCATGTCTCTGTCATTCTCCCAGCCCCACCCTCCATCCCATTCCATGGTCCGTCTCCCACTCTTTACCAAAGGCACTGAGGTACCCCAAACAGCCAACACTTGTAAGAGTGCTTCAGCCAAGATGCATGTTCAACCATTTGTAGGTACAGTAAGTCCCTGACATATGAACAAGTTCTGTTCCAAGAGCATGTTTGTTAAGTCCAATTTGTTCGTAAGTCCAACAAAGTTACCCTAGGTAGCTGGGTAACACAATGAGCTATATGATACCGCACTGTAATAGGTGTACAATACTTTTCACACATATAATACATCAAAACAAACACAAAAAATTAGCTGTCTTAAAATTTGAGACTTTATTCTTTAAAACACCAAATCATCCATATTCAAAAGTTGAAATCAAAAAGGTTGTTGCAGAAGAATAAGAATGAAAACAATAGAAAGAAAAAAGCAAGCCACAAGAAAGAGAATGTAGTTAAAGTAAATATTTTTAATCTTGCAGTATAGTACCTTGAAAGGTGCAGTAGTGCAGTACCACACTGGCATACCTGGGCTGGCATTGAGTGAACAGGCAGGAAGGAGGAAGTGAACTGGCTAGAGGAGGAAGAGGAGGCATGAGATGGTAGAGCTGAAGGGTCATCGGCAATAGGAGACAGAGGGCAAGCTGCAGTTTCACTCATGCCTAATGCTGATGGAACACAGCTTCGCATGTTTGAAAGTTCACAACTTGAAGGTTCGGACGTAGGGGACTGTCTGTATTACAGTCCTTTCCATTTTACAGATGAGAGCACTGAGGATGAGTGTTTCCTGAGGGTCCCTAAGAGCCCAGATCTATGTGATTCCAAGGCCTCCATTTTCCTCTACCCCATGTTGCACTTGCTGTTATTTAGTTGCTAAGTCGTGTCCACCTCTTTGTGACCCCATGGACTGCATCACCAACTCAAAGGACGTGAGTTTGCACAGCACACCAGGCTTCCCTATCCTTCACTGTCTCCCTGAGCTTGCTCAAACTCATGTCCATCGAGTTGGTGAGGCCATCCAACCATCTCATCTTCTGTCGTTCACTTCTCCTCAATCTTTCCCAGCATCAGGGTCTGTTCCAATGAGTCAGCTCTTAGAGGATAGTTCGATCTAGTGAGGCTGTTAGAGGCACATGAAGCACAGAAGCCAACTTTAATCTGCCCATTCAGGTCTCCAGTCCTGTCTGCTGGAGATGAAGAAGCAGCAGATCCCTTGATTGGCTTTCAGAGCAGCTTCCTCCCTTCAGAGCTGAGCTTTTCTGCTTTGAATACCCTGAAGACCTAAATCTCTAGAGCCTCCATCTGCTTTTATCTACTTTTCAGCTACCCAAGTGACATGTCTTCTAGCTGGCTTCTGGCTTCAGACAGACTAAAATCCCCTTTAATCATCCTGCTGGCATTGTTTCTCTGACGGTTACAGAGACCACCGGTCTCCTGGGGGACCCAGGGAGTCATCTCGTGTTTACAGGTAAATAATGAGTCATGAAATATATTTACATACCAGGACTTCAGCAAGATTTCAATAAAGATAACTAGTGCAGGGTAAAGCTGCTTCCCAGGGAGGATGGATGATTCATCACACGTTTAAGAAAAGACAAGCCTCATTTCCTCCCCAGCTTGAGGGGATACATGCTCTGTACTCTGTGATCTCCAAGTGGGAGGGACTTGGCCACCCCTGGGCCCGGAGAAGGAGTGTCAACCACACTTGTGAACTGAAGGTTGCCTGTAGTTATGCCCTGCTGTCTGCTGGCCCTTCTTCTGGGCACTTTCTTAGGTGGGTTCTCCTCTCAAGAGCTCACTCTCTGAATCCAGAGCCTTAGCTTTTGGTTTGACTCCATTTGGTACATGCCTTCAATGGTCTGGAATGAATGTGGGAGTTTAGTCTTAGTGGCTGGTGTGCTGCGTCTTGGTTTTCTCCATCTCCAGGAAGGAGTTTGCTTTCTTGGTCTCTTCTTGCCCACGGACCCTTCCCAGTCTACTCCCCATGATGAGTTCTGTATGCCTGAGCCATGGAAGGGCTTTGAACCATCGCTCTCTCAGGATGGGAAGGTGAGCTGGGTGGGTTTCTTCCACCTAAATGGCCTTTTATGCTTCCCGCAGGTGTCAGAACTCAGACCATCCATCAATGGCCATCCACGAGGGTGCAGCCTGCAGGCAGCCCGCTCTCTCTGGAGTGCACCGTGAAGGGGACATCAAACCCCACCCTGTACTGGTACCGGCAGGAGGCAGGGGGGAGCCTCCAGCAGCTCTTCTATTCTTTTAGTGCTGGCCAGATAGAACCTAGGGAGTTCCAGAACTTCAAAGCTTCCAGGCCCCAGGACGGCCAGTTTACCCTGAGTTCTAAGAAGCTGCAGCTCAATAACTCTGGCTTCTACCTCTGCGCCTGGAGTCTCACACTGCGCTGGGTGGGGCAGACATCTGTGCAGAAACCCTGTCCTCTCCCACGCCCTCCTCACCCCCTGCAGCAGCCCTCACTCAGGGACTAGGCAGAGGATGTCTGTCACTGGGTTTCTGACTGTCAGCCAGCGTGAGGGCAACAGACTCAAGCCAGAGTCTCCAAAAGAACTTTACTACGATCTTGCTTTTTGTTTAGTCACCCAGTTGTGTCTGACTCTTGCGACACCATGGACTGCAGCCTGCCAGGCTCCACTGTCCATGGGATTTCCCAGGCAAGAATTACTGGAGTGGGTTGCCATTCCCTTCTCCAGGAGATCTTCCCAAGCCAGGGACTGAACCCACATCTCCTGCATTGGCAGGTGGATTCTTCACCACGGAGCTGCCAGGGAAGGCCCACCATGTTCGTAGGGAGAAGGGAAAAGATTTATGTGTGGAGAACCTGTGACATGCAGGCACACGGTCACATTCCTGACGTGCCGATGTCTCGTCTAGGCTATCATGCTTCAGCCCTGAAAGTGTGCTGTTCCTTGCCCATCACCCTCTTCTCCCACATTCCTGTGGGTCTACGCTGGGAGCTGAGTCGTGCCTATGGTGACGAGAGACGAGAGGAATAGCATGCACCCTCACTGGGGTGTGATGTGATGGGGGACCAGTGAGCAACTCTGCGGATGCCAACTCAGGTTACCTAATTAGTTACTTTTCATCACCTGGGAAAGTCTCCTGTCCTTACTCTTTGTGTGAAGAATAGACATCTTGTGGAGGCTTTGGGCCAGGGAAGGAGCAAGATGTTATTGTAGGGGCTGCAAGAGTGATTTTGTTAGTATCAGAAATGTGTACTTAGGAACATTGATGATTGTTTTGAGTTTTAGATTTTTTTTTAAATTCCCATTCTATTGTGTCTCCTGACTCTCCTTATAGCAATGGAGGGAGCAGAGAAGCAGATGGTGATCAAAGAGATGCAAGAGACCGGATAAAGAGAGCATGTGTGTGTAAAGGCAAAACCCTGAAAGAGAGAAATTACTTGGATGGAAATAAAGGAGAAGAAAGGCTCATGGGGATGGCTGGAAAGAGATCCCATAGTTACCTTGGCAACTGAGCCTCCTTCCTCAGCCCACAGCCCCGCATCCCTCCCTCCTCCTCGTCATTCCTAAAAAGACTTTCTTTTCTAATGTCCCTTCTGTTCCACGAGGGGGCACAAGAAGTCTTAAAATACTCTGTTCCTGGCGTCATTTCATTTAGGACAATTCAGACATGTGTTTGTTTTCAGTACCATTTAATCTGCAGAATAAAATCAGACAGAGACACAAAGCAATCAAGTCAGTATTGAATAACACTCAAGGGTCCTGTTGCACCTTCGGTCCACCATGTATTAAGCGGATACATATGCTGGACACTCAGAGCCAACACAGGGATTAAAAAGAGAAATGGAATACACTCAAGATGGTGCTGGGTATGGTCACAGCATGGCGTAGTTAAGACCCTTGGAATTTGAGATTAGCAGATACATACTACTACATATAAAATAGACAAATGCCAAGGTCCTACAGTACAGCACAGAGAACTATATTCAATATTCTATGATAAACCATGATGGAAAAGAATATGAGAAAGGATAAATATATATATGTATAACTGAGTCTCCTTGCTGTAACCAGAAGCTAACACAACATTGTAAATCAACTATACTTCAAGAAAAAGAATAAAAAATAGAAGTTGCAGGAAAAAAAATCAAGGCACTTTTTTTTTTCTCCCCCATGTGTGAAAATTTAAATTTACTAAGTCAATCAGCAATGCTTACAGCCATAAACATAAAGATGTATTTACAACTCAAGTTTGGTTCATATTTAGCAATAAACAGCATCTTAAGCCAGTGTTTGGATGTTGGTTGATCATTGACTATAAGTAGAAACAGATCTCTCCCTGAAACAGGTTTAGTTAATAGATTTTAATATGTAGGGCAGTTTTAGATTAATATAAACTGAGCAGATAATAAAGTTCTCATATATGTCCATTTCCTCCCCAGCCTTCCCTGTTATTAATATCTTATTTATATGAGTGTGGCATGCTTATTATTGATATATTATTATTGACTAAAGTCCATGGTTTACATTAGAACTTACTCTTTGTGTTGTACATTTCTGTGGTATTTGACAAGTATGTCGTGTCTTTTATTAACCACTACCGCTGTCATCAGCCGTCATGCAGAAGAGTTTTACTGCCTGACAAATGCCCTGGGCTTGTCTACTAACTTGTCTCTTCTTTCCCTACAAAGCCCGGTAACCACCAATCTTTCACTGTTGCTATATTTTAAGGCCTTTGGGTTTTGAGTTTAAATTTACCAGCTCTTATGACCTTGTGTCCATTTTCTAATTTCTCTGGAATTCATCTTCCTCTCCTGTGAAAATTTCCTTATTGGATCATTAAGTGTGTTGAATTAGATGGCATTTATGTTATGAAGCCCTATTATAGGGTCTACATTTGAACAGACATTATTTTTGTCTCTGAGTTTACAAGATATTTGGATTACAGCTTACCCAAAAGAGGGCTTCCCTGATAGCTCAGTTGGTAAAGAATTCACCAGCAGTGCAGGAGACCTTGGTTCAGTTCCTGGGTTGGGAAGATCCCCTGGAGAAGGGATAGGCGACCTACTTCAGTATTCTTGGGCTGCCCTTGTGGCTCAGCTGGTAAAGAATCTGCCTGCAATGTGGGAGACCTGGGTTGGATCCCTGGGTTGGGAAGATCCTCTGGAAAAGGGAAAGGCTACCCACTCCAGTATTCTGGCCTGGAGAATTCCATGGACTACACAGACCATGGGGTTGCAAAGAGTCGGACATGACTGAGTGACTTTTACTTTACCCAAAAGAAAGAAAGACTTGCCTTTTTTTTGTTAATTCTCTGAGTTTTAAAGTCTTTGACTGAGTTTGTTATAATATTGCTTCTATTTTATGTTTTGGTTTTTGGTCATGAGGCATGTCGGATCTCAGGGATGAAACCCACACCCCCTGCATGAGAAGGCAAAGTCTTAACCACTGGACCACCAGGGAAATCCTGAAAGACTTGTTTTTTAAAAAAAACTCTCTTAAATTCAAACTCTATAGTAATTACTAGTATTTTTAAGGGCTAAATATACTTTAATAGTAAAAATATGAAACTTGTACCCTATGCTGTTCTTGTTCAAACAGTCATGTTTTCTGCTGGACCTTTATGTAGACCCAGAATGCTTCTTAACAGTGAGGTGTTCCAGGACTCACTACTACTCAAGGGGTGTTGTACTATTCAAGGAGAGTTGGTAGAAGGTTTAAAACAGATTATTTCTGTAAGAAATTCAGAAAAGCTCTGAAAAAGCTTCAGAAGGAGAGATTTTTATCTGGAGTTTGAGTTTGGGGACAGGCTAGTATTTAGATAAGCAAAATGACATTCCCAGCAGGAGAGTCAGTTTGAATAGAAATGCGGAGATCTCCATCAATATTGAAAGTGAGGAAGCAGTCCGGATCACCACACAGGGCAATAGAGAGATAGGACTGCATTCACTGGTAAAGCAGGCTAGATCAGGAGAGGCCTACAAGCCATCCAAATTCATCAGAACAAGTTACTATCTGCCATGATATCTGCCCCATTCCTAAAGAAGAGTCCTATTCCTATAACTGCTTCCTGCAGTTATGGGAACTGGGCATCAGAAATCTACAACCATTGTAATGTCAGGAGACAAATGAAACCAGCGCAGGACAGAGGCTACTACTCAGAAATGCGCTCTCCTGCCTGGAATTCACCAATTTCACTCACCCCTTTGGAGAGATGGGACTGTCTCTTTTGAGCAGACCTTCCAATACCCCTGACTCTGACTCTGTAGGTGTGTCCGGACAATTCTTCCCATACGTGTCATTCCCCGGCCACTGGCACGTGGAAGATCCAGGGCCACAGGCTGGTGGCCAGAACTCCCTTTACATCTGGATCTTAGCCACTTGTGGGATTCATAGGGAGAGACCCTGGGGGCTCTAAGTGGCTTGGGGAATCTGGGGAAGGCCCTGGTTTGAGAAGCTAATGAGATAAAATTGGGTGACTTCCTGGTTGTGCCCAGGATTACACGCTTTGAGCTGAGGATGCTATGGCTCTTTGAGCTGCTGCAAAGCACATCTGCCCTGTTACTTATCCGTTTGTGTCCCGTTCTCTCCTTGGAGGTGTTGTGTATGGCTGAGTGTTTTTCTGTTCTCTCTGGGCTGTGTTCTCCCTCCTCCTCTTGCCCAGATGGGATGGACCTTGCCCATCACACAGACCCACAAGGCCTCAGCAGTAGGGACAATGCTGAGGGAAAGCCGGTCCCTAGGGCACACAGACACCAGCGCAGAGAGCCAGGGACCGTCCCTTTCTCAGTCTGTTGATGACCTAGGGCTCCCTTTCCTCTGAGTCATTAGCACCCACTCTTGAGATGAGTGGAAGGAAGTGGGAGGGTGTGTGTGGAGGGTGGGGGGAGGGAGTTGCCTGGGAGATGTGGGGCCAGAAGGCACCCCAGTGGGGTCCCAGCAGTTATGGCAGCTGCTCTGCCTCCTTCGGTGTCTCCAAGATGCTCCCTGCAGCCTCTGATGTAGGGCGTAACCTCCAGCAGGTGTGCGAGTTGTGTTGGGGGCGGGGGTCTGCACGTGCAGCTGAGGTGCCTGGATCTCCCTCCAGAGACCCTCCCCTCTCCCACTGTAGTTCTATTTCCACTGCCTGGGTGCTCACCAGAGGCCCAGGCAGAAAGGACCGCATGGGAAGAGGGTGAGGCAGGATGTGGTAAGCGTGGTGTTGGAGAAGCTCAGAAGGTGGGGGCTGGGGGAGAGACTTTCACAGGCGCCCCAGATGCAGGACCTGGTAAATGTCAGACCACATCCTGTTGTGAGTCCCCGGGACAGTGCTGGGGCAGGTGTGTGGCTGTTGCTGCTTATACTGATTTTACTCAGAGATAAACAGCTTGACAGCCAGCGCTGGCCTCAGACACCCCATCTCTTCCCTCGCTGTCTTCTAAAAGACCCCAACCTGCTGCTTTTACTTCCTGGCCTTTGATTCAAGCCCATTCTCCTTTAAACACAATTTTTTTTTTCTCTCTTCATTCAAGGAGCTGGGCCTCTTTCCAGGTGCCAGGGCTCCAGGTGCCTTTAGTTAACTCTGGGATTCCTGGGTCAGCACCAACTCCCTGACACCATGGACAGCCTCTGAGACTGTCATGCATGTGAATGGTTTGTGTCTGGGAAGAGCTTGCTGCTGCTAAGTCGCTTCAGTCATGTCCGACTCTGTGCGACCCCATAGACGGCAGCCCACCAGGCTCCCGTGTCCCTGGGATTCTCCAGGCAAGAACACTGGAGTGGGTTGCCATTTCCTTCTCCAATGCATGCAAGTGAAAAAATAAAGTGAAGTCGCTCAGTCGTGTCCGACTCCTAGCGACCCCATGGACTGCAGCCCACCAGGCCCCTCCGTCCATGGGATTTTCCAGGCAAGAGTACTGGAGTGGGTTGCCATTGCCTTCTCTGGAAGTTATGACTGCTGCTGCTGCTGCTAAGTCGCTTCAGTCATGTCCGACTCTGTGTGACCCTATAGACAGCAGCCCATCAGGCTCCCCCATCCCTGGATTCTCCACGCAAGAACACTGGAGTGGGTTGCCGTTTCCTTCTCCAATGCATGAAAGTGAAAAGTGAAAGTGAAGTCACTCAGTTGTGTCCGACTCCTCTCGACCCCATGGACTGCAGCCCACCAGGCCCCTCTGTCCATGGGATTTTCCAGGCAAGAGTACTGGAGTGGGGTGCCATTTAGATTGCCTGAATTACCTTTATCATGGTGATTTAGGGCCTATAGACTTTGAACCACTGAATCTGAAGAGCAGAGCTCCAGATTCCTTGGAGATCACTTTATCCAGTCTCCTCACTTCACAGAGGAGGCGATTGCAGCCCAGAGAAGAAAAATGAGTTGTCCATGCTATGCAGCTATGGAGGGCCAGAAGCCAAAGCCCTGTGTTTTAGCAGCTCCTGTATCTCAGGCAAAGCTTAGGGGAATATGAACTGAATGTTAAACAGTGATCTTGTTATGAATTTTACGAACCATTTGCGTAAGAATAAACAAGTTACAATGATCAGATCTGAGGTGGCCTGAGGATGGGGAGGTAACAATGAGGAAATGCAGATTTAGAATCCTGCAGAAACTAGAGAGTTGCAGAGATGAGCTGAAGAAACATGATAAAGTTAAGCACTCCCTGACACCTTTCCCCTCCCCCCGCCCAACAAAAGAGAGAAATCCGAATACCTGAACACAGGAAAGGGACCATGTGTTCACAAGCAGTGCATGTGGTGAAGACTCGGGGTTTGAGTCAAAAGTGAGCTCTGTGAGTCAGTGGGGTGAGTGGGTGCAGACACTGACGGGTTGCCCTAACGGGACCAAAGTAGAACGTACGGTGAACAGGAAGTGCAGCTCCCTCTGCCCCTCTGTAGGTCAGAAAAGCACAGTAGGAACATAGAAACAAATGGAAACATTGCAGAAGAGAGTGGCTGGCTGTGGAGAGAGTAGGAGTACTCAAAACTGCGCCATATGAGACAAAAAATTGAGAGAACTGGAAATGTTTAGCTTGAGAAACGAAGTTTTAGACTAATAATTATCATAATAGCAGCTAATATTTATTGACACTGTGGATAACAGCTATTCCTGTTGTGTGAATTAAATAAGATGAAATCACCTTACGAAGTTGGGGTTGTGATTGGGCCCATTTTATAGGCAGGAAAGCTGAGTCTCAGAGGTGGTCGTTTGCCCAAGATCACATAGTTTGTAAAAGCAGATCTAAGGCTTGGAACTGTGTCTCTTTGGCTTTAACGTCCGTGTTCTTTGTTGTCACAATGTTCTCATCTATCTACTGCATCCTTTTTCCGTTCCGCAAAGTCAGACTTTTAAAGGTTCTGCTTGTTCTGTCTCTCATAGATTCGCGGACTCAACTAGAGATGGGCATGCTAGTTGTCTTAAGAAGAACTTTCTTAAGAGTATAATTATGACCAATGCTTGGCACGACAATGAGATTTATGGAAACCTAAAGCGGACAAAATTCTTCATAGTGCTGTCCAGTGATCAAGTGACCTATCCAGACAGGTCGAGAGTTCTCTGTCCCGGGACAGATCAAGCATAACCAGGGGGAATTCAAGACTCTGCAATTTATGCTTCTTTACCACCAGAGTATCTATGATTCCAAGATCCAGTCAAGGTCAAGACCCATGGTGGGAGTGAGGGTACAGCAGGCTGAGCAGCAGCTACTGGAGTGACCTACAGCTTGGGTAGGGGTGTCACACTCAGGATCACTATCAAGTCACTATTTAAAAATCCACTTCCTTATGTCAGCAAGTCTGGTCATGTTGTGGTGGGGGTGGGTCAATGGGAAGTCCTATAGTACAGTCTTCCTGTCAAGACCAGCCCTCACACTAACAGAGGTCAGCTAAGATAAGTAGAGGAAACTTTCATGGAAATAGTCACAGCTGTTGGCTCTTTTTCAGTTCTATTTGCTGATGTATAGACCCATCCTCATCTCTGGGACCCCATTTCCCCAAGAAGCCCTCCTAGGAGTCCAGGTACAACAATTGATGGAGAGGGAGGAGAAAGACACACAGCTGGGATCTTGAGGGAGGGCTATGGTGAGCAAAGAACATGTGTGTTGCAGGGCGGCGATTCAGGACTCAACCAAGCACTGCCACAGTCAGTCCCCAGGAGAGGCAAAGAGCGTGGTGGCTAAGCACCCAGGGACTTCAGATCCACAAGAGAACAAAGTCCTCAGGATGGGAGGGGAGGATATCCAATGCTAGACTGAGGCAGGAAATGCTTTATTTGGGTGGCCGGGATGGGAAGGATGACAAGTCACATTATGGGGTCTCAAGGCCCAGAGACCACCTTTCTGGAAACTGTGGGACTCTGTCCCAAGTAGCAAGAATGAATTGCAGTTACTGTTGTTGCCAGGCTTGGTGGCCTTCTGCACTGTGAGTCTTCTTCCTATATGGCTACAGGGCCATTTCCATGGACATGGAAAAAGGGAACTTGGTGATGAAAGTTTAAGAAGCAGTCAGTGGGATTTATAGTACCAGATCTCATCATCTTATTTGATAAGGACTTATAAAGGGAAAACAGATTTTTTTTCAAATTTTTTCATAAAAGATTTATTGAGCACTTACTATGTACTATGCATTGTTCAAAGATTCTTATCCTTATGGAGCTTATGTAAAGATGTCTTTCCAGGAAGCAAGAAAGTTTCAAGGAAGTAAGGGAGAAGCACTACAAAATGACAAAGGACAAACTGGAGATGGTAATCATCAGAGTAAATTTTACCCAGGATCTAGGTAGTCTAATATCACTGGCTTACATACGGGTGGCTTATGCATGAGATACCGAGATACCAAGTGAACTTGCAGATTGTATTAAACAAAAACTTACACTAATTACAGTCTGTATATGGAAATAGGTAGCTTTTGAATATCTATAATTAATATCAATTATCTTTTCCCCTGTATCCTTACAGTAGTAATATGAAGTGGTTTGGGCTCACCTTTATTGTAAATTTATTAAAATAGGAATAAAGATACATTTATTACCTTTGTTAGTGACAAAGTGAAAGTCACTCAGTCGTGTCTGCCTCTTTGCAACCCCATGGAGACTATACAGTCCATGGAATTCTCTAGGCCAGAATACCAGAGTGGGTAGCCTTTCCCTTCTCCAGGGGATCTTCCCAACCCAGGGATCGAACCCAGGTCTCCCGCATTGCAGGCAGATTCCTTACCAGCTGTGGCACAAGGGAAGCCCAAGAATATTGGAGTGGGTAACCTATCCCTTCTCCAGAGCATCTTCCAGGCCCAGGAATTGAACAGGGGTCTCCTGCATTGCAGGTGGATTCTTTACTAACCGAACTATCAAAGGCAGAGGAACCATTGTTCAAATCACCAACATCCGCTGGATCATCAAAAAAGCAAGAGAGTTCCAGAAAAACATCTATTTCTGCTTTATTGACTATGCCAAAGCCTTTGACTGTGTGGATCACAACAAACTGTGGAAAATTCTGAAAGAGATGGGAGTACCAGACCACCTGACCTTCCTCCTGAGAAATCTGTATGAGGGTCAGGAAGCAACAGTTAGAACTGGACATGGAATAACAGACGGGTTCCAAATCAGAAAAGGAGTACATCAAGGCTGTGTACTGTCATCCTGCTTATTTAACTTATGTGCAGAGTACATCATGTGAAATGCCAGGCTGGATGAAGCACAAGCTGGAATCAAGATTACTGGGAGAAATATCAATAACCTCAGATATGCAGATGACACCACCCTTATGGCAGAAAGCGAAGAAGAACTAAAGAGCCTCTTGATGAAAGTGAAAGAGGAGAGTGGAAAAGTTGGCTTAAAACTCAACATTTAGAAAACTAAGATCATGGCATCCGGTCCCATCACTTCCTGGCAAATAGATGGGGAAACAATGGAAACAGATCACCCACCAAGACAGATTTTATTTTAGGGGGCTCCAAAATCACTGCAGATGGTGACTGCAATCATAAAATTAAGAGATGCTTGCTCCTTGGAAGAAAACCTATGATCAACCTAGGCAGCATATTAAAAAGCAGAGACATTACTTTGCCAACAAAGGTCTGTCTAGTCAAGGCTATGGTTTTTCCAATAGTCATGTATGGATGTGAGAGTTGGATCATAAAGAAACCTAAGCACCGAAAAATTGATGCTTTTGAGCTGTGGTGTTGGAGAAGACTGTTGAGAGTCCCTTGGACTACAAGGAGATCCAACTAGTCCATTCTAAAGGAAATCAGTCCTGAATATTCACTGGATATGTTGAAGCTGAAACTCCAATACTTTGGCCACCTGATGGGAAGAAATAACTCCTTGGAAAAGACCCTGTTGCTGGGAAAGGTTGAAGGCGGGAGGAGAAGGGGACAACAGAGGATGAGATGGTTGGATGGCATCACCGACTCAATGGACATGAGTTTGAGTAAACTCCAGGAGGTGGCAATGGACAGGGAGGCCTGGTGTGCTGCAGTCCATGGGGTTGCAAAGAGTCAGACAGGACTGAGTGACTGAACTGACTGAACTGAACTGTGCTAATAGGAACATTCTTCTTCCGGGCAAGTGACAGGGACTCAAGCGCCCTTCCCACAGGATTCCTGTCCCCCACCAGGACCAGCTGGATGCTTTCCTTCCTCACCTAATTTCTAAGGAAATCTCTAAAGGTCACAGGGTTGAGGTTCCTCTCCTTGAGAGCTACCCATGGGAAGTCCAGCTGTGCCCTTGGAACGGCAAAAACCCGGGGAATCACAGGCATTCTTCTAGAGACGCTTGGCTTGTAAGTCTCTTCAATCAATAAGCATGCTTTGCCCCTGGGCTGTGTGTGACTTGTGGAGTTTGCCCCTGGTCTACACTCTGCCCACAAATCTCCCTAACAGAATGAGTCTTGGATTAGCTTTGAGATTGGAAAAGTTGACAGGCCCAGGTCAATGAGGAATTGCTTTACCATTCCAGAAATGACTCTGGTCTCAGAAACTCCCCCTGAGCCCCTTTGACTGGAGCGGCCGTGGGTCCTGGTTTGCCAGGACCATCCTGGCTTACCCCTCCTGTCCCAGCGTCTTATGTTTCTCCCTCAGTAGCATCCCCATTTGCACAATAAGCAGTGTGACTGCCCTGTATCTAAGCCATCTGTGCTCAGTTTCACCTGAGGAAGAAAAAGAGGGGTTGACTAAAATTGATCCAGAAGGCTCTCTTTAGATTCTAGAGAAAGAGGCAGAGGAAGAAGAGATTAACTTCCCAGTGCCTGTGAATTGAATGCTGGGGGCAGGGTTGTCTGAGAGAGATGAGGAAAGGACTGTAAATGTTTGGGGGGCCTCCCTGGGTCAAGGGAGGGTGGGCCCATGTGGAGTTTCTCCATCTCTGCGATGTTTCCAGGAGTGAGAAGGTGACAAGCACCAAGTCATGCATCCTCCAGAGGACATTCGTTCCTCACCTTGACACACCCCAGGTGCCCACCATCAACCCCCCCATCCTCCCACCTGCTAATACCACTGCTTCTAGCACCCCAAAGATGACAGCCACCGAACCCGCAGACCCATCTCTCCCCCCCGCACCCCGATCTCGTCCCTACAGCTGGTCAGGTTTCTCCTCACAGGTCTGTTGCGCAAACCCTTGCCTCCAGCATTCCCTGCTCAGTCCACTACTCCTGATCCACAAAACAGCCTGTTCTCTCCAAGGCATTTGTTCCTCGTGTAGCTGCTCATCTCCCCGTCTGACCCTTGTGAGGAACCACCACGTGTCTAAAGCGTGGAAGGTGCTGCTTTTATGGGTGCTGGTCTAGAGACTAAACTTTGTTCTGGGATTTTTTTTTAAGTCACCACCAAAACAAGTAAACAACAATAGCAATGGCAAATTAAAAAAAAAATTGTCTGTGGTTTGAGAAATCTTGAGATACTCCTGACTGTTGGGAAGTTATAAGCATGTGATGAGCCTCCCAGGCCATCCCTCACTTGGGCCATGTCCTTTCTGCCCTGTATGCATCAGGTCCAGAGAACCCCTCATCTCCCGTTCCTGATACCCAGTTTAGGGGGATGGGTAATGTCACCCCAAATTCACGCCCACCCAGAACTTCAGACTGTGACCTGACTGGGAAATAAGATCTTTACAGATGTAATTTGTTAAGACTCTTGGGATGAAATCCTTCTGAACTGAGGGTATGTCCCAGATCCAGCGACTTGTGTCCTGGTAAGTAAAAGGAGGGAACTTGCACACAGATATGGGGAAGAAGGACGTTCACAGACCGAGACAGAGGGTGGGGTGATGCTGCCTTCAGCCCAGGAGGCCAGGAGCTGTCAGAACTGGGGAGAAGCAGCAAAGGATTCTCCCTGAGAGTTTTGGAGGGGAGTGCAGCCCTGCCAACACCTTGATTTTGACTTTTGGCCTCTGGAACTGTGAGAGGATGCATTTCGATTGCTTTAAAGCATCAGGTGTGTGGTTCTTAGCAGCGCTAAGGAATATACATGCTGAGGATTCAAGGTGTCCCCAGTCTGTTGCTGTGGGTTCTGCCCTGGCCTTCAGGAGCACCTGCTCTAGGATCACCCAGAGGTTTTGTGAGCAACCGCATGCTCTTGGTCACCATCTGGGCAAAGCCTCCTAATCTGCCCTCTTTAGAAGAATGTGCTACAGTTTCACAGCCTACCAGTCATTTGACCCATAGTTTCTTCACCTATGAAGTTGTTTTAAATACCTGCTCGTGGGATGGTGTGGGGACTGGCTGGGACAACACGTGTGCCAGGGCCCAGCCTGGAACAAAGCAGGTGATGAGGACTCCATCTTTCCTACCATCCTCCAGATTTCGGAACTTCTTTCATTCCCGACATTCTGCCTCAGCTAACTTGCCCAGGGCCTCTCACTGGTCTGCCTCTGTCCCCTGATGGCATTCCTCTCCTCCCTCGCCATCCCTGCCCATGCCTGGCGCGGTGTTCTACCACAGGGATTGTAACCTGCAGGTCGCACTTGCCCCAGTAAGAGAACTGTCTCCCCGAAGAGCTGTCTGCACTCAACACGCTCCATTTAGGGTGGCCTTGCCTCCATCCCAGTGCGAGAAGGAGCTTCTGTTGGAAGGGCTTCAGGGGATAGCACCCTGGACCCTCTCCCCATGTCTGCCCCCAGGTGTCCTGCCTCTGAAATCTCCAGGTTTAATGCTTCAGTGTTTTCAGCTCTATGCTGTCTTTAGGATTCTAACCCAGACTGGCAGAGTAGAACTAAATCTCAAGCCCAAATTCTGAAACCAGATAAGGTAGAAGTGTTAAGAAACAAAGATAAACCCTAAATGCACAGGAAGTGAAACTTGATTTGGAATTGAGAAATGACCAGACATTCCAACCCACAGGCGGCCCCGTCCTCTGTCCAGCACTGAGGTGGGGGTTATGGTTCCTCTCCATTCATTCTTGAAAAAAGTGAAAGTGTTAGTTGCTCATTCCTGTCCGACTCTTGGTGATCCCATGGACTGTAGCCTGCCAGGCTCTTCTGTCCGTGGAATTTTCCAGGCAAGAATACTGGAGTGGGCAGCCATTCCCTTCTCCAGGGGATCTTCTTCACCCAGCAGACCCAAACTCAGGTCAGCTGCATTGCAGGCAGATTCTTTACCATCTGAGCCATTATCTACCCTCAATATGCACGTTTTCCAGAGCCCAACTTCTTGCCCTTCAGACTAGCTCTACCATGGGGGCCCAGAGTGCCTGGATGTGGACCACAGCATCTCATGAGGATGAACAAGGGGAAGCGGCATTGGTCAGAGGGGAGGATCTATCACTCCATATGCCTGTGTGTGTGTGCGTGCACATGTGTGAGTCACTCAGTCATGTCCAACTCTTTGTGACCCTATGGACCGTGTAGCCCACCAGGCTTCTCTGTCCTTGGGATTCTCCAGGCAAGAATACTGGAGTGGCTTGCCATTCCCTTCTCCAGGGGATCTTCCCGACCCAGGGATTGAACCTGGGTCTCCTGTACTGCAGGCAGATTCTTTACCGAGCCTGAGAGGTGGTGATTTCCCCAAATCAGAGGTAGATCAATGAAGGGCAGGATACCACAGACACTCCTGGACACAATCAAGCCCATCACGACACTTTTATTGATTCAGTCAATTTCAGGTTTGGAGTGTGGCACTCCACCTGCAGGCAAGCTCAGAGAAGGGGCAGACATCCGTAAAGGAAGGAGATGAGAGAGAGAGAGAAACTCTTGAGGAACACAGACTGGAAAGACGTTAAGGAGAATCCAGGGCCACGATAAAGAATGACTCGGGATGCACATTTGGAGCTGGTCTCAGGAATCCTTTTTCTTAACCTGAGGAAGAGAGGACATCGTCAGGATGCCAGGGGCCATGGAACAGTAGGACTGGGTCAGAGGATGCTGATTCTGGGGTCTGATTTTTGGGAGGGTTCTCCCCATCCTTCAAAGCCGCATTCTGTCTGCGATGATCTCTGTACTTTCTCCCCAGTCTGCAGCCCCACTGTGACTCCACGGAGATGTCAGGACACAGTTCCGATACCCCTCAGCTCCCCTGCATGATGCTCCACACTTTCCTTTCATCACCCTCTCATCCTGCCCGCCTCCTTACCATGGCCATCAGCACCAGGGCACTGACCAGCACAGCGTACAGGGTGGCCTTCCCCAGCAGGATCTCATAGAGGAGGGTGGCAGACAGGACACCTTGCTGATAAGATGCTGTTGGCAGGAAGGGAGAGCAGGTAGGTACCTGTGAGCAGGTATCTCTGGCCTCCTCCCCCTCTACCCCTCAACCAGTGTCCATGGCTTCTCTGTCTCTGGTTCCAGAGCAATGACCATGGAGATGGAGACAAAGAAGCAGAGGGCTACTTACCGGAGGTGACGCCACAGTCTGAAAGAAAGAAAGGGGGAGGGAAGTGGATGAGAGCCTGCATCTTCTAAACCCGATTCAAAGCTAAGCCAGCCTTCCTCAGTCCAATAGCTGGCAAGATGCTAAATCTTGGCAACAACCACGTGAACTTGGGAGTGGATCCTGCCCTAGCTGAGCCTTCAGATAAGACTCAGCTTTGGCTGACATCTGATTGTAGCATCTTGAGATAAACGAGCCAGCTAAGCTATGCCCAGATTCCTGATACATTAAAACTATGCAAGAATAAATACGTGGTATTTTGAGATGCTTAAAACAAATAAACGAAAAGACCTACTAAGCTAGCTTTTAGTCAGCACTGACCCCCAGGCTCAGAGCAGCCTCTGAAGTCCCAGCACTGCCTGTGCCAATGTGGCCACAGCATCCTCAGGGTCATGGAACGAGGCAGCACTGGAGGGGATGGGGACCCACCACTGGGACCCTGAGCTGTGCAGGCGGGCAGGGAGGGGACCCACCAGCACAGCTGAGCTGGGCTGAGGATCTGGATCTGGGGGAGGAGTTTGCCCGAGGAGGTGCCCTGTCCACCCTCTTGCTGGGCTCCCCCCCGCCACCCCTTCACTCTGTGTGCAGCCTTCCCGCTCCTCTCCCTGGATCTCTCCTCTGTCAGCTCTGACTCCCTCCCAGCTGGCTCACCTGCTCTGCCCCAGGCCTCGGCGCTGATGTTCTGGGTGACGGGCTTGGCCCTGTCCTGCTCCTCCCACTGGTCCAGGTCCGTGAGCCCGTGGAACTGGACTTGGCATCGGAAGTGGTTTCGGGGGTTGTGCCAGAAGGCTGCGGTCACCCTCAGCCGGCTGCTCAGACAGTATCTGGAGTCATCCCGCGCGGGGTCCTCCTTATAGGGCTCAGGGTCCGTGCTGACCCCAGTCGTGACCTGCTTCCTGTTCACCCACCAGGTCAGCTCCACGTGGTCGGGGTAGAAGCCCGTGGCCAGGCACACGAGCGTGGCCTTCTGGGTCCGGGAGATCTCTGCTTCCGAGGGTTCGAACACAGCCACCTTGGGCGGGTGGACCTGGCTCAGATCATCTGGAAGGACAGGGGTGGGGGCCAGGACCGGCCTGAGAGCTGGCTGGGTGTGGTAGGGGCTGTGTGTGTGTGTGTGTGTGTGTTTGTGAGTATATGAGTATGAGAAGGCAGGGAAGGGAGGCTCAGGGTTATCCTACAATAAAATCAGGTAGCAGTATGTCCTGTTTGTTGGGGAGTCACCACCCCACTCCTCTGTTCTTGTTCTCCCTCTGCCTGCCTGTCCCTTGTACTCACCCTACGACAAGTCCGTCTCGTCTGTCTCTAGCCCCCTAAGGTGGCCTTACAAATGGCACTGCCTGACATCTGAGCAATTTTTCTTCTTTCATGTTATTTGACTTCTTATTCAACAAGAAAAACTTACCTGTCTTTTTTTTTCTCATCATAATTTGTATTAGTTATTTAAATAGAGAGCTGGATTGGAACCAGAATAATAGAAGTCAAAGCTTGACAGTGACTTTGCCCACCAACATGTCTTTAGACAACCCCTGAATGTCTCTGCATCATTTTTCCTGCTTGTGAAGGAAGCATCCCAACATTGACTGTCCAGAGTAGGGGTGGAGATGGCCTGACATAAGGATGCAGGAAGCCTCTGCCATCAGCTGGGTTAGTTATATGTGAGCCTGGGGGGCTGAGGAGTAGAGGGGATGTGAGTGTAAGGGGCTCATTATGGGGCTGAGGCTTTTTCTTCAAATGACAACATACAGATGACATATTTTTGTGCACTCACGTGAAGACAGCCTTTTGTCTCAGGATGTACTCATGAGAATAGGAGGCTTTTTTCTTTCTGATGTCTCACCAGGTCATCCTAGCCATTCCTCTGCCTCCAGGTACCCCGAGTTGCCTCAGCTTGGACAGATCACAAATTCAAGCATCTTCAACCTCCTTTGCCCCTTTGATTCCACATCTTCTGTTTTTCCCTACCAGCAAGCTTCCTAAATATGCATCTGAGATCATCAAGCAACTTCTGCTCCCAGTTGTCTTGATCCAACTAAGCCTCTAGTATGTGGCATCCCGGAGGGACCCAGGTGAAGGCATTCCAGTTAAAGCCCCTGTGACCCTCTCATCTGACTGGCTTATTGTCTCTGGACCCTCTCGACATACATTTCATCTTGCTCTTTGCATTATACGGATTTTTTTGTTTGTTTCTGAGCAACTCTGTTAAAGGGACGACGTCTCAATCTAAAGAGATCTAGTTTAGGCTGAAAGAAATGAAAAAAAAAAAAAAAATGTTCCTGTGACACCACATGTCCATGGATGGGCTTCCCCGGTGGCTCAGTGGGAAAGAATCTGCCTGCAATGCAGGAGCCGCAGGAAATACCAGTTCTATCCCTGGGTCAGGAAGATTCCCTGAAGACGGAAATGGCAACCTACTCCAGTATTCTTGCCTGGGAAATTTCATGGACAGAGGAGCCTGGATGGGGGGTGGAGGTGGGGGCTACAGTCCATGGGGTCGAAAAAGAGTCTGATACAACTTAGTGACTGAACAATGATGACAACAACAATTTGATTTCAGGGCTGGCTTCCTGGGTGTGTGACCTATGCACACATTTTCACTCCCACAAGGTCACTGGCTCATTAAAGGACCAGGGCTGTGGGACCCTGATGTACCTGTTCTGAAGTCTCCTGCTCTTCTCCACCCTGGCTGATCACAGGAAGCCAGCTGTCACTGGGAACAAACACTTCGAATGGAGCCCCACTGGATCCCACCTAATGAGTCTAACTACAGACACGCTTGCTGTTACCGTATCATCCGGTAAACACACCAGTATTGAGGGGTTGTTCCCCTCTGGAAGCTCAGTGCTTCCATCACCAAGAGACACTGAAGATCCCTTTCCAGTACTAAGATCCCTTGGGAATGTTCCCAGCCTCAGAAGAAAAAAATATGTCTATTTGAATGTATGTCCTGCACCATCTGGCTGTTTAACCTAGACGACCTGGTGTGAGGAGGGAGACTTCACGCTGGGGGGCGGTGAGGGGGCTCCATTTGGTGAGTAAATGCCCCCAGTGGCCCAGGTTCCCACCCAGCCCGTGTGCTGTACACACAGCCTGGCCAGCAGGGGTCTGGACTTAAGTAGAAAGGAAGAGGTTCGAAACCTAAATTTAAATCCAAACTTTCAAACAGTAAATCGACAAACCCCACTTGTCTTGATTCTTTCCCTCACTATCTCCGGTGGGTCTGTCTCTTTCATGTCTCTTCTCCACTCCTGCTGGTCATCTTGGTTCTCCCTTCAGCAGAAGCCTGCATCTCCACCTCCCAGGAGCTGGGCTCTGCAGTGGGCCCAGCATCCTGAGCTCATCCTGCCTCACCCCTCCCCATCTCATTTTCCCCTTTGCAGCAGCTACACCGGCTCCTACCCTTCCCCCAGCCCGGATTGCCCTCCTCAGTCTTTTTCTCCAATCAAGCCAGTCTCAGAGTCCTAATTAATCCTCTCTCCATTGCTCACCTGGTCCCCAAATACCCCAGGAAAAAAGGGAGTGAAGCCCCCCTTGCCCTCTGTCCGCATTCCCGGACTAGAGTACCCCTCCCCAGTACCGCCTACCCAATACTCCCCGCCTCCCTTGCAGAGCGGACCCCCCAGAGGCATAACTGGCCAGGCGCCCCAGCCCCAGCGCAGCCCACCCATCTCCGGGGAAGCAAGGGGCTGCGCAGAAAGGAGGGAAGTCCAGATCTCACCTACGACCGTGAGCTTGGTGCCTGGGCCGAAATACTGCTCATAGGAACACGGAAGAAGAGCCCCGCACTCAAACCACCCCCGCAGCTCCCAGAGGCTCCCGCTCGCTTCCTCTGTCCCAGCGCTCAGCTCCAGGGCAGGGAGGGGACCAAGTGCCCGGATCCAACCCGCCCTGACCCCGCCGCCTCCCGTCCTGCCCGCCGCCCGCGGCCAGCCGGCGGACACTCACCCACCACCGTCAGCCAGCTGCCGGCCCCGAAGGTCAGGGCGGCGCCTGCAAAGCGACAGCCCCGAGGCGCCCCACAAAAATCGAGGCGCGCTGCCCGCACTCACCTAGTACCAGGAGCCGCGTGCCCGGCCCGAAGTACTGGGTCTGAGTCACAGCCCCCCAGCCTCGCGCAAAAACCCGCCGCGCATCCCCCGGGGTCCCTGGCGGCTTCCCGGCTCACCTAGCACCGTCAGCCGGGTGCCCGCGCCGAAGTACTGCGTGTCTGTGCTCACAGCCTCAGGGCTCAGCACAAAAATATCGGTCCAGCGACCCTACTGACATCTGATCGCCCCACTTCTCTCCTAGCGCCCCAGAGCACCCCACTTACCTAGTACCAACAGCCGAGTGCCCCCTCCAAAATACAGAGGGTTGTTGCTCACAGCCCGGAGGCTCAGGACAAAAACCAGCGCTACCCTCTCCGGATAGCCCGGACTCAGCCCAGGTCCCCACGAACCCTGAGAGCAGCCCCGAAGGGAGATGGGCAGCCTCCCGCCTTTCTGCATCCCACCGGAGGGAACACTCAGGGACCCCAGCTGCCCTCCTTACCCAGCACAGTCAGCTTGGAACCAGCTCCAAAGTACAGGGGCTGGGTGTTCACACAGCCCTGGGGACCCAGGCGCAAACTTTGCGTTCCCTGAGTGCAGCAGGGACAGGGTAAGGCATCCACTCTCCAAAAGCTAGAGTTCACAGGGTCATCTAGTCTGGACATTCCACCCTCCCTCCCCCTGGAGAAGCATTCTTACCTAGCACAGTGAGCCTGGTCCCTGGCCCGAAGTGCAGCTCCCCATAGGAGCACAGTGGGAAGGGGCTAGCAAGAATTCCTCTCTCTTCCCCTCCTCCCCTGGAACACTGTGGGGCCACCCTCCTTCTCCTCCCTGGCTTCTCTCTATCTGCCTCCAGAACTGGTGGAGAAGTGGTCTGGACATGAGGTCACCCCCAATTTTGCAGAGAATGAGCTTGACTTGGGGGCTGACATGGTTGTGAAATTGGAAGAGGCACTAGGGGTGGAGGTTTTGCTGGACTGGGAAGTGTTTCAGGCTAGACCTTGCCTCTTACTACTTTTGTGACCTGTAACCTCCCTGGCCTTAGTTTCTCCATCTGAAAAATGGGATAATATCTTTCCCGTAGGATTGTTGTGCTTAATGAATTTTACACCTGCGATGCTTTCGAACTGTGCTACCAGAGAAGACTCATGAGAGTCCCTTGGACAGCAAGGAGATTAAACCAGTCAATCCTAAAGGAAATCAATCCTGAATATTCATTGCAAGGACTGATGCTGAAGCTGAGGCTCCAATACCTTGGACATCTGATGCAGAGACAACTCATGGGAAAAGACCCTGATTCTGGGAAAGATTGAGGGCAGGAGGAGAAAAGGGTAACAGAGAATGAGATGCTTGGAAGGCATCGCTGAGTCAGTGGACGTAAGTCTGAGCAAACTCGGGAAGCTTGGCATGCTGCCGTACATGGGGTCGCAAAGAGTCGGACATGACTTAGTGACTGAGCGACAAGCACTTTCTCAAAAAGCAAGTTTTATGGAAAGCACTGGTTCTTGATCCTACTCTAACAGCTTGATTCTTCATGTTCCTTGGAAGCTGAGTGTGGAGCAGGGAGAGGCAGAGGTGATCAGAGTCCAGGTCCCTGCAAGACCACAGAGGGACGGGCTCCAGGGACTTCTCCCAGCCACTCTCCCCATCTTAAACTGGGAGCTAGGTTCTGAGTGGGCTGCGTGGATCTGTTTTCTGAGGCAGGGCTTTTTGTAAAAGCACTTCCTCTAACTGAATCATCGTGGCCCCCCCCGAAGTCCCACAATGTTATACTGTGATACAAAAATGTCCTCTCCTCTGGTGCCCCTCCTCCAACTACTGGGCAGAGGCAGGAAGTGCAGGTGGCAGAGGATTGAGTGGGGTGAGAGGAGACAGACTCGATACACTGAGAGTGGGGAGGGGCTTGGGGAAGGGCAGGGTGCTAGTGGTGGGGGAGGGGGCAGAGAGGCCCCTCCTGGAACAGATGCCACCCTGAGGAGCTCTCCTATGTCATCAGGGCTCCCTTCTGGGACTCTCTGTGCTCAGGTGCAGACTGGCATTTATAGAGAGGTGGGTGGGAGGACCATCCACAGAGCAGGTGATGTCAGCTCAGGGCAGGAGGACTCACAGCTCTGCACTTGCCCTTGGCTTCCTGGATGGGGCCCAACTCCTCTCCCTTCACTAGTGCACAGATGTTTAGTGCGCATCTATTATATGCCTGCCTCATGCTTTGACAAGGATAGAGTCCGCTGTCCAAGCCGGAAGCCCCAACCTGCCTTTACAGATTTATGACTGTCATCTCTGAACCTCACAGCCCGCTGAGTGCAAGGACCAGAAGTCCCTGACCCTGTACTTTCCTATCCCATTCGTACCTCTGGCTCTCATGAACTCTCTCCCACATGGATAACTGAGACCAACTCTTCCTGTGAAGAGCTGGCTACCTTCTTAGACTCTCCCCTGATGGTCCCAGTCAGAAACTGAGTGCTAGCCTCTGCCTGCGTTTCAGTACACAACTCACATTGCTGCTGTTCAAGTGTTAAGTGTAGACATTGCTGCTGTATGTTAAGCATTTGTACTCATGAATTATCCCCCTAAAGAATAGGGAAACTTCTTGGGGGCTGTGGCTCAGTAATCTTCATTTTCCTGAATGTTAATGAAAAGCATTGCAATGACATGTACTCAATATGTAGTCTACTCTGCTGATGCACACATGCTGACAAATATGTATGCATGCTTGTTGCTATATATGCAAACACTCGTGCTAGAATGCATGCATGCATGCAATAGATTGAGAGGCTGTGTGCTGCAGGCCTGGGGTGGGGGCGGGGGGCGGTCACTGTCTGTTGCAGGAAGGCCTGAAGGTGATATCTGCTCCTGAATTGGGTCACTTCGGGTGAGCTCTCTGATTTATTCATTTCTTTAAAGATGATTTATTGGGTGCGTACACTGAACCAAGATACTATGCTACATCCTAAAGATACTGTAATAAAATACTCCTTGGTCCTTAAGGTGCCCTTCAAGTGGGGGTGTCAGACAACAAAAGGGGTAGTTTCCATCAAGTGAGCTTAGTAGCAGGAAGGAAGTGGGCACAGGGCACTGTGACAGCAAAACACAGAGGGCATTTCATTCAGTCTCATGGAGTAAGGGGCAAGGATGCTCCAGGGAAGGGTACTAGCTGGGGAAGATGTCACTGCTGAGTCTGTAAGGATGAGTGGGAGTTTGTGTAGGTGTCGTTCCAGGCACAGGAGTGCAGGATGGCCTGAGAGCCAGTGGTTCAGAAGGCTCAGGGGTACTGGAGTGAGGGTGAGTGGGGACAAAGAGGCGGAGGACAATGGTGGGTCTTTTATACCATCCTGAGGACATTGGATTGCATCACCATAGTGACTGTGTGACAATAAAGAGCTTTGGAAGGATTTCTAGAAATAGCAAGAGGGCTGACCCTTGTTTTTAGGTGCTTTATTTTCTATCCTCGCAGGTGGCTTCCTCCCAGGTATCCTGCAGGGCTCCCCGGTGGCACAGTGGTAAAGAATCCACCTCCCAGTGCAGGAGACGTGAGAGACGAGGGTTCGATCCCTGGGTTGGGAATACCCTCTGGAGTAGGAAATAGCACCCTACTCCAGTATTCTTTCCTGGGAATTACAATGGACAGAGGAGACTGGCAGGCTACAGTCCATGGGGTCACAAGGAGTCAAACACGACCGAGTGACAGCACAGGAGTGATCGGGGACATTTTCACGTCTACGTAATTCACTTGAGTGAAATTTATAACTAGCTTTGTAACTTAACCTGGAGACACATCTGCTACTGAGAAGGGATTTCCAAGTCAGTGATGTTTCTTCTTTCCAGCTGGTAACACTCTTTGGTGGTGAAGGAAGCCTAGTAATGCTCCTGGTTAGAGAGCCGAAATGAGCACTCTGGGGTCATGACCACTTGGCAGTGGGCACACCTGTGTGGTTCAGCTCTTCCTCAGAGCACCTTTGTCCAGGTAGGACAGCAAGTTCCTAGAGGCAACATTGCCATTTTTCTAGACTTCTCCAGAGGAAGCCTCTCTCTTCACCAGTCACCCCCTTTCACACGTCCTTAAGTTTCCCTGACAAGGAGGAGCATGTGACACCTCCTACCTGAAAGGACAGCAGGGGACTCTCCTTGAAGAGCTCCAGTTTGTGCCCTGACTGGAGTCACATGGGACTTCAGAGATGGACAGAAGAGATATCTAGATACTCACAAGGCAGAGTCAAGCCAGAACAGAGCATTTTTATTGGTTCAGGAAGTTCAGTCCCCCTAGGGTCTGCCCTGGGTTAGGGAGATCCTGGTCCTGAGAGTTTGGGGCACCCTCACATGGCCGTGGACGCTGCGCTGAGTCCAGAGATGAGGGCAGCTCTTCAGAAGCACTGGGTAGGAACGGGAAAAGCAGAATTCCCATCAGGGCAGTAACAGGCCGGAAGCTGGCTTCAGGACTCTTTTCTCTTGACCTGAGGAAGAGAAGGTGTGAGGGTTACAAGGAGCCAGGAGTGCTGGGGACCGAGAGGAAGCAGGTGTCCCACTGACAAGACAAATAGCAGGTCTCCTCCCAACATCCAGCCATTGGATTTTCTGGTGACCCCAGTTTCTCCCGCCCAGCGCGGCTCTTCCACTTGATCACAGAGGTGCAAGGGGTCTTCTGAGGCATGTGGGTGAACCCCCTCTTCCTCTCTGCCCACCTCTGGTCCTGGTGGGGTCTCTACATTCCTAGGTCTGTGTTGCTGCATTTCAAGTGTCCTCTCCAACCTGCCTGCCCCATCCTGGCCCTCTCCTTACCATGGCCATTAGCACCAGGGCGCTGACCAGCACAGCGTACAGGGTGGCCTTCCCCAGCAGGATCTCATAGAGGAGGGTGGCAGACAGGACGCCTTGCTGATAAGATGCTGTTGGCAGGAAGGGAGAGCAGGTAGGTAACTGTGAGCAGGTATCTCTGGCCTCCACCCACTTTACACCCTCCCCCGCAACCAGTGTCCATGGCTTCTCTGTCTCTGGTTCCAGAGCAATGACCATAGAGATGGAGACAAAGAAGCAGAGGGCTACTCACCAGAGGTGACACCACAGTCTGAAAGAAAAAAGGGGGAGGGAAATGGATGAGAGACTGCATCTTCTAAACCCGATTAAAAACTAAATCAGTCTTAGTCAGCACTGACCCCCAGGCTCAGAGCAGCCTCTGATCAGAGTCCCAGCACTGTCTGTGCCAATGTGGCCACAGCATCCTCAGAGTCATGGAAGGAGGCAGCACTGGAGGGGATGGAGACCCACCACTGGGACCCTGAGCTGTGCAGGCGGGCAGGGAGGGGACCCACCAGCATAGATGAGCTGGGTTGAGGATCTGGATCTGGGGGTGGAGTTAGCCCCAAGAGGTGCCCTGTCCCCCCTCTTGCTGGGCTCCCCCGACTCTTCATTCTGCCTTCCCGCTCCTCTCCCTGATCTGTCCTCCGTCGGCTCTGACTCCCTCCCAGCTGGCTCACCTGCTCTGCCCCAGGCCTCGGCGCTGATGTTCTGGGTGACTGGCTTGGCCCTGTCCTGCTCCTCCCACTGGTCCTGGTCCGTGAGCCCGTGGAACTGGACTTGGCATCGGAAGTGGTTGCGGGGGTTGTGCCAGAAGGCTGCGGTCACCCTCAGCCGGCTGCTCAGACAGTATCTGGAGTCATCCCGCGCGGGGTCCTCCTTGTAGGGCTCAGGGTCCGTGCTGACCCCAGTCGTGACCTGCTTCCTGTTCACCCACCAGGTCAGCTCCACGTGGTCGGGGTAGAAGCCCGTGGCCAGGCACACGAGCGTGGCCTTCTGGGTCCGGGAGATCTCTGCTTCCGAGGGTTCGAACACAGCCACCTTGGGCGGGTGGACCCGGCTCAGATCATCTGGAAGGACAGGGGTGGGGGCCAGGACCGGCCTGAGAGCTGGCTGGGCGTGGTAGGGGCTGTGTGTGTGAGTGTGTCTCTGTTTTCGTGTATGAGTACATGAGTGTGAGAAGGAAGGGAAGGGGGCCACAGGGTCATCCTAAAATAAAATCATGTAGCAATATGGCTACCCCGGTGGCTCAGAGGGAATCCACCTGCCAATTCAGGAAACGTGGGTTCGATCCCTGGGTTGGGAAGATCCCCTGGAGAAGGAAATGGCAAGCCACTCCAGTGTTCTTGCCTGGGAAATCCCATGTATAGAGGAGCCTGGCGGGCTACAGTCCATGGGGTCGCAAAAGAGTCGGACACGACTGAGCGACTGAGGGTGCACGCAAGCAGTATGGCCTGTCTGTTTGGGAGTCACCACCCCACGCCTGTGTGCTCAGCCTCCCTCTGCCTGCCTGTGCCCGTCCTCACCCTGCCACAGGCCTGTCTCCTGTGTCTCCAGCCCCAAAGATGGCCTTACAAATGGCATGATCCAACCTCTGAGCAAATTCTCTTCTCTTATGTTATTGTTTTGTTATTCAACATGGGAAGTTTATTTCTCTGCTTCTCACCATAATATATGGTAGTTATTTAAATAGAGCACCGGATGGAACATGAATAATAGAATTGAAGCTTGGAAGTGGCTTTAGATAGTCTCTGGATGTCTCTGCATCATTTTTCCTGCTTGTGAAGGGAGAAGTCAACACTGACTGTCTGGAGCGGGGGTGGACATGTCCTGATCCATGGATGCCGAAAGCCCTGCCCTCTGCTGGGAGTGAGCCTGAGGGGCTGACCACTAAGATGACTTGGGGATAAGGAAGTTATTTGATGGATGTTTTTTATTTTTTCAGATGGCAATGTACTGATACTATATTTTTGCATACTCATGTGAAGTCAGCATTTGTCTTAGGGCATACTCATCAGAATGGGAGGTTTTCTTTGTTTCCAGTGCTTCAGGTCAACCTAGCCATTCCTCTGCCTCCAGGTACCTCTGAGTTGCCTCAGCTCAGAGAAATTGCTGTCTCACCTTGTTTTAAATTCAGGCATCTTCAACTTTCTTTGCCCCTTTGATTCCATATGTTCTACTTTTCCCTACTGGCTAGCTTCCTAAGTATGCATCTGAGGTCATCAGAGCAATCTTGATCCAGCTAAGCCTCTGGTGTGTGGCATCCCGGAGGGTCCCAGGTGAAGGCATTCCAGTTAAAGCCCCTGAGGACTTCTCATCTGACTATCTTATTGCTTCTGGACCCTCTAAACCTTTATTGTATCCTGTTCTTTGCTTTGTATTGATTTGTTTTTGTTTGTTTCTGAGAAATTCTGTTAAATGGAAGACATCTCATTCTAAAGAGATGTAGTTTAGCCTGGAAGATTAAAACAAAAAGTTCTGACACTTGCTATTTCCACGGACGTGACTTAACCTCAGAGCTGGCTTCGTGGGAGTGTGAACTGTGTAGTCACACGGGACCCCATGCTTAGAAGGCCCCCCTGCTTGATATAATGTGCTGGTGTCACCACTGTGAAATTCTAAATAACTTTTTAAACAAAGTCTTAGGTGTTCGTTTTGAGGTAGCTCTGGGCTTCTTTGGTACTCATTCAGTAAAGAATCTGCCTGCAGTGCAGGAGATCTGGGTTTGATCCGTTGATCAGGGAGACCCCCTGGAGAAGGAAATGGCAACCCACTCCACTATTCTTGCCTGGAGAATCCCATGGACAGAGGAGCCTGGTGGGCTATAGTCCATGGGGTTCCAAAGAGTCAGACACGACTGAGCGACTTCACTTCACTTCACTTCACTCTCTGCCTTCCATCAGGCCGGTGGCCCTGTGCTGCACTTCCCACCTTGTGACTGTCCCTCTGTCCCGAGGACTTTCCTGGCAGACCGGAGCTGAAATGGAAATGTCCTGCCTTGTTGCACTGGCTCCATCAGGCTTTCTGCGCCGCTCGGCCTGGTTCTTCACCCTCCTGCAGAGTCCCTGCCTCTGGGGTTCTACCAGCCCTCCAGGGGCCTTACAGAATTGACTCCTCTGACCCCCTCACCCAGCAAACACTCAGCACTTACTGGGAAAATTACAGACGCATTTTTGAGCCATGTGCGATGCCCCCTGTGATGTTGATGTGCTGCACAGAAGGAAGCAGGACCTTCCATACACGTTGAAGCACTGACTACATGGCCCCACGATGAGGGGTAAGTCCCCGTGGGTGGGCTCACCCATGTGGGTGCACCTGTGTGTGTCCTGGTGAGCTTTGGTGGTGTGTGCTTGGATGCGGGCTGGAGAGCCTCAGACAGAACTCTGAAGTTTACCTGTCCTGCTCCCAGCTCACTTCTTACATATAGCCAGGCTTCTTGCCCATGCTAATCCTGCCCCTCCATTGGCACTGGGTTCCCCTGCTGCCCCAGTGACGGCCTAGGGGAGGGTCGGGGGGAGACCCTTGAATTACAACAGGTCTGCTAGATACTCTAAGATACTCCCCACACAGCTACTCCTGTAAGCCTCAGAGCAGTGTTAGCAGTAGGTCTTGTTGATGATTTTCAATCCGAGGGAAGTTTCCCACAGATTCACTTGCCCAAGGTCATCAGATCATTAAAGGACCAGGGCTTGGGACCCAGGTGTACCTGTTCTGAGGTCTCCTGCTCTTCTCCACCCCGGCTGATCACAGGAACCCAGCTGTCACTGGGAACAAACACTTTGAAGGGAGTCCCGCTGGCTCCAACCAAACCAGTCTAACTACAGACACGATTGCTGTCACCATATCATCCAGTAAACACACCAGTATTGAGGGGTCGTTCCCCTCTGGAAGCTCAGTGCTTCCATCACCAGGTGACACTGAAGATCCCTTTCCAGCGCAAAGATCCCCTTGGGAATGTTCCTGGTCTCAGCAGGAAAATATGTCTATTTGAATGTGTGT
This sequence comes from Bos grunniens, assembly GCF_055505025.1. Lineage (NCBI taxonomy): Eukaryota > Metazoa > Chordata > Mammalia > Artiodactyla > Bovidae > Bos > Bos grunniens. The sequence continues at coordinate 14,050,489 of NC_141168.1, forward strand.
CCTGCACCATCTGGCTGTTTAACCTAGAAGACCTGGTGTGAGGAGGGGAATTTCAGGCTGGCGGGGGTGCGGTGAGGCGGCTCCATATGATGAGTAAATGCCCCCAGTAGCCCAGGTTCCCACTCAGCCGGCGTGTGCTGTACACACAGCCTGGCCGGCAGGGGTCTGGACTTAAGAAGAGAGGAAGAGGTTCGAAACCTAAATTTAAATCCAAACTTCCAAACAGTAAATCAACGAACCCTCACCTGTTTGGATTCTTTCCCTCACTGCCTCGTGTTTGTCTGTCTCTTTCAAGTCTCTGTTCCACTTTCCTCCATCATCCTTTTCCTCCTGGCCGATTCAGTGGAAGCTTGCATCTCTTCCTGCCTGGAGCCAGCTCTGCAGGGGGCTCACCCTCCTGGCCGCAATCCTGCCTGTTCCTGCCCCCCACCCCCAGCTCATTTTCCCCTTTGCAGCTGCTACACCCACTTCTACTCTCCTCTCAGCCCAGATCGCCCTCCTCAGTCTTTTTCTCCAATCAAGCAGCTCTCAGAGTCCTAATAAATTCTCTTTTTCGCCATGGTTCACAAGGTCCCTAATATCTCAGGGAAAAAACAAAAAGACCAAAGCCCCCCTTGCCCTACCTCTCTGTTCCAGGACTATGAGAACGCCAATCATGGCCCCTCATCCCTTGTAGAGCTGACTCCACAGGTGGACAACGTGGCCACACGCTCCAGCCCACCCCACCCATCTCCGGGGACAAGAGGGACCGCGAATAGAAGGCAGGGAGGCGTTCAGATCTCACCTGTGACCGTGAGCCTGGTGCCGGCGCCAAAATACCGCTCACTGGCTCACAGAGTCTCAGTCCCGCAAGCAAACTCCTCAGAGCACAGCTGCTCGCCCTCCGGGTCCCAGAGCCCGGCACCAGCCAGGGAGAGGACCAAGCGCCCGGATCCGACCCGCCCTGACCCCGCCGCCCGCGGCCAGCGCGCGGACTCTCGCCCACCGCGGTCAGCCCGCTGCCGGCCCCAGAGGTCAGGGCGATGCCGGGGCGCCCCACAAAAAATCGAGGCGCGCCGCCCGCACTCACCTAGCACCTGGAGCCGCGTGCCCGGCCCGAAGTACAGCGTCTCTGAGTCACGGCCCCCCAGCCCCGCGCAAAAACCCGCCGCTCATCCCCCGGGTCCCCGGGGGCGTCCCCGCTCACCTAGCACCGACAGCCGGGTGCCCGCGCCAAAGTACTGAGTGCTTTGGCTCACAGCCCGGGGACCCAGGACAAAAACCAGCGCTGCCCTTCTCTGATGCCCAGACTCAGCCCAGGTCCCCACCGACCCTGAGCGCAGCCCCGAAGGGAGATGGCAGCTGCCCACCTTTCTGCATCCCACCCGAGGGAACGCTTAGGGACTCCAACTGCCCTCCTTACCCAGCACAGTCAGCTTGGAACCAGCTCCAAAGTACAGCTGCGCGGCGTTCACACAGCCCTGGGGACCCAGGCGCAAACTTTGCCTTCTCGGAGAGCAGCCGGGGAGGCTCCAGCGCCCACTCCCCCAAAGCCAGGGTTTGGGGGAATCATCTAGTCTGGGCATTCCACCCTCCCTCCCCCTGGAGAAGCATTCTTACCTAGCACAGTGAGCCTGGTCCCTGGCCCGAAGTGCTGCTCCTCATAGGAGCACAGTGGGAAGGGGCTGGCAAGAATTCCTCCCTCTTCCCCTCCTCCCCTGGAACAGTCTGGGGCCACCCTTCTTCTCCTCCCTGGCTTCTCTCTCCGGATCTGCCTCCAGAACTAGTGGAGAAGTGGTCTGGACATGAGGTCACCCCCAATTTTGCAGAGAATGAGCTTGACGTGGGGGCTGACATGGTGGTGAAATTGGAAGAGGCACTAGGGGTGGAGGTTTTGCTGGACTGGCAAGTGTTTCAGGCTAGACCCTGCCTCCTACTATTTCTGTGACCTGTAACCTCTCTGGCCTTAGTTTCTCCATCTGAAAAATGGGGTAATATCTTCACCAGGAGGTTGTTGTGAGTGCTTAACAAATAACACAACTGCAAGTACTTTGTCCAAGATCAAGTTTTGTGAAGATCCCACTCTGATGGCTTGATTCTTCGTGTTCCTTGGAAGCTGAGTGTGGAGCAGGGAGAGGCAGAGGTGATCAGAGTCCAGGTCCCTGTGAGACCACAGAGGGACCTGCTCCAGGGACTTCTTCCAGTCACTCTCCCCATCTTAAGCTCGGGGCTAGGTTCCTGATGAGCTGCATGGGTCTATTTTCTGAGGCAGGGCTTTTTGTAAAAGTACTTCCTCTAATTGAATCATTGTGCCCACCCCCCAGTCCCCACAATGTTACATTGTGATACAAAAATGTCCTCTCCTCTGGTGCCCCTCCTCCAACTGCGTGTAAGAGGCAGGAAGTGCAGGTGGCAGAGGCTGGTCTGATTGAGTGGGGTGAGAGGAGACAGACTCAGGGTACACTGAGAGTGGGGAGGGGCTTGGGGAAGGGCAGGGTGCTAGTGATGGGGGAGGGGGCAGAGAGGCCCCTCCTGGAACAGATGCTACCCTGAGGAGCTCTCCTATGTCATCAGGGCTCCCCTCTGGGACTCTCTGTGCTCAGGTGCAGACGCATTTATAGAGAGGTGGGTGGGAGGACCATCCACAGAGCAGGTGATGTCAGCTCAGGGCGGAAGGACTCACAGCTCTGCACTTGCCCTCCAACTCCTTTCCCTTCACTAGTGCACAGATGTTTGCTGCTAAGTCGTTTCAGTCATGTCTGACTCTGTGTGACCCCATAGATGGCAGCCCACGAGGCTCCCCTGTCCCTGGGATTCTCCAGGCAAGAACACTGGAGTGGGTTGCCATTTCCTTCTCCAATGCATGAAAGTGAAAAGTGAAAGTGAAGTCACTCAGTCGTGTCCAACCCTCAGTGACCCCATGGACTACAGCCCACCAGGCTCCTCCATCCATGGGATTCTCCAGGCAAGAGTACTGGAGTGGGGTGCCATTGCTTTCTCCAATAGATGTTTAGTGCGTGTCTACTCTATGCCCGCCTCATGCTGCGACAAGGATAGAGTCCACTGTCCAAGGGGGAAGCCCCAGTCTGCCTTTACAGACTTATGACTGTCATCTCTGAACCTCGAAGCCAGCTGAGTGCAGGGACCTGAATGCTGAGTGCAAGGTCCCTGACCCTGTACCTTCCTGTCTCATTCATACGCCTGATTCTCATGACCTCTCTCCCACTTGGATAACTGAGACCAACTCTTCCTGTGAAGAGTCTGCCACCCTCCCAGACTCTCCCCTGATGGTCCCAGTCAGAAACTGAGTGCTAGCCTCTGCCTGCATTATAGTAACTCGCATTGTTTGTATATTAACTCTTTCTATCCATGAATTATCCCCTAGTGAACAGGGAAGATTCTTGAGGACTGTGACTTGTATATCTTTATTTTCTTGGAGGTTAATAGCAAACATTGCAATGATATGTGCTTAGCAAGCGGATGGCTATTCACATGCACACATATACAGAGACATATGTGTATATGCACGTGGTTGTATATGAGAGACCCATGTTAGAATGCACGCATGTGTTGCCATAAAGAAGGCTGTGTGTTGCGGGGTTGGGAGGGGGAGGGTCGCTGTCTGTTTCAGGCAGGCCTTAGGGTGATATCTGCTCTTGAACTGGGTCACTGTGGGTGAACTCACTGATTCATTCATTGATTCCAAGATAATTTAATGGATGTGTACACTGAACATGGGCTTTCCATGTGGCTCAGATGGTAAAGAATCTGCCTGCAATGCAGGAGACCTGGGTTCCATCCCTGGGTCAGGAAGATCCCCTGGGAACGGGAATGGCAAGCCACTCCAGTATTCTTGCCTGGAAAATCCCATGGACAGAGGAGCCTGGCAGGTGGCAGTCCATGGGGTCCCAAAGACTGAGCAACTCACACACACACACTGAACCAAGGTACTAAGCCACATCCCATGGCTACTGTAATAAAACACAACTCTGCCATCGTGGAGTGACCTTCAAGTAGGGGTGTCAGACAAGAAAAGGGGTAGTTTCCACCAAGTGTGGTCAGTGGTAGGAAGGAAGTGGGCACAGGGCACTGTGATATCAAAATGCATGGTGCATTTCCTCCAACATCATGGGGGTGGTGCAGAGGCATAGAGGCTTCTTATAGGGAAGATATCACTGGTAAATCTTCAAGGATCAGTAGGAGCTTACATATTTGCCATTCCAGGTAGAGGAGTGCAACACGACCTGCAAGCCAGTGGCTCAGGGGGTTCGGGGTGACAGGAGCGAGGGTGAGTGTAGACAGACTGAGGACAACAGTGGATCTTTTATGCCATTTTGAGGGCTTTGGGTTAAGTCACCATGGTGACCATGTGACAATAAAGAGCTTTGGAAGGATTTCTAGAAATAGCAAGAGGGCTGATCCTTGGTTTTAGGGAACTTTATTTTCCATCCTCTGAGGACTCAGCAGGGGACATTTTCACATCTGCTTAATTCACTTGAGTGAAATTTCTAACTGGCTTTATAATTTAAACTAGAAGACACACTTGGTACTGAGAACAGAGTCCCAAGTCAGTGACTTTTCTTCTCTCCTGGAAACACTCCTTGGTGGTGAAGGAAGCTGAGTTGTGAGTGCCCTCAGGGAGGCTGCGTAGGTGACACAAAGGACTTTGAGCTTTGTTGGCCATGAGGTCATGACCACTTGGCAGGTAGACACACCTGTGTAGGTCAGCTCTACCTCAGAGCATCTTGATTAAGTAGGACAGAAAATTCCTAGAGTTAACATCAGCATTTCTCTAGACTACTCCAGAGGAAGCCTCTCTCTTCACCAGTCACCCCCTTTCACACGTCCCTAAGTTTCCCTGACAAGGAGGAGCATGTGACACCTCCTACCTGAAAGGACAGCAGGGGACTGTCCTTGAAGAGCTCCAGTTTGTACCCTGACTGGAGTCACATGGGACTTCAGAGATGGACAGAAGAGGTATCTAGATACTCACAAGGCAGAGTCAAGCCAGAACAGAGCATTTTTATTGGTTCAGGAAGTTCAGTCCCCCTAAGGTCTGCCCTGGGTTAGGGAGATCCTGGTCCTGAGAGTTTGGGGCACCCTCACATGGCCGTGGACACTGGGCTGAGTCCAGAGATGAGGGCAGCTCTTCAGAAGCACTGGGTAGGAACGGGAAAAGCAGAATTCCCATCAGGGCAGTAACAGGCCAGAAGCTGGCTTCAGGACTCTTTTCTCTTGACCTGAGGAAGAGAAGGTGTGAGGGTTACAGGGAGCCAGGAGTGCTGGGGACCGAGAGGAAGCAGGTGTCCCACTGACAAGACAAATAGCAGGTCTCCTCCCAACATCCAGCCATTGGGTTTTCTGGTGACCCCAGTTTCTCCCGCCCAGCACGGCTCTTCCACTTGATCACAGAGGTGCAAGGGGTCTTCTGAGGCATGCAGGTGAACCCCCTCTTCCTCTCTGCCCACCTCTGGTCCTGGTGGGGTCTCTACATTCCTAGGTCTGTGTTGCTGCATTTCAAGTGTCCTCTCCAACCTGCCTGCCCCATCCTGGCCCTCTCCTTACCATGGCCATTAGCACCAGGGCGCTGACCAGCACAGCGTACAGGGTGGCCTTCCCCAGCAGGATCTCATAGAGGAGGGTGGCAGACAGGACGCCTTGCTGATAAGATGCTGTTGGCAGGAAGGGAGAGCAGGTAGGTACCTGTGAGCTGGTCATCTGTGGCCTCCTTCCCTCATAGCCCCCACCAGGGTCCACGGGTTCGGCATTCTCTGATTCCAGAGCAAAGATAATAGGAGATGGGACATAGGAGGAGAAGGACACTTACCGGAGGTGACGCCACAGTCTGAAAGAAAAAAGGGGAGGGAAATGGATGAGAGCCTGCATCTTCTAAACCCGATTCAAAGCTAAGCCAGCCTTCCTCAGTCTAATAGCTGGCAAGATGCTAAATCTTGGCAACAACCACGTGAACTTGGGAGTGGATCCTGCCCCAGCTGAGCCTTCAGATAAGACTCCAGCTTTGGCTGACATCTGCTTGTAGCATCTTGAGATAAACGAGCCAGCTAAGCTATGCCCAGATTCCTGATACATTAAAACTATGCAAGAATAAATACGTGGTATTTTGAGATGCTTAAAACAAATAAACGAAAAGACCTACTAAGCTAGCTTTTAGTCAGCACTGACCCCCAGGCTCAGAGCAGCCTCTGAAGTCCCAGCACTGCCTGTGCCAATGTGGCCACAGCATCCTCAGGGTCATGGAAGGAGGCAGCACTGGAGGGGATGGGGACCCACCACTGGGACACTGAGCTATGCAGGCGGGCAGGGAGGGGACCCACCAGCACAGCTGAACTGGGTTGAGGATCTGGATCTGGGGGAGGAGTTCGCCCGAGGAGGTGCCCTGTCCACCCTCTTGCTGGGCTCCCCCCCGCCACCCCTTCACTCTGTGTGCAGCCTTCCCGCTCCTCTCCCTGGATCTCTCCTCTGTCAGCTCTGACTCCCTCCCGGCCGGCTCACCTGCTCTGCCCCAGGCCTCAGCGCTGATGTTCTGGGTGACTGGCTTGGCCCTGTCCTGCTCCTCCCACTGGTCCTGGTCCGTGAGCCCGTGGAACTGGACTTGGCATCGGAAGTGGTTGCGGGGGTTGTGCCAGAAGGCCGCGGTCACCCTCAGCCGGCTGCTCAGACAGTATCTGGAGTCATCCCGTGCAGGGTCCTCCTTGTAGGGCTCAGGGTCCGTGCTGACCCCAGTTGTGACCTGCTTCCTGTTCACCCACCAGGTCAGCTCCACGTGGTCGGGGTAGAAGCCTGTGGCCAGGCACACGAGCGTGGCCTTCTGGGTCCGGGAGATCTCTGCTTCCGAGGGTTCGAACACAGCCACCTTGGGCGGGTGGACCCGGCTCAGATCATCTGGAAGGACAGGGGTGGGGGCCAGGACCGGCCTGAGAGCTGGCTGGGCGTGGCAGGGGTTGTGTGTGTGTGAATTGAGGGCAACAAGGAAAGGGGACACGGCGTCATCATAAAATTATATAGCAGGAGGTTCTGTTTGTTTAGGGGTCACCATCCCAATCTTCTGCTATTAGTCACCCTCTTTCTTGGTTACCCCGTGGATACACACTACTGACTGCCTCCTGCTCTCCCTAAGGTGGCATCATCCTGAGTTTTCTGGCTTTGTTTGAAATGTCTTATTCTTGCAGCCGTGTTGGAAAATCCATTAAGTGAGTATATCTGTTTTCTTCCTAGCTCAAATCCCTCTTTGGTGCATGACTATCTAATTTTCAGACCTGGAAGTAATTATAGGAGAGCTCAATAAGCCTGGATTTTGAGACAGAAGATTCCTCCTAACAATATGACCTGGAAACCAGACTGACTGAATCTAATAATTATTTTTCTGTTTTTGCAGGGTGTATGTGTTTACCTGTTTGAGTGATAACACATATTAATTAGAATTAGCCATTCTTCCCTGGGATTTCCCAGGTGGCTCAGTGGTAAAGAACGTGCCTGCCAATGCAGGAGACATAAGAGACGTGAATCGATCCTTGAGTGGGGAAGATTCCCTGGAGGAGGAAATGGCAACCCACTCCAGTATTCTTGCCTGGAAAATCTCATGGGCAGAGGAGCCTGGCAGGCTATAGTCCGTAGGGTTGCACAGAGTCGGACACAACTGAAGTGACTTAACATGCATACATATTCTTCCTTAGAAAAGATACTTTTCCTGTTATAGCTGACATGCTTTTCTCTATATTATACTGAACCCACCTTTTGTTTTGCTTTTACATGTAACCTGCTTTGGGAAGCCTATGTGCCTTTGGCTATTATCCTATCTGATGTTTCAAACTGACTCCTACACGGGTGCTGGGGTTTGTGGGAGCTTGCCCAGAATGGCTGGAACCCCATTAAAAAAACTGTTCTGAGGTTGAACCCTGTCTTATTTCTTATTTCCAAACCTCCCTACTGACTTTGGAATCCTAGTTCCAGTCACGCATTATATTCAAAGCAGCAAAAGTGTTGAAATGAACAAACCCCAAAGTCTGAAGGCCAGTTCATCAGAGGGTTCCAGGCCCTTTCACATGCCTGACAGATGGGAGAGAATTTCTGAAATTGTTGGAAGGCAGGCCCTCGTGTGAGGACGTGGAGGAGTAAAGTAAAACCAAAAAACACATCTACCTTTCAAGCACCCTCCGTGTTGCCAAAATGCACTGAGACCTGTGTTTAGCTCTGTTCTGGGAACGAGTTTGTGGAGCAGAAATGTGGCAAACCCAGATGTCTCCACTTTATCCAAGTTCGGGGAATGTTTCTATTGAGAAAATCGAGCCCCGGTTTGTGTCTGTGACACAGTGAGGATACACAGGAATGGAAGGGATGGCGGCATCCTCTGAGTCCTCTACAAAGGATTTGCACACGATTTGTTGTTGCTGTTCAGTCATGTCTGACTCTGTGTGACCCCACAGACTGCAGCACGCCAGGCTTCCCTGTCCTTCGCTATCTCCCGGAGTTTGCTCAGACTGATGTCCATTGAGTCAGTCAGTGATTCCGTCCAACCATCTCCTCCTCTGTCGTCCCCTTCTCTTCCTGCCATAAGGATTTAGTCCCTTACAATTTCAGAACTCCAAGAGACCACCATTGTCATCTCTGTTTTATATTTACATCTCCGAGGGCCTGAGCCAGTTTAGGTCACTTTGCAAATTGCACGAGAGCCCCTCTTCCCCCAGAACTCATGCATTTTGAATCCCGATGATCTGTACTTTCCAATTTCCATCACACTCCCTGGCACGTGCTCCCATCTGCAGGGCAAAGCCTGCTCCAGCTGACCAGTCTGGTAGGAGCTCGGTGACTGATTCTCCTAGCCATGTCTAAAACTTCAGCCCAGACCCACCTCACCCTTGCCTGCTTTCTCCTGAGGGTTGTGATGGTGTATTAGTGTTTAATCATGAGCCACTGGCTCCATTATCTCAGCACAGATTCTGAGGCTTGACACTATGGGGCCTCCAAACTATTTCTCCTCCTTCTGCCTCGTCTCTTGCTAAAAGGGTGTAAGTTTCCAGTTGTAATAGCTTGTTCAGGCTTACCTCCTCTGACCCCCACCAAGCGCAGTGCTCCCCAGGGACACTTTTCCAAGCTCAAGTGATGCTGTGACCTGGACCTCTGCCCTCAGGGCTCAGGAGCCCCCCTCAGACCAGCTCAGTCTCACCAAGCTGCTCCCCCACTGCCTCCTGGTCTCTTAAACCAGCTCCAGATGACACGCATGGCTCTTGGAAACCAGTGGAGACAGAGAAAGGATGAAGGACAGACAAGGATAGACGAAGCACAAGGAAAGCAAGGACAGGGTTCTGAGCTGGAGGGAGGTGCTGGGGGTAGGTTTTAACATAGAAGACAGGGCTATGCACCAAAAGGGGCTCAACAGTGCAGGATCGGAGTTAGAATGGGGGTGGGAATGGAGACAATCAGATAAGAAAGGGAAAGCAAACAGCACACCTGCCAAAACAGGAGCGATGAGGAGTCCTGGAGAACAAGAAGAGCGAGACAAGGCTGGAGACAAAGCACAGCCGAGGAGCCGCATCAGACGCAGTGCAGGAGGCTGGAGGTGCTCCCTTGGGATGGAAAGGTGGCTCTGACCCCCCACGCCCTTGCACCCCACTTCCCTCCCGATACCTGTCACAACGAGCCTGGTGCCGATTCCAAAGTGGAGGGGTGAATTATAGGCCCACAGCTGCAGGTGGCTGTGGCAAAACCCCCAGAAACCTCAGGCAGGGCAAAAGTCTTAGGTCCTCGAGAGCCGGAATGGCCATTTTTTTCCCTGCCTGTGTTCATGGCGCTGGACCAAAGGGATGCCACCAGGAAAAAGGCCTAAGCACACTCTGGGGAAAGGTGGGGAAAGAGGAAGAAACTTCGGAGGAGCCGATCCATGCATGTAAGAAGGAGGGGTGAGCTTAAAAGTGTGAGGAGGCAGCTTGTGGGTAGAAGACTCAGATGAGAAACAGAGGCATCAACCGAGCTGCCTCTAAAGCGAGGGCAGGGGGGCTTCCCTGGTGGTCCAGGGGTTAAGAGTCCGCCTGCCAATGTAGGGGACACAAGTTTGATCCCTGGTCGGGGAAGATCCCCTATGCTGCAGGGCAATTAAACCCGTGCGCCACAGCTACTGAGCCCAAATGCCTAGAGCCGGTGCACCACAAAGAGAGAAGCCGCCGCAATGAGAAGCCTGCACACCACAGCTAGAGAGTAGCCCCTGCTGTCTGCAACTAGAGAAAAGCCCGCATAGCAACAAAGACTCAGCACAGCCACAAATAAATAAGATTAATATTTAAAAAAAAAAATAAAGAGATGGCAGACCCAGCTCCTCGGAAGCCCCACGGGGATCAGAGTTTAGTCTACCTCCTTCCGTCAGGGCAGGGAGGAGAGACAGACACTCCGGTCCCAGAGACAGCGACCCCACCTCCTGGGTCCTGCGTCTTACCCAGGACAGCGAGCCAGGTCCCGTGTCCAAAGTTCTGTGCCCGGTTGCTCCACGGCACAATGCGGGTGTGGCAAACCCCAGAGTGGCTGGTAACATGGGGTCCTTCCTTCCAGAGACGACCTTCCCCCCAGAACTTCTGGGGGTTCTAGCACCTTCTCCGCTCACCCATACCCTCAGCCTTTTCTCTGCCATGTTCTCAAGTCCTGGCCTTCTCTAAGGGGAACTTCTAGAACTCCAGCTTCACAGCACACCATCCCCGGGGAAGACCTGTACTCACCCAAGACGGAAAGCTTCGTCCCGTTGCCGAAATAGAGTCTATCATTAGTCACACAACCCTAAAGACTAGTAGGGAAACTCGCCTGCACCTCCGAATCCTTCCTCCCCCGGTTCACCTGCGGCTCTCCTGTTCCTTTCCTTAGCAGAACTTTAACTCCCGGGGTGGAGGGGGTTTACAACCTACAGTGCGGGACTCCCCACCCGCCTCTCCTGTGTCCATCTCCTTTCTGCACGCGGGAGAAAAATGGAAGGACTGACAGCTCCGGGGCCAGAGGCTCTCCCATCTACCCTGGCTTCGATGGGCATCCTCCAAGGAGACAGGGGATGGACAAGGTGACCCCTTTCTGAGATTACTTGCCTCCCGGTAGGGAAACCAGGCTTAGCCGAGCCCGCCCATGAAATTACTGGAGATGGAGGCTGCCCGCCTCATCAAGACAAGAACTCACCAAGACAGGAATTCAGATCTTTCTGATAAACACGCGCTTTAACCTAGGCACCCAAGACAGAGGCCCCATCTGGACTCTGCCCCTCCCTGCATGTTCCCAGCCCTCCAGTCCTTGCTGGCTTACCTACCGCAGCGAGCCGTCTTCCCTCCCCATCCCCCACCCCCAAAAAAGTAGAAGTCTCCAAAGCCAAGACTCCAGGATTCACTTCAAAACCTCCCCTCCTCTGCTGAGCACAGCCGGGATTCGAGGAGAGGTTGGGGCGTTCAAGGATCTCTTCCCTCCCAAAGACACCAGCCCCCTTCAAACACCCCGCATAGCCTTCCAGAGCTTTCCAGGGCCCCCGGACCCCGGGACCTGGGTCATCCCTTTCTTCCTATGTTCCCCTGGAGGGAGTGCTCCCTCATGGTACCCACCTGGAGACCCCAGCCTTACCTACAACCGTCAGCTTGGTCCCTGGGCCGAAGTGATAGTCATAACACATCAGAACACAGCCACCCTACAACGCACACCTGGGACCGCCCTCCCCTCCGAAGGGCCAGGAAAGACCCGGACTGTGTCTTACCTACAACCGTGAGCCTGGTGCCTTTTCCAAAGAAAACCTCAGTGTTCACACAGTGAAGCGGAGCAAGGAGGAAAGCAATTAGAGGCGGGCAGAGCAGATGGGGACTGCGTTGGTGTCTGGTGGACTCTGGGACTGGGAGTCCTCTCCTGTGCTTTACGGATATTGCACGAAAGAATATTTTTGACTCTTGACTCTTGGGGCCTCGGAGCATGGACAGAGTCCATCCACAGGGCCCTGAGCCCCTGTTTTGATTCTTCCTGAGGGTTCATCACAGGGATGTGGGCCTGGGGATGTGGGCAGGGTCCCAGACATCCATGAGCATCCATGGGGGGGTGCTGGCATAGTGCTGACTTCTTGTTTCATAGAGTGGGTCACCTCCCACGCACCTTCCCATTGACCTTGCCCTGGGCAGGGAGCGGGTAGTGTGGGAGTGGGATAAAGGGTCTCCCTGAGTCCTTCATCCTTGAGGCCACAGAGGCATCTTCTTACATTTGGCCTTTCTGCCTGGAAGCTTCAGCTCTGATCCAGACCTGTCCTGCTCCATGGTTTTGGCTTGACAGGTAAATGGCGGGGGGAGGTGGAGGCCTTCCCACCCAAGCCACCCTTGGGCCGGTGACCCAGGAGAAAAGTGAAAGATGATGGGCACTGGGACAGGCAGAAAGGTTTTTGTAAAGGATTCCCATAGGGTTGAATCACCGTGGCCCTGCTGTCCCCACAACGTTACAGCTTTATACAAAAACGGCCCCTCCCATGGGCCCGCCCCTCGGAGAGGGAGTCTGGGAGGATCCACCAGAGAGGTACCCCCTGAGGACATTGGAGGGCGAGGGGTGACATCAGCACTCTGGGTGCATGTTAAGGGTGGCGGGGGTGGGGGGTGTGTGGAGGGTACAGACAAGGCCGGGGGCTCCCTCCTCACCTCGTGCCCTTTCTTCAGGGCCTTCTCGGATCCTCCGAGCTGTGCGCCTTTGTGTCAGGGCTGGTTGCCCCGGGATCCGCCCCTCTGTAGGCTGTCTTCATAGTAGCAGCCCCTTTTATCCCTGGCCTGCCCCTGACGCCAGGCACCCAGAGATCACACGTTTTATCTGAGAATGGGGTCCCACAGAATCCAGACTCTGCCCCTTCGGCCCAACTCAACCTCCAGGGTGGTCCAGAGAACACCCACCAGGTACACAGAGGTAGAGCTTTCCCAGGCGTAAAGTCATAGCTGAGAGCTGTATTTCTTTTCTTTTTTTGCATTCACTTTAAAAACATTTTTTTTTTAAATTGGAGGATAATTGCTTGACAGTGTTGCGTTACGTCTGCTGTACAGCAACATGAATCAGCTATAGCTCAGCTCAGTGCACTGCAATGACCTTGAGGGTGCGATGGGGGTGGTGGGAGAGCTGTACTTCTAATCAGTGTGAGGTGAGGGGGGAACCACCTGTGTCGTCGGCTGCCTCACTTCTCACTGCGGACTTCGACAGCAGGGTTCGGTAAAGGGCTTTCCGGGACACTGAGGCGGAGAACTGGGTGAATACAGCCTCGGGAACGTTGAAATGCAATCGCTTGGTCACGTAATCGTAGTCAAGGTCTTCTTCCTCTTTTTCCCTAAAGGGCAAACATTTTAAACTTTTGCCAGATATTTGATTTTCCCTGCACAGGATGACCTTGAAACTGAAACTCCAGTTGAGTAGTCTCGATCTCATTTCACTAGATGGCGCTTTCTTTTGTGGCCTTTCAGACTATGACTCAATGTCTAGGAGCAAAAAAAGACAAACTTGACCACATAATGATAACATTTGTAGGGGGAACATACACAGAGTCAAAGATAAATGACAATATGGGGAAAGCATTAGCAATTCTCATCATGAGGGCTGATCTCATGATGATGAACTTCTAGAAATCAATAAGAAAATAATCCAGCAGTGCAATAAAAATGAGAAGGTTCCGAAGAAAAGATCCAAATGGTGCTTAACCACAGGGAAAAAAAACTCTTGCAGTGATAAATGCAAACTAAAACGGCATTGAAATGTCAGTTTTCACCAATTTGAGTACCTGAATAGTGGAGACCATTCTATCACCGGGCTTCCCAGGTGGCGCTAGTGGGAAAAGAACCCTCCTGCCCTGGAGGAAACAAAAGAGACAGGTTGGATCCCTGGGTGGGGAAGATCCCCTGGAGGAGGGCATGCCAGCCCACTCCAGTATTCTTGCCTGGAGAATCCCAAGGGCAGAGGAGCCTGGCAGGCCTATAGTCTATAGGGTTGCAAGGAGTTGGACACAACTGAAGCAACTTAGCACGCTCGCTCTGACATTCTAAATAATGCAACTCTTAATGGGAGCAATTTGTAACTATCTATAAATATTATGACACAACTTAGTGACTAATACCACCACCACCATAAATAATACAAATGTTCTTACTTTTTCACCCAGAAATTCCACCTTTGGGAGTTTATCCTGTAATTACTTTTGCATACAAATGAAAACAAGTGTGTAAAATATTTGCATTATTTGGAATAGCAAAGGATTGGGAAAAACGCAAGTACCCATCAGTAAAGGATTGGGTAAATAAATTGTGACACATTCACAAAACAGAATATTATTCAATGCTAAAAATGAATGAAAGCGCTTTATACTGCTATGGAAAGCTTTCTAATATATACTGTTAACTGGATTAAAAACAAGCGGTAGAATAAGGTTTCTATATGCCACCTTTGTCTAACAGAGGAGAAAAATAAGAATTACACTTCTCTGTGTTTCATGCTACATGAAGAAATACTGGAAGTTTACAAAAGAGATGGGTAAAAGCGATTACCTGTTAAGAATAAATGGAGGAGACAGAAGCAGAGTGTAAGTAAAATTGACATTTCTCAGTGTCAACTTTATAGTGTTGGTTTTTGAGCCATAGATAGCGATTTTATTTTAAATGGGTAATAGAGCTATTATCTATATTATGTTAAAGTAAAACAATAAAATTTTAAAAGAAAAACAACAAAATACTACTTTAAGTGATATTTTGAAATCGACCACTGTAAAAAAAAATACTTGTTTCATTTATAAAGTCATTTTTTTCAAGGAAGAACAGTTTATATAAGAAGCTGTTTCATGGTACTGAATTTGCTGAATGCATCTCCAGTCACCTAGGAGCCTGGTGAAAAACAATATTTCTGAGTAATCCCCAGGATGTTCAGAGTTCCAAGTCTCTAGGTTTATTAATTCGTATTTAAATAAACAATTAGGCACAAAATTGCCTTGGGTATTTGCACTTCAGTAATTTACTCCCTAAGTTAGAGTTTCCTTTTGACCTGGGGACTCTCACGCCAACTTAAACTTACAAAGGATACCACCCTGCCTTGGTTCCACAACCACCTTTTGTTTTCATGGGGATTGTCTCAACTTTGTCACACTGTTAGTAGTTAAGTGCCCACAAAGCTTTTTGTTTGGTGAAAGTTTAGACAGGTCAGGCAGATGCCACGTGAAGCCTTTCTTCATCTTCGACAGCAGGGGGCAGCCTTTCCTCATTTTTTGCTTCGACTTAACCAGCTGCACTCAGTGTGGCCACTTGAGGGGGCAAGAATGCCATAGTGCTCAGGGGACCCAAGGGAAAGCTTGCTGGTTATGTTTCTCAAGGTGGGTGTTGGGATGTAGGGAGGAGACCCGCAAATAATATCTATGTAATTTTTTAAAACTTTTGTACGTGAATTGATCCATTTTAACCCAAACTTTGTCCCCTAATTTCCCAGATGTAACTGAAGTCTGGAGAGGCTAAAGGGTCCCCCAAAGTGGCAGGAGACAAGGAGAAAGGGCTGGGACCAGCACTCCGGCCTCCTCATTTAAAATCTGGGACTCTCCTAGGTGCTGATCTCGAGCCCTGAAGCCCTACTCCTCAGGCAATCTCACCTCCAGTAGCCAGATTGAGAGCTCCCTCCCATGCCCTCTGCTTCAAACCTTGGGCAAATTACTGGATTTTTAAAAAACTCCAGTCTCCTTAACTGCCTTCAATGAAGGAGACTCTGGTTCCCTGGATAAGGAAGATCCCCTTGAGAAGGGAATGGCTACCCACTCCAGTATCCTGCCTGGAGAATTCCATGGACAGAGGAGCCTGGCAGGCTACAGTCCATGGTGTCGCAAAGAGTCAGACACGACTGAGCAACTAACACTAACACTACTTAAGTGTAAAATGGGAATGATGATGATAAAATAAGACCTACCTTACGGACCTCTTGTGAGACATAAATAATACATCTAAAGGTTTATGGGGCTTCCCAGGTGGCGCTAGTGGTAGAGAACCCACCTACTAATTCAAGAGACATAAGAGACTTGGGTCTGATCCCTGGGTTGGGAAGATCCCCTGAAGGAGGGCATGGCAATCCATTCTGGTATTCTTGCCTGGAGAAACCCATGGACCGAGCAGCCTGGCGGCCTATAGACCATGGGATCGTAAAGTGTTGGACACGACTGAGCAAATGAACAGCAAAAGGTTTATTGGGCTTCCCAGTGGTGCTAGTCGTAAAGAACCTGCCTGCCAGTGCAGGAAATGTAAGAAACATGGGTTTGATCCCTGGATCGGGAATATCCCCTGGAGGAGGGCATGGCAACCCACTCCAGTATTCTTGCTTGGAGAATCCCATGGACAGAGGAGCCTGGCGGGCTATAGTCCATGGGGTCGAAAAGAGTTGGACACGACTGAAGTGAGTTAGCATGCACACATGCAGAAAGGTTTGTCACGTGCCTGCATATAGCTAGTCAAGGTGTTGGTGACTGCTGTTTTCACAGACAGTACTGGTCTAGAGCTTTCTCTGTCACATTGGTTCTCAAGCTCTGACATCCATCAGGATGCCTTGGAAGTCTTGTTAAAAGCAAGCTGCTGGGCTCCATCTAAGAATTCCTGACTCAGTAGGTCTGGGGTGGAGCCTAATAATTTGCGTTTCTCCTGAATTCCCAGGTGATTCTGGTCCTTCTGGTCCAGGGACCACACTTTGAGAACTGTTCTTCTGGAAGGCCTTTTCTTCAGTATATTTTCTTCCTCTTCTAGCTCATACTTCATTCATTCAACCCCTGGCTGCCTATTATATCTCAGCTGTTGTTTAATCATTAGACATACCAGGATGAGTAAGACAAGATGTCTTCTATAAGAAGCTCATGGTTGAAGGCCACGGTAGGCACATCCATACACACTAAGCAACATGAGCAGAACTGTGATAGAAGGAAGTGTGGAAGAGAATGAGGACTCCTTACTCAGACCAGGGGGTCATGGAGCCAGTGCAGAGGTGTGGGGAAGAGAATGGGGAGCAGGAAGAGTCAAGGACTTTTCTGAAGAGGGTGAACAGGTGGGTGGGCAGGGCATTGTGTCAAATGGAGCAGTAGTGTCCAGAGCTGGAGGTCAGAGGTACACGGCATGTTGGAAGAACCCCCAGCACTTCTGAGCCCTGAGGCACTGCAGGGGAAGGGAGGGGTGAGGAAACCCAGGCTGGAAACACAGGCAGGGCCAGAGCAGGAAAAACCGTGTGTCTCTGTGATGAGGAGCTTGGCTTCTACTTCGAAAGCTGTGGGGCAGCAGGAAAGGTATTAACCAGAAAGTGAACAACACACAGGATCTCTCTGAGCACAGGCTTAGAAGACTGCAAGGAGATAAGTGCCCCTTAGGAAGTGCTGCAGGCAGGGGATGAGCTGGAGAGATGTTGAGTAGCAGAGCTGACGGGCGGCAGCTGGAGGGCCCATGAGGTAGGGTAGAGGAAGCAAGGGTTGGGCTTGGGGGCCGGGCAAATAGAGGCCAACTCCAAATCTGTCATTTGCTGGACGAGGGATGTGGGTGAACTGACAACCTCGTCTGAACCTCTGTTTCCTTGTCCGTATCTCCGGAATAATAAACACTGCAGAGGTAGAGGGAACTAAATGTGAAAGTGCCTATCAAGGACTCAGGAGGGTGTTCGTATCATCACGTGGGAAGAACAAAAGGCAGGTTTCTCAGGAGAGGGAGGGAGAGAGACCCGGGGAGGTCTCATCTCCCTCAGACACATTAGCTGGTCCTGGGGAAACAGGGGCCAGCGGGGCCTCCTGCTTCCAGGAGGGAACACGTGCTGGGGACACGGAGGGGACTCAGAAAAGGCCAAGGTGATTGGCAGGTGCTTCCCTAGGCGTGGGGACCAGTGAGCGGAGGTGTGGGATCTTACAGACCACGCCCCACACATGTGTGCATGCATGTACACGCATCAGCTCCGTACTCATGACACAGAGACAAACCAAGGCAAATGCAGCCTTTTTGGAATGAAGTTTCTCCAGGGACCCCTCCGCCTGATGATATTCTCTTCGTTCCTTCTCTTTACACGTGGGCTTCCCTGGGGGCTCAGATGGTAAAGAATCTGCCTGCAATGGGGGAGACCCAGTCTCTGAGTCGGGAAGATCCCCTGGAGAAGGAAATGGCTACCCACTCCAGTATTCTTGCCTGGAAAATCCCATGGACAGAGAAACCTGGTGGGTTACAGTCCACGGGATCACAGAGAGTCAGACACGACTGGGTGACTTTCACTTTTGCTGTTATACCAGTGTGCCCTGGAACACATTTGGGAAGGGGGCGCATTTGTAAGGGGTAGAGCCCTGTCTGACCTCAGGTGGGAGGGTGTTTCCCAGAGTAGGGGTGGGGGTTGACGAAGAAGGTGCACACCTGGGCAGGTAGAGCAGTCTCTTTATTAGCATAATGATGGCAGAGGGGCAGGGCTTCAGCTGTTGGCGGCAATGGTCTCCTGAATCCAGTCCACGTAGTTGCAGACCTTGGTGTAGACCCCAGGCTTGCCCTTCTGGGCACAGCCGTAGCCCCAGGACACAATGCCCTGGAGCTGTCCGTTGCAAGCCACAGGGCCGCCAGAGTCACCCTGGGGAGGAAGTGATGAGATAAGCTTTATAAACAGAGAACAAAAGGGAACGGGAGCCACACACAGTCTGAACCTCACAAGACCCTGTTCCCATTGCTCTGGGCCCCACGCCCTTCTCACTGTCAAGAGAGGCCACAGTCGAGCCTCCCAGTTTCTCCAGGGGACCATCAGCCCACAGCCCTGGGCGTTCACATCCTGCCCCCAGGGAGGCTGCCACACCTGGGCAGGCGTCTCACCTGGCAGGAATCCTTGCCTCCCTCCAGGAAGCCAGCGCAGATCATGTTGTTAGTGATCTGTCCAGGGTACGAGGCTTCACAGTCGGCGTGGCTCAGCAGCGGGGCCTCCAGGCATTGCAGCAGGTCCGGGTAGTTGACTTTGAGGAACAGGAAGGGATCAAGGAAAGGAAAATGTGGGTTAGGATGGGAAGGGGGATGGCAACCCAGGGCTGAACCCTGAGGGCGGCCAGAAGAGGTCCCCAATGAACATTGAGTTTCAATTCCCGGAAGGCTGGCTGCGGACCCCTTTCTAAAGGTGCTAAGAGCAGGGGCCACATCTGTCCTGTCTTTTGATTCTCGGGCTCAAGTCCGGGACACTTGCCCCTCTCGTACCCAGCACAGAGTCCTGTATGTGTAGTAGGTACTTGATGGGAATTTGTAGATTGGAAGCAAAGACTGGAACCAAGCTCAGGCGATGCTCAGTTCTGGGCAGTGTGGGTAGGTCAGAGGGTGAAGACGTGAGGGTCCCACTCACCGCCACTGCTCAGGGTGTTGCCCCAGCCGGAGATGAGGCACTCGGTGCCTGCGGAAGCACAGGCACTGGGCAGAGCCAAGGTGGACACCCGGGCATTGATGACCGCAGGCGTGGAGAGTTTGATCAGCAGGATGTCATTGTCCAGAGTCCAGCTGCTGTACTTGGGGTGGCGGATGATCTTGGACGCATCGATGAACTGCTCACCACCCTCCAAGACATCAATGTTGTATTCTCCCAGCCTCACCTGGATGTGGCTGTTGAGGGTAAGCACAGTTAAGGACTTTTTGTCCACAGGCCCATGTCCCCTAGGGGTTCTTCCTGCTTGCAGGAGGGGGTGTAGGAATGTCAAGGGCTGTAGAGGGGTGGTAGGTCAGTGCAGGTGTGAAACAACAACCTTTGTGCTTCAGGGGCCTTGGCAATGGAGAAGGGATACAGTGAAGGGGTCCGGCTAGGGACCATCTGCTTTTCCAGCCGCCTTTCCCACACCCCACATGCATTCAGTGCCCAGTGCCCTGGGTGCAAATGCACCATTTCAACTTCCCCAGACATCCTTCAACCTCTGCAACCTCTCCCTCCTTTCTTGATCTGGTAAGGGCCACCATCCTGTGTGATCTGATTTGTCTGTCCGTCTGTCCATCTTAAGTCTTTCACTCATGTCCGACTCTTTGCGACCTCATGGACTGTAGCCCACCAGGTTCCTCTCTCCATGGGATTCTCCAGGCAAGAATACTAGAGTGGGGGTCCATGCCTTCCTCCAGGAGATCTTTCCCACCCGGGGATCAAACCTGCGTCTCTTATATCTCCCGCACTGGCAGCTGGGTTCTTTACCACTAGCTCTATTTGTGATCTAATACAGCACTTCTCAGAGAACAGCCACAGGACCGGCACCATCAGTCACCTGGGAACGAGTTAGCAACTCCAATTCTCTCTTCTGCCCAGACTCTTGCATCAGGGTTTCTGCATCAGAAACCCTGGAGGAGGGACCCAGCAGCATGTGTTGTAACAGGCCCTCCAGGTGATTATTGTGTGCATTCAGGTTGGAGAACCCTTGCTTTTGGGAGTGATTCTCAGTTCTGCCCAGGAGTATAGAATTGCCAGAGGCAGAGAGTGTTGAAAACTCACCAATATTCAGACTCGTCCTAAAAATTCTGAGTTAAATGGGAACTAGGAATCATAATAATTTTTTTAAATGAAAAAAAAAATCTTACAAGGTTTTAACATGCAGCCAACTGGCAAAGATTATTTGTGTGAGGTCTTTCCCCACTTTTCCCACTGGCTATTCCCACCTTCAAAATAGTCTGTGCCTACTTTTTATGGGACTTTCCAGATGGCACCAGTGGTAAAGAACCTATGCCAGCCAATGCATAACACCCCAGGTTTGATCCCTGGATTGGGAATATCCCCTGGAGGAGGGCATGGCAACCCACTCCAGTATTCTTGCCTGGAGAATCCCGTAGACAGAGGAGCCTGGCAGGTGCCCCTCTTCACCCACAGCTCCTGCCGAGTCAGCTGCCGTTGCCCACTTCTTCTTCTCTTCCCCATCATCATTCTGAGCTCTGGACGGACCCCAGCTCTTCCAGAGGGCCCTGGGAAGTGGGCTTAGTCATCAGGGGCCCAGCACTTACTACTGGTAGCAGTGAGCCGCGGACACCACCCACTGGTCATTGATGAGGGAGCCCCCGCAGAAGTGGTAGCCAGCATTCAGGGACACCTGGTAAGGGACAGAATTCTCCGCGCAGGTGTAGCCCCCGACGATCTTGTCATCGTCGTCCGAGGGGAAAGCCACTTGAGTGGAAGCAGGGGAGGAGAGGCTGATTCAGCAAAAGGGTGGAGCCCGGAGCCCTGTGGCTGGACTCTGCTAATTAGGATTCCTGACCGAGCACAGGGAGGGGAGGAAGGCCACCAGGGAGCATCCCTGGCTGGTCTCACAGCAGGTAGTTCTCCCGAGTCGCTGTGTGTCTGCAGGGCACAGAGCTAGGGACCCTGCAGGGGCTCTGGCTCAGACTTCCCTGGGGGCACCAGGGCAAGGACAGTGAACCCCGTCATGGTGCACTCAGCATCGTAGGGTCTGAATGCGGTCCTCTCACCCACTGGCTGCTTCTCTCCCTTTTATTCATCACCATTCTACTCCTCGCTGCAGTTTCAGCTCCAGTTTGTCACGATGGGTTGGCCTCACTAGGGAGATGTGGCTACAAAGCCTTGGCTTTGCTGTACCAGCTCCTCCCATAGCTCACACCTGAGCAGGGAGCCTAGGTACCCTTTGCGCAGGATAAAGGTGGTTACTGTTATTGGCCAATAGAACAGTGATTCGCAGCTGTGGCTATACATCTGGGAATCTTAAAACTACTCAGGAAGCTTAAACAGTCAGTGCATTGGTCACAGCCTCAGGCCAATAAACAGGACTCCACCGTGAGTCACCTTCTGCCTCCCCAGGAGCATCCGAGGCTAGGAACAGCTCGAGTGGAGTTACCTACGGTTGTCACGGCCAAGACTTAAGGCCTGGCTCATTTCACAGACCGTCTCCACCTGGTTTGCCTTTCTCGCCTCTCCCAACAAAGCCCCAAAATGGATGGACGAGAGGATGGGAGTGGAACCGGGCAGAAGGTGAGAGAAGTGAAGGTTAAAGAGAGCCCCAGAGTGGGAAGGAGGGGTGCTGGCCAGGGAGGGGAGAACACACAGGGGTAGAACAGGAGAGGCTGGAGGAATGGTGAAGCGTGTATCTCTGCCAGGAGAGGGGCTAGTGGAACCTGAAGCGATGTGTGGGACTCACCAGCAGCTCCCACAAAGGCAAGGATCAGCAGGGGATGCATGGTGGAGAAGTGTGCTTGCGGGGCTGGTGGCGAGCCTTTATACCTTCCGAGGAGAGGGAGGGGGTGGAGGGGGACCACCCCTCCCAGGACAAACACACCTGCAGCTTCCCTTGTCCTGGACTCTTGCATCAGTTCTGCTGTGTTTGGCCACTCTGTGGATTCATGACCTCCAGGTGATAAGGAAACTTACTTTCTGAGGACACAGAGGAAGACTAGCTGACTCTTAGGAGGATGTTCTGGGGTGAGGCACACAGGGGAAGCCAAGACCCCGCTTCCCACAGCTGAGCCTTCTTAAACCGAGCGGATGATGGAAATGAGGAGGAAGGGAAAGCAGAATGACCCGGGACCCTGGGGATCCTCTGACCTCATGGAGATTTACTCAACTTACTTTAAGGAAGGGCTGATATTAGTAGCAAACTTGGCTGCTTGGTATCCTGAGGTCCCATGAGAGGAAAGAAGTCTTGCCTATGTCATACCTGTACACAAAAAGAACCTGGTCAAGTCTAAACTATGGTGTCAGAAGGTCAAAGCCCAAGCCTTAGGCAACCAGGACCCCAACACCAGGAAGTCATGAGAAGGGAGAGGCAGAGTTTCTTGTGAGTCTGGGCCTTCAAGCTGGCTCTCCTTCCTACCAGAGCTTGAGGGACTGGGTCGGGGGAGGCATTTGGAGGGAGGAGAGGCCAAGGATTAAGTAGGCATTTACCTGATGCACTGGGGTAATAAGAGACCGGTGTCGTATTCCTCCTCTTCCTCACTATCAAGACACTTGTCTTTCTCATCACTCACGCAGCCTTGGGTTCTCTTTAAGCAGCCTCCTGGTCACCCTGGGAACTTGCACTAATGGTGATGAAAATTGCCCACACCTGCTAGGAACTGACAGCCTGAGCCAGAATTATATGTTCCGGATCAGATTTTAGAAAAAAGGTTTGAACAATGGTAAATCTCAGTCCTTATCAGGGAATCAGCAGTAGGTAGAGAAACTGGTGCGCGATAAAGGTTGAGAATGTGTGCGCATGCGCTCAGTCGATCCAACTCTGCAGCCTCGTAACCCATCAGGCTCCTCTGTCCATGAAACTGAGTGATTAAAAACAACGTTGAAGGTGGGGGGATTCTGGAATTTTCTTTTCTTTTTTTTTTTGATGCAGTGAGACTCTTTTGCTGGGCTCAGTGCAGAGTGAATCTTCCTGGAAATTATCTCACTTTGCAACCTGCCATGCCTGTCAAGACAGACTCTTGTAATTTAATGAGGCACCACTTGGCCAGGGGGGTATAGAGATGTAACTAGAGTCTGTGCTGGAACCTAACCTTGCGAGCCAGGTTGACAAGCTTCCCATGAAGAGGCTTCTCCTTCTCACCTCCTCTGAACTCAGGGCCTCCTGTTGGGCAGGAATGGGCAGAGTCTATATAGGTACTCTCAGAAAGGTAAAAATGAGTGAATGTTCTGAAGGTGGTGAACAAAGGCAGAAAAGCTCAGAAGTCTGGTGGCAAGACAGGAAGTAGGCTGGAAGGACAGAGTAAATGGAAATAGAGTGAACAGGGAGAAATGGTGGGGGGGGCGGGCTCTTGGGTGGAGAGGGACCCACAGGGTATCTTCTGGTCTGGTGCCTGGCAGAGCTGGAAGCCAGCTTCTCCACGACAGGACACCCACTCCTCAGAGCTGCACACCCTCTAATCCCTGACAGGCTCCTCTCGAGGCAATACTGCTGTATTTGTATAGCACCCAACAGCTTTTTGGAGAAGGCGATGGCACCCCACTCCAGTACTCTTGCCTGGAAAATCCCACGGATGGAGGAGCCTGGTAGGCTACAGTCCATGGGGTCGCTAAGAGTCGGACACGGCTGAGCGACTTCCCTTTCACTTTTCACTTTCATGCATTGGAGAAGGAAATGGCAACCCACTCCAGTGTTCTTGCCTGGAGAATCCCAGGGACCGGAGAGCCTGATGGCCTGCCGTCTATGGGGTCGCACAGAGTCGGACACGACTGAAGCGACTTAGCAGCAGCAGCAACAGCTTTTAAAGAGATTTCACACACACAAGCAGCGGTGGTGTGCTGATTTTCCTTTGTGTTGAATTTCAAGCTTCCCTTTTCATGTTTTCATCGTGAGGTGCGCAGAATATTATTTCCTGTTACAGAGGCTGAGACCAGGCGTCAGAAAGGTTCCGTCTTGCCTGAGAACATAGATCTAAAAATGGCGGAGCTGACCTCAAGGCCACTGGAGGACAGGGAAAGTGCTGTGAAGTGTGGGAATCACTGCAGATGGCAGCTCAGGGGTCAGGCCAGGGAACAAACTACATCCGGATCCCTCCTGATGCTGGCTTCCCTGGCAGAGGAAGAAGCTTGAATTAATCTGGCACCTGGCACCACCCCCCAGCCCCACCTTGCCATGGCCTTGGGCCCCTCTGGGCCACATCAAAGGCAGGTTGTGCTCACCCAGTTGTGGAGCCTCCATCACAGAGGCTTTTTTTTTGCAGAAATATCGTAAAATATGCTATTTTGTTTTGACCCCTTGTTGTGGGGTCTTCATAGGAAGCCTGGCTTTAGAGGATGAGAATCGTCACGTCTGTTTCCTTTCCCAGCCTGCGGGGTGAAGGTAGGGGGCAGAGGGGGCCGGCCCATGTTTTGGGCCACCATCTGCTCAGATAGAGAGGTAAGAGCCTCTGTCCCCTGTTAGAATGACTTGGTTCATTTCTAGTGGCCTTACATTGCCTAAACTCACGTTCTGTAGTGCTCTTCTCCACGGCAGTCCACATGGCTAGGCAGATTTTTCATTCTTCTGAATCCTATTTATTGACTCAGTGTGTGAGTTTGCTAGGGCCGCCTTAACAAAATAATGGCAGAAATCCATCTTCTCACAGTTTTGGGAGCTGAGAAGTGCGTGATCAAGGAAGGTGTTGATAGAAGAAACTTTTCATATATTGAGTCATGGAGAAGTCATTCTGGCTTATACATGAGTTAACTTGAATTTTATACCAACTAAAACAGCCTATTTGTGGCCTATCAAACATACACTGTACATATGCTTTACTTAGTAAAGAAAAGTACTTTACTTTTAAAAAGTGCTTTACTGACTGGAAGTAAAAGATGTCTGTGTTAAAAGATAAAATGCCCCCCTTCCTGGGACACCAGGGCTGGTGCTCCTTTGATGACATGACTCCCTTCCCAGGGACCAGCACCATACTGACTCACTGAGTTCTGCTGATCTATTTTTTCAAACCTGGAAGGAATGTATTCCTGACTTGCTTAATGTTCTTTGTTCTGCCAAGATATAAAACTGGGCTGAAAGCCCTGCTTCTCTGGAGCAGCTCCTCAGAGTTGTCTTAGAGGCTGCCTTTTGGATTCTAGGCTTCAGTTTGGCTTAAATAAAACTTGTTTCTATCCCTATTTCAGATCATTTATTATTTTTGTCAGCAGTGTCAATAGAGTTGGTTTCTCCAGGGGTCTCTCTCCTTGCGTTGCCGACGGTCATCTTTTCCCTGACTTCACGTGGCCTTTCCTCTGTGGGTACCTCCCTAGGGGCTCTCCTTATATATCCTAATCTCTTCTGATAAGAACAAGGTCAGATTGGCTTACAGGCCACCCTAATGGCCTCAATTAAATTATTTATTTAAAGATCCTATTACATTCTGAGGGACTGGGGGTTAGGATTACAACATATAAATTTTGGAGGAACACAGTTCAGTCCATAGCACTAAGGAACTATTTCCTGTGTTCCTGTGATGTTCCTGTAATTTTTCTAACCTGTATGGAAACAGCAAGGAAGGTAATAGTAAAAGGTCTGTTCTTTCATGGCATCTGAGTGTATTTACAGACTTCCCTGCTGGCTCAGCAGTAAAAGAATTCACCTGCCAATGCAGGAGATGCAGGTTCAAACTCTGGGTCGGGAAGATCCCCTGGAGAAGGAAAATGGCAACCCACTCCCATATTCTTGCCCGGGAAATCCCATGAACAGAGGAGCCTATCTGACTACAGTCCATGGAGTTGCAAAGAGTTGGACACAACTTAGCAATTAAACAATAACAATGTGTATTTATGCGTGTGCATGTCCACACATATGAAAGGAGATATGACTGTGAGAGGCAGACAGTACATTAAAAAATATATATGTATCTTTATATATATATATATAAGATGTGTATATAATATATATAGTTGATCTTTGAACAAGATGGAATTTGAACTGCCCTGGTCTACTTATACATGGAATTTTTTTTCAATAACTATTGTAGTGTTACATGATTTGAGGTTGGTTAAATACAGGATGTGGAACTTTAGATACCAAGGAGTCCCTACAAAGTTATATGTGGATTTTCAACTGTGCAGAGGGTTAGTGTCCCTAATCTGTACCTAGTTCAAGGATCAACTATTTATATCAAATTATAATGATTAATTGATTATATTCCAATGATTAGATCATCGGAAAAGACCCTGATGCTGGGAAAGATTGAAGGCAGGAGGAGAAGTGAACCACAGATGACAGATGGCATCACCGACTTGAGGGACATGAGTTTGAACAAGATCTGGGATTTGGTGATGGACAGGGAAGCCTGGCAGGCTGCAGTCCATGGGGCCGCAAAGACTCGGACATGACTGAGTGGCTGAACTGAACTGACTAATGATTAGGCATTATTGAAATGGGATAAAGTGATAATAAATGTGAGTAACTGGTGGCTGGGTCCACAGGTACTATGTGAGCATAGAAGGTTAGGAAAGCTCTCTCTGGGGAGATGGTATTTGAGTTGAGACCTGGATAACAAGACGTCAGCCCTGTGAAGGTGGGGAAAGGAGTGCTTTCGCCATTCCCTGCCCAGTCTACAACAGAAATAAATTGACACAGGGACTTCCCTGGTGATCCAGTGGTTAAGACTCCACACTTCCAAAGCAGGGTCGAGGGTTCGATTCCTGATTGGGGAACTGAGATCCCGCAGGCTTCATGGCACAGCAAAAAAAAAAAAAGAGAGAGAAATAAATTGACACCTACAATGACTGCTTTTTAAATTAAATTACCCTATCATCTAGCATATGGATACTTCACCTTGGTATTAATTTTAATGTAAAAAGTTGTATTTAAAGCAGGGTCATAGATACACTGAAATATTCTTATAAGTTAATGTAAGCGCTATCTTTTGACATGGCATTTATGAAATATTGTTGGGTTAAGAGAATGAATTATAAAATACATATCATATTATATAATCTCATTTAAATAGTGATTTTAATTTTCCTCAGTTTAATAATCTGTGTATTTTACACTATGCATTAATTTTGTTAAAGAAATAGTTGCAATAAAGAGAAACAGTTACAATAATACATAAAAATTTCCCAGAGAGGGCAATACTTAATCTTGAGGATGGAATTGTTAATGGTAAAATGTCATGTGTCACAGTGAGAAATAAATTTAGATATTAATTAAAATGTGTGTTTTATCTCTACCAGGCACAGTGCTGTGTGGTTTACATGGATGACTTCATCTCAGTCTTATGAAAATCCCATTCCTTATATTTTTGCATCACTATTATCCTTATTTTATATATAAGGATATTGTATGTATGAATATGAGATTGTGTAACTTGTTCAAGGTTATACCTGGTGATGAAGCAGGGGAGCCAAGTTTTATTTTTTATTATTTTTTAAATTTTATTTTATTTTTAAACTTTACAATATTGTATTGGTTTTGCCAAATATCGAAATGAATCTGCCACAGGTATACATGTGTTCCCCATCCTGAACCCTCCTCCCTCCTCCCTCCCCATACCATCCCTCTGGGTCATCCCAGTGCACCAGCCCCAAGCATCCAGTATCGTGCATCGAACCTGGACTGGTGACTCATTTCATACATGATATTATACATGTTTCAATGCCATTCTCCCAAATCATCCCACCCTCTCCCTCTCCCACAGAGTCCATAAGACTGTTCTATACATCAGTGTCTCTTTTGCTATCTCGTATACAGGGTTATTGTTACTATCTTTCCAAATTCCATATATATGTGTTAGTATACTGTATTGGTGTTTTTCTTTCTGGCTTACTTCACTCTGTATAATAGGCTCCAGTTTCATCCATCTCATTAGAACTGATTCAAATGAATTCTTTTTAATGGCTGAGTAATACTCCATTGTGTATATGTACCACAGCTTTCTTATCCATTCATCTGCTGATGGACATCTAGGTTGCTTCCATGTCCTGGCTATTATAAACAGTGCTGTGATGAACATTGGGGTACACGTGTCTCTTTCAGTTCTGGTTTCCTCAGTGTGTATGCCCAGGAGTGGGATTGCTGGATCATAAGGCTGTTCTATTTCCAGTTTTTTAAGGAATCTCCACACTGTTCTCCATAGTGCCTGTACTAGTTTGCATTCCCACCAACAGTGTAAGAGGGTTCCCTTTTCTCCACACCCTCTCCAGCATTTATTGCTTGTAGACTTTTGGATTGCAGCCATTCTGACTGGCGTGAAATGGTACCTCATAGTGGTTTTGATTTGCATTTCTCTGATAATGAGTGATGTTGAGCATCTTTTCATATGTTTGTTAGCCATCTGTATGTCTTCTTTGGAGAAATGTCTATTTAGTTCTTTGGCCCATTTTTTGATTGGGTCATTTATTTTTCTGGAGTTGAGCTGTAGGAGTTGCTTGTGTATTTTTGAGATTAGTTGTTTGTCAGTTGCTTCATTTGCTATTATTTTCTCACATTCTGAAGGCTGCCTTTTCACCTTGCTAATAGTTTCCTTAGTTGTGCAGAAGCTTTTAAGTTTAATTAGGTCCCATTTGTTTATTTTTGCTTTTATTTCCAATATTCTGGGAGGTGGGTCATAGAGGATCCTGCTGTGATGTATGTCAGAGAGTGTTTTGCCTATGTTCTCCTCTAGGAGTTTTATAGTTTCTGGTCTTACATTTAGATCTTTAATCCATTTTAAATTCAGGTCTGCCTGAGGACAGATCAAGTTCCTAACCACAGTGTTTTTACTGCTTCTTAGGAGAAAATTTTGCCATCCTATAGGAGGGGGCTCACAGTCCAAAGCTTATCTGTAGGTGAATTTGCCCACTTCCTAGGGAAATGGGAGCAGGAAACAGGAAGGGAAGCCAGCATTTTTGATCCATTCCATCAAACAGGTGCACATGTGGATCCTGGTGACCAGGAGAATCAGCATGTGTACGAACTGGCTGAGACCCACTGGACCTTGTACAGCACTAGGAGCGTGATGGGAATTGCTCCTTCCTCAAGTCAGGATACACGAACAGAACACACTTAGTGACAGGGAAACTACAAAGCTAACCTCTCAGGCAACTGACAGGGACTATTACTTTCCTTGGTCTTCTTGGCTTTGGCTGGGGGGTTTTAAGTAGTTTCCTCTAAATATTCATGGCCACCGAGTAGTCAGCCCACTGGGGTTTCGCATAGACACTGTATGGCCATAAAGATGGACACTGAGAATTACAAAAGAAAACATCAAGTCTATTGCATCCCAGTTGCTTGACAGAGCCAAAAATATATATTTCCTGGAAAGCCTACCTTTACTCCAAGATTTAGGGGATTCCCAATGATAAATTTATAATATCAAATTACATAATGCATAAGAAGCCACTCTGAGTAAGAGGCAGCAGAAACCACCAGAAAACTGAGGTTGTCATGAATAGATAAAAATTCCAAGTAGAAGTTTAATTTTCTTCAGTGTTCAGTCGTGTCCAACTCTTTGCAACCCCATGGACTGTAGCCAGCCAGACTCCTCTGTCCAACCAGGCAAGAATACTGGAGTAGGTTGCCATTTCCTACTCCAGAGGATCTTCCTGACCCAGGCATTGAACCTGCCTCTCTTGTGTCTCCTGCGTTGGCAGGCGGATTCTTCACCACTGTGCCACCTAACCTTAGAGAAAGAAAATACATGTGGAGCAAGGTTCTTTAAAAATGACTACTCATCAGATTTCCCTTGTGGTCCAGTGGTTAAGAATCTGGCTGCCAAGACGGAGGACATATGTTCAGTCCTTGGTCTGGGAAGATCCCACGTGCAGTGGAGCAATTAAGCCCATGCTCCACAACGTGCTCTAGGACTCATGGGCCAGAAGTACTGAGCCCACGTGCTGCAACTACCAAAGCCTGCGTGCCTTAGAGCCTGGGCTTCATAACAAGAGAAGCCACCGCAAGGAGAAGCTCTCGCACTGCAGCTAGAGAAAGCCCACATGCAGCAATGAAGACCCAGTGCAGCCAAAAATAAGTGGTTAATTTTAAAAAAGTGACGGCTCACATATGTGAAAGACCCAAGTAGATTTCCTGGACATGAAAATAAAGTTTAAAAAGTCGATTGGAAGGTGAAACAGGTTATTGGAGCTAAGGTGGGAATTAGTAAATGGGACAGTGAGTCTAAAGGAATGACCCCCTAACACAGTAGACAGAAGCAAAATGGGGGGAAATGTGAATGAATGGCTAGAGTCTAGATGACACTGAAAGAAAGCTGAACCCGGGCTAGATCTATCCTTCGGGACTGAAGTTCTGGACCTGCTGAAGATGTTCCTTCGTCACCACCTTTCAGAACCACAATTGTGTTAAAATGGAGTGATGATTCCAGAATAAAGTACAAGCCTACCCAGAAATAGGCTCATGGCTTTTCAACTAGGGAACAGAGAAATTCCCACAAAACTGTAGACTGAGGGGAAGGTGTGAGTGTAATAAGAGTATGTATCGTAAAACTGGGACTTGCTCTTGCAATTGAATTGTGCCTCTTTCCAGCTGTGCTAGAATTTGGTCTTGATTATACATTTTCCACTTCATAACAGAATACTCCATGCGTTAACTTTACAGTTCTGCAGGTCTGCTGATGTCCAGTTCTGAATGCCATGATAAACCTTTAGTAAAGAGCCAAGAGCAGTTTTTCAAAGGGAGAATAGTTATTGGCAGGTAGAAGGGAGTAAAGCATGACACAGAGCTCTGTGCATCTGCCTCGTGATTCTCACTGGGGAATGTCAGGAGCTCTACAGAGCATTGATATCTGCCACAGGCACTTCAAGAACAACTGAGCCTGCTTGGTTAACGACCCTGGTGGCCGAGAAGCTTCCATCATAGCCTCGTTCTGCTACCGAGCTCTGCCTTGCACTGGCCCAGCCTGACGGATTGTATAGTAAATGGGCCAGAGTAGCATACCCAAGAGTAGTATATGTTAACTCCAAAACCAGAGGGTCCCACGAAGTGTTGTGCCTCTTTCTCCATGTCTGGAAACAGCTCGTCTCTCACTTTGGAGGACATTCCAGCATATCTCACACCCCTGGACTACTCAGAAGCTCACCAAGGGGGCAGATCCCTGAATTTTTGCAGATTGACATTGGTCTGCCATCCATATATCATACCAAGGCATCTAGAGGGCTTTATAATTCCCATTCGCCAAGAACATTCAGCAAAATGCCATCAGTGTAATGGACCAGTATGATATAAATATGACTTAGTGCATTCTGAACTATATTAATAGAGAACAAGCTAAATATAGCTCAGAGATAAAATACTTAAAGGGTATTTGTGACTCTGCCACTTGAAGGCAAACTGTATCCGATTGTCTTTATTATTTCTAAACACTCCCTGGGAGAAATTTTATCCTCGGCCTCCAGTAGTCACCCTTCCTGTCTGTGGATGAAGTCCTCCAGCTGGTCACCCAGTTCCCTCCTCATCCCCAGCCGACCACTCACACCGACCCCCACCCACCAGCACACAGGCAGCTGCCTCTGTGGTTTCCCCCTCCAGCCTGCCTCCCAGGGTTCTCAGGCTCACCTGGCCGGGGGCTGGGTGGGAAGGAGAGGGGTTCTTGCTGAGACCCTTGATCTGTGCCCAGCACTGTGTCTCCAGCACTGCAGAAATAAGAGCTGCTGTCTTCGGAGCTCGCATTGCTCACAGTCAGAGTTGAGAACTCCAGTTTCGGGCGGTCAATGGGAAACTTGTCCTCGGTAAACCCACTCTCGTAAGTAGCCTTGGAGCCCTGATTGGCAGTAGCCATCAGCACCAAGCTCTGTCCTGGAAGCTGACGGTACCAGTACATCCAGGTGAGCTGGCTATCGACCTGACACTCGATCGTCATGGAGGTCCCGCGTTGACGGATGGCCCTGCTTGGCTCTTGAGAGAGGAGAGCACTGAACACAGAACCTAGATCCAGAGAGACAGAAACACCCTTGAGAGCTGACAAGCTTGTCCCAGGCAGGAGGGTCTCCTACTATTTGCTCCAGTATCACCTTGGCTCGCAATCAGCCCTGGAGCACTGTCTCCACTCTGGATTTGCTCTTCCAGCTGTTACTGTGTTAGGATTCCTAATCGAACATCTCTCCCATCTGCTGACTGGGGGCCTCAGACCCTCTACTCCTCAGCATGCATATTCACCCCAAATTTCCCCGGGAATAAGGCCATACCCAGTCCCAGGAGAAGTAGCAGAAGAGTCAACATCTTTAGGTGACAGCCTTGCCTCTCCACAGAGAAAAGGCAGTAACACATCAAATTCAAGTTGTTCTTCCTTCACCACCGTGTAGTTCTTCCCTATGACTCTGTTCCTGGCCTGTCCCAGGAAGCCTAGTTTCTGCAGAACATGGGGACAATTCTTCTGCCCCCTAGTGGAGCTGTGTGGCTCTTCACTTGGGCTGGATCTTTATTCACTAGGCTCCCAGCCTCCAACTGTGGTCTCATCACCACCCTCTGCCACTCCCCA
Source organism: Bos grunniens (assembly GCF_055505025.1). NCBI lineage: Eukaryota > Metazoa > Chordata > Mammalia > Artiodactyla > Bovidae > Bos > Bos grunniens. The sequence goes on from NC_141168.1 coordinate 14,083,281, forward strand.
TCCATCATTGTTGAGCACCACTCATGTTCTACTCCTCGGTATAAAGCAAGAATGGGATGCAGTATTGACCTCAGATAATTAAAGGTAAGATTTTAGAATACTAGGGTAACGTAACTCAGGATTGCAACCGTGGGCTGAGTATTTCCGTTATTCCAAACTGAGCTGATTTTTCTTTCCCTGATACCTACTCCGGTAAACTGACTCCTATTCCTGAATTCATTCCTCTTAATAAACAGAGATCCAACCAGTCCATTCTAAAGGAGATCAGCCCTGGGTGTTCTTTGGAAGGAATGATGCTAAAGCTGAAACTCCGGTACTTTGGCCACCTCATGCAAAGAGTTGACTCATTGGAAAAGACTCTGATGCTGGGAGGGATTGGGAGCAGAAGGAGAAGGGGATGACAGAGGATGAGATGGTTGGATGGCATCACCAACTCGATGGACGTGAGTCTGAGTGAACTCTGGGAGTTGGTGCTGGACAGGGAGGCCTGGCATGCTGCAATTCATGGGGTCGCAAAGAGTTGGACACGACTGAGTGACTAAACTGAAATGATACATTTTCCACTTCATAACAGAATACTCTGTGCGTCTTCAACTTTACAGTTTTTCAGGTCTGCTGATGTCCAGTTCTGAATGCCACGATAAGCCTTTAGTAAAGAGTAAAGAGCAGTTTTTCAAAGGGAGAATAGTTATCGGCAGGTAGAAGGGAGTAAGCATGACACGGAGCTCTGTGCATCTGCCTCGTGATTCTCACTGGGGAATGTCAGGAAGTCTACAGAGCATTGATATCTGCCACAGGCACTTCAAGAACAACTGAGTCTGCTTGGTTTATGACCCTGGTGGCTGAGAAGCTTCCATCATAGCCTCGTTCTGCTACCGAGCTCTGCCTTGCACTGGCCCAGCCTGACAGATTGTATAGTAAATGGGCCAGAGTAGCATACCCAAGAGTAGTATATGTTAACTCCAAAATCCAGAGGGTCCCACGAAGTGTTGTGCCTCTTTCTCCATGTCTGGAAACAGCTCAAGTCTCATTCTGAAGGACATTCCAGCATATCTCACACCTCTGGACTACTCAGAAGCTCACCAAGGGGGCAGATCCCTAAATTTTTGCAGATTGACATTGGTCTGCCATCCATATATCATACCAAGGCATCTAGAGGGCTTTATAATTCCCATTCGCCAAGAACAATCAGCATAATGCCATCAGTGTAAGGGACCAGTATGATATAAATATGACTAAGTGCATTCTGAACTATATTAATAGAGAACAGGCTAAATATAGCTCAGAGATAAAATACTTAAAGAGTATTTCTGACTCTGCCACTTGAAGGCAAACTGTATCTGATTGTCTTACTATTTATAAACACTTCTCTGGGAGAAATTTTATCCTCGGCCTCCAGTAGTCACCCTTCCTGTCTGTGGATGAAGTCCTCTAGCTGATCCCCTAGTTCCCTCCTCATCCCCAGCCGACCCATTCACACCGACCCTGCCCACCAGCACACAGGCAGCTGCCTCTGTGGTTTGCCCCATCCAGCCTGCCTCCCAGGGTTCTAAGGCTCACCTGGCTGGGAGCTGGGTGGGTGGGAGAGGGGTTCTTGCTGAGACCCTTGATCTGTGCCCAGCACTGTATCTCTAGCACTGCAGAAATAAGAGCTGCTGTCTTCGGAGCTCGGGTTGCTCACAGTCAGAGTTGAGAACGCAAGGATTGGGCGGCTAATGGGAAATTTGTTGTCAGTAAACCCACTCTCGTAAGTAGCCTTGGAGCCCTGATTGGCAGTAGCCATCAGCACCAAGCTCTGTCCTGGAAGCTGACGGTACCAGTACATCGCGGCGAGCTGGCTATCAACCTGACGACACTCGATCATCACGGAGGTCCCGCGTTGACGGATGGCCCTGCTTGGCTTTTGCGAGATGAGAGCACCGAATACAGAACCTAGATCCAGAGAGACAGAAACACCCTTGAGAGCTGACAAGCTTGTCCCCAGGCAGGAGGGTCTCCTACTATTTGCTCCAGTCTCACCTTGGCTCGCAATCAGCCCTGGAGCACTGCCTGCACTCTGGTTTTGCTTTTCCAGCTGTTACTGTGTTAGGATTCCCTAAATGAACATCTCTCCCATCCTCTGACTGGGGGCCTCAGACCCTCTACTCCTCAGCATGCATATTCACCCCAAATTTCCCATGGGATAAGGCCGTACCCAGTCCCAGGAGAAGTAGCAGAAGAGTCAACATCTTTAGGTGACAGCCTTGCCTCTCCGCAGAGAAAAGGCACTAACACATCAAATTCAAGTTCTTCTTCCTTCACCACCGTGTAGTTCTTTCCTACCGGCTCTGTTCCTCGCCTGTCTCAGGAAGCCTAGTTTCTGTAGAATGTGGAGACAATTCGTCTGCCCCCTAGTGGAGCTGTGTGGCTCTTCACTTGGGCTGGATCTTTATTCACTAGGCTCCCAGCCTCCAACTTTGGTCTCATCACCACCCTCTGCCACTCCCCATGCATCATTGTTGAGCACCACTCATGTTCTACTCCTCGGTATAAAGCAAGAATGGGATGCAGTATTGACCTCAGATAACTAAAGGTAAGATTTTAGAATACTAGGGTAACATAACTCAGGATTGCAACCGTTGGCTGAGTATTTCCGTTATTCCAAACTGAGCTGATTTTTCTTTCCCTGATACCTACTCCGGTAAACTGACTTCTATTCCTGAATTCATTCCTCTTAATAAACGGAGATCCAACCAGTCCATTCTAAAGGAGATCAGCCCTGGGTGTTCTTTGGAAGGAATGATGCTAAAGCTGAAACTCCGGTACTTTGGCCACCTCATGCAAAGAGTTGACTCATTGGAAAAGACTCTGATGCTGAGAGGGATTGGGGGCAGGAGGAGAAGGGGATGACGGAGGATGAGATGGCTGGATGGCATCACTGACTCGATGGACGTGAGTCTGAGTGAACTCTGGGAGTTGGTGCTGGACAGGGAGGCCTGGCGTGCTGCGATGCATGGGGTCGCAAAGAGTCAGACAGGACTGAGTGACTGAATTGAACTGATACATTTTCTACTTCATAACAGAATACCTTGTGTGTCTTCAACTTTACAGTGTTGCAGGTCTGCTGATGTCTAGTTCTGAATGCCCTGATAAACCTTTAGTAAAGAGTAAAGAGCAGTTTTTCAAAAGGAGAATAGCTATTGGCAGATAGAGGGGAGTAAAGCATGACACAGAACTCTGTGTATCTGCCTCATGATTCTCACTGGGGAATGTCAGGAAGTCTACAGAGCATTGATATCTGCCACAGGCACTTCAAGAACAACTGAGCCTGCTTGGTTAACAACCCTGGTGGCTGAGAAGCTTCCATCATAGGCTCGTTCTGCTACCGAGCTCTGCCTTGCACTGGCCCAGCCTGACAGATTGTATAGTAAATGGGCCAGAGTAGCATACCCAAGAGTAGTATATGTTAATTCCAAAATCCAGAGGGTCCCACGAAGCATTGTGCCTCTTTCTCCATGTCTGGAAACAGCTCAACTCTCATTTAGAAGGACATTCCAGCATATCTCACACCCCTGGACTACTCAGAAGCTCACCAAGGGGGCAGATCCCTAAATTTTTGCAGATTGACATTGGTCTGCCATCCATATATCATACCAAGGCATCTAGAGGGCTTTATAATTCCCATTCCCCAAGAACATTCAGCAAAATGCCATCAGTGTAATGGACCATTATGATATAAATATGACTAAGTGCATTCTGAACTATATTAATAGAGAACAGGCTAAATATAACTGAGAGATAAAATACTTAAAGAGTATTTCTGACTCTGCCACTTGAAGGCAAACTGTATCTGATTGTCTTACTATTTATAAACACTTCTCTGGGAGAAATTTTATCCTCGGCCTCCAGTAGTCACCCTTCCTGTCTGTGGATGAAGTCCTCTAGCTGATCCCCTAGTTTCCTCCTCATCCCCAGCCGACCCATTCACACCGACCCTGCCCACCAGCACACAGGCAGCTGCCTCTGTGGTTTGCCCCATCCAGCTGCCTCCCAGGGTTCTCAGGCTCACCTGGCCGGGAGCTGGGTGGGTGGGAGAGGGGTTCTTGCTGAGACCCTTGATCTGTGCCCAGCACTGTGTCTCCAGCACTGCAGAAATAAGAGCTACTACCTTCGGAGCTCGCATTGGTCACAGTCAGAGTTGAGAACTCCAGTTTCGGGCGGTCAATGGGAAACTTGTCCTCGGTAAACCCACTCTCGTAAGTAGCCTTGGAGCCCTGATTGGCAGTAGCCATCAGCACCAAGCTCTGTCCTGGAAGCTGACGGTACCAGTACATCATGGCGAGCTGGCTATCAACCTGACGACACTCGATCATCACGGAGGTCCCGCGTTGACGGATGGCCCTGCTTGGCTTTTGAGAGACGAGAGCACCGAATACAGAACCTAGATCCAGAGAGACAGAAACACCCTTGAGAGCTGACAAGCTTGTCCCCAGGCAGGAGGGTCTCCTACTATTTGCTCCAGTATCACCTTGCTCCCAATCAGCCCTGGAGCACTGTCTCCACTCTGGATTTGCTCTTCCAGCTGTTACTGTGTTAGGATTCCCTAAATGAACATCTCTCCCATCCTCTGACTGGGGGCCTCAGACCCTCTACTCCTCAGCATGCATATTCACCCCAAAAATCCCCCAGGATAAGGCCGTACCCAGTCCCAGGAGAAGTAGCAGAAGAGACAACATTTTTAGGTGACAGACTTGCCTCTCCACAGAGAAAAGGCAGTAACACATCAAATTCAAGTTCTTCTTCCTTCACCACCGTGTAGTTCTTCCCTATGACTCTGTTCCTGGCCTGTCGCAGGAAGCCTAGTTTCTGCAGAACATGGAGACAATTCTTCTGCCCCCTAGTGGAGCTGTGTGGCTCTTCACTTGGGCTGGATCTTTATTCGCTAGGCTCCCAGCCTCCAACCTTGGTCTCATCACCACCCTCTGCCACTCCCCATCCATCATTGTTGAGCACCACTCATGTTCTACTCCTCGGTATAAAGCAAGAATGGGATGCAGTATTGACCTCAGATAACTAAAGGTAAGATTTTAGAATATTAGAGTAACATAACTCAGGATTGCAACCGTTGGCTGAGTATTTCCGTTATTCCAAACTGAGCTGATTTTTCTTTCCCTGATACCTACTCCGGTAAACTGACTTCTATTCCTGAATTCATTCCTCTTAATAAACGGAGATCCAACCAGTCCATTCTAAAGGAGATCAGCCCTGGGTGTTCTTTGGAAGGAATGATGCTAAAGCTGAAACTCCGGTACTTTGGCCACCTCATGCAAAGAGTTGACTCATTGGAAAAGACTCTGATGCTGAGAGGGATTGGGGGCAGGAGGAGAAGGGGATGACGGAGGATGAGATGGCTGGATGGCATCACTGACTCGATGGACGTGAGTCTGAGTGAACTCCGGGAGTTGGTGCTGGACAGGGAGGCCTGGCGTGCTGTGATGCATGGGGTCGCAAAGAGTCAGACAGGACTGAGTGACTGAATTGAACTGATACATTTTCTACTTCATAACAGAATACCTTGTGTGTCTTCAACTTTACAGTGTTGCAGGTCTGCTGATGTCTAGTTCTGAATGCCCTGATAAACCTTTAGTAAAGAGTAAAGAGCAGTTTTTCAAAAGGAGAATAGCTATTGGCAGATAGAGGGGAGTAAAGCATGACACAGAACTCTGTGTATCTGCCTCATGATTCTCACTGGGGAATGTCAGGAAGTCTACAGAGCATTGATATCTGCCACAGGCACTTCAAGAACAACTGAGCCTGCTTGGTTAACGACCCTGGTGGCTGAGAAGCTTCCATCATAGCCTCGTTCTGCTACCGTGTTCTGCCTTGCACTGGCCCAGCCTGAGGGATCCTTTAGTAAATGGGCCAGAGTAGCATACCCAAGAGTAGTATATGTTAACTCCAAAATCCAGAGGGTCCCACGAAGCATTGTGCCTCTTTCTCCATGTCTGGAAACAGCTCGCCTCTCATTTTGAAGGACATTTCAGCATATCTCACACCTCTGGACTACTCAGAAGCTCACCAAGGGGGCAGATCCCTGAATTTTTGTAGATGTACATTGGTGTGCCATCCATATGTCATACCAAGGCATCTAGAGGGCTTTATAATTCCCATTCGCCAAAAACAATCAGAATAATGCCATCAGTGTAATGGACGAGTAAGATATAAATATGACTAAGTGCATTCTGAACTACATTAATAGAGAACAGGCTAAATATAGCTCAGAGATAAAATACTTAAAGGGTATTTCTGACTCTGCCACTTGAAGGCAAACTGTATCTGATTGTCTTTATTATTTCTAAACACTCCCCTAGGAGAAATTTTATCCTCGGCCTCCAGTAGTCACCCTTCCTGTCTGTGGATAAAGTCCTCCAGCTGGTCACCCAGTTTCCTCCTCATCCCTAGCCGACCCATTCACACCTACGCCACCCACCAAAACACAGGCAGCTGCCTCTGTGGTTTTCCCCCTCCAGCCTGCCTCCCAGGGTTCTAACGTTCACCTGTCTAGGAGCTGGGTGGGTGGGAGAGGGGTTCTTGCTGAGATCCTTGATCTGTGCCCAGCACTGTGTCTCCAGCACTGCAGAAATAAGAGCTGCTGTCTTCGGAGCTCGCGTTGCTCACAGTCAGAGTTGAGAACTCCAGTTTCGGGCGGTCAATGGGAAACTTGTCCTCGGTAAACCCACTCTCGTAAGTAGCCTTGGAGCCCTGATTGGCAGTAGCCATCAGCACCAAGCTCTGTCCTGGAAGCTGACGGTACCAGTACATGAAATTGACCTGGCTATCGACCTGACACTCGATCATCACGGAGGTCCCGCGTTGACGGATGGCCCTGCTTGGCTTTTGAGAGACGAGAGCACCGAACACAGAACCTAGATCCAGAGAGACAGAAACATCCGTGAGCTGACAACCTTGTCCCCAGGCAGGAGGGTCTCCTACTGTTTGCTCCAGTATCACCTTGGCTCGCATTCAGCCCTGGAGCACTGTCTCCACTCTGGATTTGCTCTTCCAGCTGTTACTGTGTTAGGATTCCTAATCGAACATCTCTCCCATGAGCTGACTGGGGGCCTCAGACCCTCTACTCCTCAGCATGCATATTCACCCCAAATTTCCCCCGGGATAAGGCCATACCCAGTCCCAGGAGAAGTAGCAGAAGAGTCAACATCTTTAGGTGAGAGCCTTGCCTCTCCACAGAGAAAAGGCAGTAACACATCAAATTCAAGTTGTTCTTCCTTCACCACCGTGTAGTTCTTCCCTATGACTCTGTTCCTTGCCTGTCCCAGGAAGCCTAGTTTCTGCAGAACATGGGGACAATTCTTCTGCCCCCTAGTGGAGCTGTGTGGCTCTTCACTTGGGCTGGATCTTTATTCACTAGGCTCCCAGCCTCCAACTGTGGTCTCATCACCACCTTCTGCCACTCCCCATCCATCATTGTCGAGCACTACTTATATTCTGCTCCTCGGTATAAAGCAAGAATGGGATGCAGTATTGACCTCATATATCTAAAGGTAAGATTTTAGAATACTAGGGTAACATAACTCAGGATTGCAACCATTCGCTGAGTATTTTGGTTATTCCACACTGAACTGATTTTTCTTTCTCTGATACCTACTCTGGTAAACTGACTCCTATTTCTGAATTAATTCCACTTAATAAACAGAGAGCCAACCAGTCCTTTCTAAAGGAGATCAGCCATGGGTGTTCTTTGGAAGGAATGATGCTAAAGCTGAAACTCCAGTACTTTGGCCACCTCATGCAAGGAGTTGACTCATTGGAAAAGACTCTGATGCTGAGAGGGATTGGGGGCAGGAGGAGAAGGGGATGACAGAGGATGAGATGACTGGATGGCATCACCGACTCGATGGACGGGAGTCTGAGTCAACTCCGGGAGTTGGTGCTGGACGCAGGGAGGTGTGCTGCAATGCATAGGGTCGCAAAGAGTTGGACACGACTGAGTGACTGAACTGAAATGATACATTTTCCACTTCATAACAGAATACTCCGTGCGTCTTCAACTTTACAGTTTTGCAGGTCTGATGATGTCCAGTTCTGAATGCCATGATAAGCCTTTAGTAAAGAGCCAAGAGCAGTTTTTCAAGGGAGAAAAGTTATTGGCAGATAGAATTGAGTAAAGCATGACACAGAGCTCTGTACATCTGCCTCGTGATTCTCACTGGGGAATGTCAGGAGGTCTACAGAGCATTGATATCTGCCACAGGCACTTCAAGAACAACTGAGCCTGCTTGATTTATGACCCTGGTGGCTGAGAAGCTTCCATCATTGCCTGGTTCTGCTACCGTGCTCTGCCTTGCACTGGCCCAGCCTGACGGATTGTATAGTAAATGGACCAGCGTAGCATACCCAAGAGTAGTATATGTTAACTCCAAAATCCAGAGGGTCCCACGAAGCGTTGTGCCTCTTTCTCCATGTCTGGAAACAGCTCGTCTCTCACTTTGGAGGACATTTCAGCATATCTCACACCTCTGGACTACTTAGAAGCTCACCAAGGGGGCAGATTCCTGAATTTTTGCAGATTGACATTGGTCTGCCATCCATATATCATAGCAAGGCATTAGAGGGCTTTATAATTCCCACTCACCAAAAACAATCAGCATAATTCCATAAGTGTAATGGACCAGTATGATATAAATATGACTTAGTGCATTCTGAACTTTATTAATAGAGAACAGGCTATATATAGCTCAGAAATCAATTACTTAAAGGGTATTTTTGACTCTGCCACTAGAAGGCAAACTGTATCTGATTGTCTTTACTATTTCTAAACACTCCTCTGGGAGAAATTTTATCCTCGGCCTCCAGTAGTCACCCTTCCTGTCTGTGGATGAAGTCCTCCAGCTGATCACCCAGTTCCCTCCTCATCCCCAGCCAACCCATTCACACCGACCCCCGCCCACCAAAACACAGGCAGCTGCCTCTGTGGTTTGCCCCATCCAGCCTGCCTCCCAGGGTTCTAAGGCTCACCTGGCTGGGAGCTGGGTGGGTGGGAGAGGGGTTCTTGCTGAGATCCTTGATCTGTGCCCAGCACTGTGTCTCTAGCACTGCAGAAATAAGAGCTGCTGTCTTCGGAGCTCGCGTTGCTCACAGTCAGAGTTGAGAACGCCTGCTTTGGGCGGCTAATGGGAAACTTGTTGTCAGTAAACCCACTCTCGTAAGTAGCCTTGGAGCCCTGATTGGCAGTAGCCATCAGCACCAAGCTCTGTCCTGGAAGCTGACGGTACCAGTACATGAAATTGACCTGGCTATCGACCTGACACTCGATCATCACGGAGGTCCCGCGTTGACGGATGGCCCTGCTTGGCTTTTGAGAGACGAGAGCACCGAACACAGAACCTAGATCCAGAGAGACAGAAACACCCGTGAGCTGACAAGCTTGTCCCAGGCAGAAGGGTCTCCTACTGTTTGCTCCAGTCTCACCTTGGCTCGCAATCAGCCCTGGAGCACTGCCTCCACTCTGGATTTGCTCTTCCAGCTGTTACTGTGTTAAGATTCCCTAAACGAACATCTCTCCCATGAGCTGACTGGGGGCCTCAGACCCTCTACTCCTCAGCACCCCAAATTTCCCCCGGGATAAGGCCATACCCAGTCCCAGGAGAAGTAGCAGAAGAGACAACATCTTTAGGTGACAGCCTTGCCTCTCCGCAGAGAAAAGGCAGTAACACATCAAATTCAAGTTCTTCTTCCTTCACCACCATGTAGTTCTTCCCTACTGACTCTGTTCCTTGCCTGTCGCAGGAAGCCTAGTTTCTGTAGAATGTGGAGACAATTCTTCTGCCCCCTAGTGGAGCTGTGTGGCTCTTCACTTGGGCTGGATCTTTATTCACTAGGCTCCCAGCCTTCAACTTTGGTCTCATCACCACCCTCTGCCATTCCCCATCCAACATTGTTGAGCACGACTTATATTCTACTCCTCGGTATAAAGCAAGAATGGAATGTAGTATTGACCTCAGATAACTAAAGGTAAGATTTTAGAATACTAGGATAACATAACTCAGGATTGTAACCGTTGGCTGAGTATTTCGGTTATTCCAAACTGAGCTGATTTTTCTTTCCCTGATACCTACTCCGGTAAACTGACTCCTATTCCTGTATTCATTCCTCTTAATAAACAGTGATCCAACCAGTCCATTCTAAAGGAGATCAGCCCTGGGTGTTCTTTGGAAGGAATGATGCTAAAGCTGAAACTCCAGTACTTTGGCCACCTCATGCAAAGAGTTGACTCATTGGAAAAGACTCTGATGCTGGGAGGGATTGGGAGCAGGAGGGTAAGGGGATGACAGAGGATGAGATGACTGGATGGCATCACCAACTCGATGGACATGAGTCTGCATCAACTCCGGGAGTTGGTGCTGGACAGGGAGGCCAGGCATGCTGTGATGCATGGGGTCGCAAAGAGTCGGACATGACTGAGTGACTGAACTGAAATGATGCATTTTCCACTTCATAACAGAATTCTCCGTTCGTCTTCAACTTTACAGTTTTGCAGGTCTGCTGATGTCCAGTTCTGAATGCCATGATAAACCTTTAGTAAAGAGCAAAGAGCAGTTTTTCAAAGGGAGAATAGTTATTGGCAGGTAGAAGGGAGTAAAGCATGACACGGAGCTCTGAGCGTCTGCCTTGGGATTCTCACTGGGGAATGTCAGGAGGTCTACAGAGCATTGATATCTGCCACAGGCACTTCAAGAACAACTGAGCCTGCTTGGTTTATGACCCTGGTGGCTGAGAAGCTTCCATGATAGTCTCGTTCTGCTACCGAGCTCTGCCTTGCACTGGCCCAGCCTGACAGATTGTATAGTAAATGGGCCAGAGTAGCATACCCAAGAGTAGTATATGTTAACTCCAAAATCCAGAGGGTCCCACGAAGCATTGTGCCTCTTTCTCCATGTCTGGAAACAGCTCAACTCTCATTCTGAAGGACATTCCAGCATATCTCACACCTCTGGACTACTCAGAAGCTCACCAAGGGGGCAGATCCCTAAATTTTTGCAGATTGACATTGGTCTGCCATCCATATATCATACCAAGGCATCTAGAGGGCTTTATAATTCCCATTCGCCAAGAACAATCAGCATAATGCCGTCAGTGTAATAGACCAGTAAGATATAAATATGACTAAGTGCATTCTGAACTATATTAATAGAGACCAGGCTAAATATCAGATCAGATCAGATCAGTCGCTCAGTTGTGTTCGACTCTTTGGGACCCCATGAATCGCAGCATGCCAGGCCTCCCTGTCCATCATCAACTCCCGGAGTTCACTCAGACTCACGTCCATTGAGTCAGCGATGCCATTCCACCATCTCATTCTCTGTCATCCCCTTCTCCTCCTGCCCCCAATCCCTCCCAGTATCAGAGTCTTTTCCAATGAGTCAACTCTTCTCATCAAGTGGCCAAAGTACTGGAGTTTCAGCTTTTGCATCATTCTTTCCAAAGTAATCCCAAGGCTGATCTCCTTCAGGATGGACTGGTTGGATCTCCTTGCAGTTCAAGGGACTCTCAAGAGTCTTCTCCAACACCACAGTTCAAAAGCATCAATTCTTCGGCGCTCAGCCTTCTTCACAGTCCAACTCTCACATCCATACATGACCACATCCATACATGACCCGGATAAACCATAACCTTGACCAGATGAACCTTTGTTGGCAAAGTAATGTCTCTGCTTTTGAATATGCCATCTAGGTTGGTCATAACTTTCCTTCCAAGGCTAAATATAGCTCAGAGATAAATTACTTAGAGGGTATTTCTGACTCTGCCACTTGAAGGCAAACTGTATCTGATGTCTTTACTATTTCTCAACACTCCTCTGGGAGAAATTTTATCCTTGGCCTCCAGTAGTCACCCTTCCTGTCTGTGGATGAAGTCCTCCAGCTGGTTGTCCAGTTCTCTCCTCATCCCCAGCCGATCATTCACACCGACACCACCCACCAGCACACAGGCAGCTGCCTCTGTGGTCTCCCACCTCCAGCCTGCCTCCCAGGGTTCTCAGGCTCACCTGGCTGGGCGCTGGTTGGGAGGGAATGGGGTTCTTCCTGAGACCCTTGATCTGTGCCCAGCACTGTGTCTCCAGCACTGCAGAAATAAGAGCTGCTGTCTTCGGAGCTCGCATTGCTCACAGTCAGAGTTGAGAACTCCAGTTTCTGGTGGTTAATGGGAAACTTGTTGTCAGTAAACCCACTCTCGTAAGTAGCCTTGGAGCCCTGATTGGCAGTAGCCATCAGCACCAAGCTCTGTCCTGGAAGCTGATGGTACCAGTACATCAAGGCGAGCTGGCTATCAACCTGACGACACTTGATCGTCACAGAGGTCCCGCGTTGATGGATGGCCCTGCTTGGCTTTTGAGAGAGGAGAGCACTGAACACAGAACCTAGATCCAGAGACACAGAAACACCCTTGAGAGCTGACAAGCTTGTCCCCAGGCAGGAGGGTCTCCTACTATTTGCTCCAGTCTCACCTTGGCTTGCAATCAGCCCTGGAGCACTGCCTCCACTCTGGATTTGCTCTTCCAGCAGTTACTGTGTTAGGATTTCCTAATAGAACATCTCTCTGCTGTTTGATTGGGGTCATCTCATCATCTCATTATGATCCTCATGAGAGGGTCATCTCATCTGCTGACCCTCTACTCCTCAGCATGCATATTCACCCCAAATTTCCCCGGGAATAAGGCCATACCCAGTTCCAGGAGAAGCAGCAGAAAAGTCAACATCTTTAGGTGAGAGCCTTGCCTCTCCGCAGAGAAAAGGCACTAACACATCAAATTCAAGTTCTTCCTTCACCACCATGTAGCTCTTCCCTACCGGCTCTGTTCCTCGCCTGTGGCAGGAAGCCTAGTTTCTGCAGAACATGGAGACAATTCGTCTGCCCCCTAGTGGAGCTGTGTGGCTCTTCACTTGGGCTGGATCTTTATTCAAGAGGCTCCTAGCCTGCAACTGCAACCTCCGCCACTCCCCATCCATCATTGTTGAGCACCGCTCATGTTCTACTCCTCGTTATAAAGCAAGAATGGGATGCAGTATTGACCTTAGATAACTAAAGGTAAGATTTTAGAATACTAGGGCAACATAACTCAGAATTGCAACCGTTGGCTGAGTATTTTGGTTATTCCACACTGAACTGATTTTTCTTTCCCTGATACCTACTCTGGTAAACTGACTCCTGTTCCTGAATTCATTCCTCTTAATAAACGGTACCCCCCACTTGTCTTGTTGTCTAGGCTCAGAAGTTCATCTTCATCACCTCTTTTCTTCTCACCTCCCTCATTTATTAATTCACAACTTAAGTGCACTCTACCTCTATCGTCTCTCACTTCTCCTCATTTTGGTCATTTCAGTTATAACTATTTGGTTCCTCTTTACTTAATGGCTATTTGTGGGAGACCTGGTTTCAATCCCTGGGTTGGGAAGATCCCCTAGAGAAGGGAAAGGCTACCCACTTCAGTGTTCTGGCTTGGAGAATTCCATGGATACAGTCCATGGGGTTGCAAAGAATTGGACATGACTGAGCGACTTTCACTTTCACTTTTCTGCTATTATACTGCAGCTCATTGTGGACTATAAGACAGATCTCTGTCTGTAAAATTCGGCCACAGTGCTGTGGTCCATTTAATCATCCAGTTGTTTCCTCTATCATGCAACTTCCTGAAACAGCTTAATACTTGTGTAAAAGCTAAGCCAGTCTTTTTGAACACTTACTCTGTTTTACACATGTCATTTCAGACTGTCTATAAATTAGGGTACTTAGGCAACTATGATCCCATATTTTACAGATTAGGCAAGTTTATAGATTTAGTTCGGTTCAGTCGCTCAGTTGTGACCGACTCCTTGCAGCCTCATGGACTGCAGCACTCCAGTCTTCCCTGTCCTTCACCATCTCCCAGAGCTTACTCAAACTCATGTCCATTGAGTTCATGATGCTAATCCAACCATCTAATCTCAAAGATTTTTATGTAACCTGATCAAGTTCACATAATTTGTGACTAAGCAGCAGAAGCAGGACACGGATCCATGTGTACATGATACCAAAGCTCAAAAGTTAGCACAGGTACCACAAGAGGTTGCCTCACGTTCAGTTACTCGTGCCTTAGTAGAGTAGAAGCTGGTGGATGGCTGACAACTATAGGCCTAATGCCCTAAAGGAAATGAGGGATCCCTAGAAAGAGATCCCTGCAAAACTAACTTAGTTCTTTGGTTCTGAGATGCCATCTGTTGTAAGATGTACTTTAAAATAACTTTTGTTGCTTTTGGGTGGTGGTTAATTCTAACATGTTAGTAATAAAAATTGATTATGGGATTTGCCAATATTTTAGAAAAGTAAAACTGTGCAAAAAATTTCTATTAAAAAGGAGGAAATGTGAACCACAGAATTGAACTGGAGTCTCTTGCACTGAAGGCAGATTCTTTGCCAGCTGAGCTACCAGGTAAAAGGTATAGAATAATCCAATTTTTTCTTGACATGAAACATTAACTACATTAAAATCTCTTGGTCAAATATATCAAACGTTCTTCCAAAATAACCCAGTCTTCTTCTGTTTTAGCAATCCTAAATTCTTCAGACAATTGCCTAGTGATTTACTGTGAGGGCACAAGCAAGAGTCTAAAACGGAAGAAAGCCCTGACTCCCTGTTCCGTTTCCCAGATGTAATGAGGCGCTGCTCAAGGGTCAGGTGGATCAGCACAGGAGTGGGGGTCTTCCCACCGCTGAGAGAGCTCCAGACAAAACACTCTTTGGGCCCTGAGGTGGGGAGGAGGTTGTGAGAGGGAGCTAGGATCTAGAAGCACCTGAAGCTGAATTAGAGGGGAAAGTGTCCCCGGACTCCCCCTCCTTCTCCTAGGAGGAGGCCTCAGCAGAGGGGCTGAGAAAATCTTCCACCCAAAGCCCAAGGCCTCAGCTAAAGAGACCTAGAAATGCAGTTCCAGGGCTAGGGATGCAAATACTATGAAAAATATATATTTTAAAAACTGTATTTATTATTTATTTGGCTGCTCCAAGTCTTAGTTGAAATCCGTGGGATCTTCAGTCTTGGTTGCGGTGTTGGAACTCCTAGATGCAACATGAAGGATCTATTTCCCTGACCAGGGATTGAACTCCAGCTCCCTGCCTTGGGAGTGTGGAGTCTTAGCCATTGAAACACCAGGGAAGTCCTGAAAAAGAATTTTAAAAAATGTTAATTTGTTAATTGTTTTTTATTGGAGTATAGTTGCTTTACAATGTAGTGTTAGTTTCTACTGCATAGCAAAATGAATCAGCCGTAAGTGTACATATCCCCTCTCTTTGGACTTCCTTCCCACAGTGCAATTAAGTAGAGTTCCCTGTGCTGTATACAACGGGTTCTCATTAGTTATCTATTGCATACATAGCATCAATAGTGTGTATGCATCATTCCCAATGGCCAGCCCAGGGGTCTGAGTCCTCGACTGCAGCTGCCTCAGAGACTGCAAAGCGATGGCCCCTCTGAAGCCACCATCTCCAGAACTCGCTCATCTCTCAGGCAGAACTAAAGAGGGGTCTGGAAATCTTGCATTGGCTGCTAAAACGTTCTGGCCTGGCAGTAACGTGTCACTTATACTTATTGCTCATTCTCGGCAACAAGCCTCATGCCCTGCCCCACCTCCAACCTCCAGAAGCCAGGAAGTACGATCCCATCATGTGTCAGGAAGCGGGGAAGCCAGAAATATGTGGGGGACAGCACTCATGATTGTTGTGTGTGAGTGTGTGTGTTAGTTGCTCAGTTGTATCCAACTCTTTGTGACCCCATGGACTGTAGCCCACCAGTCTCCTCTGTCCATGGGATTTCCCAGGCAAGAATACTGGAGTGGGTAACCATTCCCTTCTCCAGGGGATCTTCCTGACCCAGGGATTGAACCTGGGTCTCCTGCATTGCAGGCAGATTCTTTACTGTTTGAGCCACCAGGGAAGCCCTTGTGATTGTTAGTCATCCATAGAATACAAATCTCCTCTGTCTCCTTCCTATGAGAATGCTGATAAGTTTGATTAGTTATCTATCTCTCTCCCATGCTGCCCATTAGGTTAGGCAACTCTGACCTTGTTTCCTGTTCCATGAATAGACCTGGATGCATTTCAGTAAATCAAAACCATCATAACCTGATTGTAACTGGTTCAGGAAGGAACATGAGACATAATGCAGGTTGATGAGATGCTATGAGAGGTTGCAGGGCCTTTGGGAAAAGCTTTTCTCATTCTTCTAGGTCAGCTTCTAGGAGTAACTCTCTTCTTCCTGGAGGTGAGGGAAAAAGTGAGGGAGCTCTGCTGTGGCCTCGTTACAACCAAATTCTTACCACCTCCTGCATCCTAGCTTATTCCTTCTCTCAGAACTTTTCAGTCATTACAGACCACTCAGAGAATGTGGAGAAAGATTCCTTTTTCTCAGTTTTCCTTTATAGGCTGAATGAACAGAATTTGGATTCCCCAAACATTCTCTGGAATCAGCACATATGGTTGACCAAGTTTATATCAGGGAGGGGTTGACAATGTGTGACTGTCCTCAGTGGAGAGTAAAGCTACTCAGGACTTCCCTGATGGTCCACTGGTTAAGAATTCTCCTGCCAATGCAGGGGACACAGTTTGGATCCCTGGTCTGGGAAGACCCCTCATGCCTCGGGGCAACTAAGCCTGTGTGCCACAACTGCCGAGCCATGTTCCAGGGCCCGTGTGTGCCACTACTGAAGCCCATGTGCTTAGAGCGTGAGGTCTGAAACAAAAGAAGCCAGCACTAGGAGAACCCTGCACATGGCAGCAAAGAGTAGCCTCGGCTTGCGGCAACTAGAAAAAGCCTGCACAGCAACGAAGACCCAGGACAGCCAAAAAAAAAAAAAAGAATAAATAAATAATAAAAAATTTAAAAATATTTTAAAAAAGTGCAAAGATAGTGAGCAAGGTAGCAAATGTATAGTAAAAGGAAGAGGATAGGAAAGGAAAGGAAAAAAAGGATTTAACCAATGCTAGGATGGCGGGGCCTGGTGGGTTGCCGTCTATGGGGTTGCACAGAGTCGGACACGACTGAAGCGACTTAGCAGCAGCAGCAGCAGCAGGGCATAAACAGCTATACTTCAATAAAATTGTTTTTAAATGTTAAACTATAATTTGTAAACATGTTATTTATTTATTTTGCTTTTTATTTATTTTTGGCTGTGCTGGGTCTTCATTTCTGCGTGCAGCAGTCTTGCCTGGTAAATTCCACGGATGGAAAAGCCTGGCAGGCTACAGTACCGGGGGGGCTCAAAGAGTCAGATATGAATGAGCACAAGCACAACAGCAACGAAGCTCTAATTTGCCTTTGTAAAAATTCTAAATAGATGTTTAAAAAAATTACATCACCACTTTTTATAACCTGAGACCCTTACAGTTGAAATATAATTTCAAAGACTAATACATTAATAATAATAAAAAAAAATGGTAGGGGAGAAGTTCCCTGGTGTGGATCTGAGAGAGGAGTCCTCCCGGTGTGGGTCGAGTTTCATGACTTGAGGTTGGGAACAACATACAAGATCCGGCAGGTCCACTCCAGAATGGCCCCTGACTTGGAAAAGGGTGGTGACGGGGGCTTAAAAACTAGCCTGTGCTGCCCTGGCCAAGAAGTGTGGCTGTGGGCTTGGTCCCTCCCTACTGTCTGCCTTTCTTCCAATGGGCACCCACGCGCCGTAGGAGCAGCATAACTCGGGCCCTGACTCATGGTCCCCCCACCCCGCTTCCTGCATCTGCCCTTTTTGTGCAGAGAGGATGTGGCCGTGCTGCGCTGTGTATTCACTGCTGGCGCAGAGGTACATAGACGTCTGGTTGGTGGTGGCAGACGCCAGGGTCAGAGGGAAGCTCTCCTTCTTCTTTCTGGAGACGCTGTACCCATGGGGCACATCCCCTTCCTCAACCATGCCAGCATCGATTGAGAAATGGAGCAGCCGCAGCCCCAGCGCTGGGTCTTGTCGGTACCAGAACATTCTCTCATGGTCCATGTTCTGTATGCACTCTATCACGACTTTCTCTCCCCTCCTTTTGACCAGGTATCTTGGAGTTTGGGTTACCTGTGCATCCACGAGGCCTGTGAAGGAGGATGGAGGAGGTGAACAAAGAGGCCATCAGGAAGCTTCCCTGGCGGCTCAGTGGGAGAGAGTCTGCCTGCAGTGCAGGAGACCAGGGTTCGATCCCTGGATTGGGGAAGATCCCCTGCAGAAGGAAATGGCAACCCACTCCAGTATTCTTGCCTGGGAAATTTCATGGACAGAGGAACCTGGCGGGCTACAGTCCTTGCGGTCACAAAGAGTCAGACACGACTAAGCATGCAGGCACACACAGGAAGCTTAATGAGAGAAAAATCTTGTATCCAGGGTCTAGAAGCAATGGGACAGGGGTTTGCCACCGACTTTCTGGACTCACCTACTCCCAGGAAGCAAAAGGCATAGAGGAGCCTGATTCCCATGGCAGGTTCAAGGCAAGAGGGTCCTCTCCCAGACCCAGGCTACAGGGGGATGAGCTATGAAGTCATGGTCCTGCCCAAGCCACTCAGATTCTAGAGAGTCAGGAGGTGCTAAAGTGAAAGCCAGCCCTTTTCCTTGTGGGCTATGTATGTGTGTGCATGTGTGTAGAAAAAAGTTAACCTTGTCTGATCTGTGGAAGGACCTGCTTACAAGGTTGGTATTCAGCTTGATCCTGAATCGGCCTGGGAACTTGAATTTCTGGAGTGTTCTCACGATTTGATAACTGGTGACTGTGATTCATTTTACCTAGAGTGCTTGCACAAACAATGTAGCTTATACTGAGCACTGTTGTGTTTCTCTGAGTCTGGAATTCAGTATGTGCTAGACAGCAAGGGCCTGTGAGCTGAGCCCTCTCAGTTTGCTAGGGCTCCCTTAATAAAGTTCTGTAGAAGGGGCGACTTAACAGAAATTTATCTTCTCACTATTCTGGAAGCTGGAAGTTCAAGATCAAAGTGTCGGTGGGTTGGTTTCTCCTGAGTCCTCTGTCCTTGGAGGGCTGGTGGCCGTCTTCTCCCCTGTCCTCACATTGTCTTGCTTCTTTGTGTGTCTCTGTGTCCTCATTTTTCCCTCTTGTAAGGACACCAGCCATACTGGTGGATGGCCTGTCCCCATGACCTCATTTAACATAGATTACTGCTTTAAAGACCTTCTCCCCAAAGACTGAATGAATTAGTTTTCATCAAGACTGGTAGAAAGATTAAGTTTGTAGAACATGGCAAATTGAGTTTGAAGTACCAATGGAGATTTCAAGTGACATTACCATGTAGAAAATTGCGATGGGCTGAAGGTCAAATTAGGTAACTGACTAGAATACTGAATCTGATAGTTGTTAGAACAGAGAGTTTTATTAAAGTGATGAATTTGAATGATGTTGTTCCAAGAAAGTGCATAAAGTAATGAGAAGAGAGAAAGAGAAAGGAATATTGGAAAAAATTGATTTAATAGAAGAATACAGAAATAGTAGTCTACCAAGGACATTGACAGTGAGTGAACCAAAAATTAAGAAAACAAATCATGAGTAGTGTTCTGCCTTAGTCTGGCTGCTTTAACAGAACTTCAGACTGGGTAGCTTGTAAATTACAGAAATTATTTCCCACAGTTCTGGAGGTTGGAAGTCTGAGATCAGAGTGCTTGCATTATTGGTGGGTGCTCTTTTCTGGTTGTAGACTTCTTGCAACCTCACTTGGTTAGAGGGTGGGCTCAGGAGCTCACTGGGGTTTCTTTCATAAGGGCATTAATTCCATCCATGAGGGCTCCATTCTTTTGACCTAATCATTTCCCTGGGCTTCCCTGATGGCTCAGTCATTAAAGAATCCACCTGCAATGCGGGAGACATGGGCTCAATCCCTGGGTTGGGAAGATCCCCTGGAAGAGGGCATGTCAACCCACTCCAGTATTCTTGCCTGGAGAATCTCCATGGACAGAGGAGCCTGGTGGGCTACAGTCCATAGGGTTGCAAAGAGTCCGACACGACTGAGTGACTAAGCATACAGTAATCATCTCCCAAAGGCCCCACCCCCAATACCATCACATTTGCAACCAGAATTTCAACATAAATTCAGGGTAGAGGGGGGAACATAAACATCCAGACCATAGAATGTTTTAGCTCTAAAAATCCACCCAATTTTGTAGATATTTCTTTAGCATGTGAGCAATTATTTGAGGTAGAGGTTAGGCACCAGAAAAAAAATTCCATAAGGAAGACCAAGACTGAATTCCTTCAAGGAACAGTTTAAATTAGAACTCTCCTAGTCCTAGGAACAAAGAGAAAACTGGTGCCTTAGGGCAGGTCTAAGTCAAGAATAGTGGTATGCCAGCTCCAGGCTCAGCCCACTCCAGTATTCTTGCCTGGAGAATCTGTGGATGGAGGAGCCTGGTGGGCTGCTGTCCATAGGGTCGCACAGAGTCGGACACGACTGAAGCGACTTAGTAGCAGCAGCAGCTCCACGCTCTGATACAACGGAGGGCACCGGGTTTGTGGATTCTATATAAGTGCAAAGGAGTCTGTCGACATCATTGTCTCAGAGTCTCTCATGAGATAGGGTTCACTTGTGATGACTTCCAGGAACTAAGAATAAGTTATTGGATATAGACTCTTTCACAGGAAGCAGTCTTTGGGTGTCAGTCTCCACTGACATCTTTGATTTAATTAGTATAATTCTATTTATATTGAGAATATAATAAAAGTGGGGCTTCCCAGGTGGCGCCAGTGGTAAAGAATTAGCCTGCCAATGCAGGAGACATGGGGGTTCAATCCCTGGGTGAGAAAGATCCCCTGGAGAAGGACATGGCAAGCCACTCCAGTATCCTTGCCCGGGGTACTACAGACATGGCTGAACACAGCACAGCCATAAATAAAAGGTATAATCTGGCTTGGACCTAAAAAGCAACGATTATTGTAGTTCAGAAATACCTTGGGTAAGTCTTGCGAAAAAGAGAGAATGGTCCCGGGGAAGTCTCTGTGTATGACAGTGTGTGTGATATTCCCAGGAGAGAACTCACCTTGAAGTAAGGGTAGGTATGGAGCCTGGCAGGATAAACTTACCCAGTAATACAGCCATAGTTCTTAAAAAGATGAGCAGATTCTAAGCTCAGCTGGGTTTTACTGCCTGAATTTGTGTCTTGGATGAGGTCCTCTGTCTTCCCTTGCTTCAAGTTAAAGTTATTATTTTAATGGTTGGAGTGTATGTAATTGAATGAAACTGTGTGCTAAAATCTCAGTAAGACGTTGGAGATCAAGACATAGATCTGTAGTCTTGCCCCTTCAGCACTGACAAAGAAAAGGTTGAGCCAAAGGCTTTCTCTTGTATTTTCATCAATAGAGATGCCACTCGGCAGGAAACTTTCTACTGGGCGTGATGATGGAACCCACTGGGAACAATAGTACAGTCTTGCTGTATTGAGCTGCAAAGCTGAAGAAGCATCTGCAGTGGCCGACAGGTATTTTAGGGCTCAACAGAAAAGAATCCAATGGATACTCAGTGGTACCAAGAGAGGCAACATCCTTGTTGGATGACATATAGCACAGAGTAAATGGGGGCTGCAGTAGAGGAGGAATAAAAGTACCTGAGGACGTGATTTATCTTGTTTACGTACCCAGGTGGAAACCCCTGGCATTTCCCCAAGGTAGGTGTGGGAGAGGACTTTGCAGGGGACTTAGATCCTGGACAAGACAGAGAAGTATTGGGAAGATGATTGAAAAGAAGACCAATTCCTTTATGCATATAACAGGACTCTCTTCAGGCACTCTGGTAAGTACGGGGAAAAGTAACCAGTATAGGCACGGTCCCTGCTCTCGTTGACTATGCCTTTATTCATATGAATTTTAAATAGCAAACAATGGAGTGTGTTAATTGCCCTGAGAATAATAGTTTAGGCTGTCTTTAGAGCACTTTCCTAGTGGCTCAGATGGTAAAGTGTCGGCCTGCAATGCAGGAGACCTGGGTTCAATCCCTGGGTTGGGAAGATCCTCTGGAGAAGGAAATGGCAACCCACTCCAGTACCCTTGCCTGGAAAATCCCATGGACGGAGGAGCCTAGTAGGCTACAGTCCAAGGGGTCGCAAAGAGTCGGACACGACTGAGCGACTTCACTTCACTAGAGCACTTAGCAGAGGAAATAATCCCATGAGGGATTCGAGGAAATCTTCCTGAGGAAAAGACCTCTGGATTGGTATGTGGAGAAATCATCAGCTAGGTGTCCAGGTAGAGAGGGAGAGAAAGAGGGAGAGAGTAAACACTCTCTGGGAGAGTGAACATTACTGGTGAAGATCCAAGAGTGAGTCGGCGTAGCATGGATATGGGGACCTGAGGGAGGTGGACTCTGTCTCCTTGAATGGAAAGCAGGTGTGGTAACTGAAAGAGGACGTTCCTCTTAGGAAGCTGGTGGTTTAGTCCCTCAGTCATGCCTAACTCTTGCAACCCCACGAATGGTAGCCCGCCAGGCTGCTCTGTCCATGGGGTTTCCCAGGCAAGAATACTGGAGTGGGTTGCCATTTCCTTCTCCAGGTAGGAAAGTGCGTGCGTGCGTGCGAAGTCACTTCAGACGTGTCCAACTCTTTGAGACCCTGTGGACTGCAGCCCACCAGGGTCCTCTGTCCATGGATTCCCCAGGCAAAAATACTGGAGTGGGTTGCCATGCCTTCTTCCAGGGAATCTTCCTAACCCCAGGATCAAACCTGCATCTCTTATGTCTCCTGCATTGGCAGGTGGGTTCTTTACCACGAGTGCCACCTGGGAAGCCCAATTAGGAAGGAAGACAGGTGCAAAGACTGCATCTTTGAGGGTGTTGAGAAGCTTGTGAACTACCATAAACTTGTGACTTTAAGTAAATGAAAGACACTGATGGGTTTTAGGCTCCAGAGTGGTTTGTGGGTGGGGGCAGGGAGCACATTGGAAGGTGGTGGGAGACCACATATCAGATCACAGTGTTATCAGTGAGATTAGGAAAATTAGTAAAATTTGCAAGGAATTTAATACTAAGAAGCGTGCGGGCGATGGTGGTGGATTAAGTGTGGAGGAAGAGTATGTCTGAGACGGTGAGCACAACTCCTACATCTCTGGCTTGTGTGTTTGGCTGGATGGCAGACCACTTGCAGAGATGAAGGAAATGGGAGAGATATTAGATTTAGTTAACAACTCAGATGTGCTATTCTCCCCAAGTGTCAAAACCTCCAGGAATAGGTCCTAGCAGGTGGGATTGAAATTTGGTTGAGTGATTGGGCTGAAAATGAAATCTTCAGTTTGGGCTACAGTGAAGCTCAGCGAGGACAAAGGATTGAAGTATGCATAAAATTCCTTTTCTAGGAGAGAAATTCTTTACTAGAATTATTTACTGTGCTAGACTTCACACAGGGAGCGTGTCCTGTCTGCACTTTGAAAAGCTTGTGGGTACCGGAAATAAGAGGGGAACATGTTGCCAACAGGTTGCCTTGCTCAGACTCCCCAAAGCTGGGGAGGCAAGGGAGGACTCCTGGGGTCTCTGATGGTGGGGAAGTTTGTCCTCTTGGCTGGGTGGGGCCTCCTAAGGGAGGAGCCTCCTCTCTTGTGGCCGCCCTTTTTGTGCAGAGAGCAGCTGGCTGTGTCACACTGTGGATTCACTGCTGGCACAGAGGTACAAGGAGGTCTGGTTGGTGCTGGCCAACTCCAAGGTCAGGGGGAAGTTTGGTTTCTCTTCTCGAGAGGCAGTGTATCCATCAGGGATATCTCCATTTTCAATAAACCCAACATTCCTTGAAAAGTAGATCAGCTTTGGACCCAGCCCTGGGTCTTGTCGATACCAGTACATCGCATCATGGTTCATATTCTGAGAACAAGTCAATGTCACCCTCTTTCTGGTCTCTGTGATGCGGTGTCTTGGGCTCTGGGTCACATCGGCTTCCAGGGGGCCTGTGGAGGAAGGAAGTAGAGCAAGAGAAAACTGAGGAGGCACCTGGTGCTGCAACCTTCACAGAAGGACTTGAGCTAAAACCGGCAAGCTACGGCCAAGGCTTGCCCATGGATTCTGGGACTCACCTGCTCCCAGGAGATAAAACAGGAAACAGCCCAGGAGCCAGGGGCCCATGGCAGTGTCACCCAGGCTTTGCCTGCCCTGGGGGCCCTAGTTGGTTTCTGTGATGTCTCTCTGCAGTTACTTGACCCTCATTTTCAGGAGAGCAGCTCCTCCCATTTCCTTAGAGGGCTGAAGGGTAACACAGGTCCTGGGCCAATGTGGGTTGGCAAGGCTTGCAGTCACTGGCATTTTCCTTGCCCTCCTCTGAGACTGCTGGTTTCTATCAATTTGACACCTTCTTATTAGCACACTCTTGTCAAAGTTGAAAAATATTTCTGTATTTTTATATCTTTATCATGAAAATCGGTATAACATATTTGGTCATCACTTAGAAATGTGAGAACATGAAACTTCCACTATCATCAAAGCAACAGTTTTTCTACCTCATAAGGTCTCATTTCTACTCTGTAGGAAAAAATTCCAAGATTATTCCTATCTTTGACTATCCATTGGTGTATTTTTTAACCACGACCTCTTGAAAGTATCTCTTGTGCAAAAACTTAGCCAAATCCACTTTATGGGTTATTTTTATCAGTCTGTATTCAGTTCAAGATCCTAGACTCAGGGCTCTTTTCTTGTTAGCAGATTAAATTTAGTAGTAGCCAGTGTAAGTTGGCATCATTGACTCAATGGACATGAGTTTGGGCAAACTCCGGGAGATGGTGAAGGACAGGGAAGCCTGGCTTGCTGCAGTCCATGTGGTCACAAAGATTCGGACACGACTGAGTGATTGAACAACAGCAACTGTGTAAGTAGCTTCTTTTCTCAAGGCTGGTATTAGATGGATCTTTCTTCCTTCTCTTTTCTCTCCTCTTATGCTGCTGCTGCTGCTGCAAAGTCGCTTCAGTCGTGTCCGACTCTGTGCGACCCCATAGATGGCAGCCCACCAGGCTCCCCCGTCCCTGGGATTCTCCAGGCAAGAACACTGGAGTGGGTTGCCATTTCCTTCTCCAATGCATGAAAGTGAAAAGTGAAAGTGAAGTCGTTCAGTCATGTCCGACTCTTAGCGACCCCATGGACTGCAGCCTACCAGGCTCCTCTGTCCATGGGATTTTCCAGGCAAGAGTACTGGAGTGGGTTGCCATTGCCTTCTCCCTCTCCTCTTATAGAAGCTGTGAAAGGCAGAGAAGAGATCTGCCTTCTTCAATAACCTCTTACTTTTACCAGCCAATTCAGTTTCTTTGCTGCCTGTGGGGTGTGGCTTTCCTGGTTTGTGGTCTCCACATGGGCGGGTTCTGTCGCTGCATATTGCATTGTAGCCAGGCTGTGTTCTCTGCTCTGGCTCACAGTTACGGGGAGCTCTGCCTATAACTGGGGTGTCATAGCATCTTCTTAGCTCCTCCAGCCACTCACATATTGCTCCTTTTCCAGGACACAATGTCCTTCCTGCATTGAGGTGACTTTCCTGGGATTGCTGAGAATATTTCCCTGCATTGAACAGCTTTGAGTTTTTCTTGAGCTTTGCTGGAACCAAAGTATTCTTGGGCAGGAGGAGGAGAAGGAAAGACACTGCCCCTTCCTCCTAATTGCTTCAGCCACAGCTAGAGCTTTGCTGAATCACTGTCATCTCCAGGCAAGAAATGGGTCCTTATCTCAAACTTCAGAGGTGGCTTTCTTTCCCCCAGTCTCCTTCATGGTGGAATGAGTTCAGGGCCAACAGTCCCTATTCCATACAAATAAGGGAGATGCAGCTGCTGTCATGACATTAACTCTGCTCTAAGGAGGAGTCTTCTTTCTTTTTCTATTTCTGTGCCATTCCTTATAAAAAAAAATTATTTTTGGCAGCACTGGGTCTTTTTTGCAGTGCTCGGGCTTCTCATTGTGGTGCCTTCTCGTTGTGGAGCTCAGGCTCTAGGCACACAGGCTTCAGTAGCTGTGGTCCACGGGCTTAATTGCCCTGCGCCACGTGGGATCTTCCCAGACAAGGGATCAAACCTGAATCCCCTGCATTGCACGGTGAATTCTTAACCACTGGACCAACAG
The DNA here is from genome assembly GCF_055505025.1 of Bos grunniens. Classification (NCBI taxonomy): domain Eukaryota; kingdom Metazoa; phylum Chordata; class Mammalia; order Artiodactyla; family Bovidae; genus Bos; species Bos grunniens. The sequence continues at coordinate 14,109,349 of NC_141168.1, forward strand.
CCCTGTGCTGTTTCTTTTTGGAAAAGATGGTAGGGATCAAAATTGGCTCTACTTCAGTCCTAGGCAGTCCTCCAAATATCCTAGCTATGGGTACAGCATTCTCGAAGAGGGGAAAAATTCTCATGAACCTGCCTCAAGTAAATAATTTTGCTTTACTCAGTAAACCTTATCATTCCAAATTGCATCTTTCCAAATCTTTCAGTTTGTCTACATTCACAAAGATAAACTAACAATGCATACTTTTATCCATTGGATTTTCCAAATTCTTTTTTTTTTTTTTTTGATTTTCCAAATTCTGTGGTACTTTCAACACCGTAGAGGTGGACAATTACAGCTCAAAGATTTATAGTTTATCCCAAGCACTTCCTATATTAGATTAACCCAATATTTAGGAGGCAGCTGCTTCTATATTCTTACCAAGCCATGAGCTAATTCATTCTCCTCAGACACATGCTTCTTCCCCCATCCCTGTCCTGTTGACTGTGAAGCTGTTCTGGTTTCTTCTTTCTCAACATCAAGCAAAACACTGAAGTGATGCTGTTAACCTGAGTCCCCCTTATCCTTATACTAGGAACCAGTTCCTATACCTCCCCACTCTTCCTTCTCAGAACTTCCGTCTGATCACTCCTTCCCAAGGCCAACACTTGAGTTTTGGGAACTCCACTTCCCCAGTATGGGCCAGGCTCCTGTATCCTAACAAAGGGAGTGAGAAGAAAACAGAATCCTCGAGATGTCCAGGAGCTTCGAATGGCCCCTCCATCTTTTACACTTTAATGTAACACCTTTACGCAGCACTGTCCATCTCTTTCTGTCTTTCCCTGAGCCTCTTCAGTAATTGCTCTCAGCCTCCTCTCTGAGGCTCTGCTTAGTAAACTCTGCTGCATCTCTCATCCTCCTCCTGGCTGACAATTTCCTGACAATAATAATCAGGTTGCCTCTACCCAACTGAGGAAACATCTCTTTAAAATCCCTGCAAGTAGAACACACTTTTCCCTTTAAATACACAGCATTGTTTTTTTACCTCTGGATGGTCCTGAGTATAGAAACAGACTATAGAATTTTCACCGTCCTTCAAATCCTGTTTTACTTCTGGTGACTGCAGCCATGAAATTAAAAGACGCTTACTCCTTGGAAGGAAAGCTATGACCAACCTAGATAGCATATTCAAAAGCAGAGACATTACTTTGCCAACAAAGGTCCATCTAGTCAAGGTTGTGGTTTCTCCAGTGGTCATGTATGGATGTGAGAGTTGGACTGTGAAGAAAGCTGAGTGCTGAAGAATTGATGCTTTTGAATGTGGTGTTGGATAAGACTCTTGAGAGTCCCTTGGACTGCAAGGAGGTCCAACCAGTCCATCCTAAAGGAGATCAGTCCTGGGTGTTCATTAGAAGGAATGATGCTAAAGCTGAAACTCCAGTACTTTGGCCACCTTATGCAAAGGGTTGACTCATTGGAAAAGACCCTGATGCTGGGAGGGATTGGGAGCAGAAGGAGAAGGGGATGACAGGGGTTGGCATCACCAACTCAACAGACGTGAGTTTGAGCAAGCTCCGGGAGTTGGTGATGGACAGGGAAGCCTGGCATGCTGCGGTCCATGGGGTCCCAAAGAGTAGGGCATGACTGAGTGACTGAACTGAACTGATTCACTTATTGAGTCCAGAAATAGCTGATGGCTCTGAAATTTCTTGTTTATTGATATGGCAGGAGATATTTTTCATTTCACAAAGGGGAGGTTGATCCTTTCTTTTCTTTTTCCCTTTCTCTCTCTTTCTCCCAGTTTCCATCTCTCTTTCTCTCTTTCCCCCTATGTATATGAGTGTGTTTGTGTGGTCACTTTATGGTGGAATGAAGCAGAAAAGTGAATGGACTTCTGATATGCTCAACAACAAGGGCAAATTGCAATCTTCTGCTGTTTGGAGGGTGACTTCATGTGTCACACCTCCTTGCTTTCCTTGACAGCAGCACCCTGGTGGCTCTGCACCACCTCGAGGAGACTGTCAGATCAAAGGAAGGAATTCTTCCCAGGAGAACAGTACCTCCCTGAGGCTAGCAATGACTGTGGGGCTCCCTGCTGGAACTTTCTAATCCTAAACCTGCGGAGATGAGGCATTAGCAGAAATGGAGTTTGTCAAGAGCAGAAATTGGTAGCATCCTCCTTTAAAAGTGCATCATCTGATTCAAGCTCCCATCCTTAGCCCTTTCCCTCTTAGACTGCTCACAGAGTAGCTTTCTTCATCAGCCCTCTTCTTGCAGCTGCTTGGCAGTAGGGCTCTGTATTAGCTTTCTATTCCTGCTATATAACAAATGTTTACCAAATCCAAGCCCACTCTGCTCACCACAGGATCAGCCAATACATAGGGAGATGAGGAGTTGAGATAAGGAATAGAGACTTTATTTGGAAAGCCAGCAGACCAAGAAGATGGCAGACTAACATCCCCCCAAAATCATATTATTGGGGTTTGGATGCCAGTTTCTTTTAACAGAACAGAGAAGGGGAGAAGGTGAGGTAGTAAAGTAAAAAGGCCATTAGTTTGTCCTGGCTTGGCCAGCATTGGGGGGTGGGGGGAGGAATGTGTTAATTTCTGCTTTCCTATAGCCATTCACAGGTGCTGCATGCTAAGTCACTTCAGTAGTGTTGACGCTCTGCAGCCCTCTGGTCTGTAGCCCTCCAGGCTCCTCTGTCCATGAGCTTCTCCAGGCAAGAATATTGGAGTGGGTTGCCGTTTCCTGTTCCAAGGGATCTTCCCAACCAGGGATAGAACCCGCGTCCCTTTATGTCTCCTGCATCGACAGATGGGTTCTTTACCACTAGGGCCACTGGGAAGCCCTGTGGGCAGAATCAGATTGTCTCTTTGTTCAGTGAGCTGAATGAGTCACTTACTTAACATTCAGGCAGAAGGGCAGGGTTCCCAGAGTCAGGCCATTATGTATGATTATAATAAGAGCAACAAAAAGCAAAGATTTAAGTCTAAGAAGGAGACCCAACCTGGAGTCAGGTTTTGCTCTTCACTGTTACAAAATTATCCAAACTCAGTGGCTTAAAAGAACATAAATTAACTATCTTACCATAGGTTAGAAGTTTGACATGGGTCTCATTAGGGTGAAATCAAAGTATGCAGGGATTTGTACCTTTCCCGGAGCTCTAGGGGGGAATCTGTTTATTTGTTTTTTCCGATAACTAGAGACCACCCACGTCCCTTGGACCCCTTCCTCCATCTTCAAAGCCAGTAACAGCAGATGGAACCCTCCTCAAAGTACACGGACGCCAGGGGCTGTTAAGGGCCTATGTGTCTAGTTGGGTCCACAGGATGATTCAGGCGACTCCCTATCTTGAGGTCAACTGATTAGCAAATTTAGCTGCATCTACAAATCTAATTCTCTTTTTTCACGTAAGGGATCCAACCAGTCCATCCTAAAGGAGATCAGTCCTGGGTGTTCATTGGAAGGACTGATGTGGAAGCTGAAACTCCAATATTTTGGCCACCTAATGCGAAGAGCTGACTCATTTGAAAAGACCCTGATGGTGGGAAAGATTGAGGGCAGGAGGAGAAGAGGACGACAGAGGATGAGAGGATGATGGCATCACCAACTCAATGGACATGAGTTTGGGTGGACTCCAGGAGCTGGTGATGGACAGGGAGGCCTGGCGTGCTGTGGTTTGTCTTTTTCAATTCCTAGAGACCACCCACGTCCCTTTGACCCCCTTCCTCCATCTTCAAAGCCAGTAACAGCAGATGGAACCCTCCTCAAAGTACACGGACATCAGGGGCTCTTAAGGGCCTATGTGTCTAATTGGGTCGCAGAGTTGGGCACGACTGACGGACTGCACTGCACTGAACTGGACATATTCACAGGTTCCAGGACTAGGGCATGGACAGTTGCTTATCACAAAACACGCTTCTTTGGGGGAACTACACGGTAAACTTAAAGTTCTGCTCCCTAATAATCCCTGAAGACAAACGTATTTCATTTTCTTTTTCACTTCCTACTCCTTCCCCTCACACACAAAGTAAGTTTCTCCTCTCTCTGGGTGGTCCACACATTGTCTGAAAACTTTTCACCACCCTCTGGGTCCTCTTACTCAGGCCATTCCATGTCTGGGTATCACGCGTGCTCAGTCGCATCAGCCATGTCTGACTCTTTGCGACCCCATGGGGTGTAGACCATCAGGCTCCTCTGCCCATGGGATTGCCCAGGTAAGAATACTGGAGTGGGTTGCTATGCCCTCCTCCAGGGGATCTTCCTGACCCAGGGATCGAACTCACATCTGCCTGCATCTCCTGCATTGCAGCCAGTTTCTTTACCTGCTGAGCCACCTGGGAAGCCCTTCAATGTCTGAGGTCATCTCAGTCCCCTACCTATTTTCCTACACAACATGATAACTCATTGAGAGACTCACTGAAGAATCTTTGAACATCTTTGCAGATCTGAGGGCCCTTTTTTCTTAATTGAACAGAATTCAATTTCATCAGAATTTTCTTACATCTGAATCTGAAAATTGAAGTCTGTTTTAGAAAACATTCACATTGGGTTAAGAGCCTGTAGTCAAGTGGAATATCAAGCAGAAACAAAGGTTTTGGTTACAATAGAGAAAGAGTTAAAGGACAAGAATGGGAAGAGGGGAGTAAAGAATAGTAAGGTCAGGGCAGGGCTTAGGTGCAGGCTTTTGAAAAACTTCTAGTTGGGATCAGGAATCTTGAGGACCTCGGTCTGCCCCTCTTTTTGTGCAGAGAGGAAGCAGCCGTGCCACGCTGTGGATTCAGCGCTGGCACAGAAGTACACAGATGTCTGGTTGGGGCTGGCGGACTTCAGGGTCAGGGGGAAATGTTCCAACTCATCTCGAGAGACGTGATACCCCTCAGGGACATCTCCTTTCTTAAAGGAGTCAGGGCCAGTTGAATAATAGATCAGCCGAAGTCCAAATCCCGGATCTTGGCGATACCAGTACATTGCATAATGATTCATTTTCTGAGAACACTGTAGAGTGAATTCCTTTTCAGTCTCCAAGATCCTGCGCCTTGGGAACTGTGTGACTGCAGCATCCTTAAGGCCTGTGGGAGATAAAGCAGGGATGACAGAAGGACAGGCTGGGGAGGGGAGCCCAGTGCTACGGTCCTGAGAAGACATTTGGTCGCCGGAGCCTGGGAAGCCAGTGACCGTGGTTCCTCACCTGTGATCAGGACTCACCTACTCTGAGAAGCAAAAGAACAACACAGCAGAGGAGCCTGTTGCACATGGTAGCGTCAAATGAGGAATGCTGTTTGCCCCTGAGATGAATTTAGTCTCTGAAACCAACATGTTTCATCTGCTTCCTGGCCAGAGACCACACCCTCTTCCCCCACTGCTTTAAAAAGGAGGGAAAAACCTCTTAGACTTGATAGAACGTGATGATTTCATTTATCTGTCACAGACAACTGCATTGTTGCCCATTGTCTGAGTAGCAACAGATCTATTCAAGGTTCCAGGTCTGGTCCCATGCAGATAAAAATCAACACCCCTTGGATTTGTTGTATCCAAGTAAGAAGAAGCATTGACCTGTGAAATGGCTTCCCATTGGGCAGGGTGGTCGCTGAAGAAATTCAGGGTTGAATAAAGGGAAGAGGTTGGAGGGTTTTCTTTGTAGGCACCATTTCCATTCCTTATGCCTCATGTAGATTTTGTTAAAATTCCATTAAATTAGAGGTAGAGGTAAGCTTCCCAGATGGCTCAGTGGTAAAGAATCCTCCTGTCAATGCAAGAGATGCTGGAGACGTGGGTTCGATCCCTGGGTCGGGAAGATCCCCTGGAGAAGGAAATGGCAACCCACTCCAGTATTCTTGCCTGGAAAATCCCATGGACAGAGGAGCTTGTCGGGCTACGGTCCACAGGGCTGCAAAGCGCTCGATATGGCTGAGCAACTGTGCACACAGAGTAGTGAAAATAATCAGTTCAGATCCTTCTTTTATTTCCAGCTCAAAATCACAGAAGGAGACCTGAAGTTGTGAGAAGGGGAACTGAGGTGGGGGAAGGAAAGGACTTCGAGTCGCTGTGTGTAAAGAAACAAGTCTGATGTGAGGAAGGAACCGTTAACCAGAGACAGACAATCTGTGGAAGAAGTCAAAGGAAATGTTTCCTGTTTCTTAGCTAGCAAAGGCTCCCCTGCAGGTGTCTATTAGGCAACTATCAAATTAATATCCCACTTACCTTGAGGGACACAATTTATTCAAGTCTCACTGGGCAGTGTAGTCAGAGGCAGGGGGGAAGTCAGTCCTGACTGACTGGGCCCTTCCCCGGCTTGGGAGACACTGACCCAGGAATCACGTTCTGGCCAGATTGTTGCTCAGGCCACACAGGCCCCTCAGGGCTGACGTGTCCGGGAGATTTGCAGCAGCTTCCATAGTTTGAGGTGAGGTTTAAGCAGGTGGGACTTCTTGGCCTTTGTGACTGCCTTTTTGTGCAGTCTGTGGGGGCCTGTGTCGTGCTGTGTAGTCACCGCTGGCGCAGAAGTAGCTAGACGTCTGTGAGGAGTTGGCGGTCTCTAGCGTCAGGGGAAAGTGCTCTTTGCTTATTCTGGAGACAGTCGACCTAGACGAGCGCTCTCCTTTCTCCGTGGTATTAACCCCGTATGAATAATGGATCAGCTGCAGTTCCATTCCTGGGTCTTGCTGATACCAGTACATGTTGTCAAGGCCCATAGTTTGAGAACATTCTAGAGTAATCTTCTTTCCCGTCCCTATCACACAGTATCTTGGGGTCTGGTAAATATCAGCATCCGAGAAGCCTGAGAGAAAAAGGCAAAAATTGGTCACAGAGTCCAAGATGGGCCTTAATGCTGAAGCCGGAAGCAAACCTAGCACAGAGAAAGCTGTTCCTGTTTGATTTTAGGGAATTCTGCGTCTGTGACTCACCTGCACCCAACAGGTAAAGGGCCACAGAGCAGAGGAGCCTGACAGCCATGCCGCAGTCAGGGCCAGGAGAGTGCCTCCCAGGTCTGGGGAAGTGGGATGAGCAATTGGTGAAGTCATCAAGACTGTGATGGCAATGTTGCTGCATTTCTGGGCCCCACATCCTGTTGATAGCGTGCTGTCATGTATATCCCTTTACCCATCAGAAGACTAATATTTTTGTTCACTTGTCTCATCCACAACAGGCTAGCTGCTTGGCTTATCTTAAGTCTCTACTCTTTTGATGAAACATTAAATCACACCTGTTTTACAAACTAAGTAGATGAGGACACCAAAGCTCTGAAAGTTTATAATAGGAGGATTTTGTCTAATTAGGGAGGTTAGAAAAGGAAGTGATGTTTGAGATGAGTTTGGAAGGATGAATTGGTCAGAAGTCTACAAAACTGAGAGAGAACATTCAGGCAATAGAGTGGCTCGGTCAAACATGATGCAGGACAGCATGTTGTGAGGATTAATTGAGGCAATACATACGAAGCATTTAAAACAGTGACTGGCCATCACTGAGTTCTCAGAAAATATGCTGTTATTATTGTGTGATAACCACACATTGTTCTCTGTCTCATTTCTCACTACTTGGTGTTCAGATTTCATCCACTTTCTCAACTTAGGCTTCATGATATTAGGTTCATCTTTCTTTTAACTGCATCGTCAATTGCACCAGAGCAGAAAACTGAGATCCACAGTTTTTTCCAGTACAGACTTTGGTAATGTTGGCTAAAAAATTCTGGGTGCTGCTGCAGTAAACAGCTTCCAAACCACTCTCCCCTCTCCTCTCTTTTCTTCATTTCATCTCAAGAAAAAATTTTAGCTTTGACTGTGAGTCACAGAGGTTATTCCCAGGATCTTTTCCCTCTTTGTCTGTTCCCTTTGCCCCAATTCACTAGAAAACGCAGCTGACATTCAATAAAATTCTTGCATAGAGGCTGCTGACCTGGGGTTTTGGATTTTGACTATTATGGATTCGTTATTTGAGGATCAGGGCTTCCCAGGTGGCTTAGTGGTAAAGAATCCTCCCACCAATGCAAGAGACATGGGTTTGATCCCTGGGGTGGGATGATCCCCTGGAGAAGGGAATGGCAAGCCACTTTAGCATTCTTGCCTGGGAAATCCCATGGACAGAGGAGCCTGGCAGACTACAGTCCATGAGATTGCAAGACAGTAAGACAAAACTTAGAGACTAAACAACAACAACAATTTGAGGACCATCTCTTCAGTCTTCACTTATTGTATGTAACACCTATAGGCTCCTGCTCACTCTAGGTCTCTCATACGTCCTCAAGAAATATAACAATTATAACTGACCAAACCCTGACCAAACCTCTTGTTCCATTAAGGGCTCCTTTAAGACAAGAGTTATCATTCAAATCATTAGTGACATTTATCCTTTGCTTTTACTTTGAAGTTGATTTTACTTTAATAGAAAGTCACCAGCAAGAGAAAAATAAATGAAAATTTACTGCCACCTGCCGAAAATAAGGTGGAATTGGTGAACAGATACTTAACGACTTGGGAGGATTCTTTCTGATGAATTTTAAAGAAACAGGAAGGAGAGAGACTTTCGGTTGTTCCAAGTGTGAGAAGGTTTTTGGATAAGTGATGAGTTGGTAAAAGTTCTCAGCAGCGACTGGATGTAAAATCTGTGTCTCACAGTAGAAGTGATTAAAGAACGAGGGAAGAATGACGGGGTAGGAGTTGGGTTGGGAGTAGATATGAGAGAAGCTCAGGTCCTCAAATGAAGGGATGCTTGAAGGCAGGGATAAAACATCTATCCCTTGTTTCTCAATCCAAGAATAACTCACGAATGACTTACCTTTCTGGTATAGCTAAGGAAGTCTCTGGCTTCCCAGGTGGCTCAGTGGTAAAAAATCTGCCTGCCAATGCAAGAGATGCGAGAGATGTGGGTTTAATTCCTGGGTCTGGAAGATCCCCTAGAGTATAAATGGCAACCCACTCCAGGATTCCTGCCTAAAAAATTCCATGGACAGAGAAGCCTGGCGGGCTACAGTCCATGAGGTCGCAGAGTTGGACACAACTGAACAGCTGAGTAGACACCCAGGGAGGTCTCTGCAGCAACTGCTGAGAATTTCTAAATGTCAACACTTGAGGATGCAGGAATCATCAGCCATAATTGTCCCATACGTCTCTATACACTTTTGGTCCAGCTTCTCTCACTTTCCACTCTTCTTTGTCTTCTTATATAATTCTGCTTAAAAGGACTGGTAGGTCAGGGGGTGCGGAGCACTTAAATACACATGTGCCAGAACTCAGAAAACATACTACCTGGAAGAAAATCATGAAGACTACTTGAGACATATTTGAGTCTATTTTCCTTCCCTGCCTCCCTCCCTCCTTTTCTTCTATCTTTTCTTCATTAAGTCAGACATTACACTCAATCTAGGGATACATAATTGGAGGGACATGACTCTGAAACTGAAGAATATAGAGTCTTGGGAAGAGCGAGTATAGAAAGAATGAAGGAAGAATGCACTGACTACGGTAGTTTTGAAATAGATAGGAGCTGAGACTTCTTTGTAGGAGTCAGGAGAGCCTCTATGGATAAGCTAACCTCTGAGCTCAGAATGAAAGGATGTTCAGGAGTGAGCCCAGTGGTCAAGAAGTAATCACCCATTTCAGACACAGGAGAGAGTATTGGCAAAGGTGTGTGTGTGTGTGTTTGAAGTTGCTCAGTCGTGTCTGACTCTTTGCAACCCCATGGACTGCAGCCTACAAGGCTCCTCCGTCATGGGATTTTCCAGACAAGAGTACTGGAGTGGGGTGCCATTAGCTGTGCAATTCAGCTTGGCCTATTCAGGGAAACACAAAACCTTCAGTAGAACTAGACTGTAAGTGCTGGCGTGGATTTGGAAGACTTGGCTATATTTTTAGATAGAGACTCATTTATAGAGGGCTTTGTGCACCAAGTAAAGAATGACAGACCCAATCAGGCTGGTGGGAATGTCCGAGATGGAAGAAAAGCAGATACAGGGAGAGGCTGGTGGGGCGGTGAGAAGGGTGATGTATTTCTCCCCAGTCACAGGCGACAAAGGCCTGCATGAAATAGAAGCAACGGGGGAGGAAAGGAGCAGCTGAATCCGATAAATGTGTGTATCAGAGACTGTGATAGTCTCCTGTCTCCCCCTTCAGGCATGAAGGACATTCTCCCCCATCTGTAGGAGCACTGCTGGCTGAACACCCTCCTTGTGGATTGTCTTGGCTACAGAGGCACCTCTTCCCCTGAGGGCATGCCTTTTCTCAGGGCCACTATCCCAGTGACATGGCTGCCGTGGAAATGAGCTTAAGACATGGGCCCCTCACCTTAACTTTGGATAGTTCTACGGTCACACAACTTCCCAGCCCCCTGGGGATGTAGCTTAGGCCTTTGTTGAGGCTGCAAGCCAGCCCCACTTCCCCTTCTTCCTTCCATCCATGTGGCTCATAAGTCACTTTCTAATAACTTTCCTGCATATTAATGCCCCCTGCAATGTCCATTTTCCAGGAAACCAAATCTACGACAATGTGCCATATAGAAGTAATAGATTTATCAAGCAAAGCAATGTGAGGACTAATGGAAAAGAGGAGCTCAGAGGCACTGCTCCAATCACTGACACAGAAATACAATACATGGGCCAGAATGGATGCAGGTAGGGGTGGAAAGGCAACCAATTCAGCAATAAATTACTTGACTTTGAATTGTGGAGCATCCAGCTGGAAGTGGCCAGTAGAAGGTTGGATTTACCAGTTAGGAACTTATGAAAGAAATTGTCATGATCATGGATGGAAAGGTTCAGTGTTAGTCACCCAGTTGTGTCCAACTCTTTGAGACCCCAAGGACTGTAGCCCTTCAGGCTCCTCTGTCCATGGAATTCTCAAGGCAAGAATACTGGAGTTGGTAGCCATTCCTTTCTCTAGGGCATCTTCCTGTCCCAGGGATTGAACCTGGGTCTTCTTCATTGCAGGCAGATTCTTTACCCCTGCACCGCCTGGGAAGCCCATGAGAAGGTTAAGGATGAATATTTATAGTGAGGAAGAAAGAGGGCAAAAGAAAAGTCTAGGAAAATCTACCACTAAAAATGTTCAGTAGACAAATTGAGCAGTTAGTTTATGAAATAAAGATAAATTATTATTACAGATGAGACTGCTGAAGAAGCGTGCATAGAAAAGCTGGGAACAAAAGTCCACAGAAAACTGATTTCTTTTTTAAAGGGATAGCAGATGAGATAGAAGTCATAAAGGAGAATGAAACAAAGAACTATGAGTTTTCCCCCAATTAGGACAGGTAGAAAACAAAAGAAACTGGGCTCTTTGTGTCTGAACTGTTATCAGGTCCTGGGATTCTTCTGTGGAAATAATTGAGGTTTATGAGTTAAGAAGACAAACCCCTCAAGGAAGGCTTCGACCTGATTCTCAGGCAGGTTTTTGCATCATACTTAGCAGCCTTTGATTAAGCACTTTTGTGTCTAGAGTTCACTGGCTCCTAGTAGGGTCCTCCCCGCAGGGCAGTCAGGGTTTTTTCCAATGTCCTGAGAGAAAGGGCAGTCTCCAAGCTCCTAGCTTTGGCTCCATGCTGGACAGCAGGCAAGTATTTTGGAATTCAGTAAATTCAGAAAATGAAGTGAGTCTATTTGCTCTTGCAGGTTAAGATTGATCTCAGCAGAGATCCATGTGTCAGGCAGTAGGTGAAAAATAACTTTTATAGATCACATTCTCCAGTGACTAACTTCATCTTCTGAGTCAGATTTAATGGTGATTAAATTTACTTAGAATGAAGTTTTAGAAAATGAGTTAGTCAGTTTGTTCTTGGTATAAAGGCAACCAACTACAGACCTAAAGAGTAGGCTTGGAAGGGATGGGATGAGAAAGGGCTGGCAGGATAAAGGGGCTGTCAGCTTTAACAGAGTGGATGAGGATACAGAAAGGTAGGTGGAGACAGACATCAAAGGACCATTAAAAGCCACAATGTGGAAAAGCTAATAGGAAATGCTTTTATTAAAAATCACGATGGTGTTCCCAAATGCTCAGGCTCATTCTCCCAGGAGGACAGTATTGGGCTGGCCACTACCACTAGAAAAAAAAAAAAGAGGTTCAGTAGGCAGGGGAGGTAGGATCAGTCTAGGCTGGGGTTTAGGAGTCATCCCATGGCCTGGGGACACTGACCCAAGGTGGCCCTAAGTTTAGACTGGGGCTCACACAGCATAGAAACAACCTCTAAGGAACCCACACCCCACATCGAGGAAGTCTGTGTGCCCTTCCAAGCAAACACAGTGGTCTTTCTGTGTAGAGAGCAGGTGGCCAGGAAGCACTGTGCAAATATTGCTGGCACAGAAGTAAATGGCCGTCTGGTTGGGGGTAGCAGGCTGTAGGTAGAGGGAGAATTTTGCCTCCTCCTTACGAGAGACATTGTACCCATCAGAGACATCTCCTTTGTTAATATCATCGATACCGTAGGAGGAGTAGATCAGCCGGAGCCCCCGTCCTGGATCTTGTCGATACCAGTACATGGACTCATGGTCCTTAGTCTGAGAACATTCCAGTACAGTGCTCTTTCCTGTGTTTGCGATCCTATTTCTTGGGATCTGGGTAACACCGGTATCCATGGAGCCTGTGAGGAAACAAGAGAGAAACTAGAGCAGAGCCTAGGAAGGGATGCCTTGCCATGATCTCAAGGGAGAAGCTTCAGCCACGACCCGGGAAATTTAAGGCAAGGGTTTCCTGTGTTTCCCAAACTCACCCGTTCCCAGGAGACAGAAGATCACACAGCAGAGGAGCATGGAGCCGATGGTGGGGAGAGGCAGGATGAAGATGGTCTCAGCTTTGAGTGCTGGGGGAACAGGGCATGGAAATAGGAAATTGTAAGGATTCTGTCAGCAGAGTCATTGCCCCTCCCAACTTAGCAAGTCTCAGAGAAAGATGCAGCCACACCCTTTCCCATCACATCCCCCAAGGCCCTAACCTTCTTCACTCCCTTACTTCTTAGGTGGTGCTTTGGCTTATTGTATATCATATCAGCAGATGCTGAAATTTTTACTCCTTCCTCTTCTCTGCCATCTGTCAGAGAGCAAGGTCTCTGCTTCTCAGACCTTATCTATTTCAGTCATTCAAGGAACCATCACCCTCCCAGTTGGCTAGGCAACAGAGAACATTCAAAATCCTCTCAAACAAAAGGAGTCTAGTCTCACTGGAAGTTTGCGTAACTTTTCTATTTTTCTGCATTTATTTTTTTCTAACTCAGGTCTAGATAAGTTTTCCAACTTGAATATATGCACTGTGAAGTTTGAGAATTTTTTTAAAAGAAGGGCAACGTGATAACTTTGTTTCAAATTGCCACAGTTCTTTAAATGGCTGATGCTTTTCTGGTCAATGTTTTCAAGGTACGTATCTTTACTGCAAGTATTCGTGCATGGCAGGGAGATAGTCACTTAATATGGGCATAGATTTCAAAGAAATATTAATATCTTCACTCATATTTTGAATAACTGTAAATGGTTCCTTCAAGAGAGAGAATTTCAGCATAACATAAATTGTTCCTGATTTTAGGAGGCAAGTGCTCAGGATTTTAAGACAACATACTACAAATAATGCCATAGTTCAGCTATGATGATCTGAAGCCCTTTGTGACATAATAAACAAATGGTGTTTGCTGTTTGAGCTTGTCCTGGTTCCACCCAATCTGTGAATATATCATGGCATCCCATCACAGTCAATCCCACTTCATCTCACATTGGGCAAGCCTTCTTTCTAATGTTTTTTCTTTTGGTTATGAAAATTTCTAACATATGCCAAGTAGATGTAATCATATAATGAACTTCCATGTCCCCACATTTGATGTTTTTCAGTTGCTCAGTCATGCCTCATTCTTTACGACCCCATGGGCTGCAGCATGCCAGGCTTCCCTGTCCTTCACTATCTCCTGGAGTTTGCTCAAACTCATGTCCTTTGAGTCGGTGATACCATCCAACCATCTCATCCTCTGCTGTCCCCTTCTCCTCCTGCCTTCAATCTTTCCCAGCATCAGGGTCTTTTCCAATGAGTCAGTTCTTCACATCAGGTGGCCAAAGTATTGGAGCTTCAGCTTCAGCATCAGTCCTCCCAGTGAATATTCAGGGTTGATTTCCTTTAGGATTGATTGGTTTGATCTCCTTGCAGTCCAAGGGACTCTCAAGAGTCTTCTCCAATACCACAGTTCAAAAGCATCAACTCTTCAGTGCTCAACTTTCTTTATAGTCCAACTCTCACATCCACACATGACTGCTGGAAAAGCCATAGCTTTGACTCTACAGACCTTTGTTGGCAAAGTAATGTCTCTGCTTTTTAATACGCTGTCCAGGTTTATCATAACTTTTCTTCCAAGGAGCAAGCATCTTTTAATTTCATCCTCACATTATCTGGCTTCAATAATTACCAACTCATGGGGACTTTCTTGTGGTCCAGCGGTTGAGTCTGCCTTGCAAATGCATAGATCAAGGATTCAAACCCTGGTCTGGGAACTAAGATCCCACATGCTGTGGAGCAACTAAACCCATGCACCACAGCTAGAGAGTCCTTATGCCAATAAAGATCCTAAGACTTGATGCAGCCAAATAGAAAGACTGGGGGGAAAAGTTTTTAAATTAGCATAAAATAATAATAATGACCAACTCATGGCCTCTCTCATTTATTCCCAATTTGCTTCTCTCTCTCTTTTGTTATTTTGCACAGTTCCTGATTTATTTAGGAGCACCCAACCACATTTCCCAGCTGGTGCACCATTCCCAGTGCACATCCAGTGTTATCTTCCTTCTCTCTCTTTCTGGTAGAGAGTTCTCCATTAATCATGCCAACAGAAAAGTGGATTCATTCCAGTAAATTCTTATCCTGGTGTTCAGTTAAAACAAACAGGGTAATTGTAATAAAGATGATCACTTCTGGTTTGTCCTTAATGGGAAAAATATAATTGCCCTAATTTGCAATTCTTAAGCTTAATGTTTTGCTGCCCCCTGCTGTAGGCAGTGATTTGACCAGAATGGAGATTTAGGAGGTGAATATAACCTGCTATCAGACTTCCTAGGTGGCACTAGTGGTAAAGAATCTGCCGATTCAAGAGATAAGAGACGTGGGTTCGATCCCTGGGTCAGGAAGATCCCCTGGAGGAGAGCATGACAACCACCATTTTTGCCTAGAGCGTCCCATAGACAGAGGAGCCTGGAAGGCTACAGTCCGTAGGGTTGCAAAGAGTTGGACATGACTGAAGCAACTTAGCAACAAAAGCAAAAATAAACTATTACTGGGAGTGACATCAGTTGAGAGAACAGGGGACTCGGGTCCAACAGAGTCCTACAGGAGAAGTTTGGAGTTACACGTGACAGAGGTGAGGCAGAATCTATGTCTGAGGAGGAGTGAGTTACTATGATCAGAAGAATGAATGGAAGAGACATACATTGGATGGGAAAGGAACTGAAAAAGACACTCTTATTTCTGGGCAACCAAGAGGATCCTTGGTGGCACAGACCAATATTTCCCCTACTCCGGGTGGTTCGTATGACTCTCAAATCTTACCTGTAACCCACTTTTCCTCTGACTTATCTTCAGAGCTCTCAGAGCATGGACCTCTCATTCTCACCCATGTACCATGCTCTTTGCCGGCTGTGTGCTGTGTGTCCATAAATGTGATCCTACGGATGCTGAAAACGGTCTTCACTTGTGATTACTCAACTGTATAACAAACATCCTCTAGCAAAAAGGATGCCAAAGGAGAAAGGGTTTTTTTTTTACTACTGGTTCCTGCTTTCCATCATAAGATATTTTTGCTTACCTTCAACTCACAAAGGTATTTTCCTAAGCTTTCTTCTAGAAGATTTGTAGTTTTAGCCTTCACACTTAGGCCTCTGATCCATCTGAAATTTATTTTTGTTTATGGTATGCTGCTGCTAAGTCACATCAGTTGTGTCTGACTCTGTGCAATCCCATAGATGGCAGCCCACCAGGCTCCCCCATCCCTGGGATTCTCCAGGCAAGAATACTGGAGTGGGTTGCCATTTCCTTCTCCAGTGCATGAAAGTGAAAGTGAAGTCACTCAGTTGTGTCCAACTCTTCATGACCCCATGGACTGTAGCCTACCAGGTTCCTCCGTCCATGGGATTTCCCAGGCAAGAGTACTGGAGTGGGTTGCCATTGCCTTCTCCTGTTTATGGTATGAGGTACCAGTAAAGTTCATTTCTTTCCATGTGCTCATCCATTTCAGTTCAGTTCAGTTCAGTTGCTCAGTTGTGTCCGACTCTTTGTGACCCCATGAACTACAGCATGCTAGGCATCCCTGTCCATCACCAACTCCCAGAGCCTGCTCAAACTCATGTTCATCAAGTGATGCCATCC
Source organism: Bos grunniens (assembly GCF_055505025.1). Lineage (NCBI taxonomy): Eukaryota > Metazoa > Chordata > Mammalia > Artiodactyla > Bovidae > Bos > Bos grunniens. The sequence continues at coordinate 14,125,641 of NC_141168.1, forward strand.
AACCATCTCATCCTCTGTCATCCCCTTCTCCTCCTGCCTTCAATCTTTCCCAACATCAGGGTCTTTTCCAATGAGTCAGTTCTTCTCATCAGGTGGCCAAAGTATTGGAGTTTCAGCATCAGCATCAGTCCTTCCAATGAATATTCAGGACTGATTTCCTTTAGGATGGACTGGTTGGATCTCCTTGCAGTCCAAGGGACTCTCAAAAGTCTTCTCCAACACCATGGTTCAAAAGCATCAAATCTTTGGTGGTCAGCTTTCTTTATAGTCCAACTCTCACACCCACACATGACTACTGGAAAAACCATAGCTTTGACTAGATGGACCTTTATCAGCAAAGTAGTGTCTCTGCTATTTAATATGCTGCCTAGGTTGGTCATTTCAAGAAGTAAGCATCTTTTAATTTCGTGGCTGCAGTCACCATCTGCTCTGATTTGGGAGCCCAAGGAAATAAAGTTTGTCACTATTTCCATGGTTTCCCCATCTATTTGCCTTGAAGTGATGGGACCAGATGCCATGATCTTCATTTTTTGAATGTTGAGTTTTAAGCTAGCTTTTTCACTCTCCTCGTTTACTTTCATCAAGAGGCTCTTCAGTTCTTCTTCACTTTCTGCATAAGGGTGGTGTCATCTGCATATCTGAGGTTATTGATATTTCTCCAGGCAATTTTGATTCCAACTTGTGCTTTATCCAACCCAGCATTTAGGCTTATCCATTTACCTCAACATTATTTGTTGAGTAAATTGCTACCTTAATGCACTGAAATTTTCAATACATAAACAAGGGTTATATTTCCATTTTTAAATTTTCTTTAGTTTCCATTTGTGATGGAACATCATTTGCTAAATTTATTTCTGTTGTTGATACTATCATATACGGAATTGTTTCCTGAAGTTTATTTTTCACTTGTTTGCAACTAGTGTAAAGACACTTGGTTTTTTTATATTGATTTTGTATCTTGTGATCTTTCAAAATTCACTAATTCTTTCTATCTGTGGCTCATCGATTCTTATATAAACAATCAGTGAAAGTATGAAAGTGTTGGTTGTTCAGTCGTCCACCTCTTTGCAACCTTGCAGACTGACTGTAGCCTGCCAGGCTCCTTTGTCCATGAAATTTTCCAGGCAAGAATACTGGAGTGGGTTGCCATTCCCTTCTCCAGGGGATCTTCCCAACCCTGGATTGAACCCAGGTCTCCTGCATTGCAGGCAGATTCTTTATCATCTGAGCCATAAGTAACGCTCTATAAACAATCATGTAATCTGAAAATAGTGACAATTTCTCATCTTCCTTTACAATATTTAGGATTTCTTTTTCATTTTTGTTTGGCCCTATGACACCGGTTAAGACCTCCAGTATAATGTTGAAGAAAAGTAAGCAAGCTTATCAGGTCCTACAGTGATTTATGGAGGTAGGGCAATTAAGTAACAATTATCTATTTTGACCTGAAGTCAAATTCCCAAGTTATCTTTATAATTGTAGAATCTTTATACTGCTTATTGCATTTTTTTTAAGGTTCTGGATTCTTGCTGTCAAACTGACATCATCATATGAAAGTGAAAGTGTTAGTCGCTCAGTCGTGTCCGACTCTTTGTGACCCCATGTACTGTAGCCCACCAGGCTCCTCTGTCCATGAATTCTCCAGGCAAGAATACTATGCCCTTCTCCAGGGGATCTTCCTGACTCAGGATTGAACCTGGATTTCCGGGACTGTGGGCAGATTCTTCACCATGTGAGCCACAAGTAACCCTCTGGCTAGGCTCTTGATGAAACTGGATAACATAATTCATTTTTTAAGTGTTTCAAAGCATTTTTTCACAAATTTTTTTTTCCAGATTTACATGAATTTTTTTCTATGTATAGTTTCTCATTTCCTATTAGATTGTTCATTTTTTTTCTTTTCTTAAATCTTTACCTTCACCTTCATGGTAAACACTGATGGTTTCTGAATATCACTTAAAATTTGTTTCCCTAAATTTATTTCTCAGAAATTTGCTTTAAGTTATACAAAGGAAAAGTGCACTTCAAACAGCATATAACACTCATGTTTTTCATTTAAACATCCATAATGCGCCCTAAGGCCGCATGTTCTGTGAAATGTATTTTTCAGGGCTCCTTTCAGCTCTCTCCTTTTCCAGAGACTGAAACTCCATGGAATTCAACCAAATTTCTCAGTCGTGTTAAGCCTCAGTGAAAGAGGGTTGTTCTGGAAGCACTGGCAGAATTAAAATGGATTAGCTGGCGTATCAAGAGTGATGAAATCGGTGATTTCATGGACGGGATCTGACTCTAAAATAGATAATATTAGGACAGATAAGATAAGAAAGATGTGTGTATTTCTGCTGCCCCTTGGAATAGAATTTAGTTAGAATTAGAAAAATGGAGGGAGAGAAATTAGTCTGAATTAAGCATACGCCAGGGAGCACAAAGCATAGCTGAATGGACTGAAGCATTTTTTCCGAATTTGCAAATGAATGGGTAATTATTGGCGAGTGATGGGCAGTTTTGGATGCAGCAATGGTTGGACGCTTTTCTATGCCACACAACGACAAGAGTGAAGATGGAGGACCACAGTCTGGACGTGCAGGGGACCTGAGAATGGGGGAAAACAAGCTGGGAGCAGGTAACAGAGCTCACCTGCTCAAGAAGAGAAACCACCTCTTCCCCACACTCAGTGGTTCCTTGAAGCCTGGGATGGGGATGAAGCCACACAGGGAGGCGGTATTTCAATGTTTAAAGGAGAAAAGGGACTCAAATATAGCATATCTCAGCACTGTCTGTTGGAGAAGGCAATGGCAAGCCACTCCAGTACTCTTGCCTAGAAAATCCCATGGATGGAGGAGCCTGGTAGGCTGCAGTCCGTGGAGTCCCTACCAGTCCGACTCGACTGAGCGACTTCACTTTCACTTTTCACTTTCACGCAATGGAGGACATGGCAACCCACTCCAGTGTTCTTGCCTGGAGAATCCCAGGGACGGCAGAGCCTGATGGGCTGCTGTCTATGGGGTCGAACAGAGTCGGACACGACTGAAGCGACTTAGCAGCAGCAGCACTGTCTGTCCGTCGCTCCTTTGTTTCTGCTAAGCGCCCGTTAGCCTTGTATTCAATTACGTTGTGCTTAATCTAGCTCCAGTTGACTTCTGTTACTTCCTTCCAATGTAATAAATCACCCGTTTCCTGACCTGGGCCCATGGTGAGCTTGTGCATGAAGAGGAAGTAACACTTGAGTGCCGTGGATTGACTGCTGGCACAAAAATACACTGCGGGGTCTCCTGGCTCAGAAGACTGGATTTCCAGGCTTCAAGGTGAGTGTGGGGGACACGTAGCTGAGAATTGCTTCTTGGACCAACTTGATTTGATCAAGGACTTGTTCATTCTGAAAAGAAATAAAAAACTCCAGCTCTTTTTTCTAGATCCATTGATACCGATTAGAAAAATATATGTCCTTTGTGGGGAATACACTCCATCCTTGCTTTCTGTCCTTTGCTTTGACCAAGTGTCGTGGAGTCTGGATAACTCTGACATCAATAGAACCTGTAGAGAAACTATAGACAAAATCCAAGAGAGACCCTGACAAGGAAAACACTTGGTTGAGGGAGTTGGCAAGCCCAGAGCAGGATTTTTTGTCTGTGCTCAGGACTCACCTGATCCCAGGAGACAAAGAGCTACACAGCAGAGAAGCTGTGGCCCATGGTCGCACCAAAGAAGCACAAGGGTGAGGTTTTAAAATCTCCATCAGCAACCTTCTAGTGATGAGATCACTTTGTAGACTCATAATCATCATGTTACTAGGCAGAACATTTTGTGGTATCAGAAGAAAAGCTTTTATCCTAGTTCAGAAAATGTAACTAGTTTATATTTCATTCAATTAGTTTTCATTTGTTAAAATGTTTATTTTAAGCTATTTTAGATTTATTTTTACTGACAGAAATAATACTAGTTGTGGTGCAAGGGATTTGGTGCTCTGTGGCATATGGTATTTTCCCGGACCAGGGATGAAACCTGTGTCCCCTGCATTGGCAGGCAGATTATTAACCACTGGACCACCAGGGAAGCCCCTCACATTCTAGCTTAATTCCCTCTTTTTTTTCCCTCAAACATTCCATGCCTTGATCAATCCCCATATAGTTCATTCCTGTCTTCTTTTATCTCCTAAAGGAACTAGAATACCACAATATATATTTCCAAGTATTTTATCCCTACCTAAATCTGTATTTTGGGTGGACTTTTCTGGTGCCATAGTTTAATTCTTTATAGGCTGAATTCTACAGAACCTGTATCTCTAACCCAGCTCTATTGACGTCTGTATATACAACTGCCTATTTCCAATTTTTATCTCATTGTCCAATAAACAATTCAAACTCTACTATCTCAAGTGGGGATTGCTACTGAAAACATGGTCCCATTTTATCTGACGTTGCAGCTTTGTAAGGAACCAAAGTCATACAAAGACCACTGAAAAACTGTATTGATCGCCTGTCTGCTAATGACAGCTGAATATTTTTCTTGTTTCAGTTTCCTCTTTTGAGCAACAACCTATCATACATGTCTACACTTACATCCATGAAACCAGAAACTCGTCTTGTTAAGAAACTCCATCCCATCAATCTCTCAAAATTATTCTACTGGATAAAATTTTTATCGGTTGATTAAGTTCTTTCTCTTCTGTAATTTTTTCAAAGTATGACTCATTAATATGAATGTTCTATTCACAATCACATCCATCTCATGAAGCTCAAATGCTCTTAGCTTTCTCTAATCCAACCAGACAGAACTGGCATGTCTTCCTCAGAGCTCCCAAAGGACTTGTGATTATAGCATTGCTATTATATTGTATTATTATATACTATATGATTTTATAGATTATTATATTCAAATCCATCATAATTATTTCCTTACTAGGCTGTCAGCTCCTTAGAGAAAAGATCTGTCTTCTACCCAGTTTTGTACCCTTTGTATTTGGAAAAATAGCGGGACATAGGAAAATGTCAAGAAAAACTATTGATAAGCGTACAGGGAGTGATGAAAAGACAAAGGAACAAAGTGTATCCTCTGGGTCTATTCTGATGAGTTCCTGATTAGGAATGCAGAGCGTGAAGGGAAAGGGTACTTTACAAGTTTTTAGAGGGAGGCTGTATCGGGGGCTGTAGGGCTGGAATGGGGTTTGTGCACAGGTGAGAGGTGGCCGTGCTCCACTGTGGTGCCCCCAGAGCAGAGGTACACGGCTGTTTGGTTGGTGTGAGCTGACTTCACAGTGAGAGGAAACAGCTCCTGCTTCTCTCGAGAGACACTGTAGCCTTCAGATAAGTCTCCTCTCTGAATATCCTTTACAACCGTAGAGTAATAAATCAGCTTCAGACCCTGCCCTGGGTCCTGCCGGTACCAGTACATGGCACTGTAGCCCAGGTTCTGTTTACACTCCAGGGTCACATCCTGGCCAGCCTCAGCGAGCAGAAATCTTATCTGGTAGATTTCAGCATCCATGGGTCCTGTAGGATAAAGATACAAAGGCTGGTGATGACACCTAGAAGGGAGCCAGACACCACTGTGAGATGAGGGTGCCGAGTGGGCGGGGGTCTGCACGTCCAGGACCAGACTTTGCTGACTGGGTGTTGGGCTCACCTGCCCCCAGGAGACAAAGGGCCAGGTAGAGGGCCCAGCTACCCATGGTAAGGACTGCGTCTTTGTACAACCCCAGACGAAGTGTGAGGGAGGCCAAGGGCAGAGGCTGGAACCCAGAGCTCCCCCTGGCTCCACATGCAGAATTTGTCACTGCGGTCAAGTGACTGTCGCAGCTGAGCTTGCACATGGAGACACTGAGAACGATCAAGACACTTGCATTTTCCCTTCCGCCTAACAGAGCTCTTTATATCCCTTCTAAACGGACAAATGCCAAATGGTGAGGAGACTGAATCTCCCATTTCCTGGTCAAAGTCACAAACAGACTGTGCCTGTGCATTCACCGTGATGAAAACTAGGAAAGGGAAATGCCTACCATGTTCAGAGTCTATGGCCTCTCTGTTAACTGCTTGATTTCCCACTAACACTGTTAGTGGGGGAACTTCAAACACAAGAGAGGTTCAGAGGTTCTGCAAAACATAAAGCCAGTTCTCTCTGTCCTCTGTATTTATTACAAATAATTGATACAGTTACTTCAGCCGAAGCTGAAGCTCAGATACTTAGGCCAGCTGATGCAAAGAACTTACTCATTAGAAAAGACCTTGATGTTGGGAAAGACTGAAGGCAGGAGGAGAAGGGGACGACAGAGGATGAAATGGTTGGATGGCATCACTGACTCGATGGATTTTGAGCAAGCTCCGGGAGTTAGCAATGGACAGGGAAGCCTAGTGTGCTGCAGTCCATGGGTCGCAAAGAGACAGACACGACTGAGTGACTCAACAACAAATTGATACAGTAGAGGTGAAGCAAAGGTGAGTCGGGTAATTTTAGCAAAAACCAAAGGGCCCTAAACCTACTCCCACCCCCATGTTGGTGGATTAGAGCAAGAGTTTGGGAGAAAACCTGGGCTTGAATTCTGGCCCTGCCAACTAGCAGCTATGGCAGTGGGCAAGTCTCTTATCCTCCCCTTGATTTTCTCACCTGTAAAATGGATATAATGAGCATCTTCTTGTAAAGTTGTTCTAAATATTATAGAAAGAATCTAGAACAGTTCTTAACACAGAATAAGCACCATATTTGTGTTTGCCGTTATTATTTTCTGGACTTTTTATTTCATTAAGAGGACTTAGGAAGCTAATACTACATCCAGGAAATTCAGATATTTACTGACATGGGATTGTGCAAGCTCACAAACATATCATTTTCCAGCACTGAGCTGAAGTTTATGCAATAAGTTTACATTCGTTGCATAAAATCATTTATTCTAGAGTCTTAGATAAATGATAATGTAGTCATAGATTATTTCTTACCAAATGTTGTTATTTTGGTAGATAAATGTTTGTTTTATTTTTATATCTGGGGGTCATCTGTGATAAAAGACAATTTTATGATGAAATTTGGTTGGAATCTGGTGGTTCAGACACTGTCGCTGCCACTTCCTGGAAGAAAGGTACATGTGTGTGTGTGTGTGTATGTGAGAGACAGAGATACAAAGGGAGAGGAAATGACGTATGATTTAGAATGCGAGTGATGAGAAAGTGCAGCCCTGGGGTAGAACTCTGAGAAAGAATGCTGGCTGAGAGCTCACTTGCAAACATCGGGTCCAGGCTTGAGGTTGAAAAGCTCATCTGTAAAGTTGAGAATCTCATTCTTCACACAGGAACACTTTTGGTGCTTTGTTAAATACTAGGCATTGCTTCTGAGGATAATGTTTTAAACTCATCAAGTAGGATATACAGTATTACAAAAGATACCAATTATTCTGAAATGCAGAATAAATGCAAATGTTGTCAAGATATCTTCAAGGAAATTTATGATATATATACATCTTAAAAATTCATTTAATAAAACATATCCTGGGGGACTTTCTTGGTGGTCCAGTGGTTAAGAATCTGCCTTCCAATGCAGGGGACATGGGTTTGATCCCTAGTCTGGGAACTAAGGTCCCACCTGCCATGGGGCAACCAAGCCTGTGTGCCACAACTAGAGAAAACTGTGAGCCCAACAAACAATCGCCCATGCTGAAAGTAGACACAATGCAGCCAAATAAATAAGTAAATGTTGAAAATATATATATATATTCTGAAATATATCTGAAAACTGGCAAGATTTCCAAGCAGGGAGTGATGAGAGTAATGATATTTACTCTATGTAACAGGACATGAAAATATCTGAAAATTTCATATCAACTGTAATACACATCAAGTGTTATAATACACAAACTGCTGCTGCTGCTAAGTCACTTAAGTCGTGTCCGACTCTGTGCGACCCCATAGACAGCAGCCCACCAGGCTCCCCCGTCCCTGGGATTCTCCAGGCAAGAACACTGGAGTGGGTTGCTATTTCCTTCTCCAATGCATGAAAGTGAAAAGTGAAAGTGAAGTCGCTCAGTCGTGTCCGACTTTTCGAGACCCCATGGACTGCAGCCTACCAGGCTCCTCTGCCCATGGGATTTTCCAGGCAAGAGTACTGGAGTGGGGTGCCATTGCCTTCTCTGATACACAAAAAATTTATGCAAATACCCTGTGATTTCCATTATTGACTTTGTCACAGGTTCTACTAACACTGCTCTGATTTATTCATTACGTCTATCGTGAACTAAAAGCTGTATTTTAGTTAGACGTTAGTAAAAATAAAGGCTCATTTTCCCACTCAGATTCATGGATTTCTGAATTCTACCCTTGTACCCCTTGGAGGTCCATGGGTCCCAGGTTAAAAATTTGTGCTTTAGAAGAGAACATTCTTTGTGGTAAAATACAAGGACAAGAAGTATTAGGAAGTTCATGTATCCTGAGAAATATTTTATCTACAGTGCAAGTTCAGATTTGTTAAAGCGGTTTGATTAAAAAAATAAAACACTTTAGACTGATTGACAGACCTAAGCTATGACAAGAACAGGACTTACTAGATTATGTTCTAGTCCTAGAAATATGATTCTTACAGACATGAGGTGATACCTTGTCTCAGGTGTGGCTCCTGGTGAACACGAATCTTCACTTCTGGAGAAGGTGTTTTTATAAGACTAAAATGAAATGGGCTAATGTGAAGTCTTGGCAGAAACTATTTTAATCAATAAACTCCTTCTGAGTATTAAAAGATACATTTATAATACATTAAAAAATAAATTTAGGAAAAACAGGAAAAAATCAACAAAATATGTAAGGTGTATTGGATAAAAAATACAGAGCAATGCTGAGAGAATTTAAAGACCTCAATAAAGCAGCATGTGGGGACATTTGGAAAGGGGAAAGTATTCTGTATCTTGAGTATCATGCTTGTTATTGTTGTTTAATCTCTAAGTCGTGTCCAACTAAGAGTGTCCAACTCTTTGGCAATCCCATGGACTGTAGCATGCCAGGCTCCTCTGTCCATGGGATTTCCCAGGTAGAGTGGGTTGCCACTTCCTCCTCTAGAGGGTCTTCCTTACCCAGGGATCAAACCCTTGTCTTCTACTTTGGCAGGCGGATTCTTTACTATTGAGTCATTAGGGAAGCCCATCCGGTAGGTCTCCCGTGTGTGTGTGTGTGTGTGTGTGTGTGTGTGTTTGTAGCTTAGTCGTGTCCAACTCTTTGCAACCCCGTACACTGTAGCCCGCTAGGCTCCTCTGTCCATGGGATTCTCCAGGCAAGAATACTGGAGTGGGTTGCCATTTCCTTCTCTAGCAGATGTTCCCCACCCAAGAATCGAACCCAGGTCTCCCCCATTGCATGCAGATTCTTTACTGTTTGAGCCACCAGGGAAGCCCTATCATGTAAGTTACATGGGTCTGAAAATTTATTAAACATGTTAAAATATATACTTGAAATGGGTATATTTTATTGTGACTATGTTATCTCAAAGTGCTTTTAAAACTTATCTGATTATAGTATTCAGGAGGTAGGGAGTTGTTGAGTTTCTTGCTCAGTTTCTCTGGCAGGAACAGCTGAGAAAAGCAGTGATGAACCCTGAGGAGTCTCTGGATCAATGAATGTGCAGAGCCAGGAGATCAGGGTACCCCTGCTGATTATCCTTATTCCTGCAGGCACTGTTTTGCAAGATGAAAAGCACAGAACTGCATATTTTAATAAAGATTGTTAGGAACCCAGCAAGGTCACATCCTGTGTCTCCTTTGCCAGATACCCTGCAACCTGGGGAATCCAAGACCCCCTACAGCTTCCTGCCCCACCCTTGGGTTTGTTTTCCACCTCCCCTTCTGCTCATCCTGTGTGGCCATTTACAGATTTTTCTTTCTGGCTAATGCTCTTTCAAGGTGGGTTTCTGTTAGTTCCTACCCTCCTACGACACCACTGATTTCCTGAGCTGGGTGCACGGTGAGTTTGTGCTCTAAGAAGAGCTGACGCGCAGCACTGTGGACTGGCTGCTGGCACAGAAATACAGAGCCGAGTCCGCTGCCTCGGTGGAGTTGATTTCCAGGCTGCAGGGTGAGTTTTGGGGGCACTCAGCTGAAAATCGCTGTTTGAACAGAGCTGTATCTTCCATCATGTCTTGATTCTGAAAATAAACCAAAAACTCAAATGCTTCTTCCAGCTTCTTGCGATACCAGTAAACGTAAGCGTGTCCTTCTTTGGGAACACAATCCATCTTTGCTCTCTGGTCTTTTCCTTTGATCAGATGACTTGGACTCTGAGTGACCTCAGTGTCCATGGAACCTGTGAGAAAAGAGACAGATGGTGTAGTGAAAGCCCAGGAGAAAGCCTGATTTTGCAACCACAGGAGAAAGTACTGAGATTGGAATCCAACAACTTCACAACAGGAACTTACCTGCTCCCCAGAAAAAAAGGGCCGCACAGCATAGGAGGCCGAGGCACATGGCTGGCTCAGGGAGAAAGTAGAGCAGTGGCTTTTCCTCTGAGGCGCCTCATCTCCTTCAGCACCCCCTTGTGATGTGGTCGATTTCTGTGGTCATCATAGTCCCTGGGTACCTGAGACTCTAACATTTCTTAGGCTTAGGGGAGGGAAAGCTGGTGAAACAACTAGCTTGAATTTTAAACTGCTTTAATATTTTTCCTGAATCTTCTCTTTCATTATCCTGTATATAAAATCACACATCATTAATTTATTTGCTTTTCAAATTTGTCAGTTTGCCTCCTCCCATCCTCACTTCCCTCTCAGGCAATGAAACATACAACTTGCTGTATGTCAAACACAGCTGCTTCTACCACATTTACAAAATCATGCAGCCGCTATTTAAGTTAAATGTTGAACTTATAAAAATTATATTTATGTTGAATATGCAATGCATCTGAAAGTGAAAGTGAAAGTCGCTCAGTCCTGTCCGACTCCTGTGACCCCATGGACTATACAGTCCATGGAATTCTCTAGGCCAGAATACTGGAGTGGGTAGTGTTTCCCTTCTCCAAGGGATCTTCCCAGCCCAGAGATCGAACCCAGGTCTCCCGCAATGCAAGCGATTCTTTACCATCTGAGCCACAAGGGAAGCAATGCATCTAGGTAAACACAAAAATGAATGATCTTGCCTGAACCAATCAGCTTAGGAGTTAGAGTATCCCTGAGACTTTTTCAATCCCTGTGCTTTTTTTAAAATTTTTTTTTATTTTTATGATTCTTTCTCTACCCCATCCAGGTAACCATAACCCTGAAGTTTATATTTTTATTCACTTGCTCTTCATTATAATTTATGTTAGGGCTTCCCTTGGGGCTCACGTGGTAAAGAATCTGCCTGTAATGTAGGAGACCCAGGTTCAAACCCTGGGTGCAAAGATATCCTTGAAAAGGGAATAGCAACCCACTACAGTATCCTTGCCCGGAGAATCCCTTGGACAGAAGAGACCGGCAAGCTATAGTCCATGGAGTCACAAAGAGTCAGACATTAATGAGTGACTAACACGCTAAGAGTCCATAAATTATATATTATTTAACATTGTATGTCTGAAATGTATCTAAGGGGGATCAGTCTCTTCATAATTTTTTTCTGTAACATGCTTTTTTAAAAATTCAACATTATGTCTATAATATTAATTCATGTTATTACATACAATTTTCGATAATTCCCTGGTACGTAGGATTCTATTCTATTTGTCAGAATTTATTATCCATTCTTAAATTAATGCACACTGGTGTTTTATTTTCTCCAGATTTTGATGCTACTGCAAATGGGACCTCATTCTTAGGTATTCCTTTACATACTTCGGTGCAAGATTTTCTCTACACCAGGTAATATAGTAATCAAGCATTAGGGTCACCACATCAGCTTAACATATTAATAACAAGAGAAAATGGTTTCTAATCTATTTAAGTCAAATAAATAGTCAAGTGTTTTCAAATGTTCCACATCTAGGACACATTTAGCATGTAATGTTCCTTGAATTTTGCCAGTCTAATGGGTGGGTGACAGAGGATGAGATGGTTGGATGGCGTCATCGACTCAACGGACATGAGTTTGAGCAAGCTCTGGATAACCGTGAAGGACAGGGAAGCTGGTGTGCTGGAATCCATGGGGCTGCAGAGTCAGACATGACTTAGCAACTAAGCAACAAATGGGTTGAAGTGATATCTCACTGTAGTTTTAGTTCACATTTTTATGATTGCTAAGGAGGCTCAACGTAGTTTTTGCTTTCATGGACCACTGGTGTTTTCTGTACACCGCCTTTTGCTTATATTACTTTTTGGTTGATTAGCTATTATTTATTTGTAACAATTCCTTATATATCCCAGGTATAAACTTTTTCATTGATTTGTGCTGCTAATATTGGGTTGGTCAAAAATTTCATTGGGGTTTTTCCATACTCTGCTACAGAAAAACATAAATGAACTTTTTGGCCAACCCAATGCTTTTCAATTTGTGACTTGTGTTTCAGTCTTTAGGATGCTTTTTTTGGGTTGATATTCCTTTTTTAGGAGAATCTATATTTTTCTTCGGGGGGGTATGCATTCTGTAATTCTTTATAAGCAATGCTCCTACAGTCGAAGTTCATAAAGATATACTCCCATGTTACTTGTGAAATAGTTAACACTTTGGATGTTGATTTTAAGCATTTAATCCTTTCATAATTCATTTCTGCTTATGCTGTGAAAATTGGTTTAAATTAATCTTTCTTTGGAAAGCAACCTGTCCTACAAGACCTCATTGTATATTGCATTATTCTTCTACATACCTGTAATGATGGCTCTATCAGATATAAACTGGCTATGTATGCAAGGGCCTATTTTTAATCTATTACTTTCCAATTGTCTATTTTTACCTTTTGCGTTATCCTAAAGTACAAAATAATTTGATAATTTGAAGGGAAAGTCCCCTTTGTACTTGTTCAATATTATCTTCCCTATTCTCTCTGCTTTTCACTTAAATTTCAGAAGAATTTTGTCAAGTCTTATGAAAATATCTTTTGTGGTTTTGCTTAGTGCTACATTGAACACATATACGGGAATACTCTTCCAATTGGTTAACTTTCATGATCAAAGTATGTAGCTTCACTTAGTTCAGATCTTCAAAATGCTTTCCTCTAAAATTAAAAAGTTTTCTGAGTTAGTTTTATTTAACAGATAGATTTGTTTTTTATGTATTGTATGTTATGTTAGTAAGTGGTCTCTCTCTTTAAAAAATATATTTTAGCCATTTCTTGCTATTACATGGAAATAACTGACTTTTTATATTTATGCTAAATTGGTTAAATGTTGTTAATAATGCAATGCTTTTTAAGATTTCTTTGGTTCCTCTAAATTTGCCATCTGTAATCACTTTTCCCCCTCCTTTTCTCATTCTCACCCTTTTTTCTTGTTCCACTGGCTGGAAATTCAATACAATCTTGGCTAGAAATTGTGGTTGCATTCATTTACTTATTGATCAGTTATGTTTGACCCAGACAACTGCAGATACTGGTATGTGGTAGATGCTATGGGGGTTACAAAGTGTAAGGTCAGACTCTGCTATTAAAATTATTATTGGCATGCCAGGATATTTGCAAATCATTCTCTCAACTGTTACTGGACTAAGCCATGTTGGCTGACCCACAGGAAGTCAAAACACGAGATGCCCAGGTTTGCAGCAGAGAAGGGGTTTGTTTGCAAGACTGCAAGCAAGAAGATGAAATTAAAAGATGTGTACTCCTTGGAAGCAAAGCTATGACAAACCTAGACAGCATATTAAAAAGCAGAGACATTCCTTTGCTGACAAAGGTCTGTGTAGTCAAAGCTGTGGTTTCTCCAGTAGTCATGTATGGATGGGAGAGTTGGGCTATAAAGAAAGCTGAGTGCTGAAGAACTGATGCTTTTGAACTGTTGGAGAAGACAAGAGTGTTGGAGAAAACTCTTGAGAGTCCCTTGGACTGCAATAAGATCAAACCAGTCAATCCTAAAGGAAGTCAGCCCTGAATATTCATTGGAAGCACTGATGCTGAGGTTGAAGCTCCAACACTTTGGCCACCCGATGCGAAGAACTGACTCATTGGAAAAGACCCTGATTCTGGGAAAGACTGAAGGCAGGAGGAGAAGGGGACAACAGAGGATGAGATGGTTGGATGGCATCCCTGACTTGATGGACATGAGTTTGAGCAAGCTCTAGGAGTTGGGGATGGACAAGGAGGCCTGGCATGCTGCAGTCCATGGGGTCACAAAGAGTCAGACACGACTGAGTGGCTGAACTGAAGCAAGAAGATGAGAGCAGATCTCATATCCCCCTCTCTGCAGCCAAGGGACTCAGGCACATATGTGATCAAGAATAAAGAAACAAGGCTGTCTCAGGTGTGAGGTGCATGGGGATCATGGGGAAAGGTGATTGGGAAAAGGTATGGTAATCCTGATCCTGCTCAGGGGTGACTAAGCTTACAAGTCTCTGCAGGTTCATAAATGAAGTCTCTCAGCTTGATCTGAGGGTGAAGTTTTTGGTCCTCTAATGTTAAAAGTCACCAAGCAGACACTTGCTTACTTCCAGTTGGAGGATCTCTGGTTCCATCCATTCTTAACCAGCTCAACTGGAAGTAGACACAGTTGAACTACAGGCAGCTGATTCCAGGTCCTGGAAAACAAGTGGGACAAACATCTCCTTGCTGAGACTTACCTGCCCCTTGGAGGCTATGCAAGTCTTAAAAAGACTGAAGGCAGGTGAGGGGCCTTTGACTAATCATTACCCACAGTTGTACAGCCACTATTAAGAGATCTCACTTGAGTTTCATGCAGCACCCAACAACTTCTCAGATGGGAGGTCAATCTGTGCCTGCACTTTGTGCTCAGTTTTACAGAAAGACCCGCATCACCCCCTAGTGGTCAGTTTTTGCAAATCTTCTTCCCACTTGGTCCTAACCCATGGCTGTGGTGAGTGATAAGTGACAACCACTCATTCCTGTCCCACTCTTTGTGACCCCATGGACTGTAGCCCACCAGACTCCTCTTTCCATGGGATTTTCCAGGCAAGAATACTGAGTGGGTTGCCATTCCCTTCTCCAGGGGATCTTCCTGACCCAGGGATCGAACCAGGGTCTCTTGCATTGCAGGCAGATTCTTTACCATCCAAGCCAGCATCCATTCTATATGGTTATGGTAGCCCTCTCAGTTCTCCCCTTCTGTTGCCTCCTGTATTCTCAGCCTATGTTTTTTTCACACTGTCCTTTGTAGTTTCATACTCTAGCCAGGATGATTTAAAAAAATACACATGTGCATGCACACCCACATCAACAAATACTAACATGCTTACTACAGAAGTCAAATACCTAAAATCTTAATGGCAGGGCAAGGGGCATCTGAGAACACTCTGTACCTTCTGCTCAACTTGTCTGTGAACTTGAAACTGTTCTGGGAAATTAAGGCTATGAAAGATCTCAGGGACTCATATCAAATTGTATGTTAAGTTCCATAGCATATACTCTGATTTGCAAGTTCATGAATGGTCTGATGCTGATGTCTGCCTGCTTCTCTCCTGTCTCACCTCTCGCTTACCTCCTTCCTCTCTCTGCTCCTCTCACATTGCTGCATCTTCATTCATTAAGCACACCGGTTTCTTTCCTACCTGAACAATTTTGCACCAGACCTTCTATCCATGCTTGTCTGGTCTCTATCCCCAGTCCCACTTTGTAAACTCCAACCCATCTTTAGGATGTCATTGTAAACACAATTTTCTTTAAGGAAACTTCTCTGTAACTCTATTAAGTCTCCTGGGTCATAAAAAGTAGCAACTGGGTTCAAATAATACCCTGCCCAAGTCCCACTGATAGAAGGGACACCATATCCCAATAAATATTTTTTCCATGAATATGAAAATTTATCAGAGCCATAGACACAGAAAGTAACGGTTGCTGAGGCATTTTATGCCTGTCTTTTAGAAAGAAGACTTATGAGCTTCTGTTGCTTAGCAACAGGGGAGGAAGGTTTCTGTTCTTACTAAACTGTACTTGATTACCTCTTCTCTTATCCCCTCTGAGCAATAGGATAACAATCCTTTCCACTAATTCCTTTTAATATGTAAGTTGCTATTGTAAGCAAGAGAAGGAAATGACAACCCACTCCAGTATTCTTGCCTGGAAAATCCCACAGACAGAAGAGCCTGGTGGACTACAGTCCATGGTGTTGCAAGGAGTTGGACACGTCTGAGCAAGCATACATGCACTGTTCTAAGCAGCCCTTTTGGCTTGAATTACGGTTACTTACCTTTTATTTATTTTTAACAGCTTCCTCCCAACCCAGAATTCGAACCCAGGTCTCCAACCCAGGTCTCCCACATTGCAGGCGGATTCTGTACCAGCTGAGCCCCAAGGGTAGTCCAAGAATACTGGAGTAGGTTAGCCTATCCCTTCTCCAGCGGATCTTCCCGACCCAGGAATCAAACCAGGGTCTCCTGCATTGAGGGGGATTATTTACCAACTGAGCTATCAGGGAAGCCCTAGATTTACTTACTTTCTAATTATTTTTAACAGCTTCATTGAGCTATAATTTATGTACCAAAACTGCACATATTTAATGTACACAGTTTAATGAGTTAGCATCAGCTCGGTTCAGTTCAGTCGCTCAGTTGTGCCCAACTCTTTGCGAACCCATGGACTGCAGCACACCAGGCCTCCCTGTCCATCACAACTCCCAGAGTTTACCCAAACTCATGTCCATTGAGTCAGTGATGCCATCCAACCATCTCATCCTCATGAAATTTCAATTTAACAGCTCCCCATGTCCCCCTTCTCCAAAGACATTAGCAACCAGTAAATGGAAGTATTTTATTTCTTTTAAGTATTCTATTATATGTGTGTATATATATATATATGTGTGTGTTTATATATATATATATGTAAAGTACATACAGATATATTATATATATGATGGATCCCTTCATCTGTTGATTGACGCTTAGATTGAGACATCAGTTGAGAAAGGTAAATACTACATTGAATAGCACTAATGAGAAATCTTGGCAGAAAATACTTTAACAAATAAATTTCTTATGAGTATCTAAATGTACTTTCATAAAATGATTCTTACATCAGGAAAATCTTTGGGAAACTTTAACAAAATATATGCAGGGGATTTTATTGTTCAGTTGCTCAGTTGTGTCTACTCTTTGTGACCCCATGGACTGCAGCATGCCAGGCCTCCCTGTCCATCACCAACTCCTGGAGTTTACTCAAACTCGTGCCCACTGAGTCTGTGATGCCATCCAACCATCTCATCCTCTGTCATCCCCTTCTCCTGCTGCCTTCAATCTTTCTTAGCATTAGGGTCTTTTCCAGTGGGTTGGTTTTTCACATCAGATGACCTAACTCTTGGAGCTTCAGCTT
Organism: Bos grunniens; assembly: GCF_055505025.1. NCBI lineage: Eukaryota > Metazoa > Chordata > Mammalia > Artiodactyla > Bovidae > Bos > Bos grunniens. Next base: position 14,142,977 of record NC_141168.1, read on the forward strand.
CAGTATTAGTCCTTCCAATGAATATTCAGAGTTGATGTCATTTAGGATTGATGGGTTTGATTTCCTTGCTGTCCAAAGGGCTCTCAAGAGTTTTCTCCAGCACCACATTTCAAAAGCATCAATTCTTTGACTCTCAGACTTCTTTGTGGTTCCACTCACATCTGTACATGAATACTGAGAAACCATAGTTGGACAATATGGACCTTTGTCAGCAAAGTGATGTCTCTGCTTTTTAATACACTGTCTAGTTTTGTCATATCTTTTCTTCCAAGGAGCAAGCGTCTTTTAATTTCATGCCTTCAGTCACCAGCTGCAGTGATTTGAGAGCCCAAGAAAATAAAGTTTTTCACTGTTTCCAATTTTTCCTCATCTATTAGCCATGAAGTGATGGGATTGGATGCTATGATCTTATGATTAAAAAATAAGAAGCCAAGCTTAAGAAATTAAAAAGACCTCAGTAAAATAGCAAGGAGGAACTTTTAGGGGAGGGAGAAGCATTCTGTGTCTTGATTGTCATCTCAGCTATCTATGCTGCTAAGTCGCTTCAGTCGTGTCCGACTCCGTGCGACCCCATAGAGGCAGCTCACCAGGCTCCCCCATCCCTGGGATTCTGCAGGCAAGAACACTGGAGTGGGTTGCCATTTCCTTCTCCAGTGCATGAAAGTGAAAAGTGAAAGTGAAGTTGCTCAGTCGTGTCCAACTCTTAGCGACGCCATGGACTGCAGCCTACTAGGCTCCTCCATCCATGGGATTTTCCAGGCAAGAGTACTGGAGTGGGGTGTCATTGCCTTCTCCTGCCAGCTATCTATACAGGTGCAAAATCTCATCAAAAAGTATTGAAACATATACTCAAATTGGGTGCATTTTATTGCAGAGTTGTTGCTTTTAAAGCTTGTGTAATTGTAGTATTCAGGACCTAGGGAGTTGCTGAGTTTCTTGCTCAGCTCCTCTGGCAGGGACAGCTGAAAGAAGCAGCCATGAACCCCTAAGGAGTCCGTGGGTTTGGATCAATTAATGTGCTGAGCAAGATGATCAGGGTGCCTCTGTTGCTTATCCTTATTTCTGAAGGCACAGTTTTGCCAGGTGAAATGCTCAAAATTACACTTCTTAATAAAGATTATTAGGAACCCATCAAGGTCACATCCTGTGTCTCCTTTGCCAGATACCCTGCAAACTGGGGAATCTGAGACCACTTACAGCTTCCTGCCCCATCCTTGGGTTTTTGTTCCCACCAGCTGTTTTCCACCTCCCCTTCTGCTCATCCTGTGTTGCCATTTACAGATTTTTCCTTCTGCTTTATGCTCTTTCAAGGTGGGTTTCTGTTAGTTCCCACCCTCCTACGACACCACTGATTTCCTGAGCTGGGTGCACGGTGAGTTTGTGCTCTAAGAAGAGCTGACGCGCAGCACTGTGGACTGGCTGCTGGCACAGAAATACAGAGCCGAGTCCGCTGCCTCGGTGGAGTTGATTTCCAGGCTGCAGGGTGAGTTTTGGGGGCATTCAGCTAAAAATCGCTCTTTGAACACTTCTGTGCCTTTCACAATGTCTTGCTTCTGAAAGTAAACTAAGAACTCGAGTGCTTCTTCCAGCTTCCTGCGATACCAGTAAACATTAATATGTCCTCTTATGGGGACACAATCCATCTTTGCTTTCTGGCCTTTTCCTTTGACCAGATGACCTGGACTCTGGATGACCTCAGTGTCCATGGAGCCTGTAAGGAAAGAGACAGAAAGTTCACAAAAAAGCCCTTAAAGGAGCCTGATTTTGCAGCTGCAGGAGAAAGTCCTGAATCTAGAATCCAAGAAATTCACCTCACCTGCTCCCCAGATAAAAAGAGCCACACAGCACAGGAGACCAAAGCACATGGCTGGCTCAAGGAGAAAGCAGAGCAGAGGCTTCTCCTCTCAGGCTCCTCCTCCCCCTGCAGCACCTCCTTGTGACGTGCTCTCTTCCTGTGGTCATCACAGCCCCCACGTACTTGAGAGTCTAACTGGGAGGGCAGGGAAGCTGGTGAAACAACTCGCGTGGATTCAGACTTTCAATTGTCTTTTTTCCTGATTCGGCCCTTTCATCATTTCTTTAAAAAAAAAAAAAAATCAGTTACACATCAATATCTTCTTTGCTTTTTATCTTGTCTATCTGCCTCCTCCCCTCCTCCCTTCCCTCTCAGGTAATGAAATACACAACTTGCTGTACCTCAGTCATAGCTTCCACTGCAGTTGCAAATTAACAGAGTAGCTATTTTATATTAACAAGCCAAATTTTTTTTTAATTTTATTTTATTTTTAAACTTTACACAATTGTATTAGTTTTGCCAAATATCAAAATGAATCCACCACAGGTATACATGTGTTCCCCATCCTGAACCCTCCTCCCTCCTCCCTCCCCATACCCTCCCTCTGGGTCGTCCCAGTGCCCTAGCCCCAAGCATCCAGTATCATGCATCGAACCTGGACTGGCAACTCATTTCATACATGATATTTTACATGTTTCAATGCCATTCTCCCAAAGCTTCCCACCCTCTCCCTCTCCCACAGAGTCCGTAAGACTGTTCTATACATCAGTGTCTCTTTTGCTGTCTCGTACACAGGGTTATTGTTACCATCTTTCTAAATTCCATATATATGCGTTAGTATACTGTATTGGTGTTTTTCTTTCTGGCTTACTTCACTCTGTATAATAGGCTCCAGTTTCATCCACCTCATTAGAACTGATTCAAATGTATTCTTTTTAATGGCTGAGTAATACTCCATTGTGTATATGTACCATAGCTTTCTTATCCATTCATCTGCTGATGGACATCTAGGTTGCTTCCATGTCCTGGCTATTATAAACAGTGCTGCGATGAACATTGGGGTACACATGTCTCTTTCCCTTCTGGTTTCCTCAGTGTGTATGCCCAGCAGTGGGACTGCTGGATCATAAGGCAGTTCTATTTCCAGTTTTTTAAGGAATCTCCACACTGTTCTCCATAGTGGCTGTACTAGTTTGCATTCCCACCAACAGTGTAAGAGGGTTCCCTTTTCTCCACACCCTCTCCAGCATTTATTATTTGTAGACTTTTGGATTGCAGCCATTCTGACTGGTGTGAGATGGTACCTCATTGTGGTTTTGATTTGCATTTCTCTGATAATGAGTGATGTTGAGCATCTTTTCATGTGTTTGTTAGCCATCTGTATGTCTTCTTTGGAGAAATGTCTATTTAGTTCTTTGGCCCATTTTTTGATTGGGTCATTTATTTTTCTGGAGTTGAGCTGTAGGAGTTGAACAAGCCAAATTTTGAACAATACAAAAGAAGTATTTGTGATGGATATATAAAGCATCTAGAGAAATAATAAAATGAGTCATCTAGCCTGAAACTGTTAGCTTAGGAGACAGATTTTCTCTGAGAATTTTTAAGTCCCTGTGTTATTTTTCCAGATTTTATCATTCTTTCCCTACCAGGTCTGGGTAAACATAATCCCAGAGTTCCAGTGTTTACTCACTTTCGTTCCATTTTCAGTTTTAGATTTGTGTAAGAATCTGTAAGTTACATACGAATCAGTATTTTATGTCTTTGAAATTTATCTAAGGGGTTTATTCTGTTTATACTTTCTTCTGTGTCATTTTTAAATTCAGCATTCAGTTCAGTTCAGTCGCTCAGTTGTGTCCGACTCTTCATGACCCCATGAATCGCAGCCCGCCAGGCCTCCCTGTCCATCACCAACTCTAAGAGTTCACTCAGACTCACGTCCATTGAGTCTGTGATGCCATCCAGCCATCTCATCCTCTGTCGTCCCCTTCTCCTCCTGCCCCCAATCCCTTCCACAGCATCAGAGTGTTTTCCAATGAGTCAACTCTTCGCATGAGATGGTCAAAGTACTGGAGTTTCAGCTTTAGCAACATTTCTTCCAAAGAAATCCCAGGGCTAATCTCCTTCAGAATGGACTGGTTGGATCTCCTTGCAGTCCAAGGGACTCTATTATTCAGCATTATATCTGTGATAATAATTTATTATTATTTCATATAATAATTTAAATGATAATACTTTATTATTATTGTTTTTGCAGATAATTTCATATAATTCACTTTTGCTAATGTGTGCATCCCTGCTCATTCCCTCAGTCATGTCTGACTCTTTGTGACCCCATGGACTGTAGCCCACCAGGTTCCTCTGTCCCTGGCATTTTTCAGGCAAGAATCCTGGAGTGGGTTGCCATGTCCTCCTCCTGGGGATCTTCCCGACCCAGGATTCCAGCCTGAATATCCTGTGTCTCCTGCAAAGCAGGCGGATTCTTTACCTGCTAACCCATCAGTAATATATAAGGTTCTATTTATTATTAATAGTTTGTCAGAATTTATTATCCATTCTGAGTTAATGTCCACTAGTTTTCTCCTCTAGATTTTGGTGCTAGTACAAACAGGACTGCATTCTTATACCTTTCTTTACATACCAGGGTATAATGTTTCCCTATGCCTGCGTATATAAAAATTGAGCCTTAGGGTCACCACGTGAACTTTACAGACTAAGACAAAATGCTTTCCAAATTAAGCCAAATAAATAATCCCAGCAACTGTTGTGTGTTTTCTAGGGTTGCACATCTAAAATTCAATTGGTACTATTCTTTCTCAGTTTTAAAATTGCTGGCTGTGCCAGGTGGCATGTGGTTTACTAGTACCCTGAACAGGGCTAGAACCAGCGCCCTCTGCAGGGAAGCCCAGCATCTTAACCACTAGACCTCCATGGAAGTCCTGGCACTGAATGTTCGTTAACCTTTGCTAGTCTATTAGGATAAAATAGCATATCACTCTAGTTTTAGTTTGCATTTGTATGATTTTACAGTTTAGTTCAGTTCAGTCACTCAGTCGTGTCCAACATTTTGTGATCCCATGGACTGTAGCACACCAGGCATCACTGTCCGTCACCAACTCCCAAAGCTTGCCATCGACTTGGTGATTCCATCCAACCATCTCATACCCTGTCACCCACTTCTCCTGCCTTCAATCTTTCCCAGGAACAGGGTCCTTTCCAATGAGTCAGGGCTTCATATCAGGTGATCAAAGTATTGGAGCTTTAGCTTCAGCATCAGTCCTTCCAATGAATATTCAGAACTGATTTCCTCTAGGATTGACTGGTTTCATCTCTTTGCAGTCCAAGAGGCTCTCCAGCACCACAAGAGTCTTCCCCAACACCACAGTTCAGAAGCATCAATTCTTTGGTTCTCAGCTTCATTTATGGTCCAACTCTCACATCCACACATGACTACTGGAAAAACCATAGTTTTGACTGGACAGACCTTTATCAGCAATGTCTCTGCTTTTTAATATGCTATAGGTTTGTCATAGCTTTGCTTTCAAGGAGCAAACATCTTTTAATTTCATGCCTGCAGTCACCATCTGCAGTGATTTGGGAGCCCAAGAAAATAAAACCTTTCATTGTTTCCAATTTCTCCTCATCTATTTGCCATGAAATGATGGGATTGGATGCTATGATCGTATGATTAAAAACTAAGAAGCCAAGCTTGAAGAACTTAAAAAGACCTCAGTAAAATAGCAAGGAGGGACTTTTAGGGGAGGGAGAAGTATTCTGTGTCTTGGTTGTCATGCCATCTATCGATACAGGTGCAAAATCTCGTCAAAAAGTATTGAAACATATACTCAAATTGGGTGCATTTTATTGCAGAGTTGTTGCTTTTAAAGCTTGTGTAATCATAGTATTCAGGACCTAGGGAGTTGCTGAGTTTCTTGCTCAGCTCCTCTGGCAGGGACAGCGGAGAGAAGCAGCCATGAACCCCTAAGGAGTCCCTGGGTCTGGATCAATGAATGTGCTGAGCAAGGTGATCAGGGTGCCTCTGCTGATTATTTCTGAACCACAGTTTTGCCAAGTGAAAAGCTCAAAATTACACTTCTTAATAAAGATTGTTAGGAACCCAGGAAGGTCACATCCTGTGTCTCTTTTGCCAGATACCCTGCAAACTAGGGAATCTGAGTCCCCTTACAGCTTTCTTTCCCACCCTTGGATTTTTGTTCCCACCAGCTGTTTTCCACTTCCCCTTCTGCTCATCCTGTGTAGCCATTTACAGATTTTTTCCTTTTGCTTTATGCTCTTTTAAGGTGGATTTCTGGTAGTTCCCACCCTCCTAGGACATCACTGATTTCCTGAGCTGGGTCCACGGTGAGTTTGTGTTCGAAGAAGAGCTGACGCGCAGCACTGTGGACTGGCTGCTGGCACAGAAATACAGAGCCGAGTCCGCTGCTTTGGCAGAGTTGATTTCCAGGCTGCAGGGCGAGTTTTGGGGCCACGGAGCCAAAAACAGCTGTTGAAATACTTCTGTATCTTCCACAATGTCTTGATTCTTTAAGTAAGCCAAAAATTCAAATGCTCCTTCTGGCTTCTTGCGATACCAGTAAACATTAATATGTCCTTTATTGGGGACACAATCCATCTTTGTTTTCTGGCCTTTTCCTTTGATAAGATGACCTGGACTGTGGATGACCTTAGTGTCCACGGAGCCTGTAAGGAATGAGACAGTAAGTGCAATGAAAGCCCAGCAGAAAGGCTGATTTTGCAGCCTCGTGAAAGTCCTGAGATTGGGATCCAACAACTTCACAAGAGGGACTTACCTGCTCCCCAGAAGAAAAAAAAAGCTGCACAGCACAGGAGGCTGAAGCACATGTCTGGCTCAGGGAGAAAGCAGGGCAGTGACTTTTCCCCTAAGGTGCTCATCCCCCTTCAGCAACTCCTTGTGACGTGGTGGGTTCATGTGGTCATTATAGCCCCTGTGTACATGAGTCTCTAACATTTCATAGACTGGGAGGGCAGAGAAAGCTGGGGAAACAACTAGTTTGAATTTGAAACTGCTTTATTTTTCTCTTTTCCTGATTCTTCTCTCTCATCAGTCTTTAAAGAATAGAAGTCATTTCACATCAGTGATTTATTTTCTTTTTTAACTTGTCAATTTGCCTTTTCCCCTCCTCCCTTCCCTCTTAGGCCATGAACGATACACTTTGCTATACAAAATCATATAGCAGCTACTTTACATTAAAAAAATAAATGTTGAGCTCTACAAATATTTGTGATGAACATGCAATACATCTAGAGAAATAACAAAATGAATGATCTTGCCTGGAACAATCAGTTTAGGAAACAGACTTACACTGAGAATTTTCAAGTCTCCGTGTTATTTTTCTGGATTCTTATCTTTCTTTCTCTACCTGTCTTGGTAATCGTAACATTATCTTCCCTATTCTCTCTCTTTGCCTAAATTTCAGTGACTTTCATCAAGTTTCATGGGAATACCTTTTGTGATTTTGAGTAGTGTGGCATTGAATACATAGATGATAGTACAAAAACAGGAATACTCTTTCTATTGGTTTAGCTTATTCATGATCGTGGTGTATAGCTTCACTTGTTTCAGGTTTTATAAATGTTTTCCCTAAAATGTGATACTTTTCTGAATTAAGTCATCATTTACCTAATAGATTTTTAATGTGTTTTATATGTTGTTATAATTTGTAAATGGTCTCTCTCCTTAAAAAACATATTTTTGACTGTTTTTTGCTAATATATGGAAATAAATTGACTTTTTAAGTTTATGTTAAATTCAGTCAATTTATTAAATTTGTTGTTATTAATAATGCAATTCTTCTTTAGATTCCTTTGGTTCTTCTCAATTTTCCATCTGTCTTTAATCATTTATTCGCTCCTTTCCTCATTCTCACCATTTTTCTAGTCCATTGGCTAGATATTCAGCACAATCATGACAGAAATAGTGGCGGACTTCATTTACTTTCTTGTCAATTCTGTTTGACCCAGAGAGCTACAGGTAGTAGATATGTGGTAGATGCTATGGAGGGTTAAAAAGTGTAAGATTAGGTCCTGCTATTAGAGGAGTTCGGAGAAGGCGATGGCACCCTACTCCAGTACTCTTGCCTGGAAAATCCCATGGACGGAGGAGCCTGGTAGGCTGCAGTCCATGGGGTTGTGAAGATCGGACACGACTGAGCGACTTCACTTTCACTTTTCACTTTCATGCATTGGAGAAGGAAAAGGCAACCCACTCCAGTAGTCTTGCCTGGAGAATGCCAGGGACGGGGGAGCCTGGTGGGTTGCCGTCTATGGGGTCACACAGAGTCGAACACGACTGAAGCGACTTAGCAGCAGCAGCAGCCCGAAACTGTTAGGTTCGGATACAGATTTTCTCTGAGAATTTTTAAGTCCCCGTGTTATTTTTCCAGATTTTATCATTCTTTGTCTACCAGGTTTTGGAAAACACAATCCCAAAGTCCAGTGTTTACTCACTTTCGTTCCATTTTCAGTTTTAACTTGTGTAAGAATCTGTAAATTATATTTTAATCAGTGTTTTATGTCTTTGAAATTTATCTAAGGGATTCATTCTGTCTATACTTTTTCTGTGTCATATTTTTATTCACTTTTATGTCTGTGATAATAATTTATGTTTTTGCAGATAATTTTATATAATTCACTTTCGCTAATATGTGCTTGCCTGCTCATTCCCTCAGTCGTGTCTGACTCTTTGTGACCCCATGGATTGTAGCCCACCAGGTTCCTCTGTCCCTGGCATTTTTCAGGCAAGAATCCTGGAGTGGGTTGCCATGTCCTCCTCCAGGGGATCTTCTCCAACCCAGGGATCCAACCTGCATCTCCTGTGTCTCCTGCAAAGCAGGCGGATTCTTTACCTGCTAACCCATCACTAATATGTAAGGTTCCATTTATTATTAACAGTCAGAATTTATTATCCATTCTGAGTTCATGTCCACTAGTTTTCTCCTCTAGATTTTGGTGCTAGTACAAACAGGACTTCATTCTTATACCTTTCTTTACATACCAAGGTATAATATTTCTCTTTACCTGGGAATATAAAAATTGAGCCTTAGGGTCACCATGTCAACTTTACATTCTAAGACCAAATGCTTTCCAAATTAAAATGAAGTCGCTCAGTTGTGTCTAACTCTCTGTAACCCATGGACTGTAACCCGCCAGGCTCCTCCGTCCATGGAATTTTCCAGGCAAGAATACTGGAGTGGTTTGCCATTTCCTTCTCCAGGGGATCTTCCCAACCCAGGGATTGAACTCTGGTCTCCAGCATTGCAGGCAGATGCTTTACCATCTGAGCCATGAGGGTAGCCCCAGGGAAGCTCCAAATTAAGCCAGATAAATAATCCCAACAACTGTTGTGTGTTTTCTAGGGTTGCACATCTAAAATTCAATTGGTACTATTCTTTCTAATTTTTTACATTTCTGGCTGTGCTCAGTGGCATGCAGTTTATTAGTACCCTGAACAGGAATAGAACCAAGTCCCCCTCCCCACCCCCACCCCACCCTCACCCTCACTCCCGCCCCCTGCCGCAGGGGAAGCCCAGAATCTTAACCACTAGATGGCCATGGAATTCCTGTCATTTATGGTCTTTTAACTTTGCCAGTCTATTAGGATAAAATGGTGTATCACTCTAGTTTTAGTTAGCATTTTTATGATTTTTCAGTTTAGATCAGTTCAGTCACTCAGTCATGTCTGACTCTTTGTGACCCCATGGACTGCAGCACACCAGGCTTCCCTGTCCATCACCAACTCCTGGAGCTTGCTCAAACTCATGTCCATTGAGTTGGTGATGCCATCCAACCATCTCATCCTCTGTCATCCCCTTCTTCTCCAGCCTTCAATCTTTCCCAGCATCAGGGTCTTTTGCAATGAGTCAGGGCGTCATATCAGGTGGCCAAAGTGTTGGAGCTTCAGCTTCAACATCAGTCCTTCCAATGAATATTTGGGACTGATTTCCTATACAATTGACTGGTTTGATCTCCTTGCAGTCCAAGAACTCTCAAGAGTCTTCCCCAACACCACAGTTCAAAAGCATCAGTTCTTTGGTGCTCAGCCTTCTTTATGGTCCAACTCTCACAACCATACATGACTACTGGAAAAACCATAGCTTTGACTAGACAGAGCTTTGTTGGCAAAGTAAACGTCTCTGCTTTTTAATATGCTGTCTAGGTTGGTCATTCCTTTTCTTCCAAGGAGTAAGAGTCTTTTAATTTCATAGCTGCAGTCACTATCTGCTCTGATTTTGGAGCCCAGAAAATAAGGGTGTCATTATTTCCATTGTTTCCCATCTATCTGCCAGGAAGTGATGGGACCGGATGCCATGATCTTAGTTTTTTGAATGTTGAGTTTTAAGCCAAAGTTTTCACTCTCCTCTTTCATTTTCATCAAGAGGCTCTTTAGCTCCTCTTCAGTTTCTGCTATAAGGGTGGTATCATCTGCATATCTGAGGTTATTGATATTTCTCCCAGAAATTTTAACTTCAGCTTGTGCTTCATCCAGCCCAGCATTTCACATGATGTACTCTAAATATAAGTTAAATAAACAGGGTGAGAATCTACGGCCTTGATGTACTCCTTTCCCAATTTCAACCAGTCTCTTGTTCCATGTCCGGTTCTAACAGTTGCTTCTTGACACACATACAGGTTTCTTAGGAGGCAGATCAGGTGGTCTGGTATTCCCATTGCTTTCAGAATTTTCCACAGTTTGTTGTGATCCACACAGTGAAAGGCTTTAGCGTAGTCAGTGAAGCAGAAGTAGACCTTTTTCTATAATTCTCTCACTTTTTGGTTGAATATATTTTTTCTGTTTATAGGCCACTAGTGTTTTTAGCACACTGCCGTTTGACCATATTTCTTTTTGAATGTTCAGCTATTACTTACTTGTAACAATTCCTTACATATTCCTGATAGCAAACTTTGTCATTTACACGTGCTGCTAATATCTGTTCAATCAGTGGCTTGTCTTTCACTCTTTGTAATGCCTTTTTTTTTTTTTTTTTTAGTTGGTATTCCTAATTTAGTTGAGTCTACATTCTCTTTGGGGAGGGTATACATTTAATTCTTTATAATTATGTTCTTGTACCCCAAGATCATAAAGATATACTTACCAGTTATTTACCAGACAGCTAACATTTTAAAGTTGTGTGTAAGCATTTGATTCTTTAATAATAATTATTTTTGCTTAGGCTGTGAAAATGAATTTAAGTTCATCCTTATTTCTGTGGATAACAGCTTGTCAAGAAGAACACTGCATTATTCCCCTGCAAACCTCCAGTGAGGGCTCTATCATATATAAAATGCCTACTTAAACACCAGTTCAGTTCAGTCGCTCAGTCATGTCCGACTCTTTGCGACCCCATGAATCGCAGCACACCAGGCCTCCCTGTCCATCACCAACTCCCAGAGTACACCCAAACCCATGTCCATCGAGTCAGTGATGCCATCCAACCATCTCATTCTTTGCCGTCCCCTTCTCCTCCTGCCCTCATTCTTTCCCAGCATCAGGGTCTTTTCAAATGAGTCAGCTCTTCACATCATGTGGCCAAAGTATTGAGTTTCAGCTTTAGCATCAATCCTCCCAGTGAACACTTAGGACTGATCTCCTTTAGAATGGACTGGTTGGATCTCCTTGCAGTCCAAGGGACTCTCAAGAGTCTTCTTCAACACCACAGTTCAAAAGCATCGATTCTTCTGAGCTCAGCTGTCTTTATAGATCAGCTCTCACATCCATACATGACGACTGGAAAAACCACAGCCTTGATTAGACAGACCTTTGTTGGCAAAGTAATGTCTGTGCTTTTTAATATGCTGTCTCAGATCAGATCAGATCAGTCGCTCAGTCGTGTCTGACTCTTTGCAACCCCATGAATTGCAGCTCGCCAGGCCTCCCTGTCCATCACCAACTCCCAAAGTTCACTGACACTCACGTCCATCGAGTCAGTGATGCCATCCAGCCATCTCATATGCTGTCTAGGTTGGTCATAACTTTCCTTCCAAGGAGTAAGCGTCTTTTAATTTCATGCCTGCAATCACCATCTGCAGTGATTTTGGAGCCCAAACAAATAAAGTCTGACACTGTTTCCACTGTTTCTCCATCTATTTCCCATGAAGTGATGGGACCAGATGCCATGATCTTCATTTTCTGAATGTTGAGCTTTAAGCCAACTTTTTCACTCTCCTCTTTCACTTTCATCAAGAGGCTCTTTAGTTCTTCAGTTTCTGCCGTAAGGGTGGTGTCATCTGCATATGTGAGGTTATTGATATTTCTCCCGGCAATCTTGATTCCAGCTTGTGCTTCTTCCAGCCCAGCATTTCTCATCATGTACTCTGCATAGAAGTTAAAATAAGCAGGGTGACAATATGCAGCCTTGACGTACTCCTTTTCCTATTTGGAACCAGTCTGTTGTTCCATGTCCAGTTCTAACTGTTGCTTCCTGACCTGCATACAGGTTTCTCAAGAGTCAGGTCAGGTGGTCTGGGATTCCCATCTCTTTCAGAATTTTCCGCAGTTTATTGTGATTGACACAGTCAAAAGCTTTGTCATAGTCAATAACACAGAAATAGATGTTTTTCTGGAACTCTCTTGCTTTTTCGATGATCCAGCTTAAACTTGCTCCCCTTTTAAATCCATGATTTTCGTTTGTCTGTTTATTTATGCCTTTTTCATTATCCTAAATTAAGAAATGATTTGATAGTTCAAGGAGAAATCACCTTATTTTGTCCCTGTTCAACATTATTTTCTCTTTTCTGTGTTGACCACTAAAATTTCAGATGACTTTCGTCAGATTTCATGAAAATATCTTTCGTGATTTTGATCAGCCCTGAACAAACAGTTGATAGTGAAGAATTAGGAATACTCTTACCATCGGTTTTACTGATTCATGATCATGGTGTACATTTTCACTAATTTCAGATTTTTTAAATGTTTTCCTCTAAAATGTAATCCTTTTCTGAATTACAGTCTCATTTACCTTATAGATTTGTTTTTATGTATTTTATATGTTACATTAGAATTTTTAAATCATCTCTCTTTAAAAAACATTTTAACTGTTGATAACATATAGAATAAAACTTTTTATGTATATGTTAAATCAATAAGCTTTTTAAATCTGTTATTATTAATAATGCATTGCATCTTTAGATTCCTTTGGTTCTTCTTCTAAACTTGCCATCTGTGTTTTAAAACTTTTCTTCCCCTCCTTTTCTCATTCTCAGCCTTTTTTCTTGTTCTACTGGCTGGAATTTGGCAAAATCTTCACTAGAAATGCTAGAGCCATTCATTTACTTATTTATCAGTTATATTTGACTCAGAGAACTACAGGTACTAAATATGTGGTAGGTGCTATGAGGGTTACAAGGTATGAGATTACATCCTGCTATTAAAGGAGTTATCCACATGCCAAGTGAAAGTGAAAGTGATTGTTGGTCGTGTCTGACTCTTAGCCACCCATGGACTGTAGTCTGCCAGGCTCCTCTGTCCATGGAATTCTCGAGACAAGAATACCAGAGTGGGTTGGCTTGCCCTCCTCCAGGGGATCTTCCCTACCCAGAGATCAGACGAATGTCTCTTACATCTCCTGCATTGGCAGGCAGGTTCTTGACCACTAGTGCCACCAGGGAAGCACATCACTCTTCCGACTGGTATTGGCCCAGGTTCATCTTGGCTGACCCACATGAAGCCAAAACCCTAGATGCCCAGGTTTGCTGCAGAAAGTGAGAGTGAAAGTCGCTCAGTCATGTCCAACTCTTTGCGACCCCATGGACTATACAGTCATGGAATTCTCCAGGCCAGAATACTGGAGTGGGTCGTTCCCTTCTCTAGAGGATCTTCCCAAACCAGGGATCAAACCCAGGCCTCCCACATTGCAGGTGAATTCTTTACCAGCTGAGCCACCAGGGAAGCCCAAGAAGACTTGAGTGGGTAGCCTATGCCTTCTCCAGCAGATCTTCCCTACCCAGGAATTGAACTGCAGTCTCCTGTATTGCAGGCGGATTCTTTACCAGCTGAGCCACAAGGGAAGCCCATTTGCGTCAGGGAAGGGGTTTATTTGCAAAGGAATCAGGCAAAGAGATGAAAGATCCTCTGCCCATTTTAAAATTGTGTTGTTTGTGTTTTTCATATTGAGTTGCCTGACTGTTTATATATTTTGAATATTAAGGGTTTACTGATTATTTTGTTTGCATATATTTTCTTCCATTCAGCACGTTATCTTTTTCTTTCGTCAGTGGTTCTGTTTTGTTTGTTTGTTTTTGCTGTAAGAAGATTTTAAGGTTAATTCAATTGCATTTGCTTATTTTTGCTTTTGTTTTCCTTCCCCAGTGAGACAGATCTGAATATGCATTGCTACAATAGATGTCAAAGAGCGTTCTGACTGTGTTTTCTTCTAGGAGTTTTGCTGTTCCTGGCCTGCATATCAGTCTTTAATCCATTTGAGTTTATATAAGTGTGTGGGGTGTGAAAACGTTCTAATTCCATTCTTTTATGGAGCTGTCCAGTTTTACCAGTACTACTTATTGAAGACAATCTTTTCTAAACTGTATATTCTTGCATTCTTTGTCATAGTTTCACTGACCGTGTTTTCGTGGGTTTGTTTCTAGACTCTCGACTGTATGTCCATTTTTGTGGCATCACCATTCTGTTTTGATTATTATAGCTCTGTATTAATAATATTGACTGAAGTCAGAGAGTATGACACCTTTAGCTTTGTGGGCATTTTTTATTCTCTTGAATGCTCTTTACTATCTGGGGTCTTCTGTGTCTTTTGCATAAATTTTAGAACTATTTGTTCTAGTTCTGTGAAAATTGTAGTAGGCATTTCGATAGGGACTGCATTAAATCTGTAGTACAGACCTTTTAGCAATATTAATTTTAGAAATGGCCCATGAGAGGAACAAGAAATGAATTCACAGACTTGACCAGCGGAGATGCAACAACTGAAATTCTTCTTTGCAAGTCATGTGCTTTGCTGTCAAATAACTCCTTAAATATAGTTAACTCACTGGTTTATTTTCATAAGCAAAATGTATCTCTTCTTAACTCTTCCAGTATGGTTGAATTAATTTTACTTTAATTACTTTAAAGCAGAACAATATTAACAGGCACACAGGAAATGAGGCTACTCTTATGATCTCAGGTATGGTTGCTGGTGAACACTAATTTCTGGAGAAGGTGTTTTTCTATAATATATTGTGATTGAAACATCAATTGAGAAATGTAAAGACTAAATCAAAGTGGGATGATGCAAAGTCTTGGAAGAAATATTTTAATAAATAAATTCCATATGAGTATTAAAAAGTAAATTCATAATACGTGTCTTAAAAAATTTAGAGAAAAGTAAAAAAAAAATTTCAACAAAATATGTGCTAGACATAGTCAATAAAAAATATACAAAGCAATGATTCAGTTCAGTTCAGTTTAGTCGCTCAGTCGTGTCCAACTCTGTGACTCCATGATTTGCAGCACGACAGGCCTTCCTGTCCATCAGCAACTCCCGGAGTTCACTCAAACTCACATCCGTTGTGTTGGTGATGCCATCCAGCCATCTCATCCTCTGTCGTCCTTTTTCCTCCTGCCCCCAATCCCTCCCAGCATCAGAGTCTTTTCCAATGAGTCAACTCTTTGCATGAGGTAGCCAAAGTATTGGAGTTTCAGCATCAGCATCAGTCCTTCAAATGAATACCCAGGACTGATCTCCTTTAGGATGGACTGGTTGGATCTCCATGCAGTCTTCTCCAACACCACAGTTCAAAAACATTATTTCTTCAGTGCTCAGCTTTCTTCACAGTCCAGCTCTCACATCCATACATGACCACTGGAAAAACCATAGCCTTGACTAGACAGACCTTTGTTGGCAAAGTAATGTCTCTGCATTTTAATATGCTACAAAGCAATGGTAAAAGAAGTTACAAAGACCTTAGTAAAATAGCATGGAGGGATTTTGAGGGAGGGGGAAGTAGTCTGTGTCTTGATTCTCATGCTGGTTGCATGGGTTAAAAACTTGTCACAATGTACTGAAATACAGACGTAAATTGGTGCATTTTGTTTTGGTATGTTATGCCTCAAAGTTGCTTTTAAAAGTTGCACGATTGCAGGAATCTGGTTGAAGGGAGATGCTGATTTTTCTGCTCAGTTGCTCTGTCAGGGACAGATGAGAAGCAGCCAAGAACCCTGAGGAGTCTCTGGGTCTGGAGCAATGAGTGTACTCAGCCAGGTCATCAGGGTCCCCACAGAAGACAGGTGACCTGCGGATTATCCCTATGTCTGAAGCCACAGTTTTGCCAGGTGAAAAGCACGAAACTGCATGTTTTAATCGGAGAAGGCAATGGCACCCCACTCCAGTACTCTTGCCTGGAAAATCCCATGGATGGAGGAGCCTGGTAGGCTGCAGTCCATGGGGTCGCTGAGGGTTGGACACAACTGAGTGACTTCACTTTCACTTTTCACTTTCATGCATTGGAGAAGGAAATGGCAACCCACTCCAGTGTTCTTGCCTGGAGAATCCCAGGGATGGGGGATGCACAGAGTCGGACACGACTGAAGTGACTTAGCAGCATGTTTTAATAAAGATGGTTAGAAACCCATCAAGGCCACATCCTGTGTCTCCTTTGCCAGATACTCTGCAAACTGGGGAATCCGAGACCCCTTACAGCTTCCTGCCCCACCCTTGGGTTTGTGTTCCCACCAGCTGTTTTCCACCTCCCCTTCTGCTCGTCCTGTGTGGCCATTTACAGGTTTTTCCTTCTGCTTTATGCTCTTTCAAGGTGGGTTTCTGTTAATTCCTACCCTCCTACAACACCACTGATTTCCTGAGCTGGGTCCACGGTGAGTTTGTGTTCTAAGAAGAGCTGACGCGCAGCACTGTGGACTGGCTGCTGGCACAGAAATACAGAGCCGAGTCCGCTGCCTCGGTGGAGTTGATTTCCAGGCTGCAGGGTGAGTTTTGGGGGCACTCAGCTGAAAATTGCTGTTTGAACATGGCTGTATCTTCTGTAATTTTTCCATTCAACAAATAAACCAAAAACTCAAATGCTTCCAGCTTCTTGCGATACCAGTAAACAGAAGCGTGTCCTCTTACGGGGACACAATCCATCTTTGCTTTCTGGTCTTTTCCTTTGACCAGATGACCTGGACTCTGGGTGACCTCAGTGTCCATAGAGCCTGTAAGGAAAGAGAAAGTTCACAAAAAGCTGTAGAGGGAGCCTGATTTGGCAGCCATAGGAGAAAGTCCAATACATTTGCCTCACCTGCTCCCCAGAGAAAAAGAGCCACCCAGCACAGGAGGCTGAGGCTCATGGCTGACTCCAGGAGAAAGCAAGGCAGCGATGTTTCCTCTCAGGCGCCTCAACCCCCTTCAGCACCTCCTTGTGACGTGGTCACTTCCTGTGGTCCTCACAGTTCCCGGGTACCTGAGACTATAATATTTCATAGGCTGACAGGACAAGGAAAGCTGTGAAATAATCAGTATGCATTCCAACCTGCTTTGACTTTCTGTTTCCTGATTCTGCTCTTCCATCACTTCTTTAAATATAAAGTCATTTCTCATGAATAATTTATTTGCTTTTTAAATGTGTCCATTTGCCCCCTCTCCTCCTCCCTTCCCTCTGAGATAATGAACCATGTAACTTGCAGTATGTCAATCATAACTTCTACTGCACTTACAAAGTGGGATAGCAGCTACTTTATGTTAGCAAACCAAATTTTGAACTATACAAAAGAAATATTTGTGATGAACCTGCAATAGATCGAGTCAAATAATAAAATGAATGATCTTGCCTGAAGCAATCAGTTTGGGAGGTAGATTTTCCCAGAGAATTTTTAAGTCCTTGTTGTTTTTCTGGATTTTACCATTCTTTTCTACCAGGTCTAGGTAACCATAATCCCGAAGTTCAAATTTTTACTCACTTTCTATTACCACTTTTAGATTTATGTAAGAATCTGTAAATTATTTATTCATCAGTGTTTTATGTCTTCGAAAATTATCTAAGGGGTTCATTCTGTTTATACTTTGTTCCGGTAATGTTCTTTTTTATTCAATAGTGTGTCTGGGCCAATAATTCATGTTTTGCACATAATTTTAGATAATTCAACTTCATTAATAACTAGAATTACATTTATTAGTTTGTCAGAAATTATTATGCATTCTCCAATTTATTCACAGTAGTTTTTTCTTCTAGATTTTGGTACTAGTACAAACGGGACTACATTCTCATACCTTTCTTTATAAAACAAGTTGTAAGATTTCTTTATACCTGGGAATATAAAAATTGAGCCTTAGGGTCACCACGTTAACTTTACATACTAAGACAAAATGCTTTCCAAGTTAATTAACTCAAATCATCTCAAGAACAGTTTGTTGTGTGTTTTCTAGTGTTAGACATCTAGGACTCAATTGGCACAATTCTTTTGCCAGTCTATTAGGATAAAATGGTATCTGACTGTAGTCTTAGTTTGCACTTTTTATGATTGTTAAGGAGGTTGAATATATTTTTTTCTGTTTATAGGCCACTAGTGTTTTCTGTAGGCTGCAGTCCATGGAGTCGCGAAGTCGGACACGACTGAGTGACTTCACTTTCACTTTTCACTTTCATGCATTGGAGAAGGAAATGGCAACCCACTGCAGTGTTCCTGCCTGGAGAATCCCAGGGACGAGGGAGCCTGGTGGACTGCCGTCTATGAGGTCGCACAGAGTCGGACACGACTGAAGCAACTTAGCAGCAGCAGCAGTGTTTTATGTACACTGCTATGCCCGTATTTCTTTTTGGTTTGGTAGCTATTACTTCGGAGAAGGCAATGGAACCCCACTCCAGTACCCTTGCCTGGAAAATCCCATGGACGGAGGAGCCTGGTGGGCTGCAGTCCATGGGGTCGCGAGGAGTCGGACACGACTGGTCGACTTCACTTTCACTTTTCACTTTCATGCATCGGAGAAGGAAATGGCAACCCACTCCATTGTTCTTGCCTGGAGAATCCCAGGGACTGGGGAGCCTGGTGGGCTGCCGTCTATGGGGTTGCGCAGAGTTGGACAAGACTGAAGCGACATAGCAGCAGCAGCAGCAGCAGCTATTACTTATTTGTAACAGTTCCTTACATATTCTGGTTACCAAATTTTGTCAGTTACATTTGTTACTAATACCTTTTGATTTTGTGGCTTGTGTTTCACTCTTTGTAATTTTTAAAAACTATGTTTATGTATCTCTTTGGCTGTTCAGGGTCTTGGCTGTGGCACACAGGCTCACTGTTGCAGCCTATGGGGTCTAGTTCCCTGGCCAGGGATGGAACCTGGGCCCCCTGCACTGAGAACACCGAGTCTTAGCCAACGGACCCCAGGAGAGTGCTGCAGTGTTTTTATTGATGCTTCTAATTTAGTTGGGTCTACATTCTTGTTGTGGAGTGTACACCTTTACTTCTTTATAAGCAATGCTTTCATACTCCAAGGTCATAAAGATAAATTCACAAGTTATTTTTCAAACAGCTGACATTTTGAATGTTGAACTAAAGCATTTAATTCTTTTATAATGTATGGAATTTTAATGTTAAAGATGTTTTATAACAACTTGTCCCAGAAGAACATTTTGTGTAGTGCCTTATTCCTCTGCATACATGCAGTGATGGCTCTATCATATATAAAATGCCTACATAAGCATGCTGCCCTTTCAAGTTATGATTTTCCGTTTGTAAATTCTTATGCCTTTTTCATTGTCCTAAATTAGAAAATGGTTTTTAATTCAAAGAAGAACCTCGTTTTCTACTTGTTCAATATTACCTTCCTTATTCTCTTTATTCCACATAAATTTCAGTTCGCTTTCATCAAATTTCATGAAAATACCTATTGTGATTTTGTTTTGTGCTGCATTGAATTCATAGATAATAGTGCAGAAACACTACGGGTTTAATTTTTTTCATGATCATGGTATAAATCTTCACTTATTTCAGATTTTTAAAATGTTTTCCTTTAAGATTTAATATTTTTCTGTATTAAAGTCTCATTTACCTAATCAATTTGTTTTTATGTATTTTATGTTATTTTAACATTTGTAAATGGTCTCTCCCTAAAAATATTTTTGACTGTTTGTTGCTGGAATACAGAAATAAACTGACTTTTTATATTCATGTTAAATTCAGTACTTATTAAATTTATTGTTGTTAATAATGAAATACTTCTCTAGATTCCTTTGGTTCTTCTAAATTTGCCATCTGTCCTTAATCACTTTTTTCCCTCCTTTTCTTATTCACACTCTTTTCTCTTGTTCTGCTGGTTTGAAATTCAGCACAATCTTGACTAGAAATTGTGGTCACATTCATTTACTTATTCATCAGCTATGTTTGACATAGACAACTACAGATACTGGATATGTGGTAGATGCTATGGGGGTTACAAAGTGTAACATTAGATCTTACTATTAAAGGAGTTCCTGGCGTGCCAGGATATCCGCATCATTATCCCCAATGCTGCTGGACCAGGTTCATCTTGGCTGACCCACAGGAAGACAAAACACTAGATGCCCATGTTTGGAGCAAGAAGAGGTTTGTTTGCAAGGCAACCAAGCAAGGAGATGAGAGATCTTATGCCCAATTTGTAATTGGGTTGTTTTGTGGTTTTTAAATTGAGTTGCCTGAACTGTTTAGATATTTTGGATATTAATGCTTTACTGGTGTTATTTTTTGCAAATATTTTCTTCCATTCATCAGGTTGGATTTTTTTTCGACAACTTTTTTTGTCTCTTCTTTTTTCTGTGAGATTTTAATCTTGATTAGGTCCCCTTTGTTTATTTTTGCTTTTGTTTCTTTTCTTTGTAGAGACAGATCAAAAGAAACACTGCTACAATAGATGTCAAAGGATGTTCTGCCTGGGTTTTCTTCTGGGAGTTTTATGGTTTCCAGCCTTACACGTTGGTCTTTAATCCATTTTGAGTTTATATTTGTGTGTGGGGTGTGAAATGTCCTAACTTCATTCCGTTATGTAGTTGTCCAGTTTCACTAGTCCTGCTTATTGAGGAGGAAGTTGTTTCCAAACTGTATATTCCTGCATTCTTTGCCGTAGTTGAACTGACCATACAAGCCTGGGTTTATTTCTGGGCTCCCTGTTCTGTGTCCATTTTTGCACCCATTCCATTCTGTTTTGATTATTACAGCTTTGAGCATTCACTGACATCAGAGATTGTAGTATCTCTAGCTTTGTTCTTTTTTCTCTTGATTGCTTTCACTATCTGGGGTCTTACGTGGTGTCATACCAATTTTAGAACTATTTGTTTTAGTTCTTTTCATAGGCACTTTGACAGAGACTGCAGTAAATCTGTAGTACAGACCTTTTAACAATATTAATTGTGGAATTGGCTGATGGGAAAAATAAGAAATGTATTCACAGGCTTGACCAGCAGAGAGGCAGGCTCCACATTTTTCTTTGCAAATCATGTGCTTTGTCAAATATTCTCCTTAATTATTCTTAACTCTCCAGCTTATTTTCATAAGCAAAATATATTTCTTCTTAACTTTAACAATGCGTTTGATTTAGTCTCTTTTACTTTAAAGCAGAGCAGTCCTAACAGTTGGGCACACAGAAAATGAGGCTACTTTTGTGATTTCAGTTTTGGCTGCTGGTAAACACTAACTTCTGGCAAAGGTCCTTTTCTATAAACCTCTATACTGAGGTTGAGACATCAACTGAGAAATGTAAAGACTAAATCAAAGTAGAAAAATATCAAGTCTTTGCAGAAAATATTTTAATAAATAAATTCCTTATGAGTATTAAAAAGTACATTCATAATATATCTCTTAAAACAATTTCAGGGAAAACTAAGAAAAATTCAACAAAATATGTGCAGAACATGATTGATTAAGAAAAATATACAAAGCAATAGTGAGAGAAGTTAAAAGGACCTCAGTAAAATGCCATGGGGGATGTTTTGGGAAAGGGGAAACGTTTCGTGTCTTGATTGTCATGCTGGTTACATGGGTGTAAAAACTTGTCAAAATACATCAATATGTGCCTAAAATGGGTGTATTTTGTTGTGGGTATGTTATGCCTCAAAGATGCTTTTAAGAGTTGCACGATTGCAGGAATCTGGACACAGGGAGTTGCTGAGTTTCTTGCTGAGATTCTCTGGCAGGGACAGCTGAGAGAAGCGGTGATGGACCCTGAGGAGTCTCTGGGTCTGGATCCATGAATGTGCAGAGCCGGGTGATTAGGGTGCCTGGGGAAGACAGATGACCTGCCGATTATCCTTAGTCCTGAAGGCACAGCTTTATCAGGTGAAAAACACAGAACTACATGTTTTAATAAGACTGTTATTAATCCACCAAGGTCACAACCTTTGTCTCCTTTGCCAGATACCCTGCCAGCTGGGGAATCTGAGACCCCTTACAGCTTCCTGCCCCACCCTTGGGTGTGTGTTCCCACCAGCTGTTTTCCATCTCCCCTTCTGCTCATCCTGTGTGGTCATTTACAGATTTTTTCCTTCTGGCTAATGCGCTTTCAAGGTGGGTTTCTGTTAGTTCCTACCCTCCTACGACACCACTGATTTCCTGAGCTGGGTCCACAGTGAGTTTGTGCTCTAAGGAAAGCTGACGCGCAGCACTGTGGACTGGCTGCTGGCACAGAAGTACAGAGCCGAGTCCGCTGCCTCGGTGGACTTGATTTCCAGGTTGCAGGGTGAGTTTTGGGGGCACTCAGCTGAAAATCGCTGTTTGAACATGGCTGTATCTTCCACAGTGTCTTGCTTCTGAAAGTAAACCAAAAATTCTAATGCTTCTTCCAGCTTCTTGTGATACCAGTAAACGTAAGAGTGTCCTTTTATGGGGACACAATCCATCTTTGCTTTCTGGTCTTTTCCTTTGACCAGATGACTGGGACTCTGGGTGACCTCAGTGTCCATGGAGCCTGTAAGAAAGAGAGAGAAAGTGCAGCGAAAGCCCAGGAGAAAGCCTGATTTTGTAGCCACAGGAGAAAGTCCAGAAACTGGAATCCAATAAATTCACCTCACCTGCTCCCCAGAAGAAAAAAAATGCCGCACAGCACAGAAGGCTGAAGCACATGGCTGGCTCAGGGAGAAAGCAGGGCAGCGACTTTTTCTCTAAGGCTCCTCATCCCCCTTCAGCACCTGCTTGTGACGTGATTACTTTTCGTGGTCATCATATGGAAAATGAGACTAACGTTGCACAGCCCGGGAGAGCAGAGCAAACTGGTTAAACTACTGGTGTGGATTTCAAAATGCTTTAATTTTCTTTCTCCTGATTCTGCTCATTCACTATTTCTTTAAAAATAAAAGTTATTTGCATATTAACAATTCATTTCCTTTTTTACCTTGTAGATTTGCCTCCTCCCTTCCCTCTCAGGCAATGAACAGCTTGCTGTTATCAATCATAGTTTCCACTGCACTTAAAAATATCATGTATCTGCCTCTTTAATTAAAAAATTAAATGTTGAACTTATGCAAAATAATATTTATGATGAATATGCAATGCATTTAGGGAAAAAACAAAGCAAATCCTCTTGTTTGAATCAATCAGCTTAGGAGTTAGATTATCACTAAGAATTTTTAAGCCCCTGTGTTATTTTTATAGACTTTATTGTTGTTTTTCTACCATGTCCATGTAACTACACTCCTGAAGTTCATATTTTTATTCACTTGCTTTTCATTACAGTTTTTCTCATTTATGTAAGAATCTGCAAATTTCGTATTAATCAGTGTTGTTTGGCTTTTAAATTTTTTGTGGGAGTTCTTTTTCTTGGCCATGCTCTTTTTTCATTCAACATACGCCTATGATATTAAATCATGTTGTCTCATGTAGTTTTAGATAAATCAGTTTCACTAATATGTAGGAGTCCATTTACTGGTTTGTCAGAATCTATTATCCATTTAACCTCATGCACCCTAGTTGTTGTTGTTGTTTTTTTACCCAGATTTTAACGCTACGACAAATAGGAGTGTATTCTTACACAATTCTTTACATACCTAGGTGTAAAGTTTCTCTATACCTGGGATTGTAAAAATTGAGCCTTAGGGTCACCATGTCTATTATACATAGCAAGTCAAAATGGTTTCCAAATTAATTAAGGAAATAAATAGTCCCACAACAGTTTATGAACTATATTCACATGTTTGTCATCTAGCACTCAATTGGCATGTACTGTTCTTTTAATTTTCTCAGTCTGTTAGGTTAAAGTTGTATCTCACTATAGCTTTAGCTTGCATTTTTATGACTGCGAAGGAGATTGATATTCTGAAGTAATACATTTATAGGCCACTGGTTCTTCTGTACATTGCTCTTTTCTCATAGTTTTGGTAGATTATCATTTATTTAAAACAGTTCTTCATATATCTCAGATACTAAACTTTGTCATTTACATGTATGCTAATATCTTTTCAATTTGTGACTTGTGTTTTAACTCTTTGTAAATTTTTTGTTGATATTTCTTATTTAGTAAAGTCTATCATTCTTTTTTTTGGAAGGTGTGAATTCTTTAATTCTTTATAAGCAATGTTTCCATAGCTCAAGTTCATAAAAATATATTCCTATAATATTTACCAAATAGTTAATAATTTAAATGTTGCATTTAAGCATTTAATCCTTTTAGAATTTTGTGTGTGTGTGTGCTTATGTTGTGAGAAAGAGTTTAGATTAATTTTTCTTCTTGTGGAGAACTACTTGTCCCAGAAGAACTTGTATATTGCATTACTCCCCTACATACCTGCAGTGGTAGCTTTACCATATATTCAGTTCAGTTCAGTTCAGTTCAGTCACTCAGTCGTGTCTGACTCTTTGCGACCCCATGAATCGCAGCACGCCAGGCCTCCCTGTCCATCACCAACTCCCAGAGTTCACTCAGACTCACATCCATCGAGTCAGTGATGCCATCCAGCCATCTCATCCTCTGTCATCCCCTTCTCCTGCCCCCAATCCCTCCCAGCATCAGAGTTTTTTCCAATGAGTCAACTCTTCTCATGAGGTGGCCAAAGTACTGGAGTTTCAGCTTCAGCATCATTCCCTCCAAAGAAATTCCAGGGCTGATCTCCTTCAGAATGGACTGGTTGGATCTCCTTGCAGTCCAAGGGACTCTCAAGAGTCTTCTCCAACACCACACTTCAAAAGCATCAATTCTTCAGCGCTCAGCTTTCTTCACAGTCCAATTCTCACATCTATACATGACCACTGGAAAAACCATAGCCTTGACTAGATGGACCTTTGTTGGCAAAGTAATGTCTCTGCTTTTTAATATGCTATCTAAGTTGGTCATAACTTTTCTTGCAAGGAGTAAGCTTCTTTTAATTTGATGGCTGCAGTCGCCATCTGCAGTGATTTTGGAGCCCCAAAAAATAAAGTCTGACACTGTTTCCACTGTTTCCCCATCTATTTCCCATGAAGTGACGGGACCAGATGCCATGATCTTCGTTTTCTGAATGTTGAGTTTTAAGCCAACTTTTTCACTCTCCTCTTTCACCTTCATCAAGAGGCTTTTTAGTTCCTCTTCACTTTCTGTCATAAGTGTGGTGTCATCTGCATATGTGAGGTTATTGATATTTCTCCCAGCAATCTTGATTCCAGCTTGTGCTTCTTCCAGCCCAGCATTTCTCATGATGTAGTCTGCATATATTAAGTGCCTATATATGCATAGCTAAAATGCATAGCTATTTTAAATTTATGATTTTCCATTTGTCCACTTACTTATACAAAATTATAAAATAATTTGATGATTAGATTGCAAATTCACATCACTTTGTAGTTCTTTAATATTATCTTGAGTATTCTTTCCTCTTTTTTCCACTTAAATTTTGACTACTTTTGTCAAATTTCATAAAATTCCTGTTGTGACTTTGTTTAGTGCTGTAGTGAATACATAGATGATAGTGCTGAAACTGGAATACTTTTAGTACTGGTTTAACTTATTCATGGACTTCCCTGGTGGCTCAGACGGTAAAGCGTCTGTCTCCAATGCATGAGACCTGGGTTTGATCCCTGGGTTGGGAAGATTCCCTGGAGAAGGAAATGGCAACCCACTCCAGTACTCTTGCCTGGAAAATCCCATGGACGGAGGAGCTGGGTGCAGGCTACTGTCCATGGGGTCGCAGAGAGTCAGGCATGACTGAGCAACTTCACTCAATTTAACTTCTTCATGATCACAGCATGTAACTTCACTTATTTCAGATTTTAAAATGCCTTCCTCTAAAATTTAATAAATTTCTGAATTGTTTATCTTTGTATAGATTTAGGTGTATTATCTTTTATATTTTCTGTTCCTAAATGATCTCTCTTTAAAAATCTATTGCTAGTATGTGGGAATAAACTGACTTTATGTTAATTTTCATTAACTTATTAAATGTTATTATAAATAATGCAATGCTTCTTTAGATTCCTTCGCACCCTCGAAACTTGTCATCTGTCTATAATCACTCTTTCCCCCTTCTTTTTTCATTTTCATGCTTTTTTCTTGTTTTACCAGGCTGGAAATTCAACACAATGTGGAGCAGAACTAGTGATGACCTTCCTTGGCTTACTTATCAATGACGTGTGACCAGAACAACTACTGGTACTGTACACTGTGATACGTGCTCTGGGGATGAGGAAGTGTAGAATTAGATCCTGCTATTTTCAAGCCCTATTGTCATCCCAGGATAGCTGCAAATCATTCTCCCAACTGTTAGAACGTTCATTTTGCCCTAAGTACAAGGAGCCAAACTGCTGAGACTCTGATGTTTGCAGCAAAGGGCTTCTTCTCAAGCCAGCCAAGCAAGGGTATCCCCTGCCCCCCTACCCCGTTGGGCTGACTCTGTGACCCTTGAACTGTAGCTCTCCAGGCTCTTCTGTCCATGGGATTCTCCTGGCAAGAATACTAGAGTGGGTTGTAGTTTACTTCTCCAGGGGATCTTCCCAACCCAGGGATTGAACCCATGTCTCCTGCATTGGCCTGTGGGTTCTTTACCAATGAGCCACCAGGGAAAACAAGACCTCAAATCCGCCTCTGCAAAGGCAAGTGGCACAGGGTATTTACAGGGTCACGAATGAAGCATGACCTGATGGTCTGAGATATGGGCTTCCCTGGTGGCTCAGTGGTAAAGAAATCTGCCCTGCCAATGCGAGGAATACGGGTTCAATCCCTGGGTTGGGATGATCCCCTGGAGAAGGAAATGGCAACCCACTCCAGTATTCTTGCCTGGAGAATCCCATGAACAGAGGAGCCTGGTGGGCTACATCCATGGGGTCGCAAAGTGTCGGGCACGAGTTAGCTACTGAGCATGTGCACATGGGGAGCCTGGGGCGCTTGGGAAGCTTGGGGGAGGGTGACTGAAAAAACGTGCATGCATTGTCCTTCTCTGCTGGGGTAAATGAGCTGTAGCCTCTGCCCGTTCACCACAGAAGTGCTCAGCAAGATCTGAGAATGGAGTCTTGGATCCTCTGAGGTCAAAATATCCCCAGGCAGACACCTGTGCTTCCCTAGGAGGAGGGTCGCTGGTTCTAACCAGTCTCAACCAGTTTGGCTCAAACTAGACACAGCTGACTCTGGGCTCTGCTGCACTACCGGCAGTTTCCTGGAAAATAACTCAGGAAAACATCTTATTCAGGATACATGCCACTTGGAGGCCAAGCAAGTCTTAAGACGACCTTGATTAGTGAAGGCAGGTGCAATGGATCTGATTAATCCTTACTCATGCTTTCACAACCACTACCTCAAAGATCTCACCTGAGTTTCCAGAAGTATCAGACAACTTCTCAAATGAAGGAAGGTTGGTGCTGCTCTATATGCACTGATGTGTTTTACAGAAAGACTCACATCACCCCCTAGTGCTCAAGTGAAAGTCTCTCAGTTGTGTCGGACTCTGCGCCCGTCCATGGGATTCTTCAAGCCAGAATACTGGAGTGGGTAGCCTTTCCCTTCTCCAGGGGATCTTCCCAACCCAGGGACCGAACCCAGGTCTCCCGTTTTGCAGGCAGATTCGTTACCAGCTGAGCCATAAGAGAAGCCCAAGAATACTGGAGTGGGTAGCCTATTCTTTCTCCAGTGGATCTTCAAGACACAGGTGTTGAACCGGAGTTTCTTGTGTTGCAGGAGGATTCTTTGCCAAAGGGAAGCCCTGATAACTCTGACTGACTGACTGACTAGATGCTCAGAGGGGCACACTTCTCACAGGCCCTCTGGTCTCAGGCGGTGTTTACCTCCTGTGTGGCAAGTGGGGAGTTTCTCTATGCTGCACAGTGGCAGCCAGACACCCCAAGAATCATCAGGATAGGAAACATGCAGCCATGTGTGTGGTGACCTGCTGGAGTACTGCAGAGACTTGCTACTAGTACTTAGTTACACAGTCACTGATCCCGTACTGATTGGTGTTATTGATCAGTTAATTAAATTTAATCTCTTAGGGCCACATTCAAGGTGAGTGGGCTCCTCAGATCTCTGTCCTCAGTCTTTGATATTTTCTTTGTATATTCTGTTATCAAGGAATCAAGAAGGCACTTTGGTTCTTCTAATTATGAAAATTGTCCCAAATTTTTACCTTCACCCAGGTCCATTTTTTAAGTCCCTGACTCCTACGTACCACTGCTTTCTGCATATTTCTGGTGAGATTTCTGTCTCAGAGGCATCCCCAATGTCAAGAAAATCATGATCTTCTTCTCTCTTGGTCCTCCTGATTCATCTGACTTGTAGTCAAAAGCTTCCTCTCCATCTGTTGCCTCTTGTGATGAATCAGTTACTCAGGTCTTTGATTTATTTCCTAATTATGTTTAAAACTCATTTCCCTGTATCTCTAGCACTGCCACCATCATCGTCCTAGCTTCAATATCCCTTCAGTTGTTTCTTTCATTGTCTCTCAACAGGCGTGTTGTTGTTGTTTAGTCACTGAGTCGTGTCCAAGACTCTTTGTGACCCCATGGACTGTAGCACACCAGGCTTCCCTGTCTATCACTATCTCACTGAGTTTGCTTAAACTTGGGTCCACTGAGTTGCTGGTGCCATCCACCCATCTCATCTTCTGTTGCTCCCTTCTCCTCTTGCTCTCAGTCTTTCCCAGCCTAAGGGTCTTTCCAACGAGTCAGGTCTTCACCCCAGATGGTCAAAATATTGGAGCTTCAGCTTCAGCATCAGTCGTTCCAGTGAATATTCAGGACTGATTTCCTTTAGGGTGGACTGGTTGGATCTCCTTGCAGTCCAAGGGCCTCTCAAAAGTCTTCTCCAGCACCACAATTTGAAAGACTCTCTGTATTTCTAGGCTTTTTATATTTTTCTAATCAAATGGATATCAAGTTACATATAATTGCATCTTTCTCCATGTTTCTTGATCACCAGGAAATCAGTGTTTATTGATTACAGATGTTTCTTCTCCAAAATGTATGTTAATATCTTTGGCTTATTTTTACTGGGCTATACAAGATTTACAGTCAATGTGTGATTTTTCCTTTTCCTAGAAAAGGATTTTTCTAGGGGTTTAAACTCAGTGCTTCACTTACTAGCTTGTGGCTTCTGACAGAACTTTCTAGTTTTGAGACAAGCCTTGTTGTCTGAAGTCTTTCTTATTTATCCTCTCTGTCTTCTCCTCCCTCTGATCCCTTTGTGAAGGTTCTGCACATGCTCTGTACTTGGGTATAGAGGGTTGCCCTGTCCAGTCTTACCCTGTTCTTTCATCAACCTCAGTACTGTATAGAGCACATCCTGAATTCTTTCATGAGTGAATATCTCTACTTGGCTGCCTAATGATTCCATTTGTCTTGAGAGTCTAGGATGGTGACAAGACAGTGCTGAATTTTCTTGGAGGAAAAGACTCCAGTGTTTATTATAAAAGTGTTAGTCACACAGTCATGTCAGACTCTTTGTGATCCCATGGACTATAGCCTGCCAGGCTCCTCTGTTCATGGAATTTTCCAGGCAAGATACTGGATTGGGTTGCCATTCCTTTCTTCAGGGGAACTTCTCAACCCAGGGATGGATCAAACTCCCCGTCTCCTGCATTGCAGATGGATTCCTTACTATCTGAGCCACCAGGGAAGCCCATTATAGAAGTATTCATTGCTTTAGACAAGCCTTTTGGGATCTACCTATAGGATTATGTGTCAATTTATCTAAAAACTTATGATTAGCATTCGGGAGAATCAGAAAAAAAAATCCAGATTTTATACTTTTCAGCCCAGGGAACTTTCCAGGTTGGTTGGCCATTTACAGGCCTAGCTCCATTTCCATATGGCTAGTTCTCAAGCACCATACCTTCCCCCTGCTCTCTACTCAGATATTTTTCTCTCCGTTTCTCTCTCTACACACACAGCCACAGATGACTCAGTCAGAGAGGCTGTGGCTTTTCTCTCTCCACACCTCCTTCCACAGGGCCCCATGGTTCAGTGGGGTGGGAAGGGGGTTGCTACCAGGATTCTTGTCTGGGTCTCTGATCTCTGCCCAGCGCTGTGTCTCTAGCACCGCAGAAGTAGAGGCTGCTGTCTGCAGGATCCACACGTGTCACCGTCAGAGATGAAAATGTTAGGTTTGGCTGACTGATGGGAATCTTGTCCTTGTTATAACCTTGTTCGTATGTGGCATCACTGCCCGCATTAGAAGTTGCCATCAGCACGAGGCCTCGTTTCGGGAACTGACGGTACCAGAACATACTTGAGGCTTGAAAGTCCAATGCACGGCACTCGATGGTCACAGAGGCTCCACTCTTACTGACAGCCCTTCGGGGCTGCTGAGAGACGAGAGCGCCAAGCCCAGAGCCTGCTGAGACAGAGGTCAAGGAGATGAGAGCCCAGCGGGACCGGAAGACATGACCATAGGCAGAAAACCACAGCCATGTTCACTCGCTCACCTTTCTCCCGGCTCCAAGGGAATCCTGTCTGTTTTGTGAAATCATCCTGTCCTAATTCTTAGGCTGCTCATCCCCCATCTCTCCTGACTGGTGGCTCCTCACCTTACCCTTTACACCTCCAAATAGGATGGAATGTTCCCTCTCATTTTGTTCAGTGTAAAAAAATCCACAGTCTTAAGGAATTCCCTGCTGGTCCAGTGGTTAGGATTCAGTGTTCTCACTGCCAGGGACCAGGTTCAATGCCTGGTGGGGGAACTAAGATCCCACAAACCAAACAGCCAAAAAAACTTCAAAAATTGTAAAAGTCCACAATCCCTGACTATTACTTCACTTATGCCAACACAGACACACACACACCCACACACACACACACACTTGACCAAGCTACTTAGCTAATAAGGCTCGTACTGGGTCCCAGAAGCAGCAGAAGCACCAGCATCTTCAGGAACTGGCCTCACACCACACCTCTCAGAAGAAAGCTATGACCTTGCCCTTTCTTTCTCCACCCCTAGAAGGAGGGCTGAATGTTTGCATAATTCTAAGGATGCTCTAGTCTGCCCCCTGGTGGTCATCATTGCCACTGAAGCAGGATCCACCCCTCTTTGAATCAAGTGAAAGTGAAAGTCACTCAGTCATGTCCAACTCTTTGTGACCTCTGGAACTATAGCCCATCAGGCTCCTCTGTCCATAGGATTGTCCAGGCAAGAATACTGGAGTGGATAGCCATGCCCTTCTCCAGGGGATCTTCCCAACCCAGGGAGTGAACCTGGGTCTCCTGCATTGCAGGCAGATTCTTTACTGTCTGAGGTGCCAGGGAAGCCCTTTTCCATAAACGAACCGTTCAAACATTGCTGAAAGAACTCAGAGATGTTCTAACCCAACTCTCGATGTTATAGGACAGAAACTGAGGCCCAGATCATTGAAAAGATATTAGTATCCTAGTCTTATGTAAGGAAATGGCTGTATTTGTGTGGTAAATGACATTGTTAATTCTTTACTTCTGTAACGTATCCTCAAAGGAATCAAGACAACTCATGCTTGTTAATCACTAGACCATAGATGAACACAAGGACTACCAGGCTAGAAGCTCAATGCTTCTTCACATTGAAAAAAAACATGTTCTCATCTTCTCAATGAAGTATTTATTTCATGAGTATCTTATGCTAGTCCCCTCATATAATGGACTGAATACTAAACATATCTGTGTATTATATAAACGTACATCTCTTTATAATAGTCTGAATGCGGTAGAAGTGATGCTATGATTTTTAAAGCTGGGTCACAAGTAACGTTATAGATCCCTCCAGGGTCTCTCGAATGCTCACTCTAGGGGAAGCCAGCCACGAGATAATCATTTTCACTGCCCCGAGGCCACCATTCTGCAAGGAACCCCACCTAGCCACATTGAGGGGCTGAGGGTAGAAAGACAGACGTGCTAGGCTGGTGCACAGCTTCCCAGGCACCCCAGGGCAGGGGTCAGCCACGTGCGGGAAGACGCCATCTTGGATGTGCAGGCGACTGGAGCCTCAGGCGTCTCCCGCCTCAGGGACCATCTGACCATGACCGCATCAGTTCAGTTCAGTCGCTCAGTCGTTTCCGAGTCTTTGCGACCCCATGAATCACAGCACTCCAGGCCTCCCTGTTCATCACCAACTCCCGGAGTTCACTCAGACTCACGTCCATCCAGTCGCATGAGCAACCCCAAATGCGGACTGCCCAGCCAGGCCCACTCAGCCCACAGAACCATGAGAGATAATATATGTTAAAGTCAGTACATTTTGAGGTGGCTGTTGTTACTGTTGTATTTCTAAGCTTTTAAAATGAGATATAAAATCCACATATAATAGACTACACAAACCTTGAGTGTACAGCATAGTGAAATTTCACGAATGAGTACATCTATATAACTGCGACCCAGATCAAGATAGAGGACATTTTCATAACCCAGAAGCCTCCCTCATGCTTCTCTACAAGTAAATTAAAAATGCCCTCAGAATGTAGCTGCTGTCTTAACTTTGTACAGTCTGTGCTCTGGCTTCTTTTTCAAGAAGAGATCCATACATTTATGAGATCCATCCATGATTTCACAAATAACATTTGCTTTTCTGCTAGATTTTATTCCATTCCTAAGAGCAGCTATTTGTTCACCGTGTTGCTGATGCTCATTTGGGTGTTTCCAACTTGAGGTCACCATGAATAGAGCTGCCATGACAGTAGGTTTTTCTCACATATCCCTTTCTACTTCCTCAGAATTCTGGACTATTTAAGTTTTTATACAATTAAACTGGTTTTCTGACTTGTCTAATTTACTCATTATTTTTTCTAGTATATGTTTAAATTCAGAAACTATGTGTATGGTGTCCAAGAAACATTATAGTTGTTTGATTCTATTTTTCTAGACATTGTTCTTCCAAGGTAATTGATGCAATGGCTTGTTAACACTAAGAAAACATTGAGTGATACTTTAAGTTTTTTGACTTTCATACAGTCACTTTCTTACAACTTGGCCATGGGAATGGGAGCCATTAATAAATTTCACAAAGAGTTCTTTTTAGTACTAGGACCACCCTGAAATAATAAAGAGTTCCATAGTTTTACAGTGGATGTTTTAAAATCAAGTGATATTTTAAAATCTGCTTTTTTTGTCATAAATTCTTCCACTGGAAGGAGGAAACCTGTTTCCTTTCAGTAGGTGATTTAGTCACTAAGTCATATCTGGCTCTTTGCAACCCCATGGACTGGAGCCCGCCAGGCTCTTCTGTGCATGGGATTGTCTAGGCAAGAATACTGGAGTGGGTTGCTATTTCCTTCTTTAGGGGATCTTCCTGACCCAGGGATCGAACCCACATCTTTAGCTTTTGCTGCACTGGCAGGCAGATTCTTTACTGCTGTGCCACCTGGGAAGCCCCCTAATTTAGATAGGTGTGATTTTTAAGAATCAACCCAGTGGATTGCTGAATCATGATTGTGCCATTCCATGACATGTGTTGCTGTAGCAGCTGTTTTGGGTGCCTGGTTCAGGAGGAAGAAGCCGACTGCCAAGGGTACTGAACACAGAAAAGCCCCTCCACCTGGTGGGAAGCCGGACTCATTTGTGTGCAGAGAGGAGGTGGCTTTGAGTCACTGTGTCTCTACTAGCAGCACAGAGATACAGAGCCGTCTGGTTCTTCTGTGCTGATGTCACGGTAAGAGGAAAGAAAGGCTTCTTTTCACTAGAAGCGCTGGAGCCTTTAACTATGTCTTCTTTCTGAACATTGTTTACAACTCGTGAGAAGAAGATCCGCCTCAGTCCTAAACCCGGGTCCTGTCGGTACCAGTACATTGAGTCATAATCAAAATCCTGTTCACATTCCAGGGTCAGAGCTCCACCTTCCTTTTTGAGCAGGTATTTAGGGGTCTGAGTGACCCCACCAACCACGGTGCCTATGGAAGAAAGGGAGCAACTCGGGAAACAAGGTCCAAGAGGGCAGCCAATGCTGCTGCCGTGAGGGAAAGGCTTAGCTCTGGAGCTGAGCGTCTTTAGGATGGGAATCTGCTCTCCGAACCCGGGACTCACCTGCTCCAAAGAGACAAAGGGCCCTGCAGCAGATCACCTGGTTGCCCATAGTAGGAAGGGGGTCTCCTTGTAGCCTCCAGCACAGACCGATGAGGAAAGAAACTTAGCTGTGGCCTCCCCCTGGTTGAATGTGTGGAATCTATCAGAAGACCAGAAAGGAGAGTTGGACAGGATCCTGTAGATATCCAAGAGGGTCTCCCTAATCTGGCAGATGAGGCGACTGAGGACAGAGATCTGAGTCACTTGCACTTCCCTAGTGCCTCCCTCCCCCAAACTCTGCATTTTGCCTGGCCCTAGTGGGCGCCACCCCACATTTCCAGGCCAGAGCCTCACTGTGATTGGCCCACCTTCCTCCTTGCAGTAAGGAAGGTTTGATCACAATGGGAGCACAGCAGATGCTCTGATTACACAAGAATGCAGAGTTGTTTTTTTTTTTAACTTTTTATTTTGCAATGGAGTATAGCTGATTAACCATGTTTTGATGTTTTCAAAGGGACTCAGCCATACATGTACTTGTATCCATTCTCCCCCAAATTCCCGTCCCATCTATGCTGCCACATAGCCCTGAGCAGAGTTGCCTGTGTTGTTGGTTCATCTGCTTTTTGATTTTCTGCAATTGTTTCATCAAAGAAAATGATAACAAAACAGTGTTCTGTAGGTGTCCAACAGTTATTGTGTGATGAGAATAAAAAAAAATAAAGTTCACTGAGATTGAAATCTGAGGTGATGTGTTTCTAATGAATAATATTTCAGGATCAGACCCATCTTTTAAATTCCAGACCAGTTTATCCAACGCTATTCCCACCATCTTTAGGATGTACCATAGACATTTGAAGAATTTCTAATCCTGGAATCCATACCTACCTGGGCAAGCACTAGGCAGGGAACGTTCCAGAAAGAATAAGAGGCAACATAGGTTGGTGTAAAGAGCACAACCCTTTGGCCAAACATACCTGTGTTTTCTCTCTCTGTTTCTCCACAGCCCACCTCCCATTTTTTTTGAGCTTGAGAAAGAAAAAGTGAACTCCTGAAACCGTATTTTCCTATGCTGAAAATGAAGAAAATAGTGCCTTTGCTTGTCTTGGTGATTAAATAAAATCCTATATTTAAAGCATGTGGTAGAGAACTCAAAATAGAGTACGCAGTAAAGAGAAGCATCAGGCAATGCATATTTCCCATGACAAATGATGTGGTTCTAATTATGTTCCCGTTTGGGGTAAGAGAGTCTTCGTCCCTGAGCCTCAGTTGGCGTGTTCCAGCCCTCTCCTATCTCCATCTTCATCCCTTGGAAGGCTTTGTAGCCAATTTCACTAATCAGACATGTTGGCTTCCCCAACCCACGGCTCTTTCTGGGATGGGCCTGGAGAATGTTTGTGCAGTGGAAGGACATGACTGCATTGATATGGATTAGGAACTGGCACAGAAACACACTGGAGAGTCTTCCAGCTCCACCAACTGTATCTTCAAGACACCAGGTCCCTCTTTGGGTAATTCAGCAGAAAAGCGCTCCAGTGGCATTCCTGACTCATCTATGATTTTTTGGTTCCTCAGGCTAAATCATGAATTTCAGATCTTCCTCCAGGAGCTGCTGATAGTAAACTTAAGTGTGTCCTTTCACTGGGCTGCATCTCAGTGTTACCTCCTGTTCTTCACCCCTGACAAGGTGTTTTGGGTTCCTGGTGATGCCAACATTCATGGGACCTCAGAGCAGAAGGGACTGCATGAGACAGAGTTTTAATAGAAGGGGACGTGAGTGCCTTCCAATGAAGCAAGGCAAGGGGAGCTCAGAAATGTTTGAAGTCTCCTGCATTCATTTAAAAGTTCATAGGAATTTTGCTTTGTACTCCAAAATGCAATTATTTGCATTGGTATGAATGTCAATACCTTTTGGAACATCTCTGGGCAACACAGAGGTCCAGGGCATATTCGAGACACAGCTATAGACCCACAGATAAAGTCCAGTGATGCTGATCCGTTAGCTCAAAACTCACTGCTGCCAGGAGCCAGATGACCCCTCAGCTGAGTAGCCTGGTGCCCATGGCAGGGTTGGACATGAAGGGAAGCCTGCAGGCAGGACCAGGAAGTATATTTACTGCATCAGCACGGGGAGCTAGAGCTCAAAGCTGGCTTCTATGAGGCGGGTCTTCCTGTGAGGTCACCATTTCCAGTGCATCCTATTGTCTCCAAATTAATCTTGTACCTCACTTAAATGGGACTTAAGTTCAAGATTAGTCTTTTTTCCCCCTGAATTATGCACACAACCTGGTTTAGAATATTTCAGTATGGACATAGTGTTGAGAGATGAGTAGCTTCATAATCGGTCCTTAGCTTCTGAAACAGTTTGTGCCACTTCTGCACACTTTTTATTTTTAATTCCTCCATTTTCTTTCATTGGCTTGTATCATCTTTCCATTTTTCATTACCGAGTACAGGGAGTGACCACATGTGATATTTAGGTACGTTTGTTGAGAGGCAGGGAAGTGCAGACCAGAATTTCTGCCAAAAAACAATAGAGACAGAAAAGGATTTGACTCCATTACTTTCGTCCACCTCAGCTAAGCAAGGCTTCAAGCATCTTGAGAGAACCTGAGTTAATGGTTTATAATCCATTTTCTTCTCCGTTATATCCTACTTGATTTTTTTGATGTAAGTAATACAAAGAACTGTCACTAGAAAAACCATAAACTCTCCCTCTCAAACCTTTTGTCTCATTGCTATTTATTTGTATTATTCTCTTTAATCATTAATGGAATACCTGTGTGTGAGGGATCTTCGTTCCTTCCATGTCTTTTGTCCTTTCCTACCCTGTGACAGTAGATAATTATATGAAAGAAGATGCAAAGAAGGAATTAGACACCATCCCTCCGTTTTAGAATGCACAGGCTCCCTGGAGGAGATGTACCTTGTACATCTAGGATGCTCAGGCCTTGAAAAATACATAAGATCATAGTAACTTTTAGTGTCCAAATAACTATGGCTCAAGACCTTCTTTCATCATAGCAGGGTCCTAAGGCCTTCTTCAAAGGGTCTCTCTTATTGTCATAGGCTTACCCAATTATATGCTTCAATCAGAACTTAGCTGCCATCACTACTTAGAATCTGCTCAGTCATTTCTCCTGAAAACACTCCAAATTGTTCACTAATGCTATTGACAAAAATGCCCATCTCTGAACACACACGTCTAGCCTGAAGGGACTCTTTCAGGATGCTTTCAGATCCAGGAATCCTCAGGCTGCTAGGGCAGTAGGGAAATGAGTTATCTCTTCACTTTTTTGGCTATTACAGATAATGCTGCCTGAACACACACGTGAAAGTTTTTGTGTGGACACATGCTTTCAGTTGAAATTGCTAGGTTATATGGTAATTCCACTTTAACTTTCAAAGAACTGCCCATACATTTTACACAGTGGCTGTACCATTTTCCATTCCCACCAGCAATGCATGAGGCTCCCAATTCCTCCCCAGCTGCCCCCAAATTTGTTGTTGTCTGTCATTTTCATTAGTCAAGTGGATGTGAGATGGCATCTTACTGTGATTTTAAATTCATTTCTTTAATGATTAATGATGCTGACTATCTGCTACATTTATTGGCCACTTACATATCTTCTTTAGAGATGTGTATTTAGATCTTTTGCTCATTTTAAAGTTAGATTATTTGTCTTTTTATTGTTGAGTTGTAAGCTTTTTTAAATATATATATATCAGCTTTAAATATATCTCATAGGTATATGATTAATAAATCATATTTTATCAAGGAATTAATATTATCATCATTAATACTGTTATTAATATTATTGATAAATTAATTTTTATTAATAAAATAATAAATCAGTTTTCCCATTTTGGAGGTTATCTTTACCTCTCTTGAGAGTGCTCTTTGAAGCACAAACTTTTTTTTTTTTTGTTCAGTTCAAAGAATTCCAGCCTACCTAGCTTTTCTTAGCTGTCTGTGCTTTTGGTGTGATAGCTAAATCATTGCGTATTCCTTCATCATGAAGTTTTACACCTTTGTTTTCTTCTAAGAATAATCTCAGATCTTATACTTAGCTCTTTGATACATTTGAGTGAATTTTTGTATATGGCATGAGGAAGGGATGCAACTGTATTCTTTTGTACATGGATATCCAGTTTTCCTAGCACCGTTCATTAGAAAGAATACTGTTTCCAAGTTTAATGGCCTTTGCACTCTTATCTGGAGAAGGCAATAGCAACCCACTCCAGTACTCTTGCCTGGAATATTCCATGGATGGAGGTGCCTGGTAGGCTACAGTCCCTGGGGTCGCAAAGAGTCGGACATGACTGAGCAGCTTTACTTTCACTTTTCACTTTCATGAACTAGAGAAGGAAATGGCAACCCACTCCAGTATTCTTGCCTGGAAAACCCCATGGACAGAAGAGCCTGGTGGACTACAGTCCATGGTGTTGCAAAGAGTTGGACACGTCTGAGCAAGCATACACGCACTGTTCTAAGCAGCCCTTTTGGCTTGAATTACATTTACTTGCCTTTTATTTATTGTTAACAGCTTCCTCCCAACCCAGAGTTTGAACCCAGGTCTCCCACATTGCAGGCAGATTCTTTACCAGCTGAGCCACAAGGGTAGTCCAAGAATACTGGAGTGGGTAGCCTATCCCTTCTCCAGCGGATCTTCCCGACCCAGGAATTGAACCGGGGTCTCCTGCATTGAAGGGGATTATTTACCAACTGAGCTATCAGGGAAGCCCTAGATTTACTTACTTTCTAATTGTTTTTAACAGCTTTATTGAGCTATAATTTATGTACAAAAACTGAACATATTTAACGTACACAGTTTAATGAGTTAGCATCAGTTCAGTTCAGTTCAGTCGCTGAGTCGTGTCCAACTCTTTGCGAACCCATGGACTGCAGCACACCAGGCCTCCCTGTCCATCACCAACTCCCAGAGTTTACCCAAACTCAAGTCCATTGAGTCAGTGATGCCATCCAACCATCTCGTCTTCATGAAATTTCAATTTAACAACTCCGCATGTCCCCCTTCTCCAAAAACATTAGCAACAAGTAAATGGAAGTATTTTATTTCTTTTAAGGTCTAAGCAGTATTCTATTATATGTATATATATATATATGTAAGGTACATACATATATATTATATATATGATGGATCCCTTCATCTGTTGATTGATGCTTAGATTGAGACATCAGTTGAGAAAGGTAAATACTACATTGAATAGCACTAATGAGAAATCTTGGCAGAAAATACTTTAATAAATAAATTTCTTATGAGTATCTAAATGTACTTTCATAAAATGATTCTCACATCGGAAAATCTTTGGGAAACTTTAACAAAATATATGCAGGGGATTTTATTGTTCAGTTGCTCAATTTTGTCTACTCTTTGTGACCCTATAGACTGCAGCATGCCAGGCCTCCCTGTCCATCACCAACTCCTGGAGGTTACTCACACTCATGCCCACTGAGTCCGTGATGCCATCCAACCATCTCCTCCTCCGTCATCCCTTTGTCCTGCTGCCTTCAATCTTTCTCAGCGTTAGAGTCTTTTCTAATGAGTCAGCTTTTCACATCAAATGACCAAACTCTTGGAGCTTCAGCTTCAGTATTAGTCCTTCCAATGAATATTCAGAGTTGATGTCATTTAGGATTGATTGGTTTGATTTCCTTGCTGTCCAAAGGGCTCTCAAGAGTTTTCTCCAGCACCACATGTAAAAAGCATCAATTCTTTGGCTCTCAGACTTCTTTGTGGTTCCACTCACAACTGTACATGAATACTGAAAAACCATAGTTGGACAATATGGACCTGTGTCAGCAAAGTGATGTCTCTGCTTTTTAATACACTGTCTAGGTATGTCATACCTTTTCTTCCAAGGAGCAAGCGTCTTTTAATGTCATGCCTTCAGTCACCATCTGCAGTGATTTGGGAGTCCAAGAAAATAAAGTCTTTCACTGTTTTCAATTTTTCCTCATCTATTTGCCCTGAAGTGATGGGATAGGATGCTATGATCGTATGATTAAAAAATAAGAAGCCAAGCTTAAAGAACTTAAAAAGACCTCAGTAAAATATCAAGGAGGGACTTTTAGGGGAGAGAGAAGTATTCTGTGTCTTGATTGACATGCCAGCTATCTATGCTGATAAGTCGCTTCAGTCGTGTCTGTCTCTGTGCGACCCCATAGACGGCAGCTCACCAGCCTCCCCAATCCTGGGGTTCTCCAGGAAAGAACACTGGAATGGGTTGCCATTTCCTTCTCCAATGCATGAAAGTGAAAAGTGAAAGTGAAGTTGCTCAGTCGTGTCGAACTCCTAGCCACCCCATGGACTGCAGCCCATCAGGCTCCTCCATTCATGGGATTTTCCAGGCAAGAGTACTGGAGTGATGTGCCATTCCCTTTCCGGCCAGCTGTCTATACAGATGCAAAATTTCGTCAAAAAGTACTGAAACATATACTCAAATTGGGTGCATTTTATTGCAGAGTTGTTGCTTTTAAAGCTTGTGTAATTATAGTATTCAGGACCTAGGGAGTTGCTGAGTTTCTTACTCAGCTCCTCTGGCAGGGACAGCTGAGAAAAGCAGCCATGAACCCCTAAGGAGTCCCTGGGTTTGGATCAATTAATGTGCTGAGCAAGGTATTCAGGGTGCCTCTGTTGATTATCCTTATTTCTGAAGGCACAGTTTTGCCAGGTAAAAAGCTCAAAATTATACCTCTTAATAAAGATTATTAGGAACCCATCAAGGTCACATCCTGTGTCTCCTTTGCCAGATACCCTGCAACCTGGGGAATCTGAGACCACTTACAGCTTCCTGCCCCATCCTTGGGTTTGCGTTCCCACCAGCTGTTTTCCACCTCCCCTTCTGCTCATCCTGTGTAGCCATTTACAGATTTTTCCTTCTGCTTTATGCTCTTTCAAGGTGGGTTTCTGTTAGTTCCTACCCTCCTATGACACCACTGATTTCCTGAGCTGGGTGCACGGTGAGTTTGTGCTCTAAGAAGAGCTGACACGCAGCACTGTGGACTGGCTGCTGGCACAGAAGTACAGAGCCGAGTCCGCTGCCTCGGTGGAGTTGATTTCCAGGCTGCAGGGTGAGTTTTG
Source organism: Bos grunniens (assembly GCF_055505025.1). Taxonomy (NCBI): domain Eukaryota; kingdom Metazoa; phylum Chordata; class Mammalia; order Artiodactyla; family Bovidae; genus Bos; species Bos grunniens. Next base: position 14,184,216 of record NC_141168.1, read on the forward strand.
GGGGCACTCAGCTGAAAATCGCTGTTTGAACATGTCTGTATCTTCTGTAATTTTTCCATTCCACAAATAAACCAAAAACTCAAATGCTTCCAACTTGTTGCGATACCAGTAAACAGAAGCATGTCCTCTCATGGGGACACAATCCATCTTTGCTTTCTGGCCTTTTCCTTTGACCAGATGACTTGGACTCTGAGTGACCTCAGTGTCCATGGAGCCTGTAAGGAAAGAGACAGAAAGTTCACAAAAAGCCCTTGAAAGAGCCTGATTTTGCAGCCGTAGGAGAAAGTCCTGAATCTAGAATCCAAGGAATTCACCTCACCTGCTCCCCAGATAAAAAGAGCCACACAGCACAGGAGACCAAGGCACATGGCTGGCTCAAGGAGAAAGCAGAGCAGAGGTGACTCCTCTCAGGCTCCTCTGCAGCACCTCCTTGTGATGTACTCTCTTCCTGTGGGCATCACATTCCCCACGTACTTGAGCGTCTAACTGGGAGGGCACGGAAGCTGGTGAAACAACTCGCGTGGATTCGACTTTCAATTGTCTTTTTCTTGATTCGGCTCTTTCATCATTTCTTTAAAAACTAAAAATCAGTTACACAATAACTTCTTTGCTTTTTCTCTTGTCTATTTGCCTCCTCCCCTCCTCCCTTCCCTCTCAGGTAATGAAATACACAACCTGCTGTACGTCAGTCATAGCTTCCACTGCACTTGCAAATTAACAGAGTAGCTATTTTATATTAACAAGCCAAATTTTGAACAATACAGAAGAAGTATTTGTGATGGATATAAAGCATCTAGAGAAATAATAAAATGAGTCATCTAGCCTGAAACTGTTAGCTTAGGAGACAGATTTTCTCAGAGAATTTTTAAGTCCCTGTGTTATTTTTCCAGATTTTATCATTCTTTCTCTACCAAGTCTTGGAGAACATAATCCCAAAGTTCCAGTTTACTCATTTTCGCTCCATTTTCAGTTTTAGACAGGCAGAGGAACCAGAGATCAAAATGCCAACATCCGCTGGATCATGGAAAAAGCAAGAGAGTTCCAGAAAAACATTTAGTTCTTTTATTGACTATGCCAAAGCCTTAGACTGTGTGGATCACAATAAACTGTGGAAAATTCTGAAAGAGATGGGAATACCAGACCACCTGACCTGCCTCTTGAGAAATTTGTATACAGGTCAGGAAGCAACAGTTAGAATAGGAAAAGGAATACGTCAAGGCTGCATATTGTCACCCTGCTTATTTAACTTATATGCAGAGTACATCATGAGAAACGCTGGGCTGGAAGAAGCACAAGCTGGAATCAAGATTGCCAGGAGAAATATCAATAACCTCAGATATGCAGATGACACCACCATTATGGCAGAAAAGTGAAAGAGGAGAGTGAAAAAGTTGGCTTAAAGCTCAACATTCAGAAAACGAAGATCATGGCATCTGGTCCCATCACTTACTGGGAATAGATGGGGAAACAGTGGAAACAGTGTCAGACTTTATATTTTTGGGCTCCAAAATCACTGCAGATGGTGACTGCAGGCATGAAATTAAAAGACGCTTACTCCTTGGAAGGAAAGTTATGACCAATCTAGATAGCATATTCAAAAGCAGAGACATTACTTTGCCAACAAGGTCCGTCTAGTCAAGGCTATGGTTTTTCCAGTCATCATGTATGGATGTGAGAATTGGACTGTGAAGAAGGCTGAGTGCCAAAGAATTGATGCTTTTGAACTGTGGTGTTGGAGAAGACTCTTGAGAGTCCCTTGGACTGCAAGGAGATCCAACCAGTCCATTCTGAAGGAGATCAGCCCTGGGATTTCTTTGGAAGGAATGATGCTAAAGCTGAAACTCCAGTACTTTGGCCACCTCATGCGAAGAGTTGACTCATTGGAAAAGACTCTGATGCTGGGAGGGATTGGGGGCCGGGGCGGAAGGGGACAACAGAGGATGAGATGGCTGGATGGCATCACTGACTCGATGGACGTGAGTCTGGGTGAACTCCGAGAGTTGGTGATGGACAGGGAGGTCTGGTGTGCTGCAATTCATGGGGTTGAAAAGAGTCAGACACAACTGAGTGACTGAAGTGAACTGAACTGAAAAATCTGTAAGTTACATACGAATCGGTATTTTATGTCTTTGAAATTTATATAAGGGGTTTCTTCTGTTTATACTTTTTTCTGTGTCATTTTTTTATTCAGCATTATGTCTGTGATAATTTATTATTATTTCATATAATAATTTAAATGATAATACTTTATTATTATTGTTTTTGCAGATAATTTTATATAATTCACTTTTGCTAATATGTGCGTCCCTGCTCATTCCCTCAGTCGTGTCTGACTCTTTGTGACCCCATGGATTGTAGCCCACCAGGTTCCTCTGTCCCTGGCATTTTTCAGGCAAGAATCCTGGAGTGGGTTGCCATGTCCTCCTCCTGGGGATCTTCCCGACCCAGGATTCCAGCCTGCATCTCCTGTGTCTCCTGCAAAGCAGGCGGATTCTTTACCTGCTAACCCATCACTAATATATAAGGTTCTATTTATTATTAATAGTTTGTCAGAATTTATTATCCATTCTTGAGTTAATGTCCACTAGTTTTCTCCTCTAGATTTTGTTGCTAGTACAAACAGGACTGCATTCTTATACCTTTCTTTACATACCAAGGTATAATATTTTTCTATACCTGGGAATATAAAAATTGAGCCTTAGGGTCACCATGCCAACTTTACATTCTAAGACAAAATACTTTCCAATTAAGCCAAATAAATAATCCCAGCAACTGTTGTGTGTTTTCTCGGGTTGCACATCTAAAATTCAATTGGTACTATTCTTTCTCAGTTTTAAAATTGCTGGCTGTGCCAGGTGGCATGTGGTTTACTAGTACCCTGAACAGGGCTAGAACCAGCGCCCTCTGCAGGGAAGCCCAGCATCTGAACCACTAGACCTCCATGGAAGTCCTGGCACTGAATGTTCGTTAACCTTTGCTAGTCTATTAGGATAAAATAGCATATCACTCTAGTTTTAGTTTGCATTTGTATGATTTTTCAGTTTAGTTCAGTTCAGTCACTCAGTCGTGTCCAACATTTTGTGATCCCATGGACTGTAGCACACCAGGCATCTCTGTCCATCACCAACTCCCAAAGCTTGCCATCGACTTGGTGATTCCATCCAACCATCTCATACCCTGTCACCCACTTCTCCTGCCTTCAATCTTTCCCAGCAACAGGGTCCTTTCCAACGAGTCAGGGCTTCATATCAGGTGGTCAAAGTATTGGAGCTTTAGCTTCAGCATCAGTCCTTCCAATGAACATTCAGAACTGATTTCCTCTAGGATTGACTGGTTTCATCTCTTTGCAGTCCAAGAGGCTCTCCAGCACCACAAGAGTCTTCCCCAACACCACAGTTCAGAAGCATCAATTCTTTGGTGCTCAGCTTCATTTATGGTCCAACTCTCACATCCACACATGACTACTGGAAAAACCATAGTTTTGACTAGACAGACCTTTATCAGCAATGTCTCTGCTTTTTAATATGCTATAGGTTTGTCATAGCTCTGCTTTCAAGGAGCAAACATCTTTTAATTTCATGCCTGCAGTCACCATCTGCAGTGATTTGGGAGCCCAAGAAAATAAAACCTTTCATTGTTTCCAATTTCTCCTCATCTATTTGCCATGAAATGATGGGATTGGATGCTATGATCGTATGATGAAAAACTAAGAAGCCAAGCTCGAAGAACTTAAAAAGACCTCAGTAAAATAGCAAGGAGGGACTTTTAGGGGAGGGAGAAGTCTTCTGTGTCTTGATTGACATGCCATGTATCGATACAGGTGCAAAATCTCGTCTAAAAGTATTGAAACATATACTCAAATTGGGTGCATTTTATTGCAGAGTTGTTGCTTTTAAAGCTTGTGTAATCATAGTATTCAGGACCTAGGGAGTTGCTGAGTTTCTTGCTCAGCTCCTCTGGCAGGGACAGCGGAGAGAAGCAGCCATGAACCACTAAGGAGTCCCTGGGTCTGGATCAATGAATGTGCTGAGCAAGGCAATCAGGGTGCCCCTGCTGATTATTTCTGAAGGCACAGTTTTGCCAAGTGAAAAGCTCAAAATTACACGTCTTAGTAAAGATTGTTAGGAACCCAGGAAGGTCACATCCTGTGTCTCTTTGCCAGATACCCCACAAACAGGGGAATCTGAGTCCCCTTACAGCTTTCTTTCCCGTTCTTGGGTTTGTGTTCCCACCAGCTGTTTTCCACTTCCCCTTCTGCTCATCCTGTGTGGCCATTTACAGATTTTTCCTTCTGCTTTATGCTCTTTCAAGGTGGGTTTCTTGTAGTTCCCACCCTCCTACGACACCACTGATTTCCTGAGCTGGGTCCACGGTGAGTTTGTGCTCTAAGGAGAGCTGACGCGCAGCACTGTGGACTGGCTGCTGGCACAGAAATACAGAGCCGAGTCCGCTGCCTCGGTGGAGTTGATTTCCAGGCTGCAGGGCGAGTTTTGGGGCCACGGAGCCAAAAACCGCTGTTGAAATACTTCTGTATCTTCCACAATGTCTTGATTCTTTAAGTAAGCCAAAAATTCAAATGCTCCTTCTGGCTTCTTGCAATACCAGTAAACATTAATATGTCCTTTTATGGGGACACAATCCATCTTTGCTTTCTGGCCTTTTCCTTTGACCAGATGACCTGGACTCTGGATGACCTCAGGGTTCACGGAGCCTGTGAGGAATGAGACAGTAAGTGCAATGAAAGCCCAGGAGAAAGGCTGATTTCGCAGCCACAGGAGAAAGTCCTGAGACTGGAATCCAACAGCTTCACAAGAGGGACTTACCTGCTCCCCAGAAGAAAAAAAAAGCTGCACAGCACAGGAGGCTGAAGCACATGTCTTGCTCAGGGAGAAAGCAGGGTGGTGACTTTTCCCCTAAGGTGCTCATCCCCCTTCAGCAACTCCTTGTGACGTGGTGGGTTCATGTGGTCATTATAGCCCCTGTGTACATGAGTCTCTAACATTTCATAGACTGGGAGGGCAGAGAAAGCTGGGGAAACAACTAGTTTGAATTTGAAACTGCTTTATTTTTCTTTTTTCCTGATTCTTCTCTCTCATCAGTCTTTAAAGAATATAAGTCATTTCACATCAGTGATTTATTTTCTTTTTTAACTTGTCAATTTGCCTTTTCCCCTCCTCCCTTCCCTCTTAGGCCATGAAGGATACACTTTGCTATATGTCAATCACAGCTTCTATTGCATTTACAAAATCGTATAGCAGCTACTTTATGTTAAAAAAACAAATTTTGATCTCTACAAGTATTTGTGATGAACATGCAATACATCTAGAGAAATAGCAAAATGAATGATCTTGCCTGGAGCAATCAGTTTGGGAAACAGACTTTCACTGAGAATTTTCAAGTCTCCCTGTTATTTTTCTAGATTCTTATCTTTCTTTCTCTACCTGTCTTGGTAATCGTAACATTATCTTCCCTATTCTCTCTCTTTGCCTAAATTTCAGTGACTTTCATCAAGTTTCATGAGAATATCTTTTGTGATTTTGAGTAGTGCTGCATTGAACGCATAGATGATAGTACAAGAACAGGAATACTCTTTCTATTGGTTTAGCTTATTCATGATCGTGGTGTATAGCTTCACTTGTTTCAGGTCTTTTAAATGTTTTCCCTAAAATGTAATAGTTTTCTGAATTAAATAATCATTTACCTAATAGATTTTTAATGTATTTTATATGTTGTTATAATTTGTAAATGGTCTCTCTCTTTAAAAAATATATTTTGTGTGTTTTTTGCTAATATATGGAAATAAATGGACTTTTAAAGTTTATGTTAAATTCAGTAAATTTGTTAAATTTGTTGTTATTAATAATGCAATGCTTCTTTGGATTCCTTTGGTTCTTTTCAATTTTCCATCTGTCTTTAATCATTCCTGTGCTCCTTTCCTCATCCTCACCCTTCTTTCTAGTCCATTGGCTAGATATTCAGCATAATCATGACCAGAAATAGTGGTGGACTTCATTTACTTGCTTGTCAATTCTGTTTGACCCAGAGAGCTACAGGTAGTAGATATGTGGTAGATGCTATGGAGGGTTAAAAAGTGTAAGATTAGGTCCTGCTATTAGAGGAGTTATTGGCATGCCAGGATATTTGCAAATCATTCTCCCAACTGTTACTGGACCAGGTTCTTCCTGACTGACCCAGGGTTCAGTTCAGTTCAGTTCAGTCGCTCAGTCGTGTCCGACTCTTTGTGACCCCATGAATTGCAGCACACCAGGCCTCCCTGTCCATCACCAACTCCCGGAGTTCACCCAGACTCACGTCCATCGAGTCAGTGATGCCATCCAGCCATCTCATCCTCTGTTGTCCCCTTCTCCTCCTGCCCCCAATCCCTCCCAGCATCACAGTCTTTTCCAATGAGTCAACTCTTCACATGAGGTGGCCAAAGTACTGGAGTTTCAGCTTTACCATCATTCCTTCCAAAGTAATCCCAAGCCTGATCTCCCTCAGAAAGGACTGGTTGGATCTCCTTGCTGTCCAAGGGACTCTCATGAGTCTTCTCCAACACCACAGCTCAAAAGCATCAATTCTTTGGCACTCAGCTTTCTTCACAGTCCAACTCTCACATCTATGCATGACCACAGGAAAAACCATAGCCTTGACTAGATGGACTTTTGTTGGCAAAGTAATGTCTCTGCTTTTGAATATAGTATCTAGGTTGCTCATAACTTTTCTTCCAAGGAATAAACGTCTTTTAATTTCTTGGCTGCAGTCACCAACTGCAGTGATTTTGGAGCCCCCCAAAGTAAAATCTGATACTGTTTCCACTGTTTCCCCATCTATTTCCCATGAAGTGATGGGACCGGATGCCATGATCTTCGTTTTCTGAATGTTGAGCTTTAAGCCAACTTTTTCACTCTCCACTTTCACTTTCATCAAGAGGCTTTTTAGCTCCTCTTCACTTTCTGCCATAAGGGTGGTGTCATCTGCATATGTGAGGTTATTGATATTTCTCCTGGAAATCTTGATTCCAGCTTGTGCTTCTTCCAGCCCTGCGTTTCTCATGATGTACTCTGGATAGAAGTTAAATAAGCAGGGTGACAATATGCAGCCTTGACGTACTCCTTTTCTTATTTGGAACCAGTCTGTTGTTCCATGTCCAGTTCTAACTGTTGTTTCCTGACCTGCATATAGGTTTCTCAAGAGGCAGGTCAGGTGGTCTGGTATGCCCATCTCTTTCAGAATTTTCCACAGTTTATTGTGATCCACACAGTCAAAGGCTTTGGCATAGTCAATAAAGCAGAAATAGATATTTTTCTGGAACTCTCTTGCTATTTTGATGATCCAGCGGATGTTAGCAATTTGATCTCTGGTTCCTCTGCCTTTTCTAAAACAAGTTTAATTGACCATACTTGTGTGGGTTTATTTCTAGAGACTCAGTTCTGTTTGGATCAATGAATGTGCTGAGCCAGGTGATCAGGGTGCCCAGGGAATACAGATGACTTGCCGATTATCCTTATTCCTGAAGATATAGCTTTGCCAGATGAAAAGCTCAGAACTGCATATTTTAATAAAGATTCTTAGGAACCCATCAAAGTCATATCCCGTGTCTCCTCTGCCAGATACCCTGCAAACTGGGGAATCTGAGACCCCTTAGAGCTTCCTGCCCCATTCTTGGATTTGTGTTCCCACCAGTTATTTTCCACCCCCCATTCTGCTCATCCTGTGTTACCATTTACAGATTTTTCCATCTGCTTTGTGCTCTCTCAAGGTGGGTTTCTGTTAGTTCCTACCCTCCTACGACACCACTGATTTCCTGAGCTGGGTCCACGGTGAGTTTGTGCTCTAAGAAGAGCTGACGCGCAGCACTGTGGACTGGCTGCTGGCACAGAAATACAGAGCTGAGTCCGCTGCCTCGGTGGAGTTGATTTCCAGGCTGCAGGGTGAGTTTTGGCGGCACTCAGCTGAAAATCGCTGTTTGAACATGGCTGTATCTTCTATAATTTTTTCATCCTGTAAGTAAACCAAAAGCTCTAATGCTTCTTCCAGCTCCTTACGATACCAGTAAACATAAGAGTGTCCTTTTTTGGGGACACAATCCATTTTGGCTCTCTGGTCTTTTCCTTTGACCAGATGACTGGGACTCTGCATGACCTCAGTGTCCATGGAGCCTGTGAGAAAAGAGAGAGAAAGTGAAGAAAAAGCCCTTGAAGGAGCCTGATTTTGCAGCCTCAGGAGAAAGTCCTGAATCTAGAATCCAATTAATTCACCTCACCTGCTTCCCAGAATAAAGGAGCCACACAGCACAGGAGGCCAAGGCACATGGCTGGCTCAGGGAGAAAGCAGTGCAGTGGGTTTCCCTCTCAGGGCCTCGTCCCCCTCAGCACCTCCTTGTGACGTGGTTGCTTCCTGTGGTCATCACAGTCCCCACGTACGTGAAAGGCTAGCTTTTCATAGACTGGGAGGGCAGGGAAGCTGGTGAAACAACTGGTGTGGATTTCAGACGGCTTCAATTGTCTTTTTCCTGATTCTGCTCTTTCATCATTTCTTTAAAAATGAAAATCAGTTGCACATCAGTAACTTACTTGCTTTTTATCTTGTCAGTTTGCCTCCTCCCCTCCTCCCTTCCCTTCAGACAATGAAACACACAACTTGCTGTACGTCAGTCTTAGCTTCTACTGCGCTTACAAATGAATACAGCAGCCACCTTATACTAACAAGCCAAATTTTGAACTATACAAGAGAAATATTTGTGATGGATATATAAAGCATCTAGAGAAATAATAAAATGAGTCATCTAGCCTGAAACTCTTTGCTTAGGAGACAGATTTTCTCTGAGAATTTTTAAGTCCCTGTGTTATTTTTCCAGACTTTATCATTCTTTCTCTACTAGGTCTAGGAAAACATAATCCTAAAGTTTAAGTTTTTACTCACTTTCCTTCCATTATCAGTTTTAGACTTATGTAAGAATCTGTGAATTATATTTTAATCAGTGTTTTATGTCTTTGAAATTTATCTAAGGGATTTATTCTGTTTATACTTTTTCTGTGTCATATTTTTATTCAGTTTTATGTCTGTGATAACAATTTCTGTTTTTGCAGATAATTTTATGTAATTCACTTTTGCTAATATGTGCATGCCTGCTCATTCCCTCAGTCGTGTCTGACCCTAGTGACCCCATGGACTGTAGACCATCAGGTTCCTCTGTCCCTGGGATTTTTCAGGCAAGAATCCTGGAGTGCGTTGCCATTCCTCCTCCAGGGGATCTTCTCGACCCAGGGTTCCAACCTGCATCTCCTGTGTCTCCTGCAAAGCAGACGGATTCTTTACCTGATGAGCCATCACTAATATATAAGGTTCTATTTATTATTAATAATTAGTCAGAATTTGGAGAAGGCAATGGCACCCCACTCCAGTACTGTTGCCCGGAAAATCCCATGGATGGAGGAGCCTGGTAGGCTGCAGTCCATGGGGTCGCCAAGAGTCAGACACGACTGAGTGACTTCACTTTCACTATCCACTTTCATGCATTGGAGAAGGAAATGGCAACCCACTCCAGTGTTCTTGTCTGGAGAATCCCAGGGATGGAGAAGCCTGGTGGGCTGCAGTCCATGAGGTCCCACAGAGTGGGACACGACTGAAGTGACTTAGCAGTAGCAGTCAGAATTAATTATTCATTCTGAGTTAATGTACACTAGTTTTCTTCTCTAGATTTTGGTGCTAGTACAAACAGGACTTCATTCTTATACCTTTCTTTACATACCAGGTATAATATTTCTGTATACCTGGGAATATAAAAATTGAGCCTTAGGGTCACCATGTCAACTTTACATTCTAAGACCAAATGCTTTCCAAATTAAAATGAAGTCGCTCAGTTGTGTCTAATTCTCTGTAACCCCATCGTCTCTAACCCCCCAGGCTCCTCCGTCCATGGAATTTTCCAGGCAAGAATACTGGAGTGGGCTGCCATTTCCTTCTCCAGGGGATCTTCCCAACCCAGGGATTGAACCCTGGTCTCCAGCATTGCAGGCAGATGCTTTACTGTCTGAGCCACGAGGGTAGCCCCAAGGAAGCTCCAAATTAAGCCAGATAAATAATACAACAACTGTTGTGTGTTTTCTAGGGTTGCACATCTAAAATTCAATTGGTACTATTCTTTCGAGTTTTATAAATTTCTGGCTGTGCCCAGTGGCATGCAGTTTATTAGTACCCTGAACAGGAGTAGAACCAAGTCCCCCTCCTCTCCCCCACAGGGGGAGCCCGGAATCTTAACCACTAGACGCCATGGAAGTCCTGTCATTTTTGTTCTTTTAACTTTGCCAGTCTATTAGGATAAAATGGTATATCACTCTAGTTTTAGTTAGCATTTTTATGATTTTTCAGTATAGATCAGTTCAGTCACTCAGTCATGTGACTCAGTCATGTGAAATTTTGACTTCAGCTTGTGCTTCATCCAGCCCAGCATTTCACATGATGTACTCTGCATAGAAGTTAAATAAGCAGGGTGACAATATACAGCCTTGACGTACTCCTTTTCCTATTTGGAACCAGTCTGTTGTTCCATGTCCAGTTCTAACTGTTGCTTCCTGACATGCATACAGGTTTCTCAAGGGGCATGTCAGGTGGTCTGGTATGCCCATCTCATTCAGAATTTTCCACAGTTTATTGTGATCCACACAGTCAAAGGCTTTGGCATAGTCAATAAAGCAGAACAGATGTTTTTCTGGAACTCTCTTGCTTTTTCTATGATCCAGCTTAAACTTGCTCCCCTTTTAAATCCATGATTTTCATTTGTCTGTTTATTTATGCCTTTTTCATTATCCTAAATTAAGAAATGATTTGATAGTTCAAGGAGAAATCACCTTACTTTGTCCCTGTTCAACATTCCTTTCTCTTTTCTCTGTGTTGACCACTTAAATTTCAGATGACTTTCATCAAATTTCATGAAAATATCTTTCGTGATTTTGATCAGCCCTGAACAGACAGTTGATAGTGCAGAATTAGGAACACCCTTACCATTGGTTTTACTAATTCATGATCATGGTATACATTTTCACTTATTTCAGGTTTTTAAAATGTTTTCCTCTAAAATTTAATCCTTTTCTGGATTATAGTCTCATTTACCTAAAAGATTTGTTTTTATGTATTTTATATGTTACATTAGAATTTTTAAATCATCTCTCTTTAAAAAATATTTTAACTGATGGACATCTAGGTTGCTTCCATGTCCTGGCTATTAGATGAAATGGATAAGAAAGCAATGGTACATATACACAATGGAGTATTACTCAGCCATTAAAAAGAAAACATTTGCATCAGTTCTCATGAGGTGGATGAAACTGGAGCCTATTATACAGAGTGAAGTAAGCTAGAAGGAAAAACACCAATACAGTATAATAACGCATATATATGGAATTTAGAAAGATGGTAACAATAACCCTGTGTACGAGACAGCAAAAGAGACACTGATGTATACAACAGTCTTATGGACTATATGGGAGAGGGAGAGGGTGGGAAGATTTGGGAGAATGGATTTGAAACATGTAAAATATCATGTATGAAACGAGATGCCAGTCCAGGTTCGATGCACGATACTGGATGCTTGGGGCTAGTGCACTGGGACGACCCAGAGGGATGGTATGGGGAGGGAGGAGGGAGGAGGGTTCAGAATGGGGAACACATGTATACCTGTGGCGGATTCATTTTGATATTTGGCAAAACTAATACAATTATGTAAAGTTTAAAAATAAAATTAAAAAGAATATTTTAACTGTTGATAACATATGGAATAAACTTTTTATATTTATGTTAAGTTCAATAAGCTGATTAAATCTGTTATTATTAATAATGAATTGCATCTTTAGATTCCTTTGGTTCTTCTTCTAAACTTGCCATCTGTGTTTTAAAATTTTCTTCCCCTCCTTTTCTCATTCTCAGACTTTTTTTCTTGTTCTACTGGCTGGAATTTGGCAAAATCTTCACTAGAAATGCTAGTGCCATTCATTTACTTATTTATCAGTTATATTTGACTCGGAGAACTACAGGTACTAAATATGTGGTAGATGTTATGAGGGTTACAAGGTATGAGATTATATCCTGCTATTAAAGGCATTATCCACATGCCAAGTGAAAGGGAAAATGATCGTCGTGTCTGACTCTTTGCCACCCATGGACTGTAGTCTGCCAGGCTCCTCTGCCCATGGAATTCTCGAGACAAGAATACCAGAGTGGGTTGCCTTGCCCTCCTCCAGGGGATCTTCCCTACTCAGAGATCAGACGAATGTCTCTACATCTCCTGCATTGGCAGGCAGGTTCTTGACCACTAGTGCCACCAGGGAAGCACATCACTCTTCCGACTGGTATTGGCCCAGGTTCATCTTGGCTGACCCACATGAAGCCAAAACCCTAGATGCCCAGGTTTGCTGCAGAAAGTGAGAGTGAAAGTCGCTCAGTCATGTCCAACTCTTTGCGACCCCATGGACTATACAGTTTGTGGAATTCTCCAGGCCAGAATACTGGAGTGGGTCGTTCCCTTCTCTAGAGGATCTTCCCAAACCAGGGATCAAACCCAGGTCTCCCACATTGCAGGTGAATTCTTTACCAGCTGAGCCACCAGGGAAGCCCAAGAAGACTTGAGTGGGTAGCCTATGCCTTCTCCAGCAGATCTTCCCTACCCAGGAACTGAACTGGGGTCTCCTGCATTGCAGGCGGATTCCTTACCAACTGAGCCATAAGGGAAGCCCATTTGCGTCAGGGAAGGGATTTATTTGCAAAGGAATCAGGCAAAGAGATGAAAGATCTTCTGCCCAATTTTAAAATTGTGTTGTTTGTGTTTTTCATATTGAGTTGCCTGACTGTTTATATATTTTGCATATTAATGGTTTACTGATTATTTTGTTTGCATATATTTTCTTCCATTCAGCACGTTATCTTTTTTTTGTCAGTGGTTCTCTTTTGTTTGTTTGTTTTTGCTGTAAGAAGATTTTAAGGTTAATTCAATTGCATTTGTTTATTTTTGCTTTTGTTTTCCTTCCCCAGTGAGACAGATCTGAATATACATTGCTACAATAGATGTCAAAGAGCATTCTGTGTTTTCTTCTAGGAGTTTTGTTATTCCTGGCCTGCACATCAGTCTTTAATCCATTTTGAGTTTATATAAGTGTGTGGGGTGTGAAAACGTTCTAATTTCATTCTGTTATGTAGCTGTCCAGTTTTACCAGTACTACTTATTGGAGACAATCTTTTCTAAACTGTATATTCTTGCATTCTTTGTCATAGTTTCACTGACCGTGTTTTCGTGGGTTTATTTCTAGACTCTCAGTTGTATGTCCATTTTTTGTGGCAATATCATTCTGTTTTGATTATTATAGCTCTGTATTAATAATATTAACTGAAGTCAGAGAGTATGACACCTTTTGCTTTGTGGGCATTTTTTTATTCTCTTGAATGCTCTTTACTATCTGGGGTCTTCTCTGTGTTTCGCGTAAATTTTAGAACTATTTGGTCTAGTTCTATGAAAATTGTTGTAGACATTTCGATAGGGACTGCATTACATCTGTAGTACAGACCTTTTAGCAATATTAATTTTAGAAATGGCCCATGAGAGGAGCAAGAAATGAATTCACAGACTTGACCAGCAGAGATGCAGCAACTGAAATTCTTCTTTGCAAGTCATGTGCTTTGCAGTCAAATAACTCCTTAAATATAGTTAATTAACTGGTTTATTTTCATAAGCAAAATGTATCTCTTCTTAACTCTTCCAGTATGGTTGAATTAGTTTCTTTTACTTTAAAGCAGAACAATACTAACAGGCACACATAAAATGAGGCTGCTCTTATGATCTCAGGTATGGTTGCTGGTGAACACTAATTTCTGGAGAGGGTGTTTTTCTATAATATATTATGGTTGAGACATCAATTGAGAAAAGTAAAGACTAAGTCAAAGTGTGATAATGCAAAGTCTTGTAAGAAATATTTGAATAAATAAATTCCATGTGAGTATTAAAAAGTAAATTCATAATACATGTCTTAAAAATATTAGAGAAAAGTAAAAAAAAATTCAACAAAATATGTGCTGGACAAAGTCAATAAAAAATGTACAAAGCAATGGTAAAAGAAGTTAAAAAGACCTTAGTAAAATAGCATGGAGGGATTTTGGGGCAGGGAGAAATAGTCTGTGTCTTGATTCTCATGCTGGTTGCATGGGTTAAAACTTGGCACAATGTACTGAAATACAGACCTAAATTGGTGCATTTTGTTTTGGTATGTTATGCCTCAAAGTTGCTTCTAAAATTTGCACGATTGCAGGAATCTGGTTGAAGGGAGATGCTGATTTTTCTGCTCAGTTTCTCTGTCAGGGACAGATGAGAAGCAGCCATGAACCCTGAGGAGTCTCTAGGTCTGGAGCGATGAATGTGCTGAGCCAGGTGATCAGGGTCCCCACGGAAGACAGGTGACCTGCTGATTATCCCTATGTATGAAGCCACAGCTTTGCCAGATGAAAAGCACAGAACTGCATGTTTTAATAAAGATGGTTAGAAACCCATTAAGGCACATCCTGTGTCTCCTTTGCCAGATACCCTGCAAACTGGGGAATCTGAGACCCCTCACAGCTTCCTTCCTCCTCCTTGGGTTTGTGTTCCCACCAGCTGTTTTCCACCTCCCCTTCTGCTCATCCTGTGTGGCCATTTACAGGTTTTTCCTTCTGATTTATGCTCTTTCAAGGTGGGTTTCTGTTAATTCCTACCCTCCTACGACACCACTGATTTCCTGAGCTGGGTCCACGGTGAGTTTGTGCTCTAAGAAGAGCTGACGCGCAGCACTGTGGACTGGCTGCTGGCACAGAAATACAGAGCCGAGTCCGCTGCCTCGGTGGAGTTGATTTCCAGGCCGCAAGGTGAGTTATGGGGGCACTCAGCTGAAAATCGCTGTTTGAACATGGCTGTATCTTCTGTAACTTTTCCATTCAACAAATAAACCAAAAACTCAAATGCTCCTTCTGGCTTCTTGTGATACCAGTATACATGAACATGTCCTTTTATGGGGACACAATCCATCTTTGCTTTCTGGTCTTTTCCTTTGACCAGATGACCTGGACTCTGGGTGACCTCAGTGTCCATGGAGCCTGTAAGGAAAGAGAAAGTTCACAAAAAGCCCTAGAGGGAGCCTGATTTGGCAGCCATAGGAGAAAGTCCTGAGACTTAAATCCAATACATTTGCCTCACCTGCTCCCCAGAGAAAAAGAGCCACCCAGCACAGGAGGCTGAGGCTCATGGCTGACTCCAGGAGAAAGCAGGGCAGCGGCGTTTCCTCTCAGGCGTCTCATCCCCCTTCAGCACCTCCTTGTGACGTGGTCACTTCCTGTGGTCCTCACAGTTCCCGGGTACCTGAGACTATAATATTTCATAGGCTGACAGGACAAGGAAAGCTGTGAAATAATCAGTATGCATTCCAACCTGCTTTAACTTTCTGTTTCCTGATTCTGCTCTTCCATCACTTCTTCAAATATAAAATCATTTCTCATGAATAATTTATTTGCTTTTTAAATTTCTCCATTTGCCCCCTCTCCTCCTCCCTTCCCTCTCAGACAATGAGCCATATAACTTGCGGTATGTCAATCATAACTTCTACTGCACTTATAAAGTGGGATAGCAGCTACTTTATGTTAGCAAACCAAATTTTGAACTATACAAAAGAAGTATTTGCAATAGATCTAGTCAAATAATAAAATGAATGATCTTGCCTGAAGCAATCAGTTTGGAAGGTAGATTTTCCCAGAGAATTTTGTCCTTGTTGTTTTCCTAGATTCTATTATTCTTTTCTACCAGGTCTAGGTAACCATAATCCCGAAGTTCAAATTTTTACTCACTTTCTATTACAACTTTTAGATTTATGTAAGAATCTGTATTTATTCATCAGTGTTTTACGTTTTTGAAAATTATCTAAGGGGTTCATTCTGTTTATATTTTGTTCTGGTAATGTTCCTTTTTTATTCAATAGTGTGTCTGTGCCAACAATTCATGTTTTGCACATAATTTTAGTTAATTCAATTTCATTAATAAGTAGAATTCCATTTATTAGTTTATCAGAATTTATTATCCATTCTCGAATTTATTCACAGTAGTTTTTTCCTCTAGATTTTGGTACTAGTACAAATGGACTACATTCTCATACCTTTCTTTATAAACCAAGTTGTAATATTTCCCTATACCTGGGAATATAAAAATTGAGCCTTAGGGTCACCACGTTAACTTTACATACTGAGACAAAATGCTTTCCAAGTTAATTAAGTCAAATAATCGCAAGAACATTTTATTGTGTTTTCTAGTGTTACACATCTAGAACTCAATTGGCAGAATTCTTTTGCCAGTCCATTAGGATAAAATGGTATCTGACTGTAGTCTTAGTTTGCACTTTCATGATTGTTGAGGAGGTTGAATATATTTTTTTATGCTTATAGGCCACTAGTGTTTTCTGTAGGCTGCAGTCCATGGGGTCGCGAAGTCAGACACGACTGAGCGACTTCACTTTCACTTTTCACTTTTCACTTTCATGCATTGGAGAAGGAAATGGCACCCCACTCCAGTGTTCCTGCCTGGAGAATCCCAGGGACGGGGGAGCCTGGTGGGCTGCCGTCTATGGGGTCACACAGAGTCGGACATGACTGAAGAGACTTAGCAGCAGCAGCAGCAGCAGCTATTACTTATTTGTAACAGTTCCTTACATATTCTGGTTACCAGATTTTGTCAGTTACATTTGTTACTAATACCTTTTGATTTTGTGGCTTGTGTTTCACTCTTTGTAATTTTTAAAAACTATGTTTATGTATCTCTTTGGCTGCTCAGGGTCTTGGCTGTGGCACACAGGCTCACTGTTGCAGCCTGGGGGGTCTAGTTCCCTGGCCAGGGATGGAATCTGGGCCCCCTGCACTGAGAACACCGAGTCTTAGCCAACGGACCCCAGGAGAGTGCTGCAGTGTTTTTTATTGATACTTCTAATTTAGTTGGGTCTACATTCTTGTTGTGGAGTGTACACATTTAATTCTTTATAAGCAACGCTTTCATACTCCAAGGTCATAAAGATAAATTCACAAGTTATTTATCAAACAGCTGACATTTTGAATGTTGCACTGAAGCATTTAATTCTTTTATAATGTATGGAATTTTAATTTTTAAAATCTTTTATAACAACTTGTCCCAGAAGAACATTTTGTATAGTGCCTTATTCCTATTCATACATGCAGTGATGGCTCAATCATATATAATATGCCTATATAAGCATGCTGCCCTTTCAAATATATGATTTTCCATTTGTAAATTCTTATGCCTTTTTCATTGTCCTAAATTAGGAAATGGTTTGGTGATTCAAAGAGGAACCACCTTGTTTTCTACTTGTTCAATATTATCTTCCCTATTCTCTTTATTCCACATAAATTTCAGTTTACTTTCACCAAATTTCATGAAAATACCTATTGTGATTTTGTTTTGTGCTGCATTGAATTCATAGATAATAGTGCAGAAACACTACGGGTTTAATTTTTTTCATGATCATGGTATAAATCTTCACTTATTTCAGATTTTTAAAATGTTTTCCTTTAAGATTTAATATTTTTCTGTATTAAAGTCTCATTTACCTAATCAATTTGTTTTTATGTATTTTATGTTATTTTAAAATTTGTAAATGGTCTCTCCCTAAAGATATTTTTAACTGTTTGTTGCTGGAATATAGAAATAAACTGACTTTTTATATTCATGCTAAATTCAGTACTTATTAAATTTATTGTTGTTAATAATGCAATACTTCTCTAGATTCTTTTGGTTCTTCTAAATTTGCCATCTGTCCTTAATCACTTTTTTCCCTCCTTTTCTTATTCACACTCTTTTCTCTTGTTCTGCTGGTTTGAAATTCAGCACAGTCTTGACTAGAAATTGTGGTCACATTCATTTACTTATTCATCAGCTATGTTTGATGTAGACATACAGATATTGGATATGTGGTAGATGCTATGGGGGTTACAAAGGGTAACATTAGATCTTACTATTAAAGGAGTTACTGGCATGCCAGGATATCCGCATCATTATCCCCAATGCTGCTGGACCAGGTTCATCTTGGCTGACCCACAGGAAGACAAAACACTAGATGCCCATGTTTGGAGCAAGAAGAGGTTTGTTTGCAAGGCAACCAAGCAAGGAGATGAGAGATCTTATGCCCAATTTGTAACTGGGTTCTTTTGTGGTTTTTAAATTGAATTGCCTGAACTGTTTAGATATTTTGGATATTAATGCTTTACTGGTGTTATTTTTTGCAAACATTTTCTTCCATTCATCAGGTTGGATTTTTGTTTCAACAACTTTTTTTGTCTCTTCTTTATTTCTGTGACAAGGTTTTAATCTTGATTAGGTCCCGTTTGTTTATTTTTGCTTTTGTTTCTTTTCTTTGTAGAGACAGATCAAAAGATACATTGCTACAACAGATGTCAAAGAATGTTCTGCCTGGGTTTTCTTCTGGGAGTTTTATGGTTTCTGGCCTTACAGGTTGGTCTTTAATCCATTTTGAGTTTATATTTGTGTGTGGGGTGAGGAAATGTCCTAACTTCATTCTGTTATGTAGTTGTCCAGTTTCACTAGTACTGCTTATTGAGGAGGAAGTTGTTTCCAAACTGTATATTCCTGCATTCTTTGCCGTAGTTGAACTGACCATACAAGCCTGGGTTTGTTTCTGGGCTCCCTGTTCTGTGTCCATTTTTGCACCCATTCCATTCTGTTTTGATTATTATGGCTTTGAGCATTCACTGACATCAGAGACTGTACTATCTCTAGCTTTGTTCTTTTTCCTCTTGATTGCTTTCACTATCTGGGACCTCATGTGGTTTCATACCAATTTTACAACTATTTGTTTTAGTTCTGTTCATAGGGACTTTGACAGAGACTGCAGTAAATCTGTAGTACAGACCTTTTAACAATATTAATTGTGGAACTGGCCGATGGGAAAAATAAGAAATGTATTCACAGATTGACCAGCAGAGAGGCAGCATCCACATTTTTCTTTGCAAATCATGTGCTTTGTCAAATATTCTCCTTAATTATTTTTAATTCACTAGCTTATTTTCATAAGCAAAATATATTTCTTCTTAACTTTAACAATATGTTTGATTTAGTCTCTTTTCCTCTAAAGCAGAGCAGTCCTAACAGTTGGGCACACAGAAAATGAGGCTATTTTTGTGATCTCAGTTTTGGTTGCCAGTATACACTAACTTCTGGAAAAGGTCCTTTTCTATAAACCTCTATACTGAGGTTGAGACATCAACTGAGAAATGTAAGACTAAATCAAAGTATTAATATATAAAGTCTTGGCAAAAAATATTTTACTAAATAAATTCCTTATGAGTATTAAAAAGTGCATTCATAATGTATCTCTTAAAATAATTTGAGGAAAAACTAAGAAAAATTCAACAAAATATGTGCAGAACATGATTGATAAAGAAAATATACAAAGCAATAGTGAGAGAAGTTAAAAGAACCTTGGTAAAATGCCATGGGGGATGTTTTGGGAAGGGGGAAACATTTTGTATCTTGATTGTCATGCTGGTTACATGGGTGTAAAAACTTGTCAAAATACATCAGTATGTGCCTAAAATGGGTGTATTTTGTTGTGGGTATGTTATGCCTCAATGATGCTTTTAAGAGTTGCACGATTGCAGGAATCTGGATGAAGGGAGTTGCTGAATTTCTTGCTCAGTTTCTCTGGTAGGGACAGCTGAGAGAAGCAGCCATGAACCCTGAGGAGTCTCTGGGTCTGGACCATGAATGTGCAGAGCCAGGTGATTAGGGTACCCGGGGAAGACAGATGACTTGACGATTATCCTTATTCTTAAAGGTACAGCTTTGCCAGATGAAAAGCTCAGAACTGCATATTTTAATAAAGATTGTTAGGAACCCATCAAGGTTACATCCTGTGTCTCCTTTGCCAGATACCCTGCAACCTGGGGAATCTGAGACCCCTTACAGCTTCCTGCCCTACCCTTGGGTTTGTGTTCCCACTAGCTGTTTTCCACCTCCCCTTCTGCTCATCCTGTGTGGCCATTTACAGATTTTTCCTTCTGCTTTATGCTCTTTCAAGGTGGGCTTCTGTTAGTTCCTACCCTCTTCCGACACCACTGATTTCCTGAGCTGGGTCCACAGTGAGTTTGTGTTCTAAGGAGAGCTGATGTGCAGCACTGTGGACTGGCTGCTGGCACAGAAATACAGAGCCGAGTCCGCTGCCTCGGTGGAGTTGATTTCCAGGCTGCAGGGTGAGTTTTGGGGGCACTCAGCTGAAAATCGCTGTTTGAACATGGCTGTATCTTCCACAATGTCTTGCTTCTGAAAGTAAACCAAAAATTCTAATGCTTCTTCCAGCTTCTTGCGATACCAGTGAACGTAAGAGTGTCTTTTTATGGGGACACAATCCATCTTTGCTTTCTGGTCTTTTCCTTTGACCAGATGACTGGGACTCTGGGTGACCTCAGTGTCCATGGAGCCTGTAAGGAAAGAGAGAGAAAGTGCAGTGAAAGCCCAGGAGAAAGCCTCATTTTGCAGCCACAGGAGAAACTCCTGAAACTGTAATCCAATAAGTTCACCTCACCTGCTCCCCAAAAGAAAACAAAAAGCCGCACAGCACAGAAGGCTGAAGCACATGGCTGGCTCAGGGAGAAAGCAGGACAGCGACATTTTCTCTAAGGCTCCTCATCCCCCTTCCGCACCTGCTTGTGACGTGATTACTTTTCGTGGTCATCATATGGAAAATTAGACTAACGTTGCACAGCCTGGGAGGGCAGAGAAAGCTGTTAAACTACTGGTGTGGATTTCAAACTGCTTTAATTTTCTTTCTCCTGATTCTGCTCTTTCACTATTTCTTTAAAAATTAAAGTTATTTACATATTAACAATTTATTTCCTTTTTTAACTTGTAGATTTGCCTTCTCCCTTCCCTCTCAGACAGTGAACAGCTTGCTGTTATCAATCATAGTTTCCACTGCAGTTAAAAAATCATATATCTGCCTCTTTAGACACTAATAGATGGAGAAATATACCATGTTCATGGATTGGAAGAATCAATATAGTGAAAATGAGTATACTACCCAAAGCAATTTATAGATTCAATGCAATCCCTATCAAGCTACCAATGGTATTCTTCACAGAGCTAGAACAAATAATTTCACAATTCGTATGGAATACAACAAACCTCGAATAGCCAAAGCGATCTTGAGAAAGAAGAATGGAACTGGAGGAATCAACCTACCTGACTTCAGGCTGTATTACAAAGCCACAGTTATCAAGACAGTATGGTACTGGCACAAAGACAGAAATATTGATCAATGGAACAAAATAGAAAGCCCAGAGATAAACCCACACACATATGGACACCTTATCTTTGACAAAGGAGGCAAGAATATACAATGGATTAAAGACAATCTCTTTAACAAGTGGTGCTGGGGAAACTGGTCAACCACTTGTAAAAGAATGAAACTAGAACACTTTCTAACACCATACACAAAAATAAACTCAAAATGGATTAAAGATCTCAACGTAAGACCAGAAACTATAAAACTCCTAGAGGAGAACATAGGCAAAACACTCTCTGACATACATCACAGCAGGATCCTCTATGACCCACCTCCCAGAATATTGGAAATAAAAGCAAAAATAAACAAATGGGACCTAATTAAACTTAAAAGCTTCTGCACAACAAAGGAAACTATTAGCAAGGTGAAAAGGCAGCCTTCAGAATGGGAGAAAATAATAGCAAATGAAGCAACGGACAAAAAACTAATCTCAAAAATATACAAGCAACTCCTACAGCTCAACTCCAGAAAAATAAATGACCCAATCAAAAAATGGGCCAAAGAACTAAATAGACATTTCTCCAAAGAAGACATACAGATGGCTAACAAACACATGAAAAGATGCTCAACATCACTCATTATCAGAGAAATGCAAATCAAAACCACAATGAGGTACCATCTCACACCAGTCAGAATGGCTGCAATCCAAAAGTCTACAAATAATAAATGCTGGAGAGGGTGTGGAGAAAAGGGAACCCTCTTACACTGTTGGTGGGAATGCAAACTAGTACAGCCACTATGGAGAACAGTGTGGAGATTCCTTAAAAAACTGGAAATAGAACTGCCTTATGATCCAGCAATCCCACTGCTGGGCATACACACTGAGGAAACCAGAAGGGAAAGAGACATGTGTACCCCAATGTTCATCACAGCACTGTTTATAATAGCCAGGACATGGAAGCAACCTAGATGTCCATCAGCAGATGAATGGATAAGAAAGCAGTGGTACATATACACAATGGAGTATTACTCAGCCATTAAAAAGAATACATTTGAATCAGTTCTAATGAGGTGGATGAAACTGGAGCCTATTATACAGAGTGAAGTAAGCCAGAAAGAAAAACACCAATACAGTATAGTAACGCATATATATGGAATTTAGAAAGATGGTAACAATAACCCTGTGTATGAGACAGCAAAAGAGACACCGATGTATAGATCAGTCTTATGGACTCTGTGGGAGAGGGAGAGGGTGGGGAGATTTGGGAGAATAGCATTGAAACATGCATAATATCATGTATGAAACGAGTCGCCAGTCCAGGTTCGATGCACGGTACTGGATGCTTGGGGCTGGTGCACTGGGACGACCCAGAGGGAGGGGAGGGGAGGGAGGAGGGTGGAGGGTTCAGGATGGGGAACGCGGGTATACCTGTGGCAGATTCATTTCGATATTTGGCAAAACTAATACAATATTGTAAAGTTTAAAATAAAATTAAAAAAGAAAAAAGAAAAAAAATCATATATGTGCCTCTTTAAATGAAAAAGTTAAATGTTGAACTTATGCAAAATAATATTTATGATGAATATGCAATGCATTTAGGGAAAAAAATAAAGCGAATCCTCTTGTTTGAATCAATCAGCTTAGGAGTTAGATTAGCACTAAGAATTTTTAAGCCCTGTGTTATTTTTATAGACTTCATTTTTGTTTTTCTACCATGTCCATGTAACTACACTCCTGAAATTCATATTTTTATTCACTTGCTTTTCATTACAGTTTTTCTCATTTATGTAAGAATCTGCAAATTTTGTATTAATCAGTGTTGTTTGGCTTTTAAATTTTTTGTGGGAGTTCTTTTTCTTGGCCATGCTCTTTTTTCATTCAACATATGCCTATAATATTAAATCATGTTGTCTCATGTAGTTTCAGATAAATCAGTTTCACTAATATGTAGGAGTCCATTTACTGGTTTGTCAGAATCTATTATCCATTTAACCTCATGCACCCTAGTTGTCGTTTTTTTTTTTTTTTTACCCAGATTTTAATGCTATGACAAATAGGAGTGTATTCTTACACAATTCTTTACATACTTAGGTGTAAAGTTTCTCTATACCTGGGATTGTAAAAATTGAGCCTTAGGGTCACCATGTCTATTATACATAGCAAGTCAAAATGGTTTCCAAATTAATTAAGGAAATAAATAGTCCCACAACAGTTTATGAACTATATTCACATGTTTGTCATCTAGCACTCAATTGGCATGTACTGTTCTTTTAATTTTCTCAGTCTGTTAGGTTAAAGTTGTATCTCACTATAGCTTTAGCTTGCATTTTTATGACTGCTAAGGAGATTGATATTCTGAAGTAATACATTTATAGGCCACTGGTTCCTCTGTACATTGCTCTT
Source organism: Bos grunniens (assembly GCF_055505025.1). Classification (NCBI taxonomy): domain Eukaryota; kingdom Metazoa; phylum Chordata; class Mammalia; order Artiodactyla; family Bovidae; genus Bos; species Bos grunniens. The sequence continues at coordinate 14,207,931 of NC_141168.1, forward strand.
TTCTCATACTTTTGGTAGATTATCATTTATTTAAAACAGTTCTTCATATATCTCAGATACTAAACTTTGTCATTTACATGTATGCTAATATCTTTTCAATTTGTGACTTGTGTTTTAACTCTTTGTAAATTTTTTGTTGATATTTCTTATTTAGTAAAGTCTATCATTCTTTTTTTTGGAAGGTGTGAATTCTTTAATTCTTTATAAGCAATGTTTCCATAGCTCAAGTTCATAAAAATATATTCCTATAATATTTACCAAATAGTTAATAATTTAAATGTTGCATTTAAGCATTTAATCCTTTTAGAATTTTTTTTTTTGTGCTTATGTTGTGAGAAAGAGTTTAGATTAATTTTTCTTCTTGTGGAGAACTACTTGTCCCAGAAGAACTTGTATATTGCATTACTCCCCTACATACCTGCAGTGGTAGCTTTACCATATATTCAGTTAAGTTCAGTTCAGTTCAGTCGCTCAGTCGTGTCCGACTCTTTGCGACCCTGTGAATTGCAGCACGCCAGGCCTCCCTGTCCATCACCAACTCCCAGAGTTCACTCAGACTCACGTCCATCGAGTCAGTGATGCCATCCAGCCATCTCATCCTCTGTCATCCCCTTCTCCTCCTGCCCCCAATCCCTCCCAGCATCAGAGTTTTTTCCAATGAGTCAACTCTTCTCATGAGGTGGCCAAAGTACTGGAGTTTCAGCTTCAGCATCATTCCCTCCAAAGAAATCCCAGGGCTGATCTCCTTCAGAATGGACTGGTTGGATCTCCTTGCAGTCCAAGGGACTCTCAAGAGTCTTCTCCAACACCACACTTCAAAAGCATCAATTCTTCAGCGCTCAGCTTTCTTCACAGTCCAACTCTCACATCTATACATGACCACTGGAAAAACCATAGCCTTGACTAGATGGACCTTTGTTGGCAAAGTAATGTCTCTGCTTTTCAATATGCTATCTAAGTTGGTCATAACTTTTCTTGCAAGGAGTAAGCTTCTTTTAATTTGATGGCTGCAGTCGCCATCTGCAGTGATTTTGGAGCCCCAAAAAATAAAGTCTGACACTATTTCCACTGTTTCCCCATCTATTTCCCATGAAGTGATGGGATCAGATGCCATGATCTTCGTTTTCTGAATGTTGAGTTTTAAGCCAACTTTTTCACTCTCCTCTTTCACCTTCATCAAGAGGCTTTTTAGTTCCTCTTCACTTTCTGTCATAAGGGTGGTGTCATCTGCATATGTGAGGTTATTGATATTTCTCCCAGCAATCTTGATTCCAGCTTGTGCTTCTTCCAGCCCAGCATTTCTCATGATGTAGTCTGCATATATTAAGTGCCTTATGCATAGCTAAAATGCATAGCTATTTTAAATTTATGATTTTCCATTTGTCCACTTACTTATACAAAATTATAAAATAATTTGATGATTAGATTGCAAATTCACATCACTTTGTAGTTCTTTAATATTATCTTGAGTATTCTTTCCTCTTTTTTCCACTTAAATTTTGACTACTTTTGTCAAATTTCATAAAATTCCTGTTGTGACTTTGTTTAGTGCTGTAGTGAATACATAGATGATAGTGCTGAAACTGGAATACTTTTAGTACTGGTTTAACTTATTCATGGACTTCCCTGGTGGCTCAGACGGTAAAGCGTCTGTCTACAATGCATTGAGACCTGGGTGTGATCCCTGGGTGGGGAAAATTCCCTGGAGAAGGAAATGGCAACCCACTCCAGTACTCTTGCCTTGAAAATCCCATGGACTGAGGAGCTGGGTGCAGGCTACTGTCCATGGGGTCGCAGAGAGTCAGGCACGACTGAGCAACTTCACTCAATTTAACTTCTTCATGATCACGGCATGTAACTTCACTTATTTCAGATTTTAAAATGCCTTCCTCTAAAATTTAATAAATTTCTGAATTCTTTATCTTTGTATAGATTTAGGTGTATTATCTTTTATATTTTCTGTTCCTAAATGATCTCTCTTTAAAAATCTATTGCTAGTATGTAAAATAAATTGACTTTATGTTAATTTTCATTAACTTATTAAATGTTATTATAAATAATGCAATGCTTCTTTAGATTCCTTCACACCCTCGAAACTTGTCATCTGTCTATAATCACTCTTTCCCCCTTCTTTTTTCATTTTCATGCTTTTTTCTTGTTTTACCAGGCTGGAAATTCAACACAATGTGGAGCAGAACTAGTGATGACCTTCATTGGCTTACTTATCAATGACCTGTGACCAGAACAACTACTGGTACTGTAGACTGTGATACATGCTCTGGGGATTAGAAAGTGTAGAATTAGATTCTGCTATTTTCAAGCCCTATTGTCATCCCTGGATAGCTGCAAATCATTCTCCCAACTGTTAGCAGGTTCATTTTGCCCTAAGTACAAGGAGCCAAACTGCTGAGACTCTGATGTTTTCAGCAAAGTAAGGGCTTCTTCTCAAGCCAGCCAAGCAAAGGTATCCCCTGCCCCCCTACCCTGTTGGGCTGACTCTGTGACCCTTGATCTGTAGCCCTCCAGACTCTTCTGTCCATGGGATTCTCCTGGCAAGAATACTAGAGTGGGTTGTAGTTTACTTCTCCAGGGGATCTTCCCAACCCAGGGATTGAACCCATGTCTCCTGCATTGGCCTGTGGGTTCTTTACCACTGAGCCACCAGGGAAAACAAGACCTCAAATCCGCCTCTGCAAAGGCAAGGGGCACAGGGTATTTACAGGGTCACGAATGAAGCATGACCTGATGGTCTGAGATATGGGCTTCCCTGGTGGCTCAGTGGTAAAGAAATCTGCCCTGCCAATGCGAGGAATACGGGTTCAATCCGTGGGTTGGGATGATCCCCTGGAGAAGGAAATGGCAACCCACTCCAGTATTTTTGCCTGGAGAATCCCATGAACAGAGGAGCCTGGCGGGCTACATCCATGGGGTCCCAAAGTGTCGGGAACGAATTAGCTACTGAGCATGTGCACATGGGGAGCCTGGGGTGCTTGGGAAGCTTGGGGGAGGGTGACTGAAAAAACGTGCATGCGTTGTCCTTCTCTGCTGGGGTAAATGAGCTGTAGCCTCTGCCCGTTCACCACAGAAGTGCTCAGCAAGATCTGAGAATGGAGTCTTGGATCCTCTGAGGTCAAAATATCCCCAGGCAGACACCTGTGCTTCCCTAGGAGGAGGGTCGCTGGTTCTAACCAGTCTCAACCAGTTTGGCTCAAACTAGACACAGCTGACTCTGGGCTCTGCTGCACTACCGGCAGTTTCCTGGAAAATAACTCAGGCAAACATCTTATTCAGGATACATGCCACTTGGAGGCCAAGCAAGTCTTAAGACGACCTTGATTAGTGAAGGCAGGTGCAATGGATCTGATTAATCCTTACTCATGCTTTCACAACCACTACCTCAAAGATCTCACCTGAGTTTCCAGAAGTATCAGACAACTTCTCAAATGAAGGAAGGTTGGTGCTGCTCTATATGCACTGATGTGTTTTACAGAAAGACTCACATCACCCCCTAGTGCTCAAGTGAAAGTCTCTCAGTTGTGTCCGACTCTGCGCCAGTCCATGGGATTCTTCAAGCCAGAATACTGGAGTGGGTAACCTTTCCCTTCTCCAGGGGATCTTCCCAACCCAGGGACCGAACCCAGGTCTCCCGTTTTGCAGGCAGATTCGTTACCAGCTAAGCCATAAGGGAAGCCCAAGGATACTGGAGTGGGTAGCCTATTCTTTCTCCAGTGGATCTTCACGACACAGGTGTTGAACCGGAGTTTCTTGTGTTGCAGGAGGATTCTTTGCCAAAGGGATGCCCTGATAACTCTGACTGACTGACTGACTAGATGCTCAGAGGGGCACACTTCTCACAGGCCCTCTGGTCTCAGGCGGTCTTCACCTCCTGTGTGGCGAGTGGGGAGTTTCTCTATGCTGCACAGTGGCAGCCAGACACCCCAGGAATCATCAGGATAGGAAACATGCAGCCATGTGTGTGGTGACCTGCTGGAGTACTGCAGAGACTTGCTACTAGTACTTAGTTACACAGTCACTGATCCCGTACTGATTGGTGTTATTGATCAGTTAATTAAATTTAATCTCTTAGGGCCACATTCAAGGTGAGTGGGCTCCTCAGATCTCTGTCCTCAGTCTTTGATATTTTCTTTGTATATTCTGTTATCAAGGAATCAAGAAGGCACTTTGGTTCTTCTAATTATGGAAATTGTCCCAAATTTTTACCTTCACCCAGGTCCATTTTTTAAGTCCCTGACTCCTACATACCACTGCTTTCTGCATATTTCTGGTGAGATTTCTGTCTCAGAGGCATCCCCAATGTCAAGAAAATCATGATCTTCTTCTCTCTTGGTCCTCCTGATTCATCTGACTTGTAGTCAAAAGCTTCCTCTCCATCTGTTGCCTCTTGTGATGAATCAGTTACCCAGGTCTTTGATTTATTTCCTAATTATGTTTTAAAACTCATTTCCCTGTATCTCTAGCACTGCCACCATCATCGTCCTAGCTTCAATATCCCTTCAGTTGTTTCTTTCATTGTCTCTCAACAGGTGTGTTGTTGTTGTTTAGTCACTAAGTCGTGTCCAAGACTCTTTGTGACCCCATGGACTGTAGCACACCAGGCTTCTCTGTCTATCACTATCTCACTGAGTTTGCTTAAACTTGGGTCCACTGAGTTACTGGTGCCATCCACCCATCTCATCTTCTGTTGCTCCCTTCTCCTCTTGCTCTCAGTCTTTCCCAGCCTAAGGGTCTTTCCAACAAGTCAGGTCTTCACCCCAGATCGTCAAAATATTGGAGCTTCAGCTTCAGCATCAGTCGTTCCAGTGAATATTCAGGACTGATTTCCTTTAGGGTGGACTGGTTGGATCTCCTTGCAGTCCAAGGGCCTCTCAAGAGTCTTCTCCAGCACCACAATTTGAAAGACTCTCTGTATTTCTAGGCTTTTTATATTTTGCTAATCAAAGGGATATCAAGTTACATATAATTGCATCTTTCTCCATGTTTCTTGATCACCAGGAAATCAGTGTTTATTGATTACAGATGTTTCTTCCCAAAGTGTATGTTAATATCTTTGGCTTATTTTTACTGGGCTATACAAGATTTACAGTCAATGTGTGATTTTTCCTTTTCCTAGAAAAGGATTTTTCTAGGGGTTTAAACTCAGTGCTTCACTTACTAGCTTGTGGCTTCTGACAGAACTTTCTAGTTTTGAGACAAGCCTTGTTGTCTGAAGTCTTTCTTATTTACCCTCTCTGTCTTCTCCTCCCTCTGATCCCTTTGTGAAGGTTCTGCACATGCTCTGTACTTGGGTATAGAGGGTTGCCCTGTCCAGTCCTACCCTGTTCTTTCATGAGCCTCAATACTGTATAGAGCACATCCTGAATTCTTTCATGACTGAACATCTCTACTTGGCTGCCTAATGATTCCATTTGTCTTGAGAGTCTAGGATGGTGACAAGACAGTGTGGAATTTTCTTGGAGGAAAAAACTCCAGTGTTTATTATAAAAGTGTTAGTCACTCAGTCATGTCTGACTCTTTGTGATCCCATGGACTATAGCCTGCCAGGCTCCTCTGTCCATGGAATTTTCCAGGCAAGATACTGGATTGGGTTGCCATTCCCTTCTCCAGGGGAACTTCTCAACCCAGGGATGGATCAAACTCCCCATCTCCTCCATTGCAGATGGATTCCTTACTGTCTGAGCCACCAGGGAAGCCCATTATAGAAGTATTCATTGCTTTAGACAAGCCTTTTGGGATCTACCTATAGGATTATGTGTCAATTTATCTAAAAACTTATGATTAGCATACGGGAGAATCAGAAAAAAATCCAGATTTTATAATTTTCAGTCCAGGGAACTTTCCAGATTAGTTGGCCATTTACAGGCCTAGCTCCATTTCCATATGGGTAGTTCTCAAGCACCATACTTTCCCCCTGCTCTCTACTCAGATATTTTTCTCTCCGTTTCTCTCTCTACACACACAGCCACAGATGACTCAGTCAGAGAGGCTGTGGCTTTTCTCTCTCCACACCTCCTTCCACAGGGCCCCATGGTTCAGTGGGGTGGGAAGGGGGTTACTACCAAGATTCTTGTCTGGGTCTCTGATCTCTGCCCAGCGCTGTGTCTCTAGCACCGCAGAAGTAGAGGCTGCTGTCTGCAGGATCCACACGTGTCACCGTCAGAGATGAAAATGTTAGGTTTGGCTGACTGATGGGAATCTTATCCTTGTTATAACCTTTTTCGTATGTGGCATCAGTGCCCGCATTAGAAGTTGCCATCAGCACGAGGCCTTGTTTCGGGAACTGACGGTACCAGAACACAGTTGTAGATTGAAAGTCCAGTGCACGGCACTCGATGGTCACAGAGGCTCCACTCTTACTGACAGCCCTGCGGGGCTGCTGAGAGACGAGAGCGCCAAGCCCAGAGCCTGCTGAGACAGAGGTCAAGGAGATGAGAGCCCAGCAGGACAGGAAGACATGACCATAGGCAGAAAACCACCGCCATGTTCACTCGCTCACCTTACTCCTGGCTCCAAGAGAATCCTGTCTGTTTTGTGAAATCATCCTGTCCTAATTCTTAGGCTGCTCATCCCCCATCTTTCCTGACTGGTGGCTCCTCACCTTGCCCTTTACACCTCCAAATAGGATGGAATGTCCCCTCTCATTTTGTTCAGTGTAAGAAAATCCACAGTCTTAAGGAATTCCCTGGTGGTCCAGTGGTTAGGATTCAGTGTTCTCACTGCCATGGACCAGGTTCAATGCCTGGTGGGGGAACTAAGATCCCACAAACCAAGCAGCCAAAAAAACTGCAAAAATTATAAAAGTCCACAATCCCTGACTATTACTTCACTTATGCCAACACACACACACACACACACACACACACACACTTGACCAAGCTACTTAGCTAATAAGGCTCGTACTGGGTCCCAGAAGCAGCAGAAGCACCAGCATCTTCAGGAACTGGCCTCACACCACACCTCTCAGCAGAAAGATATGACCTTGCCCTTTCTTTCTCCACCCCTAGAAGGAGGGCTGAATGTTTGCATAATTCTAAGGATGTTCTCGTCTGCCCCCTGGTGGTCATCATTGCCACTGAAGCAGGATCCACCCCTCTTTGAATCAAGTGAAAGTGAAAGTCACTCAGTCATGTCCAACTCTTTGTGACCTCTGGAACTATAGCCCTTCAGGCTCCTCTGTCCATAGGATTCTCCAGGCAAGAATACTGGAGTGGATAGCCATGCCCTTCTCCAGGGGATCTTCCCAACCCAGGGAGTGAACCTGGGTCTCCTGCATTGCAGGCAGATTCTTTACTGTCTGAGGTGCCAGGGAAGCCCTTTTCCATAAAAGAACCATTCAAACATTGCTGGAAGAACTCAGAGATGTTCTAACCCAACTCTCGATGTTATAGGACAGAAACTGAGGCCCAGATCATTGAAAAGATATTAGTATCCTAGTCTTATGTAAGGAAATGGATATATTTGTGTGGTAAATGACATTGTTAATTCTTTACTTCTGTAACGTATCCTTAAAGCAATCAAGACAACTCATGCTTGTTAATCACTAGACCATAGATGAACATAAGAACTACCAGGCTAGAAGCTCAATGCTTCTTCACACTGAAAAAAAAATGTCCTCATCTTCTCAATGAAGTATTTATTTCATGAGTGTCTTATGCCAGTCCCCTCATATAATGGACTGAATACTAAACATATCTATTCATTATATAAACACACATCTCTTTATAATAGTCTGAATGTGGTAGAAGTGATGCTATGATTTTTGAACATGAGTCACAAGTAACGTTATAGATCCCTCCAGGGTCTCTCGAATGCTCACTCTAGGGGAAGCCAGTCACGAGATAATCATTTTCACTACCCCGAGTCCACCGTTCTGCTAGGAAACCCACCTAGCCAGATTGAGGGGCTGAGGGTAGAAAGACAGACGTGCTAGGCTGGTGCACAGCTGTCCCAGGCACCCCAGGGCAGGGGTCAGCCACGTGCGGAAAGACGCCATCTTGGATGTGCAGGCGACTGGAGCCTCAGGCGTCTCCCGCCTCAGGGACTATCTGACCATGACCGCCTCAGTTCAGTTCAGTCGCTCAGTCGTTTCCGAGTCTTTGCGACCCTATGAATCACAGCACGCCAGGCCTCCCTGTCCATCACCATCTCCCGGAGTTCACTCAGACACACGTCCATCCAGTCGCATGAGCTGCCCCAAATGGGGACTCCCCAGCCAGGCCCACTCAGCCCATAGAACCATGAGAGATAATATATCACTACATTTTGTTAAAGTCACTACATTTTGAGGTGGCTGTTGTTACTGTTGTATTTCTAAGCTTTTAAAATGAGATATAAAATCCACATATAATAGACTACACAAACCTTGAGTGTACAGCATAGTGAAATTTCACGAATGAGTACATCTATATAACTGCTACCCAGATCAAGATAGAGGACATTTTCATAACCCAGAAGCCTCCCTCATGCTTCTCTACAAGTGAATTAAAAATGCCCTCAGAATGTAGCTGCTGTCTTAACTTTGTACAGTCTGTGCTCTGGCTTCTTTTTCAAGAAGAGATCCATACATTCATGAGATCCATCCATCATTTCACAAATAACATTTGCTTTTCTGCTAGATTTGATTCCATTCCTAAGGGTAGCTATTTGTTTGCCGTGTTGCTGATGGTCTTTTGGGTGTTTCCAGCTTGAGGTCACCAGGAATAGAGCTACCACGACAGTAGGTTTTTCTCACATATCCCTTTCTACTTCCTCAGAATTCTGGACTATTTAAGTTTTTATACAATTAAACTGGTTTTCTGACTTGTCTAATTTACTCATTATTTTTTCAAACTATGTATATGGTGTCCAAGAAACATTATAGTTATTTTATTGTATTCTTCTAGAAATTGTTCTTCCAAGGTAATTGATGCAATGGCTTCTTAACACTAAGAAAACATTGAGTAATACTTTTTTGATGTTCATACAGTCACTTTCTTACAACTTGGCCATGGGAATAGGGGCCATTATGAAATTTCACGAAGAGTTCTTTTTAGTACTAGGAGCACCCTGAAATAATAAAGAGTTTGATAGATTTACAGTGGATGTTTTAAAATCAAATGATGTTTTAAAATATGCTTTTTTTGTCATAAATTCTTCCACTGGAAGGAGGAAACCTGTTTCCTTTCCATAGGTGATTTAGTCGCTAAGTCATATCTGGCTCTTTGCAACCCCATGGACTGTAGCCCGCCATGGTTTTCTGTCCATGGGATCGTCTAGGCAAGAATACTGGAGTGGGTTGCTATTTCCTTCTTTAGGGGATCTTCCTGACCCAGGGATCAAACCCACATCTTTTGCATTTCCTGCATTGGCAGGCAGATTCTTTAGTGCTGTGCCACCTGGGAAGCCCCCTAATGTAGATAGGTGTGATTTTTAAGAATCAACCCAGTGGATTGCTGAATCATGATTGTGCCATTCCACGACGTGTGTTGCTGCAGCAGCTGCTTTGGGTGCCTGGTTCAGGAGGAAGAAGCCGACTGCCAAGGGTACTGAACACAGAAAAGCCCCGCCATCTGGTGGGAAGCCGGACTCATTTGTGTGCAGAGAGGAGGTGGCTTTGAGTCACTGTGTCTCTACTAGCAGCACAGAGATACAGAGCCGTCTGGTTCTTCTGTGCTGATGTCACGGTAAGAGGAAAGAAAGGCTTCTTTTCACGAGAGGCGCTGTAGCCTTTAGCTATGTCTTCTTTCTGAACAGTGTTTACAACTCGGGAGAAGATCAGCCTCAGTCCTAAACCCGGGTCCTGTCGGTACCAGTACATTGAGTCGTAATCAAAATCCTGTTCACATTCCAGGGTCAGAGCTCCGCCTTCCTTTTTGAGCAGGTATTTAGGGGTCTGAGCGACCCCACCAGCCACGGTGCCTATGGAAGAAAGGGAGCAACTCGGGAAACAAGGCCCAAGAAGGCAGCCAATGCTGCTGCCGTGAGGGAAAGGCTTAGCTCTGGAGCTGAGCATCTTTAGGATGGGAATCTGCTCTCTGAACCCGGCACTCACCTGCTCCAAAGAGACAAAGGGCCACACAGCAGATCACCTGGTTGCCCATAGTAGGAAGGGGGTCTCCTCATAGCCCCCAGCACAGACCGAGGAGGAAAGAAACTTAGCTATGGTACTCCCCTTGGTTGAATGTGTAGAATCTATCAGAAGCCCAGAAAGGAGAGTTGGACAGGATCCTGTAGATATCCAAGAGGGGCTCCCTAATCTGGCAGATGAGGTGACTGAGGACAGAGATCTGAGTCACTTGCACCTCCCTTGTGCCTCACTCCCCGAAACTCTGCATTTTGCCTGGCCCTAGTGGGCACCACCCCATTTTCCAGGCCAGAGCCTCACTGTGATTGGCCCACCTTCCTCCTTGCAGTAAGAAAGGTTTGATCACAATGGGAGCACAGTAGATGCTCTGGTCACACAAGAGCGCAGTTTATTTTTTTTAACTTTTTATTTTGCAATGGAGTATTGCCGATTAGGTTCGTCTAGTCAAGGCTGTGGTTTTTCCTGTGGTCATTAATGGATGTGAGAGTTGGACTGTGAAGAAGGCTGAGCGCTGAAGAATTGATGCTTTTGAACTGTGGTGTTGGAGAAGACTCTTGAGAGTCCCCTGGACTGCAAGGAGATCCAACCAGTCCATTCTGAAGGAGATTAGCCCTGGGATTTCTTTGGAAGGAATGATGCTAAAGCTGAAACTCCAGTACTTTGGCTACCTCACGGGAAGAGTTGACTCATTGGAAAAGACTCTGATGCTGGGAAGGATTGGGGGCAGGAGGAGAAGGGGACGACAGAGGATGAGATGGCTGGATGGCATCACTGACTCGATGGACGTGAGTCTGAGTGAACTCCGGGAATTGGTGATGGACAGGGAGGCCTGGCGTGCTTCGATTCATGGGGTCCCAAAGAGTCGGACACGACTGAGCGACTGATCTGATCTGATCTGATAGCTGATTAACCATGTTTTGATGTTTTCAAAGGGACTCAGCCATACATATACTTGTATCCATTCTCCCCCAAACTCCCCTCCCATCCAGGCTGCCACATAGCCCTGAGCAGAGTTGCCTGTGTTGTACAGTAGGTCCTTGTTGGTTCATCTGCTTTTTTATTTTCTGCAATTGTTTCATCAAAGAAAATGATAACAAAACGGTGTTCTGTAGGTGTCCAACATTTTTTGTTTGACGAGAATAAAAAAACAAATCAAAATTCACTGAGATGAAAATCTGAGGTGATATGTTTCTAATGAATACTATTTCAGGATCAGACCCATCTCTTAAATTCCAGACCAGTTTATCCAACTCTATTCCCACCATTTCTGGGATGTACCATAGGCATTTGAAGAATTTCTAATCCTGGCATCCATACCTACCTGGGCAAGCACTAGGCAGGGAACGTTCCAGAAAGAATAAGAGGCAACATAGGTTGGTATAAAGAGCACAACCCTTTTGGCCAAACACACCTGTGTTTTCTCTCTCTGTTTCTCCACAGCCCACGTCCCATTTTTTTGAGCTTGAGAAAGAAAAAGTGAACTCATGAAACCATATTTTCCTAAGTTGAAAATGAAGAAAATAGTGCCTTTGCTTGTCTTGGTGATTAAATAAAATCCTATATTTAAAGCATGCGATAGAGAACTCGAGGTAGAGTAGGAAGTAAAGAGAAGCATCAGGCAATGCATATTTCCCATAACAAATGATGTTGTTCTAAATTATGTTCCCATTTTGGGGTAACAGAGTCTTCTTCCCTGAGCCTCAGTTGGCGTGTTCTGGCCCTCTCCTATCTCCATCTTCATGCCTTGGAAGGCTTTGTAGCCAATTTCACTAATCAGACATGTCGGCTTCCCCAGCTCACAGCTGTTTCTGGGATGGGGCTGGAGAATGTTTGTGCAGTGAAAGGACATGATTGCGCTGATATGGATTAGGAACTAGCACAGAAACACACTGGAGAGTCTTCCAGCTCCACCAACTGTATCTTCAAGACACCGGGTCCCTCTTTGGGTAATTCAGCAGAAAAGTGCTCCAGTGGCATTCCTGACTCATCTGTGATTTTTTGGTTGCTCAAGGTAAATCATGAATTTCAGATCTTCCTCCAGGAGCTGCTGATAGTAAACTTAACTGTGTCCTTTCACTGGGCTGCATCTCAGTGTTACCTCCTGTTCTTTGCCCCTGACATGGTGTCTTGGGTCTTGGTGATGCCAACATTCATGGGACCTCAGAGCAGAAGGGACTGCATGAGACAGAGTTTTAATAGAAGGGTACATGCGTGCCTTCCAATGAAGCAAGGCAAGGGGAGCTCAGAAATGTTTGAAGTCTCCTGCATTCATTTAAAAGTTCATAGGAATTTTGCTTTGTACTCCAAAATGCAATTAGTTGCATTGGTATGAATGTCAATACTTTTTAAAACATCTCTGGGCAACATGGAGGTCCAGGGCATATTCTTAACACAGCTATTGACCCACAGATAAAGTCCAGTGATGCTGATCTGTTAGCTCAAAACTTACTGCCGCCAGGAGCCAGATGACCCCTCAGCTGAGTAGACTGGTGCCCATGGCAGGGTTGGGCATGAAGGGGAGCCTGCAGGCAGGACCAGGAAGTATATTGACTGCATCAGCTCGGGGAGCTAGAGCTCAAAACTGACTTCTATGAGACGGGTCTTCCTGCAAGGTCACCATTTCCAGTGCATCCCATTGTCTCCAGAATTGATCTTGTACCTCACTTAAATGGAACTGAGGTTCAAGATTAGTCTTTTTCCCCCTGAATTATGCACACAACCTGGTTTAGAATATTTCAGTATGGACATAGTGTTCAGAGGTGAGCAGCTTCATTATCGGTCCTTAGCTTCTGAAACAGTTTGTGCCACTTCTGCACACTTTTTATTTTTAATTCCTCCATTTTCTTTCATTGGCTTGTATCATCTTTCCATTTTCCATTACCGAGTACAGGGAGTGACCACATGTGATATTTAGGTACGTTTGTTGAGAGGCAGGGAAGTGGAGACCAGAATTTCTGCCAAAAAACTATAGAGACAGAAAAGGATTTGACTCCGTTTCTTTCCTCCACCTCAGCTAAGCAAGGCTTCAAGCATCTTGAGAGAACCTTAGTTAATGGTTTATAATCCATTTCTTCTCTGTTATATCCTACTTGATTTTTTTGATGTAAGTAATACAAAGAACTGTCACTAGAAAAACCATAAACTCTCCCTCTCAAACCTTTTGTCTCATTGCTATTTATTTGTATTATTCTCTTTAATCACAAATGGAATACCTGTGTGTGAGGGATCTTCCTTCCTTCCATTCTTTTGTCCTTTCCTACCCTGTGACAGTAGATAATTATATGAAAGAAGATGCAAAGAGGGAATTAGACACCATCCCTCCCTTTTAGAACGCACATGCTCCCTGGAGGAGATGTACCTTGTACATCTAGGATGCTTCAGGCCTCGAATAATAAATAAGATCATAGTAACTTTTAGTGTCCAAATAACCATGGCTCAAGACCTTCTTTCATCATAGCAGGGTCCTAAGGCCTTCTTCAAAGGGTCTCTCTTATTGTCATAGGCTTACCCAATTATATGCTTCAATCAGAACTTAGCTGCCATCACCACTTAGAATCCGCTCAGTCATTTCTCCTGAAAACACTCCAAATTGTTCACTAATGCTATTGACAAAAATGCCCATCTCTGAACACACACGTCTAGCCTGAAGGGACTCTTTCAGGATGCTTTCAGATCCAGGAATCCTCAGGCTGCTAGGGCAGTAGCACTTTTTTGGCTATTACAGATAATGCTTCTTGAACACACACGTGTAAGTTTTTTGTGTGGACACATGCTTTCAGTTGAAATTGGTAGGTTATATGGTAATTCCACTTTAACTTTCAAAGAACTGCCCATACATTTTACATAATGGCTGCACCATTTTCCATTCCCACCAGCAATGCATGAGTCTCCCAATTCCTCCCCAGCTGCCCCCAAATTTGTTGTTGTCTGTCATTTTCATTATGCCAAGTGGATGTGAGATGGCATCTTACTGTGATTTTAATTTCATTTCTTTAATGATTAATGATGCTGACTATCTGCTACATTTATTGGCCACTTACATATCTTCTTTGAAGATGTGTATTTAGATCTTTTGATCACTTTAAAGTTCGATTGTTTGTCATTTTATTGTTGAGTTGTAAACTTTTTAAAATATATATATATAAGCTTTAAATATATATCTCATAGATATATGATTAATAAATCATATTTTATCAACAAATTAATTATTAATAATATTATCCACATTAATAATGTTATTAATATTATTAAATTTATTAATAAATTAATTGTATTAATAAAATAATAAATCAGTTTTCTAATTTTGGAGGTTATCTTTACCTCTCTTGAGAGTGTTCTTTGAAGCACAAACTTTTTTTTTTTTTTTTCAGTTCAAAGAATTCCAGCCTACCTAGCTTTTCTTAGCTGCCTGTGCTTTTGGTGTGATAGCTAAATCATTGCCTATTCCATCATCATGAAGATTTACACCTTTGTTTTCTTCTAATAATAATCTCAGATCTTATACTTAGCTCTTTGATACAATTGAGTGAATTTTTGTATATGGTATGAGGAAGGGATGTAACTGTATTCTTTTGTACATGGATATCCAGTTTTCCTAGCACCGTTCATTAGAAAGAATACTGTTTTCTAGTTTAATGGCTTTGCACTCTTATCTGGAAAAGGCAATGGCAACCCACTCCAGTACTCTTGCCTGGAATATACCATGGACGGAGGTGCCTGGTAGGCTACAGTCCCTGGGGTCGCGAAGAGTCGGACATGACTGAGCAACTTTACTTTCACTTTTCACTTTCATGAACTGGAGAAGGAAATGGCAACCCACTCCAGTATTCTTGCCTGGAAAATCCCACGGACAGAAGAGCCTGGTGGACTACAGTCCATGGTGTTGCAAAGAGTTGGACACGTCTGAGCAAGCATACACGCACTGTTCTAAGCAGCCCTTTTGGCTTGAATTACATTTACTTGCCTTTTATTTATTGTTAACAGCTTCCTCCCAACCCAGAGTTTGAACCCAGGTCTCCCACATTGCAGGCAGATTCTTTACCAGCTGAGCCACAAGGGTAGTCCAAGAATACTGGAGTGGGTAGCCTACCCCTTCTCCAGCGGATTTTCCCAACCCAGGTATCGAACCGCGGTCTCCTGCATTGAAGGGGATTATTTACCAACTGAGCTATCAGGGAAGCCCTAGATTTACTTACTTTATAATTATTTTTAACAGCTTCATTGAGCTATCATTCATGTACCAAACTTCATATATTTAATGTACACAGTTTAATGAGTTAGCATCAGTTCAGTTCAATTCAGTCGCTGAGTCGTGTCCAACTCTTTGAGAACCCATGGACTGCAGCAAAGCAGGCCTCCCTGTGCATCACCAACTCCTGGAGTTTACTCAAACTCGTGCCCACTAGTCTGTGATGCCATCCAACCATCTCATCCTCTGTCATCCCCTTCTCCTGCTGCCTTCAATCTTTCTTAACATTAGGGTCTTTCCCAATGAGTTGGCTTTTCATATCAAATGACCAAACTCTTGGAGCTTCAGCTTCAGTATTAGTCCTTCCAATGAATATTCAGAGTTGATTTCATTTAGGATTGATGGGTTTGATTTCCTTGCTGTCCAAAGGGCTCTCAAGAGTTTTCTCCAGCACCACATGTAAAAAGCATCAATTCTTTGGCTCTCAGACTTCTTTGTGGTTCCACTCACAACTGTACATGAATACTGAAAAACCATAGTTGGACAATATGGACCTTTGTCAGCAAAGTGATGTCTCTGCTTTTTAATACACTGCCTAGGTTTGTCATACCTTTTCTTCCAAGGAGCAAGCGTCTTTTAATTTCATTCCTTCAGTCACCATCTGCAGTGATTTGGGAGCCCAAGAAAATAAAGTCTTTCACTGTTTCCAATTTTTCCTCATCTATTAGCCATGAAGTGATGGGATTGGATGCTATGATCTTATGATTAAAAAATAGGAAGCCAAGGTTAAAGAACTTAAAAATACCTCAGTAAAATAGCAAGGAGGGACTTTTAGGGGAGGGAGAAGTATTCTGTGTCTTGATTGTCATGCCAGCTACCTCTGCTGATACGTCGCTTCAGTCGTGTCCTACTCTGTGCAACCCCATAGACGGCAGCTCACCAGGCTCCCCCATCCCCTGGATTCTCCAGCCAAGAACACTGGAGTGGGTTGCCATTTCCTTCTCCAGTGCATGAAAGTGAAAAGTGAAAGTGAAGTCACTCAGTCATGTCAGACTCCTAGCAACCCCATGGTCTGCAGCCTACCAGGCTCCTCCTTCCGTGGGATTTTCCAGGCAAGAGTACTGGAGTAGGGTGCCATTGTCTTCTCCGGCCAGCTATCTATACAGGTGCAAAATCTCCTCAAAAAGTGTTGAAACATATACTCAAATTGGGTGCATTTTATTGCAGAGTTGTTGCTTTTAAAGCTTGTGTAATTGTAGTATTCAGGACCTAGGGAGTTGCTGAGTTTCTTGGTCAGCTCCTCTGGCAGGGACAGCTGAGAGAAGCATCCATGAACCCCTAAGGAGTCCGTGGGTCTGGATCAATTAATGTGCTGAGCAAGGTGATCAGGGTGCCTCTCTTGATTATCCTTATTTCTGAAGACACAGTTTTGCCAGGTGAAAAGCTCAAAATTACACTTCTTAATAAAGATTATTAGGAACCCATCAAGGTCACATCCTGTGTCTCCTTTGCCAGATACCCTGCCAGCTGGGGAATCTGAGACCCCTTACAGCTTCCTGCCCCGTCCTTGGGTTTGTGTTCCCACCAGCTGTTTTACACCTCCCCTTCTGCTCATCCTCTGTGGCCATTTACAGGTTTTTCCTTCTGCTTTATGCTCTTTCAAGGTGGATTTCTGTTAATTCCTACCCTCCTACGACACCACTGATTTCCTGAGCTGGGTGCACGGTGAGTTTGTGCTCTAAGAAGAGCTGACGCGCAGCACTGTGGACTGGCTGCTGGCACAGAAATACAGAGCCGAGTCCGCTGCCTCGGTGGAGTTGATTTCCAGGCTGCAGGGTGAGTTTTGGCAGCACTCAGCTGAAAATCGCTCTTTGAACACTTCTGTGCCTTTCACAATGTCTTGCTTCTGAAAGTAAACCAAGAACTCAAATGCTTCTTCCAGCTTCCTGCAATACCAGTAAACATTAATATGTCCTTTTATGGGGACACAATCCATCTTTGCTTTCTGGCCTTTTCCTTTGACCTGATGACTTGGACTCTGCGTGACCTCAGTGTCCATGGAGCATGTAAGGAAAGACAGAAAGTTCACAAAAAGCCCTTGAAGGAGCCTGATTTTGCAGCCACAGGAGAAAGTCCTGAATCTAGAATCCAAGAAATTCACCTCACCTGCTCCCCAGATAAAAAGAGCCACACAGCACAGGAGACCAAGGCACATGGCTGGCTCAGGGAGAAAGCAGAGCAGAGGCGTTTCCTCTCAGGCTCCTCCTCCCCCTCAGCGCCTCCTTGTGATGTGCCCTCTTCCTGTGGGCATCACAGTCTCCAGGTACCTGAGAGTCTAACTGGGAGGGCAGGAAGCTGGTGAAACAACTAGCATGGATTCCAGACTTTCAATTGTCTTTTTTCCTGATTAGGCTCTTTCATCATTTCTTTAAAAAAAAAAAGCAGTTACACATCAATAACTTCTTTGCTTTTTATTTTGTCTATTTGCCTCCTCCCCTCCATCCTTCCCTCTCAGGTAATGAAATACACAACTTGCTGTACATCAGTCACAGCTTCCACTGCAGTTGCAAATTAACAGAGTAGCTATTTTATATTAACAAGCCAACTTTTGAACAATAGAAAAGTATTTGTGATGGATATATAAAGCATCTAGAGAAATAATAAAATGAGTCATCTAGCCTGAAACTGTTACCTTAGGAGACAGATTTTCTCTGAGAATTTTTAAGTCCCTGTGTTATTTTTCCAGATTTTATCATTCTTTCCCTACCAGGTCTGGGAAAACATAATCCCAAAGTTCCAGTGTTTACTCACTTTCATTCCATTTTCAGTTTTAGACTTGTGTAAGAATCTGTAAGTTACATACGAATCAGTATTTTATGTCTTTGAAATTTATCTAAGGGGTTTATTCTGTTTATACTTTTTTCCGTGTCATTTTTTTACTCAGCATTATGTCTGTGATAATAATTTTTTATTATTTCATATAATAATTTAAATGATAATACTTTATTATTATTGTTTTTGCAGATAATTTCATATAATTCACTTTTGCTAATATGTGTGTCCCTGCTCATTCCCTTAGTCGTGTCTGACTCTTTGTGACCCCACGGACTGTAGCCCACCAGGTTCCTCTGTCCCTGGCATTTTTCAGGCAAGAATCCTGGAGTGGGTTGCCATGTCCTCCTCCAGGGGGATCTTCCCGACCCAGGATTCCAGCCTGCATCTCCTGTGTCTCCTGCAAAGCAGGTGGACTCTTTACCTGCTAGCCCATCACTAATGTATCAGATCAGATCAGATCAGATCAGTC
Organism: Bos grunniens; assembly: GCF_055505025.1. NCBI lineage: Eukaryota > Metazoa > Chordata > Mammalia > Artiodactyla > Bovidae > Bos > Bos grunniens. The sequence continues at coordinate 14,226,504 of NC_141168.1, forward strand.
GCTCAGTCATGTCCGCTTCTTTGCGACCCCATGAATCGCAGCATGCCAGGCCTCCCTGTCCATCACTAACTCCCGGAGTTCACTCAGACTCACATCCATTGAGTCAGTGATGCCATCCAGCCATCTCATCCTCTGTCGTCCCCTTCTCCTCCTGCCCCCAATCCTTCCCAGCATCAGAGTCTTTTCCAGTGAGTTAACTCTTTGCATGAGGTGGCCAAAGTACTAGAATTTCAGCTTTAGCATCATTCCTTCCAAAGAAATCCCAGGGCTGATCTCCTTCAGAATGGACTGGTTGAATCTCCTTGCAGTCCAAGGGACTCTCAAGAGTCTTCTCCAACACCACAGTTCAAAAGCATCAGTTCTTCGGCGCTCAGCCTTCTTCACAGTCCAACTCTCACATCCATACATGACCACAGGAAAAACCATAGCCTTGACTAGATGGACCTTTGTTGGCAGAGTAATGCCTCTGCTTTTGAATATGCTATCTAGGTTGGTCATAACTTTCCTTCCAAGGAGTAAGCGTCTTTTAATTTCATGGCTGCAGTCACCATCTGTAGTGATTTTGGAGCCCAGAAAACATAAAGTCTGACACTGTTTCCCCATCTATTTCCCATGAAGTAGTGGGACCGGATGCCATGATCTTCGTTTTCTGAATGTTGAGCTTTAAGCCAACTTCATCACTCTCTACTTTCACTTTCATCAAGAGGCTTTTTAGTTCCTCTTCACTTTCTGCCATAAGGGTGGTGTCATCTGCACATCTGAGGTTATTGATATTTCTCCCGGCAATCTTGATTCCAGCTTGTGTTTCTTCCAGTCCAGCGTTTCTCATGATGTACTCTGCATATAAGTTAAATAAGCAGGGTGACATAATACAGCCTTGACGTACTCCTTTTCCTATTTGGAAACAGTCTGTTGTTCCTTGTCCAGTTCTAACTCTTGCTTCCTGATCTGCATACAAATTTCTCAAGAGGCAGATCACGTGGTCTGGTATTCCCATCTCTTTCAGAATTTTCCACAGTTGATTGTGATCCACACAGTCAAAGGCTTTGGCATAGTCAATAAAGCAGAAATAGATGTTTTTCTGGAACTCTCTTGCTTTTTCCATGATCCAGCGGATGTTGGCAATTTGATCTCTGGTTCCTCTGCCTTTTCTAAAACCAGCTTGAACATCTGGAAGTTCATGGTTCATATATTGTTGAAGCCTGGCTTGAAGAATTTTGAGCATTACTTTACTAGCATGTGAGATTAGTGCAATTGTGCAGTAATCTGAGTATACTTTGGCATTGCCTTTCTTTGGGATTGGAATGAAAACTAACCTTTTCCAGTCCTGCGGCCACTGCTGAGTTTTCCAAATTTGCTGGCATATTGAGTGCAGCACTTTCACAGCATCATCTTTCAGGATTTGGAATAGCTCAACTGGAATTCCATCACCTCCACTAGCTTTGTTTGTAGTGATGCTTTCTAAGGCCGACTTGCCTTCACATTCCAGGATGTCTGGCTGTAGGTCAGTGATCACACCATCGTGATTATCTGGGTCGTGAAGATCTTTTTTGTACAATTCTTCTGTGTATTCTTGCCATCTCTTCTTAATATCTTCTGCTTCTGTTAGGTCCATACAATTTCTGTCCTTTATGGAGCTCATCTTTGCATGAAATGTTCCTTTGGTATCTCTGATTTTCTTGAAGAGATCCCTAGTCTTTCCCATTCTGTTGTTTTCCTCTATTTCTTTGCACTGATTGCTGAAGAAGGCTTTCTTATCTCTTCTTGCTATTCTTTGGAATAGTTTGTCAGAATTTATTATCCATTCTTGAGTTAATGTCCACTAGTTTTCTCCTTTAGATTTTGGTGCCAGTACAAACAGGACTGCATTCTTATACCTTTCTTTACATACCAAGGTATAATATTTCCCTATGCCTGCGTATATAAAAATTGAACCTTAGGGTCACCACGTGAACTTTACAGACTAAGACAAAATGCTTTCCAAATTAAGCCAAATAAATAATCCCAGCAACTGTTGTGTGTTTTCTCGGGTTGCACATCTAAAATTCAATTGGTACTATTCTTTCTCAGTTTTAAAATTGCTGGCTGTGCCAGGTGGCATGTGGTTTACTAGTACCCTGAACAGGGCTAGAACCAGCGCCCTCTGCAGGGAAGCCCAGCATCTGAACCACTAGACCTCCATGGAAGTCCTGGCACTGAATGTTCATTAACCTTTGCTAGTCTATTAGGATAAAATAGCATATCACTCTAGTTTTAGTTTGCATTTGTATGATTTTTCAGTTTAGTTCAGTTCAGTCACTCAGTCGTGTCCAACATTTTGTGATCCCATGGACTGTAGCACACCAGGCATCTCTGTCCGTCACCAACTCCCAAAGCTTGCCATCGACTTGGTGATTCCATCCAACCATCTCATACTCTGTCACCCACTTCTCCTGCCTTCAATCTTTCCCAGGAACAGGGTCCTTTCCAATGAGTCAGGGCTTCATATCAGGTGGTCAAAGTATCGGAGCTTTAGCTTCAACTTCAGTCCTTCCAATGAATATTCAGAACTGGTTTCCTCTAGGATTGACTGGTTTCATCTCTTGGCAGTCCAAGAGGCTCTCCAGCACCACAAGAGTCTTCTCCAATACCACAGTTCAGAAGCATCAATTCTTCGGCGCTCGGCTTCATTTATGGTCCAACTCTCACATCCACACATGACTACTGGAAAAACCATAGTTTTGACTAGACAGACCTTTATCAGCAATGTCTCTGCTTTTTCATATGCTATAGGTTTGTCATAGCTCTGCTTTCAAGGAGCAAACATCTTTTAATTTCATGCCTCCAGTCACCATCTGCAGTGATTTGGGAGCCCAAGAAAATAAAACCTTTCATTGTTTCCAATTTCTCCTCATCTATTTGCCATGAAATGATGGGATTGGATGCTATGATCGTATGATGAAAAACTAAGAAGCCAAGCTTGAAGAACTTAAAAAGACCTCAGTAAAATAGCAAGGAGGGACTTTTAGGGGAGGGAGAAGTATTCTGTGTCTTGATTGTCATGCCAGCTATCGATACAGGTGCAAAATCTCGTTAAAAAGTATTGAAACGTATACTCAAATTGGGTGCATTTTATTGCAGAGTTGTTGCTTTTAAAGCTTGTGTAACTGTAGTATTCAGGACCTAGGGAGTTGCTGAGATTCTTGCTCAACTCCTCTGGTAGGGACAGCAGAGAAAAGCAGCCATGAACCACTAAGGAGTCCCTGGGTCTGGATCAATGAATGTGCTGAGCAAGGCAATCAGGGTGCCTCTGCTGTTTATTTCTGAAGGCACAGTTTTGCCAAGTGAAAAGCTCAAAATTACATGTCTTAATAAAGATTGTTAGGAACCCAGGAAAGTCACATCCTGTGTCTCCTTTGCCAGATACCCTGCAAACTGGGGAATCTGAGCCCCCCCTCACAGCTTCCTTCCTCTTCCTTGGGTTTGTGTTCCCACCAGCTGTTTTCCACCTCCCCTTCTGCTCATCCTGTGTGGCCATTTACAGACTTTTCCTTCTGCTTTATGCTCTTTCAAGGTGGGTTTCTGTTAGTTCCTACCCTCCTACGACACCACTGATTTCCTGAGCTGGGTCCACGGTGAGTTTGTGCTCTAAGAAGACCTGACGCGCAGCACTGTGGACTGGCTGCTGGCACAGAAGTACAGAGCCGAGTCCGCTGCCTCGGTGGAGTTGATTTCCAGGCTGCAGGGCGAGTTTTGGGGCCACGGAGCCAAAAATCGCTGTTGAAATACTTCTGTATCTTCCACAATGTCTTGATTCTTTAAGTAAGCCAAAAATTCAAATGCTCCTTCTGGCTTCTTGCGATACTAGTAAACATTAATGTGTCCTTTTATGGGGACACAATCCATCTTTGCTTTCTGGCCTTTTCCTTTGACCAGATGACCTGGACTCTGGATGAACTCAGTGTCCACGGAGCCTGTAAGGACTGAGAGAGTAAGTGCAATGAAAGCCCAGGAGAAAGGCTGATTTTGCAGCCACAGGAGAAAGTCCTGAGATTGGAATCCAACAGCTTCACAACAGGGACTTACCTGCTCCCCAGAAGAAAAAAAAAGCTGCACAGCACAGCAGGCTGAAGCACATGTCTGGCTCAGGGAGAAATCAGAGTGGTGACTTTTTCCCTAAGGTGCTCATCCCCCTTCAGCAACTTCTTGTGATGTGGTGGGTTCACGTGGTCATTATAGCCCCTGTGTACATGAGTCTCTAACATTTCATAGGCTGGGAGGGCAGAGAAAGCTGGGTAAACAACTAGTTTGAATTTGAAACTGCTTTATTTTTCTCTTTTCCTGATTCTTCTCTCTCATCAGTCTTTAAAGAATAGAAGTCATTTCACATCAGCAATTTATTTCCTTTTTTAACTTGTCTATTTGCCTTTTCCCCTTCTCCCATCCCTCTTAGGCAATGAATGATACACTTTGCTATATGTCAATCATACCTTCTAATGCATTTAAAAAATCGTATAGCAGCTACTTTATGTTAAAAAAAAATTTTTGATCTCTACAAATATTTATGATGAACATGCAATACATCTAGAGAAATAGCAAAATGAATGATCTTGCATGGAACAATCAGTTTAGGAAACAGACTTTCACTGAGAATTTTCAAGTCTCCGTGTTATTTTTCTAGATTCTTATCTTTCTTTCTCTACCTATCTTGGTAATCGTAACATTATCTTCCCTATTCTCTCTCTTTGCCTAAATTTCAGTGACTTTCATCAAGTTTCATGAGAATATCTTTTGTGATTTTGATTAGTGGTGCATGAACGCATAGATGATAGTACAAGAACAGGAATACTCTTTCTATTGGTTTAGCTTATTCATGATCATGGTGTATAGCTTCACTTGTTTCAGGTCTTTTAAATGTTTTCCCTAAAATGTAATAGTTTTCTGAATTAAGTCATCACTTACCTAATAGATTTTAATGTATTTTATATGTTGTTATAATTTGTAAATGGTCCCTCTCTTTAAAAAATATATTTTTGACTGTTTCTTGCTAACATATGGAAATAAATGGACTTTTTAAGTTTATGTTAAATTCAGTCAATTTATTAAATTTGTTGTTATTAATAATGCAATGCTTCTTTAGATTCCTTTGGTTCTTCTCAATTTTCCATCTGTCTTTAATCATTTCTTCGCTCCTTTCCTCATTCTCACCCTTTTTCTAGTTCTATTGGCTAGATATTCAGCACAATCATGACCAGAAATAGTGGCGGACTTCATTTACTTTCTTGTCAATTCTGTTTGACCCAGAGAGCTACAAGTAGTAGATAAGTGGTAGATGCTATGGAGGGTTAAAAAGTGTAAGATTAGGTCCTGCTATGAGAGGAGTTATTGGCATGCCAGGATATTTGCAAATCATTCTCCCAGCTGTTTCTGGACCAGGTTCTTCTTGACTGACCCACAGCTCAGTTCAGTTCAGTTTCTCAGTCGTGTCTGACTCTTTGTGACCCCATGAATCGCAGCACACCAGGCTTCCCTGTCCATCACCAACACCTGGAGTTCACTCAGACTCACATCCATCGAGTCAGTGATGCCATCCAGCCATCTCATCCTCTGCCGTCCCCTTCACCTCCTGCCCCCATTCTCTCCCAGCATCAGAGTCTTTTCCAGTGAATCAACTCTTCACATGAGGTGGCCAAAGTACTGGAGTTTCAGCTTCAGTATCATTCCCTCCAAAGAAATCCCAGGGCTGATCTCCTTCAGAATGGACTGGTTGGATCTGCTTGCAGTCCAAGGGACTCTCAAGAGTCTTCTTCAACACCACACTTCAAAAGCATCAATTCTTTGGTGCTCAGCTTTCTTCACAGTCCAACTCTCACATCCATACATGACCATTGGAAAAATCATAGCCTTGACTAGATGGACCTTTGTTGGCAAAGTAATGTCTCTGCTTTTGGATATGTTATCTATGTTGGTCATAACTTTCCTTTCAAGGAGTAAGCATCTTTTAATTTGATGGCTGCAATCACCATCTGCAGTGATTTGGGAGCCCAAAAATATAAAGTCTGACACTGTTTCCACAGTTTCCCCATCTATTTCCCAGGAAGTGATGGGACCAGAGGCCATGATCTTCGTTTTCTGAATGTTGAGGTTTAAGCCAACTTTTTCACTCTCCTCTTTCACTTTCATCAAGAGGCTTTTTAGTTTCTCTTCACTTTCTGCCATTATGGTGGTGTCATCTGCATATCTGAGGTTATTGATATTTCTCCTGGCAATCTTGATTCCAGCTTGTGTTTCTTCCAGCCCAGTGTTTCTCATGACATACTCTGCATATAAGTTAAATAAGCAGGGTGACAATATATGGCCTTGACATACTCCTTTTCCTATTTGGAACCAGTCTGTTGTTCCATGTCCAGTTACAACTGTTGCTTCCTGACCTGCATATAGGTTTCTCAAGAGGCAGGTCAGGTGGTCTGGTATGCCCATCTCTTTCAGAATTTTCCACAGTTTATTGTGATCCACGCAGTCAAAGCCTTTGGCATAGTCAATAAAGCAGAAATAGATGTTTTTCTGGAACTCTCTTGCTTTTTTGATGATCCAGAGGATGTTGGCAACTTAATCTCTGGTTCCTCTTCCTTTGCTAAAACCAGCTCAGTTGACCATACTTGTGTGGGTTTATTTCTAGACACTCAGTTCTGTTTGGATCAATGAATGTGCAGAGGCAGGTGATCAGGGTGCCCAGGGAAAACAGATGACGTGCTGATTATCCTTATTCCTGAAGGTACAGCTTTGCCAGATGAAAAGCTCAGAACTGTTTATTTTAATAAAGATTCTTAGGAATCCATCAAAGTCATATCCTGTGTCCCCTTTGCCAGATACCCTGCCAGCTGGGGAATCTGAGACCCCTTACAGCTTCCTGCCCCTTTCTTGGATTTGTATTCCCACCAGTTATTTTCCACCTCTCCTTCTGCTCATCCTGTGTTACCATTTACAGATTTTTCCATCTGCTTTATGCTCTCTCAAGGTGGGTTTCTGTTAGTTCCTACCCTCCTACAACACCACTGATTTCCAGAGCTGGGTCCATGGTGAGTTTGTGCTCTAAGAAGAGCTGATGCACAGCACTATGGACTGGCTGCTGGCACAGAAATACAGAGCTGAGTCCGCTGCTCGGTGGAGTTGATTTCCAGGCTGCAGGGTAAGTTTTGGTGGCACTGAGCTGAAAATCTATGTTTGAACATGGCTGTATCTTCTATAATTTTTTCATTGTAAGTAAACCAAAAACTCTAATGCTTCTCCAGCTTCTTATGATACCAATAAACATTAATATGTCCTTTTTTGGGGACACAATCCATTTTTGCTCTCTGGTCTTTTCCTTTGACCAGATGACTGGGACTCTGCATGACCTCAGTGTCCATGGAGCCTGTGAGAAAACAGAGAGAAAGTGAAGAAAAAGTCCTTGAAGGAGCCTGATTTTGCAGCCTCAGGAGAAAGTCCTGAATCTAGAATCCAATTAATTCACCTCACATGCTCCCCAGAATAAAAGAGCCACACAGCACAGGAGGCCAAGGCACATGGCTGGCTCAGGGAGAAAGCAGTGCAGTGGCTTTTCCTCTCAGGGCCTCCTCCCCCTTCAGCATCTCCTTGTGACGTGGTTGCTTCCTGTGGTCGTCACAGTCCCCACATACGTGAGAGGCTAGCTTTTCATAGGCTGGGAGGGCAGGGAAAGCTGGTGAAACAACTGGTGTGGATTTCAGACGGCTTCAATTGTCTTTTTCCTGATTCTGCTCTTTCATCATTTCTTTAAAAATGAAAATCAGTTGCATATCAGTAACTTACTTGCTTTTCATCTTGTCAGTTTGCCTCCTCCCCTGCTCTCTTCCCTTCAGACAATGAAACACACAACTTGCTGTTGGTCAGTATTAACTTCTACTGTGCTTACAAATGAATACAGCAGCCACCTTATACTAACAAGCCAAATTTTAAACTATACAAAAGAAATATTTGTGATGGATATAAAATGCATCTAGAGAAATAATAAAATGAGTCATCTAGCCTGAAATTCTTTGCTTAGGAGACAGATTCTCTCTGAGAATTTTTAAGTCCCTGTGTTATTTTTCCAGATTTTATAATTCTTTCTCTACTGGGTCTAGGAAAACATAATCCTAAAGTTTAAGTTTGTACTCACTTTCCTTCCATTATCAGTTTGAGGAGCCTGGTATGCTGCAGTCAGTCCATGGGGTAGCTAAGAGTCCAACACAACTGAATGACTTCACTTTCACTTTTCACTTTCATGCATTGGAGAAGGAAATGGCAACCCACTCCAGTGTTCTTGCCTGGAGAATTCCAGTGACGAAGGAGCCTGGTGGGCTGCCATCTATGGGGTCGCACAGAGTTGGACACGACTGAAGCGACTTAGCAGCAGAAGCAAGAATCTGTAAATTATATTTTAATCAGTGTTTTATGTCTTTGAAATTTATCTAAGGGATTTATTCTGTTTATACTTTTTCTGTGTCATATTTTTATTCAGTTTTATGTCTGTGATAATAATTTATGTTTTTGCAGATAATTTTATATAATTCACTTTTGCTAATATGTGCATGCCTGCTCATTCCCTCAGTCGTGTCTGACTCTTTGTGACTCCACGGACTGTAGCCCACCAGGTTCCTCTGTCCCTGGGATTTTTCAGACAAGAATCCTGGAGTGGGTTGCCATGTCCTCCTCCAGGGGGTCTCTCGACCCGGGGATCCAACCTGCATCTCCCGTGTCTCCTGCAAAGCAGGCGGATTCTTTACCTGATGAGCCATCACTAATATGTAAGGTTCCATTTATTATTAATAGTTAGTCAGAATTGATTATCCATTCTGAGTTCATGTCCACTAGTTTTCTCCTCTAGATTTTGGTGCTAGTCCAAACAGGACTTCATTCTTATACCTTTCTTTACATACCAAGGTATAATATTTCTCTATACCTGGGAATATAAAAATTGAGCCTTAGGGTCACCATGTCAACTTTACATTCTAAGACAAAATGCTTTCCAAATTAAAATGAAGTTGCTCAGTTGTGTCTAATTCTTTGTAACCCCATGGACTGTAACCCGCCAAGCTCCTCTGTCCATGAAATTTTCCAGGCAAGAATACTGGAGTGGGCTGCCATGTCCTTCTCCAGGGGATCATCCCAACCCAGGGATTGAACCCTGGTCTCCAGCATTGCAGGCAGATGCTTTACCATCTGAGCCACGAGGGTAGCCCCAGGGAAGCTCCAAATTAAGCCAGATAAATAATCCCAACAACTGTTGTGTGTTTTCTTGGGTTGCACATCTAAAATTCAATTGGTACTATTCTTTCAAGTTTTATAAATTTCTGGCTGTGCTCAGTGGCATGCGGTTTATTAGTACCCTAGACAGGAGTAGAACCAGCCCCACCCCCTCCCCCAAAGGGAAGCCCAGAATCTTAACCACTAGACGCCATGGAAGTCCTGTCACTTATCTTCTTTTAACTTTGCCAGTCTATTAGGATAAAATGGTATATCACTCTAGTTTTAGTTAGCATTTTTATGATTTTTCAGTTTAGATCAGTTCAGTCACTCAGTCATGTCTGACTCTTTGTGACCGCATGGACTGCAGCATACCAGACTTCCCTGTCCATCACCAACTCCCGGAGCTTGCTCAAACTCATGTCCATTGAGTTGGTGATGCCATCCAACTATCCCATCCTCTGTCATCCCCTTCTCCTCCTGCCTTCAATCTTTCTAGCATCAGCATCTTTTCCAATGAGTCAGGGTGTCATATCAGGTAGCCAAAGTGTTGGAGCTGCACCTTCAACATCAGTCCTTCCAATAAATATTCAGGACTGATTTCCTTTACGATTGACCAGTTTGATTTCCTTGCAATCCAAGGGACTCTCAAGAGTCTTCCCCAACACCACAGTTTAAAAGCATCAATTCTTTGGTGCTCAGCCTTCTTTATGGTCCAACTCTCACAACCATACAAGACTACTGGAAAAAGAATAGCTTTGACTAGACAGAGCTTTGTTGGCAAAGTAAATGTCTCTGGTTTTTAATATGCTGTCTAGGTTGGTCACTGCTTTTCTTCCAAGGAGTAAGAGTCTTTTAATTTCATAGCTGCAGTCACTATCTGCTCTGATCTTGGAGCCCAGAAAATAAGGTCTGTCACTGTTTCCATCGTTTCCCCATCTATCTGCCAGGAAGTGATGGGACCGATGCCATGATCTTAGTTTTTTGAATGTTGAGTTTTAAGCCAACGTTTTCACTCTCCTCTTTCATTTTCATCAAGAGGCTCTTTAGCTCCTCTTCGCTTTCTGCTATAAGGGTGGTATCATCCGCATATCTGAGGTTATTGATATTTCTCCCAGAAATTTTGACTTCAGCTTGTGCTTCATCCAGCCCAGCATGTCACATGATGTACTCTGCATATAAGTTAAATAAACAGGGTGACAATCTACGGCCTTGATGTACTCCTTTCCCAATTTTCAACCAGCCTGTTGTTCCATGTCCAGTTCTAACTGTTGCTTCTTGACACACATACAGGTTCCTTAGGAGGCAGATCAGGTGGTCTGGTAGTTCCATTTCTTTCAGAATTTTCCACAGTTTGTTGTGATCCACACAGTCAAAGGCTTTAGCGTAGTCAGTGAAGCAGAAGTAGATCTTTTTATACAATTCTCTTACTTTTTGATTGAATATATTTTTTCTGTTCATAGGCCACTAGTGTTTTTAGCACACTGCCATTTGACCATATTTCTTTTTGAATGTTCAGCTATTACTTACTTGTAGCAATTCCTTACATATTCCTGATAGCAAACTTTGTCAGTTACACATGCTGCTAATATCTGTTCAATCAGTGGCTTGTCTTTCACTCATTGTAATGCCTTTTTTTTTAAGTTGGAATTCCTAATTTAGTTGAGTCTACATTCTCTTTGGGGAGGGTATACATTTAATTCTTTATAATTATGTTCTTGTACCCCAAGATCATAAAGATACACTTAAAAGTTATTTACCAGACAGCTAACATTTAACATTTTACACACATGTGTGTATGCATTTGATACTTTAATAATGATTATTTTTGCTTAGGCTGTGGAAATGAATTTAAATCCATCTTTATTTCTTTGGATAACAGCTTGTCCAAGAAGAACATAGCATTATTCCCCTGCAAACCTCCAGTGAGGGTCCTATCATATATAAAATGCCTACTTAAACACCAGTTCAGTTCAGTTCAGTCACTCAGTCGTGTCCAACTCTTTGCAACCCCATGAATCGCAGTACGCCAGGCCTCCCTGTCCATCACCAACTCCCAGAGTCCACCCAAACCCATATCCATCAAGTCGGTGATGCCATCCAATCATCTCATCCTCTGTCATCCCCTTCTCCTCCTGCCCTCAATCTTTCCCAGCATCAGGGTCTTTTCCAATGAGTCAGCTCTTCACATCAGGTGGCCAGAGTATTGGAGTTTCAGCTTTAGCATCAATCCTTCCAATGAACACCCAGGACTGATCTCCTTTAGGATGGACTGGTTGGATCTCCCTGCAGTCCAAGGGACTCTCAACAGTCTTGTCCAACACCACAGTTCAAAAGCATCAATTCTTCAGAGCTCAGCTTTCTTTATAGTCCAACTCTCACATCCATACATGACCACTGGAAAAGCCACAGCCTTGACTAGACGGACTTTTGTTGGCAAACTAATGTCTCTGCTTTTTAAAATGCTGTCTAGGTTGGTCATAACTTTCCTTCCAAGGAGTAAGCGTCTTTTAATTTCATGGCTGCAGTCACCATCTGCAGTGATTTTGTAGCCCAGAAAAATAAAGTCTGACACTGTTTCCACTGTTTCCCCATCTATTTGCCATGAAGTGATGGGACCAGATGCCATGATCTTTGTTTTCAGAATGTTAAGCTTTAAGCCAACTTTTTCACACTCCTCTTTCACTTTCTTCAAGAGGCTTTTTAGTTCCTCTACAGTTTCTGCCATAAGGGTGATGTCATCTGCATATCTGAGGTTATTGATATTTCTCCCGGCAATCCTGATTCCAGCTTGGCCTTCTTCCAGCCCAGCATTTCTCATGATGTACTCTGCATAGAAGTTAAATAAGCAGGGTGACAATATACAGCCTTGACGTACTCCTTTTCCTCTTTGGAACCAGTCTGTTTTTCCATGTCCAGTTCTAACTGTTGCTTCCTGATCTGCATACAGGTTTCTCAAGAGGCAGGTCAAGTGGTCTGGGATTCCCATCTCTTTCAGAATTTTCCACAGTTTATTGTGATCCATGCAGTCAAAGTCTTTGGCATAGTCAATAAAGCAGAATAGATGTTTTTCTGGAACTCTCTTGCTTTTTCTATGATCCAGCTTAACTTTGATCCCCTTTTAAATCCATGATTTTCATTTGTCTCTTTATTTATGCCTTTTTCATTATCCTAAATTAGAAATGATTTGATGGTTCAAGGAGAAATCACCTTACTTTGTCCCTGTTCAACATTCCTTTCTCTGTTCTCTGTGTTGACCACTTAAATTTCAGATGACTTTCATCAGATTTCATGAAAATATCTTTTGTGATTTTCATCAGCCCTGAACAAACAGTTGGTAGTGCAGAATTAGGAACACTCTTACCATTTGTTTTACTGATTCATGATCATGGTATACATTTTCACTTATTTCAGATTTTTTAATGTTTTCATCTAAAATTTAATCCCTTTCTGAATTACAGTCTCATTTATTTAATAGATTTATTTTTATGTATTTTATATGTTACATTACAATTTTTAAATCATCTCTCTTTAAAAAATATTTTAACTGTTGATAACATATGGAATAAAGTTTTTATATTTATGTTAAATTCAATAAGCTTATTAAATCTGTTATTAATAAGAATGCATTGCATTTTTAGATTCCTTTGGTTCCTCTTCCTAAATTGCCATCTGTCTTTTAAAACTTTTCTTCCCCTCCTTTTCTCATTCTCAGCCTTTTTTCTTGTTCTCCTGGCTGGAATTTGGCAAAATCTTTACTAGATATACTGATGCCGTTCATTTACTTATTTATCAATTATATTTGACTCGGAGAACTACAGGTACTAAATATGTGGTAGATGCTATGAGGGTTACAAGGTATGAGATTACATCCTGCTATTAAAGGAGTTATCCACATGCCAAGTGAAAGTGAAAATGATCGTCGGTCGTGTCTGACTCTTTGCCACCCATGGACTGTAGTCTGCCAGGCTCCTCTTCCCATGGAATTCTCGAGACAAGAATACCAGAGTGGGTTGCCTTGCCCTCCTCCAGGGGATCTTCCCTACTCAGAGATCAGACGAATGTCTCTTACATCTACTGCATTGACCACTAGTGCCACCAGGGAAGCACATCACTCTTCCGACTGGTATTGGCCCAGGTTCATCTTGGCTGACCCACATGAAGCCAAGACACTAGATGCCCAGGCTTGCTGCAGAAAGTGAGAGTGAAAGTCGCTCAGTCATGTCCAACTCTTTGTGACCCCATGGACTACACAGTCCGTGGAATTCTCCAGGCCAGAATACTGGAGTGGGTCGTTCCCTTCTCTAGGGGATCTTCCCAAAGCAGGGATCAAACCCAGGTCTCCCACATTGCAGGTGAATTCTTTACCAGCTGAGCCACCAGGGAAGCCCAAGAAGACTTGAGTGGGTAGCCTATGCTTTCTCCAGCAGATCTTCCCTACCCAGGAATTGAACTGGGGTCTCCTGCATTGCAGGCAGATTCTTTACCAGCTGAGCCACTAGGGAAGCCCATTTGCGTCAGGGAAGGGGTTTATTTGCAAAGCAATCAGGCAAAGAGATGAAAGATCTTCTGCCCAATTTTAAAACTGTGTTGTTTGTGTTTTCATATTGAGTTGCCTGACTGTTTATATATTTTGCATATTAATGGTTTACTGATTATTGTGTTTGCATATATTGTCTTCCATTCAGCACGTTATCTTTTTCTTTCGTCAGTGGTTCTCTTTTGTTTGTTTGTTTTTGCTGTAAGAAGATTTTAAGGTTAATTCAATTGCATTTGCTTATTTTTGCTTTTGTTTTCCTTCCCCAGTGAGACAGATCTGAATATGCATTGCTACAGTAGATGTCAAGAGTGTTCTGACGGTGCTTTCTCCCAGGAGTTTTGTTGTTCCTGGCCTGCACGTCAGTCGTTAATCCATTTTGAGTTTATGTAAGTGTTTGGAGTGTAAAAACGTTCTAATTTCATTCATTTATGGAGCTGTCCAGTTTTACCAGTACTACTTATTAAAGACAATCTTTTCTAAACTGTATATTCTTGCATTCTTTGTCATAGTTTAACGGACCGTGTTTTCATGGGTTTATTTCTAGACTCTCAATTGTATGTCCATTTTTGTGGCAATACCATTCTGTTTTGATTATTATAGCTCTGTATTAATAATATTGACTGAAGTCAGAGAGTATGACACCTTTAGCTTTGTGGGCATTTTTTTATTCTCTTGAATGCTCTTTACTATCTGGGGTCTTCTGTGTCTTTCACATAAATTTTAGAACTATTTGGTCTAGTTCTGTGAAAATATTGTAGGCATTTCGATTGGGACTGCATTAAATCTGTAGTACAGACCTTTTAGCAATATTAATTTTAGAAATGGCCCATGAGAGGAACAAGAAATGAATTCACAGACTTGACCAGCGGAGATGCAGCAACTGAAATTCTTCTTTGCAAGTCATGCGTTTTGCAGTCAAATAACTCCTTAAATATAGTTAACTCACTGGTTTATTTTCATAAGCAAAATGTATCTCTGCATAACTCTTCCAGTATGGTTGAATTAGTTTCTTTTACTTTAAAGCAGAATAATACTAACAGGCACACAAAAAATGAGGCTGCTCTTATGATCTCAGGTATGGTTGCTGGTGAACATTAATTTCTGGAGAAGGTGTTTTTCTATAAATATTGCAGTTGAGACATCAATTGAAAAATGTAAAGACTAAATCAAAGTGTGATAATGCAAAGTCTTGGAAGAAATATTTGAATAAATAAATTCCATATGAGTATTAAAAAGTAAATTCATAATACATGTCTTAAAAATTTAGAGAAAAGTAAAAAAAAAATTCAACAGAATATGTGCTGGACATAGTCAATAAAAAATATACAAAGCAATGGTAAAAGAAATTACAAAGACCTTAGTAAATTAGCATGGAGGGATTTTGGGGGAGGGGAAAATAGTCTGTGTCTTGATTCTCACGCTGGTTGCATGGGTTAAAACCTTGTCACAATGTACTGAAATGCAGACCTAAATTGGTGCGTTTTGTTTTGGTATGTTATGCCTCAAAGTTGCTTTTAAAAGTTGCACGATTGCAGGAATCTGGTTGAAGGGAGATGCTGATTTTTCTGCTCAGTTTCTCTGTCAGGGACAGATGAGAAGCAGCCATGAACCCTGAGGAGTCTCTGGGTCTAGAACAATGAATGTGCTGAGCCAGGTGACCAGGGTCCCCACGGAAGACAGGTGACCTGCCGATTATGCCTATGTCTGCAGCCACAGCTTTGCCAGATGAAAAGCACGGAACTGCATGTTTTAATAAAGATGGTTAGAAACCCATCAAGGTCACATCCTGTGTCCCCTTTGCCAGATACTCTGCAAACTGGGGAATCTGAGACCCCTCACAGCTTCCTTCCTCTTTTTTGGGTTTGTGTTCCCACCAGCTGTTTTCCACCTCCCCTTCTGCTTGTCCTGTGTGGCCATTTACAGATTTTTCCATCTGGTTTATGCTCTTTCAAGGTGGGTTTCGTTAATTCCTACCCTCCTACGACACCACTGATTTCCTGAGCTGGGTCCACGGTGAGTTTGTGCTCTAAGGAGAGCTGACGCGCAGCACTGTGGACTGGCTGCTGGCACAGAAATACAGAGCCGAGTCCGCTGCCTCGGTGGAGTTGATTTCCAGGCTGCAGGGTAAGTTTTGGGGGCACTCAGCTGAAAATCGCTGTTTGAACATGGCTGTATCTTCTGTAATTTTTCCATTCCACTAATAAACCAAAAACTAAAATGCTTCCAGCTTCTTGCGATACCAGTAAACATAAGAGTGTCGTCTTATGGGGACACAATCCATCTTTGCTTTCTGGTCTTTTCCTTTGACCAGATGACTGGGACTCTGAGTGACCTCAGTGTCCATGGAGCCTGTAAGGAAAGAGAGAAAGTGCAGTGAAAGCCCAGGAGAAAGCCTCATTTTGCAGCCACAGGAGAAAGTCCTGAAACTGGAATCCAATAAATTCACCTCACCTGCTCCCCAAAAGAAAACAAAAAGCCGCACAGCACAGAAGGCTGAAGCACATGGCTGGCTCAGGGAGAAAGCAGGGCAGGGGCTTTTTCTCTAAGGCTCCTCATCCCCCTTCAGCACCTGCTTGTGACGGGATTACTTTTCGTGGTCATCATATAGAAAATGAGACTAACGTTGCACAGCCTGGGAGGGCAGAGCAAGCTGTTAAACTACTGGTGTGGATTTCAAACTGCTTTAGTTTTCTTTCTCCTGATTCTGCTCTTTCACTATTTCTTTAAAAATAACAGTTATTTGCATATTAACAATTTATTTCCTTTTCTACCTTGTAGATTTGCCTCCTCCCTTCCCTCTCAGGCAATGAACAGCTTGCTGTTATCAATCATAGTTTCCACTGCACTTAAAAAATCATATATCTGCCTCTTTAAATTAAAAAGTTAAATGTTGAACTTATGCAAAATAATATTTATGATGAATATGCGATGCATTTAGGGAAAAAAAAATGAATCCTCTTGTTTGAATCAATCAGTTTAGGCATTAGATTAGCACTAAGAATGTTTAAGCCCTTGTGTTATTTTTATAGACTTTATTGTTATTTTTCTACCATGTCCATGTAACTACACTCCTGAAGTTCATATTTTTATTCACTTGCTTTTCATTACAGTTTTTCTCATTTATGTAAGAATCTGCAAATTTTGTATTAATCAGTGTTGTATGTCTTTTAAATTCTTTTGTGGGAGTTCTTTTTCTTGGCCATGCTCTTTTCATTCAACATATGCCTATGATATTAAATCATGTTGTCTCATGTAGTTTTAGATAAATCAGTTTCACTAATATGTAGGAGTCCATTTACTGGTTTGTCAGAATCTACTATCCATTTAACCTCATGCACCCTCTTTTTTTTCTTTTTTTGTTTTCTTTTTTTTTCAACCAGATTTTAATGCTATGACAAATAGGAGTGTATTCTTACACAATTACACTTTAAACTTAGGTGTAAAGTTTCTCTATACCTGTGATTGTAAAACTTGAGCCTTAGGGTCACCATGTCTGTTTTACATAGCAAGACAAAATGGTTTCCAAATTAATTAAGCAAATAAATAGTCCCACAACAGTTTATGAACTACATTCAAATGTTCCTCGTCTAGCATCTAGTACACTGGCATGTACTGTTCTTTTAATTTGTCAGTCTGTTAGGTTAAAGTGGCATCTCACTACAGCTTTAGCTTGCATTTTTATGACTGCGAAGGAGATTGATATTCTAAAGTAATACATTTATAGGCCACTGGTTTTTCTGTACATTGCTCTTTTCGCATACTTTTGGTGGATTAACTATCATTTATTTTTAACCGTTCTTCATATATCTCAGATACTGAACTTTGTCATTTACATGTATGCTAATATCTTTTCAATTTGTGACTTTGTAAATTTTTTGTTGATATTTCTTATTTAGTAAAGTCTATCATTCTTTTTTGGGGGAAGGTGTGAATTCTTTAATTCTTTATAAGCAATGTTTCCATAGCTCAAGTTCATAAAAATATATTCTTATAATATTTACCAAATAGTTAATAATTTAAATGTTGCATTTAAGCATTTAATCCTTGTAGTTTTTTTTTTTTTTTTTTTGCTTATGTTGTGAGAAAGAGTTTAGATTAATTTCTCTTCCTGTGGAGAACTACTTGTCCCAGAAGAACCTGTATATTGCATTACTCCCCTACATACCTGCAGTGGTGGCTTTACCGTATATTAAGTGCCTATGTATGCACAGTGCTATTTTAAATTTATGATTTTCCATTTGTCCACTTAGTTATATGAAATTATAAAATAATTTGATGATTAGATTGCAAATTCACATCACTTTGTAGTTCTTTACTATTATCTTGAGTATTCTCTCCTCTTTTTCCCACTTTAATTAATTCCTGTTGGGACTTTGTTTAGTGATGTAGTGAATATATAGATGATAGTGCTGAAATTGGAATAATTTGAGTACTGGTTTAACTTATTCATGATCATGGCATGTAACTTCAGTTATTTGAGTTTTTAAAATGCCTTCCTCTAAAATTTAATAAATTTCTGATTGCTTATCTTTGTATAGATTTAGGTGTATTATCTTTTATATTTTCTGTTACTAAATGATCTCTCTTTAAAAATCTATTGCTAGTGTATGGGAATAAACTGACTTTATGTTAATTTTCATTAACTTATTAAATGTTATTATAAATAATGCAATGCTTCTTTAGATTCCTTTGCACCTTCTAAACTTGTTATCTGTCTATAATCACTCTTTCCCCCTTCTGTTTTCATTTTCATGCTTTTTTCTTGTTTTGCCAGGGGGGAAATTCAACACAATGTGAAGCAGAACTAGTGATGACCTTCATTGACTTACTTATCAATGACATGTGACCAGAACAACTACTGGTACTGTGATACGTGCTCTGGGGATTAGGAAGTGCAGAATTAGATCCTGCTATTTTCAAGCCCTATTGTCATCCCAGGATAGCTGCAAATCATTCTCCCAACTGTTACCAGGTTCATTTTGCCCTAAGTACAAGGAACAAACTGCTGAGACTCTGATGTTTGCAGCAAAGTAGGGGTTTCTTCTCAAGCCAGCCAAGCAATGGTATCCCCCGACCCCTACCCCATAGGGCTGACTCTGCGACCCATGAACTATAGCCCTCCAGGCTCTTCTGTCCATGGGATTCTCCTGGCAAGAATACTAGAGCGGGTTGTTGTTTCCTTCTCCAGGGGATCTTCCCGACCCAGGGATGGAACCCATGTATCCTGCATTGGCCTGTGGGCTCTTTACCACTGAGCCACCAGGGAAAACAAGACCTCAAATCCACCTCCGCAAAGGCAAGGGGCACAGGGTATTTACAGGGTCACGAATGAAGCATGACCTGAAGGTCTGAGATACGGGCTTCCATGGTGGCTCAGTGGTAAAGAAATCCACCCTGCCACTGCAAGGGATGCGGGTTCAATCCCTGGGTTGGGATGATCCTCTGGAGAAGGAAATGGCAACCCACTCCAGTGTACTTGCCTGGAGAATCCCATGAACAGAGGAGCCTGACGGGCTACATCCATGGGGTCGCAAAGTGTCGGGCACGAGTTAGCTACTGGGCATGTGCACATGGGGAGCCTGGGGCGCTTGGGAAGCTTGGGGGAGGGTGACTGAAAAAACGTGCATGCGTTGTCCTTCTCTGCTGGGGTAAATGAGCTATAGCCTCTGCCCGTTCACCACAGAAGTGCTCAGCAAGATCTGAGAATGGAGTCTTGGATCCTCTGAGGTCAAAAGGTCCCCAGGCAGACACCTGTGCTTCCCAAGGAGGAGGGTCACTGGTTCTAACCAGTCTCAACCAGTTTGGCTCAAACTAGACACAGCTGACTCTGGGCTCTGCTGCACTACCGGCAGTTTCCTGGAAAATAACTCAGGAAAACATCTTATTCAGGATACATGCCACGTGGAGGCCAAGCAAGTCTTAAAACAACCTTGATTAGTGAAGGCAGGTGCAATGGATCTGATTAATCCTTACTCATGCTTTCACAACCACTACCTCAAAGATCTCACCTGAGTTTCCAGAAGTATCAGACAACTTCTCAAATGAAGGAAGGTTGGTGCTGCTCTCTATGCATGGAAGTGTTTTACAGAAAGACTCACATCACCCCCTAGTGCTCAAGTGAAAGTCTCTCAGGCGTGTCCGACTCTGGGCCAGTGCATGGGATTCTTCAAGCCAGAATACTGGAGTGGGTAGCGTTTCCCTTCTCCAGGGGATCTTCCCAACCAAGGGACTGAACCCAGATCTCCCATATTGCAGGTAGATTCTTTACCAGCTGAGCCATAAGGGAAGCCCAAGAATACTGGAGTGGGTAGCCTATCCCTTCTCCAGTGGATCTTCCTGACCCAGGAATTGAACCGGAGTTTCCTGCATTGCAGGAGGATTCTTTGCCAAAGGGATGCCCTGATAACTCTGACTGACTGACTGACTAGATGGTCAGAGGAGCACACTTCTCACAGGCCCTCTGGTCTGAGGCAGTCTTCACCTCCTGTGTGGCGGGTGGGGAGTTTCTCTACGCTGCACAGTGGCAGCAGACATTCCAAGAATCATCAGGACCAGAAAACATGCAGCCATGGGTGTGGTGACCTGCTGGAGTACTGCAGAGACTTGCTACTAGTACTTAGTTACACAGTCACTGATCCAGTACTGATTGGTGTTATTGATCAGTTGATTAAACTTAATCTCTTAGGGCCACATTCAAGGTGAGTGGGCTCCTCAGATCTCTGTCCTCAGTCCTTTGATCTTTTCTTCGTATATTCTGTCATCAAGGGATCAAGAAGGCACTTTCACTCTTCCAATTATGGAAATTGTCCCAAATTTTTACCTTCACCCAGGTCCATTTTTTGAGCCCCTGACTCCTACGTGCCACTGCTTTCTGCATATTTCTGGTGAGATTTCTGTCCCAGAGCATCCCCAATATCAAGAAAATCATGATCTTCTTCCCACTTGGTCCTCCTGATTCGTCTTATTTGAAGTCAAAACCTTCCTCTCCATCTATTGCCTCTCGTGATGAATCAGTTACCCAGGTCTTGATTTCATTTCCTAATTATGTTTTAAAACTCTCATTTCCCTGTATCTCTAGCACTGCCACCATCATTGTCCTAGCTTCAATATCCCTTCAGTTGTTTCTTTCATTGTCTCTCCTTTTTGATCTCACAGGCGTGTTGTTGTTGTTTAGTCACTAAGTCCTGTCCAAGACTCTTTTGTGACCCCATGGACTGCAGCACACCAGACTTCCCTGTCTATCACTATCTCGCTGAGTTTGCTTAAACTTGGGTCCACTGAGTCGCTGGTGCCATCCACCCATCTCATCTTCTGTTGCTCCCTTCTCCTCTTGCTCTCAGTCTTTCCCAGCATAAGGGTCTTTCCAACAAGTCAGCTCTTCACCCCAGGTGGTCAAAATATTGGAGCTTCAGCTTCAGCATCAGTCCTTCCAGTGAATATTCGGGACTGATTTCCTTTAGGGTGGACTGGTTGGATCTCCTTGCAGTCCAAGGGCCTCTCAAGAGTCTTCTCCAGCACCACAATTTGAAAGACTCTATTTCTAGGCTTTTTATATTTTGCTAATCAAATGGATATCAGTTTACATATAATTGCATCTTTCTCCATGTTTCTTGATCACCAGGAAATCAATGTTTATTGATTACAGATGTTTCTTCTCCGAAGTGTATGTTAATAAGATTTACAGTCAATGTGTGATTTTTCTCTTTCCTAGAAAAGGATTTTTATAGGGGTTTAAACTCAGTGCTTCACTTACTAGCTTGTTGCTTCTGACAGAACTTTCTAGTTTTGCAGACAAGCCTTTTTTTTGAAGTCATTCTTATTTATCCTCTCTGTCTTCTTCTCCCTCTGATCCCTTTGTGAAGGTTCTGCGCATGCTCTGTACTTGGGTGTAGAGGGTTGCCCTGTCCAGTCCTACCCTGTTCTTTTATCAACCTCAATACTGTATAGAGCACATCCCTGAATTCTTTCATGAGTGAACATCTCTACTTGGCTGCCTAATGATTCCATTTGTCTTGAGAGTCTAGGATGGTGACAAGACAGTGCTGAATTTTCTTGGAGGAAAAAACTCCAGTGTTTATTATAAAAGTGTTAGTCACACAGTCATGTCTGACTCTTTGTGATCCCATGGACTATAGCCTGCCAGGATACTCTATCCATGGAATTTTCCAGACAAGATATTGGATTGGGTTGCCATTCCCTTCTCCAGGGGAACTTCTCAACCCAGGGATAGATCAAACTCCCTGTCTCCTGCATTGCAGATGGATTCCTTACTGTCTGAGCCACCAGGGAAGCCCATTATTGAAGTATTCATTGCTTTATAGAAGCCTTTCGGATCTACCTATAGGATTATGTGTCAATTTATCTAAAAACATATGATTAGCATACGGGAGAATCAGAAAAAAAAATCCAGATTTTATAATTTTCAGCCCAGGGAACTTTCCAGGTTGGTTGGCCATTTACAGGCCTAGCTCCATTTCCATATGGCTAGTTCTCAAGCACCATACCTTCCCCCTGCTCTCTACTCAGATATTTTTCTCTCCGTTTCTCTCTCTACACACACAGCCACAGATGACTCAGTCAGAGAGGCTGTGGCTTTTCTCTCTCCACACCTCCTTCCACAGGGCCCCATGGTTCAGTGGGGTGGGAAGGGGGTTGCTACCAAGATTCTTGTCTGGGTCTCTGATCTCTGCCCAGCGCTGTGTCTCTAGCACCACAGAAGTAGAGGCTGCTGTCTGCAGGATCCACACGTGTCACCGTCAGAGATGAAAATGTTAGGTCTGGATGACTGATGGGAAACTTGTCCTTGTTATAACCTTGTTCGTATGTGGCATCAGTGCCCTCATTAGAAGTTGCCATCAGCACGAGGCCTCGTTTCGGGAACTGACGGTACCAGAACACAGTTGAGGCTTGAAAGTCCAGTGCACGGCACTCGATGGTCACAGAGGCTCCACTCTTACTGACAGCCCTGCGGGGCTGCTGAGAGACGAGAGCGCCAAGCCCAGAGCCTGTTGAGACAGAGGTCAAGGAGATGAGAGCCCAGAAGGACAGGAAGACATGACCATAGGCAGAAAACCACAGCCTTGCTCATTCGCTCACGTTTCTCATGGCTCCAAGGGAATCCTGTTTGTTTTGTGAAATCATCCTGTCCTAATTCTTAGGCTGCTCATCCCCCATCTCTCCTGACTGGTGGCTCCTCACCTTGCCCTTTACACCTCCAAATAGGATGGAATGTCCCCTCTCACTTTGTTCACTGTAAAAGAATCCACAGTCTTAAGGAATTCCCTGGTGGTTCAGTGGTTAGGATTCAGTGTTCTCACTGCCAGGGACCAGGTTCAATGCCTGGTGGGGGAACTAAGATCCCACAAACCAAGCAGCCAAAAAAACTGCAAAAATTATAAAAGTCCACAATCCCTATCACTTCACTCATGCTAACACAGACACACACACTTGTTCAAGGTACTTAGCTAATAAGGCTCGTACTGGGTCCCAGAAGCAGCAGAAGCACCAGCATCTTCAGGAACTGGCCTCACACCACACCTCTCAGCAGAAAGATATGACCTTGCCCTTTCTTTCTCCACCCCTAGAAGGAGGGCTGAGTGTCTGCATAATTCTAAGGATGCTCTAGTCTGCCCCCTGGTGGTCATCATTATCACTGATGCAGGATCCGCCCCTCTTTCAATCAAGTGAAAGTGAAAGTCGCTCAGTCATGTCCAACTCTTTGTGACCTCTGGAACTATAGCCCATCAGGCACCTCTGTCCATAGGATTCTCCAGGCAAGAATACTGGAGTGGATAGCCATGCCCTTCTCCAGGGGATCTTCCCAACCCAGGGAGTGAACCTGGGTCTCCTGCATTGCAGGCAAATTCTTTACTGTCTGAGGCGCCAGGGAAGCCCTTTTCCATAAAAGAACCATTCAAACATTGCTGGAAGAACTCAGAGATATTCTAACCCAACTCTCAATGTTATAGGACAGAAACTGAGGCCTAGATCATTGAAATGATAGTAGTTTCCTAGTCTTATGTAAGGAAATGGCTATATTTGTGTGGTAAATGACATTGTTAATTCTTTACTTCTGTAACGTATCCTCAAAGTAATCAAGACAACTCATGCTTATTAATCACTAGGACCATAGATGAACATAAGGACTATCAGGCTAGAAGCTCAATGCTTCTTCACACTGAAAAAAAAACACGTCGTCATCTTCTCAATGAAGTATTTATTTCATGAGTATCTTATGCCAGTCCCCTCATATAATGGACTGAATACTAAACATATCTATGTATCATATAAACACACATCTCTTTATAATAGTCTGAATGCGGTAGAAGTGATGCTATGATTTTTGAAGCTGGGTCACAAGTAACGTGATAGATCCCTCCAGGGTCTCTTGAATGCTCACTCTAGGGGAAGCCAGCCACGAGATAATCATTTTCACTGCCCCGAGGCCACCATTCTGCAAGGAACCCCACCTAGCCACATTGAGGGGCTGAGGGTAGAAAGACAGACGTGCTAGGCTGGTGCACAGCTGTCCCAGGCACCCCAGGGCAGGGGTCAGCCACGTGCGGAAAGACGCCATCTTGGATGTGCAGGCGACTGGAGCCTCAGGCGTCTCCCGCCTCAGGGACTATCTGACCATGACCGCATCAGTTCAGTTCAGTCGCTCAGTCGTTTCCGAGTCTTTGCGACCCCATGAATCACAGCACGCCAGGCCTCCCTGTCCATCACCAACTCCCGGAGTTCACTCAGACTCACGTCCATCCAGTCGCATGAGCGGCCCCAAATGCGGACTTCCCAGCCAGGCCCACTCAGCCCACAGAACCATGAGAGATAATATATGTTAAAGTCAATACATTTTGAGGTGGCTGTTGTTACTGTTGTTTTTCTAAGCTTTTAAAATGAGATATAAAATCCACATATAATACATTACACAAACCTTGAGTGTACAGCATAGTGAAATTTCACGAATGAGTACATCTATATAACTGCGACCCAGATCAAGATAGAGGACATTTTCATAACCCAGAAGCCTCCCTCATGCTTCTCTACAAGTAAATTTAAAATACCCTCAGAATGTAGCTGCTACCTTAACTTTGTACAGTCTGTGCTCTGGCTTCTTTTTCAAGAAGAGATCCATACATTCATGAGATCCATCCATGATTTCACAAATAACATTTGCTTTTCTGCTAGATTTGATTCCATTCCTAAGGGTAGTTATTTGTTCACCGTGTTGCTGATGGTCATTTGGGTGTTTCCAGCTTGAGGTCACCATGAATAGAGCTGCCATGACAGTAGGTTTTTCTCACATATCCCTTTCTACTTCCTCAGAATTCTGCACTATTTAAGTTTTTGTACAATTAAACTGGTTTTCTGACTTGTCTAATTTACTCATTATTTTTTCAAACTATGTATATGGTGTCCAAGAAAAATTATAGTTATTTTATTGTATTTTTCTAGAAATTGTTCTTCCAAGGTAATTGATGCAATGGCTTCTTAACACTAAGAAAACATTGAGTAATACTTTTTTGACGTTCATACAGTCACTTTCTTACAACTTGGCCATGGGAATAGGGGCCATTATGAAATTTCACGAAGAGTTCTTTTTAGTACTAGGAGCACCCTGAAATAATAAAGAGTTTGATAGTTTTACAGTGGATGTTTTGAAATCAAGTGATGTTTTAAAATCTGCTTTTTTTTTTGTCATAAATTCTTTACTGGAAGGAGGAAACCTGTTTCCTTTCCATAGGTGATTTAGTCACTAAGTCATATCTGGCTCTTTGCAACACCATGGACTGTAGCCCGCCAGGCTCTTCTGTGCATGGGATTGTCTAGGCAAGATACTGGAGTGGGTTGCTATTTCCTTCTTTAGGGGATCTTCCTGACCCAGGGATCAAACCCACATCTTTTGTATTTCCTGCATTGGCAGGCAGATTCTTTACTGCTGTGCTACCTGGGAAGCCCCCTAATGTAGATAGGTGTGATTTTTAAGAATCAACCCAGTGGATTGCTGAATCATGATTGTGCCATTCCATGACATGTGTTGCTGCAGCAGCTGCTTTGGGTGCCTGGTTCAGGAGGAAGAAGCCGACTGCCAAGGGTACTGAACACAGAAAAGCCCCACCACCTGGTGGGAAGCAGGACTCATTTGTGTGCAGAGAGGAGGTGGCTTTGAGTCACTGTGTCTCTACTAGCAGCACAGAGATACAGAGCCGTCTGGTTCTTCTGTGCTGATGTCATGGTAAGAGGAAAGAAAGGCTTCTTTTCACGAGAGGCGCTGTAGCCTTTAGCTATGTCTTCTTCCTGAACATTGTTTACAACTCGGGAGAAGAAGATCAGCCTCAGTCCTAAACCTGGGTCCTGTCGGTACCAGTACATTGAGTCGTAATCAAAATCCTGTTCACATTCCAGGGTCACAGCTCCGCCTTCCTTTTTGAGCAGGTATTTAGGGGTCTGAGTGACCCCACCAGCCACAGTGCCTATGGAAGAAAGGGAACAACTGGGGAAACAAGGCCCAAGAGGGCAGCCAATGCTGCTGCTGTGAGGGAAAGGCTTAGCTCTGGAGCTGAGAGTCTTTAGGATGGGAATCTGCTCTCTGAACCCCGGACTCACCTGCTCCAAAGAGACAAAGGGCCACGCAGCAGATCACCTGGTTGCCCATAGTGGGAAGGGGGTCTCCTCGTAGCCCCCAGCACAGACCGATGAAGAAAGCAACTTAGTTATGGGGCTCCCCTTGGTTGAATGTGTGGAATCTATCAGAAGCCCAGAAAGGAGAGTTGGACAGGATCCTGTAGATATCCAAGAGGGGCTCCCTAATCTGGCATATGAGGCGACTGAGGACAGAGATCTGAGTCACTTGCACCTCCCTTATGCCTCCCTCCCCCAAACTCTGCATTTTGCCTGGCCCTAGTGGGCGCCACCCCACATTTCCAGGCCAGAGCCTCACTGTGATTGGCCCACCTTCCTCCTTGCAGTAAGAAAGGTTTGATCACAATGGGAGCACAGTAGATGATCTGGTCACACAAGAGCACAGAGTTTATTTTTTTAACTTTTTATTTTGCAATGGAGTATTGCTGATTAGGTTCGTCTAGTCAAGGCTATGGTTTTTCCTGTAGTCATGTATGGATGTGAGAGTTGGACTGTGAAGAAGGCTGAGCACCGAAGAATTGATGCTTTTGAACTGTGGTGTTGGAGAAGACTCTTGAGAGTCCCTTGGACTGCAAGGAGATCCAACCAGTCCATTCTGAAGGAGATCAGCCCTGGGATCTCTTTGGAAGGAATGATGCTGAAGCTGAAACTCCAGTACTTTGGCCACCTCATGGGACGAGTTGACTCATTGGAAAAGAATCTGATGCTGGGAGGGATTGGGGGCAGGAGGAGAAGGGGACGACAGAGGATGAGATGGCTGGATGGCATCACAGACTCAATGGACGGGAGTCTGAGTGAACTCTGGGAGTTGGTGATGGACAGGGAGGCCTGGCGTGCTGGGATTCATGGGGTTGCAAAGAGTCGGACACGACTGAGCGACTGATCTGATCTGATCTGATAGCTGATTAACCATGTTTTGATGTTTTCAAAGGGACTCAGCCATACATATACTTGTATCCATTCTCCCCCAAACTCCCCTCCCATCCAGGCTGCCACATAGCCCTGAGCAGAGTTGCCTGTGTTGTACAGTAGGTCCTTGTTGGTTCATCCGCTTTTTGATTTTCTGCAATTGTTTCATCAAAGCAAATGATAACAAAACGGTGTTCTGTCGGTGTCCAACATTTTTTGTTTGATGAGAATAAAAAAACAAATAAAAATTCACTGAGATTAAAATCTGAGGTGATGTGTTTCTAATGAATATTTCAGGATCAGACCCATCTCCTAAATTCCAGACCAGTTTATCCAACTCTATTCCCACCATCTCTGGGATGTACCATAGACGTTTGAAGAATTTCTAATCCTAGCATCCATACCTACCTGTGCAAGTACTAGGCAGGGAACGTTCCAGAAAGAATAAGAGGCAACATATGTTGGTATAAAGAGCACAACCCTTTTGGCCAAACACACCTGTGTTTTCTCTCTCTGTTTCTCCACAGCCCACCTCCCATTTTTTTGAGCTTGAGAAAGAAAAAGTGAACTCCTGAAACCATATTTTCCTAAGTTGAAAATGAAGAAATAGTGCCTTTCCTTGTCTTGGTGATAAAATAAAACCCTTATTTAAAGCATGCAGCAGAGAACTCGAAGTAGAGTATGAAGTAAAGAGAAGCATCAGGATGCATATTTCCCATGACAAATGATGTTGTTCTAAATTATGTTCCCGTTTTGGGGTAACAGAGTCTTCGTCCCTGAGCCTCAGTTGGCGTGTTCCAGCCCTCTCCTGTCTCCATCTTCATCCCTTGGAAGGCTTTGTAGCCAATTTCACTAATCAGACATGTCGGCTTCCCCAGCCCACGGCTGTTTCTGGGATGGGCCTGGAGAATGTTTGTGCAGTGGAAGGACATGACTGCATTGATATGGATTAGGAACTGGCACAGAAACACACTGGAGAGTCTTCCAGCTCCACCAACTGTATCTTCAAGACACTGAGTCCCTCTTTGGGTAATTCAGCAGAAAAGCGCTCCAGTGGCATTCCTGACTCATCTGTGATTTTTTGGTTGCTCAGGGTAAATCATGAATTTCAGGTCTTCCTCCAGGAGCTGCTGATAGTACACTTAACTGTGTCCTTTCACTGGGCTGCATCTCAGTGTTACCTCCTGTTCTTCACCCCTGACAAGGTGTCTTGGGTTCCTGGTGATGCCAACATTCATGGGACCTCAGAGCTGAAGGGACTGCATGAGACGGAGTTTTAATAGAAGGGAACGTGAGTGCCTTCCAGTGAAGCAAGGCAAGGGGAGCTCAGAAATGTTTGAAGTCTCCTGCATTCATTTAAAAGTTCATAGGAATTTTGCTTTGTACTCCAAAATGCAATTAGTTGCATTGGTATGAATGTCAATACCTTTTAAAACATCTCTGAGCAACATGGAGGTCCAGGGCATATTCTTAACACAGCTATTGACCCACAGATAAAGTCCAGTGATGCTGATCTGTTAGCTCAAAACTCACTGCCACCAGGAGCAGATGACCCCTCAGCTGAGCAGGCTGGTGCCCATGGCAGGGCTGGGCATGAAGGGGAGCCTGCTGGCAGGACCAGGAAGTATATTTACTGCATCAGCACGGGGAGCTAGAGCTCAAAGCTGGCTTCTATGAGGCGGGTCTTCCTGTGAGGTCACCATTTCCAGTGCATCCTATTGTCTCCAGAGTTAATCTTGTACCTCACTTAAATGGAACTGAGGTTCAAGATTAGTCTTTTTCCCCTCCGAATTATGCACACAACCTGGTTTAGAATATTTCATTATGGACATAGTGTTGAGAGGTGAGTAGCTTCATTATCAAGCCTTAGCTTCTGAAACAGTTTGTGCCACTTCTGCACACTTTTTATTTTTAATTCCTCCATTTTCTTTCATTGGCTTGTATCATCTTTCCATTTTCCATTACCATTCCATTACCAGGGAATGACCACATGTGATATTTAGGTACATTTGTTGAGAGGCAGGGAAGTGGAGACCAGAATTTCTGCCAAAAAAACAATAGAGACAGAAAAGGATTTGACTCAGTTTCTTTCCTCCACCTCAGCTAAGCAAGGCTTCAAGCATCTTGAGAGAACCTTAGTTAATGGTTTATAATCCATTTTCTTCTCTGTTATATCCTACTTGATTTTTTTGATGTAAGTAATACAAAGAACTGTCACTAGAAAAACCATAAACTCTCCCTCTCAAACCTTTTGTCTGATTTCTATTTATTTGTATTATTCTCTTTAATCACAATTGGAATACCTGTGTGTGAGGGATCTTCCTTCCTTCCATTCTTTTGTCCTTTCCTACCCTGTGACAGTAGATAATTATATGAAAGAAGATGCAAAGAAGGAATTAGACAGCATCCCTCCCTTTTAGAACCCACAGGCTCCCTGGAGGAGATGTACCTTGTACATCTAGGATGCTCAGGCCTCAAATAATAAATAAGATCATAGTAACTTTTAGTGTCCAAATAACTATGGCTCAAGACCTTCTTTTATCATAGCAGGGTCCTAAGGCCTTCTTCAAAGGGTCTCTCTTATTGTCATAGGCTTACCTAATTATGTGCTTCAATCAGAACTTAGCTGCCATCACCACTTAGAATCCGCTCAGTCATTTCTCCTGAAAACACTCCAAATTGTTCACTAATGCTATTGACAAAAATGCCCATCTCTGAACACACACGTCTAGCCTGAAGGGACTCTTTCAGGATGCTTTCAGATCCAGGAATCCTCAGGCTGCTAGGGCAGTAGGGAAATGAGTTATCTCTTCACTTTTTTGGCTATTACAGATAATGCTGCCTGAACACACACGTGAAAGTTTTTGTGTGGACACATGCTTTCAGTTGAAATTGCTAGGTTATATGGTAATTCCACTTTAACTTTTGAAGAACTGCCCATACATTTTACACAGTGGCTGTACCATTTTCCATTCCCACCAGCAATGCATGAGGCTCCCAATTCCTCCCCAGCTGCCCCCAAATTTGTTGTTGTCTGTCATTTTCATCACAGCCAAGTGGATGTGAGATGGCATCTTACTGTGATTTTAATTTCATTTCTTTAATGATTAATGATACTGACTATCTGCTACATTTGTTGGCCACTTACATTACTTCTTTGAAGATGTGTATTTAGATCTTTTGCTTATTTTAAAGTTGGATTATTTGTCATTTTATTGTTGAGTTGTAAACTTCTTTAAATATATATATAAGCTTTAAATATATATCTCATAGATATATGATTAATAAATCATATTTTATCAATAAATTAATCATTAATATTATCAACATTAATAATGTTATTAGTATTATTACAATTATTAATAAATTAATTTTTATTAATAAAATAATACATCAGTTTTCTAATTTTGGAGGTTACCTTTACCTCTCTAGAGAGTGCTCTTTGAAGCACAAACTTTTTTCTTTTTTTTCAGTTCAAAGAATTCCAGCCTACCTAGCTTTTCTTAGCTGCCTGTGCTTTTGGTGTGATAGCTAAATCATTGCCTATTCCATCAACATGAAGATTTACACCTTTGTTTCCTTCTAATAATAATCTCAGATCTTATACTTAGCTCTTTGATACATTTGAGTGAATTTTTGTATACGGTATGAGGAAGGTATGCAACTGTATTCTTTTGTACATGGATATCCAGTTTTCCTAGCACCGTTCATTAGAAAGAATACTGTTCTAGTTTAATGGCCTTTGCACTCTTATCTGGAAAAGGCAATGACAATCCACTCCAGTACTCTTGCCTGGAATATCCCATGGATGGAGGTGCCCGGTAGGCTACAGTCCCTGGGGTCGCAAAGAGTCGGACATGACTGAGCAACTTTACTTTCACTTTTCACTTTCATGAACTGGAGAAGAAAATGGCAACCCACTCCAGTATTCTTGCCTGGAAAATCCCATGGACAGAAGAGCCTGGTGGACTACAGTCCATGGTGTTGCAAAGAGTTGGACACGTCTGAGCAAGCATACACGCACTGTTCTAAGCAGCCCTTTTGGCTTGAATTACATTTACTTGCCTTTTATTTATTTTTAACAGCTTCCTCCCAACCCAGAGTTTGAACCCAGGTCTCCCACATTGCAGGCATATTCTTACCAACTGAGCCACAAAGGTAGTCCAAGAATACTGGAGTGGGTAGCCTATCCCTTCTCCAGCGGATCTTCCCAACCCAGGTATCGAACCGGGGTCTCCTGCATTGAAGGGGATTATTTACCAACTGAGCTATCAGGGAAGCCTTAGATTTACTTACTTTATAATTATTTTTAACAGCTTCATTGAGCTATGATTTATGTACCAAAACTGCACATATTTAATGTACAGTTTAATGAGTTAGCATCAGTTCAGTTCAGTCCAGTCGCTGAGTCGTGTCCAACTCTTTGAGAACCCATGGACTGCAGCAAAGCAGGCCTCCCTGTGCATCACCAACTCCTGGAGTTTACTCAAACTCGTGCCCACTGAGTCTGTGATGCCATCCAACCATCTCATCCTCTGTCATCCCCTTCTCCTGCTGCCTTCAATCTTTCTCAGCATTAGGGTCTTTCCCAATGGCCCAATGGGTCAGCTTTTCACATCAAATGACCAAACTCTTGGAGCTTCAGCTTCAGTATTAGTCCTTCCAATGAATATTCAGAGTTGATTTCATTTAGGATTGACTGATTTGATTTCCTTGCTGTCCAAAGGACTCTCAAGAGTTTTCTCCAGCACCACATGTAAAAAGCATCAATTCTTTGGCTCTCAGACTTCTTTGTGGTTCCACTCACATCTGTACATGAATACTGAAAAACCATAGTTGAACAATATGGACCTTTGTCAGCAAAGTGATGTCTCTGCTTTTAATACACTGTCTAGGTTTGTCATACCTTTTCTTCCAAGGAGCAAGCGTCTTTTAATTTCATGCCTTCAGTCACCATCTGCAGTGATTTGGGAGCCCAAGAAAATAAAGTCTTTCACTGTTTCCAATTTTTCCTCATCTATTTGCCATGAAGTGATGGAATTGGATGCTATGTTGTTATGATTAAAAAATAGGAAGCCAAGCTTAAAGAACTTAAAAAGACCTCAGTAAAACAGCAAGGAGGGACTTTTAGGGGAGGGAGAAGTATTCTGTGTCTTGATTGTCATCTCAGCTATCTATGCTGCTAAGTCGCTTCAGTCGTGTCCGACTCTGTGCGACCCCATAGACCGCAGCTCACCAGGCTCCCCCATCCCTGGGATTCTCCAGGCAAGAACACTGGAGTGGGTTGCCATTTCCTTCTCCAGTGCATGAAAGTGAAAAGTGAAAGTGAAGTCACTCAGTCATGTCAGACTCCTAGCAACCCCATGGTCTGCAGCCTACCAGGCTCCTCCTTCCATGGGATTTTCCAGGCAAGAGTACTTGAGTAGGGTGCCATTGCCTTCTCCGGCCAGCTATCTATACAGGTGCAAAATCTCCTCAAAAAGTGTTGAAACATATACTCAAATTGGGTGCATTTTATTGCAGAGTTGTTGCTTTTAAAGCTTGTGTAATTGTAGTATTCAGGACCTAGGGAGTTGCTGAGTTTCTTGGTCAGCTCCTCTGGCAGGGACAGCTGAGAGAAGCATCCATGAACCCCTAAGGAGTCCGTGGGTCTGGATCAATTAATGTGCTGAGCAAGGTGATCAGGGTGCCTCTCTTGATTATCCTTATTTCTGAAGACACAGTTTTGCCAGGTGAAAAGCTCAAAATTACACTTCTTAATAAAGATTATTAGGAACCCATCAAGGTCACATCCTGTGTCTCTCCTTTGCCAGATACCCTGCAAACTGGGAAATGAGACCCCTCACAGCTTCCTGCCCCGTCCTTGGTTTGTGTTCCCATCAGCTGTTTTCCACCTCCCCTTCTGCTCATCCTGTGTGGCCATTTACAGATTTTTCCTTCTGCTTTATGCTCTTTCAAGGTGGGTTTCTGTTAGTTCCTACCCTCCTACAACACCACTGATTTCCTGAGATGGGTCCACGGTGAGTTTGTGCTCTAAGAAAAGCTGACGCGCAGCACTATGGACCGGCTGCTGGCACAGAAGTACAGAGCCGAGTCTGCTGCCTCGGTGGAGTTGATTTCCAGGCTCAGGGTGAGTTTTGGCAGCACTCAGCTGAAAATCGCTCTTTGAACACTTCTGTGCCTTTCACAATGTCTTGCTTCTGAAAGTAAACCAAGAACTCAAATGCTTCTTCCAGCTTCCTGTGATACCAGTAAACATTAATATGTCCTCTTATGGGGACACAATCCATCTTTGCTTTCTGGCCTTTTCCTTTGACCAGATGACCTGGACTCTGGATGACCTCACCCTGAGGAGGTCATCAGGAGCTCCATCCTCATCCATGGAGCCTGTAAGGAATGAGACAGTAAGTGCAATGAAAGCCCAGGAGAAAGGCTGATTTTGCAGCCACAGGAGAAAGTCCTGAGATTGGAATCCAACAACTTCACAACAGGGATATACCTGCTCCTTAGAAGAAAAAAAAGCTGCACAGCACAGGAGGCTGAAGCATACGTCTTGCTCAGGGAGAAATCAGGGTGGTGACTTTTCCCCTAAGGTGCTCATCCCCCTTCAGCAATTCCTTGTGACGTGGTCATTATAGCCCCTGTGTACATGAGTCTCTTAACATTTCATAGGCTGGGAGGGCAGAGAAAGCTGGTGAAACAACTAGTTTGAATTTGAAACTGCTTTATTTTCCTTTTTTCCCAATTCTTCTCTCTCATCAGTCTTTAAAGAATAGAAGTCATTTCACATCAGTGATTTATTTCCTTTTTTAACTTGTCTATTTGCCCTTTCCCCTCCTCCCTTCCCTCTTAGGCAATGAATGGTACACTTTGCTATATGTCAATCACAGCTTCTATTGCATTTACAAAATCGTATAGCAGCTACTTTATGTTAAAAAAACAAATTTTGAGCTCTGCAAATATTTGTGATGAACATGCAGTACATCTAGAGAAATCACAAAATGAATGATCTTGCCTGGAACAATCAATTTAGGAAACAGACTTTCACTGAGAATTTCCAAGTCTCCGTGTTATTTTTCTAGATTCTTATCTTTCTTTCTCTACCTGTCTTGGTAATCGTAACATTATCTTCCCTATTCTCTCTCTTTGCCTAAATTTCAGTGACTTTCATCAAGTTTCATGGGAATATCTTTTGTGATTTTGAGTAGTGTGGCATTGAATACATAGATGATAGTACAAAAACAGGAATACTCTTTCTATTGGTTTAGCTTATTCATGATCGTGGTGTATAGCTTCACTTGTTTCAGGTTTTTTAAATGTTTTCCCTAAAATGTGATACTTTTCTGAATTAAGTCATCATTTACCTAATAGATTTTTAATGTATTTTATATGTTGTTATAATTTGTAAATGGTCTCTCTCCTTAAAAAACATATTTTTGACTGTTTCTTGCTAATATATGGAAATAAACTGACTTTTTAAGTTTATGTTAAATTCAGTCAATTTATTAAATTTGTTGTTATTAATAATGCAATTCTTCTTTAGATTCCTTTGGTTCTTCTCAATTTTCCATCTGTCTTTAATCATTTATTCGCTCCTTTCCTCATCCTCACCCTTCTTTCTAGTTCTATTGGCTAGATATTCAGCATAATCATGACCAGAAAGAGTGGTGGACTTCATTTACTTACTTGTTAATTCTGTTTGACCCAGAGAGCTACAGGTAGTAGATAAGTGGTAGATGCTATGGAGGGTTAAAAAGTGTAAGATTAGGTCCTGCTATTAGAGGAGTTTGGAGAAGAGGATGGCACCCTACTCCAGTACTCTTGCCTGGAAAATCCCATGGACGGAGGAACCTGGTAGGCTGCAGTCCATGGGGTCATGAAGATCGGACACGACTGAGCGACTTCACTTTCACTTTCATGCATTGGAGAAGGAAAAGGCAACCCACTCCAGTAGTCTTGCCTGGAGAATGCCAGAGACCGGGGAGCCTGGTGGGCTGCCGTCTATGGGGTCACTAAGAGTCGGACACGACTGAAGCGACTTAGCAGCAGTAGCAGCCTGAAACTGTTAGCTTAGGATACAGATTTTCTCTGAGAATTTTTAAGTCCCTGTGTTATTTTTCCAGATTTTATCATTCTTTGTCTACCAGGTTTTGGAAAACACAATCCCAATGTCCAGTATTTACTCTCTTTCGTTCCATTTTCAGTTTTAACTTGTGTAAGAATCTGTAAATTATATTTTAATCAGTGTTTTATGTCTTTGAAATTTATCTAAGGGATTCATTCTGTCTATACTTTTTCTGTGTCATATTTTTATTCACTTTTATGTCTGTGATAATAATTTCTGTTTTTGCAGATAATTTTATATAATTCACTTTTGCTAATATGTGCATGCCTGCTCATTCCCTCAGTCGTGTCTGACTCTTTGTGACCCCATGGACTGTAGCCCACCAGGTTCCTCTGTCCCTGGGATTTTTCAGACAAGAATCCTGGAGTGGGTTGCCATGTCCTCCTCCAGGGGATCTTCTCAACCCAGGGATCCAACTTGCATCTCCTGTGTCTCCTGCAAAGCAGGCGGATTCTTTACCTGATGAGCCATCACTAATATATAAGGTTCCATTTATTATTAACGGTCAGAATTTATTATCCATTCTGAGTTCATGTCCACTAGTTTTCTCCTCTAGATTTTGGTGCTAGTACAAACAGGACTTCATTCTTATACCTTTCTTTACATACCAAGGTATAATATTTCTCTTTACCTAGGAATATAAAAATTGAGCCTTAGGGTCACCATGTCAACTTTACATTCTAAGACAAAATGCTTTCCAAATTAAAATGAAGTCGCTCAGTTGTGTCTAACTCTCTGTAACCCATGGACTGTAACCCGCCAGGCTCCTCCGTCCATGAAATTTTCCAGGCAAGAATACTGGAGTGGTTTGCCATTTCCTTCTCCAGGGGATCTTCCCAACCCAGGGATTGAACTCTGGTCTCCAGCATTGCAGGCAGATACTTTACTGTCTGAGCCATGACGGTGGCCCCAGGGAAGCTCCAAATTAAGCCAGATAAATAATCCCAACAACTGTTGATGTTTTCTAGGGTTGCACATCTAAAATTCAATTGGTACTATTCTTTCTAATTTTTTAAATTTCTGGCTGTGCCCATTGGCATGCAGTTTATTAGTACCCTGAACAGGAATAGAACGAAGTCCCTCTCCCCCCGCCCCCAGACCCGCTGCCCCCCCGGCCCCACCGCTACAGGGGAAGCCCAGAATCTTAACCACTAGATGGCCATGGAATTCCTGTCATTTATGGTCTTTTAACTTTGCCAGTCTATTAGGATAAAATGGTATATCAATCTAGTTTTAGTTAGCATTTTTATGATTTTTCAGTTTAGATCAGTTCAGTCACTCAGTCATGTCTGACTCTTTGTGACCCCATGGACTGCAGCACACCAGGCTTCCCTGTCCATCACCAACTCCTGGAGCTTGCTCAAACTCATGTCCATTGAGTTGGTGATGCCATCTGACTATCCCATCCTCTGTCATCCCCTTCTCCTCCTGCCTTCAATCTTTCCCAGCATCAGGGTCTTTTGCAATGAGTCAGGGCATCATATTAGGTGGCCAAAGTGTTGGAGCTTCAGCTTCAACATCAGTCCTTCCAATGAATATTTGGGACTGATTTCCTATACAATTGACTGGTTTGATCTCCTTGCAGTCCAAGAACTCTCAAGAGTCTTCCCCAACACCACAGTTCAAAAGCATCAATTCTTTGGTGCTCAGCCTTCTTTATGGTCCAACTCTCACAACCATACATGACTACTGGAAAAACCATAGCTTTGACTAGACAGACCTTTGTTGGCAAAGTAAATGTCTCTGCTTTTTAATATGCTGTCTAGGTTGGTCATTGCTTTTCTTCCAAGGAGTAAGAGTCTTTTAATTTCATAGCTGCAGTCACTATTTGCTCTGATCTTGGAGCCCAGAAAATAAGGGTGTCACTATTTCCATTGTTTCCCATCTATCTGCCAGGAAGTGATGGGACCGGATGCCATGATGTTAGTTTTTTGAATGTTGAGTTTTAAGCCAACGTTTTCACTCTCCTCTTTCATTTTCATCAAGAGGCTCTTTAGCTCCTCTTCAGTTTCTGCCATAAGGGTGGTATCATCTGCATATCTGAGGTTATTGATATTTCTCCCAGAAATTTTAACTTCAGCTTGTGCTTCATCCAGCCCAGCATTTCACATGATGTACTCTGCACATAAGTTAAATAAACAGGGTGATAATCTATGGCCTTGATGTACTCCTTTCCCAAATTTCAACCAGTCTCTTGTTCCATGTCTGGTTCTAACTGTTGCTTCCTGACACACATACAGGTTTCTTAGGAGGCAGATCAGGTGGTCTGGTATTCCCATTGCTTTCAGAATTTTCCACAGTTTGTTGTGATCCACACAGTGAAAGGCTTTAGCGTAGTCAGTGAAGCAGAAGTAGACCTTTTTCTATAATTCTCTTACTTTTTGGTTGAATATATTTTTTCTGTTTATAGGCCACTAGTGTTTTTAGTACACTGCTGTTTGACCACATTTCTTTTTGAATGTTCAGCTATTACTTATTTGTAACAATTCCTTACATATTCCTGATAGCAAACTTTGTCAGTTACATGTGCTGCTAATATCTGTTCAATCAGTGGCTTGTCTTTCACTCTTTGTAATGCCTTTTTTTTTTAAGTTGGAATTCCTAATTTAGTTGAGTCTACATTCTCTTTGGGGAGGGTATACATTTAATTCTTTATAATTATGTTCTTGTACCCCAAGATCATAAAGATATACTTACCAGTTATTTACCAGACAGCTAACATTTTAAAGTTGTGTATAAGCATTTGATTCTTTAATAATAATTATTTTTGCTTAGGCTGTGAAAATGAATTTAAGTCCATCCTTATTTCTGTGGATAACAGCTTGTCCAAGAAGAACACTGCATTTTTCCCCTGCATACCTCCAGTGATGGCTCTATCATATATAAAATGCCTACTTAAACACCAGTTCAGTTCAGTTCAGTTCAGTCGCTCAGTCATGTCTGACTCTTTGCGACGCCATGAATCGCAGCACACCAGGCCTCCCTGTTCATCACCAACTCCCAGAGTCCACCCAAACCCATGTCCATCGAGTCAGTGATGCCATCCAACCATCTCATTCTTTGCCGTCCCCTTCTTCTCCTGCCCTCATTCTTTCCCAGCATCAGGGTCTTTTCCAGTGAGTCAGCTCTTCACATCATGTGGCCAAAGTATTGGAGTTTCAGCTTTAGCATCAATCCTTCCAGTGAACACTTAGGACTGATCTCCTTTAGAATGGACTGGTTGGATCTCCTTGCAGTCCAAGGGACTCTCAAGAGTCTTCTTCAACACCACAGTTCAAAAGCATCGATTCTTCTGAGCTCAGCTTTCTTTATAGATCAGCTCTCACATCCATACATGATGACTGGAAAAACCACAGCCTTAACTAGACAGACCTTTGTTGGCAAAGTAATGTCTCTAGCTTTTTAATATGCTCTCTCAGATCAGACCAGATCAGATCAGTCGCTCAGTCATGTCTGACTCTTTGGGACCCCATGAATTGCAGCTCGCCAGGCCTCCCTGTCCATCACCAACTCCCAGAGTTCACTGACACTCACGTCCATCGAGTCAGTGATATCATCCAGCCATCTCATATGCTGTCTAGGTTGATCATAACTTTCCTTCCAAGGAGTAAGCGTCTTTTAATTTCATGCCTGCAATCACCATCTGCAGTGATTTTGGAGCCCCCCAAAATAAAGTCTGACACTGTTTCCACTGTTTCCCCATCTATTTCCCATGAAGTGATGGGACCAGATGCCATGATCTTCATTTTCTGAATGTTGAGCTTTAAGCCAACTTTTTCACTCTCCTCTTTCACTTTCATCAAGAGGCTCTTTAGTTCTTCAGTTTCTGCCATAAGGGTGGTGTCATCTGCACATCTGAGGTTATTGATATTTCTCCCGGCAATCTTGATTCCAGCTTGTGCTTCTTCCAGCCCAGCATTTCTCATTATGTACTCTGCATAGAAGTTAAAATAAGCAGGGTGACAATATGCAGCCTTGACGTACTCCTTTTCCTATTTGGAACCAGTCTGTTGTTCCATGTCCAGTTCTAACTGTTGCTTCCTGACCTGCATACAGGTTTCTCAAGAGTCAGGTCAGGTGGTCTGGGATTCCCATCTCTTTCAGAATTTTCCGCAGTTTATTGTGATTGACACAGTCAAAGGCTTTGGCATAGTCAATAAAGCAGAAATAGATGTTTTTCTGGAACTCTCTTGCTTTTTCTATGATCCAGCTTAAACTTGCTCCCCTTTTAAATCCATGATTTTCGTTTGTCTGTTTATTTATGCCTTTTTCATTATCCTAAACTAAGAAATAATTTGATAGTTCAAGGAGAAATCACCTTACTTTGTCTCTGTTCAACATTATTTTCTCTTTTCTGTGTTGACCACTTAAATTTCAGATGACTTTGGTCAGATTTCATGAAAATATCTTTTGTGATTTTGATCAGCCCTGAACAAACAGTTGATAGTGAAGATTTAGGAATACTCTTACCATCGGTTTTACTGATTCATGATCATGGTGTACATTTTCACTTATTTCAGGTTTTTAAAATGTTTTCCTCTAAAATGTAATCCTTTTCTGAATTACAGTCTCATTTACCTAATAGATTTGTTTTTATGTATTTTATATGTTACATTAGAATTTTTAAATCATCTCTCTTTAAAAAACATTTTAACTGTTGATAACATATGGAATAAACTTTTTATATTTATGTTAAATTCAATAAGCTTATTAAATCTGTTATTATTAATAATGCATTGCATCTTTAGATTCCTTTGGTTCTTCTAAACTTGCCGTCTGTGTTTTAAAACTT
This sequence comes from Bos grunniens, assembly GCF_055505025.1. Taxonomy (NCBI): domain Eukaryota; kingdom Metazoa; phylum Chordata; class Mammalia; order Artiodactyla; family Bovidae; genus Bos; species Bos grunniens. The sequence continues at coordinate 14,266,737 of NC_141168.1, forward strand.
TTCTTCCCCTCCTTTTCTCATTCTCAGCCTTTTTTCTTGTTCTCCTGGCTGGAATTTGGCAAAATCTTCACTAGAAATACTAGTGCCATTCATTTACTTATTTATCAGTTATATTTGACTTGGAGAACTACAGGTACTAAATATGTGGTAGATGCTATGAGGGTTACAAGGTATGAGATTACATCCTGCTATTAAAGGAGTTATCCACATGCCAAGTGAAAGCGAAAGTGATCGTCGGTCGTGTCTGACTCTTTGCCACCCATGGACTGTAGTCTGCCAGGCTCCTCTGTCCATGGAATTTTTGAGACAAGAATACCAGAGTGGGTTGCCTTGCCCTCCTCCAGGGGGTCTTCCCTACCCAGAGATCAGACGAATGTCTCTTACATCTACTGCATTGACCACTAGTGCCACCAGGGAAGCACATCACTCTTCTGACTGTTATTGGCCCAGGTTCATCTTGGCTGACCCACATGAAGCCAAGACACTAGATGCCCAGGTTTGCTGCAGAAAGTGAGAGTGAAAGTCGCTCAGTCATGTCCAACTCTTTGTGACCCCATGGACTACACAGTCCGTGGAATTCTCCAGGCCAGATTACTGGAGTGGGTCGTTGCCTTCTCTAGGGGATCTTCCCAAAGCAGGGATCAAACCCAGGTCTCCCACACTGCAGGTGAATTCTTTACCAGCTGAGCCACCAGGGAAGCCCAAGAAGACTTGAGTGGGTAGCCTATGCCTTCTCCAGCAGATCTTCCCTACCCAGGAATTGAACTGGGGTCTCCTGCATTGCAGGTGGATTCTTTACCAGCTGAGCCATAAGGGAAGCCCATTTGCGTCAGGGAAGGGATTTATTTGCAAAGGAATCAGGCAAAGAGATGAAAGATCTTCTGCCCAATTTTAAAATTGTGTTGTTTGTGTTTTTCATATTGAGTTGCCTGACTGTTTATATATTTTGAATATTAATGGTTTACTGATTATTTTGTTTGCATATATTTTCTTCCATTCAGCACGTTATCTTTTTTTCGTCAGTGGTTCTCTTTTGTTTGTTTGTTTTTGCTGTAAGAAGATTTTAAGGTTAATTCAATTGCATTTGTTTATTTTTGCTTTTGTTTTCCTTCCCCAGTGAGACAGATCTGAATATACATTGCTACAATAGATGTCAAAGAGCGTTCTGTGTTTTCTTCTAGGAGTTTTGTTATTCCTGATTGCACGTCAATCTTTAATCCATTTTGAGTTTATATAAGTGTGTGGGGTGTGAATGTTCTAATTTCATTCTGTTATGTAGCTGTCCAGTTTTACCAGTACTACTTATTGAAGACAATCTTTTCTAAACTGTATATTCTTGCATTCTTTGTCATAGTTTCACTGACCGTGTTTTCGTGGGTTTATTTCTAGACTCTCAGTTGTATGTCCATTTTTGTGCAATATCATTCTGTTTTGATTATTATAGCTCTGTATTAATAATATTAACTGAAGTCAGAGAGTATGACACCTTTTGCTTTGTGGGCATTTTTTTATTCTCTTGAATGCTCTTTACTATCTGGGGTCTTCTGTGTCTATCGCATAAATTTTAGAACTATTTGTTCTAGTTCTGTGAAAATTGTTGTAGGCATTTTGATAGGGACTGCATTAAATCTGTAGTACAGACCTTTTAGCAATATTAATTTTAGAAATGGCCCATGAGAGGAACAAGAAATGAATTCACAGACTTGACCAGCGGAAATGCAGCAACTGAAATTCTTCTTTGCAAGTCATGTGCTTTGCAGTCAAATAACTCCTTAATATAGTTAATTCACTGGTTTATTTTCATAAGCAAAATGTATCTCTTCTTAACTCTTCCAGTATGGTTGAATTAGTTTCTTTTACTTTAAAGCAGAACAATACTAACAGGCACACAGAAAATCAGACTGATCTTATGATCTCAGGTATGGTTGCTGAAGAACACTAATTTCTGGAGAAGGTGTTTTCCTATAATATACTGTGTTTGAGATATCAATTGAGAAATGTAAAGACTAAGTCAAAGTGTGATAAAGCAAAGTCTTGGAAGAAATATTTGAATAAATAAATTCCACATGAGTATGGAAAATGAAAAATTAAATGAAAAAGTAAATTCATAATACATGTCTTAAAAAATTTAGACAAAAGAAAAAAAATTCAACAAAATATGTGCTGGACATAGTCAATAAAAAATATACAGAGCAATGGTTGCTGTTTCTATTGTTGCTAAGTCAATTCAGTCTTGTCCGACTCTGTGCGACCCCATAGACGACAGCCCACCAGGCTCCCCATCCCTGGGATTCTCCAGGCAAGAACACTAGAGTGGGTTGCCATTTCCTTCTCCAATGCATGAACGTGAAAAGTGAAAGTGAAGTCGCTCAGTAGTGTCCGACTCTTAGCGACCCCATGAACTGCAGCCTCCCAGGCTCCTCTGTCCATGGGATTTTCCAGGCAAGAGTACTGGAGTGGGGTGCCATTGCCTTCTCCAAGCAATGGTAAAAGAAGTTAAAAAGACCTTAGTAAAATAGCATGGAGGGATTTGGGGGGAGGGGGAAATAGTCTGTGTCTTGATTCTCACGCTGGTTGCATGGGTTATAAACTTGTCACAATGTACTGAAATACAGACCTAAATTGGAGCATTTTGTTTTGGTATGTTATGCCTCAAAGTTGCTTTTAAAAGTTGCATGATTGCAGGAATCTGGTTGAAGAGAGATGCTGATTTTTCTGCTCAGTTGCTCTGTCAGGGACAGATGAGAAGCAGCCATGAACCAACCCTGAGGAGTCTCTGGGTCTGGAGCAATGAATGTGCTGAGCCAGGTGATCAAGGTCCCCACGGAATACAGGTGACTTGCAGATTATCCCTATGTCTGAAGCCACAGCTTTGCCAGATGAAAAGCACGGAACTGCATGTTTAATAAAGACAGTTAGAAACCCATCAAGGTCACATCCTGTGTCCCCTTTGCCAGATATTCTGCAGACTGGGGAATCTGAGACCCCTCACAGCTTCCTTCCTCTTCCTTGGGTTTGTGTTCCCACCAGCTATTTTCCACCTCCCCTTCTGCTCATCCTGTGTGGCCATTTACAGGCTTTTCCTTCTGCTTTATGCTCTTTCAAGGTGGGTTTCTGTTAATTCCTACCCTCGTACAACACCACTGATCTCCTGAGCTGGGTGCACGGTGAGTTTGTGTTCTAAGAAGAGCTGACGTGCAGCACTGTGGACTGGCTACTGGCACAGAAATACAGAGCCGAGTCCGCTGCCTCGGTGGAGTTGATTTCCAGGCTGCAGGGTGAGTTTTGGGGGCACTCAGCTGAAAATCGCTGTTTGAACATGGCTGTATCTTCTGTAATTTTTCCATTCCGCAAATAAACCAAAAACTCAAATGATTCCAGCTTCTTGAGATACCAGTAAACAGAAGCGTGTCCTTTAATGGGGACACAATCCATCTTTGCTTTCTGGTCTTTTCCTTTGACCAGATGACCTGGACTCTGGGTGACCTCAGTGTCCATGGAGCCTGTAAGGAAAGAGAAAGTTCACAAAAAGCCGTAGAGGGAGCCTGATTTGGCAGCCATAGGAGAAAGTCCAATACATTTGCCTCACCTGCTCCCCAGTGAAAAAGAGCCACCCAGCACAGGAAGCTGAGGCTCATGGCTGACTCCAGGAGAAAGCAGGGCAGCGGCATTTCCTCTCAGGCCCCTCATCCCCCTTCAGCACTTCCTGGTGACGTGGTCACTTCCTGTGGTCCTCACAGTTCCCGGGTACCTGAGACTATAATATTTCATAGGCTGACAGGACAAGGAAACCTGTGAAATAATCAGTGTGCATTCCAACCTGCTTTAACTTTCTGTTTCCTGATTCTGCTCTTCCGTCGCTTCTTTAAATGTAAAAATCATTTCTCATGAATAATTTATTTGCTTTTTAAATGTGTCCATTTGCCCCCTCTCCTCCTCCCTTCCGTCTCAGACAATGAACCATATAACTTGCAGTATGTCAATCATAACTTCTACTGCACTTACAAAGTGGGATAGCAGCTACTTTATGTTAGCAAACCAAATTTTGAACTATACAAAAGAAATACTTGTGATGCACCTGCAATAGATCTAGTCAAATAATAAAATGAATGATCTTGCCTGAAGCAATCAGTTTGGGAGGTAGATTTTCCCAGAGAATTTTTAAGTCCTTGTTGTTTTTCTGGATTCTACCATTCTTTTCTACCAGGTCTAGGTAACCATAATCCCGAAGTTCAAATTTTTACTCACTTTCTATTATCACTTTTAGATTTATGTAAGAATCTGTAAATTATTTATTCATCAGTGTTTTATGTCTTTGAAAATTATCTAAGGGGTTCATTCTGTTTATACTTTGTTCCGGTAATGTTCTTTTTTTATTCAATAGTGTGTCTGTGCCAATAATTCATGTTTTGCACATAATTTTAGATAATTCAATTTCATTAATAACTAGAATTCCATGTATTAGTTTGTCAGAATTTATTATCCATTCTCGAATTTATTCACAGTAGTTTTTTCCTCTAGGTTTTGGTACTAGTATAAACAGGACTACATTCTCATACCTTTCTTTATAAACCGAGTTGTAAGATTTCTCTATACCTGGAAATATAAAAATTGAGCCTTAGGGTCACCACGTTAACTTTACATACTAAGACAAAATGCTTTCCAAGTTAATTAACTCAAATCATCTCAAGAACATTTTATTGTGTGTTTTCTAGTGTTACACATCTAGGACTCAATTGGCACAATTCTTTTGCCAGTCTATTAGGATAAAATGGTATCTGACTATAGTCTTAGTTTGCACTTTTTATGATTGTTAAGGAGGTTGAATATATTTTTTTCTGTTTATAGGCCACTAGTGTTTTCTGTAGGCTGCAGTCCATGGAGTCGTGAAGTCGGACACGACTGAGTGATTTCATGTTCATTTTTCACTTTCATGCATTGGAGAAGGAAATGGCACCCCACTCCAGTGTTCCTGCCTGGAGAATCCCAGGGACGGGGGAGCCTGGTGGGCTGCCGTCTATGGGGTCACACAGAGTCGGACACGACTGAAGTGACTTAGTAGCAGCAGCAGCAGCAGCTATTACTTATTTGTAACAGTTCCTTACATATTCTGGTTACCAAATTTTGTCAGTTACATTTGTTACTAATACCTTTTGATTTTGTGGTTTGTGTTTCACTCTTTGTAATTTTTAAAAAATACGTTTATGTATCTCTTTGGCTGCTCAGGGTCTTGGCTGTGGCACACAGGCTCGCTGTTGCAGCCTGTGGGGTCTAGTTCCCTGGCCAGGGATGGAACCTGGGCCCCCTGCACTGAGAATACCAAGTCTTAGCCAACGGACCCCAGGAGAGTGCTGCAGTGTTTTTTATTGATATTTCTAATTTAGTTGGGTCTACATTCTTGTTATGGAGTGTACACATTTAAGTCTTTATAAGCAACGCTTTCATATTCCAAGGTCATAAAGATAAATTCACAAGTTATTTATCAAACCGCTGACATTTTGAATGTGGCACTGAAGCATTTAATTCTTTTATAATGTATGGAATTTTAGTTTTTAAAATCTTTTATAACAACTTGTCCCAGAAGAACGTTTTGTGTAGTGCCTTACTCCTCTGCATACATGCAGTGATGGCTCTATCATATATAATATGCCTACATAAGCATGCTGCCCTTTCAAATCTATGATTTTCTGTTTGTAAATTCATATGCCTTTTTCATTGTCCTAAATTAGGAAATGGTGTGGTGATTCAAAGAGGAACCACCTCGTTTTCTACTTGTTCAATATTATCTTCTCTATTCTCTTTATTCCACATAAACTTCAGTTTACTTTCATCAAATTTCATGAAAATACCTATTGTGATTTTGTTTTGTGCTGCATTGAATTCATAGATAATAGTGCAGAAACACTACGGGTTTAATTTTTTTCATGATCATGGTATAAATCTTCACTTATTTCAGATTTTTAAAATGTTTTCCTTCAAGATTTAATATTTTTCTGTATTAAAATCTCATTTACCTAATCAATTTGTTTTTATGTATTTTATGTGATTTTAACATTTGTAAATGGTCTCTCCCTAAAAATATTTTAAACTGTTTGTTGCCAGAATATAGAAATAAACTGACTTTTTATATTCATGTTAAATTCAGTACTTATTAAATTTGTTGTTGTTAATAATGCAATACTTCTCTAGATTCCTTTGGTTCTTCTAAATTTGCCATCTGTCTTTAATCACTTTTTTTCCTCCTTTTCTTATTCGCACTCTTTTTCTCTTGTTCTGCTGGTTTGAAATTCAGCACAGTCTTGACTAGAAATTGTGGTCACATTCATTTACTTATTCATCAGCTATATTTGATGTAGACATACAGACACTGGATATGTGGTAGATGCTATGGGGGTTACAAAGTGTAACATTAGATCTTACTATTAAAGGAGTTACTGGCATGCCAGGATATCTGCATCATTATCCCCAATGCTGCTGGACCAGGTTCATCTTGGCTGACCCACAGGAAGACAAAACACTAGATGCCCATGTTTGGAGCAAGAAGAGGTTTGTTTGCAAGGCAACCAAGCAAGGAGATGAGAGATCTTATGCCCAATTTGTAATTGGGTTCTTTTGTGTTTTTTAAATTGAATTGCCTTAACTCTTTAGATATGTTGGATATTAATGCTTTACTGGTGTTATTTTTTGCAAACATTTTCTTCCATTCATCAGGTTGGATTTTTGTTTCGACAACTTTTTTTGTCTCTTCTTTTTTTCTGTGAGAAGGTTTTAATCTTGATTAGGTCCTGTTTGTTTATTTTTGCTTTTGTTTCTTTTCTTTGTAGAGACAGATCAAAAGAAACACTGCTACAACAGATGTCAAAGAATGTTCTGCCTGGGTTTTCTTCTGGGAGTTTTATGGTTTCCGGCCTTACACGTTGGTCTTTAATCCATTTTGAGTTTATATTTGTGTGTGGGGTGAGGAAATGTCCTAACTTCATTCTGTTATGTAGTTGTCCAGTTTCACTAGTACTGCTTATTGAGGAGGAAGTTGTTTCCAAACTGTATATTCCTGCATTCTTTGCCGTAGTTGAACTGACCATACAAGCCTGTGTTTATTTCTGGGCTGTCTGTTCTGTGTCCATTTTTGCACCCGTTCCATTCTGTTTTGATTATTACAGCTTTGAGCATTCACTGACATCAGAGATTGTACTATCTCTAGCTTTGTTCTTTTTTCTCTTGATTGCTTTCACTATCTGGGACCTCATGTGGTTTCATACCAATTTTACAACTATTTGTTTTAGTTCTGTTCATAGGCACTTTGACAGAGACTGCAGTAAATCTGTAGTACAGACCTTTTAACAATATTAATTGCGGAACTGGCTGATAGGAAAAATAAGAAATATATTCACAGGCTTGACCAACAGAGAGGCAGCATCCACATTTTTCTTTGCAAATCATGTGCTTTGTCAAATATTCCCCTTAATTATTCTTAACTCTCCAGCTTATTTTCATAAGCAAAATATATTTCTTCTTAACTTTAACAATATGTTTGATTTAGTCTCTTTTCCTTTAAAGCAGAGCAGTCCTAACAGTTGGGCACACAGAAAATGAGGCTACTTTTGTGATCTCAGTTTTGGTTGCTGGTAAACACGAACTTCTGGAAAAGGTCCTTTCTGTAAACCTCTATACTGAGGTTGAGACATCAACTGAGAAATGTAAAGACTAAATCGAAGTACGAAAATATAAAGTTTTTGCAGAAAATATTTTAATAAATAAATTCCTTATGAGTATTAAAAAGTACATTCATAATATATCTCTTAAAACAATTTCAGGAAAAACTAAGAAAAATTAAACAAAATATGTGCAGAACATGATTGATAAAGAAAATATACAAAGCAATGGTGAGAGAAGTTAAAAGGACCTCAGTAAAATGCCATGGGGGATGTTTTGGGAAGGGGGAAACGTTTTGTGTCTTGATTGTCATGCTGGTTACATGGGTGTAAAAACTTGTGAAAATACATCAGTATGTGCCTAAAATGGGTGTATTTTGTTGTGGGTATGTTAGGCCTCAAAGATGCTTTTAAAAGTTGCACGATTGCAGGAATCTGGATGAAGGGAGTTGCTGAGTTTCTTGCTCAGTTTCTCTGGCAGGGACAGCTGAGAGAAGCGGTGATGAACCCTGAGGAGTCTCTGGGTCTGGATCCATGAATGTGCAGAGCCGGGTGATTAGGGTGCCCGGGGAAGACAGATGACCTGCCGATTATCCTTAGTCCTGAAGGCACAGCTTTGCCAGATAAAAAGCTCAGAACTGCATATTTTAATAAAGATTGTTAGGAACCCATCAAGGTCACATCCTGTGTCTCCTTTGCCAGATACCCTGCCAGCTGGGGAATCTGAGACCCCTTACAACTTCCTGCCCCACCCTTGGGTTTGTGTTCCCACCAGCTGTTTTCCACCTCCCCTTCTGCTCATCCTGTGTGGCCATTTACAGATTTTTCCTTCTGCTTTATGCTCTTTCAAGGTGGGTTTCTGTTAATTCCTACCCTCGTAGGACACCACTGATTTCCTGAGCTGGGTCCACGGTGAGTTTGTGCTCTAAGAAGAGCTGACATGCAGCACTGTGGACTGGCTGCTGGCACAGAAATACAGAGCCGAGTCCGCTGCCTCGGTGGAGTTGATTTCCAGGCTGCAGGGTGAGTTTTGGGGGCACTCAGCTGAAAATCGCTGTTTGAACATGGCTGTATCTTCCACAATGTCTTGCTTATGAAAGTAAACCAAAAATTCTAATGCTTCTTCCAGCTTCTTGCGATACCAGTAAACGTAAGAGTGTCCTTTTATGGGGACACAATCCATCTTTGCTTTCTATTCTTTTCCTTTGACCAGATGACTGGGACTCTGGGTGACCTCAGTGTCCATGGAGCCTGTAAGGAAAGAGAGAGAAAGTACAGTGAAAGCCCAGGAGAAAGCCTGATTTTGCTGCCACAGGAGAATGTCCTGAAACTGGAATCCAATAAGTTCACCTCACCTGCTCCCCAAAAGAAAACAAAAAGCCGCACAGCACAGAAGGCTGAAGCACATGGCTGGCTCAGGGAGAAAGCAGGGCAGCGACTTTTTCTCTAAGGCTCCTCATCCCCCTTCAGCACCTGCTTGTGACGTGATTACTTTTCGTGGTCATCATATAGAAAATGAGACTAACGTTGCACAGCCTGGGAGGGCAGAGAAAGCTGGTTAAACAACTGGTGTGGATTTCAAACTGCTTTAATTTTCTTTCTCCTGATTCTGCTCTTTCACTATTTCTTTAAAAATAAAAGTTATTTGCATATTAACAATTTATTTCCTTTTTTACCTTGTAGATTTGCCTTTTCCCTTCCCTCTCAGACAGAACAGCTTGCTGTTATCAATCATAGTTTCCACTGCACTTAAAAAATCATATATCTGCCTCTTTAAATTAAAGAGTTAAATGTTGAACTTATGCAAAATAATATTTATGATGAATATGCAATGCATTTAGGGAAAAAAATAAAGGGAATCCTCTTGTTTGAATCAATCAGCTTAGGAGTTAGATTAGCACTAAGAATGTTTAAGCCCCTGTGTTATTTTTATAGACTTCATGGTTGTTTTTCTACCATGTCCATGTAACTACACTCCTGAAATTCATATTTTTATTCACTTGCTTTTCATTACAGTTTTTCTCATTTATGTAAGAATCTGAAAATTTTGTATTAATCAGTGTTGTCTGGCTTTTAAGTGTTTTTGAGGGAGTTCTTTTTCTTGGCCATGCTCTTTTCATTCAACATATGCCTATGATATTAAATCATGTTGTCTCATGTAGTTTTAGATAAATCAGTTTCACTAATATGTAGGATTACTTACTAGTTTGTCAGAATCTATTATCCATTTAACCTCATGCACCCTCGTTGTTGTTTTTTTTCTCACCCAGATTTTAATGCTACGACAAATAGGAGTGTATTCTTACACAATTCTTTACATACTTAAGTGTAAAGTTTCTGTATACCTGGGATTGTAAAAATTGAGCCTTAGGGTCACCACGTCTATTTTACATAGCAAGACAAAATGGTTTCCAAATTAATTAAGCAAATAAATAGTCCCACAACAGTTTATGAACTACATTCAAATGTTCCTCTTCTAGCATCTAGTACATTGGCATGTACTGTTCTTTTAATTTTGTCAGTCTGTTAGGTTAAAGTGGTATCTCACTATAGCTTTAGCTTGCATTTTTATGACTGCGAAGGAGATTGATATTCTAAAGTAATACATTTATAGGCCACTGGTTTTTCTGAACATTGCTCTTTTCTCATACTTTTGGTAGATTAACTAGCATTTATTTGTAACAGTTCTTCATATATCTCAGATACTAAACTTTGTCATTTACATGTATGCTAATATCTTTTCAATTCGTGACTTGTGTTTTAACTCTTTGTAAATTTTTTGTTGATATTTCTTATTTAGTAAAGTCTATCATTCTTTTTTGGGGGGAAGGTGTGCATTCTTTAATTCTTTATAAGCAATGTTTCCATAACTAAAGTTCATAAAAATATATTCCTATATTTACCAAATAGTTAATAATTTAAATGTTGCAGTTCAGCATTTAATCCTTTTAGAATTTTGTGTTTTTTTTTTGCATATGTAGTGAGAAAGAGTTTAGATTAATTTTTCTTCCTGTGGAGAACTACTTGTCCCAGAAGAACCTGTATATTGCATTACTCCCCTACATACCTGCAGTGGTGGCTTTACCGTATATTAAGTGCCTATATATGCACGGTGCTATTTTAAATTTATGATTTTCCATTTGTCCACTTAGTTATACGAAATTATAATTTGATGATTAGATTGCAAATTCACATCACTTTGTAGTTCTTTAATATTATCTTCAGTATTCTCTCCTCTTTTTCCCACTTAAATTATGACTATTTTGTCAAATTTCATGAGATTCCTGTTTTGACTTTGTTTAGTGCTATAGTGAATACATAGATGATAGTGCTGAAATTGGAATAATTTTGGTACTGGTTTAACTTATTCATGATCACGGCATGTAACTTCAGTTATTTCAGATTTTCAAATGCCTTCCTCTAAAATTTAATAAATTTCTGAATTCTTTATCTTTGTATAGATTTAGGTGTATTATCTTTTATGTTTTCTGTTACTAAATGATATCTCTTTAAAAATCTATTGCTAGTGTATGGGAATAAACTGACTTTATGTTAATTTTCATTAACTTATTAAGTGTTATTATAAATAATGCAATGCTTCTTTAGATTCCTTTGCGCCTTCTAAACTTGTCATCCGTCTATAATCACTCTTTCCCCCTTCTTTTTTCATTTTCTTGTTTTGCCAGGCTGGAAATTCAACACAATGTGAAACAGAACTAGTGATGACCTTCATTGACTTACTTATCAATGACGTGTGACCAGAACAACTACTGGTACTGTAGACTGTGCTACATGCTCTGGGGATTAGGAAGTGTAGAATTAGATCCTGCTGTTTTCAAGACCTATTGTCATCCCAGGATAACTGCAAATCATTCTCCCAACTGTTAGCAGGTTCATTTTGCCCTAAGTACAAGGAGCCAAACTGCTGAGACTCTGATGTTTGCAGCAAAGTAAGGGCTTCTTCTCAAGCCAGCCAAGCAAGAGTATCCCCGCCCTCCTACGCCGTTGGGCTGACTCTGCGACCCATGAACTGTAGCCCTCCAGGCTCTTCTGTCCATGGGATTCTCCTGGCAAGAATACTAGAGTGGGTTGTCGTTTATTTCTCCAGGGCATCTGCCCGACCCAGGGATGGAAACCATGTCTCCTGCATTGGCCTGTGGGTTCTTTACCACTGAGCCACCAGGGAAAACAAGACCTCAAATCCGCCTCCGCAAAGGCAAGGGGCACAGGGCATTTAGACTGTCACGAATGAAGCATGACCTGAAGGTCTGAGATACGGGCTTCCCTGGTGGCTCAGTGGTAAAGAAATCCACCCCGCCACTGCAAGGGATGCGGGTTCAATCCCTGGATTGGGATGATCCCCTGGAGAAGGACATGGCAACCCACTTCAGTATTCTTGCCTGGAGAATCCCATGAACAGAGGAGCCTGACTGGCTACATCCATGGGGTCGCAAAGTGTCGGGCACGAGTTAGCTACTGAGCACGTGTACATGGGGAGCCTGGGGCACTTGGGAAGCTTGGGACTGAACAAATGTGCATGCGTTGTCCTTCTCTGCTGGGGTAAATGAGCTGTAGCCTCTGCCCGTTCACCACAGAAGTGCTCAGCAAGATCTGAGAATGGAGTCTTGGATCCTCTGAGGTCAGAAGGTCCCCAGGCAGACACCTGTGCTTCCCTAGGAGGAGGGTCACTGGTTCTAACCAGTCTCAACCAGTTTGGCTCAAACTAGACACAGCTGACTCTGGGCTCTGCTGCACTACAGGCAGTTTCCTGGAAAATAACTCAGGCAAACCTCTTATTCAGGATACATGCCACGTGGAGGCCAAGCAAGTCTTAAAACGACCTTGATTAGTGAAGGCAGGTGCAATGGATCTGATTAATCCTTACTCATGCTTTCACAACCACTACCTCAAAGATCTCACCTGAGTTTCCAGAAGTATCAGACAACTTCTCAAATGAAGGAAGGTTGGTGCTGCTATGAGCACCCCCTAGTGCTCAAGTGAAAGTCACTCAGTCATGTCCGACTCTGCAATCCCAACCACCATACAGTCCATGGGATTCTTCAAGCCAGAATACTGGAGTGGGTAGCTTTTCCCTTCTTCAGGGGATCTTCCCAACCAAGGGACCGAACCAGGCCTCCCGTTTTGCAGGCAGATTCCTTACCAGATGAGCCATAAGGGAAGCCCAAGAATACTGGAGTGGGTAGCCTATCCCTTCTCCAGTGGATCTTCCCGACCTAGGAGTTAAACCGGAGTTTCCTGCGTTGCTGGAGGATTCTTTGCCAAAGGGAAGCCCTGATAACTCTGACTGACTGACTGACTAGATGGTCAGAGGGGCACACTTCTCACAGGCCCTCTGGTCTCAGGCGGTCTTCACCTCCTGTGTGGCGAGTGGGGAGTCTCTCTATGCTGCACAGTGGCAGCCAGACACCCCAAGAATCATCAGGACCAGGAAACATGCAGCCATGTGTGTGGTGACCTGCTGGAGTACTGCAGAGACTTGCTACTAGTACTTAGTTACACAGTCACTGATCCAGTACTGATTGGTGTTATTGATCAGTTGATTAAATTTAATCTCTTAGGGCCACATTCAAGGTGAGTGGGCTCCTCAGATCTCTGTCCTCAGTCCTTTGATCTTTTCTTTGTATATTCTGTCATCAAGGGATCAAGAAGGCACTTTCACTCTTCCAATTATGGAAATTGTCCCAAATTTTTACCTTCACCCAGGTCCATTTTTTGAGCCCCTGACTCCTACGTGCCACTGCTTTCTGCATATTTCTGGTGAGATTTCTGTCCCAGAGCATCCCCAATATCAAGAAAATCATGATCTTCTTCCCACTTGGTCCTCCTGATTCATCTGACTTGTAGTCAAAAGCTTCCTCTCCATCTATTGCCTCTCGTGATGAATCAGTTACCCAGGTCTTGATTTCATTTCCTAATTATGTTTTAAAACTCTCATTTCCCTGTATCTCTAGCACTGCCACCATCATCGTCCTAGCTTCAATACCCCTACGGTTGTTTCTTTCATTGTCTGTCCTTTTTGATCTCACACGCATGCTGTTGTTGTTTAGTCACTAAGTCATGTCCAAGACTTTTGTGACCCCTTGGACTGCAGCACACCAGGCTTCCCTGTCTATCACTATCTTGCTGAGTTTGCTTAAACTTGGGTGCACTGAGTTGCTGGTGCCATCCACCCATCTCATCTTCTGTTGCCCCCTTCTCCTCTTGCTCTCAGTCTTTCCCAGCCTAAGGGTCTTTCCAACGAGTCAGCTCTTCACCCCAGGTGGTCAAAATATTGGAGCTTCAGCGTCAGCATCTGTCCTTTCAATGAATATTCAGAACTGATTTCCTTTAGGCTAGACTGGTTGGGTCTCCTTGTAGTTCAAAGGACTCTCAAGAGTCTTCTTTAGCACCACAATTTGAAAGACTCTCTCTAACACTCTTTATTTCTAGGCTTTTTATATTTTGCTAATCAAATGGATATCAATTTACATATAATTGTGTCTTTCTCCATGTTTCTTGATCACCAGGAAATCAATGTTTATTGATTACAGATGTTTCTTCTCCAAAGTGTATGTTAATATTTTTGCTTATTTTTCCTGGGCTATGCAAGGAGATCCAACCAGTCCATTCTGGAGGAGATCAGCCCTGTGATTTCTTTGGAGGGAATGATGCTGAAGCTGAAACTCCAGTACTTTGGCCACCTCATGTGAAGAGTTGACTCATTGGAAAAGACTCTGATGCTGGGAGGGATTGGGGGCAGGAGGACAAGGGGACAACAGAGGATGAGATGGCTGGATAGCATTACTGACTCTATGGATGTGAGGCTGAGTGAACTCTGGGAGTTGGTGATGGACAGGGAGGCCTGGCGTGCTGCGATTCATGGGGTCGCAAGGAGTCGGGCATGACTGAGCAACTGAACTGAACTGATACAAGGTTTACGGTCAATGTGTGATTTTTCCTTTTCCTAGAAAAGGATTTTTCAGGGGTTTAAACTCAGTGCTTCACCTACTAGCTTGTGGCTTCTGACAGAACTTTCTAGTTTTGAGACAAGCCTTGTTGTCTGAAGTCTTTCTTATTTATCCTTTCTGTCTTCTCCTCCCTCTGATCCCTTTGTGAAGGTTCTGCGCATGCTCTGTACTTGGGTGTAGAGGGTTGCCCCTTCCAGTCCTACCTTGTTCTTTCATCAACCTCAATACTGTATATAGCACATCCCTGAATTCTTTCATGAGTGAACATCTCTACTTGGCTGCCTAATGATTCCATTTGTCTTGAAAGTCTAGGATGGTGACAAGACAGTGCTGAATTTTCTTGGAGGAAAAAACTCCAGTGTTTATTATAAAAGTGTTAGTCACTCAGTCATGTCTGACTCTTTGTGATCCCCTGGACTAGCCTGCCAGGCTCCTCTGTCCACGGAATTTTCCAGGCAAGATACTGGATTGGGTTGCCATTCCCTTCGCCAGGGGAACTTCTCAACCCAGGGATGGATCAGACTTCCGTCTCCTGCATTGCAGATGGATTCCTTACTGTCTGAGCCACCAGGGAAGCCCATTATAGAAGTATTCATTGCTTTATACAAGCCTTTTGGGATCTACCTATAGGATTATGTGTCAATTTATCTAAGAACTTATGATTATCATATGGGAGAATCAGAAAAAAAAATCCAGATTTTATACTTTTCAGCCCAGGGAACTTTCCAGGTTGGTTGGCCATTTACAGGCCTAGCTCCATTTCCATATGGCTAGTTCTCAAGCACCATACCTTCCCCCCGCTCTCTACTCAGATATTTTTCTCTCCGTTTCTCTCTCTACACACACAGCCACAGATGACTCAGTCAGAGAGGCTGTGGCTTTTCTCTCTCCACACCTCCTTCCACAGGGCCCCATGGTTCAGTGGGGTGGGAAGGGGGTTGCTACCAAGATTCTTGTCTGGGTCTCTGATCTCGGCCCAGCGCTGTGTCTCTAGCACCGCAGAAGTAGAGGCTGCTGTCTGCAGGATCCACACGTGTCACCGTCAGAGATGAAAATGTTCGGTCTGGCTGACTGATGGGAAACTTGTCCTTGTTATAACCTTGTTCGTATGTGGCATCACTGCCCGCATTAGAAGTTGCCATCAGCACGAGGCCTCGTTTTGGGAACTGACGGTACCAGAACACAGTTGTAGCTTGAAAGTCCACTGCACGGCACTCGATGGTCACAGAGGCTCCACTCTTACTAACAGCCCTGCGGGGCTGCTGAGAGACGAGAGCGCCAAGCCCAGAGCCTGCTGAGACAGAGGTCAAGGAGATGAGAGCCCAGCAGGACAGGAAGACATGACCATAGGCAGAAAACCACAGCCTTGCTCATTCGCTCACCTTTCTCCCGGCTCCAAGGGAACCCTGTCTGTTATGTGAAATCATCTTGTCCTAATTCTTAGGCTTCTCATCCCCCATCTCTCCTGACTGGTGGCTCCTCACCTTACCCTTTACACCTCCAAATAGGATGGAATGTCCCCTCTCATTTTGTTCAGTGTAAAAAAATCCACAGTCTTAAGGAACTCCCTGGTGGTCCAGCAGTTAGGATTCAGTGTTCTCACTGCCAGGGACCAGGTTCAATGCCTGGTGGGGGAACTAAGATCCCACAAACCAAACAGCCAAAAAAACTTCAAAAATTATAAAAGTCCACAATCCCTATCACTTCACACATGCCAACACACACACACACACACTTGACCAAGCTACTTAGCTAATAAGGCTCGTACTGGGTCCCAGAAGCAGCAGAAGCACCAGCATCTTCAGGAACTGGCCTCACACCACACCTCTCAGCAGAAAGATATGACCTTGCCCTTTCTTTCTCCACCCCTAGAAGGAGGGCTGTCTGCATAATTCTAAGGATGCTCCAGTCTGCCCCCTGGTGGTCATCATTATCACCGATGCAGGATCCGCCCCTCTTTCAATCAAGTGAAAGTGAAAGTCACTCAGTCATGTCCAACTCTTTGTGACCTCTGGAACTATAGCCCATCAGGCTCCTCTGTCGATAGGATTCTCCAGGCAAGAATACTGGAGTGGATAGCCATGCCCTTCTCCAGGGGATCTTCCCAACCCAGGGAGTGAACCTGGGTCTCCTGCATTGCAGGCAAATTCTTTACTGTCTGAGGCGCCAGGGAAGCCCTTTTCCATAAAAGAACCATTCAAACATTGCTGGAAGAACTCAGAGATATTCTAACCCAACTCTCAATGTTATAGGACAGAAACTGAGGCCTAGATCATTGAAATGATAGTAGTTTCCTAGTCTTATGTAAGGAAATGGCTATATTTGTGTGGTAAATGACATTGTTAATTCTTTACTTCTGTAACGTATCCTCAAAGTAATCAAGACAACTCATGCCTGTTAATCACTAGAACCATAGATGAACATAAGAACTACCAGGCTAGAAGCTCAATGCTTCTTTACATTGAAAAAAAAAACACGTCCTCATCTAATCAATGAAGTATTTATTTCATGAGTATATTATGCCAGTCCCCTCATATAATGGACTGAATACTAAACATATCTATGTATTATATAAACACACATCTCTTTATAATAGCCTGAATGCGGTAGAAGTGATGCTATGATTTTTAAAGCTGGGTCACAAGTAACCTTATATCCCTCCAGGGTCTCTCGAGTGCTCACTCTAGGGGAAGCCAGCCACGAGATAATCATTTTCACTACCCCGAGGCCACCATTCTGCAAGGAACCCCACCTAGCCACATTGAGGGGCTGAGGGTAGAAAGACAGACGTGCTAGGCTGGTGCACAGCTGTCCCAGGCACCCCAGGGCAGGGGTCAGCCACGTGCGGGAAGACGCCATCTTGGATGTGCAGGCGACTGGAGCCTCAGGCGTCTCCCGCCTCAGGGACCATCTGACCATGACCGCCTCAGTTCAGTTCAGTTCAGTCGCTCAGTCGTGTCCAAGTCTTTGCGACCCCATGAATCATAGCACGCCAGGCCTCCCTGTCCATCACCAACTCCCGGAGTTCACTCAGACTCACGTCCATCCAGTCGCATGAGCGGCCCCAAATGCGGACTGCCCAGCCAGGCCCACTCAGCCCACAGAACCATGAGAGATAATATATGTTAAAGTCACTACATTTTGAGGTGGCTGTTGTTACTGTTGTTTTTCTAAGCTTTTAAAATGAGATATAAATTCCACATATAATAGACTACACAAACCTTGAGTGTACAGCATAGTGAAATTTCACAAATGAGTACATCTATATAACTACGACCCAGATCAAGATAGAGGACATTTTCATAACCCAGAAGCCTCCCTCATGCTTCTCTACAAGTGAAATAAAAATACCCTCAGAATGTAGCTGCTGTCTTAACTTTGTACAGTCTGTGATCTGGCTTCTTTTTCAAGAAGAGATCCATCCATGATTTCACAAATAACATTTGCTTTTCTGCTAGATTTTATTCCATTCCTAAGGGCAGCTATTTGTTCACCGTGTTGCTGATGGTCATTTGGGAGTTTCCAGCTTGAGGTCATCATGAATAGAGCTGCCATGACAGTAGGTTTTTCTCACATATCCTTTTCTACTTCCTCAGAATTCTGGACTATTTAAGTTTTTATACAATTAAACTGGTTTTCTGACTTGTCTAATTTACTCATTATTTTTTCTAGTATATTTTTAAATTCAGAAACTATGTGTATGGTGTCCAAGAAACATTATAGTTATTTGATTCTATTTTTCTAGACATTGTTCTTCCAAGTGATGCAATGGCTTGTTAACACTAAGAAAACATTAAGTGACACTTTAACTTTTTTGACTTTCATACAGTCACTTTCTTACAACTTGGCCATGGGAATGGGGGCCATTATGACATTTAACAAAGAGTTCTTTTAGTGCTAGGGGCACCCTGAAATAATAAAGAGTTCGATAGTTTTACAGTGGATGTTTTAAAATCAAGTGATGTTTTAAAATCTGCCTTTTTTGGTCATAAATTCTTCCACTGGAAGGAGGAAACGTGTTTCCTTTCAGTAGTTGATTGAGTCGCTAAGTCATATCTGGCTCTTTGCAACCCCATGGACTGTAGCCCGCCAGGCTCTTCTGTGCATGGGATTGTCTAGGCAAGAATACTGGAGTGGGTTGCTATTTCCTTCTTTAGGGGATCTTCCTGACCCAGGGATCAAACACACATCTTTTGCATTTCCTGCATTGGCAGGCAGATTCTTACTGCTGTGCCACCTGGGAAGCCCCCTAGTGTAGATAGGTGTGATTTGTAAGAATCAACCCAGTGGATTGCTGAATCATGATTGTGCCATTCCACGACGTGTGTTGCTGCAGCAGCTGCTTTGGGTGCCTGGTTCAGGAGGAAGAAGCTGACTGCCCAGGATACTGAACACAGAAAAGCCCGGTCACCTGGTGGGAAGCAGGACTCATTTGTGTGCAGAGAGGAGGTGGCTTTGAGTCACTGTGTCTCTACTAGCAGCACAGAGATACAGAGCCGTCTGGTTCTTCTGTGCTGATGTCACGGTAAGAGGAAAGAAAGGCTTCTTTTCACGAGAGGCGCTGTAGCCTTTAGCTATGTCTTCTTTCTGAACATTGTTTACAACTCGCGAGAAGATCTGCCTCAGTCCTAGACCTGGGTCCTGTCGGTACCAGTACATTGAGTCGTAATCAAAATCCTGTTCACATTCCAGGGTCAGAGCTCCGCCTTCCTTTTTGAGCAGGTATTTAGGGGTCTGAGTGACCCCACCAGCCATGGTGCCTATGGGAGAAAGGGAGCAACTCGGGAAACAAGGCCCAAGAGGGCAGCCAATGCTGCTGCCGTGAGGGAAAGGCTTAGCTCTGGAGCTGAGCGTCTTTAGGATGGGAATCTGCTCTCTGAACCCGGGACTCACCTGCTCCAAAGAGACAAAGGGCCACGCAGCAGATCACCTGGTTGCCCATAGTAGGAAGGGGGTCTCCTTGTAGCCTCCAGCACAGACCGATGAGGAAAGACACTTAGCTATGGGGCTTCCCCTGGTTGAATGTGTGGAATCTATCAGAAGCCCAGAAAGGAGGGTTGGACAGGATCCTGTAGATATTCAAGAGGGTCTCCCTAATCTGGCAGATGAGGCGACTGAGGACAGAGATCTGAGTCACTTGCACCTCCCTTGTGCCTCCCTCCCCCAAACTCTGCATTTTGCCTGGCCCTAGTGGGCGCCACCCCACATTTCCAGGCCAGAGCCTCACTGTGATTGGCCACCTTCCTCCTTGCAGTAAGGAAGGTTTGATCACAATGGGAGCACAGTAGATGCTCTGGTACCACAAGAACACAGAGTTTATGTTTTTAACTTTATTTTGCAATGGAGTATAGCTGATTAACCATGTTTTATATTTTCAAAGGGACTCATCCATACATATACTTGTATCCATTCTCCCCCAAGTACCCCTCCCATCCAGGCTGCCACATAGCCCTGAGCAGAGTTGCCTGTGTTGTACAGTAGGTCCTTGTTGGTTCATCTGCTTTTTTATTTTCTGCAATTGTTTCATCAAAGAAAATGATAACAAAACGGTGTTCTGTAGGTGTCCAACATTTTTTGTTTGACGAGAATAAAAAAAAAAAAAAATTCACTGAGATGAAAATCTGAGGTGATGTGTTTCTAAGAATACTATTTCAGAATCAGACCCATCTCTTAAATTCCAGACCAGTTTATCCAACTCTATTCCCACCATCTCTGGGATGTACCAAAGACATTTGAAGAATTTCTAATCCTGGCATCCATACCTACCTGTGCAAGCACTAGGCAGGGAAAATTCCAGAAAGAATAAGAGGCAACATAGGTTGGTATAACGAGCACAACCCTTTTGGCCAAACACACCTTGTTTTCTCTGTTTCTCCACAGCCCACCTCCCATTTTTTTGAGCTTGAGAAAGAAAAAGTGAACTCCTGAAACAATATTTTCCTATGTTGAAAATGAAGAAAATAGTGCCTTTGCTTGTCTTGGTGATTAAATAAAATCCTATATTTAAAGCATGCGGTAGAGAACTCGAAATAGAGTATGAAGTAAAGAGAAGCATCAGGCAATGCATATTTACC
Organism: Bos grunniens; assembly: GCF_055505025.1. Taxonomy (NCBI): domain Eukaryota; kingdom Metazoa; phylum Chordata; class Mammalia; order Artiodactyla; family Bovidae; genus Bos; species Bos grunniens. The sequence goes on from NC_141168.1 coordinate 14,287,431, forward strand.
ATGACAAATGATGTTGTTCTTATTATGTTCCCATTTTGGGGTAACAGAGTCTTCTTCCCTGAGCCTCAGTTGGCATGTTCCAGCCCTCTCCTATCTCCATCTTCATCCCTTGGAAGGCTTTGTAGCCAATTTCACTAATCAGACATGTCAGCTTCCCCAGCCCACGGCTGTTTCTGGGATGGGCCTGGAGAATGTTTGTGCAGTGGAAGGACATGACTGCGTTGATATGGATTAGGAACTGGGCACAGAAACACGCTGGAGAGTCTTCCAGCTCCACCAACTGTATCTTCACGACACCGGGTCCCTCTTTGGGTAATTCAGCAGAAAAGCATTCCATTGGCATTCCTGACTCATCTATGATTTTTTGGTTGCTCAAGGTAAATCATGAATTTCAAGTCTTCCTCCAGGAGCTGCTGATAGTAAACTTAACTGTGTCCTTTCACTGGGCTGCATCTCAGTGTTACCTCCTGTTCTTCACCCCTGACAAGGTGTCTTGGGTTCCTGGTGATGCCAACATTCATGGGACCTCAGAGCAGAAGGGACTGCATGAGACGGAGTTTTAATAGAAGGGGACGTGAGTGCCTTCCAATGAAGCAAGGCAAGGGGAGCTCAGAAATGTTTGAAGTCTCCTGCATTCATTTAAAAGTTCATAGGAATTTTGCTTTGTACTCCAAAATGCAATTATTTGCATTGAATGTCAATACCTTTTAGAACATCTCTGGGCAACATAGAGGTCCAGGGCATATTCGAGACACAGCTATTGACCCACAGATAAAGCCAGTGATGCTGATCCATTAGCTCAAAACTCACTGCCTCCAGGAGCCAGATGACCCCTCAGCTGAGTAGGCTGGTGCCCATGACAGGGTTGGGCATGAAGGGAGTCTGCAGGCAGGACCAGGAAGTGTATTTACTGCATGAGCTTGAGGAGCTAGAGCTCAAAGCTGGCTTCTATGAGGCCGGTCTTCCTGTGAGGTCACCATTTCCAGTGCATCCCATTGTCTCCAGAATTAATCTTTTACCTCACTTAAATGGAACTGAGGTTCAAGATTAGTCTTTCCCCCCCCCTGAATTATGCACACAACCTGGTTTAGAATATTTCAGTATGGACATAGTGTTGAGAGATGAGTAGCTTCATTATCGGTCCTTAGCTTCTGAAACAGTTTGTGCCACTTCTGCACACTTTTTGTTTTTAATTCTTCCATTTTCTTTCATTGGCTTCTATCATCTTTCCATTTTCCATTACTGAGTACAGGGAGTGACCACATGTGATATTTAGGTATGTTTGTTGAGAGGCAGGGAAGTGGAGACCAGAATTTGTGCCAAAAAACAATAGAGACAGAAAAGGATTTGACTCCATTTCTTTCGTCCACCTCAGCTAAGCAAGGCTTCAAGCATCTTGAGAGAAACTTAGTTAATGGTTCATAATCCATTTTCTTCTCTGTGATATCCTACTTGATTTTTTTTTTGATCTAAGTAATACAAAGAACAGTCACTAGAAAAACCATAAACTCTCCCTCTCAAACCTTTTGTCTCATTTCTATTTATCTGTATTATTCTCTTTAATCACAAATGGAATACCTGTGTGTGAGGGATCTTCCTTTCTTCTGTTCTTTTGTCCTTTCCTACCCTGTGACAGTAGATAATTATATGAAAGAAGATGCAAAGAAGGAATTAGACACCATCCCTCCCTTTTAGAATGCACAGGCTCCCTGGAGGAGATGTACCTTGTACATCTAGGATGCTTCAGGCCTCGAAAAATAAATAAGATCATAGTAACTTTTAGTGTCCAAATAACCATGGCTCAAGACCTTCTTTTATAATAGCAGGGTCCTAAGGCCTTCTTCAAAGGGTCTCTCTTATTGTGGGAGGTATTCATAGGCTTACCCAATTATATGCTTCAATCAGAACTTAGCTGCCATCACCACTTAGAATCCGCTCAGTCATTTCTCCTGAAAACACTCCAAATTGTTCACTAATGCTATTGACAAAAATGCCCATCTCTGAACACACACGTCTAGCCTGAAGGGACTCTTTCAGGATGCTTTCAGATCCAGGAATCCTCAGGCTGCTAGGGCAGTAGGGAAATGAGTTATCTCTTCACTTTTTTGGCTATTACAGATAATGCTGCCTGAACACACACGTGAAAGTTTTTGTATGGACACATGCTTTCAGTTGAAATTGCTAGGTTATATGGTAATTCCACTTTAACTTTTGAAGAACTGCCCATACATTTTACACAGTGGCTGTACCATTTTCCATTCCCACCAGCAATGCATGAGGCTCCCAATTCCTCCCCAGCTGCCCCCAAATTTGTTGTTGTCTGTCATTTTCATCACAGCCAAGTGGATGTGAGATGGCATCTTACTGTGATTTTAATTTCATTTCTTTAATGATTAATGATGCTGACTATCTGCTACATTTATTGGCCACTTACATATCTTCTTTAGAGATGTGTATTTAGATCTTTTGCTCACTTTAAAGTTGGAGTATTTTTTTATTGTTGAGTTGAAAGCTTTTTAAAATATATATATATATAAGCTTTTTAAAAATATATTTATCATAGATATATGATTAATAAATGTTTTCTCATTTTGGAGGTTATCTTTACCTCTCTTGAGAGTGCTCTTTGAAGCACAAACTCTTTTTTTTTTTCAGTTCAAAGAATTCCAGCCTACTTAGCTTTTCTTAGCTGCCTGTGCTTTTAGTGTGATAGTTAAATCATTGCCTATTCCATCATCATGAAGATTTACACCTTTGTTTTCTTCTAAGAATAATCTCAGATCTTATACTTAGCTCTTTGATACATTTGAGTGAATTTTTGTATATGGTATGAGGAAGGGATGCAACTGTATTGTTTTGTACATGGATATCCAGTTTTCCTAGCACCGTTCATTAGAAAGAATATTGTTTCCTAGTTTAATGGCCTTTGCACTCTTATCTGGAAAAGGCAATGGCAACCCACTCCAGTACTCTTGTCTGGAATATCCCATGGATGGAGGTGCCTGGTAGGCTACAGTCCCTGGGGTCGCGAAGAGTCGGACGTGACTGAGCAACTTTACTTTCACTTTTCACTTTCATGAACTGGAGAAGGAAATGGCAACCCACTCCAGTGTTCTTGCCTGGAAAATCCCAGGGATGGAGGAGCCTGGTGGGCTGCCATCTATGGGGTCGCACAGAGTCAGACGTGACTGACGTGACTCAGCAGCATCAGCACTCTTATCTAAAGTCAATTCCAAATAAATGTATTGATTTATTTGAGATGACTCTCAATTCTATTTTATTAATAGAATTATATTAATGCCATTAATTTTATTAATATATTGACTTTGGTAATTTCATTATTAATAAAAATTATATTGATTTTTGTGCTTATCCTGTTTCCAGCACAATACTGTCTTGATTTCTGTAGTCGTGCAGCAAGTTTTGAAATGGGGAGATGTGAGTCATCTGAAAATTTTCTTCTCTCAAACTGTTTTGACTAATTTTAGTACCTTAAATTTCCATATAAATTTTAGCATCAGCCTGTCAATTTCTAGACAGCCTATTAAAAAGCTGAGACATTACTTTGCCAATCAAGGTCCATTTAGTCCAAGCTTTGGTGTTTCCAGTAGTCATGTATGGATGTGAGAGTTGATCTATAAAGAAAGTTGAGTGCTGAAAAATTGATGCTTTTGAACTGTGGTGTTGGAGAAGACTCTTGAGAGTTCCTTGGACTGCAAGGATATCCAACCAGTCCATCCTAAAGGAAACCAGTCCTGAATATTCATTGGAAGAACTGATGCTGAAGCTGAAGCTCCATTACTTTGGCCACATGGTGTGAAGAACTGACTTATTTGAAAAGACCCTGATGCTGGGAAAGATTGAAGGCAGGAGGAGAAGGGGAAAACAGAGGATGAGATGGTTGGATGGCATCACTGACTCAATGGGCATGAGTTTGAGTAAACTCCTGGAGTTGGTGATGGACAGGGAGGCCTGGTATGCTGCAGTCCATGGGGTTGCAAAGAGTCTCACACAACTGAGCAACTGAATTGAACTGAACTGTCAATTTCCAGGCCAAGAAAGGTAGCTGGAATTTTGGAATTCAGTTTTTCCTTCTCAATAATATTAACTCTTCCAATACATGATCCTGGGATAGGTTTCCATTTATTGAGACCTTCCTTAATTTCTTTCAAGCGATATTTTGTCCTTTTCAGTCAATAGCTTTCATTTTATTAGTTAAATTTTTTCCTAGATGTCTTATTATTTTGATGCATAAAGCCCCAGAGAAACTCTAGTTTGTTACTCTATACCTCTTAATAGTAAAAATGGAAATATGGACTTGCTTTTACTGCACCAGAATAGTATTCCTGTTATGCACAAGATTCAGATAAGAGAAGATAGTAATAAAACAAAATTAAAATAGATGACTGGTTTTTAAATCTGATACTGCCCTCTGCTGGGGAAGGTGGGGAGAGAAAGAGCTGACGTGTGCCTTCAATGGATGTCTTAGCAGATGTGTGCATATGTGCATGTGTGTGCATGTGTGTGTGTTAGCCTTGAAATGTGGGGCAGCAGTGGGTGAGGTCACTGGCTTTGGAAAAAGGAAAGAGAGAGGGGTTCTTGGCAGGGGACGGTTGTAAGGATACCTATGTGGACACCTCAAACGTACCACAATTTCAAAAGCGATCCAAACTAAACTTGCTCACTCAATGTTCTCTTTTATCTGTGGTTCCTGGATTTGTTGAACATCCTGTAACTATTAAAATCTGAGAGTCATCTTTGTCTCTTCACCTCATCATTCTCCTTCATTTCTTACAACAAATGTGTTAAAATTCTGTCCATTCTCTACATTAAGAATCCCTTCTCTTCTTGAACTAGGCCCTGTTCTTGGGCAGTCCTCAAGAGCCCAATTTTACCAAAAACCCTCATAAGTCAGTTATCCAGAATACCCACCCTCAGTATCTGATACCCTTGTAATCTAACCTAATTCCTACACCCCCGAATCCCCCAAGGTGGTGTCTGATCATTCTGACCTGTCTTCAACAACCCACGTAGCTCAGTTTAGCCAGTATCTCCCCTTATTCCTGAAGTTTCTTCTTAGAAATTCTGTCTACTGAACCCCTCTGCCTCCCTACTCCTTGACTATAAAGTAAACTTTTCTTGGTTTATTTGAGTTGTACCCAATCTGTCTCCCCTACCACAAAACCCCATTGCTGTGGTTTCAATGAATAAAGCCTGCCTTATCATTGTAATAAGTGTCTGAGTAAAATTTTCTTTGACACAGTTCACCACGATAATAAATGGTCTGCTCTTCACACCGGGAAGCTGCAAGTTGTGTTCTGATCTACAATAGCCATGCACTTGTGGTCCCAAACAGAACCCTTTAGTATATGAAAAAGATGCTCTTCATAATGAGGTCAGGATGACGGGTCTGAATCAGGGCTGCCATGTACACCAGAGGGTCTGACCACTTTCTGTGGTGGTAGACTTTCTGACACACTCCTTTATTGCCAACTGGCAGCAGCAGGGGAGATTGCAGAAAATACACACTGTTTTCTTTGATAGGAACACATTTCGAGTCAGAATCCACGTTAAGGCTTGCAGGGGTGTTCCACGGGGCCCCTTCCAAGCAGGTGTTCTTGGATCAGTCATATCCACATGCACAATTATGCTTGGTTACTTCCAGATGGTTGTGACATGTCTTCCCCAGCAATCCCTGTGGTCACAGGTGTGGGGGAGAAAAAATGGAGATACATCCTGAGTCAAAAAGTAATAGTCATGTCAGATCTTGGAGAACAAGTAAATGATGCAAGTCTCTAATTTTAAAGAGAATGCTGAGCCTGAGAAAGTCGAGGACATCTGCCAGCATCTTACCGCTTTTTTTAAATAAAAGCCAGAATTGGGATTTTTGTTGTTGTTTTAGTTGCCAAGTTGTGTCCAACTCTTTTGCAACCCCATGGACTGTGGCCCACCAGGCTCCTCTGTCCATGGGATTTTCCAGGGATTTTCCACTATTCTCCAAGAATAGTGGAGTGGGTTGCCATTTCCTTCTCCAGGGAATCTTCCTGATCCAGGGATCAAACCCGAGTCTCCTGCATCTCCTGCACTGGCAGATGGACCCTTTACCACTGAGCCACCAGGGAAGTCCCAGAATTAGAATTAGGAAGCAGGTTTCCTAAAACTCCAGTTTTAGTGCCTGTGGACCTGGAGCCTATATGAGAGAGAATGGAGGAGTTGAGGGTTTGATATCATAGAGTATCATTTCATGCTTTCCTGGGCAGCTGTACAAGGATTGTGATTTGAGTTTCTTGAAAGTGTCTCTGAGTGGGGATCGCTAATTAGCGTTTATTTGACTTCCATCCTCTTAAAAAGACTGTATTTGCTGTTCCTTCACAGTTACTCCTATATAGTCACCGCCTTCAAGGGTCTGTCAGTCTGTGGAGGAGACAGACTTCTGATGAAAGGACTATTATAAACCCCTAGCTGTCGAATGTCCATGGGTCCACAGACAGGGAGGTCATCATCTTGGGAGGGTATGTTGCTGGAGAAAGAGTTTGCAGGGGAGTTGTGTTTGAGGTAAACTCAGAAGGAGTTTCTTAGCATTTCTGAGATACTGACTTCAGCTATCTGGCTTCTGTACTTGAAATTATTGGGATGGGGGTCTTCTAAACCCAATTCTAATCACAGGCCTAACCACAGGCTGCCTAATTCTGCATTATTTTTAGGAATTTCAGAAGCCCAAGTCCCAAAGCACATCCACCAGGATAATTCAAGACAGAATTTACAGTCTGGCTGCCTGCCGGTAGCACCTGGAGTCACAGCCATCAAGCTGCTTCTTTCCTCCAAGGCAGAAAGATGAGGAAGGGCCTTTTCAAACGTCTTCCTAGAGCTCAAGGGGAGAAGAGAGGCCAGGGAGCCTGTACCAGAGGAAACTGACTCAGCCACACTGCACCAGAGCCGCCTGGATCAGAGACGCACAGCTGAGTCCCTGGATCCACAGGCCAGAGCTTCAGGAGGGAACGGGTGCCCTTAGGTCTTTCGGCTGAGAATCCATCCGTGGGCACCCTGACTCAGCTGCGGTGCTTTGGGAATATGGAAGGAAACAGAAACTCCATCTCCAGCCTCACATTTTGTAAAGAAATATGTGACCAGACATTCTCAACAAATATGTGACCGGACAACTCAACATTCAAAACATGAAGATCATGGCATCCCGTCCCATCACTTCCTGGCAAAAAGATGGGGAAACAATGGAAAAACTGTGACAGACTTTATTTTCTTGGGCTCCAAAATCACTGCAGATGGTGACTGCATCCATGAAATGAAAAGACGCTTGCTCCTTGGAAGAAAAGCTATGACCAACCTAGACAGCATGTAAAAAGCAGAGACATTACTTTGCCAACAAAGGTCTACCTAGTCAAAGCTATGGTTTTTCCAGTAGTCATGTATGGGTGTGAGAGCTGGACCATAAAGAAAGCTGATTACCAAAGAATTGATGCTTTGGAACTGTGGTGTTGGAAAAGACTTTTGAGAGTCCCTTGGACTGCAAGATCCAACCAGTCCATCCTAAAGGAGATCAGTCCTGAATATTCACTGGAAGGACTGATGCCAAAGCTCCAAAACTTTGGCCACCTGATGAGAAGAATTGACTCATTGGAAAAGACCTGATGCAGGGAAAGGTGGAAGGCAGGAGGAGAAGGGGACAACAGAGGATGAGATGGTTGGATGGCATCACTGACTCAAAGGACATGAGTTTGAGCAAACTCTGGGAGTTGGTGATGGACAGGGAAGCCTGGCATGTTGCAGTCCAAGGGGTTGCAAAGAGTCTCACACAACTGAGCAAATGAACTGAACTGAACTGATGTAACCAGAAATTGGATCCTATCTAAGACTCGCCCCGTCCCATCTCTGTGATCCAGTGGGTGGTATTGGGCTGACCCCAGGGTCTGCGTGTCCTGTGGGAAGAGATAGAAGCACAGAGGGTGCTTCTGTTGTAACTCTAGGAAACATCTTCTACATAGGTCCTCATGCACCCCTGAACTCCCCTCCCCCAGGAGGCAGGTCTCCCAGCAGAAGAGCCTCATGTCCATGGCAGGATCAGAGTAGGAAGAGCTCTCCCAGCAATGGCTTCTGATGCACAGCAGCAAAGAGAATTGCAGACCGTGGGCCCCATTGACAACACCCACAGCCTGAGGGGCACCTTTTGCAGGAGACAGGGAACCCTCAGTCCAAACGTTTGACCTCTTGTTGATTTTGTTACATGCACGATGTGAACAGGCTCCAAATCCACTTAAGGGCTCTTAGGACTTGAGGGCTCTTGCAGACTCTATGGTAAGGTTGATGGCAACCTTCAGGAGGGCTTACACCAAGGGGGACCTACCAGGACTGCTGCTGGCAGTACCCCGTCCCTGTGATGAGCCCCTGCCAACCCACGCCTCCACAGGACACCCTCCAACACTAGCAGGTATGAAACATCTCTGTTGGATTTAATTCAATCTCTGAGTCCAGAGACTGCCACCAAACCCTGGCCTCATCACTCCAGAGAAGCTGGGTCATGGAATCACAGTACTTGCCAACTGAGTCCTCTGACATCAACCTGGAACAAGACTGGCAGGCAGGACCCCAAAGACCTGGAAGAGAATCAGGAAGTGATTCTGCCAGCAATTCTGGAATATATTTTTTCATTTGACACTGAAGCACGTGCTGCAAAATTTTCATCAGAAATGAGTGGGTGTCTTTAATACTGATCTAGGATTTTAAATTATTTAGCTGTAATTAAATTATTTAATTAATGTAATGTAATGTAATGTAATTATTTAGCTGTCTCTCCTTTCTTACCGGCATCCTGTTATGTATCAAATACAGAAATCATTCTAACAACAAAAAGAAGCAAGAAGAAATAGAAAAGGGAAACGAAGAGAGTGAAAATTAAAAAAAAAAAAAGATCAAGAAGAGAATGGTAGAGTTCTATACAAGGGTTGCAATTCTATCCATCTTATAAAGTTCTCGACATATATTCTCAAATTTTAATATGAACAAAAATAACCAGGGTCTTGGCAAAATTATATGCATTCCTATAACCAACCCCAGAAATTCTGCCTCTGAAATCCTGATGCTGTCCTAGAATTTACCTGTTTATTCTGTCCCTCAGGTGAGGCAAGTTGTCTCAGATCACACTACATTTTTTTCAAGTAGAGATTCTTAACAGGCTAAACTAACTAAAAAAGACACCTAATGCATTAAATTACATGTTAAAATTTAAGTAGAACAAGAATTTCCTGGGAAGTAGTATAGTAGTGTCAGTCACTCAGTCATGTCTGACTCTTTGTGACCCCATGGACTGTAGTCTGGCTCTTCTGTCCATGGGATTCTCCAGGCAAGAATACTGGAGTGTGTTGCCATTCTCTTCTCCAGGGGATCTTCCTGATCCGAGAACCAAACCTGAGTCTCCTGCATTACAGGCAGATTCTTTACTGTCTGAGCTACAGGGAAGCCTGGAAAGGGAATATTTAATGGACAGATTCATGTTCTGAAAATTGTGTTAAAAAATAGATAGGAAACAAGAAACCTAATTGAAAATGATGTGAATGAAGCTGAAGGAAGAGAAATTTCCAGGGCCTAGGGTATAGCCAGTATTGTCAAATGCTTCAAATAGATGAGGCAGTACAGAAACAAAAATAAGTCTTTATTCCAGCAAAATATATGCTTCTAATATTTAGGAGTTTCTAATATTTAATAGTTTCATAAAAATGGGAGTACCCCCTAAGAAGCTGAAGATAGTATTCAAAAGAGTGACTCTTCTGTAACAAAAACAAAAGTGCTGGGGATCAAGAGTAAGACTGGGTTTGCAGAGGAACGAAAATGGACACTAAGGAGCATTTCTCTGCGTTTCTGTTTCAGGAGGTCAGAATGAAATTTTGCCTGAGAAAAGAAGAATTATATTTGGACTTCTGGGAATAACACAGTTGGTTCAGCTTATACTGAAATAAGAACAGATATGACTAGAAAGAGGAAATAAACTCTTGTTACATGATGCTAAATGATCAGATTTGTAAAAAGAATGGATCATTAGATTTTAGCAGAGGGATTTTGAATTCTCTAACTGTTCCATGTCACGGCAATGACCTCCCCAGCTCCCTTCACTTACACTGATGTAGATTGTATTGTCCCTCATTACAACTTGGGTCAGATACCTGAGGGTTTTTCAATTATCTGGATTTCAGTTGTCAGCACAATATGTATTTTTCTGCTGAGAACATATTAATCTGTCTCCTCTGTCAACTCCATAGAAACTAATTAGTGACTGTGGGGTCTGACATGGTCACACTTAAAATTAACGTGTTTTTTGTGTTACCTGGATTTAATGCCTTAAAAAAGAAATTAACTAGATTCTTCACTTGCTGCTTCTGCTGCTAAGTTGCTTCAGTCGTGTCCGACTCTGCGACCCCATAGACGGCAGTCCACCAGGCTTCCCCGTCCCTAGGATTCTCCAGGCAAGAACACTGGAGTGGGTTGCCATTTCCTTCTCCAATGCATGAAAGTGAAAAGTGAAAGTGAAGTAGCTCAGTCATGTCCAACTCTTAGCAACCCCATGGACTTCAGCTTACCAAGCTCCTCTGTCCATGGGATTTTCTAGGCAAGAGTACTGGAGTGGGGTGCCATTGCCTTCTCCGGATTCTTCACTTGGGCTGACATTATTCTAGAAACTAAGGATCTGCTCCCTTCTCTAGTTCTTTCTGTTTTTCTAGGTTTTCTGTGTCCAGCAAATGCATTAATTATCCTTCACACCTCATGTGTGATGACCATCTCTTGGGTGTCCTGGCCCCTAACTAAAGAATTCCTGTCTTTGCTGTTTTTGATCTATAAAGTCAAAGTGACAAAGCCTCAGCTGCCATGTTGTTCAAAATAGCACAACCCCTTTGGCTAATGCATTTTCCAAAAGCATGTTTTCAAGTAAAACAGGATCATCTTTTCCCCAATTTTCTAGATTTGGAATCTAACATGAGAGAAAGTTGGTCCTTAAGGTGGCTGGAGGGCTGACATCTGAATCTATAATCTTCTACATACTATGAAAAGACCCTGATGTGGAAAAGACTGAAGGCAAGAGAAGGGGATGACAGATGATGAGATGGTTGGATGGCATCACTGATTCAATGGACATGAGTTTGAGTAGGCTCCGGGAGATGTTGAAGGACAGGGAAGCCTGGCATGCTGCAGACCATGGAGTGCAGTCCACTCCGCAAAGAGTCAGACATGATTGAGTGACTGAACAACAGTTTACTATGAAATCTAAGAAATAGAGAAGACAGTTTATAATAAGGGAGAATAAATGGAGCCAACAAGTTGGAAAAAGAAAGGAGTCATCAAATCTACCATGGCACAGTTTTGGGACTTCATTCCAGAAGAATGCCTGTGTTCTTGTTTTAAGATTTTATAAGATGTACAACAATACATTTATTCTTTTTTTTTTTTTTATTCTTCCAATTTTATTTTATTTTTAAACTTTACATAATTGTATTAGTTTTGCCAAATATCAAAATGAATCCGCCACAGGTATACATGTGTTCCCCATCCCGAACCCTCCTCCCTCCTCCCTCCCCATACCATCCCTCTGGGCCGTCCCAGTGCACCAGCCCCAAGCATCCAGCATCATGCATCGAACCTGGACTGGCAACTCATTTCCTACATGATATTTTACATGTTTCATTGCCATTCTCCCAAATCTTCCCACCCTCTCCCTCTCCCACAGAGTCCATAAGACTGTTCTATACATCAGTGTCTCTTTTGCTGTCTCGTACACCGGATTATTGTTACCATCTTTCTAAATTCCATATATGTGCGTTAGTATACTGTATTTATGTTTTTCCTTCTGGCTTACTTCACTCTGTATAATAGGCTCCAGTTTCATCCACCTCATTAGAACTGATTCAAATGTATTCTTTTTAATGGCTGAGTAATACTCCATTGTGTATATGTACCACTGCTTTCTTATCCATTCATCTGCTGATGGACATCTAGGTTGCTTCCATGTCTTGGCTATTATAAACAGTGCTGCGATGAACATTGGGGTACACGTGTCTCTTTCCCTTCTGGTTTCCTCAGTGTGTATGCCCAGCAGTGGGGTTGCTGGATCATAAGGCAGTTCTATTTCCAGTTTTTTAAGGAATCTCCACACTGTTCTCCATAGTGGCTGTACTAGTTTGCATTCCCACCAACAGTGTAAGAGGGTTCCCTTTTCTCCACACCCTCTCCAGCATTTATTATTTGTAGACTTTTGGATCGCAGCCATTCTGACTGGTGTGAAATGGTACCTCATAGTGGTTTTGATTTGCATTTCTCTGATAATGAGTGATGTTGAGCATCTTTTCATGTGTTTGTTAGCCATCTGTATGTCTTTTTTGGAGAAATGTCTATTTAGTTCTTTGGCCCATTTTTTGATTGGGTCGTTTATTTTTCTGGAGTTGAGCTGTAGGAGTTGCTTGTATATTTTTGAGATTAGTTGTTTGTCAGTTGCTTCATTTGCTATTATTTTCTCCCATTCTGAAGGCTGTCTTTTCACCTTGCTAATAGTTTCCTTTGATGTGCAGAAGCTTTTAAGTTTAATTAGGTCCCATTTGTTTATTTTTGCTTTTATTTCCAATATTCTGGGAGGTGGGTCATAGAGGATCCTGCTGTGATATATGTCGGAGAGTGTTTTGCCTATGTTCTCCTCTAGGAGTTTTATAGTTTCTGGTCTTACGTTTAGATCTTTAATCCATTTTGAGTTTATTTTTGTGTATGGTGTTAGAAAGTGGTCCAGTTTCATTCTTTTACAAGTGGTTGACCAGATTTCCCAGCACCACTTGTTAAAGAGATTGTCTTTAATCCATTGTATATTCTTGCCTCCTTTGTCAAAGATAAGGTGTCCATATGTGCGTGGATTTATCTCTGGGTTTTCTATTTTATTCCATTGATCAATATTTCTGTCTTTGTGCCAGTACCATACTGTCTTGATAACTGTGGCTTTGTAGTAGAGCCTGAAGTCAGGTAGGTTGATTCCTCCAGTTCCATTCTTCTTTCTCAAGATCGCTTTGGCTATTCGAGGTTTTTTGTATTTCCATACAAATTGTGAAATTATTTGTTCTAGCTCTGTGAAGAATACTGTTGGTAGCTTGATAGGGATTGCGTTGAATCTATAAATTGCTTTGGGTAGTATACTCATTTTCACTATATTGATTCTTCCAATCCATGAACATGGTATATTTCTCCATCTATTAGTGTCCTCTTTGATGTCTTTCACCAGTGTTTTATAGTTTTCTATATATAGGTCTTTAGTTTCTTTAGGTAGATATATTCCTAAGTATTTTATTCTTTCCGTTGCAATGGTGAATGGAATTGTTTCCTTAATTTCTCTTTCTGTTTTCTCATTATTAGTGTATAGGAATGCCAGGGATTTCTGTGTGTTGATTTTATATCCTGCAACTTTACTGTAGTCATTGATTATTTCTAGTAATTTTCTGGTGGACTCTTTAGGGTTTTCTATGTAGAGGATCATGTCATCTGCAAATAGTGAGAGTTTTACTTCTTCTTTTCCAATTTGGATTCCTTTTATTTCTTTTTCTGCTCTGATTGCTGTGGCCAAAACTTCCAAAACTATGTTGAATAGTAATGGTGAAAGTGGGCACCCTTGTCTTGTTCCTGACTTTAGAGGAAATGCTTTCAATTTTTCACCATTGAGGATAATGTTTGCAGTGGGTTTGTCATATATAGCTTTTATTATGTTGAGGTATGTTCCTTCTATTCCTGCTTTCTGGAGGGTTTTTATCATAAATGGATGTTGAATTTTGTCAAAGGCTTTCTCTGCATCTATTGAGATAATCATATGGTTTTTATTTTTCAATTTGTTAATGTGGTGTATTACATTGATTGATTTGCGGATATTGAAGAATCCTTGCATCCCTGGGATAAAGCCCACTTGATCATGGTGTATGATCTTTTTAATGTGTTGTTGGATTCTGATTGCTAGAATTTTGTTAAGGATTTTTGCATCTATGTTCATCAGTGATATTGGCCTGTAGTTTTCTTTTTTTGTGGGATCTTTGTCAGGTTTTGGTATTAGGGTGATGGTGGCCTCATAGAATGAGTTTGGAAGTTTACCTTCCTCTGCAATTTTCTGGAAGAGTTTGAGCAGGACAGGTGTTAGCTCTTCTCTAAATTTTTGGTAGAATTCAGCTGTGAAGCCGTCTGGCCCTGGGCTTTTGTTTGCTGGAAGATTTTTGATTACAGTTTCAATTTCCATGCTTGTGATGGGTCTGTTAAGATTTTCTATTTCTTCCTGGTCCAGTTTTGGAAAGTTGTACTTTTCTAAGAATTTGTCCATTTCTTCCACGTTGTCCATTTTATTGGCATATAATTGTTGATAGTAGTCTCTTATGATCCTTTGTATTTCTGTGTTGTCTGTTGTGATCTCTCCATTTTCGTTTCTAATTTTGTTGATTTGATTTTTCTCCCTTTGTTTCTTGATGAGTCTGGCTAATGGTTTGTCCATTTTATTTATCCTTTCAAAGAACCAGCTTTTGGTTTTGTTGATTTTTGCTATGGTCTCTTTTGTTTCTTTTGCATTTATTTCTGCTCTAATTTTTAAGATTTCTTTCCTTCTACTAACCCTGGGGTTCTTCATTTCTTCCTTTTCTAGTTGTTTGAGGTGTAGAGTTAGGTTATTTATTTGACTTTTTTCTTGTTTCTTGAGGTGTGCCTGTATTGCTATGAACTTTCCCCTTAGGACTGCTTTTACAGTGTCCCACAGGTTTTGGGTTGTTGTGTTTTCATTTTCATTCGTTTCTATGCAAATTTTGATTTCTTTTTTGATTTCTTCTGTGATTTGTTGGTTATTCAGCAGCGTGTTGTTCAGCCTCCATATGTTGGAATTTTTAATAGTTTTTCTCCTGTAATTGAGATCTAATCTTACTGCATTGTGGTCAGAAAAAATGCTTGGAATGATTTCTATTTTTTTGAATTTACCAAGGCTAGCTTTATGGCCCAGGATGTGATCTATCCTGGAGAAGGTTCCATGTGCGCTTGAGAAAAAGGTGAAATTCATTGTTTTGGGATGAAATGACCTATAGATATCAATTAGGTCTAACTGGTCTATTGTATCGTTTAAAGTTTGTGTTTCCTTGTTAATTTTCTGTTTAGTTGATCTATCCATAGGTGTAAGTGGGGTATTAAAGTCTCCCACTATTATTGTGTTATTGTTAATTTCTCCTTTCGTACTTGTTAGCATTTGTCTTACGTACTGTGGTGCTCCCGTGTTGGGTGCATATATATTTATAATTGTTATATCTTCTTCTTGGATTGATCCTTTGATCATTATGTAGTGACCTTCTTTGTCTCTTTTCACAGCCTTTGTTTTAAAGTCTATTTTATCTGATATGAGTATTGCTACTCCTGCTTTCTTTTGGTCCCTATTTGCATGGAAAATCTTTTTCCAGCCCTTCACTTTCAGTCTGTATGTGTCCCCTGTTTTGAGGTGGGTCTCCTGTAGACAACATATGTAGGGGTCTTGTTTTTGTATCCATTCAGCCAGTCTTTGTCTTTTGGTTGGGGCATTCAACCCATTTACATTTAAGGTAATTACTGATAAGTATGTTCCCGTTGCCATTTACTTTATTGTTTTGGGTTCGAGTTTATACACCGTTTTTGTGTTTCCTGTCTAGAGAAGATTCTTTAGTATTTGTTGGAGAGCTGGTTTGGTGGTGCAGAATTCTCTCAGCTTTTGCTTGTCTGAAAAGCTTTTGATTTCTCCTTCATACTTGAATGAGATCCTTGCTGGGTACAATAATCTGGGCTGTAGGTTATTTTCTTTCATCATTTTAAGTATGTCTTGCCATTCCCTCCTGGCTTGAAGAGTTTCTATTGAAAGATCAGCTGTTATCCTTATGGGAATTCCCTTGTGTGTTATTTGTTGTTTTTCCCTTGCTGCTTTTAATATTTGTTCTTTGTGTTTGATCTTTGTTAATTTGATTAATATGTGTCTTGGGGTGTTTCTCCTTGGGTTTATCCTGTTTGGTACTCTCTGGGTTTCTTGGACTTGGGTGATTATTTCCTTCCCCATTTTAGGGAAGTTTTCCACTATTATCTCCTCAAGTATTTTCTCATGGTCTTTCTTTTTGTCTTCTTCTTCTGGAACCCCTATGATTTGAATGTTGTAGCGTTTAATATTGTCCTGGAGGTCTCTGAGATTGTCCTCATTTCTTTTAATTCGTTTTTCTTTTATCCTCTCTGATTCATTTATTTCTACCATTCTATCTTCTAATTCACTAATCCTGTTTTCTGCCTCTGTTATTCTACTATTTGTTGCCTCCAGAGTGTTTTTAATTTCACTTATTGCATTATTCATTATATATTGACTCTTTTTTATTTCTTCTAGGTCCTTGTTAAACCTTTCTTGCATCTTCTCAATCCTTGTCTCCAGGCTATTTATCTGTGATTCCATTTTAGTTTCAAGATTTTGGATCAATTTCACTATCATTATTCGGAATTCTTTATCAGGTAGATTCCCTATCTCTTCCTCTTTTGTTTGGTTTGGTGGGCATTTATCCTGTTCCTTTATCTGCTGAGTATTCCTCTGTCTCTTCATCTTGTTTAAATTGCTGAGTTTGGGGTGTCCTTTCTGTATTCTGGCAGTTTGTGGAGTTCTCTTTATTATGGCGTTTCCTCACTGTGTGTGGGTTTGTACAGGTGGCTTGTCAAGGTTTCCTGGTTAGGGAAGCTTGTGTCGGTGTTCTGGTGGGTGGAGCTGTATTTCTTCTCTCTGGAGTGCAATGAAATGTCCAGTAATGAGTTATGAGATGTATATAGTTTTGGGGTGACTTTGGGCAGCCTGTATCTTGAAGCTCAGGGCTGTGTTCCTTTGTTGCTGGAGAATTTGCTTGGTATGTCTTGCCCTGAACTTATTGGCCCTTGTGTGGTGCTTGGTTTCAGTGTCGGTATGGAGGCATTTGATGAGCTCCTGTCAATAAATGTTCCTTGGAGTCAGGAGTTCCCTGGAGTCAGGGTTTGGACTTAAGTCTCCTGCTTCCGATTATCGGTCTTATTTTTACAGTAGTTTCAAAACTTCTCCTTCTATACAGCACCATTGATAAAACATCTACATTAAAGATGATAAGTTTCTCTACAGTGAGGGTCACTCAGAGAGGTTCACAGGGTTACATGGAGAAGAGAAGAGGGAGGAGGGAGTTAGAGGTGACCCAAATGAGATGAGGTGAATCAATAGTGGAGAGAGTGGGCTAGCCAGTAGTCACTTCCTTATGTGCACTCCACAACTGGACCACTCAGAGATGTTCACGGGGTTATACAGAGAAGAGAAGAAGGAGGAAGGTAACAGAGGTGGCCAGAAGGATAAAAGGGGGGAATGAAAAGGAGGGAGACAGATCCAGCCAGTAATCAGTTCCCTAAGTGTTCTCCACCATCTGGAACACACAGAAATTCACAGAGTTGGGTAGAGTAGAGAGGGGTTAGGGAGGAGACACAGGCGACCTGGTGGAGAAAAAGGAGGGTCCAAAGGGAGAGAGAGCAGTCAAGCCAGTAATCTCACTCCCTAGTGAAAAATGGGTCCTGTAGATTGGGTCCTTAAAGGTACAAAATTGGTAACAAATACATAAAAGCAAAAATCAAAAATCTAGAGTAGAGTTTGGAATTTCAAAAATACGATGTTAAAGAAAAGAAGAAGGAAAAGAAAGAGAGAAAGAACGAACAAACAAAAACAAACAAGGTCGCGAAAATTATAAAGAAAGTACAGGTACAAAATTGATAACTAATACCAGAAAGCGAAAATTAAAAATCTAGAGTAGAGTTTGGAATTTCAAAAATACGATGTTAAAGAAAAGAAGAAGGAAAAGAAAGAGAGAAAAAACGAACAAACAAAAACAAACGAGGTCGCAAAAATTATAAAGAAAGTACAGGTACAAAATTGATAACTAATACCAGAAAGCAAAAATTAAAAATCTAGAGTAGAGTTTGGAATTTCAAAAATACAATGTTAAAAAAAAAAAAAAGAAGAAGAAGAAGAAAAATAAAGAGAGAAAACAAACAAACAAATACGAACAATGTCACAAAAATCATAAAGAAAATACAGGTACAAAATTGATATCAAATACCAAAAAGCATAAATTAAAAATCTAGAGTAAAGTTTGGAATTTCAGATATACAATGTTATATAAAAGAAGAAGAGAAAGAAACAGAGAAGAAGAAAAAAAAAGAAATAAAAAAAAGTCACAGAAATTATATAAAAAAAAAACTATAGGTACAAAATTGATAACATATACCAAAAAGCAAAAATTAAAAATCTAGAGTAGAGTTTGGAATTTCAAAAATACAATGTTAAAGAAAAGAAGAGAAAAACAAAAACAAAAACAAACAAAAAAAAAACAAGGTCAAAAAATTATAAAATATATATATGTGAAGTTTGCTGAAGAAGAAAAAAATAGGGTCTTTTTTTTTTTTTTGCAAAGTAATAGGTTATAAAAGTGAAAATTAAAGGAACAATAGAGGACTTAAAAATTTTTTTTTTTTTTTAGTTAAAAAAAAAAAGAAAGAATGATCGTAAAAATAATAAAAATATATCTAGGACTTTTTTGTTTTTTTTTTTGTGGGTGTTGTGGGTTCAGTTCATTTTTGGCTAGTTCCTTGGTCAGATTTATATTTCTCAAGATCTATAGGCCCCTTCCTATGTAGTCCGTAGTAACCACAGGGTTTTGATCTATTGCCTGTAGCTTCCAAGGCGTTTCCCTCTGTTATATCTTCTTCTGTTTGCTAGTCTCTTCAGTATCTGGTTTCCGCCCTGACTCAAAGGGCACGGTGGAGGACACTTTTTTTTTTTTTTTTTTTTTTAGGCTTACTTGTTCAGTCACGCTGTGGGGATGGAGGGAGGGATGCTGCAAACAAATAACACTGGCGTGGGCTCGCAGTGCCTCAGCCACCCTGGGTCTGCCCCCGCTCACGGCGCGTGTAGCCTCCCTGTCCACACTGCTCGGACTCTAGGTTGTTCTGCCGGGAACAATCCGAAGCTGGCCCTGGGCTGCATGCACCTCCCAGGTCCAAGCCGCTCAGGTTCAGGCACTCGGGTAGTCCTCAGAGGCGCAGACTCAGTTGGGCCTGCGTTTTGTGCTCTTTCCAGGTCCGAGCGCCAATTTGCTCTTCCCAGGCGAGCGCCAATGCTGCGACTTATCGCCTCCCCGCCACTCGGTTATCTGGATGTAAAACCGGCGCACCTTCTCAGGCAGATGTTGACCGTCCAGACCCCCAAGAAGTTTTAGTTAGCAAAGAAGCCTGCTTACAATTTTATAGATAATGTCTCTCTGGGGCTGCGATTGCCCCCTTCCGGCTCTGGCTGCCTGTCACCGGAGGGGGAAGGTCTGCAGCCGGCTATCTCTGCTCAGTCCTTTGTTCCGTGTGCGGGCCTGGCGGTCTTAGGTTAGGGCTGGCTTTTCGCGTGGTAGGTATCCCACAGTCTGGTTTGCTAGCCCAAATTATTTCGCTCAGATAGCGCTCAGGGTATTCAGGCCAAATTCTTACTCTCAGCGATGCAGCCCACGCCGCGCCTCCCTGCCCAGCCCCGGTTTGCTAATGGCGGATGCAGGCGTCTGCGCTGCTTCTCTGCTGGGGGAGTTACCGTAGGGCTCGCAATCTGCGAGTTTTAAATTGTTTATTTATTTTTTCTCCCTGTTATGTTGCCCTCTGTGCTTCCAAAGCTCGGCACAGATTCGGCAGTGAGAAGGTTTCCTGATGTTTGGAAACTTCTCTCTTTTTAAGATTCCCTTCCCGGGACGGAACTCCGTCCCTCCCTCTTTTGTCTCTTTTTTTTTGTTTGTTTTTAATATTTTTTCCTACCTCCTTTCGAAGAGTTGGGTTGCTTTTCTGGGTGCCTGATGTCCTCTGCCGGCATTCAGAAGTTGTTTTGTGGAATTTACTCGACGTTTAAATGCTCTTTTGATGAATTTGTGGGGGAGAAAGTGTTCTCCCCGTCCTACTCCTCCGCCATCTTGGCTCCTCCCCTCTACATTTATTCTTGAAAGAAATTTTCATATGGCTTAAGATTGCTCTAATTCTATTATACACCTGCTTCCTGAGCTGAGCCTGGGTGGAGTTTGTGCATTAAGCTTAGCCGGTATTTCTCACTGTGCAATCACTGCTGGCACAGAAATACATAGCTGAGTCCTGCGGCTCCGTAGGCTGGATATTCAGACTACAAGGTGAGTTTGATGGGCACTCAGCTGAAAATCTCTTGGGCATCTCTTTATCATCCAAGACTTTATCATTTTGGAAGGAAATCAAGAACTTGAACTCTTTGGTCAGGATCTGCTGATACCAGAACACATAAATATGTCCTTTTTTGGGAACACAATACATTTTCACTTCCCTTGAACCAGGTGCCCTGGAGTCTGGGTGACTTCTGCCTCAAGGAAACCTGTGAAGAAAGCACACAGAAGTTGGAGACTTAGCCCTGGAGGGCGTCTGATGACCTGGATGAAAGGCTGAGAGCAGGGCACTGAACAGATCAAAACAGGGACTCCCCTGCACCCAGGAGACACAGCACTGTGAAGCAGGTGAGTGTGGGGCTCGTGGCAGCATCAGGAAAAGGGCAGAGGCAAGTGGGTTTCTCTGAGGCTCTTTCATCCCCTGTGAGCGGCTCCTCTCTGATGTGATCACTTCCTGGAACCCAGTGAAATTTACATAAAGACGTTTGCTTTTGCCACAAAGAAGTCACTCCTTTAGATGCCATCTTCAGCTTTCTTATGGTGTATTTCCACTCTATCTATGCTTATAAAACTATTCCTCTACAGATTAGTATGGTATATTTACTAGGACAAAAACTTATTTTTTGAAATTATTTTATTTTATTTATTTTTGGCTGTGTTGGGTCTTCCTTGCTGGGGGTGCTTTTCTCTAGTTGCAGAGAATGGGGGCTACTCTTGAGTTGCAGCACGTGGGCTTCCCATTGCAGTGGCATCTCTTGCTGCAGAGCACAGGCTCAAGAGTGCGTAGGCTTCAGCAACTGCAGCACATGTGCTCAGTAGTTGCATTTCCTGGGCTCTGAGCACAGATTCAATAGTTGTGGTGTATGGGCATTGCTGCTCCACAGCATGTGGGGTCTTCCCACATCAGGGATCAAACCCATGTCTCCTGTATTGGCAGGTGGATTGTTTACCACTGAGCCACCAGGGAAGCTCCCAAACTTAATTTTTTTCTCTGCCTGCTTGATCTCGTTGAAGCATTTGACAGCATTGACTATAGACTATCCACTAGGTCCTGGAAATTTGTCTTCCCTTAGTTTCATTCACATCATCTCCCATTAGATTTATCATTTCCTATCTATTATGTTATTAAATGCAGTCACCAGAACCTAAATCTATCCATTAAATTTAGAATCCTACTCTGTACAAGTGAAAAAATAGAATATAGGAAACAACTGTACTCAGTCGTTGGAAAACAGCCAGCACAAGACTGATTCTTCCGAAACGAGAAAAGAAAGGGGGAAAATCTGTACACAGTGAAGAGGGTTGATGCGAAGAGCCAACCCTGATGCTGGGAAAGATTGAAGGTGGGAGGAGAAGGGGACGACAGAGAATGAGACGGTTGGATGGCATCACCAACTTGATGGACATGAGTTTGAGTAGACTCCAAGAGTTGGTAATGGATAGGGAAGCCTGGCGTGCTGCAGTCCATGGGGTCACACAGAATCGGACACATAACAAGTGTGGAGGAAAAACAGAGAAGGTAAATGTTGTGATGAGACAGAGGTTAGAAGATAGAGGGAACAAAAGCAACTACAATTTGGGAGGAAGACTACCAGAGAGGAAGAAGCTCACAAAAAGTTCCAGAAACCTTTGTAGGGATCATAATAAAATTTTGACTCAGGAGTAGTCTGTGTCTCTGTAGAACGGAACTAACAAACATTAGAGAGAAAGCACAGAAAAGATTCACCAGTACTCCCAGAACAGCCATGCTTTTGTCCTGGGACAAAATGAGGCTCAAGCAGGGTTTGGCACATTATAACCCAGGGCCTGGCCACCTGTTATGTGACCTGTTATGTGACCTGGAGGTGTGAAAAGCACCTCCAGGATGACAGCTTGAGGAGCTCTGAATACCTCATTTCCAAAGAAAGGGGCATGATGGCTGAACATTTAGAAACAAGCATTTGTAGCCTCTGAAAATTGTCCCAAGAGCATACAGCAAATGGAGAAACAGTTACTCAAGAAAATCTTCTAAATCTTGGGAGAAGCCATGCAAGTCTGTGTCACTGAGCCATGACTCTTGCCCTGTCGCTCTGTAATAGAAGCTCTAGCCCATGCGGATGTGGTCCAGAACACTGGGATCCCCGAGTTTCTCCTGGGGAGGGGCCAGCTGCCAGCAATGCTCCTCCCCTCTAGATCTGCAGTGTAGAAACTATTCCTGGCCAGTCCAGCCCAGAGGTCTGTGTTCCCTCCTTCCACCAGCACCTATTCAAAGGGCAGACTCTGTTCCAGAAATAACAGGCCAAGAACACAAGGCCCCAGTCTTCCTTTTTCTGACTTGCCCATAGGGTGGAGGTTCCATCCTGGGAGGGGGGCAAGTCGAGAAGACCCCACCCAGGAACCCCCTCAGAGAGCAGAAGGGTGTTGTTCCAAGAGAAGCGAGCCACTGTCCCTGCCCCCGTGGTGAGCGGCAGGCCATGACGACACAGAGCTTCAGAGCTCTACCGTGACTTAAGGAAGGGCAGCCGAAGCCCTGCGTTTCTTCCTTCCTCTTTTCCTCCCCTTCTTCCTTCCTTCCTTCCCTCCCTCTCTCCTTACAAGGTCAGATCTGCATCCCAGTCATATGGCCTCCCCAGCCTCCTTGGCTTCCTTTCCATTTTCCCTCAACAGGCATTTTCTCTAAAAAAATATTGTTTCTAGAACTAATTTTGTACATCAGTTGAGTGGAGCATCTTTTTTTAACTATACACACAACCTAGTTTAGAATGTGTCCATATGGGGGACAGTGTTGAGAGATTAATAACCTTCATTGGTGATGGACAGGGAGGCCTGGCGAGCTGCGATTCATGGGGTTGCGAAGAGTCGGACACGACTGAGCGACTGAACTGAACTGAACCTTCCTTACGGACCCTTAGCTTCCGAAACAGTTCGTGCCACTCCCCTCTCCACTTTTTATCTTTCATTCCTTTATTTTCTTTCGTTGGCTTATGTAACCTTTCATCTGGGCCTGAAATGAGATGAGCCTGTAGTCTTCATTTCTCCCCTCTTTTTATTCAAGAGTAAGTGGAATGTTTGCGGAAGGAAAGCAGCAGTTGGCAGCTCATCTGCTGCCTCCTGGTGGAATTCTTTAGCCATTACACTCAAGATGAGTCAGTTTTCTAGACTTTACCGTGGAGCCATAAAATGCGAGTGGCCCTAGATTAATCTAGGCCCAACATCTCATTTTATAGAACAAAAATTTGACATCTAGGTAGATGAATAAAGAGATAAAGAGTTAATCACTCACAAGAAAAGCGGTGCAAATGTATGGTGGGTTAAGAAAGAGGAGAGTAGAACATGGAAGTTAGATGGTAGGTGGCTCAAATGCCAGTTTTCAGCTTCTCTGATTTTTGCCTAACATCACCAGAATTGGATCTAGGGCAGTACTTCTTGGTCTCTTGATTAAAGACTTGGACACCTGTGATATTGATGACTATATGCAGTGATGCAACACATTATTGCATAGTAAGAATATCTGTGTCCTTCAGCATTAAAACAGGGACACAGCATTAAAACGCTCTCATCTTCTAAATCAGGCATCTCAGAACTAGCAGATGCCAATTCCTTTCTGCACTGATGAACTTTATTCACTCATGCACCACTTACTCAATCAGTCACCATAAATATTTCAACCTAGTAAAGGACGTAAGACGCAAACTGGCTTTCAGAAAGCTGTTCACAGTAGAGTGCAGAAATCCTTTTTCCTTCAAACAAGCTGTGGTATTTGGTATTTTTATTAATATTAAAAAGATAGGGCAAACTCTAGTAATTTTAATACATCTTCCACAGTGCTGCTTCTCGATTTTGACACGAGACCTATCGTGCAACTTAAATGGTTCATAGATGGATTTATATCAGGAAAAAAAAGATAGAGGCACTGTGCATAATGCATGTCCCAGGCAATTCACGTGTCTTCAAATCTGGCACAAAATTTTAGCAGTTCTACTTTTCCCCGGGCTTCCCTGGTGGCTCAGTTGGTAAAGAATCTGCCTGCAATGCAGGAGATCCAGCTTAGTGCAGGAGACCCAGCTTAGTGCAGGAGACCTGGGTTCAATCCCTAGGTTGGGAAGAGGAGAAGGAAATGGCCACCCACGCCAGTATCCTTGCCAGGGAAATCCCATGGACAGAGGAGCCTGATGGCCAACAGTCCATGGGGTTGCAAGAGTCAGACACGCCTTAGCAACTAGACCATCACCATCATTTTCCCTACTTGATAAGAAAACAGTGAGACTGCATTCACACGCTTATGAGGGAAGTTTCCTCTAATGGTGAGAATTCAGGGGAATGGTGCTAACTCTTGCCTGGTCTGTCCTTAAACATGTTTCTAAGTCAACCACTCAGACTTTAAAAGAAACAACTAAGAAAAAAATTTTTATTACTCTACTGAAGAGAACAGAAGGGGTGATCCAGGGAAATTACCACCAACTGAATGTCAGGTAAGAGTAACCGCTTTTCCACTCCTGGCATA
This sequence comes from Bos grunniens, assembly GCF_055505025.1. NCBI lineage: Eukaryota > Metazoa > Chordata > Mammalia > Artiodactyla > Bovidae > Bos > Bos grunniens. The sequence continues at coordinate 14,312,130 of NC_141168.1, forward strand.
ACTGTTAATGGTTTTTGTAGGTTTAGATCCAACTTCTATCTACGGAGGAGATAATGACAGCCTTAAACCACTTCCTCTCATGGTTGCCAGAGGGGAGGCAGGTGTAGAGGGGACTCTTGGCTCTGGGAAACAGAGGTTTATGAACAGAGGGCAGGGAAGGCTTCAGCTCTGTGTCTCTGCTGCTGGCACAGAGATACACGGCTGAGTCCCCCAGGCCTGCCGAGCGGATGTCAAGAGAACAGAAAGAGGTGTTAGGCCGGCTGGACTGGAAGTTTTCAGAGGTGTTTTTTTCCTTGGTGATTTGTTTATCATAGTAGTACAACAGCAGTTTTGGTGCTTGGCTTGGCTTCTGTTGGTACCAGTACATGGCATAATGCTTCATATTCTGAGAACAGCTCAGGGTCACTGGTTTTCCCAGCCCGGTAACCAGGTATCTTGGGTTCTGAACGACCATGGCTCCCACATGACCTGCACAGGAGGAGGAAGATTTAGAGGCAGAGTGCAGGAGAGTCATGTTGCCGCTGTAAACGAAAGGCACAGAACTGGGGACAAGCTTTAGTTAGAGATGTCCTTCCTGACCAGGACTTACTTACCTGCTCCCAGGAGATACAGGGCCACACAGAGGAGAAGCCTGGGCCTCATGGCAGGGCTGGGACAGGAAGGAGACCTGTGTTCCAGACTCTGGTCTCTGGGTTGAGAGACAGACAGGCAGGTCTGCCTGTGACGTCAATGTCACCAGCACAAGGACACCCTCACTGATAATGGACACAGCTTCCTGCTTGACGGGCATCTGGACTTGGCTGGATCCAGTGTAAAGTAGAGGTGATGTTCCCTTATCTGCCTCTGTTCCTACATCTGCCCCATTTCATCCTGGCCTCTCCCTCTCCCTCCTCATTTCTTTTTTCCTATAAGATAGTTCAGAGGTTCCTCAGCACGTGAATGTGTGTGCTGTGCTAAGTCACTCAGTCATGTCAGAGTCTTTGCGACCTCATGGACTCTAGCTCACCAGGCTCTTCTGTCCATGGGATTCTCCAGGCAAGAGTACTGGCATGGGTAGCCACGTCCTTCTCCAGAGGATCTTCCCAACCCAAGGATCAATCTTTTGCATCTCCTGCACTGGCAGGTAGGTTCTTTACCACCAGCAACCTGGGAAGCCCCCAACATGTGAATGCTGCTGCTGCTGCCAAGTCACTTCAGTCGTGTCCTAGCTTTTGCTAAAGTCTTGTTCTGCCCTCCGCATCACAGATGGGTGACTGATGTTTGCAAACTATCCTCTCCTCACCATGCAGAAATCAGGTCCTGGAATCCCTCTATTTATGACCACTTTACAGAGAGTATCAAAGAAATTATCTACACCTTTTAGCCATCAGTGACAACAGAATGCTTCCTTATGGCCAGTAGAAATGTGCCTAGAAGCAGCCTTCCTACACTGGTCCGAGCAAATCTGGGCAAAGGGTGAGGGTGAGACACATCAGGGCTTAGAGATGTATCCAGTCCCTCATTCCACTCTGACTGCATCTGGAAGCATCAGGCCACCACACCAGCGAATCAGCCTCACCTGATGCCAGAGCCCTAGTGCAGCCACTGGCCCCGACCTCACAAATGGTCAGGATGGGCTGACACACATTAGCATTTAGCACTAACCCGTGCTTTTTATGTTAGAAAAACCAGTCTCTACAGATAAAGGAAAATTGTCCTGATGATAATTGACCTGGTTATTCCACTCAAAAATGAGGTTTTTTAAAAGTATTTGATAATGGATGTGTGCTAGACCCATGTAACTTAAACTGATCATCTCCATTATCAGGAAGCAAACTAAAAGAGTAAATGCGTTTTGATTCATGATTTTTATTTCTATCAGGGACACTTGTTTGTGATGTAATAAGGAATATAAAGATGTGGCTACAATCAGCATCACAATTCCTTTTAGATCAGAGCACCAAGGTAGGCAAGAAACCCACTGTGCTTTACATCAGGATAACACGCACACACACACGTAGATTTGCGTATGGATTGGGAGTTTGGGACTAGCAGATGCAAACTAGTATGTATAGGATGGTAGACAAAAAAATCCTACTGTACAGCACAAGGAACTTTATTAAATATCTTGTGATGAAGCATAATGGAAAGAATATGAAAGAGTGTATACATATGTGTGTGTGTGTGTGTGTAACTGAGTCACTGCTGTACAGTAGAAATTAACACAGCATTGTAAATCATCTATACTTCAATAAGCTAAATTAAAACAAATAGATTTCCATAGATTGAGTTCTATGTGAGGAGCCCCAGGAGTCTCCCAAGCCACAGATATCCCCTGTTACATTTTTAAAAAATACTCTTGAGTTTCAACGGCTAATTCCAGTTATTCCTCTCCTCTCTTCCTTGGAGAGGCGGCACAGGGAAAGACTTCTGTTCAGGGCTGCCTGACTTGAGAGGAGCAGATAGGATGTGGTTTTGCACAGAAAGGACAGAACTCTGAAGCACTGTGTCTCGGCTGCTGGCACAGAAATACACTCCTGAGTCACCCAGCTCTGCAGAGTGAACCCTCAGCGTAGAAGATGTCCCTTCCATCCTTTCTGCTGTGAATCGGCCTTTGGGCATCCCTGAGTCATCCTGCATAGACTCTCTTAGGAAGTAAATCAGAAGTTTCATTTCTTTCCCCACAGCATGGTAGTACCAAAAAAGAGATTCATGTCCAGAAATAGGGTCACAACTCAGATTCACAGCCTGTTTCTTCTCTATGACCCTGTGGCTGGGGGACTGGGCGACTTCAGCTGATATGCACCCTGTGGGAGAAGACAAGAACATACGTGTCAGGGGTAGGCAGGAAAAGTGCCCAGGGAGATGTTCGCGTTTCTAAGGACTCACTTGCTCCCAGGAGACATAGCGACGCTAAGCGGAGAAGACTGGAGAGCATGGCAGGATCCAGATGAAAATGAGAGCTTTCCCAGATGAGCGAACTTATTGTAGGAGCAGAAATGAAAGCAGATCCGTGTCCCGGGGGCCCTATACGGTGTGGGCTGGCACTGACATCAGGGTGTGAGCAGGCGCCCACAGTCTCGGTGGCTCCCTCTAGGGAAACAGAAGCACAGAAGAAAGAGCATGCTTAGTTTTCCCCAAAGAAGGCTGCCTTTGAGGGGTGATCTGACACCCAAAAAATTGGCCTGTTTATGCCTTTAACTAGGTATTGACCTCGTATGGGTTCGAACTTTGCCTCTGTGGTTGCCTTGCTTCTTCCTCTTCTATTTGTATCAAATCTCCTCTGCCTCCCTCTGATAAAGATACACATGGTCTCATTAAGGCCCAGCTGGATAATCCCAGATAAATGTCCCTTCTCAAAGTCTTAACTGAATCACATCTATAAAGTCCATTTTTTCCGTCTTGGCAACATCTTCAGATTACAGGGATGAACACATGGGCATCTTTGGGACAGTGGGGTGGGCCGGAGGTCATTATTCAACCTGCCACACAATACGAAATGTTCTGCTGATCATTTGGGAAGTTTTTACGCGTGTCATTTCCCCATAATACTAAATGAATCAGCTTGAGCCCTTTGTATATAAATCTGCAACACATTCTCTTCACTGTTAAGCTTCAGTGTTTGTCAGCTCGCAGCAACTAGCGAAGCCGGAGTCAGGACCCCAGTGTGCGTGGCGGTGGTGTGCAGAGGAGACAGAAGGGGAGCCTCCAAGAAGCGGTGGGCCAGCCCTGGTGGTGGACTTCTGCATTGCAGGCTTCTGCTCAGCCTACATTGCCCTGCCCAATGTTCAGGAAGCACTGGAGCGGAGACCAAGAAGCAGCAGCTGAGTCTGGATCTGTCTGAGTGCGCTGAGCCTGGGGAACCAGGACAATTAATAGCAACATCCCTTGTTGCTTTAGCAGGGACTCTGGAGACCCAACACTGGAGAACTTATTTCCTACGAGTTGTAAAGATACTATGGTTCCTCTCTACCTTTCATCCAACTTCCCCTGTTGTAAACGTCATGCATAAGCATGATTCTTTGCTCAGAACCAAGGATTTAACATACGCACCAGTCAGCTACAGGCTAAACTCCAATTTCCCTCTTTTTTTCTACTGTTCTGTTCCAGGATCTAATCCAGGACACCACAGAACATTTAGATGACCTGTCTTCTTGGATTTCTTCAAGCCATGAGAGTTTCTCAGTCTTTTCTTGTTTTGAATGATTTTGACACTTCTGAGAATCACGCATGCATGCTCAGTCACGTCAGTCGTGTCCGACTGTGTGTGACTCTATGGACTGTAGCCCATCAGGCTCCTCTGTCCATGGGATTCTCCAAGCAAGAATACCAGAGTGGATTGCCATGCCCTTCTCCAGGGGATCTTCCCAACGTAGGGATCAAACCCACAACTCTTATGTCCTCTGCATTGGCAAGCAGGTTCTTTACCACTAGAACCACCTGGGAAGCCCTTTCGAGGATCACCAGTCAAGTATTTTGTAGAAGCCCTTTCAAACTGAGTTTATCTGCTGGTTATATAATCACTTGAAGGCCCAGTGGGTGACATTTACCCTTAGCCATGGACTGTCAGGAGGAGGAGAAGGGGATGACAGAGGACGAGATGGTTGGATGACATCACCAACTCAATGGACATGAGTTTGAGCAGGCTCTGGTAGATGGTGAAGGACAGGGAAGCCTGGCATGCTGCAATCCATGGGGTCGCAAAGAGTCAGACATGACTGAGTGACTGAACAATGACAACATCAAATGAACTGTCACCCTCTGTGAAAACGTTGTGAGAAATGCCAGAAACCAAGCCTTCTACTGCCTTCCCCCCAAATGTTTCCTAATGTGATGGGTTGTTTCATTCTATTCTTGCCTTCCCTAGGGTCATAGAAAGCTGAACCGCTGGGCTGCTAGGGGAGGAGCCTAAGAAGACAGCTGATGATGCTAGGGGCTGAGCCGGAAGAGGAAACAGAGGTTTTCTGCTCGGGACGGGGCAACTCTGTAGCACTGTGTCTTTGCTGCTGGCACAGAGGTACATGGCTGAGTCCCCGGGATCTGTGGGCTGGATCTTCAGAGTGGAGAATGACGCGTTATGCATCTTAGCTGAGAATCGGTCCTTGGGCATCCCCGACTCGTCGATAGAAGCTTGGTTGTTGAAATAAATCAGCAGCTCCAGTCCCCGCACCGAGGTCTGTCTGTACCAAAAAAGGGCAGCGTGGCTTTTAATCGGCTCACAACTCAGAGTGACCGCCTGTCCCTTTTCTGTCACCTCATGCCTAGGGGTCTGGGTGACTCCAGCATCTGTGGGCCCTGTGGAGAAGGACAGAGTTTGGGTACAGAATACGAAGCATGGTTGGAATCATAACGGAAAATATCCAAGAATGCAGATTATTTCTGGGGACTTACCTACTCCCAGGAGACACAGGACCACACAGCAGAGGAGCTTGGTGGCCATGACAGTGCCAGCAGGAGGAAGCTTCACCCAGAGGGGCTCTTGTGAGTGTGAACAGAAGGGCGGGGCTTCTGAGTCCTCCGCAAGGCAAGAGAGCAACCTGGCAGGGACACTGCATTCTGACCCTGCTCACGGGACCTCCTTCCAAAGGTGAACGTTCATTCTCTACAAAAGACCGACTGAACAGGTCCCAACTCTTCTAGGGTGTATTGGCTCATTCACAGACTGCACCCCCTCCCCTGCTCCCAAGCACCTTCCCCAGCTGTCACCTCTCCCAGCCCTGGTGTTCCCACCCCTCTGGCCTTCTCTGATGTGTCATATGTCAACGGTCCATTGAATGTTTCTGCTTGAATGTACTACCAGCACCACAAATTCCAGACATCAGTAAATTACTCTTTACATATTAAGACCTTCAACATGCCTCTGGCTGGCATTCCCTATCACCTGGATATAGAAAATCAAAATAAATCCTTGCCAAGTTAGAGCTTTGCCACAGATTCCTCCCAAAGCTTTTGTACTTGGCCACCATGATCATCTCTGCTGCTCAGTTGCTTCAGTCATGTCCGACTCTGTGCGACCCCGTAGACGGCAGCCTACCAGGCTCCTCCATCCCTGGGATTCTCCAGGCAAGAACGCTGGAGTGGGTTGCCATTTCCTTCTCCAATGCATGAAAGCGAAAGCTCAGTCGTGTCCGACTCTTCACGACCCCATGGACTGTAGCCTACCAGGCTCCTCCGTCCATGGGAGTTTCCAGGCAAGAGTACTGGAGTGGGGTGCCATTGCCTTCTCCTTGCTCATCTCCAAGGGGCATAAATGGAAGCCTTGGAAAGAGACTGGCTTGGGAAGATTTTATTCCCAGCAAAAGCTAGAGACATATGCTGCATAATCCCCAGCCTGCAGCACAGGGCCTCTGTATGTCTGCACCTTTTCCATGAAGGGGCTCCATCTTACCTCATAAAGAGAAAGAGAAAGTGTTAGTCACTCAGTCGTGTCTGACTCTTTGCGACCCCGTGGACTGTGAAGCTCCTCTGTCTATGAAATTCTCCAGGCAAGAATACTAGAGTGGGTTGTCATTTCCTTCTCCAGGGGTTCTTCCCAATCCAGGGATTGAACCTGGGTCTCCTGCATTGCAGGCAGTTTCTTTACTGTCTGAGACACCAGGGAAGCCATGCTACCTCTGATGAACCTCAGTCAGTTCAGTTCAGTTCAGTCGCTCAGTCGTGTCCAACTCCTCAGAATTGCCTTAATCCTGCAGGTCCTGGTGTGGGTTGTGCAGTGAAAAATGAGGGCTTCAGCCTTCTTTGAGGAACTGCAATAAAGCACTCTCAGTTCATTCTAATCCTCTCCAACCCCTAACAAAGCTCTAAAAGGTTCTTTGATGGTTAACACTTGACTCTCCTTGTACTAAGCCAACCAATACTCATAAATGAACTCTTTCTGGTGATGAGGATGAGACTCTGGAAAATGACCCAGTTCTTGGGGGTATGGAGAGTAGTAAGATTCTGTTTACAGAGGAAATGAAACATGTTAGCTCCATGTCTTGGCTGTTGGCACAGAGACATATTCCTCAACTCCCCAAACTTGGGAATCTGTCAAGAGACAGAGAGAAACATATGACTGACTACTTGGAAATATTATGATAAACTTTCTTAGTTTTATAGAATCAGCAGTGCCCACTCCCCGGTCCAGTGTTTACTTGCTTCAGGAGAGCATCTTGCAACCTGAGGTTGAAGAATGCAGAGCTGGACACAGGGTTTTTTGTTTCTGTTGCTTAGTTGAGAAGTCATATCTGACTCTTGCAATCCCTTGGACTGCAGCCTGCGGCTCCTCTGTCCATGGGATTTTCCAGCAAGAATATTGAGTGGGTTGCCGTTTCCTTCGCCAGGGGATTTTCCCAATCCAGGGATCGAAAACATGTCTCCTGCACTGACAGGCAGATTCTTTAGGAGGGGCAATAACAGCAGAGACAAATAGAAAACATTGCAAATCAGGACACAGCATTCAGCATGTGGATTTTCTGACTCCTGTCCAGGACTTTTCTATAAGATACAAAATGTTGTGAAACAGAGAAGCTGTGAGCCTATAACAAGTTCAGAATATGAGTGAGCCAGCTACCTCCTAAGTGCTCCAATCTCTTATGGAGAGAAAAATCAGTCTTAGGGTCACCCCAGGCCCTGGTACATTTTCTGCTTATGCAGACTTACTTGTGGACTTCTGAAGGCTCAGGGCCCCTCTGACTTAGAACACAGTTCAGGCCGTCCTCCTTGGGGCCCTGCCGTAAAGCCCCCAGCAGTGGTAGGATGGAAGCAGGCTGGATTTAGAGGGAAGCCCATTCCAACAGCTTCTCTTATGTCCTGACACAGGAGCTGTTTTGCTTTCCTTCTATCAGGACACAAAAATTTACCAACCATCTCCTTCTCTGCCCACATCTTGACAGGCTCAAGAGGTGCCCCCCTGGAGCAGAGAGAAATGACCTTGAGGACTTATTTTCTAAATTTTTTTGGTAATTTAGTAGAGAGCTGGCTTGATGATCTGCATTAGCTTACAGAAAAACAAGATCTTCCTTTCCATTAAGGCCATTTCTTTAACCATGAAGAGGACATCTCTTGAAGTCACAGAGATGTCCCCTGCTCATCCCTCTTGTTCCACAGAATATTTACAGCATCACGAGGCATCTACCAGAATACTGTCCATACTCTTTGCAATCTACCTATGACCCACCTAAACACACATCTCTGTGGGTTAATGAGACTTGGGTTGAGGATAAGGGGGATGGGAAGCACACTGTTTCTGTTTCTTCTGCACTTGTCTCTCTCTCTCTCACACACACACACACACATTAATTTGGACTGCATGATGTTAACGTTTCGTGTATCACTGGCTCCTTTACATGGCAACCATCCCAGAAAGTGAAATGGAAGGAAAATAAAATGGAAATGAAAGGGAAAGTCACTCAGTCGTGTCCAACTCTTTGCAACCCCATGGACTACACAGTCCATCCCAGGCTTGCCTGTAAGTCTGTGCTCACTATGGGTATTAACCCGTTTGTAGAAGTCTTTGATCCCTATCTTTCTGTCTCCAACACCTGCTCAGTGTCTGCAAATCAGTTTCATGATTCAGGGACCATGAGATTTAGAGCTTCTCTCTAACCCACACCATAAGGCAATTCTCCCAGTAAGCCACCAAGGAATGTGGAACCACAGCATCTCCTGGTGGCCAGTTGGGTAGTATCACTAGAAATGAACCTTTTGTCAAGACGCAAGGTGAACTGTGCTGTTACATTGGTATATGGACAATGGGGAGTTATCTGTGTTCGTGTTTTAGAAGTTCAAAAATAATCCTGTTGCTCAGATAAAACACTTGAGAAAGAGAGAAACTGAAGTCAAACTGAAATTCAAACATCAGCATTGGCTCCAGTAAAGGTGGGGCTAAGATGTGTCGCCGAGTAGTAGCTCATATCCTCTGAGATGAATGTATACCCCTGACTACTTTTTCCCCAGCAGCCAGTCTTCCCCACTGAATACAGTCTGCTCACTAATTTTACCATAATTGTGAGCCAGGAGAATAGAAAGCATCTTCCTTACAGACAAAAGACAAACAAACACAAGATAGAAGTAGGAAGGTTTGGTCTGAGCCTGCTGAGTTCCTCCTTTAAAAAATCTCTAATCATTAACTCAGTTCTGTTACCAAAGAGAAGAGGGAGGGGACGGGAGAGGGGCTAGGATATTGTTCCAGGAACTCCCAGAGACGAAAGTGGGCAATAGATGTTCCCCGTAAGACTCTCAAGATTCGTGTTCTCTCAACACCTTGAACTCGACCATTGTGTCTAGAGATGAGCCATGTGGCAGGACAACTCTATTTCCACCTTCTTAAGGGGCTCCCCCCAGTATTAATTACTGCTCTTTGGGATTTACTCCTGGAGCTACAGAGGGCAATTAAGCTGGGCCTCAGAGGACATGAAATGGCCCACAGCAGTATAGTAATTAAAAAACTCACAGGCCAGGCTGGCTGGAACACTGGGCATTAGCTCTCCATTTCCCTTTCCCTCTCCAATCTCTCCTGCTACATTTCCCATTATGACCAAACAGAGGTTCAATGACACACTTACATGACACCATAGGGACTTCCCTGGTGGCTCAGTGGTTAGGACTTCACCTTCCAATGCAGGGGGTATGGGTTTGATTGCTATCCAGGGAGCTAAGATCCCACATGCTTCAAGGCCAAACAACCAGAAAATAACACAGAAGCAATATTGTAACAAATTCAATAAAGACTTTAAAAATGGTCCACATCCAAAAAAATCTTTTAAAAAAAATGACATCATGATGAGCTACCAATGGTTAAATGCCAATACTCAAAGTTGCCCCAAACTTAAGTACTACGTCCATTATGAAATTCTAGAAAACAACAATCTAAGTCATTAATTTTTTTTCATCAATTCACACTCTTTTTTCAAATCTGGAATGCTCCAGGATTTGAATAGTATTTCCATTACAACATTTTATCTCTACAAGAAAGATCCCAATTTAATCATTTTATTTCCCTCTGTGATTACCTAACCCTTTAAGAAAGATTTAATCGAAGTTGTCAAAATTTGAAATGCCTTTAAAATTCATTCTGTTGTTCCTCAGACACAGTGGTGTTAGCAGCAGTCACTGGAATTGAATACCTTCTTTAATGTTATGTTTGTATCCTGGCCCAAATCATAAGCTCTTTAATATGTTCTTCTAGATTTTATCTCTGCTATCTTCCCTAGTGAGAAATGTGAAATTAAGCTCTGAGTCTTCTAAAACAAGCCCCATTAAATATTGCATATTTTCAACTTCCTCTGTTGAGCAACCCCATCTACAAGGCATTCTCTTGTTTTGCATGCTTTTGCTTTAATACCTCCTGTATTTTCCTAAGCCTTTCATAGGAATCATAATTTTGTAAGTGTATGAGGCATGACCCTTTAAAATAGCCTATAGATAATGTTTGTACGATAATGTGAATATTTTCACTTCAATCCCTGTCAATACTGTCCAGATTGTACTTAGCCCTTCAATCAGGTTGATTTTCAGAGTCATTCCTAGCTTCCCTGTGGCCTCTGAGATTGTGCCTTCATTTCTCAGGGGCTTTGAGTGTGCTTAGTAGCTCAGTCGTGTCCCACTCTTTGTGACCCCATGGACCACAACCCACCAGGCTCCTCTGTCCACAGGGATTCTCTAGGCAAGAATACTGGAGTAGGTTGCCATGTTCTTCTCCAGAGGATCTTCCCAAAGGGCTCTGGGGGGCCCAGTTATCTTGTCAACTTTGGTAACAGCTAAGAAAACAGTTCTGTCTTTTCTAATAACTTTGAGAGCAGTTGAGCCCAAGTGCACTCCCCCTCCCCTTTAACATCTGTCTCTCCTGACTGGAGGCTGCCTTTCCCTTCCACATAAGAACACTGAGCCTCCTAAGATTTTAGCACTTTTCCTAAAGATGTATCTTTCTTTCTCCAGTTTAGTGAACCTATACTTTTAATTTTGTTTATTAGTGGTTTGCAAATGATTAAAAAGAATCTGGTCTCAAATTTCTTGTGTTTGGATCCTTTCCCACCATTTTTTAGCTGACTTTTGGAAAATTACATACAAGTTTTCTTCTTTAGTTCCCTTGTCTGTAATATGGGGTACTAACGGAATGTGTTCAGCATCTAGTGGAATGCCCATCACTTTGGAAGAAGCATATAAGAACTTTCTACTGTAAATGTTGCTCTCTTCCTATCCTGATGGTAAGAATGAAGAATGACTTCAAACCACTGTAATGTCTCATCCATTCTCTTAGCAATTTTAAATTCCCTGTGACAATGTTTCAGGCACAAGTGCTCTTTTAAGTGTTCTCTAACCTTTTGCAATAATTATGTTGGATAATTTGGGATTTCTCTGTGCATGTGATCTATTCCATTTCTCCTTAAAAGTCTTCCCCATTCATTTTTCCTTCAGGAGACAGGGCCTGGCCAGTCATGCTTATTATCACATACTCTAAATTATTTCTGTCTGAAACTTCATTAGTTACTGATCGTTCACTCTGATTTCAAGAAGAACCTTGGAAATATAGATTTTTCCATGATGATCCACCTAAAAAGGCTATTTCTGTGAGTTTCTTTTCATTGTCTGAAGACTCAATATCAAGCTTGATCTTGAATTTTTTAATCTTTGACCAAGAATGGGGAGGTTGTAATCAACCGGGATCTCAGAAAATATCCAGCCAAGAGTAGCTGCCATTGTATAGCTCTATATTTAATGGAAAAACCCTAGCCTGCAACTGGATCATCCAAAACCCATCTTCTGCATTTGAACTGGGGAACAGGGTTGAGAATAGAACTGTTGCTGCTACTGCTGCTGCTAAGTCGCTTCAGTCGTGTCCGACTCTGTGCGACCCCATAGACTGCAACCCACCAGGCTCCCCCGTCCCTGGGATTCTCCAGGCAAGAACACCGGAGTGGGTTGCCATTTCCTTCTCCAATGCATGAAAGTGAAAAGTGAAAGTGAAGTCGCTCAGTCGTGTCCAACTCCCAGCGACCCCATGGACTGCAGCCTACCAGGCTCCTCTGTCCGTGGGATTTTCCAGGCAAGAGTACTGGAGTGGGGTGCCATTGCCTTCTCCAGAACTGTTAATAACCCCAAATAAATCTGCTGGATGTAATTAACACATAATTATAACAATCTACTTGGAAGATTAAAATGACACATTCTTTCTATATGTGAAGCAACTAGTATTACATTTTGGGGGAAGGAATATTGTTGAATTTGAACTTATGGGTCCAGGAATGACCAAGGACTAGTGGATTAGCCTTGGTAAGAGCTAAAGACCACACTTGGGAGTGACTCGGAGACCTTAGAAATATTAAGATTTGATACACCAGCAGAAATTGTGCAGACCATAATCTCTTCAACTCTTAATGCACTAAATCTCTAATCATGGAATTTGAACAAATTTAAACATTTGACCAGTTAGTTTTTAATTTTTTTAAATTAGAGAAAAATACAGCAAATCAAGTAAGTTGCTCTTTACTATCTCTTCTTGGTCTTTTCTTTCCTTCTGAGATGTAACAATTAGTCTGAGTTTGGTGAGTCTATTTCCTCTCTTGCTTTTATACTTTTACTACATATGGATTTTATCAAGCACAATAATGAAAATAAATGGGTATATGTATTGAAAGCTTGAAAGTTTCAGCCATCATTTTAAGTGTTTTTCATAAATTGCCTTTCAAAAATACCATAATGTATTTATAATTATTATTCCTGCTTCTAAGATGAGAAATCTGAAATAATGAAAGATGAAGTAATTGTCCATGGTGACATATTTAGTAAATGATCTTGCCAATAAAGAGTGCTCTTTTACCTGTGTTTAAAATGATATCAAGTGGTGCTATATTGGACTTGCATTTCTAAAATTTGTTTTATGTACTTATCTATTTTATCCAATAGATTTAGTTTATTTACATTTGGTTTAATATAAAATAATTGGATGAATTTCCAAGAGTTTATTCATCCATTTTCTTATTGATAGCAGCAACCAAGACCCAGCATAACCATAATAAATAACTGAATAATTTTTTAAAAGAAGTATCTCAAACAGATATTTTAATCCATTAGATTTAACCGGGGTTGAAATTACAGCCCTAAACCTTGAACTCTGTTTTAAACAATGTGAGAATTACGAACATGGGAGTTTCATATCTGTTGGATTTAGGGGTTGAGGTTCAGTGGATGGGATGATAGGAGGAATGGAACCAGAGTTCATGAGATGGAAAGAAAGGAGGTAAAGGTAGGAGCATAGATGTTTGAAGCAGAAAATTTGGCAGGAACTTATGTGCTGTTTATTATATGCTCTGTCAACATGGACCTGCACCTGAAAAAGACTGGAGGCAAAACACCATCTGAAGGAGGAGGCCAAGAAACTAAGAAACCAAAACCATGTGTAAGCAGTCTACACGACAATGACATCACCAAGATGGTCACAGGATTAATCGTGGGGGCACGGAATGAGAAGGTGAGGCCTGATGGGAATGGAGCGACTGCAACAGTGATGAAGGGGAACATGCCCATGTCGGGTGTGTGGAAGGAGCTGGGTTTTAAAGCAAGAGGGAGAAAAATGATCCAGAAGCAGTGGGAAGTAGCCAGGAGGACAAAGATGGTGCTAAAATCAAACACAAAAGCAGATTATACCTCTTGGTGTAAACACAATAGAAACCAAGTTTCCATCTTGAAAGTTAGGGCCCCTGAATGGCAAGCCCAGGACAACTGCAAGTGGAATTTGCTTCTTAACTCTATAAACCTGAATTGCCTCAGGCACTCAAAATACACGCATTCTTTGCATCAGTTGCCAAAGATGTCCTCAGAGGGGCTGAGAAGGGATCTGGATGTTAAAAAAAGAACTTGGAAGAGAGTAATTATAACCATTCAGAATGGATTGCCAATATTATGTAGATATCTCTGCATAAATCAGAAGAAAAATAGAGATTCAGGTCTTAAAGACATGTGATCAAGGAAAAAGAGAGCAAAGTTAGACTGGACAGGTCTGCAGACTTAGATATCCCAATGTGGAGTCCACTTTGTTGTTGTTCTCCAGTCACTAAATCGTGTCCAATTCTGCAACACCATGAACGGCGGCCTGCCAGGCTTCCCTGTCCTTCACTATTGCCCAGAGTTTACTTAAGCTCATGTCCATTGAGTCAGTGATGCCATCAACCATCTCATACTCTGTCACCCTCTTCTCCTCATGCCTTCAGTCTTTCCCAATGAGTCATCGCTTCCCATCAGGTGGCCAAAGTATTGGAGCTTTAGCTTTAATAACAGTCTTTCCAATGAATAGTCAGTGTTGATTTCCTTTAGGATTGACTGGTTTGATCTCCATACTGTCCAAGGGACTCTCAAAAGTCTTTTCCAGCACCACAGTTTGAAAGCATCAATTCTCGGTACTCAGCCTTCTTTATGGTCCAACTCTCACATCTGTACATGACTACTGGAAAAAACCATAGCTTTGACTAGACAAACCTTGGTCCTCAAAGTGATGTCTCTGCTTTTTAATATGCTGTCTAGTTTTTTCATAGTTTTTCTTCAAAGGAGTTCAGTTACTGCTCCCAAACAGATAGCTGAAGAGGCAGCATTGGTATTCTGAATCCCACACAAGCCTTCAGCTGGCATTGGCCTCTGTCTTCTGCTCTAGGTCAGGCCTGCACTCTCCTTAGGCAGGACTTAGGTTCATTTCAGTTCACTCACTCAGTTGTGTCTGACTCTTTGTGACCGCATGGACTGAAGCACTCCAAGCTTCCCTGTCCATCACCAACTCCCAGAGCTTACTCAAACTCACGTCCATTGAGTCAGTAATGCCATCCAACCATCTAAACTTCTGTCATTCCCTTCTCCTCCTGCCTTCAATCTTTCCCAGCATCAGGGGCTTTTCAAATGAATCAGTTCTTTGCATCACGTGGCCAAAGTATTGGAGTTTCAGCTTCAGCATCAGTTCTTCCAATGAATATTCAGGACTGATTTCATTTAGGATGGACTGGTTGGATCTCCTTGTTTTCCAAGGAACTCTCAAGAGTCTTCTCCAACATCACAGTTCAAAAGCACGATTTCTTTGGTGCTCAGCTTTCTTTGCAGTCCAACTCTCACATCCATACATGACTACTGGAAAAACTGTAGCTTTGACTAGACAGACCTTTGTTGGCAAAGTAATGTCCCTGCTTTTTATTTTTTCACCATTTATTTTTATTTTATTTTTTAATAAATTTATTCATTTTAATTGGAGGCTAATTACTTTACAATATTGTAGTGGTTTTACCATACATTGATATGAATCAGCCATGGGTGTACATGTGTTCCCCATCCTGAACCCCTTCCCACCTCCCTCCCCATCCCATCCCTCTGGGTCACCCCAGTGCACCAGTCCCGAGCACCCTGTCCCATGCATCGAACCTGGACTGGTGATCCATTTCACATATAATAATATACATGTTTCAATGTATTCTATCAAATTATCCCACCCTCGCCCTCTCCCACAGAGTCCAAAAGACTGTTCTGTACATCTGTGTCTCTTTTGCTGTTTTAATTATAGGGTTATCATTACTAACTTTCTAAATTCCATATATATATGTGTTAGTATACTGTATTGGTGTTTTTCTTTCTGGCTTACTTCACTCTGTATAATAGGCTCCAGTTTCATCCACCTCATTATAACTGATTCAAATGTATTCTTTTTGATGGCTGAGTAATACTCCATTGTGTATATGTACCACTGCTTTCTTATCCATTCATCTGCTGATGGGCATCTAGGTTGCTTCCATGTCCTGGCTATTATAAACAGTGCTGCGATGAACATTGGGGTACATGTGTCTCTTTCAATTCTGGTTTCCTCAGTGTGTATGCCCAGCAGTGGGATTGCTGGGTCATAAGGCAGTTCTATTTCCAGGTTTTTAAGGAATCTCCACACTGTTCTCCATAGTGGCTGTACTAGTTTGCATTCCCACCAACAGTGTAAGAGGGTTTCCTTTTCTCCACACCCTCTCCAGCATTTATTGTTTGTAGATTTTTGGATGGCAGCCATTCTAACTGGTGTGAAATGGTACCTCATTGTGGTTTTGATTTGCATTTCTCTGATAATGAGTGATGTTGAGCATCTTTTCATGTGCTTGTTAGCCATCTGTATGTCTTCTTTGGAGAAATGTCTATTTAGTTCTTTGGCCCGTTTTTTGATTGGGTCGTTTATTTTTCTGGAATTGAGCTGCTTGTATATTTTTGAGATTAATTCTTTGTCAGTTGTTTAATTTGCTATTATTTTCTCCCATTCTGAAGGTGTCTTTTCACCTTGCTTATAGTTTTCTTCATTGTGCAAAAGCTTTTAAGTTTAATTAGGTCCTATTTGTTTATTTTTGCTTTTATTTCCATTACCCTGGAGGTGGATCATAGTGGATCCTGCTGTGATTTATGTTGGAGAGTGTTTTGCCTATGTTTTCTTCTAGGAGTTTTATAGTTTCTGGTCTTACATTTAGATCTTTAATCTATTTTGAATTTATTTTTGTGTATGGTGTTAGGAAGTGTTAGAGTTTCATTCTTTTACAAGTGGTTGACCAGTTTTCCCAGCACCACTTGCTAAAGAGATTGTCTTTTCTCCATTGTATATTCTTGCCTCCTTTGTCAAAGATAAGGTGTCCTTAGGTGCATGGATTTATCTCTGGGCTTTCTATTTTATTCCATTGATCTATATTTCTGTCTTTGTGCCAGTACCATATTGCTTGATGACTGTAGCTTTGTAATATAGCCTGAAGTCAGGCAAGTTGATTCCTCCAGTTCCATTCTTCTTTGTCAAGATTGCTTTGACTATTTGAGGTTTTTTTTTATTTCCATACAAATTGTGAAATTATTTGTTCTAGTTCTGTGAAAAATACTGTTGGTAGCTTGATAGGGATTGCATTGAATCTTTGCTTTTTTTTTTTTGAATCTTTGCTTTTTAATACCCTGTCTAGGTTGGTCATAACTTTTCTTCCAAGGAGCAAGCGTCTTCTATTTCATGGGTACAGTCACCATCTGCAGTGATTTTGGAGCCCCCAAAAATAAAGTCTCTCCCTGTTTCATTCTTTTCCCATCTATTTTCAATAAAATGATGGGACTAGATGCCATTATCTTAGTTTTCTGAATGTTGAGTTTTAAGCCAATTTTTCCACTCTCCTCTCTCACTTTCATCAAGAGACTCTTTAGTTCTTCACTTTCTGCCATCTGCATATCTGAGATTATTGATATTTCTCCCAGCAATCTTGATTCCAGCTTGTGCTTCATCCAGTCCAGCATTTCTCATGATGTACTCTGCATATAAGTTAAATAAGCAGGATGACAATATACAGCCTTGATGTACTCCTTTTCCGATTTGAAGCCAGTCTATCATTCCATGTCCAGTTCTAACTGTTGCTTCTTAACCTGCATACAGATTTCTCAAGAGGCAGGTCAGGTGGTCTGGTATTCCCATCCCTTCAAGAATTTTCCACAGTTTTTTGTGATCCACACAGTCAAAGGCTTTGGTATAGTCAATAAAGCAGAAATAGATGTTTTTCTGGAACTCTCTTGCTTTTTCTATCATCCAACAGATGTTGGCAATTTGATCTCTGGTTATTCTGTCTTTTCTAAATCCAGCTTGAACATCTGGAAGTTCTCTGTCAAGTACTATTGAAGCCTGGCTTGGAGAATTTTGAGCATTACTTTACTAGCGTGTGAGATGAGTGCAATTGTGTGGTAGTTTGAGCATTCTTTGGCATTGCCTTTCTTTGGGATTGGAATGAAAACTGACTTTTTCCAGTCCTGTGGCCACTGCTGAGTTTTCCAAATTTGCTGGCATATTGAGTGCAGCACTTTCACAGCATCATCTTTTAGGATTTGAAATAGCTCAACTGGAATTCCATCACCTCCACTAGCTTTGTTCATAGTGATGCTTCCTAAGGCCCACTTGACTTTGCATTCCAGGATGTCTGGCTCTAGCTGAGTGATCACACCATCGTGATTATCTGGGTCATGATCTTTTTTGTACAGTTCTTCTGTGTATTCTTGCCACCTCTTCTTAATATCTTCTGTTCCTGTTAGGTCCATACTATTTCTGTCCTTTATTGAGCCCATCTTTGCATGAAATATTCCCTTGGTTTCTCTAATTTTCTTGATGAGATCTCTAGTTTCTCCCATTCTATTGTTTTCCTCTATTTCTTTGCATTGATGACGGAAGGAGGCTTTCTTATCTCTCCTTGCTATTCTTTGGAACTCTGTATTCAAATGGGTATACCTTTCCTTTTCTCCTTTGCTTTTTGCTTCTCTTCTTTTCACAGCTATTTGTAAGGCCTCCTCAGACAACCATTTTGCCTTTTTACATTTCTTTTTCTTGGGAATGGTCTTGATTCCTGCCTCCTATACAACATCATGAACCTCCGACCATAGTTCTTCAGGTACTCTATCAGATCTAATCCCTTGAATCTATTTCTCACTTCCACTGTATAATTGTAAGGGATTTTATTTAGGTCATACCTGAATGGTCTAGTTGTTTTCCCTACTTTCTTCAACTTAAGTCTGAATTTGGCAATAAGGAGTTCATGATCTGAGCCACAGTCAGCTCCTGGTCTTCTTTTTGCTGATTGTATAGAGCTTCTCCATCTTTGGACTTCCTTGGTGGCTCAGATGGTAAAGCATCTGTCTACAATGTGAGAGACCTGGGTTCAATCCCTGGGTTGGGAAGATTCCCTGGAGAAGGAAATGGCAACCCACTCCAGTACTCTTGCCTTGAAAATCCCATGGACGGAGGAACTTGGTGCAGGCTACTATCCATGGGGTCGCAAAGAGTCGGGCATGACTGAGCGACTTCACTCTCACTTTCACTTTCTCCATCTTTGGCTGCAAGGAATATAATCAGTCTGATTTCAGTATTGACCATCTGGTGATGTCCTCATACAGAGTCATCTCTTGTGTTGTTGGAAGAGGGTGTTTGCTATGACTAATGTGTTCTCTTGGCAAAACTCTATTAATCTTTGCCCTGCTTCATTCTGTACTCCAAGGCCAAATTTGCCTGTCACTCCAGGTATATCTTGACTTCCTCCTTTTGCATTCTAGTCCCCTATAATGAAAAGGACATCTTTTTGGGGTGTTAGTTCCAGAAGGTCTTGTAGGTCTTCATAGAACCATTTAACTTCAGCTTCTTCAGCATTACTGATTGGGGCATAGACTTGGATTGCTGTGATATTGAGTGGTTTTATTTCAATATCAATATCTCTCCTAGGCAGGAGAGAGATAAATAAATACCTAGATTCAAGGAGTGGCAACTTACACCCACTGAATTAAGTTGTTTACTTTACCTTAAATGTGTTGAAAAAGCCCTGTATATGTTAAGTTGATATTATCATTAGAATGGGATGTATAATCACATAATCACAATAAAGAGGATACTATTAAAAAAAAAAAACCAACTTGTGTTGTGGTGGGGCAGGATTCTGTTAACAACTTAGAGTTGAAAAAGAATGGAGAATGCTGAACAGCCATTATCTGGAGCTTCTTCCATTCAGATGGGGGTGGCAAGTGCAGGAAGGCAGGAAATTCTATGATCTGAGTAATTAAGGCTTATCTTATATGAGGGATGAATTTTGAGCCCATTGACAATTTCAGAGCAATCCCTGAATCCCATTCCTACAGGATTTCCTATACAAGATCGTCTATGTTGATACCTTATTTTCTGTTCTTGTTAAGCCCCAAACCCACTCACTTCTCTTGGTGAAAGAGAAGTAGGGATGACTTAGAGGGCTGGGAGCAGAACCGGAAGGGGAAGCAGAGGTTTTCTGCTCGGGACGGGGCGACTCTTTAGCACTGTGTCTTTGCTGCTGGCACAGAGGTATGTGGCCGAGTCCCCAGGATCTGTGGGCTGGATCTTCAGAGTGGAGAACGACGCGTTAGGCATTTTAGCTGAGAATCGGTCCTTGGGCATCCCCGACTCATCAATAGGAGCTTGGTTGCTGAAGTAAGCCAGAAACTCCAGTCCCCGCACCGAGGTCTGTCTGTACCAATAAAGGGCAGTGTGGCTTTTAATCAGCTCACAACTCAGAGTGACTGCCTGTCCCTTTTCTGTCACCTCATGCCTAGGGGTCTGGGTGACTCCTAGGTTAGCATCTGTGGTTCCTGTGAAAGAATTTGGAAACAGAATAAGAAAAATATGGGAGTCACAATAGGGCAAACCAACAGGAGGATGGGGCATGTTCTGAGGACTCACCTACCCCCAAGAGACAAAGGACCATAGAGCAGAGGGCTCGGGTGCCCATGGCAGGATGAGAATGGTGGGGAATTACCCAGATCAGGCCCTTGTGAGCATGAGAAGAGAAGTGTGTTCGGGACCACTTGTCCTGGCAAGATGTGTCTGTCAGTGACATCACTGAACGAGCTACCACTCCCCACTCGGCAGCTCCCTTCAGAGAAGGCCGCATCTCCGGCAGATGAATCAGGCAGGACTGAACTCAATTATAATTGATATGAGATAGAGGTTCCCACAGATTTATTTTGGTAGCATCAATTCATAATGCCTTCTCTATACTCTCTCTTATCTAGAGCTTGCCAACCCAATATTTCCACTTGAATCTCAAACTACAAGAACTTAAAGATGAATTCGTTGTCTCATCGCAATCCAGCTCCTCCATGAACCCTTGAATTCCTGTCACCAGTGGTGAGATGACCCTGGTCATATCACACTCAAACTCATCCATCGGTTAGGAGTTTGGCTCTGAGTGCTCCAGGATAAACAAGAATAGCAACTGCCTTTTTAGGGCTTCAAGGGCTGAACTGATGCCCTGAGAACTGATTCCATTTGAAATCTCTTTTTGCAGTGAAAGATCTTTCTGAGTTTATATATCCTCAAGTTCTATTAAATTCTCAAAACTCCTAGCATAGAATTTCCCATATGTCTCTATCCCCGCCATGAAATAAGCAGAGGATTTTCATGTTCTCTTTGCAAATAAAATTCTCTAGCATTGATTTATATGCTATCCTTATTTCTGGAAAAACTCAATGTCTTTACATTAACATTTCACCTTTTGCCTATAAAAGGGGTTTGGTGCCACAAACCTACTTCCCCACATGGTTGAGGTTACAGAAAGCTGAGAGAAGCAAGGCTCTGTTTACTGGGTTGTTCAAGTGAGTTATTTGTTAACCAAGAAGAAGGACAAGTTCAATCTTTATTTTGTGATTAACACAGAGATGCACTACTAAGTCTTTTGAACCAAGGAGCGTTAGTCACTCAGTCATGCCCAACTCTTTGCAACCTCATGGACTGTGCCTCCATAGGGATCCTCTATCCATGGGATTTCCCAGGCAAGAATACTGGAGTGGATTGAGATCCCCTTCTCCAGGGGATCTTCCCCACCCAGGGATCAAATCTGGGTCATTGCAAGCAGATTCTTTAACACTGAGCCACTGGGAGAGATTGAAGATGCACATGTTAATTTTAAAGAGCAGAGAGTCTACAGGCTAAATTATGTTACCAGAGGTACCTGTTCCCCTTGCAGAGTCCATCCCTTTGGTCTATGTTGGATCCTAAACATAAAACTGAGGCCATTATTATATTTTTATAAGGGATCATTGTTTGTTCCTTCCTTGTTACCTGTACCTAGGGTATGGTAAACAGAAAGATGGGTCCCCAAAGATTTCAATGCCTGCTCCCTGGAACTGTGGATATGTTATATTATGTAACACAGGGGAAGGAATCCAGGTTCTCAATGGAATTAAGGTTGCTAATCAGCTGACTTTAATGTAGGGAGACAAGCCTGGATTTTTCAGATGGGCCCAATGTAATCACAAAGACTGTAAAATGTGGAAAAAGAAGGAAGAAGAGTAAGGGTCACAGTGATGCAGCATGAGAAGAGACTTGATCTGTCCTTGTTGGCTTTGAAGATGGAAACACCCACGAGCCAAGAAATCCTGTGGCCTCTAGAAGCTGAGAAAGGCAAGAAAACAAATGCTCCCCTCCAGCCTCCAGAAGGAAGGCAGCCCTGCTGACACCTTGATTCTAACCCACTTAGACCCATTTTGGTGCTTCCCTGGTAGCTCAGCTGGTAAAGAATCTGACTATAATCCAGGAGACCTGGGTTTGATCCCTGGCTTGGGAAGATCCCCTGGAGGAGGGCATGGCAACCTCCTCAAGTATTCTTGCCCCGAGAATTCCATGGACAGAGGAGCCTGGCGGGCTACAGTCCATGGGGTCACACAGAGTCGGACACAGATGAGCGACTAAGCACGGCACAGACTCATTTTGGACTTTTGACCTTCAAAACCATCAGACAATAAACTTGCATTGTTTTAAGCTACAAAATGTATGGTAATTTGTTAGAACAGCAACAGGAATGTAATCAATCACAGTACATGGGGATCCTGGTTGAAAGAGGCCACATAGGCTAGATAGGAGATACAGAGAGGAGACTGACGCAGTCCCACAGAAAGAACTTGAAATGAGACCAAGGTAGCCCAGACAAAAAAATTCTCATTTCTGCCAGGTTTCATCTGCTTCAAAGGGACACATGAATCTGGAGTGAATGGCAAAACTCCATTACGTATCTCCCTGCAGAAATTCTGTTCCCGGATCCACCCAGTCCCTGCCTGACACATGGGTTTGCCAGTGGTGCCCCTGTGGTTGTCAGCTTCCCGGGGCCAGGGTCCCCTGATGAGGGCCGGGTTAGCACTTGCCCTTCTCCCAGCCCTGCCCTCTAAGTTCAGCAGAGCGGGTGGCTTGAGCTCTGCCTCGCTAGGCTGGGCTGCTCTGACACTCAAACTGCTTCTCTGCTTTCCCCAACCCAGAACCTGCAAGCCACCGCACCCCCAGTTCCTTGTGCAGCCACGACTTCAGCAAATTCAGAGAAATACCCACTGTTCGGGTGCACCTGTCATTCACAGCCCGCTGGGCTGCAGTCCGTGGGGTCGCAGAGTCGGACACGACTGAAGCGAGTGAGCACTCAGAGGTCCGGTCAGAGCAAAACCCACCTACACAACAGAGGAAGAAGGGTTGGTCTCTAGTTCCTTCACTCTCAGCCTTTACTCAAGACATCTGCAACTCCCTAATTCTAAATCCAACCCTCTGGTTTTAATGACATCCTTTCTGGCAACACCACCATAGACACTAGATGACAACGACGCCACAGCGCCTCTTAGTGGCCAGTGGGCAGAAGCAGCACAAATATGCTCTCTCTAAGCTGAACGCAGAATTGATGCTTTTGAACCGTGGTGATGGAGAAGACTCTTGAGAGTCCGTTGGACTGCAAGGAGATCCAACCAGTCTACCCTAAAGGAAATCAGTCCTGAATATTCATTGGAAAGACTGATGCTGAAGCTGAAACTCCAATACTTTCGCCACCTGATGTAAAGAACTGACTCATTGGAAAAGACCCTGATGCTGGGAAAGATTGAGGGCACGAGGAGAAGGGGACGACAAAGGATAAGATGGTTGGATGGCATCACCAACTCGATGGACATGAGTTTAAACAAGTTCTTGGGGTTGGTGATGGACAGGGAGGCCTGGCATGCTGCAGTCCATGGGGTCACAAAGAGTCGGACACGACTGAGCGACTGAACTGACTGAAAACATAAGGGGATTTTGTGTTGTTTCACTAAGTACAGGACATATGGGTATTACGATTTCTTGATGTTAGAGGGGCAATGAATAATACTGTCTTAGGGCCTAAGATGGAACCACCTGAGAGTCAGACATTGGAGTCCGGCAAAGATAATAATATCAGTTTTGATATTGGTAATAACAGGGCTCAGATGTGAAATCAAAAGGATTGGTTTACACTATGCTGAATAGGAACTTAACTCATTTTCTCTCTCCTCTGAACTACAGCATGACCCTGTATGGATAAGAAAGTTCTTTGCTATTCTTCGTGCATGTTGAGGAAACACCAAAACATCTGTCTCTTGTGTAGACAGCCAGCAAGAAGAAGGCAAGGAGATGAGAGACTAAAGTAGAAAAAGAAGTTAAATAAGATTATCTATTTCTCTTCCCATAGAGTAGATTCAGCAAGGAATAAAAAGATTAGAATAGGAGAATTACCTTATCAAATTCCCAAACATGGGGAATATCAAATAAAGCATTGTCCTAGAAGACTGAATTTAAGGGGAGATGAAAAGACAGAAACATGTCAGTTACTCTCCCCAAATCCAACCATTGCTCCTCTGGTATACTTAAGAAAACTGCACATATATGTCCTGACATTGCAACAATTAAACAAATCCCAAATTTATTCTGTACGCTGTGATCAAGTCTAAATATCCACTCCCTA
Organism: Bos grunniens; assembly: GCF_055505025.1. NCBI lineage: Eukaryota > Metazoa > Chordata > Mammalia > Artiodactyla > Bovidae > Bos > Bos grunniens. The sequence goes on from NC_141168.1 coordinate 14,336,345, forward strand.
TTTCATTTCCCTTCCTGCCACAGGGTCCAATGGAACATCAGAAGTCATACAATAAATAAAGGTTTAAAAAAGAAAACATTTTAAAACATCAATAATAAAATGACAAAGCCAATGTCTCAATTTGATTACAAATACTCTTTCAGTTTTTAAAAGGAATACTTTGGCTAAAATTAAAATTTAAGTGTAACATCTCTAGGTCATTTAAGCTAAATATCTAAGCAATCTCAGATTAAGAATCTAACATTGATTAATTTTTATTTAAAATTCCAAATAAAATTCTTTTGACTTTAATTATAGTACTTATGGATGAGAGCTCTCAAGTCAACCCTTCTTTGTTTAATCTAAATAGTTGGGTAAAAATAATCATCAAAGTTCAATTCATTAATGTTTATTGCAGCACTGTTTACAATAGCCAGGGCATGGAAGCAACCTAAATTTCCATCAACAGAGGAAAGGATAAAGAAGATGTGGTGTACACATGCAATGGAATATTACTCAGCCATAAAAAGAAATGAAATTGTGTCATTGGCAGAAACATGGACTGACTAGAGACAGTCCTCAGAGTACGGTAAGTGAGAAAGAGAAAAACAAATGTTGTATAATATTGCTTATGTGTAGAATCTAGAAAAATAGTACAACTGAATATATTTGCAAAACAGAAATAGAGACAGATGTAGAGAATGGGCGTCCCAAGTGGTACTACTGGTAAACAACCTGCATGCCAATAGGGGAAACATAAGAGACAAGAGTTTGATTCCTGGGTTGGGAAGATCCCCTGGAAGAGGGCAAGGCAACCCATTCCAGCATCCTTGCCTAGAGAATCCCATGGACAGAGGAGCCTGGCAGGTTACAGCCCTCACACAGAGTTAGACACGACTGAAATGACTTAGCACACACCCATTCATGTAAAGAACAAACTTATGGATACCAAGAAGGGAAGGGGGATAGAATGAATTGGGAGATTGGGATTGACATATATACACCACTATGTATCAAATTGGTAACAAGAACCTACTGTACAGCCCAGGGAACGCTACTCAATGCTCCATGGTGACCTAAATGGGAAAGAAATCCAGAACAGAGAGGATACATGTATATGTATACATGTGTATATATGGGATCACAAAGGAGTCAGACACGACTTAGCAACTAATCAACAACAGCAAAGAGATGGTCATCAGTGACTGAAGTTTTATCAGACAACTAAGTGGGATGGAGATATGGGCAGAGCCATGGAGAGGAATGTGCACTGAGGGAATGAATATGTATTATGACTTGCAATTTTGGTTGGACAAGGAGAGAAGTGAAACCAACAGAGGCTGAGGGGTAGTGACCATGCCTTCAAGAGGGTCTCAGTAAGTTGCTTTCCAAATAGTTCCAACCAATGCTTCAGAATGATTTCTATAATTATCATTGAGAACCTAGGCAGAAGTTAGAGTAGAGAATACAGTATCAGAGGGGGCAATTGGATCAGGGCAACTTGCTGGGGACCAGCCCCAGCTGATCCAGGGTATTCGAAGGAGAGACGGCCTAGGCGACTATTTATATGCTAATTAGAGATATAGAGAACAATAGAATGAGGATAGCTCAGTAGGAAAATTCAGTGGAGAAAAGAAGCTGAGTAGCTTGGTTTACGCGGGAGACCAATAAAACTTCAAGACAAGAAGTTTGCACCACTTATGTAGGCCGCAGGCGCCCTCTCGAATAGCGGAAGGTGCCTCACCCTAGACACCTTCTCGAGTGGGTCTTAGAAGCCCAGGCATAATTAGTAAGCGTGGTGGGTTCCGCGCTCCAGATGGAGACTCAGCTGGAAGTTAAAGGGAAGAATGACATGGGGAGACCAAGCGCTGGTGAACAAGGCCCATAGCTTTATTTTTAACAGGGGCTTTTATACCCTAAGTTACACACAGAGGATAATAGGGGATGCAAAGTCAGCAGTCTTTGATTCTTATCAAAAACCAAGGTTTCTTTCCTGCAAATTTATCGTATACAAATGGTTTAGGTGATTTACATCATCTTCTGGCCAGAAGGCCTACTAACATTTTATGACTCTTGACAAGGACTTATCAACAAAGACTTATTTTCTCTAAGAGTAATTATTTTAAGGTTTGGCACCATCTTCCAAAGATAAAATTGCATTCCTATAGGGCGGATGTGTAATGGGTTTACAACAAAGAAAAGAATTTATTACCTTAAGGGTCTAAAGTTACTAACACCAAGGCCACTACTTATTTTTTACTATATACCAACTATTAATTAATACACATTCAAGGATACAATTCAGGGGATGTGAAAACTTGGCAACAAGCATTGACTCATCAATGAAATCCTTTACTAGTTTATTCTGACAGTTTTTAACTCTCTGAGAGGCTCTAAGCTATTTGAATATCTTAAGCTTCCCGTGCCTCTGGAGGCTAGGAGACTGTAAACAATCGTATGCATAGCTGCAGGAGTCCGGGTAAACTTGTCAGGCGAGTTAGAGAGCCATCTGAGGGGTTTGGATTTAAACACTCCTAATTGCCCAGGAACTTTATTAATTGGAGCTGTAAGTTAACTCTTTGACAGAGAGAGAAAGAGATGGTGGTAGGGGACAGCCCCCAGTAAAGTCAGAGGTGAGAGCACAAAGCAATAAAGTAGGCAGACTCTGGTTTTTTTTTGGGGGGGGGGGGAATGCTCGAGAATATCTGGGGGGACTCCTGAGGCTCGATCCCGCCTTTGCGTATGCCGAGCCTCCTTCCTCATGACCTTTGTCACGAGTGGAATGCCTCACCGGCTCCCCGCAGCAACTGTTTTAGAAGTTCTTACTAAAAAATATTTTAATGTGTTAAGGAACTATTTTCATGTACTAAGCCAAACAACTGGAAATGTCCTTCCTCAATAGCCTCTGAATGTCTGGCTCAAGCCTACATACAGTGTTTTTCTTTCTTTTTTTCTTTTTTATTCACTTACTTATTTGGCTGCACAAGGACTTAGTTGCAGCACACAGGATCTTTAGCTGTGGCATGTGGGATCTAGTTCCCTGACCAGGGATCAAACGCTGGCTCCCTGCATTGGGAGTGTGGAGTCTTAGCCACTGGACCATCAGGGAAGTCACAAACCTATATAGAGTGTTGAGTTGTGTTAGTTATCATGAAAAACTAGACAATTCCTGAGCAAGAATTTGTTTTGGGCTAGGATTTAAGACTGGTTTCCAGGATATCTATTTGTATATATTTCTTTGAAGCTGAAAAATGGCTGAATAAAATAGCTGAAATTATCATCACCATTAACAACATCATAATATTCCCCCCATAAAACTGGGGGGGGGGGAGTGTTTTCCAAACACATACTCTGTGTTGAGACTTTGATGCCTAAAGCTTCCTAAGTAAAAACAAAAAGAGAAGGATGTAAACTTGAATCACTCAGATGATGAAAAAAAAAAGCTCAGAGAGCCTGCTGTTTGCTGCACTCACAAAATCACCACCTGTATTATTAAAGTTTATTGGACATGGTTTTTGATTGCATATTACAGGAGAACAACCATCACTAGCCCCTGAGGGCTGAATCCGTGACAAGTACTTTCATTTTGGATTCTTGAGTTGTCACCATGAAATGATTCTAATCCCTGAGTCGGAATGATTTTCAATTTCATCTCTTGTGTTTTAAGGAAAAGCTTGTGTTCTCCATTTATATGCATCACAGCTTATCTCTGCAAACCCACGTCTTCCCCTGGCATAATGAGGAATAAGGCGGGGGAGGGGGGTGGCGGGGGAGCCTATCTGGAGCTGCCATGAGCTACAAAGAGGGAGAATCATGAAATTTGTGCACAGAAAGGAAGGGTCTCTGTGAGGCTATGGTTGGCTGCTGGCACAGAAATACACATCCGAGTCCCCCAGCTCTGCAGACTGGATCCAGAGAGTGGAGTCTGCGCCTCTGGGCCTCTCTGCAGAAAATCGATTTTCAGGCAACTGAATAATGTTTATTTCAGTCTCTTCCTTAAAGAGAATCAGTGACTCCAGACTTTGTCCCAGTGTCTGACAGTACCAGTAAAGGATACTGTAGTTAGAAACAGGATTGCATCACAAAGCCATGGTCTTTCTTTTCTCTGTGATCTTGTGTCTGGGGGACTGGGCTACCCGCACCTTCTGTGAGTTCTGCCGAGGTTGGGGAGAAAGATAGAATTTGAAAATGGAAAAAGGAGATGATTGAAACTTTAACTGGAAAGAGAAAAACGCAGCGAGAGCTTGATGTTCTCAGGACTCACCCGCACCCAGGAGACAGAGGGTCACCCAGAAGAGGAGGCTGGAGCCCATGGCAGGCAGGAACAGCAGTGGGAGGTTCACCGTCTCAGGGTCCTTCTGGGCATGAGTTGGGGGGGGCCTTGTCCCCACTGGAAGTTCCCAAGGTGACATCACTGCCTCTGCAAAGGCCCATAGCCTTCAAAGCCAATCACTATTAACTAAAACATATCTAGAGGTTTGTTGAATGTCATAGACTGGGGGTGAATTCATCGAAGCATCCTCACCCATCACTTCAGAACCTGAGTGAGTGGATCTCCTATCACCATTGTCTAACTCTCTGCTGGACGATCCTACTTAGATGTGTCAAAGGTGACTCAAGTTTGAGATATCAATTAATGCCCTCTTTCTGTTATCTATACCCTGAAAGATGATGCTGTGAAAGTGCTGCACTCAACATGCCAGCAAATTTGGAAAACTCAGCAGTGGCCACAGGACTGGAAAAGGTCAGTTTTCATTCCAATCCCAAAGAAAGGCAATGCCAAAGAATGCTCAAACTACCACACAATTGCACTCATCTCACACGCTAGTAAAGTAATGCTGAAAATACTCCAAGCCAGGCTTCAGCAATATGTGAACCATGAACTTCCTGATGTTCAAGCTGGTTTTAGAAAAGGCAGAGGAACCAGAGATCAAATTGCCAACATCTGCTGGATCATGGAAAAAGCAAGAGAGTTCCAGAAAAACATCTATTTCTGCTTTATTGACTATGCCAAAGCCTTTGACTGTGTGGATCACAATAAACTGTGGAAAATTCTGAAAGAGATAGGAATACCAGACCACCTGACCTACCTCTTGAGAAATTTGTATGCAGATCAGGAAGCAACAGTTAGAACTGGACATGGAACAACAGACTGGTTCCAAATAGGAAAAGGAGTATGTCAAGGCTGTATATTGTCACCCTGCTTATTTAACTTATATGCAGAGTACATCATGAGAAACGCTGGACTGGAAGAAGCACAAGCTGGAATCAAGATTGCTGGGAGAAATATCAATAACCTCAGATATGCAGATGACACCAGCCTTATGGCAGAAAGTGAAGAGGAACTCAAAAGCCTCTTGATGAAAATGAAAGTGGAGAGTGAAAAAGTTGGCTTAAAGCTCAACATTCAGAAAAGGAAGATCATGGCATCCGGTCCCATCACTTCATGGGAAATAGATGGGGAAACAGTGGAAACAGTGTCAGACTTTATTTTTCTGGGCTCCCAAATCACTGCAGATGGTGACTGCAGCCATGAAATTAAAAGACACTTACTCCTTGGAAGGAAAGTTATGACCAACCTAGATAGCATATTCAAAAGCAGAGACATTACTTTGCCAACAAAGGTCCGTCTAGTCAAGGCTATGGTTTTTCCTGTGGTCATGTATGGATGTGAGAGTTGGACTGTGAAGAAGGCTGAGCGCCGAAGAATTGATGCTTTTGAACTGTGGTGTTGGAGAAGACTCTTGAGAGTCCCTTGGACTGCAAGGAGATCCAACCAGTCCATTCTGAAGGAGATCAGCCCTGGGATTTCTTTGGAAGGAATGATGCTAAAGCTGAAACTCCAGTACTTTGGCCACCTCATGCGAAGAGTTGACTCATTGGAAAAGACTCTGATGCTGGGAGGGATTGGGGGCAGGAGGAGAAGGGGACGACAGAGGATGAGATGAATGGATGGCATCACTGACTCGATGGACGTGAGTTTGAGTGAACTCCGGGAGTTTGTGATGGACAGGGAGGCCTGGCGTGCTGCAGTTCATGGGGTCGCAAAGAGTCAGACACGACTGAGCGACCTGATCTGATCTGATCTGATCCTTCTCTTCGGAGATGTCTCTTTTACCAGGTTCTCGAGTTTCCCAATCAGATGAGCTTAGATAAGGTGGTGCGTGTGCATGCATGCTCAGTCGTGTCTGACTTCTTGCAACCCACCAGGCTCCTCTATCCATAGGATTTCCTAGGCAAGAATACTGGAGTGGGTTGCCATTTCCTACTCCTCCAGGGGATCTTCCCAACCAAAGGATTGAACCCTAGTCTCCTGCATTTCTGGCAGATTCTTGACCACTGAGCTACATGGAAGCCCAAGACTAGGTGGAAGCTGGGGTAATTGCCACAGCTTTATCCTAGAAGCACAGTGAACTAACTGACACACTTGAAGATAAAGGGATAAATGATGCCCTGGGTGTAGATTTAAGTTGGCAGCTTTTGTTCTAGCTGAAGGGCAAAGACCAGCTTCCTCTTTGCTCTTGCTGTTCTCCGTATGTATCGTGTACCAAAGCCTTTGACACGGTGCTGCCTGTACTTCAAGGCCATCAGTGCAATACCTTTAATCTCAGTTGAGAAGGCAGAGAACCCCCTTATCCCTAGAAGTACCAGGATGGATACGATACCAATAAATATAAAATTGAACAGAGCTTCTGGAATCTTAAAAAAAGCATAGCAGACATACAATTGAATTTCAGTGATCAGTATCTTTTTTTAAATTTTTTTTTCTTTTTTTGTTATGAAACGTGTTCTTCATTGTCTGAGTGGTGAGGTAGAAAAGGTTAGAGGACTGAAGAAGGCCCTGAGAGTTGGTATGAAACAAGAAAACAAGGAAATGTGTGTCAGAGAGCTGGAAGCAGTAGAGTCACGTTCTCTGAGATAGTCTTCTGAGTATTCAAACCCTAGGGCTTACATGCCAACCTTATCCATTTAAGACCCATAGATGTAGAACTATTAGAACCATCCATTTCCCTCTTAAATTCTCTATTATTGAGATAGAAAAGCCAGTGGTCTGAGTCCAGTTTCTGTTGGCAACAGTTAATCACCCCCTGATGGGAGGCTTCTTCACACTGAGGTGTCATTACGTGTCCCATCCTTGTGCCCAGGGGTTAAAGGTTCTGAGGGACAGCAGCATTCATGGTGGGTGGTGACCTGGGTGACTGGAGACAGGGCCCTCTCGGACTACATGTGAAATGCTTGTAGTTGAGGTGTGAGCGTTCCAGGAAGAAATCTCCTGTGTTCCCAGCCTCTCCTGCTTCCTGGGCCGCAAAATGGAACAAATCCAAGACAAAATCCAGGTGGGGCAGGAAGGGAGGAAAGGCTTTCCACCGCTCAGAGGAGGAAAGGCTGGCGTTCTGGCTGGTCTGATTCTTATTAAGGATATTTGCCGTGTCACCGGTGTGAGCAATTCAAAACTAGCCTAGACAAGGTCTAGAATTATCGGCTCTCCTGCCCGAATCTCTCTTGCATCATCCTACACAGTATCTAGGGCACACAACTAGGAGGGGTTAGGTTTGGGGTACAGGTGTGTCTCTAGGGTTTCTCTGAAGGTCTCCCAAGGCAGTTGTTTTCCTGAGAATTTGGCTGACTTCTGCCAAGGGAGCCCATTGAGAACTCAGCCCAAGTTTTTTGGGGGGATCTGATCCCACAGGCACACTCTGCCTACCATTGATGAAAAAAAATCTAGTCTCCCAGAAGGAAATTCAGTGTACAGCATAAGCTATATTGTTCACATGAACTGTGGGGCACAATGAGATACTCTTCTCAAGAAAAGTTTCTATCACTGTAGACAGCTGTTCACCAGCCAAGTTCCCAGATGCTAGCCAGAGTCCAGATTTGCAAAGTCCTCAATGGGCTCCCTTGGCAGGATCATCACACCCATATTGCTGCATTTTTGTGACCCAGGAACAGTGAGCTCTGTGCTGTGTGAGCCCTCCCGGGAGGAAGAGAGCATAAGGAAGCCCATGTCCAGATTCTTCCAAACCCTTTTTCCTTGATGATCTGCCACTGAATATTTCTTTTGTAAACTAATAAATCTTAGCCATGACTACAACTCTATGTCATATCTGACGAGCCTTTAAAGGAAATCTCCAAATGGGAGGATACTTGGGGAATCCCATCACAATGCCATAGAAAATTATAAGGGCCAAGGCTGGAAATTGACTTACATAATTGGCTTACACGCCTCCCATTGTTCAGAACCAGGTCTTAGGTTCCCAGCCCTCCAACTGTAAGTGATATAGGAATCACAGAGGTGCCATGGGACTTTGGTGAGCAGGGTTAGACTCTGTCACACTGATTCTGTATCATTTGTCTACAGCCTGCAGCTTACCTTTTCATTTTTTTACAGTGTGTTACAGTGTGTTTATGTACAAGGGTTTAATTGAATGCACTCACATTATAAATATTTTCTTTGCAGTTTGTATGCTTTTTTTTGCTTTTACTTTATTTTTATGTATTTATTTTTGGCTGCGCTGGTTCTTCATTGGTGCACGTGGGTTTCCTCTGGTTCCTGACTGAGGGGCTCCTCTCCCATTGCGGTACGTGGGATTCCCAGTGCAGTGGCTTCTCTCGTGGTCCACATGCTCTAGCGTGCAGGCTCAGCAGTTGTGGTGCATGGGCTTAATTGCCCCATGACGTGTGGAATCTTCCCAACCCAGGGATCAAACCCATGGCCTCTGCATTGGCAGGCTTATTCTTAACCACTGGACCACCTAGAAAGTTCCTGTAGTTTGTGTTCTTTTGTGTTTCTCTTAAAAAAAATAATCCTTTCTCCGATGAACGCCCCCAAATATTTTTCCTTCATTTCTCCTAGTAAAATTTTAATTTGCTCTTCACAATTACAATTAAGTATACTGGAGGAGGAAATGGCAACCCACTCTAGTATTCTTGCCTGAAAAATCCCATGAACAAAGGAGTCTGGTGGGCTACAGTCCAAAGGGTTGCAAAGAGTCGGACACGACTGAGTGACTAAGCAGGCATAAATACCTGAAATAGATTTTCATGTAAGGAATGAAGCAGAGATCTAGAAATAAGAAGGAGGGATATATGTTTAGTGCAGAAGAAATAGTCTATAAAAAAGATCCTAGAGTGACAAGGAACATGACCCAGAGGAGGAAATAACTAAATGTGGATGCTTACGGCTGGAGCAGGAAGAGTCAGGGGAAACTCATGCGGAATGATGGCGAGGGATAGAAGGAAGGCAAACATTATAGGAATTTGTAGGACTACTGCCTTAAAGAAAGGCAGTCGGGAGCAGAGACCATGTGAATGAAGGTTTCTGACTTGTAAGGTGAAGGATAGTCGAGAGTGGGGTAAGCGGTAGATGAAGTTGCAAAGCCCACAGCAGGGAGAAGAGGGTGGGACTCGGAGATTATCAAGGGGCTCTTCATGTATCTCAACTAAAGATGCATTTTCCTTTCTGCAAGCAGAGGGACTTCAGAAGAGAGAACCAGCCAGCGAAGGTGTTGGGGTGACGGGCAGTCAGACTGAGACTGGCGTGGGGCAGACTTCAGCACCGAGGGTCACACTGCCCACTGCAGTCAAACCCCCAGGCTGGCAACGGCTCTGTGACTTTGATGGAGACAGGGACTTCCAGGGGTTTGGGCCAGACCTCACACGTGCAGTCAACCCTCAGTCTTTCTAACCACCCTTCTGTGCAGAGAGGAAGTGGCCATGCAGCACTATAGACTTACTGCTGGCACAGGAGTACATGGATGTGTGGGAGGGGATAACAGACTTCGGGGTCAGGTAGAAATCCTCTGTATTTGATCTCGAGATGCTGTACCTGTTGGAGATTTCAACTTTCTCAGTGTTGTCAACATCATAGGTATAATGGGTCAGCCTCAGCCTGTGTCCCAGGTCTTGTTGGTACCAGTACATATAGTCATGGTTATCAGTCTGGTGACATTCCAGAGTCATTGTCTCTCCTGTCACTGTGATCTCGTATCTTGTATTTTGTCTGTCCTGGCCTCCACAGGTCCTGTGAGAGACAGAGCTGATGTCATTATCCCAAAAGGAAGGCTTGTATTGAGGTCTTGAGAATTCCAGGGAGAGACCCCACCGGTACTTACTTGCCCACAGGAGATACAAAGTCACACAGGAGGAGTCTGATGACCATTTCTGGCCCAGGACAGAGACTCGTGCCATCCAGCTCTGTTTCAGGGAAATAGAACTTGAGCTCTTGGGAATTCCCTGGAGGTCCAGTGGTTAGGACTTGGCGCTTTCACTGCCAGGAGCCAATTTCAATCCCTGGTTGGGGAACTAAGGTCCCAAGAGACATGGGACACCACCAAAATTCAAAAAAAGAACTTGGGCTCTCGGTAACTCGATGATGTCACTGTCCTTGACACACGCACGAGCTGCAAAGCTCAGCAGTCACAGACCTTCCCACAGGAGCAAGTCAACAATCTATATAAAGCTAACAGCTCAGAACAGGAAGAATTAGTAAGTGTGCTTTAAAAAGAAATCTTAGATCTATGAGCTTTCCCTCCACCTTTTAAGTAAGGAATTTTTTTCCTCTCTGCATAATGATAATATTCCTTATTTGGACACTGTTAAAAATTTTTCATACTTCTGTGGACTAAGAAATATTCTCTTGGCAGTCCTGGTACTTTTGTGACTTCTATGCTCAAAATTTTACTAGTTCTTTTTCTTTTTTTTTTTTGCCTAAACTCTGGGTACTTGACTATCAGCCAACAGAGATCTTTCCATTGAAAAAGAGCTACCTGATTTCCAGAATGTTTTCAGTCTCAAGGTCAAAGTCATGGGAATTTCAAGAACTATTTATGATGGGAGCCCCACCATCCATGCTCAGGTCTCTGTATCCTCGGGGGGTAAGATTCCTCCCTTTGTTCCAGAAGAGGCCATGGAGAGCTAGATCACTCACTTACGTGACTGTGTTTTTTTGTGAAAAAGGAATGAGGCTTGTTAGCAATGTGGATAAAATACTTGCCCAGATGTACACATACCTGATGGCTCCAGGGCCACAGGGAAATGTTCTGTCTCCATGTGGCAGGCATTACATCCACCAAATGAGAGCGTATTGATTGAATCATAAATTGGCTATAGTGCGAAACTTACAGCTAGACAATATCAGTGCTTACTGTTAAGTCATATATAGGTCACGGATGTGTGCATGGATGACTTCCCTATTTCTGTGATCACCTATCTTGGTGGTATCTGGATGGGGAATCCCTATGATCACATGACAGTCAGGAAGGATATGGAATCCAAAATCAGACAAGGAGGAGGGTGATATAGAACGGTATGGAAAAGCTTGTTACTGGGGCCTGGCAAACTTGGGGAAGAATTTTCCCATCTCTTCCCAGGACCTACTTGGTCCCAGGGACCAAGAGCCTCACAGCAAAGCAACCTACTTCCTATGGCTGAATTAGTGCCAAAAAGGGAGTTTTTCAGCTGAGACTCACATTCTTTGAGGTAGGGTGCATGGGATTCTTGAAAGCTGAGAATTGTTCTCACAATAAGGTATTAACTGCCTCTAATATTAGTATTTTCAACAGCATTTTGACTTTTTTAGGGAGATGAGTATGTGCCAGAAACTTCCCTTTTTATTTTTAAATTAACAACTGAGTTTAAACTTTGGTGTTGCTGAAAACATACACCTCATCTAGAAGCTTTGTTTGGGGGTTTGGGCTTTTTTTGTTTTTTGTTTTTTTGCACTGGTGTTTCCAAGCACCCAGAACAGTATGGAACAGAACCTACACATGGTGAGTAGTAAATAGTAGATCGACCATGAAGTCAATGAAGAATAAAATAACTTCAGGCCTTCTCACTTGCACAAAATCAAAGACTTTTAAAAGATTTCTATTCTTTATATAAGATTTAGGTCTTGCAAAACCTGGATCTACTCTGCATTCAACAAGTGTTTGTTGAATGACTGAAGAAAAAAATGACTGAGTTCAAGCCAACTCTACTTTTGTAAATGTAATTCTAGTTGCAAATAGGTTCAGAGCTTTAAGGGAGCAGAAGCTATATGAGTCTGTTGGGAATTCAAAATCAACCAAAATGAATGAGGAAAGATTCATTCATATAGGCTACCATACGACTGTTTGAATGACTGAACTGCAGTATGAAGAAAAGGAAAATGGTGATCTCTTCCAAGGAGAAGCCTCCCTTGATGACGTCATTCTGTCCCTGTCAGAGAGCAGGCAGAATGAAGCACGGAAGGAGAAAACCAGGGTAAGGCACCATATTGAGGTTGTGCTGGGCAGTAGAAGATGGATTCCATTAGGACCTTCCAAGAGGAGCAGGGAATGCCTCCCTAAACTGTCCCTGATGGAAACACTAGAGTTGTGTCCTTTGGTTTCTGTCCCATCAGGACCATTAGCACCCCTACAGCTCTGCCTGCTCTGGATACAGGCTGCGAGGGCTCCTAGGACATCACAGAAGACCCTGGGGCAGAAAACAGAGGGAAGGACTCCCAGCATGCATGGAAGGAGACTGTTCAGTTCAGTTCAGTTCAGTTGGTCAGTCATGTCCAACTCTTTGCAACCCCATGGACTGCACCATGCCAGGCTTCCCTGTCCATCACCAACTCCTGGAGTTGACCCAAACTCATGTCCATTGATTCGGTGATGCCATCCAGCCATCTCATCCTCTATCGTCCCCTTCTCTTTCTGCCTTCAATCTTTCCCAGCATCAGGGTCTTTTCCAATGAGTCAGTTCTTCACATCAGGTGGCCAAAGTATCAGAGTTTCAGCTTCAACATCAGTCCTTCCAATGAACACCCAGCACTGATCTCCTTTAGGATGGACTGGTTGAATCTCCTTGCAGTCCAAGGGACTCTCAAGAGTCTTCTCCAACACCACAGTTCAAAAGCATCAATTCTTTCATGCTCAGCTTTCTTTATAGTCCAACTCTCAGATCTATACATGACCACTGGAAAAACCATAGCCTTGACTAGACGGACCCTTTGTTGGCAAAGTAACGTCTCTGCTTTTTAATATGCTGTCTAGGTTGGTCATAACTTTTCTTCTAAGGAGCAAGAGTCTTTTAATTTCATGGCTGCAGTCACCATCTGCAGTGATTTTGGAGCCTAGAAAAATAAAGTCTCTCATAGCTTGGAGCAAATGGATGCAGACTTGGATGTAACCTTCACTGCAATTGAGGCTGGAATCAGAGGAGGGGGGTGAGAATGTGACGGAAAACCCTAGAAGCTCCGTGGTGGTCACTTTTCAGGTGAAAGAACTGTCCCTTCTTCTAGCAGATTTTGTGCATCACTGCTAACAGCTTGGAAACTGGAATTTTCTGGAAGAACCACACCTTCTTGCATATCAGACTTAATATCAAACAGGAAAGGCTATGCTGGGTTCCCTTTTCATTTTTGCTCAAGAGGCAAGTCTTTGTAGCCAGTTTCACATAATAAATTATCAGGCAACTGTATTTGCATTTCAAATGACTTTGTGTCTGGAACACAGGTGACTCAGACAAGAGTAATCCGTCCTTGTCTTTGATCCCAGAATTGGGCACAGTCGGTAATTGTGCTAGGCCAGAGATTTGTCAGAGAGTTAACAGAGAACTCAGGTTTCTTAAGCCTGTACTTTGCATTAGGCAATCTGTTTCGTTTTCTTGCATAAACTCTCTGCAAGTCACGTATCACTGGCTTCAGTTTACAAATGGGAAAACTCAGCCAAACCTTCTCCAAGTCACCAGCTCAAGGCAGGTCAGAATAGTCAACAGCAGAACAGACCAAGGTCTCTGAAGTCAGAGCTCTTGTCCTTCTAGCCTCCCATGTGAAAAGTTGTGAAGAAAACTTGTGTCAGATTTAGTGTTTCTGAACGAGACTTGGGTCCGTGGTTCGATGCTGGAGATGTCTCCCGCTACCAAAACACAGAAGTGGGTCAAAACCATGGGTGGGTTTGAGTCCCAGTTGTTATTTGTTGGCTGTGCCTGCTTTAGCAAATTAACTAAACTCTTCAGGAGTCAGTTTTTTCATCTTAAAGTGGATATATTGCTCTATCTCATGTGGTTCTTAAGAAACCTAATTGAAATAATGTACATGGCAGAGAGAAAATGAAGGATAAATAAAAGAATTTTCTATAACTTCACCAGGCAGAGTAAAAGCAGTCTGCATTCATTAATAAACTTGTGCCTCTAAAAGCAGTCTGCATTCACTAATAAACTTGTGCCTCTAAAAGCAGTCTGCATTCATTAATAAACTTGTGCCTCTAAAAGCAGTCTGCATTCATTAATAAACTTGTGCCTCTAAAAGCAGTCTGCATTCACTAATAAACTTGTGCCTGCGATCTATAAGTGGCAACACCATGCATTTAATAGTTATGACTCTCAGCTATCTTCTGTAGTGGCTGATCTGGGCAAATGTAGCAATTTCAGATTTTCTGATCAAAAGCAGTCCACCTGAGAACAAGCCACAACCTTTGGAGACCCTTTCTTCTCCAGACCCACCCATGGCTTAGAAGCATGAATTCCCTGTATTCACTCCCATTCTGCTGAAAATTCCTGGAGGGTTTCTGTTTCTTTTACTGAATCCGCTGATAGACTGGAAATTCCCCTCTCTCTAGTCACTAGTTCCTGTATTGGGGGCTATCATGCCTCATTCTATAAGGAATTATGTCTGGACAAACATTATCTGCCTTGAAGTCAAATGTCCTAGAAGTTCACAGGTAGTAAGCTTGTTGTAACCACATCATGATGTGTGACCACCTGCTACAGCTCAGCCAGTCTTAAGATGGCAGAGACAGTGTTCTGCTACAACTTGTTGACCAAAGCCCAGGAAACCTCATGGAATTTTAGGAGAACATTTATCTTGGAAGCATGATGATGTAGGTTGGATCCTATCTCTGATACTTTAAAATAGGAAATATTTGGAAAGTCCATGATCTCCAGCTTGCTGTTTATTCCATGGTTTACTGAGACCTTCTCATCGACAGAGTGGACATACCCATGCTTATTGTTGTTCAGTTGCTGAGTCATGTCTGACTCACTGTGACTGCATGGACTGCAGCATGCCAGATCCTCTATCCTCCACTATCTCCCAGAGTTTGCTCAAATTCATGTCCACTGAGTTGGTGATCTCGTCCCATCACTTCATGGGAAATAGATGGGGAAACAGTGGAAACAGTGTCAGACTTTATTTTGGGGGCTCCAAAATCACTACAGATGGTGACTGCAGCCATGAAATTAAAAGACGCTTACTCCTTGGAAGGAAAGTTATAACCAACCTAGATCGCATATTCAAAAGCAGAGACATTACTTTGCCAACAAAGGTCCGTCTAGTCAAGGCTATGGTTTTTCCAGTGGTCACGTATGGATGTGAGAGTTGGACTGTGAAGACAGCTGAGCACCGAAGAATTGATGCTTTTGAACTGTGATGTTGGAGAAGACTCTTGAGAGTCCCTTGGACTGCAAGGAGATCCAACTAGTACATCCTAAAGGAGATCAGTCCTGGGTGTTCATTGGAAGGAATGATGCTAAAGCTGAAACTCCAGTACTTTGGCCACCTCATGTGAAGAGTTGACTCATTGGAAAAGACTCTGATGCTGGGAGGGATTGGGGGCAGGAGGAGAAGGGGACGACAGAGGATGAGATGGCTGGATGGCATCACTGACTCAATGGACGTGAGTTTGAGTGAACTCCGGGAGTTGATGATGGACAAGGAGGCCTGGCGTGCTGCAATTCATGGGGTCGCAGAGTCGGACACGACTGAGCGACTGAACTGAACTGAACTGAACTGAGTTGGTGATGCTATCAAATCATCTCATCCTCTGCTGCCCCCTTCTGCTCCTGCCCTCAATGTTTCCTGACATCAGGGTCTTTTCCAGTGAGTTGGCTCTTCACATCAGGTGGCCAAAGTATTGGAGTTCAGCTTTAGCATCAGTCCTTCCTGTGACTATTCATGGTTGATTTCCTTTAGGATTGACTGGTTTGATCTCTTTGCAGTCCAAGGGACTCTCAAAGTCTTCCCCAGCACCACTATCTTGCATTAAAACACATAGTAGATTCCTCCACTCTAGCACAGAGGAGGAGCACCTGCCGTTTGCTAGGAATGGGTGAGAATGTTCAGTAAATCTGGTGTCTGAATGTTTAGGAGTGCTTTGGCTTGAGCTCAGCAGGACAGAGAGAGTGTTAGAAAAGAAATTGAAACATCCCTCAAATTTGGTTAAGAGCCCCCTTCTTCTCCCCACTATATCTTCTGCTAGGACAGGAAGGTTTGAGTACAGAAAGCCAGGGACTTTGCAGGGCTGTGCTAAGCTGCAAGCACAGAGGCATGAGGCCAAGTCTCCTAGCTGCAAAGGAGCTCATGTCCAGCTCAGAGCTGTGGTCACTGAATTGTTGAGCTGAGAAGCAATCAGTGATGTTTGCTTTGTCTCTCTGTGCCTTTTCATAATACTAAGGGGCCTGGGGTCCTGCCACAAGGCCTGCTGGTACCAGCACACACTGTTGTGTCCAGAGATGGGACAGCATTCCAGAACAGCCTTCCCCCATTGCCTCTGACTAGGTGTCTTGGGACTGGGTGACTCCAGCATCCACTGAACCCTGGAGGAAGGAGGTGGAAGCTGGAGACACTCCATCAACAGTTAAAGCCTTTGAGTCCAGGGCTGTGCCGCTGAACTCAGAGCTCCTCTGCTCCTGGACACACAGGACACACAGCCAAGAAGCCGAGCACCCTGGTCAACTCCGGCAGAAGGAGACTGGGCTTCTCCCTACTCAGGGGTCTGGTCTCTGAGGGTGAGACAGCAGATGTGTGGTTCCCTCCTTTTCCTTTTGGAGGGCTTACCTGTGACATTACTGTTCAGATGCCCCTGTCCTTGTGGGCTCCCGCAGGTACTCTGCACCACTCCCATCCCCCAACCTCCCACTAATCAGGCTCAGCTGGTTGAGAATGTTCTCTTTTGTCCTGTCACCCTGTGCTAAGTTGCACAGTCATGTCCAACTCTCTGTGACCCTGTGGTCGATAGCTTGCCAGGCTCCTCTGTCCATGGAATTCTCCAAGCAAGAATACTAGAGTGGCTTGCCATTCCCTCCTCCAAGGGATCTTCTCCACCCAGGGATTGAAACAGTGACTCCTGCATTTGCAGGCGGATCCTTTACCCTTGAGCCCCCAGGGGAGCCCCCAGGGAGCAGGTAGAGCTCTTTGTGTAGGGCTGGGCCAGGTGGCCACCCCCACACCTCTCTACTGCCCTTGGAGCAAGCGCTCCTTTTTTTCACATTTGGCTTGCATTATCCAGGCTGCCCCACTGAAGCCCCAGCACACTCTGTACTAAACGTAGCCTCCAAGAAACAGAGGCCTTTACTACCCCGCCAGGGGAAGTTCATGGCTCCCTGCTGTGACAAACACACTGGCATATCTGTTAATGCGAGAAGATTACAATCAGCTCTCTAAATGCCAGCAGTAACGGATTCATCAAATGACCTCCCTGGCTCAGGGACCAAGCCAGGACTGAGTCTCACTTGGCACCCCCTCCCCTCCCTCTCGAGCTCTCTCCATGTCCCTCCCAGGTGCTGCAAACAGAGGCTCACTCAGTGGATCCACAGTGCCCTCAAGGGGCCAGTTGTGCAATAGCGTTATTGAAGAAGCTCAAGCAGTACTGTCTTTTGCAACCCCATGGACTCTAGCCTACTAGGCTCCACTGTCCATGAAATTCTCTAGGCAAGAATACTGGAGTGGGTTGCCATGCCCTCCTCCTGGGGATCTTCCAGATACCGGGATCGAACTCATATCTCTTGTGTCTCCTGCATTGGCAGGTGGATTCTTTACCACTAGCGCCACCCAGGAAGCCCAGGCAGGCTTGGTACTATCTAAACTAGGATCTGAATCAGAATCTGCCAGGACACTCAAGGCGCAGGTCTTCCTGATTAGCTGTTTATCTGTCTCGGGCTCACCCATTGCACATGGTAGTGAGGGAGGCATGAAGCAAACACTTTTCCAGAAGAGAATAAAAATTCTAAACCTCGTTAATTAGTGTTTCAGGAAAGGGGATACTGGCCAGTCATTAGATGCCAGCTGAGCTTCCCTGGTAGCTCAGCTGGTAAAGAATCCACATGCAACGCAGGAGACCCTGGTTTGATTCCTAGGTTGGGAAGATTCCCTGGAGAACGAATAGGCTACCCACGCCAGTATTCATGGGATTCCCTGGTGGCTCAGATGGTAAAGAATCCACTTTCAATGCAGGAGACCTGAGTTCAATCCCTGGGTTAGGAAGATCCCCTGGAGGAGGGCATGGCAACCCACTCCAGTATTCTTGCCTGGAGAAGCCCATGGACAGAGGAGCCTCGTGGGTTACAGTTCATAGGGTTGCAAAGAGTTGGACACGACTGAGCGACTATGCATACAAACACAGGAAGAGGTGGGACTTTGAATAAAGCTTTCTCTTTAACTAAAGATCATTCCAAGAGAGGCTGCCAGTAGAGATCTATCAACCAAAACATCTTCCAAGCAGCCAGGGAAACAAGCTCATCAATTCCTTGAAGAGGAAACTGCCTACTTATATATCTTCTCTTATCTGAACACCCTATTCAAATCTTCTAAAAATTGATTTACAATTTTCAATTAAATTCGTTACTTTAAGTATTGATTTGTAGGAATTCTTTATATTATGAATACGTACTCTTTCTCATCTATCTGTGCTGTGCTGTGCTTAGTCACTCAGCCGTGTCCAATTCTTTGCAACCCGATGGACTATAGCCCACCAGGCTTCTCTATCCATGTATTACCTAATTTCTTTAGTATCTTTTGATGAATACAATTTTTAAAACTTTGATAAAGAAAAATTTAATACTTTAAAAAACTAGAACATTTTTTATCCTCTTTTTTTCTTCCAGAAACTTTATAGTTCAGAAGCTTTAAGATCTTTGGGGAATATTGCTCCATCTCATATTAAGTTTTGCTTTTGGCAAGGATCAGCAAACCTTTTCTGTAAATAATAGATAGTAAATATGTCCGGTTCTGTGCACCCCATGAAGTTTCTGCTACAACTACTCAACTCTGCCATTGCTATGCAAAATCAGCCAGAAGCAATACACGGAAGATTGAGCTTAGTTCTATTCCAACAAAACTTTACTTATGGATACTGAAATATGAATCTCATATAATCACCATCTGCCACAAAACATTGTTCTTTATATTTTTCAACTATTTAAAAATGCAAAAACCATTGTTAGCTCCTGGGCTGTGTAAAAATAGACAGAGGCCCTATTTGGCCTGTGAACCTTAGTGTGTCCAGTCTTGGTTTATGGATTGAGATAAGAATTGAAAGTCATTATTTTCTCACAAGATATACATTTTTTTCCAGCACCATTTGTTAAAAAGATTGTTTTTTTCCCTCTTTGTGCTACTTTTAGTATTTGGTCTAGAGATTACAATATGCATCTTTACCTTATCATAGTCTATTTGCAGAAAGGATCTATTAACCATAGGTTTCCCATAAATGGGCTTCCCTGGTGGCTCAAATGGTAAAGAATCTGCTTGCAATGCAGGAGACCCGGGTTTGATCTATGCGTTGGGAAGATTGCCTGAAAAAGGGAATGGCAACCCACTCCAGTATTCTTGCCTGGAGAATCCTATGGACAGAGAAGCCTGGGGGGCTACAGTCCATGGGGTCACAAAGAGTTTGGTACAAGTTGGTGACTAATACTTCCCATAAATGCTCTTTATAAAGAAGAGCATTTATAATGCTCTTCATTAATAATGGAAATAATGAGGTTTCCAGTTATTCCTAATTTGCTAAGAGTTTTTTCCTTAAAATCAGGAATGGATGTTAGATTTTATCAAACTTTTTTTGAACATCTGTAGATGTGATTGTATGGTTTTCCTTTTATAGTATTTGATATGATAAGTTATAAAGTGAAGTCGCTCAGTCATGTCTGATTCTTTGGGACCCCATGGACCTTAGAGTACCAGGCTCCTCCATCCATGGAATTTTCCAGGCAAGAGTACTGGAGTGGGTTGTCATTTCCTTCTCCAGGGAATCTTCCCGACTCATGGATTAAATCTGGGTCTCCTGCATTGCAAGCAGACGCTTTACCATCTGAGCCACCAGGGAAGCTGATCTATTATAAAGCTACAGTAAATAAGGCAGTGTGTTATTTGTGCAAGAACTGACAAAACAGACTAACATATATTCAGTGACTGATATATGACAAAAGTGGTATTACAGAGTGGTAAGAAAAGTACTGTGCTTCAACAAAAAATATTGGGTCAATTTAATGTCTATATGGAATATCATGACATGACCTTTTCCTCATTTCATATACAAAGAATTAACTCCAGTTGGATTAGATGGTAATGTAAAAGTTTAAAATATAAAGAATTTAGATGGAAATATAAGAAAACATGATCATTTTGAAATAGGAAAAAAATTTCTAGACAGTAAAATACAAAATGCAAACCACAAATGGGGGGGGTGGAATAATTTTGGATTAAGAAGTTCTCTTCATCAAAAGACATCATTAAGAAAGTGAAAAAGTAACCCACAGAATATGTGTGCATGTATGTACATGTGTCTATATAAGCCAGTTGAAAGGCTCATATACTTCTGGTGGGAGTATAATTTGGAAACCTCCAAGAACCCTGAATGTTTGACATGACTGTTATTCCAATCTTTTTTAACCATTCTCCTTCGATATCTTCTCAAGTAGGGTTATCTTTTATGAAAACCAAGCTGAGTTTCTATTTAAAAAGAAACAAGACTAGAGAAGAAGGAAATTAAACACAGAATGACTTCAGGATTGTCAAGAAGTAAAAAGCAATATATGGACATACATTAGCATACATTATTGTGGATGACAATTCCTTGTGGATAATTTATATCAGTCACTTAGGATTCTAATTTATTTATTGTTAAGACTAGTAGCTACAGATGACCTTACAAGTGTTCTGCATCGGCTGGCCTACCTTTGGGCACGGTGTAGTCTGAGCTGGTGACACTCAGTATGAACAGTTTATTATAAATGTGCTAAAACTACATAGTTTTATAAGAGTGTATTTCAGTCTACTTGAGACTAAAGTCTGATATTGTAGCCCAATTATAGAATTTTATAGTTCCTATATAAAGGGATCTCAGAAACCCATAAGTGAAAATTTTGACTACCCTACAGATGCTCTAGTCTTTCAAAGGTAATTTTCTGACCTCCAACTATCAGAACAGCTGAAGCCCCAAATCCACTTACTCCCCCTGCAGAGGGAAGAACAGGTAGCTCCTTTTTCTGGCATTTCTGGGAACCATGACGAGAAGTGAGCACGTAGGGGTTTGTGAACAGGAAGGAGGTGACTGTGCTGTGCTGTGGTTGGGCTGCTGGCACAGAGATACAGGGCCGAGTCCTCGGGCTCCACTGGCTGGATCTTCAGATAGGAGTACGTGCTCTCAGGCCTCTCAGCAGAAAACCGGTTTTTAGGCATTCCTGATTTGTCTGGTTCCTCCTTGCCCTGAAAATTAGTCAGGTACTCCGGACCCTGCCCCAGCATCTGTCGGTACCAGTAAAGGACTTGGTGACCAGGAATTGGATCACACCTGAAATTCACAGTCTGGCCCCTCCCGGCGACCCTGTACCCAGGTGACTGGGACACTACTCCAGCTCTTGTGTGACCTGTGGGGACAGAAATGGGGGACAATCAGGTAGAGCATATATGTAATCATCATCACACATACGCAGACACAGACACAGACACAGACAGACACACACTGGACCTGCTTGCTGAGGACTCACCCACCCCCAGGACACAGAGGGTCACCCAGCAGAGGAGCCCGGAGCCCATGGCAGGGTCAGAGCAGCAATGGGAGGTTCACCAGCTCAGGGTCCTTGTGAGCTGAGCAGAGGAGGACTGGCGTCACCTGTTCCCACAAGGCAGTTCCCATGGTGACATCACTGAGCCTCACTGATAGTAATCAATTAAGTGTATCTAAGATGCCTGCGAGCTACCCACGTGGTTCAGTAGTAAAAAGTCTGCCTATCAATACAGGAAATGCAGGTTTGATCCATGGGTTGGGAAGATCCCCTGGAGGAGGATATGGCTACCCACTCCAGTGTTCTTGAGTGGAAAATCTCATGCACAGTGGAGCTTGGCAGGCTACAGTCCATGGGGTCGTAAACGATGGAGACAACTGAGCATGCACTTACGCAGACCACGCCTTCAGAAAAGGAACAAGAATCACAATCCCTTCCAGAAGAAGATAAGTGTCCTCCAACTTTATTATGCAGGAAAACTGACCTATGTCCAGCCCCAGAGAGTTTCTTTGGTCAGAGCATGATTTATTAGTGCGTCCCACCGAATAAGTGCTGATGCTGGGGAAGATTGAGGGCAAGAGGAGAAGGGGGCGACAGAGCGTGAAATGGTTGGATGGCATCACCGGCTCGATGGACATGAGTTTGAGCAAGCTCCAGGAGATAGTGAAAGACAGGGACGCCTGGCGTGCTGCAGTCCATGCGGTTGCAAAGAGTCAGACACGACGTAGAGAGTGAACGACAACTGAACAGGCAAGCTGTGGTCCCAGCCCTACCACTTCTCCCTTTGTCACTAGCCTTCATGGACAGAAAAGGAGTAGTCCAGATGGTAACTTCACCTTCACGATAAATTATCCCATTTTCACCTGCCTTAACAAGCAAAACTGATCAGAACCAGCGTGGCATTTAGCTAACATTGTATTCCTCTGCATTTCACATTTATTAAGCGACCATTCAGTTATCTCTCTCCCCACTTCTCATTTAAACAAAGTTTCCTTCCCTAATTTATTTACATTTGCGTCTCTGATGCATCTTGGGATTGGAATAATTTGCTCAAAGCTTGGCTTTTCTGGGCTTAGCCCCAGTCAGACGCCTCTAACACTTCTCCTCTGCCAATATCATGATGCTCTTACCTGCAGGACTATAAGAAATGCTCAGACCCTCTTACCTCTCGTGTCTGACCTGAAGACCGAAAACCCCCAGTGGTTCTGTATCTTTGATTCCCACAGGGACCCTATAGCTCCCATGCCCTCCAACACAGATGCAGACAGACTGTGCTTTGTAATTTGGTTCCATCACTTATCAGCTCTGAGACCATGCATGAGGCCATTAACCTACCTGTCCACCCCCATTATGCGATATGAAGCAGTTAATAGAGTCAACTCAGATCTCTATCTACTGATCTGAAAAAAATGTCTGAAGTAGACTAATAGAAGAAAGCATGCAAGTGGTGGTTAATGTGTACAGGTGGCCCCACTTTTTTGGTTGTATTTGGGTAGATAGGTTTGCATCAGCATTGAGAAGAAGGTAAGAAACACACCCTGAAGATGGGATTGGATAGGGGTATGTCTGGAGAGGGAGGGGGATTATTAACATTTGTCTTTATACATTGTTGATTTTTTTTTTTCAACTGTAAAACGTGTGTATTAGTCACTCAGTCATGTCCAACTCTTTGTGACCCATGGACTGTAACCGATCAGGCTCCTCTATCCACTGAATTCTCCAGGGAAGAATACTGGAGTGGGTAGCCATTCCCTTCTCCAGGGGATCTAACCTAGGTCCCCTGCATTGTGGGTGGATTCTTTACCAGTTAGCCACAAGGGAAGCCCTAACTATAGAACATAGCTTAGCATTATTAAGAATGCATAGAAGCAACCCAAGTGCCCACCAACAGATGAATGGACAAAGATGTGACATATAAATATATATGTGTGTGTGCTACATTACATAATATATATTATATACCATATATATACAATGGAATATTATTCAGCTATAAAAAGAATGAAATATTGTCATTTGCAGCAACGTGGATGAACCTAGAGAACATTATGCTTTGTGAAATAAGCCAGACAGAGGAAGACCAATACTACATGTTATCGGCTGTATGTGGAATCTAAAAAATAAGACTGATGTATACATAAAACAAAAACAGACTCACAGCCATAGAAAACAAGTCCATAGTTACCAAAGGGGAAACAGAGGGAAGGAGGGACAAATTAGTAAGAGATTAACAGATACAAACTACTATACATACAATAGATAATCAACAACGATTTACTGAAAACCAAAAACAGCCTAACCACATGAGAGCTTTAATCTCAGATCCTTGATCAGGTTGTAGAATTTGTGGTGTCTAAATAGACAACATCCAGAGAGGCACTGACCGTGGAATACAGTATAAATGCTTATTTTAAAACATAAGCCAAGGGCGAAGGAACACAAGTGCCCTGTGCACACGGCCAGCCCCTGACTGGTGAGCTGGGTGAATGATGAGGTCGATGGCGACTTCATTTTGTGCTGAGTGTGGATTTACGTGGCTTCTGTTTGTACAACAACTGGCCAGCACCTGGAGCAGAGCCTCTGACCCATCACTCTAGAACAAGCCTTGAATAATTCTTACTTGAAAAGGAAGGTTAATCAGCACCCCCTAGTGCCTGAATTTCCAAACTCAAAAATAAGTTACATTTTCACTGGCTCTAGAAATGGTCCTTGGAGAAGGCAATGGCAACCCACTCCAGTGTTCTTGCCTGGAGAATCCCAGGGACGGGGAGCCTGGTGGGCTGCCTTCTATGGGGTCGCACAGAGTTGGGCACGACTGAAGTGACTTAGCAGCAGCAGCAGAAATGCTCCTATTACTCATTCCAGTGTTGGTCGTGACGTTATTCCAGTGTTCATCAGCCCCTCACAGCTTTCTCCAAAGGGTAATAAGAGATGCTGTCCCCAGGGCACATGTTCTAACTCCAGTCTTCTAAGGTTCGACTCTTTGAAATGAGCAGTCTATTTTTAGTCTTCGTTGCCTAAGGAGATGAAGCTGCATTAGTTTTTAAAGCATTGATGTGAATCATTCAGGCAAAACCAGGGCTTTGGTCTATCCTTGGGCCATGCTAGGCAATTGTATATTTGATTATTTCTGCCCAGAAAGACTCACACAATTATTCAAGGACTAATACATGGCCTCTCTCTAAAAATGGAGGCTTTGCTGTCACAAACAGCATTTCTGAAATGGCTGGGGGTGAAGAGGGGGAGCCCAGAAAGAGCCCTGCCTAGCAATCCACCCCACAGGCAGGGTGTGGGCTGGAGGAGACTGGGGTTTGAGGACAAGTGACCCTCAGCTCTGTGTCTCTGGCATTGCCCCAGTGATCCGTGGAAATGGACATCCACCACATAGTTAAGTGGACCAGGTCCTGTGACCTCTAATTTATCCAAAAAAGGTTTGTTCATCTGCACCATTTTCTTAGATTCCGCTTATAAACATTAATACATGATATTTCTTTTTCTGCTTCTGAATTACTTCACTTTGTATGACCCTGTCTAGGTCCCTCCACATCTCTGCAAATATATTCCTTCCTTATAGTCCCAGATCTCTACTTAATGCCTTACATGAAAATATATTTCACGTATATTTTATTATTACTTATGAGAAGAAAAATTTAAATTTACTAGACTAAATTAAGGAGAATATTTCCAGGTACTTGTTTGAGGAAGCATTTGTCTAGTTGAGACACAAAGAAAATTATAATGTCAGTTGCATTAAACTTGTGTCCATCAAAACAGACTGTAAAAAATGAAGAGGTGAGCTACAGACTGAAAAAAGATGAGAGGGCTGCATACAAATGAGAATGAATCCATGTGAAATCTTATGTTCCTCAGTGTTGCCAAGGAGGAGGCCATGGTGATGTCCACGATGAGGTATCAGCTTTCCACTGCTGACTACCAGGACAGGTGAAGGTGAAGCCCTGCCTCTGCTCTCTGATGGGGCCAGAAAGGCTAATGATGGAACAGCTGGGCATATGGAGGAAGTATGGATTTTGTAAACAGACATGTTTGTCTCCCAGTTCTGCTCCTTCTAAATCATGAGACATTGGGAAAATGATTTAGTGTCCCTGAGTTCTTTTATCTATAAAGTGGGTATAAGAATATTTGATTTGCATGACTGTCACAGCGCTTTAACGGGTATGATATGTACAGAGACTCTAGCACAAGCAAAGGGCTCAGGTGTCCCCTTCTGTTGATGATCCCCACTACTTGGCTGATGCTGGGCGACGTGGAAACATTCAGTGCACCGAGGAGACTCTGATTGCTCTTCCTGGGGAGTGCTCCGAGCTCAGCAGGGCACAACAAGCAAATTTGAAGCGGCTAAAAACATCCCTCGGAGGAGGGAAACCTGGGTGGAAGGCTGCACTGCTCTGTCACTGCTCAAACCAAGGCAGAGAGGTTTGTGTGCAGAGCGCGGGTGACTCAGCACAGCTGTGCCAAGCTGCTGGCACAGAGGTACAGGGCAGAGTCCGTTAGGTCCAAGGAGTTCACGTTCAGCTCAGAGCTAAAGTCAGGGAACTGTTTTGCTAAGAAACGATTCGAAAAGTTTCCTTTAGCTCTTTGCAGAGTTTCATAAAACTCATAGATGAACTGGGGGCCCTGACTCTGGGCCTGTTGGTACCAAGATACACTGCTGTGTCCAGAGATAGGAGAACATCTCAGGGTCGCTGTCTGTCCCGTCGTTTTGATCAGGTGTCTTGGAGTTTGGGTGACTTCAGCCTCCAAAGGGCCTGTGGGAACCACAGAGATCAAATAAGCACCGGAGAGATTGATGATTACCCCTAAGGTGAGGTAGAGCTTTCGGGAGTCGACAAGCTCTGAAGGGCAATTATCTCTTTGTCCACAGGACTTACCTGCTCTCAGAAAATACAACATTACCCAGGGAAGGAGCCTGGACCCCATGGCACCCTGGGGTGGGCTGCAGGCACCGAGCCCTCAGAGTCTGGTCCTCCTGGATGAGAGCGGAGTTCCGGCTTCGCTCTCTCTGATTGGAGGATTATCCTGTGATAGCCCCGCCCCTTTGTCCTCACCCTGTGGGTTCCGGAGGCCAAGCAGGAAGATGGCTCCGGGCGACGTCTGTCCCCACACAGCTGTGCTGATGTTTCTCTGAGGCGGGTACCCCTTTGCTGCCCCGACACCCACCCCGACCAGCAACCAGGAAGCCCTGTCTCCCCTCATCTGCCTTAGCCCCACGGCTTCTGCTCGCAGGTCTCCGTGCTGAAGCCCACCCACCATGACGTCAGCCGAGGGGGAGGGTCTGTGAGGAAGCCTCCAGGTCTCTCTCAGCCTGTGCACCCTCGTCTTGTTGATGCGGGGGTCAAGCCAAGCCTTGTCTGGATATTTTCCTTTCCTGGGCGCCGCCCCCCCGCCCCCATCCTGACTGGCCAGTGATGCAGAGACTCTTAAGATATAGTCCATCTGACTGGGTCTGCAGGGGACCTGGGTTGTCTATAAATTCTTGGGAGTGAAGGTCCTCCAGAAACAAGTCTCAGCCGTGATCCACTCACGGGCAGGGACCTAGCTAACTTGGGGTTACTGTTCTCAAGCCCATCTTCAGTTCTGGGGAGTTATTGTTTATCCCTACAGACCCGTCTTACCCTGTGATTCTGACCTTTATGGACTCTAGTAACTGGGCTTCCTCTAGATTGAGTTTTGTTTATAGGATATGATGGCAGGAGAGTGAAGGGAAGTAAGGCACCACTGTCCTGGTTTATAATAAATGTCTACCCCATGGCCTCCTTCTCCTCCCTACATTTCATCCTAGCTACTCTTTCTTACCAAAGGCCAGACCTGACTCCCTAAATTACCGCACCCTACTGCCCAGGAAATAGCCCCCCCTCCTCCGCCAACTTTCAGGTCTGTGAGGATAAGAGCCACCCACTTATGCCACCCTTAGGACGCTTCTCCTTCCTTTACTGGTTTCCCTGAACTCTGTCCCACCTTTATAAATAGGATCTTCATTGGTCCTCCTCAACCTGCCATCACCTGCTGGGTAAAATAGTAGATGTGGCCAGGCGAAAAGAGGAAAACGAGCTTGGAGAATGTATTCTGCCTTAAAAAAAAGAGAAAGTTCTAACATTCTGCAATTAGCAGTAACAAAAGTTCTGTCTGCAATTAGCAATGACAAATTTCCAACATTCTGCAATTAGCAGTAACAAAATTTCTAACGTTCTGCAATTAGCATTGCTGAGACAGGCAGCAGAAGCAGAGGAATATGCTATGTGAGAATAAATAGTGTGACTTCGGGACATAGACTCTGAAGGGGATCCAGGGAAGTCGGACTCTACTCCTCACCTACCTCTACTCAGGGAAGTCTACAGCAGGGTGGGTTTCTTCACATATTCGGTAGAGACCAGGGGCCCCACAAAGATCCCCCTTGAAGGGCACTGCCCTCTGCGTTAGGATTCACCCTTGAATTAAGAGGCAAGAAGTGGGCACATTTTACAGAGAGTGGAAAGCATTTTAAATATTTGGAATAGTGTTTTGGAAAGTGAGTGAGTGAACTAACTGGTATCTCAAAACAGAGATGTAAAAGCAGGTGAGGTTAGTGACTTGATTTGTCACATTAGATACTAGTTTGTACAGATGTGACTTACTCTGACAGCTCTCAGCTGCTGTTGTGAAAATGAGAGATCAATGCACCCACTCTGGTTTGGGTTTCTGTAATATGAGGACAACCTAAAAGGTTATGGCTGAAGAAGGAATATTTGCAAGGAAGGGTTAAAAGAATGTAACATCATCAAATCTACTCTATCAGGAGGTGATGAAAATATGGAAGGATCCTAAGGAGTAGAAGAAAGGAAGACTAGTTACCAATGGCTAGGAGATCCTGGTATTGTCAAAGAATAGGTATGCGAGGATAGGAAATTGTGGGCAGAGTGAGATGTTTAAGTTGTGATTTTGGAAGTGGGTTATTTCCAGCTGACAGCAAGGAACAGGGAATGATGTTATTAAAGTGAAGCAATGGAGCAAGAAATAGATAACTTTGGGATAGGCAAACAGGATGCAAAGGGCACCAAGTGAAAAAGAAAAAGTGATAAATTAGGCCTTATAAAAATTTTAACCTTCAATTTATCAAAAGGCAGCATTAAAAAGCAAGAAGACAAGCCAAGTGGGAGAAGACAGTGTCAATCTATTTAATGGTCAAAAGACTCCTATCTAGGATATAAAAATATCCTCTACAAATCAGTAACATAAAGCAACATGATTTTTAAATATGAACAAATTTAAAAGCAGGCACGTTATAAAAAAAGATAGGAAGATATGAAAAAGTAAATATCATTACTGATTCAGTTCAGTTCAGTCGCTCAGTCATGTCCGGCTCTTTTCAACCCGATGAGTTGCAGCATGCCAGGCCTCCCTGTCCATCACTAACTCCCAGAGTTCACTCAAACTCACCTCCATCGAGTCAGTGATGCCATCCAGCCATCTCATCCTCTTTCGTCCCCTTCTCCTCCTGCCCCCAATCCCTCCCGACATCAGAGTCTTTTCCAATGAGTCAACTCTTCACATGAGGTGGCCAAAGTACTGGAGTTTCAGCTTTAGCATCATTCCTTCCAAAGAACACCCAGGGCTGATCTCCTTTAGAATGGACTGGTTGGATCTCCTTGCAGTCCAAGGGACTCTCAAGAGTCTTCTCCAACACCACAGTTCAAAGGCATCAATTCTTCCGTGCTCAGCTTTCTTCACAGTCCAACTCTCACATCCATACATGACCACTGGAAAAACCATAGCCTTGACTAGACGGACCTTTGCTGGCAAAGTAATGTCTCTGCTTTTGAATATGCGATCTAGGTTGGTCATAGCTTTCCTTCCAAGGAGTAAGCGTCTTTTAATTTCATGGCTGCAATCACCATCTGCAGTGATTTGGGAGCCCTCCAAAATAAAGTCTGACACTGTTTCCACTGTTTCCCCATCTATTTGCCATGGGACCAGATGCCATGATCTTCGTTTTCTGAATGTTGAGCTTTAAGCCAACTTTTTCACTCTCCACTTTCACTTTCATCAAGAGGCTTTTAAGTTCCTCTTCACTTTCTGCCATAAGGGTGGTGTCATCTGCATATCTGAGGTTATTGATATTTCTCCCAGCAATCTTGATTCCAGCTTGTGCTTCTTCCAGTCCAGCGTTTCTCATGATGTACTCTGCATAGAAGTTAAATAAGCAGGGTGACAGTATACAGCCTTGATGTACTCCTTTTCCTATTTGGAACCAGTCTGTTGTTCCATCTCCAGTTCTAACTGTTGCTTCCTGACCTGCATCTAGATTTCTCAAGAGGCAGGTCAGGTGGTCTGGTATTCCCATCTCTTTCAGAATTTTCCACAGTTGATTGTGATCCACACAGTCAAAGGCTTTGGCATAGTCAATAAAGCAGAAATAGATGTTTTTCTGGAACTCTCTTGCTTTTTCTATGATGCAGCAGATGTTGGCAATTTGATCTCTGGTTCCTCTGCCTTTTCTAAAACCAGCTTGAACATCTGGAAGTTCACGGTTCACGTATTGCTGAAGCCTGGCTTGGAGAATTTTGAGCATTACTTTGCTAGCACGTGAGATGAGTGCAATTGTGCAGTAGTTTGAGCATTCTTTGGCATTGCCTTTCTTTGGGACTGGAATGAAAACTGACCTTTTCCTATGGCCACTGCTGAGTTTTCCAAATTTGCTGGCATACTGAGTGCAGCACTTTCACAGCATGATCTTTCAGGATTTGAAATGGCTCAGCTGGAATTCCATCACCTCCACTAGCTTTGTTCGTAGTGATACTTTCTAAGGCCCACTTGACTTCACATTCCAGGATGTCTGGCTCTAGGTGAGTGATCACACCATCATGATTATCTGGGTCATGAAGATCTTTTTTGTACAGTTCTTCTGTGTGTTCTTGTCACCTCTTCTTAATATCTTCTACTTCTGTTAGGTCCATACCATTTCTGTCCTTTATCGAACCTATCTTTGCATGAAGTGTCCCCTTGGTATCTCTAATTTTCTTGCAGAGATCTCTAGTCTTTCCCATTCTGTTGTTTTCCCATTCTGTTGTTTTCCTCTATTTCTTTGCATTGATTGCTGCATTGATTGCATTAATCATTACTGATTAATGAAGTGTAAAGGAGACATCACTATGAACCCGATAGAATGGCTAACAATAAAAAGAATACCAAATATTGGTGTGGGTGGCGGTACAGGGGAACCCCTACGCTTGGTGCTGCACATTGGTGCAGCCACTTTGGAAAACTGTTCAACTGCTTCTAATAAAGTCAAGCGTGGCTTTACCCTATGAATCAATCATTCCACTCTTAACATTTATACCTAAGAGAAATGAATGCATTTACCCTAAAGATGATGTGTACAAGAATATTTAGAGCAGTTTTATTCAGAGGAGTTGAAAACCAGAACAACCTAGTCATCCATCCATAGGAGGGTGGATAAGCAAATTTTGAAATACAGTAGACCGGTGGTGGTGGTGGTTTAGTTGCTGAATCGTGTCCGACTCTTGTGACCCCATGGACCATAGCCTGTCAGGCTCCTCTGTCCATGGGATTTTCCAGGCAAAAATACTGGAGTGGGTCGTCATTTACTTCTCCAATACAATAGACTACTACTCAGTAATATAAAGGAAAAAGTACTGATATACACAATTTGAGTACATTTCAAAAATAATAATTTTGAGGGGCTTCCCTCATGGCTCAGTGGTAAAGAATCCATCTGCTAAGGCAAGAGACACGGTTGGATCCCTGATCCAGGAAAATCCCACATATCTTGGAGCAACTGAGCTTGTGTGCCACAACTACTGAGTTTGTGTTTTGTCCGCGACCCACAACTACCGAGCCCACACACAGCAACTACTGAAGCCCGTGCACCCTATCGCCCAGGCTCGGCAACAAGAGAAGCCACTGCAGTGAGAAGCCTGCACGCCAAAACTAGAGAGTAGCCCCCTCTCACCACAACCAGAGAAAAGCCCGTGCAGCAATAAAGACCCAGCGCAGCCACAAATAAATACATAAAATAAAATTTAAAAATTAATAATTTTGAGAAAAAAAGTTCAATCAAAACAGTATTTCCTATTCGATAAAACTATAGTCATATAATCAGAAAAGTGGTTTTCTTGGAAATAAACTGGGAAGAGGCATGAGGAAAATTTCTTGGGTGAAGGGAATGTTCTTTATTTTGATTTCAATCATGGTTGCATTAGTGTATGCCCTTGTCAAAACTTACCCAGAAATATTAATTTGGGCTTCCCTGATAGCTGAGTGGTAAAGAATCTGCCTGCAATGCAGGAGACCTTGGTTTGATTCCTGGGTCAGGAAGATCTGCTACCCACTCCAATATTCTTGGGTTTCCCTTGTGGATCAGCTGATAAAGAATCCACCTGCAATGTGGGAGACCTGGCTTCAATCCCTGGGTTGGGAAGATCCCCTGGAGAAGGGAAAGGCTACCCACTCCGTATTCTGGACTGGCGAATTTCATGGACAGTCCGTGGGGTCACAGAGTCAACATGACTGAGCGTGTATTATATTAGAGCATTTTGTGTTTATTTTGTATATTTAGGTATTATTAGAGCATTATATGCCAAATGCCAAAGCCTTTGACTGTGTGGATCACAATCAACTGTGGAAAATTCTGAAAGAGATGGGAATACCAGACCACCTGACCTGCCTCTTGAGAAACCTATATGCAGGTCAGGAAGCAACAGTTAGAACTGGACATGGAACAACAGACTGGTTCCAAATAGGAAAAGGAGTACATCAAGGCTGTATATTGTCACCCTGTTTATTTAACTTCTATGCAGAATACATCATGAGAAACGCTGGACTGGAAGAAGCACAAGCTGGAATCAAGATTGCCGGGAGAAATATCAATAACCTCAGATATGCAGATGACACCACCCTTATGGCAGAAAGTGAAGAGGAACTCAAAAGCCTCTTGATGAAAGTGAAAGTGGAGAGTGAAAAAGTTGGCTTAAAGCTCAACATTCAGAAAACGAAGATCATGGCATCTGGTCCCATCACTTACTGGGAAATAAATGGGGAAACAGTGGAAACAGTGTCAGACTTTATTTTGGGGGGCTCCAAAATCACTGCAGATGGTGATTGCAGCCATGAAATTAAAAGACGCTTACTCCTTGAAAGGAATGTTATGACCAACCTAGATAGCATATTCAAAAGCAGAGACATTACTTTGCCAACAAAGGTCCATCTGGTCAAGGCTATGGTTTTTCCAGTGGTCATGTATGGATGTGAGAGTTGGACTGTGAAGAAGGCTAAGTGGTGAAGAATTGATGCTTTTGAACTGTGGTGTTGGAGAAGACTCTTGAGAGTCCCTTGGACTGCAAGGAGATCCAACCAGTCCATTCTAAAGGAGATCAGTCCTGGGTGTTCTTTGGAAGGAATGATGTTAAAGTTGAAACTCCAATACTTTGGCCATCTCATGTGAAGAGTTGACTCATTGGAAAAGACTCTGATGCTGGGAGGGATTGGGGGCAGGAGGAGAAGGGGACGACAGAAGATGAGATGGCTGGATGGCATCACTGACTCGATGGAGGTGAGTTTGAGTGAACTCTGGGAGTTAGTGATGGACAGGGAGGCCTGGCGTGCTGCAACTCATCGGGTTGAAAAGAGCCGGACATGACTGAGCGACTGAACTGAACTGAACTGAACTGAGAGTATTATATATATTAATTAGAGCATTTTCTCCCTATTAATTACACCTTAAAGTATTCCTAAAACATAAATACACAGTTACACAGGAGAAGGGTTCAAATTGTTGCTTGTATTCCAAGCAACTCACCTTACAAGTGAACCACACACAAATAAGAGAAGACAAGAACAATCACATGCATCAAATATTGAGAATGTGAGAAGTCCTCAGTGACTGAAATATACAACATCCAAATTTGACCTCAAAATAAGCTAGACTGACAAGTTTGCCCAGAAACAGCTGAGGATCAATGGCTGAAAGAAAGCTGTAGCCAATCAAAAACGTCAAAAGAAAAAAACTCAAAAGACTGCTGAAATCATTCCAAGCATCCTGAACTGCTGTAAAGAGCATGCTGCTGCTGCTGCTGCTGCTGCTAAGTAGCTTCAGTCATGTCCGACTCTGTGCGACCCCATAGACGGCAGCCCACCAGGCTCCTCCGTCCCTGGGATTCTCCAGGCAAGAACACTGGAGTGGGTTGCCATGTCCTTCTCCAATGCAAGAAAGTGAAAAGTGAAAGGAAGTCGCTGGGTCGTGTCCGACTCGTACCGACCCCATGGACTGCAGCCTACCAGGTTCCTCCATCCATGGGATTTTCCAGGCAAGAATACTGGAGTGGGGTGCCATCGCCTTCTCTGTGTAAAGAGTATAACTTATCAAAATTGGTTATTCATCAATTTCACCATTGAGACTTTCAGCAGATTGGCCAATTGGTGAGTGGAGTTTTTGCCCAGCAAGCAACCTGCTCTCTTGTCTGTGATCAGGTCCTGGGTCAGCCGGTGTTCCCCTGTCCCAGGGTGTATGTGGCACAGAAGGTCAAGGGGTGAGCAGCACTTGGGGTTTGCCCTTCCTGTGAAACCCAGCTGTGAACCCCCAGTCTTGGAGTCAATGGATCCCAGGGGAAGAAACTCTGCCCTTTTGTGTGGACTTCCATGTGTAAGGAGCCCAGGAGGGATATGGCCTAGGGGCAAATGAAATTGTTGCCCAATAAAAATTTTATATTTTACAAGAAAAAATTGAAAAGCTCATAGTCTTTAATCCGAATCAAATGGATGATAAAAATGGAGTTCTTTCTTAATTAACAAACTGTATACAAATGGGAGTCATGTACCATTTTATGCTTGTGTTCCATGCAGTTCAACTTAGAAATGAATCACACACAAGTAAGAGACTATGGGAATAGTCATATGTATAAAATATTGAGGATGTGAGATGGTCTCTGTGACCTCAGAAGACCTCATGACCTGAGAAGATGCAAAATACTGCCCTGTGCCCACAAGACAGACTGAGTTTGTCATCCAATTTTGATAATTCTGCAGTCGATCATCTTGGGGTTTAATGCAGCTGTTTGACGCATCTACTAACATTTCTCCTAAGTGTTCTGTTTACTTGTGTATTTTAAAATTTATTACTGAGATTGTTTTTCCTCTGGAGAACTCTTGCCTGGTATTCAGTGAGCCCCAAGCAGTTTTATGTAACAGTTTCAAGATGGGAGAGCTCAGATCACTCAGGGAATTTAAAGCTGCCTGGGTGCTTTCTGCTTAAAAAAAGAAAGAGAAATATAAATTTCATGTTGGATGCTACTGTTCCTTCAGATCAGATCAGATCAGATCAGTCACTCAGTCGTGTCCGACTCTTCTCGACCCCATGAATCGCAGCACACCAGGCCTCCCTGTCCATCACCAACTCCCAGAGTTCACTCAGGCTAATGTCCATCGAGTCAATGATGTCATCCAGCCATCTCATCCTCTGTCGTCCCCTTCTCCTCCTGCCCCCAATCCCTCCCAGCATCAGAGTCTTTTCCAATGAGTCAACTCTTCACATGAGGTGGCCAAAGTACTGGAGTTTCAGCTTTAGCATCATTCCTTCCAAAGAAATCCCAGGGCTGATCTCCTTTAGAATGGACTGGTTGGATCTCCTTGCAGTCCAAGGGACTCTCAAGAGTCTTCTCCAACACCACAGTTCAAAAGCATCAATTCTTCGGTTCTCAGCCTTCTTCACAGTCCAACTCTCACATCCATACATGACCACAGGAAAAACCATAGCCTTGACTAGACAGACCTTTGTTGGCAAAGTAACGTCTCTGCTTTTGAATATGCGATCTAGGTTGGTCATAGCTTTCCTTCCAAGGAGTAAGCGTCTTTTAATTTCATGGCTGCAATCACCATCTGTAGTGATTTTGGAGCCCCCCAAAATAAAGTCTGACACTGTTTCCACTGTTTCCCCATCTATTTCCCATGAAGTGGTGGGACCAGATGCCATGATCTTCGTTTTCTGAACGTTGAGCTTTAAGCCAATTTTTTCACTCTCCACTTTCACTTTCATCAAGAGGCTTTTTAGTTCCTCTTCACTTTCTGCCATAAGGGTGGTGTCATCTGCATATCTGAGGTTATTATTTCTCCCGGCAATCTTCATTTCAGTTTGTGTTTCTTCTAGTCCAGCGTTTCTTATGATGTACTCTACATAGAAGTTAAATAAACAGGGTGACAACATACAGCCTTGACGAACTCCTTTTCCTATTTGGAACCAGTCTGTTGTTCCATGTAGAGTTCTAACTGTTGCTTCCTGACGTGCATACAGATTTCTCAAGAGGCAGATCAGGTGGTCTGGTATTCCCATCTCTTTCAGAATTTTCCACAGTTGATTGTGATCCACACAGTCAAAGGCTTTGGCATAGTCAATAAAGCAGATAGATGTTTTTCTGGAACTCTCTTGCTTTTTCTATGATGCAGCGGATGTTGGCAATTTGATCTCTGGTTCCTCTGCCATTTCTAAAACCAGCTTGAACATCAGGAAGTTCACGGTTCACATATTGCTGAAGCCTGGCTTGGAGAATTTTGAGCATTATTTTACTAGCATGTGAGATGAGTGCAATTGTGTGGTAGTTTGAGCATTCTTTGGAATTGCCTTTCTTTGGGATTGGAATGAAAACTGACATTTTCCAGTCCTGTGGCCACTGTTGAGTTTTCCAAATTTGCTGTCATATTGAGTGCAGCACTTTCTCAGCATCATCTTTCAGGATTTGGAATAGTTCAACTGGAATTCCATCACCTCCACTAGCTTTGTTCGTAGTGATACTTTCTAAGGCCCACTTGACTTCACATTCCAGGATGTCTGGCTCTAGGTCAGTGATCACACCATTGTGATTATCTGGGTCATGAAGATCTTTTTTGTACAGTTCTTCTGTGTATTCTTCCCATTTCTTCTTAATATCTTCTGCTTCTGTTAGGTCCATACCATTTCTGTCCTTTATCGAGCTCATCTTTGCATGAAATGTTCCTTTGGTATCTCTGATTTTCTTGAAGAGATCCCTAGTCTTTCCCATTCTGTTGTTTTCCTCTACTTCTTTGCATTGACCACTGAAGAAGGCTTTCTTATCTCTTCTTGCTATTCTTTGGAACTCTGCATTCAGGTGTTTATATCATTCCTTTTCTCCTTTGCTTTTCACTTCTCTTCTTTTCACAGCTATTTGTAAGTCCTCCCCAGACAGCCATTTTGCTTTTTTGCATTTCTTTTCCATGGGGATGGTCTTGATCCCTGTCTCCTGTACAATGTCACGAACCTCATTCCATAGTTCATCAGGCGCTCTATCTATCAGATCTAGGCCCTTAAATCTATTTCTCACTTCCACTGTATAATCATAAAGGATTTGATTTAGGTCATACCTGAGTGGTCTAGTGGTTTTCCCTACTGTCTTCAATTTAAGTCTGAATTTGGCAATAAGGAGTTCATGGTCTGAGGCACAGTCAGCTCCTGGTCTTGTTTTTGCTGACTGTATAGAGCTTCTCCATCTTTGGCTGCAAAGAATATAATCAATCTGATTTTGGTGTTGACCATCTGGTAATATCCATGTATAGAGTCTTCTCGTGTTGTTGGAAGAGGGTATTTGTTATGACCAGTGCATTTTCTTGGCAAAACTCTATTAGTCTTTGCCCTGCTTCATTCCGTATTCCAAGGCCAAATTTGGCTGTTACTCCAGGTGTTTCTTGACTTTCCTCAATTATCAGAATATTCTCAATTGAGAGATGTAACATTAAGTGCTATTTGAATTTACTTTTTTTTAACTGTTTTTAAATTGAAGTATTGATATAATTTACAATGTTGTGTTAGCTTCAGGTGTTCAGCAAAGTGATTCAGTTATATATGCATATATATAATCTTTTTCAGATCGTTTTCCATTATAGGCTATTACAAGACATAGAATATAGTTTCGGGTGCTGTACAGTAGGTCCTTGTTGTCTGTTTTATAGGTAGCAGTGTGCATATGTTAATCCCAATCTCCTAATATATCTCCCTCCCACCCTGCTATCCCCTCGGGTAACCACAAGATGGTTTTCCATGTCTGTGAGTTGATTTCTGTTTTGTAAATAAATTCATTTATATCATTTTTAGATTCCATGAAAGTGATATCATATATCTGTCTTTCTCTGTCTGACTTCGCCTGTTATGATAATCTCCAAGTCCATCCATGTTGTTGAAAATGGCATCATTTCATTCTTTTTATGGCTGAGTAATATTCTATTTATACACGTACATCTTCATTCATTTATTCATCTGTTGACGGACATTTAGGTGGCTCCCATGTCTTGGTTATTGTAAATAGTGCTATAGTGAACAGTGAGGTCATGTGTCTTTTCGAATTACAGCACACACACCCTTCACGCTGATGGAGCGCATTTCACACTAGTCTCATGAGATCTCCAAAATGAGCAGTTTTCTCCCCTGATGAGACGTGGCCTTAGGAAGAAGGGTCCACCTCATGCCTGTGGCTGCCCTTTTTGTGCAGAGAGCAGCTGGCTATGCCACGCTGTGGGTTCACTGCTGGCACAGAGGTGCAAGGAGGTCTGGTTGGTCCTGGCCGACTCCAGGGTCAGGGGGAAAGTCTCCTTCTTTCTTCAGATTCAGAGGGATACAGTATCTCTGTTACCCCCACCCCCACCCCTGCCAGTGTCACGGACACCATTTGAATAATGGATAAGCCTTAGCCCCTGTCTCAGGTCTTGCCGGTACCAGAACATTCTCAAGGAGTTCATATGCTGAGAACATTTGAGGACCATCTTGTTTCCTGTTTGTATAATACGGTCTCTTGATTTCTGGGTGACTGCCGCATCCACCGGTCCTGTTGGAGAGGCAGATACACACAGCAAAGATATGGCTTAGTGAGAAGAGTAAACTGGGTCTGAGAAGGAAAGAGATGACTTGGAGCTGGGACTCTGCAAACCCTGCAGAGGTTTCAGCCAGTTCCAAACTCACCTGATGCCAGGAGACAAAGAATCACGCAGAGTTTGGGGCTAGTGGCAGGGTCAGGGCAAGGAGGACTGTCCCTGCTAAACGCTCTGATCCACAGGTCTGAGAGAGAGAGCTGGGGCTCTTCTCCAAAGGCCAGATGGGCCTGCCTGGGATGCCGGCCCCCACCCCTGCAGATTCCCCCAGGGTTCCTTGTGACTTGGCTCAGGCACATCAGCTCCTCCTGGCTTAGATGTTGCTGCAGGGGAGATGGGCGGGGCTGCAATGTACTGAATTTTGGGTGCATGGATTCGGCCCCTGGGTCCCCGGTATTCCTCTGAGACAGTTGCTCCTCGGTCTGCACCTGCCCCTGCCTGACATCAAAGCTGCTTTGCCCAAACCCTTCAACTGCTGATCTCATTAAGGTTTAGAGGGGCCTCCCACTTCTTCCATGGTTGTTAGGTAGCCTGGAAATAACTGAAAACGTCAACAGCTGCTAGTGCTAGATCCCTGCCTGTTTCTTAACACTTTCCCTCCCAGGTTTCTCTCCCAGATCCTGCCCAGAGCCCCAGATCTCAGTGGCATCACAGTGCCACCTTGTGGCCAATAACTGAAGCTTCACCATTGTTTCTTCTGCAGTGGTCCGAGGGGTGCTGGGAAATGTCTGAGTGATCACATTTTATACTGAATTTCCTTCAATTCTAATCCCAACACTAATTCTAACCCTAACTATCCCTTTGATTTATCACACTTAATAGGCAATCTTCATTCTGCGTAACCTCTATCTCATTATCTGGCAGTTATAGTCCAACTGAGATCTTCCTTCTTAAAACTGTCTTCTGAAAGGGAGAGGAATAGAATGGGAGACATGAAAGGAAAAGTTTATTAAAGGTAGTAAGAGAAATGCAGAAGTTGAAGTGTAAGGAGATCTTTTATCTTCATTCAGTTCAGTTCAGTCACTCAGTCGTGTCCGACTCTTTGCGACCCCATGAATCGCAGCACGCCAGGCCTCTCTGTCCATCACCAACTCCCAGAGTTCACTCAGACTCACCTCCATCGAGTCAATGATGTCATCCAGCCATCTCATCCTCTGTCATCCCCTTCTCCTCCTGCCCCCAATCCCTCCCAGCATCAGAGTCTTTTCCAATGAGTCAACTCTTCACATGAGATGGCCAAAGTATTGGAGTTTCAGCTTTAGCATCATTCCTTCCAAAGAAATCCCAGGGCCGATCTCCTTCAGAATGGACTGGTTGGATCTCCTTGCAGTCCAAGGGACTCTCAAGAGTCTTCTTCAACACCACACTTCAAAAGCATCAATTCTTCACCACTCAGCCTTCTTCACAGTCCAACTCTCACATCCATACATGACCACTGGAAAAACCATAGCCTTCACTAGATGGACCTTTGTTGACAAAGTAATGTCTCTGCTTTTCAATATGCTGTCTAAGTTGGTCATAACTTTTCTTCCAAGGAGTAAGCATCTTTTAATTTCATGGCTGCAGTCACCATCTGCAGTGATTTTGGAGCCCCAAAAAATAAAGTCTGACACTGTTTCCACTCTTTCCCCATCTATTTGCCATGAAGTGATGGGACCAGATGCCATGATCTTAGTTTTCTGAATGTTGAGTTTTAAGCCAACTTTTTCACTCTCCTCTTTCACCTTCATCAAGAGGCTTTTTAGTTCCTCTTCACTTTCTGCCATAATGGTGGTGTCATCTGCGTATTTGAAGTTATTGATATTTCTCCTGGCAATCTTGATTCCAGCTTGTGCTTCTTCCAGCCCAGCGTTTCTCACAAAACTGCTTAAAAAAAAAAAAAAAGACAATCAGTGTTAACTCCAAAATATAGATCAGCAAAGGACTGAGGAGATAATGAAATTGCCTTTGAGATGGGGTCAATTGTGTCTGAATAGAAAGTAAACTTGGAATGTAAGAACAAAAAAGAACGTCTTATAAAGCCATAAGTCATCACGGAAGAACAGTGTGTCATGGGGAGATAAGGATGGACGGAATTGAGATCAGCCAGGAACAGTCTCCACTAAATGATCAACTTGAACACTGTGCCAATTTGAGCAGCAGGGAGGGAACAGATGGTTCTGGAAGAAGCATTGGAGTTGGAAGATATGAAAACGGTGGTGCAACATAGTATTATAAGGAAGCTGAATCTGCCAGGTTCATGTGGCAAAGATGGGAAAATGGGGGGAAAAATTGAAGACCAGAATCTGGAAAGGGAGTCCTTCAAATGGGAGTGCTAGAGTAGGGAATTCTCGTGTGTATCTGACCTTCCTTGCTCCCCAGAGCCAGGAAAGCTTTGTGGATACCACAGTCAAAGTCCAGGAAAACTCCCTCCTCTGGGCACTCATGCTCTTGGGAAAAACCTTGGTGTACCGAGTGACTACAGTTAATAATAAGTGGATTTAGGGCAACTGTCATTCCCTTTACCTGCTATGCAAGGCTCAGGGTACCCCTATCATGGCCGAGGCTATGCCATTCAATCCCAGTCTTGCAGCTGGGTTACCTTTTGAAAAGTTAAAGTGTTAGTAGCTCAGTCCTGTCCCACTCTTTGGGACTCCAAGGACTGTAGCCTGCCAGGCTCCTCTGTCCATGGTATTCTCCAGGCACAAATACTGGAGTGGATTGCCATTCCCTTCTCCAGGGGACCTTCTCAAGACAGGGATCGAACCCAGGTCTTCTGCACTGCAGATGGGTTCTTTACCATCCTACCCACCAGAGTTATCTGGTTATGTCTTCAGACTCCAAGAAACCATGACCCATAATCACATCCACTCTGACCAGGGCTTTAGATTTCATAGATTCATCTGTGGGTGAAGATGGATAGAAGGTGTTATTTACAATATAGGTATTTATATTTATAACCAATATGTATAACAATATGTAATATAGCAAACACATAAAAAGGAATAGAAGCATTAGAAAATATCGTGTCTTCTTGAGTTAAAGACCTCAGGGAAAGTATTTCAAATCAAAAGCCTAGGGTGTGAATTACAACAACCTCTAGAGAACAAATTTATTCAGGGAATCAGGATGAAACTGGAGAGGTTGTGAAAGTACGCTTTAGTCTAACTGTCAGGACTGCAGCAGTGAAAACATGAAAACAAAATAGAGAAAGTGGGTTGCTTAAATGAGGCAAAGGAAATAAAGTCTTACTGTTTTCAACACTGTCTTTGTCAACTAACTGGCACAGAAGTAGTAAGGATTTTACTTCAAACAGGACGACAGGCTTGATGCTATATTGTGGAAAACTTGCAATATAACAGGGACGTGTGTGCTCAGTCGCTTCAGTCGTGTCCGACTCTGTGCGACACTATGGAACGTACCCCGCCAGACTCCTCTGGCCATGGGATTCTCCAGGCAAGAATACTGGAGTGGGTCGCAGGCCCTCCTGCAGGGGATCTTCCCAACCAAGGGATCAAACCCAAGTCTCTTAAGTCTCCTGCATTGGCAGTCAGGTTCATCACGGCTAGTTCCACCTGTGACAGGGATGGAAGAGGCTTTAGAACAAAGACTATGCCTGAGGAGGTAGTCGAAAACTTTCCAGTTGCCAACAGCAACCGCAGGGGAACTCACTACGAACACAGGCCCCTAAAGTTGAGTGTGTGGGCAAACACCTGCAGGTCCCATGGAAGCCTGTGGTCTGTGCCTTGGAGCCCTGAGCTGGCCCTGAGACTGCTAGAACCCAGTGAGCCTTAATGATTTCTATCCACCAACATTTACCGCTGCAGTATCTCAGGAGTTAGTCTATGGTCTCTTTCTATCCAAAGAACAGCTGAGTCCAAATCTACCTCTTTTTGTTGGGGTGTGTGTGTGTGTGCTTAGTTGTGCCTACTCTTTATGACAACATAGACTATAGCCCATCAGACTCCTCTGTCCAAGGAACTTTCCAGACAAGAATACTGGAGTGGGTAGCCATTCCCTTCTCCAGGGGATCTTACTGACCCAGGGTTGGAACCGGGGTCTTCTGCATTGCGCAGAAATTCTTTATCACTAGCGCCACATATTGGTGAGTGGAAAGCAAAAAACAACCTATTTAGGGGCTCTGGGAGCTGCAAGGAGACAGAAAGATGAGGTTTGTGAACAGGAAGGAGGCGACTGTGCTGCGCTGTGGTTGGGCTGCTGGCACAGAGATACACAGCCGAGTCCCCGGGCTCCGCTGGCTGGATCTTCAGATAGGAGTACGTTTTCTCAGGCCTTTCAGCATAAAACCGGTTTTTAGGCATCCCTGATCTGTCTAGTTGTTGCTCATCTTGAAAGTAAGTCAAAAACTCTGGACCCTGCCCCAGGGTCTGTCGGTACCAATAAAGGGAAACATGACCAGAAATTGGATCACACCTAAGATTTACAGTCTGGCCCCTCCCTGCGACCCTGTGCCTGGGGGACTGGGACACTGCTCCAGCTCCTGTGTGACCTGTGGGGACAGAAGTGGGGGACGGTCAGGTAGAGCCTTACCCACCACCCCCACACACACAAATACATTGGAACCACTTGGTTTGCTGAGGACTCACCCACCCCCAGGAGACAGAGGGTCACCCAGCAGAGGAGCCTGGAGCCCATGGCAGGGACAGAGCAGCAATGGGAGGTTCACCAGCTCAGGGTCCTTGTGAGCATGAGCAGGGGTGGTGGCGGCGGGGGTGGTGGCCTGTCACCTGTCCCCATAGGGCAGCTCCCATGGTGACATCACTGCCTCTGTCAATGCCCATGACTTCAGGGACATGTAATTTACATTGGGTTGGCCAAAACATTCGTTCAAGATTTTCCATAAAATGTTACGGGAAAACCCGAACGAATGTATTGGCCAGCCCAATATTATGACATACATAGATGACTAATTTAAATATTTATAATCTCCCCTTTTTTGGGCTTCCCCAGTGTCTCAGCAGTAAAGAATCTGCCAGGGATGCAGGAGCCCCAGGAAACATGGGTTAGATCCCTGTTTCAGAAAGATCCCCTGGAGGAAGGCATGGCAACCCCTTCCAGTATTCTTGCCTGGAGAATCCCTTAGACAGAGGAGCCTGGCGGGCTAAAGTCAGTACGGTTGCAAAGAGTTGGACACGACTGAAGTGACTTAGCACGCACGCGCGCAAGCTTCCCTTTTAACACAAGCAATGTGTGGGTTTTAGGGCTGCCTTCCCACAGGGCTCACATGTTGCTGCATCTCTACATTAATCTTCTCATCCTCCATCTCCCCTCGCCTGCAGGGCACTTTCACTCAGAGGGTCAACAGCACCTCCAATGTCAGATGTGTGCACGCTAAGTCACTTCAGTTGTGCCTGACTTTTTGCGACCCTA
Source organism: Bos grunniens (assembly GCF_055505025.1). Lineage (NCBI taxonomy): Eukaryota > Metazoa > Chordata > Mammalia > Artiodactyla > Bovidae > Bos > Bos grunniens. The sequence goes on from NC_141168.1 coordinate 14,380,319, forward strand.
TTCTCCCAGACTCCTCTGTCCATGGGATTTCCCAGGCACGAATACTGGAGTGGGCTACCATTCCCTTCTCCAGGGTATCTTCTCTACACAGAGATCGAACCTGTGTCTTAAGTCTCCAGCATTGTCAGGTGGGTTCTCTACCATTAGTCCCACCTGGGAAGCCCCCAAAGCCAGACACCAGGTGGTGAATTCTTTGTCTTACCTGCACATCACGGTCTGCCATGAGGACCCCTATTTCTGACCCAGCCCAGCACCCCGCCCATGGTCCCACAGTCATACAGGCTCCATGGTATTCACTTCGTAGGCAAGGGTGGGCAATGGAGGGGTCCACTTGATTTGGCCCAAGAAGCCTAATGAAGTCACTGACATATTCAGAGACACAAGGGGTGAAATGACGCCCCGGGAAGAGACCTCGGCTGAAAGCTTCTATTCCCTTCTGTGGGCCACAGACCAATTGCCCTCTCTGTGTTCCTCAATCTCCATGCAGCTTCATGTCTCCACAGCCCTCAGCAGAGCCTCACATTCGTCTAAGTCACCACTCATTAAAACACAGTTTCCTCAGAGCTTCTTTACAGAAGACCCAATTTCACTGACCTTTAAAACACTGGTGTGGAATATATCAATACAGTAACAATTCTGTTTTTCTGGAAACCTAGGAGGCTATGTTGCAAAAGTAATGTAGTTCTCACTTTCACTGCCATCAGAGCATCTGCTTGTTCAAAAGTCATTTGTTCACAGGCTAACGGTCATTACAAACATCCTCTCTTTCGGGGGAGGAGGGAGCAGGACCAGAGATGAGTGAGGGGTGGAGAGTAAGGCTGTAGAGTCTAGGAGGGGGACGCTCTGTAGCTCTGTGTCTTTACTGACCTGAATCTAGGAGGGCACTCAGAGGTGATGTTACATCCCACTGTCTCCACTGGTCTTGTTACACTGATCAGCTGTCCCAGCGCCCATGCAGCTCCATCATCACAGGAGCTCAAGGAGGAGACACACACGGGAGACAGAGTCCTGCTTCTGAGTAGATGGAGACCACATCCAGGAGAGAAAAGTTCATAATCTAGGACTCAAAAGTCAGAAGAAAGACATCCCATCTGTGCTCACAGTTCATCTGGGAAACAGCTGTACCCAGATGTGCCTGAACACACAGTGGGACCTTGAATGGGATCACAGGTAGGAGTTAATCACTAGGAAAGGCAGGACCCCTCCGCAGGGCACAGGATGCATTTTTGGAGTCTCTGAGATGGGAAGGGACATGACCCAGGTGACGGAGGAGCAGCGTGACTGGAGAAGAGAGGACTGGGGAGCTGAAGCCAGAGAGATGAAGGGTGGAAACACTCTGTCCCCTCTGGAAAGATGGGCAAGATCAGAAACCACATGAAAGCCAGGTTGATGAATAGTTTCAGAAAGACAGCAATGAGGTGCCCGGGGAGAGACAAGAGGGTCTAGACATATTTGATTTCCCATAACCTTCCCTCCTGGAGGTCTCAGGCTCAGGTGCTGACCAGGAGTCGGAGCTAGAGAAGCATCTTCCTGGATCACAGGGAGGATGCAGAGAAAGACAGAGATGGATGGTGGACATGTGTCCGCAAGGCCTGGAGTGAGATCCGGGCCAGTACAGACCACACACCAAGGGTCACACTGAAGGCACGTGGCAGCAAAGCCCTGAGACTCCCAGTGCTAGGAGCCTACAAGGGCCTCCCCCATCTTTTTGCACAGAGAGGAGGTGACCCTGCAGCGCTGTGGAGTACTGCTGGCGCAGAAGTACACAGATGTCTGGGAGCGGTTGGCGGACTCCAGCGTGAGAGGGAAGTTCTCTGTGCTTGATCTGGAGACGCTGTAGCCATCAGGCATGTCTCCTTTGTACGTGGTGTCAGTGAAAGATGAATAACGAATCAGCCTCAGCCTGAGTCCCAGGTCTTGTCGGTACCAGTACATACTGTCGTGGTACAGATCCTGAGTACATCTCAGTGTCACGTTCTGTCCTGTCTTCACGACCTGGAATCTGGGGTCCTGAGAGACACCAGCATGGACCGCCCCTGTGGAGAAGGAAGACTGATGCTTCCATCACAGCGGACAGGCTTAGTGCTGGCAGCCCCAAGGGGACCCTGCCCCCCAGGACTCACCTGTCTGCAGGAGACAGAAGACCACACAGCCCAGGAGGCAGGGGCTCATGGCGGGGGCAGGGCGGGTGGAGGGCCCTCTGGTCTGAGTGTGGATGAGAGGGGAGAAGGGCTCTCCAGGAGTTCTTCTGAGATGTCACTGTCCCTGCCAGGCTCCAGAGCCAACCAGTCAGTCAGGGGGCCACGCCTCTTCCCCCAGAGGCTCAAATCAGAAATGAACCTAAGTGAAGAGTTCACAACAGGGAAACCTGTCCAGATCAATGGACTTGAGCCTTACAAGTTGTTGTAACCCTTCTGTAAACAGTTTGCAACTTTATTCACTTTTTCTAGAGATAATTCTTCATTCATACTTTTATTACTTTTACCTGCATATTTCTGTAGTGTTGAATCTCAGGAAAATCCTTTGGGCTTCCAGCTGCCCTTTATGACTCATGAATCCCAAATACATCTTCAAGTGTCTAGGTAAGTGTTAGTTGCTCAGTCATGTCTGACTCTTTGTGACCCCATGCACTGTAGCCCACCAGGCCCCTCTGTCCATGGGATTCTCCATGCAAGAATACTGGAGTGGGTTGCCATTTCCTCCTCCATGGGATCTTCCAGACCCAGGGATCGAACCCAAGTCTCTTACATCTCCCTCATTGGCAGGCAGAATCAGGAAGGTCCCCTGCAGAAGGAAATGGTAACCCACTCCAGTACTCTTGCCTGCAAAATCCCATGGACAGAGAAGCCTGGTAGACTACAGTCCATGGGATCGCAGAGTCAGACACAACTGAGCGACTTCACCTTCTTTCTTTCTTTCACTTTAGCGCCACCTGGGAGAGTGTCCATTTCTACTTTCGTTAATTAACCACAGTCCTGTTGATGTCCTTCGACCTGCAATGATTCTTTTGGCATCTTGTTCCCCAACCGCAGGTCAGACTTATCCACACTTGAGGAATCTTTTGGCTCTATTTCTTATCAATTCACCAACAGATGGGTCCCCTGCCAGATGCATCTACATTCCCATCCTGTTCACTGGACACAGGGCTTGCAGTTTCTGAAGGGGGGAAGGGGAAGAGCAAGTGGAACCACGTCCAGCTTGGGACTTGCCGTTCTTTGTGGAGAGAAGCCAGTTGCCCAGCACCACGGATGACCTGGGCTTCTCTCAGATTGTGAGAATGGTAAGGAATCTGCCTGCCAATGCAGGAGACATAAGACGTGCAGTTTTGATACCTGGGTTGGAAAGATCCCCTGGAGGAGGACATGGCTACCCACTCCACTATTCTTGCCTGGAGAATCCCATGGACAGAGGAGCCTGACTGGCTACTGTCCATGGGGTCACAAAGAGTCAAACACGACTGAAGCAACTAAACACTCACACACACACAAGCAGGTGACAAAGGAACGTATACGTGGGACGGATGCAGGGAGAGGTGGCAGACTCCAGGTTAAAGGAAAAATGCTCTGATTTTAGGTGAGACATCCATTCCATGGGAATGCTTCCTTGTGAAGTGGGGATTGCATTAATTCAGAAACAAATATCATAGAGCTCCTCAAACGCTTATCTTGTTGTACATCATCCCACACATAGAAGCCCCCACACATGCTGCAGTGCTCTGCTCTCTGCAGATTCTCAGTGGTATTTGAAACCAGGGACCCTAAAAATTATACAGCTATTCCTGGTTACATGACGCTGAATCTGTGGTGACCTCCTGATGTGCTGGTTTCCTCAGAGCACGACCACACGTCACAGGCCTGGGTGACGCAGCATTCCTGGCAGGGGTCAGATTGTGTGTGGTGAGGACCACAAGTGATAAGGACAGGCTTGAGCAGCATTCCTTGCTCTAACGGTTATGAAATATGAGGGCTGGGCAGGCCGATTCCCCTTAGATAAATAAGCAGATAAAATAATACTTATCTTGCAATATCATTTTGAGCATTAAAAAATTTCAGGAAAGAATGTCTAGGAAAGGCTGTCCACTTTACCAGGGCCTGGGTCTCACTGGCTGGCAGTCGATGCCCGGCAACCACTTCCTGAGCTGGGGCAGGAGTGTTTTTGTCCCAGAGGCTCCTTATCATGCAGCACTGTGTCTTGCCTACTGGCACAGAGATACACGGCTGAGTCTGTCAGTTCCAAGGAGCTCAGGTTCATCTGAGAGCGAGAGTCACCGAACTGTTCACCTGAGAATCGATCAGGCATGTTTCCTTTTGTACGCACTTTCCCATCATAATACAGAATGAGGAACTGGGGGCCCTGGCCCAGGGCCTGTTGGTACCAGGATACATAGCGGTGTCCAGATTCAGGGGAACATCTCAGAGTCACTTGCTGCTTTCTTGATTTGATCAGGTATTTGGGGGTCTGGGTGACTTCAGAATCCACCAGGCCTGTTGGGGAGGAGACAGAAGGAAGCTGAGGGCAGAGCACAGGGGAGCCTCCTGCTGCAGCCCTCATCGCCACGCTTCTATCTCAGGGAGGCAAAGACATCTCAGAAGCTCCCACACTGTGTCCAGGACTCACCTGCTCCCAGGAGGCAGAGAGTCACACAGCAGAGGAGCCTGGAGCCCATGGCAGCATCAGGAACCCAAGACTGCTGGTAGATGGGGGCGGGACTCCTGGGGTGAGTGGTGTAAAGTGCTGACCCTCCTGCTTCCCTGACTGGAGCATTTGCCTATGATGTCCCTGCTCTGTGTCTCTGCAGGCTGACCCAGGGCTGGCTCCTCTATGCCATTCCCTGTCCTGACAGCCCCTCAGCAAAGGGTGGGTGTGAGGTGAGTTTCATCCCCTGGTCCATGTGCCCACAACGTGTCTTGTTCTGCTCTGTCTGACCCTGCCAGACACTCATCATCCAGCCCTCACCAGATACCCCAAGCTCTCACCCTCTCCTTGCCATGCTGCTCGAGGAGACAGCCCCCTGGGCACATCCTGAAACTCCAGGTAGGTCCCCAGTCCCCCGGGCAGTGAGGAGGCTGTGCTGGCTCCATGTGTCCCAGGACCACTCAGGGAACTCAAACCTGCTCCCAGATGCAAGCATGTAGCCAAGGTTGCCTTAAGCTGCCCTCCCCAGGTGACTCCTAAGCCCTCCCCAAACACCATGCTTACCGTGGAAACACAATGCCTCCACGTGGCCAAAGGTCGAGGGCCTCATGGATGAGCAGCATCTGTTTAAAGCAAAGGTACAAAAATCCCACACCCTGAACACACACACACACACACACACACACACACATCTGTTCTACTGCCTTCCTAGCCTGGCTCATTAGGGTTGATTTTCAAATCCACTCTTAGCCTCTAGAGGTAGAATCCTGTATGATCTGACCGTATTACTAAGAAGGAAATAACTGCTTCACCAGTACAATGATGGTAGTTAGCTAAAGATGGAAATATATGATCATAAAATAAATGCTCAAAGGATCTCAAGTGAATCTGCCTGCAAACATGTCTTCATAACTACTTCTGGTTAATCAGAGGCATATATGTTGAGATTTCCTATTTAAATTAAGCATTATCAAATTCCATGTATACTTTTTCTAAAGAAGTTTTATAAATGTGGACTCAATTATTTCTGCATTTATAAAATCGTGATATAATGGGGGTGATGCAGGATATATTTTGACTTTGAGAAGATTTTGATGAGGGTGCCAGGTGGTGCCAACCTGGCCTAGGTTAGGTGAGATGCTAAGGATGTTGGGGGGCGGGGAGTGCGTGTCGAGAACACACAAAGGCAATCTGTCCCCTTCAAATGGACTCACGTGTGTTTGGGGATGATACGTAATTAACTAAAGTTTGTTTCTTTTTCATGAGTCCATACATGTTGCTTAAAACAGACCGCATGGAGAGGCCTTTTTAAAAGCCTCCCTGAGACTTGGGAACGGACCTGACCCAGATGAGGGAGGGGCTTGTGGCCGCAGTAGAGAGGGTCAGGGAGCTGATGCAGGGAGGTGGGGAGAGGAATGTCCTGCCCGCCTGGGAAAAGTGGACAAGAGCAGAGACCATGTGAGAGCCAGGCTAGGGGAGAACGTTCCAGAAAGACAGAAATGAGCTGCCTGAGGTGAGACAAGTGTCTAGATGTATCTAGTTTACCAACAACCTTCCTGCTAGGTCTCAGGCTCAGGTGATGACAAGGAATATGACCTGGAGAAGCTTCTTCCTGGTTCACATGGAGGATGCAGAGGAAATACAGAGATCAATGAGGACACATGGCCCCGAGGCCCGGGAGTGAGGCTCAGGCCAACCTAGTCCACACACCCAGGCTCACACTGCAGGCACACGGTCTGCAAAGCCCCGAGGCTCCCGGTGCTGGGAGCCCGCACGGGGCCCTCAGCGGTCTTTTTGCACAGAGAGGAGGTGGCCACGCAGCGCTGTGGAGTACCTGCTGGCGCAGAAGTACACAGATGTCTGGGAGCGGTTGGCAGACTCCAGCGTGAGAGCAAAGTTCTCTTTGTTTGATCTAGAGACGCTGTAGCCATCGGGCATGTCTCCTGGCTCGCTAGTGTGCCCACCATCTGAGTAATGGATCAGCCTCAGCCCGTGTCCCAGGTCTTATCGGTACCAGGACATGTAGTTATGACCCAGATCCTGAGAACATCTCAGTGTCGCATTCTGTCCTGTCCTCACGACCTGGAATCTGGGGTCCTGAGTGACTCCAGCATGGACCGCCCCTGTGGAGAAGGAGGACCGATGCTGCAGTCATAGCAGACAGGCTTAGTGCTGGCACCCCGAAGGGGACCCTGCCCCCAGGACTCACCTGCCTGCAGGAGACAGAAGACCACACAGCCCAGGAGGCAGGGGCTCATGGCGGGGGCGGGGCAGGCGTAGGGCCCTCTGGTCTGAGTGTGGATGAGAGGGGAGAGGGGCTCTCCAGGGAGTCCTTCTGAGATGTCACTGTCCCTGCCAGGCCCCGGAGCCAAACTGTCACTCAGTGAGCCACGCCCCTTCCCCCAGAGAATCAAATCAGAAATGAACCTGAGAGATAAATTCACAACCCGGACACCCATCCAGATAACGGACAAAAGCCTCACACGTTGCTGTAACATTTCTGTATGTGTTAAAGTTTTTTTCTGTAAATGTTAAAGTGATTAAACGATTTGGATGTTCTAGTCCAGAAATAAATCTTCATTAACGTGTATATTACTTGTATTTATCTACATGTTTCTGGAGTTTTGAATCCTGGGGAATCCTTCTGGCATCCTGCTGCCCTTTATGATATGTGTCCCAAGAGCTCTTCAAGAGGAGAAGGCAATGGCACCCCAATCCAGTACTCTTGCCTGGCAAATCCCAGAGACGGGGGAGCCTGATGGGCTGCCGTCTATGGGGTCACACAGAGCTGGACACGACAGAAGCGACTTAGCAGCAGCAGCAGCACTTCAAGGCTCCATTTCCGCAACATTGACCACAGTCCTGAGCCTGTCCCTCCACCTACCATGTTTCTCCAGGTTTCTGCTCCCAACCTCATCGCAGGCTCATCAGCATTTGAGGAATTTGTTTGGTCTGCTTCTAATCAATTCACTGACAGACGGTCCACCTGTCAAACGCAGGTACAGCTCCCTCATGTTCAGGGCAGCCCGTGATTCCCGTGTTGGGGAGAGGGAGCAAGCAGAGCCCCCTCAGGCCAGTGACTCACCTTTCTGGGTGGAGAGAATTGGGTGCCCAGCACAGGATGACGTTTAGCCACAAAGGATGCAGGAGGGACGTGGAGGGAGGTGCAGATGCCAGGGTGATGAAAAATGCTCAGTTTTTATTTGAGATGTCCCTCTCATGGGAATACCTCTTTGTGAAGTGTGGCTGCCATTCACTGAGTAACAGTTCATATCATAGAGCCCCAAACTGTATCTTGTTACACACAGCACAACAGGTATATGTAATTTGCTTGTACAGAGATAGTTCCATGAGTGAGGGGCCCACGGCTGTTGAGAAGAAACTTGCGCCGGGATGCTAGCTGTAACACTTATGAAATATGAGATACGGGCAACTCATGTCCCCTCAGATGTACAAACAGTTAAAATAATACTTATTTTGATGACTTTAGTGAGCATTAAAACATACCAAGAAGTAAATGTCTGGGAAAGTCTATCTCTCTATCATGACTGGGCTTGGCAGGCTGGCAGCTGACACACAGGCACCACTTCCTGAGCTGGGGCAGGAGTGTTTTTGTCCCAGAAGCACCTGATCATGCAGGGCTGTGTCTTGGCTGCTGGCACAGAGATACACGGCTGAGTCCATCAGCTCCAAGGAGCTCAAGTTCAGTTCAGAGCGAGAGTCACTAAACTATTTTCCTGAGATTCTATTCGGGAACTGTGCTTCTCCCCTCACTTTCTGCCTGTAATACTCAACGAGGAACTCGGGGCCCTGGCCCAGGGCCTGTTGGTACCAGTACACGGAGAGGTGTCCAGAGACAGGGGAGCATCCCAGGGTCCCTCGCTGTCCTTTTGCTTTAATCAGGTATCTCGGGGTTTGGGTGACTCCAGAATCCACAAGGCCTGTGGGGGAAGAAGACTAGGGCTGAGAAAGAATGCAGAAGAGAACCAGATGGTGCCTTGGATTCAGGCAGAGTCAGGCTAGGAACACGGATTCTCCCCTGTGCCAAACACCCACCTGCTGCCAAGAGACACAGAGCCACACAGTAGACGCGGCCGCAGTCCATGGCAGGAGGGCCAGAGCTGGTAGGCGTATCCGTGCTCAGAGCTCTGGTTCTCTGAGAGCTGGGGTTCTGGGCCTCCTTCCTCTGACTGGAGGTGAGGCAGTGACGTCACTGCTCTGATGTCATTGCCTCTGCTGGTTCCCAGGAATCCGACCTCTCATTCCAGGTCGCTGATCCAGGAACCCTGCTCTGTCCTGCAAAGTGTCTTAGATAACACGTGAGCTGGACTGCTGGTGTAGGCGAGGCTGGCTTTATGCCCGACGCCCTTCCCCATGGCTCCTTTGCTTTTCTTTCAGGCAGGTGTTGCTCTTTTCTGTTTCTCTTTCCTACCACCTCCGAGCTCCATACCCTTCACTTTTGCTGCAACCTCAGAGGCTCCCTCAGCACTGCATAGTTGAAGTTCATGGCTCCCAGCTGGGACAGCAAGCCTGAAAATTAATGCCTGTGCTAGTAGGGATTCTAGAGATAAAAAAACCAAATAAAGCTTTCTCTTAGGCCTCCTGGTCCCAGGCACTAGCTCTGTCTGCTTGCTCTGCCCAGAAACTTGTGGTGTTTCTCAGCTGCACAGCGTCCCCATGTGCTGTATGTGTGGAAATCAAGACTGTCTGCCCAAATTTAATAGTCATGGGATGTGTTCATATTAGAGAATATTTCACTGTTTGGCGATTGAACTGTGTTTTTGCTTGTTTTGTTTTTCTAAAGAACACACACACAATTAGAAACACAAACACACACACCAGCCTGCCATAGCTGATTCATGATTTTGTATTTCAAGAGAAAAGAAATGTGCTTATGCAGGAAATATTTGATATTTGACTTTTAGAAGATTGTGATGAGGGAGATGCTACAAACTTGGGTTAGGTTTTGTCCCTGGTGGTGTTCAGTGGCTAACTCGAGTCCAACTCATTGAAACCCCATGCATTGCAGCGTCCCAGGCTCCCCTTTATCACTATCTCCCACATTTGCACAAATTCATGTCTGTTAGTCGGTGATGCTATCTAACCACCTCTTTCTCTGCCACCCCCTTCTCCTCTTGCTTTCAGTCTTTCCAGCATCAGGGTCTAGGCTATTTAGATGCTAAAGACAGGCAATGGTGGAGAATACATACACACACAGCTTGTCTCTCCTCCCCAGGGACGACCAGGGAATTTTGGATGATTAATAATTAACTGAGGTTGCATTCTCTTTGAGGACCCCAGATAACCTTCTCAAACATGCCCAGTTAGGGATCATTACAAGGTTCCCTGGGTGATGGGCAAGGACATGACCCAGATGAAGGAGGAGCAGCAGAGCTGAAGTAGAGAAGAGTGGGAACGAGGGCCAGGAAGGTGGGAGAGAAAGGCCCACATCTGGGGAAGTTGGACAAGAGCAGAGACCACTCAAGGGCCACCCTGGGGGAGAGCCTTCCACAGCGACAGGCATGTGGTGCCCGGGGAGAGACAAGAGGGTCTAGATGTATCTCATTTCCCAACGTCATTCCCTCTTGGAGGCCTCACGTTCAGACTGTTGACTAGGAGGCAGAGCTGGGTACCATCTTTAGGCTCGCATGGCAGCTAGAGTGAAAAGACAGAGAGTGAGGGTGGACACATGTCCACGAGGCCCTGTCGTCAGGTCCATGCCAGGAAGATTAAACATCGCTGGCTATGCTGCCAGTATGTGTCTGTGGGCTCCGAGTCTCCAGGTGCTAGGAGCATGTAAGGGGTTCCCCGAGTTCCAGGCTACAGGGCCCTCATCTACTTTTTTGCACAGAAAGGAGGTGGCCGTGCAGCACCGTGGAGTAACTGCTGGCACAGAAGTACACAGATGTCTGGGAGTGGTTGGCAGACTCCAGCGTGAGAGGGAAGTCCTCTGTGCTTGGTCTGGAGACACTGTAACCCTCGGGTATGTCTCCTTTAACCGTGTTGGGAGCAGCAAATGAGTAATGGATCAGCCTCAGCCCGTGTCCCAAGTCTTGTTGGTACCAGTACATGCAGTCATGACCCAGATCCTGAGTACATGTCAGTGTAGCCTTCTGTCCTGTCCTCACGACCTGGAACCTGGGGTCCTGAGTGACACCAGCATGGACCGCCCCTGTGGAGAAGGAGGACCGATGCTACAGTCACAGTGGACATGCTTAGTGCTGGCACCGCAAAGGGGACCCTGCACCCAGGACTCACCTGCCTGCAGGAGACAGAAGACCACACAGCCCAGGAGGCAGGGGCTCATGGCGGGGGCGGGGCAGGCGGAGGGCCCTCTGGTCTGAGTGTGGATAAGATGGGAGAGGGGCGCTTCAGGGAGGCCTTGCCAGATTTCACTGTCCCTGCCAGGCCCACAGCCAACCTGTCACTCAGGGGCCACACCTCTTCCCCCAGAGGCTCAAATCAGAAATGAACCTGAGTGAAGAGTTCAAAACAGAAACAACCCATCCAGATCAATGGACTTGAGCCTTATGACTTGTTGTATCCTTTCTATAAACAGTTTACAACTTTAAGTGTGTTGTATTCCAGAGATAATTCTTCATTCCTAAGTATGTGAAGTTATATGCAGATTTCTAACTGCAGGGTTGGGGGTTACTCAGTGCTCCTAAATAGCACATTGTTCAAGAGTCAACTACAATCCATACATCAGTAAAGTTGATTTTAACATGCCTGAGGAGGGATGTATGTCACATGCTCTGGCTAATATCCTGCACTAAATCAACAGGCAGAATTATTTTCTCCCCTGTGATTTCTAGAGGCCTCAGCTGGAGGCAAAATGTGTCCATCTCTATATTTGCACCTAAGAAATGGTGGAAGAGGCTGTCAGAGATTAGCAAAGGGACTCAGGAAATCCAGAGTCCTGTTATGTGCCAGGGACTTCATGCTTCCTAAATTCCTAGGCAGGCGTGGAAGTTGTTGGGATGACTAATTTAATGTGTCACCTTGACTAGGCCACAGATATTTAGTTCCACATTGTTCTGAATGTCCCTGTGAGGATGTGTTGGTGAGAGATAAATATGTGAAAGTTATCAATAGATTTTAAAATCAGATTAGATGAACATCTTTATTGGTAAGGCAGATGAACTTCCATAATGTAGTAGGTCTCATGCAAAGAGATGAAGAAATGAACAGAACAAAAACCCTAAACCTCTCCTAGGTAGGAGAGAATTATCCAGCTGATGGCCTTCACTAGACTATCACCTCTCCCTGCCTAACAGCCTTTGAAATTAAACAACAGCTCTTCTTAGGTGGCTAATAACATGAGCCCAGCTTCTAGACCCTGGACTATTAACAACTATGTGTGTCAAATACTTTAAATGATAACACACACACACACACACATATATATATGTGTGTGTATATATATGTTTTTTTGTTTTATGGAAGAATCATATAATGGGGGCGAGGACCACAGTGACAAGAACAGACCTGAGTCTGATTCCTTGTTCTGATATTTATGAAGTATGAGATCTGGGCAAGCCACTCCCCCTCAGATATGTAAAGAGTTAAAATAATACTTATCTTGTATGATCTTTGGAGCATTAAAACATATCAAGACATGAATGTCTGGGAAAGGCTGTCTGCTTTAGCAGAATTAGGCCCGGCTGGGGGGCAGTTGATACCTTCACACCACTTTCTGAGCTGGGCCAGGATGTTTTTGTTCCAGAGGCACCTGATCATATAGGGCTGTGTCTTGGTTGCTGGCACAGAGATATACGGCTGAGTCTTTCAGCCCCAAGGAGCTCAAGCTCAGTTCAGAGCTAGAGTCACTGAACTGTTGACCTGAGAATCACCCTAATAGGTTTGCTTCTCCTCTCACATTCTGTTGAAATAGTGAACGAGGAACTGGGGGCCCTGGCCCAGGGCCTGTTGGTACCAGTACACAGAGAGGTGTCCAGACTCAGGGGAACATCTCAGTGTCACTTGCTGCTTTCTTGATTTGATCAGGTATTCGGGGTCTGGGTGATTTCAGAATCCACCAGGCCTGCTGGGAGGAGACAAGGAAGCTGAGGGCAGAGCACAGGGAAGGCTCCTGCTGCAGCCCTCATCGCCAGGCTTCTATCTCAGGAGGCAAAGACATCTCAGAACCTCCCACACTGTGTCCAGGACTCACCTGCTCCCAGATGGAAGAAGTCACACAGCAGAGGAGCCTGGAGCCCATAGCAGCATCAGGAACCCAAGACAGCTGCTGGCTGGGGGCGGGGCTCCTGGGTGAGTGGTGTAAAGTGTTAATCCCCAGGCTTCCCTAATTGGAGCATTTGCCTATGACGTCACTGCTCTGTGCCTATGCAGGCTGTTTCCAAATTCTCTGGACCCCTTGTCAGGACCCATGATGGACTCCTCTATGCCCTTCCTGCCCTTCACAGCCCCTGAGCAAGGGATGGATGTGAAGGGTGCCCCATCCCCATGTCCCCAACTCCCACAGCATACCTTGTTGTCCCCTGCCAGCCCCTGCCTGACACGCAGCCAGGCACTCACCTGGCCAGCAGTCACCAGGCAATCAGCTGACAATCACCCAGCCCTCACCAGTCACTCCAACCCTTCACCTCCACTTCCCTTGCAGCTCCTGGAGACCATCTCCTGGGCACATCCTGAGGATCCAGGCACATTCCCACTTTCCTGGGCAGCGAGGAGTCTGTACTGGTTCCATATGTCCTGGAACCTCAGGACCTCAGGGAACTCAAACCTGCTTTCTCATTTAAGCATGTAGCTAAGGTTCCTTAAAGCTGCCCTCCCCAGGGTGACTCTCCACCCCTCCCAGGACCCACTGCTTGCCGTGGGCCCACAGTGCCTGCTAGTGGTCAATGGTCCACAGTCTCATGGATCTGTGCCTTCTGTCTAAAGCAAGAATGTAAATACCCCACACCCTGCACACACACACACACACACACACACACACACACACACACAAAACACACACTTATTCTACTGTCTTCCCAAGCTGGCTGAGTTAAGATTGATCTTCAAATTCCCTTTAGCCTCTGGAGGTAAAAGACTGTAGAAACCAACATTTCAATTAAGAAGAAAATAATTGCACTGACAGTAGTATGCTAAGGTGGAATCACACAGACCTTCAATACAGACACTCTGCTGAGCTCAGGTGAATACAGCCTGGAGCACTGCATTCTGTAGATCCCTCTGATTAATCAGATCCACATATTTCTAAATTTTCTATATAAATTATTACTAATTCTAGGGAATGGATTTATATACAGAGATTATATATATTAACTCATTTAGTTTTAAAGTTATAAAACTTGAAATAAAAAAAACCCAACCATCCACTACATTTAACGTCGATGTAGCTGGGCGTGATATGAGACAGCACACTCAGTGTCACACTGCAGGCATGTGGCCCTGGGTTCCAAGGCTCGCGTGTGAGACACCTGCAAGGGGCTCTCCTCCTTCCAGGCTGCAGGGATTCCCTCATCTTTTTGCACAGCGAGGAGGTTGCCGTGCAGCGCCGTGGATAACCGCAGGCGCTGAAGTACACAGATATCTGGGAGCGGTTGGCAGACTCCAGCGTGAGAGGGAAGTCCTCTGTGCTTGGTCTGGAGACGCTGTAGCCCTCAGGCACGGCTCCTTTCTCCATGGCAGGAGGGATAACTGAGTAATGGATCAGCCTCAGCCCGTGTCTTCGGTCTTGTCGGTACCAGTACATATTGCTGAAGCTCAGATCCTGAGTACATGTCAGTGTCGCGTTCAGTCCTCTCCTCACGACCTGGAATCTGGGGTCCTGAGAGACACCAGCATGGACCACCCCTGTGGAGAAGGAGGACCAATGCTGCAGTCACAGCGGACAGGCTTAGAGCTGGAACCCTGAAGGGGACCCTGCACCCAGGACTCACCTGCCTGCAGGAGACAGAAGACCACACAGCCCAGGAGGCAGGGGCTCATGGCGGGGGCGGGGCAGGCGGAGGGCCTTCTGGTCTGAGTGTGGATGAGAGGGAGAGGGGCTCTCCAGGGAGTCCTTCTGAGATGTCACTGTCCCTGTCAGGCCCAGGAGCCAATCTGTCACTCAGGAGCAATGCCCCTTCCGCCAGAGGCTCAAATCAGAAATGAACCTGAGAGATAAGTTCACAATGGACATAAGCCGTACAAGTTGATGTAACTCTTCTGTAAAACTGATTAAGTTTTGTGTGTGTTCTAGTCCAGAGATAATTCACATTGATACATGTATTACTTCTATTTATCTGCATATATCTGTAGTTTAAATCTTGTGGAAATCCTTCTGGCTTCCTGTTGCCCTGTTTAGCTCATGTGTCCCATTAGGACTTCAAGGTTTCATTTTTGCAAAGCTGACCACAGTCCTGAGATTGTCCCTCCACCTACCACGTTTCTCCAGATCTCTGCTCCCAAACTCACTGCAGGCTCATCAACATTTGAGAAATCTGTTTGGTCTATTTCTAATTGAGTCACTGACAGACGGTCCGCCAGGCAAATGTGGGTACAGCTTCTTCATGTTCCCAGGAGGCCCTGACTCCCATGTCGGTGCAGGGCAGGGAGCAAGCAGAGCCCCCTCAAGACTGTGACCCACCTCTCTTGGTGGAGAGAAGCTGGGCGCCCAGCACAGGATGACGTATTGGCATAAAGGAATTCAGATGTAGGAGGGACGTGGAGGGAGGTGCAGATGTCAGGTCAAATGAAAAATGCTCTGTTTTTATTTGAGACATTCCTCCCATGGGAATATCTCAGAGGCTCCCACACTGTGTGCAGGACTCACCTGCTCCCAGCAGGCAGAGAGTCACACAGCAGAGGAGCCTGGAGCCCATGGCAGCATCAGGAACCCAGGACTACTGCTAGCTCAGGCAGGGCTCCTGGGGTGAGTGGCGAAGAGTACTAACCCTCTTGCTTCCCTGGTTGGAGCATTTGCCTATTTCGTCACTGCTCTGTGTCTCTGCAGTGCCTTTCCTGATCCACTGAACCCCTTGGCAGGACCCAGGGCTGGCTCCTCTATGCCCTTCCCTGTCCTGCACAGCCCCTCAGCCAAGGGTGGGTGTGAGGTGAGCACTGTCCCCATGTCCCCATATGCCCAGAACATGGCTTTTTCTTCTCTTCCTGTCCCTGCCTGACACTCATCACACAGCCCTCACCAGCCACACTTATCCCTCACCCTCCCCTTCCCATGCTGCTCCAGGTGACGACCCCTGAACACATCCTGAGGCTCGAGGAACGTCCCCACTCCCCTGGGCAGTGAGGAGTCTGTGCTGGGTCCATGTGTCTGGACTACTCCGGGAGCTCAAACCTGCTCCCTGATGCAGGCATGTAGCCAAGGTTCCCCTAAGCTGCCCTCTCCAGGGTGACTCTCAACCCCTCCAGCACACCCTGCTTACCATGGGCCCACAGTGCCTCCTAGTGGCCCATGGTCTCATGGATCTGTGCCTTCCATCTACAACAAGAACACAAATTCCCCACACTCCACACTTTCAAGCCCTACACACACACACACACGCGCGCACACACACACACACACACCCTTCATATGCTGCCTTCCCAGCATGGCTGAATTAGGGTTGATCTTCAAGTCTAGTCTTAGCCTGTGGAGGTAAAACACTGTATGATTAGACATTTCTACTAAGAAGGAAATAATTCCTGTACCACTCCAATGACAATAGATAGCTAAAATGGAGTGATACGGGCAATAAAAATAAGAGCTCCGTGATCTCAAATGAAGCCAGCCTGCACACCTGTATTCCAGACCTCCTTTTGATTAAGCAGATCTATATATTTCCAGATTTCATATTTAAATTAAGCATTACCAAATTCTAGCAGGTGCATTTTATAAAGAGGCTTTATGTATGTTAAACTATTTATTTCCTATGAACTTGTAAAATCTTAATATAATAAAAAACCATGAAAGAACTATTTTGACTTTGAGAAGATTTCTCTGAGGGAAAAGTAGAAACCTGGTCCAGGATAATTGAGATGCTAGGAAAGATGGGCAGGGAAGGAGAACACACACACCCAGCCTGTCTCTCCTCCTGGGAATGAACTCCCAAGGGATTTTGGATGGTTTCTAATTAACTGAGTTTGTTTTCTCTTTGATGATCCCAAGAGCTTGCTCAAACACGACCAATTAGGCATGGTTACCAAGTTCCCTGTGTCATGGGAAGGGACGTGGCCCAGATGAGGGGAGAGCCATGTGTCTGCAGCAGAGAGGGCAGGGGAGCTGAGGCCAAGACAGTAAAGGAGGAAAGACCCTCACCTCCTGTGGGCTAGAGCAGGGAGCACTTGAGAGCTAGGCTGTGGGAGAAACTTCCAGAGAGACAGCAATCAGGTGCTGGGAGAGACAAGAGGGTCTAGATATATCTGATTTACTAATATTCTTCCCTTCTGGAGGTCTTAAGCTGATGAGGAAGAGTCAGAACTAGTCAGAATTGGATGCAGTCTGAACTGCATCCAGGGAGGATGCAGAGGAAAGACAGAGACTGATGGTGGACATGTGTCTGCGAGTCCCTGGGGTCAGATCCAGGCCTGTCCAGGTCACACATCCAGGGTCACAGTGCTGGCACGTGGTCCCCAGGGCTCTGAGGCTCCCAGTGCTAGGAGCCTGCATATTGGACCCTGTCTTTTTGCACAGAGAGCAGGTGGCCGTGCAGCGCCGTGGAGTAACTGCTGGTACAGAAGTAAACGGATGTCTGGGACTGGTTGGCGGACTCCAGCGTGAGAGCAAAGTTCTCTTTGCTTGATCTGGAGACGCTGTACCCGTCAGGCACATCTCCTGGCTCGCTAGAACGCACACCAGCTGAGTAATGGACCAGCCTCAGCCCGTGTCCCAGGTCTTGTCGGTACCAGTACATATAATCGTGATTCAGATCCTGAGTACATTTCAGTGTCGCGTTCTGTCCTCTCCTCACGACCTGTAATCTGGGGTCCTGAGTGACACCAGCATGGACCGCCCCTGTGGAGAAGCAGGACCCATGCTGCAGTCACAGCAGACAGGCTTAGTGCTGGCACCCCCAAGGGGACCCTGCCCCCTAGGACTCACCTGCCTGCAGGAGACAGAAGACCACACAGCCCAGGAGGCAGGGGCTCATGGCGGGGGTGGGGCAGGCAGAGGGCCCTCTGGTCTGAGTGTGGATGAGAGGGGAGAGGGGCTCTTCAGGGAGTCCTTCTGAGATGTCACTGTCCCTGCAAGCCCCCTGAGATGTCACTGTCCCTGCCCGGCCCCAGAACCAACCTGTCTCTCAGGGGGCCACACCCCTTCCTGTAAAGGCTCAAATGAGAAATGAACCTGAGCGATAAGTTCACAGCACGGAGCCCTATCCAGATCATGGCACGTACACTCACACGGCTGCAACCTTTCTGTAAGTGTTAAAGATTTTTTCTGTAGATATTAAACTGATTAAATGTGTTGTATGTTCTAGTCCAGAGATAGGTCTTCATTAACATGTATATTACTTGTATTTACCTACATATTTCTGGAGTTTTGAATCCTGAGGAAATCCTTCTGGCTTCCTGCTGCCCTTTATGATAAGTGTCCCAAGAGCACTTCAAAAGGAGAAGGCAGTGGCAACCCACTCCAGTGATCTTGCCTGGAAAATCCCAGATACTGGGGAGCCTGGTGGGCTGCCGTCTATGGGGTCACACAGAGTCAGACTCAACAGAAGCGACTTAGCAGCAGCAGCAGTTCTTCAAGGCACCATTTCCGCAACATTGACCGCAGTCCTGAGACTGTCCTTCCACCTACCATGTTTCTCCAGGTTTCTGCTCCCAACCTCATCTCAGGCTCATCAACATTTGAGGAATTCTTTGGTCTATTTCTAACCAATTCACTGACAGACGGTCCACCGGTCAAACGCAGGTACAGCTCCTTCATGTTCAGGGCAGCCCGTGATTCCGTGTTGGGGAGAGGGAGCAAGCAGAGCCCCCTCAGGCCGGTGACCCACCTTTCTGGGTGGAGAGAATTGGGTGCCCAGCACAGGATGACGTTTTGGCACAAAGGAATACTGATGCAGGAGGGACGTGGAGGGAGGTGCAGACGCCAGGGTGATGAAAAATGCTCAGTTTTTATTTGAGACATTCCTCTCATGGGAATACCTTCTTGTGATTGGTGGCTGCCATTCACTGAGTACAGTTCATATTACAGAGCCCCAAACTGTATCTTGTGACACATAACACAACAGATGTATGTAATTTGCTTGTACAGAGATAGTTCCATGAGCAAGGGGACCACGGGTGTTGAGAGCACACTTGCGCCGGGATGCTCGCTGTAACACTTACGAAGTATGAGATCTGGGCAACTCACGACCCTCAGATGTACAAACAGTTAAAATAATACTTATTTTGATGACTTCAGTGAGCATTAAAACACACGAAGATATAAATGTCTGGGAAAGTCTATCACTCCACCAGGACTGGGCTTGGCAGGCTGGCAGCTGACACACGGGCACCACTTCCTGAGCTGGGGCAGGACTGTTTTTGTCCCAGAGGCACCTGATCATGCAGGGCTGTGTCTTGGCTGCTGGCACAGAGATACACCGCTGAGTCTGTCAGCTCCAAGGGGGTGAGGCTCAGCTCAAAGCCAGCATCACTGAACTGGTTTCCTGAGAATCGATCTGATATGTTTCCTTTTTGATACACTTTCCCATCATAACACTGAACAAGAAACTGGGGGCTCTAGCCCAGGGCCTGTTGGTACCAGTATACAGAGAGGTGTCCAGATTCAGGGGAACATCTCAGAGTCACTTGCTGCTTTCTTTATTTGATCAGGTACTTGGGGGTCTGGGTGACTCCAGAATCCACCAGGCCTGTTGGGGAGAAGACAAGAAAGCTGAGGGAAGAGCACAGGGAAGCCTCCTGCTGCAGCCCTCTTCACCAGGCTTCTATCTCAGGAAGGCAAAGACATCTCAGAAGCTCCCACACTGTGTCCGGGACTCACCTGCTCCCAAGAGGCAGAGAGTCACACAGCAGAGGAGCCTGGAGCCCATGGCAGCAACAGGAACCCAGGACTGATGCTGGCTGGGGGCGGGGTTCCTGGGGTGAGGGGGTAAATATTGACCTTCCTGCTTCCCTGATTGGAGCATTTGCCTATGACGTCACAGCTCTGTGTCTCTGAAGGTTGCCCTTGTCCACTGGAACTCTTGCCAGGACCCAGGGCTGGCTCCTCTAAGCCCTTCCCTGTCCTGCACAGCCCCTCAGCAAAGGGCGGGTGTGAGGTGAGCACTGTCCCCATCTCCCCATATGCCCATAACATGCCTTTTTCTTCTTGTCCTGTCCCTGCCTGACACTCATCACCCAGCCCTCACCAGACACACTAATCCCCTCACCCTCCACTCCCCATGCTGCTCCAGGAGAGGACCCCCTGGGCATATCCAGAGGCTCCAGGCATGTCTCCATTCCCCTGGGCAGTAAGGAGTCTGTGCTGGGTCCATGTGTCTGGACCACTCAGGGAGCTCAAACCTGCTTTCTGATGCAGGCATGTAGCCAAGGTTCCCCTAAGCTGCCCTCTCCAGGGTGACTCTCAACCCCTCCAGCACACTCTGCTTACCATGGGCCCACAGTGCCTCCTAGAGGCCAATGGTTTCATGGATCTGAGCCTTTCATCTAAAACAAGAATACAAATTCCCCACACTCCACACTTTCAACCCCTACTCACACATACACACACACCCATACACACACCCCTCATCTGTTGCCTTCCCAGCCTGGATGAATTAGGGCTGATCTTCAAGTCTAGTCTTAGCCTGTGGAGGTAAAAAAATGTATGATCAGATATTTCTACTAAGAAGGAAACAATTGCTGCACCACTACAGTGCAAGTAGTTAGCTAAAATGGAGTACTTCGGGCAATAGAAATAAGTGCTCTCATGATCTCAAATGGTGGAAACCTGGTCCAGGTTAATTGAGATGCTAAGAAAGAGGGGCAAGAAGGGAGAACACACACACCCAGCCTGTCTCTGCTCCTGCTAATGCACCCCAAGGGATTTTGTATGGTTTCTAGTTAACTGAGGTTGTTTTCTCTTTGATGACCCCAAGACCTTGCTCAAACATGACCGCTTACACGTGGTTACAAAGTTCCCTGTGTCATGTGAAGGGACATGACCCAGATGAGGGCAGAGCGGTGTGTCTGGAGCAGAGAGGGAAGGGGAGCTGAGGCCAAGGAAATAAAAGAGGAAAGATCTGTCCCTCTGATGGGCAAGAGCAGGGAGAACTTGAGAGCTAGGCTTCAGGAGAAACTTCCAGAGAAACAGCAATGACGTGCTGGGAGAGACAAGAGGGTCTAGATATATCTGATTTACTAATATTCTTCCCTTCTGGAGGTCTTAAGCTGATGAGGAAGAGTCAGAACTAGTCATAAATGGATGCAGACCGAACTGCATCCAGGGAGAATGCAAAGGAAAGACAGAGACTGATGGTGGACACATGTCTCCGAGACCCTGGGGTCAGATCCAGGCCTGTCCAGGTCATACATCCAGGGTCACAGTGCTGGCACGGGGTCCCCAGGGCTGAGGCTCCTGGTGCTAGGAGCCTGCACGTGGGCCTCCTGTCTTTTTGCACAGAAGCAGGTAGCCATGCAGTGCCATGGAGTAACTGCTGGCACAGAAGTATGCAGATGTGTGGGAGCAGTTGGCAGAATCCAGCGTGAGAGGGAAGTTCTCTGTGTTTGATCAGGAGACGCTGTAGCCCTCGGGCACATCTCCTGGCTCGCTACTGGACACACCAGCTGAGTACTGGATCGGTCTGTGTCCCAGGTCTTGTTGGTATCAGTACATACAGTTATGACCCAGATCCTGAATACATTTCAGTGTCGCGCTCTGTCCTGTCCTCACGACCTGGAATCAAGGGTCCTGAGAGACATCAGCATGGACCACCCCTGTGGAGACGGAGCACACCAGACAGGCTTAGTGCTGGCATCCCCAAAGGGGACCCTATCCCCAGGACTCACCTGCCTGCAGGAGACAGAAGACCACACAGCCCAGGAGGCAGGGGCTCATGGCGGGGGTGGGGCAGGCAGAGGGCCCTCTGATGTGTGTGTGGATGAGAGGGGAGAGAGGGTCTCCAGGGAGTCCTTCTGAGATGTCACTGCCCCTGCCAGGCCCCAGAGAAAACCTTTCACTCAGGCGGGCACCCCCCTTCCCCTGGAGGCTCAAATCAGGAATGATCCTGAGTGAACTGTTCATATGTGACCGACCTGACAGCATATTAAAAAGCAGAGACATTACTTTGCCAACACAGGTCCGTCTAGTGAACGCTATGGTTTTTCCAGTGGTCACGTATGGATTGTTGGGCCATAAAGAAAGCTGAGGGCCAAAGAATTGATGCTTTTGAACTGTGGTTTTGGAGAAGACTCTTGAGAGTCCCTTGGACTGCAAGGAGATTCAAGCAGTCCGTCCTAAAGAAATCAGTCCTGAATACTCTTTGGAAAGACTGATGCTGAACCTGAAGCTCCAATACTTCAGCCACCTGATGGGAAAAACTCATTTAAAAAGGCTCAGATGCTGGGCAAGATTGTAGGCGGGAAGAGAAGGGGACAATAGAGGATGAGATGGTTGGATGGCATCACCAACTCGATGGAAACATGTTTGAGTAAACTCTGGGAGTTGGTGATGGTCAGGAAAGCCTGACCCGCTGCAGTGCATGGGGTCGCAAAATGTCAGACATGACTGTGGGACTGAACTGAACTAAACAGCTCACAACAGGGAGATCCATCCTGCTCAATGAAAATAAGCCTTACAATTTGTTGTAAACTTTCCATAAAACTGTTCACAACTTTATGTATACTTTATTCCAGAAATAGCTGTTCATTATCACATATATCCAGTTTATTGATCTGTAGTTTATTATTTCTGTAGTTTTGAATCTCAGGGAAAATCCTCAGGCCTTCCTGCTGCCCTTTATGACTCACGTGTCCCAAATAATCCCTCATGTTTCTATTTTGTTTAATTGACAACAGTCCAGTTCATGTCCTTCCACCCACAGTGATTATGGTTCTGGTTCCCTAACCTTAGGGCAGGCTCATCAACACTTGAGGAATCCTTGGGCTCCCTTTCTTATTAATTCACCGACTGACAGGGTGCCTGTCACATGCAGGCTCAGCGCCTTCATGTCCACCTGAGCACGTGCTTCTCGTCGTGTCTGAGGGTTGGGGGAGCAGCAAGCCGAACCACCTCAGGCCTGTGACCCAGCTTTCTTTGAGGAGAGAAGCTGGTTGCCCACCACCACGGATGACGTGTTGGCACAAAGGAGTGCAGACGTGGGAGGGATGTCGGGACAGATGGCTGACCCCGGGGTAAAGGAAAAATGCTCCGATTTTACGTGAGACATCCATTGCATGGGGGTACTTCCTTGTGAAGCAGACAGCCATTCAGTAACTGATATCCTAGAGGCCCAGACTGTATCACATGCACAAACCTCACATTTAGAAGGATCCTGTTCTGGCTGCCATGCTCTGCTGCTGTGATTTTCAAATTCTCAATAATTTCTGATCCTGAATATCATGCACCTGGTCCTGAGTGGGTGACTGTGGTGACCTCCTGATGAGCTGGTTTCCATGGAACCCGATCGCAGGTCTGGGGTCTGGGTGACTAACCATTCCCTGGGCCTCAGAGACAAAAACACAGAAGCTAAGGTCAGAAGCAACAAATGAGCTCGATGTTGTAGCCACAAAAACAAGCCTTCAATTGGAGCCTGGCAAGTCCATGGGATCCATACCTGTGCTCAGAATGTCTCTGGTCCAAGAGACAGTGGGACCCACAGCGCAGGAGACTAGTGCCCAGGCCAGGCCACTATAGAAAGGGGGACTTTTCAGTTCAACTCCTGTGACTTGGACACTGGGCTCAAATCAAAGGCAAGCCTTCTCCCTGACATGAAATGATCTCTCACCAAAATCACTGCTGCTGGTAGGAGGCAGTGCTGTGTGCATATCACATGGGACCTCAAAGGAATTTCCTAGGAGATGAGGACATCCTGTCAAAATAGCATCATAGAATCATTTCAGACAATATGTGCACGAGAAAAATTTATGAACGTGAATAAATAATTAAAAAAAAAAGCCTGTACAGCAGGGAAGACCTTTGGATGGTCATTTTTCAAACCATCCATCTCCAGATAGGATAGTCCCTGACATGGATATGGTGCTCACATGCTTTCAAGAACTTCTTCAACCAAAATACTTTCCAGGAGCAATTTCGTAAATATCTAGCTCTGGGCTAAAGAGGACTTTAAAACAAAATGACAGCAACAGAAATACTATGGTTGTCAGGGAAGGAGACAGGCCTGGCAATGGGGCCTCAGAGGATTTTTGGTGATGAAATGTTCTCAGCCTTTATAGGTGAATGTTCCGTGGGCACACACACATGGATTGATCAGAACCATTCATCTGTTCACTGGACAGTGTGTAATGTTACTGTATATACAGCGGACCCCTTGGACTACACTATTTTGAACTTCAGGGGTCCACTTTTGTGTGGAATTATTAATAGATGCTAACTACAGACCTTGGTGTTCATGTGGTAAAGAATCTGCCTGCAATGGGAGAGACCTGGGTTGGATCCCTGGGTTGGGAAGATCCACTGGAGAAGGGAAAGGCCACCCACTCCAGTATTCTGGCCTGGAGAGTTTCATGGACTGTATAGGGGTGGCAAAGAGTCAGACAGGACTGAGTGAGTTTCACTTTCACTTTTCACAGTACCACACAATTGTGGCTGGTTGAATCTGAGGATGTGACATCGTAAACAGGGTTGACTGAATTTTAAACACATTTTACAGCAGGGTTAAGGCTGGTTCAGGGGCCCAAAACTTCACATTATTCAAATGTTAACTATAATTCATATGCCAATACAGTTGATGTAAAAATGCCTGAGGGTAAGTTACATGCTCTTTTTCTCTCATGTATTGAGCCAGCAAGCATAATTACTTTCTTTCCTGTGACATCTGAAGACCTCAAATATAGGCTTTGAAGTCACAACATGTCCATATCTACTTTCGCACCTAGGAAGCACTAGAGGAGGCTGTCAGAGGTTAGCAAAGGGAGTCAAGAAATCCATGGTCCTGTTACCTGCCAGGGACTTCATGCTTACTAAATTCTTGTGCAGCCCTGGAAGGTGGTGTCCTGACTAACGCAATAAGTCAACTTGACTCTGCCTTGGATATTTAGCTTTATTTTTTGGGTGCTCCAATGAGGGATATTTTTTGGTTCAGACGGTAAAGTGTCTGCCTGCAATGTGGGAGACCGGGGTTTGATCCCTGGGTCGGGAAGATCCGCTGGACAAGGAAATGGCAACCCACTCCAGTACTCTTGCCTAGAAAATTCCACGGATGGAGGAGCCCAGTGGGCTACAGTCCATTGGGTCACAAAGAGTGACAAGACTGAGCGACTTCACTTTCAACATGTGAATAGGTATGTTTTAATAATAGATTAGATAACCTTTTAGTTCATAAAGCAGATGACCCTCCATAATGTCGGTGGCCTTCATGAAACCAGGTGAAGAGATGAATAGACGAAAACACTGATCCTCCCTCAAGTAAGAGATAATTGTCAGCGGATGGCCTTCACACTGGACCGTTAAATCTTTGCTTTTGAACTTAAACATCAGCTCCCCTCAGTCTCTAGTAGCACCAGACCCGCTTGCAGCTTTTGGACTTACCAGTCTTAACAACTATGTGAGCCGATTGCCTTAAAACTTGTATGTGAGTATGTGTGTGTATGTGTGTGTGTGTGTTTATGTGTATTATTTATTCTATGTGAGGGACAGTTTTATGGGGGCAAAGACCACAAGTAATGAGGACAGGTGCCAGAGTCCAACTCCAGCAACCAGGGATTCACCCTGAAGAGATGGACAGTGTCGGCGAATGAGACAGCTTCTCATTTTTCTTGGGCTGCCTGTTTATTCCAAGTTTAAGATTCTCTTTTATACTTTTACAAAAACATTAGGCCAGAGGTTTGACATTTTCAGTTCCCCCTCTCCCAGATTTATTATCTCCATAAATCATTGTTGCTCTTCAAACAGAGTTCCTGCTTCAGTGATTCTCTGGGGATCAGCCTTGTCATCTATTATCTACCTCTTCTAATGTGTCCTATAGTTAACTTGTGATTACATTGTAAATCATGCTACATTCCTCAGTTTACTACTTATCTTCCTAAATCCTGTTTGCCCCTAACATCCTGAGCTCACTATCTCTTAACAAGGCTTCTAGCTATAGTGTCTCTAAAAATTCCTAACTTCCATAAGCTATAGTAAAATATGCTAACTTTACAACATTCCTTAAATCTTTAACTTCTAACTATTTTAATTATTACTAAGCCCTAAATTCAGTAAACTCCTTTGCCATAAACATTCTCCTCACAAATAGGCTTCAGATATCAATCCCTCCCATGGCCTCAAGCTACGGCCTATGTGCTCATCCTGGAACACACTTTTGTAAAAGTCCTTGAACAAATGTCAATGATTAACTTTATGAATTATTTTCTGAGCACAGCTGCAGAAGGCTTTGTGCCTTTGCATGTTCCTCTCAAGAACAATAAGCACGTTAATATTCCTTTTCAGTCAACTCAGCCGAGGAGAGGAAAAGACAAGTCAGAATTACAAGGCCTAACTCCTTCATCCTGGGATCCCTGCCTGCGGAATGAGGAGAGGGGGCTGGGGACCGTGCCTCCATTTTGTCAGTAATGCCTAACGTGGCTCCCAACAGACAGGCTTGAATCAAATTCCTTGCTCTGAAAGTAATGACATATAAGATGTGGACAAGTCAGTTCCCATCAAATGTATAAATAGGTAAAATAATACTTACCTAGAATGATGTTTGGGAGCATTAAAACACAGCAGAGGAAGAACGTCTGGGAGAGTCTCTCGGATCTATCTAGCCCTGACAGGCAGGCAGTCACCCTCACAGCCACTTCCTGAGCTGGGGCAGAAGTGTTTTTGTCCCAGAGGCACCTGATCATGCAGGGCTGTGTCTTGGCTGCTGGCACAGAGATACACGGCTGAGTCTGTCAGCTCCAACGAGCTCAAGTTCAGCTCAGAGTGAAAGTCACTAAACTGTTTTCCTGAGAATCCATCCAGGAGCTGTGCTTCTCCCCTCACTTCCTGCCTGTAATACTCAACGAGGAACTCGGGGCCCTGGCCCAGGGCCTGTTGGTACCAGTACACGGAGAGGTGTCCGGAGACAGGGGAGCATCCCAGGGTCCCTCGCTGTCCTCTTGCTTTAATCAGGTATCTCGGGGTTTGGGTGACTCCAGAATCCACAAGGCCTGTGGGGGAAGAAGACTGGGGCTGAGAAAGAACGCGGGAGAGAACCCGATGGTGCCTTGGATTCAGGCAGGGTCAGGCCAGGAACACGGATTCCCCCCTGTGCCAAACACCCACCTGCTGCCAGGAGACACAGAGCCACACAGGAGACGGGGCTGCAGCCCATGGCAGGAGGGCCAGAGCTGGGAGGCGTATCCGTGCTCAGAGCTCTGGTTCTCTGAGAGCTGGGGTTCTGGGCCTCCTTTCTCTGACTAGAGGTGAGGCAGTGACGTCACTGTTCTGATGTCACTGCCTCTGCTGGTTGCCAGAAATCTGACCTCTCATTCCAGGTCGCTGATCCAGGAACCCTGCTCTGTCCTACAAAGTCTTTTAGATGATGTGTGAACTGGACTGCTGGTCTCAGCGAGGCTGGGTTTATGCCCGACGCCCTTCCCCATGTCTCCTTCGCTTTTCTCCTCAGGTAGGTGTTTCTCTTTCCTACCACCTCCGAGCTCCATACCCTTCACTTTTGCTGCAACCTCAGAGGCTCCCTCAGCACTGCATAGTTGAAGTTCATAGCTCCCAGCTGGGACAGCAAGCCTGCAAATTAGTGCCTATGCTAGTAAGGCTTCTAGAGATAAAAACACCAAATAAAGCTTTCTCTTAAGCCTCCTGGTCCCAGGCACTAGCTCTGTCTGCTTGCTCTGCCCCTGAAACTTGTGGAGTTTCTCAGCTGCACAGTGTCCCGCTGTGGTCTATGCGTGGAAACCAAAATTGTCTGCCCAGATTTAATAGCCATGGGATGTGTTCATATTTGAAAATATTTCACTGATTGCCGATTGAACTGTGTGTTTGCTTGTTTTGTTTTTCTAAAGTACACACACACAATTAGAAACACAAACACACCAACCAGCCTGGCATAGCTGATT
This sequence comes from Bos grunniens, assembly GCF_055505025.1. Classification (NCBI taxonomy): domain Eukaryota; kingdom Metazoa; phylum Chordata; class Mammalia; order Artiodactyla; family Bovidae; genus Bos; species Bos grunniens. The sequence goes on from NC_141168.1 coordinate 14,408,111, forward strand.
CATGATTTTGTATTTCAAGAGAAAAGAAATGTGCTTATGCAGGAAATATTTAATACTTGACTTTCAGAAGATTGTGATGAGGGAGATGCTACAAACTTGGGTTAGGTTTTGTCGGTGGTGGTGGTGGTGTTGTTCAGTGGCTAACTCGAGTCCAACTCATTAAAACCCCCTGCATTGCAGTGTCCCAGTCTCCCCTGTATTCACTATCTCCCACATTTGCACAAATTCATGTCTGTTAGTCGGTGGGGCTATCTAACCACCTCGTTCTCTGCCACCCCATTCTCCTCTTGCTCTCAGTCTTTCCAGCATCAGGGTCTAGGCTATTTAGATGCTAAAGACAGGCAATGGTGGAGAATACATACACACACAGCTTGTCTCTCCTCCTCAGGGACGACCAAGGAATTTTGGATGATTAATAATTAACTGAGGTTGCATTCTCTTTGAGGACCCCAGATAACCTTCTCAAACACGCCCAGTTAGGGATCATTAGAAGGTTCCCTGAGTGATGGGCAAGGACATGACCCAGATGAGGGAGGAGCAGCAAGACTGAAGTAGAGAAGAGTGGGAACGAGGGCCAGGAAGGTGGGAGAGAAAGGCCCACATCTGGGGAAGTTGGACAAGAGCAGAGACCACTCAAGAGCCACCCTGGGGGACAGCCTTCCACAGAGACAGGCATGCGGTGCCCGGGGGGGAGACAAGCAGGTCTAGATGTATCTGATTTCCCGACATCATTCCCTCCTGGAGGCCTCATGTTCAGACTGATGACTAGCAGTCAGAGCTGGGTAGCAATTTTAAGCTCACGTGGCAGCTAGAGTGAAAAGACAGAGAGTGAGGGTGGACACATGTCCATGAGGCCCTGTTCTCAGGTCCGTGTCAAGAAGATCAAACATCGCTGCCTATGCTGCCAGTATGTGTCTGTGGGCTCCGAGTCTCCAGGTGCTAGGAGCCTGCAAGGGGCTCCCTGAGTTCCAGGCTGCAGGGCCCTCATCTGCTTTTTTGCACAGAAAGGAGGTGGCCGTGCAGCACCGTGGAGTAACTGCTGGCACAGAAGTACACAGATGTCTGGGAGCGGTTGGCAGACTCCAGCATAAGAGGGAAGTCCTTTGTGCTTGGTCTGGAGACTCTGTAACCCTCAGGTATGTCTCCTTTAACCATGTCAGGAGCAACAACTGAGTAATGGATCAGCCTCAGCCCTTGTCCCAAGTCTTGTCGGTACCAGTACATGCAGTCATGACCCAGATCCTGAGTACATGTCAGTGTAGCCTTCTGTCCTGTCCTCATGACCTGGAATCTGGGGTCCTGAGTGACACCAGCATGGACCGCCCCTGTGGAGAAGGAGGATCGATGCTGTAGTCACAGCAGACAGGCTTAGTGCTGGCAGCCCCAAGGGGACCCTGCCCCCAGGACTTACCTGCCTGCAGGAGCCAGAAGACCACACAGCCCAGGAGGCAGGGGCTCATGGCAGGGGCGAGGCAGGCGGAAAGCCCTCTGGTCTGAGTGTGGATGAGAGGAAGTGGGGCGCTCCAGGGAGGCCTTGCGAGATTTCACTGTCCCTGCCAGGCCCCACAGCCAACCTGTCACTCAGGGGCCACGCCTCTTCCCCCAGAGGCTCAAATCAGAAATGAACCTGAGTGAACAGTTCAAAACAGAAACAACCCATCCAGATCAATGGACTTGAGCCTTATGACTTGTTGTATCCTTTCTATAAACAGTTTACAACTTTAAGTGTGTTGTATTCCAGAGATAATTCTTCATTCCTAAGTATGTGAAGTTATATGCAGATTTCTAACTGCAGGGTTGGGGGTTACTCAGTGCTCCTAAACAGCACATTGTTCAAGAGTTAGCTACAATCCATGCATCAGTAAAGTTGATTTTAACATGCCTGAGGAGGGTTGTATGTTACATGCTCTGGCTAATTTCCTGCACTAAATCAACAGGCAGAACTATTTTCACCCGTGTGATTTCTAAAGGCCTCAGCTAGAGGCAAAATATGTACATCTCTATCTTTGCACCTAAGATATGGTGGAAGAGGCTGTCAGAGATTAGCAAAGGGAATCAAGAAATCCAGAGTCCTGTTATGTGCCAGGGACTTCATGCTTACTAAATTCCTAGGCAAGCCTGGAAGTTGTTGGGATGACTAATTTAATGTGTCACCTTGACTAGGCCACAGATATTTAGTTCCACATTGTTCTGAATGTCCCTGTGAGGATGTCTTGGTGAGAGATAAATATGTGAAAGTTATCAATAGTTTTTAAAATCAGATTAGATGAACATCTTTATTGGTAAGGCAGATGAACTTCCATAATGGAGTAGGTCTCATCCAATGAGATGAAGAAATGAACAGAACAAAAACCCTAAACCTCTCCTAGGTAGGAGAGAATTATCCAGCTGATGGCCTTCACTAGACTATCACTTCTTCCTGCCTAACAGCCTTTGAACTTAAACATCAGCTCTTCTTAGGTCTCTAATAACATGAGCCCAGCTTCTAGATCTTAAGCTTATCACTATTAACAACTATGTGGGTCAAATCCTTTAAAAGATATATATATATATATATATATGTTTGGTTGTTTTATGTGAGAATGATGCAATGGGGGCGAAGACCACAGTAACAAGGACAGACGTAAGTCTGATTCCTTGTTCTGATATTTATGAAGTATGAGATCTGAGCAACCCACTCCCCCTCAGATGTGTAAAGAGTTAAAATAATACTTATCTTGCATGATCTTTGGGAGCATTAAAACATATCAAGACATGAATATCTGGGAAAGGCTGTCTGCTCTACCAGGACATAGGCCTGGCTGGCTGGCAGTTGACACTCTCACACCACTTTATGAGCTGGGGAAGGATGATTTTGTTCCAGAGGCACCTGATCATGCAGGGCTGTGTCTTGGCTGCTGGCACAGAGATGCACGGCTGAGTCTTTCAGCTCCAAGGAAGTCAAGCTCAGTTCAGAGCTAGAGTCACTGAACTGTTGACCTGAGCATCGTCCTGATAGATTTGTTTCTCCTCTCACATTCTGTTGAAATACTGAACAAGGAACTGGGGGCCCTGGCCCAAGGCCTGTTGGTACCAGTACAGAGAGAGGTGTCCAGAGTCAGAGGAACATCTCAGCGTCACTTGCTGCTTTCTTGATTTGATCAGGTATTCGGGGTCTGGGTGATTTCAGAATCCACCAGGCCTGTTGGGGAAGAGACAAGGAAGCTGAGGGCAGAGCACAGGGAAGCCTCCTGTGCAGCCCTCATCACCAGGCTTCTGTCTCAGGGACGCAATGAAGTCTCAGAAGCTCCCACACTGTGTCCAGGTCTCACCTACTCCCAGAAACAAGAGGTCACACAGCAGAGGAGCCTGGAGCCCATGGCAGCATCAGGAACCCAAGACAGCTGCTGGCTGAGGCGGGTCTCCTGGGGTGAGTGGTATAAAGTGCTGACCCTCCTGCTCCCTGATTGGAGCATTTGCCTATGACATCACTGCTCTGTGCCTCTGCAGGCTGCCCTGTCCACTGTACTCCTTGCCAGGACAAAGGTGAGCCCTCTAAGCCCTTCCTGCCCTTCCAGCACCTGAGCAAGGGGTGAGTGTGAAGAGTGCACCATCCCCATGTCCCCAGTGCCCACAGCATACTTTGTTGTCCTCTGCCAGCCCCTGCCTGACATGCAGCCGGGCACTCACCTGGCCGGCAATCACCAGGCAATCAGCTGACAATCACCCAACCCTCACCAGCCACCCCAACCCCTCACCTCCACTTCCCTTGCAGCTCCTGGAGACCGTCTCCTGGGCACATCCTGAGGATCCAGGCACATCCCCCATTTTCCTGGGCAGCGAGGAGTCTGTCCTGGTTCCATGTGTCCTGGAACCTCAGGACCTCAGGGAACTGAAACCTGCTTTCTCATTCAGGCATGTAGCCAAGGTTCCTTAAAGCTGCCCTCCCCAGGGTGACTCTCCACCCCTTCCAGGACCCCCTGCTTACTGTGGGCCCACAGCGCCTCCTAGTGGCCAATGGTCCACAGTCTCATGGATCTGTGCCTTCTGTCTAAAGCAAGAATGTAAATACCCCACACCATGAACACACACACACACACACACACACACAGCATACACTTGTTCTACTGTCTTCCCAAGCTGGCTGACTTAAGATTGATCTGCAAATTCCCTCTTAGCCTCTGGAGGTAAAAGCCTGTAGAAACCAACATTTCCATTAAGAAGAAAATAATTGCACTGACTGTAGAATGCTAAGGTGGAATCACACAGACCTTCAATACAGACACTCTACTGAGCTCAGGGGAATACAGCCTGGGACACTGCAATCCTTACACCCCTCTGATTAATCAGATCCAGATATTTCTAGACTTTCTTTATAAATTATTACTAATTCTAGGTAATGGAGTTATATACAGAGATTATATATATTAACCCATTTAGTTTTAAAGTTATAAAACTTTGAAATAAAAAAACCCAGCGGTCCACTACATTGGACGTCGATGTAGCTGGGCGTGATATGAGACTGCACACTCAGTGTCACACTGCAGGCATGTGGCCCTGGGTTCCAAGGCTCCGCGTGTGAGAATCCTGCAAGGGGCTCTCCGAATTTCAGCATGCAGGGCTTCCCTTATCTTTTTGCACAGAGAGGAGGTGGCCCGTGCACCGCCGTGGATAACCACAGGTGCAGAAGTACACAGATGTCTGGGAGCGGTTGGCGGACTCCAGAGTGAGAGGGAAGTTCTCTGTGCTTGGTCTGGAGAATCTGTAGCCCTTGGGCACAGGTCCTTACTCCATGGAGGGAGGGATAACTGAGTAATGGATCAGCCTCAGCCCGTTTCCTGGGTCTTGTTGGTACCAGTACATATAGCTAAAGCTCAGATCCTGAGTAGATGTCAGTGTCGAGCTCTGTCCTCTCCTCACGACATGGAATATGGGGTCTTTAGAGACACCAGCATGGACCGCCCCTGTGGAGAAGGATGACCAATGCTGCAGTCACAGCGGACCTGCTTAGTGCTGGCACCCCGAAGGGGACCCTGCCCCCCCAGGACTCACCTGCCTGCAGGAGACAGAAGACCATACAGCCCAGGAGGCAGGGGCTCATGGCGGGGGTGGGGCAGGCGGAGAGCCCTCTGGTGTGTGTGTGGATGAGAGGGGAGAGGGGCTCTCCAAGGAGTCCTTCTGAAATGTCACCCTCCCTGCCAGGCCCCAGAGCCAACCTATCACTCAGGGAGCCACGCCCCTTCCCCAGAGGCTCAAATCATAAGTGAACCTGAGAGAGAAGTTCACAGCCCAGAGTCCCATCCAGATCAATGGACATAAGCTGTACAAGTTGATGAAACTCTTCTGTAAAACTGATTAAATTTTGTGTGTGTTCTAGTCCAGAGATAATTCACACTGATACATGTATTACTTCTATTTATCTGCATATATCTGTAGTTTAAATCTTGTGGAAATCCTTCTGACTTTTTGTCGCCCTGTTTAACTCATGTGTCCCAGTAGGACTTCAAGGTTCCATTTCTGCATAACTGACCACAGTCCTGAGATTGTCCCTCCACCTACCATGTTTGTCCAGGTCTCTGCTCCCAAACTCACTGCAGGCTCATCAACATTTGAGAAATCTGTTTGGTCTATTTCTAATCGAGTCACTGACAGACGGTCCGCCAGCCAAATGTGGGTGCAGCTTCTTCATGTTCCCAGGAGGCCCTCCTTCCCATGTCGGTGCAGGGCAGGGAGCAAGCAGAGCCCCTCAAGACTGGGACCCACCTCTCTTGGTGGAGAGAAGCTGGGCGCCCAGCACAGGGTGACATATTGTCACAGAGGAATTCAGATGTAGGAGGGACGTGGAGGGAGGTGCAGACATCAGGGCAAATGAAAAATGTTCTGCTTTTATTTGAGACATTCCTCCCATGGGAATATCTCAGAAGCTCCCATGGAGTCCAGGCCTCACCTGCTCCCAGGAGGCAGAGAGCCTGGAGCCCATGTCAGCATCAGGAACCCAGGGCTACTGCTAGCTGGGGGCGAGGCTCCTGGGTTGAGAGGGTAAGTGCTGACCCTCCTGCTTCCCTGATTGGAGCATTTCCCTATGACGTCACTGCTCTCTGTCTCTGCAGGCTGCCCTTGTCCACTGGACCCCTTGGCAGGACCCAGGGCTGGCTCCTCTATGCCCTTCCCTGTCCTGCACAGCCCCTCAGCAAAGGGTGGGTGTGAGGTGAGCACTGTCCCCATGTCCCCATATGCCCATAGCATGGCTTTTTCTTCTCTTCCTGTCACTGACTGACACTCATCACCCAGCCCTCACCAGCCACACTAATCCCTCACCCTCTTCTTCCCATGCTGCTCCAGGTGACGGCCCCTGAACACATCCTGAGGCTCGAGGAACGTCCCCACTCCCCTGGGCAGTGAGGAGTCTGTGCTGGGTCCATGTGTCTGGACCACTCAGGGAGCTCAAACCTGCTCCCTGATGCAGGCATGTAGCCAAGGTTCCCCTAAGCTGCCCTCTCCAGGGTGACTCTCAACCCCTCCCAGCACACCCTGCTCACCATGGGCCCACAGTGCCTCCTAGTGGCCCATGGTCTCATGGATCTGTGCCTTCCATCTACAACAAGAACACAAATTCCCCACACTCCACACTTTCAAGCCCTACACAGACACACACACACACCCTTCATATGCTGCCTTCCCAGCATGGCTGAATTAGGGCTGATCTTCAAGTCTAGTCTTAGCCTGTGGAGGTAAAACACTGTATGATCAGACATTTCTACTAAGAAGGCAGGAATTCCTGCTCCACTCCAGTGACAATAGTCAGCTAAAATGGAGTAATGCTGCTGCTGAGTCGCTTCAGTCGTGTCCAACTCTGTGCGACCCCATAGACGGCACCCATCAGGTTCCTCCGTCCCTGGGATTCTCCAGGCAAGAGTACTGAAGTGGGTTGCCAGTGCCTTCTCGGAAAATGGAGTGATTTGGGCAATACAAATAAGCGCTCCATGATCTCAAATGAAGCCAGCCTGGACACCTGTATTCCAGACCTCCTTTTGATTAAGCAGATCCATACATTTCCAGATTTCATATTTAAATTTAGCATGACCCAATTCTAGCAGGTGCATTTTATGAAGAGGTTTTAGGTGTATTAACATATTTATTTCCTATGAACTTGTAAAATCTTGATATAATAAGATACCATGAAGGAAATATTTTGACTTTGAGAAGATTTCTCTGAGGGAAATGGTAGAAACCTGGTCCAGGATAATTGAGATGCTAAGAAAGAGAGGCAGGAAGGGAGAACACACACACCCAGCCTGTCTCTCCTCCTGGGAATGGACTCCCAAGGGACTTCGGCTGGTTTCCAATTAACTGAGGTTGTTTTCTCTCTGATGACCCCAAGAGCTTGCTCAAACACGCCCACTTACACGTGGTTACAAAGCTCCCTGTGTCAGGAAGGGACATGACCCAGATGAGGGCAGAGCAGTGTGTCTGGAGCAGAGAGGGCAGGGGAGCTGAGGCCAATGCAGTAAGGGAGGAAAGACCCGCCTCTCTGGTGGGCAAGAGCAGGGAGCACTTGAGAGCTAGGCTGTGGGAGAAACTTCCAGACAGACAGCAATGAGGTGCTGGGAGAGATAAGAGGGTCTAGATATATCTGATTTACTAATATTCTTCCCTTCTGGAGGTCTTAAGCTGATGAGGAAGAGTCAGAACTAGTCAGAACTGGATGCAGTCCGAACTGCATCCAGGGAGAATGCAAAGGAAAGACAGAGATTGATGGTGGACATGTGTCCCCGAGTCCCTGGGGTCAGATCCAGGCCTGTTCATATCACACATCCGGGGTCACAGTGCTGGCACGTGCTCCCAGGGCTCTGACGCCCCTGGTGCTAGGAGCCTGCACGTGGGACTCTGTCTTTTTGCACAGAGAGCAGGTGGCCGTGCAGCGCCATGAAGTAACTGCTGGCACAGAAGTACACAGATGTTTGGGAGGGGTTGGCAGACTCCAGCGTGAGAGGAAAATTCTCTTTGCTTGATCTGGACACCCTGTACCCGTCGGGCATGTCTCCTTTCTCCGTGCTGGGAGGCCCAGCTGAGTAATGGATTAGCCTCAGCCCGTGTCCTGGGTCTTCTCGGTACCAGTACATAGAGTTATGATCCAGATCCTGAGTACATGTTAGTGTCGTGCTCTGTCCTCTCCTCACGACCTGGTATCTGGGGTCCTAAGAGACACCAGCATAGACCGCCCCTGTGGAGAAGGAGGACCGATGCTGCAGTCACAGTGGACAAGCTTAGTGCCGGCACCCTGAAGAGGACCCTGCCCCCCAGGACTCACCTGCCTGCAGGAGACAGAAGACTACACAGCCCAGGAGGCAGGGGCTCGTGGCGGGGGCGGGGCAGGCGGACGGCCCTCTGCTCTGAGTGTGGATGAGAGGGAGAGGCGCGCTCCAGAGGGGTTCTCTCTGAGAGGTCACTGCCCCTGCCATACCCCAGAGCTAACCTGTCACTCAGGGGGCCACACCTCTTCCCCCAGAGGCTCAAATCAGAAATGAACCTAAGTGAACAGTTCACATATGATCAACCTAGGCAGCATATGAAAAAGCAGAGACATTACTTTACCAACAAAGTTCCGTCTAGTCAAAGCTATGGTTTCTCCAGTAGTCATGTATGGATGTGAGAGTTGGACTATACAAAGAATTGGTGCTTTTGAATTGTGATGTTTGAGAAGACTCCTGAGAGTCACTTGGACTGTAAGGAGATCCAAGCAGTCCATCCTAAAGGAAATCACTCCTGAATATTCATTGGAAGGGCTGATGCTGAAGCTAAAACTCCAATATTTTGGCCACCTGATGGGAAGAACTGACGCATTTGAAAAGACCCTGATGCTGGGCCAGATTGAAGGCAGGAGGAGAAGGGGATGACGGAGGATGAAATGTTTGGATGGCATCACCATCTCAATGGATATGCGTTTGGATAAACTCTGGGAGTTGGTGATGGACAGGGAGGCTGGAGTGCTCAGGTCCAGGGGTCGCACAGAGTCAGACCAGACTGACTGGAAACTTGACTCTGCCATGGGTATTTAGCTTTATTTTTCTGGATGCTCCTAAGGGGGTGTTTTTGGAAAAGTTAACGTGTGAATAGGTATATTTTAATAATAGATTAGATTAATATTTTATTTCATAAACAGATGACCTTCCATAATGTTGGTGGGCTTCATGAAACTAGGTGAAGAGATGAATAGATGAAAACACCGATCCTCCCCCAAGTAAGAGATTATTGTCAGCCGATGGCCTTCACACTTGACCGTTAGTTCTTCTGCTTTTGGACTTAAACATCAGCTCCCCCTCAGTCTCCAGTAGCACCAGACCCACTTGCAGCTTTTGGACTTACCAGTCTTAACAACTATGTGAGCCGATTGCTTTAAAATACGTATGTGAGTATGTGTGTGTATGTGTGCGTGTGTGTGTGTGTTATTTATTCTTTGTGGTGGACAGTTTTATGGGGGCAAAGACCACAAGTGATGAGGACAGACTTGAGACAAATTCCTTGCTCTATAAGGAATGACATACAAGATCTGGGCAAGTCAGTTCCCCTCATGTATAAACAGGTAAAATAATTCTTACCTAGCATGATCTTTGGAAGCATTAAAACACCGCAGAGGAAGAACGTCTGGGAGATTCTATCGGATCTATCTAGGCCTGACACGCAGGCAGTCACCCTCACAGCCACTTCCTGAGCTGGGGCAGAAGTGTTTTTGTCCCAGAGGCAACTGATCATGCAGGGCTGTGTCTTGGCTGCTGGCACAGAGATACATGGCTGAGTCCATCAGCTCCAAGGAGCTCAAGTTCAGCTCAGAGTGAAAGTCACTAAACTGTCTTCCTGAGAATCGATCCAGGAGCTGTGCTTCTCCCCTAACTTCCTGCCTGTAATACTGAACGAGGATCTCGGGGCCCTTGCCCAGGGCCTGTTGGTACCAGGACACGGAGAGGTGTCCGGAGACAGGGGAGCATCCCAGGATCCCTCTCTGTCCTCTTGCGTTAATCAGGTATCTCGGGGTTTGGGTGACTCCAGAATCCACAAGGCCTGTGGGGGAAGAAGACTGGGGCTGAGAAAGAACGTGGGAAAGAACCCGATGGTGCCTTGGATTCAGGCAAAGTCAGACCAGGAACACAGATTCCCCACTGTGCCAAGGACCAACCTGCTGCCAGGAGACACAGAGCCACACAGGAGACGGGGCTGCAGCCCATGGCAGGAGGGCCAGAGCTGGGAGGCGTCTCCTTACTCAGAGCTCTGCTTCTCTGAGAGCTGGGGTTTTGGGCCTCCTTCCTCTGATTGGAGGTGAGGAAGTGACGTCACTGCTCTGATGTCACTGCCTCTGCTGGTTCCCAGGAATCTGACCTCTCATTCCAGGTCGCTAATCCAGGAACCCTGCTCTGTCCTACAAAGTCTCTTAGATGACATGTGGGCTGGACTGCTGGTCTGGGTGAGGCTGGGTTTATGCCCGACGCCCTTCACAATGTCTCCTTTGCTTTTCTCTTTAGGCAGTTTTTTCTCTTTCCTACCACCTCCCAGCTCCATACCCTTCACTTTTACTGCAACCTCAGGGCTCCCTCAGCACTTCATGGCTGAGGGAACTCATGGCTCCCAGCTGGGACTGCAAGCCTGCAAATTAGTGCCTATCCTAGTAAGGCTTCTAGAGATAAGAACACCAAATAAAGCTTTCTCTTAAGCCTCCTGGTCCCAGGCACTAGCTCTGTCTGCTTGCTCTGCCCCAGAAACTTCTGGAGTACGGCAGTTCCATAGCATCCCCATGTGGCCTATGCATGGAAACCAAGATTGTCTGCCCAGATTTAATAGTCATGGGATGTGTTCATATCAGAAAATATTTCACTGTTTGCCGAAAGAACTGTGTCTTTGTTTGCTTTGTTTTTCTAAAAAACACACTCAAGATTAGAAGCACAAACACATAAACCAGCCTGCCATGGCTGATTTATACTTTTGTATTTCAAGAGAAAAGAAATGTGCTCATGCAGGAAATATTTAATACTTGACTTTTCAAAGATTTTGATGAGAGAGATGCTACAAACTTGGGTTAGTTTTTGTCCGTGGTGTTGTGGTTCAGTTGCTAACTCAAGTCCAACTCATTGAAACCCCATGCATTGCAACGTACCAAGTTCCCTTGTTCTTCACTCTCTCCCACAGTTTGCTCAAATTCATGTCTGTTGAGTTGGTGATGGTATATAACCACCTCTTTCTCTGCCACCCCCTTCTCATCTTGATTTCAGTCTCTCCCAGCATCAGGGTCTAGGCTATTTAGATGCTAAAGACAGGCAATGGTGGAGAATACATACACACACAGCTTGTCTCTCCTCCTCAGGGACGACCAAGGAATTTTGGATGATTAATAATTAACTGAGGTTGCATTCTCTTTGAGGACCCCAAAGGACCTACTCAAACACGCCCACTTAGAGATCATTACAAGGTGATGGGCAAGGACATGACCAGATGAGGGAGGAGCAGGGTGGGAAGGAGGGCCAGGAATGTGGGAGAGAAAGGCCCACATCTGGGGAAGTTGGACAAGAGCAGAGACCACTCAAGGGCCAGCCTTGGGGAGAACCTTCCATAGTGACAGGCATGCGGTGCCCGGAGAGAGACAAGAGGGTCTAGATGTATCTGATTTCCCAACATCATTCCCTCCTGGAGGCCTCATGTTCAGACTGATGACTAGCAGTCAGAGCTGAGAAGCATCTTTAGGCTCACGTGGCAGCTAGAGTGAAAAGACAGAGAGTGAGGGTGGACACATGTCCATGAGGCCCTGTTGTCAGGTCCGTGCCAGGAAGATCAAACATCGCTGGCTATGCTGCCAGTATCTGTCTGTGGGCTCCGAGTGTCCAGGTGCTAGGAGCCTGTAAGGGGCTCCCCAGGATCCAGGCTGCAGGGCCCTCATCTGCTTTTTTGCATAGAAAGCAGGTGGCCGTGCAGCACCGTGGAGTAACTGCTGGCACAGAAGTACACAGATGTCTGGGAGCGGTTGGCAGACTTCAGTGTGAGAGGAAAGTTCTCTGTGTTTGATCTGGAGACACTGTACCCGTCGGGCACGTCTCCTGGCTCGCTAGAGCGCACACCAGCTGAGTAATGGATCAGCCTCAGCCCGTGTCCCAGGTCTTGTCGGTACCAGTACATGTAGTTATGACCCAGATCCTGAGCACATGTCAGTGTCGTGCTCTGTCCTCTCCTCACGACCTGGAATCTGGGGTCCTGAGTGACTCCAGCATGGACTGCCCCTGTGGAGAAGGAGGACCGATGCTGCAGTCACAGCAGACAGGCTTAGTGCTGGCACCCCGAAGGGGACCCTGCACCCCAGGACTCACCTGCCTGCAGGAGACAGAAGACCACACAGCCCAGGAGGCAGGGGCTCATGGCGGGGGCGGGGCGGGCAGAGGGCCCTCTGGTGTGTGTGTGGATGAGAGGGGAGAGGGGCGCTCCAGGGAGGCCTTCTGAGATGTCACTGTCCCTGCCAGGCCCCGGAGCCAATCTGTCACTCAGTGCGCCACACCCCTTCCCCCAGAGAATCAAATCAGAAATGAACCTGAGAGATAAGTTCATAACCCGGACACCCATCCAGATAACGGACAAAAGCCTCACACATTGCTGTAACCTTTCTGTATGTGTTAAAGTTTTTTTCCATAAATGTTAAAGTGATTAAACGATTTGTATGTTCTAGTCCAGAGATAAATCTTCATTAACGTGTATATTACTTGTATTTATCTACATATTTCTGGAGTTTTGAATCCTGGGGAATCCTTCTGGCATCCTGCTGCCCTTTATGATATGTGTCCCAAGAGCACTTCAAGAGGGAGAAGGCAGTGGCACCACAATCCAGTGTTCTTGCCTGGCAAATCCCAGAGATGGGGGAGCCTGGTGGGCTGCCGTCTATGGGGTCACACAGAGTTGGACAAGACAGAAGCGACTTAGCAGCAGCAGCAGCAGTACTTCAAGGCTCCATTTCTGCAACATTGACCGCAGTCCTGAGACTGTCCCTCCACCTACCATGCTTCTCCAAGTTTCTGCTCCCAACCTCATCACAGGCTCATCAACATTTGAGGAATTTGTTTGGTCTGCTTCTAATCAATTCAGTGACAGACAGTCCACCAGTCAAACGCAGGTACAGCTCCCTCATGTTCAAGGCAGCCCGTGATTCCCGTGTTGGGGAGAGGGAGCAAGCAGAGCCCATTCAGGCCGGTGACCCACCTTTCTGGGTGGAGAGAATTGGGTGCCCAGCACAGGATGACATTTTGGCGCAAAGGAATACTGATGCAGGAGGGACGTGGAGGGAGGTGCAAACGCCAGGGTAATGAGAAATGCTCAGTTTTTATTTGAGACATTCCTCTCATGGGAACACCTCCTTGTGAAATGTGGCTGCCATTCATTGAGTAACAGTTCATATCACAGAGCCCCAAACTGTATCTTGTTCCACACAACACAACAGGTATATCTAATTTGCTTGTACAGAGATAGTTCCATGAGCGAGGGACCACTGGTGTTGAGAACACACTTGAGCCGAGATGCTAGCTGTAACACTTATGAAGTATGAGATCTGGGCAACTCACGACCCTCAGATGTACAAACAGTTAAAATAATACTTATCTTGATGACTTCAGTGAGCATTAAAACACACCAAGAAGTGAATGTCTGGGAAAGTCTATCGCTCCACCAGGACTGGGCTTGGCAGGCTGGCAGCTGACACATGGGCACCACTTCCTGAGCTGGGGCAGGACTGTTTTTGTCCCAGAAGCACCTGATCATGCAGGGCTGTGTCTTGGCTGCTGGCACAGAGATACACGGCTGAGTCTGTCAGCTCCAAGGGGGTCAGGCTCAGCTCAGAGGCAGCATCACTGAACTGTTTTCCTGAGACCCGATCTGATATGTTTCCTTTTTGATACACTTTCCCATCATAATACTGAACAAGGAACTGGGGGCCCTGGCCCAGGGCCTGTTGGTACCAGGACACAGAGAGGTGTCCAGACTCAGGGGAACATCTCAGAGTCACTTGCTGTTTTCTTGATTTGATCAGGTACTCGGGAGTCTGGGTGACTCCAGAATCCACCAGGCCTGTTGGGGAGGAGACAAGGAAGCTGAGGGCAGAGAACAGGGGAAGCCTCCTGCTGCAGCTTTCATTGACAGGCTTCTATCTCAGGGAGGCAAAGACATCTCAGAAGCTCCCACACTGTGTGCAGGACTCACCTGCTCCCAGCAGGCAGAGAGTCACACAGCAGAGGAGCCTGGAGCCCATGGCAGCATCAGGAACTCAGGACCACTGCTGGCTGGGGGCGGGGCTCCTGGGGTGAGGGGGTAAATACTGACCCTCCTGCTTCCCTGATTGGAGCATTTGCCTATGACGTCACAGCTGTCTGTCTCTGCAGGCTGCCCTTGTCCACTGAACCCCTTGCCAGGACCCAGGGCTGGCTCCTCTATGCCCTTCCCTGTCCTGCACAGCCCCTCAGCAAAGGGTGGGTGTGAGGTGAGCACTGTTCCCATGTCCCCATATGCCCATCACATGGCTTTTTCTTCTCTTCCTGTCCCTGCCTGACACTCATCACCCAGGCATCACTAATCCCTCACCCTCCACTTCCCATGCTGCTCCAGGTGACGGCCCCCTGGACACATCCTGAGGCTCGAGGAACGTCCCCATTCCACTGGGCAGTGAGGAGTCTGTGTCTAGACCACTCAGGGAACTCAAACCTGCTTCCTGATGCAGGCATGTAGCCAAGGTTCCCCTAAGCTGCCCTCTCCAGGGTGACTCTCAACCCCTCCCAGCACACCCTGCTTACCATGGGCCCACAGTGCCTCCTAGTGGCCCATGGTCTCATGGCTCTGTGCCTTCCATCTAAAACAAGAATACAAATTCCCCACACTCTACACTTTCAACCCCTACACACACACACACACACACACACACCCTTATCTGCTGCCTTCCCACCAGGATGAATTAGGGCTGATTTCAAGTCTAGGCTTAGCCTGTAGAGGTAAAACTCTGTACGATCAGACATTTCTACTAAGAAGGAGATAACTGCTTCACCACTACAGTGACAGTAGGTAGCTAAAATGGAGTAATACAGGCAATAGAAATAAGTGCTCTCATGATCTCAAATGAAGCCAGCCTGGACACTGTATTCCAGCCCTCTTTCTCATTAATCAGATCCATACATTTCCAGATTTCATATTTAAATTAAGCATTACCAAATTCTAGCAGGTACAATTAATTAAGAGGCTTTATGAGGCATTTATTTCCTATGAATTTGTAAAATCTTGATATAATAAGATACCATCGAGGAAATACTTTGAGAAGATTTATCTGAGGGAAATGATAGAAACCTGGTCCAGGATAATTGAGATGCTAAGAAAGAGGGGCAGGAAGGGAGAACACACACACCCAGCCTGTCTTCCTCCTGGGAATGGACTCCCAAGGATTTTGGATGGTTTCCAATTAACTGAGGTTGTTTCCTCTTTGATGACCCCAAGAGCTTGCTCAAACACGCCCGCTTACACGTGGTTACAAAGCTCCCTGTGTCAGGAAGGGACATGACCCAGATGAGGGCAGAGCAGTGTGTCTGGAGCAGAGAGGGCAGGGGAGCTGAGGCCAAGGCAGTAAAGGAGGAAAGACCCGCCCCTCTGGTGGGCAAGAGCAGGGAGCACTTGAGAGCTAGGCTGTGGGAGAAACTTCCAGACAGACAGCAATGAGGTGCTGGGAGAGACAAGAGGGTCTAGATATATCTGATTTACTAATATTCTTTCCTTCTGGAGATCTTAGGCTGATGCATAAGAGTCAGAACTAGTCAGAACTGATCCAGTCCAAACTGCATCCAGGGAGGATGCAAAGGAAAGACCTAGACGGATCATGGACACGTGTCTCTGAGTCCCTGGGGTCAGATCCAGGCCTGTCCAGGAAACCCATCCAGGGTCACAGAGCTGGCACATGGTCCCCAAGACTGTGAGGTTCCCGGTGCTAGGAGCTTGCACGTGGACCCCCTGTCTTTTTGCACAGAGATCAGGTGGCCATGCAGCTCCGTGGAGTAACTGCTGGCACAGAAGTACACAGATGTCTGGGAGCGGTTGGCGGACTCCAACGTGAGAGCGAAGTTCTCTGTGCTTAGTCTGGAGACACTGTAGCCCTCGGGCATGTCTTTCTCTGTGGTGGGAGCAGCAGCTGAGTAATGGATCAGCCTCAGCCCGCGTTCCGGGTCTTGTCGGTACCAGTACATGCGGTCATGACCCAGATCCTGAGTACATTTCAGTGTAGCCTTCTGTCCTGTCTTCACGACCTGGCATCTGGGGTCCTGAGTGACACCAGCATGGACCGCCCCTGTGGAGAAGGAGGACCCATGCAGCAGTCACAGTGGACAGGCTTAGTGCTGGCACTCCTAAGGGGACCCTGCCCCCCAGGACTCACCTGCCTGCAGGAGACAGAAGACCACACAGCCCAGGAGGCAGGGGCTCATGGCAGGGGTGGGGCAGGCGGAGGGCCCTCTGCTCTTAGTGTGCATGAGAGGGGAGAGGGGCTCTCCAGGGAGTCCTTCTGAGATGTCACTGTCCCTGCCAGAACCCAGAGCCAATCTGTCACTCAGGGGGGCCACGCCCCTTCCCCCGGAGGCTCAAATCAGAAATGAACCTGAGTGAACCATTCACATGGGACTGACCTAGACAGCAAAGTAACACGCAGAGACATTACTTTGCCAACAAAGGTCCGTCTTGTCAAAGCTATGGTTTTTCCAGTAGTCATGTTTAACTTGAGAGTTGGAATATAAAGAAAGCTGAGCACCAAAGAATTGATGCTTTTGAACTGTGGTGTTGGAGAAGACTTTGGAAAGTCCCTTGAACTGCAAGGAGATCCAAGCAGTCCATCCTAAAGAAATCAGTCCTGAATATTCATTGGAAGGACTGATGCTGAAGCTAAAACTCCAATATTTTGGCCACCTGATGCGAAGAACTGACCCATTGAAAAGACCCAGATGCTGGGCAAGATTGTAGACGGGAGGAGAAGGGGACAACAGAGAATAAGATGGTGGATGGCATCTCCTACTCAATGGACATGTGTTTGAATAAACTCCAGGAGTTGGTGATGGACAGGAAAGCCTGACGTGCTGCAGTCCATGGCGTCACAAAGCATTGGGCACGACTGTGCGACTGAACTGAACTGAACAGCTCACAACAGGGAGACCCATCAGCTCAATGAACATAAGCCTTATATTTGTTGTAAATTTTCCATAAAACTCTTCACAACCTTATATATACTTTATTCCAGAACTAGCTGTTCATTATTACATACATTCAGTTTAGTGATCTGTAGTTTATTATTTCTGTAGTTTTGAATTTCAAGGAAAATCCTCAGGGCTTCCTGCTGCCCTTTATGACTCACGTGTCCCAAATAATCCCTCATGTTTCTATTGTGTTTAATTGACAACAGTCCAGTTCATGTCCTTCCACCCACAATGACTCTGGATCTGGTTCCCTAACCTTAGGGCAGGCTCATCAACACTTGAAATATCCTTGGGCTCTCTTTCTTATTAATTCACTGACTGATAGCTGCTGCTGCTACTGCTAAGTCACTTCAATTGTGTTCGAGTCTGTGCAACCCCAGAGACGGCAGCCCACCAGGTTCCCCCGTCCCTGGGATTCCCAGGCAAGAACACTGGAGAGGGTTGCCACTTCCTTCTCCAATGCATGAAAGTAAAAAGTGAAAGTGAAGTCGATCAGTACTGTCTGACTCTTCTCGACCCCCTGGACTGCAGCTCACCAGGCTCGGTGCCTGTCACATGCAGGCTCAGTTCCTTCATGTCCACCTGAGCATGTGCTTCTTGAGTTGAGGAGTTGGGGAGCAGCAAGCCCAACCACCTCCGGCCTGTGACCCAGCTTTCTTTGAGGAGAGAAGCTGGTTGCCCAGCATCACGGATGACATGTGGGCACAAAGGAGTACAGACGTGGGAGGGATGTCAGGAGAGATGGCTGACGCCGGGGTAAAGGAAAAATGCTCGGATTTTACGTGAGACATCCATTGCATGGGGTACTTCCTTGTGAAGCAGGGCAGCCATTCAGTAACCGATATTCTAGAGCCCCAGACTGTATCTCATGCACAAACCTCACACTTGGAAGGACCCTGCACTAGCTGCCATGCTCTGCTGCTGTGATTTTCAAATTCTCAATAATTTCTGAACCTGAATATCATGCACCTGGTCCTGAGTGGGTGACCCCGGTGACCTCCTGATGAGCTGGTTTCCATGAAACCCGATCACACGTCTGGGGTCTGGGGGACTAACCATTCCTGGGGCCTCAGAGATAAAATCACAGAAGCTAAGGTCAGAAGCAACAAATGAGCTCGATGTTGTAGCCACAAAAACAAGCCTACAATTGGAGCCTGGCAAGTCCATGGGATCCACACCTGTGCTCAGAATGTCTCTGGTCCAAGAGACAGTGGGACCCACAGCCCAGGAGACTAGTGCCCAGGCCAGACCACTACAGAAAGGGGGACTTTTTAGTTCAACTCCTGTGACTCAGACACTGGGGTCAAATCCAAGGCAAGCCTTCTCCTGACATGAAATGATCTCTCACCAAATTGCTGCTGCTGGTTGTCTGCTCAGTCCCACCACCAGTGTGAGAACAGGAGACCTTGCTATCTGTGTCACATGGTACCTCAAAGGAATTTCCTAGGAGATGAGGACTTCCTGTCAAAATAGCATCATAGAATCATTTCAGAGAATGTGTGCACGAGAAAAGAAATTTATGAACGTGAATAAATAATTAAAAAAAAAAAAGCCTGTAGCAGCAGGGAAGACCTTTGGATGGTCATTTTCCAAACCACCCATCTCCAGATAGCATAGTCCCTGACATGGATATGGTGCTCACATGCTTTCAAGAACTTCTTTACCCATAATACTTTCCGCTGGACAAGGAAATGGCAACCCACTCCAGTACTCTTGCCTAGAAAATTCCATGGATGGAGGAGCCTCGTGGGCTACAGTCCATTGGGTCACAAAGAGTGAGCGACCGAGCGACTTCACTTGCAAAGTATGAATAGGTATATTTTAATAAACATTTTAGTTCATAAAGCAGATGACCTTCCATAATGTCGGTGGCCTTCATGAAACCAGGTGAAGAGATGAAGAGACGAAAACACTGATCCTCCCCCAAGTAAGAGATAATTGTCAGCCGATGGCCTTCACACTGGACCGTTAGTCCTTCTGCTTTTGAACTTAAACATCAGCTCCCCTCAGTCTCTAGTAGCACCAGACCCGCTTGCAGCTTTTGGACTTACCAGTCTTAACAACTATGTCAGCCGATTGCTTTAAACTACATGTGTATATGAATGTGTGTGTGTGTGTTTCTGTGTATTATTTATTCTATGTGGGGGACAGTTTTATGGGGGCAAAGACCACAGGTAATAAGGACAGGCTTGAATCAGATTCCTTGATCTGAAAGTAATGACATATAAGATGTGGACAACTCAGTTCCCCTCAGATGTATAAACAGGTAAAATAATTCTTACCTAGCATGATCTTTGGAAGCATTAAAACACAGCAGAGAAAGAATGTCTGGGAGAGTCTATCGGATCTATCTAGGCCTGACAGGCAGGCAGTACCCTCACAACCACTTCCTGAGCTGGGGCAGGAGTGTTTTTGTCCCAGAGGCACCTGATCATGCAGGGCTGTGTCTTGGCTGCTGGCACAGAGATACACGGCTGAGTCTGTCAGCTCCACGGAGCTCAAGTACAGCTCGGAGCGAAAGTCACTAAACTGTTTTACTGAGAATCGATCCGGGAGCTGTGCTTCTCCCCTTACTTCCTGCCTGTAATACTCAACGAGGAACTTGGGGCCCAGGCCCAGGGCCTGTTGGTACCAGTACACGGAGAGGTGTCCAGAGACAGGGGAGCATCTCAGGGTCCCTCGCTGTCCTCTTGCTTTAATCAGGTATCTCGGGGTTTGGGTGACTCCAGAATCCACAAGGCCTGTGGGGGAAGAAGACTGGGGCTGAGAAAGAACACAGGAGAGAACCTGATGGCGCCTTGGATTCAGGCAGGGTCAGGCCAGGAACACGGAATCCCCCCTGTGCCAAGGACCCACCTGCTGCCAGGAGACACAGAGCCACACAGCAGACGGGGCTGCAGCCCATGGCAGGAGGGCCAGAGCTGGGAGGCGACTCCTTGCTCAGAGCTCTGCTTCTCTGAGAGCTGGGGTTTTGGGCCTCCTTCCTCTGACTGGAGGTGAGGCAGTGACGTCACTGTTCTAATGTCACTGCCTCTGCTGGTTCCCAGGAATCTGACCTCTCATTCCAGGTCACTGATACAGGAATCCTGCTCTGTCCTACAAAGTCTCTTAGATGACCTGTGAGGTGGACTGCTGGTCTAGGCGAGGCTGGGTTTATGATCGACGCCCTTCCCCATGGCTCCTTCGCTTTTCTCTTCAGGCAGGTTTTGCTCTTTTCTGTTTCTCTTTCCTACTACCTCCCAGCTCCATACCCTTCACTTTTGCTGCAACCTCAGGGCTCCCTCAGCACTGCATAGTTGAACTTCATGGCTCCCAGCTGGGACAGCAAGCCTGCAAAATAGTGCCTATCCTAGTAAGGCTTCTAGAGATAAAAATACCAAATAAAGCTTTTTCTTAAGCCTCCTGGTCCTAGGCACTAGCTCTGCCTGCTTGCTCTGCCCCAGAAACTTGTGGAGTTTCTCAGCTGCACAGCGTCCCCATGTGCTCTATGCGTGGAAACCAAGATTGTCTGCCCATTTTAATAGTCGTGGGATGTGTTCATATTAGAAAATATTTCACTGTTTGCCGAAAGAACTGTGTCTTTGCTTGCTTTGTTTTTCTAAAGAACACACACACAATTAGAAACACAAACACACAAACCAGCCTGCCATAGCTGATTCATGATTTTGTATTTCAAGAGAAAAGAAATGTGCTCGTGCAGGAAATATTTAGTACTTTGACTTTTAGAAGATTGTGATGAGGGAGATGCTACAAACTTGGGTTAGCTTTTGTCGGTGGTGGTGTTCTTCAGTTGATAACTTGAGTCCAACTCATTGAAACCCCATGCCATGCAGCATCCCAGGCTCCCCTGTTCTTCACTATCTCACACAGTTTGCTCAAATTCATGTCTGTTGAGTCGGTGATGCTATCTAACCACCTTTTGCTCTGCCACTCCCTTCTCCTCTTGCTTTCAGTCTTTTCAGCATCAGGGTCCAGGCTATTTAGATGCTACAGACAGGCAATGGTGGAGAATACATACACACACAGCTTGTCTCTCCTCCTCAGGGACGACCAAGGAATTTTGGATGATTAATGTTTAACTGAGGTTGCATTCTCTTTGAGGACCCCAGAGGACCTACTCAAACATGCCCAGTTAGGGATCATTACAAGGTTCCCTGGGTGATGGGCAAGGACATGACCCAGATGAGGGAGGAGCATCAAGGCTGAAGTAGAGAAGGGTGAGAACGAGGGCCAGGAAGGTGGGAGAGAAAGGCCCATATCTGGGGAAGCTGGACAAGAGCAGAGACCACTCAAGAGCCACCCTGGGGGAGAGCCTTCCATAGTGACAGGCATGCGGTGCCCGGGGAGAGACAAGAGGGTCTAGATGTATCTGATTTCCCGACATCATTCCCTCCTGGAGGCCTCATGTTCAGACTGATGACTAGCAGTCAGAGCTGGGTAGCATCTTTAGGCTCTCATGGCAGCTAGAGTGAAAAAACAGAGAGTGAGGGTGGACACATGTCCATGAGGCCCTGTTGTCAGGTCCGTGCCAGGAAGATCAAACATCGCTGGCTATGCTGCCAGTATGTGTCTGTGGGCTCCGAGTCTCCAGGTGCCAGGAGCCTGTAAGGGGCTCCCCAGGTTCCAGGCTGCAGGACCCTCATCTGCTTTTTTGCATAGAAAGGAGGTGGCTGTGCAGCACTGTGGAGTAACTGCTGGCACAGAAGTACACAGATGTCTGGGAGCGGTTGGCAGACTTCAGTGTGAGAGGAAAGTTCTCTTTGTTTGATCTAGAGACGCTGTACCCATCGGGCATGTCTCCTGGCTCGCTAGTGTGCGCACCATCTGAGTAATGGATCAGCCTCAGCCCATGTCCCAGGTCTTGTTGGTACCAGCACATGCGGTTATGACCCAGATCCTGAGTACATTTCAGTGTCGCGTTCTGTCCTGTCCTCACGATCTGGAATCTGGGGTCCTGAGTGACAACAGCATGGACCGCCCCTGTGGATAAGGAGGACCCATGCTGCAGTCACAGTGGACAGGCTTAGTGCTGGCACCCCGAAGGGGACCCTGCCCCCCAGGACTCACCTGCCTGCAGGAGACAAAAGACCACACAGCCCAGGAGGCAGGGGCTCATGGCGCGGGCGGGGGCGTGGCAGGCCGAGGGCCCTCTGTTCTGAGTGTGGATGAGAGGGGAGAGGGGCTCTCCAGGGAGGCCTTCTGAGATGTCACTCTCCCTGCCAGGCCCCAGGGAAAACCTGTCACTCAGGGGCCACGCCTCTTTCCCCAGTGGCTCAAATCAGAAATGAACCTGAGTGAAGAGTTCACAGCTCGGAGACCCATCCAGATCAGTGGACTTGAGCCTTATGAGTTGTTGTGTCCTTTCTATAAACAGTTTAAAACTGTAAGTGTGTGGTATTCCAGAGATAATTCTTCATTCCTAAGTATGTGATGTTATATGCAGATTTCTAACTGCAGGGTTGGAGGGTTACTCAGTGCTCCTAAATAGCACATTGTTCAAGAGTCAGCTAAAATCCATACATCAGTAAAGTTGATTTTAACATGCCTGAGGGGGGATGTATGTTACATGCTCTGGCTAATTTCCTGCACTAAATCATCAGGCAGAACGATTTTCACCCCCGTGATTTCTAAAGGCCTCAGCTGGAGGCAAAATGTGTCCATCTCTATCTTTGCACCTAGGAAACGGTGGAAGAGGCTGTCAGAGATTAGCAAAGGGACTCAGGAAATCCAGAGTCCTGTTATGTGCCAGGGACTTCATGCTTCCTAGGCAAGCCTGGAAGTTGTTGGGATGACTAATTTAATGTGTCACCTTGACTAGGCCACAGATATTTAGTTCCACATTGTTCTGAATGTCCCCATGAGGATGTCTTGGTGAGAGATAAATATGTGAAAAGTTATCAATAGATTTTAAAATCAGATTAGATGAACATCTTTATTGGTAAGGCAGATGAATTTCCATAATGTAGTAGGTCTCATCCGATGAGATGAAGAAATCAATAGAACAAAAACCCTAAACCTCTCCTAGGTAGGAGAGAATTATCCAGCTGATGGCCTTAACTAGACTATCACTTCTTCCTGCCTAACAGCCTTTGAATTTAAACATCAGCTCTTCTTAGGTCGCTAATAACATGAGCCCAGCTTCTAGACCTTAGACTTATCACTATTAACAACTATGTGAGTCAAATTCTTTAAATGATTTATATATATACATATATATATGTATATATATGTTTGTTTGTTTTATGGGAGAATCATACAATGGGGGCGAGGACCACAGTGACAAGAACAGACCTGAGTCTGATTCCTTGTTCTGATATTTATGAAGTATGAGATCTGGGCAAGCCACTCCCCCTCAGATGGGTAAAGAGTTAAAATAATACTTATCTTGTATGATCTTTGGGAGCATTAAAACATATCAGGACATGAATGTCTGGGAAAGGCTATCTGCTCTACCAGGACTTAGGCCTGGTTGGCTGGCAACTGATACCCTCACACTACTTTCTGAGATGGGGCAGGATGTTTTTGTTCCAGAGGCACCTAATCATGCAGGCCTGTGTCTTGGCTGCTGGCACAGAGATGCACGGCTGAGTCTTTCAGCTCCAAGGAGCTCAAGCTCAGTTCAGAGCTAGAGTCACTGAACTGTTGACCTGAGAATCGCCCTGAGAGGTTTGATTCTCCTCTCACATTCTGTTGAAATACTGAACGAGGAAATGGGGGCCCTGGCCCAGGGCTGTTGGCTTTAGTACACAGAAAGGTGTCCAGAGTCAGGGGAACATCTCAGAGTCACTTGCTGCTTTCTTGATTTGATCAGGTATTTGGGGGTCTGGGTGATTTCAGAATCCACCAGGCCTGTTGGGGAGGAGATAAGAAAGCTTAAGGCAGAGCACAGGGAAGCCTCCTGCTGCAGCCCTCATCGCCAGGCTTCTATCTCAGGGATGCAAAACCATCTCAGAAGCTCCCACACTGTGTCCAGGCCTCACCTACTCCCAGAAAGAAGAGGTCACACAGCAGAGGAGCCTGGAGCCCATGGCAGCATCAGGAACCCAAGACAGCTGCTGGCTGGGGAGGGGGCTCCTGGGTGATTGGTGCAGAGTGCTGACCCACCTGCTTCCCTGATTGGAGTATTTGTCTATGACGTCACTGCTCTGTGCCTCTGCAGGCTGCCCTGTCCCCTGGGCCCCTTGACAGGACAAACGGGAGCCCTCTATGCCCTTCCAGCCCTTCACAGCCCCTGAGCAAGGGGTGGGTGTGAAGGGTGCACCATCCCCATGTCCCCAGTGCCCACAGCATACCTTGTTGTCCCCTGCCTGCCCCTGCCTGACTCGCAGCCATGCACACACCTGGCGGGTAATCACCAGGCAATCAGCTGACAATCACCAAGCCCTCACCATCCACTCCAACCCCTTCACCTCCACTTCCCTTGCAGCTCCTGGAGACCGTCTCCTGGGCACATCCTGAGGATCCAGGCACATTCCCGCTTTTCTGGGCATCAAGGAGTCTGTACTGGTTCCAAGTATCCTGGAACCTCAGGACCTCAGGGAACTCAAACCTGCTTTCTCATTCAGGCATGTAGCTAAGGTCTTTAAAGCTGTCCTCCCCAGGGTGACTCTCCACCCCTCCCAGGACCCCCTGCTTGCCGTGGGCCCACAGTGCCTCCTAGTGGCCAATGGTCCACAGTCTCATGGATCTGTGCCTTCTGCCAAAGCAAGAATGTAAATACCCCACACCCTGAACACACACACACACACACACACACACACACACACTTGTTCTACTGCCTTCCCAAGCTGGCTGACTTAAGATTGATCTTCAAATTCTCTCTTAGCCTCTGGAGGTAGAAGCCTGTAGAAACCAACATTTCCATTAAGAAGACAATAATTGCACTGACAGTAGTATGCTAAGGGGAATCACACAGACCTTCAATACAGACACTCTGCTGAGCTCAGGGGAACACAGCCTGGGACAATGCATTCCGTAGACCCCTCTGATTAATCAGATCCAGATATTTCTAGACTTTCTATATAAATTATTACTAATTCTAGGTAACGGATTTATATACAGAGATTATATATATTAACCCATTTAGTTTTAAAGTTATAAAACTTTGAAATAAAAAAAAACAACTGTCCACTACATTTAACGTCGATGTAGCTGGGCTTGATATGAGAGTGCACACTCAGTGTCACACTGCAAGCATGTGGTCCTGGGTTCCAAGGTTCTGCGTGTGAGAAGCCTGCAAGGGGCTCTCTGAATTTCAGCATGCAGGGCTTCACTTATCTTTTTGCACAGAGAGGAGGTGGCCGTGCAGCGCCGTGGATAACCGCAGGTGCAGAAGTACACAGATGTCTGGGAGCGGTTGGCGGACTCCAGCGTGAGAGGGAAGTTCTCTGTGCTTGGTCTGGAGAATCTGTAGCCCTCGGGCACGGCTCCTTTCTCCATGGAGGGAGGGATAACTGAGTAATGGATCAGCCTCAGCCCGTTTCCTGGGTCTTGTTGGTACCAGTACATATAGCTAAAGCTCAGATCCTGAGTAGATGTCAGTGTCGCGCTCTGTCCTCTCCTCACGACATGGAATATGGGGTCCTTAGAGACACCAGCATGGACCGCCCCTGTGGAGAAGGACGACCCATGCTGCTTCACAGCGGACCTGCTTAGTGCTGGCACCCCCGAAGGGGACCCTGCCCCCCAGGACTAACCTGCCTGCAGGAGACAGAAGACCACACAGCCCAGGAGGCAAGGGCTCATGGCGGGGGTGGGGCAGGCGGAGGGCCCTCTGGTGTGTGTCTGGATGAGAGGGGAGAGGGGCTCTCCAAGGAGTCCTTCTGAAATGTCATCCTCCCTGCCAGGCCCCAGAGCCAACCTATCACTCAGGGGGCCAAGCCCCTTCCCTAGAGGCTCAAATCATAAGTGAACCTGAGAGAGAAGTTCACAGCCCAGAGCCCCATCCAGATCAATGGACATAAGCTGTACAAGTTGATGAAACTCTTCTGTAAAACTGATTAAATTTTGTGTGTGTTCTAGTCCAGAGATAATTCACATTGATACATGTATTACTTCTAATTATCTGCATGTATCTGTAGTTTAAATCTTGTGGAAATCATTCTGGCTACCTGTTGCCCTGTTTAACTCATGTGTCCCAGTAGGACTTCCAGGTTCCATTTCTGCATAACTGACCACAGTCCTGAGATTGTCCCTCCACCTACCATGATTTTCCAGGTCTCTGCTCCCAAACTCACTGCAGGCTCATCAACATTTGAGAAATCTGTTTGGTCTATTTCTAATCGAGTCACTGACAGATGGTCCGCCAGCCAAATGTGGGTGCAGCTTCTTCATGTTCCAGGAGGCCCTGCTTCCCATGTTGGTGCAGGGGAGGGAGCAAGCAGAGCCCCCTCAAGACTCTGACCCACCTCTCTTGGTGGAGAGAAGCTGGGCGCCCAAAACAAGGTGATGTATTGTCACAAAGGAATTCAGATGTAGGAGGGACTTGGAGGGAGGTGCAGACATCAGGGCAAATGAAAAATGTTGTTTTAATTTGAGACATTCCTCCCATTGGAATACCTCAGAAGCTCCCACACTGTGTCTAGGACTCACCTGCTCCCAAAAAGGGTCACACAGCAGAAGAACCTGGAGCCCATGTCAGCATCAGGAACCCAGGGCTACTGCTAGCTGGGGGCGAGGCTCCTGGGTTGAGAGGGTAAGTGCTGACCCTCCTGCTTCCCTGATTGGAGCATTTACCTATGACGTCACTGCTCTCTGTCTCTGCAGGCTGCCCTTGTCCACTGGACCCCTTGGCAGGACCCAGGGCTGGCTCCTCTATGCCCTTCCCTGTCCCGCACAGCCCCTCAGCAAAGGGTGGGTGTGAGGTGAGCACTGTCCCGATGTCCCCATATGCCCATAGCATGGCTTTTTCTTCTCTTCCTGTCACTGCCTGACACTCATCACCCAGCCCTCACCAGCCACACTGATCCCTCACCCTCCCCTTCCCATGCTGCTCCAGGTGACGACCCCTGAACACATCCTGAGGCTCGAGGAACGTCCCCACTCCCCTGGGCAGTGAGGAGTCTGTGCTGGGTCCATGTGTCTGGACCACTCAGGGAGCTCAAACCTGCTCCCTGATGCAGGCATGTAGCCAAGGTTCCCCTAAGCTGCCCTCTCCAGGGTGACTCTCAACCCCTCCCAGCACACCCTGCTCACCATGGGCCCACAGTGCCTCCTAGTGGCCCATGGTCTCATGGATCTGTGCCTTCCATCTAAAACAAGAATACAAATTCCCCACACTCCACACTTTCAACCCCTACACACACACACACACACACACACCCTTCATATGCTGCCTTCCCAGCATGGCTGAATTAGGGTTGATCTTCAAGTCTAGTCTTAGCCTGTGGAGGTAAAACACTGTATGATCAGACATTTCTACTAAGAAGGCAGGAATTCCTGCACCACTCCAGTGACAATAGTCAGCTAAAATGGAGTAATGCTGCTGCTGAGTCGCTTCAGTCGTGTCCGACTCTGTGCGACCCCATAGACAGCACCCATCAGGTTCCTCCGTCCCTGGGATTCTCCAGGCAAGAGTACTGAAGTGGGTTGCCAGTACCTTCTCGGAAAATGGAGTGATTTGGGCAATACAAATAAGCGCTCCATGATCTCAAATGAAGCCAGCCTGGACACCTGTATTCCAGACCTCCTTTTGATTAAGCAGATCCATACATTTCCAGATTTCATATTTAAATTTAGCATGACCCAATTCTAGCAGGTGCATTTTATGAAGAGGTTTTAGGTGTATTAACATATTTATTTCCTATGAACTTGTAAAATCTTGATATAATAAGATACCATGAAGGAAATATTTTGACTTTGAGAAGATATCTCTGAGGGAAATGGTAGAAACCTGGTCCAGGATAATTGAGATGCTAAGAAAGAGAGTCAGGAAGGGAGAACACACACACCCAGCCTGTCTCTCCTCCTGGGAATGGACTCCCAAGGGACTTTGGCTGGTTTCCAATTAACTGAGGTTGTTTTCTCTCTGATGACCCCAAGAGCTTGCTCAAACACGCCCACTTACACGTGGTTACAAAGCTCCCTGTGTCAGGAAGGGACATGACCCAGATGAGGGCAGAGCAGTGTGTCTGGAGCAGAGAGGGCAGGGGAGCTGAGGCCAATGCAGTAAGGGAGGAAAGACCCGCCTCTCTGGTGGGCAAGAGCAGGGAGCACTTGAGAGCTAGGCTGTGGGAGAAACTTCCAGACAGACAGCAATCAGGTGCTGGGAGAGATAAGAGGGTCTAGATATATCGATTTACTAATATTCTTCCCTTCTGGAGGTCTTAAGCTGATGAGGAAGAGTCAGAACTAGTCAGAACTGGATGCAGTCCGAACTGCATCCAGGGAGAATGCAAAGGAAAGACAGAGACTGTGGTGGACATGTGTCCCCGAGTCCCTGGGGTCAGATCCAGGCCTGTTCATATCATACATCCGGGGTCACAGTGCTGGCACGTGCTCCCAGCGCTCTGACGCCCCTGGTGCTAGGAGCCTGCACGTGGGACTCTGTCTTTTTGCACAGAGAGCAGGTGGCCGTGCAGCGCCATGGAGTAACTGCTGGCACAGAAGTACACAGATGTTTGGGAGGGGTTGGCAGACTCCAGTGTGAGAGGAAAATTCTCTTTGCTTGATCTGGACACCCTGTACCCGTCGGGCATGTCTCCTTTCTCCGTGCTGGGAGGCCCAGCTGAGTAATGGATTAGCCTCAGCCCGTGTCCTGGGTCTTCTCGGTACCAGTACATAGAGTTATGATCCAGATCCTGAGTACATGTTAGTGTCGTGCTCTGTCCTCTCCTCACGACCTGGTATCTGGGGTCCTAAGAGACACCAGCATAGACCGCCCCTGTGGAGAAGGAGGACCGATGCTGCAGTCACAGTGGACAAGCTTAGTGCCGGCACCCTGAATGGGACCCTGCCCCCCAGGACTCACCTGCCTGCAGGAGACAGAAGACCACACAGCCCAGGAGGCAGGGGCTCATGGCGGCGGCGGGGCAGGGGGAGGGCCCTCTGCTCTGAGTGTGGATGAGAGGGAGAGGCGCGCTCCAGAGGGGTTCTCTCTGAGAGGTCACTGCCCCTGCCATACCCCAGAGCTAACCTGTCACTCAGGGGGCCACACCTCTTCCCCCAGAGGCTCAAATCAGAAATGAACCTAAGTGAACAATTCACATATGATCAACCTAGGCAGCATATGAAAAAGTAGAGACATTACTTTACCAACAAAGTTCCGTCTAGTCAAAGCTATGGTTTCTCCAGTAGTCATGTATGGATGTGAGAGTTGGACTATACAAAGAATTGGTGCTTTTGAATTGTGATGTTTGAGAAGACTCCTGAGAGTCACTTGGACTGTAAGGAGATCCAAGCAGTCCATCCTAAAGGAAATCACTCCTGAATATTCATTGGAAGGGCTGATGCTGAAGCTCAAACTCCAACATTTTGGCCACCTGATGGGAAGAACTGACGCATTTGAAAAGACCCTGATGCTGGGCCAGATTGAAGGCAGGAGGAGAAGGGGATGACGGAGGATGAAATGTTTGGATGGCATCACCATCTCAATGGATATGCGTTTGGATAAACTCTGGGAGTTGGTGATGGACAGGGAGGCTGGAGTGCTCAGGTCCAGGGGTCGCACAGAGTCAGACCAGACTGACTGGAAACTTGACTCTGCCATGGGTATTTAGCTTTATTTTTCTGGATGCTCCTAAGGGGGTGTTTTTGGAAAAGTTAACGTGTGAATAGGTATATTTTAATAATAGATTAGATTAATATTTTATTTCATAAACAGATGACCTTCCATAATGTTGGTGGGCTTCATGAAACTAGGTGAAGAGATGAATAGATGAAAACACCGATCCTCCCCCAAGTAAGAGATTATTGTCAGCCGATGGCCTTCACACTTGACCGTTAGTTCTTCTGCTTTTGAACTTAAACATCAGCTCCCCCTCAGTCTCCAGTAGCACCAGACCCACTTACAGCTTTTGGACTTACCAGTCTTAACAACTATGTGAGCCGATTGCTTTAAAATACGTATGTGAGTATGTGTGTGTATGTGTGCGTGTGTGTGTGTGTTATTTATTCTTTGTGGTGGACAGTTTTATGGGGGCAAAGACCACAAGTGATGAGGACAGACTTGAGACAAATTCCTTGCTCTATAAGGAATGACATACAAGATCTGGGCAAGTCAGTTCCCCTCATGTATAAACAGGTAAAATAATTCTTACCTAGCATGATCTTTGGAAGCATTAAAACACAGCAGAGGAAGAACGTCTGGGAGAGTCTATCGGATCTATCTAGGCCTGACACGCAGGCAGTCACCCTCACAGCCACTTCCTGAGCTGGGGCAGGAGTGTTTTTGTCCCAGAGGCAACTGATCATGCAGGGCTGTGTCTTGGCTGCTGGCACAGAGATACACGGCTGAGTCCGTCAGCTCCAAGGAGCTCAAGTTCAGCTCAGACTGAAAGTCACTAAACTGTTTTCCTGAGAATCGATCCAGGAGCTGTGCTTCTCCCCTAACTTCCTGCCTGTAATACTGAACGAGGAACTCGGGGCCCTGGCCCAGGGCCTGTTGGTACCAGGACACGGAGAGGTGTCCGGAGACAGGGGAGCATCCCAGGGTCCCTCTCTGTCCTCTTGCGTTAATCAGGTATCTCGGGGTTTGGGTGACTCCAGAATCCACAAGGCCTGTGGGGGAAGAAGACTGGGGCTGAGAAAGAACGTGGGAAAGAACCCGATGGTGCCTTGGATTCAGGCAAAGTCAGACCAGGAACACAGATTCCCTGCTGTGCCAAGGACCAACCTGCTGCCAGGAGACACAGAGCCACACAGCAGACGGGGCTGCAGCCCATGGCAGGAGGGCCAGAGCTGGGAGGCGTCTCCTTGCTCAGAGCTCTGCTTCTCTGAGAGCTGGGGTTCTGGGCCTCCTTCCTCTGATTGGAGGTGAGGAAGTGACGTCACTGCTCTGATGTCACTGCCTCTGCTGGTTCCCAGGAATCTGACCTCTCATTCCAGGTCGCTAATCCAGGAACCCTGCTCTGTCCTACAAAATCTCTTAGATGACATGTGGGCTGGACTGCTGGTCTGGGTGAGGCTGGGTTTATGCCCGACGCCCTTCCCCATGTCTCCTTTGCTTTTCTCTTTAGGCAGTTTTTTCTCTTTCCTACCACCTCCCAGCTCCATACCCTTCACTTTTACTGCAACCTCAGGGCTCCCTCAGCACTTCATGGCTGAGGGAACTCATGGCTCCCAGCTGGGACTGCAAGCCTGCAAATTAGTGCCTATCCTAGTAAGGCTTCTAGAGATAAGAACACCAAATAAAGCTTTCTCTTAAGCCTCCTGGTCCCAGGCACTAGCTCTGTCTGCTTGCTCTGCCCCAGAAACTTCTGGAGTACGGCAGTTCCATAGCATCCCCATGTGGCCTATGCATGGAAACCAAGATTGTCTGCCCAGATTTAATAGTCATGGGATGTGTTCATATCAGAAAATATTTCACTGTTTTCCGAAAGAACTGTGTCTTTGTTTGCTTTGTTTTTCTAAAAAACACACACAAGATTAGAAGCACAAACACATAAACCAGCCTGCCATGGCTGATTTATACTTTTGTATTTAAAGAGAAAAGAAATGTGCTCATGCAGGAAATATTTAATACTTGACTTTTCAAAGATTTTGATGAGAGAGATGCTACAAACTTGGGTTAGTTTTTGTCCGTGGTGTTGTGGTTCAGTTGCTAACTCAAGTCCAACTCATTGAAACCCCATACATTGCAATGTACCAAGCTCCCTTGTTCTTCACTCTCTCCCACAGTTTGCTCAAATTCATGTCTGTTGAGTTGGTGATGGTATATAACCACCTCTTGCTCTGCCACCCCCTTCTCATCTTGATTTCAGTCTCTCCCAGCATCAGGGTCTAGGCTATTTAGATGCTACAGACAGGCAATGGTGGAGAATACATACACACACAGCTTGTCTCTCCTCCTCAGGGACGACCAAGGAATTTTGGATGATTAATAATTAACTGAGGTTGCATTCTCTTTGAGGACCCCAAAGGACCTACTCAAACACGCCCACTTAGAGATCATTACAAGGTGATGGGCAAGGACATGACCAGATGAGGGAGGAGCAGGGTGGGAACGAGGGCCAGGAAGGTGGGAGAGAAAGGCCCACATCTGGGGAAGTTGGACAAGAGCAGAGACCACTCAAGGGCCAGCCTTGGGGAGAACCTTCCATAGTGACAGGCATGCGGTGCCCGGGGAGAGACAAGAGGGTCTAGATGTATCTGATTTCCCAACATCATTCCCTCCTGGAGGCCTCATGTTCAGACTGATGACTAGCAGTCAGAGTTGAGAAGCATCTTTAGGCTCGCGTGGCAGCTAGAGTGAAAAGACAGAGAGTGAGGGTGGACACATGTCCACGAGGCCCTGTTGTCAGGTCCGTGCCAGGAAGATCAAACATCGCTGGCTATGCTGCCAGTATGTGTCTGTGGGCTCCGAGTGTCCAGGTGCTAGGAGCCTGCAAGGGGCTCCCCAGGATCCAGGCTGCAGGGCCCTCATCTGCTTTTTTGCATAGAAAGCAGGTGGCCGTGCAGCACCGTGGAGTAACTGCTGGCACAGAAGTACACAGATGTCTGGGAGCGGTTGGCAGACTTCAGTGTGAGAGGAAAGTTCTCTGTGTTTGATCTGGAGACACTGTACCCGTCGGGCACGTCCCTGGCTCGCTAGAGCGCACACCAGCTGAGTAATGGATCAGCCTCAGCCCGTGTCCCAGGTCTTGTCGGTACCAGTACATGTAGTTATGACCCAGATCCTGAGCACATGTCAGTGTCGTGCTCTGTCCTCTCCTCACGACCTGGAATCTGGGGTCCTGAGTGACTCCAGCATGGACTGCCCCTGTGGAGAAGGAGGACCGATGCTGCAGTCACAGCAGACAGGCTTAGTGCTGGCACCCCGAAGGGGACCCTGCACCCCAGGACTCACCTGTCTGCAGGAGACAGAAGACCACACAGCCCAGGAGGCAGGGGCTCATGGCGGGGGCGGGGCAGGCGGAGGGCCCTCTGGTGTGTGTGTGGATGAGAGGGGAGAGGGGCGCTCCAGGGAGGCCTTCTGAGATGTCACTGTCCCTGCCAGGCCCCAGAGCCAATCTGTCACTCAGTGCGCCACACCCCTTCCCCCAGAGAATCAAATCAGAAATGAACCTGAGAGATAAGTTCATAACCCGGACACCCATCCAGATAACGGACAAAAGCCTCACACGTTGCTGTAACCTTTCTATATGTGTTAAAGTTTTTTTCCATAAATGTTAAAGTGATTAAACGATTTGTATGTTCTAGTCCAGAGATAAATCTTCATTAACGTGTATATTACTTGTATTTATCTACATATTTCTGGAGTTTTGAATCCTGGGGAATCCTTCTGGTGTCCTGCTGCCCTTTACGATATGTGTCCCAAGAGCACTTCAAGAGGGAGAAGGCAGTGGCACCACAATCCAGTGTTCTTGCCTGGCAAATCCCAGAGATGGGGGAGCCTGGTGGGCTGCCGTCTATGGGGTCACACAGAGTTGGACACGACAGAAGCGACTTAGCAGCAGCAGCAGCAGTACTTCAAGGCTCCATTTCTGCAACACTGACCGCAGTCCTGAGACTGTCCCTCCACCTACCATGCTTCTCCAAGTTTCTGCTCCCAACCTCATCACAGGCTCATCAACATTTGAGGAATTTGTTTGGTCTGCTTCTAATCAATTCAGTGACAGACGGTCCACCAGTCAAATGCAGGTACAGCTCCCTCATGTTCAAGGCAGCCCGTGATTCCCGTGTTGGGGAGAGGGAGCAAGCAGAGCCCATTCAGGCCGGTGACCCACCTTTCTGGGTGGAGAGAATTGGGTGCCCAGCACAGGATGACATTTTGGCGCAAAGGAATACTGATGCAGGAGGGACGTGGAGGGAGGTGCAAACGCCAGGGTGATGAAAAATGCTCAGTTTTTATTTGAGACATTCCTCTCATGGGAATACCTTCTTGTGAAATGTGGCTGCCATTCATTGAGTAACAGTTCATATCACAGAGCCCCAAACTGTATCTTGTTCCACACAACACAACAGGTATATGTAATTTGCTTGTACAGAGATAGTTCCATGAGCGAGGGACCACTGGTGTTGAGAACACACTTGAGCCGGGATGCTAGCTGTAACACTTATGAAGTATGAGATCTGGGCAACTCACGACCCTCAGATGTACAAACAGTTAAAATAATACTTATCTTGATGACTTCAGTGAGCATTAAAACACACCAAGAAGTGAATGTCTGGGAAAGTCTATCGCTCCACCAGGACTGGGCTTGGCAGGCTGGCAGCTGACACACGGGCTCCACTTCCTGAGCTGGGACAGGACTGTTTTTGTCCCAGAGGCACCTGATCATGCAGGGCTGTGTCTTGGCTGCTGGCACAGAGATACACGGCTGAGTCTGTCAGCTCCAAGGGGGTCAGGCTCAGCTCAGAGGCAGCATCACTGAACTGTTTTCCTGAGACCCGATCTGATATGTTTCCTTTTTGATACATTTCCCCATCATAATACTGAACAAGGAACTGGGGGCTCTGGCCCAGGGCCTGTTGGTACCAGGACACAGAGAGGTGTCCAGACTCAGGGGAACATCTCAGAGTCACTTGCTGTTTTCTTGATTTGATCAGGTACTTGGGAGTCTGGGTGACTCCAGAATCCACCAGGCCTGTTGGGGAGGAGACAAGGAAGCTGAGGGCAGAGAACAGGGGAAGCCTCCTGCTGCAGCCCTCATTGACAGGCTTCTATCTCAGGGAGGCAAAGACATCTCAGAAACTCCCACACTGTGTGCAGGACTCACCTGCTCCCAGCAGGCAGAGAGTCACACAGCAGAGGAGCCTGGAGCCCATGGCAGCATCAGGAACCCAGGACCACTGCTGGCTGGGGGCGGGGCTCCTGGGGTGAGGGGGTAAATACTGACCCTCCTGCTTCCCTGATTGGAGCATTTGCCTATGACGTCACAGCTCTGTGTCTCTGCAGGCTGCCCTTGTCCACTGAACCCCTTGCCAGGACCCAGGGCTGGCTCCTCTATGCCCTTCCCTGTCCGGCACAGCCCCTCAGCAAAGGGTGGGTGTGAGGTGAGCACTGTCCCCATGTCCCCATATGCTCATCACATGGCTTTTTCTTCTCTTCCTGTCCCTGCCTGACACTCATCACTCAGGCGTCACTAATCCCTCACCCTCCACTTCCCATGCTGCTCCAGGAGACGGCCCCCTGGACACATCCTGAGGCTCGAGGAACGTCCCCACTCCACTGGGCAGTGAGGAGTCTGTGTCTAGACCACTCAGGGAACTCAAACCTGCTTCCTGATGCAGGCATGTAGCCAAGGTTCCCCTAAGCTGCCCTCTCCAGGGTGACTCTCAACCCCTCCCAGCACACCCTGCTTACCATGGGCCCACAGTGCCTCCTAGTGGCCCATGGTCTCATGGCTCTGTGCCTTCCGTCTAAAACAAGAATACAAATTCCCCACACTCTACACTTTCAACCCCTACACACACACACACACACACACACACACACACACACCCTTATCTGCCGCCTTCCCACCAGGATGAATTAGGGCTGATTTCAAGTCTAGGCTTAGCCTGTAGAGGTAAAACTCTGTACGATCAGACATTTCTACTAAGAAGGAGATAACTGCTTCACCACTACAGTGACAGTAGGTAGCTAAAATGGAGTAATACAGGCAATAGAAATAAGCGCTCTCATGATCTCAAATGAAGCCAGCCTGGACACTGTATTCCAGCCCTCTTTCTCATTAATCAGATCCATACATTTCCAGATTTCATATTTAAATTAAGCATTACCAAATTCTAGCAGGTACAATTAATTAAGAGGCTTTATGAGGCATTTATTTCCTATGAATTTGTAAAATCTTGATATAATAAGATACCATCGAGGAAATACTTTGACTTTGAGAAGATTTATCTGAGGGAAATGATAGAAACCTGGTCCAGGATAATTGAGATGCTAAGAAAGAGGGGCAGGAAGGGAGAACACACACACCCAGCCTGTCTTCCTCCTGGTATTGGACTCCCAAGGGATTTTGGATGGTTTCCAATTAACTGAGGTTGTTTCCTCTTTGATGACCCCAAGAGCTTGCTCAAACACGCCCGCTTACACGTGGTTACAAAGCTCCCTGTGTCAGGAAGGGACATGACCCAGATGAGGGCAGAGCAGTGTGTCTGGAGCAGAGAGGGCAGGGGAGCTGAGGCCAAGGCAGTAAAGGAGGAAAGACCCGCCCCTCTGGTGGGCAAGAGCAGGGAGCACTTGAGAGCTAGGCTGTGGGAGAAACTTCCAGACAGACAGCAATGAGGTGCTGGGAGAGACAAGAGGGTCTAGATATATCTGATTTACTAATATTCTTTCCTTCTGGAGATCCTAGGCTGATGCATAAGAGTCAGAACTAGTCAGAAGTGATCCAGTCCAAACCGCATCCAGGGAGGATGCAAAGGAAACACATAGATGGATCGTGGACAAGTGTCTCTGAGTCCCTGGGGTCAGATCCAGGCCTGTCCAGGAAACCCATCCAGGGTCACAGAGCTGGCACATGGTCCCCAAGACTGTGAGGTTCCCGGTGCTAGGAGCTTGCACGTGGATCCCCTGTCTTTTTGCACAGAGATCAGGTGGCCATGCAGCTCCGTGGAGTAACTGCTGGCACAGAAGTACACAGATGTCTGGGAGCGGTTGGCGGACTCCAACGTGAGAGCGAAGTTCTCTGTGCTTAGTCTGGAGACACTGTAGCCCTCGGGCATGTCTCCTTTCTCTGTGGTGGGAGCAGCAGCTGAGTAATGGATCAGCCTCAGCCCACTTCCCGGGTCTTGTCGGTACCAGTACATGCGGTCATGACCCAGATCCTGAGTACATTTCAGTGTAGCCTTCTGTCCTGTCTTCACGACCTGGCATCTGGGGTCCTGAGTGACACCAGCATGGACCGCCCCTGTGGAGAAGGAGGACCCATGCAGCAGTCACAGTGGACAGGCTTAGTGCTGGCACTCCTAAGGGGACCCTGCCCCCCAGGACTCGCCTGCCTGCAGGAGACAGAAGACCACACAGCCCAGGAGGCAGGGGCTCATGGCAGGGGTGGGGCAGGCGGAGGGCCCTCTGCTCTTAGTGTGCATGAGAGGGGAGAGCGGCTCTCCAGGGAGTCCTTCTGAGATGTCACTGTCCCTGCCAGGCCCCAGAGCCAATCTGTCACTCAGGAGGGCCACGCCCCTTCCCCCGGAGGCTCAAATCAGAAATGAACCTGAGTGAACCATTCACATGGGACTGACCTAGACAGCATATTATCAAGCAGAGACATTACTTTGCCAACAAAGGTCCGTCTTGTCAAAGCTATGGTTTTTCCAGTAGTCATGTTTAACTTGAGAGTTGGAATATAAAGAAAGCTGAGCACCAAAGAATTGATGCTTTTGAACTGTGGTGTTGGAGAAGACTCTGGAAAGTCCCTTGAACTGCAAGGAGATCCAAGCAGTCCATCCTAAAGAAATCAGTCCTGAATATTCATTGGAAGGACTGATGCTGAAGCTAAAACTCCAATATTTTGGCCACCTGATGCGAAGAACTGACCCATTGAAAAGACCCAGATGCTGGGCAAGATTGTAGACGGGAGGAGAAGGGGACAACAGAGAATAAGATGGTGGATGGCATCTCCTACTCAATGGACATGTGTTTGAATAAACTCCAGGAGTTGGTGATGGACAGGAAAGCCTGACGTGCTGCAGTCCATGGCGTCACAAAGCATTGGGCACGACTGTACGACTGAACTGACCTGAACAGCTCACAACAGGGAGACCCATCAGCTCAATGAACATAAGCCTTATATTTGTTGTAAATTTTCCATAAAACTCTTCACAACCTTATATATACTTTATTCCAGAACTAGCTGTTCATTATTACATACATTCAGTTTAGTGATCTGTAGTTTATTATTTCTGTAGTTTTGAATCTCAGGGAAAATCCTCAGGGCTTCCTGCTGCCCTTTATGACTCACGTGTCCCAAATAATCCCTCATGTTTCTATTGTGTTTAATTGACAACAGTCCAGTTCATGTCCTTCCACCCACAATGACTCTGGATCTGGTTCCCTAACCTTAGGGCAGGCTCATCAACACTTGAAATATCCTTGGGCTCTCTTTCTTATTAATTCACTGACTGATAGCTGCTGCTGCTACTGCTAAGTCACTTCAATTGTGTTCGAGTCTGTGCAACCCCAGAGACGGCAGCCCACCAGGTTCCCCCGTCCCTGGGATTCCCAGGCAAGAACACTGGAGAGGGTTGCCACTTCCTTCTCCAATGCATGAAAGTAAAAAGTGAAAGTGAAGTCGATCAGTACTGTCTGACTCTTCTCGACCCCCTGGACTGCAGCTCACCAGGCTCGGTGCCTGTCACATGCAGGCTCAGTTCCTTCATGTCCACCTGAGCATGTGCTTCTTGAGTTGAGGAGTTGGGGAGCAGCAAGCCCAACCACCTCCGGCCTGTGACCCGGCTTTCTTTGAGGAGAGAAGCTGGTTGCCCAGCATCACGGATGACATGTGGGCACAAAGGAGTACAGACGTGGGAGGGATGTCGGGAGAGATGGCTGACCCCACGGTAAAGGAAAAATGCTCGGATTTTACGTGAGACATCCATTGCATGGGGGTACTTCCTTGTGAAGCGGGGCAGCCATTCAGTAACCGATATTCTAGAGCCCCAGACTGTATCTCATGCACAAACCTCACACTTGGAAGGACCCTGCACTAGCTGCCATGCTCTGCTGCTGTGATTTTCAAATTCTCAATCATTTCTGAACCTGAATATCATGCACCTGGTCCTGAGTGGGTGACCGCGGTGACCTCCTGATGAGCTGGTTTCCATGAAACCCGATCGCACGTCTGGGGTCTGGGGGACTAACCATTCCTGGGGCCTCAGAGATAAAATCACAGAAGCTAAGGTCAGAAGCAACGAATGAGCTCGATGTTGTAGCCACAAAAACAAGCCTACAGTTGGAGCCTGGCAAGTCCATGGGATCCACACCTGTGCTCAGAATGTCTCTGGTCCAAGAGACAGTGGGACCCACAGCCCAGGAGACTAGTGCCCAGGCCAGGCCACTACAGAAAGGGGGACTTTTTAGTTCAACTCCTGTGACTCAGACACTGGGGTCAAATCCAAGGCAAGCCTTCTCCTGACATGAAATGATCTCTCACCAAATTGCTGCTGCTGGTTGTCTGCTCAGTCCCACCACCAGTGTGAGAACAGGAGACCTTGCTATCTGTGTCACATGGTACCTCAAAGGAATTTCCTAGGAGATGAGGACTTCCTGTCAAAATAGCATCATAGAATCATTTCAGAGAATGTGTGCACGAGAAAAGAAATTTATGAACGTGAATAAATAATTAAAAAAAAAAAGCCTGTAGCAGCAGGGAAGACCTTTGGATGGTCATTTTCCAAACCACCCATCTCCAGATAGCATAGTCCCTGACATGGATATGGTGCTCACATGCTTTCAAGAACTTCTTTACCCATAATACTTTCTGCTGGACAAGGAAATGGCAACCCACTCCAGTACTCTTGCCTAGAAAATTCCATGGATGGAGGAGCCTCGTGGGCTACAGTCCATTGGGTCACAAAGAGTGAGCGACTGAGCGACTTCACTTTCAAAGTATGAATAGGTATATTTTAATAAACATTTTAGTTCATAAAGCAGATGACCTTCCATAATGTCGGTGGCCTTCATGAAACCAGGTGAAGAGATGAATAGACGAAAACGCTGATCCTCCCCCAAGTAAGAGATAATTGTCAGCCGATGGCCTTCACACTGGACCGTTGGTCCTTCTGCTTTTGGACTTAAACATCAGCTCCCCTCAGTCTCCAGTAGCACCAGACCCGCTTACAGCTTTTGGACTTACCAGCCTTCACAACTATGTAGCCGATTGCCTTAAACTACATGTGTATATGAATGTGTGTGTGTGTGTTTCTGTGTATTCTTTATTCTATGTGGGGGACAGTTTTATGGGGGCAAAGACCACAGGTAATGAGGACAGGCTTGAATTAAATTCCTTGATCTGAAAGTAATGACATATAAGATGTGGACAAGTCACTTCCCCTCAGATGTATAAACAGGTA
Organism: Bos grunniens; assembly: GCF_055505025.1. NCBI lineage: Eukaryota > Metazoa > Chordata > Mammalia > Artiodactyla > Bovidae > Bos > Bos grunniens. The sequence goes on from NC_141168.1 coordinate 14,448,502, forward strand.
AAATAATTCTTACCTAGCATGATCTTTGGAAGCATTAAAACACAGCAGAGGAAGAACGTCTGGGAGATTCTATCGGATCTATCTAGGCCTGACAGGCAGGCAGTCACCCTCACAGCCACTTCCTGAGCTGGGGCAGGAGTGTTTTTGTCCCAGAGGCACCTGATCATGCAGGGCTGTGTCTTGGCTGCTGGCACAGAGATACACGGCTGAGTCTGTCAGCTCCAAGGAGCTCAAGTTCAGCTCGGAGCGAAAGTCACTAAACTGTTTTCCTGAGAATCGATCCGGGAGCTGTGCTTCTCCACTCACTTCCTGCCTGTAATACTCAACGAGGAACTTGGGGCCCTGGCCCAGGGCCTGTTGGTACCAGTACACAGAGAGGTGTCCAGAGACAGGGGAGCATCTCAGGGTCCCTCGCTGTCCTCTTGCTTTAATCAGGTATCTCGGGGTTTGGGTGACTCCAGAATCCACAAGGCCTGTGGGGGAAGAAGACTGGGGCTGAGAAAGAACGTGAGAGAGAACCCGATGGTGCCTTGGATTCAGGCAGAGTCAGGCCAGGAACACGGATTCCCCGCTGTGCCAAGGACCCACCTGCTGCCAGGAGACACAGAGCCACACAGCAGACAGGGCTGCAGCCCATGGCAGGAGGGGCAGAGCTGGTAGGTGACTCCTTGCTCAGAGCTCTGCTTCTCTGAGAGCTGGGGTTTTGGGCCTCCTTCCTCTGACTGGAGGTGAGGCAGTGACGTCACTGTTCTGATGTCACTGCCTCTGCTGGTTCCCAGGAATCGGACCTCTCATTCCAGGTCACTGATACAGGAACCCTGCTCTGTCCTACAAAGTCTCTTAGATGACCTGTGAGGTGGACTGCTGGTCTAGGCGAGGCTGGGTTTATGATCGACGCCCTTCCCCATGGCTCCTTCGCTTTTCTCTTCAGGCAGGTTTTGCTCTTTTCTGTTTCTCTTTCCTACTACCTCCCAGCTCCATACCCTTCACTTTTGCTGCAACCTCAGGGCTCCCTCAGCACTGCATAGTTGAACTTCATGGCTCCCAGCTGGGACAGCAAGCCTGCAAAATAGTGCCTATCCTAGTAAGGCTTCTAGAGATAAAAATACCAAATAAAGCTTTTTCTTAAGCCTCCTGGTCCTAGGCACTAGCTCTGCCTGCTTGCTCTGCCCCAGAAACTTGTGGAGTTTCTCAGCTGCACAGCGTCCCCATGTGCTCTATGCGTGGAAACCAAGATTGTCTGCCCATGTTAATAGTCGTGGGATGTGTTCATATTAGAAAATATTTCACTGTTTGCCGAAAGAACTGTCTTTGCTTGCTTTGTTTTTCTAAAGAACACACACACAATTAGAAACACAAACACACAAAGCAGCCTGCCATAGCTGATTCATGATTTTGTATTTCAAGAGAAAAGAAATGTGCTCGTGCAGGAAATATTTAGTACTTTGACTTTTAGAAGATTGTGATGAGGGAGATGCTACAAACTTGGGTTAGCTTTTGTTGGTGGTGGTGTTCTTCAGTTGATAACTTGAGTCCAACTCATTGAAACCCCATGTCATGCAGCATCCCAGGCTCCCCTGTTCTTCACTATCTCACACAGTTTGCTCAAATTCATGTCTGTTGAGTCGGTGATGCTATCTAACCACCTTTTGCTCTGCCACCCCCTTCTCCTCTTGATTTCAGTCTTTCCATCATCAGGGGCTAGGCTATTTAGATGCTAAAGACAGGCAATGGTGGAGAATACATACACACACAGCTTGTCTCTCCTCCTCAGGGACGACCAAGGAATTTTGGATGATTAATGTTTAACTGAGTTTGCATTCTCTTTGAGGACCCCAGATAACCTTCTCAAACACGCCCAGTTAGGGATCATTACAAGGTTCCCTGGGTGATGGGCAAGGACATGACCCAGATGAGGGAGGAGCATCAAGGCTGAGGTAGAGAAGAGTGGGAACGAGGGCCAGGAAGGTGGGAGAGAAAGGCCCACATCTGGGGAAGCTGTACAAGAGCAGAGACCACTCAAGGGCCAGCCTGGGGGAGAGCCTTCCACAGAGACAGGCATGCGGTGCCCGGTGGGGAGACAAGCAGGTCTAGATGTATCTGATTTCCCAACATCATTCCCTCCTGGAGGCCTCATGTTCAGACTGATGACTAGCAGTCAGAGCTGGGTAGCATCTTTAGGCTCGCATGGCAGCTAGAGTGAAAAGACAGAGAGTGAGGGTGGACACATGTCTACGAGGCCCTGTTGTCAGGTCCGTGCCAGGAAGATCGAACATCGCTGGCTATGCTGCCAGTATGTGTCTGTGGGCTCCGAGTCTCCAGGTGCTAGGAGCCTGCAAGGGGCTCCCCAGGATCCAGGCTGCAGGGCCCTCATCTGCTTTTTTGCACAGAAAGGAGGTGGCCGTGCAGCACCGTGGAGTAACTGCTGGCACAGAAGTACACAGATGTCTGGGAGCGGTTGGCAGACTCCAGCGTGAGAGGGAAGTCCTTTGTGCTTGGTCTGGAGACGCTGTAACCCTCGGGTATGTCTCCTTTAACCGTGTCAGGAGCACCAACTGAGTAATGGATCAGCCTCAGCCCATGTCCCAAGTCTTGTCGGTACCAGTACATGCGGTCATGACCCAGATCCTGAGTACATGTCAGTGTAGCCTTCTGTCCTGTCCTCACGACCTGGAATCTGGGGTCCTGTGTGACACCAGCATGGACCGCCCTTGTGGAGAAGGAGGACCGATGCTGCAGCAGTCACAGCGGACAGGCTTAGTGCTGGCACCCCGAAGGGGACCCTGCCCCCCAGGACTCACCTGCCTGCAGGAGACAGAAGACCATACAGCCCAGGAGGCAGGGGCTCATGCCGGGGGTGGGGCAGGCATAGGGCCCTCTGGTCTGAGTGTGGATGAGAGGGGAAAGGGGCTCTCCAGGGAGTCCTTCTGAAATGTCACTCTCCCTGCCAGGCCCCAGAGCCAACCTGTCACTCAGGGGCCACGCCCCTTCCCCAGAGGCTCAAATCATAAGTGAATCTGAGGGATAAGTTCACAACCCGGAGCCCCATCCAGATCAATGGACATAAGCTGTACAAGTTGATGAAACTCTTCTGTAAAACTGATTAAATTTTGTGTGTGTTCTAATCCAGAAATAATTCACATTGATACATGTATTACTTCTATTTATCTGCATATATCTGTAGTTTAAATCTTGTGGAAATCCTTCTGGCTTCCTGTCGCCCTGTTTAACTCATGTGTCCCAGTAGGACTTCCAGGTTCCATTTCTGCATAACTGACCACAGTCCTGAGATTGTCCCTCCACCTACCATGTTTCTCCAGGTCTCTGCTCCCAAACTCACTGCAGGCTCATCAACATTTGAGAAATCTGTTTGGTCTATTTCTAATCGAGTCACTGACAGACGGTCCGCCAGCCAAATGTGGGTGCAGCTTCTTCATGTTCCAGGAGGCCCTGCTTCCCATGTCGGTGCAGGGCAGGGAGCAAGCAGAGCCCCCTCAAGACTGGGACCCACCTCTCTTGGTGGAGAGAAGCTGGGCACCCAGCACAGGGTGACGTATTGTCACAAAGGAATTCAGATGTAGGAGGGACATGGAGGGAGGTGCAGACTTCAGGGCAAATGAAACATGTTCTGTTTTTATTTGAGACATTCCTCCCATGGGAATATCTCAGAGGCTCCCACACTGTGTTCAGGACTCACCTGCTCCCAAAAAGCAGAGTCGCACAGCAGAGGAGCCTGGAGCCCATGGCAGCATCAGGAACCCAGGACCACTGCTGGCTGGGGCTGGGGCTCCTGGGTGAGGGGGTAACTGCTGATCCTCCTGCTTCCCTGATTGGAGCATTTGCCTATGATGTCACTGCTCTGTGTCCCTGCAGGCTGCCCTTGTCCCCTGGACCCCTTGCTTGGACCCAGGGCTGGCTCCTCTATGCCCTTCCCAGTCCCGCACAGCCCCTCAGCAAACGGTGGGTGTGAGGTGATCACTGTCCCCATGTTCCCATATGCCCATAACATGGCATTTTTCTTCTCTTCCCGTCGCTGCCTGACACTCATCACCCAGCCCTCACCAGCCACACTGATCTCTCAGCCTCTGCTTCCCATGCTGCTCCACTTACAGCCCCCTGGACACATCCTGAGGCTCGAGGAATGTGCCCACTCCGCTGGGCAGTGAGGAGTCTGTGCTGGGTCCATGTGTCTGGACCACTCAGGGAGCTCAAACCTGCTCCCTGATGCAGGCATGTAGCCAAGGTTCCCCTAAGCTGCCCTCTCCAGGGTGACTCTCAACCCCTCCCAGCACACCCTGCTCACCATGGGCCCACAGTGCCTCCTAGTGGCCCATGGTCTCACGGCTCTGTGCCTTCCATCTAAAACAAGAATACAAATTCCCCACACTCCACACTTTCAACCCCTACACACACACACACACACACACACACACACACACACACACACACACACACCCTTCATATGCTGCCTTCCCAGCATGGCTGAATTAGGGTTGATCTTCAAGTCTAGTCTTAGCCTGTGGAGGTAAAACTCTGTATGATCAGACTTTTCTACTAAGAAGGCAGGAATTCCTGCACCACTCCACTGACAATAGTCAGCTAAAATGGAGTAATGCTGCTGCTGCTGAGTCGCTTCAGTCGCGTCCGACTCTGTGCGACCCCAGAGACGGCAGCCCACCAGGCTCCCCCGTCCCTGGGATTCTCCAGGCAAGAGTACTGGAGTGGGTTGCCAGTGCCTTCTCCGAAAATGGAGTCATACGGGCAATAAAAATAGGTGCTCCATGATCTCAAATGAAGCCAGCCTGGACACCTGTATTCCAGACCTCCTTTTGATTATGCAGATCCATACATTTCCAGATTTCATATTTAAATTTAGCATGACCCAATTCTAGCAGGTGCATTTTATGAAGAGGTTTTATGTGTATTAACCTATTTATTTCCTATGAACTTGTAAAATATTGATATAATAAGACACCATGAAGGAAATATTTTGACTTTGAGAAGATTTCTCTGAGGGAAATGGTAGAAACCTGGTCTAGGATAATTGAGATGCTAAGAAAGAGGGGCGGGAAGGGAGAACACACACACCCAGCCTGTCTCTCCTCCTGGAAATGGACTCCCAATGGACTTCGGCTGGTTTCCAATTAACTGAGGTTGTTTTCTGTTTGGTCACCCCAAGAGCTTGCTCAAACACGCCTGCTTACACGTGGTTACAAAGCTCCCTGTGTCAGGAAATGACATGACCCAGATGAGGGCAGAGCAGTGTGTCTGGACAGATAGGGCAGGGGAGCTGAGGCCAAGGCAGTAAAGGAGGAAAGACCCGCCCCTCTGGTGGGCAAGAGCAGGGAGCACTTGAGAGCTAGGCTGTGGGAGAAACTTCCAGACAGACAGCAATCAGGTGCGGCAGAGACACAAGAGGGTCTAGATATATCTGATTTACTAATATTCTTCCCTTCTGGAGGTCTTAAGCTGATGAGGAAGAGTCAGAACTAGTCAGAATTGATTGCAGTCCGAACTGCATCCAGGGAGGATGCAAAGCAAAGACAGAGACTGATGGTGGACATGTGTCTCCGAGTCCCTGGGGTCAGATCCAGGCCTGTCCAGGTCACACATCCAGGGTCACAGAGCTGGCACGTGGTCCCCAGGGCTCTGAGGCTCCCTGTGCTAGGAGCCTGCGTGTGGGACCCTGTCTTTTTGCACAGAGAGCAGGTGGCCATGCAGCGCCGTGGAGTAACTGCTGGCACAGAAGTACATGGATGTTTGGGAGTGGTTGGCGGACTCCAGAGTGAGAGGAAAGTGGTTTTTGCTTGATCTGGAGACACTGTACCCGTCGGACACATCTCCTTTCACCGTGGTGGGAGGTCCAGCTGAGTAATAGATCAGCCTCAGCCCGTGTCCCAGGTCTTGTCGGTACCAGTACATAGAGTCATGACCCAGATCCTGAGTACATGTCAGTGTCATGCTCTGTCCTCTCCTCACGACCTGGAATCTGGGGTCCTGAGTGACTCCAGCATGGACTGCCCCTGTGGAGAAGGAGGACCGATGCTGCAGTCACAGCAGACAGGCTTAGTGCTGGCACCCCCAAGGGGACCCTGCCCCCCAGGACTCATCTGCCTGCAGGAGACAGAAGACCACACAGCCCAGGAGGCAGGGGCTCATGGTGGGGTGGGGCAGGCAGAGGGCCCTCTGGGCTGAGTGTGGACGAGATGGAGAGGGGCTCTCCAGGGAGTCCTTCTGAGATGTCACTGTCCCTGCCAGGCCCCGGAGCCAACCTGTCACTCAGGGGGCCACGCCTCTTCCCCCAGAGGCTCAAATCAGAAATGAACCTAAGTGAACAGTTCACATATGACCGACCTAGGCAGTGTATGAAAACACAGAGACATTACTTTACCAACAAAGGTCCGTCTAGTCAAAGCTATGGTTTCTCCAGTAGTCATGTATGGATGTGAGAGTTGGACTATACAAAGAATTGATGCTTTTGAATTGTGGTGTTTGAGAAGACTCCTGAGAGTCACTTGGACTGTAAGGAGATCCATGCAGTCCATCCTAAAGGAAATCACTCCTGAATATTCATTGGAAAGGCTGATGCTGAAGCTCAAACTCCAACATTTGGCCACCTGATGCGAAGAACTGACGCATTTGAAAAGACCCTGCTGCTGGGCCAGATTGAAGGCAGGAGGAGAAGGGGATGACAGAGGATGAGATGTTTGGATGGCATCACCATCTCAATGGATATGAGTTTGGGTAAACCGGAGGAGTTGGTGATGGACAGGGAGGCTGGAGTGCTGGGTCCAAGGGGTCGCACAGAGTCAGACCCGACTGACTGTCAACTTGACTCTGCCATGGGTATTTAGCTTTATTTTTCTGGATGCTCCTAAGGGGGTGTTTTTGGAAAAGTTAACATCTGAATAGGTATATTTTAATAATAGATTAGATTAACATTTTATTTCTTAAGCAGATGACCTTCCATAATGTCGGTGGGCTTCATAAAACCAGCTATGCTGCCAGTATGTGTCTGTGGGCTCGGAGTCTCCAGGTGCTAGGAATCTGCAAGGGGCTCCCCGAGTTCCAGGCTGCAGGGCCCTCATCTGCTTTTTTGCACAGAAAGGAGGTGGCCATGCAGCACTGTGGAGTAACTGCTGGCACAGAAGTACACAGATGTCTGGGAGTGGTTGGCAGACTTCAGCGTGAGAGGGAAGTCCTTTTTGCTTGGTCTGGAGACGCTGTGGCCCTCGGGCACATCTCCTTTCACCGTGGTGGGAGGGTCATCTGAGTAATGGATCAGCCTCAGCCCGTGTCCCAGGTCTTGTCGGTACCAGTACATAGAGTCATGACCCAGATCCTGAGTACATGTCAGTGTCACATTCTGTCCCGTCCTCACGACCTGGAATCTGGGGTCCTGAGTGACTCCAGCATGGACCGCCCCTGTGGAGAAGGAGGACCAATGCTGCAGTCAGAGCGGACAGGCTTAGTGCTGGCACCCCGAAGGGGACCCTGCCCCCAGGACTCACCTGCCTGCAGGAGACAGAAGACCACACAGCCCAGGAGGCAGGGGCTCATGGCGGGGGCGGGGCAGGCGGAGGGCCCTCTCGTGTGTGTGTGGATGAGAGGGGAGAGGGGCTCTCCAGGGAGGCCTTCTGAGATGTCACTCTCCCTGCCAGGCCCCGGAGCCAACGTGTCACTCAGGGGCCACGCCCCTTCCCCAGAGGCTCAAATCATAAGTGACCCTGAGAGAGAAGTTCACAACACAGAGACCCATCCAGATCAATGGACTTGAGCCTTATGAGTTGTTGTATCCTTTCTATAAACAGTTTACAACTTTAAGTGTGTTGTATTCCAGAGATAATTCTTCATTCCTAAGATGTGAAGTTATATGCAGATTTCGAACTGCAGGGTTGTGGGGTTCTCAGTGCTCCTAAACAGCACATTGTTCAAGAGTCAACTACAATCCATACATCAGTAAAGTTGATTTTAAGATGCCTGATGAGGATTGTGTGTTACATGCTCTGGTTAATTTCCTGCACTAAATCAACAGGCAGAAATATTTTCACCCCTGTGATTTCTAAAGGCCTCAGCTGGAGGCAAAATGTGTCCATCTCTATATTTGCACCTAAGAAATGGTGGAAGAGGCTGTCAGAGATTAGCAAAGGGACTCAGGAAATCCAGCGTCCTGTTATGTGCCAGGGACTTCATGCTTCCTAAATTCCTAGGCAAGCCTGGAAGTTGTTGGGATGAATAATTTAATGTGTCACCTTGACTAGGCCACAGATGTTTAGTTCAACATTGTTCTGAATGTCCCTGTGAGGATGTCTTGGTGAGAGATAAATATGTGAAAAATTATCAATAGATTTTAAAATCAGATTAGATGAACATCTTTATTGGTAAGGCAGATGAACTTCCATAATGTAGTAGGTCTCATGCAAAGAGATGAAGAAATGAACAGAACAAAAACCCTAAACCTCTCTTGGGTAGGAGAGAATTATCCAGCTGATGGCTTCAATAGACTATCACTTCTTCCTGCCTAACAGCCTTTGAATTTAAACATCAGCTCTTCTTAGGTCTCTAATAACATGAGCCCAGCTTCTTAGACTTATCATTGTTGAAATTAAGAACTATGTGAGTCAACTCCTTTAAATGATATGTATCCCATAAAATAAATATCTATCTATCTATCTATATATAGATATATATATATGTAAAACACGACATATATATTTGTTATATGGGAGAATTATTCAATGGGGGTGAGGACCACAGTGATAAGGACAGATATGAGTCTGATTCCTTGTTCTGATATTTATCTGATTCCTTGTTCTGATATTTATGAAGTATGAGATCTGGGCAAGCCACTCCCTGTCAGATGTGTAAAGAGTTAAAATAATACTTATCTTGTATAATCTTTGGGAGCATTAAAACATATCAAGACATGAATGTCTGGGAAAGGCTGTCTGCTCTCCCAGGACTTGGGCCTGGCTAGCTGGCAGTCGATACCCTCACACAAACTTCCTGAGCTGGGGAAGGAGTGTTTCTGTACCAAAGGCACCTGATCATGCAGGGCTGTGTCTTGGCTGCTGGCACAGAGATGCACAGCTGAATCCTTCAGCTCCAAGGAGTCAAGCTTAGTTCAGAGCTAGAGTCACTGAACTGTTGACCTGAGAATCGCCCTGATAGGTTTGCTTCTTCTCTCACATTCTGTTGAAATACTGAACAAGGAACTGGGGGCCCTGGCCCAGGGCCTGTTCGTACCAGTACACAGAGCGGTGTCCACAGTCAGGGGAACATCTCAGCGTCACCTGCTGCTTTCTTGATTTGATCAGGTATTCGGGGTCTGGGTGATTTCAGAATCCACCAGGCCTCTTGGGAAGAGACAAGGAAGCTGAGGGCAGAGCACAGGGAAGCCTCCTGCTGCAGCCCTCATCGCCAGGCTTCTATCTCAGGGAGGCAAAGACATCACAGAAGCTCCCACACTGTGTCCAGGCCTCACCTACTCCCAGAAGGAAGAGGTCACACAGCAGAGGAGCCTGGAGCCCATGGCAGCATCAGGAACCCAAGACAGCTGCTGACTGGGGGCGGGACTCCTGGGTGAGTGGTGTAAAGTGCTGACCCTCCTGCTCCCTGATTGGAGCATTTGTCTATGACATCACTGCTCTGTGCCTCTGCAGGCTGTTTCCAAATCCACTGGACCCCTTGCCAGGACCCATGGTGGGCTCCTCTATGCCCTTCCTGCCCTTCCCAGCCCCTGAGCAAGGGGTGGGTGTGAAGGGTGCCCCATCCCCATATCCCCAATGCCCACAGCATACCTTGTTGTCCTCTGCCAGCCCCTGCCTGACATGCAGCCAGGCACTCACCTGGCTGGCAATCACCAGGCATTCAGCTGACAATCACCCAGCCCTCACCAGCCATCCCAACCCCTCACCTCCCTTGCAGCTCCTGGAGACCGTCTCCTGGGCACATCCTGAGGATCCAGGCACATCCCCACTTTCCTGGGCAGTGAGGAGTCTGTACTGGTTCCATGGGTCCTGGAACCTCAGCACGTCAGGGAACTGAAACCTGCTTTCTCATTCAGGCATGTAGCCAAGGTTCCTTAAAGCTGCCCTCCCCAGGGTGACTCTCCACCCCTCCCAGGACCCCCTGCTTACCGTGGGCCCACAGTGCCTCCTCGTGGCCAATGGTCCACAGTCTCATGGATCTGTGCCTTCTGCCAAAGCAAGAATGTAAATACCCCACAGCCTGAACACACACACACACACACACACACACACACACACACACACACACACTTGTTCTACTGTCTTCCCAAGCTGGCTGACTTAAGATTGATCTTCAAATTCCCTCTTAACCTCTGGAGATAAAAGACTGTGGAAACCAACATTTCCATTAAGAAGAAAATAATTGCACATACTAAATGGCAACCCACTCCAGTGTTCTTGCCTGGAGAATGCCAGGGACGGGGGAGCCTTGTGGGCTGCTGTCTGTGGGGTCGCACAGAGTTAGACACAACTGAAGTGACTTAGCAGTGTCACAGTAGTATGCTAAGGTGGAATCACACAGACCTTCATACAGACACTCTGATGAGCTCAGGTGAATACAGCCTGGAGCACTGCATTCCGTAGATCCCTCTGATTAATCAGATCCACATATTTCTAGATTTTCTATATAAATTTAGTATTACCAATTCTAGGTAATGGATTTACATACAGAGATCATATATATATAAACCCATTTAGTTTTAAAGTTATAAAACTTTGAAATAAAAAAACCAGCCGTCCACTATATTTGACCTCGATGTAGCTGGGCGTGGTATGAGACTGCACACTCAGTGTCACACTGCAGGCATGTAGCCCTGGGTTCCAAGGCTCCGTGTGTGAGACGCCTGCAAGGAGCTCTCCTCCTTCCAGGCTGCAGGGCTTCCCATATGTTTTTGCACAGAGAGGAGGTGGCCGTGCAGCGCTGTAGATAACCACAGGTGCAGAAGTACACAGATGTCTGGGAGTGGTTGGCAGACTCCAGCGTGAGAAGGAAGTTCTCTGTGCTTGGTCTGGAGACACTGTAGCCCTCGGGCACGGCTCCTCTCTCCGTGGGGGGAGGGATAACTGAGTAATGGATCAGCCTCAGCCCGTGTCCTGGGTCTTGTCGGTACCAGTACATATAGCTAAAGCTCAGGTCCTGAGTACATGTCAGTGTCGCGTTCAGTCCTCTTCTCACGACCTGGAATCTGGGGTCCTGAGAGACACCAGCATGGACCGCCCCTGTGGAGAAGGAGGACCGATGCTGCAGTCACAGCGGACAGGCTTAGTGCTGGCACCCCCAAGGGGACCCTGCCCCCCAGGACTCACCTGCCTGCAGGAGACAGAAGACCACACAGCCCAGGAGGCAGGGGCTCATGGTGGGGGTGGGGCAGGCGGAGGGCCCTCTGGTCTGAGTGTGGATGAGAGGGGAAAGGGGCTCTCCAGGGAGTCTTTCTGAGATGTCAGTGTCCTTGCCAGGCCCCAGAGCCAAGCTGTCACTCAGGGGGCCACGCCCCTTCCCCCAGAGGCTCAAATCAGAAATAAACCTGAGTGAAGAGTTCACAACATGGAGACCTGTCCAGAACAACAGACATAATCTCACAAGTTGCTGTAACCTTTCTGTAAATGTTAAAGGTTTTTCTGTAGATGTTAAACTGATTAAATGTTTTGTATGTTTTAGTCCAGACATTAGTATTCATTAACATGTATATTACTTGTATTTATTTATATATTTCTGAAGTGTTGAATCCTGGGGAAATCCTTCTGGCATCCTACTGCCCTTTATGATATGTGTCCCAAGAGCACTTCAAGCAGAGAAGGCAATGGCACCCCACTCCAGTGTTCTTGCCTGGAAAATCCCAGGGATGGGGGAACCTGGTGGGCTGCCGTCTATGGGGTTGCACAGAGTTGGACACGATGAAGCGACTTAGCAGCAGCACTTCAAGGCTCCCTTTCCGCAACATTGCCCACAGTCCTGAGACAGTCCCTCCACCTACCGTGTTTCTCCAGCTTTCTGCTCCCAACCTCATCTCAGGCTCAACAACATTTGAGGAATTCTTTGGTCTGCTTCTAATGAATTCACTGACAGACGGTCCACCGGTCAAACGCAGGTACAGCTCCTACATGGTCACAGCAGCCGGTGATTCCCGTGTTGGGGGGAGGGAGTAAGCAGAGCCCCCTCAGGCCGGTGACCCACTTTTCTGGGTGGAGAGAATTGGGTGCCCAGCACAGGATGACGTTTTGGCACAAAGGAATACAGATGCAGGAGGGACGGAGGGAGGTGCAGACGCCAGGGTGATGAGAAATGCTCAGTTTTTATCTGAGACGTTCCTCCCATGGGAATACTTCCTTGTGAAGTGTGGCTGCCATTCATTGAGTACCAGTTCATATCACAGAGCCCCGAACTGTATCTTGTTCCACACAACACAACGCGTACATGTAACTTGCTCTGTACACAGTTCCATGAGTGAAGGGACCACGGGTACTGAGAACACACTTGCGCCGGGATGCTCGCTGTAACACTCATGAAGTATGAGGTCTGGGCAACTCACGTCCCCTGAGATGTACAAACAGTTAAAATGGTACTCACCTTGATGACGTTAGGGAGCATTAAAACATATCAAGAAGTGAATGTCTGGGAAAGTCTCTCGCTCTACCAGAGACTGGGCTTGGCAGGCTGGCAGCTGACACTCAGGCACCACGTCCTGAGCTGGGGCAGGAGTGTTTTTGTCCCAGAGGCACCTGATCATGCAGGGCTGTGTCTTGGCTGCTGGCACAGAGATACACAGCTGAGTCCTTCAGCTCCAAGGAAGTCAAGTTCAGCTCAGAGCTAGAGTCACTGAACTGTTTTCCTGAGACTCGATCTGATATGTTTCCTTTCTCATACTCTGCCCTATTGTAATACTGAATGAGGAATTGGAGGCCTTGTCCCAGGGCCTGTTGGTACCAGTACACAGATCTGTGTCCAGACTCAGGGGAACATCTCAGTATCACTTGCTGTTTTCTTGATTTGATCAGGTATTTGGGGGTCTGGGTGACTTCAGAATCCACCAAGCCTGTTGGAGAGGAGACAAGGAAGCTGAGGACAGAGCACAGGGAAGCCTCCTGCTGCAGCCCTCATCGCCAGGCTTCTATCTCAGAGAGGCAAAGACATCTCAGAAACTCCCACACTGTGTCCAGGACTCACCTGCTCCCAGGAGGCAGAGAGTCACACAGCAGAGGAGCCTGGAGCCCATGGCAGCATCAGGAACCCAGGACTACTGCTGGCTGGGGGCGGGGCTCCTGGGGTGAGTGGTGTAAAGTGCTGACCCTCCTGTTCCCTGATTGGAGCATTTGCCTATGACGTCACTGCTCTGTGCCTCTGCAGGCTGCCCTTGTCACTGGACACCTTGGCAGGACCGAGGGCTGGTTCCACTAAGCCATTCCTTGTTCTGCACAGCCCCTCAGCCAAGGGTGGGTGTAAAGTGAGCACTGTCCCCATGTCCCCATATGCCCATAACATGCCTTTTTCTTCTCTTCCTGTCCCTGCCTGACACTCATCACCCAGCCCTCACCAGCCACACTGATCCCTTCACCCTCCACTCCCCATGCTGCTCCAGGAGAAGATTCCCTGGGCATATCCTGAGGCTCCAGGCATGTCCCCATTCCCCTGGGCAGTGAGGAGTCTGTGCTGGGTCCATGTGTCTGGACCACTCAGGGAGCTGAAACCTACTTTCTGATGCAGGCATGTAGCCAAGGTTCCCCTAAGCTGCCCTCTCCAGGGTGACTCTCAACCCCCTCCATCACACCCTGCTTACCATGGGCCCACAGTGCCTCCTAGAGGCCAATGGTTTCATGGATCTGTGTCTTCCATCTAAAACAAGAATACAAATTTCCCGCACTCCACACTTTCAACCCCTACTCACACAGACACACACATACACGCACCCCTCATCTGTGCTGCCTTCCCAGCCTGGATGAATTAGGGCTGATCTTTAAGTCTAGTCTTAGCCTATGGAGGTAAAAGACTGTATGATCAGACATTTCTACTAAGAAGGAAATAAGTGCAGCACTAGATTCCAGAATCTGGTTCCCTAACCTTAGGGCAGGCGCATCGACACTTGAGGAATCCTTGGGCTCCCTTTCTTATTAATTCACCGACTGACAGGGTGCCTGTCACATGCAGGCTCAGCGCCTTCATGTCCACCTGAGCACATGCTTCTCGTCGTGTCTGAGGGGTGGGGGAGCAGCAAGCCGAACCGCCTCAGGCCTGTGACCCAGCTTGCTTTGAGGAGAGAAGCTGGTTGCCCAGCACCACGGATGACATGTGGGCACAAAGGAGTGCAGACGTGGGAGGGATGTCGGGAGAGATGGCTGACCCCACGGTAAAGGAAAAATGCTCCGATTTTACCTGAGACATCCATTGCATGGGGGTACTTCCTTGTGAAGCGGGGCAGCCATTCAGTAACCGATATCCTAGAGCTCCAGACTGTATCACATGCACAAACCTCACATTTACGAGGACCCTGCACTAGCTGCCATGCTCTGCTGCTGTGATTTTCAAATTCTCAATCATTTCTGAACCTGAATATCATGCACTGGTCATGAGTGGGTGACTGTGGTGACCTCCTGATGAGCTGGTTTCCATGGAACCTGATTGCACGTCTAGGGTCTGGGTGACTAACCATTCCCTGGGCCTCAGAGACAAAAACGCAGAAACCAAAGTCAGAAGCAATGAATGAGCTCGATGTTGTAGCCAAAAAAAGCCTTGAATCGGGGCCTGGCAAGTCCACGGGATCCATACCTGTGCTCAGAATGTCTCTGGTCCAAGAGACAGTGAGACCCACAGCGCAGGAGACTAGTGACCAGGCCAGGGCACTACAGAAAGGGGGACTTTTCAGTTCAACTCCTGTGACTTGAACGCTGGGGTCAAATCAAAGGCAAGCCTTCTCCTGACATGAAATGATCTCTCACCAAATTGCTGCTGCTGGTTGTCTGCTCAGTCCCAGCACCAGTGTGTGAGCAGGAGGCCTTGCTGTGTGCATATGACATGGGACCTCAAAGGAATTTCCTAGGAGAAGAGGACTTCCTCTCAAAATAGCATCATAAAATCATTTCAGATAATGTGTGCACGAGAAAAGAAATTTATGAAAGTGCATTAAAAAAAAAAACCTTGTACCAGCAGAAAAGACCTGTGGATGGTCATTTTCTAAACCATCCATCTCCAGATAGGATAGTCCCTGACATGGATATGGTGCTCACATGCTTTCAAGAACTTCTTAAACCATAATACTTTCCAGGAGCAATCGCTTAAATATTTAGCTCTGGGCTAAAGAGGACTTCAAAAAAAAAAATGACGGCAACAGAAATCATACTGCTGGTTGTCAGGGAAGGACACAGGCCTGGGAATGGGGCCTCAAAGGATTTTTGGTGATGAAATGTTCTCAGCCTTTATAGGTGAACGTTCCGTGGGCACACACACGTGGATTGATTAAAACCATTCATCTGTTCACTGTACCGTGTGTAATGTTACTGTATATACAGCGGACCCCTTGGACCACACGATTTTGAATTTCATGCATCCAGTTTTGTGTGGAGTTTTTAATAGATACTAACAACAGACTTTGTTGTTCATCTGGTAAAGAATCTGCCTGCAGTGTGAGAGACCTGAGTTGGATCCCTGGGTTGGGAAGATCTGCTGGAGAAGGGAAAGACTACCCACTCCAGTACTCTGGCCTGGAGAGAATTTATATTTCATGAACTGTATAGTCCATGGGGTTGCAAAGAGTCAGACACGATTGAGTGACTTTCACTTTCACTTTTCACAGTACCACACAACTGTGGCTGGTTGAATCTGTGGATGTGAAATCACAAACAGGGTTGACTGAATTTTAAACAAATTTTACAGCAGGGTTAAGGCTGGTTCAGGGCCCCCAAACTTCACATTATCAAGTGTTAACTATAATTCATATGGAAATAAAGTTAATGTAAAAACGCCTGAGGGTAAGTTACATGCCCTGTATATCTCATGTATGGAACCGGCAAGCATAATTACTTTCTTTCCTATGACATCTGAAGTCTTCAAGTATAGGGTTTGAAGTCAAAATGTGTCCATATCTACTTTTGCACCTAGGAAGCACTAGAGGAGGCTATCAGAGATTAGCAAAGGGAGTCAAGAAATCCAAACTCCTGTTACCTGCCAGGGAGATCATGCTTATTAAATTCTTGTGCAACCCTGGAAGATGGTGTTCTGACTAATATAACATGTCAACTTGACTCTGTCTTGGATATTTAGCTTTATTTTTTGGGTGCTCCAAAGAGGGATATTTTTTGGCTCAAACGGTAAAGCGTCTGCCCACAATGTGGGAGACCAGGGTTCAATCGCTGGGTTGGGAAGATGCCCTGGAGAAGGAAATGGCAACCCACTCCAATATTCTTACCTAGAAAATTCCATGGATGGAGGAGCCTCGTGGGCTACAGTCCATGGAGTCGCAAAAAGTCAGACACGACTGAGCAACTTCACTTTCAACATGTGAATATGTATGTTTTAATAATAGATTAGATTAACATTTTAATTCATAAAGCAGATGACCCTCCATAATGTCAGTGGCCTTCATGGAACCAGGTGAAGAGATGAATAGACGAAAACACTCCCCCAAGTAAGAGATAATTGTCAGCGGATGGCCTTCACACTGGACCGTTAGTCCTTCTGCTTTTGAACTTAAACATCAGCTCCCCTCAGTCTCCAGTAGCACCAGACCTACTTGCAGCTTTTGGACTTACCAGCCTTCACAACTATGTGAGCCAATTGCTTTAAAACTTGTATGTGAGTATGTGTGTGTGTGTGTTTCTGTGTATTATTTATTCTATGTGGGGGACAGTTTTATGGGGGCGAAGACCAAAAGTGATGAGGACAGGCTTGAATCAAATTCCTTGCTGAGAAAGCAATGACATATAAGATGTGGACAAGTCAGTTCCCCTCAGATGTATAAACAGGTAAAATAATACTTACCTAGCATGATCTTTGGGAGCATTAAAACACAGCAGAGGAAGAATTTCTGGGAGAGTCTATCAGATCTATCCAGGCCTGGAAGGGAGGCAGTCACCCTCACAACCACGTCCTGAGCTAGGGCAGGAGTGTTTTTGTCCCAGAGGCACCTGATCATGCAGGGCTGTGTCTTCACTGCTGGCACAGAGATACATGGCTGAGTCTGTCAGCTCCAAGGAGCTCAGGTTCATCTGAGAGCTAGAGTCACTGAACTGTTCACCTGAGAATCGATCTGGCATGTTTCCTTTCTCATTCTCTTTCCCATTATAATACTGAATAAGGAACTGGGGGCCCTGGCCCAGGGCCTGTTGGTACCAGGATACATAGAGGTGTCCAGACTCAGGGGAACATCTCAGTATCACTTGCTGCTTTCTTGATTTGATCAGGTATTTGGGGGTCTGGGTGACCCCAGAATCCACCAGACCTGTTGGGAAGGAGACAGAAGGAAGCTGAGGGCAGAGCACAGGGGAACCTCCTGCTGCAGCCCTCATCGCCAGGCTTCTATCTCAGGGAGGCAAAGACATCTCAGAAGCTCCCACACTGTGTCCAGGACTCACCTGCTCCCAGGAGGCAGAGAGTCACACAGCAGAGGAGCCTAGAGCCCATGGCAGCATCAGGACCCAGGACTGCTTGCTGGCTGGAGGCAGGGCTCCTGGGGTGAGTGATGTAAAGTGCTGACCCTCCTGTTCCCTGATTGGAGCATTTGCCTATGACGTCACTGCTCCGTGTCTCTGCAGGCTGCCCTTATCCCCAGGACCCCTTGGCAGGACCCAGGGCTGGCTCCTCTATGCCATTCCCTGTCCTGACAGCCGCCAGGAAGGATAGGTGTGAGGGGAGCTTCGTCCCCTGGTCCCATGTGCCCACACACTCTTGTTCTGCTCTGTCTGACCCTGCCTGACACCCAGCCCTCACCAGATACCCCAACTTCTCACCCTCCCCTTCCCATGCTGCTTCACAGATGGCCCCCTGGGCACATCCTGAGGCTCCAGGGACGACCCCTCTTCCCTGAGCAGAGAGGAGTCTGTGCTGGCTCCATGTGTCCCAGGACCACTCAAGGAATGCAAATCTGCTCCCAGGTGCAGGCATGTAGCCAAGGTTCCCTTAAGCTTCCTTTTCCAGGGTGACTCTCAACCCCTCCCAGGGCACCCTGCTTACCATGGAAACACAGTGCCTCCTAGTGGCCGAAGGTCCATGGTCTCATGGATTTGCAGCCTCTGTTTGAAGCAAGGTTTCAAATGTCCCACACCCTGAATACACACACACATATCTGTTCTACTGCCTTCCTAGCCTGGCTGATTAGGGTTGATCTTCAAATCCACTCTTAGCCTCTGGAGGTAGAAGACTGTATGATCTGACCGTTTTCCTAACAAGGAAATCGTTGCTTCACCACTACAATGATGGTAGTTAGCTAAAATGGAAATATATGTCATAAAATAAACGCTCAGAGGATCTCAAGTGAATCTGCCTGCAAACATGTCTTCATAACTACTTCTGATTAATCAGAGGCATATCTTTTCAGATTTCCTATTTAAATGTGTATTAACCTATTTATTTCCTATGAACCTGTAAATCTTGATATAATAAGATACCGTGGAGGAAATATTTTGACTTTGAGAATATTTCTCTGAAGTAAATGGTGGAAACCTGGTCCAGGTTAATTGAGATGCTAAGAAAGAGGGGCAGGAAGGAGAACACACACAGCCCGCCTGTCTCTCCTCCTGCGAATGGACTCCCAAAGGATTTTGGATGGTTTCCAATGAACTGAGGTTGTTTTCTCTTTGATGACCCCAAGAACTTGCTCAAACACGACCGCTTACGCTTGGTTACAAAGATCCCTGTGTCATGGGAAGGAACTGACCCAGATGAGGGGAGAGAAGTGTGTCTGGACAGAGAGGGCAGGGGAGCTGAGGCCAAGGCAGTAAAGGAGGAACGACCCGCCCCTCTGGTGGGCAAGAGCAGGGAGCACTTGAAAGCTAGGCTGCAGGAGAAACTTCCAGAGAGACAGCAGTGAGGTTCTGGGAGAGACAAGAGGGTCTAGATATATCTGATTTACTAATATTCTTCCCTTCTGGAGGTCTTAAGCTGATGAGGAAGAGTCAGAACTAGTCAGAACTGGATGCAGTCTGAACTGCATCCAGGGAGGATGCAAAGCAAAGACAGAGACTGATGGTGGACATGTGTCTGCGAGTCCCTGGGATCAGATCCAGGCCTGTCCAGGTCACACATCCAGGGTTACAGTGCTGGCACATGGTCCCCAGGGCATTAGGTTACCAGTGCTAGGATCCTGCATGTGGGCCCCTTGTCTTTTTCAACAGAGAGCAGGTGACCCTGCAGCGCTGTGGAGTAACTGCTGGCACAGAGTACACAACTGTCTGGGAGCAGTTGGCAGACTCCAGCGTGAGAGGAAATTTCTCTGTGTTTGATCTAGAGACGCTGTACCCGTCCGGCATGTCTCCTGGATCGCTAGTGTGCACACCAGCTGAGTAATGGATCAGCCTCAGCTCGTGTCCCAGGTCTTGTCGGTACCAGTACATGCGGTCATGACCCAGATCCTGAGTACATTTCAGTGTCCCGCTCTGTCCTCTCCTCACGACCTGGAATCTGGGGTCCTGAGTGACACCAGCATGGACCACCCCTGTGGAGAAGGAAGATCGATGTTGCAGTCACAGTGGACAGGCTTAGTGCTGGCACTCTGAAGGGGACCATGCCCCCCAGGACTCACCTGCCTGCAGGAGACAGAAGACCACACAGCCCAGGAGGCAGGGGCTTATGGCGGGGGAGCGGCAGGTGGCGGGCCCTCTGGTCTGAGTGTGGATGAGAGGGGAGAGGGGCTCTCCAGGGAGTCCTTCTGAGATGTCACTGTCCCTGTCAGACCCCAGAGCCACCTGTCACTCAGGGGCCACGCGCCTTCCACCAGAGGCTCAAATCAGAAATGAACCTGAGTGAAGAGTTCACAACATGGAGACCCATCCGGCTTAATGGGCATCAGCCTCACAAGTTGTTGTAACCTTTCTGTAAACAGTGTGCAATTTTATCTATACTTTATTCCGAAGTTAATCTTCATAAATGTGTATATTACTTTAATTTATCTACATATTTCTATAGCTCTGCATCTTTGGAAATTCCCTCTAGTTTCCTGCTCTCCTTTATGATATGTGTCCCAATAGAACTTCAAGGCCCATTTCTGCTTTAATTGATCACAGCCCTGAGACTGGCCCTCCACCTACCATGTTTCTCTAAGTTTCTGCTCCCAACCTCATTGAAGGCTCATCAACATTTGAGGAATTGTTTGGATATGTTCTTATCAACTCACTGACAGACAGTCCACCTGCCAAAGGCACGTACAGCTCCTTCACGTTCACAGGAGCCCCTGCTTCCCATGTCGGGAGAGGCCTCAGGCCTGTGACCCTCCTTTCTGGGTGGAGAGAAGCTGGTTGCCCAGCACAGGATGACGGATTGGCACTGCTGCTGGCTGGGGGCGGGGCTCCTGGGGTGAGTGGTGTAGAGTGCTGACCCTCCTGCTTCCCTGATTGGAGCATTTGCCTATGACGTCACTGCTGTGTCTATCAGGCTGCCCTTGTCCACTGGACCCCTTACCAATACGCAGGGCTGGCTCCTCTGTGCCCTTCCCTGCCCTGACAGCCCCTCAGCAAGCCTGGGTGTGAGGTGACTCGTCTCCTGGTCCCATACGCACACAACATGCCTTGTTCTCTTCTGCCTGACCCTGCCTGAATCTCATCACCAGCCACCAGGCCCTCACCAGCCACCCCAACCCCTTCACCTCTACTCCCATGCTGAGGCAGGATACAACCCCCTATGTTCATCTTGAGGTTTCAGGCACGTCCCCAGTTCCCTGGGCAGTGAGGAGTCTGTGCTGGCTCCATGTGTCCCCAGACCACTCAGGGAACTCAGACCTGCTCCCAGATGCAGGCATGATATAGACAAGGGTCTCTTAAGCTGCCCTCCCCAGGGTGACTCACACCCTCCCAGCACACACTGCTTATCATGGAACAGTGCCTCCAAGTGGCCAAAGTCAAGGGTCTCATGGATTTGCAGCATTTGTTTAAAAGAAAGAAAGAAAGCTTAGTCACTCAGTCTTGTCCTACTCTTTGCAACCGCATGGACTGTAACCTCCCTGGCTCCGCTGTCCATGGGATTCTCCAGGCAAGTGTACTGGAGTGAGTTGCCATTTCCTTCACCAGAGGATCTTCCCGACCCAGGGATCGAACCCAGGTCTCCCTCATTGGAGGCCGATGCTTCACCACCTGAGCCACGAGGGAAGTCCTATCTGTTAAAGCACGGGTACAAAAATTCCGGCACCCCAAACACACACACACACACACACACACACGCCTGTTCTCATGCCTTTCTTGCCTGGCTGACGGGTTGATCTTCAAATCCACTCAGCCTCTGGAGGCAGAAGACTGTATGATCCGAACTTCTTACTAAGAAAGAAATAACTGCGGCACCACGACAATGACGGTCATTAGCTAAGATGGAAATATATGATCATAAAATAAATACTCTGAGGATCTCAAGTGAATCTGCCTACAAGCATGTATTCCATAACTACTTCTGATTAATCAGATGCATATATTTCCAGATTTTGTATTTAAATTAAGAATGATCAAATTCTAGATAATACATTTCATAAAGAAGTTTTAGAAATATGAACTCAATTATTTCTGCACTTATAAAATCATGATATAATGGGGGCAATGCAGGATATATTTTGACTTTGAGAAGATTTTGATGAGCGTTCCAGGTAGTCCCAACCTGGCCTAGGTTAGGTGAGCTGCTAAGGATGTCGGGAGGCGGGGGTGCATGTCGAGAACACACAAAGGCAATCTGTCCTCCTTCAGATGGGCTCACGTGAGTTTTGGGATGATAGGTGATGTTTCTCTTTGATGACTCCATACATCTTGCTGAAAACAGACCACATGGAGTGGCCACTTTAAAAGCCTCCCTGTGACTTGGGAAGGGACCTGACCCAGATGAAGGAGGAGCAGTGTGGCTGTAGTAGAGAGGGCCAGGGAGCTGATGCAGGGAGGTGGGGAGAGGAATGTCCTGCCCGCCTGGGAAAGGTGGACAAGAGCCAGCCTAGACCAGGTGAGAACCCGACTGTGGGAGAACCTCCAGAAAGCCAGAAATGAGCTGCCTGAGGTGAGACAAGAGTGTCTAGATGTATCTAATTTATCCAACAACCTTCCCTCCTAGGTCTCAGGCTCATGTGATGACTAGGAGTCAGAGCTGGGGAAGCATTTTCCTGGTTCACATGGAGGCTGCAGAGGAAAGACAGAGATGGATGGTCCCACAAGGTCCCCAAGGCCGGGCAGTGAGGTTCGAGCCAGTCTCCCCCACATACCCAGGGTCAGACTGCAGGCACCTGGCTAACAAAGCCCTGAGGCTCCCGGTGCTAGGAGCCTGCACGTGGACTCCTGTCTTTTGCACAGAGGGGAGGTGACCCTGCATTGCCATGGAGTAACTGCTAGCGCAGAAGTACACAGATGTCTGGGAGCGGTTGGCAAACTCCAGCATTAGAGGGAAGTTCTCTGTGCTTGATCTGGAGACGCTGTAGCCATCGGGCACACCTCCTGGCTCGCTAGTGGACACACCAGCTGAGTAATGGATCAGCCTCAGCTCATGTCCCAGGTCTTGTTGGTACCAGTACATGCAGTCATGACCCAGATCCTGAGTACATTTCAGTGTCATGCTCGGTCCTCTCCTCACGACCTGGAATCTGGGGTCTGAGAGACACCAGCATGGACAGCCCTTGTGGAGAAGGAGGACCGATACTGCAGTCACAGCAGATAGGCTTAGTGCTGGCACCCCCGAAGGGGACCCTGCCCCCCAGGACTCACCTGCCTGCAGGAAACAAAAGACCACATAGCCCAGGAGGCCTAGGCTCATGGCGGGGGCAGGGCAAGCGGAAGACCCTCTGGTCTGAGTGTGGATGAGAGGGGAGAGGGGCTCTCCAGGGAGTCCTTCTGAGATGTCACTGTCTCTGCCAGGCCCCAGAGCCAACCTGTCACTTGGGGACCACGCCCCTTCCCTTAGAGACTCAAATCAAAGATGAACCTCAGAGAGTCAATTCCTAGGCAAGTTGATAAGAAGTCCAGGGTCCCCCAGGAAGAGAAAGGAATCCAGAGTCCTGGAGAAGGCAAAAGGAGTCCGGGACTCTCAAGGAGAAAAGAACAAACATTTTTTCTACATTGCTTTGCTTAGTCAATATAGCAAGCTATCTTGCTCAAGGACATTGCTTGTTTCTCCTTTACAAGAATCTTCTGATTAATCTTGCTATCTTAAGATGTATATTGTGGAAGTGGGTTTGGTGAGACCTTTCTATTGTCAGTTCTAATCTTGTTAATTTAAAATGTATGTTGTGAGTGGGGCTGATAAAATATATAAGACCTTGACTAGACTAGCAAGTGGGGATGCTCTCCCTCCCCTTCCAATGTCTATGAGAGAAGCTTTCCTTGTCCCTTTTTATACTTTAATAAAACTTGGCTACACTAAAGCTCTTGGGTGGTGAAGACTGGTCCCTGGTCCCAAAGGTAAGTCTTCTTCCGAGATCATGAATCCGACACCTTTCAGCATAAGCTATCAAACCTGCGTGAACAGTTCATAACAGGGAGACCTATCTAGCTCAACGGACGTAAGCCTTCCAAGTTGATGTAACCTTTTCGTAAAACTGGTTAAATTTTTGGTATGTTCTAGTCCAGACATAATTTTTCATTAATATATGTATTACGTTTATATATGTGCATATTTCTGTAGTTTTCACTCTTGCGGAATCCTTCTGGCTTCCTGCTGCCCTTACAACTCATGTGTCCCAAGAGGACTTCAAGGCCTGTTTCCACTTTAATTGACCACAGACCTGAGAACGTCCCTCCACCCACCATGTTTATCCAGGGATCTGTTCCCAACCTCATCGCAAGCTCATCAACATTTGAGGACTTGTTGGGTCTATTTCTTATCAATTCACTGACAAGACAGTCCACCAGCCAAAGCAGGTACAGTCCTTCATGTTCACAGGATCCAGGGCCTCCCATCTCAGGGGAGGGATAAGCAGAGCCCCCTCGGGCCTGTGACCCACCTTTCTGGGTGGATAGAAGCTGGTTGCCCAGCACAGGATGGTGTATTGACACAAAGGAATGCAGACTTAGGAGGGACATGGAGGGAGGTGCAGACGCCAGGGTAATGAAAAATGCTGTTTTTATTTGAGACATTCCACCCATGGGAATACCTCCTTGTGATCCGTGGCTGCCATTCAGGAATAACAATTCATATCATAGAGCCCCAAATTCTATCTGGTTTCACATAACCCACATGCATATCTAATTTGTTCTGTAGGGAGACAGTTTCATTGGGGAAAAGAGACCACAAGTGTTGAAAACAGACTTGAGTCAGAGTCCTTGCTATAACAATACGAAGTATGAGATCTGGGCGATTCATGTTCACTCACATGTATAAACAGTTAAAATAATACCTACCTTGCATGATCTTTGTGAGCAATAAAACATATCAAGAAATGAATATCTGGGGAAGACTGTCCACTCTGCCTGGCCTGGGCCAGGAAGGCAGGCAGTCGACATGCTCACCACCGCTTCCTGAGCTGGGGCAGAAATGTTTTTGTCCCAGAGGCCCCTGATCATGCAGGGCTGTGTCTTGGCTGCTGGCACAGAGATACACGGCTGAGTCTGTTAGCTCCAAGGAAGTCAAGTTCAGCTCAGAGCGAGAGTCATTGAACTGCTTTCCTGATAATCAATCTGATATCTTTCCTTTTTGTATCATTTCCTTGTTGTAATACTGAACGAGTAATTGGGGGCCCTGGCCCAGGGCCTGTTGGTACCAGTACACAGAGTGGTGTCCAGATTCAGGGGAACATCTCAGTATCACTTGCTGATTTCTTGATTTGATCCAGTATTTGGAGGTCTGGGTGACTCCAGAGTGCACCAGGCCCGTTAGGGTTCAGACAAGGAAGCTGAGGGCAGAGGACAGGGGAAGCCTCCTGCTGCAGCCCTCGTCACCATGCTTCTATTTCAGGGAGGCAAAGACATCTCAGACTCCCACACTGTATCCAGGACTCACCTGCTCCCAGGAGGCAGAGGGTCACACAGCAGAGGAGCCTGGGGCCCATGGCAGCATCAAGAACCCAGGACTACCCCTAGCTGGGGGAGGGTCTCCTGGGGTGAGTGGTGTAAAGCACTGACCCTCCTGCTTCCCTGATTGGAGCATTTGCCTATGACCTCACTGCTCTGCGTCTCTGCGGGCTGCCTTTGTCCACTGACCCCTTGGCAGGACCCAGGGCTGTCTCCTCTGTGCCCTTCCCTGTGCTGCACAGCCCCTCAGCAAAGGGTGGATTTGAAGTGCGCACTCTCCCCATGTCTCCATATGTCCACAATATGGCTTGTCCTCCCCTCTCTGCTCCTTCCTGACACTGGTCACCAAGCTCTCAGCAGCCGCCCGGACCCCTTACCCTCCACTTCCCATGCAGGCCCCCCTGAGTACATCCGGAAGCTCCAGGCACGTCCCGACTTCCCTGGCACTGAGAAGCCTGTACTGGTTCCATGTGTCCCAGGATCACTCACGGAACTCAAGCCTGTTCCCTGACTCAGGCGTGTAGTTAAGGTTCCCTAAAGCTGCCCTCTGCTGGGTGACCCTCAACCCCTCCAGCTCACCTGGTTACATGGGCCCACAGTGCCTCCTACTTGCCAGAGTGGTTCACAGTCTCATGGATTTGGGTCCTCTGTCTAAAGGGTACAGAAACCCCACAAGCTTAATACACACTCAACACACACACACACACACTCACACACTCACATTCTACTGTTCTACTGCCTTCCCATCCTGGCTGGATTAGGGTTCATCTTCAAATCTACTCTTAGCCTCTGGAAGTTGAAGACTCAATGATCCGACATTGTTACTAAGAAGGAAAGAATCGCTGCACCACTGCAATGATGGTACTTAGCCAAGATGGAAATAATTGCCATAAAATAAACACTCTGAGGATCTCACGTGAATCTCCTGGAAACCTGAATTCCATACCTACCTCTGATTAATCAGATACATGTATTTCCAGATGTCTTGTATAAATTAAGCATTTCCAAATTCTAGTTGATACATTTTGTAAAGAGTTTTTATATATACGAAGTTTTATATTTCTTCACTTATTTATAAAATCTTGATATAATGGGGCAATGGAAGATATATTTTGACTTTGAGAAGATTTTGATGAGGGAGGTGGTGCCAAGATGGCCAAGGTTATGTGAGATGCTGAGGAAGTCGGGGGCGGGAGGATGTACATAGAAAGCCAGTCTTTCCTTCAGATGGACTCACATGAGATTCGGATAATTGATAATTAACTGAAGCTGATTTCTCTTTGATGACTCCAGACAACTTGCTCAAAGCAGACCATGTGGAGAGGGCACTTTAAAAGCTTCCGTGTGACTTGGGAAGGGACATGACCCGGATGAGGGAGGAGCAGCATGGGAGTGGTAGAGGGGGCCAGGGAGGTGAGGAGAGGAATGTCCTGCCCACCCAAGAAAGATCGGCAAGAGCGGAGACTACATGAGAGCCAGTTGGGGAGAACCTTCCTGAGAGAAGCATTGAAGTGAGACAAGGTGATCTGTTTTTATCTAATTTACCAGCAACCTTCCCTCCTGGAGGTCTCAGGCTCAGGTGATGACTAGCAGTCAGAGCTGGAGAAACATCTTCTTGGTTCACAGGGAGGATGCAGGGAAAAGACAGATGGATGGTGGACACATGTCTCAGAGTGCCTGAGTGAGGTTTGGGTCAACTTAGTCCACACACCTAGGGTCACACTGCAGGCACATGGCTAACCAAGCCCTGAAGCTCCCGGTGCTAGAAGCTTTCATTTGGACCCCCTGTCTTTTTGCACAGAGAGGAGGTGGCCGTGCAGCGCCGTGGAGTAACTGCTGGCGCAGAAGTACACAGATGTCTGGGAGAGGTTGGCAGACTCCAGCATTAGAGGGAAGTTCTCTGTGCTTGATCTGGAGATGCTGTAGCCTTCGGGCACGTGTCCTTGTTCCGTGGTGGGAGGGCCATCTGAGTAATGGATCAGTCTTAGCCCTTGTCCCAGGTCTTTTCAGTACCATTACATATAATCGTGGCTCAGATCCTGAGTACATCTCAGTGTCGTGCTCTGTCCTCTCCTCACGACCTGGAATCTGGGGTCTTGAGAGCCACCAGCATGGACCGCCCTTGTGGAGAAGGAGGAGCCATGCTGCAGTCACAGTGGACAGGCTTACTGCAGGCACCCCGAAGGGAACCCTGCCCCCCAGGACTCACCTGCCTGCAGGAGCCAGAAGACCACACAGCCCAGGAGGCAGGGGCTTATGGCCGGGCGGGGCAGGAGGAGGGCCCTCTGGAGTGTGTGTGGATGAGAGGGGAGAGGGGCTCTCCAGGGAGTCCTTCTGAGATGTCACTGTCCCTGCCAGGCCCCAGAGCCAATCTGTCACTCAGGGGTCACGCCCCTTCCCCCCTGAGGCTCAAATCAGAAATGAACCTGAATAAAGAGTTCACAACAGGAAAACCCGTCCAGATCAATGGACTTGAGCCTTACAAGTTGTTGTAACCTTTCTGTAAACAGTTTGAGATTTTATCTATACTTTATTCCAGAAATAATTTTTCATAAATGTGTATATTACTTTAATTTGTCTATAGCTCTGCATCTTGGGAAATTCCCTCTAGCTTCCTGCTCTCCTTTATGATATGTGTCCCAGTAGGACTTTAAGGCCTATTTCTGCTTTAATTGATCGCAGTCCTGAGAATGGCCCTCCACCTACCATGTTTCTCTAGGTTTCTGCTCCCAACCTCATCACAGGTTCATCAACATTTGTGGAATTGTTTGAATCTGTTCTTATCAACTCACTGACAGACAGTCCACCAGCCAAACGTAGGTACAGCTCCTTCATGTTCACAGGAGCCCCTGCTTCCCATGTCAGGAGAGTGAGCAAGCAGAGCGCCCTCAGGCCTATGACCCACCTTTCTGGGTGGAGAGAAGTTGTTTGCCCAGCACAGGATGACGTATTGGCAAAAAGGAAGGCAGACTTAGGAGCGAAATGGCAAGATGCGGCCCACACCAGCATAAGGGAAAAACACTCTTTTTTATTTGAGACATTCTTTTCACGGGAATACCTCCTTGTGATGTGTGGCTGCCATTCACTGAATAACAATTCATATCATAGAGCCCCAAAATGTATCATCTTACACATAACCCAATACACATATATAACTTTTTCTGTATGGAGACCTTTCCATGAGGAAAGGAACCACAAGTGTTGAGAAGAAACTGGAGCTGCAATCCTAGCTGTAACAGCTATGAAGTATGAGATCTGGGCAATTCACATCCCCTCATATGTATAAGCAATTAAAATAATACTTATCTTGCATGATCTTAGTGAGCATTAAAACATATCAAGAAATGAATGTCTGGGAAAATCTATTGCTCTAGCAGAGACTGGGCTTGGCACACTGGCAGCCAACACGCTCACCACCACTTCCTGAGCTGGGGCAGGAGAGTTTTTGTCCCAGAGGCACCTGATCATGCAGGGCTGTGTCTTGGCTGCTGGCACAGAGATACACGGCTGAGTCCGTCAGCTCCAAGGAAGTCAAGTTCAGCTCAGAGCTAGAGTCACTGAACTGTTTTCCTGAGAATCGATCTGATATGTTTCCTTTCTCATTCTCTTGCGTGTTGAAATACTGAATGAGGAATTGGGGGCCCTGGCCCAGGACCTGTTGGTACCAGTACACAGAGCGGTGTCCAGATTCAGGGGAACATCTCAGAATCACTTGCTGCTTTCTTGATTTGATCAGGTATTTGGGGGTCTGGGTGACCCCAGAATCCACCAGGCCTGTTGGGGAGGAGACAGAAGGAAGCTGAGGGCAGAGCACAGGGAAGCCTCCTGCTGCAGCCCTCATCGCCAGGCTTCTGTCTCAGGGAGGCAAAGACACCTCAGAAGCTCCCACACTGTGTCCAGGACTCACCTGCTCCCAGGAGGCAGAGAGTCACAAAGCAGAGGAGCCTGGAGCCCATGGCAGCATCAGGAACCCAGGACTGCTGCTGGCTGGGGCGGGGCTCCTTGGGTGTGTGGTGTAAAGTGCTGACCCTCCTGCTTCCCTGATTGGAGCATTTGCCTACGACGTCACTGCCCTGTGTCTCTGCAGGCTGCCCTTGTCCAATCTGGACCCCTTACCAATATGCAGGGCCAGCTCCTCTGTGCCCTTCCCTGTGCTGCACAGCCCCTCAGCAAAGGGCGGGTTTGAAGTGTGCACTCTCCCCATGTCTCCATATGTCCACAATATGGCTTGTTCTCCCCTCTCTGCTCCTTCCTGACACTCGTCACCAAGCCCTTAGCAGCCGCCCGGACCCCTCACCCTCCACTTCCCATGCAGGTCCCCCTGAGTACATCCCGAAGCTCCAGGCACGTCCCCACTTCCCTGGCACCGAGGAGCCTGTGCTGACTCCATGTGTCCCAGGATCACTCAGGGAACTCAAGCCTGTTCCCTGACACTGGCATGTAGTTAAGGTTCCCTAAAGCTGCCCTCTGCTGGGTGACCCTCAACCCCTCCAGCTCACCTGGTTACATGGGCCCACAGTGCCTCCTACTTGCCAGCGGTTCACAGTCTCATGGATTTGCGTTCTCTGTCTAAAGGGTACAGAAACCCCACAAGCTTAATACACACTCACATACACACACACACACACACTCACATTCTAGTGTTCTACTGCCTTCCCATCCTGGCTGAAATAGGGTTCATCTTCAAATCTACTCTTAGCCTCTGGAAGTTGACGACTCAATGATCCGACATTGTTGCTAAGAAGGAAAGAATCGCTGAACCACTGCAAAGATGGTACTTAGCCAAGATGGAAATAATCACCATAAAATAAACACTCTTAGGATCTCACGTGAGTCTGCCTGGAAACCTGAATTCCATACCTACCTCTGATTAATCGGATACATGTATTTCCAGATGTCTTGTATAAAGTAAGCATTTCCAAATTCTAGTTGATACATTTTGTAAAGAGGTTTTATATATACGAACTCATATATTTCTGCACTTATGAAATCTTGATATAATGCGGCAACGGAAGATATATTTTGACTTTGAGAAGATTTTGATGAGGGACGTGGTGCCAAGCTGGCCGAAGTTAGGTGAGATGCTGAGGAAGTCGGGGGCGGGAGGATGTACATAGAAAGCCAGTCTCTCCTTCAGATGGACTCACATGAGATTTGGATAACTGATAATTAACTGAAGCTGATTTCTCTTTGATGACTCCAGACAACTTGCTCAAAGCAGACCATGCGGAGAGGGCACTTTAAAGGCTTCCGTGTGACTTGGGAAGGGACATGACCTGGATGAGGGAGGAGCACCATGGGTGTGGTAGAGGGGGCCAGGGAGGTGAGGAGAGGAATGTCCTGCCCACCCAAGAAAGGTGGGCAAGAGCGGAGACCACGTGAGAGCCAGTCGGGCAGAGCCTTCCAGAGAGAAGCATTGAAGTGAGACAAGGTGATCTGTTTTTATCTAATTTACCAGCAACCTTCCCTCCTGGAGGTCTCAGGCTCAGGTGATGACTAGCAGTCAGAGCTGGAGAAGCATCTTCTTGGTTCACAGGGAGGATGCAGGGGAAAGACAGAGATGGATGGTGGACATATGTCTCGGAGTCCCTGAGTGAAGTTTGGGTCAGCCTAGTCCACACACCTAGGGTCACACTGCACGCACATGGCTATCCAAGCCCTGAGGCTCCCGGTGCTAGGACCTTTCACTTGGACCCCCTGTCTTTTTGCACAGAGAGGAGGTGGCCATGCAGCACCGTGGAGTAACTGCTGGCACAGAAGTACACAGATGTCTGGGAGCAGTTGGCAGACTCCAGGGTGAGAGGGAAGTTCTCTGTGCTTGATCTGGAGACTCTGTATCCGTTGGGCACGTCTCCTTTCTCTGTGGTGGGAGGCCCAGCTGAATAATGGATCAGCCTCAGCCCGTGTCCCAGGTCTTGTCGGTACCAGTACATATAGTTATGACCCAGATCCTGAGTACATGTCAGTGTCGTGCTCTGTCCTCTCCTCACGACCTGGAATCTGGGGTCCTGAGTGACACCAGCATGGACCGCCCCTGTGGAGAAGGAGGACTGATGCTGCAGTCACAGAGGACAGGCTTAGTGCTGGCACCCCGAAGGGGCCCCTGCCCCCAGGACTCACCTGCCTGCAGGAGACAGAAGACCACACAGCCCAGGAAGCAGGGGCTCATGGCGGGGGCGGGGCAGGTGGAGGGCCCCCT
Source organism: Bos grunniens (assembly GCF_055505025.1). Taxonomy (NCBI): domain Eukaryota; kingdom Metazoa; phylum Chordata; class Mammalia; order Artiodactyla; family Bovidae; genus Bos; species Bos grunniens. Next base: position 14,479,837 of record NC_141168.1, read on the forward strand.
GGTCTGAGTGTGGATGAGAGGGGAGAGCGGCTCTCCAGGGAGTCAGTCCTTCTGAGATGTCACTGTCCCTGCCAGGCCCCAGAGACAACGGGTCATATGGCGGCCACGCCCCTTCCCCTAGAGGCTCAAATCAAAGTTGATTAGAACAGGGAGATGGCTTGGACAGATTGCTTGGAAAAGGTCTAAACAGCTGTAAGTCTTACAAAGTGCTGTAACCTTTCCTTAGAGTAGTTTGTACGTTTTATGTATATTTTACTCCAGAGATAATTCCTTAATTTGTATATTAGCTTATTTGTCTACATATTTCTGTAGTTTTGAATCTCAGAGGAAATCCTTCGGGCTTCCTGCTGTCCTTTATGCCCCATGCATCCGGAACACTCCCTCAAGTGTTGTTTCTGCTTTGCTCAACTGACCCAGTCCTGCTCCTGTCGTCTCACCTACAGTGATTCTTTGGTGTCTGGTTCCTTAACTGCAGGGCAGACTCATCACTATTTGAGAAATCACTTGGCTCTATTTCTTCTCAGTTCACTAACAGACAGGACACCTGCCAAATGCAGGTACAGTGCCTTCTCGCTCGCCAAAGTATGTGCTTCCCGAGTCTGAGGGCGCAGGGAGGGGACACAGCAAGTAGAACCACCGCAGCCCAAAGACAGAACTTTCTTTGTGGCCAGAAGCTGGTTGCTCAATGCGGATGGCATTTTCGAACAAAGAAAGATATATATGAGAGGGATTTGGGGCGAAGTGACAGACGCCAGGATAAATGAAAAGTGCTCTGACTTTATGTGAGACATCCACCCCATGGGAATACTTCCTTGTGAAGCATGACTGCCAGTAATAAATTGATATCCTCGAGCCCTAGAGTGTACCTTGTTGCACAAACCCCACACTCAAAAGGACCCTGTACTTAGAACGATGCTCTGCTGTTGGGATCTTCAAATTTTCAATAGTCTTTGAACCATGGACTCTGCAAAGTATGTGCCAGATCCTGGTTACATGATTTTAGACCTGCTGTGCCCTCCTGATGGCCGGATTCCCTTTAGCATGACCACACGTCTAATGTCTGGGTGACTAAATACTCCTGGTCCTGGGACAGAAAGACACTGAAACTAAAGCGAGAAACAAAGAAGGACCCTCACGTCATAACCACAACAACCAGCCTTGAATCTGGGCCTGGCAAGCCCTCGACTGGTTCCATGCATGTGCTCAGGACTTCTCTGGTCCAAGAGACAGAAACACACAGTAAAGGGGGTCATATCCAGGCTAGGCCAGAAGAAAGGGGTATTTCCAGATCAAGGCCTGTGGCCTGAATCCTTGGGATCGAGTCATAGGAACCCTTCTCCCACATGGAATTATCACTCACCGATACAACTGCTGCTGGTGGTCAGGCCAGCCCAGGACCAGTGCATGAATCTGAAGCCTTGCTAAGTTGTTTCCCATAGAATATTAACAAAAAATCATTAAAAAATGATTTCAGAAAAAGGATTCACGAGAAAAAAAAATATGAAATTGAGTCAATAAATTTTACAAAAACAGCCTGTACCAGCTGGTAAGACCTTTGATGGTCATTTTATCAAACCATCAATCCCCAGTTAGGATTGTCCATCACACGGAAATGGTATCTCACGTGGCTTCAAGCACTGTGTAATTACAACACTTTCCAGGAGCACTTAACTGTCTTACATATTTAGCTTCAGGCTAAAACGAAATTGTTCTGATGGGTATAGACATTAAGTTTTCACTAAAAAGATGCATGAACAAAACAAATCTACTGCAACAGAAATCACACTGTTGGTTGTCAGGGAAGGAGAGAGTCCCGGGAACGGGGCCTGAGGGAATATCTGGTGATAAAATGCTCTCTGTCTTAAAGGGACAGATGTTTCATCAGCATATACATATTTATTGATCAAACCATATATCTCTTCATTATACAGTGTGAATATACACCTGACCCTTGAACAACACAAGTTGGAATGGAGTGGGTCCACTTGTGGGTGGATATTTTAATAAATATGCACTAAGATACTGAACAGCTGAGATTGGTTGAATCCATGGATGTGGAATCTCAGATACACCCTTGAATGTGCAAGTGAAAGTCGCTCAGTTGTGTCCGACTCCTTGCAATCCCATGGACTAAGCAGTCCGTGGAATTCTCCAGGCCAGAATACTGGAGTGGGTAGGGTAGCCTTTCCCTTCTCCAGGGGATCTTCCCAGCTCTGGTCTCCTGCATTGCAGGCGGATTCTTTACCAGCTGAGCCCCAAGGGAAGCCCAAGAACACTGGAGTGGATAGCCTGTTCCTTCTGCAGTGGATCTTCCCAACCCAGGAATCAAACCGGGGTCTTCTGCATTGCAGGTGGATTCTTTCCCAACTGAGCTGTCAGGGAAGCCCCCAGACTATAAGGTTGTAGGAGGCTCAGGGACCCTAAAACCTACATTGTTTACTGGTAATCTACAGTTCAAATATCAATAAAAGTGATTTAAAAATATCTGAGGTGAGATGTTACATGCACTTTTTTATTTCATGTAATGAATCATTAGGCATAATATTTCTTTCACTGGAACTTCTGATGTCCTCATTAAAGGCGTTCAAGACAAAACATGACCATCTCTACCTTTGCACCTAGGAAATGGTAGAAGAGGCTATCAGAGGTTAGCAAAGGGAATCAAGAAATGCAGAGTCCTGTTATGTGCCAGGGACTTCATGCTTATTAAATACTTATGAAACTCAGGAAGATGGTGTGATGGCTAACTGAACGTGTCACCTTGACTGTGCCAGAGACATTTAATTAAACTTTATTCTGGATGTTAAGTGAGGGTGTTTTTGGAAGAGGTTAACATATAAATAGTTAGATTTTAACATTAGATTAGATTAACATTTTAAACAGATGATCTTCCATTCCACAGTCTTAGTGGGCCTCATCCAACCAGTGAAGATATGTATAGAAGGAAAAGTCTGATCCTCCCCCAGGTAAGAGAGAACTGTTCAGCTGATGGCCTTCAAACAGGACCATCAGTTCTTGGGCCTTTGAATTTAAACATCAGCTCTCCCTGAAACTCTAGATTCACCAGTCCAACCTGCAGATTTGGACTTATCAGCTGTAACAGCTATGTGGAGTGAACTTTAAGAGATGGGGAGCAGGGAACACAGGGGTTGAGGACAGCCTTGATTCTGATTCCTTGTCTGGCAGTTAGGAAATATGAGACCTGGGCAAGTCACTTCCCATCAGATGTATAAACAGTTAAAATAGTCTTTATCTTGCATGATCTTTGTGCGCATTAAAACATACAAAGGAAAGAATGTCTGGGAAAGTCTACCAGTTCTACCTGGGTCTGGGTCTCCCTGGCTGGCAATTGACACCCTGGCAACCACTTCCTGAGCTGGGGTAGGAGTGTTTTTGTACCAGAGGCATCTGATCATGCAGGGCTGTGTCTTCGCTGCTGGCACAGAGATACATGGCTGAGTCTGTCAGCTCCAAGGAGCTCAAGTTCAGCTCAGAGCGAGAGTCACTGAATTGTTTTCCTGAGAATCGATCCAGGAGGTGAGCTTCTCCCCTCACTTTCTGGTTGTAATACTGAACGAGGAACTGGGGGCCCTGGCCCAGGGCCTGTTGGTACCAGTAAACGGAGAGGTGTCCAGAGACAGGGGAACATCTCAGAGTCGCTTGCTGCTTTCTTGATTTGATCAGGTATTTGGGCGTCTGAGTGACTCCAGAATCCACCAGGCCTGTTGGGAAGAGACAAGGAAGCTGAAGGCAGAGCACAGGGGAAGCCTCCTGCTGCAGCCCTCATCGCCAGGCTTCTATCTCACAGAGGCAAAGACATCTCAGAAGCTCCCACACTGTGTCCAGGACTCACCTGCTCCCAGGAGGCAGAGAGTCACACAGCAGAGGAGCCTGGAGCCCATGGCAGCATCAGGAACCCAAGACCACAGCTGGCAGGAGGTGGAACTCCTGGGGTGAGTGGTCTACAGTGCTGACCCTCCTGCTTCCCTGATTGGAGCGTTTGCCTATGACGTCACTGCCCTGTGTCTCTGCAGGCTGTTTCCTGATCCACTGGACCCCTTGGCAGGATCCATGGTGGGCTCCTCTAGGCCCTTCCCTGTCCCACACAGCCCCTCAGCCAAGGGTGGGTGTGAGGTGAGCACTGTCCCCATGTCCCCATATGCCCACAACATGCCTTTTTCTTCTCTTTCTGTCCCTGCCTGACACTCATCACCCAGCCCTCACCAGCCACACTAATCCCTCACCCTCCACTCCCCATGCTACTCCAGGAGATGGCCCCTTGGGCACATCCTGAGGTTCCAGGCAAGTCCTCACTCCCCTGGGCAGTGAGGAGTCTGTGCTGGGTCCATGTGTCTGGACCACTCAGGGAACTCAAACCTGCTCCTGATGCAGGCATGTAGCCAAGATTCCCCTAAGCTGCCCTCTCCAGGGTGACTCTCAACCCCTCCAGCACACCCTGCTCTCCACGGGCCCACAGTGCCTCCTAGTGGCCCATGGTCCACCGTCTCACGGATCTGTGCCTTCTGTCTAAATCAAGAATAGAAATTTAGGTGCTTTGTGGCCTTGGTAGTGACCGCCTCTCTATGCAGGTGTGGGCCTAGCCAGCGCCTTCCCCAGGAGACCAAGGCCAGCCCCTGATCCTTGGTGACCATGTGTAACTGAAAGGCTGTGATCAAGAATGCTGATATGACAGAGGAGATGCAACGGGACTCAGTGGAGTGTGCTACTCAGGCACTGGAGAAGTATACTACAGAGAAGGACATCACGGCCCACATCAAGAAGGAGTCTGACAAGAAGTACAACCCCGTCTGGCACTGCATCGTGGGGAGGAACTTCTGTAGTTATGTGACATATGAAACCAAAGACTTCATCTGCTTCTACCTGGGCCAAGTGGCCAATCTCCTATTCAAATCTGGTTAAAAGCATGGACTGTGCCACACACCCAGTGATCCATCCAAAAACCAGGACTGCAGCCTAAAGTGCAAATACCAGAGACTGAAGTCTTCAGCCCTGCCTAAGGGAACACCTCCGTCTTTGAACCCTTATTGGGTTTTGTACAGGGCATTCTCTGTACTGGTTTGTTGTGGTTATAAAGCAATTAGCAAGACGGCTTACATTTGTATTTATTTTCTACTCCATACCTCTCTGCCCGTGTTTTTTTTCTCTTCAAAATCCATTCCTTTAAAGAAAGAAGTCTTTTGGAGAAGGGTGCATTAATTACCGTTTGTTCAAATAATCTAGAGTTGAAGATGGCCTCTTTAGTTGATCTTGGGTAGGCTGGTGGGGGTGATTCCTTGAAGTTTCTGCGGGATGTAACAGACTAGCCTATTCAGCACTCTTGCGTTTCATTCTTGCCCATCCTGCTCCTGTCGTGCATGGGAGAATACTACTCAGAAGTGCGTGTTGAGAGAGGCACGGCAGAGCAACTACTAGACTAACTCTTACTCCTAATCTGATAAGTACGTTCCTTAAGCGCTCCTTTTGTGATAACTGCTATCGAGTGCTCTGGGCCTTAGGCCTCAAGAGATGATGAATGTGTCATGGAACACCTTTAAGCTTTCTAGGGCTGTAAAATGGAAATAAGCTGGTAAGAAAGTTGGGCTAATGAGGAATCTGTTGGGCTCTAGACATTTCCCCTCCCCTGTCTGTCTAAAGTATACTCTAAAGATCAAAGGTGGTCTTAAAGGGAAAAAGCTTTTAAGCAGCGGCCCTCCTTGTGATTCTAATAAAGTCTGCAGGAATTTAAACTTACAAGCCTGCTGTGCTGTGCTTTAACTAGCTGTCTTCACATATGAGTTAGAGCTTTCATTAAAAGACACAATTAAAACAAAAAAAGAATAGATATTCCCCACAACCCCACCTGCAACCCCTCTACACATAGACACACAAATACACACCCCTGATCTACTGCCTTCCCAGCCTGACAGAGTTAGGGTTGATCCTCAAATCCACTCTTCTCCTCTGGAGGTAAAAGACTGAATGATCTGACATTTTTACTAAGAAGGAAGTAATTATTGCACCACTACAATGACAGTAGTTAGCTAAGATGAAAATACATGACCATAAAATAAATACTCTCAAGATCTCAAGTGAATACACCAGGAAACATGTATTCCATAACTACTTCTCATTAATCATATGCATATATTTCTAGATTTCCTATTGAAATTAAGCTTATTACCAAATTCTAGGTAATGCATTTTATAAAGAGGTTTTATATATATGGATTCATTTATCTCTGCACTTATAAAATCTAGAAATCATGAGGCAATGGAGGATATATTTTGACTTTGAGAAGATTTAGATGAGGGAGGTGGGCCAACCTGGCCTAGGTTAGGTGAGATGCTAAGGAGATGGGGGGCTGGGGCAGACACACAAAGACAGTCCGTCCTCGTTCAGTGGACTCACATAAAGTTTTGGATAATTGGTGATTAACTGAAGTCGGTTTTTCTTTGATGACTCCAGACAGCTTCCTCAAAGCAGACCTCATGGACAGACCACTTTAAAAACTACCTTGTGATTTGGGAAGGGACGTGACCATAGCTCAGTTGGTAAAGAATCCACCTGCAATGCAGGAGACCCTGGTTCGATTCCTGGGTTGGGAAGATCCACTGGAGAAGGGAAAGGCTGCCCACTCCAGTATTCTGGCCTGGAGAATCCCAGGGACTACACAGTCCATGGGGTCGCAAAAGAGTCGGACACGACTGAGCGACTTTCACTTTCGTGACTCAGATGAAGGAGGAACAATGTGGCTGGAGTAGAAAGGGCCAGGGAGGTGGGAGAGGAGTGACTTACCCACCCAGGAAAGGCGGGCAAGAGAAGAGAGCGCACGCGAGAGCCAGGCTGGGGGAGAACCTTCCAGAGAGACAGCAATGAGCTGCCTGAGGTGGGACACGAGGGCCTGTTTTTATCTACTTTACCAACAACCTTCCCTCCTGGAGGTCTCAGGCTCAGGTGATGACTAGCAGTCAGAGCTGGGGAAACTCCTGGTTCACAGGGAGGATACAGAGAAAAGACAGCAATGGATGGTGGACACAAGTCCGCAAGGCCTGGAATGAGGTCTGGGCCAGCACAGACCATACACTCAGGGTCACATTGCAGGCACGTGGCAGCAAAGCCCTGAGGCTGCTGGTGCTAGGAGCCTACAAGCAAGGGGCTGCCTTGCCTTTTTGCACAGAGAGGAGGTGACCCTGCAGCGATGTGGAGTAACTGCTGGCGCAGAAGTACACAGATGTCTGGGAGCGGTTGGCAGACTCCAGTGTGAGAGGGAAGTCCTCTGTGCTTGGTCTGGAGACGCTGTAGCCCTCGGGCACATCTCCCTTCTCTGTGTAGGGATGGCCATTTGAGTAATGGATCAGCCTCAGCCCGTGTCCCAGGTCTTGTCGGTACCAGTACATATAATCGTGGTTCAGATCCTGAGTGCATCTCAGTGTTGGTTTCTGTCCTGACCTTACGACCTGGAATCTGCGGTCCTGAGAGACACCAGCATGGACTGCCCCTGTGGAGAAGGAGGACCGATACTGCAGTCACAGCGGACAGGCTTAGAGCTGGCACCCCGAAGGGGACCCTGCCCCCCAGGACTAACCTGCCTGCAGGAGACAGAAGACCACACAGCCCAGGAGGCAGGGGCTCATGGCGGGGGCAGGGCTGGCGGAGGGCCCTCTGGTCTGAGTGTGGATGAGAGGGAGAGGGGCTCTCCAAGGAGTCCTTCTGAGATGTCACTGTCCCTGCCAGGCCCCAGAGCCAACCTATCGCTCAGGGGGCCACGCCCCTTCCCCAGAGACTCAAATCATAAGTGAACCTGAGAGCTAAGTTCACAGCCTGGAGCCCCATCCAGATCAATGGACATAAGCTGTACAAGTTGATGAAACTCTTCTGTAAAACTGATTAAATTTTGTGTGTGTTCTAATCCAGAGATAATTCACATTGATACATGTATTACTTCTATTTATCTGCATATATCTGTAGTTTAAATCTTGTGGAAATCCTTCTGGCTTCCTGTCGCCCTGTTTAACTCATGTGTCCCAGTAGGACTTCCAGGTTCCATTTCTGCATAACTGACCACAGTCCTGAGATTGTCCCTCCACCTACCATGTTTCTCCAGGTCTCTGCTCCCAAACTCACTGCAGGCTCATCAACATTTGAGAAATCTGTTTGGTCTATTTCTAATCGAGTCACTGACAGACGGTCCGCCAGCCAAATGTGGGTGCAGCTTCTTCATGTTCCAGGAGGCCCTGCTTCCCATGTCGGTGCAGAGCAGGGAGCAAGCAGAGCCCCTCAAGACTGGGACCCACCTCTCTTGGTGGAGAGAAGCTGGGCACCCAGCACAGGGTGACGTATTGTCACAAAGGAATTCAGATGTAGGAGGGACATGGAGGGAGGTGCAGACTTCAGGGCAAATGAAAAATGTTCTGTTTTAATTTGAGACATTCCTCCCATGGGAATATCTCAGAAGCTCCCACACTGTGTCCGGGACTCACCTGCTCCCAGGAGGCAGAGAGTCACATAGCAGAGGAGCCTGGAGCCCATGGCAGCATCAGGAACCCAGGACCACTGCTGGCTGGGGGCGGGGCTCCTGGGGTGAGGGGGGTAAGTGCTGACCCTCCTGTTCCCTGATTGGAGCATTTGCCTATGATGTCACTGCTCTGTGTCTCTGCAGGCTGCCCTTGTCCCCTGGACACCTTGACAGGACCCGGGCTGGCTCCTCTAGCCCTTCCCTGTCCTGCACAGCCCCTCAGCCAAGGGTGGGTGTGAGGTGAGCACTGTCCCCATGTCCCATATGCCCAGAACATGGCTTTTTCTTCTCTTCCTGTCCCTGCCTGACACTCATCACCCAGCCCTCACCAGCCACACCGATCCCTCACCCTCCCCTTCCCGTGCTCTTCCAGGAGACAGCGCTCTGGACCCATCCTGAGGCTCGAGGAACGTCCCCACTCCGCTGGGCAGTGAGGAGTCTGTGCTGGGTCCATGTGTCTGGACCACTCAGGGAGCTCAAACCTGCTCCCTGATGCAGGCATGTAGCCAAGGTTCCCCTAAGCTGCCCTCTCCAGGGTCTCTCAACCCCTCCCAGCACACCCTGCTTATCATGGGCCCACAGTGCCTCCTAGTGGCCCATGGTCTCATGGCTCTGTGCCTTCTATCTACAACAAGAATACAAATTCGCCACACTCCACACTTTCAACCCCTACACACATACACACACACAAACAGAAACACACACACACACACACACACACCCTTCATATGCTGCCTTCCCAGCATGGCTGAATTAGGGTTGATCTTCAAGTCTAGTCTTAGCCTGTGGAGGTAAAACTCTGTATGATCAGACTTTTCTACTAAGAAGGCAGGAATTCCTGCACCACTCCAGTGACAATAGTCAGCTAAAATGGAGTAATGCTGCTGCTGCTGCTGAGTCGCTTCAGTCGCGTCCGACTCTGTGCGACCCCAGAGACGGCAGCCCACCAGGCTCCCCCGTCCCTGGGATTCTCCAGGCAAGAGTACGGGAGTGGGTTGCCAGTGCCTTCTCCGAAAATGGAGTCATACGGGCAATAAAAATAAGCGCTCCATGATCTCAAATGAAGCCAGCCTTGACACCTGTATTCCAGACCTCCTTTTGATTAAGCAGATCCATACATTTCCAGATTTCATATTTAAATTTAGCATTACCCAATTCTAGCAGATGCATTTTATGAAGAGGTTTTATGTGTATTAACATATTTATTTCCTATGAACTTGTAAAACCTTGATATAATAAGACACCATGAAGGAAATATATTGACTTTGAGAAGATTTCTCGAGGGAAATGGTAGAAACCTGGTCCAGGATAATTGAGATGCTAAGAAAGAGAGGCAGGAAGGGAGAACACACACACCCAGCCTGTCTTCCTCCTGGGAATGGACTCCCAAGGGACTTTGGCTGGTTTCCAATTAACTGAGGTTGTTTTCTCTTTGATGACCCCAAGAGCTTGCTCAAACACGCCCACTTACGCTTGGTTACAAAGTTCCCTGTGTCAGGAAGGGACATGACCCAGATGAGGGCAGAGCAGTGTGTCTAGAGCAGAGAGGGCAGGAGAGCTGAGGCCAAGATAGTAAAGGAGGAAAGACCCGCCCTTCTGGTGGGCAAGAGCAGGGAGCACTTGAGAGCTAGGCTGTGGTAGAATCTTCCAGACAGACAGCAATCAGGTGCGGCAGAGACACAAGAGGGTCTAGATATATTTGATTTACTAATATTCTGCCCTTCTGGAGGTCTTAAGCTGATGAGGAAGAGTCAGAACTAGTCAGAATTGATTGCAGTCCGAACTGCATCCAGGGAGAATGCAAAGCAAAGACAGAGACTGATGGTGGACATGTGTCCCCGAGTCCCTGGGGTCAGATCCAGGCCTGTTCATATCACACATCCAGGATCACAGAGCTGGCACGTGGTCCCCAGGGCTCTGAGGCTCCCGGTGCTAGGACCCTGCATGTGGGACCCTGTCTTTTTACACAGACAGCAGGTGGCCATGCAGCGCCGTGGAGTAACTGCTGGCACAGAAGTACACGGATGTTTGGGAGTGGTTGGCGGACTCCAGAGTGAGAGGAAAGTGGTTTTTGCTTGATCTGGAGACACTGTACCCGTCGGGCACGTCTCCTTTTACCGTGGTTGGAGGCCCAGCTGAGTAATAGATCAGCCTCAGCCCGTGTCCCAGGTCTTGTCGGTACCAGTACATGCGGTCATGACCCAGATCCTGAGTACATTTCAGTGTCGCGCTCTGTCCTGTCCTCACGACCTGGAATCTGGGGTCCTGAGTGACACCAGCATGGACCGCCCCTGTGGAGAAGGAGGACCAATGCTGCAGTCACAGGGGACAGGCTTAGTGCTGGCACCCCGAAGGGGACCCTGCCCCCCAGGACTCACCTGCCTGCAGGAGACAGAAGACCACATAGCCCAGGAGGCAGGGGCTCATGGCGGGGTGGGGCAGGCAGAGGGCCCTCTGGGCTGAGTGTGGACGAGATGGAGAGGGGCTCTCCAGGGAGTCCTTCTGAGATGTCACTGTCCCTGCCAGGCCCCGGAGCCAACCTGTAACTCAGGGGGCCACGCCTCTTCCCCCAGAGGCTCAAATCAGAAATGAACCTAAGTGAACAGTTCACATATGACCGACCTAGGCAGTGTATGAAAACACAGAGACATTACTTTACCAACAAAGGTCCGTCTAGTCAAAGCTATGGTTTCTCCAGTAGTCATGTATGGATGTGAGAGTTGGACTATACAAAGAATTGATGCTTTTGAATTGTGGTGTTTGAGAAGACTCCTGAGAGTCACTTGGACTGTAAAGAGATCCAGGCAGTCCATCCTAAAGGAAATCACTCCTGAATATTCATTGGAAAGGCTGATGCTGAAGCTCAAACTCCAACATTTGGCCACCTGATGCGAAGAACTGACGCATTTGAAAAGACCCTGCTGCTGGGCCAGATTGAAGGCAGGAGGAGAAGGGGATGACAGAGGATGAGATGTTTGGATGGCATCACCATCTCAATGGATATGCGTTTGGGTAAACCAGGGGAGTTGGTGATGGACAGGGAGTCCAAGGGGTCGCACAGAGTCAGACCCGACTGACTGTCAACTTGACTCTGCCATGGGTATTTAGCTTTATTTTTCTGGATGCTCCTAAGGGGGTGTTTTTGGAAAAGTTAACATGTGAATAGGTATATTTTAATAATAGATTAGATTAATATTTTATTTCTTAAGCAGATGACTCTCCATAATGTCGGTGGACTTCATAAAACCAGCTATGCTGCCAGTATGTGTCTGTGGGCTTGGAGTCTCCAGGTGCTAGGAATCTGCAAGGGGCTCCCCGAGTTCCAGGCTGCAGGGCCCTCATCTGCTTTTTTGCACAGAAAGGAGGTGGCCATGCAGCACTGTGGAGTAACTGCTGGCACAGAAGTACACAGATGTCTGGGAGTGGTTAGCAGACTTCAGCGTGAGAGGGAAGTCCTTTTTGCTTGGTCTGGAGACGCTGTAGCCCTCGGGCACATCTCCTTTCACCGTGGTGGGAGGGCCATCTGAGTAATGGATCAGCCTCAGCCCGTGTCCCAGGTCTTGTCGGTACCAGTACATAGAGTCATGACCCAGATCCTGAGTACATGTCAGTGTCACGTTCAGTCCCTTCCTCACGACCTGGAAACTGGGGTCCTGAGTGACACCAGCATAGACCGCCCCTGTGGAGAAGGAGGACCAATGCTGCAGTCACAGCGGACACGCTTAGTGCTGGCACCCCGAAGGGGACCCTGCCCCCAGGACTCACCTGCCTGCAGGAGACAGAAGACCACACAGCCCAGGAGGCAGGGGCTCATGGTGGAGGCAGGGCAGGTGGAGGGCCCTCTGATCTGCGTGTGGATGAGAAGGGAGATGGGTTCTCCAGAGAGTCCTTCTGAGATGTCACTGTCCCTGCCAGGCCCCAGAGCCAACCTGTCACTCAGGGGCCACGCCCCTTCCCCCAGAGGCTCAAATCAGAAAGGAACCTGAGTGAAGAGTTCACAACACAGAGACCCATCCAGATCAATGGACTTGAGCCTTATGAGTTGTTGTATCCTTTCTATAAACAGTTTACAACTTTAAGTGTGTTGTATTCCAGAGATAATTCTTCATTCCTAAGATGTGAAGTTATATGCAGATTTCGAACTGCAGGGTTGGGGGTTCTCAGTGCTCCTAAACAGCACATTGTTCAAGAGTCAACTACAATCCATACATCAGTAAAGTTGATTTTAAGATGCCTGAGGAGGGTTGTATGTTACATGCTCTGGCTAATTTCCTGCACTAAATCAAAAGGCAGAAATATTTTCACCCCTGTGATTTCTAAAGGCCTCAGCTGGAGGCAAAATGTGTCCATCTCTATATTTGCACCTAAGAAATGGTGGAAGAGGCTGTCAGAGATTAGCAAAGGGACTCAGGAAATCCAGCGTCCTGTTATGTGCCAGGGACTTCATGCTTCCTAAATTCCTAGGCAAGCCTGGAAGTTGTTGGGATGAATAATTTAATGTGTCACCTTGACTAGGCCACAGATGTTTAGTTCAACATTGTTCTGAATGTCCCTGTGAGGATGTCTTGGTGAGTGATAAATATGTGAAAAGTTATTAATAGATTTTAAAATCAGATTAGATGAACATCTTTATTGGTAAGGCAGATGAACTTCCATAATGTAGTTGGTCTCATGCAAAGAGATGAAGAAATGAACAGAACAAAAACCCTAAACCTCTCCTGGGTAGGAGAGAATTATCCAGCTGATGGCCTTCACTAGACTATCACTTCTTCCTGCCTAACAGCCTTTGAACTTAAACATCAGCTCTTCTTAGGTCTCTAATAACATGAGCCCAGCTTCTAGATCTTAGACTTATCACTATTAACAACTATGTGAGTCAAGTACTTTAAATGATATATATCCCATAAAAGAAATATATATATATATAACACGATATATATTTGTTCTATGGGAGAATTATTCAATGGGGGCGAGGACCACATGACAAGGACAGGCGTGAGTCTGATTCCTTGTTCTGATATTTATGAAGTATGAGACCTGGGCAAGCCACTCCCCCTCAGATGTGTAAAGAGTTAAAATAATACTTATCTTGTATGATCTTTGGGAGCATTAAAACATATCAAGACATGAATGTCTGGGAAAGGCTGTCTACTCTTCCAGGACTTGGGCCTGGCTGGCTGGCAGTCTATAACCTCACACCAACTTCCTGAGCTGGGGAAGGAGTGTTTCTGTACCAGAGGCACCTGATCATGCAGGGCTGTGTCTTGGCTGCTGGCACAGAGATGCACAGCTGAGTCTTTCAGCTCCAAGGAGTCAAGCTTAGTTCAGAGCTAGAGTCACTGAACTGTTGACCTGAGAATCGCCCTGATAGGTTTGCTTCTTCTCTCACATTCTGTTGAAATACTGAACAAGGAACTGGGGGCCCTGGCCCAGGGCCTGTTCGTACCAGTACACAGAGAGGTGTCCAGAGTCAGGGGAACATCTCAGCGTCGCTTGCTGCTTTCTTGATTTGATCAGATATTTGGAGATCTGGGTGATTCAGAATCCACTAGGCCTGTTGGGAGGACACAAGGAAGCTGAGGGAAGAGCACAGGGAAGCCTCCTGCTGCAGCCCTCATCGCCAGGCTTCTATCTCAGGGAGGTAAAGACATCTCAGAAACTCCCACACAGTGTCCAGGTCTCACCTACGACCAGAAACAAGAGGTCACACAGCAGAGGAGCCTGGAGCCCATGGCAGCATCAGGAACCCAAGACAGCTGCTGACTGGGGGCGGGGCTCCTGGGTGAGTGGTGTAAAGTGCTGACCCTCCTGCTCCCTGATTGGAGCATTTGGCTATGACATCACTGCTCTGTGTCTCTGCAGGCTGTTTCCAAATCCACTGGATCCCTTCTCAGGACCCATTGGTGGGCTCCTCTATGCCCTTCCCTGCCCTTCCCAGCCCCTGAGCAAGGGGTGGGTGTGAAGGGTGCCCCATCCCCATGTCCCCAATGCCCACAGCATACCTTGTTGTCCCCTGCCAGCCCCTGCCTGACACGCAGCCGGGCACTCACCTGGCCGGCAATCACCAGGCAATCAGCTGACAATCACCCAGCCCTCACCAGCCACCCAACCCCTCACCTCCCTTGCAGTTCCTGGAGACCTTCTCCTGGGCACATCCTGAGGATCCAGGCACATCCCCACTTTCCTGGGCAGCGAGGAGTCTGTACTGGTTCCATGGGTTCTGGAACCTCAGGACCTCAGGGAACTCAAACCTGCTTTCTCATTCAGGCATGTAGCCAAGGTTCCTTAAAGCTGCCCTCCCCAGGGTGACTCTCCACCCCTCCCAGGACCCCCTGCTTACTGTGGGCCCACAGCGCCTCCCTGTGGCCAATGGTCCACAGTCTCATGGATCTGTGCCTTCTGCCAAAGCAAGAATGTAAATACCCCATAGCCTGAACACACTCACTCACACACACACACACACACACACACACTTGTTCTACTGCCTTCCCAAGCTGGCTGACTTAAGATTGATCTGCAAATTCCCTCTTAGCCTCTGGAGATAAAAGACTGTAGAAACCAACATTTCCATTAAGAAGAAAATAATTGCACATACTAAATGGCAACCCACTCCAGTGTTCTTGCCTGGAGAATCCCAGGGACGGGGGAGCCTCGTGGGCTGCCGTCTATGGGGTCGCACAGAGTTAGACACGACTGAAGTGACTTAGCAGCAGTGTCACAGTAGTATGCTAAGTATCACACAGACCTTCAATACAGACACTCTGATGAGCTCAGGTGAATACAGCCTGGAGCACTGCATTCCGTAGATCCCTCTGATTAATCAGATCCACATATTTCTAGATTTTCTATATAAATTTAGTATTACCAATTCTAGGTAATGGATTTACATACAGAGATTATATATATATAAACCCAATTATTTTTAAAGTTATAAAACTTTGAAATAAAAAAACCAACCGTCCACTACATTTAACGTAGATGTAGCTGGGCATGATATGTGACTGCACAATCAGTGTCACACTGCAGGCATGTGGCCCTGGGTTCCAAGGCTCCCCGTGTGAGACGCCTGCAAGGGGCTCTCCTCCTTCCAGGCTGCAGGGCTTCCCTTATCTTTTTGCACAGAGAGGAGGTGGCCGTGCAGCGCTGTGGATAACCGCAGGTGCAGAAGTACACAGATGTCTGGGAGCGGTTGGCCGACTCCAGTGTGAGAGGGAAGTTCTCTGTGCTTGGTCTGGAGACGCTGTAGCCCTCGGGCACGGCTCCTCTCTCCGTGGAGGGAGGGATAACTGAGTAATGGATCAGCCTCAGCCCATGTCCTGGGTCTTGTCGGTACCAGTACATATAGCTAAAGCTCAGATCCTGAGTACATGTCAGTGTCGTGTTCAGTCCTCTCCTCACGACCTGGAATCTGGGGTCCTGAGAGACACCAGCATGGACCGCCCCTGTGGAGAAGGATGACCCATGCTGCAGTCACAGCGAACATGCTTAGTGCTGGCACCCCGAAGGGGACCCTGCCCCCCAGGACTCACCTGCCTGCAGGAGACAGAAGACCACACAGCCCAGGAGGCAGGGGTTCATGGCGGGGGTGGGGCAGGTGGAGGGCCCTCTGGTCTGAGTGTGGATGAGAGGGAGAGGGGCTCTCCAGGGAGTCCTTCTGAGATGTCACTCTCCCTGCCAGGCCCCAGAGCCAAGCTGTCACTCAGGGGGCCACGCCCCTTCCCCCAGAGGCTCAAATCAGAATGAACCTGAGTGAAGAGTTCACAACACGGAGACCCATCCAGAACAACAGACGTAATCTCACAAGTTGCTGTAACCTTTCTGTAAATGTTAAAGGTTTTTCTGTAGATGTTAAACTGATTAAATGTTTTGTATGTTTTAGTCCAGACATTAGTATTCATTAACATGTATATTACTTGTATTTATTTATATATTTCTGAAGTGTTGAATCCTGGGGAAATCCTTCTGGCGTCCTACTGCCCTTTATGATATGTGTCCCAAGAGCACTTCAAGCGGAGAAGGCAATGGCACCCCACTCCAGTGTTCTTGCCTGGAAAATCCCAGGGATGGGGGAACCTGGTGGGCTGCCGTCTATGGGGTCGCACAGAGTTGGACACAATGAAGCGACTTAACAGCAGCACTTCAAGGCTCCCTTTCCGCAACATTGCCCACAGTCCTGAGACAGTCCCTCCACCTACCGTGTTTCTCCAGCTTTCTGCTCCCAACCTTATTGCAGGCTCATCAACATTTGAGGAATTCTTTGGTCTGCTTCTAATCAATTCAGTGACAGACGGTCCACTGTCTGTCCACCGCAGGTACAGCTCCTACATGTTCACAGCAGCCGGTGATTCCCGTGTAGGGGGGAGGGAGGAAGCAGAGCCCCCTCAGGCCGGTGACCCACCTTTCTGGTGGAGATAAGCTGGGTGCCCGGCACAGGATGACGTTTTGGCACAAAGGAATACTGATGCAGGAGGGATGTGGAGGGAGGTGCAGACGCCAGGGTGATGAAAAATGCTCAGTTTTTATCTGAGACGTTCCTCCCATGGGAATACCTCCTTGTGAAGTGTGGCTGCCATTCATTGAGTAACAGTTCATATCACAGAGCCCCGAACTGTATCTTGTTCCACACAACACAACGCGTACATGTAACTTGCTGTGTACACAGTTCCATGAGCAAAGGGACCACGGGTACTGAGAACACACTTGAGCCGGGATGCTCGCTGTAACACTCAGGAAGTATGAGGTCTGGGCAACTCACGACCCTCAGATGTACAAACAGTTAAAATGGTACTTACCTTGATGACATTAGTGAGCATTAAAACATATCAAGAAGTGAATGTCTGGGAAAGTCTCTCGCTCTACCAGAGACTGGGCTTGGCAGGCTGGCAGCTGACACTCAGGCACCACTTCCTGAGCTGGGGCAGGAGTGTTTTTGTCCCAGAGGCACCTGATCATGCAGGGCTGTGTCTTGGCTGCTGGCACAGAGATACACAGCTGAGTCCTTCAGCTCCAAGGAAGTCAAGTTCAGCTCAGAGCTAGAGTCACTGAACTGTTTTCCTGAGAATCGATCTGATATGTTTCCTTTCTCATACTCTGCCCTATTGTAATACTGAATGAGGAATTGGAGGCCTTGTCCCAGGGCCTGTTGGTACCAGTACACAGATGTGTGTCCAGACTCAGGGGAACATCTCAGTATCACTTGCTGTTTTCTTGATTTGATCAGGTATTTGGGGGTCTGGGTGACTTCAGAATCCACCAGGCCTGTTGGGGAGAAGACAAGGAAGCTGAGGACAGAGCACAGGGAAGCCTCCTGCTGCAGCCCTCATCGCCAGGCTTCTATCTCAGAGAGGCAAAGACATCTCAGAAACTCCCACACTGTGTCCAGGACTCACCTGCTCCCAGGAGGCAGAGAGTCACACAGCAGAGGAGCCTGGAGCCCATGGCAGCATCAGGAACCCAGGACTACTGCTGGCTGGGGGCGGGGCTCCTGGGGTGAGTGGTGTAAAGTGCTGACCCTCCTGTTCCCTGATTGGAGCATTTGCCTATGACATCACTGCTCTGTGCCTCTGCAGGCTGCCCTTGTCCACTAGACCCCTTGGCAGGACCCAGGGCTGGTTCCTCTAAGCCATTCCTTGTTCTGCACAGCCCCTCAGCCAAGGGTGGGTGTAAAGTGAGCACTGTCCCCATGTCCCCATATGCCCATAACATGCCTTTTTCTTCTCTTCCTGTCCCTGCCTGACACTCATCACCCAGCCCTCACCAGCCACACTAATCCCTTCACCCTCCACTCCCCATGCTGCTCCAGGAGAAGATCCCCTGGGCATATCCTGAGGCTCCAGGCATGTCCCCATTCTCCTGGGCAGTGAGGAGTCTGTGCTGGGTCCATGTGTCTGGACCACTCAGGGAGCTCAAACCTACTTTCTGATGCAGGCATGTAGCCAAGGTTCCCCTAAGCTGCCCTCTCCAGGGTGACTCTCAACCCCCTCCATCACACCCTGCTTACCATGGGCCCACAGTGCCTCCTAGAGGCCAATGGTTTCATGGATCTGTGTCTTCCATCTAAAACAAGAATACAAATTTCCCGCACTCCACACTTTCAACCCCTACTCACACAATCACACACACACACACACATACACACACCCCTCATCTGCTGCCTTCCCAGCCTGGATGAATTAGGGCTGATCTTTAAGTCTAGTCTTAGCCTATGGAGGTAAAAGACTGTATGATCAGACATTTCTACTAAGAAGGAAATAAGTGCAGCACTAGATTCCAGAATCTGGTTCCCTAATCTTAGCGCAGGCGCATCGACACTTGAGGAATCCTTGGGCTCCCTTTCTTATTAATTCACCGACTGACAGGGTGCCTGTCACATGCAGGCTCAGCGCCTTCATGTCCACCTGAGCACATGCTTCTCGTCGTGTCTGAGGGGTGGGGGAGCAGCAAGCCGAACCGCCTCAGGCCTGTGACCCAGCTTGCTTTGAGGAGAGAAGCTGGTTGCCCAGCACCACGGATGACATGTGGGCACAAAGGAGTGCAGACGTGGGAGGGATGTCGGGAGAGATGGCTGACCCCACGGTAAAGGAAAAATGCTCCGATTTTACCTGAGACATCCATTGCATGGGGGTACTTCCTTGTGAAGCGGGGCAGCCATTCAGTAACCGATATCCTAGAGCTCCAGACTGTATCACATGCACAAACCTCACATTTAGGAGGACACTGCACTGGCTGCCATGCTCTGCTGCTGTGATTTTCAAATTCTCAATCATTTCTGAACCTGAATATCATGTACCTGGTCATGAGTGGGTGACCGTGGTGACCTCCTGATGAGCTGGTTTCCATGGAACCTGATTGCACGTCTAGGGTCTGGGTGACTAACCATTCCCTGGGCCTCAGAGACAAAAACGCAGAAACCAAAGTTAGAAGCAATGAATGAGCTCGATGTTGTAGCCAAAAAAAGCCTTGAATCGGGGCCTGGCAAGTCCACGGGAACCATACCTGTGCTCAGAATGTCTCTGGTCCAAGAGACAGTGAGACCCACAGTGTAGGAGACTAGTGACCAGGCCAGGCCACTACAGAAAGGGGGACTTTTCAGTTCAACTCCTGTGACTTGGATGCTGGGGTCAAATCAAAGGCAAGCCTTCTCCCGCTGGTTGTCTGCTCAGTCCCAGCACCAGTGTGTGAGCAGGAGGCCTTGCTGTGTGCATATCACATGGGACCTCAAAGGAATTTCCTAGGAGAAGAGGACTTCCTCTCAAAATAGCATCATAAAATCATTTCAGATAATGTGTGCACGAGAAAAGAAATTTATGAAAGTGCATTAAAAAAAAAAAACCTTGTACCAGCAGAAAAGACCTGTGGATGGTCATTTTCCAAACCATCCATCTCCAGATAGGATAGTCCCTGACATGGATATGGTGCTCACATGCTTTCAAGAACTTCTTAAACCATAATACTTTCCAGGAACAATCGCTTAAATATTTAACTCTGGGCTAAAGAGGACTTCAAAAAAAAAAAAATGACGGCAACAGAAATCATACTGCTGGTTGTCAGGGAAGGAGACATTTCTGGGAATGGGGCCTCAGAGGATTTTTGGTGATGAAAGGTTCTCAGCCTTTATAGGTGAACGTTCCGTGGGCACACACACATGGATTGATCAAAACCATTCATCTGTTCACTGTACCGTGTGTAATGTTACTGTATATACAGCGGACCCCTTGGACCACACGATTTTGAATTTCATGCATCCAGTTTTGTGTGGAATTTTTAATAGATACTAACTACAGACTTTGTTGTGCATCTGGTAAAGAATCTGCCTGCAGTGTGAGAGACCTGAGTTGGATCCCTGGGTTGGGAAGATCTGCTGGAGAAGGGAAAGACTACCCACTCCAGTACTCTGGCCTGGAGAGAATTTATATTTCATGAACTGTATAGTCCATGGGGTTGCAAAGAGTCAGACACGATTGAGTGACTTTCACTTTCACTTTTCACAGTACCACACAACTGTGGCTGGTTGAATCTGTGGATGTGAAATCACAAACAGGGTTGACTGAATTTTAAACAAATTTTACAGCAGGGTTAAGGCTGGTTCAGGGCCCCCAAACTGCACATTATTCAAATGTTAAGTATAATTCATATGGAAATAAAGTTAATGTAAAAACGCCTGAGGGTAAGTTACATGCTCTGTATATCTCATGTATGGAACCGGCAAGCATAATTACTTTCTTTCCTATGACATCTGAAGTCTTCAAGTATAGGGTTTGAAGTCAAAATGTGTCCATATCTACTTTTGCACCTAGGAAGCACTAGAGGAGGCTGTCAGAGATTAGCAAAGGGAGTCAAGAAATCCAAACTCCTGTTACCTGCCAGGGAGATCATGCTTATTAAATTCTTGTGCAACCCTGGAAGATGGTGTCCTGACTAATATAACATGTCAACTTGACTCTGTCTTGGATATTTAGCTTTATTTTTTGGGTGCTCCAAAGAGGGATATTTTTTGGCTCAAACGGTAAAGCGTCTGCCCGCAATGTGGGAGACCAGGGTTCAATCGCTGGGTTGGGAAGATGCCCTGGAGAAGGAAATGGCAACCCACTCCAATATTCTTACCTAGAAAATTCCATGGATGGAGGAGCCTCGTGGGCTACAGTCCATGGAGTCGCAAAAAGTCAGACACGACTGAACGACTTCACTTTCAACATGTGAATATGTATGTTTTAATAATAGATTAGATTAACATTTTAATTCATAAGGCAGATGATCCTCCATAATGTCAGTGGCCTTCATGGAACCAGGTGAAGAGATGAATAGACGAAAACTCTGATCCTCCCCCAAGTAAGAGATAATTGACAGCCGATGGCCTTCACACTGGACCGTTAGTCCTTCTGCTTTTGAACTTAAACATCAGCTCCCCTCAGTCTCCAGTAGCACCAGACCCGCTTGCAGCTTTTGGACTTACCAGCCTTCACAACTATGTGAGCCGATTGCTTTAAAACATGTACGTGAGTATGTGTGTGCATGTGTGTGTATGTGTGCGTGTGTGTGTGTGTTTCTGTGTATTATTTATTCTATGTGGGGGACAGTTTTATGGGGGCGAAGACCAAAAGTGATGAGGACAGGCTTGAATCAAATTCCTTGCTGAGAAAGCAATGACATATAAGATGTGGACAAGTCAGTTCCTCTCAGATGTACAAACAGGTAAAATAATACTTACCTAGCATGATCTTTGGGAGCATTAAAACAGAGCAGAGGAAGAATTTCTGGGAGAGTCTATCAGATCTATCCAGGCCTGGAAGGGAGGCAGTCACCCTCACAACCACGTCCTGAGCTAGGGCAGGAGTGTTTTTGTCCCAGAGGCACCTGATCATGCAGGGCTGTGTCTTGGCTGCTGGCACAGAGATACAGGGCTGAGTCTGTCAGCTCCAAGGAGCTCAGGTTCATCTGAGAGCTAGAGTCACTGAACTGTTCACCTGAGAATCGATCTGGCATGCTTCCTTTCTCATTCTCTTTCCCATTATAATACTGAATAAGGAACTGGGGGCCCTGGCCCAGGGCCTGTTGGTACCAGGATACATAGAGGTGTCCAGACTCAGGGGAACATCTCAGTATCACTTGCTGCTTTCTTGATTTGATCAGATATTTGGGGGTCTGGGTGACCCCAGAATCCACCAGACCTGTTGGGAAGGAGACAGAAGGAAGCTGAGGACAGAGCACAGGGGAGCCTCCTGATGCAGCCCTCATCACCAGGCTTCTATCTCAGGGAGGCAAAGACATCTCAGAAGCTCCCACACTGTGTCCAGGACTCACCTGCTCCCAGGAGGCAGAGAGTCACACAGAAGAGGAGCCTGGAGCCCATGGCAGCATCAGGACCCAGGACTGCTTGCTGGCTGGAGGCAGGGCTCCTGGGGTGAGTGATGTAAAGTGCTGAGCCTCCTGTTCCCTGATTGGAGCACTTGCCTATGACGTCACTGCTCCGTGTCTCTGCAGGCTGCCCTTATCCCCAGGACCCCTTGGCAGGACCCAGGGCTGGGTCCTCTGTGCCCTTCCCTGTCCTGACAGCCACCAGGAAGGATAGGTGTGAGGGGAGCTTCGTCTCCTGGTCCCATGTGCCCACACACTCTTGTTCTGCTCTGTCTGACCCTGCCTGACACCCAGCCCTCACCAGATACCCCAACTTCTCACCCTCCCCTTCCCATGCTGCTCCACAGATGGCCCCCTTAGCACATCCTGAGGCTCCAGGGACGACCCCTCTTCCCTGAGCAGAGAGGAGTCTGTGCTGACTCCATGTGTCCCAGGACCACTCAGGGAACCCAAACCTGCTCCCAGGTGCAGGCATGTAGCCAAGGTTCCCTTAAGCTTCCTTCTCCAGGGTGACTCTCAACCCCTCCCAGGGCACCCTACTTACCATGGAAACACAGTGCGTCCTAGTGGCCGAAGGTCCATGGTCTCATGGATTTGCAGCCTCTGTTTGAAGCAAGGTTTCAAATGTCCCACACCCTGAATACACACACACATATCTGTTCTACTGCCTTCCTGGCCTGGCTGATTAGGGTTGATCTTCAAATCCACTCTTAGCCTCTGGAGGTAGAAGACTGTATGATCTGACCGTTTTCCTAACAAGGAAATCGTTGCTTCACCACTACAATGATGGTAGTTAGCTAAAATGGAAATATATGTCATAAAATAAACGCTCAGAGGATCTCAAGTGAATCTGCCTGCAAACATGTCTTCATAACTACTTCTGATTAATCAGAGGCATATATTTTCAGATTTCCTATTTAAATGTGTATTAACCTATGTATTTCCTATGAACTTGTAAATCTTGATACAATAAGATACCGTGGAGGAAATATTTTGACTTTGAGAATATTTCTCTGAAGTAAATGGTGGAAACCTGGTCCAGGTTAATTGAGATGCTAAGAAAGAGGGGCAGGAAGGAGAACACACACAGCCCGCCTATCTCTCCTCCTGGGAATGGACTCCCAAGGGACTTCGGCTGGTTTCCAATTAACTGAGGTTGTTTTCTCTTTGATGACCCCAAGAACTTGCTCAAACACAACCGCTTACATTTGGTTACAAAGTTCCCTGTGTCATGGGAAGGGACTGACCCAGATGAGGGGAGAGAAGTGTGTCTGGACAGAGAGGGCAGGGGAGCTGAGCCCAAGGCAGTAAAGGAGGAAAGACCCGCCCCTCTGGTGGGCAAGAGCAGGGAGCACTTGAGAGCTAGGCTGCAGGAGAAACTTTCAGAGACCGAGCAATCAGGTGCTGGGAGAGACAAGAGGGTCTAGATATATCTGATTTACTAATATTCTTCCCTTCGGGAGGTCTTAAGCTGATGAGGAAGAGTCAGAACTAGTCAGAACTGGATGCAGTCCGAACTGCATCCAGGGAGGATGCAAAGGAAAGACAGAGACTGATGGTGGACATGAGTCTCCGAGTCCCTGGGGTCAGATCCAGGCCTGTGCAGGTCACACATCCAGGGTCACAGTGCTGGCACGTGGTCCCCAGAGCATTAGGTTACCAGTGCTAGGATCCTGCATGTGGGCCCCTTGTCTTTTTCAACAGAGAGCAGGTGACCCTGCAGCGCTGTGGAGTAACTGCTGGCACAGAAGTACACAGATGTCTGGGAGCGGTTGGCACACACCAGCGTGAGAGGAAAGTTCTCTGTGTTTGATCTAGAGACGCTGTACCCGTCCAGCATGTCTCCTGGCTCGCTAGTGTGCACACCAGCTGAGTAATGGATCAGCCTCAGCCCGTGTCCCAGGTCTTGTCGGTACCAGTACATGCGGTCATGACCCAGATCCTGAGTACATTTCAGTGTCCCGCTCTGTCTGCTCCTCACGACGTGGAATCTGGGGTCCTGAGTGACACCAGGATGGACTGCCCCTGTGGAGAAGGAAGATCGATGTTGCAGTCACAGTGGACAGGCTTAGTGCTGGCACCCCGAAGGGGACCCTGCCCCCCAGGACTCACCTGCCTGCAGGAGACAGAAGACCACACAGCCCAGGAGGCAGGGGCTTATGACAGGGGAGGGGCAGGCGGAGGGCCCTCTGGTCTGAGTATGTGGATGAG
Source organism: Bos grunniens (assembly GCF_055505025.1). Taxonomy (NCBI): domain Eukaryota; kingdom Metazoa; phylum Chordata; class Mammalia; order Artiodactyla; family Bovidae; genus Bos; species Bos grunniens. Next base: position 14,504,417 of record NC_141168.1, read on the forward strand.
AGGGGAGAGGGGCTTTCCATGAAGTCCTTCTGAGATGTCACTGTCCCTGTCAGACCCCAGAGCCACCTGTCACTCAGGGGCCACGCCCCTTCCACCAGAGGCTCAAATCAGAAATGAACCTGAGTGAAGAGTTCACAACATGGAGACCCATCCGGCTTAATGGGCATCAGCCTCACAAGTTGTTGTAACCTTTCTATAAACAGTGTGCAATTTTATCTATACTTTATTCCGAAGTTAATCTTCATAAATGTGTATATTACTTTAATTTATCTACATATTTCTATAGCTCTGCATCTTTGGAAATTCCCTCTAGCTTCCTGCTCTCCTTTATGATATGTGTCCCAATAGGACTTCAAGGCCCATTTCTGCTTTAATTGATCACAGCCCTGAGACTGGCCCTCCACCTACCATGTTTCTCTAAGTTTCTGCTCCCAACCTCATTGAAGGCTCATCAACATTTGAGGAATTGTTTGGATGTGTTCTTATCAACTCACTGACAGACAGTCCACCTGCCAAAGGCAGGTACAGCTCCTTCATGTTCACAGGAGCCCCTGCTTCCCATGTCGGGAGAGGCCTCAGGCCCGTGACCCTCCTTTCTGGGTGGAGAGAAGCTGGTTGCCCAGCACAGGATGACGGATTGGCACTGCTGCTGGCTGGGGGCGGGGCTCCTGGGGTGAGTGGTGTAGAGTGCTGACCCTCCTGCTTCCCTGATTGGAGCATTTGCCTATGATGTCACTGCTGTGTCTATCAGGCTGCCCTTGTCCACTGGACCCCTTACCAATACGCAGGGCTGGCTCCTCTGTGCGCTTCCCTGCCCTGACAGCCCCTCAGCAAGCCTGGGTGTGAGGTGACTCGTCCCCTGGTCCCATACGCACACAACATGCCTTGTTCTCTTCTGTCTGACCCTGCCTGAATCTCATCACCAGCCACCAGGCCCTCACCAGCCACCCCAACCCCTTCACCTCTACTCCCATGCTGAGGCAGGATACAACCCCCTATGTTCATCTTGAGGTTTCAGGCACGTCCCCAGTTCCCTGGGCAGTGAGGAGTCTGTGCTGGCTCCATGTGTCCCCAGACCACTCAGGGAACTCAGACCTGCTCCCAGATGCAGGCATGATATAGACAAGGGTCTCTTAAGCTGCCCTCCCCAGGGTGACTCACACCCTCCCAGCACACACTGCTTATCATGGAACAGTGCCTCCAAGTGGCCAAAGTCAAGGGTCTCATGGATTTGCAGCATTTGTTTAAAAGAAAGAAAGAAAGCTTAGTCACTCAGTCTTGTCCTACTCTTTGCAACCTCATGGACTGTAACCTCCCTGGCTCCGCTGTCCATAGGATTCTCCAGGTAAGTGTACTGGAGTGAGTTGCCATTTCCTTCACCAGAGGATCTTTCCGACCCAGGGATTGAACCCAGGTCTCCCTCATTGGAGGCAGATGCTTCACCACCTGAGCCACGAGGGAAGTCCTATCTGTTAAAGCAAGGGTACAAAAATTCCGGCACCCCAAACACACACACACACACACACACACACACACGCCTGTTCTCATGCCTTTCTTGCCTGGCTGACGGGTTGATCTTCAAATCCACTCAGCCTCTGGAGGCAGAAGACTGTATGATCCGAACTTCTTACTAAGAAAGAAATAACTGCGGCACCACGACAATGACGGTCGTTAGCTAAGATGGAAATATATGATCATAAAATAAATACTCTGAGGATCTCAAGTGAATCTGCCTACAAGCATGTATTCCATAACTACTTCTGATTAATCAGATGCATATATTTCCAGATTTTGTATTTAAATTAAGAATGATCAAATTCTATATAATACTTTTCATAAAGAAGTTTTAGAAATATGAACTCAATTATTTCTGCACTTATAAAATCGTGATATAATGGGGGTGATGCAGGATATATTTTGACTTTGAGAAGATTTTGATGAGCATTCCAGGTAGTCCCAACCTGGCCTAGGTTAGGTGAGCTGCTAAGGATGTCGGGAGGCGGGGGTGTATGTCGAGAACACACAGAGGCAATCTGTCCTCCTTCAGATGGGCTCACGTGAGTTTTGGGATGATAGGTGATGTTTCTCTTTGATGACTCCATACATCTTGCTGAAAACAGACCACATGGAGTGGCCACTTTAAAAGCCTCCCTGTGACTTGGGAAGGGACCTGACCCAGACGAAGGAGGTGCAGTTTAGCTGTGGTAGAGGGGGCCAGGGAGCTGATACAGGGAGGTGTGGAGAGGAATGTCCTGCCCGCCTGGGAAAGGTGGACAAGAGCCAGCCTAGACCAGGTGAGAACCCGACTGTGGGAGAACCTCCAGAAAGCCAGAAATGAGCTGCCTGAGGTGAGACAAGAGTGTCTAGATGTATCTAATTTATCCAACAACCTTCCCTCCTAGGTCTCAGGCTCATGTGATGACTAGGAGTCAGAGCTGGGGAAGCATTTTCCTGGTTCACATGGAGGCTGCAGAGGAAAGACAGAGATGGATGGTCCCACAAGGTCCCCAAGGCCCGGCAGTGAGGTTCGGGCCAGTCTCCACTGCATACCCAGGGTCACACTGCAGGCACCTGGCTAACAAAGCCCTGAGGCTCCCGGTGCTAGGAGCCTGCACATGGACCCCTGTCTTTTGCACAGAGAGCAGGTGACCCTGCAGTGCCGTGGAGTAACTGCTAGCGCAGAAGTACACAGATGTCTGGGAGCGGATGGCAGACTCCAGCATTAGAGGGAAGTTCTCTGTGCTTGATCTGAAGACGCTGTAGCCATCGGGCACACCTCCTGGCTCGCTAGTGGACACACCAGCTGAGTAATGGATCGGCCTCAGCCCGTGCCCCAGGTCTTGTCGGTACCAGTACATGCGGTCATGACCCAGATCCTGAGTACATTTCAGTGTCACGCTCTGTCCTCTCCTCACAACCTGGAATCTGGGGTCTGAGAGACACCAGCATGGACCGCCCTTGTGGAGAAGGAGGACCGATACTGCAGTCACAGCAGACAGGCTCAGTGCTGGCACCCCAGAAGGGAATCTGCCCCCCAGGACTCACCTGCCTGCAGGAAACAAAAGACCACACAGCCCAGGAGGCCGAGGCTCATGGTGGGGGCAGGGCAAGCGGAGGGCCCTCTGGTGTCTGTGTGGATGAGAGGGAAGAGGGGCTCTCCAGGGAGTCCTTCTGAGATGCCACTGTCTCTGCCGGACCCCAGATCCAACCTGTCACTTGGGTACCAGGCCCCTTCCATCAGAGACTCAAATCAAAGATGAACTTCAGAGAGTCAATTCCTAGGCAAGTTGATAAGAAGTCCAGGGTCCCCCAGGAAGAGAAACGGGTTCAGAGTCCTCGAGAAGGCAAAAGGAGTCCAGGCCTCTCAAGGAGAAAAGAACAAACATTTTTTCTACATTGCTTTATTTGGTCAATATAGCAAGGTATCTTGCTCGAGGACATTGCTTGTTTCTCCTTAACAAGAACCTTCTGACTAATCTTGCTATCTTAAGATGTATATTGTGGAAGTGGGTTTGGTGAGACTTTTCTATTGTCAGTTCCAATCTTGTTAATTTAAGATGTATGTTGTGAGTGGGGCTGATAAAATATATAAGACCTTGATTAGACTAGCAAGTGGGGGTGCTCTCCCTCCCCTTCTGATGTCTATGAGAGAAGCTTTCCTTGTCCCTTTTTATACTTTAATAAAACTCAGCTACACTAAAGCTCTTGGGTGGTGAAGACTGGTCCCTGGTCCCAAAGGTAAGTCTTCTTCCGAGATCATGAATCCGACACCTTTCAGCGTAAGCTATCAAACCTGCGTGAACAGTTCATAACAGGGAGACCTATCTAGCTCAACCGACGTAAGCCTTACAATTTGATGTAACCTTTTCGTAAAACTGGTTAAATTTTTTCTATGTTCTAGTCCAGACATAATTTTTCATTAATATATTTATTACGTTTATATATGTGCATATTTCTGTAGTTTTCAATCTTGCGGAATCCTTCTGGCTTCCTGTTGCCCTTACGACTCATGTGTCCCAAGAGGACTTCAAGGCCCATTTCCGCTTTAATTGACCACAGACCTGAGAATGTCCCTCCACCCACCATGTTTATCCAGGGATCTGTTCCCAACCTCATCACAAGCTCATCAACATTTGAGGACTTGTTTGCTCTATTTCTTATCAATTCACTGACAAGACAGTCCACCGGCCAAAGCAGGTACAGTCCTTCATGTTCACAGGATCCAGGGCCTCCCATCTCAGGGGAGGGATAAGCACAGCCCCCTCGGGCCTGTGACCCACCTTTCTGGGTGGAGAGAAGCTGGTTGCCTAGCACAGGATGGTGTATTGACACAAAGGAATGCAGACTTAGGAGGGACATGGAGGGAGGTGCAGACGCCAGGGTAATGAAAAATGCTGTTTTTATTTGAGACATTCCACCCATGGGAATACCTCCTTGTGATCCGTGGCTGCCATTCAGGAATAACAATTCATATCATAGAGCCCCAAATTCTATCTTGTTTCATGTAACCCATATGCATATCTAATTTGTTCTGTAGGGAGACAGTTTCATTGGGGAAAAGAGACCACAAGTGTTGAAAACAGACTTGAGTCAGAGTCCTTGCTATAACAATACGAAGTATGAGATCTGGGTGATTCATGTTCACTCAGATGTACAAACAGTTAAAATAATACCTACCTTGCATGATCTTTGTGAGCATTAAAACATATCAAGAAATGAATATCTGGGGAAGACTGTCCACTCTGCCTGGCCTGGGCCAGGAAGGCAGGCAGTCGACATGCTCACCACCGCTTCCTGAGCTGAGGCAGGAATGTTTTTGTCCCAGAGGCCCCTGATCATGCAGGGCTGTGTCTTGGCTGCTGGCACAGAGATACACGGCTGAGTCTGTTAGCTCCAAGGAAGTCAAGTTCAGCTCAGAGCGAAAGTCATTGAACTGTTTTCTTGAGAATCGATCTGATATCTTTCCTTTTTGTATCATTTCCCTGTTGTAATACTAACAAGTAATTGGGGGCCCTGGCCCAGGGCTGTTGGTACCAGTACACAGAGTGGTGTCCAGATTCAGGGGAACATCTCAGAGTCACTTGCTGTTTTCTTGATTTGATCCGGTACTTGGAGGTCTGGGTGACTCCAGAATCCACCAGGCCAGTTAGGGTGCAGACTAGGAAGCTGAGGGCAGAGCACAGGGGAAGCCTCCTGCTGCAGCCCTCGTCACCAGGCTTCTATCTCAGGGAGGCAAAGACATCTCAGAAGCTCCCACACTGTATCCAGGACTCACCTGCTCCCAGGAGGCAGAGGGTCACACAGCAGAGGAGCCTGGAGCCCATGGCAGCATCAGGAACCCAAGACCACTGCTGGCAGGAGGTGGGACTCCTGTGGTGAGGGGGTAAGTGTTGACCTTCCTGCTTCCCTGACTGGAGCATTTGCCTATGTCGTCACTGCTCTGTGTCTCTGCAGGCTGTTTCCTGATCCATAGGACCCCTTGGCAGGATCCATGGTGGACTCCTCTATGCCCTTCCCTGTCCTGCAGAGCCCTTCAGCCAAGGGTGGGTGTGAGGTGAGCACTGTCCCCATGTCCCCGTATGCTCCAGGAGATGGCTCCTGGACACATCCTGAGGCTCAGCATGGGACGTGGAGGGTGAGGGATTAGTGTGGCTGGTGAGGGCTGGGTGATGAGTGTCAGGCAGGGACAGGAAGAGAAAAAAAAATGCATGTTATGGGCATACGGGGACATGGGGACAGTGAGGAGTCTGTGCTGGGTCCATGTGTCTTGACCACTCAGGGAACTCAAACCTGCTCCCTGATGCAGGCATGTAGCCAAGGTTCCCCTAAGCTGCCCTCTCCAGGGTGACTCTCAACCCCTCCCAGCACACCCTGCTTACCATGGACCCACAATGCCTCCTAGAGGCCAATGGTCCACATCTCACGGTCCTGTGCCTTCTGTCTAAATCAAGAATAGAAATTTAGATGCTTCATGGCTTTGGTAGTAACTGCCTCTCTATGCAGGTGTGAGCCTGGCCAGCGCCTCCCCCAGGAGACCAAGGCCAGCCGGTGCTCCTTGGTGACCATGTGTAACTGAAAGGCTGTGATCAAGAATGCTGATATGCAGAGGAGATGCAACGGGACTCAGTGGAGCGTGCTACTCAGGCATTGGAGAACTATAATACAGAGAAGGACATCACGATCCACATCAAGAAGGAGTCTGACAAGAAGTACAACCCCGTCTGGCACTGCATCTTGGGGAGGAAGAAGAAGAAAGACTTCTTTTGGAGAAGGGTGCATTAATTAACGTTTGTTCAAGTAATCTAGAGTTGAAGATGGCCTCTTTAGTTGATCTTGGGTGGGCTGGTGGGGGTGATTCCTTGAAGTTTCTGCCGGATGTAACAGACTAGCCTATTGAGCACTCCAGCGTTTCATTCTTGCCCATCCTGCTCCTGTCGTGCATGGGAGAATACTACTCAGAAGTGCGTGTTGAGGCCTCTCGTTTCTCTCCCGGCCCCTCAGGCATGAGTTTCAACCCTGTAGCGGCTGAGGCCGCGAAAAAAAAAAAAAAAAAAAGAAGTGCGTGTTGAGAGAGGCACGGCAGAGCAACTACTGCACTAACTCTTACTCCTAATCTGATAAGTACGCTCCTTAAGCGCTCCTTTTGTGATAACTGCTATCGAGTGCTCTGGGCCTTAGGCCTCAAGAGATGATGAATGTGTCATGGAACACCTTTAAGCTTTCTAGGGCTGTAAAATGGAAATAAGCTGGTAAGAAAGTTGGGCTAATAAGAAATTTGTTAGGCTCTAGATATTTCCCCTCCCCTGGCTGGCCAAAGTATACTCTCAAGATCAAAGGTGGTCTTAAAGGGAAAAAGCTTTTAAGTAGCGGCCCTCCCTGTGATTCTAATAAAGTCTGCAGGAATTTAAACTTACAAGCCTGCTGTGCTGTGCTTTAACTAGCTGTGTTCACATATGAGTTGGAGCTTTCATTAAAAGACACAATTAAAACAAAAAAAGAATAGATATTCCCCACAACCCCACCTGCAACCCCTCTACACATAGACACACAAATACACACCCCTGATCTACTGCCTTCCCAGCCTGACAGAATTAGGGTTGATCCTCAAATCCACTCTTATCCTCTAGAGGTAAAAGACTGAATGATCTGACATTTTTACTAAGAAGGAAGTAATTATTGCACCACTACAATGACAGTAATTAGCTAAGATGAAAATACATGACCATAAAATAAATACTCTCAAGATCTCAAGTGAATCCACCAGGAAACATGTATTCCATAACTACTTCTCATTAATCAGATGCATATATTTCTAGATTTCCTATTGAAATTAAGCTTATTACCAAATTCTAGGTAATGCATTTTATAAAGAGGTTTTATATATATGGATTCATTTATCTCTGCACTTATAAAATCTTGATATAATGAGGTAATGGAGGATATATTTTGACTTTGAGAAGATTTTGATGAGGGAGGTGGGCCAACCTGGCCTAGGTTAGGTGAGATGCTAAGGAGATCAGTTGGCTGTAGGGAGAACACACAAAGACAGTCTGTCCTCGTTCAGTGGACTCAAATGAAGTTTTGGATAATTGGTAATTAACTGAAATTGGTTTCTCTTTGATGACTCCAGACAGCTTGCTCAAAGCAAACCACGTGGACAGGCGACTTTAAAAACTACCTTGTGATTTGGGAAGGGACGTGACCATAGCTCAGTTGGTAAAGAATCCACCTGCAATGCAGGAGACCCTGGTTCAATTCCTGGGTTGGGAAGATCCGCTGGAGAAGGGAAAGGCTGCCCATTCCAGTATTCTGGCCTGGAGAACCCCAGGGACTACATAGTCCATGGGGTCGCAAAGAGTCGGACACAACTGAGGGACTCTCACTTTCACTTTCGTGACCCAGATGATGGAGGAGCACTGTGGCTGGAGTAGAAAGGGCCAAGGAGATGGGAGAGGAATGACTTACTCACCCAGGAAAGGTGGGCAAGAGAAGAGAGCACGCGAGAGCCAGGCTGGGGGAGAAACTTCCAGAGAGACAGCGATGAGCTGCCTGAGGTGGGACACGAGGGCCTATTTTTATCTACTTTACCAACAACCTTCCCTCCTGGAGGTCTCAGGCTCAGGTGATGACTAGGAGTCAGAGCTGGGGAAACTCCCAGTTCACAGGGAGGATACAGAGAAAAGACAGCAATGGATGGTGGACACATGTCCACATGGCGTGGAGTGAGGTCTGGGCCAGCACGGACCACACACTCAGGGTCACACTGCAGGCACGTGGCAGCAAAGCCCTGAGGCTGCTGGTGCTAGGAGCCTACAAGCAAGGGGCTGCCTTGCCTTTTTGCACAGAGAGGAGGTGACCCTGCAGCGCTGTGGAGTAACTGCTGGTGCAGAAGTACACAGATGTCTGGGAGCGGTTGGCAGACTCCAGTGTGAGAGGGAAGTCCTCTGTGCTTGGTCTGGAGACACTGTAGCCCTTGGGCACATCTCCCTTCTCCGTGGTGGGAGGGCCATCTGAGTAATGGATCAACCTCAGCCCGTGTCCCAGGTCTTGTCAGTACCAGTACATATAATCGTGGTTCAGATCCTGAGTGCATCTCAGTGTCATGTTCTGTCCTGTCCTCACGACCTGGAATCTGGGGTCCTGAGTGACACCAGCATGGACCGCCCCTGTGGAGAAGGAGGACGGATGCTGCAGTCACAGTGGACAGGCTTAGTGCTGGCACCCCCAAGGGGACCCTGCCCCGCAGGACTCACCTGCCTGCAGGAGACAGAAGACCACACAGCCCAGGAGGCAGGGGCTCATGGCGGGGGCAGGGCCAGCGGAGGGCCCTTTGGTCTAGGTGTGGATGAAAGGGAGAGGGGCTCTCCAGGGAGTCCTTCTGAGATGTCACTGTCCCTGCCAGGCCCCAGAGCCAGCCTGTCACTCAGGGGCCACGCCCCTGCCCCTAGAGGCTCAAATCAGAAACAAACCAGAGAGAATTGTTCACAACAGCAAGACCCATCCAGATCAATAGGCATCAGCCTTACAAGTTGTAACCTGTAAACTGTTTGCAACTTTATGTATACTTTGTTACAGAGATAAATCTTCATTAAACTTATATTCGTCTTATTTATCCACATATTTATGTAGCCTTTTTAAACTTATTTCCAACTGGAGTATAATTGCTTTGCAAAGTGTGTTGGTTTCTGCTGTACACCACGTGACTCAGCCATTAGTATGCATATATCCCCTCCCTCTTGAACTTCCCTCCCTCTGAGCCCTGCACTTGACCCCTCTAGGTCCTTGGAGAGAAAATAGCTGAGTTCCCTGTGCAGTACAGCAGCTTCCCACTAGCTCTCTACTTTACATATGTAATGGGATTTCTTAGTTTGGATTCTTGGGGAAAAGTCCTCAGAGCCTTCTGCTGCCCTTTATGACTCTTGCGTCCCACCTGTGCCTTCAAGTGTCCGTTTCCACTTTGTTTAGTTGATCGCATTGTATTTTTTTTTTTTCTCCCAACCTGATTCTTCTGGTGTCTGGTTCCCCAACCTTGGGGCAGGCTCATGGACATTTGAGGAATCCTTTGAGTCTATTTCTTACCAATTCGCTGATAGACTGGGCACCTGCTGAATGCGGCTACAGCTCCTTCATGTTCACCAGAGCACATGCTTCCTGTGTCTGAATGGGGGGAGCAGCACAGCTGTAACCCACCTTTCTTCGAGGAGAGTAGATGGTTGCTCAGCACCGCGGGTGACGTGGGAGCACAAAGGAATACAGATGCGGAAGGGACCGGGGGGAGGTGGCAGCCTCGGCGCAGATGAAAACTGCTCCCTTTTTATTTGAGACAGCCATTCCACGTCCCTAAGTGGCATAGACGAAAGTGAAAGTGTTAGTCGCTCAGTCGTGTCCAACTCTGCAGCCCCATGGACTAGATCTAGCCCACCAGGCTCCTCTGTCCATGGGATTTTCCAAACAAGAATACTGGAGTGGATTGTCATTTCCTTCTCCAAGGGATCTTCCTGACCCAGGGATCGAACCTGGGTCTCCTGCAGCGCAGGCAGACTCTTTACCATCTGAGCAACCAGGGAAGCCCTTATGTAGCATGCCTGATCTTAATTAACAGATATCACAGAGCCCCGAACTATCCTGTTACACATAACCCCCCACTTTGAAGGACCCGTACTTGATGCAATGCTCTGCTGTTGTGATCTTCACTCAACAACAGTTGAAACATGGACCCTGCAAATTATGCAGCTGGTCCTGGCTACATGGTTTTGGACCTGTGATGACCTCCTGATGTTCTGGTTTTCCTTGATCCCAACCACATGTCCGGGGTCTGGGTAATGCTGCATTCCTGGCACCTGGGAGAGAAAGGATTAGAAACGAAAGTCAGAAGCAGCAAAGGAGTCTGAGTTTATGACCACAGCAGCAAGACTTGACCTGGGTCTGGCAAGCCCACGAGTGGTTCCACATCCACGCTCAGAACTTCTTTCTTCCAGAAGACAGCAGGGCACCCAGCACAGGAGACTCATGCCCAGGCCATGCCAGAAGAGAAAGAGCAGCTTTCCAACTCAAGGCCTGTGTCTTGGATACTTATGGTCGAAGCAAAGGGGACCTGTGTCTCAACATGGAATGCTCTCTCACCAAAATTCCTAGTGCCCACAGTCTTGCCAGGGGAGAACACTGAGTGAGCATGAAACCCAGCTATGTGTGCATCTCATGGAATCTCAACATCATTTCCTGGGAAGTGATGACTTCTTGTCAAAATATCATTATCAAGTGATTTCAGGGAATGGGTTCATGAGGACGAATTTATGAAAGTGAGTAAATAAATTTTATAAAAATAGCTTGTAGCAGCTGGCATGTCCTTTTAATGGTCATTTTATCAAACTGTCCATCTCCAGGTAGGATAGTCCCTGACATGGATGTGGTGCTCACATGGTTTCAAATACTTCTCTAACCATAAGACTTTCCAGGAGCTCCTAACTTTCTTCAATATTTTACACTTGCCTAAAAGGGAATTGTTTTAATGGGTATAGAGCTTATATTTTCAGTAAAAAGATGCCTGAGTAAAACACATCTCTAGCAACAGATATCATATTGTTGGTAGTCAGGGAAGGACAGAGGCATGGGAAAGGGACCTGAAGAAACTTTCTGGTGATAGAAATGTTCTTTATTGTAATAGGGTGGATGTCGCATGGCACATGCATATACTCTGTCCATTATACAGTGTATAATGTTTATGGTATTTACAGCTGAACTTTGAACAACACAGGTTTGAACTGAGTGGGTCCATTTTTGTGTGGATGTTTGAATAAATACTTACTAAGGGAAACTAAAAGACTCTTCCTCCTTGGAAGAAAAGCAATGACAAACCTAGACATCATATTAAAAAGCAGAGACATCACTTTGTCAACCAAGGTCTGTCTAGTCAAAGCTATGGTTTTTCCATTACTCATGTATGGATGTGAGAGCTGGACCATAAAGAAAGCTGAGTGCTGAAGAATTGATGCTTTTGAACAGTGGTGTTGGAGAAGACTCTTGAGAGGTCTTGGACAGCAAGGAGCAAACCAGTCAATCCTAAAGGAAATCAGTCCTAAATATTCACTGGAAGGACTGAAGCTGAAACGCCAATACTTTGGCCACCAGATGTGAAGAGCTGACTCCTTGGAAAAGACCCTGATTCTGGGAGAGATAGAAGGTGGGAGGAGAAGGGGGCGACAGAGGATGAAATGGTTGGATGGCATCACTGACTCCATGGACTTGAGTTTGAGCAAGCTCCGGGAATTGGTGATGGACAGGGAAGCCTGGCATGCTGCAGTCCATGAGGTCTCAGAAGTCGGACACGACTGAGTGACTGTACTGAACTGAAGGCACTGCCCAATTTGACTGGCTGAATCTGTAGATCTGGAATCCCACACACAGATGGATGAAGGTAAAGTTATACACAAGTTCTGATGACGGTGTTGTGGATGTCTCAGACCCTAAAGCATACATGAGCTAAAGGTTAACTACAGGGCTTCCCAGGTGGCACAGTGGTAAAGAATCCAGCTGCCATTGAGGAGATGTGGATTTGATCCCTGGGTCAGGAAGATCTCCTGGAGAGGGAAATGGAAACCCACTGCAGAGTTTTGCCTGGGGAATCCCATAGACGAGGCGCCCGGCAGGCTACAGTGCATAGGGTCGCAAAGAGTCAGACACAACTGAGCACACACATATAATTCACACTTCAAAATATCTGAGGAGGCATATATATTACACACTCTTGTTAATTTCATGTGATGACTCATCAGGCATAAATACTTTTTTCCTGTCACTTCTGATACCCTCAACTATAGGATTTCAAGGTGACATATGTCCATTTCTACCTTTGCACTTAGAAAATGGTAAAAGAGGCTGTCAGAGTTTAGCAAAGGGAATCAAGAAGTCCAGAGTGTTGTTATGTGCCAGGGACTTCCTGCTTATTAAGTACTTATACAACAGTGGAAAATGGTGTGATGCTATTATAGTGTATCACCTTGAGTATGCCACAGATATTTAATTAAACATTATTCTGGGTGTTACATGAGGGTGTTGTTGGAAGAGATTAACATGGAAACACATAGACTTTAGATTAGGTTAGATTACCCTAGGTTAGATTAACATTGTAACATTGTAAACAGATGACCTTTCATAGTGTCGGTGGGCATCATTTAACCAGTGAAGACAGGAATAGAACAGAGAGACTGATCCTCCCCAAGTAAGAGATAATTGTCCAGGTGATGGCCTTCAAACTGGACCATTAGTTCTTCAGCTTTAGAACTAAAACTCAGCCTTCCCTGGGTCTCTAACACCAGCCCAGTATCCAGTTTTGGGTCTTACCAGCCTTAACAACTATGTGAACCTACCCCTTTAAAACATGTGTACATGTTTGTTCTATGGGGGACAGTTCTAAGGGGAGCAAGGACCACAGGTGTTGAGGACAGACGTGAGTCTGATTCCTTGTCTGACAGTGATGAAGTATGAGACCTGGGCAAGTCAGTTCCCCTCGGGTGTATAAACAATTAAAATAATACTTATCTTGCATGATCTTTGTGAGCATTAAAACACAGCAAACAAAGAATGTCTGGGAAAACCTGTCCACTCTACCAGAGCCTGGGCCTAGCTGGCTGGCAGCCAAAACCCTCAAGGCCACTTCCTGAGCTGGGGTAGGAGTGTTTTTGTCCCAGAGGCACCTGATCATGCAGGGCTGTGTCTTGGCTGCTGGCACAGAGATACACGGCTGAGTCTGTCAGCTCCAAGGAGCTCAAATTCAGCTCAGAGTGAAAGTCACTAAATTGTTTTGCTGAGAATCGATCTGGCATGTTTTCTCCTCCACTAACTTGTCCGCGGTAATACTGAACGAGGAACTGGGGGCCCTGGCCCAGGGCCTGTTGGTACCAGTTCACAGAGCTGTGTCCAGAGTCAGGGGAACATCTCAGAGTCGCTTGCTGTTTTCTTGATTTGATCAGGTATTTGGGGGGTCTGGGTAACTTCAGAATCCACCAGGCCTGTTGGGAAGGAGACAGAAGGAAGCTGAGGGCAGAGCACAGGGAAGCCTCCTGCTGCAGCCCTCATTGGCAGGCTTCTATCTCAGGGAGGCAAAGACATCTCAGAAGCTCCCACACTGTGTCCAGGACTCACCTGCTCCCAGGAGGCAGAGAGTCACACAGCAGAGGAGCCTGGAGCCCATGGCAGCATCAGGAACCCAAGACTGCTGCTGGCTGGCTGCTGTCTCCTGGGGTGAGTGGTGTAGAGTGCTGACCCTCCTGCTTCCCTGATTGGAGCATTTGCCTATGACATCACTGCTCTCTGTCCCTGCAGACTGCCCTTGTTGACTAGACCCCTTGGGAGGACCCAGGTTTAGCTCCTGTATGCGCTTCCCTGTCCTGCACAGATGCTCAGCAAAGGGTGGGTGTGAAGTGTGCATTCTCCCCATGTCTTCATATGTCCACAATATGACTTCCTTCTCCTCTCTCTGTTTCTTCCTGACACTCATCACCGAGCCCTCACCAGCCACCCAAACCCCTCACCCTCCACTTTCTTGCAGGGTCCCCCTGAGTACATCCTGAAGCTCCAAGAACGTCCCCACTCCCCTGGGCAGTGAGGAGTCTGCGGTGGTTCCTTGTGTCCTGGAAGCACTGGGGGAACTCATACCTGCTCCCTGATGTAGGCATGTAGTCACGGTTCCCTTAAGCTCCGCTCTCTTGGGTGCCTCTTCAACCCCTCCCAGGCAGCCTGCTTACCGTGGGCCCACAGTGGCTCCTAGTGGCCAATGGTCCACAGTCTCATGGATTTGTACTTTAGGTCTAAAGCAGGAATAGAAATTCTCAAGAGCCCTCAGGACAACCCCTCCACACACACACGCGCGTGTGCATGTGCACACACACACATGCACGCACACACACACACACACACACACACACACACTCACACTCCTGTTCTTATGCCTCCCCAGCCTGGCTGAATTAGGGTTAATCTTGAAATCCACTCAGCCTCTGGAGGTAAAAGATTGTATGAAGAGACACTTCGACTAAGAAAAAAAAGATTGCTCCACCATTGTTATCATGGTAGTTTGCTAAGATGAAATAGTACAGGCCATAAAATAAACACTCTGGTGGTCTCAAGTGAAACCATCCTGGAAACATGTATTCCATAGCTCCTTCTGATTAATCAGAAACCATATATTTCCAGATTTTATGTTTAAATTAAGTATTGCCAAATTCTAAGTAGTGTACTTTATAAAGAGGTTTTATATATATGAACCTACTTATTTCTATACTTATAAAATCTTGAAATAACTATCCAGTCAGTAGAAGACCTAGGAGGACTTCTCTCCAAAGAAGACATGCAGATGGCCAACAAGCACAAGAAAAGTTTGGCAATAACACTACTTATCAGAGGAATGCAAGTCAAAACTATAGTGAGGCATTACTTCACACTGGTCAGAATAAGCATTTTAAAAAGTCTACAAGTAATAAATGCTGGAGACAGTGTAGAGAAAAAGGAACCCCCCTACACTGTTGGTAGGAATGAAAACTGGCACAACTATTAGAAGAGTTCAGTTCAGTTCAGTTCAGTCACTCAGTCGTGTCCGACTTCTTGCGACCCCATGAACTGCAGCATGCTGGGCCTCCCTGTCCATCACCAACTCCCAGAGTCCACCCAAACCCATGTCCATTGAGTCGGTGATGCCATCCAGCCATCTCAACCTCTGTCGCCCCCTTCTTCTTCTGCCCTCAATCTCTTCCAGCATCAGGGTCTTTTCAAATGAGTCTTAGAAGAGTCTGAAGGCTGTTTAAGAAACTAAAAATAGAGTGACTGTATGATCTTGCAATCCCATTTGTAGGCATAAAATTAGATAAAACTATAATTCTAGAAGATACATGGACCTCAGTGTTCTTCATGGCACTATTTACAATACTCAAGATATGGAAGCATCCTAAATATTCATCAACAGATGAATAGATAGAGGTAGTATGTGTGTGTGTATATATATATATATACACACACACACACATTAAATATATACACAGTGGAGTATTACTCAGCGACAAAAAGAGTGAAATAATGTTATTTTCAATAAAATGTTTGAACCTGGAGATTATCATACTAATGGAATAAGGCAGAGAAAGACAAATATTATATGATACAGCTTACAAGTGCAATCTGAACAAAAGGACGTAAAAACGAACTCATTTACAAAACAAATAGACCCACAGACACAGAAAAGAAACTCGTGGTTACCAACGGGGAAAAGTGAAAGTGGAAATTGCTAGTCGCTCAGTCGTGTCTGACTCATAGACTGTAGCCCACCAGGCTTCTCTGTCCATGCGATTTCCCAGGCAAGCACGCTGGAGTCCGTCGCCATTTCCTTCTCCGGGGTATCTTCCCAACCCAGGGATGGAACCTGGGTCTCCTGCATTGCAGCAGATTCCTTACCGCCTGAGCCACAGGAGAAAGGTGCTGCTGCTGCTGCTGAGTCACGGCAGTCGTGTCTGCCTCTGTGCGACCCCATAGACGGCAGCCCACCAGGCTCCCCCGTCCCTGGGATTCTCCAGGCAAGAACACTGGAGTGGGTTGCCATTTCCTTCTCCAATGCGTGAAAGTGAAAAGTGAAAGTGAGTCGCTCAGTCCTGTCCGACTCTCAGCGGGGAGGGATCAGTTAGGAGTTTGGGATTAACATATACGCATTACAATATATAAAATGGATAACAGATAATCAACAAGGACCTACTACACAGCACAGGGAATTATACTTGGTATTTTCTAACAGCTTATAAGGAAAAAGATTCTGAAAACATATACATACACACATATGTATTTTTGTTGTTGCTTTTCAGTCACTAAATTGTGTCTTACTCTTTGCAACCCCATGGACTGTAGCATCCCAGGTTCCTCTGTCTTCCACTATCTCCCAGAGTTAGCTCAAACTCATGTCCATTTAATCAGTGATGCCATCCAACTGTCTCATCCTCCGTCATCCCCTTCTCCTCCTACCTTCAATCTTTCCCAGCATCCGGGATTTTTCCAGTGAGTCAGCCCTTCCCATCATGTGGCCAAAGTATTGGAGCTTTAGGTGCAGCATCAGTCCTTCCAGTAAATGTTCAGGGTGATTTCCTCTAGGATGGACTGGTTTGATCTCCTTGCAATCCAAGGAACTCTCAAGAGTCTTCTCCAACACCACAGTTTGAAAGCATCAATTCTTCAGTGCTCAGCCTTCTTTACGGTCCAACTCTCACATCCATGCATACTCCACATGTGGTTTCTCCACATACTGGAGAAACCATAGCTTTGACTAGACAGACCTCTATTGGCAAAGCGATGTCTCTGCTTTTTAATTTGCTGTCTAGGTTTGTCATTGCTTTTCTTCCAAGGAGCAAGTGTCTTTTAATTTTGTGACTGCAGTCACCATCTGCAGTGATTTTGGAGCCCAAGAAAATGAAATCTGTTACTGTTTCCACGTTTTCCGCTTCTATATGTGTATGTGTATATTTGCATCACCAAATCACTGAACTGTACACCTGAAACTAAGACAACAGGATAAACCAACTATACACATGATACAAAGAAGAAACAGAAAGAATCCCAACTCCAGCTTCTGAGATTGTCAGACTCAGGAGACTTAGAGAAACTGCAAGAGAGTGGTAACTTGGATTCACACCCACATTTAATTATAAGCCATTTTTTTTTAAAGAAACCATACTATGTTACTCTAATCGCTTTAAAGCATACTCACCGGGAGCTGTACTAATGCGTATACTTTGATTAGAAGAGTGCTCAGTGTGGAATATTCTGATAAGATTTAACACTGACATAGACATAGCCAGAAAAGAAAATGTTGAAATGTTCACACAAACTGGAAGTCTGGACTTGAATCCAGTTGTTCATACACTAGGATAAATATCTAAATTGTGCTAGGAAAAAAAACTCCATGCAGCTCTGTATACAATATATCCATGCGTGCTCAGTCATGTCCAACTCTTTGCGACCCCATGGACTGTAGCCCACCAGGCCCCTCTATCCATGGAATTTTCCAGGTAAAAATACTGGACTGGGTTGCCATTTTCTACTCCTGGGGATCTTCCCCACCCAGGGATGGAACCCACGCCTTCCACACCTCTCCTGCATCTCCTGCATTGAAAGCAAACCTTTTACCACTGAGCCACTCTATGTAAATGGGCATTAATTAACCCCTTTCACAAGTGTCAGAGTATCAATTATATATTTACATACTTGGCTTTTTCTATGAAAGTAAAGGTTGTAAGACAGTTTTTATAGAAGGACTTATGTCTCCCCCAATTTCAATTGTTGAAGTCCTAAATCCCCGTGAGGCTGTATCTGAACTTAGGACCTTGGAGGAGGTGGTTAAAGATGAATAACATTATGCGGGTGGGACTCTGACACAGCGTAACTAGCGTCCTCATGTGAGAGGAAGAGACACCAGAGCCGTTTCTCTGTGAAAACCCAGAGGAGAGGCCCCGTGAGGCTACAGGGAGCAGGCAGCTGCCTCCCAGCCAGGAGCAGAGTTCTCACCGGAAACCAACCCTAGCTCCTGCATCTTGGGTTTCAGGCCCCAGAACTGTGAGAAAATCAGCGTGTGTGGTCTAAGCCACACAGCCTGGTGTTTATTACGGCAGCCTGAGAAGATTCCCGGGAGGAGGGCACGGCCACCCACTCCAGTATCCTTGCCTGGAGAATCCCATGGACAGAGGAGCCTGTCAGGCTACAGTCCACGGAGTTGTAAGGGTCGGACACGACTGAGCAACTAAGCACAGCACAGCAGGAGCAAACTAGTCAATAGTATAGCCCCGCAGAAAGTCAGGATAAGAAGCAAAGAGGAAGGCAGGTCTGAGCCAGGCCCTGAAAAATGAGCAGTACCTGGTCGTGTGTGGGGAGGAGAGAGGGCCCGTGGGGCCGTGGGGAGAGAGAGAGAGTGGATGCAGAGGATTTAAGATGCATCTGCGTTTCAGGGAATTTAGCAAAGTTTGGTCACAGAGCGCGTCACCTCCTGAGATGGCCCCAAAGCACACCACATAGGCCTTTTTGCAATGTTCCCACTAATCAGTTTACCCCAGAATAAGAAAATAATGCCCCTTGTTTCTGGAAAATCTCTTCTATCCTGTTTCTTTTAGAAATTCTCTTTTTGCCTCTGTTCATTGATAATAATATTCATACAATGCCCATTTGCCCATATGTGAGTAAATGTGTATATATAAATGGTCATATTTCTCTAGACTTTTCTTTGATGCCCAAGTAGGAAATTAAATATCCTAACCTTCTGTAACTATTATGCCAGAAAGGATACTAATGGATTAATGCATAATAACAATATTAATAGAGGGATTTGGGAAAAGAGATTCTAAGAAGGATTCATTTCCAGAGCCAGTATCTCCCACTGGAGATAATTTACATTGAATTACCTGTTACTTGGTCTTTTTTTTTGTTGTTGTTACTTGGTCTTACACAGTGAATTATATAGAGTGAATATAGATATTCTAATGGAATCTATTTCTTGACTTTCTAAGTCTGAAGGCAACAAGCCCTCCAAGAACCATTGAGAAGAGATCCCTGATTCAGCTGCATGTGACACTGTTGGGCAGTACATCAATGTCATCGATGACCAGCTGATGTGCCAGCAAGCTGAGAGTGACCAGACCTCTTACAAGATCCACCCAGTGAAGGGAAATTCCACCCTGAGTGAATCTTCATGGATATAAGTCAGATCAAGTTAACCCAAGCCCAGATGGCAATGTCCTGTAACTGAATACTTTTTACCAATTTTGAGTACACGTAGCTCATTAAAACCATTCACAATAGCATCATATGTGTCTTATGGAGTTTCTGATAGTAGATAAGGAGAAGGTTCTACACGAAATCATAGAAATATGAGCAATCACTATAAATTACACTAAGGAAGGTGTATTTCTCTGCTTTATGGAACACTTGGCATCTTTTGGCATCAATTAGAAAAAACTGCAAGATTGCCGGTCAAAACATAAGTATTTGAAGAAAAAAAAACCTCAGAAGATTGTTTAAGAGATGCCTGAGGCCCCATAACAAACAGTCATTATATTTAAGACAAGAGAAGCCCGACTGATATTGTAACAATGGACAAAATGTGGAGCCACTGGCTTCTGGATCCTTCTAAAATTGCAACTTAGCATCACCTAGGTTGCATCACCTGGCTCCTTCATTAGGGGAACCTGATGAGGCAAGAGGTAAATGTGAGCACTAGAGATTCATCAAAAATCAAGAGAATATTCTGGAAAGACTGAAGCTCTTTGGGCCTGGAATATGAGTAAGATGAGGGGTGAGTCCAGGTCAGCAGTGAGAAAACAATTGGTGAAAATAATTTTCATTTTGCTCTTGCCTGACCCCTTCTTCACTTTGAGACAATCTTACCTGCATTTTTATCGCAGAAATCAATAGCTGGATATGAGATACCACTAAAGGACCAGAAAAAATAAAGTTAACTGTACAATATGTAGCCTCAGAAAGCGAGTTATTGAATTCAATGAATTAACAATTTAAAACAAGCATAACAAATATACTACATGAAGATCTGCGATATAAATAAGAATATAGAAGATGTTACCACATAAGAAAATGTAAGGCCAATTAATAGGAATTCTTAACCTGAAGGCCACCTAGCGTATTTTATATCAGCATTTCAAAATGTTGTATTATGGAGAAGGAGGTTCAAGTTATCAAATTCTCTAAGAAAAGCCAATGTTTCATGTAAACACTAAGTTTTTGTTCCAGTAAGAACTAGTATATATCCATCTTTTCCTGAAATAATGACTCCTATCATCAAAGAACATTTTCCCTTATTTTCCCCCAAAACGAGATTTCAGCTAACAATCCAGATAAGATCTGTGAAGCTCTCCTTTGAAAACTAAGTGAAATTTCCCAGAGCTTATAAACTCCAAAAACTATGAAAATTCAAAGCCCTTCCAGGGGTTTCTGACCATGCCCATGGGATCTGCATTCCTCTGGTCTTCTCTAACCCTATCACATTACCTGGCCAAAAAGCTAAGACTGCCTTTGATTTCCTCAAGAAAATTAGGAAAACCCAATGAATTTCATAGATTCTACTGGAGATTTGGGTGGTGCTGTATGGCAGGGGTCCCCCACCTCTGGGATCTAGTGCCTGATGATCTGATGTGGAGCTGATGTAATAATAGAAGGAATAAAGGGCACAATAAATGAAGTGCACTTGAATCATCCTGAAACCATCCCCCCACCCTCCATCTGTGAAAAATTGTCTTCTGTGAAACTGATCCTCAATGCCAGCAAGGTTGAGGACAGCTGCTTTAAAGGATCGACTGGTGACTCAGAAATAAAGAATCTGCCTGTAATGCAGGAGACGTGGATTCGATCCCTGGGTTGGGAAGATCCCCGGGAGAAGGAAAGGGCAACCCACTCCAGTATTCTTGCCTGAGAAATCCCATGGACAGAGGAGCCTGGCAGGCTACAGTCCACGGGGTCACAAGAGTCGGACATGACTTAGCAACTAAACCACCACCACACTGCTAATGTCAAAATTATAGCCACTATACCAACCTTGCTTTTCAGTTTGCTTCCAACAGGGCTGTCTGTTCACCTGAAGTGCCCTTGCACCGTGTTCAACCCGAAGACCTCATCCTCCTCCTAACCTGAAAGGAGCAAGGACCAGACCACCGGGTGGCTGTGAAGTGGACGGGACAGGGCCACGTGAGGTCTTGCTAAGCACACAGTCATCAGTGAACACAGCTGGGCTTAAGCCATGGATTTAGCGCAACAACAATGTCAAACGACCGAGGAGAGCCTCCACAGTGCCTGCTCCTAGTAAATTGGAGGTGTTGACATTGTCATCTGGGGCAGGAAGCTTTCCAGTAATTTCCTGGATTTTTTTTTTTTTTCCACCTCCATCTTCTCTGGAGCCCTCCAGGTTTCCTGTGTGGTACTTCCCAGCTGGTTGTAGTGCTAGTCACAACTCCTTTAAATCACCATATTTACTTCACTTCCCCACCATTCTACTTTTTTTCCAGCACAAACTGAAGCAACTAGAACTCACCTTCCTGGTGAGAAGCTAAATGGCATCACCACTTGGGAAAATAGTGTACTCACTTTTATAAAGTGAAGTAAGTACTTATCATACCACCCAGCATGCCCACTCCTAGGTATTTACCCAAGAAAATGAAAGTGTATGTCCACACAAAAGCATTATAATCAGAACACTGCTTATTGCATCTTTACACACAACAGACAAATCTAGAACAATGTAAGTGTTCAGCAGCATGTAGATGAATATAGAAATTGTGGTGAAAGTGAAGTCACTCAGTCGTGTCCTACTCTTTGCGACCCCATGGACTGTAGCACACCAGGTTCTTCCGTCCATGGAATTTTCCAGGCAAAAGTACTGGAGTGGGTTGCCATTTCCTTCTCCAGAGGATCTTCCCGACCTGGGGATCAAACATGGGTCTCCCACATTTCAGGCAGAAGCTTTACCATCTAAGCCAAATATACACAATATAAAAGAATAAACTACCAATAACAGAACAGTAAGGATGAATAACGCAAGAACTATGTTACATGAGTGATGCTAGTCACAAAAAAGCGTGGTGGATGTCAGAACAGCAGTTACCAGTGCGGAGTGAGTGACGTCGCTCAGTCCTGTCTGACTCTTTGCGACCCCATGGACTGTAGCCCGCCAGGCTCCTCCCTCCATGGGATTCTCCAGGCAAGAATACTGGAGTGGGTTGCCATTTCCTTCTCCAGGAGATCTTCCTGACCCAGGGATTGAACCTGGGTCTCCCGCATTGTAGGCAGATGTTTTACCATCTGAGCCACCAGTGGGCAAGGGGCTATTAACTGGAAGGAGACAAAACACACAAGAGGTGATAACACATCTGTATCTTGATTGTAGTGATGCTGCTCGAGTATATCTACTTGACAAAATGCATAAAATTAGCATCTAATATTACTCATTTCACCACCTGTAATAAAAGTGTGTCCCACTACCCAGAGTCAACAACCATTAATATTTTTGTATTATCCTTTTGAACAGTGTTCTTTCTAAAGTTACTTTAGACACTTTATCAGATATTCAGAGCTCCCTACACTGTAGCTACTGTTGACTTGAAATAAATAGACTGCTAGATATTTCTCCAGCAAAGACAGGCATGGCTGGCTAAAGAATATCACTGTCCATCTGCCTCTATAAGCATTAAATTTTTAGCCACCACAGCTGTTGACCTTCAACACACCCTGAAAGGAGTTCAAGGAAGAGATCAGAAGTGAGGCACTCTGTGCTCTGGGAAAGCTGACAGACAGGCTTCAGATAGACAAATTCAGAAGAAATGTTTAAGAACATGTGTCCTGTGTATTCCCAACTTCGAAAAGCACTGTGACCAGCAGCAGCCTTCTACAGAGATGCACATAATGGTTGCACATAACCCCTTTGCCCAAATCACAGATACGGTTACCTCCCCCCAGCCCCCACCACCCCCATACCTTTCAGAGCAGTTTCTCAGAGCTGTCTCAGAGGCTGTCTCCCTGGCTATAATCCTGAGTAAGACATTGAGTAAACTTGACTCACATCTTTCTGTAGCTATGGTAAGTCATGTGCAAGTTCCTGCACCATGCTTTTGTAGAGAGGAAAAGGAAGGTGGGAGAGCTAGAAAGGAAGGTCTGGTTTTTCAGTGACTGAGTCCTTGACAGGAAAGAAGAGGAATCTTTCTTCCTCCTATTGGGATCTGCCACCATCACAGGGGACAAGAGCTCCCCCTTCTGGTCTCCCAGATCTATTTAATTGAGTGAAAAGTGAAAGTGCTCATTGCTCAGTCATGTCTGGCTCTTTGCAACTCCACAGACTGTTGTCCACCAGGCTCCTCTGTCCATGGAATTCTACAGGCAAGAATTCATCAGTGGGTGGCCATTCCCTTCTTGAGGAGATCTTCCTGACTCAGGGATTGAACCCAAGTCTCCTGTATCTCCTGTATTGCCAGCAGATTCTTTTTTTTTTTTTTTTTTTCCAATTTTATTTTATTTTTAAACTTTACATAATTGTATTAGTTTTGCCAAATATCAAAATGAATCCGCCACAGGTATACATGTGTTCCCCATCCCGAACCCTCCTCCCTCCTCCCTCCCCATACCATCCCTCTGGGCCGTCCCAGTGCACCAGCCCCAAGCATCCAGCATCATGCATCGAACCTGGACTGCCAGCAGATTCTTTACCACCAAGCCACCAAGCTTGCTGCTGCTGCTGCTAAGTCGCTTCAGTCGTGTCCGACTCTTTGTGACCCCATGGACTATACAGTCCATGAAATCCTCCAGGCCAGAACACTGGAGTGGGTAGCCTTTCCCTTCTTTAGGGGATCTGCGGGGAGCGAGCTCCGCCTCTGGCAAAGGTCATGAGGAAGGAGGCTTGGCATACGCAAAGGCGGGATCAAGCCTCAGGAGTCTCCCTGGAAATTCTCGAGCAATCTACCCCCAAAACCAGAGTCTGCCTACTTTCTGCTTTGTGCTTTCACCTACACCTCTGACTTTACGGGGGGCTGTCCCCCACTACCTCTCTGAAAAAAGAGTTAGCTTATAGCTCCAGTTAATAATTCCTGGGTGTGACAGTGTTTCAACCTACAAACTCCTTTGGAAATCCTCTAGCCTGCCTGAATAGGTTTTTCCGGCCTCATGTGATTGTTCGGAGCCTCCCAACTGTGAGAGGCAGGAGATGTCCTAAACTGTCTAAACACAGATTCTTTTGAGTAGTTAAAAGATTGATTAGAAATTGTATTGGTGAAGGGATTTTCACTTGTTGGGCCAATGTTTGCTGCTAAGTTTCCATATCCCTTACCTGCTGTGTCCCTGGCAGTGTATTGATTAATATAATTGGTGTAAATAGTAGCTTTAATGTTTGTAACCTGGGACCCTTGAGTTAATTCTTTTTCTTGTTATAGCCCACCACACCTTTGCGCTGTAGGAATGCAACTTTATCTAATGCTTTTGGAGGGTGGCTCCTGACCAATCACCTTTAGAGAAAAATAAGTTTTCTGAAGAAAAGGTCTTAAAATGTTAACAGGCCTCCAGGCCAGAAGATGATGCAAATCACCTAAGCTTTTGCATATGATAAGTTTGCAGGAAGAAAGCCTGGCTTGCTGCCTGACTCTACCCCTTCCCCCATTATCCTCTATGCATAACTTAAGGTATAAAAACTACTTTGGAAAATAAAGTGCGGGCCTTGTTCACTGAAACTTGGTCTCACCATGTCGTTCTTTCTCTTACCTTCTGGCTGAATTATTCAGCCTCTTTTCTCCACTGAATTTCTTCACTGAGCTATCCTCATTCTATTACTCTTTATATCCTTAATTAACGTTTAATTAAGCAGTTGTTTCCTGATCCTCGCCGACGCCGTCCCCGCTTCGAATACCCTGGATCAGCCGGGGCTGGTCCCCGGCAGGGATCTTCCCAACCTAGGGATCGAACCCAAGTCTCTTGCTTTGCAGACAGATTCTTTACCAGCTGAGCCACAAGGGAAGCCCTGGCAGATATATAACTCCTTGCTAAAAACTAGCAAGGGGGCACTCTTTCTGTCCCCTTCTAATGTCTATGTCAGAAGCTTTCTCTATCCCTTTTATACTTTAATAAAACTTTATTACACAAAAACCTCAAGTAATCAAGCTCATCTCTGGCCCCGGATCAAAATCCTCTCCTCCGGAGGTCATGAATCCCAACTTAGCTCATGGCGCACAGCCGCAAACTTTCAATCTCTCCAGGCCATTGTTCAGGAACCCTCAGGTCTCAGCCTCTGAGAAGTCAGTCCTGTCTTCACCCATCAGGTTCAGAGCAAGCAGCTCTGGGCACAGGATGCCCTGTGCATGTTTGCTCTTGCCGAGTCTGTCCTCTGTGGTGACATTCTTGTTGGACCGGATCCCTGCAAGCCCAAGAGCATGAGGTCACATACACAGGGCCAAAGAAACTCCCTGTGCTGGCCAGCAGGGTCCCACGGTGCTTCTGCCTTGTCGACCTTGTGTCCCAGAACATCCTTCTCCCAACAGTACTCAGCTCTCCTGTTGAGATCCTTTGTCTTCTGGAAAGTACCCAGTTGGAGGTTCCTGGATATTCCCTTGCAATTCTCCCCTCTCCTCTCCAGTAAGCCAGTCTCTACTCAAAGATAGAAGGAAGGCATGTTTTGAAAAATAGGATATAACACAAACAGAGAGCAGAAGAGAAGACAGAGGTTGCCCTGTAGGCTCTCCAGGTCACTCATTGGCCAGGTCGGTCCCATTGCTGGCTGGAGACCATGGCCATATTCTGGGGTGCCTGGGAGCCTTTCCTGAATACCACAGCCCCAGATGTCCATGTAACATTTCTTCTTCTGCAAATTAAAGCTGATTTTGACGTGTGCAAATGGAAAGCAGCTTCAGCCTCCCAAACCCCCACCCCCACCCACTGCAGCCTTGAGCAGGGCATAGAGACACTGTGGAGTTTGTGAAAGGGCAGGAAGCATCTCTCTGAGGCTGTATGTGAGGTGCTGGCACAGAGGAACATGGCCAAGTCCCCTGGCTGTGCGGGCTGCATCTTCAGAATGAGGTACGTGCCATCGGGCATCTGAGCTGAGAAGCAATCCTCCATAAAGTGTGTGTTTTCTGAAGGCTCTTTGTTGTAGATGGACATCAGAAACTCCATGCCCTTCCCTGGGGTCTGTTGGTACCAGTAGAGGCACAAATGACCAGGCATAGGGTCACACCTCATGTCACATCCCATCCCATCTCTGTGATGTAATAGCGGGGGCTCTGGCTGACACCAGGTACCAAGTGTCCTGTGGGAGGGCACAGAGGCCAGAGAGAGAATGAGGCAAAGGTGTGGAACTGCCTTTAGGTCAAGGGAACTGGATGGGAGTTTCCCACACACCTCTAGGATGCACTTACTCCCAGGAGACCAAGGATCACCCAGCAGAAGAGCCTGCTGTCCATGGGGGTGTCTGGCAGGGTGGAAGCCTCTCCAAGTCTGCCATCTGGTCCTTAGCAGCCCCAGGGAGGAGATCCTGTGATGACATCACAGTCCTGGGCAGCACCCACAGACTCAGGAGTGCCCCCACAGGAGGGAGCCTTAGTGCCCATGGACGTGTGATGCTCTTAGGACTGGCCCTTGTGTGTCCTGAGGGGTGCAGACTCCCAGCCCCCAAGCTGCAGAGGGATCCTGGGAGAATACAGGCTTCAGGACACCTAGGCCCAGTGTGAGGATCCCAACAGACGGGTGGGACCCACTCCCCTTCCCGATGGCCAATTCAGAGCCACAATCTGGGGGCATGGACTCTGCATGTCATAGTTTTGAGCCTAACGATGAAAACACAGGGGATGAAGAGACCAAAGGAAACAAAACAAAAAGAATAACCCTATAAGTGTCACTGTGGAGAGGAAATGCAGTGAGAAGTTGAGACCGGAAACCTGGAAGGACATTTCAGTGGGAGGGAGGGAGAGCAGGCGAGAAAGTAAGCACCCAGCCCAGCATGCCAGTACTAGGCGAGGGGTGCAGGGGCCTGGCGGCTGCCTGAGGGGTTGAGAGCAAGGGCCTGTGCAGATGTGGGACTTTTATCAGGGT
Organism: Bos grunniens; assembly: GCF_055505025.1. Taxonomy (NCBI): domain Eukaryota; kingdom Metazoa; phylum Chordata; class Mammalia; order Artiodactyla; family Bovidae; genus Bos; species Bos grunniens. The sequence continues at coordinate 14,531,501 of NC_141168.1, forward strand.
AGGGCTCAGGTTCTAGCCTTGAGTGGAAACAGGACAAATCAGAGAACAGATGAGCTGGATTACAGGATAAGAGAACAGGTGAAGACAGAGGACACATTTCTCACACTTGCTTCCCAAAGCCTGGGTCTCTTGCTGTCCTTTGAGGGGACTCCACCCTGGGACCCTTGCTTGGGAGTCCTTCTCTGATTCCCAAAGCTCCATGTTGCTCGGCCACGGGCGACCACAGCCTTGGCTGCAGGGGTTCCCGTAAAGGAGAGGCACAGAAGCCAGGTACCTGCTGAGCTCCCAGCAATGCACCCCTCCACAGGGCAGCAGCATCCTTCTTATCCTCTGGCCCGTGCAGGGCGTGAGCCCTGGGTGCTGGCATTTGTTTAGAGGATCTCGGGGGTGCTGGTGTTTGTTTGGAGGATCCCTGTGAAACCTTAAGCCAAAGCATCCACTTAACAGCAGGCTTATTTATTTCACAATAAGCAAGGCATTAGAATACTAGATCGGGATGTGTTTATCTTTTAACTATTTGCCAGGGCATTGTGATACTCAGCTTTAAAAAAACAAAAAATCCCCACACTCCAAAGACATAGAATAGAGTCACCGTGTGGATTGACTTGGCCAGAGGTGTTATGGTTTGGGGCTCTATCAGGGGTCCCCATCCATGGAGGGTCCTCTGCAGGAAAGAGAAGGGAGCCTTTGTGTAGATGGCAGACAGCTCACCCTCCAGAACACAGGGCTCTCTGCCAGCCATGAGCTGTGGGTATGTGCAACCCCGAGGCTGGAAGATACGGGGTTCAGCAAAGACAACCCCAAACACAAAGTCCTGCTCTGAAACGTCAGGAGGCCACTGCCTGTTCTCACTGCCTGTAGTGAGCAATGATCCAAGGACGTCGGACTCTATGGCTGATATGGCAGGGTGTGAAGACCTGAAGAGACAGAAGTAAAGCAGAATCAAGCCTGAAGGGTTAAGGCTGGAGTGGAAGAGAGGCCAGTGAGGGGCTGAGCCCTTGAACAAGCAGCCAGGAGGGTGAACTGGAGAACAGCGATCCCAACAGGATCGGGGGTCCATGGTACTCAAGGGCAGGAACGGACAGAGACCCTGGAGAGAGAACGAGGTGCTTTGAAGAAGGTCTGAGCATATCTGGAGCTGGGATCTGGGCTGACATCCGGGGTCTAGCTTGGATGGAAGGCGAAGTCGGAGAAAAAGCACCTTTTAGAAGGAGGGTAGCTAGGACTGCTGTGGCCAGAGGGTCAAGGGTCTTACGAAAGGGTTCCCAGAGGATCAAAGCGATTGGGAAAAGCAGATGAAGAAACTGCTCAAACTTGAATGGCTTGGCACAGTCTTTCTCAGGACGAGCCCAGCAAACACTGCTGATGTCTGGGAAGAAACTCTCCACTGCCATGCCACATGACCCTACAGGTAGGGCTATGGTCTGATGGGAAATGCTAAACCAAGACTTGGATGGCCCCCACGGCTTCCTGTCTGGACCCTGGAGGTTTGTGCACAGGAAGGAATTGCCTCTGCAGGGCTGTGTCTCTACTGCTGGCGCAGAGATAGACGGCGGAGTCCTGTGGTTTCAGGGCGTTCAGGTCCAGGCGGCACTGAGAGCTGTCTGGGCATTCAGACCAGAAGCGACTCGGAACACTCTCATTTCCAGTGAGTTTCTGGTAGTTGTGGATGAACATGAGCTCTGGCGGCTTCTGGGCGCTCTGTTTATACCAGTACATAGCATCATGTCCCAGATGTTGTTCACATGTCAGAGATTTCTTGTCCGTCATTCCCATGACTAGGTATTTTGGTATCTGAGTGATCCCAGGGTCCACGGAGATGGCTGGAAGAAAAGGACAGAATTCAGACAAAGGCCAGAGGGGAAGGTGTTGCTGCAGCCACAGGGAAATGGTTTGGGATCCGGGGACAGCCCAAGTGAACTCCAGACTCACCTATGCCCAGGAGACAGAGGACCACACAGCAGAGCTGCCTGAAGCCCATGGTGGATCAGGGTCAAGGTGGGTGCTCTGGGTGCGTGTGTGGGGTGGGGGTGGGGGTGGGTGGGCTCTGGCCTCCTCGGCCTTGGTTGGCGGTTTTGTCTGTGACGTCAGTATCCTGTCAGTCTCCCCAGTGCCGAGGGACGTTTCTTCTTCCCCTTTTCATGCCTTATGTAGATTCTGATAGAAGGTAGATTTGAATCCACTGGGCTGGGATAGTCCTCTGACAGTCAGCTCTTTGGCTATTAGCTGCTCTCCTCATTATATAGGTTCTCCCCCTGTCCCGCTCCCTTCCATGAGCTGCTCTCAGACAAACTATATCCCCTTCAAGACATCTCCTTCTTCCCTGCTCAGTCAGGCAGGACAACATTCAAAACACCATTTCTCTCAGTGTCTAAGCTCCAATACTTTGGCCACCTGATGCGAAGAGCTGGCTCATTGGAAAAGACCCTGATGCTGGGAGAGATTGAAGGTGGGAGGAGAAGGGGACAACAGAGGATGAGATGCAAGGATGGCATCACCGACTCGGAACATGAGTTGGAACAAACTCCGGGAGATAGTGAAGGACAGGGAAGTCTGGCGTGCTGCAGTCCATGGGGTCGCAAAGAGTCCCATACAACTGAGCGACTGAACAACTAACTCCCTGGTGCGCCTTTGCCCAGCTGTGTGGAGGGAGGAGAACTGAAAGGCCATAGTCCTGTTCTGGACCAGTGCCCATCATTAAAAGGCACGATACCATGATGCCAGCCAGGAGCCAGACCCTGGGAAGAGTGCTGAGAGGGCCATACAAGAGATAGGCCAGTCTTTGTTCCTGTTAAGGGGCTGCCCTTGTGGCTCAGCTGATGAAGAATCTGCCTGCAATGCGGGAGACCTGGGTTCAATCCCTGGGTGGGAAGATCCCCTGGAGAAGGGAAAGGCTCCCCACTCCAGTATTCTGGCCTGGAGAATTCCACGGACTGTATAGTCCACGGGTGGCAATGAGTCGGACACGACTGAGCAACTTTCACTTCACTTGTGCCTGTATTGAGGGTACAGGGCTTGGCTGGGCTTAAAGCAAACAGGTTGCCACAGGACAACAGCACAAGGCAAACGGATCTCAGTTTGAAAATGACTTCGATGTCTTTGAGAAGTCTACAAATGACGCACCCTACTGATAACAACGATGGAAGGCAAAAGCCCTGCTCCCTTCCTCACCACCGCGCCCCCGCCCTCGGCGCCTCGGCCCCTCCCCCACCAGCCTGGGCGTTTCAGCGGAGCCAGAGCGCCTCCCTGTGGCCAAAGCAGCACATTCTCCAAATCGCAGGCCTCTGACCCCCACAGCGCCGGCAGCCCAGATCTACCATCTGTTCCACAGACCAGGAGCTTCCGTGATAGAACGAGGCTCGGGGAATCACGAAGAAGAAAGAAGCACCTGAAACAACCAAACAGTCGGCAACAGTACCATCCGTCCACGTAACTAGGGCATTCCAATTTTTACCCAACAGACATTGGTTATGTCTGTATCCCTAGGTGTGAACAAAACGCAGACCTGCAGCTACTACCCAGGTCCCTGTAGAGCTTACAGGCCATCTTGATTTGTTCAATGAATACTCACTGAGCAACAGCTAGGAGCAAGCACAGAACATCAACACGTTCAGCCCTGGAATTCTATTGTGATGGGGTAATTACGCCGGTGGCTCAGCCGGTAAAGAATCTGCCTTCAATGCAGGAAACCTGGGCTCGATCTCTGCCTCGGGAAGATCCCCCGGAGAAGAGCATGGTACCCACTCCAGTATTCTGGCCTGGAGAATTCGTGGACAGAGGAGCCTGGTGGGCTTCAGTCTGTGGGGTCACAAAGAGTGGGACAGGACTGAGTGACTATCACACACGCACACTTCCGCTTAGTCACGGACAACCACTAGGGACTCAAATGTATCTCATATGAAGTTTGAGAAATGTGCCAGTGTTTCAGTATTTAATCACATCATGCATGTGACAGCATATTTACAGTTGCTGCAGCTGCTACAACACAGGAACTGAGCCGAATGATCTCCAAAGCCCTGTGCATGGCTAGCATGTTAGACACCAAACCAGGCCCATACGCTGTGCAGACAGCTTTCCAACCCGGGACTAGCTTAGATGACCCGAGGTGAGTCACTCTACGTTGTTGCTGTTTGAAGACACTCGGCTGGAAGACAGTGGCCTGTCCCAGTTAGAGAGAGAGAGAGAGAGAGAGACATTGGTGAACAAGCTGTGAGTCCCATGGAGACCCCAGGAGGACCAAGCACTGGTAATATTGAGCCCGCACGCTAGGGCTCCCTAAGAGGATTGTGTGTGTGTGTGCTAAGTCACATCAGTCGTGTTTGACTCTTTGCCACCCCATGGACTATAGCCCGCCAGGCTTCTCTATCCATGGGATTCTCCAGGCAAGAGTACTGGAGTGGGTTGCCATGCCCTCCTCCAGGGGATCTTCCCAACCCAGCAATCGAATGACTCTGATGTTTCCTGCATTGGCAGGTAGATTCTTTACCACTAACACCACCTAAGAGTATTTGCTCCTAGCAAATGCCACAATCAGATCTACCAGGATAAAACCAGAGCCTCTCCTCTATATCATCCACAAGACCCTCAGCATCCCCTTCATAATCTTTAAAGCAGAATATTTTAGTAGTCTTCTAATGGTACATCCCACCCAGACTCTATCTCCCTTCTGATGCATACTGCTACCAGCGTTCTTATACCAAAATATGTTGATCGTGTTATCCCGCTTAAGGTAGGACCACTGTCTAGCTCCTGCCAAGAGATTAGTGGTGAAAGTCCTTTCCACATCCCTAATATCCTGCATCATCTGGGTACTGCCTGATCTCCAGGAAGCTTCAAATATGACACTCAATCAGAATTGGGATGAATGGTCCTGTGTTCCTTCTTGGAAGAAGGAAGTCTGCAGTGGACAAGTCTGCCTCGGCCGGTGCTTCTGGCTCACCCTTTCTAGGTCACCTGTTGATGGGCTGTACCCTGCAGGCCTGCAAGCCCTGTGGTTGTCCAGGACAGTAAAGAATGAGTCCAGAAACAGTGACAGAGACGTCAGTGGTTTACTGGACAGGAGATCATACACAAAGGGCGCTGGAGCAACACCCCATCGTGCACAGGCAGGACGTGGCAGCAGTCTTAGCTGATAAGCTACAGTCCATGGGGTTGCAAAGAGTCGGACACGACTGAGCGACTTCACTTCACTTTAATTAACTAAAGTTTGCTTCTCTTAGATGACTCCATACATCTTGCGTAAAACAGGCCACATGGAGAGGCCTTTTTAAAATCCTCCCTGTGACTTGGGAATGGACCTGACCCAGATGAGGGAGGAGCTTGTGGCTGTAGTAGAGAGGGCCAGGGAGCTGATGCAGGGAGGTGGGGAGAGGAATGTCCTGCCCGCCGGGAAAGGTGGGCAAGAGCAGACACCATGTGAGAGCCAGCCTGCAGCAGAACCTTCCAGAAAGACAGAAATGAGCTGCCTGAGGAGAGACAAGAGTATCTAGATGTATCTATTTACCAACACCCTTCCCACCTAAGTCTCAGGCTCAGGTGATGACTAGGAGTCTGACCTGGGAAAGCATCTTCCTGGTTCACAGGGAGGATGCAGAGCAAAGACAGAGATCAATGGTGGACCCATGGCCTTGAGGCCCAGAAGTGAGGCTCAGGCCAACCTAGTCCACACACCCATGGTCACACTGCAGGCATGTGGTCTGCAAAGCCCTGAGGCACCTGGTGCTTGGAGCCTGCATGGGGCCCTCATCTGTCTTATTGAACAGAGAGGAGGTGGCCAAGCAGCACCGCAGAGTAACTCTGGCGCAGAGGTACACACATGTCTGGGAGAAGTTGGCAGACTACAGCATGATGGGAAGTTCTCTGTGCTTGATCTGGAGACGTTGTACCCATTGGCACGTCTCATTTCTCCATGGTGGGAGGGCCATCTGAATAATGGATCAGCCTCAGCCCATGTCCCAGGTCTTGTCAGTACCAGTACATGCAGTCATGACCCAGATCCTGAGCATATTTCAGTGTCACCTTCTGTCCTCCCCTCACCACATGGAATCTGGGGTCCTGAGTGACACCAGCATGGACCATGCCTGTGGAGAAGGAGGACCGATGCTGCAGTCACAGTGGACAGGTTTAGTGCTGGCAACCCCAAGGGGACCCTGCCCCCAAGGACTCACTTGCCTGCAGGAGACAGAAGACCACACAGCCCAGGAGGCAGGGGCTTATGGCGGGGGCGGGGCAGGCGGAGGGCCCTCTGGTGTGTGTGTGGATTAGAGGGGAGAGGGGCTCTCCAGGGAGTTTCGGAGATGTCACTGTCCCTGACAGTCACCAGAGCCAATCTGTCACTCAGGAGAGCCACGCCCCTTCCCCCGGAGGTTCAAATCAGAAATGAACCTGAGTGAATTGTTCACATGGGACTGACCTAGACTTTGCCCACGATGGTCTGTCTTGTCAAAGCTGTAGTTTTTCCTCTAGTCAGGTATGACTTGAGAGTTGGACTATAAAGATAGCTGAGCACCGAAGAATTGATGCTTTTGAACTGTGGTGTTGGAGAAGACTCTTGAGAGTCCCTTGAACTGCAAGGAGATCCAAGCAGTCCATCCTAAAAAAATCAGTCCTGAATATTCATTGGAAGGACTGATGCTGAAGCTGAAAATTTGGCCACCTGATGTGAAGAACTGACCCACTGAAAAGACCCAGATGCTGGGCAAGATTGTAGATGAGAGGAGAAGGGGACAACAGAGAATGAGATGGTGGATGGCATCTCCTACTCGATGGACATGTGTTTGAATAAACTCCAGGAGTTGGTGATGGACAGGAAAGCCTGACGTGCTGCAGTCCATGGCGTCACAAAGCATCGGACACGACTGTGCGTCTGAACTGAACTGAACAGCTCACAACAGGGAGACCCATCCCGCTCAATGAACATAAGCCTTACATTTGTTGTAACTTTCCATAAAACTGTTCACAACCTTATATATACTTTATTCCAGAACTAGCTGTTCATTATTACATATATTCAGTTTAGTGATCTGTAGTTTATTATTTCTGTAGTTTTGAATCTCAAGGAAAATCCTCAGGGCTTCCTGCTGCCCTTTATGACTCACGTGTCCCAAATAATCCCTCATGTTTCTATTGTGTTTAATTGACAACAGTCGAGTTCATGTCCTTCCACCCACAGTGATTATGGTTCTGGTTCCCTAACCTTAGGGCGGGCTCATCAACACTTGAAATATCCTTGGGCTCTCTTTCTTATTAATTCACTGACTGATAGCTGCTGCTGCTACTGCTAAGTCACTTCAATTGTGTTCGGTTCTGTGCAGCCCCACAGACGGCAGCCCACCAGGTTCCCCCGTCCCTGGGATTCCCAGGCAAGAACACTGGAGAGGGTTGCCATTTCCTTCTCCAATGCACAAAAGTAAAAAGTGAAAGTGAAGTACCTCAGTCGTGTCTGAATCTTCTCGACCCCATGGACTGCAGCTCACCAGGCCCGGTGCCTGTCATACACAGGCTCAGTTCCTTCATGTCCACCTGAGCACGTGCTTCTCGTCGTGTCTGAGGGTTGGGGGAGCAGCAAGCTGAACCGCCTCAGGCCTGTGACCCAGCTTTCTTTGAGGAGAGAAGCTGGTTGCCCAGCACCACGGATGACATGTGGGCACAAAGGAGTGCAGACGTGGGAGGGATGTCGGGAGAGATGGCTGACCCCAGGGTAAAGGAAAAATGCTCCGATTTTACGTGAGACATCCATTGCATGGGGGTACTTCCTTGTGAAGCGGGCAGCCATTGAGTAACCGATATCCTAGAGCCCTAGACTGTTTCTCATGCACAAACCTCACACTTGGAAGGACCCTGCACTGGCTGCCATGCTCTGCTGCTGTGATTTTCAAGTTCTCAATAATTTTCTAAACCTGAACATCATGCACCTGGTCCTGAGTGGGTGACCGTGGTGACCTCCTGATGAGCTGGTTTCCATGGAACCCGATCGCACGTCTGGGGTCTGGGTGACTAACCATTCCTGGGGCCTCAGAGACAAAAACAGAGATGCTAAGGTCAAGCGACAAATGAGCTCGATGTTGTAGCCACAAAAACAAGCCTTCAATCGGAGCCTGGCAAGTCCATGGGATCCATACCTGTGCTCACAGTGTCTCTGGTCCACGAGACAGTGGGACCCACAGCGCAGGAGACTAGTGCACAGGCCAGGCCACTGCAGAAAGGGGGACTTTTCAGTTCAACTCCTGTGACTTGGACGCTGGGGTCAAATCAAAGGCAAGCCTTCTCCTGACATGAAATGATCTCTCACCAAATTGCTGCTGCTGGTTGTCTGCTCAGTCCCAGCACCAGTGTGTGAACAGGAGGCCTTGCTGTGTGCATATCACATGGGACGTCAAAGGAATTCCCTAGGAGATGAGGACTTCCTGTCAAAATAGCATCATAAAATCATTTCAGACAATGTGTGCACAAGAAAAAAATTTATGAATGTGAATAATTAAAAAAAAAAAAAAGCCTGTACAGCAGGGAAGACCTTTGGATGGTCATTTTCCAAACCATCCATCTCCAGATAGGATAGTCCCTGACATGGATATGGTGCTCACCTGCTTTCAAGAACTTCTCTACCCATAATACTTTTCGATGGACAAGGAAATGGCAACCCACTCCAGTACTCTTGCCTAGAAAATTCCACGGATGGAGGAGCCTGGTGGGCTACAGTCCATTGGGTCACAAAGAGTCAGACACGACTGAGCAACTTCACTTTCAAAATGTGAATAGGTATATTTTAATAATAGATTAGATTAACATTTTAGTTCCTAAAGCAGATGACCCTCCATAATGTCAGTGGGCTTCATGAAACCAAGTAAAGGGATGAATAGACGAAAACGCTGATCCTCCCCCAAGTAAGAGATAATTGTCAGCCAATGGCCTTCACACTGGACCGTTAGTCCTTCTGCTTTTGAACTTAAACATCAGCTCCCCTCAGTCTCTAGTAGCACCAGACCCGCTTGCAGCTTTTGGACTTACCAGTCTTAACAACTATGTGAGCCGATCGCTTTAAAACATGAATGTGAGTATGTGTGTGTCTATGTGCGTGTGTGTGTGTGTGTTTCTGTGTATTATTTATTCTATGTGGGGGACAGTTTTATGGGGGCAAAGACCACAAGTAATAAGGACAGGCTTGAATCAGATTCCTTGATCTGAAAGTAATGACATAAGATGTGGACAACTCAGTTCCCCTCAGATGTATAAACAGGTAAAATAATTCTTATCTAGCATGATCTTTGGAAGCATTAAAACACAGCAGAGAAAGACGTCTGGGAGAGTCTATGGGATCTATCTAGGCCTGACAGGCAGGCAGTCACCCTCACAACCACTTCCTGAGCTGGGGCAGGAGGGTTTTTGTCCCAGAGGCACCTGATCATGCAGGGCTGTGTCTTGGCTGCTGGCACAGAGATACACGGCTGAGTCTGTCAGCTCCAAGGAGCTCAAGTTCAGCTCGGAGTGAAAGTCACTAAACTGTTTTCCTGAGAATCGATCCGGGAGCTGTGCTTCTCCCCTTACTTCCTGGCTGTAATACTGAATGAGGAACTCGGGGCCCTGGCCCAGGGCCTGTTGGTACCAGTACACGGAGAGGTGTCCAGAGACAGGGGAGCATCCCAGGGTCCCTCGCTGTCCTCTTGCTTTAATCAGATATCTCGGGGTTTGGGTGACTCCAGAATCCACAAGGCCTGTGGGGGAAGAAGACTGGGGCTGAGAAAGAACGCGGGAGAGAACCCGATGGTGCCTTGGATTCAGGCGGAGTCAGACCAGGAACACGGATTCCCCCCTGTGCCAAGGACCCACCTGCTGCCAGGAGACACAGAGCCACACAGCAGACAGGGCTGCAGCCCATGGCAGGAGGGGCAGAGCTAGGAGGCGTCTCCTTGCTCAGAGCTCTGCTTCTCTGAGAGCTGGGGTTCTGGGCCTCCTTCCTCTGACTGGAGGTGAGCCAGTGACGTCACTGCTCTGATGTCACTGCCTCTGCTAGTTCCCAGGAATCTGACCTCACATTCCAGGTCGCTGATCCATGAACCCTGCTCTGTCCTGCCAAGTCTCTTAGATGACATGTGAGCTGGACTGCTGGTCTAGGCGGCTGGGTTTATGCTCGATGCCCTTCCCCATGGCTCCTTCGCTTTTCTCTTCAGACAGGTGTTGCTCTTTTCTGTTTCTCTTTCCTACCACCTCCCAGCTCCATACCCTTCACTTTTGCTGCAACCTCAGAGGCTCCCTCAGCACTGCATAGTTGAAGTTCATGGCTCCCAGCTGGGACAGCAAGCCTGCAAATTAGTGCCTATCCTAGTAAGGTTTCTAGAGATAAAAACACCAAATAAAGCTTTCTCTTAAGCCTCCTGGTCCCAGGCACTAGCTCTGTCTGCTTGCTCTGCCCTAGAAACTTGTGGAGTTTCTCAGCTGCACAGTGTCCCGCTGTGGTCTATGCGTGGAAACCAAAATTGTCTGCCCAAATTTAATAGTCATGGATGTGTTCATATTAGAAAATGTTTCACGGTTTGCTGATTGAACAGTGTTTTTGCTTGCTTTGTTTTTCTAAAGAACACACACACAATTAGAAACACAAACACACACACCAGCCTGCCATAGCTGATTCATGATTTTGTATTTCAAGAGAAAAGAAATGAGTTCATGCAGGAAATATTTAATACTTTGACTTTTAGAAGACTGTGATGAAGGAGATGCTACAAACTTTGGTTAGCTTTTGTTGGTGGTGGTGGTGTTCAGTTTCTAACTGGAGTCCAACTCATTGAAACCCCATGCCTTGCAGCGTACCAGGCTCCCCTGTTCATCAGCAAAAGTGAAGGGTATGGAGCTGGGAGGTGGTAGGAAAGAAAAACAGAAAAGAGCAACACCTGCCTGAAGAGAAAAGCGAAGGAGCCATGGGGAAGGGCGTCGGGCATAAACCCAGCCTCGCCTAGACCAGCAGTCCAGCTCACACATCATCTAAGAGACTTTGCAGGACAGAGCAGGGTTCCACAGTTTGTTCAAATTCATGTCTGTTGAGTCGGTGATGCTATCTAACCACCTCTCACTCTGCCACCCCCTTCTCCTCTTGCTTTCAGTCTTTCCAGCATCAGGGTCTAGGCTATTTAGATGTTAAAGACAGGCAATAGTGGAGAATACATACACACACAGCTTGTCTCTCCTCCTCAGGGACGACCAAGGAATTTTGGATGATTAATAATTAACTGAGGTTACATTCTCTTTGAGAACCCTAGAGAACCTACTCAAACACGCCTAGTTAGGGATCATTACAAGGTTCCCTGGGTGATGGGCAAGGACATGACCCAGTTGAGGGAGAAGCAGCAAGACTGAAGTAGAGAAGGGTGAGAACGAGGGCCAGGAAGGTGGGAGAGAAAGGCCCATATCTGGGGAAGTTGGACAAGAGCAGAGACCACTCAAGGGCCAGCCTGGAGGAGAACCTTCCATAGCGACAGGCATGCGGTGCCTGGGGAGAGACAAGAGGGTCTAGATGTATCTGATTTCCCAACAACCTTCCCTCCTGGAGGCCTCATATTCAGACTGATGACTAGCAGTCAGAGCTGGGTAGCATCTTTAGGCTCCCACGGCAGCTAGAGTGAAAAGACAGAGAGTGAAGGTGGACACATGTCCATGAGGCCATGTTGTCAGGTCCGTGCCAGGAAGATCAAACATCACTGGCTATGCTGCCAGTATGTGTCTGTGGGCTCCGAGTCTCCAGGTGCTAGGAGCCTGCAAGAGGCTCTCCAAGTTCCAAACTGCAGGGCCCTCATCTGCTTTTTTGCACAGAAAAGAGGTGGCCGTGCAGCACCATGGAGTAACTGCTGGCACAGAAGTACACAGATGTCTGGGAGTGGTTGGCAGACTTCAGTGTGAGAAGGAAGTCATTTGTGCTTGGTCTGGAGACGCTGTAGCCCTCGGGCACATCTCCTTTCTCCGTGGTGGGAGGGCCATCTGAGTAATGGATCAGCCTCAGCCCGTGTCATGGGTCTTGTCGGTACCAGTACATATAATCGTGGTTCAGATCCTGAGTGCATCTCAGTGTCGCACTCTGTCCTGTCCTCACGACCTGGAATCTGGGGTCCGGAGTGACACCAGCATGGACTGCCCCTGTGGAGAAGGAGGACGGATGCTGCAGTCACAGCGGACAGGCGTAGTGCTGGGACCCCGAAGGGGACCCTGCCCCACAGGACTCACCTGCCTGCAGGATGCAGAAGACCACACAGCCCAGGAGGCAGGGGCTCATGGTGGGGGCGGGGCAGGCGGAGGGCCCTCTGGTCTGAGGGTGAATGAGAGGGGAGAGGGGCTCTCCAGGGAGTCCTTCTGAGATGTCACTGTCCCTGCCAGGCCCCAGAGAAAACCTGTCACTCAGGGGCCACGCCCCTTCCCCCAGAGGCTCAAATCAGAAATGAACCTGAGTGAAGAGTTCATAACACGGAGACCCATCCAGATCAATGGACTTGAGCCTTATGAGTTGTTGTGTCCTTTCTATAAACAGTTTAAAACTGTAAGTGTGTGGTATTCCAGAGATAATTCTTCATTCCTAAGTATGTGAAGTTACATGCAGATTTCGAACTGCAGGGCTGGGGGTTACTCCGTGCTCCTAAACAGCACATTGTTGAGGGCTCCTGCTGCAGCCCTCATCGCCAGGCTTCTATCTCAGGGACTCAAAGACATCTCAGAATCTCCCACACTGTGTCCAGGCCTCACCTACTCCGAGAAGGAAGAGATCACACAGCAGAGGAGCCTGGAGCCCACGGCAGCATCAGGAACCCAAGACAGCTGCTGGCTGGGGGCGGGTCTCCTGGGGTGAGTGGTGTAAAGTGCTGACCCTCCTGCTCCCTGATTGGAGCATTTGCCTATGACGTCACTGCTCTGTGTCTCTGCAGGCTGTTTCCAAATCCACTGGACCCCTTGCCAGGACCCATGGTGGGCTCCTCTATGCCCTTCCCTACCCTTCACAGCCCCTGAGCAAGGGGTGGGTGTGAAGGGTGCACCATCCCCATGTCCCCAATGCCCACAGCATACCTTGTTGTCCTCTGCCTGCCCCTGCCTGACAGCCAGGCACTCACCTGGCTGGCAATCACCAGGCAATCAGCTGACAATCACCCAGCCCTCACCAGCCACCCCAACCCCTTCCCCTCCACTTCCCTTGCAGCTCCTAGAGACCTTCTCCTGGGCACGTCCTGAGGATCCAGACACATTCCTGATTTCCTGGGCAGCGAGGAGTCTGTACTGGTTCCATGTTTCCTGGAACCTCAGGACCTCAGGGAACTGAAACCTGCTTTCTCATTCAGGCATGTAGCCAAGGTTCCTTAAAGATGCCCTCCCCAGGGTGACACTCCACCCCTCCCAGGACCCCCTGCTTACCGTGGGCCCACAGCGCTTCCTAGTGGCCAATGGTCCACAGTCTCATGGATCTGTGCCTTCTGCCAAAGCAAGAATGTAAATACCCGAAAGCCTGAACACACACATACACACGCACACGCACACACACACAACACACACTTGTTCTACTGTCTTCCCCACCTGGCTGACTTAAGATTGATCTGCAAATTCCCTCTTAGCCTCTGGAGATAAAAGACTGTAGAAACCAACATTTCCATTAAGAAGAAAATAATTGCACATACTAAATGGCAACCACTCCAGTGTTCTTGCCTGGAGAATCCCAGGGACGGGAGAGCCTCGTGGGCTGCCATCCATGAGGTCGCACAGAGTTAGACACGACTGAAGTGACTTAGCAGCAATGTCACAGTAGTATGCTAAGGTGGAATCACAAAGACCTTCAATACAGACACTCTGCTGAGCTCAGATCAATACAGCCTGGAGCACTGCATTCCGTAGATCCCTCTGATTAATCAGATCCACATATTTCTAGATTTTCTACATAAATTTAGTATTACCAATTCTAGGTAATGGATTTATATACAGAGATTATATATATTAACCCATTTAGTTTTAAAGTTATAAAACTTTCAAATAAAAAAACCAGCCGTCCACTACATTTAACATTGATGTACCTGGGCGTGATATGAGACTGCACACTCAGTGTCACACTGCAAGCATGTGGCCCTGGGTTCCAAGGTTCCGCATGTGAGAAGCCTGCAAGGGGCTCTCCTCCTTCCAGGCTGCAGGGCTTCCCATATCTTTTTGCACAGAGAGGAGGTGGCCGTGCAGCGCCGTGGATAACCGCAGGTGCAGAAGTACACAGATGTCTGGGAGCGGTTGGCAGACTCCAGAGTGAGAGGGAAGTTCTCTGTGCTTGGTCTGGAGACTCTGTAGCCCTCGGGCATGGCTCCTCTCTCCGTGGAGGGAGGGATAACTGAGTAATGGATCAGCCTCAACCTGTGTCCTGAGTCTTGTCGGTACCAGTACATATAGCTAAAGCTCAGATCCTGAGTACATCTCAGTGTCGTGTTCAGTCCTCTCCTCTCGACCTGGAATCTGGGGTCCTGAGAGACACCAGCATGGACCGCCCCTGTGGAGAAGGAGGACCGATGCTGCAGTCACAGCGGATAGGCTTAGTGCTGGGACCCCGAAGGGGACCCTGCCCCCCAGGACTCACCTGCCTGCAGGAGACAGAAGACCACACAGCCCAGGAGGCAGGGGCTCATGGCGGGGGTGGGGCAGGCGGAGGGCCCTCTGGTCTGAGTGTGGATGAGAGGGGAGAGGGGCTCTCCAAGGAGTCCTTCTGAGATGTCACTGTCCCTGCCAGGCCCCACAGCCAATCTGTCACTCAGGGGCCACGCCCCTTCCCACAGAGGCTCAAATCAGAAATGAACCTGAGTGAACAGTTCACAACATGGAGACCCATCCAGAACAACAGACGTAATCTCACAGGTTACTGTAACCTCCCTGTAAATGTTAAATGTTTTTCTGTAGATGTTAAACTGATTAAATGTTTTGTATGTTCTAGTCCAGACATAAGTCTTCATTAACATGTATATACTTGTATTTATCTACATATTTCTGAAGTTTTGAATCCTGGGGAAATCCTTCTGGCGTCCTGCTGCCCTTTATGATATGTGTCCCAAGAGCACTTCAAGCGAGAAGGCAGTGGCACCCCACTCCAGTGTTCTTGCCTGGAAAATCCCAGGGACGGGGGATCCTGGTGGGCTGCCGTCTATGGGGTCGCACAGAGTTGGACACGATGAAGCGACTTAGCAGCAGCACTTCAAGGCTCCCTTTCCGCAACATTGCCCACAGTCCTGAGACAGTCCCTCCACCTACTGTGTTTCTCCAGCTTTCTGCTCCCAACCTCATTGCAGGCTCATCAACACTTGAGGAATTCTTTGGTCTGCTTCTAATCAATTCAGTGACAGACGGTCCACTGGTCAGACACAGGTACAGCTCCTACATGTTCACAGCAGCCGGTGATTCCCGTGTTGTGGGGAGGGAGCAAGCAGAGCCCCCTCAGGCCGGTGACCCACCTTTCTGGGTGGAGATAAGCTGGGTGCCCGGCACAGGATGACGTTTTGGCACCAAGGAATACTGATGCAGGAAGGACGTGGAGGGAGGTGCAGACGCCAGGGTGATGAGAAATGCTCAGTTTTTATCTGAGATGTTCCTCCCATGGGAATACCTCCTTGTGAAGTGTGGCTGCCATTCATTGAGTAACAGTTCATATCACAGAGCCCCGAACTGTATCTTGTTCCACACAACACAACGCGTATACGTAACTTGCTGTGTACACAGTTCCATGAGCGAAGGGACCACGGGTACTGAGAACACACTTGAGCCGGGATGCTCGCTGTAACACTTATGAAGTATGAGGTCTGGGCAACTCACGTCCCCTGAGATGTACAAACAGTTAAAATGGTATTTACCTTGATGACGTTAGTGAGCATTAGAACATATCAAGAAGTGAATGTCTGGGAAAGTCTCTCGCTCTACCAGAGACTGGGCTTGGCAGGCTGGCAGCTGACACTCAGGCACCACTTCCTGAGCTAGGGCAGGAGTGCTTTTGTCCCAGAGGCACCTGATCATGCAGGGCTGTGTCTTGGCTGCTGGCACAGAGATACACGGCTGAGTCCTTCAGCTCCAAGGAAGTCAAGTTCAGCTCAGAGCTAGAGTCACTGAACTGTTTTCCTGAGACTCAATCTGATATGTTTCCTTTCTCATACTCTGCCCTATTGTAATACTGAATGAGGAATTGGAGGCCTTGTCCCAGGGCCTGTTGGTACCAGTACACAGATGTGTGTCCAGACTCAGGGGAACATCTCAGTATCACTTGCTGTTTTCTTGATTTGATCAGGTACTTGGGGGTCTGGGTGACTTCAGAATCCACCAGGCCTGTTGAGGAGGAGACAAGGAAGCTGAGGACAGAGCACAGGGAAGCCTCCTGATGCACCCTTCATTGCCAGGCTTCTATCTCAGGGAGGCAAAGACATCTCAGAAGCTCCCACACTGTGTCCAGGACTCACCTGCTCCCAGGAGGCAGAGAGTCACACAGCAGAGGAGCCTGGAGCCCATGGCAGCATCAGGAACCCAGGACCACGGCTGGCTGGGGGCGGGGCTCCTGGGGTGAGTGGTGTAATGTGCTAACCCTCCTGCTTCCCTGATTGGAGCATTTGCCTATGACATCACTGCTCTGTGCCTCTGCAGGCTGCCCTTGTCACTGGACACCTTGGCAGGACCCAGGGCTGGTTCCTCTAAGCCATTCCTTGTTCTGCACAGCCCCTCAGCCAAGGGTGGGTGTGAAGCGAGCACTGTGCCCATGTCCCCATATGCCCATAACATGCCTTTTTCTTCTCTTCCTGTCCCTGCCAGACACTCATCACCCAGCCCTCACCAGCCACACTAATCCCTTCACCCTCCACTCCCCATGCTGCTCCAGGAGAAGATTCCCTGGGCATATCCTGAGGCTCCAGGCATGTCCCCATTCCCCTGGGCAGTGAGGAGTCTGTGCTGAGTCCATGCGTCCCTGGACCACTCAGGGAACTCAAACCTACTTTCTGATGCAGGCATGTAGCCAAGGTTCCCCTAAGCTGCCCTCTCCAGGGTGACTGTCAACCCCCTCCATCACACCCTGCTTACCATTGGCCCACAGTGCCTCCTAGAGGCCAATGGTTTCATGGATCTGTGCCTTCCATCTAAAACAAGAATACAAATTTCCCTCATTCCACACTTTCAACCCCTACTCACACACACACACACACACACACACACACCCCTCATCTGCTGCCTTCCCAGCCTGGATGAATTAGGGCTGAACTTCAAGTCTAGTCTTAGCCTGTGGAGGTAAAACACTGTATGATCAGACATTTCTACTAAGAAGGAAATAAAAGCAGCACTAGATTCCAGAATCTGGTTCCCTAACCTTAGGGCAGGCTCATCGACACCTGAGGAATCCTTGGGCTCTTTCTTATTAATTCACCGACTGACAGGGTGCCTGTCACACGCAGGCTCAGCGCCTTCATGTCCACCTGAGCACATGCTTCTCGTCGTGTCTGAGGGTTGGGGGAGCAGCAAGCTGAACCGCCTCAGGCCTGTGACCCAGCTTGCTTTGAGGAGAGAAGCTGGTTGCCCAGCACCACGGATGACATGTGGGCACAAAGGAGTACAGACGTGGGAGGGATGTCGGGAGAGATGGCTGACCCTGGGATAAAGGGAAAATGCTCTGATTTTACATGAAACATCCATTGCATGGGGGTACTTCCTTGTGAAGCGGGCAGCCATTCAGTAACTGATATCCTAGAGCCCCAGACTGTATCACGTGCACAAACCTCATATTTAGAAGGACCCTGCACTGGCTGCCATGCTCTGCTGCTGTGATTTTCAAATTCTCAATAATTTCTGAACCTGAATATCATGCACTGGTCATGAGTGGGTGACCATGGTGACCTCCTGATGAGCTGGTTTCCACGGAACCTGATCCAACGTCTGGGGTCTGGGTGACTAACCATTCCCTGGGCCTCAGAGACAAAAACGCAGAAACTAAAGTCAGAAGCAATGAATGAGCTTGATGTAGCCACAAAAAAGCCTTGAATCGGGGCCTGGCAAGTCCATGGGATCCATACCTGTGCTCAGAATGTCTCTGGTCCAAGAGACAGTGAGACCCACAGCGCAGGAGACTAGTGACCAGGCCAGGGCGCTACAGAAAGGGGGACTTTTCAATTCAACTTCTGTGACTCGAACACTGGGGTCAAATCAAAGGCAAGCCTTCTCCTAACATGAAATGATCTCTCACCAAATTGCTGCTGCTGGTTGTCTGCTCAGTCCCAGCACCAGTGTGTGAGCAGGAGGCCTTGCTGTGTGTATATCACATGGGACCTCAATGGAATTTCCCTAGGAGATGAGGACTTCCTCTCAAAATAGCATCATAAAATCATTTCAGATAATGTGTGCACGAGAAAAGAAATTTATGAAAGTGCATAAAAAAAAAACAAAAAAAAACAACCTTGTACCAGCAGAAAAGACCTTTGGATGGTCATTTTCCAAAACATCCATCTCCAGATAGGATAGTCCCTGACATGGATATGGTGCTCACATGCTTTCAAGAACTTCTTCAACCATAATACTTTCCAGGAGCAATCGCTTAAATATTTAGCTCTGGGCTAAAGAGGACTTAAAAAAAAAAATGACGGCAACAGGAATCATACTGCTGGTTGTCAGCGAAGGAGACAGGCCTGGGAATGGGGCCTCAGAGGATTTTTGGTGATGAAAGGTTCTCAGCCTTTATAGGTGAACGTTCCGTGGGCACACACACATGGATTGATCAGAACCATTCATCTGTTCACTGTACCGTGTGTAATGTTACTGTATATACAGCGGACCCCTTGGACCACACGATTTTGAATTTCATGTGTCCAGTTTTGTGTTGAGTTTTTAATAGATACTAACTACAGACTTTGTTGTTCATCTGGTAAAGAATCTGCCTGCAGCGTGAGAGACCTGAGTTGGATCCCTGGGTTGGGAAGATCTGCTGGAGAAGGGAAAGACTGCCCACTCCAGTATTCTGGCCTGGAGAGAATTTATATTTCGTGGACTGTATAGTCCATGGGGTTGCAAAGAGTCAGACACGATTGAGTGAGTTTCACTTTCACTTTTCACAGTACCACACAACTGTGGCTGGTTGAATCTGTGGATGTGAAATCATAAACAGGGTTGACTGAATTTTAAACAAATTTTACAGCAGGGTTAAGGCTGGTTCAGGGCCCCCAAACTTCACATTATTCAAATGTTAACTATAATTCATATGGAAATAAAGTTAATGAAAAAACCCCTGAGGGTAAGTTACATGCTCTGTATATCTCATGTATGGAACTGGCAAGCATAATTACTTTCTTTCCTATGACATCTGAAGTCCTCAAGTATAGGGTTTGAAGTCAAAATGTGTCCATATCTACTTTTGCACCTAGGAAGCACTAGAGGAGGCTGTCAGAGATTAGCAAAGGGAGTCAAGAAATCCAAACTCCTGTTACCTGCCAGGGAGATCATGCTTATTAAATTCTTGTGCAGCCCTGGAAGGTGGTGTCCTGACTAACACAATAAGTCCACTTGACTCTGCCTTGGATATTTAGCTTTATTTTTTGGGTGCTCCAAAGAGGGATATTTTTTGGCTCAAACGATAAAGCGTCTGCCCACAATGTGGGAGACCAGGGTTCAATCCCTGGGTCAGGAAGATGCTCTGGAGAAGGAAATGGCAACCCACTCCAATATTCTTACCTGGAAAATTCCATGGATGGAGGAGCCTCGTGGGCTACATTCCATGGAGTCGCAAAGAGTCGGACACGACTGAGCGACTTCACTTTCAACATGTGAATATGTATGTTTTAATAATAGATTAGATTAACATTTTAATTCGTAAAGCAGATGACCCTCCATAATGTCAGTGGCCTTCATGGAACCAGCTGAAGAGATGAATAGACGAAAACACTGATCCTCCCCCAAGTAAGAGATAATTGTCAGCGGATGGCCTTCACACTGGACCGTTAGTCCTTCTGCTTTTGAACTTAAACATCAGCTCCCCTCAGTCTCTAGTAGCACCAGACCCGCTTGCAGCTTTTGGACTTACCAGCCTTCACAACTATGTGAGCCGATTGCTTTAAAACATGTACGTGAGTATGTGTGTGTATGTGTGCGTGTGTGTGTGTGTTTCTGTGTATTATTTATTCTATGTGGGGGACAGTTTTATGGGGGCGAAGACCAAAAGTGATGAGGACAGGCTTGAATCAAATTCCTTGCTCTGAAAGCAATGACATATAAGATGTGGACAAGTCAGTTACCCTCAGATGTATAAACAGGTAAAATAATACTTACCTAGCATGATCTTTGGGAGCATTAAAACAGAGCAGAGGAAGAATTTCTGGGAGAGTCTATCAGATCTATCTAGGCCTGGAAGGGAGGCAGTCACCCTCACAACCACTTCCTGAGCTGGGGCAGGAGTGTTTTTGTCCCAGAGGCACCTGATCATGCAGGGCTGTGTCTTGGCTGCTGGCACAGAGATACACGGCTGAGTCCGTCAGCTCCAAGGAGCTCAAGTTCAGCTCAGAGTGAAAGTCACTAAACTGTTTTCCTGAGAATCGATCTGGCATGTTTCCTTTCTCATTCTCTTTCCCATTATAATACTGAATAAGGAACTGGGGGCCCTGGCCCAGGGACTGTTGGTACCAGGATACATAGAGGTGTCCAGACTCAGGGGAACATCTCAGTAGCACTTGCTGCTTTCTTGATTTGATCAGATATTTGGGGGTCTGGGTGACCCCAGAATCCACCAGACCTGTTGGGAAGGAGAAAGAAGGAAGCTGAGGGCAGAGCACAAGGGAGCCTCCTGCTGCAGCCCTCATCACCAGGCTTCTATCTCAGGGAGGCAAAGACATCTCAGAAGCTCCCACACTGTGTCCAGGACTCACCTGCTCCCAGGAGGCAGAGAGTCACACAGCAGAGGAGCCTGGAGCCCATGGCAGCATCAGGACCCAGGACTGCTGCTGGCCGGAGGCAAGGCTCCTGGGGTGAGTGGTGTAAAGTGCTGAGCCTCCTGTTCCCTGATTGGAGCATTTGCCTAAGACGTCACTGCTCTGTGTCTCTGCAGGCTGCCCTTATCCCCAGGACCCCTTGGCAGGACCCAGGGCTGGCTCCTCTGTGCCCTTCCCTGTCCTGACAGCCGCCAGGAAGGATAGGTGTGAGGGGAGCTTCGTCCCCTGGTCCCATGTGTCCACACACTCTTGTTCTGCTCTTTCTGACCCTGCCTGACACCCAGCCCTCACCAGATACCCCAACTTCTCACCCTCCCCTTCCCATGCTGCTCCACAGATGGCCCCCTGGGCACATCCTGAGGCTCCAGGCAGGACCCCTCTTCCCTGAGCAGAGAGGAGTCAGTGCTGACTCCATGTGTCCCAGGACCACTCAGGGAACCCAAACCTGCTCCCAGGTGCAGGCATGTAGCCAAGGTTCCCTTAAGCTGCCCTCCCCAGGTGACTCTCAACCCCTCCCAGGGCACCCTGCTTACCATGGAAACACAGTGCCTCCTAGTGGCCGAAGGTCCATGGTCTCATGGATTTGCAGCCTCTGTTTGAAGCAAGGTTTCAAATATCCCACACCCTGAATACACACACACATATCTGTTCTACTGCCTTCCTAGCCTGGCTGATTAGGGTTGATCTTCAAATCCACTCTTAGCCTCTGGAGGTAGAAGACTGTATGATCTGACTGTTTTCCTAACAAGGAAATCATTGCTTCACCACTACAATGATGGTAGTTAGCTAAAATGGAAATATATATCATAAAATAAACGCTCAGAGGATCTCAAGTGAATCTGCCTGCAAACATGTCTTCATAACTACTTCTGATTAATCAGAGGCATATATTTTCAGATTTCCTATTTAAATGTGTATTAACCTATTTATTTCCTATGAACTTGTAAATCTTGATATAATAAGATACCGAGGAGGAAATATTTTGATCTTGAGAATATTTCTCTGAAGTAAATGGTGGAAACCTGGTCCAGGTTAATTGAGATGCTAAGAAGGAGGGGCAGGAAGGGAGAACACACACCCAGCCTGTTTCTCCTCCTGGGAATGGACTCACAGGATTTTGTATGGTTTCTAGTTAACTGAGGTTGTTTTCTCTTTGATGACCCCAAGAACTTGCTCAAACACGACCGCTTACGCTTGGTTACAAAGTTCCCTGTGTCATGGGAAGGGGCATAACCCAGATGAGGGGAGAGAAGTGTGTCTGGACAGAGAGGGCAGGGGAGCTGAGCCCAAGGCAGTAAAGGAGGAAAGACCCGCCCCTCTGGTGGGCAAGAGCAGGGAGCACTTGAAAGCTAGGCTGCGGGAGAAACTTTCAGAGAGACAGCAATCAGGTGCTGGGAGAGACAAGAGGGTCTAGATATATCTGATTTACTAATATTCTGCCCTTCTGGAGGTCTTAAGCTGATGAGGAAGAGTCAGAACTAGTCAGAACTGGATGCAGTCTGAACTGCATCCAGGGAGGATGCAAAGGAAAGACAGAGACCGATGGTAGACATGAGTCTCCGAGTCCCTGGGGTCAGATCCAAGCCTGTCCAGGTCACACATCAGGGTCACAGTGCTGGCACATGGTCCCCAGGGCATTAGGTTACCAGTGCTAGGATCCTGCATGTGGGCCCTTTGTCTTTTTCAACAGAGAGCAGGTGACCCTGCAGCACCGTGGAGTACCTGCTGGCACAGAAGTACACAACTGTCTGGGAGCGGTTGGCAGACTCCAGCGTGAGAGGAAAGTTCTCTGTGTTTGATCAAGAGACGCTGTACCTGTCGGGCACATCTCCTGGCTCGCTAGTGTGCACACCAGCTGAGTAATGGATCAGCCTCAGTCCATGTCCCAGGTCTTGTCGGTACCAGTACATGCGGTCATGACCCAGATCCTGACTACATTTCAGTGTCACGCTCTGTCCTGTCCTCACGACCTGGAATCGGGGGTCCTGAGTGACACCAGCATGGACCGCCCCTGTGGAGAAGGATGGCTGATGCTGCAGTCACAGCAGACAGGCTTAGTGCTGGCACCCCGAAGAGGACCCTGCCCCCCAGGACTCACCTGCCTGCAGGAGACAGAAGACCACACAGCCCAGTAGGCAGGGGCTCGTGGCGGGGGCGGGGCAGGCGGAGGGCCCTCTGGTGTGTGTGTGGATGAGAGGGGAGAGGGGCTCTCCAGGGAGTCCTTCTGAGATGTCACTGTCTCTGCCAGGCCCCAGGGAAAACCTGTCACTCAGGGGCCACGCCTCTTCCCCCAGAGGATCAAATCAGAAATGAACCTAAGTGAACAGTTCACAACAGGGAGACCCATCCGGCTTGATGGGCATCAGCCTCACAAGTTGTTGTAACCTTTCTGTAAACAGTGTGCAATTTTATCTATACTTCATTGAAAAGTTAATCTTCATAAATGTGTATATTACTTTAATTTATCTACATATTTCTATAGCTCTGCATCTTTGGAAATTCCCTCTAGCTTCCTGCTCTCCTTTATGATATGTGTCCCAATAGGACTTCAAGGCCCATTTCTGCTTTAATTAATCACAGCCCTGAGAATGGCCCTCCACCTACCACGTTTCTCCAGGTGTCTGCTCCCAACCTCATTGAAGGCTCATCAACATTTGAGGAATTGTTTGGATCTGTTCTTATCAACTCACTGACAGACAGTCCACCTTCCAAAGGCAGGTACAGCTCCTTCATGTTCACAGGAGCCCCCGCTTCCCATGTCAGGAGAGGCCTCAGGCCTGTGACCCACCTTTCTAGGTGGAGAGAAGCTGGTTGCCCAGCACAGGATGATGGATTGGCAGAAAGAAATGCAGACTTAGGAGCACCATGGTGAGACGCGGCACACACCAGGGTAAGTGAAAAACGCTTTTTTATTTGAGACATTCTTTTCATGGGAACACCTCCTTGTGATGCGTGGCTGCCATTCATTGAGTAACAGGTCATATCACAGAGCCCCAAACAGTATCTTGTTACACATAACACAACGCGTATATGTAACTTGCTCTGTATGGAAACGGTTCCATGAGGAAAGGGACCACAGGTGTTGAGAAGAAACTGGAGCTGCAATCCTAGCTGTAACAGTCATGAAGTGTGAGATCTGGGCAATTCACATCCCCTCAGACATATAAACAGTTAAAATAATACTTATCTTGCATGATCTCAGTGAGCATTACAACATTTCAGGAAATGAATGTCTGGGAAAATCTATTGCTCTACCAGAGTCTGAGCTTGGCACACTGGCAACCGACACGCTCACCACCACTTCCTGAGCTGGGGCCGGAGAGTTTTTGTCCCAGAGGCACCTGATCATGCAGGGCTGTGTCTGGGCTGCTGGCACAGAGATAAAGAGCGGAGTCCATCAGCTCCAAGGAGGTCAAGTTCAACTCCGAGCGAGAGTCACCTAACTGTTGAACTGAAAATCGATCTGACATGTTTCCTCTTTGATACACTTCTCCATCAAAATACTGAACGAGGAACTGGGGGCCCTGGCCCAGGGCTTGTTGGAACCAGTACACAGAGCGGTGTCCAGATTCAGGGGAACATCTCAGTGTCACTTGCTGTTTTCTTGATTTGGTCAGGAATTTTGGGATCTGGGTGACTTCGGAATCCACCAGGCCTGTTGGGAAAGACAAGGAAGTAGAGAGGAGAGAACGGGGAAGCCTCCTGCTGCAGCCCTTTCCAGTAGTCTTGCGTTTGGGGATGGCAAAAGCAAAGTCATCTCAGAAGCTCCCACACTGTGTCCAGGACTCACCTGCTCCCAGGAGGCAGAGAGTCACACAGCAGAGGAGCCTGGAGCCCATGGCAGCATCAGGAACCCAGCACTGCTGCTGGCTGGGGGCGGGGCTCCTGGGGTGAGTGGTGTAGAGTGCTGACCCTCCTGCTTCCCTGATTGGAGCATTTGCCTATGACGTCACTGCTGTGTCTATCAGGCTGCCCTTGTCCACTGGACCCCTTACCAATACGCAGGGCTGGCTCCTCTATGCCCTTCCCTGTCCTGACAGCCCCTCAGCAAGCCTGGGTGTGAGGTGACTTGTCCCCTGGTCCCATACGCACACAACATGCCTTGTTCTCTTCTGCCTGACCCTGCCTGAATCTCATCACCAGCCACCAGGCCCTCACCAGCCACCCCAACCCCTTCACCTCTACCTCCCATGCTGAGGCAGAATACAACCCCTATGTTCATCTTGAGATTTCAGGCACGTCCCCAGTTCCCTGGGCAGTGAGGAGTCTGTGCTGGCTCCATGTGTCCCCAGACCACTCAGGGAACTCAGACCTGCTCCCAGATGCAGGCATGATATAGACAAGGGTCTCTTAAGCTGCCCTCCCCAGGGTGACTCACACCCTCCCAGCACACACTGCTTATCATGGAACAGTGCCTTCAAGTGGCCAAAGTCAAGGGTCTCATGGATTTGCAGCATTTGTTTAAAAGAAAGAAAGAAAGCTTAGTCACTCAGTCTTGCCCTACTCTTTGCAACCTCATGGACTGTAACCTCCCTGGCTCCGCTGTCCATAGGATTCTCCAGGTAAGTGTACTGGAGTGAGTTGCCATTTCCTTCACCAGAGGATCTTCCCGACCCAGGGATCAAACCCAGGTCTCCCTCATTGGAGGCAGATGCTTCACCACCTGAGCCACGAGGGAAGTCCTATCTGATAAAGCAAGGGTACAAAAATTCCGGCACCCCGAACACACACACACACACACACACACACACACACGCCTGTTCTCATGCCTTTCTTGCCTGGCTGACGGGTTGATCTTCAAATCCACTCAGCCTCTGGAGGCAGAAGACTGTATGATCCGAACTTTTTACTAAGAAAGAAATAACTGCGGCACCACGACAATGACGGTCGTTAGCTAAGATGGAAATATATGATCATAAAATAAATACTCTGAGGATCTCAAGTGAATCTGCCTACAAGCATGTATTCCATAACTACTTCTGATTAATCAGATGCATATATTTCCAGATTTTGTATTTAAATTAAGAATGATCAAATTCTAGATAATACTTTTCATAAAGAAGTTTTAGAAATATGAACTCAATTATTTCTGCACTTATAAAATCGTGATATAATGGGGGTGATGCAGGATATATTTTGACTTTGAAAAGATTTTGATGAGCATTCCAGGTAGTCCCAACCTGGCCTAGGTTAGGTGAGCTGCTAAGGATGTCGGGAGGCGGGGGTGCATGTCGAGAACACACAAAGGCAATCTGTCCTCCTTCAGATGGGCTCACGTGAGTTTTGGGATGATAGGTGATGTTTCTCTTTGATGACTCCATACATCTTGCTGAAAACAGACCACATGGAGTGGCCACTTTAAAAGCCTCCCTGTGACTTGGGAAGGGACCTGACCCAGACGAAGGAGGTGCAGTTTAGCTGTGGTAGAGAGGGCCAGGGAGCTGATACAGGGAGGTGTGGAGAGGAATGTCCTGCCCGCCTGGGAAAGGTGGTCAAGAGCCAGCCTAGACCAGGTGAGAACCAGACTGTGGAAGAACCTCCAGAAAGCCAGAAATGAGCTGCCTGAGGTGAGAGAAGAGTGTCTAGATGTATCTAATTTATCCAACAACCTTCCCTCCTAGGTCTCAGGCTCATGTGATGACTAGGAGTCAGAGCTGGGGAAGCATTTTCCTGGTTCACATGGAGGCTGCAGAGGAAAGACAGAGATGGATGGTCCCACAAGGTCCCCAAGGCCCGGCAGTGAGGTTCGGGCCAGTCTCCACTGCATACCCAGGGTCACACTGCAGGCACCTGGCTAACAAAGCCCTGAGGCTCCCAGTGCTAGGAGCCTGCACATGGACCCCTGTCTTTTGCACAGAGAGCAGGTGACCCTGCAGTGCCGTGGAGTAACTGCTAGCGCAGAAATACACAGATGTCTGGGAGCGGTTGGCAGACTCCAGCATTAGAGGGAAGTTCTCTGTGCTTGATCTGGAGACGCTGTAGCCATCGGGCACATCTCTTGGCTCGCTAGTGGACACACCAGCTGAGTAATGGATCGGCCTCAGCCCGTGCCCCAGGTCTTGTCGGTACCAGTACATGCGGTCATGACCCAGATCCTGAGTACATTTCAGTGTCACGCTCGGTCCTCTCCTCACGACCTGGAATCTGGGGTCTGAGAGACACCCTTGTGGACCGCCCTTGTGGAGAAGGAGGACCGATACTGCAGTCACAGCAGACAGGCTCAGTGCTGGCACCCCCGAAGGGAATCTGCCCCCCAGGACTCACCTGCCTGCAGGAAACAAAAGACCACACAGCCCAGGAGGCCGAGGCTCATGGTGGGGGCAGGGCAAGCGGAGGGCCCTCTGGTGTGTGTGTGGATGAGAGGGGAGAGGGGCTCTCCAGGGAGTCCTTCTGAGATGCCACTGTCTCTGCCGGACCCCAGATCCAACCTGTCACTTGGGTACCAGGCTCCTTCCATCAGAGACTCAAATCAAAGATGAACTTCAGAGAGTCAATTCCTAGGCAAGTTGATAAGAAGTCCAGGGTCCCCCAGGAAGAGAAACAGGTTCAGAGTCCTCGAGAAGGCAAAAGGAGTCCAGGCCTCTCAAGGAGAAAAGAACAAACATTTTTTCTACATTGCTTTGTTTGGTCAATATAGCAAGGTATCTTGCTCGAGGACATTGCTTGTTTCTCCTTAACAAGAACCTTCTGATTAATCTTGCTATCTTAAGATGTATATTGTGGAAGTGGGTTTGGTGAGACCTTTCTATTGTCAGTTCTAATCTTGTTAATTTAAGATGTATGTTGTGAGTGGGGCTGATAAAATATATAAGACCTTGATTAGACTAGCAAGTGGGGGTGCTCTCCCTCCCCTTCTGATGTCTATGAGAGAAGCTTTCCTTGTCCCTTTTTATACTTTAATAAAACTCAGCTACACTAAAGCTCTTGGGTGGTGAAGACTGGTCCCTGGTCCCAAAGGTAAGTCTTCTTCCGAGATCACGAATCCGACACCTTTCAGCGTAAGCTATCAAACCTGCGTGAACAGTTCGTAACAGGGAGACCTATCTAGCTCAACCGACGTAAGCCTTACAATTTGATGTAACCTTTTCGTAAAACTGGTTAAATTTTTTCTATGTTCTAGTCCAGACATAATTTTTCATTAATATATTTATTATGTTTATATATGTGCATATTTCTGTAGTTTTCAATCTTGCGGAATCCTTCTGGCTTCCTGTTGCCCTTACGACTCATGTGTCCCAAGAGGACTTCAAGGCCCATTTCCGCTTTAATTGACCACAGACCTGAGAATGTCCCTCCACCCACCATGTTTATCCAGGGATCTGTTCCCAACCTCATCACAAGCTCATCAACATTCGAGGACTTGTTTGCTCTATTTCTTATCAATTCACTGACAAGACAGTCCACCGGCCAAAGCAGGTACAGTCCTTCATGTTCACAGGATCCAGGGCCTCCCATCTCAGGGGAGGGATAAGCAGAGCCCCCTCGGGCCTGTGACCCACCTTTCTGGGTGGAGAGAAGCTGGTTCCCCAACACAGGATGGTGTATTGACACAAAGGAATGCAGACTTAGGAGGGACATGGAGGGAGGTGCAGACGCCAGGGTAATGAAAAATGCTGTTTTTATTTGAGACATTCCACCCATGGGAATACCTCCTTGTGATCCGTGGCTGCCATTCAGGAATAACAATTCATATCATAGAGCCCCAAATTCTATCTTGTTTCATGTAACCCATATGCATATCTAATTTGTTCTGTAGGGAGACAGTTTCATTGGGGAAAAGAGCCCACAAGTGTTGAAAACAGACTTGAGTCAGAGTCCTTGCTATAACAATACGAAGTATGAGATCTGGGCGATTCATGTTCACTCAGATGTATAAACAGTTATAATAATACCTACCTTGCATGATCTTTGCGAGCATTAAAACATATCAAGAAATGAATATCTGGGGAAGACTGTCCACTCTGCCTGGCCTGGGCCAGGAAGGCAGCCAGTCGACATGCTCACCACCGCTTCCTGAGCTGAGGCAGGAATGTTTTTGTCCCAGAGGCCCCTGATCATGCAGGGCTGTGTCTTGGCTGCTGGCACAGAGATACACGGCTGAGTCTGTTAGCTCCAAGGAAGTCAAGTTCAGCTCAGAGCGAAAGTCATTGAACTGTTTTCTTGAGAATCGATCTGATATCTTTCCTTTTTGTATCATTTCCCTGTTGTAATACTAACAAGTAATTGGGGGCCCTGGACAAGGGCCTGTTGGTACCAGTACACAGAGTGGTGTCCAGATTCAGGGGAACATCTCAGTATCACTTGCTGTTTTCTTGATTTGATCCGGTACTTGGAGGTCTGGGTGACTCCAGAATCCACCAGGCCAGTTAGGGTGCAGACTAGGAAGCTGAGGGCAGAGCACAGGGGAAGCCTCCTGCTGCAGCCCTCGTCACCAGGCTTCTATCTCAGGGAGGCAAAGACATCTCAGAAGCTCCCACACTGTATCCAGGACTCACCTGCTCCCAGGTGGCAGAGGGTCACACAGCAGAGGAGCCTGGAGCCCATGGCAGCATCAGGAACCCAAGACCACTGCTGGCAGGAGGTGGGACTCCTGTGGTGAGGGGGTAAGTGTTGACCTTCCTGCTTCCCTGATTGGAGCATTTGCCTATGTCGTCACAGCTCTGTGTCTCTGCAGGCTGTTTCCTGATCCACAGGACCCCTTGGCAGGATCCATGGTGGACTCCTCTATGCCCTTCCCTGTCCTGCAGAGCCCTTCAGCCAAGGGTGGGTGTGAGGTGAGCACTGTCCCCATGTCCCCATATGCTCCAGGAGATGGCTCCTGGACACATCCTGAGGCTCAGCATGGGACGTGGAGGGTGAGGGATTAGTGTGGCTGGTGAGGGCTGGGTGATGAGTGTCAGGCAGGGACAGGAAGAGAAAAAAAAATGCATGTTATGGGCATACGGGGACATGGGGACAGTGAGGAGTCTGTGCTGGGTCCATGTGTCTTGACCACTCAGGGAACTCAAACCTGCTCCCTGATGCAGGCATGTAGCCAAGGTTCCCCTAAGCTGCCCTCTCCAGGGTGACTCTCAACCCCTCCCAGCACACCCTGCTTACCATGGACCCACAGTGCCTCCTAGAGGCCAATGGTCCACATCTCACGGTCCTGTGCCTTCTGTCTAAATCAAGAATAGAAATTTAGATGCTTCATGGCTTTGGTAGTAACTGCCTCTCTATGCAGGTGTGAGCCTGGCCAGCGCCTCCCCCAGGAGACCAAGGCCAGCCGGTGCTCCTTGGTGACCATGTGTAACTGAAAGGCTGTGATCAAGAATGCTGATATGCAGAGGAGATGCAACGGGACTCAGTGGAGTGTGCTACTCAGGCATTGGAGAACTATAATACAGAGAAGGACATCACGATCCACATCAAGAAGGAGTCTGACAAGAAGTACAACCCCGTCTGGCACTGCATCTTGGGGAGGAAGAAGAAGAAAGACTTCTTTTGGAGAAGGGTGCATTAATTAACGTTTGTTCAAGTAATCTAGAGTTGAAGATGGCCTCTTTAGTTGATCTTGGGTGGGCTGGTGGGGGTGATTCCTTGAAGTTTCTGCCGGATGTAACAGACTAGCCTATTCAGCACTCCTGCGTTTCATTCTTGCCCATCCTGCTCCTGTCATGCATGGGAGAATACTACTCAGAAGTGCGTGTTGAGAGAGGCACGGCAGAGCAACTACTGGACTAACTCTTACTCCTAATCTGATAAGTACAGTCCTTAAGCACTCCTTTTGTGATAACTGCTATCGAGTGCTCTGGGCCTTAGGCCTCAAGAGGTGATGAATGTGTCATGGAACACCTTTAAGCTTTCTAGGGCTGTAAAAAAATAAGCTGGTAAGAAAGTTGGGCTAATAAGAAATTTGTTAGGCTCTAGATATTTCCCCTCCCCTGCCTGGCCAAAGTATACTCTCAAGATCAAAGGTGGTCTTAAAGGGAAAAAGCTTTTAAGTAGCGACCTTCCTTGTGATTCTAATAAAGTCTGCAGGAATTTAAACTTACAAGCCTGCTGTGCTGTGCTTTAACTAGCTGTGTTCACATATGAGTTGGAGCTTTCATTAAAAGACACAATTAAAACAAAAAAAGAATAGATATTCCCCACAACCCCACCTGCAACCCCTCTACACATAGACACACAAATACACACCCCTGATCTACTGCCTTCCCAGCCTGACAGAATTAGGGTTGATCCTCAAATCCACTCTTATCCTCTAGAGGTAAAAGACTGAATGATCTGACATTTTTACTAAGAAGGAAGTAATTATTGCACCACTACAATGACAGTAATTACCTAAGATGAAAATACATGACCATAAAATAAATACTCTCAAGATCTCAAGTGAATCCACCAGGAAACATGTATTCCATAACTACTTCTCATTAATCAGATGCATATATTTCTAGATTTCCTATTGAAATTAAGCTTATTACCAAATTCTAGGTAATACATTTTATAAAGAGGTTTTATATATATGGATTCATTTATCTCTGCACTTATAAAATCTAGAAATCATGAGGCAATTGGAGGATATATTTTGACTTTGAGAAGATTTTGATGAGGGAGGTGGGCCAACCTGGCCTAGGTTAGGTGAGATGCTAAGGAGATCAGGGGGCTGTAGGGAGAACACACAAAGACAGTCTGTCCTCGTTCAGTGGACTCAAATGAAGTTTTGGATAATTGGTAATTAACTGAAGTTGGTTTCTCTTTGATGACTCCAGACAGCTTGCTCAAAGCAGACCACGTGGACAGGCCACTTTAAAAACTACCTTGTGGTTTGGGAAGGGACATGACCATAGCTCAGTTGGTAAAGAAACCACCTGCAATGCAGGAGACCCTGGTTCGATTCCTGGGTTGGGAAGATCCGCTGGAGAAGGGAAAGGCTGCCCATTCCAGTATTCTGGCCTGGAGAATCCCAGGGACTACATAGTCCATGGGGTCGCAAAGAGTCGGACACAACTGAGGGACTCTCACTTTCACTTTTGTGACCCAGATGATGGAGGAGCACTGTGGCTGGAGTAGAAAGGGCCAAGGAGATGGGAGAGGAATGACTTACTCACCCAGGAAAGGTGGGCAAGAGAAGAGAGCACGCGAGAGCCAGGCTGGGGGAGAAACTTCCAGAGAGACAGCGATGAGCTGCCTGAGGTGGGACACGAGGGCCTATTTTTATCTACTTTACCAACAACCTTCCCTCCTGGAGGTCTCAGGCTCAGGTGATGACTAGGAGTCAGAGCTGGGGAAACTCCCAGTTCACAGGGAGGATACAGAGAAAAGACAGCAATGGATGGTGGACACATGTCCACACGGCGTGGAGTGAGGTCCGGGCCAGCACGGACCACACACTCAGGGTCACACTGCAGGCACGTGGCAGCAAAGCCCTGAGGCTGCTGGTGCTAGGAGCCTACAAGCAAGGGGCTGCCTTGCCTTTTTGCACAGAGAGGAGGTGACCCTGCAGCGCTGTGGAGTAACTGCTGGTGCAGAAGTACACAGATGTCTGGGAGCGGTTGGCAGACTCCAGTGTGAGAGGGAAGTCCTCTGTGCTTGGTCTGGAGACACTGTAGCCCTCGGGCACATCTCCCTTCTCCGTGGTGGGAGGGCCATCTGAGTAATGGATCAGCCTCAGCCCGTGTCCCAGGTCTTGTCGGTACCAGTACATATAATTGTGGTTCAGATCCTGAGTGCATCTCAGTGTCATGTTCTGTCCTGTCCTCATGACCTGGAATCTGGGGTCCTGAGTGACACCAGCATGGACCGCCCCTGTGGAGAAGGAGGACCGATGCTGCAGTCACAGGGGACAGGCTTAGTGCTGGCACCCCCAAGGGGACCCTCCCCCCCAGGACTCACCTGCCTGCAGGAGACAGAAGACCACACAGCCCAGGAGGCAGGGGCTCATGGCGAGGGCAGGGCCAGCGGAGGGCCCTTTGGTCTAGGTGTGGATGAAAGGGAGAGGGGCTCTCCAGGGAGTCCTTCTGAGATGTCACTGTCTCTGCCAGGCCCCAGAGCCAAGCTGTCACTCAGGGGCCACGCCCCTGCCCCTACAGGCTCAAATCAGAAACAAACCAGAGAGAACTGTTCACAACAGCAAGACCCATCCAGATCAATAGGCATCAGCCTTACAAGTTGTAACCTGTAAACTGTTTGCAACTTTATGTGTACTTTGTTACAGAGATAAATCTTCATTAAACTTATATTCGTCTTATTTATCCACATATTTATGTAGCCTTTTTAAACTTGTTTCCAGCTGGAGTATAATTGCTTTGCAAAGTGTGTTGGTTTCTGCTGTACACCACGTGACTCAGCCATTAGTATGCATATATCCCCTCCCTCTTGAACTTCCCTCCCTCTGAGCCCTGCACTTGACCCCTCTAGGTCCTTGGAGAGCAAAGAGCTGAGTTCCCTGTGCAGTACAGCAGCTTCCCACTAGCTCTCTACTTTACATATGTAATGGGATTTCTTAGTTTGGATTCTTGGGGAAAAGTCCTCAGAGCCTTCTGCTGCCCTTTATGACTCTTGCGTCCCACCTGTGCCTTCAAGTGTCCGTTTCCACTTTGTTTAGTTGATCGCATTGTATTTTTTTTTCTCCCACCTGATTCTTCTGGTATCTGGTTCCCCAACCTTGGGGCAGGCTCATGGACATTTGAGGAATCCTTTGAGTCCATTTCTTACCAATTCGCTGATAGACTGGGCACCTGCTGAATGCGGCTACAGCTCCTTCATGTTCACCAGAGCACATGCTTCCTGTGTCTGAATGGGGGGAGCAGCACAGCTGTAACCCACCTTTCTTCGAGGAGAGTAGATGGTTGCTCAGCACCGTGGGTGACGTGGGAGCACAAAGGAATACAGATGCGGAAGGGACCGGGGGGAGGTGGCAGCCTCGGCGCAGATGAAAACTGCTCCCTTTTTATTTGAGACAGCCATTCCACACAAGTAACTCCCTAAGTAGCATAGACAAAAGTGAAAGTGTTAGTTGCTCAGTTGTGTCCAACTCTGCAGCCCCATGGACTAGATTTAGCCCACCAGGCTCCTCTGTCCATGGGATTTTCCAAACAAGAATACTGGAGTGGATTGTCATTTCCTTCTCCAAGGGATCTTCCTGACCCAGGGATCGAACCTGGGTCTCCTGCATTGCAGGCAGACTCTTTACCATCTGAGCCACCAGGGAATCCCTTATGTAGCATGCCTGATCTTAATTAACAGATATCACAGAGCCCCGAACTATCCTGTTACACATAACCCCCCACTTTGAAGGACCTGTACTTGATGCAATGCTCTGCTGTTGTGATCTTCAAACACTCAACAACAGTTGAAACATGGACCCTGCAAATTATGCAGCTGGTCCTGGTTACATGGTTTTGGACCCGTGATGACCTCCTGATGTTCTGGTTTTCCTTGATCCCAACCACGTGTCTGGGGTCTGGGTAATGCTGCATTACTGGCACCTGAGAGAGAAAGGCATAGAAACGAAAGTCAGAAGCAGCAAAGGAGTCTGAATTTATGACCACAGGAGCAAGACTTGACCTGGGTCTGGCAAGCCCACGAGTGGTTCCACATCCACGCTCAGAACTTCTTTCTTCCAGAAGACAGCAGGGCACCCAGCGCAGGAGACTCATGCCCAGGCCATGCCAGAAAAGAAAGAGTGGCTTTCCAACTCAAGGCCTGTGTCTTGGATACTTATGGTCGAAGCAAAGGGGACCTGTGTCTCAACATGGAATGCTCTCTCACCAAAATTCCTAGTGCCCACAGTCTTGCCAGGGGAGAACACTGAGTGAGCATGAAACCCAGCTATGTGTGCATCTCATGGAATCTCAACATCATTTCCTGGGAAGTGATGACTTCTTGTCAAAATATCATTATCAAGTGATTTCAGGGAATGGGTTCATGAGGACGAATTTATGAAAGTGAGTAAATAAATTTTACAAAAATAGCTTGTAGCAGCTGGCATGACCTTTTAATGGTCATTTTATCAAACTGTCCATCTCCAGGTAGGATAGTCCCTGACATGGATGTGGTGCTCACATGGTTTCAAGTACTTCTCTAACCATAAGACTTTCCAGGAGCTCCTAACTTTCTTCAATATTTTACACTTGCCTAAAAGGGAATTGTTTTAATGGGTATAGAGCTTATATTTTCAGTAAAAAGATGCCTGAGTAAAACACATCTCTAGCAACAGATATCATATTGTTGGTAGTCAGGGAAGGACAGAGGCATGGGAAAGGGACCTGAAGAAACTTTCTGGTGATGGAAATGTTCTTTATTGTAATAGGGTGGATGTTGCATGGCACATGCATATACTCTGTCCATTATACAGTGTATAATGTTTATGGTATTTACAGCTGAACTTTGAACAACACAGGTTTGAACTGAGTGGGTCCATTTATGTGTGGATGTTTGAATAAATACTTACTAAGGGAAACTAAAAGACTCTTCCTCCTTGGAAGAAAAGCAATGACAAACCTAGACAGCATATTAAAAAGCAGAGACATCACTTTGTCAACCAAGGTCTGTCTAGTCAAAGCTATGGTTTTTCCATTACTCATGTATGGATGTGAGAGCTGGACCATAAAGAAAGCTGAGTGCTGAAGAATTGATGCTTTTGAACAGTGGTGTTGGAGAAGACTCTTGAGAGGTCTTGGACAGCAAGGAGCAAACCAATCAATCCTAAAGGAAATCAGTCCTAAATATTCAGTGGAAGGACTGAAGCTGAAACGCCAATACTTTGGCCACCAGATGTGAAGAGCTGACTCCTTGGAAAAGACCCTGATTCTGGGAGAGATAGAAGGTGGGAGGAGAAGGGGGCGACAGAGGATGAGATGGTTGGATGGCATCGCTGACTCCATGGACTTGAGTTTGAGCAAGCTCCTGGAATTGGTGATGGACAGGGAAGCCTGGCATGCTGCAGTCCATGAGGTCTCAGAAGTCGGACACGACTGAGTAACTGTACTGAACTGAAGGCACTGCCCAATTTGACCGGCTGAATCTGTAGACCTGGAATCCCACACACAGATGGATGAAAGTGAAGTTATATACAAGTTCTGATGACGGTGTTGTGGATGTCTCAGACCTTAAAGCATACATGAGCTAAAGGTTAACTACAGGGCTTCCCAGGTGGCACAGTGGTAAAGAATCCAGCTGCCATTGAGGAGATGTGGATTTGATCCCTGGGTCAGGAAGATCTCCTGGAGAGGGAAATGGAAACCCACTGCAGAGTTTTGCCTGCGGAATCCCATAGACGAGGCGCCCGGCAGGCTACAGTGCATAGGGTCGCGAAGAGTCAGACACAACTGAGCACACACATATAATTCACATTTTAAAATATCTGAGGAGGCATATATATTGCACACTCTTGTTAATTTCATGTGATGACTCATCAGGCATAAATGCTTTTTTCCTGTCACTTCTGATACCCTCAACTACAGGATTTCAAGGTGACATATGTCCATTTCTACCTTTGCACCTAGAAAATGGTAAAAGAGGCTGTCAGAGTTTAGCAAAGGGAATCAAGAAGTCCAGAGTTTGTTATGTGCCAGGGACTTCCTGCTTATTAAGTACTTATACAACAGTGGAACATGCTGTGATGCTATTATAGTGTATCACCTTGAGGATGCCACAGATATTTAATTAAACATTATTCTGGGTGTTACATGAGGGTGTTGTTGGAAGAGATTAACATGGAAACACATAGACTTTAATATGAGGTTAGATTAACATTGTAACATTGTAAACAGATGACCTTTCATAGTGTTGGTGGGCATCATTTAACCAGTGAAGACAGGAATAGAACAGAGAGACTGATCCTCCCCAAGTAAGAGATAATTGTCCAGGTGATGGCCTTCAAACTGGACCATTAGTTCTTCAGCTTTAGAACTAAAACTCAGCTTTCCCTGGGTCTCTACCACCAGCCCAGTATCCAGTTTGGGGACTTACCAGCCTTAACAACTATGTGAACCTACTCCTTTAAAACATGTATACATATGTTTGTTCTATGGGGGACAGTTCTAAGGGGGGCAAGGACCACAGGTGTTGAGGACAGACGTGAGTCTGATTCCTTGTCTGACAGTGATGAAGTATGAGACCTGGGCAAGTCAGTTCCCCTCGAGTGTATAAACAATTAGAATAATACTTATCTTGCATGATCTTTGTGAGCATTAAAACACAGCAAACAAAGAATGTCTGGGAAAATCTGTCCACTCTACCAGAGCCTGGGCCTGGCTGACTGGCAGCCAACACCCTCAAGGCCACTTCCTGAGCTGGGGTAGAAGTGTTTTTGTACCAGAGGCACCTGATCATGCAGGGCTGTGTCTTGGCTGCTGGCACAGAGATACACGGCTGAGTCTGTCAGCTCCAAGGAGCTCAAATTCAGCTCAGAGCGAAAGTTACTAAATTGTTTTGCTGAGAATCGATCTGGCATGTTTTCTCCTCTACTAACTTGTCCGCGGTAACACTGAACGAGGAACTGGGGGCCCTGGCCCAGGGCCTGTTGGTACCAGTTCACAGAGCTGTGTCCAGAGTCAGGGGAACATCTCAGAGTCGCTTGCTGCTTTCTTGATTTGATCAGGGATTTGGGGGGTCTGGGTGACTTCAGAATCCACCAGGCCTGTTGGGAAGGAGACAGACGGAAGCTAAGGGCAGAGCACAGGGGAAGCCTCCTGCTGCAGCCCTCATCGCCAGGCTTCTATCTCAGGGAGGCAAAGACATCTCAGAAGCTCCCACACTGTGTCCAGGACTCACCTGCTCCCAAGAGGCAGAGAGTCACACAGCAGAGGAGCCTGGAGCCCATGGCAGCATCAGGAACCCAAGACTGCTGCTGGCTGGGGGCGGGGCTCCTGGGGTGAGTGGTGTACAGTGCTGACCCTCCTGCTTCCCTGATTGGAGCGTTTGCCTATGACGTCACTGTTGTCTGTCTCTGCAGGCTGCCCTTGTCCACTAGACCCCTTGGGAGGACCCAGGGTTAGCTCCTCTATTCCCTTCCCTGTCCCGCACAGCTGCTCAGCAAAGGGTGGGTGTGAAGTGTGCATTATCCCCATGTCTCCATTTGTCCACAATATCACTTCTCCTCCTCTCTCTGCTCCTTCCTGACACTCATCACCGAGCCCTCACCAGCCACCCGAACCCCTCACCCTCCCCTTCCTTTGCAGGGTCCCCCTGAGTACATCCTGAAGCTCCAGGGACGTCCCCACTTCCCTGGGCAGTGAGGAGTCTGCACCAGTTCCTTGTGTCCTAGAAGCACTGCTGCTGCTGCTGCTGCTGCTAAGTCACTTCAGTCGTGTCTGACTCTGTGCGACCCCATAGACGGCAGCCCACCAGGCTCCCCCGTCCCTGGGATTCACCAGGCAAGAACACTGGAGTGGGTTGCCATTTCCTTCTCCAGTCAATGAAAGTGAAAAGTGAAAGTGAAGTCGCTCAGTCATGTCTGACTCTTCTCGACCCCATGGACTGCAGCCTACCAGGCTCCTCCGTCCATGGGATTTTCCAGGCAAGAGTACTGGAGTGGGGTGCCATTGCCTTCTCCGGCTGGAAGCACTAGGGGAACTCAAACCTGCTCCCTGATGCAGGCATATAGTCACCGTTCCCTTAAGCTCCGCTCTCTTGGGTGCCTCTTCAACCCCTCCCAGGCAGCCTGCTTACCATGGGCCCACAGTGGCTCCTAGTGGCCAATGGTCCACAGTCTCATGGATTTGTACTTTAGGTCTAAAGCAGGAATAGAAACTCCCAAGAGTCCTCAGGACAACCCCTCCACACACATACACACACACACACACACACACACACACACACCTGCACATGCACACACACACACACACACACATACTCACACTCCTGTTCTTATGCCTCCCCAGCCTGGCTGAATTAGGGTTGACCTTGAAATCCACTCCGCCTTTGGAGGTAAAAGATTGTATGAAGAGACACTTCGACTAAGAAAAAAAAAATTGCTCCACCATTGCTATCATGGTAGTTTGCTAAGATGAAATAGTACAGGCCATAAAATAAACACTCTGGTGGTCTCAAGTGAAACCATCCTGGAAACATGTATTCCATAGCTCCTTCTGATTAATCAGAAATCGTATATTTCCAGATTTTATGTTTAAATTAAGTATTGCCAAATTCTAAGTAGTGTACTTTATAAAGAGGTTATATATATATATGAACCTATTTATTTCTATACTTATGAAATCTTGAAATAACTATCCAGTCAGTAGAAGACCTAGGAGGACTACTCTCCAAAGAAGACATGAAGATGGCCAACAAGCACAAGAAAAGTTTGGCAACAACACTAATTATCAGAGGAATGCAAGTCAAAACTATAGTGAGGTATCACCTCACACTGGTCAGAATAGGCATCATTAAAAAGTCTACAAGTAATAAATGCTGGAGGCAGTGTGGAGGAAAAGGAACCCTTCTACACTGTTGGTGGGAATGAAATCTGGCACAGCTATTAGAAGAGTTCAGTTCAGTTCAGTTCAGTCACTCAGTCATGTCTGACTTCTTGCGACCCCATGAACTGCAGCACACCAGGCCTCCCTGTCTACCACCAACTCCCAGAGTCCACCCAAACCCATGTCCATTGAGTCGGTGATGCCATCCAGCCATCTCATCCTCTGTCATCCCCTTCTCCTTCTGCCCTCAATCTCTCCCAGCATCAGGGTCTTTTCAAATGAGTCTTAGAAGAGTATGGAGGCTGTTTAAGAAACTAAAAACAGAGTTACTGTATGATCTTGCAATCCCACTTGTAGGCATAAAATTAGACAAAACTATAATTCTAAAAGATACATGGACCTCGGTGTTCTTCATGGCACTATTTACAATACTCAAGATATGGAAGCATCCTAAATATTCATCAACAGATGAATAGTAGAGGTAGTATGTGTGTATACACACACACACACACACACACACACAGTGGAGTATTACTCAGCCACAAAAAGAATGAAATAATGTTATTTTCAATAAAATGTTTGGACCTGGAGATTATCATACTAATGGAGTAAGGCAGAGAAAGACAAATATTATATGATACAGCTTACAAGTGCAATCTGAAAAAAAGGACGTAAAAACAAACTCATTTACAAAACAGAAATAGACCCACAGACATAGAAAAGAAACTCATGATTACCAGTGGGGAAAAGTGAAAGTGGAAATTGCTAGTCGCTCCGTCGTGTCTGACTCATAGACTGTAGCCCACCAGGCTTCTCTGTCCATGCGATTTCCCGGGCAAGCACGCTGGAGTCCGTCGCCATTTCCTTCTCCGGGGTATCTTCCCAACCCAGGGATGGAACCTGGGTCTCCTGCATTGCAGCAGATTCCTTACCGCCTGAGCCACAGGAGGAAGGTGCTGCTGCTGCTGCTGAGTCACGGCAGTCGTGTCCGCCTCTGTGCGACCCCATAGACCGCAGCCCACCAGGCTCCCCCGTCCCTGGGATTCTCCAGGCAAGAACACTGGAGTGGGTTGCCATTTCCTTCTCCAATGCAGGAAAGTGAAAAGTGAAAGTGAGTCGCTCAGTCGTGTCCAACTCTTAAGAGGGAAGGATCAGTTAGGAGTCTGGGATTAACATATATGCATTACAATATAGAAAATAGATAATAGATAATCAACAAGGACCTACTACACAGCACAGGGAATTATACTTGGTATTTTCTAATAGCTTACAAGGAAAAAGATTCTGAAAACATATACATACACACATATGTATTTTTGTTGCTTTTCAGTGACTAAATTGTGTCTCACTCTTTGTGACCCCATGGACTGTAGCATCTCGGGTTCCTCTGTCTTCCACTATCTCCCAGAGTTAGCTCAAACTCATGTCCAT
This sequence comes from Bos grunniens, assembly GCF_055505025.1. Taxonomy (NCBI): domain Eukaryota; kingdom Metazoa; phylum Chordata; class Mammalia; order Artiodactyla; family Bovidae; genus Bos; species Bos grunniens. The sequence goes on from NC_141168.1 coordinate 14,572,266, forward strand.
TTAATCAGTGATGCCATCCAGCCGTCTCATCCTCCGTCATCCCCTTCTCCTCCTACCTTCAATCTTTCCCAGCATCCAGGATTTTTCCAGTGAGTCAGCCCTTCCCATCATGTGGCCAAAGTATTGGAGCTTTAGGTGCAGCATCAGTCCTTCCAGTGAATGTTCAGGGTGATTTCCTTTAGGATGGACTGGTTTGATCTCCTTGCAATCCAAGGAACTCTCAAGAGTCTTCTCCAACACCACAGTTTGAAAGCATCAATTCTTCAGTGCTCAGCCTTCTTTATGGTCCAACTCTCACATCCATGCATGACTACTGGAGAAACCATAGCTTTGACTAGACAGACCTCTATTGGCAAAGTGATGTCTCTGCTTTTTTTTTTTTTTTTAATGAAGTTTTATTAAAGTATAAAGGAGATAGAGAAAGCTTCTGACATAGGCATCAGAAGGGGGTAGAAAGAGTACCCCCGATGTCTCTGCTTTTTAATTTGCTGTCTAGGTTTGTCATTGCTTTTCTTCCAAGGAGCAAGTGTCTTTTAATTTTGCGACTGCAGTCACCATCTGCAGTGATTTTGGAGCCCAAGAAAATGAAATCTGTTACTGTTTCCACGTTTTCCGCTTCTATATGTGTATGTGTATAGTTGCATCACCAAATCACTGAGCTGTACACCTGAAACTAAGACAACAGGATAAACCAACTATACACATGATACAAAGAAGAAACATAAAGAATCCCAACTCCAGCTTCTGAGATTGTCAGACTCAGGAGACTTAGAGAAACTGCAAGAGAGTGGCAACTTGGATTCACACCCACATTTAATTATAAGCTATATTTTTTTTAAAGAAACCAGACTATGTTACTCTAATCACTTTAAAGCATACTCACCGGGAGCTGTACTAATGCGTATACTTTGATTAGAAGAGTGCTCAGTGTGGAATATTCTGATAAGACTTAACACTGACATAGACATAGCCAAAAAAGAAAATGTTGAAATGTTCACACAAACTGGAAGTCTGGACTTGAACCCAGTTGTTCACACACTAGGATAAATATCTAAATTGTGCTAGGAAAAAAAAACCTCCATGCAGCTCTGTATACAATATATCCATGCGTGCTCAGTCATGTCCAACTCTTTGGGACCCCATGGACTGTAGCCCACCAGGCCCCTCTATCCATGGAATTTTCCAGGTAAAAATACTGGACTGAGTTGCCATTTTCTACTCCTGGGGATCTTCCCCACCCAGGGATGGAACCCACGCCTTCCACACCTCTCCTGCATCTCCTGCATTGAAAGCAAACCTTTTACCACTGAGCCACTCTATGTAAATGGGCATTAATTAACCCCTTTCACAAGTGTCAGAGTATCAATTATATATTTACATACTTGGCTTTTTCTATGAAAGTAAAGGTTGTAAGACAGTTTTTATAGAAGGACTTATGTCTCCCCTAAATTCAATTGTTGAAGTCCTAAATCCCCATGAGGCTGTATCTGAACTTACGACCTTGGAGGAGGTGGTTAAAGATGAATAACATTATGCGGGTGGGACTCTGACACAGCGTAACTAGCGTCCTCATGTGAGAGGAAGAGACACCAGAGCCATTTCTCTGGGAAAACCCAGAGGAGAGGCCTTGTGAGGCCACAGGGAGAAGGCAGCTGCCTCCCAGCCAGGAGCAGAGTCCTCACCGGAAACCAACCCTAGCACCTGCATCTTGGGTTTCAGGCCCCAGAACTGTGAGAAAATCAGCGTGTGTGCTCCAAGCCACACAGCCTGGTGTTTATTATGGCAGCCTGAGAAGACTCCCGGGAGGAGGGCATGGCCACCCACTCCAGTATCCTTGCCTGGAGAATCCCATGGACAGAGGAGCCTGTCAGGCTACAGTCCACAGAGTTGTAAGGGTCGGACACGACTGAGCAACTAAGCACAGCACAGCAGGAGCAAACTAGTCAATAGTATAGCCCCGCAGGAAGTCAGGATAAGAAGCAAAGAGGAAGGCAGGTCTGAGCCAGGCCCTGAAAAATGAGCAGTACCTGGTCATGTGTGGGGAGGAGAGAGGGCCTGTGGGGCTGTGGGAAGAGAGAGAGTGGATGCAGAGGATTTAAGATGCACCTGCATTTCAGGGAATTTAGCAAAGTTTGGTCACAGAGCGCGTTACCTCCTGAGATGGCCCCAAAGCGGTGATCTGAAGCAAATAGAATCTGAGTGTTGAAGGGATTCCAGGGAAGCAGAATTGACCTGGAGAGCCTCTGCCTGTGTATAACCAGGGGAGCCATGCCCTCTTCTGTGTGTGGGAGGCACTGAACCATGCCCAGAGGACGCAGGCAAGGGAGAAAGGTCTAGAAAGAATAACTGAGGTCAACTCCGGGTTTCACACACCATCATCACGTCATCTACGTGGTGAGGACCTCACCCGGACTGGCCCCAGGGGGTCAGGTTGTTAGAAACACTGGTGACTCAAGACTGTGGGAGGAGGAAAGAGATGTTTTGAATAACACAGTTGTTTTTTTTTTCTTTTTTTACTCATTTTCTAGCTCCAGATCTATTCTCAACCACTTCATGTGTAGTTTCTGCCCTGGACCTTCCCCATATGTCAGTGTCTTCTCCCTAAATTATACAAATCAAACGCTTGTGATGCTATTAGAATCACACACTTATCATGTCATTTTGTTCACCAGGTGAACTCTCTCTTCCTCAAAAAAGAAGCCTCCAGTTAGTAAATGACAAACCCTTCCTCTCCCCTGGTAGCATCCAGTGTCAGACAGGAAGGTCGTTTTGGAGCAAATCTGGTGATGTAAGCCCATTCTCTGAACACATCTTCTTGACCTCTCTTGTCCCTCCCTGCGTGGCACGAGAGCCCAGGACTGCTTTCCAGGGCCCCCAGTCATTTTTGTCTCCCACTGCAGTCCCCAGGCTCTCATGGATCTGGCAGCTCTGAGGTCGCTGCTGGCACCAAGGTACAGGGCCAAGTCAGTCAGCTGCAAGGAGCTCATGTTCAGCTCAGAGAGGGAGTCACGAAACCGTTTTGCTGAGAATTGACCTAGGAAGTTGCCTTTAGTTCTTTGCAGTTTCTTAAAACTCAAAGAAGAACTGAGGCACCTGACTCAGGGCCTGTTGGTACCAAGACACCCTGGGTGGTGGGGGGTTTGGCCAGAGGCAGGGGAGCATCCCAGAGTCCCTCGCTGTCCTCTTGCTTTAATCAGGTATCTTGGGGTTTGGGTGACTCCAGAATCCACAAGGCGTGTGGGGAAGAAGATCGGGGCTGAGAAAGAACGTGGGAAAGAGCCCAATGCTGTCTTGGATTCAGGCAAAGTCAGGCTAGGAACATGGATTTTCTCCTGTGCCAAGGACCCACCTGCTGCCACGAGACAAAGAGCCACACAGCAGACGGGGCTGCAGCCCATGGCAGGAGGGGCAGAGCTGGGCAGGTGTCTCCTTGCTCAGAGCTCTGCTTCTCTGAGAGCTGGGGTTCTGGGCCTCCTTCCTCTGATTGGAGGAGAGGCAGTGACATCACTGCTCTGATGTCATTGCCTCTGCAGGTTCTCATGAGCCTGGCCCCCCCTTTCCAGGTCAGCTGATCCAGGAACCCTGCTCTGTTCTGCAAAGTCTCTTAGATGACATGTGAGCTGAATATGCTAGTTAAGGCGAGGCTGGATTTAGGCCACACACTCTTACCCATGGCTCCTTTGCTTTCCCTTTGAGGCAGGTGTTTCTCTACCTGTCCCTGCCCACTTCCAGCTCCATACACTTCACTTTTCCTGCAACCTCAGAGGCTCCCTCAGCACTGCATTAGTTGAAGTTGATGGCTCCCAGCTGGGACAGCAGGCCTGCAAATTAGTGTCTGTGCTATTAAGTCTTCTAGAGGAAAACAGCACCACATAATGCTGTTTTTTAACCCTCCTGATCCCAGGCACTAGCTCTATCTGCTTGCTCTGCCCCAGAAACTTCTGGGGTTTGGCAGTCCACAGTGCCCCCATGAGACCTATGGGTGATAACCAAGACATTGACTTTGCCCTGAGATAATCATCATGGGATGTGTTTAAATTAGAAACTATTTCACTGGTTGCCTATTGCAGTATGTTCTTTGTTTGGGGGGGGGGGAGGGGTTTTTGCTTTGTTTCTCCTAAAGTCACACACACACATACAAATCATATACAAGCCAGGCCTAGATGATTTGTGATTTTGTATTTTAAGCAAAAAAGAAATGTGGCCATGAAAGAACTGTTTTGACTTTAAGCAGTTTTTGATGAGCTGAATGGTACAAACCCGGCTTAGGTCAGATTAGACACTAAACTTGGTTTTCTTTTCATGACTGCAGACAACTTACTCAAAGCACACCACATAGGCCTTTTTGCAATGTTCCCACTAATCAGTTTACCCCAGAATAAGAAAATAATGCCCCTTGTTTCTGGAAAATCTCTTCTATCCTGTTTCTTTTAGAAATTCTCTTTTTGCCTCTGTTCATTGATAATAATATTCATACAATGCCCATTTGCCTATATATGAGTAAATGTGTATAGATAAATGGTCATATTTCTCTAGACTTTTCTTTGATGCCCAAGTAGGAAATTAAATATCCTAACCTTCTGTAACTATTATGCCAGAAAGGATACTAATGGATTAATGCATAATAACAATATTAATAGAGGGATTTGGGAAAAGAGATTCTAATAAGGATTCATTTCCAGAGCCAGCATCTCCCATTGGAGATAATTTACATTGAATTACCTGTTACTTGGTCTTACACAGTGAATTATATAGAGTGAATATAGATATTCTAATGGAATCTATTTCTTGACTTTCTAAGTCTGAAGGCAACAAGCCCTCCAAGAACCATTGAGAAGAGATCCCTGATTCAGCTGCATGTGACACTGTTGGGCAGTACATCAATGTCATCGATGACCAGCTGATGTGCCAGCAAGCTAAGAGTGACCAGACCTCTTACAAGATACACCCAGTGAAGGGAAATTCCACCCTGAGTGAATCTTCATGGATATAAGTCAGATCAAATTAACGCAAGCCCAGATGGCAATGTCCTGTAACTGAATACTTTTTACCAATTTTGTGTACACATAGCTCATTAAAACCTTTCACAATAGCATCATATGTGTCTTATGGAGTTTCTGATAGTAGATAAGGAGAAGGTTCTACACAAAATCATAGAAATATGAGCAATCACTATAAATTACACTAAGGAAGGTGTATTTCTCTGCTTTATGGAACACTTGGCATCTTTTGGCATCAATTAGAAAAAATTGCAAGATTGCCAGTCAAAACTTAAGTATTTGAAGAAAAAAATACCTCAGAAGATTTTTTAAGAGATGCCTGAGGCCCCGTAACAAACAGTCATTATATTTAAGACAAGAGAAGCCCGACTGATATTGTAACAATGGACAAAATGTGGAGCCACTGGCTTCTGGATCCTTCTAAAATTGCAACTTAGCATCACCTAGGTTGCATCACCTGGCTCCTTCATTAGGGGAACCTGATGAGGCAAGAGGTAAATGTGAGCACTAGAGATTCATCAAAAATCAAGAGAATATTCTGGAAAGACTGAAGCTCTTTGGGGCTGGAATATGAGTAAGATGGGGGGTGAGTCCAGGTCAGCAGTGAGAAAACAATTGGTGAAAATAATTTTCATTTTGCTCTTGCCTGACCCCTTCTTCACCTTGAGACAATCTTACCTGCATTTTTATTGCAGAAATCAATAGCTGGATATGAGATACCACTAAAGAACCAGAAAAAATAAAGTTAACTGTACAATATGTAGCCCGAGAAAGCGAGTTATTGAATTCAATGAATTAACAATTTAAAACAAGCATAACAAATATACTACATGAAGATCTGCAATATAAATAAGAATATAGAAGATGTTACCACATAAGAAAATGTAAGGCCAATTAATAGGAATTCTTAACCTGCAGCCCACCTAGCGTATTTTATATCAGCATTTCAAAATGTCGTATTATGGAGAAGGAGGTTCAAGTTATCAAATTCTCTAAGAGAAGCCAATGTTTCATGTAAACACTAAGTTTTTGTTCCAGTAAGAACTAGTATATATCCATCTTTTCCTGAAATAATGACTCCTATCATCAAGGAACTTTTTCCTTTATTTTCCCCCAAAACAAGATTTCAGCTAATAATCCAGATAAGATCTGTGAAGCTCTCCTTTGAAAACTAAGTGAAATTTCGCAGAGCTTATAAATTTCAAAAACTATGAAAATTCAAAGCCCTTCCAGGGGTTTCTGACCATACCCATGGAATCTGCATTCCCCTGGTCTTCTCTAACCCTATCACATTACCTGGCCAAAAAGCTAAGACTGCCTTTGATTTCCTCAAGAAAATTAGGAAAACCCAATGAATTTCATAGATTCTACTGGAGATGTGGGTGGTGCTGTATGGCAGGGGTCCCCCACCTCTGGGATCTAGTGCCTGATGATCTGATGTGGAGCTGATGTAATAATAGAAGGACTAAAGTGCACAATAAATGAAGTGCACTTGAATCATCCTGAAACCATCCCCACCCCCTCCATCTGTGAAAAATTGTCTTCCGTGAAACTGATCCTTGATGCCAGCAAGGTTGAGGACAGCTGCTTTAAAGGATCGACTGGTGACTCAGAAATAAAGAATCTGCCTGTAATGCAGGAGACGTGGATTCAATCCCTGGGTTGGGAAGATCTCCTGGAGAAGGAAAGGGCAACCGACTCCAGTATTCTTGCCTGAGAAATCCCATGGACAGAGAAGCCTGGTTGGCTACAGTCCCTGGGGTCACAAGAATTGGACATGACTTAGCAACTAAACCACCACCACACTGCTAATTATGTCAAAATTATAGCCACTATACCAACCTTGCTTTTCAGTTTGCTTCCAACAGGTCTGTCTATTCACCTGGAGTGCCCTTGCACCCTGTTCAACCCGAAGACCTCATCCTCCTCCTAACCTGAAAAGAGCAAGGACCTGACCATCGGGTGGCTGTGAAGTGGACGGGACAGGGCCACGTGAGGTCTTGCTAAGCACACAGTCGTCAGTGAACACAGCTGGGCTTAAGCCATGGATTTAGCACAACAACAACGTCAAACGACCGAGGAGAGCCTCCACAGTGCCTGCTCCTAGTAAATTGGAGGTGTTGACATTGTCATCTGGGGCAGGAAGCTTTCCAGTAATTTCCTAGATTTTTTTTTTTTTTTTTTTTTTTACCTCCATCTTCTCTGGAGCCCTCCAGGTTTCCTGTGTGGTATTTCCCACTGGTTGTAGTGCTGGTCACAACTCCTTTAAATCACCATATTTACTTCACTTCCCCACCATTCTACTTTTTTTCCAGCACAAACTGAAACAACTAGAACTCATCTTCCTGGTGAGAAACTAAATGGTATCACCACTTGGGAAAATAGTGTACTCACTTTTATAAAGTAAAATAAGTACTTATACAACCCAGAAAGCCCACTCCTAGGTATTTACCCAAGAAAAATGAAAGTGTTCAGTTCAGTTCAGTCACTCAGTTGTGTCCAACTCTTTGCGACCCCATGAATCGCAGCACACCAGGCCTCCCTGTCCATCACCAACTCCTGGAGTTCACTCAGACTCATGTCCATCGAGTAAGTGATGCTATCCAGCCATCTCATCCTCTGTCATCCCCTTCTCCTCCTGCCCCCAATCCCTCCCAGCATCAGAGTCTTTTCCAATGAGTCAACTCTTTGCATGAAGTGGCCAAAGTACTGGAGTTTCAGCTTTAGCATCATTCCTTCCAAAGAAATCCCAGGGCTGGTCTCCTTCAGAATGACCTGGTTGGATCTCCTTGCAGTCCAAGGGACTCTCAAAAGTCTTCTCCAACACCACACTTCAAAAGCAATTCTTCGGTGCTCAGCTTTCTTCACAGTCCAACTCTCACATCCATATATGACCACAGGAAAAACCATAGCCTTGACTACATGGACCTTTGTTGGCAAAATAATGTCTCTGCTTTTGAATATGTTATCTAGGTTGGTCATAACTTTCCTTCCAAGGAGTAAGGGTCTTTTAATTTCATGGCTGCAGTCACCATCTGCAGTGCTTTTTGAGCCCAAAAAATAAAGTCTGACACTGTTTCCACTGTCTCCCCATCTATTCCCATGAAGTGATGGGACCAGATGCCATGATTTTCTGAATGTTGAGCTTTAAGCCAACTTTTTCACTCTCCTCTTTCACCCTCATCAAGAGGCTTTTTGTTCTTCTTCACTTTCTGCCATAAGGGTGGTGTCATCTGCATATCTGAGGTTATTGATATTTCTCCTGGCAATCTTGATTCCAGCTTGTGTTTCTTCCAGTCCAGCGTTTCTCATGATGTACTCTGCATATAAGTTAAATAAGCAGGGTGACAATATACAACCTTGACGTACTCCTTTTCCTATTTGGAACCAGTCTATTGTTCCATGTCCAGTTCTAACTGTTGCTTCCTGACCTGCATACAGATTTCTCAAGAGGCAGGTCAGGTGGTCTGGTATTCCCATCTCTTTCAGAATTTTCCACAGTTGATTGTGATCCACACAGTCAAAGGCTTTGGCATAGTCAATAAAGCAGAAATAGATGTTTTTATGGAACTCTCTTGCTTTTTCAATGATCCAGCAGATGTTGGCAATTTGATCTCTGGTTCCTCTGCCTTTTCTAAAACCAGCTTGAACATCAGGAAGTTCACAGTTCACGTATTGCTAAAGCCTGGCTTGGAGAATTTTGAGCATTACTTTACTAGCGTGTGAGATGAGTGCAATTGTGCGGTAGTTTGAGCATTCTTTGGCATTGCCTTTCTTTGGGATTGGAATAAAAACTGACCTTTTCCAGTCCTGTGGCCACTGCTGAGTTTTCCAAATTTCCTGGCGTATTAAGTGCAGCACTTTCACAGCATCATCTTTCAGGGTTTGAAATAGCTCAACTGGAATTCCATCAGCTCCACTAGCTTTGTTTGTAGTGATGCTTCCTAAGGCCCACTTGACTTCACATTCCAGGATATCTGGTTCTAGGTAAGTGATCACACCATCATGATTATCTGGGTCGTGAAGATCTTTTTTGTATAGTTCTTCGGAGAAGGCAATGGCACCCCACTCCAGTACTCTTGCCTGGAAAATCCCATGGATGGAGGATCCTGGTAGGCTGTAGTCCATGGGGTCGCTAAGAGTCGGACATGACTTAGTGACTTCCCTTTCCCTTCCCTTTCTGTGTATTCTTGCCACCTCTTCTGAATATCTTCTGCTTCTGTTAGGTCCATACCATTTCTGTCCTTTATCGAGCCCATCTTTGCATGAAATGTTCCCTTGGTATCTCTAATTTTCTTGAAGAGATCTATAGGCTTTCCCATTCTGTTGTTTTCCTCTATGTCTTTGCATTGATCACTGAGGAAGGCTTTCTTATCTCTTCTTGCTATTCTTTGGAACTGTGCATTCAGATGCTTATATCTTTCCTTTTCTCCTTTTTTTTTTGCTTCTCTTGTTTTCACAGCTATGTATGTCCACACAAAAGCATTATAATCAGAACACTGCTTATTGCAGCTTTCTACACAACAGACAAAATCTAGAACAATATATGTGTTCATCAGCTGTAAATGAATATAGAAATTGTGGTGAAAGTGAAGTCACTCAGTCGTGTCCGACTCTTTGCAACCCCATGGACTGTAGCCCACCAGGTTCCTCCGTCCATGGAATTTTCCAGGCAAGAGTACTGGAGTGGGTTTCCATTTCCTTCTCCAGAGGAACTTCCCGACCTGGGGATCAAACCTGGGTCTCCTACATTGCAAGCAGACGCTTTACACATCTGAGCCACATATACACAATATAAAAGAACAAACTACCAATAACAGAACAGTAAGGAGGAATAACGCAAGAACTGTGTTACATGAATGATGCTAGTCGCAAAAAAGTGTGATGGATATCAGAACAGTAGTTACCAGTGGGGAAGGGGCTATTAACTGGAAGGAGACAAAACACACAAGAGGTGATAACACATCTGTATCTTGATTGAAGTGATGCTACTCGAGTGTATCTCTTTGACAAAATGCATAAAATTAGCATTTAATATTACTCATTTCACTGCCTGTAATAAAAGTGTGTCCCACTACCCAGAGTCAACAACCATTAATATTTTTGTATTATCCTTTTGAACAGTGCTCTTTCTGAAGTTACTTATAGACACTTTGTCAGATATTCAGAGCTCCCTACACTGTGGCTACTGTTGACTTGAAATAAATAGACTGCTCGGTATTTCTCCAGCAAAGACAGGCATGGCTGGCTAAAGAATATCACTGTCCATCTGCCTCTATAAGGATTAAGTTTTCAGCCACCACAGCTGTTGACCTTCAACACACCCTGAAAGGAGTTCAAGGAAGAGATCAGAAATGAGGCACTCTGTGCTCTGGGAAAGCTGACAGACAGGCTTCAGATAGATACATTCAGAAGAAATGTTTCAGAACATGGGTCCTGTGTATTCCTGTACTTTGAAAAGCACTGTGACCAGCAGCAGCCTTCTACAGAGATGCACATAATGGTTGCACATAACCCCTTTGCCCAAATCACAGATACGGTTATCTCCCCCCAGCCCCCACCACCCCCATACCTTTCAGAGCAGTTTCTCAGAGCTCTCTCAGAGGCTGTCTCCCTGGCTATAGCCCTCAGTAGGATATTGAGTAAACCTGACTCACAGCTTTCTGTAGCTACGGTAAGTCACGTGCAAGTTCGTGCACCATGCTTTTGTAGAGAGGAAAAGGAAGGTGGGAGAGCTAGAAAGGAAGGTCTGGTTCTTCAGTGACTGAATCCTTGACAGGAAAGAAGAGGAATCTTTCTTCCTTCTGTTGGGATCTGCTACCATCACAGGGGACTAGAGCTCCCCCTTCTGGTCTCCCAGATCTATTTAATTGAGTGAAAAGTGAAAGTGTTCATTGCTCAGTCACGTCTGGCTCTTTGCAACTCCACAGACTGCTGTCCACCAGGCTCCTCTGTCCATGGAATTCTACAGCAAGAATTCTTGAGTGTGTGGCCATTCCCTTCTCCAGGACATCTTCCTGACTCAGGGATTGAACCCGAGTCTCCTGCGGCTCCTGCATTGCCAGAAGATTCTTTACCACCAAGCCACCAAGCTTGCTGCTGCTGCTGCTAAGTCGCTTCAGTCGTGTCCGACTCTTGCAACCCCATGGATTATACAGTCCATGGAATTCTTCAGGCCAGAACACTGGAGTGGGTAGCCTTTCCCTTCTTTAGGGGATCTTCCCAACCTAGGGATCGAACCCAGGACTCTTGCATTGCAGACAGATTCTTTACCAGCTGAGCCACAAGGGAAGCCCTGGCAGATATATAACTTCTTGCTAAAAACTAGCAAGGGGGGCACTCTTTCTGCCCCCTTCTAATGTCTATGTCAGAAGCTTTCTCTTTCCCTTTTATACTTTAATAAAACTTTATTGCACAAAAGCCTTGAGTAATCAAGCTCGTCTCTGGCCCTGGATCAAAATCCTCTCCTCCGGAGGTCATGAATCCCCAACATAGCTCATGGCGCACAGCCACAAACTCTCCAGGCCATTGTTCAGGAACCCTCAGGTCTTAGCCTCTGAGAAGTCAGTCCTGTCTTCATCCATCAGGTTCAGAGCAAGCAGCTCTGGGCACAGGATGCCCTGTGCATGTTTGCTCTTGCCTAGTCTGTCCTCTGTGGTGACATTCTTGTTTGGACCGGATCCCTGCAAGCCCAAGAGCATGAGGTCACATACACAGGGCCAAAGAAACTCCCTGTGCTGGCCAGCAGCGTCCCATGGTGCTTCTGCCTTGTCTACCTTCTGTCCCAGAACATTCTTCTCCCAGCAGTACTCAGCTCTGCTGTTGAGATCCTTTGTCTTCTGGAAAGTTCCCAGTTGGGGGTTCCTGGATATTCCCTTGCAATTCTCCCCTCTCCTCTCCAGTAAGCCAGTCTCCACTCAAAGATAGAAGGAAGGCATGTTTTGAAAAATAGGAAATAACACAGAGAGCAGAAGAGAATACAGAGGTTGCCCTGTAGGCTCTCCAGGTCACTCATTGGCCAGGTCTGTCCCATTGCTGGGGGCCATAGCCATATTCCGTGGTGCCTGGGAGCCTTTCCTGAATACCACAGCCCCAGATGTCCTGTGCAACATGTCGTCTTCTGCAAATTAAAGCTGATTTTGACCTGTGCAAATAGAAAGCAGCTTCAGCCTCCGAAACCCCCACCCCCACCCACCGCAGTCTTGGGCAGGGCATAGAGACGCTGTGGAGTTTGTGAAAGGGCAGGAGGCATCTCTGCGAGGCTGTGGGCAGGCTGCTGGCATAGAGGAACATGGCCAAGTCCCCTAGTTGTGCAGGATGCATCTTCAGAATGAGGTACATGTCATCAGGCATCTCAGCTGAGAAGCAATCCTCCATAAAGTGTGCGTTTTCTGAAGGCTCTTTGTTGTAGATGGACATCAGAAACTCCATGCCCTTTCCCGGGGTCTGTTGGTACCAGTAGAGGTACAAATGACCAGGCATAGGGTCACACCTCATGTCACATCCCATCCCATCTCTGTGATGTAATGGGGGGGGCTCTGGCTGACACCAGGTACCAAGTGTCCTGTGGGAGGGCACAGAGGCCAGGAAGAGAATGAGGCAAAGGTGTGGAACTGCCTTTAGGTCAAGGGAACGGGATGGGAGTTTCCTACACACCTCCAGGACGCACTTACTCCCAGGACACCAAGGACTGCCCAGCAGAAGAGCCTGCTGTCCATGAGGGTGTCTGGCAGGGCTGAAGCCTCTCCCAGTCGGGCATCTGGTCCTTAGCAGCCCCAGGGAAGAGATCCTGTGATGACGTCACAGTCCTGGGCAGCATCCACAGACTCAGGAGTGCCCCACAGGAGGGGGCCTTAGTGCCCATGGACATGTGATGTTCTTAGGACTGGCCCTTGTGTGTCCTGAGGGGTGCAGACTCCCAGCCCCCAAGCTGCAGAGGGACCCTGGGAGAATACAGGCTTCAGGACACCTAGGCCCGGTGTGAAGATCCCAACAGATAGGTGGGACCCACTCCCCTCCCCGATGGCAAATTCAGAGCCACAATCTGGGGGCATGGACTCTGTGTGTCATAGTTCTGAGCCTAATGATGAAAACATGGGGGATGAAGAGACCAAAGGAAACAAAACAAAAAGAGTAACCCTACAAGTGTCACTGTGGAGAGGAAATGCAGTGAGAAGTTGAGACCGGAAACCTGGAAGGACATCTCAGTGCGAGGGAGGGAGAGCAGGCGAGAAAGTAAGCACCCAGCCCAGCATGCCAGGCCTCAGCGAGGGGTGCAGGGGCCTGGTGGCTGCCTGAGGGGTTGAGAGCAAAGGCCTGTGCAGATGTGGAACTTTGATCAGGGTAGGGCTCAGGTTCTAGCCTTGAGTGGGAAAAGGACAAATCAGAGAACAAATGAGCTGGATTACAGGATAAGAGAACAGGTGAAGACAGAGGACAGATTTCTCACACCTGCTTCCCAAAGCTGGGTCTCTCACTGTCCTTTGTGGGGACTCCACCCTTGGACCCTTGCCTGGGAGTCCTTCTCTGATTCCCAAAGCTCCATGCTGCTCGGCCATGGGTGACCACAGCCTTGGGTGCAGGGGTTCCTGAAAAGGAGAGGCACAGAAGCCAGGCACCTGCTGAGCTCCCAGCAATGCACCCCCCCACAGGGCAGCAGAATCCTTATCCTCTGGCCCCGTGTAGGGCATGAATCCTGGGATGCTGGCATTTGTTTAGAGGATCCTGGGGGTGCTGGTGTTTGTTTGGAGGATCCCTGTGAAACCTTAAGCCAAAGCATCCACTTAACAGCAGGCTTGTTTATTTCACAATAAGCAAGGCATTAGAATACTAGATCGGGATGTGTTTATCTTTTAACTATTTGCCAGGGCATTGTGACACTCAGCTTTAAAAAAAAAAAAAAATCCCCACACTCTAAAGACATAGAATAGAGTCACTGTGTGGATTGACTTGGCCAGAGGTGTTATGGTTTGAGGCTCTATCAGGGGCCCTCATCCGTGGAGGGCCCTCTGTAGGAAAGAGAAGGGAGCCTTTGTGTAGATGGCAGACAGCTCACCCTCCAGGACGCAGGGCTCTCTGCCAGCCCTGGGCTGTGGGTATGTGCAACCCCGAGGCTGGAAGATACAGGGTTCAGCAAAGACAACCCCAAACACAAAGTCCTGCTCCGAAACGTCAGGAGGCCGCTGCCTGTTCTCACTGCCTGTTGTGACCAATGATCCAAGGACATGGGACTCTATGGCTGATATGGCAGGGTGTGAAGACCTGAAGAGACAGGAGAATAAAGGAATCAAGCCTGAAGGGTTAAGGCTGGCGTGGAAGAGAAGCCAGTGAGGAGCTGAGCCCTTGAACAAGCAGCCAGGAGGGTGAACTGGAGAACAGCGATCCCAACAGGATCGGGGGTCCATGGTCCTCGAGGGCAGGAACGGACAGAGACCCTGGAGAGAGAACGAGGTGCTTTGAAGAAGGTCTGAGCATATCTGGAGCTGGGATCTGGGCTGACATCCGGGGTCTAGCTTGGATGGAAGGCGAAGTCGGAGAAAAAGCACCTTTTAGAAGGAGGGTAGCTAGGACTGCTGTGGCCAGAGGGTCAAGGGTCTCACGAAAGGGTTCCCAGAGGATCAAAGTGATTGGGAAAAGCAGATGAAGAAACTGCTCAAACTTGAATGGCTTGGCACAGTCTTTCTCAGGACGAGCCCGGCATACACTGTTGATGTCTGGGAAGAAACTCTCCACTGCCATGCCACGTGACCCCACAGGCACGGCTATGGTCTCATGGGAAATGCCAAACCAAGACTCGTATGGCCCCCACGGCTTCCTGTCTGGACCCTGGAGGTTTGTGCACAGGAAGGAATTGCCTCTGCAGGGCTGTGTCTCTACTGCTGGCGCAGAGATAGACGGCGGAGTCCTGTGGTTTCAGGGCGTTCAGGTCCAGGCGGCACTGAGAGCTGTCTGGGCATTCAGACCAGAAGCGACTCGGAACACTCTCATTTCCAGTGAGTTTCTGGTAGTTGTGGATGAACATGAGCTCTGGCGGCTTCTGGGCGCTCTGTTTATACCAGTACATAGCATTATGTCCCAGACGTTGTTCACATGTCAAAGATTTCTTGTCCGTCATTCCCATGACTAGGTATTTTGGTATCTGAGTGATCCCAGGGTCCGCACAGACGGCTGGGAGAAAAGGACAGAATTCAGACAAAGGCCAGAGGGGAAGGTGTTGCTGCAGCCACAGGGAAATGGTATGGGGTCCAGGGACAGCCCGTGTGAACTCCAGACTCACCTATGCCCAGGAGACAGAGGACCACACAGCAGAGCTGCCTGAAGCCCATGGTGGATCAGGGTCAAGGTGGGTGCTCTGGGTGCGTGTGTGGGGTGGGGGTGGGGGTGGGTGGGCTCTGGCCTCCTCGGCCTTGGTTGGCGGTTTTGTCTGTGACGTCAGTATCCTGTCAGTCTCCCCAGTGCCGAGGGACGTTTCTTCTTCCCCTTTTCATGCCTTATGTAGATTCTGATAGAAGGTAGATTTGAATCCACTGGGCTGGGATAGTCCTCTGACAGTCAGCTCTTTGGCTATTAGCTGCTCTCCTCATTATATAGGTTCTCCCCCTGTCCCGCTCCCTTCCATGAGCTGCTCTCAGACAAACTATATCCCCTTCAAGACATCTCCTTCTTCCCTGCTCAGTCAGGCAGGACAACATTCAAAACACCATTTCTCTCAGCTCCAATATTTTGGCCACCTGATGCGAAGAGCTGGCTCATTGATGCTGGGAGACCCTGATGCTGGGAGAGATTGAAGGTGGGAGGAGAAGGGGACAACAGAGGATGAGATGCAAGGATGGCATCACCGACTCGGAACGTGAGTTGGAACTCCGGAAGATAGTGAAGGACAGGGAAGTCTGGCGTGCTGCAGTCCATGGGTCGCAAAGACTCCCATACGACTGAGCGACTGAACAACTAACTCCCTGGAGCGCCTTGGCCCAGCTGTGTGGAGGGAGGAGAACCAAAAGGCCATAGTCCTGTTCTGGACCAGTGCCCTCATTAAAAAGCACGATACCATGATGCCAGCCAGAAGCCAGACCCTGGGAAGAGTGCTGAGAGGGCCATACAAGAGATAGGCCAGTCTTTGTGCCTGTTAAGGGGCTGCCCTTGTGGCTCAGCTGATGAAGAATCTGACTGCAATGCGGGAGACCTGGGTTCAATCCCTGGGTGGGAAGATCCCCTGGAGAAGGGAAAGGCTCCCCACTCCAGTATTCTGGCCTGGAGAATTCCACGGACTGTATAGTCCACGGGGCGGCAATGAGTCGGACACGACTGAGCAACTTTCACTTCACTTGTGCCTGTATTGAGGGTACAGGGCTTGGCTGGGCTTAAAGCAAGCAGGTTGCCACAAGAAAACAGCACAAGGCAAACGGATCTCAGTTTGAAAATGACTTCGATGTCTTTGAGAAGTCTACAAATGATGCACCCTACTGATAACAACGATGGAAGGCAAAAGCCCTGCTCCCTTCCTCACCACCGCGCCCCCGCCCTCGGCGCCTCGGCCCCTCCCCCACCAGCCTGGGCGTTTCTGCGGAGCCAGAGCGCCTCCCTGTGGCCAAAGCGGCACATTCTCCAGATCGCAGGCCTCTGACCCCCACAGCGCCAGCAGCCCAGATCTATCATCTGTTCCACAGACCAGGAGCTTCCGTGATAGAACGAGGCTCGGGGAATCACGAAGAAGAAAGAAGCACCTGAAACAACCAAACAGTCGGCAACAGTACCATCCGTCCACGTAACTAGGGCATTCCAGTTTTTACCCAACAGACATTGGTTATGTCTGTATCCCTAGGTGTGAACAAAACGCAGACCTGCAGCTACTACCCAGGTCCCTGTAGAGCTTACAGGCCATCTTGATTTGTTCAATGAATACTCACTGAGCAACATCTAGGAGCAAGCACAGAACATCAACACGTTCACCCCTGGAATTGTATCATGATGGGGTAATTATGCCGGTGGCTCAGACGGTAAAGAATCTGCCTTCAGTGCAGGAGACCCGGGCTCAATCTCTGCATCGGGAAGGCCCCCGAGAAGGGCATGGTGACCACTCCAGTATTCTGGCCTGGAGAATTCGTGGACAGAGGAGCCTGGTGGGCTTCAGTCTGTGGGGTCACAAAGAGTGGGACAGGACTGAGTGACTATCACACACGCACACTTCCGCTTAGTCACGGACAACCACTAGGGACTCAAATGTATCTCATATGAAGTTTGAGAAATGCGCCAGTGTTTCAGTATTTAATCACTTCATGCATGTGACAGCATATTTACAGTTGCTGCAGCTGCTACAACACAGGAACTGAGCCGAAATGATCTCCAAAGCCCTGTGCATGGCTAGCATGTTAGACACCAAACCAGGCCCATACGCTGTGCAGACAGCTTTCCAACCCGGGACTAGCTTAGATGACCCAAGGTGAGTCACTCTATGTTGTTGCTGTTTGAAGACACTCGGCTGGAAGACAGTGGCCTGTCCCAGTTAGAAAGAGAGAGAGAGACATTGGTGAATGAGCTGTGAGTCCCACGGAGACCCCAGGAGGACCAAGCACTGGTAATAATGAGCCCACATTCTAGGTCTCCCTAAGAGGATTGTGTGTGTGTGTGCTAAGTCACTTCAGTCGTGTTTGACTCTTTGCCACCCCATGGACTGTAGCCTACCAGGCTCCTCTGTCCATGGGATTCTCCAGGCAATAGTACTGGAGTTGGTTGCCATGCCCTCCTCCAGGGGATCTTCCCAACCCAGCGATCGAACGACTCTGATGTCTCCTGCATTGGCAGGTGGATTCTTTACCACTAACACCACCTAAGAGTATTTGCTCCTAGCAAATGCTGCAATCAGATCTGCCAGGATAAAATCAGAGCCTCTCCTCTATATCATCCACAAGACCCTCAGCATCCCCTTCATAATCTTTAAAGCAGAATATTTTAGTAGTCTTCTAATGGTACATCCCACCCGGACTCTATCTCCCTTCTGATGCATACTGCTACCAGCATTCCTATACCAAAATATGTTGATCGTGTTATCTCACTTAAGGTAGGACCACTGTCTAGCTCCTGCCAAGAGATTAGTGGTGAAAGTCCTTTCCACGTCCCTAATATCCTGCATCATCTGGGTACTGCCTGATCTCCAGGAAGCTTCAAATATGACACTCAATCAGAATTGGGATGAATGGCCCTGTGTTCCTTCTTGGAAGAAGGAAGTCTGCAGTGGACAAGTCTGCCTCGGCCGGTGCTTCTGGCTCACCCTTTCTAGGTCACCTGTTGATGGGCTGCACCCTGCAGGCCTGCAAGCCCTGTGGTTGTCCAGGACAGTAAAGAATGAGTCCAGAAACAGTGACAGAGACGTCAGTGGTTTACTGGACAGGAGATCATACACAAAGGGCGCTGGAGCAACACCCCATCGTGCACAGGCAGGACATGGCAGCAGTCTTAGCTGATAAGCTACAGTCCATGGGGTCGCAAAGAGTCGGACACGACTGAGCGACTTCACTTCACTTTAATTAACTAAAGTTTGCTTCTCTTAGATGACTCCATACATCTTGCGTAAAACAGGCCACATGGAGAGGCCTTTTTAAAATCCTCCCTATGACTTAGGAGAGGACCTGACCCAGATGAGGGAGGAGCTTGTGGCTGCAGTAGAGAGGGCCAGGAAGCTGATGCAGGGAGGTGGGGAGAGGAATGTCCTGCCTGCCGGGAAAGGTGGGCAAGAGCAGACACCATGTGAGAGCTAGCCTGCAGCAGAACCTTCCAGAAAGACAGAAATGAACTGCCTGAGGTGAGACAAGAGTATCTAGATGTATCTATTTACCAACAACCTTCCCTCCTAAGTCTCAGGCTCAGATGATGACTAGGAGTCTGACCTGGAATAGCATCTTCCTGGTTCACAGGGAGGATGCAGAAGAAAGACAGAGATCAATGGTGGACCATGGCCTCGAGGCCCAGGAGTGGGGCTCAGGCCAACCTAGTCCACACACCCATGGTCACACTGCAGGCATGTGGTCTGCAAAGCCCTGAGGCACCTGGTTCTGGGAGCCTGCATGGGGCCCTCATCTGTCTTATTGCACAGAGAGGAGGTGGCCAAGCAGCGCCGTAGAGTAACTCTGGCGCAGAGGTACACAGATGTCTGGGAGAAGTTGGTAGATGGGAACTTCTCTGTGCTTGATCTGGAGACGCTGTACCCGTTGGCACATCTCCTTTCTCCATGGTGGGAGGCCCATGTGAGTAATGGATCAGCCTCAACCCATCTCCCAGGTCTTGTCAGTACCAGTACATGCAGTCATGACCCAGATCCTGAGTACATTTCAGTGTCACCTTCTGTCTTCTCCTCACAACCTGGAATCTGGGGTCCTGAGTGACTCCAGCATGGACCGTGCCTGTGAAGGAGGACTGATGCTGCAGTCACAGTGGACAGGTTTAGTGCTGGCACCCCCAAGGGGACCCTGCCCCCCAGGACTCGCCTGCCTGCAGGAGACAGAAGACCACACAGCCCAGGAGGCAGGGGCTCATGGTGGGGGCGGGGCAGGCAGAGGGCTCTCTGGTCTGAGTGTGGATGAGAGGGGAGAGGGGCTCTCCAGGGAGTCCTTCTGAGATGTCACTGTCCCTGCCAGGCCCCAGAGCCAACCTGTCACTCAGAGGCCACGCCCCTTCCCCCAGAGGCTCAAATCAGAAATGAACCTGAGAGATAAGTTCACAACACGGACACCCATCCAGATCAATGGACACAAGCCTCACACGTTGCTGTAACCTTTCTGTACGTGTTCAAGATTTTTTCCGTAAATGTCAAAGTGATTAAACGACTTGTATGTTCTAGTCCAGAGATAAGTCTTCATCAACGTGTATATTACTTGTATTTATCTACATATTTCTGGAGTTTTGAATCCTGGGGAAATCCTTCTGGAGGCCTGCTACCCTTTATGATATGTGTCCCAAGAGCACTTCAAACGGAGAGGGCAATGGCACCCCACTCCAGTGTTCTTGCCTGGAAAATCCCAGGGACGGGGGAACCGAGTGGGCTGCCGTCTATGGGGTCACACAGAGTTGGACACGATGAAGCGACTTAGCAGCAGCAGCAGCACTTCAAGGCTCCATTCCCACAACATTGACCACAGTCCTGAGACTGTCCTTCCACCTACCATGTTTCTCCAGGTTTCTGCACTCAACCTCATCCCAGGCTTATCAATATTTGATGAATTGTTTGGTCTGTTTCTAATCAATTCACTGACAGTCCACCAGTCAAATGCAGGTACAGCTCCTTCATGTTCACAGCAGCCTGGGATTCCCATGTTGGGGAAAGGGAGCAAGCAGAGCCCCCTCAGGCCTGTGACCCACTTTTCTGGGTGGAGAGAATTGGGTGCCCAGCACAGGATGACCTTTAGCCACAAAGGAATACAGATGTAGGAGGGACGTGGAGGGAGGTGCAGACTCCAGGGTAAACAAAAAATGTTCTGTTTTCAGTCAAGACGTTCCTCTCAAGGGAATACCTCTTTGTGAAGTGTGGCTGCCATTCATTGAGGAACAGTTCATATCACAGAGCCCCAAACTGTATCTTGTTACACACAACACAACAGGTGTATATAACTTGCTTGTACAGAGATAGTTCCATGAGCGAGGGGACCACGGGTGTTGAGAGCACACTTGAGCCGGGATGCTCGCTGTAACACTTATGAAGTATGAGATCTGGGCGACTCACGACCCTCAGATGTACAAACAGTTAAAATAATACTTCTCTTGATGACTTCAGTGAGCATTAAAACACACCAAGAAGTGAATGTCTGGGAAAGTCTATCGCTCCACCAGACACTGGGCTTGGCAGGCCGGCAGCTGACACACGGGCACCACTTCCTGACTGGGGCAGGAGTGTTTTTGTCCCGGAGGCACCTGATCATGCAGGGCTGTGTCTTGGCTGCTGGCACAGAGATACACGGCTGAGTCTGTCAGCTCCAAGGGGGTCAGGCTCAGTTCAGAGCAGCATCACTGAACTGTTTTCCTGAGACCGGATCTGATATGTTTCCTTTTTGATATATTTCCCCATCATAATACTGAACAAGGAACTGGGGGCTCTGGCCCAGGGCCTGTTGGTACCAGGACACAGAGAGGTGTCCAGACTCAGGGGAACATCTCAGAGTCACTTGCTGCTTTCTTGATTTGATCAGGTACTTGGGAGTCTGGGTGACTCCAGAATCCACCAGGCCTGTTGGGGAGGAGACAAGGAAGCTGAGGGCAGAGCACAGGGGAAGCCTCCTGCTGCAGCCTCATCTCCAGGCATCTATCTCAGGGAGGCAGAGACATCTCAGAAGCTCCCACACTGTGTCCAGGACTCACCTGCTCCCAGGAAGCAGAGAGTCACACAGCAGAGGAGCCTGGAGCCCATGGCAGCATCAGGAACCCAGGACTACTGCTGGCTGGGGGCGGGGCTCCTGGGGTGAGGGGGTAAGTGCTGACCCTCCTGCTCCCCTGACTGGAGCATTTGCCTATGACGTCACAGCTCTGTGTCTCTGCAGGCTGCCCTTGTCCACTGAACCCCTTGCCAGGACCCGTGGTGGACTCCTCTATGCCCTTCCCTGTCCTGCACAGCCCCTCAGCAAAGGGTGGGTGTGAGGTGAGCACTGTCCCCATGTCTCCATATGCCCATAACATGGCTTTTTCTTCTCTTCCTGTCCCTGCCTGACACTCATCACCCAGCCCTCACCAGCCACACTGATCCCTCACCCTCCACTTCCCATGTTGCTCCAGGAGAGGATCCCCTGGGCTCGAGGAACATCCCCACTCTGCTGCGCAGTGAGGAGTCTGTGCTGGGTCCATGTGTCTGGACCACTCAGGGAACTCAAGCCTGTTCCCTGATGCAGGCATGTAGCCAAGGTTCCCCTAAGCTGCCCTCTCCAGGGTGACTCTCAACCCCTCCAGCACACCCTGCTTACCATGGGCCCACAGTGCCTCCTAGTGGCCCATGGTCTCATGGATCTGTGCCTTCTGTCTAAAACAAGAATACGAATTCCCCACACTCCACACTTTCAACCCCTACACACACACACACACACACACACACACACACCGCTTATCTGCTGCCTTCCCAGCCTGGATGAATTAGGGCTGATCTTCAAGTCTAGTCTTAGTCTGTGGAGGTAAAACACTGTATGATCAGACATTTCTACTAAGAAGGAAATAATTCCTGCACCACTACAGTGACAAGAGTTAGCTAAAATGGAGTAATACAGCCAATAGAAATTAAGTCCTCTCAATATCTCAAATGAAGCCAGCCTGGACACTGTATTCCAGCCCTCTTTCTGATTAATCAGATCTATATATTTCCAGATTTCATATTTAAATTAAGTATTACCAAATTCTAGCAGGTGCATTTTATTAAGAGGCTTTATGTGTATTAACCTATTTATTTCCTATGAACTTGTAAAATTCAAGCTCCACAGGGACCTCCCCTGTGGAGAAGGAGGACCGATGCTGCAGTCACAGCAGACAGGCTTAGTGCTGGCACCCCGAAGGGGACCCTGCCCCCCAGGACTCACCTGCCTGCAGGAGACAGAAGACCACACAGCCCAGGAGGCAGGGGCTCATGGCGGGGGCGGGGCAGGCAGAGGGCCCTCTGGTCTGAGTGTGGATGAGAGGGGAGAGGGGCTCTCCAGGGAGTCCTTCTGAGATGTCACTCTCCCTGCCAGTCACCAGAGCCAATATGTCACTCAGGAGAGCCACGCCCCTTCCCCCAGAGGCTCAAATCAGAAATAAACCTGAGTGAATTGTTCACATGGGACCGACCTAGACTTTGCCCACAGTGGTCTGTCTTGTCAAAGCTATGGTTTTTCCTCTAGTCAGGTATGACTTGAGAGTTGGACTATAAAGAAAGCTGAGCACCGAAGAATTGATGCTTTTGAACTGTGGTGTTGGAGAAGACTCTTGAAAGTCCCTTGAACTGCAAGGAGATCCAAGGAGTCCATCCTAAAAAAATCAGTCCTGAATATTCATTGGAAGGACTGATGCTGAAGCTGAAACTTTGGCCACCTGATGCGAAGAACTGACCCACTGAAAAGACCCAGATGCTGGGCAAGATTGTAGATGAGAGGAGAAGGGGACAACAGAGAATGAGATGGTGGATGGCATCTCCTACTTGATGGACATGTGTTTGAATAAATTCCAGGAGTTGGTGATGGACAGGAAAGCCTGACGCGCTGCAGTCCATGGCGTCACAAAGCATCGGACACGACTGTGCGACTGAACTGAACTGAACAGCTCACAACAGGGAGACCCATCCCGCTCAATGAACATAAGCCTTATATTTGTTGTAAACTTTCCATAAAACTCTTCACAACCTTATATATACTTTATTCCAGAACTAGCTGTTCATTATTACATATATTCAGTTTAGTGATCTGTAGTTTATTATTTCTGTAGTTTTGAATCTCAGGGAAAATCCTCAGGGCTTCCTGCTGCCCTTTATGACTCACATGTCCCAAATAATCCCTCATGTTTCTATTGTGTTTAATTGACAACAGTCCAGTTCATGTCCTTGCACCCACAATGACTCTGGATCTGGTTCCCTAACCTTAGGGCAGGCTCATCAACACTTGAGGAATCCTTGGGCTCTCTTTCTTATTAATTCACTGACTGATAGCTGCTGCTGCTACTGCTAAGTCACTTCAATTGTGTTCGAGTCTGTGCAACCCCAGAGACGGCAGCCCACGAGGTTCCCCCGTCCCTGGGATTCCCAGGCAAGAACACTGGAGAGGGTTGCCATTTCCTTCTCCAATGCACAAAAGTAAAAAGTGAAAGTGAAGTAGCTCAGTTGTGTCTGAATCTTCTCCACCCCATGGACTGCAGCTCACCAGGCCCGGTGCCTGTCACACACAGGCTCAGTTCCTTCATGTCCACCTGAGCACATGCTTCTCGAGTTGAGGAGTCAGGGAGCAGCAAGCTGAACCACCTCAGGCCTGTGACCCAGCTTTCTTTGAGGAGAGAAGCTGGTTGCCCAGCACCACGGATGACATGTGGACACAAAGGAGTGCAGACGTGGGAGGGATGTCGGGAGAGATGGCTGACCCCAGGGTAAAGGAAAAATGCTCGGATTTTACGTGAGACATCCATTGCATGGGGGTACTTCCTTGTGAAGCGGGGCAGCCATTCAGTAACCGATATTCTAGAGCCCCAGACTGTATCTCATGTACAAACCTCACACTTGGAAGGACCCTGCACTGGCTGCCATGCTCTGCTGCTGTGATTTTCAAATTCTCAATAATTTCTGAACCTGAATATCATGCACCTGGTCCTGAGTGGGTGACCGCGGTGACCTCCTGATGAGCTGGTTTCCATGGAACCCGATCGCACCTCTGGGGTCTGGATGACTAACCATTCCTGGGGCCTCAGAGGAAAAAACCCAGAAGCTAAGGTCAGAAGCAACAAATGAGCTCGATGTTGTAGCCACAAAAACAAGCCTTCAATCGGAGCCTGGCAAGTCCATGGGATCCATACCTGTGCTCACAGTGTTTCTGGTCCAAGAGACAGTGGGACCCACAGTGCAGGAGACTAGTGCCCAGGCCAGGCCACTACAGAAAGAGGGACTTTTCAGTTCAACTCCTGTGACTTGGACGCTGGGGTCAAATCAAAGGAAAGCCTTCTCCTGACATGAAATGATCTCTCACCAAATTGCTGCTGCTGGTTGTCTGCTCAGTCCCAGCACCAGTGTGAGAACAGGAGGCCTTGCTGTGTGCATATCACATGGGACCTCAAAGGAATTTCCTAGGAAATGAGGACTTCCTCTCAAAATAGCATCATAGAATCATTTCAGAGAATGTGTGTACGAGAAAAGAAATTTATGAACGTGAATAAATAATTAAAAAAAAAAAAAGCCTGTAGCAGCAGGGAAGACCTTTGGATGGTCATTTTCCAAACCATCCATGTCCAGATAGGATAGTCCCTGACATGGATATGGTGCTCACATGCTTTCAAGAACTTCTTTACCCATAATACTTTCCGCTGGACAAGGAAATGGCAACCCACTCCAGTACTCTTGCCTAGAAAATTCCATGGATGGAGGAGCCTGGTGGGGTACAGTCCATTGGGTCACAAAGAGCCAGACACGACTGAGCAACTTCACTTTCAAAATGTGAATAGGTATATTTTAATAATAGATTAGATTAACCTTTTAGTTCATAAAGCAGATGACCCTCCATAATGTCAGTGGGCTTCATGAAACCAAGTAAAGTGATGAACAGACCAAAACACTGATCCTCCCCCAAGTAAGAGATAATTGTCAGCCAATGGCCTTCACACTGGACCGTTAGTTCTTCTGCTTTTGGACTTAAACATCAGCTCCCCTCAGTCTCTAGTAGCACCAGACCCGCTTGCAGCTTTTGGACTTACCAGCCTTCACAACTATGTCAGCCGATTGCTTTAAAACATGTATGTGAGTATGTGTGTGTATAGTGCATGTGTGTGTGTGTGTTTCTGTGTATTATTTATTCTATGTGGGGGACAGTTTTATGGGGGCAAAGACCACAAGTAATAAGGACAGGCTTGAATCAAATTCCTTGATCTGAAAGTAATGACATAAGATGTGGACAACTCAGTTCCCCTCAGATGTATAAACAGGTAAAATAATTCTTATCTAGCATGATCTTTGGAAGCATTAAAACACAGCAGAGAAAGACGTCTGGGAGAGTCTATGGGATCTATCTAGGCCTGACAGGCAGGCAGTCACCCTCAGAGCCACTTCCTGAGCTGGGGCAGGAGTGTTTTTGTCCCAGAGGCACCTGATCATGCAGGGCTGTGTCTTGGCTGCTGGCACAGAGATACACGGCTGAGTCTGTCAGCTCCAAGGAGCTCAAGTTCAGCTCGGAGTGAAAGTCACTAAACTGTTTTCCTGAGAATCGATCCGGGAGCTGTGCTTCTCCCCTCACTTCCTGCCTGTAATACTGAACGAGGAACTCGGGGCCCTGGCCCAAGGCCTGTTGGTACCAGTACACGGAGAGGTGTCCAGAGACAGGGGAGCATCCCAGGGTCCCTCGCTGTCCTCTTGCTTTAATCAGGTATCTCGGGGTTTGGGTGACTCCAGAATCCACAAGGCCTGTGGGGGAAGAAGACTGGGGCTGAGAAAGAACACAGGAGAGAACCCGATGGCGCCTTGGATTCAGGCAGAGTCAGGCCAGGAACACGGATTCCCCCCTGTGCCAAGGACCCACCTGCTGCCAGGAGACACAGAGCCACACAGCAGACGGGGCTGCAGCCCATGGCAGGAGAGCCAGAGCTGAGAGGCGTCTCCTTGCTCAGAGCTCTGCTTCTCTGAGAGCTGGGGTTCTGGGCCTCCTTCCTCTGACTGGAGGTGAGCCAGTGATGTCACTGCTCTGATGTCACTGCCTCTGCTAGTTCCCAGGAATCTGACCTCTCATTCCAGGTTGCTGATCCAGGAACCCTGCTCTGTCCTGCAAAGTCTCTTAGATGACGTGTGAGCTGGACTGCTGGTCTACGCGAGGCTGAGTTTATGCTCAATGCCCTTCCCCACAGCTCCTTCGCTTTTCTCTTCAGGCAGGTGTTGCTCTTTTCTGTTTTTCTTTCCTACCACCTCCCAGCTCCATACCCTTCACTTTTGCTGCAACCTCAGAGGCTCCCTCAGCACTGCATAGTTGAAGTTCATAGCTCCCAGCTGGGACAGCAAGCCTGCAAATTAGTGCCTATGCTAGTAAGGCTTCTAGAGATAAAAACACCAAATAAAGCTTTCTTTTAAGCCTCCTGGTCCCAGGGATAGTTCTGTCTGCTTGCTCTGCCCTAGAAACTTGTGGAGTTTCTCAGCTGCACAGTGTCCCGCTGTGGTCTATGCGTGGAAACCAAAATTGTCTGCCCAGATTTAATAGTCATGGATGTGTTCATATTAGAAAATATTTCACTGTTTGCCGATTGAACAGTGTTTTTGCTTGCTTTGTTTTTCTAAAGAACACACACACAATTAGAAACACAAACACAGACACCAGCCTGCCATAGCTGATTCATGATTTTGCATTTCAAGAGAAAAGAAATGAGTTCATGCAGGAAATATTTAATACTTTGACTTTTAGAAGACTGTGATGAAGGAGATGCTACAAACTTTGGTTAGCTTTTGTTGGTGGTGGTGTTGTTCAGTTGCTAACTCGAGTCCAACTCATTGAAACCCCATGCCTTGCAGCGTACCAGGCTCCCCTGTTCATCAGCAAAAGTGAAGGGTGTGGAGCTGGGAGGTGGTAGGAAAGAAAAACAGAAAAGAGCAACACCTGCCTGAAGAGAAAAGCGAAGGAGCCATGGGGAAGGGCGTCGGGCATAAACCCAGCCTCGCCTAGACCAGCAGTCCAGCTCACACGTCATCTAAGAGACTTTGCAGGACAGAGTAGGGTTCCACAGTTTGTTCAAATTCATGTCTGTTGAGTCGGTGATGCTATCTAACCACCTCTCGCTCTGCCACCCCCTTCTCCTCTTGATTTCAGTCTTTCCAGCATCAGGGTCTAGGCTATTTAGATGTTAAAGACAGGCAATGGTGGAGAATACATACAAACACAGCTTGTCTCTCCTCCTCAGGGACAACCAAGGAATTTTGGATGATTAATAATTAACTGAGGTTACATTCTCTTTGAGAACCCTAGAGAACCTACTCAAACACGCCTAGTTAGGGATCATTACAAGGTTCCCTGGGTGATGGGCAAGGACATGACCCAGTTGAGGGAGGAGCAGCAAGACTGAAGTAGAGAAGGGTGAGAATGAGGGCCAGGAAGGTGGGAGAGAAAGGCCCATATCTGGGGAAGTTGGACAAGAGCAGAGACCACTCAAGGGCCAGCCTGGAGGAGAACCTTCCATAGCGACAGGCATGTGATGCCCGGGGAGAGACAAGAGGGTCTAGATGTATCTGATTTCCCAACAACCTTCCCTCCTGGAGGCCTCATATTCAGACTGATGACTAGCAGTCAGAGCTGGGTAGCATCTTTAGGCTCCCACGGCAGCTAGAGTGAAAAGACAGAGAGTGAAGGTGGACACATGTCCACGAGGCCATGTTGTCAGGTCCGTGCCAGGAAGATCAAACATCACTGGCTATGCTGCCAGTATGTGTCTGTGGGCTCCGAGTCTCCAGGTGCTAGGAGCCTGCAAGAGGCTCTCCAAGTTCCAAACTGCAGGGCCCTCATCTGCTTTTTTGCACAGAAAAGAGGTGGCCGTGCAGCACCATGGAGTAACTGCTGGCACAGAAGTACACAGATGTCTGGGAGTGGTTGGCAGACTTCAGCGTGAGAAGGAAGTCATTTGTGCTTGGTCTGGAGACCCTGTAGCCCTCGGGCACATCTCCTTTCTCCGTGGTGGGAGGGCCATCTGAGTAATGGATCAGCCTCAGCCCGTGTCCTGGGTCTTGTCGGTACCAGTACATATAATCGTGGTTCAGATCCTGAGTGCATCTCAGTGTCGCACTCTGTCCTGTCCTCACGACCTGGAATCTGGGGTCTGGAGTGACACCAGCATGGACTGCCCCTGTGGAGAAGGAGGACGGATGCTGCATTCACAGCGGACAGGCGTAGTGCTGGGACCCCGAAGGGGACCCTGCCCCACAGGACTCACCTGCCTGCAGGATGCAGAAGACCACACAGCCCAGGAGGCAGGGGCTCATGGTGGGGGCGAGGCAGGCAGAGGGCCCTCTGGTCTGAGGGTGGATGAGAGGGGAGAGGGGCTCTCCAGGGAGTCCTTCTGAGATGTCACTGTCCCTGCCAGGCCCCAGAGAAAACCTGTCACTCAGGGGCCACGCCCCTTCCCCCAGAGGCTCAAATCAGAAATGAACCTGAGTGAAGAGTTCATAACACGGAGACCCATCCAGATCAATGGACTTGAGCCTTATGAGTTGTTGTGTCCTTTCTATAAACAGTTTACAACTGTAAGTGTGTTGTATTCCAGAGATAATTCTTCATTCCTAAGTATGTGAAGTTACATGCAGATTTCGAACTGCAGGGCTGGGGGTTACTCCATGCTCCTAAACAGCACATTGTTGAGGGCTCCTGCTGCAGCCCTCATCGCCAGGCTTCTATCTCAGGGACTCAAAGACATCTCAGAATCTCCCACACTGTGTCCAGGCCTCACCTACTCCAAGAAGGAAGAGATCACACAGCAGAGGAGCCTGAAGCCCACGGCAGCATCAGGAACCCAAGACAGCTGCTGGCTGGGGGCAGGTCTCCTGGGGTGAGTGGTGTAAAGTGCTGACCCTCCTGCTCCCTGATTGGAGCATTTGCCTATGACGTCACTGCTCTGTGTCTCTGCAGGCTGTTTCCAAATCCACTGGACCCCTTGCCAGGACCCATGGTGGGCTCCTCTATGCCCTTCCCTGCCCTTCACAGCCCCTGAGCAAGGGGTGGGTGTGAAGGGTGCACCATCCCCATGTCCCCAATGCCCACAGCATACCTTGTTGTCCTCTGCCTGCCCCTGCCTGACAGCCAGGCACTCACCTGGCTGGCAATCACCAGGCAATCAGCTGACAATCACCCAGCCCTCACCAGCCACCCCAACCCCTTCCCCTCCACTTCCCTTGCAGCTCCTAGAGACCATCTCCTGGGCACGTCCTGAGGATCCAGACACATTCCTGATTTCCTGGGCAGTGAGGAGTCTGTACTGGTTCCATGTTTCCTGGAACCTCAGGACCTCAGGGAACTGAAACCTGCTTTCTCATTCAGGCATTTAGCCAAGGTTCCTTAAAGCTGCCCTCCCCAGGGTGACTCTCCACCCCTCCCAGGACCCCCTGCTTACTGTGGGCCCACAGCGCTTCCTAGTGGCCAATGGTCCACAGTCTCATGGATCTGTGCCTTCTGCCAAAGCAAGAATGTAAATACCCGAAAGCCTGAACACACACATACACACACACACACACAACACACACTTGTTCTACTGTCTTCCCCACCTGGCTGACTTAAGATTGATCTGCAAATTCCCTCTTAGCCTCTGGAGATAAAAGACTGTAGAAACCAACATTTCCATTAAGAAGAAAATAATTGCACATACTAAATGGCAACCACTCCAGTGTTCTTGCCTGGAGAATCCCAGGGACGGGAGAGCCTCGTGGGCTGCCATCCATGAGGTCGCACAGAGTTAGACACGACTGAAGTGACTTAGCAGCAATGTCACAGTAGTATGCTAAGGTGGAATCACAAAGACCTTCAATACAGACACTCTGCTGAGCTCAGATCAATACAGCCTGGAGTACAGCATTCCGTAGATCCCTCTGATTAATCACATCCACATATTTCTAGATTTTCTACATAAATTTAGTATTACCAATTCTAGGTAATGGATTTATATACAGAGATTATATATATTAACCCATTTAGTTTTAAAGTTATAAAACTTTGAAATAAAAAAACCAGCCGTCCACTACATTTAACATCGATGTACCTGGGCGTGATATGAGACTGCACACTCAGTGTCACACTGCAAGCATGTGGCCCTGGGTTCCAAGGTTCCGCATGTGAGAAGCCTGCAAGGGGCTCTCCTCCTTCCAGGCTGCAGGGCTTCCCATATCTTTTTGCACAGAGAGGAGGTGGCCGTGCAGCGCCGTGGATAACCGCAGGTGCAGAAGTACACAGATGTCTGGGAGCGGTTGGCAGACTCCAGAGTGAGAGGGAAGTTCTCTGTGCTTGGTCTGGAGACTCTGTAGCCCTCGGGCATGGCTCCTCTCTCCGTGGAGGGAGGGATAACTGAGTAATGGATCAGCCTCAACCTGTGTCCTGAGTCTTGTCGGTACCAGTACATATAGCTAAAGCTCAGATCCTGAGTACATGTCAGTGTCGTGTTCAGTCCTCTCCTCACGACCTGGAATCTGGGGTCCTGAGAGACACCAGCATGGACCGCCCATGTGGAGAAGGAGAACCGATGCTGCAGTCACAGCGGATAAGCTTAGTGCTGGGACACTGAAGGGGACCCTGCCCCCCAGGACTCACCTGCCTGCAAGAGACAGAAGACCACACAGCCCAGGAGGCAGGGGCTCATGGCGGGGGTGGGGCAGGCGGAGGGCCCTCTGGTCTGAGTGTGGATGAGAGGGGAGAGGGGCTCTCCAAGGAGTCCTTCTGAGATGTCACTGTCCCTGCCTGGCCCCACAGCCAATCTGTCACTCAGGGGCCACGCCCCTTTCCACAGAGGCTCAAATCAGAAATGAACCTGAGTGAACAGTTCACAACATGGAGACCCATCCAGAACAACAGACGTAATCTCACAGGTTACTGTAACCTCCCTGTAAATGTTAAATGTTTTTCTGTAGATGTTAAACTGATTAAATGTTTTGTATGTTCTAGTCCAGACATAAGTCTTCATTAACATGTATATACTTGTATTTATCTATATATTTCTGAAGTTTTGAATCCTGGGGAAATGCTTCTGGCGTCCTGCTGCCCTTTATGATATGTGTCCCAAGAGCACTTCAAGCAGAGAAGGCAATGGCACCCCAGCCCAGTGTTCTTGCCTGGAAAATCCCAGGGACGGGAGAACCTGGTGGGCTGCCGTCTATGGGGTCGCACAGAGTTGGACACGATGAAGCGACTTAGCAGCAGCACTTCAAGGCTCCCTTTCCGCAACATTGCCCACAGTCCTGAGACAGTCCCTCCACCTACCGTGTTTCTCCAGCTTTCTGCTCCCAACCTCATCTCAGGCTCAACAACATCTGAGGAATTCTTTGGTCTGCTTCTAATCAATTCAGTGACAGACGGTCCACTGGTCAGACACAGGTACAGCTCCTACATGTTCACAGCAGCCGGTGATTCCCGTGTTGGGGGGAGGGAGCAAGCAGAGCCCCCTCAGGCCGGTGACCCACCTTTCTGGGTGGAGATAAGCTGGGTGCCCGGCACAGGATGACGTTTTGGCACCAAGGAATATTGATGCAGGAAGGACGTGGAGGGAGGTGCAGACGCCAGGGTAATGAGAAATGCTCAGTTTTATCTGAGACGTTCCTCCCATGGGAATACCTCCTTGTGAAGTGTGGCTGCCATTCATTGAGTAACAGTTCATATCACAGAGCCCCGAACTGTATCTTGTTCCACACAACACAACGCGTATATGTAACTTGCTGTGTACACAGTTCCATGAGCAAAGGGACCACGGGTACTGAGAACACACTTGTGCCGGGATGCTCGCTGTAACACTCATGAAGTATGAGATCTGGGCAACTCACGTCCCCTGAGATGTACAAACAGTTAAAATGGTACTTACCTTGATGACATTAGTGAGCATTAAAACATATCAAGAAGTGAATGTCTGGGAAAGTCTCTCGCTCTACCAGAGACTGGGCTTGGCAGGCTGGCAGCTGACACTCAGGCACCACTTCCTGAGCTGGGGCAGGAGTGTTTTTGTCCCAGAGGCACCTGATCATGCAGGGCTGTGTCTTGGCTGCTGGCACAGAGATACACAGCTGAGTCCTTCAGCTCCAAGGAAGTCAAGTTCAGCTCAGAGCTAGAGTCACTGAACTGTTTTCCTGAGAATCGATCTGATATGTTTCCTTTCTCATACTCCGCCCTATTGTAATACTGAATGAGGAATTGGAGGCCTTGTCCCAGGGCCTGTTGGTACCAGTACACAGATGTGTGTCCAGACTCAGGGGAACATCTCAGTATCACTTGCTGTTTTCTTGATTTGATCAGGTACTTGGGGGTCTGGGTGACTTCAGAATCCACGAGGCCTGTTGAGGAGGAGACAAGGAAGCTGAGGACAGAGCACAGGGAAGCCTCCTGATGCAGCCTTCATTGCCAGGCTTCTATCTCAGGGAGGCAAAGACATCTCAGAAACTCCCACACTGTGTCCAGGACTCACCTGCTCCCAGGAGGCAGAGAGTCACACAGCAGAGGAGCCTGGAGCCCATGGCAGCATCAGGAACCCAGGACCACTGCTGGTTGGGGGCAGGGCTCCTGGGGTGAGTGGTGTAAAGTGCTAACCCTCCTGCTTCCCTGATTGGAGCATTTGCCTATGACGTCACTGCTCTGTGCCTCTGCAGGCTGCCCTTGTCACTGGACACCTTGGCAGGACCCAGGGCTGGTTCCTCTAAGCCATTCCTTGTTCTGCACAGCCCCTCAGCCAAGGGTGGGTGTAAAGTGAGCACTGTCCCCATGTCCCCATACGCCCATAACATGCCTTTTTCTTCTCTTCCTGTCCCTGCCTGACACTCATCACCCAGCCCTCACCAGCCACACTAATCCCTTCACCCTCCACTCCCCATGCTGCTCCAGGAGAAGATTCCCTGGGCATATCCTGAGGCTCCAGGCATGTCCCCATTCCCCTGGGCAGTGAGGAGTCTGTGCTGGGTCCATGTGTCTGGACCACTCAGGGAACTCAAACCTACTTTCTGATGCAGGCATGTAGCCAAGGTTCCCCTAAGCTGCCCTCTCCAGGGTGACTCTCAACCCCCTCCATCACACCCTGCTTACCATGGGCCCACAGTGCCTCCTAGAGGCCAATGGTTTCATGGATCTGTGCCTTCCATCTAAAATAAGAATACAAATTCCCCGCACTCCACACTTTCAACCCCTAGTCACACACACACACACCCCTCATCTGCTGCCTTCCCAGCCTGGATGAATTAGGGCTGATCTTCAAGTCTAGTCTTAGCCTGTGGAGGTAAAAGACTGTATGATCAGACATTTCTACTAAGAAGGAAATAAGTGCAGCACTAGATTCCAGAATCTGGTTCCCTAACCTTAGGGCAGGCTCATCGACACCTGAGGAATCCTTGGGCTCTTTCTTATTAATTCACCGACTGACAGGGTGCCTGTCACACGCAGGCTCAGCGCCTTCATGTCCACCTGAGCACATGCTTCTCGTCGTGTCTGAGGGTTGGGGGAGCAGCAAGCTGAACCGCCTCAGGCCTGTGACCCAGCTTTCTTTGAGGAGAGAAGCTGGTTGCCCAGCACCACGGATGACATGTGGGCACAAAGGAGTGCAGACGTGGGAGGGATGTCGGGAGAGATGGCTGACCCCAGGGTAAAGGAAAAATGCTCTGATTTTATGTGAGACGTCCATTGCATGGGGGTACTTCCTTGTGAAGCGGGCAGCCATTCAGTAACTGATATCCTAGAGGCCCAGACTGTATCATGTGCACAAACCTCACATTTGGAAGGACCCTGCACTGGCTGCCATGCTCTGCTGCTGTGATTTTCAAATTCTCAATAATTTCTGAACCTGAATATCATGCACTGGTCATGAGTGGGTGACGGTGGTGACCTCCTGATGAGCTGGTTTCCACGGAACCTGATCGCACGTCTGGGGTCTGGGTGACTAACCATTCCCTGGGCCTCAGAGACAAAAAACACAGAAACTGAAGTCAGAAGCAATGAATGAGCTCGATGTTGTAGCCACAAAAAAGCCTTGAATCGGGGCCTGGCAAGTCCACGGGATCCATACCTGTGCTCAGAATGTCTCTGGTCCAAGAGACAGTGAGACCCACAGCGCAGGAGACTAGTGACCAGGCCAGGGCACTACAGAAAGGGGGACTTTTCAGTTCAACTCCTGTGACTCGAACACTGGGGTCAAATCAAAGGCAAGCCTTCTCCTGACATGAAATGATCTCTCACCAAATTGCTGCTGCTGGTTGTCTGCTCAGTCCCAGCACCAGTTGTGAGCAGGAGGCCTTGCTGTGTGCATATCACATGGGACCTCAAAGGAATTTCCTAGGAGATGAGGACTTCCTCTCAAAATAGCATCATAAAAACATTTAAGATAATGTGTACATGAGAAAAGCAATTTATGAAAGTGCATAAAAAAAAAAAAAACAACCTTGTACCAACAGAAAAGACCTTTGGATGGTCATTTTCCAAACCATCCATCTCTAGATAGGATAGTCCCTGACATGGATATGGTGCTCACATGCTTTCAAGAACTTCTTCAACCATAATACTTTCCAGGAGCAATCGCTTAAACATTTAGCTCTGGGCTAAAGAGGACTTCAAAAAAAAAATGACGGCAACAGAAATCATACTGCTGGTTATCAGGGAAGGAGACAGGCCTGGGAATGGGGCCTCAGAGGATTTTTGGTGACGAAAGGTTCTCAGCCTTTATAGGTGAACGTTCCGTGGGCACACACACATGGATTGATCAAAACCATTCATCTGTTCACTGTACCGTGTGTAATGTTACTGTATGTACAGCGGACCCCTTGGACCACACTATTTTGAACTTCATGGGTCCACTTTTGTGTGGAATTTTTAATAGATACTAACTATAGACCTTGTTGTTCATCTGGTAAAGAATCTGCCTGCAGTGTGAGAGACCTGAGTTGGATCCCTGGGTTGGGAAGATCCACTGGAGAAACGAAAGACTACCCACTCCAGTACTCTGGCCTGGAGAGAATTTATATTTCATGGACTGTATAGTCCATGGGGTTACAAAGAGTCAGACACGATTGAGTGACTTTCACTTTCACTTTTCACAGTACCACACAGCCGTGGCTGGTTGAATCTGTGGATGTGAAATCACAAACAGGGTTGACTGAATTTTAAACAAATTTTACAGCAGGGTTAAGGCTGGTTCAGGGCCCCCAAACTTCACATTATTCAAATGTTAACTATAATTCATATGGAAATAAAGTTAATGAAAAAACCCCTGAGGGTAAGTTACATGCTCTGTATATCTCATGTATGGAACCGGCAAGCATAATTACTTTCTTTCCTATGACATCTGAAGTCCTCAAGTATAGGGTTTGAAGTCAAAATGTGTCCATATCTACTTTTGCACCTAGGAAGCACTAGAGGAGGCTGTCAGAGATTAGCAAAGGGAGTCAAGAAATCCAAACTCCTGTTACCTGCCAGGGAGATCATGCTTATTAAATTCTTGTGCAGCCCTGGAAGGTGGTGTCCTGACTAACACAATAAGTCCACTTGACTCTGCCTTGGATATTTAGCTTTATTTTTTGGGTGCTCCAAAGAGGGATATTTTTTGGCTCAAACGATAAAGCGTCTGCCCACAATGTGGGAGACCAGGGTTCAATCCCTGGGTCAGGAAGATGCGCTGGAGAAGGAAATGGCAACCCACTCCAATATTCTTACCTAGAAAATTCCATGGATGGAGGAGCCTCGTGGGCTACATTCCATTTAGTCGCAAAGAGTCGGACACGACTGAGCGACTTCGCTTTCAACATGTGAATATGTATGTTTTAATAATAGATTAGATTAACATTTTAATTCGTAAAGCAGATGACCCTCCATAATGTCAGTGGCCTTCATGGAACCAGCTGAAGAGATGAATAGACGAAAACACTGATCCTCCCCCAAGTAAGAGATAATTGTCAGCCGATGGCCTTCACACTGGACCGTTAGTCCTTCTGCTTTTGAACTTAAACATCAGCTCCCCTCAGTCTCTAGTAGCACCAGACCCGCTTGCAGCCTTTGGACTTACCAGCCTTCACAACTATGTGAGCCGATTGCTTTAAAACATGTACGTGAGTATGTGTGTGTTTGTGTTCGTGTGTGTGTGTTTATGTGTATTATTTATTGTATATGGGGGACAGTTTTATGGGGGCGAAGACCAAAAGTGATGAGGACAGGCTTGAATCAAATCCTTGCTCTGAAAGCAATGACATATAAGATGTGGACAAGTCAGTTCCCCTCAGATGTATAAACAGGTAAAATAATTCTTACCTAGCATGATGTTTGGGAGCATTAAAACAGAGCAGAGGAAGAATTTCTGGGAGAGTCTATCAGATCTATCTAAGCCTGGAAGGGAGGCAGTCACCCTCACAACCACTTCCTGAGCTAGGGCAGGAGTGTTTTTGTCCCAGAGGCACCTGATCATGCAGGGCTGTGTCTTGGCTGCTGGCACAGAGATATATGGCTGAGTCTGTCAGCTCCAAGGAGCTCAGGTTCATCTGAGAGCTAGAGTCACTGAACTGTTCACCTGAGAATCGATCTGGCATGTTTCCTTTCTCATTCTCTTTCCCATTATAATACTGAATAAGGAACTGGGGGCCCTGGCCCAGGGCCTGTTGGTACCAGTACACAGAGAGGTGTCCAGACTCAGGGGAACATCTCAGTATCACTTGCTGCTTTCTTGATTTGATCAGATATTTGGGGGTCTGGGTGACCCCAGAATCCACCAGACCTGTTGGGAAGGAGACAGAAGGAAGCTGAGGACAGAGCACAGGGGAGCCTCCTGATGCAGCCCTCATAGCCAGGCTTCTATCTCAGGGAGGCAAAGACATCTCAGAAGCTCCCACACTGTGTCCAGGACTCACCTGCTCCCAGGAGGCAGAGAGTCACACAGCAGAGGAGCCTGGAGCCCATGGCAGTATCAGGACCCAGGACTGTTGCTGGCTGGAGGCAAGGCTCCTGGGGTGAGTGGTGTAAAGTGCTGAGCCTCCTGTTCCCTGATTGGAGCATTTGCCTAAGATGTCACTGCTCTGTGTCTCTGCAGGCTGCCCTTATCCCCAGGACCCCTTGGCAGGACCCAGGGCTGGCTCCTCTGTGCCCTTCCCTGTCCTGACAGCCACCAGGAAGGATAGGTGTGAGGGGAGCTTCGTCCCCTGGTCCCATGTGTCCACACACTCTTGTTCTGCTCTTTCTGACCCTGCCTGACACCCAGCCCTCACCAGATACCCCAACTTCTCACCCTCCCCTTCCCATGCTGCTCCACAGATGGCCCCCTGGGCATATCCTGAGGCTCCAGGGACGACCCCTCTTCCTTGAGCAGAGAGGAGTCTGTGCTGGCTCCATGTGTCCCAGGACCACTCAGGGAACGCAAATCTGCTCCCAGGTGCAGGCATGTAGCCAAGGTTCCCTTAAGCTGCCCTCCCCAGGTGACTCTCAACCCCTCCCAGGGCACCCTGCTTACCATGGAAACACAGTGCCTCCTAGTGGCCGAAGGTCCATGGTCTCATGGATTTCCAGCCTCTGTTTGAAGCAAGATTTCAAATATCCCACACCCTGAATACACACACATATCTGTTCTACTGCCTTCCTAGCCTGGCTGATTAGGGTTGATCTTCAAATCCACTCTTAGCCTCTGGAGGTAGAAGACTGTATGATCTGACCGTTTTCCTAACAAGGAAATCATTGCTTCACCACTACAATGATGGTAGTTAGCTAAAATGGAAATATATGTCATAAAATAAACGCTCAGAGGATCTCAAGTGAATCTGCCTGCAAACATGTCTTCATAACTACTTCTGATTAATCAGAGGCATATATTTTCAGATTTCCTATTTAAATGTGTATTAACCTATTTATTTCCTATGAACTTGTAAATCTTGATATAATAAGATACCGAGGAGGAAATATTTTGACCTTGAGAATATTTCTCTGAAGTAAATGGTGGAAACCTGGTCCAGGTTAATTGAGATGCTAAGAAGGAGGGGCAGGAAGGGAGAACACACACCCAGCCTGTTTCTCCTCCTGGGAATGGACTCACAGGATTTTGTATGGTTTCTAGTTAACTGAGGTTGTTTTCTCTTTGATGACCCCAAGAACTTGCTCAAACACGACCGCTTACGCTTGGTTACAAAGTTCCCTGTGTCATGGGAAGGGGCATAACCCAGATGAGGGGAGGGAAGTGTGTCTGGACAGAGAGGGCAGGGGAGCTGAGCCCAAGGCAGTAAAGGAGGAAAGACCCGCCCCTCTGGTGGGCAAAAGCAGGGAGCACTTGAAAGCTAGGCTGCGGGAGAAACTTTCAGAGAGACAGCAATGAGGTTCTGGGAGAGACAAGAGGGTCTAGATATATCTGATTTACTAATATTCTGCCCTTCTGGAAGTCTTAAGCTGATGAGGAAGAGTCAGAACTAGTCAGAACTGGATGCAGTCCGAACTGCATCCAGGGAGGATGCAAAGGAAAGACGGAGACCGATGGTAGACATGAGTCTCCGAGTCCCTGGGGTCAGATCCAAGCCTGTCCAGGTCACACATCAGGGTCACAGTGCTGGCACGTGGTCCCCAGGGCATTAGGTTACCAGTGCTAGGATCCTGCATGTGGGCCCCTTGTCTTTTTCAACAGAGAGCAGGTGACCCTGCAGCGCCATGGAGTAACTGCTGGCACAGAAGTACACAACTGTCTGGGAGCGGTTGGCAGACTCCAGCGTGAGAGGAAAGTTCTCTGTGTTTGATCTAGAGACGCTGTACCTGTCGGGCACATCTCCTGGCTCGCTAGTGTGCACACCAGCTGAGTAATGGATCAGCCTCAGTCTATGTCCCAGGTCTTGTCGGTACCAGTACATGCGGTCATGACCCAGATCCTGAGTACATTTCAGTGTCACACTCTGTCCTGTCCTCACGACCTGGAATCGGGGGTCCTGAGTGACACCAGGATGGACCACCCCTGTGGAGAAGGAGGACTGATGCTGCAGTCACAGCAGACAGGCTTAGTGCTGGCACCCCGAAGAGGACCCTGCCCCCCAGGACTCACCTGCCTGCAGGAGACAGAAGACCACACAGCCCAGTAGGCAGGGGCTCATGGCGGGGGCGGGGCAGGCGGAGGGCCCTCTGGTGTGTGTGTGGATGAGAGGGGAGAGGGGCTCTCCAGGGAGTCCTTCTGAGATGTCACTGTCCCTGCCAGGCCCCAGGGAAAACCTGTTACTCAGGGGCCACGCCTCTTCCCCCAGAGGATCAAATCAGAAATGAACCTAAGTGAACAGTTCACAACAGGGAGACCCATCCGGCTTGATGGGCATCAGCCTCACAAGTTGTTGTAACCTTTCTGTAAACAGTGTGCAATTTTATCTATACTTCATTGAAAAGTTAATCTTCATAAATGTGTATATTACTTTAATTTATCTACATATTTCTATAGCTCTGCATCTTTGGAAATTCCCTCTAGCTTCCTGCTCTCCTTTATGATATGTGTCCCAATAGGACTTCAAGGCCCATTTCTGCTTTAATTAATCACAGCCCTGAGAATGGCCCTCCACCTACCACGTTTCTCCAGGTGTCTGCTCCCAACCTCATTGAAGGCTCATCAACATTTGAGGAATTGTTTGGATGTGTTCTTATCAACTCACTGACAGACAGTCCACCTTCCAAAGGCAGGTACAGCTCCTTCATGTTCACAGGAGCCCCCGCTTCCCATGTCAGGAGAGGCCTCAGGCCTGTGACCCACCTTTCTGGGTGGAGAGAAGCTGGTTGCCCAGCACAGGATGATGGATTGGCAGAAAGAAATGCAGACTTAGGAGCACCATGGTGAGACGCGGCACACACCAGGGTAAGTGAAAAACGCTTTTTTATTTGAGACATTCTTTTCATGGGAACACCTCCTTGTGATGCGTGGCTGCCATTCATTGAGTAACAGGTCATATCACAGAGCCCCGAACAGTATCTTGTTACACATAACACAACGCGTATATGTAACTTGCTCTGTATGGAGACGGTTCCATGAGGAAAGGGACCACAGGTGTTGAGAAGAAACTGGAGCTGCAATCCTAGCTGTAACAGTCATGAAGTGTGAGATCTGGGCAATTCACATCCCCTCAGACATATAAACAGTTAAAATAATACTTATCTTGCATGATCTCAGTGAGCATTACAACATTTCAGGAAATGAATGTCTGGGAAAATCTATTGCTCTACCAGAGTCTGAGCTTGGCACACTGGCAACCGACACGCTCACCACCACTTCCTGAGCTGGGGCAGGAGAGTTTTTGTCCCAGAGGCACCTGATCATGCAGGGCTGTGTCTGGGCTGCTGGCACAGAGATAAAGAGCGGAGTCCATCAGCTCCAAGGAGGTCAAGTTCAACTCCAAGCGAGAGTCACCTAACTGTTGAACTGAAAATCGATCTGACATGTTTCCTCTTTGATACACTTCTCCATCAAAATACTGAACGAGGAACTGGGGGCCCTGGCCCAGGGCTTGTTGGAACCAGTACACAGAGCGATGTCCAGATTCAGGGGAACATCTCAGTGTCACTTGCTGTTTTCTTGATTTGGTCAGGAATTTTGGGATCTGGGTGACTTCGGAATCCACCAGGCCTGTTGGGAAAGACAAGGAAGTAGAGAGGAGAGAACGGGGAAGCCTCCTGCTGCAGCCCTTTCCAGTAGTCTTGCGTTTGGGGATGGCAAAAGCAAAGTCATCTCAGAAGCTCCCACACTGTGTCCAGGACTCACCTGCTCCCAGGAGGCAGAGAGTCACACAGCAGAGGAGCCTGGAGCCCATGGCAGCATCAGGAACCCAGCACTGCTGCTGGCTGGGGGCGGGGCTCCTGGGGTGAGTGATGTAAAGTGCTGACCCTCCTGCTTCCCTGATTGGAGCATTTGCCTATGACGTCACTGCTGTGTCTATCAGGCTGCCCTTGTCCACTGGACCCCTTACCAATACGCAGGGCTGGCTCCTCTATGCCCTTCCCTGTCCTGACAGCCCCTCAGCAAGCCTGGGTGTGAGGTGACTTGTCCCCTGGTCCCATACGCACACAACATGCCTTGTTCTCTTCTGCCTGACCCTGCCTGAATCTCATCACCAGCCACCAGGCCCTCACCAGCCACCCCAACCCCTTCACCTCTACCTCCCATGCTGAGGCAGAATACAACCCCTATGTTCATCTTGAGATTTCAGGCACATCCCCAGTTCCCTGGGCAGTGAGGAGTCTGTGCTGGCTCCATGTGTCCCCAGACCACTCAGGGAACTCAGACCTGTTCCCAGATGCAGGCATGATATAGACAAGGGTCTCTTAAGCTGCCCTCCCCAGGGTGACTCACACCCTCCCAGCACACACTGCTTATCATGGAACAGTGCCTCCAAGTGGCCAAAGTCAAGGGTCTCATGGATTTGCAGCATTTGTTTAAAAGAAAGAAAGAAAGTTTAGTCACTCAGTCTTGTCCTACTCTTTGCAACCGCATGGACTGTAATCTCCCTGGCTCCGCTGTCCATAGGATTCTCCAGGCAAGTGTACTGGAGTGAGTTGCCATTTCCTTCACCAGAGGATCTTCCCGACCCAGGGATCGAACCCAGGTCTCCCTCATTGGAGGCAGATGCTTCACCACCTGAGCCACGAGGGAAGTCCTATCTGTTAAAGCAAGGGGACAAGAATTCCGGCACCCCGAACACACACACACACACACACACACACACACACACACACATACGCCTGTTCTACTGCTTTCCTCGCCTGGCTGACGGATTGATCTTCAAATCCACTCAGCCTCTGGAGGCAGAAGACTGTATGATCCGAACTTTTTACTAAGAAAGAAATAACTGCGGCACCATGACAATGACAGTCGTTAGCTAAGATGGAAATATATGATCATAAAATAAATACTCTGAGGATCTCAAGTGAATCTGCCTACAAGCATGTATTCCATAACTACTTCTGATTAATTAGATGCATATATTTCCAGATTTTGTATTTAAATTAAGAATGATCAAATTCTAGATAATACTTTTCATAAAGAAGTTTTAGAAATATGAACTCAATTATTTCTGCACTTATAAAATCATGATATAATGGGGGTGATACAGGATATTTTTTGACTTTGAGAAGATTTTGATGAGCATTCCAGGTAGTCCCAACCTGGCCTAGGTTAGGTGAGATGCTAAGGATGTCGGGAGGTGGGCGTGCATGTCGAGAACACACAAAGGCAATCTGTCCTCCTTCAGATGGGCTCACGTGAGTTTTGGGATGATAGGTGATGTTTCTCTTTGATGACTCCATACATCTTGCTGAAAACAGAGCACATGGAGTGGCCACTTTAAAAGCCTCCCT
This sequence comes from Bos grunniens, assembly GCF_055505025.1. Taxonomy (NCBI): domain Eukaryota; kingdom Metazoa; phylum Chordata; class Mammalia; order Artiodactyla; family Bovidae; genus Bos; species Bos grunniens. The sequence continues at coordinate 14,614,927 of NC_141168.1, forward strand.
GTGACTTGGGAAGGGACCTGACCCAGACGAAGGAGGAGCAGTGTGGCTGTGGTAGAGAGGGCCAGGGAGCTGATGCAGGGAGATGGGGAGAGGAATGTCCTGCCCAATCAAGAAAGGTGGGCAAGAGCGGAGACTACGTGAGAGCCAGTCGGGGAGAACCTTCCAGAGAGAAACATTGAAGTGAGACAAGGTGATGTTTTCATCTAATCTACCAGCAACCTTCCCTCCTGGAGGTCTCAGGCTCAGGTGATGACTAGGAGTCAGAGCTGGAGAAGCATCTTCTTGGTTCACAGGGAGGATACAGGGAAAAGACAGAGATGGATGGTGGACACATTTCTCAGAGTCCCTGAGTGAGGTTTGGGTCAACCTGGTCCATACACCTAGGGTCACACTGCAGGCATGTGGCTAACCAAGCCCTGAGGCTCCCAGTGCTAGGAGCTTTTCACTTGGATCCCCTGTCTTTCTGCACAGAGAGGAGGTGGCCGTGCAGTGCCGTGGAATAACTGCTGGCGCAGAAGTACACTGATGTCTGAGAGAGGTTGGCAGACTCTCCAGCGTGAGAGGGAAGTTCTCTGTGCTTATCTGGAGACGTGCAGCCCTTGGGCACAACTCCTTGTTCCGTGGTGAGAGGGCCATCTGAGTAATGGATCAGCCTCAGCCCATGTCCCAGGTCTTGTCGGTACCGTTACATATAATCGTGGCTCAGATCCTGAGTACATGTCAGTGTCGTGCTCTGTCCTCTCCTCACGACCTGGAATCTGGGGTCCTGAGTGACACCAGCATGGACCGCCCTTGTGGAGAAGGAGGAGCCATGCTGCAGTCACAGTGGACAGGCTTAGTGCTGGCACCCCGAAGGGAACCCTGCCCCCCAGGACTCACCTGCCTGCAGGAGACAGAAGAACATACAGCCCAGGAGGCAGGGGCTCATGACGGGGGCGGGGCAGGTGGAGGGCCCTCTGGAGTGTGTGTGGATGAGAGGGGAGAAGGGCTCTCCAGGGAGTCCTTCTGAGATGTCACTGTCCCTGCCAGGCCCCAGAGAAAACCTGTCACTCAGGGGGCCATGCCCCTTCCCCCGGAGGCTCAAATCAGAAATGAACCTGAGTGAAGAGTTCACAACAGGTAAACCCGTCCAGATCAATGGACTTGAGCCTTACAAGTTGTTGTAACCTTTCTGTAAACAGTTTGAGATTTTATCAATACTTTATTCCAGAGATAATTCTTCAAAAATGTGTATATTACTTTAATTTGTCTACATATTTCTATAGCTCTGCATCTTGGGAAATTCCCTCTAGCTTCCTGCTTTCCTTTATGATATGTGTCCCAGTAGGACTTCAAGGCCGATTTCTGCTTTAATTGATCACAGTCCTGAGAATGGCCCTCCACCTACCATGTTTCTCTAGGTTTCTGCTCCCAACCTCATCACAGGTTCATCAACATTTGTGGGATTGTTTGGATCTGTTCTTATCCTCTCACTGACAGACAGTCCACCAGCCAAACGTAGGTACAGCTCCTTCATGTTCACAGGAGCCCCTGCTTCCCATGTCAGGAGAGTGAGCAAGCAGAGTGCCCTCAGGCCTGTGACCCACCTTTCTGGGTAGAGAGAAGTTGGTTGCCCAGCACAGGATGACGTATTGGCAAAAAGGGATGCAGACTTAGGAGCGAAATGGCAAGATGGGGCACACACAAGCATAAGGGAAAAATGCTCTTTTTTATTTGAGACATTCTTTTCACAGGAATACCTCCTTGTGATGCGTGGCTGCCATTCACTGAATAACAATTCATATCATAGAGCCCCAAAATGTATCGTCTTACACACAACCCAATACATATATGTAACTTTTTCTGTATGGAGACCTTTCCATGAGGAAAGGAACCACAGGTGTTGAGAAGAAACTGGAGCTGCAATCCTAGCTGTAACAGCTATGAAGTATGAGATCTGGGCAGTTCACATCCCCTCCATGTATAAGCAGTTAAAATAATACTTTTCTTGCATGATCTTAGTGAGCATTAAAACATATCAAGAAATGAATGTCTGGGAAAATCTATTGCTCTAGCAGAGACTGGGCTTGGCACACTGGCAGCCAACACGCTCACCACCACTTCCTGAGCTGGGGCAGGAGAGTTTTTGTCCCAGAGGCACCTGATCATGCAGGGCTGTGTCTTGGCTGCTGGCACAGAGATACACGGCTGAGTCCGTCAGCTCCAAGGAAGTCAAGTTCAGCTCAGAGCTAGAGTCACTGAACTGTTTTCCTGAGAATCGATCTGATATGTTTCCTTTCTCATTCTGTTGCCTGTTGAAATACTGAATGAGGAATTGGGGACCCTGGACCAGGGTCTGTTGGTACCAGGATACATAGCGGTGTCCAGATTCGGGGGAACATCTCAGAGTCACTTGCTGCTTTCTTGATTTGATCAGGTATTTGGGGGTCTGGGTGACCCCAGAATCCACCAGGCCTGTTGGGAAGGAGAAAGAAGGAAGCTGAGGACAGAGCACAGGGAAGCCTCCTGCTGCAGCCCTCATCGCCAGGCTTCTATCTCAGGGAGGCAAAGACATCTCAGAAGCTCCCACACTGTGTCCAGGACTCACCTGCTCCCAGGAGGCAGAGAGTCACACAGCAGAGGAGCCTGGAGCCCATGGCAGCATCAGGAACCCAAGACTGCTGCTGGCTGGGGCGGGGCTCCTTGGGTGTGTGGTGTAAAGTGCTGACCCTCCTGCTTCCCTGATTGGAGCATTTGCCTATGACGTCACTGCCCTGTGTCTCTGCATGCTGCACTTGTCCAATCTGGACCCCTTACCAATATGCAGGGCCAGCTCCTCTGTGCCCTTCCCTGTGCTGCACAGCCCCTCAGCAAAGGGTGGGTTTGAAGTGTGCACTCTCCCCATGTCTCCATATGTCCACAATATGGCTTGTCCTCCCCTCTCTGCTCCTTCCTGACACTCGTCACCAAGCCCTCAGCAGCCGCCTGAACCCCTCACCCTCCACTTCCCATGCAGGCCCCCCTGAGTACATCCCGAAGCTCCAGGCACGTCCCCACTTCCCTGGCACTGAGGAGCCTGTGCTGGCTCCATGTGTCTCAGGATCACTCAGGGAACTCGAGCCTGTTCCCTGACACAGGCATGTAGTTAAGGTTCCCTAAAGCTCCCTCTGCTGGGTGACCCTCAACCCCTCCAGCTCACCTGGTTACATGGGCCACAGTGCCTCCTAGATGCCAGAGTCGTTCACGGTCTCATGGATTTGCGTCCTCTGTCTAAAGGGTACAGAAACCCACAAGCTTAATACACACTCACACACTCTCACACACACACACTCACACACACACACACTCACATTCTAGTGTTTACTGCCTTCCCATCCTGGCTGAATTAGGGTTCATCTTCAAATCTACTCTTAGCCTCTGGAAGTTGAAGACTCAATGATCTGATATTGTTACTAAGAAGGAAAGAATCGCTGCACCACTGCAATGATGGTACTTAGCTAAGATGGAAATAATCGCCATAAAATAAACACTCTGAGGATTTCACGTGAATCTGCCTGGAAACCTGTATTCCATACCTACCTCTGATTAATCGGATACATGTATTTCCAGATGTCTTGTATAAATTAAGCATTTCCAAATTCTAGTTGATACATTTTGTAAAGAGGTTTTATATATACGAGCTCATATATTTCTGCACTTATGAAATCTTGATATAATGGAAGATATATTTTGACTTTGAGAAGATTTTGATGAGGGAGGTGATGCCAAGCTGGCTGCAGTTAGGTGAGATGCTGAGGAAGTCGAGGGCGGGAGGATGTACATAGAAAGCCAGTCTCTCCTTCAGATGGACTCACATGAGATTTGGATAATTGATAATTAACTGAAGCTGATTTCTCTTTGATGACTCCAGACAACTTGCTCAAAGCAGACCATGTGGAGAGGGCACTTTAAAAGCTTCCATGTGACTTGGGAAGGGACATGACCTGGATGAGGGATGAGCAGCATGGGTGTGGTAGAGGGGGCCAGGGAGGTGAGGAGAGGAATGTCCCGCCCACCCAAGAAAGGTGGGCAAGAGCGGAGACCACGTGAGAGCCAGTCCGGCAGAGACTTCCAGAGAGACAGCATTGAAGTGAGACATGGTGATCTCTTTTTATCTAATTTACCAGCAACCTTCCCTCCTGGAGGTCTCAGGCTCAGGTGATGACTAGCAGTCAGAGCTGGAGAAACATCTTCTTGGTTCACAGGGAGGATGCAGGGGAAAGACAGAGATGGATGGTGGACATATGTCTCGGAGTCCCTGAGTGAAGTTTGGGTCAGCCTAGTCCACACACCTAGGGTCACACTGCAGGCACATGGCTAACCAAGCCCTGAGGCTCCCGGTGCTAGGAGCTTTCACTTGGAACCCCTCTATTTTTGCACAGAGAGGAGGTGGCCATGCAGCACCATGGAGTAACTGCTGGCACAGAAGTACACAGATATCTGGGAGCGGTTGGCAGACTCCAGCGTGAGAGGGAAGTTCTCTTTGCTTGATCTGGAGACTCTGTACCCATTGGGCATGTCTCCTTTCTCTGTGGTGGGAGGCCCAGCTGAATAATAGATCAGCCTCAGCCCGTGTCCCAGGTCTTGTCGGTAACAGTACATATAGTTATGACCCAGATCCTGAGTATATGTCAGTGTCGTGCTCTGTCCTCTCCTCACGACCTGGAATCTGGGGTCCTGAGTGACACCAGCATGGACCGCCCCTGTGGAGAAGGAGGACTGATGCTGCAGTCACAGAGGACAGGATTAGTGCTGGCACCCCGAAGGGGACCTTGCCCCCAGGACTCACCTGCCTGCCGGAGACAGAAGACCACACAGCCCAGGAAGCAGGGGCTCATGGCTGGGGCGGGGCAGGTGGAGGGCCCTCTGGTCTGAGTGTGGATGAGAGCAGAGAGGGGCTCTCCAGGGAGTTCTTCTGAGATGTCACTGTCCCTGCCAGGTCCCAGAGACAACCTGTCACATGGCGGCCACGCCCCTTCCCCTAGAGGCTCAAATCAAAGTTGATTAGAACAGGGAGATGGCTTGGACAGATTGCTTGGACATGGTCTGAACAGCCATAAGTCTTACAAAGTGTTGTAACCTTTCCTTAGAGTAGTTTGTACATTTTATGTATATTTTACTCCAGAGATAATTCCTTAATTTGTATATTAGCTTATTTGTCTACATATTTCTGTAGTTTTGAATCTTAGAAGAAATCCTTCGGGCTTCCTGCTGTCCTTTATGCCCCATGCATCCCGAATACTCCCTCAAGTGTTGTTTCCTCTTTGCTCCATTGACCCAGTCCTGCTCCTGTCGTCTCACCTACAGTGATTCTTTGGTGTCTGGTTCCTTAACTGCAGGGCAGACTCATCACTATTTGAGAAATCACTTGGCTCTATTTCTTCTCAGTTCACTAACAGACAGGACACCTGCCAAATGCAGGTACAGCGCCTTCACACTCGCCAAAGTATGTGCTTCCCGAGTCTGAGGGCGCAGGGAGGGGACACAGCAAGTAGAACCACCGCAGCCCAAAGACAGAACTTTCTTTGTGACCAGAAGCTGGTTGCTCAACACAGATGGCATTTTGGAACAAAGAAAGATATATATGAGAGGGATTTGGGGCGAAGTGACAGACGCCAGGATAAATGAAAAGTGCTCTGACTTTATGTGAGACATCCACCCCATGGGAATACTTCCTTGTGAAGCATGACTGCCAGTAATAAATTGATATCCTCGAGCCCTAGAGTGTACCTTGTTGTACAAACCCCACACTCAAAAGGACCATGTACTTAGAACGACGCTCTGCTGTCGGGATCTTCAAATTCTCAGTAGTCTTTGAACCATGGACTCTGCAAAGTATGTGCCAGATCCTGGTTACATGATTTTAGACCTGCTGTGCCCTCCTGATGGCGGGTTTCCCTTTAGCATGACCACACGTCTAATGTCTGGGTGACTAAGTACTCCTGGGCCTGGGACAGAAAGACACTGAAACTAAAGCGAGAAACAAAGAAGGACCCTCATGTCATAACCACAACGACCAGCCTTGAATCTGGGCCTGGCAAGCCCTCGACTGGTTCCATGCATGTGCTCAGGACTTCTCTGGTCCAGGAGACAGAAGCACACAGTAAAGGGGGTCATATCCAGGCCAGGCCAGAAGAAAGGAGTCTTTCCAGATCAAGGCCTGTGGCCTGAATCCTTGGGATCGAGTCATAGGAACCCTTCTCCCACATGGAATTATCACTCACGGATACAACTGCTGCTGGTGGTCAGGCCAGCCCAGGACCCAGTGCGTGAATCTGAAGCCTTGCTAAGTTGTTTCCCATAGAATATTAACAAAAATCATTATAAAATGATTTCAGAAAAAGGATTCATGAGAAAAAAAAATCTCTGAAATTGAATCAATAAATTTTACAAAAACAGCCTGTACCAGCTGGTAAGACCTTTGATGGTCATTTAATCAAACCATCAATCCCCAGTTAGGATAGTCCGTCACACGGAAATGGTATCTCATGTGGTTTTAAGCACTTTGTAATTATAACACTTTCCGGGAGCACTTAACTGTCTTACATATTTAGCTTCAGGCTAAAACGGAATTGTTCTGATGGGTATAGACATTAAGTTTTCACTAAAAAGATGCATGAACAAAACAAATCTACTGCAACAGAAATCACGCTGTTGGTTGTCAGGGAAGGAGAGAGTCCCGGGAACGGGGCCTGAGGGAATATCTGGTGATAAAATGATCTCTGTCTTAAAGGGACAGATGTTTCATCACAATATACATATTTATTGATGAAACCGTAGATCTCTTCATTATACAGTGTGAATATACACCTGACCCTTGAACAACACAAGTTGGAATGGAGTGGATCCACTTGTGGGTGCATATTTTAATAAATATGCACTAAGATACTGAACAGCTGTGATTGGTTGAATCCACGGATGTGGAATCTCAGATACACCGTTGAATGTGCAAGTGAAAGTCGCTCAGCTGTGTCCGACTCCTTGCAATCCCATGGACTAAGCAGTCCGTGGAATTCTCCAGGCCAGAATACTGGAGTGGGTAAGGTAGCCTTTCCCTTCTCCAGGGGATCTTCCCAGCTCTGGTCTCCTGCATTGCAGGCGGATTGTTTACCAGCTGAGCCCCAAGGGAAGCCCAAGAACACTGGAGTGGGTAGCCTGTTCCTTCTGTATTGGATCTTCCCGACCCAGGAATCGAACCAGGGTCTTCTGCATTGCAGGTGGATTCTTTCCCAACTGAGCTGTCAGGGAAGCCCCCAGACTATAAGGTTGTAGGAGGTTCAGGGGCCCTAAAACCTACATTGTTTACTGGTAAACTACAGTTCAAATATCAATAAAAGTGATTTAAAAATATCTGAGGTGAGATGTTACATGCACTTTTTTATTTCATGTAATGAATCATTAGGCATAATATTCCTTTCACTGGGACTTCTGATGTCCTCTTTAAAGGCGTTCAAGGCAAAACATGACCATCTCTACCTTTGCACCTAGGAAATGGTAGAAGAGGCTGTCAGAGGTTAGCAAAGGGAATCAAGAAATGCAGAGTCCTGTTATGTGCCAGGGACTTCATGCTTATTAAATACTTATGAAACCCAGGAAGATGGTGTGATGGCTAACTGAACGTGTCACCTTGACTCTGCCAGAGACATTTAATTAAACTTTATTCTGGATGTTAAGTGAGGGTGTTTTTGGAAGAGGTTAACATATAAATAGTTAGATTTTAACATTAGATTAGATTAACGTTTTAAACAGATGATCTTCCATTCCACAGTCTTAGTGGGCCTCATCCAACCAGTGAAGATATGTATAGAAGGAAAAGTCTGATCCTCCCCCAGGTAAGAGAGAACTGTTCAGCTGATGGCCTTCAAACAGGACCATCAGTTCTTGGGCCTTTGAATTTAAACATCAGTTCTCCCTGAACCTCTAGATTCCCCAGTCCAACCCGGAGATTTGGACTTATCAGCTGTAACAGCTATGTGGAGCGAACTCCTTTAAAAGATGGGGAGCAGGAAACACAGGTATTGAGGACAGCCTTGATTCTGATTCCTTGTCTGGCAGTTAGGAAATATGAGACCTGGGCAAGTCACTTCCCATCAGATGTATAAACAGTTAAAATAGTCTTTATCTTGCATGATCTTTGTGAGCATTAAAACATACAAAGGAAAGAATGTCTGGGAAAGTCGATCAGTTCTACCTGGGTCTGGGTCTCCCTGGCTGGCAATTGACACCCTGGCAACCACTTCCTGAGCTGGGGTAGGAGTGTTTTTGTACCAGAGGCATCTGATCATGCAGGGCTGTGTCTTCGCTGCTGGCACAGAGATACCTGGCTGAGTACATCAGCTCGAAGGAGCTCAAGTTCAGCTCAGAGCGAGAGTCACTGAACTGTTTTCCTGAGAATCGATCCAGGAGGTGAGCTTCTCCCCTCACTTTCTGGTTGTAATACTGAACGAGGAACTGGGGGCCCTGGCCCAGGGCCTGTTGGTACCAGTACACGGAGAGGTGTCCAGAGACAGCGGAACATCTCAGAGTCGCTTGCTGCTTTCTTGATTTGATCAGGTATTTGGGGGTCTGGGTGACTCCAGAATCCACCAGGCCTGTTGGGAGGAGACAAGGAAGCTGAGGACAGAGCACAGGGAAAGCCTCCTGCTGCAGCTCTCATTGCCACGCTTCTATCTCAGGGAGGCAAAGACATCTCAGAAGCTCCCACACTGTGTCCAGGACTCACCTGCTCCCAGGAGGCAGAGAGTCACACAGCAGAGGAGCCTGGAGCCCATGGCATCATCAGGAACCCAAGACCACTGCTGGCAGGAGGTGGAACTCCTGGGGTGAGTGGTGTAACATGCCGACCCTCCTGCTTCCCTGATTGGAGCATTTGCCTATGACGTCACTGCTCTGTGTCTCTGCAGGCTGTTTCCAAATCCACTGGATCCCTTGGCAGGATCCATGGTGGACTCCTCTATGCCCTTCCCTGTCCTGCACAGCCCTTCAGCGAAGGGTGGGTGTGAAGTGAACACTGTCCCCATGTCTCCATATGCCCATGACTTTTTCTTCTCTTCCTGTCCCTGCCTGACACTCATCACCCAGCCCTCACCAGCCACACTAATCCCCACACCCTCCACTCCCCATGCTGCTCCAGGAAAAGATCCCCTGTGCACACCCCGAGGCTCCAGGCAAGTCCCCACTCCCCTGGGCAGTGAGGAGTCTGTGCTGGGTCCATGTGTCTGGACCACTCAGGGAACTCAAACCTGCTCCCTGATGCAGGCATGTAGCCAAGGTTCCCCTAAGCTGCCCTCTCCAGGGTGACTCTCAACCCCTCCCAGCACACCCTGCTTACCAAGGGCCCACAGTGCCTCTTAGTGGACCATGGTCCACAGTGTCAGGGATCTGTGCCTTCTGTCTAAATCAAGAATAGAAATTTAGATGCTTCATGGCTTTGGTAGTGACCGCCTCTCTATGCAGGTGTTAGCCTAGCCAGCGCCTTCCCCAGGAGACCAAGGCCAGCCCCTGCTCCTTGGTGAGCACGTGTGACTGAAAGGTTGTGATCAAGAATGCCGATATGTCGGAGGAGATGCAACGGGACTGGGTGGAGTGTGCTGCTCAGGCACTGGAGAAGTATAATATAGAGAAGGACATCATGGCCCACATCAAGAAGGAGTCTGACAAGAAGTACAACCCAGTCTGGCACTGCATCGTGGGGAGGAACTCCTGTAGTTATGTGACATATGAAACCAAAGACTTCATCTGCTTCCACCTGGGCCAAGTGGCCAATTTCCTGTTCAAATCTGGTTAAAAGCATGGACTGTGCCACACACCCGGTGATCCATCCAAAAACCAGGACTGCAGCCTAAAGTCCAAATACCAGAGACTGAAGTCTTCAGCCCTGCCTAAGGGAACACCTCCGTCTTTGAACCTTTATTGGGTTTTGTACGGGGCATTCTCTGTACTGGTTTGTTGCGGTTATAAACCAATTAGCAAAACGGCTTACATTTGTATTTATTTTCTATTCCATACTTCTCTGCCCATGTTTTTTTTCTCTTCGAAATCCCTTCCTTTAAAGAAAGAAGTCTTTTGGAGAAGGGTGCGTTAATTGCCGTTTGTTCAAGTAATCTAGAGTTGAAGATGGCCTCTTTAGTTGATCTTGGGTGGGCTGGTGGGGGTGATTCCTTGAAGTTTCTGCCGGATGTAACAGACTAGCCGATTCAGCACTCTTGCGTTTCATTCTTGCCCATCCTGCTCCTGTCGTGCATGGGAGAATACTACTCAGAAGTGCGTGTTGAGAGAGGCACGGCAGAGCAACTACTGGACTAACTCTTACTCCTAATCTGATAAGTACGTTCCTTAAGCGCTCCTTTTGTGATAACTGCTATCGAGTGCTCTGGGCCTTAGGCCTCAAGAGATGATGAATGTGTCATGGAACACCTTTAAGCTTTCTAGGGCTGTAAAATGGAAATAAGCTGGTAAGAAAGTTGGGCTAATGAGAAATCTGTTGGGCTCTAGACATTTCCCCTCCCCTGCCTGGCCAAAGTATACTCTAAAGATCAAAGGTGGTCTTAAAGGGAAAAAGCTTTTAAGTAGCGGCCCTCCTTGTGATTCTAATAAAGTCTGCAGGAATTTAAACTTACAAGCATGCTGTGCTGTGCTTTAACTAGCTGTCTTCACATATGAGTTGGAGCTTTCATTAAAAGACACAATTAAAACAAAAAAAGAATAGATATTCCCCACAACCCCACCTGCAACCCCTCTACACATAGACACACAAATACACACCCCTGATCTACTGCCTTCCCAGCCTGACAGAATTAGGGTTGATCCTCAAATCCACTCTTATCCTCTGGAGGTAAAAGACTGAATGATCTGACATTTTTACTAAGAAGGAAGTAATTATTGCACCACTACAATGACAGTAGTTAGCTAAGATGAAAATACATGACCATAAAATAAATACTCTCAAGATCTCAAGTGAATCCACCAGGAAACATGTATTCCATAACTACTTCTCATTAATCAGATGCATATATTTCTAGATTTCCTATTGAAATTAAGCTTATTACCAAATTCTAGGTAATGCATTTTATAAAGAGGTTTTATATATATGGATTCATTTATCTCTGCACTTATAAAATCTTGAAATCATGAGGCAATGGAGGATATATTTTGACTTTGAGAAGATTTAGATGAGGGAGGTGGGCCAACCTGGCCTAGGTTAGGTGAGATGCTAAGGAGATCGGGGGGCTGGGGGGAGAACACACAAAGACAGTCCGTCCTCGTTCAGTGGACTCATATGAAGTTTTGGACAATTGGTAATCAACTGAAGTTGGTTTCTCTTTGATGACTCCAGACAGCTTGCTCAAAGCAGACCACGTGGACAGGCCACTTTAAAAACTACCTTGTGGTTTGGGAAGGGACGTGACCATAGCTCAGTTGGTAAAGAATCCACCTGCAATGCAGGAGACCCTGGTTCCATTCCTGGGTGGGGAAGATCCGCTGGAGAAGGGAAAGGCTGCCCATTCCAGTATTCTGGCCTGGAGAACCCCAGGGACTACATAGTCCATGGGGTCGCAAAAGAGTCGGACACGACTGAGCGACTTTCACTTTCGTGACCCAGATGAAGGAGGAACAATGTGGCTGGAGTAGAAAGGGCCAGGGAGGTGGGAGAGGAGTGACTTACCCACCCAGGAAAGGCGGGCAAGAGAAGAGAGCGCATGCGAGAGCCAGGTTGGGGGAGAACCTTCCAGAGAGACAGCGATGAGCTGCCTGAGGTGGGACACGTGGGCCTGTTTTTATCTAATTTACCAACAACCTTCCCTCCTGGAGGTCTCAGGCTCAAGTGATGACTAAGAGTCAGAGCTGGGGAAACTCCTGGTTCACAGGGAGGATACAGAGAAAAGACAGCAATGGATGGTGGACACAAGTCCGCAAGGCCTGGAGTGAGGTCTGGGCCAGCACAGACCACACACTCAGGGTCACACTGCAGGCACGTGGCAGCAAAGCCCTGAGGCTGTTGGTGCTAGGAGCCTACAAGCAAGGGGCTGCCTTGCCTTTTTGCACAGAGAGGAGGTGACCCTGCAGCGCTGTGGAGTAACTGCTGGCGCAGAAGTACACAGATGTTGGCGCAGAAGTACACAGATGTCTGGGAGCGGTTGGCAGACTCCAGTGTGAGGGAAGTCCTTTGTGCTTGGTCTGGAGACGCTGTAGCCCTCAGGCACATCTCCGTTCTCTGTGTTGGGAGGGCCATTTGAGTAATAGATCAGCCTCAGCCCGCGTTCCCAGGTCTTGTCGGTACCAGTACATATAATCGTGGTTCAGATCCTGAGTGCATCTCAGTGTCACTTTCTGTCCTGACCTTACGCCCTGGAATCTGGGGTCCTGAGTGACACCAGCATGGACCGCCCCTGTGGAGAAGGAGGACTGATGCTGCAGTCACAGCGGACAGTTTTAGTGCTGGCACCCCGGAGGTGCCCCTGCCCCCAGGACTCACCTGCCTGCAGGATGCAGAAGACCACACAGCCCAGGAGGCAGGGGCTCATGGCGGGGGCAGGGCAGGCGGAGTGCCCTCTGGTCTGAGTGTGGATGAGAGGGGAGAGGGGCTCTCCAGGGAGTCCTTCTGAGACATCACTGTCCCTGCCAGGCCCCAGAGCCAACCTGTCACTCAGGGGCCACGCCCCTTCCCCTAGAGGCTCAAATCAGAAATGAACCTGAGAGAACTGTTCACAGCAGGAAGACCCATCCAGCTCAATAGGCATCAGCCTTACAAGTTGTTGTAACCTGTAAACTGTTTGCAACTTTATGTATACTTTGTTCCAGAGATAATTCTTCATTAAACTTATATTCGTCTTATTTATCCACATATTTATGTAGCCTTTTCAAAGTTATTTTTAACTGGAGTCTAATTGCCTTGCAAAGTGTGTTGGTTTCTGCTGTATACCACGTGACTCAGCCATTAGTATGCATATATCCCCTCCCTCTTGAACTTCCCTCCCTCTGAGCCCTGCACTTGACCCCTCTAGGTCCTTGGAGAGCAAAGAGCTGAACTCCCTGTGCAGTATAGCAGCTTCCCACTAGCTCTCTACTTTACATATGTAATGGGATTTCTTAGTTTGGATTCTTGGGGAAAAGTCCTCAGAGCCTTCTGCTGCCCTTTATGACTCTTGCGTCCCACCTGTGCCTTCAAGTGTCCGTTTCCACTTTGTTTAGTTGATCGCATTGTATTTTTTTTTTCTCCCACCTGATTCTTCTGGTATCTGGTTCCCCAACCTTGGGGCAGGCTCATGGACATTTGAGGAATCCTTTGAGTCTATTTCTTACCAATTCGCTGATAGACTGGGCACCTGCTGAATGCGGCTACAGCTCCTTCATGTTCACCAGAGCACATGCTTCCTGTGTCTGAATGGGGGGAGCAGCACAGCTGTAACCCACCTTTCTTCGAGGAGAGTAGATGGTTGCTCAGCACCGTGGGTTATGTGGGAGCACAAAGGAATACAGATGCGGAAGGGACCGGGGGGAGGTGGCAGACTCGGCGCAGATGAAAACTGCTCCCTTTTTATTTGAGACAGCCATTCCACGTCCCTAAGTGGCATAGACGAAAGTGAAAGTGTTAGTCGCTCAGTCGTGTCCAACTCTGCAGCCCCATGGACTGGATCTAGCCCACCAGGCTCCTCTGTCCATGGGATTTTCCAAACAAGAATACTGGAGTGGATTGTCATTTCCTTCTCCAAGGGATCTTCCTGACCCAGGAATCGAACCTGGGTCTCCTGCAGCGCAGGCAGACTCTTTACCATCTGAGCCACCAGGGGAATCCCTTATGTAGCATGCCCGATCTTAATTAACAGATATCACAGAGCCCCGAACTATCCTGTTACACATAACCCCCCACTTTGAAGGACCCGTACTTGATGCAATGCTCTGCTGTTGTTATCTTCAAACACTCAACAACAGTTGAAACATGGACCCTGCAAATTATGCAGCTGGTCCTGGTTACATGGTTTTGGACCTGTGATGACCTCCTGATGTTCTGGTTTTCCTTGATCCCAACCACGTGTCTGGGGTCTGGGTAATGCTGCATTCCTGGCACCTGAGAGAGAAAGGCATAGAAACGAAAGTCAGAAGCAGCAAAGGAGTCTGAATTTATGACCACAGGAGCAAGACTTGACCTGGGTCTGGCAAGCCCACGAGTGGTTCCACATCCATGCTCAGAACTTCTTTCTTCCAGAAGACAGCAGGGCACCCAGCGCAGGAGACTCATGCCCAGGCCATGCCAGAAGAGAAAGAGTGGCTTTCCAACTCAAGGCCTGTGTCTTGGATACTTATGGTCGAAGCAAAGGGGACCTGTGTCTCAACATGGAATGCTCTCTCACCAAAATTCCTAGTGCCCACAGTCTTGCCAGGGGAGAACACTGAGTGAGCATGAAACCCAGCTATGTGTGCGTCTCATGGAATCTCAACATCATTTCCTGGGAAGTGATGACTTCTTGTCAAAATATCATTATCAAGTGATTTCAGGGAATGGGTTCATGAGGACGAATTTATGAAAGTGAGTAAATAAATTTTATAAAAATAGCTTGTAGCAGCTGGCATGACCTTTTAATGGTCATTTTATCAAACTGTCCATCTCCAGGTAGGATAGTCCCTGACATGGATGTGGTGCTCACATGGTTTCAAATACTTCTCTAACCATAAGACTTTCCAGGAGCTCCTAACTTTCTTCAATATTTTACACTTGCCTAAAAGGGAATTGTTTTAATGGGTATAGAGCTTATATTTTCAGTAAAAAGTTGCCTGAGTAAAACACATCTCTAGCAACAGATATCATATTGTTGGTAGTCAGGGAAGGACAGAGGCATGGGAAAGGGACCTGAAGAAACTTTCTGGTGATAGAAATGTTCTTTATTGTAATAGGGTGGATGTCGCATGGCACATGCATATACTCTGTCCATTATACAGTGTATAATGTTTATGGTATTTACAGCTGAACTTTGAACAACACAGGTTTGAACTGAGTGGGTCCATTTTTGTGTGGATGTTTGAATAAATACTTACTAAGGGAAACTAAAAGACTCTTCCTCCTT
Organism: Bos grunniens; assembly: GCF_055505025.1. NCBI lineage: Eukaryota > Metazoa > Chordata > Mammalia > Artiodactyla > Bovidae > Bos > Bos grunniens. The sequence continues at coordinate 14,630,007 of NC_141168.1, forward strand.
GGAAGAAAAGCAATGACAAACCTAGACATCCTATTAAAAAGCAGAGACATCACTTTGTCAACCAAGGTCTGTCTAGTCAAAGCTATGGTTTTTCCATTACTCATGTATGGATGTGAGAGCTGGACCATAAAGAAAGCTGAGTGCTGAAGAATTGATGCTTTTGAACAGTGGTGTTGGAGAAGACTCTTGAGAGGTCTTGGACAGCAAGGAGCAAACCAGTCAATCCTAAAGGAAATCAGTCCTAAATATTCACTGGAAGGACTGAAGCTGAAACGCCAATACTTTGGCCACCAGATGTGAAGAGCTGACTCCTTGGAAAAGACCCTGATTCTGGGAGAGATAGAAGGTGGGAGGAGAAGGGGGCGACAGAGGATGAAATGGTTGGATGGCATCTATGACTCCACGGACTTGAGTTTGAGCAAGCTCCGGGAATTGGTGATGGACAGGGAAGCCTGGCATGCGGCAGTCCATGGGGTCTCAGAAGTCGGACACGACTGAGTGACTGTACTGAACTGAAGGCACTGCCCAGTTTGGCTGAATCTGTAGACCTGGAATCCCACACACAGATGGATGAAGGTGAGGTTATACACAAGGTTTTGATGACGGTGTTGTGGATGTCTCAGACCCTAAAGCATACATGAGCTAAAGGTTAACTACAGGGCTTCCCAGGTGGCACAGTGGTAAAGAATCCAGCTGCCATTGAGGAGATGTGGATTTGATCCCTGGGTCAGGAAGATCTCCTGGAGAGGGAAATGGAAACCCACTGCAGAGTTTTGCCTGGGGAATCCCATAGACGAGGCGCCCGGCAGGCTACAGTGCATAGGGTCGCAAAGAGTCAGATACAACTGAGCACACACATATAATTCACACTTTAAAATATATTGCACACTCTTGTTAATTTCATGTGACGACTCATCAGGCATAAATACTTTTTTCCTGTCACTTCTGATCCCTCAACTATAGGATTTCAAGGTGACATATGTCCATTTCTACCTTTGCACCTAGAAAATGGTAGAAGAGGCTGTCAGAGTTTAGCAAAGGGAATCAAGAAGTCCAGAGTTTGTTATGTGCCAGGGACTTCCTGCTTATTAAGTACTTACACAACAGTGGAACATGCTGTGATGCTATTATAGTGTATCACCTTGAGGATGCCACAGATATTTAATTAAACATTATTCTGGGTGTTACATGAGGGTGTTGTTGGAAGAGATTAACATGGAAACAGGTAGACTTTAATATGAAGTTAGATTAACATTGTAACATTGTAAACAGATGACCTTTCATAGTGTTGGTGGACATCATTTAACCAGTGAAGACAGGAATAGAACAGAGAGACTGATCCTCCCCAAGTAAGAGATAATTGTCCAGGTGATGGCCTTCAAACTGGACCATTAGTTCTTCAGCTTTTGAACTAAAACACAGCTTTCCCTGGGTCTCTACCACCAGCCCAGTATACAGTTTTGGGACTTACCAGGGATGGGGGAGCCTGGTGGGCTGCCGTCTATGGGGTCGCACAGAGTCGGACACAACTGAAGTGACTTGGCAGCAGCAGCAGCCTTTAACAACTATGTGAACCTACCCCTTTAAAACATGTGTACATGTTTGTTCTATGGGGGACAGTTCTAAGGGGGCAAGGACCACAGGTGTTGACGACAGACGTGAGTCTGATTCCTTGTCTGACAGTAATGAAGTATGAGACCTGGGCAAGTCAGTTCCCCTCGGGTGTATAAACAATTAAAATAATACTTATCTTGCATGATCTTTGTGAGCATTAAAACACAGCAAAGAAAGAATGGGAAAATCTGTCCATTCTACCAGAGCCTGGGTCTGGCTGGCTGGCAGCCAGCACCCTCAAGGCCACTTCCTGAGCTGAGGTAGGAGTGTTTTTGTCCCAGAGGCAGCTGATCATGCAGGGCTGTGTCTTGGCTGCTGGCACAGAGATACACAGCTGAGTCCTTCAGCTCCAAGGAAGTCAAGTTCAGCTCAGAGCTAGAGTCACTGAACTGTTTTGCTGAGAATCGATCTGGCATGTTTTTTCCTCCACTAACTTGTCCGCGGTAATACTGAATGAGGAACTGGGGGCCCTGGCCCAGGGCCTGTTGGTACCAGTACACAGAGCGGTGTCCAGAGTCAGGGGAACATCTCAGAGTCGCTTGCTGCTTTCTTGATTTGATCAGGTATTTGGGGGTCTGGGTGACTTCAGAATCCACCAGACCTGTTGGGGAGGAGACAAGGAAGCTGAGGGCAGAGCACAGGGGAATCCTCCTGTTGCAGCCCTCATTGCCAGGCTTCTATCTCAGGGAGGCAAAGACATCTCAGAAGCTCCCACACTGTGTCCAGGACTCACCTGCTCCCAGGAGGCAGAGAGTCACACAGCAGAGGAGCCTGGAGCCCATGGCAGCATCAGGAACCCAGGACTGCTGCTGGCTGGGGGCGGGGCTCCTGGGGTGACTGGTGTAAAGTGCTGACCCTCGTGCTTCCCTGATTGGAGTATTTGCCTATGACATCACTGCTGTCTGTCTCTGCAGGCTGCCCTTGTCTACTAGACCCCTTGGCAGGACCCAGGGCTGGCTCCTCTATGCCCTTCCCTGTCCTGCACAGCCCCTCAGCAAAGGGTGGGTGTGAAGTGTGCATTCTCCCTGTGTCTCCATATGTCCACAATATGACTTCTTCTCCTCTCTCTGCTCCTTCCTGACACTCGTCACCGAGCCCTCACCAGCCACCCGAACCCCTCACCCTCCACTTCCTTTGCAGGGTCCCCCTGAGTACATCCTGAGGCTTCAGGGACGTCCCCACTCCCCTGGGCAGTGAGGAGTCTGCACCAGTTCCTTGTGTCCTGGAAGCACTGCTGCTGCTGCTGCTAAGTCACTTCAGTCGAGTCTGACTCTGGGCGACCCCATAGACAGCAGCCCACCAGGCTCCCCCGTCCCTGGGATTCACCAGGCAAGAACACTGGAGTGGGTTGCCATTTCCTTCTCCAGTGCATGAAAATGAAAAGTGAAAGTGAAGTCGCTCAGTCATGTCTGACTCTTCGAGACCCCATGGACTGCAGCCTACCAGGCTCCTTCATCCATGGGATTCTCCAGGCAAGAGTGCTGGAGTGGGGTGCCATTGCCTTCTCTGGCTGGAAGCACTAGGGGAACTCAAACCTGCTCCCTGATGCAGGCATGTAGTCAAGGTTCCCTTAAGCTCCGCTCTCTTGGGTGCCTCTTCAACCCCTCCCAGGCAGCCTGCTTACCATGGGCCCACAGTGGCTCCTAGTGGCCAATGGTTCACAGTCTCCTAAAGATTTGTACTTTAGGTCTAAAGCAGGAATAGAAATTCCCAAGAGCCCTCAGGACAACCCCTTCACACACACACACACGCGCGTGTGCATGTGCACACACACACACACACACACACACACACACTCACACTCCTGTTCTTATGCCTCCCCAGCCTGGCTGAATTAGGGTTGATCTTGACATCCACTCAGCCTCTGGAGGTAAAAGATTGTATGAAGAGACACTTCGACTAAGAAAAAAAAAATTGCTCCACCATTGCTATCATGGTAGTTTGCTAAGATGAAATAGTACAGGCCATATAATAAACACTCTGGTGGTCTCAAGTGAAACCATCCTGGAAATATGTATTCCATAGCTCCTTCTGATTAATCAGAAACCATGTATTTCCAGATTTTATGTTTAAATTAAGTATTGCCAAATTCTAAGTAGTGTACTTTATAAAGAGGTTATATATATATGAACCTATTGATTTCTATACTTATGAAATCTTGAAATAACTATCCAGTCAGTAGAAGACCTAGGAGGACTTTTCTCCAAAGAAGACATGAAGATGGCCAACAAGCACAAGAAAAGTTTGGCAACAATACTATCAGCGGAATGGAAGTCAAAACTATAGTGAGGCATCACCTCACACTGGTCAGAATAAGCATCATTAAAAAGTCTACAAGTAATAAATGCTGGAGACAGTGTGGAGAAAAAGGAACCCTCCTACACTGTTGGTGGGAATGAAATCTGGCACAGCTATTAGAAGAGTTCAGTTCAGTTCAGTTCAATCACTCAGTCGTGTCCGACTTCTTGCAACCCCATGAACTGCAGCACGCCAGGCCCCCTGTCTACCACTAACTCCCAGAGTCCACCCAAACCCATGTCCATTGAGTCGGTGATGCCATCCAACCATCTCATCCTCTGTCATCCCCTTCTCCTTCTGCCCTCAATCTCTCCCAGCATCAGGGTCTTTTCAAATGAGTCTTAGAAGAGTATGGAGGCTGTTTAAGAAACTAAAAATAGAGTGACTGTATGATCTTGCAATCCCACTTGTAGGCATAAAATTAGACAAAACTATAATTCTAAAAGATACATGGATCTCCATGTTCTTCATGACACTATTTACAATACTCAAGGTATGGAAGCATCCTAAATATTCATCAACAGATGAATAGTAGAGGTAGTATGTGTATACACACACACACACACACACACACACACACAGTGGAGTATTACTCAGCCACAAAAAGAATGAAATAATGTTATTTTCAATAAAATGTTTGAACCTGGAGATTATCATACTAATGGAGTAAGGCAGAGAAAGACAAATATTATATGATACAGCTTACAAGTGCAATCTGAAAAAAAGGACGTACAAACAAACTCATTTACAAAACAGAAATAGACCCACAGACATAGAAAAGAAACTCATGATTACCAATGGGGAAAAGTGAAAGTGGAAATTGCTAGTCGCTCCGTCGTGTCTGACTCATAGACTGTAGCCCACCAGGCTTCTCTGTCCATGCGATTTCCCAGGCAAGCACACTGGAGTCTGTCGCCATTTCCTTCTCCGGGGTATCTTCCCAACCCAGGGATGGAACCTGGGTCTCCTGCATTGCAGCAGATTCCTTACCGCCTGAGCCACAGGAGGAAGGTGCTGCTGCTGCTGCTGAGTCACGGCAGTCGTGTCCGCCTCTGTGCAACCCCATAGACGGCAGCCCACCAGGCTCCCCCGTCCCTGGGATTCTCCAGGCAAGAACACTGGAGTGGGTTGCCATTTCCTTCTCCAATGCAGGAAAGTGAAAAGTGAAAGTGAGTCGCTCAGTCGTGTCCAACTCTTAAGAGGGAAGGATCAGTTAGGAGTCTGGGATTAACATATATGCATTACAATATAGAAAATAGATAATAGATAATCAACAAGGACCTACTACACAGCACAGGGAATTATACTTGGTATTTTCTAATAGCTTACAAGGAAAAAGATTCTGAAAACATATACATACACACATATGTATTTTTGTTGCTTTTCAGTGACTAAATTGTGTCTCACTCTTTGTGACCCTATGGACTGTAGCATCCCGGGTTCCTCTGTCTTCCACTATCTCCCAGAGTTAGCTCAAACTCATGTCCATTTAATCAGTGATGCCATCCAACCATCTCATCCTCCATCATCCCCGTCTCCTCCTGCATTCGATCTTTCCCAGCATCCGGGATTTTTCCAGTGAGTCAGCCCTTCCCATCATGTGGCCAAAGTATTGGAGCTTTAGGTGCAGCATCAGTCCTTCCAGTGAATGTTCAGGGTGATTTCCTTTAGGATGGACTGGTTTGATCTCCTTGCAATCCAAGGAACTCTCAAGAGTCTTCTCCAACACCACAGTTTGAAAGCATCAATTCTTCAGTGCTCAGCCTTCTTTATGGTCCAACTCTCACATCCATGCATGACTACTGGAGAAACCATAGCTTTGACTAGACAGACCTCTATTGGCAAAGTGATGTCTCTGCTTTTTTTTTTTTTTAATGAAGTTTTATTAAAGTATAAAGGAGATAGAGAAAGCTTCTGACATAGGCATCAGAAGGGGGTAGAAAGAGTACCCCCGATGTCTCTGCTTTTTAATTTGCTGTCTAGGTTTGTCATTGCTTTTCTTCCAAGGAGCAAGTGTCTTTTAATTTTGTGACTGCAGTCACCATCTGCAGTGATTTTGGAGCCCAAGAAAATGAAATCTGTTACTGTTTCCACGTTTTCCGCTTCTATATGTGTATGTGTATATTTGCATCACCAAATCACTGAGCTGTACACCTGAAACTAAGACAACAGGATAAACCAACTATACACATGATACAAAGAAGAAACATAAAGAATCCCAACTCCAGCTTCTGAGATTGTCAGACTCAGGAGACTTAGAGAAACTGCAAGAGAGTGGTAACTTGGATTCACAACCACATTTAATTATAAGCTATATTTTTTTTAAAGAAACCATACTATGTTACTCTAATCACTTTAAAGCATACTCACCGGGAGCTGTACTAATGCGTATACTTTGATTAGAAGAGTGCTCAGTGTGGAATATTCTGGTAAGACTTAACACTGACATAGACATAGCCAAAAAAGAAAATGTTGAAATGTTCACACAAACTGGAAGTCTGGACTTGAATCCAGTTGTTCACACACTAGGATAAATATCTAAATTGTGCTAGGAAAAAAAAACCTCCATGCAGCTCTGTATACAATATATCCATGCGTGCTCAGTCATGTCCAACTCTTTGCGACCCCATGGACTGTAGCCCACCAGGCCCCTCTATCCATGGAATTTTCCAGGTAAAAATACTGGAATGGGTTGCCATTTTCTACTCCTGGGGATCTTCCCCACCCAGGGATGGAACCCACGCCTTCCACACCTCTCCTGCATCTCCTGCATTGAAAGCAAACCTTTTACCACTGAGCCACTCTATGTAAATGGGCATTAATTAACCCCTTTCACAAGTGTCAGAGTATCAATTATATATTTACATACTTGGCTTTTTCTATGAAAGTAAAGGTTGTAAGACAGTTTTTATAGAAGGACTTATGTCTCCCCTAAATTCAATTGTTGAAGTCCTAAATCCCCATAAGGCTGTATCTGAACTTATGACCTTGGAGGAGGTGGTTAAAGATGAATAACATTATGTGGGTGGGACTCTGACACAGCGTAACTAGCGTCCTCATGTGAGAGGAAGAGACACCAGAGCCATTTCTCTGGGAAAACCCAGAGGAGAGGCTCTGTGAGGCCACAGGGAGAAGGCAGCTGCCTCCCAGCCAGGAGCAGAGTCCTCACCGGAAACCAACCCTAGCCCCTGCATCTTGGGTTTCAGGCCCCAGAACTGTGAGAAAATCAGCGTATGTGGTCTAAGCCACACAGCCTGGTGTTTATTACGGCAGCCTGAGAAGATTCCCGGGAGGAGGGCATGGCCACCCACTCCAGTATCCTTGCCTGGAGAATCCCATGGACAGAGGAGCCTGTCAGGCTACAGTCCACGGAGTTGTAAGGGTCGGACACGACTGAGCAACTAAGCACAGCACAGCAGGAGCAAACTAGTCAATAGTATAGCCCCGCAGGAAGTCAGGATAAGAAGCAAAGAGGAAGGCAGGTCTGAGCCAGGCCCTGAAAAATGAGCAGTACCTGGTCGTGTGTGGGGAGGAGAGAGGGCCCGTGGGGCCGTGGGAAGAGAGAGAGAGTGGATGCAGAGGATTTAAGATGCATCTGTGTTTCAGGGAATTTAGCAAAGTTTGGTCACAGAGCGCGTTACCTCCTGAGATGGCCCCAAAGCGGTGATCTGAAGCAAATAGAATCTGAGTGTTGAAGGGATTCCAGGGAAGCAGAATTGACCTGGAGAGCCTCTGCCTGTGTATAACCAGGGGAGCCATGCCCTCTTCTGTGTGTGGGAGGCACTGAACCGTGCCCAGAGGACGCAGGCAAGGGAGAAAGGTCTAGAAAGAATAACTGAGGTCAACTCCGGGTTTCACACACCATCATCACGTCATCTACGTGGTGAGGACCTCACCCGGACTGGCCCCAGGTGATGGCGGTTGTTAGAGACACCGGTGACTCAAGACTGTGGGAGGAGGAAAGAGATGATTTGAATAACACAGTTGTTTTCTTCTTCTTTTTTTACTCATTTTCTAGCTCCAGATCTATTCTCAACCACTTCATGCGTAGTTTCTGCCCTGGACCTTCCCCATATGTCAGTGTCTTCTCCCTAAATTATACAAATCAAACGCTTGTGATGCTATTAGAATCAAACACTTATCATGTCATTTTGTTCACCAGGTGAACTCTCTCTTCCTCAAAAAAGAAGCCTCCAGTTAGTAAATGACAAACCCTTCCTCTCCCCTGGTAGCATCCAGTATCAGACAGGAAGGTCGTTTTGGAGCAAATCTGGTGATGTAAGCCCATTCTCTGAACACATCTTCTTGACCTCTCTTGTCCCTCCCTGCGTGGCACGAGAGCCCAGGACTGCTTTCCAGGGCCCCCAGTCATTTTTGTCTCCCACTGCAGTCCCCAGGCTCTCATGGATCTGGCAGCTCTGAGGTCGCTGCTGGCACCAAGGTACAGGGCCAAGTCAGTCAGCTGCAAGGAGCTCATGTTCAGCTCAGAGCGGGAGTCACGAAACCGTTTTGCTGAGAATTGATCTGGGAAGTTGCCTTTAGTTCTTTGCAGTTTCTTAAAACTCAAAGAAGAACTGAGGCACCTGACTCAGGGCCTGTTGGTACCAAGACACCCTGGGTGGTGGGGGGTTTGGCCAGAGGCAGGGGAGCGTCTCAGGGTCCCTCGCTGTCTTCTTGCTTTAATCAGGTATCTTGGGGTTTGGGTGACTCCAGAATCCACAAGGCGTGTGGGGAAGAAGATCGGGGCTGAGAAAGAACGTGGGAAAGAGCCCGATGCTGTCTTGGATTCAGGCAAAGTCAGGCTAGGAACATGGATTTTCTCCTGTGCCAAGGACCCACCTGCTGCCACGAGACAAAGAGCCACACAGCAGACAGGGCTGCAGCCCATGGCAGGAGGGGCAGAGCTGGGTAGGCGTCTCCTTGCTCAGAGCTCTGCTTCTCTGAGAGCTGGGGTTCTGGGCCTCCTTCCTCTGATTGGAGGAGAGGCAGTGACATCACTGCTCTGATGTCATTGCCTCTGCAGGTTCTCATGAGCCTGGCCCCCCCTTTCCAGGTCAGCTGATCCAGGAACCCTGCTCTGTTCTGCAAAGTCTCTTAGATGACATGTGAGCTGAATGTGCTAGTTAAGGCGAGGCTGGATTTAGGCCACACACTCTTCCCCATGGCTCCTTTGCTTTCCCTTTGAGGTAGGTGTTTCTCTACCTGTCCCTGCCCACTTCCAGCTCCATACACTTCATTTTTCCTGCAACCTCAGAGGCTCCCTCAGCACTGCATAGTTGAAGTTGATGGCTCCCAGCTGGGACAGCAAGCCTGCAAATTAGTGTCTGTGCTATTAAGTCTTCTAGAGGAAAACAGCACCACATAATGCTGTTTTTTAACCCTCCTGGTCCCAGGCACTAGCTCTATCTGCTTGCTCTGCCCCAGAAACTTCTGGAGTTTGGCAATCCACAGTGCCCCCACGAGACCTATGGGTGATAACCAAGACATTGACTTTGCCCTGAGATAATCATCATGGGATGTGTTTAAATTAGAAACTATTTCACTGGTTGCCTATTGCAGTATGGTCTTTGTTTGGTGGGGGAGGGGCTTTTGCTTTGTTTCTCCTAAAGTCACACACACACATACAAATCATATACAAGCCAGGCCTAGATGATTTGTGATTTTGTATTTTAAGCAAAAAAGAAATGTGGCCATGAAAGAACTGTTTTGACTTTAAGCAGTTTTTGATGAGCTGAATGGTACAAACCCGGCTTAGGTCAGATTAGACACTAAACTTGGTTTTCTTTTCATGACTGCAGACAACTGACTCAAAGCACACCACATAGGCCTTTTTACAATGTTCCCGCTAATCAGTTTACCCCAGAATAAGAAAATAATGCCCCTTGTTTCTGGAAAATCTCTTCTATCCTGTCTCTTTTAGAAATTCTCTTTTTGCCTCTGTTCATTGATAATAATATTCATACAATGCCAATTTGCCCATATATGAGTAAATGTGTATAGATAAATGGTCATATTTCTCTAGACTTTTCTTTGATGCCCAAGTAGGAAATTAAATATCCTAACCTTCTGTAACTATTATGCCAGAAAGGATACTAATGGATTAATGCATAATAACAATATTAATAGAGGGATTTGGGAAAAGAGATTCTAAGAAGGATTCATTTCCAGAGCCAGCATCTCCCATTGGAGATAATTTACATTGAATTACCTGTTACTTGGTCTTACACAGTGAATTATATAGAGTGAATATAGATATTCTAATGGAATCTATTTCTTGACTTTCTAAGTCTGAAGGCAACAAGCCCTCCAAGAACCATTGAGAAGAGATCCCTGATTCAGCTGCATGTGACACTGTTGGGCAGTACATCAATGTCATCGATGACCAGCTGATGTGCCAGCAAGCTAAGAGTGACCAGACCTCTTACAAGATCCACCCAGTGAAGGGAAATTCCACCCTGAGTGAATCTTCATGGATATAAGTCAGATCAAATTAACGCAAGCCCAGATGGCAATGTCCTGTAACTGAATACTTTTTATCAATTTTGTGTACACATAGCTCATTAAAACCATTCACAATAGCATCATATGTGTCTTATGGAGTTTCTGATAGTAGATAAGGAGAAGGTTCTACACAAAATCATAGAAATATGAGCAATCACTATAAATTACACTAAGGAAGGTGTATTTCTCTGCTTTATGGAACACTTGGCATCTTTTGGCATCAATTAGAAAAAATTGCAAGATTGCCAGTCAAAATGTAAGTATTTGAAGAAAAAAAGACCTCAGAAGATTGTTTAAGAGATGCCGGAGGCCCCATAAAAAACAGTCATTATATTTCAGACAAGAGAAGCCCGACTGATATTTTAACAATGGACAAAATGTGGAGCCACTGGCTTCTGGATCCTTCTAAAATTGCAACCTAGCATCACCTAGGTTGCATCACCTGGCTCCTTCATTAGGGGAACCTGATGAGGCAAGAGGTAAATGTGAGCACTAGAGATTCATCAAAAATCAAGAGAATATTCTGGAAAGACTGAAGCTCTTTGGGCCTGGAATATGAGTAAGATGAGGGGTGAGTCCAGGTCAGCAGTGAGAAAACAATTGGTGAAAATAATTTTCATTTTGCTCTTGCCTGACCCCTTCTTCACTTTGAGACAATCTTACCTGCATTTTTATCACAGAAATCAATAGCTGGGTATGAGATACCATTAAAGGACCAGAAAAAATAAAGTTAACTGTACAATATGTAGCCCGAGAAAGCGAGTTATTGAATTCAATGAATTAACAATTTAAAACAAGCATAACAAATATACTACATGAAGATCTGCAATATAAATAAGAATATAGAAGATGTTACCACATAAGAAAATGTAAGGCCAATTAATAGGAATTCTTAACCTGCAGCCCACCTAGCGTATTTTATATCAGCATTTCAAAATGTCGTATTATGGAGAAGGAGGTTCAAGTTATCAAATTCTCTAAGAGAAGCCAATGTTTCATGTAAACACTAAGTTTTTGTCCCAGTAAGAACTAGTATATATCCATCTTTTCCTGAAATAATGACTCCTATCATCAAGGAACTTTTTCCTTTATTTTCCCCCAAAACAAGATTTCAGCTAATAATCCAGATAAGATCTGTGAAGCTCTCCTTTGAAAACTAAGTGAAATTTCGCAGAGCTTATAAATTTCAAAAACTATGAAAATTCAAAGCCCTTCCAGGGGTTTCTGACCATGCCCATGGGATCTGCATTCCCCTGGTCTTCTCTAACCCTGTCACATTACCTGGCCAAAAAGCTAAGACTGCCTTTGATTTCCTCAAGAAAATTATGAAAACCCAATGAATTTCATAGATTCTACTGGAGATTTGGGTGGTGCTGTATGGCAGGGGTCCCCCACCTCTGGGATCTAGTGCCTGATGATCTGATGTGGAGCTGATGTAATAATAGAAGGACTAAAGTGCACAATAAATGAAGTGCACTTGAATCATCCTAAAACCATCCCCACCCCCTACATCTGTGAAAAATTGTCTTCCGTGAAACTGATCCTCGATGCCAGCAAGGTTGAGGACAGCTGCTTTAAAGGATCGGCCGGTGACTCAGAAATAAAGAATCTGCCTGTAATGCAGGAGACGTGGATTCAATCCCTGGGTTGGGAAGATCTCCTGGAGAAGGAAAGGGCAACCGACTCCAGTATTCTTGCCTGAGAAATCCCATGGACAGAGAAGCCTGGTTGGCTACAGTCCCTGGGGTCACAAGAATCGGACATGACTTAGCAACTAAACCACCACCACACTGCTAATTATGTCAAAATTATAGCCACTATACCAACCTTGCTTTTCAGTTTGCTTCCAACAGGTCTGTCTATTCACCTGGAGTGCCCTTGCACCCTGTTCAACCCGAAGACCTCATCCTCCTCCTAACCTGAAAAGAGCAAGGACCTGACCATCGGGTGGCTGTGAAGTGGACGGGACAGGGCCACGTGAGGTCTTGCTAAGCACACAGTCGTCAGTGAACACAGCTGGGCTTAAGCCATGGATTTAGCACAACAACAACATCAAACGACAGAGGAGAGCCTCCACAGTGCCTGCTCCTAGTAAATTGGAGGTGTTGACATTGTCATCTGGGGCAGGAAGCTTTCCAGTAATTTCCTAGATTTTTTTTTTTACCTCCATCTTCTCTGGAGCCCTCCAGGTTTCCTGTGTGGTATTTCCCACTGGTTGTAGTGCTAGTCACAACTCCTTTAAATCACCATATTTACTTCACTTCCCCATCATTCTACTTTTTTTCCAGCACAAACTGAAGCAACTAGAACTCATCTTCCTGGTGAGAAACTAAATGGTATCACCACTTGGGAAAATAGTGTACTCACTTTTATAAAGTAAAATAAGTACTTATACAACCCAGAAAGCCCACTCCTAGGTATTTACCCAAGAAAAATGAAAGTGTTCAGTTCAGTTCAGTCACTCAGTTGTGTCCAACTCTTTGCGACCCCATGAATCGCAGCACACCAGGCCTCCCTGTCCATCACCAACTCCTGGAGTTCACTCAGACTCACGTCCATCGAGTAAGTGATGCTATCCAGCCATCTCATCCTCTGTCATCCCCTTCTCCTCCTGCCCCCAATCCCTCCCAGCATCAGAGTCTTTTCCAATGAGTCAACTCTTTGCATGAAGTGGCCAAAGTACTGGAGTTTCAGCTTTAGCATCATTCCTTCCAAAGAAATCCCAGGGCTGGTCTCCTTCAGAATGACCTGGTTGGATCTCCTTGCAGTCCAAGGGACTCTCAAAAGTCTTCTCCAACACCACACTTCAAAAGCAATTCTTCGGTGCTCAGCTTTCTTCACAGTCCAACTCTCACATCCATATATGACCACAGGAAAAACCATAGCCTTGACTACACGGACCTTTGTTGGCAAAATAATGTCTCTGCTTTTGAATATGTTATCTAGGTTGGTCATAACTTTCCTTCCAAGGAGTAAGGGTCTTTTAATTTCATGGCTGCAGTCACCATCTGCAGTGATTTTTGAGCCCAAAAAATAAAGTCTGACACTGTTTCCACTGTCTCCCCATCTATTCCCATGAAGTGATGGGACCAGATGCCATGATTTTCTGAAGGTTGAGCTTTAAGCCAACTTTTTCACTCTCCTCTTTCACCCTCATCAAGAGGCTTTTTGTTCTTCTTCACTTTCTGCCATAAGGGTGGTGTCATCTGCATATCTGAGGTTATTGATATTTCTCCTGGCAATCTTGATTCCAGCTTGTGTTTCTTCCAGTCCAGCGTTTCTCATGATGTACTCTGCATATAAGTTAAATAAGCAGGGTGACAATATACAACCTTGACGTACTCCTTTTCCTATTTGGAACCAGTCTATTGTTCCATGTCCAGTTCTAACTGTTGCTTCCTGACCTGCATACAGATTTCTCAAGAGGCAGGTCAGGTGGTCTGGTATTCCCATCTCTTTCAGAATTTTCCACAGTTGATTGTGATCCACACAGTCAAAGGCTTTGGCATAGTCAATAAAGCAGAAATAGATGTTTTTATGGAACTCTCTTGCTTTTTCAATGATCCAGCAGATGTTGGCAATTTGATCTCTGGTTCCTCTGCCTTTTCTAAAACCAGCTTGAACATCAGGAAGTTCACAGTTCACGTATTGCTAAAGCCTGGCTTGGAGAATTTTGAGCATTACTTTACTAGCGTGTGAGATGAGTGCAATTGTGCGGTAGTTTGAGCATTCTTTGGCATTGCCTTTCTTTGGGATTGGAATAAAAACTGACCTTTTCCAGTCCTGTGGCCACTGCTGAGTTTTCCAAATTTCCTGGCGTATTGAGTGCAGCACTTTCACAGCATCATCTTTCAGGGTTTGAAATAGCTCAACTGGAATTCCATCAGCTCCACTAGCTTTGTTTGTAGTGATGCTTCCTAAGGCCCACTTGACTTCACATTCCAGGATATCTGGTTCTAGGTAAGTGATCACACCATCATGATTATCTGGGTCGTGAAGATCTTTTTTGTATAGTTCTTCGGAGAAGGCAATGGCACCCCACTCCAGTACTCTTGCCTGGAAAATCCCATGGATGGAGGATCCTGGTAGGCTGTAGTCCATGGGGTCGCTAAGAGTCGGACATGACTTAGTGACTTCCCTTTCCCTTCCCTTTCTGTGTATTCTTGCCACCTCTTCTGAATATCTTCTGCTTCTGTTAGGTCCATACCATTTCTGTCCTTTATCGAGCCCATCTTTGCGTGAAATGTTCCCTTGGTATCTCTAATTTTCTTGAAGAGATCTATAGGCTTTCCCATTCTGTTGTTTTCCTCTATGTCTTTGCATTGATCACTGAGGAAGGCTTTCTTATCTCTTCTTGCTATTCTTTGGAACTGTGCATTCAGATGCTTATATCTTTCCTTTTCTCCTTTTTTTTTCCGCTTCTCTTTTTTTCACAGCTATGTATGTCCACACAAAAGCATTATAATCAGAACACTGCTTATTGCAGCTTTCTACACAACAGACAAAATCTAGAACAATATATGTGTTCATCAGCTGTAAATGAATATAGAAATTGTGGTGAAAGTGAAGTCACTCAGTCGTGTCCGACTCTTTGCGACCCCATGGACTGTAGCCCACCAGGTTCCTCCATCCATGGAATTTTCCAGGCAAGAGTATTGGAGTGGGTTTCCATTTCCTTCTCCAGAGGAACTTCCCGACCTGGGGATCAAACCTGGGTCTCCTACATTGCAAGCAGACGCTTTACCATCTGAGCCAAATATACACAATATAAAAGAACAAACTACCAATAACAGAACAGTAAGGAGAAATAACGCAAGAACTATGTTACATGAATGATGCTAGTCGCAAAAAAGTGTGATGGATATCAGAACAGTAGTTACCAGTGGGGAAGGGGGTATTAACTGGAAGGAGACAAAACACACAAGAGGTGATAACACATCTGTATCTTGATTGAAGTGATGCTACTCGAGTGTATCTCTTTGACAAAATGCATAAAATTAGCATTTAATATTACTCATTTCACTGCCTGTAATAAAAGTGTGTCCCACTACCCAGAGTCAACAACCATTAATATTTTTGTATTATCCTTTTGAACAGTGCTCTTTCTAAAGTTACTTATAGACACTTTGTCAGATATTCAGAGCTCCCTACACTGTGGCTACTGTTGACTTGAAATAAATAGACTGCTCGGTATTTCTCCAGCAAAGACAGGCATGGCTGGCTAAAGAATATCACTGTCCATCTGCCTCTATAAGGATTAAGTTTTTAGCCACCACAGCTGTTGACCTTCAACACACCCCGAAAGGAGTTCAAGGAAGAGATCAGAAGTGAGGCACTCTGTGCTCTGAGAAAGCTGACAGACAGGCTTCAGATAGATACATTCAGAAGAAATGTTTCAGAACATGGGTCCTGTGTATTCCTGTACTTTGAAAAGCACTGTGACCAGCAGCAGCCTTCTACAGAGATGCACATAATGGTTGCACATAACCCCTTTGCCCAAATCACAGATACGGTTACCTCCCCCCAGCCCCCACCACCCCCATACCTTTCAGAGCAGTTTCTCAGAGCTCTCTCAGAGGCTGTCTCCCTGGCTATAGCCCTCAGTAGGATATTGAGTAAACCTGACTCACAGCTTTCTGTAGCTACGGTAAGTCACGTGCAAGTTCGTGCTTTTGTAGAGAGGAAAAGGAAGGTGGGAGAGCTAGAAAGGAAGGTCTGGTTCTTCAGTGACTGAATCCTTGACTGGAAAGAAGAGGAATCTTTCTTCCTTCTGTTGGGATCTGCTACCATCACAGGGGACAAGAGCTCCCCCTTCTGGTCTCCCAGATCTATTTAATTGAGTGAAAAGTGAAAGTGTTCATTGCTCAGTCACGTCTGGCTCTTTGCAACTCCACAGACTGCTGTCCACCAGGCTCCTCTGTCCATGGAATTCTACAGCAAGAATTCTTGAGTGTGTGGCCATTCCCTTCTCCAGGACATCTTCCTGACTCAGGGATTGAACCCGAGTCTCCTGCGGCTCCTGCATTGCCAGAAGATTCTTTACCACCAAGCCACCAAGCTTGCTGCTGCTGCTGCTAAGTCGCTTCAGTAGTGTCCGACTCTTGCAACCCCATGGATTATACAGTCCATGGGATTCTTCAGGCCAGAACACTGGAGTGGGTAGCCTTTCCCTTCTTTAGGGGATCTTCCCAACCTAGGGATCAAACCCAGGATTCTTGCATTGCAGACAGATTCTTTACCAGCTGAGCCACAAGGGAAGCCCTGGCAGATATATAACTCCTTGCTAAAAACTAGCAAGGGGGGCACTCTTTCTGCCCCCTTCTAATGTCTATGTCAGAAGCTTTCTCTATCCCTTTTATACTTTAATAAAACTTTATTGCACAAAAGCCTTGAGTGATCAAGCTCGTCTCTGGCCCTGGATCAAAATCCTCTCCTCCGGAGGTCATGAATCCCCAACATAGCTCATGGCGCACAGCCACAAACTTTCAATCTCTCCAGGCCATTGTTTAGGAACCCTCAGGTCTTAGCCTCTGAGAAGTCAGTCCAGTCTTCATCCATCAGGTTCAGAGCAAGCAGCTCTGGGCACAGGATGCCCTGTGCATGTTTGCTCTTGCCTAGTCTGTCCTCTGTGGTGACATTCTTGTTTGGACCGGATCCCTGCAAGCCCAAGAGCATGAGGTCACATACACAGGGCCAAAGAAACTCCCTGTGCTGGCCAGCAGCGTCCCACGGTGCTTCTGCCTTGTCTACCTTCTGTCCCAGAACATTCTTCTCCCAGCAGTACTCAGCTCTTCTGTTGAGATCCTTTGTCTTCTGGAAAGTTCCCAGTTGGGGGTTCCTGGATATTCCCTTGCAATTCTCCCCTCTCCTCTCCAGTAAGCCAGTCTCCACTCAAAGATAGAAGGAAGGCATGTTTTGAAAAATAGGAAATAACACAGAGAGCAGAAGAGAATACAGAGGTTGCCCTGTAGGCTCTCCAGGTCACTCACTGGCCAGGTCTGTCCCATTGCTGGGGGCCATAGCCATATTCCGTGGTGCCTGGGAGCCTTTCCTGAATACCACAGCCCCAGATGTCCTGTGCAACATGTCTTCTTCTGCAAATTAAAGCTGATTTTGACCTGTGCAAATAGAAAGCAGCTTCAGCCTCCGAAACCCCCACCCCCACCCACCGCAGTCTTGGGCAGGGCATAGAGACGCTGTGGAGTTTGTGAAAGGGCAGGAGGCATCTCTGCGAGGCTGTGGGCAGGCTGCTGGCATAGAGGAACATGGCCAAGTCCCCTAGTTGTGCAGGATGCATCTTCAGAATGAGGTATATGTCATCAGGCATCTCAGCTGAGAAGCAATACTCCATAAAGTGTGCGTTTTCTGAAGGCTCTTTGTTGTAGATGGACATCAGAAACTCCATGCCCTTTCCCGGGGTCTGTTGGTACCAGTAGAGGTACAAATGACCAGGCATAGGGTCACACCTCATGTCACATCCCATCCCATCTCTGTGATGTAATGGGGGGGGCTCTGGCTGACACCAGGTACCAAGTGTCCTGTGGGAGGGCACAGAGGCCAGGAAGAGAATGAGGCAAAGGTGTGGAACTGCCTTTCAGTCAAGGGAACGGGATGGGAGTTTCCTACACACCTCCAGGATGCACTTACTCCCAGGAGACCAAGGACTGCCCAGCAGAAGAGCCTGCTGTCCATGAGGGTGTCTGGCAGGGCTGAAGCCTCTCCCAGTCGGGCATCTGGTCCTTAGCAGCCCCAGGGAAGAGATCCTGTGATGACGTCACAGTCCTGGGCAGCATCCACAGACTCAGGAGTGCCCCACAGGAGGGGGCCTTAGTGCCCATGGACATGTGATGCTCTTAGGACTGGCCCTTGTGTGTCCTGAGGGGTGCAGACTCCCAGCCCCCAAGCTGCAGAGGGACCCTGGGAGAATACAGGCTTCAGGACACCTAGGCCCAGTGTGAAGATCCCAACAGATAGGGGGGACCCACTCCCCTCCCCGATGGCAAATTCAAAGCCACAATCTGGGGGCATGGACTCTGTGTGTCATAGTTCTGAGCCTAATGATGAAAACATGGGGAATGAAGAGACCAAAGGAAACAAAACAAAAAGAATAACCCTACAAGTGTCACTGTGGAGAGGAAATGCAGTGAGAAGTTGAGACCGGAAACCTGGAAGGACATTTCAGTGCGAGGGAGGGAGAGCAGGCGAGAAAGTAAGCACCCAGCCCAGCATGCCAGCCCTCAGCGAGGGGTGCAGGGGCCTGGTGGCTGCCTGAGGGGTTGAGAGCAAAGGCCTGTGCAGATGTGGGACTTTGATCAGGGTAGGACTCAGGTTCTAGCCTTGAGTGGGAAAAGGACAAATAAGAGAACAAATGAGCTGGATTACAGGATAAGAGAACAGGTGAAGACAGAGGACAGATTTCTCACACCTGCTTCCCAAAGCTGGGTCTCTCACTGTCCTTTGTGGGGACTCCACCCGTGGACCCTTGCCTGGGAGTCCTTCTCTGATTCCCAAAGCTCCATGCTGCTCGGCCATGGGTGACCACAGCCTTGGGTGCAGGGGTTCCTGAAAAGGAGAGGCACAGAAGCCAGGCACCTGCTGAGCTCCCAGCAATGCACCCCCCCACAGGGCAGCAGAATCCTTCTTATCCTCTGGCCCCGTGTAGAGCATGAATCCTGGGATGCTGGCATTTGTTTAGAGGATCCTGGGGGTGCTGGTGTTTGTTTGGAGGATCCCTGTGAAACCTTAAGCCAAAGCATCCACTTAACAGCAGGCTTGTTTATTTCACAATAAGCAAGGCATTAGAATACTAGATCGGGATGTGTTTATCTTTTAACTATTTGCCAGGGCATTGTGACACTCAGCTTTAAAAAAAAAAAAATCCCCACACTCTAAAGACATAGAATAGAGTCACTGTGTGGATTGACTTGGCCAGAGGTGTTATGGTTTGAGGCTCTATCAGGGGCCCTCATCCATGGAGGGCCCTCTGTAGGAAAGAGAAGGGAACCTTTGTGTAGATGGCAGACAGCTCACCCTCCAGGACGCAGGGCTCTCTACCAGCCCTGGGCTGTGGGTATGTGCAACCCCGAGGCTGGAAGATACAGGGTTCAGCAAAGACAACCCCAAACACAAAGTCCTGCTCCGAAACGTCAGGAGGCCGCTGCCTGTTCTCACCGCCTGTTGTGACCAATGATCCAAGGACATGGGACGCTATGGCTGATATGGCAGGGTGTGAAGACCTGAAGAGACAGAAGAAGAAAGGAATCAAGCCTGAAGGGTTAAGGCTGGAGTGGAAGAGAGGCCAGTGAGGAGCTGAGCCCTTGAACAAGCAGCCAGGAGGGTGAACTGGAGAACAGCGATCCCAACAGGATCGGGGGTCCATGGTCCTCAAGGGCAGGAACGGACAGAGACCCTGGAGAGAGAACGAGGTGCTTTGAAGAAGGTCTGAGCATATCTGGAGCTGGGATCTGGGCTGAGATCCGGGGTCTAGCTTGGATGGAAGGCGAAGTCGGAGAAAAAGCACCTTTTAGAAGGAGGGTAGGTAGGACTGCTGTGGCCAGAGGGTCAAGGGTCTCATGAAAGGGTTCCCAGAGGATCAAAGCGATTGGGAAAGGCAGATGAAGAAACTGCTCAAACTTGAATGGCTTGGCACAGTCTTTCTCAGGACGAGCCCGGCAAACACTGCTGATGTCTGGGAAGAAACTCTCCACCACGGTGCCAGGTGACCCTACAGGCAGGGCTATGGTCTGATGGGAAATGCCAAACCAAGACTGGGATGGCCCCCACGGCTTCCTGTCTGGACCCTGGAGGTTTGTGCACAGGAAGGAATTGCCTCTGCAGGGCTGTGTCTCTACTGCTGGCGCAGAGATAGACGGCGGAGTCCTGTGGTTTCAGGGCGTTCAGGTCCAGGCGGCACTGAGAGCTGTCTGGGCATTCAGGCCAGAAGCGGCTTGGAACACTCTCATTTCCAGCGAGTTCCTGGTAGTTGTGGATGAACATGAGCTCTGGCGGCTTCT
Source organism: Bos grunniens (assembly GCF_055505025.1). NCBI lineage: Eukaryota > Metazoa > Chordata > Mammalia > Artiodactyla > Bovidae > Bos > Bos grunniens. The sequence continues at coordinate 14,650,433 of NC_141168.1, forward strand.
GGGCGCTCTGTTTATACCAGTACATAGCATTATGTCCCAGATGTTGTTCACATGTCAAAGATTTCTTGTCCGTCATTCCCATGACTAGGTATTTTGGTATCTGAGTGATCCCAGGGTCCGCACAGACAGCTGGGAGAAAAGGACAGAATTCAGACAAAGGCCAGAGGGGAAGGTGTTGCTGCAGCCACAGGGAAATGGTATGGGGTCCGGGGACAGCCCGAGTGAACTCCAGACTCACCTATGCCCAGGAGACAGAGGACCACACAGCAGAGCTGCCTGAAGCCCATGGTGGATCAGGGTCAAGGTGGGTGCCCTGGGTGTGTGTGGGGTGGGGGTGGGGGTGGGTGGGCTCTGGCCTCCTCGGCCTTGGTTGGCGGTTTTGTCTGTGACGTCAGTATCCTGTCAGTCTCCCCAGTGCCGAGGGACGTTTCTTCTTCCCCTTTTCATGCCTTATGTAGATTCTGATAGAAGGTAGATTTGAATCCACTGGGCTGGGATAGTCCTCTGACAGTCAGCTCTTTGGCTATTAGCTGCTCTCCTCATTATATAGATTCTCCCCCTGTCCCGCTCCCTTCCAAGACCTGCTCTCAGACAAACTATATCCCCTTCAAGACATCTCCTTCTTCCCTGCTCAGTCAGGCAGGACAACATTCAAAACACCATTTCTCTCAGTGTCTAAGCTCCAATACTTTGGCCACCTGATGCAAAGAGCTGACTCGTTGGAAAAGACCCTGATGCTGGGAGAGATTGAAGGCGGGAGGAGAAGGGGACAACAGAGGATGAGATGATAGGATGGCATCACCAACTCGGAGCAGGAGTTGGAACAAACTCCAGGAGATAGTGAAGGACAGGGAAGTCTGGCGTGCTGCAGTCCATGGGGTCGCAAAGAGTCCCATATGACTGAGCGACTGAACAACTAACTCCCTGGAGCGCCTTTGCCCAGCTGTGTGGAGGGAGGAGAACCGAAAGGCCATAGTCCTGTTCTGGACCTGTGCCCATCATTAAAAGGCATGATACCATGATGCCAGCCAGAAGCCAGACCCTGGGAAGAGTGCTGAGAGGGCCATACAAGAGATAGGCCAGTCTTTGTTCCTGTTAAGGTGCTGCCCTTGTGGCTCAGCTGATGAAGAATCTGCCTGCAATGCAGCAGACCTGGGTTCAATCCCTGGGTGGGAAGATCCCCTGGAGAAGGGAAAGGCTCCCCACTCCAGTATTCTGGCCTGGAGAATTCCATGGACTGTATAGTCCATGGGGTCGCAAGGAGTCGGACACGACTGAGCGACCTTCACTTCACTTGTGCCTGTATTCAGGGTACAGGGCTTGGCTGGGCTTAAAGCAAACAGGTTGCCACAGGACAACAGCACAAGGCAAACGGATCTCAGTTTGAAAATGACTTTGATGTCTTTGAGAAGTCTACAAATGACGCACCCTACTGATAGTAAGGATGGAAGGCAAACTCCCTGCTCCCTACCTCACCCCCTCCTCACCACCCCCTCGGCCTCTCCCCCACCAGCCTGGGCGTTTCTGCGGAGCCAGAGCGCCTCCCTGTGGCCAAAGCAGCACATTCTCCAGATCGCAGGCCTCTGACCCCCACAGCGCCTGCAGCCCAGATCTATCATCTGTTCCACAGACCAGGAGCTTCCGTGATAGATTCGAGGCTCCAGGGAATCACGAAGAAGAAAGAAGCACCTGAAACAACCAAACAGTCGGCAACAGTTCCATCCATCCACGTAACTAGGGCATTCCAGTTTTTACCCAACAGACATCTGTTGTGTCTGGATCCCTAGGTGTGAACAAAACTCAGACCTGCAGCTACTACCCAGGTCCCTGTAGAGCTTACAGGCCATCTTGATTTGTTCAATGAATACTCACTGAGCAACAGCTAGGAGCAAGCACAGAACATCAACACGTTCCCCCCTGGAATTCTATTGTGATGGGGTAATTACGCCGGTGGCTCAGATGGTAAAGAATCTGCCTTCAATGCAGGAGACCCGGGCTCGATCTCTGCATCAGGAAGGCCCCGGAGAAGGGCATGGTAACCACTCCAGTATTCTGGCCTGGAGAATTCGTGGACAGAGGAGCCTGGTGGGCTTCAGTCTGTGGGGTCACAAAGAGTGGGACAGGACTGAGTGACTATCACACACGCACACTTCCGCTTAGTCACGGACAACCACTAGGGACTCAAATGTATCTCATATGAAGTTTGAGAAATGCGCCAGTGTTTCAGTATTTAATCACTTCATGCATGTGACAGCATATTTACAGTTGCTGCAGCTGCTACAACACAGGAACTGAGCCGAAATGATCTCCAAAGCCCTGTGCATGGCTAGCATGTTAGACACCAAACCAGGCCCATACGCTGTCCAGACAGCTTTCCAACCCGGGACTAGCTTAGATGACCCAAGGTGAGTCACTCTATGTTGTTGCTGTTTGAAGACACTCGGCTGGAAGACAGTGGCCTGTCCCAGTTAGAGAGAGAGAGAGAGACATTGGTGAACAAGCTGTGAGTCCCACAAAGACCCCAGGACAAAGCACTGGTAATAATGAGCCCGCACGCTAGGGCTCCCTAAGAGGATTGTGTGTGTGTGTGCTAAGTCACTTCAGTCCTGTTTGACTCTTTGCCACTGTAACCCGCCAGGCTCCTCCTCCATGAGATTCTCCAGGCAAGAATACTGGAGTGAGTTGCCGTGCCCTCCTCCAGGAGATCTTCCTGACCCAGCGATCGAACCCACGACTCTGATGTCTCCTGCATTGGCAGGTGGATTCTTTACCACTAACACCACCTGGGAAGCCCCTAAGAGTATTTGCTCCTAGCAAATGCCACAATCAGATCTGCCAGGATAAAACCAGAGCCTCTCCTCTACATCACCCACAAGATCCCTCAGCATCCCCTTCATAATCTTTAAAGCAGAATATTTCACTTGTCTTCTAATGGTACATCCCACCCGGACTCTATCTCCCTTCTGATGCATACTGCTACCAGCGTTCCTATACCAAAATATGTTGATCGTGTTATCCCGCTTAAGGTAGGACCACTGTCTAGCTCCTGCCAAGAGATTAGTGGTGAAAACTCCTTTCCACATCCTTAATACCCTGCATCATCTGGGTACTTCCTGATCTCCAGGAAGCTTCAAATATGACACTCAATCAGAATTGGGATGAATGGTCCTGTATTCCTTCTTGGAAGAAGGAAGTCTGCAGTGGACAAGTCTGCCTCGGCCGGTGCTTCTGGCTCACCCTTTCTAGGTCACCTGTTGTTGGGCTGCACCCTGCAGGCCTGCAAGCCCTGTGGTCGTCCAGGACAGTAAAGAATGAGTCCAGAGACAGTGACAGAGACGTCAGTGGTTTACTGGACAGGAGATCATACACAAAGGGCGCTGGAGCAACACCCCCTCGTGCACAGGCAGGACGTGGCAGCAGTCTTAGCTACTCGGGGAGGACGCTACCGTTTATAGGGGAATTGATGTCAGGTGGGCGCATCAGTTGCAGGGACTAAGCACTATAATTAGGAGGATTGGAGAGTCATGTGAGTGGAGCATGGCCTGGACAAGCAGAGGCTGTTCAGAGAACAAGAGAACAGCCATCTTAAGTGGCCTGACCATACGCCTGTCACCGTGGACATTCCTGCTTCTCCAAATCTTTTTTCCATTAAACAGTGAACTCATTGATAATCTGAATTTCCTTTTGGTCTTAGAAACTTTTATCTTCACCTCCTCCTCCTTTTGACTTTTGCTCATCAAGCATTCTTTGCGAATAGTGTGTTTTCAGTCAGAACAATGTGCTCTGCAGTATGTATAGCAGAGGAGGGCAAGGAATGGCTTCTCCCTTCAGTTAAGATCTTCAGGGCATGGGACAGGGTCCTTTCTTGTTTGTGGAGTCCTGAGTGTTCTCGAGAATTTTAATTCCGCTTCTCTGCTCCGGCTGAGAAGTACAATTCTGTAAGGCTTTTGTGGGTCTAACTGTAGAACAACAACATGCGGTGTGCTCCAGGATGCCCTGCAGATGGAAACTCTTGGGGAGCCTTGAGCTGGGTGAACGCATAGTCCCACAGGTTTCCTGCCTAGGCCAGGGGCTTTGTGCACGAGCAGGCAGTGACTCTGCAGGGCTGTGTCTTAGCTGCTGGCACAGAAATACATGGCAGAGTCGCCTGGCTCCAAGGAGTCGATGTGAAGGTTTAAATGAGCTTTGTCAGGAGACTCCGGTGAGAAACGACTTGGCACCGTTTCATTTCCAACGAGTAGCTTATTATTGTAGCTAAACATAGCCTTCAGCAATTTCTTGGAGTCCTGCTTATACCAATACATACTATCATGGTTCAGCTTTTGCTCACATTCTAGGGATGTCTTAGTTCCCATCTGTGTGAGGAGATATTTTGGAGTCTGGAAAACCCCTGTGCCCCAGGTACCTGAGAAGGAAAGAAACAGAACTCAGATAAGTCCCAGGAAATAGCCAGGCTTTGGAGGCTTGATGGGTGGACTTAGAGACTCAAAGAGGGATCCAGCCGCCTGGACCCGGGACTCACCTACTCCTAGGAGCCCGAGGGCCACACAGCAGAGGAGCCTGGAGTCCATGGGGGAGCCCTGGCCCAGGACGCTGGTCCTCAGTGGTAAGAAGACCAGGCTGCCATGCTCACTGCCCTCCCAGGGGCTGGGCCTGTGACGTCACAGCCCAGAATGACTTCCTCATCCTCAGGCCTCCTCTAACCTGCTCCCCTCCTTCTCCGTGGTTACACTCGCTGTGTGCAAAGCGAGGTTCATTTCTATTCCTTTCAAAGGAGTTTGGGATTCCTAGGGATACTATGAGTACGGCGAGCAAGTGGCCTCAAGGATGCTTCTCTGATGGTCATTCTGTGCCAGCAGCTGCCTCCTTCCTCTCTCCCTGCCCCAGGACCTGGCCACCTCCTTCTTGGTACCCCATGCCATGTCCCTCCCTGAGTCAGGCTGGTTTCCTTCCTCTGGATCTTCTGCTTCTCCATCACAATAATGCAGGGCAACCCCACTCACATCTTGGCTCCCTTGAATGTGTGGTTTATGCTAATTATTTCGGTTATCATCAAGAGACTGACTCTGAGGTCTCCCCGAGAACCAGCTGCAGACCACACACAATCATGCATTGCTCTTAGTTAGGAGCACACTCTGCTGATGAGCCTTTGAGAGGAATAAACCGAAGCCCTATTCCCAGTGATGTTCTCTGTTAGAGAGGTGGAGCCACGAATGGAATAGAGGGAAATAAGAATTCGGCAGGTGACCAGAACTTGAGATTAGAGAGGAGAATAATAACACGAAGTTGGGAAAATCTAAACAGGATGATATTACTGCCCTTGCTTTGTCTATAGGTCACGTTCCCTTTCGGTACAAAGTTTACAGCTCAATAGGGATTCCCAGGTGGCTCAGAGGTAAAGAATCTGCCTGCCAGTGCAGGAGTTGCCAGAGACACAGTTTCGATCCCTGGGTTGGAAAGATCCCCACCTCCCCCAGGGGGCAATGGCAACCCACTCCAATGTTCTTGCCTGGGAAATCCCATGGATGGAGGAGCCTGGTGGGGTAGAGTCCCTGGAATTGCAACACGACTGGGCACACAAAGCATGCATTAAAGCTCAAAACCCAGCCTGGTGGTTCTCAGCCTCCATGCTACTGAAACACTGCAAGGATAATGTTTGGTTGCGGGGCTGTAGGGTGTTTAGCAGCACCGCTGGTCTCTCTGCCTTGCCTGCCTGTAGCACTCCCCACCCCTGTTGTGACAGCGAAAACTGTTCCCAGACTGTGGCGTCACCCCCATTGAGAACCTGTACTGTGTGCTCAGCCGTGTCCGATTCTTTGCCACTCCAAGGACTGTAGCTCGCCAGGCTCTTCTGTTCATGGAATTTTCCAGGCAAGAATACAGAAGCAGGTTGCCACTTCCTGCTCCATTAAGAACCTCCCTCCCTTTTTTCTTTCTCAGGGTCCTTGCCCTCCTCCACCAGCCTCTGGGTTTCCATGGGGCTGCAGCGCCTCTTAGCGGTCAAAAATGTGTAGTTCTCAGATCTCGATGCTCCTGGGACTCCCTCTCCCGCAGCCCTGAGTAGTATCTGTCAGCAAGGACCCTGAGTAAAACCAGGGCACCAAGCGCCATGGACGTTTCACACACACAGACACACAAGTGCACAACGTATAGCAACACTGTCAGCTAGTAGTGAAAGACCTCCAGAGACAGACCCAGTGGTTCATTTGATTTTCACTGAGCGCAGAACAAGCACTAGAGTCGTAACAGTGAACAAAACAGAAATGACCTCTGTCCCGGAAAGCAAGCTTTCTGTGCTGGCATCGTTGAATTGTTGCTTAGTGCAAAGCCGGAGTAAGACAATATTCTCCTCTCATGATGTTTATCTTCTGATGACAAAAAGAAATTTACAGATTACCCTAGACCAGAAACATAAAATATATTTTATAGTTGTTAGAAATGTAATCAGTATTAATACAGTTAAATACTGTCCTGAACATGGTTTCCCATTTTTTCATCTATGAAACAATGAGCTGTAATAAATAATGTCTAAGTCTCTGTCTGGTTTTAAAATTGTATGATCCTAACCAGGGTCAATGGCACCCCACTCCAGTACTCTTGCCTGGAAAATCCCATGGACGGAGGAGCCTGGTAGGCCACAGTCCATGGGGTCGCTAGGAGTAGGACACGACTGAGCGACTTCACTTTCGCTTTTCACTTTCATGCATTGGAGAAGGAAATGGCAACCCACTCCAGTGTTCTTGCTTGGAGAATCCCAGGGACAGGGGAGCCTGGTGGGCTGCAGTCTCTGGAGTCGCACAGAGTCGGACACAACTGAAGCGACTTAGCAGCCGCAGCAGCAACCAGGGGCAGCCCTAGAGGTTTGTTGCTGATGGCTCTTATACATCCGCTTCCCTGGGGTGGTTCAGATGGTAAAGAATCTGCCTGCAATGTGGGAGACCTAGGTTCAGTCTCTGGGTTGGGAAAATCCCCTGGAGAAAGGAACTGCTGCCCACTCCCGTATTCTTGGCTTGAGAATTCCGTGGACAGAGGAGCCTGGTGGGTCACGGTCCACGGGGTCACGAAGAGTTGGACAGGACTGAGCGACTAACACACTACCAACCAGGGTCAGCACGAGATGTTTATTGGCTGGTGGTTCTCACGCATCTGATATCCCGGGTACCTACCTGATTATATCACACGACTCACATGTGAAGCTACTCAAAGAAAAGAGGGAAGAGAAGAAGGCAGGGAGAAGAAAGGATAGATGGAAAGAAGAGTCAAAAATGAAACTGACAGGAAGCTACATATGTTAGTGATTCTGACCATAGAAGTGACGGTCATTTAAAAAATGATGAATGAAAGTCACTCAGTCGTGTCTGACTCTTTTCGACCCCACGGACTATACAGTCCTTGGAATTCTCCAGGCCAGAATACTGGAGTGGGGAGCCTTTCCCTTCCCCAGGGGATCTTCCCAACCCAGGGACTGAACCCAGATCTCCCGCATTGCAGGCAGATTCTTTACCAGCTGAGCCACAAGGGAAGCCCTCTTCTTAAAAAGTAGATTTCAAATGAATTACTTATATTGGGTTTCATGCACATACTCTTGAAAAATCAGGTGCAAATCATCCAAAGAGATACCAGAAGAAAACTTATGGAAAGAAACATGCCTCGCATGAGCTATGTCAGTTCTGTTTATTGTTTTCTGCTTTTTACGGGGGAGTTTGAAAGCACTGTTTTTCCCATTGCCTTTCAATAATTGCCCAAAGGAATGAGGGGAACAAAGAAATAGCTTCTTTGTGCTTCTTTTCTGATAGGTCCAGTTAAATCAGAGAAGCCTCTGCAGGGAGAATGGGGGGCTAATGCTGGGATGTCTGGGAAGTGCAGGGTTTAATTACAGCGAGAATGTAAACAGGAGAAGAAAATACAGTGATTTTAGCTTGAAGATCATTTTATCCACAAAAAGGTGAAGAGTCATAGGACTCTGGTGCTGAGGCAGAAGACCGGAGAAAGTAGAGCAAAAAAGAAACAGGCTGAAACAATATCAGGATGTGTGTTTTGGACATTGGCCGTATTTTTGGCTGTCTGATATTTGAACTCCTTCTCATATTTGGACAGTTTTGTTAGTGGGAAGAGGCATGTATTAGCATGTTTTGAAAGTTCAACCCTCCTCCCATTCTGGAACCAAAACTTCCACCCCAGCCTCTGCTTTCTATGAGTTTCACAGTAGCAGGGTTTCTCCTGACAGAGCTGTCCCTTTTCACCACTTCTCTAAAAAGGTGGCGGGGTAGGTGGGACTGAGCTGTGTGCTATGGCAGAGTGGGATGGAAGGAAAAATCTCATGATCCCAATTCTGTTGAATTTAGTTACCTGAGCAGAGTCCCATGAAGATTTCAGTGTCATCAAATTTCATCTCTTTCTTTACTGGTGCTCAAAATTAGCTTCTTAGGTTTGTGAGGTTGACAAAGACTGGTTTACCTTCCATTCTACTCACCTGGCTGCTAGTTGTTGGTGGCTCTGACCTTGAAAAGAAATCTCCTTTCTTATTGACAAAAATACAAAAGTCAATGTACATGTTAATTCCTGGAGGTGGACCAAAGGCCATTGTTTTTCTAAATGAAAATCCAGATTACAACCAGATGGGACAGTCTGTACCTTTCACCTAATAAGCTAATGCCACTTACCTATTTAGCCTTTGAAATCTCATCTAACTTAAAATGTTTACATTTACTATTTCTATTATTATATGGATCACAAATGTTTAAGCGTTAGGTCTTTGAAAGTAATACAGACAACAATTGACAAATGTTAAACACAATACTATGATGTGAAGGTGTTACTTATTACATTTCAAAAATGAGTAGATCTCACCTTATTTTTGCTTTAAAGGAAGACGGTGTAGATGTTTTGCTGGGGTGGGAGTGAGGAAGGTCCAGAGGACCCTGAGTTCTCAACCCCTAAGTCAAAGGTAGTCACTCTGAATATTCAATATTGAGCTTAGAGGTATGTGCTCTTGTATTTTCTAATGTTTATAACTTTCAACAGATTTTAAAAGTAGCTCATAATAAGTTAAAAAATTAGATTTGAGCATGGACAAATGAGTTGGCTCAAATCTAAATTCCTTAACTTATTATGAAACAGAAGCCTTCAGTTAAAACAAAGTGAAAAGTCATATTTAGATCTATCTCTTGGATGTCTGTCTCTTCTATCTCTAGGCTTTTGGCATCAACTGTTTTCATGTGTGGACAGTTCTAGGTTCCAGGCATCACTGTTGACAGAGATGGAAGTCCAGAAGAAAGGTTGTTGCTGATATTTTAATGAAACCATTTTATCAGACCCTGAAGTGTGATTTCCTGTCATTGCTCCCAGCTCTCTTATTCCAGGAAGGAGGAGGAACACCCAATAGAGGGGTATGAATAAAGCCCTTTTAACTGTAACCCCCTGATACTCTGGAGTGTCAGATGGGGCTCCAGGTCCCCTTCTGCCTCATCAGTAGGGCTAGAACAAATAATTTTAAAATTTGCATGGAAATGTGAATTCTGACAGAGATATGATTTATTTATGTTGGCACTTCAACAAAACTCTATTATGTGAATCAAAGATCATGTCAACCTCTGCATCTCACCAAATTTTTTCTGTGGCTATTAATTTTACCCATGAGGATATTAAAGTTCAGGGACCAAAAAAAAAAAAAAAAAGGCAAAAAGCTACTGACTGAATGAAGGCTAGAACTCTGGTCCCGGATCTAAACATTGCTTTCCAATATGTTGTCACTGCTCCTTCTTTGGTAAAACGATCTATTTCTGTCAGAATTTCCTTTTTCCTGCCCTGTTCTCTGTCATTCCAACATTCTGGCTCTAAATCCTCAACCCCTCTCTTCTTTTCTACCTAAAATATTGCTTGAAGAAAAGGCAACAAATTAGATGGTACTATTTCAAGTCATACTTGATCACTGAAAATGAACACCATTTAATTTCAAGTCTGAATGTTTGTTGCTGTTCAGTCACTCAGTTGTGTCAGACTCTGCGAGCCCATGGACTGCAGCATGCCAGGCTTCCCTGTATTTCACTGTCTCCCAGAGTTTGCACAAACTCATGTCCACTGAGTCAGTGATGCTATCCAACCATCTCATCCTCTGTTGTCCCCTTCTCCTCCTGCCCTCCAGCTATCCCAGCATCAAGGTCCTTTCTAATGAGTTGGCTCTTCGCATCAGGAGGCCAAAGTATTGGAGCTTCAGCTTCAGCATCCATCCTTCCCATGAATATTCAGCATTGATTTCCTTTAGGAATGACTGCATTGATCTCTTGCAGTCCAAGGAGTCTTCCCCAGCACTACAGTTTGAAAGCATCAATTCTTCAGCACTAAGCCTTCAAGTGTGGATGTGGGGCATTTAATGGTTTCATCCCTATCTTCTGAAGCAGGGTTGACAGACTGTGACCCAGAAATAAGCTGGCCTGTAGCCTGTTTTAGTAAATAAGCTTGTCCTACAACACAGCGGTGCTCACTCCTTTACATACTGTTTAGAGTGGCTTATGGTCAAGGGCAGAGTAGCTGTGACAGACAGCATACTACCTGCAAATCCTAAAGCATGTACGAGCTATCCTTTTACAGAAAAAAGTTGCCGATGCTACAACCAAAATGTGGGGGCAAACACACGAAGCTAGAATAGAAATGTCCCTAAACGAATGCCACCCTTGAGCAGGACTCTCAAGGAAAACCCAGCCGGTTTCCAGGGTTCCTTTCACATCCTGTTTACTAACCGTGATTTCCTTTTTGGCAGCGTTAGAAATTCGGCTTAGTGCAGACTCTCAGGTCAGCACCGAGGGTGTTACAGACGCATATGCTATGAAACTTGATCCTTTTGTATTTTGCTGCCTTATTGTTTGCTTCCGTTTTTAGTACACTACTTAGTACATCTTTTCTCAAGAAGAGGAATCCTTAATAAAATTTCCCTTCACATTGTAGTGGTAAAGAGTCAGCCCAGTTTAGCCTTGATGACTGGTGATGTATTAACCAGGAAAATGGCAGAAGAAGCCAAGGAAAAGGAAAAACAGACTCATTGAGGGAAAGGGCATAAATTACCTTTAGAGACCAGTGACTGTTGTTCCTGCCAATACAAATTTTAACATGTTTGCTGGAGGATTATTTAAACTAGTGCCTCCAAGGTCACTAAGACACATGCATGGGAAAGAGAGGTGAGAAAAATACAGATTAGTTAATATGGACACATGCCTCTGGGCCATCGTATGTGTGAGGTTAGGAAAAGTAGTATAGACACCAACCCACATTTGGGGGTAAAAAAAATATGTATATTCCCCATACATAGCTTATGGTTCTTTTATGGGAAGAGTTTGAAGAAGATCACCACACATTATGGCATGTTCTGTGTTGATCCTAAATGAGAAATCATTGAAGTTATTGAGATAAGGAGGTTTGCACACAGAAGGAGCAGACAAGAATATTTATTGAGTTTGGGAATTTTATTCCTATCTCCAGGATCGAACCTCATAGAAAGTTTTCAGCATCTCAGAAGTATGAGACCTTGAGGTTCAAAAAAGCTCCCTCACAATCATGCAAGGATGTCTTTCTCAGACTTGCTCACCAACTTTGCATAAATGACAAATATGCATACGTGGATAGAGACACCTGCCTTGGATCCAGTATTCCACTAGCCTGTTCCACAGAGAGATTTCTCTAGTGACTTTCATTAGAATACAAAGCTCTTTCAGGTCTACTCTGCCCCCTTCTCCTCCCACTCACAGGCACCACCACCATCAGTTGTCCTTGGCTTTTCCCACATTAATGCTGTCCAATACTTTGGCCACCTGATGCGAAGAACTGACTCATCTAAAAAGACCCTGATGCTGGGAAAGATTGAAGGCGGGAGGAGAACGGGACAACAGAGGATGAGATGGTTGGATGGCATCACTGACTCAATGGATATGAGTTTGAGTAAGCCCTGGGAATTGGTGATGCACAGGGAAGCCTGGCATGCTGTAGTCCATGGGGGTCACAAAGAGTCGGACACGACAGAGTGACTGAAATGAACTGAACTGATCTGGGGGAAGAACTAGCGCTACTTGTAACTACAGGCCAAGGATGCTGATAAACATCCTACAGTGTGCATGCCAACATCCCATAACAATTCTCAGGCGCATATTATCAATAGTGCCAGAATCGAGAAACTCTGCCTTCTACTAAGTCATCTTCATATCAGAAAAATTTCAGCTATGAAAGACACAGAAACTACTCCGGGAGTGACAACTTGCTAAAGAAGAACTGACATACTAGTATGGCATTCAGATGTGTTATTTGGTGTAGAATGGCTGTATCTAGGTAGAAGTTAGTTCTCATGTAGATTCACTTATTCTGGAAACATCTGCCATATCCCAGCAATTTTGATAATTCCTCCTCCAGGAACCCATTTCTTGCATTTTCTAGAATTTCTAGAATTCCATTGTCACTCTGCTTATTTAACTTATATGCAGAGTACATCATGTCAAATGCTGGGCTAGATGAAGCACAAGCTGGAATCAAGATTGCCGGGAGAAATATCAATAACCTCAGATATGCAGATAACACCACCCTTAGAGCAGAAAACAAAGAGGAACTAAAGATACTCTTGATGAAGGTGAAAGAGAAGAGCAAAAAGGCTGGCTTAAAATTCAATATTCAAAAAACTAAGATATGACATCCAGTCCCATCACTTCATGGCAAATAGAGGATGAGATGGTTGGATGGCATCACCAACTCGATGGATGTGAGTTTGAGTGAACTCTGGGAGTTGGTGATGGACAGGGAGGCTGGTGTGCTGCAATTCATGGGGTCGCAAAGAGTCGGACACGACTGAGCAACTGAACTGAACTGTTAGAAAAGACTCTTGAGAGTCCCTTGGACAGCAAGGAGATCAAACCAGTCAGTCCTAAAGAAAATCAATCCTGAATATTCATTGGAAAGACTGATGCTGAAGCTGAAGCTCCAATACTTTGGCCACCTGATGCGAAGAGCCAACTCATTAGAAAAGACCCTGATGCTGGGAAACATTGAAGGCAGGAGGAGAAGGGGACAACAGAGGATGAGATGGTTGGATGGCATCACTGACTCAAAGGATATGAGTTTGAGCAAGCTCTGGGAGATGGAAAAGGACAGGGAAGCCTGGTGTGCTATAGTCCATGAGGTCACAAACAGTGAGACACAACTGATTGACTGAAAACCACTACCAAGAATTCCATATACCCCTTTGAGTCATGCCTTATTTTGATAGAGTTCAGATTGTTCTCCTTGATTATGTGTATGGCATCACAGTGGAAGCCATGGACCCTGAAGTGAAAGGGCTGTGTTTGTGTCAAAACCCTGTATTGACTACTTTATACTATTGAAAATTTGAGAAAAACACCTTATCTAAACTTCAACCATCCCATCTAGAAAATGGCAAAAATTACAGCACAACACTTAAAAATGTGTTTTTAGGGACAGAATGATTTGCTCTGTGGAAAATCCCAACTGTAGTGTCTGATACACAGTAAGCACTCAATAAGTCCATTGTCTTTTCACTGGCCAAGAATTCTGTATTTTTGTGATCTCTAGATATGGGTGAACTGACTAGGGAAGTGTTACCCAGTTGTTAAGAGCACAAATGCTGACACCAGATTTCCTGGGATGGAATCCTGACCTTACCGTGTTCTTGCTTTGTGATTTTGGCAAAGTCCTTTATACTTGTGTGTACGTGTTTTCCCATTGATTAAGAAGGAATAATAATGGGTATCTTAAAGTGTTGTCATGAGGATTACTAAATAACATAGGTTAAGTATTTAAAATATGCCTATTAAATAGCAATTCCAGATAAATATAAATTGTGCTCATTCTTTCTCCTAGCTGGCTTTCTGGGTGGCTCAGACACTAAAGCGTCTGCCTGCAATGTGGGAGACTCGGGTTCAATCCCTGGGTTGGGAAGATCCCCTGGAGAAGGAAATGGCAACCCACTCCAGTACACTTGCCTGGAAAATTCCATGGATGGAGGAGCTTAGTAGGCTACACAGAGAGTCGGACATGACTGAACGACTTCACTTTGTACTTTTTTGTACTTTTCTTCTAGCTGTCTTGGTCTATTTTGATTTCAAATGAGAATGATTTTATTCTTCTCATTGGAACAAGTGTTCCTATTAATAATGAAATATTGACATGGATATATAAAACCAGAGCTATTACAAGACAAATTATATATTGTGAAGTCAGCAATGTTAGTTAAACTTCAAGGGTGTAGATTTTAGGATAGTCCTCAGGATAAATGTTCACACTCGAGACAACCAAGGACCTAAATTTTTTGTCTGGGAATCAGGCCACCTGTAGCCCTGTTCTGTGACCTTACTGTAACTTACTTTCTATTTTGAGGAACCATGTCACCATGTGGGCTCATTTCTTTCATTCCCATAACCTTCTGGCAAAGTGGACATGGGCAGATGTTTAAATTGGTTGCTGACTTATCTTCAGTGTGGCATGGAATTCTAAATTTGGATTTGTGATTTCCCTGGGAAATCACATTCCTGGCCTCTGTGGCCATGGGTGTCAATGACAAACCTGGACATATAAATAGCTGTGGATGGAAACCCTGCAACCTAGTCCCTAGTCCAGAACCGGTGAGCAACCATGAAGACCTTCATCTTTCTAGCTCTCCTGGGAGCTGCTGGTAAGTTTTGATAGTAGGTTCTATGATGTATTTAAGGTTGTGCTTTCTACTCTGGAAGACAGTAATGAATGTTGAATATAATCTCTATACTCAAGAGGCTTAAGATGTTGAAATAACATTGTAATAATACATATGTCTGTAAATAACTAAATCTCATTTGTGAGAGATTATGGTTAGCAGGGGTGATCAATGCAGAAAACATTAAGAGGAAGAATTTGCCTTGAACATCAAGGTACTATCTATGAAGCAACAGTGAAAAAGAAATGATAGTCAATGTTAAGGAAATGTTTTGTCCTTTCTAAGGATCTGCATTTAAGAACTGGGACTAGTCTTGTGAGCATTACATCTCTTCTATACTAAAGAGCACCTTAGGTAGGATCTCAACAGGCAAAGACACTCTATTTCTCATGAATAAAAGCTTTGGTCTGGATTTTACCACATCTTCACTAATGATATCCCTCTGATATAATATGATATGTCATGCAATCATGAAAAGAAATATAAAATTACTATTTCTATTTTTATACTGCTAATTTTTACACAATTCATACTTACTACCATATTTTCCCAAATTGCATAGTTGTAAATTCATTTCATCTATCTATATACCAAGAAATTTCTTTCCTAAAATTACTATAAAATACACAAATAATAGGGTACATGTAACACTCTCTGATATTGGAGTCCTTAGAAAACATAACAACTCAGTGGTCATGACTTTACAATGTTGAATAAATTTAAATTGTTAGATAGACAAGTGGGATGAGGGGAAACATTGGAGACACACACCTTATAATGTTCTATGAAATCATTTGATGAACATCTAGGCAAGAACCAAGGAGACACTTGGGGAACAAAAGAATAAAACTCTCCATTACTTTCAGGTCGGAACATTCTTGGATGGCATTTAAAAGTTTCCTTTCTGTTACTTCATATGGTGTTTATCCTATATTGAACTCTATAAATAAACATAATGACGGTGACCCCAAAGTTTTATTGAACACATACTTAAATGTCTGCTCATCAGGGTTCTGTGTAAAAAGTATTCATTATAACCTCAAGTAATGGGCTTCAGGACATTTATTATGTAAGGAATCTCTTATTTGTCTGTGTATGTATGTTACAAATGTAAAAATCATTATATTGATAAAATTTAAAGCATTAAAACCTAAAAGTTACATACTTATAATAGTGTAAGAAGCATATGTGATGGAATAAGATTATGAAAACAATTATACTTAAATCACAGTTTCCTGATTATGCATCATAAGAGAACATGACTTATCTTCTCCTGGTTCATCTGCAAAACCTTGCTACTGAGTAGAAATTCCACAATGAATCAGTTCTATAAAGAGTTTCCAACTTTCCTCTGTCAGTTGCTTTCCCTGTGGACGATGATGACAAGATCGTGGGCGGCTACACCTGTGGGGCAAATACTGTCCCCTACCAAGTGTCCCTGAACTCTGGCTACCACTTCTGCGGGGGCTCCCTCATCAACAGCCAGTGGGTGGTGTCTGCGGCTCACTGCTACAAGTCGTAAGTAACCAATAGCCCTGTTCTCTGAGGTCAGGGCATCCTCAACCATGCCGAAGACAATCAGGGTGAACTACAGAGTCATGCTTGAGGGGGAGCGTTCAGATTCCAAGACCTCATTATACACCCCCACCAGACATTGTATGCATTGAGGCCTTCCAAATGAAGGCAGTAAAGACACAGGAAGAAAAACGGTGAGTGGTTAAATATGTCTAGAGTATTCTAACATAGCTCTTTCCCAGGTGGCTCAGTGGTAAAGAATCACCCTACCAGTGCAGGGGACGCAGGAGATAAGTGTGTGTGTGTGTGTGTGTGTGTGCACGTGCACTGCAAGGGTCCTCTGTCTGTGCTTATGCTCAAGACTGGGCTCCACGGGGAGGGGGAGGCCCTCACACTGGAGACTTAGAGAACTTGTCATCTTTTGATCCAGCGGAATCCAAGTGCGTCTGGGAGAAGACAACATTAATGTCGCTGAGGGCAATGAGCAATTCATCAGCGCATCCAAGAGCATCGTCCATCCCAGCTACAACTCAAACACCTTAAACAACGACATCATGCTGATTAAACTGAAATCAGCTGCCAGTCTCAACAGCCGAGTAGCCTCTATCTCTCTGCCAACATCCTGTGCCTCTGCTGGCACCCAGTGTCTCATCTCTGGCTGGGGCAACACCAAAAGCAGTGGCAGTAAGTCTCACGGGAACACGGTCCCCAGGTCTGAGAATCCTAGAGGTGAAAACCAGGTTCAGGGTCAGGTAGCCCTATGTCACTCAAGGCAGCGTTCCCAGAGGAGAGTGGGGTTCTGTGGAATCTTAGGATATTTAACTGAAATGTGTAGGCTCCGTCTGCTTGACAACACAGAAAGAAAGCACTATGCTAACATTGCCAGACATGCAGCTAAAATATGAATCGTGATTTGCAGAGAAGCAAGGAATGAGGAGGTATGTAGAACAGAGGCTGAGGTTGGAACTGCTCAAAGTACAGCCCTGCTTCAGAAATAAAGTCTCTAGGTTGAAGATATGTGGTCCTGACTCTAATATTAGTTGTTGTGAAGTCACTCAGTCGTGTCCGACTCTTTGTGACCCCATGGACTGTAGCCCACCAGGCTCCTCCATCCATGGAATTTTCTAGGCAAGAGTACTGGAGGGGGTTGCCATTTCCTTCTCCAGATACTAGTATTAGGGAGAGGACAATTTGCTGACTAAAACCACTTGGAAGACCCTCCAGATAATGGTTGTTCTTCCAAAATAGACGCTACTAGCAATTAGAGGGAAGGAATGGGAATATTGGGAAGATGGGGAGAGGTATTGAGAAAGACATTTCCCAGAATGTATGGGTAATCCTCTTCTCTTTTCAATCTCGTCCCCAACAGCCAGCTACCCTGATGTCCTGCAGTGTCTGAAGGCTCCCATCCTATCAGACAGCTCTTGCAAAAGTGCCTACCCAGGCCAGATCACCAGCAACATGTTCTGTGCGGGCTACCTGGAGGGCGGAAAGGACTCCTGCCAGGTGAGCTGCTTCATGCTCCTTGTCCTTCAGCTCAGCCTCACGTATCTCCACCCCAGTTCCTGAAACTCAGAACATTGAAACGCTGTCTCTGGGACTGATCATGTGGGCTCAGGATAGGCTGGGGAAAAATAACAAGTTTTCTTTTTGCCGTGTTAATGGTTAAGGTTCAGGGGAAAAGATATACAGATCTTGTGCGAACAGTATATCCTGGTGCCCTTCTGAGGAAGGATATAGGAGCAGAGAACTTTGAAAGGAGCCTGGCTGGATGGGCAGCATCGAACTTCCCGTTCCTCATCTCTTCTTGGCCTCACAGACCTGCAGTTGAGGAAAAAGGGGAGAGAGAAGGAGGGAGGAGAAGAATAGGAGTACAGTGTGGAGAATGAGAGTTGATTTCCCTGGGAAAGAGTTGGGCTCATAGAGGATCAGCATTTAGAAACATGGTCCCTGGGTAAAGGAGGAACACCTTTGAGCCTTTCTCCCCTCTCGGCAGAGCTGTGGGTTGTAACTGGCTCTTCCTTCTCACCCAGGGTGACTCCGGTGGCCCTGTGGTCTGCAGTGGAAAGCTCCAGGGCATTGTCTCCTGGGGCTATGGCTGCGCTCAGAAAAACAAGCCTGGTGTCTACACCAAGGTCTGCAACTACGTGAGCTGGATTAAGCAGACCATCGCCTCCAACTAAACAGCTTCATCTCTTCATGACCCTCTCTGCTAGCCAGCTTCACCTTCCTCCCATCCTGAACGCACTACTTAAATAAAATCATTTATAAAACCAAATACGTTCAAGTGAAATTAGTTGATTTTTACATACTTTCTCTTCAATCTGGCTGTTGAGAAGATGGTGGACTTAGAGTTGAACTATTATATGAAGATGGAATTTGAAAGGTGATCTAGTCATTCATTCAGCCGCATCAAAATAAATTGATATTCATCTACTCTATGCCAAATTCTGTGTGGATGTTGAGGCTATTAAGATGAATAAGGGTATGGGTCTACGTTACCAGCACATTTTTACAGAGATAATGACACTAAGATGTAGAATGTTAAGACTGACTTCCGAGAGTTACTGCCCTTGTCGTAGTAAAGTTGAGATGAAGTCTCCGCTGTTCTTAGTCTCATCACTTTGCTATGCTCTGACCCTGGAGAGTGTTTAAAAAAATCACAGATCCTAAAAAAAAAAAAAAAAAAAAAATCACAGATCTTTTATTTTCCACGGTTTCACCTACCTATTTCTTTCATTCTCCAAGATATTCTTGTTTCTGTCTGGAATTTTATTGCTACAGCAGGCATGATTTGTGCCAGAAATCTGTACCACTGTCCCAAAGTAGACCTCCCAAACCCCAGCCCAAACCATGTACTATTTTGAATAGCAACCAAAAAAAGTACAAATGCAGATACATTTGACAAAATTAGATCTGTTACTCTGAGGACATAAAAGTCTTGGCCACAGGTGTGTTCTCTGTCCTTCAGCGCTCCTTGAACTCTCCACTGTCGCCTGGGTCATCCAGAGAATATTTGGAGCACGGTGTTCCTGTGCAAATGTGGTATGGATCAAGGGAAAAGTATAATGGGGTTTGAGCATGAAATCATTGGACCAGGTGGAAGAAGTTTGAAAGCGGGAAATGTTTGCCATTCCAGAGATAAGGTGAAGGATGTGTATTATGTAAGTTGGTTTGAGCTGCTATAACAAAGAAAGATAGACTAGGTGGCTTACACCACAAATATTAATTTTTCATAGCTCAGGAGGCTGGGAAGCTTTGATATTAGACAAAATTCTGTATTATAAGAAATAACCTTTTACAAATCTGAAGAGAGGGAATATGCACATTGAGAACAGAATTTATGCATTAATCTGTTAGAAGCATTTCATTGTGCAAGTGATGCAGAGTCTGTTCAACTGTTGAGTTCTGTTCAATATTTCTTTGTGTCATTACCATTACCCAATAAACCAAGAAAGCCAAAAGTAGTTCTTAACCATATGGGGTCTACTTCTGTACATTTCAACTCCCTTTAGAGACAAAGAGCATGCAACAGATAACAGCAAACTCTAACCCTACCTCTCCCTTACTCATCCAATTCTGAGGATTATCTGAGACCATGCTATGTAACCAGTGCAACCATGTAATTCAGTGATCAAACTGGGACAATTTTGAGACGGAAAGATGGCACAGTTGACAGTTGCTCCAAGGCAGCATGCATAAACCAGAACTGTCCCTAGAAAAACAAGACCTGGGGTCAACTTACATGTACCAACAGGTCAATGTCACTGACTCTTGTCCCTCTCAGCTTCCTCTCCACTGTATTCCTGGTTTCAGTTTTTGATAAGCAACCAGAGATGTGTCTGCTTTGGGCCTTCTTCATATAAAATTAAAGTAAAAAGTTACAAGATTTTGCCAGAGTTTGAAAATATCTGCCTATTGGCTAGAAACAGACAGCCTCTCATGTGAACTGGCTGGAGTCTCCCTAAGTCACATCCTTCCTGATGCTGTTAGCTTCTGGACAGAGCCAAAATGCTCCTCCTCCTTGATCAAGACAAAGAGCCTAAGGATACATCTTTGTACCAAAAACCCTGTTTTCGCCCCCAGACCATTTCCAAGTTTAAGCATATCCCTCAGATCTATAGTATCTTGTTTTTCCTTTTTCCTTTCTTCCTCCATCCCTTCATAAAGAAAAGCTCCTAAAATTATTTCACTCCAGGAATTATGTCTTCTCCAACAGAAAGATAGGGAAGTAAAGAAAATGTTTTCTTGGTCTTTCTCTTGTCACAAAAAGGTGTCTCATTTCCTTCTCTCTCAATGAGGACTGCACACACAGTCAATATGATACAAAGTGAACATTCTAGTATGGACTTTTAGACAATGCCCCCCAGAAAATGGCTGTTTTCAGGTGCAAATAACCTCAACTTATTGGACAGGAGGAAATGGAGTATGAAGAGAATGCACTGTATTCAGAGTTAAGAAAACGAGGTTTAGCCTTGGCTCCAATTCTTAAGACCTCTATGGGATGATGCAAAGCTCAGTTTCTATTATGTAACTTCTAAAAATATAGAGCTTGCTTACTTCTCTCATTCTATATACTGACTGTCCAGTGTCATCACCTATCTTGGTTTGACTTGTTTGCTGTGGTTTCCTTCACTGTAAAATGGGGATAAAAAAAAACCTAGCTCACTACTTGAGTTTAGGGATATAATGAGCTTTAGACAGTAAAGGGCACATAGTAAGTGCTCAAGATATGTTAGAACTGTTGTTATCATCACCATCATGAAAGGCTTATTGCTGCCCTTTGTGGGGACCTGCCTCTCTGGAGAGTTTGGAGAACCAGGCTGGAGAAGTCCATATCTGTGGATGGTGAGTGTTCTTCAGTGTCTATAGATAGCAATCATTGCCATGCACTTTGTGCAGAAATGAGATATCCCATCAGTTCAGTCGCTCAGTTGTGTCCAACTCTTTGCAGCCCCATGAACCGCAGCACGCCAGGCCTCCCTGTCCATCACCAAGTCCCGGAGTTCACCCAAACCCATGTCCATCGAGTCGGTGATGCTATCCAACCATCTCATCCTCTGTCGTCCCCTTCTCCTCCTGCCCCCAATCCCTCCCCAGCATCAGGGTCTTTTCCTACGAGTCAACTCTTCGCATGAGGTGGCCAAAGTATTGGAGTTTCAGCTTCAACATCAGTCCTACCAATGAACACCCAGGACTGATCTCCTTTAGAATGGACTGGTTGGATCTCCTTGCAGTCCAAGGGACTCTCAAGAGTCTTCTCCAATACCACAGTTCAAAAGCATCAATTCTTCGGCACTCAGCTTTCTTTACAGTCCAACTCTGACATCTATACATGACCACTGGAAAAACCATAGCCTTGACTAGGTGGACAAAGTAATGTCTCTGCTTTTTAATATGCCGCCTAGATTGGTCATAACTTTCCTTTCAAGAAGTAAGCATCTTTTAATTTCGTGGCTGCGATCACCATCTGCAGTGATTTTAGAGCCCAGAAAAATAAAGTCAGCCACTGTTTCCCCATCTATTTGCCATGAAGTGATGGGACCGGATGCCATGATCTTAGTTTTCTGAATGTTGAGCTTTAAGCCAACTTTTATCCAATAGTAAAAGACAAAAAATGGAGAAAGGGCTGGGTCCAGGCTTTATAACTCTCTGAAAGCATGAAGGGTCCTATGCTCTCCAACAGCATGTGCCACCCAGCCCGCTGAGACTTGATTAACAGCAGCATGATCTGCTGGGACTTTCCTAAGGGTTAAAACATGCCTGGCATGTGGATTTGTCCTCATCCCTGCTTGGAGCCCTGCATCAGTAAGGAGATGGGCATCCTTCTGACATTCTCTTCCTCTCACTTGAGGGTGATTTGAGTGACCCTGTAACCCGCAGTGGGACACTTCAGGGCATTGTTTCCTGGGGTGCAGGCTATGCTTGCCAACACAAGCCTGATGACTATGTAAAGAGAATCAATTCTGGAGCATGGACCCCACTCTCAACTTGTTTTACCTCGGGAGACCTCGGATCTCTCACATGAGGTGAAAGAAAGTTAAGGTGTTAGTTGCTCAGTCTTGTCCAGCTTTTTGCAACCCCATGAACTGTAGCCCACAAGGCTCCACTATCCATGGAATTTTCCAGGCAAGAATACTGGAGTGGGTTGCCATTTCCTTCTCCAGGGGATCTTCCTGACCCAGGGATCAAACTCATGTCTCTAGCATCTCATGCATTGGCAGGCGGGTTCTTTACCACTGAACCACCTGGGAAGCCCCAGGAATACTGGAGCAGGCAGCCATTCCCTTATTCAGGGATCTTCTTGACCCAGGGATCAACCCCCAGTCTCCCACACTGCAAGCGGATTCTTTACTGTCTGAGCCACCAGGAAGCCTGATCTCTCACATACAGGTGTCAATAAAATACCTTTGCTCACATGGTGCCATCCCTCCAAATTGGACAGTTTCAGGAGAAAGGTGTATAGAAGAGCTTCACAAAATAAGGTCCCTAAACCAAATACACTAGAAGAATTCCGAGGAGCTTTTTAAAACTATAAATTCCTGGTCCCTACCAAGAATCAAAACTTCTCTGTGTTTGTAACCACCACCTGCATACAATGCTTACGAACTCCCAGTGTTGGGGAGGCTTGGCCCAGAGATTCTTTTCTTCCTCTGGGAACCCTTCTTCAGCTCAGCTTGCTGTTACTCTGCAATCAACAAAGCCTAATCAGGGCAACACAATCACAAACTCAGACTTTCTTTCAGGCTGTACCACTGGTAACTGCAGAGATAATACTGTTTCAAACACCAAAATATACTAATTTATATTCAAGTGATAAAGACTAAGATAAAACAAAGCTTACCAAAGAACATTAACTTTCTTTTAATGAAAGTACTGCTAGATTTATTCTCCATTAATCACACAGAGGGAGCCTCTTGCTGCGCCCGGATGGTTTCCATCTGTTGTTAAGAAGGTCTTTGCTCCATTAAGTCATGGTATGCTCTTTCATGTGGGTTTCCCTGATGGTTCAGCTGGTAAAGAACCTGCCTACCAGTGCAGGAGAATCAAGAGACATGAGTTCATTTCCTGGGTCAGGAAGATACCCTGGAGAAGGAAATGGCAACCCATTCCAGTATTCTTGCCTGGAAAATCCATGGACACAGGAGACTGGTGGGCCACAGTCCATGGAGTCACAAAGAGTTGGACATGACTGAGCATGCACATGCACGCGTGCACACACACACGCACACACTCTTTCATAATATCCACTTCCTGGTCCCAATCCTGTCATCTGGATCCTCATGGCACAATTTTCACCATGAAACAATACTGACTCACTTAACCAAAGTGACAATCAAAGATTTCAAAGGCAAATATAGAACAGGTCACTTAGAAAGTAAACTTAAAATCTGTTATCAAAGGCAACTCAATATTTTAAGAAAACTTGTCCTCTTTATAGAGCGGAAAACCAAATTCAAATTTTGTGCTGCTGCTGCTGCTGCTAAGTCGCTTCAGTCGTGTCCAACTCTGTGTGACCCCATAGACGGCAGCCCACCAGGCTCCCCTGTCCCTGGGATTCTCCAGGCAAGAACACTGGAGTGGGTTGCCATTTCCTTCTCCAATGCATGTGCTAGTTTACTTTTAAAATCTACTTACTCGATGAAATTTTTTCTAAATTGAGCCAATCAGGAAGCAGAGAAGCAGTAAGTTGGGTTTGGTGTTGACAGTCTGGCTTCAGACTGGTGCCAGCAAGACTGAACCCTTTCTCTAAGAACCTGGGGTACCAAGTGGGTATTGACACAAATATATTAGGGACAGGAGAAACCCATGTACTGGCGATGGTGTATCAAAGGAGGACTTTGCCACAAGATAATGGTGACAAGTAAGATTCTTGAGCAGAGAGGAGACAAAAGCCCAGAAAGATGATTGGCTAATGTGACTTGAAGCTCTGACATTGGGCTTGGCCTCCTTATATCCTGTTTGTCCAGGACTGCAATTATATGAAAATGTGAGTCTAAGCTGATTCTGATAGTAGCACTTAAGTGATTTAGATAATTGGAGAGCTACTTGGACAAGTCAGGGAGATTTTTACATTGGATATTATCTCTTTGGTGCCTTGATCTGGTCATCTGTTGTGCTGATTCTTCTCAGCTCTGTGCTGTGTGCTATGCTATGCTAAGTTGCTTCAGTCATGTCCAACTCTGGGCAACCCTAGGGACTGTAGCCCTCCAGGCTCCTCTGTCCATGGGATTCTCCAGGCAAGAATACTGGAGTGGGTTGCTATTTCCTTCTCCAAGGGATCTTCCTGACCTAGGGATCGACCCAGTGTCTCTTAAGTCTCCCTGTGTTGGCAGGCAGGTTCTTTACCACTAGCGCCAGCTGGGCTGAGCGTTTTCTCAGCTCTGGGTCATTAGCAAATAGCTACTTGGCTTTCTGTCATCTCAAGTCAGAGGTCTCAGGGACTTCCTGCCACATTTCACATGGACTCTGAGATAGCATTTAGGAGAAATTTGTTAATTACTTTTCTAGATTCATATGGGAATCTACCTTGGAGTGCAGCTGCAAGAGCATGTATCAGCTGCATACCTGCATAAATACCATGGAAACTGCAAAAATACCATGGAAACATTGTCAAGTACTTTGCTGAACAAGACAGGCAAGATTCCAATTTTTCTCTAAATTCTTTAATCTAATGAGCTCATGCCAAAGAAAATGGGGTCAGCTTGACATGACTTGTACTGTGTGAACCTGTCTTCTCTGCTACATTTGCTAAATGTAAACCTGTCTAATGGCTGTAACTCACAAGGATAAAGTAGGAAAGTGATAGTGACTAAAAGTTCTGAAAGTTACAGCACTTGTGAAAAGTTGCTCATCATTGTATGTCCCAGGACTATGTCTTCCTCCTAGAGTGGAATTCAAGATGCCTACTGGTTTTTTGGATACCCATTACTTTGATTTAGGAAATGTATCACATAAAAGCAAGGTGGATGCATTGAAACAGGTTGGGATGATGGAGCTCCGAGACAAATCATGAAAATGTTTTCATGGTGGGGATATAAATATAGTTGAAATAAAATTGTCTTTTTCAAAAAATTGCTATGTGGTATGTACCATAATGGGCTTCCCTGGTGGCTCAGCAGTTAAAAGTCCACCTGCAATATAGAGGACACAGGAGATATGGGTTCAATTCCTGGGTTGGGAAGATCCCTGGAGGAGGAAGTGGCAACCCACTCCAGTATTCTTGCCTGGAACATCCCATGGACAGAGGAACCTGACAAGCTAACAGTCCATGCGGTCACAAAGAGTCAGACACGACTGAGCGTGCGTGCACACACATGTGTACTATAATTCTCCTTCTTTCTTGTCATCTTCCATTTATGATGCTCTGTTTTGATATTCACCATCACATTTACCTCCAACTTTCTCTGGTTCTCTTCCTTGTCTCAATTCCTTCCAATCCAGCAGAATGTTTTCTCTTAAGAAATGCCTCACCAGGCCATCATATTCAGAAGAGGAAAGTTTCCAAATTATTTCATGATGGCATTTGCACGTGCTCTTCTGGCAACTGTGGTCTCAGGTTACATACCTGGGAACCTCTATGATAAAAATTAATTGTCCTTCCATTAAGTCTGCTTTACCAACCTAACCTTGAGGAGTGGAGGTAGGATGTTGCTGCAAGTGGGACAAGACAGCAATGTGAATTCTGACAGAAACATAATTGAATTCAGTTGGCACTTCAACAAAATTCTGATATGTAGGTCAATGATTGTTAACTTCTCCCATTTCCCCTTTTTTCCTCTGGATATTCATGTTATTCATGAGAATATTAATGTCCAGACCACCTCCCCCAACAAAAAAACATGGCTGCATTCACTCATTCACCTATTCGTTAGGGCTGCTCATGTTCAAGAGCAGAGTAGTTATGATATATGATATGTGATATGATATATCTATCTATATCTACATATTGCTTGCAAAGCCTAAAACAATTACAATTTGGCCCTTTACAGGAAAAGGAAAAGGTTTCTGACCTTGCACATAAAATATGGAGAAAAACACATGCAGCTATAAAAATAGAAAGGTCCCCAAACTAATGGGACCTGTGAATGAGATTCTCAAGGAAAATGCAGCCTGGTTCTAGAATTCACGTAAGTAAAAAAGAACATGCTATGCACTAACCTTGAGTTGTTCTGATTGCTTCCTTCAGTTTTTTAGTAAGTTTCTTAGTATATCATTTTTTCAAGGGAGACATTCTTATTTAAAATTTCCCTATACATTGGAGTGTTAAAGAGCCAGAACAACTCAGCCTCAGTGACTGGTGATGTATTAGCCGGGAAAAGTGACTAGGGAAGCCAAAGAAAAGGAAATGCAGATTCACTGAAGCAAAGGGCATAAGATTACCTTTAGAGGCCAATGACTCCTGTTATTGCCAATATAAATATCAATATGTTTGCTTGAGCCCAATCAGCACCCAACCTAGTCACAGGTTTAAGTAATCCTCCAAGGCCACAAAGCCATGTGCATGGAAAATACAGGTGACAAATACAGATTAATGAACACAGATGCATACTTCTGGGCCACTCTATGTTTGAAGTTAGGAAAAGAAGTATAAGTACCAAGCCATATAAAATGCGGATAAGAATATTTATTTAGTCTGGGACCCAACTCAGTTCCCTAGGTTCAAACTTCACAGAAATAGTTCAATATCTCAGAAGAATAAAATATCTTGAGGGTCCAAGCTCTTGCACAACCATGCAAAGATGTTTTCTTCAGATTTGTTAACCTGCTTCACAGAAATGACAAGCACACATACATAGATGTGTGCTATGTCATACTAACCCTCATCCCTGGCCTCTTCAACAGGGACCATTCTCCTCATGACTTTCACTTAGAATGCAAAGCTCTTTCACTTAATAACAGGTCTACTCTGCTCCCTACCCCTTCCACCTACCTCCCCACCCCCACCATCTGCTACCCTTGGTTTCCCCCACCTTCATGCTGTCCAAACATCTGACTAGTCCCATGCTGTTATGTGCATCATTCGATTCTTCAGCATGATTTTAGGTAATTCATGGGTGACCACTTTTACTTAAAAATAGCCTTTTAAAATGGCATGTGCTCATTTAGATGTGCATTAGATTAAAATTCACGAAGACACACTGTATCAACATCTTTGTTTAAGAAAAGAAGCAGAAAAGAAAAGAAGTGTAATTTGAAAATGAGAAGGTAGAGGTGGCTGTTTGAGGTTTAGATGGAGCATGAGGAAGCCTGTGTCCAGGCCAGGGGAGCCAGCTTGGGATGGCCCAAACCTGCTGCCTCTTGAAGCAGGTGGGTCAGCCTCGCTCTGTCAGTGACACTGGCCACATGGTGGCTGCTGCAGTTCCACACATGAGAGCATTCCATGTCCACATTAAAGGTGGGAAGAGTGAAGGAGTTGTACCAGAGAGTACTCTGCACATCTGTCCCACTGTAAGGAAAAAAGATCCTTTCCAGAAGTTCCCAGCAGACGTCCTCTTCCATCCAGCTGACTGGAATAGTGTCAAGTGGACAGCTGAAGCTGTAGTAGAGACAAAGACTAGATCATGCCCTGAGCCCTTGGAGTGGGAGCACTGACACCAAGACCCTAGACTACCAGAGAACTAACCCTAGGAAGTATCAAATAATGAGAACTCACACAAAGAAAACCACCTGAATACAAGACCTGGCATCACCCAACCACCAGTAGCACCTTGTCCAGGACACTTCATTTAAATAACAAACAAAATGAAAATACAAACCCAATTATCAGCAGACAGGATTACCACCTCACTCAACCTTGTCCATCAGAGGAAAAACAAACAAACAAAAACTCAGCACAAACCTCACCCTATATGAAGCTCACACAAACCCCTGTACCATCATTAGTGAAGTGAAAGTGAAGTCGCTCAGTCGTGTCTGACTCTTTGCGACCCCATGAACTGTAAGCTTCCACTCCATGGGATTTTCCAGGCAAGAGTACTGAAGTGGGTTGCAATTTCCTTCATTAGGAGGGCAGAAACCAAAAGGAAGAAAGAATTAAACTGTGAAGCCTGGGAAAAGGAGACCTCAAGCACAATAATGAAAAAAACAATGAAAAGGCAGAGAAATACTACACAAATGAAGGAATAAACTAGAAACACAGAAGTTGAAATAAATGAAGAGGAAATAGGCAAACTCCCTGAAAAAGAATTCAGAATAGTGATAGGAAAGATGATCAAGAACCTTGAAAACAAAATGGAGAAAATGCAATCAATCAACAAAAACCTAGAATTAAAGAATAAACATACAAAGACAAACAACACAATTACTGGAATTAAAAATACTCTAGAAGGAATCAATAACAGAATATCTGAAGCAGAAGAATGAATCAGTGAACTGGAAGATAAAATGGCGGAAATAACTTCTAAAGAGCAGAATAAAGTAAAAAGAATGAAAAGAAGTGAGGGTAGTCTCAGAGACCTCTGGGACAATATCAAACACACCAACATTCAAATTATAGGGGTCCCAGGTTTCCCTGGTGGCTCAGAGGTTAAAGCGTCTGCTGCAATGCGGGAGACCTGGGTTTGATCCCTGAGTCAGGAAGATTCCCCTGGAGAAGAAAATGGCAACCCACTCCAGTATTCTTGCCTGGAGAATCCCATGGACAGAGGCACCTGGTGGGCTACAGTCCACGGGATCACAAAGAGTCGGACACGACTGAGCAACTTCACTTTCACTTTCAAAAGAAGAAGAAAAACAGAAAGGGTATGAGAAAATGTTTGAAAAGGATATAGTTGAAAATTTCTCCAACGTGAAAAAGAAAATAGTCAATCAAGTCCAAGATGCACAAAGAGTCCCATACAGGATAAACCCAAGGAGAAACACACCAAGACACATGCTAATCAAACTAACAATGACTAAACTCAAAGAAAGAATATTAAAAGCAGCAACGGAAAAGCAACAGGTTTACAAGGGAAATCCCATGTGCTTAACAGCTGATCTTTCAGCAGAAATTCTGCAGGCCAGAAGGAAATGGCAGGATATAGTTAAAGTACTGAAAGGGGACGATCTACAATTAAGATTGCTCTAGCCAGCAAGTATCTCATTCAAAATTGATGGAGAAATAAAAAGCTTTTCAGACAAGCAAAGTTAAGAGAATTCAGTACCACCAAACCAGCTTTACAACATATGTTAAAGGGATGTATATAGTCAAGAAATACAAGAGAAGAAAAAGGATCTACAAAACCAACAACAAACAATTAAGAAAATTACAATAGGAACATACATATCAACAATTACTTTAAATGTTCCTACTTGGTGTTTGCTCAGTTGTGTCTGACTCTTTGCAACCCCATGGACATACTGTCCATGGAATTCTCTAGTCCAGGATACTGGAGTGGGTAGTCTTTCCCTTCTCCAGGGGATCTTCCCAACCCAGGGATTGAACCCAGGTTTTCCACACTGCAGGCGGGTTCTTTACTGGCTGAGCCACAAGGGAAGCCCAACCTTTATCTTTTGTGTACCAGGACCCAGAAGAAAGGAGCAGTGACCCAACAAGAGACTGACCCAGACTTGCCTGGGAGTGTCCAAGAGTCTCCAGGAGAGGCATGGGTTGGTGGTGGCCTGCTGCAGGGTTGGGGGCAGTGAGTGTAGCAGTGCATGCATGGGATCTTTGGAAGGAGGTCTCCATTATCTTCATTACCTCCACAATAGTTTGCTGCTAAGCCATGTCAGTCGTGTCCGACTCTGTGCGACCCCATAGACGGAAGCCCACCAGGCTCCTCTGTCCCTGGGATTTTCCAGGCAAGAACACTGGAGTGGGTTGCCATTTCCTTCTCCAATGCATGAAAGTGAAAAATGAAAGTGAAGTCACTCAGTCGTGTCCAACTCTTAGCGGCCCCATGGACTGTAGCCTACCAGGCTCCTCCGTCCATGGGATTTCCCAGGCAAGAATACTGGAGTGGGGTGCCATTGCCTTCTCAATAGTGCAATAGTTTGGCCCCAGGTAAATAGCAGGGAGGGAACATAGCTCCACCCATAAACAGAAAATTGGATTAAAGATTTACTGAGCATGGCCCCACCCATCAGAACAAGACCCAGTTTCTCCCTTAGTCAGTCTCTCCCATCAAGAAGCTTCCATAAGCCTCTTATCCTTCTCCATCACAGGGCAGACAGACTGAAAACCACAATCACAGAAAACTAATCGATCTGATCACATGTACCACAGCCTTATCTAACTCAATGAAACTACGGGTCTTGCCATGCAGGGCCACCCAAGACAGACGGGTCATGGTGGAGAGTTCTGACAAAATGTGGTCCACTGGAGAAGGAAATGGCAAACCACTTCAGTATTCTTGCCTTAAGAACCCCGTGAATGGTATGAAAAGGAAAAAAGATAGGACACTGAAAGATGAACTCCCCAGGTTGGTAGGTGCCCAATATGCTACTGGAGATCAGTGGAGAAATAACTCCAGAAAAAATGAAGAGACAGAGCCAAAGGGAGAACAACATCCAGTTGTGGATGTGACTGGTGATGGAAGCAAAGTCTGATGCTGTAAAGAGCAATGTTGCATAGGAACCTGGAATGTTAGGTCCATTCAGTTCAGTTCAGTCACTCAGTCATGTCCGACTCTTTGTGATCCCATGAACCACAGCACATCAGGCCTCCCTGTCCATCACCAACTCCTGGAGTTTACCCAAACTCATGTCCATTGAGTCAGTGATGTCATCCAACCATCTCATCCTCTGTCATCCCCTTCTTCTCCTGCCCTCAATCTTTCCCAGCATCAGGGTCTTTTCAAATGAGTCAGCTCTTCACATCAGGTCCATAAATCAAGGCAAATTGGAAGTGGTCAAACAGGAGATGGCAAGAGTGAATGTCAGCATTTTAGGAATCAGAGAACTAAAATGGACTGGAATGGATGAATTTAACACCGATGACCATTATATCTACTACTGTGGGCAAGAATCTCTTAGAAGAAATGGAGTAGCCATCATAGTCAACAAAAGAGTTTGAAATGCAGTACTTGGATGCAATTCAAAAATGACGGAATGATCTCTGTTCATTTCCAAGGCAAACCATTCAATATCACAGTAATCCAAGTCTATTGCCCAACCAGTAATGCTAAAGAAGCTGAAGTTGAACGGTTCTATGAAGACCCCAAGACCTTCTAGAACTAACACCCCCAAAAGATGTCCTTTTCATTATAGGGGACTGGAATGCAAAAGTAGGAAGTCAAGAAATACCTACAGTAACAGCCAAATTTGGCCTTGAAGTACAGAATGAAGCAGGGCAAAGGCTAAAGAGTTTTGCCAAGAAAATGCACTGGTCATGGCAAACACCCTCTTCTAACAACACAGGAGAAGACTCTACATATGGACATCACCAGATGGTCAATACTGAAATCAGAATGATTATATTCTTTGCAGCCAAAGATAAAGAAGTTCTAAACAGTCAGCAAAAACAAGACTGGGAGCTGTCTATGGCTCAGATCATTAACTCCTTATTGCCAAATTCAGACTGAAATTGAAGAAAGTAGGGAAAACCACTAGACCATTCAGGTATGACCTAAATCAAATCCCTTATGATACAGTGGAAATGAGAAATAGGATTAAGGGACTAGATCTGATAGACAGAGTCCCTGATGAACTATGGATGGAGGTTTGTGACATTGTACAGGAGACAGGGATCAAGACCATCCCCAAGAAAAAGAAATGCAAAAAAGCAAAATGGCTGTCTGAGGAGGCCTTACAAATAGCTTTGAAAAGAAGAGAAACGAAAAGCAAAGGAGAAAAGGAAAGATATACCCATTTGAATGCAGAGTTCCAAAGAATAGCAAGGAGAGATAAGAAAGCCTTCCTCAGTGATCAGTGCTAAGAAATAGGGGAAAACAGTAGAATGGGAAAGACTAGAAATCTCTTCAAGAAATTAGAGATACCAAGGGAATATTTCATGCAAAGGTGGACTCCATAAAAGATGGAAATGGTACGGACCTAACAGAAGCAGAAGATATTAAGAAGAGGTGGCAAGAAAACACAGAAGAACTATATTAAAAAGATCTTCAGAACCCAGATAATCACGATGGTATGATTATTCACCTAGAGCCAGACATCCTGGAATGTGAAGTCAAGTGGGCCTTAGGAAGCATCACTACAAACAAATCTAGTGGAAGTGATGGAATTCCAGTGGAACTACTTCAAATCCTAAAAGATGACGCTATGAAAATGCTTCATTCAATATGCCAGCAAATTTGGAAAACTCAGCGGTGGCCACAGGACTAGAAAAGGTCAGTTTTCATTCTAATCCCAAAGAAAGGCAATGCCAAAGAATGCTACTACTACCACACAATTGCACTCATCTCACACGCTAGTAGAGTAAGGCTCAAAATTCTCCAAGCCAGGCTTCAACAGTACCTGAACCGTGAACTTCCAGATGTTCAAGCTGGATTTTAGAAAAGGCAGAGGAACCAGTGATCAAATTTCCAACATCCGTTGGATTATCAAAAAAGCAAGAGAGTACAAAAAATATATATATTTCTGCTTTATTGACTATGTCAAAGCCTTTGACTGTGTGGATTACCACAAACTGTAGAAAACTCTTCAAGAGATGGGAATACCAGACCACCTGACCTGCCTCCTGAGAAATCTGTATGCAGGTCTGGAAGCAACAGTTAGACCTGTACATGGAACAGTAGACTGGTTCCAAATAGGGAACGGAGTATATCAAGGCTGTAAATTGCCACTCCGTTTATTTAGCTTGTATGCAGAGTACAGCATGAGAAACGCTGGGCTGGATGAAGCACAAGCTGGAATCAAGATTGCTGGGAGAAATATCAATAACCTCAGATATGCAAATGACATCACACATATGGCAGAAAGCAAAGAACTAAAGAGCCTCTAGATTTAAGTGAAAGAGGAGAGTAAAAAAGTTGGCTTAAAGCTCAAAATTCAGAAAACTAAGATCATGGCATCTGGTCCCATCACTTCATGCCAAATAGATGGGGAAACAGTGGAAACAGTGATAGAATTTATTTTGGGGGTCTCCAAAATCTCTGCAGATGGTGACTGCAGCCATGAAATGGAAAGACGCTTGCTCCTTGGAAGAAAAGTTATGACCAACCTAGACAGCATATTAAAAAGCAGAGACATTAGTTTGCCAAAAAAGTCCATCTAGTCAAGGCTATGGTTTTTTCAGTAGTCGTGTATGGATTTGAGAGTTGGACTGTAAGGAAAGTTGAGCGCTGAAGATTTGATGCTTTTGAACTGTGATGTTGGAGAAGACTCTTGAGACTCTCTTGGACTGCAAGGAGATACAACCAGTCCATCCTAAAGGAAATCAGTCCTGAATATTCACTGGAAGGACTGATGTTGAAGCTGAAACTCCAATACTTTGGCCACCTGATGCAAAGAACTGATTCCTTTAAAAAGACCCTGATGCTGGGAATGATTGAAAGCAGGAGGAGAAGGGGACGACAGAGGATGAGATGGTTGGATGACATCATCGACTTAATGGACATGAGTTTGAGTAAACTCCAGGAATTGGTGATGGACAGGGTGGCTTGGTGTGTCTATGGGGTCACAAAGAGTCAGAGACGACTAAGCAACTGAACTGAACTTTAAATGTAAATGGATTAAATACTCCAACCAAAAGACACAAACTGGCTGAATGAATACAAAAACAAGACCCATATATATGCTGTCTACAAGTAATCCACTTCAGACCTAAAGACACATATAGACTGAAAGTGAGAGGATGCAAAAATATCTTCCTTGCAAATGAGAAGCAAATGAAAGCTGGAGTAGCAATCCTCATATCAGACACAATAGACTTTAAAATAAAGAAGATTACAAGAGATATGGAAAGACACTATATAATGATCAAGGGATCAATCCAAGAGGGAGACATAACAATTGTAAATATCTATGCACCCAACATAGGAGCACCTTAATACATAAGACAAACACTCGCAGATATAAAAGGAGAAAATGATAGTAACACAATAATAATAGGAAACACCACACTCATACCAATGGACAGGTCATCAAAACAGAAAATTAATAAGGAAACACAAGTCTTAAATGATACATTAGATGAGATGGATCTCATTTATATCTTCAGGACATTCTGTCCAACAGAAGAATACACCTTCTTCTAAAGTACAAATGGAACATTCTCCAGGATAGACCACATTTTGGGTCACAAATCAAACCTCAGTAAATTTAAGAAAATTGAAATTGTATCAAGCACCTTCTTCAACCACAATGCTATGAGACTCGATATCAATTACAAGAGAAAAAAAAAAGCTGTAGAAACACAAACATATGGAGGTTAAACAACACGTTTCTAAATAGCCAACAGGTTACTGAAGAAATCAAAAGGGAAATCAAAAAATTTCTAGAAACAAATGACAATGAAAACACAATAACTCAAAACCTGTGGGATGCAGCAAAAGCAGTTCTAAGAGGGAAGTTTATAGAACACAATCCTACCTCAAGAAACAAGAAAAACACCTAATAGACAACCTAACTTTACACCTAAAACAACTGGAAAAACCAGAACAAAAACCCCCCAAAATTAGTAGAAGGAAAGAAATCATAAAGATCCAAGCAGAAAGAAATGAAAAAGAAATGAAAGAAGCAATAGTAAAGATTAATAAAACTAAAAGCTGGTTCTTTAAGAAGATAAACAAAGTTGACAAACCTTTAGCCAGACCCATCAAGACAAAAAGAGAGAAGAATCAAATCAACAAAACTAGAAATGAAAAAGAAGAGGTTACAACAGACAATGTAGAAATACAAAGGATTATAAGAGACTATTATGAATGACTATATGGCAATAAAATGGATAACCTGGAAGAAATGGACAGATTCTTAGAAAATCTCAATCTCCAAGACTGAACCAGGAAGAAATAGAAATTATGAACAACCCAGTTATAAGCCCTTAAATTGAAGCTGTGATCAAAAGTCTTCCAAAAAACAAAAGCCCAGGACCAGACGGCTTCACAGGAGAATTCTATCAAACATTTACAGAAGAGCTAATGCCTATCCTTCTAAAACTCTTTCAAAAAATTACAGAGGAAGGAACACTTCCAAACTCATTCTATGAGGCCACCATCACCTTGATACCAAAACCAAAGACAACACAGAAAAAGAAAACTACAGGCCAATATCACTGATGAAGTGAAGTGAAGTGAAGTGAAGTGAAGTGAAGTCTTGCATCACTGATGAATATAGATGCAAAAATCCTCAACAAAATTTTAGCAGACAG
This sequence comes from Bos grunniens, assembly GCF_055505025.1. Lineage (NCBI taxonomy): Eukaryota > Metazoa > Chordata > Mammalia > Artiodactyla > Bovidae > Bos > Bos grunniens. Next base: position 14,685,877 of record NC_141168.1, read on the forward strand.
AATTCAACAACACAAAAAGCTCATACACTATGATCAACTTGGGTTTTTTCCAAGAATGCAAGGATTCTTCAATATATGCAAATCAATCAATGTGATATACCACATTAACAAATTGAAATATAAAAACCATATGATAATAGGTGCAGAAAAAGCCTTTGGCAAAATTCAGCACCCATTTATGATTAAAACTCTTCAAAAAATGGGCATAGAAGAAACCTACCTCAACACAGTAACACAAGGCCATATATAAGTCAACAGCAAACATTATTCTCAATGGTGAAAAATTGAAAGCATTCCCCGTAAGATAAGGAACAAGACAAGGGTGTGCACTTTCACCACTATTATTCAACATAGTCCTGGCAGTCCTCGCTTCAGCAATCAGAGAAGAAAAAGAAATAAAAGGAATCCAGATTGGAAAAGAAGAAGTAAAGTTCTCACTGTTTGCAGATGACATGATACTGTACATAGAAAACCCTGAAGATAGTATCAGAAAATTACTAAAGCTATTCAGTGAATTTAGCAAAGTTGTAGGATACAAAATCAATACACAGAAATCACTTGTATCTCTCTATACTAACAATGAAAAATCAGAAAGAGAAATTAAGGAATCAATCCCATTCACCATTGCAACAAAAAGAATTAAATATCTAGGAATAAACTTACCTAAGGAGACAAAAGAACTGTACACACAAAATTATAAGACACTGATGAAAGAAATCAAAGATGACATAAACAGATAGAGAGGTATTCCATGTTCCTGGGTTCATTTCAGTTCAGTTCAGTCACTCAGTCGTGTCCGACTCTTTGCGACCCTATGAATCGCAGCACACCAGGCCTCCCTGTCCATCACCAACTCCCGGAGTTCACTCAGACTCACGTCCATCGAGTCAGTGATGCCATCCAGCCATCTCATCCTCTGTCGTCCCCTTCTCCTCCTGCCTCCAATGCCTCCCAACATCAGAGTCTTTTCCAATGAGTCAACTCTTCACATGAGGTGGCCAAAGTACTGGAGTTTCAGCTTTAGCATCATTCCTTCCAAAGAAATCCCAGGGCTGATCTCCTTCAGAATGGACTGGTTGGATCTCCTTGCAGTCCAAGGGACTCTCAAGAGTCTTCTCCAACACCACAGTTCAAAAGCATCAATTCTTCGGTGCTCAGCTTTCTTTACAGTCCAACTCTCACATCCATACATGACCACAGGAAAAACCATAGCCTTGACTAGAAGGACCTTTGTTGGCAAAGTAATGTCTCTGCTTTTGAATATGCTATCTAGGTTGGTCATAACTTTTCTTCCAAGGAGTAAGTGTCTTTTAATTTCATGGCTGCAGTCACCATCTGCAGTGATTTTGGAGCCCAGAAAAATAAAGTCTGACACTGTTTTCACTGTTTTCCCATCTACTTCCCATGAAATGATGGGGCCAGATGCCAAGATCTTCGTTTTCTGAATGTTGAGCTTTAAGCCAACTTGTTCACTCTCCACTTTCACTTTCCTCAATCAATATTGTGAAAATGACTATACAGCCTAATGCAATCTACAGATTCAGTGCAATCCCTATCAAATTACCAATGGCATTTTTCACAGAACTAGAACAAAAATTTTCACAATTCATATGGAAACACAAAAGACCCTGAATAGTCAAAACAGCCTTGAGAAAGAAGAATGGAGCTGGAGGAATCAACCTTTCTGACTTCAGATTATACTACAAAGCTACAGTCATCAAGAGAGTATGGCACTGGCACAAAAATAGAAATATAGACCAATGGAACAAGATAGAAAGCCCAGAAATAAACCCATGCACCTATGGGTACCTTATTTTTGACAAAGGAGGCAAGAATATACAATGGGGCAAAGACATCCTCTTCAATAAATGGTGCTGGGAAAACTGGACAGCTATGTGTAAAAGAATAAAATTAGAACACTTCCTAACACCATACACAAAGACAAATTCAAAATGGATTAAAGACCTAAATGTTAAGACCAGAAACTATAAAACCCTTATAGGAAAACATAGGCAGAACACTCAATGACATAAATCAAAGCAAGATCCTCTATGACCCACCTCCTAGAGTAACAGAAATAAAATCAAAAGTAAACAAGTGGGATCTGATTAAACTTAAAAGCTTTTGCACAGCAAAGGAAACTAAGCAAAGTGGAAAGACAACCTTCAGAATGGGAGAAAAGAATAGCCAATTAAACAACTGACCAAGGATTAATTTCCAAAATATACAAGCAGCTCATACAACTCAATGCCAGAAAAACAAACAACCCAATCAAAAAGTGGGAAAAATATCTAAACAGACATTTCTCCAAGGAAGACATACAGATGGCTAACACACATGAAAAGATGCTTAACATCACTCATTATTAGAGAAATGCAAATCAAAACCACAATGAGATATCACCTCACACTGTTCAGAATGGCCGTCATCAAAAAGTCTACAAACAACAAATGCTGGAAAGGGTGTGGAGAAAAGGGAACACTCTTGCACTGTTGGTGGAAATGTAAATTGATACAGCCACTATGGAAGATGGTATGGAGATTCCTTAAAAAACTAGGAATAAAACCACCATATGACCCAGCAATCCCACTCCTAGGCATATACCCTAAGGAAGCCAAACATTGTTCACTGCAGCACTATTTACAACAGCTAGAACATGGAAGCAACCTAGATGTCCATCGACAGATGAATGGATAAAGGAATTGTGGTACATATACAGAATGGAATATTACTCAGCCATATAAAGGAACACATTTGAGTCAGTCCTGAAGAGGTGCATGAACATAGAACCTATTATACAGAGTGAAGTAAGTCAGAAAGAGAAAGATAAATATCGTATTCTAACGCACATATACAGAATCTAGAAAATTTCTAGATTTTTAGAATAAAAATTCCTTCAGTAAAAAAGAAGAAATTATTTACAAGGCAGCGATGGAGAAACAGACAGAGAATCGACTTATGGACATGGGGAGAGGGGAGGAGAGGGTGAGATGTATGGACAGAGTAACATGGAAACTTACATCACCATACATAAAATAGATAGCCAACAGGAATTTGCTATATGGCTCAGGAAACTCAAACAGGGGTTCTGTATCAAACCTAGAGGGGTGGGATGGGGAGGGAGATGGGAGGGAGGTTCAAAAGGGAGGGAATATATGTATACCTATGGCTGATCCAGGCTAAGGTTTGACAGAGAACAAAAAAATTCTGTAAAGCAATTATCCCTAAATTAAAACATAAATTAAAAAGAAAAAAAAAAAAGAAAGTGAGAAGGTAACTACAGTACAAGCACTATGTAAGCAGTTTACATGCAACATGTTTGAAAAGTTGTATGGGAACTACTGAAGTCTGGAAATCATCACTTGGCATTTTTCTTATATTCCTGCTACTGCTTTAGATGAGTGAAGAACCATCACACTGCAGCCAGAGAGGTCTCAGGGGGTTTTGTTGGGAATTTGCCTTTCTTCCTAGATAACTGTCCTTAACTTGCAACCCTCATTCTTTCCCATCCCGATAGAAGGAATTCAAGTCAAAAAGCCCAGGGTACCACCATACAGAGACCTCTAGGACACAGAAGCACACAAGCCAATTATTGGGCAAACTCTTCTCTAGAATGTGTTTTTCGTATGGGTTAAGAGCCTTGATGAAGTTTGGGGGGAAGTTTCAGGGATGATATAGAATAATATAACACACAACACCTCGTTGTAGAGGTAACAAAATGGAAGATAATTAAATACGATGAGAAGATACCCCATTTTTAATTCTGGACCTGGCTCTCCTCTTACTCCTTAGCATTTCTTGATTTTTAGAAATTGGTGAATGGTAGCTTCCTGCCTCGTGTACAATGTACTCAGTGGGTATGAGTTCAATTAAGGACAATAAGGCACTTTCCATGGCTGCATCCTTAGAAGCTGCTCTGCTGTATTTTACCTCCATTGAGTCATCCTCAACTGGGGATGAAATGGACCCCTGAGAGAACATTCAGCGACATTTGGACACACTTTTGGTCATAACTAGAGGAAGATTAGTGCTACTTGTAACTTGAGGCCAGGGATGTTGATGAATATCCTGCAGTGTGCAGGCCAACACCCGACAGCCATTATCTGGCTCATACTATCAACAGTGCCAGAGTGGAGAAACTCTGCCTTCTACTAAGTTATCTTCATATCAGAAAACTTTCAAACGAAAAAGACATAGAACCTACTTTAGGAGTGACAATTTGCTAAAGAAGAAACAGCATTCTAGGATGCCATTCAGATGCATTGTATAGGTAAAGAATCTTGCTATAATCCAGCTAGAGGTTCATTCTCACTTAGATTCACCTCTCCTGGATACTCTGCTGTGCCATATTTATTATGACAATTCTTGCTCCAAGAATCCATTTCTTGGGTATTTCAGGATTTCATATGCTCCTTGTAATCATCCCTTAATTTGGTAGAATTCAGAGTTCTCTCCTATGGAGAAAAATTCAATGAGCAATCAAATTAAGAGGGGAAAAGGAGAATTTTACACAACCCAAGCTGAGGATTACAACCAGTGAGACAGACTCTAAGAAGCTCTGAAGACTGTTCCGCCTGTTAGACATCAAAGGCACAGTTATACGCATTTTCGAGTTCCAGGATCATACACTGAAATGACATGGTGATAGTTTACATGAAGTTCACCAAGGATACACAGTCCAGGTAAGCACGTACAAAGCGAGCAGCAAGACATCATGACCCCTACAGAGCTGGGAAAAAACATAAAACTTTTAAGAAGTTATGTTGCTGCTGTTGCTGCTAAGTCGCTTCAGTTGTGTCCGACTCTGTGTGACCCTGTAGACGGCAGTCCACCAGGCTCCTCTGTCCCTGGGATTCTCCAGGCAAGAAGACTGGAGTGGGTTGTATTGCTACCTTCAGAATAAAGGAAAAAAAAAAAAACAACTTTACTGTCTTGCAACCACTCCATTTTTGAGGAGCTATGAAAAGCAGAAGCACACTGCACATTAGGAGGAAAGGAAGAAGTCCAAAGTGACACAAAGAGAATGTAAAACTGTTTACTTTTTGCTGTCCTGCCTTAAAATACCTTATTTCATCATTCCTGTGTTATATGTATGGCATCATGTGGAAGGCATCATGAAGTGAGGCTTGCTGTGTTTGAATCCTGTATGGATCACCTCACAGAACTGAAAATTGGTGGAAAAAATCTTAGCTTCTCTAAGTACAACTTCTCCATCTATAAAAATGGCAAAACTTAGAACACAGCACTCACAAAGCTGTTTGTAAGGACTGAATGCAATGGCACCCCACTCCAGTACTCTTGCCTGGAAAATCCCTTGGACAGAGGAGCCTGGTAGGCTGCAGTCCATGGGGTCGCTGAAGGTCGGACATGACTGAGTGATTTCACTTTCTCTTTTCACTTTCATGCATTGGAGAAGGAAAAGGCAACCCACTCCAGTGTTCTTGCCTGGAAAATCCCAGGGATGGGGGAGCCTGGTGGGCTGCCATCTGTGGGGTCGTACAGAGTCGGACACTACTGAAGCAACTTAGCGGCAGCAGCAGCAGTAGCAGCAGCAAGGACTGAATGAGCTGATGTATGGAAGGCCCGTCCACAGTGTTTGATACATTATAAGCACTCAATAAATTCCCATTGTCTTTTCACTGGCCAAGAATTCTGTAGCATTTCAGCCTCCAGATTTTGGTGAACGGAATAGGGGAGTGTTACATAGTGGTTGAGAGCATAGACACTGAAGCCAGATTTCCAAGGCTGGAATCCTGACCCTACCATGGACTTGCCTTGTAATGTTAGCAAAGTCCCTTGTATTTTTGTGAGCCTTCAGTTTTCCCATCTGTAATATGGGAATCATAAGAGGGATCTTGTAGGTTTGTCTAGAGATTTACTACTTTAACATAGGCTAAGTATTTAGAATATGCCTATTAAACAGTAAGCTCAGATAAGTATAAATTGGGCTCACTTTCTCTTTTCTATTTTGAACTATTGTGGTTTTGAATAAAATTTTGTTCTTTTCTTAGGACAACAAGTGTTCCTATTAATAACAAAACATTAACATGGGTATACAAGGCCAGAGCTACCACAAGACAGATAATATAATTGTGAAACAGGCAATATTAATTAAACATCAAGGGTGTAGCTCTCAAGATAGTCCTCAGAGTAAAAGTTCACATTTGAGACAACCGAGGACCTAAATTTTTTGTCTGGGAATCAAGCCACCTGTAGCCCTGTTCTGTGATCTTTCTCCAACTTACTTTTTTATTTAGGGGAGCAGTGTCCACCAGGTGGACTCATTTCTTCCATTCCCATAACCTTCTGGAAAAGTGGACACAGGCGGATGTTTAAATTGGATGCTGAATTATCTTCAGTGTGGCATGGAATTGAATTCTAAATTTGGATTTGTGATTTTCCAGGAAAATCACATTCCTGGCACCTATGGCCATGGATGTCAATGACAAACCTGGACATATAAATAGCTGTGGATGGAAACCCTGCAACCTAGTCCCTCGTCCAGAACCGGTGAGCAACCATGAAGACCTTCATCTTTCTGGCTGTCTTGGGAGCCGCTGGTGAGTCTTAACAAATAAGTGATCAGTAGGGGTCTATGACTTTTTTAAGGTTGTACTTTGTACTCTGGAAGCCAACAGTGAATGCCATATATAATCTCTGTACTCAAGAGGCTTAAGATGTTGAAATAACAGTGTATAGTACACATGTCTGTAGACAACTAAATATCATTTGTTGGAGATTATGGAAAGTTGGGGTGATCAGTGTAGAAAGCATCAAGAGGAAGAATTTGCCCTGAATTTCAGGTATGGTCTATGAAGTGTGAAAAAGAAAAGATAGTCAACATTAAGGAAATGTTGTTTTGATCTTTAAAAGAATTTGTAGCTAACAATTGGAACAAATGATTACTCTTGAGCTCCTTGAGGCTGTGAATATCTCATCTGAGTCTCCTCTATACTAAAAAGCTTCTTATGAGGGAGCTTAACAGGCAAAGACACTCTATTTCTTATGAATAAAATCTTTGGGCTGGGTTTTACCACATCTTCACTAATGAAATTTTGGAGTAACACAAAGACTATTCAGTTGTTATACTATTCAATGTAATTGTATTCTTCAAACTTATTACAAAATTTCCTCAAATTTGATTATTATAAATGAATTCAGTAGGCCTACTTATATATCAAAAGTGTCTATCTCAAAGTTAGTTTAGAAAATATGAACAATGGGGCATATAGCATACAATCCCAGATATTTAGAGTTTTTAGGAACCATAGTAAGTCAGTGGTCCAAAATTTACAGTGCTGAATAAATTTAAAATGTTGGAAACATGATTGGGATGAGGAGAAAGATTGGAGAGAGAAACTTCATAATGTTCTATGAGATTATTTAGTGAATATTTTAGGTGAGAACCAAGAAGAAATTGGGGGAACAAAAGTACAAAACTCCTTATTCTTTTATAGGTCAGAACAACTCAGGTGGCATTTAAGAGTCTGCTTTCTGTTACCTCTTGTGGTGTTTATGCTACACTGAACTCTACAAATAAACACAACCATGGTGACTGCAAAGCTTTATTGAACATATACTTAAATGTCTCCTTAGCAAGGCTTTGTGTCAAAAATATTCTTTATATTCTCAGGTAGTGGGCTTCAAGGCGTTTATTGTGTAAGGAGTCTCTGATATGTGTGTGTGTATCACATATGTAAAAAAAAGAAATCAGTATATTGATCAAATGTAAAGCATGCATTAAACATTAATAGTTATAATAACATAAATATTTAGCATATGTGTCAAGTGTATGGAGCAATAAGATTTTGAAAATAGTAATGCTAAAATCACAGATTCTTGATTATGCCTGATAAGAAAATAGGACTTATTTTTTTTTTTCTGGTTCATCTGCAAAACCTTGCTACTGAGTAGAAATTCCACAATGAATCAGTTCTATAAAGAGTTTCCAACTTTCCTCTGTCAGTTGCTTTCCCCGTGGACGATGATGACAAGATCGTGGGCGGCTACACCTGTGGGGCAAATACTGTCCCCTACCAAGTGTCCCTGAACTCTGGCTACCACTTCTGCGGGGGCTCCCTCATCAACAGCCAGTGGGTGGTGTCTGCGGCTCACTGCTACAAGTCGTAAGTAACCAATACTCACAGTGCTCTTCTCCGAGGTCAGGGCATCCTCAACCATGCCAAAGACAATCATGGTGAACTACAGAGTCATGCTTAAGGGGGAGCATTCAGATTCCAAGACCTCACTATCCCCCTACTCCAAGGCACTGTATGCTTTGGGGCACTTACCCACAAAAACATACCCTGAGAGTTCACTGATGTCTTTCCAAATGAGGGCCATAAAGACATAGGAAGAGAAATACTGAGTGATTAAATATACCTAGAGTACCGTAGGAGCTCTAATCATTATGACCCAACCAGGAGAAAAGTGGCATATGGAAGAAACAAACAAAGGCGATTTCCAGTACAACCTGAAGATAATCACAGCTCATTATGTTCACTTAATACTGTCATATTTCTGAGGCCAGCCACATCTCTGTACAGTAATTGACAATTGCAACTAGATTAATCAACACCATGTCCCTTTTCATCTCCTCTATTGTTGGCATCATTTGGTTCCCATTCCCATACCTAATGAATACAGTACCTGCAATTCAGGGTGGATTCTTCCTCTTAACAGTTTGTACACTGATCACCCCTGCTCCCTGTAATCTTCTCCAACAAATCAGATTTAGTTATCTGCAGACATACGCAGTGCACACTGCTGTTTCAACATCTTAAGCCTCTTGGGTTGTGAGTCTGGCCTTGGACTGACACCTACCTAAGGAATCCTCTACCCTGAACCATACGTGGTAGCGCTACCTTGAATGAACAATGACGTGTGTGTGTGCGCGCGCGCATGCGCACTGTAAGGGCCTTCCCTCTGTGCTTATGCTCAAGACTGGGCTCCATGGGGAGGGGGAGGCTCTCACACTGGAGACTTAGAGAACTTGTCATCTTTTGATCCAGCGGAATCCAAGTGCGTCTGGGAGAAGACAACATTAATGTCGCTGAGGGCAATGAGCAATTCATCAGCGCATCCAAGAGCATCGTCCATCCCAGCTACAACTCAAACACCTTAAACAACGACATCATGCTGATTAAACTGAAATCAGCTGCCAGTCTCAACAGCCGAGTAGCCTCTATCTCTCTGCCAACATCCTGTGCCTCTGCTGGCACCCAGTGTCTCATCTCTGGCTGGGGCAACACCAAAAGCAGTGGCAGTAAGTCTCACGGGGAACACGGTCCCCAGGTCTGAGAATCCTAGAGGTGAAAACCAGGTTCAGGGTCAGGTAGCCCTATGTCACTCAAGGCAGCGTTCCCAGAGGAGAGTGGGGTTCTGTGGAATCTTAGGATATTTAACTGAAATGTGTAGGCTCCGTCTGCTTGACAACACAGAAAGAAAGCACTATGCTAACATTGCCAGACATGCAGCTAAAATATGAATCGTGATTTGCAGAGAAGCAAAGAATGAGGAGGTACGTAGAACAGAGGCTGAGGTTGGAACTGCTCAAAGTACAGCCCTGCTTCAGAAATAAAGTCTCTAGGTTGAAGATATGTGGTCCTGACTCTAGTATTAGTTGTTGTGAAGTCACTCAGTCGTGTCCGACTCTTTGTGACCCCATGGACTGTAGCCCACCAGGCTCCTCCATCCATGGAATTTTCTAGGCAAGAGTACTGGAGGGGGTTGCCATTTCCTTCTCCAGATACTAGTATTAGGGAGAGGACAATTTGCTGACTAAAACCACTTGGAAGACCCTCCAGATAATGGTTGTTCTTCCAAAATAGACGCTACTAGCAATTAGAGGGAAGGAATGGGAATATTGGGAAGATGGGGAGAGGTACTGAGAAAGACATTTCCCAGAATGTATGGGTAATCCTCTTCTCTATTCAATCTCATCCCCAACAGCCAGCTACCCTAATGTCCTGCAGTGTCTGAAGGCTCCCATCCTATCTGACAGCTCTTGCAAAAGTGCCTACCCAGGCCAGATCACCAGCAACATGTTCTGTGCGGGCTACCTGGAGGGCGGAAAGGACTCCTGCCAGGTGAGCTGCTTCATGCTCCTTGTCCTTCAGCTCAGCTTCACGTATCTCCACCCCAGTTCCTGAAACTCAGAACATTAAAACATTGTCTCTGGGACTGATCATGAAGGCTCAGGATAGGCTGGGGAAAAATAACAAGTTTTCTTTTTGCCGTGTTAATGGTTAAGGTTCAGGGGAAAAGATATACAGATCTTGTGCAAACAGTATATCCTGGTGCCCTTCTGAGGAAGAATATAGGAGCAGAGAACTTTGAAAGGAGCCTGGCTGGATGGGCAGCATCGAACTTCCCGTTCCTCATCTCTTCTTGGCCTCACAGACCTGCAGTTGAGGAAAAAGGGGAGAGAGAAGGAGGGAGGAGAAGAATAGGAGTACAGTGTGGAGAATGAGAGTTGATTTCCCTGGGAAAGAGTTGGGCTCATGGAGGATCAGCATTTGGAAACGTGGTCCCCGGGGAAAGGAGGAACGCCTTTGAGCCTTTCTCCCCTCTGGGCAGAGCTGTGGGTTGTAACTGGCTCTTCCTTCTCACCCAGGGTGACTCCGGTGGCCCTGTGGTCTGCAGTGGAAAGCTCCAGGGCATTGTCTCCTGGGGCTATGGCTGCGCTCAGAAAAACAAGCCTGGTGTCTACACCAAGGTCTGCAACTACGTGAGCTGGATTAAGCAGACCATCGCCTCCAACTAAACAGCTTCATCTCTTCATGACCCTCCCTGTTAGCCAGCTTCATCTTCTTCCCATCCTGAATGCACTACTTAAATAAAATCATTTATAAAACCAAATATGTTCAAGTGAAATTGGTTGATTTTTACATACTTTCTCTTCAATCTGGCTGTTGAGAAGATGGTGGACTTAGAGTTGAACTATTATATGAAGATGGAATTTGAAAGGTGATTTAGTCATTCATTCAGCCGCATCAAAATAAATTACTGCTCACTTACCATATGCAAGCCTCTGTGTGAATATTGAGGCTATAAAGATGGATAAGGTTATCAGTCTCTGCTACATCACATTGTTGCACAGATAATGACACTTAAATGCAAAACATTAAAACCAACTGCCCAGAATCACTGGACTAGCTATGAGGCTGAGATGAAGCCCCAGCAGTCTTTATTTGTTTTTGTATATTTATTTATTTTTAATTTGAGGATAATTGCTTTACACATTGTGTTGTTTTCTTCCATATATCAACATGAATCAGCCGTAGATATACATATGTCCCCTCCCTCTTGAACCTTCCTTCCCAGCTGTCTTTTTTCCCAAGGCTTTGCTATTGTCATGACTTCCTTCTCTTCCTTCATTTCTTATCTACCTGAAACTCTGTGAGACTAGGTTAAGGGAAAGGCTAGATGGAGAATGTTTTAAAAAATAACAGATCCTATATTTTCCAAGGGTTCACCTACCTATTTCTTTTATTCTCCAAGATGTTCTTCTTTTCCATAAGGAATTTTATTGCTCCAGCAGGCATGATTCCTGCCAGCAATCTGTACCCTTCTCCCCCACTAGACCACCCCCCAAAACTCCAGCCCAAAATATGTACCATTTTGAACTATAATGTTTTTAAAAGGTGAAAATGTAGATAAGTTTGTGGAATATTGATCTATTACTCTGCAGTCATAAAAGTCTAGGCTTACAAGGGTGTTGTTCTCTGTTATTTTCAGCCTTATCCCAAGAGGAAGCACAGGCAACTCCTTTAGCTCTTCAACACTGCTCCCTGGATCATTTAGAGAATGACTAGGAGTACAGGTCTCAACACATGATTCCTATGTGTATTTGATATGAATCAAGAAAAAAGGTGCTTCCCACGTGGCGCTAGTGGTAAAGAATCTGCCTGCCAATGCAGGAGACATAAGAAATGTGTGTTGGATCCCTGGGTCAGGAAGATCCCCTGGAGGAGGGCATGGCAACCCACTCCAGTGCTCTTGCCTTGAGCATCTCATGGACAGAGGAGCTTGGGGGGCTACGGTCCCTAGGATCGCGAAGAGTTGGGCCAGCCAGAAGCAACTTGGCACACACACACAGGAAAAAAGATACAATATGGTGTAAACATAAAAGCATTGGAATAGGAAGAGGAGGTCTGAAAGGTAAAAATGTTTGTAATCCCCAGTAGGATCACATGATACGATGATGGATGGGTGTTATCTTAGTTGGTGCTCTATAACCAGAAAACCACAGATTGGGTGGCTTAAATAACAGACATTAATTACAGTGTTTGAGGCTGGAAAGTCCAAGATCAAGGTGACACAGGAGGGGGCCCAATTTCTGCCTTGTAGATAGCTGCCTTTTTGTATCCTCACATATATGACAGAGCTGACTCTGGTACTTTAATAGGGGTGAGTGGAATGCAGCCAATAGCACACAGCTGTTACCCTGTTACCAAGCAACCATTACTACCAGATCATTAGAAGGAGACCTTTCACCTGGTGGGTGGAAGTTGCCCTTGGCCAATGGTTGTCTGTGCTGTGGTCCTCCCAGAGGAGAGTGTGGTAAGGGGTAAGTGGAGACCTTCTCCTCAAGCCCCTCCAGGCCTTCCCACCTTGAGTGGGCTGGTAAGCTGGGTGGGCTGGGGGGGGGACAGACTGGGGGCTGTGTCCTGCAGAGCGCGGAGCCCTCACTGCGGCCACCCCCTGGCTGGAAGAGTCTCTCTCCCATCACTTCCTCTGCAACCTAAAGGCTGGGGCTGTCTGCATGGGTCCATGGTACACACCCCACCCTGCAACTTTGGGTGGCCTGAGGAGCCTGAGGGCCAGCTGGGTCCTGGGCACCTGGCACACTCAGTAATGACAGCTGGGCAGGGTCTGGGGACCTAATCCCAAGGGAGCCAGGTGGGCTCTGTCTCATCAGCTGAGCCTGGGCACTAGTGGGGAGATGCAGATTGGATGCTGGTTGAACACTCCAGGTAACCGACCTGGACAGACATCCCTTTTTCTTAGCCAGGGCCTGGACCTTGGCAGGCAAAAGTAGAGCCTTGAGACCTTGCCCTTTCTTGTCAGAACAGAGAATAACATTTGTTTTGGTGGAGATTTACAGCAATGTGGTGACTGACCATGATCCTACCTTAAGAACAAAGGCTCTGACACAAGATGTTTATACTAACCACACCCCACCCCTCACCTTTCTTATAAAAGGGCTTTGCTGACAGCTTTCAGGGAGCTTGGGGTTTAAGCCAAACTCCCTGTTTAAGCCACCTGTTTCCTTGCATGGCCCTGCAATAAACTTTTCTCTTCTCCATACTCCAATGTCTTGGTATTGTTCGGCTTCATTGCGCGTTGGGCATAGGGACTTGTGTCTGGTGACAGTATTGCCTTCTTGTAAGACCACTAATTCCATCATGGGGGCTCCACCTTTATGACCTCATCTAAGCCTTCCTTCCCTCTTAGAGAGATGGGAATACCAATCCACCTTTTCTGTCTCCTGAGAAATCTGTATGCAGGTCAAGAAGCAACAATTATAACCAGACATGGAACATGGACTGGTGCAAAATTGGGAAAAAAGCACATCAAGTCTGTATATTGTCACCCTGCTTATTTAACTTATATGCAGAGTACATCATGCAAAATGCCCGGCTGCATGAAGCACAAGCTGGAATCAAGATTTCCGGGAGAAATATCAACAACCTCAGATATGCAGATGGCACCACCCTAATGGCAGAAAGTGAAGAGGAACTGAAGAGTCTCTTGATGAAGGTGAAAGAGGAGAGTGAAATAGCTGGCCTAAACCAAAACATTCAAAACCTAAGATCATGGCATCTGGTCCCATCACTTCATGGCAAATAAATGGGGAAACAATGGAAACAGTGATAGGCTTTATTTTCTCGGGCTTCAAAATCACTGTGGACAGTGACTGGAGCCATGAAATTAAAGGATGCTTGCTCCTTAGAAGAAAAGCAGTGACAAACCTAGACAGCATATTAAAAAGCAGAGACATTACTTTGCCTACAAAGGTCCCTATGGTCAAAGCTATGGTTTTTCCAGTGGTCAGGCACAGATGTGAGAGCTAGATGATAAAATAGGCTGAGTGCCAAAGAATTAATGCTTTTGAACTGTGGTGCTGGAGAAGACTCTTGAGAGTCCCTTGGACTGCAAGGAGATCAAACCAGTCAGTCCTATAGGAAATCAACCCTGAAAATTCACTGGAAGGACTGATGTTAAAGCTGAAACTCCAATACTTTGGCCACCTGATGTGAAGAGCCAACTCATTGGAAAAGACCCCGATGCTGGGAAAGATCGAAGGCAGGGAGAGAAGGGGGCGACAGAGGATGAAATGGTTGGATGGCATCACTGACTCAATGCACATGAGTCTGAGCAAACTCCAGGAGATGCTGATGGACAGGGAAGCCTGGCGTGCTGCAGTCCGTGGGGTTGCAAAGAGTCAGACAGGACTGAGCGACTGAACAGCAACAAAGCCAAAGGCTCTACCTTCTCATAACATCTCCTTTGGTGTTAGACTTTGAATATTTGCATTTTAGTAGTGAGGAATACAAATATGCAGTCCATAACAGGTATCTTAGAAGAGGAAGGTATGGCAAGATGTATATTACTTCTACCAATTTTCTACGCCTTTGTATACCTCTGGATGGCACATTTGTACCAAGCAGTCCTGAGGTCTTAATATTGCCTTATCATGCCACTAGGATGGAGCCCAAATTCCTTAGCCTTGAGTTCAAGGCTCTTAAATGTTCAGTTATAACTAATCTTCCCTGTGTGTTTCCTTAGTTTTATTGAATTGACTTTATGTTTACTTATGGCCTAAAATAATTTCACACGTAACTTTTTTTTTAATGCTACCTTATGTCTATCTTATCTAAAGATCTCAGGCTTCCCTACAGAAACAAATGAATTTCAAGATTTTCTTGTTCCCCGTGAAATGTCTTTTTATCCTACCCATAACCACCACCAGTATACACCTGTTCACCTAATCACCTCAGCCCCCTTGCCTGTATCTAGGGAGAAAGCAGCTTTTTCCCCAGGAGTCCCTGTCAAATGTCGTAGGTGTCTCCTTAACTGAATTTGGTCACTTGCACATAATTGAGCCAATCACTGAAGGAGATTATACTGTTGAAACTTATAATCAAGTTACATGGCACACCATCCAAGCAAGGAGTAGACTTTTCATTTTTCAATAAACATGGTCTACTTGGTATATGTTTGGTTAGGGCCTCCTGATGAAAGAGAAAGAGGAGAGTGGAAAAGTTGGCTTAAAGCTCAACATTCAGAATACTAAGATCATGGCATCTGGTCCCATCACTTCATGGCAAATCGATGGGGAAACAGTGTCAGACTTTATTTTTTGGGCTCCAAAATCACTGCAGATGGTCACTGCAGCTATTAAATTAAAAGATGCTTGCTCCTTAGAAGAAAAGTTATGACCAACCTAGACAGCATATTTAAAAGCAGAGACATTACTTTTCCAACAAAGATCTGTCTAGTCAAAGCTATGGTTTTTCTGGTAGTTGTGTATGAATGTGAGAGTAGGACTATAAACTCAATGGACATGAGTGTGAGTAAACTCCAGGAGTTGGCGACAGACAGAGAGGCCTGATGTCCTGCAGTCCACGGGGTTGCAAAGAGTCAGACATGACTGAGCAACTGAACTGAACTGAGTAATTCTAAGGTTAGCTATCAAAAAAGTGGAGGAGTGAACATTGAGGCAGCCACAATCCCTGCCAGAGTAACCACGGATGCTTATTGATGTACTTTTCTACATAACCCTGAAAATCTGGAAATAACTTAAACACTCATTAATAGAAGATTGATTAAATAAACCTGGCATGTTGTACAGTGGAGACAATATATCTATTCATTTATCCAACCACTTACTAAACTTATTGAGGGTCTATTACATGCCTAACAATGTATTATCCACTAAAGATACATACAGCAGGGAACAAAACAGTTAAAACCCTGCCTTCACGGTGTATTCATTCTCACTGGGGAAACAACACATAGAGACTACAGAATATAATGCTAATCAATGCAAATGCCACAGGGAAGGAAAACGGGATCAAAGAATGGACAGATGGAAAACAAAAGTCTGCTTTCAAAGTGTAATTAAAAAAAAAAAAAAACCATCAAAAGGCCTATGAAAGCATACTACAATTTAAAATAAAAATCCATATTGTAGGGTCAGAAAAGGTATCTCTCACCTGACTATGTTTACAACATACAGATACCTAATTCATGATTCAATAAAATCCAGAAAGACATGATATTTCATAGCAAAAATAAGGCAATGTACAACAACGAAGAGGTACCCGTCTGAGATTAGGAAAAGTTTTTTTGCTTGCTGTGTCTCATTACAGTAACAGATACATTTATTTTACTTATCACTTGCTCTGAAAACTAAGTTGGCTCTCAACTGCCAGCTTCATGGTTAGGACCTTCAATAGCGCTGTAAAAGTAATCTTTGCTCTTGAAAGTTTAGCTTCTTAATGTAAATGTATTTCATATGGGATAAAAGCAGGGTAAAAGTAAATTCACTCCAAATTGGCACACTCCATAATCTACTGGTTTTCCCATTAACAAGCAAAGAATTTCAAGGCATACTCAAGATGAATTTATCTAAGAATATTTGTTTTAATAAAGTAAATAGAAGCCTCTTTTCCCCTAGAAGTTTAATTCTTTATTTAAATGAAAATGATTGTAATTATTTTATTTTATGGCAAGTAACTTTAGTTTCAAAATCAAATTTTAAAAGACTTTAAAAATACATAAGATATTTACTATCTTGGTTATGACTTTAGTCTTCTCTTTAAAAGTCAAGAAAGAATGTCTACCTTGTTGAAAAAAATGCAAATACAAAAGTATTTAGTCTCAAAAATACTCATTTAGTCTTAAAAATACTCATTTATTAAAAGTCTAATCACTTTTTAAAATTTATACTCCATCTAAGCTGTGGAAACTTTCTAAACATATTTTTATCATATGATCCAGTGATCACACTCCTTGCTATTCACTCAAAGGAGTTGAAAATGTGTCCCCACACAAAAACCTGCCCATGGATGTATATAGCAGCTTAATTTATAACCACTAAAGCTTGGGAGCAACCAAGATGCCCATCCTATGATGTACATACTAATATTCCTCCCATTTTATAGATTAGAATACTGAGGCTTAAAGAGGCTGGATGCTTTTATCATGACAAGACAGCTAAAAAGTCCTAAAGCCAGGAATTGAAGCCTGAACTAACTCCTGAGTCTATGCTCTTCACTACTATTAATACATATGGAAATTTTACAAAGCTTTAAGGACTTAACAGCAATACTTGGACATAAAGAGCAAAAGGTGTCCCCAGAAAAATATGGGGATCCTAAGGTTATTGTTATTTAACAAGTGTTTATATAGCCTTACTATTTACCATTAGAACTCACTGTTCTAAGCACTTTATAAATAGGAAATCTGAACAGGCCAATAATGAGTAAAGACATCAAGTCAGTAATCAAAACCTCTCAACACAGAAAACAAGACAGGACCAGAGAGCTTCACTGGAGAATTCTACCAAACATTCAGATAATGAACACCAACCCTTCTCAAACTCCTCCAAGAACTGAAGAAGAGAGAACACTTCCAAACTCATTTTACAAGGCCAGCACTATCCTGACACCCAAGCCAAAAACAACACAAGAAAACTATAGACCAATATCCATGATTGAACCCGTTATTAGTTACTTATCTCTGGATGGGCAGTCAGAAAGTTAAGGCTAACTTATAAAAAGGAGTGGGGTAACATTAAAAAGAGTAGCAAGTATCCAACACAAAAACTGAACAGGTAAGGAGATTTATTTTATTCAGATTACTGTAATAAGAGGTATTTGAAGATCAGAGTGTTTCGGCAGAATGATTTTACCTTAAGACTTTTGTAGGGAGATATATACAAGTCACAGCTGGAGAGGTGAACAGTTGAGGTTGTATTACAATCAGGGAATTCTCAGTCAGCTGAACAGTAAGTGTTTATCTCTAGTCTTAGTTAGATTTGTTGTGGGGTGGAGGTAACAGTTGCAAGCTCAGCTAATCATTGATGAGAGACAGATTGGGGAATTGGAGGGTCCATGTCTGGCTATGTCAGTGTGTTCAGGTGAAAAAGGGGAAAGGCCTGTGATTGACCTTGTCACAGTTCAACAAAGAAGTCATCCAAAGTCCTATGGGAGCCCTGAGAAAGAGTGGGCAGAGTCTCTTCAAACTAACGTGGGGAAGGGTCATTCTTTGTGGTAAGCCAAAACTTTTTCACCTACCACTGTTTTCTGGGAGCACAGGACTCAGATACAATTCAACACATCAGAGGAAATCTGGAGACTCAGTTTCAAGTCCCAACTTTGCTGCTAACTTCCATGGAGACCACAGCATCCTCGTCACTGAAATGGGAAGGGGAGGATGCCTTGTTAACTTTATTTCATACCCCAATGTTTGAGGAGTCTCTGAGAAGAGAAGAGGGACTCTTGGGGAAACGGAGAAGACAAGTGATGGCAGGGAATAAGGTTCACAGTCACAAAGGGAGGAGGGGACAACAGAGAATGACTATGTCACAGAAAGGGGAGGGGAATGTCAGCAGGTACATCATGACTCCTGAGACCTTTAGGGTCAGAGAAGAGGCACCAGGGGCTGGACTTGTCTGCCCCTTCCTCTTTCACCCACATCAGAGCCAGCTCCCAGCTGTGCCTTTTCTAACTGGATTTTGATAAGGGCTAGTTTGAAGATTGTTCTAGCATCCTTGCTCCTTCCATACCCCCACAAAGTAATATTTCTCCCTCAGTTGTTCTTGCCAAGGCTATTTGGACTAAAGATTGAGACAGCCGAGAGCCTTATCTGACTTGTCTGCTGCTGGCGAGATCCCAGACTGTCATGAAGTGCTGTGTCTTCTTCATGCTCATGAGCACGGCTGGTGAGTGTAGATCTTGTTGCTGCTTAGGGAGTGATGTGGTGATGTGCAGGAGGATGGGGCTTCCCAGGAGGTGTTAGTGGTAAAGAACTCACCTGCTAATGCAGGAGACATAACAGACATGGGTTCAAACCCTGGGTTGAGAAGATCCTCTGGAGGAGGGCACTGCAACCCACTCCAGTATTCTTGCCTGGAGAATCCCATGGACAGAGGAGCCTGGTGGGCTATGGTTCATAGGGTCTCAAAGAGTTGGACACGACTGAAGCAACTGAGCATGCACACATGCACATGGATCAGAGAGGGAAGTAGCTGGCCAAAACTGAAGAGAGAGGAGGTGGTGGCCATTTCCTTCAATTAACTGTTAATGGAAGTGAAAGGTACCACTCTTGATGCATGGCTCACCCCATCAATGGTCTCTCTAAGCTTCTTCTGCACCTGTGAGCAAGTTACCATATGTCATTATAAGTGCCCTGCACTCTCCCAGGACTCCTGGACAGAGAGCAGAGAAGTACATCTTCCCTTTCTCTGGGCAGATGGACTCTGGAGGAGTAAGTACAGGTTGGGAAGAGGGGTGAGTCAGGGGCCATGAGAGCCTCAGGTCCCTCCCCCAAGCTCTCAGGTCCCTCCCCCAAGCTCTCAGGTCCCTCCCCCAAGCTCTCAGGTCCCTCCCCCAAGCTCTTCCACTCCTTTCAGCACCAAAGTCAGGTAGGATTTAACTTTTTACTTTCATTCCTGGCAAAAGTGAATTTAGAATACTATTTTTAAAGTAGTAATCCTTTTTTACATTTTTATTATACACAGCACTGCCAATCAGGGTTTACGATCAGCCTCAGATACACCTTTGCATTAGTTTCACAGAACTTCAGTATACCTCCAACTCAAGCAAAGACACGTGTCAGTTTTCTTAGTGTGTGGAGCTTGGGTCGGAGAAGGCAATGGCGACCCACTCCAGTGCTCTTGCCTGGAAAATCCCATGGACAGAGGAGCCTGGTAGGCTGCAGTCTGTGGGGTTGCTGAGTCGGACACTATTGAGCGACTTCACTTTCCCTTTTCACTTTCATGCATTGGAGAAGGAAATGGCAGCCCACTCCAATGTTCTTACCTGGAGAATCCCAGGGACGGGGGAGCCTGGTGGGCTGCCGTCTATGGGGTTGCACAGAGTCAGACGCTACTGAGCGACTTAGCAACAGAAGACTATTTTAGTTTGAAAACCTTAGGGTGGGAAAAACTATCCTGGCCAACTCTCACCTCTTGCCCTATCTCTCTATCTGTGACCCACTGATTCTTTAGGAGTCATTCTGGCAGCAGATTCTAACACTGAGAAGAGGAATGAAGTAGATTTTACTATTCCTTATATGGTCTACCTGCAGGCCTTCCCAGAACCCTGTGTGGGGACACTCATTCACCCACAGTGGGTACTGACTGCTGCTCACTGCCCCTCTCCGTAAGTATTTCTCTGCTCTTGAGAGCCAGGGGGGATCTATTTAAACAAAAGCAGGTCTGATGACAGTATGGAGATTCCTTAAAAAACTAGAAATAAAACTACAATATGACTCAGCAATCCCACTGCTAAAACATACCCCGAGGAAACCAAAATTAAAAACACACATGTACCCAAATGTTCCTTGCAGCATTATTTATAATAGCTAGGACATAGAAGCAACCTAGATGTCCATCAACAGATGAATGAAGAAGCTGTGGTACATATATACAATGGAATATGACTTAGCCTTAAAAAGGAACATGTTTGAGTCAATTCTAATGAGGTGGATGAACCTAGAGCCTATTACACAGAGTAAAGGAAGTCAGAAAGAGAAAAGCAAATACCGTATATAAATGGATATTTATTGGATCTAGAAAGACAGTACTGATGAAACTATTTGCAGGGCAGCTATGGAGAGGCAGACATAGAGAACAGATTTATGGACACAGGGGTGAGGGGAGGAAGGAGAGTGTGAGACAAATACAGAGAGTAACATCGAAGCATATACACTACCATATGTAAGATAGATAACAGATGGGAATTTGTTATATGGCTCAGGGACCTCAACCCAGTTGAGTTTGGATGAGACATGGGAAATGGGAGGAAGGTTCAAGAAGGAGGGGACATAGGTATACCTATGGTTGATTCATGTTGATGTATGGCAGAAACCAACACAGTATTAGTAAAACAATTATCCTTCACTTAAAAATAAATAAATAAATTTTAAAAGCAGGTCTTGTGAGGCATCCTAGCAAGTTCTAACAGCATCCCAGGGAATCAGAAGACCCAGGAGGAGAGAGAGTCATCTTCCCAGTGGGGAAAAAGATACACATTTGGGCAGTTTAGGAGGAGATGAAGAGGAAGATGTCAGAAGTCTCTTTCTCGTGGAAAATAAATAATAGACATCCATCCAACCTACTTGAGGGCTTCCCTGGTGGCTCAGATGGTAAAGAATCTGCCTGCAATGCAGGAGACCTGGGTTCGATCCCTGGGTTGGGAAGATCTCCTGGAGAAGGGAATGGCTACCCACTCCAGTATTCTGGCCTGAAGAATTCCATGGACAGAGGAGCCTGGCAGGCTACAGTCCATGGGGTCGCAAAGAGTTGGACACAACTGAATGACTAACACTTTCAACTTTCATCCAACATACTTCTGGAACTTTTACCATATTCCAGGGACTGCTTAATGAACTGAAAAAGCAGCAAGGGAGCAAGATGGTAATTAGTCTTCCCTCATGGAGCTCACATTCTGGTAGAGGAAATATGTCAAAGCAAATAAAAGTTCCAAAATAAAACATTGAAAGGAGTACCAAGCTGCAAAACACAGGAATAAAACAAGATACCTACTTTAGTTAGGGTGATCATATCAGGTCTGTTTGAAGAGATGAGACCTACACGAAGAGGAGGATGCAACCAGGTTGAATTAATTCTGGGGGAAATTCCAGGCAGAGGGAAGAGTGTACAGAGAATCTCATGAGTAGGAGTGGGTGTTCACAGGCTGAGGTTGAAGTGTTAGGCAGAAGCCATGTGATACAGGTAAGAGAAGAAGAATGAAGAAGCTCTGCATGAGATGATGCTGTCCTTTACAAACCTGTATCTCTGTTGTGTGTGACAAAGTGTTAGATAATTGGAACCTAGTCGCAGTTTCAGAAATGTACAAGGGTCACTTCTAACTCAGAGTTTTCAGCCATCTGGTTGTTCAAGACAGTTCATTCAAACACAGATCTAACCCCTGCTTTGTGTCAGTGAGAAATACAAAGGAAATATAGGCAGGAAATATAGTCCATCCACTCCAAGAACTGGCGTTGGAAAATTGGGTTTTCTTCTCTCAGCCAGACCTAATGCACAAACTGTCTTTTGGCAGGCAGTGGCTCCTGTGTCTGTTACATGACCAGACTCCTGGCAATAGAAGTGGGTGGGTTTGAATTTGTCCAGGAAATATCGTAGAAAGTGGTCAGTGGGAGTCCTGTTAGACTGCTAAGAGTCTTTTGAATCTATAATCAATGTAGGCAGATTGCAATAAATACAAAGATATGGGCCCAAAAGGAGCTGGAAAGGGCCTAGAACTGTCCAGAAACAGCAGGTACAATATACTTGCTCCAGAGTTGTTTCAGACAGTGGAGGGCAGGCAAAGACCTCTGGAATAATGGATTCTGGTGCCATATCTGTTACCTATTCATTCAGATTATCCAGGTTGTCATTGTGATCATTAATATCATCAACGACAACAACTAGATTCCACTGAGTACGTTCTAGGTGACAGATACCATGCCCGATTTTATGTATCTACATTGACTCTAATACAACAATCCTATCAACTATTGTTACTACTATTTTACAGGCCAAGGCAGGTCACTTGGGTTCTCAGGTCTAAGAAATAAAATTAAGATGATTAGATGATTAAAGAAAGTCACCTATGACACTTCTTGTGGTTCTGACATTCTGTAAACCCTATTTTGTTTTTTTTTTTTAATCTCCCTGCCTTCTTTCCTTCCATAGTGTTAAAATCCGATTGGGAATTTATCAACCCAACATCAAAAATAAGCACGAGCAGACCCAGAGTTACTCAATGACTGTGCCCTACCCTGACTTCAACTCAGAATATCTGAGCAATGACCTGATGATGATAAAACTGCCTGAGGCTGCTAAAGTCACCACCCAAGTGGGAACCATAGCCATAGCTATGGAACCCTTATCACTTAATGAATCCTGCTTTATCCCAACCTGGACCTGGAGTAAATATAAAAACCGTAAGTGTTTGACTCTGTGTTCTTCATCCTGAGAAGGTTTTGGTGCTGGGGAAAATGAGGAGGGATAAACCTGAAGCGCTTCTCAGGTGCGGCTCAGTGGTAAAGAATCTGCCTGCAGTGCAGGAGATGCAAGAGACGAGGGTTCAATCCCTGGGTTGGGAAGATCCCTTGGAGAAGAGCATGACAATCCATTCCAGTATTCTTGCCTGGAGAATCCCATGAACAGAGGAGCCTGGCAGGTTCATGGGGGTCACAGAGCCGCACATGACTGAGCATACAGCACACACATACATGAAGGATGCAGCTTATACTACCTTATACCACCATTATCCTCCCTTTCATTAACAGAGGATACTGGAACCACCACTTGATATCTGAAATGATAAAGCTGAACTTATTGCTTATTATAGAAGAGCAATGCTGAGCAGACACCATCTCAGTGAGCAGTACAGAGCACTAAGCAGTGCTTATATGGGGTTTGTGGGAAGCTTTCCATTGAGAGTTTGGAGGACTTTCAGAGGCTGAAGAGAGTTGATGTCATCTGTGGAGGCTTGATTACCTGGGTGAGAGTGTTGTTGATTGGTTGGCACTCTGCTATCTATTGGAGGAGTCTAACATGCTGACATTAAAGACTGACACTGATTGGCTTGTTAAAGCCTACTCACTAAGGCAAGCTGTGGCTAGTAATCAGGTTTAAACCTTTCTCCTGTGGTTACAGAACAATTCATATGTTCTATAAAAACAAATAAAAAGCAGGATGCTGTTTTGGTCTCTCAGTCTGTTTTGGGAAGGTAACTTTTGTATTCTCAGTGCCAATGAAATTTGGCAACTTCACTTCAATTTAGAAGCAACATTCTAGAGAATCTAAGTGAATATATTTTCTGAACAAATTGAAGCTTTTAAATCTTATTCAAAGTAACTACTTCACATTTTACAAAGTAATTTACGACACACCACTTGAAAACAAAATAAAACTACAAAAAGTTTCATCACATAGGCTCTGCATGTCATGTCAGAATCACAGTGACAAATCAATTCCATAAGCTCTCTAGGGCCAGCCTCCCAATATCTATTAAGAATTCACTATTTCAAGTAAGTAGGTTACTTTCACCTAACTTGTTCTAAGTATTTCAATTAGATTTCCAAAAAAGTTAAAACTGAACATAACTCTTCTCATCCTTTTCTGACCTGACACTTCCTGGTCTGATTTGATTTAAAACATTAGATTGGAAATGTATCTAAAATATTCTGCTTTATAAGTAATGCTAGGTTTAACTTGAGAGATCTCTAGTTGATTTTTTGCTTCCTTCCTCCGTATTACTCTCCACCAGAGATTAAAATTATATAATGTGGTGGTTAGACTCCTTACATCCTGAGGTTAACAGTATAGTAACAACTGCAATAAGTAAGATGAGCAATGTTACTTCTTAGGGGAAATTATATATGTATATTTATACATATACATACATACTTATAAATAATCCACTTATAAATGATCTCACTATAAAAAATGCAGTTTAAAACACATTAAAAATCATTTTCCCCCTTTATGATTAAACGTAAAGATGATGAAATAGGTCCCCAAAAGGAAGGTTTCTTATGGACAACAGCTTTCTGTCTCTCTCTCCTCACAAGCATTCATAATTTTCCTGTGGGTTTTTTAAGCTTTCCAAGTTATGTGCAGTACAGACAGAATTATAGATCTGATGATATCTGATGTAAGGCTCATGTAACGCTTTGAATCCACTGCTCAGACACAGAGATACTGAACAAGGGGCTCTAAGAAGGATGGAATGTCTGATACCTACTATAAATACATACAATGTATTCACAGAGCAGAGGCTGATCACAAGAGTATATGTGATAAGGAGAGTCACCCTGGACTTCTCTCTTTCCCGCAGTTAGTGACCCTGACATCCTGACTTGGATAAACCAATATACTCGTCCCTACGATGAGTGCCAGAACATGCAAGACCAAAGAATGGCAGCAAACGTTCTGTGTGTGGGGCAGCCTCTAAAGACCCTGTCTGATGCTAAGGTATCTCTGCTACCACCAGACAAGCGCAGAGCAAGGGGCCCTAGAGGAAAGGTGCCCGTAGGAGACCAAACGGGACCCAAGCAGAAGGCCTGCGGTCTGCCTCTGCCTCCTCAGTCTGTGGATTGCTCATCCAGTCCCCTGCCTT
This sequence comes from Bos grunniens, assembly GCF_055505025.1. Lineage (NCBI taxonomy): Eukaryota > Metazoa > Chordata > Mammalia > Artiodactyla > Bovidae > Bos > Bos grunniens. Next base: position 14,711,244 of record NC_141168.1, read on the forward strand.
CCTTTAGAGTGGGAGAGAGTCCGGGGAGAGTCACTTGTCCTTTCTCCTCCTACTTGCACTCAGGTTGGTCAAATTCAAACCTAGAGAGGTGAGACCTGCATGGATGTGAAGAGAGGGTTCTCCCCTCTCAAGAAAATGATTCCAGTCTGGTAGAAGCTTCTGCTATCACAATGTCCCACTTCTTAGAATAAATCCTTGTTGGATGAGGAACAAAGCAACGCTGACCCCCTGTTCCCTCTCTCTGGCAGGAAGTCTCGGCAGCTCCGGCCATCTGCGGTGGGAGGGTGCATGGAATCTTGAGTTGGGCAAAAGGAAGTGTCACTCTTGGAAATGAAGGATTCTTCACAGAAATCAGTTCTTATTCAAGATGGATCATGAGCATCATTGAAAGCTACTGAGGTGTCTCTGGTCCTCCATCCCCTCAGTGCAGTATCTTCATGATTTCCACCCTGGATCTACAACCCTTTTTATTATGTTTCTTGTTCTTGACCAGAATTTATTAAAAAGAAATGACGCTAAAACGCTGTGGCACTAAAAACTTATTTCTTTATCATATAAACTGTAAACATGATGAGAAATCTAACAACTTTCCCAACCATTTGTTCATTCAAAAATTGTTGAAATGTCTGCTGTTTGGTAGGTACTGCATATGCCTGGGGCTTTCAGGTGGCTTAGTGTCGAAGAATCCACCTGCAATGGAGGAGGCACAGGAGATGCGGGTTCAGTCCCTGAGTGGGGAAGATCCCTTGGAGGAGGAAATGGCTACCCATTCCAGTATTCTTGCTGCGATAATCCTATGGACAGAGGAGCTTGGAGGACTACAGTCCATGGGATCATAAAGAGTTGGACATAATTGAGCAACTGAGCATGCCTGCATGCACATATGCTAGGGGTACAAGAGTAGATATAATGCAGACTTTGCCATCAATTAGCCAGTTCTATTACCTAGTGATAATTACTACAGTGGAGATGAGCAATAAGTTCCATGAGAATATAGGAAAAAATCAGGGTGTCAGAGGCACAGGAGGTACCATCAAGGGGCCAACAAATTAGAGGAGAGTATTATAGAACTGAGGTATAGTTAGGTAAAAGAAAAGCATACAAACCGTTATGTTTTGGAAAATACATGTAAATAAGTAATACTGAAAGGTGGAAAATAAATTGTTCATAGAAGGGAAGAGAGAATGTGATAGAAAAGTATTATTTATGCAGGTAAGGGTTAGATAGCAAAAGGCCTGACCTGTTTGGTAAAGGAATTTAGATTTTTTTTATCTTGTAGGCATCAGAGGCTTAGTCATTAAAGTCACCATGGTAAATAGAACATCAAATGTCTGAGTTGGGAGATGTAAGAACACAGAGTCTGTAAGCTTTAAACACAGTGACTGTGAGTAGAAACAGAAGGGGCAGAGTCAGGGATCACCCCTGTTTCTAACTTGAACAACAAGGTAGATGGTGGTTCTGCTGCTGCTGCTGCTAAGTCATATCAGTCGTGTCTGACTCTGTGCGACCCCATAGACGGCAGCCCACCAGGCTCCCCTGTTCCTGGGATTCTCCAGGCAAGAACTCTAGATGGTAATATAAAGAGAAGTAATGTTTCCATCTGTAATGGATCAGGAGCAAGGTGGGGCATGCTATATTTGAGATCCTTGAAGGAAATAGAGGTGGCCATTTCTAGCAAAGATCTGGATCTCTGATGATAATGAAACAATGAGGCGGTTTCTGTGTTTATAGGCAGTAAGTGCAGACTTAAGTAAATTTCTATGCTATTGGGAGGATCTTTGATCCATGTTAAGTGCATCTCTCACACTGGCATAAAGTGGCAATGTACAGCATCCCCAACCCATAGACCAAGACACCTAAAATTACAGAATTGACAAGATGTCAAATGACCTAAAAATAGGGGATCGAGTGATATATGAGAGACTATGGAGTTACATATGAGAGGCTATGGAATTACACAGAGAAGGCAATGGCACCCCACTCCAGTACTCTTGCCTGGAAAATCCCATGGATGGAGGAGCCTGGTGGGCTGCAGTCCATGGGGTCGCTAAGAGTCGGACACGACTGAGTGACTTCACTTTCACTTTTTACTTTCATGCACTGGAGAAGGAAATGGCAACCCACTCCAGTGTCCTTGCTTGGAGAATCCCAGGGACGGGGGAGCCTGGTGGGCTGCCGTCTCTGGGTGTCGCACAGAGTCGGACACGACTGCAGTGATTTAGCAGCAGCAGCATGGAGTTACATGTAGGAGAGGGACAGCGTGACATGGGATTATCTGTTAAAAAGGGAAAAAGGAACAGAGAGATGAACAGAGAGACTCACCCCAGAGGAGAAAAAGACTGCAAAGAGTAAAGAGATTTGGAGTTCATCTCATGAGGGACATGGTGAATCTGTATCTGCAGAGATTGCTGAGACGGTTTGGTTTTTTTATATTGATACCCTCTGAGTGTGGATGCATTTCTCCTATCAAAGCAAAGCAAAACAAAATAAAACAATAACAAAACAGAAAAAAAATGGCTGGGTTATGATGAACACCACAGCTTATCCTGGCACATACAGGAAAACCAAATTCTCAAATTTGGACACTGCTGCTGCTGCTAAGTCGCTTCAGTCGTGTCCGACTCCGGACACTTTGGACACTAACCTCATTTAATTCAACACCGATTCTTTGTCTTGTAATCTTTGGTCCATCTAAACCACAAGCCCCTCTGTTTGCTTGTCTTCTCCAGTGGGCTTGTCTCTAGTTATACCCTGCTTCCTGTCTCTGACTCACTGACCAGTGCCCCCAGCACTCTTTATTGAATCACATCTCTATTTGTTCCAGAGTTTTTAATAAAATGCTCATCTGATCACTTCTTTTACTTTTTTCTTTTTAAATTGATCTATACTTGATTTGGAAATGGCAACCCACTCCAGTGTTCTTGCCTGGAGAATCCCAGGGACGGGGGAGCCTGGTGGGCTGCCGTCTATGGGATCGCACAGAGTCGGACACGACTGAAGTGACTTAGCAGCATCAGCATACTTGATTTACTACATTGTGTTAGTTTCAGGCCTACAGCAAAGTGATTCAGTTAACTTCATGTAACTTTCAGTTGGGGCCTTTCCAGGTGGCTCAGTAGTAAAGAATCAACCTGCCAATGCAGGACACACAGGTTTGGTCCCTTGGTTGGGAAGATCCCCTGGAGGAGGAAATGGCAACCCGCTCCAGTATTTATGCCTGGGAAATCCCAGGAACAGAGGAGCCTAGAGGCCTATAGTCCATGAGGTTGCAAAAAGTCAGACATGACCCCGTGAGCAGCTCACTCTTTGAGCAACCGAGCACTATTACTACTACTCTGCTTATAGACAGAAAAGATCATATTATAATAAGGTGAGAGGCTGCTGGCCACAAACTGGAATGACAGCTCTCACCAGGAACTGAATGTGTTAGTACCTTGATCATGCGTGTTGAATTACTACAACTGATTCCATTATTTTCTTCATGTTTTACGTAACAGATCATAAAAGTCTGTTGTTGAAGCCACCTGGTCTGTGGTATTTCATTATAGCAGCTTGGGCAGGCTAATGCATTTGGTAAACTGTTCAGATCTTTGGCCCACTTTTTAACCTGGCTGTTTGTTTTTCATATTGTTGAATTTTCAGATTCCATAGTATGTTTTGGATGCACATCATTTAACAGATACATGTTTGGCAAATATTTCTCCCTAGAGAGGGGTATATCTAGATTTTTAGTTCTGAATATTTTGTTTCGCAATTGCCTGTTTATAGACCTGTTGTTCCCACTAGTCTATAACTCTTTGCAGTTGGGGCAGTGTCTTCACATCTGGGTACCTCTTACATCAGCATACAGCCCGCACACATCAGACACATAGTGTAAATCACTGGCTGGCTGAGAAAATAAATGGACAAGTAGTGACATGGAAGAAAGGACTCACGTATCTCAATGAGGAGTTTAGTGTCAGGGAAATGGGTCAAGATCAGCCCCCGAGGCTGGGGTGATGGTCACTGGAAATAAATGTCAGTGTCACACAGGTGAGGGTTAGCATCACAAAGGTAGGAGGAACCAGTCTGTAGTTCAGAGAGAGACATGGTGTCAGAGACTTACACAGCAGGGAGCACTGTGAATTTCAGCATCTCTCAAATTAGGTGCATCTTTCCCTGAAAAGGGGGAGAGAAATGCTGGATTCCAGATCTGTTCTCCACTGTGTTGAAGACCAAGTCATCTGGTCTTTGTTGAAGGACCTCTAATATCTGGCACCACATCCTACTCTTTTGGAACTCAATCCTGCAATTGAAAGAATTCAGATGACAGTTGTTCCAAGCCTAGAACCGCTTCCAGCTTCATCTTAGTGTTCTTCTCTCCTTCCTTGGCATCCTTTTCAAGGCACTGAACCTCATCTTTTGAAAAGGCTTTCAACATGATTATGAATTTAATCCTTCTGTGGGCTCTCTTGAACCTGCCTGGTGAGTAACTGCATATCTTTCTCCTTAATTGCCCAAGAGAAATCCTGAGGGAATCACGAAAGATGGGTGAAGACAGGAGCAAGGTTCCAGACTGCAAGCACAGGACTGACTCTTCTTCAGCATTCCCCACCAGGTTTCTTCCTGTGTCTTTGCCTTAGGGTGATTGCCTGAGTGCTTTTGGGGGAGGCATGGACCCTGAAACCTGACCCTAGACTCTCTAAGGAAGACAGGGGCCTGACTCTGGGCCTGTGGCGAACAGGACTGATGCTTGGTATGGGCGAATGAAAAGTGGAGTCCAGGGTGGAAAACAGGGGTCCAGCTAATGGACAAAGCAGAACATTCAGGGGTTTAGGTCTTGTCCAGACATGGTTCCAGTTATTCAAACAAAAACCCTGGAAGTATTCATGAACCCCCTCTTATACCCCATATCAACCTGATCGGAACCTGTTGCTGTCTCTGTCTTCTAAACATTTCCTAAATCAAATCACATGTCACCACCTCCATGGATCGCTATGGCTCAAGACACCCTCTTCTGTCTTTATTACCAAATCATTCTCCTAACAGGGTTCTTTGCTTTATAAACCTACATGCCACACTTCTCTGTAAGGAAATTATCATCCTTTACACAACACCCTGAAGCGATTCCATGTGTCACTTAGGAGACAAGTTCATGTCCTTACAACACTCTACAAAATCTTGTATCACCTCATGGCCTCTTTCCTTCCTGCCTTTCTCCCTGGCCTCTCTGATGTGCCTTAAACAGGCCTGAGGACTCTTGCTCCAGACATATTCTCTCACTGGAATTCCTTTCCCTAGACACCCGATTAACTCCCACGTCTTCATTACATCGCTGACCTCTCACATTGGCCCTGAGGTCTTCCCAACTGCTGATGCAATACTGCACAATGGCTCCCACATACCCACATGCATGCACACCTCTGATACTTCCCCTCCCTTGCTCCCTGCACTAATTGCCACTCAACATACTATACCATTGATGTATTCCTGTATTTACTATTACTGAATGTCTCCACTCATCAGAATGTAGGACTGCAGGGGCATATCTCTGTTTTGTTCACTATGTAGCCCAAGCCCTTAGAGCCTGCCACATACTAGATGCTCAATATTTATTCATTGAATGAATGGTTACCTCCCTTGTCAGACTCTGTTAGCATTTGCTCTGTTCTTCAAATGAAACGTTATCATTCAGCCTTGCATTTTCAGGAGAAAGGGATAATATTGGCCAAAGCATTCTAAACATGGCAAAGATAGGAAGTTCTCCATGAGCTGATGTGTCATATGCCTACTGAATCTTGGAAGGTATTTAAGGAAGGTTGTATTTGATCAATACTTTGAAGAGCACATAATGACAACTAAAAGGGAAAACACCTTTCATCTTATGAAATATATATGTTTTTATCATTTTCTTCATGTTTTAGAACAAACTGATCCAGTTTACATATTCAACTTACAGATAAAATTCCTGGAGAGAAGGGTGGGGCAATGTGTCTATTGAGTTCTCTTCCTTTGTTTTTTTCAAATAATACCTGAAAAACAATCTCAGAATTTGTGCTCTACGTGTCTCTGTCCAGTTGCTTTGACCTTTGATCCAAACTTCAAAGACGCCATCACTCCCCCCTACCTGATCTACTTGAAGTCTGATTACTTGCCTTGTGTTGGAGTCCTGATCCACCCTCTTTGGGTGATCACAGCTGCAAACTGTAACTTACCGTGAGTAAGAAGCCTCCAACATCACCCTATGCTTTGAGTTCTCAGGTTGGGCACAGACCAGAATCCTCCCTGGGGTCCACTCAGTTAAATGGGATTTGAGAGATGTCCTGGGGATGTTCAGTAGTAGAGAAAAGGCTTTGTGGAGGAGCTCATCAAGGCCTATAGTGTGTTAATTGCTCAGTCATATATCCGATTCTTTGTGACCTCATGGAGCTTGGACCACCAAGCTCCTCTGTCCATGGAATTCTCCAGGCAAGAAAACTGGAGTTGGTTGCCATTTCCTTCTCTAGGGGATCTTTGCAACCCAGAGATTGAACTCAAGTCTCCTGCATTGCAGGCAGATTCTCTACCATCTGAGCCACTAGGAAAGCCCCATAAAAGTCCAGAAGGATGGATAATCCATGTCTGTTCAGTCTTCTCACAAACATCTCTATTGTTCTAGGAGGCTTCAGTTAATACTGGGAGTTACAAAACCATCCAATATAGATGAAGAAAAATATGTACAAGTGGTTGGTTATGAGAAGATGATTCATCACCCACAATTTTCCATCACTTCTATTGAGCACAACCTCATGTTAATCAAGCTGCAAACCCATATTGAACTCAACAACTACGTGAAAATAGTCAGCCTGCCCGAAGAGCCTGCCGCTGAAGACGACACGTGCACCGTCTCCACCTGGGCCTACAACCTGTGTGACCACTGTGGGTGGCTCTCAGAACCAGACACGCGCCCCTCCGACTTCCACTCTTCCTTAGCTCCTGCCGTTTTTCCCACTGAGCTTTCTTCTAACCTTTCCATTCATCCTTTCATCTCCTTTCCCTTCTCCGGAGTCTCACTGTAGGAGTCCTGACCTCTTTTCTGTATCTTTCTACATCTTTGCTTCCATATCTGATAGATGTGTTTGTGGGAAGAAGACATTTGTATTCTGGGCTTCATTTGCTGTATGACAGCTCATTGGTCACTTTACCTTTGAAGCCTTAATTTTCTTAATTCAGAAATGAGGCATAAACTACATTAGATGGTTTCAAACCATTGCAGGCATTAAAGAAACTTAAAGCCCTGAAATAGAGCAAAATGATGTTTATGTAGTAAACACAAGATAAATACACAATATTGTGCTAAATCATGCAGAACTTCTTTATGCAAAATTGTGATACAGATCAACAAAAGTTTAAGATTTTTAACTGGTAACATTTTAAAAATGAATATTCACTCACTTCATCAGAAAATTGGAAGGGATAAATTGGGAGATTGGAATTGACATATACACTACTATACATGAAATAGATAACTAATAAGGATCTATATATATAGCGCAGGTAAGTCTACTCAGTAGTCTGTAATTATCTATATGGGAAAAGAATCTTAAAAAGAAAGGATATATGTATAATTGACTCACTTTGCTGTATGCCTGAAACTAACACAACATTATAAATAACTGTATTCCAGTAAAAGAAAAAAAAAAGTAGAAATTCCTTGTCCTTTGAGAGACAACTTGAGTTTTGGAAATAGGCAAACGCTTTTCTGTTAAGCAGTATGTTTTATTTATCTGTGTTATGTCATTTTAATTAAAAAGAGACATAACTTACCAAAAAATGCAGTTTATTTTGATCTGGCTCATGAAGTAGTTAAGTGAGCATTTTTTAAAAAGGCCTTTCCAAAAGAAAAGTTGAGCTATACAGTTATTGCTAGATTAGAAAATAAGGCAAAGAATCTCATTTTCTTTTAAAAAATTAATATATTATTTTCAAATAAAGATACTCAAATAAACACACCCCTAAAAAGCAAAATCTCAAAATAATATACTTCCTCCCAAAGAAGAATCCTTGGCAAGAACACCCAACATGTGCATAGAAACTTCTTTGTTCTTATTTCTCTCATTTTGTTGCAGGTTGGAAAAATTTTGTTATGGATCTTCAGAGTTCACAATATGTGTGAACCACTGATATAAAGGAAATAATTTGAATTAGAAATGAGGAGACCTAGTTTAAAATCAAAGTTTTATGGATTTAAGAGAAACCACTTTTTGCATGATTTTTTTTAAGCAGATACTGGATACTTTTGATCTGATGAATGAAAAACTAGGCTTAGATCTTTCTAAATTCCTTCAGACTCTCAAAATATTAATAAGAGAGACATTGTCTAATGGTACAAACTTGCAACTAGTAGATAAATAAGTTCTGGAAATCTAATACACAGTATAGGATGATCCCCTGAAGGAGGGCATGACAACCCACTCCACTATTCTTGCCTGGAGAATTCCCATGGATAGAGGAGCCTGGCAGACTACAGTCCATGAGATTGCAAAGAGCTGGACAAGACTGAGCAGCTAAGCACACAAAGTGAATATAGATAGCGACATTGTATTATAATCAAACTTGCCGAGGGATTAGATCTTAATTTTTCCCACCAAAAAAAAGAAAAAAAGAAATTATAATTTTGTGAGGTGATAGAGGGGGACTATGGCCAATCATATTGATCTCTAGTGGTCTTGACCTCCAGTGGCTTGAAGTGGGGCTTGAGTTCCCAGCCAGGTTGAACAGTGAGGCCAGGTTGCAGCAGTGAGAACACCAAATTCTAGCCACTAGACCAGTGGTCAGTGACAAGGACCGTGGCTCTTCAGTTTTCCAGAAAAGAATTCCCACAAAGACAGAAAGTAGTGAAACAAGTAAAGTATTAGGAGGAAAGAGTACAGTATGTGTTCATAGCCACACGGGCAGACTCAGACGGGGAAAGAGAGAGTTGAGACCTCATAGCAAGTTAAATCACTTGTATGGGGCATTTTTTCCAGGTTCCCTGAGGCCAATCATTTTGATTTGCCAGGCTCACAGTCCATATTTGGTATATCTCAGGATTCTCCTATGTGTGGGCATGCATCTCTTAACCAAGATGGATTCTACCACAAAGGCCTATGGGTAGAGCATCCCTTGATATCACTCCACTTTGACCTCTAAGGAAACTTTCTATGCATATGTGGCCCAGCCTCCTCCCTTAATCGCCCTACTATTCTCCTCTTGGCGTTTTTGGTCCACAGAGAATGAATCTCCTATCATTTTACCATTGCGGGGGCAGGGGGGGGCATCTACCTCTGACTCAATACTACAATATTCAAATGTGTCAAATCAATATACTGTATACCTAATTTATGCAGTGTTTCATGTCAGTGTGTTTCAACTGAAAAATTAGAAAGGAATAGGTGATGAGTGTAAACTGTGGGACAAATCATAAACCTGAAAGCTCAAAAAGTAAAATAAAATTAAACTGAATAAATAAAAATTCCAACATAAAGGATGCTTTTAAAATGTCTGAATTGCCAGAAAAAATTGTAAGTAATTTATTTCACTTCATTGCAGAAATGTCTTGTATTCCCATCTAACTTCCAAGAATTTAACCTCTTTTATAAATAGACGCTTTGTATCATGAGAAATTGTTAATCTGATCACTTCCTACTGTCTTAGTGGCCACGGTTTTGATTTCTCTGTGTTTGAACTCTTTTTTGTTTCTACCAGGAAAGGAACTATGTTGAAAACGAAGGAAAGGAAAGAAGGAAGATTGGTATCTCATAACTCTTAAGGAAGTTCTATTTCTTTCTTTCTTCCAGACAAGGACCCTGACTCACTGCAGAATGTGAATATATCTGTAATCTCCAAAGTTGAGTGCCTCAAAGCCTATAAATACATGCACATCAGAGACAGTATGATGTGCGTGGGCATTGTGCCAGGACGGAGGCAGCCCTGCAAGGTAGTGTGCTCTCTGTGCCTTAATGTCCCCATCTTATTGCATCCTTTGCCCGAAAAATAACTCGGTCTCCTTTTCCCTGGCAGGAAGTCACAGCTGCCCCAGCGGTGTGCAATGGCGTACTTCAAGGAATCCTGACGTTTGCGGATGGGTGTGTTTTGAGAGCCGATGTGGGCATCTATACCAGGATCATTAACTACATACCCTGGATTGAAAATACCATCCAGAATAACTGAGTTCTCATGGCAGGAATTCTAGACCCTGTGACAACACCCGTTCCTAAATCCAGCCTCAGAATTAACCAGGTGTCCTGAATTGCATCCCACACGTCTGTCTCACTCCTGCCCCACAGGGTGGGTGGCTGGTACCTCCCTGTATGTGACTATGCATGGCAGCGCTTCCTCCTCCCCTACTGACGATGATGGTAAACTCCACACCTCTTGGAATTTATGAAGTGGCGACTGTGTTCTCGCTAATGAACTGATCATTGCCTTACTGGGGAAAAAAATTTAAAAAGGTTACTTGATTGCCATTTTGGGTAACAAAACACCTACTACTTGCACTGATTCAATCACATGTGCTTTGGGCAAGTTATACATGCCAGCTGGAAGTCTGAGAAGGATTAAACTAAATAGAATTCCCAGGAAGGAAAGAAGGTTTAAGGGGGGACATGTGTTACCCACACAACTCTCAGCACCAGACATGGATTCTGGACATTCATTTTGCAGCATTCTCAGTAGGGACTTAGCTCTGAGAGGTTAATACCAAAGGTAACTGGGGTTTAGGACACAGCAGATGAACACAGAACACAGGATGGATTTTCCCAATGTACTCTTTCTATGATGCCAGCTGCCCCAGGAGCTTCATTCTCCCCCGGTTAAACACTCTTGCCTTTTTCTTCCTTCCTTCTTCTCTTTTCATCTCACTTCTGCAGCTCCAGTTACCACCTGAGAGCTTTACTTGATAGATTTCCTTGGGGAGTGGCCTTTGACCCGTATTATATTAAGAGTGAGATGGGTCAGTGACATTTTTGTAAATTAGGTCTTTGCAAGAAGTCTCTGCACATGCTCCATTTGGTTCCATTGCTCATTTTGCTTGTGGAGCCATTTAAAAACAATGAGAACAATGAAGAAGGACTTTAGAACAGATCAGCTTGTCTATCTGCTCATTCAAGTCTTCTGCAGTGAGAGTATTTTGGTGAGAATTCTCAGGGATACCATATTTTCCTCCTCCAAACTGACCTTGAAAAACTGTAGTACATTAATTCTTCCTCAAATAGCTTATCCCCATGTCCCCATTCTGCTCCTTCCAAGTGTCTACCAGGGCAGAGCATCAGCCACTCTCAAGAAATTCACATTAATCTTGATCTCAGGAATGAGAACTAGATAATGTTGATTGATCTTCTGGCTCCTGAGAAGAATTCAATTCTACTTCTTCCTTCGTGGCATCTCTCCGAGGAGTTTTAATATCACAAGAGGAGGAGGGCATGGCAACCCACTCCAGTATTCTTGCCTGGAGAATCCCATGGACAGAGGAGCCTGATGGGCTACAGTCCATGGGGTCACAAAGAGTCAGACATGACTGAAGCAACCTAGCATGCCTAAGTCACCAAGTAAATAGGGGCTCTTCTTTTATAGGCTTAAAAGAAGACTCAGTCTTAGCACAGGATCCATTCTCTAGGGCAGTGGTTCCCAACCTTTTTGGCACCAGGGACTGGTTTCATGAAAGACAATTTTTCCACAGACCAGGGCCCAGGGATGGTTGGGGGATGATTCAAGGGCATTACATTCACTGTGCACTTTGTTTCTGTTATTATTACATCAGTTCCACCTCAGATCATCGGCTGTAGATCTGGAGATTGGGGACCCCTGCTCTAGGGCACCCAGGCTCTCTTTGGCTCAAAGGGAATTAAATCAGTTAATATAACTAACAAGTTTGCAAGTGAAGAAGGAGGCTGGAATACTTCAGCTTATTGACTCACATCACTCCACTGCTATCAAATCTGTTGGGGTTGTTTTGGCCTACTTTTGGTTCTATCAGTCAAATAACTTGACCTGTCTGTCGGTTTCACTCCTGGGATCCCATTTTAATGGAGAGTCCTTGAAAGAATCCTCTTAAAGGCTCAAAACATTACCGTGTTGTCATTCATTTCCATTTTAGGAGTTGGAGAAGCAGGTGAAATGAGTAACTTGACATTGTCTATTTTCCTTTAGCAAGCTGCTGCTGCTGCTGCTAAGTCACTTCAGTCATTTAGCAAGCTATTACACTTTAAAATGCAAAAAAGTTCTTTAGTAGGAGCTAAATGATACTGAAAGAGGAGAAAATGTGACCCCTGCAAAGTTCTTCTTCAAGCCTTCTCTGTTCATTTGCATGTTGGATTTTTAAGAGAAAATAGGATGGCATCTATGACTCAGTATCCTGAAGGGTGGGATAAGTCTTTCTAATTGTAAGTCACAGCCTTAGGAAGCCTGCTGTTGTCACGTGTCTGAGCCATATTCTCTATCAGCTCTGTAAGTCACGTTGCTAGAAATTTCCCTCTTCATCTGCCTCCTCCTTTATCTCTCTCACTTTGTTCAGAATTTCTGTAAAGAAAATAGGGGTGTCACTTATTAGCCTCCTCAGATCCTAATAAGACATTAGGATCTGAAGATCATGCTGATTAGTAAGGGGATACTTCCTATAAACACCATTCTCCAGGCTGAAAAGCTATGATCCCCAAAGCTGTGACTGGATGGGCCAGGATCATACAAAAGCCAGGTGAAGATCAGGCTAGAGCTTGCGCCTGTGCACAGAAATAAACAGCAGCTACTGCAATGATGAGGCTTTCAAAGACTTCATAGAATTTAGAGTTTCTTTCCTCTGTGTATTTCCTTCAAGGATGGGAGGGTTTGAGAAACCGTAAAATGAGTTCTGCTCAGTAGGAAACCAGGGTGGGAAAAAAGCCCTGGTTTTAAGTCATCAGCTATGACAACTGGAATAGAATAAAATTGCCTACTGGGGGCTTCCCTGGAGATCCAGTGGTTAAGATTCCATGCTTCCAATGCAAGGGGTGTGGGTTTGATCCCTTATCAGGGAAGTGTCTACATGCCATCACAGTGTGACCAAAAGAAAACAAAGCTGTGGTTCTTGATGAAACTGAGCAAGACAATAATAAAAATTTTAAATTAAAAAAAAAATCATCCACTGGAAGCTAAAGATGGGGAGCCAGGGATTGAGGAATCCCAAGGCCATCACTCCCAGACCCTTTGAAAACTCAGTGCAGTACTAGGCACCTTGATTATCTCACTTTGGGATTTCTGGCAACTGCTCTGAGCAAAATTCAACCAAAATGCCAAAGAGAGAGGACTCGGGTATCCAAATGCCAGGCTGTCTGTCTCCTCCTCCTCGTTGTCCTTGTCTTCTGGAGCCAGGCAGGTGTTCACCACCACACCTGAGAAGGGCTGAGAGAAGATCAATACTATGGCTGCCATCATGACCTCTGTGCAGGTCATGGAGATCCGCGGGCAGATGGCGCCCCCTGGTGGAGAAAGTTTCTCACTCCCCATAAGCGCAGAGGAAAGAGCAGGTAGGTGCTGGTAGTTCTGCCTGGCAAACCACCCACCCACTGTGCCATCAGAGATGGGGCTGCCTTTGAAATGCCTCTGCATTAACTCACGCCCACCCTGCATCCCAGTCACCTGCTGTGTGGACCACACTGTCTGGGATGGAGAAGCTCTGAGCTGGAAGCGGGGTGGGTCAACGGCAGTCCAGTCTCCCTTCTCTGCAGGGGTCTCAGGACCGGCGTCTTTCTCATAACACCCGTCCCTGTGGTTCCCGGCCATTCATCTGGGGCTGAGCCTGCTGTTCTGCCCTCAGTCCACAAGTACCCTTCCTCAGGCTGCAGATCCATTTCTGAGCCATGGCATTAGGTCAATATTTGGTGAGCCCTCCACTCTGGAACCCAGACCCTGGTCCTTTCTAGGTCAGGCCCTCTCTGTGGATCTTGCTTTTAAAAAGGTCAACTGGAGATTGAGGCGTGAGAAGTTCAGGAGGTGCTGAGTGCAGAGAATGTAGATCTAATTGGGAAAATGTGTGCATGCTTGTTTATGCAAGCAGTGTTTGTGGTGGAGGGGTGTCTGTGTGTGTGTCATACATTGAGATATTCACTCTACCTCTTTTCTGAGCTCCCAGGATCTCTTTGGGTGTCCTTCTTTCCTCTGGGCATTGATACTGGTCTTAAAATGCAATATGCTTCTTATACATGTGGAGAAAATAGTTCACAGTGATTAAGTCTTCCCAGGTGGGACTAGAGGTAAAGAACCCACCTGCCAATGCAGGAGACGTTGAGACCCAGGTTCGATCCCTGGGTCAGGAAGATCCCTGGAGAGGGGCACAGCAACCCGGTCCAGTAGTCTTGCCTGGAGAATCCCATGGACAGAGGAGCCTGGCAGGCTATGGTCCTTGGGGTCACAAAGAGCTGGACATGAGTGAAGCAACTTAGCACAATACCACCACTGTGGAGAGAATAGCCAACAGTGACCAAGTCCTTCCTACATGACTCTGTATTTTCCTAAAGGCTTCGCTTGAACTGGGTTGTTTAATCCAAGAAGCAACCTTCTGAGTCAGGAGTTAGCATCAGTACTTTGCAGACACAGAACCTAAGCTTCAAGGAGAAGAAGTCTTCCCCAGAGTCACAAGTGGCTGCTGGGGCCATGGATCGAGCTTGAATTCACTGGGCTGAGTGTTCTCTGAAGCACAGGGAGAGTCTGTTTGTAATAAAGAGGCCAGAAGGGAAGATCCAGGTTGGGGAGGGCCATCAGGGCAGAGGGGGAAGAGGAGGAGGAGGCTGGGTCTGGGGTTGGCGCCCAGAGGGTGGTTTTTATTCATTTTCCCAGTTAGGGTGTCTCACTGTGTCTTTACTGCAGGTGCAGAAGAGCGTTCTGCCCTGGGTCACATTGGCCACGTGTAGGCTCAGCTCGCTCTCACTGACCCGCGTGGCCCGGTAATTCGCTCCAGGGAGGTTTATGACTTCCTTATCCCCGGTACGTCGCAGACTGGCCAGCACCTGTACTTGCCCCCGGAGATCCTGCTGGTACCAGCTCATCCAGGGGTACTGGGAATCCTTCAGGATGCACCGCAGGGTTTCAGCCTGTCCGCGAGGTACCAGGACCCACCTGGGCTTTTGCTCCACCAAGCTCGTGGCTGCATCTGAAACACACAGGCCAGCCAGGCTGAAGCTCCTGGGGGCAGTGGTCACCACCAGATCTCTAGCTGCAGCCAAAACCTGAAGAGGGATCCCATGAGTAGTGCCAGGAGGAGGCTCTTGCAGAAGGGGTCCTTTCACAGGGTGAGGGGACTGCAGGGCGCTCTTGGCAAGGCTGGGGTCGGAGCAGAACTTTCTGCACCTACAGGCACCCCTGTGACCCAGCCCCCTTTTCCTCCCTAAGTCCACCAAGTGGTTGTCTCTGCCAGGCCCCTGACCTGTACTCACGGCAGCCAGGAGCACCCAGCCCCACAGGATGGGAAACGGGGCCATTCCCTCGCCTCTCCAGCAGGGCAGGGGGATGGGGCCACCAGGCAGGAGAGCAGACGCTGACCTGGGAAGCCTGATTAGAGGCTGAGACTCTCCGGGCCTGACACTCAAAAGGGAGTGGCTTTTCCAGGAAACTCAGTATCTTGTCTCATCTTCTCACTGAAGCTCAAACCTCAAACTGGAGTTTCCTGTTTCAGCACACCAGAGCGCACTCACACACACGTACACACTCCCCACACTCACCCCGGGGGCCTCGGTGAGTGTACCTGGACCTGCACCCTCTCAGCTGCTTTGCAGAGAGATTCCTAGAAACATGACACTGAATCTGTGTCTCAAATCTTCACAAGGAATTAAAATAACTCGATAAAACCAAGTCACAGGGCTTCCATGGTGGCTCAGTGGTAAATAATCCTCCTGCCAATGCAGGAGACACAGGTTTGGTCCCTGGGTCAGGAAGATCCCCTGGAGGAGGGCATGGCAACCCACTCCAATATTCTGGCCTGGGAAATCCATGGACAGAAGAGCCTGGAGGGCTATAGGCCATAGGGTTTTCAAAAGAGTCGGACAACGACTGAGCAACTAAACAACAACCAAGTCAAACTTGCAGATTGAACAGACATTTTCCCATATGCATAGAGGCTCCTGCAGGGCAACTTTGGTGGTAGGTAAGGAACACTCATCTCTGATGACCTGTGTTTTCCTCTGTAAAAGCAAATACAAACAAAACAGAAGAAAATAAGGGAACAGACTTCCTTCCCCTCCATTTTCTTAGAGCATTTATTTAGAAAACTTCTAAGTTCTTTCTCTGTCTCTTTGAAATGTACATACCATACACTCCTTAAAAGCTAAATCACCTCTTTCCAGTATTAAGACCCAGGCATGTCTTTCTCAAGGACCTGCAACCATTTCTTTGGAATAAAATCATCAAAGAAGATAAGCCTAACTTGGTCTACAGCAGATGCCTGGCACCACATTGCAAAATGATTTCCTCATAAAGATATGATATAGGGACTTCCCTGGCTGTCCAGGGGTTAAGACGCTGCACTTTCACTGCAGGGGACCCAGGTTTGATCCCTGGTCAGGGAATTAAGATACCACATGCCACAGGGGGTGGCGAAAAAAATAGAAAAATACCATTACATTTATTTTTCCTTGGTAAAGCCGATTAGCAAACACAGATAGACACCCCAATTCCCCAGGGACTTCAGCATGGACTTCGGATTACCAAAACAGACTGCCAAGTCCTCTCATTTGAGGACTAGTTATTGCTTCTCTTAGGGCTTCCCTTGTGGCTCAGCTGGTAAAGAATCCGCCTGCAATGCGGGAGACCTGCATTCGATCCCTGGGTTAGGAAGATCCCCTGGAGAAGGGAAAGGCTACCCACTCCAGTATTCTGGCCTGGAGAATTCCATGGACTGTATATTCCACAGGGTCACAAAGAGCCGGACACGACTGCACGACTTTAACTGTCAGTCTTATTTTTTATTGTATTGTCCCAGCAAATCACAGTGCTGCCACCTCCTGGCAGCGTGGCCTTGGATCTCAGTTCATTTCTCTGTAAGATGGAAATAATCCTGGAAGCTAGTTCATAGGAGTAAGTGGGTTAATACATGAACATTTCTTAGAATAGAGCTCCTACTAAGACTCACTTAGTAGGAGTTGACCTCTAATGTTGCAATTGTACACTTCCAATTCAATAAAAATATGACAATTATAGTCACTTTTACTGGTCTTTGTGGGCTTCCCTGGTGGCTCAGACAGTAAAGAATCTGCCTGTAATGTGGGAAACCTGGGTTCAGTCCCTAGGTTGGGAAGATCCCCTGGAGAAGGCGTGGCAACCCACTCCAGTATTTTTGCCTGGAGAATCCCCATGAACAGAGGAGCCTGGTGAGCTACAGTCCATGAGGTCGCAAAGAGTTGGACATGACTGAGCAACTAAGCACACACCCATACTGGTCTTTAATCTCCTGGCATGCTGCAGTCCATGCGGTTGCAAAGAGTCAGATAAACACAACTTACTTACTCAACACTAACAACATGTATAAAGTAACTTCATTAATATTTTCTATATCACACTTTCAAGTTTGCATAATCTAAATGTGCACAAAATGTGAATTGCACTATATTCTAAGTAACATGTGCTGATTCCCCCCTTTTTTTGTTGTTGGGGAAGGATCTACCTTTTTTATATTTAACTGTTGACTACAAAATTATTCACAACCTAAAAGTTGAGAGTTATGGTTCATTTGATGGAATTTTTATGACTTCAAGCCAAGGAGGGTACATCTCAAGTAACCCTGAGAACTGCTGAGGGGGAAGCAAGGGAGGGAGCCAAGGTATTTGGAGTTTTGCAACAAAGTTCAGGTAGTCTGAGCATCAATGCTGCTGCTGCTGCTAAGTCGCTTCAGTCATGTCCGACTCTGTGTGACCCCATAGACGGCAGCCCACTAGGCTTCCCCATCCCTGGGATTCTCCAGGCAAGGACACTGGAGTGGGTTGCCATTTCCTTCTCCAATACATGAAAGTGAAAAATGAAAGTGAAGTCACTCAGTCGTGTCTGACTCTTAGTGACCCCATGGGCTGCAGCCTACCGGGCTCCTCTGCCTATGGGATTTTCCAGGCAAGAGTACCGGAGTGGGGTGCCATTGCCTTCTCCACTGAGCATCAATAGGTAATTGTTAATTAAAGAAAACCAGCTATCTAGAGTTAAGGAATTGAGACTTTTCTTTGTATTGGAAATCATTCTTTTGAAATCCACCTCAGCTATCTGGGGCCAGTATCCTGTGTTTTCACTTCCTGAGTTTCTTCAGGGCTCACGGTAGAAAGTAGCTATAGTCTGAAGGCTGCTAGATAGAAGGTATTCTTCCTGAGTAGCCTGGAGCTCACCAGCTCACCATATGGTGGTGGCTGAAATTTCTGATGACTGTGACATCCTTTGTTTACCAACATGGCAGGAAATATTCCATTTCTCAGAAGTTTCAGGCCTGAAAGTGTCAGCCACTCAGTCGTTTCCATCACTTTGAGACTCCATGGACTGTAGCCCACCAGGCTCCTCTGACCATGGAGTTCTCCAGGCAAGAATACTGAAGTGGGCTGCCATCCCTTCTCAAGGGGATTTTCCTGACCCAGGGATTGAACCTGGGTCTCCTGCGTTGCAGGCAAATTCTTTACCATCTGAGCCACCTGGGAAGACCTGTTTCAGATGTACAGCATTATAATGCAACACCTGAACACTCTGCAAAGTGATCACAAGTCTGGTAAGCATCCATCACCGTGCTGTTGATGTCCTTTCTCTCAGGTAACCACTCCTCTGATCTCCTGTGCTGAGTCACTCTTGCCTTCAGCCCCCTTACCTATTCCCAGCATCAGGACTCCAGAGAAGGAGAGAAATGAGCTTAGGGAAGCATTCCCAAAATCACACCTCTTGAATACCAGGCTAACAGGCATGCCAAGATATGTGCTCACCCTCACAAGACTCAAGCACTTAATCCTGATGTTTGCTCCCATAAGAGTCACTCTGGGGTTTAGACGATGAGAGGAAAGTGGGCTGGGAGAGGGGAGAAAATGGTAATCCAGGGAAAAGGGGAGAAAGAGTAGAGAAAAGCCTCATGAAAAGCCACACAGAGGGGACCCAGGAGCAGGGATCCCCTCCGTTGCAGTGGTTACTGGCTCTCCCCAGGCCAGTGCTCTGGCCAGTGAGCAGATTGCAGGGAAAGGGATCCTGGGCCCATCTCGGTTTACAGGCCTGGCTGTCCTGTCTCCCAGCCCCTTCTCCCTTTTCCCTTCGCCTTAATCCCCAAATACGATTGGGATCAGCATGTCTCTGACACCCCTGTTATCTCCTCCCCAGGCTCCTGCTCTTCAAGCTCGGTGCCTCCCCAAGCTCCTGCTCTGCTCTTGGCCCAGTTCCTATCCAGGGCCAAGGTAAGCCTCTTCCTTCCAGATGGCTGCCTAGCTCCTTACCTTCCCTGCCCTGCTCAGGGTGGGTGATACGGTTGTCCTCTTGAGAAAGGTGCTTTCTCCCAGCTGCACCCCAGCTGCTACTCAGGTGCTCCCAGCAGCTGCAAACAACCTCAGCTAGGTTCTTACCAGCTTTGATGAGCTCAGCAGGTGATGAGAAGAATCATCTGCCCTATCTGGAGGCTCAGACAGAGGCTCCAGTGTCTATCCACCCTCATTTAAGCTGAATTCCTGTAGAAATGTGTGGCCTGGACTCTGTGATGGAGGAGGCCTTCCAGGCTAGCCTTGTTTTGTTTTTTCAGATCCTCTCCATTGTCTGATGGAAGAACACTGAGGGTCAGGTGAGGACGGGGTCTATCAGACAATGGAAGAAAGAATTCTAGGGTGAGAGACTTTTGTCCCTTTCCTAAGGAGCAGCCAGTGAATGACACCAGCTGCCTCCACCAGGACAAGCTATGGTGGAAATGCCTGCAGGGAGAGGAGTTCTTGGTGCCTGTCGGTGACCTAAGGGTGTATTCACTCTCCCGGGCGCCTGGAGTCTCATGTTTGCTCTGCCACTGACTGGATGGGAGCTCAGACACTGATCAAGTCACTCCTTGATGATTCCATTTCCTCATCCAAAAATTAAATGGGCTGGGGTGCTTGGAAAATCAAGTGGATCTGAAGTTCTTTTTCATCCCAGTGTTCCGATGCTATAATATTCCTTCTGGGCTTCTGTGGTTTGCATCGCACTGAACAGCTTGCCAGCTGCCAGCGGGGAAGCTGGCCAAGCCTCTGGTGGAGGGTCCCTGAATATGATTTCTCTGAAAGGCAATTCATGGGAAGAAGGGGAAAGTGCAGAGCATCCCAAAGGCAAATTCATGTTTATTCCCCATTTTCTCCATCTCATCCTCCTTGTTCCTCCCCAGTGATGTGCAGAAACTTGAAGCTGCCCCAGACTTGCCCATCTGGAAAGCTGATTATGTCTCCCTCACCTCTACATGTCCTTCCAGGGATTAGTAGTCAAGACTCCTCCGGGAGATGGAAATCGAAGCCTTCCCCTCGCCCCCTGCCAGCACCTCTTCTCCTTCCTGCGCTGTAGGGAGGCTGGAGTCCCACCCCCACTCCCAGTCTGTGCATCACTTCTGGGCAAAGACAAAATAGAAACGCTCATGAAAACTGGGGTGGGGAACATGTGCCAGAGGGCAGAGGGAGGGCTCAGTAAGAACATCCAGGAATACAGGGATGGGGGGCAGGAAGGGAAAGAATGGAGGGAGGCAGAGAGAGAAATAAAGGGAGAGAAGCATTGCAAAAAATAAAAAAAGGAGGGAGAGAAAGTGAGGAAGGGAGAAGCAAAACCTCCTTGATCCCACGGAGTCCCCATGGGCAGGACACTTGCCTCGGGTTGGCAGGGGAGAGCCAGAGTGATTCATTCCTGAGCATTCCACGCCAGGTGCCTACTCCAGGGCAAGAGCACCTTCTCTCTGAACACCTCACACCTCCTGAGTTATGTAAGTGGCTCCACTCTGAACCCAGAGATAATCAGATCAGAGGGGCCCCAGTCTGCCCCTCCCCCGTGGCATGGTGCCTGGCGCAGATGCAGGAGCATATAAGTCCGTACTTCTTGAGTGTCCATCTAAGGAGAGGTGCTCCAGACCCCAGAAGCCATGGCCTGTGCCCTTCTCTCCTGGCTTCTCCTATTTACAGCCCTTGCAACTCCCTCCCAATGCAATCGCCTTGGCCCCATGCCGCGTCTGCGTTATTCCAGGTTTCTAGACCCTTCTAACGCTGTTTTCCTGCGCTGGGACTTTGACTTTGAGGCTGAGATCATCACTTTCGAGCTCCAGGTCCGGACAGCTGGCTGGGTGGGTTTGGGTGTCACAGATCGCTACAGCAGAGCGGGAAGCGACCTGGTTGTCGGAGGCGTCTCGCCTGACGGCAATGTCTATTTCTCGGTGAGTCTGAGGGTGGCTCTCTCCCAAGCATGTTGGGTCTCTTGCTGGGTGGAAGATGACTCTGAATCCAGGAAGGATCCATATTTTCCAAACATATTTGAGCATAGGCCCAGAACACCAGCTGATGGCTGACCTCTCCCTACAGAAATGGTCCGTTGGAGAGGTTGAATCTAGGTCTTCCAGACTGAATGTCCCTAAAGTGCCCAGGGAATGGAGGCATTGGACTGAAAGAGAGAGCATCCTGGGCCACAGTCCCAGTGCAGGTCACTGGGGGAGAATCCAAGCTGTTTAGGGTACAGTCGTCATCTTCTGTTACCTTTAGGCTGAGAGACCACACATAAAATAGTCTAGTAATGACATCAGTGCCCACAATAATAATAGCTTAAATTGTTATGCACTTTTGGTTAAGCAGGGGTTGGTCCAAATCTTTGCATATTAAACCTCCCAGCATCACCAGGAAGTAGATGATTATTCTTCCACTTTATGGATGAAGAAGCAGCTCACCTGTCTCCCAGTCTCATTCTGAACTGCATTTATATGGGGAAGGGTCAATGTTAAGAGCCCCCTGAAATGATGAAGAGCATAGAGCTTTTGGAGAATAAGTGGGTTTTTAAGACTTGGGGATATAGGAACATTAGGATTCGTGGAGATGAGATTTGAAATGGGAGAAGTACAGCGGGATCAGATAACCAGCCTTCCCTCTTCCTCATGAATCCCCCCTTGACGCCATGCTCTGTCCCAGGGGTGAACTATATTGTATATTCTGCTGATTTGGTACCTTAGCGGGGCTAAAGGGACTCAGGCTACTCCAAGCCGTGAGCACTTAGGGCTCCTGGTTTTCACCCCGTGACCCTCCCTGGGCCCCAGGACCAGCACCTGGTGGATGAAGACACGCTGGAGGAGGATGGGAGCCAGGATGCAGAGCTGCAGGGGCTAACAGAAGATGCCGTCTACACCACCATGCGCTTCTCCAGGCCCTTCCGCTCCTGCGACCCTCACGACCAAGACATCACGGTAAAAGAGAGAGGGGAGACGAGCATTTGGTCGCAAGCAGCCTTTCCTCCTGGGTGGTGACATCACCCCAACCTGGAGTGGCCGTGCCCATCGGGCAGCCAGTCTCGGTTCCCAGGGCCGCCATCTCTCTCAGCATTCCCCAGCATGGCCACCCCCCAATCCTGCTGCCTGTGACTCCACCAGCCCTCTATGGGCCTCCCCCTGACAGCCCATGCCTCCTTCCCTGGCATCGCCTCTTGAAGACCCTTGCCTGATCTCCTTGAACTGCAGGGTGTCTTGAACCACCTGTGGACAGGTGACCACCTGTGACAGCCCACACCTGTGGGCTCAGAGATGGGCTGGGAGAGGGGGTGTGGCTTGCCCAGAATCTCCAACAGGTCAGCCTCTAGGCAGAACCAGAACCCAACTAGTTCTGATCCCTAATCTCAAGCCCTCTCCATTCTGAAACTACAACGTGGCGTTCTGGGGAGAGCTCCAAGGAACTCTGGTTCTTTATGTCTCGGCACAGAACAAAATTCAGCAAAAGGCAAAGTGATAGATGAGAAGGGATATCCTAGAAGAGGATACCCGCTTACATCGGGTGGGTGATAGGGTGCTGCCCCTGAGAACCTAGTGCACTACAGATTTATAATCAAAGGAAAAGTGGGAAGGCGGGGGGAAGACCACCTTCTGCCTCATTCTTGAGTAGACATCACACTTCCATCCTCAGTTCCTCCTCCGCATCAGGTGGGGGAGTTTGCTTGTCTCTACGTGGTCAAGACAGGACTGTCATGGTGCTATGGAAAAATTGTTTCGGGTCTCAGTACAATGAGGGTCTTTCACTTTCGCATGTCACCTTTCCACAAATTACTGTTTTTTGTGTGTGGAGAGAGTATGTCCTAGGTGGTCATTAACTGAGCTCACCGGCAGGATGTGTGTTTCACACCACCATTGTTTTATTGTTTGGGTGCGTGTCTCCTGCTTCTGCTGCAGTTTTGTTGCTAAATAAGCCTCTTTGGTTTTGTGACTAAGTAAACCTGCTTTGGTCAGAGTTCCCTGGTGGCCTATAGGAGCTTCCCTGGTGGCTTAGATGGTAAACAATCTGCCTGCGATGCAAGAGGCCCAGGTTCCATCCCTGGGTCCAGAAGATCCCCTAGAGAGAGCACTGGCAACCCACTCCAGTGTTCCTGCCTGGAGAATCCCATGGACAGAGAAGCCTGGCAGGCTCTGGTCCATACGGTTGCAAAGGGTCGAACATGAATGAAGCGACTTAGCATACGCAAACCTGTTTTCTTGAGTAATCTTTAATTCACAGGGGTCTCTCATACTTTTAATCCCTTAGTGGGATTAACTATTTAATCACCCACTTTGTCCCTTCACTCTGTCCCTATCAGTTGCACTGTGAGCCAGTGACTTGTGTCAGTGGTTGGGTGTGGGTGTGTGCAAAGTGCTGCTTGTGGGTGGCAGCACCTGGATGCCCTTGACACCCACAGAGCGACACTGTGAGGGTACTGGCCGCCTACGGCCTGGATGACACCCCAAAGATGGATCGGGAACGTACTTTTGTGAAGTCCATCTTCCTGCTCCAAATCGTCCACCCTGATGATCTCGATGCCCCTGAGGACACCATCATCCATGACTTGGAGATCACTGATGTAAGACCCCCTCCCTCCTGCTCAGTCACCTCCAGCCCCCTCCATGCCTTCCGCTCAATCCAGACCTTCCTCTTGCACCCAATATTCAGTACATTCCTGGAACCCAGGTTCCTCTGACTCCCCTTGGTCCCCCGAGGATGGTCAAACTGGCCCTCAAGTGGTTGCCCTTCCCTGACCTGTTCCTTCCCCTGTTTCTCTGGGAGCCTCCCTCCCACCCATTCAGCCTCTGCGTGTCCCCCTCTAGTTCCTCATCCCAGAGGATGACACCACGTACGCCTGCACCTTCCTCCCTCTCCCCATCGTTAGCAAGAAGCACCACATCTACAAGGTACCGTGAACCAGACGACGGGACGTTGTCTAGGTGGTTGAGACAGGCAGTGGGCACGGTTGACTCTGAAGAGGTGTAGGATGAACGTGTCCAGGAGGACCTGGGGGCCAGGCCAGGTCTGGTGGAGGTGGCAGTTCCAGGATTTCCTGAGCCCAGAGCTACAGCTCCCAGCACTGTTTTACCCATGTCCCATGGTGCAACAGTGATTTTGATGATTGTCATTAGTTACTAAGTTCCTGCAAAGACCAAAGGATGAGCCCTACCCTGGGCCAAGAAATGTGTTCTTTTAGCCCTGGAGGAAGTGCAGGTTGGTGGGCGGGTGGGGGGGGTGGGGGTGAGGACACGTGGCCAAAGGCTGTCAGGTCGGCAAAGTCTGGCTAGAGGAGACTCGGGTCGGTCACCTGATTTCACATTTGAGTGATTACAGTTTTGATTGAATAAATGAAAGTGTGGCCTTATCGTGAATGGCCAAAGTGTGCAAGCCATGGTTTTCTTTAGAGCATGACTCCAGTAAGCTGTGGCCACATGCTCAGATATAGGGAACTGATGAGGTTATTAAAGGAAAATCGGAAGTCTTGGGATATTCCTGGCTAGACCTGTGCTGTGTTCTCAGGAAAAGGGTTTTAAAAAGAATGAGGGCTGAGAGAGGAGTCAGGTGGAGTGCCAGGGAAATCACAGGTTGGGGAAGGAGGAAACAGAGGAAATGGAAGAGGAAGAGGGGTAGAGACGTGGGCATAGTTTTATTAATATTTGAGGAAAAGAAAGCAAGGTGGGGGTGGGGGCTCGAGGGATAAGGACTTGACCCGGAAGATCTTGACTGTGCTGTGTCTTGCATCCGGTGCCCAGTTCGAGCCCAAGTTGGTCCAACACAATGAGACGATTGTGCACCACATCCTGGTGTACGCCTGTGGCAATGCCAGCGCTCTCCCCACGGGCATCAGCGACTGCTATGGGGCCGACCCCGCCTTCTCCCTCTGCACACAGGTCATCGTGGGCTGGGCTGTCGGGGGCACAGTGAGTCTGTGTGATGAGGGAAATCGGTGGCTAAGGGGACATGTGTGGTCAGGCAATGGGGATTGGTGGATGGGTGGAAGATGGAGACAAGGGAGGTCTGGGATGGAGGTGAGAAGACATGGGTGAGCCCCTGGGGGTCCCCAGCATCTACTTCCCAGCCATTCTTGCTGCCAAACCTCCCTCCTTCCACCAGAGTTACCAGTTTCCAGATGACGTGGGCATCTCTATTGGGACGCCCTTGGACCCCCAGTGGATCCGCCTGGAGATTCATTACAGCAATTTTCACAATCTGCCTGGTGAGCCTCTAGAGCATTTATGGAAGCGCCCGTGGATGGGGCTGGCTGAGTCCTCTAGGCATTGATGCAGGAGGCCTGCTGACTCCTGCTCGCAGCCCCTCCCTTGCCTTCCCAGGCCTCTTTCTCCACAGCCTGTGACCTGTTCCCCGCCTCCTCTGATCGGTCCCGCCTGCCCCAGGTCTGTACGACTCCTCGGGGATCCGAGTATACTACACCGCACACCTGCGCAAGTTTGACATGGGCGTCCTGCAGCTGGGCGTCTTCACTTTCCCCATCCACTTCATCCCCCCCGGCGCTGAGTCCTTCATGTCCTACGGACTGTGTAAGACGGAGAAGTTTGAAGAGGTGAAGCCAGAAGGTGTTCCCCCCACCGCCCACTTCCCCTGAGATTCCCCGTTCCCAATCATAGATCTAGTGTGATCCACCAGCGTGCAGCCCGAGTCCCCAAGCTGGAGAAGGGCCACCACCTGGTGCTTTGGGCAATTGACCCAACCTGGCTGGTGCAGGGGAGGCGGGAGTCATGGCTGGGCCAGGAGGCCCAGCAGAGACTAAAGGGGTATGTTCCAATCTTCAGAGGAAGGTGTCAGATAGTAAAGGAGGAAACCGAAGAGCAGAGGAGAGTTCCTAACGGACCAGGTGGTCTCCTCCCTGCCACAGATGAACGGGGCTCCAGTGCCCGATATCCAGGTCTTTGGCTACCTGCTCCACACCCACTTGGCTGGCCGTGCTATACAGGCGGTGCAGTACAGGTAAGAAAGACACAGATTGGAAGCACTCCCTTCTGTGTTTGGAAATAAATTTTAGGAACAGTTGTTTATTCTGCAGTGTGAGGTTGGAGCAGGAGAAGCAAGAACTGTTCCTGGAGTAGAGATGATGGAGGATGGAGGTTTTTGTTTCACAGGCCATCTGTGCCCACAGAATGAGCCCACATGCTGCTGCTTTGTTGACAGACCCCCCCCCCTCCCCGCACCGGCCTCACCTTACTCCTCTCCCCACATTGTCTCCCTCCAGAAACGGAACTCAACTCCGCGTAATCTGTAAAGATGATGCCTACGACTTCAACCTACAGGAGACTCGAGATTTACCTTATCGAGTGGTGATCAAGCCGGTGCGAGCCGGGCTGGGGGAGGCATGGCTGACATCCGGAGAAGGCAGGATCAGCACTTGTTATTGTTAGCCAAGAGGTCTAAGGCTGGACCGGTCCTTCTGCCTCTTACTTTCAGCGTTTGTTTCTCTCTGCACAGGGGGATGAATTGCTGGTAGAGTGTCGCTACCAGACGCTGGACCGCAACTCCTTGACATTTGTAAGTACCCATCTCCCCACCGTGGTTAATGACAATAAGCCTCAGAATAGCTTTACCCCTGGTCTTGGCTATCCCATGACTCAGATGATTCCAGTTGAAACCCGTTTCTTTCTCCAATGGTTAGGGTTGCTCTCACATCCCATGACTATAAGATGGGTACCAGGATTCGCATTTTCTCAGTCAGTGACTCACTAAGATTGTCGCTAGCTCTCTCTTCTTCTCCAGGGGGGTCCCAGCACCATCAATGAGATGTGCCTCATCTTTTTCTTCTACTATCCCCGAAACAACGTCTCCAGCTGCCAGGGGTACCCTGACATCATCTACGTGGCCCACGAGCTGGGGGAGGAGGTATCAGAGTGAGTCATCCTGGAAGATAAGATCAAGACTGACTTCTAGAAGTTAGATCACTTGTGTGCAAAGTATTTGCCTTTTTCTCATGTATTTACCTGCTTCGAACACTGTTTGCTTTCAAGGAATGACTTTTAATTGGGGCTTTCCAGGTGGTGCAGTGGTAAAGATTCTGTCTGCCAATGCAGGAAACACAAGAGATGCGATTTCAGCTCCTGGATTGGGAAGATCCACTGGAGTAGGAAATGGCAACCCATTCTAATATTCTTGCCTGGACAATCCCATGGACAGAGGAACCTGGCAGGCTACAGTTCACAGGGTCGCAAACAGTCAGACATGACTGAGCAACTTTCACTTTTCACACATTAATAATTTTAATGGATAATCATTGACTAATGTAATGCCTTCACCATGATACTTATCAAGACCTATCGAGTTCATGGAGTCACAAAGAGTTGGAAATGACTGAGCACGCATGCAGTAACCTTTTAATTACTTGGGACTAAGGTCCTCCCTGAGGCTCTGATGAAAATGCTGAAGCTCCTTTCCAAGAAAAATGCACATATTTGCAAACACATTCCATTTCACAGACAATTTCAGGACATGTATAGGTTCCCATAAGTCATCCCATCAACCTTCTTGGACTTCATGGTCCCCAGATCAAGAAACACTTCTTTAAAAGAGTCAGCACTTCCTCTTTTTCACTTTAAAAAAATTCTCATCTCTAATTCTGATGATTTCACCTTCTGCCATGCTCACGGTTGTCTTACTGAGTTGTAAGACATTCCTTATGGTTTACGCCGATATCGAACTGATGCTAACAAAAGTGAGGCTACTTTTTACACATTTTGGCAAAGCTTTAAGTCACCCCTGAACTAGTGTCTGCTCTTTCTGCCCATTGGCAGCTCCATGGAGGGCATGATGGCCATGAGCAATGTGGAGTGGACCCCGGAGAGCATTAAGAAGGTTGAGAAGGCCTGCAAGGAGGCCCAGCAGACAGTGATAATAAAGACCATTGATGTAAGTGTCCCAGGAGACACTGCGCTCTCAGGGTTAGGGCTAAAGGAGTGAGGGATGGTTTGGATGAAAGAAAAGAGGAGAAAGGGGGTGTGGATGACAATGGCAGGAATGCTGGATCAGAGAAGAAGCTGAGCGAGCAGAGGAGGGCTGATGCTGCTCTGGGTGTGGGTGGGCGTCTCCCAGTCAGCCTGTGAGGCTGCAGGGACTGGGGGTGACCAAGGAAGGTCTTAGAAGATGAAAGGAGGTGGGGGCGCTTCTAGTTTCACCCTTTTTCCTCCTTCTTCTGCAGGAGCTAGTGGAAAACACAACAGGCTGGATTCAGGACATCAACCCTACTCCCCGGGGTCCTTGTTTGGAGTCCTCTGGAGGCAAAGTGGAACCCCAGGACAAAACCCCTGCAGGCTTCAGGGAGGCCCCCATTGTCCTCTCAAGGGCCAGCAGTGCCACCCTGAGGTGCCTCCCCCTGGCCGCCCTCTTGTTTGGGCAGGGGGCCCTGTCTTGGCTCCTTGCCACCCTGCAGTCTGGAATCTGATACCGTCTCCTCAGCTACATACTTAGCCCTCTTCCCTGGTCATACCTCCCCTTACCGTCACACAAACTCCCCCTTGGCCCCCAAAGTCCCCATCTGTGCCCCTTCCCATGACCTCAGTCATGACTGGAGGCCTGGGCATGGCACAGAGACCACAGAGCCTGTCCCATGACAAGCTTGACAATCCATCCTTCAAAGCATCCTAGAAGCACTGGTAGGACCACACGTCCTCTAACGAAATCTGAATTCAAGGCTGAGTGAGGGACTGGGTCTCTGAGCAGTCCGGTACCCAGGCTTACTCAAGGAGATGCTGTGTGGGGAGGAGGGTGCTTGAATGCGTAGAGGGAGCCCTGTAAACTCTCCTCAGCTCATGCTGGCCCTGGAGGGGCTCCTGTTTCTCTTTTCTGCTGACAGCTTTGTCCAACCCTCCCTGTGAGGCAGAGGCAGCCACATGTGTGCTTCTTGTGGTGAAGGGAGAGGCTCTGTTTATAAGGGACAAAGTTTAAGGCTCCAAATTAAACAGAATTCAAATCACTTCCCAGTGCCATCTCTTTCCTTTGAGCCTTTGGTCCAGGTGAAGCAGCTACCACTAAGGTGGTCTCTTAAAGGCCTAGGCTGAGGCATCCAGAGGGCATCTGAGGATCCGGTTGCCCCAAACACAGCATCGTTCGCTTGCCTCAATTGTGCCTTGACTGCCAGGTGATCTTTAGTTCCTCAATATGTATCACATTCTCAACACTCAGATCACCAGGTGTCAAGAGCCTGCTTGCCCAGGGAGGCTGACCTGGGCTCTGAAAACAGGTCGAGGGCATGCCAGCCTGTGAATTGCCGTAGAGATCTGGTCTCTAAATTTCTTGCCGCTGCTTGAGTTCACGTGTGTGCATGCCAAGTCGCTTCAGTCATGTCCAACTCTGTGCAACCCTATGGACCATAGCCAGCTGCACTCCTCTGTCCGTGGGGTTCTCCGGATAAGAATACTGGAGTGGGTTTCCAAGAAAAGCAGAAAACATGGCTTACCCGAAGCCAGAGTTCACTACTGGGCTTCGCTGTGGTCACTATTCAAGGGAAATGGAGGCTTTTCTTTAAGTAATAATATTAAAACATGGTTAAGGCCCTTTGGCAGTAGTTTGAGGTCCACAAATTACTTTCTACAGCATGAAGAAACACACAGATCAAAACTAATCTAGACTGAAACTTAAACAATCAAAACAGACCTTTTGGGCATCTCCCTGGTGGCCCAGTGGCTAAGACTCTGCACTCCCATTGCAGGCGGCCTGGGTTCAATCTCTCCTCAGGGAAACAGATTCCATCCCACATGATGCAACTGAAGATCCATAGTACCACAACTAAGACCTGGAGCAAACAAATAAATAAACATTAAACAAAAGCAAAACAGACCTTTTTTCTCTGGTCTGCCCAATTCACAAAAAAGTCTGACCTTTCTATTCAAAACTGTGTTACTTCAAGCGCCCCCACCCCCAACCCCTGCAAACAAATTCTTCCACCCTCGATCTTTCAGATAAAAACAAAAAGAAAATAGAAGAACCTCCTGGATGGGTTTCTGATGTCAAACCTCAGTCTGTGCTGCAGCCTTATTCTCAGGTCTGTCCTGATAAGTTCAAGTCAGCTGAGTGACCTCCCCAGAGTTCTGCAGTCAGAATCTTCCAATGCTCCATTTGTCCAGCCCAGAGACTGGTGCACATCCCTCACACTATTGCACTCCTCTGTACCCACTTTGGTTTTCCTTCTTTCATTTTATTTTCCTCTCCATCTCCTGATCTCAGCATTTAGTCATCATGTACATATTCACTGAGCACCACCTGTGAGCTTGACATTAGGTCAGAATAGGAGCTACTGAAATGAACAGGAAATGGACAGCACTACCTTCCCTGCCCCTCTGCCCCACCCTTGTGGAGCTGTGATCAAACTTCTAGGAGCCCTTGGCTGGCCATTTTTTCCTTGGGTTCAGGGCACACTCCTCTAAGCCTTTCCTAGTACATGGACCATTTCTCCCCATTGACTGCCTCCAGAGAGAAACTATAATTTATATTAACTTATGGATAGTGACGTGCTTCTATATTTAAAGAGGATGCATTTATCTTATGCATATGTATTATACCGGGGTCTTTGTGGCTTAGCTGGTAAAGAATCCACCTGCAATGTGGGAGACCTGGGTTTGATCCCTGGGTTGGGAAGGTCCCCTGGAGAAGGGAAAGGCTACCCACTCCAGTATTCTGGCCCGGAGAATCCCATGGACTGTATAATCTGTGGGGTCGCAAAGAGTGGGACACAACTGAGAGACTTTCACTTTTAGACAGTACAGAGAAGCTTGGCATGCTGCAGTCCATGGGGTCTCAAAGAGTCGGACATGACTGGGCGATGGAACGTTAGACAATACTGCTGGGAATTATATGACCTCAAGTTTTTTTTTTTCCAATTTATATTTTTTGTAACTATTTCCAGAAAGCCTAATGATATACTCCAAATAGATGGGCTCAGTGTTGAGGTAGAAAAGGATGACCCCTACTTCCTCCTTAGAACATCTTGGTACTTGGGTGTCTGTCACACCTCACCCCTCAGTTGGTCTCTAAGTTCAGGTCAGCTCTGAGTGACTCTGAGACTGTAACTTTTTTTCCATCTTACCTCCTCTACTCAAAACTCCATCTTAAATGTGGAGGGTAAATAAATTATTTATTCCCTCATTGCTTTTTTGTGTGTGAAGACAAGAGGTGTATGCGTGCTAAGTTGCTTCAGTCACGTCCGACTCTTTGTGACCCTATGGGCTGTAGCCCACCGGGCTCCTCGGTCCGTGGGATTCTCCAAGCAAGGATACTAGAGTGGGTTGCCATGCCCCCCTCCAGGGGACCCTCCTGACCCAGGAATCAAACCTGCATCTCCTTGTGTCTCCTGCATTGGCAGGAGGGTTCTTTACCACTGGAGCTACCTGGGAAGCCGTAGAAGACAAGAGGGCCCATAATGTTTACAAGGATTCTGGTCTTTCCCGTGGAATAATATTTTGATACAATTTCAAATTTATCATCACCAGAATTCCCATAAGCCCTTTAAACGAGCTTTATGCATTTACATTTTGCCCTGTTTCTCTCTCCTTCTCTCTCCTCTCTTGCCATCTCTTCTCTTTTTCTCTGCTCCTTGCCCCTACCCCCACTACCCACTTCTTTGTCCTTCCCCTGGCTTTTTGTCTTCCTCTCCTTCATGAAGTTGATAACTTAATTTGTTACTCCTGTTTGCTAGAGTTCTCATCACATCTCAATTCCTGCTATACATAGCTGAGATTGAGCAAGAAAGCTTCTCAACTCCATTGCTCCCCCACCCCAGTGGCTGCCAACCTTGATGGCATGTTAGAGTCATCTGGGTGATGGGGGCAGCGTCCAGGCATTAGCATCCATCATTACACTCTCCAGGTGTTCCCAATATGCACCTGAGCTTGAGGACCACTGAACCAGAAGTTCCATTGCTCTTAACTAGTCAACTTCCTGAATGGGCAGGAATCCCACTCTGGCTTCACATGTTGGGGTGACAGCACAAGGGCTGACCAGTCTGAGTGAACACCAGCAATGAGGAGCCCTGGAAGCTCCCTGAATTCCAAGAGCTAGACTTTTTTTTTTTTTTTTTTTAGTTTTAAAGCTTTTGATTTAATGATGTTCATATTTAGGAAATGAGAAATAGCAATTTAGAGATTATTATCCCAAAAGGGTATATGCTTGAGGGTTCCTTTCTAATAGCCTATTACAGGGGATTCTCTTTTTTTTTTTTTTCTTTTTTTTAATTTCAGATACACACATGCTCCCCATCCTGAACCCTCCTCCCTCCCCCCTCCCCATACCATCCCCCTGGGCCTTCCCAGCGCACCAGCCCCAAGCATCCAGCATCGTGCACTGAACCTGGACTGGCATCTCGTTTCATACATGACATTTCATATGTTTCAATGCCATTCTCCCAAATCTTCCCACCCTCTCCCACAGAGTCCATAAGACTGTTCTATACATCAGTGTCTCTTTTGCTGTCTTGTATACAGGGTTATCGTTACCATCTTTCTAAATTCCATATATATGCGTTAGTATACTGTATTTATGTTTTTCCTTCTGGCTTACTTCACTCTGTATAATAGGCTCCAGTTTCATCCACCTCATTAGAACTGATTCAAATGTATTCTTTTTAATGGCTGAGTAATACTCCATTGTGTATATGTACCACAGCTTTCTTATCCATTCATCTGCTGATGGACATCTAGGTTGCTTCCATGTCCTGGCTATTATAAACAGTGCTGCGATGAACATTGGGGTACATGTGTCTCTTTCCCTTCTGGTTTCCTCAGTGTGTATGCCCAGCAGTGGGATTGCTGGATCATAAGGCAGTTCTATTTCCAGTTTTTTAAGGAATCTCCACACTGTTCTCCATAGTGGCTGTACTAGTTTGCATTCCCACCAACAGTGTAAGAGGGTTCCCTTTTCTCCACACCCTCTCCAGCATTTATTATTTGTAGACTTTTGGATCGCAGCCATTCTGACTGGTGTGAAATGGTACCTCATAGTGGTTTTGATTTGCATTTCTCTGATAAAGAGTGATGTTGAGCATCTTTTCAAGTGTTTGTTAGCCTTCTGTATGTCTTCTTTGGAGAAATGTCTATTTAGATCTTTGGCCCATTTTTTGATTGGGTCATTTATTTTTCTGGAGTTGAGCTGTAGGAGTTGCTTGTATATTTTTGAGATTAGTTGTTTGTCGGTTGCTTCATTTGCTATTATTTTCTCCCATTCTGAAGGCTGTCTTTTCACCTTGCTAATAGTTTCCTTTGATGTGCAGAAGCTTTTAAGTTTAATTAGGTCCCATTTGTTTATTTTTGCTTTTATTTCCAATATTCTGGGAGGTGGGTCATAGAGGATCCTGCTGTGACGTATGTCAGAGAGTGTCTTGCCTATGTTCTCCTCTAGGAGTTTTATAGTTTCTGGTCTTATGTTGAGATCTTTAATCCATTTTGAGTTTATTTTTGTATATGGTGTTAGAAAGTGTTCTAGTTTCATTCTTTTACAAGTGGTTGACCAGATTTCCCAGCACCACTTGTTAAAGAGATTGTCTTTAATCCACTGTATATTCTTGCCTCCTTTGTCAAAGATAAGGTGTCCATATGTGCGTGGATTTATCTCTGGGCTTTCTATTTTGTTCCATTGATCTATATTTCTGTCTTTGTGCCAGTACCATACTGTCTTGATAACTGTGGCTTTGTAGTAGAGCCTGAAGTCAGGTAGGTTGATTCCTCCAGTTCCATTTTTCTTTCTCAAGATCGCTTTGGCTATTCGAGGTTTTTTGTATTTCCATACAAATTGTGAAATTATTTGTTCTAGCTCTGTGAAGAATACTGTTGGTAGCTTGATAGGGATTGCATTGAATCTATAAATTGCTTTGGGTAGTATACTCATTTTCACTATATTGATTCTTCCAATCCATGAACAAGAGCTAGACTTTTAATTGTTAGATTGTGAGGGCGTATGGGGATCTCAGAGAAGGGGTGCATGTGGGGGACTCAGGGAAGTGGCTACTTACTAAACATCACTCAAAAAATAAATAGCACTGAAACATGTATACTATCATATGTGAAACAGATCACCAGCCCAGGTTCGATGCATGAGACAGGGTGCTCAGGGCTGGTGCACTGGGATGACCCTGAGGGATGAGATGAGGAGGGAGGTGGGAGGGGGGTTCAGGATGGGGAATACATGTATACCCATGGCTGATTCATGTCAATGTATGGCAAAAACCACTACAGTGTTGTAAAGTAATTAGCCTCCAATTAAAATAAATAAATTAATTAAAAAAATAAATAGCAAAGAAAGAAGAGCCCTTATAATGCCAAGTAACAAATACAGAAAAAAATGTGAAGTTAGAAAATCACCATTTAATAAATTCATAGTAATAATTGAATCAGATAAGAATCATCAATAGATGGTGATAAAAACTACTAGAAGAGGAACCAGATAGCTACATAGCCTCAAAGTATCTCCACATAATATAGCTATTCATTATGATGAGAAAAAGTTGTAACTTTCCCATGGAGAGGACTGAGAGTCACCACTTCCACCAAGTCAGCCAGCTGGCATCACCAATCATGGACAAACATCACTTACCTCCTGACAGGAATACCAGCAAGGACATAACATCAATCCTATGTTATATCTGTCCAAGAAATATACAACCTCAATATAATCATGAGAAAGTATTAGACAAACCCCCAGTGAGGAATATTCTACAAAGATCTGACTTGTAATCATCAAAATCAAAGAAGAAAAAGAGGGGCTGATGAATAGTTCCACAGTAGAGAAGACTGAAAAACAAAAAAAATTCTATTAGGCAAATGCAACATGTGTGCCTTGTCATTATTCTTGTTTAGGTTTTTTTCCTTTCTTTTTCAAAATGTTTTTGGCTGTGCCACAAGACATGCAGGATCTTAGTTTCCCAACCAGGGATTGAACCCATGTCCACGTCAGTGGACACCCACTGGACCGCCAGGGAAGTCCGTGTGTAGTGTTCTTTATAAAGAACATTATTGGGGTGATTGGCAAAATTTGACTAATGTCTCTGCATCATATGGTGGCACTGTATGAATATCAACCTTCTGACTTGTCTGATTGTATTGTGATTATGTGAGAATATGTCCTTGTGTTTTAGGAAATTTATACCAAAGCATTTTGTGATGTTGAGACATTGTGTCTACAACTCTCAAATTACACAGGTGTGTGTGTGTCTAAGTATGTGTGTGTGTGAGAGAGAGTAAACATGGTACATAATTTACAATTTGTGGATGATATTTGGGAAAACCGGGTGAAGAGGATAGTGAAGGTCTTTAGCTATTTTTGCAACTTTTCTCCAAGCTTATTTCAAAACAAAAATGTTAATTTTTAAAAAAAGAAATAAGCATGAGATCTACACAAAGAGAGTATGAAAATGGAGCAAAAGAAAATTTTAAAGACACATAAAGCGTTAGCTAGAAAAAAATTCAATTTAGAAAAATGCCAGCTTTTCTAAGCAAGAGATTTTGACTACTGTGAGAAAAAGTTTAAATAGATATAAGAAGACTCAAGGGATTATATAATCATCATAATAAAACTTTGTATAGTGTGTTACAGAATGAAAATGCATTTCCAATGTTGACTCAACCTTGTAGATGAGGAAACTGAGACAAGTAAAAGACAGTGGTGTCCACCTGAAGCAGTCGTCCCTGGACCAGTCTGTACAGGTGGTGTTTCTAGAACTGGTCCAATGAAGGGTTCCGTGCATTTTAGAAGTAAGCATAGGTGTCATCTTAAGACCATGACGACTAAGGCGTCGTCAAAGCCTAAGGCTCAGAAGCAGCAAGCTAATGCTCTCTTTCACCCCTTGCGTCTCCCAGCTTTCTGAACCTGGTTCCAGGACCACATCTTGTACATGGACTGGAGTTTCAATTCTCAAGTTTCTTCAAATGTCTGAAGTAAGGCCAGATTGTCTTTTTTTTTTTTTTTTTTCTGTTTTTGTTGTTGTTGCTTATGTGATCATGATTTTTTATTTTATTAAAAACTTTATTTTTTATTGGAGTCTAGTTGATTAACAATAGTATGTTAATTTCCAGTATAGTGCAAAGTGATTCAATTATACATATGCATGTATCTATTCTTTTTAAAATTCTTTTCCCATTCAGGTTATTAAAGAATATTGAGCAGAGTTCCCTTTGCTGTACAGTAGGACTTGTTGGTTGTCTGTTCTAAATATAGCTCTGTATTTGTTGGTTTTGGCTGTTGTTCTTTTTTCAGGAGCACTTACCTTTTCAAAATTCCATGTTTATAATTACAATCCATTTATATACACAATGGGATTGAAGTCCAGTAACTAGAGAACTATGGTTGTTTGAACAAATTCCTCTTTCAAGTCCCAAGGGCTTCAAAAAAAAAAGTGAGGCCTTTGGCCAATGAATCTGCCCCCGTGTGGCAGCCTGGCCATAGGGTCCTGTATGCCATGGGACACAGAGCTCTTTGTCCAGGATCAGGTTTCATGGTGCCAACAAGAGAAATGTCTTGGAGCTCCCTCAATAAACATACACGTGAGGGAGCCTGGGAGCAAATCCCTTGACACAGTTTAGAATGATGAGTTTTGCTTGGTTTTGTTTTCACACTATGTGTGACCAGGACCCGACAGTGAAGCTGGGACACTATTGTCCTAGAGAAGTGATTCTCAAACTTCTTGGTCTCAGGATCTCTTTACTTTCAAATTTAGTGAAGACCCTGTGCTTTGTTTGGGTGGATTATATCTCCAAACATTTGCTGCATTAAGAAAAATGGAGTCATTTGTAAAATGTTTTGTGAAATATTTATTTCTTCATTCATTAAAAATAACAATATATCAAATACATGTTGACATAAATAATATATTTTTAATGAAAGACCACTATATTTTCCAAAGCAAAAACAGTTAGTGAGAAGAATGACATTGTTGTATAATTTGTAAATCTGTTTAATGTCTGGCTTAATAGAAGACAGCTGGATTCCTGCATCAGTTTCCGTATTCATCTATTGTGACACCACAGAGCACAGTCTCTGGAAAGTGGCACTGTATATCAATGAGAGGATGAGTGAAAATGTCAAAAACAACAGAGTATTTATGTGAGAAGAGGCTTGACCTTGTAGACCCCAGAAAGAGTTCTGGGGTCTCCCCTGGTTCCCCAAACTACATTTTCAAAATACTGTCCTAGGGTTAAGCCTTCAATAGCACCTAAATGGCAATATTTGGTTATGACCATGAGCCTATGCACAGGGGTGATCTTAGAAAATAATAGACCAGGAATAAATGGTGATTGTGGGTATGAAAGTCCAAGAACATGCTGAAAGTCTTAGCACACTGAAGGAGAGTCTAGATAGTAAAACAAGAAGGGAAAAGCTGGTAAGAAGAAGACAAAGCAAACAAAACTATGAACTCTGATCCCAGGGTAGAGATTGTCTCCCCTATGTCATATCTTTACACACTTATCTCTGTCTGGGTGATTTCTGGTCTGTAGAAGAGTTAGCACTTTGTAAGTTAATTCAACCATTAGAGGGAACAGCAACAATCTAGTATTATCTCATAAATAAGTACTAATAGCATCAGTACTTGGAGAAGAAAGAGTACTCATCAGGAATTATATTACCATTGCTGGCAGCCCCCCTACATACAGAAAAAAAGTAGTCACAGGAGAAGGAGTATTAGTGCAAATGGCAAGAGTTTATGAAGGGTAAGTAGTCATTGTAGAAAAAGCATTACTAGTACTATTGTCCCCAGATGTTGTAGGGGAAGGATAATTTGTAATCAGAGCATCATTACCAAGGCTGGCAGTTGGAGAAGTGGTTACTGTAGGAGGAGAGGTTACTGTAGCAAAAGTAGTGTTCTTATCATAAATACTTTCAGAGAAACTAGTCACAATAGAAAACTATTGCTAGTAGTATCAGCAGCAGTATCTGTAGGAATACAGTGGTAATGGGTGAGTGTTATTAGTGCTAGTAGCAGTAGTATTTGTTGAAGAATGAGTAGTGGTAATAAGAGAGTAGTACCAGTGCTAGTATCAGTAGTACTTGTGGGAAAGAAGTAGCTGTGATAGAAAGAGTAGCACTAGTTCTAGCAGTAGTAGTATTTGCAGGGAAAGGCACAGTAGAATTAGGAACATTAGTGTTAATAACTTCAATAGCACTTGCTGGGAAAGGCATGATTGTGACAGGAAGAAAACTATTAGTGCTAGACAGTACTGTTTGTAGGGGAAGATACAGTAGTATTAGAGACAGCAGTACTAGTTGAAACTTCAGTACTACTTGTTGGGAAAGGCATGGTTGTGACCGGAAGAGTAACATTAGTGCTATCAATAGTAGTATTTATAGTGGAAGATATAGTGGTATTATTAGAGGCAGTAGTACTAGCTGAAACTTGAGTAGCACTTGTGTATGGCGTGTCTGTGATAGGAAGAGTGATGTCAGTGCTATCCATAGAAGCATTTATAGGGGAAGACATAGTAGCATTAGGGAAAGTAGTAGTAGTTGAAACTTCAGCAGTACTTGTTGTATAAGGCATGGTTGTGACTGGAAGAGTAACATTAGTGCTATCAGTAGTAGTATTTATAGGGGAAGATATAGTGGCATTAGGGACAGTAGTACTAGTTGAAATTTGAGTAGCACTTGTTGTGTATGGCGTGTCCGTGATAGGAAGAGTAATATCAGTGGTATCAGTAGTAGTATTTATAGGGGAAGATATAGTGGCATTAGGGACAGTAGTACTTGTTGAAACTTGAGAAGCAGTTGTTGTGTATGGCGTGTCCGTGATAGGAAAAGTAATATCAGTGGTACCAGTAGTAGTATTTATAGGGGAAGATATAGTGGCATTAGGGACAGTAGTACTTGTTGAAACTTGAGAAGCACTTGTTGTGTATAGCATGTCTGTGACTGGAAGAGTAACATTAGTGCCATCAGTAGTAGTATTTATAGGGGAAGATATAGTGGCATTAGGGACAGTAGTACTAGTTGAAACTTCAGTAGCACTTGTTGGGTAAAGCATGGTTGTGACAGAAAGAGTAAGAATAGTGCTATCGGTCGTAGTATTAATAGGGGAAGATATAGTGGCATTAAGGACAGTAGTACTAGCTGAAACTTGAGTAGCACTTGTTGTGTATGGCATGTCTGTGATAGGAAGAGTAATATCTGTGCTATCCATAGTAGTATTTATA
The DNA here is from genome assembly GCF_055505025.1 of Bos grunniens. NCBI lineage: Eukaryota > Metazoa > Chordata > Mammalia > Artiodactyla > Bovidae > Bos > Bos grunniens. The sequence continues at coordinate 14,750,797 of NC_141168.1, forward strand.
GGGGAAGATATAGTGGCATTAGGGACAGTAGTACTAGTTGAAACTTGAGTAGCACTTGTTGTGTATGGCGTGTCCGTGATAGGAAGAGTAATATCAGTGGTATCAGTAGTAGTATTTATAGGGGAAGATATAGTGGCATTAGGGACAGTAGTACTTGTTGAAACTTGAGAAGCAGTTGTTGTGTATGGCGTGTCCGTGATAGGAAAAGTAATATCAGTGGTACCAGTAGCAGTATTTATAGGGGAAGATATAGTGGCATTAGGGACAGTAGTACTTGTTGAAACTTGAGAAGCACTTGTTGTGTATAGCATGTCTGTGACTGGAAGAGTAACATTAGTGCCATCAGTAGTAGTATTTATAGGGGAAGATATAGTGGCATTAGGGACAGTAGTACTAGTTGAAACTTCAGTAGCACTTGTTGGGTAAAGCATGGTTGTGACAGAAAGAGTAAGAATAGTGCTATCGGTCGTAGTATTAATAGGGGAAGATATAGTGGCATTAAGGACAGTAGTACTAGCTGAAACTTGAGTAGCACTTGTTGTGTATGGCATGTCCGTGATAGGAAGAGTAATATCTGTGCTATCCATAGAAGTATTTATAGGGGAAGATATAGTGGCATTAGGGACAGTAGTACTAGTTGAAACTTGAGTAGCACTTGTTGTGTATGGGGTGTCCGTGATATGAAGAGTAACATTAGTGCTATCCAGAGTAGTATAAATAGGAGAAGATATAGTGGCATTAAGGAAAGTAGTAGTAGTTGAAACTTCAGCAGTACTTGTTGTATAAGGCATGGTTGTGACTGGAAGAGTAACATTAGTGCTATCAGCAGTAGTATTTATAGGGGAAGATACAGTGGCATTAGGGACAGTAGTACTAGTTGAAACTTCAGCAGTAGTTGTTATGTAAGGCATGGTTGTGACTGGAAGAGTAACATTAGTGCTATGAGTAGTAGTATTTATAGGGGAAGATATAGTGGCATTAGGGACAGTAGTACTCATTGAAACTTCAGCAGTAGTTGTTATGTAAGGCATGGTTGTGACTGGAAGAGTAACATTAGTGCTATGAGTAGTAGTATTTATAGGGGAAGATATAGTGGCATTAGGGACAGTAGTACTCGTTGAAACTTCAGCAGTAGTTGTTATGTAAGACATGGTTGTGACTGGAAGAGTAACATTAGTGCTATGAGTAGTAGTATTTATAGGGGAAGATATAGTGGCATTAGGGACAGTAGTACTCATTGAAACTTCAGCAGTAGTTGTTATGTAAGGCATGGTTGTGACTGGAAGAGTAACATTAGTGCTATGAGTAGTAGTATTTATAGGGGAAGATATAGTGGCATTAGGGACAGTAGTACTCGTTGAAACTTCAGCAGTAGTTGTTATGTAAGACATGGTTGTGACTGGAAGAGTAACATTAGTGCTATCAGTAGTAGTATTTATAGGGGAAGATATAGTGGCATTAGGGACAGTAGTACTCGTTGAAACTTCAGCAGTACTTGTTAGGTAAGGCATGGTTGTGACTGGAAGAGTAACATTAGTGCTATGAGTAGTAGTATTTATAGGGGAAGATATAGTGGCATTAGGGACAGTAGTACTCGTTGAAACTTCAGCAGTACTTGTTAGGTAAGGCATGGTTGTGACTGGAAGAGTAACATTAGTGCTATGAGTAGTAGTATTTATAGGGGAAGATATAGTGGCATTAGGGACAGTAGTACTAGTTGAAACTTGAGTAGCACTTGTTGTGTATGGCGTGTCTGTGATAGGAAGAGTACTATCAGTGCTATCCAGAGTCGTATGTATAGGGGAAGATATAGTGGTATTAGGGACAGTAACACTAGTTGAAACTTCAGTAGCACTTGTCGGGTAATGCATGGTTGTGATGGGAAGAATAACACTAGTGCTATCAGTAGCAGTATTTGTAGGGAAAGATGTACTGGTATTGGGAACGGTAGTACCAGTTGAAACCTCAGTGGCACTTGTTGGAAAAGAAGTGGTTGTCATAGGAAGAGCAGCACTACTGCTATCAGTAGTACTAGTGCTACTTGGAGTAGAAGAACTAGTGGTAACAGAAGTAGCAGCAGTAGTAGAAGTTGTAGGAGGATGTAAAGAACTCATTGGGAAGGTACTCGTCATAGTTGTAGTAGAAACTATAGGACCACCGTGAATCCAAGTAATCTCAGTTAACTTTTCCAGGCTGATAATCTTGTCAGTCAGTTGAATATTTAGTGTCTGCCAGAAAAGAAGAGATGAAGTTGGTATTTTAGAATTTGTTAAATATCACATTCAAGTTAAACCTCACATTACAGTATAACAACTGTGCAATGCAACTTATTAAGACCAATCTAACACACAGCACAGTCTCTTTGGGAAACATATGGAGAGGATTCCATCAGATCATTGAGCATTGATCCCTGGACTCTCCTGAAAGGATCACTAATGTGCACTGTACAATATGAGTCAACATTTGCAAATGTATATAACCTTTCAAGTATATGTAAATATAACAATAGTGCTAATAACTTTACAGAAAAATAAAATTACTGTATGATATGATAACATTCCTTTAAGACATACCTGATTGTAAGGGTCACTCTTGAAATTCATCACCATGAATTGTTGATTGTCATAGGAGACAGTCACTTGTATTATATCAGTAGAGTTTATGCCCCAGATTCTAATATATCCAACTTTCAGTGAATTAGTGTCACTCAAATAATTATTATGTATCATTTGGATTTGCAGTACACTCTGCAAAGAATGTATAAAGAGGAAAAGATACATAATACATCTGGTAATAGACTAAATTCTATATTACAATGTTAACAAAAATGCTGGTTTTATTCTTAAATACTTCATGAAGACATACTTCCTGAGTACTTAAGACAATAAATTTGAGGTGCTCAAAACAGGTTTGTGTGTCAACATTATGAAAGTTTTTTTACCTACATTATTACTAATTCTTACAATGATTTTGAAAAGAAAGAATCCCTATGTCTGTTTCTCAGATGAGAAAACTGAGGCTCTGGGAGAGAAAATGAGAAGGTCAAGGTCATATAGCTTAAAGGCATTTATATGGTTGGAATCATGATGAACTTATGTGCATAGCACTGTATGACTTAGCACAGTAAGAATAAACGATTATGGCAACTTGTCCCTAGGCTAAGGATCAGTCATTCAATTCACTCACTCACTCGTGTCCGACTCTTTGTAACCCCATAGACTGCAGCATGCCAGGCTTCCCTGTCCATCACCAACTCCCAGAGCTTGTTAAAACTCATGTCCTTTGAGTCAGTGATGCCATCCAACCATCTCATCCTCTGTCACCCCCTTCTCCCCCTTCCTTCAATCTTTCCTAGCATCAGGGTCTTTTCCAGTGAGTTGGCTCTTGGCATCAGGTGGTCAAAGTATTAGAGCTTCAATTTGAGCATCAGTCCTTCCAATGATTATTCAGGACTGATTTCCTTTAGGATGGAATGGTTTGATCTCCTTGTTGTCCAAGGGACTCCCAAGAGTCTTTTCCAACACCACAATTCAAAAGCATCAATTCTTCGGTGCTCAGCTTTCTTTATATTCCAATTTCCACATCCATACCTGACTACTGGAAAAACCATAGCTCTGACTAGATGGACCTTTGTTGGCAAAGTAATGTCCCTGCTTTTTAGTATGTTGTCTAGGTTTGTTATAGCTTTTCTTCCAAGGAGCAAGCATCTTTTAATTTCTTGGCTGCAGTCATCATCTGCAGTGATTTTGGAGCCCAAAACTATAAAGTCTGTCACTGTTTCCATTGTTTCCCCATCTATTTGGCATGAAGTGATGGGACCGGATGGCATGATCTTAGTTTTCTGAATGTTCAGTTTTAAGCCAGCTGTTTCCCTCTCCTCTGTCATTTTCATCAAGAGGCTCCTTAGTTCTTCTTCTTTTTCTGCCATAAGGGTGGTGTCATCTGCATATCTGAGGTTATTGATATTTCCCCCAGCAATCTTGATTCCAGTTTGAGCTTCATCCAGCCCTGCATTTAGCATGATGTACTCTGCACATACTTTGCCAACAAATCCTGAAAGATGATGCTGTGAAAGTGCTGCACTCAATATGCCAGCAAATTTGGAAAACTCAGCAGTGGCCACAGGACTAGAAAAGGTCAGTTTTCATTCCAATCCCAAAGAAAGGCAATGCCAAAGAATGCTCAAACTACTGCACAATTGCACTCATCTCACACACTAGTAAAGTAATGCTCAAAATTCTCCAAGCCAGGCTTCAGCAATATGTGAACCGTGAGCTTCCTGATGTTCAAGCTGGTTTTAGAAAAGGCAGAGGAACCAGAGATCAAATTGCCAATATCCGCTGGATCGTGGAAAAAGCAATAGAGTTCCAGAAAAACATCTATTTCTGTTTTATTGACTATGCCAAAGCCTTTGACTGTGTGGATCACAATAAACTGTGGAAAATTCTGAAAGAGATGGGAATACCAGACCACCTGATCTGCCTCTTGAGAAATTTGTATGCAGGTCAGGAAGCAACAGTTTGAACTGGACATGGAACAACAGACTGGTTCCAAATAGGAAAAGGAGTACGTCAAGGCTGTATATTGTCATCCTGTTTATTTAACTTATATGCAGAGTACATCATGAGAAACGCTGGACTGGAAGAAGCACAAGCTGGAATCAAGGTTGCCGGGAAAAATATCAATAACCTCAGATATGCAGATGACACCACCCTTATGGCAGAAAGTGAAGAGGAACTCAAAAGCCTCTTGATGAAAGTGAAAGTGGAGAATGAAAAAGTTGGCTTAAAGCTCAACATTCAGAAAAGGAAGATCATGGCATCCGGTCCCATCACTTCATGGGAAATAGATGGGGAAACAGTGGAAACAGTGTCAGACTTTATTTTTCTGGGCTCCAAAATCACTGCAGATGGTGACTGCAGCCATGAAATTAAAAGACGCTTACTCCTTGGAAGGAAAGTTATGACCAACCTAGATAGCATATTCAAAAGCAGAGACATTACTTTGCCAACAAAGGTTCGTCTAGTCAAGGCTATGGTTTTTCCTGTGGTCATGTACGGATGTGAGAGTTGGACTGTGAAGAAGGCTGAGCGCCGAAGAATTGATGCTTTTGAACTGTGGTGTTGGAGAAGACTCTTTTTTTTTTTTTTGATAGTGGAGTGCGGTTTATTACACCGGCGGGCCCAAGGCAGAGTCTCCTCTTAGCCAAGGACCCCAACCAGTTTTTGTGAAAACCTTATATACCCTAATTGTACTTGCTCAAATCCACCTCCCCAAATTCCTTGAAACTAGTCTGGACAGGGTGAAAGAGAGATATGATCAAAGGTAACCCATGATTCATGTGTCACAAGACTAGATGAACAGTGGACATTTATCAATACGCCTGTGGTCATATCCCGATGAACATAATGGAATTTACCACTTTGTTCTGTTACAGAGTTAATTAGCATATTCTTTTAGGCAACAGAGAGTCCAAGTACAAGTCCTGACACTCTTTTATGGGGGGGGGGGGGTCTGGTTTTCCACTGGTATGCCACTTCTATAGACACGGGGCACAAAGTTCAGAGTCCTTTGGGAGGGTGACCATGCGTGTAGCCTAATGGTCGCAGCCTGGCCTAAGATGGAGTCCAGCTCTGTCTGTTTCCTCCTTCAGAATGAAGTGTGTTTCTTTTTTTTTTTTTTGAGGTTTAATTTAATTTTTTTTAAATTTAATTTTATTTTATTTTTAAACTTTACATAATTGTATTAGTTTTGCCAAATATCAAAATGAATCTGCCACAGGTACACATGTGTTCCCCATCCTGAACCCTCCTCCTTCCTCCCTCCCCATACCATACCTCTGGGTCATCCCAGTGCACTAGCCCCAAGCATCCAGTATTGTGCATCGAACCTGGACTGGCATCTTGTTTCATACATGATATTTTACATGTTTCAATGCCATTCTCCCAAATCTTCCCACCCTCTCCCTCTCCCACAGAGTCCATAAGACTGATCTATACATCAGTGTCTCTTTTGCTGTCTCCTACACAGGGTTATTGTTTCCATCTTTCTAAATTCCATATATATGTGTTATTATACTGTATTGGTGTTTTTTCTTCTGGCTTACTTCACTCTGTATAATAGGCTCCAGTTTCATCCACCTCATTAGAACTGATTCAAATGTTTTCTTTTTAATGGCTGAGTAGTACTCCATTGTGTATATGTACCACAGCTTTCTTATCCATTCATCTGCTGATGGACATCTAGGTTGCTTCCATGTCCTGGCTATTATAAACAGTGCTGCGATGAACATTGGGGTACACGTGTCTCTTTCCCTTCTGGTTTCCTCAGTGTGTATGCCCAGCAGTGGGATTGCTGGATCATAAGGCAGTTCTATTTCCAGTTTTTTAAGGAATCTCCACACTGTTCTCCATAGTGGCTGTACTAGTTTGCATTCCCACCAACAGTGTAAGAGGGTTCCCTTTTCTCCACACCCTCTCCAGCATTTATTATTTGTAGACTTTTGGATCTCAGCCATTCTGACTGGTGTGAAATGGTACCTCATAGTAGTTTTGATTTGCATTTCTCTGATAATGAGTGACGTTGAGCATCTTTTCATGTGTTTGTTAGCCCTCTGTATGTCTTCTTTGGAGAAATGTCTATTTAGTTCTTTGGCCCATTTTTTGATTGGGTCATTTATTTTTCTGGAGTTGAGCTGTAGGAGTTGCTTGTATATTTTTGAGATTAGTTGTTTGTCGGTTGCTTCATTTGCTATTATTTTCTCCCATTCTGAAGGCTGTCTTTTCACCTTGCTAATAGTTTCCTTTGATGTGCAGAAGCTTTTAAGGTTAATTAGGTCCCATTTGTTTATTTTTGCTTTTATTTCCAATATTCTGGGAGGTGGGTCATAGAGGATCCTGCTGTGACGTATGTCAGAGAGTGTCTTGCCTATGTTCTCCTCTAGGAGTTTTATAGTTTCTGGTCTTATGTTGAGATCTTTAATCCATTTTGAGTTTATTTTTGTATATGGTGTTAGAAAGTGTTCTAGTTTCATTCTTTTACAAGTGGTTGACCAGATTTCCCAGCACCACTTGTTAAAGAGATTGTCTTTAATCCATTGTATATTCTTGTTTCCTTTGTCAAAGATAAGGTGTCCATATGTGCGTGGATTTATCTCTGGGCTTTCTATTTTGTTCCATTGATCTATATTTCTGTCTTTGTGCCAGTACTATACTGTCTTGATAACTGTGGCTTTGTAGTAGAGCCTGAAGTCAGGTAGGTTGATTCCTCCAGTTCCATTCTTCTTTCTCAAGATTGCTTTGGCTATTCGAGGTTTTTTGTATTTCCATACAAATTGTGAAATTATTTGTTCTAGCTCTGTGAAGAATACTGTTGGTAGCTTGATAGGGATTGCATTGAATCTATAAATTGCTTTGGGTAGTATACTCATTTTCACTATATTGATTCTTCCAATCCATGAACATGGTATATTTCTCCATCTATTAGTGTCCTCTTTGATTTCTTTCACCAGTGTTTTATAGTTTTCTATATATAGGTCTTTAGTTTCTTTAGGTAGATATATTCCTAAGTATTTTATTCTTTTCGTTGCAATGGTGAATGGAATTGTTTCTTTAATTTCTTTCTGTTTTCTCATTATTAGTGTATAGGAATGCAAGGGATTTCTGTGTGTTGATTTTATATCCTGCAACTTTACTATAGTCATTGATTAGTTCTAGTAATTTTCTGGTGGAGTCTTTAGGGTTTTCTATGTAGAGGATCATGTCATCTGCAAATAGTGAGAGTTTTACTTCTTCTTTTCCAACTTGGATTCCTTTTATTTCTTTTTCTGCTCTGATTGCTGTGGCCAAAACTTCCAAGTCCCTTGGACTGCAAGGAGATCCAACCAGTCCATTCTAAAGGAGATCAGCCCTGGGATTTCTTTGGAAGGAATGATGCTAAAGCTGAAACTCCAGTACTTTGGCCACCTCAGGTGAAGAGTTGACTCATTGGAAAAGACTCTGATGCTGGGAAGGATTGGGGGCAAGAGGAGAAGGGGATGACAGAGGATGAGATGGCTGGATGGCATCACTGACTCGATGGACGTGAGTCTGAGTGAACTCTGGGAGTTGGTGATGGACAGGGAGGCCTGGCGTGCTGCAATTCATGGGGTCACAAAGAGTCGGACACGACTGAGCGACTGATCTGATCTGATCTGATCTGACTCTGCACATAAGTTAAATAAGCAGGGTGACAGTATACAGCCTTGACATACTCCTTTCCCAATTTGGAACCAGTCTGTTGTTCCATGCCTGGTTCTAACTGTTGCTTCTTGACCTGCATACAGATTTCTCAAGAGGCAGGTCAGGTGGTCTGGTATTCCCAAGTCTTAAAGAATTTTCCCATAGTTTGTTATGATCCACACAGTCAAAGACTTTAGCATAGACTAAGGACGGTTTGCAACAAATCTAAATTATGAACTATTTTAAGTATCAACACAAGGGTTACAATAATATTAGTGAGTGAAGTCATGCGATGTTGGAAGATTAAAGCCTAAATGAAAATCATTATGAATATTTGTTATGGGTGTTAAAAGAAAAAAAGAATCACCATGGGAATAGGGTTGTCAAGAAAGGACTTAGGAAAGACGTGGAATGTGAGAAGTCCTGGGAGGATGGATAGAGCTGATGAAGACAAAATGAACAGGAAAGGGAATGGGGTGGAGGGAGGCAGAGATACTCCTGACAAAGGCAGAGAACAAAGGCGCTGAGTTCATTGGCTTCTGTAGCTGGCACTAAGCAGAGAAATTACTGGTTAAGTACGTAAGATGATGACTTGATGCAATCAGTTAAGGAGACAGCTGCAGTAGAGTGAAACTATAAACTCCTAGACTCTGATAGCAACAGTAGAAAGAAAATGATGTTCAGTTGGCATTATGGAGAATTAACCAGACTTTTGTGACTGATTGAGCAACAAGAATCAAGAGAAAATTAAGAAAAAGGAATATAACATGAAGTAAATGGATGTTTTGGAGCTAACTCTTATGATTTAGGAGAGCCTATTTTTAAGTTGTCTGGGATTTTGAAAGCCAGTTGATAGCTTGAAATTGACTAACGTGATGGGAGATTTCGCACACAGAAATTAACAAATGCTGCAAATCAGCCACCAACCCCCATAACCTCATACCAGCCAGAACACCACTGATAAAAATTACTCCCAGGGGAAGCTCTCTTTCATGTCAAAGCACTGATCCTTAGGAAAAACTGCATCAAACATCACATAGAAATAAGAATCCATTTATCACTACCTTGGAATAACAGAAGAATGGAATTTTAACATTAGAAGATATTAACATTTATGAGAAACCTAGTATGTTATAATCAAGAAACAGGAGAACTATCTTCCCTAGCTTAAATAACTATTTAGCAGTAGGAAGAGAACTAAAATCCAGGACTTCTGGATGAACAGCTTCATTAAAAAGCAATATTTTCAGTCTGTATGTGTCCCCTGTTTTGAGGTGGGTCTCCTGTAGACAACATATGTAGGGGTCTTGTTTTTGTATCCATTCAGCCAGTCTTTGTCTTTTGGTTGGGGCATTCAACCCATTTACGTTTAAGGTAATTACTGATAAGTATGATCCCATTGCCATTTACTTTATTGTTTGGGGTTCGAATTTATACACCATTTTTGTGTTTCCTGTCTAGAGAATATCCTTTAGTATTTGTTGGAGAGCTGTTTTGGTGGTGCAGAATTCTCTCAGCTTTTGCTTGTCTGAGAAGCTTTTGATTTCTCCTTCATACTTGAATGAAATCCTTGCTGGGTACAATAATCTGGGCTGTAGGTTATTTTCTTTCATCATTTTAAGTATGTCTTGCCATTCCCTCCTGGCTTGAAGAGTTTCTATTGAAAGATCAGCTGTTATCCTTATGGGAATTCCCTTGTGTGTTATTTGTTGTTTTTCCCTTGCTGCTTTTAATATTTGTTCTTTGTGTTTGATCTTTGTTAATTTGATTAATATGTGTCTTGGGGTGTTTCGCCTTGGGTTTATCCTGTCTGGGATTCTCTGGGTTTCTTGGACTTGGGTGATTATTTCCTTCCCCAGTTTAGGGAAGTTTTCCACTATTATCTCCTCAAGTATTTTCTCATGGTCTTTCTTTTTGTCTTCTTCTTCTGGAACCCCTATGATTCGAATGTTGTAGCGTTTAATATTGTCCTGGAGGTCTCTGAGATTGTCCTCATTTCTTTTAATTCGTTTTTCTTTTATTCTCTCTGATTCATTTATTTCTACCATTCTATCTTCTAATTCACTAACCCTATCTTCTGCCTCTGTTAGGCCACCATCACCCTAATACCAAAACCTGACAAAGATCCTACAAAAAAAGAAAACTACAGGCCAATATCACTGATGAACATAGATGCAAAAATCCTAAACAAAATTCTAGCAATCAGAATTCAACAACATATTAAAAAGATCATACACCATGACCAAGTGGGCTTTATCCCAGGGATGCAAGGATTCTTCAATATCCGCAAATCAATCAATGTAATACACCACATTAACAAATTGAAAAATAAAAACCATATGATTATCTCAATAGATGCAGAGAAAGCCTTTGACAAAATTCAACACCCATTTATGATAAAAACTCTCCAGAAAGCAGGAATAGAAGGAACATACCTCAACATAATAAAAGCTATATATGACAAACCCACAGCAAACATTATCCTCAATAGTGAAAAATTGAAAGCATCTCCTCTAAAGTCAGGAACAAGACAAGGGTGCCCACTTTCACCATTACTATTCAACATCGTTTTGGAAGTTTTGGCCACAGCAATCAGAGCAGAAAAAGAAATAAAAGGAATCCAAATTGGAAAAGAAGAAGTAAAACTCTCACTATTTGCAGATGACATGATCCTCTACATAGAAAACCCTAAAGACTCCACCAGAAAATTACTAGAATTAATCAATGATTATAGTAAAGTTGCAGGATATAAAATCAACACACAGAAATCCCTTGCATTCCTATACACTAATAATGAGAAAACAGAAAGAGAAATTAAGGAAACAATTCCATTCACCATTGCAACGAAAAGAATAAAATACTTAGGAATATATCTACCTAAAGAAACTAAAGACCTATATATAGAAAACTATAAAACACTGGTGAAAGAAATCAAAGAGGACACTAATAGATGGAGAAATATACCATGTTCATGGATTGGAAGAATCAATATAGTGAAAATGAGTATACTACCCAAAGCAATTTATAGATTCAATGCAATCCCTATCAAGCTACCAACAGTATTCTTCACAGAGCTAGAACAAATAATTTCACAATTTGTATGGAAATACAAAAAACCTCGAATAGCCAAAGCGATCTTGAGAAAGAAAAATGGAACTGGAGGAATCAACCTACCTGACTTCAGGCTCTACTACAAAGCCACAGTTATCAAGACAGTATAGTACTGGCACAAAGACAGAAATATAGATCAATGGAACAAAATAGAAAGCCCAGAGATAAATCCACGCACATGTGGACACCTTATCTTTGACAAAGGAGGCAAGAATATACAATGGATTAAAGACAATCTCTTTAACAAGTGGTGCTGGGAAATCTGGTCAACCACTTGTAAAAGAATGAAACTAGAACACTTTCTAACACCATATACAAAAATAAACTCAAAATGGATTAAAGATCTCAACGTAAGACCAGAAACTATAAAACTCCTAGAGGAGAACATAGGCAAAACACTCTCTGACATACGTCACAGCAGGATCCTCTATGACCCACCTCCCAGAATATTGGAAATAAAAGCAAAAATAAACAAATGGGACCTAATTAACCTTAAAAGCTTCTGCACATCAAAGGAAACTATTAGCAAGGTGAAAAGACAGCCTTCAGAATGGGAGAAAATAATAGCAAATGAAGCAACCGACAAACAACTAATCTCAAAAATATACAAGCAACTCCTCCAGCTCAACTCCAGAAAAATAAATGACCCAATCAAAAAATGGGCCAAAGATCTAAATAGACATTTCTCCAAAGAAGACATACAGATGGCTAACAAACACATGAAAAGATGCTCAACATCACTCATTATCAGAGAAATGCAAATCAAAACCACTATGAGATACCATTTCACACCAGTCAGAATGGCTTCGATCCAAAAGTCTACAAATAATAAATGCTGGAGAGGGTGTGGAGAAAAGGGAACCCTCTTACACTGTTGGTGGGAATGCAAACTAGTACAGCCACTATGGAGAACAGTGTGGAGATTCCTTAAAAAACTGGAAATAGAACTGCCTTATGATCCAGCAATCCCACTGCTGGGCATACACACTGAGGAAACCAGAAGGGAAAGAGACACGTGTACCCCAATGTTCATCGCAGCACTGTTTATAATAGCCAGGACATGGAAGCAACCTAGATGTCCATCAGCAGATGAATGGATAAGAAAGCTGTGGTACATATACACAATGGAGTATTACTCAGCCATTAAAAAGAATACATTTGAATCAGTTCTAATGAGGTGGATGAAACTGGAGCCTATTATACAGAGTGAAGTAAGCCAGAAGGACAAACACCAATACAGTATACTAATGCATATATATGGAATTTAGAAAGATGGTAACGATAACCCTGTATACGAGACAGCAAAAGAGACACTGATGTATAGAACAGGCTTATGGACTCTGTGGGAGAGGGAGAGGGTGGCAAGATTTGGGAGAATGGCATTGAAACATGTGAAATGTCATGTATGAAACGAGATGCCAGTCCAGGTTCAATGCACAATGCTGGATGCTTGGGACTGATGCACTGGGACGACCCAGAGGGATGGTATGGGGAGGGAGGAGGGAGGAGGGTTCAGGATGGATTTTCTTTTAAAAAAAGAAAAAAAAAATTGAAATGGAAAAAAAAAAAGCAATATTTTCAGAGGAAAATGATATAATCTTTTCTTAAACTAAGAACAGAGAAGTTACATGCTTAATTAGTATACAAAGTCTTGCATTTTGTTTCAGAAGGGCAAACACAGGATGTCAACACCATGACCCAATAACAATGTCTATGAAGATAATTTGATACATGTGTTTAAAAAAATACATAGTGTGATGCAATAACAGTAAGAAAACAGTTTAGCTAAAAGGAGCTAAGAGTTAGGTAATGAACTAAATAAGTATTTATTGTTGCATACCACTAAGGTTTTGAGTTTTTTATTTTGTTTTTTTTTTGGAATAGAAAGTCCATGCTGTCTTATAGACTATAATGCAAACCACATATGTAATTTAACAAGAGAAAAAGGAAAAAATGCTTTGATGATGTTTTCTTTAACCCAATACATCCAAAATAGTGGGCTTCCCTGGTGGCTCAGATGGTAAAGAATATGCCTGTAATGAGGGAGACCCAGGTATGATCCCTGGGTCAGGAAGATTCCCTGGAGGAGGGAATGATTACCCATTCCAGTATTATTGCCTGGGAAATCCCATGGACAGAGGAGCCTGGCAAGCTACCGTCCATGGGGTCACAGAGATTTGGACATGACTGAGTGACTAACACACATTTAAAGCATTATTATTTTAACATACATTTAACATAAAATATTAATGTGACATTTTATAATCTTTTTAAATATTTAAAATTAAGATAGCCATATTTCAAATGCTTGATTGCCACATGAGACTAGTGACTATCATTGCATACTAGAGTGCAGCTCTAAGATAATCTCTCAATCCTGGGACCACGCTTTAAGAGAAATCTAGACTAATTGTAGTCCAAAGAGAATAAGCTTATCTGGAAACCAGTGTAGGCACAAAACAGAGGAAGTATGACGTTAGCCTGGAGATATATAATTCCAAGAAGACAGAAGGAATATGTGACAGATACCTTCAAACACTTGAAGCACTGTTATGTAGAAAAAACACAATAGACTTATGTTATACTATTCCTTAGTTAAGTCCACAAGTAAAAATTAGAGAGAAGCAGATTATAGGTTTGATAGAGAATGATCCTCCTACTGTAATTAAAACTATGTGGATTATCCATGGAATCATTTAACATGCCTAGTAGATTGATTGTCTTATGACCTCCAGTCTATACTCTTTTCCATGCAATTGTGCAATGACCTCCCTCTCTGGATGAGGCATTGTATCCCACCTCTGTGGGGGTTAGCCATATGACTTTGCCTATTGACAACTTAATACAAATGGAGATTTCAGAAAGCCCTCACACAGGTTTTTCCACCTCTATTTTTGCCCTCTTTCATAATCATGGAAATGTCATGCCCAGACCTGCCTGTAAGACCATCTTAGATCATCCAAGAGCAGCTGACCTCCAACATGTGACCACCCCCTCCAGATATGTGATCACCGGAGCAAACTGACATTCCCATGACTGATTGTAGATGAATGTGAGCCAGCCAAGATCAGCCAAGCCCAGCTTAGATCACCTAAGCACTGCAAAGTTATAAGCTAAATAAGCATTAATTACTACATGCTGCTGAAGTTATGAGGTTGTTTTTTATGCACCATTTTTGTGCAACAGATAGCCATCTAGGATTTATCCTTCAAATTTTTATCAGCCAGAAAGTGTCTCATTTCCTATAAATATGTCATATATTCAAGGACTCATTTTTTTCCCCATTAAAAAAATGAATAACAATTTTTTTAATAGAGTGATGGTATACTGGGCAATTGTCAAAATAAGAACTGTTTCTTCCTTATTTTAATGTCAGTAGATCTGATTTATAAATGTAAAGGCAGGAAGATGTGGGATATGTTACGGTTCACTGATTACATTTACTCTGTAGCTAACTGGGAAAGGATTTATAAAATTCAATAAAACTGTCTTACCTGAGCTGCTGTAAAGTTTACCAAGAAATAGTTTCCATTTTCAAAGGTATCTGCAAGCAAGAAAAAAAGAATAAGCAACTGCTCATTGTTTCAACAATAACAGATAATCTTTCATGCAGTCAGAAAATATTTCATTGGGATCACAAGTACTGATCCATAAATCGTGACCTCTGTAGAGCAGCACTAAAGATAGTAGCTGAGGGAATATTTCGCCCCAGGTTAGTGTGGGGATGTACTTATGGAAGAGGGTATTTTTGAGGTGAGCATCAGGAGATTGCAAATACAAGAGAATCTGGTTAATAGACACCATAGGTGAAAAAGCATGGAGGCTACTGATTGCAACAGCAAAGAATCTGCCTGCAGTACAGGAGACCTGGCTTTGATCCCTGGGTAAGGAAGATCCCCTGGGGAAGGGAATGGCTACCCACTCCCCAGAATTCTTGCCTGGACAGAGGAGCTTGGCAGGCTACAGTCCATGCAGTCGCAAAGAGTGGGACACGACTGAGCAACTAACGCACAGCAAGCACATAGCCATGAGAATTCACATGGCTGTGATGATAAAGGCTTAGAGTTGGGGAGATTGGTTAGGAATTTGTGCTCTCAAGTGAAATTGACATAGATTCAAATTTCCACTTTTGTATTATTGTGAAAACTCTGGCAAATTACTTAACATTTCATCATCTGTAGACTGGAGATGCTAATAATACCCAGCTCAAGGCAATGAGGTCTACAACATGCCACTTGTGTTGATAAGTGCTCAAAATTTGTTGTTTACAATCATCATCGAAGTCATCATCATCTCTACCTTCCTAGTTCCTCTCTCCCTACTCTTAGCTCATCCTTCCACAGTGTTCCAGATCCTAAGGCCTCCGGCCTCAGCTTGTTACATCTGTGTGTTCAACTCGTAATTCAACCGTATATCCACCACTCTTCAGCTCCTGTGTTTCTTTTGTTTTCCCCCACTGAATCTAGTCCTTTCAAAATCACCAGTGATAAAGTATATTAAATTTCAATATCTCATCATGATGTTCAAGATTTTTAGCCTCTTTAGTTGATATCTGCTTTACTCATTCTCCTTATGTGGCTAAACGCCTGTTTCGTAAAAGTCAGTTTCATTTCATGTTTTATTCTTGGCCCTAGTCAACATTTCATCTCTAATTAATATGCCAACATAGTCTCTCCCTGAACCCAATAATAGTCTTTGTTTTTTAAATTAACTCCACTCTTGTGGAAATGAACACTTGTAAACCCGTATTTTAAAACTGAACTTTGGCTAGAAAGTGAGCATAAGAAAACACCATAGCCTATTTTAGCAGTTTTAATATAAAATTTTTAAAGAATGAGATTCTGTTCATATAAGCTATTTAAGATTAACTTTGAGCTAACTATTGAATCTCCTTAAATCTAAGTAAATTTTTAAAAATAATTACAAACAGTTAAGAGAAAAATTAAATTAAATCTATACTTGTATCTTCATATTTTAAATTTTAATTTCTAGGGCTGGCAAAAAAGGGAAAAGTGCTTCTGCATAGACCTTAAACAGTGTAAAAAGTTTAAAACTTGCTGGGAGTATTAATTTTTAACTTTAGGGCTAGAATATATTTGTTGTAGGAACCTAAAGCTTTATTGGAGAAGGACATGGCAACCCACTCCAGTATTCTTGCCCGGGAAATCCCATGGACAGAGGAGCCTGGCGGGCTACAGCCCATAGAGTCACAAAAAGTGTCAGACGTGACTTAGCGACTAAACAACAACAAAGTTTTATATAAAATTGTTTTTTCCCTCCTATTTTGGAAACATATTGCTCATAGTAAGCTGATTTTACATACTAACTTTGGTGCTATAAACCCAATATGATATTAATCATCTAGTCTTAATCAGCTCAAGCGGTATAAAAGGATTCTTGTTGTTTAGTTGCTAAGTCATGTCCGACTCTTTTGCAACCTCGTGGATGGTAGCCTGCCAGGCTCTTCTGTCCACGGGATTTTCCAGGCAAGAATTCTAGAGTGGGTTGCCATGTCCTTCCCAATCCAGGAATCAAGCCCGTGTCTCCTGCACCGGCAGGAGGATTATTTACCACTGAGCCATCAGGGAAGCTGGAAAGGATTCCAGATTCGCTTAAAACATTGGTTCTCAACCAGCAGCAATTCTGCTGGTGAAACATGTAGCAATTATCTAGAGACCCATTGGTTGTTACATTTTGGAGTTGCAAACAGTGTTTTAGCATCTAGTGGGTAAAGGGTGGGGGTGTATCAGATCAGATCAGATCAGTCGCTCAATCACTCAGTCGTGTCCGACTCTTCGCGACCCCATGAATCGCAGCACGCCAGGCCTCCCTGTCCATCACCAACTCCAGGAGTTCACTCAGACTCACGTCCATCGAGTCAGTGATGCCATCCAGCCATCTCATCCTCTGTCATCCCCTTCTTCTCCTGCCCCCAATCCCTCCCAGCATCAGAGTCTTTTCCAATGAGTCAACTCTTCGCATGAGGTGGCCAAAGTACTGAAGTTTCAGCTTTAGCATCATTCCTTCCAAAGAAATCCCAGGGCTGATCTCCTTTCAGAATGGACTGGTTGGATCTCCTTGCAGTCCAAGGGACTCTCAAGAGTCTTCTCCAACACCACAGTTCAAAAGCATCAATTCTTTGGCACTCAGCCTTCTTCACAGTCCAACTCTCACATCCATACATGACCACAGGAAAAACCATAGCCTTGACTAGACGAACCTTTGTTGGCAAAGTAATGTCTCTGCTTTTGAATATGCTATGGCAGGTTATAGGTAATAGTAAAAGATATGAAACAACTAATATGTTTATCAGTAAGTAAATGGATAAATTGTGGTACTCCCACAAGGTGATTATTCAGGAGTCAAAAGTAATGAACTCTTATATGCAATAAAATGGATGAATCCTTAAAAATATTTTGCTAGGTGGGAGAGGCTAAACACAAAGAGGACAAACTGTGGGATTCTATTTATATAAAACCTAGAAAAGACAAATCTAATTCATAACGTCAGAAAGCAGATCAGCGGTTGTCAGAGACTGGAAATATAAACTGGGAGTGGGGGGCAGTTTTCTGGAAAGAAGTAGAAGGGCTTTGTGTTTACGAAAATATTCTACATATTTATTGTGATAGTAGCAAACCACAATTGTATACATTTGTCAAAACATGTATTAATAGAACTGTAAAATGGATACGCTGTGTGTAGGTGTATCAAGTTAATTAGAAAGCAATAATTTTACTTTTAGGAATCTACCCTATGGAACTAATCTGAACTACAAACAAATGTTAATATTCAATTCTGTTATTTTATAACAATAAAAACTGAAAACATCCTGCACAGGGAATAACTACAGAAAGATAAATTATGGAATATCCTTTCAATGCAATGTGATAATCATAAGGTGTGATATTGATAAGGTATATAAAATAATATCTAGACATATTTGTGTCATTATTTTTAAGTGCAAAGAAACAGGATTCACAAATTAAATATGGCAACCCACTCTAGTACTCCTGCCTGTAAAATCCTATGAATGGAGGATCCTGATAGGCTACAGTCCACAGGGTCGCAAAGAGCTGGACACGACTGACCGACTTCACTTCACTTCACTTCACTTCATGTTTTCAACCAGAGGAGGAAATGACAACCCACCCCAGAATTAATGCCTGGAGAATCCCATGGACTGAGGAGTTATGGTCCATAGGGTTGCAAAGAGTTGGATACGACTGAAGCGACTGAGCATGCATAGTTTCAGCATTACTGAAGTTAACCATTATTTTAAGTAAAATGAAAGCAAAAGGTGCTACTGCAAAAATATTAACTGGTTTTAATTTTTTTCTAATTTTTAATCTCTAAAATGTTTTCTTTAATAATAATATGTAATGAATAAAATCAAAAGGAGGAAACCTTTAGAAATATTTTACTTTGTAAATAAAGAAAAAATGTTTTATTTTATTGAAAAAAAAAAACAACTATAAATTCAGTAACTGCTACCTGTTACAAGATTAGAATGTTCTGGTCCACAGTAATAAAGTATTGGAAAACGGACATCAGTTGGTGAGAGATTGTAAATCTACAACAATGCCTGAGGAAGAGGGTATTCCAGTTATAGTGGCAAGCACCAATTATCTAAGATAGAACTATTGTGTTCCTAGACTGGGAAGAAAAAGTACACAAAGCAATATTTCATTGACATAATTATTCTTTTGACAACTTTAATTCCCAAATTCTGAGACACTAAGAAATTTTCTAAGCTCTAATATGTTTCCTGAGTGGGTCTGTGTTAAAAAAGTGTTAGTCACTCAGTCATGTCTGTCTCTTTGAAACCCTGGACTGTAGCCTGCCAGGCTCCTCTGTCTATGGGATTTCCCAGGCAAGGATACTAGAGTGGGTTGCCATTTCCTTCTCCAGGAGGTCTTCCCAACCAAGGGATCAAACCCAGTCTCGTGCATTGCAGGTAGATTCTTTACTGTTTGAGCCACCACTTTGGAGGCAAAGGGTGCCTGGTTCTAGATGTTTGGCCCAAATAGAGGCAGATCTATGAGAGTGGATGGTCAGCTTGATATTTGCAGTAACACTCTTATCAGAGCGAGAAAGTTATAGGGAGATTAAGTCCCCCAGCTGAATCTATAATATCAAATTTATGATCTTACAAAGCTGGGGACCCTATACCCTTCTATTACAATTACAGCATAATATATATGAGAAACAAAAGTTGCAAAAATCCTCCCAACACCACCGCTTTATTAATAGTAGTAATAGAAACAGGTTTTCAGTTCATGCCAATTATATCCTGAGCCTCCATGTATGGCTTTCCTGAATGCTGTATGTGGACCCAGGAAAGTTCCTACTCACCAATGCTTTGTCCATCATCCCAGAACAGCTGACCTTCAGCTCTCCCATTATCATCCAAAGCAACAATCAATCCCATATATTTCTGTCGGCTATTAAAAGAGAAGTTATTTTTCTATAGACTGCAGGTTGTAAGGATGAAGATAGCTTCTTTTGAAAATTTATAGTCATCCAGAAAAAAAGTAAATGCATTAAAAATACACCTAAAATTCTAAAAACAGATGAGATCAAATAAAATATATTTAAAAGCTAACAGAATAAAATGTTTATATTTTAATGAAACATTCAATACAACTTTAATCTCCAAAAATCAAATACATACATGTTACTTACATACATATTATAAGTAATATAAGAAGCTTCTCCCCCCACAGAAAAACAATCATTTAGTAGCTTCCAGATTGCTGTAGAAAACAATGCAGTGCACTTCTCCTGCATTCACAACTTTCCATGGCCTGATACTAACCAGCTTGATTTTTATTTACTTTATCTTCTTTATCAGTGCTCCAGTTAAACTCAGCATGAATGGTTTACTGTCCTCCAAATTAAGCTCATTTTTCACCTTTAGTTCTTTAATCCTCCCAGTATATCCCTTTCTCTTGTTTTCATACATTCAAATTCTATTATTCAAGACTCAGCCCAGAGCTGAAACCATGATTTTTATAGCACAAGAGTGAAAGCTAACTTCCCTCTCTGAGTGGTTACTACTCTTGTTATGTACGTCTCCCTTGACATAACATGTTCTATTTTGTGTAGTGTGTATGTGTGTGTGTGTGTGTGTGTATAATTTCTCTTGAGTTCACCAAAGTAGACCTCAGGGTAAGTACTAAAACTCTGGGTAGACATCACAAATCAAAGAGCTCACTCCTATTCCCGAATTTTTAAATACTGTGGAGAAAGGTACATGATGCTACCCTCGGGAAAACATACCTTAAACCTTTGACACAGAAGCTCTGTAGTTTCTGTAACAGATAAAAGTTCTCCCCAAGACTGACTTCATGAACTCATTCTCCCCCAGATCCCTCTTGGAAGGTACTCTCAGAATCAGATTAATGAAACTGTTCATATTTAGTTTATCCTCCGTTGAGGTGGGCCACTTCCTAAAAGGCTGCCTCATTATGGGAAAGTGAGGCCAACAAACACCACCTCTCCCTTACCTGGAGTAAGTGTTCATCGCAGGTTCTTGCCAAGGCAGGATGTAGCCTCCTCTGATATGAAGGTTGATATGGTCCAGGGGAGCCTCCAGGACTTTCCACTCACCTGTTGATTCATTGCCAGATCCCTAGAAGGGAGAAAATAGGCAAGGAATGATGACCAGAAAAATAGATGAAATCAGTGCCTGCTTTATCACAAATCCTTCCTTTCCAAGAAAATCAGCAAAATACTGCAAATCGAAGCAGGAAATCTCTGGTTTTCAGCTTTGCTAAAACCTCTAAAAATCTAGCCTTTTTCTCTGTATTGTCCAGAAAAGGTAGGTGGTTGGGGAGGAGTCAGTGTAACATAGGCATCAGATTTTCTACTATTTATGGTTTTATGGATACTTTTATTTAAGCAAACTTTGCATGGCTGAAAGACTGAAACTTACTGCCTTAGAAAATATGTGCTTGGAAGTCAGGAGAAAGTTCCAGGCCCCTCTCTCTGCCTGCAGGGACTAACCCAGGTCCAGAAATAACATTAGTTCTTACCGTGCTATAGTCATACCAACGGGCTCTGGGAAAGTAAGCCTGGACCTGAAAAGTATTCTGAAACACAAAATCAACATGTCGTTACGAATATGCCAATAATTTACTTTTAATTTTTAAAATTATCTCTGTAGAAATAAGATTAAAAAGGGAACTTGATTAATGACTTTAAGAGTTGGAAAGGTTTTATTGAGAAAGATCCTAGGAAATTCTTCTTTAAACACAAAGAAACATAACATTTATGAAAAGGTAGATTTTGCAAGGATGCAACATGACAAGACACCAAAATGAGAATCCTTCGTGGGGGTAAAGTTTCCATTAATGGAGATCTTGAAAAACAATCAAGATCTCCCTTAGACGTTCTAGAAATGCATTTGCCTGAAAACAGTGAGCTGGATAAGACAACCTGTAGGGCTACCCCTGTGGCTCAGGGATAAGGAATCCAATCCATCTGACAATGCAGGAGACACCGGTTCAATGCCTGGTCAGGGAAGATCCCACTTGCCACTAAGCACAGAGGAACTCAGTCTGTGCGCCACAGCTACTGAGCCCGTGCTCTGGAGCCCAGCTACTAAGCCCACGTGTCCTAAAGCCCGTGCTCCACAAGAGAGGCCAGCACAATGAGAAACCCTCACAGCACAGCTGGAGAGTGGGCGCCGCTCACAACTAGAGAAAAGCCCACATAACAACAATGACCTAGCACAGCCAAAAAAACCCAGAAAGATCATAAAACGCCCTTCCTGTTCTTTAGATGATATGATTGGAGGGTATCTGAGCCACAGTGGAAAACTTACATTTTCCAGCACGGGGCTAATTAAGACGGCAGGGCCCAGCATGAACTGATGGTCTATATCCCATGTTGTACGTTCCTCTGTAAACCTTAGGAAAAAATGTGAAAAGTACGCCTGTTTTGTTATGACGGTTGCAGAGGGTTATTCCCAAGACATCCCAGACTTGTCACTTGGGGAAGCCAGCTCTACTCACTCATGGAGAAGGGGTCGGACCACAGTGCTGCCCTCAGCGTGAGCCTTATGCATCAGAGTATAGAGGTAGGGCAGCAGAGTATATCTGGTCTGGAGAACTTTTCTTGAGAACATCTCAAAGTCTGAGTCCCAGGCCACAGGATCTTGTCTCTAAAAGGGTAAAGGAGCAGGTGGAAGGTTACCTCCTCCTTCCTAGCAGTATGAGAAAAGGACCAGCACACACATATGGGCTTTCCTGGTGGCTCAGTGGTGAAGAATCCCCCTGCCAATACAGGAGACATGAGTTTGATCGCTAATCTGGGAGTAACCCCTGGAGAAGGAAATGGCAACTTACTCCAGTATTCTTGCCTGGGAAATCCCATGGACAGAGAAGCCTGGCAGGCTACAGTCTATGGGCTCATAAAGAGTCAGATTTAGTGACTAAGCATGCACTCACAGGCACATATCCCATATGTAGGTTACACATCCTTTTTCCTCTAACTTCTAGCTTCCTCTTTCCCTCCATCTGCCATCTTTATAAACTGGAGTTTCTTGCTTCCTTTTTTTTTTTCATGAACCCTTCAGGATGGGGTCTAGCCTTGGCCCTGCACATGTGTAGAGAGAAATGGGTCTCCATGCAGCACTGACATAACTCAGTGAGATTTAAGTAAAATACAAACCCATCATTTCTAAAAGCAAAGGGAGCCTCTTTTTATTTCGGTTCCATAGGGAGCCATAAACATTTCTCCTCATAGGCATTAATAACCCAAGAGATGGGAACAAGTATATTCTTGAAAAATGGTTGGTACTCTGGGCTTTTGAACTCTGTGGATTTTCCAAGCAATGGAGTTGCTGGTGATTTTATAATTTTTCATCATACAAATAAGTACGATGTTCTTGAGCATTAAGAAGTGGTGGGGTTTCCCTGATGGTTCAGTGGTAAAGAATCTACATGCCAGTTTGGGAGACACAATTCAATCCCTGATCTGGGAAGATCCCATATGCTGCAGAGCATCTGTGCCGGTGCACCACAGCTATTGAGCCCGTGCTCTAGAGCCCGGGAGCCAAGACTTCACAGGCCAAGCTGCTGCACCCACTAATGCCCACAAGCCCTAGAGCCCGTGCTCCACAACAACAGAAGCCACCGCAATGAGAAGCCTGCACACGGCAACTAGAGACTAGGCCCTCCTCGCCGCAACTAGAGGAAAAGTCCACACGGCAATGAGGGCCCAGTACAGCCAAAAATAAACAAATACACAAATAAAATTATAAGAGGAAGTTGTGATGTGAGGACACGAAACACCCACACCGTAACCCGCTTCCCTCACCCTGGTCCCGAATGTGTTGTGGTTCCTGGAAAATGGATAAAATGCCCCCAGCTGCATCCAGCGAACACACATCTCATACTCAGCATCTCCAAAGAATCCACAGATGTCTGCTCCTGTCTGAGAAGATGCAAAATCAGAGCATATTTTAGGTGGGACTTTGTGGGTTTCAGACACACTGAAATCTGAACTAGGGGATTCATCATAGCCTCAGTAGGACTTACATAAGAGATTCCAAAGAGACTGAATTCCATCATGCCTGTAGGGAGAAGATACAGCTGCATTGGACACAGGAGAGCAGACCGTGGGAAGGGTAGGTTTGACCTGTCTCTTCTGTTCCACATTTGGAAGCTCTGAGCCCCTCGTGGTGAAAACGTCAAAAGACGGGTGTGCATTAAAACTCACACACACAGAGAGCACTCAGCTCCCGTGGCTTTCACTGACTGCATGGACGATGATTAGACATGACCAACCCCACTGAAGAGCACTCCAGTCCCCTCCCCACCTGGAGAGGCCCCAGGATGAGAGCCCACACACCAATGATTGACTTCTTCAGCTGGTCCCATGCGGCCCTGTTGTCGCCCAGCCAGTGTCCTCCCCAGCGGCCAGAAGAAGGGAAAGTGGAGCGAGTGATGACGATCCCTCGCTGTCCCGTCACCTCCTGCACAGCTCTGCTCAGAGAGGGACAAGGGGGTGAGCTGAGGGTGAATTTGAGGCTGGACAGTTGAGGAACTTTAGCATAAAGAGTAGCTGCAGCCTGGAGTGTAAGGCAGCAGAGTGCTGCTCCATTTTGAACCAGAAAGCATCTGCTATTTAAGTAATGCTGAGTCCCAATCAACTTCCCAGCAGAACAACTGCAGATAGAGCGTCAACTAAAATATGGATTCCTTTTTCTTTTAAAAAAATTTTTTAATTAAAAAATGTTATCTTATTTTGGAATATAGTTGATTAACAATATGTGGATTTCTTTTCTTTAAAAAAATTAATTAGCTGTCTATTTCTAGGTATGAGGAGGGCTGGGGTGTAAGGTATTCATAGAACAATTACTCTACCCCAGGTATTGTACCGGTCATGTTCACGTGTGCAGTCTCACAACCCTGGCCTCCTTTTACTGTCAGGAAACTGAGACTCAAAGAAGAGAGATAATTTGTCAGTCATTTAAAGAGCAAAGAGGTAGATCTGGCACCCAAATAAAAGTATATACAACTACAGCTCCCTTTGGTAATATGCTGTCTACTAGGCTAATCCTCAAAACGCAAGAAAAACTTTGCATAGAGGGACAAATACACATAAAAGATGTTTAAATATTTATCAATGGAAGGTCAGTCTTCTGTAAAATGCTTTAGCCCAAAAATGAAAACAAGGTATGAGAGAAAAATCAGTGGAACAAAAGAGAAAATCTATTGATAGATGCTGATGTGTGATGTAATCCAAATATTTGCTAAAGAAAGCATCACATCAATAGGCAGAGATAAAGTATTCAGTAAGTGATGCCAGGAAAAGAAGCTAGCTATAGGGGAAACGAATCCATTTAGGTTACTGCCAATATTTCACACGAGTCCAAAAGTGGACAGGGATGTGTGGGCATGCATGGGCACACACACACACACACACACACCCCAGTGAGAGGTAATGAAGGCAAGAAATAAGGCAGGGGTATCCCCAGTGGCTCAGTGGTAAAGAATCCTCCTGCAATGCAGGAGTCATAGAAGATGCAGGTTCTATGAAGATCCCGGGGAGGGGGACATGGCAACCACTCCAGTCTTCCTGCCTGGAGAATCCCCATGGACAGAGGAGCCTGGCAGGCTACAGTCCATAGGGTTGCAGAGTCGGACATGACTGAGGTGACTTAGCACATACACATAGAATAAGGGTGGATGCCCGAGATGCAAAGAACTTTGTCTCTGACTGTGTCAGAACTCTAGACATTTACAGCCATGGGAAGAAATGAAAATTGTCTTGCTGGCCAATGACAGAAGCACACTCACTCGTACGTGGGTCTGGTCTGGGCCCAGCCATAAAGGCTGTGCACATCGTAGTGGCGCACCGGTGAGCCATCGGGCAGCACCTGCTGGCTCTCCATGCACAGGGTCCTGCTGCTCAGGCCCCGGTCCCGGGACTCCAAGTCTGGGAGGAAATGCAGAGTTAATTCTTACAAAACCTGATTTGCACATTCACCAGAAATGCCCATCATCTTCATATTTCTCGACTTCAGCCAACAACCTTGTTACCAATAACAGCTCCAGTTTTAAGAATTTTTTGTTATCAGGGTCCTGTGGCTGCTTAATTAATGAAAGGTAAGGACAGGGTATGGAGCCAGGAAGGGCACTCTTCTGTTCGCTCCGACTCCAATAGCTACAGGGGGCTGCCATAGCCCAGTTAGGACACAATAAACCCCTCTGTGGTTATGATCGTCTCTTCCACTAGATGGTAATGTTCTCAAGGGAACAGATCCTATTTCATCACTGCACTAATACGGCTAAAGCTTTCTGATTTGTCATCACTTATCTGATACACAGATACTAAATTAAGGAAAGAAGGAGAAAAAGGCAGAAAGGAAGAAAGGAGAAAAGAAGGGAGGGAGGGAGAGAGGAAGGAAGGAAGGAGCTAGTGAGCCATAGGAAGCCTAGCAGTGATCCACAATTCAGGAAATGTGGAGTCCACGAATTACTGGGACAGTGCTCATGTCCCAATAAAGTGAGTCACTTCCTCCCCTAGGCAAGAGTTCAAGTAAGGTACGAGTTCAAGGTAAGCAAAGAGTTCAACCTGTAAGGTGTTCAACTCCTAAGACACCTTTAAACCCAAGGTCCATTGATATTCTGTTTCTGGTTTTACCACGGGACAAACAAGGAATATCTTTCATGTAGGTTCTGTGAACACGGGCAGAAGGAGTGACAGAACTAGATTTCCATCATCTAATCAAAAGAGGGAAGTGTGTATGTCGGGTGTGTGTGTGTGTGTGTGTGGTATGTGTATATGTGTGTCTTTGCGGTGTATGTGTAGTATGTTGCAGTGTGTGTGATGTGCGTGGTGTGTGACATGTCTGTATGTGTGCATGTGTGGTGTGTGTGCAGTGTAATGTGTGGTATGTATGTATGGTGTGTGTGGTGTGCAGGGGGTGATTTGGAGTTTCAGTTACCAGTTCATATTCATCACTATAATCAGATGCACATCATTGCTTGGTTTTTTTCATACCACATCATGCTATTATTGCTATGCTTGATTAGTTGTTTATTTGCACTTATTCAAAGTTATTCTATTTGGGATTTTATGTCAGATTTAAAAGTGTTTTCTTGCCAAAATTAGGCTTTACTTTGACAATAACAGGAAAATTTGCAAGGCTTTTGAGCAGAGAAGTAATTTGGTGAAGACATCATTTTACATACATGGCACATAGGGTGGATTATTAAGAATTTCATCACTGCAGCCCCTGACAGATCCATTTACAAAGTTCGATGGTTCATTCATGTTCTGCAATGAGATAGCAAAAAAAAAAAAAAAATTCTGTGGGTCAGAGGCAGCATGGACCTTCCTACAGATGACACTGACCTCACGGAGACGAGGTCAAATTTACGACAGCTAGTTGCATCACTGACTCTGTGTAATCCCAACCCAAAAGGATTCTAAGAAATCATTTTTGTTTAAGAAGAGTGTTAAACCTCTTGTTTACTTGGCATTTTTAGACTTGTGAGGATTGCCTTATAGTGACAAAATACTGAAATTGGGCTGGAATCATGACCTAAGTAAATCTCCTTTTGATTCATCTCCCCACACAAGCCCATCTTTTCTATGTGTGGATGACTCACTTTTTATCCATGGCTAATGGTTATCATAATCTCCTCATTATCAATAGTTTAGATTATTGATTCTGACATCAGCATAGACCTAAAACCAGGAGAAAGCTCTAACTTTCTACAGTAGATACCGTCCTAAAAAGTTAACTCAGAAACAAATCTAGAAATCAAATAATACTTGTAGGGATCTATTACTTAAATGCAAGAAATAGCAGTTCCAGAGGTGAATATTCACAGCCTACATTACCAATGGAAAACTTAAAATATTGTATATTAGGTGATCTTAAGTGAAAGTGAAAATGAAGTCGTGTCCGACTCTTTGTGACCCCATGGACTGTAGCCCACCAGGCTCCTCCATCCATGGGATTTTCCAGGCAAGAGTACTGGAGTGGGTTGCCATTTCCTTCTCCAGGGGATCTTCCTGACCCAGGGATCGAACCCAGGTCTCCACATTGCAGGCAGACACTTTTACTGTCTGAGCCACCAGGGAAGCCCCTGGTGATCTTAAGTAGGACACACTAAAATGCAAAGGCAAGCTGTTTGGGAGGACTCTTGGCTACTGGAGTTATTCAGCTACACCTTTCTCGCAGTGGAACAAATACCACACAGCTGTTGGGATCTGTGTTCCTCAGGGCTCCCCCCATCTCTTCACAGTTTAGGTTAATCTGTGTCCTTTTGTGCACCTGCTCTGGGTCTGCCTATCCTGGTGGTGGCCAGGGAAGCCCCAGGGCCACCAGTGGGCTGAGAGGTTTGTCTCTGGGTCAATGGCAAACTTCTTTCAGCCTGGCTCAGACTGGAGAAGCTCTGCTCCAGGTCACCTCCAGCTCCAGAGATGACCTGGAATATGCACAGTGGAGGAGGAAACTGGGGCACTGATATGCTTCCCACTCCTAGAAAAATACCAATAGAGGAGCCTTTGAATGTGTGTCCCAGAGACATCTCAGGAAGCCCTGCTCTTAAGCCCAACCAACAAGCATAGCAAGCATTGGAATGGACCTTTGAAGCCAGAGTTTTCCCAGCCCTGTGATGAATATCTGTTGCCTCTGATCCATGCCTTGCCCACCCCTGGCCCTGCCCTGTATCACATGATGGGCTCTTGGGCTCCTTTAGCACTGGCCTCTGTGTAGGTCTGGCCAATGGAAAGCACTGGCAAGAGGTTAGAGGGTGGGAGCTAAGAGAAGTCAGGTATGTGTCCCTCTTTCTTTTTCAGGCAGCAACTTGAGCGGTGGCTCATTGCCTTCAGGGACTCCAACTTCCACCAGGCAGGATGTCCCTGGGCAGACGTACAATTCTCTCTGCTCTTCCTGGTGGTCCCAGCACCTCAGCTCTGTAGCAGCATCCCTCTCCTCCACTCCTCCAGCCCTAGCTTGCTGCTTTAGTAGGTTCTGAGTTATCTCCCTGTGTTTTGACTGCTAATATTTTCAAAGAAAGGCATGAAAGATGACTTACAATCCACAGTCCATCAAACTTCAAGCTCTTCTCTGGCTCTCGAGGGTTTCTGTAGAGCTCTTCTATTTCCCTCTTCCACCAGGCAGCAGTGCTCTTCCGCAAGAAGTCAGGAAAGGCAACGTGGGCTTTGTACAACTGTAAGGATGACACGTGCTCTTATGGGGGGTCTCAGCCTGTCTGGGAAGGGGGGTCCACGAGGACCGGGAAGGGGAGACAAGCAGGTATTTGTGCAAGGCTTTGCTCACTCGGTGTTCCCCCTAATCTCATATCAGTGGCTGCAGCTGCACCGAGTTTACTGTGGACACACACACACCAGGGAAGGTGACTCCATTCTCTCTTTTCCTAGTAGGTTAAATAGTCTTTAAGTCCCATTTTAAACATGGGATTCGCTTTACGATTAGGCATGTCATCATACAAACAGGAAAATTAACCGTCAGTGTCTAAAGAGTCAAACTTCAGAGCACAGTGCTTTTTCCCCATTGGTCAAATCAAGGAGATCAGCCATGCAGGGAAGTGTGAGCTGCAGTGTGGATGGGATGCTGGAAGCCCAAGACTGATGCGGCATCAAGTGCTGAGTCAAGGCCATTGCTCCTTTCAACCGGCCAGCACTTTCTTCTATATGTAGACGATTCGTTAAAACCCAATCTGTTCATAACCTTGCCAGTGGAAAGATTCCAGACTTTCCTTCATTATTTTTCAAGCAACACTAAGTTCAAACAAAATACAACCCGTTGAAGGTGCACATGTAAAGGTATTTTCATACATGATTCCCTTCTATACAATTCCAGTTTAGCTACCTGTTGGGTTTTCCATTTGGGGAAAATTTTGCTTCCAGAAAATTACCTGTTGACAAGTATACTCAACTCAGAGCTACTTAACCAAACAACAAGGTAAAACTCATAAGTTTCCAGATGTTTAGAACCATGTAGACAAAAATCCATGTGTTACTGTACCTTAACCTGAGTTTCGTGATCAAGGGACCCATCCACATTCACGTTGGGCAGATCTGGCCAAACCTAGAAAAAAAAAGAAAAAGAAAAATTAAAACCTTTAAAAGGCATTGCACACAGACCATGAGATGTTTCATATGTTAGACTCTAATGACATGCTCCTGCTGCTGCTGCTAAGTCACGTCAGTTGTGTCCAACTCTGTGCGACCCCATAGACAGTAGCCCACCAGGCTCCTCCGTCCCTGGGATTCTCCAGGCAAGAACACTGGAGTGGGTTGCCATTTCCTTCTCCAATGCATGAAAGTGAAAAGTGAAAGTGAAGTCACTCAGTCGTGTCCGACTCTCAGCGACCCCATGGACTGTAGCCTACCAGGCTCCTCCATCCATGGGATTTCCCAGGCAAGAGTACTGGAGTGGGGTGCCATTGCCTTCTCCCTAATGACACGCAGCTCCATATAATTCTGGGGGATATTTGCCATTAATTAAATTGCAAAGTCTGAATATATGAAATTTTGTTAGGTGAATATAGGTTGGGATCTCTTGATTCATTCCATCAGTTTTCAAAATTTTACTTTTGAATGTTATTAACTAAATCCCTTCTAAGCACATCCTCTGTACAATCACTTTGCAAATGATGATTTTTTTCGCTGATCTGCCTATCACAGGCTTACAACAAATTTCCCCTTATAAAAAATACATATTAAGTGTATGTACTCTAAAGGAATAAGATTGATTTCTGTTCACAACCCATACGCTTAGCCTCAATGCTTTTAAGCAGTATCACAACTTACTAGGGATCCCAAGTATACACAGCATTAAAAAATTCATAGTATCAACCAATTTCATCCATAATTAGAAGGACATTAACTATATACAGTTTGGACTTCCTTAATGGCTCAAATGATAAAGCGTCAGCCTACAATGAGGGAGACCCAGGTTCAATCCCTGGGTCGGGAAGATATCCTGGGGAAGGAAATGGCAACTCACTCCAGTATTCTTGCCTGAAATATCCCATGGACAGAGGAACCTGATAGGCTCTAGTCCATGGTGTCACGAAGAGTCAAACACAACTGAGTGACTTCACTTTCACTTTTCAACTATATACATTGATTCATTCATTCCACAAATACTGAACATTTACTATATGCCAGGCTCACTTCTATAATCTGTATCTGCTGAGCCTTAAGTAAGAAACAGTCCTTGTTTTCTCCAAGTTCACAGATGGAACATAAGCACTAGGTTGTATGTTACACTTCCTGAGAGTTGCAATATAGAAAAGGGAGAACAAAGCTGGTCTTTGAATGCTTCCTAAGAGTGAATATTTAAGTTGGCCTTGAAGTGCAGGTATTATTTGGGTAAGTTAGGAAGGAAACATTCAAAGGCACTTGAACAGGGCATTAACCCAGAGCAGGAGTGTTGCAGCAAAACAGAAACAAGTGAACAGCCTTTGGCACATACCAGCCAAACAGGCCTACAATCGTTTTGGTTATTCTTTAGCCGTTACTACTAACAGACTCTCGAGAAACCTGTACGCAGATCAGGAAGCAATAGTTAGAATTGGACATGGAACAACAGACTGGCTCCAAATAGGGAAAGGAGTATGTCAAGGCTGTATATTGTCACCCTGTTTATTTAACTTAAATGCAGAGTACATCATGAGAAACGCTGGACTGGATGAAGCACAAGCTGAAATCAAGATTGCTGGGAGAAATATCAGTAACCTCAGATGCAGATGACACTACACTTATGGCAGAAAGTGAAGAAGAACTAAAGAGCCTCATGATGAAAGTGAAAGAGGAGAATGAAAAAGTTGGCTTAAAACTCAACATTCAGAAAACTAAGATCATGGCATCTGGTCCCATCACTTCATGACAAACAGATGGGGAAACAATGGAAACTGATAGACTTTACTTTAGGGGGCTCCAAAATCACTGCAGATGGTGACTGCAGCCATGAAATTAAAAGACACTTACTCCTTGCAAGAAAAGTTATGACCAACCTAGACAGCATATTAAAAAGCAGAGACCTTACTTTGCCAACAAAGGTCTGTCTAGTCAAAGCTATGGTTTTTCCAGTAGTCATGTATGGATGTGAGAGTTGGACTATAAAGAAAGCTGAGCACTGAAAAATTGATGCTTTTGAACTGTGGTGTTGGAGAAGACTCCTGAGAGTCCCTTGGACTGCAATGAGATCCAACCAGTCCATCCTAAAGGAAACCAGTCCTGAATAGTCATTGGCAGGACTGATGCTGAAGCTGAAATGCCAATACTTTGGCCACCTGATGTGAAGAACTGACTCATTGGAAAAGACCCTGATGCTGGGAAAGATTGAAAGCAGGAGGACAAGGGGACGACAGAGGATGAGATGGTTGGATGGCATCACCAACTCAATGGACATGCATTTGAGTAAACCCTGGGAGTTGGTGATGGACAGAGAGGCCTGGTGTGCTGCAGTCCATGGGGTTGCAGAGTCAGATACAACTGAGAGACTGAACTGAACTGAACTAACAGACACTTGTAGCTGGACTTGTCCTTCACAAAGCTAATTACTCTCTGACTCCATATAGATTATACACTTGGCATTCTTCTCCTCCAAAACTCCCTGTAGCATTCTCCATTTCAGAAAGAAGGTCCTGGGCTGATAACTTCAGGGACACCAGACTTGGCTGCTGAGTTGCCTGATGCCAGCTGTGGCCATTTTGAAACTTTGCAGCAGAAAAAAAAAAAAATTTAAGACATTCAAGAAGATATAAAACCTCTCCCTATTCCTAAGAGAGCAGGGCACAATTGTTGAGTCACTGGTCCGCTGTTTTTCCCTTTTGCCTGGTAAAAATAATAAAGCTAATCTTTTCTATTTCCTCCAAATGTTGTCTCTGTATTTCTATTCAGCATCGGTAGACAAGGAGCCAAGATTTTGGCAACAAGATGAAGCAGCATGGGATATTTACAGAGCAACCCTGGCTAAGAGCTACTGTCATCCAGAGTCAGGAAGTCCACTTAAAATCTTGTTGCTAAGAATCGAACAATGAGTTTGAGGATTGAGGCCACAAAAGGGAATGAAAGGAGATAAGAGAAGGAGATTAATTCATAGCATTCAGTGATTTATTTAGATACAGATTAAGCATCCTGGGTCAAAGATGAGAGTGGGTGACTGAGAGACAGATTTCAAAGTCCTTTTCAAAGGGATTCTTTATCTTTGTTAAACGACCAGTTGGCATATATAAGGGGTGGGTCATTGGAATACTTCCAGACAATAAAACAAGGCTCACTGATATTTTAGAGGATTAGACCTGAAACCTCAGCCTTATTAATGTTTATTGAGCTAATCAGTATCAGACAGATTTCTACTCATTCATAATTTATAAATTACCCAATATATTTTTCCAAGAGTTATTGCATCTCTCTTAATCAATTGTGATACTGATTAATTACAGGCACCTTATCCAAAATCTTACCTTTCCCCAGACAATATCGCTGTTGTCTGGCCATTTGATGAACACATCACTTTCCTTCCCTCTGGTGAATGTGAGATACTGGGTCTCATTGCCAGAAATGGCTGGGTCCTGCAGCGAAAGGGTTCAAAACAGCAGACATGAGAAAAACATCACCAAGAAATCTCCTCTCTAAATTTTTAGCAATTCACAGTACAGAAAGAAATGGTGAGAAATACAACACACCACACACACACACAGACACACACACACACAGACACACACACACAGACACACACACACACAGACACACACACACACACATCCCATGGATAATTGAGAGCAAAAAACTATATTGATGTTTCTCTATAACATTATTCTGTTATTTTTTTGGCTGGCATGTGGGATCTTAGTTCTCCAACCAGGGATCAAACCCATGCCCCCTGCATTGAAGTGTGGAGTCTTAACCACTGGACCACCAGTGGTCCCTCTCTATAACATTCTTGAGGAAAAAAGTATGCTAAAGTTTGAAAACCATTCCTGGAGATAAACCAGGCTAATAAAACATTACTCTCAAGTGGAGAAGTCTAACTGTGTTTCCACGATGTAATGGCAATAGTCCTTAAGAACATGAAATTCCTTTCTTCTATTCTGTGACCCAGCTTGTCTATCTCAAGTTCCCTTCCCAGTTCAATCTATCTCATACCTGCCTCAACTGCTCTCTAAATAGCATCATATTTCACAACTGTCATAGAAATTGTCACTACCTATCGGAAACTATCTTTTTTTTAATGTTTATTTATTGGGGGTCTCCCTCCAAAAGAATAAAATCTCTGTAAGAAAAAGGACATCTTATTCGCTTAGATTATAAATACATTTTTTAGTAGAGTGATTTTCAAAGACCCAATGTTTAGTCAATACTTGAATGAATGAATGAACAAAAGTCAGAAAATAAAGCTGTAATTTCTGGAAGCTAGAAGGAAGGATCATTTGTAGGTAACTAGTTCTGTGTTTGACAAGATACAGCTTGCAATGTAAAATGTGTGCTCACTTGCTCAGTCAAGCCCAACTCTTTGTGACCCCAGGGACTGTAGCCTTCCAGGCTCCTTCTGCCCATGGGATTTCCCAGGCAAGAATACTGGAGTGAGTTGCCGTTTCCTCTTCCAGGGGATCTTCCCAATCCAGGGATCAAATCATTGCCTCTTGTCTCCTGCATTAGCAGGCAGATTCTTTATCACTGTACCACCTGGTAAGCCCCCAATATGAAATAATAAACTGATATTCTGGATCTTAAATCAGTTGTTTGTGAATTTAATTAAGAAGAAATAAGTCCCTTAAATCTCACCATTGTTGAGTATTGGTAATGGTAACTTAAAAGGTTTTTGAGCACCTAAGGGAAAAATGAAATTAAGATACAGCTATTTTCTCTGAGGCATAGTCTGAAACAGTGAGACACACTCTCTTTCTTCTTTACTGTTTTTTTTTTTTTTTTGGAGGCTATATCTAGTGTTACACACTCTATTGTATTTTTGGCTATTAACTAGTATTTCAGTTTTCTAACTCTACCAAAAGAATGTAATAATAAATTACCTCCCAATAACACAGTTATGAAAAATAAATATTGCAATCCATCACCTTTAAAAGCCATTGTCATTCATTCTGCCTTTGCTTATTTGCTTTTTAATACTTTAAAAAATTATAGATTCATAAGTTACAAAAAATGTTTAGGGAAGTCTTCTGTATTTTTCATCCAGATTCCCTCAACGGTACTAGTTTTGAACTATAGAAGCAGAAAACAGGATCTAATCTTTCTAAACACCTACCAGAACAAGAACAAATCTTGTGCCATTTTTCTTCATTTGCTCAATCAGGAGGCCAAGATGTTGAAAGCTGGGGCTGAGAGTGAAGTCCAGCTTCCGGTCCATGTAGTCGATGTCGACATGCTGGACATCCTGTAGAAGGAAGCAAGCAGGATACTTGGGCCCGTGCAGCAGGAGCTCCTCAGGGGACACAAACTGCTTGGCCAGGCTCTGGCCCTGCTGCCTGCAGACTCCAGACCAGGCCTCCATGAAATCTTTCTCTGTTACTCTCCTAGACTGACTTTTCAATTCTGCTGATTGAAATTGCTTTCTGATCCCTACATCCAGCTCACCGGTCCCCATTCTTTCTCATTCTGCTCCTCCAACTGTATTTCCTCCCTCTCCTTCCCTCAATTTATGTCTTTTCCAGTCTTCAGATCTCAAACTCAGTGAGACTATTAAACAAAATGCTGGTTGAATGTTCAAGGGTAGAAAGCCATACTTGCCTGAGAAACATATCTGTGTCTTTCCCCCTCCCCTCCAGTAAACTTGACTGAATTTATTCACATTTAGAACTACATTATTTTCTAGTTTTCTAGAATGTATTTATTTCTGCCACTTTCATTTGACTGGATGAGCCTTGGAGTGAGAACCTTGTCTTCTCTCTTCTCTATAAAGCGCCAACTCAGGTTTCGGCACATGAAATTGACTTAATCCTTGATTGTTGGATAATGATGTCAAGTGGTTAATATTCAGTTCCTGGTGGGGAGATGAAAGTGATAACCACCTGTATTGCCTTAAGACTTTAAGTAAAACTTCTTCAAGGGAGGAGAGATTTTTTTCATAGGCCAAAACTCAGAAAGAATGAATCAATACATTATTAACATTAATTGTCTCTGTGAGGTAAATCCATGGATTTTTAAAAATCTTTTAATTTTCCCATCTTTTCTAATTTATGTTTAATAAGTATCTAAAATAGCAGTCTATAAAAAGAAAAATTAAGCCTGGATGAATGTTTCAAATTATCTTTGATGAGAATATCGTAATGCTTTATTTTATTCTCAGCTGCCAATCATTAATTGTCCTCCAAAACCTTAGGAGGTGAATTGAGAGCAAAACAACTGCGTGATGAGAAACTGATCATTACAAGAGGATAAAGAGCACGCTATTTATGGAATTCTGCCTGTTGACAGCAAATGACTACACTTCCAGAGTTTTATCTAGGGGGTAGATTGTAGTTGTAGGATATGCTTATGTGTATGTGTGTGTTTAAGAAAAAGTGAACGCTTAGTATTAACTGGTTTCATTCACATTGTCCTTTTATATCCACTCTCTCCAAGAATAGCCCCAGTACAATTTCCTAAAATGGCTATAATCTTGAGATGATTTTCAGGTCCCAAAAGTCATGTCTCAAAGCCCAGCCATGGCTACTGCAGGATATTCCTGGCAAGAGGCAGGAACAGTATCCCCCAAGCATCCCTCAAACTGCTGAAGGATTTATGCAACTCTGAGTTTGCAACCCTTGATTTTAAAGGGTTGCCTGAAATGAATTTAAAAGGTAATGTTTTCTAGCTCCACAGCTACATTTTTTCTTCATGCTAAAGTAGTCATCACTACTTGAATGAATTTCTATGAAGATTTTCCAATCTATACTTAGCCACAAATTCCCACCACTAATTAAACCACAGACTGAATGAGGGTATCATACGTAGGGAATCTGAGCAGCCATCATTGCAACATACAAACTGGAGATTTCATAATCATCCTGGTATCCATAGCGACTCAGTTGGAATCCCAAGGCCCAGTAGGGAATCATTGCTGGCCGACCAATCAACTAAAATAAAAAAGAAAAATAGACTCAAGTACATTTCTTTGGGAAGAAAAGATGATTGGCTTCTACTTGAAGCAACTTGAGCTCTTCTATGAAGCTATCTCATCTAAGAGGCCTCACTCAAGAAAAATAAGAAAGTCAAATAAATATGGATTAACCATAGAGATGCAGAATGATAGAAAGTCTCTCTGTAAACAGTATCCACTCTAGGAAACCTGAGAACTCAGTGATTATCACTGATTTGAAATTCTCAGAAAGGCAAATAGTTAAGAGAAGTATGGCATATCAATATGTCTGTAGAGCCCCTAAACACTAAATCCTGACTTTCAGAAAAGACAGCAATAATGTACTAGGGACATCTAAGAGTCTTAAGTGGGGGGAAATGGCCTTTCTCAGTGCTAAGAACATGGCAATACCCAGCAAACATTGGATGATATATTGATGGGTAGAATAACTTCCAACCTCAGTGTATTGCTGAGTTACAAGCTCAGGGGTTGGCCCCAAAACCATATAAAAGTCCAAAATGCCTCCTGTGGTGCGGTATGTCAGGGCAGGAGTAGGCTGGAATGTCACATCTGTTAAAAAGAAAGAAAAAAGAAGATGAGGAGTATCCCTGGAACTATAAATCACCCAGTCAGGGACTCTGCCCTACATTTTGCTATTTTCACTTTCTTATGTTCTTATTTTAATGCCCACCTCCTCTAATAAGCTGTTTCCCATGCAGTGGAATCAGAGAGGGATACTCAGGTACCTCAAACATAATCTCAGTCTCAACATCTTACATCACTTTGTGAAAAAGAGCTAAAGTGTACAGTAAAACAAGGTCATACAAGATAGGCCCTGTGTTTAGTAAAAATTGTACCCCTTAAACCTGGCCTAGTGCTCTTAGTAAAACTTGAATAAATGAATGAATGGTAGATGAGTTTATCTGTCTCATTTCTCTTGCCCTTGACTTTCCTTATTTCTGTTGATATTCCAGATCACCACAAGTGGTCACAGATGTTTCTGGTGGTACACAGGGATTGTGTATCTGTCTTACCCATGGCATTGCTGTTCAGCAGGAGCACTCCATGGGCACTGCCATCCTCCTCCAGTGCCATATAGTAGGGGTGGACACCATAGGAGTTCTTCTTATACTAGGAGAGTTGTGGGAAGAGCAGGTGGATAATCAAGAAGAGAAAATCCAAGAAATCATTTTCACATCATAACCCAAACAGCAAACTCCTGCGCAGTATTGAAGATTCAGTACAATGTCATGTCTCTTGTGAAGACTTCCTTGACCCTTCCTTCCATCCCAAGTGAAAACCCAAGTGCCCTCTCCTCCTCTGCCTTCCTTGTTTATTACTATACAAACCTATTGTAGCACTGGTTACACTGCATTACCATTGTTTCTGCCTCTCTCTCTTTCTCTCTTTTACTAGTTTATAAGCATCTGGAGAAAAAGACAGTATCTTAATAAGACACTGTCTCATTCTATGTGTGCCTGACATGTAGAACATACTAAATAAAAGTTTATGAAATACAAAAAATCCATAGTCCACAGGAAATATATATAAATAGGTAGTTTAGACAGAGAAAGGAAAGAAAACCTTAAATATGGTGTATTTCATTTGAGAGCAGAATATACAGGGATTAAACTAAATTTATATACAGTAAAAATATTGATGATCTTAGTCTGTGCTTACCGCTGGTGGCTCATCTCGGGCAAACATTCCCCATGTGTGCCAGCTTATGTTTCTTCTGAAAGTTGTGTGCTCAGTTTCCCCAAAGCCATAGAGGTACTGAGAGGGGAGGCGTGTGGAGATGGAAAGGAACATGTCCCTGAAGGTGAAGCCAGGGAGCTGAGAGTCCCAACTGCAACATGAGAGCAGACCTTGGTTCAGAGTTGGACACAGGCCAGCACAAACACGAGCTCCATGGGGATCAATTCTGAAGCCTCCTGAGTGGCTGAATATCTGGATCCATGTTCAAATACTGTGAGACGACTCAGGTGATAACAAGGGCCATAATTTGCTTCCAAGCTTCTGTGCTGGCATGTTTATTTGTTATCTGTCTTTTGCAAGGCTGAGAATTCCTTTACTTGGTCCTGAGTTCCTGGACAACAAGGACCACATCCCCCTCCTCTCTGTATTTCTACTTCTCCTTGCCCAACATATCAGCTTGAATAAATGCATGAATGAATGGATAAGATAGAAGCACATTTTTCTGCAGAAAATGTGAACTCTTAGAATGGTTTTCTGGATTGGCCAAAGAACTTCTTACTGTTAAGTAGTTAGAATAGGAAACACGAGTCCAAAATGGTGGTGGCTAAAAGACAAGGAAGGGAAAAGCCAGCAAAAATAGAACAAAGGAAGGTCAAAGGAAGGTCCGAGGACCAGAGTGAGGACTTCAGGGAGAACAAACAGCACTTCTGGCTAGCCCAATTTGCATAGGGCAGGCCCAGGGGGAGGAAAAAACATATAAAAAGAGGAGCCAAAGGGCTCTCTCTCTCTCTCTCTTCCTCCTGCGTGCTGGGGCGTTCTTCTCTTCACGTCTTTGGGTCAACATGCCTTTACGCCTCGAAGATGGATTTTCCTGCTATTATTTAATTAAAATAGAGCTGTAACACGGAGCTGTAACACTGATTTGTCTAAGAGCTATAACACAGTCCGTTTGAGACCTGAGAGCTGTAACCCGGTCTGTCCAAGACCCAAGAGCTGTGACATGCTGAGGGCTTTAACGTCTGTCACTCCAAATCTTTGTTGTGGACGAGACAGAAACCGAGGAGCATACACTCGCCTGACATTACCAAATAAGGGAACAGACATAAAGTCAGACATACAGAGAGAGCTGAAAGAACACGTGCACACCCAGGTCACAGTTTCTACATGGATGGGGAACCTCAGCCCCAGGCAAAATCTAGACCTTCACTCCATTCCACTCAGCAGCAGGGCAAGGGATGAGAGACGACAACTCCTTTCATGCTTAACACTGTGAAGAGGCTTTGAGTCTCAAGTGTCAATAGAGGCAAAGACTGTAAGAAGCCATTTTGCCCTCCACAGTAACCTTTGTCCTTCTCTCCTGACTCTTCTGTTATTTCTTAATGAGGGTATATAGAACTGATTTCTATCACAGGTTATGCCATACTTATTAAATAGAGTTTCCCGTCCTACTTAACAGGAACAAAAAATAGAACATGTATTTTCCTTTCTCTAAAAGCAAGCACCACTTAATTAGCTTTTGCAAACCTTTGGTTGATTCATTTTTCTTGTTAAGGTCTAGTGGAAAATAAAATCCTTATTGAAGTAGGGGCAATAGATACATTCTTCATTGAACATATTGACATAGAGTCTCTAAAATTAATATTTCACTTGCATTCATGAGAGCCACTACAATTAGATCTAGAACCACTCTAATTAGAACCAAATAAAGAGTGCTTACATCACAGTGCTGGAGCTCTTTCTTCGAATCTGGATCCCAAAAGGATTGTTCTGAATCTTGACATCATACAGACAGTTTTCAGGGGAGCCCACTGGAGACGAAGGGGTGTTCAGAGGCACTGGGACCTCGTACCTTTTATTAGTGGGATCATAGATCTGCCAAGAAGAGAGAAGGAAGCTTCTTCATGGAATCTCGGGCCTACAATTCCTTGTGCCAGCTTATATCAAATACAATTCAGTTTCCATATTTTCTGGCTGGTCTGAATCATATCAGGAGGCATCAAATATCCTGAAACAAACAGCTGTGAGGCCTACACACCTACTGTGCCCAAGAGGGAGCCTGAACTCCAAAAATGCCTCAATATGACCTATTCAAAGCCAGCAAGGGCACTTCTAAAAAATTTGTGATATAAGGATATAGAATCTCATGGACAGAATGTGTGTGTGTGTGTGTGTGTGTATTTATGAGGGTGTGGTATGGGAACATGCATGTGTATACAGTACCTTATGTGTGAGCACATGAATATATGTTAGAAATTAGAGAATTGAATTTACTTATGGACACTGAGGACTTCTTACTGGTGGAACTTCCAGATGTTGTACAGTTTTTCCATCCCTAAGATGGCTCTCTTGTACTCACTGCTTGTTCCTATCTACCTGACAGGTAGGAAAATCAGAGAAATATGTGTGGGAAAAATGAGAGAAGGGAAGAGTGTTGTTGGAAGCCCTGGAGTATTGCCAGGATGAGCAAGCATCCTCTTCCTTATCATATTATTAGTCAACTTTTTACACTTCAGACAAGTCTCTTTTCTTGATAGGTAAGAAGTGGATTTATTTAGAGAGAAACACACTTTACAGACAGAGTGTGGGCCACCTCAGAAGGCAAGAACCACCTCAAAATATGGCATGGTTAGTTTTTATGGGCTGGGTAATTTCATAGGTTAATGAGTGGGAGGATTATTCCAACTATTTCAGGGAATGGGCAGGGATTTCCATGAATTGAGCCACCGCCCACTTTTCAGCCCTTTATAGTCAGCCTCAGAATTGTCATGGTGCCTGTGGGTGTCATTTAGCTTGCTGATGTGTTACAAGGGTCCTATATTGAGGCTCAAAGTCTAGTGGAAATTGCCTTGTCTGCCATTTTGGACCCATTTGGATCTAATCAGTTTATGTCCTGTCCGAAGGTTTTGTTATTGTCTTATGCCCTGTCCTCTTCCCTCCTGTTTCAGACAAGTTTTCTCTAAAGCTTTGCTTCTCAATATTGTGTTTGTCAAGCCAAAAGCAGCTTTCACAATGTTTCACAATGTTAAACGGGATCACCAGGGAACTTGTTAAGACCACAGAATCTCAGCCTCACCCCAGACTTTCTGAATCTGGCTCTTCATTTTTGTAAGATCTCTGAGGTGACTCATCAAACACTAAAGTGTGAAAAGCAACATATAGAGCTGACCTGTCCAAGGCGGTACCCACCACATGTGGCCTTGAAGCACTTGAATGTGCTGTCTGAATTGAGACTCACTATGAGTACAAAACACACAGCAAATTTTGAAGACGTAATGTGGTTAAAATGTATTTGGAGTACATGGTGATGTGATAATATTTTAGTATATTGGTTAAATAAAATGTCACTAAAATAAATTTCATTAATTTTTTTCCAAATATATTTTTAAAACTATAGTTATTAGAAAACATGTGGGGACTTCCCTGGTGGTCCAGTGGTTAAGAATCTGCCTTGCAATGCAGGGGATGTGGGTTCCTTCCTTGGTCATGGAACCAAGCCCCTGTACCACAACTAGAGAGTCCATGTACTACAACAAAAGACCCCACATGTGGCAATGAAGACCCGTGGTTCAGACTGCATTTCTATTAGAGCAGAGAGAAGGCTCTTGAGAGTCTCTTGGACTGCAAGGAGATCAAACCAGTCAATCCTAAAGGAGATCAACCCTGAATATTCATTGGAAGGACTGATGTTAAAGCTGAAGTTCCAATACTTTGGCCACCTGATTCGAAGAACTGACTCATTGGAAAAGAGCCTGATGCTGGGAAAGATTGAAGGCAGGAGAAGGGGATCACAGAGGATGACATGGCTGGATGGCATTACCAGCTAATGGACATGAGTTTGAGCAAGCTCCAGGAGTTGGTGATGGACAGGGAAGCCTGGCATGCTGCAGTCCATGGGGTCACAAAGAGTTAGACATGACTGAGCAACTGAACTGAGCTGAGTAGGTCTCCAAGAGTGGCCTCTTAACTTACAGCATCAGCACCACCTGGAAACTTGCTAGCAGTGCAGATCCTCAGGTTGGAAACTCTGGGGGGTCAGGCCAGCCATCTTTTAACAAGATCTGCAGGTGATTCTGATATAGGTACAGGTGCTAAAGCTTAAGAACCACAGCTAGAGAAATAACTCTGATGTCAGAAGAGGGTTGTTGCCACTTATATGACTTACCACACAGCAGACACACTTTTCTCAGGGCTAAAGAAGGACTCTTTAAGGATGTTCATGACTTAGAGTACTCACTGTTATAAGAAATTACCACCCCCAGTGATCTAAGGTTACATCCCACCCCAACTCTCTCCTAACTTTCTGATCTTCACTTCTTGGGGCCTCAGCAGCCCCACTTGTAGAATGAGGGATTTGGATTAAAGATGTTTCAATGTCTTCCAACTGCATGGAGCTGTCAGCTAAGAATTCCAACCATGGAGACATAGGATTACCTTGAACTGCAGCATGTTCTCTGTGTGGTAGGTCACGCTCAGGCGGAGAAAGCCGATGGTTGCAGAGAGAGTGTCAGAGGCAGAGGCGGCCTTCGCTGCGGCTGCAGGTGGGGATAGCTTGTCCTGTAATGATGGTGCTGGCACCATAGCTTGTCCAGCTTCTGAGGCTGTCAGGTGGGTGAGGTCTACAGTGATGCCCGTAGGCAGGTACTGAATGTTGCTGGCAGCATAATTAGGGATGGTGTCATAGAAACAGGTGGGCACCCCAGGAACAGTCGTTGGCTGGAACAAGAGGAGGACTTCAAGGTCAGCCTCTGACACCACGCTTTGAGACTCTAATTACAGAAGAAAGTGGTTAAACCAGACTCAGTCTCTTACCCTATGTCCATTGCTATGAGTTGAACTATATTCCCCAAAGACATGGTAAGGCCTAACCCCTGGTACCTGTGAACAAGGTACCTGGTGCCTTGTTTGGAACTAGGATCTTTGCAGGTGATCAAGTTCAATGAGGTCATTGGGACGGAGCTAGCCAATATGACTAGTGTCCTTAGTAAAAGGGGAAACTGAACACAGACATGCACCTGGGGAGAACATCATGTGAAGATGAAGAGGTCAGGGTGATGTTTGTACAAACCAAAGAACACTGCAGATTGCCAGCAAACCACCAGAGCCCAGGAAAGGGACACAAAACAGATTTTCCCTCTTGGCCCCTAGAAAGCACCAACTCTGTAGACAGTTTGATATCAGACTTCCAGCTCCCAGATGCTGAGATAATAAATATCTGTTGTTCTAAGTCACCCAGTTTGTTGTACTTGGCTATGGCAGCCCTAGCAAATGAATATATCCATTTAAACATACACAGGGACTTCCTTGGTAGTCCAGTGGCTAAGACTCCAAGCGCCCAATACAGGGGGCCTGGGTTTGATCCCTGGTCAGAGAAACTGATCCCACATGCCACAGCTAAAAGTCCCACGGGCCACGACTAAGACCCGGCACAACCAAATAAACAAATAAAAATAAAGAAAATAAACACATACACACACACACAGGCCTCATCTAATGGTGAAGGGCTGGCATGAGACCTATCTGGAAACTGAGTCCTAAGGCAGGGCTCTGTTCCCCATGTCCTTACTGTCCCTTATTGTGATCTCGAGGAAATCAATGATTTTCTCTGGCCTTCATTCTCTCTATTTCTCAAAGGGAGAGAAACAGCATTACCTTACCTTTCTGCTTGGACTCTCCAATAGATGGGGGGAAAATCACTTAAAATACTCAGTGCATTCCCACTGCATTACAGCCATGTTCAGAACAAAGTGGGATTTGAAATGCTGTGATTGTAGGAAAGAGTCAGTGAGTTGATCCTTATTCAGATCTCTGAATGAAACACTGA
The DNA here is from genome assembly GCF_055505025.1 of Bos grunniens. Taxonomy (NCBI): domain Eukaryota; kingdom Metazoa; phylum Chordata; class Mammalia; order Artiodactyla; family Bovidae; genus Bos; species Bos grunniens. Next base: position 14,795,222 of record NC_141168.1, read on the forward strand.
TCGCCTATCACATGTAACTGATAAAAACACCTCATCAGCTGCCATAGCATCATTTGCTTCCTGAAGATGATTACAGTTTAATCTATGGACATTTGGAAAGTGTTTCCTGGGTGCCCAATTACCCGTGGGACACTTTTTACAGCTTCCTGCTCACTGAGGCAGTCTGCTCCTGGTTCTTACCTCCCAAAGGCACCCCCGCTCCCTGCAACTCTCCTCGGAGACAGCAGGCTGCTCAGGAAAGCAGTTGAACTTCTGCAGGTCACTGACTGGAAGATCCCACTGAATGGAGAATGCTTGTCCCAGTACCAGTCCCTCAAGGTCAGTGATGTTCACCACCTGAGGAAAGAGAAAGGGCCATGATGACACACGAGAGGAGGTGCAGCTGCCTGGATAATGTCATTCTCTGATGGTCATGTAGTTAGGACAGGGGAAACCAGCCCTTTGACTAACACCACTTTGATGTGAAAAATTCGTAATCCTCTTTTTTCTCCTCTGGGTCTTTCGACCTCTCTGTCAGGAAAATGAATCTGACTTCCTCCAGACCTTTCTGATCTCATGGAGCCAATGTGGGATATTGAATTGAAAGAGCTTCAGTCATGTTAAGGAACACATATCACAGGCAGGGCGGGCATTTCAGATTCATTGCCCCCTGAGTACGGTGCTCAGACATTTTACTAACAATGGCAGTAATAACCAGAGCTAAACTTTACTGAGTCTGTCAAGCACTATGATAACCACTTCATATGCATTATCTCTATGAGTCCTGTAAAACAATCCTATGCTATGAATAATAATATATTTGACTATATATATTATAGTCAGTACTATATATATAATATATATAATATATATATTATATATACTATTATAATATACAAATAATAATATATTATATATACTATTATATATATTCAATATAATACAACTATCTCAGTTTTACAAATCAGAACACTGAAGTTCAGAGAGGTTTACTGTTTTCCTCAAGATCTCACAGCTAGGGCTCAGCAGAGCTAGGATTAGAACCCTGTTCTGCCTAATCCTAAAAAGCAAGCTGTTGTCCCTTTCTATATGTGTTGTCAAAGTGGAAGGGGGCAGGGAGTTCCCTGGTGGTCCAGTGGTTAGATTCTGCACTCCCAATGCAGGGGGCAAGGGTTTGATCCCCCATCAAGGAACTAAGATCATGCATGCTACACTGTGCGGCCAAAAGAAGTTTTAAAAAATAAAATTAAGAGGGTTCCCTTTTCTCCACACCCTCTCCAGCATTTATTATTTGTAGACTTTTGGATTGCAGCCATTCTGACTGGTGTGAAATGGGAATGCAAACTAGTACAGCCACTATGGAGAACAGTGTGGAGATTCCTTAAAAAACTGGAAATAGAACTGCCTTATGATCCAGCAACCCCACTGCTGGGCATACATACTGAGGAAACCAGAAGGGAAAGAGACACGTGTACCCCAATGTTCATCGCAGCACTGTTTATAATAGCCAAGACATGGAAGCAACCTAGATGTCCATCAGCAGATGAATGGATAAGAAAGCTGTGGTACATATACACAATGGAGTATTACTCAGCCATTAAAAAGAATACATTTGAATCAGTTCTAATGAGGTGGATGAAACTGGAGCCTATTATACAGAGTGAAGTAAGCCAGAAGGAAAAACATAAATACAGTATACTAACGCACATATATGGAATTTAGAAAGATGGTAACAATTACCCGGTGTACGAGACAGCAAAAGAGACACTGATGTATAGAACAGTCTTATGGGCTCTGTGGGAGAGGGAGAGGGTGGGAAGATTTGAGAGAATGGCAATGAAACATGTAAAATATCATGTAGGAAACGAGTTGCCAGTCCAGGTTCGATGCATGATGCTGGATGCTTGGGGCTGGTGCACTGGGACGGCCCAGAGGGATGGTATGGGGAGGGAGGAGGGAGGAGGGTTCGGGATGGGGAACACATGTATACCTGTGGCGGATTCATTTTGATATTTGGCAAAACTAATACAATTATGTAAAGTTTAAAAATAAAATAAAATTGGAAGAATAAAAAAAAAAAAAGAAACAAACAAAAATAAATAAATAAAATTAAAAAAGGTCTGCCATAAGGAACAGTGAATTTCCCAGTGCTTGAAATATTAGCTAATGATTGGGACTTTTCTTTTTCAAAGATTATCGTGTAAGGGAAGCATTCCATAAGAACAAAAGCATAAGAACAAAAAGAATAAAAACTCCTTGTGTTTAAGTTATCATTTTCTGAAATGGTATAAAAATAGTTTAGAATAGGAAGGAAAAATAGCAACTGTCTCAAAGAAAGTCCTTAATGTGAATGAGAGAACACAGATGTCAATATTCTCCAGAACGAGGCCAATGCATTGAATCATATTTTCTCTATCACATCTGACATTAGCACAACTACTTTTAAATAGCCCAGAGAAGAACTGCCTTCTTCAAGGGTATCAACTCCTACCACCTGCCTCAGAATCCCAATGCAAGCAAAACTCCAGGGTCCATATCGAGCATGCACAGATTTCTCCTTCTACATTCTCCCCATGGTTCCCCAGCAAGCCAGTTGTCTCTGTGCCCACCCAAAGTCAACAGAGCAAGAACAAGCTGGCTATCAGAAGCTCAGGCGAGGGCTGTTGACGGGCACCACAGCAAGGAACAATATCCCACCTTTGTTGATTCTGTGTAGACAACATTTGAAATGGAGGTGGTCACATCATTTAGGGAGACAGTAAAATTAGTAGGTTCCTTGTCCATTCCCAAGATCATGATATCTGTAAATGTGAGTTTGTCAGGGTCTGTATAATTAGCATGTATAATCGTTGCCTGTAGACGGTTCTGTGGGGAAAAGAAGTCAGTTTAGAGAGCAGGTATATCTCATTCTGATTGTGTCCAAATACCGTTCCATATCTTTCTGAGATCCCAAGAGATCCCTTACCTCTGAGGTTCTAAATGGTGCCAGGTGGTCATCCCCAGGGAATTTTTCAAGTAAGACTCGTAACAGTCTTTAAGTAATCTTTTAGTAATATTATGTATTTGTTTTAGTTTACTGGTTCTTTATTGATTCTATTGCTCAGAAAATATGTTGCTGACACTATGGAATTCTCAAACAGACAAGATGACACACGTACAAAAGGAGACCCATAGTCACGCAAAGATATACACATTCATACACATACAAAATAATGCCCAAATAATTATTTTTTCTTTTAATGATAATGATGATAGCTAAAATTTATGAATGTTCACTGTGTGCCAGACCTTGTGCTAAGCATTTTACAGGTATCATCTCATTTAATTCTCACAGCAAACTATGAGGGTGAGGCTCGAATGATCCCCGCTCTTCAGATGAGGAGCCTAAAGCCAGGATCATGTAGAAAACCTATCCAGGGAACCACAGTTCAAAAGTGACAAAGTTGAGCTATGACAAAGAAGGTAGAACCGATGACTGAAGAAAAAAAGGGACACTTTGATGTTTAAAAAAATTAAGCATCCCACAGATTCATGTCCAAATGATTTTTTACAAAAGCAATGTAATGGAGAAAGGACAGGCTTTTCAACAGATGATGCTGGTGCAATTGGACATCCATAGGCAAAACGTGAAATTCAACCTAAACCTCATGTCTCATATAAAAATTACCTCAAAATTTGCAATTCCTGGGGGTCTAGTGGTTAGGACTTGGCACTTTCACTGTCATGGCCTGGATTCAGTCCCTGATCAGGGAACTAAAGTCCTGCAAGACCTGCAGTGTGGCCCAAAGTTTTCTTTTAAATTTAATCTAAAAAATTACCTCAAAATAGGTAATAAACTTAAATATAAAGGGCAGAACTACAAAAATTTTAGGAAAAAATGGAAGTATTGAAGAACTATAAAGAGTTCTTATACTAGACACCAAAAACACGATCTACAAATGGAAAAAATGATAAATTAGGACCTTTGAAAATTAAAAATTTTTCCTCTGAGAAAGACTGTTAAGAAGATGAAAAGAGCAGCCTACAGACTGAAAGAAAAAAAAATTTTGCAAACCATGTAGCCAAGAAGGGAACTCTCAAAGCTGAATAGAAAAATAAGTTAAACAAGCCAATTAGAAAATAGGCAAAAGAACTGAAACATTTTATCTTAGAGAGTATACAGTTGGCTAATGAAAAGATACATGAAAAGATGGTCAACATCATTAAATGCCAGAGAAAAACAAATTGAAACCATAATGAGCTATCACTGCTGCTGCTACTAAGTTGCTTCAGTCGTGTCCGACTCTGGGCAACCCCATAGACGGCAGCCCACCAGGCTCACCCGTCCCTGGGATTCTCCAGGCAAGAACACTGGAGTGGGTTGCCATTTCCTTCTCCAATGCATGAAAGTGAAAAGTGAAAGTGAAGTTGCTCAGTTGTGTCCAACTCTTAGCAACCTCATGGACTGCAGCCCACCAGGCTCCTCCGTCCATGGGATTTTCCAGGCAAGAGTGCTGGAGTGGGGTGCCATTGCCTTCTCCAGAGCTATCACTACACCTTTATCAAAATGGCTATTTTTTTTTTTTTAATGTGACAACATCAAATGCTGGTTACAATGCAGAGGAACTGGGTGACATACATCGGTGGTGGAAATGTAAAATAGTATAGCCATTCTGAAAAAGAATTTGGCAGTTTATTATAAAACTAAACATATACTTACATAATACCCAGCAACTGCACTCTTGAGCATTTATCCCAGACAATTGAAAACTTGTGTTCACATAAAAATCTGTTCCTAGCAGCTTTATCTGTAATAACCCATGACTGGAAACACTCCCAGATGCCCTTACTTAAGGGCATAGTTAAACATATCTTGGAATGCTGCTCAGCAATAAAAACAAACTGACCTTTGACATGGAAAAGCTTGGATGAATTTCGAGGAAATTATGTTGAATTTAAAAAGCCAGTCCCCAAGGCTGCATGCTGTATGATTACATTTACATAATATTTTTGAAAGGACAAAATTATAGAAATAGAGAGCAAATTAGTGGTTTCCAAGAACTAAGGATGAGGTTGAGGCTTGGGGCAAGTGGAGTCAAGGAGATTGGACAACAGGAGGGATCCTCCTGGCCATGGAAATATTCTGCATCTTGATAGTGAGAGGGTAACATGCATGAAGGCTAGGGGTCTCCAAAGGGAGGAAATAGGCTGCAAGTGTCAGATGTTTTTTTGTCTCTCTATATATACAAAATTAAAAGGAGGTGTCTCTTAAAATTCTGTGTTGCCATGACAACACCTGGTTCCACCTGAAGTTGACTTTTCTCAAACCTTGAGGTAACCAATGAGGTTTTTCTTATGGAAATGTTTTTCTTAAGCTATGTTAATGAACTACGTATGTACCCTAGACTCTGTCTTTCTTCAAGTTGGTTCTGCCTAAGACTCAACCGACTTGACAAACCAGTGTGTTTTACTCATGCAAATGTTGTCTTAAGTTATGTTAATGAGACTATGTATTTGCTTGAAAACCTGACTTTCTTCAAGATTCATGTTAATCATTTTATGGCCTGGGATGACTCACCTGTGCCAATGTTATCTCAAAATACATGTTGTGGGTGAGGGGCCTGGTGCCATTCTCTTGAGTTTTGAGACATTTCTTTTCTCTAATTAGCAGACTGCTAGTAGCTGGCACCCCACTCCAGTACTCTTGCCTGGAAAATCCCATGGACGGAGGAGCCTGGTGGGCTCAGTCCATGGGGTCACTAAGAGTCGGACACGACTCAGTGACTTCCCTTTCACTTTTCACTTTCATGCACTGGAGAAGGAAATGGCAACCCACTGCAGTGTTCTTGCCTGGAGAATCCCAGGGACGGGGAAGCCTGGTTGGCTGCCCTCTATGGGGTTGCACAGAGTCGGACACGACTGAAGCGACTTAGCAGCAGCAGCAGTAGCTATATAACTCCTTGCTAAAGACTATCGGGGGGGGAACTCTTTCTGCCCCCTTCTGATATCTATGTCAGAAGCTTTCTGTATATCTTTCATACTTTTATAAAACTTTAATACACAAAAGCTCTAAGTGATCAAGCCTCGAATTGGCCCCAGATTGAATTCCTTTCCTCTGGAGGCCAAGAATCCCGGCATCTTTCACAGCTCAGCAACAATCTTGCAATAATATAGACGTCAATATTCTTGTTGTAAAATTGTACTATAGTCTTATAAGATGTTCCAATTAGGGGAAACTTGGTAAAGAGTACAAGAGAACTCTGTATTATTTCTTATAAAATGGGGCTCTATAATTATGTCAACATAAAAAGTATCATTTAAAAAGCAATATGGAACTTCCCAGACTTCCCTGGTGGCTCAGATGGTAAAGAATCCACCTGCAATGCAGGAGACCTGGGTTCGATCCCTGAGTTGGGAAGATCCCCTGGTGGAGGGCATGGCAACCCACTCCAGTATTCTCACCTGGAGAATCTCCATGGAGAGAGGAGTCTGGTGGGCTAGAGTCCATGGGGTCACAAAGAGTCAGACAGGACTGAGTAACTCAGCACGTGGGACTTCCCTGGTGGTCCAGTTATTAAGAATCTGTTTTGCAATGCAAGGGATGAGGGCTTGATTCCTGGTCAGGGAACCAAGATCCCACATGCCATGGAGCAACTAAGCCCATGCATGGCAACTAGGGCCAAATGCAGCCAAATAAATAAACATTTAAAAAATAAAAGGCAATATGAATTTAAAAGAAAGAAGAAATAAGGGTGCGAGAGTCCCACACAAGAAAGTTCTGCCCATGCACAAACAGACATCTAAGAAAACCAATTCAGGGTTCTCCCATCCCCTTCCAGCCTTACTGCCATTCTTCCTCTTGGTCCCCTTGGGAAGCAGACACCAGGCAAGTAATGCACTGCATCTCCCAATCTCTCAAAACCACCACTTAATACCTGTGCCCAAGGCCAAGCTTTAGGGGCTAGAAAGGAAGTTCCTTGATGGAACAACTTCAAAAAGGCTCTACATACCTCATCACCCCCCATCCACACCCCCACCCACTTGTACTCTCTCAAATAAGGACACATCTTGGAAGCCCAGACTCATCATATAAAACTCAAAAACAGTGATTTTTTTTTCCCCAGAAAAACAGACAATTTCTTCACCAAACTCATGCTGATTTTCTATTGGTTAATGTTTCTAACACAGATTAAAAATTTTCATTTTAATGCTAATCCTTTCTGGGCTGTGGCAATGAGGCACTGCCCACAAAAGCAAGCAACTCAGAAAACCCAAAACTCAAAAAAGCAGTCACAAAAAAGAGCATGCACTGTGGGTTCCCCCCAAACAGTACTTACAGAGGTGATGGAAAACTTATACAGAATAGAATTATTTCCAGTTACAGCATCTGAAAGAGAAAGATGGAGGAGGGACAGTTACTACAGGAAGCAGAACAGTTGGGTATCCTCTTCTCTCCACTGGGAACACCTCTGCCAACTAGCTCTGCTCACCCAAGTTCTACCTGGTTTTTTGCAGACTCCACAGAGGTCTCCTGGACCACTCCAACCGCCAGTAACTACTCCCTCCTCTGAACTCCATGGCATAGGTGGAAACATTTTGTCAGGTTTAAAGCATTTGGGGGGCTTCTCTGGTGGTTCAGTGGTAAAGAATCTGCTTGCCAGTGCAGGAGATCCGGGTTCAATCCTTGGTCCCAGAAGACCCCACATGCCATGGGGCAACTAAGCCCATGCACCACAACTGCTAAGCCTGTGCTCTAGAGCCTGGGAGCCACAACTACTGAAGCCCACGTGCCCTAGAGCCTGTGCTCCCCCGCCATGAGAAGCCCATGCACCGCAACTAGAGAGTAACCCTCGTTTGTCACAAGAGAAAAAGCCCACACAGCAATGATGACCCAGCACAGCCAAAAATAAACAGTACAATAAATAAACAAATAATTAAAAAAAAAAAACATTTGACTTGTATCTGTAGTTATCTACATGCCCTCCCTCTCTCTGGACCAGGACTTCCTCAAGGGCAATGGCTATGTCTTGTGTGCTAAGTCATTTCAGTCGTGTCTGACTCTGTGACCCCATGGATTGTAGCCCACCAGGCGCCTCTGTCCATAGGGATACTCTGGGTAAGAATATTAGAGTGGGTTGCCATGCCCTCCTCCAGGGGATCTTCTCGACCCAGGGATTGCACCTGCATCACGTATATCTCCTGGATTTGCAGGTGGGATCTTTACCCACTGAGTCACCTGGAAGTTTAGGCCCTGCACACAGTGCAATAATAAATAGCCAAGAACTATTAATAAATGCTAATTCTATGTAGGGCATATTTTTATATAATGAGACCCAAAGCTTATGTGAGATACTCATATGTGAAAAAACACCACACAAATTAGATACTTGCCTCTCAATAGCAACCAAGGCAATATTTTACAATCTATTAATAAATTGTAGCTTCCTAGGTGGTGCTAGTGGTAAAAAATCTGCCTGCCAGTGCAGGAGACACCAGAGCCGCAGGTTTGATCCCTGGGTCAGGAAGATCCCCTGGAGTAGGAAATGGCAACCTGTGCCAGTATTCTTGCCTGGGAAATTCTATGGACAGGGGAGCCTGGCAGGCTACAGGCCATGGGGTCACAAAGAGTCAGATGCAACTGAGCACATATACACATTAATGTAATGTATAATTTTGACATTAATAATGACATCCAGAGAAAGGAAGAAACTAAATCCAATCATATCTTTTGTTTTGGTAGAGTCAATAACACACAAGTCGCTCATTTGAAGTCTATTTTAATGTATGTGCTTGGCTAGTGGAACTTTAAGAATGCATTGATTCTAAGCTACAGAAATGAGCATCAGTGATAACAAAGCTCGTGCCATACTGGGCAGTCTGCCGAGATGAACTGCCATGGAGAAGCGCAGTGATGGTACCATAAGGAAGTCTACCTTTAGAGACACCATCATCCCAGTACAGCTCTCCCTTTGCTTCTCGCTTAGAGTCCAAGGCAATGATGAGTCCCAGAGAGTTCTTCCGGCTGTAAAGGAGCAATTCTCAGTTTCAGAGAATGAAGAAAAGATAGAATGGTCTTAAGCCAGCCCCCTTCGTGCCCCAGGGACAGACCATTTTGGAGTCAATCTCAGATATTAAGTAAATACTGATGCTGTCTGAAAACACGAAAGCAGGGTGTGGGTAGACAGCAGAGGCGAGTAGTGAATGAGCTTAAGAAGAACAGTAGATGGAGGCAGTTCCTGCTGAGAACCGCACTTGTGATAATACTAACAATTAGTACTTACTGGATGCTCTCCACATGGCAGGCAATCTTCTAAGCATCCTATATGCCTTAAACCATATCTATTATTTCATCTGAGCCTCTTAATAACTCTAAGAAGTTGAAGTACCATCATCTCCAGTTTACTAATGATGAGCAGAGATGCACAAAGTAAGTTGCCTGTGGTAACGCTTCTTGTATGTAGCAGAGCTGAGGCTCGAACCCAAATTTTCTGGCTCTTGACCTTAAACCTATGTTGACTTTCATATGGTATCTCTTACCTTCCATTAACCTGCATTGTCTCATGCCTAAGGAAATCTACTTGAGGATACTTTCTGACCTGGGGAATCCTCATGAGTGATTATTTTGACCATCCTTACAATTTGATGCAATTTACAAGTGAAAGACAATGGGAACGTAAAGGAACTGAGGCTACAGCTATCCCCTGCTAAATGAAGATGCCAATTTTGGGCTGACCTTGAGAGGAAGTGAGAAAGATGAGTTACTGAAGCTATTTTCCCTTAGTTGATACACTTTCAGTTCCAATTTTTCTTTCCTGTAACACTCTGCACCCTCAGAAGAGTGAGGAGCTTACCTGGTCTCTGTGGTCGTGTTTGGCTGCTGGATGGGAAAGATGTAGCCCCCTCGGAGGTGAAGTCCTATCCTATCACCTGGCAGCAGCATCTCCACAAATTGTTTCCTCCATTCTATGGCTACTTGCTAGCCAACAAAAGGGGAAAAGACCAGAAAATACGTTGTTTGGGCTACAAGTGACATTGGAATTATCTAGTTCCGTTGCTTCATTTTAAGCCCCGCCACCACACCTCCCAAAGTGAAGTGACTTCCCCAAAGCACATAGGAAATAGCAGAGCCAAGACTCCAGCCTATCCTATTTCCTTATACTACACTATGCTGTGTGTGATTTCCCACTCGGGTTTTAATTCTATAGATCATCACAACCTAAGGCCCACTACTAGTCCACATAGCTGCAGAATAGCCAGTCAAATCGACTGAAAATTTCCATAAACCTACTCTAGTTATTCAAATTATTTCATTGTACCCCAGGAAAGGCCTTCTTCCCAGGAACATACCTATAAGCAACAAAATGTAAAACTTTGTTTTATTAGCCTACCCCAAGCACCCAGGACTCACTCACTCACCGTTTCATAGTCGTACCAGATGGCGTCGGGTATGTATGCTCTTGCATAGTTCAAACCCTGGGGAAACATAACGGTGAGCAACACTGGCACAACCCTTTACAGTTTACACAACACCCTCACCCATGGTGGCACGTCCTCATCGCAACACTCCTGAGAGAAAGCTGCCTCAGAAAAACTGGGCAGATTAACCAAAACAGAGCTGTTCCTAGAAGTGAAGATTGTTTTGCTTGGAGACTGCTGAGAAAAGCAGAGAAAGTGTATTCCCTGAGTCCCTTGTGTAATCTGATAGGAGGAGAAGGAAGCAGCTAGGCCCTCCGAAGAGCTTTGCAGGAGGACTACTTGTGAGCCAGCAGGACCTACCATGAGATGCTGGGGCTAAAATGTCAGCTCCAAGGGCCTTTGACTTGAGTCCATGAGCCATCTCTCATGTTTATAAACAGATCAGCATAATCCTGACCCCTCTCCTATTCTTCCCTACTCACCCCTGCCCTTGATTCTACTTGGTCCTTCCTACAGGGACTCTAGAATAACACTGTCCCCGTACCCAGCACCCCTCTCTCCCTCCACACTCCTCTCCCCACCTTTTCTCTTCCCCCACCCTGACTTTAAGAAACACACCCCCTGTGGTGAACAGGAAGCACAGACAGATGATCGGCCTGAACTCTCAGATATTCAAAGCCCCCATCAGTACCAAGGCCACATGCTTAAGGAAACAAGCTTTAAGGTAATTTTGCAAAATGGAGATTGTTTGGCTTGGCAAATTGAGGGTGAGATCAATAATTACTATTTTTCTAATTTCCAAATTTTTGTGCTCTCTCCCTCCTATTTGTAGTCGGATTTATCTTTAAACACAGACACTCGGGCCCCAGCTTATTCAGCTGTAAATCCACGAGAACAAGTGGGAGAGTCCACCCCATTGTTCAGATTATAAACACACTTCATATAAAACAGGCGTGATGAGGAGTCCAGGCCCCCAGAGGAACTGCTCGTGCACCTCCCAGGTGGCTGGGTCCTGGTAGAACCTGGAAAACAGAGAAGGCAGGTAAAGCCTGAATACAAAGCAGCCGCACATGGTGGGGCAGCAGGGTCCTAGCTGACCTTGCTGCTACTAGCAAGGCCAGTGACGCTATGATCCGAAGGGGAGTCTTTGCAGGTCAGGGGGCTTACTCGTGGACGAGGGGCCTTGCTACGGTCTCCCCCAGGGTATGAGCTCGGTAGAAAAGGGTGTAGAGATAGGGCAGCAGGGTGTAGCGGATGTTCAGATAGTATCTGGAGGATTCCAACAGCATAGCGTTGTTTTCACTGAAGGCAGCAGGATCCTGGTCCTAGAAGGAAATGTAAGCAATTACTAAATATTTCCATCAAATCTCTGAAGCGCTCTTGGGATAAGAAGCTTTCTCAAGTGAAAGTAGTCATGTTTCCCAATTCAGAGGATGTCAAAGCATTTCTAGAACTGCAAGGATCTTGGTTCTCCTTCTTCATTTTATAGATGGAAAAATAGAATCAACGATTACATGACTTCCCCAATGTCAAATTGTAAGCGAGTGGCAGAGTTTAAATTTGATAGATCTGCCAATCTATGACGCATCTGCAGCCTCAGGGTAATCGAGAGGTCCTCAAAGTGGCCATGGAGATAAAGGGGCTATAGTGGGCCCTGCTCCCCTAGAGCTGTTGCTCTAATGTATGTTATTTATTAAGGTTTCTGATAATACTTCATTTGGCATATAATGCAATAAAGTTGTGAAAAGTGAAAGTGTAGTTGCTCAGTCATGACTGACTCTTTGTGACCCCATGGACTATAGCCTGCCAGGCTGATCAGTCCATGGAGTTTTCCAGGCAAGAATACTGGAGTGGATTGCCATTCTCTTTTCCAGAAGATCTTCCCAACCCAGGGATTGAACCCAAGTCCCCCACATTGCAGGTAGATTCTTTCCCATCTGAGCCACTCCTACTAAAATACTATTTGAAACCAACGGCCTTAAGCCACACTGCCTACCACCATGATGTGCAATCCTTCTCTCCCCTTCCTTACAGTTTTAGAAATTTGCAATTTTAAACTTTATGCCTGGTTTTGTCTGTAATGTTTTCACCATCAAAATATGTTTTATTTTCTCTATTCCAAAGACAGTGACCTCTGTTTGTTCTTCAATATACAATGTGTTAAAAAAAAATCATGAGTACAGCTTTTACTAGATATTGTTGTCTTTTAGTCACTAAGTCATGTCCAACTCTTCATGATCCCATGGACTGAAGCCTGCCAGGCTCCTGTCCATGGGATTTCTCAGGCAAGAGCAATGGAGTAGGTTGCCATTTCCTTCTCCAGGGATCTTCCAGACCCAGGGATCGAACCCATGTCTCCTGCTGAGCAGGCGAGCTCATTGAGCCACCTGGGAAGCCCCTAGTAGATTTTATCCAAGAACAGACCAAAAAAAAAAAACCAAAAACAAAAAACCCTTTAGATGAAAAATCTAATTTGCTTCCCAGAAACAGAAATTTTCCATTAATGATGAGCAGTCGTTATGTTCATTCTCACTATAACTAGAAAGATGTGAAAGATATGAGTGCCATATTTAGATCAGTCATCTTGCTTTAGAGAAAATTGTTTAAATTTTTTCTTTTGTCCCTAAGATGCCCATTTCACTCCTTCCGCATAGAACTATTCCGTGAGACCTCTGTGTGGTTGCCCCAGTGTGTGACTCATGAAAATCCTAAGGCGAAACACCAAAGAAAACAACACTCCATAGCCTCTATCAGTTTGGTCTCCAACAGAGAAAGTCCAGAGCTGCACCATCCACTATGGTGGCTACATGGTACATGGGGCTACTCCACACTTGCGATGTGGTTAGTAAGACTGAGGAATAGAACTTTTCATTTTATTTTATTTTAACCCATTTAAATATAAACCTAAAAATGGAATCAACATAAAATATTTTTTCCATTAAACATTATTATTTTGGTAGGATTATGCTTAACTCCAACTACTGAAAAGTTAGCATCCTAATTGATATGCACTGTCAAATGTAAAATGCACACTTAAATTTGAAGACTTAGTAGAAAAAAAAGAATATAAAATAGCTCATTAATATTATGTGTCAAATCCAGATTGAAATTATGATGTTAGGGATATATTGAATTATATAAAATATATTAAGAATAATTGACCCTATTTCTTCTCATTTAAAAAAAATTTACACTTAAAGGTAGCTGTATGGCTCTCATTATTATTCTATGGAACAGCACTAGTTGAGAGGAAAGGAAAAAGGCTCTGGAACCCATAAACCTAAGAGCTCTGAGTGCACTTGTCTGTATTAAGTGCTTCCAGGCCATCTCTTCAGAAAGTGAGCCCACCCTACCTGCTCCCAGCCCCTTACTTAGAAGTCCAGAAATAGTCTATCTCTCTATGGATCACCAATAGCTAGGAAAGGCCAGGGATAAAATACTTGGCTGTGAGTCTTTCCCAGGTTAGAGACATGTCATTGGATAAAATAGAGAATGGAAACTAAAGTGACCATCAATACGTTACTCTAATTAGTCTATTAAGAGCTAACCCACTCAAATGAAAACTGCGGATGAGGTCATTAAAAGAAAGAGCATCCCACAGTACTCATCCTTAGCATCACCAAAGACATCTCCTTAAGGGGCACTTGGAGTAATGTCCATCGACAGAGCAGTGGATAAAGATGTGGTGCATATACACAGTAGAATATTACTCAGCCATGAAACAGAGCAAAATGAAATAATGCCATTTGGAGCAATATGGATGGACCTAGGGATTGTCACAGGGAATGAAGTGCATCAGAAAGAGAAAGACAAATATATGATACTGCTTATATGTAGATTCTAAGCAAATGGTACCAGAGAATGTATTTACAAAACAGAAATAGAGTCACAGATGTAGAAAACAAACTTATGATTATGAGAGGGGAAGGGGTGGGGACAGGGATAAGCTGGGAGATTGGAACTGACATATACACATCACTGTATATAAAATAGACAACTAGTAAGGACCTCCTGAGGAGAAGGCTATGGCACCCCACTCCAGCACGCCTGCCTGGAAAATCCCATGGATGGAGGAGCCTGGTAGCCTGCAGTCCATGGGGTTGCTGAGGGTCGGACTCGACTGAGTGACTTCACTTTCACTTTTCACTTTCATGCATTGGAGAAGGAAATGGCAACCCACTCCAGTGTTCTTGCCTGGAGAATCCCAGGGATGGGGGAGCCTGGTGGGCTGCCGTCTATGGGGTCGCACAGAGTTGGACACGACTGAAGTGACTTAGCAGCAGCAGCAGCAGCAGCAAGGACCTCCTGTATAGCACGGGAAACTCTACTCAATACTCTGTAATGACCTATATGGGAAAAGATTCTAGAAAGAGTGGGTATATGAATATGTATAATAGATCCACTTTGCTGGGCACCTGAAACTAATACCACATCGTAAATCAAATGTACTCCACCTTTAAAAAAGACAAAAGTGGAATGTAGGGGGAAAGGAGACACACTACTAGGTGAAATGTCAATTTTACAGTCATTCCGGAAAACAGTCTAGCAACATATAATGGCAACATATAATAATAATAATATATAATGATATTATATTATATTATTTATAATAATATTATATTATAAAATTTAATATACTTTAAAAAAGGGGACTTCAAACCTATAGCTATACTTGCCCATCAAAAATAGGACCTTATATAGAAGAGGCTAAAATTATGATGAGTCATGAGAAGCAGTGGGGGTGGTCTCACGAACCATTCGTAGAAAGACAGAATGTATAACAAGGTGAAAACAAAGTTCAAGTCCCTGGCCTGTCCTTCCCTAAATCCTTCCTCCCCAGTGTCCCTTATCTTGGAGGAGTTTCCCTTGTATTAACGAAGAAAAACCCAGTGGACTCTGTCTCAACTTATATAAGGTAGTAACAGAAGCAATAGGGCTTCCCTGGTGGCTCAGGGGTAAAGAATCTGCAGGCCAATGTAGGAGATGTGGGTTTGATCCCTGGGTCTGAAAAATCCTCTGGAGAAGGAAATGGCAACTCACTCCAGTATTCTTGCCTGGGAAATCCCACGGACCGAAGAGCCTGGAGGGCTACAGCCTATGGGGTCGAAAGAGAGTCAGACGAGACTTAGAGACAAAACAGCAACAAACAGCAGAAGCAATAGAAGCGCCATGGACACGTTCACGATGCTTCTCACCTTACTGGTGAGTCTCCAGCAATGGAACCATTTAGTTACATACATTCTATTCCCCACATACCCTCATCCCCACACCCTGTTTTTGAAGCCTATTACCTAAGGTTTATCTATTCTGCCTCTGCATGTAGGGCCACCCTGTAGGATTTTCTTCAATCTCTCTTTGAGTATAAGTAGATCATAAAATTCAAGAAGTCTCCATCATTTCTCTTGGAACCTTACCCTGAACCCAGGCCCGTTGTGATTCCTCGACAGTGGATAAAATGCTCCCAGCTGCATCCACCGTCTGCAAAGCTCCTCTGTGACATTCTCTCTATAACCACAGATGTTGGCACCTACCTGGAGAATTAACACACACACAAGCACATGGTCAGTGAGAGAAGAGAGAGCATTGGCTGGGTACCTATATGATAGGGAAAAATAGCATCTCTTATTTCCATCCTTCCATGCATAAGGAAGTCCCATTTGGCTCCAGCCAAATGGGAGAAAGAAACAAGTATGCATGGCAAATCTACTAACAAGAAGAAACTGTCTTATTAAGGGCTCTTCCTCAACATTCAGCTTTCACTTTCAAGGTTTGGCATTCATAGATGCTCTGCTGATGGGATTTTCTGTGACACTAATATGTGTTACGTTTACCATTCTACCTTCCGAAGACAGCTCACAAGGCACATAAAAATTGGTTTTCCCAGGCTTCCCTGGTGGTCTAGTGGTTAAGAATCTGCCTGCCAATGCAGGAGACGTGGGTTTGCTCCCTGGTCCAGGAAGATCGCACATGCCGTGGAGCAATGAAGCCTGTGCGCCACAGCTATTGAGCCTGAAAGCCACAAATACCGAAGCCTGCGGGCCTAGAGTCTGTGCTCTGCAATGAGAAACCACTGAGATGAGAAGCCCGAGCACCGCAACTAGAGAGTAGCCTCTACTCATGGCAACTAGAGAAAGCCCATACACAGCAATGAAGAGGCAGCACAGCCAAAAAACAAATTGATTTTTCCCAATACATATGACAGTGAAATACATGCTCCTTGGTTTTCAGACACCCTCAAAGTCTGGCGATGAAAACAATGTCAAAGGACAAATGGTGAAAGCTCCTTGTTTCAGAATGGAACTCACCATGGGGATGCCGAATAGGTTGAACTCCAGGATACCAGGGATAGACCATCGGAGATCGTCCCATCTGGCTGCATTGTCCCCCAACCAATGAGCAGCAAATTTGCCAGATCCCGCAAAAGTAGAACGTGATAAGATGAAGCGTCTCTTATTGCGGAAGATATTCTCCATGGCCCTTAAAAGGAATACAGGTAAGTAAACTGGAATGACTAGGACTCCCCTACCCCCAGGGCAGTAATGGGCTTTCCAATCAAACTCAGAAAAACACCAAAGTGTCAGGAATCAGGAAAGCAAACTAGTTTAGTGTGTTTAAGAGCTTCTTTCTCTCTTCTGGATAAAGTTTCAGATCTCACATGACATTACAAACCTCTACAGATCAGCCCCCCACCAAGGAATTTCTCTAAGCTCCTATCCTCTTGATTATGTTTTCTCTATCTTGTTGGAACTCATTGTGCTCTGCCTTTTGGGTCAAAACTACCCTGGCGCCATGTTTGGGGTTCTTGGCCCTATCTCCTCCCTCTAGACAAGGTTTCTTCAGTGTTCCTTGGCCCCATGCCTTGCTGCCCATCAGTAATCCTGTTCAGGACAACACCAGCTCAGGCTGGAACCCTGTACCCACTGCTGGCCCAAGAAGAGAGTGTGTACACCAGCTGGGGTCCAAGCACCTGGTTCCTCTGAAGCTTCACAACTTATCATTAGCAATGTCCAGTACAAGAAATTTGTAATCTATACAAAATAATAATTGAAACAAAATAATAATTGAAACAAAATAATAATTGAAACAAATGAACTGACAAGTGAAATGATATATGGCACTCTTTATAACGTTAAAAACAACTAAAATATAAAGTATTTTCCTTGTATTACACATAAACTATTACATATCAAATAAAGCTATATAGAAAAGAGAGCAAAGGAATTAAAAACAGAATTCAGAAAGATAATTGCATATAGTTAATATTATTAACTATATATTATCCCACCCTAAATCCTGAAGCTATTATCTTTGAATTCTGTTTTTAATTCCTTTGCTGTCTTTTCTATATAGTTTCATTTGATATGTAATATTTTATTACATGTTTTATATGTAATACAAGGAAAATATTTATATATTTTTTAGATGTAGGCTATTTTCTTAGCTTCTATTCCGCATACTTTCTTACGTAGGTGCTTTACTAAAAGGCCTCTGCCATCTTTCTTCTTTCACACTAAATAGTTCACACCTTCCTTTAGACTCCAAAAAGGAACAATAATACAACTGTAAGACAGTAACACTTGATAGAAACACAATTGCTGCTAACTCTTTGCAGGCCAGTTCTTTTATCTTTCCTTTCAACACATGGTCCGAGAAAAAGTTATCACCAGGCATCAAGTAATTCCTCATAGACACCAACACAACCACCAATGCTTCCTTACTTCACATTCCTAAGGATTTTATGGAGAGTCTCTACATGCAGAATGACTTATAATGACAACAGGAGGAAAATTCTGAATTAGGAGGCTGATTCATGAAAAAGACGTGTTCCATCCTGACAATTCAATGACCAAAAGATGGGAGTAGGTTGGAGGAGAGGACACACTCTTCAATTCTCGTCCTTGTCTCTCTTTTGATCTAGATTGGCGGACACTTTGCCCTTATTGCTGTTGGTCAGAGGGATTATTGCCTTCTGCAGTCATCAGTCATGAAAGAAACACATTCAGCTTTATAGAGTGAAACTCAAACAGGGATGACATTATCTGCAGTTAGTTTACTTAAGCTGGGCCATTAAGGTAACACAGAGGAGATAACTGTTTTTTCCCAGCTCAGAGATCTTTTCATTTCTCTTTCCCACCATTCAAGTTTGACTTATTTATGATCAGGTTCTGATCTCTGAGAGAATCTGGTCTTCTGCTTTCAGCCTATATGGAAGTGAATTTCCTCCTTTGGGTATATCAGCAAACACATTCCCCAGACTGGACTGCCAGCTAAGATGGAGCCAAATACTCATTATATCTAAGACTTAGTGTGGAAGTCAAAGTGTTAGTCGCTTAGTTGTATCCAACTCTTTGTGACCCCATGGACTGCAGCCCACCAGGCTCCTCTGTCCATGGAATTCTCCAGGCAAGAGTACTGGAGTGGGTAGCCATTCCCTTTTCCAGCGGATCTTCCCAACTCAGGGATCTAACTCAGGTCTCCTGCACTGCAGGCAGATTCTTTACCTTCTGAGCCACCAGGGAAGCCACAAGACTTAAGTTCTCCTGATGCCCAGATCCCATTTGTTTTCCAGACATCTCTGCCCCCAACCTGAAGGCTAAGTTACGGTTATTTCCACAGTTCTCTGGAAATTTAGGTCATTCTGCCTGACATAGGGAAGTTAGAAGGGTGCTTACTCCTTACTCAGTCATAGTTACCTTTTAACTCTCAACCACAGCTAGTAGAATGTTTTAATCAACCCCATCATGATGTTAAAGCACTTTGTCACATGGAGACACTAACAATAATGCAACTTAAAGTCTCTTTCCTTCCTACTACCCTTCCTTACTCTTCCTTTTTGCCCTGGCCATTTATGCCCTCTCCCTCTTGCCTTCCATCCTTAGATTGGCACATCTAAGTGTACAGATAAACTAGGAAGGTGCTATAGGAAACATGGGCTTCCCTGGTGGCTCAGACAGTAAATAAAGAATCTGCCTGAAATGCCGAAGACTCAGGTTCAATCCCTGGGTCTAGAAGATCTCCTGGAGGAGGAAATGGCAACCCCCTCCAATATTCTTGCCTAGAGAATTCTTTGCACAGAGGAGCTTGGTGTGCTGCAGTCCATGGGGTCGCAAAGAGTCGGACATGACTGAGTGACTAACACTATTGCTGCTACAGAAAACATTGATCCAAGTCTCTCATTTCAAAGATGGGGAAACTGAGTCTTATTCATCTAGTTTATTTCTCATGAAAGGTAGAGAAAGAGAAAAAGAAGCCAGAAAAGACAAGACAGAAAATCAGAAATATGTGTCCTTCTTGAAGCGTATCTTTCATTGAAATAAACACTTTTTCATTTACTAGACAAGGATCTACTCTGATCTGGATGATTCAGCATTAATAAAAAGTCATGATGGCAAAATGGTGCTGGAAGACAAAGTCAACACAGACTCTGCCTCTAGAATTGGGTCCCTCAGGGGCCCATCCTGATCTTCTCTTCCTCAGGCCCAGCATTTATTCATTCAACAAATATGTTTTTAGTTTGTACACTAGGGATACATGGGCACCTTTAATCTTAAAAACTGACAGTCCAGCAAGAAAAATATATATATATATATATAAATAATAAGATTTTGGCACATTAAGCATATTGTAAACCTATGGTTTTTCTAGTAGTCTTGTTCAGATGTAAGAGCTGGACCGTAAAGAAGGCTGAGTGCTGAAGAATTGATACTTTTGAACTGTGTTGCTGGAGAAGACTCTTGAGAGTCCCTTGCAGTCAATCCTAAAGGAAATCAACCCTGAATATTCACTGAAAAGACTGATGGTGAAGCTGAAGCTCCAATACTTTGGCCACCTGATGTGAAGAGTCACTCACTGGAGAAGACCCTGACGTTGGGAAAAATTGAGAGCAGGAAGAGAAGGGATGACAGAAGATGAGATGGTTGGATGGCATCACAGACTCAATGGACATGAGTCTGAGCAAACTCTGGGAGATGGTGAAGAACAGGGAAGCCTGGTGTGCTGTAGTCCATGGGGTCACAGAATCAGAAACGACTGAGCAACTGAATAATAATAACAACAAGTGCAGATTTAACTGGGTAGCCTGTATTTTTATTGGCTGAATCAGGCAACCTTAGAGTGGTGATCTTAGTACATTCAGTAATAGGACCAAAGAAAGTACTAATGTCCAACTGGGACCTCTAAATACCTTGTATGTTATTGCCTTTGAGTGTCTTCAAAATAATGAAGTTCCTGAAATAATGAAGCCAATCTTTGAAATAATGAAGCCAATCAAAAGAAATCCTGCATAAAAACCTGGGATTATGAGGAAAACCTCTTAAGTGTACTGTAAGATCTGAGTTTCCATATGCCTATAACCACAAAAATATTTGAAATATACAATGATGAAAGACAAGAGAAACCCTTCACCTCCCACCTCCCCAGATGGAATTAGGAGGAAACCCATGCTTACGAGTCTGTGGCTTTTGCCATGGTGTAGCCATACAAGCTGTGGACATCGTAGTGAAAGCCCCCATGAAACTCTGTGTCCATGCAGAGGGTTCTTGCGAAAAGCAAGTGATCCAGAACTCCTGTGGGAAAACACCCATCTGTGAGGCATATCCCTGTCCACCAACTGTAACAAAAGAGCTACCCAACCACTTGTTTCCTGGTTACTGACCTTCCCTGACAGTCTCCACCTGAGAAAATCCTTTCCAGATTTTAAATATCCTAAATGGTACTTCCTACCTGGGGCCTGGGCTTCCTAGGTGACTTGGTGCTAAAGAACCTGCCTGCCAGTGCCAGAGACACCAAAGATGTGGGTTCGATCCCTGGGTAAGGAAGATCCTCTGGAGTAGGAAATGGCAACCCACTCCAGTATTCTTGCCTAGAGAATCCCATGGACAGAGGAGCCTGGTGGGCTGCAGTCCATGGGGTCACAGAGTCAGGCACGACTGAGCATACATGCACCGGAGGCCTACCCTGAGCTAGATCATTAAAATTAATCTGCATTTCCATCAGCTCACAAAGAATGCTACTTAGGCAAGTGAGAAAACATGTTCAGAGCAATGGTTCATCTGAGTTTAAATACAAACAAAGCACTTGCATTTATCAACATGTATTTTGTCAAGAAGAATAGAGAACAGGTATGACAGTGTGAACATTTTCACTTTTATATTGTAGACATTCACACCCCAGTTAGATTTTCTTTTAAAAGTGAGATAAGATAGTGGAGTGGTTTCATGAATAAATATTTAGATCTTGCCTCTAGAAACCACTACTATTTCTGTATTTTCCCTTTCTCATGCCTAAGATACTCAGTATTTTCTGCCTTATCTGCAATTGCCTTTTTAAAAAATTTTTCTTTATTAGCTTTTATTGAATATAGTTGATTTATGATGTTGTATTCATTTCTAGTACACAGCAAAGTGATTCAGATATATATATGTGTATATGTGTGTATATATATATGTATGTATATGTGTGTATATATATATTCCTTTCCATTATGGTTTATTACAAGATATTGAATCTAACTCCCCGTTATTCAGTAGGACTTTGTTGGCTACCTATTTTATACAAAGTAATTTGTATCTGCTAATCCCAAACTCCTAATTTATGCACCTGCTTCTTTTCCCTTCTCCTTGAAGACTGATGACTGGGGACCCTCCTTCATGAAGCCTTGTCTGCACATAGGACCTCAATATGAGGCACAGTTTCAGAAAGTTTTTTTCAGAAATAAAGAAAATTCTGTTTCTGGCACAGTTCAGATCGTGGAATGAGATTCACGACGACTTCAATTATAAAAAACGACCCTAAAATTTTCCCAGGGTCAAAGTTAATTTACCTAAATCTTTATCACACTAATATATACTGTCCAGTCCTGAAAATCCAAGAAGCAAACCAGCTATGAGACAAAGCAGCTGGTTATACACATAGGGCGACTAAGCTCCAGCCGGTAGAGAACGCGGTGCTCAACAGAAGCAGGTAGAAGGCGATAGGACTGCCATTTCCTGTAGAGGAAAACACTCGGTTTTGGCCAAGAAAAAAATTAAGAGATTAAAAGGGAAACATGATAAGCTGATTCAGAGTGGGAAGAAAAATTGAGGGAACATAGACTGAGCAAAGTAGGATGAAGATGAGATTAGGGAGAAGTGAGACTTCCCGGGTGGTCCAGTGGTTAAGAATCTGCCTGCCAATGCAGAGGACGCAGGTTTGATCCCTGGTCTGGGGAGACCTCACTTACTTAGTGTGGCAACCAAGCCTGTACGCCACAGCTCCTGCACCCACACCCTACAACTACTGAAGCCCGCCTGCCTGGAGCCCCTGCTCTGCAACAGGAGAAGCATCACAATGAGAAACCCATTGAAAGGCACTCAACAGTAGACCCCACTCACCGCACCTAGAGAAAGCCCGAGAGCAGCAATGCAGACCCAGCATGGCTAAAAAAATTTTTAATTAAGGAAAAATAATAAGTGAGAGAAGCAAACAGTAGATTTTACAAAAAGTTAAATGGTTGAAAGTCAAGACTCTGCCTGAAAACTTCTCCACTCCTGCAGTGACCAAAAGGGACTAACGAAACGGCTAAACCCTGGTGCGAGGGTGCACACGAAGTGGACAAATCAGAATCAAGTGGCAGAAGTTGGCCAGCGGCTCAGCAGGCCTGCATTCTCTTCCTGGGAGAATATTTCACGCTTTCACTTGACATTAAGCTGAGACTATGTTATTGGAGTCTGGCCAAAGGAATGTGAGCATATTAAATACACCCCACTTCCAGGAGTGTCCATAAGAGTCCCTCTACCCTCTCTTTCACCCAGTAAGTTGGAAGCAAAGGACCCTGGGATGGGAGACAGACTGTGGAAATAACTAGATCCCTGAACCATTGCTGGATGAGAGTCACACGTCCCACATGAGAGTATTACGTGAATAAACTTGTGTTTATCCACTGAGATGTTCACTTGTTTCCAGATTCCAGCATAATCTGTTAAACACTGTTTCTCCCTCTTCATCTCTCTCACACACTTACACTCTTTCAAAATCAGAGATTGGAAAACTCATTAGGAAAAGGCCTTAAAAATAGGAAGGACCTAAAAGGAATCATACTCTAAACTGTTGCTAATGAGCTTTTTTTTTTTTTTTTTTAAAGGCTTTCCTGGTAGCTCAGTGGTAAAGAATCTGTCTGCCAACGTAGGAGACAAGGATTCAGTTCCTAGTCCAAGAAGCTCCCACATACAATGGGGCAACTGAGCCCAGTGTGCCACAGCTACCGAGCCTGAACTCATAGAGCCTGAGTTCTGCAAGAAGGGTAACCACAGCGATTGAAAGCCCATGCACCACAACTGGAGAGCAGCCTCTGCTCCCACAACTAGAGAAAACCCGCACGCAGCGGTGAAGACCAAAAATAAATAAACAACTTTTAAAAAAAGAAAAAAGTTAACAAAATAAAGATTTACTTTAATGGCAGTTAATCTGTACCTTAATGTATTCTGATATTCTCTGATTATAAAGTTTAACATTGAACCACTTGCATGAAGGGTTTGGAGACAATGAACAGGGTGGAAGTATGCAAAACTCTACAACTACAGGAGGTATGGCTTCCACCGTGTGCTTGCCCTTGGATTATGGCAATGAAAAGGTAATCAGAGACCAAACAATGAAGTAAGGTCCCCAGCAAAAGAGTGGTCAGGGTGGTCAGGGTGTTTGGATGGGGAGTCCCTTGAACAGGAAGTAGATTGCTCTTGGCCACACCAAGTACTATTGAGGTTCTTTTAAACACCTCTCATCCCTCCATCACTAGGAAACAAGTTGAAACTTACGAGGTTTGAAAGGAGGAAAGTTGAAGTTGTTTACTTCACAGTCTTGATCAGAACTTTGTAGAAAGCTAGATACTTCATCCATTTCCTACAAAAACACAAAATACACAAAATGGAAAAGGTTACTGATGCACAGTTAGCTGTTGAGTAATGCTTACTGAATTAGAAGCTCCAAATTTTCTATCTACTTCTTTAAATATGGACTAAAAGTAGGTGATGCCTGATTTTATAAACAGTTAATTTTTTATATTTCAAAGAACTATCCCCACCAGCTATCCCCACCTAAAAAATAAAAGATGCTCGTGAAATAATTCTCTAATAATTAATTTTAAATTTTAATGAATCAGTGTGACAATAATTATATTAATAGCTTCTCATAAAACAGTATTTTTTAAGTTAAAATACAGTTAATGGAGGTAAAAGCTGAAGCCACGAGAAAACAAAGGACTTTCTCAAAAAGAAATAACCAGTTAGTGGCAGATCCAGAGTTAAACTTCCCAGAGTTTTGAGGAGTCTAACTTACTGCATATAAATTCAGCATTAAGTAAAAGGATTTTAAATACCACTAGGTCAAGCAAACTATTTTATTACAGATCAGAGTCAAAGTTTATCTCACAATTTGGAATATTTGTTCCCAAAATAAGTTTGATCCTGAAATAACAACTTACAATCCACACTCCATCAAACTCCAGAGTTTTATAAAATTCACTGAACTGCTCTTTCCACCACTCAGTACAATCTGGATTAGTAAAATCAGGAAAAACTGTCCAGCCAGGATATGCCTAGAGAAGAAAGAAGGCTGTGGCAATTAGTCTGTTCAATGGTTCACTTTGGATTTATTTCTGGCTACCATTTCTTCTACAAGAAGCCCATGCATCTTATCACTTAAGAATCAAAATTTGTGACTCTCTTCCTAAAATTTAATAGTAAAATAGGAGCAAAGAGCCAAGGAAAGAAAAAAGAAAAGGAAAAATAAGTCATTAAATAGATAAGAAGCCATCAAATGTCTTTTTCCTATTAAAAAAAAAGGTAAAATTTCATTATGTCAGGCCAGTTGGGAGAAAAACTGTTTAAAATACTGGAAATCTAACTAGACAATATTTTAGGAGAGAATGATTAAATTTCTCTAATGTGTTATTAATACACTGGTTTCAGCATATAAGCAATCTTTTTTAAGTGGTTAAGTGAACTTCATGCTTCTTACTCAGGCCCAGTTATTTCTCACCCTATCTTCTCTTCCTATCTATTCCTATCAAAGTGTAGCTTTGAACCTTTTCTACAAGTAGCACAAAGATACAGCTATAGCCAAATTATTGTAAATTATGAATTTATGAGATATAAGCTTTTGTGCATACTTTCTTGCTCATTTCCCCAGCAAATGTATAGATTGTAATTTAGGGACAATTTTATGCTCAAGTAATATAATGTATACAATTAATATATATTTATAATGCAGAAGCTTCTTAAAACTCAAGATAAGAGCTTGAAGTCCTTCCTTTAAGTGGACTGAACTCCTGGTCCTTTGTTTTAGGTGATGACAGCAGATCATAATTAGAGATAATTTTGGACCTCAGGGGACAGACATGAGGCAAAGAAGTCTCTTGCAGCAACATTCCACCCAGAGCAGGGCCAGCAATCTTTATTCTAACTGAATGCCTTTATAATGAACCCAACCACCCCCACTATGACTACCTCTGCCAACATCCTAGATCAAATGATTCGTGTTATTTGTTGGTCAGTGGAAGTCACACCGCAACAAAGAGTAGCCCCAACTCACTGCAACTAAAGTCTGTGCAAAGCTACGAAGACTCACCACAGCCAAAAAATAGAATAAACAAATAAATCCTAAAAAGTATTTCTTCTCAATCATCTGTAGTATTGGAGAGTCAGGATATAGCTTTTTAATTAAACTAGCTCTGCTTTTCCCACCACAATAAAAAAATCATAATATATGAAGTGATAGAAATACTAATTATTACTACAACAGCAGTCACATTGCACTATATAAATGGATCAAATCAACCTGTTATATACTTTAAACTTATACATATTATTTATATATATATATTTCAACTAAAAAATCCTTCAGAATGTTAATCATTCTATTATTCCATCTACTGATCTAAAAGTAATAATAAAAAAACCACTAAAACAGTAATGATACTGTAACTTGTTTTCTATCTACTCATCTTCATACCAAAAGTACAAACTTCCCAAAATGATTATAATTACTCCAATTTTCTTGAGAAATTACCTGCCCAACAACAAAGCCTTTGTCCCCCAAGATCCACACTCTCTTTCTGCTTCCATTCACATAAGGCTGGTAGTCAGAGTTATTTAAGATGCCAGGATTCTAATAAGTGAATATAATAACAAGTACTGTTTAGTAACTTTTTCCACTTTGAAAGGAAAAATTAGGCAACAGAATAAGTGTTTGAACGTACCATAATAATTACATATTTCAGTCCATTTTCATGTAACTTTTTGGCAAAATCTGAGAGACCATGGAAAGCCACTCCATCAATAGTGAAATCCTTCTTTTCATCCATGTAGTCTATGTCAGAGTACTGGACATCCTGAAAGACAGGGCTGGCCAACTGAGAAATAGGATCATGCTGATGGAAGATATTATAGCTCTGGTTCTTGATGATTAAAACTGAAGCCATAGTTCTTAACGATTCCAGAACTGTCCAGACTTGGCTATATTCTAGGAGTAAAGAAACTCTTTCTGAAAGATTACCAGCACTCTCAGATTGCAGGTTTGCCTTTTCATACCAATAGAAGCGTGTCATGAGGAATTGAGAAGAACTTGAGGTAGGGACTGGGTCTTGTTCATCCTTGTAACTTGAGAACTTGGATGCTTGACATAAAACAAGTTCTCTTTAAAGTGTGTTTGAATGAGTATATTAGTAATGTTATAACCATGTTCTAACTTGGAGCCTAAACATAGAACTAGAATAGATGATAAGAGGAGAAACTGGTCTTCTTGCCCTAAAACTGCCAGAGTAATAATTAACAAAGATAAATAACAAAAGCATAGAACTTTAATTAACCAAACTCTCATGCGTGTGTATGTTTTGTGTTTGCATACCATCCTATGAGAAATAGGTGTTATTCTTAATGAGAAGATTGAAATGTGAAGGGGTTAAGTGACATTTCCCAAAGTCATGGGTGCATGAGCCTGTGGGGGTCGACTGGGGCTTTGTTGATAGGCTCTTGGATTCCAGATGCTATTTTTTCTCCAACCTACTACATACTCCAAAACATATGAAGTTCTTCTAAGTTGATAAGAGAAGTTCCAACTTACATAAGGGATCTCAGCTTCACGAGTTCGGTTTACAACATTTTTCAATCCATCAATACCACCATAATTCCTGCGACTAAGCTGGAACCCAAGACTCCAGTAGGGAGGCAAGAATGGTCGTCCAACAAGCTGCAAAGATAAATAAAGAAGTGTCTAAGCATTTAGAATACACACTGTAGCACCACATCTGACACAGAAAATACTCCCTTCACTTCATTTTCTCTTAAGCCCTCAGATCTAAAAATGTTGAAGCCAAGAGTAACCTCCTAGGGCAATTTGCAAAATTCTACAGCTCACCTAACTGCCTAAATGTATTCCTGACAACAGCAACATCAGAAAACAGTGGGATTTGCAGGTAATGCTTGAATCACAGTATAATATTGGGGGAAAGAAAGAAGCAACATTTATTCACTCAGTGAATCTTTTCTAAGTGTTGATATTGTGGCAAAGGATTGACAAGGCACTTGGGATATAGTGGCATACAGCAAAAGTGATTCCTGCTCTCACATCAGTGTCTAATTTCAGACAGCGATAAGTGCTAGGCATAAAGCATCAGGACTAATATTGAATGGGATGGATGAAGAAATAATGGACTGTGTTTAAAATCCAATTCTGTAAGTTGCTCAAGCCAACATTCTGAGAAGATCTCACATACAGCTCTGTCTTAAATGTTCCCTGAGAGCCACTGTCTTGTCCTTCCTTATGAGAGTCACCTCAGCAGGGAGGCTCTCTCACGCTGAGTCCCCATGCAGTGTATATGCATCTTATTAGTAGCACTAATTATAAGGTGTTTCCTATTACTATTATTTCAGCCTTTGTTATATTTCTCCTCTGTTATTATAAATTGTGCCGTTTTGAACAAATCACTTCATTTTTCTGTACCTGATGCTTTTTGTCTGTAGCATAGAAAGTTTAGGCTAAATGGTGTCTAAAGTTCCTTCCTGCCCTACAGTTTGAACCAAAAGTAAGTAGCACAGTTCCTTTTACACAGTTTCTTTTCACTAATTTTTTTTTATTTGTTGAATGAATGAATAGATTTTGCTGATCTGTGGCCTTAGATCTTATCTTTGGAATGATTCATCATACAAAGATGGACTCTGAGCTCCTTGAAAACAGGAACAGGATGGCAGCTAACTTAGTTTTGCATTTCTCAAGGCTTGCACAGTGCCTCTTCAGCATGTAGAAGGCACTCAATAAATGTGCATCAAAATAAATGAAGAGCTGGGACTTTCCCGGTGATCCCACGGCTAAGACGC
This sequence comes from Bos grunniens, assembly GCF_055505025.1. Taxonomy (NCBI): domain Eukaryota; kingdom Metazoa; phylum Chordata; class Mammalia; order Artiodactyla; family Bovidae; genus Bos; species Bos grunniens. The sequence goes on from NC_141168.1 coordinate 14,823,943, forward strand.
TGAGCTCCCAGTGCAGAAGACCCAAGCTCAACCCCTGGTCAGGGACCTAGATTCCACATTACACAACTGAGATCTGGTACAGCCAAACAAATGAACATGCTTCCATCTAATGAAAGACTCGCAGTCCCAGCTTTCGAAATCCATAATTCACTCACAATTTTAATTGTTCTCCTGTTAATTTATAATGAATGTATGAGATAACAGCAATAAAGATTGTGCGTGCATGTGGGCGTGCTATGTTGCTGCAGTCGTGTCCAACTCCATGCGACCTTCTAATTATCTAAACACCAAGCCCGTACCTCCAGGTATTCCTGAACCACTTGTTCTGGAGTATTTCCCAGGAACACATAGAAGTCAAGAATACCCCCGATCGTGCGGTAAGTGACAGCAGGAGCGGGCTGAAGGGTGACCTCTGAAAGCAGTAAGATAAGAGTTCTTAGAATGTTATAGTTGGAAATATACCCATCTCTGGAATATGAATGCCTGAGTTATCCAAAACAGGCTCAGTCTCATTTTTAAAGAGTTGAAAATCACACATGTTCTTTTCTTTGGATGATTGCTGAAGTTTACCAAAATACTCAGTTCAGTTCAGCCACTCAGTCTAACAACTCTTTGCAACCCCATGGAATGCTGCACACCAGGCTTCCCTGTCCATCACCAACTCCCGGAGCTTGCTCAAACCCACACCCATCGAGTCGGTGATACCATCCAACCATTTCATCCTCTGTTGTCCCCTTCTCCCCCTGCCTTCAATCTTTCTTAGCATCAGGGTCTTTTCCACTGAGTCAGTTCTTCACATCACTTGGCCAAAGTATTGGACTTTCAGCTTCAGCATCAGTCCTTCCAATGAATATTCAGAACTGATTTCCTTTAGGATGGACTGGTTGGATCTCCTTTCAGTCCAAGGGACTCTCAAGAGTCTTCTCCAACATCACAGTTCAAAAGCATCAATTTTTCAAGGTTCAGCTTTCTTTATAGTCCAATTCTTACATCCATTCATGACTACTAGAAAAACCACAGCTTTGACCAGATGGACCTTTGTTGGCAAAATAATATCTTTATTGTTTAATATGCAATCTAGGTTTGTCATAGCTTTTCTTCCAAGGAACAAGTGTCTTTTAATTTCATGGCTGCAGTCACCATCTGCAGTGATTTTGAAGTCCAAGAAAATGAAGTCTGTCACTGTTTCCATTGTTTCTCCATCTATTTGCCATGAAGTGATGGGACTGGATGCCACAATCTTCGCTTTTGGAATGTTGAGTTTTAAGCCAGCTTTTTCACTTCCCTTTCACTTTCATCAAGAGGCTCTTCAGTTCATCAAAATATTCATCATCAAAATATCATTCATCAGTTCATCAAAATATTCAGTTCACCAGAATATCAAAATATTAAATGAATAAAATACTAATGAATTTATTTTTTAAGAGAAAGAAGGACAAAATCTGTTCTTATCTGACCATATAAAAATACAAATGCCTGGGATCTGTGAGTGATTTAGCCTGAAGGAAAAGTTTTTAAAACCTTATTAGATGAGCTTACAGTTAAAAAATAAAAATGAACTCTTATTCTAGTACCATTAGTGCAGAAACTAGAGACAGATGGGGTGGCCTATGAGAAACCCTACCAAACACAGCCTTGTTGTATACAAACAGACAGCATGGTTTGATGTTGAAATCCACAGGTATCTTTGGAAGGTGTTTATCAGTGGAGTCTATTATCTATAAAATATTATGGGTAACTTGCATCAGTAGAGAATACTGAATCAGTTTTCAATGAAAATAGCTTCCAGCTTGAACTGGATTTGTAAACAGGTTAATCTATGTTTGAGTTTCAGTTTCTATAGAAATATATTATAGGTCTAGTATATTAATACCTTCAACTTTAAAGAATGATCTCACTATGAAAACCATTTTTATAAAAGCAGCATTCCAAGACATATTGCTGCTAAGATAAAGAGATGTTTCCTACCCATGGCGTTACTGTTCATCAGAAAAACCCCGAAAGAGAAGCCGCTGGTGTCTTCTAGGCACAAGAAGAATGTGTGAGCTCCATATAGATTAATCATGCCCTGACAACAAAAACAAAAAGAAATAATGGTAGTACCTGTTGAAAGCATTTTTACTCATCCTAAAATAAAATCAAAAGCCATGCACAATAGATACTCTGTCAACATTTGATGTAGTTTAATACTGTACCAAAAAGGTTTTGCGATGGTAACGTCAACAGGCAAATGGATAGACAAAATATGGTATGTCCATCCAATGGAATGCTATTAGTAATAAATAAGAACTGAAATACTGATTCATGATACAAGTGTCAACCTCATAAATGGTTTTTTTTTTTTTTTTGGTTGTTTTCTTTTTGACCGAGCCAGGCCAAACTAATTTTCTGAAAGAATTTTTTAAATTTAATTTTACTTATTTGACCACATTGTGCAGCATGTGGGATCTTAGTTCCCCAATCAGGGATTGAACTTGTGCCTCCTGCAGTGGACGTGCAGAGTCCTAACCACGGGACCACCTGGGAAGTCTCATCAACCTCGTAAACGCTATGGTAAGTGAAAAGAACAGACACAAAAGACCACATATTACACAATTCTATTCATGTAAAACATCAAACAAAGTCAAATCTATCCAGACAGAAAGCAGATTAGTGACTGGGGCTGGAGCAGGCAACTGGGATAGGGATGGGATTAAATCTAAAAGAGAAGGAGGATCCTACTGGGATAACGAAAATGTTCTGAAACTGGATTATGATGACGGTTGCACAACTCAGTAAATTATTAAACTGTACACTGAAACTAAAACTATTATATTATAAAGTTATTAAACCGTACACTCAACAGATAAATATGTTATAAATCGTATCTCGAGGAAATCAACCTGAATATTCATTGGAAGGGCTAACGCTAAAGCTAAAGCTTCAGTACTTTGGCCACCTGATTCAAAGAGCCGACTCATTAGAAAAGAACCCTGATGCTGGGAAAGATAGAAGGCAGGAGGAGAAGGGGACGACAGAGGATGAGACGGTTGGATGGCATCACTGACTCAACGGGCATGAGTTTGAGCAAACTCCAGGAGATGGTGAAGGCCAGGGAAGCCTGGTGAAGGCGAAGGAAGCCTGGTGTGCTGCAGTCCATGGGGTCTCAAAGAGCAGAACACGACTGAGCAACTAAACAACAACAACCACTAAATTATTTTTTAATTGGAAAATACTGGCAACAAAACACAATAAAATGCTGGCAGAAGAAGAGAATATGATGAGCAATTTTGAATTTCTTCTTTATGTCTATTTTCCAATTTTTCTATAAATAACATACAAAAGTTTAAAATTTTAAAAAGGATACTGTATCACTCACAAGGCTGTGATGAGCACTGATATAAAAAGAGAGACTGTGTATAAATGTAAGTGCTATAAGAATAGAAGATATTGAGATTATAACACACAGAAAGCTTAATGAAAGCTCCCGGTATGATGTGGCAAACTTAGCCCCTGGTACAGAACTGATTACAGTAAATTCCAGGAAATGAGGAGAAAGAGAGTGAGCATGATATGCAAAGGACGGAAGGCCAGCAGGCCTATGCAAAATTAGGCTGGTTTTGAAATTATAGCCAGGAAGACTCACGACATCAGTGCTTGGATAGAAAGAAAGTGAAAGTGTTAGTCACTCAGTCATGTCTGACTCTTTGTGACCCCATGGACTGCAGCCCACCAGGCTCCTCTGTCCATGGGATTCTCCAGGCAAGAATGGGAGTGGGTTGCCATTTCCTTTTCCAGGGGATCTTCCCCACCCAGGGATCGAACCTGGGTCTCCCACACTACAGGCAGACTTTTTACCAACTGAGCCATCAGGGAAGCTTCACTTGGAGAGAAAACAGGCTATGTTTTTGAAAATATTAAGAAGAAAGAAGGAGAGGTGGAGGGGATGAGGGAAGATAAGAAAGAGAAAAGAAAGGGAAGGGGAGAGAGGGAGGAGAAAGGAAGGGAGAGAGGGATGGAGGAAGGGAGAGAGGGATGGAGGAAGGGCTCCTGTACTACAAATAAGTTACTGCTCTAAACCAGCTTTTCTCCCATTCTAATGTGCATGTGATTCACTTGTGGGTCTTGTTGAAATGCAGGTTCTGCTTCGTAGGTCTGGACTAAGGCCTGAGGTTCTGCATTTCTCTAACAAGCTCCCAGGTGATGCCAACCTCACTGTCTCTGGAATACACGTCAATCAGCATAACAAAGCAGCCAAAAGAGGCATTTTTTTTTTAGTCTACAAAGTTCTACTGAGAATGGCCCCTGCTGAAGCTTTTCCCTAGACACTACTCAGTTACTGAAGACAAACAAAGGTATTTTGCAGATGTTTTTTCTAGTATACATTAGGCTATAATATAATCATTAAATTATATTTTCCTTTAGGACTTCCCTGGCAGTCCAGTGGTTAAGATTCCAAGCTTCCATTGCAGGGGTACAGGTTTGACCCCTGGTGGGGAAACTAAGATCCCACATACCATGCAGTGCTGCTACTGCTGCTGCTAAGTCGCTTCAGTCATGTCCGACTCTGTGCGACCCCGTAGACAGCAGCCCACCAGGCTCCCCCGTCCCTGGGATTCTCCAGGCCAGAACACTGGAGTGGGTTGTCATTTCCTTCACCAATGCCATGCAGTGCAGCCATAAATAAGTAAGAAAACTTTCTCATAAAAAACTACATTTTCCTTTAAAAGTGAGATGCTTTCCAAAATCTGTATATGACTGATTGTGAGTTTATAAACCTTATGAACAAATATTCTTCAACACAAACAGATCTATATAAACTGGGCAAAATATCAATGTAACTTCGTAGGTTACATCACTTGATGGTCTACTTTACTTTGTAGGTTACTTCCTGGAAAGAAGAGCAAGCACTGCTTGCTGTGAGCCATCGGCAGGAGGCTGGGAGCCTCACCTCGGTAGGGGTGGCATCCCTGGTGAAGATGGGCCAGGTCTTCCAGGTCATGTTGTGGCGGTACTGCTGGTGCACGTGTTCGCCCAGCCCGTACACGTTGGCACTGGGCAGTCGCATGGAGAGCTGCAGGTACTGCTGGGCAAACTGGAGGGGCCCAATGCTGGTGTCCAACCTGGAGAAAGGGCCATGGAGTAAGAGCTGTCTGTGCCAGCAATCTCTCTGCTTCCCTGCCTGTCCACTCGGGGAACAGCCGTTTCAGGTGTTACCATCATCTGCTTATATGCTACCTTTGAAGGCCCTTCTAGGGTGTCTCCGATTCTTTGATTCTCAAGGAGCACAGCCCTGGAGATATGAGGCCAGCTATTCAATGCAACCCCACCCATCTACTTCCATCAGCGCCCTGCCAGGCACCACTCTGGATGCTTTATAAATAGCACCTCAGCACACACAGCAGCAGTGGCTGTTTTGATTCCAAGGAAACGGAGACTGAGGAGGTGAGGTAATTTGCCTAGGATCACACAGCTGAGTGGTAATTCACGTGTGACAAGATTGCATAGATTTCACTGACATTATTATCCTTATATTTTCTCCAGTACATTTTCTGGTTTAAGTTTAAGCTGCTGATAGGTGCTCATTGGTAAATTTTTCAGGAAATAATACTTTGGAATGATAAATAGTGAAGTTGAGTTCCAGTGTAAATGGTAATCTAAAAGAATAATGTTAGCACTTTTAAAACATACATGAATCACAAGGGTATTTACATAACTGAGCAAATGAGCACATTACATTTCAGTATTCTTTGTTCTGCGATCATGACAGATTACCAGTGTTAATGATTTACGGTAAGAGCTTTGACATTTTTGAGGTTCAAACATTTTCCCAAGTCATACTCATCTCTTCAACTACCTGCAATTAATTCAGAATGAATTGCACTCACTGGGAGGTATATTCAAAGGTACACAAAGAAGGTTGAAAAGCTCACAAGACTCTTTTGTTGCTAGTCCTCATTATCTTGATGCTGAAGGGTTTGTGAATGACTTCTAGATGATAGCTCAAATTGGAAGCATCAGCATTCCCATCAAAGAGCTTAACATTTTCATGGGGGACTTCATAGCGCATGTTATTGAAATCAGTGATCTGTCAGACGGAAAACAGAAAGGAGACTTCCTTTTAGAGCTTCTACAAAAATTTTCACTCTCAAATAACCCCCAGTAATGACAACTTCTAATTCTTGACCCTTGGTTTCCTGATTTGAAAAGGAAATAAAAAAATCACGAGTCCCCCATCAAATAAACATCAGTCTGCCCATCCTATCAGGAAATTCCTGCAGACAGAATCAATGGCACCTCCTGCCTTCAGAGCTTATAAAGGAGAATGATCTGAACACAGCATGGAGGCTCCACTCTCTGCAGAGATGTCTTCAGTGATAACTATCGAGCTAACCTTAAAATGGAAACGATTGGATGTCTGATATTCAGCTGTGAAGAGGGTGTCGATTACATCATATCCAAACAGAGATGGTGATGGCAGCCTTCTCAACTGGGCCTCATACTCTAGAGGTCAAGGAAGGAGAGAGAAGTATTTGGTCTTTATTTTGCAGTTAACTTATCTGGTCCATATAAAGAGATCCCGGGGGCAACATTAGAGCAGTGCTCACCTGTGCTTGTATTTTTAACCAAATTGCTGATTTCGTAGCCCCAGTTCCTGGGGAAGAAGCACCAGGGGATGGCAGTATCTGGCACAGGTTTCCAGCAGCACTTATATCTCTGTCGGCAGACATCCTATAACAACATCACAGAATGAGCATTACGTGAAATGAAGGAAAATACTAGTCATCTATTTATTTGTAACAAATTTTACGCCAAGAAGAATTTCTGATGGGGCACAATTCCATTCAGTCATGTATTTATTCTTCTTTTATTCATACATTTATCCAGCCATCCAATATACATGTATTACCTACTCAACAAGGAGCTATTAATAATAATACAGATAAATAAGACCCAGTTCTTGCCTTTAGCAAACTTACAATCTTCTTGTAAATCCAGGTACTTACAATATGATGAGTGCTGCAATGGTGTGCCTAGGGGCTGAGGGGACACACACACCAGCCACAATGTCCAGCCTAGAAGACTGGGGTGGGGATGGGTGTAGGGTGGGATTCCAGGTAAGTGAAAGGAAAGTCCAGCCCTAATTCACTAGGAGGGGTTAGACACGTGACCAGCAGAGCAGGACTCCAAGCAGAGAAAGGAGCATTGCGCAAGAGACTCAGTAAATCTGTAAGTTCATTGTGCCAAGAATACCAAGGGAGAGAAATGAGACTGGAGGCTCACAGTATCCATACCAACAGTGAGTTGAATGCTGGACCAAGCACTATGGACTTTCTCACGAGGAAGAGTCACGGAAATAGCTAACAATATGTGGATTCCCAAGTGGCGCTAGTTAGTGGTAAACAACCTGCCTGCCAATGCAGGTGAGACATAAGAGATTGGGTTGGATCCCAGGGTTGGGAAAATCCCCTGGAGGAGGGCACGGCAACCCACTCCAGTATTCTTGGCTGGAGAATCCCATGGATGGAGGAGACTGGCGGGCTATAGTCCATGAGATCGCAAAGAGTTGGACACAGTTGAAGTGACTTAGCATGCACACGGCATGAAGAAATGCATTTCTAAGAAGTAAGAAAAGGAAAGCAAATGAACACAGAGAAAGTTAAGATCAAACTAGGATAGACAGTGATGTCAAACAAATTTACAGTGTCCACAAGATAAAAAATAAACCACACTTGGTCTTTCACAGTGCCTTGATTATAGATTTTTTAAAAATTACTATCATTTGGTGAGATGTATTTTCTAAAGTTCCTACAAATTTTCTTTTTCATGTGTTGCCCATCCTGAACCCCCCTCCCACCTCCTTCCCCATCCCATCCCTCAGGGTCATCCCAGTGCACCAGCCCTGAGCACCCTGGCTCATGCATCAAACCTGGATTGGCAATCTGTTTCACATATGATAATATACATGTTTCAATGATAGATTAATTTACATAAAAATTTGTTTTGTTATAATAAATTAAATGGATGGCAGGTTGAACCAAAATGTTGAAATAAGCACAGGTATTCACCTCTCCACCCAACTGATTCTACATGAATTGACAGAAGTATCATTAAGAAAGAAATTACAATTCCATTGTAAAACAGCAAAATATAGTTCAGTACAGCAGACCAGAAAAGTTATGAAATTCCTGAAACACAGAAAATCAACTTTATCAGCTCTAGGGAAAACACATATTTATAGCTTAAAACACAAGAGAAGAAAAAGAACTGCTCCAAGCTGGGTAGGTGTGAAGAAGTGGAAGAGAAACCTGGGATGTAGCCCTGGATGATTAATTGGGAAGCTCTCACAGCTACTGGTTAGCTCCTGCTAATGGGTGGGCATCTGAAAGTGTTTATTCATAGGTTAAGGGACTGAGGGAGCTTCCCAGGTGGCTCAGTGGTAAGAATCTGCCTGCCAATCTACGATGTGCTGGAGACATAGGTTTGGATCAGGAAGATCCCCCTGGAGGAGGAAATGACAACCACTGCAGTATTCTTGCCTGGAAAATTCCATAGACAGAGGAGCCTGGTGGCCTATAGTCCATGGGGTCACAAAGGGTCAGACATAACTGAGCGACTGAGTAAGGGAGTGAGGAGACATGCTGGGAGCCAGAAGGTATGGCAACGCAGCAGCTAATAAACTGCCCCCACACAGGCCACCAGCACCACCCCAAGATAAGTATCCATTTTTCTCTCCAGCAGCCCTCTCCTCCTCAATTCTCAGCAAAAGCTAAGGCAAATAGGGCAGGCAGTCATAGATAATGAAATACAAAGATGACAGTCAAGCCACCCAACATTTGAGAGAAACTAACATCATAATCCATACATGACTACTGGAAAAACCATAGCTTTGACTAGACAGACTTTTGTTGGCAAAGTAATGTCTTTGCTTTTTAATATGCTGTCTAGGTTGGTCATAACTTTTCTTCCAAGGAGCAAGCATCTTTTAATTTCATGGCTGCAGTCACCATCTGCAGTGATTTTGGAGCCCAAAAAAGAACACTGAAGAATTGATGCTTTTGAACTGTGCTGTTGGAGAAGACTCTTAAGAGTCCCTTGGACTTCAAGGAGATGCAACCAATCTATCCTAAGGGAAATCAGTCCTGAATATTCATTGGAAGGATTGATGCTGAAGCTGAAACTGCAATACTTTGGCCACATCATGCGAAGAACAGACTCATTTGAAAACACCCTGATGCTGGGAAAGATTGAAGGCAGGAGGAGAAGGGACGACAGAGGATGAGATGGTTGGATGTCATCACCAACTCAATGGACGTGAGTTTGAGTAAGCTCTGGGAATTGGTGATGGACAGGGAAGCCTAGCATGCTGCAGTCCATGGAGTTGCAAAGAGTCGGACACAACTGAGTGACTGAACTGAACATCATGATAGGAAGGGACCAAACTTAATAAACAAATTGGAGGAAGCAGTTGATAGAAAAAATATTATTAGCCTTCAAAATAAATGTAATTACTACCTTCAGACACAGGCACACAGCAGTTGCTTCCATTAAGAAAAGCAATAAATAGTGCTGAAAGTGAAGATATCTAACAGCAAGGTTTAAAATTCAGTATTTGTACTGAATAACAAAAAGGAAACAATAAAAGAAAGAAGCATCAAGGCAAGAAAATAGTTTTAATTCAAGATTATCCAAGAACATAATACACAAAGATAAATAAATGGAAGTAGAAAGGGTAAGTCAAGTGACCAATGGACTCACAGAGCAACATTCAGCTAGAAGATTCCAAAAGGGGTGAAAAGAGAAATAGAGGAGGAAAGGGGGAACCAAGGAAAGAGAGAAAGTAATGTTATATATCACGAGCAACTTAATATACAACACAGGAAACTGGAAAAGAACAAAATAAAGCCATAAAAGCTACATGAAAAACTAATAAGTAAAAGCAGTAATTAATGAAAGAGAAAAGAAGCAAGTACCTACAGTCAATTCAAAACATGAAATTTTTTTTCCAGGTAATAATCTAAGAATATGTGCTACTGTGTTGTCAGCGAGCATTGTAAAGTAAGCCAGACATCCCCATGAAATAGACCTAGCTTCTACTATTGCTTTGAAATTCTATTTTTATTATAAACTAAATTTAAGTGTACAAATATGAGAATATGAATATGTGTTTAGGGACTTCTTATTATATTCTAATGGTGTACATATCAATTCCTGCTATAATTCCACACTGATAATTATTATAGTGTGAAGACATGTTTTGGTATTAGTTTGGCAGATCAATAAACCTAAAGGAGACTCTTTGAAAAGATCTAAGAATATGAAAACATTATCAAGTCCTATTTTGACAAAGAGGGAGGGGAGCAAACAAGATTAGGAACAAAAAAAATGCAGAATGACACCAGATACTAGGATTTCTTAACATAAATAAGAATTAAGAGAAAACTGTTTGCACAAATATTTACCAATGAATGGGAAACTGTAATTTGAATCTTAAAATAGTGAAACATTAGATAATCAAGATTAGATTAGAAGAGATAAAAAATCAAATGACCATTAACCATGAAAATTGTAAAAAGTAGTCAAAGGCCTTTCCCTAAAACAATTATATTTTGCCCTTATGATTTAAGGAATAGAATATTCTCATGTGTGTATATATATATATATATATATATATGTATGTATGTATATATTAAGAACAAGGTAAAAAAGCATTCTGATTAATTTTATTAAACTAGAATAATCCTGGCAACAAACTAGATAAGGAGAGGCCAAGCAAACAATCAAATAAAAATATAAAAGCCAGTTTCACTTTAAAAAGATAGATATGTAAAATTTTAATAAAATGTTAGCAATCTGAATTCATTAGGGTATTAAAAGAATTAACTCGTAATAGTCAAGAGAGGATTCTCAAGAGAATGCTACAGTGGTTCAAAATTAAAAAATCTTTTTAGTATAATTCACAACATTGACAAAAAAAAATTATATAATCATCTCAAGCACTTTTTAATATATAAAAATGACCCAAATTTTAAAAGCAAGTTATTAAATAAGATATAGAGAACAAGTAAATTCAGGTGAAAACAAAACCAAAAATATATAAATATATGTACAAAATATATAAATACCTGTGTTAACATAGGCAAAAGCTTAGAAAGTTCAAGGGAAGGCTACATACAAAGCTCTTGACCTGATTCTGGGGAGGTGATTTGGAAATAAAGAGAAAGCATTACAAATATGGACTTTCCTATTTTTATTTTGTACATAACTATAATGTCTGAATCTTTCATACTAAAGGAATATATCCAAGTATAGATTTTGTGATTTAAAAAACAAAAGAATATGTCACAATACTACTCATTTAGCAAGTATTTTAGATGCTGGTCTCTAAGATTCAGACACGACTGAGCAACTTCATTCTCACTTTTCACTTTCATGCATTGGAGAAGGAAATGGAAGCCCACTCCAGTCGTCTTGCCTGGAGAATCCCAGGGACAGGGGAGCCTGGTGGGAGTCGAGCAGAGTTGGACACGACTGAAGCGACTTAGCAGCAGCAGCAGCAACAACATCTACTATAATTGCTCTGAAAAATCACAGTATAAATGTGTATGCCTGTGACTGATTCATGTTGATGTATGGCAGAAACCAATGCAATATTGTAAGCAAGTATTCTCCAATGGTTTTTCCTGTGGTCATGTATGGGTGTGAGAGTTGGACTGTGAAGAAGGCTGAGTGCCGAAGAATTGATGCTTTTGAACTGTGATGTTGGAGAAGACTCTTGAGAGTCACTTGGACTGCAAGGAGATCCAACCAGTCCATTCTAAAGGAGATCAGCCCTGGGATTTCTTTGGAAGGAATGATGCTAAAGCTGAAACTCCAGTACTTTGGCCACCTCATGCGAAGAGTTGACTCACTGGAAAAGACTCTGATGCTGGGAGGGATTGGGGGCAGGAGGAGAAGGGGACAACAGAAGATGAGATGGCTGGATGGCATCACTGAGTCAATGGACATGAGTCTGAGTGAACTCTGGGAGTTGGTGATGGACAGGGAGGCCTGGCGTGCTTCGATTCATGAGGTTGCAAAGAGTCGGACACGACTGAGCGACTGAACTGAACTGAACTGATCCTCCAATTAAAAGTTAATTAAATTAAAATAACTAAGTAAATATAACAGATCAATCTTTCACGCTTATTATAAACAAAGCAATTACAGGGAAGGACAAGGAAGCCTGGCATGCTACAGTCCATGGGCTCACAAAGACTCAGACACAACTTCAGTTCTTCAGTTCAGTCGCTCAGTCGTGTCCGACTCTTTTCGACCCCATGAATCGCAGCACTTCAGGCCTCCCTGTCGATCACCAACTCCCAGAGTTTACCCAAACTCACATCCATCGAGTCAGTGATGCCATCCAGCCATCTCATCCTCTGTCGTCCCCTTCTCCTCCTGCCCCCAATCCCTCCCAGCATCAGAGTCTTTTCCAATGAGTCAACTCTTCACATGAGGTAGCCAAAGTATTGGAGTTTCAGCCTCAGCATCAGTCCTTCCAATGAACACCCAGGGCTGATCTCCTTTAGAATGGACTGGTTGGATCTCCTTGCAGTCCAAGGGACTCTCAAGAGTCTTCTTCAACATCACAGTTCAAAAGCATAAATTCTTCGACGCTCAGCTTTCTTCACAGTCCAGCTCTCACATCCATACATGACCACTGGAAAAACTATAGCCTTGACTAGATGGACCTTTGTTGGCAAAGTAATTTCTCTGCTTTTGAATATGCTATCTAGGTTGGTCATAACTTTCCTTCCAAGGAGTAAGCATCTTTTAATTTCATGGCTGCAATCACCATCTGCAGTGATTTTGGAGCCCAAAAATATAAAGTCTGACACTGTTTCCACTGTTTCCCCATCTATTTCCCATGAAGTGATGGGACCGGATGCCATGATCTTCATTTTCTGAATGTTGAGCTTTAAGCCAAATTTTTCACTCTCCTCTTTCACTTTCATCAAGAGGCTTTTTAGTTCCTCTTCACTTTCTGCCATAAGGGTGGTGTCATCTGCATATCTGAGATTATTGGTATTTCTCTCGGCAATCTTCATTCCAGCTTGTGCTTCTTCCAGCCCAGTGTTTCTCATGACGTACTCTGCATATAAGTTAAATAAGCAGGGTGACAGTATACAGCCTTGACATACTCCTTTTCCTATTTGGAACCAGTCTGTTGTTCCATGTCCAGTTCTAACTGTTGCTTCCTGACCTGCATACAGATTTCTCAAGAGGCAGATCAAGTGGTCTGGTATTCCCATCTCTTTCAGAATTTTCCACAGTTTATTGTGATCCACACAGTCAAAGGCTTTGGCATAGTCAATAAAGCAGAAATAGATGTTTTTCTGGAACTCTCTTGCTTGTTCCATGATCCAGCAGATGTTGGCAATTTGATCTCTGGTTCCTCTGCCTTTTCTAAAACCAGCTTGAACATCTGAAAGTACACAGTTCACATATCACTGAAGCCTGGCTTGGAGAACTTTGAGCATTACTAGCGTGTGAGATGAATGCAATTGTGCAGTAGTTTGAGCATTCTTTGGCATTGCCTTTCTTTGGGATTGGAATGAAAACTGACCTTTTCTAGTCCTGTGGCCACTGCTGAGTTTTCCAAATTTGCTGGCATATTGAGTGCAGCAGTTTCACAGCATCATCTTCCAGGATTTGAAATAGCTTAACTGGAATTCCATCACCTCCACTAGCTTTGTTCGTCGTGATGCTTTCTAAGGCCCACTTGACTTCACATTCCAGGATGTCTGGCTCTAGGTGAATGATCACACCATTGTGATTATCCGGGTCGTGAAGATCTTTTTTGCACAGTTCTGTGTATTCTTGCCACCTCTTCTTAATATCTTCTGCTTCTGTTAGCTCCATACCATTTCTGCCTTTATTGAGCCCATCTTTGCATGAGATGTTCCCTTGGTATCTCTAATTTTCTTGAAGTAGGAAGTAAAAAAACACCTGGAGTAACAGGCAAATTTGGCCTTGGAGTATGGAATGAAGCAGGGCAAAGGCTAATAGAGTTTTGCCAAGAGAACACACTGGTCATAGCAAACACCCTCTTCCAACAACACAAGAGAAGACTCTACACATGGACATCACCAGATGGTGAACACCAAAATCAGATTGATTATATTCTTTGCAGCCAAAGATGGAGAAGCTCTATACAGTCAGCAAAAACAAGACTGGCAGCTGACTGTGGCTCAGATCATGAACTCCTTATTGCCAAATTCAGACTTAAATTGAAGAAAGTAGGGAAAACCACTAGACTATTCAGGTATGACCTAAATCAAATCCCTTATGATTATACAGTAGAAGTGAGAAATAGATTTAAGGGACTAGATCTGATAGACAGAGTGCCTGATGAACTATGGATGGAGGTTTGTGACATTGTACAGGAGACAGGGATCAAGACCATCCCCATGGAAAAGAAATGCAAAAAAGCAAAATGGCTGTCTGAGGAGGCCTTAGCTGTGAAAAGAAGAGAAGCCAAAAGCAAAGGAGAAAAGGAAAGATATAAGCATCTGAATGCAGAGTTCCAAAGAGTAGCAAGGAGAGATAAGAAAGCCTTCCTCAGGGATCAATGCAAAGAAATAGAGGAAAACAACAGAATGGGAAAGACTAGAGGTCTCTTCAAGAAAATTAGAGATACCAAGGGAACATTTCATGCAAAGATGGGCTCAATAAAGGACAGACACAACTTAGATGGAACAAAAATTAGATTATAGCCATACAATCTCCTTAAAAGTACTTACTAATTCTCCAAATATATAACCGATATTCCTGCTTCATCCTCTTTAAATACAAAATAGGTTGGAAGGGATCAGTGGAGAAGTTTGGGAATTTTGGGTAACTTCTAGGCTGTTGAGTTTCCTAAATCTGAGACAGATATTTAAGTAGCCCTGCTACCTCTGAGGCTGAGATCTTTAGAGTTCAAAAGATCAGTTACATTGCCATAAATCATTCCAAAGTCTACCAACCTCTATTAAAAAAAGAAAAAAAAACAGGTAAGACAAGAAATCCAATACAGTCAGATAAACACAGCACTTTTGCATGAAGTCTGCCCTAACATTCCTGTCTCAGTTTTAAGGCACTTCCTGTATCCCAGACACCAGAAGTGAAGTGAAACCTTTGAGATATACATATGGCCTTTTTGGTTTCCATAGTTATGCAATAACACAGATCCTCGTAAACTCACACCTGGATTATGGCAACTGACTCATAACAAATCTATCTCTATGCTTTCCTTAGCACCAAACTTTTCTAAAGAGTACTCTTCAGTTGTCTTTCTCATAGACTTTTATGTCATTTTGCCCTTAGAAATTACTGACTAATGGAACTTGAGAACTGAAAATAGGCTTGGAAATTATCTTATTCAACTTCCATTTGAGGCAAGGATTTTTTTTTTCAGTAGAGTCTCTGATGGATGCTTTAATTCTGTGAATGATCTGTAGCCAACTTCTTTCAAAATCAGAGATTCCTCTTTAGAGTTAACATTTTACTTTTAGTTTTAATGTTTACTGAAATGTTATTTCTTATATTATTTAAAATCAGTCTCCATTTTCTAAAACCTACTATAGCTGCATATCCCAAAGTATACAGAAAAATTAGAATGAAAAAGTATCCTTAGTGTTACAAGGAGAAAAATGTACATTTGAAAAAATCTTAAATGGTCATTATTTGCAGGTAACACTGTTGTAAAAGGAAAATCCAAGAGGCCATAGACAAACTAGGAGAATTAATAAGTAAATTTAGTGTGATTTCTGTTTTAAGATCAGCAAATATTTAAAAAATCAACTTTAAATCTATATGCCAACAACAGCTAAATGGAAAATTAAAAATAATATTTAAATAAAATCAAACATAAAGTACTTAGAAAAATTTTGGAAAAAACATGTCTTCTGTACCAAAAATCTCAAAACCAAAATCTTAATAAATAAGTAGAAAAATATATTGCATTCATGGATTAGAATATTCACTTATAAAGATGTCAATTCTCCCAAAATTAATCTATGAATTTTATGTGATCAGAATCAAATTTATGGTGGGTTTTGAGAGGAAGCTGACAGGCTGATTCTAAAATTAATTCAGAAATCTAAAGGGTCAAAAATAAGCAGGGCAATCTTAAAGAAAAATAATGATTTGGAGAACTTACTCAACTACATGTCAAGCCTTACTATGTTGCTGTTGTTCAGTTACTTAGTCTGGTCTGACTCTTTTGTGACCCCATGGACTATAGCCCACTAAGCTCCTCTGTCCATGGGATTTTTCAGGCAAGAAAAGTGGAATGGATAGCCATTTCCTTCTCCAGGGGATCTTCCTGACCTAGGATCGAGCCGCATCTCTGCTGATCCCACATTGCAGACAAATTCTTTACCGTTAGAGCCATCAGGGAAGCTCCAAGATTTACTATAAAGCTATAATAAAGAGCTTTTCTGGTGTCTTAGAAGGTTAAGAATCTGCCTGCAATGCAGGAGACCTGGGTTTTATCCCTGGATCCAGAAGATCCCCTGGAGAAGGGAATGGCAACCCACTTCAGTATTCTTGCCTGGAGAATCCCATGGACAAGGAGCCTGGAGGGCAACAGTCCATGGAGTTACAAAGAGTCGGACACGACTGACTAACAGTAATGAAGGTAATGTGAAATTAGCAAAACAGCAGACAGACTAACACTGGAACAAAATAAGAGACTCTAGAAATAGATCAACATAAACAAAGATATATGATTTATAGTAAAGGTGGCATTACAATGCAGAGGGTGAAAGATGGTAATTTCAGTAAGCAGTGATGGGTCTATTAGAAATTCAAGGAAAAAAATATTCTGGACTCCTACCTGACACCATACACAAAAGTCAACTCTAGACTTATTTTAAGATCTCAGTGTGGAAGATAAAAACAACAATGCCTTTAGAGAAAAAAAAAATAGAAATACATTTTTCTAACCTTGGAGTAAGCAAGAATTTTTAAGTAGAATACAAAATTCACTAACTATAAAGTAGGTTTGTTAAAATTAAAAACTTTTTCATCAAAAGTCACCATGAAGAGTGTTAAAAGTCAAACCACAGTGTAAGGAAATACTTAAAATTTATATGACAAAAGATTTGCATCCAAAATATGTAAATACTACAAAGTGATAAGAAAAATATGAACATCCCAATAGAAAAAACTAGACAAAAACAAGAAATGGAAAAGACCCTTCACAAATATGATTATCCATCTAGCCAATCAGGGTATGAAAGTGTCTAACTTCATTAGTCATGAGGAACAAACAAATTAAAGCCACAGAACAGTTATATTGAAAAAGAAAAACATACAAAGAGTAGGTTAGGATATAGAGCAAATGAACTCATGAGGGAATGTAAACTGGTACAAATACTTTGAGAAAACATTTTTGTATTATCATGGAAGATAATAAAGATAAAAATCCTATGAACTGGATTTTTCATTGTTTAATTATTTGCCTAGGGTATAACTATAAGGGTTGCTGTATTAGTCTCTCAGTTATGTCTGACTCTTTGCGACCCCATGGACTATAGCCAGCCAGGCTCCTCTGTCCATGGGATTATCCAGGAAAGAATACTGGAGTGGATAGCCATTTCTTCTCCAGGGGATCTCCCCGACTCAGGGGAGAATCCAGGTCTACTACATTGGCAGGCAGATTCTTTACATCTAAATCACCAGGGAAGCCCATATAAATATATACTCAATGACAATAAAATGAGCTATATAAACCACTTTAGAAACAATGAGAAATTTAAGTTGGTCAAATTGTATAATTAATATAATATGTTATAGCATAATATATCAATATAATATATAATAAAATTTAATAAATATAATATTTACTATAAATAATATTTGATAAAAATAAAATAATCTTTAGTAATAAAAGAAGCACCAGTTAGCAAATATAATAAACTATATTTACAACAAAAACCTTGTATATGCAACATCTAGGAAAAATATTTCATAATACATCTGTAATGAAATATATCTTTCCCATTCTGTTGTTTTCCTGTTTCCTTGCATTGATCCCTGAGGAAGGCTTTCTTATCTCTCCTTGCTATTCTTCGGAACTCTGCATTCAGATGCTTATATCTTTCCTTTTCTCCTTTGTTTTTGTTTCTCTTCTTTTCTCAGCTATTTGTAAGGCCTCCTCAGACAGCTATTTTACTTTTTTGCATTTCTTTTCCATGGTGATGGTCTTGATCCCTGTCTCCAAAGGAGATCAGTCCTGAGTGTTCATTGGAAGGAATGATGCTAAAGCTGAAACTCCAGTAATTTGGCCACCCCATGGGAAGAGTTGACTCATTGGAAAAGACCCTGATGCTGGGAGGAATTGGGGTCAGGAGGAGAAGGGAATGACAGAGGATGAGATGGCTGGATGGCATCACTGACTCGATGGACAGGAGTCTGAGTGAACTCCAGGAGTTGGTGATGGACAGGGAGGCCTGGCATGCTGGGATTCATGGGGTCGCAAAGAGTTGGACACGACTGAGCGACTGAACTGAACTGAACGAAATATATATGAAAACAGTTGAGAAATATGCATATATGTATAAAAGAGTTGAAATGAAAAGAGGTTGTATTGAATATGTTTTTAAAATGAGAAGGTTTAAAATTATGTCACTGTTACCTAAATTAAACCTAAAATTTAATGCAGTCCTAATTATGGGATGTAGAATATAGAATATGAGATAAAGAAATACAGTCTAAATATCTATACCTTTATGATAAAGTCATTAAGTTACAATTAAGAAGGCTTCCAATAGTTGACATTCTTATGGAAACTACTCAAGTAGAAAATCTATGTTTTCTAACATATGTTCTTTGGGATGACTTGCCAATAACATGATTTCAGAAGATTCTTATTATAACAAGTCATTTGGGCTCTACAACAACTCAGTCATTTATATATGCTTGATGGCCTCTATTCTCAAGGAATGTGAATTCAAGCCCTCAAACATTAACCTTTCCATGACTCCTTGGAATCACGGTAGGATACATTCAGCAACATGGAGAACTCTCCCTCTACTCTGGACTTCAGACCCCATGGCCAACCCTTTTGTTAGTTCCTCCTCCTCTTCCTTTTACCCCTGGCTGCTTCCCTGATTTCCTTGGTGTTGCCTGGTGGGCTGCTGGGGTCGCACAGAGTTGGACACGACTGAAGCAACTTAGCAGCAGCAGCAACAGCTGTTCATTTCATCAGGCAAGAAAGAAAGTACTCCAAATAAGTCAAGAGGCCCATAATCCACTCTATCACCACCCTCTCCCCAGGGCACATACTCCTCTTTTCAATAAAACCCAGCAGGCCCACAGCAAGGACCATTTTTCTCTGACCTCTGTCACCTCCTGGCCAGGGGCACAGTCTATCCTTTCCGATTCGGGGATTTCTGGGCACTCTGGAACAAATGAAGCACCTGCAGAGAAATTAAAGGACAAAACTGAAAATGTGGTGTGTACTCACAGTCCTAGGGAAGAAACAGTCCTAGACTTTAGTCAATTCTCCAGTCACTAATCGCTAGTAACTGGGATCTACATTTGCATAGAATGTTTAACACTTCTCCAAGGGTTCAACACGTTTACTTTTTGTTTTGCTGGGAGTTTTTTGAGACATAATTCACATACCATAAAATTCACGTGTTTAAAGTGTGCGATTCAACGGCTTATAATATTTTACAAAGTTGTCCCACCATGACCATCTAATGCCAGAACATTTTCATCACTCCAAAAGAAACCACATACTCATTAGTAGTCACTTCCCATTTCTCTCTTCTCCCAGTTCCTGGTAAACATGAATCTACTTTCTGTCTCTATGGATTTGCCTATTCTGAACATTTCATATAAACAGAATCATAAAATATGTGGCCTTTTACATCTGGCTTCTACCTGGTGTAATATTTTCAAGGTTCATTCATGTTGCAGCATTTAACAGTACTTTATTCTTTTTTGTGGCTGGATCATATTTCATGATATGAAT
Source organism: Bos grunniens (assembly GCF_055505025.1). Classification (NCBI taxonomy): domain Eukaryota; kingdom Metazoa; phylum Chordata; class Mammalia; order Artiodactyla; family Bovidae; genus Bos; species Bos grunniens. The sequence continues at coordinate 14,843,933 of NC_141168.1, forward strand.
ATAACACTTCTTAAAATCTATGCTACGGTATGCTATGCTAAGTTGCTTCAGTCGTGTCTGACTCTTAGCGACCCTATGGACTGCAGCCTACCAGGCTCCTCTGTCTATGGGATTTTCCAGGCAAGAGTACTGGAGTGGGGTGCCATTTCTTTCTCTGCCTTAAAATCTACTCATCAGTTAATGTACATTTGGGTTGTTTTCAACTTACTGACTGTTCCCTTCCACAAGGGAAGGGGCTTCCTTTGCAGCTCAGCTGGTAAAGAATCTGCCTGCAATGCAGGAGACCTGGGTTTGATCCCTGGGTTGGGAAGATCCCCTGGAGAAGGGAATGGCAACCCATTCCAGTACTCTTGCCTGGAGAATTCCATGGACTGTGTAGTCCATGGGGCCGCAAAGAGTTGGACACAACTGAGCAACTTGCACTTTCATTTTAGTGGGTGTAAAGGATATTTCATTTGACTTGAATTTCCCAAACAACTGATGATATTGACTGTCATTTTCATGGCTTATTGGCCATTTATAGACCTTCCATGAAGAAATGTCTGCTAACTCCTGTGCTCATTTTAGAAATTTGATTATTTTTCTTCTAATTTTGAATCATAAGATTTACGTATTCTGAACGCTAGATCATTTTCATGCACATCATTCACAAATATGTTCCTCCTTTAGAGGATTGTCATTTCACTTCCTTGATAGTGTTCTTTGAAGCACAAAATTTTTTTATTTTGAAGTCCAATTTGCTCTTTTTTTTTTCTTTTGGATGCTATGATTTTTTTTTTGAGTATCATATCTAAGAAACTGTTGCCTAACCCAAGGTCACAAATATTGGTATTTATGCCTATGTTTTTCTTAGAATTTTATAGTTTTGGCTGTTACATTTTGAACTTTGATCCATTTTGAGTTATAGTTTTCATGTGCTAGTTGCTACAGTCGTGTCCGACTCTTTTCGAGCCCACACACTGTAGGCTGCCAGGCTCCTCTGTCCATGGGAGTTTTCAGACAAGAATACTGGAGTAGGTTGCCGTTTCCTCCTCCATAGGATCTTCCTGACCCTGGGATCAAACCCTCGTCTCTTATGTCTCCTGCATGGGCAGGCAGATTCTTTACCATTAGTGCCACCTTGGAAGGGGGAACTTTCATGTATAAGGTGAATGTGATAGCCACTACACCATGGAAAGAAGGCCTGTATATATTTTCATATCATCTCACAAAATCATAGTTGTTCCTAGAAAATACCTCAATGTTTACTGTGAAGAGTGGTGAAAAGAATGAATAGGTAGGATTACGCTGTGGGTACAGGTTCTTTTCACTACACACTAAATCTATATTGATATAGTGAGCTTTATCAAGCAGAGTAAACCTCAAACTCATTTTAAGAAAAGATTTTTGTATTGTGTATATTATTATTTGGAGTACAATGTGTGCAGGGAAGGCTTCCCTGGTGGCTCAGATGAAGGAAAGAAGGCATTCTGTGGGATGTTTCTATGAGAGAAGAATTTCAAAGGTATCCATGAAGAAATCATAGGCATTTATCAGAACATGGGCTGGAGGCGAATTGTAATTGACATATTTAGGTCAAGTTAATCAGTCCCTAACTCTACTGGAGCCCAATTTCTTTCTCCATAATGTAAAGGGACTGGGCACTGTTAACTATTCTTCTTGAAGACTTTTTTATTTCATTCATGACTCTAGGTTGAAGGACAGGCTTCTGATGAGTCTCATTTTGCATTTTGCTAAAATTACATCAAATGGGACTTGGAAGACCTTGAATATTACTAGCATTTCATTTTAGGTATAGTTGTAGAACAAGAACACAGCATTTGGAAATTTATCTAAATTAATTGTGGATATAGACTGTGAATAATGCCATGTGGTGGCATGCTGAGGAATAAAGAAATAAAAGGATGTCTTTGGCATCCTGAGGGGACTTCTGTTTCACTCCTTCCAATCCAATAGCCACAAGCATCTCCCTTACCTGAAGGCTTCTCCAACAGAAGCATCAGAAAGAGGATATCTACAGCAAGTACAATTATGATGAAGATGATCAGGAGGATTTCCAATGCACTAAGCTTCCTCGCCATCTAGATGAACACAGGCAACAGGATTAAAGTAAACTGCAAAACCCCATCATTCCAAAAAATAGGTAGGCATCCTGATTAGTCTCCAACTCCTTGCCAGCTGACATGATTATCAGCATTCCTCTTTATGCAATCCAGAAGTATCTGTTCCAGCTCATCACAGTGTCTCCAAGAAACTCTGGTCAGTGCATCCAACACATGTAGGACTCTTGTCCTTTTTGTCTGCAAAGGGATCGATTACTGTCTAAGGAAAAATACATCAGACATAAAGAATTGAAGGGAGGGAAGGAGGAGTGGAACAGAGCATGGGAGAGACAGGAAGGGTTGAGATGGCTCCAAAAGCCACTTTGATCTTCACACCCTCCCTGGGCAGAGAAACAAAGGTCCACTCAGGGAGGGGGAAGGTAACAAAACCTGAATCCAGGTCTTCTTATTCCAATTCCTATGCCGGTGATGCTGAGGTGTTTAACTGTTTAGAGCTCACTAAGCCTTTTAAGAATAGGGTAACAGAAATGAAACTAGTCCTGATCTTCAATATAATGCTTACTTGTATGGTCAGGGCACACAAATCCATGTAAATGTAGTGGCTCACAGTAGCTCTAAATATTGAGCCCAGACCCAAGTTCTAAACATCAGGCATAGATACAACTTTTAAAATATTTGGTATTTTAGAGGGTATGAACTGAACTAGGAATCAAAGAACTTCACATTCTTATCCTAGTTTTCATACTGACTGACGGGTATTTCAACTATTTGGATGTGTATTTCCCATATTATCTCCAACATTCCAGACAAGATAACTATTTTGCAGCAACTATTTTATCTCCCTGCTTCTCAACTCGAGCTTTTCTATAAAAATTATCCATATTTGGGTAAGTTCTGGTCCTTTTCTCTCTCTTTGCAATGAAAGAGTTTTTCCTCTTCTTGTCTCAGTATAATCCTAGTATCTATTCCCTAGATCTCAGAGCCTTTGAATTTTTCAAACTTCTTATTCTACCAGGTACGCGTCTTCCCTCTTATATTATCCACCTCTCCTTCTGAATTTGCTCTTTCCTCTCATAAATATTAGGCTGGGCAAAAAGTTCACCTTAAACTCTGTTGATGACTCTGTATTCTTCTCTAGACCATTATAGCTTTCTTTTTCCTTTCTTGGCAACTTTCCAAAACGATAATTCCACACATTCTGCATTACCTTCCTCTCATATTAATGGCATGAATTCTGTTTCTCACATTTCACTAAAACTGCTCCTGCCAAGATCACTAGGGGTTTAACTGCTGAATACAAAGAGCCCTGTCTTAATCACCCAGCCCTCCCAACCACTTCCTCCTCTGTAAAATTCTTCGGCTTTGGATCGTTTGATATCACTCAATCTTAATTTCCTACCTACTCTTCTGGCTTCTCTTCAATTTTCTTTGTAGTCTCCTATTTTGTGAAATGCGACATTCCCTGTATTTCATCGTGGAGCCACTGCTCACTCTCCTTTAGTGATTTTCATTGCTCCTGTGACTTTGTATAATATCTGAGGACAATCCAACCTGTATTTCTAGCTCAGAGATTTGGATTCATATATTCAGCTGTTTGTTAGATGTCTCATTTGGATTTCCCACAAGCTTAAATTCAAGTTGTTTAAACATGAAATCATCTCTCCCCATAGCCCAGTCCTAGCTTCACCAATTCTGCCAATTGGCTCCTTCTCAAACAGTTAATACCTTAAGGAACAGAATCACAACATCTTCAAAAACCTGGAAACATTTTCTGACTCCTCTCCCGTTAGTTCTCCCAACCAGCTACAAGTTCAGTCAAATACTTTACCGATATCTTTCAAATATCCCTTCCTTTCCATTCCTACTGGGAACACTCTATTCAGACCATCATTTCTGGCCTGAACTGTCACCACCACTTTCCCCATAGCCCCCTACTTTCACTCTCCCTGCTTCTGAAATCCGTTGAACACACTGCAGCCGGACTGATCTTTCTAGAGCATGAACAAGATCATTTTATTCTCTTGTATTCAAGTCTTCAGTGATTCTCCAGAAAACAATACAAATTCTTTAGCTGTGTAACCAAAGGTCTTCATGACACCTCCCATGCCCAGCCCCCCAGCCTCTTCATTCCCTGGGTTTCAGCTGCACCAAACCAACATTTATGCAGTGACAATCTATAAATTGATAGAGATAAAGAATTCTCTCTTTTTAACTTTGCCTCTCCTTTAACTTTCCATTCCCTCGCACCCCTGCTCTTCTCAACCCCAGCCCAATGCCATGACCATTTCTGCAAGCACTTTCTTATGCGTATAGCTTCACTTTTCATCTGAGTCTACCTTTAGGTTAATAGTTAATAAGCCAAGAAAAGAAGCACCTTAACTGTGAAATGGGAGTGAGGAGCAAAGATCTACAGCCAACTTGCCAACATGGAGTTGAGGACTGGGGTTTGGGATTGAAGCTGGGGTTTATTAACGATTCTTTATTCTCCATTCTTTCCTAGTTGCCTAGATCTGTCAGGTGTCTGCCACTGGCCTAAATTATTCAAAGAGTTACTCTCAGTCCCATAAGATATATCTCCTATGACTATGTTTCCATAAAATTCTTATGTCAAGGTTGATCAGGCAGGCGTCATGACTCCTATTTTATAAGGGAAAGTTAAGGAACTTTGTCTAATCACAGTTAGTTGTGGAACTGATGTAAAAACTGAAATGCCCCACTTCTTAAATTAGAATTTGAATATTCTTACTCTCAGACTTCCCAGCTGGCTCAGTGGTAAAGAATCCACCTACCAATGCAGAAGACAGAGGAGACTTGGGTTAGATCCCTGGGTCAGGAAGATCCCCTGGAGAAGAAAATGGCCACCCACTCCAGTAATCTGGCCTGGAAAGCTCCAGGGATGGAGGAGCCTGCCAGGCTGCAGTCCATGGGTTGCAAAGAGTCAGACACAACCAAGAGCGCAGACGCACAGTCTTACTCTCTCCACAATGTCTCCTAGGCTGAAGAGCTTGAAGTTCTAGAGGCCAACTCTCCGATGGTGGAATTTCAGGCAGGAAGAGAAATTTGAATGACCCAGCCCACATGTTCACAATAACCTGACTAGTTCCCCCTCCATTCCGCCCAGGACTCACTACCACAGTGAACACACTATCCATCAGTTAGCCTCTTCCTCCAAATCTCTCTTAATTCTCTCCATGGGGAGATTTTTCTCTCCAGCCTCCTCAAACCAAAAGCAAGCACCTCTTCCATAGCTCCTTAATCCTTGTGGAGAAGCAGTTTCAGCACCTGTAATTCCCAGAGGTTCAGACACTCTGGGGACAACCCTGGGAATTTTCCAGCTATTGGAACCATTGTCATCCACGCAGAGGGTAGGAGTAGGGATTCCTGAAGGTAGAAATTCTTCCCTGCTTAGATACCCTCCCAGCCCAAAGTTACTTTTCTGTATCAAACAACGTTTTAGAATAATAAAAATCCTGGCTATTTTCCCAAAACCCTTAAGGATTGAATAACCATCTCCCTCTCTGCCCAAAGAGACAAGTTCACCTTTCTCCCAATCCACACCACATTCAGCTAGAGACCAGAAGGAGCCCATCTGTTTATCCTTTCTTTGGTTTCTCTCCAGGAGAGAGGACCCTCTCACACGAGACTCTCCCCCAAACACACACACACACACACACACACACACACACACACACACATACAGACTCCCACACACAGCTCTCCTCTCCAGCCAGTACAAGAAGAAAGGGACACTGCTTGTTCAAAGAATGACCTGCATAGGGAAAAGCACTCACCTCATAGCCGTATCTTTTATGTGCTGTGTCTGTCCTTCAGTGGTTCTTGAGGAGCACTGAGCAAAGGTGATCAGTCTGATGTAGTCAGCTTCTGCCAAGATCGATTTATTGCCCTATAAAGTGAGTGGCAATTGGAGGAGATGAGCGCAGTTGCCAAAAGACCATAAAAAGTCCCTCATTTTCCTTGTGACAGGAGGAAAGCTCCCTTTGCAAATAAAAGGGGGAAGGCGGGGTTTCTTCCAGTAGTTTGTCTTTTCTGTGTTCCTGTTCATATCCGATTTCCTGCTTGTCACCTTCTATTATACTCGCTTGTCTGTCCATGTAGCCTAAGAGCTGGGGTCTCAATCATCCTCTTCAGCTCTCTATCTCCTGTATTTAGCATTCAACCCAATGTCCACTGATATTTTTAAATATACAGCTCTTTGTTGAGTAAGGAAGCGAAAGAATGAATAATACTTGGTTCATCAGTTTCTCTCTCCATTTTTATCTCTCCAGCTTCTCATGGTATAACTCAGTTTTTCATTAATTCAAGTGGGAAGGCACTGCTACTAGATATCTGTTATGCTCTCTGACTGCTCAGCATCTTTATAAGCCTAGTCAAGAGATCTGGCCCTGGTGGTCCAGTGGTTAAGACTCAGTACTTCTACTGCAGGGACACAGGTTCGATCCTTGGTCAGGGAACTGCTGCTGCTGCTGCTGCTGCTAAGTTGCTTCAGTCGTGTCCGACTCTGTGTGACACCATAGATGGCAGTCCACCAGACTTCCCCGCCCCTGGGATTCTCCAGGCAAGAACACTGGAGTGGGTTGCTATTTCCTTCTCCAATGCATGAAAGTGAAAAGTAAAAGTGAAGTCGCTCAGTTGTACCCGACTCTTAGTGACCCATGGACTGCAGCCTACCAGGCTCCTCTGTCCATGGGTTTTCCAGGCAAGAGTACTGGAGTGGGGTGCCATTGCTTTCTCCGGTCAGGGAACTAAGATCCCACAAACCATGCAGCATGGTAAAAAATAAAATAATAATAATATATTTTTAAAAAGCTTCTGTATCATTTCAGGAGCTTCCCATCTTGAGAAGATGCTAGACAATCTCTTTCACAGTCTTCCTTCTAGCCAAGGTAGAGGTGAGGAGCCTAGGGGTGGCAAATGGTCTATGCCTGTGATCTGAAGAAAGTAGAGGGAAGAGGGAAGTGTCATGTGGAATCCAAGATGGTGGAGAGACACATTTCAGAGTCAGCAGGAACAGGGACCTAGTAGAATCCTATGCCCAGATCCGGGGTACAAATTTCCAGACATGTGGTAAGAGAAATGGCAATAGAGTATCCCACTAGGTAATTGTGGCTGTTTTCTGACCACATAGCTTATAGACATGATACTCTAGCCCTCCTGGAGCGTCAATGAGTCACTAATATCTTTTTAAAAATTTGTTTCTTCTTACACTAACTAGTTTTTTTTTTTTTAATTTGAAATATAATTTGCATACCATGACACTCATCCTTTTAAAGTGCACAGTTCAGTGATTTTTTAGAATATTCACAAAGTTGTGCAATCATCACAACTATGTAATTCCAGAACATTTGCTCATACCGAAAAGAAGCCTTATCCTTCCCTCTCCTGTGTTCCTGCAACTGCCAGTCTGCTTCCTGTTTTGATGGATCTGCCTATTCTGAATAGTTCATGTAAGCGGACTCATACAGTACGTGGCCAATTTGACTTCACTTAGTATAACTTTTTCAAAGTTTATTCATGTTGTTACAGATATCAGTACCTGCAGGTATCAGTACTTTATTATTATTTTTTTTTTATTCTTTTGGCTACACTATGCAGCATATGGGATATTAGTCCCTGACCAGGGATGGAACCCATGCCCCCAGCATTGGCAGCATGGAGTCTTAACCACTGGACCACCAAGGAAGTCCCCTTCACTCCTTCTTATGGCCGGATGATACAGATTGTAGCGACATTCTGTTTATTTACTCATCAGTTGATGTACATTTGGGTTGGTTATACTTTTTAGCTATTATGAACAATGCTACTGTGAATATACATGTACAAGTTTTGTGTAAATGTGTATTTTCAGTTCTCTTGGGGTTATACTTAGGAGTGGAACTTCTGAGTCATATGGCAACTCTAGCTTTAACTTTTTGAAGAATTCCAGAAGTTTTTCAAAGTCGTGGCAACATTTTACCTTTACACCAGCAACATATGAGGCTATTGCATATTCTATATGTAGCAATATACAGGGGTATACCATCTTTTGAGGGCATCCAAGTAATATAACTAAGGGCTTCCCAGGTGGCACTACAGGTAAAGAATCTGCCAGATAATGCAGAAGGCACAAGAGACATGAGTTTGATTCCTGGGTCAGGAAGATTCCCCTGGAGAAGGAAATGGCACCCCACTCCAGTGTTCTTGCCTGGAAAATCTCATGGAGAGAGGAGCTTGGTGGAGTACAGCTCCTGGAGTTGCAAAGAGTGAACACACACAACACACAAGTAATATAGTACCCATAGCAGTTTATTTGCTTCAAATGTTCAGTGTATGACCACTACACACCCACATACACACACACACACAGAAACTTGGTTGGTTTCTGCCTCTATAAATTCCTGAAATGACGTATACACCTTATCTTTTGCTTTAAAACAGGAGAGCCTTTGTTAGAGGAAATAGCACCTGGATCCCATTTCAAATTGGGACAATATCCTGGCAAAAGATCAAGCCAAGAGATTTATTGTTACGCAAGATCTTTCTATTCTTTGTGTGGTCATTTACACTTCACTCCCCACGTCCCATGCCCACTGGTGACATCTTTCATGCTAAACGTTAACTGATGATCCCAGCTATCATCTGTTCCTAAAGGGCAGAAAACAACGAGCTTTGCCATCCCTTTTTGCTAACTAGCAACCGCAAGATCCTGGGTCACATGCTTGTGCTGACCAATGAAAAAGTAACAAACATTTTGAAGGGAAGAGACAAATTTGTTAGCCAACATCTTCCCATTGCTTATTAATAAGAAGGCATGGGAAAGTGAATACTGGCAGAACTCTTTTCTCTCAGAAAGAGATAAAAGCAAACCGATGGTGGGAATCTTCAGATCAGAAACCAACAATATGTATGACCCCATCCTCCAAGGCCAGATGCCAAACTCTCAGTGACATTGCTGCCAAGACAAGGAGGGGATAGATGTTGGTGAGATCCAGACCATACCTGCCAAGGTCAACACAAGCTTGTCTTTGTAGGTATCTACAGTCACTGATGTTATAACAAGGATGCTCTTAATAGAAAAGAATGACTTTCTTCCTCTTTAAGTAAAAATATTTGGGATTGTTATTTTTAATTTTGGCATACATGAAAAGATGAAATTATATGACCTGTAGAAGACAGAATATGTCAAAAGGACCCCAGACTTTTCCCTCATAGCTGACCGGAGTCATAAGCATAGGGCCATGTTTGGGGAGCTGCTCTGGGGTAGCCACAAATGTATGGCTCTGTGTGCGGTAGTCTTCAAAGGGTGGGCCAGGGATCAACCTCTGGGAGGTCTTAGTGACCTTTTCAGGAGTTTTGTGAGGTACAACTATTTTCATAAAAACACCGAGAAGCTATTTGCCTGTCTTACTCTCTGTGGTGAGCATATGGTGGAGTTTTCCAGAGGCTACATAATGTGCTATCACAAAAGACTGAATGTAGAAGCAGCTGTGAGAATTCTTTCTTTTCTCCATTGAGCCAGATTTTAAAGAAATTTGTAAAAATGCAAAATTATACAACTCTTCTGACTAAATGTTTTTATTTTGGAAAATATAGTTACTTTAATTTTCAATATGATAACTATCAATAGCTACAACCCCATGAACAAAAGCTCTGGGAATCCGCAATCATTTTTAAGAATGTAAAGATGTGCTGGAACCAAAATATTTGAGGACTGCTGATCTGGTACACTGATTTTCAAATTTTTTACATATATATGATATATGTGCTATATATAAGGATGCATGCATGTATACTCCACTTAAAGATTTTAAATATCTATAATATATACTAAGTATGTAAATAAATATATGTATAATATTTAATATATTTAAATATACATTTAAAATCCTTTGTTCAACTAGAGTTCCAGTATGTAAGCTAGTGAATGACCAAAGCCAGAGTTAGGCACTCAGAACCCTGCTACTCTGCCTTCTCCCCACTCTCAGAGGGTAAGAAAGAGCCCAAAGCTCTGCACAGCCCATCATCTGGAAGTCACTGCTTTAGTCTAACACCAGTATTTTGCAGATAAGGAAGTAAACAGCATCCCAGAGAGATAACGTGACCTAACCAAGTCCCTGACCCTAAAGCTTGCTTCTGAGATTTTCTCACTCAGACAAAAGCCGTACAAAATGCCCTGATCAGCAGACCTAACCCCTGTTATGGAGCAAGGTGGGATCAACCTTAAACTCAGAAAAGAATACCTCTGCTCCAGAGAGAAAAACTAAGCGAGACCCAAATACCCCACCGATCTCCTTTTCTAGAGCTATTCAGAATCTTTCTAATTCCAGACTAAATGTCTTCATGTCCATATGCCTGCTTAAAACCCAAAAGGATGCATGAATTCAGGAGAAGGTGACAGACTAAGGCTTGGGAAGTCTTGCAACGGTCACAATTACACAGGGTCTGAGTTGCTGAACCAACGTCTGGGAAGCTGGCATGCCTTAAGTTCAAGAGGTTCTTGAACCGGTGTCCCCAGAACTCCAAAAGGTATAACTTAGGAATCTGTAAACATAGATGGGGAAAATATATCTTTTTTCACCAATTTCTAACTGAAGTTCCTTAGATTATGAGGGGTGCAGTAATTTTACTAGTGCACAGGAGTTTTTCAAAAACAGAATCAATAATATTTTCATGTCACATTAAGAAACTGTGGTAAATACCTCAAAATATTGTTCATCACATTGAAGCTTTGACATTATTAGACCCACAGTTAAATCTTATTATTTAATAATTTTAAAACACCTCGTGTAGTACTATATTAAACTTTTAAAACATTTTGCAGAAGTGTATTTTATTATAAAGAGGGCTTTCCCAGTGGCTCACCAGTAAAGAATCCACCCACAGTGCAGGAGACACAGGTTTGATCCCTGGGTTGGGAAGATCCTCTAGAGAAGGGAATAGCTACACACTCCAATATTCTTGCTTGGAGAACCCCATGGACAGAGGAGCCTGGCGGGCTACAGTCCATGGGGTCGCAAAGAGTCGGACACGAATGAGTGACTGAACACACACTTTAATATAATAAGATTCTTTTCCAACAGTGTGCATTAAACTTTATGCATTTAAGAACATCACTCTCAGGAGGGGTTCCACGGGTATCACTAGACTGCCGAGAGGGTCCTTGACTCCATAAATGTTGCCAACCCTTCCATGCCTCACTCAGAAACTTGGCAACCAGGATTCTCTAGTCAGAAATGTTCTTAAGCATTTTGTAGCAGACAGAGCCAATTTCTACCAATATGTCCTTGATGATAACATGAAATATTTCTCAAGTATCAAGTAAATAATTGTTTCCTCCTGGTAGCCTCCCTGGGTTTATCGTAGGATAGCTGACAAGTTTCCCACCTTTTTGATCAAGGGGTCCCTGTGGCCATATTTCCATGTTTCACTAGTTGCCTAAATTCATGCAAGCCTTCATCCAAAAGCTTTTTACTTTGATAATTAGAACACTAAGTTTAATAATGCCATCTTTCTGTAGCCTTATGGAGGCACTGACACATGAGTATAGAAGTATAATCTGGCTTCCTGGCATTAAAAAAAAAAAGAAAGAAAGAAAGAAAGGGGGAAGGTGGGAGTGATGAATTAGGAGTAGGGGCATTAACAGATACATACCACTGTATATAAAATAGATAAGCAGCAAGGATTTACTACGGACATGTTCTCTGTGTGGAAACAGTATTCAGTATCTTATAATAACCTATAATGGAAAATAATCTGAAAAATACATATGTATGTATTAACATATACATATATAGCTGAGTTACTTTGATGTACAACTGAAACTAACACAATATTGTAAATCAACTATACATCAATTTTAAAAAGAAAAGAAATTAAAAAGACATAGAAAAGTAAACACTATCTCCAATATACTCATTTTCAAGTAATACTTAAATATCTTTGTTAAACATTAGTATGTAATTTCTTTGTTCTCAAATTCTAACCATCTAGTGTTTTAACCAATACCATTCCAAATTCTGTTTTTTCCAGGGTTGATATGTTACCCAATATAGTAATTTTTATGATGATTAAGACAACAATCATCCAAGTACACTCTCCCACAAACCTAAGCCTTAAGAGAAACTCATGCCAGAGACATAAGGAAAAGGGTGGATAATCACAGGTCTGTTCATTCCACTGGTGAATTACCCTGCAGGCACTCTGATGCCAAAGAGAACAAGACCAGTTCACAAGGGTTGGCTGAATAAGAAGAAGTCTTAATGCCAAAGTGAGATTACCCATGGTCAAATTACCACAGAATTCAAAATCTCTTGTAAATCTGCTCATTTATTTTCCTTTGGCATATAAATCGCATGCATTTGTGTGAATTGTGGTTATGTACATTAGGCACAGAATAGAGGAATAAGATTTACACATTTCAAAGCACACCACAGTAAAAAGAAATAAAATAAGTTACTTTTTACATTCAAACTCCTTCCTTCAACTTCGCCTGCTCAAATCTCACCCCAGCCCTATTCCCTTGTGTTAAGAATTTCCTCCTAACCCCTCCTCTTGCTTTCAAATGAATTGGCTCTTCCTTCCTCCTTCTAATGAGGCTACTATTCTTCATATTTTTGCATTATCCTCTTACTTGTAATGATCACTTTTGTCCTTACCACCTGCTGTCTCTCATCTTTCCTACTTATCTTCCCTGCATTGGCCTTTTCTTCCCTTTGGATCATGCTCCTAGCATACTAACCCATCTCCTTATAACCACCTGGCAGATGTTCTTTCTGGATATTTTTTTTGTGTGTGTGGTGTTCGTTAACTCCAGGACCTGACCTGTCCTGGAAAGCTGTAGCTTATATATTTAGCAGGAGTGGGTCCATCACCTAATTACACACACATACACAGGCACACATGCTTCATCATGGACCCAGTGCATCTTCAGCCAATATATGATGAGCCATCAGTACATTCTAATCACACAGAGACATTAAGATAACCCACAGTTTTCCACACCTCCCTCCAGCCTATTCCAAAGGGCTAAACCACAGACCAAACAAAACAAAACTAAGAAAATATTTTAGCCATACTGGGTATACACTGATTAGCAACACACAATAATTTTATGAGCATGAAGCATTGGGTTGGCCAAAAAAGTAGGTTCAGGTTTTTCTGTAACATCTTGAGGAAAAACCCGAACGAAGTTTTTTGGCCAACTGAATATACAAGTAGTTTCAAAGCCATTTGAGGTTAGGATCTTGCTCTAAAAATTCGGCGTGCTTCTCCACATCAATGAAGTGAAATTATGTAGGCTGATGTTTCTGCTGGTCACATCAATATTTAACACCTGTTGGGAATCAAAGAAAAAGTATTGGACATCTGGTGATGGAAGTTTCCTGCAGTTGAACAAAACAGACAGAAGCCAGTGATCCACAGACACTTTCACAAGTCATTGCCTAGCTTCCAGACCACCCTCAGATTTTCAGGTGAGAAGGGTGTTTCTTAATCCCTTAGAGTACAAAAAGCATTCAGTGATAGGGAAAAGATGACAAGACCCTAAATATTGAAACACACAACCACTGCAGAGAAGCAATTGCACAGATAAATTGGAGACAGTGCTCTCATTTCCATTACTCGGGGCTCTCCTTTTGTTTCCCACTTCTCCTATTCCCTCATAGTGCCTTGATGATTGTCCAGAAAGAGTCGATATTTCAGCATTTTTTTCTAGGCAAATACTTTCCATAGTTTCACCACACGTGCAGCAGTCAGCTTGTGTGTCAGCAACAAACTTGGGCAAAGTCCTTTATAAGCTCTTGGTAGAGCTGGGGAAGTTGGTTGACAAGAAAACCACAAACATGAGGAAACAAATAAAAACACAAAACTGAAGGAAATCTTTTGTTTCAGGCCTTGTAATCAGAAAGGATTATGAGAGAAAAAGAGTTCTGTGCAAAGCAAGAAGCAAGCACATAAGGAAACAGCCCATTTACTGTGAGGCTCGGTACTAGGACCACTACACTGCAGTAATTCCAAGGTGCAGATTTTTCACATATTTAATATTCAAGATCTGTTCTACAATCAACAGCCTCGGAATTACTGTGAACAAGTAGCTCTCCTGACGACTGTTCGTCTGTGCGTGTGTGAACTTCATTGTTATTACTGGTATTATGAATGGACGGACTGCAAACCACTTAAAGATTATTTCAGAAACGAATATAAATCTTGACTGACAGTAAAATAAAGAAAATGCTATGATGAAAACTTGTATAAGACATATAAGTGGCTTTGGAGAAAATTTCATAGACAGCAGTGAAAGAATTTTCACAAAAAGATGTATCACCAATACCTCTGATAATAGAGAGGAGCTACTTTAACCAATTCCATGCCACATAGCCTCCTGTTAAAATAATAAAGTAAATTTTAAAAAATAAAGTAAATTAGATGTTACCATAGAAATTTAAATTAAATATTTCATGTAAGTTATTTAATCATGAAATTCAGTATTTAATTTACTTAATTGTTAAATATTAAAGCAAATATTTAATTTAAATAGTAATTTAAAGTAAATTAAAATTTTACATAGAAACTTAAATCAAAGAGAATGTGTGATACAAATTGGCTAAGATATGTCTAATATCTCCTCACATTCAGAGTTTACCTCTTTTAAATTATTAATACTTTGATGCAGATGTCTCAATGTCCATGTGTCTCTACCCAACATTTTCCTCTGTAGTATCATATTAAAATGATAAAAATCTCTGTTTAAAGGAGTTTTGTTAAAGCTTCTGTACTTTTAAATAGAAGTTTTAAGTGAGAGGAAAGCATTGTCTCATGCTTTTGTAATCTTGTTTTCTTTCTTTGTGGCACATGAAAAAATGCAGCAACCTTTAACTGATGGGTGTCTTATAATTGATGAAATGCAGTAGTTAAAGCTGTTTGAGAAGTAGATCAAAGACAAGTTTTCCTTAAGTTTGCAGACAGGAGGACATACATGACAGATAAGGATCCAGACCATCAATTCCAGATGGTGACAAACTCTGAACTTTCCCTTCATTTCTATGTTGTCCACCCAGACACCCTGAACACAGAGGGATTCCAGAAAGGCTTTGCAGGAGAGGGTGTTGTTGGGAATGGGAGCAGGCAGGAATTGCACTCCATAGCTCAGGGTTGGGAAATACCATTTGGACTTTGAACTGGTCACAAACCTGTGTTGTAGAGTTGTAGGAGAAGGTGGGTGTTATAACCACGCCACTTGCAGAGATGCTGACACTGGAAATGGAGTCACTGCCCACTCCCCAGACCTCAAAGTAGCCCAGTCTCAAAGGGTTTGTATTGCTGATGTAGTTGTTGAAAATTATATGACTGTGCATCATATTCTGTCAATTGGAGACAAAAGAAACCAGAGGGGGGGGAAAAAACAGCAAAATTTGTTCAAATTTCTTACAACCTCTTTTTAGGCACAAATGTAGAGCATGAAATAAGACAATTTAAGAGTCCCCACCTTGTGACCTTGTACAGTGAGACCATGGTTTTAACATTCTGCCTCCTATCGCCAGCCATCACCCAACTTTGCACTGGTTAAACACCAGTAAGGTCTCTAGAGTCACCCCAACTCTAAGGAGACAAAGAATCTCAGCTAGCAGGAACCTTTATATTCCGCATGTGGAGAAGTAACAAAGCATGCCAATCATTCCAAGGCAACATAGGAACAAGGGCTAGAAAACATTGAAATGGTCTGTCCATCTTGCTTGGTGAATTGGACTAAGTTACTGATAAAATATGAGTGTGTTTAATCACAGAAAACTTCCTGGGAGCACTTGACATCTCTATCTGAAGTCTAGAGAAGGGTAAGATGCAAATTAGGGTTAGGACTCTTGAGAGTTTCTTGACTGCAAGGAGATCCAACCAGTCCATCCTAAAGGAGATCAGTCCTGGATGTTCATTGGAAGGACTGATGTTGAAGCTGAAACTCTAATACTTTGGCCACCTGATGCGAAGAGCTGACTCATTTGAAAAGACTCTGATGTTGGGAAAGATTGAGGGCAGGAGGAGAAGGGGACAACAGAGGATGAGTTGGTTGGATAGCATCACTGACTCAATGGACATGAGTTTGGGTAAACTCCGGGAGTTGGTGATGGACAGGGAGGCCTGGTATGCTGCGGTTCATAGGGTCGAAAAGAGTCGGACACGACTGAGCAACTGCACTGAACTGAAGGTGCAAATTAGTAACGTGAACAGTGAAGGAATTCTAAGTGATGATGTATATCCTACGACGTCCAGCACCCTAGTAAGCTGGCAGAACTCTACATTCACCCTTCATAGTCCCAGCAACACTCACCTGGCTGACGGAAAAGTGCGCCAGGTAATAGAGTCCTTTTTCATAGGTATCTGCAAACAAACAGCAAAGTAAGCATGACCTGGAACTACACCCTAGAATTCTAACGGCTTACCTATCTTGGTTGGGAAAGTAGGGATGTTTTTTGTTCGTGATCTTTTTAAATTTTATTTTTCTTCTTTACAGACTTTTGAGAGAGATGAGTCAGAATCCGCCCCCAACCTCAGTTTACACAGACTGTCTGAAACAAGTGTATACAGATGCCTCGGTCTAACAGAGTCCCCTTCTATAATGGTGTTTTCTAACATCATTCTTAATCCTCTTCTCTCTTTTGTGATTCCCAACTTCTTGGTAGTCACCTCGGAATTCCCAAATTTCTTCTGCTAGAGACACATATATGCACACACGTGCATGCACACCCACATCACAAACAGCAAGACTGGTGTACAACTGGTCAGTTAATCTTGAGTGGTTTTAGGCAATTTTTTAAATGCAGTCTCCAGAGAAGAGACTTTTTTGTTCTTATCCTTAATTTATGCCACAGGTCCAGGGAGAATATCTTTAAGGGTAGACTAGCCAAAGCCTTACTATTACAGGTACTCCCCCCGCAACACACCCTAACTCTGTGGCTTCCTCCCTCTTCCCCAGAGGCTTGCCTCTTTCGGAGCTCCTTATCACTCAGTCAGAAGACACTGCCTATCCTCTAGAACTGTGCTGTCTGAGATAGCAGCCACTAGACGAATATAGCTATTTAAATTTAAATTAATTACAATCAAATAAAATTTAAGCTTCGGTTGCTCATATACTCTTGTCACATTCTAAGTGCTCAACAGTCACATATGCCTAATTGCTACCATGTTGGACAATCCAAATACAGATCATTTCCATTGTTACAGAAAGTTCTATTGGACACCCCTGGGCATAGAAATAACAATAGTACTTGAGACATCCTTCTGAGAGTTTACTAACTCCTGTAAACTCTTAATAGAAACCGCCTCCTCCGAATAATAGCACAGCTATTGCTTTTCTTAGTGGAACACGTAATTAGGGAATTGCCTTTGAACATAAACCATATATGGAAGTATAGCTCAGTTGGCTGCAAAGAAACTTTCCCTACAGCTCCTTATATTGCCCTTTTTCACAATGGATTAGGACAGCTAGATAATGGTGAGAGATTCTGAACTAAGCTTCACATAGATGAGGCACAAAGATCATGTATTATGAGTAACAAATGGCTATATTTTAAAATGCACAATTGTCTTAACACATAAAAGGAAATTGTAGCCCTATAAGATATCCAGGAACCTGATGTTGACATGAAGGAATTGGAAGCAGCCCTTACTCACCAATGCTTTGCCCATCATCCCAGAAGAGCCAGCCTTCAGCAGCCCCCTCATCATCCAAGGCAACCTTGAAACCTAAGAATTTCTGACGGCTGCAGTGAGGTAGGAAAAAGACATTGGGTAAAAACAAAGCCATAGCCACAAACCAAGCATTTTCGTAAAAACAAAAAGGAAGTGCTGCAAGATATAAAGACTGGATACTAGGACTCTGGAGACTTGGGATCTAGCTCTAGTTCTGACTCCGTAGCTCGACAATTTCATGTCAGGAATGAATGAATGAATCAAGTGGAATTTTAAGGCTCTATAAGCTCACAGGAGTTCTACAACGTCTACAAAGAACTACAAGCAAATGCACTGGTTTCCTTTCTTTCCCCACTGTGAGGAAAGCCTAATGTTTCAGTCTTTCTTCCTTCACGACCTTATCTTCACATGTACAGGGAGTTCTGCTTACATATGTCCTAAGTTCTTCAGTTTTTAACTGAATTTTTGCAATCAAATAAATAGAGCTTCAAGGATTTTAATTTGACATCAGATAGACATGGATTTTAGTCTCTGTTCAACTACTTACTAACTCTGTGACTCTAAGTTAATCATTTAACCTTCTGAAGCTTCTCTTTGCTCATCTGCA
Organism: Bos grunniens; assembly: GCF_055505025.1. Taxonomy (NCBI): domain Eukaryota; kingdom Metazoa; phylum Chordata; class Mammalia; order Artiodactyla; family Bovidae; genus Bos; species Bos grunniens. Next base: position 14,862,281 of record NC_141168.1, read on the forward strand.
AAATAGGGACGATAACAGTACTAATACCAAGGGCTTAGTTTTCCTTTTGTTAGGAAAAATAGAAAATCTCTAAATAGAAGTCTCCATATTAGTACAGTTCTAGGCACAGAGCAAGCATTCACCTGATGTCAGCTATTATCAATTATTATATGGGTCTAGAATATATAGGTTATACATTAGGCCTAGAATTTTTAAACCTTGCATGTAAGGAATCTCATCCTCAGTTTCCATCTGGCTTACACAAGTTTTTAGCAATAATATTCTTAGCAAAGAGACAATTATGATCCAGATGGTCTTTTAAGGTTTTTTTGATGTGGACCATTTTTAAAGTCTTTATTGAATTTGTTACAGTATTCCTTCTCTTTCACATTTTGGTTTTTTGACCACGAGGTATGTGAGATCCTAGCTGCCTCACCAGGGATCAAACCCGAACCCTCTGCATCGGAAGGTAAAATCAAATCACTGGACCACCAAGGAAGTCCCTGGTGGTGGTGGTGGTTTAGTTGCTGAACCACCTAGACTCTCACAATACCATGGACTGTAGCATGCCAGGCTCCTGGGTAGTCTTTTAAAACTAGCATGAACCGTGGTTGCTCCTATTTGACTTTCATTTCAAATGTCACTATTTAAACTTAAAACCTCACCCACTTAGATCTCAAATAGCTGTTAATTAAGAATTGTTTGAAGAGTACAAAATCCAAAAAAAAGGCTAAAATCCACACAAGCAAGCAAGCAAACAAAAATGTTTACTATTGGGTTAGCCAAAAGGTTCATTCAAATTTTTCCATACCATCTTACAGAAAAACCCAAATGAACTTTTTTGGCCAGCCCCGTAAAAGTGCTTTTGGGCCTGAGGGTACAGTTTACAGATTGGGGGGCTTTACCAGGCTCTGAGTTAACAGGCGTGGAAAGGAGAAATCTGGGGCCCTTGTTCACCTTAAGTGGGTGTTCTGTGCAGGCTCTTGCCAGGGCAGGACATAGCCCCCACGGACATGAAGATTAATGTGGTCAAGAGGTGCCGGCAAGGACTTCCACTCACCCCGGGACTGAATGTCCACACCCTGTGGGCGAGAAGAAGGTCAGGGATGATAAGGGAACGCCTCTGTCTGGACAATGATCTACAAGCCATCTTGTCACGCTTGGGACCTGCTGCCATCTGGCATCGGTTATCACGCTTTTCCCAGGCTCACCACCTGCTGTGTGGGCTCCAGGCTGCCAGGACATCAGGTCAGGATCCCAACCATAGCTGCCTCTCACCCTAGCCTCACTCCACATCCTGTTTCTGCCTCCAGCAGCACTGCCAGAGGAGGCTGAGCGATCCTTTTATTTTATTCGGCTCCTGACTCACTCCCCACAAAGACATGTCCAGACCTTCCCTTTGCTTGGTCCCCACTCTGCTTCCAACTCCCTCCACTGCCCCATGCCCTGCTCCCACCAACTTCACTAACACCTTTGACTCCTACTTGACAGAAATCATTAAAGTGAATGGACCTGCTTCACAAATCCTTATCTTTAAGTCACTGTATCTTCCTTTATGTTTCACATCTTGATCTTGCCCCATATGTGACAGGGAGAAGTGGCTCTCACCCCAAGCCATGAACCTCAATTATTTCCTAACATGTTCTCAAACTGGAGCCCAGCTTCTCATATTCAGCACTATGGACATTCTGGGCCAGCTAAACTCTATTGTGGGGGCTGTTTTGTGCTTTCTGGATGTTGACCAATGTCCATCCCCCAGAGGCCAGCAGCCTCTCCCCAACCTTCCACCACATTGTGACAACCAAAAATATCCCCGGGCTTGGCCAGTGTCCCCTGGCAGGCAAGTCCTCCCATCTGAGAATCACCACTTTAGGGGCAAGGAGCAAAGCTACCATTTCTTCACTTTTGTTCCCTGATGTTCATTCTATACAGATTTGATCTGTATCACATTCCCCGGGTCAGACTCTGTTTCAAGGGCGGCCTCAGGACTCCAGAGTCTACAGAACTTAATACAAATTCCAGCCCATATCTCTGGGCTTCTTCAATTTCCTCACTGATATGAGAAAAGTGAATTATATGTTCTCTAATGACAATTTATTCCAATATCTTATGAATACTGGACTGATGATTCTACCTTCAAGTGAAACTTGATGCATGTAAAACTGTCAAAGTTATCTTCTTATCAAATTCTTTATTTCTTCCGATTTTTTTTTCATTCTACCACACATTGTGGCTACATAGGATATGATACCTTCTCATGATTTCCTTTCTAGTACCTGATGAGTCACAAGCTTGTTTACTTTCCTTTAAATCATTTCTGACTGGGCTCGCCTAAAAAGTGCCTGTTAAAATATCCATAAAGACATGACTCTAAGGTCAAATCTTAAAGCAGCACTATTAAAATAAGAATAGACAACGTAACATGACTTTGTGCAGGAGAATTCTCACCAACCGTGTAATCACTGAATATGACTGAAAAGCACTGTTTTTAAAATCCAGTATATAGTCTACACTGTAAACAAACAAAATGGCCACAAGCGAAGTAGATAAAAACTGATTCACACACACTGTATGCTCTTAGTCTTAACTAAAATAGGTAATCAATAAGACAAGTCAGAATAGTTCCATGCTTCTCCCTGTCCCAATAGTCTACAAATGGTAATGTATGATAGAAAGGAAATAGGGGTGGATAGAAGCCAACATCATGGCATGTGCAGTCACATAGGCACGACCAAGACAGGCAAAAACTCTGCGAAGAGCTATCAACTGCTGATTCAGCAGCTTGTTTAGAGAATCCGAGAGTCCAAGTAGATGAAGGTCAGCTTTGGCAGAAGTGCACCAGCCTGTCCTGCGTCAAGATACCTGCCCCTTCATCAAACAGGTGGGGCCTGAAGATCAAGAGTAAGCACACCATGTTGCTTTTGCAGTCAGATGAGCCCAGAAGGGACAGTGGGGGATGAGAGTCCACAACTACCAAGGCAGCAATGAGGAAGAGTCATGACCTCCCGGAAGTGGGAGCCACCAAGATAGGGAGCTAGGAGTCTTACATTCTTCACCCACCCTTCACGCAAGCAATTGCTCATTCCCAGTTCCACTGGACAAGCAGCAGAGAAAATGTGCAAAAATGGGAGTTCTCAAAACAAGTGGGGCTTTCTTATTTTTTCTTTTCCTGCTTTCCATCTCTTTGCCTGTCTGTTCTACTTTCTGGGTAATTTCCTAGATTGTACCTTATAATTTCCTTTTAAGCAAAATTCCTGCATCATGCCTTTAATTTGCAAGGATTGCTTTGTGAGTAAGTCTTGTTTAAAGTATGCTTTCTTATTTTAGGCATATCTTCTCATCTTTCTGAGGAAACAAATTTTCTAGTTAACTTATTAATAACATACGTACAGAAAATTATACAAATAACAAGTACACAGCTCAATAAAGTTTTACCAAGTGAACACACCCATGAAACCACCACTTAGATCAATAACTATTACCAGCATCTCAAATGGCTCTCTCCTCCCCTCTCATAATAAGCACCACACCAAAGGCAGCAACTTTTTTGATTTTTATCATTTTTGCCTGGTTTTGAACTTGTATTTCATAAATGGAATCATATACTCTTTACTAGTTTGTATCTGGCCATTTGTGCTCAAGGTTATGTTTGTGATATTTGTTATCTTTATTTGTGTAGCAACACTTTATTAGTGTTTAGTTTTAAAAATAGAATACAATCCACTTATCCATTTTACTGTTGATGGACATTTGGCTTATTTCCAGTTTGTTGCTCTTTTACAAATCTTGCTGCTATGAAACCTTCTTGGACTTTTTTGGTAAAATATATACACTCTAGGAATAAATCTGTAACATTATCATTTCTTCCCAGACATACATTAACATATACATAGCTATATAATTAATTGGTATATATTAATTATATAATTGATTTATAATAAATAGTGATATATATGACATATTAAATAACATATAATTATATATGGTTACTAATATATAATTATATAATGAAGTAGGTATTAATTATACAGTTAGCATATAATAGATAGTGATATGCTATCTAATATGTTACTTCAAGTTTGTTTTTATTTTCTGAATTGACAATATTATTTTAATGTAATCTGGGAGAATATAAAAAAATAACAGTCAAAAGCATTTCTGAAAAAGGATAATGACATATTGATCTGTCATATTATACCTATTTACAAAACCCTAAAAAATCTACCAAAAAGAAAAAAAGAATTAAACTCTGACTTCTCTGTATCCCAGCAAAAGGTCCCTGCTGGAACCTTCTGTGAAAGACTCTGTTTCCCCAGCTGAGTCTCTGGGGTTCAGACTAGCCCAGAAAAGTTGTATGATGGAGAAGGTTGTGTTCCTTCCCCATTTCTAAATGCAGTTACGTTACACCAGCTCGCAGGAGTCAGGCCTTATGTTCTATGAACCTTTTACACACGCCAAGGACCTTGCTTACCTTAGAAAGTACATTCAACAATGCTTTGGGCATCTCTACTATAGAAGGAGGTATGTAAAAAGACAGAGAGGAAAAGGCTCCTAATACTTATGAACTTCCAGTCTAACAGGGAGGATATAAACAAAAACCATAGTTTCCAGCACAACTTCAAGCATTTTTCTAGTGTCTGCCATTACACAGCACTGTGAAAAGTGGTGGTGTAAGGAAAGAGACAAACTAGCAAAGAACACCCACAAAAAGCCAGGTACGACAGGAGATGCCTTCATGCATTTCACAGCAACTCTGTGAGCAAAGTGGCCTTTCCACACCTGGAGGTGAGAAAGCTGAGTCCACGAGGGTAAAACTGACTCGTTCAAGAGCGCACAGGTGGGTACCGAGCCAGAATTTGACCTGAGGTCTGTCAGAGTCTGAAGACTGAGTGCTACCATTTCCCCAGGTTCTATAGAGGCAATCAGAAAAACTTACCGTGTAGTAATCATACCAGCGGGCTCTAGGGAAATATGCAGTGACATCTCTGGCGTTCTAAAATTAAACAAAAATAAGGTGTGAGTGCAGTAGGCTCAGCTACGGAGGGCAGAGCAACCCATTTGCATAGGAGAGGAGCCAAAACAACAGTAATGGCCTTGGACCCACAGACCTCTCCTCTCTAGAGGTCACTGGTGTTGGGAATGGCTTCCTTCCCTGCCCTCTTCTCAAACTGGGAGATTTGCCTAACCAAAAGTGGTGGCTTCTGTAAAACCCTTTGGGATCCGGAACTTACAGAGGAAAAAAAAATCATCATTTGCCTATAGGCTTATCCCATATCCTCTTCAAAGAGACAAACTGAGGTTGGGTCTAGAGCAGAAAAAAACAAGAAAAAGAAAAATTGCACATTTATGGACATCAATACTTCAGAAATTATGATTAGTGCAATAAGTGTTGGAGAAAATCCATTTAACTGATATTTTCATCAGAAGCATAATCATTGATAAAAGAAGTAAAGAAATGGCTGCCTAAGGACCTCTTTTGGAGGAAGGGAAGGGAAGGGCTGGCCAGTGATGACATTATACACATTGCTGCAAAAACTTCTTCTGAAAAGTTTTGCTTTAACAGTGACAGAGGGTAGGAAGGATTTCTTTGTATTAACAGTACTGCCCCCACCTGACTCCTACTCATTTCAATTAAAGAAGAAACAATTATATCTTCAAGTATAACAGAGGGTTTTTTCCTTCTCGACTGTTCAAGGAATCAGAACTTGATATGCTGATTTTAAAGATGAGGAAGCTGAAGACTGGAACATCTAAGTGAAGGACTTCAGTTCAGAGGGAGAAGAAGAGACAAAGGCAGATGAAGAATAAGAAAGCACCTCTCAGGACCCCAATCCGATGAGGCCTCTGCTCCTTAACTAGTCTCTGGCCTCACAGTTGGGATCCCCTATTCATCAGAGGCCTCCATACTCACAGCCTCCAGGACAGGGCTGACCAGGAAGGCTGGGCCCAGCAGGAACTGACTGTCTACATCCCAGGTCACCCGGTCTGACACAAACCTGGGGAGGGAAACGAAGGTATCACAGTTAGGACCCCCTCTACAGGAGGCCAGGTCAAGGCCTTGAAGAAACTCCTCAAATTCATACCTAAGTTGGAAATGCAGCTGCATTCTATGCCATCTTTATTCTTTCCCTAGATCTACCTTAATCAGATACATATTCACTTTCTACATGTCATGTTCTTCAAACCCAGAAATGGTTGGGTTTAGACATGTCCTCTGCTATCAGTATGTCCAACTTCTTAAACTTCAGTGCAAGCATGGCCTTCATTCCTCAGATATCCCCCTGGAATGCCTTCTTTTATGATGTGAGCTACTACAAATGCCCAAATTAGAAAGAAATTATTCTATGTTGCATTGTCTATCATTTTGAATTTTTTAAAATATTCAGTAGCCTTTTATCACAGAGTGAAGGTGTGACTGACACCATGCTTAGAAGAGTCATAATGTATGGTCTGTGCCTAGAGAGCTTTTGGGAAAGACAGTCATGTCTTTAATTTGGAAGAATTCTGCAACAGCTACTATATAGATGGAAATTATCACAGTCATTGGGATCCTGGCTGGACACTCACTCATGGAGGAGAGGCCGCACAACGGTGCTGCCCTCTGTGCTGGCCTTGTGCATCAGGGTGTAGATATACGGCAACAGGGTGTATCTGGTCTCCAGGACACTCTTGGAGATTGTCACGAAGGTAGAATTCCAGGACACGGGGTCTTGCCTCTAAGGAGAAAAAAAAGAGAGTTCGGTGCTTAGGGGAGCTAGGGGACTTAAAGAGGTCGCTGCACGGTTAGTCCAAAGGAAGATCACACACAGCTAAACCAACAATGACTACAGATGAGGCTCAGCGAATATGTTTAATAGACTGAAGGAAATCACTGAAGCCTTCCCAGGACAGTTGAAAAACTTTCTCATAAGAAATTGGGCTGGGGGCGGGGGGTACATATCTGGTACAATGCCCAAACCAAAAGAATAATCTGAAGAACACTGAGGAATATGATTCACTGAAACATGAAGATTCTTTCATCTGTTGGCTATTTGTATATCTTTTTTTGGAAACCTGTCTATTCCGTTCCTCTGCCCATTTTCAATTCAGATTGCAGGATGGACAGAGATGGATTGTCAAAGTATAAAAACTTCTTGTTAGAAGTTAAATATTTCTGGTGATTAGATAGGCAGCATGGTGCCTATAATTAATGACTGTTGTTCAATTGCTAAGTCATGTCTAATTCTTTGAGACCCCATGGACTGCCACACGCCAGACTTCCCTGTCCTCTTCCCTGTCCTTCACTATCTCCCAGAGTTTGCTCAATACTTAGTTTTATTATAGTTAACAATACTATATAATAAAGGCTTCCCTGGTAACTTAGTGGTCAAAGAATTAGCGTGCCATTGCTGGAGACATGGGGTCAGTCCCTGGGTCAGGAAGATCCCCTGCAGGAGGAAATGGCAACCCACTCCAGTATTCTTGCCTGGGAAATCTCACAAAGGAGCCTGGCGGGCTACAGTCCATGCAGTCACAGAGTCAGACATTACTTAGTGACTAAACAACAACAACACTGTATTATAAACTTGAAAGTTGCTAAGAGTATAGATGTTAAATGTTCTCATCACAAAAAAAAAAGAATGGTAATTATGTGAAGTGATTGAGGCGTTAACTGACCCTACTGTGGTAATAATTTCATAATATGTTTCAAGTTTTTTTTTAAAGGAACATAAGGGTTTAATGGTTTATAAGATGTCCTTGGGGAATATAAACAACATCGTGTGCTATGTCTGACTCTTTGCGACCCTGTGGACTATAGGTTGCCAAGCTCCTCTGTCCGTGGAATTTTCTAGGTGAGATACTGGAGTGGGTTGCCATTTCCTTCTCCAGGGGAGCTTCCCGACTCAGGAATTGAACCTTCATCTCTTGCATCTCGTGCATTGGCAGGCAGAGGCTTTACCACTGCACCAGCTGGGAAGCCTCTACATTACTTGTAGTTCAAATGGGATTTTACGTTCCTGGTGAACTTTTGAGCTCTGAGCTCAATGTCCTACCCTGGTCCCAATGGTATTGTGATTCCTTGCGAAGGGGTAGAAGGCCCCTAGTTGCATCCAGCGAGCACACATTTCATATTCAGCGTCTTGAAAGAATCCACAAATATCTGCTCCTGTCTGAAACAAGATAGAACAAAATGGGCCAGTTAATGATTTCTGAAAGCTGTCACCATCTGCATCGTGATTAGGAGTGATCCCAAGGACACCACAGGGACTTCCCTGGTGGTCCAGTGGTTAGAGTCCCCCTTGCAATGCAGGTGACAAGGGTTCAATCCCTGCTCGGGGAACTAAGATCCCACAAGCCACGGAATAACCAAGCCCACATGCCGCAACTACTGCATCGGTGTGCTGCAATGAGAGATCCCACATGCCGCAACTAAGACCCGAGGCAGCCAAATAAATAAATAAAAGCTTTTTTTCTAAAAAGAACAGAAAAGGACACTTACGTAGGATATACCAAAGAGACTAAACTCCATCATGCCTGCAAGAGAACCATGGCTGGGTCAGACGAGACACTCATGACCTGCCTCCTCCTCCCTCCCCAGAGAATCCTTGATGCAAGATCCTGACTCCTCTCCCGCCAGCAGCCCACACACCAATGATTGACTTCTTCAGCTGGTCCCATGCAGCCGTGTTGTCACCCAGCCAGTGTCCTCCCCAGCGGCCAGAAGAGGGGAAAGTGGAGCGAGTGATGACGATCCCTCGCTGTCCCGTCACCTCCTGCACAGCTCTGCTCAGAGGGGGACAAGGGCGTGACTTAGCGCAGAGCAGGGGAGGAAAGCCCCAGAGCTCCTGAGCCTACGCCTCAAGGACAAAGCATCTCATGTGTCCCAGAAGAGAACATGGAAAACCGGGTCATGAGGTCCTGACTGACTGATTCCAGGTGATGGAGATCATATTAAAACTTGTGCCTTTATATGGTATTTACAACGTTTTATAAAAACTACAGAACATAATAGACTCACTGGATCACCTAAAAATAATAGCTAGTCACTGAATCTCGCTATCTATTTACTCAATACTCAGTTTAATATACTAGGGAAAGAAGAAGGTGAATTCCTGTATAAGGTTTTCCTTAGGATAATTCTTATTAAGCATGGACTGAGCACACAAAATGAGGCAGGGATAATCCAGTAGAACACCAGTTGGCTAGCCAACAGGAATGACAAAATAAATAAATAAATAAATCCCAATAGAGATGAGTCACTTCTGAAGTCAAGGAAAGAGATACCCAGTCCTCTGTGTTCCCTTCTAATAGCTAAAGTTATTATAGCATCGTCCACACCCTGTGATGATTGCCTGTGTTTCCATGTGTGTTTCCTCCATGAGGACTATTAGCCTTTCACCAGCACAACCAGCTCTTATTTAAATCTGTCCTCCTCACTAGGATCACAGGCTGTGATCCTAGGATCACAGGCTCCATGCTCATGAGTGTTTAATGCTGGGTTGGCAAAAGTGTCCATTGGGGTTTTTCTATACCATGTTACAGAAAAACCCAAATTTTAAGGCCAACCCAGTAAGTGAGAATTGCTATAGAGCTATAATTAAAATCTACCCAACTCTTGATGCGAAGAAACCGACTTCATTGGAAGAACCTGAAGAACCGACTTATTGGAAAAGACCCTGATGCTGGGAAAGATGGAAGACGGGAGGAGAAGGGGACAACAGAGGATGAGATGGTTGGATGGCATCACTGACGCAATGGACATGAGTTTGAGTAAACTCCAGGAGCTGGTGATGGACAGGGAAGCCTGGTGTGGTGCAGTCCATGGGGTCGCAAAGAGTCGGACACAACTGAGCGACTGAACTGACTGACTGAACTCTTGGAGGAGGGAATGAAAGGAGGAGCTTCCCCAGTCCCAGGCTGCCCCTCAGGCTGTCCCACCGGAGAAGGGCATGACGACTCACTCGTACGTGGGTCTGGTCTGGGCCCACCCGTAGAGGCTGTGCACGTCGTAGTGGCGCACCGGTGAGCCGTCAGGCAGGACCTGCTGGCTCTCCATGCACAGGGTCTTGCTGCTCAGGCCCCGGTCCCTGGACTCCAGATCTGAGGAGAAAGATCTAGCAATGTGACATTGACCCCTGCCTGATCCTGTTTAGCCTTGACCTCGCTTCATGGGATTGAAGCAAGGCAGTGTCTGACTCTTAAGGCTAAGCTGACCTCTGCATGGGTCCCTCTTCTCCCCAGCGTCCTGGAAATGTGCCTGGCTCTTAGTTACAGTGGCATCTGCAGGTGTGGTCAGCACCCAGGACCCCAGAGGAGAAAGCAGCGGTGTGCAGAGGACACAGTTGTCAAACATGGACAGGCTCCAACCGAGCTTCTGGCATGTACATTATTTCATATAATTCTTATCATGATTCTTTGAAGAAGATATCATGATCCTCCTTTTACAGTTTAAAAAACTGAGATCTGGAAAGAGCAAGTCATCTGCTAAAGCTCATACCACTCATAGAGAAAATAATAATTGGATCCCAGACATGAACACAAGCACAGTGCCGAAGTCACTGACTCCATGGTAAGGGGAGGCTGTTACTGTCCACGCGCTGGTGACACAACAGATTCCTGGGGAGGGACTCGCATGAGCCTGAGGCAGTAAGACACTGAACTATAGAGTCTGTGGGAGACATTACCACTTGAGTTTCCTGAAAAAAACTGAGAAATTCACTCAAAGGGGCCAATAACTTGCCCACACCCAACTGGGTAAAGTTCTCAGGAATGGACTTGTTACTTTGCTGCACCCCCCTCCACACCCCTGCAAAACAGAGCATCAGTCAGGATGTCCCTGAGCATCAGGGTAAGTGCCAGGTTGCTGGGCTCTTGCAGGACTCACTCCCTGTACCCATGAAGCTGCCAGTAGAGAAGGCCAAGGGTCCTCACATGGCATATAGGGAGGGTGGTTCAGAGTGGTATCCTTGCAGCCTGGAGGGACTGCTCCATTCACGAAGCTCGCTGGTTCATTCATATCCTAGAAATATCAAACCCAGAAATACTTTACTTTTAAAAAGAGTTACATCCTGTCAACCCAGAGACAAGGAAGCAGAGAGTATATGGTTCACCATCCAATAGTTCCATAGATACCAGCCCAGGGAGATTCATCAAATCCAGCTTAAGAAAGATCAGGGAAGCCCTACAGAATGACTGGCTAGAGGATTTGAAAAAACTCTCACTGAGGGTGTAAAGTAGGCTCGGTTCCAAGGAATTCCTGGTTATCACCTTGGACTTTTATAGCCAGAGCTTCAGACAAGGTACAAGCTAAGAGTGGGCCGGTCCTGACTGGAAGAGCTGCACTCTGATGCGTTCAAAGTCCTTCCTGGATGACTATTACCTCTTCGGATTAAAGGTCAGGGATACATATGCTGAGGCACACAGAGCTAGAAACGCAACTGTCCCCATGTACGCAGACACAAACATGCACACTTACAATCCACAAGCCATCGAACTTCAAGCTCTTCTCTGGTTCCCGTGGATTGGTGTACAGTTCTCTCAACTCCCTCTTCCACCATGTGGTGGTTGAATTACGGAAAAAGTCTGGAAAGGCCACAAATGCCCGGTATTTCTGTAAGAAGGAAATTTATTTGTCCCAAATAAATATATTAGACAGAAAATTGGCATTTCCTGAGCGCTTAACTTACAAAACCTGTACTGTGTGGTGATAATTAATCCAAACAGAGCTTAAGGAATGTTCTTAGCTTACTTGAAATACAATGAATGCAAAGAATAGAAATGAGCACAAATGAAACCCCTTCTTATCATCTGGAAAGCATTCATGGACTGTTTTCCTCTTTGATTCAACACAAATGGTAGCTACCAACACCCTGAACTCACTGTTTCATCTGTTAGATACCCACTCCTCAACCTCCGTCCTGACGTTTCCTAAGCTCTCCTCAAAGACAAAGCATGAGCCAGGGAGACTGCGGCTTGAAGGGGGCAGAGAGCAGATGTATTGTCAACAGGTTGGAAAGAAACATCCAGGTGATTTTCCCCTATTTCATTCTCGGGAGGAAAAGGCGGTAAGAGGTAAGGTTGCATTTTATTACATTAAACTATCTAACCGATATGTATCTGGGTTTTCTATGGTTTCAGAGTCACCTGAAAAGTGCAGTGTCAAATACTTATTGCATGACCTAGGCTTTAAATATGTACATCATTTCATGTAATTCTTATCCTAATTCTGTGAAGAAGAATTAATTGTGTGTCAACTGAATTGGAAGAACTTAAAGAGAAAGTTTCAACTCCCCTTTCTCTTATCTTCTTCAAATGATAAAAACAGTGTCTTTATTTTAACCTGGAAAATGGACCCAAGGTATAACTCCAGAACTATAACCCTTTGGAGAGGAAGGCCCTCGTTGACCCTTGTATTCCCCCACCACGCTGAGCTTAGAAACTGCATAATTGTGAATTCACTCCACTTAACAGCAGCAAATCTTCATAAATTTCTACATAACTATGATGCTTGTTATGGACCTTTATGGTCCTTTGTATGTCTTAGTAAATTGGTTCTTCTGTGTTCATCAGTGCATTTCAAGAGTTAAAAGCTAAATAATGCTGGTGGCAAGGGTGTGGGTGGCGTGGGAACAACAGAAAGAGAACTTGGATTAGGGAACTTCCAGTTCTGATACACAACAGATAATAGGCAAGTGGAAAACCAACATCTAGATAGAAGACCACAAGGAACAGCAAGAAAAAAAAAAATAAAAATGGATCGGCACACAGGGATCCAGCTCACAGAGAATGTCAAGGTGTTGAGTCACATCACTGAGCATCTTGTGAAGGGGAAGCATGTCCAGAAAGTCTTTTTTGTTAGAAAATGGAGGTAGAAATATAGAAACAACAAACCAGAACCTTTCACCAGAAACAGAGAGCTCCAGCTCAGGCAGAGGAGGAAAATGGAGGATTAGAGTAGACAGAGTCAATACCGGTCATGTCTAAGAGGTAGCTGAATTTCGAATGAGATACAAGTGAGCGATTTGACCATTTTGATTTATGAACCCCACTAAAAGGGCTCTTGCCCATGAAATGAAGAAAATTCTGCTGTTCTCCAAGGTCCTAGTTCTACCTCACTCCAGTCTGTGTTCCACTCTTGCTTCATTGCTTCTGCAATGTTATTTCCCCTCATCCTCAACCCATGATGTTGCCACCTGGCCCCATTTCTTAGCAGGTAAACAAAAACAACAACTGGTAAGAAAAAAAAAATAGATACATAGATCAGTGGAACAGAATAGAAAGCCCAGAAATAAACCCATGCATATGCAGTCAATTAATCTTTGACAAGGATGAAAGGAACATAAATGGGGAAAGGATTGCCTTTTTTGATATTTGGCAAAACTAATACAATTATGTAAAGTTTAAAAATAAAATAAAATTAGAAAAAAAAAAACAGTGTTAGAAAAATATGAAGAGAATTCTCTGGTGGTCCAGTGGTTAAGACTCCATGCTTCCACTTCTGGGGGCCTGGTTTCAATCCCTGATTAGGGAACTAAGACCCTACAAGCTGGGTGGAGTGGGCAAAAGAGAGAAAAGAAAAATGTGGATATCCACATGCAAAAGAATGGAACTGGGGCTTCCCTTGTGGCTCAGTGGTAAAGAATGCAATGAATGCCAATGCAGAAGACACTTGTTTGATTCCTGAGCCGGGAGGATCCCACTTGCTTAGGAGCAACTAAGATCATGTGTCACAACGATTGAGGCTGTACTCTAGAGCTCAGGAGCTGCAGTTACTGAAGCCCGCATGCCCAGAGCCCATGTTCCACAAAAGGGAAGTCACAGGGAGAAGCCTGAGCATCACAACTAGAGAGAGGCCCCCCTTGTCCCAACTAGAGAAAAGCCTGTGCAGCAACAAAGACCAGCACAGCCAAAAAAAATTAAAAAAGAATGAAATTGGACTCCTATCTTATACTGCTCATAAAACTTAATTCAAAATGAATTAAAGATTCAAAAGTAAGACCTGAAACCATAAAACTTCTAGAAGAAAACACAGGAAAAAGCTCCTTGACACTGGTCTTGGCAATGACATTTTGGATTTGACGACACCAAAAGCACTAGCAACAAAAGAAAATGAAGTGAAATACATCAAACTAAAAAGCTTCTCCACAAAAAACAATCAACAAAATGAAAAGGCAGCCTACAGAACAGGAGAAAATATTTAACATGCAAATACCCAAATGAGTTGATATTTTAAATACATATGGAAGCTATAAAGCTCAATAACAAGGAAAATAACCCATAACTAAATCGATTTTAAAATGGACAAATGACCTAAACAGACATATTTGCAAAGAAGGCCTACAAATGGCCAACAGATACATGACAGGTTCTTAATATCACTAATCATCAAGGAAAGGCAAATCAAAACCACAATGATAAGCTGTTTCACAGCTCTTATGAGAAAGATGACAGATAACAAGTGTTGGCAAGCACGTGAAGAAAAGGGACTCCTTGGACACTGCCGGTGGGAATATAAACTGGTATAGCCAGAAATACAGAAAATACTATTGGGTTCCCTCCAAAAATTAAAAATAGAACTACCAAGTGATCCAGCAATCCTACTTCTGGGTATATCCTCTAAAGGAAGCAAAATTGGTATCTTGAAGAGATATGTCCCATGTTCACTGAAGCATTACTCACCATAGCCAAGATGTTGAAATAACCTAAGTGTCTGCCCACAAATGAATGGATAAAGAACATGTGGTGTGTGTGTGTGTGTGTATACAGTGGAATATCATTCAGCTAGGATAAAGAAGGAAAACTTTCCATTTGCAATACCACGGATAAACCTAGAAGGCGTTATTCTAAGTGAAATAAGCCAGATAGAGAAAAACAAACACTGTACGATCTCACATATGTGGAATCTGAGAAAAACAAGCTGAACTCATAGAAACAGAGAGTAGAATAGTGATTACCAGGTGCCAGGAGGTGGGGAAATGAGGAGATGCTGGTCAAAGGTTGCAAGCCTTAATTTATCAAATGAATGAGTTCCTGGACCTGATATCCAATGTGGTGATTATAGTTAATAATACTGTATTGTATACTTAAATGGTGCTAAGAGAGTAGATTCTCCCCACACATATACACAAATAGCAACTATCTGAAATGATGGATGTGTTAATTAACCTGATTCTGGTAATCATTTCATGATATACATGTATATCAAATGATCACATTGTGTACTTTACATATATACAATTTTATTTATCAATTATACCTCAGTTAAGCTGGAGGAAAAAAACTAAAAACTAAAATAAATAAGTAAAAGTCAGGGAGCCCATGACCCTGAACTTCTCTGGCAGATGCCTATGTCTACGTGGCCTGCCTGGACCACCAATCTTCAGGTGATCTTCTGTGAGAAACAACAGAGATTGCAGGAAGCTAGGTTCTCTCCCTTGGATCCTCATCTGAGATCCATGGTAAGTGAGAACTGTTCCCAGGAGAGAGAAAGTTTTAACCTATGGCTAGAAACGTGGAGATACGACCAGAGTTGAGGGACTTCCCTGGTGGTCCAGCGCTTGAGAATCTGCTTGCCAATGCAGGGGGCACAGATTTGATCACTGGTCCTGGAAGATCCCACATGCTGCGGAGCAACTAAACCTGTGTGCCACAACTTCTGAAGGCCCCATGCCTACAGCCCATGCTTTGCAACAAGAGCAGCCACTGCAGTGAGGAGCCCGTGCACCACAACTAGAGAAAGCCTACGCGCAGCAACAGAGACTCAGCACAGCAAAAGAACGAAAAAAAGATCAAAGCTGAGCAACCCAAGGAAAGATGGGGGGATTTATAAGAGTGAAGATGGAGAAGTCTACCCACAAAAAGAAAGATGTACAGAGAAAAATACCCAATCAGTAAAGACAGGGGTGAGAGACTATTTGAAGAGGATACTCAAAGCAAAAACTGCAAAAGGAACAATAAATATACTAATTCGATCAAAAGACAGTGTTTCTTAGAGGTTTCATTCAGTGGAAATTTCCTGGATGTTTGTAATCTGAGAGCCATGGGGTGGAAATCATCACTCTGTCACCTGAAACCATGGACACAAGTAATTTAAGATCTCTGAGTCTTAGTTATGCAAAGCATAAAAGTACCAACCTCCCAACTGGGGTAAAATATTGCACGCAAAGAGACTGGCACCAGACAGATGCACAGGACATGTTCCCTATGTGAGTTTCCTCATCTCTCCCGTGCTCATGGCACAGGGACGTCCAGTATCCTAAGCACGGTGGCACCTTCGTGACATCCCTGATCCCCCACATCCATACAAGCCCCTTACCTCCACTTGACTGTCCCAGTCTAGAGAACTGTTTATTACCACATCAGGAAAATCAGGCCAGACCTGTGAAGAGAAACATGTTTTAAAGCAATGCACTAGATAATTTCTCTTATATAGCATTTCCTAAGAAACTATAGGGCTTTCAGGTGGTAAAGAATCCACCAGCAATGCAAGAGACACAGAAGACACGGATTCAATCCTTGGGTTGGGAAGATCCCCTGGAGGAAGAAAATGGCAACCCACTCCAGTATTCTTGCATGAAAAACCCCATGGGCAGAGGAGCCTGGTCGGCTAAAGTCCATGGGGTTGCAATGAGTTGGACTCAACTGAAGGGTTAAGCACACAAGAAATTATAAACCTTGTTCTAGGGGTGATAGTACTTCGATTTTCTTGTAGGATTGATCTAGAGAAAAGTGGATCACACAATGTACACATACATTCCTTTAAAACTCCTTAATAGTGGTGACAAATACCAATGGAGAATATGAGAACTTCTGACCTCAAAGTCCGAATGGAAAAAAGAAAAAAATGTGCAAACACACTGACAGTGTGGGGATTAGTGAATCACTGCTCAGAGCGTACCTTTCCCCAGACAATGCTCCCATCACTCGGATCTTTGATGAAGACATCATCCTCTACACCCCGTGTGAATGGCAGATAGGGCTTGGTCTCGTTGCCAGAAATGGCTGGGTCCTAAAATCAAAGCACAGGTCAGGTGAGGAAACCAAAGTCAAAGAATGACTCAGGGTAGGGAAAGGGAGAATTTCTCCCAAGAGGAGGCATGCCTTCCATCCGTGCTATAGAGATTCTGTGAACCCAGGGAAACATACTTAATTTCTCTACTCATAGCATGGAAGAAAACACACATAAATCTTTCTCCACCAAACTCCATTCAGTCTTCCAAACAGACTCCACCCAGTCATATAGCAACTAACCAGAATGATAATGACTCGCATCCCATCGGCCCTCATGCGAGTAATCAGAGCTGGAAACCCCTCAAACTCGGCATCAAGGGTGAAGTCCAGCTGCCGCTCCATGTAGTCAATGTCCGAATACTGCACATCCTGGAAGAGAAAAGAGGAAACTCACATAAGCCCAGGTCCACGTGAGAACAACGGTCCAGTAACCAGGGGTGAAGTTCAGACGGCATCTGCTTCATTCTTTCAAACCCCCCTCTGTTACTTGCTAGGCATTAGGTTCTGGAAAATTCACCTAATTCTCAAACTTTTAGTAGTAAAACTAGAAAAAAAAAACCTAAATTAGCAAAAAGCAGAATGATAATGTCGACCTCCACAATTTTGTCTGTGGAGATACATGAAAAAAGTCAATGAGTGCTTTGTAAAGGGCCAGAATAAGGAGCGAACAGAGGATGAGATGGTTGGATGTACATGAGTTTGAACAAGCTCTGGGACTTGGTGATGGACAGGGAAAGCCTGGCGTGCTGCAGTCTGTGGGGTTGCAAAGAGTCAGACATGACTGAGCCACTCAACTGAACTGAAAGAGCAAACATAGTTATCTCTTCCAGGAAGCCAACTCAGGTATCAGGGGTTCAGATTCAGACAAAATAATATACTAACACAGTACTAGCACAGTACTAACACAACATGGACAGTAAATCCACTAAAAATATAACAAACAAAAGCATCTGTAATTGCTTTGGAACAACAATCCTGGGGGTAATCAGACACAGCTTTCTTATTAAGAATAAAATATTGCATACTAGACTTTCCATTAATAGGAAACAAGAGAAAATTCAGAGAATAATATTGATTAATGGAAAAATCAATGGCTCAGCAGTAAAGAATCTGCCTGCCAAAGCAGGAGATGCGGGTTGAATCCCTTTGTCGGGGAAATCCCCTGGAGAAGGGAATGGCAACCCACTTCAGTATTCTTGCCTGGGAAACCCCATGGATGGAGGAGCCTGGAGGGCTGCAGTTCATGGCGTCACAAGAGTCAGATATAACTTAGAGACTAAAAAACAACTCTTCAAGTAAAGGTGAAGTTTGTCTCCACATGTATCTCTTCTGGAAACCAGCCCCAAGATCTCTAGATTCAACGAAGAATTAGATCAAAGCTGGGGGAACACTGAGCTTTAGTGCTGGCAAAGTGTCAGAACTGAGGTTATATCTATAGACACAATGGTCTGACTGAATTTGGGTCAATTTCTTTTAATGAAACAAAACTACTCTCTGGGCTACCTTTTATATGATACCAAGGATGTTTTTAACTAGATGCCATGAAGTCATGTGAAAGAAATGGAAGCGTGATCTAGTAGAAAGAACCCTAGAGCTGACCCAATACTCTCCTCCTTTGGCAAATCACTGTGACTCTTCAAGTTGGGGACAATGACACCCCTCCACCCGCTTATATTATAACCACTGGGTAGGGTGAGACTGAGTGTGATCCTGTACGTGATCCTGTATGAGAAAGTGCTCTGTAATTTCGTAGAGTCTGACAAAAATCAGACAAATGCAGACATCGAGACAAGGGCTGACCATGAGGTCCCAGAGCCAGAACCCCACAGGCTGACGACATACATAGGGGATCTGTGCAGCCACCATAGCATCGTACAAGCTGGCGATCTCAGAGTCGTTCTGGTATCCATAGCGACACAGCTGAAACCCCAGGGACCAGTAAGGAACCATCACTGGCCGACCGATCAACTAGAAAATAAACAAGATTTAGTCCTTAAAAAGAAGAATTTGGATTAAAGTTGTACACAAAGTAATAATGTTTTTCCAGTGTCCCCAGTTAGATAATCGGCAAACTCAAATCCAGAGAGAAACGAAGAGGATGCAAAGCCACTAGGATAACTTGGAGAAATCATCCTGCCAGGCTTGGCCTCTCTTGAAAATCTGACTTTACTCCTATTTCCAGTGATTTCTAGCTTGCTGGTTAAGAACATGAAATTCAGAAACAAAATGCCTGGGTTGCCCTATAGGATCCAATCTCTGCTGGCTATGTGACTCTGGACAAAAGTGAAATAACCTCTCATACATGTTTCTTCACTTGTAAACCGAGGATAAGAATGTATTTGTTTCATAGTGTTTTGTGACGACTGAGTGAATTAACATATGGAAAGTGATCTGACGTGCAGCAAGTAATATATCAGTGACATAACAGTAAGTTCTATAACGCTGTTTGCGGCTGATGCCAAAGCAACTGTGATGACCTCTGTGACCACAGTTATCATGTCCACTATCCCCACCCTCTCCACAATTACCACCACCACCATCACCACCACCACCACCATCACCACCATCACCACCTTCACCACCACCACCACCTTCACCACCACCACCACCATCACCACCTTCACCACCATCACCACCATCACCACCATCACCACCACCACCACCACCTTCACCACCACCACCACCACCACCACCATCACCACCACCACCACCACCATCACCACCTTCACCACCACCTTCACCACCATCACCACCACCACCACCTTCACCACCACCACCACCACCACCATCACCACCTTCATCACCATCACCACCATCACCACCATCACAACCACCACCATCACCACCATCACCACCACCACCACCATCACCACCACCACCATCACCACCACCACCACCATCACCACCTTCATCACCATCACCACCATCACCACCATCACCACAACCACCACCATCACCACCATCACCACCTTCACCACCATCACCACCATCACCACCACCACCACCACCATCACCACCTTCACCACCACCAATCACCACTATTACCATTGCCACTGCCAGCTATAACCAGCGGTACTATTATTACTTCTGCTACTCTGCAATGCTCTGAGAGGCTATGAATTTAACAGTTATTGGTATGGATTTATTGTTCATTATTCTATAACCTACCTGTCACCCAGAAAGACCAACAGTTTCAGTTATCATCTAAGAACTACAGAAAGTGCTGTATAAATACTGGGTAACCAACTGAATTCCCTCCTACCTCAGTGTACTGCTGAGTGACAAGCTCTGGAGTTGGCCCTAAAACCACATAAAAGTCCAGAATTCCTCCTGTGGTACGGTATGTCAAGGCAGGCAAGGGCTGGAAGGTCACGTCTGGAAATGCAGAAAATATCAATCAATATGGAAACCTTCAAGTGAGAAATTACCCCTGAAATTCATACATTCTCCTTCTTCCTATGCCTCTATTGTAGAGTATTGAGAGAAGGTAATTTGTACAATACCTCACAGAATTTTAAAAGTTAAGTGAATGTCTTCAGGGCATCTGCCTGGATTTTTTTCTCTTTGATGCACCTATTACCTTATTATATGTTTTGTCCTTCTGCTCTTTTTAAACTGCTATTATTGATTTTATTTCAGAACAGTTTAAGACTTATAAGAAATTGCAAAACTAGTACTAAAACTTTTCTTGGACACTTCCCCCAGCATCCCCCAATGATAACTCTTATATAACCATTGTATGTCATCAAAACCAGGAAACCAATGTTGATATAATACTATTAACTCAGATACAGGCCTTATTCAGATTTCTCCAGTTTTCACAAGCACGCTCTTTAACTCCACTTCTTGATTCCCCACCCTTTTTCCAATATACTACTCAAATTTTCTTTATACCCTAGTACCCCAAGAGTGAGTGCTCGGACCCAAACTCTCATCACTAAGTCAAATTATATTAATGGCTCCCACTGACTAACCTCTAGGACACGGGACTTCCTTGATTTTGCTATCTCATCCTATATCGTTTATGCCAAATGAGTTAATTCTTATTACTACATTTTGTTGTTGTTTAGTTGTTAAGTTGTATCTGACTCTTGTGCAACCCCATGGACTATAGCCTGCCAGGCTCCTCCATCCGTGGGATTTTCCAGGCAAGACTACTGGAGTGGGTTGTCATTTCCTTCTCCAGGGCATCTTCCTGACCCAGGGATCGAACCTGTGTCTCCTACATTGGTAGGCGGGTTTTTACCGCTGAACCACCATGGAAGCCCATTACTACATGTTACTGAACTGAAATAAACAGAATGAAGAAAAAAAAGAAAAACACTTCCACAAGATAATAATTGTGACTTCAGGGGCAACATGATTGAACACATTCTGAAGTTCCTCAAGAAGGACTGATTCACAAAAACAGAGAAGGTGCCAGCATCACCTTACCCATGGCATTGCTGTTCAGCAGGAGCACTCCATGGGCGCTGCCATCCTCCTCCAGTGCCATGTAGTAGGGGTGGACACCATAGGAGTTCTTCTTGTACTGAGAGAGTCATGGGGAGAAGGGCAGGAGGTTATAAGACAAAGACTGAAAAGAGAGATTGAGAAAAAAAAATAAAAACTCAACAAATTGATCAATAAGGTGTGTCTAGTCTTCTCTGTGAAATAAACATGTAAGAAATAGAGGAGCCTGAGAGTCGACCTGCTTGTCTAAAAGCAGACTGTGAGCATCCGAGTGGGGAGTGGGAAGAGGAAACACCCGCTGTGTGACGTGTACACAGTGTGGGTGGACAGAGGCAACAATCCAGATCCCCAAGTGCTCTGCCCTTACCCCCGGGGGTTGGTCTCGGGAGAACATCCCCCACGTGTTCCATTCCAGGTCTCTTCGGAAGGCTGTGTGCTCAGTTTCCCCAAAGCCATAGAGGTACTTGGAGGGGAGGCGCGTGGAGATGCGGATGAACATGTCATTGAAGGTAAAGCCGAGGAGCTGAGAGTCCCAGCTGCAATACAAGAGGGTATGTTTGGAAAAGAAATGGGCTGTTCTAATGGCTTCAAGCAGGTAAAGTCTCAGGGAAATTGAACTCTTGATTTCCTGTGGACCTCCCACATAAAACATTAAGTCTGTACGATTAAAATACTCCCAGCCACCAGGGCTGCAAGTCCAGGAGCCAGCATCTTTCTTCTACTTTCCTTTATCACTCCCTCCCTTCGGTCCCTCCAGGATACCAGATCCAATCATCTTCATCATCTCAGTTGCCCCCACTTCACAGCAACCCTAGTTTCTGCTCTTGCCCCATCAGAGTCCACTTGCTATGTAGCATCCAGAGTTATTTTTTTTAAGTATCTCACATCATGTCAACCCCTGTTTACAATTCTTCAGTGATTCTCATTGAAGCATCTTGTGAAGTCTTCAAAGCCATTCCTGATCTGAAGCTACCTAAACCCCAGCCTCATCTCCTGCCACTTACCTCCTTATATGTGAAACTACTCCACCCACTCTGGAATTTTTCCCTTTCATAAGGCAAATTTACTCCTATTTCATGGCCTGTGCACTGACTACTCAATCTGTCTGAAATGTTGCCCACTTCTCCTATCTCCACATGGAAGGCTCCTTCTCCTCCCCAAGGTCCTATTTAAAACTCACTTCCTTGGAGACATCAACTGTGACCACAGTATCAAAAGCAGTCACCTCCCTATAATTATCAATTACCCTGTGATTTTTCTGGGCTTCCCTGGTGGCTCAGAGGTTAAAGCGTCTGCCTGGAATGTGGGAGACCCGGGTTCGATCCCTGGGTCGGGAAGATCCCCTGGAGAAAGAAATGGCAACCCATTCCAGTACTCTTGCCTGGAGAATCCCATGGAGGGAGGAGCCTGGTAGGCTACAGTCCATGGGGTGGCAAAGAGTCGGACACGACTGAGCAACTTCACTTTCACTTTGTGATTTTTCCTGCATAGTGTTGTCACTATCTAAATCGCTGCGTATTTTAACTTAAAGTATTTTTGTTATTTCCTTATTATTTTTGTCATAGAAAGAGAGACCTCATCTTCTATAACTACCTAATATGGAGAAGGCATTCCATCAACATTAGTTAAATGAACCCCTAGGTACATGCAATTGACTCAGGAATTACTCCCAGGACACTAAAGATTTCTCATAAGAACAGAAGGAAATGACTTATTCAAGAATCTGGAAATGGCGGGTGCATTGCTTTGAGCAGGGTATCTCCAAGGACACTGGACCTGGCAATGACATGGGGGATCATCAACTCCAAATCAGACTAAGAGCCACTAACATGACAGTGCCTGTACTCTTGCGGCGAATTTCAATCCCAAATGGATTCTTCTTAATGAGGACAGCATAGAGTTGACTCTCAGAGGTGCCAGATGGAACGCTGGGTATGTTGAGAGGGACTGGAACTTCATACCGGTTGTTGCTGGGATCATACATCTAGACCAGAGGAGACAGATTTTAGGTAGATATAGTAGTCATGAAACCTATACCCTTAGCAGAAACCTCCTGTCTTTGACAAAGAGTCTGAACACTATATTTGTCCTCTTTAAGCTCCTGACACTGGGAACTTAGTTAACAAATGGAAGGACACTGTCAGATTTATCATTTTGATCTGAGTCTGCCATAACTTAGGTCTTATGTGATCATGTCTTACAGCAACACATTATTTTCACATTGGTTCTACCTTGGAAAATCAGTCTGGAATTTATGGATATATTCTTTATTATTTTGTTTGTGGGTGTGTCAGTGTACATGACTACCTGAAACTTTTCTGAATTGAAAAAAATTTCTCCCTTAAAAAACATGAACTCTTCTTGACCAAAATAATCATAGATATTCTCCCTAAAAACTGGGGTCTAAGTTGATTCACTGTGTGCCTACTATATTCCTGCCTGATTCTGTACTAGACACAAGGTTTACAAAACTGAGTAAGACACAAGGTTTACTAAACTGAGTAAGACACAGTTACTGCTTTTAAGAAATTCACATGCTAAGAAATTCACATGAAAGGTGAAAGAGCGTGCCCAAAACACCTGAGTGATACATACTATGTACAGCTATACAGAAGTGTTGTAAGATTATAAGGAAGGAAATGCCTATCAGTGTTTCCAGAAGACTGAGATGGTTTCATGGGGAAAGGGGCTGAATCTTCAAAGCTTTATAGCCATTAATCAAGCACAGAAAGAAAACCAAGTCATTCCTGGCAGAGAAATAGACACAAAGGCACAGAGAATTGAAAGAAAGAGGCAATTATTTTGGAGAGAGCTATTGTATAATCCAGGAGGTAGAGCAGGGAAGTGTTAAACCTGAAAAGTTGAGTGAGTTCATTTATTTCAAACCCATTAGGCGCCTACCACATGCCAGTACAAAGGTGAGGATGGAAAGATACCATAGCATCATCCCTGCATTACAAAATGTGGAAGAATTCATAGCCCAGGTTGATATCAGATTGTGAAGAATCTTTCAGGCAATGCACACTGACCTGAATCTTTACTCTCTCAATAAACATTGAGAACTTACTATGTTCTCGGCTTTGTGTTACATCTCAGAAGTACAAAGATGAAAGGACAAATTCTTGTCCTCGAGAAACTTATAGTTCAACAGTGAAAAAGACCGTAAAAATAGCCCATCACTAATGGTACAGATGAACATATTTTCAGGGAAGAAACAGAGGCACAGACGTAGAGAATGGATGTGTGGACATGGCAATGAGGGGATGGATTGGGAGAATGGGAATGACATATACACACTACCTGTGTAAAATAGCTAGTGGGAGCTGATGTATAGCACAGGGAGCTCACCTCAGTGCTCTGTGGTGACCTAGAGGGTGTGATGAATGGGAAAGAGGTCCAGGATATATGCACACATACCGCTGATTCACTGCATTGTACAGCAGAGACTAGCACAACACTGTAAAGCAACTATATCCCAATGTTTTTTAATTACATAAATAAAAAACGAAAAGCAGACCATCACTTGTCCTGAGATGTCATTAAATCACGAAAGAAAAAGAAACCAGTACACTCTCATAGGTATTTCATATATCCCAAATTCAGTGTCCAAAACTGAATTCATCATTGTATTTTGCCTAAGCCCAAATCTTTCCAGTGTTCCCCTTCTGGTTCCCCTTCATGGATGACAGCACCATCCATGTGGAGACACAAGCCAGAAACTTGGCGATTGTCTTGATGTCTCTCCCTCCCTCATGGCCTATTTGTAATCAATCACCAGATCCCATGATGCTACTTCTTATTCTCTTGAAGTTGTCCACGTCTCCCTCTCCTTTCTGTACCTGGTCTAAGCTCAATACCTCATCTGGATTACCTAACTGGTAGCGTCCTAACTTGTCTCCTGTTTCACCCTTGTCCTCCCCACCATTTTTCTTACAGTAGAAACAGCAATCATTTGAAAGTGCAGTTTAGGCCAGGCCTCACTGTCCCATCAATGGTCCCAAATTACTCTTAGGATAATGATCTAGTATATTGTGTGTGTGCTCAGTCACTCAGTCATGTCCAGCTCTTTGGGACCCCATGGACTGTAGCTCACCAGGCTCTCCTATCCCTGGAATTTTCCAGGCAAGAATACTGGAGTGAGTTGCCACTTCTTATTCTAGGGGATCTTCCCAACCCAGGGCTTGGATCTGTGTCTCCTGCATCTCCTGTATTGGCAGGCAGATTCTAGTGCCACCTGGGAAGCCCATGGAGGATAAAATATGTACATCAGCTAATTTTCAATGTGTTTTCAGTTGCTGAAAATCACTAATTTAATGCGTGCAAAAATTCACTTGTCAAAAAATCAGAAAAAAAGCCTTCATTATCAACAGTGCCTCAAAAGCCCATCTGAAATATCAAGACACATTTGCCTTGCTTGATACCTGCCCCAAATGGATGGAGAACAAAGCTATGAAAGTGTGTGCCAAGGACTCGACAGTTTTCAATGGCTAACTTAGAAGAGCAAACTGATTGCATGGTTCTGTGATCCTGACAAGCAAAAAATAATGAAACTAAAAAAGTGCGAAGTAGGAACTTGATACATATACTGTCAACACATACCTTAAACTGCAGCATGTTATCCTTATGGTAGGTCACAGTCAGGCGCAGGGAGTTCACAGGTACTGAGGGGAAGGAGTGGGCATACAGAGAAGTCTTTAAGGAGATGACAGCTGAGGCCCCATGTGAGTCATACTGAACATCACTGACAGAGTAGAGATCATTGACGAAATAGCAAAAAGGGACTCCATGAGAACTGGGCTCCTGAAAAGTGAAGGCAAATTCCGTTCAGCATGAGCTCTAGGATGACCAGATATAAAGGGGCTAGAAAACGCAATTTTCAGGGAGATAAAGATGAAATCAGTCATTTTCTTATATACTCTTTGGTAGTGACATAAGTTTTCACTCCTGGTCTCTGTGTAAAATTTTGTTGAAAAAAAAAAAAGACCCATTTCTGTCCCATCTATTCTTCACATCCAGATAAAAACTCAGGTTACTTTGGAAGTCTGCCCTTTCTATAGATTTTAAGTAGTGACGTAGGCACTGGTGCCATGCTCATGAAATTGTAGATGGAGTGTAAAGGATTTTACAAAACTACTATGAGGTTCCATGCTACATGGGTCAGAATGGCCATCAGTAAAAAGTCTCAAATGCTGAAGAGAGTGTGGAGAAAAGGGAGCTCTCCTACACTGCTGGTAGGGATGTAAGTTAGTGCAGCCACTGTGGAAAACAGTATGAAAGTTTCTCAAAAAACTAAAGACAGAGCTGCCGTAGGATCCAGCAATCCCACTCCCGGGCATACATCCAGATAAAACTGAAATTCAAAAAGATGCATGTACCCCAAAGCTTATAGCTGCACTATTGGCAATAGCCAAGTCATGGTAACAATTTAAAGGTCCACAGAAAGATAAGTGGATGAAGAAGATGTGATATATAGACACAGAGGAATACTACTCATCCATAAAAAAAGAATGAAATAATGCCATTTGCAGCAACAGGGATGGAACTAGAGATTATCATACTTAGCGAAGTAAGTCAGAAAGAGAAAGACAAATACCACAAAGACAGATATCACCTATACATGGAATCTAAAGCATGACACAATGAACCTATCTACAAATCAGAAACAGACTCACAGATGTAGAGAACAGACTCACAGTTGCCAAGGGGAAGTGGGGGAGGGATGGACTCGGAGTCTGGGGTTAGCAGATGCAAACTATCATATAGAAAGTGGATAAATGACAAAGTCCTACCGTACAGAAGTGGATAAATGACAAAGTCCTACCGTACAGCACAGGGAACTATATTCAATACCTTGTGATAAACCATAATGGAAAAGAACATGAAAAAGATAGTCATATATTAATATATGTATAACATAATCATTTTGCTATACAGTAGAAATTAATACATGGTAAATCCACTATGCTTCAATTTAAACAAAGTGTAGAGGATTTTCATGTATATTAACACCGTCAGCATGGTTACCTCCCAGGCACAACCGCGGGCAGTGCAGTTTTCTGCAGAAACACCAGTCTCATCAGGATAACAGTCTATTTTTTCTTCATCCCTTATCTTCACATCCCACTCCACCGTGTATGTTCCTCCCAGAACAAGATCAATTTCTGTGATAAGGGCCACCTGTAGGAATGGGGAAATATCAAGGAAATGCATCCTCAGGACAAAGACCACGCAAGGTATGAGATTTCTTTCAGGAAAGAAAGTAAAAATCAGACCAGTCTCTCAGGAATCCAAGTAACATAGCACTGGAGCTTCCATGAAGAGAAGCGGGGTGGGGTGCAGGGAGTTAGCCAATAACCACAGGGAAAATGGTGCACTTCTATCAGAATCTTGTACATAACATTTTGAAAAGAATCAGGTCAACCACAACCTTCTGTAATCACCCTTTTCTCTCCTCCCCTGACTCCTCTTCCTCTTCCTTATTTTGTCAGGAAGACTCTCTTCCTGACAGCCCCCTTGTAGCACAGCACACACAAGCATGTGGTGTCATCCTCAGCTGAGCCCATCTTCTTGCCCTCCATCCCCGAAACCAGTATTCCCCACAGGTCTGGAGTGGGGGCAAGAACAGAGAAATAAGAATCATATGGCCTGGGTTCTCCCCTCCATCCCACTGAGGAAACTTGGACAGATTCTTTCATTCCTTGGGTCTTAGTTTACCAATTACAAAATTGATAAGTAGACAAAATCGTATCTCCTTCCATTTTTAATATCCTAGTCTCTTCACTGGTCCAAGCCCAGAGCCTCAAAACTTGAAACTTTGAGTTCCATTCACTAATTCAAATATTTAATTTTTTCTATGCGTTTTTCTTCTGGTTGTCTCCTTGTAAAATAGTAACTTCCATAGTGAAAATTCTCATTTGTCTAGAGTCATAAAATCTCACGCTAAGGATTATCATCCTTCCAGTCTCTCCCCAGTCTACGTTCATCTCGCATTTCCCTATACCTCAAAAACCACCACAGAACAACAGTCTCACAATGGTGCATATTGATTCAAGGATCAATAGGAGACCCTTTGAGAATCAGATCACATCCTTCTTAGTTTGGCACCTAAGACCCTCCAAAAGCTGACCACAAGTTAATCTGTCCAAACTAGGCCCTCTTCCAGATGTGGGTCCTGCCTATTCCAGTTATACAGACTCACAGGCTAACAAAAGGCTTTTCTTAGTCCCAGGATTGGCTTATGCTAATACCCCAACCTTGACTGCTTTACCTATGCCAATGCCCTTTCTAGGATAATGGTGCCCATTTGTGAAACAGACTTCTAGCCATGTGCCCAATGGAAAATTCCCTTCTTACTACTTCAGTTTGGAACACCAAACATCCCAAAGAAGAACTTTTTTGTTTTTCAATCCATGTAACACAGCTGCAGCCATTCATAGCTGAGTGCAAGTCCACCAGAAGTGGCTGGCCAGGGGTTTCTTTCTTGATTTAACAGCCTACCCCTCCCTTTCTTTCATCGTCACCTTTCCCTTTTCCTTCCAGCTCCTTCTTTGTTTTAATTTTTATTTTTTTCTTCTAACAAGGCAAGAGTGACTGGAATTAAGCTATCACTTCCAATCACAAGAGAAGAAAAGACCTCAACACTGACAACCCTGAGGCACTGAACCAATGCCAGAAACTGAGCACTTCCTAAACTCTCAACACCATAAGGGAAAAAAAATCCCAGTTTGTTTAAACTACCATTTTGCTGAGTTTCCTGTCACTGGCAGCTGAACAAATCTCTACACAGATGTACCATCTTTAAGGTCCAACTCTAGACCTAATGCCACCAAAGCTTTTGCTCAATGACTCCATTAAGCTTTGAACATGAAATTGGAAAGAACATAAGTTAACATTTCCTAAAGGTAGGATTGGGTTGCCTGTCCACCACCTAAATTCAAATAATAAAAGAGTTGTTTTGTTTGTATATTTATTAATCTATTTATCAAACTGGTAATTAGTTTATTTTCATATGAGCATCTTACAAAGGACTTGCACTTTGCTACACATAACCAGTCATATAATACATTATTTCTAACTTTATAACGTATGCATACTCAATGTATGTTGTTAGGACAAAATGTCCAATGATACCAATATATCATTTTAGTAGAAGACAAAATTTACTTATTTGTCTCCAAATTTGGAAGGTTCCTCACAAACCATGATGACCCCACTGCTCCCTATCCCAGATTATCTTGAACCCCTGTAGAAAACAGTGTTGGGGAAAAGGATCCCTCATAATGCTAAAATTTCAGAGGAATTAATAATAACCTATTCAAGAACACTGTCTCATTAAAAGTGATGAAAAATTCTTTTGTTATTATCACCTAACCAAGTAAGTAGCATTAGCTAAGCTTATCAAATTCATTGACTCAAAATATTTCCTAAGAATGTGTTGGAGTGAGAATCTAGCTCTATAGAGTAAAGAAAAAAAGAAAAGCACCTGAAATTTTAAATTAATGAGAATCCCACCTCAACCCTTCTAGCACCAACCAATCAGCAGCTTTCAGACCCAGTTTTCCTCTGATCCCGTTCCCCAGACTCCTGTCTTTGCTCTTCTTTTGTTCCAGGCAGAGAGGACAGAAGACTGAGGGACAGATAAGGGAAAAGAGAGGAAAGGACCAGTATACTTCCTCCCAGTATCTCAGCAGCCTCCTTGCTCATCCCAGCTCTGGCTCCCTCTTTTATTTTTTTCTATCCTAATCCTCTAACTTCCCCACTTCTGACTTCAGAGTGTGCCCTGGTCCTTTAGGAACCAATGCAACCTTGGCAAAAAAGAACATCTAAGCTATTTACCTGCAGGTTGGAATCGTAAGTGACATTAGGAGAAACTTGAACCGGAACACCGTTCTGTTTCACTGTAACCTTGTTAGGCTCCTGGGTTCCAAGGATTTTAATTTCTTTAAATGCTAAATCATTGGGGTCTGTGTAGGTTGATTGCAAAATCTTAACCTCCAGGCGGTTCTGCAAAACAATTAAACACAAAGATCTGCCTTGAATACACAGATGCTCAAGTCATTCAAAGTCTGTCCTAGACCAGCTACCCAAATGGCCCTGAATGCTTCTTAGTTTTCTCTACTAATGTGCGCTCCAGTACAAACTTATTTTTCCCCTGAGGCAGGGAGAAGGAGGGTGAGAGAAACACATACACACACAAAGGAATTTTTTGAAAATTCATTTAAAAAGACTGACTGCTTTGATTTATCCGTATCATTGTCTGTTTTTACTAACATAGATAATCCAGTTATTGGACATTAAGCCATAAACAGAAATGTGTCCCCCTATTGTTATAAATGAAGCTACAAATACACATATACACAAACAGATAGGAGCTAATCATCAGACCAAAGCTCACACTTAAGATTCATAAAAATATACTACTCACTTGGGTGACGGAGAACTCACATAAGAGATAAAGGTTGTTGGCCACAGTATCTGAAAGAAAGAGAAGGGCAAGTCAGACTCTGCCCAATACAGAAAAACAGATTTCATCCTGGTGCTCCTCGAAGCTGTTACAGGGAAGAAGAAAACCTGACTACAAGTTGGATCTGTTTCCTTTACTTTAACCTCTGTTTCCCATTGCTTTTGTTCACTAAAAGGATACTGTCTATACATAATGGCCTGCCTCGGGGAACCCTGCCCTACTCCTGAATGTTAAATCAAAGTGCCTTTGTTCAGGGAGACATCCTTACCCTAACGGCCTGTGAACAGCTGCAGGAAGGAAGAAATTAACATACCCCCTCTCCAAGGCTGGCCATTCCAGGAGATAAGTGTAAGACTTAGGATCTTTTGACTTCTTCACCTCCTCGTCCTCTAATCTACAAAAGAACCTGACATCCAGACCTTGATATGTGGTTATTTTGAGACATTAGTCTGCCATCTTCTCCATTTGCCAATTTTCTGAATAAAGTCCTTATTCTTTGCCTCAACACCTCGTCTCCAATTTATTGGCCTGTCATGTGGCAAGCAGAGCAAGCTTGGACTCAGTAACAGAGCTTCATGTTGAGAATGACAGATTATAGATAGAGTTTCCAAGGCTGAGCCACTGTTTTCTCTTTTCCTTCCTACCTTAACCTTGAAAAGGTTCCCTCCCAAGTGTTTCCAAAGCATATGCCTCCAGTGAATCTGCTTCCTAAGTTTCAGCCACAAGAATTCTTAGTGACTGGAGACAGACAAATGAGCTGAGAAGTATGGCTAGATGCAGGTGCACTAGGAAAGTGTCCTCTCACTGCCTCACTAGCATGGGCATGTTTTACATGTCCTCCATGCTTGTTCATAAGCATTTGGAGTGAAGGAAAATGCACTGAATGGCAGAAACAGCCTTGAAAACATATTTCAGGGGCTGATTGAAAATCAAATGAGAGCCTATATATATATACAATATAGCTGGCCAGTGGGAGAATTCTAAGAGATGGAGGGGAGTTTTCCTTCCATCCAAGGAAAGCATCTACCATCCTTTCATCTACCACTATTCCTAAACTGCACAACCAAAACCAGAATTCTTCTCTCGGGTGATAAACGCTGCAGTGCCTGGTGAGCTGTCTCCCACCACTGAATGAGCAGCAGGAGAAACTCAAAGATGACGTCTGGAAACCCCAATGTGGTGCTCACCTTTTGTTTCCCCATCATCCCAGAAAAGTTCGCCTTTTGCTTCTTTGTTCTCATCCAGGGCAATGATTAGACCGAGAGGGTTCCGTCGACTGTGGGAAACAAGATTTATGTGAGAGCCAAAGACTTGGGGCTCAAAGAATTTTGCTAAATGAGCTGTGAAGGATTCCATCAGATTTCAAGTGGGAAAGGTTCCTAGCAGCAGATGGCTCTGCTCATCTTCAGGCACAAAGGCAAAATCTACAGGGGTGTCATTTTCCAGAATCACTAGTGTCACAGGAGACAGAAATACGCCAAACACTGGCGAGAAACATCTATGTAGGAGGCAAGAATTTAATCACCAGAATTGCTACAATAAAAGCTGTTAATGCTCTTATTATTTTGAATACAGACTATTAGAAGAGAAATCCTAGATGATAATTGGTTCAGCCTAATTATTTTATAGCTGATACATGCAGGGGAAGTATTCACTGAAGTCAGGAGGACATATTTTTTTCCCTGCCTAAGAACCACGTTGACTAAGAAACCAAGAAAATACAATAGAATCCATCTGTATGAGGACAATTTTCCTAACTTGATTATTTTCAGTTCATTTTGAGACAGAAAAAGGAAACATTCTAATTATTTGCTACATAACTTAGAACAGCAGTCCCCAACCTTTTCGGCACCACGGACCAGTTTCGTGAAAGACAACTTGCATGGACCAGGAGTGAGACAGGCGATTTGGGGATGATTCAAGTGCATTACATTTATTGTGCACTTTATTTCTATTGTTACTATATCAGCTCCACCTCAGATCATCAGGCGTTAGATCCTGGAGGTTGGGGACCCCCACTTAGAAAATGAAACACACGAAACCACTCAAAAGATGCTGAAATATATGGACATAGAGACAGAGAAAGGAAGAGCAACTGCATTTGAAAATCTCTCCCTATTTCATCCTCCCCTAAACCACCTCCCAATTTCTGGCTCCTGCTGCACCCTTTACATCCCCTACTGTATTCTTTCACAGTTCAGCCTTCCACTGTGCCCTGAGCAAGCCAGATTCCATTATCAACAAAGGCACTTGCTTTCATTCAACACACACAAACTAAGTAGCTTTCAATGCTAGGAAGTCTAAGAGATACAAAACCAAACAGACCACAGCTCCACTGATGACCTTAAATATTGTAAGAAATATTAAACATATTTACCAAATAATCAAAGCAGAAGGTTGAGTGGCACAGAAGTTAAAATCCTTTCAGGAGTCCATACTGATATTTCTAGCATTATAGTAGCCAGATATGCTGGAGGCTGCCGTATACTCTGAAGATGTATGTACATGCTTAGTTGCTCAGTCCTGTCCAACTCTTTGTGACCCCATGGACTATAACCCGCCAGGCTTCTCTTGGGATTTCCCAGGCAAGAATACTGGAGTGGGTTGCCATTTCCTACTCCAGGGGATCTTCCTGATCCAGAGATCAAACCCACATCTCTTGCAATCTCCAGCATTGGCAGGCAGATTCTTTACCACTGGGCGCCCTGGGAAGCCAATAGCCTGAAGGACTTGTCCACTAAAACATTACTTGGCTCAGATAAATTAGACACCTGAAGGTTGCTAATGTGAAACCCAAGGTGACAGCAATCCTCGTTTGCAACCGAAAAGAAGGCTAATCATCTCTGAAGGAATGAGACCTATAATTGGATTCTCACAGTCACCGCATTTGAAAAACAAAAAAAATTACTAAACACATAAGGTAACTAGCCAGCATGAAAGATAGATGGCAAAAGCAACTAACAAGAGATTTATTACGAGTCTACTAAGAATTTCAGAGACTAGAAATCTCAGCTGCAAAGTATAAAGTAACTATGACTGAAATACTTAACAATGTTAAGAAGGGGGGAAAATTAGCTAAGCAGTAAGAAAGTATAAATAATAAGCAGAAAGCTGCAAGTAGCAGCACTCCCTGTGCTGGAGTTTTGGGGGAGGATTTCCCACAGAAGAAATCTGAGTTTAATTTGAAAGATCATGCCACTCCAGGTTCAATGCACGATACTGGATGCTTGGGGCTAGTGCACTGGGACGACCCAGAGGAATGGTATGGGGAAGGAGGAGGGTGGAGGGTTCAGGATGGGGAACACATGTATACCTGTGGCGGATTTATTTTGACATTTGGCAAAACTAATACAATTTTGTAAAGTTTAAAAAAAAAAAAGAATGTATCAGGCAAAGAATGTTGAAAAGGACAATAAATAGAGAAGCCCAAAGGCAGGGAAAGAGGTGAGCATGTTTGGATAATAACGAGCTTTTTGGCATTGCTAATCTAAAGATGTGTAGCAAGATGTGTCAGGAGACACGTTTGTTAACTTGAAACCAGATTATGTGGCCTTTAACACTCTGCTAATGACAGATTTTGGAGTTTAACCTGGGAAGCAATAAGTTGATATCCTCATTTTGGAAAGACAGTTTTGGTACCAGTACGCAGAACAGCATAAAGCTGAATAAAGAAAAAGAAAGAAGGTGGTACTGGGTGTATAAATATTTTCCATCAATATTACAAAGTCAAAATTTGAAAAATTATGGTAGGAAGGAATGTTCAAAAGAAAAGGGTTCCTAACCTCCAAAAAAATTCCCTATTAAAAGCTAATAAGCTAATAATTTAGAGACATGAATATGAATATGAGTCTCTTTAGTATCCAATGGAATGTATAATTTGAGAATCAAAATCATCAAGGAGAAAGTAATGACATGAAGGAGATTTGAACTGCACAGGAAATAATTTTTGAACACTGTTTTGCATCACAAGATGCTCATGGAAAGAAAGGAACAGGAAACTGAAATTATAGGGGAGTGGAAATGGACCCAAATCCCTAGAAATGGGGTGTCAGGAGCATAGCACAGTGGAATGATGGTCCAATTAAGGCAGCTGGGGAGATCAACATGTTCCCCAAAACATGAGACTTTCAGGGCTAACACTGAAATGGTTCTAGGAAAACTAGGAAGGTTCACCACTGCAGATGTCAGTATGTTTCGAAGAGACAGTCAGAAGGGTTAAGGAAGGACAGAGATTCAGGTCTTTGAAAATCCATCTGGATGCAGCTCTAAATCACAGCTTCTCCAGAAGAGGCCTAGGGAAATCTAGGGACAGCTTGATGACCTCACACACACACACACACACACAAATGCCGTTCCTCCCCACAGTCCATGCAATGCATCAGCCTCTTCTACGTAGACAACAGATGGGAACAGAAATGACGGAAACCCCCGGCCACACTGTACCTGGCCACCGTGGTCGTGGCTGGCTGCTGCGTGGGGAAGATGTAGCCTCCTCGCAGGTGAAGTCCAATTTTGTCTCCAGGAAGTTCCATCTCCACTTTTTGCTTCCTCCATCTCACTTGGCCCCCCTGAGGCACACAGACAACTCAAACACGTCCACATGCACGGGTCACCTCTTAACCACACGCTGACTTACTTACAGCTGTCTCCTTCTCCCACCTAGCTGAATTGCTGTCTAGCCAGGCAATCAAACAAGAAAAGGGAAAGAATTTAATAACAACAGGTTCTGGAATCAGTTGAGGGCTTGGGGGAACACAATGTCTCGCTGAGGCTATTTGACATACATTGTGGGAACTGAGCGTGCTAAATAAGAATCTGGCTCAAAACCAGGCTCAAATTGTCTACTGGCCCCAGTATTTGCCCATGAGACCTTCTACTTCCGTCTAAATTTTATTGCTGAATAAAGTACATGGAAGTATCTTTTTCAGATTTCATCATGACTGATGTCAAGTGACCTAGGCTCACTTTATTGACTCAGCTGTGAAATTACTACTGGAAGCACAGCAGAAACATTCCTCAGTACACAGATAAATGTTTCTCTCTGCCTAGAGGTATCCTGTCTATGCAGCTTGAAAAGTGGAGAAAAGTCAAAGCTACTTACAGTCTCATAGTCATACCAGACAGCGTCAGGCATGTATGCGGTCACTTTCTCTGCACCCTGAAATTAAAACAAAACCTTGTCCTTCATGGCCCAGCCTCTGAAGGAGAAAAAAAAAATGGATTTCTTAGCATTCCCTAGGGAAATTCTTCAATGTGTACTGAGAATGCATACATGGCCTTTCTTTTCTCTGTTATCAACTCGTGCTTTTCTTCTAATAGAGGCGATAACTTGGCAACTCAAAGAAAAACCCCAGGTGGAATCACATTAGGAAGAAGAATAATAATACTGAAACACATGTTGTGATAAAATAACAGTTCCAGGTTTACACTGTATACCGCATTTAACCTCCCCAAGAGTCCCCAGTGATACGGGCTATTGTTATCTCACCTCACAGCCGAGGAACTAGCCCGTCATTTCCCCCAGATGTCACTGTGCCAAGTGGCAGAGGTGACAACCAACACCAAGGTCAGCCTGACCTTAGAATGAGTGCTAGGGCACTGCTCCATCCTGTCTCTCCATCACGGAGCAAGTTATGATCTGCTAGGTGACTCTGACAATGCATAGGACCGTTCTTGATCCCAGAGTCACCCATAGATGCTTCTACATTGATTGGAAACTTGGTCAAGGACAAAAGACTCCTAGAGACAAAATGTGTATCCGTCTTCCCCAAACTCCAGCACACTGCCTTTAAGGCTGCCCCAGCCAGCATGTAGGAAATGGTTTGGGAAT
Source organism: Bos grunniens (assembly GCF_055505025.1). Classification (NCBI taxonomy): domain Eukaryota; kingdom Metazoa; phylum Chordata; class Mammalia; order Artiodactyla; family Bovidae; genus Bos; species Bos grunniens. The sequence continues at coordinate 14,898,994 of NC_141168.1, forward strand.
AGGAAGAAGATACATGGTTGCAAGAAGGGAGGAGTTTGGAGTTTGGGAATAGGAAGAAGATACATGGTTGCAAGAAGGGAGGAGTTTGGAGTTAGCCTGAACAAAAGCAGAGATCGCCATGGTTACTCTCTGGGAACACTTGCCTCATCCAGGACTGGAGTGATGAGGAGGCCCGGCCCCCATAAAAACTGCTGGTGCACATCCCAGGTGTTGCTGTCCTGGTAGAACCTAGACATGGAGAAATCTTCCCTGAGATCTGGGCCAGAGCTTTCTGGCGGCTCTCCCCCAAGCCTGTCTAAAACCTGCAGGCTCCCTGCCTGGGGCAAATTCTCCCAACTATTCTGTGACCCCTATTCAATCCCTAGCCCTCCCCGCACTCCTGCAGGCAGACCCAATTTCTCAGCCTCTGTACCCTCCTATGCTTCCCCTAATTTGGACAGAAATTCCTATTTCAGTACTTGTGCTGGGCAGGTTCCAGGCTATAATTCTATTTGCCATATCTCCCTTCAAAAATACAACAAGCAGGATATTTGAAAACTTCAGCTGACTATCCAAAAAGAATTGGATCTGATCACCCTCCTTCCAAAAAAAAAAAACAATTAAAAACTTTACTCTTTTCTCTTTTAGGATACCTGCGTTTTAACAGATAATTCCAGGAGATAGCAAAACCTTACCCACAAGAATAAATATATATCATAATATATATTAAATAATATAATACCTGAAGCCTAAAATGTCAGAAAAATAAGGAAATTAACTGTGTTTTGATTTTGACAAGAAAAAGTCTCTTTATTTGTAGAGTGTAAAATTATTCTGTTAATTTTAATAAATGAGACCTAGATTCTATTTTTTTTTTATTGTGATGTGACCAATATAGACCTCAAAGATGTCCCCATTGATTACCAGCAAGTACATCCTCCAATATCCAGGTATTTGGCTTTCAGAACATCTGTGCTCAAAACTGTTAGAATGAATCACGTACAAGCCAATCAATAAAACTGGTTGAATTCTATGTCCAAACTGAGGCTTTGATCTAATTAACAGCAAACGCTGCTGCTGCGTCGCTTCAGTCGTGTCCAACTCTGTGCGACCCCATAGACAGCAGCCCACCAGGCTCCCCTGTCCCTGGGATTCTCCAGGCAAGAATACTGGAGTTCAACCTAATATCTTTGTTTTTGTGGGTCGCTTCAGTCGTGTCCGACTCTTTGCCACCCTATGGACTGTAGCCCGCCAGGCTCCTTTGTCCATACTATTCTCTCCAGGCAGAAACACTGGAGTGGGTTGCCATGCCCTCCTCCAGGGGATCTTCCTGAACCAGGGAATGAATCCGAATCTCCCCCATCTCCTGCGCTGCAGGCAGATTCTTTACCCACTGAGCTACCCGGGAAGGCCAGTTGAGGCAGGGTCCCCACCTAAACCACAGCCTCTGTCTCAAGCGGGCTAGCTCCACATAAGCTTCCCAGCATCATTTCAATCCTCAGTTTCTGAACATGGCTTCCTTCTCCTGATCCTGCTGGGGCCACTCAGAATGCCAACCCCACCACAGAGCTACTCATTCTGCAGCCACTAGAGGGCCCCACAGCATCATCTCGGAAGCAAGAACACACCCTCTCCTAGTACAAATCTCTACCTAGTGAGTATTTCCTCACAGCTGCTTCCAGCCCAAAAACAGGATTGCCTGAAGACCCCAGAGATACCTGCTGGCTAATCTGTTGAGGCATCAGTTCATACTAAGCGACCCTAAGGAGAGTCTCTTAAAAGTGCTCTTTGTTAGAGTCAAATTAGATACTCATTGGGTGAAGATAAAAATTCTGATTTCTGGAAATCCTGCATAGTAGTATTCTTATCAGTGTGTAAATGACAGGCTCATTCCTAGAGCCCAAACAGGGTGCATTACAAAAGCGACCATCAGCTCCAAGATATCAAAGCCTTTAAATCAATGGTCCCCAACCTTTTTGGCACCAGGGACCAGTTTTACAGAAGACAGTTTTTCCATGGACTTGGGAGGAAGGGGTGCTGGTTTCAGGATGATTCAAACACGTTACATTTATTGTGCACTTTATTTCTATCATTATTACATCAGTTGCTCTTCAGATCATCAGGCGTTAGATACCAGAGGTAGGGGACAATTGCTTCTCTTGTGGCTCAGCTGGTAAAGAATCTGCCCACAATGTGGGAGACCTGGGTTCCATCCCTGGGTTGGGAGGATCCCCTGGAGAAGGGAAAGGCTAGCCACTCCAGTATTCTGGCCTGGAGAATTTCATGGACTGTGTATGGTCCATGGGGTCGCAAAGACTGGGACTTTCACTTTCAGAGAAGCTAAGGAAGAAAGAACTTAAATGATTTGTCTAAGGTATGGAGTTAGTTGGGAGAACAAAGACCCCAACTCCCATGACTTTTAGAACACTTCTCGTTCCCAAAGGGATAAGGCTATACCACTTAAATATACTTAAAATAGCATTGACATATAGGCAGTAATAGAATTGTAAATGCCAAATGATTATTCAAGTTGAAAAAATATATCTGATTAACTGGATTGTTTTAATTTTCCCACTTCCATTTGATGATACAGTTTCACCCAGTTGTATTGATAAAATTCCTGTGGATTAGATGAACTTACTCATGCAGAAGGGGCCTGGCCACGGTGTCCCCGCGGCTGTGAGCACGGTAGAAGAGTGTGTAGAGATAGGGCAGAAGGGTATAGCGGATGGTCAGGTAGTGCCTGGAGGAATTCAACAGCAGTGAGTCAGGGCCAAAGGAGGCTGGATCCTGGGCCTGGGAAGAAACAAGAGGTGGTTGTTGTCATCTGGTTTTGATCTCGGAGAAGCAGCAGTGAGCGGTGAGTTCCCTGCTCAGGAATTGAACCTGGGTGACCTGAATCAAAACCAGTAATCCTAGCCACTAGACCAGCAAGGGTTTAGAGGCAAGAAGCACATTTTCCCAGGCTCTTGCCTCTGTTTGAAAGCAAGAATGTTTCAAGGAGGCGAACCATAAAAGCAGGTGCAAAGTTTATTATTAGAGACAGCACAAGTGTGAGCGCACACAGAGAAACAGCCTGTTTAATTAAGACAGAAGCAAGGCAGAGAGGCATACCTGGATACACAGGGTGTGGGCATTCCCCCCCCACCCCCCCCCACCCCCGCCACTGCCCCCGGATGGAGGAGGGGCTCAGTGAACAGGTGGTTAAGTCATTTATATGGGGCAGTTCTTCTGGGTCTCTGTTTACCTTTGGCCAACTATCTAGTTTCTTTTTCCACTTCTGACCTGTCCTAGGACTCTCCCCAACATGCAATGTGCAACTTTTTCCCAAGATGGGGAAAAAGTCCAGTCCTATGGGGGGCCTTAGCATCACCTATTCTGGGGTGGTACACTCTCTTTTCGATCCCCAAAGAGCCTTCCTGAACATGTGCAGTGTTTCCCTTGCCCCAGGGAGGGGAAATGACCTTGATCCTTTACTCAGGCAGGGTTTGACTCTTCTCTGTTCCTGCCACGACAGTTAAAAAGTGCCCCGTCTGACTATTTACCCTGCTCTTGTTTGGTTGGTTTTTTTCTATCTCAAAGTGCAAATCAGAGGCTGTAAATACCTAGCCTGTAAATACCTAGCCTAGGTTGTAAATACCTAGCCTGGAGTCCACTTGCCTCCTTCCTCAGAAAATGCAAACAGGAGGCTAGTGATAAATGCCTCGCCTGGAGCCCATCTACCTCAGAAGGATCTGCAGAAACCAGATTCTATTCATCGCAACTAAGAGTTTTATTCCTGCCAGACCTGGAGCTACCTTGCAACTTTGCTTCTGAGCAATAGGGTTGAGAAAAGAGAGTTCATTTCACCCAGTCAGTGGATGCTCTTCACCCTGTAAGGCCTTCCCCTCGTTCATTCTAGGGGTGCTCTCTCGGCAGTGCATGCTTGCTTAGTTGCTCAGGCGTGTCTGACTCTGCAACCCCATGGCTCCTCTGTCCATGGGATTCTTTCCAGGCAAGAATACTGGAGTGGGTTGCCATTTCCTCCTCCAGGGGATCTTCCCGACCCAGGGATTGAACCTGAGTCTTCTGTGTTTCCTGTATTGGCAGGTGGATTCTTTACTGCTGAATCATTGGGGAAGCTCTTCTCTCTTGGTAGACTCCATTTAAATATCTGAAGTATTTCCTCATTTTTATTCAAAATGAGTAACATAGATAATGTGTCTAGAGGTTTGATTGAAAACCTTCACAGACTTGCCATTTCTTTGACTGCTGCAGCAGAAATAGCAGCAGCCACAGCAACAGAGCATTGTAATGGCACACCAGGAGTTCTGGTCAATTGCAAACAGTGGTCCCAGTTAGCCTAAGTGAAGCACCAGGGAGGAGGCTGGCTCAACAGATTTCCAGGTGAGGATGAAGGTAGATCCAGTCCTACTGAATGCCAAGTCTATTTTGATCATGTCTCCTGGGAGACTAACTTGCCTTGTAGCCTTGGCCATTGTGATTCCTGGAAAATGGATAGAACGCTCCCAGCTGCATCCACCGTCTGCAGAGCTCTTCAGAAGTATCCAGCATAAAGCCACATATGTCAGCGCCCACCTGGAAGGACACACAGACAGTGACAGCACGTGGGCCTCACTTCCACTGCTGCCCCTGCTCCTGGGCTGTGCTTTCTACCGAAGACCTGCCAACCCGGCTTGGCTGACCTCTCCCTGAGAAGGCGAATGCAGTGTGATGGAATTGGGCTGTGTCCCATGTCCACTCCTTACTGCCAGGTGACTTCAAATGAGTTCCTCAACCCTCTGTGCCTCAGTTTCCTCATTTTATTAAAGCAGGCATTCTAGGGTTTAGTAAATGAGATGATATAAGTAAAACATGTGACGTACAATAGCTTTTTGGTGAATAGTAACTAGAAATACTGTTGATATTATCACTTTTACCACAGCACTGGCACAATTAATTTTCCAATGGCTAAATCTAATCAGGTCATTCATCTCTTCAAAAATATCCAGTGTCTCCTACTGCTCGTCCTCCTGGTAACTCATGGTAACTGGTTGCAACTCACCTTTCCAGCATCATTTCTCATTCCAGTCCTACATACCCATCCTTACAGATACATCAAATGCTCCCTCTTGCTGGTCTTGTTCAAGTTTATTTCTCAGTCTTAAGATGATCTCCCCTAACCGTTAGTCTGATAAACATACCCACTTTTAAGGTTAAACTCAAGTGCCATCTTCTTTATGAAGTCACTATTGACTTCTTCCCGTGACTCCCCTTGTTTCTTGTAATCTGATTAGAGTTGAAAATTCCCTTTCTTGGGATTTCTTTTAACATTTAAATTATATGTTCCTGTTGGCACTATTACCCTAGCTTGCCATAATTATGTGTGTGAGCTTGTGTATAAACTTGGCGGGGAGGGAAGGAAGGTGTTTCCATTACTATATGTATGTTTCTCTTCATGTACGCCTAGCTCAATACTTTGCTCAGAGTAAGAGCTCAATAAATAGATATGTCGAATTTAACTAAAATATCCCAAAGCCATCTCTAGGACGCTGATAGTGTTGTGCTTCCTCATTTGGATGCAAAATACACAGATGTGTTTCATTTGTGAAAATCCTCATCTGTAACCTTATAGATATGTGCACTTTTTCACATGTAGGTTGTACTTTAATTAAAAAAAAAAATGTTCCAATGATACCACTTCAAGGTGGTATCAAGCTTCTATTTTTATAAGGCAGTACAGTAAAGAATGTCATGGTATCAGTGTCATACTAATGTAGATGGAGCAGTGCTCACCAGACCCTTAGCCCTGGGCTGCGGAGGGCAGAGGAAGGAAGGTTTATTATTTGGAAGCCATCTAGAATGAGGCATTCTGGGGACTGCCGTGTGGACTCACCATGGGGATACCAAACAGGTTGAACTCAAGCATGCCAGGGATGGACCATCGAAGGTCGCTCCAGGTGGCGGCATTGTCTCCTAGCCAGTGGGCTGCAAACTTGCCAGAACCCGCAAACGTAGAACGGGTTAAAATGAGGCTTCTCTTGTTGGGGAACACAGTCTTGACAGTTCTAGAAAGGGAGAGAGGGATTCAATGTGTGACCTTAGTGAGTCTTAGCCCAGAGGTTAATGTGATGCTACTGAAGCTCTCAAGTTAATACCCTACTCTTTTCTTCTAGTTCTCTCCTGTAGGGCTAGATTTGCTATGGGGAGCAGACTGCCCCACTGGGTATGTTTATATTTTATTTTGTTTTAGGCATTCTATGTACATCATTAACTCCATAAAATCAAATTTCAGTACAAGGATACTGAGGTGGTACCTAAAATCCCAAAGCACATGAAGTCTGTAAGTTACTTAACCCTCCGTACACCAGTCTATAGAGTATGGCAGAGAGGAAAATACATGAAACCTTGGACTCGTGCAGAAATGAGTCCAAACTTTGCTCTTACAATTTATTAGCTGTTTGACCTTGGTCGGGTTACTTCCCTTTCTTTCTTCCAATTTTCCATTCATGCATGTATTCATTCTTTCTTTCATTATATACATTCCATAAATATTTATTAGCTTCCTTCCTCCCTTTGGGTTTCCCTGATAGCTCAGTTGGTAAAGAATCTGTCTACAATGCAGGAGACCCCAGTTCAATTCCTGGGTCAGGAAGATCTGCTGGAGAAGGGATAGGCTACCCACTCCAGTATTCTTGGGTTTCCCTTATGGCTCAGCTGGTAAAGAATCCACCTGCCATGAAGGAGACCTGGATTCAATCCCTGGGATGGGAAGATCCCCCGAAGAAGGGAAAGGCTATCCACTCCAGTATTGTGGCCTGGAGAATTTCATGGACTGTATAGTCCACGGGGTCGCAAAGAGTCGGACATGACTGAATGATCTGCACTTGCATTTTCACTTTCTTATCTACGTGCCCAGAATTTTCTTTATTCATTCAATAACAACAGCCTTACTTATCTTGCCAAGTTCTAAAAAATAATAGTAGCACCTGGAATCTGACAAGACTAAGAATCTGGTCATGTATTAAGTCTCTCTGATCATGTGTTGAGCCCACATGATAATGGCCTTACTCTGCAGTGGCGATGGCCATGGAGTAGCCGTACAGATTGTGGACGTCGTAATGCTGCCCCCAGTGCTGCACTGCGTCCATGCAGATGCTCTTGCTGAACAGGTACCCATCCAGGATTTCTGCGACAAAAGAGGGTTCGGTCAATGACAGCCTGAGCTACACATTCCCCGTTTCTCAACTATCACCAGACAAGGCGGCTCCCTGAGCAGGCAATTTTATGGCCACCTTGGAAGTGGACATACACCATCCGCACAATCAGAGAGCTATATACACAGTAGTTTCTCTGTTATGCAAAACAATTGGGCTGACTTGACACCCACACACATCCTCCCACCTGGGTGCTCAGGTGACCAGAAACAAGAACTTAGAAGTAAGTGGGTCCAGTTAGATTTGAAGTTAAATCTGAAGTCTGCAGACTTAGCTGAGTGATCCAAGAACAAAAATATTTATTAAAAATAAATTTCTATCCCTTCTCTCTGTTGACCAAATACTATAAAGGATGATCGACCAACCTGTCTTTCATTCATCCAATCTTCTCTGCTCCCTTCACACCACTCTGGTTCAGATCCAAATTACTTTGGATCTTAACTATTGCAATCATTTCCTTAATGGCTTATTTACCTCTGATCTATCGACTTTCTAATTCATATTAGAAGCACACATAATGCCAGATCAGTATTTCCAAAACCATTTGACTGCCCTATTTCCATTACTGAAATATTAGTAATTTCCATCAGCAAAAGAATGAAGCCTCCCATCTAAGTCCCTCACTGTTTAGTCTTGATCCATTTGTTACAATTTCCTATTTTCTTGTCAGATTCAGTTCAATTCAGTTGCTCAGTTGTGTCCGACTCTTTGCGACCCCATGAACCACAGCACACCAGGCTTCCCTGTCCATCACCAACTCCCGGAGTCCACCCAAACCCATGTCCATTGAGTCGGTGATGCCATCCAACCATCTCATCCTCTGTCACCCCCTTCTCCTCCTGGCCTCAATCTTTCCCAGCATCAGGGTCTTTTCAAATGAGTCAGCTCTTCACATCAGGTGGCCAAAATATTGGAGTTTCAGCTTCAACATCAGTCCTTCCAATGAACACCCAGGACTGGTCTCCTTTAGGATGGACTGGTTGGATCTCTTTGCAGTCCAAGTGACTCTCAAAGGTCTTCTCTAACACCACAGTTCAAAAGCATCAATTCTTTGGCACTCAGCTTTCTTTATAGCCCAATACATGACCACTGGAAAAACCATAGCCTTGACTAGACAGACCTTTGCTGACAGAGTAATGTCTCTGCTTTTTAATATGCTGTCTATGTTTGGTCATAACTTTCCTTCCAAGGAGTAAGTGTCTTTTAATTTCATGGCTGCAATCACCATCTGCAGTGATTTTGGAGCCCAGAAAGATAAAGTTAGCCACTGTTTCCACTGTTTCCCCAACTATTTGCCATGAAGTGATGGGACCGGATGCCATGATCTTAGATTAGAAGTCTTCAAAAGATGCTATAATTTTAGCAGTTTATTCCTTTCTTAATCAAGATACTATTTCTCTGTGAGCCTCTAGTTTTCTTCAAAATACAACAAATGCTGTGATCCTAGGACCACACCCTGGGAGATGCTATTGGTCAAAGTTCAATCAGATCTCTCTAGCATTCTATTCACTGACACTGACTTTGTCCTCCCAAGCCATGGGTTCTGGCTTCCTCTCATCCTGTCATCCAAATCTCTTCTTCACTCTCTTGACTTGACCAAACTTGACTTCATCTGAAGACCAAACCTAGTTATCTGGTCTCTCTCTGGTAAGCCCTGACCTCTCTGGGTCCACACTTGAGAGCAGAATGAACTAACTGCTAGCCTCTGGTTTCTGTACCATATCTTCTCCTGACTTTCCCCTAGAAACAGCTCAGATGTAAGCAGAAGGACTAGGTTGCCCCTTTTGAATTTATGCCTCATCTAAGAAAGCAGGGTGTTTTGATTTTCTTCTCTGGTTTTCTTTATATGGTACCCACATTTTCCTTCCTCTATGCAATTTATGTACAAAGACCCTCAGCAGGTTGTTCATATCTATCCTTATGAATTTAAAATATGAGATATGTGTTGCCACTTTAATCAGACTAATCAATGCTTACTGGGAGTGAATGGGGGATAATTTAGATTGCTCGTGGAACATCCTGAAACTGAGCCATCCACAAAGTTGGCAACTTCATTCATATCCTACAAGACAAAGAGCAAAAACTATTAAGAAAGAATAACATTTCTTCATATGTTCTACAGATGGTGTCTTTTTTTTAAGGACTCAGAGAAATAATTCTACACATTTCTTTTCTAAAGAGGTCCTTAGGTTAAAGAGAGAAACAGATGGTCCTGCCCTGTCTTCCCTACCCATTGAAGGCTTTGTGGAGAAAGTTGTTAAAATCCCTTCAGAATGACATATGTCTTCAATCATTTAAACTGAAATATTTCTCAAAATATTGGGTTGGCCAAAGGTTCATTTGGGTTTTTCCATAACATCTTACAGAAAAACCTGAATGAAATTTTTGGCCAACCCAATATTAGGTGAATCATATTTCAATTTATATGATCCCATATAAATCAACTTATATTGATGCATTCTCTAGATATGCAAATATAGCTATGAATGTACACATATATAAATGCATTTGCATATATAAACATATTGCAGAGAGAGTGAGTGAATAAGCAGGTACCCACAGCTGTGCAACTGAGAGGTCTGTAAAGATGCACACGGAAATACTGATAGCAGATGCCCTTGGTTGATATCATTTTCACTCTTCTCATCTGTTTAGCTCTTCTGTTTGCATTTTCTACCTTTCCCTTATAAATAGAAAGAATTTCAATGCTAACACTCCCTAAATTGTGTTGAACACCTCCGGCTCTGCATTGGTTTTCATTCGATATTAGTCTATGAGACATTTGTCTGTTCTGTAGCCACAGTTCTGTCCACACCTGAGTACTCTGGCTCTGGTCAGTGTATCCAACTTGTCCAAATGAAAGAGCCCTGAACTGGCCGTTGAACCATTCAGTTACTTTGTGACAATAACAATGTCTTCCCTGGTGGCTCAGATGGTAAAGAATCTGCTTGCAATGCAGGAGACCCAGGTTCAGTCCCTGGGTCAGAAAGATCCCCTGGAGGAGGGCATGGTGATCTACTCCAATATTCTTGCCTGGAGAATCCCATGGACAGAGAAACCTGGCGGACTACAGTCCATAGGGTTGCACAGAGTCGGACACGACTGAGCCACTGAACACACACAGACTTGGATAGAACTGATTCCTGAGTTTACTTCCAGTTCTAACAATCTGCTTTTGAGTCTAAGCTACCTGTCTTGGTAAGGTTATTTGAATAGTAAGAGAGGGAATACTTAGAATTACTGCCACTCTTGCTTTCCTCTCCTCTTGACCCTGAGCTCCATGATTCAGTGACATAGAGATACACAGTCTGAATGTTAGCTGCCTACTCAACAGAATGTTAAGAACTCTAGATAATAATTGAGAACCTACTGTATAGCTCAGGGAAATTTACTCAGAGCTCTATGATGACCTAAATGGGGAGGAAATACAAAAATGAAGGGATGTATGTATACATAAAGCTGATTCACTTTGCTGTACAATAGCAACTAACACAACACTGTAAAGCAACTATACTTCAATAAAAATTAATTTTAGGGAAAGAGAAAAAAATGTTAAGAACTCACAATCCAGATTCCATCAAACTCTACTTGACTGTGGAAAAGCTCAAATTCATTTGTCCACCAAGCAGTACACTTAGGGTTGGTGTAATCAGGAAACACAGTTTTTCCAGGCCAGACCTGCAGAAAGAAAAGAAAATAATTAATCAGAGAAAGTTAAATGAATACAGAATAAAATAGAGTAGAGTACTTTACAAAGAAATTCCTAATATGATTATGGCAACAGAGCTGCCCAGACATAGGTCATTTTCAGTTAAGGATGTGAAGCACTTCAAATACTTAGGATAAATAGGAGTTGTCAACTTAGGATAAATAGGAGTTGTCTTCAATTTAACACTTGAAGAAAAGAAGTTATTTAAAAAAAAAAAAAAAAAGATTAAATCATTGTTAACGTTCAACTCCCAATCCCAGGAATGATAAATGAGAGAATGGTGGTGGTTTAGTCACCAAGTCCGGTCCGACCCTTGTGATCCCATGGACTGTAGCCCGCCAGGCTCCTCTGTCCATGGGATTTCCCAGACAAGAATACTGGAATGGGTTGCCAGTTATTCTCCAGGGGGTTTTCCTGACCCAGGGATCAAATCCAGGTCTCCTGCATTGCAGATGGATTCTTTACTGACTGAGCACAGGGGAAGCAAATGAGGAAGAGTACTGTGTAATTTCAACTGATGCATCACAAGTTGTATGTTCCAACCATCAATCACTCTTCTCTATTGTCTTCCTATCCACTTCCTGTCAGACACTATGCACTCAGGTCAGCAGAGATATTAGAAGTGAAGCAGCAGATAACACTTTGATGGAAGACAAGGACAAATAGAAATTTGAGAATGAACGTCAAACTTGTCAGATAACAGAAAAATTGAGTAAAAAAAGGAATTAAAAAGTTCCACTGGATTTCCCAATTTGAAAATAACTGGTTCCATTTGTCAGAGGAGGGATGGGGGGAAAAAGCAGACTGAGGTCAGCTAAAGAGCAAATGGGGAGTGAAGAAGGAAATATTCAGTATCTACGTCTATTGTTCAAAGGGACTTTGCTATGAAGGGAATGTAAGAGCTCAGATGGCTGGTAGGTATTTGGAGATAAAACCACAAGGGCAAGTCGATCCCCAGCAAATATGACATCTGAAAATGTAAAACAAAACAATTATACATACACACACTCACACACATATAACACAGCCACAGCCCCCCCTACCAGCTCCTAGCTTCCCCATTAAGTTACCTCCCCAATGAGTGGAGTCACCCCATCTGAAGTATTCACCCATATCTTCATATCTGAACCCCGGTCATACGGGCCATAGGGATTACTTAGGGAAGAGTTGTTGGAGATGGCAGGATCCTAAGAAGGAGAAAAATACAGTGAGGAACCTAGCTTTAAGCCAGAGGCACTGAAAGGAGATTGGAAATTGGGGATGAGGTGGGGAGAGGGGGCTTCAGTGACAAAGAAGAGCAAGGACCTGATGTGGAGGTATAAGAGTACTGCCCATACCACAATGATGACCAGTTTCTGTCCGTTATTGTGTAATTCTTTAACAAACTCAGGGAAGCCCTTGAAAGCTACTGGATCATAAGTGAAGTCCTTTCTTGCGTCCATGTAATCAATATCAGCGTGCTGAACATCCTGAAAGGATACACAAGGTCCACAATTTATGGGCCCATCCCTGGAATCAGATTAGCTGCATCACTCTACCTTGTAGTCTGGCCCTCTATCATTAAAGTCCAATCTAACAGACAAACCACGACAATCACAAAAAAAAATCACTAAGGCTGTCAAAACACATCCATTACCTAAATGCTATGTCATCCACAATAAAGAAGGGAAGGGGCTGTGTCTCCCACCTCCTCTCCCTCATTTGACTGCCCCACATTCTGTTTTGTTGCTTCTCTTCTACTTTGAGCCTTCTTTGACATTTATTCTTTCCTAACCTTACTCTTACAAAAACAGTGGAGCCCAGAAATAAATTGACTCCTGCTCTAGGACCTAAATGTCTGCCTCTAAGGGCATGGGGTAGAGGAGAGAAGAGGATTATTCCAGAGAACTTTGGGCTTTTCCCTTGGCATCTCTTGCAAAACCTCACTACTCATTATATAGTAGACACATTCATGTGCAGTCATTTAAAACATAAAAATATGTTATTACATGCATGTACTATATCCTTTCGCTAACTTAAACTAGGAAAATAAATGTCTTGAGAAGTCAAATAAAAAATTCATTATGTGAAATGTAATCAATACAGTAAGCATGTTTTACTATTAAAACATGTGGTAAGAAAAATAGAGAAAGAAACAGATTGTCTCCCAACCCCATAATTATGGTCTCTATGTACTATTTCCTGAACCAGTTGCTTTAAAGGAATGGTTGGCCCGACAAGAGTCTGGCATTCTGAATATGTAAAAAATTTTTGTTACATATTAAAAAAAAAACTCAGGAGGAGAAAGTATAAACAGATGTTCTTATTCCCCAGTTCTTTTACTTTTGGAGCATTTTTTTGAAATCTTACTTACATAAGGCAGCTGCGCAGCACGGTTTCTCTCCACAACTTCTTTCATGTTATCTAGGGTTCCATAGTCATAACGACTGAGATGAAATCCAAGAGCCCAGTATGAGGGTAGGGCTGGCCGTCCAACGAGCTGAAAGAATGGTGTAAAATGAAAGTTAGGAAATACTCTGTTTTTAAAAAATTTTATTCTGAGCATTAGTTTGGGGGCACAAAATATACCCACTTCCCAACACACTATTTCATTAATGTTAGATGCTAGTCTATTTTTCCAATCATGGAGGGTAGGGTCAAATTGTTGGAGAAGGCAATGGCAAGCCACTCCAGTACTCTTGCCTAGAAAATCCCATGGATGGAGGAGCCTGGTAGGCTTCAGTCCATGGGGTCGATACCAGTCGGACGCAACTGAGTGACCTCACTTTCACTTTTCACTTTCATGCAATGGAGAAGGAAATGGCAACCCTCTAGTGTTCTTGCCTGGAGAATCCCAGGGATGGCAGAGCCTGATGGGCTGCTGTCTATGGGGTCGCACAGAGTCGGACACGACTGAAGCGACTTAGCAGCAACTTAGCAGCAGGGTCAAATTGTAGTAGCACATTTGTAGCAGCTACTTATAATATTAACAGCATATGTTTATAAGTCACACTTATATTAAATTTCATTTTCATTGTGCTATTTAGGATTTCCTTAATCATAATGATGATATCATAAGTTTACCTCTAGATATTCTTGAACAACTTGCTCTGGAGTATTCCCCAAGAACACGTAGAAGTCAAGAATGCCCCCAATGGTGCGGTAAGTGACAGCTGGGGTGGGCTGGAGGAAAACCTCTTGAAGATTAAAAATGAAGCAAATAAACATTAGAATTTGTTCTAGAGTAATAATCACAAAGTTTTAATTTGTAGACCAGAAGATCCCCAATCATCTGAACACTAATGAAGTGATTCTAATATCTCATTTTTGTATAAAAAGGTACAAACTCTGATGGTCAAAGTCCACCCTCACAGCATGAGAGCGGTCAAAGCATTTGTTCTTTAGCAGATTTTCATACTGGTGACTGGAGTATTTTCAGTGTTGTATCAGGATTTCATGAAAAAGAAACCAGTTTTGTGAAGGGGTTCAGAATAAGCCACCGTGGCATAAGAATGATTATAAGTTGAAGATGTTTGAGTTTCTGAAATCCCTTGTCAACCTAAACACGGAGCCTCTCATAAGCACTCTGCTGTCAGACTTCCCTGGTGGTCCAGAAGTTAAGACTTTGACTTCCAATGCATGGGGTGTAAGTTTGACCCCTGATCAGGGAGCTAAGATACCATGTGCCTCACAGCCAAAATACCAAAACATAAAACAGAAATAGTTTGTAACAAATCCAATAAAGACTTTAAAAAATGTCCACATCAACAAAATCGTTAAAATTAAAAACTTCTAAGAAAAGAACTTACTTGTCATAAACCCCCTACCCTAGAACAAAACTAATATTCTCTGAGACAATAAATTGGCAGCACACCCAAACAGACACGGCCACAAGAATATCCAACTCTCACTATTCTCCTGCTGCTGCTGTTGCTAAGTCGCTTCAGTCATGTCCAACTCTGTGCAACCCCATAGACGGCAGCCCACAAAGCTCCCCCGTCCCTGGGATTCTCCAGGCAAGAACACTGGAGTAGGTTGCCATTTCCTTCTCCAGTGCATGAAAGTGAAAAGTGAAAGTGAAGTCGCTCAGTTGTTTCTGACTATTAAGCGACGCTATGGACTGCAGCCCACCAGGCTCCCCTGTCCTTGGGATTTTCCAGGCAAGAGTACTGGAGTGGGGTGCCATTGCCTTCTCTGCACTATTCTCCTAAGGACTCTCTAATCTTTCCAGAAAGTCATTTGTTGTCCCATTAAATGCCTTCTCACCCCTTCAGGGAGTTATTTGTTTCATCCTAAGTAATTTCTACCTCTACCTTAGGATGGTAATGTTAGTTGCTCAGTCATGTCTGACTCATTGCGACTCCATGGACTGTAGGCTGCTAGGCTCCTGTGTCCATGGAATTCTTCAGGCAAGAATGCTAGAGTGGGTAGCCATTCCCTTTTCCAGGGGATCTTCCCAACCCAGGGACCGAACCCAGGTCTCCTGCATTGCAGGCAGATGCTTTACCATCTGAGCCAACAGGGAAACCCATAGGATGGTATGTAAATTCTAACCCAAATTCTAACCACCCCTTTGAGCTACTTGTTGAGCACTCTTGTGCATATGTATGTCACACACGTAAATAAACTCCGTCTTTCTCTTACTAACCTGTCTTTTGTCAGATTGATTCACAGGCCCCCAAATACCTAACTTAAGAGGACAGAGAAAAAAATTTTCTCCTCAGGCATTCACAACTACAGAACATGCTCTTCCAATCCCATTACCCATCATAACTACAGAAATATAACCCAGCTACACTCATAGAGGTCATAGCCTCAGCAGATCTCATATCGAGCAAGAGCCAAACTAAAACAATGTCAGAGATGATATTATAAATTCAAAATCTCTCTAAGCCCCCATTGCAGTTCTCAAAGATGAAGTCTCCCCATCACCTTGATTTGCATTAGGGATAATGAAACTAGAATACCTCGTAACACGATACACAAAAATAAATTCAAAATGGATTAAAGACTTAAATGTAAGGCCAGAAACTATAAAGCTCTTAGAAGAAAATATAGGCAGTAGACTCCTTGACATAAATCACAGCAAGATTCTCTATGACCCATGTTCTAGGGTAATGGAAATAAAGACAAAAATAAACAAATGAGAGCTAATTAAACTTAAAAGCTTTTGTATAGCAAAGGAAACTATAAACAAGGTGAAAAGACAACCCTCAGAATGGGAGAAATAATAGCAAATGAAACAACTAACAAAAGGTTAATTTCCAAAATACACAAGCAGCTCATGCAGCTCAATACCAGGGAAACAAAAATTCCAGTCAAAAAGTGGGCAGAAGACCTAAAAAGATATTCCTACAAAGAAGACATACAGATGGCTAGTAAACACAAGAAAAGATGTTCAATGTCACTCATTTTCAGAGAGATGCAGATCAAAACTACAATGAGCAATCACTTCACATTGGTCAGAATGGCCATCAATCTACAAACAATAAATGCTGGAGAGGATGTAGAGAAAAGGAAACCCTCCTACACTGTTGGTGGGAATGTAAATTGATCAGCCACTATGGAGAATAGTATGGAGATTCCTTAAAAATCTAGGAATAAAACTACCGTATGAGCCAACAATCCCACTACTGAGCATATGCCCTGAGGAAATCATAACTGAAAAAGACACGTGTACCCCAATGCTCAGTTCAGTTCAGTCGCTCAGTTGTGTCCGACTCTTTGTGACCCCATGAATTGCAGCATGCCAGGCCTCCCTGTCCATCACCAACTCCCGGAGTTCACTCAGATTCATGCCCATCGAGTTGGTGATACCATCCAGCCATCTCATCCTCTGTTGTCCCCTTTTCCTCCTGCCCCCAATCCCTCCCAGCATCAGAGTCTTTTCCAATGAGTCAACTCTTCGAATGAGGTGGCCAAAGTACTGGAGTTTCAGCTTTAGCATCATTCTTTCCAAAGAACGCCCAGGACTGATCTCCTTCAGAATGGACTGGTTGGATCTCCTTGCAGTCCAAGGGACTCTCAAGAGCCTTCTCCAACACCACAGTTCAAAAGCATCAATTCTTTGGTGCTCAGCCTTCTTTACAGTCCAACTCTCACATCCATACATGACCACTGGAAAAACCACAGCCTTGACTAGACGGACCTTTGTTAGCAAAGTAATGTCTCTGCTTTTGAATATGCTATCTAGGTTGGTCATAACTTTTCTTCCAAGGAGTAAGCGTCTTTTAATTTCATGGCTGCAGTCACCATTTGCAGTGATTTTGGAGCTCCAAAAAATAAAGTCTGACACTGTTTCCACTGTTTCCTCATCTATTTGCCATGAAGTGATGGGACCAGCTGCCATGATCTTCATTTTCTGAATGTTGAGCTTTAAGCCAACTTTTTCACTCTCCTCTTTCACTTTCATCAAGAGGCTTTTGAGTTCCTCTTCACTTTCTGCCATGAGGGTGGTGTCATCTGCATATCTGAGGTTATTGATATTTCTCCCGGCAATCTTGATTCCAGCTTGTGCTTCTTCCAGCCCAGTGTTTCTCATGATGTACTCTGCATATAAGTTAAATAAGCAGGGTGACAGTATACAGCCTTGACGTACTCCTTTTCCTATTTGGAACCAGTCTGTTGTTCCATGTCCAGTTCTAACTGTTGCTTCCTGACCTGCATACAGATTTCTCAAGAGGCAGGTCAGGTGGTCTGGTATTCCCATCTCTTTCAGAATTTCCCACAGTTTATTGTGATCCACACAGTCAAAGGCTTTGGCATAGTCAATAAAGCAGAAATAGATGTTTTTCTGGAACTCTCTTTCTTTTTTGATGATCCAGCAGATGTTGGCAATTTGATCTCTGGTTCCTCTGCCTTTTCTAAAACCAGTTTGAACATCTGGAAGTTCACGGTTCACGTATTGCTGAAGCCTGGCTTGGAGAATTTTGAGCATTACTTTACTAGCATGTGAGATGAGTGCAATTGTGCGGTAGTACATGGACACAACCTGGATGTCGACTGACAGATGAATGGATAAAGAAGTTGTGGTACATATTGTTGTTGCTGCTGCTGTTGTTGTTCAGTCACCAAGTCATGTCTGACTCTTCATGACCCCATGGACAGTAGCACACCAGGCTTCCCTCTCTCTCACCATCTCCTGGAGTTTGCCCAAGTTCATGTCCATTGAATCGGTGATTCCATCCAACCATCTCAGTAATATTCCATTGGAATATTACCAGCCATAAAAAGGAATGTACTTGAGTCAGTTCTAATGAGGTGGGTGAACCTAGAGCCTATTGTACAGAATGAAGTCAGAAAGAGGAAAAGCAAATATCATATATTAACACATACATGTGGAATCTAGAAAGATGGTACCGATGAACCTGTGTGGAATGGAGCAATGGTGATGCAGACAGAGAGAACAGACTCACAGACACAGTGGGAGGACAGGGTGGATGAATAGAGTAGCACTGAAATATATACATTACCACAGGTGAAATAGATAGCTAGTGGGAGTTTGCTGTACGATGCAGGGAGCTCAACCTGGTGCTCTGTGGCTACTTAGAGGGGAGGGATGGAGTGGGCGGTGGGAGAGAGGTTCAAGGGGGTGGGGACATATGTACACCTATGGCTGATTCATGTTGATGTATGGCAGAAACCAACACAACTTTGTAAAGCAATTACCCTCCAATTAAAAAGGAATAAATTCTTAAAAATCGGTCTGATCAGGCTTAGAGGGAAAGGTCACAGGATCCTAGATACTCTAAGTCTACTCAACTTGTTTTCTGGTTCCTTTCAGCCACCAGAAACTGCATTTGCATTACCTCAGTCTATTCTTTGACTATCAGGTAGCTTAGAATCTAAGATTCAATTAAGTATCTTAGAATCATCTTGTATCACTCTAGTTATTCTCAGTCTGGTAAAAAACAAAAATCAGAGCCTAATTTTTCAAATTTCTGATTCTTTGCAAACTGATGCTTTTGTAAAATAACACAAAAATGAAACACTAGAAAAAAGGTTCGTGCATGCACTTGGATGCTATAGCAATGTTTACTTTCAGTTTCTATATTTATCTTACTGTAGACCTGAAACAGTCTGTGAACCTTCCACGAACCACACTTTGAGTGGCCCTGATCTAGTCCACTGAATCTCAGTCGAGAAGACGGTGGGGATCAGTATCCTATGCTGATTATCAATTCTGGGATTCTGACACAACTGCTCTTCCCCTACAGTGATTGAATCATTGCCCTGGGATTATATGTGATGGTGCAAGTAGGAAAATAGTTAGGAATCATTGATCTGGTCTAAAACCTTCAAAGATAAGGGAGTGAGCTACTTTCTGGAATCCTATATTACCATGAGATCTTAAACAGTCTGAAAATATTCTACATAGCCTTCAACACTCACCCTACTTTACCTTGCTATCCTTGGTGTCTCAATGCAATATTCACTGCTCAGTTGTATCTCCTTGGTTAGGCTCAGCTATTAGAACAATTGGACTTCCCAGGTGGTTCAGTGTTAAAGAATTCAGCTGCAATGCAGGACATGCAAGACATGCAGGTTTGATCCATGAGGTGGGAAGATACCCTGGAATAGGTAATGGCAACCCACTCCAATATTCTTGCCTGGAAAATCCCATGGATGAATAAGCCTGGTGGGCTACAGTTATGGGGTCACAAACAGTCAGACACAGAGCATGCACACGCTAGAAGAATTACCTGTTTTTTACCAAAGCTGATATTAACCCCTGTACTGGATGGATGTCTGAGGAAGGAGAAAAATAAATTGGTAGAAACTGCCTCAGAATAGATTATAGGGAAGGTTAGCTGTTTTAACTCAAAAATAGAAAATTTTCCAACAGAGCAAACAGACTGAAGTAAACCATAAGCTATGAGAGGACACTTAACTCATGGCCACCATGGGTCAACAAGTAATGAAATAGGGATGATACAATCACAGAACATATGAAACCCTAAAGGGCACCATTCCTTTATCATGATGCTGTCAGAAAGGGACTGAAAGTCATTCTTGAGTAGTCTTTTCATGAATATTCCTTTAGTCTTTTACCCATGGCATTGCTGTTCAGCAGAAACACTCCAAAGGACAATCCGCTAGCATCTTCAAGGCATAGGAAGAACGTCTGTGCACCATACAAGTTAGTTCCATCCTGCAGAAAGACAATTTAAAATAAAAAATTTACAAATAAGCCCCACGTGGCCAGAAATAGCTTAGGAAATCAGTATTAATCATGCAAGAAATGGACAAAAGAACTTGTGGTCAAAGAAGACACAGATTTCTAATACAAGGTCTATATTTGGTTGATGTTAATCAAATGAATTAGTATTTTCTTATACAATGAGTTGGCTGTGAGAGCTTATGATGTGTTAAGATGTAGGAGAACAGAAGTTTTGAAACTGTAGTTCATAACAGCTCTTCTTTATAGGTATCAAAAACAAACTTATGGTTGCTGCTGCTGCTGCTGCTGCTAAGTCGCTTCAGTCATGTCCGACTCTGTGCGACCCCATAGATGGCAGCCCACGAGGCTCCCCCATCCCTGGGATTCTCCAGGCAAGAACACTGGAGTGGGTTGCCATTGCCTTCTCCAATGCAGGAAAGTGAAAAGTGAAAGTGAAGTCGCTGAGTCCTGCCCAACTCTTAGCGACCCCATGGACTGCAGCCCACCAGGCTCCTCCATCCATGGGATTTTCTAGGCAAGAGTACTGGAGTGAGGTGCCACGAAGGGGAAACTTGGCGGGGTGGAGAGGGATAAATCAGGAGTTTGAGATAAACATACACACATTACTATCTATAATATAGATGACCAAAAAGGATCTACAGGGAATCTACTCAATATTTTATGATAATCTATATGAAAAAGAATGAATATATGTATATGCATAATTGAATCACTTTTCTGTACACCAGAAACTAACACAACATTGTAAATCAACTATACTCCAATAATTTTTTTTAAAAAAGCAGCTCTCCCCTCAAACAGGCTTGACCTTGACTCAAAGAGGTTTGACCTAACCCCACCTGCAAAAACTCTATCAAGTCCTAATATAAATCAGTTCAGTCCAGTTCAGTTGCTCAGTCGTGTCCAACTCTTTGTGACCCCATGGACTGCAGCATGCCAGGCCTTCCTATCCATCATCAACTCCTGGAGTTTACCCAAACTCATGTCCATTGAGTCGGTGATGCCATCCAACCATCTCATCCTCTGTCGTATACAAATCAGGCACCATTTCATTTGCAACTAGATGGAGATCTATTTAAGATATCTGGTCTTCTAGTCTTTACAAGAGTAAACATTAGAACTTGAGCTGGGCTTCTAGACTTGGGAACAGTAGTTCTCAACCTGGGCCACATTCCACCTCAATTGAAACAGAGCCTCTGGAGACAGAAGCTGGCAGCTATAGTTTGTTGAATTTCCCAGGGTGTTTCCAAAATGTAATCATGTTTGAGAATCACTGCTCTGGGCCAGTATGTCTCAAAATTTGGTGTGCATAAAAATTCCAAAGGGACTTAATTTAAGTGTGGGTTCTAATTTAGTAGTTAGAAGAGAGAGCTGAGAGCCCAAATTTCTCATGTGGTGTTTCCTGTGCTGCATACTTGAAGCAGCAAGGATCCTAGGCTCCTTATTAAACAAGCATCAGCAGCCATATCCCAGATGACCTGCTCTGAATCAACACCTGTCCTGTTTTTCTGATAGGATGTGGTATGGTAAGGAGCATGGGCCAGGGGTTAGATCTTATCTCTGTTCCTTACAACTATTTTTTGTTGTTGTGTTTGTTGTTTAGTCGCTCAGTCGTGTCTGATTCTTCTGCGACCCCATGGACTGTAGCCCGCCGGGTTCCTCTGTCCATGGGATTTCCCAGGCAAGAATACTGGAGTGGGTAGTCATTTCCTTCTCCAGGGGATCTTCCTGATTCAGGGATCCAATCCACATCTCCTGCACTGGCAGGCAGATTCTTTACCACTGAGCTACTAGGCAAGCTCTTGTTTGGGTTTTTGGTTTTATTTATTTATTTTTTTAACATTGTGCTATTTATCTGGCTTCTCTAAACCTCAGTTTCTTTATCTGTTAGATGGAGTAATTAAATTATTTTTTGGAGTTCTTTTGGTAAATAGAGATAATGTATTTTTAAAAGTCATTTAATAAATTATTCCTCTAATTTCCTTCCATCCAGTCACTAGTTCTGCTTAATCAGGAAAGTTGCTGAACAAAGCCTGAATGTAGTATTGCTGAGTCTAGAAAATAGCTCTAGTTTGAATTTTAGCAGTAAAAACAAAACAGAAAAAAAATAAAATAATAACAACAGTGAAACTTTATTCATTCTATTCTCTCACTGCCCCCAAACATTCTTCAAGGAACGAATGATTAATACAGAATTTTAGTTGATATTTTATCCTATTTTGCTGACAAATCTGGTAAGTTGGTGATTTGTAAAGGTCAACCTAAAATGTGGTGATCAGAATCAACATATTGTGCAGAATCAATATCGGTTTTTCCCACAACTAGTTAGTTCAAAAGGAAAATAAAATAAAAGTAGTTGGTATTTATTGAGCACTATGTGGCAGACACTATTATAGAGACTCTATATGTATCTGTTCATCTAATCACCATCACAACCCTATAAAGTAAGTATACTACCCCCATTTTATGAATGGGGAGCTAAAGATACAGAGGAGAAACCTGCCCAGAACCACGTAACTGGTGAGTGCTGTTGTTATTGTTCAGCCACCAAATCACGTCTAACTCTTTGTGACCCCATGGACTGCAGCACATCAGGCCTCCTGTCCCTCACCATATCCTGGAGTTTGCCCAAGTTCATGTCCATTGAATCGGTTATGCCATCCAGCCATGTCATCCTCTGTTGCCCTCTTCTGCTACTGGTGAGTAGCAGTGCCAGAATTCAGACCCGGTAGCCTCACCCTAGCAGCTTGTTCCTAACCATTATAGTGTACTGCATGTACATCTCTTCATGACTAATAGATGGGGAAACAATGGAAACAGTGACAGATTTTATTTTGGGGGGCTCCAAAATCACTGCAGATGGTGACTGCAACCATGAAATTAAAAGACGCTTGCTTCTTGGAAGAAAAGCTAAGACCAAACTAGACAGCATGTTAAAAAGCAGAGACATTATTTTGCTGACAAAGGTCCATCTAATCAAAGCTATGGTTTTTCCAGTAGTCATGTATGGATGTGAGAGTTGGACCATAAAGAAAGCTGAGCACCAAAGAATTGATGTTTTTGAACTGTGGTGTTGGAGAAGACTCTCAAGAGTCCCTTGGACTGCAAGGAGATCCAACCTGTCCATCCTAAAGGAAATCAAACCTGAATATTCATTGGAAGGACTAATGCTGAACCTGAAGTGAAAAACTGACTCATTTGAAAAGACCCTGGTGCTGGAAAAGATTGAAGGCAGGAAGAGAAGGGGACGACACAGGATGAGATGGTTGGATGGCATCACTGACTCAATGGAAATGAGTTTGCGCAAGCTCCGGGAGTTGGTGATGGACAGGGAAGCCTGGTGTGATGCAGTCTATGGAGTTGCAAAGAGACAGACACAACTGAGCGACTGAACCAAACTGTACTGCTAGGAGTGACCTTCATGAAGAGGCTATGATATTTAGTGAAGGGGGACCCATCTGAAAGCTTACCCCATTGGGGGTTGTGTCCCTGGCAAATATGGGCCAGGTCTTCCAGTTCATGTCATGCCGGTACTGCTGGTGCACGTGTTCTCCCAGCCCATACACGTTGGCACTAGGCAGTCGGATGGAGAGCTGCAGGAACTGGTGAGCAAACAGCAGGGGCCCGATGCTGGAGTCAAACCTGGACAAAGGTAGAAAACATGGGACAAGTGGGCAAGTAGTGTGGAGAGAATGCAGCTGCTTAGAAAATTGTTCTTATGGCTCAAAGACTCAGTGTGCTGTGCTGGGCTGTGCTCAGTCACTCTGCTGCGTCCACCTCTTTGTGACGCCATGGACTGTAATCCACCAGGCTCCTCTGCCCATGGGATTGTCCAAGCAAGAATACTGGAGTGGGGTGCCATTTCCTTCCCTAGGAGATCTTCCCAACCCAGGGATGGGACCCAGGGATCTCCTGCATTGGATTATTTACCACTAATGCCACCTGGGAAGCCTTCAAAGACTCAATGCTCCCTGTTTAATTGGCTCCATTTGCCCTCCTGTGATATTTTCCAATGGATAACAAGAAAGAGATCAGGTATCATTTGGCACATTTCTTAGATTTGTCCCCCTAATACTCTATTATGTGATCAGATTACTCTTACATTATAGTAGATGCTCCACAGACAGCTACTGGTGCATAGGTGTTAGAAAGATGGAAGGAAAAAAAGGGACAATAAAGAGGAAAAATGACCTAATGGAAGGAAGAAAAAGAAAAAGGACACAGCCCAGTGCCTGGCCTTTAATAAATGCTTAGTAATAACAGAGGAGGAAGAGGAGAAGGGAGGGGGAGAAAGAGAAATAGTGGAGTAGGAAGAAAGAAAGAGGCAGAAAGGCAGTGAAAAATATGCATTTGAAGGTGGAGAGTCTATTCACCATCAATGAGCTTACAGCCTTCTAGAATATTATAGAAAGGCATTCTTTTTCATGTTTACAAACCTCCCTCCTCCATAACCTTCAGACTCAGCTCTCTAGGTAAGTTTCCAAAACTTACAGAACACGATTGTTGCTCGTTCTGATCACTTTGATGCCAAATGGCTGTTTGGAGACCTCAACTTTATACGTCAAGGAAGAGGCAGCATTTCCTGTGAAGGGTTGCACATGTTCATGGGGCACTTCGTATCTGTTCTGGTTTTGGTCAGTTAACTGTCCAGAGAGGTTAGCAAAAAAAAGTCAAAATGAAAACATCTCTACTTTCTCTAAAACAGAAGCATGCCTACCAACACCATGCTTCCCAACACCTATGCTCCTGGCACTGGAATCTGGGCAGCAGATGACATTCTAATCTGAAATTATATCACCCATTTCAGATGTTTAACCCTTGGACGTAAGTTAGTTTTTAGGTAGAAACATACACTGTAAGTCTGCAGACATGACTTATCTCTAGAATTTTCAAAGCTGTGATCATTCTTTTCTTCCCCTCCCTACCACATTTCACATGGGGTATCGAGGGAAAATTCATGAAAGCCAGAACTCACCAATGAACCCTATAATACATATCTGGGAACTTATCACACTGAAGGCAGGCAATAGGTACCTTCAACATACAGGTGCTAAGTAAGAAAATGACAGTAGAGAAAAATACTCTACTAGCAAATTTTTCTCTTTTGTAGTAACTGCAGTCCTCAGGAAGGGAACAAGAACCTCTCAAAATTTTTTCTAAATAAGCAGGTATCATGTGATACCACTTATATGTGGAACCTAAAATATGACACAAATGAATGTATTTACAAAAGAAAAAGACACAGAGACATAGAAAACAAACTTATGGTTACCAAATGGGAAAGGGGGTTGAGGAGGGATAAACTAGGAATTGGGGATTAACAAATGAAATCTATAATACATAACATATATTAACATATATATGATACATAACAAAACTATAATATATAGCATAAATATTTAAGAACAAGGTCCTACTGTAAAGCACAGGAAACTATATTCAATATCTTGTAATAAACTGTAATAGAAAATAATATGAAAAATATAAATAAACTACAACCTTAAAATGGAAACGGTTAGATGTCTGGTATTCTGCTGTGAGAAGGACATTGTTGACATCATTTCCAAACAGAGGTGAAGACAACCTTTTCAGCTGGGCTGTGAATCCTAACATGAAAAGGAAGAGAGTTTTCAGAGCCAGCTGTGTAAATTCACAAACAACAGCCACATACAAGTAAGCTTTGTGTCAAAGAGGTTGGCGAAAAGCCTTTACTTCCCATCAGAAGAGGAGACACAGATGTGGACCTCATCATACACACATACCACATTGGACCAGATTCTGAAGCTAGGTATTGCTATTACCTTATTCAAAAGCTATGCCTCTCTTCTCCAAAATCTGAACAGAAACATCCTTCTCCTTCCATCAGCCCACCAGTCACTCCTATACCCTTTACACTCTCAGTCCTCGATGCGTTCATATCCATTATTCCCTCCCTGTTGTCTTCATGTTACATCACAGGTGATCGTAGGCACTAATGCCATCTCCTTAGTTAGGTGACACACCAGATGAGAGTCCAGACCTTCTTAGAAAAGTCCATCGGGCCAAGAGGCCCTGGAGGAAGAGCATGCCTCTTCTTTTATACTAAGAGCCTCCCCCAAGTGGTCAACTTCTGTTACCCCCAGAATCTTCATTATTATGGCTGTATTTTATGATGGGAGAAAAGAAGGGGGGATGTTTAGTCCATGAACAGTGACACTAACTAGCTAACTTTAATAAAATGCTGATAAAATTGGAATTGTTTCCATATCACTAAAATTGCATTATATTAGAGCTGTTGGTAGTCTCAGAGGTGACTGAGTCCAAAACTCTCTCTTTAAAAGTTAGAAACTTGGGGAACAAAGAGATCACAATGTATGGACAAGGTTACATAAGGAAATGGCAACCCACTCCAGTATTCTTGCCTGAAAAATCCCATGGACAGAGGAGTCTGGTGGGCTACAATCCAAGGGGCCACAAGGAGTTGGACCCAACTGAGTGCACTCGCACACACATAAGGACAAAGACAGGAACAGGACATGTCTCCCAACTCTTAAGACAGAGAGTGATGTTTTCCCTTGATGCCAAAATAGATTCCAGTCCATGCTTAAGGGCAGTGCCCATCCTATCACAGGCCCTGTGGCTGCACAGAGCAACACCCTGCCTACTGCTACAGCTCTCTCCTGCAGTATATAGAGCCACCCTCCAGAGGACCTGTAGTTCCTTCTTCAGGGCACAGTTCGGCTTACCTGCATTTGTGTTCACGAGGTCGCCCCCTACTTGATAGCCATGACTTTTAGAATAGTAGCACCAGGGCATACTTATGGTTCCCTGAGGACTCCAGCAACAGCCACGCTGGTCACAGGTAGCCTGAAATAAGAGATCAGACAGAGTAACTCCATTCATTGATAAATGTGATTGGAGCTTGTGGTCTCATGAACCTTGTTTTACAAATAAGTAACCTGATAGTCAGAGGAATCGTGCCACAGCCCAGTCAAAGCAGTGTTTGCCCTCAAAACTCATTTTTCTGGCTAACATCTTTCTTTGTTATTGTTATCCTATAACACTATATGATTGCAGTGCATTCTATACCTCTCATCAGAATAAACCTGATAAATTTATTTAATGATTCTAAACTACAGTATAGTTATATCACTAGTAAGCCAAAATAACAAATAACAAATAACAGCTTCATTAATTTTGGTTTTGGCTTTTTAAAAAAGAACTTTGCAATTAACTTTATTCAGAAGCTTTGAAATCAAAGTAAATTTGCTTTGACTTTTAAATGTGTATATTATATATCTGTGTATTTAGTATAGGTGACATATATGCATATATATTATGTATATTCGTAAATATATATATACATTTTTATATATAGTCTCTCAGTTCATCCCAAGGCAGAAAGCAACTGTTCCATGAAACTCAAATAGATTCTAATTCTTATTTTAAAAAGTTGCATGCCTTTAACTATAATCAAGACTCAATCACATGGATACTACAGGCTACCCAGGTGGCACTAGTGGTAAAGAGCCCTCCTGCCAACAGAAGAAACATGAGAGATGTGACTTTGATCCCTGGGTGGGGAAGATCCCCTGGAGAAGGAAATGGCAACACACTCCAGTATTCTTGCCTGGAAAATCCCACAAACAGAGGAGCCTGGCAGGCTACAGTCCATAGGGTCACAAAGATAGGACATGACTGAAGCGACTCAGCCTGCATGCACATGGATAACTAAAATGAAGACAATTGCTTTCTCATATCAACTAATCTGGAAGAAGCAGTCAAATTAAATACAACAAAATGCAAAGAAAGTGCTCCTCTTGAAATATTATAGCAAAAATAATAGGTTGTAGCTTCCAAGATCAGATTACAGAATGTCTCCTGTCTTACTCCCTGTCTTTCCCTTGTTCTGTTGGAGCCCTCACTCTGGGAGAAGTGAGGTGCTGGACTGCAGAGTGACCCACATGGTGAGGAACCGAGAGAGGTCTGTGGCCCACACCCAGCAAGGAACTCAGGCCCTCAGCCAAACCATCCTTGAGCGGCTGAATTCTGCTAATAATTACAGTAATCACAACACTCTCCCTTGAAAAGGATCATCCCTCCATCCCAGCAGACACCTTGACCACAGTCTGTCAGAAGCCTGTTGGCCAAGAGCACCCAGATACACAGAGGCCAGATTTCTGACCATAGAAACTGTGAGGAAATAATGTTTGCTGTGCCAAGCCATCATTTTGGAGATAATTTCTTCCACAGCAACAGATAACGAGCACACCCTGCTACATTTTACAGATGAAGAACCTCAGGCCACAGAATTCAAAGTTCACAGGGGTGAAGTGATTTGCCAAAGCTCACTAAGTTAGCTACTGAGAAGGCAAGGATCAAAATTTAGTTCTCTTGTTGTCTGTTTCTTTGTTTCCGTAGTCTGGGTTAAGTATCTGCTGAACATACTTTCAGGGGGATATGGGAATGCTTTATGAATGTAAGACACATAAAAACTGCTTAGCTATATAAACAATTAGATTTAATCAAATGCTAATTTTTTTATTAATAACTGATATTAAAGATCAAAAAATGGTGTCCCTCTATGGCTTCTATTGCTATGGAATCAGGCTTCATTGTGAACTCAACTAGTCCGCAGGTTTTGTTTTTTCTTTTCAAAACCCATTCAGATGAAACTTCAGTATAACAGGAAAAGAGAAAGGTGTTGAAAAGAGTGTTAAGTAGAATGGATTCAGGATGCTCCCCAGAGCTTAATAATCTCTTCATTGAACTGGAAAGGGCAAAGATCAAAGAGTGGCCCAGGCAGCAGGAGAAGTGCTGGCTGCCTGGAAACCCCAGGCCCTGCAGCTGAGCTAAGCAGTGATGAGAAGCAGTGTGGGAAGAAGCAGAGCCCAGGCACACAGACAAGAGAGTAAAGAGTATGCGAAATATCGGAAGTGGGTTGCAGAGAAGAGCTATGAAAAACACAACATGAACAGGATCAAAGGCACAGAAAAAGAATCACACCTAAACCCAAGACACAAAACACCCCTTGAAGTCAAACCTAAGGATTAAAATTTAAGAGAAGCTGCCAAAATAATATAGGGTGTAGCATTTTCAATACAGTGCTAAGGGGAAAAAATTCTTAATGCAAAAAATAAGGAAAGAAAACATGTATACAGGAGTGAAGGTGAGTGGGGAGCAGTACAGGAAAAAAAGAACAAGTGGAAAACACGAAATGAGACTGTAGTTTTTCAGGTCAATTACTATATGGCTTAATTAATTTAGAAAACAAAGATGATCTGATTACATTTACAGAAATACATTCAGCTGAAGTTGCTTATAGACAGCACACCCAAAATTTAAGCTTAAAAAAGCACAGAAAATGGGGGAAACAGCTATGTGAGAAGAATACTAACCAAAGACTGCTGCTAAGTCACTTCAGTCGTGTCCGACTCTGTGTGACCCCATAGACAGCAGCCCACCAGGCTCCCCCGTCCCTGGGATTCTCCAGGCAAGAACACTGGAGTGGGTTGCCATTTCCTTCTCCAATGCGTGAAAGTGAAAAGTGAAAGTGAAGTCGCTCAGTTGTGTCTGACTCTTCGAGACCCCATGGACGGCAGCCTACCAGGGTCCTCCATCCATGGGATTTTCCAGGCAAGAGTACTGGAGTGGGGTGCCATTGCCTTCTCTGAACCAAAGACTAGAACAACTATAGTAATAGTTGACAAGTAGACTTTAAGTAAATATTCATTATTAGGGAGACACAGAGTCAGTATATGAAGATGAAAGCTCACCAGGAAGATATGACATCTCAAATCTGATATGCACCTGATAATAAAGACTCAGGAAAAAAAATTTAAAGAATCAAAACGTAAACCCGAAAAAGATATTAATTATATCATGGACTAGTTTTAAAGAACTCCCTCAGTAATTGATAGATAAAGTAGACAAAAAAGTAAAGCTACTTTGCTTTTTGCTTAATAGATACATGCAGGCTCCTACACTAAGACAGAGGGAGACACTGGGTTGAACTCAGAGATGGTGAGAAACCAGACGCTGAAGACACTGTTTGTTGAGCTCTGCTCCACCTGAGCCTTTCTCCTCCACCCTTCAATCCTTCTTAACATTTAGAGAGAGGAAAAGAAACAAAAAAGCAAGTATTTAGCATCATAGTCAAACTTGAAAGAAAAAGGAAACCTAGAATCTAGTCTTATCCATGAATGTAAAAACCTAAAATAGCACATAGCTTTAACAAAATAAATCAGCCACATATTAAATAAAGAGCAGGTGGTGTTTCTCCCAGAAACACAAGAATTGTTTAATACTAGGTAACCCACTGGCACCCCACTCCAGTACTCTTGCCTGGAAAATCCCATGGACGGAGGAGCCTGGTGGGCTGCCGTCCATGGGGTCACGAAGAGTCAGACACAACTGAGCGACTTCACTTTCACTTTTCACTTTCATGCACTGGAGAAGGAAATGGCAACCCACTCCAGGGTTCTTGCCTGGAGAATCCCAGGGATGGCGGAGCCTGGTGGGCTGCTGTCTATGGGGTCACACAGAGTCGGACACGACTGAAGCGACTTAGCAGCAGCAGCAGCAGCAGGAAACCCACTGTATAATTTGTCATAACTTATTAAAGGAAGTGCACAATACAACCCTTTAAATTGATCAGCTATTCAAGATAAAATTCTTGGCAAACTGAGAATAAAAGTAAATTTCTTAGTTGGATAATGGGTATCTACCTAAAACTTATAATAAGCATCTCACTAAATGTGAAATGTTAGAAACATTCCCTTTAAAATCAGAAAAAAAGGTAGATGACCCATATCTATGACTTATTATAATTAAATATGTATAGGAGGTCCTAACACTACAAGACTAATAAGAAAATAAAATTTGCTGTATGACTCAGGGAATTCAAACTGGGGCTTTGTGACAACAGAGAGGGGTGGGATGGGGTGGGAAGTGGGAGGGAGGTTCAAAAGGGAGAGGACATATCTATATCTATGGTTTATTCGCGTTGATGTATGGCAGAAACCAACACAATATTGTCAAGCAATTATCCTTCAATTAAAAATAAATGTTTTACACGTGTACACCTGTGGTGGATTCATGTTGATGTATGGCAAAACCAATACAATATTGTAAAGTAATTAGCCTCTAATTAAAATAAATAAATTTAAATTAAAAATATATATGTTTTAAAAAGAAATATAAATTAATTAATTTTTTTAAAACTGTAAAACAAAAAGGATGAAGCTAAGACGTCATTATTTTCTGACATAATATTGTGTAATTAAAATCCAAGAAAATTTGTAGAAATAAATTTATACTAAATAAGTTAATTATTATATTAGATCTTCTGTTTTCTTTTAAAGTTATAAATTTTTTTCCTTTTTTGCTTTTAGTGTTCCTGGAATTGTTCCTTGAGATTGAGCTTGATTACACTAAAATATAAAACATCTGATCATTAAGACAGCATAAAATAGGTTAACACTACCTCATTACAGCAGAAGACATTTGCAACATGTATAATAAAAACAAGGAAGAGAATCTAGAATAAGGCGAGCAAGAAATGTGTACAAATCAGAATGAGTTGAAAATAAGATAAGACTACATATGCCTTGGAATGTGTTGATCATTAGGTCATTAGGAAGCAGCAGATCTAAGATTAAATGGAAAAATCAGGACCTCAGCAACTGTAGCATTTATAAAAGATAGAAAGCAAGGTTGCAAGGACAAACGCAAACAGGCGAGAAGGAAACATCCCAGGTGCGATGAGAGTCAGCATGAGTGAGTCAGAATTAGCCATCTCCTGCTGCTGGAGGGAAAGGGTCCACAGTGGGCCTTGCTCATTCAGCCCTGCCAACCATCCTGTATCAGGTACTGGTTCCTCTAACCCTCCATCCCTCCATCCTGTTCTTACTATACTGTCCAGTGGCTCTCCACATGCTTTATGTTTACCAATACCTGCTCTGATCAAAATTAGAATGGATAAAATGGCTGCATGTCTCTGACACATGCACCATCAGGAGATGAGGTCTACCATTGACTGAATCTGGGCTGGCCTCTGACTGATTCGAGCAACAGAGTGTAAAAAAATGATGCTACATAGGCACCAGGTCTCATCTTGCCTTTAGAGGCTTGGCAGCTTTATCTCCATCTCCTGCAGCCCCAAGCTGCTGTGTAAGAAGTTGAACTACCCTGCTAGAGAGATTACTGACAGAGAGAGAAGGACTCTGAGACCATATGGAAAGGTGGTGGGGCCCAGGTGAGGTGAACCTCAGAACCATCTTCACCAAGGTGCCAGACATGAGTGAAGCCATCCTGGACCCTCCAGAGCCCATCGGCCTGCAAGTGTTCTGGTGTAGCCATCCCAGTCCACACCACACAGAAGAACCATCCAGCCAAACCCTTCCCAAATCTCTGACCCAT
This sequence comes from Bos grunniens, assembly GCF_055505025.1. NCBI lineage: Eukaryota > Metazoa > Chordata > Mammalia > Artiodactyla > Bovidae > Bos > Bos grunniens. The sequence goes on from NC_141168.1 coordinate 14,931,437, forward strand.
AAAAATGGGAGATGTTACAAAGCGATCGCTGTTCTGCATTTGGAGTAGTTCATTTGGCAGCAGTGAATAAATACAGAGACCATGCTAAGAAAGAAAATAGGGTACCTAAACAATTTAAGTCTGGTTTTTTTGGTCCAACATGGAGGGAATGTGGAGCAGGTATGAAGCAGCAGGGCTCATAGCTGCCTAGCTCTTCTCAGAACAGTTTTATCACTGACCTACACGGAATCCGAAAACACTGGATGCATTCATTCAAATGAACTAGATCCCAAATCCAGATATAAATATATTTTTAACTATTCAGTTTCTGTATCTCTCCTGCCCTCTGTTGTTATGAATAATAAAGACTTTTCTAAAATGCCAGGAAAGCTTGATGTTGTGAATAAATGTAGAACCAGAAAGTTTTTACACAAAGGCAATTAGAGTGAGGAAAGGTATCCCATTCTCAAATACTGGCAGCAATTTTACAAGTTGAAAAATACTTAACAAAAGACTTCCAGATCACCTTCTACTTAGTCAGACATTACCTGAACAATTTTATGTTCAGCAAATTTTACAAGTTAGTGAAATTAATCTCAATTTATTAAAGTGCCTTCAGTTCAGTCCATTTCAGTCGCTCAGTCGTGTCCGACTCTCTTCAACCCCATGAATCGCAGCACGCCAGGCCTCCCTGTCCATCACCAACTCCCGGAGTTCACTCAGACTCACATCCATCGAGTCAGTGATGCCATCCAGCCATCTCATCCTCTGTTTTCCCCTTCTCCTCCTGCCCCCAATCCCTCCCAGCATCAGTCTTTTCCAATGAGTCAACTCTTCGCATGAGGTGGCCAAAGTACTGGAGTTTCAGCTTTACATCATTCTTCCAAAGAAATCCCAGAGCTGATCTCCTTCAGAATGGACTGGTTGGATCTCCTTGCAGTCCAAGGGACTCTCAAAAGTCTTCTCCAACACCACAGTTCAAAAGCATCAATTCTTCGGCACTCAGCTTTCTTCACAGTACAACTCTCACATCCATACATGACCACTGGAAAAACCATAGCCTTGACTAGACAGACCTTTGTTGGCAAAGTATTGTCTCTGCGTTTCAATATGCTATCTAGGTTGGTCATAACTTTCCTTCCAAGGAGTAAGTGTCTTTTAATTTCATGGCTGCAGTCACTATCTGTAGTGATTTTGGAACCCCCAAAAAATAAAGTCTGACACTGTTTGCACTGTTTCCCCATCTATTTCCCATGAAGTGATGGGACCGGATACCATGATCTTCATTTTCTGAATGTTGAGCTTTAAGCCAACTTTTTTACTCTCCGCTTTCACTTTCGTCAAGAGGCTTTTTAGTTCCTCTTCACTTTCTGCCATAAGGATGGTGTCATCTGCATACCTGATGTTATTGTGCCTTAATTATAGATAATATCGTAATATGCACTTTAAGTTTGGTTTAGAAAGTTAACCTGACCACTTCTTTCTATCCCATAGTGAAGTCTGACAGCAAAGAACATGCCATGTCTACAATTCTTATGATCTAGAATCTCGAGTCCCCTAAATTATAGTACAGTGAAGTTCACAGAACATCTGTCAGGGCCTCAGAGGCACTATTTTAAAGTCTTGTTAACTACAGCATTTAGTAGCACTCCTGGCACTTGCTCAGTAGTCATCTGTTAATGAATAAATTTCAGTGTCCACATTGTCTCATGTCACTGATAAGGTCTTAACAGTCTGCAAGGGAAATGTGACTTAGTGACCAAGTGGCAGAGTTTTTCAGAAGTACAGCCAAGACCAGAAGTTAATACCCTGGCTCACCTAACATGCTGCTGCCCAATGGCTACACTATTGGTTCAAGACAACTTAAGTCTATATTCAGGCTTTTGCAGCTCACTGCCCTTCCCAGTACAATGGCCCTTAATTAATGTTGTGTGGACACAGAGTAATTCTGAGGTTGGAGACTAATAATGATCTGATATATACTTGCTAATATACTGTAAAACTTGCTCCATTAAACACTTTTTGATAAACTGGAATTTGGAAAAAGATATAAGTAATAAGTAGATAACTACCAAGTGTGTTTGTTATCAAATATGACAAAGTTTCTGAATAAGAAATAGGGTGACAACTCAAATATCATTGAAAGATTACCATTAGTATTATTATTAATCGTATCCACAGGAAACACATAATTGCAAAGTGTTCTCAGCTTAACTAAATGGTTCCTCAGGGATTGCAGGTTTAACCATGTAAATCTCTTTTTATACAATACATTCCAATCCTGAAAACCAAAGAGTTGAAAATTATTACCTACCAGCTCTCTCCCAAGCTGGATATCTGGAATTTATGCTAAATATTTCTGCTCCCTGCCATCAGTGGGATTGTTCAACTAAATTCTGGAATAGTGGATTAAAAGGCTTCATCAGCTAGTCCAGAACTAGAGATCAGGACTAGAGGTTTAGCTACTAATAATTGAGCCATCTTTCCTTCTGAGACCCATGAAAGGGGCTCTTTGAGCCTGTTCTCTCTAAAAAGGCTCCCAAGAGCAACTGGGGGGTGGTTGACAGATGACTTTATTCTGTCCTGGACACAGGATTCCCTCCCTTTACTGGGATAAGAAACAATGGATTTTACAACAAAGAATCATCTGAAGGGAGATTTATACTGTTAATTCTTCAACCCCAGAGGAGAGAAGGTGAGAGGAGTAAGAAAACATTACAGCAACGGCCTCAGCAGTAAGACATGGTGCCCAGCCTGGCGTCATGTTCATAATTTATTCCCACTTCCCTCCCCCATATAGCCTTAATACTTTCCTTCAACAAATACACTTACCTATATATATATATAGATACTTTAATATTAAGTATCTGTGTAGCTATTTATCTAAATCTATACACACACATACACATCATTACCCATAGAATCAGAGCCTCTCAACAACAGCCTGGATCAGCATATAGCACCCAGGATACTTAAAACACACAACAGATTACCTAAGAAATACCGTCTATGAAAAACCCAACCCCTGAAAGTGCTTTCTAGAGTCTTTCCCTCTGGCTGCGCTGAGGAGGAGCAGGCCGGTGACTGAATGCCAAGGTCATAGATTAATTCCTTGGGTATAACACATAGAAGAAAGGCAAAGGTTGTTTACTGAACTACGATCTTGATACCACAGCGTTTATTAAAAGGCCTTATAATAAAACGAAAGACCAATTCCTGAGGCAGCAGTGACATGTGACGTTCACGTGGCCAGCAACAACACGGGGTGTTGCAGGAGGGTGAACAGACTGAAGATGCATTAGTCTTCCAGGCAGGCTTCTGAGCAAGTAGTTTCCTAGCACGCTATCACAGGGGCAGGTAAACGGGTGTGGATCAGCTTTCTGGAAACATCTTGCTTCGGCACAACCTGCCTAGACCACAACTCCCCATTCCTGTCGACAAAGCAGCGCAGGGATGGTCCTCTACAGCAAGCTCCAATCTGCCTTATAGTCCCGAACACTACATGCTCTCTGGCGCCCATCCTGTAACTGGCCACACGGGACCACTCGCTATGTCCCGTGTGCGCCCCACATGTCCTCTTCTGTCACTTCTGTCACTGTCTCCTCTTTTCTGAACTCACTTTCCATTTCTCTCATCTCTGTCAAAAATCCTACTTACTGCTAATTCCAGACCACCACCTTCTCCTTGGTGATAATCTCTTCTGTTTTGTGATCCACACAGTATTTTATTTACAACTTATAAATTTTTGTTTTATAGTCTTGTTATTTATTTACTTCAGTTATCTCCTCTACCTATTGAATCTATCATCTAAAACACTAAACTTGTTGACATTTGGCCCCAGATTGAAGTGCCTTCTTTTTCTTTCTCTCTTCTACCTTCTTTTTCCTTTATTTCTACATCTTTTATTCTCTCTCTTCTTAGTTTCTGATTATATTATTTCGTTCAGCCCTCAGTGGCTTCTCCTAGATGCTCTATGTCACATAAAAAAATAAACCCCTGTACCCCAAATCCAAGGTCTTCCAAAATCTGAATCCAGATTTTCTGCTCAGATTCATTTCTTCCAAAATCTGAATCCAGATTTTCTGCTCAGATTCATTTCTTCCTACTCCAAGCAGGCATGTCTCTTCACCAATCTAAGAGTGAGTTGCATTCATTTTTCTCAGGATAAGATGCCAGATGAAGGGTGCAAGAGCTTGGTGAGATGAACTGGTCTAATTGGGATTCCTTCTGATTTTGGCAGGCAGGAGGAGAAAGGGGCAGCAGAGGACCAGATGGCTGGATGGTATCACTGACTCAACAGACGTAAGTTTGAGCAGACTTCAGGAGATGGTGAAGGAAAGGACAGGGAAGCCTGGTATGCTGCACTCCATTGGATCTCAAAGAGCTGGACATGACTTAGCAACTCAACAAAAAAAACAACCATATTGGAGCTCTCTCTTGCCTTCAACATGGCCTCTGAGCTTCCTGACTGGTTCTGTCAAATCACTCTTCTCCTAACTACAGTAATTTGAACAGAGACACATGTACACCCATGGAGAATGCCATGTGAAGACAGAAGCAGAGAATGGAGTGATGTAGCTTCAAGCCAAGGAACACCAAGCATTGTGACATCAGCAGAAGCTAGGACAAATGCATGAAACAGATTCTTCCTCAGAGCTCTCAAAAGGAACCAACCCTAGACTTCCCTGGTGGTCCAGTAGTTAAGACTCTGGCTGCCAATGCAGGGGACACAGGTTCAATCTCAGGTCCAGGAAGATCCCACGTGCCACAGGGCCACTAAGCCTGTGTGCCACAACTAGTGGAGCCCACGCCCTAGAGCTCATGCTCTGCAACAAGAGAAGCCACCACGATGAGAAGCCCGCACCCTGCAACTAGAGTAGCCCCACCCCCCGCCACAACTAGAGAAAGCCCGAGCGCAGCCACAAAGACCCAGAACAGCCAAAAATAAATAAATAAAGTTTGTTTGTTTTTAAAAAAGGAACCAACCTAACAACATCTTGATTTTGGACTTCTAGCCTCCATATATATGAGAAAAAAACATAGAAATACAATGCCTTTTGGTATTAGGACCTTTAGACAAACTAAAATAGTATCTCTCAAGAACATCACAGATTTTTCCAGCCCACAAACAATAGGACAGCACAGAGGTAAATGTGAGGGTGCCACATGCCCAAGACTCACAGGCAGCAAGCATCCTCTCCGTGCCTGATACAAACCTGCCATTACACGTCAGTGGACTTCACTCAGAAGCCTCCAACGTGAATATGACTGATATGGTGTGTGCAATACACTTTATAATCCTAATATCCTGCTGGATTTCAGCTGATGATCAAGAAACATTGCCCTACAGTAAATGCCCAGATGTCTGTACTATCTTTAATCTGGTTTATTATTTATTACCTCTTCCTTCAAAACTTGGCTCTGGAAAGTGAAAGTTGCTCAGTCGTGTCCAACTCTTTGCAACCCCATGGACTGACTATACAGACCTTGGAATTCTCCAGGCCAGGATACTGGAGTGGGTAGCCTTTCCCTTCTCCAGGGGATCTTCCCAACCCAGGGATCAAACCCAGGTGTCCCACATTGCAGGTGGATTCTTTACCAGATGAGCCACAAAGGAAGGCTCTGGAAACTGTCCTTATTTGAAATACTGTTTTGTGCCTGTGGTTGACTTTTTATTGTATCCTAGATAACCTATTGGAAATGTGTAAGGAAAAAAGAGAGACAGGCAAAGGAGAGACGAAAGAGTCAGAGAGAACTAGTAACCAAGCAGTGTTACCAGATAAAAGACAAATACATTTTTAGTATGAGTAAGTCCCAAGTCTTACTTGGAACATATACTAAAACAAAATTCATTGTTTATCTGAAATTAAATTTAACTGGGCAGCCTATACTTTTATGTGCTGAATCCAGCAACCCAAGGGGATTTTCTAGTTCTTTTCCTAAAGCTGCACTATCATTTAAGCATGAATACAGGATTACTTTTTCTGAATCAGCAATAATTGCAATGCAAACAACAATTCTAGGGACTACAAACAAACAAAAAACACTTTATCCAATCACATAAACTCTTAAATGAAAACCAGATTCGTAACTCAAACCTTTGTTGGTGATTGGTCAGGGATGCAGTTTATCCGTTCAGAGTCATTTACCACTGGGCACTCAGCAGAACCAGGGGTGGTACTTGTCCCAGAATCTGGGCTAACTGTCGTCCCAGGATCTAGGATTATCCCAAAAACAAACATAAAATGAGACCACCAGACAGAATTAACATCACAGGCATTTGATACCCCCATAGCTCTCAACACTTTCAATTATATGGATGTCACTGCTGATTGGGCTTCACTCTGTGACTTTGAAATGTACATATTCACTTTATAAAGCTTCATTTTGTTCTTGTTGACTGCATTTAACCCTATATATACCTGTACCTGGAGAAGAGCATGACAACCCCCTCCAGTATTCTTGCCTGGGAAATCCTATGGACAGAGAAGGCTGGTGGGCTACAGTCCACAGGGTTGCAAAGAGTCGGACACAACTGAAGCAACTTAGCATGTATGCATACCTGCACCATCTCCTTCTACCAGCAAGGCCTCCCCAAGTGCATACAAGAGCAAGGAGTTGGATTCCACCATTAGATTGAAAGCTCATCAAAGATTTCTTTAGGGCTCTCTACAATAAGTTCATAACAATATCAGGACAAAACAATGAGGCTTTTAATAAGCTTTCTTTTCACTAGGGTTTCCAATTCAAAGTGGTGGATTGGGATTTCCCTGGTGGTCCAGTGGTTTAAAGACTTCATTTTCCAATGCAGGGAGTACAGGTTTGATCCCTAATTGAGAAGCTAAGATAAGATCCCACCCACATGCCTCAAAGTCAAAAACCAAACATAAAACAGAAGCAATATTGTAACAAATTCAATAAAGACTAAAAATGGCCCACATCAAAAGCAAACAAACAAACAACTTAAAAAAAAAAAGGCAAACAAAATACCCCAAAAGTGATGGATTAAAAGAACTTCTTGTTTGTGTCAGTTTCTGCATGCAGGTTTTATTTTCATCTTCAGGATCAGAGAATTTTAAGAATTTAACAACCTTTGAGATTATTTAATCTAGCTTCCCACAAAAGTAGAAATGGCATGGCTGAGAATAAGGGAAGGAGGGAATAGTCTTTCCTCTGGCTACATACTGGCCTTTGTTGCCTGCCCCAACTAGGAAGCTGCTCTTAGATGAAGCCCAGATACAAAATCATGGATAACTCAGCACAATCTAGCCCCGCTTTGAAAATAATACAGCTCAATAAACTTTTAATAAACTACTCTATTTGCTGTTATTTTTTTAAAGAACAAACTTGGGCCTAATATATTTTACTTGATTATATACTTATTTGACTATGTTTTATGTCAGTTCAGTCACTCAGTCGTGTCTGACTCTTTGCGACCCCATGGACTGCAGCACACCGGGCTTCCCTGTCCATCACCAGCTAATCGAGTTGGTGATGCCATCCCACCATCTTACCCTCTGTTGTCCCCTTCTACTCCTACCTTCAATCTTTCCCAGCTTCAGGGTCTTTTCCAATGAGTCAGTTCTTTGCATCAGGTGGCTAAAGTATTGGAGTTTCATATAAGGGTATTATTAATTATTATTGTGAAAAAATACAATTATTTAATGAAATTTGGCCAATATATTTTGAGTGCCAGTTGTGGAATCCTGTACTAGGCTAAACTGGGGGATAAAAGTGTCAGAGTTAGACCTCAATGTATGCCTGTTGTGCTGTCACATTATTTTGCTGACAATATTGTAACACATTCAATAAAGACTAAAAATGGCCCACATCAAAAGCAAACAAACAAACAAAAAACTTTCAAAAAAAACAAACAAAATACCCCAAAAGTGGTGGATTAAAAGACAAAAGTCCCTCTAGTCAAAGCTATGGTTTTTCCAGTAGTCATGTATGGATGTGACAGTTGGACTATAAAGAAAGCTGAGCACTGAAGAATCAATGCTCTTGACCTGTGGTGTTGGAGAAGACTCTTGAGAGTCCCTTGGACTGCAAGGAGATCCAACCAGACCATCCTACAGGAAATCAGTCCTCAGTGTTCATTGGAAGGACTGATGCTGAAGCTGAAGCTCCAATACTTTGGCCACCTGATGCAAAGAACTGACTCATTGGAAAAGACACTGATGCTGGGAAAGATTGAAGGCAGGAAGAGAAGGGGACGACAGAGGATGAGATGGTTGGATGGCATCACCGACTCGATGAACATGGGCTTGAGCAAGCTCTGGGAGTTGGTGATGGACAGGGAAGCCTGGTGTGCAGTCCGTGGGGTCACAGGGAGTCAGACACGACTGAGTGACTGAGCTGAACTGCGCTGTCACAGTTTGAGTTGGGTGGTCCCCAACACACACATACAGGCTCACACCAGTCAACATGAAAGCATTACTTACTTCCCTGCCATTTATGAGGTTTCTGCTTTGAAAAGAGCAACATGTGGAGGAATAACTCCAGACCTCCTTGTTACCTTGTGATTCCAGGGAATCTCTGGCTGAAAGCACGAAGATGGGAATAGTGATGATAAACACCACAAGCAGAAGAATACTGAGCATAAGCTCCAAAGTAGTGAACTTTTTCAGCTTCTTTCTTGCCATCTACAAAGAAAGAGAAACAAGTTTAGATTTGAGTTTTCTTTTATATAGTCAGCGAAGTTTTTTTAATGGAAAAGCTCAAATGTATATACAAGAGGAATGAGTAAAATAACAAAGGCCCAGGTACCCATCAACTATAATTATCAGTTGGGTAATTTCACTCTAAAGTAAGTGTTAGTCAGTCATGTCTGACTCTTTGTGACCCCATGGACTGTAGCCCGCCAGGCTCCTCTGTCCATGGGATTCTTCAGGCAAGAATACTGGAGTGGGTTGTCATTTCATTCTTCAGGGAAACCTTCCTGACCCAGGGATCAAACCCAAGTCTTTTGCATTGGCAGGCAGATTCTTTACCACTGAGCCACAGGGGAAGTCCAATACTATTCTAAATAATATTTCCCATGTAAAGGAAACATCTCTAAGGACTCCTTAGAGATGTTTAATTTGAGCCTGGGGCAGGAAATGTACAAAAGGAGCTTAGGTTATCATGTTAAACCAGCAAGAAGGGAGCTACCAAAGAGTACCAGGAACCAACCTGAAGAGACTCTCATTGGGTTAAGTGGGACAATATGAGCATTAATAATAATAATGCCGTCAGTGGACTAATATGGATGAAACGTATTTAAATCTATGAATTCATAAAGATTTTGGACTAAAAATTCTCATTGATCCCCTTTGGAGGATTCTAGGGATAAACTCCTTAGTTTGAAAACCAGTAAATAAAAAGTCAAATGTTTATCCTACCTTTCCACTACAAACTGTTCCTGAATAAACCAAATGATAGACGAGGGAAAATTTCTTTCTATAGGAATATTTCATTTAATAAGTAAACAAAGAATGATAAAATTACAGTGTCACTGCATCACAACTCCTAATGAAATAGTGGAGTGAAGAAATGCTCCCCAATGGCTGTGAACATTTAAAGCAAAAAAAGAATCTGTTAGATTTTATGTATGTCCTGCTGGAAGATGCTGTTCCCATCTATGCACCATTCATGCTATAGAAAACAAATCTGTATCTGTCAAAACTCCAGGTCTAATAATTTACAGGAAATACAAGGATGGAGAGACATGTTGGGCTGCATGGAGATGCAATCAGCAAAGTTAAGTATTCCAAACCCACAGGAATTGTAAGATAATAAATGTTTATTGCTTCAAGCTGTTAAATTTGGGGCAATTTGTTATGCAACAATAGATAATTAATATACATGAGTAAATATGACTTTTGAAAAAATATCATTTTTAAAATGATACATTTTTAAAATATACATTTTAAAAAAATCTGTTTGCCTCTCATCAAAATGGCCTTCTGCATTATATATTTAAATATGGTTACCTGCTCTATGGAACAAAGATAATAAGTTTCTAGCTATAGGAGAGACATATTTCCTTAAGCCTTAAAGAGAAAAAATCCCTCATCAGCATCATCTGATTGACCTCACTTCCCAAATTATAGGGGTCTCAGTGGTGAAACCTTACCATGTCCTAAATTGGAAATACGATTCAGGAAAAATTAAGGTCAAGAAAAATGACAAACATGTATACTTATGGCTGATCCATGTTGCTGTTCAGCAGAAACCAACTCAACTGTAAAGCAATTATCCTCCAACTAAAAATAAATTTTAAAAAAATTAAAGAAAAGAAAAGAAAAAATGACAGGAGGCAAATAGAATAAGGAAGCAATTTAAATAGATTTAACTGCTTTTAAGAGAAAAATTGTTAAAAAAAACAAACACCTACTTAGCAGACTGTTGCCAATCTTTGTATATTCTATTTCATGTGGCAAGCATAAACTGTGCAATGACAATGATAAAAATCACTACCTACAACTGAGTAACGTGCTAATAAGATTACGTAATTTGTTGCACGCAATCTTCCTAACAACCCTCAGTGAGTTATTGCTACCATCTTCACTTTCAGATGAGGAAATTGAGCTTCAGCAAGGTCATATAACCTGCCTGATTTCACACAGATGATAAGGGGCAAAGTCACAGTTTGAATACCAGCCCTTTGGAGCTCGCAGCCAGAACTTGTAACCACTACTCTGTTGTTCCATGCCATGATGCCCACGGTGCACTCCCGAGAAAGCTTTTGGCGAGATTGTGCTTTTATCAGATAGTGTCTGGGTCATTAAACAAGTGCTTAGAACGGGTGTGGCCCGGGGTGAGGTGCATAACATGCATTATTTCATTTTGTCCTGACAACTATCCTCTAAGCTGAGACTGTACGACAGGTTGGACTTTGGTAAGTGCTCTGGAGAAAAATAAGGCTTGGGTGGGGGGAGAATGAGGAATGGGGGAGAATGGGGGTGGTGGTTGCAATGTTAATTAGGGAAAGTCTCCTGGAAAAGCTGAAAGTTATTGCTGTACATAAATCATGTGGACTCCATGGTCATTTTTTTCCCTCTTAAATTAAAACGCTTATATGAATAATTGCCAAAGCTCATTTTCCTGGTACTGCTCTAATCATTTAGGCAAAGTAGATAGATAGTCAGGTGGGGCCCAAACTTGAGATGGCTACTTGAATTCTAGATAATTCAGATAAACTAGATAATCCATTTTCATTTTTTTATGTATAGCTGATAGCTGATTGGCATATGGCAATTTAAGTCTTTTAAAAATTCTTTGATAACACGAGGCAAGAGCTCTTGTGGGAAAGAAAGGGTTCATTTTACAGAGACTGAGAATAACTTGCAAAGAGGACCCCAGCAAGTCATGGCTATTCCTCAAAACTCCTGGGTAAAATTTATTGGCCTGATACATTGTCATCTGGATATTTAAAGAATGGGAAGGAAAAAGGGAGCTAACGGTCTTTTTCTCCCAAGTCTTGTCACATCCAAAGTGCAAAGATCTAAAAGCTTGACCTAACTTAGCTGTGTGACCTTGGAAAAACTGCTGAACCCCTCTGGGCCTCATTTTCCTCATCCGAACCCCAAATGCATCATCTGTGGAAGACAGCTATGACCCTATTCTCACCCCAGCAGCAGGGTGTGCAAAGGCTTATTTTGTCCATCACATTTGGCAGTTTTGGAAATTTTCAGATGGAAAATCTCTTCTTCTAGGGCCATCTAGCCCTTAGTATTCCATGCTCAGGGAACAGTTTACATATAAAGTATTGGTATTAGCCCATCAAAATTCATTGGTAAGGGTTGCCTGATGCTAAAAATCTTTGGCATCTGTGGAAGAATGAGTGAAACAGTGACGTGCTAGCTTAGTTGGGGGTACAGAACAGAAGGGTCCCCCCACCATTTGGTCCTTCCCAGCACAGCAAAACAAAGACCCCTCTCTCTTCTTCCTGCCTGCCTACCATGCACACACACTGTTCCACACTGTGATAAAGAGTAGTAGGCAGTTTAGAGGTTCGGAATACTCCTTCCACACAGGAAAGCCACCATTCAGACTCTCTACTGAAAACCCATGGAAGCCATTTCTAGTGAGACCCACGGGATTGATCGTGGTTTCCCTTCTGTTTCCCCAATCGCAACTCTTCCTTCTCACCTCCATGGCTCATCAGAAAAGGAATGCCCACTGTGTTCAGCTAGACACTCAACAACCAGTGAAGACAGGACTCTCTATTACTTCATTTTGTCAGAGAGGGTCCAGCAACGATCCATCACCTTTCCACTCCCCTAGGCACTCGTTTCATTTTGACACGCGACAGTCAGTCCAGACATCGAGGCTTTCCCTTCATTTCCTTCTTCCAGACCCCACAGGAAATCTCCTGACATACCAAAGCAGGTACACACCCCAATACTTCACACACATACACACACACACACACACACACACCCCTTTAGACTCTTACCCATAACAATTCTTTATTTGATCAGCAAAGGCACCAAACTCACAGGGATAGAAACAAATTTCTCAAGTTGCTGACTGTGATGGATTCTTGAAACACCACTTCTCAATCACAGCTCCATGTCATTTTAGAAGGAACATCCCAAATTGCCCTCATCTAACTCCCAAATTCTAACTCCTTCCCCTCACTTCCCCCACCTCGTCTCAAGAATCAGAATTCACCTCAAAAATTAAATCAGTCATCGCCACACACACACACACACGTCTCAAGGACAAAAAGAGTTGTGTTTTGTTTAATATGTGTTTGTATAATTTTGTGGTTTGTTATTGATGCTTATCTTTGTGTTTAACCAGTTAACAAGGGCATCTGATTGAAGGAGATGAGCACAAGTCCACACACACTTGTACACACGCATCTGTAGCCATCAGTGAGCACACAGTTTAGGAACATACCTCATAACCCCGAGGCTGTGTCCTCTCTCTGAAGGATGGGCTGGTAATCCGTGCAGAGCACAGTCCAGAGAAAGCAGCCACAGCCCTGGTAACCAGTTACGGTGCTGATGTTAATGGAGTTCAAATGCAAATCATTGCCCAGCTTTTTCTCAGGCTGATTTGCTGGTTAATTAGTAATCAAGGTCTACCTCTGAGGTGAACATCCTTTAAGACCTTGGGGCAAGAAGCGACCACCCTGAACCCAGGAACACAGAATGTCTCTGCAGCAGTGACGCTCCATGAGCCTGCTAGCAGAGCAAGACCGACTCAAAGTGTAGATGACAGAGAACAACAACAACAAAATGATCCAGGTAGCCCAGAAGAGCTCCCTCTCTCCCAGCGACCCCAATCTCATTCACTGATCAGTGTTTGAAGGAAATGATTCTGAAAATGTTTACAAAATAGTTCTCTTCTTCTCCTGCCTCTTTTTAAAGCTGTATGTGTGTGTGTGTACGTGTGTGCGTGGGCTAAAGAGACCCTTTGGCCATCTTATGCTTCCTCTGGACTTCTCTTAGGATTACATTTTTTTATGCATGAGACAAAATACAGAAGTACAAAATAAGGATACCAAAGAAACTAATTTCATTGAGTTACAGTTACTAATAGATAGATAAGATAGTGAAGTCGCTCAGTCGTGTCCAACTCTTTGCGACCCCATGAACAGTAGCCAACAAGGCTCCTCCGTCCATGGGATTTTCCAGGCAAGAATACTGGAGTGGGTTGCCATTTCCTTCTTCAGGGGATCTTCCCAGCCCAGGGATCGAACCCAGGTCTCCTGCATTGTAGGCAGACGCTTTACCTTGTGAGCCACCAGGGAAGTCACACTTACTAAAATTCTTCTTAAATTGCAGTATAATAATGTATGTTCTTTTTTAGTTCACTCACTCAGTCATGTCCAACTCTTTCCCACCTCATGGACTGCAGCACACCAGGCTTCCCTGTCCATCACCAACTCCCAGAGCCTACTCAAATTCATATCCATCGAATCAGTGATGCCACCCAACCATCTCATCCTCTGTCGTTCCCTTCTCCTCCTGCCTTCAATCTTTCCCAGCTTCAGGGTCTTTTCCAATGAGTCAGTTCTTCGCATCAGGTGGCCAAAGTATTAGAGTTTCAGCTTCAGCATCAGTCCTTCCAATGAATATTCAGGACTGATTTCCTGTAGGATGGTCTGGTTGGATCTCCTTGCAGTCCAAGGGACTCTCAAGAGTCTTCTCCAACACCACAGTTCAAGAGCATCAATTCTTCAGCACTCAGCTTTCTTTATAGTCCAACTGTCACATCCATACATGACTACTGGAAAAACCATAGCTTTGAGTAGACGGACCTTTGTTGGTAAAATAATGTTTCTGCTTTTTAATGCTGTCTAGGTTGGTCATAGCTTTTCTTCCAAGAAGCAAGCGTCTTTTAATTTCATGGCTGCAGTCACCATCTGCAGTGATTTTGGAGCCTAAAAAAATAAAGTCTCTCACTGTTTCCATTGTTTCCCCATCTATTTGCCATGGGATCGGATGGCATGATCTTAGTTTTCTGAATGTTGAGCTTTAAGCCAAATTTTTCACTCTCCTCTTTCACTCTCAAGAGGCTCTTTAGTTCTTCTTTGCTTTCTGCCATAAGGGTATTGTCATCTGCATATCTGAGGTTATTGATATTTCTCCCAGCAATCTTGATTCTAGCTTGTGTTTCATCCAGCCTGGCATTTCGCATGATGCACTCTGCATATAAGTTAAATAAGCAGGGTGACAATATACAGCTTTGATGTACTCCTTCCCCATTTGGATCCAGTCTGTTGTTTCATGTCCAGTTCTAACTGTTGCTTCTTGACCTGCATACAGATTTCTCAGGAGACAGATCGGGTGGTCTGGTATTCCCATGTCTTTAAGAATTTTCCACAGTTTGTTGTGATCCACACAGTCAAAGTGCTTCTTTAAGGATATATTAACTAACAAACCTAGCAGTTACTACAATTTCAAAACAGTATAGACAGTATTTTGAGATTATCTTAGATATATGATATAAAAGTAACCATGACCTCTCTTGGAACCAAAGTCTTGGATACTGCTCACACGACAGTGATTCATGGCCTGACTTTACACTTTGACAGATTAAATGTCAGTATTGCAGCAAAGAAAAAAGCATAAATATTTTCCCCTTCCAATTCACCTACTTTCTGAACTAAATGCATGAACCCCAGGTTAAGAACTCTATTGCTAGGCAGACCCTCCCTCAAAGTAGGACAGATAAGATACAGCATTTTTTCATCTACATTTTGAGTCAGTCTTGCTCTGTTACCAGGCTCATAAATAGGCAGATTGGGGTTGACATATACACACTACCCTATGTGAAACTGGTGACTAATAAGGACCTACTGTATAGCAGAGCGAACTCTACTCAATAGTTTATAATGACTTATATGGGAATAGAATCTAAAAAAGAGTGGATGTATGTGTAACTGATTCACTTTGTTGTACAGCAGAAACTAACCGTGTAAATCATCTCTACTCCAATAAAGTGAAGTGAAACTATCAGTCCCTCAGTCACGTCCAACTCTTTTCGACCCCATGAAGTGTAGCCTGCTAGGCTCCTTTGTCCATATAAGTTTCCAGGCAAGAATCCTGGAGTGGGTAGCCAAAGGGGATCTTCTTGACCCAGGGATCAAACTCGGATCTCCTGTATTTCAGTTGGATTCTTTACCATCTGAGCCACTAGGGAAGCCCCAGTGATGCCAATGATCCATGAACCGATTATTGCCAGTCCCAAGGAAATAAGTATTAAAACTGAGGATAGGTATTTACAAACTTTTATTACCACTTGTCAGAGAAATTTCTGTCTCCTAAACCTAATAATAAAAAATGGAGCTTGTGTTTGTATATATATGTGGTTTTTAATTTAATTCTCCTGGCCACTTATTTTTATTTCAAATTTATGAAAGTCTCAATCTGTGACCTAATGGAAAAATTTTTTAACCTTTTTTTTTTAATGACAGATCATTTTAAAAACTCAGCTCAACTATGGTTAATGCCTGGTCATTTGCTTTTCTGGATAAGAGAAAATTCAGGGAAAATTCAGGCTAAGGGACCTAAATTTATAAACTGTGTATCACCTAGAAAAACTAGACAAAAGTCAACATCTATTATCATTATTTCATTGTGGACACAGACTATTAAAAATAGAATGAATTTATCATTTTGAAAAGTTTACTCTCTTGTCATTTTTCTCATTTCATCAACCAGTGGAAATGATGGGAACCAGGAAAACCTGCAGACCAGGTACTGGAAATCCCCCATCTACTGTGTTTGTTTGGTACCACAAAGAACTCAGAACTAGAAGAGGAAGGAAAGGAAAACTAAGGTGCATGGAGGCCTGCTGGATACTGCAGTCTTTTATTGACGTTATCTCATCAGTATTCACAAGGGTCCAAGAGCAGCGAGGGTCTGAACTGCCAGATGGATGCTCGTCAACTCTGCATCAGAGCCCACATGGTCTATTTAGTATTAACCCTAAAGAACGTTAGAGATCATCACATCATTTTACAAGTGAGGAGACTGATCTGAGTTCAAAACCCAGGTCTGTTTACTGGCTGGGGAAGTACAGCCACGTAAATCTCAGTTTCCTTAACCTAAATGAAGATCAAAGTGGCACTAGAGGTAAAGAACCCGCCTGTCAGTGGAGGAGACGTAAGAGACGAGGGTTCGGCCCTGAGGTGGAGAAGATCCCCTGGAGGAGGAAATGGCAATCCAGTCTGGTCATTCTTGCCTGGAAAAGTCCATGGAGAGAGGAGCCTGGTGGGCTACAGTCCATGGGGTCACACAGAGTCAGACACACTGAGCATGCACGCACCCACACCCCATCAAATTATGAAGATTAAACTCTATAGCACAAGTAAAAGACTTGGTGTTACACAATAAATGGTGTCAGGTACAATTATTATGATTACTATGCATCTGTCACAGCTGTGACCAGAGCCCAGACCCTGGACTCCCAACCACATGTGCTTTCAAATAGGCCAATATCTCCTTCTCTCCTAAATCAGGATTTTGATTGAAGTTGTTGCTCAGTTTCTAAGCCATGTCCAACTCTATGTGACCCCATGGACTATAGCACAACAGGCTTCCCTGTCCTTCACTGTCTCCCACAGTTTGTGCAAACTCATGTTCATTGAGTTGGTGATTCTATCCAACCATCTCATACTCTGTTGCCCCCTTCTCCTACCCTTCATCTTTCCCAGCATCAGGGTCTTTTCCAATGAGTCAGCTTTAGGCATCAGGTGGCCAAAGTATTGGAGCTTCAGCTTCAGCATCAGTCCTTCCAATGAATAGTCAGTGTTGATTCCTTTTAGGATTGACTGGTTTGATCTCTTTGCTGTCTAAGGGACTCTCAAGAGTCTTCTCTAGCACCTCAATTCAAAAGCATCAATTCTTCAGTGCTTAGCCTTCTTTATAGTCCAAGTCTCACATCTGTACATAACTACTGGAAAAATTATGGTTTGACTACATGGACCTTTGTCCACAAAGTGATGTCTCTGCTTTTTAATACACTGTCTAGGTTTGTCATAGCTTTCCTTCCAAGGAACAAGCATCTTTTAATTTCATGGCTGTAATCATATGTAGTTATTATATGTGTGTTATAACTGAGGGTCTGTCAGAATAGCAATAGCAATGACAGCAACATTTTTGCAACACGTATTATGACCCATACATTACATTAAAGGATTTCTCCTCATAACTACACTATGAGGCAGGGACTGTTATCACCCTAGTTTTATTTTATCTCTTTTTTTTTTTTTGCCAAGTCACACAGTATACAGGATCCTCATTCCCCAACCAGGAATCAAACCCATGCCCCCTGCAGTGGAAGTGCAAACTCTTAACCACTGAACCACCTGGGAAGGCCCTATTACCCCAGTTTTCAAGTGGAGAAACCTGAGGCACAAAGAGCAACTGCCCACAACTTGTGTAACTAACAGGAAGTCAAACCAGAGTGCAGACGCAGGCAGTCTTATCAAGCCTGCACTGGAATACGAATGTGAGTGATGTCTCCATAACCTCACAGCCAGGAGCAGGTAAGAAGTTAAATGGCTCTGCTGCAAAAGACAAGAGAGCACTGAAAAATGCCACTGGGAAAAGAACAACCCCAACCAGGAGGGACAGGAAAGAAACCAAAGGCCAAGATAGATGGGAGTGGGAAAGAAAAGAGAGACTGAAGGAGACTGGGGGCTAAGGAATCAACAAGGCACCGAGGTTAGAAGAATGAGACCTGCTTTAGAAACTTTAGCAAAAAGACAGGGGAAGACAGTTGTGGTAAAGTCAGGGACAATATTGTAAAAGTATGCTACAGCCACCACATCACGGAGATTCTGTTAGCAAGAAGACTCCCACCAGCAACAGGGACCCACCGCAGACAACACACTGCCCAGGCTGTCATTAACATGAAATAGATTTCTGAGCCTAGGATTTCTCTGCCTAGGATTCAACGTGCAGGATTATCTGTCACTGTGAGTCTTTACTGAGAATATTGCTTCTTCCCACACCTCCAAAAAAAAAAAGTCATAGTCACAGAGAACACTGGGACCTGTGTAAGCTGCATGTCCATTGGAGTGGCCCAAAAGTATGGAACTCTGCTACCATGAGATCCTCCATGGGCATTCCCTGAAGACCAAAGAGCTGGTGGATCACAGTCGATCTTGAGCAAGACCATGCAACCGTCTCCAAACTTCATAGTCCAAACAAAATAGGCATGGTCTATTCTTCAGGATGAATTTCAAACTCTTCTTTCTCTCTTTAAGGCCCTCCTTGTCATTTTGACTCCACTAATCCAGTAATTTTTCACTAAGCACCATTAAACTTGGCTCATGGCTGCTTCTGCACCATTGCCTGAGGGCAGCCCTCCTCCAGGGCTGGATCTACAACCTCTTGTCCTCTGTCTTCTGCAAAAACCCCTCTCCTCTTGCAAAGCTAAGCTTAAAATCCACTTACTTGGTCTGAAATTTTCTCTAAATGCTCAATTTAACATTTTTGGTTCCCCATTTCTGAACAGCTAAAGTCACAGTACATTCAACACTGGTGCTCTGTTTTATAGGTGAGCATACCCCCAAATGCTCAGAGAACATCTAGCCTCCCATCAAGTCCCTACTGGTTGAGGTCTCTGAGAATGTCCATCAAAGCCCAACCCAAGCAAGGAGCCTGGACTGACCTCTGAGCAGAGAAGGGACAGATGACCGCCCAGTGTGTTTTCCATTCTCCAAGCATTGAACATGACAGTGGAGTCTCCCTTCTCAGAATAAAATCCTGATAAAAACTAAGATACTCATCTGTCTGGGTTTTACCTGCAGTGGACTGTGGGTGGGTTAGATGATCCTGAAAGTATCCATAAATAAGCCAGTTAACTTGAAACAGATGGATGTAACATTGAAATCAAGTTAAACCATCTCTTGGACACTGTTTCCATGTTAAGTCTTCTAGAAAGAGCACGCGGTTTGGAATCAAACAAGCCACGGTTTGAATATTGGATTCTCTTCTATGTGCCACAGACCTTGGGCAATCATTCCAATGTTCGGAAGGTCAATTGCCCTCTCTGTGAATTGGAGGTAATAATAGGCTTGACATATATGACTTTGAGCCTAAGCTGAGATAGTAGGTAACCTAATATCCAGGGTCGCAGTTTCCCCAGTCCCTCCCCAACTGTGTTTTCTTAAAGTCAAAGAAAACCCAGCAAGTGGAACCATTAGCTTAAATTCTGTTAACAACACTTCCTTCAGTTCATCCACCCCCAGAAACAGCCTCACTAGTGTGGGCTGGAGGAAGTGGTCTCTTCCCTCCCTGGACCACCGACAGACAAGTGCAGAGCATCAGCGCCTCCCACACTGAACCACAGGCTAAGGGAGAGACACCAGTTGAGCTCCTGACTGTGATCGCCATGGTTCCTTAACACTCCTTCTTCCCCCATCTCCCCTCACCCCCTTACACAAGCGCATGCCATCTCCACACCTTCATGTCACAAAGCATCTCTCACAGTCTCCATAGCCTACAAAATTTTATAAATCATACCTCTTTTTAGGGCTTCCCTGGTGGCTCAGATAGTAAAAAAAAAAATCCACCTGCAATGCAGGAGACACAGGTTTGATCCCTCAATTGGGAAGATCCCCTGCAGAAGGGAATGGCTACCCACTCCAGTATTCTTGCCTGCCTCTTTTTATTGCAACCAAGTTGGTTGTCCTTCTTTTGCCACCAAAATAAGCTCTTCACATCAGAGGCTATTTGGCAATGAAGAAGTTGCTTAGAGTGAAAGTAATTTGCCCGCCCAGAAATGTTCAAAGGAAGGTGAGAATAAAGCAAACGGGGCATTACAGCATTTCCTCCTCTTGTGAAATACCTATTATTCAGCAGTTTTACACGGCCTTTCATCCTTTTCTACCTCTCACCCCCATGGACAGGAACATGTGCAAATACCAGCGTGAGTCCAAGGAGAGAGTGATTAGGGATACTACTTAGTATTCACATGTTCATGATAAAACTTTATATTTGTATAACATCTTGCAGTTTTCAGAGCACTTTAATCTGTATTATCTCTCTGATCACCACAAAGAGATAAGGCAGGATTATTTTTAAATCCCATGTATAATGAGGAAACAAATTAAGGAAAATGACTTGCTAAAGGTCATTTAAAGAGTGGCCCAAGTTGAACCTGTGCTAACTTACTTTTAATCTAGTAATCCAATGTTCACAGAGTATGAAGGCAGTAAATCCAGAAATTGCTTTTTTCAGATTAAATATTTGTTCATTCACTCAACAAATTCAAAGTTCACTCTCCACCACGTGTCCCGAAGAGGAAACCTCAGCTCCCTTCTGTTATCAAATTCTACCATCCTCCCCTCATAGGCAGCTATGTCTCTTCAGTTCAAATCTTGTCCTAGAGATTTCTACCATTTCCTCCATGTCCCTCCTCCCCAAAATGTAAGGTACACCAACAAGCTCCTGTAAGGGACCCTACCACAGCCCTGCTCACTGGTCCCAGCTGACTGGACCAGCACTGGACAGATGATCCAACCTGTTCCAATGGGGTGCTCTCTCCCAGAAATTAGGATTTGACACCTAGAGTCTGAATCATATTCACATGTTACTGAGAGGCAGAAATTAAAGCTTTATTGAAAATACCTGTTTTCCCAAAAGAGACTAGAATAGACACATAGAAAGTAGCAGAAGAGATTATTCAACCCCAAAGAAGACGAAGTAGAGACAAGCTGCCAGTATTTTCCCTATTCTGTGAAGAACAGTGCACAACAGAATTTCATGTGATCCTCCTGCTTCTTCACCAAAATACTGCTTCTATATTACTACCACTACTGCTTCTACTACTAACCCATCACCTCCATCACCACCACCACCATCATCCTACCCCCACCATCACCACCATCATCACAACCATCGCCATCACCACCAGCACCATCACCACCACCACCATCACACACCCCCACCATCACCACCATCACCACCACCACCATCACCACCACCGCCATCATCCTACACCCACCATCACCACCATCATCATAACCATTGCCATCACCACCAGCACCATCACCACCACCACCATCATCACCACCATCACAATTACCATCATCACCACCACTACCATCACCATCATCACCACCACCACCACCATCATCAGCCTTTCCTGAAGCCATGCTCTATGAGTTTCTATACCCAGCAATCCAACAATTTCTGCTGGCCCTGCTCGTACAGACTCGTCTCCGTTTGTCCAGTGTAAAAACCTTCACCAAAAATCTCTAACCACTCCAGTTCAATCTAACAGTAGAATATTGTCCATACTTTGTTGGCTTCAACAACAAATTGTGTGCCCTTCAAATCCTCACAAGTTGCCTCTGAATTATATGGCCTCCCCATAGAAGTATCTTTTTTAGTTCAGGATACATGTAACCTGGGGCTATGTGGTGATCCACGGAGAGGCACACACCTTGGAAAACTGACTTTAGTCAGAGGTCCTTGGAGAATTTCCCTGCTGGTCCAGTGGCTAAGAATACATCTGCCAATGCACGGGACATGGACTTAATTCCTGGTTGGGGAAGAGTCCACGTGCCTCAGGGCTACAAAGCCCATGCGCCCAACTACTGAGCCTGCTCTACGAGCCCCAAGCTGCAACTCCGAGCCCATGTGCTGCAACTATTGAACTCTAGAACCCGTGCCCTGCAATAACAGAAGCCACCACAGTGAGACGTCTACAGCCCACAACTGGGGAGTAGCCCCCCTCGTCGCAACTAGAGAAAGCCTGCACCCAGCAACGAAGACCCAGCACAGCCAAAAATAAAATAAATAAATTTTTTAAAAAGGCCCTTGGAGAAGAATCAGCAATTTGAATCAATATTTGGGAATTATGAAAAATATGGCCGTATAAAGTAATGGCATGCATGAATTTTTTTCAACCCTGAACACTAAGCTTACAGAAATTTTCCTCTGTGATGAGCACCTGGTAAATCTGCTTCCCCCAGGTCCCCACCCCAGGAGAAACCGTGAAAAGAATGCCAGAGGGAATGTCTTCAAGGCACCGACAATGTCTCTCAGCCATGCTCAGGCTCTGGCTGTCCCTGGTACCCTCTTGCCCGGCTCCTCCTCTCTCCCACAAACTCCCTCTCTGTTCCCCTCTCTGGAAATCACCAGGTCACACCACCACCCTCCGTCTCTGCTGGACAGTGAACCCTCACAGTGTCTGCTTGAACACTGCTGCTCCATGGTCTCTTCCTATTTCCACTAGAGTGAAACAGAACAGGACGGATGGTCGGCCAAGGTCTCACAGTTCTATCAGCATTTACTTAAAACCTCCTCTTGCATCATTCATATTAGTGGACAAGACAAAGCTCAAGGAGGGGTCCGAGCACCTTCTAGAGGAACCCTACCCTGAGGTCCCTGCTGGGGAAAATGACCTAAGTATGATTCTAATCACAAGGTTCCGTGCTGGCCCCTGTGCTGCTTGAACCTGGGATGGGCATGAACCCAAGAGAGCCAGGCCTCCAGCTGACTGGCATCTCCAGACTCTGCCTGCTGTGTGAGCACCAGACCACTCAGGTTCTTATTCTGAATGGAACACACAGAGAATCTGTAGCAGGATTAGTCAGCAGCAGGAGCAAAGTTGAAAGATGGAGCAACAGAAATAAGAGCTGAGTGAGACCATCTTTAAATTCGTCTCCCCGGCTACCTCTCTGCCCTCCTCCCTCTGTCAGTTCAAAGTGGACAGAACACGCTTTGAATCAGGGGTCCCTAACCTCCAGGCCATGGATCAGTGGCCCCGCTAGGAACTGGGCTGCCTAGCAGGAGGTCAGCGGCAGGGGGACGGGCAAAGCTTCATCTTTATGTCCAGCTGCTCCCCATCCTTCTCATTACCGCCTGAGGTCTGCCTCCTGTCAGATCAATGACAGCATTAGAGTCTCAAAGAAGCACAGTGAACGTAATGCACTTGAATCATCCGGAAACCGTCCCCCCGCCCCACCCCATCGGTGGAAAAACCGTCTTCCACGAAACCAGTCCCTGCTGCCAAAAATATTAGGAACCGCTGCTTTAAACGCAGGGAGCAGAGGCTCCGTTTCATTTCCTCTCCTGCTTCCAGTTTTCTGCCTCTTCATAAGTGAACCTAGACACGGGGCTAGCTGGACAAGCTGCCCTTCCCTCAGTCCACTTCCTGGCTTCACGTGCTCAGACAGGCAAACGGACTCAGAGCCATTCTCACAGGCAAGTCATCGGTGAGTCACGGCGTTCGGCTTCCAGTCACAGAGGCCCAAGCACTGTGCCTTAAAGACAGAAAGCGATGACCTTTCTCACTTTCTCTGCTCCCTCTGGAGCACAGTAGTCGCTGGTGGGTTTCAAGAACTTGTAAAACTGCAGGGTTGAGATTCTCTTGGCTTTTCCCTCCTGGCTGGTGCTCCAACCACAACATCCAAGTTCAGGCCCAGACAGAAGAAAAGGAAACGAGGGCTTTCGAAGGGATTTTCCCACCCAATGTCTTCTTCCTGTGTTTCGCTGGACACTCTAACCTGAAAGAAAGATGGCAAATGCAGTTTATATTTAGTTAATATTGACACGCCTGATAATACGTCGGCATTGAAAAGGAAAGAACTAATAGTGTGCAGGCAGTTAGCAACAACTGCCACATTGACTCAGCGGACATGAATTTGAGCAAACCCTGCGAGATAGTGAAGGACAGGGTAGCCTGGTGTGCTGCAGTCCATAGAGTCACAAAGAGTCGGACAGGACTTAGCGACTGAACAATAAGTGCTATTGAACAGAATGGCAAGTTAGATGCATGGACTCTGCCTTGGTCTATTGCATGCTCCAAACCAACTAGTATCAGAGCTCTTTCTTGGGAGCTCTTAGACGCAGGTCTAGCTTTTAATAAAGTAATGCACCTTACACCCAATTTCGCAGTTGCTCCTTTCATTTGATAGAAGTGATTGTCAGAGCTGGACGGAGGAATTCCCAGGACTCTTGGCTAAATCCCATCTAAAGCATCAGCATCCTAACTCCCCACTTAGTAATTTAGTTACCTTGGCCCAGCTACTTAACGAACCTTTCTGAAACTCTACCTTGTCATCAGTAAAATGGAAGTGTCACCACACTCTTCACAATTCAGCCTACCACAGAGTGATACATGATGAAGTCTTAAGATTTCAATTCTGTAACATATGAGGTCACAGGGTTGCAAGATTAAATCAATGGCTGGGGTGAGCTTGCACAAAGTGAAAGGAACTGAAGTGAAAGTCACTCAGTTGTGTCCGACTGTTTGTGACCCCATGGACTATACAGTCCATGGAATTCTCCAGGCCAGAATAGTGGAGTGAGGAGCCTTTCGGTTCTCCAGGGGATCTTCCCAACCCAGGTCTCCCGCATTGCGGGCGGATTCTTTACCAGCTGAGCCGCAAAGGAAGCCCAAGAATACTGGAATGGGTAGTCTATGCTTTCTCCAGCGGATCTTCCCAACCCAGGAATCGAACCAGGTTCTTCAGCGTTGCAAATGGGTTCTTTACCAACTGAGCTATCACGAGGAGGCCAGGAAGTCCAGACCTCACAGTGGTCTGGTGCCACCTAGTGGCAGCTGTTGAGTAATGATAGGAAGATTCTGGATCCCAAGCTGGCTTGAACTTGGAAAAACGACAGTGACGTGGTTCCATTATCGACTCATCCTCAGGCACCATGCTTCCTGAGAGCCAGTTACCTGGTCTTCCCCACTGGTCTCAAACAATGCTCCATAACTGCCTACCCACAGGGTAAGAAACTCGCCACTCCCCAGGTAGGAATGGGGGCAGGTGCCAGATGAGAAGCCATCCATGGATCACTTTATATTATAATTTACACAAAGGAGAAGGGAACCGGTCTTGGTCAGGAGCCCAGCCCCTCCGGTCTCACCTCCTGCTACAAGGCATCCGCTGGCCTCCTCTCACCTACCAGAGCACAGGGCACTTTCTGGTGGACCATGTCCTCCTTCATCACCGTGGCCCTGGTTGAGAACACCACCACCCCAGCCATCTGTTTCCTGTCAGTGATCTGTTCCGCTAACATTACATTGCTTCTTTCAGTTAACCCGGTTATCTCAAGTCACTTAGCTGTGCTTTCCTCTCTAAATTAAAATGCGCTTTCTCCCAGAGGGGTATGCTCATGTAAACCGCCATTTACTCACAGTCCCTGTTGCCTTTGGCTCACTTGCCCCAGATCTCATGGTACTCACTTCTATGTCATGTCTCCCCCGTCACCCCTTTGCTTTGCATCTAGATAATCAATTATGTGAGGGAGGAAAAGTTTGTAGGGACTGTGGAATCTCAGCTCAGTGATGTTTCAAACAGGAAGCTCACTTTGTCCTAAAAAATGTACATACTTTCTTGCAATAGCCAAGATATAGAAGCAACCTAAGTGCACATCACACATGAGTGGATAAAGAAGATGTGGTATATATACAAATACTACTCAGCCATAAAAAAGAATTATATTTTGTCATATGAAACAATATAGATGGACCTGGAGGGTATTTCACTTAGCAAAAGTAAGTCAGAGAAAGACAAATGCTGTATGTTTTCACTTACATGTGAAATTTGTATTTGATGAGAACATATAAGTTTTACTCTCTGAGAAGATTTTATTTATACAATTCAGCGTTATATATGATATGTTACATATCAGATTCTCAGACTTTATTCATCTTCTAGCTTTAAGTTGGGGGCTTCCCAGGTGGCACTAGTGGTAAAGAACCTGCCTGCCAATGCAGGAGATGTAAGAGACGTGGATGGGTTGGATCCCTGGGTCTGAAAAATCCCCTGGAGGAGGGCACAGCAACCCACTCCAGGATTCTTGCCTGAAGAACCCCAGGAGGAACGTGGTGGACTATGGTCCATGGGGTCACAAAGGTCGAGCACAACTGAAGTGATATAGTGCGCACACACACGCCTGCATTAGCTTTAAATTTGTACCTTTTTACCAACCTCTCCTTGTTTCTCCCACCTACCAGACACTGGAAATCACTTTTTTACTCCACATCTATTAGTTTAACTCCTTTTTCTCATATACAGTGTAAGTGATACCATGCACCATTTGTCCTTCTCTGCCTGACTTATTTCACTTAGCACAGTGTCCTCAAGGTCCATCCCACATCACATGGGACCCATGCAAAACTGGGTTTGGGAAGTCAAGAAAGCATTTCCCTTTCTCATGCCTGAGTAAGATTCCATTGCATCCATTCATCCATTAATGGACACTTGGGTTGCTGCCATATCTTGGCTCTTGTGAATAATGCCACAATGAACATGGGAGTATGGATATATCTTTGATATCCTCTCTCATTTTCTTTGGATATATACCCAGAAGAGGAATTGGTGGATCCTATGATGGCTCTGGACGCCTGGCGTGCTGCGATTCATGGGGTCGCAAAGAGTCGGACACGACTGAGCGACTGATCTGATCTGATCTGATGATGGCTCTATAACTAGCACTGATTGACTGGACTTCATGGGCCAAGTGTTAGTCACTCAGTCATGTCTGACTCTTTGTGACCCCATGGACTGTAGCCCACCAACCTCCTCTGCCCATGGGATTCTCCAGGCAAGAATACTGGAGTGGGTTGCCACTAAGCACAATCTCAATCATGTTCCATGCATCAATTCAGGTAACCCCTCTGAGATAGGTGTTATTTTGATTGTCATCTCCATTTCATATAAGATGAATTAAGAGGGTTCAGTCATTTGCCAAGTTCGCACAGAGAGGATGAAGCAGAGCTGGGCCTTAACCTGAAAGAGCTTGGTTCCAGAGCCCACACTGTCAACAGTGAGCAGCCTTCAGATGAGGACATCTGAGAAGGGAAGGAGGTCCTGATTATATACCCAGGACCGCTAGGTCACTGTGAAAACTCAGCTGAAATGATGAGGAGGATGGGGGCCCTAAAGGTTTGAACAGAGCAATGACATGATCTTAGTTACATGCTAACAGGATCACGACTGCTGCTTTGTAGAAAGTGTGGTGTGGGAGTAGGGGTGGGAAGCAGAGAGAGCAGTTGCAAGACTTCTGCAATGATCCAGGCCAGATACTCCCCCTTCCCCCTCCCTTCATAGTAAGATGCTGCCTTGTTCATGTCAACGGTCCTCTTGCCAAGCGTGGCACCTGGCATAATGATGATGGCTGAATGAAGTCTTTGCCAACAGCAGTCATACTAGTCAAACGGCAGAGGAACCATGCCTGCCCTTGTCCATATTAAAAACATAGTCTGTGATTCAGAGTCACCCTCGGGGTGATGGAAGGTATGCAAATGGAAAGAGGCACTGTTTCAAACCTCAGTTCACAGAGACTATATGCTTTGCCTGCTGTCAGTTTACTGAAAACCCATAAACAAATTCTATTCTCTTCACCACTCATGGGCGCCCAGATGGGCATGCAAAACTGGGCTTGGAAAGTCAAGATCCTATCCTGTTTGCATCCCTGATGTCATGCCCTGGCCCTCTGGGAAGGCTGTTGTTACAGAATACCTGGGTTTATTCAAAGCTTCTGCGTCAACCAAGAGACAGACCCATCATTCTTCTGCTCTCACGATGAGCATCTGTGTGTATCCAAGGGATATTCTAAAGAAGCACTGTCCCTCTAAGTTTACTGTCTGAACTTTTGATGCACTCACCTTGGGATAACTCTGGACCAAGAGCTGATGCCTTGTAAAGGAAGGTCCTGACTTAGCACACAAATATACTTTCTCTCCTGGGCAGTACATGAGTCTTAGATTAGCCAAGTCAGAAGAGGCATCATGGTGACTCTGACTCACATCGTATCTGTGCCCTCTGAAGTCAGGAATGCATTTCTGTTCTTTTCAGTCCTGGAGTTTGCAGTAGGGATCCTACTCAACGCCTTCATTTTCTTGGTCAATTTCCGGGACCTGGTGAGGAGGCAGCCACTGAGCCACTGTGATCTTGTCCTATTGAGTCTCAGCCTCACCCGGCTTGTCCTACACGGGCTGCTCTTTCTGAAGGCCATCCAGCTTACTCATTTCCAGCGGATGAAAGACCCGCTGAGCTTCAGCTACCAGACCATCATCGTACTCTGGATGATCGTCCACCAAGCCGGACTCTGGCTCACCATGTGCCTTAGTCTCCTCTACTGCTCCAAGATTGTCCGTTTCTCTCATGCCTTCCTGCTCCATGCAGCAAGCTGGATCTCCAGAAAGATCCCCCAGATGCTTCTGGGTGCTATGGTTCTCTCCTGTGTCTGCACTCTTCTCTGCTTATGGGACTTTTTTAGTGGATCTCATTTATCAGCTGTAACTAGGCTACTCATGAATAACAGTACTGAACTCAATTTGAACATTGCAAAACTCAGTTTCTTTCATTCCTTCCTCTTCTGCAGCCTGGCATCCATCCCTTCTTTCTTGCTTTTCCTGGTTTCCTCTGGGATGCTGGTGTTCTCCCTGGGGAGGCATATGAGGATGATGAGGGCCAAAACCAGAGGCTCTGGGGAACCCAGCCTGGAGGCTC
This sequence comes from Bos grunniens, assembly GCF_055505025.1. Lineage (NCBI taxonomy): Eukaryota > Metazoa > Chordata > Mammalia > Artiodactyla > Bovidae > Bos > Bos grunniens. The sequence continues at coordinate 14,960,346 of NC_141168.1, forward strand.
ACACACGGGTGCTCAGGTCTCTTGTCTCTTTCTTCTGCCTGTATGTGCTGTCACTCTGTGCTGCCTTATGCTCGATACCGTTGCTGACGCTGTGGCACAGCAAGGTCGGGGTGATGGTCTGCATAGGGATAATGGCAGCCTGTCCCTCAGGACACGCAGTCATTCTGATCTCAGGGAATGCCAAGCTGAGGAGGGCTGTGGACACCATTCTGCTTTGGGCAAAGAGCAGCTTCAAGGTAAGGGTGGACCACAAGGCAGATCCCAGGACGCCAGATCTGTGTTGAGAGCAGGCACGAAATGGGCCCTGTGTGGCTATGCCTTTGATTGTTCATACAGCCTTCAGAAACCCACTCCAATTTCTTCTATAAAATATAACTCCAAGTCTCTCTACATCAATAGGCCCATCCACAGTAGAATAAAACAATGAAAGCTCTACACATGGCATAGGCAAGTAGAATGGCATTGATTGCCTAGGTTTCTCTTGACAGAAAGTGGTGTCAGTCGCTCAGTCATGACCAACTGTTTGCAATCCCATGGACTGTAGACCGCCAGGCTCCCCTGTCCATGGAGTTCTCCAGGCAAGAACTAGCCCAGGAGACTTATTAACCAAAGCCCTAAGTTGACCTTTTCCAGAAAAAGGTGGTTGGAGATAACCCCCTGTTAATGTCAAAAAAGTTGGGGAAAGGCACAAAATAATAAGACAGACAGATTCTGGTTTTGGGGTAGATGCTTAAACAGATCCAGAGAATCTCTCAAGCCATGATCCACCTTGCTCGTCATGGCTCTTCCACATGACCTTGTCATGAGTGAGATCTCCCATGGTGGCTCCCGGCACCAGCAAATGACTTTTTCCATACACTTTCTAACTTTATTTCAAAAAAAAGAAAACATTCTGCCTACTATTTTTAGCTATGCTGCTGTGGCCACTCTACTTCTACTTCTCATAATTATTCTTCCTTGTATTGTTAGAACTCTTCAACAGAACACTCAAAAGCTTGCAACTGAATTACATCTGGCTGTCTTAAAAAATTAAAAAGGGGGACATGCTGGGAGCCACCACGGGAGATCCCACCCATGACAAGGTCATGTGGAAGAGCCATGATGAGCAAGGCGGATCATGGCTCGAGAGATTCCCTGGATCTGCTCGAGCATCTACCCCAAAACCAGAATCTGTCTCTCTTACTATTTTGTGCCTTTCACCAAATCTTCTGACATTAACAGGGGGCTATCCCCGACCACCTTTCTCCGGAAAAGGTCAACTTAGGGCTTTAGTTAATAAGTCTCCTGGGTATGATAAGAGTGTTTCAATTCAAACTCTTGCAATTAACACACATGATTGTTCACAACTCCCCAACCTTGAAAGACATGGGAAGCCAAAACATTCTAAAAGTCCTAATGAACATAGAGTCCTTTAAGGGATAAAAAAATTATTAAAATAGATAGTACTGGTAAAGGGCTTCATTACTGGGCCAATGCTTGCTGCCAAGTTCCCATATCTCTTATCCATTGTGCACCTGAGAGTGCATTGGTTAACATAATTGAAATGTAAGAAAAACAAGTAGCAGCCTTGGAATTAACCACATCAGACCTTTGAGCTAATTGTTTTTTTTGTTGTTGTTGTTGTGACCCACTGCACCTTTGCTCCATGAGAATGTAACTCTGTTTAGTACTTTCTGAGGCTGAGAGAGAGAGAGAGAAAAAAAAAAAAAAAAAACACTTTAAAGAAAAGTAAGTTTTTTGGTTGAGCAGCCTTTATCAAAAAAGTGTCATAAAATGTCCACAGGCCTCCAAGGCCAGAAGATAATGTACACAACATTGTTTATGGGAAATATATGCAAAAAAATCCTGGTTTTGATAAAGACAAAACAGATGTAATGTTTGGGCTGACTCTGTATGACTTTGCGTCTTTCATTTCTCTCTATGTACAAGTCAAGGTATAAAAGTTCCTTTTGAAAATAAAGTTATGGGCCTCAGTCACCAAAGCTTGGTCTCCCAATGTCATTCTTTTTTCCTTTTCTCTCCTTTTCTCTCTCTGTTCTTCTTTCAGGATGACTCCTTGGAACACAGCTTTATTGACTTTCTGTGTAAACCAAAGAAGATCAAGCCTCTTTCTCTTCTCTTTTATCTATCCCTAATCACCTATGCCATCATCCTTAGGGTACCCCTAGATCCTACTGAGGCTAGACCCCGACAAGCCAAAGCATGGAAACAATCTAAATGTCCAACAACAGATAAACAGATAAAGATGTGGCACAGGTATACAATGGACTCTTATTCAGCCATGAAAAGGAATGAGACTGGGTCATTCATAGAGATGTGGGTGGCCCTAGAGTCTGTCTTGCAGAGAAAAGTAAGTCAAAAAGAGAAAAACAAATACCAAATATTAATGCATATATGTGGAATCTAGAAAATGGTACAGATGCACGTATTTCCAGGGCAGGAATAGAGACACGGATGTAGAGAATAAACATGTGAACACAGTTTGGGAAGAAGAGGATGGGACAAACTGGGAGAGTAAGACTGACTCATATACACTACCATGTGTAAAATAGATAACCAAAGTTATCCTGTGTGTGAAAGTCATGTCGTGTCTGACTCTTTGCGACCCCATGGACTATACAGTCCATGGTATTCTCCAGGCCAGAATACTGGTATGGGTAGCCTTTACCTTCTCCAGAGGATCTTCCCAACCCCGGGATTGAACCCAGGTCTCCTGCATTGCAGGCGGATTCTTTACCACCTGAGCCACAAGGGAAGCCCTAGGTTTCCCTCAAAGACAGTGATCCCCACTCTTGGCTGCACATTAGGGGAGCTTTCAAAATCTCAATGGCTAGGCCACACACTAGGCTGATTAAATCAGATCTCTGGAAGTAGAACACAGGCAACATTTTTTTAAGGACCCCAGGATTACCAGGGTACAACCAATGTTGAGATCCCCTGTTCCTGTCGCTCTTATTATTGAGTGGGACGATGTGATCCTTCAACTGAACTGTACTGTGACCCTTTAATTCCACCTTCCCCTGGAGGACTTGGAGGACTATGGAAGAGAATGATAAAGGACATCCTTTCTTATTTTTCTTCCTCTTGTTTTGCCTAAACTCTCTCTCTGGACATGTCTCCATTACATCTTACTGCTCTCCACAGCTTTTTTAGCATTATATTTTGACATAATCTTATAGTTAAAGTTGCAAGAATTTCCATATACCCTTTATGTACTCATTTCTTTCACTTGCCCCATTTCTCTCCTCTCCTCCCCACAATTCCAACCCAAAAATATAAGGTTCACTTTAGTCTTCTTCTTCTATATATTCATAATGCCTTTAACCATGAGAAATATCTTCCATTTATGTTCAATACATTTGTCCATTTGCGTACGTGCAGCATACAGAAAAAGTGGTTTCATAATTTCTAGTCTTCCCTGGTGGCTCAGATGGTAAAGCGTCTGTCTACAATGCGGGAGACCTGGGTTCGAGCCCTGAGTTGTGAAGATCCCCTGGAGAAGGAAATGGCAATCCACTCCAGTACTATTGCCTGGAAAATCCCAAGGACAGAGGAGCCTGGTAGGCTACAGTCTATGGGGTCGCAAAGAGTCGGACACGACTGAGCGATTTCACTTTCACTTTCTTTGACTTTCACCCTATAACACTGCAGAAGCAAAATAACAAGAGTTCAGTAATTATTTGCAGAATTTTTTCATTTTTAGGCAAAATTTATACACAGTAATATGCACAGGTATTAAATGTAAAACTTGATAAATATGTATATACTTATATGTATATATATTCATGTAACCAATACCTCAAATATAATATATAATATTCCCATCAGCGCAGAAAGTTCCAGTATTCCTCTTCCAATAAATCTCCACCCACCATGGGCAACCACTATACTAATTTCTTCACAGTTTATTTCTTCCCATGGATGAGTTTTGTCTGTTCTTTTATGGAATCATGTGGTTTGGACTCTTGTCTTGCTACTTTCACTCCACATAATACCTTTGAGTTTTATAGTTTCTGGTCTTACATTTAGATCTTTAATCCATTTTGAGTTTATTTTTGTTTATGGTGTTAGAAATTGTTCTAGTTTCATTCTTTTACAAGTGGTTGACCAATTTTCCCAGCACCACTTGTTAAAGAGATTGTCTTTTCTCCATTGTATATTCTTGCCTCCTCTGTCAAAGATAAGGTGTCCATAGGTGCGTGGATTTATCTCTGGGCTTTCTATTTTGTTCCATTGATCTATATTTCTGTCTTTGTGCCAGTACCATACTGTCTTGATGACTGTGGCTTTGTAGTAGAGCCTGAAGTCAGGCAGGTTGATTCCTCCAGTTCCATTCTTCTTTCTCAAGACTGCTTTGGCTATTCGAGGTTTTTTGTATTTCCATACAAATTGTGAAATTATTTGTTCTAGCTCTGTGAAGAATACTGTTGGTAGCTTGATAGGGATTGCATTGAATCTATAGATTGCTTTGGGTAGTATACTCATTTTCACTATATTGATTCTTACAATCCATGAACATGGTATGTTTCTCCATCTATTAGTGTCCTGTTTGATTTCTTTCACCAGTGTTTTATAGTTTTCTATATATAGGTCTTTAGTTTCTTTAGGTAGATATATTCCTAAGTATTTTATTCTTTTCATTGCAATGGTGAATGGAATCGTTTCCTTAATTTCTCTATTTTCTCATTATTAGTGTATAGGAATGCAAGGGATTTCTGTGTGTTGATTTTATATCCTGCAACTTTACTATATTCATTGATTAGTTCTAGTAATTTTCTGGTGGAGTCTTTAGGGTTTTCTATGTAGAGGATCATGCCATCTGCAGACAGTGAGAGTTTTACTTTTTCTTTTCCAATTTGGATTCCTTTTATTTCTTTTTCTGCTCTGGTTGCTGTGGCCAAAACTTCCAAAACTTGAGTTGTTGAATAGTAGTGGTGAAAGTGGGCACCCTTGTCTTGTTCCTGACTTTAGGGAAAATGCTTTCAATTTTTCACCATTGAGGATAATGTTTGCTGTGGGTTTGTCATATATAGTTTTTATTATGTTGAGGTATGTTCCTTCTATTCCTGCTTTCTGGAGAGTTTTTATCATAAATGGATGTTGAATTTTGTCAAAGGCTTTCTCTGCATCTATTTAGATAATCATATGATTTTTATTTTTCAATTTGTTAATGTGGTGTATTACATTGATTGATTTGCAGATATTGAAGAATCCTTGCATCCCTGGGATAAAGCCCACTTGGTCATGGTGTATGATCTTTTTAATGTGTTGTTGGATTCTGATTGCTAGAATTTTGTTAAGGATTTCTGCATCTATGTTCATCAGTGATATTGGCCTGTAGTTTTCTTTTTTTGTGGCATCTTTGTCAGGTTTTGGGATTAGGGTGATGGTGGCCTCATAGAATGAGTTTGGAAGTTTACCTTCCTCTGCAATTTTCCGGAATAGTTTGAGTAGGATAGGTGTTAGCTCTTCTCTAAATTTTGGTAGAATTCAGCTGTGAAGCCGTCTGGACCTGGGCTTTTGCTGGAAGATTTCTGATTACAGTTTCAATTTCCGTGTTTGTGATGGGTCTGTTAAGATTTTCTATTTCTTCCTGGTCCAGTTGTGGAAAGTTGTACTTTTCTAAGAATTTGTCCATTTCTTCCACGTTGTCCATTTTATTGCTATATAATTGCTGATAGTAGTCTCTTATGATCCTTTGTATTTCTGTGTTGTCTGTTGTGATCTCTCCATTTTCATTTCTAATTTTATTGATTTGATTTTTCTCCCTTTGTTTCTTGATGAGTCTGGCTAATGGTTTGTCAATTTTATTTATCCTTTCAAAGAACAAGCTTTTGGCTTTGTTGATTTTTGCTATGGTCTCTTTTGTTTCTTTTGCATTTATTTCTGCCCTAATTTTTAAGATTTCTTTCCTTCTACTAACCCTGGGGTTCTTCATTTCTTCCTTTTCTAGTTGCTTTAGGTGTAGAGTTAGGTTATTTATTTGACTTTTTTCTTGTTTCTTGAGGTATGCCTGTATTGCTATGAACTTTCCCCTTAGGACTGCTTTTACAGTGTCCCACAGGTTTTGAGTTGTCGTGTTTTCATTTTCATTCGTTTCTATGCAAATTTTGATTTCTTTTTTGATTTCTTCTGTGATTTGTTGGTTATTCAGCAGCGTGTTGTTTAGCCTCCATATGTTGGAATTTTTAATAGTTTTTATCCTGTAATTGAGATCTAATCTTACTGCATTGTGGTCAGAAAAGATACTTGGAATGATTTCAATTTTTCTGAATTTACCAAGGCTAGCTTTATGGCCCAGGATGTGATCTATCCTGGAGAAGGTTCCATATGCGCTTGAGAAAAAGGTGAAATTCATTGTTTTGGGATGAAATGTCCTATAGATATCAATTAGGTCTAACTGGTCTATTGTATCGTTTAACGTTTGTGTTTCCTTGTTAATTTTCTGTTTAGTTGATCTATTCATAGGTGTGAGTGGGGTATTAAAGTCTCCCACTATTGTTGTGTTATTGTTAATTTCTCCTTTCATACTTGTTAGTATTTGTCTTACATATTGCAGTGCTCCCGTGTTGGGTGCATATATATTTGTAATTGTTATATCTTCTTCTTGGATTGATCCTTTGATCATTATGTAGTGACCTTCTTTGTCTCTTTTCACAGCCTTTTTTTTTTTTTTTTTTAAACAGGCGAAAATCACACAAAAGTTTAATAACATGTTTACATGGGAGAGACCCAGAAAAACAGGGTAACTCTTCAAAACGCCTGAAGCCCTCATTTTAAATACCATCTTCAGCTAAAGACAAAAGAGGATGTTGGAAGCAGTTGTTTGTGACTTCAAGGGGGTAGCATGCAAAGCATAGCAAGATGGAAAAGCAGATGTCTGGTGAATAAATGTTTGCTGGGCCGTACAGAGACAGTGGGACACAGAGAGAAGTTCTAACAAGCAGATTTTGCTGAGTTCCTCCTATCTACACTAGGGTTCCTCTTAGTTCATAATATAGTTGTCTAGGGTGATTGATCCCTTCCTAGAATATGTCCCCTATCTAATATTCTTTTAGGCAGCTGGGGGAAGGTCAAAGTTTCTTCCTGAGTCTTTTGGGCCTCGATTGTTTTCAACTCAAAATAATCCACATGCTGGGGACACTGTGGGGTGGCACACTTTGCTCCCCAGCAGTTCCCAGCCAGTAACATCACCCCAACCCCTGCCCCCATTGTTCTGATTTGTACCAACATATACTGATTTTGTCTGCTCTTAAACTTCATATAAATAATCATATTATATGTTTTTGGTTTGTGAATGCCTGGTTTCTTTTTTTTGTGTGTTGCTTTTGTTGTTTATTTTTATAGTTGTATATATACATATGTATACACACATGCTTGTGTGATTTGGAGCAATCTCAAACAGAAGTGCTAGTGTTGGACAAAGAACTTTTCTTTTCTGAACCATATGGAGAACGTTGTTGAAATCTCTTTCAAATATGTTCGTGTGTAATTTTTCCAAGGGTGTTCTCCTGCATGAGCACAATACAGCCACCACATACAGTCAGAAAGTTAATGTTGCTATGTGACTACCATTTCACCCTCAGACCTCATTCAAGTCCTCCCCAACCACGTCCTGTAGAGCAGGAGGGTCGGGTTCAGAATCACAAGGGGCATTTAGTTGTTGCGTCTCTTTCAGGCTGGAGTAGGTCCTTTGCTCTTTGACTTCCACTACTCCAGCAATTACACAGGATTTTATATTTGGAAGCACTAATAAGACTCCACAAAGCACACTTATTTAAGGTTGTCATAATTCAAAGGATACAATATAGCAGGAGGAAGAAAATATAGGCTAAAATCGGGAAGGGCCAGAGCACTCAGTACACCTGCCAGGGTCCTCAGAGCCGCTGGGATGCCACTCATTCCCGCATCACAAGCCATCAGGATGTGGGTCTCCATCTCAGGGAGGCAAGCACAAGCTTGCTGAAGGTTCTTTTCCATTCCGTTGGTCATAGCCCAAACCAGCCTGTGTAATCTGGTAAGCCGGATGTAGACCACAAATCTATAATTTTCAATCAACAGTGTAGACAGGCTGGTAAGAGGCTGCCTCCAACAGGAGATTTAGACTTGGCCAGCATATTATAAATGATAGAAGCTAGTACCTGGGCTTCTTCAGTGGCCAGTCCAGGGTTCTTCTCGACTGTTCTTGTCCAACCAAACATGAGATGGCAGCATCTGGACTTGCTCTGGTTTGTTGGGGAAGGAGAGGCAAGAGACAGCCTTTCTGATGAGACAGTTGAGTGGAGTTTCAGCCATTTAGACAATAAGAATTCAGAACTTCTCAGCCCCTCTCATTTTTCTGTTTCTAATCTCATCAGATAGTTATGAATGCCGGTCACAGGCCTAGGATGTTAAAGATTAAGGTGAAAAGAAAATGCCTGTTTCTTTTTTTTTTTATTTTTTTTATTTTTTACTGCTAACATTTAGTTATTTGTTATTCTTTGAGGATATGTGGTATGACAGATATGCAGAAATCCATACTCCACATGTGCATAAGCTCCATAAGACAGCAAAACAATTTTAAGATATTATAAAATAGTCTTGTAAAGGAACGCAGCTTACATTCTGTGAGTTCTTTTTTTTTTTTTTTTTTTATGAATTTGCTTATTCGAGATAGCTCATGCAAGTGGAATCACACAGTATTTGTTCTTTTGTGACTGGGCTTATTCCATTTAGCTATTTTCAAGGTCTATCTATGTTGTAATCTGTGTTAGAATTTGCTTCCTTTTTATTTTATTTTATTTATTTTTTTATGTTAATAAACTTCTGTTTGATTTTGTCCTGCTATTCTGTCATTTCTTACAGAGGTCCTCAGCTAAGAACTCAGAAGGGTAAAGGGAAATAAGCCTCTATGTCACCCTAAGTCAGCTTCAATAATTGCCATAGTGAGCAGTCTTTTTTTTTTTTTTTGGATGAAATGTCCTATAGCTATCAATTAGGTCTAACTGGTCTATTGTATCGTTTAAAGTTTGTGTTTCCTTGTTAATTTTCTGTTTAGTTGATCTATCCATAGGTGTGAGTGGGGTATTAAAGTCTCCCACTATTATTGTGTTATTGTTAATTTCTCCTTTCATACTTGTTAGCATTTGTCTTACGTACTGTGGTGCTCCCATGTTGGGTGCATATATATTTATAATTGTTATATCTTCTTCTTGGATTGATCCTTTGATCATTATGTAGTGACCTTCTTTGTCTCTTTTCACAGCCTTTGTTTTAAAGTCTAATTTATCTGATACGAGTATTGTGACTCCTGCTTTCTTTTGGTCCCTATTTGCATGGAAAATCTTTTTCCAGCCCTTCACTTTCAGTCTGTATGTGTCCCCTGTTTTAAGGTGGGTCTCTTGTAGACAACATATGTAGGGGTCTTGTTTTTGTATCCATTCAGCCAGTCTTTGTCTTTTGGTTGGGGCATTCAACCCATTTACGTTTAAGGTAATTATTGATAAGTATGATCCCATTGCCATTTACTTTATGTTTTGGGTTCGAATTTATACACCCTTTTTGTGTTTCCTGTCTAGAGAATATCCTTTAGTATTTGTTGGAGAGCTGGTTTGGTGGTGCTGAATTCTCTCAGCTTTTGCTTGTCTGTAAAGCTTTTGATTTCTCCTTCATATTTGAATGAAATCCTTGCTGGGTACAATAATCTGGGCTGTAGGTTATTTTCTTTCATCATTTTAAGTATGTCTTGCCATTCCCTCCTGGCTTGAAGAGTTTCTATTGAAAGATCAGCTGTTATCCTTATGGGAATTCCCTTGTGTGTTATTTGTTGTTTTTCCCTTGCTGCTTTTAATGTTTGTTCTTTGTGTTTGATCTTTGTTAATTTGATTAATATGTGTCTTGGGGTGTTTCGCCTTGGGTTTATCCTGTTTGGGACTCTCTGGGTTTCTTGGACTTGGGTGATTATTTCCTTCCCCATTTTAGGGAAGTTTTCAACTATTATCTCCTCAAGTATTTTCTCATGGTCTTTCTTTTTGTCTTCTTCTGGGACCCCTATGATCCGAATGTTGTAGCATTTAATATTGTCCTGGAGGTCTCTGAGATTGTCCTCATTTCTTTTAATTCGTTTTTCTTTTATCCTCTCTGATTCATTTATTTCTGCCATTCTATCTTCTAATTCACTAATCCTATCTTCTGCCTCTGTTATTCTACTATTTGTTACCTCCAGAGTGTTTTTGATCTCACTTATTGCATTATTCATTATATATTGACTCTTTTTTATTTCTTCTAGGTCCTTGTTAAACCTTTCTCGCATCTTCTCAATCCTTGTCTCCAGGCTATTTATCTGTGATTCCATTTTGATTTCAAGATTTTGGATCAATTTCACTATCATTATTCGGAATTCTTTATCAGGTAGATTCCCTAACTCTTCCTCTTTTGTTTGGTTTGGTGGGCATTTATCCTGTTCCTTTACCTGCTGGGTATTCCTCCGTCTCTTCATCTTGTTTAAACTGCTGAGTTTGGGGTGTCCTTTCTGTATTCTGGCAGTTTGTGGAGTTCTCTTTATTGCAGCATTTCCTCACTGTGTGTGGGTTTGTACAGGTGGCTTGTCAAGGTTTCCTGGTTAGGGAAGCTTGTGTCGGTGTTCTGGTGGGTGGAGCTGGATTTCTTCTCTCTGGAGTGCAATTAAGTGTCCAGTAATGAGTTATGAGATGTCTATGGTTTTGGGGTGACTTTGGGCAGCCTGTATATTGGAGCTCAGGGCTGTGTTCCTGTGTTGCTGGAGAATTTGCTTGGTATGTCTTGCCCTGGAACTTGTTGGCCCTTGTGTGGTGCTTGGTTTCAGTGTAGGTATGGAGGCATTTGATGGGCTCCTGTCAATTAATGTTCCCTGGAGTCAGGGTTTGGACTTAAGCCTCCTGCTTCCAGTTATCGGTCTTATTTTTACAGTAGTCTCAAAACTTCTCCTTCTATACAGCACCATTGATAAAACATCTAGGTTAAAGATGAAAAGATTCTCCACTGTGAGGGTCACCCAGAGAGGTTCACAGCGTTACATAGAGAAGAGAAGAGGGAGGAGGGAGTTAGAGGTGACCCGAATGAGATGAGGTAGAATCAATAGAGGAGAGAGTGGGCTAACCAGTAATCACTTCCTTATGTGAACTCCACAACTGGACCGCTCAGAGATGTTCACGGAGTTATACAGAGAAGAGAAGAGGGAGGAAGGTGACAGAGGTGGCCAGGAGGATAAAAGGAGGGAATGAAAAGGAGAGAGACAGATCCAGCCAGTAATCAATTCCCAAAGTGTTCTCCACCATCTGAAACACACAGAAATCCAGAGTTGGGTAGAGTAGAGAAGGTTTAGGGAGGAGACACAGGCGACCTGGTGGAAAAAAAAAGGAGAGTCCAAAGAGGGAGAGAGCAGTCAAGCCAGTAATCTCGCTCCCTAGTAAAAAATCAATACTGAAGATTGGGTTCTTAAAGGTACAAAATTGGTAACAAATACCTAAAAGCAAAAATTAAAAATCTAGAGTAGAGTTTGGAATTTCAAAAATACAATGTTAAAGAAAAGAAGAAGGAAAATAAAGAGAGAAAAAGAAAAAGAAAAAAGAAAAAAAAACAAAGTCACAAAAATTATAAAGAAGATATAGGTACAAAATTGATAACAAATACCAAAAAGCCTAAATTAAAAATCTAGAGTAGAGTTTGGAATTTCAGGAATACAATGTTAAAGAAAAGATGAAGAGAAAGAAAGAGAAACAAACAAAGAAGTCACAAAAGTTATTAAAAAAATATATATAGGTACAAAATTGATAACAAATACCAAAAAGCTAAAATTAAAAAGCTAGAGCAGAGTTTGGAATTTCAAAAATACAATGTTAAAGAAAAGAAGAAAAAAAAAGAAAACAAGGTCACAAAAAATATATATATGAAATTTGCTTTTTAAAAAAAAAAAAAAGGGGGGTCTTTTTTTTTTTTGCAAAGTAATAGTAGGTTATAAAAGTGAAAATTAAAGGAGTAATAGAGGACTTAAAAATTTTTTTTAATTAAAAAAAAAGAAAGAATGATCGTAAAAATAGTGAAAAAATATATAGGACTTTCTCTGATGATGTTGTGGGTATTGTGGGTTCAGTTCATTTTTGGCTAGTTCCTTGTTCTGGCTTCTATTTCTCAAGATCTATAGGCCCCTTCCTATGTAGTCAGTACTAACCACGGGGTTTTAATCTATTGCCTGTCGCTTCCAAGGCGGTTCCCTCTGTTATAGCTTCTTCTGTTTGCTGGTCTCTTCAGTGTCTGATTTCTGCCCTGATACAAAGGGGGCGGTGGTAGACACCTTTTTTTTTTTTTAAAGGCTCACTTGTTCAGTTGTGCTGTGGGGAGGGAGGGACGCTGCAAATAAATAATACTGGCCTGCACTCACAGTGCCTCAGCCACACTGGGCCTGCCCCCGCTCACGGCGCATGTAGCCTCCCTGCCCACACTGCTTAGGCTCTAGCTTGCTCCGCCGGGAACCATCCACGGCTGGCCCTGGGCTGCTTGCACCTCCCAGGTCTAAGCCTCTCAGTTTCAGGCACTCGGGTAGTCCTCAGAGGCACAGACTCCACTGGGCCTGCGTTTTGTGCCCTTCCTAGGTACGAGCAGCTCAGACAAGAAAGACAAGACATATGTTTGTCTTTCAATAATGGGGTGTTTGGCGAGCATGGTTGCTGTGACTTATCGCCTCCCTGCCACTCGGTTATCTGGGTGTACAACCAGTGCACCTTCTCGGGCGGATGTTGACTGTCCAGAACCCCAAGAAGTTTTAGTTAGCAAAGAAGCCTGCTTACAGTTTTGTAGATAATGTCTCTCTGGGGCTGCAATTGCCCCCTTCCGGCTCTGGCTGCCTGTTACCGGAGGGGGATGGTCTGCAGCCGGCTATCTCTGTACAGTCCTTTGTTCCGTGAGTGAGCCTGGCGGTGTCTTAGGTTAGGGCTGGCTTTTCACGTGGTAGATAGCCCACAGTCTGGTTTGCTAGCCCAAATTATTTCGCTCAGGTAGCGCTCGGGGTATTCAGGCCAGATCCTTACTCTAAGCGATGCAGCCCGCGCCGCGCCTCCCTGCCCAGCCCCCGCTTGCTAATGGCGGATGCAGGCATCTGCGCTGCTTCTCCACTGGGGGAGTTACCGTAGGGCTCGTAATCTGTGGGTTTTAATTGTTTATTTATTTTTCCTCCCTGTTATGTTGCCCTCTGTGCTTTCAAAGCTCGGCACAGACTCGGCAGTGAGAATGTTTCCTGGTGTTTGGAAACTTCTCTTTTTTTAAGACTCCCTTCCTGGGATGGAGCTCCATCCCTCCCTCTTTTGTCACATTTTTTGTCTTTTATATTTTTTGCTACCTCCTTTTGAAGACAATGGGTTGCTTTTCTGGGTGCCTGATGTCTTCTACCAGCATTCAGAAGTTGTTTTGTGGAATTTACTTGGCGTTTAAATGTTCTTTTGATGAATTTGTGGGGGAGAAAGTGTTCTCCCCATCCTATTCCTCCGCCATCTTAGCTCCTCTCCTCAACTCACTCCAGTATTCTTGCCTGGAAAGCCCCATGGATAGAGGAGCCTGGACGGCTATAGTCGATGGGGTCACAAAAGAGTGGACAACAACAATGAAAGAGTCCTATTTTTAACTTTTCAGGGAACGTTCCCAGTTCTCCATAGCGACTATGCTAATTTGCATTCCCATCAACAGAGTGCAAAGGATCTTTTTCTTCACATCTTCATTAGATATTGTTATCACTTATTGTTTGAATCACAGCCATTCTAATATGTATGGGGTGATATCTCATTTTGGTTTTGACTTGCATTTCCCTAATGATTAGTATACAAGTAGGTCAAGGTCAGGTTGTAGAGCTAAGCTCAAGAGCTGAGGTTTGTTAATGTTAATGGTTATGTGTTAGTTGCTCAGTCATGTTCTGACTTTTTGTGACCCCATGAACTGCAGCCTGCCAGGCTCCTCCACCCACAGAATTCTCCAAGCAAGAACATGGGAGTGGGTTGCCATTTCCTTCTCCAGTTAATGATTATAATGGAAACTTAAATAGGGAAGTGACATGATCATAATGATGATTTTATAAAATTTTGTCTGATAGCATTTTCTAATATTGATTAGAAGGGTGAAGGTTGAAGGGTGAAGAGTGAAGGGTGAAGATTAGAAAGGTGAAGGTTTCAGACCATTTGTACTCCAACTGCAGTTAAAGATTTAGACTAGCATGGGGGTGGTAGGAATGGAGAGGTGAAAGAGATGTAACAGAACTTTTGGAAAACATCATCGACTAGGGTCTTCACATGGTATTTGACCAAGAAGGAAGCGTCACGGAGGCTTTCAGTGTCTGAGTATGTTGTAATATGATATAATGACTAACAAAAATAAAGAAGTTGAGGAAGGAAGTTGGATTGAGTTTGTGGAAAATGGTAAATGTGGTTTGGAACTTATTGCAACTGAATTGACATCATGTCACCTACTTGGAAACACCAGCAGTCTTGGAAATGAAGAACCAAAATTCAGTTTAGAGAACAAAACTAGAAATAGACACATGGTCATCCAAGGAGAAGCCAGTTTGGAAAAACATAAATTTTAAATGGGGTTATAAAGGTAGATGGAAGATGTTGGCAAGGTTGGAGGCCATAAAGTTCTGGAAGCAGCAAGTGGGCAAGAGGTAATGAGGATGGTTGGAATAGGCCATGTGTGTGTGTGTGTGTGTGTGTGTGTGTGTGCACGCACACATATATGGGTGTGTGCATGCATGCATATATGTGTGTGTGCATGTGCCTTCCCAGTACCTTCCTTCTTTTGAGAACAACCACTTCTGTCTTGGGATAACTGCTCCTCACTCTACAGTTAGACTGTTTACCATGATCCTGTCCCTAATCATATTTGATGGGTCTCCATCATCTGATAGGCCTATCAATGTCTACCTTTGGGATTTTTCTAACTTGACCCAAGAAAAATTTGTAAGACATGAAATACAGCAGCTTCTCATGGCTATGATTCCTGCTATATTTCCTATCACAAGAGAAGGTGAGTAAAGGCAAGAGATGGATATGGCAATACCTAGTTTTATCTGATTCTTGATGTTTCAGAGGTTCAGATATATCTTTGCTTTACTTTGGTTTCATTGTGTGATCCTTTGACATATGTCATGAGCCAATACATACCACTTTTGCCTAAACTAGTTTGAAGTTCTTTCACTTGCCACTAAAAGACCTATGATACAATGAGTAGTACATAACCCATAGATGGAAGAAGAGGACGTGATTAGTGAGTAGTACAAAGGAGTTCAAACATTCCATGTAATGTTTCATTTCTTGGATTAGGAGACAGCTGTTTATTACATTATTCTTTATATTTTTTGTACATCTGAAATATGACATGATATATTGGGTTGGTAAAAAAAGTCATGTGGGTTTTCCTGCAAGAGGTTATGGAAAAATCTGAATGAACTTTTTGGCCAACAAAATAGTTTTTAAAAGAATGCATCAAAGACTTGACGTTACATGTCATCTAAGTACTCTGAATATGTCTTTGCTGGTGCATTCACATGGAGGCACACCACTGTAATTACATTTACTCTGTCCTACAAAAAGTCTGATTTGGGAAAACTCATTTAGCACTAAATAATCTAGTTTCACTTTCTGTGCCAAAAGTACTTATCAGAAATGAAACAAATGAGATGAAATAAATTTAATTTTCATTATATGTTCTCCAATTTCAAAATTATTGGACAAATGTTCTATTCATATTTAGAAGAATCTATACTTCGAAAGAACTATTTTCCATGTATGAGGCAGAATGCATTTAAATATGACTCCTAGTTAAAAGGATTCAAGGATAAATTCTGTACTTTACATCTCAACACACAATGTTAACCTGAAAACGCAATCCACAAAAGAAAAAGTATTATGTTTTTAGTTCCAAAGATATAGCAATTAAATATTTTAACATTCAACTTGTATTTTTTAAATGAATTTAAAATATCATCTCCAGTATCATGTATTTGTGTTATGTGTTTAGCTGAGTAAAAATTAAAAGTTTCATATAGTTCTGGTAAGTGTTTGTCTTATGCCTGGTTGACTTCACATGTTATATTCACTGTCAAGAACCTATAGGTTTTTGAGTCTGTAAACTGCTGGTTTATAAACCACAACACTATAAAAATAGGTAAAGGAAAGATGTGCTTCTCCATTCAAAAGGAGGGAGAAAGATCTCTGACACTTATCTTTGGCAGAATTACACACAATATCCATCACCAAACAGAATGATGAAATTTGTGGCTTAATGTATACCTTAATGCAGTTAATTCACTGTTTGCACCAGCTAAAACCATGAAATTTGTAGGTCTTACCTTTACAACTGTGTATCTGGTCAACTCAAAAGTTTTTTAAAGCAAAGGAATTGTGTTCCTCAAAGAATTATTTCAATTTCAATCTTAACATAGAAATTGCCATGTTTAAAAAACATTTTCTTGCAGTTTATGCTTCAGAATTTTCCAAAATCTTAAAACCATCTGTTAGCAAAGACACTTCAAGTTTTCTTCTCTTGAGTCAATTTTGATGTATTGTGTCATGATTTATCTATTCTATCAGAGTTAAAAACTTTAATGGCTTAAATTTGTAGTATTTTCTTATCATATTTCACAGAATGTAAAATGGCATCAGTTTTAGGATACATCCTTATTTTATACACCACTAAGGAAAAAAAAATTCAAAGCTACCAATTAAGCAATGCTTTCTTATCATTGACTACGATGCATCTTAAATCCAGAAATGTCATGTGGAAAGCAACGTGCTTCTCTGAGTTAATGAAATATGGTGTATTTTAAATCTCAGTGTATGTGTTTCTTTGTCTAATTTTCAATGTGCTTAGTAGATGCATGGAGTACAATGAATTATTGTGTTATGAATAGCTTGAACTCATGCAAAACTCTGGTTTTGTGTAGTTCTAGACCTTTTTAGCGTGTCTGGCACACAGCTTTAATGACCACATCCATGAATACTTAAGTACAGTGTGTTTCCTGACAAATGATGTGGTGAGTAGGCTTCAGTTCCGTGCCATTGTGAAATGTTGCCACAGCGGTTTGAATTAAGTAACAAGTCTGACTTTAACATATACCATCACAGAATATACCCCCTAGTCATGATTACTAACTGGACCTTTCTACAGAAAAACGGCCAAGTTTTTCTTATTACACAGATCATTTCTTGATGTAGACATCAATCAGATCAGATCAGTCGCTCAGTCGTGTCCGACTCTTTGCGACCCCATGAATCGCAACACGCCAGGCCTCCCTGTCCATCACCAACTCCCGGAGTTCACTCAGACTCACGTCCATCGAGTCAGTGATGCCATCCAGCCATCTCCTCCTCTGTCGTCCCCTTCTCCTCCTGCCCCCAATCCATCCCAGCATCAGAATCTTTTCCAATGAGTCAACTCTTCGCATGAGGTGGCCAAAGTACTGGAGTTTCAGCTTTATCATCATTCCTTCCAAGGAAATCCCAGGGCTGATCTCCTTCAGAATGGACTGGTTGGATCTCCTTGCAGTCCAAGGGACTCTCAAGAGTCTTCTCCAACACCACAGTTCAAAAGCATCAATTCTTCGGCACTCAGGGGTGCCATTTTAATAAATTCATTGGTTGTGTGGTTTTCAATCAATACCACACATAAATACAGCTAGCTACTTGGAATTATTATTTATGCCCTTGCTTCATCCACTGCAGTTATAACACACCACAGATTATTTAATTCCTCTCCAGGAAGTTCTAGCTCAATTGGTAAAGAATCTGCCTGTAGTGCAGGAGACCCCGGTTTGATTTCTGGGTTAGGAAGATCCCCTGGAGAAGGGATAGGCTACCCATTCTAGTATTCTTGGGCTTCCCTTGTGGTTCAGCTGGTAACAAATCCACCTGCAACATGGGAGGCCTGGCTTTGATCCCTGGGTTGGGAAAATCCCTTGGAGAAGGGAAAGGCTATCCACTCCAGTATTCTGGCCTGGATAATTCCATGGACTGTATAGCACGACTGAGTGACTTTCACTTTCCAGCAAGTTCTCAGCCAATATCCTAAGTGACAGTATTCTTGACTATAATATATTCATGAATGTTTGATTCTGTTTAAGCCACATAATGTCGCCTTCACTCCATAGACAAACTTTCAGAAATCTGTAGTCTGTAAAGGAATTTATGGTCACTTTTTCACAAAAGCATTTGGAAACCTATTTTGTTTGCATTCAGAAATCAACTGTGGAAATCCTAGGTCTTCCTGTTAAATGAGCCTTCATCATATGTCTTTTCTATAGAGCAGTTGTTCCTTAATTTGCTTCATAACTGTCTCCAGTTTTATTCTTTGGCAAAGACACATAAAATATTGTTTACTTTTTTGCAAAAAGGAAAAATATTCTCTCCCATTTTTCTGAAAGCATGTAGACTCTTCATTCTTCCTTTTGTTTTCCCTCTTTCAATAGAGGCATGACTTTAAACAACACTTGCTCTACTCCAGAGGGGAAACAAATAGCTATGTGAGCATGACAATAGCTGGTAACTGGATTCCTTCCAATGAGGTGGGGACTAGAAACAGGGGTGTGAGCCCTCACCCTCAATTAAGCCAACTGCTGCCCTGAGGGAACATAATCTCAATAGTGTCAGATCTTCTCAATACCTAGGTGGCTACAGAGATCTCTAAAACTTCAAAATGTTAATTCAAATTTCTTTCTGCTTATCAAACAAAATATCGCTGCAATCTGTGGGCCCCCAGTTTGCAATCTCTGCTACCAATTTGCAGCCTCTCCTTAATGGGATATGAGAGAGTATTTTTCTGTTTGAGCAGAAAAGAATTGAGGAACTGAGAGAAAAAACCCTGAGATAAATTCCTAAGAAGGTGTTATTTAGGTTGAATAACT
This sequence comes from Bos grunniens, assembly GCF_055505025.1. Classification (NCBI taxonomy): domain Eukaryota; kingdom Metazoa; phylum Chordata; class Mammalia; order Artiodactyla; family Bovidae; genus Bos; species Bos grunniens. The sequence goes on from NC_141168.1 coordinate 14,979,244, forward strand.
CAGAATGTTGTTGTAATGCTGAGTAGGGGATATACCTGTATGTATGGCTGATTCTTGTCTAACTCAATGAAACTAAGCCATGCCCGTGGGGCCACCCAAGACAGGTGGGTCATGGTGGAGAGGGCTGACAGAATGTGGTCCACTGGAGAAGGGAATGGCAAACCACTTCAGTATTCTTGCCTTGAGAACCCCATGAACAGTATGAAAAGGCAAAATGATAGGATACTGAAAGAGGAATTCCCCAGGTCTGTAGGTGCCCAATATGCTACTGGAGATCAGTGGAGAAATAACTCCAGAAAGAATGAAGGGATGGAGCCAAAGCAAAAACAATACCCAGTTCTGGATGTGACTGGTGATAGAAGCAAGGTCTGATGCTGTAAAGAGCAATATTGCATAGGAACCTGGAATGTCAGGTCCATGAATCAAGGCAAATTCGAAGTGATCAAACAGGAGATGGCAAGAGTGAACATTGACACTCTAGGAATCAGTGAACTAAAATGGACTGGAATGGGTGAATTTAACTCAGATGACCATTATATCTACTACTGCGGGCAGGAATACCTTAGGAGAAATGGAGTAGCCATCATGGTCAACAAAAGAGTCCAAAATGCAGTACTTGGATGCAATCTCAAAAACGACAGAATGATCTCTGGTCGTTTCCAAGGCAAACCATTCAATATCACAGTAATCCAAGTAACCCCAACCAGTAATGCTGAAGAAGCTGAAGTTGAATGGTTCTATGAAGACCTACAAGACCTTTTAGAACTAACATCCAAAAAAGATGTCCTTTTCATTATAGGGGGCTAGAATGCAAAAGTAGAAAGTCAAGAAACACCTGGAGTAACAGGCAAATTTGGCCTTGGAATATGGAATGAAGCAGAGCAAAGACTAATAGTTTTGCCAAGAAAATGCACTGGTCATAGCAAACACCTTGTTCCAACAACACAAGAGAAGACTCTACACATGGACATCATCTGATGGTCAACACCAAAATCAGATTGATTATATTCTTTGCAGCCAAAGATGGAGAAGCTCTATACAGTCAACAAAAACAAGACCAGGAGCTGACTGTGGCTCAGATCATGAACTCCTTATTGCAAGACTGAAATTGAAGAAAGTAGGGAAAGCCACTAGACCATTCAGGTATGACCTAAATCAAATCCCTTATGATTATACAGTGGAAGTGAGAAATAGATTTAAGGGACTAGATTTGGTAGATAGAGTGCCTGATGAACTAAGGTCGGAGGTTCGTGACATTGTACAGGAGACAGGGATCAAGACCATCCCCATGGAAAAGAAATGGAAAAAACAAAATGGCTGTCTGAGGAGGCCTTACAAATAGCTGTGAAAAGAAGAGAAGTGAAAAGCAAAGGAGAAAAGGAAAGATATAAGCATCTGAATGCAGAGTTCCAAAGAATAGCAAGAGATAAGAAAGCCTTCCTCAGCAATCAATGCAAAGAAATAGAGGAAAACTACAGGATGGGAAAGACTAGAGATCTCTTCAAGAAAATTAGAGATACCAAGGGAACATTTTGGAGGAGGAAATGGCAACCCACTCCAGTACTCTTGCCTGGAAAATCCCATGAACGGAGGAGCCTGGTAGGCTGCAGTCCATGGGGTCGCTCAGAGTTGGACACGACTGAGCGACTGCACTTTTACTTTTCACTTTTCACTTTCATGCATTGGAGAAGGAAATGGCAACCCACTCCAGTGTTCTTGCCTGGAGAATCCCAGGGACAGGGGAGCTTGGTGGGCTGCCATCTGTGGGGTCGCACAGAGTCGGACATGACTGAAACGACTTAGCAGCAACAGCAGCAGCAAGGGAACATTTCATGTGAAGATGGGCTCAATAAAGGACAGAAATGGTATGGACCTAACAGAAGCAGAAGATATTAAGAAGAGGTGGCAGGAATACACAGAAGAACTATACAAAAAAATCTTCATGACCCAGATAATCACAATGGTGTGATCACTCACCTAGAGCCAGACATCCTGGAATGTGAAGTCAAGGGGGCCTTAGAAAGCATCACTACAAACAAAGCTAGTGGAGGTGATGGTATTCCAGTTGAGCTAGTCCAAATCCTGAAAGATGATGCTGTGAAAGTGCTGCACTCAATATGCCAGCAAATTTGGAAAACTCAGCAGTGCCCACAGGACTGGAAAAGGTCAGTTTTCATTCCAATTCTAAAGAAAGGCAATGCCAAAGAAGGCTCAAACTACCGCACAATTGCATTCATCTCACATGCTGGTAAAGTAATGCTCAAAATTCTCCAAGCCAGGCTTCAGCAATACGTGAACTGTGAACTTCCAGGTGTTCAATCTGGTTTTAGAAAAGGCAGAGGAACCAGAGATCAAATTGTCAACATCTGTTAGATCATTGAAAAAGCAAGAGAGTTTCAAAAAAATATCTATTTCTGCATTATTGACTATGCCAAAGCCTTTGACTGTGTGGATCACAATAAGCTGTGGAAAATTCTGAAAGAGATGGGAGTACAAGGCCACCTGACCTGCCTCTTGAGAAACCTATATGCAGGTCAGAAAGCAACAGTTAGAACTGGACATGGAACAACAGACTGGTTCCAAATAGGGAAAGGAGTACGTCAAGGCTACATATTGTCACCCTGCTTGTTTAACTTATATGCAGAATACATCATGAGAAACGCTGGGCTGGAAGAAGCACAAGCTGGAATCAAGATTGCTGGGAGAAATATCAATCACCTCAGATATGCAGATGACAGCACCCTTATGGCAGAAAGTGAAGAGGAACTAAAAAGCCTCTTGAAGAAAGTGAAAGAAGAGAGTGAAAAAGTTGGCTTAAAGCTCAACATTCAGAAAACGAAGATCATGGCATCTGGTCCCATCACTTCATGGCAAATAGATGGGGAAACAGTGGAAACAGTGTCAGACTTTATTTTTTAGAACTCCAGAATCACTGCAGATTGTGACTACAGCCATGAAATTAAAAGACGCTTACTCCTTGGAAGAAAAGTTATGACCAACCTAGATAGCATATTCAAAAGCAGAGACATTACTTTGCCAACAAAGGTCCGTCTAGTCAAGGCTATGGTTTTTCCAGTGGTCATGTATGGATGTGAGAGTTGGACTGTGAAGAAGGCTGAGCACCGAAAAATTGATGCTTTTGAACTGTGGTGTTGGAGAAGGCTCTTGCGAGTCCCTTGGACTGCAAGGAGATCCAACCAGTCCATTCTGAACATCAGCCCTGGGATTTCTTTGGAAGGAATGATGCTGAAGCTGAAACTCCAGTACTTTGGCCACCTCGTGCAAAGAGTTGACTCATTGGAAAAGACTCTGATGCTGGGAGGGATTGGGGGCAGGAGGAGAAGGGGATGACAGAGGATGAGATGGCTGGATGGCATCACTGACTCGATGGATGTGAGTCTGAGTGAACTCCAGGAGTTGGTGATGGACAGGGAGGCCTGGCATGCTGCGATTCATGGGGTCACAAAGAGTCGGACACGACTGAGTGACTGAAATGAACTGATGGCTTGTTCACTTTGCTGTACAGTAGAAATTAACACAACATGATAAAACAACTCTACTCCAGTAAAAATTAATTTTAAAAAAATGAATGCAATGCTGGACTAGTATACACTGGTGCACATAGTACTGCAGAGTTCTGAAAGCTGCTGAATTTCCAAACTATAGAGAAGGGTAGACACTTCCATCCTACTAAGCTTCCTATTGATTATGCCTATGTCTGGGGACAACAGAAAGTCTCTAGAGCTCCTGGTATGGAGAGAGCTGGGGCTGGGCGAAACTCATGAGTAATCATAAGTTAAATTCTGTATTGACTTGACATATTGTTAGTTCCTAAATCAGAATGTTTAGAACCTTAAATACTGATTTATGGTCTTCTGGGACCTAGAATTTTTGAACGAAAATATGAAAAATAGTATTTTACTTCTTTATTAGGTTTTCCTATCTAGAAGCCTCTAGAATACATTTTACCTATTTTTTTTTTAATTTAAAGAAATCACCAGAATTATGCAGGTTTGAGTCTCTTTTCACGGATTTTGCCTAACTTTCAGCTTTTTTGATTATATTTTCTCCCACAATTTCTTTGATTATTGCTGCTGTTTATTCAGTTTTCATGTTTTCTCTTTTGCAAACCACAACATATGTGCCTGATCTGCTAGATCTGACAACACACCTCTCTTTCTTTCTCCTCTAATCATATTTACTTCTTTTGGCATTTGTTTATTAGTTTCATTATATTAGGTGATATTCTTTTCAATGTTCTCTAAACTCTGAATGAAAACGTAAGTGAGATGTTTTCCAACATTTCCTATGTCTTACCCTAGACTCAGTGGACATAAACTTGAGCGAACTGTGGGAGACAGTGGAGGACAGGGAAGCCTGGCATGCTTCAGTCCATGGCATCACAAAGAGCTGGACACGACTTAGTGACTGAACAGCAACAACAATAATGACTTTATTTCGCAGACAGTCATTGGATCTTTTTTTTTCATAATGCTCACCTTGTTTTGAGTTATTATATTCTCACACATCCATTAATTTTTTGCTATATATTAAACTTTGAAGTAGGTTAGGGAGCTTTCCCCAACATTCAAATATGTGATGGACCTAGATAAATATTGGAAGTGTTAAATATTGTAAGATCTGATGAAGGAAGATAGGGGACGTATTTTATTTTCTCTGGTTCTGTTTTGCAAGGCTACAGACAACCTGAGCAGAAAATCTGATCACTGAATAGTGTTTCTTCTGCCTGATGCTGTGACAGCTTGATAGAAACGAAGTCATGTCCTCCATACCCAATTGGATAACTGTCCTCAGCAGCAGAACTTCTAATTTATTCAATGAGCCACTGAACAACGTGAAAGCCAAGTGCGAACATCTCCCTGGTGCCGGGGTCCAGCCCCGGTGGATCCAGGGAATTCGAAGTGGGGACGGTGTCAGTGAGGATCAGGAAACAACTGCTTAATTAAACGTTAATTAAGGATATAAAGAGTAGTAAAATAAGGATAGCTCAGTGATGAAATTCAGTAGTGAAAAGAGGCTGAAATAAGGATAGCTCAGTGAGGAAATTCAGTGGAGAAAAGAGGCTGAATAATTCAGCCAGAAGGTAAGAGAAAGAACGACATGGGGAGACCAAGTTTCGGTGAACAAGGCCCGCACTTTATTTTCCAAAGTAGTTTTTATACCTTAAATTATGCATAGAGGATAATGGGGGAAGGGGTAGAGTCATGCAGTAAGCCAGGCTTTCTTCCTGCAGACTTATCATATGCAAAAGTTTAGGTGATTTGCATCATCTTCTGGCCCGGAGGCCTGTTAACATTTTAAGACCCTTTCTTCAGAAAACTTATTTTTCTCTAAAGGTGATTAGTCAGGCGCCACCCTCCAAAAGCATTAAAGTTGCATTCCTGTAGGGCAAAGGTGTGGTGGGCTGTAACAAGAAAAAGAATTAACTCAAGGGTCCCAGGTTACAAACATTAAAACTACTACTTACACCAATTATATTAATCAATACACTGCCAGGGACACAGCAGGTAAGGGATATGGAAACTTAGCAGCAAACATTGGCCCAACAAGTGAAAATCCCTTCACCAATACAATTTCTAATCAATCTTTTAACTGCTCAAAGGAATCTGTATTTAGACAGTTTAGAACATTTCATGCCTCTCACAGTTGGGAGGCTCTGAGCAATCACATGTGGCTGAAAAAACCTATTCAGGCAGGCTAGAGGACTTCCAAAGGAGTTTGTAGGTTGAAACACTATCACACCCAGGAACTTTATTAACTGGAGCTGTAAGTTAACTCTTTTTTTCAGAGAGAGGTAGTCGGGGACAGCCCCCTGTAAAGTCAGAGGTGTAGGTGAGAGCACAAAGCAGAAAGTAGGCAGACTCTGGTTTTGGGGGTAGATGCTCAAGAATTTCCAGGGGGACTCCTGAGGCTCGATCCCGCCTTTGCGTATGCTGGGCCTCCTTCCTCATGACCTTTGCCACGGGCAGAGTTCCTCACGCTGGCTCCTGGCAGTGATAGACTTCCAGTTGAGCTATTCCAGATCCTGAAAGATTATGTTGTGAAAGTGCTGCACTCAGTATGCAATATGCAATATGTGCTCAATATGCAATATGCCGGCTCCCGGCACCCTGGGATCTCTGTTCTAGAACTTGACCGTCTCTCCACAGGCTCCAAATCCTCCCCTCTCCTGGTTCAAGAGCCACCCCTCACCTCCAGGCTCCAACTCTTCAGATTATCCTAAGAGCAATGTAAAGTAACTAAAATATTTCATCACGGGAATGATAGGGTCAAGTCTGCATTTTAGAAAGATCATTATTGCTGAAGAGTGGAGAATTGTTAAAGTAAGATAATGGCACAGAGGTTTCTTTAGACATTGCTGAGAAGATCAAGGAGAGAGCAGGTGGAGATCGGGGACAAGGTAGCATTGAGGAAGTGGAGGAGAAGGCAGGTTGAGAAGTTCCAAGAAAAGAGCATCATCATGACTTAGAGTTTGATTGGATGAGAAGGAGGGGAGAGAGAAAAACCAGGGATAATACCCTAATTTAAAGCTATGGACAACTGAATAGATGCTCTTCCCATCCAGAGATAAGGAACTTAAGAGAATGAACATGTTTTAGCAGTGAGTGAAAGTCGCTCAGTCGTGTCCAACTCTTTGCGACCCCCTGGACTATACAGTCCAGGGAATTCTCCAGGCCAGAATACTGGAGTGGGTAGCCTTTTCCTTCTCCAGGGGATCTTCCCAGCCCAGGGCCCGAACCCAGGTCTTCCACATTGTGGGTGGATTCTTTACCGCTGAGCCACAAGGGAAGCCCTGTTTTAGCAGAGGATGGTAAATAATATACTCGAGGGTATGTCCACACTGGGTTGTCTGTGGAACATCTCAGTGAAAAGTGAAACTAGTCAGAAGATACACTTTACTAGAAGAATTACAGTGGTCCAATTGTTGAATAAATCATATAAGTGTATATGCAATAATAATATATCATCAAAAATCTATATTTCGACTTGAAGGGATACCTGTAATACAGTGTGAGTTTAACCTATGGTGCCTAGATTACAAATAATATATACAGTATGATCCCAGTTTTCTAAATGACCCAGTACCTATCTATCTACGTATCTATCTTCTTATCTACCTGCTCATCTATAAAGTATACACACCCAGAGAAGTTGACAGCAACTATTGCTAAATGTAAAATTTTTAAGAACATTATTTTCTCAATTTTCCTCGCCAGTATTTTCTAACCACTTTTTAAAATATTTATTTATTTATTTGGCTGCACCAGGTCTTAGTTGGGGCAAGCAGGTTCTTTGATCTTCATTGGGGCAGGTGGGTTCTTTAGTTGTGGCATGCAGAATCCAGCTCCCCGACCAGGGATCAAACCTGGGCCCTGTGCACTGGGATCACAGGGTCTTAGCCACTGGACCATCAGGAAAGCTCCTCTAACCATTTTTTGTTAAAACACACATAATTAGTGTGTGTTTGTCACTCAGTTGTGTCCAACTCTTTATGATCCCATGGACTGTAGCCCACTAGGCCCCTCTGTCCATGGAATTCTCCAGGTAAGAATACTGGAGTGGGTTGCCATTCCCTTCTCCAGGGGATATTCCTAACCTAGGGATAGAGCCTGGGTCTCCTGCACTGCAGGCAGATTCCTTACCACCTGAGCCATCAGGGAAGCCCCATTGAGTACACATAGCCTTTACAGTAGGAAAAGTATAACAAAAGGAAACCTTCAAATGTAATATATCCTTGATAGTAAGACTGGTATTATTCACCCTCACCGGACCCCCTGTATCCAGCAGAGCACCATGCTCATGAAATACTGAATAATCATCACCTTCTCCCTGGCATAAGGCCAGGGAGATGAGCTGTTGGGTAGGACCAGAGAGGAGGAGTCCATGATAAAGGGGACTGAGCAGAGACCTGGGTTGCAGTTATGGAACCAATGGGACATATGAGGACCTCCTTATTAAAAATAACGACCTCAGATGAATTTCTTTTCTTAAAATTTTTCTATTTTGACAATTTCAGATTTGCAGACATGTTGTAAAGAAAGTTCAAATAAATAATTCACAGACACTCTTCACCCAGACTCGTATCTGTTAACATTTTACTACATTTTCTTTCCACTCTATTTCAAGGAGATTCAGACACACAGAACAAGTCGGTATTAAGATATTCCATTTCCTAAATAATTCTACAATCATTCCCCTCTATGAGAACCCCTTTGGCGGGGACCTTCCTCTTTCAGAGGCTACTCCCTTCCCCTCCTAGCCCCTCCCGCTCCTTGGCCAAGAACACTGAACAGGAAGAAGTGTTTGCTCAGGGATGCTGGTGAGACAGAGACTATGTGAGGAAGGAAGGACACTGCCCACACACAAGGAGCCTATTCTCACTGAAAGGGCCTCCACCCGCCACACCAAGCACAAGGCCACTGGGAAAGATCCCCACCTGCAGACCAGACCAGCCTTCCAGGGAGACATCAGGTGAGTCTCTGCGTGTCCTCTCTATACAGATTGTTGGCTCTGCTCCCCAGCCAAGGACCTCAGGGACACTTGTCCTGTCTGTCGGACTCCTGGCATAATTTTTTGAAGACAGTGACTTCTGAGAGCTTAGACTGTATAGCCAAGACTACAAATGAAAGGCCCGGGGAGCAAGGCTCATTTCAAGGTTAAGGGTTCTCAAAGTCCAGCAGAGGATTTATTCATCAGACAGAGTTTAAGAGCCACAGATGGGAACAGGATTGAGGCCGAGAGCTAGGGATGGTGGAGGAGAGGCAGCACACCAAGTTCAAAGGTTCACAAGGAGCACAAGCTCCTCCCTGTCTTCTGGGTATGTGCTGGGTCTCCTCCTTGCACCTATCAATGTCATGCCCGGCTTCCCAGCCCCTAAGGGGTGCTCTGAGAGTCTGGCACGCCCCCCGCTGGAAAGAAGCCTTGTCCCAGATTCTGATGGTGACATTCTGCCCTCATGCCCACAGGCCTCCTCATCTCCTGCATCATGAACTGGCATATGATAATCTCTGCGCTTATAGTACTGGTGCTTAAGATTGTTGGAATGACCTTATTTCTGCTTTATTGTGAGTATCTGATCAACCTCTTACCACAACTAAGATCGTACTGTTCTTGACTCTTCCCTTAGGATGCAGGGTTGAATATAAAGGTTAAATGCTCAAGACTTTCCAGCTGAGGGCAATTGACGGCCCTTCTCATTCCCAGACACACACAATGAACAGGGTTCCTTGGTCTACCTTGAAGATACAAAACAGAGCAGTGTCTGATGATTAGACTTCCACACAAAATTTTTGCCACTAGAGTATTCATTGGGTAATCTGAACTGAAGTACTCTGCAGTGCTTGTTATAGTTGCTAATTTGAAAATACAGCTCCAGTCCAACCCAATGATAAGCTGTGGGATATGCTAAGTCACTTCAGTTGTGTCTGACTCTTTGCAACCCCATGGACTGTGACCCACCAGACTCCTCTGTTCGTGGGGATTCTCTAGCAAGAATATTGGAGTGGATTGCCTCTCCAATGCCCTCCTCCAGGGGATCTTCCCAACCCAGGAATCGAACTCAGGTCTTTTAAGTCCCTTGCATTAGCAGGTAGGTCCTGCCACCTGGAGCTACATTAAGGGTTAATGGGGTTTTACTGGGCAAGATATTTTCCTTTATGTACACAGAGACTAATTCATCCAAATGTTCAGAAAAAGAGGCCTCATATCAAAAGATTTTACCACAGTTGCAGCAAGTAAAATCTTCTCCAGCCTCAGAAGCCTATGGGGAAGATAAATGAGGAAGGAAATATGATTTGGAGGCAACAGTTGGGTAAGAGATATCAACCATATGGCCCAATCTCAAGGTGCAGTTTCTACCACATAAGAGAGCAGGATGAGAATGCGTGAATATATCCACAGGAAACATATGCCCATCTTGGCTGACCTGAGCCAGCGAGCTCAACCTGTCCCACTGATAGGCGCTATGTCCCACCAGCCCCACAGTAACGTCTGTCTGTAACACTCACTGCACAGCCACCTTTGAGGCTGAGTCAACAGCTGATTTTCTTTGCAGTCCCACAGATTTTTGGTGAAAATAATGCCATCTTCATTCCCACAGAGAGCTCTGCAACAGGTAATGTACATGAAAATAACCTCCTCTCCCCTCTCCAGGTTCCTCTGTGCTTAAGTCTTAGAGACCTTTCTCAAAGCCTCCTTCCCCTAGACATTCTTCTGTAGAATGAGTTCATAAAAAGCTGCTAATTGTTATAAGATGAATGAGTTCCAAAACTCCTATGTACAACATAGTGACTGTAAGTACTAACAGTGTATTGTATGCAAGGAAGTTGCTAGAAGAGTAGATGCTCAATGTTCTCCCGACACACAAAAAAGATGATTATGCGAGGTGATGGAGGAGTTAACTGACCTTATCGTGTTGATAATTTTGCAATAAGTACATGTATGAGATCATCATGTTGTATATTTAAACTTATACAATGTTATGTGTGAATGATATCTCAATAAAGCTGGAAAAGTAAAATAAATGCAGCACACCCAGAAAAACAAATATCTTCCAATTTATTTTCTTACTTTTAGAGATGAGAAACCAAGACTAGACTTGGTGAAATTTCAGATCCTGTTTTCCTCTTGGGAATGAGGATGATTTGTGTATAACTAGTGTAATGTGATGTGAAAGTACTTTATAAACCTTGTCATTTAAAGAATTGTTTAAAGAAACCCATGCCCCACAAAAATCATCAAAAATTATATTCAACGCCTTTTTTTGGTGCCAAGCAGTATGCTAGACCAAACACAGAAGGAGATTGAAAACAGGAGAAATTAGTCAACTATCATCTATAAAGCACAAAGTCCAATGCCAGAAGCTATGGGGGATAAAGACATGTCAGGCACGGCTCTCCTTATGAACCCCACCTCCTTTTGAAGCTTTTCCAAGGATCTCCTTCTCACTTGCTCTTAAGACAAACCTATTACTAACCACATCTTTATCAGAAAGATAATTTCTTCTTCATTTTTGTAGCAACTGAGGCACCCAGTAAGTACAGTGAGCCAAAAGGAGGAAACGCTGAAATGCTCATGAAATACATATACAGTTCTGTTCAGTTATAATCCCCAAGTCGATTCTAATGAAAACCAAGTTATGCTATATTACAAAGAGCCTTTGAGCAGGGGACTGAAATAAAAAGTGAATGCTAACTTGCATGTTTTATATATGATTGTAAGTAGCTAACTGGCATCTGGGTAAATTAAACTGGTCTTCAACCACCATGGACAAACAACTGGTCCATTAAGGAAAAGTCTGATTGACCTCTGGAGCCACTGTAACTACACGCTCCAACAGCCAGTGTTCCCCAAAAATAATGAGGCCTCTTGGAGGCCTACTGATTCTCCTTTTATGTTAATATAAAGAGATGAATGGACTCTTCTCTGCCCACAGGAAATCTCTGGGGACTCCCCTGGCAGTCCAGTGGTTAAGACTCTGTGCTTCTGCTGAGGGGGTGCATGGATTCAACCCCTGGTCAAGGAAATAAGATCCCATATGCCATGTGGCATAGCCAAAAAATAAAAGAGAAACCTCTAGAATGTCCATCTGCCTCCTTGTCTGCCAACATCTTCTAGTTCTGAATCTTGTTCCAGTTAGCACAGTCCTTAGGGCTGATAATTGCTGATGAGAGAGAGTCAAGAGCTGCCCATCAGGACTATGGGTTTTCACATAGGGTTTAAGGCACCAGCAATGGAGAGAGCAGCAAAGGTGCTCTGTGGAGCCTGGGGAGAAGCACTCCAAACAGCTCTTTGGGGAAAACATTGTAAAAGGTATAGATGAGAAAGAACAGGGAGGTTTCCTTTCTGGTACTGAATGCATCTATTCCTCTTCCTTTCTCCTGCTCTTTTTCTTGGCATTTCACACTGTCAAAAGTATATGTGAGTGTGTGCCAAGTCATTTCAGTCGTGTCCAACTCTTTGCAACCCTATGGATTGTAGCCCACCAGGCTCCTCTGTCCATGGGGATTCTCTAGGCAAGAATACTGGAGTGGCTTGCCGTGCCCTCCTCCAGAGCATCTTCCAAATCCAGGGATCTAACTTGCATCTCTTATATCTCCTGCATTATCAGGCGGGTTCTTTACCACTAGAGCCACCTGGGAACCCCGTCAAAGGTATATATGAGAAACCAAAAAGACACCTGAGGCAGGTCAAATAATAGTAGTAGTTGGATGGATGTTCCAAAGGGAAAAAACCTGAAAAATTCCAACACAGAGTGGCAAAGAGTCCCTTGTTAATTCCACTGTCCATTCTGGACATCTGCTGTGACATTTGTGTGTCACACCCATCATCCAGCTATCTTCAGGTTTTCTTTTCATTTCAGTCCCACAGATTTTGGGGAATGGCACTGTCAGCTTCACTCCAACAGAGAGCTATGGAACAGGTACAGTGCAAGCTTATAGCCCTCTCCACCTCCAGGTTCTTAGGTAGTGAATTCTTAAAGACTTTTCCCATTGTCTCCTTTCTTATGAAACTGTTTGCCTCAATAGGGCCATAATGACCTTATCATCATTTCCTTCATGTTACAGACAGGGAAACTGGGGCTAAAGTGAATGAAATTTCTTCTTGGATTGAAGAGAATTGTATTGATATAATAATTATAAAGAAACCCACATCCTACTGTCTTATGATTCACTCCCAAGGTGCACATCCAAAATCTCACTAATCTCACCCTCTCTTTTCTTCAATTTCTGTAGTCTGCCCCAAGGGGTGGGATTTTCATCAGGGAAGATGCTTTTTCTTGTCCAAATCGGAATCGTCTTGGAACAAGAGCATGAACTTTTGCAAAGAAAAAGGATCCACATTGGCCATTGTCAACACGCCAGAGAAACTGGTAAGCCCATGGAATGGTACAGAAAAGCAGCATCCCCTTCACCAGCCTCAGTGGGTGGAGTTGAGTTGATGGGGCAATTTAATTTGTGGAGCAGGGGATGGTTGTTGGGATGGACACGGGGTGGGAAGCTCTTCTCAATAGCAGTGGGGTGTGTTCCTCGGACCCATCTGAGCTCATGAAATCCGCACTCTATGGTCTCTCCCGTGAGCAGTGTGTTGGGGAGGGGCCAGGACATTTAAAATACAGGGAATCATGTTGATATATGGCAAAACCAATACAATATTGTAAAGTTAAAAAATAAAATAAAATAAATTAAAAAAATAAAATAAAATACAGGGAATGACTAAATGAGCTGATGTGTATAAAGCTTTTAAAACTATGGAATTCTTCACAGACGTGAGCTGTTAATGTTTGATCCCAATCAGCCTAATAAGTAAGGAAGTTTTTAAATAACAAAATTAGTAATATGCAAAACAAAGAATCAAGTCATAGAATTGGGGTTGCAGTGTGCAATTATGAGAGTAAAAATAGCTCACAGTATATAAAAAAGCTTTATTATGTCTTTTTCATAATAACAATTCTGAGGAGTTATAGTTCTTCATATTTTATATATGAGAAAACTAGGAAACCACCTACAGTCCAATAAAAATTAAATTTTAAGAAGTGAATTTTCATGCTTAAATAAATAGAATAAAATTTAAATATAAAAAATTTGGGCACAGGAAAATAATTTGATCAAGGTCATATACCTAATAAATGATAGCACATGGAATTGAATTGAGATCTCTCTAAGTCCAAAACCCACACTCTAATCAATTTTAGGTCTTCCCATGTGGTACTAGTGGTAAAGAATCTGCCTACTGATGCAGGAGACAGAACCAAGAGCTGTGGGTTCGATCCCTGGGTTGGGAAGATCCCCTGGAGAAGGAAATGGCAACCCACTCCAGTATTCTTGCCTGGAGAATCCCCATGGACACAGGAGCCTGGTGGGCTACAGCCCATGGGGTTGCAAAGAGTCGGACACGACTGAGCAACTGAATTTTAGGCCATAATTTTATTTGCAGTTGCTTCTCCTTCAAACCCTAAGTATTCGCTGAGCACTAGACATTGTGCTGCACACAGTATTCTAGCTTCTTTCCGCTCTTCCCTTCACACTTCCTCTAAAAAGTCCCGTAGTGGTGAAGAGTTTATGAGAGCGTCTCTGTGAATCTCAGTAGTAGGTGCCCAACAGTGATCAGGGATGGTGATGATACAGCTCCTCTAGAGCTAAGGACTCAAGTGGGAAGAGAAAAATGCCTTAAAGTAGAAAACCAAGAACAAGACAGAGTGCAGAAAAGAGAAAAAGGAAAGAAGAAAAGAGGAGAATGGGAAAGGAAGTCCATAACCTCTTTTCCTCTACTAAACCCTGAAGAGTTGATGCATCTCAAAAGCCATCCTTGGCATTGTCTGCCAATTACACTTACACTCATGCTAACCCCAGAACAAGCTCATCACATCAATGGCTTGCTAATGACTCTCATATCCATATCTTCAGTTTCCTTCCCTAGACCAGGAAGAGTATCACATTCCACTTTGATGTCTCAAAACCATGACAAACATACCATGCTTGAAACGAAATCAAATGTATTTTACTCCAACTGCTCCTACTCTTGTATCCCAATACTGGTGAGTCATCATGTCAACCGAAATGGAACACTGACAGTTTTCTGGCACTTCGCCTTTCTGCGTCCCTCCTAAATTAGCTGCTAAGTTCTTTCCCTGCTATCTCCACAGCAAATCATTCAGCTCTCCCCTGGATTTCTTTGGGATTCTTCTAATTTCTTTCCTTGCCCCTAGTTTTGCCGCTTCTTACCTATCCTCCACAGATCTGACTTACTAATTGCTCTAAGGCTCTAAACTGTGACATTTTCCAAAATGAAGTGAGTTAAAGTCCAGTTTCCCTAACATGACATGCAAGCCTTGTATGGTCCAGCCTCTGCCTTCTCTCCAATCCTGTCTCTGAACCCACCTCCCTCCTATTTCCGCACCAATAGAATTCAGCATCTTGTAGTTCCACAGATGCTCCAGCCTGTGGCGCTAGTGGTAAAGAACCCGTCTGCCAAAGCAGGAAATGAAGAGGAGCGGGCTTCATCCCTGGATTGGGAAGATCCCCTGAAGGAGGAAATGGAAACCTTCTCCAGTATTCTTGCCTGGAGAATCCAATGGACAGAGGAGCCTGACAGGCTACGGCCAATGGGGTTGGTCACAAAAAGCGGACACAACTGAAGCGACTGAGCACGCATGCACACTCTGCAGTCTGCCTGTGATCTAATGCTTCCTTTTCCAGGAAGTCCAATCCTGACCACCCCACGACAACCCCCCACCCCCCACTCCCCCCCACACACCCCGCTCCTAGCACTTGCCTTACAATAACTATCTCCCCAAATCCATCTCACATATTACCTCATCTACAGCCTTTATATAGACCCCGAAATCCAGGTAGAATTATTCACTTCCTCCTTTCTCCCTGGGCATGCATGCCTGCTAAGTTGCTTCAGTCACATCTGACTCTATGAGACCCCATGGACTGCAGCCCGCCAGGCCCCTCTGTCCATGGGATTCTCCAGGCAAGAATAGTGGAGTGGGTTGCCATGCCCTCCTCCAGGGGATCTTCCTGACCCAAGGATCCAACCCGCATCTCCTGTGGCTCCTGCATTGCAGGTGGATTCTTTACCTCTGAGCCACGGGGGAAGCCCTCCTGGTCCATATCTAATACAGATTTCCTAAAAGCATTACACCTGGGATACCCTACTATGCTGGTCAACTCATCTACCTTCTCTTATTAGATCTGTGGATTTTCAACATGTTGGGATAACTGAGGCTTTAAAAATCGTGATGAAATCTATTCATTTCTTTACAGAAACATTACAAAGCACAATATTTTTAATGACATTCCAGCGGTTTTATAGATCCCTGTAGAAACCATCCCTGCTTCCAGCAAGAGAAAGAAGGGTTAAGAACCCTTGTTTTAGACCATGGGTCAGCAGACATTTTTTAAAACATAGATGGTATATATTTTACATTTTTCAGGTCCTATGTTCTCTGTCACAACTCCTTAATAGTGCCATCATTGTTCAAAAGCAGCTATACACCATATGTATCAAATTGCCACGGCCTGTTCCATTAAAACCTTGTTTATAAAAATTTGCTCCGGTCTGAATTTGACCCACTGCCCATATCTTGCCAACCCATTTTAGATCATATATATTTTTTAATATAAATTTATTTATTTTAATTGGAGGCTAATTACTTTACAATATTGTATTGGTTTTGCCATACATCAACATGAATCCACGATGGGTGTACACATGTTCCCCATCCTGGACCCCACTTCCACCCTCCCTCCCCGTACCATCCCTCTGGGTCATCCCAGTGCACCAGCCCCGAGCATCATGTTTCAATGCCATTCTCCCAAATCATTCCACCCTCGCCCTCTCCCAAAGAGTCCAAAAGACTGTTCTATACATAGATCATATATATATATATATATTTTTTTTTTAAGAAGCAAATTTATTTCTGTATCTCCAACCTAATACAATGCCTGGCACACAACAGATACTAAAAAAAAAAAAAGTTTCCTAAATGAGTAAATATGGTAATCAAGCTTTAAAAATAATGAAGTATTTCATGGAAGAAAAATATTAGGAAAGGAGGAATAAAGGCAATAACCATGGGGATGGAGAGAATACTTAAGTGGGCTTGGATAGCCACTGATAATGGGAGGAATGTGAAGAATACAGGAGAGTCCAGGGGACTCCCAGGTTTCTGGCCAGAGTGATTAGTGACCCATTAATTTAATGCAGAAAGTAAGGTGTCTAAGGTCAGTGTCATTTTAGCAGGCACTCAGTCAGTTCAGTTCAGTTCAGTCGCTCAGTTGTGCCCAACTTTTTGCGACCTTGTGGACTGCAGCACGCCAGGCCTCCCTGTCCATCACCAACTCCTGGAGTTTACCCAAACTCATGTCCTTTGAGTCAGTGATGCCATCCAACCGTCTCATCCTCTGTCGTCCCCTTCTCTTCCTGCCCTCAACCTTTCCCAGCGTCAGAGTCTTTTCCAATGAGTCAGTTCTTCGCATCAGGTGGCCAAAGTATTGGAGTTTCAGTTTCAACATCAGTCCTTCCAATGAACACTCAAGACTGATCTCCTTTAGGATGGACTGGTTGGATCTCCTTGCAGTCTAAGGGACTCTCAAAAGTCTTCTCCAACACCACAGTTCAAAAGCATCAATTCTTCAGTGCTCAGCTTTCTTTATAGTCCAGCTCTCACATCCATACATGACTACTGGAAAAACCATAGCCTTGACTAGACAGAACTTTGTTGGCAACTGATTATTTCTCATGGCATTATCGGCTTTGGCAACATACTTTCAAATCTCCCTGTTTTCCCTTGCCAAGTATTCAAGGAATTTATTTGATCCAGTCTTGCTGCTGCTGCTGCTAAGTCGCTTCAGTCCTGTCTGACTCTGTGCGACCCCATGAACAGCAGCCCGTCAGGCTCCTCTGTCCACAGGATTCTCCAGGCACGAATACTGGAGTGGGTTGCCATTTCCTTCTCCAAGATGATCCGGTCTTATTTGGAATGTAAAACTTCTGGCAATGAAAACATTCTTATGCAGAGTAGATCAAAGAAAGTTGTATTTGAAATTATCCTTTTTTAGATGGCATAGTCCCCTCCTCCTTCATTTTCAAAGCATCAGCATCACCTGGGAATTTGCTAGGAATGCAAATTCTTGGTCCCTTACACCAGACTTACTAAACCAGAGCCCAGCAATCTATGTTTTCACAAGACCTCCACATGATTTTGATGCTCTGGGTAAAATGAGAATCACTTCTCTAGGGCTGGTGGGCAGTGCCAGGGATAGCCAGTCCTGGAGTCCTTTACTTGTTCCCAGAATCAGATATAATCATGAGTCCATTGGCACAAAGGAAGCAGCAGAAAAGAACTTTTTGCTGATTGTTTTATCTCTTTTTAATTTCTAGAAATTTCTCCAGGACATAACTGGTGCTGAGAAGTATTTTATTGGCTTATTATACCAGCCTGTAGAGAAAACGTGGCACTGGATCAACAACGCTAAGTTTAACGGCAAGTACGTGGACAGCTCACATTTTTCTGGGATCCTAGCTGCTTCTAGAGACTAGACCCAAGACTCAATGGGTTTGCCCTGGAACAGCACAAAGGCTGAGAATAGCTGCATGTTCTCCCCCTCTCCTGTATTCCAACCCACTTATCCCCAGAGACACATTTTTAGGGTAAATTTTTTTACTATGGAAAATATCAAATATTTCTGCATAGAGAGAACTGTTCATTCAACAAATTATTTTGTTCAAATCAAGATCCAAACAAATCCACATACATATCATGTTTGATATATCTCATAATTATCTTTTAACCCAGAGATCACATTTTTTTAACTAAGTTCTTACAAGTTCCCCAGATGTGGCTTCTCTATCTAAAGAAGGGTTATTATAAATAAGTTGTCTATGCCTTAAAGCTACTAAACTTTAACTCCCAAGATCTATGTCCTATGTATTATTCCATGGCCATAGCCATGGTGGGGAACATGACACTCCCAGTGGACCTATGAAAATGGTGAGTCAGATAGAAAGCAAGTCAGTTCCCCAGACTGGAACCAGCTGCTCGCAGAGAGGAGTAAGTAAACATAGCCCTTGCTAAGCACTTTACACATCATTCCTGGTAGCATTCGCAATGATGCTATTAGGAAAAGCTTTTGTTGATTCCCACTTAACAGACAGCTGAATTGAGGATGAGAGACTTAGAAATGTGTTGAATATCACAAAGCGAGGGTGTGGTAGAGCTGCAGTTTGACCCTGCAGCCACTTGGCTCCAAAACTTATGACCTTCCCATGAAACCACACTCTGTCCTGTCAGACTGAAAGACAGTTAAAAGAGGTATGAAAAGACTAACCAAGTTTTTCATAAAGCCAGATGGTGTCCAGGAAAGGAAGAGACATCTCCTTCCTCCTTCTCCTCTTGGGCCTCCTGTTGAAAACATAGGGCCTCCAGCACTAAAACATTATGTCTGGGAGAAAAGGGGACAAACAACCCATGAGGTGTTTCTAACCAAACAGAGTGAGTTAATCCAAGACAACGAGTCCGTAAAAGCTCACAGGAGAGCTAACGGGAAAGCATCAGTTTTTGAGCTGGATTTGGGGATGCTGCTGCTGCTAAGTCGCTTCAGTCGTGTCCGACTCTGTGAGACCCCATAGACGGCAGCCCACCATGCTCCTCTGTCCCTAGGACTCTCCAGGCAAGAATACTGGAGTGGGTTGCCATTTCCTTCTCCATGGGCATGCTGAGGGGGTACCAGAACCAGGAAAAGGCAGGGCTGAAAAGACAGGCCTTAACCATGCTTTCTTTTCTCAACTAGCATTACCAATCAGGGTCAGAATTTCCACTGCGTGACCATAGGCCTAACAAAGACATATGATGCTGTTTCATGTGACATCACCTACCGCTGGATCTGTGAGAAGAAGGCCCAATGATGAAGTTCTCTGTGGCCTCCGACAAGAAAAACAAATATACAACAGAGACAGCAAAACAGCATATTGGCAATTGGGACTGATCTGGGAGATACAAAACATCAAATTTCTATGTTGGTCTTCCACAGGTCACTGGAGAACCCCCTAATAGCTCCTCAGTGCCAAAGTACCAGGCCCTCCACAAATACACTTGCAGACGCACAGCTGAGGCAAGCTCCTCATTCTGAATCAGCAACTCCCCAAGACCCTATTTCCTGTGAGAGTCACACCCATGGCTTTGGATCTACACGGGTCAACTGATCAAATGACCTCTTTATCCATCTGGCTACTACTAGAGGTTCTTGGCTATTGGGGGAAATCAGCTTCTGCATTCCACTTTGGGGGACTGGATACTATTAATATTACCAGGAGACAGACTCAGTTTGATGGAGACAACTGGTTGATACAGAGATGAGGTCTGCTTTTATAGAACCAAGGATTTCTGACTGATCAACAGGCTTTGTTTTGTCCTCAGAGCACATGACCATACTACCAGGGAGAAACTGCACACTGAGCAGGTGTGAACGTTATTTAAAGAATAGCAAGAGTAGAAGAGGGATAAACTCAGCTTCTGGAGCTCACTTTTGTTCCCAAGAGACCCCTGTTCTCATACCCTCCAGCCTACCTGGGGAGGGACAGCAGAGGCCCTCTTCAATCTGCTTTGAGGCCAGGCCTAGGAATGGTCTTGAAAGCTAAGCTAGGACCAGAGATACTACTGTTCATGAGAATGGAGAGGGAGCTGGGCAGGGCAGGAATCTGCTAGGAAACCTCTCTGAAGACTACTTAACACCCAGGATGATCACACTTCAGAGAACCGAATCTCTGTTCTTCAGCAAAGTCCTAAAGAAATAAGCTAAATATTTCCTTGGTCGTGGCCTGAATCTCCATTTTAATGGGTTTTGATGACCTGTTGGTTGAGTGTATATTAAGAATTTGGTATAGTTCCTTGAGTCCCAGTAGTCATAATATATTCCTGCCTGCAGTTGTAGACAGATCATGCTGCCAGGTACAATCTACTCACCCCAAAGACACCAGCACTGGTTGGTACCACACTGACCCAGGACTGGTCCAGCTGACCACAGAGTAGAAAAAGGGGAGGACTGCTCAAGGAGACATTGGATGGAGGCAAGTTGTGGGCATTTGGTAGAAAGGGAACTCCAGGGACACAGGAAAGCCATATGCAGGAGGAAAAAGAGCTCATTTGGCCATACTGAAAGAAAGGCAAGAAAAAGGTAGAAAAGTCTTGTGGGCATCCTGTCTGTCCTCTGTACTTACAGGAAGACATCATCTACAGACCCTTCTCAGTACATGGGAAAGAGAAAAGAAATACGTATGTGTTTTAATTTAACAAGAATTAAGCCATAAGAACAGACTCATTGGAAAAGACCCTGATGCTGGGAAAGATTGAGGCAGGAGGAGAAGGGGACAACAGAGGATGAGATGGTTGGATGGCATCACTGACTCAATGGACATGAGTTTGAGCAAGCTCCAGGAGCTGGTGATGGACCCAGAAGCCTGGCGTGCTGCAGTCCATGGGGTCGCAAAGAGTCAGACACAACTGAGTGACTGAACTGACTGACTGAAGCTATAAGGGAAGTCTGCATAAAACTACTAGAGATTATAGTCACCCAAGTAAAGAGATCACCATTTATGTCTAATAAAAATGTACTACAATGATTGTGAACATCACTTTATGTATGTCGGATTAAATTGATGACAGTTTTATGTTTTATTACAACACTAAGCTCTGTTTCTATATTCCTATGCTTCCCAGTGTGGGATTAATTAGCATGGCCACTTACAATGTTTAAAAATGAGATTAATACATTATGTGTTAGAACTTGCTTAAGGGAAGTTATTAGAAGCATTGGGCTGGCCAAAAAGTTTTCATTCAGAGTTTATCCCAAATGAATTTTTGGCCAGCCCAACAATTTGCATCTTGGTGGAGTGGATGTTGGAATGATATTAGAACTCAATGGAGATACAAGCTCTCTGATGGTGTCCGTGACAAGCAAGTGCTACAGGTAAGGAAGGCGGAGGTTGAAAGTGTGGTAAAGGAAAGAATGAACAGAATTCTGAGCTAAGGTAAGCCCCACGATTCAGACAGCAAAAGGAAAACCACAACCCTTCTGTTTGGCAAAGGGAGAACTGAGGTTGCCACACTTCCTGTTTTATGACAGAATAAGTCACAGGCTTTTATAGTCAGAAAATGTAGACACTGAGTGGTTTCCCTGGTGGGCGGCTCAATTTTTCCCCAAGATGAGGCGGTACTTCCGCACAAGTTCTAACCATAGGGAGCTGGGATGGGGCTGTTGGTGAGGGGAGCTGGAAGCAAATATGTGGACTTTGGTTTAAGTTCATTACTAGAGAATGGGCTTCCCTGGTAGCTCAGACAGTAAAGAATCCAGCTGCATGTACAAGACCCAGGTTCGATCCCTGGGTCAGGAAGATTCCCTGGAGAAGGAAATGGCAACCCACTCCAGTATTTTTGCCTGAAGAATTCCATGGACAGAGGAACCTGGCAGGCTACAGTCCATTGGGGCCCAAAGAGTCAGACATGACTGAGTGACTTTCACTTTCACTGGAGATTGTGGGGAGGGTTCCTGAATCCTTAGAAGAGTAAGTAACTGTAGCCTTATCGGGAAGCAGTGGTATTATTTTTTTAAAAAGCAACGGAAATTTAATAAACTATTGGATTAGAGTTTTGATTCTGCATCCAATATGATATGTGAATCCGTATGGATTTCTTACTCATTCTGTGCCTTGATTCCCTTACCTATTACCTGAAGCAGTAATACCTGGCTCACAAAACCCTTTTAGATATATACGAAATAATATCCACACTGTGTGTGTATTTCAACAGCAATACACAATGAGGGACACACACTGTGGAAGATTTTAAGTTGAGATCTTCATCCAAGAAGTGGCTCTTTAATTTGCAAGAAGCTGAATGTAGGCAAGACACCATTTCTCACAACCTGTCTATTCCTTTACAATATGGGAATAAAAACATGCCCAAGTCAGGGAAAGGTGGCTCAACATTTCTGTAGCCCCCTGGACATCAATGCCATGCTTTCCTTGTCTCTGGCTTACACACAAATTCCTCTTCCTGTCTGTGTGACCTACTGGTCCCATGAGTAAAGTCACTGATCCTCTTGTCCTCAATGTTGACAAATCAACATGGATGGATGGATGGATGACTGAAGGCATCAGGTATAGGCAGCCTTTGCCCATTGTCCCTGCTGCCAACGCCCCACTTCCAGAAGCCTTTGTCTTCAGGTTAGTCCTACTTCACCTGCTGAGTTTCTCACAGCACAGACCAAGTAACAATGCAGTAGAAGTCTTAGCTCTCCTCTACGTTCCCCTCACCTCTGACTGATGTGGTGATTTAGGATTCACCAAAGTCTCCTGCAGTGGGTCCTCAAACTTCCTTCAGACCATCTTCACTACCAGCCATGAGTCTGAGGCAGCAGAGGTATTTGAATATCTCCAAAGCTACAGTTCATGGTCAATGTCTCTCAACTGCAGGTACAAAGAACTGAATCAATCACACTGCTTCATTTACAAGGCACTCCCACCCTTCGTACATACAAGATCTTCTTCTATGTGCATATAACTTCAGGGGACCTCTGGGTGCACAGCATCCTTAGAGGAAGTACGTGTCAAGTACAGCACAAAGACCTGGGTAACATTCAAAGAAGAAGCTGAAAATACAGAAGATTTTTATGATATTCCCTGAGTTTTAGAGCTATCAAGAAAGTGTTATGAGAACTTCTCTTGTGAGATCATCAAAGTCATCAATAACCTACACATAGTGAAATCCAGTGGTCATCTTACTCGACCTCTCAGGACAATATGACGTAGTACATCAAGACGTCACTCTTCTGGTTTACCTACCGTTGTGCTGGCCATTACCCAGTCTCCCTCACTGACTCCTATTCATTAGTTGGTCCATAAATATTGAAAACTCAGGGCCCAGTCATATGCATTATTATTCTCTTTATCTGTGCTTCACCCCTTGGCCAATCAGTTATTCTCATAGCTTTAAATACCACCTACACTCACTCTTGGACTTCCCTGATAGCTCAGTTGGTAAAGAATCCACCTGTAGAGCAGGAGACGCTGGTTCAATTCCTGGATCAGGAAGATCCACTGTAGAAGGGATAGGCTACCCACTCCAGTATTCTTTGACTTCCCTTGTGGCTCAGCTGTTAAAGAATTCACCTGCTGGAGACCTGGGTTCCATCCCTGGGTTCATGGAAGAGTTGATGTTTATGAACTGTGGTGCTGGAGAAGACTCTTGAGAGTCCCTTGGACTACAAGGAGATCAAACCAGTCAATCCTGAAGGAAATCAGTCCTGAATATTCACTGGAAGGACTGATGTTGAAGCTGAAGTTCCAATGCTTTGGCCACCTGATGAGAACTGACTCACTGGAAAAGACCCTGATGCTGGGAAAGATTGAACGCAGGAGGAGAAGGGGATGACAGAGGATGAGATGGTTGGATGGCATCACCAACTCAATGGACATGAGTTTGAGCAAGCTCCCAGGATTGGTGATGGACAGGGAAGCTTGGTGTGCTGCAGTCCATGGGGTAGCAAAGAGTCAGACATGACTGAGCAACTGAACTGAACTGAACTGAACATTCACTCTCAAATTTATGTATACAGCCTGAAGTTCCCTGAACTCCAGGGTATTATGTCTGTCCCCTCAACATGTTCTCTTAGACATTTAATATTAGACATCTCACACTTAATTTGTTCATAATCGAGCTCTTGATATTCCCCCTAAACTGGCTCATTCCATGGTACCATCTCAGTTAACAGAATTTCATCTCAGTTAATACAATTTTATTCTTCTAGCTTTTTAGACCCCCCCCAAAAAAAATGTATAGTCACTAACTCATCTCTTTTTTCATATCAAATCCAAACAAATGTTGTTGTCTATAGATTGATATAAATAAGATGATATTATATTAGATTAGTTATGTATAAAATATAGTCTTCAGAAACAGACTTTACTGCCATCACCTTCATCCAAATGATTATCACCTGTTGCCTAGGTTATTGTAAAAGTCTCTATGGCTAATTAGACAATCATTTAAAATATTCACTCTCTTCATCCCTGTCAAAGCAAAACTTGCCCTGGACAACATTAAATAGGCAAAGAAGACTATTCAAGGTTATCACAACAGGAAAGGGAACCCATGCCTGCATTATCTTCACTCAAAGAGTGGGAGAGTTTGTAACCACAGAAATGAACTACTGGAAAAGTACTGAAGGACTTTAGCCAGGAGAGGTTGATCAATACATGTTGAGCACACTGAGTTTTCCTGAGTTTGTAAAAGGTGTTCTTCTGTGATGAGTCCATCTCTGCTTGCTATCTGGTATCCATCAAAGTCAGGCTCATCCCCTCCAACAGAGACTGGGAATAAGGGCACTTTCTTCCTTGATGATCATGTTTCAAAGGTGTGGCTCCCAAGTCCCAAGAAAATCCTCCTTGGGATATAAAACTGGCAGCAGGTTTTTTAAATAGTTTACATCTCAAAGGAACAGAAAAAGATTTTACAATTCCAAGTGTTCTAATGCAAATGCCAGGGGCCTAGAGTCAGGAATAAGCCCAGCTTAAGTTTAGTCAAGCCAAGAGAAACATTAAGGACATCTTGGTAAACCTCTGCCTCACCTCATGTCCTCCAGCAGCACATTATCCACACTTTGATTCTGGATTTTTTCCCATGTAACTGGCTTTGAACAATGCAATGAGACTGAAGATTCAGTATGCCAGATCTGAGCCCAGGTCCTAAGAGGCCGCTAGTGTTTTCACTGGGCTTTCTTGTGTTCTGCCATCATTATAGGAAAAACATGCCCAGGTGAGTCTGCTGGGCCCAGAAAGAGGAAAGATACCCCACTTGCAACATCAGTGGAGAGCCAGCCATAAACCAGCTGACTACCATCCAATTCTTAGACTCGTGGATAAGCCCTCCTGATTAGCAGAGCCACCAGCTAAGCCAAGCCTTGAGAAGCTGAAACCCTAATGCATGAAATTAGAAGCTTACTGCTGTAAGTCACTGGAGCTCTGTGTGTGTGCCTTATACAGCAAAAGTTAGTGGATCTCCCTCCTTCTTTCTTCCTGCCCTTCAATTGATTGCCTACCCAGGAGTCAGAATAATCTTGTTAAATTATTAGGCAGATTCTGTCACTATTCTTCAATACCCTGCAATAGTTTTCCCCTTCACTCCTAAAAAAAAACAAACGTCTTTAAAAGACTTACAAGGCTCTACATGATCTAAATCTCCATTACCTCTCTGATTTCATTTTCTCTTACTCATCTTGGCTTACTCCATTCCAGCATGTTGCTTACGCCTTCCCTGGGTTCTCTCTGCTTATTGTTTGCATGCCTGGAATGTTCTTTAACTAATGTCTACATGACTCACTACTTCACCTCTTTCAAACTTTTCCTAACAACCTTTTTTAAAATTTTAGCACTCTCCCAACAGATAGCTCCTTTCATTCCTATTTCACTTTTCCTCATAGTACTTTTCCACCATCTAATGTACAATATTTGCCAGTTTTACAAAGATATAATTCACATACCATAAAGCTCACACATTTAAAATATACAATTCCAATTGGGGGGTATACTTACACAAATATATGCACCCATACAAGGGTAAGAAATTCAATTAGTACATGTCTTAAGACGTAAGAGAAATGCATTTATTAACTTTTTCATAGGCATACATATGTATGATTACAAAAATAATAACAAAAATATTGAAGGGCATAGAGTGAAAAGTCTTGATCCCGTCCTCATTCTATCTGCCAATTCTCACTACTATAATCCAACTGGAAACCATCTATTAGGTTTTTCTGATGGTGCTCATATGAAAATATAAGCAAATATGAATCTATATGCATTTCTATTCCTTCCTAACACAAAAGGATGAATAATAAATTCAATGTACTTTACTTTTCTCACTTTACAATATAGACCAAAGATTGTTTCTAATCATTTAAGAAAGAGCTTCTTTAATCTTTATAGATAGATATTTTATTATACAGACAAAACATAATTTATTTAACCAGTCACTATTGATATTAGTTATCAATATTTTGTTATTACAAAGATGCTGTAAAAAAGATGCTGATAAAATTGTGCTAATGACATAAGAAACAGGGGATCAGCTAGGAACCAACATGCTGATTAGAGGAATGATGAGAATGGCAATGCTGGAGAGAAGGAAGAAAGACAAATTTGTGGGAAGCTGGAAAATAATGTGGTAAACTTGGGGTGTGTGAGGGGAAAAGGAAAAGAAGAACCCAGAAATGAATCAAAGACCTGGAACCACAGAAAGAGAGCTACAGAGGGAAAGGAGGAAAGAAAGTGCCAGGAGAGGATGAACACAATTGCTGGTCGAGATAATCTACAGGAAGTCACTGTCACTGTTGAACCTTGGAGCAGAAGCCTCAATAACGTTGATCCCTGAAGTTGGACTTGGTATCACTCACGGAAGTAACACAGGGAACTTCCAGCAGTGAGAAAACCAGAAAATCACGGAACAATGTAGGGGAGGATGACCCAGCACCCAGAATCAAACACTTAGGTCAGCTGTAAGACAATGAACAACATTTTGAATGCTTTTCCCTTTCAAACATCTCAGTGTTGTTAATAACTTGTATATTTACAGTTCTTAAATTTATTTTGTGAGAAGCATTTTCATATGTATTAATGAATATAAGCACTTAAAAAATAACAATCTACCATATAGGAATGACTCACTTATCAATTGAAGCAATGTCAGTATTTAAAAGTTAAATTGTAGATCACAAACAGTTTGCAGATGAAAATGATTATTTCAGATTTTAATCAGTGCTTTCAGCTTACTCAGGCCCAAGGTAATGAGTCCATCCTCGGGACACAGCTAATCCTTCAGGAGTTGATAGCAGCGTTTCATGACATTTCGAAAGGCCTCTATGAATTTGTCATTCCGGAGAGTGAAGATAAAAGGGTTCAGAAAAGGGTTCACCACTAAAACCATCAGTGACGCTACCCTGTTGTACTCAGCGGCCTGCGTTTGCTTGGGTTTCACAAAGAGGAACAAGCAGCTGCCATAGCCGATGACAACAAAGGTGAAGTGGGAGGCACATGTAGAGAAGGCTTTCCTGCGGCCAGAGGCAGTGGGGATCTTGAGGATGGTGGATACGATGTAGGTGTAGGAGACAATTGTAGGGATCATCAAACCAAAAATAATGAAAACAGCCACTAAAAATAGAATAAACTCTGTGAAAAGACTGTTGTCACAGGATAGTTTGAGCAGTTGCCCTCGGTCACAGTAAAAATGGTCTAGCACATTTGATTTGCAGAAAGTAAGATGAAATGTGGCATAGGCTGGCCAGATTTGAAACAGGAAGCCAAACACCGGGGACACAATTACCACCCAGAGACAGGGTGGCTGTTCATAATGCTGGTGTACCGCAGAGGGTTACAAACGGCCATGTAACGGTCCACAGCCATCGCTCCTATTAATAACAACTCCGACGTTCCCAAAGACAGGTACAAATACAATTGTACACAACATGCACTCAAAGATACTGCCTGCATCCCAGGAAGAAGCAGACCCCAGAGCATCAGAGGGACGGCCACAGATGTGATCAGGATCTCTAGGACAGACAGGTGACCCAGGAAGAAATACATGGGGGACTGAAGACGTTTATCAACACAGACTGTCAAGATGATGACCATGTTTCCAATTAATGTCACAGAGTAGAAGAAAAAGAAGGTTGCAAATGGAACACTGTGTAGTTCTTTAGAGCCAGGGAAGCCAAGTAGATAAAATTCAGTGACACTAGAGTAATTTTTCAACATTTGGCTTTGTGCTTTTGCTGTTTTTGAAATCTAGAGGGCAAAGGAAAGACAACATGCCGTTAATTTCAAATCACTAAAGACATTCACAGTTTGACAAATATCACCTCCTGCTCTCAGGCTCCATAGAATGAGCAGCAGGGTCCACATTTCACTGTTCCCTGTAAAAAGTTGATGTTAAGTGTTTTATGAACGACATGCATAATATATAAAGATAAGTGGGCATGTCCAGTTAAGTAAGAAATAATCACCAACACCACTCTTTGCGTAAGATCACACCCACCCCAGCAGTCACCCTTGTCTCTCAATTCACTAGACATTCTGCCTGCACCCTTCCTTGACCACCTGATCGACTTCCCTGGCCACAGCATACTCATTTAGAGCATGACCCCTTCCATCCTGAGTGTCCTAATCTGTCTTCTGGGCCTGTTATGTCCATGCCCTGAAATAACTACTGCATTTGAACAGTTCCAAGAAAGTATTCCTAGTCAACCTCGCTGAGACATGGTTCCTTCTCCTTGTTTCCTTTGAACACAGATGCATTTGCCTCATCTTCATGTGGAAGTTTTCAATTCAGTTACCTGTATCATCATCCTTCCTGGGAAGGATGACAGGCAGGGGGGTGGGGTCCACTCAGGATGATGTCATAAGATAAGAGCTATTTTGAGACAAACTATTGAGTCTTTTCCAGACTTCTGGGAGCCAGTTTCCTAGAGCTGACTTTCCTCCTTATTCTTATGGTAAAAGTCACTTTCTTCTGCTCATTACAGTGAATGTGCCCCCTCAATAGGAGAAGCCTCACTAGCTCCCAGTTTGTGACTTCTAGCTCAGAGATAATGATTCCTCTTGTCACCAAGGGACTGCAGAGTGTAGGGAAACAGGAGAAGTGAAGACACTGGGACTCCACTTGACAACTTTCATCACTGCCATTCCTACTGCAAAATCTGGAACCAGGAACTAGGAAGTAGCTATGATGTAAGGCAGCATGCTCTGCTTGTCTAGGGTTTCAAATTTCTATTTCTAGGAAGAAGAGACTTTCAAATAGGAAATGTGTCCCTGTGTTCAACCAGCCTTGGACCTAGGAATATGAGGAAGTATGGGAGGTCCCCAGAGAATATTTACTCATCTGTATTCTCAATAGTCTCCTGAGTCCAAAAAGTAAGGAAAGGTGTCAGAAAATATCAAAATGGCTCACTCTGAGCTCCTGAGATTAACTGGATTCCTTCCCTCACCACATACAGCTCATTGCTCAAACGTCTCTGACCCTGGGGCACTTGGAGAATCTCTAAAGCTACACATGTGCCTCTTCACACTCTGTACTCTCTTTAGGCTGTATTTTCCAGCTATTAGCTCTCATTAGGAGCTGAAATTGAAGTACCTCAAGGAAGCTTGTCTTTTTCATTCATCATCACACTTCTGGTGCCAAGAACAAAGTATGACACAGAGTAAACATGTACTCCACGATAGCCACTCCATTTCTTCTGAGGGATTCCTGCCCACAGTAGTAGATATATTGGTCATCTGAGTTAAATTCACCCGTTCCAGTCCATTTCAGTTCGCTGATTCCTAGAATGTCGACATTCACTCTTGCTTCTCTTGTTTGACCACTTCCAATTTGCCTTGATTCATGGACCTGACATTCCAGGTTCCTATGCAATATTGCTCTTTACAGCATCGGACCTTGCTTCTATCACCAGTCACATCCACACATATGAAAACCCAACAGCCACCAAATAGCTTCTGTCAAAGCTTTCCTTCATCCCAATCCTCAGGAGCCCCATCTTTTTCCCATGATCTCTGCATTCCACCTACCACATACTCTTTGACCATAATTATGGGGACCTGGGAAGAGGGAAAGATGAGGGAGAAACTACCATGTACCCTAACCCCACAGCCTGTGAATGCCACAGACCCTTCCAGGCTCTCCACCCTGCATACATTCCAACTGTACTGCTCATTCATATATTCCCTTAGGTGCCAAATGCTACCAGGGCACCTTCCTGGCCTGTCTAAAGGGAGAGGTACAGGCAGAAGGAGCAATATACAGGGCTGACTCCCCCAAATATTAATAGTATATAAAAGTGAGGACAGCTGGATTGCTGAATAAAATAGCAAGTTAACATTTTAAATATTTATAATTACCTTATTAAAACAACTCCATTTAAAACAACTCCTGGTAAGAAAATTAAGTTTTACAGAGGAGTAGAAAACAAATTCCCTCTCACCAATGTACAATTCTCCTGACCATCTCATACATCTAAAGACTATGATTAATTTCTATTATGTCCATACAGAAATGTTCTATCATGCACATGCATATCTCTATAAATACCTTCACCTGTAACATGTACATTTGTACAGTAACAGCTTCTAAATCATATTACATTTCTTAGCTGCTTTCCAATCAACTTCCAAAAAGTTGTATCAATTTATAATCTTGAAATGAGATTATATTCGGGTCACCCAGACAGATTTCTATAGGAAGATGTAGGAAATTTTTATTCTTGTGTTCACAATATGACCTTCCCAGTAATCATACTAACATACAAGGAGACAGTAATTACATTATGAAGGGAAGAAACATCCCAGGGTTCCTCATCCCCATGGGAACTGTAATGACAGCTGCCCAAGACACTGCTGTCTCAGCTACTGCGCCTCAGCCTCTGAGCTCTGAACGTGTCAGCTCCTATCAAGACTGTTTGTAGTATGTGAAGCAAGGCTACTTGCACATGAGGAAAGCTGAGGGAGGTAAGGTAGGTAGACGTTTCCTCTCAGAACCCGTATTGCAAAGCCAACTTCCCTGATTCAAAACATGGTTCATTGACCCTACATGTCCCTACAGTGATATTTATGGACACAGGAGCCCAACAGACACTTCAGAAGTAGGAAGGAATGTACACTAACAAAACCCATTTGGAAAAATTTTGTCAATTTCTTAAAGCTAAGGATATAGCTACTATGACACAGCAATTCTGTTCCCAGAAATTTACCTAAGAAATGAAAAGATACATCTTCACAAAGATGTCTGTTCTCATGTTCCTAGCAGTTTAATTCCTTACATCAAGGGACACAAAAAGCCCTAACAAAAGAATGGTAGTGTCAATCTTCATTATTCACAAATTCTGTATTGTGCATTCATCTACTCACAAAAACTTACGTGTAACTCCAAAATCAGTATTTCCAAGCAATTTCCAAGGTCATTAATCAACATGGGCATGTATGCTTGTAGCAGAAAACTGGAGTCACCTGGAGTACATGTTCTCAAATGAGGTTGAAGAAGGCATAACCCTGCCTCTTGTTGCAACTTCTATACTGTAAATCAATGTCTTTTGTGCTGTCCAATTAGCAACATATTTTTGACATTTGTTTGCATTTTGTTGGTGATTTTGCTGCTTAAGCTATTGTTGCTTTTCAGTTACCAAGACGTGTCTGACTCTTTGCGACCCTATGAACTGCAGCACACCAGGCTTCCGTGTCCCTCACCATCTCCTGGAGTTTGCCCAAATTCATGTCCATTGACTGTGTGATGTCATACAACCATCTCATCCTCTGTCACCCTCTTCTCTTCAGTCTTCAATCTCCCAGTATCAGGTGTTTTCCCAATAACTCAGCTGTTTGCATCAGGTGGCCAAAGTATTGGAGCTTCAACTTCAGCATCAGTACTTCCAAAGCGTATTCAGGGTTGATTTCCTTTAAGATTGTCCAATTTAATGACTCTTAAGCATAATGCTTAAGCATAATGTTTTTGCAAACCGTGGAAAATTCTTAAAGATATGGGAATACCAGACCACCTTATCTGCCTCCTGAGAAATCTGTATGTAAGTCAAGAAGCAACAGTTAGAATTGGACATGGAACAATGGACTGGATCCAAATTGGGAAAGAAGTACATCAAAGCTGTATATTCTCACTCTGCTTATTTAACTTATATGCATACGAAATGCTGAACTGTATGAAGCACAAGCTGGAAGCAAGATTCAGGGAGAAATATCAAGAAACCTCAGATATGTAAATGAAACCACCTTTATGGCAGAAAGTGAAAAGGAACTAAAGAGCCTCTTGATGAAAGTGAAAGAGGAGAGTGAAAAAATTGGCTAAAACTCAACACTCAAAAAATGAAGATCATGGCACCTATATCCCACCACTTCATGGCAAATAGATGGGAAAATAATGGAAACAGTGACAGACTTTATTTTCTTGGACTCCAAAATCACTGCCGATGGTGACTACAGCCATGAAGTTAAAAGATACTTGCTCCTTGGAAGAAAAGCTATAACAGACCTAGACAGCCTATTAAAAAGCAGAGACATTACTTTACCAACAAAGATATGGTTTTTCCAGTAGTCATGTATGGATGTGAGAGTTCAACCACAAAGAAAGCTGAGCACCAAAGAATTGATGCTTTTGAACTGTGCTGTGGGAGAAGACTCTTGAGAGTCCCTTGGACTACAAGGAGATCAAATAAGTCAATCCTAAAGAAAATCAGTCCTGAATGTTCATTGGAAGGACTGATGCTGAAGATGAAACTCCAGTACTTTGGCCACCTGAAACAAAGAACTGACTCACTGGAAAGGACCCAGAGGCTGGGAAAGATTGAAGGCGGGAGGAGAAGGGGATGACAGAGGATGAGATAGTTCGATGGCATCACCAACTCAATGGACATGAGTTTGAGAAAGTTTTGGGAGTTGCTGATGGACAGGGAAGCTGGGTGTGCTGCAGTCCATGGGGTGGCAAAGACTTGGACATGACTGAGTGACTGAACTGAACTGAAGCTTAATGCTGAAATACTTATCTCCTGGTGCGAAGGGCAAGAAGGCTGTTATGTGCCTTATGGGGAAAATAAGATTAGATAAGTATTATACAAGCTTGATTATTTAAAATACGTGTTTGCTAAAATTCTTCAAGCATGAGTTACAAGCTATTGGCTGTGTGTCAATCTTCATAGATCAATAATACATATTAAGCAAAATGTCATTGAATAGACTGAAGCGACTTAGCAGCAGCAGCAGCATTGAATAGAAACAAGCATAAACCAAAGTTATATGCGGATTAGTTGACGAAAGGAAGACTTAATCAGTAAAAACTAATTTAGTTAACTGTCAATTACAAATGGGCGCTTGCCAAGGGTATTTGCCATCTGCTTCTGCAGAGATTGAACCCTGTGCTGCTGCAGCTGTTGACCTTCAACACCCCCTGAGGTAGTTCAGGGTGAGAGTGAGGCACTTTATACTCAGGGAATCTGGTGGAACAGGTCTTTTCTTGTTGTTCTTCAGTTGCTCAGTAGTGTCTGACTCTTTGTGACCCCATGGACTGCAGCCCACCAGGCTTCCCTGTCCTTCACTATCTCCCACAGTTTGCTTAAACTCACGTCCATTGAGTCAATTATGCCATCCAACCATCTCATCCTCTATCGTCCCCTTCTTCTCCTGCCTTCAATCTTTCCCAGCATCAGGGTCCTTTCCAATGAGTCAGCTCTCACATCAGATGACCAAAATATTGGAGCTTCAGCTTCAGCATCAGCCCTTCCAATGAATATTCAGGGTGGACTTCCTTTGTGATTGACTGGTCAAGAAATGCCTGGAGTAACAGAAAATTTCGGCCTTGGAGTACAAAATGAAGCAGGGCAAAGGCTAACAGCATTTTGCCAAGGGGACAAGTCTTTAGATAGATATTTTCAGGAACCAATTTCAAGATCCCAATCCTTGCATCTGTTCATATTTAGGAAAGCACTAAATCCCTTCATGGTGACATTAGATCCTCGTGACTAGCAAAAAAACCTTTCGTAAAGTAAGCATTTGATTGCATTGAGCTGCCCCTTCACCAAAATCTTATTTAATGACCTTCCTCCACGGCATCTTTGGCGCAGTTTCTCAGACCTATCTCAAGTGCTAACTCCCGGGCTTCAGTCCTCATTTTGCCCCAAACAAAACTCACTGACAACTCTCAAGTTGTGTATCTTTTTATTCAACATAGCCAGGAAACGAGGTATTGAGGCAAGGAACACAATTTTATTTGGAAAGCCAGTTGACCAAGAAGATGGCAGATTAATGTCTCACAATAGCCATTTTGGAGGGGTGTGGATGCCAGGTTCTTTTATACGACCGTGAGGAGGAGGACTTGAGGAAGTAAAGACAATTACCTTGCAAATATCTCCTGAAATGAACATCTACAGCATAGTTTCATTCCATCCTGATGTGCTTCTATGACTTTGTCAGTTCAGAGTTTGAAGGATTGAGAAAAGAAATAACTTCTGAAATCATCAGGGAAACCACCGTACTGTAATTGGATGTAAGCTGTGTTCTGTGCCAGTTTTGTCCACATCCTGAAAAATCTGCTGTATATTAACAGTTTTAAGAAAGTATTTCTGGGAATCTCTGTTGGTCCACTGGTTAGGACTCAGAGCTTTCAATGCCAGGGTTTCCAGGTCAATCCACAGTTGGGGAACTAAGATCCTGCAAACCCATGATGCATACAAAACAAAAGAAAGTTTGCCTTGTGAATCCCACCCAGACATGGTTATTTCTTTTCTTTGTATCCACTGGACACAGGCTTCATTTGGATTATATGCATTTTAAAGTTGTTACCTGTTTTATGTATCACTTCAGGGGTGCTGTTGAGAATCTGTGCCTATCAAGGACATTGTCATAAGACAATTTAACACAGAGTATTGAATCATTCCCTGATTTCTGGGGAGCTGGCTTCCTAGTGTGGATTATCCACTATCTTCAACTTTATTCTTGTGATAAAAGTCTTCCTCCATTTGTGCTTTTAGTGGATGTGTCTCCTCTAAGCACAAAAAAACCCGGCCAGCCTCAACTTGATGACCTTAAGTTCTGACATTATATTTCTATTTGTGATCATATGCCATGAGAGATGAGAGGTCCCAACAAAAGAAGAGGATCAGGACTTTCATCCCTATGTCCCATCTATCCTACACAGTCTCCATCAGGGGATCACAAAACAAAAAAGCAGCAGAAATTTAGAAACAACATCCTCTATATTCGGAGGTCCCAAATCTCTAGTAGCAGCAACGAGCCAGACCTTCAAATTAGATAGTCTGTCCCTCAGACCAAACTGCCATCATCTCAGCTTCATAGAGCAATTTGTAAAATTTCCAAAAATGTATCTGTTTGTCTATGACTTTTCTATTTTGTCCAGAGCCATAGGGTAAGAAAACTGCTAGAAAATGCCAAACCAGGGGGTACTATGTTCCTTAGTCACCAGGCTCCTTGCTCACTAGATGCATACATTTGCTCAACTGACCCCCTTTAGTCTCATTGCTTGTATGACAATACATACAAAGTCTCATTCTCTAAACTCTCTAGGCTGTATTTCTATTTCTGTTGGCTTCCATCAGTATCCCCAAATCATATCACATTTGTACTTATCATTTTAACACCAAAATTCCACATTAGAATTAAGTACCTTGAAGGCAAATTCTTCAGCCTTCTACTATCACAACAAGTGACAAGAAGAGAGTCTGACAAAATGTGTACTCTATAAATATTATTCAGTGAATATATCAGTTAGTAGATTAAAGAACAATACAATATAAAGAATATTCAACCTGACTATCTTTCCCTCCACTCACTCTTTTCTAAAGCATTGTCCACTCAACTTGTAATCTCTCTTGCCACAGATCATTCACAAACTGAGAAGTGGTATAAAGAAGAGATGAAGAGGGAGCAGGGTTGTGGGTCTCTCACCCAGCACTGCACATCCGCACCCTGCTCTTTGCTATGCAGGGATGATCTGAAGTACAGCTGATCTACTCTGCAGCTGCCTCACTTTACTCCTTGTTTGAGAAGCCAGCCCACCTCAGGCTTCCCAAAGAGATGCTTTTCTATTCTCTCCTTCAAGAGGAGAATCACTTGGAAGACATTCATTTCAAGAGAAGGGGAAGCACTAAAATGTCTTCTGCCCTTCAGGTATCAACCGCCACCCCTACATGGCTAGTACAAGGCAATGCTTGGGAGACAGCCTGATTCTGTTGTCTTCACTCAAAATGAGGAATAACTAGCCAAGTGCACAAACTTAAAGTACAGAAATAATGGTGCTAAGAGGAATCACGTTGTCTCCCTGTCTCTCATTCTCTCTGCCTCTTTCCTCCTCTTCCTTGTCTACCCCCAAGGATAGTTATTCACTGAGGAAAAAATTTGCCCAGGTTCAGGACACAGTGGGGATATAGTCAAGGAAAAGCTGAAAAAACTTCCACTCTTCCCACCTGAGGCTAATCAAGTTGGAGACCATGGATGTTTTGTGCAGTGGGCAAGATTGAAAGCTCCCAGTCAGGAGCTTCTCAACACCCAGGCCGCCTTACTCCCTGGACCTTCCTTACCCACTACCACACATTCCCAGCTGTCAAAATCAGCCAACGCAGCTGCTATGTGCTTCTCCCTGACTACATGGAGCCCTACAGAGCCTAAGCCACCCTCAAGCTGTGAACTCACCAGTGGATTCAAGACACTTGTCAAAAACCTAGTGGCCAAATGGACTTATGTCCAAATTCTCTCTTCATTTCCAGGGTTAAAGAAGCCCATCTCTCCCAGATGATCTCTGCCCTCTCTGGACACACACTCTCAGTCATCTTTATGGATCCAGGTCATAGATTCAAAGAGAGGATCTGCCACCTACTCTACCACCAATGTGCTAATGCCATGGCCCATTCCCATCTCTCCAACATGCATGCATTCCAAGTGGGGTTGTTCAGCCATATGTTTCCCTCTAGGTCTTCAAAGGTGATAGGGTTTTGGAGCCCTGCTCAAAAACCTCAGCTGTTTGGATTGAGGGATAAAGGTTTAAAAAATATTCAAAATTAATCCCAAAAGTGCTACATAAAAGTGAGAATGGCTGAGATGCTGAGGAAAATTGCAAAATCACATCTGAAATATTTATTACATTTGCAAAAACAACTTTTTATTTGTTATTATATTTTTGGCCGTGCTGGGTCTTTTTGCTGCACACGGGCTTTTGCTAGTTGTCGAAGGCAGGGCTGCTCTCTAGTTGGGGCTCAGACTTCTCATTGTTTGGCTTCTCTTTGCAGAGCATAGGCTTTAGGGTACACAGGCTTCAGTATTTGTGGTACACAAGTTTAGTTGCCCATGGCACGTTGGATCTTCTGGGCCAGGTATTGAAACCATTTCTCCTGCATTGACAGGTGGATTCTTTACCACTGGACCATCTGGTAAGTCCTATTAAATTTATTTTGCAAGGTGTATTTTAACTAGAATAATGTGTATAAATGAATGTATCCACTGTAACTACAATAATGTGTATAAATGAATATATCCACTGAAAAATAAGGAAGTGATTATTAAAAGCTAAAAGTTACATCATAGACCATAAACTACTTGATGATGAAAATGACTCTTGCAGATTTGAATCAGAGCTCTCAGCTTACTCAGGCCCAAGACAATGAATCCATGGTGGTCCTGACAACAGCTAAGCCTTGAGGAGTCGATAGCAGCTTTTCATGGCATCTCGAAACACCTCTCTGAATTTGTCATTTCGGAGGGTGAAGATAAAGGGGTTCAGACATGGGTTCACCACTAAAACCATCAGTGATGCTACCCTGTTGTACTCAGCGGCCTGCGTTTGCTTGGGTTTCACATAGAGGAACAAACAGCTGCTGTAGCCGATCACGACACAGGTGAAGTGGGAGGCACATGTAGAGAAGGCTTTCCACTGGCCAGATCCTGAAGGGATCTTGAGGATGGTGGAGATGATGTAGGTGTAGGAGACAATTGTAGGGATCAAAGAACCAAAAAGTACAAAAACAGCCATTAAAAAAAGAATAAATTCTGTGAAAAGGCTATCATCACATGATAGCTTGAATAGCTGTCCTCGGTCACAGTAAAAATGGTCTAGCACATTTGATTTGCAGAAAGTAAGATGAAATGTGGCATAGACTGGCCAGATTTGAAACAGGAAGCCAAACACCCAGGACACAATTACCACCCAGAGACAAGTGTGGCTGTTCATAATGATGGTGTACCGCAGAGGGTTACAGACAGCCACATGACGGTCCACAGCCATCACAGCAAATAATATGAACTCCGAAGTTCCCAAAGACAGGTACAAATACAGTTGTACACAACAGGCAGTCAAGGATATTGCCTGCATCCCAGGAAGTAGCAGACCCCAGAGCATCAAGGGGACAGTCACAGTTGTGGTCAGCATCTCTAGGACAGAGAGGTGACCCAGGAAGAAATACATGGGGGTCTGCAGACGTTTATCAACACAGACAATCACAATAATGAGGATATTTCCCATCACTGTCACCAAGTAGAAGGAAAAGAAAGTGGCAAAAAGAATATTGTGCAGTTCTTTAGAGCCAGGGAAGCCAAGGAGATAAAATTCCGTGGTGCTAGAGTAATTTTTCAACATTTAGCTGGGTACTTCTGCTCTTTTTGAAATCTGGAGGGAAAGGAGAGACAAAGGGCTGCTAATTTCAATGCACTAAAGACATTCAGAGGTTGACAAGATATTATCTCTTGCTCTTTCAGGCTCCACAGAATGACCAGCTGGGTTCATATTTCACTATTCTCTGTACAAAGTCGATGTTAAATTTTTATAAACAATATGTGGGCTTCCCTGGTGGTTCAGTGGTAAAGAATATTCCTGCTATTGTGGGAGAAACAGGTTAGATAGTGGATCCAGGAATATGCCCTGGAGAAGAAAATGGCAACTCACTCCAGTATCTTGTCTGGGAAATACCACAGAGGAGTCTGGTGGGCTACAGTCCATGGGGTCACAAAGAGTTGGACACAACTTAGTGATCGAACAATAACAAATAAATAATATATGAAGATAAGTGTGTATCTCCAGTAAGATAAGAAATAATCACCAATATCATTCAATGCATAAGAACAAACCAAGAATCACTCTTGTCTCTCAATTTCCTGGACATTTGGACTCCAACTCTGCCACCATCCCTGACCACCTTGTCTACTTCCCTGACCATGACATATTCATTTACAGCACGACCCCTTCTGAGTGTCCTAATCTGTCTTCTTACATCCATGCCCTGAGATAACTGCTGCATCTCAACAGCTACAAGAAAGTATTCCTAGTCAATCTCACTGAGACATGGTTCCTTCTCCTTCCTTCCTCCCTCTGAATGCAGATTCATTTGCCTTATCTTCCCTTTAAAGATTTCAATTCAGTTACCTGTATCATTTCTGCCTCTTTGAAAGGATGACAGGCAGGGAGATGGGGTCAATATCCTAAGATAAGAGCTGTTTTGAGAAAAACTATTGAGTCTTTTCCTGACTTCTGGGCAGCAGGCTTCCTGGAGGGAGCTCTCCACTTCTTCCTCATTCTTTTTTTTTTTTTTTTTTTTTAAACTTTACAATATTGTATTGGTTTTGCCAAATATCGAAACGAATCCGCCACAGGTATACATCCTGAACCCTCCTCCCTCCTCCCTCCCCATACCATCCCTTTGGGTCATCCCAGTGCACCAGCCCCAAGCATCCAGTATCATGCATCGAACCTGGACTAGCGACTCATTTCATACATGATATTATACATGTTTCAATGCCATTCTGGAAAAAGGCCTTTTCTGCCTCTCATTTCAGTCAGCATGTCTCCTCCTAATAGGAAGAGCCTCAGCAGAACCTAGTGGTTTCCAGCTCAGACTGATGATTCCTCTTGTCACAAGGGGACTGCAGAATGTAGGGGAACAGGAAGCGTGAAGAGGCTGGGACTGTCTTTGTGCCAACTTCCATCACTCCCATCCCTACTGCATAATCTGGGACCAGAAACTAGAACGGAGCTATGATTTAATGGTAGCAACTGCTGGCCTTCTGGAGTTTCAGATTTCTAGCTCTAGGAAGAAGAGACATCCAAAGGTGTAGTACATCCCTATTTCGACCCATTATTATCTGAGTACTATAGGAAGTGTGGAAACGTCCCCGGAGGACATTGCTCATCTAAGTCCTCTATTGTCTCCTGAGTCCTACAAATAAGGAAAACTGTCAGAAAATATCAAAAAGGATAACCCTGAGCTCCACTGGAGAATTGAATAAGGTAAGGCCCTCACTGAGAGAAGGCAATGGCACCCCACTCCAGTACTTTCGCCTGGAAAATCCCATGGATAGAGGAGCCTGGTGGGCTACAGTCCACGGGGTCACTAAGAGTCAGACACGACTGAGCAACTTCACTTTCACTTTTTACTTACATGCATTGAAGAAGGAAATGGCAACCCACTCCAGTGTTCTTGCCTTGAGAATCCCAGGGACGGGGGAGCCTGGTGGGCTGCCGTCTATGGGGTCGCACAGAGTTGGACACAACTGACGTGACTTAGCAGCAGCAGCAGCAGCAACAAGGCCCTCACCACCTGCAGCTGATTGCTAAAATGTCTCAAATCCTGTGGCCCTTCCAGACTTTCTAAAGCTACACATGTGCCTCCTCACACTTTGTTCTCTCTTGAAGCTGTATTTACCTCTTATTAGCTCTCACCAGAAGCTGAAGTTGAAGTACCTCAAGGATTTTCTCTTCCTTGTTCACCGTTACACCGCCAGTGCCAAGAACAGAGCCTGACACCGTGTGAACAAGTACTCTTTTAATATTTATTCAGTAAACAAATCAGTGAATGAATCACAAACAGGTCAATGAATGAACAAAGAGCATCCATCCTGACCTGCTTTTCCTTCTGCTTACAGGATAGCACTCTCTTTCACTCTTTACAGAGGACTTGTCTGGTCAGTCTGTGGCCTCTCTTCCTGGGGATCCCCTACAGAATAGGAAGCATACACAAAAGAAATAGGGAGGGATGAGAGAGCAGGGTCTCAGGTAATGACAGAGAGCTGTGTCTGTCACCAGCACTCAGAAGAGCAAAATGTGCTTTCTGCTCTGAAGGAAACACAGGTTCACCATGCAGCTCCCTTAATCCATCCTTCATGTTCCAGGGGTCTTTCCTCTACATGGTAGCAAAGCCCAGAACTTCCTATCCCAATCCTCTCCTGCTAGCTCCTTCACAGAGGGGACCCACTGGCAGACACTCACCTTCAGAGAAGGGGACTAGACTGTAAAGTTCTATGGCTCTGGGATCAGCCCTGGGTGTCCCCTCATGTGATGAGTGCTGAGCATGGTCCTCAGGCCTCAGAAAACTACTGCTCTCTCCACTCTCAGGGAAAGAGGGAACACCTCGCTCCAGCAAATTAGGGGAAACTAAAGTGATAAAAGTGCTGTGAGAGCCCACCATGGTTCTCTGTGTCTCTCTCTCCGTTTTTTCTTTCCCTCTTTGTCCCCTGGGAGACTGATTCACTGATTAACTAAATCTATTCAGTTCAGAGAATCCCTAGAGAAGTAGTAAAGAGAGTCAGAGAAACTTTTCCCTTTTCCTCTCGAGGCTAATCAAGTTTAGAACATGGAAAAGTTTGAAAAGGGCAAACTTGAAATCTCAGAGGCAAGGAGTTTCTCAACACCCAGCTGGCCTCCCCTCAGACCCTAAGTCCTGGTTGTCATCAAAACAGTCAAAACATTGCCAGACCCTGCTCTCTTCTGTGTCTCCCTGATTCCATTCAGCCCTGCAGAGCCTAGTGACCCCAAAACAGAAGACACCTCAACTGGCTCTAAAACATATCAAAACCCAACAGCCACCAAATAGCCTCTGTCTAAAGTTTTCCTTCATCCCAATCCCTAGGAACCCCATCTTTGCCCGATGATCTCTGCATTCCACCTACCAGATACTCTCTGACCACAGTTATGGGAACCTGGGAAGAGGGAAAGATGAGGGAGAAACTGCCATGCACCCTAACCCCACAGCCTGTGAATGCCACAAACGCTTGCAGGCTTTCCACCCTGCATACATTCCAACTGTGCTGCTCATTCATATATTCCCTTAGGTGCCAAATGCTACCAGGGCACCTTCCCTACCTGCCAAAAGGGAGAGGTACAGGCAGAAGGAGCAATATACAGGGCTGACTCCCCCAAATATTAATAGTATATAAAAGTGAGGACAGCTGGATTGCTGAACAAAATAGCAAGATAACATTTTAAATATTTATAATTACCTTATTAAAACAACTCCATTTAAAACAACTCTTGGTAAGAAGATAAAGTTTTACAGAGGAATAGAAAACAAATTCCCTCTCACCAATGTACAATTCTCCTGACCATCTCATACATCTAAAGACTATGATTAATTTCTATTATGTCCATACAGAAATGTTCTATCATGTACTTGCATATCTCTGTAAATACCTTCACCTGTAACATGTACATTTGTACAGTAACAGCTTCTAAGTCATATTACATTTCTTAGCTGCTTTCCAATCAACTTCCAAAAAGTTGTATCAATTTATAATCTTGAAATGAGATTATATTCGGGTCACCCAGACAGA
This sequence comes from Bos grunniens, assembly GCF_055505025.1. Lineage (NCBI taxonomy): Eukaryota > Metazoa > Chordata > Mammalia > Artiodactyla > Bovidae > Bos > Bos grunniens. The sequence continues at coordinate 15,021,922 of NC_141168.1, forward strand.
TTTCTATAGGAAGATGCAGGAAATTTTTACTCTCGTGTTCACCATATGACCTTCCCAGTAATCATACTAACATACAAGGAGACAGTAATTACATTATGAAGGGAAGAAACATCCCAGGATTCCTCATCCCCATGGGAACTGTGATGACAGCTGTCCAAGACACTGCTGTCTCAGCTACTGCCCCTCAGCCTCTGAGCTCCGAACGTGTCAGCTCCTATCAAGACTGTTTGTAGTATGTGAAGCAAGGCTACTTGCACGTGAGGAAAGCTGAGGGAGGTAAGGTAGGTAGACGTTTCCTCTCAGAACGTTTACTGCAAAGCCAACTTGCCTGATTCAAAACATGGCTCATTGACCCTACATGTCCCTACAGTGATGTTTATGGCCACAGGAGCCCAACAGACACTTCAAAAGTAGGAAGGAATGTACACTAACAAAACCCATTAGGAAAAATTTTGTCACTTTCTTAAAGCTAAGGATATAGCTACTATGACACAGCAATTCTGTTCCCAGAAAATTACCTAAGAAATGAAAAGATACATCTTCACAAAGATGTCTGTTCTCATGTTCCTAGCAGTTTAATTCCTTACATCAAGTGACACAAAAAGCCCCAACAAAAGAATGGTAGTGTCAATCTTCATTATTCACATATTCTGTATTTGCGCGTTCATCTACTCACAAAAACTTATGTGTAGCTCCAAAATCAGTATTTCCAAGCAATTTCCAAGGTCATTAATCAACATGGGCATGTATGCTTGTAGCAGAAAACTGGAGTCACCTGGAGTACATGTTCTCAACTGAGGTTGAAGAAGGCACAACCCTGCCTCTTGTTGCAACTTCTATACTGTAAATCAATGTCTTTTGTGCTGTCCAATTAGCAACATATTTTTGACATTTGTTTGCATTTCATTGGTGATTTTGCTGCTTAAGCTATTGTTGCTTTTCAGTTACCAAGACGTGTCTGACTCTTTGCGACCCTATGAACTGCAGCACACCAGGCTTCCGTGTCCCTCACCATCTCCTGGAGTTTGCCCAAATTCATGTCCATTGACTGTGTGATGTCATACAACCATCTCATCCTCTGTCACCCTATTCTCTTTCAGTCTTCAATCTCCCAGTATCAGGTGTTTTCCCAATAACTCAGCTGTTTGCATCAGGTGGCCAAAGTATTGGAGCTTCAACTTCAGCATCAGTACTTCCAAAGCGTATTCAGGGTTGATTTCCTTTAAGATTGTCCAATTTGATGACTCTTAAGCATAATGTTTTTGCAAACTGTGGAAAATTCTTAAAGATATGGGAATACCAGACCACCTTATCTGCCTCCTGAGAAATCTGTATGTAAGTCAAGAAGCAACAGTTAGAATTGGACATGGAACAATGGACTGGTTCCAAAAAAGGAAAGAGGTATGTCAAAGCTGTATATTCTCACTCTGCTTATTTAACTTATATGTAGAGTACATCATACAAAATGCTGAACTGGATGAAGCACAAGCTGGAAGCAAGATGCAGGGAGAAATATCAAGAAACCTCAGATATGTAAATGAAACCACCCTTATGGCAGAAAGTGAAAAGGAACTAAAGGGCCTCTTGATGAAAGTGAAAGAGGAGAGTGAAAAAATTGGCTTAAAACTCAACACTCAAAAAATGAAGATCATGGCATCCAGTCCCATCACTTCATGGCAAATAGATGGGAAAATAATGGAAACAGTGACAGACTTTATTATTCTGGAGTCCGAAATCACTGCCGGTGGAGACTACAGCCATGAAATTAAAAGATACTTGCTCCTTGGAAGAAAAGCTATAACAGACCTAGACAGCCTATTAAAAAGCAGAGACATTACTTTACCAACAAAGGTCCGTCTAGTCCAAATTATGGTTTTTCCAGTAGTCATGTATGGATGTGAAGGTTCAACCACAAAGAAAGCTGAGCACCAAAGAATTGATGCTTTTGAACTGTGCTGTTGGAGGAGACTCTTGAGAGTCCCTTGGACTACAAGGAGATCAAACCAGTCAATCCTAAAGAAAATCAGTCCTGAATGTTGATTGGAAGGACTGATGCTGAAGATGAAACTCCAGTACTTTGGCCACCTGAAACAAAGAACTGATTCATTGGAAAGGACCCTGAGGCTGAGAAAGATTGAAGGCGGGAGGAGAAGGGGATGACAGAGGATGAGATGGTTGGGTGGCATCACCAACTCAATGGACATGAGTTTGAGCAAGTTCTGGGAGCTGCTGATGGACAGGGAAGCTGGGTGTGCTGCAGTCCATGGGGTGGCAAAGACTTGGACATGACTGAGTGACTGAACTGAAGCATAATGCTGAAATGCTTATCTCCTGGTGCGAAGGGCAAGAAGGCTGTTATGTGCCTTATGGGGAAAGTAAGTTTAGATAAGTATTATACAAGCTTGATTATTTAAAATATGTGTTTGCTAAAATTCTTCAAGCATGAGTTACAAGCTGTTGGCTGTGTGTCAGTCCTCATGGATCAATAATACATATTAAGCAAGATGTCATTCAATAGACTGAAGCAAATTAGCAGCAGCAGCAGCATTGAATAGAAACAAACATAAAACAAAGTTATATGCTGATTAGTTGATGAAAGGAAGACTTAATCAGTAAAAACAAATTTGGTTAACTGTCAATTACAAATGGGCGCTTGCCAAGGGTATTTGCCATCTGCTTCTGCAGAGATTGAACCCTGTGCTGCTGCAGCTGTTGACCTTCAACACCCCCTGAGGCAGCTCAGGGTGAGAGTGAGGCTCTCTATGCTCCAGGGAGTCTGGTGGAACAGGTCTTTTCTTGTTGTTCTTCAGTTGCTCAGTAGTGTCTGACTCTTTGTGACCCCATGGACTGCAGCCCACCAGGCTTCCCTGTCCTTCACTCTCTCCCACAGTTTGCTTAAACTCACGTCCATTGAGTCAATTATGCCATCCAACCATCTCATCCTCTATCGTCCCCTTCTTCTCCTGCCTTCAATCTTTCCCAGCATCAGGGTCCTTTCCAATGAGTTGGCTCTCACATCAGATGACCAAAATATTGGAGCTTCAGCTTCAGCATCAGCCCTTCCAATGAATATTCAGGGTGGACTTCCTTTGTGATTGACTGGTCAAGAAATGCCTGGAGTAACAGAAAATTTCGGCCTTGGAGTACAAAATGAAGCAGGGCAAAGGCTAACAGCGTTTTGCCAAGGGGACAAGTCTTTAGATAGATATTTTCAGGAACCAATTTCAAGATCCCAATCCTTGCATCTGTTCATATTTAGGAAAGCACTAAATCCCTTCATGGTGACATCAGATCCTCGTGACTAGCAAAACAACCTTTTGTAAGGTAAGCATTTGATTGCATTGAGCTGCCCCTTCACCAAAATCTTATTTAATGACCTTCCTCCACGGCATCTTTGGCACAGTTTCTCAGACCTATCTGAAGTGCTAACTCCCGGGCTTCAGTCCTCATTTTGCCCCAAAATAAAACTCACTGACAACTCTCAAGTTGTGTATCTTTTTATTCAACATAGCCAGGAAACGAGGTATTGAGGCAAGGAACACAATTTTATTTGGAAAGCCGGTTGACCAAGAAGATGGCTGATTAATGTCTCACAATAGCCATTTTGAAGGGGTGTGGATGCCAGGTTCTTTTATACGACAGTGAGGAGGAGGACTTGAGGAAGTAAAGACAATTACCTTGCAAATATCTCCTGAAATGAACATCTACAGCATAGTTTCATTCCATCCTGATGTGCTCTGATGACTTTGTCAGTTCGGAGTTTGAAGGATTGAGAAAAGAAATAACTACTGAAATCATCAGGGAAACCACCGTATTGTAATTGGATGTAAGCTGTGTTCTGTGCCAGTTTTGTCCACATCCTGAAAAAACTGCTGTATATGAACAGTTTTAAGAAAGTATTTCTGGGAATCTCTGTTGGTCCACTGGTTAGGACTCAGAGCTTTCAATGCCAGGGTTTCCAGGTCAATCCACAGTTGGGGAACTAAGATCCTGCAAGCCCATGATGCATACAAAACAAAAGAAAGTTTGCCTTGTGAATCCCACCCAGACATGGTTATTTCTTTTCTTTGTATCCACTGGACACAGGCTTCATTTGGATTATATGCATTTTAAAGTTGCTACATGGATCACTTCAGGGGTGCTGTTGAGAATCTGTGCCTATCAAGGACATTGTCATAAGACAATTTAACACAGAGTATTGAATCATTCCCTGATTTCTGGGGAGCTGGCTTCCTAGTGTGGATTATCCACTATCTTCAACTTTATTCTTGTGATAAAAGTCTTCCTCCATTTGTGCTTTTAGTGGATGTGTCTCCTCTAAGCACAAAAAAACCCGGCCAGCCTCAACTTGATGACCTTAAGTTCTGACATTATATTTCTATTTGTGATCATATGCCATGAGAGATGAGAGGTCCCAACAAAGGAAGAGGATCAGGACTTTCATCCCTATGTCCCATCTAGCCTACACAGTCTCCATCAGGGGATCACAAAACAAAAAAGCAGCGGAAATTTAGAGACAACATCCTCTATATTCGGAGGTCCCAAATCTCTAGTTGCAGCAAGGAGCCAGACCTTCAAATTAGATAGTCTGTCCCTCAGACCAAACTGCCATCATCTCAGCTTCATAGAGCAATTTGTAAAGTCCCCAAAACGTATCTGTTTGTCTATGACTTTTCTATTTTGTCCAGAGCCACAGGGTAAGAAAACTGCTAGGAAATGCCAAACCAGAGGGTAGGATATTCCTTAGTCGCCAGGCTCCTTGCTCACTAGATGCATACCTTTGCTCAATTGACCACTTTTAGGCAATGGCACCCCACTCCAGTACTCTTCCTGGAAAATCCCCTGGGCAGAGGAACCTGCTACACTGCAGTCCATGAGGTCGCTAAGAGTCGGACACGACTGAGCGACTTCATTTTCACTTTTTACTTTCATGCATTGGAGAAGGAAATGGCAACCCACTCCAGTGTTCTTGCCTGGAGAATCCCAGGGATGGGGGAGCCTGGTGGGGTGCCATCTATGGGGTCGCACAGAGTTGGACACAACTGACGTGACTTAGCAGCAGCAGCAGCAGCAGTCTCATTGCTTGTATGACAATACATACAAAATCTCATTCTCTAAACTCTCTAGGCTCTTTTTCTCTTTCTGTTGGCTTCCGTTAGTATTCCCAAATCATATCACATTTGTACTTATCATTTAACATCAAAATTCCACCTTAGAATTAAGTACCTTGAAGTCACATTCTTCAGCATTCTAGTAACACAACCAGTGACAAGAAGAGAGTCTGACAAAATGTGTACTCTATAAACATTATTCAGTGAATATATCAGTTAGTAGATTAAAGAACAATACAATAGATAAAGAATATCCAACCTGACTATCTTTCCCTTCACTCACTCTTTTCTAAAGCATTGTCCTCTCAACTTGTCATCTCTCTTGCCACAGATCCTTCACAAACTGAGAAGTGGTATAAAGAAAGGATGAAGAGGGAGCAGGGTCGTGGCTCTCTCAGGCACAGGTCTGTGTCTACACCCAGCACTGCACATCCGCACCCTGCTCTTTGCTATGCAGGGATGATCTGAAGTACAGCTGATCTACTCTGCAGCTGCCTCGCTTTACTCCTTGTTTGAGAAGCCAGCCCAGCTCAGGCTTCCCAAAAAGGTGCTTTTCTATTCTCTCCTTCAAGAGGAGAATCACTTGGAAGACATTCATTTCAAGAGAAGGGGAAGGACAAAAAGGTCTCATGCCCTTCAGGTATCAACCGCCACCCCTACATGGCTAGTACAAGGCACTGCTTGGGAGACAGCCTGATTCTGTTGTCTTCACTCATAATGAGGAATAACTAGCCAAGTGCAGAAACTTAGAGTACAGAAATAATGGTGCCAAGAGGAATCAGGTTGTCTCCCTGTCTCTCATTCTCTCTGCCTCTTTCCTCCTCTTCCTTGTCTACCCCCAAGGATAGTTATTCACTGAGGAAAAAATTTGCACAGGTTCAGAGACACACCAGGGATATAGTCAAGGAAAAGCTGAAAAAACTTCCACTCTTCCCACCTGAGGCTAATCAAGTTGGAGACCATGGATGTTTTGTGCAGTGGGCAAGATTGAAAGCTCCCAGTCAGAAGCTTCTCAACACCCAGGCTGCCTTACTCCCTGCACCTTCCTTACCCACTATCACACATTCCCAGCTGTCAAAATCAGCCAATGCAGCTGCTATGTGCTTCTCCCTGACTACATGGAGCCCTACAGAGCCTAAGCCACCCCCAAGCTGTGAAATCACCAGTGGATTCAAGACGCTTGTCAAAAACCTAGTGGCCAAACAGACTTCTGTCCAAATTCTCTCTTCATCTCCAGGGTTATAAGAAGCCCACCTTTCCCAGATGATCACTGCCCTCTCTGGACACACACCCTCTGGTCATATTCATGGATCCGGGTCAGAGATCCACAGAGAGGATCTGCCACCTACTCTACTGCCAATGTGTTAATGCCATGGCCCATTCCCATCTCTCCAACATGCATGCATTCCAAGTGGGGTTGTTCAGCCATACGTTTCCCTCTAGGTCTTCAAAGGCGATTGGGTTTGTAGCTCTGCTCAAAAACCTCAGGTGCTTTTATTGAGGGATAAAGGTTTAAAAATATTTAAAATTAATCCCAAAAGTGCTACATAAAAGTGAGAATGGTTGAGATGCTGAGTAAAATTGCAAAATCACATCTGAAATATTTATTACATTTGCAAAAACAATTGCCATTTTTCATAAAATGAGCACAAGTCATAGTCAAAAATCAAATGGAATGATGGAACATCAATGTCTCTCTCCCCATCTGCTTGAGTCTTCTGATCCATTTCCTAGAGCTAAGTATTTTCACAAACTTCTAGCATAATAGATAGAGACTTGTCTGTATTAACACATTCAACCTTGGTGTTGGTAAGGCGTCAATTCCTCTTACAACCGCTGGTTGAGAAAATCTCCAGGAAGGCACTATCACTGTTGCACCTTGGGCCAGAAGCCTCAAGTTGGAGTTGGACTTGGCATCACTCACGGAAATCATATGGGAAGCTGAGGCTTTGAGAAGACCAGGGAAACACAGGACAGTATAGGTGAAGATGACCCAGCACCTAGATTCAAACATTTAGGTCAGCTGTCAGAGAAGGAATGATTCTTTTCTAGACATTTCACATTCAAATATCTCAGGGTTATTTTAATAAACATCAACATCTTTTACTTTTTTAGTTGTTAAATTTATTTTTTTATTTTATGTATTTTTTTTTTCTGTTATTATATTTTTGGCCATGCTGGGTCTTTTTGCTGCACACGGGCTTTTGCTAGTTGTCGAAGGCAAGGCTACTCTCTAGCTGGGGCTCAGACTTCTTATTGTTTGGCTTCTCTTTGCAGAGCACAGGCTTTAGGGTACACAGGCTTCAGTATTTGTGGTACACAAGCTTAGTTGCCCATGGCACGTTGGATCTTCTGGGCCAGGTATTGAAACCATTTCTCCTGCATTGACAGGTGGATTCTTTACCACTGGACCATCTGGTAAGTCCTATTAAATTTATCTTGCAAGGTGTATTTTAACTAGAATAATGTGTATAAATGAATGTATCCACTGTAACTACAATAATGTGTATAAATGAATATATCCACTGAAAAATAAGGACGTGATTATTAAAAGCTAAAAGTTACATCATAGACCATAAACTACTTGATGATGAAAATGACTCTTGCAGATTTGAATCAGAGCTCTCAGCTTACTCAGGCCCAAGATGATGAATCCATGGTGGTCCTGACAACAGCTAAGCCTTGAGGAGTCGATAGCAGCTTTTCATAGCATCTCGAAACACCCCTGTGAATTTGTCATTTCGGAGGGTGAAGATAAAAGGGTTCAGAAATGGGGTTACGACTAAAACCATCAGTGATGCTACCCTGTTGTACTCAGCGGCCTGTGTTTGCTTGGGTTTCACAAACAGGAACAAACAGCTGCTGTAGCCGATCACAACACAGGTGAAGTGGGAGGCACATGTAGAGAAGGCTTTCCACTGGCCAGATCCTGAAGGGATCTTGAGGATGGTGGAGATGATGTAGGTGTAGGAGACAATTGTAGGGATCAAAGAACCAAAAAGTACAAAAACAGCCATTAAAAAAAGAATAAATTCTGTGAAAAGGCTATCATCACATGATAGCTTGAATAGCTGTCCTCGGTCACAGTAAAAATGGTCTAGCACATTTGATTTGCAGAAAGTAAGATGAAACGTGACATAGACTGGCCAGATTTCAAACAGGAAGCCAAACACCCAGGACACAATTACCACCCAGAGACAGGTGTGGCTGTTCATAATGATGGTGTACCACAGAGGGTTACAGACAGCCACGTAACGGTCCACAGCCATCGCAGCAAATAATATGAACTCTGATATTCCCAAAGACAGGTACAAATACAGTTGTACACAACAGGCAGTCAAGGATATTGCCTGCATCCCAGGAAGTAGCAGACCCCAGAGCATCAAGGGGACAGTCACAGTTGTGGTCAGCATCTCTAGGGCAGAGAGGTGACCCAGGAAGAAATACATGGGAGTCTGCAGACGTTTATCAACACAGACAATCACAATAATGAGGATATTTCCCATCATTGTCACCAAGTAGAAGGAAAAGAAAGTGGCAAAAAGAATATTGTGCAGTTCTTTAGAGCCAGGGAAGCCAAGGAGATAAAATTCCGTGGTGCTAGAGTAATTTTTCAACATTTAGCTGGGTGCTTCTGCTCTTTTTGAAATCTGGAGGGCAAAGGAGAGACAATGGGCTGCTAATTTTAATGCACTAAAGACATTCACAGGTTGACAAATATTATCTCTTGCTCTTTCAGGCTCCACAGAATGACCAGCTGGGTTCATATTTCACTATTCTCTGTACAAAGTCGATGTTAAATGTTTTATAAACAACACGTGGGCTTCCCTGGTGGTTCAGTGGTAAAGAATACTCCTGCCATTGTGGGAGAAACAGGTTAGATACTGGATCAGGAAGATGCCCTGGAGAAGAAAATGGCAACTCATTCCAGTATCTTGTCTGGGAAATACCACAGAGGAGTCTGGTGGGCTACAGTCCATGGGGTCACAAAGAGTTGGACACAACTTAGTGACTGAACAATAACAAATAAATAATATATGAAGATAAGTGTGTATCTCCAGTAAGATAAGAAATAATCACCAATATCATTCAATCCATAAGAACACACCAAACCAAGAATCACTTTTTTCTCTCAATTCACTGGACATTTGGAATCCAACTCTGCCACCACCCCTGTCCACCTTGTCTACTTCCCTGACCACAACATATTCATTTACAGCATGACCCCTTCATTCTGAGTGTCCTAATCTGTCTTCTTACATCCATGCCCTGTGATAACTGCTGCATCTCAACACCTACAAGAAAGTATTCCTAGTCAATCTCACTGAGACATGGTTCCTTCTCCTTCCTTCCTCTGAACGCAGATTCATTTGCCTTATCTTCCATTTAAAGATTTCAATTCAGTTACCTTTATCATTTCTGCCTCTTGGGAAGAATGACAGGAAGGGAGATGGGGTCAATGTCCTAAGATAAGAGCTGTTTTGAGACAAACTATTGAGTCTTTTCCTGACTTCTGGGCAGCAGGCTTCCTGGAGGGAGCTCTCCACTTCTTCCTCATTCTTTTTTTTTTTTTTTTAAACTTTACAATATTGTATTGGTTTTGCCAAATATCGAAACGAATCCGCCACAGGTATACATCCTGAACCCTCCTCCCTCCTCCCTCCCCATACCATCCCTTTGGGTCATCCCAGTGCACCAGCCCCAAGCATCCAGTATTATGCATCGAACCTGGACTAGCGACTCATTTCATACATGATATTATACATGTTTCAATGCCATTCTGGAAAAAGGCCCTTTCTGCCTCTCATTTCAGTCAGCATGTCTCCTCCTAACAGGAAGAGCCTCAGCAGAACCTAGTGGTTTCCAGCTCAGACTGATGATTCCTCTTGTCACAAGGGGACTGCAGAATGTAGGGGAACAGGAAGCGTGAAGAGGCTGGGACTGTCTTTGTGCCAACTTCCATCACTCCCATCCCTACTGCATAATCTGGGACCAGAAACTAGAACGGAGCTATGATTTAATGGTAGCAACTGCTGGCCTTCTGGAGTTTCAGATTTCTAGCTCTAGGAAGAAGAGACATCCAAAGGTGTAGTACATCCCTGTTTCGACCCATTATTATCTGAGTACTATAGGAAGTGTGGAAACGTCACTGCAGAACATTGCTCATCTAAGTCCTCTATTGTCTCCTGAGTCCTACAAATAAGGGAGGCTGTCAGAAAATATCAAAAAGGATAACCCTGAGCTCCACTGGAGAATTGAATAAGGTAAGGCCCTCACCCAGAGAAGGCAATGGCACCCCACTCCAGTACTTTCGCCTGGAAAATCCCATGGATGGAGGAGCCTGGTGGGCTACAGTCCATGGGGTCACTAAGAGTCAGACACGACTGAGCGACTTCACTTTCACTTTTCACTTTCATGCATTGGAGAAGGAAATGGCAACCCACTCCAGTGTTCTTGCCTTGAGAATCCCAGGGACGGGGGAGCCTGGTGGGCTGCCGTCTATGGGGTCGCACAGAGTTGGACACAACTGACGTGACTTAGCAGCAGCAGCAGCAGCAACAAGGCCCTCACCACCTGCAGCTGATTGCTCAAATATCTCAAATCCTGTGGCCCTTCCAGACTTTCTAAAGCTACACATGTGCCTCCTCACACTTTGTTCTCTCTTGAAGTTGTATTTACCTCTTATTAGCTCTCACCAGAAGCTGAAGTTGAAGTACCTCAAGGATTTTCTCTTCCTTGTTCACCGTTACACCGCCAGTGCCAAGAACAGAGCCTGACACCGTGTGAACAAGTACTCTTTTAATATTTATTCAGTAAACAAATCAGTGAATGAATCACAAACAGGTCAATGAATGAACAAAGAGCATCCATCCTGACCTGCTTTTCCTTTTGCTTACAGGATAGGACACTCTTTCACTCTTTACAGAGGACTTGTCTGGTCAGTCTGTGGCCTCTCTTCCTGGGGATCCCCTACAGAATAGGAAGCATACACAAAAGAAATAAGGAGGGATGAGAGAGCAGGGTCTCAGGTAATGACAGAGAGCTGTGTCTGTCACCAGCACTCGGAACAGCAAAATGTGCTTTCTGCTCTGAAGAAAACACGGGTTCCCCATGCTGCTCCCTTAATCCATCCTTCAAGGTCTGGGTGTCTTTCCTCTACATGGTAGCAAAGCCCAGAACTTCCTATCCCAATCCTCTCCTGCTAGCTCCTTCACAGAGGGGACCCACTGGCAGACACTCACCTCCAGAGAAGGGGACTGGAGTGCAAAATTCTATGCCTCTAGGTTCAGCCCTGAGTACCCCTGCTTGATGAGTGCTGGGCAAGGTCTGTGGGTCACAGCAAACTACTGTTCTCTCCACTCTCAGGGAAAGAGGGAACACCTCGCACCAGCAAATTAGGGGTGAGTCTAGTGATAAAAGTTCTGTGAGAGCCCAACCATGGCTTTCTGTGTCTCTCTCTCCTTTTTCCTTCACTTCTCTGTCCCCAGAGAGACTGATTCACTGATTAACTAAATCTGTCAAGTTCAGAGAATCCCTAGGGAATCAGTGAAACTAGAGTCAGAGAAACTTTTCCCTTTTCCTCTCGAGGCTAATCAAGTTTAGAACATGGAAAAGTTAGAAATGGGCAAACTTGAAATCTTGGAGGCAAGGAGTTTCTCAACACCCAGCTGGCCTCCCCTCAGACCCCAAGTCCTGCTTGTCATCAAAACAGTCAAAGCATTGCCATACCCTGCTCTCTTCTGTGTCTCCCTGATTCCATTCAGCCCTGCAGAGTTAGTGACCCACAAACAGAAGACACCTCAACTGGCTCTAAGACATATCAAAACCCAACAGCCACCAAATAGCCTCTGTCAAAAGTTTTCCTTCATCCCAATCCCCAGGAATCCCATCTTTTCCCGATGATCTCTTCACTCCACCTACCACATACTCTCTGTCCACAGTTATGGGAACCTGGGAAGAGGGAAACTTGAGGGAGAAACTGCCATGCACCCTAAGCCCACAGCCTGTGAATGCCACAGATGCTTCCAGGCTCTCCACCCTCATACATTCCAACTGTGCTGGAATATGTCCCTTAGGTGCCACATGCTACCAGGGCACTTCCCTGAGCTGCCTGAAGTGAGAGGTACAGGCTGAAGAAGAAATATATAGGACCGACTCCCCCAAATATTAATAGTATATAAAAGTGAGGACAGCTGGGATGCGGAGTAAGATAGCAAAATTACATTTATAGTATTTATATTTACCTTGTTAAAAACAACTTCCATTTAAAACAACTCTTGGTAGGAAAATAAAATTTTATAGAGGAATAGAAAACAAATTCCCCCTCACCAGTATATGATTCTCCTATTCATCTCGTACACCTAAATACTATGATTAATTTCTATTATGTCCACACAAAATTTTCTGTAATACACATGCATATCTTTATATGGACTTTACTTGCTAGTTTAGTCAACATAATGCCTTGCTACTTTCTCTTTGTTATATATTTATGTGTGTGTTTGTTTGCATATGAAACCTTTCTATATTAGCACTCTCTCACATTTCAAGTGATTATTAAATAAATATTCACTTATGAAAATAACCACCATGTAATTATTGAGTACCTTGCTCAAGAACATTGCATGTTCTCCAGTTTTTCACCAGTATAATGATGCTACAATAGATACCTTCAGCTGTAACATGTACATTTGCACAGTAATAGCTTCCTAAATCATGTTACATAGCTTAGCTGATATCCAATCACCCTCCCAAAAGTTGTGTCTATCTATAATCTATTGAAATGAGATTCTACTGGGGCCACCCCAACAGATTTCCACAGGAAGTTGCAGGAAGTTTTTATATCCGTGTTCACCATGTGAGTTCCCGGTAATGATACTAACATACAAGGAGTCAGTAATTACATCATGAAGGAAAGACACATCCCAGATTTGCTCATCTCCATGAGAACTGTGCTGCCAGCTGCCCAGGCCACCACTGACCCAGTTACTGCCTATTAGCCTCTGAGCTCCAATTGTCAGTTCCTATCATGACTGTTTATTGAATATGAAGTAAGGCCTCTGGCACATGAGGAAATCAGAGGTATGTAGATATTTTCTCTCAGAACCTCTATTGCACAGGCAGCTTCTCTAATTCGGGCCATGGTTCATTGAACCTAGAGGCCCCTCCAGTGTTGATTAAGGCCACAGGAGCCAAACAGACACTTCAGAAGTAGGAAGGAGTGTACACTAGCAAAACCCATTACGAAAAATTCGGTCAGTTTCTTATAGCTAAGGATATGCCTACCCCCTTGACATAGCAATTCTATTCCCAGGTATTTACCTAAGAACTGAAAACACTTCCTCACAAAGATCTGTTTTAATGTTCATAGTAGTTTAATTCATTACCTCAAGTGACACAAAACAAATAGACCCAACAAGAGGATGCTATAGTCAACCCTCATTATTCACACATTCTATCTTAGGCATTCATCTACTCACAAAAACTTACGTATTGCTCCAAAATCAACATTTCCACACACGTTCAAGGTCATTAATCAACATGGGCATGTATGCGCATAGTAGAAAATTGAAGTCGCCTGGAGCACAGTTCTCACTGAGGTTAAAGAAGGCAACAACCCTGCCTTCTTGTTGCAGCTCCTATACCATAAATAAATATATTTTGTGCTAATTAGCAACATGTTTTTGGCATTTCTTTGCATTTTGTTGGTGATTTTGCTGCTTAAGATGGCTCTCAAACATAATGCTGAAATGCTGATCTCCTGCTGCTAAGTGTAGGAACAATGTTAGGTGCCTAATGGGGAAAACAAGCTTGTGCTGTACTTAGTCACTCAGTCTTGTCTGACTCTTTGCAACCCCATGGATTGCAGCCCACCAGGCTCCTCTGTCTGTGAGGATTCTCCAGGCAAGAATACTGGAATGGGTAGCCCTTCCCTCCTCCAGGGGATCTTCCCAACCCAGGGATTGAGCCCAGGTCTCCCACAACACAGGCAGATCTTTATCATCTGAGTCACCAGGGAAGCCCAAGAATACTAGGGTGGGTAGCCTATCCCTTTTCCAGGAGATTTTCCCGACCCAGGAATTGAACCAGGATCTCCTGCACTGCAGGTGGATTCTTTACCAGCTGAGCTACCAGGGAAGCCTAGATAAGTATTAAACAAGCATCATCATCTAAAATACCTGTTTGATAAACTTCTTTCAGGCTTGAGTTACAGTCTGTTGGCTGGGTGTCAATATTAGTGAATCAGTAATACTTATTAAGCAACATGTTATTCAGCAGAAACAAACATAAAACAATGTTATAAACTGATTTGCTGATTAAAGGAAAATTAAATCAGTAAGTACAAATTTGGTGAGCTGGCAAAGAATCAAACCTAAAATTTGTTAACAAGTCCAACATCAGTCTGCTCACCACAGGACAGCCAAGAAACCAAGAGACAACGTGTTGAGGAAAGGAATACTTTATTTGGAAAGCTGATTGACCAAGAAGATGTCAGACTAATATCTCAGACTAATATTTTGAGGGTTGTGGATGCCTGGTTATTTTATAGGACAGAGAGGAGGAGGAGTTGAGGAAGTAAAGACCATTATCTTGCAAATATCTCCTTGAAAGGAGATGACAACATCATTTCATTCCCTTGCAAAGTGCTCCTATGACTTTGTCACTTCAGAAGGTGAAGGATTGAGGAAAGGAATAACTACTTAAACCATTAGGGAAACAATAACTACTGAAACCATCAGCGAAATGACCATAATCAACTGTAAATTGTGTACTGTGCCTTCTGTGTTTTGTCCACGTCCTGAAAAAACTGCTGTATGTGAACAGATTTAAGAAAGTATCCCTGGGATTCCCTGTGGTCCACTGGTTAGGACTCTGAGTTTGTCCTGCTGAGAGTGATAACAGGAAGAAAGGGGATAGGGCACAACTTTTGAAAGAATGATATAGAATGGCATAGCTTAAGGACACAATATAAACAGATTAGAATCAAATGGGCCCAAGATGGAAGACAAGTCGACTTTGACTAGACCTTGAAAACAAGCTATGGTTGTCCATCGTCATGTATGGATGTGAAAGTTGGACATAAAGAAGGCTGAGCACTGAAGAATCCATGCTTTTGAACTGTGTGTGGTGTTAGAGAAGACTATTGAGAGTCCCTTGGACAACAAGGAGATCAAACCAGTCAATTCTAAAGGAAATCAGTCCAGAATACTCATGGGAAGGACTGATGCTGAACCTGAAGCTCCAATACTTTAGCCACCTGATGTTTAGAACTGACTCATTGGAAAAGAACCTGATGCTGGGGAAGATTGAAGGCAGGAGGAGAAGGGGAAAACAGAGGATGAGATGGTTGGATGATGTCACCAACTTGATGGACTTGATGAGTTTGAGAAAGCTCCGGGAGTTGGTTATGGACAGGGAAGCCTGGTGTGCTGCAGTCCATGTGGTCATAAAGAGTTGGACATGACTGAGTGACTGAACTGAACTTATCCTCAATCAGAAAGCTATATGACACACCCAGAGGTGCCATAATGGTTTCAAGTCACCATCAAAAGACCAAAAAGGGGGTGGTGGCCCAACTCCTAGAACTCTCTACCCCTTCCTCAAAATAATTGGAATAATCCTCCCACTCATTAGCCTATGAAATTACAAAGCCCATAAAAGCTAACCATGCCACATTTCAAGGCAGCCAGACTTGCCCTCTGAGATGGCCCACACTCTGTGGAGTGTGCTTCTCTCTACTCTAAAGAAATTCACTTCTTACTTATCACTTGTCTGTCACTGAATTCTTTCTCAGATGAGACATCAAAAACCTGAACTCCGATAGGTCCTGAAACCAGGTACCAAGGGTTTTGACTGGGTTTGAGTCCCAGCACATGAGTTCAAGACTCAGTCTGAGGTAAATGGTTTCAGCTCCATAGTATGGATTATCTACTTCTTCAACTTTTTCTTGTGATAAAAGATATCTTCCATCTGTGCTTTCAGTGAATATGTCTCCTTTAAGCAGGAAGAACCTGGCCAGCTCCAAGCTGATGA
This sequence comes from Bos grunniens, assembly GCF_055505025.1. Classification (NCBI taxonomy): domain Eukaryota; kingdom Metazoa; phylum Chordata; class Mammalia; order Artiodactyla; family Bovidae; genus Bos; species Bos grunniens. The sequence goes on from NC_141168.1 coordinate 15,038,067, forward strand.
TCTCAAGCTCTGACATTATATTTCCTTTTGTGACCACATGCCAAGAGAGAGGAGAGGACCCAAGGAATGAAGAGCCTCGGGAGTTTCATCCCTATGTCCCATCTGTCCAACACAGTCTCCATCTGAGGACCAGGACACACAAAAAGCAGCTGTAATTTAGAGGCAACATCCTCTATATTCTGAGGTCCCAAATCTCTAGCTGCGGCAAGGAGCCAGACCTTCAAATCGATAGTTTGTCCCTCGGAACAAACTGCCATCATCTCAGCTTCGTAGAGCAACTTGTGAAGTCCCCAAAAACATATCTGCTTCTTTCTGATTTTTCTGTTTTGTTGAGAGCCCTAGAGCAAGGAAAATGTTAGAAGATACCAAATCAGATGGTACTATGTTCCTTAGTTGCCAGGCTCCTCACTTGCTAGATGCATATATTTGCTCAGCTGATTCCTTTAACACATCATCGCCTATATAACAACACAAACACAGTGAACTCTCTAAACTCTTTAGCATGTATTTCTCTTTCTGTTGGCTTTCATCAACATCTCAAATAATATTACATTTGTACTTATCATTTTAACATTAAAATTATGCACTTTGAAGGCAACTTCTTGCATTCCAGTATCACAACCAGTGATAAGAAGACAGTCTGACAAAATATGTTCAGTTCAGTTCAGTTCAGTCGCTCAGTCGTGTCCGACTCTTTGCGACCCCGTGAATCGCAGCACGCCAGATCTCCCTGTCCATCACCAACTCCCGGAGTTCACTCAGACTCACGTCCATCCAGTCAATGATGCCATCCAGCCATCTCATCCTCTGTGGTCCCTTTCTCCTAATGCCCACAATCATTCCCAGCATCAGGGCCTTTTCCAATGAGTCAACTCTTCTCATGAGGTGGCCAAAGTACTGAAGTTTCAGCTTTAGCATCATTCTTTCCAAAGAAATCTCAGGGCTGATCTCCTTCAGAATGCACTGGTTGGATCTCCTTGCAGTCCTAGGGACTCATGAGAGTGTTCTCCAACACCACAGTTCAAAAGCATCAATTCTTTGGTGCTCAGACTTCTTCACAGTCCAACTCTCACATCCATACATGACCACAGGAAAAACCATAGCCTTGACTAGACGAACCTTTGTTGGCAAAGTAATGTCTCTGCTTTTGAATATGCTATCTAGGTTGGTCATAACTTTCCTTCGAAGGAGTAAGTGTCTTTTAATTTCATGGGTGCAGTCACCATCTGCAGTGATTTTGGAGCCCAAAAAAATAAAGTCTGACACTGTTTCCACTCTTTCCCCATCTATTTCCCATGAAGTGATGGGACCGGATGCCATGATCTTCGTTTTCTGAATGTTGAGCTTTAAGCCAACTTTTTCACTCTCCTCTTTCACTTTCATCAAGAGGCTTTTTAGTTTCTCTTCACTTTCTGCCATAAGGGTGGTGTCATCTGCATATCTGAGGTTATTGATATTTCTCCCAGCAATCTTGATTCCAGCTTGTGTTTCTTCCAGTCCAGAGATTCTCATGATGTACTCTGCATATAAGTTAAATAAGCAGGGTGACAATATACAGCCTTGACATACTCCTTTTCCTATTTGGAACCAGTCCATTGTTCCAAGTCCAGTTCTAACTGTTGCTTCCTGACCTGCATACAAATTTCTCAAGAGGCAGATCAGGTGGTCTGGTATTCCCATCTCTTTCAGAATTTTTCACAGTTTGTTGTGATCCACACAGTCAAAGGCTTTGGCATAGTCAATAAAGCAGAAATAGATGTTTTTCTGGAACTCTCTAGCTTTTTCCATGATCCAGCAGATGTTGACAATTTGATCTCTGGTTCCACTGACTTTTCTAAAACCAGCTTGAACATCAGGAATTCGCGGTTCACGTATTGCTGAAGCCTGGCTTGGAGAATTTTGAGCATTACTTTACTAGCGTGTGAGATGAGTGCAATTGTGCAGTAGTTTGAGCATTCTTTGGCATTGCCTTTCTTTGGGATTGGAATGAAAACTGACCTTTTCCAGTCCTGTGGCCACTGCTGAGTTTTTCAACTTTGCTGGCATATTGAGTGCAGCACTTTCACAGCATCACCTTTCAGGATTTGGACTAGCTCAACTGGAATTCCATCACCTCCACTAGCTTTGTTCTTAGTGATGCTTTCTAAGGCCCACTTGACTTCACATTCCAGGGTGTCTGGCTCTAGGTCAGTGATCACACCATCGTGATTATCTGGGTCATGAAGATCTTTTTTGTACAGTTCTTCTGTGTGTTCTTGCCTCCTCTTCTTAATATCTTCTGCTTCTGTTAGGTCCATACCATTTCTGTCCTATATCGAGCCCATCTTTGCATGAAATGTTCCCTTGGTATCTCTAATTTTCTTGAAGAGATCTCTAGTCTTTCCCATTCTGTTGTTTTCCTCTATTTCTTTGCATTGATCGCTGAGGAAGGCTTTCTTATCTCTCCTTGCCATTCTTTGGAACTCTGCATTCAGATGCTTATATCTTTCCTTTTCTCCTTTGCTTTTCACTTCTCTTCTTTTCACAGCTATTTGTAAGGTCTCCCAGACAGCCATTTTGCTTTTTTGCATTTCTTTTCCATGGTCATGGTCTTGATCCCTGTCACCTGGATAAGGTCGTGAACCTCATTCCATAGTTCATCAGGCACTCTATCTATCAGATCTAGGCCCTTAAATCTAGTTCTCACTTCCACTGTATAATCATAAGGGATTTGATTTAGGTCATACCTGAATGGTCTAGTGGTTTTCCCTGCTTTCTTCAATTTAAGTCTGAATTTGGCAATAAGGATTTCATGGTCTGAGCCACAGTCAGCTCCTGGTCTTGTTTTTGCTGACTGTATAGAGCTTCTCCATCTTTGGCTGCAAAGAATATAATCAATGTGATTTCGGTGTTGACCATCTGGTGATGTCCATGTATAGAGTCTTCTCTTGTGTTGTTGGAAGAGGGTGTTTGTTATGACCAGTGCATTCTCTTGGCAAAACTCTATTAGTCTTTGCCCTGTTTCATTCCATACTCCTAGGCCAAATTTGCCTGTTATTTCAGGTGTTTCTTGACTTCCTACTTTCCAGTCCCCTATAATGCAAAGGACATCTTTTTTGGGTGTTAGTTCTAAAAGGTCTTTTAGGTCTTCATAGAACCGTTCCACTTCGGCTTCTTCTGCGTTACTGGTTGGGGTATAGACTTGGATTACTGTGATATTGAATGGTTTGCCTTGGAAACAAACAGAGATCATTCTGTCGTTTTTGAGATTGCATCCAAGTACTGCATTTTGGACTCTTTTGTTGACCATGACGGCTACTCCATTTCTTCTGAGGGATTCCTGCCCGCAGCAGTAGATATAATGGTCATCTGAGTTAAATTCACCCATTCCAGTCCTTTTTAGTTCGCTGATTCCTAGAATGTTGACATTCACTCTTGCCATCTCTTGTTTGACCACTTCCAGTTTGCCTTGATTCACGGACATGACATTCCAGGTTCTTATGCAATATTGCTCTTACAGCAACGGACCTTGCTTTTATCACTAGTAACATCCACAGCTGGGTATTCTTTTTGCTTTCCCCCCACCCATTCATTCTTTCTGGAGTTATTTCTCCACTGATCTCCAGTAGCATATAGAGCACCTACTGACCTGGGGAGTTCCTCTTTCAGTATCCTTTCATTTTGCCTTTTCATACTGTTCATGGGGTTCTCAAGGCAAGAATACTGAAGTGGTTTGCCATTCCCATCTCCAGTGGACCACATTCTGTCAGATCTCTCCACCATGACCCGCCCATCTTGGGTTCCCCACGGGCATGTCTTAGTTTCAATGAGTTAGAGAAGACTGCGGTCCTAGTGTAATTAGATTGACTAGTTTTCTGTGAGTATGCTTTCTGTGTGTTTGCCCTCTGATGCCTTCTTGCAACACCTACCGTCTTACTTGGGTTTCTCTTACCTTGGGCGTGGGGTATCTCTTCACAGCTGCTCCAGCAAAGCGCAGCCGCTGCTCCTTACCTTGGACGAGGGGTATCTCCTCACTGCCGCCCTTCCTGACCTTCAATGTGGGATAGCTCCTTTAGGCCCTCCCAGCCATGGCTCCTTGGACATGGGGTTGGTCCTCCCGCCTGCCGCCCCTTGCCTCGGGCATGGGGTTGCTCCTCCCGGCCGCCGGCCCTGGCTGTACTCTATAAATATTATTCAGTGAATATATCAATTAGTAGATTAAAGAACAATACAATAGAGAAAGAATATCCAACCTGACTATCTTTCCCTGCACTCACTCTTTTCTAAAGCATTTTCCACTCAACTTTTAATCTCTCTTGCCACAGATCCTTCACAAACTGAGAAGTGGTATAAAGAAAAGAGGAAGAGGGAGCAGGGTCGTGGGTCTCTCATGCAGAGGGCTATGCCTACACCCAGCACTGCGCATCTACACCCTGCTCTTTGCTATGCAGGGATGATCTGAAGTACAGCTGATCTCTGCAGCTGCCTCACTTTACTCCTTGTTTGAGAAACCAGCCCAGCTCAGGCTTCCCAAAGAGATGCTTTTCTATTCTCTCCTTCAAGAGGAGAATCGATTGGAAGACATTCATTTCAAGAGAAGGGGAAGGGCTAAAATGTCTCCTGCCCTTCAGGCTTCGACCACCAACCCTACATGGCTTATACAAGGCACTGCTTGGGAGACAGCCTGATTCTGTTGTCTTCACTCATAATGAATAACTAACCAAGCACAGAAACTTAAAGAAGTACAGAAATAATGGTGCCAAGAAGAATCAGGTTGTCTCCCTGTCTCTCATTCTCTCTGCCTCTTTCCTTCCCTTCTTTGTCTACCCCCAAGGATGGTTATTCACTGAGGAAAAAATTTGCACAGGTTCAGAGACACACCAAGGATATAATCAAGGAAAAGCTGAAAAAACTTCCACTCTTCCCACCTGAGGCTAATCAAGTTGGAGACCATGGATGTTTTGTGCAGTGGGCAAGATTGAAAGCTCCCAGTCAGGAGCTTCTCAACACCCAGGCCGCCTTACTCCCTGGACCTTCCTTACCCACTACCACACATTCCCAGCTGTCAAAATCAGCCAACGCAGCTGCTATGTGCTTCTCCCTGACTACATGGAGCCCTACAGAGCCTAAGCCACCCCCAAGCTGTGAAATCACCAGTGGATTCAAGACGCTTGTCAAAAACCTAGTGGCCAAACAGACTTCTGTCCAAATTCTCTCTTCATCTCCAGGGTTATAAGAAGCCCACCTTTCCCAGATGATCTCTGCCCTCTCTGGACCACACACCCTCTGGTCATATTTATGGATCCAGGTCAGATATCCATAGAGAGGATCTGCCACCTACTCTACTGCCCATGTGTTAATGCCATGGCCCATTCCCATCTCTCCATCATGCATGCATTCCAAGTGGGGTTGTTCAGCCATACGTTTGCAAAAATAATTGCCATTTTTCATAAAATGAACACAAGTCATAGTCAAAAGTCAAATGGAATGATGGAACATCAATGTCTCTGTCCCCATCTGCTTGAGTCTTCTGATCCATTACCTAGAGCTAAATATTTTCACAAACTTCTAGGGTAATAGATACAGACTTGTCTGTAGTAACACATTCAACCATGATGTTGGTAAGGTGTGAATTCCTCTTACAACCGCTGGTTGAGAAAATTTCCAGGAAGGCACTATCACTGTTGCACCTTGGGCCAGAAGCTTCAAGAAAAGGTTAAACCCTGGAGTTGGACTTGGCATCACTCATGGAAATCATATGGGAAGCTGAGGCTTTGAGAAGACAAGGGAAACACAGGACAATATAGGTGAAGATGACCCAGCAACTAGATTCAAACTTTTAGGTCAGTTGTCAGAGAATGAATGACACTCTTCTACACATTTCCCATTCAAATATATCAGTGTCATTTTTAATAATCATGAACACCTTTTATATTTTTAGTTGTTAAATTTATTTTTTTATTTTATGTATTTGTTTTATTTTTATTTATTATTATGTTTTTGGCCATGCTGGGTCTTTTTGCTGCACACAGGCTTTTGCTAGTTGGGATGAGTCAGGGCTACTCTAATTGGGGCTCAGGCTTCTTACTGTGATGGCTTCTCTTTTGCAGAGCACAGGCTCTAAGCCACAGAGGCTTCAGTAGTTGTGGTACATAAGCTTAGTTGCCTGTGGCATGTTGGATCTTCTGGACAAGAGATCAAACCTGTTTCCCTGCATTGGCAAGTGGATTCTTTACCACTGGAACACCAGAGATGTTGCATTAAATTTATTTTGTGAGATGTATTTTAACTAGAATAATGTGTATAAATGAATATATCCACTAAAAATATGGAAGTGATTTTCAAAAGCTAAAAGTCACATCGTAGATCATAAACTACTTGATGAAAATGATGATTTCAGATTTGAATCAGAGCTCTCAGCTTACTCAGGCCCAAGATGATGAGTCCATGGTGGTCTTTACGACACAGCTAATCCTTGAGGAGTCGGTAGCAACTTTTCATGACGTCTCGAAACACCTCTTTGAATTTGCATTCCAGAGGGTGAAGATAAAAGGGTTCAGAAAAGGGCTCACCACTAAAACCATCAGTAATGCCACTCTGTTATACTCAGCTGCCTGTGTTTGACTGGGTTTCACATATAGGAACAAAGAGTTGCTGTAGCGGATCACGACACAGGTGAACTGGGAGGCACATGTAGAGAAGGTTTTCCAGCGGCGACAGCCTGAATGGATCTTGAGGATGGTGGAGATGATGTAGGTGTAGGAGACAATTGTAGGCATCAAAGAACCAAAAAGAACAAAAGTAGCCATTTAAAAAAGCATAAACTCTGTAAAACGGCCTTTATCACATGATAGTTTGAACAGCTGTCCTCCGTCACAGTCTTTCTTGTTCATCATCACAACTCCAGTGCTAAGAACAGAGTCTGACACAGAGTGAACAAGTACTCTTCTAATACTTATGCAGTAAATACATCAGTGAATAAATCACTAACAGGTCAATGAATAGAAAAGGGTGTCCATACTGATCTACTTTTCCCCTTCCTATAGGCTAGGGCTCTCTTTCACTCTTCAGTAAGGACTACTCTGGTCAGTCTGTGGCCTCTCTCCCTGGCGATCCCCTGCAGAATGGCAAGTGTACAAAAGGAAGAGTGGGGAGAAGTGAGAGAGAGAGTGGAGAAGTCAGAGAGCAGGGTCTTCGGTAATGGCAGAGCTGTCTGTCACCAGCATTGAGAACAGCTGCATGTGCTCTTTGCTTTAGAGGAAACAGTGAATATAGAGTTGGTTCACCATGCAGCTCCCTGAGTCTACTCTTTGCATCCCACATGTCTTTCTTCTACATGGTAGCAAAGCCTAGAACTTCTTATCCTCATCTTCTCTCGCTCACTCTTTCCCAGAGAGGAACCCATGCCATATACTCACCTCCAGAGAAGGGAACTGGACTACAAAGTTCTACGGCTCTGGGATCAGCCCTGGGTACCCGCTGCCTGATGAGTGCTGAGCACGGTCTGTGAGCCAGAGTAAGCAACTGCTGTCTTCACTCTCAGTGAAAGAGGGAACACCTCACACTAGCAGCATAAAGGAAAGTCCAATGATCAAAGTGCTATGGGAGCCCCACCATGTCTCTCTGTCTCTCTCCCCTCTTCTGTTCTTCATCTCTCTGCCCCAAAGGAGACTTATTCACCGAGGAAATACATGTGCTTCTTCATACTCTGTCCTCTCTTTAAACTGTATCTTTCTCTTATTAGCTCTCATCAGTAGCTGTAATGGAAATAAATCATCCAAATTCAGAGAATCCCTAGAGAAGCAGTGAAAGGAGAGTCAAAGAAGCTTTTCCCTTTTCCTCTAGAGGCTGATCAAATTTAGAACATGGAGAAGTTCGAAATGGGCAAACTTGAAATTTCCAGGGCAAGGTGTTTATCAGCACCCAGCTGGCCTTCCCTCAGACACCAAGTCCTGGTTGTCATCAAAACGGTCAGAAAATAGCCAAACGCTGCTCTCTTCTGTGTCTCCCTGATTCTATTCAGCCCTGCAGAGCCTAGTGACCCACAAACAGAAGATACCTCAACTGGCTCTAAAACATATCAAAATCCAACACCTACCAAATAGCCTCTGTCATAAGTTTTCCTTCACCCAATCCCCAGGAATCCCATCTTTTCCCGATGATCTCTGCACTCCACCTACCAGATACCCTCTGACCATAGTTATGGGAACCTGGGAAGAGGGAAAGACGAGAGAGAAACTGCCATGCACACCAACCAATAGCCTGTGAATGCCACAGCTGATTCCAGTCTCTCTAACCTGCATGAATTCCAACTGTGCTGTTCAGCTATATGTTACCCTAGGTATTAAGACAGGGAGGCCTGGCGTGCTGCAGTCCATGGGGTCCCAAAGAGTCAGACACGACTGAGCAACTGAACTGAACTGCAATGCTACCAGGGCACCTCCCTGACCTGTCTAAAGTGAGAGGTAAATGATGAAGAAGAAACATACAGAATCAACCCCCCGAAAATAGTATGTAAAGGTGATGTCTGGGATGCTAAATAAAATAGCAAAATAACATTTAAAATACTCATATTTACCTTGTTAAAACAGCTTCCATTTAAAACTACTCCTGGTAACTGTTATTCAACACAGTTTGGAAGTCTTAGTTACAGCAATCAGAGAAATTAAAAGAAGTAAAGGGAATACAAATTGGAAAAGAAAAGTTAAACTGTCACTGTTTACAGATGACAAGATACTACACATAGCAGATCCTAAAGATTCTACCAGAAAACTAATAGAACTCATCAATGAATTTGGTAATGTTTCAGGTTAGAAAATACTCAGAAATTTGTTTCATTTCTATACACTAGGAATGGAAGATCAGAAAGAGAAATTCAAGACAAGAACACTTTCCATTACATTGAAAAGAATAAAATATTTAAGGTCGAAAAGGAATAATTCTACCGAAGGAGACAAAAGACTTGCACTCTGAAAACTTTGAGGTGCTGATGAAGGAAATCAAAGAGACATAAACAGATGGAAATGCATACCATGCTTGTGGATTGGAAGAATCAACATTGTCAAAATTACTATACTGCCCAAGTCAATCTACAGATTCAATGCAATTCCTATCAAATTACCAATGGCATTTTTCACAGAACTAGAACAAAAAAAATCTTAAAATTTGTATGGAGACAAAAAAGACACTGAATAACCAAAGGAATCTTGAGGGGAGGAAAAAAAAAAAAATAGAGCTGGAGGAATGAAGCTCCCTGACTTCAGCCTATGCTACACAGCTATGATCAAAACAGTATGATGTGGGCACAAAAATAGAAATATAGGTCAATCTCCCAGAATAATGGAAATAAAAACAAAAATAAACAAATGGACCCTACCTAAACTCAATGGCTTTTGCACAGCAAAGAAAACAATAAACAAAATGAAAAGACAATCCACAGATTGGGAGAAAATATTTGCAAATTATGTGACTGACAAGGGATTAGTCTCCAGAATTTATAAACAGCTCATGGTACTTAATACCATCAAAACAAACAACCCAACCAACAAATGGGCAAAAGATCTAAATAGACATTTCTCCAAAGAAGACATTTAGATGGCCAAGAGGCATATGAAAAGATGTTCCACATCATTAATTATTAGAGAAATGCAAATTAAAACTACAATGATGTATCACTTCACACCAGTCAGAACGGCCATCATTAAAAGATACACAAAAAATAAATGCTAGTGAGGGTGTGGAGAAAAGGAACCCTCCTACACTTATGGGGGGAATACAGCTACTATGAAGAACAATATGGACGTTCCTTAAAAAATTTAAAATAGAGCTACCATATCACCCTGCAATCCCAGTTCTGGGCTTATATCCAGAGGAAAATGATCCAAAAGGATACATGCACCCCAGTGTTCATTACAGCACTGTTTATAATAGTCAAGACATGGAAGTATCCTAAATGCCCATCAACGGAGGAATGCATAAAAAAAAGATGTGCTACATATATACAATGTTATGTGTGGTACAGTACAATAGAATATGGCTCAGCCATTGAAAAGAATGAAATTTGTAGTAACATGTATGGCCCTGGAAATGTGATACTTAGTGAACTTCTCTAAGTTAGAGAAGGAGAACTATTGTATTGTTAGGAGAAGCAAACTGATTGAAACCACCCACCCTGGCCAGGCACCATAGTAACCATTTGCATGAGTTGTTTTATCACAGCAGATCCTGATAAGGAATATGGAAGTAATAAGCCACCACCAACCGGAAGAGTTCAGGAAAGGTCTAAAGGAGACACCGCGTGTCCGTCCACTCCCCAGAATCCCTCTCGCTAGCATCCATCTTGGCTGAGTGATGCGTGTGCCACCAGGAAAGACTGAATTACAGTGATTGGCCAAAGACCACCCGGAAACTAATCCCATCACCATAAAACCCGAGACTGCGAGCCACGTGGCAGAGCAGTTCTCCTGGGTTCTCTGCTCTCCACCCAGGTGCCCTTTCCCAATAAAATCTCTTGCTTTGCCAGCACACGTGTCTCCTCGGACAATTGATTTCCAAGTGTTAGACAAGAGCCCAGTTTCAGGCCCTGGAAGGGGTCCCCCTTCCTGCAACAGTATGGCATCCCTTATATGTGGAATCTAAAAAGAAATTATACACGTGTACTTACTTACAAGACAGAAAGAGACTCACTGACTTGAGAGAATGAACTTATGGTTTCTGAGGGTGGGGGGAGGATGTGGGAAGGGATAATTAGGGAGTTCGGGATGGATAGGTACAAACTGCTATATTTAAAATGGGGAACTAAGGACCTACTGTATAACACATGGAACTCTGCTCCATGTTATGTGGCAGCTTGGATGGTGAAAGGTTGTTGCTGAATGAAAAGACGCCGGGATTCTTGGCCTCCGGAGGAGAAGAATTCAATCCGGGGCCAGAGATGAGGCTTGATCACTCAGAGCTTTTGTGTAATAAAGTTTTATTAAAGTATGAAGGAGATAGAGAAAGCTTCTGACATAGGCATCAGAAGAGGGCAGAAGAGTACCCCCCTGCTAGTCTTCAGCTGGATGTTATATAGTCACTAGCAGTCTGTTAATCAAAGAAAGCAATGTCTTAAAACTCAGAATGGCACCAGGCCCCTCACCCATAAGATGCATTTGGGGATAATCTTGGCACCAAAAGGTTCATCCCGGGCCATAAAATGATTAACTTGAATCTTGTAGAAGGGCAGATTACCGTACAAATAGCTTCATTTACATAGATTAGGGGAACAATACCTGAGTATAACATACTGGTTTGTCAAGTAGGTTCTGAGCCATTAGGCGGAACCGACTTGAAGACAGAGTTTAGGGTAAATGCATAGTACATTAACATACCTTAAGACAAACATTTCCACAAGAAAAATGCATTGGTTATCTCAAGGTTTGAGAATAGTTAACTTCAGGTGAAACCAGGTGTCATTATGGCAACACAGTATTTTAAGAGAAACTTCCTTTTAAATTTGTACAGAGAAGAAAAAAATATGGCTAGTTTGTTTCCTCCTGCCGCTTAAGAGAAATAAAAACGTCTGACACTTGCAGGCTATTTCCTCTGTTTGGAGACCCTGGCCTTCCTGCCTGTTACCCTCTCAATGGGAAGGGAGTTTGGGGGAGAATGGGTACATGTATATATATGGCTGAGTCTCTTCACTGTTAACCTGAAACTCTCACAACATTGTTAATTGACTATACCTCAATATAATATCCGTTCAGTTCACTTGCTCAGTCATGTCCAACTCTTTGCAACCCTATGGACTGCAGCTTGCCAGGCTTTCCTGTCTATCACCAACTCCCAGAGCCTACTCAAACTCATGTCCATAGAGTTGCTGATGCCATCCAACCATCTCATCCTCTATTGTCCGCTTCTCCTCCTGACTTCAATTCTTCGCAGCATCAGGGTCTTTTCAAATGAGTCAGTTCTTTGCATCAGGTGGTCAAAGTATTGGAGTTTCAGCTTCAACATCAGTCCTTCCAGTGAATATTCAGGACTGATTTCCTTTAGGATTGATAGGTTGGATTTCCTTGCAGTCCAAGGGACTCTCAAGAGTCTTCTCCAACACCACAGTTCAAAAGCATCAGTTCTTCAGTGCTCAGTTTTCTTTATAGTCCAACTCTCACATCCATGCATGACTACTGGAAAAATCATAGTTTTGACTAGATGGACCTTTGTTGGCAAAGTAATATCTCTGTTTTTTAATATGTTGTCTAGGTTGGTCATAGCTTTTCTTCCAAGGAGCATCTTTTAATTTCATGGCTGCAGTCACCATCTGCAGTGATTTGGAGCCCTAAAAAATAAAAGTCTCTCACTGTTTCCATTGTTTTCCCATCTATTTCCCATGAAGTGATGGGACTGGATGCCATGATCTTAGTTTTCTGAATGTTGAGTTTTAAGCCAACTTTTTCACTCTCCTCTTTCACTTTCATCAAGAGGCTCTTTGGTTCTTCTTTGCTTTCTGCCATAAGGGTGGTGTCATCTGCCTATCTGAGGTTATTGGTATTTCTCCCGGCAATCTTGATTCTAGCTTGTGTTTCATCCAGTCCAGCATTTCTCACGATGTACTCTGCATATAAATTTAATAAGCAGAGTGACAATATACAGCCTTGACGTATTCCTTTCCCAATTTGGAACCAGTCTGTTGTTCCATGTCCAGTTCGAACTGTGTTTCCTGACTGGAATACAGATTTCTCAGGAGGAAGGTAAGGTGGTCTGTTATTCTCATCTCTTTAAGAATTTTCCACAGTTTGTTGGGATCCACACAGTCAAAGGCTTTGGCATAGTCAATAAAGCAGAAGTAGATGTTTTTCTGGAAGTCTCTTGCTTTTTCCATGATCCAATGGATGTTGGCAATTTGATCTCTGGTTCCTCTGTCTTTTTTAAATCCAGCTTGAACATCTGGAAGTTCATGGTTCGTGTACTGTTGAAGCCTGGCTTGAAGAATTTTGAGCATTACTTTGCTAGTGTGTGATATGAGTACAATTGTGTGGTAGTTTGAGCATTCTTTGGCATTGCCTTTCTTTTGGATTAGAATGAAAAGTGACCTTTTCTAGTCCTGTGGCCACTGCTGAGTTTTCCAATTTGCTTGCATATTGAGCATAGCACTTTCACAGCATCATCTTTTAGGATTTGAAATAGCTCAACTGGAATTCTACCATCTCCAAGGCCCACTTGACTTCTCATTCAAGGATATCTGGCTCTAGGTGAGCGATCACATCATTGTGGTTATCTGGGTCATGAAGATCTTTTTGTTTGGTTCTTTTGTGTATTCTTGCTACCTCTCCTTAATATCTTCTGCTTTGGTTAGGTCCATACCATTTCTGTCCTTTATTGTGCCCATCTTTGCATGAAATGTTCCCTTGATATCTCTAATTTTCTTGAGGAGATCTCTTTTGCCAAGGGAATGCACTGGTCATATCAAAACCCTTTTCCAACAACACAAGAAAAGACTCTATTCAAGGACATTACCAGATGGTCAATACCAAAATCAGATTGATTATATTTTTTGCAGCCAAAGATGGAGAAACTCTATACAGTCAGCAAAAACAAGACCAGGAGCTGACTGTGGCTCAGATCATGAACTCCTTACTGCCAAATTCAGACTGAAATTGAAGAAAGTAGGGAAAACTGCTAGATCATTCAGGAATGACCTAAATTAAATCCCTTATGATTATACAGTGGAAGTGACAAATAGATTGAAGGGATTAGATCTGATAGGCAGAGTGCCTGATGAACTATAGACGGAAGTTAATAACATTATACAGGAGGCAGTGATCAAGACCATCCCCAAGAAAAAGAAATGCAAAAAGGCAAAACGGTTGTCTGAGGAGGCCTTACAAATAGCTAAGAAGAGAAGCAAAGGGCAAAGGAGAAAAAATATACCCATTTGAATGCAGAGTTCCAAAGAATTGCAAGGAGAGATAAGAAAGCCTTCCTCAGTGATCAGTACAAAATAAAAAGTTAAAAAAAAAAAAAAAAAAAAACTCCTGGTTAAAAAAATTTATAGAGGAATAGAAAACAAAATGCAAATGCCCGTCTCACCAAAGCTTGATTCTCCTGATCTGTCTCATATGTTTAAATACTATGATTAACTTCTATTATATCCATAGAGAAATTTTCTATCATACACATGCATATCTCTATATGGTCTTTTACTTGCTTGTTTAGTTGACATAATTAATGTCTTGCTACTTTCTTTGTTATATGTTTATGTGTGGGGTGTATTAAACCTTTCCATATTAGCATTCATATATTTCTCATATCATGTTATTACTAAATAAATATTCACCTTATGAAAATAACCACCATTTACTTATTGAATACCCTGCTCAAGAACATTGCATCTTCTCCAGTTTTTTTTACCTGTAAGCATGTACCTTTTTCATGAGTATAATGATACCTTTACCTGTAAATACCTTTACCTGTAAATACCTTTACCTGTAAATACCTTTACCTGTAAGCATGTACCTTTGCACAGTAATAGTTCTCTAAATTATGCTACATTTCTTAGCTATTATCTAATCACCCTTCAAAACGTTGGATCAATTTACAGTCTCTTGAAATGAGATCATATGAGGGGCCAGCCATACAGATTTCCATAGGAAGCTGTGGGAAATTTTTATTACCATGTTCATCGTGTGCAGTTGTTTGTAATGATACTAACATATGAGGAGTCAGAACTTACATCATGAAGGAAAGACACATCCCAGAAGTTCTCACCCCCATGGGAACTGTGCTGCCAGCTGCCCAGGACACCCTTGGCCCAGCATCTATCTGCCTTCTTAGCCTCTGAGCTCGGATCATGTTGGCTCCTGTCATGACAGCTGGAGATGCATGAAGCAAGGCTGCTGGCAAAGGAGGGAATCCGAGGAAACTAGATTCTTCTCTCAGAACCCTTTTTGCAAAACCAACTTCCCTAATTCAGGGCCCGGTTCATTTATTCCAGATGTCCCTCCAGTGTTAAGGCCACAGGAGCCCAACAGATACTTCAGAAGTAGGAAGCAGTGGATACTAGCAAAACTCATTAGGAAAAATGTTGTCATTTAGTTTAAACTAAGTATACACCTCCTCTATGACTCAGCAATTCTGCTCCCAGTTATCTACCTAAGAAATGAAAAAATACGTCCTCACAGAGATGTCTATTTTAATCTTCATATCAGTATAGTTCATTACATCAGGTGACACAAAATAAATATCCATCAACAAGAAAATGATACAGTCAATCCTCATTATTCACACATTCTGTATTTATGAATTCACCTACTCATGAAAACTTATGTGTATCTCCAAAATCAATATTTCCAAGAGCCTTCAAGGGAGCACATGCTCTCAACTAAAGTTGAAAACGGCAAAATCCCCATCTTTTTGTTGCAACTCCTACAACGTAAATAATGGCTTCTTCGCTGTCTAATTAGCGGCATGTTTTTGGCATTTTATTGGTGATTTTGCTCTTAAAGATGACTCCCAAGCACAGTGCTGAGGTGCCTACCTACTGTTGCTAAGTGTAAGAAAGCTGTTACATTTCTTACAGAGAAAATGAGCTTAGATAAGCATTAAACAAGCTTTTTTACCCAAAATAAAAAAGGGACTTCCCTGGTAGTGTAGCGGATAAGAATCCACCTGCCATTGCAGGGGACACGGATTCCATCACTGGTCTGGGAAGATTCCACATGGTGCAGAGCAACTAAGCTCCTGAGCCACAACTAGTGAGGCCTCCAGCCGAGAGCCCGTGCTCCACAACAGGAGAAGTCAGGGCAATGAGAAGCCTGCTCACCGCAACTAGAGAAAGCTGGCACCCAGCAATGAAGACCCAGCACAACTAAAACTAAATGAATAAACACACACACACATGCGCGCGCGCGCACACGCGCGCGTTAGGCAAACTTCTTTGGGGCTTCCCTGCTGGTTCAGTAGAAAAGAATCTGCCTGCCAATGCAGGAGACACGGGTTTCATCCCTGGGTCGGAATGGAGAAGGAAACAGCAACCCACTCCAGTATTCTTGCCTGGAGAATCCCAGGGACAGAGGAGCCTGGCAGGATATAGTCCATGGGGTCACATAAGAGTTGGACATGACTGAACAACTAAACAACAACACAACTTCTTATCAGGCATGAGTTATAGGTGTTGGCTCTGTGTCCATATTAATGGATAAATAATATTTAATAAGTAAGGTGTGTTTGAATACCAACAAACGTAAAACAAGGCTATGTGCCCATCAGTTGATGAAAATCTTGTGATAAATGTTCCCAGGAATATTTCTCCTACAGCAATGATTTAGTATTCCATGTTCTCAGAAACTTCAAAGACATAACCACACAAATAATGAGAATCAACTGTATAGTCATATGAGGAAATACTACTCACCAATAACAAGTAACAAACTACTGAGACACACAGCGTGGACAATCCTCACCTACATCACACTGAATGAAAGAAGCCAGACATGCCAAAGATTGAATATTTTGTGAAGTTCAGTGAAAATTACCTAGTCGTGTCCAACTCTTTGCAACCCCATGGACTATATGGTGCAAGGAATTCTCCAGTCCAGAATACTGGAGAATTTCCCTTCTCCAATTTTATGACTCCACTATAAATGCTCTAAAATAGGTCAAAAATAATCATAATCCATGTTTTGAGAAATCCCCAAAGTGACTGCCTTGGTCCTGGAGAGAAATTGACTGGGAAAGATTATGAGTGAATTCTGGAATATACTGCTGAATTCTATTTGCCACCTTTTTATTCACGATTTTTACTTCTATCTTCATGGAATATATTAGCCTGCAGTTTTCTGTTCTTATAAGATCTTTCTCAGGTTTTGGTATCAAGGTAAACTTGGTTATTATAAAGTGAATTAGGAAATATGTCTCCTTTATCTGTGCATGCTCAGTTGCTAAGTCATATCTGACTCTGCAACCCAGGGACTGTAGCCCACCAAGCTCCTCTGTTCATGGAATTCTCCAGGCTAGATTAATGGAGTGAGTAGCCATTCCCTTTTCCAAGGGATCTTCCTGACCCAGGGTTTGAACATGCGTTTCCTGATCTCCTGCATTGACAGATGGATTATTTACCTCTTTCTATCTTATGGGACAATACGACATTATAGGCACACTTTGTTACAATGTGCTTTGTTTTACTGTGCCTTGCAGATAATTGAGTTTCTTACAAATAGAATGTCACAGCTCTGCATTGTATGATGATGTTCCGAATATTTTAGTGTTGTAGCCATGCGTTCTGGGAAACAAACTCACTCAGAAGGACGATGCAGATAGTGGAGTGCAATTTAGTACACTGGAGGGCCCAAGGCAGAGTCTCCTCTTAGCCAAGGACCCCGACCAGTTTTTGTGCAAACCTTATATACCCTAAGTGTATGTGCCCAAACCCACCTCCCCAAATTCCCTGAAACCAGTCTGAACAAAGGAGAGAAAGATACAGTCAAAGTTAACCCATGATTCATATGCCTTAAGCCTAGGTCGTTAACAGTGGACAGTTATCAATAGACCTGTGGCCATACCCCAATAAGCATAATAGAATTTATGGTTCTATTTGGATACACAGATAATTAGGGTATTCTTTTAGGCAACGGAAAGTCTAGGTATGACCCCTGGGGTTCTTCCATCTGGGGGGTGAGAAATAGATTTAAGGGCCTAGATCTGATAGATAGAGTGCCTGATGAACTACGGAATGACGTTCGTGACATTGTACAGGAGACAGGGATTAAGACCATTCCCATGGAAAAGAAATGCAAAAAAGCAAAATGGCTGTCTGGGGAGGCCTTACAAACAGCTGTGAAAAGAAGAGAAGCGAAAAGCAAAGGAGAAAAGGAAAGATATAAACATCTGAATGCAGAGTTCCAAAGAATAGCAAGAAGAGATAAGAAAGCCTTCCTCAATGATCAATGCAAAGAAATAGAGGAAAACAACAGAATGGGAAAGACTAGGGATCTCTTCAAGAAAATCAGGGATACCAAAGGAACATTTCATGCAAAGATGAGCTTGATAAAGGACAGAAATGGTATGGACCTAACAAAAGCAGAAGATATTAAGAAGAGATGGCAAGAATACACAGAAGAACTGTACAAAAAAAATCTTCATGACCAAGATAATCACGATGGTGTGATCACCGACCTAGAGCCAGACATCCTGGAATGTGAAGTCAAGTGGCCCTTAGAAAGCATCACTACGAACAAAGCTAGTGGAGGTGAGGGAATTCCAGTTGAGCTATTCCAAATCCTGAAAGATGATGCTGTGAAAGTGCTGTACTCAATATGCCAGCAAATTCGGAAAACTCAGCAGTGGCCACGGGACTGGAAAAGGTCAGTTTTCATTCCAATCCCAAAGAAAGGCAATGCCAAAGAATGCTCAAACTACTGCACAATTGCACTCATCTCACATGCTAGTAAAGTAATACTCAAAATTCTCCAAGCCAGGCTTTAGCAATATGTGAACCGTGAACTTCCAGATGTTCAAGATGGTTTTAGGAAAGGCAGAGGAACCAGAGATCAAATTGCCAACATCCGCTGGATCATGGAAAAAGCAAGAGAGTTCCAGAAAAACATCTATTTCTGCTTTATTGACTATGCCAAAGCCTTTGACTGTGTGGATCACAATAAACTGTGGAAAATTCTTAAAGAGATGGGAATACCAGAACTGCCTGATCTGCCTCTTGAGAAATTTGTATGCAGGTCAGGAAGAAACAGTTAGAATTGGACATGGAACAACAGACTGGTTCCAGATAGGAAAAGGAGTTCGTCAAGGTTGTATATTGTCACCCTGTTTATTTAACTTATATGCAGAGTACATCATGAGAAACGCTGGACTGGAAGAAACACAAGCTGGAATCAAGATTGCTGGGAGAAATATCAATAACCTCAGATATGCAGATGACACCACCCTTATGGCAGAAAGTGAAGAGGAACTCAAAAGCCTCTTGATGAGAGTGAAAGTGGAGAGTGAAAAAGTTGGCTTAAAGCTCAACATTCAGAAAACGAAGATCATGGCATCCGGTCCCACCACTTCATGGGAAATAGATGGGGAAAGAGTGGAAACAGTGTCAGACTTTATTTTTTTGGGCTCCAAAATCACTGCAGATGGTGACTGCAGCCATGAAATTAAAAGACGCTTACTCCTTGGAAGGAAAGTTATGACCAACCTAGAGAGCATATTCAAAAGCAGAGACATTACTTTGCCAACAAAGGTTCGTCTAGTCAAGGCTATGGTTTTTCCTGTGGTCATATATGGATGTGAGAGTTGGACTGTGAAGAAGGCTGAGCACCGAAGAATTGATGCTTTTGAACTGTGGTGTTGGAGAAGACTCTTGAGAGTCCCTTGGACTGCAAGGAGATCCAACCAGTCCATTCTGAAGGAGATCAGCCCTGGGATTTCTTTGGAAGGAATGGTGCTAAAGCTGAAACTCCAGTACTTTGGTCACCTCATATGAAGAGTTGACTCATTGGAAAAGACTCTGATGCTGGGAGTGATTGGGCGCAGGAGGAGAAGGGGACGACAGAGGATGAGATGGCTGGATGGCATCACTGACTCGATGGACATGAGTCTGAGTGAACTCCGGGAGTTTGTGATGGACAGGGAGGCTTGGCGTGCTGCAATTCATGGGGTCGCAAAGAGTCGGACACGACTGAGCGACTGATCTGATCTGATCTGATCTGATGTCATTTCCATAGATACTAGGCATATAGCTCAAAGTCCACAGTCCAGCCCAAGATGGAGTCCTGCTTTCAAGATGGAGCCTGTTCTGCCTGTTTCCTTCTTCATTAGCAATAAGGTATTTTTAATTAAGATAAGTATGTTATTGTTTTACACATAATACTATTGCACACTTAACAGGTAAGATAGCCTAAACATAACATATGCACTCACTGGAAAATTTAAAAATTCATATCACTTATGTTATTGCATTATTCACTTTATTGCAGTGGTCTGGAGCCACACCTGTAATGTCTTTGAAGTATGCCTACATTTCCCACCGAAATATTTGGAAAACTTAATTAGTAAAAACATCCAGACCAAGATCTTCTAAACAGGAAAATTTGTAATTACAAGTTCAGTTCAGTTCAGTTCAGTCGCTCAGTCGTGTCCGACTCCTTGCGACCCCATGAATTGCAGCACGCCAAGCCTCCCTGTCCATCACAAACTCCCGGAGTTCACTCAGACTCATGTCCATCGAGTCAGTGACGCCACCCAGCCATCTCATCCTCTGTCGTCCCCTTCTCCTCCTGCCCCCAATCACTCCCAGCATCAGAGTCTTTTCCAATGAGTCAACTCTTCATATGAGGTGACCAAAGTACTGGAGTTTCAGCTTTAGCACCATTCCTTCCAAAGAAATCCCAGGGCTGATCTCCTTCAGAATGGACTGGTTGGATCTCCTTGCAGTCCAAGGGACTCTCAAGAGTCTTCTCCAACACCACAGTTCAAAAGCATCAATTCTTCGGCGCTCAGCCTTCTTCACAGTCCAACTCTCACATCCATACATGACCACAGGAAAAACCATGGCCTTGACTAGACAGACCTTTGTTGGCAAAGTAATGTCTCTGCTTTTGAATATGCTATCTAGGTTGGTCATAACTTTCCTTCCAAGGAGTAAGCGTCTTTTAATTTCATGGCTGCAGTCACCATCTGCAGTGATTTTGGAGCCCCCCAAAATAAAGTCTGACACTGTTTCCACTGTTTCCCCATCTATTTCCCATGAAGAGACGGGACCGGATGCCATGATCTTCGATTTCTGAATGTTGAGCTTTAAGCCAACTTTTTCACTCTCCACTTTCACTTTCATCAAGAGGCTTTTGAGTTCCTCTTCACTTTCTGCCATAAGGGTGGTGTCATCTGCATATCTGAGGTTATTGACATTTCTTCCGGCAATCTTTATTCCAGCTTGTGTTTCTTCCAGCCCAGCATTTCTCCAGATGTACTCTGCATATAAGTTAAATAAGCCGGATGACAATATACAACCTTGACTTACTCCTTTTCCTATTTGGAACCAGTCTGTTGTTCCATGTCCAGTTCTAACTGTTTCTTCCTGACCTGCATACAGATTTCTCAAGGGGCAGATCAGGTGATCTGGTATTCCCATCTCTTTCAGAATTTTCCACAGTTTATTGTGATCCACACAGTCAAAGGCTTTGGCATAGTCAACAAAGCAGAAATAGATGTTTTTCTGGAATTCTCTTGCTTTCTTGATGATCCGGTGGATGTTGGCAATTTGATCTCTGGTTCCTTTGCCTTTTCTAAAACCAGCTTGAACATCAGGAAGTTCATGGTTCATGTATTGCTGAAGACTGGCTTGGAGAATTTTGAGCATTACTTTACTAGCGTAGTGGTAGCTAAATAATGCCTGATCACCCTGCCCTAAAAATGTTGTCTTATACAGCAAAAAGGACATTAAAGCTGTGATTAAGTTAAGGTTTTTAAAATGTGGAGATTATCTTAGAGTATCTGGGTAGCCTCTCTACATCTGGTAATATTTCTTGCCTTAAGTCTATGGTTTCTAATATTAGAGAACACTGCCAGCTTTCTTATGCTTCTTGTTTGCATGTTATAACTTAACCTGTCATTCTTATTTCAACCTATCTTTATATTTCAAGTGTATCAAGGATAGACATCAAGAGCTGGCCTGACAATTTTATTTAGCATTTAGTCCATTTACATAGAATATGATTTTTTATTTTTTAAGTGTACTATTTTCCTATCTTTTTATTTTGTCCTAGATACATTTGTTTTCTTCTATTCTTCCTTTTCTATCTTTTCTGGGTTAACTAATATTTTATCTTTTCTATTATAATTTCTTTTCACATTTTATACATAACCTTTTTTATTACTTTAGTGTTGCTATCTGGGATTATAATATGCATTCTTAAATTATCACAGTCTACCAGGACTTATTGCCAGGAAAAATATCAACAACCTCGGAAAAGCAGATGATGGCACTTCAATTGCAGAAAGTGAAGAGGAACTAAAGAATCTCTTGATGAAGGTGAAGGAGGAGAGTGAAAAAACTGGCTTAACACTCTACATTCAAAAAATTAAGATCATGGCATCTAGTCCCACACTTAATGGCAAGTAGAAGGGGAAAAAGTGGAAACAGTGAAAGATTTTATTTTCTTGGACTCCAAAATTACTGTGGATGGTGGCTGTAGTCGTGAAATTAAAAGATCCTATTTACTTGGAAGTAAGGCAATGATAAACCTTGACAGCATATTAAAAAGCAGAGACATCACTTTACCAATAAAGGTCCATATAGTTAAAGCTATGGTTTTTCCCGTAGTCATGTACAAATGTGAGAATTGGACCACAGAGAGCCAAAGAACTGATGCTTTCAAATTGTGCTGGAGAAGGCTCTTGAAAGTTCCCTGGACAACGAGGAGATCAAACCAGTCAATCCTAAAGGAAGTCAACTCTGAATATTATTGGTAGGACTGACGCTGAAGCTGAAGCCCCAATATTTTGGCCACCTGATGAAAAGAGCGAACTCATTGGGAAAGACCCTGGTGCTGGAAAAGATTGAAAGCAGGAGGAGAAGGGGCTGACAGATGCTGGGATCCGGCGAGAGGCATTCCACTCGTGACAAAGGTCATGAGGAAGGAGGCTCGGCATACGCAAAGGCGGGATCGAGCCTCAGGAGTCCCCCTGGATATTCTCGAGCATCTACCCCTCAAAAACCAGAGTTTGCCTACTTTATTGTTTTGTACTCTCACCTCTGACTTTACTGGGGGCTGTCCCCCACCACCATCTCGCTCTCTCTGTCAAAGAGTTAACTTACAGCTCCAATTAATAAAGTTCCTGGGCAACTAGGAGTGTTTAAATCCAAACCCCTCAGATGGCTCTCTAACTCGCCTGACAAGTTTACCTGGACTCCTACAGCTATGCATATGATTGTTTACAGTCTCCCAGCCTTGAGAGGCACGGGAAGCTTAAGATATTCAAATAGCTTAGAGCCTCTCAGAGAGTTAGAAACTGTCAGAATAAACTAGTAAAGGATTTCATTGATGAGCCAATGCTTGTTGCCAAGTTTTCACATCCCCTGTATTGTATCCTTGAATGTGTATTAATTAATAGTTGGTATGTAGAAAAAATAAGTAGTGGCCTTGGTGTTAGTAACTTTAGACCCTTAAGGTAATAAATTCTTTCCTTTGTTGTAAACCCATTACACATCCGCCCTACAGGAATGCAATTTTATCTTCGGAAGATGGCGCCAATCCTTAAAATAATTACTCTTAGAGAAAATAAGTCTTTGTTGACACGTTCTTGTCAAGAGTCATAAAATGTTAATAGGCCTTTTGGCCAGAAGATGATGTAAATCACCTAAACCATTTGTATATGATAAATTTGCAGGAAAGAAACCCTGGTTTTTGATAAGGATCAAAAACTGCTGACTTTGCATCCTCTATTATCCTCTATGTGTAACTTAGGGTATATAAGCCCCTGTTGAAAATAAAGCTACAGGCCTTGCTCACCAACGCTTGGTCTCCCCATGTCATTTTACTCCTTAACTTCCAGCTGAGTCTCCATCTGGAGCGCGGATATCCTCTGCGACCATTTATTTGCCTGGGCTTCTAAGACCCACTCGAGGTGTCTAAGATGGGGCACCTTCCGCTATTCGAGAGGGCGCCTGCGGCCTCCGTGGTCAGAGCTAACCTGGCGTCACAGGTTATATTGATTTTCCACGTAAACCAAGCTACTCAGCCTCTTTCTCCACTGAATTTCACTACTGAGCTATCCTCATTCTATTACTCTTTATATCTTTGATAAATATGTAAATAGTCACCGACGCCGTCTCCCCTTCGAATACCTTGGATCAGCTGGGGCTGGTCCCCGGCAGACAGAGGATGAGATGGTTGGATAACATCACTCACTCAACGCACATGAATTTGAGCAGACTCCAGGAGATAGTGAAGGACACTCCATGGGTTTGCAGAGTCAGACACGACTTAGTGACTGAACAACAACAATCAGGAATTATTATTGCACCACTTAGCATAAAAATGTAAAAGTTTTTTAAAGTACAGTTACATTTATGCCCCTATCTATCGTGGTATTGTTATCATATATTAGATCTACAGGTGCTATAAAAAGATCATGATTTTTGCTTTAAAGATTCATGTGTCTTTTAAAGGAATTTTGAGAATAAAACATATATTGGCTTGGTCAAAATGTTTATTTGGGTTTTTCCATGGAAAAAGTGTATAATCAGTTCAGTTCAGTTCAGTTCAGTTGCTCAGTCATGTCTAACTTTTTGCAACCCTATGAACCGCCACACACCAGGCCTCCCTGTCCATCACCAACTCCCAGAGCCCGCCCAAACCCATGTCCATTGAGTCGGTGATGCCATCCAACCATCTCATCCTCTGTCATCCCCTTCTCCTCCCTCCCTCAATCTTTCCCAGAATCAGGGTCTTTTCACATGAGTCAGCTCTTCGCATCAGGTGGTCAAATACTGGAGTTTCAGCTTCAACATCAGTCCTACCAATGAACACCCAGGACTGATCACCTTTAGGATGGACTTGTTGGACCTCTTTGCAGTCCAAGGGACTCTCAAGAGTCTTCTCCAACACCACAGTTCAAAAGCATCAATTCTTCTGTGCTCAGCTTTCTTTATAACCCAATTCTCACATCCATGCATGACTACTGGAAAAACCATAGCTTTGACTAGATGGACCTTTGTTGACAAAGTGATGTCTCTGCTTTTTAATATGTTGTCTAGGTTAGTCATAACTTTGCTTCAAAGAGTAAGCATCTTTTAATTTCATGGCTGCAGTTATCATCTGCAGTGATTTTGGAGCCCCCCAAAATAAAGTCAGCCACTGTTTACACTGTTTCCCCATCTATTTACCATGAAGTGATGGGAAGAGATGCCATGATCTTCGTTTTCTCAATGTTGAACTTTAAGCCAACTTTTTCACTCTCCTCTTTCACTTTCATCAAGAGGCTGTTTAGTTCCTCTTCACTTTCTGCCATAAGGGTGGTGTCATCTGCATATCTGAGGTTATTGATATTTCTCCCAGGATTCTTGATTCTAGCTTGTGCTTCCTCCAGCCCAGCATTTCTCGTGATGTACTCTGCATATAAGTTAAATAAGCAGAGTGACAATATACAACCTTGACGTACTCCTTTATCTATTTGGAACCAGTCAGTTGTTCCATGTCCAGCATTAACTGTTGCTTCCTGACCTGCATACAGGTTTCCCAAGAGGCAGGTCAGGTGGTCTGGTATTCCCATCTCGTTCAGAATTTTCCACAGTTTATTGTGATCCACACAGTCAAAGGCTTTGGCATAGTCAATAAAGCAGAAATAGATGTTTTTCTGGAACTCTCTTGCTTTCTTGATGATCCAGCGGATGTTGGCAATTTGATCTCAGGTTCCTCTGCCTTTTCTAAAACCAGCTTGGGCATCTGGAAGTTCACGATTCACATATTGTTGAAGCTTGGCTTGGAGAATTTTGAGCATTACTCTACTAGCATATGAGATGAGTGCAATTGTGTGGTAGTTAGAGCATTCTTTGGCATTGCCTTTCTTGGGATTGGAATGAAAACTGACCTTTTCCAGTCCTGTGGGCACTGCTGAGTTTTCCAAATTTGCTGGCATATTGAGTACAGCACTTTCACAGCATCATCTTTCAGGATTTGAAATAGCTCAACTGCAATTCCATCACCTCCACTAGCTTTGTTCTTAGTGATGCTTCCTAAGGCCCACTTGACTTCACATTCCAGGATGTCTGGCTCTAGGTCAGTGATCACACCATCGTGATTATCTGGGTCGTGAAGATCTTTTTTGTACAGTTCTTCTGTGTATTCCTGCCACCTCTTCTTAATATATTCTGCTTCTGTTAGGTCCCTACTGTTTCTGTCCTTTATAGAGCCCATCTTTGCATGAAACATTCCTTTGGTATCTCTAATTTTCTTGAAGAGATCTCTAGTCTTTCCCATTCTATTGCTTTCCTCTATTTCTTTGCATTGATTGCTGAGGAAGGCTTTCTTATCTCTCCTTGCTATTCTTTGGAACTCTGCATTCAAATGGATGTATCTTTCCTTTTCTCCTTTTCTTTTCACTTCTCTTCTTTCCACAGTTATTTGTAAGGCCTCCTCAGACAGCCATTTTGCTTTTTTGCATTTCTTTTCCATGGGGATGGTCTTGATTCCTGTCTCCTGTACAATGTTACGAACCTCCATCCATAGTTCATCAGGCACTCTGTCTATCAGATCTAGTTCCTTAAATCTATCTCTCACTTCCACTGTATAGTCATGAGGGATTTGATTTAGGTCATACCTGAATGGTCTAGTGGTTTTCTCCACTTTCTTCTATTTAAGTCTGAATTTGGCAATAAGGAGTTTGTGATCTGAGCAACAGTCAGCTCCCAGCCTTGTTTTTGCTGACTGTATAGAGCTTCTCCATCTTTGGCTGCAAAGAATATAATCAACTTGATTTTGGTGTTGACCATCTGGTAATGTCCATGTGTAGAGTTTTCTCTTGTGTTGTTGGAAGAGGGTGTTTGCTATGACCAGTGCATTCTCTTGGCAGAACTCTATTAGCCTTTGCCCTGCTTCATTCTGTACTCCAAGGCCAAATTTGCCTGTTACTCCAGGTGTTTCTTGACTTTCTACTTTTGCATTCCAGTCCCCTATAATGAAAAGGACATCTTTTTGGGGTGTTAGTTCTAGAAGGTCTTATAGGTCTTCATAGAACTGTCCAACTTCAGCTTCTTTAGCGTTAGTGGTCAGGGCGTAGACTCAGATTACTGTGATATTGAATGGTTTGCCTTGGAAATGAACAGAGATCATTCTGTCGTTTTTGAGATTGCATCCAAGTACTGCATTTTGGACTCTTTTGTTGACTGTGATGGCTACTCCAT
This sequence comes from Bos grunniens, assembly GCF_055505025.1. Classification (NCBI taxonomy): domain Eukaryota; kingdom Metazoa; phylum Chordata; class Mammalia; order Artiodactyla; family Bovidae; genus Bos; species Bos grunniens. The sequence continues at coordinate 15,064,927 of NC_141168.1, forward strand.
TTCTTCTAAGGGATTCCTGCCCACAGTAGTAGATATAATGGTCATCTGAGTTAAATTCGCCCATTCCAGTCCATCTTAGTTTGCTGATTCCTAGAATGTTGATGTTCATTCTTGCCAATATCTACATATATATTCTTAAATTCTTCCTTAGTGAGTATGTTAGGGCTTCTTATCCTTACTTTCTGTCTATTTGTCCTGGGATGTACATTGGAGACGCATGTAGGGATGACTTTCCCAAATGTAAGAGTGATGTGACAAACTCAAAACTTACAAACAAGAAGGCAACGGGGAGATTCCCTATTGAAAGAATCTTCCCTGTAACATTATTAATAGGTGAAAATTGAAACACAGCTTTACCATTTCAAGGGATGAACACATGTCTGTGGATCAGATCAGATCAGTCGCTGAGTCGTGTCCGACTCTTTGTGACCCCATGAATCGCAGCACACCAGGCCTCCCTGTCCATCACCAACTCCCGGAGTTCACTGAGACTCACGTCCATCAAGTCAGTGATGCCATCCACCCATCTCATCCGCTGTCGTCCCCTTCTCTTCTTGCCCCCAATCCCTCCCAGCATCAGAGTCTTTTCCAATGAGTCAACTCGTCACATGAGGTGGCCAAAGTACTAGAGTTTCAGCTTTAGCACCATTCCTTCCAAAGAAATCCCAGGGCTGATCTGTGGAAGGGAGCTCTAATTATTGAACTCTTTAACTTTATGTCAAGCCTTAAACTAACCTAATGTAACATCTACATTTGTCCAACTTCTACCCTTTTGAGTCACATGGAACGTGAAAAACATGAAATTTTTAGTCGCTCAGTCGTGTCTGACTCTTTGTGACCCATGGACTGTAGCCCGCCAGACTCCTCTGTCCATGGAATTCTCCAGGCAAGAATACTGGAGTGGGTAGCCATTCCCTTCTTCAGGGTATCTTCCCAACCCAGGGATTGAACCCAGGTCTCCTGCATTGTAGGCAGATTCTTTACCATCTGAGCCACAAAGGAAATCCTGAGTTACATGCACTGGCTTTTAAGTATCTTCCCACTTGAATCTTCAAAATTCTATACAAAACCTTATCAGTCACTGTATCTATGCCACGGACGCTTGACCCTGCAGTGTTCCAGCTGCTCACCTTTGGATGCTAGGTGCCTTTGTGCAGGTTCTCATTCATACGCTCACAGTGCTCTGCATTTAGAGACTTCCTCAAACTGCAGAGACAAATTCTTCAGAAGGGGGAGATTTTCTTACACTTTCTTTTGCAATTGACTCATTTGTGCTTCCCTTGTTCTATCTTTGTAGAACTTTTATATTCAGATATGGGACTCCTGAATTAATCTTTTAAACTGCTTACCTTTCTAATTTTCCAAATTTTAGTCTATTTTTGATATGTTTTGGGCACTTTTATTTTCTTCTCAATCTATTTATGAATTTCTTTTTACTAGTCCTAATATTATATTCTAGGGTCATTTTCCTTTATTTTTTGATTTTTTTTTCACACAGCATCCTCTTCTTCAGAATAAAACATGTTCTAATTTTAAAAGGATATATATTATAGGATTTTTAAAATTGTTTTTGTTCCCTAACTGATCTTCGTTTTCCTCGAATTTTTTTTCTTCTGTTTTTTGTTCTCTTGGTTCCTCCAACTGCTGTGGCAGGTCAGCTGAATATAGATAATGTGACCAACCATCCTGGCTTCACAGTTGACTGAGGAGTTTCTGGGATACAGGACCTTCAGTTTTTAAAATGGGACAGTCCTTGATAATGTGGGATGAGGGGTCACTCTACTTGTGGGACAGGTATTTCCTTGCCTACACAGAAAATGCAAGGCACTTGCAGTGCCTGGTTGCTATTTATACAAACTTTTAAGCAGTATTCCTGTTTCTAAGCTCTCACCCTCACAGTCCTTGGTAGCTGAGGCCTCCATGTGCTGACTGACCAGTTCTGTTGGGTGAACTGACCTGTTTCTTCTTACTTTCCCCTTTGCAGAATTTAGTTTGTACCTCAGTCTTTTTACCTTGGAAACACTTATTTTTGCTTTCCATATTAAAAAATTGTGAAATATTATCCATTGTAACTTTTTCCCCATTCTCTTTGTCCTTGCTAATTAACAATTTTTGATTCCTACAATGCCTTTTAGTGTGATTGGGAGAATAAGTGGAAATGGTTAGCTGATCACATTAAATAGAAAGAATTATTATTCTCCTCCCTAGAACTGAACTGTAGCATCCCGGGTGAGGGGTCAGCTGTTTCTTTTTCATGAATCTTGACCCTCCCTGGTGCTTCACTCTCTATCTTCTGGCCCTAGACTTGTTAGGGAACAAAGGAGTCATTAGGGCACTCACATAGAGTGAATACGCTCCTATCTGGAACAGAGGAAGAGAACAAACTAGAGCTGTGCTTTGGTTTGGAGGACTGGAATGGCTGAAAAGGGGCAGATTTAGGAGAGGTGCCTCCTCTGAGCTCTGTCTTGGAATTAGGGGGTCATGCAGAGAGGAGGCATGCATGAAGAGCTTAGAAAATACCTGGTTTCTTGGTTGAGATTGAATGTGGAAAGGGTCGAAACTGGAAAAGTATGAAGAGAAATATATTATAAGTTGACCCTAAATACTACAAGGAACTGCTGACACTGTAACTGGAGAAGCAGCATCCCGCACATTTCTAATCCAAATATCAGAGTGGATGGTTGCCCTCTGACCTCAGGCTGCTGGTTTTGCACAGGAGGTGGAGAGGTAGCTTAAACTCAGGCATGTGCATGTGCACTTGCCTGTGTGCACACACATAAGTTTATGGTAGGAACATAGTTTATGAATGTTAACCTGTAGATAACACGGAGCTCTTTAACCCCTAATTTAGGGTCTTCTCCAAAAGCTACTAGTCAGGAGGGGGAGATTTCTCCATCTTTGAGCATCTGTAAGTGTTGGGTGGCATTCTAAACCAGGAGAAATATTTTTCTCCAGTTGAAAAGTTTCTCTGCACTGACTCACAGGGACTAATTAATTATTTTCTCACTTTGAAAACTTTGTAAGGAATTAAAGCAATTATCTCCTTCTTAGATGGCATATACCTTAACTCAGCTTCTATTAATACCTCCAGCACAAAATAACTCAGAATTTCTCTTGAGACACTCTGATGCAATTATTTCAACCAGTTAATCATGTCCCTTCCCCTGTCAGAAATCAAGTGCAAAAACATCTTTTTTTCTTAATCTTCTGAAGTGATGAAGTTCTTGACTTCCAAATGCTGGGAAATTGGTGTAGAGTAAGCTGTTTATCTCAGCATCACCAGCATCGCATAGGAAAAATTCTGTCTCACATGTTTTATACATTAATATAAAATAATCTTGGGCTCCAAAATCACTGCAGATGGTGGCTGCAGCCATGAAACTAAAAGACACTTGATCCTTGGAAGGAAAGCATGAGAAATCTAGACAGCATACTAAAAAGCAGAGACATCACTTTACTGACAAAGGTTCATATAGTCAAAGCTATGGCTTTTCCAGTAGTCATGTACAGATGTGAGAACTGGACCATAAAGAAGGCTGACTGAAGAATTGATGCTTTCAAATTGTGGTACTGGAGAAGACTCTTGAGAATCCCTTGGACAGCAAGGAGATCAAACCAATCAATCCTAAAGGAAATCAGTCCTGAATATTCATTGGAAGGACTGATGTTGAAGCTGAAACTTCAATACTTTGGTCATCTTATGTGAAGAGCTGACTCACTGGAAAAGACCCTGATTCTGGGAAAGATTGAAGGTGGGAGAAGAAGGGGCCGATGGAGGATGCCATAGTTGGATGGCATCATGGACACAATGGACAGGAGTTTTGCAAGCTCCAGCAGATAGTGAAACCTGGTGTGCTGCAGCCTATGAGGTCACAAAGAGTTGGACACAACTGAGCGACTGAACAAAAAAATATTTTATTATACAGATGAAACAGAATTTATTTAACCAGTCACCTATAGATATCTCACTGCCATCAATATGTTGTTATTACAAAGACACTGTAACAAAGACGCTGATAACATTGAACTAATGACATAAGAAATGGGGAGATGGATTAGGACTAGGGTAGGGGATGCTGCGGAGAAGGCAATGGCACCCCACTCTAGTACTCTTGCCTGGAAAATCCCATGGACAGAGGAGCCTGGTAGGCTGCAGTCCATGGGGTCGCTAGGAGTCGGACACGACTGAGCAACTTCACTTTCACTTTTCACTTTCATGCATTGGAGAAGGAAATGGCAACCCACTCCAGTGTTCTTACCTGGAGAATCCCAGGGACGGGGGAGCCTGGTGGGCTGTCAGCTCTGGGGTTGCACAGAAGCGACTTACCAGCAGCAGCAGCAGGAGGTACGGATTAGGGGAGTGGTGAGGTTGCCAATGCTATAAGGGAGGCATGAGACATCTCTGTGGAAAGCTGGATACTAGTGTGGTAAATTTGGGGTGTGTATGGGGAAAGGAAAAGAAGGACCCAGAGATGAATCAAAGACCTGGAACCACAGAAAGAGAACTATAGAGAGGAATCAGGAGGGAAAGTGGCCAGAAGAGGATGAACAAATGAAGGGACAGGAAGCAGGGACCTTGAAAGGATGGCAGAATGTAAGAAATACAGGGAGGGGACAAAGGCTGCCTCTTCCTCCACTCCTGCACTCCCCTCAGCCCAGCCACCCAGCAAGGCCAGCTCTCCCCTCCATTCCACCTTGGGCACAGCAGCTCTGCTGACCCACCCAACTCCTGGCGGGCAGCACAACCTGGGGGCCAGCAGGTGGGAGAACTCCTTGCTCAGCCCTTCCTCCCACACCCTGAGAAAGTCCACAGATTAGAGAGGCATGTCTGCACCTAAACAATGGCCACCCCTGAAAGTGTACAGGTATCAGACTGTGCACTGAGTTCACAGCCAGCCAAGAAAATGTGCAGAGAAGTATTAAGGCCACAGGACTTTGGGATAGGAAAACAGGAGAATATGCTGGAGCCAGAGCAGGAATAGGGAGCTTCCCACAGTCAGAGGATATAAAGCTAAGGACAATTTATGAGACGATGATTCAAGAACCTGGAATCAAATTACTAGAACTAATCAATGATTATAGTAAAGTTGCAGGATATAAAATCAACACACAGAAATCCCTTGCATTCCTATACACTAATAATGAGAAAACAGAAAGAGAAATTAAGGAAACAATTCCATTCACCATTGCAATGAAAAGAATAAAATACTTAGGAATATATCTACCTAAAGAAACTAAAGACCTATATATAGAAAACTATAAAACACTGGTGAAAGAAATCAAACAGGACACTAATAGATGGAGAAATATACCATGTTCATGGATTGGAAGAATCAATATAGTGAAAATGAGTATACTACCCAAAGCAATCTATAGATTCAATGCAATCCCTATCAAGCTACCAACGGTATTCTTCACAGAGCTAGAACAAATAATTTCACAGTTTGTATGGAAATACAAAAAACCTTGAATAGCCAAAGCTATCTTGATAAAGAAGAATGGAACTGGAGGAATCAACCTGCCTGACTTCAGGCTCTACTACAAAGCCACAGTCATCAAGACAGTATGGTACTGGCACAAAGACAGAAATATAGATCAATGGAACAAAATAGAAAGCCCAGAGATAAATCTACACACATATGGACACCTTGTCTTTGACAAAGGAGGCAAGAATATACAATGGATTAAAGACAATCTCTTTAACAAGTGGTGCTGGGAAATCTGGTCAACCACTTGTAAAAGAATGAAACTAGACCACTTTCTAACACCATACACAAAAATAAACTCAAAATGGATTAAAGATCTAAATGTAAGACCAGAAACTATAAAACTCCTAGAGGAGAACATAGGCAAAACACTCTTGACATACATCACAGCAGGATCCTCTATGACCCACCTCCCAGAATATTGGAAATAAAAGCAAAAATAAACAAATGGGACCTAATTAAACTTAAAAGCTTCTGCACATCAAAGGAAACTATTAGCAAGGTGAAAAGGCAGCCTTCAGAATGGGAGAAAATAATAGCAAATGAAGCAACTGACAAACAACTAATCTCAAAAATATACAAGCAACTCCTACAGCTCAACTCCAGAAAAATAAATGGCCCAATCAAAAAATGGGCCAAAGAACTAAATAGACATTTCTCCAAAGAAGACATACAGATGGCTAACAAACACATGAAAAGATGCTCAACATCACTCATTATCAGAGAAATGCAAATCAAAACCACTATGATGTACCATTTCATGCCAGTCAGAATGGCTGCGATCCAAAAGTCTACAAGCAATAAATGCTGGAGAGAGTGTGGAGAAAAGGGAACCCTCTTACACTGTTGGTGGGAATGCAAACTAGTACAGCCACTATGGAGAACAGTGTGGAGATTCCTTAAAAAACTGGAAATAGAACTGCCTTATGATCCAGCAATCCCACTGCTGGGCATACACACTGAGGAAACCAGAAGGGAAAGAGACACGTGTACCCCAACGTTCATCACAGCACTGTTTATAATAGCCAGGACATGGAAGCAACCTAGATGTCCATCAGCAGATGAATGGATAAGAAAGCTGTGGTACATATACACAATGGAGTATTACTCAGCCATTAAAAAGAATACATTTGAATCAGTTCTAATGAGGTGGATGAAACTGGAGCCTATTATACAGAGTGAAGTAAGCCAGAAAGAAAAACACCAATACAGTATACTAACGCATATATACGGAATTTAGAAAGATGGTAACAATAACCCTGTGTATGAGACAGCAAAAGAGACACTGATGTATAGAACAGTCTTATGGACTCTGTTGGAGAGGGAGAGGGTGGGAAGATTTGGGAGAATGGCATTGAAACATGTATAATATCATGTATGAAATGAATTGCCAGTCCAGGTTCGATGCATGATACTGGATGCTTGGGGCTGGTGCACTGGGACAACCCAGAGGGATGGTATGGGGAGGGAGGAGGGTTCAGGATGGGGAACACATGTATGCCTGTGGTGGATTCATTTCGATATATGGCAGAACCAATACAATACTGTAAAGTTTAAAAATAAAATAAAATAAAATTTAAAAAAAAAGAAGAAGAACCTGGAATCAAGTAGTTATTCAATTCTGGAGCCAGAGAATATATTTCTGATACTCCCCTCTTCAGAAACCTAAATATCACATATATTATTATTACATTTAATTTTAAAACATTTTATTGTGAAATGCACCATAAGTGAAACATATATATATATATATATACACACACACACAATAAAGTGAATTTTTAAATAACAACCTATAATGATAAACACCATGGCCATAATATAAAAGAGTTCTGTTGCACACAGATTATTTGATGATGATTAGGCTCCAGTTCAAAGTGCTTTTCAGACCATTCTAGAATTCAGAATGTATTCTGCCATATAAAAAGCTTTAGGGCAAGACTAGTTCCTGAATAGATGACAGCATTGTTTCACTCTGTACCGAAGTGCTTCTACGACTTTGTCATTCTGGAGAGTGAAGATGAAAGGATTGAGGAAAGGAGTGACTACGTAAACCACCAAGGAAACAACCCTGTTGTAATCTGTGGCCTGAGTTTGCTTGGGTTTCACGTAGAGGAACAAGCAGCTGCTGTAACCAATCACGACACATGTGAAGTGGGAGGCACATGTAGAGAAGGCTTTCCTGCGGCCAGAGGCTGAGGGGATCTTGAGGATGGTGGAGATGATGTAGGTATAGGAGACAATTGTAGGGATCAAAGAACCAAAAAGAACAAAAATAGCCATTAAGAAGAGGATGAATTCCATGAAAAGAGTATTATCACAGGATAGTTTGAGCAATTGCCCTCGGTCGCAGAAAAAATTGTCCACCACATTTGATTTGCAATAGGAAAGCTGAAATGTGGCATAAACTGACCAAATTTCAAAAAGGAACCCAAACAACCATGACACAATTACCACAAAGTTGCAGGTGCGGCTATTCATTATGACGTTGTACCTCAAGGGGTTACAGACAGCCATGTAACGGTTCACAGCCATCGCTCCCAGCAGCGTAAACTCTGTGGTCCCCAGAGCAAGGTACAGGAAGAGCTGGGTGACACATGCAGCCAGAGATATTGTCTGCATCCCAGGGAGCAGCAACCCCCAGAGCATCATGGGGACGATAATGGTGGTCACCAGGAGCTCCAAGGCCGAGAGATGACCAAGGAAGAAATACATGGGAGACTGCAGATGCTTATCAAGACAGACAATCACAATGATGACTGTGTTACCCATTAATGTCACTAAATAGAAGAAGAAGAAGGTAGCAAAGAGGATATGGCGTAGTTCTCTAGATCCTGAGAAGCCAAGGAGATAGAATTCAGTGGCACTGGAGTGATTCCCCAACATGTAGCTCGGACTTTTGTTCCTTGTGAAGTCTAGAGAGCAAGGGAGAGATAACATACTTCTAACCTCAGAAACATGAAAACCATTTTCAGCTTGAGAAACCATCTTAGGCTCTACAACATGACTATTTTCTACACAAAGTTAATGGTAGATACTTTATGAAGGAATGTGTAATATATTAAGATAATAGCATAGGTCCAAAAAGATGAGCAATGGTCACCAATACCACCCTAGGCATGAAAACCCACCCTCCCCAGTAGGCACCCATGCCTCTCAGTTCACAGCTTTGCTCTCATCTGCTACCCTATTTACCTTCTGGAACACACCATGCTCATTTATACAATGACCCCTTCCATTCTGAATGCCCTGAACTGTCTTCTGTGCCTGTTTTGTCCATGTCCTGCAAAAACTGCTGTACATAAACAGTTATAAGACAAAAAAATGTTAATCAGTTGTGTCAGACTCTCTGCAACCCGATGGACAACAGCCTGTCAGGCTCCTCTGTCCATGGAATTCTCCAGGCAATGATACTGGAGTGGGTAGCCATTCCCTTCTCCAGGGGATCTTCCCGACCCAGGGATCTAACCTGGGTCTCCTGCATTACAGGTAGATTTTTTACCACCTAAGCCACCAGAGGAGCCTATGAGACAGAATTCCTAGTTAATCACAGCCAGACATAGTTACTTCTTTCCTCTGTATCTGCTAAAAACAGGGTCCATTTCAATTATATTCATTCTAAATTTGTTGGCTCTTATACTTATCATTTTGGGGGTGCTGTTGGGAATTTGGATCAATCCAGAACATTGTCATGAGATAAAAGCTATTTTTGAAACAAAGTCCTCCTCTGATTTGGGGAAGCTGGCTCCCTAAAATGAATTATCCATGTCTTCCTCTTTACTTTTATGATAAAAATGATCTTCATCTCTGCCTTCACTGAATATGTCTCCTCTATGCAAGAAAAATCTGGCCAGTTTCCAGTTGATGATTTCTAGCTCTGAGATTACAATTCCTCTGTGACCAGATGGCTTTCACTAGGCTCTAATCAATATCTGATATCTACCATGCTTTTACTTGTTTATTCATTTATCATCAAAATCCCATCAAAATCAAAACCCCATCCCAATAAAAATCCCTTAATTAGAATTAAGTACCTTGAAGGCACATTCTTTAGTATTCTTATATCACCACAAGTGACAAGAATAGAGTCTGACAATGTGTGTGCTCTGTAAATATCATTAACTGAATATATCAATTAGTAGATAAAGAACCATACAATAAATAATGTCCAATCTGACTAGCTTTCCCTCATTCATTCTTCTCTAAACCATTGTCCAGTTAGCCTGCAGTCTCTCTTGCTGCAGATGCCTTACAAATGGCAAGTGAGGGTCTTAGCTCTCTCAGGCAGGCGGCTGTGGCCTACACCCCTCAACCTGCTCCTTGCTATGGAGGGATGGTCTGATGCACAGCTCGTCTCCTCTGCAGCTTTCTCAGTTCACTCATCAGCCTCTAAATGTCCTTGTTCCAGGAGGCAGCCCAGCTCAGGACTTCCCATGGTGATTCTTTTCACAGAGGGAAATCGCTTGGAAGACACTCACCTCCAGAGAAGGAGACAGAATGTAACTTCTACCACCCTTTAGGCATCAACTCGGCCCAGCTCCTGTAAAGCTAGTAGAAAGCAATATTTGGCAGACAGTCTGATTCTGCTATCTCCACTCACAATGAGGAACAACTGGCCACACACAGAAACTTGAAGAAGTCCAGAAATAATGGTGCTGAGAAGGATCCAGCTGTCTCCCTGTCTCTCATTCTCTCTGCCTCTTTCCTCCTCTCCCTAGACTGTCCCCAGGGATGGCTATTCACTGAGGAACAATTTTCACAGGCAGATACACACTAGGGAGGTAGTCAAGGAAAAGCTGAAGAAACTTTCACTCTTCCCTCCCGAGGCTAATCAAGTTGGAGACCATGGAAGTTTAAGTTTTGTGCAGTGGGCACACTTGAAAGTTCCCAGTGAGGAACTTCTCAACAACCAGGCTGCCTCCTTCCCGGGCCCTTACACACCACCACACAATCCCAGCTGTCAACAGTCAGCCAACTCAGCTGCTATGTGCTTCTCCCTGACTACATGGAGCCCTGTAGAGCCTAAGCCACCCCGAAGCTGAGAACCCACCAGGATTCAAGACACTTGTCAAAAACCTAAGAGGCCACCAGATGGACGTCTGTCCAAATTCTCTGTTCATATCCAGGGTTGCAGGAAGCCCATCTTTCCCAGATGATCTCTGCCCTCTGTGTTCCACATACCCTCTGGCCATAGTTATGCATCCTGGTCAGAGATAAACTGAGAGGATCTGCCACTACTCCACCCCACACCTGTTAATCCCACAGCCCATTCCCATCTCTCTAACCTGCATGTGTTCCAAGTGGGGTTGTTCAGCCATACATTTCCCTCTAGGTCTCCAAATGTGATTGGGTAACCTCCCTCATCAGCTTGAATTGAGGGATAAGAGTGGTTTATAAACAATAATGAGGACTGATAAAAAAGATTTTTAAAAACATAGAAGTGAAGATGCTTGGGATGCTTAGTAAAGTAGAAAAATCACATTTTAAATATATATTTTTTACCCTTTCAAAACCAACTGTCATTTTTCATAAAATTACCACAGATCAAAATTAAAATTTCACATGGAAGGACCCAGGCTAAAATTTAAATGTCCCTCTCCCCATTTGTTTGATTCTACTGATCCATCTCCTAGAGCTAAATATTATTATAGATTTCTATTGTATTAATATAGAAGTTCTCTGTGTATATACATGAATATCTCTATATATTTTTATTGAGTAAATGGTGATTTAATAAATAAACTATCCTACTACCTCTTTCTGGATACATATATAACATTTGTTGTTGTTCAGTCACTAAGCTGTGTCCAACTCTTTGCAACCATGGACTGTAGCACACTAGGCTTCCCTGTCCTTCACCATCTCCCTGAATTTGCTCAAATTCATGTCCATTGAGTTGGTGATGCCATCCAACCATCTCATCCTCAGTCACTCCCTTCTCCTCCTGCCCTTGGTCTTTCCCAGCATCAGGGTCTTTTACAATGAGTTGGCTCATCACATCAGGTGGCCAAAGTATTGGAGCTTCAGCTTCAGCATAAGTTCTTCCAATGAAAATACAGGGTTGGATATTCAGCTGTATAATATCTGTGTGTGTGTGTGTGTGTGTGTGCATTAAACCTTTCCATATTACAATTACATAATTGTGTAGGATGGAACTCATCCTACTCCAGTATAACCTCATCTTAACTAATGACATTGGCAATGATCTATTTCTAATTAAGTTCACATTCTGTGATACTGGGAGTTAGCAGTTCAGCAAATGAATTTTGAGGGATGCAATTCAACCCATAATAGGCATCTTGGCTGCTTCCAATTTAGGGGGATTATGAATATAGTTACAGTAAACATACCTGTGCAGGTTTTTGTCTGGACATAAGTTTTCAGTTCATTCGGGTAAATATCCAAATGAGCAAATTTGGAGCTCAATTTTTGGATTGTATGGTAAGAGTATATAGATATTCCTGGACTTCTTGGACAATGGGTTACATCTAGAGAAGCTCATCACAAATTGAAAATATCACAAGTAAAAATGCACTTAGTACACCTAACCTACTCAACATCATAGCTTAGCCTAGTCAAATGTAACTTTGTTATCACACTTATTTTAGTCTACAGTTGGGCAAAATCATCTAACACATTTTATAGTAAGTATTAAATATCTCATGTCATTCATTACATACCATACTAAAAGCAAAAAACAGAATGGTTGTATCAGTTGTTCATCCTTGTGATCAAGTGGCTAGGTGGGAGTTGTAGCTTGCTGCTGCTTCCTAGCATTACAAAAGGCTATCACATACCATGTATCACTAGCCAAGGGAAAGAACAAGATTCAAAAGTCAAGATATGGTTTCTGTTGAATGTATATCTCTTTGCACCATCCTAAAGTCAAAAAATTGTAAGTCAAGCCATTGTAAGTTGGTGACACTCTGTATTTAGTTTTGAAAGAAACTCTCAAGTTGTCCTCCAAAGTGGCTACATCATTTTACATTCCCACCATCAGCAATGAAGGTTCCTGTTGCTCCACATCCTCACCAGCATTTGGTGACATATAGTGTCCCAGATTAGGGTCATTCTAGTAGGTGTGTAGTGTGACTTCACTGTTGTTTTAATCTATAATTTCTAGATGATATATGATATTGAGCATCTGTTCATGTGCATATTGTTTATTAGGTGTGTAGTGTGATTTCATTGCTGTTTTAATCTGCAGTTTGCAGGTGATCTATGATACTGAGCATCTCTTCATGTGCATATTGTCATCTGCATATGTTCTTATGGAGGTGTTTGTTCAGATACTTTGGCCATTTTATTTTTATCTTACGTTTTCTTATTGTTGAGTTTTAAGAGCTCTTTGTATATTCTGGATGTGAAGTGAAGTGAAAGTCACTCAGTCTTGACTCTTTGCAATCCCATGGAATGTATAGACTGTATAGTCCATGAAATTCTCCAGGCCAGAATACTGGAGTGGGTAGCTGTTCCCTTCTCCGGGAGATCTCCCCAACCCAGGGATCAAACCCAGGTCTCCTACATTGCAGGTGGATTTTTTACCAACTGAGCCACAAGGGAAGTCCAAGAATACTGGAGTGGGTAGCCTATCCCTTCTCCAGTGGATCTTCCTGACCCAGGAATCGAACTGGGGTCTTCTGCATTGCAGGCAGAATCTTTACCAGCTGAGCTACCAGGGAATCCCCCAATATTTTGGATACATGTGCTATATTTCATAGCTGTATTGCAAATATTTTCTCCCAAACTGTGGCTTTTCTTTCCGTTCTATTAACAGTCTTTCTGTGACATGTAATTTATATTAAGAAATATATATTTGGTTTTTGTCCTCTTTTTCTAGCACAGAGCTCCCAAAATCCTTGAAATTTCATATGCAATAAAAGCCATCCTTTGTTACTATATTTGGTCTTTTGACCTCAGTTCCTGAAAGCCTGAAATCCCTTCAGAGCCATAAACCTGAAATGAGTGTATTGTAATTCATATCAAGGATCTTTCAACCATAACTAAGTTTATGTTAATGAGGTGACTTCCAGAAATCCCCTAATATGGAGGTCTAGTTGTCAAAGAACCAGCCATAAGTAGAGGATTTGAATTTTCAGGCCCATGCTTTATTTTCAGGATGTGAAAAGGAACTGGATATTGAATCAATCACCAAAGGCCAATGATTCAATCAACTGTTTTATCAAAGCCCCCATGAAATCCCAAAATGAAGAGGTTCAGAGAGCTTCTAAGTTGGTGAAAATGTGTCAATTCAGGGAGAGTCAGAAGCTCAGAGAATATGGAAGCTCTGTACCCTTTCTCACATACCTTGCCCTGTGCATCTCCTACATCTGGCTGTCCCTGAGTTATCTCCTTTTATAATAAACTAGCAATCTAATAAATTAAATAGTTCCCTGAGTTCTGTGAGCAGAACTAATGAAATGTCGAAAAGGGTCAGGGGAGCCTCTAATCTATAGCCAGTTGGTCACAAGCACAGGCACTGACCCTTAACCTGTGGAATATGACACCGTCTATAGATAAATAGTGCCAGAATTGAGTTAAATATGTGGGATACTTTCTCAGTGTCCATGAAAAACTGAGTTAACTATCTGGAGTTTAAAAAAAAAAAAGAAAAATGAGATCAGTATCAGTCATTTCTTTCCCAAGCACAGTTTTTAATGCAGCCCAACTTTTCCATTTTTTTTTTCCTTCATAGATCATGCTTTTGATGTTGTATCTAAAAATTATGCATCGAGCCAAAAGGTACCTAATTTTCTCCTAGGTTGTATTCTGATGTTGTATAGGTTTTTCAATTTACATTTAGGTCTATGAACCAATGTCAGTTTATATTTGTGAAAAATGTAAGGTATGTATCCAGATATGTTTTGTTCACATGTGAAAGTCCAGTTGTTCCAGCACCATTTTTTGAAAAGACTATCCTTTCTCCATTGAATTGTCTTTCTTCTTCATGAAAGGCCAGTTGATAACATATGTGTTGGCCTAATTTTTAGCTTTCTATTCTGTTCCCTGGACATACTTCTCTATTACTTCGCTGTTAACACACACTCTTGGTAACTCCAGTACTGATGGTATGAGCACTTCGACTCTGCTCTTCAGGATTGCATCGGCTACACTCAGTGTTTCACCTTCTCATATAAACACTAGTACTGATTTAGCAATATGCACAAAAGAAATTACTGGGAATTTGACTGGGATTGGGTCAGATCTAAAAGGTCAAATTCAGAAGAACTGACATCTTAGTAACAGTTTTCCTATCCATAAACATTAGCTTGCTGTGAGTGCTCACTGGCTTCCCACCAAAATTCAATCAAGCAGCTACTGGGACTGTGTACAAGGAGTCAGCCACAAGGTTGGGACGGGTGAGGTACACTGAGTGCTGGGGGACACAGCGTGGAGATGCAGAGCATTGGGTGCACTGGCAAGTGAGGAACCCCCAGGTGTTTTTATCTGGCCAAAGTGCAATGAATTATGAAGCTGGAGTAAAAATACCCAGAAAACTTACCTAACCTGAGTTCTCTCTTAGAAGAATGCAAGCAATACTGTTCCATTAAAACCTGGAAGCAAATGAACAAGAAAAGGCCTATGTAGCAAAAAGGTTTTGAAAGAGGTTTAAGATTTCTGAAACTTACAAAAAGAAAAAAGAAGGTGACTGTTTAAGTAAAATTTTAAGTAAGGCAATTATTAGATAAAGGAAAAACTATTGAATAATTTAGAAGAACCTGTGTAAGTATATTGTTATAAATACAGAGCAGTAAAGTTAAATATGGCCGCCTCAGAAAAGCAGAACTAAGGATTAGGAAAGAAAAAGACAACAATCTGATGATTGACCGTATAAATCATTTAGCATTATTTGATGCCTTTTCTTTTTCATAAAAATATATAACATAAAATTTACCATTTTAAGTGTACAATCCAATAGCACAAGTACTCTCATACTGTTGCACAATCACCACCACTGACCAGCTCTGGAATATTTCCATCATCCCAAACTGGAATTCTGTGCCCATTACTTAGTTCAGTTCAGTCGCTCAGTCGTGTCCGACTCTTTGCGACCCCATGAATAGCAGCACGCCAGGCCTCCCTGCCCATCATGAACTCTGGGAGTTCACTGAAACTCACATCCATCGAGTCAGTGATGCCATCCAGCCATCTCATCCTCTGTCGTCCCCTTCTCCTCCTGCCCCGAATCCCTCCCAGCATCAGAGTCTTTTCCAATGAGTCAACCCTTCGCATGAGGTGGCCAAAGTACTGGAGGTTCAGCTTTAGCATCATTCCTTCCAAAGAAATCCCAGGGCTGATCTCCTTCAGAATGGACTGGTTGGATCTCCTTCCAGTCCAAGGGACTCTCAAGAGTCTTCTCCAACACCACAGTTGAAAAGCATCAATTCTTCAGCGCTCAGCCTTCTTCACAGTCCAACTCTCACATCCATACATGACCACAGGAAAAACCATAGCCTTGACTAGACGAACCTTTGTTGGCAAAGTAATGTCTCTGCTTTTCAATATGCTATCTAGGTTGGTCATAACTTTCCTTCCAAGGAGTAAGCGTCTTTTAATTACATGGCTGAAGTCACCATCTGTAGTTATTTTGGAGCCCCCAAAAAATAAAGTCTGACACTGTTTCCACTCTTTCCCCATCTATTTCCCATGAAGTGATGGGACAGGATGCCATGATCTTAGTTTTCTGAATGTTGAGCTTTAAGCCAACTTTTTCACTCTCCACTTTCACTTTCATCAAGAGGCTTTTGAGTTCCTCTTCACTTTCTGCCATAAGGGTGGTGTCATCTGCATATCTGAGGTTATTGATATTTCTCCCGGCAATCTTTATTCCAGCTTGTGTTTCTTCCAGTCCAGCATTTCTCATGATGTACTCTGCATATAAGTTAAATAAGCAGGGTGACAATATACAGCCTTGACGAACTCCTTTTCCTATTTGCAACCAGTCTGTCGTTCCATGTCCAGTTCTAACTGTTGCTTCCTGACCTGCATACAAATTTCTCAAGGGGCAGATCAGGTGGTCTGGTATTCCCATCTCTTTCAGAATTTTCTACAGTTTATTGTGATCCACACAGTCAAAGGCTTTGACATAGTCGATAAAGCAGAAATAGATGTTTTTCTGGAACTCTCTTGCTTTTTCCATGATCCAGCAGATGTTGGCAATTTGATCTCTGGTTCGCCTGCCTTTTCTAAAACCAGCTTGAACATCAGGAAGTTCACTGTTCACATATTGCTGAAGCCTGGCTTGGAGAATTTTGAGCATTACTTTACTAGCGTGTGAGATGAGTGCAATTGTGCAGTAGTTTGAGCATTCTTTGGCATTGCCTTTCTTTGGGATTGGAATGAAAACTGACCTTTTCCAGTCCTGTGGCCACTGCTGAGTGTTCCAAATTTGCTGGCATATTGAGTGCAGCACTTTCACAGCATCATCTTTCAGGATTTGAAATAGCTCAACTGCAATTCCATCACCTCCACTAGCTTTGTTCTTAGTGATGCTTCCTAAGGCCCATTTGGCTTCACATTCCAGGATGTCTGGCTCTAGGTCAGTGATCACACCATTGTGATTATCTGGGTCATGAAGATCTTTTTTGTACAGTTCTTCTGTGGATTCTTGCCATCTCTTCTTAATATCTTCTGCTTCTGTTAGGTCCATCCCATTTCTGTCCTTTATCGAGCCCATCTTTGCATGAAATGTTCCCTTGGTATCTCTAATTTTCTTGAAGAGATCCCTAGTCTTTCCCATTCTGTTGTTTTCCTCTATTTCTTTGCATTGATCGCTGAAGAAGGCTTTCTTATCTCTTCTTGCTATTCTTTGGAACTCTGCATTCAGATGCTTATATCTTTCCTTTTCTCCTTTGCTTTTTGCTTCTCTTCTTTTTACAGCTATTTTTTAAGGCCTCCCCAGACAGCCATTTTGCTTTTTTGCATTTCTTTTCCATGGGGATGGTCTTGATGCCTGTTGCCTGGACAAGGTCGTGAACCTCATTCCATAGTTCATCAGGCACTCTATCTATCAGATCTAGGCCCTTAAATCTAGTTCTCACTTTCATTGTATAATCATAAGGGATTTGATTTAGGTCATACCTGAATGGTCTAGTGGTTTTCCCTACTTTCTTCAATTGAAGTCTGAATTTGGCAATAAGGAGTTCATGATCTGAGCCACAGTCAGCTCCTGGTCTTGTTTTTGCTGACTGTATAGAGCTTCTCCATTTTTGGCTGCAAAGAATATAATCAATCTGATTTCGGTGTTGACCGTCTGGTGATGTCCATGTATAGTGTCTTCTCTTGTGTTGTTGGAAGAGGGTGTTTGTTATGACCAGTGCATTTTCTTCGAAAAATTCTATTAGTCTTTGCCCTGCTTCATTCCATATTCCAAGGCCAAATTTGCCTGTTACTCCAGGTGTTTCTTGACTTCCTACTTTTGCATTCCAGTCCCCTATAATGAAAAGGACATCTTTTTTGGGTGTTAGTTCTAAAAGGTCTTTTAGGTCTTCGTAGAACCGTTCCACTTCGGCTTCTTCTGCATTACTGGTTGGGGTATAGACTTGGATTACTGTGATATTGAATGGTTTGCCTTGGAAATGAACAGAGATCATACTGTCCTTTTTGAGATTGCATCCAAGTACTGCATTTCAGACTCTTTTGTTGACCATGATGGCTACTCCATTTCTTCTGAGGGATTCCTGCCCACAGTAGTAGATATAATGGTCATCTGAGTTAAATTCACCCATTCCAGTCCATTTTAGTTCGCTGATTCCTAGAATGTCGACATTCACTCTTGCCATCTCTTGTTTGACCACTTCCAATGTGCCTTGATACATGGACCTGACATTTCAGTTTCCTATGCAATATTGCTCTTTACAGCATCGGACCTTGCTTGTATCACCAGTCACATCCACAGCTGGGTATTCTTTTTGCTTGCCTCCATCCCTTCATTCTTTCTGGAGTTATTTCTCCACTGATCTCCAGTAGCATATAGGGCACCTACTGACCTGGGGAGTTCCTCTTTCAGTATCCTATCATTTTGCCTTTTCATATTGTTCATGGGGTTCTCAAGGCAAGAATACTGAAGTGCTTTGCCATTCCCTTCTCCAGTGGACCACATTCTGTCAGATCTCTCCACCGTGACCCGCCCATCTTGGGTTGCCCCACAGGCATAGCTTAGTTTCATTGAGTTAGACAATGCTGTGGTCCTAGTGTGATTAGGTTAACTAGTTTTCTGTGAGTATGGTTTCAGTGTGTCTGCCCTCTGATGCCCTCTTGCAACACCTACCATCTTACTTGAGTTTCTCTTATTATTCCCTTCCCCATGTCCCTACTACTTATTTTTCTACTTTCAATCACTATGAATTTGGCTATTCCAGGTAACTCATTTAAGTGGAATATCATACGTATTTATCCACTGTGTCTGGCTTGTTTCACTAAGCATGTTTTCAAGATTCACCCATGTTGCAACATGTATCAGAATTTCATTGCTTTTTATGTCTGAATAGTATTCTGTTGTATGCAGATTTCACATTTAGGGTGTATATTCATATGATAACTTCTGGGTTATTTCCACTTTTAACAATTGTGAACAATGTTGCTATGATTGAAAAAAATGCTGCTATTTCCTTTTATTTTGAACTCTCAAGTTATTAATAGCAAATTATATAAACTTCAGTATATAAAAGTAACTGTCCAGGTATGGCAAGTAAAAGGGAAAAAAACCCAGGTGGGGCTGGGTTGACTCCTCTCATTCAGAGTCTATTACAAGCAGCTGACCATTGCTAACTGCTGGCGATGTACCTGAGTGGGACAGATGGCGTCAGGCATAGAGTGTAAAAACAATATTGGCTCTTTGGATTGGAGGAGAGGTGGCTGCAGGTAAAACAGATGAGGACTCTAATACACAAGGGTGACGTGATAAAGATAAATGCCTTCTAAGACGTTTAAAACCTACTAGACAGTTTTGTACAATATCATTGTGATAGTAGACACACGAAATGAAAGAAAAACCACTGGTACAAAGGGATGGATGACTCAGGAGCAAGCCTAATGTCACAGAGGGAAGACAACTATGCTTACATTTGAAATGAGATATAGACAACAGTTACGAAAGAGATGAAGGATAGACCCTGTAGTATCCAAGGACCTCCATGTGGGCCTATCATCATCATACATAAACTGAGAGTCCTGTATCTTGGGGCTTTAACTATTTAACTGTAGATTCATCATAGCCACAGTTAACATCCCGGCAAGGTTTGTAGTGAAAGAGGAGAGTGAGAAAGTTAGCTTAAAATTCAACATTCAGAAAACGAAGATCATGGCATCCAGTCCCATCACTACATGGCAAATAGATAGGGAAACAATGGAATCAGTGAGAGACTTTATTTTGGGGGGGCCCCAAATCACTACAGATGGTGACTGCAGCTGTGAAATTAAAAGATGCTTGCTCCTTGGAAGGAAAGCTATGACCAACCTGCTGCTGCTGTTAAGTCGCTTCAGTTGTGTCCGACTCTGTGCAACCCCATAGACGGCAGCCCACCAGGCTCCCCCGTCCCTGGGATTCTCCAGGCAAGAACACTGGAGTGGGTTGCCATTTCCTTCTCCAATGCACAAAAGTGAAAAGTGAAAGGGAAGTCGCCCAGTCGTGTCCGACTCAGCGACCCCATGGACTGCAGCCCACCAGACTCCTCCATCCATGGGATTTTTCAGGCAAGAGTGCTGGAGTGGGGTGCCATTGTCTTCTCTGATGACCAACCTAGACAGCATATTAAAAAGCAGAGGCATCACTTTGCCGACAAAGGTCCATCCTGACAAAGCTATGATTTTTCCAGTAGTCATGTATGGATGTGAGAGTTGGACCACAAAGAAAGCTGAGCACCAAAGAATTGATGCTTTTGAACTGTGGTGTTGGAGAAGACTCTTGAGAGTCCCTTGGACTGCAAGGAGATCCAACCAGTCCATCCTAAAGGAAATCAGGCCTGACTATTCATTGGAAGGACTGATGATGAAGCTGAAACTCCAGTACTTTGGCCAACTGATACAAAGAACCAACTCATTGGAAAAGACTGTGATGCTGGGAAAGTTTGAAGCTGGGAGGAGAAGGGGATGACAGAGGATGAGATGGCTGGACAGCATCACCGACATGATGGACATGAGTTTGAGCAAGCTCCAGGAGTTGGTGATGGACAGGGAAGCCTGGCATGCTGCAGTCCATGGGGTCGCAAAGAGTCGGACACAACTGAGCAACTGAACTGAAGCTTTGTAGTAGATATCTACAAACTGATTCTAAGATTTATACAGAAAGAAAATGGTAATGGAATAGCCAAAAGTTTTGAAAAAGAAGCATCAATTCTTTATTTAGGCATATTGCATACTATTCTATCCACCTGTGTCCATATATTCATCTAAATCTGAGTGCATACTGATGCCTCCAACTCTAGTCCAGTACCATATGCCTTATTCCAGCCTTCTCCCCTTGCTTGTCTGTAACTTGCCCCACCACAGTGAGACCTTTATCACTTTCTCAACTGCTGTACACACGTACAGCTAGTTCAGAATTATTAACTCACACCCTCTGAAGAAACAAACTTACTAGAAAGAGTACTATCATTGGCACTCTTCCTTTTTTTAACGCAGTCTTCCAAATTCCAGCTAATAACGCTGTTTTTCAAAGTTACTCCCTTTTGCCTCTCCCTCTTCAGGGAGGTCAGGTCATACATTTGTAAAGTTGGTGACACAGTCTCATGTGCACAGTTCTTTGACCCCTGCTTGGCCGTACAAGAAGAGCAGAAATAAGCATCAGCGATAGTGATGTGACAGCAAGAGGGACTGAAATAGGACAGTATTAGAATAGGAACGTACAGAGTGGGAAGCTCCGAGTAGAGCCAAAAGATAGCCTGGTAAAGTTGAGGGTGGGGATGGGAGAAGAAAAAGAACACAGAAATGAATCTGGCAACCCCATCAAATCAAACATGAGAACGAATCAGAAAAGAAAGTGGACAAGAGGGACTGGCATAGGTAAGAGAGAAGAGATGAAATGCACAGGTCAGGATTGAACATTGTGAGAAAGGCAGGGAGAAGCAATCAGATGCCACTTGTCTTCTCTTTCCCTGTCCCCTCTGTGTCCTCCCTCAACCAAGGGACACAGCATGGTGGGTTTCCCTTGTCACTTTCAGCTGCCACAACCCAGCCATTTCCCTTCCAAATTTAGGGCTGCCATGATGATGTGAGTGATGCTAGATAAGAGAATGTCTCTTTCCAAGAACTTCCCTCCACACCCTGATAAAGCCCACTGAAAATAGACTTGTCTGCATTAACACATCCATTTGGCCATGAGGTTGGTAAAAGATCAGGGTTGTGAGTGAGTTCTTCTCACAACTGCCAGCTGAGACGATCTACACAGGTGTACTGTCTCTGTTGGACCTTGGGTCAGGAATCTCAGAAAAGGTTAAATCCTGAAATTGGATGTGGCATCATGCAGAGAAATAATTTAAGCAGTGGTTGTTGGGTCATATGATAGTTTTATTTGTTATTTTTTAAGCAATCTCCATATTGTTCTGCATAGTAGCTGTATCAATTTACATTCCCTCCAACAATCATATGACCCACCAATCCACCACTGGGCATAAAACCTGAGGAAACCATCATTGAAAAAACCACATGTACCCCAATGTTCACTGAAGCACTATTTATAATAGTTAGGACATGGAAGCAACCTAGATGTCCATCGACAGATGATTGGATAAAGAAGTGTGGTACATACATGCAATGGAATATTATTCAACCATGAAAAGGAATGCATGAGTCAGTTCTAATGAGGTGGATTAACCTAGAGCCTATTATACAGTGAAGTAAGTCAGAAAGAGAAAAACAAATGTCGCATATTAACACATATATATGGAATCTAGAAGGATGGCACTGATGAGCCTATTTGCAGGGCAGCAATGAAGATGCAGACATAGAGAAAAGACTTGTGGACACAGTTGGGGAAGGACAAGGAGGGGCGAAAATTGAGAGAGTAGCACTGAAATATATACATTACCATATGTGAAACAGATAAGCAGTGGGAATTTGCTGCATGACACAGGGAGCTCAAACCCGGTGCTCTGTGACTATCTAGAGGTGTGGGATGCGGTGGGAGATGGGAGGGAGGTTCAAGAGGGAGGGGACACATGTACACCTATGGTTGATTCATGTTGATGTATGGCAGAAACCAACACAATATTGTAAAGCAATTATCCTCCAATTAAAAATAAATAAATTTTTAAAAAATAATAATTAAAGCAGTGAAAAACTCAGGAAAGAATGGAATAATATAGGGGAAGGTGACCCAGAACCTATAATCAAACATTTAAGTCAGCTGTCAAGAGAATGAATTACACTTTCCTTGTCTATCCCACCCAAATATAAGTGTTCTAAAAAAATCACATATATTGTGTATATTTATACTTGTAAAATTTATTTTGTGAAACTCATTTCAACCACAGTAATGTGTATAAATGTATATATCCTTTTAAAATGTTAAAGTGACTCCTACGTAGGAACCATCCAGCTATAACATTGAGCACTGTCAGTGCCTTAAAATTCCCTCACAGGTCACAAACTATTTGATGATGAAAAGGCTCTGGTTTCTGATCTCAATCAGTGCTTCTAGGTTACTCAGGCCTGTGATGATGAGTACATGATGGTCCTTAGGACAGAGATAGTCCTTAAGGAGATGACAGTATCATTTCATGGTGTCTCAGAAGACCTCAATGAATCTGTTAAAGAGGTCACCACTAAAACCATCAGTGATGCTACCCTGTTGTACTCAGCGGCCTGCGTTTGCTTGGGTTTCACAAAGAGGAACAAGCAGCTGCCACAGCGGATGACAACAAGGGTGAAGTGGGAGGCACATGTAGAGAAGGCTTTCTGCCGCCCAGAAACAGAGGGGATCTTGAGGATGGAGATGATGTAGGTGTAGGAGATAATTGTGGGGGTAAAAGCACCAATAATGAAAACAGCCATTAAAAACAGAATAAACTCTGTGAAAAGACTGTTGTCACAGGATAGTTTGAGCAGTTGCCCTCGGTCACAGTAAAAATGGTCTAGCACATTTGATTTGCAGAAAGTAAGATGAAACGTGGCAAAGACTGGCCAGATTTGAAACAGGAACCCAAACACCCAGGACACAATTACCGCCCAGAGACAGGTATATCTGTATCTGTATTCATAATGATGTTGTACCGCAGAGGGTTACAGATGCCACATAGCAGTCTGTAGCCATTGTTCCCATTAGTATGAACTCTGACGTTCCCAAAGACAGGTACAAATACAGTTGTGCACAACAGGTAGTCAAAGATATTGCCTGCATCCCAAGAAGGAGCAGACCCCAGAGCATCAAGGAGACAGCTGCAGATGTGGTCAGCATCTCTAAGACAGAGGTGATCCAGGAAGTAATACATGGGGGTCTGCAGACATTTATCAATATAGACCCTCAAGACGATGACCAGGTTTCCCATCACTGTCACTGAGTAGAAGAGGATGAAGGTAGCAAATAACATATGGTGTAATTGTGTAATTCCTGGGAGCCGGGGAAGTCTAAGAGATAAAATTAAGTAGCACTGGTATAATTCCCCACCACTTAGTTTTGAGTGCTTGTTCCTTCTGATATCTAGACAGCAAAAGAGAGAGAGAACACTGTGACTGATCTCAGAAAAGCAGAAACAGTTCTAAGTAGAGAAAATATTCCCCCCTGGTTGATAAGCTCTACAACATGACTAGGAAGGGTTCATGCCCTAGTGTTCTTCTACATGGTCAGTACTAATTATTTCTAAGAATATACATGATGTATGAAGAACAATGAACCTGGCCAAGAAGATGAGCCCAGTCACCCACACTGTACCATAGGCAAGGCTCCTCTGCCCAGCCTGCATGACTGCATCTGTCCATCCACAGGGCACCATGACTTCCCCTTTGCTCCCAACAGCCTCCCAGGCCACCCCACCCCCCAACAGTGCAGTCCTTTTTACCACGCTCTCCCTTCCATCTGGGATGGAACTACCTGCTCCACCAAATGCATTGTGTCCTATGAGCCTGCTTCAGTACCACACCCTGTAGAAAAGTACCCCCACAGCCACCTCAATTCTACCCAGGGCTGGCTATCTGTTGGTTTTTCTTGAAATAGGGTCCATTGGCACTACATTCATTTTAAAGCTTTTTCTTTATGTCTTTCATCATTGGTGTCACTGGTGGGCATGGGAGTGGGGATCAATTTGAGGATTTTCTGTGAGATAGTGAGGGCAAGGACAGAGTCTCCCTTAATCTATGGGCCAACTAGTTGCCTAGCTGAATTACCACTTTCTTCCACTCTGTTTTTGGGAGTGAATATCAGCTTCGCTTTTCTCTTCAGTGGACGTGTTTTCTCATAGAAGGCAGACTGGCCAGCACTGGCGTTAGTCAGTCAGGAGTCTCTCTCTCCCAGGCTCTAAGACCAATAATCACCAGATTCACAGGAGGAGGGTCCAGAGGAGGGCACACGTGGACTTACATCCTCGGCTTCCACCTGTCCTGCATCTTCCTTGTGCTGGAATGGGGAGACAAGAGGCTAAAGGTCTGATTTCAACATCCCCTCCCTTCAAAACCTTAGATCCAGCAGGGAGTCAAGGCTGCCAAATGTGAACTCTGGGTCCAGCCCAGGCTATACATATAAGTGGTCTTGGACTTGATCTAACAGAAAGTTCAGAAAGTCTCCCCAGAGACATTCTTCCTTCTACAACCAGTTTTTTCCTCCAAAATCTTATAAAAGAGTAAAGACTGAGCTGTCAGTAACATGAAATGGACCCAAGGATCTGAGCCCCTTAGGATTTCTGGGCTCCTCCCTCATTTCCTTCAGGCCTTTGCTCAAGTGCCAAAGCTCAGGGAGCCTTTCTTCATCATCCTAAGAGAACACATACCATCCTTTACTTTCTACCACCTCACAAGGATCTGTTTATCTCCTTAGTTCCTATCACCTAAAATGATGTTTACTTTTGGCTTATTTCCTGTCTCCTGTTTTATAATGTAAGCAACATGAAAGCAGAAATTTTGTCATGCTTACTTATGGTTTCTGATACTCAGTGAATACTTTTGAATGAACAAGTCAATGAATCAATCAATTAAGGAAAGAATCTATGAACAAAGCATATCTAGTCTTGGCTTTGGCCAATTTTGAAGCAAACCTGCCCTGCTGTCTTCACTGAAACACTGCCCTGTCAACATGCAGCCCTCTCTCTGGAAATCTCTTATAAAAGGCAATTGAGTAACAAGGGTAGATTTGTTGGGAGAACCTAATTGTCTGCCTTCCACAATTTCTGTTTTGTTGTTGTTCAGTCACTAAGTCATGTCTGACTCTGCAACCCCATGGACTGCAGCATGCCAGGCTTTTCCTGTCCTTCATCTTCACCTGGAGCTTGCTCAAACTCATGTCCATTGAGTCAAGGATGCCATCCAACCATCACATCCTCTGCCACCCTCTTTTCCTCCTGCTTTCAATCTTTCCCAGCATCAGGGCCTTTTCCAATGAGTCGGCTACTCACATCATGTAGCTAAAGTAGTGGAGCTTCAGCTTTTTTGTTTAGCCGGGACTAAATGAACACAAAGACAAGAGGAGGCTCCTAACCACAGCAAGGAGCTGTGCCTGTGTCCAGCATCACGTCAAGGAAGAGCTGACTCAGCCCTCTGCAATGCAGGGGAATTTGGAGATGAGTCCTTCCACACTGCTGCTGCCCTGGCGCACTCTTCAGGCTCGACGTGTCCTTTATCTAGACACCAGCCAGGACCACAACTTCCCATCCTGATCCTCTCCTACTCTTTCCTTCACAGAGGGGAACCCCTAAAAGAGAACGGGGTCCATCTAGTCAAGGCTATGGTTTTTCCAGTGGACGTGTATGGATGTGAGAGTTGGACTATAAAGAAAGCTGAGCGCCAAAGAATTGATGCTTTTGAACTGTGGAGTTGGAGAAGACTCTTGAGAGTCCCTTGGACTGAAAGGAGATCCAACCAGTCCATCCTAAAGGAGATCAGTCCTGGGTGTTTACTGGAGGGACTGATGTTGAAGCTGACACTCCAGTACTTTGGCCACCTGATACAAAGAGCTGACTCATTTGAAAAGACTCTGATGCTGGGAAAGACTGAGGGCAAGAGAAGGGGACGACAGAGGATGAGATGGTTGGATGGCATCACCAAGCTATGGTTCATGGGGTCGTAAAGAGTCGTACATGACTGAGTGACTGAACTGAACTGAACTGAATACAAAACTATATTAATCAAAACAGCATGGTGCAGGCATAAGAAAAGATGCGTGACAAACAGAATAGAATTGAGAATTCAGAAATAAACCCATATGGCCAACTGATTTTCAACAAGGGTGACAAAAATAATGTGGAAAGAATAATTTCTATAGCAAGTGGTCCTGGGACAACTGGATTTCCACAGGTAACAGAAACAAGTTGGACCCCTATTTCATGCCATTTATAAAAATTAACTCAAAATGGATCTATGACCTAAATATAAAAGGTAAACCATAAAAATCTCAGAATAAAACATAGAGGTAAATCTTGATGGTCTTGAATTTGTCAATGGCTTCTTAGATATCAAAAGCATGGGAAACAAACAAAAAAACAGATGCATCAAATTCATCATTTGAAGAATTCATTTTAATGAATTTTAGAATTTACTAAAATTGAAAATGTTTTTTCATCAAAGGAGAGAATCAAGAAAATGAAAAGACAACTTACATAATAGGATAAAGTATTTTCAAATCATATATATATAAGAGTTTACTATCCAGAATATAGAAATAATTCCTACAACTCAACAACAGCAACAAAAACAAATCAATGCCCCCAAAATGCACAATGGTTTAAATAATCATTTCCTCAAAGAAGATACATAAATCACTAATAGGAACAACAAAAATGTTCAACATCACTAGTCATTAGGAAAATGTAAATCAAAACCACAGAGAGAAACCATTTCACACCTTCTACAATTAAAACAAAGGGAAAACAATAAGGACATGGAGAAATTGGAATCTTCATACAATGCTGATGGGAATGTAAGTGGTCCAGCTGCTGTGGAAAACAATCTAGCAGTTCCTTAAAAAGTTAAACATAGGATTACCATATAACCCAGAAATTCCACTTATAGGCATATACCCCAAAGAATTGAAAACAGGGACACAAACGGACATTTGTATGACAGTGCTCATTGGAGCATTATTCATAATAACCAAAAGGTGGGAAAAAATTCAAGTGGCCCTCAGCAGATGAATGGATAAATAAAATGTAGCATACACATAAAATATAATTTTATTTGGCCATATAAAGGAGTTGTGATAACATGGATGTACTTGAAAACATTATGTTAAATCAATCAAACAAAAGGACAAATACTGTATAATAACAATAATAGGCAAATTCTGAAACAGGTTAGAGGTTAGCGGAGGTTAGAGACAAGTTAGAGGTTAGAATAGGTTAGAGATTCTCAGGGGCTTCAGGCAGAGGAGAATAGAGAATTCTTGCTTAATGAGTAGTTTCTGTTTGGTGTGATGAAACAGTTTGGAAATATTGGCAATGACTGCACAACATTGTGAAAATAATTAATGTAATTAACCGTACTGGTTTTACAGTTGTGTGTGTTTGGTCGTTTCAGTCGTGTCCGACTCTTTGAGACCCTATGAACTGTAGCCCTCCAGGCTCCTCTGTCCATGGAATTCTCCAGGCAAGAATACTGGAGTGGGTTGCCGTCTCCTCCTCCAGGGGATTTTCCCAATCCAGGGATCGCACCTGCATCTCTTATGTCTCCTGCATTAGCAGGTGCGTTCTTTACCACTGGTGCCACCCAAGAAGTCCCAGTTTTACACTTTAAATTATTTAAATAGTAAATGGTATGCTATATTTATTTACCACAGTAAGAAAAAGAGACCTTGACATGAGGAGTATTTAAGAGAGATGGGAAAAAATGGCAAACGGGCTTCTGTCAAAAATGTTCTCTTCATCTTGAAGTCTTCATGAGACCCTATTCCCCAGATGATCTTGGCACTACCCATCCCCCAATATCCTTTGGCCATTGTAATGGGAACCTAAGTAAGAGAGAAATAGAGAATCTGCCACCCATCCAACCTCATGGCCATTCCAGCCTATCCAATATGCATGCATTCCAACTGACTTTTCAGCCATATGCTTCCCTTCAAATCTATGGGGTCACCTCCCTGAGCTGGTAGCAGTGAGAGGTAAAGGGTAAAGTGTCAAAATGCAGAGGTGGAGAGTTATAAAAGTGATAAATATGTTTAGCTTTGCTTTGGGATAAATATCTACTGATATATTAAAAACTAAAGAAGCTCATGTTGAAAATTAAAACTGTATAAAAAGATAGTTAAAAATTAAATGTCTCTCTAAAGATGTCCCATCTATATAACCATGTGCTTTTTTAAGTAGTATTCCATCACACATACTGTCCTGAAACTTGTTTTTTTCCATGTAATACATTGTAGCACATCTAAGTCTACTGTGAAAGTCTACTCTACTGTGAAAGTCACTCAGTCATGTCTAACTCTTTGAGACCCCATGGACTACACAGTCAATGGAATTCTCCAGGCCAGAATACTGGAGTGGATAGTCATTTCCTTCTCCAGGGGATCTTCCCTACCCCGGGATCGAATCCACATCTCCTGTTTGCCAGGCAGATTCTTTACCACTGAACCACCTGGCAAGCCCCATACTTTTTAAAAGATATAACTGTAAATAATTATGTAAAAATTTTCTATCTTTTATCAGATTGCCTTCCCCTGAATTTTAACAATTTATAATCTCTTGAAAAGAGATTATATTGGGTCTGTCTGCAAAGCCTCCAGGCAAGATTCCATTTCACTCTTAACTCTGTGCAGATCATAGAAATCAATAATTGGATAGAATCTTGGAAGAAGGACATATCCCAGAGGTCCTTGGCCCATGGGAACAATGCTGACAGCCACCCAGGGAGCCTCTGTGCTATTATCTGCCTGTTAGCCTTAGAGCAGCAGTGTTGGGTCATGTGATGACAGATGTGGAAATGTGAAAGGAAGGTTGCTGGCAAATAAAGATATCCAAAGATCATAGACAAGAAACCTTTCAGAACTCCTTTTTCAGAACCAACTTCCTTATATCAGTCCTACATCCTAGATTCCTTAAATTAGACTAAATTCAAGGCCATATTGTTAAGGGAAGCACACTGATTGAAACCACCCACCCTGGCCAGGCACCATAGTAACCATTTGCATGAGTTGTTTTATGACAGGAGATCCTGATAAGGAATACGGAACTAATAAGCCACCACCAACCGGAAGAGTCGGGAAAGGTCTAAAGGAGACACTGTGTGTCCATCCACTTCCAGGAATCCCTCTTGTTAGCATCCATCTTAGCTGAGTGATGCATGCGCCACCAGGAAAGACTAAATTAGAATGATTGGCCAAAGACCACCCGGAAACTAATCCCATCACCATAAAACTGGAGACTGCGAGCCACGCAGCAGAGCAGTTCTCCTGGGTTCCCTTACCCTACTGCTCTCCACCCAGGTGCCCTTTCCCAATAAAATCTCTTGCTTTGTCAGCACATGTGTCTCCTCGGACAATTCATTTCCGAGTGTTAGACAAGAGCCCAGTTTCAGGCCCTGGAAGGGGTCTGCCTTCCTGCAACAATATCAGATCATCAGTAAAAAGAGCCTACTGTTCTGAATTCCATAACTGATTCTTTCATGACTTAGTAAGTTCATGGCTCCTTGTTTCCCTCCAAATTACAGAAAGGAGACTATCTAGGATGAAAAGGAAAAACTATCATGGGCCAGGGAAAACTAAGATCCCTGAAACTGGTAAGCACTATCTTCTATAATCATTCAGGCGGTGAAAATTAAACAGAAACTCTTCACACAGTTACATCAGTTCTCAACTTCCTCCACTTCATTCTGCAAGAAGCAAGTTCAAGATCTTTTTTGTTTAAATGTGGTAAAACATACATGACATGAATCTACCATCTTAACCACTTTTAAGTGCACAGTTCAGTACTGTTAAGCACTTTTGCACTGTTGAGCAATCAATCACCAAAACTCTTTTCACCTCGCAGAACTGAAACTCTGCACCTATGAGACCACCCTCTCACTCCAGCCCCTGGCAACCACCATTTTTCTTCTTTCTCTATGAATCTGATGACTCTCATATAAGTGGAATCATACAGCATTTGTCTTTCATTGACTGACTTCAATTTAGTATAATGTCTTTAAGTTTCATCCATGTTGTAGCATATGTCAAAAATCTTTCATTTTAAAGGCTGAATAATACTCCATTGTATATCTAAACCACATTTGGCCATTCATCTGTCAGTGGGCACTTGGGTTGTTTCTACCTTCTGGCTATTGTGAATAATGCTGCTATGAGTATGGGAGTACAAATATCTCTCTGTTCTCAATTCTTCTAAGTATATACCCATAAGCGGAATTGCTGGATTATATGATAATTCTATTTTTAATTTCTTGAGGAACCACCACACGGTTTTCTATAGGCTGTACCATTTTATAGGCTTTGTGGTGGCTCAGATGGTAAAGCTTCTGCCTGCAATGCGGGAGACTCAGGTTCAATCCCTGGGTTGGGAAGATCCCCTGGTGAAGGACATGGCAACCCACTCCAGTACTCTTGCCTGGAAAATCTCATGGGTGGAGGAGCCTGGCAGGCTACAGTCCATGGGGTCGCAAAGAGTTGGACACAACTGAGCAACTTCACTTACTCATACATACCATTTTACGTTCCCATCAATACTGCACAAGTCAGGCTCTATCCATCATTTTCATTTGTGATGATTCAGGACACAGCACAGCAGATGCTCAGTGCTTTTTTTCCTTCAATAAATTGCACATCCCTAAAAACTAATTTTTTTAAAAAAGAACTGATGAAAAATCTGAATAAGTAAAAATTGAATCCAGACACAAAACAGATTCTCTGCAAATTCTTTCCTGCCATCTTTTTTCAGCCCTTTGCTTAAATAGGTTATTTTCTTAAATATTTATTTCCCAAATGAAATCTTCAAAATCAACTGAAGCATTTTAAAGTGAATAAAATATCATGTATTATCGCCATCAAAAAAAAAAATTAGTATACAATGGTTTCAGTTTCTCCACGTCCTTGTCAACACTTATTTCCTATTTGGGCTTTTTATTGTATTTTGTGGGTGGGGTGGGGGTTGATTTTTTTTTAAATAATAGCCATCCCAGTAGGTGTGAGGTGGTCAGTAATATTTTTGAAAACCATATTGCAACATTTTACTCCCCTGCTTAAAACTCTTCCAATATGTTTCAATGCTCTGAGGGCAACTCTCCAACACCTAGCAAACCCTTCAGTGTTATATAGTAATATGGTCCCAGTCCACTTCTTCCCCATCTCATACTCCCACTTCTTTTGTTTTCTCCCCTCGAGGTACCCTGATATTCACTTGGCTCACTGACCAAGTTTTGCTTCCTTCTCCTGTCTCACAGCCTTTGAACATTCTATTTCCTTTATCTTAGATGTTTTTCCCCTTCCCATCCAGATTTCATAGTTAACTTTTACATTCTGCAGACTCTACTCAAAGGTCACTTAGGAAGGCCTTCTGTGACCCATTTTGTAAATGATGACTGTTGGGCCTTCCCTCTGTACCAGAGGGAGAGATCAGGAAAGAGATCATTCTATTTTTTCTCCCTGCTATATTCACAGTCCCTGTCATGTATTAAGGGAATGATAATATATTTTTGCTTTTCTTTAACTGTAAGTGAAGTTAGGGCTTCCCTTGTGGTTCAGTGGTAAAGAATCTGCCTGCCAATGCAGGAGAATCGAGTTCAATCCCTGGGTCGGGAAGATCCCCTGGAGAGGGAAATGGCAATCCATTCCAGTATTCTTGCCTGGGAAACTGCGTGGACAGAGGAGCCTGGCAGGCTGTGGTCCATGGGGTCACAAAGAGTCAGACATAACTTAGCAAATAAACAACAACAACAAAGTGAAGTTAAGCATATTTTCAGTTTTTAAAGCCATGTGCATATGTTTCTCTGAAAATTGCCTCTTCACATACTTGCTATTTTCCTATTGGTCTAGTGGATTTTCTCTTATGAGTTTTAATAAGTTTTTGTATACAATAAAATAACTATCCTCTTTTATTCTAATATATATTTTAAATATCTTTCTTAGCTTCCTGTTTGCCTTCTAATTTTGATTATGCTTTGGTATGAATTTTTTTTAATTACACAGTATTATTTTTCAATCTTTTCTTTCAAGTTTTGTGTTTTGTTTACAAAGTCCCACTCCAAGATTATATTCTTTTGTTTCTGTTAAATGTTTTCTCTTGTACTATTTTTTATACTATAAGTGATCTTTACTGCTTTCTTTTTTCTCTTTCAGTTTTTGTTCAATAAACTTTGCTATTTGTACAGAGAGAGCTTTACATTTGTTTTAAACTGTCTGGTGACTATCCTTTAGTAGTTCA
Source organism: Bos grunniens (assembly GCF_055505025.1). Taxonomy (NCBI): domain Eukaryota; kingdom Metazoa; phylum Chordata; class Mammalia; order Artiodactyla; family Bovidae; genus Bos; species Bos grunniens. The sequence continues at coordinate 15,097,895 of NC_141168.1, forward strand.
GTGCAAAAATATATGACTTCTGTTCAGTATACATATATTCAATCTACTTTAATTCTTGCCCAAATGAGTTATTCATTACTATCATAATAAATTGTAAGAATACTATTGCCGGGGTCCAGCCCCGGTTGGATCCAGGGATTCCCTCAGGAGGACGGCGTCAGTGACTGAGAGAAATAGAGAAAGAGATAAAGAAAGAATTTTGCAGTTAAGAAAATAGAGGAGAGAAAAGAGGCTGATGTTCCTTGGTTTACACAGAAAGCCAATAAAGCCCCAGCACGGGACTTCCTCTGTTCACGTAGGCTGCAGGCGCCCTCTCGAATTGCTGAAGGTGCCCCACCTTAGGCACCTTCTCGAGTGGGTCTTAGAAGCCCAGGCAGGAAAATGAACTCAGAGGGCCCCTGCGCTCCAGGGAATCAGCCTGAAAAGGAAAAGGAAAGAGATAGAATGACATGGGGAGACCAAGCTTGATGAGCATGGCCCACACTTTATTTTCCAAAGTAGTTTTTATACCTTAAGTTGTGCATAGAGGATAATGGGGGGGTGGGGGGTAGAGTCATGCAAGATTAGCAGTCCTTGATCCTTATCGAAGCCAGGCTTTCTTTCTGTAAACTTATCATACGCAAAAGCTTTAGGTGATTTACATCATCTGGCCAGGAGGCCTGTTAACATTTTATGACCCTTTCTTCAGAAAATTTATTTTTCTCTAAAGGTGATTATTCTAACGTCAGGCGCCACCCTCCGAAAGCTTTAGATAAAGTTGCATTCCTATAGGGCAAAAGTGTGGTGGGCTATAACAAGAAAAGAATTAACTCAAGGGTCCAAGGTTACAAACATTAAAGCTACTACTTACATTTCTATATACCAACTATATTAATCAATACACTCCCAGGGACACAGTAGGTAAGGGATATGGAAACTTGGCAGCAAGCATTAGCTCAACAAATAAATCCTCTACTAGTTCTATTCTAACAATTTTAACTCTCTGAGAAGTTCTGCATTGTTAGAATATCTTAAGCTTCCCATGCCTCTCGTGGTTGGGAGGCTATGAACAATCACATGTGTAGCTGCAGGAGTGTGAACAAACCTGTCAGGCAAGCTAGAAAATCATCAGAGGGGTTTGAATTGAAACACTCCTATTATGCCCAGGAGAATTATTAACTAGAGCTCTAAGTTGATTTTCTTCAGAAAAAGGTGGTTGGGGATAGACCCCCATTAATGTCAGAAGAGTTGGTGAAAGTCGTGAAATAGTAAAACAGACAGATTTTGGTTTGGGGGTAGATGCTCGGGCAGGTCCACGGGGCCTCTTGAGTTCTGATTCGCCTTTGCATGTCAGATCCTCTCCACATGACCTTAGTCATGGGTGGGAACTCCTGTGCTGGCTCCTAAAGTACTTTAATTTTGACCAATAAGTAATAAATAGAGAAAATCTTTGAAGTTCAAGGTAGCAAATATTTAATATAGTGAATACGAGGTCAAATAACTTAACTCAAGATCACATGTAATTTACTAGCAAAACAAATTTACTGACCAGAGTCTCCTGATTCCTAGATTAGTATTCATTATTAAGATAAATTCTGTTTTGTGGAGGATATCCTATGAATGGGCTTCCTTTGTGGCTCAGCTGGTAAAGAATCCGCCTGCAATGTGGGAGACCTGGGTTCAATCCCTGGGTTGGGAAGATCCCCTGGAGAAGGGAAAGGCTACCCACTCCAGTTTTCAGACCTGAAGAATTCCATGGGGTTGCAATCCATGGGGTTGCAAAGAGTTGGACACAACTGAATGACTTTTATCCTATGAATAATGAATTGTCCTACATGATCTTTTAGAACCTACAAATTCTGATATTATAAAATTCAAAGATATCCTTGTAGAAATTGCTTCATTTTAACACATAATAGATGTCAAGTGAATTTTATTTGTCACTCTTATTCTAGTTCAGTTCAGTCGCTCTGTCATGTCCAACTCTTTGAGACCCCATGGACTGCAGCACGCCAGGCCTCCCTGTCCATCACCAACTCACGGAGCCTACCAACATCACAGAGTCGGTGATGGCATCCAACCATCTCATCCTCTGACGTCCCCTTCTCTCACCTTCAATATTTCCCAGCATCAGGGTCTTTTCAAATGAGTCAGTTCTTCACATCAGGTGGCCAAAGTATTGGAGTTTCAGTTTTAGCATCAGTCCTTCCAATGAATATTCAGAACTGATTCCCTTTAGAATGGACTGATTGGATCTCCTTGCAGTCCAAGGGACTTTAAAAGAGTCTTCTCCAACACCACAGTTCAAAAGTATCAATTCTTCAGCACTCAGCTTTCTTTATAGTCCAACTCTTACATCCGTACGTGACTACTGGAAAAACCATTGACTGTATAGTCCATGGGATTGCAAATGCAGATCCGGGTTTGATTCCTGGGTTGGAAAGATCCCCTGGAGAAGGGAAAGGCTACCCACTCCAGTATTTTGGACTGGAGAATTCCATAGTCTCTTCTTGTTCTAGAGTAAACCCCAAATAGGAGAGCTAAATGTAAGACTTGAAAACCAAAACAGAAAGAAAATTTTCCGTTATAATTTTCAAGTATAGAAAGATTTTCTCACTGTGATACAGTATCCAGGCATAAAAGAAATGATAGACACATTTCACTCCATAATTTTTTTTAAGTTTTTAACATTTGCCTGCCAAAATGACCTTAATCAAAGTCAAACACAGAAGACAAATTTGGAGAAAATATTGATGAATTTTACCACAGATAAAAAACTAGTCTCCTGAATATATATATTAAAAGCTTTTAAAGTCAAGAAAATGGATGAAAAGACCCAAAATTAAAAAGTAAAAATATAGAAATAAACAGAGAAAGATACACAAATGGCCCTTACAAACAAGATGTTCAACTCCCTTCACTGTAAGAGAAATTCACATTAAAATTACAATGAGATACCATTTCTAATCTATAAGCCTGACAAAAATGATTTGTTGGGAAGACTAAGGCAGAACAGAAAAAAAAAAAAAAAAAAAAAACTGCTTTCTCTGATGATCAGCTCCTTTGAGAGATGCTCACAGAAGGAGAGGGTAGAGTAACAGTATTTCCATCTACTATGCCGTGGTGAGCTTTAAGACTCATTCTTCTCTATACTAGGAGATTGATATTTGGGGTTATGTCTTGTGACATAGCATCTCCAAGAACACACATAAAAGGAACAGACATTGATGGAGATAAACATGTAAACATAAATAAATATACAGCAGCCTATCACTGATAAAAGTTGGCTGATATGCAAGGCTTAGATAAGTGGGATGCATGAAACTCAGGCAGGGAGGAAAACCTGTAGGTTCCCTCTGATCCACCTCTCTCCCCTTTTTTGCAGGCTCTGCCCCTGCAAAACTCACCACATGGAGTTGCTGGGCTTCTTATACATCGCTGGCTGTCAGAGAAGCCATAGAAGACTAACAAGGAGCTGAATTTGGTCTCTGCCTCTGAATTCATTGAGCAGAAAGATCCTCCCACTTTCCATTAGGAAGAGTAAGGGAAGGTGTAGGGTAAAGGGTCAGGAGTGTTTAGGAATAACCTCTCTTTCTAGAAACTAGTGAGACAGAATAAATGTAACTATCCTAATAATAATCTATTACACTTTATCTAACAATCTACCATTCTAGTTCTATTCAGCTAATCTATGTTCACATACCCTGTACTATCCCATTCTTACTATTTGCCAAATGGTGACTTACCAAATGTTGTCCATATCTTCCTGAATTCAAACTTCTGTTCATGCTGATTCTAATGCTTGAAAGGCCTTCTCTTCCTATCATTGTCTATCAATATTACACTCATATCCTAAGGACTAGTACAAATGATTACCTTTCCAATAACCTGTTCTTCCATCTGCATGTGATCTCTTCCTCCTTGGAATTTCCCAAGCACTCTGTAGTAACTCTCCCCTAGAACTTAGGAGATTCAGCACTCTACCATAGTTATTTGTGGATGTGTCTTATCCAAATTATGCAGCTTTTAGTTCAAAGTTCTTAGTTCAGGTACAGGGTTCACTTTTATAGTCTTCACAGACTCTGGTGCAGTATCTAGCACATTGTACGTATTCAGTAAGATTTTGTTTAAAAGAGAAATAAATGTATATGTGAATAAATAAGGAATTCCTCAGGCTCTCATTTCTAGAAAAGTTTTGTCAACTAAAACTCCAAATGTTATTTGATGTATGCATGCATATATTATGATTTTCAAAAAGAGGTGATGTGTGTCTTAGAGATCTAAGAAGTTTCAGTTTCAGCATCAGTCCTTCCAATGAATATTCAGGACTGATTTCCTTTAGGATTGACTGGTTTGATCTCATTGCAGTCCAAGGCACTCTCAAGAGTCTTCTCCAACATCACAGTTCAAAAGCATCAACTTTGAACAAATTTTAAATTTTGAACAAAACTGAAAAGATCAAATGCCAAGATCTTAGTTTTCTTAATATTTAGTCTTAAGCCAGCTCTTTCACTCTCCTCCTTCACCCTCATCAAGAGGCTCTTTAGTTCCTCTTCACTTTCTGTCATTAGGATGGTTATCATCCACATATCTGAGCTGTTGATGTTTCTCCCACCTATCTTGATTCTGGCTTGTAATTCACCCAGCCCAGCATTTCTCATGATGTGCTCAGTGTATAGATTAAACAAACAGGGTGAGAGCAGACAGCCCTGTCATACTCCTTTCTCGATCTTGAACCAATCAGTTGTTCCATACAGGGTTCTAACTGTTGCTTCTTGACCCACATACAGGTTTCTCAGGGTACAGGGAAGATGGTCTGCTATTCCCATCTCTCTAAGTTTTTCACAGTTTGTCATGATCCACACAGTCAAAGGCTTGAGCATAGTCAATGAAACAGAGATGCTTTTCTGAAATTCCCTTGCTTTCTCTATTATTCAGTGAATGTTGGCAATTTGATCTCTAGTTCCTCTTCCTTTTATAAACCCAGCTTGGACATCTGGAAGTTCTTGGTTCACATAATGCTGAAGCTTAGCATGCAAGATTTTAAGCATGACCTTACTAGCATGGAAGATGAGTGCAATTGTCTGATGGTTAGCACATTCTTTAGTACTGCCCTTACTGGGGATTGGGATAAGGATTGACCTTTTCCAGTCCTGTGGCCACTGCTGGGTCTTTCAGATTTGCTGACATAATGAATGCAACACCTTGAAAGCATCCTCCTTTAGGGATTTAAATAGTTCTGCTGGAATTTCATTGCGTTCAATAGCTTTATTAACAGCAGTGCTTCTTAAGGCCCATGTGGCTTCCATGCCAAAATGTCTGGCTCTGGGTAACTAACCACACCATTGTAGTAATCCAGTTCATTAAGATCATTTTTATACAGTTCTTCTGTATATTCTTTCCATCTCTTCTTGATCTCTTCGGTGTCTACTAGATCTCTACCATTTTTATCTTTTATGGTGCGGAATGCTCCCTTGATGTTTCCAAACTTCCTGAAGAGATCTCTAGTTTTTCTCCTTTTTTTGTTTTCTTATAAAACACTCTTCATTGAAGAAGTCCTTCTTGTCTCTCCTAGCTATTCTTTGAAACTCTGCATTTAACTGTACATACCTTTCCCTCTCTTCCTTGATTTTTGCATTACTTCTTCTATTTTGATAGACAAGTAATCCTCTGTGTTATTGACTATGCCAAAAGCTTTTGACAGTGTGGATCAAAGAAAACTGTGGGAAATTCTGAAAGAGATGGGAATACCAGACCACCTTACCTGTCTTCTAAGAAATCTGTATGCAGGTCAAGAAGCAACAGTTAGAACTGGACATGGAACAACAGATTGGTTCCAAATTGGGAAAGGAGTACATCAAGGCTGTGTATTGTCACCCTGCTTATTTAACTTACATGCAGAGCATTTCATGAGAAATACTGGGCTGGATGAAGCACAACCTGGAATCAAGATTGCTGGGAGAAATATCAATAACCTCAGATATACAGAAGACAACACCCTTATGGCAGAAAGCAAAGAGGAACTAAAGAGCCTCTTGTGAAAGAGGAGAGTGAAAAAGCTGGCTTAACACTCAACATTCAAAACACTAAGATCATGACATCTGGTCCCATCACTTCATGACAAATAGATGAAGAAACAATGGAAACAGTGACAGCCTTTATCTTACTGGGCTCCAAAATCACTGCGGATGGTGGCTGCAGCTATGAAATTAAAACATGCTTGCTCCTTGGAAGAAAAGCTATGACCAACCTAGGCAGCATATTAAAAAGCAGAGACATCACTTTGCTGACAAAAGTCCATCTAGTCAAAGCTATGGTTTTTCCAGTAATCATGTATGGATGTAGAGTTGGACCATAAAGAAAGCTGAGTACTGAAGAACTGATGCTTTTGAACTGTGGTGTTGAAGAAGTCTCTTGAGGGTCCCTTGGACCACAAGGAGATCAAACCAGTCAATCCTAAAGGAAATCAATCCTGAATATTCATTGGAAGGACTGATGCTAAAACTGAAACTCCAATACTTTGGCTACCTGATGCAAAGATCTGACTTACTGGAAAAGAACCTGATGCTGGGCAAGATTGACGGCAGGAGGAGAAAGGAATGACAGAGGATGAGATGGTTGGATGGCATCATTGACTCTATGGACATGAATTTTAGGAAGCTCTATGAGTTGGTGATGGACAGGGAGGCCTGGCGTGCTGCAGTCCATGGGGTCACAAAGAGTCAGACACGACTGAATGGCTGGACTGAACTGAATCCTCTGTATATTGTTTGTGGGAATAGAAATTGGCACAGCCATTGTGGAAAACAGTATGGAAATTTCTCAAAAAACTAAAAATAGAACTATCATATGAACTAGCTATTCAACTCTTAGATACATATTGAAAGAAAATGAAAACACTAATTTGAAAAGATACATACACCCCAATATTCTTAGCAGCATTCTTTACAATAGCCAAGATGTAGAAGCAACCTACATCTTGGCTATTCTATGGAGAAGGCAATGGCACCCCACTCCAGTACTCTTGCCTGGAAAATCCCATGGACAGAAGAGCCTGGTAGGCTACAATCCATGGGGTCCCGAAGAGTTGGACACTACTGATTGACTTCACTTTCACTTTTCACTTTCATGCATTGGAGAAGGAAATGGCAACCCACTCCACTGTTCTTGCCTGGAGAATCCCAGGGACGGGGGAGCCTGGTGGGCTGCCGTCTAAGGGGTCGCATAGAGTCGGACACAACTGAAGTGACTTAGAAGCAGCAGAAGCAACCTAAGAGTCCATCAACAGATAAATGGATGAAGAAGATGTGGTACATGTATACAGTGGAATATTATTCAGCCATTAAAAAAGAATGAAGTTTGCAATTTGCAGCAACATGGATGGATCTGGAGGGCATCATGCTAAGTGAAATAAGTCAGACAGAAAATGATAAATATCCTATGTTACCACTTAGATTATATGCATAATCTAAAAAATAAAACAAAAACTAGTGAATACAGCAAAATAGAAATACACTCATATATAGAGAACACTAGTGGTTACCAGTGAGGAGAGGGAAGAGGGAAGAAACACAATAGGGGTAGAGGATTAGGAGGTACAAACTACCATGTGTAAAATAAATAAGCTGCAAGAATATATTGTGCAGTGCAGGGAATAGAGCCAATATTTTATAATTGCTATAAATGCAATATAATCTTTAACAATTATAAAACTTAAATGATACTGTACATCAACTATATCTCAATTTAAAAAACACAACCACTCAAACAAGTTTTCTTATTCTTCTCTCACAGAAGCCTGGTACAATTTTAAGACTTCTGGTATGTAGAATTTTTACCTTATGGGATTCTTAAAGCCAATGATGTATTTACTTTAGGAGAGACCAAAGAATCAGAATTACAGAAATTTACAGATCTCACTCCACTAATTCATCACATAAAAATTCCTCTCTTAAGCCTAAAGATAACTAGTAGTATGTTCTGTATTGAGTCTGCTTATGATCCTCAAGTTACATTGTACTTTGCACTCACAATTGTAGTGTACTCAACATTCTGGGCCAGTCCTCCTCAAAACCAAGCTGGATCTTACCTCTTATTTAAATGGACAGCAAAGGGAAAGGAGGATTCATCACAGGCAGTTCTGCTTATAGCTAGCTCCATTCACTGACATCCATCAGCACAGGGCACAGACCAAGCTACAAACATTTGATATTCTCAGTAAAGCACAGTACTAGGCAAAGACCAAGGAAACTCATTTCTTGGGTATAAAAGAAGCACTTAACATTTTCTTCCCTGGAGGTAAAAAATCTGCCTGCAATGTAGAAGACCCGGGTTCAATCCCTGGGCTGGGAAGATCCCCTGGAGAAGGAAATGGCAGCCCACTCCAGTATTCTTGTCTGGGAAATCCCATAGGCAGAGGAACCTGGTGGGCTACAGTCCATGGGGTCACAAAGAGTTGTACACAACTGAGTGACTAACACTTTCACTTTCATGTTTAATTCATATGTATCCTCTTTCCAAAAGGAATATAAAGCTGCTTATAAGAAAATACATAGCATAGGTGGGCACCCTATATGACAAGAAAGAAAGATGAAACCAGACATAGGTGGCATACATAGTACACCACCACCCCCCCCCCAGGTCACTTGCCAGCAGTGGGCTTCAGATTCAGTCTAGAACTTTTTACCAGCCAATGAATGATCGCTCCATGTGACTCTGTGTCCAAGAGGCAAAAGCAGATCTGTTGCTTTGAGACAAAGAACAATTCCTTGTACTGAGACTTTCAGTTCACTTCAGTCACTCAGTCATGTCCTACTATTTGTGACCCCCATGGACTGCAGCATGCCAGGCTTCCCTGTCCATCACCAACTCCCAGAGTTTACTCAAACTCATGTCCATTAAGTTGGTGATGCCATCCAACTATCTCATCCCCTGTCGTCCCCTTCTCCTCCTGCCTTCAATCTTTCCCAGCATCAGGGTCTTTTCAAATGAGTCAGCTCTTCACATCAGGTGCCAAAGTATTGGAGCTTCAGCTTCAACATCAGTCCTTCCAATGAATATTCAGGACTGATTTCTTTTAGGTTAGGATTAACTGGTTTGATCTCCTTGCAATCCAACGAACTTGCAAGAGTCTTCTCCAACACCACAGTTCAAAAGCATCAATTCTTCAGTGCTCAGCTTTCTTTATGGTCCAACTCTCACATCCATACATGATTACTGGAAAAACCATAGCTTTGACTAGATGGACCTTTGTTGGCAAAGTAAGGTCTCTGCTTTTTAATATGCTGTCTAGGTTGGTCATACTTTTTCTTCCAAGGAACAAGCATTTTTTAATGGCTGCATCTGCAGTGATATTGGAGCCCAAGAAAATAAAATCTGTCACTGTTTCCCCTTTAAGTTTGTAAAAAGTGAGGACTTAGTGTATTACACATAGGTAAGGAGAATGAAATAGAAGCTATGTAACACACTCAAGATTCTCATTAGGTATAAACAATAAAGCCAGGATGCAAATGCCAGCAGCCCAACTCTATAGACTGAGCCCTTAGAGTGACTAGTTATTATTATCTCTCCTTTTGTACTGACAAGACTAAGGATCAGAGGGTTTAAATAATTTTCCCCCAGACACATAGCTTATTAATAGTTAGGCTGGTTTTTGAAATTAGACTTATCTGATTATACAGTTTCATATCAACTCCTACCATCTACTATTCTCCTTACAAATGAACCTCTTCTCATGTCTAATAAACTTAGAAATATTTTAAGTGGCAGAGCTTTGGGCCTCAATTCAGGAAGATAGGATACAGCCTAAGTGAAATATAAGCTAAAATATTTGTGAATATGATAGATATTTATGGTAGTAGTTCAGTTGCTAAATTGTGTCCGACTCTTGTGACACCCTGGACCGTAGCCTGCCGGGCTCTTCTGTCCATGAGATTTCACAGGCAAGAATACTGGACTGGGTTGCCATTTCCTTCTCCAGGCAATCATCCCAACTCAGGAATCGAACCCAGGTCCCCTGCATTGCAGGCAGATTCTTTACTGACTACACTACAAGGGAAGCCCAATAGATATCTATAGATAAACTAAAAGCCTAGGCAACAAATTCTGATCTTCCCCCTGCGTCAAACACAATGCCATTACAAACTCTTGGAAGATGTTCCAGGGCCCCAAAGCATGAATTCCATCTCCAAATAAAGAAGGTATGCAATGAAGTGTGAATTACTTAATGCATAAATGAATGGACTAAAGTCCCTTTGATATCTTCCCAACCAGTCAAGTCCACTCCCAGCAAGTGTGGCAGGAAGGATGCCGGGGGTAAAGAGGCCAAAAGAACACAACTGGAGACTCTGAGGCTTCTGTAGTGCTAGTATGAACAGCACTATGTGAAGTGTGGTCCAATGACCAGTGGTCCTTAAACTGTTTGTTACTGTTCTGTGAAAAGCAAATTACAAACTGTAAAGTAAATATTAGGAGAAGGAAATGGCAATCCACTCCGGTATTATTGCCTGAGAAATCCCATGGACAGAGGGGCCTGGTGGGCTACAGTCCATGGGGTTCCAAAGAGTTAGATGTGACTTAGCAATTAAATCAGAGAAGGAAATGGCAACCCACTCCAGTATTCTTGCCTGGAGAATCCCGTGGACAGAGTAGCCTGGTGGGCTGCTGTCCATGGGGTCGCACAGAGTCAGACACAACTGAAACGACTTAGCATGCAACAATGCATGCAAAGTAAATCTTTAGAAACATTTATGGAAATCTGGCTTCCTATGAGCTGCTGCTACTGCTGCTAAGTCACTTCAGTCGTGTCCGACTCTGTGTGACCCCATGGATGGCAGCCCACCAGGCTCCCCTGTCCCTGGGATTCTCCAGGCAAGAACACTGGAGTGGGTTGCCATTTCCTTCTCCAATGCATGAAAGTGAAAAGTGAAAGTGAAGTCGCTCAGTCATGTCTGACTCTTAGCGACCCCATGGACTGCAGCCTACCAGGCTTCTCCATCCATGGGTTTTCCAGGCAAGAGTACTGGAGTGGGGTGCCATTGCCTTCTCTGAGATGCAAATCCAGGAGCTGCTACTGAGTGATCTTGAACAAGCTAATACCTCAGGTGTTACCTTTTTAGAATAAAGATGGTCCTTTCAGCAGCAGAGGCAAGGATTAAAGAACTAACACAATTTGAACACTAGGGAAGGAAGGGTGAGAAGAAAGTGGAAGTGAGGTAAAAAGACACATGAAGTAAAGCTAAAGCAAGATGTGATAGACAAAAACACAGCTCAGAGCAGCCCTTGGCAGTTTGGCTCCCCGTCTCATTTCTCATAGGTCAAGGTTCATATCCCAGGATATAACTATTCAGAATTTACGATAGCATCATCTTTCCCTTGACAGTCACCCAGGAAGCCCAAAGCAAGGTCTTAAAATGTTTTTTTCAGACAAGTTTTAAAGTAATATGGCAAGTTGGCCTGGATAGGCTCAGCTTACGGGCTTCCTTGGTAGCTCAGTTGGTAAAGAATCCATCTGCAACGCAGGAGACCCCAGTTTGATTCCTGGGTCGGGAAAATCTGCTGGAGAAGGGATAGGCTACCCACTTCAGTATTCTTGGGCTTCCCTTGTGGCTCAGCTGGTAAAGAATCTGCCTGCAATGCAGGAGACACATGTTTAATTCCTGGGTTGGGAAGATCCCCTGGAGAAGGGAAAGGCTACTCACTCCAGTATTCTCGCCTGGAGAATTCACAAAGAGTCAGACATGACTGAGCAACTTTTGCTTTCACTTTTCAGGGACATGAGAGCTATTCATGAGCATAGCTTCTTGTGGCCTCCAGTCAGCTTGGAATGAGCCCAGAAAAGGTGATAGCAGTATGACCCAGGATACAGGCAGTGCCCTTGGAAAGAAAGAGGTGGTTGAGAGGATCTGAGAAGTTATACATCTGTGTCCATTAAAATGGCCCCACAGACATGCCATGAAAATAAGAATGAATATATAAAGCATTTGTTCTAGCATTAAGTATAGTTAATGCTATATAGCACAAGTATAGCTAGATAGCACAAGCATTAAGCATAGCTTGATGCAGAGATGGAAGAGGTTTTGGAAACTGTATCACTGGAGATGGTTTTAATTGTAGCAACTGAAAGCCTGACTCAAACTATCTTACACATTGAAAGAAATCTAGTAGATGATAAGTGAAAATGTCTAGAGAAAAGGCCTACATTCTGTCACAGTTTTATTAGGACTTCGCTCTACTTCTGGGCAATGCTCTTCTTTTGATTTCTGTGTGTGGGCTTCATCCTTAGGCAGTTTCCCCAGTGGTCACTGCAAAATGACAGCAGCAACTTTGATTCTCATTCATAGGCCATGTTCATATGCCCAGAGCAATGTCTCAACACAGCTCATTCTGTGTTATCCCAACATTGAACATAAATAAAGGGTTTGATGTTTAACACAGGGATTTCACTGCTAAGCTTGGGACAAGCAGGTCACATCCCTAGTGCATTATAATTGAAAATAATAGAGGAGAGTAGAAGTGGATGCTGAGAAGGCAACCACAGCATCCACAGGTTTAACTCTTTTGTTTTGTATATCAAATAAATCTAAGAGCCAAAGCCCAATTATTTTCTAAATTTACATAGTCTGTCAATTCTAATAAAGGAACCACAATCTACTGCATATCATCCCTCACATATTTCCAAAGAAGAAGGTATACAATGAGGAAGGAAATGACTGAGAAGGAAAGATGTGATGTCAGAAGTACGCAAAAGTAGGCAAGTATGTGGTAATAACAGAGGTGGTGCAAGTAGAATAGTTTACCAAGGGAACCAATAGAAATGAAGACCCATAATCAGATTTTGGAACGAACTCTTCAGGACACTGGAATGGGTCTAAGATAAATAAATAAAAACAGAATAAATTAGGGATAAATAGAAGTTAATAGGCACCATTTACACATGAGTTTAGAAAGGATCTTTGAAATAATTTATAAGTTATAGACCCATGAAAGGTGATCTCTCTCATGAGCTAAAGATCAGACATGATTGAATCAGAAGGCTGGAGACAAGATAGTTCTCCTCCACACTGCAGAGGAGACCCAGCCGCCTGACCAGGCCATCCTTCATGTTTCCATTTTTGTTGTGTTCTTCACTTACCACACTGAAATCTGCTGTTTTGTATCAGGGGTCCATTTCAGTGCAATGGACGTGAGCTAAAGAGAAGGGTATGGGATATTAACCCCAATCCATGGAAAGAGAAAAAGGAACCAGAAAGGGAATACAACAGTGATTGGTGGATATGTCAGGAGAGGGAGGTGGACGTGAGGGAAAACAGGGTAGAGGCTACCTGAAGTTACTGATAAACCAAGTTAAATGTGGGACAGAAATGAAAAGGCTTTGCAACCATATGCAAGATTGGGGCTTCCTTGATGGCTCAGATGGTAAAGAATCTGCCTGTGATATGGGAGATCTGGGTTCAGTCTTCTGAACCCACTCTAGTATTCTTGCCTGGAGAATCCTAAGGACAGAGGAGCCTGGTGGGCTACAGTCCATAGCCTTGCAAAGAGTGAGACAGGAATGTGACTAACACTTTCACTTTCTTCCATATACAGAATTGAGTTTAGAAGAAATTGACCGGATAAGTAGAAAGGTATTCACACTCTCCACAAATTAGTAGATTGATTAACTGTCCATTCATGTGTTAGTCTCTCAGTTGTGTCTGACTCTTTGTGACCCCGACTGTAGCCCACCAGGCTTCTCTGCCCATGGGTTTTTCCAGGCAAGAATACTGAAGTGGGTTGCCATTTCCTTCTCTAGAGGATCTTTCTGACCCAGGAATCAAACCTGGACCTTCCCCATTGCAGCAGATTCTTTACCATCTGAGCCACCAAGGAAGCACATTCATAGATAGATAAATAGATAGATACAGGCAATGATTTACCCTTCCCTTTTACATTGGAGAGCAAGGTGAGATAGAAAGAAGGCAATTCATACCAGGAAAATCCAAAGTCAGAAGATATGAAGAAGCAAAAATGCCCAATGGTTGAAGTACTGGTGACCCAATCAATAAGACAGGCTTGCAAGTAGAGGGCCTGATTCAATCTAGAACAACTGCAATGGGATAAAGACATTGAGAACTGTAAGAATGAGGCCAGGAAAAGGAGGACAGAAGTACAGATAGGTTGTTAGGAAAATCATGCCAATGAAAAGTTCAGGTTGCAACTAGCTCAAATGGCTGAGGACAATATACCATCTGGCATATCCTGGAAGGACAGAGAATATCTCTTAACAACTTGGAGTAGGAATTAAGTAGGCAACAAAAAATGAAACAGTTGGAAACTGTTAAAATTACTAACTGTTGCCAATTCCTGAATCCCTCCTATGCATTCCAATATACTTAGCACTTAACACATTATCTCTGATCACCATGATAGTCTTAAAAGGAATAATGGCTTTGATTTTGAGAAGCTTTGTGAAAGTAAGCAATTTATATCAATCAGCAGTTTGAACAAAAGAATCCCAATATTTCACTACACTGGACAAAATAAAAATGTGTTTTACATTTCAGATACTAAAATTTCTTGATCACTCAGTATTTTATATAAAAATTAGCAGATTTTAGATCAAAATCAGTTTACTCTATCATGGATTAATGAAACTTGATATGTGGAGAATATATTTGTGGAACGACAAACAAGTGTCTTTTGGGTGTGCTTGAGAATAAAAGCATGTGCTCACAAATATATGCATGGCCTAGAGAATGCATTCAGGGTCATGAATGAAATCTCTCAGCCAAAATCCTCATGAATTTTACTATTGCATTTCCCTGTAAGAAAGGAAAATGTATTGGAAGGAAAATATATTGGGGAAAAAAACAATCCAACCACTTATGAAATCCTTGATATTTGTAATATGAATTACAAAATTCATATAAACCCATATTCCAAAATTACACTGACCTATGGGTGGCCTCAGCAAACCTCAGAAAATTTTGATTTCACAGATCTTTTAAGTAGGTAATGGAAACATTAACTATAACACCCATACACACATACACTCTCTTTGTCTCTCACTCACTCACCCAGGAGACATTTGGTCACTAGAAGAATTACTAAATCATCTAACTAATTTCAGCAAATTACTGCTCAGGTATGTGGTTTGCATCATGCCCAAACAGACTCCTAGTAGTTATTGTTCCTCATATCCACTTGTCTTCTGTGTTCTTAGCATAAAACAGGCAGTATTTTAACAGAAGTATCTGAGTTGGTAGGACTACACTTCTTGAGACCAGCATCCTGTTTTCAATGTTATAAACACTTGTTCGTGAGCTGGGAATAAGCAAAGAAGTAGTTAAAGAAACTAGAGAAATGTCAACACCCAGGAGTCATCAGTGATTTCTCTTGACACTCCATGCAAGCATAGATCCTAGGAAAAATTGGGACTAAGATACAGAAAGTCGTTTCCATGGATCAGCTGGGATGTAGGGAGGGTGTCAATGGAGTTGCGAATCAGCTTATGTAGAAATAATGCTCCTGATCCATGGAATGTGGCTGTAGATGTTAGTGAAGACAGCAGAATGATCTGTCAGAAAACATCCAGTTGTCCAAGACATAATTCCTTGTAATTTATTGCCACATGTGGCTGGTGCAGCTGTGGTCACCTGCCAGACAGAACAGAGGGGATCAGAACTTCCTTCCCACCTGGAAATTTGTCAACTCTTGAACAAAAGCAAAGGCCACTATATCTGCCATGCAAAAGGACCTGGGATACAATAGTGTGAAAGCTTTCCACTGCATTAACCACTGCTACCTCCCACTCATCCCTGGACAGAAATTTCAAAATGATAACTGGAAGACAGCCTTACACTCCTCAACAATCTATTTCTCTCATCTCTCACATAGGATGGAGGAGACAGAGTCATCATTCTTCAGCCCTTTACTCTCTGAGCTCTCAGTCTGTCTGCAAAATACAGACCCTCATGAAGGATGAGGAGTAACAGAGACACAAAGACAAAGAACAGAGACTGAGCTTATGGGCAAATGAAATGAGAAAGGTTACCTGGCACTCATCTGTGTTTTTTCTTAAGTGTCCCACACAGAACACGTCTTCAAAGAACTTTTTATGCAGTAATGTTCTGCAGACCAAATCAGTACTCAGTTCAGTCATGAAGCTTTGCAGGTAACCTCTTCTATTTCCTAAGCATAATAAATAAAGGAGACTTTCATTCCTCTTTTCATTTTCATAAGGTATTTTGCCTCCCTCTCCTTCAGGGCTTCTTTTCAGTTAGAATAGACTGCAGAGAAAGAACATGGATTAAACATGTCCTCCTGTTTATTTATCATCTTTGAAAGATGATCAGCATCAAGGTGTGGTACCAACCAAGACACTCCAAACAATATCTGAATCCAAGCTCTGCCATCATGAAGTTTATGACTTTGGACAACTAGTTAACCTCCCTGAGTCTCAGTTTCCTCATTTATAAGATATAAATCCTAAGAAAACTGATCTACATGATATATGATGATGACTGAATAATACATATAGGATGCTTAGTGCCTGGGACATAATTAGTGTTCAACAAATGGTAGCATCTGTCATTGTTGTAAGTGATAACCATATCACTGACAGGCAGGTAAAGGAAAAATATGATTTTCATCAATTTGCAAATTAAGATTCAGAGAAGTTAAAGGATCTTTCAGTAATCATATAATAAATGGCAGAACCAAAACTCAAACATAAATCCCTGAGCCTCAGCCCTCTGCTGTGTGTACCAATGTGATACATACATGCAACACATTGATTTAGGATTAGATTCCCAAAGCCCTAAAGGAGATGACCCCTTCTATTCTAAAGAGCTGACACCATTGCTCTATTTCTCCCGTTACAACTGGATGCTTAAAAATTAGTTCCAATTCCTTCCCCTGACTCCTCAGAGATCCTGAAGATGTGAACATATCCAAGAATACAGCTAACTATTCTTTTTTGACAATCACTCACCAAAAGATCTTTTATCCTCCACCCAGGTGTAAACCAAGCAATCTGCAATGTCACTTGAATTGGAAACAGGCAACTGAAACATGCTGGTAGAGAAGAAGGTGAGAGGTACAGACAACTTTATCAGCATAAGATCATTTTTAGGAGAAGTGAAAGTGAAGTTTGGGTGAATGATGACCTCCTCATAAGGCAGAATCTCCCCAATTAACTCTTGAAAAGTGGTGGCTCCACCAGTTAAGATAACCTGGAGATCTCTGGAAAATGGAGAGAAAAAAATGTTGATACTATCTACTATCACATATCACATATCACAAGGCTAATCTCTCTCTCTTTCTTTCTATCTCCCTCACACACACACAGTCATGTGCACTTTCCTTCCATAGTAATCCATTTAAGCTCCTCTCATCTTTGTCCATCTAAACCTTTATGCGTAGCTGCCACTGTGGTCAGGTAGGTTGTCTGCCATAAAACGTAGTGGGTTGCCATTGTTGTTGTTCAGTTACTCGGTCATGTCCAACCCTTTGCAACCCCAGGCACCGCAGCATGCCAGGCTTCCCTATCCTTCACTGTCTCCCACAGAATTTGCTCCAACTCATGTCTATTGAGTTGATGATGCCATACAACCATCTCATTTTCTGTCACCCCCTTCTCCTGCCCTCAGTCTTTCCCAGCATCAGGGTCTTTTCTAATGAGTCAGCTCTTCGCATCAGGTGGCCAAAGTATTAGAGCTTCAGCTTCAGCATTAGTCCTTTTCATGAATATTCAGGGTTGATTTCCTTTAGGATTGACTGGTTTGATCTCCTTGCTGTCCAAGGGACTCTCAAGAGTCTTTTCCAACACCACAGTTTGAAAGCATCAATTCTTCAGCACTCAGCCTTCTTTATGGTTGCCATTAACCCAGACTATAATGTGAATGGTACCTCCAGGACGTAAGCATACAATAGCTTGGTCTCCAATTTTAGCATATTTCCAGGGAGAAGCTTAAATCTGACACCCAGAAATAGCTGAAAGAAGTGTACAAGTAGATAGTCAAGGTTTCTCTGAAAGTAGCTTCTTTAAGTGGACTTCTTTGGGTGTTAGGGGTAAACAAGAAATATGAGATTGTACAAACGAAATAATTAACAGCTTAGAGAGTTGAAATATTTTAAAGCTAGGGAGGATCATCCAAATATGCTATGCTCTACTCATCTCAGTCAAAAATTCACTGTTTACAGGGTTTTCTGATGGTCCTTTACAAGAATAAGAGTCAAAAATACTGGATGTTCCACTGAGATCCAGTTGAAATCCACTCGCTAACATGGCTCAAGATTCTAAATTTAGAACAGGACACTTCTCTGAGGCCCCTGAGTCTCCCACTCAGGGGTCTCTCCAACCATAACAGTGAAATAAATACCATATCGGTACTGAACACCACTTTTCTGCTGCAATCTCAAATGCTAAATTTATTTGTCTCCTAACAGCAGTATAATTTGCCTCAATCTATTCTTGTCACTCTGTTGGGAGTTTATAAGATAAAACTGTGGTGCTGGAGAAGACTCTTGAGAGTGCCTTGGACTGCAAGGAGATCAAACTAGTCAATCCTAAAGGAAATCAATCCTGAATATCCATTGGAAGGGCTGATGCTGAAACTGAAGCTCCAATACTTTGGCCACCTGACGCAAAGAGTCAAGTCACTGGAAAAGACCCTCATGCTGGGAAAGACTGAATGCAAAAGGAGAAGGGGACAGCAGAGGATGAGATGGTTAGATAGCATCCTGACTTAATGGACATGGAGTTTGAGCAAACTCCAGAAAATAGTGAAGGACAGGGGAGCTTGGCATGCTGCAGTCCATGGGATTGCAAAGAGTCAGACACAACTTTGCAACTGAACAACAACAGCATCATAAAATATATTTATAATTAAAAGTCTACTTATATTGAAGAAAATTCATAAGTAAACAGATGATTCTTGGGCAAATTATGATAAGTGAATTTCAGCTTAAAACAACTCTATGGCATGGAGGAGGGCTTTCCTGATGGCTCAGTGGTAAAGAATCCGTCTGACCATGCAAGAGACACCAGTGTGGTCCCGGGTCTGGGAAGATCGCACATGCCGCGGGACAACTGAGCCCGTACACCACAACCACTGTGCTCTAGAGCCCACGCTCCACAATGAGAAACCGTGCACTGCAACAAAGAGTGGCCTCCATTCACTGCAACTAGAGAAAGCCCACTTGCCCCAACAAAGACCCAGCACAACCAAAAATAAAATAAATAATGTTTCAGAAAACTAAATTATGGTGAAAAAGTACCAGAAGCGTAGGTGCCTCTGAGAAATATGAGTGGAAAGTAACTGAAAAGTTTAGGATGAACATCAGGATATTGTTTAACTTAAGACTTTATTAAATATTCATATTAAAATTTGAAAAGTGAAAGTGAAAGTCAGACATGTCCTGCTCTTTGTGACCCCATGGACTATACAGTCCATGGAATTCTCCAAGCCAGAATACTACAGTGGGTAGCAGTTCCCTTCTCCAAGGGATTTTCCCAACCCAGGGATCGAACCCAGGTGTCCGGCATTGCAAGTGGATTCTTTACCAGCTGAGCCACCAGGGAAGCCATTAAAATTTACAAAGTAATAACTGAAAGAATAGAAAAAAAAGGACAATTTAAAAGTTATCTAAATTACTAATCTAACAAGAAAGCAAAAGTATTTTTACCCAAACAAAATACAGTAGAAATTCAAAATAGGTAAAGAGCAAATATAAACATAGCAATAATCAAAATAACCACAAATGGCCTAAATTCACCAATTAAAAGACAAATTATGGTATTACATTTTTTTTAAGTCCTGCTATATATAAATTAAGATACATGCTTAAATCAAAAGGATACAGAAAGGTGGAAAAGAAAAGATGTAAACATGATATACCAGGAGAACAGTAACCAAAAGAAAACCAGGGTTGGTGTATTAAAAGCTGACAAAGATAGGTTTTAAGATAAAACATATTAACTGTATGAGAGAAAGAAATGACATATAATAACAGGTTTGATTTTACCAGTAATGTACCAAGTACCTAAATTTATAAATGTACCTAAATTTATAGATACCAAATAAAATAGCCTAAAATATATTTTTAAAAAACAAAAAGTAATAAATATAAGTTCATAAAACTATTTTGACCAGTCTACTAACACAGAGGAATAATTTCAACACAATCCTCTCATTTCCTGGTTTCAAGCAAAAAAAAAAAAAATTAGAAAGGATATAGAAGATTTGAACTACATAATTTAAAAGTTTGATATACTAGATATACTGAACATACATAAAACTTTCACCCATAAAATTAGAGAGTACACTTTCTTTCAAGCACACAAGAAACATTTATAAAAATTGACTCCATACTAGTCCCAAAACTAAGTCTCAATGATTTTCAAAGAATCAGTATCACATAGATCACATTCTCAGACCACAAAACACTAGTGTGTATCTGTTCATCCAAAACTCCTCATTTATCCCTCCTTACATTTCCCCTTTGGTAACCATAAGTTTGTTTTCTACGTCTGTGGATCTATTTCTGTTTTTTATATAAGTTCATTTGTAATATTTTTTTAGAATCCACAATAAGCAATATCATATGATCTCTGTCTTTGTCTTACTTCACTTAGTATGATAATCTCTAGATCCATCCATGTTGCTGCAAATGGCATTATTTCATTCTTTTTAATGGCTGAGTATGAAACTCCAATACTTTGGCCACCTCATGCGAAGAGTTGACTCATTAGAAAAGACTGATGCTGGGAGGGATTGGGGGCAGGAGGAGAAGGGAACGACACAGGATGAGATGGCTGGATGGCATCACCTACTCGATGGACATGAGTTTGAGTGAACTCCGGGAGTTGGTGATGGACAGGGAGGCCTGGAGTGCTGCGATTCATGGGGTTGCAAAGAGTCGGACATGACTGAGTGACTGAACTGAACTGAATATTCCGTTTTATATCGCTATACCACATCTTTATCTATTCATCTTTCATTGGACATTTAGGTTGCTTCCATATCTTGATTATTGTACAATAAATAATGCTGCTATGAACAATGGGGTGCATATATCTTTTAGGATTAGAGTTTTTGTCTTTTGGATATATGCCCAGGAGTAGGATTGCTAGGTCATATGGTAACTCTACTTTTAATCTTTTAAGGATCCTCCATGCTGCCTTCTATTATGGCTGTACCAATTCACATCCCCATCAACCAACAGTGGAAGGAGTTTCCTTATCAAAACACTTTTTTAATTTGGGAAAATTTAGAAAATTCACTCCCAAAATTCTAAACTTACAAATGGAAGATTTAATCAAGTGGAAATTCTATTTTATTTCTTTTTATTGAAGTATATTTGATTTACAATATTATATTAGTTTCAAGTGTACAAGATAGTGATTCAGTATTTTTACAGATTATTCTCCATTCATAGTCATTAAAAGGTAATGGCTGTAACTCCCTATTCTATACAATATATCCTTGTTGCATATGTATTTCAAACACAGTAGTCTGTATCTGTTAATCCATACACCTACTTTCCCCCTTCCTCCATCTGTTCCCCCTCTGGTAAATCCCAGCTTGTTTTCTATATCTGGGAGTCTGTTTCTGTTTTGTGTATACACTCATGTATTATTTTTTAGATTCCACATTTAAGTCAAATCATATTTGTCTTTCTCTGACTTATCTGACTAAGCATAATATTCTCTAGGTCCATCCATGTTGCTGCAAATGGCAGAATTCCTTCTGTTTATGCCTCAGTAACTTCTCATTGAATATATATATGTGGACATATATATATAGATATATATAGATATATATCTCACAATTTCTTTATCCATTCAACTGTTGATGGACGCTTGGGTTGCTTCCATATCTTGGCTACTGTAAATCATGCTTCTATGAACATTGGGGGTGCAGGTATCTTTTTTAATTACTGTTTTCATTTTTTCTGGATATTTGCCCAGGAATGGAATTGCTGGATCATGTTACAGTTTTATTTTTAGTATTTTGAGAAACTCCATGATGTTTTCCACACTGGCACACCAATTCACATTCCCACGAATAGTGTATATGAGTCCTCTTTGCTCCACATCCTCTCCAACATTTGTTATTTGTACCTTTTTTCATCATGACCATTCTGACAGGTATGAGTAATATCTCATTGCGGTTTTGATTTGCATTTCTTTAATAATTAGTGATATTACCATCCAACTGATATAAAAAGTCAAAGCACTTCCAAGTAAATCCCAATAGAACTTTTCATAGAATGCAACAAGTTGATTTTTAAATTTATGTAAAAGAATTCCTAAGCATTCCTGATGAAGAATAAGATGGCTGGCCAACCACATCATACACCACAAATTATGATAAAGTCATAATTATTAAGGCACTGCAGCCTATACTAAATAAACCAATGGAGCAGCAATGACAGCCCAGAAACAGACCCATGGACAGATAGAAATTTGATAGACAACAAACAGATACTGTAGATCAGTGCAGAAAGAAGGGACTACTTACAAATGATATTTGGATATTTTGCTTAATACGTTAAAAAAAATAAAATTGGATCCCTACTTCACATCATTCACAAAAATCAATTCCAAATTATACAAAAAATTTAAATATTAAAGTCAAAGCTTTAAAATCTTTAGAAGTAAATGTAAAGGAATATCTTTCTGCTTATGATCATAAAAGATATTTTCAACTGGGCACAATGATCAATAACCACAAATAAAGACTGATAATTCAAGTTTTAAATTTAATTATACTGAAGTTAAGAACTCTTTTTACATTAATGAATCACTTATTTTTTCATTGAAAGCTTGCATGCTTTATATGTTTGTATATATGTCTTAAACATTAGTTGCAAAGTACCATGTGGGTTTCTAATTTATTTATATATATATATATTATTTATTATTTATAAATATTTATTTATTTATATATTTCCTTTTTTTTGACATTAAGAACTTTTATGCATGAAAATACACCATAAAGAGAAGATAAAGCCACAGAGTGGAAGATATTTTCAACATGTATAACTGACAAACGACTAATATCTAGAGCACTTATAGAAATCCTATGAAGCAGTATTTTTACAATACACAAAATGTTCGAAAGACAAAAAAGAGTATTTCCCAAAAGATACATTAGTGTCAGGAGAAGGAAGAGGGGGAGGGGGAGGAAGGATGTTGATCATCACTACTAGTCAAAGTAACACAATTAAGATAATTGACACTTAATCAGCAAAAAAATTAAAGAGCTTGACAATACCCAATGTTGGAAGAACTCATAAATTGCTGGAGGGTGTGTAAAGATAAACATTTGCAAGCTCTACAACCAAGAAATTCCACTCCTTGTTATATATTCTATTTATATACCAAGAGGTGTACTTACAGATACAAATCAATATGTTGTGATACCAATACATATATAGATACAGAATATCTCTCACAGATACATACACAAGAAAAAGTTCTAAGGTACATGGTACAAGTATGTTTACAGTAATACTTCAAAATAGCAGAATGCTAGAAATAACTGAAACATCTATCAAGAAAAGAATGAACCAAACTGTGTGACATTCACATTGAAAAATTATACAGCAATGAAAAATGAAATACAGTCACATCTAACAGTTTTGGATGAATCTTAAAAATGTTAAGAACAATGTGCAGGTTTATTTTTATGTGTATATGAAATATTGTTCTATACCATAAAACTGTTTCCTTTCTGGACATGTTAAACATAAGAACGTGTAGTTAAATTTTATCTGTGTACTTGAGCTCCCCTTTACCATCAAATCATTAAGAATTCCTGACTAGCACAAGTTCTATACAATTTCCACAGGAGTGTTGAGCCTCAGCCTGGAAGCCTTAATAGAGTAGAACATTCCCCACCACTTACGGTAAGAAGCAGTGTGCTGCCGTTATCACCCACTGAGGAGCAATCAGAGTCCCCATACAGGACTTGTAACTGGATTTCAGATATAATAAATAGAAAAGATTGTTTAGGTCTGCAGTATCTTCAACAAAAACTGAAATAACACCTGAAACACACAAAGAGAAGAATCACTGGGATATAACACAGCTGGTTAAAGGGAACTGGCATGGTTATGGAGATTTTAAGACACCAGTGTCAGATAGTATCAATATTTACCACATTGATCACTTAGCCTACCCTATGGTACTGAGTCCCATACTGTACAAAGACTGTACCAAGCACTTTGTTATTGCTGCTTAGTCGCTCAGTGATGTCTGACTCTTTTGTGACCCCATGGACTGTAGCCCACCAGGCTCCTCTGTCCCTGGGATTTCCCAGGCAAGAACACTGGAGTGAGCTGCCATTTCCTTCTAAAGAGAAGCAGGGAGATAATGCAGAGGAGAAGGACATATACGGGTATTGGACTCAGATAGACTGAAGTCAGAATCCTTGAAACAACCATCATTTACTAGTTATATGACTTTAAGTAAATTTCCTGAGGTTAAGTTCTTACTTTGTAAAATAATATAAACTGCATCCACTTCACCTTTTTATTTCCTGTGAAAATTTTAAAAAATGTATTTTTAAAGTATCTAAAATGCAATCTCAAAAACGACAGAATGATCTGTTCGTTTCCAAGGCAAACCATTTAATATCACGTAATCCAAGTCTATGTATGCCCTGACCAGTAATGCTGAAGAAGGTGAAGTTGAACAGTTCTATGAAGACCTACAAGACCTTCTAGAACTAATACCCAAAAAAGATGTCCTGTTCATTATAGGGGTCTGGAATGCAAAAGTAGGAAGTCAAGAAACACCTGGAGTAACAGGCAAATTTGGCCTTGGAGTACAGAATGAAGCAGGGCAAAGACTTAATAGAGTTCTGCCAAGAGAACCTACTAGTCATAGCAAACACCCTCTTCCAACAACACGAGAAGACACTACACATGGACATCACCAGATGGTTGACACCAAAATCAGATTGATTATATTCTTTGCAACGAAAGATGAAGAAGTTCTATACAGTCAGCAAAAACAAGACCAGGAGCTGACTGTGGCTCAGATCATGAACTCCTTATTGCCAAATTCAGACTTCAATTGAAGAAAGTGGAGAAAACCACTAGACCATTCAGGTATGACCTAAATCAAATCCCTTATGACTATATACTGGAAGTGAGAAATAGATTTAAGGGACTAGATCTGATGGACAGAGTGCCTGAAGAACTAGGGACAGAGGTTCATGACATTGTACAGGAGATAGGAATCAAGACCATCCCCAAGGAAAAGAAATATATAAAAGCAAAATGGCTGTCTGGGGAGGCCTTACAAATAGCTGTGAAATGAAGAGAAGCCAAAAGCAAAGAAGAAAAGGAGAGATATACCCATTTGAATGCAGAGTTCCAAAGAATAGCAAGGAGAGGTAAGAAAGCCTTCCTCAGCGATCAATGCAAAGAAATAGAAGAAAACAACAGAATGGGAAAGACTAGAGATCTCTTCAAGAAAATTAGAGATACCAAAGGAACATTTCATGCAAAGATGGGCTCAATAAAGGACAGAAATGGTATGGACCTAACAGAAGCAGAAGATATTAAGAAGAGGTGGCAAGAATACACAGAACTGTACCAAAAAGATCTTCACGACCCAGATACTCATGATAGTATGATCACACACCTAGAGCCAGACATCCTGGAATGTGAAGTCAATTGGGCCTTAGGAAGCATCACTACGAACAAAGCTAGTGGAGGTGATGGAACTCCAGTTGAGCTATTTCAAATCCTGAAAGATGATGCTGTAAAGTGCTGCACTCAATATGACAGCAAATTTGGAAAACTCAGCAGTGCCCACAGGACTGGAAAAGGTCAGTTTTCATTCCAATCCCAAAGAAAGGCAACGCCAAAGAAAGCTCAAACTACTGTACAATTGCACTCATCTCACATGCTAGTAAAATAATACTCAAAATTCTCCAAGCCAGGCTTCAGCAATACATGAACTGTGAACTTCCAGATGTCCAAGCTGGTTTTAGAAAAGGCAGAGGAACCAGAGATCAAATTGCCAACATCCACTGGATCATCGAAAAAGCAAGAGAGTTCCAGAAAAACATCTATTTCTGCTTTATTGACTATGCCAAAGCCTTTGACTGTGTGGATCACAATAAACTGTGGAAAATTCTGAAAGAGATGGGAATACCAGACCAGCTGACCTGCCTCTTGAGAAACATGTATGTAGGTCAAGAAACAACAGTTAGAACTGGACATGGAACAACAGACTGGTTCCAAATAGGAAAAGGAGTATGTCAAGGCTCCATATTGTCACCCTGCTTATTTAACTTATATGCAGAGTACATCATGAGAAATGCTGGGCTGGAAGAAGCACAAGCTGGAATCAAGATTGCAGGGAGAAATATCAATAACCTCAGATATGCAGATGACACCACCCTTATGGCAGAAAGTGAAGAACTAAAGAGCCTCTTGATGAAAGTGAAAGAGGAGAGTGAAAAAGTTGGCTTAAAGCTCAACATGCAGAAAACTAAGATCATGGCATCCGGTCCCATCACTTCATGGGAAATAGATGGGGAAATAGTGGAAACAGTGTCAGACTTTATTTCTTTGGGCTCCAAAACCACTGCAGATGATGACTGCATCCATGAAAATAAAAGACACTTACTCCTTGGAAAGCAAGTTATGACCAACCTAGATAGCATATTAAAAAGCAGAGACATTACTTTGTCAACAAAGGTCCGTCTAGTCAAGGCTATGGTTTTTCCAGTGGACATGTATGGATGTAAGACTTGGACTATAAAGAAAGCTGAGCACCGAAAAATGGATGCTTTTGAACTGTGGTATTGGAGAAGACTCTTGAGAGTCCCTTGGACTGCAGGAGATCCAACCAGTCCATCCTATAGGAGATCAGATCAGTCCTGGGTGTTCATTGGTAGGACTGATATTGAAGCTGAAACTCCAATACTTTGGCCACCTGATGCGAAGAGCTGACTCATTTGAAAAGACCCTGATGCTGGGAAAGATTGAGGACAGGAGGAGAAGGGGACAACAGAGGATGAGATGGTTGGATGGCATCACTGACTCAATAGACATGGGTTTAGGTGGACTCCAGGAGTTGGTGATGGACAGAGAGGCCTGGCGTGCTGTGGTTCATGGGGTCGCAAAGAGTCGGACACCACTGAGTGACTGAACTGAACTCAAAGTACTTAGTGGGATTTCCCAGGTGGTTTAGTGGTAAAGAATCTACCTGTCAGTGTTAGGGACATGGGTTCAATTCCTGGTTCAGGAAGTACTCCTGGCGAAGGAAATGGCAACCTACTCCAGTTTTTCACTTTTCACTTCATGGTACTAGAATCGCACACTGTACAAACACTGTACTAAGCAGTTTGTTATTGTTGTTTCGTCACTCAGTTGTGTCTGACTCTTTTGAGATCCCATGGACTGTAGCCCACAAGGCCTCTCTGTAAGAATACTAGAATGGGTTACCACTTCCTCCTCCAGGGTATCTTCCCAAACCAGGGATTGAACCCAGGTCTCTTATACTGGCAAGTGGATTATTTACCACTGAACCACCTATGCAGCCGCACTAAGCACTTTAAGTACTTAAAATTTTTTTTTAATTTTCACAGGAAACAAGATAAAGTGGGTACATTTTATATTATTTTACAAAGTAAGAACTTAACCTTAGGAAATATACTTAAGGTCATACAACTAGTAAATGATGGTTTGTTCAAGCATCCCAATTTCAGTCTACCTGATTCCAAATCCCATGTACATCCTTCTCCTCCACACGATCTCCCGCTTTTCTTCGCCCTGTCTGCAGTTTCCCAGGATGACTTAGCTCATTTCCAATCTCCCAAAGGCTTAAGCCTTCTTGGTTGAATCCACAGTCACAGTCACGCAGCCTGTCCTGCAGCTCCCTGACTTTTCCTACCAGCACACTGCAGGGATGCTCAGAGACCAGTCAGTGTGACTCCAACAGCAATAAGTTCATTAGTTAACCAAAATTAAAACTTTAATTCTGGCATGAAAATATAGGGAGAGATATTCTAAACAGATGGGCATGTAAATATAGGTCAGTACTTATTCTCTGGAAACAGATTATCTGGATTCAAATTCTAGCTCTATCCTTACCAGTAGTAGGAACTTGTACAAATTAGGTAGATCTCTGTACCTTAATCTCCTTATTTGTACACTGAAATCACAAACGAACTTCTCTCCTAAGATTGCTGTGAAAATTGAATGCATTAATGTATGTAAATCACTTGAAAGAATGTTTGGCAAATAATGCATATAATGTGTGTTCAATAAGTGTTATTTTACACTATGGCAGTTTCAAGAATATTTTTATACTGATAAATTGCAAACTAATACTCAGAAAAAGATACAGACAAAGCCTCTCCATTACCTACCAAACAACTAAACATTGGATACTGACTGATATCACCCTTTTTTTGCATTATTGCTACTTCTTTATCAGTGACAGCTCCAACCCTAATTTAATCCTCTTACCTACTAATTAAAACATTTGAAGTACCCAATTAGGGTTCAGTTCAGTTCAGTTCAGTCACTCAGTCATGTCCGACTCTTTGCGACCCCATGAATCGCAGCACGCCAGGCCTCCCTGTCCATCACCAACTCCCGGAGTTCACTCAAACTCACAGCCATCAAGTCAGTGATGCCATCCAGCCATCTCATCCTCTGTCATCCCCTTCTCCTCCTGCCCCCAATCCCTCCCAGCATCAGAATCTTTTCCAATGAGTCAACTCTTCGCATGAGGTGGCCAAAGTACTGGAGTTTCAGCTTCAGCATCATTCCTTCCAAAGAAATCCCAGGGCTGATCTCCTTCAGAATGGACTGGTTGGATCTCCTTGCAGTCCAAGGGACTCTCAAGAGTCTTCTCCAATACCACAGTTCAAAAGCATCAATTCTTTGGTGCTCAGCTTTCTTCACAGTCCAACTCTCATGTCCATACGTGACCACTGGAAAAACCATAGCCTTGATTAGATGGATAGTCTAGTCAACTAGGGTTAGGATACCCTAATTAGAGTCAGAATGTTCCTTCTTGACAACACCGAATTCTGAACTGACTCCATTTCTCTAACTCCATCTTCCAAATTATCCATCAAACCATTTAAGATGCTCCTCCCAAGTTCCCTGTACTGGGACACATGAGGTTCTCTGGAGTGTGTTGTCCCTACTGCATAAAGTTAAAAAAACCTCACTTAAAAAAACTCTTGGTGGTGTTCTTGGTGGCATCTGGTTAGTGGGTTCAACAAGTTAGGTCAAATATTGCTTTTTCCAGTTCAGGAAAGGAAACAGGAAAATATAAAACTATTTCTTTTTTTAAAAAATCTATGTTCCAACTGGGGTTTCTCTTGCTATATCAATTTATATTACTGGTCTATGGGTTTTCATCTAATAAGTAGTAAAAGAACAATGATTTATGCAATATCCCCAAGCATTCAGCATAATGCCCAGCACACAGTATAAACTCAATACATAGGTATTATATAAATGAATTAATGACAGATTAGAGTAAAACTCACTTTGCATGCAAGGGGCCACAGGAAGGCTCTGAAATTAATGCAAGGATTTTATGGATTCATATATGAAACAAGCATCATCACTAAAGGCTAATATTATGTATACAGACATGTATACTTCTGTCCAAATATATACATGCATGCATTTTTTAAATCTGTTGAATACTAATTGGTTTCTGCCATGCATGCATGAATCCATGCTTAGTTGTTTCAGTAATATCTGACTCTCTGCAACCCCATGGACTGTTGCCCACCAGGCTCCTCTGTCCATGGGATTCTCCAGGCAAGAATACTGCAGTGCGTTGCCATTTCCTACTCCAGGGCATCTTCCCAACCCAGAGATCAGACCGGCGTCTCTTGCATCTCCTGCATTGGCAGGTGGATTCTTTACCACTAGTGCCACCTGCTTCGCAACTTTTTTTAGCATAAGAACACCTTTTAGTCTTAAAATACTTTGAATCTTTTTATGATGTTAATGTTGTTGTTCAGTCACTAAGTCGTGTCTGACTCTGCAACCCCATAGACTGAAGCACACCAGGTTTCCCTGTCCTTCACTGCCTCCTGGAGTTTGCACAGATTCATGTTTGTTGTGTCAGTAATAATATCTAACCATCTTATCCTGTAGTCTTTCCAGCATCAGGGTCTTTTCCACTGAGTCAGCTCTTTGCATCAGGTGGCCAAAATATTGGAGCTTCAGCTTCAGCATTGGTCCTTCCAATGAATATTCAGGGTTGATTTCCTTTGGGATTGACTGGTTTGATCTCCTTGCAGTCCAAGGGACTCTCAAGATATATGATGTTAATACATCATGTTTTATTAATAAGACTAAGAGGAGTTCTTATGGTCAAAAAGTGGCAAAACACTTGCATAGGCAATGTTCTAATTCCAGCACATAACTCTAATTCTTATTTAACTCCCACAATCTATCCTGAATCCAGATCATCTCTTGTTAGCGAGAATGCTGGGTCATGTCTGAGTCTTTGCAACCCCATGAACTGTAGCTACCACACTTCTCTGTCCACCGAATTTTCTAAGCGAGAATACAGGAGTGGGTTGCCATTTCCTACTCTAGGGGAGATTCTTGACCCAGGGATCAAACCCACATCTCCCATGTCTCCAGCATCATCATGTGGATTCTTTACCACTGTACCACCTGGAAGTCCAAAAGGACTATTAAGGAATACTATAAACAACTCTTTGCCTACAAACATGAAAACCTAGATGAATTCTGTCTAAGATATACTCTGCCAAAACACAAGAAGAAATAGACAATCTAAATATGTCTATATCTATTCAGTTCAGTTCAGTCGCTCAGTCCTGTCTGACTCCCCGCGACCCCATGAATTGCAGCACGCCAGGCCTCCCTGTCCATCACCAACTCCCGGAGTTTACTCAAACCCACGTCCATCAAGTCGGTGATGCCATCCAGCCATCTCATGCTCCGTCGTCCCCTTCTCCTCCTGCCCCCAATCCCTCCCAGCATTAGAGTCTTTTCCAATGAGTCAACTCTTCACATGAGGTGGCCAAAGTACTGGAGTTTCAGTTTTAGCATCATTCCTTCCAAAGAACACCCAGGACTGATCTCCTTCAGAATGGACTGGTTGGATCTCTTTGCAGTCCAAGGGAGTCTCAAGAATCTTCTCCAACACCACAGTTCAAAAGCATCACTTCTTCGGTGCTCAGCCTTCTTCACAGTCCAACTCTCACATGCATACATGACCACTGGAAAAACCATAGCCTTGACTAGATGGACCTTTGTTGGCAAAGTAATGTCTCTGCTTTTCAATATGCTATCTAGGTTGGCCGTAACTTTCCTTCCAAGGAGTAAGCGTCGTTTAATTTCATGGCTGTAGTCACCATCTACAGTGATTTTGGAGCCCAAAAAAATAAAGTCTGACACTGTTTCCACTGTTTCCCCATCTATTTGTCATAAAGTGATGGGACCGGATGCCTTGATCTTCGTTTTCTGAATGTTGAGCTTTAAGCAAACTTTTTCACTCTCCTCTTTCACTTTCATCAAGAGGCTTTTTAGTTCCTCTTCACTTTCTGCCATAAGGGTGGTGTCATCTGCATATCTGAGGTTACTGATATTTCTCCTGGCAATCTTGATTCTAGCTTGTGCTTCTTCCAGTCCAGCGTCTCTCATGATGTACTCTGCATAGAAGTTAAATAAGGGTGACAATTACAGCCTTGACATACTCCTTTTCCTATTTGGAACCAATCTGTTGTTCCATGTCCAGTTCTAACTGTTCCTTCCTGACCTGCATATAGATTTCTCAAGAGGCAGGTCAGGTGGTCTGGTATTCTCATCTCTTTCAGAATTTTCCACAGTTTATTGTGATCCATATAGTCAAAGGCTTTGGCATAGTCAATAAAGCAGAAATAGATGTTTTTCTGGAACTCTCTTGCTTTTTCCATGATCCAGTGGATGTTGGCAATTTGATCTCTGGTTCCTCTGCCTTTTCTAAAACCAGCTTGGACATCAGGAAGTTCACAGTTCACATATTGCTGAAGCCTGGCTTGGAGAATTTTGAGCATTACTTTACTAGCGTGTGAGATGAGTGCAATTGTACAGTAGTTTGAGCTTTCTTTGGCGTTGCCTTTCTTTGGGATTGGAATGAAAACTGACCTTTTCCAGTCCTGTGGGCACTGCTGAGTTTTCCAAATTTGCTGGCATATTGAGTGCAGCACTTTCACAGCATCATCTTTCAGGATTTGAAAGAGCTCAACTGGAATTCCATCATCTCCACTAGCTTTGTTCATAGTGATGCTTTCTAAGGCCCACTTGACTTCACATTCCAGGATGTCTGGCTCTAGGTGAGTGATCACACCGTCATGATTTTCTGGGTCATGAAGATCTTTTTGTTTGGTTCTTCTGTGTATTCTTGCCACCTCTTCTTAATATCTTCTGCTTCTGTTAGGTCCATACCATTTCATCCTTTATCAAGCCCATCTTTGCATGAAATGTTCCCTTGGTATTTCTAATTTCTTGAAGAGATCTCTAGTCCTTCCCATTCTGTTGTTTTCTTCTATATCTTTTCATTGATTGCTGAGGAAGGCTTTCTTATCTCTTCTTGCTATTGTCCTTTACATTATAGTGGACTGGAATGCAAAAGTAGGAAGTCAAGAAACACCTGGAGTAACAGGCAAATTTGGCCTTGGAATATGAAATGAAGCAGGGCAAAGACTAATAGAATTTTGCCAAGAGAACACACCTGTCATAGCAAACACCCTCTTCCAAAAACACAAGAGAAAACTCTACACATGGACATCACCAGATGGTCAACACCGAAATCAGATTGATTATATTCTTTGCAGCCAAAGATGGAGAAGCTCTATACAGTCACAAAAACAAGACCGGCAGCTGACTGTGGCTCAGATCATGAACTCTTTATTGCCAAATTCAGACTTAAATTGAAGAAAGTAGGGAAAACCACTAGACCATTCAGGTATGACCTAAATCAAATCCCTTGCAATTATACAGTGGAAGTGAGAAATAGCTTTAAGGGACTAAATCTGATAGAGTGCCTGATGAACTATGGACTGAGGTTCGCCACATTGTACAGGAGACAGGGATCAAGACCATCCCCATGGAAAAGAAATGCAAAAAAGCAAAATGGCTGTCTGGGGAGGCCTTACAAATAGCTGTGAAAAGAAGAGAAGCGAAAAGCAAAGGAGAAAAGGACAGATATATCTATTAAAGATATCGATTAAACAATAACCTTCCAAAAGAGAAAGCATTAGGCCCAGATGAGTTGACTCATGAATTCTACCAAACATTGAAGTAAGAAATTACACCAATTCTCTGCAATCTTTTTCAGAAGATAGAAGCGGAGGGAATATTTCCTAAATTATTCTATGAGGCCAGCATTATCTTGATACCAAAAACAAAGTCATTACAAGAAAACTACAAAAAAAAAAAAAAAGACCTTCTCATGATCAAAAATCCTCAACAAAACATTAGTCAAATCTAATTCAACAATGTATAAAAAACATACATGCTCTAAGACCATGTGGGATTTCTGCTATGTATGCAGGACTGGTTCAACATTTGAAAATCAATTAGGAGCTCTTTCCTATGTTTTCTTCTAGGAATCTCAAAGATTCGGGTCTTTTGTTTAAGTATTTAATTCATTTTGAGTTAATTTTTGTGAGTGGTGTAAGACAGGTTTTCCATTTCAGTTTTCTGCATGTGGTTATTCAGTTTTCCCAACACTATTTATTGAAGAAACCATCACTTCTTCATAAAGTGTTCTTGTCTTCTTTGTCAAATATCAATTGATTGAATATATAAGCATTTATTTCTAGGCTCTCTATTCTATTTCATTGCTCTATGTTTCTATTTTTTTGCCAATACCACAATGTTCTAATTACTATAGTTTTGTGGTATAGTTTGAAGTGTGATGCTTCTGGCTTTGTTCTCAGGATTACTTTGGCTATTTGAGGTCTTTTGTGATTCCATATAAATTTTAGGACTGCTCTTTTATTTCTGTGAAAAATGTCATTGGAATTTTGATGGAGGTTTCATTGAATCTATAGATGGTTTGGGGTAGTATGGAAATTTTAACAACATTAATTCTTTCAATCCATGAACATGCTGCTGCTGCTGCTAAGTCGCTTCAGTCATGTCCGACTCTGTGTGACCCCATAGATGGCAGCCCACCAGGTTCCTCTGTCCCTGGGATTGTCCAGGCAAGAACACTGGAGTGGGTTGCCATTTTCTTCTCCAATGCATGAAAGTGAAAAGTGAAAGTGAAGTTGCTCAGTCATGTCCTACTCGTAGCAACCCCATGGACTGCAGCCCACCAGGCTCCTCCATCCATGGGATTTTCCAGGCAAGAGTACTGGAGTGGGGTGCCATTGCCTTCTCTGCCATGAACATGAGATATCTCAATTTTGTTTATGTCTTCTTTAATTTCTTTCTGCAAAGTCTTATGGTTTTCATTGTACAGATCTTTCACTTCCTTTGTTAAATTTATTCCTAGGTATTTTATGTTTTTGATGCTATTGTAAATGGGATACCATAAAGTTCCTAGAAGGAAACATAGGGAAGAAAAGAATGCTTTTGATACGACAGTAACAATACAAGCAACAAAAGCAAAAATCAACAAGTGATGGTACATCAAACTAAAAACCTTCTGCATAGCCTGCACAGAAAATGACTGGTAGATGACATATTTCCCAAACTTTCCTGTTTCTGGTCCATCAGCTCTCCCTCCCAACGGAGCTCTATAGCCTTATCTCCTAGTTGAGGCCCAATCAGACAAGACAGAGATACCCTTAGTCACTCACCAGTTATCATCAGCAAGGTTAATAGGATACACTTCATGTTGATGCCTGAATCTTGTCCTGAGGATAAGGTTCTAGTGGAAATAGTCACAAAGCAGGAACAGAACTTATAACCCACTTAGGAATTCTGACAGCAGGATGAAGTGCAAATGAGAGAACTGGGATGGGGACTCTATAAGCCCGTCATTTAGAGGCTGCTTCTTCCAGTCTTGATCCTTAGTATAAAAAAGGATTCATTAGTCACACCTGCCAACTCTCTCAGTCAATTGGCATGGAAATCCTCGCAGTCTAATTGATATCTGCCCTATGGGAAGATGAGCTTCAGGGGTCTGAGCCTTATCCCTTATCTAAGGAAGTGAGAACCGAGTGAAACTTCTGTGGTATTAAAATTCATCCCAAGTTCTTTCCCTAGCTTCTCAGTTCTTTTCACCAGTTCCTCCCCCACAGTGTTTAACTAGCACCCCTCCCTCTACATGTCCCATTGACCCTCTGCTTTCTGGGCTACTCTGATGAAGCAGAGCTATGACTCCACCCTTCTCTGTGACACAGACTCCCTTCTCCTTTATCCATGTCACACTCAGCCCGCCCCCCCTCAGAACTGCTTCACTTGTGCATGTTGTATTCACACATACCATTTGAAGAAAAGTTCTCAACCAACACCAGTACTAGAGGCCCCTGTCAGATCTCCAAATCTGTTCCTACTACACTGCCCTCTGGGACAGCATACTCTTGTTCACTCACTCTCTCCTTTCTCTGTGGCTGCTTTGTTTAAATGGATTTTTTTTGGCAGCAAATACAAGAAGTGTGAGTGAAAGTCGCTCAGTCGTGTCGAACTCTTTGCAACCCCATGGACTATACAGTCCATGGAACTCTCCAGGCCAGAATACTGGAGTGGGTAGCCTTTCCCTTCTCCAGGGGATCTTCCCAACCCAGGGATCGAACCCAGGTCTCCCACATTGCAGGCAGATTCTTTACCAGCTGAGCCACAAGGAAAGCCCAAGAATACTGGATTGGGTAGCCTATCCCTTCTCCAGAGGATATTCCTGACCCAGGAATTGAACCGGGGTCTCCTGCATTGTAGGTGGAT
Organism: Bos grunniens; assembly: GCF_055505025.1. NCBI lineage: Eukaryota > Metazoa > Chordata > Mammalia > Artiodactyla > Bovidae > Bos > Bos grunniens. The sequence continues at coordinate 15,133,763 of NC_141168.1, forward strand.
TCTTTACCAACTGAGCTATGAGGGAAGCCCAAATACAACAAGGATATTACTTAAATAGAAAATCTATTAGATGACAGAATGAAACAATAATAGATTTAGAGTCCCTTTAAACCTTAGATATTCTGTGCAATGAGGCCATGGACAGGTATATCTCCATGTATATATATGTATGGAATCTATAATAACTCTAATAAAGAACTTAATGATAAGAAATTTACAAACATGAGGAAATGTTGAATATTGTACATATACATACATACTCATAGGATTCTAAAGTTATCTTTCACAAAAAAACTTTAAGAACAATGTCCATATCAGATATCAATATCTTTTTGGGAAAAAAATGAAATTGGCAAACTAAAGGAAACATTCAAGAGCTAATGTATCATAAAAAAAAGTTATTTATTGAAACAAGAAAATTCACACTTGAAACTAGTTTTGTAGGCCTACAAATAAGTGTGTGGGGTGGGCAGGCAGGAGGGGGTAGCAGAGAGGGGATGAGAAGAGATGAAATGAGGTGATGTCAAGGGATCTCCCTAAACCATGTTAGGGGTCATTCTACGGTCAGTAGGGAACTACTCAAGAGTTTTAAGGAAGAAACTAATGCTCTCACCTACATTTTAGGAAAGATGTCTGAGTACAACAATGTTAAGTGGAGCGATAGTAGGCAGGCACACGCATTAGTTCAAGTGAGTCAAGATTATGGCATGGAGTAGGGTGGCAGCAGTGAGAATGGAAAGGCACGGATGGATTGAAGAGATTTGGGAGAGCAGGATGAACTTTGGGATCGAGTGGTCAGAAAAAGAGAAAAAAAAATCAAACTGAAAGGCAGAGCTGTCTCCCAAAAGGAGGAAAACTGGCAGAAGACTGAATTTGAAAGGCTAGCGGAATAAGAAGTTTAGCTTGACAGGCTACATTTCAGGAGCCGAGAGGAGGTGCAAACAGTGGTTTCCAGGAAGCAGTTGTGTATGCAGGACCAGAGCTCTTGGCTACAGATACCAATGTGAGGCTCATCAACAGGCAGCAGACCCCCGTGCCAGCTTCTCCAGAAAATCTGCTTTTCTGCTCTCAGTCCTCACATCCCCAGACAAACTCCCTTCCTGGCCCAGAATCTTTCCAAAAGAACTAGGAAAAACAACCTGACAGTAAAGTCTCTCTCTTTCTTAAATGTTTAACCTCTATTTAACTAATCCCACCCCCACCACTACCACACAATTGTGCTCGTCTCACACGCTAGTAAAGTAATGCTCAAAACTCTCCAAGCCAGGCTTCAGCAATACGTGAACCATGAACTTCCAGATGTTCAAGCTGCTTTTAGAAAAGCCAGAGGAACCTGAGACCAAATTGCCAACATCTGCTGGATCATCAAAAAAGCAAGAGAGTTCCAGAAAAACATCTATTTCTGCTTTATTGACTATGCCAAAGCCTTTGACTATGTGGATCACAATAAACTGTGGAAAATTCTGAAAGAGATGGGCATACCAGACCACCTGACCCGCCTCTTGAGAAACCTATATGCAGGTCAGGAAGCAACAGTTAGAACTGGACATGGAACAACAAACAGATTGGTTCCAAATAGGAAAAGGAGTACATCAAGGCTCCATATTGTCACCCTGCTTATTTAACTTATATGCAGAGTACATCATGAGAAACACTAGGCTGGAAGAAGTATAAGCTAGAATCAAGATTGCTGGGAGAAATATCAATAACCTCAGATATGCAGACGACATGACACTTATGGCAGAAAGTGAAGAAGAACTAAAGAACCTCTTGATGAAGTGAAAGAGGAGAGTGAAAAAGTTGGCTTTTAAAGCTCAACATTCAGAAAACTAAGATCATGGCATCTGGTCCCATCACTTCATGGGAAATAGATGGGGAAACAGTGGAAACAGTGTCAGGCTTCATTTTTGGGGGCTCCAAAATCACTGCAGATGGTGATTGTAGCCATGAAATTAAAAGACACTTACTCCTTGGAAGGAAAGTTATGACCAACCTAGGCAGCATATTAAAAAGTAGAGACATTACTTTGCCAACAAAAGTCCATCTAGTCAAGGCTATGGTTTTTCCAGTAGACATGTATGGATATGAGAGTTGGACTGTGAAGAAAGCTGAGCGCCAAAGAAGTGATGCTTTTGAACTGTGGTGTTGGAGAAGATTCTTGAGAGTTCCTTGGATTGCAAGGAGATCCAACCAGTCCATCCTAAAGGAGATCAGTTCTGGGTGTTCACTGGAAGGACTGATGCTGAAGCTGAAACTCCAGTACTTTGGCCACCTCATGTGAAGAGTTGACTCACTGAAAAAGACCCTGATGCTGGGAGGGATTGGGGCAGGAGGAGAAGGGGACGACAGAGGATGAGATGGCTGGATGGCATCACCGACTCAATGGACATGAGTTTGGGTAAACTTCGGGAGTTGGTGATGGACAGGGAGGCCTGGCGTGCTGCAATTCATGGGGTTGCAAAGACTCGGACACGACTGAGCGACTGAACTGAACTGAACCCCCACCACAGAAAACCTTCCACAACTCCATCCTGTCCAGGAATCTCAAGTGTATTTCATAAACGAGCCCTAATCCCAGTGTGGCTCTGTGTTCATTGTGAGGTTTAGGAAAGTATGTGCCATGTTAACTTTTTAAAACGTATTGGTTTTTGGTGGCGCAGGGTCTTCATTGCAAGGCGCAGACTATCTCCAGTTGTGGCAAGCAGGGGATACTCTTCCTTGTGGTGTCCGGGCTTCTAACTGAAGTGGCTTCTCTTGTTGCAGAGCACAGGCTCCAGGCACACAGGCTTCCGTGTTGCGGCTTGCGGGCTCTAGAGCTCAGGCTCAGTGGTTGTGGTGCAGGGGCTCCGCTGCACCAAGGCATGTGGGATCTTCCCAGAACAGGGACTGACCCTGTCTCCCCTGCACTGGCAGGCAGATTCTTAACCACTGGACCACGAGAGAAGTTCCCATGTTAACTCTTCATTCCATACTTCAGGAAATTTGTGTGAGGGACTGTATAATTTTCCAGGATTCATGAATGCTGGCTGATGAGCTGAAGCCTGGAGGATGTGGCTAAAAAGTGGTGGGTATCCAGTAATAAAATATAGATACTGTATTTCTAGTCTTTCCAGTCATGTGTGATTTTGAGAAAATCATTTTAATTCTTTGTTTCAGTCCTGTCACTACAGATCAGGAGAAAAGAAAGAATGATACCAGCCCTGACTCATCTTTCCAGGGTTGTTGTGACACTGGAATGAGACTATGAGTTTAGGAAACCTTCAGGGGTAAGAATGATACAAAGCTTACTTAAGTTTGTATCTCAGCTTTTGATATAAAACCTGATATAAAATCACCACTAACAATGTCTGTAAAGAACTTCGCTCAGTGGCTGGGATGCAGTAAATGCTCACAAAATGTTGGCTATTAGCAACCAGGCTCTTTGTGTTCCCAATTATCCAAGGATGACACGGCAGTCTATTATTGGCTGACCAATCTTTTCATTAGGTAAGAAGCACTTAGAAGTCCTGCCAACCATTCAGTAGATCCTAGATCTAATGTAATCTAGACTATAAATCATTCCCTGACTGTCAAAATGACTGCTCAATGAATGCTTTACATTTCCCCATTTGCTTAGCTCAGACCTGCTGATCACAACAACCAGGCCAAGCTATGACAGCTGCTGTTGCTAAGTTACTTCAGTCGTGTCCAACTCTGTGTGACCCCATGGACGGCAGCCCACCAGGCTCCCCCGTCCCTGGGATTCTCCAGGCAGCTATGACGGTGGAGTGATGAAATAGTGAACCCAGGGAAAGGTGAAGCCAATGTAATAAAGAGGGGAGGGGCTGAAGAAAAGTATAAGTAGCTGTGACGAGGCTCAGAGAAAATCTGGGCACACTGTCTTCCTGAACTAAGGTGCAGAATACTGTCCCCCCACAGCCCTGGCCTGAAAAACTCCAAGGGGACATAAGTCCTAAGCCTGGAGTTCCCTTTCCCACAGACAGCTGAACTGCTTTTAGGCAGATGGGCTTTTAGGGACAGTAAATTGAGGGACTTGGGTCCTGAAGTCCAGTCACGAAGCTTCCTTGTCTCTCCATGAGAGGCATAGTCCCCCACCTTCCGTGGAACAGAAGGGCCTCCATCTGCCTATTGGAGCCCTCTTCCCCTGTACTGTTCATGCCCAGAGCTGCTTTTCAACCCTCCTGCCTAATCATACCCACTGGTTCTACTAGGTGTTTCAGAGAAACTACTGAACTGAGAGCTCCATACTCTGTTGATCTTCTGCACCTCACAAGGGAAGACTATGAAGTTTACCTTCTGCTTGACTGTCCTTGCTGGTATGTATCCAGGACTTTCTACTCTGTTGTATAAGGCACAGGTTAATACAGAACGGAGGAGGGCAGATGCAGGATGTGGGGATGGCACAAAAGTCAAGAGAAACTGTCAGGAGCAGCACTGGGGATCCCCCCTCAGACTCTAGCCAAAGGCTCTCTGGACAGGCTGAGAAGCCCAGTGCTAAGCTTGGGCTTCTTGTTCCACACTTGGAGAGTTCCACACTCAACACTCAACAGTGAGTGTTCCACCTTGGTTATTCCAAAATACAGGCTTCATCACACAGGGGCAAGTCTCAGTGTAGTCACAAGGACAGAGAACTCATTTTGATGACTGATATGCTGGGAGGGACTCAGGGCAGGAGGAGAAGGGGGGACGACAGAGGATGAGATGGCTGGATGGCATCACTGACTCGATGGACGTGAGTCTGAGTGAACTCCAGGAGTTGGTGATGGACAGGGAGGCCTGGCGTGCTGCGATTCATGGGGTCGCAAAGAGTCGGACACGACTGAGCGACTGAACTGAACTGAACTGAACTGATGCCTCCCTGTTGCAAAAGCTTAGAGACTCAGAATGCGGGGAATGGAGAAGATGGGAACAAAAGATCAAATGCAAGGACCCTCCATCTGTACTCCCTGACTATGTGAAGCTCTTCTGAATTCACCAGAGCGGCCTTTCCCACCACACCCTGACTACCTAGGTTGTTGCATCACAAATTAGCTGTGTGACCTTGGACAAGTTAATTAATCTATCTGGGCTTCAGTTTCTACAGTCAAAATGGGGATATTCCTACCTACATTATAGAGTCATTGTGAAGATTTAGGACAAGGGTGCAATGGCTCTTGTCCTTATTAATACCCCACCCTTTTTTCCTTGGGGTTTCTAACAGTGTGAGTCCACAGAAAAGGGTGTGGTGAGGTACAGGCCTGGGCTTGGAAAGGATTCACATAAGAACCAAGGGCAGCTGAAACAAAAACAATATTTCTGACATTAGAATCAGCCTTCCTCCTCTTTCTTCTCTCTTTTTTAAAAAATTCATTATAAAAGCACTGCACAGTCATACTAGAAAATTGAGAAATATTAAAAAGTATAAAAAATAAACAGCTTTCATAGTCCCACCTCAGTCAACACATGCTAATGCACTTTTTGAATTTATTCCCAGGCTTTATTTTATTTATTTTAATGGCTTATTTTTGTTTCTTTACTTGTTCTTAGATAATTGGATTACTAGATTAAATGCACATTTTTATTATTTTTTAACTAAAAGGTTATTAGTATTCCTTTGCTGTTTAATATTCTTTATAAATGCAGTTTTAATATATATGCTGTTCCATTTGTTCACACTCCTTTGTATTTCAATATCCAAGATTACTGTATTGGACATTCGTATTTCAAACATTTACCTATTATAAGAAAGAAAGAAAGTGAAGTACCTCAGTCGTGTCCGACTCTTTGCAACCCTGTAGCCTACCAGGCTCCTCCATCCATGGGATTCTCCAGGCAAGAACACTGGAGTGGGTTGCCATTTCCTTCTCCAGGGGATCTTCCCGACCCAGGGATCAAACCCAGTCTCCCACATTGCAGGCAGATTCTTTACCAGCTGAGCCACAAGGGAAGCCCAAGAATTACCTATTATAAATAGTGTTAAAATGAGCACATTTACTAATAATCTTGATCTACATCTGATTATTTCTTTAGAATCAAGAATTCTTGGGGTTGTAATTATTAGGTCAAAGGTGACAAACCATTTACAATTCTTGATGCTCATTTTTAAATTGCTTTTGAAGCAGACAGAATCAATTCCCATTCCTATAAGTAGTAAATGAGAGTCTTTCTCATTTTACTTTCTTAGGCTGAATATTGTTAACATTGGACAAAAATGATTATTAAAACTATTAGATAAAATGGTATGTCATTTTCATGTACATTTTGATTTTTTAATGTCAAGTACCTTCACATTTCCTGCCCAACTGATTACTACTTTAAAATTGTCCATATTTCCATTCAGCTAAGAAGCTGTTGACTGTTCTAAGAACTTCTAAGAACTTCTCATATCTATTCCTCAGGGACATTTTTCTCCGCTCACTCATCTGTGCAGAAAGATGATCCTTCCCCCTATTTGGTCTACCTCAAGTCTCACTTCAACCCCTGTGTGGGCGTCCTCATCAAAAGCAACTGGGTGCTGGCCCCTGCTCACTGCTACTTACCGTGAGTGTTGACCATCCTCATCCACTCTACTCACTCTGCATTGGTGATTCTCAAACAGGGGCAACGTTCCCCCCAGGGTACATGTGGCAAAGGAAGACATTCTTGGTTGTCACAATAGAGTGAGGGCTGCGGGGAGGGCTGTGTTAACGGCATCTGCCTGGTGAACGCCAGGGCAAGGATGCTGCTTAATATCCTACGCTGGACACAGCAGCCCCCCACAACACAGCCATCCAGCCCTGCACGCCAACAGGGCTGCTGGGGGGCCTCCTCAGTCTCCCATAAGTCTTTCCAAGGTTTTTTTACTGGCAATATGAGTTTTGTCAGTTAAGGAACCAGCAGACAACTGATGGTGCACTCAGATTTTATTAAATTGAGAAGAATTGATAAAAAAAAGAACTAATGACAAAGGTATGGTCTAGTTACAGGGAAAACATAGACAACAGTTCAGTTCCTCTGGGGTTCAGTATTAGAAAGATGCACTTACTACTCCCAGACCTAAAGGGGCAGGGGGAGAATGATTTTAAGCGGGGAGAGGAAAAGAGTCAGTGAGAGAGAAAGAGACAGCACTGTGTACAGAGACAGCCTGATAGCGGTCCTAACCTTTGATCAGGAGACGGTCGACAGCCACAACCCTGCAGCAACCCAACGGGGCACGGCAGGTGGGAGGATAAACTTGCCAACCTCTCCCTTCTCCTTCATGTTCCTTTCTGGTGCTTCTTATCAGCCAAATACCAATCAAATGCCAAAGGACAAGAAAGCACGTGGACTTAATCCACCTATTTCACCTTCCAAAGTACAGAGATGGGTGAAATAGAGTTGTGAGGAGATTTGATAAAGCAAACAGGAGCTGTCCAACACTCAAGTCACCTCATTCTCTTCCCGACACCGGAATGGAAATGCCCAGATAGGCTGGAGCCGGAAAGGAGGGGAAATAATATTTCTAGACCATGCATTCTTTTCTCTCCCACTACATGAAAACAGAGAAGTGAAAGGCTCCACCACTTAACTGTGTGATCATGGGTGAATACTCTCATGTGCCTCCATTCCTTCATCTGTAACACGGGGATTCTGTTTTGAATCCCTGCTTTGTTGTGAGTAGTAAACGGGGGAATCCAGGATTCAGACAAAGCTCTTGGCAAAGCGCCTGGCCCACTGTAACATCAGCTTTGATGATGATACCAACAGTAACGATGATGGTGACTTCCAACCCCTTGTCCCTCCAGAAATCTGAAGGTGATGCTGGGAAATCTCAGAATCAGAATCAGAGATGGGACAGAGCAGACAATTAACCCTATCCAGATTATTCGCTACTGGAACCATAGTCATACTGCGCCCCAAGATGACCTCATGCTCATTAGGCTGGCTAAGCCCGCCATCCTCAACGAAAAAGTCCAGCCCATTGCCCTCGCCACCAGCACCGTCAAGCCAGGCACCATCTGCATGCTTTCCGGTTTGGACTGGAGCCAAAACAACAATGGTGAGTGCACCTGCCCCCGAACATCAGGTCATGAGTTATATCTGATGAGACAGGCCGGGGAGGAGCCCCATGTCTGTGTAACTGAGAGCAGAGGAGGGTGGGGTGGAGACCAAGGGGGAAGTACTGTCTGAGGGGTCTGGCAAAAAGAGACCCTGTCAGAAGTCCAGACTCCTCCTTTCCCAGGCTGTCTAAAGCTCCACTGCTTCTTCAGAGCTTTGGCAGATGGAGCTACCAGGCCACCTGACTCAGCACAGAGGCCACGCCTCCTGATTGTCAGAGGCACAGCTCACATTAAAAAGGCTCCGCTTTCCCGTACTGGCTCACTTCTCTTGTTGAGGACACCTGAGAACTTGAGTCAGGTCACCTCTTATTCCTCCAAGAACAGACACAGAGTAGAAAGAAAATGCTGCTTTTTAAAGAGACATAAAGGCCATTTCAAAATCTTCAAGATTAACCCTCATAACCATGCACAAAATCACGTCTTCTTTCTTCCTCATTATTTTGTTCAGTTCAGTTCAGTCACTCAGTCATGTTTGACTCTTTGCGACCCCATGGACTGCTACATGCCAGGCCTCCCTATCTATCACCATCTCCCGGAGCTTGCTCAAACCCATGTCCATTGAGTTGGTGATGCCATCCAACCATCTCATCCGCTGTCATCCCCTTCTCCTCCTGCCCTCAATCTTTCCCAGCATCAGGGTCTTTTCCGGTGAGTCAGCTCTTCACATCAGGTGGCTCAAGTATTGTTCAGACAGACACAAAACATCAGTTGAAACAGAAGCTGGGGATTGGAGAGCTAAATGACATTTGTGAACAGGAAGGTTTCTTTTATCCCTGTCTTCCCTCAGGCAGACACCCTGATTTAAGGCAGAACCTGGAGGCCCCCGTGATGTCCGACACAGCCTGCCAGGAAACCGAACAAGGAAAAAGCCACAGAAACTCCATATGTGTTAAATTTCTAAAAGTGTTCAGTCGAATTTTTGGGGTAATCTTTTCTCTCTATCCAATTTTCATTCATTTGGATATGTCTAGTTAACTATTTAATCACGGTATTTAAAAAATAGAAAGCCGACAACTTCACAAATTTTTGAGAATTTGGTAAGGCTGCAGCAAAGCCTCCCATTATCTTCAGTAAAGAGCCCTCATTAGAGACATCTGTATTCATTAAGGGGCATCAAGCAACACCAAGAGTTAATAATTGGTTTTTTTTTCTCATAGCTGCAACTGAAAATGGGTAGCACTTAAAAAAAATAATTCAAATACTTCACAAATTGAAATAGGCTTCATCAGTTCAAGTAAATGGAGTTTGACTCATTTTAAATGTGAGTTCTAGAAAGGCTTTTCTCTGACTCTCTCAACGTCACACAAGGCTAGTTATGACAAAGTTAGATGAATGAATCAAGCTTCCAGTCTGCGGACTCTTATCTTGATGCAGCATGCTACCTTCAGGCAGGGTGCGTCCACACGGGGACTAGAGAGTGCCTATAAGGAGATTTGACCACATCTGTCTGCCTCCCTCTCTCTGTGCGATGATACCTTCTAGGAGCTGGCCGTTGCTACTGTCATCTGCAAAAACAAGCTGCAGGGGATCGAGGTCGGACACTTCATGGGAGGGGATGTGGGCATCTACACCAACGTTCAGAAATACGTCAGCTGGATTGAGAGCACCACTAAAGACAAATGAGACGTGTTTCTCCCTAAGTGTCCCAGAAGCTCCACCATGGACGATACCAACCACGAACAACTTACCCCAGGTTCAAAATAAAATGTCCAAATAGAAATATTTGGATTTACCACACCAGTATCTTGTGTTTTCTCATTTGTATCTCTGCACATATCCCATAAAGAGCTGAAGAACCAAGAACGAAACGTGAAATAAGATAATAGGGTTATACCTATTATCTCATTTAAAGCTTATAACCAACCCTCGAAGTTGTCTTTTCTTCCCACTTTACAAATGGGAAAACTGAGACAAAGAGAAGTTACTTAACATTATCTATAGGTGGTAGTTTATCAGAGCCTGAAATGGAACCCCAAAACGCCAGATTCTTAGCCTTGAAATTATAGGCAAGTCCATAGCATTACAACAGATACTGGCTTCTGTTCCCTGCTACCTCTCTCCTTTGCTTTTTGCTTCTCTTCTTTTCACAGCTATTTGTAAGGCCTCAAGAGGCAGGTCAGGTTTTCTGGTATTCCCATCTCTTTCAGAATTTTCCACAGTTTATTGTGATCCACACAGTCAAAGGCTTTGGCATAGTCAATAAAGCAGAAATAGATGTTTTTCTGGAACTCTCTTGCTTTTTTGATGATCCAGTGGGTGTTGGCAATTTGATCTCTGGTTCCTCTGCCTTTTCTAAAACCAGCTTGAACATCTGGAAGTTCATGGGATCACGTATTGCTGAAGCCTGGCTTGGAGAATTTTGAGCATTACTTTACTAGTGTGTCAGAGAAGGCAATGGCACCCCACTCCAGTACTTTTGCCTGGAAAATCCCGTGGACGGAGGAGCCTAGTAAGCTGCAGTCCATGGGGTCGCTAAAGTCGGATACGACTGAGCAACTTCACTTTCACTTTTCACTTTTATGCATTGGAGAAAGAAATGGCAACCCACTCCAGTGTTCTTGCCTGGAGAATCCCAGGGACAGGGGAGCCTGGTGGGCTGCTGTCTATGGGGTCACACAGAGTCGGACATGACTGAAGCGACTTAGCAGCAGCAGCAGCAGCTTACTAGCGTGTGAGATAAGTGCAATTGTGTGGTAGTTTGAGCTTTCTTTGGCATTGCCTTTCTTTGGGATTGGAATGAAAACTGACCTTTTCCAGTCCTCTGGCCACTGCTGAGTTTTCTAAATTTGCTGACATATTGCGTGCAGCACTTTCACAGCATCATCTTTCAGGATTTGAAATAACTCCACTGGAATTCCATCACCTCCACTAGCTTTGTTCGTAGTGATGCTTCCTAAGGCCCACTTGACTTCACATTCCAGGATGTCAGGCGCTGAGTGATCACACCATCGTGATTATCTGGGTCGTGAAGATCTTTTTTGTATAGTTCTGTGTATTCTTGCCACCTCTTCTTAATATCTTCTGCTTCTGTTAGGTCCATACCATTTCTGTCCTTTATTGAGCCCATCTTTGCATGAAATGTTCCCCTGGTATCTCTGATTTTCTTGAAGAGTTCTCTAGTCTTTCCCATTCTATTGTTTTCCTCTATTTCTTTGCACTGATCACTAAGGAAAGGCTTTCTTATCTCTCCTTGCTATTCTTTGGAACTCTGCATTCAAATGGGTATATCTTTCCTTTTCTCCTTTGCTTTGGCTTCTCTTCCTTTCACAACTATTTGTAAGGCCTCCTCAGACAGCCATTTTGCTTTTTTGAATTTCTTTTCCTTGGGGATGGTCTTGATCCCTGCACAGTGTCACGAACCTCCATCCATAGTTCATCAGGCACTCTGTCTATCTGATCTTACTACTTCTCTCTGCCTCCACTGCTACCACTCTGGTAAACCTGGAGTATTGCAGTATCTCCCATTTTTGCCTTACTAAATTCAACCTATTCTCAATACAACTTCTTTTAAAACATAAGTCAAGCTCTGTCACTTGTCTCTGCTAAAAACTCTCCAATGGTCCCCTCACTCAGAATAAACAAAAAATGTGTACACTGGACTATAAAGGCCCTAAAACCATGGGCCCCCCCTCCGCCCCTTTGACCTCATCACCCACACCTCTACTCCAGCCACACTAGCCTCCCTGCTCTCCCTTGAACACATTAGACACTTTTTTACTCAAAACTTTCACACTTTTCCCAGATTCCTGAATGGCTACTTCCCTCACTCCCTAAAATCTTTGTTTAAATATTTTCTGGACTTCCCTGGTGGCACAGTAGATAAGTTCCCTGCCTGCCAACATAGGGCACATGGGTTTGCTCTGTGGTCTGGGAAGATTCCGCATGCCTTGGAGCAACTAAGCCCATGCACCACAACTATTGAGCCTGCGTTATACAGTCCAAGAGCTCCAACTATGGAGCCTGCGTGCTACGTCTACTGAAGCCTGTCCACCCCAGAGGCTGTGCTCTGCAACAAGAGAAGCCACCGCAATGAGAAGCCTGCACACTGTAATAGAGCAGCCCCTTCTCATCGCATCTAGAAAAAGCCCCTACACAGCAACTAAGAGCCAGAACAGTCAAAAGTAAATAAATAAATACATTTTTTAAAAGCATACAGGGATTTCTCTGGTGGTTCAGTGGCTAAGACTCCATGCCCCCAATACAGGGGCCCTGAGTTCAATCCCTGGTCAGGGAACTAGATCTCACATGCTACAACTAAGACCCAGTGCAGTCAAATAAGTAAATTAAATAAACATTTGTCTAAATAATAATGAATATCTTCTTAGTAAAGTCTTGTCTGACTACCCTATCTAAAATTAGGACCCCACTTCTGGTGCATGTTCATCTTCCACAAGAATTTGGCAATGCATATGATAAACCTTAGAACTATGCATATGCATATTCTCTGATGTCTACCTTTAGAGTCTTACAAGGATGTTCACTGTAACACCGTAGAGAGCAAAACTCTGGTAGGGTGGGGGGCCACAGAGTGTGGCTCATTTTTTAAAAGGCAGTACAATCATACACAATAATATGTGTGGTCATTCAATAATATCTACTGTTCTAAACACTGAAGACATAGGAGAAAATCAAAGATTTCTGTCCTCATAGAGCATACATTCCAGAGAAGGCAATGGCACCCCACTCCAGTACTCTTGCCTAGAAAATCCCATGGATGGAGGAGCCTGGTAGGCTGCAGTCCGTGGGGTCGCTAGAGTTGGACACGACTGAGCGACTTCCCTTTCACTTTTCACTTTCATGCATTGGAGAAGGAAATGGCAACCCACTCCAGTGTTCTTGCCTGGAGAATCCCAGGGACGGGGGAGCCTGGTGGGCTGCCATCTCTGGGGTCGCACAGAGTCGGACACGACTGAAGCGACTTAGCAGCAGCAGCAGCAGAGTATACATTCTAGTTTAGAGACACAGGTAAATTTTAAAATGTATTATGTCAGGTAAGTACTATGAAAAAAAACTAGAGTAAAACTGGGGAGTACTGAGGTAACATTTTAAAGAGAACATACATTGAGAATTACTCAACAAGTATCCCCAAAACTGGAGTAGGTTCTATGAAATCTTCTTGGAAATGCAGAAAATAGAGTTGAAAGGTGGTTGGGAAAGGCAGTGTCTGCCCTCCTAGAGAAATCATGATTAACACAGAAGAGTCAAAATGCGACGATCAGGAGTGAGGAAGTGAGGATGAGGAATATGTTTATGACAAGTTGTGACAGTAAAGTGTGACAGAATGTGGCTCCTGAGTCTTGAACATACCCGGCAGGCACTGATGCTGACAAATGGGCAGAAGAAGGGAAGAGAATAAGAGATCCATCTAGGGAACATCCAGGACAGGAATCTCAGGAGTAAGGGTTGAATTGGCTACCATTCCTCTGGAGATACTGGGAAAGCCAAAACCAATTTACAAAGCTAGGGGCCTGGGAGTGAAAGATGCTGCCATCAGATAGTCCCCCAACTCTTCTACCAGTTCCTCAGAGATATCCAGTGCTGAGTTACAAAACCTTATTAAAAGAAAGAAAGCCTGAACTGTTGATACCTGATTTTCAAAGTTATCTTTTACCTTAAATTCAGGATAAGTTCATCTTAATGATACTATGCTAAGAAAACTACAATGAGATTAATACTCTACTCTTCTTAACCTCTTTTGCACACTTAAAAGACATCATGCCTGAGTCCTATCTCAGAGACTCTAACAGAATTGCTCTTGGGCAAGACTTGGGTATTTGTGGTATCTTTTAATCTGCCAAAGTGATTCTCATATGCTGCCAAGACTGAGAACTTGAAACTAACTTTTACCATGAAGCATGTACTATCTAAATCTTTCCCAGAATTTTATAGAACACTAGAGGCTACAAAAAAATGGTCTTCTAAAAACTCATGTTTACTGATTGCTTCATACTGCTAATATAGAAACACATTAACTCTTAGATATTGACCTTATATATGGTTACCTTTCTAAATTAACTTATTTCCTAAAAATTTTTAATTGATTGGATTTTCTATGTAGACAACCATATCTGCTTAAAATAATGATAGTTTTATTATTTTCTAATATTTAAAGTTTTTATTTCTTTAATGTGTTGTTAAGCATATTAATCAGTGGGGTTTTTTTCATATAGTCACAGACTTAAGCAAAAATTACTACACTATCTAATTCTAGAACATTTTCATGACCCTGACAGAAACCATATATATCCATAAAGTCACTACCCAATACCTATAGTCCCAGCACCTGGAAACTACTAATTTACTTTCTGTTCTGCAGATCTGCCTATTCTGAACCTTTCATATAAAGGGAACCATAAATCATGAAGTCTTTCTGACAGGCTTCTTTCAGTTAGCATGTTTCCAGGTCCATCTGCGCTGTGCCATGTATCAGTACTTCTTTCCTTCTTACAGCTGAATAATATTCTATTATATGCCTATGTGTGTGCACGTGCACACACACACACATCACACTTTGTTTATCCATTCATCAGGCAACAGACATTTGGGTTGTTTCCACTTCTTGACTAGTATGAACAGTGTTGCTGTGAACATTCATTGGTAAGTTTTTGTGTGGACATATATTCTCATTTCTCTTGGCTATATACCTATGAGAGGAATTGCTGGCTTATATAGTAACTGTATTTAAGGTAGAATGTTGAAGTTTTGAAGCTACTCCACTAGCTCCCACTAGAGGAAAGAACCTCAGCAAAGTTTTCAGCTTTGTTCTTAAAATGCTCATACATTGCTAATGTTTTCTCTTTAATTGAAAGTAAGTTGTCTCCAACAGTTCATTTTGTCTTCAATCTATATGCTTAATTTCTTTGGTCTGTTTCTCCTATTTCCATATTTTTACTGTTTCCTGATACCTTCTCAGAGCGTTCTTTGAGCTCACCTTCCAGTTCATTAATTCACATCAGCTGTATCGAATCTGATGCTTAATGTCACTGTTGAATATGTCATCTAATCTAAAAATACATGTTTCAGAAACCAAAGTGCAATCAGATTTTTCCTTGCCACAAGACCTGTCATCTATGGCAGGTATGACGTAGAATCAACCAAGCAGAGGCTCTTAAGCCAGGATTTTAGACCTTGGTTCTATAATTCAAAGGGACATGTTTACAGAGGCAGTGGCCATATCAAAGACACATGCTGCCAGTTGAAATGTGAATGGTGGTGCCAGCATCAGTCCCTCAAGAATGATTTGGTTGTGTTCTCAGTTGTTTCAACCCCCTTGATTCTCTTTCTGTTACTGATTCTCCAGACTTCCCTTTGGTTCCAAGAGATAGCCAATTCCCTTCCAATAAACTAAATTTATTCTTAAGTCATATCAAGTTGGACACATGAGTTGGGATATGGGGAGAGTACAGGAGAGTTAAAGAACTAATTTATTCCTTCTACATAGTTCAGATTCTGTAGCTACTGTCATAAGTTATGATTTTAAAAAGCAAAGTAAAAAATATATTATTTAAAGTCATAAAAATTAGTGACCAGAAGAATGACAAGTAAATAAAAATAATCAAATATCGGAGAGGGGAATAAATTTGAGGTTAAGTGAGACAATCCCCAAACTTTGATGAATGGGATTCAAAAGTTACAGTTCAAAGTTAACAAACCAAGTAAGAGAGGCAGAATATTTAGTGTTGTGAAAGTCATCACCAGAAGAATGAAGACAAAAGGTAAAATGTGACTACATCTGGGACTAACGTCAGGGCATGGAATGGGAAAATGCTGCTGTACATTTTCTACCTTTCTGTACTGCTCACATCTCTTCCTAGTTCCCCTCTAGGCTGCACCGTCAGAGATCTCAGTCCATAAGAGAAAGGAAGGTTAGCTGAACCCACACACACACACACGCACATGCACACGGACCCAGCTGCAGCTCTGAGAATGCAAACTATAAAAGATTTAATTACACAAGATTTAACTCAAGAGCACAGATTTGCCTCCAGATTTGTTTCCTTGGTTAAAACACAAAGTAGCCTCACATCCATCATGAGCTAAATCACACACAGAAGAGGAAGGAAATTCAATCCCAAAAGATGACTGGGAAAATGCAAGTGTTCTGTCCCTGAGAAAAGCAAGTCACAGAAACTTCAGTCCGTCATGATTTTGGATCTTGGCTCCCAAGCATCCCACTAACACCAAATTTGAAATATTAGCTGCTTATTTCACCTGTTTAAAAATACTCAAAAACCTCAGCATACCACAGACTAATCCCAGCATGAAGTCTCACAAGTATGAACACGAGGAATTTAAGGTTTACTGGAAAAAGCATAAGATTTGAGGTTCAAACATCTGGGACTGTTTTATTAGCTGATGATCTTGATCAAATCATCACTCCAGCCTGAGTTTTGTCATCTACATAATGGGAAAACAATTACCACTTTCATAGGGTTGCTATTAAAATCAAACGAGATAATAGACTACACATAAGAATACTTGATATAAAGCCCAATACAAATGTTAGGTAATTATCATTATTACAACAATTGGTCACAAAAGACAGCTGTATAGGCATGGCATAATGGAAAATCTATCCTACTACTAAAAATATAGCCAGAGAGAGGTATCTCTCTACTTGAAAAGGATGATTATTATCATTTCCAGAAGACTAATATGGTGCTTGACCTCACACAACTCACAGTGACATCAGTGGAGCTATGCCTCCCTTGAAAGATGACCAACATCCACATGCGCCTAGCACACTCCTCAGCACACAGCTTTGGATAAGGAAAAGATATGTGTTAGAACACGTTAATGGAAGTAGATTAGCATGGTTAGTAAGAGATGAAAAAAAATGTAAGTATATCAAGTACTGTTCTTTATATTACAGAGGGAAAATGTGTTCAAATAAGCGTAAAAAGAAGGCTGAGGAAGTATATACAAAGAATGCGAAGCTAACTCCTTAGGAAAGTAGTGTGATATAAAGAAAGCCTGGGATAGGAGTCAGGAAAGTTAGTTCTGGCTCTCTGAAACTCTGGAACAGCCCATTGCCCTCTCTGGTCCTCATTTTCTCTATAATATATAAAAGGAGTTAAAAGTCTACTTCACACAGCAAATCAACCATTTAGAAATTGTTTATTATAGGCCAGGTAATATTCTAGGCTCCAGGAACCTAAGCAGGAAACAAAAACAGGCACAGTTCCTACTGTCATGGATTTGATGTGCTAGATGATCTCCATTCAACTCCAAGACCCAGCATGCTAAAACTCTGCCTTTAGGCTGCAGAGAGGCCAGAGTGGACGGTCAGGATGGCTAAATGACCAAAGGAAATAGGGTTTGACCTCTGAAGGGAGCAGTGTTCTTTTGGGGAGCAGAAGCAAGTGCCCCTCACTCCCATCTTGCTTCCCCCAGGTCCTGGGCATCAGAACTTAATACCAATTATGGCAGCCAATTGACTTTTATCCTAAAAGGCAGGTCTAGGGCTCAAAGAAACTTCCACAAATAGAAATATATTTTGTTTTGTTTTTCAGTTAGATAACTAGAGAAATGGGAAAATCCATTGATACTTTTATTAAACTTATCTAAAATGACTAACATTAACAGATAGATGAAATTTCATAAAAATTAATAATCACTATATTAATTGTTCCTAACCTCTATTTCTTTAGAGGTTAGGAAAAACACAACTTACATATGTAAATTTAAAAGAAATGAATTATTTGTTATATATAAACAGAACATAACACTTCTTTTACCAAACATGAAGCCCCAGGCTTGATTTCTATAATACATGAAAATAATGTACTTCATATTATCAAGAGAGAAATACTACTGATTTTTATTCTGTATTTTCTATTTCCCATTTGTTGATTTAGTGTTAAAGAAGGAAAGTTTTCACTCAGCCATTAAAAAGAGTGAAATATTCACACTATAAAATAGATAATAAGAACCTACTGTATAGCACAGGGAAATCTACTCAATAGTCTATAATGGCTATATGGGAAAAGAATCTGCAAAAAGAGTGGATATGTGAATACGTGTAACTGATTCACTTTGCTATACACCTGACACTAACATAACATTAGAAATCAACTATAGTCCAAAAAAAACATTTTTTCAGGAAGAATGAGGTAACAACATTTGCAGCAACATGGTTGGACCTAAAGAGTGTCGTACTAAGTGGAATAAGTCAGACAGAGAAAGACAAATATATGAGACCACTTATAAAAAGTGAAAGTGAAAGTCACTCAGTCATGTCCGACTCTTTGTGACCCCATGGACTATACAACCCATGGAATTCTCCAGGCCAGAATACTGGAATGGGCATCCTTTCCCTTCTCCAGGGGATCTTCCCAACCCAGGGATCAAACCCAGGTCTCCTGCATTGCAGGCAGATTCTTTACCAGCTGAGCCACCACAGAAGCCCAAGAATACTAGAATGGGTAGCCTAATCCTTTCTCCAGTGGATCTTCCTGACCCAGGAATCGGACCGGGGTCTCCTGCATTGCAGGTGGATTCTTTACCAGCTGAGCTAGTAAGCAGAATCTAAAAAGAAAAAATTGATACAAACGAACTTATTCACAAAAGGGACACAGACTCAAAGACTTAAGAGAACAAATTTATGGTTACCAGGGGGAGAGACTTTGGGGGAGGGACAGATTGGGAGTTTGGGATTGACATGTACACACTGGTAAATTTAAAACAGATAACCAGCAAGGACCTAATGTATAGCACAAGGAATTCTGCTCAATATTGTGTAATAGCCTAAATGGAAAAGAATTTGAAAGAGAATAGATACATATATATGTATAACTGAATCACTCTGTGTATACCTGAAACTAACACAACATTGTTAATCAACTATACTCCAATATAAAATTTTAAAAAAATTTTTAAAGAAGGAAAAATTTTAAAGTCAGTCCTCTTTGGGAGAGCTATCAAAAAATTATCTCAAAACAGTCTCCTGACCACCCCTCTCTCCAGCTCACAGGCCCTGGGCTCTTCAAGCACATAGAGTCTTCCACAGGATTCTCTGACATGCCTGCTTCATCCTGGGGTTCCCCATGATCAGTATGACAGAATGAAGAAAAGGGTAGGTGGCCATGAGTGTCTCAGAGATGAAGACAGTGAAGAGATCTGCAGGAAAAGTCTTGGAGCTGATGGAGAAGGGGCTGGCCAGGATGTAGACCATGTAAAGTACAAGGAAACAGCCCAAGGACTTCAGGACAGTGATATGAGCCTTGGCCTGAGCATCTCTTCTGCCGGCTGTATGGACCTTCATCTTCCTGTAGTGTCTATACAAAGAGACACAGCAGCCCAGAGGAAACAGGAAACATCGTGAAAGGCATCATACTTTCTGTATTGAGCTGTAATATACATATATAGTGCCAGTTTGAAATGGGGAATAAGATGTTGCTGTTTCCTTGGGAAGGACTGGAGAAGTCTAAGCTACCCCTGACTGTAAGTAACAAATGGATCGTGAAGTACACCAGAAAGCACCAGCAACTCAGGTAACAGGCCTTCTGCTTCAGCCACAAAGAGACAGGGTGTTCAACGGTCATGATCTTCCTACAATAGAAGACACTGAGAAAACTCGCAAACCACAGGCTGACCTGGCTTACCAGAACCCTGAAGACACTGAGCCAGCGAAGCCAATGGCTGCTCTGGAAAAGCACGAACAGACTTGAGTCCACCATAATCAACCATTGTAGAAGCAACCGACAGACCGCCAGGCCCAGGACAATGAGGTTATACGAGGACGCCCTGAACGTTTGGAGACATTCTCCGAAACTCCAGACCACAAGAACTCCATTTCCAATGAGGCCAATGAGAGATTCAGCTACTGCCACCAGCATCAGCAGTCCTAGGATAGAAGAGGGCATGGCTAGGGAAGTCCCTTACTGCTGTCGCAGAAGGTGCTCTGCCTTAGTGCAGATAAGTGTATACAGCTCCTGGCTATACTGAAGATTCCCTGAAGGTGATACCACACTCAAGGCAATTTCTTAGATCACAAAATCTGGATTTGGTCTTACCCTTCTGCAATCTGTTCTCAAGCATAGACTGAACAGCTCTGACCAGGAGCAAAGAGTTTAGAAGTTACAAATCTCTCTGTATTTGCATTCACCTGAATGAACACAGAACAAACCCTGAAACAAGACATTTGAAAGATCACAGACACCAAGTCTCCTTCTCAAGGATATTGGGTTAACATTAGATACTAACACATCATAGAATAAGGGCTTCCCAGGTGGCACTAGTGATAAAGAACCCTCCTGCCAATGCAGGAGACATAAGAGACATGGGTCTGATCTCTGGGTTGGGAAGATGCCCGGAGTAGGAAATGGCAACCCACTCCAGTATTCTTGCCTGGAGAATCCCATGCATAGGGCTACAGTCCTATAGGCTACAGTCCATGGGGTCACAATAAGTTGGACACAACTGAAGCAACTTAGCATATATGCTCATCAACAAGAGACACCAAATCAAAACATTCTCAGATTCTATACCATGCCAGATGTGAGCTTATTCATATAAAAAAGAAATTCTGTTTTCTTTCTTTAATATAAATTTATTTAATTGGAGGTTAATTACTTTACAATATTGTATTGGTTTTGCCATACATCAACATGAATCTGCCACAGGTATACACGTGTTCCCCATCCCGAACCCCCCTCCCTCCTCCCTCCCAGTTGCCTGGGGCTGGTGCACTGGGACGACCCAGGATAAATTCTATTTTCATAAAAAGAACTTTGAACATGTAAGAATGAAAGCTGAATAAATTCAGAACTTCAAAATATATTTTATTATTAAAGACAGAATTAGGGGAGTCTGGGAAAAGAAGACAATCAGAGAACCAGAACATATTTCACTTAAGTGGCAAATAATAAAAAAAACATATAGGAGATAGGGTACAGAAACCATTACTATTAATCAGGATCTCTGAGGTCATCTGCCCTTATGATTAATTATCCACACACACCTGACTTAGCGTATATCTCACATCAAAATCTTAAGAGAAAGGAGATGGGCTTGAAGAGGGGGAAAAAAAGACTAGCCCAGTTATCATGAAATACAGGGAAACTGCTTCATTTATTGTTCAGATCCCAACTTCCTTGGGACCAGCCAAAAGCAAATGTGTTTGTGAGAGGCCGAATTCTAAACTGGCCTCCAAAGTTCCCACCCCTTGGTGTACACACCCAGAATAATCCTTGAGCAGGTGTAGGACTATGAAGAACAGGGGATGTCACTCCTGTGATTAGGCAATATAACATGGCAAAGACGGAGGGCTTTGCAGATGTAATTAAGGGCCTAATCAGTCAAGTTTGAGTTAATCAAAAAGGAGATTCACCTGATTTAATCAGCTCATGTCTTAGAGGAGGAACTGAGCCCTTCTTCTGGCCCTGAAGAGTCCAGCTGCCATGTTATGAGAGTGTTACATGTTGCGGAACTCTGGGAGGCCCCTAGATGCTTGGACTTGACACCCCCACCTGACAGCTGGCAAGAAAATGGGGCCTCATCCTACAAATGCAAAGAACTGAATCCTGCCAATAACCAAGAGCTTGGAAGAGCACCCTGAGCTCCAGAAGGCACACAGCCCAGCCAACATCTTACCTGTGGTTTTTGAGAAGCCTGCACAGAGGGCCCACTTGGGCTGTGCTGGGAGCCTAATCTACAGAAACCATGACACAATAAAAGTATGCTGTTTTAAGCTGTTAAACTTGTCTTGCTGTGCAGAGAACAGAAAAACCAGTATGGTATTTGATACAGGCTAGAAACAACTATAAAGGAAATGAGAAGACAGTGGAATTGGATTGGAAAGAAGGGGAAAGGCCAGGCTGGCTTCTTAGGAGGGCAGCACGGGTGTAGTGAAAAGAGTTCTGTCCCACGTCCCAGCAGTACCTGGGGCACTCTATGAAGCTGCAAGTGAGCCACCACCCTCTCGAGGTCTCAGCTGTTCCACTAAAAATATAATGGATTGTAGGATTGGATTTCAGCTCATTTAGGTCAGATACACAGAGCGCTCATCATGTGCCTGGCAGTGTAGCAGGCCCAGGAACACAGCAGCGAGCAGCCCCTGCGTCCAGGGCGCACGCGTTGTATCTCACCCCATCCACCTGAGGGCCTGGCACCTGAGAAGTCCGCCTGCAGCTGTGGAGAGGCAAAGGGGAAGACCACAACTGCCACCAGTCAGAGAGCTGGGATAAGGCATGAGCCTCTCCAAGAGCAAGGCTTCTATGGTGACTTTTCAGGCAGCAGGTGCAACCGTCCTTCTCTCCTACCCGCCGCACTCCAGGTCTTGGGCAGTGGAACCTCAGGCAAAGCAGGGTAGCCACTGACATGTATCCAGAAAGCCCAGTCTCGCCTCGAAAGAAAAAAAAATCACCAGAAACAAAAAGATGGTTTCTTGACAGATTATGAGTGGTATTAAGAAAGGCTAAACCACATAGAGAAATGAGATAATTAGTTAACTTTAATAAGAAAAATGTTTGTCTAAAAAACATCTAGCAACTAACACAAGGTTCAAGTCTTTTTAACACTCATTATTTCAAGATTACAGCTATTTTTTTTTTTACTTCATTTCATCAGGGGATACATAGTCTACATTGGCAAAGAGAATTGGATTACCTATCATAATTTAGAAAAATGTGATCCTTTCCATGCAAAACATGAAAACTCAGTTTTGACATCTGGAGTTTAACAAAACAAGCACTTGGCATTGCTTAGAGAGCAACAGCTCTGGTTTCTATTCTGCTTTTCACATTACTTTCTCATTTTATTTCAAACTTAAAGAAGAAATAAGAAAAAGAGAACAGAAAGTTCATTAACTCTACAGTAAGTTAATTATAATAAGTTAATTTTACAGTAAGTGAATTTTACTATTGGCAGTTTTCTAGAGTAAGGGCTGACTCGATCTCCCTCCCATGTCGTGGACACCTTCCATAGAATTCTTCAACAGGTCTGATTCCTCCTAACCATTGTAATCTAAATGTCCTTAGTCACTCAGTCGTGTCCAGCTCTTTGTGACCTCATGGACTGCAGCCCGCCAGGCTCCTCTGTCCATGGGGATTCTCCAGGCGAGAATACTGGAGTGGGCTGCCATACCCTCTTCTAGGGGATCTTCCCAACCCAGGGATCGAACCCAGGTCTCACCACATTGCAGCCAAATTCTTCACCGTCTGAGCCGCCAGTGGAAGCTCATGAATACTAGAGTGGGTAGCCTATCCCTTCTCCAGGGACCTTCCCGACCCAGGAATCAAACCAAGGTCTCCTGCATTGCAGGTGGATTCTTTACCAGCTGAGCTACCAGGGAAGCCCAATATGTAAAGGCAGCCATGAGTATCTCAGAGATGAGCCAGTGCTGGGTTCAGCAGAGGAAGAGCTGGAGATGATGGCAGAGAGGCTAGCCAAGGCATGAAAGCCACGTGAAGAAGCAGCAGCTAAGAGACTTTGGTTTCAAAGACTCAGGTTTGACACTTTCATCCAAAACATGCCTTCCGCCTACAAGCTACCAGACTCAGTCCAGCTCCATCTCCTACATCTGACATATCCCGGGGACTCAACCATTCTGTACTCCTGTACACAGCCTTTTTCAATGCTTCCCAGAACTGTGCCCACATCACCATCAGAAGGCATCTAGAAGGCAACTAGCCAATAGCAGTTGTTCACCTGAGCAAATTAATTCTTCTCTTAATACTCTGTATGAATCTAAACATTCAGAAATTGAGCAAATTAAGCATGTTATTAATAAGCATGTGTAACCAAAACTATCAATATACATATATTTATTGTCTTTCCAGCTTCTTTCCCACCACTTTATGAAGAGGTGGAGTTCTTGTTCTCTTGGGTTGGTACCATGTCTTGGCTACTGGAATTCAGGTGTTTGCAGGGAGAAGGAAGTGCCAAACTACATCATCCTCCATGGCTTGTGTGCAGCAAGAATCAGTGTAAAAATATAAGCAGCAGCAACAATGCTGGGGCAGAAAAAGTAAATGGTAGTGAGGGGACCTGGCAGATAGGGGAGCTGCTGCTGCTGCTGCTGCTAAGTTGTAGCCGACTCTGTGCGACCCCACAGACGGCAGCCCACCAGGCTCCCCCGTCCCTGGGATTCTCCAGGCAAGAATACTGGAGTGGGTTGCCATTGCCTTCTCCAAGATAGGAGAGCAGAAGCTATTTTCTCTGGTTCCATAAGTATGAAAATTTGGGAGGAGAAATAAGTAAGATAGACAAAATTTGGGAGACCCTCTAGGAAGCACGGCTTAATGCCCCTTCCCTTGAGAGTGAACCAGACGTAGAGACTTACCTCTAAACTAGAATGTCTGGAAAGGGAAGCAGAGTAAGCAGGCAGTGGAGAAACCTGCAGACACTACCTTAGGGCAATCCAGTTTAACAGGACCAATGAATAGTCATGATGACATCATGTACCCCTGATGTGATGTGATGAGATAAGAAGGGTGCTTCACCTCTGTTGTACTCTTCCCCAAAGGCATTCAAACCAAATCTAACTGTGAGGAAAACATCAGACAAACTCAGGTGAAGAGACATTTTACAAAATGCCCAAACAGTAACCCTCTAAGCTCTCAAGGTCATGAAAAACAAGGAAAGACTGAGAAACATCATAGACCAGAGGAGACCAACACTATCTGCAATGTGATATCCTGGACTGGATCTTGGAACAGATAAAGAACATGTATGGGAAAACCAGTAAAATTTGGATGAAGTCTGTAGTTTAGTTAACAGTTAAGTGTATGAATGCTGGTTTCCTGGTTTCAACAAATGTATCAGGTTATGTAAGGTATTAACATCAGAAAAGCTGAGAGAAGAGAATATAAGAACTCTACATACTCTCCTTGCAACTTTTCTGCAAAATAAAATTAAAACTTTATTTTTGAAAAGTTACATAAAACCCAGTTACAGAAGGCTGTTCGCATGACAATCACATTTTTAACATTTTGGGACTTGTGCTTTTCCAGAGGAAATTTAGGAGATGGAGGTTTTCCCCTCGCAAGATCATGCTAAGAAAAGAGTTGAGCGACAGAGATGGCAGACAGGACGTTCTGGATATCTGCTCATCCAAAGTAAAGTGTCCATAGTCCCGTGCTAGCACTAACCCTCAATGGGATGCAAATCTCTTGACCAGCTCCTTGTAAGGGGAATTTAAAGAGGGGTGCTTGGGGCCACTCACAGAAAGGCACCATGCTTCAAAATCTGACAGGTTTGGGTGTGCCTCCCCGCTCAATCAGTCAGAAGCCATGTTCTTAGACAAGTCAATTAAGCTCTCAGAGCTCCTGGTTCCTCCTAATGAAGAAAGTTTTGAATTTACCTAGCCTGGTTCCTACAAATTAATGGCAGTATTTTTCTTTCCTTCCTTGGTGATTTCTCTCCATTTTCACTCCTGTCAACAAAGTAGGGGAACATCTGAAGTCTGCTGGTATCACAGTACACAAATATAAGAACTGGGATGGTGCTTCTAAAAAGGTGATCAGCTCTACACAATTCCAGAATTTCTGGACAGTAAGAGTGATGATAGGTGACAGGCCTTTAAAAACAGGCAGAGAAGTCAAAGATACAGAGGAACAAGTGGGAGTTAGGTTTTTCTGAGTAATATCAATATATTTGATTATTTCTTGAGAGCCCTGAATTCAGGTAATTATATAGTCATTTTCCCAACTATGAAAGCAGCAAACTGAGACAAATAATTTTCTGTATTTAAAATAGGTCAGCACAACATTATAAAACAATTATACTCTAATTAAAAAAAAAAAATATATATATATATATATAATAGGACTTCCCTGGTGGCTCAAATGGTAAAGTGTCTGTCTACAATGTGGGAGACCTGGGTTCAATCCCTGGGTCAGGAAGATCCCTTGGAGAAGGAAATGGCAACTCACTCCAGTACTATTGCCTGGAAAATCCCATGGATGGAGGAGCCTGGTAGACTACAGTCCATGGGATCACAAAGAGTCAGACACGACTGAGCAACTTCACTTTATGTATAAAATAGGTCAGAAAATCATGAAACAAATCATGTCCCTGTGTTTAGACACCTCATTTGCAAGCGAGTTGTACACATATGGAGCCATCACCAGGGCCTCAGTCTCCTTCCTCCTGACATGGAGCTACATTCCTGCCTTTTCCCAGACCCTACCCAGCCCTCAGCCATCATCCAGAGAACAAGCCAGCTGTTCTGACGTGAAGTTACTACTGGCATGCCCCAAGAAGACTGACCTTACACCCACCCCAGCAGCTTGGGGAGGTTGATGTGCAGTCTGTGCCCCTCCCCCTGCTGTGGCCCTTACCCTCTGACCCCTCTCCTTCTCCCTCCCCTCCCTAATGTCCATTAACTTCTATCACCTACCTGTTGTCAATTTCCATGCCAGGCAAATTCTCACACATCCATGGAGTTTCTTTTCTCCTTTTTTTACTTAAGGAATCAAACTGGCCAAGGGTCAGTTATCTAACTCCTTAGGGAGTTTTATCAAATTACCACTTCCACCTTCTACTCACTCAGGAAGAACAGGAAGCAAGCATACAAAATTCGAAAGAAAGTCCCAGCTTCTCCAGCGCTCTCTGAGAAGCAGTGGGCAGATGAGAGGCTACATCTCCAGCCTGAGCTTATAAAAAAGAACATTATTGGGAAACCTACTCTAAATGCTTTCAGTAAGCTTCAGTTTCACTGGAAAACTCTGGCATTTGAGGCTATCTTAAAATTTACATTCAATTTATGCTTTCAGACACTACTGTCTTCTTCCTCTTAATCCCTTCTTTCTTTTGTTAGTGTTTTGTTTTGTTTTGTTTTTTAACTGAAACAACTAAAAAAAGCTGGTAACAATGATCAGGGAAACCCAAAGTCACATGTTTAAGTGAAATCTCAGCAATATAGAGAAACCTTCAAAATACTTGAAAAGGCCAAGAATCTTATTTAGTTCTTCCATGAATTATATCTACCTTCCCACCCTCTTTCTATTGGCCTGCTGCTACTGCTGATGCTAAGTCGCTTCAGTTGTGTCTGACTCTGTGCAACCCCGTAGACGGCAGCCCACCAGGCTCCCCCGTCCCTGGGATTCTCCAGGCAAGAACGCTGGAGTGGGTTGCCATTTCCTTCTCCAATGCATGAAAGTGAAAAGTGAAAGGGAAGTCGCTCAGTCGTGTCCGACTCTAGCGACCCCATGCACTGCAGCCTACCAGGCTCCTCCGTCCACGGGATTTTCCAGGCAAAAGTACTGGAGTGGGTTGCCATCTATTGGCCTATTCCTTCCCAAATAGTAGCATTCAAAAGAAATCGTAAAATGGTTTCTTCTTTAATGTTCCTACTTGTTGGTTTAAAAAACATATCTCACACAAATTCCAGGGCCTAAAAATCCAGTAATCTACAGGATCCCATAATACTTATTTGGGAAGGAAACTAAGCACCCACAAGATTTCATATCTCCCCTACCTCTCTCAGATAAATAGACAGATAGAGATAAATAGATAAATATAAATTCTAGCAGCCTTAGGGTGAGATTTTCAGGTTGGATACATCCGGCTTCAGACATCATTTTGAATACTTTTTTATTGTCCTAGAAAATAAAGCTTTATAATTGGACATTTTTCTACTCTGTCACTATGTCTTCCCAGTCATCTTGTGACACAGGGGAAAAATAACTGTATTTTAGAATCAGAAGATGAATTGGAGCCTTGGGTCTACCCTCTCCTAGTTTTACTGTTATGAGTCATTTACTTTATCTGTTTGTACCTCAGTTTTCCCAGTCATATAATGGGCATAATGACACCTACATTACCAAAGAAATTGTGAGGAACCAATAAAACAGCATGTGAAAATGTAGCCCAGAGAATATTTGGACTTGTAGCAGTTAAAAGTTTAGTAACAAATTCCCCAGTTATAGCTACCACAGTGAATATTTCATGATGTTATACAGACATTGTCCTGGTGCCTGCCATTCATTTCAGAAAGTGACTCTTCTCAAGAAACAGCTTGAAGAAAGAGTCTCAAGGTGAGGGAAGGTTCTAGACTTTCTTCAAGTAGCAAAACCTAATTTAAAAAATTCCTCATGTATGAAACGAGTTGCCAGTCCAGGTTCGATGCACGATACTAGATGCTTGGGGCTAGTGCACTGGGACGACCCAGAGGGATGGTATGGGGAGGGAGGAGGGAGGAGGGTTCAGGATGGGGAACACATGTATACCTTTGGCGGATTCATTTTGATATTTGGCAAAACTAATACAATTATGTAAAGTTTAAAAATAAAATAAAATTATTAAAAAAAAAGATTTAAAGGAAAAAAAAAATTCCTAATACAAAACCAATATATCCAGTCCAAATAGGAAATAAATGAATACAATATAAGACAATCAAGAAATGAATTAGCAGAACTTTGTCAATACTAGAAAAAGAATCCAGATAAACTCGAAGAACAGTTATTCACGCAGCCTTTCTTAGTGAGGAAAAATAGAATTTTGACATCAGAAGACCCCATAGCTCCTTTAGATAGATTGACAGACAGATAATTTCTTACTGTTTATATTTTAAAGTATGTAGTTTGTTCTGATTATCAAAGAAATATATGTTCATCATAGAAAACTTGGAAACTTGGGAGGGGGGGGGTGGAATTTCTCAAAACTTTCTGAAAGTGAAAGTGTTGGTCACTCAGTTGTGTCCGACTTTTTGCAACCCCATGGACTGTAGCCACCAGGCTCCTCTGTCCATGGAATTCTCCAGGCAAGAATACTGGAGTGGGCTGCCATTCCCTTTTCTGGGGGATCTTCGTGACCCAGGGATCGAACCTGGGTCTCCTGCATTGCAGGCAGATTCTTTACCATCTAAGCCACCAGGGAAGCAAAACAAAACTTTCTACCTAAAAAAATTGTTGTTTTCAATTTTTTTGCATATGCATTATTTATTTTTATTTCATTTAGTAGTATAAGTATTTTACCAGATCATATAAAAATATTCCTTGACTATAAAATGGTAAATAGCTACACATTACTTCATCATAAAGATATATGCTATTGTACATACTTACGGTATAGCATAAGTTATTTGAGTATGGCAATAGAAACATCAAACTATAGAGTGGAAAAGAATGGAGATGTTTATTTTTCATAAACAGTCCTGGAGTTAAGGTAAGGCAGTTCCACAGTGTTAGGAACCAAACAGCCAAGTCTAGGATGAAAATCTGCTCCACTATCCCCAGGCCGTCACCTCATCTGTGATGCAAGATGGCCAATCCCTGTATCAGCGTTCCAGCCCACAGGAAAGGAGAAGGGGGAAAAGGAAGGCAAGCATCTATTAACACCCATTCTGGGGGCACCACCTAGAAATCATATACACAGCCTCTGCTCATACTGTATTGGCAGAACTCAATCATATGGCAATACCTAATTACAAGAGAAAGCTACCAGAATTCTAAGTAGCTAAAAATTCTGTAACTATGAATTTATGGGGGAAAAGAAAAGATGTTGGGGTCCATCAGGCTTTCTGCTATTCCTTTAGAGTTCTGATGTCATAGTGTAGCTTAATCACTCTCAGCAATCCTTTATCTCCTAATCTTCAGATTCTAATCTAACAGATATCTCCAAGTTTTGGAGTATAAAATATTGGTTTGGGTAATCTTACTGAATACTCTAGTCAAGATTCTGGTGGCTGGGATGAGAAATATCAGGTAAACTGTAAAATTTGGAGATTTCTTGGGATAATTTTTAATAAGGAAAATGTTATTTTAATAAGATCATTTTGAGATGTATAAATATTACATATCCTGTAAACACACAAAAAAAACTATATAAATTACTATTTCCCAAATCCCATTTCAAAACATCAGTATTTCAACTTCAGATTTCTATTCCTCTGTAGCCACAGTCCTGCTGTTTCAAACAAACAAATAAACAGAAAGCGCAACATTCTGGAGAATTATGCCGTGCCCATAAAATTCAGTACATAAATTCAAACAGAGATGACAGAAGTTCACCAAAGGTCAGGTGTTTCCACCACCAGTCCAGTGACTCCTCTCAGCTTTCTACCGAAGTCCATATCATGATAGGGTCAAATCTTTTGTAATGTGGCACTCAGAATGTGTTGATTTCACTCTTTGGCATATGCTTCTGAACTTGGCTTCCCAGATTTGAAGATCCTTAAAGGCATCCTGGATTGGGCTTCTTTAATGCTGGTCACTTCCCTCCACCCATCAATTCTGGCCCTTCCCTTTTTTCCAGAACAAAAGTAGAAATTCAGTCCTGGCAGTTACTGTCCCTCAGCAAGTTGAGGATCCTTTTTTCTACATCTAACATAATGTACACCTATCTCCTTTGATGTTTCTCTTTCCTCTCTTGTCTCTCTGAAACTTTCCCTTCCTCTTTTTCTCACTGTACCCTCTTTTTATGCCTAAGCCAGTTGAGTGGCTCCCGATGACCATTTACCCATTGCTGATCCCTTACTCAGGGTTCCTCAGCTAAACTTCAAAAATTTAACTAATGAAGTGACCTCTAATATATTGCTTAATTTGGGGGAACTACCCATTACACTTCAGTAGCCAGTGGAACAGTGTGGTGATTTCCATGATCCAGGGATGTGATGCCCATGCAAAACACATGATAAGCAATGCCTCCAACAAGTTCCTTATAGAAAGTGCCTGATTTTAGAATATTACTAAACAATATATTGTAGAATTAACTGAAATACAGGCACTTGAAGGTTTATGGAGTCAGATCAGTAATTACAAAAATGAATTTCTCAGATCATTGGGAAAACTACCAACAAAGAAAATCTTGCTCCCCCTGAGGTGACTTTAGCACCATTTATTATTGAAATCCCACTATTTACTGAAACAAAGAATATTCTTTGCTTTTGTTTTCAGTTTAGGATGTGTGAGAATAATAAGAAGAGAATGTCCTGGAGGGTAAATGGTGGACATAATAACATAAATAGACTTGGTTCTCAAATCCATCCCTATAGAAGGAGGGAGATAATGGACCAGGGTAGCAACTGAATATGGAATGTAGAGTACGAGGAAACAGATCATCAGCTTCATAGCACCCACATGAGCTTCAGTCTGGGGATTCCAAAGAACAGTGGCACTTCTCTGCATCTTCTGTATATGTCTCTTCAAGGAATTGATTAACAAAGAAGCAGAAGTCACATTAATGATGAATTGGAGAAATGAGCTCAAGACCAAAGGAGTCACCAAAGACAAGAGTCCCTCATTGATGTCAAATACTGTGCCATTTCTCATAGTCACAAATTCAAGAGAGGGTGCCAACTGTCTGAGCATAACATACAGGAGAGTGGTGAAGACAGAAAGCAGCATACAGACCAGCAGCAGCCGGGGCATCTTGGTGGAGAGATTTCGTTTCAGCAGGAGAAACACTGAGTGTTGGTAGTTAGCAATCTTCACACAATACAAGACGTTGAGCAAGGTT
Organism: Bos grunniens; assembly: GCF_055505025.1. Classification (NCBI taxonomy): domain Eukaryota; kingdom Metazoa; phylum Chordata; class Mammalia; order Artiodactyla; family Bovidae; genus Bos; species Bos grunniens. The sequence goes on from NC_141168.1 coordinate 15,165,220, forward strand.
ACAAACCAAAGACTACTACAGTCCAAAAACATCCAACATGACAGAAAAAAATAGGATAAGGAGACTGACCTTTCCACATTTGGAGAGATGATGACAACAACATTCAGTAACAGTATAAAAAATCTGGTGATGCCCAAACTGAACAGGAGTCTGTCAGAAGAAGAGATCCTGTGGCTTTTGATGCAAGTCTTGTAACTGACCACTACAATGAAGAGATTCACAATGAGTCCTACAAAAGTTAAAATTTCAGAGACAACGACAGAAGAAAAAAAGACTATCCGAAGCATCTTTACTCATTGAGGACTCAGGAGATGCAGTGCTGATGTGGGAGCAGGGAAAATATTGTAATGTACAAGTAGGCACCAGTACCAAGCCAGAAAAGATATTTCCTATTTTAATTTCCCCACTGTGGCAAATGAACCATTAGTGGTCTAAGAGCCAGCTGCTTTTACTGAGATGCAAATCTTCCAAGGATTGTATTACTATTTCTTCATTCATGTCCTGTTTTCCTTAGAAATGCCTAATTAAAACCAACAAAGTGAACCTGGGAGTCCACTTCTCTGGGAGAAGGAAAGCTAGAAGGAAAAATTACAGCAGACTCCGAGGTTATCAAAAGCAAATGACTGAATTCTGGTCCAGCATGTCTGGACTTCCCCTCATTGCAACCTCAGAATATGGTGGGAATTCCCATGCCTCGCTCCTGCACACACGCACACACACACACACACACACACACACAAAACCACGGGTGGCCACATCAAACAGGCAACACAGAGTGAGCAAACAAGGCAACAATTAAAGGAAAGGTTGTATCAGAGCAGATATTTCCACTTAACTATCTACAAAATTGATTATTACACTGAAGTAATTACGTTGAAATATTATACCTACCACATTTAAACAGAATAAACAATATAGAGTAAGATACAAGAATTACATCTTAATTGTATCACCAGCTCCAGGAGTTGGTGATGGACAGGGAAGTGTGGCATGCGGCAGTCCATGGGGCCACAAAGAGTTGGACACGACTGAGCAACTGAACTGAACTCATAAGAATTAACGTTCAATACTTGAAAACCAAGGTTTGTAGTTATAAATCAAAAACATAGAGTGGATTCACAAACACAAAAACAAGAGAACTCAAGCATGATACAAAGAAAAAACCTTCAAACCACAAAAGGAAAAACAAAAAAGAAAAAGAAATACAAAGAAATACAAAATCAACTGGAAAACAAGGTTTAAAGCAGCAATAAATACATATCTATCAATTGTTTTTGTTCACTCAGTCATTTCAGACTCTTTGCAACCCTGTGGACTGCAGCACACCAAGCTTTCCTGTCCTTCAATATCTCTTGGAGTTTGCTCAAACTCATGTCCATTGATTGAGTCAATGATGCCATCCAACCATCTCATCCTCTGTCGCCCCCTACTCCTCTTCCCCTTAATCTTCCATAGCACCAGGATCTCTTCCAATGAGTTGGCTCTGCACAACAGGTGGCCAAAGACTGGAGCTTCAGCATCAGTCCTTCCAATGAATATTCAGGGTTGATTTCCTTTAGGATTGACTGGTTTGATCTCCTTGCTGTCCAAGGAACGCTCAAGAGTCTTCTCCAGCACCACAGCTCAAAAGCATCAATTCTTTGGCATTCAACTTTCTTTATGGTCCAACTCTCACATCCATATATGACTACTGGAAAAACCATAGCTTTGACTATATGACCTTTGTCAGCAAAGGGATGTCTCTGCTTTTGAATACACTGTCTAGGTTTGTCACAGCTCTTCTTCCAAGGAGCAAGCATCTTTTTATTTCATGGCTCTAGTGATTTTGGAGCTCAAGAAAAAAAAGTCTGTGACAGTTTTCATTTCTTCCCCATTTATTTGTCATGAAGTGACGGGACCAGAGGCCATGATCTTTGTTTTTTGAATGTTGACTTTTAAGACAGTTTTTTCACTCTCCTCTTTCACCTTCATCAAAAGGCTGTTTAGTTCCTCTTCACTTTTTGCCATTAAGGTGCTATTATCAGTACATCTGAGGCTGTTGATATTTCTCCCAGCAACCATGATTCCCACTTGAGCTTCACCCAGCCCAGCATTTCGCATGATGTATTCTGCAATAAGTCAAATAAGCAGGGTGACAATATATAGCCTTGACATACTGCTTTCCCAATTTTGAACCAGTTTGTTATTCCATGTCCAGTTCTGATGTTTCTTGACCTACATACAGGTTTCTCAGGAGGCAGGTAAGGTGGTCTGGTATTCCCATCTCTTTAAGAATTTTTCATAGTTTGTCGTGATCCACACAAAGGTTTTAGCATAGTCAGTGAAGCAGAAATAGATGTTTTTCTGAATTCCCTTGTTTTCTCTGTGATCCAATGAATTCTTGCAACTTGATCTCTGGTTCCTCTGCCTTTATTAAATCCAGCTTGTAAATCTGGATTTCTCAGTTCACATACTGCTGAGGCCTAGCTTAAAGGATTTTGAGCATAACCTAGCTAGCATGTGAAATGAGTGCAATTGTATGGTAGCTGGAACATTCTTTGGCATTGCCCTTCTTTGGGATTGGAATGAAAACTGATCTTTTCCACTTCTGTGGCCAATGCTGAGTTTCTAAATTTTCTGGCATATTAAGTACAGCACTTTAACAGCATCCTCTTTTAGGACTGTAAATAGCTCATCTGGAATTCCATCACCTCCACTAGCATTGTTCATAATAATGCTTCCTAAGGCCCACTTGACTTCCACTCCAGGATGTCTGGCTCCAAGTGAGTGACCACACCACTGTGGTTATCTGGGTCATTAAGATCTTTTTTGCATAGTTCTTCTGTGTATTCTTGGTACGTCTTCTCAATCTCTTCTGCTTCTGTTAGGTCCTTGCCATTTCTGACCTTTATCGTGCCCACCCTTGCATGAAATGTTCCCTTGATATCTCCAATTTTCTTGAAGAGATCTCTAGTCTTTCCCATTCTATTGCTTTCCTCTATTTCTTTGCATTTCACCTAAGAAGGCTTTCTTCTCTCTCCTTGCTATTCTTTGGAACTCTGCATTTGGTTGGGTATATCCTTCTCTTTCTCCCTTGCCTTTTGCTTCTCTTCTTTTCTCAGCTATTTGTAAAGCTTCCTCAGACAATCACTTTGCCTTCTTGCATTTCTTTTTCTTGGGGATGGTTTTAGTACATAGTGTACAGGACACCATGTCCTGTACAGTGTTATGAACCTCCATCCATAGTTCTTCAGGCCTCTGTCTGCCTGATCTGATCTCTTCAATCTATTCATCACCTCTACTGTGTAATCATAAGGTATTTGATTTAGGTCATACCTGAATGGCCTAGTGGTTTTCCCTACTTTGTTCAATTTAAGCCTGAATTTTGTAATAAGGAGCTCATGATCTGAGCCACACTCAGCTCCAGGTCTTATATTTTGCTTACTCTATAGAGCTTTTCCATCTTTGGCTGCAAAGAATATAATCAATCAGATTTCAGTATTGACCACCTGGCGATGTCCACGTGTAGAGTCATCTCTTGTGTTGTTGGAAGAGGGTATTGCTATGACCACTGTGTTCTCTTGACAAAACTTTGTTAGCTTTTGCAAGGATCATACACCATGATCAAGCTGGATTCATTCCCGGGTCACAAGGATGGTTAAACATATGGAAATTGATCAATGTGATACACCACATCAACAAAAGAAAATAAAAACTACATGACCACCTCAATAGATACAGAAAAGGCATTTGATAAAATTTAACATCCATTCATGATACAAAAACTCTTACCAAAGTGGATATCAAGGGAACTTATCTTAACATAATAAAAGCTATTTATGACAAACACATAACCAACATAACTCTCTAAAGTGAAAAGCTAAAAACCTTCCCACTAAATCCAGAACAAGAAAAGGATGTCCCCTCTCACCACTTCTATTCAACATATTATTGGAAGCCCTAGCCACAGCAATCCAACAAGAAAAAGAAATAAAGGGTGTCCAAATTGGAAGGGAAGAGGTAAAATCATCTTTATATGTAGATGACATGATACTATATATAGAAAACCCTAAGGACTCCACACAGAAACTATTAGAACTGATAAACAAATTCAGAAAGGTAGCAGTATAGAAGATTAGTATACAGAAATCAATTGCATTTCTTTATACCAACAATGAAATATCAGAAAGGGAAAGTGGGAAAAATCCCTTTTAAAATCACATCTAAAAAACTACTTGATAAAACCAACAAATGAGGTGAAAGACTTATATACTGTGAACTATAAAACACCAATAAAGGAAACTGAAGATGATACAAACACATGGAAAGTTATCTCACACTTTTGGATTGAAAGAATTAATAGTGTTAAAATGGCCATACTACCCAAAGCAATCTACAGATTTAATGCAGTCCCTACCAAATTACCCATGATATTTTTTCATAAAACTAAAACAAATATTAAGATTTATATGGAACCACAGAAGACCCAGAGCTGCCAAAGCAACCCTGAGGGAAAAGGTAAGGGAGGGATAAATTAGGAATTTGGGATTGTCAGATGCATACTACTATGTATAAAATAAATAACAAGGACCTACTGTATAGCAGAGGGAACTATAGTCAATATCTTGTAATATAGTGGAAAAATCTGAAAGGAATATATATATATATGTGTGTGTGTGTGTGTGTGTATCTTAACCACTTTTCTATATACCAATAACTAATACAACATTGTAAATCAACTATACTTTAATTAAAAGAAAAAAGTAGTAAATGTCCCAAAAAAGAGGAAACCCAGTGTCATGCAGTAATAGGCCACATTCAGAGGTTGATACATGAAGTGGTTGAGTTCTCAGTAGCATGGAATTAAGATGTGATCATGTTAACTAGCGGAGAAGGCAATGGCACCCCACTCCAGTACTCTTGCCTGGAAAATCCCACGGACAAAGGAGCCTGGTAGGCTGCAGTCCATGGGGTCGCTAAGAGTTGGACACGACTGAGCAACTTCACTTTCACTTTTCACTTTCACGCATTGGAGAAGGCAATGGCAACCCACTCCAGTGTTCTTGCCTGGAGAATCCCAGGGACCGGGGAGCCTGGTGGACTGCCGTCTATGGGGTCACACAGAGTCGGAAACGACTGAAGTGACTTAGCAGCAGCAGCATGTTAACTAGCAAGAGCAATGAGTAAGCTGGTTCTATCTGAAGTCATTTCTGAAAGGGTCACTATAGGCAAAGTGTTAACAAAATCCTTCTCCCCCTGCATGAGAATTTGACCTTCAGTTAAATATGTTATGGAGACCTCTTGCTTCCTTGAATGTGATGGATAACTCCTAGGTGTGTATCCCTTGGCTCAACCTGGAAACTAAGGCCATGAAATTATTACAAGAGAAACTGATTCTTTGAAACATGAGGCTTTTATTTTAGGGCAGCTTCTACCCTTACCTAAATGTGGATCTCTTCTCCTTGTACCTGAACTGTATAACTGGCAGCAAGGACACTGCAAAAGAAGAAGGTCTGACATTCCCCTGCTGCTGAACTGGATCCCTGAACTATACCCGTCTGAGTACACTGGTGCCAGAATGGCCTAAGACAGTCTTGTGAGTCTGACCATTTATTTATTTATTAGAGCCCAAGAAGACCCAGGGTGGATACAGTGTAGTCCTGAGTCCATACTTTGCTACTCAGTAGATCTGTAGGAAAAGTCTTAGGGCAAACAGTCAAAGCAAAAGGATGACTTGGTTTATTTGATGAAGACTTTGAAAAATGAGTTCAGGTGTGGATAAACAGGAATTTAAAACTTTTAATTGTTTTCAAAAGAGTATCAATGCTGCTTAGGAAGAAGAAAACATTTATTAATATTTCTTAGACTTTTTTGAGTGCTTATTATGTTCCCAGGCATCATAAACCTCAGTTCATCTTTAAAACAGTTCTAAGAGGGAAATCTGATTATTCCTACTTCCAGATGAGGAAATTTTAGATCAAAGAGAGTAAGTGACTGCCAAATGTCACAGAAAATCAGTGGCTAATTTGGAAGGTCTTTTGAGACTGAGCTCTGTCTCTACACTAGGCAGCTCCTCATTGGTTCATTCATTCAGTAAATTGTTATTATCAGCCAGTCACTTATACATTAGGTGCTAAGGAAACAGGGAAGAATCACCCACAGCACACCCTGCCTTCAAAGAACATACAGAATAGTGGGAGAGACAGACAAATAGACAATTAGATCATGTATTAGGTGCTATAACAAGGAAAAACAAAGGGTACACTGGGAGTGTCCCACAGGGGCCTTTAACACAGCTTTGAGGATTCACAAAAGGCATCCTTAAGGAGACATATAAATTAACTACTGAAGACGCAAAGGGGTTATCCAAGCAAAAGACTGGGGTGAGCAATGGAGAGTCACTGCAGGATTTTAAGAGAAGAGCACCATGATTGTACGTTCACTGCATGAAGCCCACAACCCAGTAATGTGGAAATGCGTTGCTGGAAGGGGATGGAATCAGAAAAGGAAACTAGTTAAATCATGCTTCAGGGGCTTCCCTGGTGGTCCAGTGGCTAAGACGCTGAGCTCACAATGCAGAGGGCCCAGGTTTGATACCTGGTCAGGGAACTAGATCCCACACACTGTAACTAGGACCCAGTGACACTACATAAACAAACAGATATTAAGGTAAATAAATAAATAAAACCTGCTGCAGTCACTCTTAAGGAATGAAATGAGTACAAATAGAGACTCAGTTCAGTTCAGTCGCTCAGTCGTTCCCAACTCTTTGCAACCCCATGAATCGCAGCACTTCAGGCTTCCCTGTCCATCACCAACTCCCGGAGTTCACTCAGACTCATGTCCATCGAGTAGGTGATGCCATCCAGCCATCTCATCCTCTGTCGTCCCCTTCTCCTCCTGCCCCCAATCCCTCCCAGCATCAGAGTCTTTTCCAATGAGTCAAATCTTTGCATGAGATGGCCAAAGTACTGGAGGTTCAGCTTTAGCATCACTCCTTCCAAAGAAATCCCAGGGCTGACCTCCTTCAGAATGGACTGGTTGGATGTCCTTGCAGTCCAAGGGACTCTCAAGAGTCTTCTCCAACACCACAGTTCAAAAGTATCACTTCTTCTGTGCTCAGCTTTCTTCACAGTCCAACTCTCACATCCATACATGACCACTGGAAAAACCATAGCCTTGACTAGACGGACCTTTGTTGGCAAAGTAATGTCTCTGCTTTTGAATATGCTATCTAGGTTGGTCATAACTTTCCTTCCAAGGAGTAAGCCTCTTTTAATTTCATGGCTGCAATCACCATGTGCCGTGATTTTGGAGCCCAGAAAAATAAAGTCTGACACTGTTTCCACTGTTTCCCCATCTATTTCCCATGAAGTGATGGGACCAGATGCCATGATCTTCGTTTTCTGAATGTTGAGCTTTAAGCCAACTTTTTCACTGTCCTCTCACTTTCATCAAGAGGCTTTTTGGTTCCTCTTCACTTTCTGCCATAAGGGTGGTGTCACCTGCGTATCTGAGGTTATTGATATTTCTCCTGGCAATCTTGATTCCAGCTTGTGCTTCTTCCAGCCCAGCTTTTCTCATGATGTACTCTGCATATAAGTTAAATAAGCAGAGTGACAATATACAGCCTTAATGTACTTCTTTTCCTATTTGGAACCAGTCTGTTGTTCCATGTCCAGTTCTAACTGTTGCTTCCTGACCTACATACAGCTTTCTCAAGAGGCAGGTCAGGTGGTCTTGTATTCCCATCTCTTTCAGAATTTTCCACACTTTATTGTGATCCACACAGTCAAAGGCTTTGGCATAGTCAATAAAGCAGAAATAGATGTTTTTCTGGAACTCTCTTGCTTTTTCCATGATCCAGCGGATGTTGGCAATTTGACCTCTGGTTCCTCTGCCTTTTCTAAAACCAGCTTGGACATCTGGAAGTTCACAGTTCATGTGTTGCTGAAGCCTGGCTTGGAGAATTTTGAGCATTACTTTACTAGCATGTGAGATGAGTGCAATTGTACAATAGTTTGAGCATTCTTTGGCATTGCCTTTCTTTGGGATTGGAATGAAAACTGACCTTTTCCAGTCCTGTGGGCACTGCTGAGTTTTCCAAATTTGCTGGCATATTGAGTGCAGCACTTTCACAGCATTATCTTTCAGGATTTGAAAAAGCTCAACTGGAATTCCATCATCTCTACTAGCTTTGTTCATAATGATGCTTTCTAAGGCCCACTTGACTTCACATTCCAGGATGGCTCTACGTGAGTGATCACACCATCGTGGGTGTGTGAATAGAGACTAGTGGGGCATTTGAAAGAAAAATTTTTAGAGTACAACCAGATTTAGTGACCAAATGAATATCAAAACTGAAGGAAAAGGAAGAATCTGGGATGATTTTCAAAATTCTAGTTCACTTGAAAAAAACACAACACATATCTTTTACACAAGAAACACAGGCAGAAATAGGATTAGACATGCAAGAGATTTTAGGTGGCAGGAAGCAAAGGAAGGTGAATATTCAGATAGCAATGTAGGTCTGATACCTATAAAAAGGGAGGGAGAAGAAAGAATTGGCTAAGAAGAGCTATAGACTGCAGCACAGTTCCAAAAAGGGGTCAACCAAGCTGATGGAGAGTCCTTGGGTCAAAACTGCCTGTTGGAAGAGTCTCATGTCTCAGTGGAGCAGACCTACCTTAGTACTCCGGTCTCCATCACTGGCTGGGAGCAGTCTGCAGGAAGTGTGGCCTCAGGAGCTGGAGCCCTCAGTCAACTTTGCTCCCCAGGGCAAGAGAAGTGAGCAGTACATTTTATATTTTTTTAATTTATTTATTTTAATTGGAGGCTAATTACTTTACAATATTGTAACAGTACATTTTAATAGCTGTCAGAAAGAGAGAGCTAGAGATCACCTGGGCCAGAACCCTCTGATAAACACAGGATCCCTTCATCATACCTGAAGCATCTGTTTCAGTGATGGAGAGATGGAATACTCATTTCTGCATCTTTATTGCCCACTACATGCAATGCTTCTGAGAATAATGAATGATCTAGTACACTGGTGCAGAGTGTTAAATAAGTGTCTGTAGTATGAAAGAATGAAGTAGAATCAAGATAAGCCAGAGAGGTCAGAGAGTATCAAAAATGAGAAGTAGTTCCATGAGACACAGGGTATATAGGGGGCTCTGGTGGAATGTTTCATGAGGTACTGTCATAACTTACTGTGGATTCATGTGTTAAAGGCCCCTCCACCATACACCAAAGAACAGATGCGCTTGGTGGAGACACATGGCCTCAGGAACAAGCTCTAGCCTGTAACTGGACTCCAAATGCAAGGACAATTCTCATTCTCATACTTTGACCCTAAGAACCTGGTCACAGTGGGGAAAAGGTATGCTCTGGTCCTTTGTGCCTGAAATGGCCAGATATAAGAATCTTAAGGGATTTAGCAACTAAAGCTAATTTAAGGAAAACAAAACAAACCAGATGGCCACTTTCAGGGTTTCTCAAAAATGGGAGTGAGGTATTAGGTAATTCTCCCCTATGGCCTTGGACTCAGTCAGGAGAAGGCAGATTAAGTATTTCCCCTGGTGGTTTCAGAAGACCAAATCCTCTCCAAAAGAGCTAAACTTCCCTTCAGTGTGCCTCTAGCCACAAGTAAGATTCCATTCCTCAGCAAATCACCCACTACTCAGACCCACATCCCTACTCCCACCCCAGTCTTTGATTAAGGGCAGCCAATATATTGTTGCAGTCACATAACAAAGTCTGAGCTTTCCCAGGAGTCACCTCCAGATTTCTCTGAAAGAGGAAACAGGGGAGGGGTTGGGAATGCCACACCTATGAGTCTGATTTCATTTGCTCTCATGGAGCGAAACTCTGCACTCAGCCAACTGGACTACGACAACAGACTCCTTACTGGGGAATTCCACATTTTCCATCCATACTCCAGGCTCCAGTGGAATGAATGTTAGTGGTAGCCTGAGCAAGTTTACTGGACCCACCCAACTGAATCTATTAGATTGGGGTAGGATTTAATGAAACCTCAGTAGAAAAAGGAGGAGGAAACATCCAGGAACTAGCCAAAGGCACCAAGAAACAAATAACAGCCAAGCCAAAATCTCTAATAAAATGCTATGTTCAATTAAAAGAGAAGAAAATTCCCACACCCAAGGCAGAAGGCAGGATTAAGAATTCCGGTAAAGGCTAAGGAACCAGAAAGTCAGGGCTAGGTGGAGAAGCTGTCAAAATGACCAGAAGTAAGAACAAGTGTTCAAGAGTCGGAGAGGATAAATCCAAGAGTAGGGTTCAAGGTGAACAAAGCACATATCAGTTGAGACCGCAGTTTTTCCACAGTTAAACTTCCCTGTGCTGAAAAGAAGCACAGATTTTTTAATTACAGAAGTTCTCCTTTTAGAATCCTTCTATGTTAGTGAATTATGAATGAATATTAAATCATTATTTCCACTGATGATTTTTCTCTATATATTTTTAGCTTTTTTTTCCCATTTGTTTCTCTCTGTGTGTCTACACCCTCTTGGAAAATTCCTTCTTCCTCCAAATTAAATTTTTATTAAGAAAAAAATTATCATTTTAAGTTTCAATAGATATCTTTTTGAAAGAGAACTTGATGTCAGAATTAGGAATTTTCCTAGCACCTCCAAGAGGCAAATATCAATTTGAAAGCAAACAATACAGACCAAAAGACATTTTATTTCTATAATTTTGAAAATGAATGTATAAATCAGAACCTGAAAACTCACTTTGGGCTACATATGTCAAAGTGCTAAGAGATGTGTTAATTCTTCATGCTATGTCAGAATGTAACCTCTTTCACAAAACAAGAACAAAAATAATAATAGCAGTATTTACTGATTTACTCCATGTGGGACTCTAGTTTTCATGTGTTGATTCACTCATTGCTTTCAACAATCTATCAAGAAAATACTATTTCTATTTTACAAATTGTTGTTGTTCAGTTGCTAAGTTACATCCAACTCTTTATGACCCCAGGGACTGCAACATGCCAGGCTTCCCTGTTCTTCACTATCTTTCTGAGTTTGCTCAGACTCATCCATTGAGTTGGTGATGCCATTCAAACATCTCATCCTGTCACCCCCTTCTCTTCCTGCCCTCAGTATTTCCCAGCATCAGGATCTTTTCCAATGAGTCAGCTCTTCGAATCAGGTGGTCAACGTACTGAAGCTTCAGCTTCAGCTTCAGCATTAGTCCTTCCAATGAATATTCAGGGTTGATTTCCTTCAGGATTGACTGGTTTGATCTCCTTGCAGTCCAAGGGAGTCTCAAGAGTCTTCTCCAGCACCACAGTTCACAGTTCAAAAGCATCAATTCTTCAGCGCTCATTCTTCTTTACAGTCCAACTCTCACATCTGTACATGACTTCTGGAAAAACCATACCTTTGACTATATGAGGAAAGTGAAATAGAGAGAGGTTAAGAAACATCCCCAAAGTCACTCAGTTTGTTAAGGTCTGAGTCAGGATTTGAGCTCAGGCCATCTGGTCTATGTTTTTAGCCACAAAACTTTATACCTGAGAGCTCCATTAGTGAAAGAAATCCAGATTTAGAGTTGCCATGTGTCCTAAATATGTTTACAAGTTTGAGATCTCAAGGAATAATATTCTCACTGACTTGTCAGCACTGCTCAGTGACAGGAAGGAAATCAAAGTCTCCATAATTTTATTAAAATAAAAGTGATTACATTTAGAAAAACCACTTATTTCACATAAAACTCTGACATTTTAAAAACAGATACGCATCTTGGATATTTTGACCAATCTAAAAAATTAAAAATTACTTGAAAATTTGCTTCAGCAAAATGATAAAGGAAAGCAAAGGACTATTGAAATTAGAGTAAAATGACTTAACCAGCAGACTGGATTGGAACCTAGTATCCAAGGGTCTTGACTTGCATTTCTCTGGTTGTCAGTACATAATGGATTTGTGGAAGCAGGTCTCCTGTGGTGACCACTGCAGCGGCACACTTCACTGTTACAGTAACAGCTTCACCGCCTGCAGATTTCCTTCCTGGTCAGTTGCTCAGTCATGTCTGACTATTTGTGACCCCACGGACTGCAGCACGCCAGGCTTCTCTGTCCATCACTATCTCCCTGAGTTTTCTCAAACTCATGTCCATTGAGTCAGTGATGCTATCCAACTGCCCCCTTCTCCCCTAATTCTGATATAATCCTGACACAATATGCTGTGCTGAAATGACAGCACACAGTCTTCTGAATCTCTAAAACCCTGTGAAGTCATTATCATAGTCTGCATTTTTAAATGGGGAAAGACAGAGTCAAACAGGTAATTAAAGTAACTCCCCTAAGGCCAAAAAAAAGTCTTGGAAAATGGACTGAAGCAGAATTCAAACACAAGCCTGTGGGACTATAGTGCTTTTTTGCTCTCTCCCCTCTAGTTCACTACATCACTGTCAGTATAAACTTGAACTTAAAAGCTAGTAATCAGCTCATTATGTTGAGTTGATACTTATTAAAATAAAACTCCTTGTCTACATATTCCAAAGACTATTTCAGCCTCTTCAAAGCAACCATAAAAGGAGAGGCCATGAGAAGCGTCCCCGAGGGGAACAGGATGAAGCAGTAGTTACAGAATTGGTGCCACAGGAGGGTGAGGAAGAGCCCTGTGATCCTGGCTAAGGACTCCTAGGTCTAAGGACTCCTAGGCTCCCTCCCACACCCCACGATGCTCTATGGATAAACAGATCCCTTGGATCCAGGCTTCAGACAACCAGGCTCACACCGGAGCATCGCCACAAACATCTGCTTCAGCTTACTATTTCCCAGAATGAGAACATAGGAGTGGCCAGCAAGATATAACACTGCAATTACTTCTCCAATCTTTGCAATCATCTTAGTTGCTGGTAAGAAATAACTGGATGTTAAAACATAAAAGGAAAGATAGTAGAGTAGGAAGAGAAAGAGGAAGGAGAGGATGACTCTGATGGCCCTCCTGTGGGCCTCGGTACTGAGATCTCTGGAGCTGGCACAGTCTTGATGCATCTGCCGCATATGCCTCCCCAGGGAGAGGATAAGCAGAAAGTAGGAGATTAGCGATATGACTAGGGGAGGGAGGTCCCACAGAGTCCCAAGAACATGGATCAGTTTATATTCTTTTTCTTTCTTTGTAAAAAGTTCAGTCATATTCCCGGTTCTATCAATTCCACCAAGAACAGAATAGATCTTAAATTCCCGGATCAGAGAGATGGCACTGCAACACGATAACAGCAGGGTACTCAACAGCATCCATACAACCACCCTGGAAACTCTCCATTTGAGCCACAGGAACATAGGATGGGAGAAACTGGCCACTTTCAGGCAGTAGAAGACACTGAGACAGGTGGTAAGCCAAATGTTCAGATGGTTTGTAAATGTCCAGAAAACATCAATAATTTGCATGATTATCCCTTCATCATGTAGTTTGGGAGAGAACACCAGTAAAATACCATCGATCAAGAGAATCCACAGCAAAACAATCCTGGAGACAGCCAGGTTAGTGATAACGAAGTCATGCAAAGAGATCCTCTTGCTCTTGAACCAGCTGCTGCCATTGACCCACCCTATGAAACCATTCCCCAGCATTCCCAGGATGAACTGAATGGTGGTCAGAACCAGAAACCCCATATTGCTGAGTCTCAACATGTTTGCTGTTCAGCAGACCTGATCTTTGTTCTTTCCATTGAGAAACATTCTCTTGCTGATTTGAAATTCCTGTTAATCACCTCTACCTGCTGCTTCTCTGTACCTGTCTCTTATCTCTGCCCAGTTTGGTCTGTTGTAGACACAACACAGCAAACCTTCTCCTGGCTCTTTCAGGTTAGTCTGTCCTCTTTAGAGGATGACTTGGTTTGTCACATCCCATCTACGATCTAAACTCGGAAGCTCTTTGCCAAAATGCAAATAGAGTAGTGTCCAGTGTCACACAGAGAAGAAAGAGATGAGTCACAAAGAAGATGGAGGATTTGGGCTCCATTTCAAAGGTGGTAGGGCTCTGAGTGGAAAGTGGAATGCAAACCCAGAGTGGAAAGGTGGGTCACCAGAAGGGTCACACAGAATCACTCAGGAGGAACGACTCAGGGACACATACAAAAGGGGGAAATATCAGAATTTCACCATATGGCACTATCACAATCATCCTGGAGGGAGGTTTACATTCATAAAACAGGAAAAATTCAGAGTCAATGGTCCTGGATCAGAATTAAATGGAGTGCCTCTTAGTGCCTCTTTCCTTGTTTTCTTAGAGTATGCTTCACATGAAGGGGCTACAAGCTCATCTCTAGGGAGTCACGACATCGGAAATTCTTCAGTACCTGAATGTTTAAATGATAACAATAATGAAGTATCGTAAAAGCTGCTCAAAGGATGGATTTTTTCAGAGCGCCTGACCACTGTATTGACATGTCAGCAATAATTCAGGCTAACCAAAAAAACATATAGACACTCTCTGTGAACCAAAACAGTGCCTTACAAATTTCCCAGGACAGTGTGCTTCCATGTATATCTCATTAGCTGGTGACCAGAATTCAATTTCTCAAATGACTTTGTTGAATATCATTATCACTGCCATCATTCCATCAGGTATCAGTGATAGGAATTATGAACCCACAGTTATAACTATTCTCATTTCTTAACATAAATAGTAGAACCATCATACTATAACTAAAACCACAGCATTACTAAAGGCTGCTTCCAAAATGTACATTGACCATGGTCTACCAAGTAACCACATGTATTTCCATTCTATTAAGCCTGAAGTTTGTTGGAGAAATCAATACTGGAGCTGTGATATTGTGGCAACCCAGGCTGCAGATACCTAAAAAGAATACTAAGATCACACACTTGCTCTCAACCATTCTTTTCAGTAAAAGACCAAAGTAAGTAAGGTAAGTCAGGGCATGGGCAAAAATAATTTGCAGACCAAGGTCATTCCAGAAGTGTTTCAAAAAGGATTATTTTTTAAATGAAGACAGAGTATTAGGGAAACTATAAACAGATAGTTTAGGACTCCAGGGCAGGAACAGAGGGTACTACAATATGATACCACTCCCGGAGAAAGAGCTGTGTGTAGAGAGGACCTCCAGACCATTAGCTGATATTTTCTCAGCTGGGAGACCCTGAAGAGAGTCAGCTGAGAGAATACCAGTCAGCAGACTAACAAGGCATTCTCAGATCATCTTCCACCCCTTCATTATTCTTGGCACTTTCTCCCCAAGGACTTAGACATCATGGTCCAAGTCTCTGCATCATTCCTGCTTCTGATACTACTCTGCATGACAACTGTGTGGATAAATGTTAGCAGTACACTCAGACTGACATCAAGACAAATCTTAGACAATATCCATTTATACCAATCAAAGTTCACTAATCTGAAGAGCACAGAAGGTAATCAGCAGAGTTGAGTGTACACAGCAGAGAGATCAGCAATACATATAAAATGATAAGTGGTCTGCAGCATTGCAGGGCCTTTAAAGTCCTGACCTGAAGAATGCACCATGTCCAGTAATAAGTCTACTTCAGTTCAGTTGCTCAGTTGTGTCCGAGTTTTTGCGACCCCATGGACTGCAGCATGCCAGGATTCCCTGTCCATCACCAACTCCCAGGGCTTACTCAAACTCATGTCCATCGACTTGGTGATGCCACCCAACCATCTCATCCTCTGTCATCCCCTTCTCCTCCCACTTCAATCTTTCCCAGCATCAGGGTCTTTTCAAATGAGTCAGTTCTTCACATCAGGTGGCCAAAGTATTGGAGTTGCAGCTTCAGTATCATTCCTTCCAAAGAATATTCAGGACTGATTTCCTTTAGGAAGGACTGGTTGGATCTCCTTGCAGTCCAAGGAACTTTCAAGAGTCTTCTCCAACACCACAGTTCAAAAGCATCAATTCTTCAGTGCTCAGCTTTCTTTATAGTCCAACTTTCACATCCATACATGACTACTGGAAAATCCACAGCTTTGACTAGCTTTGTTGCCATAGTAATGTTTCTTTTTAATATGCTGTCTAGGCTGGCCATAACTTTTCTTTCAAGGAGCAAATGTTAAATTAAAAGATTTCATGGCTGCAGTCATCATCTGCAGTGATTTTGGAGCCCAAAAAAATAAAGTCTCTCACTGTTTCCATTGTTTCCCCATCTATTTGCCAGGAAGTGATGGGACCAGATGCCATGATCTTCGTTTTCTGAATGTTGAGTTTTAAGCCAACTTTTTCACTCTCCCCTTGCACTTTCATCAAGAGGCTCTTTAGTTTTTCTTTGCTTTCTGCCATAAGGGTGGTGTCATCTGCATATCTGAGGTTATTGATATCTCTCCTGGCAATCTTGATTTCAGCTTGTGCTTCATCCAGCCTGGCATTTCACATGATGTACTCTGCATATAAGTTAAACAAGCACGGTGACAGTATACAGCCTTGACATATTTCTTTCCCGATTTTGTAATCAGTCTGCTGTTCCATGTCCAGTTCTAACTGTTGCTTCCTGGCCTACATACAGATTTCTCAGGAGGCAGGTCAGGTGGTCTGGTATTCCCATCTCTTGATGAATTTTCTCGTTTGTTGTGATCCACACAAGGCTTTGGCGCAGTCAATAAAGCAGAAATAGATATTTTTCTGGAACTCTCTTGCTTTTTCAATGATCCAACAGATGTTGGCAATTTGATCTCTTTGCCTTTTCAAAATCTAGCATGAACATCAGGAAGTTCACATACTGTTGAAGACTGGCTTGGAGAATTTTGAGCATTACTTTACTAGCATGTGAGATGAGTGCAATTGTCTGGTAGTTTGAACATTCTTTGGCATTGCCTTTCTTTGGGATTGGAATGAAAATTGACCTTTTCCAGTCCTGTGGCCACTGCTGAGTTTTCAAATTTGCTGGCATATTGAGTGCAGCACTTTCATAGCATCATGTTTTAGGATTTGAAATAGCTCAACTGGAATTCCATCACTTTCACTAGCTTTGTTCACAGAGATGCTTCGTAAGGCCCATTTGACTTCACATTCCAGGATGTCTGGCTCTAGGTGAGTTATCACGCCACTGTGGTAATCTGAGTTATGAAGATCTTTTTTGTATAGTTCTTCTGTGTATTCTTGCCACCTCTTAATATCTTCTGCTTCTGTTAGGTTCATACCATTTCTGTCCTTTATTGTGCCCATCTTTGCATGAAATGGTCCCTTGATATCTCTAATTTTCCTGAAGAGATCTCTAGTCTTTCCCACTCTACTGTTTCCCTCTATTTCTTTGCACTGATCACTAAGGCTTTCTTATCTCTCCTATTCTTCGGAATTCTGCATTCAAATGAGTATATCTTTCCTTCTCTCCTTTGCCTTTAGCTTCTCTTCTTTTCTCAGCTATTTGTAAGACCTCCTCAGACAACCATTTTGCCTTTTTGCATTTCTTTTTCTTGGGGATGGCCTTGATCACTGCCTACTGTATAATGTCACAAACCTCCGTCCATCATTCTTCAGGAACTCTATCAGATCTAATCCCTTGAATCTGTTTGTCACTTCCACTGTATAATCATAAGGGATTTGATTTAGGTCATACCTGAATGGTCTAGTGGTTTTCCCTACTTTCTTCAATTTAAGTCTGAATTTGGCAATAAGGAGTCATCATTTGAGCCACAGTCAGCTCCCGGTATTGTTTCTGCTGACTGTATAGA
This sequence comes from Bos grunniens, assembly GCF_055505025.1. Classification (NCBI taxonomy): domain Eukaryota; kingdom Metazoa; phylum Chordata; class Mammalia; order Artiodactyla; family Bovidae; genus Bos; species Bos grunniens. The sequence continues at coordinate 15,182,877 of NC_141168.1, forward strand.
GCTTCTCCATCTTTAGCTGCAAAGAACATAATCAATCTGATTTTGGAATTGACCATCTGGTGATGTCCATGTGTAGTCTTCTCTTGTGTTGTTGGAAGAGGGTATTTGCTATGACCAGTATGTTCTCTTGGCAAAACTCTGTTAGTCTTTGCCCTGCTTCATTTTGTAATCCAAGGCCAAATTTGCCTGTTACTCCAGGTGTTTCTTGACTTTCTTCTTTTTCATTCCAGTCCCTTATGATGAAAAGGACATCTTTTTTGGGTGTTAGTTCTAGAAGATCTTGTAGGTCTTCATAGAACTGTTCTATTTCAGCTTCTTCAACATTACTGGTTGGGGAATATACTTGGATTACTGTGATTATTGAATGTTTTGCCTTGGAAACAAACAGAGATCATTCTGTCATTTTTAAGATTGCACCCAAATACTGCATTTTGGACTCTTTTATTGACTATGATGGCTACTCCATTTCTTCTAAGGGATTCTTGCCCACTAGTAGATATAATGGTCATCTGAGTTAAATTCACCCACTCCAGTCCATTTTAATTCACTGATTCCTAAAACATCAATGTTCACTCTTGCCATCTCCTGTTTGACCACTTCCAATCTGCCTTGCTTCGTGGACCTGACATTCCAGTTTCCTATGCAATGTTGTTCTTTACAGCATTGGACTTTACTACCATCACCAGTCACATCCACAACTGGGTGTTGTTTTCACTTTGGCTCTGTCTCTTCATTCTTTCTGGAGTTATTTCTCCACTGATCTCCTGTAGCATACTGGGCATCTACCAACCTGGGGAGTTCATCTTTCAGTATCCTATCTTTTTCCTTTTTCATACTGTTCATGGGGTTCTCAAGGCAAGAATGCTGAAGTGCTTTGCCATTTCCTTCTCCAGTGGACCATGTTTTGTCAGAACTCTCCACCATGACCCATCCATCTTGGGTGGCCCTACACATCATGGCTCATAGTTTCACTGAGTTAGACAAGGTTGTGGTCCATTTGATCAGATTGGTTAGTTTTCTGTGATGGTGGTTTTCAGTCTGTCTGCCCTCTGATGGAGAAGGATGAGGTTTATGGAAGCTTCCTGATGGGAGAGACTGACTGAGAGGGAAACTGGGTCTTGTTCTGATGGGCAGGGCCGTGCTCAGTAAATCTTTAATCCAGTTTTCTGTTGATGAGTGGGGCTGTGTTCCCTCCCTGTTATTTACCTGGGGCCAAAGTATGGTGCAGTAGTTTGAGCATTCTTTGGCATTGCCTTTCTTTAGGATTGGAATGAAAACTGACCTTTTCCAGTCCTGTGGTCACTGCTGAGTTTTCCAAATTTCGATGATCCAACATCTGCTGGATCATCAAAAAAGCAAGAGTTCCAGAAAAACATCTATTTCTGCTTTATTGACTACGCCAAAGCCTTTGACTATGTGGATCACAATAAACTGTGGAAAATTCTGAAAGAGATGGGAATACCAGACCACCTGACCTGCCTCTTGAGAAATCTATATGCAGGTCAGGAAACAACAGTTAAAACTGGACATGGAACAACAGACTGGTTTCAAATAGGAAAAGGAGTACATCAAGGCTGTATATTGTCACCCTGCTTATTTAACTTATATGCAGAGTATATCATGAGAAACGCTGGACTGGAAGAAGCACAAACTGGAATCAAGACTTCCGGGAGAAATATCAATAACCTCAGATATGCAGATGACACCACCCTTATGGCAGAAAGTGAAGAGGAACTAAAAAGCCTCTTGATGAAGGTCAAAGAGGAGAGTGAAAAAGTTGGCTTAAAACTCAACATTCAGAAAACGAAGATCATGGCATCTGGTCCCATCACTTCATGGGAAATAGATGGGGAAATAGTGGAAACAGTGTCAGACTTTATTTTTCTGGGCTCCAAAATTACTGCAGATGGTGACTGCAGTCATGAAATTAAAAGACACTTACTCCTTGGAAGGAAATTTATGACCAACCTAAATAGCATATTGAAAAGCAGAGACATTACTTTGCCAACAAAGGTCCATCTAGTCAAGGCTATGGTTTTTCCTGTGGTCATGTATGGATGTGAGAGTTGGACTGTGAAGAAAGCTGAGCGCCAAAGAATTGATGCCTTTGAACTGTGGTGTTGGAGAAGACTCTTGAGAGTCCCTTGGACTGCAAGGAGATCCAACCAGTCCATTCTGAAGGAGATCAGCCTGGGATTTCTTTGGAAGGAATGATGCTAAAGCTGAAACTCCGGTACTTTGGCCACCTCATGCGAAGAGTTGACTCATTGGAAAAGACTCTGATGCTGGGAGGGATTGGGGGCAGGAGGAGAAGGGGACGACAGAGGATGAGATGGCTGGATGGCATCACCTACTCGATGGACATGAGTCTGAGTGAACTCTGGGAGTTGGTGATGGACAGGGAGACCTGGCATGCTGCGATTCATGGGGTCACAGAGTCAGACATGACTGAGCGACTGAACTGAAACTGTGGTGGAGGTAATGACGATAATGGCGACCTCCTTCAAAAGGTCCCATGCACACACTGCCACACTCAGTGCCCCCAACCCTGCAGCAGGCCACCACTGACCCACGCCTCCACCAGAGACTCCTGGACACTCACAGGCAAGTCTGGGTCAGTCTCTTGTGGGGTCACTGCTCCTTTCTCCTGGGTCATGGTGCATACAAGGTTCTGTTTGTGCCCTCCCAGAGTCTGTTTCCCCAGTCCTGTATAAGTTCTGGTGGCTCTATGGTGAGGTTAATTGTGACTTCCTCCAAGAGGGCTTATGCCATACCCAGGTCTGCTGCACCCAGAGCCCCTGCCCCTGCAGCAGGTCACTGCTGACCTGCACCCCCGCAGGAGACACTCACTCAAAGGCAAGCCTGGTTCAGTCTCTGTGGGGTTTCCTGGTGTGCACAAGGCTTTGTTGGAGCCCTCCGAGCATCTTTGGTGGGTATGTGGTTTGATTCTAAACACAGTTTTGTCCCTACCATCTTGCTGGGGCTTCTCCTTTGCCCTTGAACATGGGGTATCTTTTTTTGGTGGGATCCAACATTCTCCTATTGATGGTTGTTCAACAGCAAGTTCTAATTTTGGAGTTCTCACAGGAGAATGAGATGAGCACACATCATTTTCCTCTACCATCTTGTAATCCAGTTAATAAATCTAAATGAGCATTTAATTAGGATCCTGAAGGCCCACCTTCAAACCTTATATGCATAAACACATTCTGAATGTGGCTAACACGAATAACACAGATAATTTTCCATTTCCACTGCCTATCTCCTGGTACAGACTTCCACGATCTCTCCTCTGAACTGCTTCATGGCCTCTTAACTCATTTCTCTACTTCTAATCTTTTCCCCCATAATATATTCTCCACACAGCCAAAAGAATGATCCTCTGAACATATAAATTAGATCATTCCACTCCACTACTTAAAACACTTCCCCAGCTTCCCAGTACAACTACACAAACCATAAACTCCTCATATGTTGAGGTCCTTTAATGGACCGGAACCTGGTGGTCTGGAGTCGACGATAAGAAAGTAAGAGAGACAGAAAGAGGCTGATATTCCTTGTTTTATGCCAAAAACCAATAAAGCTCTTGAAACAGAGCTTGCGTCACTCACGAAGGCACTGGGCGCCCTCTCAAGGGTGTGAAGGCACAGTGCGCCTTCTCGAGAGGGTCTTAGAAGCCCAGGCAGGAGAGTGAGCATGATGGGTTTCTATGCTCCAGAGAATTAGCCAGAGAGAGAGAGAGAGAAAGAAAGAAAGAAAGACACAGGGACCCAAGCTCTGATGGAGCAAAGGTGTTTTATTCAACAGTGTGGGTATATATACTGTCTTACAGAGTAGCTATTTTCAGCAAAGATAAAAATCAAAAGTCCAGACTTACAAGTTATCATAAGGCAATCCATATCAAAAAGAGAGAGTTGTAAATAATCACTTTTACCATATGGTTTATAAAAAGGAAGAGGGTCATAAATAGTTACTTATCACCATATGGAAAAACTAACAAAGTAAGTGCATGCATTCCTCAGCCCTAGGAGCGGTTTGCCAACTCCTCTTAATTCCTGAATATTCAGGAATTAATAAGGGACAGAGGATTCATGACAGATCCAAAACAGCACACAGGAAGTCTCCTGTTAAATGCTTCCTGACATGCGTAGTGTATTGTATACTGAGAACCTCTTCTAAATAACCTTCTGCATTCAACAGAATTCAAAATAAATTGTCTAATACCACATGGTCTGAGTTAAGAAACAGGCTTTATTGGAGGAAGAAGAACCTTCTAGGTAACAACAGAAATGAAAGCCTGGCTCTTCCTCATTCTCCTTGGACTACACCCAGGGATCTGGGCACTGCTAGGTCAGCAGTGGACATATGTATGCCAGAGAGATACCTCATCCTCTCTGTTGGTCCCACTTCTTGTAATCAAAGTGTGAAAGCAATCACCAGTAGGAAAATAAGCAGTCTGCTTAATGTCAGAAAAATCTGGATTTAGGAAGCCAGCTACTACAGTGGTCAGGAAGCCCACCTGACCAACACCTGAAGACCTTGATGTTCTTGTTCCCAGTGCTAGGAGAAAATCATCAATTCTGAAGGAACTGAGCTTATGTGAAATACGTAAGTGCTTCATGTAAGTGCAAGAGACTCTCTTTGCCCACACAATGAGTCGTCCAGGCAACCTAGATTGAACTCCGAGGGTTATTTCTGGACAACCTTCCTCTTTACAGTATAAATTTCCTGTAATAAGAGTGATCATATATCCCACTTGTCTAGGGCAATCATGGTTATGTAACTGTCACTCCAAGTAACTATTAATAATGCCCCCTTTTGAAGTTTTACTCACTGAACACTCGGGCCCTAAGCTCAGTGCTGGGAATACAGCAGAACTTCAATAAATACATATTGAATAAATATATTTCCCAGAAGTTTGATTACTGTTTTTATCTCAAGCTTTAGATTCATTTTCTAATACTGGATTCATTTTGTTGGATTTCAGGAAAAATAACGGAAAATAGATGAACTAGAAGTTAAATCTTATTTCTGTACTGCCATTCACTCATCTAACATTTCTTGAGCATCTACTAATGTGACAGGCAGTGTACTAGGTACAGGAATTCATGGAAATAGTAAACAAGAGAGACATATCTACAAAAAAATGATGTGACCAATGCTTTAAGAGATAGATACAAAATATACATGTTTGCACAGACAAGGGAACAAATTTTCCCTGGAATAGTCACAGGCTTGAAAGAAGAGATGACATTTGAGATACATCTCTTAAAACAAATGGGAGTTTCACCTGGCAGGCAAGGTAAAGAAAAGGGAATTCCATGCACTACAAAAATAGAAGCGAAAATGGTGGTGGTGATTTATTTGCCAATATATCCACAGACCAATATATAACACATATCAAATAATAATGGGCTTCCTCAATGGCTCAGTGGGTAAAGAATTAGCCTGAAATGCAGGAGATGTGGGTTTGATCCCTGGGTCAGGAAGATCCCTTGGAGGAGGAAATGGCAACCCACTCCAGTATTCTTGCCTGGAAAATCCCATGGACAGAGGAGCCTGGTAGGCTACAGTCCAAATGATCTCAAAAAGCTGGGCGTGACTGAGCAACTAAGCATGCACTCGTAAAATAATAAATGTACATAGCACTTAATTACATGCTACAAAATGTTTTAAGGTAACTGGAGCAAGTCATTTAATTTTCAATACATGAGATGAGTTCTATTATTGTCCTCATTTTTAAAGAGGAAAAAACTAAGGCTCAGAGATTCTCATAGAGCTAGTAAAGCAGCACAGCAAGGCTTCTGACCCAGGCAGTCTGGCTTCAGAATCCATTGCCTTAACTAAAGATCTCAAAAACCAACTATTGGTGACACCTCAATAAATATGAGGGAAAAAATAGGGCCTGGAGCAGTAATGTTAGTCAAGGACAAGATCTTAGAGCCCCTTTCTTTTGTATCACACTGCTTCATCTGCTCTGGTTCCTAATGATCCCTGCTGCTGCTGCTGCTGCTGCTAAGTCACTTCAGTCGTGTCCGACTCTGTGCGACCCCAGAGACAGCAGCCCACCAGGCTCCCCTATCCCTGGGATTCTCCAGGCAAGAACACTGGAGTGGGTTGCCATTTCCTTCTCCAATGCATGAAAGTGAAAAGTGAAAGTGAAGTCGCTCAGTCACATCCGACTTTTAGCGACCCTGTGCACTGCAGCCTACCAGGCTCCTCCGTCCATGGGATTTTCCAGGCAAGAGTACTGGAGTGGGGTGCCATTGCCTTCTCCGATGGGATGTACCTTAAACCAACAGGTGTTTCATTGAGAAGCATCTGGGTCCCATTCTCTGCCTTTAACATTCCTCCTCATTTATCTGTATAACACATTTTATCAATTGGTGATCTGATAAATTGGAAAAATCCCCGAAGACAGCAACCTACAATACCTGTACCCTTGCCATAGGAATGCTTTAAGCTAATTGTGTGAGTGGCATCTGGCAAACTTCTTGATCTCTCTGATCCTCAGGTTGGAAATAAATAAAGTGAGGAGGTAGCAGACAGTCAATATGAATGAATTGTTTAAGGACCTAGGTTCTGGAATCAGACCTAGATCTGAAATCTGAGTGCCACTGCTCTGCTCATTAGTTATATTACCTCAAGCAAACGAATCTTCCTAAACTTCAATGTGCTCATCTGTAAAACAGGCATACTAGTACCTATTTCATAGAAGTGTTACAGTAATTAAATAAGACAGTGAGTACAAAAATGTAAAATGCAGGCTTTTTTTAGCTTTTTTTTTTTTTGCCACACCACATGGCATGTGGGATCTTAGTTCCCCAACCAGGGATTTAACCTGGGCCCTGTGCATTGGAAACACAGTCTTAACCACTGAATGGCCAGGGAAATCCCCAGGAGTGTTTTTTAAACATTAGCTATTAACAGGGTCATTGCCCTATACACTAACCATACTTGGGATATTTTTATGAAAACTGCTATTTGTTTAATGTGATATTTAACACATATAAAAATACATGTAACATATAAGTAAGCTATAAAGCAAACAAAGTAAGTACCCGTAATCCCACCATCCAACTTAGGTATCCACAAAGTGTCGTACCACGGCACGTGTGTATGCTGCCTCTCTGTCCTACCCGAGCCTTGCCCATTTCCTGTGGAAGCGTACCTTGAATTCTGTATTTATCACTCCTTCCCTTTTTGAATAGTTTTATTATACAGGTCCCTATCTATTAAAAGTATTGTATACTTGCTTGATTTTAACCTGTATAACTGATGCTGGGAGGGATTGGGGGCAGGAGGAGAAGGGGACGACAGAGGATGAGATGGCTGGATGGCATCACTGACTCGATGGACGTGAGTCTGAGTGAACTCCGGGAGTTGGTGATGGACAGGGAGGCCTGGTGTACTGCGATTCATGGGGTCACAAAGTCGGACACAACTGAGTGACTGAACTGAACTGAAAAACATGCTATACAAATATCCTCTGCAACCTGATATTAATGCAGTATATGTTTATAAAATCATCCTTGTTATGAGATAACTGTATTTACTCAGCTAGTATGATAATCCACTGGGTGAGCATTTATTTACCCGTTCTCTGTGGATGAACCTTGGATTGTTTCCAGTTTTGTACTACTACGTATTGTTGCTGTGATCACCTCTGGACTTGTTTCTTAGTCTACATGGTCAAGACTGTTCTATAGAGTCTATCTTAAAGGTAGAATAACTAGGTGAAATGTCAACATTACAAGTTAATGTCAAAATGTTTTCTCAAATAAGGCAAGTTATCTCCCTCAAAAGGTGTCAATTTACATCCCCCCCACTAGTTTCCAAGGTCTACAACATCCTCCTTCACACTTTGTTCTATCAAATGTGTTGAAACTTGCTAGCACGGAGGTCTTAAAATGAAAGTTTATTGAAGTTTCTGGTTTTGCATTTCCTTGATTAACAAGATTGACTAGTTTTTCATACATTAGTGGACAATTTATTTCTCCTGTTAAGTGCTTCTGTCTTTGACCATTTTTCTTACTAAGCTCTCATTTTCTTGCTTTGTGTTTTTCATACATTCCAGCTCTTACTTTTTGCTCTCTGCTGCTGGCGCCCCATTCCAGTACTCTTGCCTGGAAAATCCCATGGATGGAGGAGCCTGGTGGCCTGCAGTCCATGGGGTTGCTAAGAGTCAGACATGACTGAGCGACTTCACTTTCACTTTTCACTTTCCTGCATTGGAGAAGGCAATGGCAACCCACTCCAGTGTTCTTGCCTGGAGAATCCCAGGGACGGAGGAGCCTGTGCGACCCCATAGACGGCCTCCTACCAGGCTCCTCCGTCCCTGGGATTCTCCAAGCAAGAACACTGGAGTGGGTTGCCATTGCCTTCTCCAATGCGTGAAAGTGAAAAGTGAAAGTCGCGTTGCTCAGTCGTGTCTGACTGTTAGCGACCTAGGCCTTTCTATATTCCAGACTATTTCAGGTGTATTATTTCAAATATCTTCTCTGCCAGTTTGTGACTTGTCCTTTTGCTTTCTTTGTGGTGACTTGTGTTTTAAAAAGGTTATTTTTAAGTTACATTTATCGCTTGTTTCTATGTTCCAGATTTTATTTTTAAAAACCTAGCCATTATCCTGTACTTTCTTCTAAAATTTTGTTTTTCCTTTCCTCTTTAAATAACCAAGAATTGACTTTTGTATAAGATGTAGAGATTCAACTTCATTTTTTTCCTATATGGATAATAAATTTTTCTACATTTATTGAATAATCTATAATCTAGTGATCTATAATGCCACTTTCACCCTATCATTTCCATATATGCATGTCCTGTTTCTGAGTTCTCTATTCTATACAACTGTTCTATTTGCTTATTTCTGCACCCATATTATACTTCATTTATTACTTTAAAAAAAAAAACCTGCCTTGCCACCTGGCAGAGCAAGCCCCCATCTCACCCTTCCTCTTTAGGAGCATAATGCCTGGTCTCAGACTTTTGCTCAAGAATACATCTTTACTATCAGCTCATCCAGTTGCCCCCAGAACACTTCTAGGAATTTTCTGATCTATAAAACATCAACTTGGGGAGGACTGACATCTTTACATTTTGATGCTTCCAATAAACATGGCATACCAGTTTGTCTTTTCATGCATTTCAAAAGTTTTGTAACATCCTCCAAAGGGACCACACACTTGAGGACACCTTCCATCTTCTGATGTGCTTGTGTATACGATCTTTTTTGAAATTACATTTTCTTGGCTGTTTGCAATTGACTTTCATATACTGATCTTATTTCCAGCAACTCCTAATTACTCATCTATTGTTTCCCTTGTATATTCTATGGAATCCCAACATTTGCAACTTTCTTTGCTATCTTAACACTTTCCCCCCCCTTTCTCACTGTGCCAATACAACAGGATTAGTTCCTCATGAGAGCTCTCTCCTTACCAGCACCCACAAACAAGAGGTCATGTGAGCACACAGTAGATGGCAGCCACCTCGAATCCAGGAGCACAGGCGTCATAAGAAACCATGCTGGCACCTGATCTTAGGGCTCCCTGCCTCCATAATGGTGACAAAATAAATGTCCGTTGTTTATGTAACTTTGTCTATAGTACTTTGTTATTGCAGCCTCAATTAAGACATTCAATGATGCAATACAAACTATGTTAAACTCAGGATTCAGTTACTTTTCCTCTGGGAAATCTCACTCCAGATTACTTGGTCTACTATACTGGCAGGGGAAGTATGAGGGTAGTATTTCTGTTCTTAAGTGCTCCTTTATTTAACAGGGAGCTGTTAAACTAAGGGTCCTCATTAGGGACTTCAAGCAACATTACACAGTATTTATTTGATGAGGGTGCTCAGATTCACTCTTTTTAACGCTGTTAAGGTGCTGTGTAGGTCTTATATCCCAATCTCCTCCTCGAATTCAGAATAAGATGTTAAGTGAAAAGCCTGGAGGACTGTGTGAGCAGAAGTAAGATACCTTCTACTCTCAGTGGAGAGTCATGCAAGAGAAAGGTGAGAGTAATGAGCTGATCACCTGTATGGAGATAAAAGGTTAAAAATGTGTGAATTCGTTAATTAGATTTAACTGCAAAGCACAAACAAGTGGCTACAAGGTAGATTTATTTGTGTTGCCAAAAGAAGTCCAGAAGTAGACTGTCTGGGACTGGTGTGGTGGCTCCATGGTCATCACGGATCCCAGCTTCCTCTTTCTTCCACAGCCGAAGACCATCTCATGCTTCAAGATGGCTACTGGAGATTCAGCCACCATGGCCACATTTTAGGCAAGAAAGTCAGATGACAGTGAAGAGAAGCACACAGGATAGGCCTCCCGGCAGACTTAGGTCACTGAAGGAACTTTCCTGGAAATGCCAACAGATGACTTCTGCTTACACGCGCCCCCCCAGCCCCCAGCCCCAAGCAATTCTTAACTGCAAAGGAGAATAGGAATGCAGTACTTTTGCTGTTTACACTGTCACCCCCAAAAAGTATGGGTTCCGTAAATGTAGAAGGAATAACAGATACTGGGCAGCAAATGCATGCTTCTTCTTTTAAACAATGCGTCTTATTTTCTGTATTTTACGATGTTTTGACATCTTGGGGCCTGGCAGATCATGGGACCCACTGCCCCCACCCCATCCCCAAATGGTAGCTGATTCCTAGAAATAGTAGAGGAGTTGCCCACAAGCATGCCTTTGATATGCACATCAAAGCAGCCCTGAGTTCACAGCCCTCATCAGCCTCCTGAGCTCATAGCCCTCACCAGGACACTATTCCTCTGCCTGAAATCCCCCACGGCCAGGTACCCGACACTTAGGGACCACCCATTACCCACTGCCTACTGAAATCTATGTGAGCTGACTAACCCTAATCTTGTTCGGCTCCCCTATCCTGTCTCACCCACGCTTTCCCCTTGCTCCCGCTGCCTCCTGACTTACCCTGGCACCTCCCCATGTGTGCATGGTGTGGCCCATGCCCTCCACTCGGGAACTGCAAGTAAGGAACTCCTCTCACAGACAGCTGTCTTTGTGTCTGTCATCATACCATTCCTGATTAAAACCAACCCCATATCGTAAAAAGTAGACAACTGGAAATCTTTCCCACAATATGGCTTTCCACATCAGAAAGCTGGAATCCTGGCCACATTTGAAGGTTACCTCACAAAAATCTGCTTACAATGTGTCTGGAGGGAAGAAAAAAATGTCACTCTTGCCTCAGCATCTCTTCTGAGCACCAGACTCATTAATCTTCACCCTCCCAAATATAAGCTAGAAAGTCTACAACTAAACAAAACTAAACTCAGTATCTTCCCTCTTCTCAAATCTGCTCCCACATCCATGTTCCTTGTTGTTGTTGCTCAGTAGCTAAGTCATGCCCAACTATTTGTGACCCCGTGAACTGCAGCATGTGAGGTTCCCTTGTCCTTCACTATCTCCTGGAGCCTGCGCAAACTCATGTCCATAGAGTCAGCGATGCCATCCAACCGTCTCACCCTCTGTTGCCCTCCCCTGCCCCGTAGCATAGTGGACACCTGGCAATCTGGGGCCCTCATCTTCCAGTGTTGTATGTTCCTGCCTTTTCATATTGTTGATGGGGTTCTCAAGGCACGAATACTGGAGTGGCTAGCCATTCCCTCCTCCAGTGGACCACACTTTGTCAGAGCTCTCCGCTATGATCTGTCCATCCTGGAGGGCTCTGCACAGCATGGCTCACAGCTTCAGAGAGTTATGCAAGCCCCTTCGCCACAACAAGGCTGAATCCATGAAGGGGGATCTTCAAGGCCCCAGCGCCCACATTCCTTAGTCTCAAATAAAAACGTCACTATCTCCGCAGCTGCCCAAGCAGAAGCTTCAAATCTTCTTCTGACTTTTCTCTTACCACCAGCACACGTGTTCTGTCACCACTAGATCCTGGGTAGGAGTTACGTGTTCTCTGCATCCCCTGCTCAGGGCCTAGCACAGGATCTGGCACATAGTAGGCACACAGATGAATGAGTCCACGTGAATCCCACACGGCCATCATGTTACCTCTCATCCCCATTCTACTAACCCTTCCCAGGCTTATTCAGTAGCTCTGCTTTCCTCCTTCTAACCCTTCCCCTGTCTACACAGTTCTTAAAGGACAATTCTGATGAGATCTCCCTGTTGTGAAACCTTCTAAGGCTCCTACTGCCAAAGTTCTCTACAAGCTTTCAACGCCCTTCGCAGTCTAGCCTCAAACTACTTTTTGTGTTTTCTCCTTGAATGTTTCATAGACCTTTAAGTTTCTGGACCTCTGTTCATGCTGCTTTCTGACCCAACTATTCTCTTCTGTGCCTCGCAGGACTGTTTCTACTGTGACTATCATACTTGACTACACAGCCTCCTGCTTTCGTCCTCCCCACCCAAGCCCCACCGTCCTACACCGTGAGTTCCTTCAATGCAGGAGCCCTGTTATATTCAGCCTTATGTCCTGGCTACATGGATACATGGCATATGACAGGTGCCCACGTGGCTTCTGTGTTTAAAAAGATGCCCAGGTTAATGGGAAATAGACATAGAAGACTAACAACAAAGCCAAGAAAAAAGAATGACCACAGTGGAATATGTGCTCAGAAATCCACGGGTGTTGATAATACCACCACAAAAAGGTAAAGGACAATAAACGGAAATGCCCTCTTGGGATCCCGTGAGACTCAGTGAGATGGACGTGGTGGCTGGAAGAGAAATACACCTTACTTAAAATAACCGTAACAACAGTAATAACATCCAGTACGTACTGAGCACTTGATGCAGTTACTATGTGCTATATAAGTTACATGTATTATTTACTATGTTCTTCACAGGAGGGCCATAAAAGTAGGACTACTATTACCCCTGGTTTATTCACAGGAAAACAAAACAACAAAAATCACGGCATGGCAAGTTAGGAAACTCACCAGAGTTCACTCAGCTGCTCTGACCAAAGCAGAGATTCAAATGCAGGCTCTGTGACTGCACAGCCTTCAGTGAACTATTATGACAGACCACCTTTTTCCCAAGTGACAGGTAGAGGAGAAAACCAAGAAAGCGACAAGATGTACACCAATATGGACAAGCAGGACCCTGAGGTTCAAAGCATGGCAGAGAGCTAATGGATGAACAGTAAAAAGAGAATGAGAGGGGACGTCAATGATGCTGGTGCCAGCCAAAAGTCTCTCTCTAAAAAGTGAGCCTGACAAATTCTTGAACAATCTTCCGGACCATCTTAACACTCAGCAGGAAGGAAACAACTGGAGGAAACAATAAAAGGAGCAGACACCCTGAACTTATTTTAACCAGTAAAGAGACACTGCTTGATAAAAAAGAAGAGGAATATGTAAAGATAACCTGGTAGGGATATTAACTGTTATTTATTTTCCTGTGGGAATCATTAAACTGAAAATGAGAAAGAATACTAAAGAGGTGGTGGTATTTCCCCATCACTCATAATTCTTCCTCAAATAAAGCCTAGAAGGTACGGAATCCTGGTGTGATTCAGATGCACCCTGCATGGGGCTCCAGGCAGAAGTCAGCAGTGGGGTTCTGGTTATTCAAGGTCAACAGGAGTGGGAAAGCGGTTACGCTGCGCTGTGCCTAGTAGCTGTCATTTCCAACTCTTTGTGACCCCATGGACTGTAGCCCACCAGGCTCCTCTGTCCATGGGATTCTCCAGGCAAGAATACCAGAGTGGTTGCCATGCCCTCCTCCGGGGGAATCTTCCCAACCCAGTGATCAAACCCAGGTCTTCCACACTGCAGGTGGATTCTTTACCAACTGAGCCACCAGGGAAGCCCAAGAACACTGGAGTGGGCAGCCTACCCCTTCTCCAGGGGATCTTCCTGACCCAAGAATCAAACCGGGGTCTCCTGCACTGCAGGTGGATTCTTTACCAGCTGAGCTACAGGGAAGCCCCTAAGGAGGCTACGGGCAGAAAGCAAAATGCAAACCTCACCTATCCAAGTTCAAACCCCAGATGTGCCTCTTACAAGCTGCACCACTTTGACATGTGTCTTAATCTCTCAATTTCAAGTTTCCTCACCTATAAAATGGGGATAATATGACCTTCTTCTTAGTGTAATAGTTAAATGAGTCAATAGTAAAAAGTACTTAGCTCAGGGATTGGTGTGCAGCCACTAATATGATTGTAAGATATTTCTCTATAACTCACTAACCTTGTGACGATCTGTTGTTTTCTATGATGATTTGCTTGCTATTACTCCCACCAATCTTCAGGGCATATAATGCAAACCCTGACAGGAAAACAAGTAAGGTGATCCTGCCCTCATTTGCATGTCAATGTCCCAGTGCAGTCTGACAGAATACGCATTTACAAAGCCCTAAGCCATCACTGCGCCAGGCTGAGCTGGACAAGGGTAAAAGGGCAGTCTGAGTAAAAGACAACCCTGCCCTCAAGAACTGCATGTTATCTTTTAGGAACAGTGAGAAAAACTACCATTAATTTCCCCTAAATGAGCTACGAAGGTTAGGCTGAAACCCAGTTGGCAATGACAGGTAATCCCCAAAATAGCCACAGAAAAATGTCTTTGATGATTCTGGATGTCTTTGGAAAAGTAAGCACCCAGCGATTTTTAAGAAAAGGATGACTCTCTGAGAACTGCACCTCACAGCAAATAGTGGATCTCATATGTGATAGTCTTTAAAGTCAACCCTTCCAGGTTGTATATACTTAAAGAGGAGAATACAAGAAAAAAAGATGACGTTTCTAAGCATGACGTGAATGAGAGAGAGCCTGGCTTGGAAATAATGGAAAAGTTGGGTTTTTTTTTTCCCCCAAAATGTAAACAGCTTTATTTCTTATTATAAAAGTAATACATACTCAATGCTTAAAAAAAAAAAAAAAAAATACACCAAAGTGTAAAGTAAAACATACACAATCTTCCCATTCAGAGATCATCAGAACATTTTGTTTTTCTCCTTCTAGACTTCTTGAGGTATATATCTATTATCATTTACTTCTTTTTCAAATACGGGATATATTTTCAAACCACACATGCTGTTTGACACTCTTTCTCCCACACTTCCCCATATCATACTCATCATTAAACTAACATGGAATCCCAAAATCAAAGTCACAGAGCAGTCTTCTACAGGTACGGTCCCTGACATTGTAAGACCATGAAATAAGGAAAAAGACCCCCACGGTCCGTGACTGCTATTGGATTCTCCGTCTCCTCTGAGACCAGCCTGGGAACCGCAGGAGGTTTCTCAGCAGCCGGGGCTGCCTGCAGGGGAGGGCAGAGTTGATGGTCCCACAGCCCCCCAGGTTGTGGACCCCAGGTCTGTAGCATCACGTGCACGCTGAGGCCTCCGCCCTGAACACCTAATTCTGAACGCCCCACTGCCCACCTCAAAGCCTCTCAAGTGAACTTCAGTGGGAGTCTGCAGAAGAGCCCCTCAGCTCACAAGATCCTGGAGGACACACTCTCTGGCCCCTGCACCAGACTGCCCCGGACTCACAATCACTTGGCAATTAAGCTGTTTTGTTCACCATGTCACTTTCCCAAAGCACAGATTCATCACCCAGTTTAAACAGGAATACTTATATGCATGACCTCTTACAACTTTGAAGGGGCATAAAAGTAGCTTTGCTGAGGACAAGAATAAAAAGTTGTCCCAAAGACAAATTTTATCTACTTTACAATTTTGCTTTAAGGAATGTGGGGTCAAGGAGTGAGTACTACAACACCAGACAGTTTTACTGTGGGAACCAAGAGGGCAGATGTAACATGCTGATTAATGGTCCCAGTTATAGGAAAAAGGAAAAGAAAAAGGTGGCTGGAAAAAAAAAATTTAAATTTAAAGACGGTTGATATGAGGAAACAGTAATTTTCTCCCATATCTTGGCATGTAAAGGATAAACTAGGGAACTCCAATTTTCCTTAGCCAAACTGTAGTATGAGTACAAAAAGCTGTTGCAGTGTGCAGAAGATACCTCAGAACAGCCAAGGGCCCATAAAATAACATGTGAATGCGGTTCCTGTTTAAGTCCAGCAGGATGTAAGCTACAGTGAACACCACACTCAGAGGCAGGGGGAGAGGACACACAGCCTGGGACACAAATAACCAGGCTGGGCTAGAGGCGGAGCTGGAGCCTGAGAACAGGGACTTCTACCGTGTGACCCGACAACCTGCCCAGCAGCAGCCAGCCTCTGTACACAGCAGCAAAGGAGCGCGCACACCGGGCAGGGACTGATGCCAACTTCAGAAAGTACAAGACGCATTTAAATCACTGAGTTTATCTTATATAATCATTACTAGTAAATTCTTAGTGCTCTGTGATTTTCAGAATCTTATGATGAAAGTGACTGTGTGTACCCAAGTGTGACTGTGTGTACCCAAGTGTACACAGTATGTACAGCAGAAGACCACGTAGAAAAATTAAAGGGAAACATACCTGGGGCGCTGACCTACAGACGCAGTGCCAGAGGGGGTTTAGGGGGCTCCCTAAACAGAGCGCTCCGCATGAGACGAAAAGAACAGAGAACAGGGGCTTAGAAAGACAGAAAACAGTGAAACCAGAGCCCCTGGATCACCTCCTGGAGATGGACAATTTCACCCCAGTTGCACTTCAGGTCTTTCCCAGTGGTAAACTGTTTCATGAATGCTACTAGTGAAACTGTCCAAGGACAAAAGACGGGACTGAGGTAGCTTAGTCTTGAAGCTATTTAGGTTAGATACTAACCGCTGCTCAGCAAACCCCTTCACTTTGGGCTAAAGCTCATTATCCTATTGGGATCATTCACGTGTCAACATTTATTGCCTACTCTTTGCAAAGTACTGGTTAAACATGCAAGTACACGAAGAAGATACAGCCCTTGGCTTCTGGTCTATAAACCAGATAAGGAAATCAGTATCTACAACCATGGGATAAATGTCTGACATACAGCAATACTCAAAAACACTGTGGTGGTTGACTCTATGCTATAATAGAAGTGTGCACAAAAAAGTGGGGAGGGCGGGGGGCCCTTCCCAAAGGACATTCATCCCTTTGCCATAACATGGATGAACCTAAAAGTTCACGATTTTGTACACAGAAACCATCTCTTAAAGAATAAACAATCAGTGAATATCATTAACAGGCAGGAGCTACCAGAGTTCATGACACAAAAAGGGGAAGGGGAGTGACGGTCAGGAAAATGTTATCACTCATTTTACAATGAAGAGTATTTTAATTCTTGTCCTTAGAAACTATAAACACTATCATGATTTGGAAATGAGACTGTACCAAACGCCGGCCAGAGAAGAATCGTCCAGTCTACGGCTTCTCTTTTATCTGGTCACTCAAAAATATAATATTATCTGTAAAGAAGCCAAAGCAGAAATGTTATTTTCAGAACTCTTTCTCCACCTCACTTAATCATTCCCTTTTACCAGATACGTATTTTAGTGCTAGTCACCAAAGAGACTTTAGACAAATTCTCAAAATACTAGGTTCCTGCTGACAAGGGGACGACAGAGGATGAGATGGTTGGATGGCATCACCAACTCGATAGACATGCATTTGAGCAAGCTCCAGAATCGGTGATGGACGGGAAAGCCCAGTGAGCTGCAGTTCATGGGGCCGCAGAGTCGAATACGACTGAGCAAGTGAACTAACTGATGTTCTTAACAGGTATATGTGATAGGCATAATGGAGGTAAAAGCTGGGCTTTGACGGTTTATCAATAATTCAGACCTTGTGAGAAAAGGTGGGATACTTCTTGTCTTCCCTGAAGGTAGCAAAGGTCTTCTCAGTGGTAACTTTCTACAAAAGAGCTAGTCACACACTTTGATGCTTGCAACACTCAGACAGATGCCAGTAAACCAAGGAGCACATCCTAACACAGAAAAGGATCGTGGCATCACATACCACATGCTGGAGGGAAGGGGGAAGGACGGGGTTCAAAACGGCCCCATCAGGACAGACAGATCTATTTGTGTTTTTTAAGTCTGAACACTCATACAGAACACACGCTACTTTTAAATTTTAAAACAAAATGAGTTTTACACATTTATTCCTGGGAAATTTTCTAGTAATCAATATTTCAGAGGGAGCATTTTTATCCAAAAACATCAGACACTGCTCCTAAAAGGTTGCCCAGAAACAATTAGTTTAGAACAAGCAAAAGAAAAGAAGCAGTACCTTCTACATAATCCTGAAACACTGACATTCTTAAAACTTTAGAATTATCCAAAAAATGGTTACTATACAATAACTGAGTATTTGTTCATGACTACAGTCTTCTAAAACTAGAGTATTTTGGTACAGAATGGTTATTTCAGAAGAGATTATCCAAGTTGACATCACTATGTAAAAAGACAAGACTGCCACCTGCTGGTGGTTATTTTTAAGTTACACTGATTTCTAAGAGAAAAAAAACATAGCCTATAAAACAGATGAGCCAAATTATACTCTATTCCCTTCCATCCTAAGGGTACTAAAGACCTATTCATTTTACTGTTAGCCATAAACCTATGTTAATTGCTTAATCATCCATGCTGGTGAATAATAGTGACAAGAAGAAAATGGCAGATAATTTGAAATGTTTCTCTTTGACCTGGTCTATAAAACTTCACACAATTTAAATTTGAAATTTGCCCACACAATAGGTTTACAGTGGAAGATGAAAGTATTAAATGCTTCATAAATATGTCAACTATTTTATTAGAAAGCTTGATTTTCCACTGCTGAAACCACAGGCATAGCTTTATACCATACACAGGTCTGAAAAAAAATTTTTAAACAGTTAGATACCTCTGCAAGAATGAGCCAAGGAAGAACAGGGCAAGCAGGAAGCGATTTACTCAAGACACTCAAGAAATATGAAAGCAAACTGGTCAGAAAGAACCTTCTCTTAGGTTTAATAATGAGGGGAGGAAGATACCTATATTGGTTCTCAAGGTCAATATACTTTCAAGAAAGTAGTAAGAAAATATATGCTTATTATTTATAACAAATTATAATTTATCAATAAGGCATAGTAGTTAAGACATGAACTCTAGAACAAGTTCAAAGAGAAAAAGGAAAATCTGTCGGTTAGGAGACCTAAGTTGTCAGACTTTTAGCCTCCCAAATCTAAATTCTTTTTTTTTAAAATAAGACTTAGTGAAGTGAAGTCACTCAGTCGTGTCTGACTCTCTGCAACCCCATGGACTGTAGCCCACCAGGCTCCTCCCTCCATGGGATTCTCCAGGCAAGAGTACTGGAGTGGGGTGCCATTTCCTTCTCCAGGGGATCTTCCCAACCCAGGGATCGAACCCAGGTCTCCCGCATTGTGGGCAGACGCTTTAACCTCGGAGCCACCAGGGAAGCCCTAAATAAGACTTAAGATATATATAAACCATGTAATATAATGTATAGATTGCTGTACATGGAGCAATCAAAAAAATTTCAATACTATGACATCTAGTAAAAGATAAATTTAATAATGAGTTCTTAACACTAGCTCTGATAATAGCACTATAAAGAGGAATCCATACATTTCCGAGACACCTACTGAAATATTTATGGATGATACAATGTCTCAGATTCACTCAGAATGATCCAGGTGGGAGAAAGTAGGCCGGTGCATAGATGAAATATTGTTTGCCATCTGCTGATAACTGTTGAAGCTGCGTGACAGGAGCTTTTGTTTTTCACTCCTCTCTCCTTTTGTGTATGTTTGACATTTTCCATAATAAAAAGTTAATTTTTAAATATCTAATTTTGGCATATCTCAGAGGCTCATAAATAGCTCTTTCATTCTCATCTACTTAAGAAAATAAAGTTTCTTGAGTTTTATATCCATAAAAAAGAAAACAGAATGTCTAATAACTTTTATTTTAGCAATTAATCCAAAAGACAACAAAATGCATCATCTATCTCATTAAGACACATTTTCAATAAAATGTTACAGCTTTTGTACTTACATATTACAGTTGTTTTGGTCAATTATGTTCTAAAAACAACTGTAATGATAACCTATTCAAGGAGAAACCCAATATTCAGAGCCTCACTATCACAAAGTTTTTTAAAATATTTTAAAATTTCTATTTATGTATGTACTTTTGTTACATTTAACAAAATAAAATAATAAAATATTTTTGACTATACAATAGATTATATTAAGATACATTAAGATACACTTCTAAGGAGAAAATGGGATTGAAAAACAAGTTCAGAGAAAAGGGAATCATAAACTTTCCAAATGTCGAAGAGCTTGTATCTTTTTAATGATGATGGATACCAAATTGTTATGGTATTCAGATCCCTTAATACCTTTAAAAGCAACAATTTTATATTGAAAAAAACTCTTAATGTCAACTTAAACATGTTCAAAGGGGTATATATTGGTTTCAAAATTCTTGCAGAATTTTCAGAAAAGCTTGAACACTCTCCTCTAGAGGATATCTTCTTAACCTCCTTTAAGCTCTGTGCGTCCATGTTTCCATGTTGTTTTGTATTTTGTTTAATGAGAACAACAGGAGTTTAAAACAAAATCATGTTAAGTACCAAACAGGCTCTGAATGAAGCTGTACAAATGTCTGATGCCACTATTAGTTTAACTCTTCTTGGTACATGCTTTTCCATTTAGGCCATGTCCTTCAAAGAGGCAACAGTGCAATGGATAATTCTAAAGTTACTTGTGAACTAAAACTGTGAGTACAGAGATCGCTTTCTGAAAGAAGAGATATATATACACAGAAACTTAGAGCAGGCTCACAAACTCCACTCGGGATTCTCCTGGTGAGGTGCCTTACAATCTCATAAGCATCAGTACTAATAGCCTCAGGTAAGGCTGCAACATAGCCAAGCGTTCAAAGAAAAAAAAAAAAGAATAGCGATTATCACAAGAGCCTTACCAGCTATAATTGTTGTTGCTTGTCGTCTGACATTATTTTTATCCGTATATTCACCATAGTCTACTTTCCCTTCCACATAAATTCGAGACCTGATAAAATAAAAATTACCAGTTTTAGTCTGGAGATTTCAATATGCTTTACAGCAGAGAGCCAGGTCAGAAAAGAGCAATGAGTATAGTCTTCAAGGATGAAATAGATAATCACACATACCACTTCTCAAAATTCAGAATTAAGAGCGCTAAAACAGTTTCCTGATGGTTAGGACGCCGCGCCTTCACTGCCTGATCCAGGAACTGAGATCCTGCAAGCCACGAGGCACAGGCAAAGAATAAGAGTACTGAACCATAAAGTACACGTGGACTTGCCTTGCCACACTGGAAAAAAGGATGTTTTCATCCTTTAGCTGCCTGTGACCCTTATGAAGTTTAAAAAAAAAAGTTCCAAGTTTTAATTAAAAAAAAAAAAAAGCAACCTTAAGACCCTGAAAATGAAGAGCATCATTTAAATCTCTATGATTGATTTCCAACATGTGATTTTTCTATCCCCTTTGACCCTGAATTATCTTAACAGATTCGTTGATTTTTTTTTCACTTATTTTTCAGTTCCTTTCTATAGTGAGGTTCATGAACTTACTCTCAAATGACTTTAGATTATTAAAATTCAAAATACAAGTTTTCAGCTTAGTATTATTTCACCCAGAGTTAATTACTAAGACTATTCTGCACTCTCTAAAAGGCTGAACTAGAAGACAAATGTAACGCCGACTTTAAAGGGTAGAAAATGGCCACAGTGGCACCAATTTCAGAATTTAACAGCACTGCTACTGCACAATACAGAAAGCAGACTAGTAAAACGACTGGGTGCCAAAGGGAACGGCCACACAGATTCACCAACCAGCAGGTGAAATCGATGCCTTTTCCTTGAAACGTCCTCTACATACCATACACACACGACAATGGAAGTTCATCTGAAGAAAAGGTATGCGATTATTAAAAAAACAGAAATTTTAATTATTGCTAAACTTATGTTTCATGAAATGTTTTATTTCTATAATACATTTCTAAACTATGACTACAGCTGCTGTTAAACACAACCTTTTGTCCTTCTGAGGGTTTGGAAAAGACACTTCTTATACATAATCCAAACATTTCAAAACGGAATTGCTAAGTTCATATAAAATTATCAAATATGAACTAACTGCCCTGAATTATCACCAGAATACCTCACTGCATCAGGCTCCCAACCTCCCAGACCCTCTGTCAAGCCACCACGTGATGCCAAGGACAAGACAGCCAGCATTGGGGTCGCTGGCCATGGTGGCCTGGGAACCCTCATGAGCACTGCTGCACCCGTGACAGGCACACGGCGCCCTCTGCCTTCTCTCTCACCTCATCAGTGCTGTTCAAGTTCACATCCTACTGTCCTAAGTTCTAAGTTCTTAAAAGGCTAAACCATGTTAAAACCTTTAAACTAGTCACATATGACGCTACACATACAGTATTAAGCACTGAATAAATACCTCTTGGGCTAACCCAAAGTAATGAGTGGTACTTTATAAATAGAAGAGCTACAGACTCCATGAAAACACGCTCCTAGTTTGTATTTTAAACCATTCAACCTGTAAGCTCCCTCCTTCTTCAACTTACCCCTTTTTCACATACTGATACGCCACATCTCTGAGGCCCGGTCGGAACACTGAAATTCTATGCCATGTTGTCTTCTGACTGACATCACCTAAGTCACAAGAATCACAAGGACAGGGAATGTGGTTACAAATGCAAAGGACAACTGCAAAAGGACATAGTGTCCAGCTAAGCTACGCCATGGTTTCTAAGAGACAGGACAGAGTTAGGGAAGATCCTTTCCGAAAGTATTCTTAAAGTATCTAATTAGACAATTCACACTAAATAATGTCTATTTGCTGCGGATAAAACTAAAACCCCAGTCTTTTATACTCACCCATTTGGTAGGTTTCGTTTTCCCCTGATCGCCACATCTCATTTGTTGCTAGGGAAAATATCGTGACTGGGTTTTTTCCTTCTACCTGTCTCATGACAGGGTCCTGACCTACTCGACCGAGCAACTGCACGCGATTCAGAGCTGAAAAGCAATTTGTAGATAACATAAGACTGACAGAAATGTCCAGAAGAGGAACAGCTACAATCACTACTTCAACTTCAATCTCGGCATTAAGCAAAACCCAAGCACTAGAAGGTCAGAAAACAAGTGTGAGGAGCAAATAAAAAGAGGCTCAGGGGAAAAAACAGGACTGATAAGAAAGGAGAAACTATCCATAGAACCCCACAAAACAAGCATTAAGCTCTTTATCTAAATTCTTCTTTTCAGTTCAGTCACTCAGTCGTGTCCAACTCTTTGCGACCTCATGACTGCAGCACACCAGGCTTCCCTGTCCATCACAAACTCACGAAGCTTGCTCAAACTCAAGTCCATCGAGTCAGTGATGCCATTCAACCATCTCATCCTCTGTTGTCCCCTTTGCCTCCTGCCACCAATCTTTCCCAGCACCAGGGTCTTTTCCAATGAGTCAGTTCTTCGCATCAGGTGGCCAAAATATTGGAGTTTCAGCTTCAGCATCAGTCCTTCCAATGAATATTCAGGACTGATTTCCTTTAGGATGGACTGGTTTGATCTCCTTACTATCCAAGGGACTCTCAAGAGTCTTCTCCAACACCACAGTTCAAAACCATCAATTCATCTTTTAAATACCTTTTAAAAAAATTTTTAAACTGTTTGTATGGTTAAAAGAACAAAATTGAGATCTGAAAATCTTTATAAATACAGGGACTATTTCTGTGAAACAATCACTTTTCACAAACGTTCACGGCTTCAGCCAACTAGCACACAGCCTTGGATGTCTTGGATAACCAAAAAGGACCAAAGGAATTTCTTTGGCAGGAAAGCGACAATAAGAGTGGGTAAAAAGTGTATGATAAGGGAAGAAGAACCAGGTTTACAGAAGGCTCCTGCAGCCTGATAGGAAGAGATAAGAAGCCAAGGACAGAGAGGCAGATATGAACCAAAAGCATGACGGTTAACAGAGTATAACCCCATGGATGCACCTCTTCTGCAACGTATCTGAGAACATGAGCACATTGCTGTAAAAACTGGAAATCAGCTACTACTTACATCTTTCAAGAACCAAACTGCTAGCTACTTCAGACTCATGCCTTACAAACTGACGAAGTACCTAAAGTGGAACAAATGAGTAAAACAGCGTTAGTACAGGGGCAAAGGCAAGTGTAAACAGAAGACCCGTTCACACCTGGTCACCACCCAGTCAGCAGCCCCTAAGGCACACACCCACACAAGAGAGGTGCACCCATCACAGTGCCAGGCATGTATGCATGCTCAGTGGCTTCAGTCACATCCAACTCTATGCAAACCTATGGACTATAGCCTGCCAGGCTCCCCTGTCCATGGGATTCTCTAGGCAAGAATACTAGAGTGGGTTTCCATGCCCTCCTCCAGGGGATCTTTCCAACCCAGGGACTGAACCCACATCTCCTGCATCTCCTGCATTGCAGGGAGATTCTTTACCACTGAACCACTGGGGAAACCCCACAGCCAGGAGGACCACACACAGGGGCAGCCTCCTGCAGAAGCCCACAGGCACAAAGAAGGCTCGGGGAGTCCACAAGAGTCCATTCCCAGGCCTCTCTGGTGCTTCCGGAGAAGGCAATGGCACCCCACTCCAGTACTCTTGCCTGGAAAATCCCATGGACGGAGGAGCCTGGAAGGCTACAGTCCATGGGGTCGCTAAGAGTCAAACGCGACTGAGCGACTTCACTTTCACTTTTCACTTTCATGCATTGAAGAAGGACATGGCAACCCACTCCAGTGTTCTTGCCTGGAGAATCCCAGCCTGGTGGGCTGCCGTCTCTGGGGTCGCACAGAGTCGGACACGACTGAAGCGACTTAGCAGCAGCAGCATGGTGCTTCTGTGCTTGCACACAAAACGGTAAACAACATATGTTGGAAAAATTGGTGCTTCTGACAGTCCCAAGGAAAAAATTTAAGATAAACAAACATGATTCTTTGATTAAGTACAAAAATAGGACTGTTCAAATCAGTCTATCAGAGAAAGACAGTCGCTGCCATGTAACAGTAGCACTCAGTGATAACCAAAGCCATCATTACTGAAAGGGCTTCCCAGATAGCGCAGTGGTAAAGACTGCCTGCCAAATGCAAGAGACAAAGGTTCGATTCCTGGGTCGAGAAGACCCCCTGGAGAAGGAAATGGCAACCCACTCCGTATCTTGTCTGGAAAATTCTACAGACAGAGGAGCTTGGCAAGCTATAGTCCATAGTAGTTCATCATTAATGAATACTAGGTAAGTGCTTTGTCTCTTATCAATTAATCCTCAGAATAAACCTATAAACTATGTAAAATTACCACCACTTTACAGATGACAAAAATGAAGTTCAGAGACAGAGTGAGTAACTTGCCCAAAATCCTACAGGAAAGAAGTGGCAAGTCACAGCTGGAACTCAGGGCCCCCAACCCCAAGGCTGCTGGCTTTCCCACTGCCCTTTGCTGCCTCTGTTCAAGGGCTACTGCCAAGATTTGAGTACACATTACTGAGAACATTACTGGATTCAGAGAGCTAACCATTATATCAGAGAAACATGTGTCCAGAAGTGGCACTGTTAACATACAGTAGGTATCTACCAATGGAAACAACACCCATTCCAGGGTACTTTTGGCTGTGGAATCCCAGCACTACGCTTGGGGGCAGAAGGTGGGTAGAAAAATAAAAATATGAGTTCAGTTCAGTTCAGTTCAGTCGCTCAGTCGTGTCCGACTCTTTGCAACCCCATGAATTGCAGCACACCAGGCCTCCCTGTCCATCAACAACTCTCGGAGTTCACTCAGACTCACGTCCATCAAGTCAGTGATGCCATCCAGCCATCTCATCCTCTGTTGTCCCCTTCTCCTCCTGCTCCCAATCCCTCCCAGCATCAGAGTCTTTTCCAATGAGTCAACTCTTTGCATGAGGTGGCCAAAATATGAGTTACCACATACTAAAGAATCAACCTGCTAACTGGTACCTATGTCATGATTCTAGAAATGTACTAACCTGATGCTCAGATGAGCCAGAGCTCACATGTTTTATGGAATAATAATCTGTCCCACTGGGGGCACACAAAAATCAAGACCTACCAGAGAAGCAAAAATAGGGAATGAATTATTTAACTGGGATAATTTTTTAAAACTAAACTTTTAACCCTTTTATATATGGTATTAAATTTACCTTAATACTGTAGAATTGTGTATTAAGACACGAGAAACTTTTCCACGTTTCAACACATTAAAAGGTATATATTTTAAAAGTATGTATAAGTTAAAACAGGGATCCAAGGATATAGAGCCAATTCTGCAGCAGAGTGGAGGAGACCTGAACAGGTTCCACTGAGGAAATGATTCTTCCTTAACAAGATGGAGTTATGAGAGGTGTTATAAAGGAGAATCTATACAACTCGGTGCCCAAATGAGGTAAGTGAGGAAAAGCGGGTCTAGGCTGACTCAAGGCTGGCTAGACTGACTGAAGAGATTAGGTGAGGAGCCTGACTGGGTGAAATGAGGAGTTCTGAACACAGTTCATCTGTAGAGTTGCTGAGACTTGACCTGCTCTCCTCAGCAGGGAGATGGCGTGTGGTGGGGGAGGCAGACTGACAACAAAAGCAGCAGGTGGTCAGAAAACAAACCACGTGATTTAAAAAAAAAAGCTGAAACAATTCTCATAGACTTTAGATCAATAAGGACTTTAAATGCTAACTGCTCTACACACAAGTAACACGTTTTAAAAAGTTAACTACTCTCATCATATATGTGAGTAAACTAGAAACGTTTTGTTTTTGCTTTAATGAACACTATTTATTCAAGTGGTAAAGAATCTGCATGCCAATGCAGAAGATGCCAGAGATGCGGTTCGATCCCCGGGTCGGGAAGATCCCCTGGAGCAGGAAATGGCCACCCATTCCAGTACTCTTGCCTGGAGAAGCCCAAGGGCAGAGAAGCCTGGTGGGCTACAGTCTATGGGGGTCGCAAAGAGTCAGAAACGGCTGAGCTTGCAATCTACCACCAAAATCTGTCCCCAACCCTCATATCAACTAAGTACACATAAGACAGGTGGGCTCAAATGACTTCTGCCTCTGCAGGCAAAACCCTAAAGAAATGTGATCGCCATGGTTTATAATAACACATCTCAACATTAACATGGAGAAGTGATTACCTGTACTACAGGTCTTCGAAACATGGCTTCTACTCTCTCTTCTTCCAATCTAATCTTTAGTCTTTTCCTGAAGAAAAAGAGATTATATCCTATAGCAAGAACACGATTTCACTGAAGTCCTAAATTCCTAACGGCATTCAGGGCTTTTACGCAACGAACCTTGAGACCGTAACATATTACGCCCCTGCACATTAGACAAGGATCCTCTCCCACTCCCCAAAATCTCTCGCACCTTTCCGGTTTTTTTTTTTTTTTTGGTCCCCCTTAACTTCCTCTTCTTTTAACCCATACAAAAATTCTGATTCTACCCCCATTTCTATTCCACTGTTTTCCCAAATTCAGTTAAAACGCAAGTTCCCTTCTGGCAGGGATTTCTGCTTCATTTCTTCACTGTTACACCCAATACTTCTAAAACAGCTCCTAAGACAAAGAGCTCAGCAAATACTAAAATGTTATCATGGCGCTTCAATCTGGAACGTGCTGCCGCAAACATTACTGCCTCCAATCCCGTTTGCAAAGAACAAGGCCATCCCTGGGCTTCGCCGTCTCACCGGTGAAATGTGCGGGCGCCCTTGCTCAAACCCGACGCTCCCAACCAACAATGTATAGGGCCTGGGAGGTGAGACGAAACCACAGAGTCCTCCGCGCGAGAAGAGGAGGTCTATACGCCGACAAAGCAATACGCACACCTAACGCAGGACTGCGGCCTTACGCCCTTTCTCCCGCCCTCACCTGAGACTCTGGTCCGCACAGCCTCCAGGCAGGGAATCGCTTCCGGGTGCTGCCGGGACTCAAGGCTCGCGAGAAGGAAGAATCGGAAAGTCCTCTGAGTGCATCGTGAAAATGCAGCCAGCCGGCGCTGCGGGAAACACGCCCCCTTAACGCGGTAGTTCCGGGAGCCTCCTTCCGGGCGGGAGCAATATATCAACACTGCCTATTGGCGCGCTAACCTGATTTTAACTTTGTAATGAAATGAAATTACTGTATTTGAAGAGTTTCCGAGGTCCGCCCAGGACTCGGCAACGTGAGCGAAACAAAGGATAGCTGTGCCTCTGGAAAAACTAGAAAGGATCAAGCCTCCAAAAACAAGAAGAAAAAAACAGTAACAAATAAAAATAAAACAGAAAAAGGAATGGGGAAAGAGCCGAAAGTGCAAAATTTAAGGGTCACAAAAAAAAGGGGGGGGGGGTATCAAAATAAATATTAGTGCAATATTTTAAAGTCAGAATTAAGGAACAAATCCGTGAATTAAAATATAACTTGTATTAAATACAGTATATAAGCCAAGTAGATTCCTAAGGCACCAGGAAAAACGTGCACGCCTATGTACATGTTATGTATTTGAACATTTTTTCCCCAGAACATTAAAGTACTTGAAGAAATATTGAATATTTAAAAATTAGGTGTATTAAAACTCACAACACTGTTATTTTTTAACGCCAAAAACAAAATTATAATTTTACCTTGATTGGAAGTATAACAACTGATAATATTTTCAAAAGCCTTTGCTTACCTTATTTCCAACTGCAAGAATTTCCATCTCTGATAATTTTTCTCGAGGAAGTGGCATTCTTAATTAACTTAAGCTTACCGATCTTGCCTTTATTTAGAATTCATTGTGGATTTCATTCATTTTAATAATTTTAAAATGAAGCATTAGTCTTGAATGCTGGGTTTCCTAGCCATCCCTTAAATTTTGTCTTGTGCCCGCTAATCCTGGCCTTGTTGACAGAGGGGAAAGAAGGAAGACAGATTGCAGAATACAGGCTGGGGGGCACCTCCCCGGGCCTCTCCATCATCTGGTCCTGGCACTGTCCAACTTCTGGAAAAGGTACAGCCACATCATCCTAATCAGCAAATCTCCTCAGAACCTTACTTAAAACTCTTCAACGGCCCATTTTTGCCCTAAAAGGAAAAAATATCAACTATTTCATGTGGTTTCCAACACATACCTTAACCCAGTCTTAATAGTATGACTTCCTAGTTGATATATTTCATGATGCTTACCTGTTTTACTTCTACCTTCAACATGTTCTGTCCTGGAAACATACCATGTTAATTGCCTTCAGGCCTTGCTCAGACACTAATCATCCTACATGCCCCAGTTTACTACTGTAACTTGCCCTCTGATGATTTCCTATTTTAAAATCCTACTTTCACTTGAGCTGTTGAGTCAAGTGAAAAACCAGATTCATCCTTTCCTTCAAAGCCAGTTTCCCTCTTCTAAGTGCCTTGTGTGTTTTAATGGTGCCAAAATTCTGCCAGACCTGAACTTGAAATCACCTTTGAAACTTCTTCCTGATCACCCACATTTGCTCATCCACATCCAATCACTTGGCCTTAAAAGTTCTTTATTAGGCCTCAAATCACTCCCTCTTTCTTTCTGTTCACAAACACTTTGGAGAAAGGAATGTGGAAAAGTTTATTTTTAAAAAAAAGGCAGAAAGCACTGTGCAAATTGAAAGTCACATGCAAAACTTTATGAATAATATCTTAGTGGGGAATCTGGGCTAATCTGAATTCTCTCTCAGATGGGAATTATCAATTCACATTCTTTGTTGGCTGGAGAAAGTTGCAAGTGCTGTCTTCTTTGACAAAGAAAATCATATTAAGATGTATGATATCATGGCAGAATAGAGTTAAAACATCTTCTGTTATCAAATAGATCCTCCTTCCCAACATGGCAGACACTTCAGTGTTGCTTTGCTCTGTCTTCATCATCAGAAGAGTTCTTTCCTGTAATTTCAAAATTCTTTATGCAAATCATCCTTCGTTTTCCCATTTCACTTTCTTTACACCCTAAGTCTTATCTTGTATTAAAATTTAAATGCCCATGAAGGTGCCTCCTCTTCTGCATTGACTGTGAGCTCTTAGAGAACAGGGACCTTCTTGTGAATATCCAGTCAGCAGTTGTGCTTTAAACAAGAGTAGACCACAGGCGAGAACAAATAAATAGAACACAGAAGGATACTCAAATAGGCCTGAAATAAGAAAATTTAAAAAAATAATAATCTGGAAGAGTAGCTGAAAAAAATTTATTAAACATACTGCTTTTGCAAGAAATCTACAGTTTGCATTTTGGTGAGGAATTCCTGAAACCTCTTCATGATGTGCAGAGACCTACACCCACTCTTTAACATAATCATAAGCTTTTTCTGTAGTTCATCCGTGGACCCAGAAAGGAAGGACCTTCCCAATACTGAGAAGTGGTGAAAGCATTGTGCCTTTAGTCAGCTACCGTTACCGCTGGTCTTAGTGGAATAATTCAGGGCTTTCATCCTTTGCAAAGCTAGCTGAGAAAGAGACAAGTCTACAGTGTATGCCCAAGGCCACAGAGCTATCTTTGGCCTTGCCTTTTTTTCCCCCCCTAAATTAAAAGAAAGTCTCAGCTGTAGGTATCAACTGGTAGAAACCATGGTTGGCAATGCTTTCTCACAGATAGGAAGCTTTGGACAATTCCAATGCTGTACAAGTACACTTTTTATATATTTTAATCAAAGTTTTCACTTTGCTCTTAAATCAGTTTTTCCTGAAGCCTCATAATAACTGTTGGAAAAAAATTACAGCACTTATTACCTAACCTGATTACTAGCTTCTATTTTACAGTGATTCAAATCTACTTTAGCAATACTCTATAGTTAATCATGGCTACTTTTTGTTGAATTTCAAAAAACCTAACAATTTTTATGCAATTAAAGATTGACATAATGGTTCATACAGAGATTTTTTAAACCTAACTGTTCAGGCCAAAATATTGACATTTATCTTTTAGTGTTCATCTTTCTACAGCTTTTAGATAAACAGCTTCTAGGAATTGGTAGATACATTGGTGGTTTAGTCACTCAGTTGTGTCAATTCTTTGCAACCCTATGGGCTGTTGCCTGCAAGGCTCCCCTGTCCTTGGGGTTTTCCAGGCAAGAATACTGGAGTAGGTTGCCATTTTATTCTCCAGAGGAACTTCCCAACCCAGGGATCAAACTCTGGACTCCTGTATTGCAGGCAGTCTCCTGCATTGCATGTGTATTCTTTACTGACTGAGCCACCAGAGAAGCCTCAGGAAAGCCCAGTAGTATTTCTTTATAAGGTTTCTTAAACTCAAGATGATCTATTGGCACCTGATTGTCAGTGTTCATATTTAAGGAACAGAACTTCATGCCTGAGGATGGAGCTTCTCACTGAGGCCAGGGGTCAACTTCCAACTGAAATGGAAGAGATTAAGCCCTGAGCCCAGAGAAGACCCAGTCCGTGTCATGTGCAGTGTCTATGCAGCTTCTTGCTCTTCTGGTGACTTCCTGCTACCGTGGAGCGCAGCAGAGAGAGGGAGGGAGGGAGGGAAACCAACAGTCTGGCATCAGATCCATTCAGGTGCTAGAAGAGGCTCTGAAGAACACTGTAGAGAAGGGGTCACAGGCCCTAGTAATAGTTGTCAGTGTCTTCCCTGGTGGCTCAGCTGGTAAAGAACCCGCCTACAATGCGGGAGACCTGGGTTCGACCCCTGGTTGGGAAGATCCCCTGGAGAAGGGAAAGTCTACCCACTCCAGTATTCTGGCCTGGAGAATTCCATGGACCGTATAGTCCATGGGATCGCAAAGAGTGGACACGACTGAGCCACTTTCACTTCACTTGAAGAAGACAGGTGTAGCCACAGAACTTGGGGCTACATATTGCTTGTGCTCAGTTGCTCAGTCATGTCCAACTCTTTGCAACCCTTTTGACTGCAGCTTACCGGATTCCTCTGTCCATGGAATTTTCCAGGCAAGAATACTGGAGTGGGTTGCCATTTCCTCCTCCAGGGCATCTTCCCAACCCAGGGATCAAACACTGGTCTCCTGTGTCTCCTGCATTGGCAGGTGGATGCTTTACCACTGCGCCACCTGGGAAGTCCAATACATTGCTTACTCAATAATATACCTGTTTATAAATCACAAAGTGTGGTTGACCTTGCACTATACTGCAAGGGACATGGCTATTGTCAGGGAGGCAAGACATAAATTCAATTTGAAAACCTAAATATCAACTATATTCCAATATATTTTAAAAATAAATAAAAATAAAATACACAAGTGTATACAGAAAAAAATTTTGAATAAAGACTAATTTTTTAAAATGTCAATGGGCAGTACAGAGCACTATATCTCATTTAATTGCAGGGAAGAAATTGCTACTCCAAAACATAAGAATGATGTGATGATTTGTTCACTGGTTTATTCAATTTTTAAAACTTAATTTGCTTTTAAAAATTAAGGGAAAGAAGAAAATAAGGTAGCCAAAAAGCCTATAAGCCACAACAGGAGTAACATCATTAAAAGACACAACTAGTTGTTCTCAAATGCTTTTGTGACCAACATGATTTTGGGTCATAGCCTGGCCATTATTAGCTGTGAAGGCTGTGAAACTGAACCTTAAAGCCAAGGGCTGTTAGCCCCAGCCTACTAAATTCTCTCTCCTACCTACTGTGGTTTCCAACATGCATTTCTCAGTCTTTGTTAGTTACATATTTACAAAGAAGAGTGCTTTATTCCTATTTGGCTTTGGACAAGATTTAAAAAAAAAAACTTTATTTACAAATGTTCTATTTCCTTTGAATATATATACAGAGTAAAGGATTTGGATAAAATAGGATAAAATCACAGGAATCAAAGCCAACTTTTCATAAAATCCAGGAGAAATTAGTAACACTCAGAAAAATCAAAATCCATTATAACAGTTACAAGAGAATCAAAGCAAATAGATTGGGGGACAACAAACCACATCAGATTTCCCTCAAACCCTCTAGCCAGTGTTTTTGTTCCATAAGTTAATAGCGAGTTCAGAAATTCAAGTCACATAGAGTCTTATTTCTACCTACCTCACATAGTGAAGTCATTTACTTGGTAAAAACAGTATCAGAGAAAGGGATTGTCTCCGTTCAGAGAATACAGTAGGAAAACCACTCTCTCAAAGCGACTGAGAATTTTTTGAGGAATAAAATCACCTACCCTGGGAAGTGTTGTTGAAATCCAGGCATACTTCCTTACAAAAATGCTACCTCAACTCTAAACAAAATTGACTTTCTTTCTGTGTGCCAGGAGAGTCCCTGGGATCCTTGGTTGGTAGGCAGGTAGGTAGGGTAGCCTCGTAGTCCACAGGCTGCAGGGGCTGGGAGGGAGTAGGGGGCCGGCTGCTTTCAGTTCAGAGGCCCATGCTTTCCTGTTGACCATCAGCAAATCTGAGGAGTCACTGAGCTGATTACAGGTGGTGTTAGGGATGTAACAAGAGAAGAAAAATGGCTGCTAATGGTAGTACCTGCCACCGGTGCTGCTAGGAAGCCTTGGTGGCTATAGGATCTTGGCTGAAAATGCTAAATTAGGGTGGCTCTTGAAATCTTCAGCCTCTCAAGTCTGTTAGTTCCTCCCTTTATACAGGAAAGGTCGACACAGCCAGTATCTATTTTGGGGATAAAGAGTAAGTTGATGGGAGAGACATTCTTATGGGGAAGTCTGCCCCAAGGTGAAGCTTGAAGACTTGGCACTCTTTCCTCCTACCAGACATTTGGCGTTTCTTAACCCGGTGGGGTTATCAGAGACCCCGGGGACACTGTGGCCATCCTTGGGGGACTGGGCCTGCTGGGCTTCTTTCAGTTCCCTGACAACGAAAAAGGAAAAGTGTACATTTCTCAGTCCTAAATTAGAGATGATATTTATGATCAAAACCAGCATAGATTTTTATTTTTATTTCAGTATTTATAAAAACAAGCATGAATGATACACAGAATAGAAAATTAACTCCTGTGATTATCTTTAGAAAGGGCTAGCACACAAGTGCCTCAACACATTGCAAGTTTGCCTTGCTGAATTCTACTGCTGCTGCTGCTAAGTTGCTTCAGTTGTGTCCAACTCTTCACCCCATGGACTGCAGCCTACCAGGCTCCTCCGTCCAAGGGAGTTTCCGGGCAAGAGTACTGGAGTGGTACTTCTCCAGAATTCTACTGATTGGGGCATAAATGATCTTTAAAATTAAAGAGAAATAAGGAGATGACTCTACAGGGGTCATCAAAGGACAGCCCATGGGTCAAATTTGGCCTGCCACCTGTTTTTGTAAATAAAGTCTTACTGGAATTCAGCCATTCACATTCATTTTTGTATGGTCTCTGATCACTTTCATATCACTCCAGCAGAGTTGAGTCATTGCAGCTAAGACCATATGGCCCACAAAGGATAAAATACTACCTTGGTCTTACAGAAGAGTGTGCCAGCCCCTGGTCTAGACAATTTCAAGAAGGCATCTGCCTCATCTCCATGATGGGTGCTCACTACTTGGAAGGACTGATGACACACACCTGTGCGTCCACATCCAGCTTCACAGATATACACACCACACCTTAAGGAATACTTATAGTCCTGTGACAGCATATATATTTGTATTTGTTAGCGGAAATAGCGCAAAAAAAAAAAATATTAGGAAATTGCTTACAAGGAAGGATTACTTCACTAAAGTCTTTATTAGAGTTTCCACAACTCATTGCCAAGAAATTATCTGGGAGGACTTTAAAGCTAATCATTCTAAGATGGACTGTGTATCCAAAAGAAATTGGACTTAAGTATATTTTAGACAGTGGAAGTGACAAATAGATTGCAGGGATTAGATCTTATAGACAGATTAGATCTGACAGTGCCTGAAGACCTATGGACGGAGGTTTGTGACATTGTGCAGGAGACAGGGATCAAGACCATCCCCAAAAAAAGAAATGCAAAAAAGGCAAAATGGCTGTCTGAGGAAGCCTTATAAATAGCTATGAAAAGAAGAGAAGCTAAAGGCAAAGGAGAAAAGGAAAGATACACCCATTTGAATGCAGAGTTCCAAAGAATAGCAAGGAGAGATAAGAAAGCCTTCCTCAGCAACCCGTGTAAAAAAAATAGAGGAAAACAACAGAATGGGAAAGATGAGAGATCTCTTCAAGAAAATTAGAGATACCAAGGGAACTTTTCATGCAAAGATGAGCTCGATAAAGGACAGAAATGGTATGGACCTAACAGAAGCAGAAAATATTAAGAAAAGGTGGCAAGAATAGACAGAAGAACTATACAAAAAAAATCTTCATGACCCAGATAATCACGATGGTCTGATAACTCACCTAGAGCCAGACATCCTGGAATGTGAAGTCAATTGGGCCTTAGGAAGCATCAGTACGAACAAAACCAGTGGAGGTGATGGAATTCCAGTTGAACTTTTTCAAATCCTGAAAGATGATGCTGTGAAAGTGCTGCACTCAATATGCCAGTAAAATTGGAAAACTCAGCAGTGGCCACAGGACTGGAAAAGGTCAGTTTTCATTCCAATCCCAAAGAAAGGCAATGCCAAAGAAAGCTCAAACTACCACACAATTGCAATCATATCACACGCTAGTGAAGTAATGCTCAAAATTCTCCAAGCCAGATTCAATAGTACGTGAACTGTGAACTTCCAGATGTTCAAGCTGGATTTAGAAAAGGCAGAGGAACCAGAGATTAAATTGCCAACATCCATGGATTATCAAAAGAGCAAGAGAGTTTCAGAAAAATATCTACTTCTGCTTTATTGAGTATGCCAAAGCCTTTGACTGTGTGGATCACAATAAACTGTGGAAAATTCTGAAAGAGATGGGAATACCAGGCCACCTGACCTGCCTCTTGAGAAACCTATATGTAGGTCCGGAAGCAACAGTTAGAACTGGACATGGAACAACAGACTGGTTCCAAATAGGGAAAGGAGTATGTCAAGGCTGTATATTGTCACCCTGCTTATTTAACTTATATGCAGAGTACATCATGCGAAATGCTAGAATGGACAAAGCACAAGATAGAATCAAGATTGCCGGGAGAAATATCAATAACCTCAGATATACAGATGACACCACACTTATGGCAGAAAGCAAAGAAGAACTAAAGAGCTTCTTGATGAAAGTGAAAGAGGAGAGTGAAAAAGTCGGCTTAAAGCTCAACATTCAGAAAACTAAGATCGTGGCATCCAGTCCCATCACTTCATGGCAAATAGATGGAGAAACAGTGGAAACAATGGCAGACTTTATTTTGGGGGGGTTCCAAAAATCAATGCAGATGATGACTGCAGCCATGAAATTAAAAGACACTTGCTCCTTGAAAGAAAAGTTATGACCAACCTAGACAGCATATTTAAAAAACTGACATTACTTTGCCAACAAAGGTCCATCTAGTCAAAGCTATGGTTTTTCCAGTTGTCATGTATGAATGCGAGTTGGACTATAAAGAAAGCTGAGCCCTGAAGAATTGATGCTTTTGAACTGTGGTGTTGGAGAAGACACTTGAGAGTCCCTTGGACTGCAGGAGATCCAACCAGTCCATTCTAAAGGAAATCAGTCCTGAATATTCATTGGAAGGACTGATGCTGAAGCTAAAACTCCAATACTTTGGCCACATGATGTGAAGAACTGACTCATTGGAAATGCCCCTGATGCTGGGTCTTTTCATCTCCTTTTATATTTTCAACAATTCACTGGATGTAATGATTATTTTAAAATGCCTTCAGGATCCTGCTCAACCATCACTGCCTGACCTTTATAATACCAGGTCCATGCTATCTAATTAATTCCTACTTGTTAAATGAAGGAATAGATTAATAAATGCATGCATGAATACAAGCTTACATGCATAAGAAATAGGATTGCTTCCTTAGGCTTAGAAAAATACCTCTGTCTTAAACATGGGTCAAGACAGAATTTTTTTTTTGCTGTTTTTTTAATTTATTTATTTTTACTTGAAGGATAATTGCTCCACAATATTGCATTGGCTTCTGCCATACATCAACATGAATCAGCCATAGGCTCTGTAACAAGCAAGACAGAATATCTGTCTGCCCCATGATTTAATGGACTTCTAATGGGTCTCTTCCCACCTTAGTTATGGTTATCTTACTTTGGGTAGTCATCTACCAGTTACTTGAACACTCTTGTCACTTAGAGTCCTAATTTTTCTTTACCAGTATTTCCTTGCATTCATTTGCATTAACTGGAATTGTCTCTCTCGAGCTGTCTACTCACAGAGCATCCAGCCCCTTGTTACACAGGGCCCCTCTTTGTGAGCAGGAGCCTCTGTGTCACAATGTTGGATTCCACTTGAATCCATAGAAAAGATACACCAGACCAGTTGTGTCACTGTGAGTACCGCATAAATAGGTTCTTCCTCAACCCCAGCATCCAAAAATCTACCTTTGCAGTGTGGCTGTCTTGAACTTTTCCAAGTTCAACTGGTGCTGAAGCTCTTCTGTTTTCCCCAGGGAGGGACAGAGGACTCGACTCTTGGCCAGAGCTGCTGCAGACGGTCTCTCTGCTGGATCAGGGTGGATCATGCTCTGATGAGGTGGGACCAAAAGGGAGGAAACAGAAGCTTCATTCTTAGGAAAATCCCCCCACCCAACCAACTCCAACCCAGCTTCTGCTGGTGGGTTTTTTTGAAACTCAATTCTCCTTTGTGCAAAGGGAAGAAATAAATGAAAACTTAGCTCCACCCAGGACAGAAATACCATCCATATGTGATAGCATCCATCATCCATACCTTTGACTTTCTCAAGTATCAGCTTTTAAAGCTAACTGAATGATGAACTAGTCTAATGCCTTAATTTTCAAGAGAGGAAACTGAGGTCCTGAGATAAAGTGGCTTGTCCGAGTTATTGACAGGACCAAGGCTAAAACCTGGGTTACCCAACTGCTAGTTCAGCTCACTCACTTCCACCATGTGTCCAGTTTTCACTTAAGATTAATTAAGGATATCCCACCATGACAGTATTCCTATAGCCTTTATCTTCAGAGGATGCCTATAGCCTACGATGACTGGAATACAGTAGAATATACCTAACTGTAAACAGCAATTAGTTTCAAATAATGAAGAGAACACTGACCCTTCCATTTGAGGAGCAATGTTCAGAGTCCGCTCCACTACTTAGTATGTAGCCTTGAGCAAGTCACAACATTTTGCTGAAACTCAGTCTTCCTTTACTGGCATTTGGAATAGCAATATTCACCTTCTGGACTGTTGTGAGAATTAAATGAATTAGCATATACTTATTACCTAGCACAGAACCAACACTGAGCTCCTCAGTAAGTATAAGTATCAACTAACTCTAAGAATGACTTACACACAGAAATAGGTGGACATCTATTTGCCATTACATTAAAAAAAATAAAAAGACATTTCCATCTTTTCTTCACAAGAGACAGCACCTCGAGTAGTTGGTGGAATTCCTTGGAGAGCTCCTGAGGAATGTCTGGAAGGTTCCCCTCACGAATATGATGCCACTCGGTGCCGTTGGTGGGCAACAGCTCTGCTCCTGCAGCCACCGCGATGGTCAACCCCAAGGCAAATATGTCTGCTTTGGGGAGGTGCTGATAATTCTTCAAAACAGAAGACAGGAAGGCTGGTTACTTTGCCAAGTGAAGAGTGTCTAGTCTAAAACACAACTGGTAAGAGAGTTGCTTGAACGCGCATGACCTTAAACAAACACAGTGGGGAGGTCGTATCTGCTATGGTTGGTAGTGTCTTTCTAGAGAAGACAGAGGACAGGGCATCAGTCCACCTGAGTAATACTGCCCTGGTCCTGGGAACCCAAAGCTGGTACCCTGTGATGACCTAGACGGGTGGGATGGAGAAGGAGGTGGGAGGGCGGCTTAGGAGGGGAAGGATGTATGTGTACCTATGGCTGATTCATGCTGATGTATGGCGGAAACCATCACAATGTTGTACAGTAATTACCCTCCAATTAAAAACTAAATAAAATTTTTTTAAAAATATGCTGCCCTGAAGAGTCAGAGGCAGAATCTCAGCACTCTTTTGTTCTCTCAGGTTCAAAGAGGCTTGAAACTTAGATTGACTGATCATAAAGAGGAAAGACTCCTTTTTTTTCCCCCAGCTATCATCCTGTAGAAAGTTATATCTTTCCTAGGCCAGACTCATAGACATGTTAAAAGATGAGCAATAACTGAAGGCCATTTCAGTGACCAAGACTGGTGGTGCTGTCAAAAGGTTAGTCGCATGATAAAGGTTGGGTTGGACCAATCAAGGCTTCCTTCCTGCTAGGAAATTCATAATGCTAAGAATTCTAAAAAATATTAGAAATAGCAAAGGACCTTTACAAAAAAACAGTAAAAATGGTGATTAATCCATTGATTGAGCCACCCTCTTTGCAAACATTTCAAGGGACTATTAAAAACCCTTTGTTCTCCAAATCTATACCTCTTGCAAAATTTCATTAGCCAAGAAGCGACTGTCCCCCTCTTCCACTTTGGGATTGCTTATTGATGTCACATGACCCAAGTCACCTAAAAAAAGAAAAAAGAAGTAGAGTTCTTTCAAAGCATGTTTTTCTTAAAACTGGAATAAACGGATTAGAGTCATCAGCATACATTTTGTAGGATAAGAGTATACCAATCAAGTTACAACACAGACTCACCAATTTTATACATCACATCAGCAGAGAAAAACCAATCAGCTTCATTTTCAGCCTCTTCCAGGACTACGGGGGAGTCGCTTTGCATCTTATGACAAATGAAGATGTTACCTGAAAAAAAATACAGAACTGTAGTAAGGAATGATTCCTAAACCTTTTCACCTCAGAGATTCTTTTCTGTAAATGACATTTCAATCCTCCTCCTCTTCTGTGTGTGCAGGTAACAAGACTACCAAGGTTTCTTTTCCTCCATGGAATCTCTCACACTACTTCCAAACAGCTCAGTGATTGA
Organism: Bos grunniens; assembly: GCF_055505025.1. Taxonomy (NCBI): domain Eukaryota; kingdom Metazoa; phylum Chordata; class Mammalia; order Artiodactyla; family Bovidae; genus Bos; species Bos grunniens. The sequence continues at coordinate 15,222,701 of NC_141168.1, forward strand.
TAATACCTATTTCAGTGGAACTTAAACCTCAAACCTCTTTGAAGAGGCTGGTGACCTCAAAACAAAGAAATAATCAACAACACAGGATAGTAACAACATTTCCTTGCATTTCATATGCATGAGTGCCTTAACCCACTAGTTGTAAACAGTCAGGATGCAGTCTCTTATCTATGCAGTAAATTCAATACTTATTTTCATACTTGGGCTTCACTATCTGGGAGTCTTTTCTTTCTGTCCTCTTGGCGCAATGGGAAAGTAGTTAAAGCTGTTTAACTGGAGTGTGGGCAGGGGGAGAGGGACGTGGAGGGATTCTGCCAGCTAACAGCCTCTTTGACAGTCATGCAGGCACAGATTCTGACAACAATGGGGAAGGAATTCAACACGGCCAGAGGAGCAGAGGAGAGCTGGACTGACTGGGCTTGATGTCCAGGTGCACCATGCCGGAGCTGTGGATGTATTTGAGCCCGAGGGAAATCTGTAGAAGGATGTCCTTGAGTCTGGGCTCTGGGAAATGACTGCCAGACTTTGTGTTTTCAGTTACTGCAGCCTGCAAGCTCCCACCTAGGAAAGAACAACAGAATAGCCCCACCAAGTGAGAGAAAAAAGTGTGAATCTTATATGTGAAAGCCTAGTACATATTCAATACATTCCTCATGAATGAACTCAGTCGAACAAGTCTAAACTGCTTCAGTGTCGGTGTGAAACATAATATCAGCTCCCTGTCTATACCACAAACATATTGGAAAGAATAAGGGCTTTCCTCTTTAAAGAGGAAAAGAAAATGCTATATCCTAGGTAACCAATATGTGGCTCTATTGCCTTGAGTATGCCCCCAACTAACATTTAAAAAGCTTTACCTTGTTATCAACAGAAGATCAGCCAGGCCTAGTCATATAGCTACTATGGTGTCGATGAATAATTCCAATCTGGTGTCAAGCTAGTGATTATAGGCCATTAGTAACTTTAATGTAATTGATTTCAAGTTTCCTTCCATTAAAATATATATCACGAAATAAGAACATTTAATGATGGATGACCCAAAGAAAATATAAAACCTCCATGTACACCTAAACCCTCTTTGAGCCACTGTTTGTAGCAACTCTATCACTGTCGTCAATAAAAAGATAAGCCCTGACCTCATCTGACTACCTGACCTCAGACGCCCCTGCCCTAAGGCATTAGAATGCTTCTCAACCTTTTGATTCATTAATTAGCATTTGTCTGTAGCCTCCTCAGTCAAATTAGGGAATTCTGGGACCCCCATCAGTTATAAGGCCTGTAAATCCCCCCTTCAGGTGTGTATCAGAGCAGTAGGGTCTGAGATGGTAACTGTACTTTTAAGGAAATCTATATTTAAAACTCTCTTACGTAAAATTGAATGTAAAGGTTGAACTGCCACATTCAAATAAATTCAGAAAGGCAAATTCAGCACCTTTCAGAAACAAACAAAAAAAAAGGGGCTAAAGTAGAAGGTTTTTGTTTTTCCCTGGGAATCACCTTAGGAAAGAATTTATGAACTGTAGATGACATTAGAAAGGAAGAATAAATAAAGAGTACATTGGGGTTATTATAAACAAAGCCACCTTGAGGTGAAGTTTCAGATGAGTTTATGAGATGTGATGGAGGAAAAGGGAGGTTGCATCAAGGCCCCTGGGTCTCCACTAGCCTGGCTGTTCCTTTAGGACAGGCCCACAGCTCATTCATCCTTCCTGTCCCATGGTCTGGCATGTAATCAGTATTTTCTGAACTGAATGTCTATCCCGGCAACAGAGGGGAAAGACTGAGTGAAGGCCCCTATGAAATGTATGGAAAGAAATAAGCATCGTAAGTTACTTAGCATTCCTTTAATATGTTCCTTTAGATTATAAGTGGAGGGATTTCTAATCCCCTGAAGTGTGATAGGTATTTAGTAAGGGGAACTAGGTATTTAGTAAGGGGAACTAGACCAGTGATAGCAGCACTTTCAATTACTTAGAATCTCTATAGGTAGTGTTAAAGTTAGCCAAGTGATAAAACAGTAGAAGAGAAGTTACTGAAAAGTATTCATTCGTATTACTGTATTAGAATATCCTTATTTTGCTTGAGCTAAAACTGATTGTCCACACACTTATAGAACAGCATAATGAACTGTTCTTTACTAAACAGTATTAACAAGAAGTATCCATCGACAGGGGGCTTCCCCAGTGACTCAGGTGGTAAAGAATCCACCTGCCATGCAGAAGACCCGGGTTCGATCCCTGGATCGGAAAGATCCCCTGGAGAAAGGAATGGCTACCCATCCCAGTATTCTTGCCTGGAGAATTCCATGTACAGAGGAACCTGGCGGGCTACAGTCTGTGGGGTCACAAAGAGTCAGACATGACTGAGTGACTAATTCATTTCACTTCACTTTCATGCATTTACAGACATAGCAATACTGAATGAACTGTAAACTTCATCCCTCCTAATCTCACCCGGGTGCACTGAAGCCTTAGCTCCTTAACCCAAGGTAGCCCCTGGCATTGGCTCGGTACCTTAGGAGGTGCCCTAGGAGGAATACAGCCAGCTCCCAGGCAGTTCTTTTCAAACCATCTTTGTGAGATGAGTTGATGACTTCCTTCCTTTAGATAAATGTACTTGCCCCACTTGGTAGGAGAAAAGATACTTCAGAAAAACATATACTTGTTTTCCTGTCTGCTCATAAGACCTAACAGATGCCAAAACAAAGAAATAGCAAATACCTTCTGACAATGAAATGCAAAAAGCAGGCCAACAGTTCAACAGCACGTCTTATTTATGTATTTGTATTCTCACTATGCTACTTTGCTGCCAATGACACAAGCCTACTTTTCTGCTGGTAAAATTGTCCCTTATCTGGTGGGAAAATATAACCTGTATTCATGGTGTTCCAACTTCTGGATGTCACATCACTTGAGCAAATGTGAGAACCAGTATTCTAGGGGATCGTGCTCTGTAAAACTTCTACGCCAGAAGACGTCACAAGAATACTCTGCGATTAGGGAGAGATTGGGCTTCCCAGGTGGTACTAGTGGTAAAGAACCTGCCTGCCAAAGCAGGAGATGTAGGACACACGGGTTTGATCCCTGAATCGGGAAGATCCCCTGGAGGAGGGCATGGCAACCTACTCCAGTATTGTTGCCTGGAGAATCCCATGGACAGAGGAGCCTGCGGAACTACAGCCTATAGGGTCACAATGAGTCGGAGATGACTGAAGCGACTGAGCACGCACACACACACAGGGAGAGAGTAATTATCCAGCGCTGAGCCGGTTAGAATCCTGGTTGTTGCAGAATCAGCCGGCTACTGGAGACCTCAGATTTCTGAGGCTGGCCCAGAGGTGACCTTGTAGGGGACCTTGGCTAGGGTGGCAGAGAGGGTGGAAACTTGTGATTGGTTCAGGGTTTATGAGGGACAAGAGGCAAATCAGATGACTGTTAGTCTCTCACAGTTAAAATCTATGTTATCTACATCACCTAATTTATAATTGAAGTTAAAACCGTAACCGTGCATGTTCCACCCTGACTGCTATGAGAGGCTGGGTAGAGGGGCTTGGGTCGATATGGGTAGGTAAGGGTGGGTATGGGGAAACAGGACATAGGATGGAGAGGTGAGACAGAGCGGGAGAGAGAGAATGTGGGAGCAGAAGGAAAGAAGCACCGGCTACCTGACACATACTTTGGATTTCTTATCCTTTACTTAGACCCACTCCAGTATTCTTGCCTGGAGAATCCCCTGGACAGAGGAGCCTGGCAGGCTACAGTCCATGGGGTCACAAGAGTCCGACACCACTTAGCGACTAAACCACCACCACCACCGGGAAAAGTCTCAACATGGATTATCCAAAACGACAAACAAGATTTGCAAGTGTGCGAAGTCACTTCAGTCGTGTCCAACTCTGTGCGACCCTATGTGCTGCAGTCTGCCAGGCTTCTCTGTCCATGGGATTCTCCAGGCAAGAGTACTGGAGTGGGTTGCTGAGCCCTCCTTCAGAGGGCCTTCCCGACCTAGGGATCAAACTTGTGTCTCTTACGTCTACCTTCATTGGCCTGTGGGGTACTTTACCACTAGTACCACCCAGGAAGTCCCACAAAAGAGCATGCTTTATTTTCCATTATCAGTTCACATTTGAAAGGTTCAATGTATGTGAATTACATTTGCTAAATCTCAGTTACGTTTGAGTTGGCAAGTATCTATGGGGTCACACAGAGTCGGACACAACTGAAGTGACTTAGCAACAGCAGCAGCAGCAGAGTGAAGTTAGCTGAAGCACCACAATGAACAAACACTGATTTCCCATAGTATCTTACATCTATCTAGTCCACACTCACTAGCTGGCTTTCAACGCCCACTACAGGCTTCCCACACTTCACCTTGCTGGTCTGACTTCCTCCTACGGGGTCAGCTCAGTCCTCTTTAGTCTCCTTTCTATCTACCAGGCCAGACGCAAGCCCAGTCCATGCTTCTAGCCTGCATGCTGGTCTTCCCTCTGCTTCCATAAACTCAAGGAATCCTCCTGCAAGGTCTCGTTCAAGTCTTAGCTCCTTCATGACATTTTCTCAGGCTATGCTAATAACAAGTATTACCATGTTCTTACTATGTATTTGGACTTAATGATGTGCTAGCATTTGACATACACTGTTGATAATTTCGCAAATGACTCAGTTAGGTAAATACTACTGTCTCATTACTCAATGAGATTAAATGATGTCTCAGTGATCCTGAGAGAACTGAACTGAAGTGAAAGTCACTCAGTCGTGTCTGACTCTTTGCGACCCCATGGGCTGCATAGTCCATGGAATTCTCCAGGCCAGAATACTGGAGTGGGTAGCCTTTCCCTTCTTCAGGGGATCTTCCCAACCCAGGGATCGAACCCAGGTCTCCTGCATTGCAGGCAAATTCTTTACAAGCTGAGCCACAAGGGAAACCCAAAAATACTGGGGTGGGTAGCCTATCTTTTCTCCAGGAGATCTTCCCCACCCAGGAATCAAACTGGGGTCTCCTGCATGGCAGGCAGCTATGTGACAGAGCTGGGCTTTGAACTCCAGTCTGCCGACTTTAAAGCCCAGGCGCATCCCACCACACCCTGCTGCCTTTGCCCACATTCACCATCTCTGGCCACTTTGTGTGCTCATTATAAGAGAGCAAATGGAATCAAGCTTCTGGAAGTAAGGACTTACCTCACTCTACAGGATTTTGCACCCAAAAGCTTAATAGAGTGTCAAGCCCGAAGAAGATATTCAAATGTTGAAAAAAATGAGATGATTTTGTAATAGATTGCTTCATCTTATTCTTTTTGAAAATTTGAAACTTTTACATTGCCCCAGTTAAAATTTTACATTGCCCACAGGTTGAAATTTGTTAATTTTGCTTTATTGACTGATTTTTAAATTTGATATTATCTTTGTAAATAGGTAAATGTTATGGAAATAAAATCAATCTTCTCTATAGAGAGAGGGAAGAAAAAAAGAATAGGGACTCTCAGGTTATGATAAGAAGAAATTAAGAGATGATTTAAAAAAAAAAGGTCTCAACTACTCAATCACAAGTATAAGGAAAGGGTCCATTTCGTTTTAACCCAAAGAAACTATTATAAAAAGGGATTTGGGGTGAGCTTATTAAAGAAAAAAACTCATGAAGTTCACAAGTAAGGCTATGGGAAAATCAGGCTATAAGGAAATAACAAGGAAGATGCCAAATTATTATCTCGTAGAATATGTGTACCATTTTCTATGCTTCTAGCATCTCATAATGTTATTTACTTACCTACTGGTGAAAGTAATCTTATATACAGTGTTGAAGCTTTATCACTGATCACTGTCCTCAAAAGCCAGGCTATCTGGTGATAACTAAACTTACCCAAAGACAGACTGCACCATTAAAAAAAAAAAAAACTCAGGGTAGGTGTATATGTTTGGGGGATGCCATTATCCAGTATTACTGGGGCTAAAATATGGATTGCAAAATGTGGATGCATCCTAAAACGATGACGATCTTCTATCCAACTGGTAGCACTTTCCTACTATATCCCTAGATGTTTTGATGAAAATGTATTTCCAAGAATAACAATACATAACTGCTGTTATGTAACCCCTTAATTATAGATAAGAACTATTAAATCATGAATTAGAAATATGTTAATCCAAAGGACCACACTTTGTGATTTAAGTAGCCCAAAAAGAAGTTTTACTGGTTACTGTGTATACATAGTCCTGAAGAACCTAGGAGGATGTATCTGAAGTCACTAGATTTCAGTCCCAGCACCCCACCCCATGCCCCTACTCTTGTGAGAACACTTAAAGCTCCAAAGTAAGAAGCAGCAAGAAACATGAACAATCCCCAAACACAGGAATCCACTTCCAAATTAATCAGAAGTTGGCTATGTAAGTTTACCACTCCCTCCTCCAAAATAGTAGAGACTATGGCTTACCTCTTCTAGAGCACCTAGTAAATGGTAAAAAGATGATTTACCATTCAAACCACTAGCATAAAAGTTTTCTAAGTATTAATTAAAGTGTGAAGGACGTAATAGCTCCTATGTACCAACTACACATCAGCTTTGAAAGAAGCACCTTACAGCATAAGCCTGAAATTCCTTTCCAGCTCAACTCATTTCCTCCAGCTCTCTGCTTCCAAGCAAAACAGTAGTACAGACTTTTAGATATGATTCTGCTATACCTGCTATTAAGTAAAAGAAGAAAGCAAAGATTTTTTTTTCCCAAAGACTTAAAAGCTAATCCTCCCTCTCCATAGATATGAGCCCACATGCTTACCATTGCAGTATTCATTTTGAATGATCATGTAGTCATCTTCTGCCCACGCAGAGTAGTAACGCACCACATGGGGGTGTTGTCCCAGCACCGCATGGGCATAAACTTCATGCATAGCCAGAGTCCTAAGAGATGGGAAAGCATTGAGGAAACTGAAAATAACACACATACAAATTCTTTAAAGATGAGATATGAGGCATTATTCACATTTGTTGAATGCTCACTGCTTGCTTACTTACTATCTTATCACATTTAATGTTTGTAACTCCTCTATATGATATAGTAACAAGGATGAAGCCTTTAAGGGGTTAAGTGACTGGCCCAAAGTTGAGCTGGTGATAGCAGATCTAAGACCAGAACCTTGGTTGTCCTGGGCCCAAGTCCACGGTTTTTTTCATTGAACAGGATATATGTAGAGAGGCATCTTAGGTGTCCGTTACCCCAGGAGCAGACTTGTTTTGATTCTAATTTTCACAATCTAAAAACCCTGATGGGCTTAACAAGAAATGTGCTTGATTGTGGATATTGCAATGGGCCCTCTACCATCCCTATGAAAGCTAGACAGTTGCTGTGTGTGTGCTTAGTCGCTCAGTCGTGTCCAACTCTTTGCGACCCCTTGGACTATAGTCTGCCAGGCTCCTGTGTCCTTGGAATTTTCCAGGCAAGATTACTGGAGTGGGTTGCCATTTCCTACTCCAGGGAATCTGCCAGACCCAGGGATCGAACCCAGGTCTCCTGTTTCTCCTGAATTGCAGGCAGATTCTTTACCCACTGAGCCGACAGGGAAGCCTTAATTATAGTCAATACTAAACTCTGCTGGTATGATGTAGCCACAGGGACAGTCCTGAAGACAGATATCCATCATGGAATAGGAAATCCAACACACAAAAAAAGAAGCAAAATGCAGTGCTTGATCGATTTCAGTATATAAACGAAGAATTCCAAAGACTAATTTAAGATTTGGCATTTTAGTATTATATCTCCCAGAGTTCACAAAAAGCAATGGCTGAATCTGAACATATTTGTTTTCCTTGTGAAAAGGAAGAACTTTTGAACAATTAGTTCTAGGAATGAAATTTAAATTTTTGTTAGTTTTTCCTGGCTTGGAGTTTTTCAAACTTGACTGTTGAATTTATTATTAATACAAAGTAGAGATAACCAGTAAGTTAACAATAACTTGGTAGTATTTCTGATGAACTAAACAGATACCAGAAGATCCTTTCCTAAATCCATTCATTAGAGAAAAAAAAAAAAGTAGTAAGACCAGTAGTAAAAGCCATGAGAAATACAAAACAAACAAACAACACAATTCCAATTGCTCATGGTATATTTCAGGAAATAACTTATCTCTGATCTTAAAAATTCAGAAAGGTTACAAATGTGAGACAACTTTCAGTGGTAAGGTTGAATTTTTAACAGTAGCAAATGACATCAGTGCTCTTATTGAAAATGTTTTGATAAATCCAAGTGTGTATTTCTAGTACATTTTAAAGGTACTCACTCATCTGATAATCCTCCCAAAGGTTTCGTGGAGCGTTTTATTGCATAAACACATCCATCCAGCCTCTTAATGCACTTGTAGACTGTACCAAAGTCCCCGACCCCAATTTTTTCTACCTCCAAGAATTCTTTTTCATAGCGGGAAGCCATGTTGGTTTCTCGTAAGACACATCTCTGAAATATTTTAGCAAAAAGTGAAATAGTTTAGAATAAAATTAAGGCATATTATATCCCTCAATTTCCCTAAGTTTCCAAAAATACTTTTGAGGCAAATCCATTGGATTCTGTCTGTGTCAATATTCATGGTGGCAAGAAGCACTGACTGTTGAATTTATTATTAATACAAAGTAGAGATAACCAGTAAGTTAACAATAACTTGGTAGTATTTCTGTTTCATCTTAAGTGCAATAAACATACTTTTTAGTTTGCTTCCCCCAAAGCCTTAGTCTAGAGAACAAAATTGTCAAATTGATTTATTTCAGACTGTGTGCTCAGCTGCAGCAACCGCTCCCCCTACTGGCCAACCGTGACATCACTCATTGCTAAGTAAGGAACTCGAGCAAGTCACTGAACTCCTGTATCAGTTTTCTCATTTGTCAGATGAGGATCAGAGCAACTATGTCTCATGGTCCTTTCAAATATATGAGAATCACATATATCACGAATATATATAAATTCTCAGTAAACAGTAGCTGATGATGGAAATATCCATAGATTTATAAGAATCTCAGTCCAAACTGATTCATCCCTGTGAAATCACCTTTTCCCAATATCTCCATTAGCAAGAACTTTTTCCTTCTAACTTTAAATGTTTAAAAAATCTTGACTCTTACCAGGTCTTCATTTTCAACATCCAAGCCCAGTCAGTCTTCATCAACAAGATCGATAATTTCCCTTGCCCTTACCAGTCTCAAGCTCAATTTCCTCCACCTCTGGACTTGCTCCAGCTGCCCGCCCTTTCTCTGTCTCCTCTATCAGTACGATTATTTTTGTGAAATGATGCCATAGAATGAGACATACCTAATTGTTTCCCATGAGGAATCCTCACCTCTGATCAGAGGCCTGAAGGCTCTGGTAGTGCTTACCTGCTCCCTTATATCCTCATCTCAGACACCAAGTACCAGCTTACTATCCATATCGCCCCTTCCCCATTGTCCTCCCTGCCCTGTACGGACACTGAACATTATAATATCATGAAAACATGCCTATGTCCAACATGTCACCTTGATGGCAATCTAATATCCCACTGGCTGTATGGTCTAATTTACGTAGCCATTCTTCCGTTATTGGGTATTTGGTACCGCCCCTATCTTCTTTTCTTTTTCTGCTCTTACAGTTAAGGCTGAAACAAACATCTCTGGTGGTAATATTCACGGCATTATTTTCTTAGTTTAGATTATCAAATGGGTGATACTAGATCAAAGATTGTGAACATTATAAAATCAATAAATATTGACACATTTAAGAGCTAAAACTTTTACATATAAACCTCTGGCTTTACGCTATTTTTCTGGGTTTTTTTTTTTTTTTTTCCTTTTTGGACCTTAGATATCTTGATGTTCCCTTTACTTCTATATCCCAGGAATACAGAACTTTCCCCCAGATCAAAGACAGAAACAGTAGCTTTGAATTTAAGAATAGTCCAAAGTAACGATTCAGCAGTATAAATGTTAGACACTGTCTGATAAAGTAACAACTAGCTAAGAATATAGACCCTGGTTACAGTCCAGATAAATTCACCTGCAAGACATATTTACTACAAGTGCCAAGGTTTGGGGAGGGAGGGAGGGAGGGAGGGAGAAAGAAGAGGTATTAGAATGAAATGGCTGTGTTACAACAGCTGGACCAAAGAGCAGTGCTCACCTTAGCAGGCAGCCCGTGTTCTCCCTTGCCTTCTCCTGGACTGGATTCCTCACTTGGGGGGGAAAAAATGATTATCAATGTATGATTAACACTTATGGACCCTGGTACTGTGCTGGGTTTGGGTACAGTACAAGTAAATAAGACAATTATTCTCCCTCTTCAGTCTATATTTAGAAGCAGGAATAAACAGAAGTTTTTAATACAAGAACCTAGGACAGTATTAAAAACAAGATATGAAGGATACTCTAGATAGTACTATGTACTCTATTTTGAAAGTAAAAGCCTTTCTGCAAAAAAGAGGATATATAAGCTAAGATTCCAAAAATGAGGAGGAACCAGCTAAAAGAAAAGAAAAAGGGTTTCAGACAAACAGAACAAGGTATGCTGAGATGTGGAGTCAAGAGAGCTTACAGAACATGTGAGAAACTCTAAGGCTGTTCAGCCCCACAGTATAACATGTCCCCTGCCATGCTTGCCTCCCCAGAGCCTGGCCTGTCTTAGGTTCACAAGCTGACTGTAGGCATAGCAAAATGCACTCTAATCCTAGCTAAGATGTTTTCAATTACTTTTCAATAAGCTGAAGTCTCTGACGGATATTCTCTTTTGGCATGAGCAGATGCATTCTGGAATCTTTAAACAAAATTTCAGTTTCTAGATCAGTTAGGTTTCTTTTCTGGACAAGGACAGGGTCAAAATGGCAAATGGAGGAGATTATACTCACACAAAGAAATTGATGCAGGCGAACTTGTGACTTAAATTTAATACTACATTCTAATCTTTATAAAATAACACCACCACAATGAAAAAGAAGGGAAAATACCCTCTCAGAATCACTAAGTGATTTTATGAAAGCGTCATCACTTTCAGGGTCAGGAATTCAAATCAGCAGTCTTTTCCTGCTAGCTTCAGTGAGAGATGAGTCCATTCACTCTGCAGGTTTACAAAGAATCTTGAAGAGCTAAAAACCAGTGGAATACTCAGTAACAAGAATAGATCCAGTGTACTTGTGCTCGAGTCCTATTTACTTAAGATCCAAGAAACAGTATTGAGAGAAGCCTATTCTGGCTACAAGGCTGATTAATATAGGGTCACTGATTCCAAAAGAACACAACACGTTAAATGCTCTGTAGACTTTAAGATTGTTAGCTCTACCTTTATTTTGCCAAGTACATCTGAGCACAAAAGACTGGCCTGTTTTAGAGGTGCTTCCATTCTATAAAAAAAAAAAAAAAAAAGCAGCACTGAAGACAAAGAAATGTCCTTGTGGGACTTCCCTGATGGTCTTGTGGTTATGATTCCTCATTTCCTTGAAGGGGGCACAGATTCCCCCTTCCCTGGTAAGGGAACTAAGATCCCATATGCTGCCAAAAAATAAATAAATAAAAATAAAAGCAAGTACCCCTTCACTCCCTCACATATGGATGCTGCTGCTGCTGCTACTAAGTCGCTTCAGTTGTGGCCGACTCTGTGCGACCCCATGGACGGCAGCCCACCAGGCTCCCCCGTCCCTGGGATTCTCCAAGCAAGAACACTGGAGTGGGTTGCTATTTCCTTCTCCAATATGGATAGGGTCACTTTAAAAAAAAAAAAAAAAAAAGCCCCTGAGTAATCTGCAAACTCCTTAGGTAGTCAATTTCTGCCACCGAGTGACCTTTCTAGAATAGTGTAGTCAGCTTTCCATCTATTAGCACCTCCAAAAGCAACGCTCTTTTTCTCTTCAGCCAATCTTCCATCACCTGCAGAGGAGTTCAAATTCTGGCTCTATCACTCTCATTGCCAGTCATACCAATGAATTCAAAACAGCAATGTACTCTCTGAAATGAGAATGACACCTTCCCCAATTGCAAGCTTCATAGTAACCAGAGGGGAGCCCTTGAGAGCAATTCCACCACCTGTTACACTTCCTAATATTAAAGTCAGATCTTCACTTACTCTGCTCTGTTCTTTCAAGAGAAGGCATTTTACTGTGCACTTCTGGCAACCCACTCCAGTACTCTTGCTTGGAAAATTCCACGGTCAGAGGAGCCTGGTAGGCTACAGTCCATGGGGTTGCAAAGAGTCGGACACGACTGAGCAACTTCACTTTCTTTCTTTTCTTTCGTTATGGAAAGGTGTTAGAATCTCTGTGATGAAGAAGGTTATAGCCAACACTGACATTTAGGAAGGAGGGTATATATAAACATAATGTTTATCATTCAAACAGACATTGTTTATTGCTAGTCTTTAACACTCTCCTTTCCTTTTGACAATAGTTAAGACCAGTTCTCAAGAGTCATAGCAACAGGACACTTACAGATCGCCACGGGTTTTCCTCTTGCCATTGGATTTAAGGAATTGTTTTCTATAGGACTCTGGAGTGAAGGGATTAATGTTGACCAGAGCCAATGAGGTCATCTCATCAATGAAGGGGCCGGGTGTGAGCTTCAGATGCTTAGAGCTTCGGGGGAGAGGCTTCCCTGTTGAAGAAATCATTGACTGGCTCACCTGGCCCTGAATGAGGATGACAAAAGGCACATCAGAATGGAGTTAATTAAAAAAAAAAAAAAAAGATTCTGTATCAGTTAGGTAGTTAACACTGAAAGGGATCTTAGAGGGTACCTGGTGCAGTGCAAACTAGTTGCATGGTGACTAGTCCTCTTGTGAAACATACAGATCCCCAGACTACCTCTAGACATTTTGATTCATGGGATCCAAATAGCAATCTGTACTTTCATTTTAATGTTTTTTTTTAATTGTGGTAAAAGTCACAGAATATAAAACATACTATTTTAACCATACTTTACTGTTACGTTCAGTATGTTCAGTGGCAGTAAGTACATTCACACTGGTGTACAACTCTCACGCAATCTGTACTTGTGTCAAGTTCCACCTGCTTCCCCTGGGCGATTCTGGTTAGCCAGCTATGAGACCACCAGTTCTAGTCCTACCTCCAGCTTTTTAAAGGTGACACTGAAGCTTAGACAAATAAAAATGACTCTAAAAGACCCGGCACTTTGGCTCCCAGAGTGTATACTTTAATTTCCCCTCAGTTATTCATACCAATATTTGTTGCCTACTAAGTAGCAGATCGGAGAAGGCAATGGCACCCCACTCTAGTACTCTTGCCTGGAAAATCCCATGGATGGAGGAGCCTAGTGGACCGCAGTCCATGGGGTCGCTAAGAGTCAGACACGACTGAGCGACTTCACTTTCACGTTTCACTTTCATGCATTGGAGAAGGCAATGGCAACCCACTCCAGTTTTCTTGCCTGGAGAATCCCAGGGACGGGGGAGCCTGGTGGGCTGCCGTCCATGGGGTCGAACAGAGTCGGACACGACTGAAGCGACTTAGCAGCAGCAGCAGCAGCAGCAAGTAGCAGGTGGGCTTCCCTGGTGGCTCAAACAGTAAAGGATTTGCCTGTAATTCTGGAGACCTGGGTTCTTGCTGGGCTAAGTGCTGAAGGGTGAATTCCAGCTCTTAAAAAACATGAAGTCCACTAGTCAGCAGCTCACAATCACTTTGTAAGGGAAAGATTTCATAGACTAAGCATGGAAGAAGTTTCCAATTCCACTTAAAATGTAGCACCAGTTGAGAGGAGCTCCATGAAATGGGGTAGAGAGATTGAAAAGGAATAGTCTAAGCCCTTAAGATGCAAGGCTCTGCAAGGGATGTAACTAGCATACTAATCCATAGGAAAACATGCAGGACTTACCACTCCAAGTGGGGTACAGTGAAAGAGCACCAGCCTAAAACCTAACCAGAATTAAATCAAACCACAGAGGTAAGAAATCAAACAATTCTGATGAGACAGCAGGATGCTATTATGACCTAAGCACCAGGAGCCAGAGGAATGGCTGTGGTATAGATTCAAGAGGACAGTAGTAGACCCTGGGGCCAAGATATTACCTCACAGTATAATTACTCTGGGTTTCCCTGGTGGCTCAGATGGTAAAGAATCTGCCTGCCATGCAGGAGACCCAGGTTCAATCTTTGGGTGTGGCTACTCATTTCAGTATTCTTGCCTGGAGAATTCCGTGGATAGAAGAGGCTGGCGGACTAGGGATCATGAGGTCACCAAGAGTAGGACACAATTGAGTGACTAACTATAGCCATTGTATTGTGAGGCTCTTTCAGAAAGAATTCTTACCATTTTGATTGTCTCTGCCCATGATTTTTGAGTGTAGAAGCTGAAGCTAGGTTACAATATGACTCACTACATAAAAAGGTAATTAAAGATGTGAGTCTACAAGGAATGTATCCTGAACTTATTAATAAATACTCATCAAATGATTGATAGAAGCAGAAATGAAGGAAGCAACAGAGTACACATAGTAACCTAACATTGTTTTAAAAGAAGGAAAAATGGACTCAGTGAAGAGTTTTGATAAGGGCTTACATAGGTCTTAGGCTTCCCTGGTGGCTCAGAGGTTAAAGCGTCTGCCCGCAGTGCAGGAGACCTGGGTTCAATCCCTGGGTCGGGAAGATCCCCTGGAGAAGGAAATGGCAACCCACTCCAGTATTCTTGCCTGGAGAATCCCATGGACAGAGTAGACTACACAGTCCACGGGGTCACAAAGTGTCGGACATGACTGAGCGACTTAACTACATAGGTCTTAGAGTTCAGAGGGTCAACAACCTTGGGGCTATCATTGTTCAAAGCCATCAACAACGATCAATTTTCCCATAAGTTTACTGTAAGGGTTGAGTATTGGTTCAAAAGAAATAAAAACTATACAATATGGTATTTCTCAATGGTCAATGTGATTCAGAAAGCGAATTTAGAATTATAGTAAATCATTTTTCTGAAACAATTTTGTGTGTGTGTGATGCTGATTATCACAGAAAATAAAATTACACCTGTCACGTACGAAGCAGTAGGGCACCCGCTCCTGGAACAGTGCACATAAAATTCCAGTTGCTGCAATTCGAAGACAACAAAAAGGGCCTAGAAACCTTTCAGCTAAAAGTAAGGGAAAGTGTTCGTATCAAGGCAGACAGTACCGGAATTCCTAGTCAAGAAACATGAAGGCTGATTTTGTGAACACCACTTAAAATATAGGGAAAGATATGAATACAGATTTTGTTGCCAGAGTGACAGAATTATGAGTAATCCTTTTGAAATCCAAAAGAACACAGTTTGCAAGAAGATTTATGATGAAAATGAGCTCTGCTTGGAAATAAAACAGACTGAAAACATGGAAAGAGGACCAGGTGGAAAGCAAAAGTGTGTCCCAGAGAGTATAGCTAGTTCTGTGTAAGTAGCAGCTCTTATAGTAGTGATTAAGAGAAAGGAAATTTGGGGAATAGCTCCTTGACTTCCGAAGATGGTGAGAGAAGGTGGCAACCTCCCATAAGACACAACATCACAGGGACTGGGAAAGACTTTTAAGGCCCAGTACCAACCAGTCCATCCTAAAGGAGATCAGTCCTGGGTGTTCATTGGAAGGACTGATGCTGAAGCTGAAACTACAGTACTTTGGCCACCTGATGCGAAGAGCTGACTCACTGGAAAAGACCCTGATGCTGGGAGGGACTGGGGGCAGGAGGAGAAGGGGATGACAAAGGATGAGATGGTTGGATGGCATCACCGACTCGATGGACATGAGTTTGAGTGAACTCCAGGAGTTGGTGATAGACAGGGAGGCCTGGCGTGCTGTGATTCATGGGATCGCATAGAGTCAGACATGACTGAGCAACTGAACTGAACTGAACCAACTGTTAGCTTCCTGATGCTTGAATCCCTGCTACAGTATTCCTACACTAGTCGTCAACTAGTGTTCCACACATTTAGCCACAGGGAACTTGCTACCCGCTAAGGAAACTCTTCTATATCTAGATAATTTTGCTAGGAAGGCCTTATGGTGACCTGGTCATTTCACATGATTTCTGGTCCTATCCCTGCAGCAAGGCTGAGTTAAGCCAATCCTCCTTTGCTCTGCATCCCTGTCTTTAGTATACGTGTGTTGTGTGTTCAGTCACGTGCAACTCTTTGCGACCCCATGGACTGTAGCCCACAAGGCTCCTCTGTCCATGATATTTTCCAGGCAAGAATACTGGAGTGGGTTACCATTCCCTTCTCCAGGGGATCTTCCTGACTGAGGGATCAAACCCACATCTGCTATATCTCCTGCACTGGCAGGTCGATTCTTTACCACTGAGCCACCTGGGAAGCCCATCTTTAGTATAACATCACCAATTACCATCACCCTTGCCTCTCTCCTCTGATCTTGATCCCAGCTATATTTTTCATAAAGTGTGTACTTTTTCGGTTGCTTTCCAGTTTCCCTCCCAGGCTCTGTTTTCTTTCTGTCCCTTAAATCTTGGTATTTCTAGAGTTCCTAACTTGTACCACTTCTCTTCTTACTCTGGCAGACAGGTTACATAAACTTAAACACACCCATGGCTTCAACAGCTTCCGAAATGCCGGTGAAATCCAAGTATAGCTCTCCAACTGGGGTTGTTTTCCTGCAGTGCAGAGCCATGTATCCAACAACTTACACCATATCTCTTTCTCCAAACCTATACATCCTCTAATGTCACCTACCTTGATTCAAAGTACCACCTACTCAATCAGACAAGCAGGAAGCCTCACAGCGCCTGAGACCACTCCTTTCCCAGCAACCCCTCCATCAAGTCAGTTACCGATTCCTAAACATCTCTCAGCTTACCACAATCCACCACTGTCCTAGTTCAGGCCTTTTTGAGAAAAGGCCCTTTTCTTTTCTCAACAGATCTATTGTGAACACTGCCCTGCCTCGTTGGTCTCTCCCACTCCATTTCATCCTTCACATGAAAGTCATGATTTCTCAAAAATGCCTCTGACCAAAACCACTTAATGGCTCTCTCAACACTTTCAGGATAAAATCTTGGTCTAGCTCCTACCTACCTACCTACTCTTGCCCCTCTACCTGCCCCCTTGCACATCCAGACCCCTGCTGCTCTGAATAACATGTAGTCTTCCAGGTGTGGCATGATATTTTCCCTCCAGGACTCAGTAGATATTTTTCCCTTGGCCTTCAGTGCTCAATCCTTCTCTTCCTAGCAAACTCCAACTCATTCTGTAAGATTGCTCTCAAACATTGCTTTCTTTGGAAAGGTTTCCTGGTTGTCTTGAGACTTCATGCCTCATTAATTTTCACCACACTACCACTCCTCTGGCATACCTGCTCTTAACTTATTATTGCTTACTTTTATATGTCTTTTTCAATCTGTCTCCCAGAATGATGGAAATAAAAACAAAAATAAACAAAGGGGACCTAATTAAACTCAAAAGCCTTTGCACAGCAAAGGAAACCATAAACAAAATCAAAAGACAGCCCTCAGATAGGGAAAAAACATTTGCAAATGATGCGATCGACAAGAGATTTAGCCTCCAAAATTGACAAACAGCTTGTGAGGCTTAATATCACTGAAACAAACAATCCAATCAAAAACTGGGCAGAAGCCCTGAATAGACATTTGTCAAAAAAAAAAAGACAGACAGATGGCCAAGAGGTACATGAAAAGATGTTCAACATCACTAATCATTATAGAAATGCAAGTCAAAACTACAGTGAGCTATTGCCTCACACCATTTTGCAGGCACTTGCTGAGGCAGTGTGTGGCTTATCAGCAGAAGGTCTGCTAGCATATCAAGGTGTTAAAAGTCTTCAGCGAATGAATGAAAATACACATACCATGCTGTCTCCTTGCCTGGGCACTCTTGCTCAGAACCATATGCTCTGTATCCACTCTCCCCCTAAATGCCAAGTGTTAAAGCCATACCAACTTTCATTGACCTTCTTATACTTGCTTTACTTTCATTTCTTTCCTGACCAGCCACTGAGAAGCAATCCACCCAGAGAACTCTGACCACTCCTGAATCACCTACCACATGGTATCTGCAGACACATCTCCCCTCCTGGAGACTGCCATATGCTCCCAGCCCACAGTGGGTTCTCAAAAAATAAATGGATGATTGATTGGTTATAGGGACCATTGAAAACCCCACAGGTGGATGCATGAAGGTATGAAAGTAATTTGTCTACCACTCAGACAAGAAGCCTGGTATTTCCTGGTAGATGTGGCAACCACCCTCAGCAGGTACAAAGGAGACCTCTGACAGTGACTGTGCTGCCATTGGAAGCAGAGATGTTATTGCCGTGATCTTAAGTGCCTCAAGCTGAGCCAGCAGGAAGCAGATCTAATTCCAGGCCTAAGGCTCTTGTGCCATGGCACCAGTCATTCAGAGGTACCCCTGTCCAATCCTAGCTTTAATAGAATGCATGATGTAATAGGAGACCAAGCACAGCAAAAGAGAAAGGAAAATGCTTTCTCGGGACTTTTGCTTGTTGCCATCCTCAAGTTATAAAGTAGTATCAACATTACCTCTTTGTTCACCTATAAGAGCCTGTTCATCACTAGACCAAGAAAGGGTGAGGACTTCTTTCTGAAAAGAGCATCAGCAAAGATATATATAGATATATATATGTTCAAACAGTGAGGTAAACATATTAGGCAATAATAGTAAATAACCACAGAAAAATACAGCTAGTTGGCATAATATAAAGAACAATAGACTAAGCTCCAAAGATTGCATATCCAGTCCTTTCGCTCCCATTGGCTGAATAACAGGCCAGTTTTTCTCCTAAGACCTTGGTTTTCTCATAGGTACAGGTTGAGC
Organism: Bos grunniens; assembly: GCF_055505025.1. Lineage (NCBI taxonomy): Eukaryota > Metazoa > Chordata > Mammalia > Artiodactyla > Bovidae > Bos > Bos grunniens. Next base: position 15,241,473 of record NC_141168.1, read on the forward strand.
TTCCCTGGTGGCTCAGTGGTAAAGAATCTGCCAGCCAATGCAGGAGACATGGGTTTGATCCCTAGGTCGGGAAGATTCCCTGGAAAAGGAAATGCAACCCACTCCAGTATTTTTACCTGGGAAATCCCATGGACAGAGGAGCCTCGTAGGGGGTCACAAAAAGTTGGACATGACTTTGCGACTAAACAACAACAGAGTACAGGTTGGCCTATAGACCTCTATTTTTTCCAGATCCAGTATTCTTTCACTAGGAAAGTTTTCCCCATCCAAGATTTATCTGGGGCCTACAGCAATGGTTTTCAGTAGACAGCTGGCAAGATACTTAATTCTGTTTTATGGTAGCTTTCGACTCTTCTTCATTTTCACCAGCAAATACATAATTGAAGACATATACAGAGCATGAAGCACATCCGTCACACGCCTAGGACTGCACCCTCATTCTCTATCAGCTGAACTGAAGGACCACAGGCCTAGGTGGCCTGGCTCCCTCTCCCCCCATAGTGGACTTACTTTGGGAGTGAAGGGGCTCTCGCAGTGTGACGGCCTGCTCTTGTCTGGTGGGGCTGGTGGTGTTTCAGGGCGTGCGAGGGAGTGTGACACTGGAGTCCTGAGACCCTGATCTGGACTCGCTTGGTCTCTTTCGTAAAGTGCGCTGAGGTCATATTCGTTACCAAGGGGCGTCCTGGGAGGTGTGAGCTTCACCTCTGAATCCTGACCTCTAGGCCTCTCTGGGGTTTGAGTCTGGGCCTCCTCGCTCTCCTGTGCTTCCTCCTGCCCCTTGTTCTCATGCTCCTCTTCACAACAGGAAAAGTTTAACTTCTGCTTCAGTTCTTTGTTCTCATTGTGGTCACCCATCTCAGCCAAAGAGCTTTACCACCTGGGCAAGAAGGCCTAGCAGAAGGAAACAGAGCTACTGAAACAAGGAGGAGAGAGAATGTAAGCTGACACGTTCCCCAGTTCCAGCCCTGCTTTCCTTCGGCCAACTAACAGCTACACGGAGACATGCCGTTGGTTTTCTCACTTAAGTACCGTGCACCTGTAAGATCTCAGCTTCTCCCTATTTCCATTCTGATTAAAGAAGGCTGCAGTAACTTTTTGAGCAATTAAATCCAATTTATGTATAGAACTCCCGCAGTCTCCCTGAATCCACGTGCTACCAACTACTAGGGAGCCACTTGGATTCTTTACTTTAGCATGGCTTTAAACATACACATTGGTATCTGTAATTTTACTTAACAATAAAATATTACAATTAATTTTTAAAAACACACATTTGCTAATTAGGAACAAGCTTATTATTGGAAAGACATCAACTCTTTTCTACCTCCCATTTAGAAATACAGCCCTCTTCTCTCCCCCCACTCACCACCCGCCCAGTGGGTAAAAGCAGTTCCTTAGAATTCAGTATCACCTGGATAGCATAATAATCGTCAAACGGCAGCTAACGTATCTTGGCTGGAGTTCATCTCTCTAACAGACACATACCTGAGATCTCTACCAGACACAACTGTCCTAATTCAGGCATCTCCACACTCTCCTCTCACCCCTGGGTATGAGCAGTTAAAGCTTTTAGAGAACTGGACACATTTTTATACCCCAAAGAAAAAAGAAAGGTAGAAAGATCAGCAACCCAGAAACAGATAAATGTATTACTAGAAAATGGTGACTACTTGGGCCCCAAATGCCTTATTTTGTAAAATGTATTTTCTTACTGTTTAGATATCTTTTACATACGTTATTCAATTTCTTTCTCAGAGTAGTCCCTATGGGGGGTGGGGGATAAAAATAAAAAACACTTTGAGGAGCAAAATAAGGCCACTGATATCATTTTATAGGAGAAACCGTGTGAAAGCAATCTGTGAAAAACAAAAATGATGTAATGAGCCCCTGGTGCCCTCAGGGGAGACTCTGGAGGGACTGGACAGGAAAAAGTACTTGCATGACAGATGTGGACCCAAAGTGAGAGAACTGGTGAGGATGAGTTGGCTGTGCTAGGTCTCAGCCGTGGCATGCCAACTCTCAGCTGCAGCAAGTGGGATCTAGCTCCCAACCAGGGATCGAACCCAGGTCCCCCGAATTGACAGCAGGGATTTTTAGCCACTGGACCCCCAGGGTGGTCCTGGGTTTGGTCTTGAATGAAACAAACTCACTGTCCCATCTCTTGATGGTCTTCGGTCACCCATTACTTGGCACCCACTTTTCACCTTCTCTCTCTTTACCAATCCTTCCACTCCTTTCTCCCCTCTCACTCTCTTCCTATTCCCCACCTGAACTCATGAGGAGCTTAATCCAAGAGAAGAGTATCTAGGGACATACGAAAGTGTCTTCTCAGCTAAACACCTTCTCATGCCCCAGCTTTTTAGGTGTGCACGGCACCCAAGCCTTCTTTTGTCCTTCCCGGTCCCTCCTGCTATGCCGACTTTCCAGATCATTCAACAGGGTAGCTCCCTGCTCACCTTGGTCAGAGAGCTGGCATCCCACAGGCTTCCCTGGTGGCTCAGATGGTAAAGAATCTGCCTGCAATGCAGGAGGCCTGGGTCTGATCCCTGAGTCTTCAGGAAGATCCCCTGGGTTAGGAAGATCCCCTGGAGAAGGAAATAGCAACCTACTCCAGTGTTCTTGCCTGGGGAATTCCACGGACAGAGGAGCCTGGTGGGGTCCATGGGGTTACAAGGAGTCGGACATGACTGAGCAACTAATGCTTTCACTTTTTCACAAAGAAGTTCCTGTTAACTGAGATTCTGGGCTTTGGAGTTGGGTTCTTGTTTACAAACCAGGAGGCCATATGATATAATTCCTTCACTACAGCCTTGGTGGCTATCAATTTTCCCTTCTTGAGGTCGTAACTAGTCATTCTCACCTCTCCAGGGCAGCTGGACACTGGTTCTGCTCTCAGGGAGGATGAGACTAACCTGAAACAGTCTGGATCACAGGCCTGCAGGCAGAGCACAGGGTTGGTCCATTTGTTTTCACCATCACCCCTGCCTTTCCTCTCTGCCTTGCTTGAATTCTGAATTACCTTTATTTAGGACTGCACTGTTTGCCTAGGGCGGCAACTATGCCATCATGATGACCTAGATCTTATGTTATCAGCAGTAATTCTATCAGAAACTTGTGCCATTCACCTTCCGTGTATTAGCACTCAGCAGATGAATTTGCACTCAAAATGCTAGCAAATTTGGAAAACTCAGCAGTGGCCACAGGACTGGAAAAGGTCAGTTCATTCCAATCCCAAAGAAAGGCAATGCCAAAGAATGCTCAAACTACCACACAATTGTACTCATCTTACATGTTAGTAAAGTAATGCTCAAAATTCTCCAAGCCAGGCTTCAACAGTACATAACCGTGGAAATTCCAGATGGAATTTTGAGATGTGGAACTGTGAAATTCCAGATGTTCAAGTTTGTTTTAGAAAAGGCAGAGGAACCAGAGATCAAATTGCCAGCATCTGTTGGATTATCAAAAAATCAAGAGAGTTCCAGAAAAACATCTATTTCTGCTTTATTGACTATGCCAAAGCCTTTGACTGTGTGGATCACAATAAACTGCGGAAAATTCTTCAAGAGATGGGAATACCAGACCACCTGACCTGCCTCCTGAGAAATCTGTATGCAGGTCAGGAAGCAATGGTTGGAACCAAACATGGAGCGACAGACTGGTTCCAAATCAGGAAAGGAGTACATCAAGGCTGTATATTGTCACCATGCTTATTTAACTTATATGCAGAGTATGTCATGAGAAATGCTGGGCTGGAGGAAGCACAAGATAGAATCAAGATTGCTAGGAGAAATATCAATAATCTCAGATATGCAGATGACACCACTCTTATGGCAGAAAGTGAAGAAGAACTAAAGAGCCTCTTGATGAAAGTGAAAGAGGGGAGCGAAAAAGTTGGCTTAAAGCTCAACATTCAGAAAATTAAGATCTTGGCATCTGGTCCCATCACTTCATGGCAAATAGATGGGGAAACAGTGGAAACAGTGACAGACTTTATTTTTGGGGGCTCCAAAATCACTGCAGATGGTGACTGCAGCCACGAAATTAAAAGACACTTGCTCCTCGAAAGAAAAGTTATGACCAATCTAGACAGCATATTAAAAAACAGAGACATTACTTTGCCAACAAAGGTCCATCTAGTCAAGGCTATGGTTTTTCCAGTAGTCATGTAGGGACGTGAGAGTTGAACTATAAAAAAAGCTGAGTGCTGAAGAATTGATGCTTTTTAACTGTGGTGTTGGAGAAGACTCTTGAGAGTCCCTTGGACTGCAAGGAGATCCAACCAGTCCATCCTAAAGGAAATCAGTCCTGAATATTCATTGGAAGGACTGACGCTAAAGCCGAAACTGCAATACTTTGGCCACCTGATGCGAAGAACTGACTCATTGGAAAAGACCCTGATGCTGGGAAAGATTGAAAGCGGGAGAAGAAGGGGATGACAGAGGATGAGATGGTTGGATGGCATCACCTACTCAATGGGCATGAGTTTGAATAGGCTCCAGGAGTTGGTGATGAACAGGGAAGCCTGGAATGCTGCAGTCCATAGGGTTGCAGAGAGTCAGACATGACTGAGCAACTGAACTGAACTGATGATTGTCGCTAAGGCCTCAGATATAACTAGTTATAATGCATGCATGCGTGCTAAGTCGCTTCAGTTGTGTCTGACTCTGTGGGCCTGTGGACTGTAGCCCGCCAGGCTCCTCTGTCCATGGAATTCTCCAGGCAAGAATACTGGAGTGTGTTGCCACCTCGTCCTCCAGGAGCTCTTCCCAACCCAGGGATCAAACCCACGTCTGTTGCATCTCTTGCATTGGCAGGCAGGTTCTTTCCGGCAAGTGCCACCTGGAAATCCCAACTAGTTATAATAACAAGTACAAAAAAAAATTTTCCCAATCTGGAAAATAGAACAGTCAGGATTGGGCAGTCACTGACCTTGATGGCCCAAGGGTCCCTGGAGATGCACATCTCTGTCTGGTCCACAGCCCTGTTGTTTTTGGTGTCACACTTTACTCTTTTCTTTGTCCTTATCCTCTTTACATTGTGCAAGATTGCATCTTTGCTTCAGCGCGTGTTAATAGGCTCCCATCCCAGGCACAAAGCTTCCCATCACAGTTGAGATGAGACGTCAGAAGGGGAACCCAAATAATCTGTGGCAATAAGAGGAAAAGCGAGGGAAGGATTTTTCTCTTAAAGTGGAACACGTTATGGGTGTTCCATAAGCTGTTTTTGAATGGACTTGGGAAAATAAAATTAATGTATCTCAATTTTTGTTAAAAGTACTCAGTATTGGACTTTTTTTTTTAATTCAAACATTTCTCATATCGTTATAAGGATTTCTGCAGAGCAGGAAAGTCATGTCCTCAGGAGTGAGATACACAAGGAGGAACTCATCTTTGAATCTCAGGGCCAGGTTCCCCAAACCACGTGCCTGGGGAAAGCTCTCATTCTACTGACACTGCTGAGTGATGAGAAAGCTCCCAAACTCAGAGCTCTGACCAAACTTCAATTTTGACGGCTCTGAACATCGCTGACAATCTCTGATGGGAAGAACAGAAGCAGGAAAATCCAGCTAATTCCAGTCGGATTTGCAAGAGGTAGAAATTTACATTTCACCCACTCCAGTACTCTTGCCTGGAAAATCCCATGGACGGAGGAGCCTGGAAGGCTGCAGTCCATGGGGTTGCTGAGGGTTGAACGCAACTGAGCGACTTCACTTTCACTTTTCACTTTCATGCATTGGAGAAGGAAATGGCAACCCACTCCAGTGTTCTTGCCTGGAGAATCCCAGGGACGGTGAGCTGCCGTCTATGGGGTCGCACAGAGTCGGACACGACTGAAGCGACTTAGTAGCAGCAGCAGAAATTTACATTTACATTGAAAAGGCATACCGTTCCTTTTCAAAAGTAAAACTAAGGCCATGGGAAATATTTGAGAGTCTATTGCTTCAAGAAGGGACATGACGACCTGATCTCCTCAATCCGGAAGGAGAAATGTAAAAAACGTTTGAACAAGCTAAAGTGAAGCTCTGCCACATTTTTTCCTGAAGACTGAATAAAGAGTGAGTCAGTCAATCCAGACTCTGAAAAAATACCAATGTTGGATCATGGTGTATTTGATAGGACTCTCCCACTGGGAACCACTGGGGGGTCTGGTTTCCCAGGTAAGAATTGGGCGTTTTTACCGCCAGACTTTCTGGGAAGAGGAGAAAAGCTGACCTTTATCTCCAGCATGTGCCCGGTAGAGGCAACAGGGAGATAGTGAAGGACAGGGAAGCCTGGCGTGCTGCAGTCCATGGGGTCACAAAGAGTCAGACACGACGGAACGACTGAACGACAACCACAGAGGAAACAGAGCAGCAGTCAAGGTTTTCAGGAAAGGGCCTGCGGGCCTCGTTAACAGGTAGAGGCGTCACTGCCAGGTCACTGAGGAAATAGGAAGTCGAGGCAGTGATATCTCGAACATCCCTCAGGCTTCAACCCCATTGTCTTCCTTGAACTTATCTTGCTCAGTCTCTCATCACAACCAGAAATCCGGAAATGTTGCTTCAACCCTGGTGGGGGTGGGGGAGGGGTGTTGGGGTGGAAACTTGCAATAACTTAGAGAAAAGCAGAACACGTTCATTACGGACATGTGACATGTGTTACTTAGCAACCTGGACAGTTCCTCAGCGGCTGTGGCCTAGAGCAGGTCCAAAGACGGGTGCAGCTGTCCCAGTCCTGGACCCATCCAGGGGTCCCGGGTGTTCCTGCTTCTAAGAGCCCTCTTCCCAAGACAAATCAAAAAGAAACCGAAAGTCAGACATATCTGACTCTTTGCAATCCCATGGACTATACAGTCCATGGAATTCTCCAGGCCAGAATACTGGAATGGGTAGCCTTTCCCTCCTCCAGGGGATCTTCCCAACCCAGGGATCAAGCCCAGGTTTCCTGCACTGCGGGTGGATTCTTTACCAGCTGAGCCACCAGAGAAGCCCAAGAAAACTGGAGTGGGTAGTCTATCCCTTCACCAGGGGATCTTCCCGACCCAGGAATCAAACCGGGGTCATTCTTCATTGCAGGCAGATTCTTTACCAGCTGAGCTACCAGGGAAGCTCTCCCATGACAAGGGTGGTCAGCAAAGCCAAGAGCCATGAAGGAGACTTTATCTTGAGCTCCTCCCTCAACTAAGAGAGAGTGCACAGAGACAAGAAGTCCAAAAAAATTTTCCCAAACATTCTCAGTCATTTCTTCCTACTTCTGATCCAATGATAAGATCCCCACACTGAAGTTTTGCCTTCATCAGTTCAGTTCAGTTCAGTTGCTCAGTCATGTCCGACTCTTTGTGACCCCATGAACCGCAGCATGCCAGGCCTCCCTGTCCATCACCAACTCCCAGAGTCCACCCAAACCCATGTCCATTGATTGAGTCACTGATGCCATCCAACCATCTCATCCTCTGTCGTCCCCATCTCCTCCTGCCTTCAATCTTTCCCAACATCAGGGTCTTTTCAAATGAGTCAGCTCTTCGCATCAGGTAGCCAAAGTATTGGAGTTTCAGCTTCAGCATCAGTCCTTCCAATGAACATCCAGGACTGATCTCCTTTAGGATGGACTGGTTGGATCACCTTGCAGTCCAAGGGACTCTCAAGAGACTTCTCCAACACCACAGTTCAAAAGCATCCATTCTTCTGCACTCTGCTTTCTTTATAGTCCAACTCTCACATTCATATATGACCACTGGAAAAACCATAGCCGTGACTAGATGGACCTTTGTGGGCAAAGTAATGTCTCTGCTTTTTAGTATGCTGTCTATGTTGGTCATAACTTTCCTTCCAAGGAGCAAGCATCTTTTAATTTCATGGCTGCAATCACCATCTGCAGTGATTTTGGAGCCTAAAAAAACAGTCAGCCACTGTTTCCACTGTTTGCCCATCTATTTGCCATGAAGTGATGGGACTGGATGCCATGATTTTAGTTTTCTGAATGTTGAGCTTTAAGCCAACTTTTTCACTCCCCTCTTTCACTTTCATCAAGAGGCTCTTTAGTTCTTCTTCACTTTCTGCCATAAGGGTGGTGCCATCTGCATATTTGAGGTTATTGATATTTCTCCCGGCAATCTTGATTCCAGCTTGTGCTTTCTCCAGCCCAGCGTTTCTCATGATGTACTCTGCATATAAGTTAAATAAGCAGGGTGACAGTATACAGCCTTGACGTACTCCTTTTCCTATTTGGAACCAGTCTGTTGTTCCATGTCCAGTTCTAACTGTTGCTTCCTGACCTGCATACAGGTTTCTCAAGAGGCAGGTCAGGTGGTCTGGTATTCCCATCTCTTTCAGAATTTTCCACGTTTATTGTGATCCACACAGTCAAAGGCTTTGGCATAGTCCATAAAACAGAAATAGATGTTTTTCTGGAACTCTCTTACTTTTTTTGGTGATCCAGCAGATGTCATGTGGTTCAAACCTGCATTATTTAGGGGTCAAATCTCATTCAGTTTGACCTGAAAATAATTCGTAGTTTTTTTGAAACTAGATAAAATGATTTTAAATTTCACATGGGAAAATGATTGTCAAAGAAATAGCTGATGACTTTTTAAAAAAAAATTAGTAAAGAAAGAAGACTACCTCTCTTAGAAACAGAAATTTATATGTGAATTTATATATGTGGTTTTCCAGGTAATTCAGTGGTAAAGGACCTGACTGCCAATTCGGGAGACACAAGAAATACAGGTTTGATCCCTTGGTTGGGAAAATCCCCTGGAATAGGAAATGGCATGCCACTCCAGTATTCTTGCCTGGAGAATCCCATGGACAGAGGAGCCTAGCAGGCTACAGTCCACGGGGTCACAAAGAGTTGGACACGACTGAGGGACTGAGCACACAGCACAGCACACACACATACATATATTAAAATTCTACATTAATAACATACATACAAGGTGAATATTCTTGCTGCATAAAGAACTCATGCCAGTTGATAACAATTCTTCAGACAGTGTCTTCTGACACTACCCTGAAGAGGAACCACAAATCACCAACATTTATTTCAAAACCATGATTAGATTCAGTCACAAAAGATTAATTTAAAATACCATGGCCATCTGACAACTGGCAAAAAAAAAAAAAAAAGATTTTAAATGGCACGATCTAATTGGGATGAGAGGGAAGTGAGATTGAGGCCCTTGTACACCTGTGACTCAACAATTTGGCAGTCCAATCACAATATGGACACACCCTAACCCGGTTTGGCCACCTCTGGCAGTCTGTCATAAGTCAGCAGCCTGAGCGACCGATTGCACTTGCCCTGTTTGTCGTCCCTCATTCTAGATTTCATTTTTTTCCTGATAGCTGCCTTGTCTGCTAGGCTGAAAGCCTGATGGGAAGGGATGTCTGTTTTCTTCACAGCAGGACTTAGCATAGAATAGCTACCTATTGTGAGTTCAGAGTGAAATTCAGCCACAGCAAAAAAAGGAAAAAGCTTGATTGTCCAACAATGAGAATGGGTAAATAAATTTTCAGAATGCATACAAGGGGAACCATTAAAATGATGAATGGCAAATTATTCAGTTTGATAAGTGAAAAAAGAATACAAAATTGATATACAGTATGATTTCAACATGTAAACACTCAGGAAGAAAAACATCTAAATCTATCATTTATTTTAAGATATACCATTATTTTACTGTTATTTTCACATACCACTGAGAATAAAAAATGCCCGTGATGCTGAGTCTAATATGATGTTGTCTACATAGCTTCGACAAATAAACCTCCCATGTAGAGAAGAAGGCTGGGCAAGGGAGCTTGCTTGTCTCAAATTTGTCATTGGGTGCAGAGAAGAAAAAAAAGTATCTCACCTAAGAATTATAAGGTAGGGCTCGCACTAGCTTGCATTTTGAATTCACACTACCAGGGTGGTCCAAAGAACCTCCAGCAGAGAATTTAACTCAGAGCATCAGCTCAGGTTGATGTTGCCTCAGACGGCTGCAAAAACAGACACACATCTCCCCTGTGAGACCTCAGCAGGGCTGGCAGCATACATGAGCCACCATAGCAATCCTAACAGATGAAAAATTTTGCACCCTACAATTGATGAGATAGACTAAACAAAATCTTAACAGGGGCCAACTCAGTGGTAAGATGATAAAGCAAAAATACTTTAATATATCTTATATACATTGTATTTTTATATATTATATATACATAATATAGATATGTTTTATGCAATGTGTTTTACATAATGTAGACATATTGGTATTTGGAAAAGTAAAATAATTTCATTTAAAATTTGAGATATATGGGATTCTAGGGGAACTCACTAAAAAATTTAACATTGGGGCCTCCCTGGTGGTCTAGTGTCTACGATGCCATGCTTCCACTGCAGAGGGCATGGATTCAGTCCCTGGTTGGGGAATAAAGATTTTGTATGCTGTGTGGCTGAGCGCCAAAGAATTGATACTTTCAAACTGTGGTGCTAGAGAAGACTCTTGAGAATCCCTTGGACACCAGGAGATCAAACCAGTCAGTCCTAAAGGAAATCAAGCCTGAATATTCACTGGAAGGACTGATGCTGAAGCTGAAGCTCCAATACTTGGCTACCTGATGTGGAGAACCAACTTATTGGAGAAGACCCTGATGTTGGGAAAGATTAAGGGCAAGAGAAGGGGGCGACAGGGGATGAGATGGTTGAATGGCATCACCAGCTCAATGGACATGAGCTTGAGCGGAAGAACAAGGAAGCCTAGCATGCTGCAATCCATGGAGTCATATAAAAAGTCGGAGATGACTTAGAGGGTGAACAACAACAACGCTATGTGGCATCACCAGAAAATAAAATAAATTCAACATTATCCTCAGGTCTCTGAATGTGACAGATCTTTATTTCTTCTTGTCTTCAACACTAGTTTCTCCAGTTCTATTCCAACAGCTAAGTTCAATTAGTTCCCTTCCTATCACCCTGTGAAATTCAATAAATAGACACAGAAAAGATCAATCTGATGGTCAGGTACAGAGCCTCTTTCATACTGTGAATGTGTTAAGCAAGGTGTCATCAGCATCATTAATGTTTTTGAGCTCTATGTGCAAGATATTAGATCAAGCCTGGTGGGAGGGGCCAGTTGTATAGAGGCTTAAGTCTCTACTTTCATTCATTTACTTAGCTGACAAATATTTGTTGAGCACCCATTATGCAGGGCTTCCCTGGGGGCTCAGTGGTAAAGAACCAATACAGGAGATGCAAGTTTGATCCCTGGGTAGGGAAGATCCCCTGGAGAAGGAAATGGCAACCCACTCCAGTATTCTTGCCTGGGAAATCTCATGGACAGAGGAGACTGGCAGACTACAGCCCACGGGGTCACAAAGAGTCAGACGTGACTGAGCACTCACAGGTCTTAAGAATGACACGATGGCTCACCGTGAGCTAGACCTCCTGCTTAAATGAAGATTGGAAAAGCTGCTAGATTTAGGGTGTGAACATTTTGGTCTTCTGTTTATACAGACAATCAATTGGGATGGAGATTATGAGTTTATTTCCTGGTATATATATATATATATACAAGTTGAGGGTATTAAAACTAGGGGATTCTGGGTGGGGTGAGTCCACACAAAAAATCAGAAAAAGGAAGTCCTTTGGTGTGTGGGGGGGTGGGGGGGTAGGAAAGTCAGACTAAAGCTGATGGCTTTAGGAATGGATTAAGGATATTCTATGAACCTCCATTTTCTATTTAGAAGTAACATTTTTGAATGCCTCAACCCTTGGGGTAAATCTGGTGGTTATGTCATCAGAGGAGGTGGGAAAAATAGGAATAGCCATTAAAGTAATGAGAAAGAATAAGATGAGGAGAGAGACTAGTTCAGACACCCAGTTTCTCCACGGTTCAGGACAGCCTGGGGTTTTCGCCTGCCCTCAGAAGGACCCAGTGGATTTGCTTACTAGTTGTCACCCAGGGGGTGTTGATAAAGAGTCATATTTACGAGCCAGAAGGGCAGTGATAACACGGTCTAACCCCTCTTCCCAAGGAGATCATCAGTGATGACCCAAGGTTGCTGCTTCCAGACCAAAATTAAGAACAGTACAGAATCCGGGCAGCATTCTACCCTAAAGAATAGGGACTGCTTTCCTCACGGCGATTATTTAGTGCAACCTCTCCGCCCCCACCCCCCACCCCGCGCCAAGGGCAAGTAAGTGACGGTCCACCACTCTCTGTAAAGACTAAGTCACTGCAATGGATGGCGTCCCAAGCAGGGTCCAGGAAGACCAGGGTCAGGCACTCTCCAGCCCATTCAAGGGCACACGGACACGGTGATACACACACAACTGCTCCTGGCCGGACACCAAAGCCCACAGCTTCAGGGGATCAGGCCACATCCCAAGTGCAAACAACGCGGGCAGCCACGGCTCCCCTCTTCTGCTTCACTCGCAGCACCGCGGGAGCTCTGGCTGCACATCGAGGGTTATGTAACACCTATCTGTCACGGTCTGCATGTCCAGGGGACTTGCAAAATAATGGTGGCGAATAACAATTCACGGCGGTACGGTCATCCCACGGAATCTTAAGTGAGAAAGCACAGGTAGACAGATGCAAGTGGCTTCGCGTCCCGGTCACCGCACTTTTCCCCATCCCAGAGAGCGCAGATGCATCCGTGAAATCTCAAACCCGGCACGCAGTTCCGCGAAGCGGGTAGGGAGGACGCCTCCTCGGGCGGGATCGGCACGCAGCCTAGCGGGGTGGGAGGGCGCTGGGCGCGGGGCGGGGCGGCTGGGGCAGGTGCGGGCCTGGGGCGGCGGCGGCGCGGCGGGTGCGCGGAGGCCCGGGCGGCGGCGGCGGGCAGCCCGCCGGGCGAGGGGAGTTCCCGCAACCCGCCCCTGCGCCCGCCCCTCGCGGCCCGCGGCTCCTCCTCGCCGCCGCGCCGCGCCGCGCCTCGCCTCGCCATGGTGGAGCGCGGAGACGCGGCGCCGCTGCTGCGCTGGGCCGAGGGCCCCGCCGTCTCCCCGCCGCGGGCCCCAGTCCCGCAGGCTGGAGGCCGGGGATGGGGCGGCGGTGGGGGCGGCTGGGCGGCCGCGGAGCCTCCGAGGAGGCGGGAGCCCGAGGAGCTGCGGCAACCGGGGCGCCTCGAGCTGGGAGACGTGGAGGAGGACCAGGTGGTGGCCGTGTTCGTGGTCACCTTCGATCCCCGCTCGGGTGAGAGCCGCCCCGGGACCGGGGCGAGGGTCGCCCCCCAACCGGGCTTCGGGGACGGCGGGGGAGGGGCTCGCTGCGCGCGCACCCGCACACCTGCACCCCTCTCCCCGCCGGCTGCGGGCCCCCCCCGGGCGGGCAGGGGGTGCCTCAGCGGGTTGGGGGCGTGGGGCTTTGTTCCCTGCGCCCCCGGGCCCCCCTCTCCCGTTCCGTCCCGCTGCCTCCCGGCGGGTCCCCAGCCGGCGCCCCAGTCCCCACAGTCCTGTTTGGACTTCTGTGGTGATAGAGGATCCTGTTCGTGGCCACGGGCACGCTAGCTTTTGTTTTCTTTTCGGGCTTGGCTAATCGGTTTCTCCTGTGAAGAGGAGGAACGCCCCTCCACCCCTCCAGGTGAACTCCTTCGGAAACAGATCGTCCTAAGCCTCCAGGTTCTCTGCTTCCCGCCCTCGCTCCCCATCCCTCTCTGCCTGGTAACTTTGTGAGCGCCCAAGTTCAGTCTCTCTGACGGCATTATTTTGAGGAATTAACGCCTGGAGTATTAAGGGATGGCACGGAGGGATTAAGCTGGGGACGGATTAAAAGAGAAACCTCCTCGGTAGGCTCTTTGCGGGTGTGTTTGGAGAGTTAAAGGGTGATCTCGCATAATCTTTAGCCTAACCATCCGGTAAGGAAGTGTGCATTTTACTGGTGAGCGAATTCCTGGGGTTCAAAAGTGAAGGCGTTAAGTTGTTGTTCAGTCGCTAATACCTCCCTCGGAGAGCCTCAGGTGGTCGGGGAAGGGTTCGGCTCTCAGGAGTGGAGGGAGGAGAGCTCATGGTTCTGAAAAGTGTTAGTCGCTCAGTCGTGTAGGGTTAGTCTCAACCCCACGGACCTGAGCCTGCCAGGCTCCTCTGTCCATGGAATTGGGGTTAAGAAACCCAGATGGGTCTTTCTGTTCTCAGTCCACTGAAGTTGCTGGAATGTGGAGTGTCTAATTATGTGGAGTGTCAGCTTTTTTCTCTAGGTCCCTACCTGGTCCTCCAAGGATGAACTGTAGAAACCTTTCTGAAAAACATGAAAGGGTGCGATGGAATGAAAGGGAAAGGAAAAGTGGTGAGGATCTTGGGATGTCAGAAGATGGGCAGGATTAGAACCCAGCAAGGCCCAGGAGGAAATAGGAACAGCTGTGGGGAGACTAGAGCTTTCTGACTCCTGGCGATTCCTTGGCCCCTTCCCTATGGCTTTCAAACTTTTTTGACTGTGACCCAACATATGAAATTCATTGTACATACCAATCAGTTTGCTCCATACATACATATGTAACTGAAATTAAAGTTTCATGAAATAGAACTAATCCCTTTCACATGTAGTACATACTGTCATTTTCTATTTTTTGTTTTTTAATGCTCATCGCATAGGCTGCTTAACTGACATATGGTTGGGACTCCCAGACAGGAAAACTGTTCTTTTTTGACCGAAGTAACCTTTATCGCTAGAGAAAAACATACTATTTTGTAACTCATAATATTCCTTATTCCTTCTGTACATAGATGTGCACATGAAATTCTTTCTGAAAAGTGTTTAAGAGTAACTAGAAGAAATGGAGAGGGAGCATTCACAGGATCTGATTTAGCAGTGGTTGCACTGGGGGTAGAGACAGGGGTAGATGAGGAGGGAAAAAAAAATGGGCTGACCACAGGTGGAGTTAATAATACTGTAAAGTACTTCAGAGCTGGGCCCCTCCCCCTGCCTTGTTAGTCACAGCTGGTACGCATGGTTTTGTGGGTATGTGTGTAAGTATTTGTGTGTGGAGACACACATGTACACGAGTGTGTATTTGTAATGGCTTTCAGATTGAGATTAGTGTGGAAAGAAGGGATGTAACAGGCATTTGGACACTTGCTTTGTGTAGGTGTTTTACCATAATGGTGTTTCACTTAATTCTCACCACAGTTCTAATTGGATGATCATTTATACCCCATTTTATACATGAGCAAACAGAACAAAGATGATTAAGTAATTTGGAAATATTAACTAGCTGTGGCTGTGAGTCTGGTTGTCTTTCAAGTATATTCAACATGACCTGAACATCTGCCCTCCTAACTTTTCCTGTTAACTGTGTGCAAAGAGGGGAAAGGATGGGAGAAAGTGGGGTGGGCAGGAGACAGAGTGTGTTTTTAATTATGAGTGATACTTTTTGTTTTTTTTTGGAAAGCTGCTGTTTCCTGCCCATAATTCTCATTCGTCATTATCCTAGTTCCGAATGGCACTTTACATTCTGAAAAAAAAAAAAAATTCTGATAGTATCTGTATTGAGTAAAAATTGTGTGATGAAGCACCTAAAAGTAAAAGATGGGATGAATGAATGAATGAATGCTCCTGGGGTTCCCAGGGCCACAAAGGTCAACACTGGGACGAGGGCCTCAGAGAGCCTGTCCCTTGTGTGAGGGCTGGGGGAGTCTCAGGCTGCAGAGGTGACACATAGGCCCTCGGATACCCAGGGAGGTATCAGATACCCAGGCAGACGTCACTGGGGCCAGGCTTCTGTCTCCCAGTTTCATTTGAGTGTCTCAACCTTTATCCTGCTATGGAGGCAGGTCTGCTCTATGTTGCTGTTTAATCTTGGTCCACCAAGACTTGTGCCTTCCTAAACCTATGATAGCCAAAGTAGTAAAGTGAATACTGGCTTCTTTACCCAAATCAGATCGTATCACAGAAGTTCTTACATAGGAGACACTGTCGTCTCTATGACTGCCCATCTGTGCCCCACGTCTCCCACTGTGTCCTCCGCGTCCTCCCCTCGGAGCTTTCTCCCTTCTCCCCAAACCTCCCCAGGCGCTTACTGCCCAGGCCGTGGGTATTTCATTCATCTTCCCTCCTGGTGCAGGTAACAACACGTTGGTGTGTGAGCCTGCGAGAGTACAAGAAGGGATGGGGAGGAGAGAATCCACCCCTGTGGGTCATCTGTCAGGGCGTGAGTGGTCTGTGCGCTGAAAGGGAATGAAACGGAGGAGTGGACCCTGGTTACAGGCGCACGCGCGCGCGCGCGCACACACACACGCGCGCACACACACACACGCGTGCACACACACACACACTTGGACAGGTGAGAGGGAGAAGTGGACCTGGTTACACACACACACTTGAACAGGGAATGTTCAGTGATTCTCAGACTGTTATATGGGAATAAGAGAGTATATACTTTTGGATACAGGTTTGGGGTTGAGCATCTGTAGAAAGAATCAGAGAAGACTGTAGGGGCATAAAGAATGTTATTTTCATTGGAGCTACGGTTTGAAGATTATGGTTGTTGGCTCCGTAGATGATGTGAGGACCAGGGCTTCAGGGTCAAGAGAGGTACAGCCTCCCTCTCTCTGACACGCACTCTCGCTCCGTCCTCTCTGTCTCTCTCTCACACACTCACTCGCTGACACACTCAGTCTTTATCTGGAGCAGGGAGTCCCTGGGATGTGGTGGTGCCGGCCATCTGGGCTACAAAGCTGCTATTGAAAGCAGGCCCAGATGCTGACTCTACGAGCCGGGTGGGAGAGATTGGCAGCCAGAATATTGCTTTTTTATTGTGTCCAACCCATCATTTAGAGCTTTGACTCTGTTCTTTGGGTCTCTAGGAACTAAATTTTCTTCCTCTGCCTAATTAAGGGAAAAGGTAATACCATGCTTGGAAATCAGCCTCCCCCCTCCCCAATCCCCTCTATGAAAGTGACATAGCGTCTCACCGTGCAACTGAGGGCCTGTGTATGGGCCTGAGGCAGGTAGAGCTTTGAACCTACGATGGATGATACCTGTGATTCAGCCTTGTTGGACTGTTTGTTTATAAGAGATCCACTTTCAACAGCTCCATTTTCCTCAGAGTTATTTTGTGGGTGTCTAGGGAAAACTCCTGTGTGTGTGTGTGTTTATGTGGGGATGACTGAGGGGTGGGACACCTGCTGTGGTTTATAGGATGTCTCTTTTTCCTTTGTTCTTCCTGATTAGGGATGAATTACCTGTTCCTCCCTCAACCTCTAGCCAGTGCCTCAGTTACATCTGAACCCCTTATTTAATTTAGTGCATGCTTCAAATGACTATAGTATTAAAATCACTCACATGCACAAGTTTTAACCTCCATACATTCTCCTTACAGTCAACAAAACACAAGCTATTTTCTTTTTAACAACAGTGACACGGAGGCCCAGGGAGGCAGGGCCAGGTGTGGTATCTGAGGCATAACTTGGAGGACTGCCCAGGTCATCTGACTCGTGCAAATAATAAATGGCTCCAGCCACTGGTGGGAAAGTGACAGAGGAGAATGAGAGTGGAAAATTTGGAGTGTAGTTTTGAAGCAAGAAGAGCAGTCCTAGGGATGGCCAGCTCATAGAGGCCAAGAGAAGGCTGGTTCTGATAGCCAAGGCAAGCAAGCCTCTTCAAGTGATGTAATTCGGCCATGGCTTTTCTCTGTACTTTCAGTCAGAAGTCGGTGGATTACAACTGGTGGATTTCTTTAGTTCCCATGTTGGCAGACTCTTTCCCAGGCTGTTGGTGATTCACCTACTTGCGGTTTTCAGGGAGAAGTCAGTTGTTGACCATCTGCTGTGACTTCTGTTTCTTCTCTTGAAAGCTGATGGAGACTCAAGTAGGAGGGGAAGTCATAACACCCACCGCTTACCGAATGCCCACCATGGACCAGGAATTATCCAATCCTTTACAGCATTCGCAGTCATGAGGCAGACAGGTACGGGGCCGTGAAGTCATCTTAAGTCACAGAGCAGAGGTGGGGGCAGAACCCAGAGGCAGGCTGGCTCTGCCTGCATCCAATGTCTGTGGTCCTTCCCACGTCACACCACACCACTGCCTGGTGCAAAATGATACGGCGTCCGTGAAATGGAAAGTTTCTTCCATGTAAAATTAATGCATTGGAATTCAGCCATGGATTGGCATATGGCTGACTTGAAATCACCGGGATTAATTTCTTCCTGCCTCAGGTTTCTTTATCCTGACCCTTTCTTCCTTAGCTTTGGATAGACTCTCATCCTAGGTGATGTTACGACAATTCAAAGCTATGTAAGACCTAGTCGAATGATATGGGCTGTTGACATCCCTGGTGTTAGAATCTGAACCGTGTAAGCTTCTGAGGTTTCTTCCATTTGGGGTTGGAGGCCTACTGCAGAAGTGGGGACCACGAGCACTCCTGGATTCTTGCCTTTTTTCATGAGACAGGATTCCTTTGTACCTCTGGACTGGAATGAGGGCCTGTATGTATGCTGATGGGTGGAACCTGAAGGAAAGACTGAAAATCAAGGCACATTTCTTCTGAGAGGAGAACTGGTACATAGCTCCCTACTTGAGGTCAAAGGAGTGGTAACAGGACCTTTGCATCAGTCGCTGATTATGAAATCAAGACCTCAGGAGGAAATTGTTGGTTGGGAACCGCCTAGCAAGGAAGGAGAAGAGGAGGAAGGAAAGTCACATATTTCCCGTTAGAAAGAGATTATTTTGGTTCAAGACCATTGCTTTCTCCGCTTTCGGTTTTCTGAGATCAGCTTTCTCGCAGGCATCAACAGTGGCAGCTGACATTCTCTTCTCTCTGGAGAAATGATGGTTGATGAAGTCCAAATATGCTGGGGCGAGGGGTGGTCATTCCACATTTTGACCGAAAGAGAAGATAGAGGCAGCCCTGTATGGAGGAGATAAGACAGAGTACATCTCACCTAGCACAGGAGCTTATGAAATATCAACCCTGGGAGGCCCTGGCCCACCAGGCCATGGGGTTCAGACCGTCTCTGCATCCACAACCAGGCTCAGCATTGTCCTCTAGCTTCCCTGGGTTCAGTGAGCTGCCAACTCAGTAATCTGTTAGTGCAAGTTCCTTTGCCCCAGCCCAGCATCTGGCTCCAGGCTGCCAAGTTATGTTCCACCAATATTTATTGAATGACTGGCTGAAGGCACACAAAGCAGATTGCCACGTCTGTTCTTCGTGCTGTCATGTCCATCCCTCCACATAAGTTGTCTTAGCAGCGGGAGGCTAGGCAGGGCCTGTGCGTACCTGTGATGGGCCCAAGGCAGGGGGAGACTTGGAGATGGAAGGAGAGCAAGCTGGGAAACAAGGCACCTGTCCATGTTGATCGCCCTCTCTCTTTAATTGCTTACCCCTGGGATCAGCTCCCTGGCTGGGTTCCTGAAGTGTGGTGAGGAGATTTGGAAAACCGAATGGCTTTGCACGTGAGGGCTGAGGCTGCGGTAGGTAGCATTCTGTGTGAGGTTTTTCTGGCCCTACATGGCTCACCACAAGGATTGTTATTTTTGCAAAATCACTTTCCTTTAAGCCTGTACAAGTTTCTTATATAAACGGGCTTCTAATTTTTGAGCATCGTGTTTTCTTTCTGTTAAAGAATGACCTTTAGCCATCATGCTGCTTCATCCCCCTAAATATAGCACATTGTCTCAATTATTTTTTGCTTTTGCAAAGTCCTTTATGCTTAGCTTATGGTTTTTCCCAACTCTGTTATTTCAGTTATGTTCCTTAATTCATAGGATACATTTTTTAATTTTTCTTTTATCCTGGGATATAGTTGATTTGCAGTGTTGTTAGTTTCAAATGTACAGCAAAGTGCTTCTGTTATGCATAAACATATATCCATTCTTTTTCAGATTCTTTCCTCATAGAGGTTATTATAGAGTATTGAGTTCCCTGCGCCGTACAGTAGGTCCTTGTTGATTGTTTTATACATAGTAGTTTGTGTATGTTAATCAGTTCAGTCGCTCAGTTGTGTCCGACTCTTTGCGACCCCATGAATAGCAGCACGCCAGGCCTCCCTGCCCATCACCAACTCCTGGAGTTCACCCAGACTCACGTTCGTCGAGTCAGTGATGCCATCCAGCCATCTCATCCTCTGTCGTCCCCTTCTCCTCCTGCCCCCAATCCCTCCAGCATCAGAGTCTTTTCAATGAGTCAACTCTTCACATGAGGTGACCAAAGTACTGGAGTTTCAGCTTTAGCATCATTCCCTCCAAAGAAATCCCAGGGCTGATCTCCTTCAGAATGGACTGGTTGGATCTCCTTGCAGTCCAAGGGACTCTCAAGAGTCTTCTCCAACAGCACAGTTCAAAGCCATCAATTCTTCGGTGCTCAGCTTTCTTCACAGTCCAACTCACATCCATACATACATGACCACTGGAAAAACCATAGCCTTGACTAGATGGACCTTTGTTGGCAAAGTAATGTCTCTGCTTTTGAATATGCTCTCTAGGTTGGTCATAACTTTCCTTCCAAGGAGTAAGCTCTACAGTTAATACCTAATTCCTAATTTATCTCTCCTCCTCACCTTTCCCCTTTGGTACCATAAATTTGTTTTCAAAGCCTGTGAGTTTGTCTCTGTTTTGTAAATAAGTTCGTTTGTTTCATCTTAGATTCCACATATAAATATATGGTATTTGTCTTTCTCTGACTTAATTCACTTGGTATGATAATCTCCAGGTCCTTTCATGTTGCAGCAAATGGCATTATTTCATTCTTTTTCATGACTGCTATTTCATGGTATATATTGATATGTACCATACCTTTAGCCGTTCGTCTGTCAGTGGACATTTAGCTTGTCTTGGCTATTGCAAGTAGGGCTGCAGTGAACGCTGGGGTGCATGTATCTTTTCAAATTATAGTTTTCTCCAGATACATGCCCAGAACTGGGATTGCTGGATCATATGGTAGGTCTTTTTTAAGGAACCTCCGTATTGTCCATAATGGGTGTGCCAGTTTATGTTCCTGCCAACAATATAGGAGGCTTCCCTTTTCTCCACACCCTCTCCAGCATTTATTTGTAGACTTTTTCATGTTGGCTATTCTGACTGATGTGAGGTGGTGCCTCACTGTAGTTTTGATATGCATTTCTCTAATGATTAGTGATGTTGAGCATCTTTTTGTGTGCCTTTTGGCCATCTGTAGGTCGTCTTTGAAGACATACATAGTTAGATTTTCCACCCACTTCTTTGGAGAAGGAAATGGAAACCCACTCTACAGTTCTTTCCTGGAAAATCCCATGGACAGAGGAGTCTGCAGGCTACAGTTCACGGGTAGCAAAGAGTCGGACTCGACTGAGCAACTGAGCACCCACTTCTTGATTGGGCTGTTTGTTCTTTAATATTGAGTTGCATGAGCTGTTTGTATATTTTGAAGATTAATTCCTTGTCAGTCACTTTGTTTGCAAATATTTTCTCCCATTGTGTGGGTTCTCTTTTCATTTTGTTTATGATTCCTTTGCTGTGTAAAAGCTTTTTAGATTTACTTAGATTCCATTTGTTTATTTTTGTTTTTCGGTACTCTCAGAGGTGGATCCAAAAAGATACTACTGTGATTTATGTCAAAGAGTATTCTGCCTATGTTTTCCTCTAAGAGTTTTACAGTATCTGGCCTTACCTGTAGGTCTTTAACCAATTTTGAGTTTATTTTTGTGTTTGGTGTTAGAGAATATTCTGATTTACATGTAGCTGTCTTTTACATGTAGCTGTCCAGTTTTCCCAGCACCACTTATTGAAGAGACTTTTTTCTCCATTGTACATTCTTGCCTTCTTTGTCCTAGATTAATTGACCATAGGTGTGTGGGTTTATTTCTGGGCTTCCCGTTCCATTGATCTATATTTCTACTTTTGTGCCAGTACCATACTGTTTTGATTAGTGTAGCTTTATAGTTTAAAGTCAGGGGGCCAGCTCCATTTTTCTTTCTCAGGATTGCTTTGGCTATTCAGGGCCTTCTGTATTTTCATACAAATTAAAAAAAAATGTTCTAGTTTGTGGAAGAATGCCATTGGTAATGTGTTACGGATTATATTGACTCTATAGATTGCCTTGGATAGTATAAGCATCCTGATAGTGTTGATTCTTCCAATCCAAGAACATGGTGTATCTTTGCATCTGCTTGTGTTATCTTCAGTTTCTTTTATTAGCATCTTATAGTTTTTAGAGTACAGATCTTTTGCCTCCTTAGGTAGGTTTATTCCTAGGTATTTTATTTTTTTATGCAATTGTAAGTGGAATTGTTTCCTTAATTTCTCTTTCTGATCTTTTGTTGTTAGTGTATAGAAATGCAAGAGATTTCTGTATTAATTTTGTATCTTGTAACCTTCCTGAATTCATTAATGAACTCTAGTAGTTTTCTGGTATTACTAGCATCTTTAGGATCTTCTATGTATGGTATCATGTCATTTGAAAACAGTGACAGTTTAACTTCTTATCCAGTTTGGATTCCTTTTATTTCTTTTTTTCCTGTTTGCCATGGCTAGGACTTGCAAAGCTATGTTGAATTAAAGTGGCAAGAGTAGACATCCATGTCTTGTTCCTGATCTTAGAGGAAATGCTTTCATGTTTTCACCATTGAGTATGACGTTAGCTGTGGATCTGTCATACATGGCCTTTATTATGTTGAGGTACGTTCCCTCTGTGTCCACTTTCTGGAGAGTGTTTGTTTGTTTGTTTGTTGATCATAAATTGGTGTTGAATTTTGTCAAAAGCTTTTTCTGCATCTATTGAGATGATCATATGGTTTTTATTCTTAAGTTTGTTAATATGGTATATCACACTAATTGTTTTATGGATATTGAAAAATCCTTGCATCCTTGGGATAAATCCCACTTGATCATGGTGTATGATCTTTTTAATATATTGTTGGATTTGACTTGCTAGTATTTTGTTGAGGGTTTTTGCATTTGTATTCATCAGTGATGTTAGCCTGTAATTTTCTTTTTTGTGTGTTGGTTTTGTCTGGTTTTGGTATCAGGGTGATGGTGGCCTAATAGAATGAGTTTGGGAGTGTTCCTTCCTCCTCAGTTTTTTGGAAGAGTTTCCTAAGGACAGGTGTTAACTCATCCCTAAATGTTTGATAGAATTCACCTGTGAAGTCATCTAGCCTTGGACTTCTGTTGTTGGAAGTTTTTAAATGACAGTTTCAATTTCAGCACTTGTGATTAGTCTGTTCGTATTTGCCATTTCTTCCTGGTTTGTCCTTGGAAGAACATCTAGTTGTGACTTTGTGTGTGTTGGATGTGGAGTATCTTTTTTGATAGTCTTTTTTTGTTGATAGTTGTTCAGCAGGTAGTTGTGAGAGGAGGTAAGCTCAAGTCCTTCTACTCTATCTTCTTGTCTCCCTCTCATATGTTGAATTTTTTTACACCTTAGGAAATTTTAAAAACCTGTATGTCCCTCACTTAGGTATATCCTTCACTCCCCGTTTGTTGACATTTTGCCATATTTGCTTTATCCTTGTAAAGTCAGTTCTACCATGATGTGAAATATGCATTTCTAAAAACCACCGTGCTAAGCAAATCCTGCAGTAAAAACCATAGCATTTATGGGGAAGATGGGGTGAGGGGCACAGCATTTAAAAACCTCTTGAGTAACACTTTAAACATAGGAACATAATAAAAAGTGGTAGGACGACTGTACATATATTAAATAGCTAAGAAATACATCACTACTTTAAATATAGCACTCTACTTAAAAAAAAAAAAGACGTGTGGTTTGCTTACAAAGGTGGTTGTTGGAAGGGTGGAGTCTGTGAGTTATTATGAAGCAGTGGAAAAGAGCTTTGTGAAACTGGATGGAAAGTCGTAACACTAGAGGAGGTAAATGTGGCTCAGAACACACATGATGAACCGAGGTAGCAGGCAGGGGTTTGAGTGTTGTGTTGGGATTCATCTTGTATATTTCTGCAGCTGGGTGCAGTTTTCTGTATGCACACTGTAATCCTTGAGATCAAAACCACGTATCAGCACACATGAAATTCTCTGTGATCAAACTGTTAATATGTCACTTGCTTTGGACAAATTCAGCCAGCATTAGAGCAGAACTGAGGATGTATAGATATACTTTTTTCTGAACTGTTTGAAAGTAACTTGCAGGCATCATGGCATTTCATTTCTAAATACTTAAGTATAAATCTCCTAAGAAAAAGGCCATTACCCTGCCTAACCACAATATCGTTTCTACCCCCAGGATAATTAACCTAGGTTAGTTCATTTATTACGGAGAAGGCAATGGCAGCCCACTCCAGTACTCTTGCCTGGAAAATCTCATGGACGGAGGAGCCTGATAGGCTGCAGTCCATGGGGTCTCGAAGAGTCGGACACAACTGAGCGACTTCATTTTCACTTTCATGCACTGGAAAAGGAAATGGCAACCCACTCCAGCGTTCTTGCCTGGAGAATCCCAGGGACAGGGGAGCCTGGTGGGCTGCCGTCTATGGGGTCGCACAGAGTTGGACATGACTGAAGCGACTTAGCAGCAGCAGCAGCAGTTCATTTATTAGCTTTTTTAATTAATACATTTTATTTTTAACAGTTTTAGGTTTATTGGAAAATTAAGCAGCAAATACAGAATTTCCATATCATATACCTTCTTCCCTTACCCACCCACCTACATTACCTGTTATTGACATCTTGCATTAGTGTGGCATATTTGATACAATTGTTGAACCAGTATTCATACATTATTATTAACTGAAGTTCATAGTTTCATTGGGGTTCATTCTTTGTGTTGTACTTTCTATGGGTTTTGAAAAATGCACAGTGTTAGGTTATCTACCATAACAGTATCATACGGAATGATTTTGCTGCCCTAAAAATCCTCTATGCTCTGGTTATTCATCCCTGATTACCCCCAGATCTTTTTTTTTTTTTTTTTTACTGTCCGTAGTTTTTCCTTTCCAAAATGTCATATAGTTAGGATTATACAGAATATATCTTTTTTGGATTGGCTTCTTTCATTTAGCGATATGCTTTTAAGAAGTTCCCTCCATGCCTTTGTGTGGCTTGGTGGCTCATTTCCTTTTGTTGCTGAATGGTGTTTTGTTGACTCAGATGGCTAAGAATCTGCCTGCAATGCAGGAGATCTGGGCTCGATTCCTGGGTTGGGAAGAACCCCTGGAAAGAGGGCATGGCAACCTACTCCAGTATTCTTGCCTGGAGAATCCCCATGGACAGAGGAGCCTGGCGGGCTAAGGTTCATGGGGTCGCAAAGAGTTGGACACGACTGAGTGACTAAGCCCAGCACAGTGTGTTTTATATGGATATCCTACAGTTTTTTAATCCATTCACCTTTTTGAAGGACATTTTGGTTGCTTCCAGTTATAGACAATTGTAAGTAAAGCTGTTGTAAACATCAATGTACAGGCTTTTGTGTGGACATAAGTTTTCAACTTGTTGGATAAATATGAAGGAGCATGGTTGCTGGATCGTGTGGTACACATATATTTGATTTTGTAAACTAAACTGTCAAACTGTCATTCTAAGTGGCTGTACCATTTTGCACTCCCACCATCAGTGGATAAGCTTTCCTGTTGATCCACATCCTCGTCAGTATTTGGTGTTTTCAGCGTTTTGGATTTTGACCATTCTGTGTGTGCTTAGTCACTCAGTCCTGTCCAACTCTTTGCAACCCCATGGACGGTAGCCTGTCAGGCTCCTCTGTTCATGGGGATTCTCCAGGCAAGAATACCTGAGTGGATTGCCATTTCCTCCTCCAGGGGATCTTCCCAACCCAGGGATTGAACCCAAGTCTCCTGCATTGCAGGAGGTTTCTTTACAGTCTGAGCCACCAGGGAAGAAGCCTTTGGATTTTGACCATGCTGCTGCTGCTGCTAAGTCGCTTCAGTCATGTCCGACTCTGTGTGACCCCATAGACGGCAGCCCACCAGGCTCCCCCGTCCCTGGGATTCTCCAGGCAAGAATACTGGAGTGGGTTGCCATTTCCTTCTCCAATGCGTGAAAGTGAAGTCGCTCAGTCATGCCTGACTCATAGCGGCCCCATGGACTGCAGCCCACCAGGCTCCTCCGTCCATGGGATTTTCCAGGCAAGAGTATTCCAGACCATTCTAATAGGTGTGTAGTACGATCTCATTATTTTAATTGGCAGTTCCTTGATGGCACAGTATCGAGCAGGTTTTCATGTGTGTGTTTGCCATCTGCGTATCTTCTTTGGTGAGATTCTATTTAGATCTTTTGTCCATTTTTTAAATTGAGTTTTCTTATTGTTGAGTTTTAAGAGTTCTTTGGGTATTTGGATTTAAGCCTTTATCAGATATGTTTTTGCACATATTTTACCCCATCATTAGTTTTTCTTTTTATTCTTTTAATAGCATCTTTCATAGATGAGAAGTTTTTAATTTTAATGAAGTACAACTAATGAATTTTTTTTTCATGGATGATGATTTTGATGTTGTATCTAAAAATAGTGCTAAACCCAAAGTCACCTAGATTTTTTTCTAATATTCTAGAAGTTTTATAATTTTGCATTTTACATTGAAGCATACTATTCATATTGAGTTAATTGTTGTGTAAAGTCTGTGTCTGGATTCATTTTTTGCATATGAATGTCCAGTTGTTCTAACACCTCTTGTTGAAAAGACTGTCTTTTTTCCCATTTATGACCTTAGCTCCTTTGGCAAAGATCAGTTGATTGTATTCATGTGGGTATGTTTTGGGGCTGTCTGTTCTGCTCCATTGATCTATCTGTGCCAGTGCCACACTGTCTGGATTCCTGTCGCTTTATAGTCAGTCTTAGAATCAGGTAGAGTTGGTTCTCTTCAGTATCGTGCTGGCTAATTTCAGCCTTGTGCCTTTCCATGTAAACTTTAGAATTAAAACTTGTCAATATCCACAAATAGCTTACTGGGGTTTTCATTGAGATCACATTGAATCTATTAGCATTAGCAAATGTGAAATTCCCTGTGTGCACATTATTCTCAATATATATCAACTGACACAAATTCAGGAAGCATTGTATCAGAACTTACTAAATGCAGATATAAACTCTCTTCCTCAACCATTTCAAACTAAATGCAGACATGACTTCACTCCTTTCAGAATAAACATCCTGAGAAAAAGGACATTTTTCTACCTAACTACAATATCTAGGACTTCCCTTGTGATTCATTGGATAAGACTTCACCTTCCAGTACAGGGGGTACAGATTCGATCTCTGGTTGGGGAGCTAAGACCACGCATGCTTTGCAGCCAAAAAACCAAAACATAAAACAGAAGCAATATTGTAACATATTCAATAAAGACTTTAAAAACAGTCCCACATTAAAAAAAAAAAAACTTAAACACCACAGTATCATTACCACTAGCTTTTAAAAATCACGCTTGTCCTCAGTAAAGCTGGGTTTTTGTTTTTTAATGTTCATCCTGTCATATGCTAAGCACTGTGCTCTGCTGGGATATAAAGATAAACAAGCAGAGTTCCTGCCTTTAAGAAGTCCAGTCTCCTGGGGAGACAGAGATCTAAGAGAGTGATTGTATTAGGCTGGGATGAGGGCCATAGTAGATTTATCTACTTTCCTTTCATTCAAGGAGTATGTCAGCAGAAATGTTCTTTCTGTGGGATAAAGAACCATTCCCAGAGTGGTGTCCTGGAGTCCACACTCCATTCTGTGATTCAGCCTGACCGTGATGGACCTTGCTTCCCAACCAAGAGGGGCTTGCATCCATCTAGCAGTGAAGGATGCAAATAACAGAGTGTCATTCCCTTCATCTGATTCTTTCAATTTCTGTGCAATGAGGGTTGGCCAGGCACAGAAGAATGAGAAAGAAGCTTTGAGAACTGAGCTGAGGAATTGGGGGCTTTATTCTTCAGATCAGCTGTATTAAGCTGTATAAGGTGTATTCCTATATGTATTAACATATATTAAGATATATGTTTGGCCATGAATACCAGAAGTGTGTGTGCTCAGTCGCTCATTCATGTCTGACTTTTTGCCACCCCATGGACTGTAGCCCGCCAGGTTTCTCTGTTCATGGGATTTCCCAGGCAAGAATACTAGAATGGGTTGCCATTTCCTTCTCCAGGGGATCTCCCAACCCAGGGATCGAACCCATGTCTTCTGCATTGGCAGGCAGATTCTTTACCACTGAGCCACCAGGAAAGATGAATACCAGAGACCCAAATTAACAGTGACTTAATCAAGATAAAAGTTTAGCTTTCACTTAACAGGAGATCAGTGGTCCAGGGCTGGAGTGCCGGCTCAGATCCATGGGGTCATCCAGGGACCTAGACTCATGCTGGCTATTGCTCTATCCTCCCTTTCGTGATATGTGGGCTGATGCCCTCACCTGAATAATGCAAAATGGCTTGTCTCTACATCCACATGCCAGGCAATAGGATGGAAGAAGGGGGCAGCATACGCCTTCATTTTAACGCATGCTTTAGAAAGACACACCTAATTTCTGTCCAGATCCCATTAGCCAGAATTTACTTGTGTAGCCATACCTATTTACAAGAAGGTACAGAGAAACAAAGTCATCATTTGGAAGACCATATGCCATGCTAAGAATAAGTTCTATCCCCTATAAGAAAGGTACAGTGATATGTACTAAGGGTCAGCTAGCAGCCTGTTATATACTAGTATTTCTTAAAAAAAAAAAAAAAAAAGCCTTCTATAAGATTGAACCCTTAAGATGCTACTTAAAAATAGGTTTATCAGCAGAATAATTTTGGAACTTTAAGCATGGTATTGATCTCATAGATATTCATAATGCAGAATAACATTTAAGGCTCTGAGAAGTTCTGCAGAACTTGTCTGTTTAAACTTAAACAGAACGTGTCTGTTTAACCTGAAAAATCCCTTTATATATATTTGCTGAAGCCCTAAGCTTTGGGAAACACTGCTTTGGGAATTATTGAAGTTGTTTCTTAGTTTGCAGCAATGCAAACAGTTTTGCAAGACTTTCACTCCCAGGGATTTTGTCAACAGAAAGGTGTGCACATTGTGTCAGTCAAAATCAAGGTTTAGTCAAAGAAACAGAACCACTGGAGATAAATAGAGGGATTTACTGCAGAGACTTGATCTTGTGCATTTGTGGGAGCTGGGTAGATAGTCTGCATAAGGCTACTGTCTTTGTATCTGATTGAGATCTCTTGAGTAAAGCAGTTAGAAGAAATTTGAAAAGGAGAATAAGCTGGAACTCATGAGAGTGGGTAGGAACAACAAGTCAGTCTGTCATTGCCTCCAGTTCTAATGACGTGGTGTCCTGGCCTGATGATGCTGATGCCCTTCTTTGTGGAACTAAGCGCACACCTAGGGTGTGAGTCAGAAGCCGAAAGCGATCTAGGGAAAGAGGATCCATCAGCAGCAGACCTGGTGCCCCCCGCCCCCACCAAAGTGCGATGAGCCTACAAGATAAGCAACAACAGGTATCAGCTTACCTGAAGCTCCCTCACTGACCTTCCCACACAAACATAATATGGCTACTGCTTCACTTCCCCTTCCCAGTCTCAACTGGAAATGTACAAAGAAGGGAATTCTGAGAAATGTGTATTAGCCCAGCTGGGTCATGCGTTACAAAGCTACTGCATGTGCAGTCACCAGATGACAAGTGTGGAATTGTTTACAGCAGTGCTATTTCTAATGGCTTCAAATAAGAAACAAGCTAAGTGTGCATCAACAGTTAAGTAGATATGTAAGTTGTATCACTAGCATAGCATGGAAATAATAAATGAACAAATTATTGCTATATGCATCCCCATGGATGAATCTTGCAAAAAATATGGAGCAAAAAAAAAAGACACGAATACAAATGATGATTCAGTTCAGTTCAGTCACTCAGTCATGTCCGGCTCTTTGCGACCCCATGAATCGCAGCATGCCAGGCCTCCCTGTCCATCACCAACTCCCGGAGTTCACCCAAATTCATGTGCATCGAGTCGGTGATGCCATCCAGCCATCTCATCCTCTGTCATCCCCTTCTCCTCCTGCCACCAATCCCTCTCAGCATCAGGGTCTTTTCCAATGAGTCAACTCTTCGCATGAGGTGGCCAAAGTATTGGAGTTTCAGCCTCAGCATCAGTCCTTCCAATGAACACCCAGGACTGATCTCTTTTAGGATGGATTGGTTGGATCTCCTTGCAGTCCAAGGGACTCACAAGAGTCTTCTCCAACACCACACTTCAAAAGCATCAATTCTTCGGCACTCAGCTTTCTCCACAGTCTAACTCTCACATCCATACAGGACCACTGGAAAAACCATAGCCTTGACCAGACGGATCTTTGTTGGCAAAGTAATGTCTCTGCTTTTTAATATGCTATGTAGGTTGGTCATTTTGTGATCCACACAGTCAAAGGCTTTGGCATAGTCAATAAAGCAGAAATAGATGTTTTTCTGGAACTCTCTTGCTTTTTCCATGATCCAGCGGATGTTGGCAATTTGATCTCTGGTTCCTCTGCCTCTTCTAAAACCAGCTTGAACATCTGGAAGTTCATGGTTCATGTATTGCTGAAGCCTGGCTTGGAGAATTTTAAGCATTACTTTACTAGTGTGTGAGATGAGTGCAATTGTGCAGTAGTTTGAGCATTCTTTGGCATTGCCTTTCTTTGGGATTGGAATGAAAACTGACTTTTTCCAGTCCTGTAGCCATTGCTGAGTTTTCCAAATTTGCTGGCATATTGAATGCAACACTTTCACAGCATCATCTTTTAGGATTCAAAATAGCTCAACTGGAATTCCATCACCTCCACTAGCTTTGTTCGTGGTGATGCTTTCTAAGGTCCACCTGACTTTACATTCCAGGATGTCTGGCTCAAAGTGAGTGATCATACCATTGTGATTTTCTGGATCGTGAATATCTTTTTTGTACAGTTCTTCTCTGTATTCTTGCCACTTCTTCTTAATATCTTCTGCTTCTGTTAGGTCCATACCATTTCTGTCCTTTATCGAGCCCATCTTTGCATGAAATGTTCCTTTGGTATCTCTAATTTTCTTGAAGAGATCTCTAGTCTTTCCCATTCTGTTGTTTTCCTCTATTTCTTTGCATTGATCGCTGAGAAAGGCTTTCTTATCTCTCCTTGCTATTCTTTGGAACTCTGCATTCAGATGCTTGTATCTTTCCTCTTCTCCTTTGCTTTTCGCTTCTCTTCTTTTCACAGCTATTTGTAAGGCCTCCCCAGACAGCCATTT
This sequence comes from Bos grunniens, assembly GCF_055505025.1. Classification (NCBI taxonomy): domain Eukaryota; kingdom Metazoa; phylum Chordata; class Mammalia; order Artiodactyla; family Bovidae; genus Bos; species Bos grunniens. The sequence goes on from NC_141168.1 coordinate 15,272,541, forward strand.
TGCTTTTTTGCATTTCTTTTCCATGGGGATGGTCTTGATCCCTCCTGTATAGTGTCACAAACCTCTTTCCATAGTTCATCGGGGACTCTGTCTATCAGATCTAATCCCTTAAACCTATTTCTCACTTCCACTGTATAATCATAAGGGATTTGATTTAGGTCATACCTGAATGGTCTAGTGGTTTTCCCTACTTTCTTCAGTTTAAGTCTGAATTTTGCAATAAGGAGTTCATAATCTGAGCCAGTCAGCTCTCTAAATGCAAATGATGATTGCATTTATGTAAATTTCAAAAAGAGCAAAGCTCATTTGTGGTGTTAGAAGTCAGGATAATAATTAGCCTTGAGAGAGGGTTAGTGACTCGGATGGGTTTCTGCTGTGCTGATAACATCCTGCTTCTTGGTCTGGGTTCTTCTCACCCAGGTATGTTCATGCTGGGAAAACTCAATGTGCCACATGGTTCTGATCTGTGCACTTTTCTAAACTTATCCTTCAGCACAATGTCTAGGTGCATTAACGTTTTAACAAGTCACTGAGTGCTCGTGGACATGCTGGATTAAAGGAAGGGAATTAAGTTAGAGTGAGTTGAACCCTCGTATGGAGTGGCATGGGGGCACGGAACGAGGCAGCCAATACTAGAAGAAGCAGATAAGTGAGAGGACAGAGTCTACTAGAGGGTCGTTTCAGGTGGTCCAGTGGCCAAGACTCTGCTCCCAATGCAGGGGGCCCAGGTTCAATCCCTGGGTAGGGAACTAGATCCCACATGCCGCAACTAAAGACCCCTCCTGCCACATCAAAGATCGAAGATCCTGTATGCTGCAACTAAGACCTGGTGCAGCCAAATAAATAAATAAATATTACTTTAAAAAAGAGTTGGGACCTTGTACACAGGAGGCTCATCAGCAGAGGCAGCCACGTGGCACAGATCATAGATCTGGAGTAGATCCTGTAGATTTGCAGTGGGTCTCAGCATGTTTGTAAGTTTCCTGGGTTTCCTGAGACATGACATAGAGTGGAAGCCACCGGATTAAACAGACAGTAGACATGGACGCTAAGAGGAAAGACAGGCATGTCAGGGGACCTTGGTGCTGGAAACCTTACCTTTCTCCCATGTTTACCCCTGGTTCAGCATGCTTTTTCTTGTCTTTAACCCTGACAAATACATTGGTCTAGCCCGTTGTGTGAAATCATAACTCCTTTTCCCACGCTTTTTGTTTTAGTTCATCATTGGGGTTTATGATTCCTCTCTTGAAAATTAACTACTTGAAAGGGCCGCAGGCTGTGAATATAGGATAGGCTGACTCCCTCTGATGTCCGCCCTGTTCAGAGTGGGTTGTATACAGGTGGACCTCTGATGCCCTAAACAGTTGTCTGAAAAGTATTGTTGTCAGGGATTATTAATGGTATTTCTGTTGCCTGGGAAATTAGGGTTTGCCATGTTGATAAGCAGTTTGTTCTAAAGGGAAATCTTCACAAGTATCTTAGTATTTTTATTTGGAAAAAATTTGAATATGGAAGAAAACAGCAGGGCATATTCTGTAGTGTCCTCTCAAGCCTCTAGGAAACACTGGTCTTGTGAAATTTTCTGATTCTCTCAGTCTGATGGAGGCTTGTCATTGCTACATTCTAAAATCCCATATTATACCCTGTCATAGAATTTAGCATAACACCTCCAGAACTGTAATCACCATTCTCCTTGTTTATCTCTTTATCTAGCCCTGAAATCTAATCTGTTTGAGTTCAGGGACTATGTCTTATTTGACATAGCCCCAACATCTGGCTCAGTAGAAACTCAGTAATTAGGGATGAGTGAATGAGCCCTTAAATTCTGGAAGCAAAGAACTGGTGTATGGACCTTGGGGAAGAGCCTCATTTGAGGAGGGAGGAGAGTTAGGGAAGGCAGCAGAGCTATACTGACCAGAGAAGAAGGAAAAGAACCAAGATAGTGTTCTATCGTGGGAGTCAAGGAAAAAATGGGAGAGGTTTATGAGGAATTATCAAATGCCACAATGAAACCAATGAAGATTTGAATTGAAAAGAGTTTGGCAGACTTCCCAGTGGTTCAGCAGATAAGACTCTGCACTCCCAGTGCAGGGGGGCTCAGGTTTTACCCCCGGCTGGGCAACTAGATCCTGCATGCTGCAACTAAAGATCCTGCATGCTGCAACTAAAACCTGGCGCGGCCATATAAATACATTTTAAAAATAAATTTAAAAAAGAGTTTGGAAGTTTGTCAAAATCATTAGTAGCTATAGAAAAGCAAGATGGAAGCAGGATCCTGCGGGGTTAAGGAGAGAGTATGCGACCAGGAAATGGAGGTAGAGGGTCAGAATATGCACCTTTGAAGTGAGGCTACAAAAGAAAGCAGATTGGGAGGTGGCCAAGCAGAATGGCAGAAGCGAAGCCAGCAGCCTTGCTAGAAGAACTGTGTTCATTCAAAGGCAGAGATCAGAGGTGCCTTCAGTGCCCATCTCCTGGCCCGCAGGATGACTCAGGCACTCTGCCAGCCTGTGGCCGGTGGAGGGATGAGCCTGCATTTTGGTGGCTGAGTCAGCAGTTCATTTACTTGGAAGCCACATGCGCTTAGCCCTGCACTAAGCCCTTCGAATGATTTTGTCTGTTTTAAACTTGTGTCTTCCCTTCCCCGCAGGAAACATGGTGGAATGGTGCTTACCCCAAGATATTGACCTTGAAGGTGTGGAGTTCAAGTCTATGGCCAGCGGATCCCATAAAATTCAGTCTGATTTCATGTAAGTAGTGCTGATTGCCAGTCTGCTCTGCACTGTTTCTGCTCCTCCTCTGCTTTCCCCAGAGAATAAGAGCTGTCATCAGGGCATCTTCAGGAAGTGTGTATAAATGCCCTGAAAATATACGTACCGGTTTGTGTTTTTATATCAGGTTTGTAACAAGAAGCTCCCAAGCTTTTGTTAGGTTCCCATGACCCGAAAACATTAAGAACTCCTGCCATAGAGGTTCTTGCCTTTTCTAAGAAATGATTGATCCTCGCTTGAGGTTTGGCTTTAATGACAGAATAGACTTTTGGTTCCATGTGGGTTAACTCAAGACATGTTTGTGCTAAAACTTGAAATTTCAGCTCTAAGTAAGGCTGGTTTGTAGTCCTGTGTGATTAAGATTCTTGTGAGGAGCAACTAGAACATAAGGGTGACGGAGTAGCTTTCATCTTCTCATTGGGCTGGAACCATGACGGGCACAAGTGTGAGAAAGGGGAAGGAAATCAAATGACAGCTCTGGTCGAATGTTCTATTAAAAACATCAGAGGCTCAGGAAGTGAGGAGAGAATCAACCCAGTTTATGCTAATAAAACAGAGGTCACACATCAAGTCAGCTGTTATTGCAGGAAAGAAGGGTCATGGTCACAGGCAATTGATCTGGGGTCAAAGGCAGCTGAGCAGTAGGCTTTTCGGAGAGCAAGTCCTGGCTCCAGTGGGATGAGCCTTAGTGAGTTCCAGTTTTTTTGTTTTTGTTTTTTGAGCCTTGATTGTCCCATCTGTAAGGTTGAATGGCTTGGGCTAATTGTCCCCCTGAGATTTTAAAAAAAGGTTTTTCTCAGGCTGAACTTTCTCATGTAGAGCCCTGGGCACAGTTAAATCTTCTATTTGGGACACCTCTCAAGGGATTTCCAGATGGTCCTAGTGGTAAAGAACCTGCCTGCCAATGCAGGAGACATAAGAGATGTGGGTTCCATCTCTGGGTGGTGAGGATGCCACCTGGAGGAGGGCATGCAACCCACTTCAGTATCCTTGCCTGGAGAATCCCCATGGACAGAGGAGCCTGGCAGGCTACAGTCCATGGAGTCGCAAACAGTTGGACACGACTGAAGCGACTTAGCACATTTGTCAAGGGAAAAAAAAAATAAAATTTCTGATTTTGAGCTATGCTACATATTGGGTCTCTTTTAGCTATTTCCGGAAGGGGCCCTTCTTCGGCCTGGCCTGCTTCGCCAACATGCCGGTGGAAAGCGAGCTGGAGCGTGGCGCCCGGATGAAGTCCGTGGGCATCCTGTCTCCATCCTACACCCTGCTGTACCGGCACATGCACTTCCTGGAGAACCAAGTTCGGTGCGTGGCCCACAGACGGGGCGGGAGGCGGCGGGCCGGCGGGGGGATGGTGATGGGCCCTCGGGGTTAAAGGTCGTGCACCCATCAGAGCAGTAGGTGCCTCTCCGGGAACCTCTGTGGCCACATTTTACGCCTTTGGCGGTGGTCTTTATGTGTCATCCTGCGTCCTGCGTACTGATCCTTCATACTCGATTGAAAGCTGCGGTTGATTTTGCTTTCAGTTTATTTTAACACTATCATCCGTTTGGTTTAATCAGTTTGTTGACATGTACAGTGATCTTTGCTTCCCCTCAACCACAGTTATGACCTTTTTGCCCCAGGCAAATAGACTTTCAACTTTTCTAAAAATTTATTTTTAATGGAAAGATAATTGTTTGCAATGTTGTGTTAGTTTTTGCCATACATCAGCATGAATCAGCCATAGGCATACATATGTCCCCTCTCTCTTAAACCTCCTTTCCAACTCCCACCCTCAACTCTTTTAAGACCTCATCATTTATTATTTGGAGTAATCATTATCATGGAAGGGGATTAATAGGAAGGGAATTTTTAACAGAAGCTGCGAAACTGTTAATATTTTGTATTTTTTTCCATCATGTGAGTAACCTAATTTTATTTCAGATTTTGGGGGGAGAAATCTATCACTAATCCCTGAAGCACTGTTAAAATTTTAGCACATTTGCCTCTTTTCTGGTATGCATGTGTCTGTGTGTGTACTTTAAAAATTGTTTATAAACTTGGCACCATACATTATACATATTTTTACATCCTATCCTTTTAAAATATATCATTATTTTAATTTTTGACATAACTGTCTGTCTTGATCATTGTCTTTGAAAGAATATGAAATGTAGTTTGTGGGGAAAATGTTTATTATTTAAAAATTAGTTAAAAGTACAAATGAATTTTTAAAATTCTCCCAAATCTTAGCACTCAGTAAGATGCGATATTCATTGTCAATATTCAGTGACTGTCGTTCTAAAAAACATAATTTTCCAAAAGTAGGATTGGTTTAATGCATTTGTATATTTCAGAGGAAAAGAGGAAGTGAAACTGAAGAAATTGTCAAACTTTAAGTGAATATTTTTTTTCACTAAGTAAGATGTATTATTTCTTGGAATATTCCTCCCAAGTTAAGACAAAAGACTCTGAAAAACATGAAGCTACAGTATTATTCTTATTGAGAAATGGCATATATACTGTAAAGTGTACAAATCTTTGTGTAGGGGTCATTGGTGTTTTTAGGTTGTTTTAGGTGCAATCAGTCAGTTATCTTATACTTTTCCCCAGGACTCCTCCCCTCTTTTTTCTTAACTTTATATATTGTGAGGTTTATTACATTTAGTTCTGTAGTCATAATTCCCATGATTCTTAAGTCTCATTTATATGTTTACAGCCACATCCAGGGCTTAACTGTAACTTGCTGAGCTCCTCATACGTTTCTTGGTTGGTTGGATTTTGCCATCAAGCACTTTTTTTTGTCATAAAAGGATCATGGGTGGTGCCTTCTCTGAAATCTTGCATGCTTGATGGTGTTGGTCTTTTCCCTTTACTCTTGGCTAGGTATAGGATTCTTTAATCTTTTCTTTTCTCTTCTCAGGATACTATAAATATTGCTTTGCTGTCTCCTGATATTAGTTGCTTCAGAAAAGTCTCTTTTGTCTAGGTCCCTATAGATTCTTCATCTGAACAGTTTTTGAACTGTTTCTGAACTGTTTTTTTTTTTTTTTTTTTCCCCTGGAATAGTTCATCCTTTGATCTAGAGACATGACTTTTAATTTCAGGAACCTTTTCTTCTACTGTGAAACACTCAGCTTTTCCTCTGCATTTTTCCTTCTTCATGAACACCAGTTATGCTCAGGTTTTCTTACCATTGTCCTACGTATTTTTCATTTTGATGGTTTAAGAAAATTATTTATTCACCTTTGGCTGCACTGGGTCTCCTTTGCTGCGCGTGGGCTTTCTCTCATTGCGGCAAGCAGGGGCTACGCTGGTTGTGGTGCACGGGCTTCTCATTGCGGTGGCTTCTCTTGTCGAGGAGCACAGGCTCTCGGGTGTGAGGGCTTTAGTAGCTGTGGCACGTGGGCTCCGAAGCTGTGGCTCTCAGGCTCTAGAGCACAGGCTCTGCAGTCGTGGTACACGGGCTTAGTTGCTCCACGGCATATGGGATTTTCCCGGAGCAGGGATCGAACCCGTGTGCCCTGCATTGGCAGACGGATTCATAATGACTGGGCCACCAGGGGAGCCCCTGATGGTTATTCTAATAGCTGTCGAATGTTAGAGCTGTCCCATTAATCTACTCCATTATTCCCTGTGCTTGAGCGTTGGCATGTTTCTAGTTTTTTTTAACTGCTCCTCTGCATTTTGGATCTGTGATATATATTTTTCTGCATTTGAAATATTTCCTCAGTTTTGTGTCTCAGAAGTAATACTGAGGAAAAGAACATTTTTATTGGGATCTTGACACTTTTAAAAATTTATTACTCCTTTTGAAAAATTAATTTCCCAAGGAGGCAATACATTCTCATGGTTCAAAAGCCCAAAATTTTAAGGAGGTATTATGTTAGTTAGAGTCCTGGCTAAATGGTGGTAACAGAGGCCCTGAAATACGCTGGTTCAAATAAGACAGAAGATTCTTCTCCATGGAATGGTCTAGAAGTAGGCAGGTGGTCAGGGTGGGCAGCCTGCTGTTCCCACAATCATTCGGGGCCCACACTGCTTCTCTTATTATGCTGCCAGATCCTAGGAGAGATTTTTGTGTTCTCAGATGTCCTCACCTGTTCAGAGCTGCTCACCGTGTCTAGGTCTGCATTGCAGCCCACAGGTAGGAGGGAAAAGCCAGAAGTTCCATATGTAACTTCTCATAACCCACGGTCAAGTCTTCAGTCACAAAGACACACCTGACAGCAAAGGACACCGGGGAGGGTCGTCTCTAATCGGGTGGCCTTGTGACCAGTTAAAACTGTGGGCTCCTTTTCTGTATAGGAAGAAGAATGGTTTTAGGGGAAACTTTAGCAGCCTCTGCTTCAATTTGCCCCCCTGGATCTGTGTGTACTCTTCTTCCCACACACACAGCACATTCCTCCCATCCCGAGACATCAGAGTCTCATCCAGTTAATGTTGGCATCTAAAATCTAAGGTTTCTGTGCGATATGAGGCAATCAGGACGTGGTTCCTCTTATTTGTAAAAGCTGTGAAAGAACAGTCAAGTCCTCCACTCCCCACCTCCCAAATGCAACATAGAAAATAGAGTAGGAGCCATTTCAAACTCCTGTTTGAAAAAGGAGAATGAGAAATACGAGCGGTCGTTAGATCATAACGATAATGGAATTCTGCCCAGCAGGGATGGCAAAGACGTCTGGTAGTCACAGAGCAGGAGCTCCTGGCTATACCTTGGTTCTGTCACTAGAATCCCCTTGTCCATTTTCCTCCATGGCTCCCCGCTTTGCCTTCTAGGGGATTCTTTATCTGTTTCCCACTGTTACTGCTTTTAAATCAAGCTTTGGAGAACTTTGGAGAAAGCTGCATAGCTTAAGAACATGTTTCCTGAAGGTGTAGGTCTGGAAATCTAGTGATTTCTTTAAGGGACCAGAAAAGTCCCAGGCTTGTACAAGTCAAGCATGCGGCAGTCCAGACCCCTCAGAGCTCAGCAGGCTTCTGGTCTGTTTGCTTCCAGTCAGTTCCAGGTAAAAATAACCACTGCCAAACATCTCTTCTGAGTCTGAGCTTTTAAGTCAGTGGACTATGGAATAGTTACTGGTCTTTGCTTGTGGTCAACCCATCTTTGCCTCATTTTAATGGCAACAGTCTTGAGACTGTAGCCTAAATCTGATCTTTCTAAATGAACTGATGCTCATGTCTGGCAAAGAATTCTTAACTGGAGAATTTCTTGGAGGCTTTGAGAGAAATTCTTACCTCCTGCTTTTCGGGTCCAGAGAAATTGGTTTTTCCAGTCCCACTGGGTCCCAAATGTTTTGAATCGCAACTAGTTCATATTGTGGAACTGAGAATGTACACCCTTATGCTATATTTATTTCTGCTTGCACACTGACCAGTTCTTGCTTATTTTCATCTTAACTCTTGTAGTAGCTCATTAAAAACATCAAGGAGCCGTCAGAACTCTGTTTCTCACTGTTTGCCCTAAAGGCACAAGTTCAGATGACACATGGCTTGTCTTACAAGTTATTGATGTTCTAGCAAAGATTTTTTGCCGCAGTAATAACAAGGATTACCAGCTTGTCAGTCTGCAATTTTATTTTCTTACCATTTTCCCTTGCCAGCTGCTAAGCCAATGAACGATTGTTGATCATGGAAACTCATATCTAAATATCATTTTCTACTTTAGCTCAAGTCCAGGCTAAGTTGCTGTAAAAAAGAGACCCAAAATACAGTGACAGGCCTGGAGACAGAAGTACAACTTTCCTGGCATGATAATCCCAGAGAGAGGGAAGTAGTCCGGTGTGGTAGGCTTTGTTCCACTGGGTCATTTCGGGACCCAAGTCTTTCTGTTTTGTATCCTGCCATCTCCTACAATATTGTCCTCACCCACGTGGTAAAAACAGATTCCCCGTTAGCAGGTCATGTCCCAGGCTGCCGGAGGGGGAACAACGCAGAAATCTTAGAAATTGAACACATAACTTCTGCCCACATTTCATTGGCCAAGTTTTAGTTACTAGCCCCACTTAGGAGCAAGACAGTCTAGGAAATGGGGTATTTAACTGGCTGGTCATGTGACCAGCTAAAATTTGTAAGGTTCTATTACTAAGGGAAGAAGAGAGTGGCAGTATCAACCACTGGCATTAAAAAGCAAAGTGTTCAGTGAGTTCCCACATCCATCCAGTAATCCTGGTCATCACTGCTCATCTCCCATGCATTTTTCCTAAGTCTGTGTTTGTGTATATACAAATACAAATGTACGTTCTTATTTTCCCCCTTTCATACAAAAGGTAGCATATTATACATGTTATCTGCACCTTGCCTTGTTCATTCAACAATATATCTGGGAGATCTTTTCATATTCATACACAGAGACCTTCTTCACTGTTTATTACAGTTGTATTACAAAAGAACCATGCTTGCTTTATCAGGTCTCTTCAGTTCAGTTCAGTTAATCAGTCATGTCTGACTCTTTGCCACCCCCATGGACTGCAGCATGCCAGGCGTTCCCTGCCCATCACCAACTCCCAGAGCCTGCTCAGACTCATGTCCATCGTGTCAGTGATGCCATCCAACCATCTCATCCTCTGTCGATCCCTTCTCCACCTGCCTTCAATCTTTCCCAGCATCAGGGTCTTTTCCAACGAGTCAGTTCTTCGCATCAGGTGGCCAAAGTACTGGAGCTTTGGCATCAGTCCTTCCAATGAAGATTCAGGACTGATTTCCTTTAGGATTGACTGGTTTGATCTCTTTGCAGTCCAATGGACTCTCAAGAGTCTTCTCCAATACCACAGTTCAAAAGCATCAATTCTTCAGCACTCAGGTCTCTTACTTGGTCTTTTGTGTGGTGCTGCTGTACTGGATACCTATGAGCAAGTATCACTTCACACATGAGCAGTATATGTGTACATTAAGTTTCTAGAAATGAAATTGGTGATTCAAAAGGCATGTGTGCTGGGGTCCAGCCCCAGCTGATCCAGGGTATTTGAAGGGGAGACGGAGTCGGCCACTATTTACATATTTATCAAAGATATAAAGAGTAATAGAATAAAGATAGCTTAGTAGGAAAATTCAGTGGAGAAAAGAGGCTGAGTAGCTTGGTTTACGCGGGAGACCAATAAAACTTCAAGACAAGAAGTTTGCACCACTTACGTAGGCCGCAGGTGCCCTCTCGAATAGCAGAAGGTGCCCCACCCTAGACACCTTCTCGAGTGGGTCTTAGAAGCCCAGGCGTAATTAGTAAGCATGGTGGGTTCCGCGCTCCAGATGGAGACTTCAGCCAGAATGTGAAAAGAATGACATGGGGAGACCAAGCGCTGGTGAGCAAGGCCCATAGCTTTATTTTTAACAGGGGCTTTTATACCCTAAGTTACACATAGAGGATAATAGGGGATGCAAAGTCAGCAGTTTTTGATCCTTATCAAAAACCAGGGTTTCTTTCCTGCAAATTTATCGTATACAAATGGTTTAGGTGATTTACATCATCTTCTGGCCAGAAGGCCTATTAACATTTTATGACTCTTGACAAGGACTTATCAACAAAGACTTATTTTCTCTAAGAGTAATTATTTTAAGGTTTGGCGCCATCTTCCGAAGATAAAATTGCATTCCTATAGGGCAGATGTGTAATGGGTTTACAACAAAGGAAAGAATTTATTACCTTAAGGGTCTAAAGTTACTACCACCAAGGCCACTACTTATTTTTTGTACATACCAACTGTATTAATTAATACATATTCAAGGATACAATACAGGAGATGTGAAAACTTGGCAACAAGCATTGGCTCATCAATGAAATCCTTTACTAGTTTATTCTGACAGCTTCTAACTCTCTGAGAGGCTCTAAGCTATTTGAACATCTTAAGCTTCCCGTGCCTCTTGAGGCTGGGAGACTGTAAACAATCGTATGCATAGCTGTAGGAGTCCGGGTAAACTTGTCAGGTGAGTTAGAGAGCCATCTGAGGGGTTTGGATTTAAACACTCCTAATTGCCCATGAACTTTATTAATTGGAGCTGTAAGTTAACTCTTTGACAGAGCGAGATGGTGGTGGGGGACAGCCCCCAGTAGAGTCAGAGGTGAGAGCACAAAGCAATAAAGTAGGCAGACTCTGGTTTTTGGGGATTAGATGCTCGAGAATATCCGGGGGGACTCCTGAGGCTCGATCCCGCCTTTGCGTATGCCGAGCCTCCTTCCTCATGACCTTTGTCACGAGTGGAATGCCTCACCAGCTCCCGACACATGTGTATTTCTAATTTTAATACTGTCAAATTGCTTTACACAGAGATTGTACCATTTTGCATGCCCAGCAGTAATGCAGGAGAATACTGTTTCCTCACAGCATTGCCCACACTAAAATACAACTTTTGGATTTTTGGCATTCTGATGCATAAAGCACAGTTGTTGCTGTTCTCTAAGTCATGTTTGAATCTTTTGTGACCCCATGGACTGTAGCCCACCAGGCTCCTCTCTGTCCATGGGATTTCCTAGGCAAGAGTACTGGAGTGGGTTGCCATTCCCTTCTCCAGGGGATCTTCCCAGACCAGGGATCAAAACCACATCTCTTGCATTGCAGGCAGATTCTTTGCTGTCTGAGCCACCAGGGAAGTCCATAAAACACATTATAAATTTACATTTTTCTTAGGAGTGAGGACAAGCTCCTTTTATGTGCTTGAGCTATTTCCATTTCTTTTTCCGTGAACTGTTCCTAGCCTTTGCTATGTTATTTTTTGGTCATTGGTCTTTTCGTATTAATTTCTAGTTCTTTGTATAGTATGGAGATTTTCTTCTTTGTGATATAAATGGAAAATATTTTTCCACTTTTTCATTTGTCTCTTTTAAAACATTATTTGTTTATTTAGGCCGTGCTAGGTCTTTGTTGCTGCCTGGGCTTTTCTCTAGTTGCTGAGAGTGGCGGTTGCTGTCTCGTTGGGTGTGCAGGCTTCTCACCGCAGTGACTTGTCTTGTTGCAGAGAACAGGCTCATAGAGCGGGTGGCTTCAGCAGTTGCAGCTCCTGGGCTCCAGAGCACAGGCTCCATATTTGTGGCACATGGGCTTTGGTGCTCCATGGTATGTAGGATCTTCCCAGATCAGGGATCAAACCCAGGTCTCCTGCACTGACAGGCGGATTTGTTACCACTGAGCCACCAGGGAAGCTGCTGCCATTTGTCTTTTCACGTTCCTTTTTTTTGTTGTGCAGATTTTTCTTCATTTTCTTTTTTTCTTCACTGAATTCAATACTTTTATATGGCTTATAGATTTTGAATCATAACTAGAAAGGTTTTCCAGCTTGATGATTAAAGAGAGCTCAGGTAACACAAAGAGAAGGACTTGCATGAGAGCGTATGAGGAAGAGAGAAAGCATGGTGATAAAAGCCCAGGTGTAGCCAGGGATAATACATGATTGTGGCAATGACTTCTGTAAAAACTAACTAGACTTGATTTTCTAAAATACTCCATCTATGTTTTATACTTATTTTTACATATCTTAACCTTTTTTTGTTAGTATTTCATCCACAACTCTTGACTTCTCTATCTCCCTAGTCTTTGCTATGATTCTTTTTTTATTAATCAGAAGATATTGGGGAACTATTTTATAATTGTAAAGGATTAGTTAGAAAAATGAGGGCATGTTATAAAATAAAAGGGACTTAAACACGTAACCACATTTTTGATCTTGCTTAGATCATGATAGGATCTACCAACTGTAAAATAACATTTAGGGGACAGTTGATATAATTTGAAAGTGGACTGCTTATTAGTTTGTGTTAAAGGCATTATTATTTTGATGGGTGAGATAATGGCATGATAGTTACATTATTTTTAAAGATTTTATTAGTTAGAGATGCATACTGATGTATTTATGGGTAAAATGTTATAAGGGATCTGCTTTAAAACATTTCAGGAAAAAGAGTAATGGGCATTGGGGAGGATAAAGTATAGCTGTAACAACCATATTGATCAAATATTGACTTTTGTTGAAACTAAGTGGTGGATAATGGGGTCTATTATTCTCTTCTTTCTACTTTGTGTGTATGTTTGAAATTTTCCATATTGAAAAATTTAAAAAGACTAAATAGAAAATTAACATAGAGTTATTACAGAAAACTGAAAAACGGGCAAAGGCTAACAGGTTAAAAACGAACATGATCCCACAAGCCAGACCTATCTGCTGTTAACATTCATATCCTCCTGGTCTTTTTCCCATGTGTAAATATGTACATACACATTAATTTTTTAAAAAAGAACATTGAGGTCACTCAGTGTCTAAATTTTCTAACTGAAAGATATTTAACCTTTTAATGTATCGTGAATAATAGTCCTTATCATCATTCTGGTGGTTTCCAAGAATTTGGGGAAGATCCCCTGGAGTAGGAAATGGCAACCCACTCCACTATTCTTGCCTGGAGAATCCCATGGACAGAGGAGCCCGGTGGGCTACAGTCCACGGGGTCACGAAGAGCTGGACACGACTGAAGTGACAGAGCACAGCACGTAAGCATTTCAGTGTATAGATGTATCACAATTTAACTGTTTCACTGTTTTATTTTTAAAATTTTTTTTTTGATGTGGACCATTTTTATAGTCTTTACTGAATTTGTTACAATATCCTCTTTTATGTTTTGGTTTTCGGGGAGTCATGTGGGATCTGAGCTCCCCGACCAGGGATGGAGCCCACACCCTCTGCCCTGGAGGTAAAGCCTTAACCCTGGACCACCAGGGGAGTCCCTGCTTCACTGTTTTTGGGCTTTGAGGTTGTTCTTATTTTTCACCCCCATGAACATGAATATCCTTATGAACAAATGATTGTTCGTATCCACATACAGATCTTTAGGCCTTGATCCTGGAAATGGAATCATTGGGTTGGAGGGTACATCCAGGGTATGCAGTTTTTACGCAAATTTCAAGTGCCCTTTCAGAAAGATAGTACTGCACCAGCGATAAACGGGAGTGCCTGCTTTTCTGTACTTGCAAGGCCAGAAGACAGAGTGGTTCAGACCGGTCATGAGTGTCAGGAGTGAAGAAGTGTCACTGCTGTGCAGAGGGATCCCTGATGCTTACACTGGGCGCATGATGGCCCGGTGTGCTGAGGGAAGGCAGGGTTAGTCGCAGTGAGTGTCGGTGTGGCCGTACAGCCTATGCCATGTTAGTGAAGGGGCTTAAGCAGCAACTCAGTGTCTCTGGTTCTTGAGAAGAATCCTTGATGTGGCCCAGAACCACAGCTCAGATCAGTAGCACAGACTGCCGGTTACTGTCTCATTTTTATGATGTCATGTCTCGTGGGCAGTTCCCATGGATGCTTGGCCTGTGCTTCTTCATCTCTGCATCGTATAGATCACCCTCCGGAATCATCTTTGAAACCCAGCTTATCATCTAAACTCTCAGGCTTGTTTTAGTACTTTTTGGTTTATCTTGGTGTTATGGTTTGATAATCATTCTTGCTCATTGCAAAATCTATGTTGTGTTTAGATTTTGAGGCCTTCATAAAACGGCTGTATAACACGTATCTGGGAACTGCCAATTTATATGTATGTCTGTGTCCGTTTCCATACTCCATGTCATTGCTTCATTCTGTTCCATCAGCCAGTGGTATCTTAGGCTGTCAGAGGACAGGATTCTGAAACTACCTTTTAGTGTAAGAGATTCTAACTTCATAGTGAGCTTTTCTTTAGACTCTTGGTTTAAGTATAGAGTTTAATGGAGTCAAACAGGTAAGACTGTTAATTGAGAAGCAAATCAGCGAACAGTGAACCTAGAAAACATAGCCAAGATAATAGTATTAAAAACACAACAAAATGCTTCCCACTGTTCCTTTTAAGGAAATTAGGTCCTAATAAAAATACCCTTGAACTTAATTGTCTACATGCTATTTTGTTAGTAATCAAGCTTTTGTCTCTTTGACATATCCTTGAAGGGTGTCTAAAGTCTGCCATCTTCTCAGAATAGCTGGACACAGCGTGGCCTTCATGGGTTTCCCATCTAGACTGTGAACATTTCTAAGAGGGAAAGAAAGGATTATAGGGACTTCCCTGGTGGTCCAGTGGTTAAGATTCCACACTTCCAATGCAGGAGGTGTGGGTTTGATCCCTGGCCGGGGAACTAGATCTGACATGCTGTGCAGCACAATAAAAGAAAACCAGAAATGATTATAAGCACACACACCCTCAGAGTCATTTATTATTACCTCACACAACTGCTTCCTTGTACTCCCTCCCAAGTAGAGAGCTATCACTCAGAGAGGAGTTTATTTTAGTAATGAATTTTTGGGGTATACTTGATGATTTTTTTATTTGTTTGTTTTTAAAATGTAAATTTGCCTAAAGGTCTCTTCCAGGGCTTGCCCTGAATCTTCCCATTTCCCCACTGTTTCCAAGCCTTCCCTGGGCGCCTGGCTACACTCTGCCCATATGCTGAGGAGGAAGGAACCTAGTTTTTGTGTGCTGTGCTCAGTCCCTCAGTCATGCCTGACTGTTCGCAACCCTGTGGACTGCAGCCCGCCAGGCTCTTCTGTCCGTGGGATTTCCTAGGCAAGAATAGTGGAGTGGGTTGCCATTTCCTCCTCGAGGGCACCTTCCCACCTAGGAATCAAACCCATGTCTCCTGCACTGGCAGGCGGATTCTTTACCACTGAGTCACCTGGGAAGCCCGCCAGGTGTTCCATAAGAAGCTGAAATATATCGCAAACTGTCCTGGGCACTTTTTCTGCTCAGCTCCGTTTACACCACCATCATACTGCGGTGGTACTGCTATCTACGGGAAGAAAAGCAGATTTGGGAAAGTTCAGTAATGTCACTGAGCTCTCACGGTGACAGAGTGGCAGCTGTAGCCTTACATCAGGAGCCGTTGGTCCCTCTGGAGCAGGGATGGGTGGGGCGCAGCAGGGTGCCTGGTGGACAGTGCAGATCTTGAATCTGAACATTGCATGACGGCGTTTGGGCGAAGCCAGCAGCGACAGGCTGGGGGCATTGCCCTCCAGTCACCATTGTGCCAGGGCCAGCTGTAATTAGAGAAGCCTCCGCTGGCGCAGTAAAGCTCTATTTTGATTCTTTCATTGTAGTATGATGGAAATTGTACAGTTCTAAGGTAATTTAAATGAACTAAAAAAGTTTTAGTTTTTTATTTTCCCCCTTCTGTTCGTGTCCTAAGGCTGCTGTAACAAAGTACCACAAACTAGGTGATGACTGAGAACAACAGAAATGTATTGTCTCACAGTTCTGGAAGCTGGAAGTCTAAAATCAAGGTGTTAGCAGGCTTGGTTTCTTCCCAGGGCTCTGAGAGAGAAGCTGGTGGTTGCTCCTCTCCTGGCTTCCAACAGTCTTGGCTGTTCCTGGCTTGTAGATTTATCACTCCAACCCTTGACTTGCACGCGGGTTCTTGTGTGTGTCTGTGCGTCCAGATTTCCCCTTTTGCAAAGATACTGGTTGGGACTTTCCTGGTGGTCCAGTCATTAAGATGCCACACTTCCACTGATGGGGGCACAGGTTTGATCTGTGGTTGGGGCACTAAGATCCCGTATGCAGCGCAGTGTGGCCAAAAAATAAAAACCAAAGACACCAGTCTTACTAGATTATGACCGCATTTTAAATTCAGCCTCTCTCACACTTTCAGTAAACATAGTGCCTAAATGGTACCCATGGGCCTCCTGTGCTTGACCCCAAGGCAGGACTGGATTCGCCATTAACCAAATGGTCCAGGGCCTTAATGTAGCTTTCTTGGCTTTGGGATCAGTTGACAGAATTACCCACAGACAATCTCCTTGTGCAGGATGGGGTTGGGGGAGAAGAGGTCTTGTGCTCTTTATTACTTGGTTCAAACATAAGCCCTCATGACCTCCAGTAGTTGTTTTCCATTATGTGAGACGTTGAAGAGTACGCTTCTTCTTATTCTTTGACAACAGCAAAGCAAGAAGACAAACTTGCTTTCTAAACAAAGACAAACTTGCTTTGAAACATCTGTGGTCTTCCAGGTTTCCCCTTCTCATCACCAACAGCCATTCTCTGGGAAGCATCCTTCGCTCCAGAACAATGGACATTAGTTAATAATAGTCTGTTAATTCCTCCTGTTTCCCATGAGAAGGAGCTTGTGTCCACAGCACTGTCAGGGAGTTTCAGAGCCTATCTTAGAGCTTTTGCTAAGGAACTTGTAATATTGAAGGAAGTGTCCTAGGCAGCCTCTGGAAGGGAGGCTTTTAGTTTATCCAGGCTTGTATTGCTGCCCCTGGGGCCGGGGAGTGAGTGGCAGGGCTGTGGTCCGAGCTGTTCTCACTGTGCGCATGTCTCGTGCAGACATCAGCTGGAGACCCCGGGTCATTACTCTCACCTGGCTGCCTTCTATGAGGACAAGAAGGGGGTGCTCCACGCCGGTCCGGGGAGAGGTGGCAGCCTGCCCCCCGTCTACTGGCTGCCTTCCATCCACCGATACATGTACCCCGAGATGAAGGTAGGTCAGCCAAAGTCTCACGCAGTCCTGGGCTTGGGTCTGGGGACAGTAGTTGCTGATTGTTGTTTTCATGAATAAGGAAATTTGTGTCTTGGGCTAACACCCAAAGTCTGCTTTTGATAGAACAGGATTGTAACCTCAGCATTTGGTTCTTATTTAAAACATAAGGCAGGTTATCTTAACGTGCTTTCTAATACTTCCGTAATGGCGGTGCAGAGCCACATGGAGGGCCCAGTTGTGGTGACTCCTGGGGTGATGCGTGGATCTGATTCTCGTGATTGCTTCAGTTTTAAAGGCAGACAAGTGAACTAAAAATGAAGCATTTCCACAGTTGAGATATTTCTTAGTTACCGTATTTTTGATATTACTTTACTGTGTATTTTTTCTGAATTACTTTGTACTAGAATATGTTTATTTACCATTAACCAAAGACCCAAGCAAGCGGTAGGAGGGTACAAAGAGCCTCCCCCTTCCCCTCTTCCCCCAGCTCTGCCCTCCCCCTCCTCATCCCCCTCCTCCTCCATCTGCCTCCTCCTCCTCCACCTCCTCCCTCTCCCTCCTCCTCCTCCATCCCCCTCCTCCCTCCCCCTCTTCTTCCCCTTCCTCCTCCTCCATCCCCCTCCTCTTCCCCCTCCTTGTCCTCCTCCATCCCCCTCCTCCTCCCCCTCCTTCTCTTCCCCCTCCTGCTCCTCTCCCTCCTCCTCCTCCATCTCCCTCCTCCTCCATCCCTTCCTCCTCTTCCATCCCCTCCTCCTCTTCCTCCATCCCCCTCCTCCTCTCCATCCCCCTCCTCTTCCTCCACCCCCCTCCTCCTCCACCCCCCCCTCGTCCACCTCCTCCTCCATCCCCCTCCCCCTCCTCCATACCCCTCCTCCTCCCCCCCTCCATCTTCTACCCCTCTCCTCCTCTAACCCCCTCACCTCCTCTAACCCCCTCACCTCCTCCCTCCCCCCTCACCTCCTCCCCTCCCCATCTTCCACCCCCTCTCCTCCTCTAACCCCCTCCCTCCTCCTCCACCCCATCTTCCTCCTCCATCCCCTCTCCCCTCCCCTACAGGTGGCCACAAGATACTTCAGTGGAAATTTCAGGCTCCCTGGTAGAGAAATTATACTGTGACTTTGAGAGGACTCTGAGAAGGTATCTTGGAAGAGGCATTTGAGGTATTTAACTAGGGGAAAGTGAGGGATGCTAACTCCAGGCTGAGAGAAGGCATGAGCCACAGTGGGGGCCGTGGTCCAGCACTCTGTCAGCACCTTCTGTGAGTTAGACGTTCTGCTGACTCTCTATCTGTATCTGTTGCAGCACTCTTTAAAGTGGATTTTTTTTTAATCCATGTTTTACAGATAAACCAACTGAGGTTTTTAAAGATTCAGTGACTTGCTTAAGGCCTTACAACTAGTAGGAGATAGAGCCAGGATATTAACACAGGCCTGGTGCCAAGGCCAGTGCTCAGTCCTCCCACTCCATTGCCTGTGGGGATGTGCATGAGAAACCACAGGGCGAGTTCATGGGTGTGAGAAGACTGGTTTGACTGTGACGAATATCAGTGTCATCTGGCCAGGAGAAAAAAGTGGAAAAATAGGTTGCAATCAGATTGGAAAGAACCTTAACTGTTAGACCATGGTATTTGAACCTGAATAAGTACCAGTTAGGGTCTCGTTAGGAAAACACAAACTATGCCAGGTATTTCAGACTGATTCAATACAGAGAATCAGTAATTCAGGAATTGGAAAACCAAAGTCACAGAGAGGTTACAGAATAACCTAAACACTAGAAATACAGACAGTGGCTACCACCCTATATAGTTATCTGTTGCTGCATCACAAGTTGCCCTCAAATTAATGGTTTAAAACAGTGAAAGTCGCTCAGTCGTGTCCGACTCTTTGTGACCCCATGGACTACACAGTCCATGGAATTCTCCAGGCCAGAATACTGGAGTGGGCAGCCTTTCCCTTCTCCGGGGGATCTTCCCAACCCAGGGATCGAACCCAGGTCTCCCACATCGCAGGCAGATTCTTTACCAGCTGAGCCACATCTCTCAGTTTCTGTGAGTCAGGGATCCAGGCTTTGCTGGGCCCTCTGCAAGACTGTAGTCAAGGTGTCCCTCATGATTGGGGGCTTATCTGACAGCTCGACTGGGGGAATATCCACTTGTGAGTTCACATGGTTGTTGGGAGGATTGAGTTCCTTGAGGCCTGTTGGACTGAGAGCCTTGCTGACTTTTTTAGTGCCTGCGGCAACAAACACACACGTTGGGTCTCTCCAACATGATGGTTTCCTTCATCAAAGCCAACCCGTGAAAAAGTCTGCTGGCAAGGTGGAGGTTACAATCTGTTGTATTAATTGTGGAAGTCACAGCGCTGTAGTGTTGCCATGTTCTGGTGGTTAAAAGCAAGTTACTCAAGAGGAAAAGAGGATTGCGTAGATAGGCAGTAGATAACCAACGAGTGGGGGAGGGGTTGGTGGTGTACCTGGGCTTCCTGCCATGCATTCCCAGGGCTGGAGTAAGAAAGAGGGGAGAGTGACAGGAAGTGACATCTGAACTGCAGGAGCTCAGAGGAGGGGCTCTGCGGAGGTGGTTCTCAGACCACTTAGGGAGGCACCACCTGGGCGTGGTGTGGGCAGGGATGCCAGGAATAGCTGGAGTCTAGAATGGAGGTGTCCTCTGCCCCTGGAGAAATACCAGCGGAAGCTGGACCCTGGAACTAGAAGCTTCCTCCTGCCCTCCAGTCTCCAGTCACTGCCCGCCATTGGTAGAACCTAACAGGTAGCCACGGGCATAAGAGTCTAGGAAATGTAGTTTGAAGATTTCCCGGGCATGAGCTGCGAGGCAATAACTAAGAAGCTGTCAGAGGATCATTAGGGCAGTTCTGGGCCTGTATTGATGAAAACCTACTTTCTTTCTCTTCACTCCTAACTCTGACCCCCTTTTTCCTTCTGAGTTCAAGACTGTCTCCAAACCCACAGGGAGGTGACCAGCATCTGACCTGGCTGCCCTGTATTCCTCTCCCCAAGATGCCAAGAAGGGGACCAGAGGGAGAAAAAGTGAAATCGCCTCTCTTTTTTGCCTTATTGTGGGCAGCTCATTAGCAGGCATGTTAAACCCTGGGAGATGCAGGGAAAAGGGTACTAATAGGTTGCAGGTAGAAATGTGAACAGTCTTCTTTTAAAAAAACAATTTGTTAGTGCCTTATTAAAATTCAAAATATTGCACCCTTTGATCTGATAGTCCCACTCCTTAGGATCTGTCTTCTCTCTGTTAACCACCGGCGTGTCATGATGTCTGTATGAGCGTGTTTAATTCAATATTGTTCAGAGTGGCAGACAAATAGAACACTCCGTATATTACACAGCCATTCGGAGTAATGAATTAGAGCATAACCAGTGGACAAGGGATGCTCTACTAGGAAGTACTGTGAGAGAATAGCAAAGAGCTGAGAACTATGTGATGTCATCACTTCTGTAAAATAATCACTGCCTTGGGTATGTACAAACATGTAGATATATTCATATATGAACATATATACATATATGTATCCGCATACATATATGTATCCATGTCCATATACATATATGAATGTGGGAAAAAAACATGGATGGTTGCGATGTAGGTTATTAACACGTATTACCTTGGGGTGAGGTGGGTTTGGAGGGACACTGCTTGTATATGTAAAAGAGGAAAAGACCAGGGGTGGGAAATGACAGTACTAATGAACATGGTATATTTGATAGCCTATTCAAATATATCACATATGTGTACATACGAAGAAATTGTTATGTAACCTTTCTATTGAAATATAACATGTTGCAACTGGTTGAAAAGCTGTAAGTTTATAGGTCAATGAATTTTTTTACAAAGTGAACAGATATATAAAGAAAATTTTAAAATAAACTTATAAAGTAGAGGTCAGATCTTAGAGGGAAGGAAAAACCTGGAAGGTGAGAGGAAGGCAGGGTTGATGGAGACCTCTCTGAGAGGCCCAACAGCAGCTAGTAAATGCTCCCCCAGGGAAATAAGGAACTGAGAGAGAAGTCGGGGGACTGAGCCCCAGGAGTGGATGGATTTCCTAGGGGGATGAAGGTGGAAGGTGAGGGATGAAGTGTGAATCCGAGGGACCTACCAGCGACAGTTAGGGAGTAAGAAGAGGATGGGGTGCCTGACATGAAAAGTTGGAGGGAAACCTAAAATTAGGAACTGTGCAAGTCCAGAAAAGAAGGTTCTCTGTAAAAGCTCCAAGGCCAGAGAAGGGAAATGTGTTGAGGTGAAAGCACAGAAGTCTGTTGTGTCCTGCAGTCGGGGTGCAGCCTCGGGCTGCGTCTCAGCAGCTGGGCTGCTGCCCATTTGCCCTGGCACAGGCCCTCCCCCATTCCCCAGCTGCTTGTTCCCAGAAAGCAGCTTGTTCTCACACCTCAGGGCCTTTGTACGCCCTCCTGCAGCCCCCTGCCCCTCTTTCATCACAGCTCTCATCAGGCTGGTTGCTTAAGCGCTTGTGTGCCCGCTTCTTCCACTGGCTTGTAAACTACACACTTTGGCCTGGAAGTGAGCTTCCAAAACACTCACAAAGCGCTTGGCTTGAAGCCTGGTGTCTTGTCAGTGACAGTTGTGTCATGTGGCTTTCCCATGTGCCAAGTGTTGCACACGACTTTTCTCAAGTGGTCCTTCTAGCCATATGAGGGATGTGATGGAATATCCCCATTTTACAGGTAAAGAAAGTGAACCAGAAACGTGGGCTGGCTTTCCTGAGGTCTCCCTGTCAGTAAAGGGCAGAGCAGAACCCCGGCCTCCGACTTCCCCTGGGTTAGACAGAGCTCATGCAGTTGCTCCTGGAATATGTCTTAGCTCCTCTGCGCGCCTGGGAGGCGACCCTCAGAGTTGAGAGGGGCCCTGGCATCCAGCACTGAGAGGAGGCAGGGGTGGAGTTGGGACAAGGAGGTGGAGTTAGGCATGGGGGTGGGGTTATGTGCAGGGGGTGGGGTTATGTGTAGGTGAGTGGGGTTAGGTGCAAGGGTGGAGTTAGGTGCAGAGGGTGGGGTTAGGCACAGGGAGGTGGGGTTTAGGTGCAGGGGGTGGAATTAGGTGCAAAGGGTGGGGTTAGGCACAGGGAGGTGGGGTTTAGGTGCAGGGGGTGGAGTTAGTGCAGAGGGTGGGGTTAGAGTGCAGGGGGGTGGGGCTAGGTGCAAGGATGGAGTTAGGTGCAGTGGGGTGGGGATAGGTGCTGGAATGGGGTTAGGGGCTGGGAGTCCTTGTGCCAGTGGGGTAACCTGTAATCTGTTCCCACATGTCACCTCCCACGGAAGCTGGTTCCCTGTATATTTGAGATGTCACCTAGGACAGTTAGTTCATCCTTTCCTTCCTCCCTGTGCTTAGTCACTTTGGGAGCTGAATGGTCTCACTAAGGTGTGTGTCATCCCAGAGAGACTCAAATATTACAATACAGCTTCTCTTCCTCTGCACCGCTTCCCCAGATGAAGTAGTTAATGATCCTAAACTCTCACTTCGGTGCATTCGGGGAGCTGCTAAATGATACAATTCTAGTTTAAAGATAAGACTTTCAAAGTGAAAAATACCGTTTTATGTAGAAGTACCCATCCCTTAGTGTATCTGTTTAGTTATACCTTGGGTCATTTTTGGTGGGGAGGAGTAGTTAGCACACACTTATATTGCATATTTTTCACAATATTTCTAACAAGTTATTCCTCCCTCCCCCTCCCCCACCTCTGTTAATTTTTTCAGATCACACACCCAGCTGGCTGCATGTCTCAGTTTATTAAGTTCTTTGGCGAACAGATCCTCATCCTTTGGAAATTTGCCTTACTTCGAAAGCGCATTTTGATATTTTCTCCCCCTCCAGTGGGCGTTGTATGCTATAGAGGTAACTAGAAGCCAAGGTCAGGGACTCTGCCCAAGCTCCCTGAGACAGAAACTGCCCCATTCTTTCCATTGTTGACCAAGGTCAGAGAGATTGATCCGTATCAGGGGCTCACTGCTTTGAAGCCCTGGAGGACCGCGGTTGGATTGATATCGTAGAATGTGGACTCTGGCAATAGGGAAGATGGATCGGGTGGCAGATGAGAGAAGGGCCTGGATTAAAGCAGAGAGGATGGATTCCAGATATAAAAAGAGAAAGCTGGCAGAGACTGGTGTCAGATTGGGTTGTAAGGTTCTGATGTGTGTGAGAGGTCAGGGCGGAAGAGTCTAGGATGACAAGGAAGGTGAGGGGTAGTGTGATAGAGTCCACTTGGACACTACATGTGTGTGGTGCTCTGAGAGCTTCTCGAGGTGGACGCTAGGCAGTGGTCTAGTTGGGTCAGGACCTTGGGGGGCAGCCTGGGCTGTCTGTGCCGCCACTTGGAGAGAGTGTGAATCAGGAGGGATGTGTCAGCTTCGAAGATGCTGGCCCGGGGAGGTGAGCCAGAGGAAGAGGAAGACAGAGGAGGCTGAGGGGCACAGACAGAAGAGGGGAGGGGACCAGGAGAGGCAGGGGTTGCCGTGGGCAAGGGTTCTGAGAGGGGTAAGGTCACCAGTACCACATCCTAAGCAAGATCTCCTGAGAGAAAGACTGACCCGTGTCTGAATGGAGACCCTAGTGATGCTGGCAGCCTGGGAGGTAGGGGGGCAGGCTGGGAGGGGGACCCCGGGCGCCCTCACTTCCGCTGTCCCGCCAGTGTACTGCTGCTGCTGCCTGGCCAACGTCTCTCTGCCTGGCATTGGGGGCACCGTGCCGGAATCCAAGCCTTTCTTCTACGTGAACGTGGCCGACATCGAGACCCTGGAGGTAGAGGTGTCTTATGTGGCCTGTGAGTACGGGGCCCGCCCATCCCTGGCACCACCGCCTCCCCGGGGTCCCTGGTTCCCTGTAGGGCCACCCTGCGGGGGGTCCCCACCTCCTGAACCCCGGCTCCCGCAGGCACCACGGAGAAGATTTTCGAGGAGAAGCGGGAGCTCTACGACGTCTACGTGGACAACCAGAACGTGAAGACGCACCACGACCACCTGCAGCCGCTGCTGAAGATCAACAGCGCCGACCGGGAGAAGTACCGGCGGCTCAACGAGCAGAGGTGAGGCTGGGGGAAGGGGAGCCGCCCCTGTCCAGACATCCGAGGGGCTCTGGTCCAGCTCCGCTGCCTGCCGCCTCTTCCCTCTGTGCACATTTTTTGCCCATCTGCCCAGGGAGCGGGGGTTGAGGAAGCTCCCCACCTATACTGATGGGCAGCAGGCATGCCTGGGCTGACTCCTTTCTGGTGGCCTCTAGAATCTGTGAAGCCCAGAACAGCACGCTGGTATCAGGGGTGGGATAAATGGCTTCATGGCCTCACCCCAACTGTATGACAATTAGGAAAGGCTGTCCGTCGTCCTGGATTACCCAGGGCCAGGCCCAGCCCTGGACTCCAAGCCCTGTGCTGCCCCTTCTGTCCCTGCCTTTGGCCGGGGCAGCGGTGGGGGTGTTGCTCTGGGTTTTCAGCCTCCTCCTTGAGAGGCAGTGACCCATGCAGATGCCCACCCAGTGACCTAGCCTGGGACCTGGGGGTCCTTGTAGCTGCGCCAGAAGCTGATGGTCATCTCCTTCCCAACAGGCAGATGCTGTTATATTCCCAGGAGGTGGAAGAAGATTACAACCCTTGTGAAGAGGACCTCTTTGTGCTGTAAGTCAGCCTGGGTGGTAGTCATGGGCCTCCCTGAGGGTCCCTTAGCACTTGACAGCTTTAGCCTGGATCCCTCCTGTGTTGGGCTTCCCTGGTGGCTCAGCGGTAAAGAATCCGCTTGCCAGTGCAGGAGATGCAGGTTCGATCCCTAGGTTGGGAAAATTCCCTGGAGGAGGAAATGGCAACCCACTCCAGTATCCTTGCCTGAGAAATCCCATGGACAGAGGAGCCTGGCAGGCTACAGTCCATGGCATCACAGAGTCAGACACAACTTAGCAACTAAACAGCAATTACCTCTTGTATTATGTGCTGCAGTGCAAGGATGCCCTTTATTGCCCTTAGAGCTGGGTTCCACAGAGTCAGCCTGAGCCCCAGAATGCTGTTAGGGGCACCCAGAAGAGTTCAAGAGCAGGGAAAGGTTATTAAGAGAAATGGGAGCCCCAGGAGTCGTCTTCCTATTGGTCATTTACACCCAGATGTCCGCTGCATACAAGCTGTCTCTCAGGATGTGGGGGCTTGTCATCCATTGCTGCCTTTGAATAGAGCACTTCCTTGTATGGAATATTATGGGATCATAAAAAACTTAACTCTTGAATTGAATGACATTTCTTTCCCCCCAGAGCAGTTGGTCGGGATCAGAACCGTGGCCTCTATACCTTTAAGGCATTGATTTCATTCATAAACAGCTGTGTTTAATAGTGCCAGGTGGTAAGAACAGAAATGTAATTGGACCGGAAACAGTTCTGCCAGCTTCCTGTCTTGGGATGGGGAGTAGCACTTGCAGTTAGAACTGTTTCTGCCTTTGAGCATCTGCCTGCAATGTGGGAGACCTGGGTTCAATTCCTGGGTCAGGCAGTTCCCCTGGAGAAGAAATGGCATCCCACTCCAGTATTGCCTGGAGAATCCCATGGACAGAGAAGCCTGGCAGGCTACAGTTCATGGGATCGGGAGAGTCGGACACGACTTAGTGCTGGCTTTTGATGTTGCAACAAAGGTGCAGAACTTTGATTCTGATCAAGTGTACTTTCTAATGCACACCTGCTGTTGAGATGTAAAAGTATCTGGGAGCTGAGCGGAGAGCTGAGCAGAGTCTCCTCAAGGCTTTTGAATCTCTGTTGAATCTGAAATTCCTCACCGCCCAAAGCTGCTTGGGGCACTGAGCACCTTGCTCTGTGGAATACAGATGAAAAGTCTAGACTGTTACGTTATCAGACCATATCTGAATACGGCTCATATATTCATATAGAACTATAAGTCAGTGACACTCAGATATGCCCTGTGCAAATTAAAACAAAAAAGCCATCCAAGTATTGATTTCTAACATAATTCCACAGTGGTAAGAGAACAGACTGTACGATTTCAATACCTTTAGACCATGAAATTTTTGTACCTCATTTTCCCTGGATATGTTCCAGTGTCTCCTGGTTTATAGTCTGTGGGAACTTGAATAGAATTTGTATCTTACTGTTAGGTGAAAATTGTGTAAATCTTAATTACACTGAATTGGTTCATAGTGTTTTTCCGGTCTACTATATCCTTCTACTTTTCTGTCTATTCATTCTAGTAATTTTTGAGAGTTTGATATTGAAACTCCAACTAAAAATCTTAATTTATCTACTATAAAAAGTTATCGTGATATATAGTAGAACTGTATGTGAGTTCCACGTACATACAGTTACACACAGGAACTATATTTAAGCTTCACCATAGTGGAACTTTGTCCTGTATTTTCTAGGTGTCCTATAAAGCCATCTAAGGAACACAGAGTTATACACAGATGATGGTGAGCTGTGGAGAACTCTGCCTCGCTCCCCCTCCTACATCACTGCCTGCCCCCGGGGCTGGCTTCTGACTCCCCAGTGCCTGCCCCAGTACCTCTGAGCTCCACCTGTTTTGTGTGGTTGGCTCAGGGGCTGGAGAGTCATTTTAAGAGTCCTTCTCTGTGTTGGGAAGGCTCACCTCCTGTCACTGGCTTTAATTACCCATCCAGGACTTTGAAGGTAGATTTCAGTTTCTCACATTAAGTCTTGACCTCAGAACTGCATTATCAGGTGTCTGTCTGTCTAATTTTTTCTTCCCTTAGGACTAAGCAGAAAGAGAGGAACACGGTTCATGGGGCCTCTCTCTACAGCTGTGTTTAAACCTCTAGTAACCTTCACGACTGAGTGACTGAACTGAACCTTCCTATAGATTTCTGGCAGTCAGGCCATCACTCACTCAGAGATTTTGCTAGTCATAGAATGGCTTAACACCAGTTCTTTGCTGACCTCAGTGGCACTTGAGTAACTCTTTTCACTTTTATCCTGTTTTCTTCTTTTAAAAGGTTATCTGACTTTTGAAACCGTTTAAATGTATAGGAAGCAAAACAGTGTACTTTTGGTTCCCCATGTGTGGCTTACTTGGTAAACTTTTGTGTCTTTTCTGCCCTCTCTTTTCCATGTCTTGTCTTGTGAATGCAGGTTTTTCCTTGAGCAAAACAACCGGATATTTCAGACTTTGTTGGAGGTGTCCTCCAGTCAAGACAAAACTCTGACAGCCGAGCATGCTCGGGGCATGGGTTTAGACCCCCAGGGAGACCGGAGTTTTCTTATGGACCTGCTGGAGGCCTACGGCATCGACGTCATGTTGGTCATTGACAACCCCTGTTGCCCATAGGAAGGATGAGCCACTATCACACGGGGATGGCCTGATTTCTAATTGCCACATAGGAGTATTTATACTTCCAACAAATGTAATTTTTGCATCTCCTTTCTTCCCTTCTTCCCAAGAGGTAAGATGAGAGCGCCTTGATTTTGGAGGTCGTTGGAAGCTACCACTTTCCGAGCTGCTGCTGGGTTCAGACTTAGGAGTTATCACGGCAGCCTCTCTCGTCTCCTCATGATTGACTTAAGGTGATGGGGTGAAGGCCACCTATCACCAGGAGCTCTGGACACCCTGGCTGGACTGTTGGGAAAGTCTGTCTGGTCTCTGTCATTTGATGTATCAAGAACGAGACCACTGTCCAGTGGGGCCTTGCATATCCATCTGCCCAAAGCAGAAGCTAGACCAGATGGCCTTCCAAGGTTTTTATCAGTTCTGGGAGTCTTGTCTTGCGGTCAAATTCCCTTTCTGGTTTATTAGAGTAAATCTGTGTTTTCTCTGTTCATGTAGAGACTTCAGAGTGGGACAAAGGATGTTTCTGTCACCAGGTATGAAGCTTCTCTAGACAGAGGACAGGGAGAGGTGGCTTCTCAGTCAGCTGAAAACTAAAACTGTAAAAATGAAGCCTTGAAACCTTTCTCTAAGTTAACAGTAGCCACTCCATGTCATAGTCTTGTTTCTCTGAATCCCCTCCTGGGACGGGCTGGCACATTCCTCTGGGCTGATGTCAATAGGAATATGTACCAGTTAGGAGCCTTTATAAACAAACTTCTCTTTAGCAGAGGCAACATTCCTCAAGCTAGGGAACTGGGACCAGAGAAGTACCAGACTTGTTAGCAGAGGCGGCAGTGCCTGTACCCAGGGGAGTGGTTGGGAACCCCGTGTGTGAGTGATGAGTTGCTCTGCTGTGCTCTGGAGTGCTTGGACCTGGGATAGCTCCTGTCAGCCCTGCCTGTTCTGTTTGGCTGGAGTGTCCAGTGGGTGTCAGCCTAGGTGAGATAACCATGGTTTGTTAGAGAAGCCGGCTCCTGTGAGTTGAGTGGAGGTCTTCTGGGCCAGTTCAGGATTTTGACTTGGGGTCCTAGGTTGTTTGTGACATATAACTTCCTCCCCTTCACTATTCCTGCCTGGCTGTGTTATTGGAATAGGTGTCTGTGTATGTGTCCGGGACCAAGTTCCAGCCAGGCTAGTGTCAGAGAGAAATAACTTTCAAATGGATGGATCATGTGTCTTGTCTCGAGACTAGCTTTGTAGGGCTTATTGCTTTATTCAAAACCATTCTCACTGCAGCTCCCTGATACAGAATTCAAGATTAAAGAAGTTCACATGTGGAAATGCAGACATTGACTAATCAAGGTAGTGTCTTTTATGTAAATATATAAATAAGTTTGGGCATTGAAATGTAAACTGTACATTTTTCTCCTCTGTGGGTTTAGCTATTTCAGTAATATATTTGTTTACAGAAGAAAAAAAAGAATCTGTTTAGAAGCTGAAGCTTCACTGCCTTTTTCCTTGAAGAGTGGCCATCTCCTCTTGTTCCTGGAGAAGGAGCAGCCTTTGTAACTTGGGTCAAGTAATGGTTACTCTTAGTATTATCAGAAGGTTCAAGGCTTTCTAAGTTGGGATGGGCAGTCAGAAGTAGGGGTGGGGTAAAAGGAAAGGTCAGGTTCTCTTGGAGGACACAGGTAGGCCCTTGTTCTGTGGAACTGGGGAATTTGTTGGGCAAATACTCTTTGTAAGCCCTTCTGCTCCAGAGGGCTTCTGCATGCGAATGCTTTCGTTTCTGTGCTATTGTAACTCCAGGCTCAGACCCGCTGATGTAAAGGTAATCAGATGAAAATGAGGTTCCTGTATTTCTCTTTGAATGGCGGGCCCAGGGTTCCACACCCCTTTTAACTCTGTGCACTTCTAGGCAGCCGTCCATCTGGCATCCCCTGGGCTGGGAGTGGCCCTGGGAGAGGGTGCACCCATATCACAGTGCCACGTCTGAAGTCGAATGCAGCCTGTGTTTGGCTGACCCCAGAGCAGAACCCCTATGCTCCCCTTCACCCCCTCCGCCTCCCCAACAGAGTCCTTTGAAGAGGATACCCTAGTGCTGGTCCTTCCCTGCATTGCCAGCTTCCTGGTGAGGCCAGGAATCTAGCGCAGCGCCCTCTGCTGGGCTGCAGAGCACGCTTCTACCCTGTTTTACCCTCGTCACTGTCATCCCCAAGGAGACATGGATGGAGTTCATCTTTTGAAGGCTCCCTCCCACGCCTCCCCCCACCCCTCCTTCTTCCCCAGTCTCTCAGGTGAGCAGCACGCCAGCATCACTTGCTGCCAGGTCTCTGAAAGGAGAATTTGTTGGCGAGGTACCAGGCAGGGCTCCCTGCACAGACACAGCAGAAGCTAGAAGCCACCCAGACCTACTTTTGTGTCACTATGGAAATACTTTCAGAGAAACCATCTGCTTTTGTTTGGAAGTCACTGGAGAATGTCCTTCTCTGTCCTCTGTAGAAACAGGGCTTATTATAATATTACTGTGACCTTCAGGAGCAGGCTGGGAATCTCAGGTGTGGGTACTTAGATTGATGGTGACCTTCTGTCCCTCTCGACTCTTAAACCTCCTCCTCCCAACCCTATGCCAGCTGGCTTGGTCCTTTTGGGGAACTTTAAGCCTGATCTAAAACCAAGCTGTACGTGTGTGTGTGTTCAGTTGCTCAGTTATGTCCAACTCTTTGCGACCCTGTGGAGTGTAGCCCACCAGGCTCCTGTGTCCCTGGTATTTTTCAGGCAAGAATACTGGAGTGGGTTGCCATGCCCTCCTCCAGGGATCTTCCTGACCCAGGGATTAAACCCCCATCTCTTGAGTCTCCTGCACTGGCAGGTGATTCTTTACCCGCTGAACCAAGCTGTGAGCCATGCCCTAAGCTGGAAACATTGCTGACTTGAGACGTGGGGGCCACTGGGTCATTACTGGATGAAGTTAGGAGAAATTCTATGTGGTCAGAGTCCTTGTGGGCCTAGAATCCAGGCTTGGAGTTTGCTGATGTCTAGTTGGATATGACAAAGTTCTGGCAAAATGGATTTTTTTCACTTGTGCAGGCTTGGCAGATGGTACTCTTCAGCCTTTGGGACAATGTCCAGTTGTCCTCTGGATTAGGACTCTTCTGAAGGAATCAGAAATGATAGGACTTATCTTTCCCCAGACCAGAAAGTATGGGCCAAATAACAGTTCTGAATTAGCTTTGGCTTTTGCTAAGCACGAAGCACCCCTTAGGCCTGGCATAGATCCCTTCTAAGGTAAGTGCCCATACAGTCCTCAGTAAATTGTGATTGCTGTGGATTAGAAGGCTGCCTCCGTCATTCATCATGGCGTCGTGTCTTCCATTTGGCTGGAGAAGGGAAGCTGAATTCATTGATACATTGATAGAAATCATTTAGCCTAGGAATTTGCATTTATAACTTGTTTGTCCCACATGAAAAAGCAAGATGGGAAATTTAAGTATAGCACAGGGTGCAGATAATTCTCAATACCACATGTGAAGAGTCATCGATCAGTGTAACTACCTGTTTTAGCTAGAAGATAAAGGTAAAGATAAATGAAATCATAGCTGAACCAGCTTTTCATTCTAGTGGTTATGAGGGCAAACTTGCTATTTGTCTTAATACACTGAAAGCCCTTCAAACAGAATAAAAAGGATGAGCTTACTCACCTTTAAACCAAGGCCTTTGGGGAAGCTTTTGCAAAGGGCAGTGATGTGAAGTTTTCGTTAACCTTTTAACGGCAGTACAACAACCGTCTAGGAAGAAGGGGACCTCAGGAACTTGTTTTTGTTTTGAAATGAAACTACCCAGGTGGCGCAAGTGGCAAAGAATCCACTTGCGTCTCCTGCTAATGCAAGCGACGTGGATTTAATCCCTGGATCAGGAAGATCCCCTGGAGAAGAAAATGGCAACCCACTCCAGTGTACTTGCCATGGACAGAGGAGCCTGGTGAGGTACAGTCCATGGGGTTGCAAAGAGTCAGCCCTGACTCTGGACTGCTAAATCAAAGAAGGAAAAGAAACCACAGAGCCCAGGGAATGAACTGAGGTGCTTCCTCCCGTCCCAGGAGGATCATACTCACAGAGGTACAGGAAGGGGCGGGGTGGAGGGGGTTGCTGCTGAATAAGACCAAGCGTTCAGCTTGACAATGAACTTGCCTTGGCGTGATGACAGTTCTCAACCAGGCAGGAAAGGCAGTAATATGGGGACCAGTGTGTGTCAAATGGGCTCTCATCTCCCCGGTAGGCTCCTGGCTGTGGGCCTGGACTCTGAAAGGGCCAGTCCTCGGTCTCTTCTCTGCACTCCTGCTCTGCCTGCATGTAGTGCCCTGCGGTGAGGCTCCCGTGTGCCTGGGGTCGCCTCAGCAGGCCAGCCCACCCCTCTCCTTTCAGGAAAGCCCTTTTGTGATTCAGGTGTAGGGGAAGAGGAGCTCAGGGCTCCTTTTACTCCCAAGTCATGGATGGATTTTTTAATATTCCATTTGTATTACTAATATACCTCTGTTCCCAGGAGCTACTGGAGGGCCGAGTGTGGTGGAAAAAGGCCAACTGTGAATTAAGTTAATGTTTTTCTGATAAGAAATGGAAGTTTATTTTTATATTGGTACGACTATGTGATGCATTGAGGATGCAGATGTTGAAATGGAAGGAAATATCAAAATGATAATCCTGGAAGAAATGGACAGTATTACCATTTGGAAGCAGCTGAGACCCCCTTTTTTTGTTTTTTATTTAAATGTTCTGGTGAGTGAATAAGGACTGTCCTGTGAAATCTAACAGCCTTTTGAGGAGATAAAGTTGACAGTCCTATGGAGGATGACATACAGTCACCAACTTTAAGTAAGACTCCTGTACGAAAGGAGGTGAATGTGATCAGGCTGATTGCTAGGCCTCTTAACTAGAGGGAGCCAGAGGTAGTTTTATAACTGTCACTTTAGCTCATTTTTTTGGAGCTGGAATACAGGGACTGTTAGATGAAACTGCACATTTAGAAAGGAAATAATTTTCTAGTACTATATAGAGAACTGATGATGGAGAAGTAAAGCCCTGCTCTCATCTCTTTAGGATTTATTCTAGAAGCTCAGCACTGAATGGGCTTTTACAGGTAATAGGATCTCAATTCAGGAAATGTATTTAATCACCATAAACAGATGGGTACGAACCACCTCTCTTTGCCATAGAATGCCTCTTTACACTAATGGTACATCTGTTTTGCTAAGGACAGTTGGGGGATGCGGAGGTGGGGTGTAGGGTTTTATGAACTAGCCAGAGATGATCCACAAAATGAAAAACCCACACACTGGTCACTGAGTTATCGGACTGTCAACATATATTGTTGACATTGGAGTGAAAACTCCTTCCTTTGTCCAAATCAAAGATTGCGTTTCAGTCTAGCCCTCCAAGACCAGTGAGGAAAGCTGTAGATTCTGTGCTTTTGAGAAGACTGGGTAGGAGACCTGAGGGGTATGGGGTCAAGGAAAACAAAACTAACCTCCTTTGTACATCTCAGGCTTGTTGGCTGAATTTTTTTTTTTTTTTTTTAAATCGGTCTGCAAGTAAGTCTTTTCTGAAAAAGAAACTTGGGAGAAGTTCTGTGTTTTCCAAGTGTAAGATCAGCATAGCCTCCCCGTCGCCTTAAATGTCAAACCCCTATTTTGATGAATATCCCAGTGTAAGAGTCATAGCAATAAGAGAAACGGAATCTAGTTTTGTTTCTTTAGCTCCTAGGATGAAATTAGTAAGACAGTTGATACATCTCCCTGAATGTCCTGCATCTGGATCTGCTGTTCTCTCTTCGGTGGTAATCATTTAGAAGGCCTAAGGAAAGTTGAGGTTCATCCCAGCGGGCACATGTTTCTTGAACTGATTATGTTCTGTGCTACAGATAACATCTGTGTATATCATATATGTATATATCTGAACCAAGCTGTATGCAGAGAGGTTGATATAACTATATTTACAGAAAACAGTTTTTATGATTAAAATTCACATTTTAACATGAACACGTGTGCTGCACTCCTTTGTGATGGGAAGGAGTGGCAGCCGTGGGCATGAGCAGAACGTATGGTGCTGACCTCACTTAGGGTGACGATGGAGGCTGCGCAGTCTGGATACACTCCAGGTAAGGGAAACCGAAGTTGGGAGTAACCATCCCATTCCATCAAAAAAAGTCAGGACTGCGTGCTCTCAGTCACATCAGGCAACTTCTGGAGGAGGACCCCACCCAGACCAAAGCCTTTTTGTTTCACATCTTCTTCCTACTAACGTTCACTTTAAAACATTATATACTGAGATGTACACACACGTCTTATTTTTAACCTTTTGTGCAGTTACTTATTTTAAAGTAGTATAGAGTCAATTCCTAACACTGCTAGCTCTATGTTCTAAGCCAGGTTCCTACCTTCCAAGTGACGCGACCATGTATTACCTAGCTCCTCGGGTGGTGAGAACACAGCTAATCAGTCGTGTGTGTAAAGCGCTGGCACATAGTAATTATAACCATGCATACACATTGGCTGTGGGGTGAAGCAAAAGACTTTATACTAAGCTATATTTAATATAAAACATCTGCTCTGTTTTGAGTAGAAATGCTGTTGGTTTTTCAGTGACATTCATCTGACATAAGGTTTGTACTAAATAGAAGGTGGTGGGGGGGGACTCGGGTTCTCATTGGACCCCTTTGCATTCAGGTCTGGCTGACGTGGGCGAGTTGTGTTAAACATCCTTTACGTGGACCTTATATGGAAGGACAGTGGCAAGAAGGCAGTAGATGATAAGGCAACTGTGTTCTCAGTTAAAAGCCTGAATCAAGAAAACAAAGTTTCAACTAGGACATATTTACATTTAAAAATGAATAAAAACACTAATCTGAATTAAATATCCTTCCCCAATCCTATGTTCCATTATTTCTATAGAAAAATTAGAATCACTGAATAAACACATACCTGCTGGTAGTCAAGATTCTGTGCTGGTCTTTTGCACTCTATTATACAACCAGCATATGCCAGATTCTCTTGGCTCACGTAGAGACTGTATTTTCTCAGACCACAGCACCCATTCCCTGGCACGTTTGGACCTGCCTGCTTTTTGTTTCATTAGTTTTTGCAAAAGTACAGCTTTTAACACCACTCTGAAGAATACAGAGGTAAACAGGTAAGCATTATTTTATGGGCTTTTTAAGCTGCTTGTCATGGTCTTATCATAACTGCTTTGTAATCCTTTAAGCATGTTGGTCTTCCCTCTTCACAAGGTCTGTGGGTGCAAGTATATGCACTGTCCTAAAACTGATCTGCCTGAGAAGCCTGCCAATTCTTCTTCCCCTTTTCCCTTCTGTTTTTTTTAAGTGCCTTAGGTCTCATCCACCTTATTGCCATCATTTCCCTCTGGAGTATAAAAACCTCAGGGGCACCAAAGTGATTACAATGACTGGCTAACAAATCTATGGCAAGGCCAGGACTGTCTAGTTCTCTGCTTTCAACAAACTAAAGGATCTAATTAAGCATTTAAGCTGATA
The DNA here is from genome assembly GCF_055505025.1 of Bos grunniens. Classification (NCBI taxonomy): domain Eukaryota; kingdom Metazoa; phylum Chordata; class Mammalia; order Artiodactyla; family Bovidae; genus Bos; species Bos grunniens. Next base: position 15,307,534 of record NC_141168.1, read on the forward strand.
TATCACTATGATTTTTGATATGACAATGTCATGCAGTTGAGTTGCATAACAGAATCTTTCTATCCCATCTGTTTATTTATCATCTATTTACATCTATAATGTTAAATACTGTCTCAGCTGTAAATATCATCCTTTGGGAGGAGACAAGATGGCAATGTAGAAGGGCGTGAGCTCACCTCTTACGGAAACACCAGAATCACAACTAACTGGAGAACCACCATCAACAACAAAACACATGCTGGAACCCACCAAAAAGGATGTGCTACATCCAAGCGGGGCACAATCAAGATGAAATCAAATCCCAATGAACCAGGTGGGGACCCACAAACTGGAAAATATACCACAGAAGTTCTCCCCCAAGAGTGAGTGTTCTGAGCCCCACAAAGGGCTCCCCAGCCTGGAGGTCTGGCGACAGGAGGAGGTGGCTCGAGAGAATCCAGCTTTGAAGGTCAGTGGGGTTTGACTGTAGGAATGCCACTCTTGGAGGGTACAGAGTCTCATATACATGAGGACTCAGGGAAAAAAAGCAGTGACCTCCTAAGAGATTAGGCCAGACTTACCTGCTAGGATTGGAGGGTCTCCTGTGGAGGCAGGGGGCAGCTGTGGCTCACTGCAGGGACAAGGACACTGGTTGTGATAGTTCTAGGGAACACTTACTGGTGTGAGCCCTCTTGGATGCCCCCCTTTTCTCACCAAGATCCCACCCAACAGCCAGTGCTAGGACACCTCAAGCCAACCAACCAACAGAGCAGGAGCACAGCCCCACTCAGCAACAGACAGCCTGCTTAAAATCCTGAGAAAACAGCTGCCCAATAAAAACAGTCCCTGACACAGCCCTGCCCACCAGAGGGACAAGACCTAGCTCCACCCACCTGTGGGCAAGTACCAGTTCCTCTCACCAGGAAGCCTGCATAAGCCTCTTAGATAGCTGCACCTGCCAGGGGCAGAGAGCAGAAGCAAGAACTACTACCCTACAGCCTGAAGAATTGTCAGAAAGTCGGACAAAATGAGATACCCCAGAAGAACAATTAGGTGAAGTAGAGACTGGCAATCTACCTCAAAGAGAATTCAGAGTAATGATAGTAAAGATGAGCCAAGATCTCAGAAGAGGAATGGAGGCACAGATCAGGAAGATACAAGAAATATCTAACAAAGACCTTGAAGATTTAAAGAACAAAGATGAACAATACAATAACTGAGATGAAAAATACACTAGAAGGAATCAGTGGCAGAATATATGAGGCAGAAGAATAAATGAGCTGGAAGACAGAATGGTGGAAATCACTGCCATGGATCAGAATAATGAAGAAAAGAATGAGCAAAAATGAGGACAATATAAGAGATCTTGGGAACATTAAATGCAACAACATTCGCCTTATAGGGGTCCCATAGGAGAAGAGAAAGGACCTAAGAAAATATTTAAAGAGACAATAACCGAAAACTTCCCTAACATGGGAAAGGAAACAGTCACTCAAGTCCAGGAAGCACAGAGTCCCAGGCAGGATAAACCCAAGAATGAACATGCCAAGACACATAGTAATCAAATTGACAAAAATTAAAGACAGAAAAACATTAAAATCAACAAGGGAAATGTAACAACATACAAGGGAATTCCCATAAGGTTAGCAGCCGATTTCTCAGCAGAAACTCTTCAGGCCAAGGGAATGGCACAGTATATATACAGTGATGAGAGGGAACCTACAACCAGAATACTCTACCCACCAAGACACTCTATTCAGATTTGATAGAGAAATCAAAAGCCTTACAGACAAGCAAAAGCTAAGAGAATTCAGCACCACCAAACCAGCTTTGCAACAAACGCCAAAGGAACTTCTCTAGGCAGAAAAGGCCACAACTAGAAACAAGAAAATTACAAATGGAAAAGCTTACCAGTCAAGGCAAACACACAGTAAAGGTAGGAAATCATCTGTAAATGATTCAAATATTCCAAATATATCAAAACCAGAAATCATGAGGAAAGCACAAATACAGGATATTGGAAATGCATTAGAAATTAAGACTACCAACTTAAAACAATCATATTTGTATATAGACTGCTGTATCAAAACCTCATGGTAACGGCAAAAGAAAAACCTACAATAGATACCAAACACAATACTAAAGTTAGTCATCAAATCACAAGAGAACAGAAGAGGAAGGGAAGCCATAAACAAAGTGCAAAGACTACCCACGGAAATAGAAGAAAATATTTGCAAATGAGCTGAACTACAAGGGATTAATCTTCAAAATTTATAAACAGCTCATGTGACTCCATCGCTCAGTCACGACTGACTCTTTGTGACCCTGTGGACTGTAGCCCACCAGGCTCCTCTGTCCATGGGATTCTCCAGGCAAGAACACTGGAGTGGATTGCCATTTCCTTCTCCACAAAAAAATGGGCAGAAGACCTAAAAGACGACATGCAGATGACCAAGAAACACCTAAAAAGATGCTTAACATCACTATCAGATCAGATCAGTCGCTCAGTCGTGTCCGACTCTTTGCGACCCCATGAATCGCAGCACGCCAGGCCTCCCTGTCCATCACCAACTCCTGGAGTTCACCCAGACTCATGTCCATCAAGTCAGTGATGCCATCCAGCCATCTCATCCTCTGTCATCCCCTTCTCCTCCTGCCCCCAATCCCTCCCAGCATCAGAGTCTTTTCCAATGAGTCAACTCTTCACATGAGGTGGCCAAAGTACTGGAGTTTCAGCTTTAGCATCATTCCCTCCAAAGAAATCCCAGAGCTGATCTCCTTCAGAATGGACTGGTTGGATCTCCTTGCAGTCCAAGGGACTCCCAAGAGTCTTCTCCAACACCACAGTTCAAAGGCATCAATTCTTCGGTGCTCAGCCTTCTTCACAGTCCAACTCTCACATCCATACATGACCACAGGAAAAACCATAGCCTTGACTAGACGAACCTTTGTTGGCAAAGTAATGTCTTTGCTTTTGAAAATGCTATCTAGGTTGGTCATAACTTTCCTTCCAAGGAGTAAGTGTCTTTTAATTTCATGGCTGCAGTCACCATCTGTAGTGATTTTGGAGCCCAGAAAAATAAAGTCAGCCACTGTTTCCACTGTTTCCCCATCTATTTCCCATGAAGTGGTGGGACTGGATGCCATGATCTTCGTTTTCTGAATGCTGAGCTTTAAGCCAACTTTTTCACTCTCCACTTTCACTTTCATCAAGAGGCTTTTGAGTTCCTCTTCACTTTCTGCCATAAGGGTGGTGTCATCTGCATATCTGAGGTTATTGATATTTCTCCCGGCAATCTTGATTCCAGCTTGTGTTTCTTCCAGTCCAGCGTTTCTCATGATGTACTCTGCATATAAGTTAAATAAACAGGGTGACAATATACAGCCTTGATGAACTCCTTTTCCTATTTGGAACCAGTCTGTTGTTCCATGTCCATAGAAATGCAAATCAAAACTGTCATGAGACATCACCTCACACCACTGAGAATGGCCATCATCAAAAAGTCTACAAATAATAAATGCTGAAGAGTGTGTGGAGAAAAGGGAGCCCTCCTATACCGTCAGTGGGAATGTAAACTGGTATAGCCACTGTGGAGAACAGTATGGAGGTTCCTTAAGAAACTTGAGTTATCACATGATTCTACAATCCCTTTCTTGGCCGTATATCTGGAGAAAAACGTGGCTGGAAAGGATACATGCAGCCAAGTGTTCACTGCAGTGCTATTTACCACAGCCAAGACATGGAAGCAACCTAAGTGTCTGTGGACAGATGAATAGGTAAAAGAAGATGTGGTACATACAGGAGAATTATTACCCGTTAAAAAGAATAAAATAATACCATTTGCAGCAGCATGGATGGACCTGGAGATTATCATACTAAGTGAAATAAGTCAAAGACAAATATCATATGAAATAACTTAAGAAAATACAAATGAACTAATTTACAAAACACAGACCCAAAGAACGTACTTACTGTTACCAGCAAGGTGGGTGGGGAAGATAGATTAGGAGTTTGGGCTCAACATGTACAGACTGCTATATTTAAAACAGAAAACCAACAAGGACCTAATGTTGGTTGGGAACTCTGCTCAACACTCTGTAATAACCTAATGGAAAAAGAATTGAAAAAAATAGATACACATATCTGCATAACTGAATCACTTTGCTGTATACCTGGAACAACACTGTAATCAACACTACTACTATATAAAATAAAAATACAAAAACTTGAGTTAACAACAACAAAAAAAGTGTTTTTCAATAAATCAACTCAGGATAAAGAGCATTCTAATAAAATGTTAACTTTTAATTTTCAAAAATTTATAATATCAATTGTATTTCAATAATTTATAACATTTATTCTCTTGAGTTAATTGACACGAACTAAAAAATGTTATTTCCATTTATATTTTTTGTTGGCAAGAAGACAGTTCCAATTAAAAAAAATTCAAGCACAAAAACATTACATTATGATAGCATTCTTTGCAAAAAGTGGTATGGAAATACACACATAAGAAAAAGCGGCATTTTTCAATGACTAAACAACTTACTAGTTTATTTTTGTAAATGGATGATGAGTGTCAAATTGCTATGTATCTCAATTACACTGAAAATGTTTAAAAGAGTGATGTAACAGTTTTAGTTTAAAATATCAATATTTACATGACACTAGAAAGTATGTACTTTGGCAACTAACTTCCCATGAAAAATTTTAGCTGTCAACTTAAAACTGCGAAGGGTTACATGATTTTTCAAAATACTTTTAGGACGTACAGTGTGTGTGGACCGCTGCTTTACAAGACCGCCGCATTCAGTTCGGGGTACCTCTCCTAGTAGAACCCCCTGGGGAGGGTGGCCCGCCTTTTAAAAAGTGCAGATTCCTGGGCTCCGCCCTCCAAACCGAGTTACTAGATTCGGGATGGGCCCCAACTAAGTCAGTTTTCAACATGCACCCTAGGTGGTTCTCGGGCAAACCAACATTTCAGAAGCAGGACTGCGGGGTGGAGGCGGGGAGGTGGGAGAGAAGAGTATTTGACAGTATTTCAGCCATGGCTGAAGAGGGACACACCTCCCCCTGTTTTTCGCTTGGGCAGAGTAAAGTGAAAGAAGCGGAGTCAGAGCTCACCAAGTCGCAGCACCCGTGGAAGGGCCTGCGAACAGGCAGAGTGGCGGGAAAGCAGGTGGCTTGCTTCCCTGGGAGCCCCAAGGCGGCCGCAGGACCAGCGCAAAGGAGGATCCTGCTCCCCACCAGGGGGCGCTGTCGAGGTCGAGCCCTTCTCTGGCCACTGCGGGTGGGGATTTCCTGGAACTAGTCTTAGGAAAAGCGGTCTTCAGGAGGGACCGGGCCAACACAGCGGAGTCCAGCATAAGCTGCTGGGAAGCTGGCTGCAAAGCTGGGAAGCACTGAGAGGGGGACGGGGGTTAGGGGGTGGGAGGGGTGCTACTTGCCGTGAACCGGCCCTTGGGGGTCCTCTGACTAAACTGCGGGGGACAGAGGAGGCCTTGGTTCCCTTTTGGTCCCGGGGTGGCCTAAAGTGCAGTCTCGGGCGCCCACGTGCCGCCCGCTCACTGGGCCGGGCTCTGCAGCAGCTGCTCCCTCTTGCGAGGGTCACAGAAGAACTGCAGTTTCCGGGGGAGCAGCTTCACCTCCACGGGCATCGCTTCGTACTCCTCACTGTCGATGCTGAAGGCGCCCCCTGTGCCCTGTGTGGTGGAGGGGTGGGGGAAGAGGACTCTCAGAACAGCTGTGCCCACAGCTGGCTGGGATTCGTCATCACTCTGAGCATCTGGGCAGGTTGTTAGGGAAAACCGCATCCTCTCTGAGGATTTAGCCTAATGTTCTTTAAAGAGATTTCAGTACCTGTGTCAGACACAGGGCTGGTTCTGGAAATAGGGGGGCTTCCCTCATAGCTCGGTTGGTAAAGAATCCGCCTGCAATGTTGGAGACGTGGACTCAATCCCTGGGTTGGGAAGATCCCCTGGAGAAGGGAAAGGCTACCCACTCCAGTATTCTGGCCGAAAGGATTCCATGGACTGTATAGTAATTCCATAGACTGTATAGTCCATGGGGTTGCAAAGAGTCAGACACGACTGAGCGACTTTCAGCTTACTTCACCACCATGAAAAAGGTTTAAGTGGCCTCTGCCTCCTCCCAGAGTATTTTGGGATTTGTGAAACAAGGTTATCGTTTTTAAATGCTTATTGAAAGACGGGGTCCTGTCATATCTTTAAGGAATTCATATAAGATTTGTATGTCCTTCTCGGCCCTAATCTTGCCCAAATGAAAAGTGAGCAACACAGCCAGTTCTCTTAGGAAAGCCGTTACAGCCACTTGATTATTTTCATAATAATCAAGTTCTTTAGGACTTGCTTACCTTTACACCTAAGGTATAGCACCATTAATATTACAAATTCTAGAAAACCCTTCCATAACTCATGCGTTTAATTCAACATTTGCTGTGTTGAAACTATGGTACCAGCCACTGTGGGGACACCTTCTGTTTTACCTACAGTCCTTTTTGACCACCTTAGTTTAACATGCAAGTCTTCAGAGGCCATCTGTAGTAACTTTTTTTCCCCACTTATAGGTTATTCCACATAGCTTGGCATTTCCCAGTACAGAAAAATTTACTGCCATCCTGAAAACGCTTCCAGATCGTTTTTTAAAAATATGAAGCTAGAATTCACCATGATCATTTGCACACTGGAGAATTCCGTGGGTTGTTATAGTAACCATTCGCATAATTTACATTCAGAAAAATAAAAGCTCAGGAAACTGAAGGATCACTTTATAGAACCTTGGCTTGACAACACTGGAAGTCTTCAGGAGCCAAACTCTAAACTTGTGACTCCGAAGGGGCTTTTCTGCCATCTTTTCAGGCCTCCCTTAATATAACCCAGAGCCTGGCACAGCACACAGCAGGTATGAGGTACCTAAGGAACGGTCTGTTAATAGGAAGGAGGGAGAAAAAACAGAAAGGAAGACCCAAGAGGAAAAGACCCGAAGCCGTGGGGCCGCTCACCCCTGCTCACCTCTGGAAGCAGCAGAGTGCAGCGGCTGGCTTGGAGACACTCGGTGCCCTCAACATGCAGCTTGGGATCTCTCACCTTTTTACTTCTGTCGGTACAGGAAAAAGCAACCTTGGAAACCAGTGCTGGCAACTGCATTCGACTGCCAGGACAAAGCGAGTTCTGCACGTCTTTGGGTAAAGTCAAATACATGGACTCATGGTGTCTTGAACCATGGGGTTCTGTGAATAATTCTTCCCCCAGTGCTTCTTGCTTAGTATTGAGATACATTCTAGATTGAGAAGGTTTATTTATTGCAGAGAACTGGGCATGAAGACTGATTTTTCTCTCAACTGATTTTAAGTAGTTCCATGTATACCTAATTCTTGGGCTATTTAAAAATCCCAAGTTTAAAAACTGGAATGAAATGAAATACTTTATAAAAAAGTACTAAACTTTTGATATTTGGTACTTCTTGTGAGTCTATTACTTGAAAGAGAAAAATTTTTATTCTAATTTAAACTGGATGGATTTATATGAACAACCAACCTTAGCAGCTTTTGTATGATTCTCCGTATTGATATAAACAGTCTACTTAGAATACTGCATCTTGACCTTGACTACATGGCTTTGAAATAAAACTATTAGCCTCTCTATACACACTCACCCTCATGTATATACACCCTGCAGCTAGTCAGAGTCAGTGGGAAATGGGTAAAAGCTAAATCTAAGAAAATTAGTCCATCTTTATCACTAATTGCTGGAGAAGGAATAGGCTACCCACTCCAATATTCTTGGGCTTCCCTGGTGGCTCAGCTGGTAAAGAATCCACGTGCAATGAAGGAGACCTGGGTTCAAACCCTAGGTTGGGAAGGTCCCCTGGAGAAGGGAAAGGCTACCCACTCCAGTATTCTGGCCTGGAGAATTCCATGGACTGTATAGTAATTCCATGGACTGTATAGTCCATGGGGTTGCAAAGAGTCAGACATGACTGAGTGACTTCCACTTCACTTTATCATTAACTAACAATAGTAATTCTTTCAATTAAACATCATCGGTTTTCTAAAGCAACTTTACAGTGTTCTAATCAGATACTCAGAGGAAGCTGACTTGATTTCACTTCCCGTAGAGACCAAAAGGAAACTATGTTATTGCTGCTGCTGCAGATGATGACAGCAACCATGTGCACCATAATGACTTCGTCTAATTTAAGCAATATCATCAGTGTTTCCTTCTGGTTTTGGGTGTCAGCATTATGAAGGAGATTCAAATATAGCTGGTCCCACAGGCTTGTGGGACACTGTGTAGCTTCTGGACCCTTCCTAGGAGAAGAGACTTTTCCCTTCCTCCCTTTTACTATAGTTACAGCAAGTAAATCAAAGGCTGCAGAAGCAGCTATTCAGCATCTGAAGAACTGGTACCCAAGGCGAGAACCACCCAAACTGAGCAAAGACACTGTGCTGCCAGTGCTGGCACAGAGACTGAGGTAGCCATGGAGACCCGGCCGCTGAAGCAGCAATGTCTAACCCTTACGTGGGCACAAGAGGGAGCTCTGAGACAGAGTTCAGGAAAAAATGGAGCAGATTCCAGTTGGCATGGTAACACACAGCCTTCTCAGTCGCTCTGAAGTCTGGTGGAAGGCTGAGAGCATCCTTAACCAATAAAACTCTGGCAGAGGTACGGCTTAACAAATCAGACAGGACTTGGGAGGGTATTTTGTAGTGGAAAAGGGAAAAAAAAGTCTGGAAAATGTCCAAGGTACTCAATACCTTTTCATTAATGCCCTGGGAAGAGGCAAGGTGAGCTGACATGAATGGTAACTGATGGTACTTCACGCTGATAAAAGACTTTGCCCACACAGTCCCTCATATGAGACTCAAAAACAACCCTGAGAGAGAGAAGCAATTATGTTATTCCACTCCAGGATTCAGGGAAGGTAAAGGATCATGAGGCCAGTGAGTGGCAAAGTCAAGATTTGTATCCAGTAGTTCAGACCCTAAGGCCAAAATTCTGGCCAGGATACCATGTTACACTGACTCCTGTCATTTCAGTCAAAAGACTAAGACAGTTCCCAAACTCTGATCTTCCCAAAATGCAAGGGGAAGGCCAAACTAGGAGACATGCACTACGCATGCCAACCCCAAAAACAAAAGGGTGCTACAGTTCCCAAACCACGCAAGTCTTCAGTGAGATCTCTGCTTGGACCTTCTGGGCGCTCGGATTGGTAAAGTCTGAAAACACAAACCACTTAAAGCCTCACTGCCTACAAACCCCAGTCCGCTTACCCTATAGTGATGAAGTCTCCTTTGCTGACGGTGTTGGGTTCCATGCAGATGTTCATAAAGTCTTCTTTGCTCTGAAAAGTTAGGAAAACTAATGTTAATGCTCTGAATTTTGGCCTATGGACCCTGTTGCCCTCTTAGCCTTGGAGGGTCGTGGTTGGAGCTGTGTATTACAGAAGGGACTTGACTTTGAATGACTTAATCCTGAGTATATTTTCAGTCCTTCTTTCCTTTTTCATTAAGACCTTTATTGAAGCATAATTTACATACCATAAAATTCATCTCCGTTGCTTGCTTGCCTTTTTTTTTTTTTTTTTTTTACTATATACATAAGCTAGGTAAAAACTCAGGTTTGGAGGTTGGTCAAGTTCTGTTGCTTGCTGATAATAACAGTTGTTACAGTCTCGAGGGTCCCCTCCCTGGCAAGCCTCTCTCCCAGCAAGCCTCCACCCTCACTGTATGTCAGCATCACACCATACCAGCTTGATCGGCTTCTTGGTGTGGAGAAGTATCTGGATTTTTTTTTTAACTCTCTACATGCAAACTTAGTGAGTGGCCAGAGTTGAAGAGCAGCAATCCATTTATGCCGTGGAATGGAAGTGTTTTTAATGGAGGAGTTGTGGGTGTGATCCCTGGGTTGGGAAGATCCCTTGAAGGAGCAAATGGCAACCCTCTCCAGTATTCTTGCCTGGGAAATCCCATGGACAGAGGAACCTGGCAGGCTACAGTCCAAGGGGTCACAAGAAGAGTGGGATGTGACTCAGTGACTAAACAACAACAAATGTTTTTAAAACACTGCATTCCCAACCACAGAATGTTCTGGAAGAACTAAGCTACAAGGAAGTGGCTATAAAAAAACAGACTTGGTTCTTTGGCCACCCCTGAAATTTACTACCAGTTGGTAGTGAGCAATACAATCTGGCCCTCTATAAATCAATCCCAATCCTTCTGGGTCTGCTTCAAATAGAATTTTGTTCTTTTTGGAAAGGTTCAAAATTCATAGCCCCAGGGTCATCCCCAGGCCTCTGCAAGCTGTCAGCCTTTGCCCAAGATTAAAGGGCTCAACCAAAGCACAACTTTAACATCTCAACCAGGAATTACAAAACACAGAGGGATAACTCTGCTCTAAGGTCACCTCTTACTAAACGACTTATTGTCATCTTTGTACCATGAACTTTTCTAAGTGCTAGGGTCCCCTCAATGAACCAGAAACACGAACATTTCTGCCTACAAGGAACATACATTCTACCGGAGGCAGTGAAGGGATGAACAAAACACAACCATAATAAATAAGTGATCACAAATATTGGAAGTATGCTAGAGTATGCTAGTATAAAAATAGTAAGCTGGAGAGTATGTGCATTAGCATAAGTGGTATAGAGTATATTAGAAATATTATGAGTACATTATAAAAGTGAGATAAAAGGTGATATTGGTAGCATTTTTAAAGAGGAGTCCGGTATGCCTCATTGACGAGGTAAGCTCTAAGCAGACACCTGAGGAAGGTGCAGCAACTGTGGAAACCCAGGGCAAGCTTTCTGTCACCAGGGTGGCTGTTAAATTCAGACTCGGCCCCATTCTCAGAGCTCACAGTTCAATAATCTGGGGTTGGTCCCAAGAACCTTCTTTGTTAAAAGGTCCCAAGCGATGCTCCTGCTGCTGATCTAAGGCCCACACTTTGAGAACCACTGGTCTAGGGACGTGCAGTCCACACAACGGATACTGGCAGGGCAGGGGCCTTCGGTGGGAGCAGGTGTGACGTGGGAAACAGCGTGGAGCTGGCACGGCCAGAGCAGAGTGGGAAAAGGAGACAAGAGGAGGAGAAATCAGAGAGGACAGACACTGGACAGCCCTGCAAGGAAGCTGGCCATTAGGCTGAGCGCAGCAAAAAGCCACTGGAAGGTCTTAAGCAGAGAAATATGATGTGCTTTTTGTTTTTTTAAGGATATCTCTGGATACTGTGTCTAGAGGAGAGTGAAAGGGGAAGGGAGACCACTTAGGGACCTATTGTAATAATTGGGCTAAAATACGACCCTGGCTTCGAACAGTTGGCAGGGGAGACTGTGACGTGCTGGCAATATTCATTAACAGAAGGCGCGGCCAGTAGGATTTCCCCGGAGGTTTCAGGTGTGGACAAGGAGTATCCAAGATGTTTGGCCTGAACAACTAGAAGAATGGAGTGACAATCAGCTGCGCTGGAGGAAGAGTGAGAATAAGGCGGTTTTCAAGGGGTGGGAGGGAAGCTGAGGAGCTCAGGACATGCCAAGACTGAAATGTATATGAGACATCAAAAGGGGTAAGTGGATATATATACGAGTCTAGGATTTGACTTTTGTAAAGCGTGCAAGTGTAGAAATCAATGTATTGTAATACAACAGATTCAGTGAGAAAGCCTTATCTCAGTAGTGGCTGAAAAGGTACTTGATAAAATTATATAACCACTCATGATAAAAACTCTTGGCAAACTAAGATAGGAATGGAAGGGAACTTCCTTAATCTGATAAAGGCTATCTATTTAAAAAAAAAAAACCATCAAATTCAAGAATGAAGCAGTAAAGCCTTTTTCTCTAAATTAGGAATGAGACAAGGACTCCTGCCAATACTGCTTCTGTTCAACCCAGTACTGAGGTCCTAGCCAACGTGACAAGGCAAAAGGTTATAAGGTTAAGTATTTGAAAGGAAAAAAATCATATCAACTGCACCATTTGCAGTTGGCATGACTGAACCTATTGAAAATCTAAAGGAATCCATAAACATGATAAGAACTGTAGGTTGCTGGTACAGCATCAATATAAAAAAATCAATTACATGACCATCTACTAAATCAGTTAAAAAATGACATTTTAAAAGACACTATTTACAACAATGTCAAAAATTAAGATAACCAGGAATCTACTCAGCAAGACAAAATGTTAAAGAAAATCATAAAACTTCACTGAAAGACATTAAAAGCCTAAATAAATGAAGAGATATGCCATGTTTATATGACAGAAGAGTCAATGTTGTAAAAAATGTCATTTCTCCTCGAACTGATCTACAGGTTCAATGGAATCCTGATCGATTTTATAACAGATATTTATGTAGAACTTAAACATTCTAAGAGATTTATTGAAGTCAAAGAGCCAAGAATAGCCAAGAAACCCTTTAAGAAGAAAAACAGAGGGACTTACTCTAAAACTAATAATTAAGACAAGCATAGTACTAGTACAAATACAGAAAAATAAAGCAACAGACTTAGGAACACCTCCATGTATACAAATTCTTGATGTATGACAGGTTTACTGCAGATCAGTGGGAGGGGGGAGGGGTGGGGCACATTTCAATAAATGATGCTTGGACAACTGGCTTTCTATATGGAAGGAAAATAAAATTAGAGCTTCACCCTCTATCATTACTGTGACATTGAATGGTTTGCCTTGGAAACGAACAGAGATCATTCTGTCGTTTTTGAGACTGCATCCAAGTACTGCATTTTGGACTCTTTTGTTGACTATGATGGCTACTCCATTTCTTCTAAGGGATTCCTGCCCACAGGAGTAGATATAATGGTCATCTGAGTTAAATTCACCCATTCCAGTCCATCTTTGTTCACTGATTCCTAGAATGTTGATGTTCACTCTTGTCATCTCCTGTTTGACCACTTCCAATTTGCCTTGATTCATGGACCTAACATTCCAGGTTCCTATGCAGTATTGCTCTTTACAGCATTGAACCCTGCTTCCATTACCAGGTCATTCACAACTGGGTGTTGTTTTTGCTTTGGCTCCATCCCTTCATTCTTTCTGGAGTTATTTCTCCACTTATCTCCAGTAGCATATTGGGCACCTACCGACCTGGGGAGTACATCTTTCAGTGTCTTATCTTTCTGCCTTTTCATACTGTTCATGGGGTTCTCAAGGCAAGAATACTGAAGTGGTTTGCCATTCCCTTCTCCAGTGGGCTACATTCTGTCAGACCTCTCCACTGTGACCCGCCATCTTGGGTGGCCCCACATGGCATGGCTTAGTTTCATGAGTTAGACAAGGCTGTGGTCCGTGTGATCAGATTGGCTAGGTGTCTGTGATTGTAGTTTCAGTCTGTCTGCCTTCTGATTCCCTCTCTCAGTGTCTACCGTCTTACTTGGGTTTCTCTTACCTTGGACGTGGGGTCTCTCTTCATGGCTGCCCCAGCAAAGCGCAGCTGCTGCTCCTTACCTCTGATGTTCATTTCCAAGGCAAACCATTCAATATCACGGTAATCCAAGTCTATGCCCCAACCAGTAACGCTGAAGAAGCTGAAGTTGAACAGTTCTATGAAGACCTATAAGATCTTCTAGAGCGAACACCCAAAAAAGATGTCCTTTTCATTATAGGGGACTGGAATGCAAAAGTAGGAAGTCAAGAAACACCTGGAGTAACAGGCAAATTTGGCCTTGGAGTACAGAATGAAGCAGGGCAAAGGCTAATAGAGTTCTGCCAAGAGAACACACTGCTGCTAAGTCACTTCAGTTGTGCCCGACTCTGTGTGACCCCATAGATGGCAGCCCACCGGGCTCCCCCATCCCTGGGATTCTCCAGGCAAGAATACAGGAGTGGGTTGCCATTTCCTTCTACAATGCATGAAAGTGAAAAGTGAAGGTGAAGTCGCTCAGTCGTGCCCGACTCTTAGCGACCCCATGGACTGCAGCCTACCAGGCTCCTCCATCCATGGGATTTCCCAGGCAAGAGTACTGGAGTGGGGTGCCTCTGCCTTCTCCAGAGAACGCACTAGTCATAGCAAATACCCTCTTCCAACAACATAAGAGAAGACTCTACACATGGACATCACCAGATGGTCGACACTGAAATTAGACTGATTATATTCTTCGCAGCCAAAGATGGAGAAGCTCTATACAGTCAGCAAAAACAAGACCGGGAGCTGACTGTGGCTCAGATCATGAACTCCTTATTGCCAAATTCAGACTTCAATTGAAGAAAGTGGAGAAAACCACCAGACGACTAAACCACTGTATGACTATACAGTGGAAGTGAGAAATAGATTTAAGGGACTAGATCTGACAGACAGAGTGCCTGATGAACTATGGACGGAGGTTTGTGACATTGTACAGGAGACAGGAATCAAGACCATCCCCAAGAAAAAGAAATGCAAAAAAGCAAAACAGCTGTCTGAGGAGGCCTTACAAATACCTGTGAAAAGAAAAGAAGTGAAAAGCAAAGGAGAAAAGCAAAGATATAGCCATTTGAATGCAGAGTTCCACAGAATAGCAAGGAGAAAAAAGAAAGCCTTCCTCAGCGACCAATGCAAAGAAATAGAGGAAAACAACAGAATGAGAAAGACTAGAGATCTCTTCAAGAAAATTAGAGATACCAAGGGAACATTTCATGCAAAGATGGGCTCGATAAAGGACAGAAATGGTATGGACCTAACAGAAGCAGAAGATATTAAGAAGAGGTGGCAAGAATACACAGAAGAACTGTACAAAAAAGATCTTCACGACCCAGATAATCACGATGGTGTGATCACTCACCTAGAGCCAGACATCCTGGAATGTGAAGTCAAGTGGACCTTAGGAAGCATCACTACAAACAAAGCTAGTGGAGGTGATGGAATTCCAGTTGAGCTATTTCAAATACTGAAAGATGACACTGTGCAAGTGCTGCACTCAAAATGCCAGCAAATTTGGAAAACTCAGCAGTGGCCACAGGACTGGAAAAGGTCAGTTTTCATTCCAATCCAGAAGAAAGGCAATGCCAAAGAATGCTCAAACTACCACACAATTGAACTCATCTCACACACTAGTAAAGTAATGCTTAAAATTCTCCAAGCCAGGCTTCAGCAATATGTGAACCGTGAACTTCCTGATGTTCATGCTGGATTTAGAAAAGGCAGAGGAACCAGAGATCAAATTGCCAACATCCACTGGATCATCGAAAAAGCAAGAGAGTTCCAGAAAAACATCTATTTCTGCTTTATTGACTATGCTAAAGCCTTTGACTATGTGGATCACAATAAACTGTGGAAAACTCTGAAAGAGATGGGAATACCAGATCACCTGACCTGCCTCTTGAGAAACCTGTATGCAGGTCAGGAAGCAACAGTGAGAACTGGAGATGGAACAACAGACTGGTTCCAAATAGGAAAAGGAGTATGTCAAGGCTGTATATTGTCACCCTGTTTATTTAACTTCTATGCAGAGTACATCATGAGAAACGCTGGGCTGGAAGAAGCACAAGCTGGAATCAAGATTGCCGGGAGAAATATCAATAACCTCAGATATGCAGATGACACCACCCTTATGGCAGAAAGTGAAGAGGAACTAAAAAGCCTCTTGATGAAAGTGAAAGAGGAGAGTGAAAAAGTTGGCTTAAAGCTCAACATTCAGAAAACTAAGATCATGGCATCTGGTCCCATCACTTCATGCAAATAGATGGGGAAACAGTAGAAACAGTGGCTGACTTCATTTTTCTGGGCTCCAAAATCACTGCAGATGGTGACTGCAGCCATGAAATTAAAAGATGCTTACTTCTTGGAAGGAAAGTTATGACCAACGTAGACAGCATATTAAAAAGCAGAGACATTACTTTGCTAAGAAAGGTCCCTCTAGTCAAGGCTATGGTTTTTCCAGTGGTCATGTATGGATGTGAGAGCTGGACTATAAAGAAAGCTGAGCACCGAAGAATTGATGCTTTTGAACTGAGGCGTTGGAGAAGACTCTTGAGAGTCCCTTGAACTGCAAGGAGATCCAACCACTCCATCCTAAAGGAGATCAGTCCTAGGTGTTCATTGGAAAGACTGATGTTGAAGCTGAAACTCCAATACTTTGGCCACCTGATGTGAAGAGCTGACTCATTTGAAAAGACTCTGATGCTGGGAGTGATTGAGGGCAGGAGGAGAAGGAGACGACAGAGGATGAGATGGTTGGATGGCATCACCGACTCGATGGACATGGGTTTGGGTGGACTCCAGGAGTTGGTGATGGACAGGGAGGCCTGGCGTGCTACGGTTCATGGGGTCGCAAAGAGTCAGACACGACTGAGCAACTGAACTGAACTGAACTCTATCATTCACAAAATTCAATTAGAAGTGGGAGTATTTCTTTTTAACATATATATGGAATCATTTGATGCAAATCATATTACCTGGTTTTTCATTTAAATATACAACGAACATCTTTCCATGCTGGTAGAGAAACTTTTAAATACATTTAAATACATGTACCAAAATCTATTGGAGTAGCAAGTAGTAACCCACTCCAGTATTCAAATTCCATGGACAGAGGAGCCTGGGGGCTATAATCCATGGGGTTGCACAGAGTTGGACATGACTGAGCAACTAAACGCATCAAAATTTATTTAATCAGTTGCCTGATTAGTTTTGTTTCATGTATTTTGCAATGATAAATACAGTGAACATAGCTCTGCAAAAGATCCTAATTTTCAAACATTCTACACCCCTAAAGCTTCTTTCAGACTCTGAATGGACTTTTTCTTTTTAAATGATAAATGAACATTTTGAGCTACTACATGGCAGCTTTATTGTCTTTGAATATTTTATTGCATTAGCTTTTATTTTGACAAAAAGGTTTTGGAATAAAAGAAAATGAATGCACTGCTGCCAGTGATAAGCAGCACAGGATCATATACTTTTATAATTGGCACAAAGATAAAAAGCTTTCGGCATTCTGAATGCAGCTAATCTCGAGCCACAATCACCTGCTTGCTGAACTCGATCCATTCACTGGTATTCAATCATCAGAGCAAAGAACAAGGTTAAAGAACACGAACAAAACACTGGAAATACATATCATCAGAGACTGGGAATAAAGGAAATGCATAATTAGAAATCTTATCTTTCTTTTTAACAGAGTATTTTTTAGCCTTAATACATTCACTGCCACCAACATTTCCAGAATCCCATTATGTAAGAAATAAGGGATTGTCTTGTCTTTATATATCATCTGATTATTTTTGATGGATACATTTTTAGAAATATGCTAACAGGGCCAGTGGTGTGCTTGTATTTCAGCTGCTTCATATATACTGCCACAATGCCGTGGAGAAAGGGTGTTTCGAGCCCTCTTCCCTCCAGTAATACCTGACAGCCCATTTCCCCGCCCACACTGGAAACTAGCATGATTTTTAATTTACGGCCATTCAATATTTATGATTTTAATTTGTATTTCTTTGACATTAAGCATTTTTTTCTTTACTTGTGAAATTAAGATAGACATTATATCCACCTGATAGTGCAGTTATGATGAGTACATGCGCTGACACTATGTACAATTCTCTTTTACACAGTGCTTCTCATGTAGTAAATACCAGTGATTTTTTATGTTTACTTCCTCTGTGAATTTCTATTTTTGTCCTCTGCCTGTTGTTTATATGAATCCTTTGTCCATCTCTTATTGATTAGTATAACAGTTTAGTATAAAGGAAAGCTATGAATTCTGGGTCTATCATATCCTAATATTTTTCCCAATTTTCACAAAAATTTTTGTTTATTTTTTATTAGAAGTACACAAATGTGTCAATATGACTTTTGCCTCAGGTGGCAGTTTAGTCTTGTCCTCCCAAGTTTATATTGATAATCACTTAAGATTTCACTCTAGTACTTTCATAATTTTGGTTTTTTTTACATTTAACCTTTTAATCCAACTGGAATCAATTTAGAAAGTGAAAAGAGCTATGTGGTCCAAATGTTATACAACAGACATGCATTAGTTTTACACTCTGAATATTAATACTGGAATCAAGCTTCCCACTGCACCTCTCTCCCTTACGCACCATACTACATCCATACATTCAATTCCATGTGCCAGTTTTCAGACTGACCAGGTCAACTGTGAACATACTACTTTGATTTACTTAAAAGCTAAACATAGTATTGGTCCATGGTTAAGAATAACCTTCCTGCCGGCATCTTCATTAACATAAACTACTAAGGTTTCCTCTAGACCAGGGGTCAGTAAACCTTTACTGTGGATGGTCAGAGAGTAAATGTTTTAGGCTTTTGGGCCATTCAGTCTCTGTCACAATGACTCAGCTCTGCCACTGCAGCACAAGAATGGCCACAGACAACACGGATATGGATGAACACAGCTCTGTTCCAGTAAAACTTTACTTATGGATGTTGAAACTTGAGTTCATATAACTTTTCACCTATCACAAAATATAATTCCTTTTTTGACTTTATTCCAACCATTTAAAAACTTAAAATCAATTCCTGGCTTGCAGGCTGTAGTAAAACAGGTAGCAGACCAGTTTGCTAACCTCTGATTTATTTCAGAATATTTTTTAGCGTTGTTGTCCATATCAGCACTCTCCAGGAGAACTCTCTGCACTGTAGAAATATTTTATATTTGTGCTTTTCAATATGGTAGCTACTAGCCACATATGGCACGTGACACATAGCAGGAGAAATGAGTTTTAAATTTTATTTTGTAATTAATTTAAACAGCTACCTGTGACTAGTGGCTATTATATTGGACAATCCATGTCAATAGATTGGACTCAAAATATGTAAATACAGATATTTGTGTGTGTGTGTATATATATATATATAGTTTTCTTCCCTGGAGATCTAAATCTATATATTTAATACAGTCACAAAAATAATAGATGTTTACTCAAGTAAAAGTTCTGCAACTTGTGATTCCTATAACAAACAGGAGTAGACTAACTCCACTGCTAAAGGCCCTTTGCCCTCAGTTCTCTCAAGGCACAAAGCTTGGTGACAGATACTTGACCAGAGCCCCATAAGCTTTTAGGCACTTCACTCAGCTATTTCTTCTCATGCTGTTATTCCTCAAAGGGATCCCACATCCTCTTGTTCCTGACCCTCTCTCCCCCCACAGGGTAAAAATAAAAACACTAAGTTACTAGAAGAGTGTGCAGCCTTTGTAGCCTTTGTCACTTTTCCGAAATGCTTTTCTAATTAAAAAAAAAAAAAAAAAAGCACACTTACTGCCAGGTCAAGCTGACTGTTCCGGGTTGTGATAGACAGTTCAAGGGTGGACAACTGCACTTCCTTCCAGACCTCTGGGTTCACCTCTTGCAGGGCTGTGTGAATGCATCCGATACAAGTCAGTTATCTCCCACGAACATTTTAGCACTGCCACCCGCGGCCAGCTGCCAGGGGCTCAGATGGCCTCCCAAGGCCATCTGTGGACTCCCAGGCTTAATTTTCTTTATCTCATACTTTTTATACATGGGATAAAGAGCCAGGTTCAAAATGGAATCTCTAGGCCTGAGACAACCCAACAAAAGCAGCTACAGTAACATAAAGGCTGGCAAGAGAAAGAGGGAGTCGCTGGGAGTCAGGAATGACACAGGCTGTTGTTCCCATTCTTGGGACCTTGCTGCTGCTGGTCTGGGCCTGCGCTGTGCACATCGAGGGCTGAGTTCAGGCTTCCCCAACTCTGGGAGGGTCTGACACTGGTGTGGGGTCTGCCTCAGGCAGTCCTGAGCTGCCCAGGACTTTCCAACCTCCAGTCCCCAGGCTCCTCACCTCCCTGCGGTTGTGCCCAGTAGGACGCGAGCCTCCGTAATATTCTCCTATACAAGGAGGGCCGGGGCGGGGTCTCTTCTGCTCCACTGGGAGGTCTCTCTGTAGGTCCCGTGTACGAGATCGAGGCTTGATGAGTCTGAGGCCACTCCTTTCAATGAAGGGAAAAAAATGTTTATCATGCAACACAATTACAAACTCTTGGAGCTTCTCAATATGAACCAGCATAGAATCACACCATAAGAAATTTATCATTCATTTAGAGATGGTGACAGACACATGAGACTGATGAAATCTAGTTGCATCACATACTTCCTTTACTTCGGGAAGCACGTTCCACTCAGAGGCCACACTGGTCTGGCCTCGAAATCCAGCCCAAGGCTTCTTATTCCCGCTTCAAAGGCCATCATTCTCACACTCCAGATCTGTCGTCTTCCTGGCATCCCGAGTCCAGTACCATCTTGGGTCTCATCGGTGTCCTCAAGGATTACTAAAATAATACCCTAACCTCTCAGCCCTTGACATTGCCTCCAACCTACATAGCAACCCTCTTCCATGGCCACATCCTTGTCCTTATCAGTACCCAGAACTACTCCATCTTAGAAGTCTAAAGCCCTGGTATCCCATTATCTAATCACTACCCTTATTCTTCCAGTTGATATTTTTGTGCTCAGTGCCCTCAGGGTGAACCACTCCCCTGTTCTCAAGTTTCCAGTGGTGAATTACAAAACAGTAACAATTAACTCTGACTTCTCTCACTCCATCTCTTACTCCTCCCAAGTCCAGAAAGACCCAACCTCTTCTCTTCCTTCTCTGTAAGTGATCAGAGTCCTGCGGAATCACACATCCATTGATTCCTCATGCAGTGGGCTTACTTAGCAGCCTCTGTCCTGATGGAGGTCTTTTAAGTGGAGAAATTCAATTTGGACCATGAGGAAATCAGATTGTGACCACGTATCTACACTGTGTCCTTCATGCCTGCTGACGTTGATAAAGCCGGTATGTCAATTTCCATCTGCTTTGTTTCTGCATTTTGTTTTCATAACTTGGTTCAAAGTCAGAGGAGGAAGAGAGAGGGCTATGAACTGGGGGTCCCTGAAGACTCTAACCACACCGGGCTCTCAGAGAGTCCCAGCTCCTGGCCTCTCCAGCTGTCCTCAGCACCACCCAGGTGAACAGTGGATTTTACATCATTCTTCTATGGCTTTCGGCCCTCGTGTCGTCCTTCTCTAACGTGTACCCTGAAAAGCCTCAGTTCTCGATCAATCTGTCACTTGGTGTCTGTACTTCTACATCGTGGCTCAGTATTATCAGAGGGGGAGATGAGGCCTCCTGCTGAGTACTGACACAGGGAAAACACCGCCCAAGTGAGCATACCCACGTCACCACAAGCTCTTGGTCTAAGGTCTTTTACGTCACTTGATAATCTTTCTAAACCTTCCTATTTTCATCCTTCTTCCAAACTCCCCACCCACCTTGCTGTCAAAAGATCACCTTGCTTCCTACCATTCAGAAAGAATACAAGGACATCAGAGAGAACTGCCTCACCTCTTTATAAATGTGTTTTCATCTGGACCTCTGTTTTATTGCTCCCCTGTCTCAAGGAAAAAGGTGTCCCTGCCCCTGTCCGAGGCTAGTCCAGGGCTCTGATCCACTCCCTTTCTCTTGCTCATGGACTTGGCCAAATCAGTCATGTTTTTGGTGCCCTTTCCTCTCCTCCCATTCGCTTTTATTTTTGCTTCAGGGAGAAAACACATGAACAGCTCTCTAATTAAAAAAACAAAACAAAGAACCCAGAGTGCTCCACTGACCTGTATTTCTCAGTACCTTCTGCTGTTTTTAATCTCCTCTCCTTCAAAGTCAAGTTTCTTAAAAGAGTGGCTCTGCTGCCTCCAGTTTTTACCTCCGGTTTACTCCTGAACTTTCTTCAATTTGGCTTCGGCCCCTCCACCTAACACGTTATCAAACCTGCAGGGGTTGCCAGAGTCAATGGATCCTTACTTTCCTCTCTTTATTTTGCTCTTTGATGCTGCTTCTTAAAACCTCGCTCTCTTCTGGAAGTTCTCTCTTTCATTGGCTTCTATGTCAGTACTTCCTCCCAGAGTCTCTCTCTGGATTTTCTGGGCATCATTTCGGGCTCTTTAAAATGATGGGTTACTCCTGCCCACCTATTCTCAACAGTAACTTCAACAAACCCATAGCTCAATGCCACTCATACACTTACGACATTTAAATCTATTTCTTCAGCCCAGATATCTCTGAATTCTAGATCTAAGTCATAATTGTATGACTTGACTGGTCTGTACCACCGGTAATGTTAAACTCGATACGCGCCAAACTGAGAATTTCACCTTTCTTCACGAATGTGATCCAACTCTGATATTATCAGCATTCACGGAAAACTCTAGTTACCAAACTCTAGCCCCTCGAGCCAGAGACCTGGGACTACGCCCTGCTCCTGCTGACTGTCGAGGATTGTGCCTCTTGAGTCAATGCTCTGGGGTCAAGGTTCACTACTACCACCTTGGCGAGACCTCATCTCTCCTCACCTGGATCGTGTTAGCAATCTTCTATCTGATGCCTTTGCCTGTTACTACCAATGTCCAGTCTCTCATCCATTCTGCTGCCAAACAATTCCTTGCCAAAGTGAAAGCCTGCTCCTGTCATTCCCCTGCTTAAGATCCAGTGACCCTCCAGTGCTTTCATGATAAAGGTCAGATCCCACGTCAAAACCTGCAGTCAGCCCGCAAGCCACTCCACACTGGCCATAATTAAAGACCATGTGACACCTCTGTGCCTCCACACATCCTGACCCCTGCACTTGGAATGCCCTTTAGTATATTTTTCAAAATTTGGCTGAAGTGTCACCTTCTCTGGGCTGACTCTACTGACCTTCAGTCAGAGGTAAATGCTCCTCCTCTGTGCTTCCATCTTATTCTTTCCTGTTTCTCTCCTAGCACTTGCCAAACTGCTGATTTACCAGGCCCTCACTCCTGGCACGTGAACACTTCTTGAGGGCACGAGACCTGTCTTATTTGACCCAGTAGTCCAATTATACAGCAGGGCTTGCCACCCAATAGGTACGCAATCACTGTCTGCTGTTGAAATGATAGAAACAGTTTATATGGTCCCAGATTCTACAACTTAAATACGGAGCTACTCTATTTCTTCCTGAATATTTCACCAATGAAATTATTCCTCCAAGCAACAGCAGTCGTGCATTTTACTCACACAGTTCGCCTTAAGCATAGAAAGTCCTTGCTCCCCAGCACTCCAAGTTCATTTTAGTAATCACATAGATTGGTTACCCCTAGTACTTTAATGGCTTTGTTAATGAATAACTGGATAGCTCCGGGTAAAGGGAGCTATATTTTATAAACGTTTTGCAATGGACATACACTACTTCTTTAATTTCAAACCCATTCGATACTCTGAATGTTAACATTACATAGAACCAAACTCTTTACTACATTGAAACTTCATCTGCCAATTTTCAGATTCAAACTGTAAATATACTACTTTCATGTGCATAAAAGCTCAACATGGTACGTAGTACAAGGTAACTGTGCCTCTTCTATTAGCATTTTCATTAACATACACTGTTGAGTTTTTCTCTATGCCAATATTCTTCATTGTATAGCCTATAACAGCATAGCCTGATAGACCTTTCTCTTATGATGGCAATGGTCTCATACTTGTACTGTCCAATGCAGCAACCACTACACATATTTGGCTAGTTAAGCATGGTTTGAAGCACAAAGCATTGTTTGAAGCCTACTATATTTCAGTTCAGTCACTCAGTCGTGTCCGACTCTTTGCGATCCCATGAATCGCAGCACGCCAGGCCTCCCTGTCCATCACCATCTCCCGGAGTTCACTCAAACTGACGTCCATTGAGTCAGTGATGCCATCCAGCCATCTTATCCTCTGTCATCCCCTTCTTCTCCTGCCCCCAATCCCTCCCAGCATCAGAGTCTTTTCCAATGAGTCAACTCTTCACATGAGGTGGCCAAAGTACTGGAGTTTCAGCTTTAGCATCATTCCTTCCAAAGAACACCCAGGGCTGATCTCCTTTAGAATGGACTGGTTGGATCTCCTTGCAGTCCAAGGGACTCTCAAGAGTCTTCTCCAACACCACAGTTCAAAAGCATCAATTCTTCGCGCTCAGCTTTCTTCACAGTCCAACTCTCACATCCATACATGACCACAGGAAAAACCATAGCCTTGGCTAGATGGACCTTTATTGGCAAAGTTATATCTCTGCTCTTCAATATGCTGTCTAGGTTGGTCATAACTTTTTTTCCAAGGAGTAAGTGTCTTTTAATTTCATGGCGTATTCAGATACAAATCTTCAGTTAGCTTCTCGATACTAATATAGACACATTTGCAAGTAATTAATCAGATATAGGTCACTGTGTTCAAGGTTTGTTTGGTTAAGAGTGAATGAACAAAGGGAAGTGAAATACTAAAATGAAATTAAATATGGGCTTGGTAATAGAGAATAAGTTGGCAGATGAGAAATATCAGAACAGGAATGCTTTCTGGATTTGTGTGTAAGTAAATAGGCCCCATTTTAGGAGCATGCCATATACATCTATAGCAAGAAACTTTTAAAAATTCCAAATACACACATCACAAAGGAATAACAAAATACCAGAGATCAAATGTCAATACTGTAGCCTGCATTTACCTTAAGAGTGCTGAAAAAGTGGGCTGCTTTGGTTTTTAGAGGCCCAAGATACCAGTACCTGAAAAAGAGCAAGATAAAAATCTGATTAGACTATTAAGAAAACTATCAATGTGCTAGATACCATTCAGGACAGATAATACATTAGAATTACACCTCTACCAGAAGTGTCTGCTCTGGAGGTTTGGAGATTGTGGTTTAGCATAAAAAAGTATTACAGTAAGTTTTTAATCTGCATTTGAATACCACGTCAAACAGAACATAATTAGTTATACCTCAGCTAAATCCTTGCAATTTATGAGATATATAATCAGAGTCTTCTTGAATCTCTAAATTCACAGGTATCACTGTAATATGTACTTTGCACCGTGGAACACAGTTAAGTTCACATTCTGAATGAGTGGAGAGTGATAAAGCCACGAAGAGATGCGGGTGTGGGTGCTAATGTATTACTCGTGAGCTGAATGGCTGCATGCTGTACACCGCGTTCTCTCTCAACGCACAAACATACAATTAAAATCTGTAAATCAGCATCATTCCGCATTACTCATGTTATGCAGCTTCAACATGGGAAATGGAAATCTGGGAGTAAAGAGGGTCTACTTCATATTGCTAAATTCCTAAAAGCCACTGAAGAGAAAAAGACGCCTGGTTGGATTTAGAAAAGTAGCATAAAGTAGACTTCTCTCTTAAAATGTCTCTTTCACCTACCAGCCCATCTTAACTGCTCCCTATTCGATTCAAACCAATATGCACTCATTTAGCACTGACGATGTATATGGAGGAAACAGAAGCAATATCATCAGTACAAAATTCTTGCCTTTGCGGGCTTCTGAGAAAACAAGGCCCCCAAATAGAATAGACGACGACAAACAAACATATTTCTATGACATGGTATGAACGGATCACTATTTACTGGTGAGGAGAGTCAAGAAGGCGCAAGAAATCATTATGGGCCTAAAATCACTGGAGCAGCCACACCTGCACAACCAATGACCCAAGAACAAAGTGAGGCCGTGAGACCTAGAAAGCTGGGCTGGACGCAGACACAGGGAGGCGGCAAGGACATCATTCTAGGCAGGACAAGGGTAACAGCACGGGAAGCGCTTAGAGTAGTTGCCAGAGCAAAAGCTCTAAACAAAGACATAGAACTCGGTAGTTAGGGATGATGACGGAGTACGTTGGTCTTGAACACCAGAATATGGAGTTTAGCCATCCAAGGAGCAGAGCAGAACCATTCTAACAATTATCCCAGTAAGCACCACAAGGCTATTAACAACTGCTTTGATCATCTAATGTTTTGGTTTCTGTTACTTTGTTTGAAAGCTTACTCGATGCTTTGCTTCTTTTCCAGGGTAGCCAGACAGAAACACATCCCAGCCAAGGCAGTTTATTTCTAAACTGATTTAGAAATAAATAACTTTATTCTGAACTGATACTCTGCGAGGCCACCTAGGAAATGGCTTGTTGCACCCCCACTGTTTCTCCCGTAACACACAGAGCAACTCAGCAGATGGTTCTAGTCCAGGTACAATAACAGCCAGCATTTTAAAATTCCATGTTCAGAAATCAAACAGAATATGGGCCTGTGTGTGATATTCCTCAAGGGCTGACCTATGCTTGTGCTGAACACACTTAGAAAGCAATGTAGGACTTCCCCAGCAGTCCGATGGTTAGGACTCTGCACTTCTACTGTAGGGGGCATGGGGTCCATCCCTGGTCAAGGAACCCCACATGGTCAGGGAAGATCCCACATAGCACGTCGTGTGGCCAAAAAAAAAAAAAGAGCAATTTACTCTCATCAGACTTTCTCAGGGGAAACTAAGCAATTCCTCATGGTAAACCGCTGTCACGTGAGATTACAGATCAGATACAAGATGACTTGCAGAATGAAGATAACCATGCATACTTGGAAACAAAAGAACGCAGGGTGTGATGTAACTCAGTGGTCTCTCTCCTTTGACAGTCCACTGTCAGGAACCTCATTAGCAGGAATAACCATGTGGAACAAATGAGAGGAATTTCTGTAAAGAAAATGTGGCGAGAATGCCTACAAAGTAAAGAGAGCTTTCTTGATAAGAGCTGTGTGTGAGCTCAATCATCGTTCATTTACACTACACTCAAATTGTAAGCATGTTGTCAAGAAGAGGTAAAGAAAGAAAATAACGCCCACCAGCTAGGACTGAACTTCATGCCCTGTCTCCTCCAGCCCCACCTCAGGAAGCCTTGCCCACGCGGCCTCTCCATGGCACACAGCACAGGGCACACCCTCTTTCTGAGCTGGCAGTTATATGCTACACAATGAATTCACCAAAAATAAGCAGGTTGCCATGAAAAGCCACCAGCAGCCCTCTCATGGCCTCCTCCGCAGGCCTGTTTCTTCCACCTTCTGGCATTCCCAGGTCTCTGCCTTTCTCCCTCCTCTGAAGGAGGCGGCCTGGGGTCGGTGAATCCACCAGGCCTTCAGAAAGAACACCTCTT
Source organism: Bos grunniens (assembly GCF_055505025.1). Lineage (NCBI taxonomy): Eukaryota > Metazoa > Chordata > Mammalia > Artiodactyla > Bovidae > Bos > Bos grunniens. The sequence continues at coordinate 15,334,456 of NC_141168.1, forward strand.
GGGGGAAAAGGGGTCTTCCGACCAGGGCTGTCAAAGCTCCAGGAGGCTGCAGCCCCAGTGGTGCCTTGCACTTGGCACCCAGCTAAGCAGGCGGTGGGAGGAGACGACACCCAGTGTCCCTCTGGTCCAGCTGAGCCCCACCCCCGGTCAAATACGACGTCTAGAAAGAGAGGTGGACACTGCTCATCCTGAGCTACCACTCAGCCAGCGTGGAGGAAACTGGGACTTCCCCCAGCCTCTGTGCACACAGAATGTAAACTCCACTTCTGTTATTCATACACAATTCAACCGCTGGGCCCACCGCATGTATTCCGAGATCACCGTATACTGAAACCTCAGAGACGGGGACAGAGTAAGAAGGTGTTTAAAAACCACCACTGGTTAACCCAGTGCCCTTCTACCTGCTAACTGAGACGCCAGCATCTCGGAAGGATCCCCATCGAAGGCCGGTGAGTGCAAACACAGGCTGTTCCTTTTCACCCTGGAAGTTAAATACATTTCACTTAAATTAATGACAATAACCTGGAACTCTCTACAGGTAAGTAGCCAGCAAACGTTCACGGCCTATGTTTCGTCAAAATAAAATTCCAAAAGGGATGTTCCAAATTTAAGAAATGAATTCTTTTGAGTGCTCAGTAAAAGTACTGAAATAAAATGAAACTAACATTCGTGTATTAGGCCTTGTGAATTGGTTGGCAAGAAAACATGCTATCATACTTCAGACTGTAATCACTATGCTGATTCTTGGACCAATTAATCGGGTCAGCCAGAACTTCTTCTCTCACATGTACTTGTCCGAGGTAATTTAAATCTGTGTTCTCTATGGAGGGCCAAGAGTGGTCAGGCAAGATCATCAGAGTTCTGGTATGTACTCCAGAATGTTTCACCTGAGTCTCTGAAGATACAGCCAGGTATTTGTCATAATAAATCAGGATGCAAAGTGATTCGGGTTTAATTCAGTGCTTTATGGCCAAATACTGCATATTATAATCACCAAATTCTAATAAATCAGTGAGTTTAGCAATACCTATTTTAGAAAATAAACATTAACAATGCCACTGCCTCTAAGAGTCTATACTCCATGCTGGGCTTTTTTCTAGAAGAAAATATACACATCTGAATTTTGAAAGGGACATTCCCTATACCTCAGAATTGCAGCAAAAGCCCAAAGGTTCCCCCACATTCTAAAGAGAGCTGCCAACTGCTAGACACAACTCCACAGAATTTGCTAACTGTGCACAGAACCAGGTCAGTTTCCACTGTGCCATCATCAGAACCAGTGTAAGCAGAGTAGGAACTGGAGGAGACTCTTGGCACTCTAAGTTGCTGGCTGAGAGAAAGTGTCTTAAGTCTTCTTAGGAGAGGACATCTGTCCCATTTTCACTCCTGTTCCCACTATGCTGAAACAAGCAAGGCTCTTCTAGGAGAACCACACATAAACAGGGCCAGCCTACAAGGAAAAGACACTGGCCTCTCACTCCTTGGCTGTCTATCGATTGAAGCAGATTTGCTTTTCTGCTCTCTGTACCTGCTTGAGCAAGAGAAGAAACAGTAGAGGGAAGAGAAAAATAGTAGAGCAAAGAGGTGATGTTAAGATTACGTCATGACGGGCAAGGCAAGGATGTATTAGTCTCCTGGGTACCAAGTGCATGCTGTGGAAGATAGCAGGGCCTGAGTCTTTCTCACGCTATTAATCATTCATTTAATCATTTTTTCCATGAATCATTAAGGATATTTATAGTATATTAGGAACTAGCAATAAAAAATGTCTGTCCTCAAAAAGCTCAAGGTATAATGGGGGGATAGACAGACACAGACAATAAGAACATGCAGTAGGTCCAAAGAATAAAGATACGTACCGAGTGCTATCAAAGTACAGGGTGGGTGCCACTGTATGAGTGAGAGAACAGAGCAGACAGATGGTCAGGGAAGCATGACGTAAGTTCTAAGACAACCAGGCATTTTAAAGAATAAGGTAAAATCTGAACAGCCTGATGACTAGCTAGAAGGCTGAATCAGTAGAAACCTCTCACCAAACAAAAATCCAGGACCAGACAGTTTCACTGGTAAATTTCATTAAACACTCAAAGGAGAATTAACACAAATCCTTCTCATACTCTCCCAAAAAACAGGAGGGATTTCTTCCAGACTGACGGTATGAGGCCAGCATTACCCTGATACCAAAATCAGACAAGGACAACGCAAGAAAATTAAAAGCCAATATTCCTGACAAATACAGATGTAAAAACCCTAAACAAAATATTAGCAAACCAAATTCAACCATACATTAAAGGGATAAGACCATGATGAAGTTAAGATTTATTCCATGGATGCAAGGATGGCTCAACATCTTCAAATCAGTCAGTGTGATTTGACACATTAACACAAAGGGTGAAAATCATACGTTCACCTCACTAGATGTAGAAAAAGTATGTGATAAAATTCAACACTAATTTATGATAAAAAGAAAACAAACCTCTCAATAAAGTGGCTATAAAGGGAACACACTTAAGTATGGGATAAAATTCAACAATGATTTATGATTAAAAAAAAAACTCAATAAAGTGGGTATAAAGGGAACACACTTCAACATAATAGAGGCCATATATGACAAGACCACAGCTAACATCCTATTCAACAGTAAAAAACTGAAACCCTTTTGTCTAAGATCTTGAACAAGAAAGACAAAGATGTCTACCCTCACCACTTTTATTCGACATAGTATTGGAAGTCTTAGCCAGAGGAATTAGGCAAGAACAAGAAATAAAGACATCCAAATTGGAAAGGAAGATGAAAAACTATCACTATTTACATATGACATGAGAGAAGTAATAAACAAATTCAGTAAAGATGCAGGATACAAAGTCAATACACAAAAACCTGTAACATTTATATGCACTAATAACAAATCATCAGAAAGAGAAATAAAGAAAACAATCCTATTTACAACTGCATGAAAAAGAATAAAGTACCCAGGAATAAATTTAACCAAGGAGGTGAAATTTGAAAACTACGTGGCATTAATGAAAGATGCTGAAAGTGACACAAACAAATAAGAAGATCCTCTGTGATCCTGGACTGAAAAAATCATTGATGTTCAAATGTCCACACTACCCAAAGCAATCTATAGATTCAATGTAATCCCTATCAAAATTCCAATGACATTTTCAAAGAAACAGAATAATCTTAAAATTTTCATGGAACCACACACACACACACACATAAATGCAAATAGCCAAAGCAATCCTGAGAAAGAAGAACAAAGCTGAAGGCATTACAATTCCCAGTTTCAAACTATATTACAAAAGTGGTAATGATTAAAACTGCATGGCATTTGCATAAAACCAGACACAAAAATCAGGAGAACAGACTTTAAAAGCCCAGAAATAAACCCACATATATACAGTCAATTAACTTGTGATAAAGGAGCCAAAAATATACAATGAGGAAAGGACAATGTCTTCAGTAAATGATGCTAGGGAAATTGGTAGTCATGTGCAGAAGAATGCAACTGGACCATTAGCTTATACCATATACAAAGATTAACTCAAAATGGATGAAAGACCTGAAATAGAAGACCTGAAACAATAAATTCCTGTAAGAAAATGTAGAGGGTAAGCTTCTTGACATAAATCTTGGCAATGATTTCTGAATCTGACACCAAAAGCAAAAGCAACAAAAGCAAAAATAAATAAGTGGGGCTGCTGCTGCTGCTAAGTCACTTCAGTCGTGTCCAACTCTGTGCGACCCCATAGATGGCAGCCCACCAGGCTCCCCCATCCCTCGGATTCTCCAGGCAAGAGTACTGGAATGGGTTGCCATTTCCTTCTCCAATGCATGAAAGTGAAAAGTGAAAGTGAAGTCGCTCAGTCGTGTCCGACTCTTCGCAACCCCATGGACTGCAGCCCACCAGGCTCCTCCATCCATGGGATTTTCCAGGCAAGAGTACTGGAGTCAGGTGCCATTGCCTTCTCCATAAGTGGGGCTACATCATACTAAAAAGCATCTGTATACCAAAGGAAATCATCAACAAAATGAGAAGGTAACCAAATGATTGGGAGAAAATGTTTGCAAATCACGTATCTGATAAGGGGTTAATATACAAAATATAAAGAACTCATACAACTCAATATGGGGAGGAGCTAAGATGGCGGAGGAGTAGGATGGGGAGAACACTTTCTCCCCCACAAATTCATCAAAAGAACATTTAAACGCCGAGTAAATTCCACAAAACAACTTCTGAATGCCGGCAGAGGACATCAGGCACCCAGAAAAGCAACCCAAGTCTTTGAAAGAAGAGAGAAGAAATACAGCTCCACCCACCAGAACACCAACACAAGCTTCCCTAACCAAGAAACCTTGACAAGCCACCTGTACAAACCCACACAGAGCAAGGAAACGCCACAATAAAGAGAACTCCACAAACTGCCAGAATACAGAAAGGACACCCCAAACTCAGCAATTTAAACAAGATGAAGAGACAGAGGAATACCCAGCAGATAAAGGAACAGGATAAATGCCCACCAAACCAAACAAAAGAGGAAGAAATAGGGAATCTACCTGATAAAGAATTCCGAATGATAGTGAAATTGATCCAAAATTTTGAAATCAAAATGGAATCACAGATAAATAGCTTGGAGACAAAGATTGAGAAGATGCAAGAAAGGTTTAACAAGGACCTAGAAGAAATAAAAGAGAGTCAACATAAAATGAATAATGCAATAAATGAAATTAAAAACACTCTGGAGGCAACAAATAGTAGAATACCAGAGGCAGAAGATAGGATTAGTGAATTAGAAGATAGAATGGTAGAAATAAATGAATCAGAGAGGATAAAAGAAAAACGAATTAAAAGAAATGAGGACAATCTCAGAGACCTCCAGGACAATATTAAATGCTACAACATTCGAATCATAGGGGTCCCAGAAGAAGAAGACAAAAAGAAAGACCATGAGAAAATACTTGAAGAGATAATAGTTGAAAACTTCCCTAAAATGGGGCAGGAAATAATCACCCAAGTCCAAGAAACCCAGAGAATCCCAAACAGGATAAACCCAAGGCGAAACACCCCAAGACACATATTAATCAAATTAACAAAGAACAAATATTAAAAGCAGCAAGGGAAAAACAACAAATAACACACAAGGGAATTCCCATTAGGATAACAGCTGATCTTTCAATAGAAACTCTTCAAGCCAGGAGGGAATGGCAAGACATACTTAAAGTGATGAAAGAAAATAACCTACAGCCCAGATTATTGTACCCAGCAAGGATCTCATTCAAATATGAAGGAGAAATCAAAAGCTTTACAGACAAGCAAAAGCTGAGAGAATTCAGCACCACCAAACCAGCTCTCCAACAAATACTAAAGGATATTCTCTAGACAGGAAACACAAAAACAGTGTATAAACTCGAACCCAAAACAATAAAGTAAATGGCAACAGGATCATACTTATCAGTAATTACCTTAAATGTAAATGGGTTGAATGCCCCAACCAAAAGACAAAGACTGGCTGAATGGATACAAAAACAAGACCCCTACATATGTTGTCTACAAGAGACCCACCTCAAAACAGGGGACACATACAGACTGAAAGTGAAGGGCTGGAAAAAGATTTTCCATGCAAATAGGGACCAAAAGAAAGCAGGAGTAGCAATACTTATATCAGATAAAACAGACTTTAAAACAAAGGCTGTGAAAAGAGACAAAGATGGTCACTACATAATGATCAAAGGATCAATCCAAGAAGAAGATATAACAATTATAAATATATATGCACCCAACACGGGAGCACTGCAATATGTAAGACAAATGCTAACAAGTATGAAAGGAGAAATTAACAATAACACAATAATAGTGGGAGACTTTAATACCCCACTCACACCTATGGATAGATCAACTAAACAGAAAATTAACAAGGAAACACAAATGTTAAACGATACAATAGACCAGTTAGAACTAATTGATATCTATAGGACATTTCATCCCAAAACAATGAATTTCACCTTTTTCTCAAGCGCACATGGAACCTTCTCCAGGATAGATCACATCCTGGGCCATAAATCTAGCCTTGGTAAATTCAAAAAAATAGAAATCATTCCAAGCATCTTTTCTGACCACAATGCAGTAAGATTAGATCTCAATTACAGGAGAAAAACTATTTAAAATTCCAACATATGGAGGCTGAACAACACGCTGCTGAATAACCAACAAATCACAGATGAAATCAAAAAAGAAATCAAAATTTGCATAGAAACTAATGAAAATGAAAACACAACAACCCAAAACCTGTGGGACACTGTAAAAGCAGTCCTAAGGGGGAAGTTCATAGCAATACAGGCATACCTCAAGAAACAAGAAAAAAGTCAAATAAATAACCTAACCCTACACCTAAAGCAACGAGAAAAGGAAGAAATGAAGAACCCCAGGGTTAGTAGAAGGAAAGAAATCTTAAAAATAAAGGCAGAAATAAATGCAAAAGAAACAAAAGAGACCATAGCAAAAATCAACAAAGCCTAAAAGCTGGTTCTTTGAAAGGATAAATAAAATTGACAAACCATTAGCCAGACTCATCAAGAAACAAAGGGAGAAAAATCAAATCCATAAAATTAGAAATGAAAATGGAGAGATCACAACAGACAACACAGAAATACAAAGGATCATAAGAGACTACTATCAACAATTATATGCCAATAAAATGGACAACGTGGAAGAAATGGACAAATTCTTAGAAAAGTACAACTTTCCAAAACTGGACCAGGAAGAAATAGAAAATCTTAACAGACTCATCACAAGCACGGAAATTGAAACTGTAATCAAAAATCTTCCAGCAAACAAAAGCCCAGGTCCAGACGGCTTCACAGCTGAATTCTACCAAAAATTTAGAGAAGAACTAACACCTATCCTGCTCAAACTCTTCCAGAAAATTGCAGAGGAAGGTAAACTTCCAAATTCATTCTATGAGGCCAACATCACCCTAATCCCAAAACCTGACAAAGATGCCACAAAAAAAGAAAACTACAGGCCAATATCACTGATGAACATAGATGCAAAAATCCTTAACAAAATTCTAGCAATCAGAATCCAACAACACATTAAAAAGATCATACACCATGACCAAGTGGGCTTTATCCCAGGAATGCAAGGATTCTTCAATATCCGCAAATCAATCAATGTTATACACCACATTAACAAATTGAAAAACAAAAACCATATTATTATCTCAATAGATGCAGAGAAAGCCTTTGACAAAATTCAACATCCATTTATGATAAGAACTCTCCAGAAAGCAGGAATAGAAGGAACATACCTCAACATAATAAAAGCGCTATATGACAAACCCACAGCAAACATTATCCTCAATGGTGAAAAATTGAAAGCATTTCCTCTAAAGTCAGGAACAAGACAAGGGTGCCCACTTTCACCATTACTATTCAATATAGTTTTAGAAGTTTTGGCCACAGCAATCAGAGCAGAACAAGAAATAAAAGGAATCCAAACTGGAAAAGAAGAAGTGAAACTCTCACTGTTTGCAGATGACATGATCCTTTACATTGAAAACCCTAAAGACTCCACCAGAAAATTACTAGAACTAATCAATGATTATAGTAAAGTTGCAGGATATAAAATCAACACACAGAAATCCCTTGCATTCCTATACACTAATAATGAGAAAACAGAGAAATTAAGGAAACAATTCCATTCACCATTGCAACGGAAAGAATAAAATACTTAGGAATATATCTACCTAAAGAAACTAAAGACCCATATATAGAAAACTATAAAACACTGGTGAAAGAAATCAAAGAGGACACTAATAGATGGAGAAATATACCATGTTCATGGATTGGAAGAATCAATATAGTGAAAATGAGTATACTACCCAAAGCAATTTATAGATTCAATGCAATCCCTATCAAGGTACCAACGGTATTCTTCACAGAGCTAGAACAAATAATTTCACAATTTGTATGGAAATAAAAAAAACCTCGAATAGCCAAAGCTATCTTGAGAAAGAAGAATGGAACTGGAGGAAGTCAACCTCTACCTGACTTCAGGCTCTATTACAAAGCCACAGTTATCAAGACAGTATGGTACTGGCACAAAGACAGAAATATAGATCAATGGAACAAAATAGAAAGCCCAGAGATAAATCCACACACATATGGACACCTTATCTTTGACAAAGGAGGCAAGAATATACAATGGATTAAAGACAATCTCTTTAACAAGTGGTGCTGGGAAAACTGGTCAACCACTTGTAAAAGAATGAAACTAGAACACTTTCTAACACCATACACAAAAATAAACTCAACATGGATTAAAGATCTCAACGTAAGACCAGAAACTATAAAACTCCTAGAGAAGAACATAGGCAAAACACTCTCCGACATACATCACAGCAGGATCCTCTATGACCCACCTCCCAGAATATTGGAAATAAAAGCAAAAATAAACAAATGGGACCTAATTAAACTTAAAAGCTTCTGCACAACTAAGGAAACTATTAGCAAGGTGAAAAGGCAGCCTTCAGAATGGGAGAAAATAATAGCAAATGAAGCAACTGACAAACAACTAATCTCAAAAATATACAAGCAACTCCTACAGCTCAACTCCAGAAAATAAATGACCCAATCATAAAATGGGCCAAAGAACTAAATAGACATTTCTCCAAAGAAGACATACAGATGGCTAACAAACACATGAAAAGATGCTCAACATCACTCATTATCAGAGAAATGCAAATCAAAACCACTATGAGGTACCATTTCACACCAGTCAGAATGGCTGCGATCCAAAAGTCTACAAATAATAAATGCTGGAGAGGGTGTGGAGAAAAGGGAACCCTCTTACACTGTTGGTGGGAATGCAAACTAGTACAGCCACTATGGAGAACAGTGTGGAGATTCCTTAAAAAACTGGAAATAGAACTGCCTTATGATCCAGCAATCCCACTGCTGGGCATACACACTGAGGAAACCAGAAGGGAAAGAGACACGTGTACCCCAATGTTCATCGCAGCACTGTTTATAATAGCCAGGACATGGAAGCAACCTAGATGTCCATCAGCAGATGAATGGATAAGAAAGCTGTGGTACATATACACAATGGAGTACTACTCAGCCATTAAAAAGAATACATTTGAATCAGTTCTAATGAGATGGATGAAACTGGAACCTATTATACAGAGTGAAGTAAGCCAGAAAGAAAAACACCAATACAGTATACTAACACATATATATGGAATTTAGAAAGATGGTAACAATAACCCTGTGTACGAGACAGCAAAAGAGACACCAATGTATAGATCAGTCTTATGGACTCTATGGGAGAGGGAGAGGGTGGGGAGATTTGGGAGAATAGCATTGAAACATGTATAATATCATGTATGAAACGAGTCGCCAGTCCAGGTTCGATGCACGGTATTGGATGCTTGGGGCTGGTGCACTGGGACGACCCAGAGGGAGGATAGGGGAGGGAGGAGGGAGGAGGGTTCAGGATGGGGAACGCGGGTATACCTGTGTCGGATTCATTTCGATATTTGGCAAAACTAATACAATATTGTAAAGTTTAAAAATAAAAAAAAATAAAAAAAAAAGAACTCATACAACTCAATAGAAAAAAAGAAGCAATCGAATTGAAAAATGGGCAAAGCATAGGAACAGACATACTGATGGCCAATAGGAAGCCCAGCATCATTAATCAGAAAAGGCAAATCAAACACAGTGAGATAACACCTCACATCTATTGGAAAGGCTATTATCAAAAAGATAAGAAAACAAATGCTGTTAAGAATGCAAAGGAAAGGGAACCTTTGTGAATGCTGGTGGGAATGTAAATTTGTGCATTCACTATGGAAAACAGTGAAGCCCCTTTCCTGGTGGCTCAGGCGGTAAAGCATCTGCCTGTAGTGCGGGAGACCCAGGTTCGATCCCTGGGATGGGAAGATCCCCTGGAGAAGCAAATGGTGACCCACTCCAGTACTCTTGCTTGGAAGATTCCATGGACTGAGGAGCCTGGTAGGCTATAGTCCATGGGGTTGCAAAGAGTCGGACACCACTGAGCGACTTCACTTTCACTTTATGGAAAACAGTAGGGAAGTTCCTCAAAGGATTAAAAATAGAACTATCATGTGCCCAAGCAAATCCACTTCTAGGTATTTATCCAAAAACAAAACACTCACTCAAAAGATATACACACCCCATGCTCACTGCATCATCATTAACAATAGCCAAGGTACACAAACAACTTAAGTGTCCACTGACAGATGAATGGATCAACTGTGGCACATGCACACACACACATGCAGACACGCTCAATGTTTATTATTCAGTCATAAAATAAGGAATGAAATCTTGCCATTTGGGATAACATGGATGGACCTTGAGGGCATTAGGCTAAATGCAGTAAGTCAGAGGAAGAAAAATACTGTATGATCTCTCTTACATGTAGAATCATTAAAAAAACAAACAAACCTAACAACTACAAAAAAAAAACAAGCTCCTAGATGATACAGAAACCAGACTCATGGTTCACACAGGTAGGAAGTAGTGGGTGGGAAGTTTTTTTTAATGCAATGTAACTATCTTTTTTGATTCAGCATATATACATATGTATATCTGTATATACATCTATATCTATATGAAGCCTGGATTATTTTATCTATTCATTATAATTTTTGCAGAAATACATAGGAGGTTCTCAATAGTGACCTAAGCACTATATAGGATTCAAAGAGAATGAACAAGGCTGAATCATACAGTATTGGGACTAGGGAAGATGCATGCTAATTAAAAAGAGAGAAACAAACCAGGTCCCTCAACTGAGGAAGAATACTAGATTACAATACAACAAGTGCATACCACAGTGATTTCACCAGTCCTTCTCCTAAAAGGAATGAAAAAAAAAAAAAAAAAAGAACCTGGATTAGGGAGGTTGGAGAGAAGAGGAGAGAGAAAGGAAAGAAACAAGAGGAGAAAGAGTGCTCTAACCTAAGGGAGAGAAACAACACTACGTGAATAGTACGCTGTATCCATGGGAACATTTCCCAAATGTCTTTTAAGATCTTAAGTGTTACATCTGATGATGATGATTCTGATGTCAGAAGATTCCATGCTGAAATAGGTTGGGAAATAGCAAACATATTTGGCTTGAAACAAGTTATATTGACCACAGTTCTTCTTAGAGTCTTTCATATGTTAACGTACATTATAAATTTCCAAAAGAAGAAATACAATACACAGTTTTCCTGAATCATTTGTGCAGCCCTCTCTGGAAAGACATCCTGCATAAGTATAATATATTCCTTGGGGAAATGTAGTAGAGGCAAGAAGTTCTGAGATAAGTACTCAAGATTTCCTGACTGGTGCTCTAAAACCACTTTCCCTTTCTTCATGTGGGGGAAGAATTTGGGGACTATTCTGTTAAGACTAACTGAAAAGCCTTGTAACCTTAAGGTTCCACAGACCTGAGGTGCTGTTCTAGCAAGTGGTATAAAGGGCTCTGGACAATAGGAAAGGAGTGTGAAGAGTCTAGAGAAGCAGATGGGTACAGAGCCTTCAGGATTAGAAGAGGTCTGAGGCGCAGTAGCGAAGAGACTGGTCTCAGTTAGAGAACACATGAGTTCAGCAAAAACAAGCAAGGTCAAATGGACAGAGTGGAAGCCAACAGACAAAGCATCACTGTATCTTAGGTCAGTGAAGGTCTGGCTGATAGGTTATGAAATAGAGAGGTCACAAAACAAGAATGGATACAGAAAGATGGTGCAGAGCCAGATCTTAGCAGCAGAGGAGACATGCTGCACCAAGTCAGAGGCTCCCCTGGACAGAGTGACTCCCTGAATGGAATGGCCTTGTGCTCTGCAGAGGAAAGTAACTAACTGGGAGAGCCGGCTGGAACAGAACAGTGAAAAGAAAACAATCCTGGTCAACCAGACAGCTGCCCAATATAGGAATCTTAGGGATTTTAGATGAAGAAAAAGAAGCAAGGCAAAGAAAATGAAAGTGGCTCAGTCATGTCCGACTACACAGTCCATGGAATTCTCCAGGCCAGAATATTTCCCAACCCAGGGATCGGACCCAGGGTCTCCTTCTCCAGGGGATCTTCCCACAACCCAGGGATCAAACCTAGGTCTCCCGCATTGCGGGCGGATTCTTTACCAGCTGAACCGTAAGGGAAGCCCAAGAATACTGGAGTAGGTAGCCTATCCCTTCTCCAGCAGATCTTCCCTATCCAGGGATCAAACTGGGGCTCTCTTGCATTGCAGGTGGATTTTTTTTTTTTTTTTTACCAACTGAGCTATCAGGGAAGTCCAGGGTAGAAGGAGCTCTAAAGCAGCCCTAAGCATCATCATATGAGAAGGATCTGCACTGGGGCTTTCACAGAAAGGAGCCATGTGATGAGCCAGGAATGACAGAGTGGGGAAGGGTGGGGAGCTTCTCACTGCCTGCCCCACCCTCCTCATTTGGTTCTGGGTTGGCAGAGTCTGAGTGAAACCGAAAGACCAAAAATAAAGAACCAGAAAGAATTTCATAAATCTTTCCCGTAGTTACTTTAAAGTCAAGTTCAAGGCACTATAGATATCTATGTGGGACAGGAAAACAGTGATCCCCCCTGGACAAAGCACTGAAGGAAAAAGCAATGGCCCATAAGACAGAGAATCCTTATTTTGTCTCCAGCACAGCTAGTCTATGATCAGATAACCCTTTATTCCTTAATCTGTCCCATGAAGACACTAATACACGTCTTGCCTCTCTCACTGAGTTAGAGGACCTAAGGAGATGCGAACTCACATCTGTTAGAGCTTCTAAGGGCCATTTTTTAATCTTTGGAGAATCTTCCATTATATGTTTAACTGTGTTTCAGTTTGTTTTTTAAAAGAAGAGGAATCTGGTATCAGGCTTCATCTATAATGCTTGCCAGCATATTTTGAAAGCAATTTCCAGAAATAAAGAAAAAAGAAAAAGACAAATTCCGCCTAGCTGGGTGCCTCAGAAACCACAGTAGGGGCTACTGTACTTTGTTTTCTAGGAATTGATTTTAAAAGTTTTCTGCTTCCCGGGGTGTGTTACCAATATAAAGAGGCTGGGGTAAATTTGACTCTGGTTTTATCAATTCACAGAATTGGTATATTTGAAAGAAAAAGATAAAGGAGACGAGATATTGAAATGCAAGCACAGTCAAGAATTTCCAGTTAAATCCTAATTATTTTAGAATGTACAACTTCTCACACATAAAAGAGAAGCAGTAACTCACTCAGTTATTAAGAGATCTACCCTGATGCATTCCTTTGATAGTAACAATATTTTAGAATAATATCTTCATAGATGCTGATCTGTAGTTTCCTTTTCTAGCCTAACATTTCTCTCAGTACCTTTTGTGAAAACAATTAAGCTTTATTAGATGCTGAAGAATCAATTGCAACTTAAATCACTTTTACCCTGACCAGCAAGGTCACAGTGGAGAGTGCAGATGTCACTGCATAAAGAACAAGGAAAATAAAAGGAAAACAGACTGCAAGCTCACGGGCTCATCAACTGTAACGAGCACATAACAAACGCTATAGAACAAGAGTGCCTTTTAGGGCTGAAGCTGGAATCGTGACACAGCGTGGAGCCTTCCACAGAGACTTGGAAACCTGCACGAATATAAAATGTGCATAACCTTTGGAGGACACCTGAATGTAGCTGGTACATTTTTAAGGCCAAATCTGAGTAAAGTATGAGGGATTCACTGTTTACAGGATTATTTGGTGGGGGGTGGGGGGATGGGGAGAAATACAGATGACAAAGGAACAGATACTTAACTGCTATCAAGCGAGAGTATTTTTTCAATTTCCAGGAATTGAACCCTTTTTAGAAGATTCTGATAAAGAACCTACAATAGCTGTTGGGGCTTCTTCCCTCCAAACTTTCACCTTTGGTAAGATGTCAAACCAAAAAACTTTTTGTATGTGCAATGAACACCATTTTTACCTCGCACTCAGCTTCACCATGCCAACATTTCCTTGTATTAGCTTTATCTGTGTACAAGAAACTGCAGACTTCATGACATTTCACTCAAAAAATTTCAGCATGTGTCTCCTAAGAAAAAGGATGTACCCAGACATAACCATAACACCATGGCACCATATATCATCCATATTAAAATATCGCTGGTATCTTTTATACCTGACACTATTTTTTCTTTTTCTAATCCAAGATCTCATATCTTAATTATGATATTTCTTTAGTTTTCCTTAACTGCTCAAGATTAAATCTTCTAAAAGAAGATTTCATGACACTGATATTTTTGAAGAAGCCAAATCAGTGGTTGCTTCTAGAATGTCCTACAACTTGGATTTGATTGTTTTCTCAAGATTAGAGTCAGTTACATTAAGATTAATGTTTTAGGCAAGACACTACATAGGTGATGCTGCGTCCTTCTCAGTGTATCATATCAGGAGGCAGACGATGTTCATCTGTCCCATTACTGGTGATGCTGTTTGATCACTTGGATAAGGTGGTGTATGCTAGATCTCTCTATGATAAAGGTGTTTTTTCCCTTTGTAATGATTAAGTACAGTAATCTGGCATAATATTTGTTTCTCAACAACCTTCTATTCAATGTGTGCAGCATCCACTGATGATCTCTGCTTGAATTACTTCGTTAGTGACTGCCAAACGGTAATTCTCTAACTCTGTCATAACTTACACAATTTGGTGATTCTTCTGTAATATGACTGTAGCTTCAGGATTGATCATTTTTATTTAATGTATTATAATCCATTAGCATTACTCTTTTTGATGTTCAAACTGCCCCAAAAGTGGTTAGTAGGATACCATCGAAATAGTTGATAAAAGGAGAGAAACAAAAGGCAAAAGAAAGAAGGCAAGACACACCCATCTGAATGCAGAGTTCCAAAGAACAGCCAAGGAGTGGTAAGAAAGCCTTCCTCAGCGATCAACGCAAAGAAATAAGAGGAAAACAATAAAATGGGAAAGACTAGAGATCTCTTCAAGAAAATCAGAGATACCAAGGGAACATTTCATGCAAAGATGGGCACAATAAAGGACAGAAATGGTATGGACCTAACAGAAGCAGAAGATATTAAGAAGAGGTGGCAAGAATACACAGAAGAACTATACAAAAAAGATCTTCACGACCCAGATAATCACGATGGTGTGATCACTCACCTAGAGCCAGACATCCTAGAGTATGAAGTCAACTGGGCCTTAGGAAACATCACTACAAACAAAGCTAGTGGAGGTGATAGAATTCCAGCTGAGCTATTTCAAATCCTAAAAGATGATGCTGTTAAAGTACTACACTCAATATGCCAGCAAAGCCACTGCTGTTTTCCAAATTTGGCCACAGCAGTGGCCACAGGAAAAGGTCAGTTTTCATTCCAATCCAAAAGAAAGGCAATGCCAAAGAATGTTCAAATTACCACACAACTGCACTCATCTCACACACTAGCAAAGTAATGCTAAAAATTCTCCAAGCTAGGCTTCAACAGTACATGAACCAAGAACTTCAAGAGGTTCAAGCTGGATTTAGAAAAGGTAGAGGAACCAGAGATCAAATTGCCAACATCCACTGAATCACAGAAAAAGCAAAGAGAATTCCAGAAAAACATCTATTTCTGCTTCACTGACTATGCTAAAGCCTTTGACTGTGTGAATCACAACAAACTGTGGAAAATTCTTAAAGAGATGGGAATATCAGACCATCTTACCTGGGAATCCTGCATGCAGGTCAAGAAGCAACAATTAGAACTAAACATGGAACAGCAGACTGGTTCTGAATTGAGGAAGGAGTACGTCAAGGCTGTATACTGTCACCCTGCTTATTTAACGTAGATGCAGAGTAATTCCGGGTTGGATGAAGCACAAGCTGGAATCAAGATTGCTGGGAGAAATATCAAGAACCTCAGATATACAGATGACACCGCCCTTATGGCAGAAAGCAAAGAGGAGCTAAAGAGCCTCTTGATGAAAGTGAAAGAGAGTGAAAAAGCTAGCTTAAATCTCAACATTCAAAAAACAAAGATCATGGCATCCAGTCCCATCACTTCATGGCAAATAGATAGGGAAACAATGGAAACAGTGACAGAGTTTATTTTCTTGGGCTCAAAAATCACTGCAGATGGTGTCTGCAGCCATGAAATTAAAATACACTTGCTCCTTGGAAGAAAACTTTGACAAACCTCGGCAGCATATTAAAAAGCAGAGATATTACAATTATTAATATGTAATACAGATATTACATATTACCTTTGCCGACAAAGGTCCATACAGTCAAAGCTGTGATTTTTCCAGTAGTTATATATGGATGCAAGATTTGGACCATAATGAAGGCTGAGCACAGAAGAATTGACACTTTTGAACTGTGGTGCTGGAGAAGACTCTTGAGAGTCTTGAACTCTCAAGACCCTTAAAATGCAAGGAGATCAAACCAGTCAGTCCTAAAGGAAATCATTCCTATATACTCATTGAAAGGACTGATGCTGAAGCTCCAATACTTTGGCCACCTGATCAGATCAGATCAGTCGCTCAGTCGTGTCCGACTCTTTGCGACCCCATGAACTGCAGCACGCCAGGCCTCCCTGTCCATCACCAACTCCCAGAGTTCACTCAGACTCACATCCATCGAGTCAGTGATGCCATCCAGCCATCTCATCCTCTGTCGTCCCCTTCTCCTCCTGCCCCCAATCCCTCCCAGCATCAGAGTCTTTTCCAATGAGTCAACTCTTCCCATGAGGTGGCCAAAGTACTGGAGTTTCAGCTTTAGCATCATTCCTTCCAAAGAAATCCCAGGGCTGATCTCCTTCAGAATGGACTGGTTGGATCTCCTTGCAGTCCAAGGGACTCTCAAGAGTCTTCTCCAACACCACAGTTCAAAAGCATCAATTCTTCGGTGCTCAGCCTTCTTCACAGTCCAACTTTCACATCTGTATATAACCACAGGAAAAACCATAACTTTCCTTCCAAGAAGTAAGCATCTTTTAATTTCATGGCTGCAATCACCATCTGCAGTGATTATGGAGCCCAGAAAAATGAAGTCAGCCACTGTTTCCACTGTTTCCCCATCTATCTGCCATGAAGTGATGGGACCAGATGCCATGATCTTCGTTTTCTGAATGTTGAGCTTTAAGCCAACTTTTTCACTCTCCTCTTTCACTTTCATCAAGAGGCTTTTTAGTTCCTCTTCACTTTCTGCCATAAGGGTGGTGTCATCTGCATATCTGAGGTTATTGATATTTCTCCCAGCAATCTTGATTCCAGTTTGTGTTTCTTCCAATCCAGCGTTTCTCATGATGTACTCTGCATATAAGTTAAATAAACAGGGTGACAATATACAGCCTTGACGTACTCCTTTTCCTATTTGGAACTAGTCTATTGTTCCATGTCCAGTTCCAACTTTTGCTTCCTGACCTGCATACAAATTTCTCAAGAGGCAGATCAGGTGGTCTGGTATTCCCATCTCTTTCAGAATTTTCCACAGTTTATTGTGATCCACACAGTCAAAGGCTTTGGCATAGTCAATAAAGCAGAAATAGATGTTTTTCTGGAACTCTCTTGCTTTTTCCATGATCCAGCAGATGTTGGCAATTTGATCTCTGGTTCCTCTGCCTTTTCTAAAACCAGCTTGAACATCAGGAAGTTCACGGTTCACATATTGCTGAAGCCTGGCTTGGAGAATTTTGAGCATTACTTTACTAGAGTGTGAGATGAGTGCAATTGTGCAGTAGTTTGAGCATTCTTTGGCATTGCCTTTCATGATGAGCCAACTCATTGGAAAAGACCCTGATGCTGAGAAAGATTGAAGGCAGGAGGAGAAGGGGACGACAGTGGACAAAATGGTTGGGTGGCATCACCAACTCAATGGACGTGAGTTTGAGCAAGCTCTGGGACATAGTGAAGGACCGGGAAGCCTAGCGTGCGGCAGTCCAGGGGGTTGCAAAGAGTCGGACACGACTGAGTGACTGAACAACAATGAAGGACAGCATCAGGCTGGCTCCCGTGTCATTTCAGTGTTGTCCCCATTCGTTTTTGAGCAGTTCTTTGCCTTGTTCTTGCCCTGAAACTGAAAGACATCTCTGCACAGAGTGCTGCGAAGTTTTATTAGGGCATGCACTTAAGAGACCAAAATCTGGGCGCCAGGTATGCTCACTGCTGCTTGTTGTCACTGTCTCAAGCCCCTTCAGTGGGCAGAGCCAGCAAATGTATTTCTAGAATAATTCATGAGTTTACCTACAAATCACTAAGAAAATGTTAGGCCACCCAAAAGAAGACATAGGAAGCAACAGAGAACATTGTTCCCACCCTAAAGCTGAGAAAAAGCCTGATAATCTACAGAATCATAATTTTTCTTAAGCTCTTCAGAGAGTTGAGAATACAAGAAAACAAAATAACCTAAATTCCCAACAGAAGGCCCTCCAGAGGAGAGACAGGCCATGAGAAGGGTTCTGCCCATGGCAGAACATGAGATTAAGAGGCAGCCACTATACAAACACCAACGATGAAACCAGGCGCTGTCCCACATGCTTTTATTCGCTCTTCTGGTATTCAAAACAACTGTATAAGATAAAAAAATTACTTGTGGGTCAAACGTAACCAACAGAGGAACTAAAAATCATGATACAACTATATTGAGAGGCAATGTAGAGGACTTCTGATACGTAAGAGAGGCCAAGAGATAAGGCCTAAAACTGATAAACTGAACTGTGTGTGCATGCTCAGTCGCTCTACCGTGTCTGACTCTTCGTGATCCCGTGGACCATAGCCCACCGGGCTTCTCTGTCCATGAATTTTTGCAGGCAAGAATACTGGAGTGGGTTGCCATTTCCTTCTCCAGGGGATCTTGCCAGCATAGGGATTGAACCCGTGTCTCCTGGATCGGCAGGCAGGTTCTTTACCACCGCGCCACCTGGGACGCCTCCTACACGAATTTCATGGGAAAATGGTTATGATGCAAATTTCAAATTTTGTGGGGGGTTTTTAAACTGCAATTTTAAAAAGTAGCATCACAGGTATACTAATTAGTGGTAACAGCTAGAATAACCAGGTAAAATTATTTTCTATGTGGAGTTATACTTCAGATAGGAAAGGGTAAGATGAGGAATTGGTTTCATTCTAACATTATTTGAACTATTACATTTTTTTAAATATGTATTAGCTTGTAATTTTTTCTAACTCTGATGAAAAGACCTCCTTACCTTTATCTGTAAGACATCAAGTGGAACTGTCTCTCCTTTCACAATGGCAAGTGTAGCATCTGTAATATGTCTAAAAGGTAACAAGAAGGAAATTATTACGTTGTGAAGAATAAGCAGCAGTACCCCCAAGACACACACACCCACGTTTACACACACTCACCACCCCCAAAACCATTCCTGCCCAGAGTACCAACAGATGAATTAGGAAAAAGACATATCCCTTCGAAATACCCCCAAGAAAACAGAATGAAGGAGTACAAAAGAATTGCTGATACACATAGAGTGGAAGGCTCTGATACAGACTCAAAAAGAAGGCTTCAGCAAAGAGAAGTTTATAGGAAGCACTGATCATTTATTTACTTCACACTTACTGAGGGTCTGCATTGTGTCCAACTCTTATCATTGGAAATTATGATAAATAAATAACATCTTTCATTCATTGTAACAAAGTCAAGCACTTCAAAAACCATACAGCTTTTTACTCTAATAATCTGAAGGATAACTAAAGGACAGGACTGGGCCTCCCTGGTTGGCTCAGTGGTAATGAATCCGCCTGCCAGCGCAGGAGACATGAATTCGATGCCCTGATTCAGGAAGATTCCAAATGCTGCAGAGCAACTAAGCCCATGTGCCCCAATACCAAGCCTGTGCTCTAGAGCCAGGGAGCCGCAAGTGCTGAGCTCGCGTGCCGCAAGTACTACAGCCCGTGTGCCCTGGAGCCCGTGTGCCCTGGAGCCCGTGCTGCACAAGAGAAGTCACCACGATAAGTCCACACACCGCAACTAGAGAGCAGCCCCTACTTGCCCCAATTAGAGAGAAGTCCACATAGCAACAGAGACCCAGCACAGCCATAAATAAAAATAAACAATAACATTATTTTAAAAAAGAAAAAAAAGCAACTACGTATCTCTGGTGTGGGGATTACATTCAAAAAAAGAAAAAAATAATAAAGGCCAAGATTCATTGAAGTTATTTTAGAAAAATATAATACATCCTCAAAATATACACATTAGTGCTTGGATGACTTTCTGGGTTCCCTAGTAAGCAAGCTGAAACTTAATAAACAACCTCATTTACTTTCTCAAATTTCTCTTTATCCCATTTTCCCCTCCAAGACAGATGCTATGTGGGAAGCAGGTAGAAGTCTAGAAAATGAGATTCAATTTAGGAGAAAGCAAGATGCATGATCACCGGTTCAGATTAATTCGATATAAATATATTAATTTCAAAGGAAGTTATAAGAAAGAATCCTAAAGTTCCGTGCTTGCTCTGAGTGGTACCTAGCACATTAAGAGGTTTAAGAAGTGCTTTTGAGAGGCTGACCTTTAAAAAATGTTCTGACTGAAAAATGCCTTTCCATATTAATTTTTTTCAAAATTGCTTGGCAGAAGATGGTTAACATGCAACCTTAAATTTGTCATCCTCTGGCAATAATTGAAAGTTCTAAATAAAGCTGCCCTGTAGCATGGAACAGCTATTTTTTAGGCTTATTTATCGGCAACATTCCGAATTCAAAATTCCTTTTTCTTCTGTAGTAATTATGGTACAACAAATCTTGACAGCAATGCAAAAAGCAAAGCCTTGTTCTTTTAAATAGCCTCAGGCACCTGCCATGTTAAGAGGGTCTACAAAATTCTGAACCCAGGGCAGACCGACTTAATTACCTAAGAGCCCTGGGGCATGCTTATAAATTAAGTTTTAAAAATCTTCAAATTATAAATAGAAGCAGCAACAACATTAGTTTAACTACAGGGAAAATCAGCTCTCAAGACACTGAGGGCTACCTAAGGACTTGAGGGCGGGCGCCCAGCACAGACCCTGGCTTTGGATAGGTGAGGGATTCTCCCAGGAATGCCGTCTGCCTCTGCATTGCTGACATATTCGGTAACGCTGGCAAGCAGTTTGAATAATCTACACTGACAGGCGGAAAGAACAGCTATCACAAGTGATCAAGACCCGAACCAGACAGGATTTGTCTCTGACAAGCAAAAACGTTTAACTCACTGGGTGTCATATTTATTGTCCCTCCGAAATTCTAAACCAGGGGAAAATATACAGCAAAAAGAAATGCCACGTTCGGCTGCAGGAAGACTGGTAAAGGACTGAATAGATGAAGACTTGAGGCATGAGGGACATTTTAATAAAGACCTGATATTAGTGTATGTCTACATTTGTGCCTAATCTGTGATATATGGACCAAGGCTTTTATCTAAAACAAAGAACTGAATTGTTAAAAGATATAGGATGACTCCTAAAATTAAACAGCAATAATAAATCCATAAAACCAGTCGATTCAAAATCCGCAAGCAGAACTGGACAGCCACATGCAGAAGAATGAAACTGCACCACTAGCTTACACCAGACGCAAAGATAAACTCAAAATGGTTTAAAGACCTGAATGTAGTAAGACCTGAAACCATAAAACTCCTAAAAGAAAAGAGGGTAAGCTTCTTGACGTAAGACTTGGTGATGATTTCTGAATCTGAAACCAAAAGCAACAAAAGCAAAAATAAAAAAGTGGGACTACATTATACTAAAAACCTTCTGGAGAGCAAAGGAAACCAGCAACAAAATGAAAAGGCAACCTGAGGAATGGGAGGAAATATTTGCAAGTCATATATTTGCTAAGTGGTTAATATCCAAAACATATAAATATCTCATACAACAGAGGAAAAAAAAATCCACTTGAAAAATGACCAGATGATTGGAGCAGACATTTTTCCAAAGAAGACATACAGATGGCCACATGTACATGAAAAGATGGCCCGGAAGCATGAAACTTCAGGGAAAAGCAAATTGAAACACATAGAGATATCCCCTCATACCCGTGAGAACGGCTATTATCAAAAAGATAAGAAATAACAAGTGTTATGGAGGATGTGGAGAAAAGGGAACCCTTGTTCACTGTTGGTGGGAATGTTAAATTGATACAGCCACTGTGGAAAACAGTATGGAGATTCCTCAAAGAGTTAAAAATAGAACTACGATACAATTCAGCAAGGCCACTTCTAGCTATTTATCCAAAGAAAACAAAAGCACTAACTCTCAAGATATATGCACCATATTTGTTGCAGCATTATTTACAATAGCTAAGATATGGAAACAAGCCAAGTGTCCACTGACAGGTGAATGGATAGAGAATATGTGATACATGTATATGTTCGTGCACACACACAGTATTCAGCAATACAAAAGAATGAAATTATGCCATTTGCAACAGCATGGATGAACTGGAGGGTGCTACGCTAAGTGAAGTTAAGTCAGACAGAGAAAGACAAATACTATATGATCTCACTTACATGTGGGTGGCATCTAATGACACGGAACAGATTGGTGTTTGTCAGAGGTGGGGTGAGAGAGGCGGGCAAAACAGGTGAAGGGGGTCAAAAGTTACAAAATAAGTAAGTTGTGGGGACGGAAGGTATAGCGTGGCAACTAATGCTAATACTGTGCTGTATGTCTGAAAGTTTTAAAGAGAGCATATCTTAAAAGCTCCCCTTGTAAGGGAAAAAATTCTGTAACTACTGTCAGGTGGCAGATGTCAACTACACTTACTGTGGTGATATACACATATTGAATCATTGTGTGGTACATCTGAGACGAATATATTGTTGTATGTCCATTACACTTTAAAAGAAAAATCCCAAAGCAGAAATAAAAAAATAATCCAAAACAGAAAATCACTTGCATATTGTTATTGTCATTGATTCGGAAGGTTATAAACAGAAATGCCTTGAGAATATTTCAGTTCATTCATTCAACAAACACTATTTATTGACCTCTCCAATGTGTCACAAAGCCTTAATGATCAGGCATTTAAAAAGGATAACCAACAAGGACCTACTGAATAGCACAGGGAACTCTGAGCAATGTTATGTGACAGCCTGGACAGGGGGTAGTTTGGAGGAGAAGAGATACATGTATATGCATGGCTAAGTCCCCTCACTGTTCACCTGAAATTATTAACAACATTGTTAATTGGCTATATCCTAATACAAAACAAAAAGTTTAAAAAATAAACAAAGATCAGGCAACTGACAATAAGAACCTGATAAGGATGTGTCCAAGATTCTATTTCTAATCAAAGTCACAACTCAAATTCAAGATTCCCATCTTCTTGAAAGACTCAATTTTTGTTTACATAATGCTTTCAAAAGAAAAGTGCAATGGTAACAATTTGCCTGACTCCTGAAGACAGTGGTAGACTCACAGCAATTTAATTTAGATGTCAGGGCTGCACTGCTTTCTGTCTACTCTCTCTGTACTGTCTTCTACTTTAGGCGTTCACTAAAGGAGGTAACTATATTTGGTTGTTTTAGCTCCTTATATTATCAAGGTAATGGAGCCAAGACTGCTGGCTCGGTCTCCATGGGGGATTTGCTATTTGTCATCATGCATACTTAACGCAAACAAATGAGCACTGCGAATCTGTCTTCACCAGAGGATCTTACAGCACAAAGGCACACAAACAGTACGCCTGGATCAGCAAAGCTAACTTCATAAGAAAAAAAGGACATCAGTATTCATTGCCATACCTCACCTGGGGACTTAATATTAGATCACCAGGGTCCCACCACCCAACAGAGAAACTTCCCAATCAACCGAATGCTTGAACTCTGATCTCCTCCTCTTAATGATCTGAAGTTTCAGGCTAGCAAAACTCAAAAAGAAAACTGTATCACACATGCGGATCTGCCATTCCCAGGCTCTCTCACCCACAAATGCTACCATCCCACACTGACAACCTACTGGACTTTGTTTCCACTTTCGGCAAAGAGTGTCTGACTCAAACTACTGGTCTGGCCCAGTGGGATGAATCCGATGGGAATCTTACTGAAGGTAGCCTGGGGGGAAGAAAATGAGAGGGAAGTTTTATTGTTATGGTCAGAAAATGAGATTGAACAAAGAGGCACAGATGTGTCCATAAAACAAAGTAAGTGACCCTGGCCCTGCCTCCCTGTCTTCCTTCCCACGCCCCTAGACCAGCCATCATGCAATCCTGAGGAAGCAGTTTCTACAACAAGGCAGTTCATGAACAACAAAACTTCAAATTTGGAAGAAATACTTGAATACTCACTAATACCAATGGGTTGAAAGAAATTTGGTTAAGAAAATGAGTGTCTTGGATATTACGTAACTGCATGACTGTGACAGAGTATATTACTTTGCCACACTATTTGACAAAGTTGCAGATAAAATTCAATTTAAAAAGTCTAACATTGGTATAGTGACTGAGGACAGGTGAAACTGCCTTGTAAACTACTGCAAGTATAAACAAGGCTAAGAGAAAATGCAAGGTCAAATAGCAGAAGAATGGCATCGCAGAGGACTTAACTAAATGCTACAAATACTAATAGATACTGTAAGGTTCTAAAGACTATTTTGAGCTCAATCTATTATTACTAAGGGACTGTGAAGGATCTTCTTCCTTGTGGTTACTTTCTTTTTTCTTGTTGTATTTCTTATTTAAAATACTTTAAATTATTGTAGAAAAGTGGATAAAATAATCTCACAACACCCATGTAACTAAGACCCAGATTTGGCAAATATTACATTTTGCCATATTTGCTTCAGAGTTTTAAGAGAGAAATTGATGCAGATGCAGTTCAAGTCCCTTCTCACCCTCTTCCTCTTTCCCTTCCCCCAAAGGAAACCAGCCATCCATCATCATAAACTTGGTACAATTCCTTTCCATCCACGTTATTATCCTTTGACTACACAGTTGATGCTTCCATCAACAGTATCTTTGTTCTCTGAATTTTAAAACTTTGGAGAAATGCATAACATGCTTTGGCAACCTGACTTTTTTATTGAATATTTTTTAGATTTACCACGTAGATGTTTGTAAGTCTAGTTCATTCATTTTAACTGTTGTGTGGCTTCCAACATATGAATATATCACGGTTTATTAATGAAGGAATCCTTTGAGAAAAAGATTTTATAAGGAAATTTTATAGTTTAAACAACTCTTGGTTTAAAAAAAAAAAAAAAAAAAAAAACATTGGATATTCTAGATTCCCAAAGCAGGAAAAGTCCACCACGGGTTAATAAAAGTGTTCTATGACAGGCAGATTTTACTTTCTAAAATCCAAGGAAGCAAAACTTGTTCCCACCTTAAAACATGAAATAGGGAGGAAAGTAGGGAGGGAGTGAGGAAGGGAGGAATAAAGAAAGAGGAGTAAAGAAAAAGTCAAAATGCAATTATTCTTATTTTAAAGCTCACCTCATCTTCTCTTCGAAGAACTCCAGTAATAACCTAAAAATGTTTAAAAAAATTATTATAAACACCTTGTAGTTCCTTTATCATAAAATAATTGGATTCAATTTTCATGGACCACAAACTTGTTCCTGTTTTCTTCCTAGAAACTATGTCAAAAGATGTATTGGTTCTTAAAACACAAACCATTCTCCAATAAGATCAGAGCTAAATTAGGTTTTATTCTTCACCTGGGATCAATAGGACTATAAAGACTAAGATAAAATAATTATGAAACCTCCACATTATATTAGCAAAATTATGTTTTAAGTTCGATAAGATGGGTCACTCAGAAGCCTGCTCTCAATAAAAGTTTCTTATCGATGAATACAAAGACAACGAGAATTGTGTTCCCTCTATAAAAAGACATTTTTAATTTTAATTTTTACATAATTTACTTTTCACTTTTAAACTATAACGCACAAGTCTTGTAAAAACTGTAAAAAATACCTGAAGAAAAAATACTTCCTCATTAACCCACCAGACATCATTAGTGAGTTGTTTACATTCTGTTACATTTCTCTCCAATTCCTTTTTTTTTTAATCAGGGCATAGTTTTATGACTAGATTATACCAGATACACAATTTGGTTATCTTTCTTAAAAACATTTTGTGAAGTCAAGGCCGATGCCAATCTTCTCCGCCATCTCCTGCCGCCCTGAACTTTGGGATGAAATGGGGCTCTGCTGTGGCCCACTTCATTCTTTGCTGGCATGCTATCTGTTTTCTTCACACTTCATTAAAAAGCCATAAAAACAATTACAAGATCATTAGCACAGCCTTTTTAAAGAAGCAGCTTACTAAGGCTCACATGGTTGCTAAATTAAACACAGGACAATGCCCTGCCTGCTGGGAGCTCTTGACCCACAAACACCAGGAAACCAGAGGCAGAGGCAAAAGGCAAGAAATGAGGTCCGGAGGCAGCGTCTACACAGGCCGGGCGACTGGGGGGAGGGGCCCTGCACGGGGCTCTTCAGGGGCTTCCAACACACAATGAAGGGCCTGGTCTACTGCCCTGGAAGAGAAGAGCACTCCCAGGGCAATATGCTTACTGTCCCAGGCAAGCAATATGGAAAAGGGACTGCAGAACAAAGGCAGGACACACACTGGAACATGGAACCTCCGCCTCTAAAGGCACCATTGGGAGGTAACACTGCCTAGGATGGAAATGATATGAGAATGGACACAGGCCTTCTTTTAAAAAGGGAATCATTATTGAAGTTTTACAAGAAACCTTCCCATAATTGAAACTACAATTCCATAATAAATAGGGCTACTGCAGAAGAGTCGTCAAAATGTAAAAAGCATTTCACACCCAGCACCATTTTGTACCCTGTTTTATTCCACTTTGTCTACCTTCAATTTGATAGAACAAAAACCTTTCTATGTGCTGGGTTCAGAATTTATACAAAACAATGAAATAAAAGGAAAAATGTAATGCTATGCTTGCTTCACAGAGAAAACAATCCTAGAAAGAATGGATTACCAAGAAATCATTTCCTTAAACGATAATCACTTTATGCCCCCGCTCTAAGATCTCACTTCTATTTTCCTCATTTTCAAAATGGCTCCAGACAGAAAAGTGGCCATACCTCTTGCAAAGTCCCGTCACCTCCAGCAACAATGATCACATCTGTGTTTTCCATCAGTTCCAGGAGTTTCTTGGCCTGGCCCTCATAATCTGTCTGCAATACAAAGGAAGCCTTTGGTAAATGTATCATCCCTAGAGCCGCAAGGCCAAAGGTCTAAACATGTAGAAGTTTCTTTACAGTTTTACACTGTATCTTTTCTTAAATTCATAATTGATGCATATGAAAAACTAAATATCTGCTAAAGCAACTAGTTATGGTTTTTATAGTTTTATATGTTTAGAGCTGGAAGGGACCTCAGAAACCATCTAGTCAGCTCCTTGCTTTAAAAATAAAATTCAAACTCAAACTGATGTGTCTCAGTTACAGTTAGCCAATCAGGGGACTCATTTTCAGTCCAGTGCAGATTTTACTATTCATTTATCCAATGACTTTCATCTGAAAGCAAGAGGTCAAATGTATACGCAAATAAGGAGAAACAGATATAATGAAAAGAGCACAGATTTGAGAGCCCAAGAGACCCAGATTAAACCCCAACTCTATTTTTAGCTGAGTGGCTTTAAACCCTCAAGATCTTAATTTCCTTATCAATGAAATCATGTGTACTGGAAGAAAGGGTAAGAGATTTCTCGTGCAAAGCAAACAGTAAGGTACCTGTTCTTAACTGGTACTGTGTAAATAACGGCTTCCCCAGTGGCTCAGCTGGTAAAGAACCCGCCTGCCAACGCAACAGACGCAGATTCAATCTCTGGGTCGGGAGGATCTCCTGAAGAAGGAAATGGCAATGTGCTCCAGTATTCCTGCCTGGAAAATTCCATGGATAGAGGAGCCTGGTGGGCTACAGTCCATGGGGTTGCATAGAGTTGGACACGACAGAGCGACTAAAACCAAATACTGGATTTTAACAGATGTAAAGGTAATGCAATTAATAATAAGGAAACACTATCTCCTGTGGACGTTTTACTAGCCAAACTAATAGGCAAAAATTAAGAGACTTGAGGTTTCAGATGGGCTAAAGCACCCAGCCATAGTCAACACAGAAAAGAAAATGAAGTCCCCACACTAACATCCTCTCATCTCATGAAGTACGGTTCTACTTCTATCCTGAAAAACTCAAAGACTGGCTTTGTAGTTATACATTTGCAAACACATCTTTTTTCACACTTAACAGCTTATTAGAAAGGATTTAGATGAACAAATGAAGAGGTACCTGGGGCAAACTGTGTGGAGAGGGGCATCCCATGCCCTCTCTGGTACACCACTTCTCAGATCTCCACAGGTTCACCAGCCCTGAAGCTCTCTGAACCCTGTCCCTTCGGATTTTTATGTTGGTTTCAATACATATCCATGGTTGATTAAATTGTTGCCCTCTAGTGGTTGAGCTCAATCAATCCAAATATTTCATTAAAAAAAAAAAAAAGAATATATGTTGATCCTAATTTAAAAGGAGGCCTTGTAAACATCCTGAAATAGGTGACCACTGGTAATCTGCAAGGGTTCTCCAAGAACAAGGCTCTCAGACTATTCTCATCTTTGACAGATTACTAGATAAGAAGATATGGGAATCCAAACAGACATTCTATCTGGTCCTCAGCAAGGCACCTGGCAAGCTATTTGATAATATCCTTGGGAACAAGGTGGAGATAAGTGGGAACAATACTCTGGGATACAAATGGGTGAACTGATTACCAAGTGAACATCTATGCTCTAAGTAACATGCCCCCAAGGGAGGGACATCAAATTGTAGGCAGATTCCTGATGACATTTTTTTAGGGCTCTCCATTCAGCCTTTTCCTGCATAACACTTGATCAACAAGGAGAGGAAAGGTCATTTACTGAATATATAAGTGATACAAACCTGACAATCTTGCCCGTCCTGACTTCTCCAACCTCATCCTCTCTGCCTGTCTCTCCTTGCTCATCCTCCTCTAACTACACTGGCCTTCTTACTCTTCCTCAAACACCCACAAATACTCTGCAGAGCCTCTGAACGTGCAGCATGCTGGCCCTGGATCCTCTCCCTCGCCCACCTGCATGACTCACATTTCCTCCAGGTCTCTTTCAAAGGGCATCTTATAAGACCAGCCTTCTTTGGCTTCCTGGACTAAACTAACACCCCCATTACTTTTCTTATCCCTCTTGACTTTTCCTCTTGGCACTCACCACCACCTGACAAATCGTAAGTTTTTTTATATACGTTTATCATGTGCATCCCTTCTTTTCCCACTTTAGAATTTCTCTGAGGGCAGACAGGGAAAATGTTTTGTTCAGACTGTATCCTCAATACCTAGAACAGAGTTTACTTTATAGGAGGTGCTGTGGTTGTTTAGTTGCCAAGTAGTGTCTGACTCTTTGTGACCCCATGGACTGCAGCCCACGAGGTTCTTCTGTCCATGGGATCTCCCAGGCAAGAATACTGGAGTGGGTTGCCATTCTCTTTTCCAGGGGATCTTCCCGACCCACGGATCAAACCCACATCTGATGAGTTGGCACGTGGATTCTTTACCACTGGGCCACCTGGGGTACTCAAATATTTGCACGAAAAAGTGAAAAATAGGAATGAGTACAGGAATGAAAGAACCAAAATTTCAAAAGACACTGACATATTTAACAGACCATAATTTAAAAGATTACATTAATACGGATGATATATTTGAGGCTCTAACCTTAAGAGGAAAATTCTAAATGCACCAAAGAGAAAGGAGAAAGAGTGGCCTAAGGATGCAAAAAACTCAAATTTTATACCTTTCATAAAAATTAACTCAAAATGGATCACAGATCTAAATGCAAATAAAAAACTATAAAATCTCTAGAAAATAACATAGTTGAGGATCTAGATGATCCTGGGTTTGGTGATGAGTCTTTAAATAAATCACCAAAAGCAACCCTAAAAGAAAAAATTGGTAAGTTGGACTTTCTTAAAATTAAAAAGATAAGTAAAAATTACACCCGGCAAAAACTAACCAAAGTAAGCTAGTATGGTTAACTAATAACACTAAATAAAATAGACCACACTAAAAGGCAGCATTAATGCTAAAGGGTTATGCATTATGACGGGTTCAAAATGCAAGAAAAATGAAATAATTTGAAATGTGAATGCGTCTACTGACATAGTCTTAAAATATAAAAGAGCAAAAGTGGATAAAACTACATTGAGAAATAGACAAATCTATCCAGTGGGATATTTCTAATACCTCTTTCTGAATAATCTATAGTTAAAACAGAAGAAAACAGTAAGGACATTGTAAGTTTTGAACTACACAATTAACAGACTTGACTTACTGGGCATATATAGAACATGGTACCCAATAACTGATACCCGTTCTTTTCAGGCATACATAAAACATTTATGAAAACAAACCACATGGCGAGGCCATAAAACAAATTTCAACCAACCTTAAAATACTGGAATTATATACACTACATTCTTTGACTATAGCACAATTAAATCAGAAATCATTAACAGAAAGATGGGGAAAAGTTTTAGATTTGAAAATTTTAAAACATGACTAACTCACAGGTCAAATAAAAATCATGATGAAAATTAGAAAATATTTAGAACTGAATGATAATGAAAATATATCAAAACTTCCAGGATGTAGCTGAAGCACCAAACACTAGGAAAGAAGGGTGAAAATTAATGAAATGCATATTCAAGTTAAAATGTCAGAACAGCAGAAGCAGAAAAAAAAAAATCCAAAGAAAGGAGAATGAAGGAAACAGTGAAACAAACATAAATAAAGGGATCAACAGGCCAAAAAATGGTTCTTGGCAAGATTAAATTGACACAGCCCTCACATGACTGGGAGGCAAAAAAAAGACGGTATGGATAAACAATAAAACAATATTGAGCATGCCAATGATTTATTTCATATGGTACAGAAATTTAAAAGAAGATTTTATGAACAACGTGATGCCTATTAATTTGAAACCTTAGACGAAATGCAGAAATTCCTTTAAAATTTTTAACCTTACTAATACTAATGGAACATCTTGATGTACTTCTACAGGCACTAAAGAAACTTAATACACACATACAAAAAAATTTCCCGTCAAAGAAAGCTCCAGTCAGGCCCAGGTGGTTCTACTTTTGAGTTCAACCAAACATTCCAGGGATAAATAGTATCAGTCTTAAATGACCATTCTCAGCTCTCCTATACTAGAGTCTGCAGTATACATTACGGGTTCTAAAACAAGCGCCAGTGTTCCCCTCTTTCCCAGCCCTGGAGGCAGACAACTGGAAGACCCTCTCTCAGACAAGGTGCAGTTCAGCACTGCATGGTCAAGTGGACTGAATGCCCATCCAGCCTCTAAGATTCAATCAAAGTGTCTAATATCAAAAATCAGTAAACCACAGACTTAAAAACAGGTGACACAGTGATTTTTACCAAATACATACACCTATATACACACCATACACAAAGCACTTAAAGTCAACAAAGTGGGGCCTTGAGGCATCTTCTGAAGTACACATTCCCTCTCATTTATTTCTGACCCCCTTTCTTCATATCCAAATCTTGAAAATTCTAAAGCTTTACCACTTAAAATTCCTCACCAGAGGTAATTCCTTATCAGAAAGAAAATGTTTACCTGTCTGCCAAGAAATTAATTACTCAAACTTGAAGTTTTTTGTTTTTTTAAAGAGTCAGAAGAATTCTTACAGCTATAACAACTTTTCATCTTCTAAGAGACAAGAGTTCCAAGTCCTATCTTTCAGAGGAAAGGAACCAGGTTCATGGCTCCATTTAATCCTATTCTGAAAATGAAAAGCTGAGAGTGGTTGGGAAAAACAATATAATTGTATTAATTATCAGAAGAAGAACACAACGTTGATTTCTCTGTTCTTACCTCCTTACGTGATAAACGATTTCTGCTAAGAAGTAAAGAGAACAGGATATAAGGAGGGGTGGCTTGGATAAAATTAACACTCTAGAGCAATTCTCACCTTAACGATAGTAACATCCATGCCAGATAAGTGTAAAATCGGGGCAGCATTTTTTTCAAATAGAGTCCTGGCTTTGCTGTAAACAAAGGAAAAAATACAAATATTTTAACAGGAGTGCTCAGGAGGGAAAATAAAAAGCCCAACTATCTTCTCTAGAATAGGACGAGGAACAGCCTAGCGCACACAGGCTTCCTCTATTTGTTCAACCCAGGAAGCTAATGATGAGTAATGAATGGGTTTCTCTGGGTAGAAACACGGACTCTCTCACTCTAGAGCCCCCAGGAGCTTGCCCCTATCCATATGGGATGCTTACAGTTCACATTCTAGCTCCCCCAGGGGACTTTTTTTTTTTTTACACTAGATATGGCTCCAGTCTAGCAACAACGTCTGATTCATTCAACAAGCACTACCGACCTTCTACTGTGTGCTAGACACATAGGAGCGGGACAAACAAGAGGACAAGGCAGACAGACAAACGTGTGATTCAGGTAAAATGTAACAAGCCCTCAAGGGACTTCTTATAGTCCACTGGTGGACTGAGAATGTATTTAACATTTTTCATGTAGTCTGAGAGAACAGATTGAACCAAAGAGAGTATTGCTTAATTCTGACTCAGTGAACACAACCTTTGAAGGAAAGAGACATCATTTTTAACAATTTCAAATACTAGGAGTATCTCCATTTCTTGAGTTTTACCCCTGTAGTGAAATCCCTGGAGAAAGAGCAAAATTCTTTTCCATGGAGGCAGAATTTCTGCTGGGAAAGGGAGAAGTTCTAAATTACCTAATCTTACTATGGATATTTGGTAGCTTGTCTAAAACTCCAAGGGGCCTCCCTGGTGGCTCAGCTGGTACAGAATCTACCTGCAATGCGGGAGACCTGGGTTCCATCCCTGGGTTGGGAAGATCTCCTGGAGAAGGGAAAGGCTATCCACTCCAGTATTCTGGCCTGGAGAATTCCCTGGACTGTATAGTTCATGGGGTAGCAAAGAGCCGGACACAACGGAGAGACTCTCACTGTCACTTTCTAAAACTCCCAGTCATGTGCTTCTCAGGGTAGCCCTGGCACATGGTCCACACCTCTCACAGGGACTTTTACCTTCTATGATGAATAGTGGTTCCCAAGACAGTCTTCAGGACTAGACTGGAAGCCTTGCAAAAACACACACCTAACCTTATTAGTCCTTGAGTCCTATGGCCTTTAGCATTATGAGTGGTATACTTAGAAGGTTATTCAGTAAGCACCTGGTACATTAATGTACTTATGAATGAATGAATAATCCATTCCAAATGTAGACAGGTATATTGTGAGGAAAAGGAAATGAGACAATTGTGGTATCCGATAACAACAGAAATAAAACTCTCTTAGGAGAGTTTGTGTGTTTTAAAAGTATCATAGACATCATTCTAGTAGTGACCCTTGTCCAATTCAGGTCAAGATTCAAAAACAAGAGCCTAGAAATCAAGGGATACAGAAGCTGCAGAAAGTTCCCAATCACAGAGTCTCAAGGTTGAATAAATGTTAAACATACCAATCAGCTGACGTCTTTTACTCAAATATTTTCAACTATCGTATCACAAAACAGAAACAAAAACTAGCACTTTCAAAACAATCAACACCAAACATCTATCTTTTACATTCACACTTACCCAGTCCTCTATCAAAAAGATTATTTTTCTTATCAGTGAGGCATGCTTTGAATTTCTTAAGAATATTTTATACTAGAAAGAGATGCAAAAGTAGTGAATGAGGAACATGTAAAGTTATGCACAGACCAAATTCAATGTTCTTTAAAAAGAAGTAACTACCACATGGAATACAAAACATAAAACGTTTCTGATTATGAACGAAAACAGAAATTGAGAAACTTGAGCAAATTTTCACAAGAGACAAAAGAATAGCTTGAGCCAAGGGCCCACCTAGGCAGGTAATAAGCAAATGAAACAAACCGATCCTCCCACTTCTATGGCTCCGAATGCTTATTAGAATGAATGGGAAAGGCTAAATGGAAACTCCTCCTTCCCAAATCACCATTTCTGGGGCTTAGACCAACAATAAAAGGCTGAGCTGGTGATACTGTAAACACTCCTTCTTGCAGGACTGCTTTCATTAACAGGCTAGTAAGAAAGGTCAGGTGGAAGTGGATCAGATCTATCTCTGGGAGGCAGGACTCTGGCGAAGTCTCAAGTGGCTGTATTAATCATTTATAACACACCTGTGGGCTCCTCTGAGCTAGCTTAGGAAATAACATTTGCAAAAGTACAATGAGGTATCACCTCACACACAGTCAAATGGCATCATCAAAAAAATCTACAAACAATAAATTCTGGAGAGTGTGTGGAGAGAAGGGAACCCTCTTACACTGTTGGTGGGGATGCAAATTGGTTCAGCCACCATGGAGAACAGTATGGAGGTTCCTTAAAAAACTGAAAACAGAGCTACCATATGATACAGTAATCCCACACCTGGGCATAACATATATTCGAAAAAGATGCAAACTCTAATTTGAAAGGATACATAGATGCACCCTAATGTTCACAGCAGCACAATTTACAATAGCTAAAACCTGGAAGCAACCAAAGTGTCCATCGACAGATGAATGGATAAAGATGTGGTGTGTACACACACACATATGCATGCACACACACACACACGCACGCACGCACACGCACACACACACAGTGGAATATTACTCAGCCATAAAAAAGAATGAAATATTGTCATCTGCAACAACATGGATGGACCTAGAGATCATCACACTAAGTGAAATAAGTCAGAAAGAACGAGAAAAATTTTATATAATATTACTTACATGTGGCATGTAAAAAAAAATTATTTTAAAAACAGAAATAAACTCACAAACATAGAAAATAAACTTACGGCTACCAAAGTGGGGAGGGATAAATTAGGAGTATGGGATTAACAGATACACACTATTATATATAAATTAGATAAACAAAGAAGATTTACCAGTTAATTGTTTTTTGTTTTTTTTTTGCCAAGCAGCACATGGGATCTTAGTTCCCTGACCAGGGATTGAAACCGAGCCTCCCGCATTGGAAGTATGGCATCTTAATCACTGGACGGCCAAGGAAGTCCCAACAAAGATTTACTGTATAGCACAAGGAACTACATTCAATGTATTATAATAATCAATAATGGAAAAGGATCTGAAAAAATATATATGTATATATAACTGAATCATTCTGCTGTACATCTGAACCTAACACAATACTGTAACTCAACTATAATTTTAAAAAAAGAAAAAAATATCTGAACATTTGGGCCTTTATTCACATATTTATGTGATGCCACAGGTACAGACAATCTCGAAGATGAAAGTGAAGACATTTTTTTTCCTTCTAATGTTCCATATAAAAGATTGAAAAACAAGTGTTACCAGTACGAAATGTATTATTTATTATATAATTAAGGGTGAGATAGCACCAGAGTCAAATAAAAACTTTCTATACTACAGCAATTTCCAGGTTCCTGCACACACAAAAAATAATTACTCCTTAATGTATTATGTATTAATGCTAAACACAGTTATCTTATTTCCTAAAGCTCTAATGTAGTTTTAAACCAGTACTACATAATGAAATAGCTACATGATAAATTATAAATTATGTGTCAGGGCAAAGCCAAGATGACAAAAATAGTACAATTAAGTAGCGAAAGCGATTTCAGAGTGACTGCTTCCTAGAAGCATGCAGGATTCACCTTGTCAAAGCGGACCATGACTTTAGAAAGATTTTCCTTACTCTCGTCTGCAGATAAAGGTATCATATTTTTCAACAAGAACTTCACCTTTAAAATCACAAATACATTTCCATGTAAAAGTGTAAGCAGAACCTAAAACTGCTTTTAAAAGAAGTGTCATTGTTTAAAAATGCAAATATCTCTTAGATGTAAAAATTCAAAATGACTGATTATAGCTTAAACAATTGCCATATAGATCATCAGAATTGGCAAGTTACTAACTTACTAGGTCTCTAGAGGAATAGGACCTGGAACAGTTACATTAGTTCGGACAGAAGGAGAGGTCCAAGGGTGGAGAGTCAAGTAAAGAACCTTTTGAACTCAGCCTACAGGTCAGTAAGGGCTTCCCCGGTGGGTAAAGAACCCGTCTGCCAATGTAGAAGATGCAGGGATCAACCCAGGGATCAAACCCTGCCAGTGTAGAAGACGCAGGAGACTTGAGTTCGATCCCTGGGTCGCGAAGATCCCTGTAAGAGGAAATGGCAACCCAGTCCAGTATCCACACCTGAAAAATCCCATGGACAGAGGATCCTGGTGGGCTACAGTCCATGGGGTTGCAAAGAGTTGGACACGACAGAGTGACTAACACTACAGGTCTGTAACAACAAGGACAGCAGCTTATATTTCTTTAATCGAATGCTAACTATGAAATGGAAGGAATGCAAAAGACTTTAGAGGCGTTATCTCATTTAATCCTGAAGGATTACATGGTAATTTTTATAAGGTATGTGCCATTATTTTACCATTTTACAGATGCGTATAAATTGAGGAGTTAAGAAGCTAAAAAGCAACACCCGCAGCATCACAGAGCAGAAGAGAGGAAACAGACCTGATCCTCCAGACTCAAACTCACATCCAGTTCCCTGCCGGCTTCTCCCAAAAGCCAACAGTGACTATTTAGCTATCTTGGGTATTTTGATTGTGTTCTGTTAGAACCGTTGTTGGTATTTTTGTTTAGTGCTGGTTTAAACAAGAATGAGGGAAGTCCCTGGTGGTCCAGTGGATAAGAATCCACCTTGCAATGCTGGGGAAAGTGAAAGTGAAAGTCGCTCAGTTGTGTCCGACTCTTTGCGACCCCATGGACGACACAGCCCATGGAATTCTCCAGCCCAGAATACTGAAGTAATGCTGGGGACGCAGGTTCAATCCCTGGTTGGGGAACTAAGATCCCACATGCCACAACTAAGACCCTATGCAGCCAAGCAAATAAATATATATAAGTAAATATTACACAAGAACGGTCATAAGGGCTTATGCTAAGTATGTTTAGGGCAGCAGGAAGTGGCTGCAACAAAGGTGGGCAAATATGATTCAATTAGGTAGAGCAATGAAGTCGATTTAGGCAGTCCGTAGTAAGTATCTCAAACTGCTAAATTCAAAAGAAATAAGGCAGGGCTAGTCCTCACATCTGTGAACCCACACTCACTACCTCCCTAGAAAAGATAAGAGAAACTTATTTCAGAACTCCTGCTTTTCTTTCCAGACAACGTCAAACATACCACTTAAGAGCCGCTCCCAACTATGCTTTTTCTTGTTCTCATTATCTTAATGCCATTTGACTTTGACCTTACAGAATCCAATCTAATACATATTTATTAATTTTCTGATTCTCAATCAGGGCAAAAAGAATTATTCTGGTCCTCAGAAAGAATAAAAGGTATCACTCTCCCCCTCCCCCACCAATTCTTACTATTTAAAAAATAATAATTTTAGGACTTCCCTGGTGGTAGAGTGGGATGGGAATGTGCCTGCTGATGCAGGGGACACGGGTTCGATCCCTGGTCCAGGAAGACTCCACACGCCGCTGAGCAGCTAAGGCCATGCACCACAGCTACTGGGCCTGAGTGTCGCAACTGCTGAAGCCCATACACCCTTGAGCCTGTGCTCTGCAACAAGAGAAGCCACCACAATGACAAGCCCAAGCACTGCAACAATGAGTAGCCCCTGCTCACTGCAACTAGAGAAAGCCTCCGTGCACAGCAGCAAAGACCCAGCAAAGCCGTAAATAAACAAAAAACAATCGTAATTTTAAATTTTAAATGATTTCTTCTAGAAACTATCAAAAATCCTTTCCAACTGAATGAGTTGTTCCCAACTAATAGTATTAAAGAAAAAGTTTTTTATTTTGCTTACGGTACTTTTTAAAAAATTAAGACTGTAGCCTGCCAGGCTCCTCTGTCCATGGTATTTTCCAGGCAAGAGTACTGGAGTGGGATGCCATTTCCTTCTCTAGACGATCTTCCCAACCCAGGGATCAAACCCAGGTCTCCCACATTGCAGGCAGACGCTTTATCCTCTGAGCCACCAGGGAAGCCCAAGTTCACAGTAAAAAAGAGTAGACAATACAGAGTTCTCACATAACCCCCTCCCTGATCCTCCCCCCTATCCCACAACACACAGTCTCCCTCCCTTTCAACATTCTGCACCAGTATCCTACATTTGTTACAATAAATGAACACATGACTATCAACCAAGGTCCCAGCTAGTCCTCACATGTTAATTCTCACAACTGCCTCACATGACCCCTCCAGGACTGTTAGAACAGTGACATAGCAAGGGACCTAAGTCTGCCCTCCTATCTCTAACCACAGTCCCCCACCGCCAAGCGTCATTTCCTTAGTCGGGAAGACTGAGCGTCCTCCCGGCTGACCTCCAAGACCTAACTCTACATTCATTGCATGGGGGAAGAATGTTTCTGACCTCACAAGGCCACAATATTCTTGGCCATCTCTGAACATCTCATATCACGGCAGCAGAAGCTATTTCCAAGGTGACTAGGACCAAGCAGATAAGACTGATTTGAGTGAGCTAATTCTGCAATAATTATTAAAATTCAATTAGACAAGTTGGCTAAGCATCAGTGAGCTTTACAGTTATATCTCCTTAAACCGTGATTTCTACAATACAATTGAATTTATGGCTACAAGAGCAATGAACCCAGTGCTTCCAGTTTCACAGACTCCAACCAGCTGCCTGACACCGTGACTCTTTGCCCCTGGAAAAACTGAATTTGTAACAAAGCACAGACTGAACTACCCTTTGCAAGCTGCAGGGTTGAGAAACACAGTTGCCTTCTTCACTTGCGCATTGGGAGGAATAAGTTGATTGCCAAACACCTAAAAAGGAACAAAGAAAAGTTTTCAGTAAGTGTCCTTCTATTGAGTTAGTGAACACATATATTCTTCCATTCCAAAAGAATTTACTTCCGGTGTCTACCCTGAGGAAGCCAAGGTTCTTCCAAGATTTCGTATTGACAACCCCACCATCAGCTCAGTTCAGGTGCTCGGTTGTGTCTGACTCTTTGCGACCCCATGAATCGCAGCAACCCCACCGTAAACAACAATAAAGCTGCATGAATCTAAAAAGAATGACACCAACGAATTTACTTATAAAACAGAAACAGATTCACAGACTCAGAGAAGAAACTTAAGGTTGCCACAGGGGAGGAATGGGGGAAGGGATAGTTAGGGAATTTGGGATCGACATGTACTCATTGTTACAATTAAAATGGATAAGCAACAAAGACCTACTGTAACAGCACAGGGAACTCTGCTCAATGTTATGTGCCAGCCTAAATGGGAGATGGGTTTGGAGGAGATTCAGTTCGGTCACTCAGTCGTGTCCAGCTCTTTGCGACCCCATGGACTGCAGCACACCAGGCTTCCCTGTCCATCACCAACTGCCGGAGCTTGCTCAAACTCATGTCCACTGAGTTGGTGAAGCCATCCAACCATCTCATCCTCTGTTGTCCCCTTCTCTTCCTGCCTTCAATCATTCCCAGAATCAGGGTCTTCTCCAATGAGTCAGCTCTTCATATCAAGTGGCCAAATATTGGGAGTTTCAGCTTCAGCGTCAGTCCTTCCAATGAAAATTCAGGACTGATTTCCTTTAGGATGGACTAGTTGGATCTCCCTGCAGTCCAAGGGACTCTCAAGAGTCTTCTTCAACACCACCTTTGAATCGATGTTCAAAAGCATTGATTCTCCAGTGCTCAGCTTTCTTTATAGTTCAACGCTCACATCCATACATGACAACTGGAAAAACCATAGCTTTGACTAGACAGACCTTTGTTGGCAAAGTAATGTCTCTGCTTTTTAATATGCTGTCTAGATTGGTCACAGTTTTTCTTCCAAGGAGTAAGCATCTTTTAATTTCATGGCTGCACTCACCATCTGCAGTGATTTTGGAGCCCCCAAAAAATAAAGTCTGTCACTGTTTCCATTGTTTCCCCATCTATTTGCCATGAAGTGATGGGACTGCATGCCATGATCTTAGTTTTCTGAACATTGAGTTTTAAGCTAACTTTTTCACTCTCCTCTTTCATTTTCATCAAGGCTCTTTAGTTCTTCTTCACTTTCTGCCATAAGTGTGGTGCCATCTGTGTATCTGAGGTTATTGATATTTCTCCCAGCAATCTTGATTCCAGCTTGTGCTTCATCTAGCCCGGTATTTCACATGATGCACTCTGCATATAAGTTAAATAAGCAGGGTGACAATATACAGCCTTGATGTACTCCTTTCCTGATTTGGAACCAGTCTGTTGTTCTATGTCCAGTTCTAACTGCTGCTTCTTGACCTGCATAAAGATTTCTCAGGAGGCAGGTCAGGTGGTCTGGTATTCCCATCTCTTTAAGAATTTTCCACATTTTGGGGGGGAATAGAAACATGTATATATATAGGGCTGAGTCCCTCTGCTGTTTACCTGAAACTATCACATTTTTAATCAACTATACTACAATACAAAACAAAAAGTTTAAAAAAAGTGGACTGTTACTTAATAAAAGTAAGCTAAATTATAATAAAACACCCACTTCATTCACTTACTACAGGTAAGTAACTTTTCTTTTCTCTATAAGATAGGGCTAGGTTTATTGCAACCAAAAAGGATGCAGTCTGTCACAAAGGAAGTTTGTCTTTAGTTTTCAGAATATAATCATTTTTCCTTTTAAGTGAAATGAAAGTCACTTAGTCGTGTCCAACTCTCTGGGACCCCATGGACGATTCAATCCATGGAATTCTCCAGGTGAGAATACTGGATTGGGTAGCCTTTCCCTTCTCCAGGGGTTCTTCCCAACCATCTATAAAGCTTATTAATGAAAAATCTTTGTGTTACCAATTAACCTTCATATCTCTATACACATAAAAAATAAATCTCATACTCTAGCTGCTTCCTTTCTTTGCAACCCTGAATGATAACTCAGTAGCATCAACTGGTACAGGAAAAGAAACATAATTAATGTTTACTAAGTGCCTAATATTTGCCACTTCCACACATATTGTTCTTAGTTCTCAGAAACTAAGTAGGAATTAAATATTCCCATGTCTATAGATGAGAAAGCCAAGATTCAGAAAAATTAAGTCAAAGTGTTAATAAATTACAAGTTCAGAATTTATATCCATCTAACTTCAAAACCCAAGCTTCCACTCTATCAGTTCTAAAGAGAAGACAATGGATGAGACAGAGTTCAGACTCACAGATAAGATGCAAGGGGTTACAATGGGGACTAATCACAGCTGCCACTGCTCCATCAGGATGGGAGAAGATAGTCAATAAAAAGAAGCAGAATCGGGAAATCCCTAAGACGGCAAAATTTCAAGTCTTAACTGGTGGGAAGCAGGTCTGGGCCAAGATAGAATTCAAGTACAGAAGTACAAAGCAAAGAAGAAAAATGAAAGTTATACCAGGTATCTTACTAAGTAACTGGTTCTGACTCTACCACCTCCCTGACAGCCCACTGGAGATCCTTTCTTATTATTGTCTATTACTTGCTCTAAAGACAAAAATAAACCTTTATTGCTGAATACTTCAGAAGGATATACTGTTTCTTTGTAAAAAGTTTCTAGTACTTCATAATTTCTACTGTTTTCACTCTGAGTTAGACCTTAATATAATATTGTAATTTGTTCTTCTTCTATCCATACTATTTTTGGAATTTGGCCAGGAATGAATTAACCAGCCAGATTCCAGATCTATAGTTCTAGATTATTCCTCTTGGTCCTGGGTTTTTAGCCTCTAGAAGCCTTAGCTACTTGCGACTCAAGACTCGGGTTTATAGTAGGTTAAGGAGTCCAAAATCACTGCAGATGGTGACTGCAGCCATGAAATTAAAAGATGCTTACTCCTTGGAAGGAAAGTTATGACCAACCTAGATAGCATATTCAAAAGTTATTACTTTACATTACTTTGCCAACAAAGGTCCGTCCGGTCAAGGCTATGGTTTTTCCAGTGGTCATGTATGGATGTGAGAGTTGGACTGTGAAGAAAGCTGAGTGCCGAAGAATTGATGCTTTTGAACCGTGGTGTTGCAGAAGACTCTTGAGAGTCCCTTGGACT
Source organism: Bos grunniens (assembly GCF_055505025.1). Lineage (NCBI taxonomy): Eukaryota > Metazoa > Chordata > Mammalia > Artiodactyla > Bovidae > Bos > Bos grunniens. The sequence goes on from NC_141168.1 coordinate 15,376,541, forward strand.
GCAAGGAGATCCAACCAGTTTATTCTAAAGGAGATCAGCCCTGGGTGTTTGGAAGGAATGATGCTAAAGCTGAAACTCCAGTACTTTGGCCACCTCATGCAAAGAGCTGACTCACTGTAAAAGACTCTGATGCTGGGAGGGATTGGGGGCAGGAGGAAAAGGGGACAACAGAGGATGAGATGGCTGGATGGCATCACCGACTCGATGGACATGAGTTTGAATGAACTCCGGGAGTTAGTGATGGACAGGGAGGCCTGGCATGCTGCGATTCATGGGGTCGCAAACAGTCGGACACGACTGAGCGACTGAACTAAACTGAACTGAAGGAGTTTACATGAAACTATAATGAGGTGAGTTTATGTGAGCTTTAAAAAAAATATCGTATTTTATTCAAGAATTTAGACTGAAAGGGGACAGACACAGGAAAAGCAACTAGAATGAGTAGACTGTAAGGATGAATTCACTTCCTTTTTTCAGATGAGAGGAGCTAAATGGGTGTTGGGAAGTGGAGAATTAGAACAATGGGAAGAGGGAAACATGCAAGGGAAGAAACAACGGAAGGAACAGGGTCATGAAAAAGTAGGAGGAGAGGGAATTCAGAGCAGAGGTGAAGGTATTAATACTTCGCACAAGAAAGGGAGTGAGTGCCCATATCCACTCTTTGTTCAAGAGCAAAAGGCTGCCCCGTGCATGATTTTCTAGTTGCTAATGCAAAATTAGCTTGGGGTGAAGATCACCTCAAATTTAATACTAAAGTTTATTTGAACAACTCAGAGCCATGAGATGAAACAACAAAGCAATCAAACTCCTAAAACATGGATTTAGAACAGTTAGGGAATCCCGAAAGAGAGAAATTCGTTCATAGTGTCTATTGTCATTGGCATCCATGACAACATTTCAGAATGTTTTCTGCCCCCTACTTCTACTAAATGTATCATGCCTTTGTCACTTTTTAATTTCATGTTTCTTTTTGGTATTTCTGACATCATAAGTTTAAGTGACATAACAAAAAAGCAACCTAACCATGCAAATTCATCTGCAAGTTATAATGTGCATATTTGGAGGGGAGGGAAGAAAAAAAATGTGATCTTAAATTTGAAAGGATGAACAATTCAACTCTAACTAGAGAGACGAATATTTAAGTGCAATACCTGAGACGGGGAATAACAATGCACAGGGTATGACTCAGCTGGGCTAAAGAGACAGGCTTTAAAGTACGAATCAACAGTTTTAAGAAGATTTGACTTTGAGAGGTAACGACTGCTCTGAACTGATATCCTTGGGGCTTATTCGGCTTAGGCATGAATCTGGCTTTAGCCAGAGCTTCCAGGCCACCTGCAGACATGAATAAATTCCCAGAACGCCAACCAGTCCGGTTCTGTGTTCTTTGGACTAATCCAGAAGTAAACAAGTCTGAAGGGGTGGGCGTTGGAACTGCTTTTCACCAGATGGTTAACTTCCTCGAGTTCTATTCAGAGTTGGCTGGCAGCCTGATTCATCCCGATAGTGAGGGAAAAAATAGCCAAGCTGCACTGATGCAAGGTGCTGGGCAAGTCCCCTGGAACAGCCCAAGACTTCTGCACGGTGGAGATAAGGCGGGTTTTAATTGTTTCATATTAAACGGCATTACCTGAGCTTCTTGACAGGCTGCTCTCCTTAGTAGGTTATCACTATCAAAGTAAACAAAAGAGAAGGAACGTTAGCTTTAATAAGTAGGTTCAGATCCAAATCATCGTTTTTTAAAGTAAATATAACTCTTTAAAATAGTCAAGTGAACGTTCCTTAAGACCTGCAACAAATCACAGGCACATCTGAAAGGTACTTTCTCCGAATGAAATCCGTGTTAGGAGTTCCCACACAACAGCAGGCAGAATAATCCCCACTCCCTTTAAGATGCTCACATCCTAATTCCCAGAACCTGAAAAGGTTACCTTATGTGGCAACAGGGTTTCTACAGACATGATTAAGTTAGGGTCTGGAGATGGGAGAGAATTCTGGATGATGTAGGTGGGCCCAATGGAATCGCAGGGGTCCTCAAAAGCAGAGAAACTTCAGCAGCAAATGTGATCAGGAAAGGATGGTCGCAAAGGTGCAGCCTCGCTGGCTTTGGAGATGGAAGGTGGTTTTAAGTCAAGGAGTGTGGGTACCCAGGAAGGAGAGGGGTTCTCTCCGGAGCCTCCAGGAGGAACGCTGTCCTTGCTGACACCTTGATGTTAAGGGAGCCCTGTGTTGGATCTCTACTCCACGAACAACAGTGCTGTGTGCTCAGTCGCGTCTACTCTTTGCGACCCCATGGACTGCAGCCCGCCAGGCTCCTCTGTCCATGGGATTCTCCAGGCAAGATTATTGGAGTGGGTTGCCATTCCCTTCTCCAGGGGATCTTCCCAACCCAGGGATCACACCCCTATCTCCTGCATCTCCTGCACTGGCAGGCAGATTCTCTACCACAGAGCTACCTGGGAAGCCACAAAACTGTAAGATAATAAATTTGTGTTGTGTTAAATCTCTAAGTTTGTGGAAATTTGTTAGGGCAGCAACAGAAAAACGAATGCACATACCCTGCGTTTTTCTTATTCAGTAAAATTATTCAGGTCATTTGCCAGAAATAAATTTGATATATAGTTGCTTCTGCTAGTGTTTTCTCTAAATCGCTTATTTTTTATATCACAGTCAGATACACAATTATATCATAAATGGAAAATTCTGGCGTGAGGCAAAATTTTGGCTTGCAAAAACAAAATGTTCTATCAGAATATGTTCATCTATTCAGCATTAAGCTTTCTAATATGTGTTTGGGCCACTTATACCTTAAGACCACTTTAAATGGCTGACTGCCTACCATGTTCCAGAATCTTCTCCTTGTAAGAGTCCATTCTAACACGGGTTGCTGGCATTCATATAGTAACTTCAACCTGGCTAACAACAGTTAAGAAAATGAATACCCAGAAAACATGAGCAGTAAACAATTTAGAGGGAAGAATTAAAATGATTTCGAAAGGGTTATTTTACTTAAATTTCCTGTCTAGACCTTTTTCATAACATCAAAGACCTTGAATTTTGCATCTTTACAGTACAGTAAGTCCCCTACATGCAAACAAGTTCCGTTTTGAGGGTGCATTCCTAAGTCCAGTTTGTCCATAAGTCCAACCAACCTAGGTACCCAACTAACACAATCGACTATATAGCACTGCACTGTAATAGAATTATAATACTTTTCACACAAATAACACATACTAATTAAAATTAAACTTTTGCTTTTCACTATAGTTGCAGTCAAAGGCTATGGCATTTTCTTCCATAGCCAGGCTGCAGGACAAGCCCAATTTCACAGAGCCAACAGCTTCCAGGAGAAAGCACTCCCTAAGAGGAAGTATCTCTGCTGCCCACCTGAAACCTAAGGGCAGCGACAGTGTCCCATTAGAATGACACTAGTAGCTCAAACCCGGATGGCTCAGTTGGTAAGAAGCCACCTGCAATGCAGGAGACCCCGGTTCTGCCCCTGGGTTGGGAAGAGCCCCTGGAGAAGGGAAAGGCTACCCACTCCAGTATTCGGGCCTGGAGAATTCCATGGACTGTATAGTCCATGGGGTCACAAAGAGTCGGACACGACTGAGTGACTTTCACTTTCAGTACCTGAAAAGCGCATCCGGTTCTACAACAAACCCCACGAGGCGCCGTTACAGCCAGGCTCAGCCCTCTTGCTCGAGCGATACTGCTCCCGACTAGCCCGTGGCAAAGGGAATCCAAGCTCATCTCCCTCCCCCACCCAAGAGTCAAAAATGCTTGGCTCTTTCCAAGCCTCTCCATCAACTGCTCTCAGTGAATTATTCTAAAGTCAACAGAACATGCATGCAAGATGAGGCAGATTCAGAGTACAATCTAGTAAAATATTTAAAAATAGTTAAGTGTCAATAACCCTTTGTAATAACCCTTCAGACTCATGCCCTTCTGTACAATGATGAGGCAAAATACAGGCCCTCTGTATCCGTTGGATCATAAAATAAAACGGTTCCTTGTAGTCACCTGAGCATTCTCAGCAGATTTAACCCTCAGTCTAGTTTCCAGACTGCCCAAGTTTCTGCTGCCAGTCTCAGGGGACTGGCTTCCTCCTCTTCCTTGCCTCAATGTGTTTCTCCTAGTAGACAGAATGACCTGTACCTCATCTTATCCTACAAAGACGTCCTGCGGATTACTCCGTACAAACACATGCTTCTGTAAAAGCTGAGTGCCTATCTCTATGTATCTGTCCGTCTCCCCCAGCCAGCTCCTCCTCCTACTAGGGACAGGCCTCTGAAGGCACCAGGCCCCTCTGGGTCATTAGCAGACACCACCTCCCTTACTGCATTTCAGCCACGCTGAAATGGACCCAGCTGAAAAGGGAAGACCCCCAAACAGATACAGGAATATGGGTAGCATCTTGGATCATTTTTTCTCCATTTCTTTTTTTTTTTGCTAGAAGTAAAATTCTGATGGTTAACTTGTGATGAAGTGTATTATTAAAGATCTCAGCTCTCTTGAGCTTACTAATAACTACTTGATGTATCAGCATGCTATTGAAAGTCAAAAGATATTTAGATAGTTAACATCCTGGATGTTAAATGGAATATGCACGCTGCCAATGCCACCTGTGAGAAAGACAGAATATGTACCAATTTAGACATTACAAAAGAAATCCTCATTATAATCACACCTAGGTTTTTAAATATCAAAAAACGGTATCAACTATCTTGATCACGTTCTCTGAACCAAGCTGTATCTAAAACTCAAACTTATCCTCAAAAGAAAAGATATTTCTCCTACTGACATATTCTGAAGGTCTACAGCAAGTTTTGAAAACTATTTCAAAAAAGAAATTTCAAGTATGTTCTCCATAATGGCAGCATCGCTGCAATAAAAAAGAAAATAACTTAAAATCCACACAGCAACTACTGTGCACCAGATACTATATGGCTGTTGTTTTCATAAACCTTTAGTCTTTGTAACAAACTTGCAGGGCTTCCCTGAGGGGCTCAGTCGGTGAAGAATCCACCTGCAATGCAGGAGACCTGGATTCGATCCCGGGGTTGGGAAGATCCCCTGGAGGAGGGCATGGCAACTCATATCCAGTATTCTGACCTGGAGAATCCCCAAGGACAGAGGAGCCTGACAGGCTGCACTCCACGGGGTGGCAAAGAGTCAGACACAACTGAGGGACCCAGCACACAACCACCTTGCAAGGCAGGTGGCATATTCCCATCTTACAGATGAGGAAGCCCAGGCTCAAAGAAAGGAACTGACTTGCCCAAGAGCACGTGTTGCTAAGTGGGAGAGCGGGCTTTCAAATGCCTTAATGCTGCTACTTCTTAATTCCAGACCATACTGAATGGGCAGTACTTCTTTGGATTCATACTTTACAGCACATTTATTAAGCTATCACATCACTTCCTAGTCCCAGCTAACATAACTCTTAGAATTTATATTCATACAGTTTTTTTTAATAGATATAAATTCAAGTGCAATAAAGCTCCCAAAAGGAACTGGTGAAACTGATTTAACACAAAGTGCCAGGTACAGCACCATGAACAAGACTTGGTCCTGACCTGAAGAAGCTTGGGATCCAGGAGCAAAGAACAGCACTTGGTAAATATCAGTGATATAGTAAAAGATATGTTTCTTGATAGATAACATGCCAGGCATGATATACAGGTGAATAACAACAGTCCCCATCCTCGTGAAGTCTACAGTTTGAGGAGGGAAGAAAGACAATTTGTTAGGCAATCATCAAATGATATGACTTATATCATTTACTCCATAAAATGATATGACTTATATTTTTACTCCATAAAAGGAGTGTCTAGTAGAGGTATCTAACCTTGTCTTGAGGGAATTAGAGAAGACTTTTACATGGATAGTGAAGTTGAGATCTAGGAGAGAAACAGAAAGTAGCCAGGCAAAAACAGGGAGGACAATGCAGGCAAAGGAAAGAGCATGGGGAAAGCCTGCAAGTGCCAGGTCCCAGCCGAGGCCCGGACTGGAAGCAGCTCAGGACGGCTGCAGCAGCACACCAGGAGGGCCAGGACAGGGGCCTCCAAGAGCCTTTTCTAACCTATTTAAGGAATGTGGGCTTCACCCTAAGGGCCATAAGAAGCCACTGCAGGGTTTTAACAAGGGAACTGACATGACCAGGTTGACAGGGTGGAAGGATCATTCTGGCTGCAGTGTCAAGAGGGCAAGGGTCAGGTTCAGCAGAGGTTGAGGAGTGAACTTAAGTGCTGGTTCATGGGTAGGGAGGGTCAAAGACCCCTTGACCTTCCAGTGGAAGGTGTCACATTCACAGAGATGGAAGGCAACACGGAGGACTAGTTGAGGAGAGAGGAAGCTATGCCTGGTCTGGATAGGTCGATCTGGGACAACGGTGAGAGACCAGGTGGGAGGATCCAGGGGACAGCTAGAAATACACATCTGGAATTCCAGACAGAGTTCTTGACTAAAGATGAACACGGCTGGACATCCCTGGGGCTCTGCTGCTGCTGCTAAATAACTTCAGTCGTGTCCGACTCTGTGCAACCCCAGAGACAGCAGCCCACCAGGCTCCCCTGTCCCTGGGATTCTCCAGGCAAGAACACTGGAGTGGGTTGCCATTTCCTTCTCCAATGTATGCATGCACGCTAAGTCGCTTCAGTCATGTCTGACTCTGTGTGACCCCATGGACAGCAGCCCACCAGGCTCTTCCATCCACAGGATTCTCTAGGCAAGAATACTGGAGTGGGTTGCCATTTCCTTCTCCACCCTGAGGGTCTAGTTATTAAGAATCTGCCTGCCAATGCAAGGGGGGTGGGTTTGATCCCTGGTCTGGGAAGATCCCACATGCTGTGACAAGCCCATGTGCCACACTTACTGAGCCTGTGCGCCCTAGAGTCTGTGCTGCACAACAATTGAAGCCACCGTAACAAGAAGCCCTCGCACGGCAACTAGAGAGCAGCCCCTGCTCCCGCAGCTAGAGAAGACTGTGAACAGTAACAAAGACCTCCTCCCCCCAAAAAAAGATACACACATGGTAACAGGAGGGATGAGAGGGGAGAAGTTCATCCCCATGAGCAGGTGAAAGCGGAAGCAGGAAGAGAGCGCCTGCACGTCAGGACCCTGGACAGGGAACAGCAGGTGACCCAGGGAAGCGGACACCGTACCTCATCTCAAAGCCAAAGGAAAAACGTGGTGGACAGGGCGCGTATCCCCATCATGCTCTCAATGTTGCCCCTACTCTTGGCAAACAGCATGCTTTGTTATTCCTAAAAGACACCAAGAACTTCACTTTTCCCCTCCAGGGATGTGATCATTTCCTTTCCTCTCCCTTTAGAAAAAAAAAAAATTGAAGACCAAACACCACCACCCAAGTCCTTACCCTACCACACACAAAGCAGCTTGTCTTATCTTTCTTCTTTGATGCTAGTGGTCCTGAAGTCATGGATAATTCACCATTTTCTTTCCCACAGCATAGAGCACAGACTTCTACACACAATCTAAGATACTTAATAAATAACTGTTTAATAAATAAGTGGCAAATGTTTGAACAGCAGAGATTGACTCATTGTGCTCAGGCAGACTTTGTTCTGGAGGAGACACTGAAAGTTATTTTCTGTAGGAGAATCTGGTGTTCTTGAAGGGGATGCTCTTTCCGGGTCATGCTCACCAAATGGCAAGAGGAGGGCTCACTGTGGGGCAGGACAGGAGAGAAGGGAAAACTCCAGTCATAAGAGCAAAAAAAGTGAAGTCAAAGTCGCTCAGTCGTGTCCAACTCTCTTCCATCCCATGGACTATACAGTCATATACAGTCAATACAGACATACTGCGCTCAACATGCCAGTAAATTTGGAAAACTCAGCAGTGGCCACAGGGCTGGAAAAGGTCAGTTTTCATTCCAATCCCAAAGAAAGGCAATGCCAAAGTGTGCTCAAACTACCACACAATTGTACTCATTTCACAAGCTAGAAAAGTAATGCTCAAAATTCTCCAAGCCAGGCTTCAACAGTACGTGAACCATGAACTTCCAGATGTTCAAGCTGGGTTTAGAAAAGGCAGAGGAACCAGAGATCAAATTGCCAACATCCGTTGGATCATAGAAAAAGCAAGAGTTCCAGAAAAACATCTATTTCTGCTTTATTGACTATGCCAAAGCCTTTGACTGTGTGGATAACAACAAACTGTGGAAAATTTTTCAAGAGATGGGAATACCAGACCACCTGACCTGCCTCCTGAGAAATCTGTATGCAGGTCAGGAAGCAACAGTTGGAACCAAACATGGAACGACAGACTGGTTCCAAATCAGGAAAGGAGTACGTCAAGGCTGTATATTGTCACCCTGCTTATTTAACTTACATGCAAAGTACATCATGAGAAATGCTGGGCTAGATAAAGCACATGCTGGAAACAAGATTGCCAGGAGAAATATCAATAACCTCAAATATGCAGATGACACCACCTTTACGGCAGAAAGTGAAGAAGAACTACCGAGTCTCTTAATGAAAGTGAAAGAGAAGAGTGAAAAAGTTGGCTTAAAACTCAGCATCCAGAAAACTAAGATCATGGCATCTGGTCCCATCACTTCACGGCAAATAGATAGGAAAACAATGGAAACACTGGCTGAGTTTATTTTTTGGGGCTCCAAAATCACTGCAGATGGTGACTGCAGCCATGAAATTAAAAGACACTTGCTCCTTGGAAGAAAAGTTATGACCAACCTAGACAGCATATTCAGAGAAGGCAATGGCACCCCACTCCAGTACTCTTGCCTGGAAAATTCCATGGGTGGAGGAGTCTGGTAGGCTGCAGTCCATGGGGTTGCTAAGAGTTGGACATGACTGAGCAACTTCACTTTCACGCATTGGAGAAGGAAATGGCAACCCACTCCAGTGTTCTTGCCTGGAGAGTCCCAGGGGTGGGGAAGCCTGGTGGGCTGCCGTCTATGGGGTCGCACAGAGTCGGACACGACTGAAGTGACGACCCCATAGACGGCAGCCCACCAGGCTCCCCCGCCCCTGGGACTCTCCAGGCAAGAACACTGGAGTAGGTTGCCATTTCCTTCTCCAATGCATGAAAGTGAAAAGTGAAAGTGAAGTCGCTCAGTCATGTCAACTCTTAGCGACCCCATGGACTGCAGCCTACCAGGCTCCTCCGTCCATGGGATTTTCCAGGCAAGAGTACTGGAGTGGGGTGCCATTGCCTTCTCCATAGCAGCAGCAGACAGCATATTAAAAAGTAGAGACATTACTTTGCCAACAAAGGTCCGTCTAGTCAAAGCTATGGTGTTTCCAGTAGTCATGTATGAATGTGACAGTTGGACTATAAAGAAAGCTGAGTGCCAAAGAGTTGATGCTTTTGAACTGTGGTGTTGGAAAAGACTGTTGAGAGTCCCTTGGACTGCAAAGAGATCCAACCAGTCCATCCTAAAGGAAATCAGTCCTGAACATTCGTTAGAAGGACTGATGCTGATGCTGAAGTTGAAACTTCAATACTCTGGCCACCTGACTCGAAGAACTGACTCTTTTGAAAAGACCCTGATGCTGGGGAAGATTGAAGGTGGGAGGAGAAGGGACAATAGAGGATGAGATGGTTGGATGGCATCACCAACTCGATGGACATGAGTTTGCGTGAACTCCGGGAGCTGGTGACGGACAGGGAATCCTGCCGTGCTGCAGATAGGGTCACAAAGAGTCAGACACAACTAAGCAACTGAACTGGACTACACAGTCCATGGAATTCTCCAGGGCAGAATACTGGAGTGAGTAGCTGTTCCCTGCTCCAGGGGCTCTTCCCAACCCAGGGATGGAACCCAGGTCTCCCACATTGCAGGTGGATTCTTTACCAGCTGAGCTACCAAGGAAGTTCAAGAATACTGGAGTGGGTAGACTTGACTGGATCAAGAAGACCCATGGGGGTGGGTGTGTGGCGTGTGTGTGTTTGTGGGAGAGGGTCATAGAGCTAGAGCCCTCTAGAAAGGCTAAGTCAGGAACTCAGAAATTCCAGAATGCTAATGGGTCAAGTATCTGAATGTGAACCAAAGACATAGCTAACAGGAAAAAAACAAATACTGCATATAAATTGCAAGCCCACACTCCATCCACTACAGCATGCTGTCCCCTGAGAGCACTGAAGTTTAACACAATTTAAAAGAGGTGCTGCAAAATGTAGTCATATCAAAAAGGGTCCCTGAAGATCTGCTCAGTACTAAAATGTGGGTTCTTATACAGAAAGAAATTAGAAGCTTCTGGATTAGAAAATGAAGAAAAAAATCTGCTGATGTCACCCTACCTGAGGCTTTAAAAGAATTTGAACATGCCTGCTACTGCAGGAAATGGGATGCTCTCAATTTATTCTGAGCCATAAATGTTTTATTTATTACTTTAGGACTGCAAAATAAGATAAGCTGTTACTTCACTAACAACTCTACATGGAGAGAAAAATTACATTGATCCATCCTACTCCCCCCCTTCAAAATACTTCCCACTATAGTCTAGAGGCAAACTGTACAGCAGTTTCTACCACCAGCTTTCCCCTTGAGGCATGCAAACAGAATTTCTGCTTTACACAAAACTGATTTCAAGTTCAAGCCCCTACTCTGTGACCCCATGGACTATAGTCCACCAGGCTCCTCTGTCCATGAAATTTTCCAGGAAAGAATACTGCAGTGGGTTGCTGTTTCCTGCTCTAGAGGATGTTCCCAACCCATGGATTGAACCCTTGTCATCCAAGCCCAAATTCCATTTCCTGACAACTGACATTTTTAAGGTCGGGCGAGTCCTTAGAAATTATCTAGTCCAATACTTTTCAACCTCTCCCAACACAGCCTGATCCCTGTCAATCAAATGACATGGCATTCCATTAGTAACCAAGTTTACTACAGCAGTGATCCTCTTCTGGGAAAAGAGACACACACATACCACACCGCGTGCGCAGACACACACACACACACACAACATATATAATTCCAATCCCTAAACCCCACGAGATTCTGAAGGTTCACTTCAACAGGGACTCCTTCAACAGTGCCATCTCCTTCGAGCTTCTGAAAAATAACCAACTCATCTAGTCTGAGAAACTTCTGGTCTGGGGATCTGCCCACTGTCAGACAGAAGTTACTCAAAAACGTAGTACTAGAACTTAAGCCTTCTCATTCTCAACAATGGTGATTCTTCTCTTGACACTCTGCTTCTGCTCTGTTCTCTAAGGCCAAGCCCAAATAACACAAAAAGCCGTCAATACAGCTCCATCCACTGTCTAACTACACACAGGTCTATGCTACCACTATGGTCACCTCAATTCACAATGCATTGCTAGAGTGATTACTTTAAGTCCTGCAAATCGGCTTAGGAAAAAGCCCAACTAAACCTAACCCCACTCTTTATTCATTAAGTCAAGAACACTTATCAGTCAGAAAAAGACCCAATCTCTCTGCTCAGTGGGAAGGCCCTGTCTATAGTGATGGCCAGCGGCTACATGAAGCTCTGGGTAAACTAGGGCTTATTCTTTCTTACTCTCTGAAATACAGAACTCCAAAGCCAACTTCCTCCAAGCTTACTCATTCCTGGTCATTTCAGTCTATACTCATGTGTACTTCCCTGGTGGCTCAGCTGGTTAAGAATCCACCTGCAATGCAGGAGACCCAGATTCAATTCCTGGGCTGGGAAGATCCCCTGGAGAAGGGATAGGCTACCCATTCCAGTGTTCTTGGGCTTCCCTGGTGGCTCACATGGTAAAGAATCTTCCTGCAATGTGGGAGATCTGAGTGCGATCCCTGGGTTGGGAAGATCCCCCAGAGAAGGGAATGGCTACCCAGTCCAGTATTCTTGCCTAGAGAATTCCATGAACAGAGAAGCCTGGTGGGCTACAGCCCACGGGTTGCCAAGAGTCGGAGACAACTGAGTGACTTGCACTTTCATTGTGTACTTAAGTGGACCTCTTGTAATATTTCAAGTAGCTTATTTCTCAGGTTTACTCTATAGAACATTTCCTCTCTAATTCAGGATGGGAAATGACTTAATGAAAAACAGCATCCCCTGAGGGCTCCGCTCACATAATAAATGAATCATTTGGGTCTGTTCTGTAGAAATTTCCATTGACCAGAGAGATAGAAATGTGTTCTGCAGGTTATTCCTTCATTCTACTGACCAAGAGAAATGGACATGGAGGAAGCCTAAATCTTCTTTTCTCATCTTAGAACATGAAAGTATTCTATTTTCACCCTCTTATTTGAGCCTCGGCTTTCCATAAAATACCAACTGTTCCAACTCCGCTGTCCAAACATTCACAGAGGCTGAGGTCTGAGGACCACCTCCAGCTGGCTGCTAGGTTATGCTCAAGTGTGGACTTTGGCTGCCACTAAAGGGATTCTTTGAGCTGCTACCTCTAGTCACTTTTTTTGGATGATTTCTACCCCTACCTTATTCTCACAAATACTCTGACTTTCTCTTGTGGTTCATTTACTTCTTTTGCTTTCTGTTCTTTTTCCATTCATCCACTTCCACCCAACATGCCAACTTAAACATTCTGTGCCACAGAGTCTCCTTCACACACGTATAATATTAACTTTAGTTGGCAACCAAAATACTAGTTTTTTCTGTTCTATCAACCATTACATATTTATGGATATAATTACAAACACACACACACATGGAGTGTCAACTATGTACAAGGTACTCTCACCTATCTGCACAGAAAGAGAAAACACAGAAAATGGATGACATGGAAATTATGACAGGTATTCAGGGAGAAGGCCTTTCCTGGTGGCTCAGTGGTCAAGAGTCCACCTGCCAACACAGGAAACATGGGTTCGATCTCTAGACTGGGAAGATCCCCTGGAGGAGGAAATGGCAACCCACTCCAGTATGCTTGCTCGGGAAATCCCATGGACAAAGGAGCTGGGCAGGCTACAGTCCATGGGGTCACAAAGAGTCGGATACGACGTAGCGACTAAACAACAACATTTAGGAAGAAACCAGAGGAAGGAAGAATTCCTTTCTATCTCCCTCACCTCCCTCAATGACGTATACTATGTAAGTCACACACAGAAAGTGGTTATTTACTTTGGGCTCCAGGATTCAGGACAGATCTGGAAAATTTCTGACCTGTAAACACACAACCTCGCAGCTACTGTCGTCAGTATTTGTGCTGCTCCACGACAGGCAGTATTTGAGCTGCCAGTGACCACCTGGAGAGGGGTCCATTTTAGCATCACCTATACTAAGATCATGGCATCTGGTCCCATCACTTCATGGGAAATAGATGGAGAAACAGTGGAAACCGTGTCAGACTTTATTTTTTGGGGCTCCAAAATCACTGCAGATGGTGACTGCAGCCATGAAATTAAAAGACGCTTATTCCTTGGAAGGAAAGTTATGACCAACCTAGATAGCATATTCAAAAGCAGAGACATTACTTTGCCAACAAAGGTCCGTCTAGTCAAGGCTATGGTTTTTCCTGTGGTCATGTATGGATGTGAGAGTTGGACTGTGAAGAAGGCTGAGCACTGAAGAATTGATGCTTTTGAACTGTGGTGTTGGAGAAGACTCTTGAGAGTCCCTTGGACTGCAAGGAGATCCAACCAGTCCATTCTGAAGGAGACCAGCCCTGGGATTTCTTTGGAAGGAATGATGCTGAAGCTGAAACTCCAGTACTTTGGCCACCTCATGTGAAGAGTTGACTCATTGGAAAAGACTCATGCTGGGAGGGATTGGGGGCAGGAGGAGAAGAGGACGACAGAGGATGAGATGGTTGGATGGCATCACTGACTCGATGGACGTGAGTTTGAGTGAACTCCGGGAGTTGGTGATGGACAGGAAGGCCTGGCATGCTGCGATTCATGGGGTTGCAAAGAGTCGGACACGACTGAGCGACTGAACTGAACTGATGATTATTCTCTCTGCAGTGCTTGGAGCAGCTGAAACCACTGATATAAATATCCCTAAAAATTATGTAAAATTAAAACCAAATATAACATAAATATATATCTCTGCCATTCCAGCTCAGTGCCCCCGCCCCATCCCACTCCACCTTCTACCAGTAAACATACAGAAAATACATGGAAAGGAGGTAAAATAAACAACATAGACTTTTTTTTTAAGAGACCTGTTTCCTAAATAATATGACAAGAGTTAAAAGGAACGGGGAAATAATTAAACTTCATTGCACTGAAAAAAAAAAGTCCCCCTGTTCTCTATCAAATATAGGCCGAAAGGCATGTTATTTAATCACCCATAAATGAACTTCTTTAAACAGCACCTACTGATACCTCAAATTTCAGCATCAGATTGTGCTCAGAGAAAGGGAGAGAGAGAGGAACTTTCAAATGGCTAAAAGGCAAAACAAACTGCTTCCTTCAAACTGCAACAAAATCTGGAATGAGGAAAAGTCACGAGGGAGAAGAGCCTCGTTACCTTCTACTGCTGCTCAACCAGCCAGGCTCTGGACCACTGACTGCAAAGTCAGAGGCTAATCTGAATGGATGTCCAAGTAAAACCTCTGCTTTGTCAGAAATCCCAGAGATACTGAGAAATAAAGCACAAGGCATTATTGGACCCATGATCTGTACCAAAAGAAATAGCATGGGTCTAGCCAAGTGTGGCTCCTGCATCATTTCCCCCTGGAATCTGACATTCCTTCCTGGACATCCCGTCAAGGTCTCAAACTCAATACATCTAAAAAGGAATATAAATATATAACACAGCCTCCTTAAACCAATTCTCCCAGGCGACCTTCCTCTTTCTGTATCACCAATTATCCTAGTTGTGGTTCAGTCGCTCAGCTGTGCCTGACTCTTTGTGACCCCATGGATTGCGGCACACCAGGCTTCCCTGTCCTTTACAATCTCCTGGAGCTTGCGCAAACTCATGTCAATTATTCTAGGCTTGAAGCTGAAAAAGATTTCTCCTAACTTCCTCTCCTTTAACCAAACAACCAACCATCTAGTAATTATTAGTTAGCATTTATCAAAGTGCAGCACGTGACATGCATCACACCATTTTTTTCTTTTTTTTTTTAATTCCTTTTGGCCGTGCCACGGGGCATTTGCGATCTTGATTCCCTAACCAGGGATCGAACCCACATCCCCTGCGTTGGAAGGGCGGAGTCTTAACCACTGGACTGCCAAAATCTCTGCACCATCTCATTGAATCCTTACAGGTAACCTGCTAAACAGACCTCACTGTCCCCATTCACCAATAAAGAAAAGGAGGCTCAGAAGTTAAGCAACTTGACGTGACCAGTAAGAAGCGAAACCCAGACCAAACAGAAGTCTGCTGGCATGGCACCCACACCCACACTCAGTCATTGCTCACAGTGCCACAACTTCGTATTTGCCCTTTTATGTTCCCCTCCTGACACCAGCACTCTGGCCTCTGCTCTCTTCTATGTGAAGTACTGAAACACTGCCCCCGCCCCGCCACCTCCACAGTCTACACGTTTCTCTCCCTCCTAGGCACCAGAATTCAACTTCCTAAATGCCTCTTTGTTCCAGACATCCTCCTCTCCTTGAGCTCCAAATACTATACACTGCCTAGAGTCAAAGCCTTCCACCATCTGGCTTTCCCCTTGTTCTACAGAAAAAAAAAAAAACAAAACTCTATAGTGAAGTCAAATTCTTCGCCAGTCTCCAAGAACACACCACACACTTTCGTTTCCTGCCTGTGCTCAGGTCATGAATCTCACCCAGAACATCATTCCATCCATTCTGCAAGGCCCCACTTGAGACATCTTTGCTACAACACTGTCTCTGATGAGGAAAGAAGAGAAGAAGAGTAGCAATGCCTCTGATGGAGAGCCTGCTTTGTGCCAAGCCTAAGAAAACCTGTGTGACGCCCAGTGAGATGGATCAACCATGATCCATCTTTGCTTACAGGCCAAAGAAATGAGGTACCTTATCCAGGGCCACCGATGGGTAAGTGTAAGCCAACATTCAGATCCATCCAGCTGCCCCCCTCTTCACCATGTTACTCCAAGGAACGCTCAGAAGAGATTTCTCAGCCTTCTAACGGATGGGTCAGCCTGATCACATCTGAACCCACTGATCAATTTAACATCGCCCAAAGCAGGACAATCAGACACCACGTACTTCCTGATGTGATACACTAAGATCCAGAACACGTCTGTGAAGCGCTCTCGCCACAACAACTAACCCTGACTGGAATCACACCCTCCAAACAGCGCTCCTCAGACTTCACTGCGCAGGCAGGGCCCCTGGGGATCTGGCTAAAAATGCAGGTTCTGACTCAGCAGGTCTGGGCTGGACCCTGGCGTTCTGCATTTGTAAAAGCTCCCAGGAGTGACTCGTTCCACCGGACCGCAGCTCATGCTTTGAAGAGCAAAGATCTAGAAGTCGGAACTGGGGACTTCCCTGGCAGTCTCGTGGTTAAGATGTCGCTTTCCAAAGCAGGGGGCGCAGGTTCGACCCCTGGTTGGGGAGCTAACATCCCACATACCTTGCAGCCACAAAACCAAAACAAAAAAAGAGAAGTAATACGGTGACAAATTCAATAAAGACTTTAAAAAAAAAAAAAAAAAAGCAGCAGCAGGGAACTAATCACCAGTGTACAAGACACAGGCGAGACAGAGGAACAAGAGCTGGGCCTGGAACAAAGGGAGGGAGGAACCACTTGGCTCAGGTGCAAAATTTAAGGGAACACCACAAAACACAGGAATGGAGATAAACACTTTAATACATCATGCTTAAAAAATCAAAATGAGCCTAAAAGATCCATGATGAACACAATATCAGAGTTTTAAATACAGACTCCGTATTACTGATTCTTCTTTTTGCCTCAGGCTCCAATATGACTCTGCCCACCACTGAACCATGTAAGTCAACTGTCAAATCTAGAGGATGAAAAATTCTACAGGGCAAATGCAGACAGGCCTGGTTTCTAAAACAAATAAATGCTATGAGAGGAGGAGGGAGTGAGAGTTTATGAGGCTTAAAAGATAAGACATCAAGTGCACTGTGTGGAACTTGTTTTGATATTGATTTGAACAAAACCATAAAGCAGAAATTGGCATCAACAGGCAAAATGTAAACACAGACTGAATATTAGATGACATAAAGGATTTGGGGCGGGGTCGGGGGGCCGCCCATGGGAGCTCAGTGGTAAAGAAACTGCCTGCCAATGTGGGAGACATGGGTTCGATCCCTGGGTTGGGACGATCCCCTGGAGGAGGGTATAGCAGCCCACTCCAGTGTTCTTCCCTGGGAAATCCCGCGGACAGGGGAGCCTGGCAGGCTACAGGCTGTGGGGTCACAGAGAGTCAGATACAACTTAGTGATTAAACAGAAGCAACAGTACAGAATTCTTAATTTTGTTCAGTTCAGTTCACTCAGTTGTGTTCGACTCTGTGACCCCATGAATCGCAGCATGCCAGGCTTTCCTGTCCATCATCAATTCCCGAAGTCTACCCAAACCCTTGTCCATCGAGTCGGTGATGCCATCCAGCCATCTCCTCCTCTGTCATCACCTTCTCCTCCGGCCTCCAATCCCTCCCAGCATTAGGGTCTTTTCCAATGAGTCAATTCTTCGCATGAGGTGGCCAAAGTATTGGAGTTTCAGCTTCAACATCAGTCCTTCCAATGAACACCCAGGTCTGATCTCCTTTAGGATGGACTCGTTGGATCTCCTTGCAGTTCAAGGGACTCTCAAGAGTCTTCTCCAACACCACAGTTCAAAAGCATCAATTCTTCGGCGCTCAGTTTTCTTCACAGTCCAACTCTCACATCCGTACATGACCACAGGAAAAACCATGGCCTTGACTAGACGGACCTTTGTTGGCAAAGTAATGTTTCTGCTTTTGAATATGCTATCTAGGTTGGTCATAACTTTCCTTCCAAGGAGTAAGCATCTTTTAATTTCATGGCTGCAGTCACCATCTGCAGTGATTTTGGAGCCCCAAAAAATAAAGTCTGACACTGTTTCCCCATCTATTTGCCATGAAGTGATGGGACCAGATGCCATGATCTTGGTTTTCTAAATGTTGAGCTTTAAGCCAACTTTTTTACTCTCCTCCTTCACTTTCATCAAGAGGCTTTTTAGTTCCTCTTCATTTTCTGCCATAAAGGGGTGTCATCTGCATATCTGAGGTTACTGATATTTCTCCCGGCAATCTTGATTCCAGCTTGTGCTTCTTCCAGCCCAGCGTTTCTCATGATGTACTTAATTTTGTTAGGCCCATGTTAATGGTGTTGTGATTTTTTAAAATTCTTTAATTATTAAAAATAACATACTAATGTATTTATGGGTATAGCTACAAGATATATCTGGAATTTACTTAAAAATATTCCAGGAAAAAAAAAAAACAGGAAGAGACAAAGGAAATGAGATTAATAAAATGCTGATATTTGTTGAAGCTGAATGCTGATACATGGAGATTCATCATACTATTTGTATTTTTATATGTTTTAAATTTCCATAATAAAAAAAATGTTCACGTAATCCTTTTTTCCCTTAGGCACCCCTAACACTGACTTTGTAGAACTTGAACAAGACGCAGCACACAGTACCTTATTCTTCCAAAATAAAAGGTGCTGCTCTTTTTGATGTGAGCCAGAAACTGCGATGATCTCATTTAAGGTCATAATAATGTTGTGAGATACTGTGAGGATACGGAAAAGTGAAGTTCAGCAAGCCTGAAGAATTTGCCCAAAGTCACACATCAGGAAGTCACAAAGGCAAGGGCTCGAACCTAAACCCAGCTGACTCAGAGGGAAGCTCGATTTGAAGCATGACATTCTATCATCATCTTAGGCCATGTGGGGCGTGGGCCTGGGACAATCTGTTTGCAGTTGTCACCTAAGACACAGGGGCCATCGTGAGGGGTGACAAGGAGGCCCTGGTTTTGAATCAGGGTCCTGACACTTACTAGTTGTGCTCAGTCACTCAGTTGTGTCCGACTCTTTGCGACCCTAAGGACTGTAGCCTGCCAGGCTCCTCTGCCCATGGGGATTCTCCAGGCAAGAATACTGGAGTGGGTTGCCATGCCCTCCTCCAGGGGATCTTCCCAACCCAAGGATCGAACCCAGGCCTCCTGCATTGCAGGAGGATTCTTCACCATCTGAGCCACCAGGGAAGCCTTTACTAGCTGTGTGACCCTGGACAAATTACTTCATCTTGCTATCCCTCAGCTTCTTCATCTGTCTAGGGCTATTAATCTCACACTAGCCTGAGATTAACAACCATCTCATAAAGTTGTTAGGAAGATAAAATGAGCTAATAAATGTGAAGTGCTTAGAACAGTGTCTGACACGTGACAAGCTCTGATGAAGTATTAGTGATCCTCATGATTAATACTACTATGTTCTCAATAAAGCTGAACGACACTGAACACACCCCTTGGGCCAACTCATCATTTAGTTTTACTTCTAAGCAATTGTTTTGACCACAGAATTGAAAGGTGGGCTCTTATCAATGCTTATAGTAATCAAGATTAATGTATCGTAATCAAGATTAACATTCCTATGTTCAGATGGAAAAAATTCCAATATTAATAAAAACTTCGGGACACATGGCCCAGGACCAGTGCTACAGTATCACGTCTGCTTTGCAAGTCTCATGTGGAGGGATGCATAGTGTTCGTAGTATTGAAAATGTTCCGAGAAGATACCAGGATGTCTGGCTGAGTGGCTTTATGCTCCAGAAATAAATGGGAGGAAGTCCCGGGTCACAGGCCAAGGTGGGTGGCCGAACTGGTGCCAGAAGCACAGAGCCAAAGCTGAGAACCAGGAGCCAGAACTAAGCAAGAACAGGGCTTCTGTCACCTGCCGAGCCACGAGGACGAGTCGATGAGCTGTGGCAAGCCTCGCCAGCCAGGATCTCGAGGAGAGAGAGACCAGAGGCAGGATGAGCAAGGTCCCCGAAGATGAAAGGATCTGAGCTCAAATCAGACGGACAAGGGTTCAGACACGGCTCACGGCTTTTTAACTACTTATGCCCTGCCTCTTTTGTGGTTATGTTCTGTCACTCTTGAAATTACACTTTTCCAAGCTGTCTTGTTACACATGAAAGGTGAAATAAATAAAAGGCTGAGATCTCATTACACCATCTGGCCGATCCTCATCTTCCTTCCCCACTGGCTGGCTCTCGAATCACTCACTGCCCAGTTACCAGCAGTAATTCGTTTTAACTCCCAAAGTGAGTGAGTACCTATTACATCAAATTAATTCAGTTACTAGCATGTACTGAACCTTGATATCAATCAGGCACTATGCTAAGAGCTTTTCAGCTACCTCAAGCCTTCAATGATCCAATGAGGCACTGTTATTATCCCCACTTTACAGATGAACCTGAGGCTCAGAGAGCCCAAGGTCAGACTGTTAGAGGTGCCTCCTTTCTCATGCTCGTCTGTTAGCAGGCTCCTCGCCACTGAAAGGGCTCCGAATGAGAGAAAGACCATTGCAGGTAACTACTGACATGATGAACTGAACAGCCCGGAATACAATCTCCCCTAGGGAACCCAGAAAGCTTGGGGAGAGCAGTTGAAGAGGAATGAGCAATACTTAAATTCTCTTTACTTTCAGCAAAGAGGGTCATTTCCTCCTCTTCAATTGCTTTTTCCAGAGTCCTGAAAGCAGCCTCTGCTGCTCCTGTCAACTACTGCAACTTGCTCTGGAGGGAAGGATGCAGACGAGAAGATCATAGGGGTTTTGGTTTTTTTTTTTTCCCCTTGAAACTGAGGGGAAGGGAGGAAAAAAAGGAGAGAAATTCCCACAGGAGAAGAAAAAACTATAAATACAACAACATGAAATAACACCCGCAAATAAATAATACCTGTGCCCAAAGACAAAGACAGCAGTCCAAAATCGGATGGATAAAAATAACATGTCATTTTTTCCAAAGCTATCATACACACACACACACACACACACACACACACTTTTCCTTAAAAATGAAAGTGAAAGTCGCTCAGTCGTGTCAGACTCTTTGTAACCCCATGGACTATTAACAGTCCATGGAAGTCTCCAGGCCAGAATACTGGAGTCGGTAGCCTTTCCCTTCTCCAGGGGATCTTCCCAACCCAGGGATTGAACCCAGGTCTTCCACATTGCAGGTGGATTCTTTACCAGCTGAGCCACCAGCAAAGCCCACCTATCAAACCAGGGTCGTTATTTAATCAAAAAGTCAACAATGAAACACAGTCAATTATTCTTACTGGTATGTGAATCCTATATCAGGAGACACCAGTTTCCTTCCAAAGGAAAGAAAGTCAAACACATATAACGATTTGCTTGCTTTTTAAAATGAGGAATGCAAAATATAATGGAACAAAAAACTTAAAATTCTATAACTATAAAATATTCAATGCTTATCTTCTAGAATACTACTCAGCCAAAAAAAAAAAAGAAGGAAAGAAATGAACAATATGGATGAATTCAAAGATATTATGCTAAGAGGCAGAAGCTTAACAAAAAAAGAATACGGTTTATATTATATGATTTCTCTCATACAAAGTTCTAGAAATAAAAAAAAGATTAGTCTATGGTGGGAAAAAGAAAGTAGAATAATGACTGCCTCAGGGTTTGGGGGACAGGGAGTGATGGTGAAGGAGCACAAGGGAAGCACCTGGACGGATGACAGCACTCTGTCTTACCAGGAGTCTGGGGTACACAGGTGTCTGCATCTGACAAACTCAGGGAAAGCAGGCTTAAATCTGTATATTTCATTGTATGTAAATTTCATTGTAAAGGAAAAACACAGTATAAGCAAGTGCTAAACTCTAATTACTGACCCACATGGTTGGGTTTTCAGGTAGAAGTACATCGATGTTGACAAATTACTTGGCAATGCTTCAGAAAGAAAGATCGAGACGATGGACAGATGGATAGGGACGTGACAAGGCAAATACAGTGAAGTCTGGAATCCAAGAAGTAGGTAGGCAGATGTTTACTGTAAAATGCTTTCAAGTTTGCTGTACGTTTAAAGATTTTCACAAAATGGAAGAAAAAGAAATGTACTCATCTATAAATTACACACAGGTAAGGAAGCTTAAAGGGGCGGGGCACGGGACTGACTTCCCTGATGCAGTGGTTAAGAAGCTGCCTGCTAAGGGAGGGAACGTGGGTTCAGTCCCTGGTCCAGGAAGATCCCACATGCTGCAGCGCAACCATGAGCCTGTGTGCCTCGAGCCCGTGCTCTGCAGCAAGAGAAGCCACCACAATGAGAGGCCCACACACCACAATGAAAAGTAGCCCCCACTCGCAGCAACTACAGAAAGCAACAAAGACCCTAAGCAGCCGTAATAAATAAATAAATCTTTTATAAAAGTGGGGGAGACACGGAGAAAAAGTGAAAGGCCAAGAGAAGGGGAGTCAGACCAGAATATGAACAGAGGCTCACAGAAAACCACTGAGAGCATGAAGGACCAAACAAGAGAGTCCAGAAGGTTCTGAAATGAGGGCCGCGTTCCCTGGGCTACGTGTCCAGTTTGCACCTCATCTCTACTAAACGCTAATAAATGCATTCTGTCTATTTAATAAAGGAGCTGGATTCCATGTGAGCAACAAAAAATGAAACAGGAACATAATAGAACAACTCTAGTAAAGCTGCATAAAAAAGGCATTTAAAAGGTAATGTCATTTAATCAGTGCAGCAGAATTTATATACTGAAGTGAGCATCACTGTTCAAAAGTGGTCAGCAGCAAAGAAAGCACGTGGAATGTATTACAGAACGTGATTAACTTGGGTTCAAATCTCAATTTCACCAGTAGGCCGAGAGACCATTTTAGACAAATTATTAATTTCTCTGAGCCTCAACATCTTAATTTATATATGGAAGTAACATTCTCTCTCCCACAGGTCTGGTTTGAGGATTGCACGAGACCATGTAAGTACATGGAAACAACAAGCCCAGCACCGGCAGCCCAGCAGGCATGGGGTACTTAACACACATTGCTTTCTTTTATTCTTATTCAGTAATGCCACCACTGCTTTACACAGCTTGGCAACACATTTTTTGAGCTGTTGGCAAAGTGAAGAAGAGCAGAAGTGTTCCAGGCAGAGGGGAGAACACAAGCAAAGGGAGAGTGAGACACAGGGTTTTTTCTAGAGACTTCCAGAACACAGAGGTTGAGTGCAAGTGCGATGGACGGGGGATGAAAAGGAATCAGAAGAAAGCTGGAGAGGACGACAGGGCTGGATCATGAAGTCTCTTTTATGTCATGCTAAGGGGTTGGGTCTTTTTGTTCCAAGCAATGGAGAGCTATTTCCAGGTTGTCAGTACCACAGTGACATGATCAGAGTTCTCTTTCAGAAAGAATATTCTGCTTGTCGACTGCCTGGTACAACTCCAGGGACACGCCTCACGCAGGATGTCAAGGGAAGTAAGACATGGACTAGAAAATACTATGACTCCAAGATCTAAGTATCCCACCTGAAAACTCTACTGTGGTTATGATCACCTAAGAAGTCTATGGGATGAGGATAGGACACCGGCATCTAGGGACAAGCAGAGCAAAAAGACACCCTACAGGTGGGAACTCCCTGGCGGTCCAGTGGTTAGGGCTCTGTGGTTCAACTGCAAGGGGGCACAGGTTCAATCCCTGGTATGGGAACTGAAAGAACTAATATCCAGCATGCCACATGGCATATCAAACAATGGGAGAAAAAAAAAAGATGCCCTAAAGGTAACTGAGGAGAATCAAACGTGGCAGATGCGAACTGAAAAGTATCTACTTTATTTAACAAGCATTAATGACCTCGTCAAGAACAGGGTCAATCAAATGATGGGATAGAAAACCGAGTTTTACTAAGCTTATTCTAAAAAGAGGGAGAGCTATGCAAGTGTGAGGCAAGCTGTCAAGAACGGTGTAAAAGGGAGAACACAGGTGGTAAATAAATGGGAACACACGGCTGAAATGACCCATCTCAGCTCTGAACAGTTTGACAAACGGGGGGCAAGAAGCAGGAAGGATGGGGTTCAAGACACGTGAGGGCTACTGATACTATGTATAAAATAACTAATGGGAATCTACTGCATAGCAAAGGGAACTTGACTCAGTGCTCTGTGGTGACCTAAATGGGAAGGAAATCTACAAAGCAGGGGATATATGTATACCTGTGGCTGACTCACTTTGCTGTACAGCAGAAACTAACACAACATTGTCAAGAAACTATACTCCGATACAAATTAGTTTTTTAAAAAAAGGTACAAGCAAGGAAAAGGATAACCAACAAAGGAGGAAGAACTGGATCCATATGAGGGTTGGAGAGGCTAGTCCTGGGCAGGATACAGCTGCATACAATGAGACAAAAAGAACAGCAATGTGCATACAGAGGTAACTGCTGATGTTCTTTCTCTTTGAAAAGGAGTTAAGGTTGTCTAAGAACGAGGATAAAGACGGTAAAGCGGGAAACTGAGGAAATTCATGACCATTTCAAAATAAACTGGTGAAGATGGAAGAGTAACCTAACCATGGCTTTAGTGTATCATTTTCTTCAGGAGGATATTCAAAAGCCTGGGCTTGTGAATTCAGAAGTAGCCAATCAAAACGGTTGAGATTTTGCTCTCTGAGAACTCAGACCTTCTTTCTTTTGCTTGTTCCTTCCTCGATAAATAAAATATATGTAAAGTACTTTCTATGTGCTGGCCTTGGGGGGGATGACATTGAGAAAGACAAACAGGGCCCCTGCCTGCAGAGTCTTATGACGGAAGAAGCGAACAGAACAAAAAACGACAGTAGTAGTGAATATACATACAGCTGGACCATCAGGAAGGCTGAGCACCCAAGAGTTGATGCTTTTGAATCGTGGTGCTGGAGAACACTCTTGAGAGTCCCTTGGACTGCAAGGAGTTCCAACAAGCAATCCTAAAGGAAATCAACCCTGAATATTCACTGAAGTACTGACGATAAAGCTGAAGCTCCAATACTTTGGCCACTTGATGCAAACAGCTGACTCATTGGAAAAGACCCTGATGCTGGGAACGATCAAAGGCAAAAGAAGAAGAAGGCAGCAGAGGATGAGATGGTTAGATAGTATCAGCAACTCAATGGACATAAATCTGAACAAACTCTGGGAGAGAGTGAAGGACAGGGAATCCTGGCATGCTGTAGTTCATGGGGTTGCAGAGAGACAACTGAGCGACTGAACAACAACAATTACACAGTAGTTCGTAGTACTATGGAGAGAATACGGGAAGACTGCCTAGTCTGAAGGGGAAAGGGAAGAAGTAACATTTGAGACCTGGGGAAATAGTAGTTGGCTAGGGAAGAAGAGAAGGGAAGAGTGTTCTAGGAGGGAACACTCCTGGAGGCTCTCCAAGGGACCCTAAAAAAAAATAGGACATGGCATTCTGAAAGACCTGAATTGGGCTGGCCAAAAAGTTTGAGTCTCTCAGTAGCTTCCTAAAATGCATACAGAATCTCAAGGGGCCCTGAATAGCCAAGAGAATTCTGAAAAAGAAGAGGAAAGTTAAAGGGCTAACACTAATTTCAAAATATATTACAAAGCTACAGTAATTAAGACAGTACGGTACTGGCAGCGCAAAACAGATTAGAAGCAGTCAAGATCAGATGCAAGAACAGCCAGAAGGCATTTAGTAAGAATCCAGCCCGAGATGATGGTAGTAAAGACAAAGGTGGTAACAGGGAGGAAGGACAGAAGAAACTGCACAAAGTCGATATAAAAGAAACAAAATCACTCAGAATGCCATAACCTGAATGTGGGAAATAAGGCAGAAGGATGAATGGAGAATGATGTTCAAATTTTTAGTTTGGGAAACTACATGGATGGTGAGTGGTACCCATCACTGAGAAGAACAGGCTTGCCAGGAAAGCTTTTGATTTTACTTTTAGTCTGTTGAGTTGGGAGGCACCTGGGAATTATCCAAGGAGACAAGTTGTAAGCAGCTGAATACATGCAAAGGTCTGGAGCTCAGACGAGGAGGTGTTTATGGAAATATGAACCTGGGGTTTGTCTGTCTACAGCTGACAGTGACACCACTGCAAGTGGATGAGACTGTATAAGGAAAGGGTATAAAGTGAGCAGAGGACCTGGGGCAGAGTCCTGTGTGCGTGTGTGAAAGTTACTCAGTAGTGGTCAACTCTTTGCAACTCCATGGACTGTGGCCCGCCATGTCCCTCTGTCCATGGAATCCTCCAAGCAAGAATACTGAGTGGGTTGCCATTCCCTTCTCCAGGGCATCTTGCCAACCCAGGGATTAAACCCGGATCTCTTCCATTCCAGGCAAGATTCTTTACCATCTGAGCCACCAGGGAAGCCCTTAGGACAGAGTCCTAGAGAACTATTAATACTTCTCTAATGTCTGAGTAGAAGGGAAAAGTGAAAACTGAGAATAAGCAGCTAGAGGAGTAGGAGGAAAATAGGACTCTGGCAGTCAGAAGTCAAGGGAAAAAAAAGTTTCAAGAAGAATCAACTGTGTCTAAAGCTGCACAGTCAAAAAGAATAAGGAATAAAACTGGCAAGACTAATTCTAATGAAGACCAAACAGGATGTAGCATGGGCAGGAGATAGGGAGGCAGAATCTATTCAAAAAGTTTAACTTAGAAGAAGAGAAAGTGAGATTGTGAAAAAGCCAGGGAGGATATATGAAAACTGGTATTGAGAAGTTGTCTAATATGTTGGATAGAGGAACCAAGGACAGAAGAACGTGAAGAAGGCAGGGATGAGTGACAGACTGGGAAGAAATGGAGGCCCCAAGGGACAAGAGGTTGATAACACTGAAAAAGGGGAGTAAAGGAAGAAAACCGGGATAACAGAAGGCTGATATGAAAGATTCAGATGCTGAAGTTCCATATTTCAACAGAGGAACAGGGACAAGTGATAATTAGGTTTAGCATTCAACCAATGAGAATGGGTGGAGTTGAAAGAGGCAAAGACTTAATGTGACAGGAACAGATAAAGTCAGGGAAAGGGAAGATGAGGTGCTATTAGATGGGTCATTCACATAAACACTCAGGGCGTTCAGAAAGACAACAAGACTTAAAGACAAAAGGATATTGATAAGCCAGGCATTGAAGCCTGAGTCTAATGCAACAGATGAGACCCCAGAAATCTGGGAGGGTTTTGGTTTTTATGGTTTTATGATATAGTCAGATATTATGAACCTCAAAAGAGAAGAGATTTTTTTATATGATGATGAAAGAGTAATGGTTTGGAATAGGTACTGAGAAGCTAGGAGAATGCCAACACATTTGAAGGCAAGAGTAGCTTCTACTCAAGAGAGTTCAGGGGAAGATTTTCTCAGGGAAAAAAAAACTAGATTAGTATAAAAAATTGTGTTAGGACTGTTATGTGAAAAGTTGGGGGATATATAGATTTTTTTAAAAAAAAGACAATAGAAGGAAACTACCTCAATACAATAAAGAACATGTATTAAAAGCCCACAGCTGACATCATGTTCGACAGTGAAGATCCAAACTTTTCCTTAAAGATCAGGAAAAAGGCAAGGATGCCTGCTCTTGCCACTTCTACTGCATATAGTACTGGGAATCTTAGCCAAAGCAATTAGGCAAGAAAAAGAAATAAAAGGCATGCAAATTGGAGAGGAAGAAATAAAATTATGTTTGCAGATGACATAATCTTTTATGTAGAAAACAAATTCAGCAAAGTTACAGAATACAAGAATCAGTCATGTTTTCATATACTACCAGTGAACAAACAAACAGATAAACAAATGGCCAGCAAACATGAAAAAATGTTCAACATCACTGATCATTAGAGAAATGCAAATCAAAACCACAAAAGGCCATATCACGCCCATTAGGATGGCCAATAATGGGGGAGGAGGGGGGGGCGTGAAAACAGAAAATAATAAGCCTTGATAAAGATGTGGAGAAGTAGGACCCTTGTGCAGCTGGGACTGCAAAATGGTACAGCCACTATAGAAAACAGTATGGAGCTTCCTCAAAAAATTAAAAATAGATATACCATTAATCCAGCAACCCCACTTCTGGATATATATCCAAAAGAACTGAAAACAAGATATTGCAGCCATATCTGCATGCCCAAGTCCAATGTACGAGCATTATGCACAACGGCCAAGAGGTGGAAGCAACCCAAATGTCCATTAATAGATAAATGGATAAGAAATGTGGTCTACACATGCAATTCAGCCTTAAAAAAGACAGGAATCCTGCCATATGCTACATGAGTGAACCTTAAGGACACCATGCTAGGTGAAATAAGCCAGTCACAAAAGACACGTACTTCATGATTCCACTCACATGAAGTATCTGCTGCTGCTGCTGCTGCTGCTAAGTCGCTTCAGTTGTGTCCGACTCTGTGCAACCCCATAAACTAAAGCAGTCAAACTTACAGAAACAGAAAGTGGAATGGTGGTTGCAAGGGGCTGGAAGGAGGAAACAGTGTTCAATGGGCACAGAGTTTCAGTTTTGCAAGATGAAAGCGTTCTAGAGATCTGTTGTATGACAAAATGAACATACTGCATGCTACTGAACGTACACTTAAAAATGGTCACAGTGGTAAATTTTCTGCTAGTGATTTTTATCACAATATTTTTAAAGGGGCAGGGGTGCCAAGTAGCACCAAAGCATGCAGGAGAGAACTTGAGAAAAGCAAGCTATGCAGGACAACGGAGGTTCACATTCTAAGCAGTGACCCTGAATGTCAAGGGAAGAGAAAGAGCAAAATGAAGCTTTCAGGCTCCTGCTACACTTCCAGTTCAAGCTGTTTCAGATCCAACTGAGAATAAGACCTCTGACTCAGTGCTAGAGACTTAATGGGGCCTTTTTAAAAGTCTCAAGACTATACTATGAGAAGTAACTATGGCACCTTAAAGACATCCTGAACTGAGGACGTGGTTGTTTCCTCAGACCTTCACCCCACAGGAGCAACAGCCATAACCCTCAGTGAGGGGAAGGTTCTCCTGCACTGAGCCAGCTGAGGCCTGGACTGGGTGCTCCTCCAAAGGAAATCCAGGTAGGAACTAGGCTAGAGCTATAAGGAGCCTTCCCTGGAGGGCTCAAATGTAGCTTGAAAAGGGAGGAAAAGCCAATTATGTGCTCCAGACACAATTTGTTAAAACCTTTCCTCTGCCTTTCTTTTTATATATTAAAATTTTAAGATTCTTGGGTCTGTTCTTTATATGCTAGCTAATGGAGCTCACGTGCTCAGCTTTGAGAATACCTAAGAGGAGGTGGGAACGGGTCATCTTCTCCATACCTGCAGAAAGTAGATACCACGTTTATCATAAATGATCTCTGACGGGTGAATTGAGGATGTTCACAAAAGGACCAATGTAAGTCTGCTTTCCAATGTGGAGACTTCCATTGTAAAGCCTGCTCAGTGGGTTCCATTTAACAAAGCAATCAGTTAGGACACCTGGATTTTAGAGAAGGTTGCTATATATTTAAGATGTAGCCCTGAATCCCCCAAAGACTACTGTGTGACTGGGTCTCTTAATAATCTGTATAATTTTTATTTTTAAAAACTGTTTATTTAAATTTTATTAGCATGTTAAACCAGAAGAAAAGCTTGGCACTTTCTTCTCCCTGCAGACCTGAAGGGTAATAAAACCCAGGACTCCCTGGAATCCCTTCCTCAAACAAAAGGTTGGAAAGTCTTAGTTTCATTTAAATGAACCCAGGCTAACGAGTTAGACGAGGAAAGCCCGAGCCAGACATTGGAGGGAGCGGACTCAGTGTCTGGCAATGGCCACCGTCACATATCGAGAGACTAGAGTGAGAAAAGGAGGACTAAAACCCCAAGGAGACGTGTGAGCGCCAGCCTCTACCCTTCCTTGGACGGCCACTTGCCTCTCTCGAGGCGGCGCTCAGTCTCTCCCTGTCCTGATCTGGCGGCAGTACTCTGAGTCCACTGAGGTGTAAGTCTCAACAGTTCCACAGTTTCCACCTCTCAGGACTGGTTACAAGGAGCCATTGTCTCTGAGGTTTTAATATTTGCCTTCCTTTTATACCACAACGTTTTAGAGACAAGCACAGCTGAACAGGACGCTACCCACAGGCCCCCGTGGACTGTTCTGTGCTGCACGTGAGGTGGGGTGGGGTGTGGGGGCTGTCAGACGCTTACCAGTGTTTCCCATACACCCAGTGGCCTCCCCATGTCAGCAGGCAGATCCCAGCTGTCGTTTTCTTCCAATGATTTCGAAGCGTTTTAAAGAACACAGTCATCTTCTCTTAGGGATTTGCTAGATTAGTAGAGGCAGAAAAGAAAAATATAATTATCCAAGGAATCATGTGGGCCCTACGCTTTCATCCTCTTCCTTCCTTCATCCTCTCCACGTCTTCCTTCCTTCCTCCTCTTCCTTCCTAGATACTTCATCTCTTACCTGCCCACCTACATTTCCTTGCTTTCTTCACTTCTTTACACCCAAACTATACTTTTTCTTCTTTCATCACTTTTTCTTAGAAAGAAGGGGAAAGGAATTCTAGGAGTCCTGTCTTTGCTTTCTTTTTACAGTCACTATACCTGTTTAAAAGTATCTGCTTAGCCTTTATATATAAAGTGCTTATTATCATCAAATTAGTAATCAAATTAGTGATGTAAAAGGGTTATTCAAAATAGGAGAAAACGAGGCCCTCAATAAAAGAACATTCAGAGAAAACTCAATGAAGAGGAAATGTACATAACTGTAAAAATGCTCAACTTCCAAGGTAATCAAAGACATGCAAATTACAAAGAACTATCACCATTCACCGATAAAATGAACGAAATTCTAAAATGATCGTATTCACTGATGACAAAATAAAATGAGACAGACACTCACACACTCCTATAAGGAAGGTAAATTAGCATAACCTTATGGCAACCCACTCCAGTATGCCTGCCTGGGAAACTCCACGGACAGAGGAGCCTGGCGGGCTGCAATGCATGGAGTCGGACATGACTGAGCCACCGAGCATGCACACTCAAAACCAAAGTCATGTCAATGTATGGCAAAAACCACCACAGTATTGTAAAGTAGCCTCCAATTAAAAAAAAAAAAAAAGTGACCATATATACTTCTGTTTTTCTTCACTGCACTTATCACGTGGATGGTCCTTATGTGTTAGTTTACTATCCCACTGGAATGTAAACTCCATGAGTAAGGACTTTGACTGCTCTGATCCACTGCAGAATCCCCATGTCCAAAATAAGATCTGGTGCCTAACAGCCATTTGATAAATAACTGTGGAATGAGATGGGGCTCAAGACATGCTACCCCAAACATGGCACGTTGTGAGGGTGGATATCGTACTCAGAAAAGGTTTGGAAAATAGCAGAAGCAGGAAGGTCACTCTGACCACCTCCCCACCTTGCTGTTTCTTAAACAGATCATAAAACCCTCCAGTGAGAGGCACTTGCTTTGTCGACAAACACTCCTTAACATGCAGGTCTCTCTAAGATTTTCCTCTGCTACAATACCTCATACTCTTTACCCTATCACGCTCCTCCACCATGGTCTACTCAAATCCTTGGGTCCCATTTCCTTATGAAGGCTCTCATGTCATGTAAAACTTTCATTAAATAACTTGCATGCTTTGCTCCTGTTAATCTGTCTTTGTCAATTCGATTTCCAGACCCAGGTAGGGACCCTACAAGGGTCAAGGAACACTATTCCCCCACCTACATTAAATTTTCACTAAGAATTTTTGTTGACGTGGAAAAAACTAATAAATATAATTTTAAGTAAAACTGGCAGGATTTAAGTCTTATTTAATTGGCATTTACCAGTTACGTTCAAACACAAATATAAATGAAAAAAAAAAACAGAAATAAACACATGAGACTTTGTAGTAATTCCCTCTTGTGAGATAACGGCTGATATTTATGTTTTAAATGGCAATGTATTTTTTAAATTTTCTTAATTATTTTCTAGATAGAACATTTTTAACTATGTGTGCATGAGGTAAATAGACCAATGCTGATGGGGCTGGGGGCAGCTCGGGAACAGCTGCTTTTGCTGATTCTATTTGGCAGGACTAGTGGTAAAGAACCTGCCTGCAAATGCAGCAGATGTAAAACATGTGGGTTCGATCCCTGGGTCACGAAGATCCCCTGGAGGAGGGAATAGCAACCCATTCCAGCATCTCCTGCCTGGAGAATCTCATGGGCAGAGGAGCCTGGCAGGCTACAGTTCACGGGTTTGCAAAAAGTTGGACAGGATTGAAGTGATTTAGCACACACAAGTTCTTTTATTACTCCATTTAACCACAGGGACTCTCTTCTTGACCAGAAACTTGAATCAGGCTCTGAGTTCTGCTGGACTAGGACTTACCTTGGGCTTCCCTCTCGGCCCTTGTAGAATCCAATTTGAGCAAGAATCCTACTAAGGTAGTTAGGTGAAAATCTCCCATCCCCACCAGGAATCTGACCACCCTGGATATCTTATCACCCTGGTCTGCCTTCAGCAAGAATCCTACTGGGTCACCTAATAAGAGTCCCCTCTACCCCTGACATTTCTTTAGCAATTTTCCATCCACTGATGCCACCCTGCTCCTTGGCTATGAACACCCATTTGTCCTCATTGGAGTCAGGGTTGAGTCCAAGCTCCTCCCCTCAGTCCAATACCGCCTGCAGTGGTTTCTACATCCACCCAGATGCCTCTCCCCACCCTGGAGGAAGTCTGTCTTACCAGTCTTTAACAAGTGTCACTACTTAATTTTTCTTTACTGCCACCACTGGTTAAAACTCCTCTCAAGGCCAGACACATCCTTATCACCAGTCACATGTGAAACCGGTGCCATCAGGGCCGCAGTGCAGGATGGCACATAAAGGAACCCGAAATCACATGTGATAATTAGATGCCTCGCCACCTGGCCCGAAAGCGCTCATTCATTCAACGTGCTAGGCTCTGGGCTGGCTGCTAGGCAGAGAAGCACAAGTCTATTCTCAAGTGCTGGCAACTGTGAAAGCCACAAGTACGAAACAATTACATAAAGTATGGTTGTAACACAGGGGGAGGCTGTTGAGGGCTAAATCACGGCTCTGTGAGAAACCACGAGAATGACCTAATGGGGGCTGGAGGTGACAGGGTGGTCCATGATTGGGGAAGTCTTCCCAGAAGGCATGACATGTACCCTGGGTCTTGAACAATGAGGAGAAACACCAAAGCAGCAGCTAAGGAGACTTCTGCCCACAAAGGCCTCAATAACAGCAAGGTATGTTCAGAGAAACACACGTGTGCCGACAGGTGTAGATAGGGAACAGGGTCAGTACGGAAGGTGAGAACAAGGCCTCTCAAACTCTATATAGATCTTGTTAAAATTTAAAGAACTTGTTTAAAATGCAGATTCTTGGGCATGACTCTGAGATTCTGACTTATTTTAGTTGGGCTGTCAGTGAAACAGACCAGTACCCTGGGGAGCTCCTGGGCACAAAAGCCTGTGCCCCCCATTTCTTGACCTTCCCCAAGTTCGAAAGGGCAGGTTCAAACAGTTGCTAATCAGGGAAAGGAGTGGGATACAGAGACAAGGGAGGAGAAATTAAAAAAAAAAAAAAGTGCAGCCTTGGGGGGCAGAGTCCTGCTTCTGCCTCAAGCGATAAACGGAAGGATTCTTGGCACTCTACCCCAGAACTAGAACCCCCAACAGAGAGAACATGTTAATTACTTGAGGAAGCATTCTTCATCCCAGAGACGGTCACAGTGTGATAAACTCGAGAATCATAGAAGTGCATCAGAAACCCACCTGAGGCCAGATTAAAGAGGCGCAGGCCCTGCACAGCTGATCCTTATTAACAACCCTGCCTGTAAACCATTCCCATAAAACTCCTCACCAAGTCCCCCAGAGTTGAGACACACAGGTTTTGAAGGCATGATCCCGCTGTGTCCCCCTTTGCCTGGCAAAGCAATAACACTATGCTTTTCTTCTTCACCCAAAATTCTGCCTCCAAGATTCGACTGGGTACCTGCACAAAGGCCATTTTCTGCATTATCATGTTCAGTACTAACCAGTCCTCCCCTGCTTCTAACGGAGGTCAGCACCACACTCTGACTAAGAGTAGTTTGGAGATAAAGGATGGGGAAGGTCCAGGAGGTTTGGAAAACTTCAGGCAGGACCTTGAATCCATGCTAAAAAGACTTTGGAAATTATATTGACAATAATAAAAAACCCTGAAGGGATTTAAGTAAGTGAGGGGCAGGATCACATTTGGCCTGTAGAAAAATCACTTTGTAGCAAAACGGAAAATGGGATGGAGGAAGCTGAGCTCAAAGCTACAAAGAGGCGGCAGGAAGTTATTACAATCTCTAGTCACATAAGTGAAGGAAAGAACAAAGGGGGATGGACTTGGTAGACCTTTAGAAAACAGAATTTGGCAGCACTGAGTGATCAATTAGGGCTTCCCTGGTAGCTCACACAGTAAAGAATCTGCCTACAGTGCAGGAGACCTGGATTCAATTCCTGGGTCGGGAAGATTCCTTGGCGAAGGGAATGGAAACCCACTCCAGTATTCTAGCCTGGAAAAATCCCATGGACAGAGGAGCCCCAGTGGGCTACAGTCCATGGGGTCGAAAAGAGTCGGACACAACTGAGCAACTAACACGTTCACCCGTGATCAATTGATTATAGATGGTGAGAAAAGAGGCACCAAGCCAGGTTTGTACCTGGGCAATTTACTGAATAATGATTTCAGCCATGGGATCTGGGAAGTAGGTTCATGAAGAAAGGTGTTACATGTGGTGTAGGAGATGCTGAGTTTGAGATTCCCATGGGGGATCCAATGGAAATGATCAATGGGTATCTGGACTTAGCAGTTAGAAGCCAGGAGAAACTGGATAGAAGATATAGATTTGGGACTCAGTGTGAAGGAGGTCAAGATAGAGTGCAGATAAAATACCCAGGGTAAGGACAGAAATTATAGAACAATTTAAGAGTTGTAAGAGTCTGTTTTAAGGCCACCCATGACCCACTGGAACTGCCTTGCGTCACAAATGAATGGGTCTGTGCGTTATAAAACTAGTGCAGAACCATGCAAGCAACCCCAAGCAGTGGAAAGAACATCGGCTTAGATTCAAGTCCTACTCTTGTCACTTATTGGCAGTGAGAGCCTGGGTAAGTCATTTAACCTGTCTCTTATGTTTTTACGAATAAAATAAGGATCAGTTGAGTTCAGTGGCTCAGTCGTGTCCGACTCTTTGCGACCCCAAAATGAGGATACACCTGCTCTGATCAACTCATCTGGCTGTGAAGTTCCCATTGTACCAGGTGTGGATGACTTTGTAAACGTCTCCTTATTTAGGTCATCATCACAATATGCAACATATGAGTTACCAATGTATATGCTTTCTAATTACCCAACAGAATTCTTATTCTCCAATCACAGTTAAAAAAAAATTTTTTTTTACTAAAAAAAAAGTTGGCATATAATAGCCATTGGAGAAACAATGGTTGCACGTCTCATCCGAAATGCATGTTTGCTTTTCCCCTAAGAACTCCCAAATTCCAATTGTATTCCACCGCCCCTCACATACGGTGGGGCTTTCCTTAGACTGTGAACCCTCAGAAAGCAGGTTCTCACAAACAGAACCTAGTAACGCAGGGCGGAATGAATGAATCAACCGACCAGAGACCATTAGCCCTATTTTGCAAATAAGTTAGCTGAATCGCTCTCTTCTTCGCCCCCCCCCGCCCCCATCTTACCCCCGTCCCCAAGAAAAGGAAAGGGTCACACAAGTTAGCGACAGCTCTGGGAGCAGAGCCCAGGACATGTGCCTCCCGCAGGGGCAACAGGAACCCCGCCATCCGAGGCTCGGAGCTCTCCCAGTGCCGCTCCGCCCGGCCTCCGCTCACACACCCTCCGCCCGCAGCGGCGTTCCGACAGCGGTCACCTAGGCCCGGCCCCCGGGGCTCCGCCCCACACCCCCGAGTCCAGCGCGCTAGCGCTTGCATGGTCCCCGAAACCCGCTCCCGGCTCCCAGCGCCAGCACCGCCGCACTCACCACGGCTGGTCCCTCTCGCCGCCCTGCCTTTCCTGTGTGCTCCCTTAAGAGTCCCCCGCTCTTTGAAGGGAAACAGCTACCGCCGCCCTCGGGTTCCGCAGCGGGTTCCTGGCGCGCAGGGAGGGCGCGGTCTGCAGGGGCCGCCGCCTCCAGGGACTGCCTTCGGGTTTTGATCAAACATTTATTTGATCTCCATCCTTGTGGCTCAGACGGTAAAGCGTCTGCCTACAATGCGGGAGACCTGGGTTCAGTCCTTCTGTCGGGAAAATCTCCTGGAGAAAGAAATGACAACCCACTCCAGTATTCTTGCTTGGAGAATCCCGCGGAACCGAGGAGCCTGGCGGGCTACAGTCCATGGGGTCCTAGAGTCAGACACGACTGAACTACTTCACTCACTCACTCATTCATCCATTCATCCTTACACCTATCCCTCTGTCGCTCAACAATATTTTATGAGAAGCCTAAAAGGCGAACACTGTTTTAGGGCCCAGCACCAAATCAGAGAATTTTAGGCAGTGATAATATACCACTCATTCATTATGGACATGAATTTGAGCAAACCCGGGGAGACAGTGGAGCGCAGAGGAGCCTGGCGGGCTACAGTCCATGGGGTCGTGAAGAGTGAGACACGACTTAGCCACTAAACAACAACATGTACGCAAGAAAATGAAAACAGGTGATAGAAAGTGGGTGGAGAGAACCATTTTAAGTTAGGCCTCTCCCAGTAAGGGGCAATTAATCTGAGACCCGAAGGCGGGAAGGAGCAGGTCAAGCAAGGTCCTCTTTTCTGAGGGAGGGAACAATCAGGGCAAAAGCTGTAAAGTCTGAGGCAGTTTACCAAGTCAGGGACCAGTGTGGGTGAAGCAGAGAGAACCAAGGAGTGGGTGTCAGGCGTGAAGAGGGAGAGGTGAGCAAGACAGGCCAAGGTAGTAAGGAGCTCCGACCACGTTATAGGCAACAGGATGGGAAGACCGGGAGGGTCAAGGGAATGACGTGATCTAATTTGCATTTTGAACATCTCTGGCCACAATGTTCAGTTCAGTCTCTCAGTCGTGTTCTACTCTTTGCGACCCCATGGACTGCGGCAGGCCAGGCCTCCCTGTCCATCACCAATACGCAGAGCTTACTAAGACTGATATCCATTGAGTCGGTGATGCCATCCAATCATCTCATCCTCTGTCATCCCCTTCTCCTCCTGCCTTCAATCTTTCCCAGCATCAGGGTCTCTTCCAAATGAGTCAGTCCTTCGTATCAGGTGGCCAAGGTATTGGAGTTTCAGTTTCAGCATCAGTCCTCTTTCCAATGCATATTCAGGACTGGTTTCCTTTAGGATGGACTGGTTGGATCTCCTTGCAGCCAGAGGGACTCTCCAAAGTCTTCTCCAACACCACAGTTCCAAAGCATCCACAATGTAGTGAATAGATCCTAGCAAGTAAGAGAGGGCAGAGACGTCAGGGGACTGGCAGACCACCAGAGGGCAATTCTAATTCTCTGTCCTCCCACCTCTTCCCCTGACTAGTACCTGTAGGGTGGAGACCATGCCAGTCAATCAAGAATGTTTTCTTTCCTTCTCCCATCCATTATTGGTCAACCAACAGTTGCAGAGTGTTGCGCATGCGCTAGGCACAGGGGCTGCACACCTGTACATCACCCCTCCCCATGGTCCCTGCCCTCATAGAGTTTGCAGTCTAGTTTCCCCATTTACTGCATAAAGACGCACATCCTTCCTATCACCCCCCTATATGAACTGTTTAAGAGAAATGAGACAGGCCGACGAGATTATGGTGCAGTAAAGCATACTTGCCAAGTTCTAATCCTCAAGGGGCCATATTAAGGGTCGGGTGAACTTCCTAGACCATCCACCTGTAAATTAGGAGACTAGATCATCATTAAAAAAATATCTTGCCTAGCTGTAAAATGTTGTGATATTTTAGGTACGACAGTTATTTTCAACTCTTCTTTTCCAACCGTCTAAAAGATCTGCATTTGAAAATAAGTTGCTGAACCGCTTGCCTGCAGGTTAGAAAAAATTGGAACTTCACGCTGCATGGTCCAACAGGCAGATTAAACTTCAGGGCTTCAGCAGAACAATGTTTCCCCTCGGTGAGAAAAGTTCAGCCTAAATGAGTTTTTCCAGAAGTTTCCAATCAAAAAATGAAGAAATATAGAATAAAGCTTTTTCTTAAAGTATATATCTATACCCTATATGGAGATGTATACTTTGTATACTTTCTTTATACATACACTTTTCTGTTGTTCTAGAGCTGATTTTATCTTTGTTTTGGATCACACATCCACAGGGAGCTCTATACTCATGTCTGTCATTAGGACCAACAGAATCCAGGCTGGCTGGGACACCCTTGTCCCGAGTGGGTGTGATCTGACCACATCAAATGTGCTTATGTGTGTGCTGGCCTGTGAGTGCCCGGGGAGGACAGCTGTGTCAGCTCTCTGTGTATCTGTGCACACGGTGTATCAGGTTTCATGGCAGTGAAGAGAGTCCTCCCTCTGTGATCTGTGACTTATCACCACAATTGGATGAGAGTGTGGCACTGCCCAGGCTGCAGATGGGCACTTAGTATGATCTAGAAGAAAACAGAAAAGCCTGATCAGTTCAGTTCAGTCACTCAATCATGTCCGACTCTGCGACCCCATGGACTGCAGCACACCAGGCTTCCCTGTCCTTCAGCAACTCCCAGAGCTTACTCAAACTCTTGTCCATCTAGCCAGTGATGCCATCCAACCGTCTCATCCTCTATTGTCCCCTTCTTCTCCTGCCTTCAATCTTTCCCAGCATCAGGGTCTTTTACAATGAGTCAGCTCTTCGCATCAGGTCCAAAGTATTGGAGGTTCATCTTCAGCATCAGTCCTTTCAATGAAATATCAGGACTGATTTCCTTTAGGATGGACTAGTTGGATCTCTTTGCAGACCAAGAGACTCTTAAGAGTCTTCTCCAACACCACAGTTCAAACCACAGTTCAGTGCTCGGCTTTCTTTATAGTCCAACTCTCACATCCATACATGACTACTGGAAAAACCATAGCTTTGACCAGATGGACTTTAGTTGACAAAGTAATGTCTCTGCTTTTTAATATGCTGTCTAGGTTGGTCACAACTTTTCTTCCAAGGAGCAACAGTCTTTTAATTACATGGCTGCACTCACCATTTGCAGTGATTTTGGAGCCCCAAAAAATAAAGTCTGTCACTGTTTCCACTGTTTCCCCATCTATTTGCCATGAAGTGATAGGACTGGATGCCATGATCTGTTCTGAATTTGAGTTTTAAGCCAACTTTTTCACTCTCCTTTTTCACTTTCATCAAGAGGCTCTTTAGTTCTTCTTCATTTTCTGCCTTGAGGGTGGTGTCATCTGCATATCTGAGGTTATTAATATTTCTCCTGGCAATCTTGATTCTAGCGTGTGTTTCATCCAGCCCAGCACTTCTCATGATGTACTCTGCATAAAGGTTAAATAAGCAGGGTGACAATATACAGCCTTGACGTACTCCTTCCCTGATTTGGAACCAGTCTGTTCTATGTCAGGTTCTAACTGTTACTTCTTGACCTGTATACAGATTTCTCAGGAGGCAGGTCAGGTGGTCTGGTATTCCCATCTCTTGAAGAATTTTCCACATTTTTGTTGTGATCCATACAGTCAAAGGCTTTGGCGTAGTCAATAAAGCAGAATTAGATGTTTTTCTGGAACTCTCTTGCTTTTTTGATGATCCAACGGATGTTGGCAATTTGATCTCTGGTCAAATTCAACCCCAATTAAGAGACCACTGACTGGTTATTCTAGCCTCAGAGCTCCTCACAGGGTCAGCTGAGGTGATCAGGCTGTGTCACAGCTCAGCTACTCCCTCTGCCTCATCCTGCTTCCTTCTCCCCACCCCATCCCCCTCCACTTTTTTTTTTTGCAGGTATTGATTCCATTAGTCAAGGACTGGAGACTGGTCCTCTCTCATAGGGAGAGTCCTGGAACATCTCTGCTGGGCCATGATGAGAATTTCAGGTTACAGAGAGGGACACAAAGGTGTGCTACCACAGCCCTTAGATGCTGGGCACCAGCCCTGAGGTTCGACGGCACTTTCATGCCTTAGATGAGGCCAAAGAACTATCCGGAGGAGCACAGTCAGAGACAAGGGCATGGCTTATACTCTTCTGCTGCGTTCTTTGTTAAGGATTGCTAACAGTTGAGTGAGGTTCCCAAAGAGCAGAAAATCAATTCCCAGTTGCCACGTGGAGTTTTCCTGGGCCTCCAACTCGTGCCTGGAGAACATTCTGCATGGTCAAAGATAGGGATTTGTGTCTCCTTCACACATCATGCTGCCATATTTGGTACTTGTTACAAATTGAAACTGGGCTTCCCTGGAAACTCAGCAGTGAAGAATCCACCTGCCAATGCTGGAGACATAGGAGATGTGAGTTCGATCCCTGGGTTGGGAAGACCCCCTGGAGAAGGAAATGGCAACCCACTCCAGTATTCTTGCCTGGAGAATCCCATGGACGGAGGAGCCAGGAGCTACAGTCCGAGGTCGCAAAGGGTCAGACATGACTGAGCATGCATGAACATGTTGAAATTAACTACACATTGAAAGTGTGAATTCAGTTGCCTATAAAATGAAGTTGTGTTTCCCTGAGAGCATTAGAAGTATGTGCTGTCGTTTTTGCTCAGTTGTGTCCAACTCTTTGCCTGGACTGCAGCACGCCAGGCTTCCCCATCCTTCACTGTCTCCCAGAGTTTGCTCAAACTCACATCCACTGAATTGATTATGCCATCCAACCATCTTATCCTCTGTTGCCCCTTTGTCCTCCTGCCCTCAAACTTAACCATCATCAGGGTGATTTCCAATGAGTCAGCACTTAGCATCTGGTGGCCAAAGTATTGGAGTTTCAGCTTCAGCATCAGTCCTTCCAATGAATATTCACAGTTGATTTCCTTTAGGATTGACTCGTCTGACCTCCTTGCAGTCCAATGGACTCTCAAGAGTCTTCTCCAGCACCACAGTTTGAAAGCATCAATTTTTCTGCACTCAGCCTTCTTTCTGTTCCAACTCTCACATCCATACACGACTAATGCAAAAACTGTAAGTTTGACTATACGGACCTTTGTTGACAAAGTGATGTCTCTGCTTTTTAGTACACCATCTAGGTTTTTCATAGCCTTTACTCCAAGAAGCAAGCATCTGTTAATTTTATGGCTGCAGTCACTGTCCACAGTGATTTTGGAGCCCAAGAAAATATAAAGTCTGTCACTGTTTCCATTTCTTCCCCATCTATCTGCCATGGTGTGATGGGACTGGATGCCATAGTCTTTGTTTTTTCAACTTTAAGTTTTAAGTCAGCTTTTTCACTCTTCTCTTATACATTCATCAAAAGGCTCTTCAGTTGCTATTCACTTTCTGCCATTAGGGTGGTGTCACCTGCATATCTGAGGTTGTTGATATTTCTCCCAGCAATTTTGATTACAGCTTGTGCTTCATCCAGCCAGGGAATTTCACATGTTGCACTCTGCATGTAAGTTACATAAGCAGCATGACAATATACAGCCTTGAAGTATTCCTTTCCCAATTTTGAACCAGTCCAATGTTCCATGTCCAGTTCTAACTGTTGCTTCTTGACCTGTTTACAGGTTTCTCAGGGGGCAGGTAAGGTGGTCTGATATTTCTGTCTTCTCCCTGAGAGGATTAGAAGTATGCACAGACTGATAGCCAACAGCCTCTAGTATTGGAAGAGTCTTGCTCGTGTTTCAGTATCTGTAGTATTTAAGAAACTATAAACAGAGCTACCATATGATCTAGCAATCCCACTCCCGGGTATGTATCCAGAGAAAAACACGGTTTGAAAGGATCAGATCAGATCAGATCAGTCGCTCAGTCGTGTCCGACTCTTTGTGACCCCATGAATCGCAGCATGCCAGGCCTCCCTGTCCATCACCAACTCCTGGAGTTCACCCAGACTCACGTCCATTGAGTCAGTGATGTCATCCAGTCATTTCATCCTCTGTCGTCCCCTTCTCCTCCTGCCCCCAATCCCTCCCAGCATCAGAGTCTTTTCCAATGAGTCAACTCTTCACATGAGGTGGCCAAAGTACTGGAGTTTCAGCTTTAGCATCATTCCTTCCAAAGAAATCCCAGGGCTGATCTCCTTCAGAATGGACTGGTTGGATCTCCTTGCAGTCCAAGGGACTCTCAAGAGTCTTCTCCAACACCACAGTTCAAAAGCATCAATTCTTTGGCACTCAGCCTTCTTCACAGTCCAACTCTCACATCCATACATGACCACTGGAAAAACCATAGCCTTGACTAGATGAACCTTTGTTGGCAAAGTAATGTCTCTGCTTTTGAATATGCTATCTAGGTTGGTCATAACTTTCCTTCCAAGGAGTAAGTGTCTTTTAATTTCATGGCTGCAGTCACCATCTGCAGTGATTTTGGAGCCCAGAAAAATAAAGTCTGACACTGTTTCCACTGTTTCCCCATCTATTTGCCATGAAGTCATGGGACCAGATGCCATGATCTTCGTTTTCTGAATGTTGAGCTTTTAAGCCAACTTTTTCACTCTCCACTTTGACTTTCATCAAGAGGCTTTTGAGTTCCTCTTCACTTTCTGCCATAAGGGTGGTGTCATCTGCATATCTGAGGTTATTGATATTTCTCCCGGCA
The DNA here is from genome assembly GCF_055505025.1 of Bos grunniens. Taxonomy (NCBI): domain Eukaryota; kingdom Metazoa; phylum Chordata; class Mammalia; order Artiodactyla; family Bovidae; genus Bos; species Bos grunniens. The sequence continues at coordinate 15,419,070 of NC_141168.1, forward strand.
ATCTTGATTCCAGCTTGTGTTTCTTCCAGTCCAGCGTTTCTCATGATGTACTCTGCATATAAGTTAAATAAACAGGGTGACAATATACAGCCTTGACGTACTCCTTTTCCTATTTGGAACCAGTCTGTTGTTCCATGTCCAGTTCTAACTGTTGCTTCCTGACCTGCATGCAAATTTCTCAAGAGGCAGATCAGGTGGTCTGGTATTCCCATCTCTTTCAGAATTTTCCACAGTTTATTGTAATCCAAGGATAATCCACCCCAATGTTCATGGCTGAACTGTTCACAATAGTCAAGACATGGAAGCAATTTAAATGTCCACTGACAGAGGAATGGATAAAGACGATGTGATACACATAGATGATAGAATGTTACTCAGCCATAAAAAGAATGAAATAATGCCATTTGCAGCAACATGGATGCTAGGGATCATCATACTAAGTAAGTCAGACAAAGAAACATAAATATCTCTTACATGCAGAATCTAAAACAACGATGCAAATGAACTTATTTACAAAACACAGACTTAGAGAACAACGTTATGGTTATCAAGCGGAAGGGTTCATGGGGAGAAATCGTTAGGGAGTTTTGCCTGAACGTGTACATGTGTGTACATATTTAAAATAGATGACCAACAAGAACCTACTATATAGCACAAGGAACTCTGCTCAATATTCTATAACAACCTAAGTGGGAAAAGAATAGCTACAAGTATATGTATAATTGAAGCACTTTGCTGTACACTTGAAACTAACAACATTGTTAATCAACTACGCCTTATTACAAAATATACAAATTTTTTTTTTAAATCTTGTTTTCCTAACACAACAGACCATCCAGAAACCCACTAGCTTCCCATTAGTCCAAAACCAATCCTGAGGTGACTTTCTCTTGGCACAAAATCTGTTATTAAGAATGTTTGAGGGAAAGGACCTCTTTTAGATGTAGCGTAAGAGGAAACAGGAGAGCCTTGCTTACTCACAAATGCCCTGGGATTTAAGAAGTGCTTAAGTGCCCAGCGGGATCGCTCCCTACTGTGGAAAACAGTGAGAAAACATGAGACTAAATCGAGGGGGAGGACTCAAGGTTTAAGGTGGCTTCACATTTTAACTACTCGCTGACAAGATATACATATACAGATATACACACGTGCATATATAGCACGTTCTCATGCTTTCAACCTCCTTCCTAGTTATATACATCAACCACATAAAGCTGGAACAACAAAGCTGACATGTCCAATTTTGTCTGTTGATGACCTAGAGAGGGTGCTCTGTGGCCCGCACCTCACTTACTTCTCCCCACCTTTGCCACTTCCCTGTACTTGGTCAGCATAGCTAAACCTGACGGTAGGCTGTATGGCAGGGGTGGTGTATGGAGTGGCATGCGGCAGTGGCCATGGCAAGCCTACAGGAATAGGACGTTCATGGTGTCCTAGAGTCTGAAACTTGCAGATGCAGAACAAATAGCCAGGAAGAAAAGACCATGAGAATAAATATACCAAAGATAAGTGTGGCCTTTTTCACCACTGACCTTGGCTCCATTTGGAATTACTTTGTACTATCTAACACATTGTAGACTTTCTTTATCCGTCATCCATTTCCCCATTCATCTTTCCTAAAAGGAACCAAATTTGCTCAGGTATCCGCCTCTCACATTCACAGTCCCTGCCAGCCTATGACAACTTTGCAGGTGACTATATAACTCCATCCCTGTGGCTGGGAGTTGGTTTACATCACTTCAAGATACTCATCGTAATTCCTTTTCCATTGTTAGTGCTTCGATTAGAAATCGATTGTGTAATTCAATTTAGACCAGAGAGTCTAAGGACTCTGCTGAGAGATCTCAGGAAAGGCTTCATTCTCCTTAAAAGAAGACACTCAAGAAAGACATGGTGATGACCCTTAAAAATATTATGCTAAGTGAAATAAGCCAGTGGCAGAAGACCACATATTGTATGGTTTTACTTGTATAAAACAATCAGAATTGGCAAATACATAGAGATAGAAAGTGGATTAGAGGTTGCCTGAGGCTAGGGTCTGTCTAGTTAAGGCTATGGTTTTTCCAGTGGTCATGTATGGATGTGAGAGTTGGACTATAAAAAAAGCTGAGCGCTGAAGCATTGATGCTTTTGAACTGTGGTGTTGGAGAAGACTCTTGAGAGTCCCTTGGACTGCAAGGAGATCCAACCAGTCCATCCTAAAGGAGATCAGTCCTGGGTGTTCATTTGAAGGACTGATGTTGAGGCTGAAACTCCAACACTTTGGCCACCTGATGCAAAGAGCTAACTCATTGGAAAAGACCCTGATGCTGGGAAAGATTGAGAGCAGGAGAAGGGGACGACAGAGGATGAGATGGTTGGATGGCATCCTCGACTTGATGGACATGGGTTTGGGTGGACTCTGGGAGTTGGTGATGGACAGGGAGGCCTGTTGTGCTGTGGTTCATGGGGTCGCAAAGAGTCGGACACAACTGAGCTACTGAACTGAACTGAGGCTAGGGTTGGAGATGGGATTAGGATTAGGGAGAAATAGAAAATGACTGTTAGTGGGTATGAGATGTCTTTTGGGGGTAGGGATGAACTGTTCTAGAATTGGTTGTGGTGATAGTTGCACAATTTTATGAATATACTATAAACTTTAGATAAAAGAATGGTATGACGTGTGAATTACACCACAGCAATGCTGTTTACAAAAATGAAAGGGACGGTTCGTCCCACTTTTCCCCATAGATAGGATCATGCGTGTGCCTGTGTACTTAGTCTCGTCAGTCGTGTCTGACTCTTTGTAACCCTATGGGCCATAGCCTGCCAGGCTCCTCTGTGCATGGGATTCTCCAGGCAAGAATACTAGAGTGGGTTGCCATGCCCTCCTTGAGGGGACCTTCCCAACCCAGGGATCAAACCCACATCTCTTATGTCTCCTGCATTGGCAGGCGGATTCTTTACCACCAGCACCACCTGGGAAACCCCAGATAGGGTCATATGTGTACATAATACCTAAAGTTGCTACAACTATTGTTCGGCCATGAAGGGAGCCAGCCCCAGGGCAAAGCCAGCTCACAGAGGGTAAGCAGGAAGAGACAGAAAGAACTTGGGTGCTTGGTGACATCATTGAGGCAAATGGTTGAACTATGCCTGGAGTTTGCTTAAACTTGGACATCCTATAATGTGAAATAATAAATTCCGTTATTGTCTGTGTCAGAGTCAGCGTATTCTGTTCCTTGAAGCCAAGAGCACTGACCTGATAAAGTGCAAGTCATCAGATCTCGGTGAGTAGCAGACACAGTGAGGACATTTCTAAAAAGATAATGTTGAAATTTTAAGGGGAAAACAGATGAAAATAGATGGGAGAAAGGAGCTAGTTGACATCAGTTGGTATGTTTAACCTTTTATTGTTCCTAAAATCATTCTCCAGGGGCCTAACCTGGTGGTTCAGTGGCTAAAACTCCACACTCCCAATGCAAGGGGTCTGGGTTCGATCCCTGGTCAGGGAACCAGATCCCACATGCCACAGCTAAGAGTCTGAATGCTGCAACTAAAGATCCCTCATGTGGCAACTAAGACCTGGCACAGCCAAAATATTTAAACAAATACTTTAAAAAAATCAAATCATTCTCTAACCATTCTCCTGGACCTGGGCCATACTCATTGGCTACAGAGTCATTAATATGAAAGTAGAGTTAAAAGTTAGAAAATTTATTACCATGAATAGTCTTATATGAAGCCTCTCAGATGGAATCTGCTTGTGGGAATAGATGCTCCTCGGCCAGAATTTCTATTATAGAAAATTATGTACAGATTCTTTCAACATTCGCTTGGGTTTATGTATGTGTTTTAGGCACACGGATTCTTTAGACTACTCTGTTTCCTCTAAGGAAAGCATGAGGTGGAGTTCTCCTGGTATTTAGGCTTAAAATCTCTTCTGTTGTGACCTTTAATATCCACTGTTAGTAGTAACTAACAGATTGGAAACATGTAAATGAGGCCTTTCAAGAAACCAGCAGGTTCCTAGGAGAGAGACTGTATTCCACATTTAAAATGGATTTTACAGCGCCCTCTGCCACGCCCATACTCATCCATGATCTCTACAGGCCCTGTCTTTTCCTGAATGTGACATCTCTTGTGAATGCGTCTCCTTGTCCTCGGACATGTCCTCCTCCTGACAACATCTGGGCCCTGGCTGGCACTTTCCAGTTGCTTGTTTAATATAGGAGTAACAGGGAAAAGGCAATGGCGACTCACTCCAGTATTCTTGCCTGGAAAATCCCATGGACAGAGGGGCCTGGCAGGCTACAGTCCATGGGGTCGCAGAGGCGGACACGACTGAGCAACTTATACATACACATACACACACACACAGCAGGGATGAAGATAGGGTTCACACTGATTACTTTAAGCAAGGCCTCCAATACTGTTTTGCAAAACCCAGTTTTCCCAGAGGAACCCAATTCTAAATATTCTGCAACAAGAAGTTTGGGATGTTCCTGGTGGCCCAGTGACTAAGACTCCAAGCTCCTGATGCAGGGAGCCCTGGTTCGATCCTGGGTCAGGGAACTAGATCTCATGTGCAGCAACCAAGACTTTACATGCCACAGCTAAAGATCCCACATGCCACAACGAAGACAGAAGATCCCGAGCACCACAGCTAAGACCGGATGCAGCCAAATAAATGAATACACATGAACAAACAAACCACAAAAAACCCCTTGTATGACATACAGTTGAATCTCAGTCATAGTCTTGAGAACCCTCTATCAAATAACCAGAAATTGACCTGTATTTATTTCCCAGGAATTTTCTGTGGTTTCATATTTATATGAATCTTTTAAAATTCACCCATAATAAAATAAATAAATAAATATTCACTCATCATTATTTTTCTCTATCAGAACGTACCAAGATCTTTCCAACTTCAAGGTCTTCACTGAGGCTGGCACATTATCACCTGATTCACTCATCTTCCTCCTCTTGACTAAGTGTCACTTCACCGCAGACACCTTCCCGGGTCATTCATTTAAATTAGGTTCCTCCCGTTACACTCACCCAGAGCTCCTTTGTCCTTCAAGGAATTCATCATAATTTGAGTGTTTTACAATTGTATTAGTGCCAGGCTCCTCCCCCACTTGATATTCTAAATTCTATGAGAACAGTGACAATGTTACTATTTTTCCTACAGAATACCCATACCGTCCTTTTAGGCAGCAAAATCACTGTGGACGGTGACTGCAGCCATGAAATTAAAAGACATTGCTCTTTGGAAGAAAAGCTATGACAAACCTAGACAGCGTATTAAAAAAGTAGAAGCATCACTTTGCCAAAAAAGGTTCCTAAAGTCAAAGCTATGGTCTTTCCAGTAGTCATGTACAGATATGAGAGGTGGACCATAAAGAAGGCTGAGCACCAAAGAATTGATACTTTGGAACTCTGGTGCTGGAGGAGACTCTTGAGAGTCCCTTGAACAGCAAAGAGATCCAACCAGTCAATCCTAAAGGAAACCAATCCTGAATATTCATTGGAAGGACTGATGTTGAAGTTGAAGCTACAATACTTTGACCACCTGATGTGACGAGCTGACTCACTGGAAAAGACCCTGATGCTGGGAAAGATTGGGGGCAAGAGAAGGGGACAACAGAGGATGAGATGGTTGGATGGCATAACTGACTCAATGGACATGAGTCTGAGCAAACTCAGGGAGATAGTGAAGGACAGGGAAGCCTGGTGTGCTGCAGTCCATGGGGTCACAAAGAGTCTGACATGACTTAGCAACTGAACAACAGCAATTGTAAACCATACTATACATGTCTTGGACACATTTTGTTAAATGTATCTTTATTTTTTCATGTTTTTAGTACTCTTGTAAATGATACTTTTTAAATTTCAATATCAAATTATTTATTTCTAACATATAGGATATATAGAAATACATTTTTAAAATATTCAGCTTAGATTGATCAACTCTTTTCTCCAAGTTTCTTCAAAGCTAATTGAAACTTTCCAGTTACAGAATTATTTATTCCAATTACAAATGCTCCTGAAGCATGAAGCCCTGATAATACAGTGAATATTAATTTGATCTGATTGTTTTGCTAACATCAAACTGATAAGCCCTGAGGAAACCAGAATAGGTGTGAGTGGTAACTTTGAAACCCGCTGTACGCTAGGATGGATGGGTTAAAATGGGCTACCAGACTATGAGTCAGCTGTTTCTATTTGAAGCTGGGGAACAAACAAGGAAAAGGTGGAAAAGAGTAAGAGAAAAGATGGGTGGCTAGAGTGGGAAAAGGAAACAGCACTTCCCCTGCCTGGGGGCAGGGGCTGGATCAGATCCTCTCTTCCACTTCTCAGTTCTGTACTTCTCTGCGCAACTTTAACTCTTGATCTCAGCCTCACTGTCCAAAATTGCTCAGTACCCCAAGCTGCAGGGAGATAAGCACAAATCCAAAACCCTGCTACTAATTGTGCATGTAATTGCTGAGATTAAGTTCTGTGACTTAAGATTCTCTGACGTTAAGTCTAAAGCTCTCAATTTATGCATGATTTCCACATAGTCTCTTATCTTGAACCTTAAGAAGGATGCTTTAATCCTTCCAGTTTTAAGCCAGGGCATGAAGTTTTCCCTAGTCCGTTGCTTTGGTAGCGCAGCCAGCCTGAACGGACTACCACTAGGTGGCGCTGAAGATCCGGCTGTAGAAGGAGAATCGGGGCTCCACAAGGCACACAAGTTACTATTTTCCTCTGGGTGTACTGGCTGGCAGGAGGCTGCTATTTTCTTTATTGTCAGAGATCTTAGGGATGTCTTGACTTGAAGCTGATGCACACAGTCGCTCTGCGGTGCTCAGCAGTTTGTAAAGGGGATCTTGGGCTTGGCAGTAGTATTTCCAGAGCTTTATCACAGATCATTAATGCCTGGATCTTTCTGCCTCTTCCTTGCACTTTCCCTTGGTTCCCAAGTCTGGGATCAACCCTGTGTTTCCTCTACTGTTCCTTCAAGCATTTATTGCAAACGCCTGTGTGTCATCCGTATAGCTAGGAGTGCTGTGGCGTGTGAGATACAAGACTTGAGCTTTTCTTTCCCCTTAGTCTGCTATCAGCACCACGCCCAGGTACTGTGCTTGGGCTTACACTTTAGGCCCTACACTTAGGGGACCAAGTTGCTAGCAGTTGAGCTGTGTTTCCAGGAGGCAGAAGAAGGGAAATATCATGGTTCTTATGTTTACATCCAGCCCTTAAATCCCTGCCTCCTCCAACACATACCATCTGCATGGAAACCAGGAGATGATGTATCACTTCTCTGCCCACCCTACCCCCACACCAAGCTGCCCTTTGCACCTTCTTTCTCTCTTTCCTGGAGCTCTTGATATTTAATTAACTCTCATACAATGCAGTCTTTGGGCTTTCATTTTTAAAACAATGCCAGCTGGGAATACATCTATAATGGAATATTTTTCAACAATAAAAAAGAGCTATCAATGAAAAGACGTAGAGCAACTTTAAATACAATACTAAGTGAAAAAAGCCAATCTGAAAGGCTACATGCCAGATGAGTCCAACTCTATGACATCTGGAAAGGCAAAGCTAGAGAGACAGTGAAAGATCAGTGGTTGCTGGGGCTGTGGGGAGATAGGAGATGAATGGGGGTGCGCAGGGGACTTGTAGGGCAGTGAAACATTCTGTGCAGCACTGGATAAATGTCACTAAGCATTTGTCAAAGCCTGTGGAATGTACAAAGAGTGAGCCCTAACTTAAACTATGGGTTTAGCTCATAGTAATGTACTAATATTGGCTTATCAATTGTAACAGACGAATGCAAGTATTTATAAAAGTGGAAACTGCAGAGGCAGTTGAGGGCTTCTGTGGGAACTCTGTACTTTCTGTTCAATTTTTCTATGAACCTGAAACTGCTTAAAAATAAAATCGGTTAAATTTTTTTTTAAACCTGTTATGAAAGACTTCATATTTACATAGGGCTTTAAAGTTTCTGAATCAATCCATTTGATTCTCACAAGAGCATCACCACAGGATGAAAGGGACTGGTACTGTCCTGAGTTTACAGATTTAGGCACTGGCGTCAAAGAAACTGAGTGACTTCTCAAGTTCATATTACAGGACAAGGACTGGAATTCAGGTCTTCTTATCCATCCAGTGCTCTTTATTCTCAGTTCAGTTCAGTCGCTCAGTCGTGTCTGACTCTTTGCGACCCCATGAATCACAGCACACCAGGCCTCCCTGTCCATCACCAACTCCCGGAGTTCACTCAGACTCACGTCCATCCAGTCAGTGATGCCATCCAGCCATCTCATCCTCTGTCGTCCCCTTCTCCTCCTGCCCCCAATCCCTCCCAGCATCAGAGTCTTTTACAATGAGTCAACTCTTTGCATGAGGTGGCCAAAGTACTGGAGTTTCAGCTTTAACATCACTCCTTCCAAAGAAATCCCAGGGCTGATCTCCTTCAGATTGGACTGGTTGGATCTCCTTGCAGTCCAAAGGACTCCCAAGAGTCTTCTCCAACACCACAGTTCAAAAGCATCAATTCTTTGGCACTCAGCCTTCTTCACAGTCCAACTCTCACATCCATACATGACCACTGGAAAAACCATAGCCTTGACTAGATGAACCTTTGTTGGCAAAGTAATGTCTCTGCTTTTGAATATGCTATCTAGGTTGGATATAACTTTCCTTCCAAGGAGTAAGCATCTTTTAATTTCATGGCTGCAGTCACCATCTGCAGTGATTTTGGAGCCCAGAAAAATAAAGTCTGACACTGTTACCACTGTTTCCCCATCTATTTCCCATGAAGTGATGGGACCGGATGCCATGATCTTTGTTTTCTGAATGTTGAGCTTTAAGCCAAGTTTTTCACTCTCCTCTTTCACTTTCATCAAAAGGCTTTTGAGTTCCTCTTCACTTTCTTGTAAATAAGGAATTTGGTGACAGTCTTCTGCACTCTCTAGTGATTATTCTTTTTTCTCCCAAGGTTCTCAGTGAGCCCAATTTTATAGATACACACTATAAATTATAACTCAAGGCTTCACTCTGTGGCTATGTGACACTATTTAGTACGTTTTCAGGTATAAAAGAGCATCTTTAATGCACTTTCTCCCAGCTCTACTCTCTCTCCTTCAGAGTCTTAGAAACTGCTTCCTCTCCACTTTTAGGATAAGTCATTAGAGCAAGAATGAAAGCAGAGAGACCAGATAGAAAAGTCTAGTGTTTTTATAGAATATTTCTCTGAGGGTGTGGGTTTACCCTTCATACAGACAAGCAACAGCTTGCGATGAGGTTTCAGCCTTTCTAGGAGGCTCAGTCTAGAAGGAACCGGCATGAGATGGCTCAGAGCAAGTCCTCAACAGCGACACCTTGTGGTAATGAGAGTCAACTGCAGCAGAAATCAGACGAGATGACTTTTTCTCTCCTCCTGGCTATGGAGATCTTACTGACTCTTCTTGAGTCTGTTTAAACCTCCAGAATCCCTGAGAAGTGAGTGAAAATTCTCAAGAGTCACCCGCGTTCAGCTAAGTCATCCTTTAGACACTTGAGCAATGAACTAGTTAAACAAGAGAGATGTGACCACGTTTGTACGCCAAGGTTGCACAGCCATTGCACTAAGGAATGAAATCTGGAAAGATCCCTTTTCAAAAAGACTGAAGTAGACTGCTGCTGGTGCTGCTGCTAAGTTGCTTCAGTCGTGTCTGACTCTGTGCGACCCCATAGATGGCAGCCCACCAGGCTCCGCCATCCCTGGGATTCTCCAGGCAAGAACACTGGAGTGGGTTGCCATTGCCTTCTCCAATGCAGGAAACTGAACATTGAAAGTGAAGTCGCTCAGTCGTGTCCGACTCTTCGCGACCCCATGGACTGCAGCCTACCAGGCTCCTCTGTCCATGGGATTTTCCAGGCAAGAGCACTGGAGTGGGGTGCCATAGCCTTCTCCTAGGACTGTCCATAAAATGACCGGGGCAAAGACGATAAAACAGAGGCATCACATTAGTGATTCTTACGTGATGGCTGTCCTTAGCTCACTATGCACTGTCCGGCCTCAGGAACATATGTGAAACCTGAATAAATATAGATGTGGTCAGAAAGGGGAAAGACCAGTTTGGAAAGTCAAGAGATCATTGGTGAAATGTCTCTGGAAATTTTTTATAATTTTCCTATAAGAAATGAAGACTGTGGTTTGGGAAACTACAGTAAAAACTATTTAGTTCCACATTTTCTACCCACAGACGGTTGGTTGTTGGGGGGCCGTGGTGAGCAAGAGAGGTGCTGCCCCTGTCTTTATGGGTCTCACATTCTGAAGGGAAAGACAGACGTGTTAATAGGAACACAGACCCAGCGGAAAAGACAAGCATCGTGGTGCTAATTTTTTCACACTTGTCCAGCCTGCCTGACCCCTGATGTTGCTATTCCTCGGAGCTTATCCCGGGGCCCTCGTTATGGGCTGAGTTGTGTCCCCAGAAGGTGCACTGATCTCCAGCTCTTCTGAATGTAAGCCTGTTTGGAAGTGGGTTTTGCAGATGGAATTAGTTAAGATGAGGTCATATGGGAACAGCAATGGCCCCTAGTCTAATGGCACTCATGTCCTTCTAAGAAGAGCAGAGAAAGACACACAGGAACTGGAGGGCCCCCTGAAGACACACACACATGTGAGCGGAGGGTGTCTTGTGACCACAGAAACAGATAGATATTGGAGAGATGTATCTAAAAGCCAAGAAACGCTGAGGATTGCCAGCAAACACCAGAAGCTGCGAGAGGCAAAGAAGGGCTCTGCCCTGCAGGTTTCAGAGGCAGGACGGCCCAGATCACATCTTGATTTCTGACTTCTAGTCCCCAGAATTGTGAAGGAATAACTTTGTTGCTTTAATCCTCCCAGTTTGTGGAACTTGGTGAAACTAACATAGCCCCCAGGGATTTCCCTGATGGTCCAGTGGTTCCCAAGGATTTGATCCCTGGTTTCCTGGAAAATCCCATGAACAGAGGAGCCTGGAAGGCTGCAGTCCATGGGGTTGCTGAGGGTCAGACACGGCTAAGCAACTTCACTTTTACTTTTCACATGCTTTGGAGAAGGAAATGGCAACCCACTCCAGTGTTCTTGCCTGGAGAATCCCAGGGATGGGGGAGCCTGGTAGGCTGCCGTCTATGGGGTCGCACAGAGTTGGACACGACTGAGGTGACTTAGCAGCAAGGCAATGGCAACCCACTCCAGTACTCTTGTCTGGAAAATCCCATGGGCGGAGGAGACTGGTAGGCTGCAGTCCATGGGGTCGCAGAGTCCGACATGACTGAGCGACTTCACTTTCACTTTTCACTTTCATGCATTGGAGAAGGAAATGGCAACCCACTTCAGTGTTCTTGCCTGGAGAATCCCAGGGATGGCGGAGCCTGGTGGGCTGCCGTCTATGGGGTCGCACAGAGTCAGACACGACTGAAGCAACTTAGCAGCAGCAGCAGGGAACTAGATCCCATATGCTGCAATTAAAGATCTTGCATGCCATGAATAAGACTCAGTGCAGCCAAATAAATCATTTTTTAAAAAAGAAACTAATACAGCTCCCATTTTGCTTCATCCTTACCCCAAGTGTCCTTATTCATTTCAATAGTTTTAAATTAATTTTTACTTTATTTTATTGTGTTAGTTTCTACTACTGTACAGCAAAGTGAATCAAGTATACTTATACATATGTCCCCTCTTTTTTTATTTCCTTCCCATTTAGGTCACCATGGAGCACTAAATATGGTTCCCTGGGTTACACAGTACGTTCTCAACGAGTCATCAATTTTATACACAGTATCAATCATGTATATATGTCAATCCCAATCTCCGAATTCATCCCACTTCCCTTTTCTGTATTTTAAAAACCATCCAGTTGCTGCTGATTCCCAAGTTTATCACGAGAACAGTGATTTCAGCTCCATCCCCATGGCAAAGAATAAAAGCTTTATTTCTTCCATTTCCTCCATTTCCACAAACTAGATTTTGTTTTTCATTAACCCAGAGAAGATACTGCTGGGAGAAAAGGGAAATGGGAACAGTGGCCACAAGGCAAAGACAAAAAGAAGCAGACCCTGGCTCTTGAGTGTCCAAAGGCACAGGTTTAAGAGATGCAGTTTTGCAAAGGCAACTTCTAACTGTTTATGCTTTGGATTTCCACACTAACTTAACAACTTAACCCTGAGGTCAAAGGAGACTCCATATAACCCCAGCCTCGCCTTTTAACTCCCAGCCTGAATCACTGTCCTCTGGACACATCTGCTCGAATGTCTCACAAAAGTCTCAAACAAGCAAGTTCAAGGCTGAACTTTTCCCTCTAACCGGTTTCTCCCCATCTCCATGGGCACCCTGCTAATCTAAGCTCTTATAGTCCCATTGTGGGCTTCACTGGAAGTAGTCTGATGGCAGGCCTCCATAGATTCTAATTCTCACATAGTGGGAATCGTGTCCTAGCTATTCTGGTTAAAAACAACAACAACAACTTTCTAATGTCCTTCAGTTCAAGCCAGTTGCTCAGTCGTGTCTGACCATTTGCCACCCCATGAATCGCAGCACACCAGGCCTTGCTATCCATCACCAACTCCCAGAGTTTACCCAAACTCATGTCCATCGAGTCGGTGATGCCATCCAGCCATCTCATCCTCTGTTGTTCCCTTCTCCTCCTGCCTCCAATCCCTCCCAGCATTAGGGTCTTTTCCAGTGAGTCAACTCTTCGCATGAGGTGGCCAAAGTATTGGAGTTTCAGCTTCAGCATCAGTCCTTCCAATGAACACCCAGGACTGATCTCCTTTAGGATGGATTGGTTGAATCTCCTTGCAGTCCAAGGGACTCTCAAGAGTCTTCTCTAACACCACAGTTCAAAAGTGTCAATTCTTCAGTGCTCAACTTTCTTCACAGTCCAACTCTCACATCCATACATGACCACTGGAAAAACCATAGCCTTGACCAGACGAACATTTGTTGGCAAAGTAATGTCTCTGCCTTTTAATATGCTATCTAGGTTGGTCATAACTTTCCTTCCAAGGAGTAAGCATCTTTTAATTTCATGGCTGCAGTCACCATCTGCAGTGATTTTGGAGCCCAAAAAAATAAAGTCTGACACTGTTTCCACTGTTTCCCCATCTATTTCCCATGAAGTGATGGGACCAGATGCCATGATCTTCATTTTCTGAATGTTGAGCTTTAAGCCAACTTTTTCACTCTCCTCTTTCACTTTCATCAAGAGGCTTTTTAGTTCCTCTTCACTTTCTGCCATAAGGGTGGTGTCGTCTGCGTATCTGAGGTTATTGATATTTCTCCTGGCAATCTTGATTCCAGTTTGTGCTTCATCCAGCCCAGCGTTTCTCTGATGCACTCTGCATGTAAGTTAAATAAGCAGGGTGACAATATACAGCCTTGACGTACTCCTTTTCCTATTTGGAACCAGTCTGTTGTTCCATGTCCTAATCTAAATTCTTATGAGGCCTCAAGGCCCTGTGAAATCTTGCCCCTACCTGCTTTTCTAATTTTGCCCATCTTCCTCGCCACACTGCTCAGAGCACTCCAGTCACCCTAGCCTTGTTCATTCTTCTCAAACACACCAAACTCTGTCCCACATGACTGCATGCCCCTGGCAGAGGGGATGGTCTATGTTAAGACATGGATGCAGCCAGCTGTCTCTTAGTCTTTATCCCTTAACTTAAAACCATCTTCTCAAACCGTAGAATTCAAGAAAAGCCACAACCCTCTTAGGTTCAGGGCTTGTCTGATTCCCTTATATTTTAACAAACTCAAACTACGGGAACTTTATGCTTTAGGAAAGTACTCTGTAAAATGCTTTGCCTATGTTCTATGGAATATTCTGCAATTGCCTTTTCATAAGCAGCAGAATAAATTATAATCTCCAACTTCTAGTTAACAAGAATATACTAGACCAATATTTCCTAGTAATCTTATGTCATTTGTGCATGCGTGCTCAACTGTGTCTCTTTGTGACCTCCATGGACTGTAGCTCACCAGGTTCCTCTGTCCATGGGATTCACCAGGCAAGAATACTGGAGTGGGTTGCCATTCCCTTCCCCAGGGGGTTTTCCCAACCCAAGGATCAAACCTACATCTCCTGTGTCTCCTGCATCGGAAGACAAATTCTTTACCACAGAGTCACCTATATTCAGGGGTAATTGTTTGATTCAGTAATTGTATTACTATTATCTAGAAAGGGAAATACATCAAAATGGTTTATGGGTAAAAGTTCCCATTTTTACTTAATATTTATCAAGTTTAACTGTGAAGTGAAGTGAAGTGGTCGCTCAGTCGTGTCCAACTCTTTGCAACCCCGTGGACTGTAGCCTACCAGGCTCCTCCATCCATGGGATTCTCCAGGCAAGAATACTGGAGTGGGTTGCCATTTCCTTCTCCAGGAGATCTTCCTGACCCAGGGATTGAACCCAGGTCTCCCACTGTACTTAGCTGTTATTCAAAGGCTTACATTTACAGTATTAACAATTTTAGTTTTTAAAGATCAAAATCTATATGAATAGCATATAAAAATAAATAAAAACATCTTCTTAAAGAGGCCTTTCCTAGCCCCTGAGTCTACAATAGGTACTCACCCTTCTCTCTCATTATATCCTATTTTTTCCTTTGAGTACTTCTTATAACCTGTTATATCTCTCACTCATTATTTTTCTTGTTTATTGTCTCTTCTGCCTGTTCACATCCTGCCCAGACTATAGGCTCCTTGAGGACAGGGACCCTCTGTCTTGTTCATCAGATTGTGTTCAGTGATGGGCAATGTTATGGACTGAATTGTGTTCTTCCAATTTCATATGTTGAAACCCTACCCCTCAGAGGTGACTGAATTTGGAGACAGGGGCTTGTCTTGGCTCAGGCTACTACAATAAAATGGCACAGACTGTGTGGCTTATAAACAACAGAAATTTATTTCTCAGCTCAGGATGCCAGCACAGTTGGGTTCTGATGAGAGCCCTCATCAGGGTTGCCGATCGGTGACTCCTTGTTGTATCCTCACATGGCACAGAGAGAACTCTGTGGTCTCTTCTTACAAGGGCACTAATCCCATGAGGGCTCTATCAGAATGACGCAGTGACCTCCCAAATGTTCCACCTCTTAGTAGCATCACAATGGGAATTAGATCTCAACATATGAATTTTGGAGAGAACACAAACATTCAGTCCCTAACAGGTCTTGAAGGAAGCAATTATGGCTAAGTGAGGCCATAAGGATGGGTTCCTAATCTAATACAATTAGTGTCCTTATAAGAAGAGATCAGGAGATACACACACAAAGGAAAGGCCATGTGACCACAAAGAAAGGAGAGAGGCCTTAAGTGAAACCAAATCTGCCAGCATCTTGCCTTCTGATTTCCAGCCTGCAGAACCGTGAGAAGATGTTTTTTTGGTTAAGCCACACTTTGTGGTACTCTGTTATGACAGTTCTAGCAAACTAATATAGACCCACACTAAACACTCAAAGCTTAAGGGATGAGTGAACTGATAAGTAAAATTTCACAGTTGTGGTTAACTACTAGGAAGGACTAATAAAGGTCACCGAGAACAAAGAGTAACATCCCTGACCTAGGCTGGGATTACCTGGAGGGCTGGTCTGAGGAAGCAGTGCTGAGGTGGGGACCTGAAGGACTGGTGGCTGTTAGCCAGGCAGATGGAAACAGCATGTGCAAAGGCCCCGGGGTCGAGATGAGCACAATGTGCTTCAGAATCTGAAAGGCGGAGCTTAGAGGACAAGCAGAGAAATTCTACAAGAGGCTGGTAAGGCAGGACAGAACCAGACAGGAAGAGCCTTTCTGATGGCATGGAGGAGTTAGGAATGAGGGTAAAAATCACGTTAATAAGGACAGAAATGACAGGATCAGATCTGTGCAGCAACCAGATCAGTCTGGCTGCTCTGTGGAGACTTAATAAGATGGGGTGGGGTGGGGTGGGGTGGGGATGGATGCAGAGAGACCAGGAGTCCATAGGAGACAAAGTGGAAACAGTGGTGTGAACTAGAGGGATGGAAGCAGAGGTGAGCGGGCAATTCCGAAAGATGCTGAGAAAGATGTGCAGAAAACAAGACCAGGTGCTTGCTCTCAAAAACCATACTTTTCCTGAGGACAGAAAGCCATGCAGAAGGTAGGAATGGCAGTAATAAAGGAGGGTACAAACAAGAAGAGGAAGGAATAGAAACTGTCTAACGGGATCCTAAAAGTATTAAAAATGGAGTTCTGAGAAGAGAGATTGTAAGAAGGGGAAAATCAAGATTCCCCTGCCTAATACTGTTGGTCTGATTATCTCACAAAATCCCCCTTGTAACACAGAAGCCCCAACATGCATCAGTTCATTACTGGAAACAATCATATTTTGCATTAATAGTTTTGGCTTTTAGCCCATCTTCATGCCATTTTCAATCTGATTTTTTACACTTGGCAGATTGCACTCTTGGTTGCCTTTTAATTATTGGCTTCCTGTTCTTTATCTTCAGCCCCTGACTAGCAACCTAATTATAACAACTGCCCAAGACTCAGAACTGAACAGAGCATAATAAAAATCTGCCATAATGAAAATGCTTAAATTAAATAAAAACCCCCTAACAAATAGCAGAGCATGCTGGAATGGATTGTATGAGTCACCGGCTGTATGAATGATTTAGTTTAGAAGTTATATCAGCTGAAGAAGATCATATTTTGATCTCAACATTCAATCCTCAGGCTTGTCCTAATACACCCATCACAGAGCCTCTGAACGAAAAAGCCACACGCAGAGATTATTAATCTATAAATAACACTTTAACAGTCCATTGGTATTTATGACTACTGTTTTTAAAAATATTTGCTAGTGGCTTTCATGCTTGTTGCACATTTCTTTTCAGTGTCCCATATTTGTTTGTAACTCTGTGTGTATGTGTGTGTTGTGTTGCAAACTTGCAAAAATAGCCACATTGTGGTATAGATGCCAGAAGCTGCTTCCCTTTCTTATTTTAAAGAAGAGTAAGAAAAAAGCCTTAGAAAACATTGAAGAAAATCCCAATTTTGTGACTTGAGAATGCAGAGTGGTTTTATGGATAGAAAACTAGAGTGCTCAGTCATGTCTGAGTCTTTATGGCCCCATGGACTGGAGCCCGCAAAGCTCCCCCATCCATGGAATTTTCCAGGCAAGGATACTGGAATGGGTTGCTACTTCCCCTCCTCCAAGGGCTCTTTCCAACTTAAAGATTGAACCCACAAAACCACTTCTCTTGCATCTCCTGCATTGGCAGGTAGGTTCTTTACTACTAGTGCTATCTGGGAAGCTATGTTCTAAATTCTATTCCCCCTTTACCACATGGCACAAAGGAATCACATACCATTGGGCGCTTCACAAAAGAGGAGATCTGAATGGCTAATAACAACATGAAAGCAATATCCGACCTCCTCAATAGAGAAACGCAAATGGAAATAAAAATGAGATGCCTTAACAAAATGGCTATAATTGAAAAGACTGATTGATGAAGCACTAACAAAGACCTGGAGCAATGGGAGCACTCATATATCCCTGGTGGGAGGACAATAGTCACAACCATATTGGAAAACTGTTTGACCGTGTCTAGAAAAGATGAACACAGGCGTACACAATGACTCTGCTTATAAGAACGAACATCATCGTATTAATTTTCCATTGCTGCCATAATGAATGACTACAAGCTTCAGTTCATTCAGTTCAGTTCAGTCACTCAGTCGTGTCCGACTCTTTGCGACCCCATGAATCCCAGCACGCCAGGCCTCCCTGTCCATCACCAACTCCCGGAGTTCACTCAGACTCATGTCCATCGAGTTGGTGATGCCATCCAGCCATCTCATCCTCTGTCGTCCCCTTCTCCTCCTGCCCCCAATCCCTCCCAGCATCAGAGTCTTTTCCAATGAGTCAACTCTTCCTATGAGGTGGCCAAAGTACTGGAGTTTCAGCTTCAGCATCATTCCTTCCAAAGAAATCCCAGGGCTGATCTCCTTCAGAATGGACTGGTTGGATCTCCTTGCAGTCCAAGGGGCTCTCAGGAATCTTCTCCAACACCACAGTCCAAAAGCATCAATTCTTCCACAAGCTTAGTGGAACAAAACAACACATTTTCTATCTTATGGTTCTCCAGTTTAGAAGTTCAAAACGGAGGGCTCCTAGGTTAAAATCAAGGTGTTGGCAAGGCTGTGTTCTTCCTGGAGATTCTAGGGAAGAAACCTTTTCCTTGATCATTTCAGCTTCAAGAGGCTACCCACAGTCCTTGGCTGATGGTCAAAGAGCCAGCAAGAGTGGGTGGCTCTCACAATGAATCACCCTGATCTCCTTTTCTGCCCCTGCCCACTTCCACATTTTAAGGACACTAGTGATTACACGGGACCCAGCCAAATCATCCAGGATAATCTTCCTATCTCAAGGTCAGTTGTACTTCCTAATTCCATTTGCTACCCTAATTCCAGTTTGCCATAAAATGTAACATATCCATAGGTTCTGGGGATCAGGATGTATGACTGAGTCACTTGACTGTACAACAGAGGTTGGCACAACAACATTTACATCAACTATACTTCAATGAAAAATAAGTGAAAATAAATAGTATATCTTGGAGGTATTATTTTTAAAAAGGATGATATCTTTACAGACCATTAATCTGTCTACCACAAGGACTAACATAAATGCATACACACGTGTGCAAGAAGGCTTAGAGCAGTAGTGTCTTTCTTGGTCAAAAGGTGGAGACAAGGCAAATGTCTATCAATGGTAGAATAGCTTGTTATGTATTATATATTATAGTATATTCATAAAACAGAATCCTTTACAGTAAGGAAATACATAAATTGCAGCTTCATACTACCGCTTAAATGGACCTCACACATATGTTGAGCCAGAAGCCAGACGCAAAGCACGTATGGCAGGATTTTATTTATATAAAGTTTAAAAACAGGCAAATGTGTCAATTATACCTCAGTAAAGCTGGGGGCGGGGGGGGCGGAAACTCAGGCAAATGTGGTGCTGGAGTCTAGGTAGTGGCTACTATTAGGGAGGAAGAAGAAAGGTGAGCAGGGTTTCCCAGGCGGCACTAGTGGTAAAGAACCTGCCTGCCCATGCAGGAGACTTAAGAGACTCGGGTTTGATCTGGGGTCAGGAAGATCCCCTGGGGGAGGAAATGGCAACCCACTCCAGTATTCTTGCCTGGAGAATCCCATGGACAGGGGAGCCTGGTGGGCTTCGATCCACAGGGTTGCAAAGAGTCAGACAAGACTGAAGCAACTCAGCACGCATGCACAAGAAAGGTGATGACGGGAGGAGAACTAGGGCTTCCGCATGCTTCTAGGTTCTGTTTCTTGACCTGAGTGGTTACATTGTTGTGTTCACTTTATGAAACTTCGCTGAGCTATATGTGTTAGATTTGGGCAGTTTTCATATCTGTGACACACTTCAATAAAGAGGTTTTTACAATGACATGCCTACGTTACCCTTCCTTATTAAATCTTTTATACCTACTGGTCTCATGTCATGGGGCCGCCCTGTGGAGAGGCTTACATGACTGAAGATGGAGGCATAGATTCTGAGGCCCGTAAACAGCCACACAAGTGAGCTTTGAAGAGACCCTTTGAGCCTTCAGATGAGGCTGCAGCCCAGACCGACACCTTGAGCACAGCCTGTGAGACCCTGAGCCAGAGACACCAGCTAAACCACTCCCAGATACCTGACCCACAGAAATCGTGCGACAACAGATGTTCGCTCTTTTAAATCACTGAGCACTGGGGGTGATTTGTTACCCAGCAATAGATCACTAATATGAGAACCACCTAGTGCTGCTTCGCATCAGCGGAGATTTGTAGCAGAGGCTTGGCCTGTGCAGTCCACATACCCGAGTGAAAGCGTAAGTGCAGCTCTGATCAGAAAGTCAGCAGTGCCTCACCATGGAGTTCAGGGACAGACATAGAGGGCAACCCAGGTTAACTGAGCAAAGAGCACGCAGAGGACAGAAAACAGTGACGGTGTGTCCGAATGGCTGAGCCTAGACATCCCGTAAAAAACTCTTGGTAGAGAGACCAAGCTCCCTTTGGCTGGTATTCCTACATGCTCCAGACGTGTGGTCCAGGGCATAGATTCCTTTCCTGCAAGACTTCAAATGAGCCCTTCTTTTCCTCCAAGTATGGCAACCAGTGGTTTCCAGATCCTTCTCAACCCCTAGGATGGTTACCCAAGCAGCTGTGCTGAGAAATGCTTCCAGGCAATGGAAACAAGGGAGTCCTGTGAAGTCACATCTCCCTGACCTGCTCCAGGCCTGGCCTCTCAGCCAAGTGACCAAGCTCTGCCACTGGCTGCATGTCTTCATAACCCAGTGTGCAGGAGTGTGCCTCCTCCTCCAGGGAGCCTTGCTGAGAGACTCTGTGGTCAACCATCACCGACTGCGGTCACACGCTTTCCCAAGGGTGTCTCCAAACTCTCTACTACGTATCACAGCGCCCCAGTGAGCTCGCGAACTTTCAAAGAAACAGATCTTTAAAACACACATCCTCTGTAGCATCACACACGAAGGCAGGTTAGTCATACACACCCTTGAACTAATGTGGGGAGCCACAGAGATACATGTGTGCAGAGATACGCATGCGAAGAGATACGCATATTTCTACATTCACACAGATGTGCCAAGAATATGTAGTGTTTTTATTTCCTATAACTGATCTGCTCTTTACCATCAGCCCCCATCCCACTGGAGAACTAAGAAGAACAAAATTAAAACTTGATCCACCTACACTTTCACAGTTTATTCTGCATACAATGGTCGGGGTTGTTTGTTTCTTTGATTCAATCACTCAGGCTGTTTGTAGGGTGAAGCTCAGTGGTTCAGATTTCCTTCAATCCTAGTTCCTTTCAGAGATGTGGGGTGGAAATGTAGAGAGTCTTTTTAGGGCCATATGATAGCAGAGATGTGGGTGGGGGGAGGCTTCATTGCATCATTTACTGAGAAATATTTATTAAGTTCCTACTATGTCCCAAGACTATATTCTCGGTGCTACATAGACAGTGCTGGACAAAGTCCCTGCCGTCTGGCCTCCTGGACCTTACGATCATGATTTATTGTATAACAGACGATAAATAGACTCATGATATGTAATACGTCAGCGGGGAGAGTTGATATGGGGGCTGTAGAGGCAGGTTAAGGGAAACAGAGAGTGATGGGCGGGGCTCTTCTTTCCCATGGGGTGGCCAAGGGAGGCCCGACTAAGAAGACATTTGAAGCCAAATCCTGAAGAAGGTTGGGGGTGGGGTTAGGGGTGAAGATTCTGGGGGTGGGGCCTTCCAGGTAGGCAGAGCCTGGCAGCTGAGTGGGGATGACATGGAGGAAGAAGAGGAGGGACCAGAGGAAGTGAGGGTGAGAGGCAGCCAGATTGTGGCGGACCTGGTAGACCCGGGGGAGGAGTTCTGCTCTTACTGTGAGATGAGAAGATTTTGGAGGATTTTGAGCAGAGGAGTAACATGCATTTTAAAAGTCCCATTAACAGCTGCTGGTGGGGAATAGGCTATAGGAGAGCAAGAATGGGTGAAGAGAGGTGGGTTGGGAGGCGACTGCAAAAATCCTGGTGAAAGATGACAGGGGCGTGAAGCAGGGTCACAGCACCAATGGCATGAAAGATAAAGAAGTCAACAATGCTGTTGGTTGAGCAGCTGGAAAACTGGCATTTCCATGTGGAAGAAGA
The DNA here is from genome assembly GCF_055505025.1 of Bos grunniens. NCBI lineage: Eukaryota > Metazoa > Chordata > Mammalia > Artiodactyla > Bovidae > Bos > Bos grunniens. The sequence goes on from NC_141168.1 coordinate 15,440,756, forward strand.
GAAGGCTGAAGGGGAGGTTTCCGGAGGGGAGAGGAAAGCATGGACTTCAATTTGGAGATCTTTATTGTTCCAGTAGTCATGTATGGATGTGAGACTTGGACTATAAAGAAAGCTGAGCACCCAAGAATTGATGCTTTTGAATTGTGGTGTTGGAAAAGACTCTTGAGAGTCTCTTGGACTGCAAGGAGATCCAACCAGTCCATCCTAAAGGAAATCAGTCCTGAATATTCAATGGAAGGACTGATGCTCATGCTGAAGCTGAAACTCCAATACTTTGGCCACCTGATGCAAAGAGCTGACTCATTTGGAAAAGACCCTGATGCTGGGAAAGATTGAAGGCAGGAGGAGAAGGGGACAATAGAGGATGAGATGGTTGGATGGCATCACCGACTCGATGGACATGAGTTTGAGTAAACTCCAGGGGTTGGTGATGGACAGGGAGGCCTGGCATGCTGCAGTCCATGGGGTCGCAGAGTCAGACACGACTGAGCGACTGAACTGAACTGATTGTTCAAGGGGAAGTGCTGAGGAAGCAGCTGCCTTTGAAAGTCTGAGTTCAGGGAAAAGCTAGGACTGGAGACATATGATGGAGATTTGTGCTGCATGGGGAGTGCTGTGGCACTGGATGATATCAGTAGGGGAGCTGAGTATGGAGAGGAATTTCAGAGCTTGCAGATAATGAGTAATTTGCAAAGGGGCCTGAGAACGAGGATAGGTCCCAGCTGCTTGTCCTGGTCTCAATGTCTCCGCCCAGGGCAGTGTCATCTGCCCACCCCAAGCTTCCATGTGCCCCCAGCACTCTCTGCATCCCACCCCCCACCCCCCAGACAGGGAGGAACTTTCGGATCCTCCACTCTTACTGAGCCGCCAAGGGGACCCAGAAGTGCTGCCTCAGGGTCCTTCATCACAGCCACTCCCTCAGCCAGTACCTTCCGACTGCTCTTCCGTCATCTCGGACAGGTGGGCCTTCAACTGGGAACAGCTGATGGCCTTGAAGGTGTTTCCAGAGACTTGTGCTGCAAGACCGCCCTTCACTTTAACCGTCTCAGCTCACCCATAACTACCTGTTTCCCTCCTCAGACTCTTGGACACACACACCCGGACACACACACCTTCTTCTCTTTCCATAAATCCTAGCTTTTAAGACCAAGCTCTTGACAAAGAAGCCAAGGCGGTGAGATTTCACACCCAAAGGGAATCGCTGCCCTTCCTGGGGCAGTACCCCCTGACTCAGACTGGGAGGGAGACTGCTGCAAGTAATCCGATTTAAAAGAAAAAGGAAAATAAGTCGTTTTAATATTTTAAAAAGAAGATTCTGTTCTCAACCCAACCATCTACCTGCAGATAACAATTCTCCGTTTCCCTTTCATTCCCTACACACCAGAAAGAGGATCTATTTTTAAATTTCTCTTTTTACTTTTTGGCCATGCCATGCTGCCTGTGGGATCCTAGTTCCCCAGTCAGGGATTGAACCCGTGTCCCTTGCATTGGAAGCACAGAGTCTTAATCCTTGGACCGCCAGGGAAGTCCCGAGGGAGATCTAAATGTGAATGGAAAACTTTTAATGAGGCATTAGTGGGCAGGGTTGAATCAGCAAACAGAGACTCAGAGCTGGGAAGTCAGGGCAGTCCACCTCCCTGGTCTATTCCAGGCTGGGAATGATTTGGGAGGGGGAGGGGCACGTTTTTAACATGCAAGTTCCCTGCCCCTGGGGTCAGGTTTGGAGCCCTGGAGAGCTTAGTTCTGTGGCCAGTGAGAGAAGCTACAGAAGGAGTTGCTGTTGAACCCAGGGAAGCTTTAGTACATTGATTTTTTTCCCCCTTTTATTTTTTTCTAGACACTATGGTTTGTGATTGAGTGGGGAGGTTGGGGAGGACAGCCAAGGCTTTTAAAGGTGCCAATACTCCAGCAGGAAATAAGGAATAGTGGTTGCTAAAAGAGCCTGGATTCTCTGTTCGGCAATCCTGTGCCTCATTTTTCTTCTCCTCTTTCTGCTTTCATGGATGACCCTGCCTGTCAGCAAAGTGACTAAAAGCTTTGGTGAAGCGCAGAGCAGGCTGGGAGGAGGACGCAGAGGGGAAGTCAGGAGGCCGGTCCTGAGTCTGGCTTATGATCCGTTACTGAGCCCACCACCACCCCGGGGCCTGGCTCCCTTCCTTCGCCTGCTTTTTCATGCTGACATCCGTCAAACATTAACGGAGTGTCTGTTGTGTGCCAGGCACTCTGCATGCAGCTGTGACAACAAAGACACTGTCCTACCCTCAGGGGGCTTACACACTAGGAAGGCAGATAACAGTAAAGAAATGGTAAGAAATAAATATGCACCTACAGGTAATGATAAACGCCGCCAAGGAAAACAACGGCACGCTGTGGAAGAGATTCACCACATAGATGGCTGTCAGGGAAGATTTCTCTGAGAGGTGACATTTAAGCAGGACCAGGAAAAGGACATTGAATGGAGGTGAGCCGCAGGTCACACCCACGAGCACAGTGTACCAAGGAAACCAAGAGGTGATGAGGAAAAGAGCTCAGGCTGACCCCTCAGATCTGGGACAGATTTAGGAGCTGCTTTCTACATTTTTTTCGTTAAGCTTGTTCACTTACTCGGCAGCATCAGCCCCTAAGGCTTCTTCTATCAAAGAAAATACAGTGCCTGGAAGTTTCCTGCCCTGGACAGAACCACGTGAAGCTGCATAGTAGTACAAGTCTGCTATTTTTGGAAAAAAAATTAAATCTTTCTAAATTAAAAGAGAGACTTTCCCAGTGGTTCAGTGGCTCAGGTTCCATGTTCCCAACACAGACAGTCTGGGTTCAATCCCTGGTCAGAGAACTAGACCTTGAGTGCTGCAACTAAAAGATCCCATGAACTGCAATGAACTGCAACTGAGACCTGGGACAGCCGAATAAATACATTTTTTTGATTAATTAAAATAATTTGTGAATGATATTATAATTAGGATCTAAAATATTTCTTAAAAGAAGCAGAGATAGTTATGAAATTAACTCTCTACATTTTTACTCAGGGAAAGCCTCAGATCCTTTGATGGAAAATTGGAAATCAAGCATGCCCCCAAATCTTTCTAATACAGTAATAATATTCCCACTGGTAGACTGAGCAATTACCAAAAAAGATCATTAAAGGCAAGTTGTATGTCGGTGACTATGGTTACAAATATTCTTCCCTGTGTTTTCTCCCTATTATCCATCCTCCATGCCCATTTACTCGCAAACATTTACTAAACATCTTCTAAATGCTGGGGGCCATTCTTGATGCAGCCTGGGAGAATAGAACAAAACAAACTAAGTCCCTGTTCTCATGAAGCTTACCTTTTGCTAGGGAAAGTGAAAGTGTTACTCATTCAGTCGTGTCCAACTCTTTGCTACCCCCTGGACCGTAGCCCACCAGGCTCCTTTGTCCATGGGATTCTCCAGGCAAGAATACTGGAGTGGGTTGCCAGTCCTTTCTCCAGGGGATTTTCTGACCCAGCGATCGAACCCAGGTGTCCTGCATTGCAGGCAGATTCTTTACCGTCTGAGCCGGGGTAAACCCTTTTAGCAAACAAATTAACACGCAATGAGTCTGTTAGCCGCTGATGATAAAAAGACAAAGCAAACAGAGAAAGGTGATAGTGATTCCTGGGGGTCAGAGTTCCTACTTTGTATGTATGTTAGAGACGATATTTGAGCAGAGACGCGAAGGACTCGAGGGAGAGTATTCCAGGCAGAAGAAACAATATGCAAAGTTTTTGGGTGGTGGGAGATCTGATGTGTTCTAAAGACAAGAAGCTGGTGCAGCTGAAATGGAGTGAGAGGTATCTTAGTTTGCATATTCCCTGAGACAAGGACTTGGGCGGAAGCAGTTTCTTCTGGAAGTGGTCTGAGGAAGCACCAAGAGAGAGTGCCAGGGAGAGAGAAGGAAGCAAAGCTAACACTGAGGCATTAATAAGTGGGTTACTGGGACTACCCTGATGGTCCAGTGGCTAAGACTCTGAGCTCCCAATGCAGGGGGCCCAGGTTCCATCCCTGGTCAGGAAACTAGATCCCATAAGAAAAGATCCTACACATTGCAACAAAGATCAAAGATCCCACATGCCTCAACTAAGAGCTGGTGCAGCCAAATAAATAAATATTTTTTAAAAAATAAGTGGGTTACCATTGTGAGCTACTGAGGCTCAGTCCTGCTAGGGACCTCTGAGAGAATACATGAAACATGCCTCAGAACTACCCCACTGACCAGTCAGTAAACAGTATTCTCCAACTCCTGCCTCACTGCTGAAGATGGCTTCTGGAAGCTTCCCTGGAGGCCACAGAATACATCCAGGTAGGTGCACAAAGGCCGCTGGGGTGCAGGGCAGGGTCTATGGGCGACCTTGGGGGCAAGCCACGGGTGTGGGCAGGGCACCAGCTCTGTCTGCTGGTGAAAGCGTGGGAGTAGATGAGATCAGAGAGGAGGTGTGGCCCAGTAAGGCCTCGCTAAGAACTTTGGACTTCATTTTCAGCAAGACGGTAAGCATTTGGAGAATTTAGTCAACATGATCTGTTTCCATTTCTAAATAAAAATACGGTGATGGCTGTGGGGAGAACAGACAGTAGAGGAGTGAGGCTGGAAGCAAGGAGACCAGTTAGGAGGCCTTTGCAATAACATAGGCAAGGAATCATGGCAGTATGACCCAGGCTGTTAGCAGCCAGACGGCAAGAGGCAGTTGATTTCTCTATGTATTTAGAAGGAAGAGCACACAGAATTTGCCAATTGATCAGCTGTGGGGCAGGAGAGGTAGAGAGGAGTTGGGACTAAAACGGGAGAGAGGAGAGGAGAGGAGAGGTTTATTGAGATGGGGTGGGGTTAGGGAGGAGCGCTCTCGGACCTGCTCTATTTGGAATGTCTCTGAGTGGAGAGGTGGGCCAGGCATCAGGATATGTACACCCAGAACTTAACTCCTGCCCACATGACCCACAGTTTTGGCCACTGCCCCCTGGCCAGCCCAGTGCCTGCTCTGTCTTGGCGTGACGCTGCACGACGTCTCTAAATCTGAGCACTGCCTTCCTTACCCAACACATCTGAGCAGGTTCAATGTCTCCTTGGCTCTCATACGACTCCCTTCCCTACTCCTAAATCAAAGGATGATCGGGCAATTAGAATGTGTCCTATGGGCCAGGCGCCCTCCTTCCCTCCCTCCCCGCCGTGGCCAATGCCATGCTCCCCGTGTTCCCTTACACGCTGCTGGTCTGGTCCCTCCCTGCTTCCCCATCCCGGGAGATGCCCCCCAGCCACAGGCCCCCTGCTGAGGGGGACCCCCTGCACCCACCAGGTACAGGTGAGGTCTGTCCAATGTCGACAGTGCGGCAGTGGCAGCCCCACCCACAGCCATGAGCTTCCTCTTGAGGGGCTAAGGGAGTGCCTGTGAGCTCTCAGCCACTTCCCTCCCAGCCCTGGTGAGCTCCAAGTTGGTGATGGGTGGGTAGGGGAGTATGGAGGAAAGTCCCGTAAAAGACCCCACATGCCCCAACAGAGATCAAGGATCCTGTGTGCTGCAATTAAAACCTGGCACAGTCAAATAAATAAATAAAAAATTTTTTATAAATAAATAAATAGAAACTGTTTTTTAAAAAAAATGAGTTGGTAAAAACTGATGTTGGAGAAGACTCTTGAGAATCCCTTGGACTGCAAAGAGATCCAACCAGTCCATCCTAAAGGAGATCAGTCCTGAGTGTTCATCGGAAGGACTGATGTTAAAGCTGAAACTCCAGTACTTTGGCCACCTGATGCGAAGAGCTTACTCAGACCCTAATGCTGGGAAAAATTGAAGGTGGGAGAAAAAGGGGACGACAGAGGAGGAGACGGTTGGATGGCATCACTGACTCAATGGACATGACTTTGGGTGAACTCCAGGAGGTGGTGATGGACAGGGAAGCCTGGTGTGCTGCAGTCCATGGGGTCACAAAGAGTCGGACATGACTGAGCAACTGAACTGAACAGAACTGATATGCTCTTAAAAAAAAAAAAAAAAACAACAACAACAAAAAACCCCTACCTCCAAAGGCTTTCTTTGCTCCTTGTCGTGCTCACCAAGCAAGCCTCTGAGGATCAAGTTTCTCATGTGCCCTGGGATGTGGAAGAGAGATTTTCTATCAGTGCAAACAAGTTACTTTCTCCCTAGGAAGACATACCAATGCTAGCTTATGAAGTAAATAATCTCTAAAGCTCAGTATCTCAACACACTACAGGTTAACTTCTTGCCCACACCACAGTCCACACTGTGAGTCTGGTATCTCTGCTGATGGCCCTCTTCCACATGGTGACTCAGGCTCCCAGATTGTGTACTGCAGAGTCCCTCCCTTCCAGCACTTGGGACACTCTATGGCCAGGTCTGGAAGTGGCAGATGTCACTTTTGTCCACGTTCCATTGGCTGGAACTCAATCCCACGGTTCCACCTAAGAGCAAGTAAGGGAGCTGGGGCATCCGGTCTCCCACATGCCCAGGAAGAAGCAACAGGATTGGCGAGCCTCTCTCCAGTCCCTGACACAAAAGGTTTACCCCTCCTAGTGATGAATACTGGTACTTTGGTTTCGTCCTTGCTTTTGTTTATTCACTTAGTCATGTCTGACTTTTTGTGACCCTGTGAACTGTAGCCTGCCAGGCTCCTTTGTCCTTGGGATTTCCCAGGTAAGAATACTGGAGTGGGTTGCCATTTCCTTCTCCAGGGGATCTTCTCAACCCAGGGATCAAACCCCTGTTGCAGGTGGATTCTTTACCACTGAGCCACTGGGGAAGCCCTATTCTCTCATGACAGTTACAGTGTGACTCAACTTTGCCACACGTGATTGCTCCCAAAAGACTGAGTTTCTGAATCAGCAAAATTGAGGACCAAGCCATGCAGACCCAAAGCACAGTCAACCCTGGAAGTGCCTTCAACCACATCTCGTTTGGAACAACACTCGCCACCTGAGTCATCACAAAAGCCCAAGTACGTTACCTATGCTCTGTGTAACACGTCAATGAAGTGTGTCCTTAATTTACTTATTTCTAGGATCTCTGCCTCATTCCCCAGTAGGCCCTGGAATGTTACTCACGGCAAGGGAAGGAGCTGAGGAAAGTGATTCAAAAAGGAAAGAGGCAGGGACTTCCCTGGTAGTCCAGTGGTTAAGAATCCACCCGCCCATTCAGGGGACATGAGTTCGATCCTTAGTCTGGGAAGATTCCACATACTGTGAGGCAACTAAGCCTGGGCACCACAACTAGTGAGCCCACGGGCTGAGCCTACTGAAGCAGGCATACCTAAGGGCTGTGCTCCGCAACAAGAGAAGCCCCCTCAGTGAGAAGCCTGAACACCCCAACCAGAGAGTAGCCCTGGCTCACCGCAGCTAGAGAAAGGGCGGGGCACAGCAGTGAAGACCCAGCAAGCCAAAAATAAATAATTAATTGGGAGAAAAAGGAAAGAGGCCTCAGAGAAAGTTCCATGTAGTCAAGGCTATTGTTTTTCCTGTGGTCATGTATGGATGTGAGAGTTGGACTATAAAGAAAGCTGAGTGCAGAAGAATTGATGCTTTTGAACTGTGGTGTTGGAGAAGACTCTTGAGAGTCCCTTGGACTGCAAGGAGATCCAACCAGTCCATCCTAAAGGAAATCAGTCCTGGGTGTTCATTGGAAGGACTAATGTTGAAGCTGAAACTCCAATACTTTAGCCACCTAATGCGAAGAACTGACTCATTTGAAAAGACCCTGATGCTGGGAAAGATTGAAGGCAGGAGGAGAAGGGGATGACAGAAAATGAGATGGCTGGATGGCATCACTGACTCAATGGGCATGAGTTTGAGTAAACTCCAGGAGCTGGTGATAGACAGGGAGGCCTGGCGTGCTGCAGTCCATGGAGGTGCAGAGAGTCAGACACGACTAGACGACTGAACTGAACTCAGAGAAAGGGTGGGAAGATGAAGGCAGGAAGTAAGCTAAACAGTGATAATAAAAACCTGTACCGAGAAAGAGGAAGGGAAGTCAGAAGTGAAAGTCAGCTCAGAAGAAAAGGGGCGGCGGAGGGGTGTTGTGAACCACGGAAAGGATGAGAACTCCAGAGAGCTGGGAAATATGGGTGGAAGGAGGGAAGGGCGCCTTTAAGAACCCCCAGGGGCCAGCAGCCAGGGAACTGAGTGGAGCTGTTACTACGGTGCAGTTCGGCTCATTGGGCTCCAGGGAGCCTGAGCAGCCCCACTGGGAGCAGGAGGGGGAGCAGGAAGAGGTGGGGGGAGGTGCAGGGAAGAAAGGACCAGAGGAAAGGCAGGGATGCGCAAGAGGGAGGCGGAAAGCTGCCACTGCAGGAAAGAAGTCAGTCCCCTTGTGCTTGGCGTGCTAGGTTTTTACCTCCTGCAGACACACTCAAAGCTCCCACTTCTCAGTCTCAGTCTGAAATAAGCACACTTGCCCACCAAGAGGCCAAGGGAATGGGCGCCTTCCACCCATCCAAGCTGCCTGCGCCAGGGGTGGAGGTGGGGGTGGAGGTGGGGGTGGAGGTGGGGGGGATGGGGGGGGGCCCTTACCTGGAGCACGTGGTCGCACCTGGTCGCTTCTCGCCAGGAGTGCAGGCTGCTTCCTGGACTTCCTCCTGCTCCGTGGGAGAATTTCAGGGCTGGGGCCTGAGGCCAGGAAGTGTGAAGCTGCAAAGAGGGTGTGGGGGTGCAGGGGGCGGGTAATTACGGTAGTCAAGGGGGCTACTGCCCCAGGCGCAGCAACAGCCACGGAATCAGCCACAAGGGATCAAACTGGCCCCTCTTTCTGAGCTTCTTTGAATGCTGGCCTCTGTCTTCTGATTGCTAATACCTTTCAGATGGCTGGCGTTTAGCAGCTAGAGCATGCACAGAAGAGGGGGGTCAACGCCAGGTACAGGTGGGCAGGGCAGGTCTCGGAGTTTCCCCGCTCAGGACAATTTCTCACAGCTGGGCCTTCCCTCATCTGGCCAGCTCACTATCTCACTCCATCAGATCTGCTTCCATTTTTTTTTCTCCCTCTGTCCCCTTCTGTTTTCTCTTTTGTGTTTCCTCTTCCTTTTCTTCGTTCTAGGCCACACCTGAGATTTCTGGTGGATGTTACTGAATCTACAGGGCACATCATTAGAGAGCACCCCAAGGCCACCTCAAATGAAGGTTTCTTTCTTCGGGCACCTTGGGGAACTTTCTTCCATTTCCACTAAGCTGCCTCACTGGCAAACTCCACCCAGGCCTGCCAGTTAAAACGCACGAGTGACTTTACGGCTGTTAAAGTAATGGAAAGGAACAACTGAGATACACGCTGCAGTCTTAAAGTAATAGAGTTGAGGCTACAAGCCGCCTAGGAATCCCACCTCATCATTTCAGTTACATCTGAACAGTGTTGGAAAGGGTGCCATCTTATTTCAATTATCTCCACACGGGTTAATGCCCTTTCTAGGAATCCATTATCATCTCTTGGGTCCTTTTGGTGAGATTCACTGGATCTGGGAGGGCTTCCCTGGTGGCTCAATGGTAAAGGATCCACCTGTGATGCAGAAGATGCAGGAGACTCGGGTTTGATCCCTGGGTTGGGAAGATCCCCTGGAGGAGGGCATGGCAACCCACTCCAGTATCCTTGCCTGGAGAATCCCATGGACAGAGGAGCCTGGCAGGCTGTAGTCCATAGGGTCGCAAAAGAGTCCAATTTGACTGAAGTGACTGAGCACGCACCCGCTGGCTCTGGGGAAAGGAGATGACCGGTTGCCGTTTCTCCGGCCTGCCTCTCCAAGGCTTCAAAACCAAGGCCTGTAGTTCTCCAGGCTGCCTGGGACTACCACACAGGTTTGTGTCCCATTCTTACAGCTCTGCTCTGTTACGTTCTTCCTCTCTTTCCTCAGGTCCTTGCTCCTAGCGTCCCTAGCCCTCCCTTCGCTCCGATTCAGCTTATGTAAGTGACTCTTTCGCCTGCGCTCTGGAACACCTGCACTAGAAAATCCCCTCACCTTGCCAGAGCTCCAGCCCCAGTCTTGGCAGTCGTACGCTACTCTGGATGTTCCACTTTACCTTGACAGATACCAATCAGCAGGCTCCAGAGCTGGCAAGTCCCAGCTGGGTTCTGGCTTAGAAATAAACAGTCTTTTTTCTTCCTTTTGAACTTTTTATTTTGTTTTGGGGTATAGCCGATTAGGGCTTCTCAAGTGGTGCTAGTGCTGAAGAACCTGCCTGCTAATGCAAGAGACATAGAGACCCGGGTTCAGTCCCTGGGCTGGGAAGACCCCCTGAAGGATCTTCCTACTCCAGTCTTCTTGCCTGGAGATTCCCACGGACAGAGGAGCCTGGTGGGCTACAGTCCATGGGGTCCCAAGAATTGGCCACAACTTAGCGACTTCAGCACCGCTGCTGCTACTGCTACTGCTAAGTCGCTTCAGTCGTGTCCGACTCTGTGCGACCCCATAGACAGCAGCCCACCAGGCTCCCCTGTCCCTGGGATTCTCCAGGCAAGAATGCTGGAGTGGGTTGCCATTTCCTTCTTCAATGCGTGGAGGCGAAAAGTGAAAGTGAAGTAGCTCAGTCCTGTCCGACTCTGAGCGACCCCATGGACTGCAGCCTACTGGGCTCCTCCGTCCACGGGATTTTCCAGGCAAGAGTACTGGAGTGGGGTGCCATCGCCTTCTCCGTAAGCACCGCTACTACCCTACTATACCTTTGGTGCTTTTCTCCTCCATCTTCACTCTATTTCCTAAGATCCCCTGCTTTCCTACCCACCAGTTTGTGGGTGGAGCGTGGACATTCTCATCACTGTATATTTACCACTTGCCTTCATATCTATTCCTGTTCGTCTTTCCTGAAGAAGACACCACCCTGATCAGTTCGCCTTCCATCCTGTGTCTAGTTGGCAAACACAGACACGTCTGTACAAATATACACATAACAAGATGTTTAATCCTGCTCTTCCTGAGGCCTGCATGTTCACATGGAATCCCCAAAGGTGGGGAACAATGAGAGAGGTGCCATGCCTCTTACATCCTCACAGGCATCAGATCACTTGCAGGACACCTTGGGAGATTAAGAAGCCAATGCTGACTTAGTCCATCACCTGTCTCAATCCTACGAAAGAGAACCAAGGAGCGACCATTCCTTTGGAGAAACTTTTGATGCTTTGCCCTCTTTTCAAATCAGGCCTTGCTAGGGTTCCTCGGAGAGCCTGGCATATCTCGGGGACATATTGGAAATCAGTATGTAACACGTGCCAAAAATACAAAGGCAGGACTTCCCTGGTGGTCCAGCAGTTACGACTCTATGCTTCCACTGTAAGGGGTGCGGGTTGGATCTCTGGTCAGGAAACTAAGATCCCACGTGCCGCACAGTGCGGCCAAAAAATAAATAAATAATAAATACAAGGCAAAAGGCTTGAGGTGGTGAGGAAAGAGAAGTGCCTTAGAAGCAACATGAAAAAGTGTGAATTGCTCAGTCATGTCCACTTCTTTGCAACTCCATGGATTGTAGCCTGCAAGGCTCCTCTGTCCGTGGGATTCTCCAGGCAAGTACATTGGAGTGGGTAGCCATTCACTTCTCCAGGGAATCTTCCTGACCTAGAGACTGAACCTGGGTCTCCCGCATTGCAGGCAGATTCTTTACCATCTGAGCCCCCAGGGAAGCCCTAGAAGCAATGTGCATTTGCACAAGTAACTGTAGAGCAGTGACTTTCCTACCAAATGTGTCACAGGCTGGGAGGACATGACCTGGTGCCATCTTCCTAGGGACCTGGCTCGTGAGGCTTCTGCGTGGGAGGAAGAACTGACCCAGCAGAGGGGCAGATCCTTGAAGCTGAGAGCCTGAGTGCTGGAGGACTAAGCAGCCATGGGGCGGCCCATGTCCAGATTCATTGGAACAGCATTGGGAGGTTTTAGTGGGGAATGTCAGAGAAACCAGGAAACAAAACCTTGAGTAGAGTCAGTTTTCTAATCCAGAAACTCATGTGTGCATAGGAACCATTTTAGGGCTTTGTTAAAACACAGGTTCCCAGGCCTTGTCCTACCAGAGCAGGACCAGAGATTCATTTCAAAAAGCCTTCCTAGCGACTCTGATGCCTATTGACATTTCAGACATTGTTTTAAATTATTAGCGATCGTATTGCCAACTCATTACTTAACCTCATCTTTCGTTTTACCCTAGACTTGAGTGGAACTAGTTTACCCTGAATCTTAAAGTTTTAACATTGGAAGGCCTTGGGTTTTAGCAACTTCACCAAATGTCAAACCTGCTAATATTTCTGTTGTATGGAAATTACCCTCCTCTAATTACCCGTCTCCTAGTTTACCTCCTAGAATACAAATTTGTCCTTTTTTTTTTTTTTGTGGCCCTTCTCTTTGGTGACAGAAACCAGCAATATGACCAGTTAGATTGTAGATTCCCAGTGATTTTTTTCCCCATCAGAACCACTGCCCCAGTCAATCTCAAACACCTCTGACATTTATTTGCTCAACTCTTTACAAGCCAAGATCACACTCTCAGAACTAGAGACAAGTCTGCTTCTGATACCTCTGCTTTAAGAGCTTGGAGTTTAAAAAGCTAAGCCAGCCCAGCCTGTTTAATTGGAATTTAACAAGATTTTTGAATAGATACAGTGATTTCTTCACACTTCCAGAGCTGATCAGATAGAAACAGGTGTGACTAGAAGAGTAGAAACCAGGAGGGAGGGAATTCAGGGAGCCAAGGATTTAATCAGGGGCTCCGGTCAGTGACCTTTCAGATCCTTTTCCTCTTGAGATTCTGCCATTTTTTCCCTCTATTAAATGCATTCTTGGTTTTGGCTCACTGTTTCAGCCTGTTGAGAATGTTGTGGAATCCAGAGTTGCAAAACACACCTCAAGGACACTCAAGACAGTGGAGTACAGTTTATTACGCCAGCGGGTCCAAGGGGAATCAGTTTCCAACAAGGACCCTGATGTTTCTGAGAGGCCCAGTTTTATACCCCTGCTATGTGACTGGTTATATGTTAGCAACCTCCTTGTTGTATGTGACTGAGTTTTACAACAAATAGATGCTAGGAGGACAAACAATTAAGGTTAAAGGGGAGGGGCGGGGCAATGATTATACATCAAGGGGGGATGTCTTCATGGTTAACCTAACAGGGGCAGCCTGACCTCAACTACAATCCCTGTCAGTCATCTGCAGGGAGGGGAGTCTCCAGGGAGACCTGGTTTTCATTAGCAACAGTTTCTTCCTTTCAACCTTTCTTGGGCAAGGTTCAGGCCCAGTTCACATCCCGTCTTTAAGATGGATGACAGGCTTCAAGATGGAGTCTCTCCTGCTTTTCTCACACTGGCTCCAACAAAGACATTTAGGGGCTCAGTTTTGTCTTCTAGCATCTCAGTGATTCTCCCAGCGTTGATTCCTCCTCCAGTTTGCTTCACATACCTGTCAAGAGGTTCTTTCAAGCTGGTGAGAAAAACCTGGACCAGGGCAGACCATGAGTTGGCAGTATTACCATCAGACTCATTCCACAGACAACTTGTACACTGCCCCAGCTTACAATAGATACCTGTAACTGCACCCCAAAAAGAGGGCAGAAAGGGAGCAAGTACATTTGTTTGACATTGTCAGAGACCCAGAAAGGGTGTGAATTGGGGTCAGCATGGGATGGAGAAGCAGGAGGGTAGCAGGGTGGGATCTAACTGAAAAGAGGAACAGGGTCAACTTTTCTTAGTTTGAGGGTAGGAGGTGAGGGCATATCCAAGCCCAGAAAATTTCTTGGGTATACGAGTGGAAAGTTGGAGGATTTCATATCTGGGATGAGGTTATTTCTGGAGTCAAGAGGAAAAGTGAGTATAGGCTTGAGCAACTGGTTCTCCAGTTGAAAGAGTGTATTAGAGTTCTCCAGAGAACCAGAACCAACAAGATGTACATATATCCTAGAGTCAGAGTTATTTTAAAGAATTGAGTCACATGATTATAGAGGCAGGCAAGTCCAAAATCTTCAGGGCAGGCTGGTAGGCAAAAGACCCAGGGAAGGGTTGATGCTGTTGTTCAAGTCAAAAGGTGGTATAAGGCAGAATTCCCTCTTCCTTCTCTTAAAACCTTCAACTGATTGGATGAGGCCCACCTATGTCATTGAAAGTAATTTGCTTCACTCAGAGTCTACTAATTTCAGTGTTAATCTCATGTAAAAAAAATACATTCATAGCAACATCCAGACTTATGTTTGACCAAATATCTGAATTCTGTGACAGTTGTATCCAAGTTGACACATAAAATGAACAATTGTAAATAGTATTAATGATCTCATTTATAGCCATAGCAAAAACATGAGGAAATGTAGATAAAGAGAAGACTATCAAGTGTGGAGGGAATCCTCCAGATTCTAGGAGGCTCTTATTTTTAGTAGGTGTTCTGTGGATCCTGGGGTTTCTGATGGAGCCAGAGCTGATGATGACGGCACGGAAGAGTTATGGGGGAAAATCCACCCACCCCACCTTCAAGGAGAGTTACCATCAGCATAGAAGCATAGATCCTATGAAAGCAAACATTCTATATGCAAATTCTGATCTCAAAGCCCCAGTCAGTAACTGCTGGGGACCCACACTAGCCCCAGGGCACAGATGCTTTCAAGATAACAAATTATAGGACTTGCCTTTTCATTCTTTCTCCCTCCTCTATGTTTACCATGGGTCAAAGGCATATATACTTATTTCATTGAGATCAGTGTGGTTATTTATTTTCAAGGCTGCCATTTTTCAACAGAATTTCCAGTTGAACTTCTTTCTCCCACTCACAAGCCCAAGGTCTTTTCACATCCATCCTGTCTTTGGCAAGAATCCTTAGAGTATAGCCTTGGAGATATACCTAGTGGTAAGCCACCTGCTCTGGATTGAGGGTGGATCTATTCTTGTCATAGGCTTTGTGATCTGGACAAAGGAATTGAGTGTATGCCTGTCAGATTGTCAGGCGATACTAAATTTGGTGGACCAGCTGAATTCTAGCAGAAAATCATGCAAAATAAGGTCGAGCAATTGGGGAAAAACTGGCCCACAGGAAAGACAATTGGATGAAATTCAGAAGGACTATATGGACCTAGAATTCTAACTGTAGGAATGTGACTAGCTATGTGACCTTGCAATACAGAGACCAAGCCTCAGATATAAGAGCTGTGCAACACTCACGAGTTTCAGAGACAAAGGGACCTGTAGAATAAGCCATCCACCCCTCTCTCCACTACCACTTTATACGCATCAGATAAAAAGGTTTCTTCCAACTTTAAAAGGTTATGGTCCTCCAAGTTTATATCCTCTGAGCTTCCAGGTCCAGTTTCTGATCCTCTCCATCAGAATTCCTTGCCCCTGCCACTCTAATTCGCAGGACTGTGCTCAGCATCCTATGGTACTTCCTCCATATGCCTTGAGTTGCTTGTTGTTGTTCAGTCGTCAAGTCATGTCCAACTCCCTCGACCCCATAGACTGCAGGTTGCCAGGCTTCCCTGTCCTTCCCCATTTCCTGGAGTTTTTCCAGGTTCATGTCCGTTGCATCAGTGATGCCATCCAACCATCTCATCCTCTGCCGCCCTCTTCTGCCTTCAATCTCTCCCAGCATCAGAGTCTTTTCCAATGAGTCAGCTGTTTGTATCAGGGGGCCAAAGTGTTGCTTATCTTTCTGATTCCCAGGCTAGATTATCAGCACCTTGACAATGGAATCATGTCTTGTGTATCTCTGCATTTCCAAGGTCTGTCATAGAGCCTGGCACATAATTAATGATCAATAAATCTTGGCTGAATAATAATAAAAAGAAACCCCACATTTGCTTATGCATCACGGTTATCATATATTCTAACCCCCAATGTTCTCCTTTATACAGCCAAATTCAGTGTCTTTCTTAATATTGTAAAGGTCAAAAATTGAACACAGTTCCCCACATTTTTGACCAGCAAAAAATATAGGGAGAAAAACATACAATGTACTTGGAATTTTCCTTCTGATAAGAGAAGTTGAAGAATGCACTGGCTTATTCTTAAAGCTACATCACATTAAGCTGAAATACCAAGATATTTTCATGTAGATTTCTGCCATGCTGCAGCTCTCACATTCTGCATATGTGCAGTTGATCTTGAACCCCAAATGGAAGACTGTATATTTTGTTGGTTTGGGCTTAAGGTTAAATCCAACCAAAATCACTTTAAATTTGATGCTATCGGTGACTACATTAGCAATCCTCCCTGGCTTCAGGTCACAGGTAGATCTGACATGTAGATCTTTTCTGTTTTTATCTCCCCGTGTGACAACAATGTTGAAAGGGTTGGGACTCGACAAAAGCTCCCATGGTAACCACTCCCTTCCATGTTAACCCAGAATCACTCATAAAATTCATGAGTAATCAACCATAAGCTGATAAGTACACTCCAAAATACTGCCAGACATCTCCTATTTCTCTGTCTTATCCACAAAGATCTTAAGGATAACATTTTAAAAACGTTTTCTAAAGTACATACATACTTCATCGGCAGTAGCTCCTGAAATTTGCCAGCCAAGTAATCCATTAAAATAAATATAACATGGCTTGTATGGCAGAACTTCCTAGCATGCGTATGCTAGCTCTGGTGCCAATGGCATGCTTTTCTAGGTCTTCCAACCCCTGCCCCTTTTAAGTATATCTAATTTAGAGTGTCTCAGTGGTAAAGAATCTGCCTACCAATGCAGGAGATGCAGGTTTGGTCCCTGTGTCTAGAAGATCCCTTGGAGAAGGAAATGGTACCCCACTCCAGCATTCTTTCCTGGGAAATCCCATGGACAGAAGAGCCTGGTAGGCTACAGAACATGGCGTCACAAAAGAGTCAGACACGACTTAGTGACTAAGCAACAACAATTTAAATTATGGCCTGGCGTTAATACTGAGCTGACTTCCCATGGTTGGGATCCCATCTCAAGGCACATCCAGTCTTCCATGATCCCTCACAAATTACCCACTGTGACTACGAGATCAGAGGACAAGTTCTTTCACATCCTATGAAACAAACTTAGACTTGAAAACAAACTGTGGAGTGTGTGGCCTTAACAAGTGTGGGGAACTATTCACATTTAAGCGGCAAAGGTCTTCAGACAAAGAGATTGACTTTTAGTCAATTGATTGTCACCTGAGTGGCAGGATGAGGCAATGGGACAGGTTTCTGTCACCCTGAACTTCTTCAACTATTAACACAACCACCTGGTATGAAGCTGCTCTTCCTCATCTCAGGACACATCTTATGTTTTCCCCAGTTAATATGAAGCATCTACACCTGTTGCTATTCTTCTGGTCTTTTCTTTTTAACTTAACTATAGCTGATTTAACTATAATATTCCCTGGTGGCTCAGAGGGTAAAGCGTCTGCCTGCAATGCAGGAGACCTGGGTTCGATCCCTGGGTTGGGAAGATCCCCTGGAGAAGGAAGTGGTAACCCACTCCAGTACTCTTGCCTGGAAAATCCCATGGACAGAGAAGCCTGCTGGGCTACAGTCCATGCGATCGCAAAGAGTCGGACACGACTGAGCAGCTTCACTTTCATAGCTGCTTTACAACACTACGTTACTTTTAGGCTTCTGATGCTGTGATGCTGAACATCTGAAGGCCATGAATGGTACCACAGTATCAAGAGGCCAGGAATTTAGAAGATCGTCTAGGAAACAAGATGTCAGAATTTGAGACGGAGGCCACAGGACAGGCTCACTCTTTCCCTAGTAAGACCCCAGGCTGCTCGGTTACTTCTTGGTTCAAGAGGCCTGAGCGAAGAGGTGACAGGAAACCATCCTGATGGGAGAATGAGTTTTCCTCTCACCCCTACCATCCTTGTTCATATTATAAGCTTTGAAATGAGGTGGGAAATGGCCATGATTTTGTTTCCATAATATGTCAAAGAATGAGATCAGTAAAACACCCTAAGCTTTAGGATAGGCCAGGCTTTGTTTTTCCACCTAACTGGAACTCCAAAAAGCCATAAGCTTTCAAAAAGGGACCCAGTAACAAACTCATTTTATGGTACAGTATTAAAGTTTGGGTTTTAAAAAGGTAGCTTAGAGATAAAGTAGTCAAATTGCCTTCTTTATAGATAAAGAAACCGAAGTCCAGAGAGGTTCAATGACTTGCTGAAGGTCACATGGTTACTAAGGATGGAGTTGTTCCTTGAACCCAGAGCTTTGCAGTTTAGGACTCCCTTTAGGTTAACTTGCTTACTGCCCTTTTGCACACAAATTGTGGTTTCTCTATTACTCTTTATTTCTGCTCGTTTCAATTTGAGGATGTTTTTGTAGCCAGACAAGAGCGGAAGAGAGCAGAGTTTGAATAGTTCTGGCTTCTGCTAATATCATGCCACATTTTCTGAGAATGGGAATGTGGAAGATGGTAAATTTAGAGACAGAGAAGCCAGTAATGGGAAAACAGGGTTGGCGAGGACTGATTAGGTACAGGTGTAACACACAGAGACCAGGGAGGTCACGGCTGACCACAGATGGAGGCAGGCAGCAATGGAGTGCTACTGCTGAAAAGCACTCCAAAGTGATCCCGGGATTTATTTATAGAAGGGTGACATGCAACACCCAGGAAGCAATCATTAGGCTACAATCTACATTAGTCAGATCTCTATTGCAAATGATGCCCATTTTGTCACACTCTGAGTGTGAGAGCCCTGGAGGAGGGGGGGATATAAAGGGACAGGCAATCATTGCTTAGAGTAGAAGTGAAGGAATCCAGACTGCTGAAAGCAACCACTGCTCCTGTCCCACCTACTTCCTGACGGCTCTAGCAAGTAGGAGGAAAGAGAGGGAAGGGGGAGGGGAGTCATCCCAGCCAGAAATTTCCCTCCAAACTACTGGCCTCTCAGCATGGAATTTTAGACGCTGATTCTGTCTCCTCTCCTTTCAGTCAAGGTTAAGTTCCCCTGCCGGAGGTCTCTCTCGGCAAAGACTTGAAGGCCTAGCATCATCAGCTCTTATTGACTAAAGATGACTTCTTTACCCACACAGAGCTCGTACCGTGTAAGTTACCATTTCCACATGCCGTTTGGAGGGACTTCGAGAGCAAAGTGGTTGAGGAGATTCAGGCTCATCACTGGAACCTCATGCTGACCACAGCAGCCTGTGGCCTCTGTCTGATTTCTGACTTGTTTTCCACCTGTATGTAAAAGATTATCTTTTTTTTTTTAATTTCTTTTAAGGTTTTTCTTTTTTAATAGAAGTATAGTTGATTTACAATGGTGTGTTAGTTTGGTGTACAGCAAAGTGATTCAGTTATACACACACATTCTTTTTCAGTCTTTTCCATTATAGGTTATCAAAAGATATTGAATATAGCTCCCTGTGCTCTACAGTAGGTCATTGTTGTTTATTTTATATACAGTAGTGTGTATTCCTTCTCAGTCTTCAGCAAATCATTGTGGGCATCTACATCACTACTAACTTTCCTGCCTACGTGAACTGCATTACATAACGGCACACTGAGTGTGATGATACAGACATATCAACCTCAAAGCCTCAGCGTTAACTTCCTGAAGTTAAAGACACAGGATTCACCTGGTTTTAGACGTACCTTATGCCGTAACTCCATGTTTTAGAGAAAGGTGGTGATGTCTTTAAAACAATTCCCTGTCATGTCTTCTTTGCCCTTCTACAGAGATGTTAAACTTCATTTAATCTCTCCTGGAAAAAAAGGGAGGAAAGGAAAAGAAAGGCACACACAGGAGAAAGACCCTTGTCGGTATCGCGTGCTGGGTTCTTGCAGGCCAAGGACTGCAAGTATAAAGTCCTTGTGCCGGCTTTCCTCATCTCTCCCCAAAATAAATTTCCAGAAAAAGAAATAAATCAAAAGACAGTGTATTCCACCTGCAGCTGGAAAACTCGAGAAGCCAAGTCCCCAGAGGCTGATGCTGTGGGCCAGATGGTCCTTGCTTCCCCATAGGAGCGTGGGCTCTGCTTGCTCTTTCTGGGAGCAGGGCTCAGGTGCCCTCTCTTTAACAAAGTGACAGGGGCCAAGGAAGTGGGGAGTGTAGCAGAAAGTGGCCTAGTCCTTGGGCACATGCCACCTGACTCACAGAAGACCAGGTATGTCAACAGAAAGAGGTCATGAACAGTTGGGGACACCAGCTTTGTGGTCAGACTGACCTGGGATTGAATATCAACTCTGTCAATCCCTTCTCCCAGCCCAGGGTGAGCCTCAACTGTGTCCAAGGACAAAGCCACCCACCTTCCAGAAACTGCTGGTCTCCTATAGGATTAAACCGTGTCTGGTGTTTTTCACTTAATGCTCGTACAGCTTTCTATACCTACACACTGAGACTGGCCTTGACTGCTTTCTTGGCTGTACGGCATTCCACTCTATGGCCATGGTCACTATTGCCACTTCCCAAGAATGAATGTCCATGTGTTTATGACTTTTGCTTTGGAAAAACAATACTGTAATGAATATCCTTCTATGAATATCTATACACGAATACAGCTGGAGGAAAATTCCCAGAAAGTGAATAGCTGCAAGTGCCTTTATAATTTTGATGTTGTCAAATTGGCCTTTAAAAGTCCTTCCACTGATGTACCCACCCACTGGGTGACGTACCCACCCAACGATGCCCAAGGAGGCTTCTTTCTGAAGGTGGAACAATGGGCATGAGGGTGAAAGAACTAACAACGTCCTTTATTATTCTTTGACTCTCTAACAAAGCATCACTGGTACTACTTCTGGGGTCCTTGGGCGCTGACTCCACTGAGAGCCCAGCTGTGATTTTCCATCTGCCAGAAATCTGGACTTATTTTTGGCAACTTGGTGACATGCTCCCTACACGTCCGGGAGATTCTCAGCTTCCCTCCACAATGACCTATTTGTGGCTGAATATTTAGCTGTTCCTTCAATCCTGATGTCTGGTCTACAATCTATTTTGAGATTTGATAGGTTGTTTTCCAGCAAAAACTGTGGGTGCAAACACCAAAATATAATCTTATACCCTGTTATCTGTCTGGGAAGGGTTCGTGGATAAAACATGTTTTTATTTTTATTATTTAATTTTCAAACTTTTATTATGGGAAATTGCAGTTATATACAAAGGTAGAGAAGTAGTATAATGAGCCCCTATATACCTACCACTCAGCTACAATGATTAGTTCATGACCCATCTTGTTTATCCAAAACCCTACCAATTCCCCACCTCCTACATTATTTTGAAGCAAATCTCAGACATCTTATCATTTCATTCTTAACTGTTTCAGTGTCTACCCCTAAAATGTAAGAACTTTAAAAATATTCATATTACCATTACACCTAAAATAATTAACAATATTCTTTTAAAATAAACACAGATAACTCAGTCAGTGTTCAGATTTCCAAATGCCTCATAAAATGATTTAAACAGGATTTTTAAATGTTAGAAAAACAAATATTGAGGACCAGGAGGTCTGAGTTCAAGTCTTAGCTCTGTCCCTCTCTCCTTGGGAGACTTTAGGTAATTCTCCTGACTCCCTTTGCTTCTGTTTTGTGGGCTTTGAGGGCTGGAAAAGACCAATCTGGGCACTTTCAGATGATGCTAATGATTTGAGGAAACAGAAAAAAATGGCAATAACTAAAAGTAGAGTCAAGTTTGAATTTCTATATAATCGTGACCAGATCAATAAGTGTCTGCTAAATTCAATACAATTTACAAAATCTGTCTACTTTCATCCCCATGAAAAAGATATGTTAGGGTCCGGGGAGCCCTATCTTTTCCTCTTGGCAGACAAGTGCTTTTCAAAATGAAGTAGATATAAGAGGTTCCTTTCATTTTAAAGCACATAATCTTAATACAGTGTTTGTTTAAAACCCACAGATACCCTTTAAAATATCATGTTCTTAGGAGTCTGGAAACAGGTCAAGAAGGAAAGGAAGAAAGAAGATAGACTTGTCATTGGTTCTGGGAGTCAAGTGATGCCTTTGGGAACTCTGTTATCCAGTGAGATAATACATGCATGAATAAATTATAAAGTGCCATAAATCTGTGATTAGAAAAATGAGGGTCTCCAGATGGTCTTAAATCACTCCTAGCATTTTCCCCTTTGAATTTCTACAACCAGCAATCAGGTTTCTCTTCTCGAGAAAAACTCTCTTTAAAACCCAAGGCGATAAGGAAGAGGAAAGGGAAAGAGACAAAGACACATATTGACGGGGAACTGAAAACGGTGCTAAAAACTCCTGAAAATCTTTTTTTTTAAAAAGACCATTGCACACAGCTTTTCCTCACTCTGTGTATGTGCGGGGGCACAGGAGGTGATGGTGATCATGGTGTGAAAGGAGGGAAGGAGAAATGAAGAAGACTCTGCGTTTCTCATCTTGGTTTGAAGGCAGAATGGAGAACTTCCTGAGCAGGTGGCTTGCAGCTGTCAGGAAACCTGTGTGTCTCTATCTTCTCAACAAGGGGGATCCTTTAGCAGCAAAACAGCTTGGGAAGGCTGAGGGGCGGGCACCTTTTCTCTCTTTTGAAGACAGCAGTGCTTAGGGTTTGCAGAGGCTGGATTTCTGCTGTTTGAACATCTACATCTGCCTTTCACCTGAACAACCAGTGCCTACACCTGGAGTTGTGATACCTGTTTCCCTTAAGCGTACAGAAGACCCTGACCAGCTATCCTGCTGTTGAAGGGTGAAGAGTCTACCACTCCCTGTCGGGTCAGGGAGGGAGAGAGAGATTGCATATGGGTGGGGTGGTGGCGGTGAGGAACTGGAGAGCTGAGCTTGGAAGAACCCAGCTGGATTTGGTGTCTAGCTGCAGGACCACTGTCCTTGGCTGCCCAGGACTGGTCAGAGCAACACGATGAAGATGCACAATCACCTTGGCAACCAGCTCACAGGCAAAGCTGTTACTTGGCAATCCACCTAGACCTCTCCCCCTCCCCACCCCGCCAGCTACACTCTGTTTCTCCCACTGCAGCTCACACACAACTCTTTCTCCACTTTGTTATGCCTCAAACATCACAGGACTCTTGGTGTGTGAGGAAGTGAGGAAAAATGAGGAAAACAGAGATCCAAGACATAGGGAAAGAGAAATAATCTTCTAAACATAGGTGGGAAGGACCCCTGTGGTTTGAATGACCTCCTCTTTCTGGTGACTGGAGATAGATTGAGGTCAGGGAGAGAGAGGGGGCAATGAATAGCAAAGCTGGACAATTGGGCAGTTTATTTGCTCACTGTTCCCAGAAACCATGAAAACTGAGCAAAATTAGAGGCAAGAGTTTATTCCCACTTCTACTTTCCTTTCTTCCCCCTCCCTGCCTCTTTTCTAAGGGCCTGTTGTGGACACTAAGACTTCCCTGGTGGTTCAGTGGGTAAAGAATCCGCCTGCCAATGCAAGAGATGTGGGTTCAATTCCTGGGTCGGGAAGATCCCCTGGAGAAGGAAATGGCAACACTCCAGGATTCTTGCCTGGGAAATTCCATGGACAGAGGAGCCTGGAGGGTTACAGTCCATGGGATCGCAAACAGTTGGACAGGACTTAGCAACTAAACAACAACATCGTGGACACTTGCCATAAGGACTTGTGTCCATATGGGTCCTATCCAGTGGGCGCTGGCCTCTTCTCTTTCATTCATTCATTCAACACACACTGAGCACCTGACTTTGGGTCAGCATCATGCTGGGCTCTGGGGCTGCAGAATTAAAGATAGATATTATCTCTGTTCTCTTAGAATTTACAGTGTTTAGCAGAGGGGGCTGACTGAGGAAAAAACAAGCAGGCAGACTAATACAAGAATTGAAAATTAGAATAAAAGTCTCATGATTTTTATTTTTAACCACAAATCAAGGGCTTGTGGTTAAGGCTAAGAGGAAAGGGCTTGCTTTTTGCTCCATTGTCTTTATTTTTCAAATATTTTATTTGAGCCTGGCATGTTTTTGTTTTTTTTTTGGCCTGCTCCACATAGCATGTGGGACCTTAGTTTCCTGACAAGGGATCGAACCCACAGCCCCTACAGCAGAAGTGTGGAGTCTTAACCACTGGACTGCCAGAGAAGTCCCTTTCAAATATTTCATTTTTGAAATATTTTTAGGCAGAAGAGTTGAGCTCTTACACACACATATACACACCAGGCTTCCCTGATAGCTCAGTTGGTAAAGAATCTGCCTGCCATGCAGGAGACCCCAGTTTGGTTTCTGAGTCAGGAAGATCCCCTGCAGAAGGGAAAGGCTATGCACTCCAGTATTCTGGCCTGGAGAATTCCATGGACTGTATAGGCCATGGGGTCGCAAAAAGTCAGACACAGCTGAATGACTTTCACTTCACTTCAGACATCTACAAACACCTGATATCATCACCCCAATTAAGATAACAGATGTATTCACCACCTTCCAGAATTTTCTCGTGTCCCTTTTGTGTGTGTGGTAAGAATACTTATTGTGAAATCTATCCTCTTAATAGCTGTATTTTGAAGTGCACAATTCTGCATCGTTAACCACAGGTAGTTTGTCCTAGAGCAAATCTCTAGAAGTGATTCATCCAGCAAAACTGAAAGTTTGTACCCACTGAACAGCTCATCTCCCCTACCTCCAGGCCCTGGTGACCACTACTGTATCACCTCCTTCTATGACTTGATTTTCGATAAAGTGGAATCATGCGACATTTGTCCTGTGACTGTGTAGATGTGTGCTCAGTCATGTCTGACTCTTTGTGACCCCATGGACTGTAGCCTGTCAGGCCCCTCTGCCCATGGAATTCTCCAGGCAAGAATACTGGAGTGGGTTGCCATTTCCTTCTCCAGGGGATCTTCCCGGCCCAGGGATTGAACCCATGTCTCTTGTGTCTCCTGCATTGGCAGTAGGATTCTTTACCACTAGCGCCACTTGGGAAGCCCGTCCTATGACTGGCTTGTTCATTTATCCTCCAGGCCCATCCATGCTATTGCAAATGGCAAGATTTATTTTCTTTTGCTTTTTTAAGACTGAATGATGTTCCTTAGTAAACACATATCACATTTACTTTAATCCATTCATCCGTTGATGGACTCTTAGGCGGTTTTGCATTGTGGCTGCTGTTGTGAAGGCTGTTGTGAAGGCTGTTGTGCAGTGAACATGGGAGAATAGGTATTAAATCCTTGCGGATGCAGCAAAAGCAATGCCAGGATTAAAGGGTCAAGGAAGGCCTTTATGAAGAAGAGTCATGCAAGCCAAGACCTTAAAGGCGCTTGGGAGTGAGGGAAAGAGGTAGAGATTGTGCCCAGTAGGGGAACTCCATGAGGGGCTGGAGAGACAGGGCCGCCTGGGCATTGTTGGAGGAACAGGAATTCGATCAGCATGTCTTCAGATAAGTCTGTAACTTAGGCAGATGGGGATCAATAAGAAAGGTCAGATGAACTAGGACCTCAGAGGTCGTGGAAGGTGTTTGGATATTATATTCTTAGTTCTGTAGCAGGCCACTGGATGGGTTTCAGCTTGAGAGTGGTCTAATCAGACGTATATTTTAATTTCAGTAGGACTTCCAGTACAGATCAGACGGTGGGCGTCAGAGAGGAGGGACATAGACCCCTAGGTAGGTTATTGTGATCATCCAGGTGAGAGATGATGGGGGCCATGTGAAAGAATACACGATGCATTCACGAAGCAGGACTCTGGTTTTAAGTCCTTTTGAGCTTTGTTTGTTTATCCTTTTAGAAGGAAAAATACAGTACACGAGAAAACAAAGCAGCGAGGAGGCAGGCATATCCTGACACCCACTTCCTGTGGGACCTTTGCAAGTTGCCCAAACTCATGTACGGAAAATGAGAGTGCTTCTAAAGACTGCATGAGACAATTAATCTAAAGCAATTAGGGTGATGCAAGATATACAGGGGGCTTCCCGTGTGGCTCAGCTGGTAAAGAATCTGCCTGCAATACAGGAGACCTGGGCTCGATCCCTGGGTTGGGAAGATCCCCTGGAGAAAAGAAAGGCTACCCACTCCAGTATTCTGGCCTGGAGAATTCCATGGACTGTACAGTCCATGGGGTTGCAGAGCTGGACACGACTGAGCAACTTTCACTTTCAAGATATACCGAAAATGCTCAAAAAGTGGAAGCTACTGTGATTGGTCATTGAGAACTCCAAAGCAAGCAGCCTAGTTTTTGATCAGGTAAAATTATCAGGGGGTGAGCATAGGGAGTGCTTTCTTTGGACTCAATTAAAATATAGATCTGTAACAAAATGGGAAGACAATCTGTACTTATGGTAAGAGTCCAAAGGGAATTAATAATGCAAGATGTTTTAGGAATTTGGACATACAAGCCACATGGCAGAGAAAGTACATAATGGTCACCAAGAACATAAGTTTTGGCTGAGCAATATTCCACTGTGCATATATGTCACATCTTCTTTATTACTCAGCCATGAAAAGAATGAAATAATGCCATCTGCAGCAACATGAATGGACCTAGAGATGATCACATTAAGTGAAATAAGTCAGAGAAAAGTAGATATCATATGATATCACTTATATGTGGAGTCTAAAAAAAAGAAACAAATGAATTTATTTACAAAACAGAAATGCACTCACATATAGAAAATAAACATATGGCTATCAAAGGGGATAGTGATAGGGAAGGGGAAGGGAGAGGAGAGATAAATTTAGAGTTGGGGTTAACAGATACACACCACTATGTATAAAATAGATAAATCACAAGGACTTACTGCATAGCACAGGGAACTATATTCAGTATCTAATAATAACCTACAATGGGCTTTCCAGGCGGCACTAGTGGTAAAGAACCCACTTGCCAATGCAGGAGATGCAAGAGACTCAGGTTCAATCCCTGGGTTGGGAAGATCCCCCCGAAGGAGGGCTTGACAACCCACTCCAGTGTTCCTGCCTGGAGAATTCCATGGACAGAGGAGACTGGCAGGCTATAGTTCATAGGGTCACAAACAGTTGGAATTGGAAACAACGGAAGTGACTTAGCACGCAAAAAGAACCTGAAGAAAGTTGAAATATATGACTGCATCTCTGTCCTATATGCCTAAAACTAACATAACATCATCAGTTAATGACAATTCAATTAAAAAATAGTCTGAAAAAAGAATTTAGATAGGGAACCAACACCAGGAAGAGAGCCATCACCAAAGACAACTTTGTTTTGTATAAGAAAGACTTCTCAGACTGGCAAGGCAAACGTTCACCAAACATTTGCTCGGCCTATCTCCCTGTGAACTGTCTTCTTCCCCTTTGAAATCCCAGACCACTACCCCCTTCTCCTTAGCTCAGAAGAACATTAAAAGAAAGAGAGAGAGAAACAAGTTTTGAATCTGGATTTTGAGTCGTAGCTGTGTGAATCCATTGTCTCTGCTACAGAAATGGTGAATGGCCATGCTGTCCGCATAGGGTCATGGTGAGGCCGTGCAGGTCATGGTGAGGTCATATTATTAAAGGGCTTGCTTGGCACGATGCCTAGGACCTAACAAGGACTTGATCAACAGAAGCTGCTGCAGAAATGCATGCTGATGTGCTGGGGGTTAGAAGATCCATCTCTAAGGATGGTAATGCTTTGCTGCAGTGACAAGGACATCACTGAAAAATAAGAGTCCATTTCCACTGTGCTTCTCTGACCCTTAGTAGGACTATTACTTTGCTAGGGCTGTTGTAACGGAGTTCCACAAATTAGGTGGTTTTGGGAACAGAAATGTATCTTCTCAGGGTTCTTGAGGCTAGGAGGCTGAGATCAAGGTGGTGTTGGTTCTGCCTGAGGTTGTGAGGGAGAGCCTGTCCTCACCTCTCCCCTCGTTCTGATGGTCTGCTGGCCATCTTTCTTGGTCCTTGACTTAGAGATGAATAACCCTCCTTGTTTTGCACCTCCGTCTTCACATGTCGGTGTTTCTGCATTCAGATTTCTTCTTTTTTTTAAGGATACCTGTCAAACTGGATTAGGGGAGGGGACTTCCCTGGTTGTCCAGTGGTTAGGGCTTTGCACTTTCCACTGCTAAGGGCGTGGGTTCAGTCCCTGGTCAGGGAATTAAAATCCTGGCATGTGGCATGGTCAAAAATATAAATTGGATTAGGGGACCAGTTGATCACGTGATCATCTGAAAAAACTGTTTCCAAATAAGGTCACATTCCTGGGCGGTAAAGACTCTGCCTGCCAGTGCAGGAGACTTGAGAGACACTGGTTCGATCCCTGGGTCAGGAAGATCCCCTGGAGGAGGAAATGGCAACCCACTCCAGTATTCTTGCCTGGAGAATCCCAGGGACAGAGGAGCCTGGTGGGCTACAGTCCATAGGGTCACAGAATCAGGAGCACCCTGGGCCTTAGGACTGCAATATCACTTTGTGGGGGACACAATTCAAATCATAACAGTCAATATACCAACACTGTTTCCTTGTCAGATGAAGAGACTAGTCTAAGCCTCCACAGCTAGTGGGAAGATTGGGAAGGCAGGAGGGGACCTGAGCTGATTTTTCAGAGATGAGCTCTACAAATCATGCTACCTGGGAGAGGCCCATCCTCACTAAATCAAATGCTTCCAAATAGGCAGCAGCAGTTTGCTTATAGGCAAACAACAGCCATATCCATGTCTCCACTACAACATTTGTAGCAGCCCCTATACCAACGAGCAAGCATCCACCCTGCTTTCGATATGCTGTGTCTCAAATTTTGGGGGGATTCAGCCTTGACGTTACACCACTGGGCCACTGTGAATATTGCCCAGGTTGTGCACTGCACAAATCTGGAGGGTATCATTTACATGATAGTCTATTCTGGACAAAAATATGCAGCAACCCTGAGACCACATCCAGTCCCCACACTGTACTTCTCAACTGCGTTTTTCCATCTCCCAGCTGTGTGTTTGGGCTTAGTAGTGGGACTCAGCAATGTGCGGGTGTGCCTATGTAAATAAAGGGAGAAGAAAAAGAAGAGGGAGAGAAGGGGAGAAAGAGAGACAGACTGGAGGGAGGAAGGGAAGAGAAATGAGAGATGTAACAGATCCCAATAGAATAGTCTGTATACAACCCTTGAAAAGGCTAACAATAGGAAAAATAACATTAAGTTCTGATAGTTCCTAGAAGAAAATCCATTAAATTATGGAGAAGTCAACCAGCGGCTTAGCAGTGGGCAGAACACTTGTGCTAATTATAAAGGGATAAAAGAGAGTGACAGTGAAAAGCAAAGCTTCACTAACATGTACTTGAAGGCCATGTGCAGGACATAAAACTGAGACAGATTTTCAGATCAAGTCTGGAGCTGATGCTTGGAGTCTGGCCTCATTTCAAGCCGAAACATTTCAATGTTGAAGCAGGAAGGTGACGAAAGATTGAAGGATGAAGCTTCAGTGCAAGGAAGAACATCTTCCTAATTTTTACAAGCTGGTATGTCACTTGTAGGGCTTCCCAGGTGGCACAGTGGCAAAGAACTCACCTGCCAATGCAGGAGACACAGGAGATGTGGGTTCGATCCCTGGGTCAGAAACGGCAACCCACTCCAGTATTCTTGCCTGGGAAATCCAATGGACAGAGGAGCCTGGTGGGCTACAGCCCATGGGGTTGCAAAGAGTTGGATACAACTGAGGGACTGAGCATGCACGCATGTTACTTATGCTATATAACCAGCATGCTCACTGCGATTTGAGCAAATCACAGCTAGAAAGAAACTATGCCAAATGTAATTAGTTGGTGTTTCTCTTCTTTGGATGGTAGGGTACAGTAGAGCCCCTCCTTATTTTCTCCTCCTCCTCCTCCTTCTTGTTTGTTTTCCTCTTTTTTCTTTTTTGCATTTTCCTCAATGAAAGTAATTTCTTAAAGGAAAGAATCTGTTTTTTAATTGAAGTTCTTTGTGTAGATAAGGTAGCATACCACATTTTTTTCCTCTAAAATGGCTAAAAGCTATTGTGTGATTTAGTTTCAAAAAAGTGTTCAGCATCAGAAGAACTGGGTTATTCTAGAAGGAAATGTACATGCTGGAATATGTAATATTCAGGAAGATGAATCCACACTTGGCCCCCAAAACAGCTGAGGATAGATTTTATTTTTGCTTAGTCCTAATTTTAGTGTATATGAAGCTCAGTCTTAGGGGCTAGAAACCAAATTCTCAAGCTTGGATAGCCAGAGTACTTTCTGAAGGCCATTTTATTTTTATGACCATTTGGTTCAGAATTAATGAGAACTACTTTGCATAGATATCATTTTATATTCTAAACAGTACCTTTTGGGGATTCTTCCACTCACCTTGTAGATATAGATTATCAAAGTTGATTTTTTTTTTGTTCCCAACTCATTACTGTTCTAGTCTATGAACCTCAGAGATAATTATCTTTTAAGGTCCACAATTTTAGAACATTTATCAGGTTATTAAAGCCACCAATTATGGTATAAAACACCCAAGGAATTTTGAGACTGTTGGAGGGATTAAGAAAACCAACTTCAAAGATTCCATTGGGGAGGAAGGAGCACATGGGATGAGAAAAGCTTCTTTGTCCTGGTTGAGTCCTCGTATTTTTACATCTTTTGAAATGTTCCTTTTTTCTTCTAAAAGAAGAGATAATTCTTCTTGTGAACAAGATCCTCAGAAGTCAACTGATGACTCTAAAATTTCAGAGACATCTTCATGTCCCCAACGTCTATTAAACCACTAAAATGATTTTTGATCCCTCCAGGTGATGCAGTGGTAAAGAATCTGCCTGCTGAGGCAGGAGACGCAGGAGATGCAGTTCAATTCCTGTGTCGGGAATATCCCCTGGAGAAGGAAATGGCACCCCACTCCAGTATTCCTGCCTGGAAAATCCCATGGACAGAGGAGCCTGATGGGCTACAGTCCATAGGGTTGCAAAGAGTTGGATACAACTGAGTGAGCACACACACAAAAAGCACACGGTAATGGAAATATATTGGCAGAGATGGAGAACCTTATGCTATAATACAGATGGTGAAGATCTTTGTTGGTCTGGGAGCCACAGTGCCAGATACATTAACTCCATTCAAAAACGTCTTTGAACGGCCATCTCAGTGGTTGAGTCTCAGGGCTGAAGGAAGCCAAAAGAATTTCCATTTCACTTGGTAGACTGAGCGACTTTCACCTTCAAACATGTTCTAAAAATACAGAGTCTATTTTAAAAGAGAAAAAACAGGTCTTATATGGCACACTGCCAAAATTGAGGGAAATAAGGGACGAAAAGCTAAGGAGGACCCTCCCCTCCCAAGGTAAACCCCCTGTTACAAACCTCAGTGATAAGAATGTGAGTTAGTGTTAGTTGCTCAGTCGTGTCCGACTCATTGCGACCCCATGGACTGTAGCCCTCCAGTCTCCTCCGTCCATGGGATTTTCCAGGCAAGAATACTGGAGCAGGTTGCCATTTGCTCTTTTCACATTATCTCCACCTCATTTGCAGGAGGAATGAGGTTCCTGAGGCAGGACTTTGTTTCCTCCTCCTAAATAGTAGAGAGATGGAGGCACGGGGGAAATAGAGAGGGGTGGTTGCAATCCCAGCCACTGAGCAGGAGGCAGAACTGTGGACATCACTGCTTTAGGGGCCGCAGCCCAATCGGTGGTGCAACACCCTTGACGCAGTAAGTGTCAGCCTGCAGTCAGTGATGCTCATGGAGACAGGTCTTCTGCTGCCTCCAGACCACTGGAACCACCATCAAGTCATAGAGACACCCTGCAGAAAATCCTTTTCCACTGGCATTCTTTATTTACATATTTTCCCCTTAAATTTTATTTATTTTTGGCTGCACAGGGTCTTCACTGTTGCTAGGGCTTTCTCTAGTTGAGACGAGCAGTGACTACTCTCTAGTTGCGGTTCTCAGGCTTCTCACTGTGGTGGCTCCTCTTGTTGCAGAGCATGGGTTCTAGGGGCACGGGCTTCAGTAGCTCTGGTGAACAGGCTTAACTGCTCTGCAGCTAAGCGGGTCTGATCCTTGGGTTTGGAAGGTCCCCTGGAAAAGGAAATGGCAACCCACTCTACTGTTCTTGCCTAGGAAATCCCATAGACCGAGGAGCCTGGTGAGCTACAGTCCATGGGGTCGCAAACAGTTGGACACAACTGGGCATGCACACGCTAACCAAGGCAGGTGGATTCTTATCCACTGCACCATCAGGGAAGTCCTCCACTGCCTTTCTTTTCGAAGGCTGTGTTCCAAGATTTAGTCCCAGACTCATATCTTCTGATCACGTCTCGCTAGTCAGTAGGTCTTCACATAGGCCATTGAATTCTTCCATGAGATTGTAATATGTGTACAGCAGCTAGTACATGCCAGGTGCTGTTTTAAGTACATGGACAATATGAACCCATTTTATCTTCACAGCAGCCCCACAAGGTGGATATTACTAGTATCAGCCTCATTCGCTGAGGGGGCAAGTGAGGCTCAGAAAGGATAAGTATCTTGCCCAAGGTTATACCACTGGTGAATGGTGCCAAATTTGAGCTCAAGCTGTCTGAGTACAGAGTCCTTGCTTATAACCACTAAGTTATGCTGTCATCAACTAAAGCTTGGCATCTCGTTCACAAAAAAACATGAAAGGAGGGATAAGGGTGAAGGGCCTCCAAGTCCCCTCACTCCAGACCAACTCTGTCTTGTGGTCCAGACTTTTTCAGCAAGAGGTGAACTCCTCCCCTCTGAGCCACCCCATGCCTGCCTTCCCTCCAGGGTCGAAACCTCATGGTGTTACACACACCTGCCCCTGCAGCAGCTGCTGCAGAGTTCAAACCTGCTCACTGGGAGAAATGAAACCTACTTCCTTGGCTTTGTTCTCCAGTGGTGACCCTAAAAACCAGCATTAGACTCAGCAGAAGGTATTGTTCTCGGCACGTTAGTTAAAAACGATACCTGTTATGAGTCATACACACAGAACAGATTTGCGGTTGCCGAGGGGGAGGCGGAGGGGTGGGTTGGGGGTTTGGGATTAGCAGATGGAAACTATTTTACATAGACTGGATAAACAGCAAGTCCTACTGTATAGCACAGGGAACTATATTCAATATCCTGTAATAAACCATAATGGAAAAGAATATGAAAAAGAACATACATATAGATGTATAATTGAATCACTTTGCTGTATAGCAGAAACTAGCACAACCTTGTAAATCAACTAGACTTCCATAAAATAAATTTTTAAAAAACGATACCTGTTCCGATTGGCGTTAAGACCTCAGACTGGGACAATGTTGTCCATTGTCCTTTGAAATCATCCTGTGACCTTGATCTAGATAAAAGACATCAGCAGAAGTGTTGAGACAGATGATCAAATCACATAGCTAGGTGAGTGAGTCTTCAGGTCAGTGCATACAAATCACCTGGAGATCACGTTAAAATGCAGATTCTGATTTGATGGCTCCTGAGATAACCTCTAAGCCCTTGGAACATCAGTCTGGTCAGTGTTGTTGTTTACTGGTTTACCTTGGGCCCTGCTGGATAATTTATGCCAATAGTGTGATGTATGATGAAGACCTTGTCTGACCTCTGGAGGCTGGGTAACTAAGGTCAGCTATATGGGTGTTTCATGCCCACTTGACTGACCCTCTTTCAAGTCAAGTCCCTGGACACTAAGGCTCTGGTCAGCTTCCCTGGTTAGCAATACTTCTATTGCTACACAGATTTGCTGGGAGAATTAAGCACTGTTTGTACAAATCCATGAAGGGAGGACCACTGGAAACTATCTCACCTCTCCTGAACTCTGTCCTACCTTTTACTTCTGTTGATTTTTGTTGTATTGTTCAGTTACTAAGTCATGGCCAACTCTTTGCCACCCATGGACTGCAGCATGGCTCCTCTGTTCTGCACCATCTCCTGGAGTTTGCTCCAATTCATGTCCATCGAGTTGGTGATGCTATCTAACCATCTCATCCTCTGCTGCCTCCTTATCCTTTTGCCTTCAGTCTTTCCCAGAATCAGGGTCTTTTCTAGGTCAGAATACTGCAGTGCAAAGCAAACTCATAGGACCTTCCAGTCACAGGCTCCCAGTCCTTCTCACCCCAACCCTGGCAGGGACAGAAGCTTTTCTCCTTGAAGGTAGCTGGACTGAAAGGCCCTGCTCGTTTCTTAAGATCAGTGGTGTTTCTCTTCTCTCTTCCAGGTGACATTAGTAACAAGGAGGGCAGGGGACCCTTAGGATTCTGGTCTCCCATTTCTTCAAGTTAAACTTGCCTTCATTCATTCTGTAAGGCTCTACCTTTAACCTGTACTTACTTCTGAAATGTTTTAACTGTTTATTTCCATTACTTCCAGAATATGTTTCCTTTTAAAAAAAATTACACTTGTGATATTGTTATTTATAGTAAGAAACATACATTAGGTCTCCATCCCTGTTGCTGGCACACAGCTCCTAAAGCCCCGAGGATTTCCTAAGAAAAAAGAAGAACAGGAGCATCTTTGGTTCTACCATTTGCTCCTTTGTCATCAGTTTCTGAAATTCTGAAAGACCTCCAGCTCCATAAAGGTGGAAGAAGTATCTTATTATTCATAACAAGCCCTTTTCAAGCACACTAGAATTTATGTTAATGAGGTAGTTTTGGAAAGTCACTAAGGATGGGGGGCTGGTTGTTAAGGGAGTCAGCCAGGTGATTAGAGGGTTGGAAATTTGAGTCTCATGCCCCAGTCTTCTGGGGAGTGTGGAGGGAATGGCTAGTGATAGAATCATACTTACGTAATGAAGCCTCCATAAAAACCCTAAGGGACATGGTTTGGAGACTTTCAGGGTTGGTGACTTCGCACGTGATGCAGTGGTAAAGAACTGTCCACCAGTGCAGGAGACCTGGGTTTGATCCCTGGGTCGGGAAGATCCCCTGAAGAAGTAAATGGCAACCCATTCCAGTATTCTTGCCTGGAAGATCCCATGAACAGTGGAGTCTGAGGGCAGGCTATAGTCTATGATGTCGCAAAAGGGTCAGATTGAATTTAGCGACTAAACAACAAGGGTTGGTAAACACAGAGCTTCTGGGAGATTCTACTGGCTGCAGAGGACACAGAAGGTCTGCATCTCGATCCTCATCCCAGGCCCTATGCGTCTCTCCCACCTGTCTGTTCCTGAGTTAAATTCTTTCCCAATAAACCCTTCATCTAGTAAGTAAATTATTTTCCTGAGTCCCATGAGCTGCTCTAGCAAATTAATTGAACTCAAGGAGGAAACCTCCTGTTTATAGCCAGTCAAAAGCACAGGTGACAACCTGGACTTCTGACTGGTGTCCAAAGTGGGGACAATCTTGTGGGACTGAGCCCTTAACCTGTGGGATGTGACACCGTCTCCAGGTAGACGGTGTCAGAACTGAGTCAAATGGTAGGACATCTGATCGGTACCCTCTGAGACATGGAGAACTGCTTGGGGGTGTTGGATGACACTGACCAGACACTGATTATATTAGTGCCTACGTCTAGGCAGGTCTTCTCGTACAATGCCTGTGCATGTGTGCTTGCTCACTCAGTTGTGTCTGATTCTGTGTGACCCCCATGGACTGTACCCTGCCAGGCTCCTCTGTCCATGGAATTCTCCAGGCAAGAATACTGGAGTGAGTTGCTGTGCCCTCCTCTAGGGGATCTTACCAACCCAGGGATCCAACCCCCCTCTCTTACATCTTCTGCATTGGGAGGCGGGTTCTTTACCACTAGCGCCACCTGGGAAGCCCCATACGATGCCTAACACTGTGCATGTTTATCAGCAGAGGCTGCCAGTCACGGTGCTCATCACTGTCATGAAGATTACACACAGAGCCACTGGACACCATACAGAGACACAGCAACGTGCCTCTTATTCACGGATCCTTCCTCTTGCTCAGATATCCCACCTTCAATGGATATGTCCCCTTTTTGATGCTCAGCATCTACACCTCTTCCTGGGGCTGGAGAACTGTCTACTCTATGACTCTTGGTGGAAGGCAGGGCCCGTCAACCAAGAGGGAAGCCAAGGGCTCTAGAACATGTTTTCCTGGTCCCCTCAGATGGTGCCTCCACTTGGGATTCTGACACTGGGGGTACCGAGTGGAAGAAGCAGGTACCTGGGGATTCATCCTGATGACAAAGGCAGCCCAGCCATCTTCAGTCTCCAGGGTAATAGCAGCGACCGGCCAGCTGTGGTGTCGAGTTCAGATTGGAACGGGTATGATTCTGGCCAATTTAGCTGCTCATCTCTTCCTGCCTGCGCTGTAGGGTTCCAGCTACTCATGTCTTTTCAGTAAATGGCTTTTCCACTTATACCAGACAGAGCTAGTTACTCTGGCTTAAAACTCAAGATACTGACTGACTTTATCCTTAAAAAGCGCCTACCTCCCATCACCTTCGGCCTCCCACCATCTAGGGAAGATGTCTTCCCCAGGAGTGAGCTAGAAACATTTAAAAGGCACATGGGTGGAAAAGAGCTGGAATTCTAAGGTAGGGATAGGGATGATGAAGACTGTTAAGAGAAATTTCTCTTCTTACTAAGCTAAGAAATAGGATGGCAAGTTAAAATGTAACCAGTAAATTGAGCATCTTATCAAGTCTTTAAAAAAAAATGTTATGAATGTCAACACTAGGAGAAAAAGAACAATAGTTTCCTGGTTTTTCTCTGAATCCCTCCCCATGCCCCAGCCCCCAATGTGAAAAGCATGTGCCTTTGGCTTACATGTGCTTGAAATGTTCACTGTCTATTTCCTTCAGGATTACAGTTTTCTGTCTGTTACCTACATGAGTCATTCCATTTTTTTCCCCATACAACGCCTGAGGGAGAACCATCATTTACCATTCAAGAGCACAGGGTTGACCCCTCTTCCCCAAGCAGACACAATCACTTAAAACACACAACATGATCTTCTTTATTTAATTGTTTAATCAGTTTACATTCCACAACTGACAGGTTATTTATTTTTATTTTTTCCATGAACAAGTCATTTAATTAATTACCAGACACTTTTTTTTTCTTCGATCGATGGAAATACAGTATTTCTGCCAAATTCGAAAAAGAAAATTGCAAGATGCAGTCAGTGTCAGAAGTCCCCAAATGCTCTCTGCTTCCTCAGTTCTTGCAAAGTCACAGGAACCTGGCAATTTCCCTTTTCATCCCACCCCTCCCACATCCCTGTTAAATTCACCTCTCAGAATAGCACAATAGTTTTGAGATCTGGTTTGGATCACCTTTCCTGTAATTAATTAACTATGAGAAGGAACAGACAGTACAATAGATCTGATAAGATGTAGCATTCTTGTTAAGATTAAACAACACGTATTCACATCGTATCAGAACAAATTAACATAATATTTAATCTTATTTTTAGCACCAATAACCACAGGAATTGCTACCTCCGAGGGCAGAGGTGATGTTGGAATCCTGCAGAACACGTCACACCTTGTCTAACCAATCAGAAAGCACTATGCAAATTAAAGGTAAATCAATGTCTATTGACTGAGCAATAATCTGGTGGACCATAAACACTCCAGGTGTTTCGAGAGTTTTGTCGGCTATGGTCCCTGTCTAATGACCATATATAAAACATACTCACCGAATCAGCTCATTCTCTTTTGCTCAGTAACCGAGGGCTCAGAACGTGGTATTTTAATGAACCCAACCATGTCATATTTGGTCTTCTAAATGCTTTGAGAACGCCCAGGGGTTGTTTGCTTGCATTTTATTCTGTACTTGGCACTAAAGATCTCACTTCTTGTCTCCACCCCCAAAAGAGGTTTCTTCAAATCTAAGGAAGGCCTCCAGGCAGGGAAGAGAGGTGGGCAATAGTAGACCCTGAGTCCCAGTGTAAGGGACAGAGCCTGTCATTGTCACCTCCTAGGAGACCCAGTCTGCCTGTGGCCACTGCTCTTTTAGCATTTAAGGAAAGTAAGGGGTTGAGAAAACAGCTCTGAATGTTGGTGAGATGCTATTAGCAGGTGACTGGACCAGGTGACAAGAGGTTGTGGAGATCTTTGTTCCTGACAAAGACAAGGTCCGTCTGGCCCTCTCTCTACCCTCAGATAAAGGGCATCTAGATAAAGGATAAGCTAGTGCTCCTATAGCTGAAAAAAGTGACTTGCTTTGTGGCTTCTAGAACTCTGATGGGCCATCTGGGGCTGTGTCCAAGGGCAGCACTGAACCTCTCGGCCAGATGTGACGTGTTTGACAAGCAGTGGTCCTCTCCTGGGCTAGGATGGCAGCCTGGACATCACTCCTGCACTTTCTACTCAGGGCCAACACGGATCTCCAGCCTATTAGCCATGAGGTCTGAGTGACTCAGAGGTGAGTGGGGATTCCAACTCCTAACCAAGAGTCTAAATATTTGCTGTCTTATATATGGTAGCTGGTGGCCTTGTGGGATTACTGAGCTCTGGAAATGTAGCTGCTTCAAACTGATGTGTTTTCTAAGAGCAAAATTCACATCAAATTTTGAAGATTTCATTTGGAAAAAAAAATAAATAACATCAAATAGCTCAGTAATTTTTATACCGAGTCCATGTTGAAATGATACTTTTTGATTCCATGTTGAAATGATACTTTTTTTTTTGATATGTTGGGTTAAAACAGGTATTAAAATTAATCTCACCTGTTTCTTTGGACTTTTAAAAATGGGGCCACTAGGATATTTAAGATGGCATATGGTGCTTGCATTGTATTGTATCTGCTGGACAGCACTGCCCCCAGAAATGATCACTGTGGACCATCAGAGAGCAGAAAGTTTGGATTGATAGTATCATGGAGGAGGAAGGGTTAGGTCACTGGCTGTTTGGTGTGAATCCCGCCCCTGAAGCAGCTAGTCTTCTCAATCCTAGGGGAAGGCAGCTCTTTGTATTATAGGATTACCTGCCCATGTTCCTCTTTCCTACTTCCTCTTCAGGGTGCCCAGCCTTTGGGGGATCCTTCTCTGCTGCCATGCTGAGGATGCCCTGTGATTCTGCCATTTCCTCCTCCAAAAGTTTTCTTTATCTTACCTCCACCGCCCCCCCATCCCCTGCTGCCCACCACCTCTCCCCTCCCCTCCCACCAAGGCTTTCATCATTCTGATTCGATCGCATCCTTAGCCAGACCCCCTGCTTCCGACAGGAGCCGCCAGATTGGTAGAGTAAGTCACAGATTACAAAGCAATTCACACACATCATCTCCTTTGAGACTCTTCCTCCTACTGACAGCGCTCTGTCAGTAACGATAGTAAAATGAGATCGTCAGAGTGGGTGGAAAGGCGTCTGAGAATGAAAAGGTAGATAAAAGGCTTTGGACTCTGAGCACAAACTGGCTGTTAGCTTGAGGTTACTTTCCGAGGAGTGAAAGCGTGGGGCGAGAGCAGCAAGGAGGGGCTCTGGAATGTACCTCCCACGGTAAGTGCGCTCCAGCAAGGGTTCGAAGCCTTTCCCAAAATAGCAGCAGGATGGCCAAGGTGACTGAGCGCCCCAGGTGCACTGGAAGCCCCCCTGTTTGGCTGAGAGGACGCAGAGACAGCGGTGAGGTAACAAGATTCGCCCAGGGCCCCGAGCGAGCCAGTGACAAAGCGATTAATACCACCCCCGGATCGGGCCTCTGTGTTGACCTTCGCGATAACCTTCACCTTCACACTTGGATGATTTACTTTTACTTTTCAGAAAAAACGTTTCACTTGAAAGGCCAAAACCTTTCAAACAGAGAGTTCCAAGCAGACACTCGTGACTGTCAGAGAAACAACCAGAAAAAAAACAAAAACAAAAAACAACCTCCTGGGCCAATGGCTTCCCTGCCTCGGAATCCCACCGACTCGGGGTTTCCGGGCAGTCCACATAAGTCCTCAGAAAACTGAGGGCTACAGCAATGCATTTGTCTAGTCTCAATTCCCTCCCCACTATTTTCAGTTTCCATTTTTATTTGTACATTTTTACAGATAGTCTTGAATAGCAAAACAGTCACACCATGGGTGGAGATGGGGAAAGAGGAGGAGGAGTTATGAAAGCTCTGTATGTGAAAGGCAGATTTATAGTCACAGCGACACAGACACACAGATACACTCAGGCCAGAAAAGGTCTAAGGTGACCCAGAGAGGAAGGGAAACGCATAGCCAGGAGAGGACAGAGGTGCACAGAGGTCCCCAAACACCCAGTCCTTGCAAGTGAAGAACAGGGGTTGCAATTGCTGAGGTTGGTGTCTAGCAGAGTGAGGCCAGGTTTGAGTTACAGCTGTGGGACCCCCGTGCTGATACCCAGTTTTCTGTTTCTCAGTGGTGAACACATACCCCCTGCGGTTGGGTGGTTCCTCCATCCCTGGCTGGGCTCCAACCATATTGGGAGCAATGAATGACTCAGCTTTCCCTTAGAGCAGGTCTCATCGTAACACTGTAAGCTGATCCCCTGCAAAGCAGAAAGCATGCTGACCCTTTGGGAAATGCAATCTTTCCTTGTTTAGAACCTAGGATTGAGTTTTCCCCCAACAGGATCGCGCCCAGAACAACTCCCAGTGAATGCATCATAAGAACCTATCAGAACCCATGTGCTTCTGACAAAGCCATCTTCTTCACCAACTGACCAGAGAAAGAAGATCCCAGTGGCTTAACACTCATTCCCATCTTCAACTTAAAAGACCATTAGAATGTTTCAGAAATCTGATGTGTTCCCAACCCCTTGGGCAAGAACAGCGAGAATTATTAACACTAGGAGAATGGTAAAAAAAAAAAAAAAATAAGGCATTGAATATATGTCTTGGTTAACAGTTAACTGTTTTAGCTCATATATGCTATTTTCTACATATGGTTTACTTATTTCATCGCCTCTGGGAATAACAAAGAGGGATTAAGAGTGCTCTTGGCAAAATCGACTTTGGATAAAAGGAAGGAAGCCTGAGAGTGGGTAAATTAAGGAGCCGACTTCTCTGAGGAAGCTGGATGACTGAATAAAATCCACATGCTTAAGTTGGACAGTGCGTCCTGTTCAGCAGCGGTCCTCCAATTCTAGGTTATCCTTTCTGCAGTGAAGCTCAGAGACTACGTGGAAGAATCCCATTCAGTGGGGCTTGCCTGCTGTAGGAGAATCGGAACAGTGTATAATTTATATGACACTTGTGGTTTGCAAATAACTTTGCAGTGTCTTGGTCACCCTTAATATACCATGAGGTAAAGTGTTATCACTATCCTCATTTTGTGGATGAGGAAGTTCAAGTATGGAGAATACACAGTGCCCAGAGTCACCAATCATTTGAGTGCAGAACTGAGATGAGATGGACAGTAACTGCGTTACGCAAGTGTAGCTGAATTAGTGAGTTACTCTGGCTTCAGTACTCTTGTATCTATCATTAGATTGAGATGGCACTCCAAAAGAAAAGAAATAGAAAAAAAAAAAAAAAAAGGAGGTGAAGGAAATCACCAAGTAGGAAGCTCTTAGCTCTGTTCTACACTGCCCCTAAGCTCTGGCATTGAGCCACTTCAAAGGCCTGTTTGCTACCTCTGGGGGCACAAAGCCCTACGCTCTCACTGCCTTGAACACAGGCTCAACTCCACATGACCCCATGGACTGTATCCTGCAGGCTCTTCTGTCCATGGAATTTTCCAGGCAAGAATACTGGAGTGGGTTGCCATTCCCTTCTCCAGGGGAACTTCCAGACCCAGGGATCAAACCCGGGTCTCCTGCATTGTAGGCAGATTCTTGATCATCTGAGCCACTAGGGAAGCCCTCAATTCCACACAGACCAGTATGGTTCTGCAGTCATGGGCTGCACCCCAGGCCCCAATTGCCAACCCAGAGACACCACCGATTGGGCAGGTATCGGGGCTATGGCCATTATGATGTCTCACAGACATGGAATTATGAACAACCTTCTAGGACTTTTTTTCTTTTGTATTTTATTTTTCTAATTTTCTATACCACCAAGGTGACTGTGTTGAGGGACATCTGGAGCTTCTGTGACCATCGATTCAGGGGGGCTGGTTTAAAACTCTGTCCCCTTACTCTGTTACATAGCAGCTGGAAGACAGCACAGAAGCCAACCCAGCTGTTATGTACCAACTACTTCTATCTGTGGTCAAATCACCCCATGACTCATCATTCCGCCCTGGAAAGGGCTGGATGAGTCCCTGGGAAAGACTGGTCCCTGGTGTAGAGGGAACATACTTTGAAGAACGGCTTCTCTTTAGTTACGAGAAGCAAGCAAACATCCCTCATAAATCACACCAAAGATGACCAGAGTGTACTTCTTCCTACTTCTTCCCTCCCCAGATACTTGAAAATCAGTTCACTAATGCTCTCATCACTGACTCGATGGACATGAGTTTGACCAAGCTCCAGGAGTTGGTGATGGACAGGGAAGCCTGGCGTGCTCCAGTTCATGGGGTCCAAAGAATCAGACACGACTGAATGACTGGACTGAACTGAAACAAACGCGCTCAGAGTAACCCAGGTGAAGAGTCCATTCTAAACAACTCTGGCTGGTGTACTTGATTTCATGTCCCTGAATCTGACTCAGGTGGGCAGCTTTGGAGCCCTAAGCAGCCCATCCTCCCACTAAATCAGGACAACTACATGAAGTTCTTTAATCTCGGACCTCTCATCGTGATTGTGGATGAATATTAAGATGTACAGCCCAGACTCAGAGTCTCAGGGCACCTTCTTCCCTCATCAAAGGAAAGGCAAGCATTGCTAGGAGGAACTGCTCACTCCCAACCAGAGAATATACCCGAATGGCACCGAGGCCCAGGGTGCCACATATAGACATGTGAAGCAGGAAGGCTTTGTCTTGATATGGTGGAGTCACTGAGTCTTTGTGACTTTGTGATCCCTGAAATGAAAAAGGTCTAGTTCTTAAAAGGCTGGGGCTTGCAGGAGGATTTGAAGCTTGAACAGGCACACTTGAAATTTTCTTACACTTTGATGCCAGGGAAACACAGAACTCATGAAACCTACAGCCCCAACAAACAAGGAATGGGGGGAGGGGGGCGGGTGCTGCTTGGAGCATATGAACCTCTCTGAAGACAAATTCCTTAATTATTTTAGTTGACTGAAGTTGATGCAGAGGGAAAGTGGAGGTGAGTAGAGAGAAGGGAATAGCAAACAGAAGAAGAAACCAAAACTCTCAAGATGGGGAGAGAAAGAAATAGGACCTCTTTCCAGGCAGACACCCCACTTTCCTGAATCCCCAGGGTCATAGGGCAAGGAACAAAAGCAGAAACAGGCCCTGGGATCAAGGGCCTTGAATTTGACCTTGACCTGGGGTGTGGGCTGGTCGGTAAGGCTGCTGACCGTGAATCCCACCAGAGGGCTGGGTCCTACTCTGACCTGGGGTGAACAGGGTCTGAGCTAAAGAGGCTCACAGATTGAGCCTCCTCCTTCTTTTCTTCCTGGTCTTCTTCCTCAGCCCTCACAGCACGACAGCTTCAGTAGGAGCTTGGGGTGGTATGTCTTCATCTGGGATCAAGTCCCTGTGCTGGAGGGATTGAGGTCATCAGGGCGGTTCTCCCACAGCCAGGACTGGCCACCTGCCCAGGGCTTCCATCCTGTTTGTGTGGCCAGGCCTTTCCTGGTCCCAAGCAGACACAGACCCAGAGTGTGTGCATCTGTACCTTTCTAGCCCCATGACCAAAAAAGCAGGTCCAAGCTCCTGCTCTGCTGATGGTGAGCTGAGCCCAGGCGGTTTCTTTCTTTCCTAGGAGTTCTCCTAACATTTTAGGGACACTTCAAAGGGATGCAGCAGGCTGTGTTAAAGGTCTGTTATAAAGATGACCTGATGCAAAGAGCTGACTCACTGGAAAAGACCCTGATGCTGGGAAAGATTGAGGGCAGGAGGAGAAGGGAATGCCAAAGGATGAGATGGTTGGATGGCATCACTGACTCAGTGGACATGAGTTTGAGCAAACTCTGGGAGACAGTGAAGGACAAGGGAGCCTGGCGTGCTGCAGTCCTTGGGGTCACAAAGAGTCAGACACCACTCAGCGACTCAACAACAATGATAAAGATGAGCAGTTGGAGAGAGTGGATGATCTATTTATGGCAAGCACGGGATTTTCAAAAAAGGGGTATAAATCACAGGTTGGTGAACAGTACTGGTTCCTTAAGAAAAGTTACTTAAGAATTTAAGTGACTGATTACAAATTGCCCTGTTTGGAATTTCTTTCTCCATTTTTCCACAACTGGGAACTAGCTGAAGTTCGGACCTGGTCACAGACAAGCCCTCTGCCCCAAATGGAGGCTGGTGGACACCCACCTCTCCCAGCCAGGTGGAGCCCAGTCCAGATACCTGGAAGCGAGGCACAAGTCTC
Source organism: Bos grunniens (assembly GCF_055505025.1). Lineage (NCBI taxonomy): Eukaryota > Metazoa > Chordata > Mammalia > Artiodactyla > Bovidae > Bos > Bos grunniens. Next base: position 15,484,792 of record NC_141168.1, read on the forward strand.
TCAATCTGAGATACTTCCCCTTACCTTTCCTCAAGCCCAAGTACGCCTTTCCCCTGAAGCGGGAAATTGAACTTTTCAAAGAAAATTATTTTTTAAAAATTCCCTAAACAATTGAAACACTGGGTTCTCCTGAAAATTCTCTCCTTTCTCATAGAATAAATCCTCTGTTTTAAAAGTCATCCTTAGAGGTACAATTGGGAGCTAACAGCATTTCCCGCCCAGTCATCTCCCAGCACCCCACGCACAGGGCATTCACACGTGAGCCTTTGTGCAGAAGCTGACCCGTGTCGCTAGCAAGGAAGTCTTGAGTAGCACACCCAGATCTGCATCCAGGTGTGCATTGACACAAATGTATACAAAATGCACCAGAGATACACACACACAGAGACCCACACTCACACCCATCCGTGCACATCAGATGCCCTATTTGGACGTGAATTGCACACACACATACACACACAGTCAAAAAGAGCAGATGAGGACAGAGGCAGGACTTGGAGCCTGGTGGGTGGAAGAGTGAGAAGGGAAATGGTTCATAGGTGGGGAAAGCGGGGAGCCAGAGGGGAGACGGGGCAGAAGACAGGGAGATGAAACAGAGGGCATGGCTGGGGGAAGGCTGCTGAGTGAGAGGCAAAGTGCCCAGAGCACATTCAGTTATGAAGCAACTGAATCCTCGGCTACGCAGTGGACCCATGGCTGGACCGCTCGGGGAATTCACTCTTTGCCTCCCAGGGCTGCTCGGCCCCTGTGGGGTCACCGAGGTGACCACTGGCCACTGCTGCCCACTCCAGCCAGCAGATCCCGTCCCCACAGCTTTCACAACCCTCTGGCCGACATCACAGCTCGCCAATACCTACAGTTCCAACATGCTCACCCGAGCCTGGGACACTGGGCTGGATCGAGGCCACCTCTGCTTGGATGCTAGCCACCACGACGGCGATTTTGGGATTCATGGCCTTGAATATCAAGAGGGAAAGGACGAAGATGGCAAGAGTCAAGAGTTCTCTGTGAATTTACACAATATCATACAAATTGGAGCCCATGGGACATGGCGGCTCTCTCTGCATGGGACCCATTTTCTCTCGTCTGTACAGAGGTCGCCCCTAGCAAAGGGCTGGATGTCCAGTGACAAAGGACAGCTTCTGTGACGGAAAGGGAAAGGTCTCGTTTGGTGTACAGACTTTATCCAGCGGTAACTGAGGCCACTCCCCTTCTCCCTCTTGATCCGTGCTCCCTTCCTTGCTCATGGCTTGTGTGCCCAGATGTGTCTTGAACTTCCAAAGTTAGGGGGCCAAGTCCCGTGGCACCCCAGCCCTGGGACGTGCAGCAACACAGGTCCTCTGCCCAGTGCTCTTGTTCTTGGTTCTGCCCTCGGGGAATTTCAGCTGCACTAAAAATAATAGAAAAATGCAACACAAATGATAGAAATCCCACACTCAGAAAACACAGACGCACACACACACACAGCAGGGATGTCAAGCTGCAGAACTGGCACCCACAGAGGCCCACCCTCATGGTGCTTCCTAGTCCCTGGGGCCTCCATCCTGGGCCATGAAACCACCGCAAATGATAGACAACAGTCATGATCCTGCAGTATTTTAAAAAGGTGAAAAGGAAAAAAAGGAAACCATCCAAAGTTGTTGCACACATACACGCACGCGCGCGCGCACACACACACACACACCAGAGGGTTACTCCAAGGCTCCGATCTGCCCAGGGAGTGCAGGTTGGGTTCAGGGCAGGGCGGCCTCTTGTTTAACTGGGTGTAAGGCAGCTGGAAGGTAAGACTGGGCTTTCTGAGCATCCACGGAAGTGTCCTTTCATTGATGTGGGTCTTGCCTCTCAGCACGGCGTTCTCTCCCCCTTCCCACCTCAGGAACTTCATCCAAAAGTTCGGCAGCAGAGAGAAAACTTCCTTCTCAGTGTGTTTTCTCTTCCACTTTCTGGTGTGTCGCTGGTCGGCCAGGAAGGAAATCAGAACAGGAAGAGCAAGAGAAGAAAATGGTTCTGGAAATGGCCTCGAAGATCTGGTTACATTCTATGAACTAAGGGCGTTGTTTCTCTGCGATATGACCGGGGTTGGGGTGGTGTCCCCTCCTGTCGGCTCAGGGGAGGGCATTTTCTTGTCTATACCTGTGCCACCCTGGACCACAGGCACCGTCTCTTCCCAGCCTCCCCCCTCCTCCCAGCCTCCCCCCTCCATGCCCCCATCCTTGTGAGTGGTGGGAATCAGGACCCTGTCTTTGAGGGGTGATGCTCACGTTGTCCTCAAGAAACCACGGAGTCAGAAGTTACGAATCGATGGAAGAGCCACGTGAGGGGAACACCTTCCCCCATCTCGGTGATGAGGCGACACAGAGTCCGGCGAGATGTGGGTGCCTGGGCCGACCCCCACTCTGCCTTGGCACTGGCATTGTCTTGATTGAGTTTTGTCATATATATGTATATTATATATATATTTATATATATATATATGTGTGTGTGTGTGTGTGTGTGTGTGTGAGTATGGGCTTGTTGTTTTAGCACACTGTCCCGTTCTCGGGTCTGGATTTGGGGCAGTTGGTCCTCGGGACAGGTTGGACAGAAGGGGCCAAGGTACAGAAGAATCCCGAGATCAGAGTGAGGCCCAGGCCTCCCCACGCACAGAACATGGACCATCCATAGCCATGGCTGATGTCGTCAGGGAGTCCGTACAGGTAGCGGGGGTAACGTGACAGCTCAAAGTTGATCCCGGCCACACAGGTGCACAGTGAGATGATGCAGAAAGTTCCTGGAGGGGGAGGGGAGACACAGGGGAGGGGGAGGGGGCAGTGGAGAAGGCGAGGGGAAGGAGAGGAAGAGAGAGAGAAGGGAGGTTTATTACATTGTTTTATTTTCTTGAATAAGAAAAATGAAAAGATGCAGGTTAAGGGTAACCTGCTGATGAGATCAATATTTGGAAACATTCAAGAAGAGGGGAATAGTATTAGGGCTGCCTCACGCTCCAATAAGTGCCTGGTCTTGGACAAACTCAGGACGTCTCTCCTTTGGGAAAATCCTAACAATAAATCACAGGCCAGTTTATGTAGGGTGAAGTAAAGCAGAGGAGTATTCAGCTCATTTTTTGAAAGCATTTAAAAGTCACTGTCTTTCTTTGGAGACACAGAAAACACCCCCTTCCCTACTTCTTTAAAGAGAAAAACATTCCTTTCTTTTCCACATACAACGTCTTACACGATATTGGGTTTTCCTTTAATCCATTTACCAACCAGTCGTCCAATCCTGGAAGCCTTTTCCCGTAAGACAACATTCACCAGAGTGTTTCTGGTGGAACACCAAGCCTAGGAGAGAACTCCTTTACGACGAAGCAGAGGCGGTAACTCTGGGAAGCTTTGTACGTGGCTTCTCACCCACGAAGATGCATAACCCACAGTCAAGGAAGTTAACCTGTCCAACTTAGTCTTATGAGGTATTTCACAAACTTATTTTATGATGCTCCTTAAAACAAAGAAAAAAAACCATTGCTTAGGAACTTTCCTTGTGATCCAGTGGCTAAGACTCCACACTCCCAAAGCAGGGGGCCTGCAATTCAATCCCTGGTCAGGGAACTAGAATCCACAGGCCCCAACCAAAGATCCCATATGCCGCAACTGAGACTCGACACAGGCAAATAGGAGACAAAACAAACAAACCCAAAAAACTCAAGAAAAACAAAAACAAAACCATTGCTCATGTTACCCTCCAGCGAGAAGGCTGCTACGAGAGACAGAATGTTATCAAATAGGATCCTAAGCCCACTTTTAGCCAACAGAGATGTGATGTGCCAAAAATGAGTTTAAGAGCTTTTCTTGATATTCCCTGTGTCTTGTTTGCTCTGTCACGGCAGACAGGACAGTAACAGCCTGAAGAAATACGCAGCGTTTGGGAAGGCTGGGTGGAGCTGATAGAACTGCAGGGGCCCAAGCACTTCACTGGCAGTGGTCTACGTTTCCAAAGGTCACTAAGTCAGGAGCAGAGCAGCGGGCAGTGTAGAGGCAGGGAGTCCAGGGAGGACCCTGCTGTGTCAAGAGGAGAGAGGAGGAAGGCGCAGGGCAGGATGAGTGACCGTTTAGTGAATGACGGTTGGTAGAGGCAGCTGAAAGGAAAGGGGGGACTTGGCGTAAATGAAACTGTGTGTGTGGGAAGCATGTAGGCGTATGTGTTTGTGTGCATAGCAACAGCCATTGTGTACAAACACATACGGTACCATCACTCCTTGGGAGAACAGTGGTCCCAAACTTGGGGGGTTACAAAGCACCCAGGGTCCCTCCTGCTTTGCTCTGGGGTTCAGACAGAATTCTAAGTGGGTGCCCAGGGTGGATTACATCTCACCCCAGAACTTCTGAATCAGAATCTTGGTGGACAGGATGGGGCGCTTTCCTTTCCAAAAGTTCCTCAGGTGATTTCTGTTGATCAGCCTAGTGAGACCCTGTGTGAGGGCAGAGGTTCTGTGTATAACCTTGAGACATGGATCCAGGTGAGGGAAGAAGCAGACAGGGTAAGGAAAGGAGACAGCAATGGGCTGGGAGAGCCAGAGCTGAAGAATGCTCCATTTTGACACCAGTTTTCAAGAATCCAAATTCTTGGATACTTGGGCCTCAAGTACATGTTCAATTTCTGGTTTAGAAACCTGGTGTGCATGATATTGTTTACTAAAATTTAGATTTAGGAAAGGAAATAGGGGAGAGAAAGAGACTGCATGCATGTGTGTATGTGTGTATGTGTATGCTGAGTTCAAATCTGAGCTGCCCTTGGAATGTTGAGGCACTTGGGACCACAGGTTTGGAGCCTGGTAGAAATTTCTGAGCTAGAGATGTGGACTGAGTCAACATCTTATAAATCAAAGCTCTGGATGTGACTGAAGTCACCCAAGAGCTCTCTATAAACTGTACCTACACAGGATACTTTACAAAAGGGAGACATTTCTTCTCATCAAATGGGGCACAGTCCTCCTGATTAAGTCCAGTGATCTGTTCTGGGAGAGAAGGTGGACCTCAAGAAAATCGATCTTGACCTTATGATCTTCACAAGTTGCCAGTAGCTGATAAAACTTGAGGGACACTATTTTAAGCATGTTCTGCAAGCAGAGATGGGAATACCAGACCACCTTATCTGCCTCCTGAGAAACCTGCATGCAGATCAAGAAGCAATAGTTAGAACTGGACATGAAACAATGGACTGGTTCAAAATTGGGAAAGGAGTATGTTGAGGCTATATATTGTCACCCTGGTTATATAACTTATATACATCATTCAAAATGCTGGGCTGGATGAATCACAAGCTGGAATCAAGATTGCTGGGAGAAATATCAACAACCTCAGATTTGCAGATGATACCACTCTAATGGCAGAAGGCAAAGAGGAACTAAAGAGTCTCTTGATGAAGGTGAAAGCAAACAGCTGGCTTAAAACTCAACATTCAAAAAGTTAAGACCATGGCATCCAGTTCCATTACTTCATGGCAAATACATGGGGGAAAAGTGGAAACTACGGCAGATTTTGTTTTCTTGGGCTCCAAAATCACTGCAGATTGTAATCACAGACATGAAATTAAAAGATGCTTACTCCTTGGAAGAAAAGCTATGACAAACCTAGACAGCATATTAAAAAGCAGAGACATTACTTTGCCAACAAAGGTCTGTCTAGTCAAAGCTATGGTTTTTCCAGTAGTCATGTACAGATGTGAGAGTTGGACCATAAAGAAAGCTGAGCACCGAAGAACTGATGCTTTTGAATTGTGGTGCTGGAAAAGACTCTTGAGAGTCCCTTGGACTGCAGGGAGATCCAACCAGTCAATCCTAAGGAAATTATCCCTGAATATTCATTGGAAGGACCAATGCTGAAGCTCCAAAACTTTGGTCACCTCATGTGAAGAGCCAACTCATTGGAAAAGACCCTGATGCTGGGAAAGATTGAAGGCAGGAGGAGAAGGGGACGACAGAGGATGAGATGGTTGGATGGCATCACCAACTCAATGGACATGAGTTAGAGCAAGCTCCAGGAGATATAGGAGAACAGAGGAGTCTGGCATGCTGCAGTCCATAGGGTCGCAAAGAGACAGACATGACCTAGCAACTTAACAACAAGAACTGCAAGCAGAGTGGACAGGACAGAAAGAATGTGGTTGATAAATCAAGACCTAATGACTTAATTAGCACATAGACTTACTGCTGCTGCTAAGTTGCTTCAGTCATGTCCGACTCTGTGCGACCCCATAGACGGCAGCCCACCAGGCTCCCCCGTCCCTGGGATTCTCCAGGCAAGAACACTGGAGTGGGTTGCCATTGCCTTCTCCAATGCATGAAAGTGAAAAGTGAAAGTGAAGTCGCTCAGTCGTATCCAACTCTTCACAACCCCATGGACTGCAGCCTACCAGGCTCCTCCATCCATGGGATTTTCCAGGCAAGAACACTGGAGTGGGCTGCCATTTCCTTCTCCAATGCATGAAAGTGAAAAGTGAAAGTGAAGTCGCTTAGTCGTGCCGGACTCTTAGCGACCCCATGGACTTGAGCCTACCAGGCTCCTCTGTCCATGGGATTTTCCAGGCAAGAGTACTGGAGTGGGGTGCCATTAACATACATCTTATTGTTATGTTAATAGGATTAGTCGGGGTATCTTCCTGCCTTCACGTCATGTCAGTTGTTCTGTGACTTGGCAACCTTTAAAAATTTCTGTGGTTTGTTAGCTTTTGTCAATGTTCCCATACGTGGGAAAAAACTCTGCGGGCTCTCACTCAAGATGGTCCATTACGCAGGTCATCTGTGAAAGCTGTGGAGAAGTCCTGTGTGACAAAATGGGAAGAGGTGGGGAAGGATCTGTCAGCCTTCACAGACATGGGTGAGAATTTATATTTTTATGTGGGTCTGTACTTCTAAATTCAAGTTTGGAAAAATGTGCATTAGTAACTGGAAATACACCTATGTAGGCACCTGGTGGGTCTTCGGTTGATGGACTGAATGCAGGACATGTTGCCACTGCTATTCTGATAGCTGAGATAACAATGTACTTTGATGGAGTCCCAGAGTATCTGTGGGCTAACAGGCCCAGATGGGCAAGGACCTGTCAGACTCAGTGTCCTAAGGTGATGAGTCCAACTCTCAGACCTGTGGACCTGCGACCAGCTGGGGAGGGTGGGGTACAGAACTTCCAACCCCCGCCGCCACCACCATCAACTCTGTGGGGTTCTCTGGGGAACTCACAGAGATTCTAAATGTCTCTGCTAGAAAACACACCTCAAATAAAGGGTGAGTGCTTCCCTGGTGGCTCAGAAGGTAAAGAATCTGCCTGCAATGCAGGAGACCCAGGTTTGATCATTGGGTGGGCAAGATCCCCTGGAGAAGAGAATGGCAACCCACGCCAGTATTCTTGCCTGGAGAATCCCATGGACAGAGGAGCCTGGCAGGCTACAGTCCATGGGGTTGCAAAGAGTTGGACATGACTGAGCAACTCACACACACACACACACACACACACAGATATTACAGTACTGGGGATCACAGCCTCTTTCCATTCACCCAAATACAGTGGTGCTTTGGGTAAGTAATGAAACCTTCCTCTCACGCAAGGAGTGGGCTCCAGCCTGGGTTATCTTATTTCTTGGGAGCACTTCCTGACTGATTAGTGAGGATCCAAGAAAGGCAAACGTTCTAATGCGTGGTCACATCTTCTCAATTATTTCCCCCATGTCTTGGGGTTTGAGCCTAATTCCAATCAGACTTTAAGACTAATTATAGTCACTAATTATAGTCACAGTTACCAATTAAGTGAAAAGAACTAGCCGAGCCCTTCCCTTGGGAGCAAGGCTCCACTGTGTGCCCAGACCTGGCTGCGACACTGGCCAGGCAAGGAGGGACAGCGGAAATGCAGCTGCCAGATCTAAGGGACGTCAAGCCTGGGGAAGGCAGGTTAGCTGCGATGGGGCGGAAGGAGGGGAACATTCCTGTGGCTGCGGGCCCCAGGGCGTGCCCGACAGCCGATCAGCAAACATCTGTTGAACTTCTCTGTTTGTACCAAGCATTATGCTAGATGTTAGAGGGATAAAAGGGAGAATAAGATAGGATCGCTGTTCTTGAGAATTTTTAATTAAATCTAAAATAAAAAGATGAAAAAAAATCTTATAATCTCGTTGGGGATAGGAGACAGACGTAAATGAAAAGCTGAGGATGAAGTGGAAATAGTGCCAGACGGGGGATTAAAGGGCCTGAGTTTAGCATCTGCTCAGAACAGTTGGTACCCTCATCGGTAAATCAGGGAGCTGGAGCAGATAGCTAGAAGGTCCCTCCTATATCGAGTTATCTTTAGGAAAAGAAGGACTAATACCCAGAAGTAAATGGTAAGAGACAACTATGCTGGGCCAGGAAAGGTTTCCCAGAGGAAGCAGGGTCTTGAAGAAGGAGCAGGGTGTCTGCAGGCAGTAAACAGAAGGGGGTCCTCACCTGGCCTAGAGAGCATCCTTCTTCAGTCCCAGCACCCCAGGGTCCTGGTCTCTAAGCCCGAGTTGAGAAGGCATGTCTGCACCCCATTCCCATCATGCCTCTGACTTCTGAAATGCTCATTGCTGTCCTCCCTGCCAGCCTTTCATCACTTCCCACAGAACCTCTGTAGCAGATCAGTGATGCCTCACCTTCTTCTTCCAGCCATATGTTAAAAAATTTAAAGCCCACCTCTTTACCCTGTCTGTATGGCCTCACCAGGGTGGATGCTTCCTACCTACTTGACCTCATCTCTCAGCTTGATCCCCCAGACTCCCAGTACGCCAGTCACACAAGAGAACATTCTGTGACTCAAACGGACGAAGCCTATCCTCACCCCAGGGCCTTTGCACTTGCTGTTCTCTCACTTAAATGGCCTTCTTCTTGAGATCTTCTGGGGTCTCAACTCCAGTTCCATCCTCTCAGAGAGACCCTCTCTGGCCCTCTCCTAAAGCAGTCCCTCCTCCAGGGATTTTCAAACCATGTGCCATGGTGGTGCCTCTGGAGCTGCCCCTGGGAAGCAAGAGGAGTAAAAGAGACTCCCAGCCCTCTCTCCTCCCTTTGGCCAGGACAAGCCCTGCTCTGATCTGTTTCCATGTGAAGTTTCAATTTGATCTAAACATTTTTGAAAAGCACTAGCCTTGTCCATTCACAAGGGGCCCGTAAGGTCTGTCATTTTAGGAGGTGTGCTTTGGACAGCAAAGTTCAATGTCCCGTCTATTAGTTTCAAGTCCATGCTTTTGGCAGAAATAGCTAATCAATCTCAACCCTCTGTCCTGGAAGGGGCCTCAGACTCCTACTCAGCCATGCCCTCCATGCAGCCTACCCTAACTGGTCAGTTGCAGCTAGTCGGAAGAAGAAATGAAATCTAATTACCCTTTCGGCAGCAAGACTCTCACTCGTTTGGACTCAGAGCCCAGTTAGATGAGAACACCACCACCCCAGATTTCCACAGCCTGGGAGTTGGTGCTAACAAGACTTGCTGACACAGATGGGCCCTCCAGACCCCTCTAGAGTCCCTCCTTGCAAACTCCACCTGCGAGCAGGAAGGCAGGACCAAGGGGTGTAACGGTGACCTCTGTAAACATAAATGCTTGCTCTTGATTCACACACAGTATCTGCTTCCCTGGATGACCAGCCCCACCTGGAGCACGGTCAGGAATCACACCAACGATATCACCTGGCAACCTATGGCCCGGCCCCAGTCACTCTTCTGTGCCTGTCCCGCCAGCACCTGGCTGGAAGGGGAGAGGGTGGGATCACTGCATTGCGCCTCCAGTCCCCCTAGCATCACCACTCTGGACACAGCTAAGGCTTAGTGAGGGTGAGACAGAGAAAACAGCTTTCATGTCCAGACGGCCGACTCCTTGTTTCAACACCAAGTACAGCTTTCTCACCACCCCCTTCACTGTGCAGCCATCTCTAATTAATGGCTCTCTGGTCTCCAGATACCAGATTTCTAGCTTTCTCCCTACTTTTAGTTTCCTGGCTGTTTGACAACTTCTTCCTGCTAGGCTGTCTCTTCTCTGCGTTTCCAAGCTGTCCCTCGATCCAAGCTTGGTCCCCTCTCCCTCGAGGTCCCACTCTATTTCCTCCTCTGTCATCTCAGGCGTGGGGTTCCCCCAGTTCTCCTTGGACCTCGCATCCTTTCTGGCCGCTTCACCCACTCCTCTGACTTGAACCACCACCAGAACATGATTGAGTCATAGGATTATATGATAGTCTGTGGTATCACACATTATGCAATGTGTCCTAATCCCCAGTGGACATATTTATTCCAGGTACTTGCTTGGCTACACACAGATTCCCAGCACTTCCTCCATAATCTTTAAGTTTCTGACTTTTTTTCTTTCCAAGTCCTTCTTCCTTAGCAGGGTGACAAACCATCCCAGCTTGTCTGGGAGTTGTTGGGTAGAGGGTGTGTCCCTGGGAAGTGTGAGTTCTGGTCCTAAAATGAGAAAGACCTGGGCTAAGTGGGACACACTGGCTACCCTTCCTACAGGTTCCCTCCTGCCCTGCACCCTAGAACCCATCGGTGACACTTCACTGACTACAAAAATGAATCCTCGCTTGTAAGTTGCATGTGTGTGCCAAGTTGTTTCAGTCATGCCCAATTCTTTGGGACCCTATGGACTGTAGCCCACCAGGCTCCTCTGTCCATGGAATTCTCTAGGCAAGAATACTGGGGTGGATTGCCATGCCCTCCTCCAGGGGATCATCCTAACCCAGGGATTGAACATGTGTCTCTCAAGTCTCCTACATTGGCAAGCGGGTTCTTTACCACTAGCGCCACCTGGGACTCCTCACTTGTAAGGTACAGAAAACCTAATGTCTGAAGCACAGAAACTTGGATCTTTGGATGGGTTGCCATGTTAAGAAATGCCAGACTGGGAGATCATTGTTTTGAGGCAGTTAATTCTCTTGCAACTGTGAAATGTCACCAGGGAGCACTTATTCTGCAGCCCCCAAATGGTTTGAACCCAGTACCACCTGGAAGGCTGATTACTAGGGCATTTTTAAGCTGATATTCAGAGTTCTGGCATCAACCCCTGCTCAGGCCACTTCAGAGCAGTGGCTGCAGGTATGTGAGGCGGGTGGGATGGGTCCTCCTGTGCGACTGCTGCTTTAGCATCCACAGGAGGAGAGAGGAGAACACTCCCTTCAGGGATTGTCAGAGAAGCCTCAGCAGGAACCCCACAGCCATGGCCCTGTGGAGAAATAGCATTGAAATTGCAGCCTCGGGCCAGGCGGCGGAAGTGCCCTTACTAATTCAAGAAGCCATCGCCTAGGAAACCGAGGGCCTGGCGAAGGTTCTCGCAGGAATGCAGGGTGGTCTCATACTGTGTGCACAGGCATTTTTCCCAAATAGCTATTCCTTCTGTGACCAAGTTGCACCCAAAACTTCACTGGAGTAGAATTTCTGCAGCTTTCCAGGGCCAGAAATCCATCTGGGTGACATTTTCTGCTCTTGGGAGTAAGGAGTGACGTGTATCCCTCACCCCCGAGGGGCGCCTTGTTGCTATGGCACTCAGAGCACCTCTGTCCTGACCCCAGTCTGTGCCGATGTGCTCTTGTGGGCATATGTGTCAGGGAGCAGCCCAAGTCCTCTCTAAGACCCTCCCCCTTCCGCCCCTCTCTGATCTGGAAATCCGTAAAGAAGCATATCAGCAAACAGAAGAAGGTTCCCTCCTCCTCTCACAGTGCTCTGCATCCCGGGAAGCTGATGTACACAAACCCTTCCTCTGCTTAGATGAAACGCCTCAGCAGCATTTGGCTCTCGAGAGCGCTTTATAGCTTTGCTCAGACCTGCATGGAATATAAATCACTGCTGAATTATATACCATTGCGTCAGCATCAGCCAGCAGGCAGGTCACATGGGGCTTTACAGCCAAGGTGCCTTCGGGGTTCACTGGGATGAGGCAGGGGGTGGTGACAGGCTCCGAAGGAAAACACGCTACAGGGGATGGGGCCCTGAGTTAGGACAGAACCATCCATCCTTCTCCACACCCTGCAGTTGCTCTGGGCAGAGTCGCTGAGTGAATGCCACCACACCCCCGGGGCAAGCAGTGTCTGGATCCCTGAGGCTGTGTCTGTACGCTGCAAGGCTGGTCTCCGTTGGGGCATGATGGTGCCACAGTCATGCCACATCCCCAACTCAAGGGACTAAAGGGACTGGCTGGTTCAGCTGGGTTGCCATTGGCTATAAAGAAAAGCGTCCACATTCCTATAATATGACTTGGAGCTTCATCGCTTGGTTTTTCTGTATCTCCAGGGTGGCCACCAAATCTGGAAACACAGGAGTCATGGACTGAATTGTGCCCTCTTAAATTATTGAAGTCTTAATCCTGCAATATTTCAGAATGTGACTGTATTTGGAGACAGGGCTGTTGAAGAGCTAATTAAGTTAAAATGAGGCTCCTAGGGTGGGTGGTAAGCCAATGTGGGGCTTCCCAGGCAGCACTAGTAGTAAAGAATCCTCCTGCCCGTGCAGGAGCTGCAGGAGACAGGGGTTTGATCTCTGGGTCGGGAAGCTGACCTAGAGAAGGAAATGGCAACCCACTCCAGTCTTCTCACCCGGGAAATCCCAGTCCATGGGGTCAAAAGAGTTGGACGCGACTGAGCGCCAGCACCAGGTGTAAGCCAGTGGGACTGGAGTCTTTGTAAGAAGAGATTAGAACATACCAAGAGACACGAGACAGCCACGTGCACAAAGCGAAGACCACGGGAAGAGCGGCAAGAGGGAGGCCGTCCGCAGGGCTAGGAGGGAGGCCTCAGAGACCTTGATCTTGGACTTCCAGCTTCCAGAATTGTGTGAAAATGAATTTCTCTTGTTTAAGCTACCCAGTGTGTGGTTTTTTTGTTTTGGCAGCATGTGTGATCTGATACAACATACCTGCTAAATCGTGTCAATCATGTCCGACACTTTGCGACCCTGTGGACTCTAGCCCACCAGGTTCCTCTGTCTCTGATACAACAGGTGAATATATAATAATTGGCTTATTAACAGAACATCTACTATACACAATAAAATAAGGCTATGTTACCAGACTTGGGCTTCCCTTGTAGCTCAGTCGGTAAAGAATCTGCCTGCAGCACAGGAGACCCGGGTTCAATCCCTGGGTCGGGGAGATCCCCTGGAGAAGGAAATGGCAACCCACTCCAGTATCCTTGCCTGGAAAATCTCATGGACAGAGGAGCCTGGTGGGCTGTAGTCCATGGGGTCGCAAAGAGTTGGGCATGAATGAGTGACTAACACTTACTTACTGACCAGGCTTGATGGCCACCTGGTAGCTGAAACAGGTGTCTAAACCCAGCCATGCAAAATGATAGCTGCTGGGCATCAGGTGGATTCTTCTCCATCTCATCTCCCTCATCTAGGCATTGATATTTACTTCCACTCAATCCCATCAAAACACTTATTCTTCTGGGTGTATGTTAGATTTGATCACAAGTTCACTGGTGACCTCTACACCTAAGACAGAGCCTTTTCTTTCTTGGGAAGAGAGCGTCAGTGGGTTCAAATGTCAGGATGGGAACTAAGGTCAGAGCACCACTGTCCTGTCTCCTAGACTGGACTCAGCCATTTCCACGCTCTGACCAGTCTGCAGAGAGTCCTAGCAGCTGTCCTGGCCCTTTTCCTTCATGGCCCAATCTAAGTCCCCAATCTCCCAAGAAGTCTTCTCTGAGTATGCCTGGCATGAGACAGTCCTCATTTGTTTCAAACTCCTTAAAACGAGAGGAGAGTGGAAAAAGTCGGCTTAAAGCTCAACATACAGAAAATGAAGATCATGGCATCTGGTCCCATCACTTCATAGGAAATAGATGGGGAAACAGTGAAAACAGTGTCAGACTTTATTTTTGGGGGCTCCAAAATCACTGCAGATGGTGACTGCAGCCATGAAATTAAAAGACGCTTACTCCTTGGAAGGAAAGTTATGACCAACCTAGATAGCATATTGAAAAGCAGAGACATTACTTTGCCAACAAAGGTCCGTCTAGTCAAGGCTATGGTTTTTCCAGTGGGCACGTATGGATGTGAGAGTTGGACTGTGAAGAAAGCTGAGTGCCAAAGAATTGATGCTTTTGAACTGTGGTGTTGGAGAAGACTCTTGAGAGTCCCTTGGACTGCAAGAAGATCCAACCAGTCCATTCTGAAGGAGATCAGCCCTGGGATGTCTTTGGAAGGAATGATGCTAAAGCTGAAACTCCAGTACTTTGGCCACCTCATGCGAAGAGTTGACTCATTGGAAAAGACTGATGCTGGGAGTGATTGGGGGCAGGAGGAAAAGGGGATGACAGAGGATGAGATGGCTGGATGGCATCACCGACTCGATGGACGTGAGTTTGAGTGAACTCTGGGAGTTGGTGATGGATAGGGAGGCCTGGCGTGCTGCAATTCATGGGGTCGCAAAGAGTCGGACATGACTGAGGGACTGAACTGAACTGAAAACATTTTCAGTCTGGAATAGGCAATCCGAAAATTAGCTATAGGAACCTTCTCTTGTTCCCTGTTTTAGTTTCTGTTCAGCTACACTGTAACTTCCTCCAGAGCTGGCATGGCAGCGTCTCCTTTTGTATTACACACAGCTCTGTGCAGTAAATCCATATCACTGGAGGAAACAGCTATGGAACTTTTAAGTGAAAATATGGACTTGGAAAGAGAAGGGAATAAAAGAGATACCATGGCTGGCCCTCCCACTCTCCTTTCTCCTAAATCATTTTGTGGCTGGTGAAGTGTGTGTGTGTGTGTGTGTGTGTGTGTGCATGCCCACACATGTCCATGCCTACCTACCTTGTGTTTCAATGGGTACCTTGGATTTCAAGAAGCATTTTTGTTTCTATAGAAATTCAGCATCAGAATAATACACTCTCTGCAGGATTATTTTGCAGAGCCATAATAATAAATGTGGAAAAGCTTAGAGAAGTTAAAATTGCTTTCTATAGGTAAGGTATAATATTAGAGAGGGAAAGCTTTAAGTGAGGGCGAAGAAAAATTGTTCTGGAGGACAAGAAAAATTGTGCTCACTGCTTTTCATCTCCATCACCTGCTTCATTCTCTCCCAGCCCCGTTGAAGGGCAAGTGCCAAACCAGGAAGCACTTATTCTCAGCAGAGACCAAAGTGCTCACTTATGACCCTTAGTTCTGTGTGCTGTGTCGGAACTCAAACCATGGGATCTGGAAGATCTCAGAATACAGTCTTGAGACCTATCTTGGTAAGAGAACTTATCTTGGGGCTCAGAGCAGTTTCAGCATCTACCAGGGGTTACATCCTGACATTGGTGGGTTTGCAACGAAGCTCGTGCTCAACCAGGAGGGGTAAAAGGAAGCAGCCCTCAGAGAAGGGTTGGAAATCGCTAGGTGACATGAGGTGGGAACCTTTTATGAGTGCTATAGACGCTCTGGTTTCTCTGGAATGCAAAGGCAGCATTTATAGCTATCCCATTTACTAAATTATAAATTCATTTATTAAACACCTATTGCCTAGGGGACTGAGAGAGCTATATTCTTACTGTTTTTAGTCTACACAGAACATTTTTCCTTCTTTCTTCTTTTTTTTTTTTTAATGTATTTATTTATTTGGCTGGGCCAGGTCTTAGTTGCACCATGTGGGATCTAGTTCCCCGACCAGGGATTGAACCCAGGCCCCCTGCACCGGGAGCATAGGGTCTTAGCCACTGGACCACCAGGGAAGCGCCCCCTTCTTTCTTTTGTTAAAACATCATCACCATTCTTTCTCCCAAGGAAGCCGTTTTGTGATCACAATGATTAAATTCAGGCAGATGCACTTGACTCAAGCCAAGTCTCAGTTTTTGTATCTTCTGTACCTCTTGAAGTTGCTGTGAGGTTACATATATTTATGCAAATCATATATGAACAAATCCCATAAATTATATAATTCATATAGTAATTCAAAATTAAATAATCTGCTGAAGGTTCCAAGGTACAAGGAACAGAGCAAATACCTGATTTTGTTGCACAGCCTCAAACTATTTGATTGTGGAAACACTCGAGAACTATTCATCACAATGGCTTCCATTGGCCCCCTTAAAAAACAGCATCCTCCAGGAGAAGCAACCACTGGCCCACTTCAGTCTTGCCCACTGGCCTTGGATATTCCACACCTCAAGGAGTGAAAAGTTGGGAAGATCTGAGTCTGGTGGTCTGTGGTGAGCTATGAGCTTTCCAAATAGGACAGGAAAGAGAGTTCTAGAGGGCAAATGAAGCAAGAGTACAGCATCGCCTTTTTCTCAATGCAAATCTTTGCAGCTTCCTATCCATCTGGGCCTTGGTTCAGAGCTGAGAGTCAGTGGATCCAGCTGGCTTCTTAACTAGACTGAGAGTGGCGTCCACAGCTGTGCAGAAAGGAACATTCTCAAGCTGTGAATAGTGAGCTTCCAAGCGGAAGGCCGCTTAGAACATGCCATCTTCCTGCTCCTGCTTCTCTTTCCTCTTCTCTTTCTAAGCCAATGCCTTCTGGCGGACAATGGTCCACAGAGCAAACTTTGAGAACCTCTAGAGCAGATGGCAATCTTGCCCTGGGTTTCTTGCTGGGGACAATGCGTGAAGGCATACAAAACCTCCTGCAGGCCATCTCTGATACTATACTTCTCTGGTCACTCTACCAGTCATCTTCCTAAGTAGATACAAGAGAAAGCCTCGTCTCCACACCCGCCTCCCACCTCACCACCCCCCTCCCACCCACCAGGCCAGCATGAAGCCCAGTACAAACTGATCTTTCATTATGTTTGAGTCACTGTCTTGGTCATCATGAGACTCTCCTGGCCCACCCAGAGGTCCCCCAGGGTCAGCCCACACCAGCTTCCTGGGAGGAGACCTGCTACTGATCAGGATATAGCTTCATGGAAAGACAACTCCATCAAGAATCAGAAAACCTAGGTTCTGGTTCCATTCTTTCCCAAGAAGTGGATTAAATCACCTCATCTCTCTTGGCTATGATCTCCTTGAATACAGAATACAGGGGGTAGATGAGACCTGTAAGATTCTTCTGATTAAGTGATCCTGTGACTCTAGGTATTGGGACAAAAAGGTACTATTCTCTCTAAATTGTTCTAGGACTTGCTGTCACTTACTGTGTCAGACATGAGCCACCTGGAGAGAAGATGCTGGTTCTCACTTCCTGACATGCACAGAAGGGCTGGTGAATGAAACCATTAGATGTCATTATTCGCCATCAGTGTGCATATGAGGCTCAGCTCAAAATGGCCTTGATTCAAAACGTAGAAGGATAGGGACCCAGCTGTTTAAGTGTCTGGAAGAAATTGGCTCTCTGGCTTCTGCCCTATCTGATTCAAGCCAATGCCATGATCATTAGTAGAAGAAGAGAGAGGCTTGGAGTGGTAGCCAGAAGATAAGGAGAGCCTGCCACCTGGTTTGGTTTGTTTCCACATGCATGGCACATCTGTCGGCTTGGCTTGGCCCTCGCTTGAGATGAAAACCTGTACCCAAGTGACTTGGGCATGCTGTCACCCCATCACTGGGTCACTGAACACATATATAGCTTTATATAAATCAAACACTTATTTGTACTATTTATAATATGATGGGCTTCCCTGGTAGTTCAACTGGTAAAGAATCTACCTGCAATGCAGAAGACCCCAGTTCAATTCCTGGGTCGGGAAGATCCCCTGGAGAAGGGATCGGCTATCTATTCCAGTATTCTTGGGCTTCCCTGGTGGCTCAGCTGGTAAGGAATCTGCCTGCAATGTGGGAGACCTGGGTTTGGTTCCTGGATTGGGGAGATCCCCTGGAGAAGGGAATAGCTACCCACTCCAGTATTCGGGCCTGGAGAATTCCATACAGTCAATGTGGTTCACAAAGAGTTGGACACGGCTGAGCAACTTTCACTTTTCACTTTCACATAATATGATAGGCATTGTTCCAAAAGCTTTAGAAATGGTAGTTCTTTGAATCCTCAAAGCAAAACCTTATGAGGTTTAGAAAGGGAAAGTAAGACACAGAGAGCTTAAGTACATTGCCCCAGATGACACAGCTGCTACGTCCTGGAGCCAGGATTCAAACCCACGCTTCTGCCACTTGTTTCCTCTCGGTCCAGCTCCTTCGTGTGGTGGGTATTGTCTCACGTGGAGCTAGTATTGTGGGTATTGTCTCTGGAGCTGGATGGTAAGCAGTGTAAGCAGAGAAGCTCTTCTCTTCCCCAACAGGACCCTGTACATGGTGGTGTTTAAGTAAGATTTACCTACTAGAAGGTGAGATTGGGAGAAAAGGGCCTATCACTATCAAAATGGCCCTAAGGAAGTTCTGGGTGACCCTCAGACTCATGGCTTAGTTAATAAAAATCTCATGGCTGACTTCTCCAGATAATTAGGAAAACCAATCACAGTCCACATATAACTTCACTCTGGTCTATGTCGGGTCGAAGGGTGACTTCCTCTAGAGGGACGTGAGTTTTCCATGAGGATCAGGATGTTTTGGTTGAGAAAGGAAAGGAATCAAGATCTAGAACATCAACTCTCTTTCAGTAAGACTTTTGGTAGCTTCCCAGGAGGCCAGAAACCAAACCCAGTGGGCAGAGTAACCTGGTGGTCAGAAGCCCCGGGGGAGCTCCGTTTGGACCCCCGCCCATCAGCAGGCTTCTCCCCACAGGGCTGCTGGCTTGTCAGTGGGCCTGTACCTAGCAACCCTTTAGTTCCACTTGTTCTAGTCCTTATTCACCCCTCTTCATTTTCTGAGTTCAAACTTTGATGAGAAGAAAGACCCAGAAAGAAGGTAGAGAGGACAGAAGACATCAGCTTTTTTACTATTAAGGCAAGTATGGTGACTGTGGCTTGGCTCCTGGCCACCAACAAGCTCAGGAATACTTCCCCCCACTAGGCTGACATTTTAGGATAGTTTCCCTAGGGAATGTTTGGTTCTGCAGAGAGATACACTCACCCAGAAGTGACTCACACTGGTGGGCCAGAAAAAGAAAGAAAACGAGGCCTCCAATGTGACCTCCTGATGCTGGCCTGGGTGGTGGCCCTTGATTCTGGGAATGCTGGCCACTAAAGAGGCCAAGCATAAGCAGACAACCCAGATGCTGTTGGGCCCAGGAGCTCAGCCTCCTCTGGCAACCTCACCACTCGGAAGTCAGTCACCTCTTCTCCTTTAGGAAGCAGGGCCTTAACAGGTAGAGTTGGGGGGATTTCCCTGGTGGTCCAGTGGTTAAAACTCTGTGCTCTCAATGCAGGGGGCCCAGGCTCGATCCCTGGTCAGGGAACTAGATCCCACATGTCAGAACTAAGAGTGCATGCCGCAACTAAAGATTTCAAATGCCATAACTAAGACCCAGCACGGCCAAAAAAAAACACAAAACATATATATATATATATATATATATATATATATTTAAAAGGTAGAATTGGTATACTTCTAAAGAGAGGAGAGAAGTTTCCTACCTTACGGGCCCAGATGGGAATGCTGAGATAAAGAGAGAATGCCATCCCACCACCCTTGGCTGTACTAACTCAAAGACCCTAGGAATCTGTGACGCAGAGGCTTCTGGGAAATGTGATTTCAGTTGAAAATGTTAAGAGCTAAATGGGAGAGGAATATTTTAATTTATTATTTAGAATAAATTGTAGCCCATGAGGGTGGTAGAATCTTTAAGGTATTCCTGGGTTTTGTTGGCGGGGGTTTCGGGGGGCGGCTGTAGTAGAAAGGACACAGCTACCAGATTCCTTCCTCCCCAGGGCCAAAATTATGGGTTCAAATAACATACCAAATTTACATTTAACTTGACACAAAGCTGCTTAAGCATTTTTTTTTTAAACCATGAAAGGTATTTTTTTTTTTTTTTTTTGCTTCATTCACAACAGAGTTTAGTTACATAGAGATATATAAGAACGGAAATGTATTAATAACATGTGAAATCCTAAACCGGAATGAATAAATAAAGACCTGATGGACTGCTCCTGAAGAGTGGCCAACTCCAAGCCTAGGAGCAGTTTCATTTGATAAATGGACATGAAAAGCCCTTGAAGGGGCAAGTTCACTGAATTCCTCCTGCAGCTTCAATCCTGAGCCTCTCTGTGAGGCTGCCCTTGAGTCCCCAGGAGAGAAAGGCTCCCTTTCTCTGGGCACCCACAGTCCCCACTGATCACTCTGCTTGGGTGGCCCTTAAAGTCTTCTCTACCCATCTTCCTCCTGTCCTACCCAAAGGGACATCTACCTGCCCCTTGCAAGTGGGGGAGAGGAGGACCCCTCTGGCCTCCAGACACTAATGAAAGCTGGTGGGTGAGCCTGTGTCTGCATTCTGCTTCATTTCTTATGCCTCCTTCTTCATCCCAGGTGGCCTCGCCTGGTACCCTTTTCTTTTATCCCACATGTTCCAGGAACAGAGAAGAAAGAGGGGACATCGATCTGAAGACCTTAGATTAAGGCTCCACCATTTACTTAATTGCATGACTCTATATGGAACAACAGACTGGTTCCAAACAGGAAAAGGAGTACGTCAAGGCTGTATATTGTCACCCTGCTTATTTAACTTCTATGCAGAGTACATCATGAGAAACGCTGATCTGGAAGAAGCACAAGCCGGAATCAAGATTGCCGAGAGAAATATCAATAACCTCAGATATGCAGATGACATCACCCTTGTGGCAGAAACTGAAGAGGAACTAAAAAGCCTGTTGATGAAAGTGAAAGAGGAGAGTGAAAAAGTTGGCTTAAAGCTCAACATTCAGAAAACGAAGATCATGGCATCTGGCCCCATCACTTCATGGGAAATAGATGGGGAAACAGTGGAAACAGTGTCAGACTTAATTTTTTCGGGCTCCAAAATCACTGCAGATGGTGACTGCAGCCATCTCCTTGGAAGGAAACTTATGACCAACCTAAATAGCATATTCAAAAGCAGAGACATTACTTTGCCAACAAAGGTCCATCTAGTCAAGGCTATGGTTTTTCCTGTGGTCATGTATGGATGTGAGAGTTGGACTGTGAAGAAAGCTGAACACCGAAGAATTGATGCTTTTGAACTGTGGTACTGGAGAAGACTCTTGAGAGTCCCTTGGACTGCAAGGAGATCCAACCAGTCCATCCTAAAGGAGACCAGTCCTGGGTGTTCATTGGAAGGACTGATGCTGAGGCTGAAACTCCAATACTTTGGCCACCTCATGCGAAGAGTTGACTCATTGGAAAAGACTCTGATGGTGGGAGGGATTGGGGGCAGGAGGAGAAGGGGACGACAGAGGATGAGATGGCTGGATGGCATCGCCAACTCGATGGACATGAGTTTGAGTGAACTCCGGGAGTTGGTGATGAACAGGGAGGCCTGGCGTGCTGCAATTCATGGGGTCACAAAGAGTTGGACACGACTGAGCGACTGAACTGAACTGACTGAACTGACTGACTGATACTTGTTTCTTGGATCTCTGGGTCAAGTTCATTATGTACAAAATCAGCGAAGTAATGCCAACCTTAAGGACTGCCAGAAAGATGAAAGGTAAATAATGCTTGGACAGCATCTGCCACTGACACAGCATTGATGCTCCAACAAGTGAGCTCTTCCCTTCCTCACTGCCTCTTCCACCTGTTCTCTTGGGGTGGTGCTGTGTGGGATGTTGAAGGTCAAATGGGAACTTCCCCTCCCTTTGAAGCTCTGTGAACTAAAAATTGTCACCTGACTCATAATGAACTGGTAGCTCAGACAGTAAAGAATCTGCCTGCAAAGCAGGAGAGTGTGGTTTGATCCCTGGGTTGGGAAGATCCCCTGGAGGAAGAAATGTCTAACCACTCCAGTATTCTTGCCTGGGGAATCCTAACGAAAAGAGGAGCCTGGCAGGCTACAGTCCATTGGGTTGCAAAGAGTCAGACACGACTGAGTGACTTTCACTTTCATTTTGGGTGACCAGCATCTTCCTTTCCCAAGAACGGTAGATAGGTAGATCAAAGAGGTCCTCATCCTCCTTACTGTTGAAATGACACAGAATTTTCTTGTTTTTAATATTTTGCATTGTAAAGTTGTCAGTCCTGAAAAGGGAAATGGCTCATTTATCAGACTAACTGGTCTAGGTGTCTGACTCTCCTCTAAGATCGTGGGCAACTCTCAGGCAGGCAGGAGTTTTATTTTTTATCCTTCAAAGTATCATATGTTTTATCCTTAAGTATTTAGCAGGTACTTAAGGGGTTGTTTATTTAATGAATTATGAACATTGGGCAGATCCCAATGGTTCACCAAAGTGGGGAATGGGCTCTCCTCTCTCACAACCACATCTTGGACATCCTTGATGCTCTGATGGCTCCTATAGATGGGGTGAGGGTATTTTCCCCAAATCAAGACACATGGTATGAGACGTGATCTGGTAAGAGCAAAGCGTATTTGAAATCAGGAGACTTCCAGAGCATCAGGGAGAGAAACGCGCTACATAGGCACTCATTCTCTAATTATTTTTCTGTTTGTTTAGTTGCTCTCTTGTGTCTGACTCTTTTGTGATCCCATGGACTGTAGCCTGCCAGGCTCCTCTGTCCATGGGATTTCCCAGGCAAGGATACTGGAGTGGGTTGCCATGTTCTTCTCCAGGGGATCTTTCTGAGCCACGGACTGAACCCACACCTCCTGTGTCTCGTGTATTGCAGGTGGCTCCTTTACCCTGAGCCACCAAGTATTTTATACCTGGAGACAAAAAGTGAGTCATTCCCCATCTGTCCCCAAAGCCCTAGTTCTGTTGGATGAAGAAGCAGGTCCAGTAGAGCAGAGTTGACTGATACCTCTGGGTCTGTCTTCACAAAACTTCTCCAGTATCATGCTTTCAGATCTCCCAAGAATCACTCTCCCACCAGCACCTCCTAGACCTTCAAGGCCATTGCCAGCCTACTGTGGGACAATGTATACAGCAACTGGTTTGGGCTTGCTAAGCTCCTCCCCACCTCTACCCACTGGGGTCATCATTCACAGTGAGGTGAAGGATGGTGGAGGGGGTGCAGCCCTGAGCCCAAGGTGTGCCTGACTCTGCACCGTAGGGGCTGCCTGGCCCTGCCCCCAGCTCTCTGCCCTGGGCTGCTTCTCCAGAACACCGCTCTGGTCCCCAGAGGGAGCTGGGGTTCTACTGTGCACACACCCCAGCTCACCTGTTGGTGATGTCCTCTCAGCCTACCTCAGGGTGCCCCTGTGTCTGGTCTGGGACGTTTTCCCTGTGTCTGGTACCCTGAGCAATCCTGCACATGTGTATGTGCATGCTAATTTGCCTCAGTCATGTCCCACTCTTTGTGACCCTGTGGACTGTAGCCCGGCAGGCTCCTCTGTCCATGGGATTCTCCAGGCAAAAATACTGGAGTGGGTTGCCATTCCTTCCTCCAGGAGATCTTCCTGACCCAGGGATCAAACCCACTCTACTCTCTATCGAAAGTATAGAAAATAAACTTCCTTAAAATAAGACCTATGTTTACTCAATTTTTAAAGCACTGTGTATGCTCACAGAAATATTTTTTGAACTGAGTTAGAATTTGTTGTGGAAATATGTCAAATATGGCTTAATATATCTGATTACATTATGATTCTTGGTGTGGTGTGCATGCACGCTCAGTCATGTCCAACTCTTTGCAACCCTAGGGACTGTATAGCCCACCAGGCTTCTCTGTCCATGGGCTTCTTCAGGCAAGTATATTGGAGTGGGTTGCCATAACTTCCTCCAGGGGATCTTCCTGACCCAGGAAGATCGAACCCATGTCTCTTATGCCTCCTGCATTGGCAGGCAGGTTCTTTACCACTAGCGCCCCCTGGGAAGCCCTCCAGCCCTGTACACTCTGTGCATCATAGACATCCAGGCAGTAGGGGCGACAGGAGCCTCTCAAGGGTGGACTCCCTCCCCGCTTCTCTGGGTGTGGCTATTTCTGATGCCGCCTTTCCAGGTCCTCATTCTCCTCTGTGCACCCAGGACTGGAGAGAGGCCATTCATCCCTTCCACCAGGGCCTCCCTCATCACTGTTTCCGGGGAGCAGCTTTTAAGGCTGACAGGAGGGGTCTGTGCATTTACTCCAGGAATGAGCATTTTTCTTTGATTGATGACTGATTTCAAGAGGCAGGAGCTTGGCAGCCAAGTTCCCTTTCTCGGAAGCTTGCACACCTCTGTAAGAACATCCTCGAAGAACCACAGGGAGGGAGGCTTTTGAGGCTGCTTTAGAAATTACCTCAGTTTCCATGGCAATCAAGCTCTGTGGCATTGCCACCACCTTCTGGGTCTTTCTGCTCCCACTGGAAAGACTATTGGAGAAATCTCTTATTTCTCGACAAGGATTCCAGGAGAGAGATGGTTTTCCAGCTTATCTGCACCACCCCTCCCCCCACATTCTTCTTGGCTGCCCTTCCCAACCCATTCTTGCTGATGGCCCATTGTCTGGAAGCAAGAGACCCCAATTTGGGGCAGTCCTGTTAGCATTTCTAACCCATGAAAGACAGGCTGTCAGGGTCCCAGCCTGAGTCTGGACTGTATCTGTGCACGTCTGTGTTGATGGAGGCATGACAGCCAGGTAGGCACCAGGGTTGTGGAGAAATCACTCATCCTGAGTAGGACCCAAAACCATCCACCCACACTCAGCCTAGACACTGTACCAAAACCACGCTTTACCATCTGTAGTAACCTAACCCTGCCATTCCCTTCCTTAGACCTTGACACTTGTGGGTCTGCCCTGCCCATGCAAGGGGTTGGACTGCATTACAGGACCTTCCTAAGAGATCCATCAGTTCTTCCTTGATGGCTCAGCAGGTAAAGAATCTGCCTGCAACGCAGGAGACCCTCAAGAGACATGGGTTTGATCCCTGGGTAGGGAAGATCCCCTGGAGGAGGGAGGGCATGGCAACCCACTCCAGTATTCATGCCTGGAGAACCCCATGGACAGAGGAGCCTAGTGGGCTACAGTACATGGGGTTGCAAAGAATCAGACACAACTGAAGCAACTTAGCATGCACACATGGGAGATCCATCAACTCTTCCATTTAAAGCATCAACAGACAGCATGAGTGCTAAGGCTTTTTCAATCCTGCTGTTTTCATTGATCTGGGATGTTATCAATATTCTCACCCAATCTTAAAGACCTGCATAGAAATATAAAGGTCTTACACCAAGGTTCCAAGTCTCAATAAATTCTGACCTTACCTCCCTGGTCTGAAACCCTGTCAGTTTTGGAAGACACTCCTCTCCCTGTTGGCAGTAGGCAATACACTCCGCTGTGTCTTATTAGCAGCTTATGTCGGCAATGTTTGGAGAGGGAGCTTTTGATGTGACAGAAGGGGGAACACTTGTTCTGCATGATTATCCATTCATCAAAGGGCAAGGGGTGATTTCCAGCCCAGCAGACTCAGCCTCAGTTAGGGAGGAGGGCAGCTGCATGCAGAACAGGGAGAAGACCTGAGTTTTCAAGTTCTCTGGGAGCCTCTGTAGCAAAAGGCTGTGGTGTTCTGGGATCAGGGCGTCTGGGTGTGGGGCGATACTGGAGGCGGAGATGGCTCACGGGCCTGTGACATGAGTAGCTGTGTGCTGGCTTTAATATTCTGCTGTTGCCATCTTGAAATTCTTAATAGTGTTTGAATAAGGGGACCACAAAGAAGGCTGAGCACTGAAGAATTGATGCTTTTGAACTGTGGTGTTGGAGAAGACTCTTGAGAGTCCCTTGGACTGCAAGGAGATCCAACCAGTCCATCCTAAAGGAAATCAGTCCTGAATATTCATTGGAAGGACTGATGCTGAAGCTGAAACTCCAACACTTTGGCCACATGATGTGAAGAACTGACTCACTGGAAAAGACTCTGATGCTGGGAAAGATTGAAGGCAGGAGGAGAAGGGGATGACAGATTATGAGATGTTTGGATGGATCACCGACTCGATGGACATGAGTTTAAGCAAGCTCCAAGAGATGGTGAAGGACAGGGAAGGCTGGTGTGCTGCAGTCCATGGGGTCACACAGAGTCAGACACAACTGAACGACTGAACAATGAACAACAAAGGGGTCCAAGTTTTCATTTTACCCTGGTCCTCACAAATTATGGAGCTGGTCCCAGTTGGAAGGGATAGATGTTACCAGGTGTGTGGCAATGCAGCACCTTCTGGGGGTGTGTGACAGTCCTCCTACCCTAACCTGGCTACCCCAGGCACAGACATCACACCCTCACTCACTGGAACTGGGCATGGCTGGCTGAAGAAACCCCAGCTGCAGGGACTCCCAAGGAAGCCAGACCACTGATAAATGTCACACAATATCCAATGATAGCCCAGGGGAGAAGCCCAGAGCAATCTATGAAATAGACAGAGGGTAAGGCAGAATCAGAGAAGGCAATGGCACCCCACTCCAGGACTCTTGCCTGGAAAATCCCATGGACGGAGGAGCCTGGTAGGCTTCAGTCCATGGGGTCGCTAAGAGTCGGACACGACTGAGAGACTTCACTTTGACTTTTCACTTTCATGCATTGGAGAAGGAAATGGCAACCCACTCCAGTGCTCTTGCCTAGAGAATCCCAGGGATGGGGGAGCCTGGTGGGCTGCCATCTATGGGGTCAAGCAGAGTCGGACATGACTGAAGCGACTTAGCAGCAGAAGCAGCAAGGCAGAATCAATCAAGCCCAGACCATGGCCTACAAGGCCCTACACCATCCATCCAGCTTTAGGCGTATCTCCATCTCACTCTGCTCCTGGCACAATCCTCTCCTCTTGCTCAGCTTTTTCAGACCCAAGAAGCTCATCCCCATCCCAGGATGTCCTCTACACCTGCTGTTTGTTCTTGCAGGGACTAATCTTTCCTGAGTCTTCCCATGGCTCAGCATCCTCCCTTCATTCACATCTCTGTCCACCATAACCACCCCGAGGGGCCTCCATCCCCACTCAGTGGCCCTTCACCTACAATGATGGCCCCCCAGGACTCTCCATCTCCCTCCCAGCTTAATTTTTCTCCATTGTTCTCACCCCCTGATATCAGATCATGTGTTTACTTTATGGGACTTGCTTCTTGTCTGTTTCTCTAGCTAGAATGAAAGCTTCATGAGGACTTGATCCTATTTCCTAGCACAGCCCAAGGGCTTAATCAGTGTCTGGCACATAGTACAGGCAATCAGTATTGAATGAATGCATGAGTAGGGTGGTGATTAGCCAGAGAAATAATATCTGTTCAACAAGTTCATCTTCACCACCCTGTGGTGTGTGTGTCTTTGCGTGCTGTTGGTGGTGGTGGTGACATGGGGCTGCTTAAAGCAAAGCGCCCCTGAAGGTAGTCATTTTTCAAAAAAGGAGCATCTCAGTTGTAAAAATAATAAGGTCTAGAAATTATTGCGGAGAAGGCAATGGCACCCCACTCCAGTACTCTTGCCTGGAAAATCCCATGGACGGAGAAGCCTGGTAGGCTACAGTCCATGGGGTTGCTGAGTCAGACACGACTGAGTGACTTCACTTTCACTTTTCACTTTCATGCATTGGAGAAGGCAAACGGCAACCCACTCCAGTGTTCTTGCCTGGAGAATCCCAGGGACAGAGGAGCCTGGTGGGCTGCCGTCTATGGGGTCCCACAGAGTCGGACACGACTGAAGTGACTTAGCAGCAGAAATTATTGAGAACAATGGAACCTTTTTACACAAGTTAACTCTACAGTATTCACAACCATGCCTCAATTGGGTACTATTATTAGCCTTGTGTTACAGGTGAGAAAATCGAAGCAAGGCATGAATTAGCATCTGCCCTGGATAACGTGTAGTGGTGTGGCTGTGTTGAATGCTTGATGGGCAGGTGAAAGGCCATTCTGGCAAGGCCTCCACTGACCAGATTAGGGTTTATAGAGCCAGGGCTGCTTACCATTCTCCTCCAAAGTGCAAATCTGCAATGCAGGAGGTCCCACTGGGTGGTAAGGGCGCACGTGCTTTGCGGTCTATTTCAACTCTTAAGGCAAAAATGAAGCCCCAGCCACACTGTCCTGGCCACTGGTTCTACATCAGGCAAGCATGCATGTTATTTCCTAATCTTCCTGACAAGGTGCTCCTCCTTCCCCCAAATGTCTTTGTTTTGAATTTAATTATCAAATGCTAAAACATATTCAAATATGCACCTTCCAAAGGGAGCTATATCCCAGGATATGAAGTAGTCTGTGAATCTCTGCTGAGGACTGTGAGAGAAAGGCTGTAAGACAAAATGTCAAGAGAAGAGTTGTGACGTTGTAGTGAAATCTCACCTGAAGTTATAGAGGCCGTTTAGCAAGGTAGGTAGATGGGCTTTGTGCCCTTGTTGGTCATGACAGATTATAGACTCTCTTCTGCCTATTAGAAGGGAATACACCTGGGGTACGTGTGTAATATTCACTACCACTTTAGTATCATTTACACAGAAGAGCAACAGCTATCATTTGCTGAGGGTTTCTTATAAGCTTGCATCGTGTTAAGTCATTGGCTTATTGATTGTATCCTCTTTCCCCAGAATAGTATCTAACTTAGGTGGTCACGCTTCTCTTAACCATGTCTCATGAATGTTGAGACACAGTTCCTATTGAACTTAGAGAAACTCAGTCCTAGCCACATTTCCGAGCAGTGCTGGCGCTTGGGAGGACAGTAGGGAGAGGCTGATGGGGAAGCTTGGATGTTGTCCTACTTCACAGCATCCCTAAAACCACTCCACTTACTGCCTGGAAGACACATTAACCCTGTCAAGACACCCATACCTTGGGCTCTGCATTTTAGGAGTGTGTGTGTGCTTGGTCACTCAGTCATGTCTGACTGTTTGTGACCTGCATGGACTGCGGCCTGCCAGGCTCCTCTGTCCATGGAGATTCTCCAGGCCAAGAATACTGGAGTGGGTTGCCATGACCTCCTCCAGGGGATCTCCCTAACCCAGGGATTGAACCTGAGTCTCCCACATTGCAGGTGGATTCTTTACCATCTGAGTCACCAGGGGAGCCCAAGAATGCTGGAGTGGGAAGCCTATTCCTTTTCCAGGGGATCTTCCCAACCCAGGAATTGAATCGGGGTCTCCTGCATTGCAGGCAGATTCTTTACCAGCTGAGCTACCAGGGAAGTTTTCAGGATTGCTGGACCTTTATCAAGGTCTTTTTCTACCCGAAGAGGGGTATCTGGGGGTTTACCGCACAACTGCTCTCTGCTGGGCTTGGTGGAAGAGTGTCATTGAGCATCACTGGGTTGCAGATGACTGCAGTCACTCAAAGTGGATAGCCTGAGCTTCTTTGGGAGCATCCTCTTTGCTCTCCTGACTGACCGGGGAGTTAGACAAGGTTTTGCTGATCACACAGGTGAGAGGAAAAGGAGCTTTAAAGATTTCCTCTTCCCATGAGAACTTGTGCCCTCAATTCTGGCCACCGTCTCCTCCACACACCCCTTTGTGCTTTGAGAAGGGAGGATATTCTGCAATTCTGAGAGTTGCATCTGCTTAGAAGTACAGAATTGGAGTGATGCCACTGTGGGCAGTCATGTACAGCGCAGGGGTTCATGGGGATCTCCCACACAGGGAGCTGGAAGCAGAGAGAGCGGGATGGGCTGCAAGAAGCCAGGCTGGCATCCCCGACTGGGCCCTGCTTCCATTTCTGCCACCAGACACACATGCCTCAGCCTTTTCATTCTAGGCTTGTAAGTTTTCAGAACTGCTGGACCTTTATCAAGGTCCTTGTGACCTAGGACAGCCAATGTAACTCCTCTTATCTGGAAATACAAGAAGGTCGAACTGGATGGTCTCTAAGGCCCCCTTCCATTTCTAACTTTCTAGGAGTCCAAATTAAAGACAGAAAGTTCTTTCTGAGGTCATGTATAATTCATACCCTCCATCCAAAAGGAATTTGAGACAGACTCCAGGACTGTTCAAATAAAGATAAAAGGAGAATAAGAAACCCCATGGAAGAGGAGAAGGTCAGACCAGGAACAGAAGATAAGACAGGCTAATTTCTTGAAGGACTGCCAGCTCTAATCAAGAAAAAACAAAACACTTTTTCTGTTGTACATAATGCCCTCTTTTGATACATGCATTCGACAGATATTGGAGGCTGCAGACACTTTTCAGACCCAGGCGGTACCTTGGAGAACAAGGCAGATAAGCTTTTGGGGCTCATGGAGCTGATGTCTATGTTGGTGGGTGGGGGGTGAGTTGGAGAATGTTAAAAAAACACTGCAGACACCCAGTATCCAGGTCTTGATTTACCATCCTCCAACAGAAGGAACCAGGCTCCTTGGAGAAATGGCCAGTTCTAAGATGAGGGCAGGAAATAACACTAGATGAGCCTGGAGCACCTTGAAATGCTCAAAACTAAGGAAGTGCTCAAAAAAGGCAAAATCAAAAGGCTACACTGATGAGTATACCAAAGGGCACGGGGCCAATGGAAAGAGCTCCCTGTGGCCAAAACTGGGACAGCTGGACAACAAGGTAAACAGAGTACTGAATTATGATTCAAATTATAAAATCAACATTCATGAGTCCACACTGAAATGAATAGATAATTTAAAGAATCTGCCTGCAAAGAAGGAGACCCAGGTTCAATCCCTGGGTCAGAAAGATCCCCTGGAGAAGGGAATGGCAACCCACTCCAGTATTCTTGCCTGGAGAATCCCATGGACAGAGGAGCCTGGCAGGCTGCAGTCCATAGGGTGGCAAAGACCCGGACACGACTGAGTGACTAATGCTTTTACTTTCAATAAACAGGGAAGAATTCCAAATAGTTTATGTAGCTATTCCACCTAAAGGCAGAGAAACAGCCCCCAACTCCTTAGGTGTGGACTGTGCCTACTGACTTCCTTCCAAAGACGGCAGCATGGAAACAGAGAAAGCAGAAGAGTAACTTTACAGTGGAGAAGCCTGACACCTACTCCTTACTCCAGGGGATGAAGGGCAATCTCAACCGTTATAAATCATGGGGATAGCACATACCCTTGAAATGACGTGATGAAAATGGCACCTTACCTGTGTGATCTTCTTCCTCAAACCCATAATCCAGTCTAATCACCAGAAGAAAACCAGATAGGATCCAACAGAGGAACATCCCACACTACGCATGACCAGTATTCCTCAAGTACTCAACTGGCAAGGTCATTAGAAACAAGGGAAGTCTGAGAAACGGTCACAGTCAAGAGGAGCCCAATGAGACATGACAACATAATGGGAATTTCTGGAAGGGACTCAGAAACAGAAAAAGGGCATCTGGTAACAACAGAAAAAGGTATAAAAACAACTAACTATGGACATTAATGAATAACAACGTACCAACATTTGTTAACTGTAATGAATGTATTGTACTAAAATGTTAATAGCAGGGAAAACTGTGTTCAAGGGCAAAGGGGAATACGTGAGTTCTCTGTACTATTTCCTCAATTTTTTCTGTAAACCTAAACTGTTCTAAAAAAGAAAATCTATTTTAAAAAAAGAATCTGAAGGTCAGAGATAGAAGGAGTCACAGACTCTTTCTTCTCCTGGCTTTGCACAAGCAAGCTTCCATGAGTCCTACAACTGCAGGAACTGAATTTTGCCAACAGTATTATGATCTTGGAAGAGGACCCTGGTCTCAGATGAGACTCCGGCTTGGGTGGATACCTGGACTGTAGCCTGGGGAGACCCAGAGCAGAGAATCCAGGCAGTTAAGCCTACCTGGAATTCTGATTCAGGGAAACTGTGCAGGATAACATGGATTGCTGCTTAAAAAAAAAAAAAAAAAAAAGCAACCCAAACCAAAATGCAGTGATGATAAACATGTCATAGAGTAGTGGGCGTGCTGTAGAAAATTAAGTAAAATGTAGAGAGTGACGGGGCAGCTGTGTAAACTGGATGGCTGAGGCAGCCCTCTCTGAGGGGGTGGCTCTTCATTTGGGATCTCAATCCTAAGAGGAGCCGGTCACGAGGCACTGGTGGGGAAAGCACTGTGGGCAGAGATCGGGCAGCTCCAGGACCTTGTGGTGAAACTGTGAGATCCAGGAGAGAGGTGGGTGGTGTGGCTAGAGCAATGCGAGCTTGGGGGAAGGGACGGGACAGGAGCGAATGGAGGGAGAAAGAGCCAGATTAAATGGGGTCTCCACCTTGGGCTGAATGCTGTGTGCTCCCAGTTCACATGGTGAAACACTAACCCCTAAGATGATGGTACTAAATGGAGGACGGGACCCTCATGAATGGCATTAGTGACCTTTCAAAAGAGGCCCCAGAGAGCTCTCTTGACCCCACCATCATATAAGAACACACAAGAAGGGACCGTCTATGACGTGAATGAATCAGAAAGCAGGTTTTCCCCCAGAAACTGCATCTGCCAGAGCTCCCTGCCATCATACGAGAACACACAAGGAGGTGCCATCTATGACGTCTATAAACCAGAAAGAAGGTTCTTCCCAGACGCTGGACCTGCCAGTGCCTTGATCTTGGACTTCCTGGCCTCCAGAAGAGCGAGAAACAAATTTCTACTCTTTATAAGTCACCCAGTCTCTGGTATTTTTGTAATATGACCCCAAGCTAACTGAGATAGCCTCGGAAGAAGGGTAAGGAATTTGGATTTTAAGTTCAAGAGTAAGTTTTTGGCACACTGGTAGTAGATGAGTGAACATCTGATTTATAGTTTCAAAAATATGATGCCAACTGCCCTGTGAAGGACTGATTGCCGGGTGCCAGTCTACACAGGAGGGTCCAGCGTCAACCTTGATGAAAGCTCATGGCAAAGGACGGATGTCTTCCAGGAGTGTGGGAGGATGTGGGTGAGGGGTGCTGAGGGGGTGGGCACGGGCTTAGGGCGTCCCCACCCATTTGTAGACCTGTGTCCATGGGGCGGCTCTAGATACACCGGGTGAGTCAGTTACAAGTGCTCCTAGTAGTCATCTGCCCCCTCACCACGCTGTCCTTCCCCCATGCCATCCTGTCCCTGCACATCTGAATCCCACTGGTGATTCAACCAGGCACTCATTTCTGGCAGTCGCACCCAGCTGCTGCTGTGCCAGTCTGAGCTAGATTTTCCCCAGAAGCCTTGCCAAAGGGGAAACTGGATCCCACCCACCACCCCCGGCCTCCTGGCCCGACAGAGCTGCCGTACTTAACTAATTGCCTCCTCCGGGTTGAGTGTTAATCAAACAATTTGTTGCTAGTCATCTCCTGAGGTGTGGGGCGCCCTCTCTTTAAGCCAGGAAATAGTTAAATCCTGGAAAAGATAAGCACCCAGTGTGGGCTACCCCTATTCATGTGGGAATAGATAAGAGACTGTGGATAGAACCTCTTATTTTGGCCCCGACTGGGTCATCTAAACTCAACTGCAATTCCATCTTTGGACTCTTCACTTTCAATTTACCTTTTTTGCTCTTACTGACCCCTTCTTTCCTCTGCTCACAACACCACCCCCACACCCACACCCGGCCAGCTTGGGAGCCCTTTGGTGGTTGGTCGGGTCCCCAGTAGCTGTTCTCACTGGCCATCCTATCAAACCCCTTGGGCACTAGTCTGTGCTCAGCTATAGACTGAGCCAATCTGGGTGGTCTGTCTAGTCAAAGCTATGGTTTTTCCAGTAGTCATGTATGGATGTGAGAGCTGGACTATAAAGAAAGCTGAGCGCCAAAGAACTGATGCTTTTGAACTGTGGTGTTGGAGAAGACTCTTGAGAGTCCCTTGGACTGCAAGGAGATCCAACCAGTCCATCCTAAAGGAGATCAGTCCTGAGTGTTCATTGGAAGGACTGATGCTGAAGCTGAAACTCCAATACCTTGGCCACCTTATGCGAAGAGCTGACTCATTTGAAAAGACCCTGATGCTGGGAGAGATTGAAGGCAGGAGGAGAAGGGGATGACAGAGGATGAGACGGTTGGATGGCATCACTGACTCAACAGACATGAGTTTGAGTAAACTCCGGGAGTTGGTGATGGACAGGGAGGCCTGGCGTGCTGTTGTCCATGGGGTCACAGAGTTGGACACGACTGAGCGACTGAACTGAACTGAATCTGGGTGAGAGCTAAAGCCATGGAACATTTTGGTCACAAATACCTACAGTCTGAGGGACAGCTGTGCGATGTTCGTAAGGTGGCTGTCAGAGGGAGCTGACTCTCCAAGCCTTTCCATGGGTCACCCCTAGAAGAGGAACTCCTGGAGGACAGGCACCAGTCCAGTTCTGGTTCCGGGAGTAGTTGGTGCTGAGACGTCTCTTCATGACATACAGGGTCTTCACAACAAGGCTTTGTCTCTGGGCAGACACTTCACCTCTCAGCAACTCTGTGCTGAGTAGGGACAGGGAAGCACAGCTTCTGCTCTGAGTCTGCTCCCTGCCAGGCTCTGAACTAAACCAGACTCCTGGGGTCAGCAGGCAGCAACTGCTCTGGCCATCAGGACCACCACCCACCTCCCACTCCCCTCACCGTGACTGTGTCTGGCTTCCTCGGCATGCATGCCTACTAAGTCTCTTAGTCGTGTCCGACTCTTTTCAACCCTATGGACTGTAGCCCGCCACGCTCCTCTGTCCATGGGGATTCACCAGACAAGAATACTGGAGTGGGTTGCCGTGCCCTCCTCTAGGGGATCATTCCAACCCAGGGATCGAACTCATGTCTCTTATGTCTCCTGCGTTGGCAGGCGGGTTCTTTACCATCAGTGCCACCTGGGAAGGCCTCCTTGGACAGAGCACTTATTTGGGAGAGGGTACTCTCACCCACCTGGAGCTTCAATTTCCCCCAAAGACCAGGGATCAGGGATCAGCTCTTAGTGGCTTTGTCCTTCTTTCTCACCTCTTGGGGCCAATCTGCAGGTCATCATGAGATGTGTGGACACCCCTCCCCTCCCCAGCGTCTTGTTACCTGCGGACACAGGTAACAAAGCTCCAGGGTGGACGCAAAGGCTCTGCTCCTATAATAGGACAATGCTCCCGTCAGCACTAAGCAGCTCTCAGGACAGCAGCTTCTGGATGTTGCCCTTTTATCATGAACTGTGGTTTTTCCATTGAAAAGACCATTGGGGAGTCCATGTGCGGGGAAAGCCAGTTTAGCTGGAACCCTTGGTGATCAGGGCTCAGATGGGCCTCCAGGATAATAACCCATGCCCTGTGATAGCACTACCTGTCTATGCGGCGTAAGAGCTGAAGAAGCAGTCATAAGATAGGGCAGGGAAGCTGGGAAGGAAGATAAATTCTGAGAGGCCTTCCCGACTGGTTCATCCCCAGAACCGTGACAGTTTAGAGCTGGAGGACTCTTAAAGGTCACTGGTTCCCCCAGCTCTCCCCCCTACCCCCCCAGTTACCGCACATTAGGGTCACCTCAAGTGTTCGGCTTGGATGAGTCTGGGCGAGGCCGCAGCATCAGTACTTTAAAAGCCCTGCAGGCGATTTGACTGTGCAGTGATTACAAACCGCTAACCAGGGCTTCCCTGGTGGCACGGTGGTAAAGAATCTGCCTGCCAATGCAGGGGACACAGGTTGGATCCCTGATCTGGGAACATGCCACATGGCTCGGAGCAACTGAGCCCCGGCACCACAACTACTGAGCCTGTGCTCTTAGGGCCTGGGAGCCACAGCTACTGAGCCCGAGGGCCCTAGAGCCTGAGCTCCACCACAAGAGAAGCCAACACAACGAGAAGCCGGAGCACTGCAACTAGAGAGTAGCCCCTGCTCTCCACAACTGGAGAAAAGCCCAAGCAGCGATAAAGACCCAGCACAGCTGAAAGTAAAAAAAAAAAAAAAAAAAAATAGAACCCCTAGCCAGGAGGAAGGGGATCAACACCATCACTCACTCCCCTGTGGGGAGGGGTCTCGGGTCCCCAGTCCAGCCTGAGGTCTTTCACCTGGCATCCCAGAGCCCTAGGCTTCTGGTGGTGCTCCAGCAAATGGGGGGTGGGAGGGGCAGGGCCCCAGGCACCCTCCTGTCCCCCACCCTCTTCTGGGAGAGAGTTCCCACCCAGGTCTCAGGTGAGTGGGGAGTGTCCTGGGGTATGGTGTGTGGCCGACCAGCAAAGATCAGCGCGGCCCACACTGTCTCTGTCTAGAAACTGTCGGAGCTGGAAGGTTCAGCGCTCTGTGGGATGTGAGGAGGGCTGGTCTGGAGGGATGGGGGAGGGAGCAGCGTGAGGGAGATGGGAGCACCTGAGAAGAGCGGAGATGAAAGAGCATCAGCTCCCCCGGCTCCGGATTCCTGCTCTGCCCGAGGCCTGTTTGCTCAGCTTTTCTCGGATTCCTGGGAGGCCTCTCTAGAGCCTTCGAAAAGCCCCGTTTTACTGGAGTCTGTCTTTGTACAACCACAAGAGCCTTAGAGAGAACACGCGCTACAAACAGAGCCACTCCACTTTGATCTTTTCACATTTCGGGGTCCACGGAAGATTTTTGACTGGAAGGTGGAAACGAAAAAGATTCCGCGCTGCTAAAACCAAGCACAGACATCCCAGGCCATGTGTGACCCTTGCTTCAGTGAGGAGGACTCCGGGGCGCAGGAAAGGTGGTAGGGCTGTTTTTTTTTTTTGTTTGTTTTTTGAGGGGGGGTGGGTCCTGTCTCAGTGGGGGATGGAAGGAAGGAGGAGGGAGCTGCCCATGCCTCTCCCTCCCCTGGCCTCTGCCTCAGTCTGGTTGGGACTCAAAGGGGAGGTGGTGCAGGGCGGGGATGGCTGACTCTGGTGACAGAGAATTTGAGATTTGGGACATCTGTTCTTCAGGGGGATAAGAATAAACAGTCCAGTGCCACGTTGAACCCAACAATTCTCCTTCTCTACCAACCCACAGCTCACTAGCCCCCAGATCTCTCTGTCCATGCAGGACAGCCAACTCCAATCTCCAGCAGGACACCACACCCCTTCCCACCTCTGGGACCTGATCAGAGATCCCAAGTCAGGCGGTTCATGTGGTGTCTGCCATCTAACTAACGCTGGCTTCAGTGCACGGGACTCATTATTGCTGTTGTTCAGTTGCTCAGTCGTGTCCGACTCTCTGAGACCCCATGGACTGCAGCACGCCCGGTTTCCCTGTCCTTCACCATCTCCTAGAGCTTGCTCAAACTCACGTCCATTGAGTTGGCGATGCCATCCAACCATCTCATCCTCTGTCGTCCCCTTCTCCTCCTGCCCTTACACATTTCCCTGTATACATTTTCAATTCCTTCTGCACAGGCCCAATTCCCCTTCTTCCTAACTCCATGCAATTTGTCCATCCACCTCTCTCCAAGGAATGCCCTGTGAAGGGCACACTCATGATTAGCTTTCGCTTTGGATTGAGGCTCAAACCAGGAGACCAAAAAGCACACTTGAACTCTTCAAGGAGAAAAGAGGCTGTACAGACTGTGAATGAGCTTTTACTTTCCACGGATAAGAACCTGTTCCCTCACAGCTACACAGCTCTGCTCATGGACCACCCATCAAAGGGCTGGACTGGTCCTGTGGCCACGCCAGTGACAGAGGGTGAAAGAGACATGTGACAGAAGGGTTAGCCTTGTCCCACCAGCTTTAGAGCCTCGTTGGAAATGGGAGCAGCAGCCATAGGACCCAGGAATCAAGGGTGGAGGTAGGCTTCTGAAGAGGAAACCGTCCAGACAGCAGTTGCCTCCCGCCCCACGGTATATACCGTGTACACACTACATGCTCAAAACATCCAAGTACCTCCTGGGTTCACACTCGCTCCATATCCAGCACCTGTTTCAATGTTATCACCACCGTCTCTCGCACACCAGGTGGGAGACCCCAGAGGGCAAGGACCAGCAGTGGTGAGCGGCTGAGAGGAACTCAAAACACACTGCTGGAATGAGTGAAGGACAGGGGAGTCTTCCCAATGGAGTCCGGGTCTCCATCCGCACGTCCACCAGCTGTTCTTTCAGAATGCCAGTAACAGGGACCTCCCAGCCCGCCGCCCCCGAGCCTTACCTCCCATGAGGAAGAGCAGCCCGGCCACATACTGCATAAGGCCTCGGTCCCAGCAGCAGCCCAGCACGCCGATGATCCAGCCGAAGAGGATGATGGCCACCGCCATGCCCATGAAGCCCGCTGTCATCCTGCGCAGGTCTGTGGGGAAACAGGTGAGTACCAGTTAGCATCAGAGCCTGGAACTCACGGTCTGGTGCACCCCAACCCTGGGCGGGGGGGAGGGGGGAGGGCACCACAGGGGCCCTTTGCAGACAGGTTGGCACAACCGAGCTTCCTTTGCAGAGGACAGAGCCCCTGATGGCAACCATATGTGTTGTTTAGTTGCTCAGTCATGTCCGACTCTGTGTGACCCCATGGACTGTATAGCCCACCAGGCTCCTCTGTCCAGGGATTCTCCAGGCAAGAATACTGGAGTGGGTAGCCGTTCCCTTCTCCAGGGGATCATCTGGATGATCCAGGGATTGAACCTGAGTCTCCTGCATTGCAGGCAGATTCTTTACCCCTGAGCCAGCTGGGAAACCCCAGTAACCATATCCT
Organism: Bos grunniens; assembly: GCF_055505025.1. Classification (NCBI taxonomy): domain Eukaryota; kingdom Metazoa; phylum Chordata; class Mammalia; order Artiodactyla; family Bovidae; genus Bos; species Bos grunniens. The sequence goes on from NC_141168.1 coordinate 15,523,085, forward strand.
CAAGTACAAACACAGCTAGGACAGCCGGTCCACACGCGGAAGGAGGGATCACCACCATAATAGCTGCCACTTCCTCTGCATTCCCTCCTTTGTGCTGGGTGCAGCACTGATCTTCCCAAGCATCTCTCCCAACCTTCTAAGACAGCTATTCTCTTTATCCCTATCTGGAAAATGGAGCAACCCACAGAAAGCCTACAGAGAGTGGAGGACACGGCATCAAACCCAGATCTTTGCGGCTCCCAGTTCCTAACCCAGCATCACTCACCCTTCAGGGAAGTGAGAACCAGACAAATGGGCCCTTAGAGCTGGGCTGGGTCTTGGCACTTGTCAAGGACTCTATCCCTCCCATGCAGGGTTTGCTGGTCTCTCAGGAGGTCAGGGGTGAAGAGGAAGCTGTATGACGTTCCTCATCCTCCAGCCTGACTCCGGGGGGCTCAGCTTCCCCCGCATGTGTGGTTGCAGGGTGGGAACCATGCTTCCTGCTCTCAGGTTGAACCCTGAGGAGGCCCCCTCAGCTTTCCTGATCAGGCCCTTCTCTGTCCATGCTCTGCCAACCCATCAGACAAAGCCCGGCATGCAGGGGGAGGAGGGCTGTCTGGAAAGGTGATTTTTTTTTATTAGTTTTTATTGGGGTATTACTGCTTTACAGGGCTTCCCTGATGGCTCAGTGGTAAAGAACCCATCTGCCAAGGTAGGAGACATGAGCCATGGGTTTGATCCCTGGCTTGGGAAGATCCCCTGGAGGAGGGCATGGAAACCCACTCCAGTATTCTTGCCTGGAGAATCCTATGGAAAGAGGAGCCTGGAAGGCTATAGTCCACAGGGTCGAAAAGAGTTTGACCTGAGTGAAGAGACTTAGCATGTGAATGCTGTGTTAGTTTCTGCTGTAGGCAAAGTGAATCAGCTATGTGTTTACATGTATCCACTCTTTTTTTTTTTTTTTTTTTGTATTTCCTTCTATTTAGGTCTGGGAAGGTGGGATTTTTAGCAGAAGGGAGACAGCAGAGCTGCTGATATGTCTCTGTCAGCCTCACTCAGCATCTTGCTAAGCTTCCTCCCAGCTCCAGCCCTCTGGTGTATCCGCCCCCCCACCCCACCCGCTGCACACTCCTTCTCTGGAATCATCTGGCTTTCTTCCTTCTGAGTAACACCCCCAATCAGGCTCCACACAGGAGCCGTTTATCTGGCCTCTACCCTGGGGATGGGGACTGCAGAGTAGCTGGAGACCCCATGGGCATTCCCTTCTCTTGAAGGAAGGGAAGGAGGATGAGGAGGTGGGGAAGGGGGGACTGGACACCAAACTACATGAGTCCCCCCATCCAAGCAAGCACTGATGGTCTCTTCTCATCCCCGGAGAAACAGACACCCAGGTTTCTGTGGGGAGCACCCCTGTGCCTCTCTCGCACTCCAGTCTCCGGCACAGTAAACAGAGGATTCCGGGCACAGTCAGGCTTGAGACCTCCTGCCCCTCCCCCACCTCCAGAGCTGGCTGTGGTCCATGCCCCTGGTCCTGATACTGAAGATCAGACCCTGGCAACGCCCTCCTCAACCCCCTGGGAGGAAGTTGGCTGGGGCGTGGGGAGGAGAACAGCAGGTGAGCCTCCCCGTGATGAAGGGGGCCTGACAGGGCCCTGCCACAGAGGAGGACGTTCACAGAGAGCCACGAGCAGGTTCCTGCTCTGAGTTCTCCTGGGTCCTTCCTACCCCTGCTGACCCCGGAGTGCCAGCCCAGCCAGAGAGCAGTCACACCTGTTACAGTCACTGCCGTGCACTGCCAAGGAGGCCTAATTATCAGGCTGCACTGATGCTCAGATCACTAAACACACCAGAAGGAACTTTGTTGAGGACGAGTTAGATCCAGTGCTCAAATGTGTGCCAGGCTTCCTGCCGTGCTCAGGCACCCACGGCTGGCTGGAAAGAAGGGAGGACCTTCCTGCCAGCTGGGCCGCATCCCTTTCTCTTTCAACTGCCTGTGGTCACCCCGGCTCCTCCATCTCCCCATGGCCACGACCCTTAGTTCTTTCGCCCCTTCTTCCTTTGTCACTACAACAGACTCCAGGCAGCCAGCTCTGGGCTGCCTCCTTGGTAGAAAAAGGTCCCTTCTCGACTCCACTGGGACTGATTCCTGGCCATGGGATACTCTCTGCCACGGGGGGCTCATCTACTCTCCACTGCAGTCAAGGGCAAGGAGGTGATGGGAATGGGAGATGAGAGGCCAGGGTATTTTTAGTCTTAAGGAGATTTATTTATATCCCCTTAAACAGCTCAAGAAATTTCCCTTCTATGCCCCTGTGAAACCACTGGCTTCCTTTTCAGTAACAGGGCGGTTTCTAGGAAGACTCTCCTAGAATTTCTAGGAAGACTCTCTAGTGGCACTAGAGGGGACAGGCCTGCAGAAGCCACAGAGCCCCTTCCTGCCACACTTGGTGGGTACTGGCCCCTGGGCTACGCAGACCCAAGGGAGCAAAGGTGCCACCTGGGGGACTGAATGGATAACGGGTCCCTGTGAGCTATGTGTACTTGGGATGGGGATGGGGAAGAGGGGTGGGCAGGAAAATGGAAATGCAAATCATGACAAGATGGAAAGGAGGAGGAAAGCCAAGTGCTTCACTTAGGAGAAAACAGAGCAAAAGGCAGAAACAGCAATGGAGAGAATAATTCCTCTTCCAAAAGCCCTGAGACAGACAATAGTGTCTGTGTTCCCAGGTCAGGGACGGCTGTGCCTCCAACACAGACTATGTGCACTCCGCTGTCTCCCAAAGGCTTTGTCAACAACAAAAACTGAGGGTCAGGCTAAGTTGTTCTAGAAAGAAGGATGAAAACCAGAGGTCAGGCCTGAGCATTTTCACTGAGCCGAAAGGATATTCACCATCAGCCGGTGAGCCTGATTTTGCTGGAGCCACATACGTACAGCTGTTTATTCTGCCCTCAGACCCACATGGTAACTCAGGGCAGCTGCAGCAACAACTTAAAGGTAGGCTGGACAAGAAATATTCCTATTTTACAGGATTTAGAGAAGTTAAATAATTTATTGATCAACAGTCTCAAACCAGTGAACTAAAAAGGAATGAGTTGGGTTACTGAGTTGTGTGGGAAAATAAAATTAATAATCTAATTAAAGACCTACAGGATCATCATCACAGATGGAAAAAGTGTAACTAGCATTTTTCCTCACAAATAAAGCCAGGATTAGAGTTACAAGATTTTTTTTAAAAGACAGAAATTCACATGGAAGGGGAAACCAGAAAAGACGATGGCAACAACAGAAGACTGGAAGCTGCAAAACTGAGGGGCAGTATAACTTCTCAACAGACCTAACAAGCCAAGACCAGAGCCAGCAAAGGGTGGGGGGAAGCCGAAAGGCATCCTGCCAACCCCTCCAAAGGCTCAGGAGTTGGCATTCATCACTATGCATCAGGAAGTCAAGCAGAGGGGAGGGAGATTAAAACAAGGATTTCGAACAAGTTGTTTGGGATGGAATGAGAACCCTGGCTCCCCTTGGCCACTCCACACCTCTGAGGAATAACCCCTTTCCCCCACCCCCAGGGTGGAGAGGGAGTACTTAGGACTGGGAGTCGATAAGCTCAGGTGACAGCTGGTCAGCACAACTGAGGGTCGTTGCGCACAGGGCAAGTGTCTGTGCACCTACAGAATGTTGAATGCTCACCCTTGAGACCCCAGGCCTCTTCTGCCTGGTTCCCAGAAGCAGACTGCTGCGCCTTTGCCCTGTAGCCTGGAAGCTGGGAGAGACCCTTCTGGTGATGACCAGCACATGAGAAAATATCAAGACACATTACTATCTGTGTGTGTGGCGGGAGGCAGGGAGTCATAAGCAGTCCCTCCAACTATCTACAGTGAAGCTTCCCATTGACAAGCCCACTGCCTACTCAGGGCTTTCAGGCAGCCCCAAATATGAAGAAAATCTATAAGCTGGAAGAAAAAGAACTTGAAGAAGCAAACTGGCAGGGAGGAGAAATTAAAGATTATTATTGGAAATATAAATCAAAATCACAAGGAGATATCATATCACACCTGTCAGAATGGCCATCATCAAAAGACCACAAATAACAAATGTTGGTGAGGATGTACAGAAAAGTGAGTCCTTGTACACTGTTGGTGGGAATGAATGTAAATTGGTGTAGCCACTGTACAAAACAGCATGGAGTTTTCTAAAAAAAAAAAAAAAAAAAAACACGAAAAATAGAATTATCCTATGACCCAGCAATTCCACTCCTGGGTATATATCCGAAAAAACAAAAACACTAAATTTGAAAAGATACATGCACAAGGCTCATAGCAGCATTGTTTACAATTGCCAAGATATGGACGCAACCTAAGTGTCCATCAACAGATGAACGAATAAAGAAAATGTGATATACATATGTGTGTGTGTGTGTACATATATATACACACACACACACACAAGGAAATACTATTCAGTATTCCATAAAAAATAACAAAAGTTTGCCATCTGCAGCAACATGATGGACCTGGAGGGCATTATGGTCCAAGTGAAACAAGCCAGAAAGAGAACAACAAATACTGTATATCACTTATAAGTGGAATCTGAAAAATACAACAAACTAGTGAATATAACAAAAAGAAACAGACTCAGATATACGGAATTAACTAGCGCCTAGCAGTGGGGGGATAGGAGCGGGAATGCAGGGCTGAGGGTGGGGAAACAAACTACGGGGCGTAGAGAAGCTCAAGGATATGCTGTATTTACAACAAGAAGAATACAGTCAATATTTCATAATAACTGTAAATGGAAAATAACCTTTAAAAATTCTATTAAATTTTTAAAATAAAATTTTAAATCAATATAAATATCCCCAAGAGACAAGAGAAGAAACATAGCTTGCTTCCATGACATAAGAACAAGAGACTATGGAAAAGGATTCTCTGAAACAAAAATAACACCTTATAATAAAGGAATCAAAATCATTGAAATTTATAGTATAAAATCAATTCTAACTTATGGAGTAAGAGTCCGATCTTGTTCCAAAATATTTAGGAGTCTTACAAATGCACACAGCACAAGGAAATGAAGGAAAGAGAAAATAAAGAAATAAAAGAAGATGGAGCCAGATATCACATTCTCACATAAAATTTGGATCCTAATTAGAAAGGTTATTATAGTCACCATATTTGTATTTAAGGCATTTGATATTATTTTCATCATCTTGAAATCTTTGTTGCTTTTTATTTGTATTTGAGAAAATCTCAAAGGCCACTCTGCCTATGGAATGACTCACATATAGATGGCCCCATTCCATCCCATCTGTGTTATCCTATGTGTTAATTTTATTTCTTTAGGAGTGAGAAATTGCCTTTTTTAATTCTTTGTGATTGTTCACTGTGCCCACAGCAATACTTTGCACCTGGGAATTTACACAGCTTGCACAGTTAACCATTGAATGATGAGGGGGTTAAGAGGTGCCAGCCCTCCACACAGTGGAAAATCCACTTACAACTTGTAGTCAGCTGTCTGTACACTTACAGAAGACAGACGGTTCTACATCCAGGGATTCAGTCAACCACTCATCTTGTACTATGTTGCGTGTACTCTTGAAAGCAAAAGTGAAGTGAAAGTCACTCAGTCGTGTCTGACTCTTTGCAATCCCATGGACTATACAGTCCATGGACTTCTCCAGGCCAGAATACTGGAGTGGGTAGCCTTTCAAAATACCCGCAAATAAGCGGATCCACAGAATTCAAACCTGTGTTGTTCAAGGGTCAACTGTTATTTCTTTCCCCATCTCTTCCTGCTTTTTTGTAGAAAGAAGGGGAGAGGGAAGGGGAAGCAGAAAACCAAACTCATCCATCTGAAGCCTTGGAAAAATGCTATGCAGCGTCGGACAAAGAATAATCCCCTTAGAAAGAATTTGGAACGTTGAGCGGGACTCTGCAGGGAAAGGCTGAGATAAAGAAAAATCTTCCCATGAGACCTGTTGGGTTTGAGTCTAATATCTGTCTTCCACGATCCTAATGTTTGAGAGTCTAATGTTCAAAATGACAAAGGTGAGTTCTAATCTTTTTAGAAAAAGAACGCTGACGGCACAGTGAAAAAGAGTGGGCCAAGGTGCGGGGAGGAGGGGTGGATGATGAGGGTGGTGGAGGAAGAATGGCCAGGAGAACCATCAAATACAACCAGAAGACACAGTTCTCCCGTGTGGAAAACTTTTGATTTTGAAGTTTACACTCCTATTAACATTTAAATTGAAAGGTATTGCTTGCAACTCTACACGGGAAACCAGGATATCTGCATTTAAATAAACACTACTCAGAGAAGGAAAATACATGTGGGCTATGAATCTCTTTCTATTTGCTCTTTAAAGACCTTGTACAAAAAAACTGATGAGGATTGGAATTTTTTTTTCTCATTCAAAAAACAGAAATGGTGAGGGTAGGTCTGAATTAGAACTTGCTCTGTGAAGTGAAGACAGGAGATGGGAAGGCGGACACTGTGTTAATGGTCCAGGGTCAAGAGCCTGCGAAACCAAGGTCATGGTCCTCCTCTGCTGGCCACAAGGGGCACCTCTGGGCAACAGGGGTGCTGCCTTGGCTACAAAGGCGGAAGAGCATCAGCTGCTCTGGGAGCTAGACCTGCATTTACAAATTAATCAGTCCCTTTGGGGTGCAAGGCGACAGCTGAAGGGCAGAGGATGGTGGTGAAGACAGAACTCGGAGTTCTTGCCCCAGGGGGTCAATCTAGAAAGTAAGAAGTGGAGAGAAAGGGTGGGCAATGAGCATGTGAGCTGTGGCATCAACTCAGGACAAGCTGATTCACAGGGGAAGGAATATTCCAAGAACCAATCACTGCATAGCATCCATCTCTAAAGGAAGAGGGAGTTCTGGTGCTGGAAGAAAAGTTATGACCAACCTAGATAACATATTGAAAAGCAGAGGCATTACTTTGCCAACAAAAGTTCGTCTAGTCAAGGCTATGGTTTTTCCAGTGGTCATGTATGGATGTGAGAGTTGGACTGTGAAGAAAGCTGAGTGCCGAAGAATTGATGCTTTTGAACTGTGGTGTTGGAGAAGACTCTTGAGAGTCCCTTGGACTGCAAGGAGATCCAACCAGTCCATTCTGAAGATCAGCCCTGGGATTTCTTTGGAAGGAATGATACTAAAGCTGAAACTCCAGTACTTTGGCTACCTTGTGTGAAGAGTTGACTTATTGGAAAAGACTCTGATGCTGGGAGGGATTGGGGGCAGGAGGAGAAGGGGATGACAGAGGATGAGATGGCTGGATGGCATCACTGACTGGATGGACGTGAGTCTGAGTGAACTCTGGGAGATTGTGATGGACAGGGAGGCCTGGCGTGCTGCGATTCATGGGGTTGCAAAGAGTCGGACACAACTGAGCGATTGAACTAACTAATCACACAGAGGGCTTCCCTGGTGGCTCAGTGGTGAAGCATCCACCTGCCAATGCAGGAGATGTGGGTTCGATCCCTGGGTCAGGAAGATCCCCTGGAGGAGGAAATGGCAATCCACTCCAGTATTCTTGCCTGGGACATCCCATGGGCAGAGGAGCCTGGCAGGGCTACAGTCCATGGGGGCCAAAAAAAAAAAAAAATCAGATACGACTTAGCGACTAAACAACAACAACAAACCACACAAAGATTCAACAGATCGGGACGGAAGCATGGATTCTTGGAACCAGGCTGCCCCGGTTCAAATCCAGGCTCTGCCACCTACTGGCTGTGCAAACATGAGCAAGTTGGTCCCTCTCTCTAGATCTCAATGTCCACATCTTTAAGTGGAAGCTATGACACTACCTACTTCAATGGGTTATTCAGAGGATTAAACAAGATAATATGCATAAACTGCTTAGAATAGTACCTGACACAAAGCTAGAGCGATACAAGAAGTGGAGTCACCTAAATTAAAGTGGTTTTCTCTTTTTCATGCACTACATCTCTTGCACATGCTGTACACGAGCATACAAGAGCTGAGCAACATGTTGGGATGAGCCCCTAATTAAGGATTTGGTACCCAGAGGGAAAAACCTTCTGAGATCTGTTCCTGCACCTCTCAGGTACCAGGAGAGGCTGAGGTGCAGGCTTTATGTTTCTGTTTGTTAATAACAAGAAGTATCAAATCTCGAGTGTGGAAGCTTCTTATCCTCAGGGGAACAAAACAGCTGGAGGCCACAGCAGCTAATAGCAGAGGTGCCGGGGGCCAAAGAGGCTGCTCGAAACCTGGGCTCTTGCAGTGAGCACTGAACTGATCTAGAAGGAAGAAGGATGCACAAGACCATCCCTCTTGAGTGATCTAGTCAATTAACACTGAAACAGAGGAGTGGCTCACAAATCTGGACCAGGAACCTATCTGGATGTCTTCTTTGTATTTATGATTGAAAGTTTTTGTCGATGGCTTTCTTCCAGGGTGTAAGTTGGTTTGGCATCCTAATGAAGTTATATTTAAGAAAGCATTTTTATGTGAAAACAAAATAGTTCTTAAGAAAGAAAGATAGCACTAAGATGTATACCACTCTTGCGACGCTATGGACTGTAGCCTGCCAGGCTCCTCTGCCCATGGGATTCTCCAAGCAAGCGTACTGGAGTGGGTTGCCAATTTCCTTCTCCACGGGATCTTCCCAACCCAGGAATCGAACCCAGGTTTCCAGCATTGCAGGCATATTCTTTACCAACTGAGCTACATGGGAAGCCCCAAATAGCTCTTGGGTTTCCATAAAGAGTGCCCTTTGCCCATCCCTGTGCTTCCATCTTTCTCCAAGCCCCCCACGTGCTCTGGTCATGAGAAACTGCAGTTCTCTGAAAGGCTTGGCACATTCCCCCCCTTTCCTTGTTGGCACTGAGCTCTCTGCCGACATGGCTACCCACACATCTCACCTGGAAAGCTTCTCAGCATCCTTGAAGTCTTCCCAAAAAGTGATAGTCTGGGAGGCTTCGGGGGCACTTCTTTAGCCAACACTGGCATCCAGTGCTTGAGGCTCCTGTAACACTTGTTGATAATCACCGTCTTACTCTAATTACTTATGTGTCCTTTCCTCCGACAGTGCCAGCTTGCTCAGGGCTGTGGTCGTGCTTGGTTTATTGTTCCCAGTTCCCAGCGCCTTGCCTGGCATGAGCAAGTGCTCAGTAAATGTTTGCTCGATGAGCTCACCCCCCACCTGGTAACAGCCTCTGAAACTGGATGCACCAGGGCCTAAAGCAGGGTGAGGAGGATGTGTCTTAACCGTCACTGTGACTTGAAGCCCGCCTCTCCCTCCAATCTTATTTTTAAAAGCCAGCATCAACTTTTGTTTAACAGTTCAACATAGTTTTTTTTTTTTTTTAATCGTATACACAAAGAAAACATCAAAATAAGTTCAGATTCCAGATCGCAAAGAGCCATGTAATGTGGGGGCTCCTTATGGACTGGGTTGCCATTTCCTCTTCCAGGGGATCTTCCCAACCCAAGGATCGAACTCAGGTCTCTTAAGTCTCCTACATTGGCAGGCGGGTTCTTTACAACCAGTGCCACCTGGGAAGCCTCATAAAGTTTAACAAGCCCATATGATACCTCACAGATTACCATCCCAACAGACCTTTCTTTCCTCCTCCATGCCCACAAGTCAGGAAGAGATCAGGGGGGAAGGTAGCTGCTACAGAAATGAGGAGTGGTTTCTGGGTCAGAGACGGGCTTGCAGCTTCCTGCTCTCCAACTCTACCTCCGGATTAGAGAGCTGCCAAAAATAGGGACATTATGCGATGGTGCCATATACAAATCACATCCATTGTCAAGACAAGGGAAGGCAAATTGCAAAATGTGTACTCGCCTGATGAAAGAAAGCTTGGTCAGCAGCTAAAGCAAGTGCCTGGAGAGAAAAGAGGGGAAAAATCTAGAACTGAGAGAGGCAGAGTCCCAAACCAAAACCCCTCCAGAATGACTCCCTCCTTCCCACTGCCACACTGCTGAGCTAACAGCAGAAACTGTAGACTGGAATGATGAGAAGGAAGCTCGGCCAACCAGATACACCTGCTTGCTGCCTAGGTCTCTGTCCTCGGGGTAGGGGTACGGGTGGGTCTTCTTGCCGGGGGTGAGACAAGTACAATCTCTGTGCCACCCCAGAGAAGCTCCCATCTCTCCTCCGTGGAGCCTTATACCGAGGTCACAGGATGACCATTTCTGGAATAAACCAAGCCCCAGAGCAACTGTTACCATAGGCCTCCTGATCTAAACTGGCCAGTCCCCTGACCCCATACCCATCCCGTTGCCCACCCTATAGCATCCTAAGCAATCACCCTAATGCCACCCTTCCAGTAGGAATTTTCCCTCTTGAGGCTACGAAGATTGGCTGCTAGCCTACAAAAGGAGTTGGCTTGCCCTCGAGCCCACCCACTGTTCTAATAGCATCTCCTGCTCTAATAAACCTTATTCTCCTTCTCATTCTACCTTCATGTCTGGAAATGCTTTTCCAACCAGCACACAGACCACAACATCTTCCTGTGGATCACATGTCACTGACAGCTGCTCTGAGGTGGAGGACAGAAATCAGGGTGGCAAGACCGTGCCCCTAGAGAGTTCCCACAATGCAATCAGGAGATGGGGGCTCAGACACAGGGGTAGGACTTCCCTGGTGGTCCAGTGGCTAGACGCCTCACTCCCAATGCAGGGGGCCTGGGTTTGATCCCTGGTCAGGGAACTATGTCCTGCACTCAGCAGCTAAGAGCTGGTACAGCCAAATTAGTAAATAAATACAAATCAATATAAAGAAAGACACATGCGAACCTTAGAGAGTGCTATGCTTTCTAGAAACATGTTGCAGGCACCTGAGAGTTGGTTAATAGCGAAGAATCTGAAAGGCCTAGGAAAGGGGAAGATAAATAGGAATGAACATTTGTTGTGCATGTTACTATGCATAGGCGCTGTGTTGGACAATTTACACAGGACACACCCATTAGCCTCCCAGTGGCTCTATACAGGAGACCTGCTTTCATTTTGTAAACTTGAAAATGAGACAGTGGAATTTCAGCAGATTACGGTCACACAGCCAATCAGGCCTGGGAAAGGGCCCCCGTCTGCCCACGCCCTTTCCATTCCTCAGTCATTTTCTGGTTCCATGCACCTTCAAACCCCAGAAGGGAGTTTCACATTCAATAAAATATAATGGAATATGATTCAGCTATTAAAATTACTCTTCTGAAGAATGTCAGTGACATGGGGGAAAGTTCATAACAGACCGTTAAATGAAAAATAATGCACGGGTGGAATATATGAAATATCAATTATCAATTCCATATGACCCCTAGGCTGTGGGTATACAGGTGTGCATCCATGCATGTCCACCCATGCAGGAGAGGCAAGGGAGAAGGACCCCAAATGCTGACAGAGAGCCTTTCTGGGTTGTGGTATTTGGGGTTTTGTTTGTTCTTCTCTACCAGGAGAATGTGTTACTTTAACAATCAGACTTTGAGTTCTGTGGGAGTTGTGAGCTTTATGGTTTCTTAAAGTCTTAAGCACAAACAACGAGGCAAACTGAACAGATAGAAGACGCTGATCTCAGGCCTGGCCACAGATTCCTTTTCATGAGTACTCCCTTCTTAAAGACACACTGCCGCTAACTAGTTTCTTTAGCCTTTTAAAACTCAATACAAAAGACTTGCCATGCTCTTCTTTGGCCAACAGCGTGGACTGTGGAAATACCGGGTTGGCCAAAAAAGATCGTTCCGGATTTGTCCATACCATTGTACGGAAAAACCCAAAGGAAATTTTTGACCAACCCAATACTTGCCATTGAAGGGCAGAGCTTCCTTCACCCAGCAGCTCCTGCTCAGACCAGCATGTGAATGGAACTCTTAAGATGTCACTGACCCGGCAGCCAATCTTTCTGCAGGTGATGCTTTCAGTGAGGTGTGCAGGTCCCCTCAGGATGCTCTATGTCTCACGTTTTAGGGCCTAGGCACTTGGAGGACACCCGAGGACCTCAGGAGACTCACATGAATGTTTCTCTTCTCCCCCCAACATGTCCCTTCAACATGAGATTCTCAAACACAAGCACCACAATTTCTGTTTGAGCAGCACGATGCTGCAGAAACAGATAAAACACTGACTGTGGTGTCAGGTGACCTGCATTTATGAGCCCCCGTTTTCCACGTGTTGGCTGGAACGCATCACACAGGTCACACCAAACACTCAGTTCTGCAGAGAGCACAACAGTGAAGCTGAGAACAGTGGATGGTGAGTGCCCGCTCCCTCCATATTCTAAAGCTGTGTGGGGGCCGCTGGCCACACGTGTGGGCTGAGCACTTGAAATCACCATCAAGCACCTGAGCTGTGTACACGCAAAATACGTAGCCAGCTGTCAAAGCCCTGGGATGAGTTTTCATCTACTATCACAATAATTTCTATACCGATTACCTGTTGATGTGATAGTATTTTTAATATACTGGATTAGATAATTTTTTATTGAAATTAATATTATTGTTTCTTTCACATAGTCAATGGGCCTAGTAGAACATTTTAAACCGGGTTATGGTTTGCATTATATTTCAATGGACAGCACTTTTAAAGAGAAGGGTAAGAAATTGCTGGGCTTCCCTGGTGTATCAGATGGCAAAGAATCTGCCCGCAATGCAGGAGACCCAGGTTCGATCCCTAGGTTGGGAAGATCGCCTGGAGAAGGGAATGGTTAGCCACTCCAGCATTCTTGCCTGGAGAATTCAATGGACGGAGAAGCCTGAAGGGCTTCAGTCCATGGGGTCATAAAGAGTCAGGTACGGCTGAGCAACTAATACTCTTAAGAACTTGCTATGAGGGTTTTGTGACTAATTGTGTGTTCGCCACCTTCAGTTTACACATAGAAGCAGATAAGGGGTAGAAACTGATGAGGAAGATTTCTTAGAAGAGAGTCAGCAGAGTGCTCTGTGTGTTCCCTTCTTGTATGGGGGCATCCCCCGCTCTCACCACCAGCACATCTCCTCAAGCCAAGAGAAGAAACTTGAGAGAACCATTTGAAGAGCAGCACACAGGTGCCCCAGAGTTTAGAAGATGCAGCAGATTGTACCCAAAATGAGCTGAGAAGCTGGTTAGAGCTTCCTATGGAAGTGGAAACAAAGCTACATACCCAGAGTCTGGGTGGGGAAGGGTCCTGGGCTTTCTCCATGGGCCACATGAATGCCAACGAAGACTAGCGGTTCCTAGAAAAGATCCAAGAGCTTTGCCTTGTAGGGTGTGTTTACAACACCAGAGTCCCTATGGGGGCACCAGAACTGGGAGCTGAGGAGGGAGTAGGACCAGGTCGGCTGGAAGATAAAGCTGAGACAATGTTGCCCACATCAGGAGACAGTGATGGACATCAGTCACTGAGAAGCTTTTCCAAAGGAATCATGAAGGTGCCCTGCAAGAGACAGAGCAGCTTTGGGGGCTTTGCTACACACAGGGTACCAACAGAAGCATGCCATCAGGCAAACTAGATCCCAGGGCCCGTTTACTCATTCTTCTCGCGGCCCCACCCACGCCGACCCCTAAGAGGAAGCGGAAGTAGTAGAGCTGAAGGGGAGCAGGTGGAACAACGCTGAAGAAACAGCAGAAGTGCACTTCTTTCTTCCTGTAGGCAGCTAAGCCCTTGCCCTAGGGAAGCGAGGAGACTTAGACCAGATAGAAGACTGACCTTCTGACACTAGATCCGACTCAAATGTTAATATCTACAAATGACAGTTTGCGAACACCTGAAGGCTACCTGAGAAACCATTAGGTTACCTGCCAGATTAAACTGGGAACAGGAGACCACAAAGACCAGGCTAAGGAGGTTGTAGTGGGGGAAAAAAATAAAGTCGTAGATGCAGGTTTTTCAATAAATTGGTTAAAAATGATCTTACAAAAAGTCATATTGGAAACCAGAATGATAATAATGATAATAATACAGCTAGCATTTTTTGTGTGCCAGGAGGCATGTCCTAAGCGCTTCCTATATATTATCCCACGTAATCTTCTCAATAAATTGATGAGATTATAATGTTCCTTTTATGGATGAGATAATAAGTAACTTGCCCCAAGTCAGGCAGCTTGGAAGAAGGTGCCTTTGGAGATTCCAAAACCCAGTCTTTTCATCACTGTGATCCACAGTCTCCTGGAGTCATTGACCAAATAAGATCTGTGACAATAGCCCTTTGTAAATTGTAAAGCGCTACCAGAAATGCCAGGGAGCATTTATGCTCACTGGCAGGCTACAAGGCCGAGGAACAAACACAATGGACCCAGTGGGCATTATTGGTATCAACTAACGTATATTTAGCAGTTTCAGGACACATCGGTCATTACACATAACATGAGAAATAAAAGAGCAATAGCCTCTCCCCCTCCTTGGCCCTTCCCCAAATCTTTAATTTGCAATCCTGGCAGATTCTGTTTTCTAATTTAGAAGTATGATGAAGGGCCTAAGAAGTATGTGTTTGCCTCCTGTCTTAAGTGTGCTAAGTTGCTTCCGTTGTGTCTAACTTTGCAACCCTAGGGACTATGGTCCACCAGGATCCTCTCCACATACCAGCAAGTAGGTTTTCCAAAGTCATGTGCATGGGATGGCAGGAACAGGCAATGTGGCAGAAATAAAGGGTGCTTTGGAGTTCTAAGGACCATGGAATAGCAGCCGACCACTGCCCTGGGCAATAGGAGATCTGACCTTTGACCATGGTCACTAATTCCATTACCTTCAGTTCAGTTCAGTTCATAGGTAAGTCCTATAATTTCAGGGTTCCTCTAGTTTCTGAAATGGGGATAATAATGTTTCCAGCCCAGAGGTCTGAGGGTAGACCAGATGATTCTACTCTAGTAGTTGTGATTCTCAGCCCTGATTTTGCCATATGCCAGCCTGTCTTTAGCTCAAGAGATGGAGCACAATTTGAAAATAATGAGTGTGTTACTAAAACACTAACACTGCATCCTGGAGCTATTTTTGAGGAGTGCCGAACAATCATAAATCAAGCAGATAACATAAATCAAGGAGGTTGCATGCCTTCCAAAAGGCTGGGAGCCTCACGCATGAGGCAGCGGAGCTGCCTCCTCCCGGTAGTCCTCCCTCCTTCCTTCTCCCACTCTGGATGTCTCCCCTGGTAAGGAGATGCTTGGCAGTGACCAGCAGTGAATGCGTGGACTTGGATGTCCTCTCCTTTCCCCTTGTGCCTTCCTCTGTGGTGCTTGTGGCTTGTTTTGTGGAGGCTATCAGTGACCCAGGCTTCTTTGGCCGAGAGTTACAGCTTAATCAAATAAAGATCTTGCCAAGAAAAGGGCCTCTATAAGGAAACTAAAATTGTATTATACCCTCTACTTGAAAACAATTCATCAACAGAAATTCCCTCTTTGCAGTCAACTTATACTCATTTATTCATTCATTTCATGTTTAGCAAGCCACAACTATGTCCAACAACAGAACTGGGCCCCTGGCTTCCTGAAATGTCATTTCCAAGGAAAGAGACAAATGGTTTCCATATATGCATATCTATCACACCATGATGGGTGGTGGTGGAGCTATGAAGAAAAATAAGGTAGGTAAAAGGGATGAAATGTAATGGGGCAGAAGTGGGGGAGTTGCTAATTAATAGAGGGAGGTTAGAAATGCTCTTAATAAAGGGACATTTAAGCAGATACCTGAGGAAGAGAGGGAACAGACATGTGCATATCTGAGAAAAAAGCATTCCAGGAAGAAGAAACAACAGAAGCAAAAGCACCAAGGCAGGAATCTGCTTAGTATGTTTGAGGAATAATAGGAAGACTGCAGAGTTTACCCAATCCTGTACGATGATAGTCTTTTCTCTTGGGCTTCCCTGGAGGCTCAGTGGTAAAGAATCTACCTGCCAATGCTGGAGACACAGGTTTGATCCCTGGCCTGGGAAGATCCTACATGCCACGGAGCAACTAGGCCCATGTGCCACAACAACTGAGTCTGTGCTCTAGAGCCTGGGAGCCCCAACTACTAAGTCCATGTGTCTAGAGCCCATGCTTCACAACAAGAGAAGTCATCGCGATGAGAAGCCTGTGCATCTCAAAAGAGTAGCCCCCACTTACCATAACTAGAGAAAAGCCCAAGAGGCAGCGAAGACCCAGCACAGCCATAAATAAATAAATACATTTTTTAAAGATATAGCTCTCTCTTTACAATTATTAATGTAACATGTTGACTTAGAGCCACATGATAAATCCTAGTGATAGGTTTGGAAACCAAGAAGTACTTGGTATAACCAGTGAAATTCTTTTAGAACTTAATGGGGGGAAAGGCAGTAGAATTGATAGGAACTGGTGACTGATGGAATGCGAGAGATGGAGGAGGACATGTCACTGCCGACTCCCAGGTCTCTGGCTTGGATAAGGGGAAACGTGGTGATGTCACTGACCCAGATACACAGTAGAAGAAGAGGCAGAGAATGTTGCTTCTCTGTTTGAATCTAGTTTTATTTTTATTTTTTTTTTGGAGAGGGGAAAGGAGGGACAATGGGAAGGGCAGATCTTGTAAGAGAAG
This sequence comes from Bos grunniens, assembly GCF_055505025.1. Taxonomy (NCBI): domain Eukaryota; kingdom Metazoa; phylum Chordata; class Mammalia; order Artiodactyla; family Bovidae; genus Bos; species Bos grunniens. Next base: position 15,539,553 of record NC_141168.1, read on the forward strand.
GGAGGATGCTAAGTTGAGTTTGTTAAGTGTTTAACAGACATCTCATTGGAGATGTCCATTATGGCACTGGCTCTATGGATCTCATGGGAAACAGATCAGTGCTTGACATATTGATATTAAAACCACAGAGTTAAAACTGTAGGATTGAATGCCTACTCTCCCAGGGTAGGTGTATAAAAGAGAAGAAAAGAAGGCTGAAGACAGAACGTGAACACCAGTAACTAAGGGATGAGAAGAGGAAGAGAAGGAAAATGAGAATGGAAAGCCAAGAAGGGCAGGGCAAAATCCAGCATGAGGGCCATCATGGGAGGGATAGGAAAAAGATTTCAGTAACGGCTAAGGATGCTGAGGTCAAATAAGACCTAACGTCATAAAACAGTCAGCAAAGGCTTGCTGAGCACTAAATGTTTGCAAGGCATTACCCCAGCCACAGGGAGCACTGCAATTCATAGGCTAAGCATGGTCTCTTCCACATGGAGCTTGCTAGATTCACAACCAGAAGGTCCCCCATGACCTTGTCACAGGCTCCTTGCGTGGAAGTCAAGCTCACTGAGTTACTAGGAATGAATGGGTGCTAAGGAAGTGAAAGTTACTCTTCAATCCTCTGTTTGCAAGCAGCCTGACTCTAGTGAAGAGGAAGGAAACAGAGAGACCCTGAGGGAGACTTTTCTTTCTCCAAAGTCTGCAAGACTTGAGTGTATTTCTATGCAGAGGAGAAAGAATTAGCAGAGAAGATGAACCCAAAGATACCAGAGGTGACACCCTTTCTCATGCGCTGACTCCTATCCAAATCAAAAGCATAGACCGCACCTGAACCAGGCAAGTCGCTGGTTCCCCTTGACAAACGAGGGGGGCAGAGCCTGGTGGTGAGAAACACTGAGTCTGGGGGTCAGACTACCTGGGCTTGAATTCCAGATGGACCAGCTACTAGCCATGTGACCTTCCTGCCCCCGTGCCTCAGTTTCCCCACCTGTGAGCAGGTATAATAATAGTCCCTACCTCAAAGATTGTTATGAGGATTATATTTTTATATCTCTTCGAGCAAGGCTGGCACAGAGTAAGGGCCAAGGAAGTGCTGGGAGAGTAAGGCCTAGAAATAGACACGCATGTGCACACAGGCCTACACACACAGCGGATGGAGTGGTCTGAGAGGGAAGCAAGAGAGGACGGAGCCTGGCAGATGGGGGGAGGGTTAGGAAGTGGGTGAGCACACAGGTGAGTTTACACCATTCCTCTTCCAAAGCCACGCAGGGCTCAGACTCCCGTCCTCTCTGAAACTCTCTTGAGTAGTTCTATCCAGAAGCACAGTCCACAGGATGTAGGACGTGCCTGGCATGGAGTGTACCTGCAGGTCAATCTCTGTCTCAGGGCACCATCCATTCGCTGACTCATTCACGTGTTCACCACCCGCAGGGCTCCATCCCTCATCCAGGTATCATTCTGCAGAGACAGGTAGGGCACCAGCCCTTCCCTGGAGAAGGCTGCTGCTCCAGAAAGCCTTGGGTCTCCTATCTTTGCTGTCTGCCGTGTCTCGTGTGCTCACCCGATCACCTAGAAACTGGGGTGGTGTGGCTTCTTCTCTGCATCTGTCGCTTCTTCTCCACATCTCTCACAGCACTGAATACACAGTAGGAGCACCAAAGCCTCACAGGACGAAGGAATGAATGAGTCTCTTCCATTCTGTAGTACCCATTCGGTCGTTCAGTCTTGTCTGACTCTTTGAAACCCCATGGTCTCCCAGAAGATCAGTTTTCAGGGAGAAAGACGCTGACGCTTATTCTCCACTTACCACAGGCCAGGCACTGTGACAGTACACAGTTCACTTAGAGTCAGTCGATGAGAAAGCCTTTTCTACTCCTTTTGTTGAAAAGTGATGCCTAATGGCTTCGTTTTTCTGTTTTCAAATGGTTTCCATTTTGTATGGTTTGCTTTCTATGCTTGAAGTGTCTCACGTGACTGGAAACATTTTTCATGCTTCACGTGTAGCCATTCACTTTTAGATGTTGCCAGTGTTTGGCTGTTGGGTCTTTTGTTAAGTAAATGCTTGTTATGTACTTTGTGTCTGGCTCTGCAAGAGAAGAGCAAGCCCACCCCTCTGGCCCTGCGTGCACCCCTCCCTCCCTCTGTCTTGGACGTTACCTTTGTTCTGTGGCAGGCCATCGAAGCTGGTTCTATCAACGTGCATATGAATGAGGCCAAGGTCATTACAGATTAGTAAGAAGTCATTGGGCAACATTGGGCAAAAACTCTTTTTTCGGTTCTTCCAAGGGAAGCAGTGTGTTTGATTTACTTCCGGGTTAGAAAACAGAAATAAATGGATCATGCATTTTTTTAAGCATGATGGAGATAAAATATTTAAGGCAAGATGTTTATATATTGATAGCTGATCTTTTCTACCCCTCAAATGACTTCTAAAGGAACAGTACTCAAGCTGTGTGGTGACATCAGCTCATCAGGTCTTTATACTTCCTGTGTCTTCCAGACCAACATCACAGAGCAGTTTTCAAGTTTAAGGTTCATTTCCGCCATTTAGGGTCACTATCCTTGGTACTACAAAAGGGGAAAAGAGTAAGAGCCTGCTGGATTTGTAGGATTTGGGTGCAGAAGTTTGGGGGGTGCATTCCCCTGGACCCTGTGCTATAACTCATGGGTCTGTGGGTAGAATGAACTCTATTGGCAGAGTCATCTAAATGTTTTTGAGCAGGTTATAAACAAATAACTTATTGTCTTGCTGCTTCGAAGGTTCCAGAGAACCCAGGGCAAGAAAATTTAAGGTTTTAGAATCAAAAGGAGGTTGAAATCTGGCTCCTTCAGGCTCTGGAAACTTGCTGTTGTTCAGTCATTCAGTCTTGTCTGACTCTTTGAAACCCCATGGACTGCAGCATACCAGGCTTCCTTGTCTTTCACTTTCTCCTGGAGTTTGTTCAAATTCATGTCCATTGAGACCATGATGCCATCCAATCATCTCATCCTCTGTCCCCTCCCCACTCTGGGAACTTAGGACGCATGAAAGGATTTAAAGAGAGTATCCCTCTTTATTGTAGAGTTAGAGCTTATTTGAACTTATATTAAACTGTACTCAGGATGCTTTGCAATATATTTGTTACCTGCATAAATGAGAACTAAATGTCCCCTACTCCAATGTTTGTTAATGCTACATGGGGGTGCAGACCTTTCCCCTGGGTGTTCTGGATACCTCGGCAAGGGCGATCTGCCTCCACTTCTACTTCTGAACCTCTAACACCCAATTCCTCATCTTCATCATCAAAGGGCTCCTCCTCTACTTAAGCTAATGGCCTCATCATCCTCATGACTGTAGGCCACACCCCAGCAGCATTTTGAATCCCCCTCTTTTGTAACACCTTCATTTCTGATCAGTTACCAAGTTCCCCCAACCCACATATTCCCCTCTCTCCTGCCTCTGCCTGGCCCTCCTGCACTCGCCCCTGTATAGTCAAATGAGCCTGAACTGTGTTATTAGGGTTAATATCTGGCTCCATAACTTCTAGCCCCATAACCTTCAGCAGGTCTCAAGTTCCTCATCTCCAAGGACAAGTGATAACATTAGAGAATTTCCATGAAATGCACACACAGCATCCAGCCCCTAGTAGGAGCTCAGTGAGCACCAGTTCTTTCACCTACTTGCTGACCTGCTCCCCAGAGTCCTTCCTCTCAGGATTTCTCTGCTCCAACTCGTTTCATGCTCTGCTGCTAGATTAATTCTCCTAAAGCAAATCGCACTCTCTCCCTCTGTGCTCAAAACATTGAATTGTGCCACACTGACTCTTGGAGTAAGGTCCACACCAAGAGTCTAGTTTAAGGGTCTTCATAGCTGACCCTCATTACCACCACAATCTCTTTTCTGTCTTCTCTCTTTCACAGACTCTGTGCGGTGGCCCTCTGGATGGTTCATGCATCTCCAAGATCACTCCCTGCCCTCCTAGGCTCTTTCCTTTCCTGATGCTTGAGAGACAGCACCTGCTCTGTGTCTAATGCGTCCGGTTCTGACCCATTCAGCTCAGCTCCACTCTGAATCTTCCGCAAAGTCTTCCTGATACTTGACTGTGGCAAAAACCAAGCTATGTAATAACACACACATGTAATTTACCCAACTTTTAGCACCCTGTAGGGATCATTTAATTGTCAAAGTTAAATAATGTTTATGTTAAGGAGATGCCATTACTAAGTACATAAATATAAATTTACATAGCTTAGTGTATTTGTGGGTGTGGGGGATAAACAGAGATAAAAGCCAGACACTAGTTTTCTACATTGAAATTTCCATATTTCTAGATAGTAAATTAGTTTGAGAAATAAAAGTCATTTGCAGATATTCTCTAGTGAAGTATTAATTTCCAAATGTTATAAGCTGGCCAAACATGTCCTTCTATGTAAGAAGTGTATCACAGACATTAAAAACCCCACTGTGAAAAGGGAAAACAGTGACCTAAACTATTCCAATAATTGGGAAAGAGTTAAATAAATTATGATATACTCACATTAGGGGCCATTATACAGCCATAAACATGATGTTTTTAAAGAAATTAAATGATGTTGAAAAGAGCAAGATATGAAATTGTATATTCTGTCTGCTCCCAGACATATAATAATAATGATTATAATCACAAATGATAATAATAATAATAAGAAAAGACCATAAGAAAATATACCAAAAGGTTAATCATGCAAGAAGAAGCTTATGGTAGATTTTTATATTTTTCTTTATCCTTTTCTGTGGCTTCCAAATTCTCAATAATAAGCATGTATTGCATTTACAATGAAAGAAGAAAATATTCAAAGAGTTATTCAAAAACAAATACAGCAACAAACTGAAGTCCTCGGGCTTAGGTGAGGCATATAAGGATGGAGGAAGTTCAAGCGGCTCTTTGAGCATCCTCTGGCCTCCACAGCCTAATCACAAAGGTTTCTTCATCAATAGGTTCTGAACAAAATCCTCTGAGCAGCTACACACTAAATACTCTCAATGACTTTACCTACAGGCAAGACGACTGAGGATGCCCAGGCAAAAGAACCAAGATCTTACCAAAGAACAGACTTTTTTTTCCCCTCCTGTAACATCTCTGCCCTGGATGAACAATGCATATTAACAGAAGTCCTTATATTATTTGTTGAGTTTTCAAACTCTTAACACTGTTATGTATCTGTGTACTAAGCAATCTGGGGCTTCTCAGGTGGCGCAATGGTAAAGAATCTTCCTGCCAATGCACGAAACTTGGATGCAGGTTCAATCCTTGGGCTGAGAAGATATCCTGGAGAAGGAAATGGCAACCCACTCCTGTATCCTTGCCTGGGAAATCCCATGGTCAGAGGGGCCTAGTGGGTTACAGTCCATGGGGTTGCAAAAGAGAGACTAAGCAACAACTCAGCAATCTCGCTGTAGGTCACCTTCAAAATCGGAACAGACACAAGAATCTATGAAAGAAGTGCCACTGTGACTTGAAATGATTATAGATTGAAGGACGTGTGCTCTGATTGGGGTGGGAAAACACCAGGAAATGAAATGAAATCAGCTTTCTACAGACAAGTAGAAATAAGACATGTATATGTGCCCTGAAGATGTGGACACATATGTATCAGCTGTAAAATCCTGAATGTTAGAGGATGCAGAACAGTAGAAAATTGCTTTACACTTGGCACTATGCTTGGCACATAGAAAGTGCTCAAGAAATATTATTGGTTGACCCACTGACAATTTTCGTAATATAAAAGACCATCATGACGTGGCAGTAGAGTGCTACTCTCTGTGCTTCTTTGTGACATGGTGAAGCTGAATGTTCTTCCAAAGGTCTGAAAAGAGCAAAAGAGTTCACCAGTCACAGTGGTGTGTTTTCATTAAGAGTGGAAATGTTGAATCTTGAGACTCAGAAAAGTCTGGAGTCAGACTGCCTGGGTTTAAGCACTGGCTCCTGCCAGTGATGCAGCTTTGGTTATCTCTCAGCCTCAGTTTCTTCACCTGTAAAATGGGCTTAATAACAGGGTCTCCCTCAAAACATGAGGGTTAGAGGGGATCACACATGACATATTAGACGTTCCATGAAAATGAGCTATTTGGGACACTGGACACTGGCTGGGCTTTGTTCTGAGTTCGCCAGAACACTCCACGTTTCTGGCAAAGCAGTTTCTTTTCACTCTCTTATCTGAATCTCTCCAAATGCTCTTTTGCAAACAGCTGTGATCAAATAAAACCCAACATCTTCCAGAAGCTCAGTGCAGAAGTTAAGTGAAAGTATTTTTTTTTTTGGTCAATAAACAGCATGAATCTTATTGTCAACCGACTCACGCTGCTGTAAATCTCCTGGGCCCCTGGTTCAAAAGCAGAAATAGAAGACCCAGCACCGGCCTCAATTCGAAAGCCCAGGGCACATTTAGAGCAGGTTGATGGACAATTTCTACCTGAATGAGGTTGACGCAGAATATCCAAACATTGGCCAGATTTTATAGCTGGTCTGTGCCTTCCACAGTCTCATCCAGAGGCTCTGATACTGTGCCTTGTCTCATAATAAGGACAGCATATTTCTGGCACTTGCCATGTGCTGAATACAGCTCTGTCCTAAAAACTCTGCATTTATTAAGTCATATAATTGCCATAACAATGTGATGCTTTGGAGATGACTCAGAGGGATACCCTGCCCAATGCAGGTCACTTCTCACTGAAAAAATAACAAGCTGACTCAAGCAGATCCTCTTCGGTGATCCCGGGATGTGAGGGGCATACAGAAAGGACAGGTCACTCAAGCTCAGCCTGAAACCCCAAATTGTGAAGTCACAGTTGCCACAGAGCCCAGTTTTGGAAGCGCTGGGACCCAGGGAAGGGGTGGAGCTGAACACATGGCTCTCCTCCATCACTCCATTTCCTTGTTTCTTTGCAACAGAAGCCTGGCAGCAAAACAACCTGGACTTGCCTCTTTGCAGCAGACCTGAAGGACAGTCACCAATAAAATCCACAAGAGCCAAGAGAGGCTAGATTCTGAAAGTTCAGCAGCTTGTTCAGCTATGTGTAAGAAAAATGTCGACCATTTTACATTAAATTCAATTAGTGACTTTGCACTGATTATTTTCTCCAGTGCTGAGCACTGTGCCTCCCACATAGGCTCCATAAATACGCTGGATAAATGGGCGAGTTGTCTGAGTTATACTTTTAAATTGAATACACAAAACACGGTAATTTTGTGAACAACCTAAATTACAAATAATACATTTTTACATCCCAAAGCTAGGAAAGTGTCTTTGAATCAATAAGTGGGGCTTTCAAAAAAGTTATTTTTATCTTTTTGTTTTCCCACACAAGTTCATTTGGTGCTTTGAAAGTGTTTTCATTTTTAAAACACCAAACTCTGGCCTGGGACCAGTCATCAGAGACCTAGAAATAGCCGGCTCAGGAGGTGAAGCGACTTGTGCAGTTCTTGGCGGAGTCAGGTTCTAATCCAGACCTCCTGACCTCTTTTTTGATATCAGTTCTGAAGGAAACTGGTATCAGTTCTGGTACCCGCCCCCCAGCCTCTTAAAACTGTGCCTCTGCATAACACAGTAACCATGTAAATTGCTTTCAAGGGTAGAGTTTGCTGACATTAAATACATTCACTTTGTTGTACAACCATCACCTCTGTCCAGCTCCAGAACTTTTTCAATCCGCCTGCAATGCAGGAGACGCAAGAGACGTGGGTTTGATCCCTGGGTTGGGAAGATCCCCTGGAGGAGGACATGGCAACCCACACCAGTATTCTTGCCTGGAGAAGCCCATGGACAGAGGAGCCTGGCGAGCTACAGTACACGAGTAAGCACCCATGCACACGCATACATCATAAAAACTGTAGCACTGTGACCATTTTTCAGGACATGGTCAGTGGCCGTGGTGGTTCACTTTTACTACGACAGTGTGGCAGTGGTGACGATGCATCGCACGGCCTAGCCCTCCCCACTTTCCACACAAGCTCCTTCAGAACTGATGTCAAAAAAGAGGTCGGGAGGGTCTGGATTAGAACCTGACTCCGCCGAGAACTTCCCAAGTCGCCTCACCTCCTGAGCCAGCTATTTCGAGGTCTCTGATGACCGGTCCCAGGCCAGAGTTGTGTGTAGTGGGGATTACAGCCCATTACTAGCTCTGGTTTATATATTGAAAGTGAAAGTGTTAGTCTCTAAGTCACCTCCGACTCTGTGACCCCATGGACGGCAGCCCTCCAGGCTCCTCTGTCCACGGGATTCTCCAGGCCAGAATACTGGAGAGGGTAGCCATGCCTTCCTCTAGGGGATCTTTCCCACTCAGGGATTGAACCCAGGTCTCCTGCATTGCAGGTGGATTCTTTACTGTCTGAGCCTGTATTGGGTGGGCCAAAAAGTTCATTTGGTTTTTCCTGACCAAGCCAGTATATTAAACAAACAAACAAAAAATGCCTGAGGATACAGTCTCAAGAGAAGTAGGAGAGTGAGAACAACCAGAGCTGGAGAGCTGACTCTTGAGTGCATCTGTGAAGGGGTTTCATCTGGGGAAATTGGCTCCATCTGCACCCGCACAGCAGAGCTACATGGGGCTTCAGCTGCGGGGCAGGGAGAGACTCATTATACAGCCCAGGCACCTTGCCGAAGACCAGAGAGGCACGCCAAGTCAAAGCAAAGTGCTCAGAATAGAAATGCAAGTCTCCTTTTATACTGGGGAGAAATCAGGAAATTTTCCAGAAAGCAGGGGATGGGGATATTGGGCTAAAAGGAAAAAAAAAAGAACAAGACACACAGGACAGGCGAGTGTGTGGAGGCACCTGGCCTTGTCCTGCCAGCCGCTGAGCCCAGGACGAGCAAGGACAAAGGGGGTGGCCCGGAGACACACGTGTCCCCAGAGATCAGATGAGGAGAGAGGCCACAGCGCAAACCCCAAGCGAGAAAAGGCGAGTTTGAGAGAAGCAGAGAGCTCCAATCCCACATTGTGTTAATTAACAGAGCTGTGTTTTGCCAATGAGTGCCCAGCAGGGGCGATCGTCTGCCTGATAGCGAAGGCCTGCTCCCCCGCTTTCCTGATGGATTCTCAAGTGCACGAGCCATGAAATTACTTCTTTAAAAAAAAAAAAAAGACAAAGACAGTCAAAGAGGACAAGCACTTACGACTGTGTACTGGGAGAGACTTTTGTTCTCTTTCTTAAAGAAAACAGGCTAATTATGGAGACCAGAGACGAAACAGAAATATCCAGCCTTATCATCTCTCCTAGGAAAGCAGAAAATACTAACTCAAATAAATTAATAAAGATACCAAACCCGTGGGGGGCACTTACAATGTACCTGTGTACCTGGAGGCATTTTACTTAAACACTGTCCTAGATACTCCTCACAAAAACCCAACATCCTCCTCATTTCACAGATGTGGAAACAGCCGCACAGAGAGGTTAAGTGGCCCAAGGTCACACAGCAAAACGGAATCAAAAGGAACATTTCATCTTCCTTCTCGAGACCCTTGATAGCTAGTTTATAATTTTTTTTTCAATGGTCTAAAAAGGAATTAGCAAGGGTCCCAAATACAATGCAGCCGAGAGGAGTTACTTGCCCCTCTTCTCTGCAGTGCTATGCCCTCATCTCTCATGGGCTTTTGCTACTGCTCCTGGCAGGGTTATGTGGTGCACCAGCCTGGGAGGGACTGCACCTTCGCCAACTCACAACTGATCTTGCTGCTCCATCCTGCAGTGGCTCCCCCACTGCCTTTAGGATGAAATCCCAGGCCTTGTCTAGTCTTCCCTCTCCAGCCTCATCTCCTCCATTCCCGAGCCCCAGCCCCAGCATCCCTAACCCGCAAGTGCAGCTTTCACACTGATGAACAGGAAACCCCCAACTCATCCTGGCTCTCTGGCCACCTGCTCTCCTAACTCTGGGCCTTTTCACCTGCTGCTCCTTGGGCGTAAACTCGCTCCCTCCTTCTGCCTGGATGACGTGTCCTTTACCTTCGATCCCCTCAGGCCACCTCCTCCACGAAGCCTTCTCCAGACTGAGATGGCTTCTTCCCTCTGCTCCCTGCACCTCCCACCCTGATCCCAGGCATAGCTCTTCCCACACTGAACTGCGATGGTATCTTTCCTCACTCCCCCTTCTCCCCCATGAGACATTCATTCCTTCCTTCATTCATCCACCCACACATGTAAGCTCCATGGAGGGAAGGAACTACAGCCGCCTCTGGTTCAATCACTGCATCTCCAGACTCGAGTTCAGTGGTTCTCTAAGTGTGGTTGTAAGTGGGGCACTCACTACGTACCTGTGACCTGGAGGCATTTTACTTCAACACAGTCCTAGATACTCCTCACAAAAACCCCAAATCCTCCTCATTTCACAAATGTGGAAACAGCCGCACAGAGAGGTTAAAAAAGTGCTCCGAGGTCACACAGCAAAACGGAATCAAAAGGAACATTTCATCTTCCTTCTCGAGACCCTCAATAGCTGGCTTATGACTTTTTTAAAAATGGCCTAAAAAGGAGTTAGCAAGGGTCCCAGATAAAATGCAGCTGAGAAGAGTTTCTCGCCCCTCTTCTCTGCAGTGCTTTGCCCTCATCTCTCCGACAGCAAGCCTCACCAGCCTGGGAACTTGTTAGAGATGCAAATTCTCAGTCCCACCACAGACTTACTCACGGAGATCCTGTTCTAACAAGCCGTCCAGTTTGGGAAGCCCTGCTCTAATTCAATGCTTGGCATACCGTATTCAATCAACGTGATGTTCCCAAGTGTGTGACATGGAAAAGTTACTCTTTCTGTACCGAAGTTTCCTCATCTGTAAAATGGGTCATTGTTCCACTCACCTCCCAGAGTTGTTTGAATATATAAGATGCTGAAAGTGTACTGTAAGCATTCAACAATGTTGGGGACTCTTGCCACTAAGGTACTACTTGCTGCTGTTAATGATGCCATTTTCATTCCTGAGAACAGTATAAAATAAGAGATCTGGTGGTACACAATCTACAAAGAATAGTCTTAATACAACCTTCTGATTATTTGACACTGAATCGTATGTGTGTGTGTGTGTGTGTGTGTGTGCACGCGCGCACGCACTCCACACTTCAGTTAAGTCGCTCAGTCGTGTCCGACTCTTTCCGACCCCATGAATTGCAGCACACCAGGCCTCCCTGTCCATCACCAACTCCCGGAGTTCACCCAAACTCTCGTCCATCAAGTCGGTGATGCCATCCAACCATCTCATCCTCTGTCGTTCCCTCCTCCTCCTGCCCTCAATCCCTCCCAGCATCAGAGTCTTTTCCAATGAGTCAGCTCTTTGCATGAGGTGGCCAAAGTACTGGAGTTTCAGCTTTAGCATCAGTCCTTCCAAAGAACACCCAGGACTGATCTCCTTTAGAATGGACTGGTTGGATCTCCTTGCAGTCCAAGGGACTCTCAAGAGTCTTCTCCAACACCACAGTTCAAAAGCATCAATTCTTTGGCACTCAGCTTTCTTCACAGTCCAACTCTCACATCCATACATGACCACAGGAAAAACCATAGCCTTGACTAGACAGATCTTTGTTGGCAAAGTAATGTCTCTGCTTTTGAATATGCTATCTAGGTTGGTCATAACTTTGTTCCAAGGAGTAAGCGTCTTTTAATTTCATGGCTGCAATCACCATCTGCAGTGATTTTGGAGCCTAAAAAAATAAAGTCTGACACTGTTTCCACTGTTTCCCCATATATTTCCCATGAAGTGATGGGACCAGATGCCATGATCTTCATTTTCTGAATGTTGAGCTTTAAGCCAACTTTTTCACTCTCCTCTTTCACTTTCATCAAGAGGCTCTTTAGTTCCTCTTCACTTTCTGCCATAAGGGTGGTGTCATCTGCATATCTGAGGTTATTGATATTTCTCCCGGCAATCTTGATTCCAGCTTGTGTTTCTTCCAGCCCAGCATTTCTCATGATGTACTCTGAAAACTGATTCTTTGGTCTTGGTTTGCTTTGGTTTTATGTGGTTGGTTCAGACATCAAACAAGGCAGCCTTTCAAAACTTTCGGGTTGAATTTTTCAGGGACTGTTCCTGCCAAGAAGTCCACCCATGGAAGCTAAACCACACAGAGTGTACAACAGCTTAAGGCAAGGCTCAGCCAACTTTTTCTTTAAAGGGCCAGTCAGTAAATAGTTTAGGTTTTGCAGGCCATAGGGTCTTTGTTGCCTCTGCCACTCAACTCTGCCACTGAAGTGCAGCAGATGACATGCAAACCAATCAGGTGGGCTGAATTTGGCCCACGAGCCACAATTCTGGCTTACAGAACCAAAAAACTGAACATGAGAGAATCATGGTCCTTCCTTTCCTCAGCTCCATTCAAAACACTTCATTTTCTTTGTTAATTCATTATAGAGAAATTGGCTATCCACTTCATTATATCTCTAGTTCTTGTAGCCAGGGGGTGTGAATTCTAGAAGTGTATAAACTGGAGCAAAGTCCCACTGCAACTTTAGAATTTGAGGGACATGGATTTTTATCTTATGACACTGGAGGTACAGAATTATTCAAACCAAAAACCTATTGCCAGGTATGCCCACACAAACTGCTTCTTTTTCATCCTAATTAGAATATGACGCATTGTATTAAGTGAAAACTTTAGCATCCTACATACACTTCAGCTAATCTGTTTTCCTAGGAGTTGATAAAAGTTATGGAAAAACAGTACATCCTTTTGATCTAGGATATATGTACAATAATTGTGTAAGAACATGTCATGATAAATAATCTTAATACACGCAGGCATCTCTCTCTAAGTGATGTGGGGTTGAATTAGTAGTTGTTTTGCTTTGTTAAGAGTCCTTAGGATTCATGAGTGGTGGGAAGTTCTCATTTTCATATTTCCACTCTGGTATAATCTGGGAGTAGGATTATGGGCTGGGTCAAGTAGAGAGTCAAGACAGAAGGTGGGGACAAGGCAATGAATAGAGAGTGGTAGAAGCTTCCTGATGGCTTAGAGCAGGGGCCTCCTGGGGTACAAGATGGAGAAGAAGAGGCCAGAACGCAGAGAGGTGGAAACCAGAGCCAGGGACCTTGCAGGAAAAGGAAGGAGTGGAAATAACCCCTATAAGTTGCCAGGAAGTAGACAAATGAAATTTCGGAGGGTACCGCTCGGGGCTTCTGACACCCTGGTAATGTAACATTTAATGTACGATGTGCAGTGAAGAGATGTGAGCTGGAAAATGACAGGGTGGAGGTAAGTGGGTGGCAATTTTATCTGCTATTTGAACCCGAACAGCCCAGTTTTAGGAAAACAGATAAAAAAACTAAATAATGCAGCACACCTCCTCTGTACCCGGTGGCAATGGGCTTCCATTTTAATGAGGATTGAATGCAACATAGACATTTTGACGCCCTGACACAGCCATTAAAATGGAAATCTATCTGTACAGCCTGTCACAGCTGCTTCACAACACCAGGAAGCCCAACCACCACTTCAAAGAGGCCCAGAGGTTTCCATGGCAGTGGGAGGCACATGCATCCTCCTTTAAAGTAAGCTGGACCCCAGGCCCCAGGAGGGCAGGCCCTGAAAAGTCTAGGTTGCTGGCCCTGTCTCTGGGCAGAGGAGTGGGTACACATCCTCCAGAGTTTGGATTCCAGTTTGTGGATGGGGTAAGGGGGGAGTGGAAGGGTAAGATCATGATTAATCCTCACCACTTGCATTAAAGCACTTTCATATACCTTAGCTCATTTGTGCTCCTCAGCCTGTGAGATTGACGAGGAGTATGTTTTTCTCATTCTACATTTGGAGAAATGGGTTCCATGGTCAAGGTCAGGTAAAGTCAAGGAAGTTGTACAGAGACCGTGACCTTGTCTCTGGGCTTGAGGAAAGGCCTCCAGGATGAAGATGTCCCTCCTCTGTCCCAGGGACATGAGATCATCAGCGCTACCTGTGCCTGGCCTGCTGTGGACACCAGAATCCAGTTGCCCACGGTGCACTGCACGGAACCCAAAGCCCCAGTTGCCCACATGGCACCAGACTGTCCAAGGAACTGTAATTCCTGTGTCCAAATTTGCTCCACGTGGTTAGGACTCCAGGCCTGCAGATCTGGCTGTGTTCAAGTGCCCCAGTGGGGCTGGGGAGGGCCACAGAAACATATTAGTTTCCACTGTAAGGAGTTAGCAAGGAGCAGCTGCCCAGAGTGGCCTTCCCTGGTGGCTCAGTGGAAAAGAATCTGCCTCCCAAGCAGGAGACCTGGGTTTGATCCTTGGGTTGGGAAGATCGCCTAGAGAGGTAATAGCAGTCCACTCCAGTATTCTTGCCTGGGGAATCCCATGGAGAGAGGAGCCTGGTGGGCTAGAGTCCATGGGGTCACAAAGAGCCAGGCACGACTAAGTGCAACTGAGGACACATGCACACAGGTGCCCAGGATGGGCCACGTAGGAAAGCCTGTGCTGATGTGGGAGGAAATAAGGATGCCTGGCAAGGCCCAAAGCAGCAGCACCATGTGCCCGCGTGCACAGCAGAGGCTGCGAAGGGGAGCGTCATCTGCAGCCTTGCCCGTGGGGTGCTGGCTGTGGTCAGAGGGCTGCTCAGTGCAGTGGACAGGACCCTGGACCAGACACAGAAGGGCTAGGTCCTTGTCCCAGCTGTGTTGCTAAGCAGCCACATAACTCTGGAAGAGAAGGAGCCCCAATATCCTTAATATGTATGATGGGTGTAATGGGGTGCATTGTGTCCCCCCAAAAGCCGCAATGTCCAAGTCCTAACCCCTAACACCTGTGATTATGACCTTATTTTGAAATAGGGTCTCTGCAGATGAAATAACTTAAGGATCTCAAAATGAGATCATCCTGGATTTAGGTGGGGCCCAAAATTCAGTGACAGGTGTCCTTAGAAGAGAAAGGGCTGGAAGACTTGGCACACAAGACACAGGGGAGAAGGTCATGATCAAGGCAGAGATCACAGGGCTCTGCCACGGTCAAAGGTCGCCTGAAGCGACAGGGGCTGAAGAGGCAGAAGGAGTCTCTCGGAGAGACTGCTGACACTCTGATCTTGGACTTCCGGGCTGGAGAACTGAGACAGGAAGTTCCTGTTGTGTTAAGCAGCCCAGCCTATGGTACACTGTCACGGCAGCCCCAGGAACTAGCACAGTGGGGATAAACAGCTCAGCCTGCTTACCACCTGTTACTGTTGTTTGGTCACTCAGTCGTGTCTAGCTCTTTGTGACCCCAGGGACTGAAGCATGCCAGAGTTTGCTCAAACTTATGTCTATTGAGTCAGTGATGCTATCTAACCACCTCATCTTCCGTCGCCCCCTTCTCCTCCTGCCCTCAATCGTTGCCAGCATCAGGGTCTTTTCCAATGAGTCTGCTCTTTGCATCAGGTGGCCAGAGTATTGGAGCTTCAGCTTCAGCATCAGTCCTTCCAATGAGTAATAAGGACTGATTTCCTTTAGGATTGACCTAGGGCTCTGTGGAGACTAGCTGAACCACGGTCCTGATATCACAGGATATAAGCTCCTGGTTGTCCTGCCCAGCTCTGTGCTGTCCAGGAAAGTTGACATGAACTCCGTGTGGTTACTGAGCACCAGAGAACTTGACTAGTCCAAGTGGAGATGTGCCACCAAGTAGAAAGAAAAGAGTATAAATTAACACTAATATTTCTTACTTTGATTATGTGTTGAAATGGTATTTTGGACCTACTGAGCTTGTGCTGTGATTCATGGGGTCACAAAGAGTCAGACATGACTGACCGACTGAACTGAACTGAACTGAGCTAAATAAGATATATATATATATATATATATATATATACATATATACACACACACACACATACATATGTATATATATCTCACCTGTTTGATTTTAGACTTTATTTTTAATGTGGCAACTAGAAAAGGAAGAACTATGTATGGGGCTCCTGCTGCTGCTGCTAAGTCACTTCAGTCACATCTGACTCTGTGCGACCACATAGATGTCAGCCCATCAGGCTCTGCTGTCCCTGAGATTCTCCAGGCAAGAACACTGGAGTGGGTTGCCATTTCCTTCTCCAATGCATTAAAGTAAAAAGTGAAAGGGAAGTCGCTCAGTCGAGTCCAACTCTTAGCGACCCCATAGACTGCAGCCTACCAGGCTCCTCCATCCATGGGATTTTCCAGGCAAGAGTCCTGGAGTGGGGTGCCATCGCCTTCTCCGATGCGGCTCCTACTCTATATCTATTGGTCCAGGCTGGCCTAGACAATGCCCTGGGTGGCAGCCAAATGAGGATTTGGGAAGATCTTTCAAATGACCACAAGCCGAGGCAAAAGCAGTTCATACCAGCCACACTGCATAAAGGAAAGGACCCCTGTGCTCTGGTTTGGGCCTGCCTCTGTCTCATTGCAGAAAACAGCACTCGACAGAGCTCTGCCCAAGGTAGCAGGCTCCCCCTTGAAGTGAAGTGTTAAGTCGTTTCAGTCGTGTCTGACTCTTGGCAACCCCATGGACTGTAGCCCACCAGACTCCTCTGTCCATGGGATTCTCCAGACAAGAATACTGGAGTGGGTTACCATTCTCTTCTCCAGGGAATCTTCCCAACCCAGGGCTTGAGCCCAGGCCTCCTGCATTGCAGGTGAATTCTTTACTGTCTGAGCCACCAGGGAAGCCCTCCTCCTTAAGCGGGTAGGGATTCAATGATGAACAATGAAAAGTAAGTATCTTTGTTTCACAGTTCTACTCCTTTGGCTTCTAACCCAGAGTCTACCCCAGATCTGCATTCACTGTCAACACTCAGGCTTCTGAGTGCCTGGCACCTCAGGCCTCTCCCAGGCTCAGCTAAGTGCCTGTAATAATAGGTTGGTGGGAGCTCAGACAATTACAGCCACAAACCGGCCAAGGTTGTAACCTCTATCTCCTTCAATCTGTCTGTCCATCTAGCCCAGTCCACACCTGTCCACCCATCTCCAGGCCACTGCTCAGATGCTGACTCTGCCCCGACTCCTGCAGTTCTCACTCCTGTCCTCCCCCACTCAGTTCTGTCTCTACACTGGAGCAACCACTAGCTTGATCCTAGGCTGGCGGCGCGAGTAGACAAAACGGAGCGTTTGATCCACCACGATGCGGCTCCAACGGGAGAAACACTGGCAGTAATGACAAGCACTGGTGGGAGGGAGGAGATGAATCGCTGGGAAGCCCGACTTCCCACCCTGCAGAACACACAAAGACAGGCACCCACACCCACCTGGGCAGACAGGCAGACTCCCACACTCCAGAGAGCGGAAACCAGGTTAGCTCAACCCACAGGCACCAAGGGGCTTCCTCCAGAAGCCCTCCTGCCCTTCCATGCCAGAAGGGAGCTTCCTCTTCCCAGAACTTTAATAATATCTATGGCCTGTGCTAGAGCTTCCCTAGTGGTTCAGATGGTAAAGAATCCACCCGCAACGCAGGAGACCAAGGTTCTAACCCTGGGTTGGGAAGATCCCCTGGAGAAGGGAATGGCTACCCACTCCAGTATTCTTGCCTGGAGAATCCCGTGGATAGAGAAGCCTGGTGGGCTACAGTCCACCAGGACAGGGAAGCCTGGCGTCGCAAAGAGTGGGACCCAACTGAGTGACTAACATTAATGGCCTTTGCTGCTTCTCTTTGTAACCCTTCTTTGTAGCAGCTGTGAGTGTGGAGAAGTCCTGAAGGGCAGGGCTCACCTTAAGCTTCACCATGATGACCATGACGTCTGTGATGTGGTAGAATACCTAGCATATTGAAGGTGTTCGATATGTGTTTGCTGTTGTTATTAACGAAAGAAAAAAGAGAGTAAAGCTACTACGAGCTTATTTCTAAGGCCACCTTTCCTGGGGTTAGAAAAAATTGCTCAAGATTTGGAAATGGAACAAAGGGTTTACTGTAGGTTCCTTTACTGAGTTAGCAAGAGGTATGCAGCTGGCTGCCTGGAGCTATCTGATTTTGCCTCAGTTTGATTTGCTATTTACTATTGATTAGGATATTTACAACTCTGTCCAGGTAGGTGTCAACTTTTAGAAAACTGATAGCAAACCAATGATTCCAACCAAGACTAATGCAAATGAATATTGTCCTGTAGAGATGTAAATGATTTCCAGCCTGAAGAAAAGATAAGCCTAGTCAGTGCTTCCTGTTTACCGCCCTGTGGTTCATAACCAGTTTTGTATCTAACCTAGCAATCTTATTTCCTTTTCTAGGATATCTTAAATGTCTTTCCCTTGGCCACCTGATGCAAAGAACTGATTCATTTGAAAAGATCCTGATGCTTGGAATGATTGAAGGCGGAAGGAGAAGGGGACGACAGAGGATTTGATGATTGGATGGCATCGCTGACTCAATGGACATGAGCTTGAGTAAACCCCAGGAGTTGGTGATGGACAAGGAAGCCTGGCGTGCTGCAGTCCATGGGGTAGCAAAGAGTCAGACACGACTGAGCGACTGAACTGAACTGAACTGAACTGATGGAACACAAAGGAGCTTCCCCGGTGGTGCAGTGGTAAAGAATCCACCTGCCAATGCAGGAGACGAAAGAGATGTGGGTTTGAGCCCTGGGTCTGGAAGATCCCCTGAAGGAGGAAATGGCAACCCACTCCAGTATTCTTGCCTGGGAAAGCCCATGGACAGAGGAGCCTGGAGGGCCATAGTCCGTGGGGTCACAAAGAATCATACACAATTGAGCAACTGAACATACAACACTTGAAACACAAAACCCACTGCTCTTCAGTGGTCTTCAAACCAGATTTTCCATCTCATCAGTGAATAAGTTGGATAAATTTTTGAGCCCAGACCATTCTATTCGGCATGGGAGACATGTCTTTTAAGTTTCTGAACATGATTCCTTGGCATGGCAGTGCAGAGATTCAGAAGCACTGGACTCTCAGGCTTTAACTTCCCTAGCTAATCAGTTAGCTATCTCAGTCTTGGGCTGTTTAATGGTCACGAGCTCACTCTCGGGCTGCCTAATAGTGCTTCCAGCAGGTCTTTCAGGAGGAAATGATCCTCAAGCCTTTGGAGATTTTAGAGAACAAAAGTAGGACATTGGGACAACTGGTCACCATCTAATCTGGGTGCAGAGAGGACAGGCCAGAGCAAAGACACACCATGTCCTGCCACAGATTTCATGCTGTCCCAATAATGACTCTCTACAAAGAACACCTTTCCTGCTCTAGCCCCAGCTCAAAGGCTACTTTCTCCTGAAGCCCCCCTTGACCACCTCCCACCTCAGCACCCAGGAAGAGTAGGCTGCAGCCTTTTTTGTGAGTGTTATGCAGGCCCTCACTTTACAACAGAACTTAAATATCTTTTCTCAGAATTGCATGCAACTTAGCTCCCATGTAAAGTTGCCAGCTGCCTTAAACAAGAGTATGGGTAAAAGACACTATTCTGGGAATGGGGTGGGTGTATTCCCAGCTTGGAACAAAGAAGAGGAGAAAGGAGGTTCTAGGAAAGATGAAACAAGACTTGGGAGAGGCAGGGCAAAAGTGATCCAAGCTAAAGTGACATGTACATCTCAGGGCCTGCGTCGAAGCTGTGGGATTAGGTAGAAAAATGCAGGTGTGTTTGAGCAGTCAGGGGTAAAGGTTTCTGGAAATTCAGGGCAGATGGAACTGGAAAAAGGAGAGGGAGGGGATACAGAAACCTGTCTGTGCTTCTGAAATTCGATCTGAGTTAATCTGCACGGCTCTTGGTTCCTATCATCTGGTGACTAGATGCACAAATGATAAAAAATAAATAATAAAAAGCAGTAAACTCAGTCAGTCTTGGTCCACAACTACAGAATTCCCAGGGTGTCAGAGTGCCTGCTACCAGGATAACCCCCATCAGTGGGTGTATGATGACCTATAGCGCTTGGAGATAATGTTATAAATATTTCCTTCTACATCTGTAACTTCCACTTGACCATCAACTCCTTGGGAAAAGAGTCCAGCTTAAGTTCATCTTTGTGTTCCCAGATTCCAAAGAATGTGCTGTATCGGAGACTGTTTTAAAAGTTCCTGAATATGTATTTTGTTGCCCATTGAACTTTCTTTACCTGTGCATTTATTTTCAAAAATAGCGAGGCAAGAAGAGGCAGTGAAAATCCCAAGACCCAAAGAAAGACACCACTTTAAAAATGAGAGCAAAATAGAAAATCTCTGGGACCAGGAGAAGAAAAGAATTCATAGAGATGTAGATCTGCCCCTGATGAGTTAGCAGTCTGGAAGTCATCTGACTCTCCCTCTAATGCCGGTAAATATGCAGGCAAAGAAAGCTAACAAATGACCTCCAGAAATCACCTTCTGAGAAACAGGAAAGACATGTACGCGGAAAGCAGGTGTAAAACTGATCTCTTGGGCAGAGACTCTAGGGTGTCCAGCAAACCCAGATAAGGACCAGTTATCTTCCTAGGACATTTATGATTATAGGGAACATTTTAAAAAGCTTTCTTAAAGAATATATATTTAAAATTTTTAATTTATTCATTTGGCTGCACTGGGTCAAATCGTTGCGGCATACAGGATCTTCAATCCTTAGTTACGGCATGTGGTTCCCAGACTAGGGTCAAACTAGGGCCCCCTGCATTGGGAGCTTAGAGTCTTAGCTCCTGATCCACCAGGGAAGTCCACAGTGGGAACACTTTATTACCATAACCTGGAAAGAGGAATCAGAAGGCCTGACTTCTTCTCATGATTCTGCCTTGACCATCTATCAGCTCATACGCTAGAATATGACCCACTACAACCCGTATTTCCCATGACCTTCCCCCAGTGCTCATCTTGTCAGTCCTGTGTGGTGCCTCCTGAATCAGGGACCAATGAGGTCCAGGGATCCAGTGAGATGCCTGCAGCCAAAATTCAGGAGTAATTAGGAAAACACTTCAACTGGCCATGGCTGGCTTGAGATAAAGGCAAAGCCCATGTGGTGCTGCTGGTAGGCCCCTGAAGATAAGAAGAAAATGGGAGGGGAGTCAGGATGGGGGAGATAAATCTGGTCTGAATTTACATCGATAGGAAACCTTTCCAAAATTAAAAGAGAAAAGCAAAGAAAGCACACAGGTGCGGAAGCTGGGCTGCCCGAGTCGTCACCGAACACTGATTACAGCTTGATGCTTGCTAATTTGGGATGACTGGGGAGCTGCTGATGAAAACGCCCTTCAGAGCCTCTCTCCTTAATGCCCCTTCTCAGGAAAGGCAGGAGGAGCTTCAGCAATGAAATCGATGGCGCCATTCCCTGACTCTGTTGCCTCCTAGCTTTGTGATCTTGGAGAAGTCAGCTCACCTTTCTGGGGCTCAGATTCCACATCTGTACTCAGAGGGCAGGGGGGGATGGACAAGAGCCTGCCTCACCTGCCAGCTCCGGGAGCCCCTGCCTGAGGCTATGAGAACAAGCTCGCTGGGGACCTCTGCAGCCCCTCCTGCTGCTTCCAGAAAACACAGGATCCTCCATCAAACCATTCTAGCGAAGAATATCTTCTGCTCCCTGCCTAACAGGCTAATTTGCCTCCCATGTGCTGTTGCAGATGGCCCAGAGAAAAGTCCACATTGGTGTTTGAGGCGCCAAGCTCTGGGGAGAAAAGAAATCCCGCAGTGGTGGGGAAGAGGAGTTGGGGGGCGGGGCGTATAGAGAAGGCAGGAGTCAAGCAGTGGAGAGGAGGGGTGCCGGTCAGTTCAGCTCCCCACGTGTTAGCTCCCGCGCCTCCGTGGGGGTATTCCTAGGCTCCAAGACAAGGGGCTGGGTCACAGCATCAGTGTAGCAAAACCAGGATCAAGCATCAGCCTCAGTGTACTGTATCCAGATGCCTGTTTCAGAAGAAACAGGCATAAAGCAGTCTCCTCCTTTTCACTGGAATCAAGAACTTAAACTTACCCTCTAGTTAGACTCCAAGAGGTGCTACAAAGTACTAGCAAAGGTCTTTAGACCAGAATCAAGCAAAGGTCTCAGTATCCTACAGCTGGTCTTTGATACCACCCTTCCTTAGTGGTGGCGATGGTTCAGTTGCTAAGTCGGGTCTGATTCTTTGGGACCCCATGGACTGTAGCCCACCAGGCTCCCCTGTCCATGGGATTTCCCAGGCAAGAATACTAGAATGGGTTGCGATTTCCATCTCCAGGGGATCTTCCTGACGCAGGGATCCAACCCTCATCTCCTGCCTTGCAGGCAAATTCTTTACTGCTGAGCCAGCAGGGAAGCCCCCTTGATAGCACCCTTAGTCCTGTTAAAGGCTCCTCACTGAGTCCTCAGCATGTTAGAAACTCCATCTCCACATGTTGTGGCACCTCCCCAGCAGGCTTACCTTAGTGACCTCCTACCTATCCACCCACCCCAGTCTCCTGACAATGACTCAGCCCCCTGTACAGCCAGAGCTGGGCCCCTTCCCATCAGAGTCCCACTTGCCCAAGAGCTGCTGGAAGCCTCGGCGGTACGACAGCTCTGCTTCTGCCCCTCATTGAGCAGATTCATTCCCTGCATTGCAAATTAGAAACTGGAATGTAACTTCTCAGGGAAGGATTTATCATGGTGATTAAATTCTGTATAAATCAATATAGAAAGATAAGCAGTATTCAGAACTTCATGGTGATCCAGTGGTTAAGAATCAGCCTTCCAATGCAGGGGATGTGAGTTCAATCCTTGGTTGGGAAACTTAAGATCCCACAGGCTAAGCCTGTGCACTTCAACTAGAGAAGCGAGCGCACTGCAATGAAAGATTTTGCAATCTGCAACGAAGACCCAGTGTACCTCAACTATGACCCAACGCAGCCAAATAAATAAATATAAAAAGCAAAAGAAGAGAAAGAAAATCAGTGCGAAAATCAGGAGCAGTGACTAAACGACTCACCCATGGTCACAGAGGCAGCTAGTGACAGAGCTGAACCCAGGGCTCCTCACTCTCAGCTCAGTTACAGACCAGCTTTTACTCACTGGCTTGGCAACCTGCCTACTGTTTATAGTATGGTTTCTACCAGAATCTGTGTTCTGAGTCCCCAATCACCATATTGCAGGGAAAAATTCGGAACAGGCTCCTTCAAAGTTGGAGACCAGTAATTCCATATTAGGGCTGCTGCTGCTGCTGCTAAGTCGCTTTAGTCGTGTCTGACTCTGTGTGACCCCATAGACGGCAGCCCACCAGGCTCCCCCGTCCCTGGGATTCTCCAGGCAAGAACACTGGAGTGGGTTGCCATTTCCTTCTCCAATGCATGAAAGTGAAAAGTGAAAGTGAAGTCGCTCAGTCGTGTCCGACTCTTTGCGACCCCATGGACTGCAGCCCACCAGGCCCCTCCGTCCATGGGATTTTCCGGGCAAGAGTGCTGGAGTGGGGTGCCATTGCCTTCTCCATTAGGGCTGGTAGGAGGGGCCAGATTCAAGGAAGTGACATTCTTCCTGAACTGACCGGCCTCACAGGAGGGTCCTCACAGTGCAAAGGCCCTCAGGACTCAATGTGAAATGTCATCCAGGAACTCCTGGGGAGAGGAACCTTTCCTAGTCTCATGCTTACTTAATTTTTTTTTCCTCATTGTGCTATTTCTAAGTGAAAGAAATGAATGAGATAGTTAATTACTACTAATGTAATTTGGGGGAGAAAAACTCCATGATCTCATGGCTTCAAGCACCAACAAAGTTCATATTTTCTTACAACCATCAACCTTCACTAACGGGAAGCTGACACATGGTCCCCTTCTGATGGTGCTGGTGGTGCTGATACAATGCCCATGCTCAACGCTCAGAGATGTTCATGAGACAAAAAAAGTGTTCAGTCTGGATGATGTTTTGTCCTCTGGGGGCTCTCTTTTTCTCCCATGAACGACAACAATCACAAACATCTTAGGGCGCTATGGTCCCCACACTGAATTGCTGGAGGGCTTTCAACACCCCCTAAACAGCGGGGACGACTGAAGCGCTTTTTCACTCTGTGACACTGACCTCCTTTATGACCTTTCTCTTAGTGTCAGGTGGCTTCCAGGAGACTGCTAAGTGACTTCTAGGAGACATGCCAACCCTCAGTGTTAAAGAGAGCCTGGAGATACCCTGAGCCTTGCCCATCTTTTTTTTTAATTTTCCACTTAATTTTATTTTTTGGCTGCACCAGATCTTAGTTGCAGCACACAGGATTTTTGTTGCTGAGTGTGGGATCTTAGTCACAGCATGTGGGATCTAGTTCCCTGACCAGGGATTGACCCCAGGCCTCCTGCATTGGGAGCGGGAGTCTTAACCACTGGGCTATCAGGGAAGTCTCCTATCTTCTCTTCTTTAAGGTCCCATCTGGAGTGGCTTCTTGTCTCCGAACAGATACAGGTATGAGGAAGAGGAGAGGAAGGCAGTGATCAGCCTGAGCGTTGGTGAAACCTTGAATGGCCACACCCTGTCACTTCACCCTTCTGATACTCTTTTCTTCTCTGTTATGTGACAGACCCAGGCTGGGCAAGCCGTGAAGATCCTTCTGGCTGCCAAGACCATTGAGTCTCCAATGGGCAGCAGGACCAAGGTTTTCCAGGAAGGGAGGGCAACTGAATGGTCAAGGGATGCCCCGGGGGAACAGACGAGGAAACAGGCGTGCGGGAGGGAGGCGTGGTAGGGCATTTGCCTCTTTGGACCTTTGGAAAGAGACTCTGTTTTCTTCCTCTGGAACTTGGACATCAAACTCCTGGGCAACGAAGCCCCCAAGGCAACGATGAGAAGCTTGGGATGAGGAACAGGTGAGGGGTGCTGGCAGAGCAGCTTCCTCCCTGGTGTCATGACCCACCCCTTCTCCACCCTCACCACTCCCAAGTTCTCTACACTCCCTCACCTCCTGGGGGGTGGGGAAGGGTATCAAGACCCCCAAGCCTCTTGCCTCATCCTCTTGCACAAGGCATGGCCAGACGCCTGGCTGGGAGGAGCCCTGGTCTCCGTGATGATTAGGAGGGTGAAGATAATTCCATTACCAGTAATAGGATGTTGTAAACATTCCGTCTCCACCTGTTAATTAGCACCACCCCCTCTTTGCTCCCGAATATGAAGCGATGCTGCGTAATCATGGCATTTTGCTGGTGATGCTGTTTCTCATATGTGGTATTTCAGTGGTTTGTGTGGGAGAAAGAATTAATTATAGCTCTCCAGTTCCAACCCATTCTCAACCCCACCCCCGTCCTCTTCTCCCATTCCCCTGATATAAAAAGCCATATGTGTATATATAAGCAGAGTAAACACATCATGCTGTTTACTGAGGCAGGGGGAGGGGAGAGCACTGTGGACCAAACGCCCACTAAGTCCCAGGTCTGCCTCTGGTACCACCACAGACCAACACAGAAGCCGTGGGGACCTCTGTCTCTGGGCCTCGGCTTCCTGGTCCTAAAACAGGGATAACAAAGCAGCCCTGCTCACGCTGAGCTCACTCTGAGGACCAAAACAATGAAACCCGGGAAGCTGTGTGATTTAGCTATGTACATTAACAGCTAAATTCTTAGTAACTGTTCCATGTGCCCATGGAATTCCTTCTATAGAGTCTTCTGCAGCTTATCTAGAGGCAGGTTTCTTTGGAAACCTAACCAAACTAAAGAACTAGAATCAAAATTATTAGATACGAATAAGTCAATAGAGGTGGGGGTGGCTTAGATGCCGGGAGGCTGGAGAGAGGGGATGCAGTGGGTGTGAGAAGCAGCAAGTGACTGTGGGTAGTCAAAGAGATGATGATGAAAGGTTAGGGGATCACAGGTGGGTCCAGACTTTACATGTGTTGGGGAGCACATATTTAAAACATGGAATAGGAACCTTAAAATGGGCTGGCACACTGGGGGAAATTCAGAGTGGAGAGGTGGAGGAGGACTAGGACGAAAATACATATAAATATATATGCTATGCAATTTGCTTTATCTGTATCTTAGAATCTGAGAATCTATAAATGAACCAGGCATAGATGAAAAATGGAAAAGAATAGAATTTGCTCAAAATACCATTGAGTGTTATATATATTGACACTGGTGGTGGGAAAAAATAGCAGCTGTGTTATGGGCTGTACCCCTGGGGTAGAGGGGCTGTGGACATTATTATTCTATACAGGGGCCATGATTTGGTTTCTATTATCAGAAACTGTGGAGGGTGAGGCATTTTATAATTTATAATCCCCTGAACAACTCTTGAAGCAGGTATTATCACTGATCAGAAAGCAGAGGCTCAGGAAAACAGATATCTTGCCCAACACCAGACAGCCAGTTAAGTGGAAGAACTGGGATTCAAACCATATCTGACTCCTGAGCTGCCTCTCATGGTAGATGGGGCGGGGAAGGGGGGGTCCCTACTTTGCTTTAAGCCCCCACAACTAGGACAAGAGGGGACCACACCTAAACCAACCAAACTCTCCTACGCATAAAGCCTAAGCTCTTGTCATCATACCCATTTCCTCCTAGAAAAGTTCAACTTGTTTCCATCCTGGAAGCTGGAGAAAAATGTACCAAAACCATCAGTGGCCAGGCTGTGGGTCTTTCGGTCCTGTGCTTTCGGCCCAGTCTTGCGCAAGCCACAGAGGACACTTCTGTGGTCAGAGAGAGAAAATGGTAACTAAACAGGATGGAATCTATCTTCAAACAAAATCCCCCAGAAATGCAATTGCAAGTCAAGGAGAGGTCAGGTAACACAGCATGCCCATGATTTAGTGAGACAAGAAGAGGAGTTTCCTTCAACATGTCCAGTCTTTAGAAAGTTAAAAAAAAAAAAAAAGAAAACATAAATAAGTAATATAGGGTAAACGCCAAAGAAATGAAGCCATCCTTTTGTCTAAAGAAAAGAAAAAAATTTAGCCTAATAAATTCCTCCTAAATTAGGGTGAAAAGTATGTGTTTTTTTGTTTGTTTTTTTTCACTAATTCCCCCGAATAGAGTGTTGCACACCCAAAGAGTCTTGTCTAGTTAGCCTTCTCCAAACCCACACACAGCGCCCATAATAGAAGCATGTGTGTGGCCTGTGAGAACCACAAAAATGAAAAGCAGTGGAAAGAAAGATGAAGGTCTTCTTGAGAGCATGAGAGCATCTTTGCAGCAGATGGCTGCCATGTTGTCTCAGGGACCCTGCTCCTGGGGGTACCAGCCCCTGCCATATCCATCAAGTCACGAGGTGTGGGGGGCTTACACGAAGAGGCTGAAGCAGGGCTACAGCTGAGCCCTGACCCCATAGTGCTGAGGGGATGAACCCTTTTCCCTTCTCCTGGCCTCCTAGCCACACCCCCAAATCCTTCAAGTCTCTTCAGCTCCCATCTCCCCCTGAAAGTCCTCCGGCTCCTTCGCTCCTCCTTGGTCCAAGCGTCTGCCACACTCTGGGCTGAACGCACTGTTTCTGCACCTATTATGCCTCTATTAGTTCTCATTCTCCTGGTGTCAAGTGGTTTCTATTTCCTTTGACTTTTCCTCACTGCTGAGTAAAGAGCTGTCACTCAGTAAATATCCTGCTGATTCAGTAACAGAGGAAGGATTTAGGAGTTCTTGGTTTCATAGTTACCTAAAGATGGAGGGAGGGAGAGAAGGATAAAGACCGTGTTACCCTGGGGAAGAGGAACCCCTTGCAGCACCCAGGACAGCATTCTTCCCTGGTAACAAGCTCTCTTTACAAGGAGGAAAAAATGAATTATCACACATTTTGTGAATTCCCAGCGTCTAAACATACCACAAAAGCACAGGCTCAAAGTGCTGGAACTGGCAAGTTATTTGCCTTAAATAACAGGGCTTGGAGATGGTAAATGCAGAACTTTGGGTAACTTGATAATGACTCACTCTAAGTCTTTTTTTTCAGAAGTGTTGAAAGTTTAGTGAGACTAAATGCTAGATGTAAGCCCCATTAGAGCTTGTATCTGGTTTGCTCTGGAGCAGGGAATTCACTCTTCAATCTCTTCGATCCATTCCCAAGAATTAGATTATGGCCCAGAGGGGCGCCAGAAAAATGCTGCTGTCCACAACACCAGATTTCAGCTTTGATCTCCTCTCTCCCTGCTCAAAACCTTTAGGCTCTCCTTTCCATCTGCTGGACAGAGTCAATGCCTGCTGCAGATGGCTCTTGGCTACTGGATTCTAGTTTGGAAAAAAAGAAATCCAACCACAAAAGACATTTGAGGGACAACTGTGGATATGAGACTATGAACTAGGCATGGGTAATATTAGGAAATTATTATTCATTTTGTTGAATGGGTAATGACAATGTGGATATGTAAGTATTCTGGGGTATTAAGGACCATGAAGCCTGCAATTTACATTGGAGCAGTTCATTAAGAATTAAACACTTTTGACAGGTAGATAGAGAAGAAAGATGAAGTAAATACAGAAAAATGTCAGCATTTGTTAGACTTGGATGATGGACCTATGAATGTCACCTGTTACTTTCAGAAGGACAAGAGTGTAAATTTTCTTTCAAAGAGCTAAGTGTGAGAAATTTATGTCTGGTATGGGATTGAAAACTAAAGGCTAGACTAGACAATTATCTTTGCCCCTCAGTTCCAAACTCTTTAAGTAACATCTCTAATGCTAGGTGGTTTGAGACCTCTATTTTAAATCAAGGGGTTACTACTACATGCCTTTTCTTTCCATTTTTGTTAATGCTTAAATTTTTTGTAATAAAAATGGTATGCTGGTTCCTTAAAACATTAAACAAGGGATTACCTTGTGATCCAGATTTCACCTCTGGGTATACACCCAAAGGAAGGAAGAGTAGGAGTCAGAATAGATATTTGCACCCCACGTTCACAGCAGCATTATTCACGATAGCCAAAGGGTTGAAGCAACCCAGACGTCCATAGACAGATGAGCAGATAAACGGATGTGGTATGTTCACACAGTGGGACATCCATTTAGCCTTAAAAAGGAAGGGAATTCTGACACATGCTTCAACATAAATGAACCTTGAGGATGTAGCGCTAAGTTATAAGCTGGCCACAAAACAACAAATACTGCATGATTCCATTTATCTGGGATACCTAGAGTAGACAATTCATAGCAATAGAAAGTAGCACAGTGGTTACCTGCTAGGGGAGGAGGAAACGGGGAAGTGTTTAATGGCTGGAGGGTGTCAGTTGGGGCCGATGAAAAAGTTCTGCAGATGGATGGGGGGTGACAGTTGAATTAACTGAATGAGACAAAACCTTCCACTTAAAAACAGTTAAATGCACAGGGTGCTCAGGGCTGGTGCACTGGGATGACCCTGAGGGATGGGATGGGGAGGGAGGTGGGAGGGGGGGTTCAGGATGGGTAACACATGTACACTCATGGCTGATTCATGTCAATGTATGGCAAAAACCACCACAATATTGTAAAGTAATTAGCTTCCAATTAAAATAAATTAAAAAAAAATTAAAAAAAAAAAAACAGTTAAAATGGTAAATTTTATGTTATGTATAAAGTGTTAGTCACCCAGTCATGTCCAACTCTTTGTGACCCCATGGACTGTAGCCCTCCAGGCTCCTCTGTCCATAGGATTCTCCAGGCAAGAATACTAGAATGGGTTGCCATTTCCTTCTCCAGGGGATCTTCCTGACTCAGGGATCAAACCTGGATTTCCTGCATTGCAGGCGGATTGTTTACTGTCTGAGCCACAAGGGAAGCCCTCTTATTTGGCCACAATTAGAAAGACTTCATAACAAAGAGTTGAAAGCAGCAGCTGAGCAGGCTAGGCTTACTGCTAGGCCTCCGCAGCCTGGCCTTCGTGGCCCTCAGGTTCTGCTGAGCGCTTCCTGCCCCACTGGGCCCTGCACACACCCCACGATGCCCGGCCTCTTTGCGCCTTTCTTCCTGCTAGTCCTGCATGTGAATTCTCTCTTTCCTTTTCCATCTGTCAAACCCCATCTATTCTGGAAGTCAAGCGCCTGTCTTTAGCAAAAAAGATAACATCCTCTTTTTAAAACTCTTCCGAATTCTGACCACAATGATCCTGTCTTTCTCTCATTTCTGCTGCATCTTGTCAGTATTCTCCATAAACATCTGTTTACTCTTAATATACAAAATCTATGCTCAGAATCCGGCCAAGGCTGAGTATGCTGCGTGTACAGTTCACTTGAGAGGCCTGGCAGAGGTACAAGGAGTATAAATTTTCTTTCAAGGGGATATGTGCGTTAGAAAGGTCATGGGTAACAAGGGATTGAGAGTTAAAGGTCATATCTGGGAAATTACGATCTCCACCCTTGATCTCCAGCTAAACATAAAATTTCCGACCAAATGGCATTTCAGGATGCACCAGGAAGTTTGAGGAATTTCTGACTTTGAAAACCCCAAAGCAATGTAAGCTGGATTGTAATGTGTAGCAATAACCCCACTAGGAGACCCACCAGCCCCCATGAGAGATGGGGGTGAGGCGAGATCCCTCTGGAGGTGGAGAGAAAAGGCAGAAAGCTCTGATTTCCCCAACAAGTAAAAATCACTTGATTTTGAGCAGAAGCTGAAGCTCCACCCAAGCCACAGTAAAGTATTTTTGTGGACTAGGATGTGGTACATAAAAACACACATAAACAAGCAAAAATTTGTCACTTGAGGACAGAAACCATCAAAGCTTGTTCATAACAGAAAAGTGGGCAGCTGGGGCTTAAAGCCCACGGTGCACGTGGTAAAGAATAACATGTGACTGCTTCCTGACGCCAAAGGAGGAGTGTTGCCCCAAAAGCCCGGAAAGAAAGGAGGAAGGTGGCGGGGAGAGGAATGATCTACCCTTTCACTGTTTGGGTTTGTCCTCTCCCACTCTCTCCTTGAAGCCTAAATGATTCTCTCTTCTTTGTTTGAAGGGAATCTTAACTTGAAAAGAAATGGATCTGAGTGCTTGAAGTATTTCTCAGTGAGAAGCTGAAATGTCCCTTAGGAGTAATTGCCTAGGACCTGAACAAGACATGTCCAGCCACCCGCTTGGTCCCTGAAGGCACCGCTCAGCTCCCAAAGCAGCTGTATTTTTAAAAGAAAAAAAAAGAGACTCTCTTGCTATTTTCTAAAGACCCCAGGCAGATCATCAAGGGGCTCATGCCAGGCACTCCGTTCAGAGCTGGAGATCTCTGGAAATGTCCTTGCTCCCCCAAATCTCTGAACAACTCCTTGTTCAGGCCCAGAGGTTTCTTGTAAAACTGCAGACCCCATACAATCGTCTCCATTCAGATTCACACAGACAACTCTCAACAGAGAATGTCTTTGCCATTGATCAAGGACAGTCTCGGAAGTAAATGGGATTGTCACTCTATTGGTGACTTTGGCAATGGTGCTGTGACCTACAGCCAGTATAACTGTTGTTGTTGTTGTGTCGTCGCTAAGCCATGTCCAACTCTTCGCGATCCCATGGACTGTGGCCCACCAGGATCCTCTAAGGGATTTCCCAGACATGAACACCGGAGTGGGTTGCCATTTCCTTCTTCAGGTGATCTTCCCAACTCAGGGATCGAATCCACGTCTCCTGCATTGGCAGCTGGATTCTTTACCACTGAGCCACTTGTGCTGGCATGCTATTACTGGCTAATCAGAGGTCTTAAGATGGAAGGAGGCCCTCCGGAACTCACCAGCTACCCTCTGAGTGGTGCGCATGCTAACAGCTCTCACCGCTGTTTCCTCTGCTCCACCCCATGAAGCCATGTACACATGTGCCCTCTTTTCCCCATTAGGCTATATACATGGAAGCCCAGGCCTGGATATGTTCCAGTTTCAAAACCAATTTACTAGAAAGACCACTCCATGGATCCAGAAGGGGTTATTAGGAGAGCGGATATGACTTACTTGTTATGAGAAGTTGGCTGTAGAGAAAGAGACTCTTTCCCTTTTATGTTAGACATTATCCATGCAATTGACAAGAGGAGAGTCCAGAAAAGCTACATAATTTTTACTATGAATTTTCTACTTATACCTCCTGGACCCAATAAGAGTAGTTGGTATCGTGAAAAAGTGATAAACTTGCTGGCAAGTTCCTGCTGACTGGAGTTCAGGGGAAAGAGTTGATTTCTGCCAGAGACTGTCATATG
The DNA here is from genome assembly GCF_055505025.1 of Bos grunniens. NCBI lineage: Eukaryota > Metazoa > Chordata > Mammalia > Artiodactyla > Bovidae > Bos > Bos grunniens. The sequence goes on from NC_141168.1 coordinate 15,571,385, forward strand.
GAGTGAAGTAAATCAGAAAGAGAAAAATACTGTAATATTAACACATATATGTGGAACCTAGAAAAACAGGTTGATAAAAATAGATGATCTGCTATGCAAAGCAGAAAGAGACACAGATGTAGGGAACAAATGTATGGATACCCAAGTGGGAAAGGGGTGGGGGGATGAATTGGGAGATTGGGACTGACATATGTACACTACCCGGTATAAAATAGATAACTAATAAGAACCTACTGCAGAGCACATGGAACTCTCCTTGGTGCTCTGAGATGACCTCAATGGGAAGGAAGTCCAGACCCCATGGACTGTAGCCCACCAGGCTCCGCTGTCCATGGGATTCACCAGGCAAGAATCTTGGGGTGGGTGGCCATTCCCTTCTCCAGGGGATCTTCCCAACCCAGGGATCGAACCAGGGTCTCCTGTATTGTAGGCAGATTCTTTGTCATCTGAGCCCACCAGGGAAGCCCACACAAGGAAGAGGGGATATATGTAAACATATAGCTAATTCACTGAGTTGTACAGCAGAAACTGACAGCAGTGTAAAGCAACTATAGTCCAATAAAAAGATTAAAAAAGAAAAACACAAGAAACCCCCAAAGATCCAGTTTCTGGATCCTGTTGATCCAGGTCTGATGATACCACCTAGAAACAAATGGACTTTGCAGCCCAGGGTGATCTGTTAACTCCTTACTGCTGCCAGGAGTAAGGTACTACCAGGCAGTTTTGGGACTGCCCCAGGACAGTAAAATAATGTAGCTGCAACTGCAGAAATGGTATATTCAAAACATTTGCAAGTCTGTTTTTTTATCTGTTTGTTTTGGAAAGGAAAGATTTCATGTATATATAATATCTAATAATCAATATATGAATTAGAAACCAGCAAATTCATAGGCTGCTATGCTACTTACTATCTCAACTTTTAAAAAATTTTTCCAATTTTATTGAGTTATAGTCAACAAAGATTATATACACTTAAAGTGTCTGTACGTGATAAGTCGCTTCAGTCATGTCCAACTCTGTGTGACACTATGGATTGTAGCCCGCCAGGCTCCTCTGTCCATGGGATTTTCCAGGCAAGAATACTAGAGTAGGTTGCCATGCCCTTCTCCAGGGGAATCTTCCCGACCCAGGGGTCAAACCCACGTCTCTTATGTTTCTTGCATTGGCAGGTGAGTTCTTTACCACTGGTGCCACCTGGGAAGCCCATACACTTAATACAAATACAATTTGATAATTTGATTGTGCAATATTCACTACAATCAAGCTAATGAGCATATCCATCACCTCACAGACTTGTTACCCTTTTCATTTGTGGTAAGAACATTTAAGGTCAACCATTTTAGCAAATTTCAGGTCCACAATACAATAGTCATTAGAGTCACATGGTTGTATGTTAGGTTTCTTAACCTATTTATCTTGCATACAAATAAAAGTTTGTATCACTTGACCACCAGCTCCTCATGGTTCCCTTCCCCCAGAGCCCAGTAACTGCCATTCTGCTCTGTTTCTACTTTTAGATTCCACAAGTAAGTTATGTCATGGAGTATTGGTTTTCCTGCCTCTAGCTTATTTCACTTGGCCTAGTATCTTAACAGTTTATCCATGTTGTCACAAACACAGAAGAATTTCCTTCTTTTCTAAGGCTGAATAATAGCCCATTGAACACTTCCTTTATCCACTCATCTTTCAATGAAGGTTTAAGTTGTCTCTGTATCTTGGCTATCATAAATAATGCTGCAATGAACAGATATCTCTCAAATGCTGATTTCATTTTCCTTGGGTATGTATACCCAGAAGTGAGATTGCTGGATCACAAGATAGTTCTTTTTTTAAGTTTTTGAGGAACCTCCGTACTATTTTCCATAATAGCTGTACCAGTTAAGGGGCTTCCCAGGTGACGCTAGTAGTAAAGAACCACCTGCCAATGCAGCAGGCACAAGAGATACGGGTTCGATCCCTGGGTTGGGAAGATCCCCTGGAGGAGGAATGGGCAACCCACTCCAGTATTCTTCCCTGGAGAAAAATAAAGAATCCCATGGACAGAGGAGCCTGGTGGGCTACAGTCCATGGGGTCTCAAAGAGTCAGACACAACTGAGCATGCACAGTGAGGAAGGAAGGACCTCTTTAAAAGTCTGAGTAATCAAGCACCAGTTAAACATTTGCAGTTCTTGATAGAAATTCCAAGAAACTCTAGTGTTTGACTTTTACCTACTGTTGTTTGTGTACATCCTTGGAAATGAGTGGAAGCCTTGCTGACTCCTACCTAAATCAGCCCCAAACTGTATATAAAATGTCCAGAATTGTGAAACTTCAGAATTGCAATGGAGTTAGACCCATGAAAATTACTGTTCATTGCCCAGGCTGCCATGACAGGAAAAGTTAATGCCAATTGGAAGCATTTACTATTCCAATCCTTTTAAACTAATTCCTTGGCCGTTCCTAGAATCAGGTTTTGGATACCACAGCAGGATCCTTCTGACGGGTAAGAAGAGGCTTAGTGGGGAGGAAGCATAACAACCTAGGGAGGAAGAAATAAAGAATTTGCTCCCTTGTTGGTTAGAAGAATTTAGACTGAATAAATTTAGGTGGTGAGAATGTTTTTCACCTAAAGAAATGCAGCTCCATCTTCAGTGAGTTCCCAGTTGCACTTATAGCAAACCAGGTGTTGTAATACTGACACCTGCTTTAACATAGAAAGGTATGCCTGCCATTCACCTTAGAAAAACATCTCCACCTGAAGCCTGACTGATACGATGGAGGCAATTCAGGTGGTGATGGTTGTTCAGTCGCTCAGTCGTGTCTGACTCTTTGCAACCCCATCGACTGTAGCCTGCCAGGCGCCCCTGTCCATGGGATTTCCCAGGCAAGAATACTGGAATGGGTTGCCATTTCCTTCCCTAGGGATCTTCCCGACTCAGGGATCGAACCTGTGCCTCCTGCATTGGCAGGCATATTCTTTACCACTGAGCGAACTGGGAAGCCCTAGGCAGTTCAGAGAAGTGCCTGCCATGAGCTTGGCATTGTACCGGGTCCAGAGGAGCCAAAGATACATCTGGGCTATTTCCTGCTGCCCTCCCAGGAACTTTCATGGTTACCTGACAGGTACTCAAGCTGTAATGAGACTCTGTGAGTAATGCCAGCTGCTTCAGTAGCAAAAATGTCCTACTGAGTCCCCTAGAGATCCCCAAATGCCTCAGTGAACACAGCCTCACAGCCGTGAGAGCACACATCTTAAAGAGTCGGCCCATGAAAAGCTAAAGGGGTGTGTGGCTTGGCACCTTCAGCAGATGACTACAGGTGAGTGGAAGAAGGCAGCTGGGGACTAGGTGAGAAAACAGGTTTCTTATAGAATGGCATGGCTGGTATGATGACCGTGGAGGGCTGGGTGGAGAATATGCCTGAGTGTTGGGTTGTGTGGCAGAATAACAGAGCAAGGGTGGGTGGGTGAGAGGCCCAGAAACGGAACAGTTGTGGGTGAGCCGTGTGGTGATGGGAGACAAGGGTCCAGCCACAGGGAAGCACAGCAGGTGGTGGTGGGCGGGCAGACGGAGCCCATGTCACCGGGTGACAGAGTGGGTGAGTTCGTGCAGGCTTGACGTTTTCCCTTTATTAAAACGGGGTCTGCTAAATAGAGCTTCTCTCCATGAAAACCTTTTCTGAGTCCTAGCTGGTGGTGGGCCAAGAAAAGATGGGCATGGCAAGGGATTCATCAGCCGCCAAACCCATTTTAGGCAGGGACAAACGTCATTCTGTGCTTTACCTCTGATCTACCTAGATTACCCAGAAATAAAATTTGGATCTTGAGGAACTCAGAACTAGGAGTAGAATTTCTTTCTCTGAAGGTAAGAAGTTATGAGGACCAGGGATGAGACAGGATTTCAAGCTATCTTTTTCTAGGTTGAGTGTCTCAGTTCCCTTATCTGTAGAAAAAGATGTAATATATACTTGTCTAAAGGAGTTATGGTAGAAATAAAAGGAGATGGTGCATGTTAAATATTTGTGCAATGTCTGACACATGGATGAGTGTGTGCTTAGTCACATCTGACTCTTTCTGACCCCACGGACTTGTAGCCTGCCAGGTTCCTCTATCCAGGAGATTTTCCAGACAAGAATACTGGAGTGGGTTGCCATTTCCTTCTCCAGGGGAATCTTCTCAACCCAGGGATGTGTCTCCTACATTGGTAGGTGGATTCTTTATCTTTACCACTGAGCCACCTGGGAAGCCCAATCTTTGGCACACAATAAATGCTCAATAAAAGCATATATTATCTAAAATTCCTTCCACTCTAATATTCAGGGGTTCTATGAATTCTGTCAAAACTGGTTTTATCTTCCTCCAAAGCAGGAGGTCCTGAATGCCTTGAAGTTGTGTGCAGAGTTAGCTCGTAGGAGAGATGCTTGCACAACTCAGTGATTTCTCTAATCACTGGGAATACCCTCACGTTACATTACTATTATTTTTTTTTTTTTTCTGTTTACAGGTTTATTCAACACAAAACAATCCCTTTCAGCTTTACTGAGGTGGCTGACCACGTCCACGACCAAATCCGCCTCTAAACTGGAATTCAGTTGCCGACCCAGCCCCGGCCTTGGCTTTCTTGTCGGCACCAGGGGGCATGGCGCTTCGTCTGTAGGTGTCTCTGTCGGCTTCCCCTCGCGTGAGTCTTGCAGGTCGCTCTCCCTGCAGACCTTTGGGCCTTGGCCGGCCAGTCTCAGGACGGCTGCAGCGCAGGGTGCTGGGCATGATCTCAGGGGGCAGGTGGGGGCAATCACAGAGATACTGGATGCCTTCGTTGGTGAGGTACCAGTAGAAATGTCTTCAGGCAAACTGTTCCTTCACGTAGCCTCGTGACTTGAGAGACTGCACGGCTTCCATGACATGAAGACTGGGCACATTCTTGTCTGCTAGCTCCAGGTGCTTGGGCATGTGGACATCCTTCTTGGCCATCATCACCCCCTCCTTAAAAAGGAGTTCATAAATGGCAATCCAGTTCTTCTTGGGCATCAACATCGCGACGGTTGCTGTCCTCATGTTACATTAAAAAAAAAAAAAAGTCGCTCAATCATGTCTGACTCTTTTGCGACCCCATGGACTGTATGTAGCCTGCCAGGCTCCTCTGTCCATGGAATTCTCCAGCCAAGAATACTGGAGAGAGTATCCATTCCTTTCTCCAGGGATCTTCCTGAACCAGGGATCAAACCCAGGACTCCTGCATTGCAGGCAGATTCTTTACCATCTGAGCCACCAGGGAAGCCCCTCATGCTACATAAAATGGATCCAAATGAGCACCGCACCCTCCTGGTACAGCTGATTGATCTGACTCAAGCTAGGACTTCTTCCTTCTCCTGAGATTTTGAAATATGGACAGATACAGATGTTAGGAGTTATTGGAGCTGAGTCAGGAAGATTCCCCAACCCTGGGACAGCTCAGATTCTTTTCCTCCTCTGATCTAGGCTGCTTCTGTCTTACTCAGCTCCATGAGCTAGCCTAGCATCCTTTATTATTTCCATTGGCCAGAGCTGATGGCCATTCACTGCAAACAAAGGACACGGTAATGATGCACACAGGTAGTGCACAATCATATCATTTAGAAAGAAGATCCGTAGTTTTCATAATAGTTTGAAAGTATTCTTGACTTTTCCCCTCAAAATGATTAAACTCCAAAATACAAGAACTTCATCTAATAAAGTGATAGAGAGGTAGCTCCACGGAGAACAAAAGTAGCATGTTATTTATTCACTGGAGAGCCAAGTTCCTGAGAGTGGATTTTAATATTTTTACCTTCTCCCATACTTCAGAGTCCATAGTGACACTTCCTAAGGCTCACTTGACTTCACACTCCAGGATGTCTGGCTCTAGGTGAGTGATCACACCATCATGGTTATTTGGGTCATTAAGACTTTTTTGTGCACTTTGCCAACAAAGGTCTATATAGTCAAAGCTATGGTTTTTCCAATAGTTCATGTATGGATGTGAGAGTTAGACCATAAAGAAGGCTGAGTGCCAAAGAATTGATGTTTTCAAACTCTGGTGCTAGAGAAGATGCTTGAGATTCCCTTGGGGAACAAGGAGATCAAACCAGTCAATCCTAAAAGAAATCAACCCTGAATATTCATTGGAAGGACTGATGCTGAAGCTGAAGCTCCAATACTCTGGCCACCTGAGGAAAAAGCCAACTCATTGGAAAAGACCCTGATGCTGGGAAAGATTGAGGGCAGGAGGAGAAGAGGGTGACAGAGGATGAGATGGTTGGATGGCATCACTGATTCAATGGACATGAGTTTGAGCAAACTCTGGGAGATAGCGAAGGACAGGGAAGCCTAGTGTGTTGCAGTCCATGGGGTTGCAAACAGTCAGACACGACTGAGCATCTCAACAGAAACAACAATATTTCAGAGTCCAGGGAATGGTGCTAAAGTTTCTGCAAAGTTCCCAAATGACCCTTTGCAGCAGAATCCCACCAATAAGGAAATAAGATTTTTAATCAAGTCATCACCCAGGAGAGAAAGGAATTGAAGACACAGAGAGAACTAATTATATCCATGACAACTCAAAACCTAGAAGAGGGGAGCAATATTTCAAAACCCCTTCAGCCCCTCAAAACCCCTGCCCAACTCTTTTAGAGGCCACCTGCCCTTGAGGACCAAGGTGGTCCTTATGAGTGTGATAAATGGATGCTGGAAGGGAGAGGAATGTAAGAAGTCCACAGACTCAAGTAAAATCTTGTCATCACCAGGTAATGAGTTCAGGAAGAATCTTAAGAAGAGTCTGATCTCTTTGTAAAATAACAAACTCAGGAGTCGGAAGATTTTTTTTGGTTTTGCTTTTGTTTTGTGTTTGCCTTAAGCAGATGATGGGGTAGAAGGAAGGGGCTATCTTCTATTTGGTCAGAGAGTTGTACGTGGAGATAGGAATGGGGCTGAGAAGCTGATAACATTTGTTCCTAGACTCACCTAGGTTAGGGATAATTAAGACCAATGGGTGGCCAGGGAATAAGATTAGAAGTTCTAATGATATAAGCAGGATTTATGCCTTGATATATGGCTGAAAATAAGCAAGACAGACAGGGCTGGATAACAATGTGGGGTTGATCTCATAACAGAAAGGATTATTTGAAACACTGTTCTCTAACAGTTCAGTAAGCACTAATGGTAGGCTTTTGGAACTTAGAAGTCTTTTTTCCCCTACTTACTATAAGGTATGAGTTACAAATAGAGTTCAAGATTCTATGTAATGGGTTTCTAATTTTTTTAATGTAAACCTTTATATTAAAAGTACACATGGCTGGATTGAGTTGAATATCTCTGCTAATGCCAAAGTTTGATAATACAAATTCAGTCCGCCTTCAAGGATGCTCCTAGAAAGATCACTGGATGGTAGGGACCATAATGATGCACACAGATCTCCAGGGATCTGGTTTGGCACTAAGGGCTGGTCTTGTAACAGATTCTTCTATTTCAGTGATGGACATGTTGCATGTGCTAAAAAAATGGAATAACTAATGACACTGAAATGTCAGAAACAGGGTCATGAGATTTATATTGAAAAACATGAAAAGAATGGAAAGGAATCTCTTTTGCTGGAACAAAAACTGGGAGACCTTTTTGAAGACATATAAATTTGTCAGGACAGTCAACTGGATTAAAGAATGATTTGGGTTTAATTTTGAATTCAGGGATTCATAACAGAAAGAAGGTTGGTTTATCCAAAAACAAAGAAATGGGGAAAAAATAATGGTAGTGTGTCAGCATGCTCCATAAGGGACAATAAGTAGACTAATTTCATATGACAGATTTTCACACTACTTAAAACACTAAAACTACTGAGATCTCAAGTAAACCTGACCTACAGAAAGTGGTGAGAAGATATTTCAAAACATATAAGCATACAACTCAATAGAAAATAAACATAACCCAATTAAAAAATGGGCAAAGGACCTAAATAGACATTTTTCCAAAGAAGACATACAAAGGGCAGTTAACATGAAAGGGTGCACAACATCACTAGTCATCAGAGAAATGCAAATCAGAGACACAATGCGATATCACCTTACAACTGTTAGGATGTCTGTTATCAAAAAGATAAAGATAACAAATGCTGATGAGGATCTGTGGGTGGAAAGATAAATTCATGCAGCCACTATGGAGAACAGTGTGGAGAGTCCTCAAGAAATTCAAAAAAGAACTATCGTGTGATCTAGCAATTCCATTCCTGAAAACATCTCCAAAGAAAATGGAAACACTATGTCAAAGAAATATCTATATTCACCTAAGTGTCCAATGATGGGTAAATGAGTAAAGAAATAATACACATGCTGCTGCTGCTGCTGCTAAGTCGCTTCAGTCGTGTCCAACTCTGTGCGACCCCATAGACGGCAGCCCACCAGGCCCCGCCGTCCCTGGGATTCTCCAGGCAAGAACACTGGAGTGGGTTGCCATTTCCTTCTCCAATGCATGAAAGTGAAAAGCGAAAGGGAAGTCGCTCAGTCGTGTCCTACTCTTAGCGACCCCATGGACTGCAGCCTACCAGGCTCCTCCGTCCATGGGATTTTCCAGGCAAGAGTACTGGAGTGGGGTGCCATTGCCTTCTCCCTTAAAAAGAAGGAAGCTTGCCATTTGCAATAACATAGATGAACCTGAAGGATATTAAGCTAAGTGAAATAAGCCATGTAACACGTGGCATCACTTATAGAAAACAAGATATTCACAAATTGGTGGGGGAAATTGCCAGAGGTTAGTAAAAGGGTACACACTTTCAGTTATAAGCTGAATAATGCCTGAGAATCTAATGAACATCATGGTGACTCAAGTTGATAACACTATCATATAACGGAAATTTGCCAAGAGATTAGAACTTAAACGTTCACACATACAAAACAGGTAAATACGTGAGGTGACAGATATGTTAATTAACTCAATGGAGGGAATTCCTTTCACAACATATATGTATTACCATCTTGTACACTTTAAATATCTTACAATTTTATTTGTCAATTCTATCTCAGTAAAGCTGGGGGAAATTACCAACAACAGCAGCAACAAAACAACAACAGAGAAACAAAACACCACCCCACACATATAGGAAGATGAGTAACGCTACCACTGAACAGTGTCCTCCACATATTAAAAATATAAGCCATTCCACTTGGGATGGACACACTCTCTATTTAAAATGGATAAACAACAAATAGCACATGGAACTCTGCTCAGTGTTACGAACAACATGGATGGGAGGGGAGTTGGGGGGAGAATGGATAGGCCACCGAGTCCCTTCCCTGTTCACCTAAAACCATCACAACATTGTCTGTTAATTGGCTACGCTGCTGCTTCATCATTTCAGTCACGTCCGACTCTGTGTGACTGTGGCCTGCCCGCCAGGCTCCTCTGTCCACGGAATTCTCTAGGCAAGAGCACTGGAGTGGGTTGCCATGACCTCCTCCAGGGGATCTTCCCAACCCAAGGATCGAACCCGTGTCTCCTGCATTGCAGGCAGACTCTTTACCACTGAGCCACCAGGGAAGCCCTAATTAGCTATACCTCTATAGCAAATAAAAGTTAAATAGAAATAAATAAAAGCCATTCCAAGAGCAACGGTTCAATACCAGTGTGAAGTCCAGCCAAGTGAGGGCATCAGCAGTAAGGAAGGAATCAAGGCTGGACTGCAGCCTCCTATCACGGCCAAGCAATGACATGAGCTTGGGGCAGAAAGGTGAGTTTCCCAAGCTCCCAAGTTGCTAAAGAGAATGGGGCTGGGAAGACAGGACCATGATGATAAAGGTGCCAGAACGTAGGGTAGGTAAGTAAGGGGGCTTCTGTGCATTCCCACTGGCAGATCTTGCTGGAATTTCTGCATTTCCCAGGAGACTTTTCCTCTGAGGCACAGAGGAGCTCACTACTTTGCTGAATTTTGAACTGTGTGCATCGTAAGGTTTGTTGGTGGGGCTGAGTCTGTTAGCTTAGTGAGAAAGGCTAGTCTGCTACCTGGCATTCCCAAATCAATGTATTAGTGCTGTTTTCCCTTTTTGTTACACAGGCATTAACACTCATACAGTGATTATTTTTTAAAAGTGTCTTTGTTGTGGGGAAAAAAAAACTTTAATAAAGTAAGCCATTGGCAAATGCTGCTGGTAACAGGTGAGATCGATGAGGAGAGATCTCAGCAAGTGGTATTTTGTATAAAATAAAAAGTGGAATATTAAATTTGGCAGATCAGGCACATGAAGCAAAATCACTTACAGGACCAGGGAAATCAGAAAACAGAATTTATGCGTGTTCCAGCCAGCACAAAAGCTGTAATATATGGGGGGATTTGTAATAATGTAGTAATATTCAAAAATTGGTAGTTTCTCAAATATCTTGAGACCCATCTCTTAAGAATCCCACCAGATTGTCAGTTTCAGGAGGGCAGACATTCTCTGGTTCTTCCTAGAATCCCAATGCCTAGGATGGTGCCTGGTGTACAGGAGTTTGAAAGGCAGCAGCAAAGGCACGCAGTGCCTTGCGGTTCATAATGAAGGATTTGGATATCGACCTAAGTGAACAGGAAGACTTCAGACATTTTTACATGAGGAAGTGATATGATTTCAGTTTTAAATGTCACTCTAGCTGCTACGCAGAGAACAGATGATAAAAAAAGCATTGGTAGGAAGTAGACCAGGTGTCCCTATGGAGAGGGCTATTGGAATATATCAAACAAAGGATCATGGTGGCCTGAATTTGGGGGGTTGACAATTGGTTCAAGATAAACTGGAGATTAGAGTCAACAGATTTCTGGTGGACGGGGTATGGGATTGGGGAGAGAGGAATCAAGCACAATTTGAGCAAATTTGGTAGATGCTGGTGCCATTATTGAGACGGGCATGACAGAGGAAGGGACTGGTTTAGGCGAGGAGAATTCAACTCTTTTGGGGCACGTGAAGTTTGAGAAAAGTCTTAGACATTGTGTGGAGATGCCAATTAGACATCAATTAGATAGCAGGGGGTATCTGATCCTCAAACTCAGGGAAAGAGGGCTGGAGATTTAAATCTAGGATGAATAAATGAATGCTGGAGACCTACTCTCTGTATTAAAAGTGGAAAAGGTTCTAGCCAAGACAGAATAGAAGAGTATAAATGCATTCAGTTCCTCTCAGTTACAAGAGAAAATGTATTATTTCTGTGGGCAAAAAGGAGGAGACTGAATTGTCAATGTCCTAAGACATGAAAGCCCCTCACACACATTTTTTCCAATGTAGGGAATGTTTGCTACTAAGGCCCTCATTTTCTAGATTCACTTAAATATATTTGAGACCCATATGTCTTTAATAAGGCAAGGTTTGAGGGATATATGGAAAGAAGTATGGGAATATTTAGAAATAGCCTTTTAAAATAATAATTTATAGACAGAAATATTTGAAGCTCAGGAAAGAAAAGAAAGAAATATGAAAAATGAAAGTTGCTCCTTCTTGGGAAGGAAAAATTTCACACAGCACTTAGTTCTCTGACAAACCAAGTGTGGCCCAGGAAAATCAAATGAAAATTACCTCCCCAACAACTTCAGGGAAAGAATCTACATCGCTATTCAGAATTTGTTGCTATTGTTCAATCGCTCAGTCATGTCCAGCTCTTTGTAACTTCATGAAGGTAGCCCGCCAGGCTCCTCTGTCCATGGGATTTCCCAGGCAAGAATACTGGAATAGATTGCCATTTCCTTCTTCAGGGGATCTTCCTGACTCAGGGATTGGATCTGCATCTCCTGCATTGGCAGGTGGGTTCTTTACCACTGAGCCACCAGGGAAGCCCTCCTATTCAGAATGGAGGGCTGGAATTGTCTTTTATGTGGATTAAGGATCTAGAAGAATTTAAGAGGTGTGAACAAGGCCACAGAGGAAAATCAGGAGAAGCCACATACAAGACTCTGATGGGGTGCAGTGGGCATGCCAGGGCACATCACTGAATTACATGAAAAGATCACAGCCACGTGGATGCTACCCTTGCCTTGACTTCTGGGGTCCAGAACACTTCTGTTCACCTTACCTCATTCGCTGTACTATTATAAGAAAGTGAAGCAAGCATACAAAAGAAATAATGCTGTGCACACAGGTAAGGTGTGGACCATATTGTGCTACAGGGGATAAGAGTAAGGAGACAGTGATGCACCTGTCACTGGGGTCTCAGCATCCACAGTATTAGCCTCTGAAATACTCAGTTACAGGTCTGACTCCTTCTAGGTAAGTATCTGAGTCCAGAATTTTCAGACAGATAGGAAGGTATAAGTCTCTTTTCAGAGATGATATCCTACCTCTAAAATACAATGAGATTAGCACACTGAGACAACTTCACTTACAATGCAATGATTGAATATAGCTGCAGATGATTACAATTTATGTGAATAATTATCTTAGGGAGCAGAATGATAAATGCTATCAATTAATATTTGCTTGTAGAAGGGCACAGAATCCTTCCCTAAATAAACACACACACGTGCACACATGACAGCAAAAACAAATAGCTGGATTTTTTACTAGAAGCAATGGGCATATATGAATAGGACATTTGGTAAATACGTATTCCAGGTAGGAAGGTGAAAACACTAGCAACCTACAAAATTTTGCTATGAAACCCACCAAGTTTATAAACGACAAAGAAAAGAGTGTGGAGTATCATTTTCTAAAGGGGTAGAAAGGTTCCTACAATCGAGTATCAGGAAAGTGAAGTCTCTGCTTCAACTTCCTTAGAAAGGCCTTTCTCTCTCTCTCTCTCTCTCTCTCTCTCTCTCTCTCTCACACACACACACACACACACACACACACACACAAGAATATAATTGGGATATTCAGTTATTCCAAGTGTTTTGCTATCAATCCAAAACATTCAGATACTTTGTATGCCCAGATTTTTATGCACAGTCAACAGATATTGACATAATTCACTTTCTGATGTCCCACCTCACTAACCATGACAGAACTATGATCAATTTCAGGCTGTTGGGGTGACCAACACAAATGTATGAAGACTTTAATCAGTTTCCAAAATATACATCTAGGCCTAAAAATTTTGTCACTGAAATATGTATTTTTAAAAATGCAACTAAATTTGTTTTCAAATTTACATTTATGGGTAGGGGGCAGAGTGCTAAGTAACTTCTTAGTCTATACCTAGAGTAGTAAGAATTCATGGGTAGAAAAAGATTGTTGCTCTTGTTGTCTAGTTGTTAAGTTGTGTCTGACTCTTTGCAACCCCATGGAATGTAGCCCACCAGGCTCCTCTGTCCATGGGATTCTCCAGGCAGGAATACTGGAGTGGGTTGCCATTTCCTTCTCCAGGGGATCTTCCCCACCCAGGGATCGAATCCGCATCTCCTGTATTGGCAGGCTCTTTACCACTGAGTCACTAGGGAAGCCTCAGAAAAAGATAGCCAATGTAAAATTCTGTACATATATATCCTTTTCCAACTTCTCCAAAGGTAAAAGAATTTTCAGGTAGAAACATAATATACCTAGACAATCTCCCAATTTGATTAAAAAAAAGAAAAAACTCCCAAGAACATATTCACTGTTAGCCTGAACTGAAACCTTCATTTCTTATAGTGACACTCATAATCAAGAAGGTGTACAAATTTCCAGTTATAAGAAATGTACAGCAGAATGTACATTATGGCTTAAAGCTCAATGTACAATGGCTTAAATGTACAATGTACAATGGCTTAAAGCTCAACATTCAGAAAAAAAAGATCATGGCATCCGGTCGCATCACTTCATGGCAAATAGATGGAGAAACAGTGGAAATGGTGGCAAACTTTATTTTTGGGGGCTCCAAAATCACTGCAGATGGTGACTACAACCATAAAATTAAAAGACACTTGCTCCTTGGAAGAAAAGTTATGACCAACCTAGACAGCATATTAAAAAGCAGAGACATTACTTTGCCAACAAAGGTCCATCTAGTTAAGGCTATGGTTTTTCCAGTAATCATGTATGGATGTGAGAGTTGGACTATAAAGAAAGCTGAGCACCGAAGAATTGATGCTTTTGAACTGTGGTGTTGGAGAAGACTCTTGAGAGCCCTTTGGACTGCAAGGAGATCCAACCAGTCCATCCTAAAAGAAATCAGTCCTGAATTTTCATTGGAAGGACTGATGTTGAAGCTGAAACTCCAATACTTTGGCCACCTGATGTGAAGAGCTGACTCATTGGAAAAGACCCTGATGCTGGGAAAGATTGAGGGCAGGAGGAGAAGGTGACTACAGAGGATGACATGATTGGATGGCATCACCAACTCAATGGACATGAGTTTGAGTAGACTCCGGGAGTTGGTGAGGGACAGGGAGGCCTGGCGTGCTGCAATTCATGGGGTCACAAAGAGTCGGACACAACTGAGCAACTGAACTGAACCCTCTGATCATTTGAAGCCCAGATTTTTTTCAAGTTGAGTGTGAGAAGAGGTTGGCCAAATGTGGAGGAGCAGTGCTGACCAAGGGACCCTGTCTTTGCCCCTGAGGATCACTTTCCCTTAGGGTTCCCACATTTCATTACCAGTTCCACTCATGCCATGCCCCTAGTGTGTGTTATTATCTGACAATGCTCTTTCAAAAGGGGACGACCATAAGCGCCCTGTAGCACAGTTAAAGTTAATCAGTGCCCTCGGTTATTTGGCGGTGGGGCCGGGGTGGGGGTGAATGGGGGAAGGCGGGGGTCAACACAGAGAAGCATTTTGTGAAAATCAAAAACATGTGAGCTGAGCTCAGGGACTCACTTCCAGAGGATAGAGTATTCACTTTTTAAATTTACTTTTAAGAAAAGTAAGAAACAGTGGCAAGACCAAGTCATCAAGGTTAACGTCACCAGTGATAAGCCATGTTGATGGCAGGCAGCCCCTCATATAATACAGACTCTAAGGCAGGCACCTCATCTCTGTGGAATCTTTCCCCTGAAGCCCATGACCCTGGTCTAACTATTGGAAACATATCAGACAAAACCAGAATGAGGGACGTGGTACAAAACACCTGAGCAGTATTCTTCAAAACTGTCCAAGTCATGAAAAGCAAGGAAAAACTGGCCCAGACCAGAAGAGAGGAAACAGACATGATGACTAAACGCAATGTGCTTCCTGGACCACAAAAGTGCTTTGGTGGAAGAAATGGTAAAATCTGAATCTCGTCTGGAGTTTAGTTAATACAATGTACCACTGCCCACTTCTTAGTTTTGACAAACCAACCACAGTCATATATGATGATGACAGTAGGGGAAACGAGAAAGGATATACAGGAATGCTCAGTAATGTCTTTGTAATTCTTCTCTAAATCTAAATCTACTCCAAAATAAAAAATTTAAAATACATTTGCGTTCCAAAAGAATCAACAGATCTTAACACAGAATGAAATCTTAATTTCTTTTTGATACGTTTTATTTATGGTGATCTCTTAAAATAGCAAAAACAGCCTTCCATGCATTATAGAAAATTACAAAATATGTACAAGTAAAAACTAAAAATCAAAATATCACACATGGAGTATTCTCTTTCTGACTCTCATTCCAATATATATGTGTACATCACGTCTATAGTTAACAGTGTGAGATTTTTGCAGTTCATGTTGTCCTGAAGCTTATTGTTTTTTCAGCCAATGATTTCTTCTTTTTCATTTCAGTAAGTTTTTGTTATCAACTAATACTTTCTACCATATTCAAATTTCCTCCTAAATTTTCTTACAACTTCTTTCTTCAAACCAGACCAGATAATCCAATCTAGGATGACAACATCTGATTGCTGTGTCCTTTAAATATTTTTAAACTTGGTAAGTTTCCCCGATAGACTCATACTAGGCCAGTGGTCCTACAGAATGTCTCAGCCTCTGGACTTGTGTAATTACTTCCTTCTGCTGACGCTTAACTTGTTCCTCTATCCCCTGGATTTCCTAGAAACTGACATTTCTATCTCAGGCTTCATGGGTTAATGTTAAACTCATTTTTCTAGAAAACACTGTGAGTGATATGTAGTGGTGTTCAATTACATCAAAAGACACCAAACATCAGGCTGTTACACCATTAGTGCTGTTATGACTGGTCACCAGATGAAGGTGGTGATCATCTTTTCCTTATATTATACAATTATGCTTTCCTCTTGAGGTCAGAAAGTAATCCATGGGTCAGTGTAATTTTGGCAGTATACAAAATATCCTTTTCCCTAATAGCTACCTATCCAGTGATTTTCATACTAATTAATGACACTTGCCTAAATCAATAATTTCATTGGGATTCACAAAATTATTTTTAAGATTCTTTCTTCTTCTTTTTGGCTGGCTTTCTCTTCGAAAGTGTAACATTCCCTAATCATCTGGGTCTATATGGTTACCCTTAAATACAGTTCCTGCAGAAAAGACAGGAGAAATGCTGGCGGAAGCATTTAAAAGGTTTTACCAAGCATTAAGGAAGTACAAGAGGAGATAAAGGCTGAGAGTATTACAAATATAAAATACAAGATGCTTCGGCTGACAGAGATTAAAGGTCCAGAGGACTGGCACAATTTCAAGGTGACCCTGCCTTTGTCCCTGGGCTGTCAGCTCCTGGCTACTTCCTCATGGCTGCTCCCATCCGACCTCCTCTAGGCTTGAAGCCTAGAGATATGTCTCCTTCTGTGGCTCACCTGAGGCTTGGCCTCTCTGTTTTATGTCCAAGAATCTGCTCTCTTCCCCAAGAACGATCTCTCCCTGTAAGTGAGACCACCTCCTACCTCCTAATTAGTATGGCAGCCTATATTAAATTCTACCAGACTCATCACCATATCTAAATAAACTACAATAACCATGGATTCCTAAATATACTCCAAGAACCACAGCCTCCAACAACCAAGAATTATACCTAGTAACAGGAGGTTCATTTACTGTGGCTTCCTTAAGAGAAACTAGCAGACAGACCCCTGGAATCAGATTCTTTTCCCCGGAACAGAACTATTACCTACTGCAATAAGATATAGGATGCAGTACAGTCTGCTTCTAACACAGAGGTTAGTCCTGTCGGCTAAAATCAGCATCACCAAAGGTTTCTACTGTATTTTTAACTCCTTGTCTTTTTCATTTAAAAATAAGAGTTTGACTTTGACAACCTCTATGCAGGTACAATCAAGACGGATGTAATGGACGGATTTACTTTTTGCAATTCACATGACACATCACAATGACCCTGAAATGACGGGGCCGGGGTTTTCTGGCTGCAAGCAGTTGCAAATATGGGCCACACCAAGACCCTTCCATCCTGTCTGAATCCATCAAGGTTATACACTCACAGGCATAATTTACTCATGTTAATTATTAAAATCACAAAGAGATGGAATAACATTTAAATGGCAGAAAGGAGCAAGTGAAAGCAAACAGTAATTCTCATCACCCAATATATAAAGTGGGGTGGTGACCTGTCCATCAAATATGCAGAATCCAGAAGGGGAAGCATCTGCTGGTATCCAAGGAGACATTAAATTATGAAAAAGAAACATATGGAAATAGCAAGACAAATTCTCAAAACCCAGACCTGGGACGTGGGGACATGTATCTGAAGACACATACAAAGCGACTACTGGGGAGGATGCAGAGGTGTGAGGCACCCTGGGACTGTTTCAGGGCAGCCGGTACCCTGTCCCAGGCATACGTGGAATCTTCAGTGTAGATGGTCTCCGATAATGATCTAGTCTATCAGATTAAATTTTTGCAAATTCAGTTCAAATTCCAGAGACGTACATACGTAGTCACTCAGAGAAAATGGCCCGGAAGAGTAAACGCCTGAGTGAAATCAAGTGACAGGTTGCCAGGGAGGGCAAGGAGGTCCAGGGATTGTCACGTGAGCCGACACGTCCAAGAGCACTTTGAACGTGGAGGTCGCCCAGGTGGGAGGGACTCTTCCACTAGAGGCACGTGAGGGTCTCTGAGCTGCACTATGGGAGTCATTCTGCGACCCCCCGTCAGCCCACCCCCTCCCTGGAACGCTGATTCTGTCTCACCCACCTGAGTGCTCCTCTCTCCACTACGATGCACACAGCAAAGAAGGTGCAAGGAGACTGCACTGGAGAGACGTCAGGAGTCCTGTCTGCAAGTGCAGACCGGCATCTCTGAGGCTGTAAAGGTAATCATCTTAAATAGCGGTTAGCCACTTAGGGCCACCAGGGATGACGCTAAGAGATGTGATGATGCACCCCCCTTAGAGTCACGTGCATGCTAAGTCGCTTTAGTCATATCCAACTCTTTGTGACTCCATGGACCATAGCCCACCAGGCTCCTCTGTCCATGGGATTCTCCAGGCAAGAATACTGGAGTAGGTTGCCATTTTCTCCTCCAGGGGATCTTCCCAACCCAGGGATCGAACTTGAGTCTCTTTCATCTCCTGCATTGGCAGGCAGGTTCTTTACCACTAGCACCACCGGGAAGCCCCCTTTGACCCACAGAAGTCCACAGAAATCCCATTTAAATGCTGCTTTTCAGTCAAGAATTGTGGATTAAGCACCATTTTTAACACTGTGAGGCCGTGATGGAAGTACCGCTCTTGAGTGTTCACAGTCCTGGGCTTCCCCTCTAAAACACTAGAAAGGAGCGAAGCTCACCATAGGGACCCTGCTCCAGGCTTCCCATGAGCTGTGGTGTGGACCTGAGCTGTTCCTCATAGCCACTCAATAAGGAATAAAATGGGAGGAGGGCGGGTCCTTTACACATCACAGCTGTTTTCTTTCCTGTGTTCAAGTCCCCCCATAGAGGTGGGTTTATGCATAACTACATGTTGGCCCACGGGAGGAATTCAGTGGCACAGCTGGAGGTTCCCAGTCTCCCTGCTGAGTAGAGGGGTCAATCCCCCATCTCTAGAGTTAGGTGGAAAACCGGAAGCAGTCTTGTGATGGACTGGGAGGTGTGCCACCCAGCTCACCTTCAGGACCAAGCCTGCATTTCCCCAACTTGTGGGGGTGCCAGGTGCTGAGAGCTCCCAGCTGGGTGCTCTCCTGGGGGTGACAGGAACAGCCATCTCGCTGGAGCTTCTGTCCCTTGCCCAGGGGCAGCCTGCATCCAATGGCCTTGGTCCCCCAGATCTCAGCTGGGATTTCTCCAAAGGGTCACCTAAGTTCTAGAGCACCTCACAAGTGGTGAAACCCCAATTAGAGTGAGTTGGGAGAGAGAGGAAGGAGAGGAAGAGGACAGGTCTTCTGAGCGTTGCTGCTAAAAGGAGAAAAGATATGGAGGACTCATCAGCAGGAAGAAAATGGGGTCAAAAGATGTTTTTGTTTGTTTGGTTTTAACAACTGCCTTTGTTGCTATTCAGTCACTCAATCATGCCTGACTCTTTGTGACCCCGTGGACTGCAGCACACAAGGCTTCCCTGTCCTTCACTATCTCTGGGACAAGGAAATGGCTACTCACTTCAGTGTTCTTGCCTAGAGAATTCCATGGACAGAGGAGACTGGCGGGCTACGGCCTATGAGGTTGCAAAGAGTCAGATATGACTAAGTGACTAACAACTTGCCTAATCATTTATTTTACTTTGGCCACACCATGTGACAGGTGGGACCTTAGTTCCCTGACTAGGGATTGAACCTGTGCCCCCTGTAGTGAAAGCACAGAGTCTTAACCATTGGACTTCCAGGGAAGCTCCAAGGAGACATTTTGAAAATGAGAGTAACAGATACTTGTATGCTGCTGAGATGGATGGAAAAGAGAGAAAGAAAGATGAGAGAAGTAGAGACCTGGCAGGGCAATGTCATGAGGAGTCAAGAGGAGATGGGATCTAGTGGGTAGGGGGACAGGCTTTAGGAGGGAGGTGGGTGGGGGGACGTTGGTTGGGCAAATGGGCTGAGGTGGCTGCAGTCAGTGGACACTGTGTGTTCTGGTCCCATTGGCAAGACTACCTCTAATGTGGAGATGCACACCAGGCGTCACAGCCTTCAGACCTGGAGTGCTCTGGTCTCATGCACCCTGGTGGTCCAGTGGTTAAGACTTTGCCTTCCAGTTCAGGGGTGTGGGTTTGATTCCTGGTTGGGGAGCTAAGTTCCCATATGCCCTATAGCCAAAAAACCAAAACATTAAACAGAAGCAATACTGTAACAAATTCCATAAAGGCTGTAAAAATGGTCAACAATCTTTTAAAAAGTCTCTTATATATATATATATATATATATATATATATATATATATATATATATATGGCTTCTCTAGTGGCTCAGAAGGTGAAGAATTCTCCTGCAATGCAGGAGACCCAGGTTTGATTCCTGGGTCGGAAAGATCCCCTGGAGAAGGAAATGGCAACCCACTCCAGTATTCTTGCCTGGAAAATTCCACGGACAGAGAACCCTGGTGGGCTACAGTCCATGGGGGTCACAAAGAGTCAGACATGACTGAGCGACTATCACTTTCCCACAATCAACTCCCGAACAAATGTTTCTGAGCACAGTCTGAAACCCCTTGCCCTTCCTTCATCTCCAAATCTCATTCACCCTCCAAGACTCAGCATACCTTCTCTTTCCCAGAAATCCTCTACTATTTCAGCCTGAGCTAGTTTCTCCTTGTGCTGAAGGAACAAAAGGAACTTCCCATCCATTACCCACCCCAGGAGACCTTATCACATGCTATTTTCCGGTGAACACTTGCATTTACCAGTCTCCTTAACTGGATTAAAAGCTCCTTGAGGGCAGAGGTCATGTGCTATACCTTTCCATCCCATTTCTCGAAGTTTCAAAGTTGCTCACCTGGAACACAAGCCTGGTTTAGTCACATCCAGTTGCCCATACCTCTCCCAGCTTCTAGCACGGAGTCCAGATACATATCCGTCACTCTGTGGTATCACACTGTGAGCCAGTGGAAATCCTGGATCCTTGCTCCCTTTTCTTGGGGTCTCTTTTTTTTTTAATTGAAATATAGTTGACTTATTGATTCAATATTGTACTAATTTTGCAATCGATGGGACTGACAAGGGCTTAATCTCCAAAATACACAAACAGTTCATACAACTCAATAACAACCACAAAAACCAAACAACCCCATCAAAAACTGGGCAGAAGAAGTTAACGGACATACAGATGACATACAGATGGCCAGCATGCATGTGAAAAGATGCTCAATAACACTAATTATTAGAGAAATGCAAATCAAAACTACCATGTGATAACCACCTCACAGGGGTCAGAACAGCCAACCTCAAAAAAGTCTACAAATAACAAATACTAGACAGAGTGTATTTCTCTACAGATGGGGCTTCCCTGCTGGCTCAGATGGTAAAGAATCTGCCTGCAATGCAGGGGACCTGGGTTTGACCCCTGGTTTGGGAAGATCCCCTGGAGGAGGGCATGGCAACCCACTCCAATATTCTCGCCTGGAGAATTCTATGGAGAGAGGAGCCTAGAGGGCTACAGTCCATGGGGTTGCAAAGAGTCGGACATGACTTGAGCGAATAAGCACATACAGAGAGAGTATGGAGAAAAGGGAACCATCCTACCTTGTTGGTGAGAACGTAAGGTGGTGCAGCTACTATGGAAAACTGCCTGAGCAGACGTAGAGAACCAACTTGTAGACCCAATGAGGGAAGGACAGGGTGGGATGAACTGAGCGCGTAGCACTGAAACATATACATTACCATATGCAAAACATAGCGAGTGGGCCGCTGCTGTGGAGCACAGGGAGCTCAGCTCTGTGTTCCATGATGACCTAGAAGAGTGGGATGGGGGGGTGGGGGGGTGCAAGAGGGAGGGGATATTTGTCTACTTATGGCTGATACACACTGTCATACGGCAGAAACCAACACAGCACTGTAAAGCAATTATCCTCCAATTAAAAATAAATTAAAAAAAAAGAAAACAGCGTGGAAGCTCCTCAGAAAACTCAAAATAGTTACCATATGATCCAGCCATCCTATTCGCGGGCATACACCTGGACAAAACTATAATTCTTGGGCTTTCGTGGCTACCACTCTTGATATCCTAAGACTGGATCTTCCCTTTGAATGAACCTCTCTGCAAGTTTCCTCTTCTTTCTGCAGCCACTCCCATTCCTACTCCCTCTGTGTCTGAGGTTCAGTGATACACTGGGGGCTCCCTCAAAGCTCCATCTCATCCCAGAACCCCCTCCCTGGGGCAGACCTCTGGCTCATCCCTCAGGCCTGGGAACAGAAAACCCACATGGAATCCACTGTTATTTGGGATGACTGACATTTGGGCCTGCCTTGTGCTGGGAGGAAGAGGGAAATGGGGCGCTAGTGGTAAAGAACCCTCCTGCCAATGTGGGAGACTGAAGAGACACAGGTTCGATCCCTGGGTCAGGAAGATCCCCTGGAGGAGGGCATGGCCACCCACTTCCTGCGTGGAGAATCCCGTGGACAGAGGAACCTGGCGGGCTACAGGCCATGAGGTCGTAAAGAGTCGGACACGACTGAAGCGACTGAGCACAAGCTTTGGTCCGCCTGTGCTGGGAGAAAGAGAGACAAAAGGAATAGAAATTTGTTCTTTTTTTTTTTGGCTTTTATATTGTTTTCTTTGTTTTTCTCCAAGCTTTATGAATCCATGAGCCTGTTCAACCAGTAGTCTCCTTCTCCACTTGCTGGCATATTTTTATTTTATGGTTTATTTAAAAGTCCTGTGGAAAAAGCTGTTGTGGAATGAGGTAGAAAGTAATCCAGGCTCCAGGGGACAGATGGAGTGACCCACTGGGATTCTGCCATGTCTGTTCCCAAGAGAGAAAGTGGCAGAATGTATTTGTCTGAAGTGAATTTCCATAAACCTGGGCTTGGAGCCAGTCTGCAGAGGGCGAGCGCCATTAGTAACGCGAGTGGAAGCGCTTCCCTGCTCAGCATTCTAGTTCAGGGAGAGAGCAAAACACCTCCCTTTGAATTTTCCCTTTTGCTCAGACACACAAACAAGGAAGTAAACAGGAGGTCAGCCATTTTAAACAGCTGGAGAAGCCCAGAAACTGCAAGGAGTTGCTGCTATGAGAGAAGGTCGGTGCAGAGAGGCCAATAGGATTTCATCTTCTCTGTGGTGATCAAGTTACCCTCTGTCCCCTATACACACTCACATGCATGCACACACACGAGGAGATTGCTAGACAGTATCACTTTAAGAAACATCTTTCTTCATTGATTCAAGAAACAAATCCTGACTATCTATACCTTATGGGAAATAAGATCCAATGGGGATGAAAAACCAAGTTGAGGCTAACGGGAGGTTTATCCTTTCCTAGAGCTTAGAAACCTCTTAGCGGGACCAGGCAGATGGGGTGGGGAGCAAGTGGGGTCTCCCCACATTATTCCTGGGATCAGCCCCATCTCCACATGGGGCCCATGGCCTTGGGGGGGGGTCAGGGTTTCCCACCTCAAAGGAAATGAGGGTCCTCTCTGTCACTTAAACACTCACCCACGTTCCCTGACTTGAGGATTTTTCTTTGTTCAGACTCAGATGTAGGGGAACAAAGCCTCAGCAGCCGGATCCCCTTGTGAGAGATTGAGACAGAGGAGAAGACGGTCACGTGGAGGGGGCTCAAGGATGCCTCCCACTCCGTAACTTTCTGCCATCTTCCACCATGTCTCAAGAGCTTTACCTACGTTCATACCCTTTTTACCTGTGGCATCGTTACGAAGATAACCAAATACCTGCCACCGGTTACGTAGAGTAATGTTCGGTGCATGGTCCATGAGGCAAACGCTGACATGAGAGACATGCAGACAAACGGAGGAAGTGGAAAACACCCGACAAGGGAGCGGGATTTCATCTTTAGCATCAAATTCTTGACGCCCTTTTAACAGTGTAAAATGTTTGCGGTATGAGGTTTCATTCAGAATAAAATCATAAGTTTGTAAGCCCAGTCCATTCACGTAAAAATTCAATGAGACACACACTTATGTACCCTTCATACACCTCACTATGTGTATATTCCAGCTCAAAAAAAGTTTCAAATGTGTAAAGATAGGATGACGCGGATCATTTTGCCTTGCTTTGTATTCTCCAACATTCCTCTTTTTCCAGAAGGATGATGGCCTCTGTCCCTACCTCTCAGCTGATACAGCCCATCCGGCCCTCACGTGTCCCTGCTCGCTGGACCCCTGGTCTTCAGATCTTTGAAAGCTCCAAGGTCTACCTGCCCTAAAGGCCTTTTCACTGATTGTTTCCTCATCCTGGAGGCCCGTGCCCTCTGCCCCTCACTCTTTTTCTCCCACAGCTTCCAACAGCTAAGCCCTTCAAATGTCCACTCAAGGACATTGCCTCACAGGAGACCCTTCTGTCCACCTCCTACCATGTAGGTCAGGTGAGAGTCCAGGCTAGTGCTCAGCAGTAGCTGCACTTCCCTGGTGGCTCAGAGGGTAAAGCATCTGCCTGCAATGCAGGAAATCTGGGTTTGATCCCTGGGGTGGGAAGATCCCCTGGAGAAGAGAATGGCAACCCACTCTGGTACTCTTGCCTGGAAAATCTCCTGGATGGAGAAGCCTGGTGGGCTACAGTCCATTGGGTCACAAAGAGTCAGACACAACTGAGCAACCTCACTTCACTTCACTTCAGTGCTCAGCACAGCCTCTCATCACACTCCATTTCTCCATCTATCTGTGTCTTTTTTTAAAATGCTTTTTAAATTTTATTTTTAATTGGATGATAGTTACTTTACAATACTGTATTGGTTTCTGCCATACAACAACGTGAATCAGCCACAGGTAAACATATGTCCCTTCTCTCTTGAACCTTCCTCCCACTTCCTACCCCATCCCACCCCTCTAGGTTGTCACAAAGCACTGGGTTTGAGCTCCCTACGTCATATAGCAAATTCCCACTGACTATCTGTTTTACATATGGTAATGTATATGTTTCAGCACTATGCTCCCAATTCGTCCCATTCTCCTTCACCCACTGTGTCCTGACCACTAAGATCTTCTGGTTTTAAGAGATGGCTTTACCTGACACTAGACTCCTAGCACTCAACACAATGCCTGGCCCCTAACAGGAGCTCAAAAATGAATTGTTGGATGAATGAATGGAGAATCTTCTCACCCTTTTGTAAATAATTGGTTTATAAAAGAAGTTCAAATTTTCAAAGACATCACACGACAGAGTGTCTTCTCCCTTCTCTCTCCCATCCACAGGGCTCTGTTGGGGGTCCTGCTGTCCAGGGGCTGGAAGCCTTTGCTCGGCCCTCTTCCCCAGATGTGTGGCCTAGAATCACAGCAGCACAAACCAGCTCACAAGCCAAAAGCAACAGGGACATCAGGAAGCTGCTGTCCATGCAGGAGCAGCCTCACCTGCGAACTCCTGGGGATTCAATTCAGCATCAGTCACCATCTTTTGGGAGTAAGAGGATGGAACAGTTTTAAGGCTCATAAAACTGATTGTAAACTGTCATGGGAGAGTGACAGAGTGTATTATGGGCAACTGGAGGGGTCTCTAGAAGGAAAATGAGCTTCCCAGATGGCTCAGTGGGTAAAGAGTCTGCCTGCAATCCAGGATCCTTGGGTCAGGAAGATCCCCTGGAGTAGGAAATAGCAACCCACTCCAGTATTCTTGCCTGGAGAATCTCTTGGACAGAGGAGCCTGGTGGGCTACAGTCCATAGGGTTGTAAAGAGTTGGACACAACTGCAGCGACTGAGCACACACATGTGCTAGAAGGAAAATAAAGCCGAGGTTAGCCAAGGATCACATCCAAGCTGATAAAGCAAGGACTGAATGGGAGTAGGAGAGAGAATGCTTTGGAAAGGAAGTGGAAGCAAAGAAGGAAGAAAGGGAAGGATAAAAGAGAAATGGGGGAGAAATATGGAGATGGATGAGAGGGTTCAAGAAAAGCAGGGGAAACTGAATGAAATGGCGTTAAATAGAATAAACGAAAATCTATGGGAGTTGAAGAGGGTGCAGTCAAGAGAATGGGGCAGTGGGGTTTGAAACACCAAGAAATCTGGGCCGTCTTGTGAAACAAACCACCTCTGAGGTCATACGGCTGTGTAGTTTGTTAAATCCTCAGCAACAAATAGGTCTTAAACACAAGGAAACAGCTCCCTCTGGTATTTTTTGTTGTTGTTTTTTTTTTGGGGGGGGGGCGGGGGTGTAGTGGGAGAAGAAAGGGAAACAAAATAGTCATTTGCCATTTAGGAAGGAATGCGTGGGCATGCTTTCAGTATGGGCAGGAACTGGAGCGGGTGGTCAGAAGTCAAAATGAGAAGAGTGTCAAAGGATTCCAGTGTGCAGGTTATTAATAATAAATACTACAAGCTTTATTTTTATGATAGCTCCGGAGGAATGCACATGCTTGACAATCATCCTCTCTGACCTTATCACATCCCTTCCAGGCTGAAGACAAAATACCGAGCAGTTATCAAGTGCCTCTGCCTTACAGAAGCGTCCCCCCAGCATGCACGTGACCTCCCAAACAGCCCTGGGAGACAGGTGAGGCGGACGTGTCTCTGTTTGATAAAAGAAGAGACACTACGAGGGTTAAATGAATTGCTGTGGGATAATTGCTGTGGGTCACTGCTGTGGGATAATTTGTGTCTGCTAAAAAGATATGAAATCCTAATGCCTGGTTCCCATGAAAGTATTAGTCACTCAGTCGTGTCTGACTCTTGGTGACTCCATGGACTGTAGCCCACCAGGCTCCTCTGTCCACAGAATTCTCTAGGCCAGAATACTGGTGGGGGGAGCTATTCCCTTCTCCAGGAAGATCTCCTGGAGATGGTTCTTGTGAATGTGACCTTGTTTGGAAACAAGGTCTTTGCAGGTGTAATTAAGATGTAAGCTGAGGTTCTACTGGAGTAGAGTGGCCCTTTCATCCAATATGATTGATAGCCTTATAAAAGAAGGAGACACAGAGACAGACACACTCAGAAGGGAGAATGCCATCTGAATACACAGACACAAAAAGAAGATGGCCATGTGACAAGGGAAGCAGCGTGCAGCGGGGGTTGCAGCCGCTGCCAACGCCGGGGATGTAAGAGACAAGGGCTGGATCCCTGGATTGGGAAGATCCCCTGGAGGAAGGCATGCCCACCCACTCAGTGTTCTTATCTGGAGAATCCCATGGACAGAGGAGCCCAGCGGGCTACAGACCAAAGGGTTGCAAAGAGTCAGAAACGACTAAAGCGACTTTATCTATCCAGAACTTTATACACATTTCCTCTAACCCCAAACATCCTTACAAGTCTGGGGATGGTCATTTATCCCCATTTTATAAGTAGAACTCACGAGGTTAAGGAAATCTGCCTGACTAATACAGATGTGAAGCAGGCAGTATCTGAATAAATTCAAGAGCCTTAATCCAAAAAGCCCCAATACCCTTCCATCAGATCGGAGCTCCAATAGGGCCTCCAACTTTAACTGCCTCTGTTTATAGATGAAGAAACTGTCCTTCCTCTTTGCCAAGGTCATATCCCGACTCCATCTTTAACTCACATCACGAGGGCCAAGTGGAACCTAGAATGTCTACAGCAGGGATTTGAAGCCCACAGTCTGGGGGGAATGAGTGAGGGTTCTCAAAGCTGCACTGATGCAGGGTTTTACTGAGAAAATGCAGAAAGGCCAAATCAGAGAAGGAAGCAGAGATGGGCATTCTGAGAGAGGGGCTCCAGTCTTCCCAGGTTGGTCCTTGGCACCATCCCTGGGTCACAGATGTGTTTTGTTTAGTCCACAATGTGAAAAAAGATTTTTTAATGAGTTATGACATGCAAATGTCAGGAGACATTACCTTCAAATCTTGATTCCCAGCTTTTATTGGAAAAAGCAGAAGATCTGGCAACATGTATCCTACATCCTCGCATGGCATCACGGGGCTGAGGCTAAAGAGGGCAGAGTATGTTACCCTCAGCCTCCCAGGATTACCATACAGGTGCCAAATGCCAACGGCCTGTTACATCTCTCTCGCGGTACCGCATTTCCCGTATCCCGCCCGTTTCCTCTCTTGGGTCACCTGCCTTGTCTGTAAAGTAGACTTTGCAGGATGTGATCCCAGGCCCAGTTATTTAATTTTTAAGATTTTATTTGAGCAAAAATTGATTCCAAGTGAGAAGCATCCAGTCTAGCAGATAGGAAGGAGCTCTGAGGAGCTGCACAAAATGAAAATCTTGAGTAGGCACAAGGGAAGAGGCGCAAGGAAGCTATAGCAGGCAAAAAGCTGGCTGGCAATTGCTGAACGACTTTCTTTAGGAGATCCGGGCCCACTTTCTTAACGGGTGCTTACACCGGAAAGGTATTTGCTTTTCAAGTGGGCACAGCCCAGAAGTACAGCAAAAACGAATGACTCCCTAACTGTACCGAGGGGGCTGTCTCTTAGAAATTATTTTAGGAAAGGAAAGGGGGTTTGCTCACCCTACAAAGTAAGATTAGAAGGAATTAGTTAGAAGACAAGTCAAAGCAGTCACATTTGTTACACGCAGAAAGCATAAATCCATTAACTCCTTAAGACATAAAGCTATAACTAGACCCAAAAATAGTTGGGATCCGTTCATGGGTGATGAAAACATAAATAGACATTCAGAGGGTGTGAAGGCAGTTCATGGAGCCTCTTTATCCTTTAAAGGCCACAGGGAAATTGACCACTGCTGAGACGGCTTTTCACCCCGGGCTTATCTTTATTCAGAGGAGCACAAAAGAGATTCAATTTCCACAGAAATCTCTTTTGCCCACCCCTGCACATAAAGGAGAGAGAGGAGAGAAAACTGACAGGTAAAGAAGCTCATCTTGGGGAAACATGCAGCCTTGAACCGAGGAAACAGCCCTGCCATCAGAGTCAGGTGCCAGTCCTGGACTCCCACTTATTGGCCTGACCTTGGCCCATCTCTCCGCTGGTCTTCAGTTTCCCTCCCTTCAAAATTGAAACCCTCCTGGCACCTCCCAGGGGTCACTTGGCGGGTCATCCAAGCCCATGCATGGAGGCTCTTCATGGACTGGATTACTATATCTTGAGTAACTGACCAGCCAAAAGATGTCACAGCAGACACAGGGAGGAGAATCACGAGTGATGCATGTGGCTCTAAATAATCTGGCTCTCGATGTCAAGATTAAAGGAATTCCTAGCTGTTTACTAAGCCCGCAAAGACAACCCCCGAGGGTGTCACACTAGCCCCATTCATGAGTCACCATAGTCTGAGTCACCTTAAGGTTTGCTCACTCTTCTAGCATTAATGAGCTACTCTGTTTTCGGCCCTGGAGACTTTTGCTATGGTTTTATCTCCCCTGAATGTTCTGCCCTGTCAGTTCTCCAGAGCCTGCTGGCATGGGGCCTCATGGTCTGCTCTGTCCCCAAAGCTGGGCTTTTGCCTTCCCAGCCTCTTGCTCTGTCTACTCAAAAAAATGTCTCTTTGTTTGGCTGGGCTTTTGCCTTCCCAGCCCCTTGCTCTGTCTACTCAAAAAACGTCTCTTTGTCTGCTGCGGGTCTGACTTCACCAGGGTTTCTCCAGATGGCCAGCCAGCTAGCTGCCTGCTCTGGATGGCAAGAGCTGTCCGCTGAGCATTTGCTGGTGGCTCGGGGAGGGAAGGGTACAGCGTGGGTGATTTCCTGCCCACCTCCTGTAACTTTCAAACTGCTCAAAGCAGCTCTGCCCAGCGGAGGTGGGGAATGCACAGATGCCGTCCCAATTACTCACTGAGGTCCAGAAGGCAGACCCTCAGCCAATCCAGAAGCCAGAAAGTCAACAAAGCTACGAGACTGACCTCAAAGTACCGAACGTCCACTGGAGCACTCCCTGATCCTGAGAGCCAACTGCCCATGTGCAGGGTCCTGGTGGGTTCTTAGATGATAAAATAACCTAGACCTCCCTGTTCTGTGGAGCTCTTTTAGTGGACAAGTTAATAGTCTGGCAAATTAACAGGTCTTTTAAAATACGGTACACGTGTTAAGCTTTCACATTTAGGAAACAATCAAAGAGGGAACCAGCAGTTTCACATATGCCAAGGGGACAGTATCTTATCCTGGAGCCCAAGAGACAATCAGCTGCAAGCAACTTGTCTGTACATTTCAAAGCCAGAAAAGGTCCATTTTAGCATGCCTACTGTGTCCTATGAGATTTTTGTCCCAGCAAATGGCCCTAGTGGGAATGCCCCCCTCCATGGCAAAATAAAGGTCCCACCGCTGCCACCCAGGCCAAGATTGAATGTTATGTCTTCATTTGTAGGGCCTATTGAAAAGCACTATTGTGATCGCCAGATAGCAGGTTCCCTCCTGCGACTTGGCACACTAATTAGCTATGGCATTTGTCAGACTAGCTGTCTTGCAGCAAAAGGGTCTAGAAAGCTGAATTAATTTAGCCATTGCCATGCACTAAAGATGCTTCGTCTTGTAAGAATAATCAACCTCCTCACCTCCCTTTTTCCAAGAAGGATGAGTGTGAAAGTGTCACAAAGACAAGTTTCCATTCGTGGTCTGCACTACAGTTATAGTTGGTTTGCAAATTCAAAGGCCTACAGGTGTTGGTAGGCTGCTAATTTTAATGATGAAGTAGGCTGGGTGTGAGAAACACGCAGCCTACTCCCTCTATTCTTTTGTTTCCCCACTCTTGAGAGAGACAGTCTCTATTATGAAAAAGAAAAGCATGGGGAGGGTGATGATAAAGTAACCCCCAGCCTCGGTGTCATGTAGACAATAAAGAGAAGGTGACAGTTTCAAACTGGGAAACACGCGATGGGACAAAGGTGACTCTGCTCCCGCCCGAATGGCATGCAGAAATGGAGGCCTCGTGTTGCCAAGGTGTCTACATGTTTTGAGATGAGAAACATGAGTTTTTATGCAAAGTCTCTTGATTATTAAATGTTAACAACTATTTTTTTTTAAACACCTGAAGTGGGTAGGTCAAATAACACGCATCTAATCGAATCACCTCTGAGACAGTCTTGCAAGATCAGTTCCAACTATTCTTGTTTACCTCTCCCCCAGACGTAGCAAGGACACAGAGAAGTGGAAGATTCTTTCCTTTCAAACGCAGAACTGGTTTTCCAGCACAGTTAGCCCTTGCTATCCAAGGGTCCTGCATCTGCGGATCCAACCAACTACAGATTGGGTTGGTGGAACCCATGGATGCAGAATCCACAGGTTCAGTGGGCAGACTAAGGGACATGAATGCCCATCAGTTTGTGATACCTGCAGGAGGTCCTGGAACCAACCTCAGCAGATACCAAGGGAGGGCTCTACCTTCTCCGAGTCACTTGGCACTGTGACAGGTTGTTCCTCTGCTCCCTCCTTCCTTACCTTAAAACCTAGAGAGATGGTGGAGACAAATGACCTCGTGGTGCCAAACACTGCCACAACCCAGGGAGAGCAGTGAGGAGCAAAGGGGACGCCAGGTCATGTGACCAGCCAGTGGCAGGGCAGTGCCAGGGATCTAGGTAGTGTCAAGACCCCTACTCCATATTCTCTCCCTTCAAAGGGACTCTTATTTTGGCACACTACCTGGGACCGTGTCCACAGCAGGCATCACGTCCCTCCTGGTTTAATGACTCTTTAACCTTCTCTTCTCTCCTCTCTGCCTAGAGAAGCTCCATTCATTGTTCCCCTTCTTTGAGGCTTTTTTTTGGGGGGGGGTGGCAAATTGCCCAGTGATTAATGTTCTCCTTGCTGTCTTTCCCTTGGAACTCAAAGCATTACCAAATTGTCCTTTTTTTTTTTTTCTTCCACCAAGGAGGATTAGATGATGTTTTGCTTCCAAATGTCCTCTAAAATGTTTCATTCTTACTTATAACTACATCTAAAACCCAGAACCTAACCTACATCCTGGATGGAAAAAGCAGTCAAAACACTGTGTTTTCAGCCCAAATTAGTTAAGAATGCATTTGGCTGCAAGCAACAGAATATCTGAATGATGAGAAGTTGAAGTCGTTTGATTATTCTACACAACACTAGTTCTGGAAGTGAGCCACTACAGAGTTTAGTGCAAGGACTCAAAAATGTTAGGATGCTGGGTCAGCATTTTGTGTTTTTCTTGACCGTTCCATCATGCTTGTAAGACAGTTACAGCCACTGCAGACATTATGCCTGCGTGCTTGCGTGCCAAGCAAAAAGGAAGGGGCAGAGTAAAAACGGCTTGCCTCTCACAAGGATCTCATGTTTTATTTGGACTCAAAATTCTTGCCAGAAGCCCCCAGAAGACTTCCCCTTTCCTCTTATTAGCTATAACGGTCCCATAGACATCCCTAGATGCAGGAGAAGCTGTCAAGGTAGCGTCTGTCAGAGCAGAATGAGACTGTCATGACTGGCTGTATGTCAGTCAAGATCCATCCTCCAAGGCTGTCAGAGGAACTACCTTCCCCTCCTTATCCTTACATGAACAGAGTCTGGGTTCTGTGAGCAGGTAAGAGATGGTCGCATGGCTCTTCTATGAGAAAAGGATGTCACAACCTAAATTTACAAGATAAATACGTTAATTATATGAGGTGGCATGGACCTGAGAATTCTGAGGGAATTCAAGAATAAAACTGGCCACAGTATGTAACCCACTCATATACATGGCCACTAGTTCTAAAGGCTGCTTTCCTAAAAACGCACCCCCTCTTCATAACAACTCCACCCTGGATCTGAAGAAATGGCTGATGGAGTCTATAATAAGAAGACATGAGCCACTGGGAGCTAAATTGTTTTTGTAGCCCTCCTAAGAATAGGTTATCACCACAATTGTTTATAGTCATTATGGATAGAATAAGCTAACAATCGAGTTAATGATAATGGGTCAATTAGGAGAGACTGGAGTGCAGGTTGGAACAGAGAGAATCTGAGAGGCTGGATAAGAGCACGGCAGTTACTATAAGAAAATGATAAACAGACGCTCAATACAGAATTCTGCCAATACCAGCAAGTGTGTTAATTATGCCAGAGTCAGCTACAAGGACACCAAGCTGGTGGGCTGTACCCTGAGGCAGAACTGGTATGTGCATCTCACTAAGACCAGATGTGCCCTGGAAAGGCAGAAAGAAAACAGCATCAGTAAAAACCGAGTGAGAAAGCTTTTTAAAAAGATACTAGTGCAAGATTCGGAAAAGGCGATGGCACCCCACTCCAGTACTCTTGCCTGGAGAATCCCATGGATGGAGGAACCTGGTAGGCTGCAGTTCATGGGGTCGCAAAGAGTCCGACACGACTGAGCGACTTCACTTTCACTTTTCACTTTCATGTATTGGAGAAGGAAATGGCAACCTACTCCAGTGCTCTTGCCTGGAGAATCCCAGGGACAGGGGAGCCTGTTGGGCTGCCGTCTATGGGGTCACACAGAGTTGGACACGACTGACATGACTTAGCAGCAGCAGCGGTGCAAGATTCCTAGATTTTACATGAAAGAGTCTTACAAATAGAATTTCTTGGGAACAATCCATTTAATGCCAAATGTAGCACCTATTTTAGGAAAAACAGCTGGTCAGTCTGAGTTAGTTAAGGTAACTATTAAATATGAACCGTGTATGCAGGAGGACATAAAGAGGTGAGTATGTGTGTGTGAGAGAGAGAGAAAGACTGAACCTCTGGGAAAGACTTAGTAACTAACAGAGCTCTTGAAAATCACAGTTCTACATTCACAGATGATTCAACTCCATCTCCCAAATATCTGATATTTATTAAAATATTCATTTTTAATAGTTGACTAGAAAAACCCATTTAGTTTTGTAGATCTCAGATGTTGAGCTTTTGATTTTGATTTTTTGTTTCAGCCCCTCTTGACGATGGCAAACAATGGGCTGAGGCAAAAGATTAAAATTGAGAGCTTAATGTTTAGAATTTGCAGAACTCAATGAGTTTGGAAGAAATTCAAGTGAACTCTCAGGTGATGTTTTATAACTTTGTAGCATTTATACTTCTACAAGTATCACAGTTTCAAATTGCACAAAGACTTCAGGAGGATATCTTGTATCTTTATAGACCTGGCCGCCTCTTTTTAAAATAGTCCTTTGCCTGGGTGGGCTGTTTATCTGCTTGAGCACCGAAGTTTCTTTTTTCTAGATTTGGTAAAGGAATTATGTATGGATGTGAGAGTTGGACTGTGAAGAAAGCTGAGTGCCAAAGAATTGATGCTTTTGAACTGTGGTGTTGGAGAAGACTCTTGAGAGTCCCTTGGACTGCAAGGAGATCCAACCAGTCCATTCTGAGGGAGATCAGCCCTGGGATTTCTTTGGAAGGAATGATGCTAAAGCTGAAACTCCAGTACTCTGGCCACCTCATGCGAAGAGTTGACTCAGTGGAAAAGACTCTGATGCTGGGAGGGATTGGGGGCAGGAGGAGAAGGGGATGAAACAGAGGATGAGATGGCTGGATGGCATCACTGACTCGATGGACATGAGTCTGAGTGAACTCTGGGAGTTGGTGATGGACAGGGAGGCCTGGTGTGCTGCGATTCATGGGTTCTCAAAGAGTCGGACACAACTGAGTGACTGAACTGAACTGAAAGGAATTATGAACAATAGCATTAATTCTCCTGTAATAAATTGAAAGGAATTGGACCCTAATAGTACTCTTGCCTGGAAAATCCCATGGATGGAGGAGCCTGGTAGGCTGCAGTCCATGGGGTCGCTAAGAGTCAGACACGACTGAGCGACTTCACTTTCACTTTTCACTTTCATGCATTGGAGAAGGAAATGGCAACCCACTCCAGTGCTCCTGCCTGGAGAATCCCAGGGATGGGGGAGCCTGGTGGGCTGCCGTCTCTGGGGTCGCACAGAGTCAGACACGACTGAATCGACTTAGCAGCAGCAGCAGTAGCGGCAGAAAAATCTAAGCATTCTTATTAATAAGAAAGCAACATGGTTCAAACAAGAGAAAACATGCCTACCTACTTGTAGAATTTTTGAGAAAAGAAGAAAGAATCCAAAGCGGAGCAAAATTTCTTGATCATCAATAAAAGTTTCTCCACTCAATGCCTTTCCAGTTTATTGAATGAATTGTGATGGAATTGAGGAGACAGGGAGGGATGGGTTTCATAGATAAAGAGTTGTTTAGGAAACAAAGTATTTGAAAAAATATCTGTGAGTAGAGAAGCAAAATATGAAGAGCCTGGTTTCTCAAAGATAAGCACCAGGCCAGTGCTCTTTAGCATCTTTAAAGACAATGTTTAGGAGAAAGGACCCAAGTGTGTCTCAAAGATGACACCAAACTGGTATGGGGAGAAAAGATTTAAGCTTACTGGAAAAAGATGCAGGAAACTTTGACAAACCTGTGCATAATATAAAAATATCTATGATAATTATTAGTGGTATTTGTAATGGAATAAAATCCTGAATTTCAATTAGATGTTAGTGGAAATAAAGATGCAATTTTCCCCATACAATTCATAAACCCCTCGGATTTCTCCCAAAAGCTTCCTGGGCTTTGGAAACCCAAAGCTAAGGACGTTGTTATAATAGCAAGGGCTGAGAAATGATATGACCAATGCTTACCATGAGATGAATAGTGGAGATAAACTAACTTATGACACATGTCTATATACATGAAGATGGGTGGGATGGAAGCAGAAGAAACATGAGTACAGTGAGTTTAGGACCAAAAAAGGCAAGTTTACAACAAGTCTTATAAAGATGTGTAGCTCATTATTTCAGTAGATTGTACTGACTGGAAATACAGAAGGATTCAAAAAGGGTTTGAACAAACTTGTCAATTTTAGCCATAAGCAGCTCCTGAGAGAGGAGAGCTGGAGGCACTTAACCTTTAAGGCTGACATTAGGGAAGACAATAGAACTTTCATTTGAAGACATCATTGAATGCAGAAGATAAAGTTGGAGACAGCTGGATATGAGCCAATACGATACTATTTCTCCCCTTCTTTAAGAATCTGCCCTTGTTTTAATGAATCAGATTTTTTGCTTTCCTCTGTACACAATTAAAACAAATTACAATACAACCTACAATGATTACATATCTCTATTTCATTATAGATCCCAGTGTCAGAGACAGCCCTAAAAAATCATGCTCTAGTTGTTGATTTAAGGTGTATTTTATGAATTACAAAATATCATATTTGCAGGGAAGAAGGTAGAGGGTGATTTTAGGACCCAGAGACAAAGTTGAAAGGAGCAAAGGGGTACGGTCATAGTGTCATGGGTAGCAAAATTTAAAGTAGTTAAGTTCTTAGGCAGAATCTCTGGAAGATAAGATCAATGTCCAGCAGTTACTTTACACAGAGGCAAGTCAGCACCTTGGACAGCTCAGTCCAGTGTGCTCCTCCCCCACAGCCTCAATGCTATGGTGACTGCAAACCCAAGTAGAAAGTCTATCTAAGTTTGCTTGGCTCCACTTTGCCCTTCCTATCCAGTACATACTCACTCTGCCCCACTCAAGAATAAAAAGATCTTAAAATATTTATCATAGTTTCTTTCCCTCTTTAAGAGAATCAGTGGTCTTCATCTGCTTTGGATCTCTCTCAATTCATGTCAGATGCATAAAGGATGAAGAGAGTGTCGGGGTCCCTGGGGGCCCCAATCCTTAAGGCTCACAGTCTGTTTGGAGGTGGTTATGGTTTTGTCCTCAGACTGTTCATCTCTTTGACTCCCTTTATTTCCTGAGTTAGTCACTGAGTCTGAATAGCAGCCAAATCCCTGACAATAATTAGCAAGAACATTTGATTCTCTCCAATAAAACTGGAGATAGCCCTGAGAAATGATCAGTATTCACCCTGGTGCTCTCTCTGCCTTCCCAAGGGACGATCCTTCAACCCTCCCACCCTTTCATCACAGCGGCAGAGTTTTGTTGAGGAAGCTGTTTACTTGGTCTGCCTGCTTTTTAATGAATTTATTTTCATTAACATGAATAACTTTGTTTTTCTCTAAGCAAAACAAGTTAAACAGTAAAAAAAAAAAATCTTAAATAGAGAGCAGCTAGAATCTCTTAAACCATTAAGGATATTAATGATCAGTTCACAGGAAGATTGAAGAAGGAAGAAGACCTGGAATCCCAAAGTGGTGAAAGACGGAGAAACTCAGAGAAATGTTTCAGAAGAAGGTGGGGCAAATGGCAATGGCTCAGAAATAAATAAAGGATGTGGAAATGTAAGGGAAGGGGGTGCCCAAGTGGGAACCATAGAAACCATTTAAGTGAACCTAGGTGGAGAGAGTGGGACATACAGATGACTTGCCACAATAAGCCCCTTAAGGCTTAAAAAGATTTGGTTTTGGAGGTCAATAATGGAGAGAATTGGGTGAATAGGTAGGTAGGGGATACAAAAAATATTTTTTAAAAACCCATAAATGAAAATAATTTAACTCTCAAGCATTTATGTATGCACTTATGGATTCCCTCTCCCCCTACTTACACACACACACACACACTCTTTCTCTCTCTCCGCCCACCTCCTCCCCCCACCCCGACTAAACATCTCATTTTCTTGGACTATACAGGGATTAGAAGTTTGCTTCATTATTTTACCAGAACTGAATGGCATAGCAAACTTGAGGTTCTAGGGTCATGGCAGGAAGTGGAAGAGGACTGACTATGTATAACATAAAT
This sequence comes from Bos grunniens, assembly GCF_055505025.1. Lineage (NCBI taxonomy): Eukaryota > Metazoa > Chordata > Mammalia > Artiodactyla > Bovidae > Bos > Bos grunniens. Next base: position 15,608,754 of record NC_141168.1, read on the forward strand.
ATCATGGCACCAAAACATTTCCACTGACTTTAGCCTATTTCTGTGATACCATGAATTCTTTAACACTCTTTGAGGATAGCTTATTATAGCTTTGGGCTTCCCATAGCTTATTATAAAAAAGAAAACAAAAACTACAGAGTTTAGAATATAGTATTAAATCCAAAGTATAACATATATTAATACTCAAAGCATATATACTGCTATTACCTACTAGAGATTTACAAGTCATGGATCATAAACTGTGGAGCAAAGCAGTAGGGAAAGATTCCTCAAAACCTGCTTAAGGATTAGGGCTAGTTCTCAGTTTTGCTAATAACTCTATGCTCACATTTCATTCTCTCACTTGACTGTCTTAACACCATGAGGTAAATGGTAGGTTTATTCTTATTTAGCTAATGAGGAAATGGAGACTTCTAAGAAGGAATCAGACTTCCTCAAGGTCAATTGGCTGTGAAGTAATATAGCAACAACTTCTGGCATCAAGTCCAGGGAGCAGTATACAATACCTTGCTGCCTGTCCATAGATGAAATTTAAATGAACTTCATATTTTCACTCCTTTCTGTCTTGACTTCATTTGTTTAATGAATATTTATTAACTGCTAACTGCTAGATTTTAAAAAGTTGAAAAGAATGGGGTGCTGCCCTAAATGTTTCGGATAGTAAACAAAACAATAGTAATGAGGAGAGACAAAGCCACGCAGTATGATTCCAACAGGGAGGAGCAGTGGGGCACACAGTTGAAGGAGGAATAGAAGTCTGAAGTCAGAGACAGCAGCAATAGCATCTGCTTTGAATTTCTTATACAGCGTCTAAAAAATGTAGGTATCTTTCTAAAAATAACCTACCCTCAAAGGAAGTCAAAATCTTTAGGCAGTCAAGCAGGAGAGAGGTTGTTCTTGTCATAGGGAACAGCATATGTCAGGCAAAAGATTTGAGAAAGACTAGTATATTCACAAAAGTAACAATGGTTTGGCTTTGCTCAAGAATAAAATGTGAGATGGTGGAGTAATGGAATGCCAGCTCAGAAAGGGTCTTGCATGGCACAGAAGACTCTGTAGCTGCAAGCCTTTAGGCTGGGGGCGATCCACAGAAGACTATTTACAGGGGAGTGACATGACCAAATGTTCATGTTAGAAGACATTCTGGCAGTAGCCTTAGCCAAGCCTGGCAGAGAAGGAGGAACTGAGGCAGGGAGACTAGCGAGAAGGTTGTGCTGTAGTCATGGCAACAGATGAAGAGAACTGAATCGAGGTGGTGGTGGAAGAGATGCCTCCAGGAGGCAAGTCAAAGTGAAATCCCCAGGACTTTGTGCTTAAATCCACAGGGAGAGTGAGCTACGGGAAACAACGCTACGTGATCTGGAAACAACTGTGCATGCCTCAAGAACAAGGTTGCATCATATCCATCCTTGGTTCTTTCTTTTCTCATATCCAGCATGGCATATTTCCATGAATTCTGTTGTTCTCAAGTTTCTTATTTGCCTATGTAATAGCACCTCGAAGGTGGGACATATCAGCTGAGTGCCTAGTTCAGGGATCTAAAGGTAGGAGGTATTCAAAAAGGTCATGAAATCAGGAACATTTTCAGACTGAAAAAAAAAATGACATCTAGGAGTGAAGTTTGTTTCCACATCCATCTTTCAATCTAGACTGGATCTTTGTGACTTATTTTGTGCAAGAGAATCCAGCAGAAGTGACCTTGGACTTGTACACTGCTGCTTTCTCTCAGAACCTTGCATGGCCACCACTTGAACCAGCATAGGCTGGCCTGTTGGAGGGTGGGAAATCAACAGGAACAGAGACCAGCTATTCCATTTGAGGCCATGCTGGACCAGCCATTCAAGTGGAGGTCATCAGTCAACCTCAGCCGACTGCAGATATCTGAGTGAGCTCCTGGAGACCAGAAGAACTGCCCAGCTGAGCCCAGCCCACACTGCCAACTCAAAAACTTGTGAGTTAAATAAATAACTGTTGCCTTAAGCCACCTGAGTTTGGGAATTACTTACAGCAAAAGGTATGGATAGACTATTTTTGTAAAAGGAAAGAGACAGTCTTCCTTGGCTCCCTACTTTGAAGGAAACTGGTGCTCCAACTGTTCCAGAGACCACTTCCAGAGATGCAGAGTCATGGCTGCCCCACCACTAACAGCAACCCCAGTGTATACCACATCATCCATTGTCCACATGGTTATAAGGTTTGCTCAAAAGGATTCCAGAGGGTACACGGACCATATGTTGTAGGAGTACCCAGGTATGGTTTCACCACTGTTGGGGGTAGGGGAAGTTCTCTGAGGGATGGACAAGACCTTTATAGTTTTCAAGTGACCAGGGGGTATTTGTTACCAAGCATTGCTATTTTGAATCTTAGGCCTGAAGCATTATAAAACCTTCAAGGATGTATAAGGGTGTATGTATGTGCGTGTGTGTGTCAGAAAAATAAAACAAAACCCCATGTAATGATGTATATGGATATTTTATGCACTTTTCTGTTTGTGTGAAATACTTCATAATTTAAAAAAATTTAACCTAGTAAGAAATATCTTACATTTTCTTACTATAATATTATTTTTAATCATTCCTTATACGGTTTCCAGGGGATCTTATGTTAATATTGCTTTTTCTACTCACTACTTTATTAGGAGATACAGGGTCAGCAACCCCATACTTAATGTATCCCTATTCTATAGGACTTTATTGATTTATTCATTCATTCAACAAATCTTATTAAGCATCTTCTAAATTAAGCTGGGCAAAGACTGACGCTGAAGCTGAAGCTCCAATACTATGGCCACCTGATGTGAAGAGCTGACTCATTGGAAAAGACCCTGATGCTGGGAAAGATTGAAGGCAGGGGCAGAAGGGGACAACAGGTGATGAGATGGGTGATGGCGTCACCAACTCAATGGACATGAGTTTGAGCAAACTCCAGGAGATGGTGAAGGACAGGGAAGCCTGGTGTGCCTCAGTTCACAGGGTCGCAAAGAATCAGACATGACTTAGTGACTGAACAACAACAACAATAAGGATACAGCAATGAATAAAACAACATGTCTCCTTTCAGAGGCTGCATTCTAGTGGGAGAGACTAAAACATAAATAATAACAATGCCAGGAGTGATATGCACCATAAAGTAAAATAATGCACAGTCAGGGAATAGAAACGCATTTTAGGTGAGATGACCAAAAAAAGCCTCACTGATGAAGGATCCCAGCAGAGCCTGAATGAAGTTACTCAGAGGCAGAGTGTAGTTGCGTAATCACCGGTCTTAGTTGTTTTTTCACTGTGACATCTTGAAGGTAGGAACCATGTCTTACTCATCTCTGGATCTTCATGCCCAGAACAGTGCCAGGTATCCAATTAGTCTCACTGCATGGATGGACAAATGGATGGGTGGATGGTAGATTAATTCTTACTCATGGATCTGAGAATAGTGGCTACTGACTCAGGCCATGAGCAAGGCTTCACACCACATTGTGCCCCACCCCGACACCCAGCACTCCTGACTCTCACCCTGCTGTATTTTTTCTTTGTTTCATAACAATGTACACCTTCTGACAGCAGATAACTGACTTACTTGTTTTGTTTATTGCTTGCCTGTCTCTCCTCACTGGAATTTAAGCCCCACAAGGGCGGACCTTTGCCTGTTTTGTTCATCATTATTGCCTCACGCAATGCCAAGAACACAGTAACGGTTCTGAACATGTATGTTCAATGTCTGAATATGACCTTGCCCATCTGAGTTTTTCTGGAGCCTGATCTAATGTGTGTCTTGGTTCCTTCCCTGTTCAGCTTCTCCCGTGAGAGGTCTGCTTTTAGGAAAATCCATCCCTGGTGGCTCAGGCAGCAAAGAATCCACCAGCAATGCAGGAGACCCAGGTTCGATCCCTAGATCTGGAAGATCCTCTGGAAAAGGGAATGGCAACCCACTCCAGCTTTCTTGTCTGGAGAATTCCATTGACAGAGGAGACTGGTGGGCTACAGTCCTCGGAATCACAAAGAGTTGGACACGACTGAGCGACGAATACCCTCAGTTATTTGTTCTAGCCAGAGATAGGTGGGTTCACCAAAGAGAAGGTGAGACAGGCCATGTGAATACTCTTAAAAATATGTGGTTTTGGCAATCTAAAAATTTGAGCAAGATAGAAAAAGAGAAAATATAAATCAGAAATACTTAAAAAAATACAAAACACTTCCAGTTTATAAATAAAAGCTAAATTGTTTATTATCTATGAACCAAGAACAACATTAGCTATGAAATAAAGTGAAGAATCTGGTGGGAAAACTTACAAAATATCTTCAAATAACTATCTGCAGACCTTTCTTCTTTGCCTGTGCGTCAGTCACGTGGGAACGAGGCGCGGTCCATCCATCAGTGGTACCTTGTCCCGGTCCCCTGTCAGGAACTCCATGGGTCACTCTTTTAACAGGATTCTGACAAGTCTCAAGGTGTCAGTTCTGCTCATGCATGCTCTGATGGCTTTGTAACCCAGTTAATGTCTCATTCTCTTAACTAGGCTAAAGCTATTCTTTTCCAGACAAAAATCAGTCTTCCATCCAGAGTAAGACACATTATCTGAAATTGCTCCTTTTCTTCCCAGGTCCATTTCAAACTCTCATCTTCTGATTTCGTCATAACCTAGTTAAGGTTTCATTAGCTTAACTAGGCTGGAGATATTCTTGTCAGTTAGAATTTGCTTTCACCCTGAAATTATCCACACTTTCTCTGAAATGGCTGCATTTTTCTCACAGTCTAAATTAGATTAACTAATTTCAGGCTGCTCCCTACTGAAATGACAGTTTGCCAGGATGGCCCAGAGACCCTTTCTGAAGTTCCAGAAATCTGACTCCCTAGCCAGAAAGCCATTCGTTTGCAACCTCCTCACTGTCCTGCCTGTCCCCAGAAAAGACAACACCCATTTGACAGACACGATAAATGTGATGTACGCCCTCCCTTCAGATGTGCTTTTAGAAGACCTTTACACAATTTGGGTTTATTTCAGAAGAAGTTTTGATTCACTGGTTCTGTCATCTTATTCTTATGTGAAACAAAACAACTTCAAAATCTAGAGGGCTTCCCTGGTGGCTCACCCAGGGATCGAACCCAGGTCTCCTGCATTGCAGGTGGATTTTTTACCAGCCGAGCCACCAGGGAAGCCCTCTCCAATGGCTCAGTGGTTAAGAAGCCTCCTAAGGAAGGAGACACGGGTTCGATTCCTGATCCAGGAAAGGTCCCACATGCTTCAGAGCAACTAAGCCTGGGTGCTACAACTGCTGAGCCTGTGCTCTAGAGCCCAGGAGCTGCAACAACTAAAGGCCACCAAAGCCAGGCTTCTAACCCAGAGCCTGTGCTCCACAACTAGAGAGAAGCCCTCGCAGCAACACAGACCCAGAACAGCCCAAAATAAACAAACAAGAGTTTTAGACACTTAGAAACAAATTTCAAAAATAAATAAAACAACTCACTAGAGCAAAAGCCAAGACTTTAGCGAACACTAAGAACAAAACAAAACAAAATGAAAAGACCTGGTTAGTATAATAAAAATTTCAGAGGATGCAACAGAATATGCAGCTTATTGCTAAATGTGGCTAGGTCTCTTAAAAAATCCTTTTCTCTTCCAACTCGTGTAAATATTGTTCTTAAAACCTTCTGTGGTTAATTAGATAGGGACCTTTGGAAATTACATTTTGAAAGGTTTTATGACAGAGGCTGTTTGTGAAATTGTCTTTCCTGGGTAACAACAGTGACAAGACAAGATTGTCAGGGCATTCTGTCTTGGGGTTATACGCACATTCCGCTGCTGCGATTGTCAGGGCATTCTGTCTTGGGGTTATACGCACATTCCGCTGCTGCGATTGTCAGGGCATTCTGTCTTGGGGTTATACGCACATTTCGCTGCTGCGATTGTCAGGGCATTCTGTCTTGGGGTTATACGCACATTTCGCTGCTGCGATTGTCAGGGCATTCTGTCTTGGGGTTATACGCACATTTCGCTGCTGCGATTGTCAGGGCATTCTGTCTTGGGGTTATACGCACATTCCGCTGCTGCGATTGTCAGGGCATTCTGTCTTGGGGTTATACGCACATTTCGCTGCTGGCAGCGGGGTGGGGGGTGTGGGGGGTGGAGTAGGGGAGGGGAGGGGGACAAGGAGGGGAGAGAGGAGAAGGCAGAGAAGTGATGGAGAGTGAGAAAGAGCTGGTGCGTGTGCCAAGACTCTGTGCAGAGGGCACGAGGGGGGTGAGCTGGACCAGAGCCGGAAGCCTGCTGGCCCTGGAGCCGCATCCCGTCACCACGGCTCTCTCAGATAGGAGCATCTCGCTGCGCGGAGTGTGTGAGGCTGGTCCTTAATGAGAAGTGTTTTTGCACAGTGTGGCTTCTCAACACAAACCAACTGTGGCATCTGATGTTTGGCTGAGCAAACATCTGTCTCTTTCTGGGCTAAAGGGAAACCAGACTCTGCTGGACACCTGGAAGACTGCATGCTGACCTGCCACATGGCATCACCCAAAGTAGTCTCCACGGAGGGATTTTTACTTGACATCCTAACTTCAGAATCTACTCAGAAGAGCATGACTCTCTGCCATCCTATATTTAAATTTCACGGAAAACCCAGGCAGACCTGGTCTAGAAGATTCCTAATGGAGCAGGAAACACCTCCCTTTTCCTTAGGAATCTACTTTCCTAAGGAATTTACTTTCTAATGGAAGTTTATTTTCTAATTTTTAAAATGTGATTCTATCCATGTATGTGTACACAGAGATAGTCACAGCCTATATCCAGGGTGGCTGGTGTGAGGACAGGGAGGAGATGCAGAGAGTCACATGGGATTTCCAATCATAAGGTGCTAATCAACAAGCAGACTTACATAAAGCTGGTATCAAGTCCTGGAGATGGGTACTGTCCCAAGAAGAATTGCTCTTCAGGTGACATTCTAGATAAATTAGGAAAAGGAGAAACTATGGTGATAATACCAGGGCTGATGGATAACACCCAAGAATTGTTTTTGTTTTTCATCTGTACATTTTTTTGGTTTTTAGTTTTTACAACATTGCATTGGTTTCCGCCGTATGGTTGGAATCAGTCATAATATACACATATCTCCTCCCTCTTGAGACCCCCTCCCCTCCCCCATTTCACCCTCTAGGTCATCACAGGGCACCAGACTGTGAAGCTGCCCGTGTTATAAGCAACCTCTCAGCCGCCATCCACTTTACACATGCCAGTGTGCGTATATATATGTTGCCGCTACTTTCTCCATTCGTCCACTCTCTCCCTCCCTCACTGGGTCCGCAAGTCCATTCTCTATGTCTGCATCTCCGTTCCTACCCTGCAGATAGGTTCGTCAGTACCATTTTTCTAGATTCCATATATATGCATTAATACATGGTATTCGTTTTTCTCTTTCTGACTTACTCCACTCTGTTTAATTGGCTCTAGGTTCATCCACTCACTAGAACTGACTCAAATCCCTCCTTTTTATAGCTGAGTGATATTCCATTGTATACATATACCACATATTCTTTACCCATGCATCTGTCGATGGACACCTAGGTTGCTTCCATGTCCTGGCTATTGTAAATAGTGCTACAGTGAACACTGGGGCACATGTGTCTGTTAGAATTTTAACACCAAAGAACTGTTAAAAAGGATGCCAAATTGTCCTAAGCCTGTATATTTTAGTATTTTTCTAGCTGATTTTCTACAGCATGATTTACTGTTTTCCATATCCCCTATTTTTGTGAAGAGTTACTTTTGACTAAAGTAAAGAAGTGGGTAAGATCTGGACCACATGTAACAAAGCAAAGTGAGCTTACCATCACTCACCACGTGGTGATGAGATGCCCAAATTCCAAGCCTCATTTGGCTAACAGCCCCCTTAAAGTTTAAAAAGGCCTATTCTCCTGGTAAAAGTGGTAGTTACTATAAAATAATCAATAAAGGCATTTTAAATAATCCTTTATAATTTGATTTAATATTTAATTAAGCTAATCTCTTCAGGTTTTTTTCTTTATAAGATAAATATGAATTTCCTGGCCACACTGGGTCACCATTTTCTATGCAAAAACTAAGCGTCTGTACCAAACCATTACCTAGTGTGGATCTGGACAAGATCTCCCAAAACTTAACTATAAAAGGCTAACATGGCCCTGATGCCTGCACCATGGCTTACACCGAGACAAATCTATCACTCACTGCAACAGTGTCACTTCCCCTGTATTTTGTCAAATAAAGAGGTCACACGCTGGAAAAGTAAGGACAGGAAACAGAATTAAGGTGGAAGGCAACGCCCTACTTCTCCAGAATCTCTGAAAAATCTTTACTGCTCAAACCACTGACATTCGTGTTCAAAGATTTTTATCACGGAATTATCAACCTGCACTGTAAATGTATTTGTAAAAGTGGGGGCTTTTGATAAGTAACTTGCTATTCATTCAGGTACTACTGATAATGAATTTGTGCCAATTTGACCAGGGTTGGGTTAAAATATGGCTGTCTTCTATCCATAAATGGGAAAAGTGTGGGGAAAGGGAACCCTAAAATAGTACTAATGTCAGTGATAGTGTGTTTGAGACCTTTTACTTTAGGACATAATTTCTCTCCAAACTCTTTTTCATAACACAGTTGTACATAACGTACTAATTATGACTAGCTCCCTCGTGGCTCAGCTGGTGAAGAATCCGCCTGCAATGTGGGAGAGCTGAGTTCGATCCCTGGATTGGGAAGATCCCCTGGAGAAGGGAAGGACTACCCACTCCAGTATTCTGGCCTGGAGAATTCCATGCACTGCATAGTTCATGGGGTTGCAAAGAGCTGGACACGACTAAACGACTTTCACACTTGATCACTTCATAAAAGTAAAACCTATTTTTAATTTTTTTTAGCCATCAGCTCAAGTTCATTAATCAAGGTCACAGTCACAGACATGGGAGGACTCGTGTCCATTTCTGTGACTTTATAACCAAGGCAACTGAGTCCTGTCCTGAGGAGCCTGCTGACTTGCACCAGGTCTCACAGCAGGTGGCAGAGCCACTGGCTGACCCAGGCCTTCTCGTGCCCCATGTTTCACCGTCTTTACCCAGTCCAGTGGTTTTCAAACTGATATGTGAGTCTCTGGGCATTCCCAGAGATTGGGAATGCCAAAAAGTTCATTTGGTTAATAAACGGTATTCAATACAGTTCTTAGTGAAAATGAAAAAAAAAAGAAAAATATGTCTTATATTTTTATTTAAAGCCTGATGAACATTTTAGCCAACCCAATACATCTTAACTGGTTTTATACTTCATCCTACCTTCTAAGACTAAGACTTAAAAAATCCAGGACTTCAAAAAAGTTTTAAAATCACATTAAATTTTTTTTTTCAAAATCAAAAACAATTTCTAAAATGAAACTTCATAACTCTTCATTGCAGAGTAGAATTCAATAGAAGCTGGATCCCTTAAAACACCATCTGAGGCTTGGTGTCTGAAGGGCCAAGCTCTGCGTTGGAACATGAAGTCAAAGACACCTGAGAGCAGTGAGTGCCTCCAACTCTGACCACAGACAAGTGACTCAACCACTCTGGCCTCAGCGTCCTGGTCTGTGAAATGGGATTTACAGGACTTTACAGCACAGGAGATCGGTGAGATAATCCAACTTCTGTAGCTGTTGATGTGTTCATTATTAGGCAATGTCACCTACGCATTAACATCAGAGCACAGAACTTTAGATCTGTGAGGAGCAAATACACACAGTACTTTCAGACTTGGTGTGGTGGTGGTGGTTTAGACGCTAACTCTACTTTTTCCTACTGTAGAGGATGAGACAGTCTGAATTGTAGTAAGTAGGGAAGATTACCCTGGAGAAGGAAATGACAACCTACTCCAGTATTCTTGCCTGGAGAATTTCATGGGCAGAGGAGCCTGGCAGGCTACAGTCCATGTGGTCGCAAAGAATCGGAGGTGGCTGAGCAACTAACACTTTCACTTTCATTGATTCACTTTCAGAGAGGTTTAGGAGTCCCAGGCCCAGACCACAGACACTCAGAGGATGAGACAGGAATCCAGAGCTTGGGCAGCTGACCCCACAGTTGTCTCTAAAGGACAAGCTGGAGCACAGAAGCTTAAGGAATCTTCCCATCACAGCTGCGGCCTATAACAAGCCTGAGTCTGAGCCGGGCAGCTGTGGGAAGGTCAGCAGCCCTGGCACCAATCTGGCCTTAGATTCTGTGGCTGCCAATGAGTCCAACAATAGGCCCCAGCTGGATCTGGGGAATGCCAGCTAGGACTCTCTGGGGGGCCATCTGGCTTTGGAAGCTCACAGTCAGAATCCAAGGACTAGTCTGAGGTCAGAGAGGTGTCTCATTTCATTTGTCCCATTCAGCATCACACACTTATCGTGCGTGGCCTTGTCAGAGGCAGTGCACGGGACAGAGATGAATCGGACTCCCTAAGGGGCCTACATGGTCCAGCCGCGAAGCATAAAACACTGGACAGCAGCTCTCAAAGTGCGGTCCCTGGACCAGCAGTGCCAGCCTCAGCAAGCACCACCGTCAGAGATGCACGGTCCAGGCCTCATCTGAATCAGCCCTTCTGAATCAGAACCCCTTGGGACAGGCCCAGCAGCCCGTGTTTTAACAAGACTCCAGGTGATTCTGATGCAGCTAAAGTTTGCAAACCAATGATACAGAATGTCTAAGAGGGACAGCCACATGTGATGGACAGCCATGTGATCACTGACAGACAGATGGCAGGAAGCTGGCCTTCCATCAGGATAGACAGTATGTATAACAGACCCCACGGTGTGAAGAACCTACCAGGCTGGGCAGAAGAGTCAATCAAGCTGAGAGAAACTGGAGACGGACACAACATGAGGTAGGTAAGGGCATTTTCACACATCACTGCCCACAGAAATTCAAACGGAAAAAACCAGGAATGATTGAGTCGTCCATCTGTGAGAAGAGTCTTGTTTAAAGTGGACTCTGAGCTTGCTCCTCTCTCTGCTCAAGAGACAAAGACTTGCTTCAGCTTACCCAAAAGAGATTCCTTATCAGCCAACGGACCAGCTTAATGAGCACCATCTCAGACTCTGGCCGTCCTGAAGGTTGCCAGGAAGACCTAGGTTGATAGGTGCAACTTGATCTGAAGGATAAAATGGGAGTTAAATGCGCAGGTTCCTTAGGCCCATCCCAAGAGATTCCTTACTTCAGGAGGTCTGAGAAGGGGCTCCAGGAAAATGAATTTTCTGAGCAAGACTTTTAACATGGGGCTCCAGTCATCCTGATTTAGGGCAGCAGAGAAATACTTAATGGTTCACTCATCCAACAAATAAAAGGCTGGAACCAATGACATCTCTAGATCCATTATTCCTCTTTTCTTCAACTCTTGTTAGCTTTTCGGGTTTTTTTTTTTTTTTTTAATGTAATTTGTGAGTTTCTCCTAAAAGACACTGGAGAAGTCAAGACTAATTTCAAAAGTGGCAAAAAGTCACTGCAACCCTAAAGTGAAGGAAATTCCCCAGATCAAGTAGAATGGGGCTAATGAAAAGGCAGAGGGAATGTTAGGGCTTCCCAGGAAAGGAGCCTTACAATCATATGGTTCAGGGTTTGTTTTTTTTCCTAGATAAAAAGAGATGCATTTGAAACTCAGTCCCATTTCCCCTAAATCAAATGACTGAAATGACAGTCCTGAATCACTAGACAGGAGAAGTGCCTGGGACCTTTGGGTCATTCTGCCATGCCTTGACCTCTAGAGATGAAAATACCCCAAAGAGAAGGCAGGCAGGCAGTCCACGGTAGAAAGTGCTTCTGTATACTGAGCTGATAGTCACACTTCCTTCCCTAGAGAGAAAGGAAAGCTTTGCCTTCCGACATATGGGTAGAATCTTTGCTTTTGTAGGAGAGGAAATTGATGGGCAACCAAAGAGAAAACCCTGAACTGGATTATGCAGTTGAAACAAGTGACAAGAGAGAAAGCAAACCCTTGACTTTTGTCCATCTTCCTGTTTTCCTTCCTACATTCCTCGCTGCTCTAATCATAGCATTTAATACAGTCATGTAGCAAAATGGGGAGAGAAGAAGAAAGAACACCTCATTTTGTTTTGTTTTTCAGTCCTTAGATGTCATCTTCTTCCTTCATTTGCCTGGCCTTTTGTCTCTGCCAGTTTCCATAGCAACAGCAACCAGTAAGCAGTGTGCACCCCTCTCTCCAGCTTGTGCACAGAGAACTCCAAACAGGGTCAAAACCTGCTCTGGGTTGAGAAGGAAAGTGGATTCATTTCCTTCTTATCGATGTTTACATGTGGATTTGCTGTGATGGCTGCTTGTATGTGTTTCTCTGCTTTGATCTCACTCAATACTTTTGACCATGAGTGGTTTTTTGAGAGCTTGTCTTTGTTTCTGATCTGGAGGGAGCAGTGAATTTCATATTTAGCCACATATTTGAGAACATATAGTAATAATCATATAACATTGGTGGGGACAAGAGTATTCAATGATTGTGCAGAAAAAAATAGCCTACAGTATTCTATATGTATTATTTTTCTCAAAGTGCTCCAGATTCATGCAATATTTACAAAACCCATCAATGATCCACCCATCTGTTAGGTACAGTTTCATGTCAAGGCAGGATATTTCTTGTGTTTTCCTTAGATATTTCTCCTGAAGGGAACACTGTACTGCCAACAGGTGGTGGTATGGCTACAATTAGGGCCCGGAAAAGCACACATCTTTTGATGTTTTAACTAAGATTGAAATAAGCTTGATTTTACTCCTTTTGCAAATACAAATCCATATTGCAATGTTATCAACACAGCTATACATGCCAAATTATAATAACAGAAATTACAGATGAAGATTCTAGAGCAAACTTTGGCAAGAAATATCTCAAAAGAAATTGGTAGATGTATTAATTTCCAACTATTACAATAAGTTGCCACAAATTCAGAGGCATAAAGTAAATAAATCAATTATCACTGTGTAGGTCAGAAGTCCAAAATGTTTTTCACCAGACCAAACTCAAAGTGTCAACAGGACTGCTCTCTCTGCAGGCTCTAGGGAAAAACTGTTAACCTTCTTTTCCAGCTTCTAGAAGCCACCTGAATTCCTTGGTTCATGGCCTTTTCCTCCAGGTTCAAAGCCAATAGTGTAGCACCTTCAAATCTTTCTCTGACTCCAACCCTCTTGCCTCCCTTTACTAAGGATCCTTGTGTTTATATTGGGCCCACCTGAATGCTCCAGTCTAACCCCTGTCTCAAGATCCTGAACTAAATCACGCCTGCCAAGTCCCTTTGCCCTGGAAGGGAACATACAGGTTTCAGAGATGAAGATGCAGACATCTCACACATAATTATTCTGTCTAGCACAGCACCGTTCTTAACAAACCATGCCTACCCATCACCGCATTTTCATCTGATCCTGGTCTGACTCCAAGACTTCGACAAAATGACCTTTTCCAACTTGCCCTAAATCCTCTTGTGCAGTCAATTGTCTGGCTGTTTGACTTCATGCCAGGATGAAACAAATGTTTGCAGAGCAGACTATCCACTCAAGGGCAGGCTGGCTGTACCAGGTTCTACCTGTTCCTATCTTTCTGATACATCTTCCCCCACCTTCAGACAGGTGCTTTCCAGCAGGTGATAACCTCCCATTTCCAGAATAGAGGACTAGTTTCTGCTACCAAGGGTGAGATGTGGCAAGATGGGAAAAGACCCTGCTTTCATGTTCAGATTTTCCTGTGTGATGCACGTGAATGGGCTCGCTTTTCTGTTTGACTTTATATTTGGACCTTCAATTTTACAAACTCCTTATTTTAAAAAATCTCCTTTGCTACTCTGAAACCTTTTTTCTAGATCTCTTGCTAAAGTGCAATCTTGGTTTTTTGATCTCCTACTTGGACTTTTTTTAAAATTAATTTTTATTGTAGTAGGGTTGCTTTACAATGTTATATTAGTTTCTAGTGAAACTAATACAAAATACTGCAAAATGGATCAGCCAAATATACATATATATATTTTGTATATATATCTATAAATATTTTTTGTATATATCTATATCTCCCCTCCCTTTTGGATTTCGTTTCCATTCAGGCCACCCTAGAGCATCAAATAGAGTTTACTGTGCCATACAATATGTCCTCATCAGTTCAGTCGCTCAGTCGTGTCCAACTCTGCGACCCCATGAATTGCAGCACGCCAGGCCTCCCTGTCCATCACCAACTCCCGGAGTTCACTCAGACTCATGTCCATTGAGTTGGTGATGCCATCCAGCCATCTCATCCTCTGTCGTTCCCTTCTCCTCTCGCCCCCAATCCCTCCCAGCATCAGAGTCTTTTCCAGTGAGTCAACTCTTCGCATGAGGTGGCCAAAGTACTGGAGTTTCAGCCTTAGCATCATTCCTTCCAAAGAACACCCAGGGCTGATCTCCTTTAGAATGGACTGGCTGGATATCCTTGCAGTCCAAGGGACTCTCAAGAGTCTTCTCCAACACCACAGTTCAAAAGCATCAATTCTTCGGCACTCAGCCTTCTTCACAGTCCAACTCTCACATCCATACATGACCACAGGAAAAACAATAGCCTTGACTAGACGGACCTTTGTTGGCAAAGTAATGTCTCTGCTTTTCAATATGCTATCTAGGTTGGTCATAACTTTCCTTTCAAGGAGTAAGCATCTTTTAATTTCATGGCTGCAGTCACCATCTGCAGTGATTTTGGAGCCCAAAAAAATAAAGTCTGACACTGTTTCCACTGTTTCCCCATCTATTTGCCATGAAGTGATGGGACCGGATGCCATGATCTTCGTTTTCTGAATGTTGAGCTTTAAGCCAACTTTTTCACTCTCTTTCACCTTCATCAAGAGGCTTTTTAGTTCCTCTTCACTTTCTGCGATAAGGGTGGTATCATCTGCATATCTGAGGTTATTGATATTTCTCCCGGCAATCTTGATTCCAGCTTGTGCTTCTTCCAGTCCAGCATTTCTCATGATGTACTCTGCATAGAAGTTAAATAAGCAGGGTGACAATATACAGCCTTGACATACCCCTTTTCCTATTTGGAACTAGTCTGTTGTTCCATGTTCAGTTCTAACTGTTGCTTCCTGAACTGCCTATAGGTTTCTCAAGAGGCAGGTCAGGCAGTCTGGTATTTCCATCTCTTTCAGAATTTTCCACAGTTTATTGTGATCCACACAGTCAAAGGCTTTGGCATAGTCAATAAAACAGAAATAGATGTTTTTTATGGAACTCTCTTGCTTTTTCGATGATCCAGTGGATGTTGGCAATTTGATCTCTGGTTCCTTTGCCTTTTCTAAAACCAGCTTGGACATCTGGAAGTTGGCAGTTCACGTATTGCTGAAGCCTGGCTTGGAGAATTTTGACCATTACTTTACTAGCGTGTGAGATGAGTGCAATTGTGTGGTAGTTTGAGCATTCTTTGGCATTGCCTTTCTTTGGGATTGGAATGAAAACTGACCTTTTCCAGTCCTGTGGCCACTGCTGAGTTTTCCAAATTTGCTGGTATATTGAGCACAGCACTTTCACAGCATCATCTTCCAGGATTTGAAATAGCTCAACTGGAATTCTATCACTTCCACTAGCTTTGTTCGTAGTGATGCTTTCTAAGGCCCACTTGACTTCACATTCCAGGATGTCTGGCTCTAGGTGAGTGATCACACCATCGTGATTATCTGGGTCATGAAACTCTTTTTTGTACAGTTCTTCTGTGTATTCTTGCCACTTCTTAATATCTTCTTCTTCTGTTAGGTCCATACCATTTCTGTCCTTTATCGAGCCCATCTTTGCATGAAATGTTCCCTTGGTATCTATAATTTTCTTTAAGAGATCTCTAGTCTTTCCCATTCTGTTGTTTTTCTTTATTTCTTTGCATTGGTCACTGAGGAAGGCTTTCTTATCTCTCCTTGCTATTCTTTGGAACACTGCATTCAGATGCTTATATCTTTCCTTTTCTCCTTTGCTTTTCGCTTCTCTTCTTTTCACAGCTATTTGTAAGGCCTCTTCAGCCATTTTGCTTTTTTGCATTTCTTTTTCTTGTGAATGGTTTTGATCCCTGTCTCCTATACAATGTCATGAACCTCTGTCCATAGTTCATCAGGCACTCTGTCTACCAGATCTAGCCCCTTAAATGTATTTCTCACTTCCACTGTATAATCATAAGGGATTTGGTTTAGGTCATACCTGAATGGTCTAGTGGTTTTCCCTACTTTCTTCAATTTCAGTCGAATTTGGCAATAAGGAGTTCATGATCTGAGCCACAGTCAGCTCCTGGTCTTGTTTTTTCTGACTGTATAGAGCTTCTCTATCTTTGGCTGCAAAGAATATAATCAATGTGATTTCGGCATTGACCATCTGGTGATGTCCATGTGTAGAGTCTTCTCTTGTGTTGTTGGAAGAGGGTGTTTGCTATGACCAGTGCATTTTCTTGGCAAAACTCTATTAGTCTTTGCCCTGCTTCATTCCGTATTCCAAGGCCAAATTTGCCTGTTACTCCAGGTGTTTCTTGACTTCCTACTTTTGCCTTCCAGTCCCCTATAATGAAAAGGACATCTTTTTTGGGTGTTCATTCTAAAAGGTCTTGTAGGTCTTCATAGAACCGTTCAACTTAAGCTTCTTCAGCATTGCTGGTTGGGGCATAGACGTGGATTACTCTGATATTGAATGGTTTGCCTTGGAAATGAACAGAGATCATTCTGTCATTTTTGAGATTGCATCCAAGTACTGCATTTTGGACTCTTTTGTTGACCATGATAGCTACTCCATTTCTTCTAAGGGGTTCCTGCCCACAGTAGTAGATATTATGGTCATCTGAGTTAAATTCACCCAATCCAGTCCATTTTAGTTCACTGATTCCTAGAATGTCAACGTTCACTCTTGCCATCCCTTGTTTGACCACTTCCAGTTTGCCTTGATTTATGGACCTGACATTCCAGGTTCCTATGCAATATTTCTCTTTACAGCATTGGACTTTGCTTCTATCACCAGTCACATCCACAACTGGGTATTGTTTTTGCTTTGGCTCCATCCCTTCATTCTTTCTGGAGTTATTTCTCCACTGATCTCCAGTAGCATATAGGGCACCTACCAACCTGGGGAGTTCCTCTTTCAGTATCCTATCATTTTGCCTTTTCATGCTGTTCATGGGGTTCTCAAGGTAAGAATACTGAAGAGGTTTGCCATTCCCTTCTCCAGTGGACCACATTCTATCCTCATTAGTTATCTATTATATTATTGTTTCAGTCACTCAGTCATGTCCAACTCTTTGCACCCCATGGACTGCAGCACACCAGGCTACCCTGTCCTTCACTATCTCCTGAAGTTTGCTTAAACTCATGTCCACTGAGTCAGTGATGACATCCAACCATCTCATCCTCTGCTGCCCCCTTCTCCTGCCCTCAGTCTTTCCCAGCATCATAGCATCAATAGTGTATATGTGTCAACCCCAATCTCCCATCCATACTTCCCCTGCAGCTGGCTCCTGAGCCATCACTGACTCCCGCCCCACCCACCCACATGGCTCTGTGGGCCCCACTGCAGCCTGGCTGCCTGCAGCATGTAATTTATTATCCAGATCCGTCTATTGAGCTTTACCAAAGACCACTAGCTTATCCAGTGTGAGGCTGTTTGATGCTGAAATGATTCCTCACTGGCTTCAGATCCCTTCTCTTGGTAGGACCATAGAACCATCTGTCCACTTTACAGTGCAAAGAGCCAGAGGGAAGGAAGGTGGCCCCAAGAGGGTTGCTAGAGCCTTCTCCAACCTGGGTCTGAAGAAACTAGTCCTCTTAGGGATTTACAATGTGTATCTACGTGTTAAAGTCACAACCCGCACCCCTACTCCAAAACACACACACATACACCCCTTCTTTCCCTGACACCTGCCAAGGAAGTCCCTGTATTTTTCTGAAGTAACTATTTCCATTTAAATAGATGGCTCCAGCCTCCTACCAGTAAGATAAATCCCCCAACATACAATATCTGTGATGGGAACAAAGTATACCCAAAGCAAATATCCTTCCAAGCACCTGCTTCTAAAATATAAAATAAAGTGACTTCTTATGCAGAGGTGTCACCCTGACCAGCCAGGATGGGACTGGATTTGACAGCTGTGAGAGGCGGAGGGGGTCCCCATCACCTTCGGCAGACCAAAGCAACCAGGCTGGCAGCTGCCAGGGTGACAGCTCGGCCACTGGTCCCCTGACAACTCCAGACCACATCAAATGTCACAAACTCGCTCACAAGGCTGAGTGGTCCAGACCTCATGGGCAACGTGGTGCTGGCACCCAGAATCACTAAAAAGGGAGATTTCTGTTTTTTGTTTGTTTTAAACTATGTAAGAAAGCAGATATTACCCTTCCCTTCCTTCCATCGCCACTCAAGGTCAGACAGAGGGCAGGTGCGCTAGGGTTCAGGTATTCCACTACTGACTGTCTTAATGAGATGTTAAGGTCCGTCTAGTCAAGGCTATGGTTTTTCCAGTGGTCATGTATGGATGTCAGAGTTGGACTGTGAAGAAAGCTGAGCACTGAAGAATTGATGGTTTTGAACTGTAGTGTTGGAGAAGACTCTTGAGAGTCTCTTGGACTGCAAGGAGATCCAACCAGTCCATTCTGAAGGAGATCAGCCCTGGGATTTCTTTGGAAGGAATGATGCTAAAGCTGAAACTCCAGTACTTTGGCCACCTCATGCGAAGAGTTGACTCATTGGAAAAGACTCTGATGCTGGGAGGGATTGGGGGCAGGAGGAGAAGGGGACGACAGAGGATGAGATGGCTGGATGACATCACTGACTCGATGGACGTGAGTCTGAGTGAACTCCGGGAGTTGATGATGGACAGGGAGGCCTGGTGTGCTGAGATTCATGGGGTTGCAAAGAGTCGGACACGACTGAACGACTGAACTGAATTGAACTGAATGCCCTAATGAGATGTTTCTGGCCAGAATAATAGTGCCCTCCAGTCTGAACCCCCAAAGACTATTTCTACATGCTTCTTTGATTTCCAGGGAGGAAAACAAAGTTGGGAGATAATAGAAGGAAGGGCTGAGAGAAAGCTCAATTATATAATTTACAGCATTTCTCCACTGATTATAATCAGTTTTAAATAAAGGTATTATTATTGAAGGTTTTAACTGTATTATGATCGAAATTCTGTCTTCCTTCCCCTTTCTTACACCTTATTACTCTAATTTCTGTCACAGAACTTTAAAAATCACCCTGCATTATTTTATCTGTGAGATATCTTGTGAATATTTTCTACCTCTGTTATTTGTAATGGACTTAGTCTTTAATAAGGCCACCATGGCCTCCTCAGTGTCAAAACAACAAAGTATGTACCGACCTGCGTAGAAACACATATGCCAGGAACACACAGACAGACACAAAAGCACATGTGTAAATAACCTGAACGACATAGCCAAAAGTGTAGACAGAACAGAGGCTCCATCACCACTTACTAACTCTACGACCTTGGGCAAATTACTAAACATCTCCAAGACAGATCTGTCATCTATCAGGAAGGTAATAATACTGAAAATGAGACTAATGATATTTGAATACCTCTTCTGAGTTTTTGTAGGAATTGAGTGAGTAGATACAGGCAAAACACTTACAACAATGCTTGGCAAGTGAGTCCAGCGAGAGTTCCCTATTGCTGATTTTAGTCATGGTGGTGGCTGCGGTGATGACAGCGGTGATGGAGGTAACCGCAGGTGCTGGTAGGGGTGATGGTGGGGCAGTGGTAACAGCAGTGATGGCAGAAGCAATGGTTGTTGTTGTTGAATCACTAAATCATATCTGACTCTTTGTGACCCAATGGACAGTAGTCTGTCAGGCTCCTCTGTTCATGGGATTTCGGTCGCCATTTCCTTCTCCAGGGGATCTTCCCAACCCAGGGATGGAACCCGATATCTTGCATTGGCAGGCAGATTCTTTACTGCTGAGCCACCTGGGAGACCCCGGAAGCAGTGGTAGTACACATTTTATAATATCCAGTTTATTGAGCCAGAGAACATGAATAGGAAAACCACACATTTACACAATTTACATTACTTTTGAAACACACTGTCCTACAGATACCATCCTCATGATAAAACTGACTTAGCCAATGCTTGTGTCAGGGAACTTTATAACAGTGGCTCTAAGACTCACAAGAGTCTAAACAGGTAAGTATTACTAGTCTCATCTGACACATGAAAAAAACAGAGACCTACAACAGGTAAATAAGTGCTCCCCAGGGTTACAGAGTGGATAGTGGTGGACTCAGTATTCTGTCGTTCAAGAAACATCCTCCTCCCCACCAGTCTCTCTCCAAAGGTCAGCTCTTCCCACTGCCTGTTTCTTCCAGTGAAACCTGTGGCCCAGGATTCCGAGCCCCAGTTTTTAATAGATGAGGAGATGGAGACAGACATGGGGGTCTAGGGACAGAATGCAAGTTGTGCATGGGTGGTAGTGATGTGGTGGTGATGGTGGGGATGGTGGTGGTGATGATAGTGGTGATGGTGGTGGTGATGGTGGTGGTGATGGTGGTGATGGTAGGGATGGTGGTGATGATGGTGGTGGTGGTGATGGTGGTGGTGATGGTGATGGTAGGGATGGTGGTGGTGATGGTGATGATGATGGTGGGGATGGTGGTGGTGGTGATGGTGGTGGTGATGGTGGTGATGATGGTGGTGATGGTGATGGTAGGGATGGTGGTGGTAGTGGTGATGGTGGTGATGGTAGGGATGGTGGTGGTGATGGTGATGATGATGGTGGGGATGGTGGTGGTGGTGATGGTGGTGGTGATGGTGGTGATGATGGTGGGGATGGTGGTGGTGGTGATGGTGGTGGTGATGGTGGTGGGGATGGTGGTGATGATGGTGGTGATGGTGATGGTAGGGATGGTGGTGGTAGTGGTGATGGTGGTGATGGTAGGGATGGTGGTGGTGATGGTGGTGGTGATGGTGGTGATGGTGATGGTAGGGATGGTGGTGGTGATAGTGGTGATGATGGTGGTGATGGTAGGGATGGTGGTGGTGATGGTGGTGATGGTGATGGTAGGGATGGTGGTGGTGATGGTGGTGGTGATGATGGTGGTGATGGTGGGTATGGTGGTGGTGGTGATGGTGGGGATGGTGGTGGTGGTGATGGTGGTGGTGATGGTGGTGATGATGGTGGGGATGGTGGTGGTGGTGATGGTGGTGGTGATGGTGGTGGTGATGGTGGTGATGATGGTGGTGATGGTGATGGTAGGGATGGTGGTGGTAGTGGTGATGGTGGTGATGGTAGGGATGGTGGTGGTGATGGTGGTGGTGATGGTGGTGATGGTGATGGTAGGGATGGTGGTGGTGATGGTGGTGGTGATGATGGTGGTGATGGTAGGGATGGTGGTGGTGATAGTGGTGATGATGGTGGTGATGGTAGGGATGGTGGTGGTGATGGTGGTGATGATGGTGGTGATGGTGATGGTAGGGATGGTGGTGGTGATGGTGGTGGTGATGATGGTGGTGATGGTGGGTATGGTGGTGGTGGTGATGGTGGGGATGGTGGTGGTGGTGATGGTGGTGGTGATGGTGGTGATGATGGTGGGGATGGTGGTGGTGGTGATGGTGGTGATGATGGTGGGGATGGTGGTGGTGATGATGGTGGTGGTGATGGTGGTGGTGATGATGGTGGTGGTGATGGTGGTGGTGATGGTGGGGATGGTGGTGGTGATGATGATGGGGATGATGGTGACAGCAGTGAGACTCGGAGGCAGAGAGCAGCTGAGGTGATGAAAAGACAGTGAGGGTGATGAAGAGGAGCAAATGAAGACGTGCAGGCCCCAGGGAGGACTAGATTCATCCAGGAGCCAGTAAGACACTCCCAATTGGCTCGGAAATGGCGACTCTCCAAGTCTGCCCGTGGTGAGTGATGATCACTCTTTTTCAGTTGAAAAGACCGTGAAACACTGTAAATTACAATTGTCAGTAGTGAGATGGTGTTTCATCATGTGAAATAATCTAAAGCCACAAAGCATAAAGGCTTTTTTAAACAGCAAAGTAACGGCTCCCTGCAGAGCACAAAACTTCAAGCAGAGTCGGGGCTCGCTGTACCTGAAGACACTGGGAGGAAAAATAGCAAGTTTCCTCGAATGCAAGAAAAAGAACATGGTCTCAGAACCGCCAAGGACAGCACGCACACACGCATCATCCTTCCGGACCTCTCTCTAGTGCACTGCTTGGGCTGCCACCTGACACGCTGGACCAGTCTGACAGAACCACCATGCGGCTCTGCTCCAAACCCATCCATAAGGTAGACAAGTCCCCACCACCTTGTTCTGACAGAGAGAGGTGAAGCGATGGGAAGTTTAAAGGGAAAAAGCAGCCACCCCAAACCACACACGATATTACTACTTGGTTCAGCTTTTCTCATCTGACAGAAGTTACTAACAAACAGCAAAACTGTCTATTTGTGGGTTCCGTTCTACCCTTCCTCCATAACCACTAAAGGTGCAAATGAGCCACAGATCTGCAAAATGCCAGGCAGTGGGAAGAAAGAGAGCTAAAGGAGCCCCCAAATCTGCATCAGCCCTGGAGACATGCCAAGATCCATGGAGGGAGGAATCCAGAGGAGAGGGGAAGGCGGAGGTGGGAGCTGCTGGACACACAGTGCCCAAGGCTGGGGCGGGAGAGACGGAAAGTATCCATCGCAAGCACCATGTATGACCTGTTCCCAGTGTCTCATCTTCCCTGACCACCCGTCCCTCTGTTTCCAGTCACTCCTTCTGCCCTGCAGCCCAGCTGCCAGGAGTTCCCTGGTGACAGAAAGCCCCTGGACTCAGTCCCTAGAGTGTTCCCCACTACAAGGCTCAGCATACGGGGTCAAGAGGACTTTCCCAAAACTCCCAGAACTAGAAGAGCCCTTTCTCCTCTCCACCCTCTGCTCCAGCCCTGGGAACCTTCACAGGAGAACTAAATCAAGACAAAGAAGGAATCATCATGACTGACTCATTCAATAAACATTTACTGATCACCCACTATGCGCTAGAAGGTGTTCTAAGAACTGGCCATACTGACATGGAGAAGACAAGGAAGGAGAGAGACACCATGAAACAGGAAACTAGTAGCTCCAGCTTGGCTAGCAGGGGTTCTAGTAGCGCTGGGCATTCGGGCAGGCCTCCCAGCTGTCAGCCTTGGCTCCTCCTCAGGGTGCTTGCCCAATTCACACAGGACCAAAACCATGAGGAAAGAGCTCCTGGCCATGCCAGCCACTCCCTTCCCATCTCCACATCTCCGTTCTCAAGACCTAGCCTACTACACATGCCAGTTGGCTAACCCCATCTCCAGCATCCTCAGGGCAGAGCCAGGGACTGGGGCAGGAAAGAGGAGGAAGGGCAGACACGGACCTCAGTGGGTGGGGTCAGTGGTGCCAAGGAGCTCTTGGAGGATAGGACTGAGCCGAGGATCTACACAGCATTGTCCCCTCCAGCCACCTCCCATAGGTGCCCCCTGTCTCCTCCAGTTGGATCAGACTCCCATCCCCTGACATCAATTTCCCCTCCCTTATCCAGGCCGCCCCTCTGGGCAGCCATGCCAATATGGCTCATGTGAGACTCACTGAGGCTGCACTAACCAAGCAGTTCATGTCATTGTCTGCTATTGATTCATCCGCCTTGGGAGAAACTGCAGGCTCCTCACGGGAGGCGAAGATAAAGGTGAAACAAAAGAGCCTCCAGACTGTTTGTGTTCCCACCCCTCCTAGGACCTGCCTTGGATTGAGAACAATTTTCCCAATCTTTACCAGCTGCCTGGCAGCTTGCCACAGATCAATAAGTCTTCTTCAGAGTTCCAACTTGCAAAAATATTTACATAATTTAATAGAACCCTCTCCTGGATAAGGAGCTGACACTTTTAATTACCTGGATCAAGTGCTCTCCTTCTATAGGACACGGCACACACGTGGATGGAATGCCAACTACACGCATTTCCCAGGGCTTCTCCCCCTTGATCTGTAAAGAGGAGGGTCCCAAGATGGTGACCTCCCCATGGGGCAGCAGGAGAGAAGGCAGAGCCACAGGTGTAACTAGTGGCTTTTTCCTAATGGAAATTTCACAATGCTCTTCCCTTTTGTCCACTGCTTTCTTCTCTACTCCCATCAACAGATGTTTACATGTTCAAATACAACAGATCTTTCTCCCATTTCCAAGGAATTAGGTTGTGTATCTTCCTTAGGATTCTGCCTAGGGTAGGTGGCTCCCAGGTTTTCATCTTCAGGTCCCAAGGAGACACGACAAAGCATACAGTCTAGAGCTGACCATGGTAACAAGCACGTGGACGATAATAACTCACACAAGCAAAACGCCGTCGTCACAGGACAAGCACAACATCAACCTCTTAATGTACTTTACTTTAAAGCTGTGTAAGAATAAACCTGCATGGAGGTATGATCATGCCCATTTTTCAGATAAGAAAAGAGAGGCTCAGAGATGTCATACAACCTACTCCCGGTCACCTACCAATAAGTTGCCGTTGATGTTGTTGTTTAGTTGCTACGTTGTATCCCACTCTTTGCAACCCCATGGACTATAGCCCGCCAGGCTCCTCTGTCCATGAGATTTTCCTGGCAAGAATAGTGGAGTGGGTTGCCATTTCCTTCTCCAGGGGATCTTCCCCACCCCAGGATCAAACCCACGTCTCCTGTATTGGCGGATTCTTTACCCCTGAGCAACCAGGGAAGCACAATGAGTTGCTGAGCCAGAACTCAAACGCCCATCAGCCTGAGCAAAATCCTGTGTTGCGTGTCAAGCCAGGACTGAGGAAGGCCCACACATTCCCAGAAAAACTCCAGAAATCTGTCCTCGATTCTGTCCTAAGACTGTGTGGAGTTAAGATGAATAAATGCCATACAGTTTTGGAGACTGGCCTCCCTGCCTCTGGGCCTTCTCCGCCTGGGCCTGGATCCTCCCCCAGCTTGCCTCTTTCCAGGTCCTGGGAGGTCCCCACCCCCACCCAGGACAGCCGCCGAGGTCTCAGTCCAGCTCTGTCCAGCCCTGGCCCAGGGTGGTCAAGAATCCCATCTGTAATGCAGGCATTTCTCTCAATGCTAATGAATTTCCTTTTGGCATCTCAGACTAAAGCCATCCCCTGGCAATTGTATTCTGCACAGCACCTAAAAATCGGTGGGTGTGAAGCAAATATGCAGCTCCTAACAACAATTTCCACACTTGCTAATGATTGTGTGGGCACATTTGGTTTCCCAGGCAGGAAAGCCAAATAAGAAATTGCTGAGAAAGAATCTGCCTGCAATGCAGGAGACCCGGGTTAGATCCCTGGGTTGGGAAGATCCCCTAGAGAAGGAAATGGCAATCCACTCCTGTATGCTTGCCTGGAGAATTCCATGGACAGAGGAACCTGGTAGGCTACAGTCCATAGGGCTGCAAAGAATCAGATACGACTGAGCAACTAACACTTTTCAGAGACGAGAAAGGGAATGATGGGCCCAAAGTAGCTGTCCTGACTGTGACCAGGGGCTGGGCTGGGGAAGCAGAGTGTAGAAAATGGACACCCCCACACCTACACGAATCATAATGGGTCTCAGGCTGGCTACGGTCCACCCATCAACATGTGATGGAGATACACAAATGTCTGTGTTCAATGGTATTTTCAAGACCACAGAATTTTAGAGCTGAGTGTTTAGTGAGATGCCACTGGGACTTGTCAAAGGTAGATTTTGCTTCTGGGCCACCCTAGGGACTCCTGACCCTCTAGGAGAGGTGGAGGGGCAGAGAAGAGTGGATACAGCAATAAAGAAGTGGGCTTCTCAGCAGCTGTTAAGTCAGGGTGATCCCAGCCTAGGCCAAGGACATCAAATCTCATTACCCTCCAGGCCCTTCAACCTTCCCCTGGAAGTCCCTCAGTAAAGTGGCTTGATTCCAGGTAGATACAAAATGGGTAGGGACACTTTTCAGCCACATGCTCTATGGTACTCACCAAGGAGAACCCCTGAAACCTACAAAAGCTGGGAGGAAGTAAGCAACAAAGCACCAAAATATACCTGTTCTCAAAATGATCACTGACGCACTTAGGCTGGGTAGTGTGGACTTTAATCTGCAACACACATGGCAAGATAAGGAAGCACTAGAGAAGGCTCACATGTTTTACATATTCCAGGTGAGATGGATGGATGGATAGATGGATGCATGGAGAGATGGGCAGATAGATACGGCAGTGGAGAGCTTCCCCTGTGGGAAGGAGAGCATTGCAGGCAGGAGACAAACTCCTCTCTGCATTTCATGCTTCCATTTCTCTGGGCAAACTCAAGCATCACCCTCCTGTCCCACATGCACACACTTGGCTTCTGTAATTTGAAAGGAATGTCTAGAAGAGATGCTTGAAAACTTCATGAACAATCACAGGACAGGCACATGCATCTCTAAACTGATGATTCTGCCCTGAGAGGAGGTCAAACCAGTCCATCCTAAAGGATATCAACCCTGAATATTCACTGGAAGGACTGATGCTGAAGCTCCAATACTCTGACCACCTGATGCGAAGAGCCGACTCATTGGAAAAGACCCTGATGCTGGGAAAGATTGAGGGCAGGAGGAGAAGGGGACAACAGAGGATGAGATGGTTGGATGGAATCACTGAATCAACAGACATGAGTCTGAGCAAACTCCAGGAGATGGTGAAGGACAGGGAAGCCTAGCGTGCTACAGTCTATGGGGTAGCAAAGAGTCAGATACAACCGAGCGACTGAATAAGAACAACCCTGAGAGAAGCGAGGGGTGGAGGAGGCAGGGAACTTGTGTAAACAGAAGGAGGAGAATCAAATTCAGGGAGGGGAAAGACTACCATTCCCACAGCTCCTGGGGGTCACGTTGATCGCTGGTGTGAGAGAAGAGATCATGCCAGTGGAATGTGTGTGTTTGTAAGTGGATGAGTCTGTGTGTAACCCATATGATGGGAACGGCAGCCCGATGAGGTTGGTAGGCCTATGAGAGATTTTCTTTTTCTTTTTGTTCATGGGTATATTCTAGTTTTTTTCAGTCCGTCTTCTCTCTGCTGTGCAGTGGTGGTTCCTGGCGTATCTCTTGGCCACGTGCCTAGATGAGCCCATTTTGCTACCACTGACGTTCTGTACACTGTACTAGCAACCTGTCATTAGAATACTTTCTAAAGACTTGTCGTCTTTGTGTGAGCTTTGGTTTCCCTGACCAGATTGGTTTTTAACTCTTTGTGAGCTAAGATGGCATCTCCTGTTTTATTTTCTTTCCCTTCATTGGCTTCCTCATGATAGCAGGTCCCTTGATACTTGTTTAATTAATGGGGAAGAACAGACAGTGTAACTTGTATAAACGGGTGCTTGTTAAGGGTTTCTGGGCCATGGGTTCATTTCCTTCCCCTAACACAACTGCAGTAGCTATCATAGAATGTTCTGTAGAATAGTCGATGTACTAGCAGCTTGGTACAACTCGTTTTTCAGCTCCTTAGAATGAAAACACCAAGAGCAAATGTCTTTACCTGAATATGTTGCAATGACAGAAAAGCTTTATCCCCGGGGACAAGGAATAAAAGGCTGCTCTGCTGACCTGATAAGGATCAGGACAAAAGGATGATGATTTGAGACAGCGGTTCCACACAGGCTGTCTGCCAGCTGGTAGAATCTGCTCCCCAGTCACGGGAGGAAATTGGCAATGAGGACAGTATCCACGGCGGCCAGGACAGCCAGAGCCCCAGCTCTCCTCCTCCTGCCTTACCCGGGTGGGTGTCTGAGACTCTGCCCACACAGACACTGTTCCATGTCCCAGCCCCTGGTGGAAGGTGGAGTGACAGCTTGAGGGGTGCAGCTATTTCTTTCAGTTTACCACGGCAAGTTCCAACAGAACTCCATACAGTCTCTTGGTGGACATCTGGGTTAACTGCTGGGAGGGCAGTAACAGAAGCTGCACAGTTTTAGGACATCCAGCATCAATGCCCAAGTCTTCCCATTCTAAGACTTGGGGTTGACTCTAAGGACATGAAAGCAATAAAACCCAGGAGGGTATACTATACAAAAGCTCCCCTGGTGGCTCAGCAGTAAGAATCTTCTTGGAATGCAGGAGAAATAGGAGATGTGAGTTTGATCCCTGGGTTGGGAAGATCCCCTGGAGGAGGGCATGACAACCCACTCCAGTATTCTTGCTGGGAAAATCCCATGGACAAAGGAGCCTGGCGGGCTACAGCCGATAGGATCACAGAGTGGGACATGACTGAAGTGACTGAGCACGCATGCACACATGATATATAAACAGGATCAACCAGGGAAGAAGTACAGCTTATCAAAATGATCTGAGAGTCATGAGACCTGATTCTAACCACTAATTCCCTAGGTCACCTTGAGCAGGGTCCTGAAACTTTCTGAGCCTCATCTGTAGGAAGGAGTTAGAAACAAAGCTGATCTTAGGCCAGCTGGTCTTCCGAGACCCTCTGCAAGTCAATGAGCCTAGGATACATTTCAGGAAGACAAAATGAAAAGCATCTTTGGCCTGGATCATTCAACCTTGGGGATGGTAAATGACCACGGCCAGGCTCCTTGGCCCACATCAGAGAAGATTCACAAGAACAGCTTCGACCTCTTTATATACAGAATAAAAACTGTATGCTGAGTGTTGCAATGGGACACAGGGAAGGGTGAAGACAGAGCAGTTTCTAAGCCAGAATGTGTCACAGGAGCAGAAACAGCTCTCCTCTCATGACTGGTCTAGACCTGGAGACCCTGAGCGACCAGTCCCATGCTCAGTAGCCCAGGGGTCTCATCTCCCAGGACTGAGCTCTTCCCACCCCATCATGGTGGCTTTTACGGGCTGGGAACTCCCGCAGCCCCAGCCTGCGCCAGGGGAAGAGGAGAGGTGGGAAGAACTCCATTTGTTTCTTTTCCTCTGAGCAGATGCTGTGTCTCACAGCCCCTTCTCAGATTCCTCCCATCAAAAAAGGTATCAGATACAAGATACCACTTGTGTGAAGTTTGGACAGAATCCCAAATGGGCATCTCTCTCCACCACTACAGTAACAGTGCCTCCAGAAGAAAAGCAGTGACCAGAAAGAAAAATACACATCTTCTGCCTCAGTCAGCCTCCCTCCTTCCTTCTCCACTTATGGGACAGAAGTGAGTGTGCAACCCAAGGTCTTATGACACATATAAATGATGTGATTCCAAAGTTGGGATGTAAAATGTGCCCAACTCTCTGCAACCCCACGGACTGTAGCCTACCAGGCTTCTCCATCCATGAGATTTTCAAGGCAAGAGTCCCAGAATGGGTTGCCAGTTCCTTCTCCAGGGGATCTTCCCAACCCAGGGATAGAACCTGGGTCTCCTGCATTGTGGGCAGACGCTTGACCCTCTGCACCACCAGGGAAGTAGTGGGAAAGGTGAGGAGGGATAAATTAGGAGTTTAGGATCAACAGACACATACTACTATATATGAAATCAATAAACAAAAAGGACCTACTGTAGAGCATCAGTTCAGTTCAGTTCAGTTCAGTCGCTCAGTCGTGTCCGACTCTTTGTGACCCCATGAATTGCAGCACGCCAGGCCTCCCTGTCCATCACCAACTCCCAGAGTTCACTCAGACTCACATCCATCGAGTCAGTGATGCCATCCAGCCATCTCATCCTCTGTCGTCCCCTTCTCCTCTTGCCCCCAATCCCTCCCAGCATTAGAGTCTTTTCCAATGCGTCAACTCTTCGCATGAGGTGGCCAAAGTACTGGAGTTTCAGCTTTAGCATCATTCCTTCCAAAGAAATCCCAGGGCTGATCTCCTTCAGAATGGACTGGTTGGATCTCCTTGCAGTCCAAGAGACTCTCAAGAGTCTTCTCCAACACTACAGTTCAAAAGCATCAATTCTTCAGCACTCAGCCTTCTTCACAGTCCAAATCTCACATCCATACATGACCACAGGAAAAACCATAGCCTTGACTAGACGAACCTTTGTTGGCAAAGTAATGTCTCTGCTTTTGAATATGCTATCTAGGTTGGTTGGCAAGAATACACAGAAGAACTGTACAAAAAAGATCTTCACGACCCAGATAATCACGATGGTGTGATCACTGACCTAGAGCCAGACACCCTGGAATGTGAAGTCAAGTGGGCCTTAGAAAGCATTACTACGAACAAAACTAGTGGAGGTGATAGAATTCCAGTTGAGCTATTCCAAATGCTGAAAGATGATGCTGTGAAAGTGCTGCACTCAATATGCCAGCAAATTTGGAAAACTCAGCAGTGGCCAAAGGAAAAGGTCAGTTTTCACTCCAATCCCAAAGAAAGGCAATGCCAAAGAATGCTCAAACTACCACACAATTGCACTCATCTCACACGCTAGTAAAGTAATGCTCAAAATTCTCCAAGCCAGGCTTCAGCAATATGTGAACCGTGAACTTCCTGATGTTCAAGCTGGTTTTAGAAAAGGCAAAGGAACCAGAGATCAAATTGCCAACATCCGCTGGATCATGGAAAAAAGCAAGAGAGTTCCAGAAAAACATCTATTTCTGCTTTATTGACCATGCCAAAGCCTTTGACTGTGTGGATCACAATAAACTGTGGAAAATTCTGAAAGAGATGGGAATACCAGACCACCTGACCTGCCTCTTGAGAAACCTGTATGCAGGTCAGGAAGCAACAGTTAGAACTGGACATGGACAACAGACTGGTTCCAAATAGGAAAAGGAGTACGTCAAGGCTATACATTGTCACCCTGCTTATTTAACTTATATGCAGAGTACATCATGAGAAACGCTGGGCTGGAAGAAACACAAGCTGGAATCAAGATTGCTGGGAGAAATATCAATAACCTCAGATATGCAGATGACACCACCCTTATGGCAGAAAGTGAAGAGGAACTACAAAGCTTTTCACTTTGATGAAAGTGAAAGTGGAGAGTGAAAAAGTTGGCTTAAAGCTCAACATTCAGAAAACGAAGATCATGGCATCCGGTCCCATCACTTCATGGGAAATAGATGGGGAAACAGTGGAAACAGTGTCAGACTTCATTTTTTTGGGCTCCAAAATCACTGCAGATGGTGACTGCAGCCATGAAATTAAAAGACGCTTACTCCTTGGAAGGAAAGTTATGACCAACCTAGATAGCATATTGAAAAGCAGAGACATTACTTTGCCAACAAAGGTTCGTCTAGTCAAGGCTATGGTTTTTCCTATGGTCATGTATGGATGTGAGAGTTGGACTGTGAAGAAGGCTGAGTGCCGAAGAATTGATGCTTTTGAACTGTGGTGTTGGAGAAGACTCTTGAGAGTCCCTTGGACTGCAAGGAGATCCAACCAGTCCTTTCTAAAGGAGATCAGCCCTGGGATTTCTTTGGAAGGAATGATGCTAAAGCTCCAGTACTTTGGCTACCTCATGCGAAGAGTTGATTCATTGGAAAAGACTCTGATGCTGGGAGGGATTGGGGGCAAGGCAAGGGGACGACAGAGGATGAGATGGCTGGATGGCATCACTGACTCGATGGACATGAGTCTGAGTGAACTCCGGGAGTTGGTGATGGACAGGGAGGCCTGGCGTGCTTCGATTCATGGGGTCGCAAAGAGTGGGACACGACTGAGCGACTGATCTGATCTGATCTGATCTAGGTTGGTCATAACATTCCTTCCAAGGAGTAAGCGTCTTTAATTTCATGGCTGCAGTCACCACCTGCAGTGATTTTGATGCCCCAAAAAATAAAGTCTGACACTGTTTCCACTGTTTCCCCGTCTATTTCCCATGAAGTGATGGGACCAGATGCCATGATCTTCGTTTTCTGAATGTTGAGCTTTAAGCCAACTTTTTCACTCTCCACTTTCACCTTCATCAAGAGGCTTTTTAGTTCCTCTTCACTGTATTCAATATCTTACAATAACCTATAATGGGAAAAAATCTGAAGAGAAAGTATATATGTACATATATATGTGTGTGTGTATATATATATGCTGAATCACTTTGCTTTGAAACTAACACAACATTGTAAGTCAACTATACTTCAATTAAAAAATTTTAAATTAAAAAAAAAAGCATTCACTCAGTGACCATACTGAATTACACACACCCTAAATGGGTGTGGTGCAGGTTTAGAAACAGCAGAGAAGATACCCCTGAAATTACTTTCTACCACTTTGCCCCAGTTATGCCATAATTTAGGATATATAAGCCTCATAAAACTCCACGATGTTTACTGCAGTTTAACTTATCCCCATTTTACAGACCACATCTTACATATCCTATGCCAGTCTCATTTTCTCTATTCCTCATTTCAACTGCAAAATGCATTAAAGACCGAGTAATAAACCACCAGGATCTGTGGTGGTGCTAAAATATAATTTAAGAGCATTCGCTGAAAGACAGTGAGATTCTTAAAATGCCCTTCCAGTATGTGCATTAATAAAGTTAGACACTGGAGGCGGAGGAGGAGTTGGAGGTTCAGGGTATCAGATCATCACCCAAATCTGAGTCTCTGAATAAAATAAATATGGCTTTCTTTGAAAGACCAAAATATCAAAGTGTGTTGCCTAAAAAAGAAATTTCATCCTGTAGCCACATTATGCATTCATGGCAAAAGGCAGATCTTAATCTTGGGCTATACACAGACTATCTGAAAGAGGCCAAGTTCAAAGAACAAAGTTCACAGATCGTATAGCAAGCATGTTCTAGGGTCAGTTACATTGAGAGTTGTACTGTAAAGAAAGCTGAGTGCCAAAGAGTTGATGCTTTTGAACTATGGTGTTGGAGAAGACTCTTGAGAGTCCCTTGGACTGCAAGGAGAGCCAACCAGTCCATTCTAAAAGAGATCAGCCCTGGGTGTACATTAGAGGCACTGATGCTGAAGCTGAAACTCCAATACTTTGGCCACCTGATGCGAAGAGCTGACTCATTAGAAAAGACCCTGATGCTGGGAACGATTGAGGGCAGGAGGAGAAGGGGACGACAGAGGATGAGATGGTTGGATGGCATTACAGACACAATGGACATGGGTTTGGGTAAACTCCAGGAGTTGGTGATGGACAGGGAGGCCTGGTGTGCTGCAGTCCATGGTGTCGTATAGAGTCAGACATGACCGAGCAACTGAACTGAACTGAAATTGAACACTATCAGTATGAAAAAAGAGCATTGTAAGCTGCCACTAGACCATCCCTGGGAACACGTGTCTCCTGAGGAAAATTAGGCTGGCCATCTGCATCACCAGCACTGCTTGCCTTCGGGTCCAGGTGTCTCTGGGAATCACCTGAAATGAGCTGGAAACTGGGATCGCATCCTTTCTGATCATGGCTGGACATGATGGAGAGAGGATGCCTGGGTGTATAAATTCACATTCACTTATGTCTACCTGCCCAGGGCCAGCTTCCAGCAGGGAAAGAGAATGTGTCAAATGGTAAAGCAAACAGTTTTCTTTATCCTCCTCCCTCTCCTTTCAGCACCTCCTCCATCATCCTCAACCTGCCTTTCCAGCTCCATCCCCAAAGTTGTGCCTTCATTTAGAATCTCACAGGTGCTCGTGAGCTTCATCTAGAAATTAAAGGCTAACAGTTGGGTTAGACACCATGTCTTTCTTTTCTGCCCCCAGAAGGGATTTGAACCTGTACATAATACATTGGTAAAAACCCACGGAATACACACCACCAAGAGTAAACCCTCACCTAAACTATGGACCTCACTGTTTGGACTAGAGTTGCGTTGCTCAATTCAGTAGTCCAGGGCATGTGTGACTACTTAAATTCAAATTCATCTCACATGCTACTAAAGTAATGCTCAAAATTCTCCAAGCCAGGCTTCAGCAATATGTGAACCATGAACTTCCAGATGTTCAAGCTGGTTTTAGAAAAGGCAGAGGAACCAGAGATCAAATTGCCAACATCTGCTGATCATCGAAAAAGCAAGAGAGTTCCAGAAGAACATCTATTTCTGCTTTATTGACTATGCCAAAGCCTTTGACTGTGTGGATCGCAATAAACTGTGGAAAATTCTGAAAGAGATGGGAATACCAGACCATCTGACCTGCCTCTTGAGAAACCTGTATGCAGGTCAGGAAGTATCAGTTAGACTGGACGTGGAACAACAGACTGGTTCCAAATAGGAAAAGGAGTACGTCAAGGCTATACATTGTCACCCTGCTTATTTAACTTACATGCAGAGTACATCATGAGAAACGCTGGGCTGGAAGAAGCACAAGCTGGAATCAAGATTGCTGGGAGAAATATCAATAACCTCAGATATGCAGATGACACCACCCTTATGGCAGAAAGTGAAGAAGAACTAAACAGCCTCTTGATGAAAATGAAAGAGGAGAGTGAAAAAGTTGGCTTAAAGCTCAACATTCAGAAAACTAAGATCATGGCATCCTGTCCCATTACTTCATGGCAAATAGATGTGGAAACAGTGGCTGACTTTATTTTTTTGGGCTCCAAAATCACTGCAGATGGTGATTGCAGCCATGAAATTAAAAGACACTTGCTCGTAGAGATATTACTTTGCCAACAAAGGTCCATCTAGTCAAGGCTATGGTTTTTCAGTAGTCATGTATGGATGTGAGAGTTGGATTACAAAGAAAGCTGAGCACTGAAGAATTGATGCTTTGAACTGTGGTGTTGGAGAAGACTCTTGAGAGTCCCTTAGACTGCAAAGAGATCCAACCAGTCCATCCTAAAGGAGATCAGTCCTGGGTGTACATTGGAGGGACTGATGCTGAAGCTGAAACTCCAATACTTTGGCCACCTGATGCAGAGAGCTGGCTCATTTGAAAAGACCCTGATGCTGGGAAAGATTGAGGGCAGGAGGAGAAGGGGACGATAGAGGATGAGATGGTTGGATGGCATCACCAATACAAGGGACATGGGTTTTGGTGGCCTCTTGGAGATGGTGATGGACAGGGAGGCCTGGCGTGCTGTGGTTCATGGGGTCGCAAGGAGTCAGACACGACTGAGCGACTGAACTGAAATTCAATTCACTTCCTCAGTCACATTCGCCACATCCCAAGAGCTCAACAGACCCATGTGGCTAGTGGCTACTGTACTGGACAGGACCACACCGTCACAGAACACTGTTACTGCAGAAAGAACCACTAGACAAGGCTAGCCTAAAGCACGGACCCACAACCTTTTTATGGAAAGGGCTATAAAGTAAGAGTTTTGGGTTTTGTGAGCCAACCAAATTACCCACTATAACTACTTAGCACTGCCTTACAGTGTGAAAACAGCCACAGACAATACGCAAATGAATGGGCACTGTTGTGTTCCAATAAAACTTTATTTATAACAATGAAATTTGGTTCATAGAGGAACCATTCCTGATCCAGGGACATCTAACTCCCGGGAGGTCTTAAATTACTGCAGGGCATCTATCCACAGGCATCACAAGTAGTAGCTGTGGACTGACTAAATAAATAATATGTCTAGCATATACCTGGACCTTTATTTATCAGACTATCTCTATATTATCATGATGGATAAAATACAAATCCATTTAAAGCCATTACTGCTTTCAAAGGAGCATATGTCGTTGTATATTATTCTCAAGAAATGAACCATGAAGTTTATCTCTTTTATTATGTTTCTCTAATACAAGTAATACATCTTTGGTTTAGAAAAATGAGAAAACAGAATTTAAAAAATAGGAAAGGAAAAGGGGATTATCTGAGTTCCTACTCAGGAGATTTTTAGCCACTGTTAATAAACACATATATGATTGCTTTGTTTACAGCTATATTCTTCGTATCTAGAACAGTGCTGAATGCATGATAGGTGCTCAATAAATACTTGTCAAATGAAAAAAAAGACTATTACAAAAATAGGAGTGTTCATAAACAGATTTTAGGAATTCTTTAACTTTACTACATTAGTAATGCTGGGTGGATGTAAGAGTTTCCGGCATGATCTATGGTTTTTTGATAGACTATCAAAGGGATCTGTGACCTAAGAAGGTAGAGAACCCCCCCAGTCATTCCGAGGCGTGAACCCACAGGCCTGTACATTTCTGACCATCAATGACTGAACTACCTAGAGAAGCAGGCATTTTCCCCAGGGCAGTCTTCTATAACTAACTGAAGCCATCCATCTGAATTCAAACCATCCCAGGTGGAAGAGCTGCTGGGTTTAAACAGAATTCACTCGAGAAAAATGGGGAAGGAGGTTTTTATGTCTTTTTCTAAGTCTGGAGACAAGGATCCGGCTACAGAGAAACATTTTCTGCAGTCTTCCCAAGAAGTTCAAGCTTTTTTCACCTTCTTGGGGCCCTGTCAGTTCAGGAGGCTCGAGCGTGATCTTAATGAGCTCAGACCATAAGCCGATCCCTGTAAGGACGAGTTAAAGACAGAGGCCCGTCTGAGGACCAGCAGCGAACACGGTTCTTTTATCTCTGGAAGACCCTCCTGGGGATGTTCTCCCAGCGGGTAGGCAGTGAAGACAAAGGCACAGCATCCTGTTAGCTACTGTCAACAATGAAGACTTAACACAGAGAGAGGCGGAAAGTTATCTTCCTCAAAACACTTTGATAATCTGGGGAAATGACTTGAGATTTATAGAAACCCATTTAGAGTTCTCTCAGGCATTCTACCTGCATCTGTTTCATAAGGAAGCAAATTGAGGTTTCTTCTCTGACTCTTCACAATATAGCACCATCAACTCAGTGCCATTAATTGCTAAGAGTAAAGGGCTTTCCGATGCCTAATGAGATCTTTAGGAAGCAGCCTCTTTAGAAGCAGTTCTATTTATAGACCATGCATTTTCCCAGCCTCCCTCTCTGATCAGAGCCTGGGGAGGAGGCAGGAATTTTTTGCTTCTCAGAAAATGATCACCTGCCCCTCCCTGCTTATTCCCCACCTGGAATCCTAAACCAATTATGACATCCTAATCATTTCCAAGAGCAACCACTATGCTGTCACAAAGAGAGGATTACGACTTCAAACCCAGATCCAGCTAAGAGCTAATCATCTGGTTCAGAAACAAAAGGCCCTGTTTGTATGCAAATGGACACAGTTATCAAGAGTCTGCAGAAATAATGACAACTGAAATCTACAATAAACAGATTTACAGCTAAAACGAGATGTGTGCTTCCAAATTTACACACCAAAAAGTGGCAGATGATTCTTTAAAGGGACATTATACCCTGACTCAAAACCACGATGACAAAAATCCCCTAAAATCTAATAGCTGCATCGATCAACAGTGTTAGAAAGCCAACCTGCACCTTAAATGAGACACTGCCGTAAAAAGAATTTGTTCAAGGCAGACGGCTTCTCACACATTAAGTCTGAAACTCAGCTCCCGACCCCCACCCCACCCACTGTCCTTGTGGACAGAGCATTTATCCTGATCATTCTCCGTTCACGGCAGGGCTGATCTTCGTTACTCAGGACACAAACCCTGAAATCATCTCCTTCTCTTGCTCTCACACTTCACATCTGAGCTGTCAGTAAATGTGCCTGGGTCAGAGTACAAAGTCCTCCCCCTCCTCCTCCCCGCCACGCTGCTAACCCAAGCTATTACCATCTGCAACCTGGACTATTGAAATACCCACAGCTCGTCTCTCTGCCTCTGATTTTGCTCTGCCTTCAGGCTGTATCCTATTAAATATAAGTCATATTATATCACTTTGATCGACTCTCCAGTGGCTTCCCTTTCAGGAACCAATGGCCCCAAATAATCTGCCTCCTTCCTACCTCTCTCAAATCATCTCCCATTAAGCTCTCCCTCACTCACTCTCCTCCAAGTTCATGACCTCCAGGGAGTTTCTTGAATACGCCCATGTCCAGACCTCAGGGCCTTTGCACTTGAACTTCTGTCTGGAATGCCCTTCCTCTCATATTCCCATGACTGGCTCTCTCATGCCTCTATTTTCAAAAGCCCCTGCTCACCAAGGCCTTTCCTCACAACCCTTCTCAAAAATCTCCATTTCTGCTCCCATCACAGTATTTCCTATCTCTTGCCACATTATTTTTTTCTACTTAGCACTTATAACCCAGCATACTTCATCATGTATTTATCTTGTGCATCATCTCTGTCTCATAATAAAATGTAAGCTCCAAAAGAACAAGGATTTTTGTTCCTTCTGTTTATGAATGAATCACTGCTCTAGTGCCTGGTACAGTACATGTCACTCGGTGAATACTTGTTGAATGTATGAACTCTGAAAATACAGTAATCAGCACTCCAGTGTTAATTAAAAGTTATAAACAAAATGGAATTGGAAAAAATTAGAAACAACCTAAATGCCTCTGAACATGAAATTGGTCAGATAGGGATGCAGCCATAAACCAATGCACTGTGCAGCCCTTAAAATAATGATGTAGTGTTTATTCACTAATGTGAAAGGATTCCCCCAACAGATTAAGTCAAACAGGAAGACTGCAAAACAGGAAGTACAGTATTATCACAGTGTAAAGTATTATATAAGTATCATGTGTATGCATCACTTCTATTTACTACGAAACTCCATTTGTGCATGTATTTGCACGGATAGATTGATGGTTGACAGATGAGAAAAGAGAGAGAAAGAGATCAAGCGATTATAGTAGAAAAATTTAAGGAGATTTTTTTGCTTTCTTTATTCTTTTTGCATTGGATTTTCTACACTGAGCAGCTTCTAAACAGAATTTTGTAAGGAGAGTTTTCTCTTTTAACATTTACCAAGGGTTAGCTACCTGTGAAGAGCTGACTAGACTTAACACCTCATAACAGCCTTCAAACCATTTCAGTCCAATCTTCCAGAAGCAGACAACAGACTTTTCAGAATTCCAAAGGAAGTCCTAGGCCCTTCCCTGACAACGGAAGCACACGTAAGGAAATGACAAAAGATAAATAGTCAAGCTCATGACTGTTTTGTGAGGAAAGGAGGTCCTCAGAACAAAAATCTCTTGCCTACCTGGCCACACAATCTCACCTGCAGATCTCATTCTTCAAGATCAGATAATTGAGTCTGCCGGCTGCCTCAGGCACACCCAGCACCACGCCTCTGTGCTAGTTACAGCCATGCCTGGAATGCCCTGTCCTTCTGCACTTGCTCGAGTCCCCTTCCTCCATGAAGCTTTCTGACCCTCTCAATCCCACCAACTCACGCTTCCAGGATTTCTAATTGACACCGAGGACATATTCCTCGGCCTTGTTGGTTGTCACGATGATGATTATTGTTAATAACAATATAAACAGCAATGTGTATTGTGCGCCCATGACAGGGCAGATAGGGAAGATACAGAAGATGAACGGCACAGGCTGGTCCCAGGCCTTGGATCATTTTCAGATTTCCAGCCAGCCTGCGCGCTTCGAATTTGATTTCAACCTCGCTGTTTCCCAGCACAACTCAGAGGCTGTTTGCACAATTTAGGAACTCCACAAATAGATGCTGGTGATAACGATGATGAACCCAGGCTGCCTCCAGTGAGTGGGAAATAGCTTTTGCATCTGTTTAAATCCAAGCCCCGCAGGTTCTGGGGCGAGGGCTAAATGCTGGGGCCCGAGCTTCTCCATTCCTGCCTGCACATGAGACCCATCTTGGGAGCAATTTTTTTAATGCTGACAATTAGGCCCCAGACAAGCACATCAGAAACCCCACTGGGGCCTGGGTATCAGTCCTCTTTGAAGCTCTCCAGGTGACCCAGTGGCCAGCAGGGCTGAGAACTATGGCTCTGACCTGAAGGCTATTCAGCCACACATTCTTCCTTTGTGTCCTACTCAGGCCTGGAGCAAAATCACAGGCAGCAGAACCACCATTGAGCGCTGAAAGCCATTTTCAAGCAATCACGGCCCACTGGGGAGGGAAGCCTGAGCAGGCCACAAGTGATGACCAGTGATTGCCTGTGCTCCCCTCTCTGGCGTGGCTTCCTCCTGAAGCCTGATCTTGGTCCTCAGGGCCTCTGACCAGTGCAGTGGAGGTGTGCATGACACCCAATAAATGTCACTTGCCACGGGGGTTAGTGAGGTTTCACAGTTCACACAGGTGGCACCTTCAACACACGAGGGCAGAGATGCTCAAGACCATGGGGCCAACCGCTTCAGGACAGGCATCATGGAAGTGTCTGACCTCCTGGACAGGATAGACAAGAACCACCAGCCCCGTACTGGAGGTGAGTCTGTAGCTGGTCTGGAGATACTCACAGCTATAGATCTGGTCTTGGCTGCCCCGGACACTGAGCCGCACACTGCCAGCCGCACAGGCTTTCAGTGGGTCCTTAGTGGCCAGAAGTTCCTTCCTCTATAGAGACAAGTCATACTCCAACAGACTTCACTTTCTCAAGAATCATGTCCATGGGATGATGTTTCACCACTGACTGTGATGAGGCTTATTCTCAACCAAGGACTCTGAGGGAATCCAAGTGAGCTAAAATGGGAAAGCAAATTGCAAGAAGCCTCTTTGACTCTGGAAGCCTTCCCCTGTAAGAAAGGCTAGTGGCTAACCTCAGAGACAGGGTGCTGCAGCTCAGAGATTAAGAGCAGGAGCTGGACTCAGACCTCCCAGGTCCAAATCCCTTGCTACTTATTAGCTGTGTGACCTCGAGCCAGTTACTTAACCTCTCTGTGCTGTAGTTTCTTTTTCGGCAAAATGGGATGATCCTGGGAATATCTCCATTGTAGATTTGTTTGCGGATTAAATTCAGGGTAAGAGTTGAAGTATTTAACAAATGGAATAGCAATGACATGTTGAATGAGTGAATGAATGAATGCATACATGGCTGGATGAGTGGATAAGGAAAGGATTCCAGGACTCACTCAAGGTGGAGAAGGGTCTAAGGCTCTAGGTACGGGGGCTGCAGGAGACAGGAGTCCAAGGAACCAGAGTGGGATCATCTGGCCTCCGAGGACTGAGGAGACGTACCACCCTTTGAGCTCTCACAAGGCTCAGAAACTGTAAGTCATGTTTCTTCTCTTCCAGAGCTCACTCCAGCCACAGAAGTCATCTGGACTTCTCCAGCTCAAACGCACATGCCTGATAGAGGTCCCTAAACCAACCTAAGAGCCAACATGTGATAAATGCATATGCTCTACTGAGCCGCCAATACTGCCAGTCCTCACATCACTCTTCTAAGTCAGGTTTGCTAGATCCCCAGTGGATGGGGCGGGGGCACTGAGGCACTAGGGTGCTAAGAAACTTGCCTACGATCTCACAGCTAGTGAAAGGAAAAGCATAGAACGCATTCCAAGTGGCCTTTTTTTTTCTTTAATGGACCATTTTAAAAATATCTATTGAATTTGTTACATTGCTTCTGTTTTACGTTCAGGTTTTTTGGCCTCAATACATGTGCGATCAGTTCAGTTCAGTTCAGTTCAGTCGCTCAGTCGTGTCTGACTCTTTGCAACCCCATGAATCGCAACACACCAGGCCTCCCTTTCCATCACCAACTCCCGGAGTTCACTCAGACTCACGTCCATCGAGTCAGTAATGCCATCCAGCCATCTCATCCTCTTTCATCCCCTTCTCCTCCTGCCCTCAATCCCTCCCAGCATCAGAGTCTTTTCCAATGAGTCAACTCTTCGCATGAGGTGGCCAAAGTACTGGAGTTTCAGCTTTAGCATCATTCCTTCCAAAGAAATCCCAGGGTTGATCTCCTTCAGAATGGACTGCTTGGATCTCCTTGCAGTCCAAGGGACTCTCAAGAGTCTTCTCCAACACCACAGTTCAAAGGCATCAATTCTTCAGTGCTCAGCTTTCTTCACAGTCCAACTCTCACATCCATACATGACCACTGGAAAAACCACAGCCTTGGCTGTGCAATATTAGCTCCCTAACCAGGGATCAAGCCCACACCCCACTGCATTGGAAGGTGAAGTCTTAACCACAGACCACCAGGGAAGTCCCTCAAGTGGTCTTTAAATGGGCGTTAAACCCCATTTTTTTGAACCCTGATGGTCAGAAGAGACACACATGGACACAATCAGAAAGACAGTTCTCCCATCCCATTCTTTAGAAGATGGCCCCTCTATGAGACATTTCATCATCAAAAAAAAAAAAAAAAAAAAATGTGTAGTTATCCCTTTTCTTGACAAGATACTAAGCTAAAGTTCAAAGTACTTTGGGGACCAAAGGCTAACCAAATGGGCACCAATACTGCCATTGCCACGTCTTTAGAGGAAGATGAGTCTTCTGTCTGTGGGATCAAGCTACAAAAGACCAGAAGCTTCCGAGAAAAGGCTGTCAGTCTGTCAATGAGGGTCTCTTTTCCTAAAGAAAACCTTATGGGAACCACTACACTGGTGGCCAGGTGCTCAAAAGCCAATTTATTTCTAGAGTGACTCTTCCATGCTCTTGTTCTAAATACAGTAGTCCACTTGGGTCACCATCTCTCTTGATTTTATGCTATTCTTAAACCTTCTGCTTTGTATTTTATCTTCTGGAGATCAGAAAGAATCCCATTTTTAAGTCTTTGACAATTCTCTCCATTACAGTCACCAATTTTTTTTGCAATTGCTTAAAACTTGGTAAAAATTGTTCATTTTTTTTGGCACAGTATATCATATTCAAGCTTGGATCCAAGGTAAGCATTTCTGGCACATATGGTTAAAAAAAAAAAAAAAAGATCTCCTTAACTGAATTAAGACAGCATGGGAGATACACATTCATTTAGCCCATTTTCAAACGTTGCTTTCTAGCAGTTTAACAATATTTGACAGTATTATTCTTAGCACATGTGGTGGAGCTGGTGTGTTGCTCTCTATAAGGTAACAGATACTGCAAAAGCAAGATGAGCTGCGAATCAGATAGACTTAAAGTAGCAAAGTTCCAGATGTCTGCTACAGGCTTCTGAGGGGTAGGCTCAGGTTTGGTTGTAAAACAGTCTGGCAGCATGGAACAGGGCTGAAGAGAGGAGACACATTTTAGTCCCTAATACATTTCTATCTCCCCTTGAGTGACAAGTAGTGGTGCCCTGCTACTACTTGTAATAATAGTGGAGTAGTGCCCCACTCCAAGTGAAAACATTTTAAGCTCAGAGAAAAGAAAGAAAGAAAGTGAAGTCACTCAGTCGTGTCCAGCTCTTTGCGACCCCATGGACTGCAGCCTACCAGGCTCCTCCGTCCATGGGATTCTCCAGGCAAGAATACTGGAGTGGGTTGCCATTTCCTTCTCCAGGGGATCTTCCCAACCCAGGGATCAAACCCAGGTCTCCCACACTGCAGGCAGACGCTTTAACCTCTGAGCCACCAGGGGGTCAGACAAAGCATTTAATCAAATAAATGAAAGCAAGAGAAAGACCTGAATGGTTTAATGAATTGACCCACTTGGGTTTTTCCCTCCACTAAATTAATTCAAGCCAACTTGGATATATGGAAACCCAGCCTTCTTAGTATTAAAATATACAATTATTGATTTTTTCAACCCCATTCCCATCCTCAAAATGGGTTGTAAGGATGACCAGCCATCATTGTACTTTGTTTAGAGACTCAGCATCCAGTACGTTTGTGTCACTCACATAGCGGATGCCACATTGTAGGCTCAATGAATCATCATTGTATGGATGAACAGACGGATAGACAGACAGATGGACATCCTATACCACCCTAGGTTGTGATCATACTACAATCCTAACCAGGTCTGATAAAGCTTATTCAATAAGAGATGCTTTAACTAAAATTAAAAATAAATCTACATCCCTCTCAAGTACATAATTTTTAAAAGCCAAAATCTAATAAGATAATCTTTTGAAAAAATGCTCCTGACACTGCATGCCTGCAGATGCTGCTGCTGAGTGCAGATGCTAGCACAGCCATGTTCCGCAGCTTTTGACAACCCTACACAATCACCACAGTTGCTGTTTTGTTAGTGGCTCAAAATATACCAAGTGCAATTTAATACTTGTTGACTGAAAACAAAGAAGCATAACCTAAAAGTTGAGAATTATACTCTATTTAATGAACAAACTTGAGGACTTAAGTCCAGAAGGTACGCTCTCAGATAACTCAGAGGGAATGTTTAGAAGTGTTAAGGGAGGAGCCAGGATATAGAGGAGTTTTTGTAGAAAAATCTCCAGGTAGTTGGAACATCAAAAGATTACTATTAAAGAAAACCAGATACTTCAGATTAATGAAGTTAGCACTTTTCTAACTACGGGAAGATGCAAGAGTCTGGGCTCACTGAAATCATTCCTTTGATATGCACCTTAACTGTGTAGGCCAGTATCCTTTTTCTCCATCCTGAATCCCTGGGGGAGGGGCGGGGGGAGGGGTGCCATCGGAGGAGGGGGGT
This sequence comes from Bos grunniens, assembly GCF_055505025.1. NCBI lineage: Eukaryota > Metazoa > Chordata > Mammalia > Artiodactyla > Bovidae > Bos > Bos grunniens. Next base: position 15,652,884 of record NC_141168.1, read on the forward strand.
GGCTGCAGTGGCCGATGGCTGCAGCAGCCTTTGATTGCTGATATGGAGGGCAACATTCTTTGTCCACATAGTTTATCACCAATCCTTCACTGCTGGCACCCGCGGACAACTTTTGACTGATCCCTAGACTCTGGTAAAATGCTCTTTTCTACCTCACTCTGAAACAGATCATGAAATAAAATCACTTCTGGGACTGGGTTATGACTCAGGATTTCCAATCAGTTTTGTGCCAAAAGTCTGATTAAAACACATCATCCAAAAACCACACTAGAGACTCTCAATCTTGGCATCTGACCATTCCTGGGCAGACATCCCGGGAATTTCTGCTCCAGGACTAAAGGTCATCTTGGCATTAAAAGTTCCCCCATGTCTCACAGGTGCCAGCAGTTTGTCTCCAGTTCCAGGGCTCTTGCCACCTGCTCTTAGTTGTTCACACTAATTACAAACACAGCCTTAACCTGCCCTTCTTGCCTCCTCATCAGCTGGAAAAGGTCTGCCATTCTCCCTGACATACCTGCAGCCAGGTGGGCAGAGTGGAAAAGGTAGGGTTACACCCACCCAGGGCTTCTCTCTACAATAGCAGGACAGCCTGTCATCTCTCATCTCCCATTCAGAAGGCAGCAACCTCCTACCACTCCTGAAGAGGAAAGAAAAGTCCCCTCCCTGTAGGCAGCTCCAGTAATAGCTGGGCTACTAGACGCTGCTTTTAAATACAATGGCACTTTCCAAAGCATCCACGTCAGCAAGCTAAAACTTCCTCTGTGTGCCTTGCCCACCGATTGCTTTAATAAGAACTTCCGAAGACCAGCTTCCACCAGGACAGTTCAGATAATCCTGAGGGGGGTGGTCTCCAGCACCAGGACAAAGGAGGAAGAGTGGCGAATGCCCACCCATAGCTCCCCATTCCTGTTCCTGGGAGGTTTGGGCATGCATGTATCCACGCACCTTGAGAAGACTGTCACCCAGAACTGGAGGAAACTTTAGAAGATGTCACTTCCAAAAATAAAGTGAAATTGATCGTATCAGCCAGTTTCATAAACACACCAACTTCAGAAATGAGTTTTAAGACCCAAAAGAAATGGTCATCCAGAGAGAGTTAGGAAAAAAGAGCTGATGAATGAGATTGATGCTCTTTACACAGTACTGGCCCAAGGATACAGCCCTGTCTATGAACTTCAAACGTGTAGGATTAGCACCTTTGTCTTCAGCACATGGCAGCAAGCACTAAGTAGGTGCTCAATAAATACTTGCAAATAGCAAGTGTGAATATTCAGGATATGGGGGAGGAAAGTGTATAAGCACAGACACACACACACAGCTATCCAGAAGAAATTCTTCAGGTCTTCCCAGAGTTCAAGACTCCTCCAAAACCACCCTTCTGATTCTCTCACAATCATCAGTCAACTTTCTGATTTAGAATTAGGTGGCCTAAATGTCTTCCTACCTTCCAAGTCACCCTAGAAAAAGGATTAAATACCTCAGTCCCTAAAATGTTTAATTGAATGTTGACTTTATAACCAGTGTTTTAAAGTCTGGTTAACACCAATTTCTTCCTCAGAGAATGCAGTGAGCTGTTACATCAAATTTCTGGATTTGCCAAGCTGAGACCCAGGCTCAGCCTTACTTGCTAGCCAGCCAGTCTCTTTATGTTAATATCCTTCAGTACAAAAGGCATCAAGGCCAAGTGGTGCCTGAATTAGGTTTGGCAGCCTCTGCAGTGTTGCTATTTCTTCCTCTCTCTGGAGTTCAACCATGTGACCACGGGCAAGATTCCACCCTGAGCATCACTCGCACAGCCTCATCAGGGACGATGAGCCAACAACCTGTCGTGAAAAACATGGAGTACGTCTCAGCTGTCAATCAGACATAATCAAGCTCACAAACAAGAAACAGGACACTTTTTTCAATGAGTAAAATTTTGTTTTTACATACTGATGGCAAGGTGGGAGGGACGAACGGGTCAATAAATAATCTTGTAGAGGAAAAAAACTATTATTTTTAAAATAGATTACTGTGATTGAAATAAAGTAAAAGTCCCAGATGACCTTAAATCTCATTCTGCTCTCAAGTGCCAAGTAACTCCTACCAGCCAAGCTCTGTATCAGTTAATAAGGGAAACACAAGGAAAAAATTGTATAGCTCAGGCCTTCAGGAAGCTTATAATTATGTTTGTGTCATAAAACAGGTACACAAAAAGAAATGCATTAATCCACAAATAAGAAATACATATCAGTAAAAGAAAACAATGTCAAAGATCAATAAGTGATTAAATGTAAATGCTGGATATCATGGGCTTCCTAGGTGGCTCAGTGGGTAAAGAATCTGCCTGCCAATGCAGGAGACATAAGTGATGCGGGTTTGATCCCTGGGTTGGGAAGATGCCCTGGAGGAGGGCATGGCAACCCACTCCAGTATTCTTGCCTGGAGAATCCCATGGACAGAGGAGCTTGGCAGTGTACAGGATTGCAAAGAGTTCAACATGACTGAAGTGACTGAGAATGCACGCTGGATATCATTATTGAGATGTTGGAGGGTCAAGATCCTTAAAAAAGCTCAAATATTTATAGGAAGTTTCATGAGAAAAGCAGATCCTAAACTAGACCTTGAAGAAGGGGTAAGATCTGCAAATGGGAGTGTGAAAAGGCCTCCTGGGTAAGGAAGCCAGTACCAGCATGGGTGTGCAGTGGGCTGCCCTTGGCATGTTCTGAGTATACCTTTGGAGGTGTGGATTCAGATTGGCTGGAGCCAGGAGTTCCTCAGTGACAACCTATGCATTACAGACTCTAGGTTGTTCATAAGATAAATTGTTTGCCAAGAGAATGAGGAAACAGTGGCTGACTTTATTTTGGGGGGCTCCAAAATCACTACAGATGGTGATTGCAGCCATGAAATTAAAAGACACTTACTCCTTGGAAGGAAAGTGATGACCAACCTAGACAGCATATTAAAAAGCAGAGACGTTACTTTGTCAACAAAGGTCCATCTAGTCAAGGCTATGGTTTTTCCAGCAGTCATGTATAGATGTGAGATTTGGACTGTAAATAAAACTGAGCACCGAAGAATTGATGCTTTTGAACTGTGGTGTTGGAGAAGTCTCTTGAGAGTCCCTTGGACTGCAAGGTGATCCAACCAGTCCATCCTAAAGGAGATCAGTCCTAGGTGTTCATTGGAAGGGCTGATGTTGAAGTTGAAACTCCAATACTTTGGCCACCTGATGCAAAGGGCTGACTCATTTCAAAAGACCCTGATGCTGGGAAAGATTGAGGGCAGGAGGAGAAGGGGACGACAGCAGATGAGATGGTTGGATGGCATCACCGACTCAATGGACATGGGTTTGAGTGGACTCCAGGAGTTGGTGATGGACAGGGAGGCCTGGTGTGCTGCAGTTCATGGGGTCACAAAGAGTCGGACACGACTGAGTGACTGAACTGAACTGAGAGGATGGGGTGCAGGAAAGCAGTGTTTCCAGGAGATTCATCAGGTAGAGGTGTACAGAAGCAACTGACAGTGATCAGGGTGGCAAGGAGATCAGCACCCAAGAAACAGCAACATTTCAGGTGTAACTGGACCAGAAGGGACTGATTGGAGGGACATTCCAAAAAAAAAAATCGGACCTTGGCAACTGACTGCATGCGTGCGTGTGTGTGTGCTAAGTCATTTCAGTCCTATCTGACTCTTTGAAACCCTATGTACTGTAGCCCACCAGGCTCCTCTGTCCAGACAAGATACTGGAGTGAGTAGCCATGCCCTCCTCCAGGGGATCTTCCTGACCCAGGGATCAAACCCATGTCTCTTACATCTCCTGCATTGGCAGGCAGGTTCTTTACCACTGAGCCACCTAGGAAGCCCCAGCTGACTGGATACGTGCCCCTAAAACAGAACCAACTATCAAGAATGGGCCTTGGCTTTCATGCATGAGGAATATCAGGAAGAAGACTCAAGTGTGGCTGGAGAATGACTCGATGAGCTTGCACCAGACTGAGTCTGAATAATGACTCGATGAGCTTGCACCAGACTGAGTCTGAATAACAATGTGATGTGGGAATAGAAATGGCCAGTGAGCACCTGGTCCATCTTCTGCTACAACTCCACGAGACGACAGTGCAGCCTGGAAATATCTGAATACAGCAGGCAGTTTGGCCATTAGGGTGACCGAGACGTCAGAGGGAGGACGGTGAGCACTGAGGATCAGAAAGAGTATCCGGGAAGAGTGGAAAGAGATGAGAGCCACTGATGCAGACAGCACAGGAGCACCTGCCAAGGCAGAAGGGAAAGCAAGACTGGAGCGGGGCGTGGCGGCCGCAGGAGCAACACCAAGCACTGCTGAGAAGCAGAGGAGGAGGAGGATGCCCAAGAAAGGGACACTGGATCTGAACCAACTGCTCCTCAGAGAGCATCATCTCAGTCAGCTGGTGAACACAGAAGCTAGATCCCAAGGAGCCAGGGAGACACAAGATATGGGGACAGGTATGTGGTGGAAGCAGACAGCTCATACATGTAAACACAGGGTTGCTCACATGATCACGCACACAGCACTGAATGCAAGACAGTAGTGAAGGCAGATACAGCCCCGCGGGAGTCCCATGCCCACCCCATTAGGAGGAATGCTGCCCCGTCTTCAAGAGTAGAGACATCCTGAGAGCCAGGAGCCAGCCTCCTCTCTGACAAGAAAACCAAGAAAAAACAGAAATCCTACAGGAGAAAACCACCCCACGAGGCCAACAGCATGCAAGGCGCAGCCTGGAAAGCTGTCAATCTGAGGACAGAAGCCACACGGCTGCTCTTTCGTCCCTATAAGGTTGATTCCAGCTGGCAGGGGTTAAACATTTCCAAGAAGAGATGAGAGAAGAATCTCCTGGGTTTCCAGGGGAGAAGCTCCAGCTGTTGCTACTACATGAGAGAAAAGTCAGGTGGTGGTGATCCTGCTCTGAAACGGCTGCACCACAGGCAACCAAAACTTTTGGCTTGGTCTGTTTTCACCTCATTGCTCTCGGCTCTCGCTGGCATCATCGTTTCGTGGAAGCTCGAACTGCTTCCTGTCGGCTCCCTGTCAGGAACTGGATTTAAATCAGAGATTTCTGCACTTAATTTCCTTGTCTCATTGGAGGGGCTCTGATGCAACGTGTGCCTCTATGGCTTTCTGAAATTAGACCCTCTCCGCAAAGACACTGGGCTTTCCCAGTGGCGCTAGTGGTAAAGAACCCGCCTGCCAATGCAGGAGGTATAAGTGATGTGGGTTCAATCCCTGGGTCAGGAAGATCCCCTGGAGAAGGAAATGGCAACCCACTCCAGTATTCTTGCCTGGAGAATCCTCTGGACAGAGGAGCCTGGTAGACTAGAGTCCACAGGGTCTCAAAGAGTTGGACACAACTGAAGCGATTTAGCATGCACATGTAGCTACCCAAAGACACATATCAATAATTCAGAAGATACACATGCAGACTTTTCAAAAGAAAAGTATAAAAATAAGTCCAGAAGGCCTGTACTTATCCACCGAAAGCCACTCTGATACTCCTCTTTCAGACTGCCAACTTGCAGAAGGAACTTGTATAATAGCAACATTTTTATCTCTAGAAGGCAGCTGAAGACCCCAGAGGGAAGGCATTTCAGCAGAGGTCAAGGAGCATTTGGAGCCCCAACCATTTGGGGGCATAGAACTTTTTGGAGCAATTGTGTGTGAAATAATCTACTAGTTCTACTAAAGATCCATAATAAAGTCTCCTTGAAAGAAAATGTCTGTGGTTCTTATTCATGTTCACAGGCACTGTGGGGCACTTTCAGCAAAGCTGATAATGAAACTTCGAATGACAATGTCCTGAGCAGGATTCCATTCTATCAGGAGGAGACATACAACCCCGGGGACAGGCATGGGGCACGTGGGCAAGAGTTTCAAGGTGAGCCTGGAGCATGAATGACCTCAGCATCCAGCAGCCTGGAGAGCAGTGGAAAGGAAGCTTCTCTTTTTGGTGAGCTTAGTGGTTGCCAGAAAGAGCACGGTGAGGACAGGGAAAGAAGATATTGTGGTAAGGTCTTCTCTTCTCCTCTCAGCAAACTGGAAACCTTCTTTTCTACTCGATCAAATGCTTGATGCTGCTTCACTTCTGATAATTTTTCTACTGGCTCTGATGCCTCCAAATGGATGAAAAAATAATACTTTAAGTCTTCTCCTTCAAAGATTTACTTTGTTGCTGTTCAGTTGCCAAGTCATGTCTGACTCTTTGTGACCTGATGGAGTGCAGTATGCCAGGCTTCCCTGTCCTTCACCAACTCCCAGAGTCTGTTCAGACTCATGTCCATCGAGTCAGTGATGCCATCCAACCATCTCATCCTCTGCCACCCCCTTCTCCTTTTGCCCTCAATCTTGCCCAGGATATCAGTCTTTTCCAATGAGTCAGCTCTTTGAATCAGGTAGCTAAAGTATTGGAGCTTCAGTTTCAGCATCAATCATTCCAATGAATATTCAGTATTGATTTCCTTTAAGATTTAATAACTAGCCCAAATTTGGATAGCTCTTGCTTGAAGCTTTAGAAAGTCTATCTAAAAAGAACTGACACCCCCCCTCCTTCTGATCAATCTGTTGTGTCTTTCATTAATAAAAACAAAAATACGATAAAGAACTAGCTCTTCCCAATTGAGATCTTTGGGAAGATTTTCTTTAAAAGGTTTCCACCTGCTTTAGGAACTGCGTCTGCCGTGCTATCCGGACCACCAGCGGAGGACTGAAATTCTACGGCTTAGATGGGACTCTATAGGGTCTGCAGGTGCATCTTCTTATGAATGCAAATCGGAGGCAAATTTAGAAACTGTTTTGGAATATGTGACCTTTGGAGACTGAACCTGCAAGCCAAAGACTGTGGTGGTTTAAGAGTCTTTATACTGGAGAAATGTTCAGAAACTTTTGCCTCCCAAATGACCTCTCAGGGCCTGGAAAATATTGAGGGGTTAGGGCTTTATTTCCCAACTCGAAGGACAGCAGGTTCTCTCTCCTATTTTAGCTTTCCTTGGGAAACTAGTACCGACTCATTCTCAGCCACAGGAACATCTTCATGTTGACTCCAAGTTTCTTTCAGAGATGTGAGTCCCTTTCTTCTGAAAGCAGAGCCCAGAAGGAGCTTGCTAACAGAAACCCACTCACTAAGACAGGGAATTCTGGAAGAAAGTAAATTGGGTTTGGGAAGAGGCCGGAGTGGGAAAAGAAGATGAGTGAAGTTTGGATATTTCCAAATTTGCAATAAAGCATCTAACCGTTGAGTAAATATACTCAGTCTGATCCAAAAGAGAGGTCTGGGTTGGAAACACACACTGAGGAGTAGGGTGGTTGGCACATGGGTGGTAAGCGAAAGTGCGGGGGTTGACAAAGTCACCCAGGAAGAGTTTATTAAGTAGCGGGAGAAGAGCTCAACCTTAAGGCAGGGATGGCAGAAGAGCAGAGAAGGCCCCAGTTCAGAAGGGATAAAGAAATCAGTAGAGGATGGTGCCATGGAATCTAAGGGGATCTGGTGCTTTGAAAACCAGGAAACTCAAAAACTGCAGAAGAGGTAAATAAAGGGAAAGTGATTTGACACCTGGCAAGTCCTTGGTGACCATGGCTAGGGTAATGATAGCTTTTAAACTTACTAATTCCTAATCAAAGTCATCCTAGCCCCACCATCAAGAATAAGCATGTCCTAGAGAATTTCCTGGTGATCCAGTGGTTAGAACCCTGTGCTTTCCCTGCTGAGGGTCCCAGTTTGATCCCTGGTCAGGGAACTAAGATCCCAGAAGCTGTGCAGCATGACCAAAAAATAAATAAATAAACAACAAAAGATGCTTGCTCCTTGGAAGAAAAGCTATGACAAACCGAGACAGCGTATTAAAAAGCAGAGACATTATTACTACAAACGTCTGTCTAGTCAAGGCTATGGGTTTTCCAGTAGTTATGTATGGATATGAGAACTGGACCAAAAAAAAAAAAGGCTGAGTGCCAAAGATTGATGCCTTCAAACCACTGTGCTGGAGAAGACTCTTGAGAGTCCCCTGGACTGCAAGGAGATCAAACCAGTCAATCCTAAAGGAAATCAACCCTGAATATTCAATTAGAAGGACTGATGCTGAAGCTGAAGCTCCAATACATTGGCCACCTGATGTGAAAAGCAGATTCATTGGAAAAGACCCTGATGCCAGGAAAGACTGAAGGCAGAAGGGGACGCCAGAAGATGAGATGGTTGGATGGCATCACCGACTCAGTGGACGTGAGTAGGAGCAGGCTCTGGGAGATGGTGAAGGACAGGGAAGCCTAGTGTGCTGTAGTCCATGGGGTCACACAGTCAGACACAACTGAGTGACTGCTGCTGCTAAGTTGCTTCAGTCGTGTCCGACTCTGTGCGACCCCACCGACGGCAGACCATCAGGCTCCCCTGTCCCTGGGATTCTCCAGGCAAGAACACTGGAGTGGGTTGCCATTTCCTTCTCCAATGCATGAAAGTGAAAAGTGAAAGTGAAGTCACTCAGTCATGTCCAACTCTTCGCGACCCGTGGACTGCAGCCCAGCAGGCTCCTCCGTCCATGGGATTCTCCAGGCAGGAGTACTGGAGTGGGGTGCCATCACCTTCTGAACAACAACAAATAACAAACAAAGAATAAGTGTATCTGCCCTTTGTGGTTCTCTTTCTCAACCTCAGCTGTGGGTTGTACTTCAACTGTAAGGACTCTACATCTTTTGAGGACGTGTAACCTGAACTTCAAGGTCCAGCGTCACAGTCTCTCTTCTTCCTCTGAAATTTTAGCTCCACGTGCAGTCACCTTGTGATGACTGCTCAAACCTGGTCCTCATTCTCCCTTAGAGTCTTGTCAAGACTGTCCCACCTCAGACAGTTCCCTTCTCCAGGGGATCTTACCAACCCAGAGATCGAACTCAGGTCTCCCACATTGCAGGCGGATTCTTTACCATCTGAGCCACCAGGGAAGCCCAAGAATACTGGAGTGGGTAGCCTATCCCTTCTCCAGAAGATCTTCCAAACCCAAGAATTAAACAGGGCCTCCAACATTGCAGGCAGACTCTTTACCAGCTGAGCTACCAGGGAAGAGTTTAGAGAGATAGATATTTGCCTATACTTCTTGTGGGCAGTGGCTCAATAATTCCATTTTTCTGACTCAATCCCAAAGAAATGATACAAATAAGATCTATGTGCAACTAAATTAAGTGTAGCATTATTTATAGTAGCAAAAACTTGTAAATTTTATATTCTTCATGTATTGATACTTTAGAGGACTAATACAACATAGATTTTTAATTATATACTCAATATTTTCACATAGATGCAAAAAGGAAAGATAAATATCTTTAATCTATAAAGAACATTTATAAATCAACAATAATTCTATTTTAAAAAGACAAGACATGGATAGACAATTTACATAAAAATAATCATCAACAAATATTTTAAGTTTATCACAAAGCAATGAAAGAAGATAAAATTAAGATCTATCCCTAATTCACCACATTGGAAAATACTTAAGTATATGTAATATAACCATGAGTATATTAAGGATGTGTATATCTATATATATAAGGATGTGTATATCTATATATATATATGGGCTTCCCTGATGGCTCAGAGGTTAAAGCATCTGCCTGGAATGAGGGAGACCCGGGTTCAATCCCTGAGTCGGGAAGATCCCCTGGAGAAGGAAATGGCAACCCACTCCAGTACTCTTGCCTGGAGAATCCCATGGAGGGAGGAGCCTGGTGGGCTGCAGTCCACAGGGTCGCAAAGAGTTGGACACGACTGAGCAACTTCACTCACTCATATATACATGTGTGTGTGTGTGTGTGTGTGTGTGTGTCTGTCTGTCTGTAAATAATAGAAAGACTATAAAAATATACACCAAAATACTAAGAAATAGTCAATTTGGGGTAATGAGATTATTGGTGATTTTTATATTCTCCTTAGTGCTTATCTATTTATTTCCAAACATCTACAACAAATATATATTATGTGTGTAACAAGAAAGATGTTTTAAATTGTTTTCAACAACACACTGGTGAGAAAAGAAAATGTACATCCTATAATGTTAAAGAGCAAAAAGTGGAAATTAAATAAAAAATTTGATCATCTATAATAGATGCATTATAATGCATCTATAATGCATCTACAGGAAAACCAGTGTTAGAAAATACACTATCTTTGAGTAGATATCTCAGTTGTCAGTATAAATTAGAAGTGATTTTTATTTCATTTTTTCTGAATTTTTCATTATTTTATAATGAAAACATATTATTGTTAAAACCATAAATAAAATATGTGAGTTGAATTGATTTACTCTTCCTGTCGGCAAAAATAAAGCCTCTCCTATTTCAAGCTCAAGTTCTGAGTGTCTTTCCTCTATAGGATTAACTTCATCCACTTTCTCGGTCCTCCCCCAGAGCACTTGACAATCAGGATATCTTTGTACCATCTTGTTTTACTTTGGCACTTTGGGTTGATCTGTAATGTCACATCATGGGATGGGTATATGACAGACACGGCCAATTACGATGGAGGCTGGGCATTTAGGGGGCACGGTCCTTATGCCTCTCTGGCCCCAGCTCATCACTGTGTTCTTTGGAGACTGCTGTGGGGTGATGGAGCCTCCCTATGGCTCAGAAGTAAAGAAACCACCTGCCAATGCAGGAGACACGAGACTTGCATGTTCAATCCCTGGGAAGGGAAGACCCCCTGGAGGAGGAAATGGCAACCTACTCCAATATTCTTGCCTGAAAAAATCCCATGGACATAGGAGCCTGGCAGGCTAAGTCCATGGGGTCTCAAAGAACTGGACACAACTGAGCAACTGAGCATGTAGGGCGATGGAGAGACTAAGTGGTGGGGGTTGAGGTCCTGAGCCCCTCCTTCAACTAGAGCAGCTTCACATTTCTCTGTTTTTTTTTTTTAATCTTGGGGTTCCACACAAAATCATGTTTAAAAAAAAGGGCTCTGCTTGTTTAAAAGAATGGTTTAAAAAATACATTCCGACTTTCTCCCAACCTCTCCCAACCCCACCTGTTATCAGTCTGTCTCACCTGACAGTCTGGACTGAAGTCTGAGAAGACAGAATGATTTCTTCAAGCTGGAGTTCTATTTCTTAATAGGCAGATGGAAAAGAAAGGGATTTTAAAACTGGAGAATCTGAGTTTGCATCTTGGTCCTGCCCTTGTCTTACATTTACCTGATGTGTGACCTGGAGAAAGTTATTCACCCTCTTGTTCCCAGTTTCTTCATCTTCAGATGAGGATAAAAGCCAGATTCCCACCACAGAATGTTATAAAGACTCAGATACCGCAAGTGAAAAGTGCTTTATACAAAACATCTGTTGTAAAAGTAAGTTTTTCACAGCAAACATAATCATAGCCTCCACACTTGTATTCATCCATTCAACAAAGATTCACTGATCATCCATTATATACAGGTTTCATGTTCTCGTCAATATGCCCAAACCACAAGACCCTTCTAGGCTGACATTCAACATGTGGATTAAGCGATTAAAGTATGGAAAGCCATTACTCCTGTGCCTAGAATATAGGAAGTTTGTTTCTCCCCCAACCAACATGGGCTGAAAATGAGGTGGCTTCCTGGGTAATAAAGAAGGGACTGACAGCATGTGTTTCTTAGTCCCTATTTATCCCATTTTCTCAGAGAAGGCAATGGCACCCCACTCCAGTACTCTTGCCTGGAAAGTCCCATGGACAGAGGAGCCTGGTAGGCTGCAGTCCATGGGGTCGCGAGGAGTCAGACACGACTGAGCGACTTCACTTTCACTTTTCACTTTCATGCATTGGAGAAGGAAATGGCAACCCACTCCAGTGTTCTTGCCTGGAGAATCCCAGAGACGGGGGAGCCTGGTGGGCTGCTGTCTATGGGGTTGCACAGAGTCGGACATGACTGAAGCGACTTAGCAGCAGCAGTATCCCGTTCTCTAGGAAGGCTAATCTGTGTCCTCAAGAGGAGGGTCAAGAAAGAACACCCCCAACTGAAGCACTCCCCCAGCCTATCACATTCATTACTCAGGGACCCTGCGACCAAGAACTGCCCCTGAAAGTCTGGATTCTGGCACATGTGTGCGCTGATACCATCTGCCTGATGGGAACTTCCTGTTGGGCTGGCGGCAGGGGCTACAAGAGGGGGGTACCACTGAGGACTGAGGAGGAAGGGATCTGAGGGATCCCAGGACTGAGTGAGAGCCCCAGGGCCAGAATCCCCCTTCTAGGCTGCCCTCCTCTGCTACCTGGGATACTGGGTTACACTCATGGACCAGCACCTTTGATATACTGCCTATGGGACAAACTCTTACAAGAATCACTTATTATGTAAGTAATACTTAAACTTGCTAAATCAATCCACCTTATCCTTTTAAAATTAAAAAAATGTTGTCCTCTTTAATGGAGGAAAATATTATTTCAATACTTAGCTAGGCTGCAGACCAATCATTATCTTTAGAACCAAGTAGCTGTGAAATGGGCTTCCCTGGTGATTCAGATGGTAAAGAATCTGCCTGCAAGGCAGGAGACCCAGGTTCTAACCTTGGGTCAGGAACATTCCCTGGAGAAGGGAATGGCTACCCACTCCAGTATTCTTTCCTGGAGAATTCCACGGACAGAGGAGCCTGGTGGGCTGCAGTCCATGGGATTGCAAAGAGTCGGACACGACTGAGTGACTAACACTACTAGATATAAAATGGTACCAACATCCTCAACCAATCAGTATCTAAAAGGAAAGAGATCTGTATTTTGTATGCTTAACATGTTGTGAAGAGCTGCTGGGTTCAAGAAGCAAAATGAGATAAGGCCACTATGCTTAAGAAGATCCATATAGGAAACAAATTGCCAGTTCAGGTTCGATACAGGATGCTTGGGGCTGGTGCACTGGGATGACCAGGAGGGATTAGGGATCGTATGGGGAGGGAGGTGGGAGGAGGGGTTCAGGATGGGGAACACATGTACGCCTGTGGCGGATTCATGTTGATGTGTGGCAGAACCAATACAATATTGTAAAGTAACTAGCCTCCAATTAAAATAAATAAATTTAAATTAAAAAAAAGAAGATCCTAATTCATCTGGGAGATGACAAGCAATCATCACCAACACTCAGGAGTGTAACTGAGTGAACTGTGTGGTATTGGCCATATATTCTGTAGAAGTTTGGATAAAAACAAGAGCAGCATCAGTGTGAAGTGAAGAAGTCAAGAAATGCTTCCAGAAAGAAGAGGAAATTGATCTATGGCTTGAAGGCTAAACAGCAGGATGCTGGCATGAATATGGTTTACTTTGGGAAGACCAGAGCCTGGAGTGACTGCTTTTTTTAAAGAGAGGGATGGCACAAAGATAGTAAGAAAAGATGACACTTGTGGGGGCAGACAGGTGGACTGGAATAGGCCGAATTAAGGAGACCAGAAGGATGAGAAATAAAACAAGCCCTCAGGGTTAAGAGTACCCCATGAACTTCTGCCACTAACCTCTTCCTAGTTAAAGCTGGTCATATTGATAAACTTGCAGGAATGAATTATATTAATATTTGTTTTTTTAAAGCTAATTAAGAAAGACGTACTCATATCATATTGGGGTACCTCTTCAAAATACAGAACTTTCCTTCCTGCTGCTCATAGCAGGAACCTGGATTATTAACACAGCCTCAAAGATGTATCCAACCTCTCCTTCCCCTCACACAAAGGGCATTCCCTCCATAAAGTTCCCTCCCACTGATCTAAGGAGTACAGATAATTACTAAACGTGGCTCAGTGGTAAAGAATGTACCTGCTAATGCAGGCGACTCGAGTTCAATCCCCGAGTTGGGAAGATCTCCTGGAGAAGTGAATGGCAACCCACTCCAGTATTCTTGCCTGGGAAATCCCATGGTCAGAGGAGCCTGGCAGGCTACAGTCCATGGGGTCACAAGAGTCAGACATGACTGAGCACACACCCATGCATGCTTGGCATCTTTATTTTTTCCTAATTTGGTTGGGCTTATCTAGCCATTTAACTAGAAGGGGTAGGCTACATTAAAGACATCAGTCTTTCAAGAATCCAGAATATGAATTCAAGCCTATTAATTTCCGCTCAACATACCAAACACAGCCAGCACCTGCTATGTAGAAGGTACTTGCTGGATGCTACCGAGGAGCAGCTGTGAACTGGCAAATAGATGGAAAAACAATGAAAACAGCGACAGACTTTACTTTCTTGGGCTCCAAAATCTCTGCAGATGGTGACTGCAGTCATGAAATTAAAAGACACTTGCTCCTTGGAAGAAAAGCAATGACCAACCTAGATAGCATATTAAAAAGCAGAGACATGACTTTACCGACAAAGGTCCATATAGTCAAAGCTATGGTTTTTCTAGTAGTTATGTATGGATATGAGAATGGGACAAAAAAAAAAAAAAAAGGCTGAGTGCCAAAGAACTGATGCCTTCAAACTGTGGTGCTAGAGAAGACTATTGAGAGTCCTTGGGACTGAAAGATCAAATCAATCAGTCCTAAAGGAAATCAACCCTAAATATTCATTGGAAGGACTGACGCTGAAGCTGAAACCCCAATACTTTGGCCACCTGATGGGAAGAACTTACTCATTGGAAAAGTCCCTGATGCTGGGAAAGATTGAAGGCAGGAGGAGAAGGGGATGACAGAGGATGAGATGGTTGGATGGCATCACCGACTCAATGGACATGAGTTTGAGCAAGCTCTGGGAGCTGGTGACTGACAGGGAAGCCTGGCATGGTGCCGTCCATGGCTGCAAAGAGTCAGACATGACTGAGCAACTGAGCTGAACAGAAGATACGGGCTTCCCCGGTGGCTCAGTTGTAAAGAATCCACCTGCAATGCAGGAGTCACAGGAGACGAAGTTTTGATTCCTGGGTTGGGAAGATCCCCTGGAGGAGGGCATGGCAACCCACTCCAATATTCTTGCCTGGAGAATCCCATGGACAGAGGAGCCTGGTGGGCTACAGTCCATGGGGTCGAAAAGTGTCAGACTTGACTGAAGCAACTTAGCATGCACACAGAGGCTATAGACCTGGAGGATAGTCCATGGACTCAAGGTTCTTCCAAGAAATCAGAGAGGATAACCCAAGCACACACATGTCTACAGCAGCTGGCAGAATACAAGGAGTTGGATGAGAGAGAAGCAGAAACAAAAGAGCCCATTTAACAGGAGAGCACCATGGAACATAGCAAGGAGGACAGGGCACCTATTATAAACCTCAGGATATGAGTAAAATTCAGACGTGGAGAGGTGTAAAGGGAGCAGAGTCTTGTCAGACATAACAGAAGGAGAAAAGGCACAGGAGAGGGAAAGCACAGGGCATGCCCTGCAATAGCAAGAGATGCATTTACTAGAACAAAAGGACCTGCTCCCTGGGTGGTTATGAGAGCTAAAGGACTATATACATAAAGCACAGAAGGTACCTAGAACGGCACTCAGCACACCGTGTTCTGTGACCACTGGCTGCTCCTATATTGCTGCTGCTTTACTCCTAGTAGTAGTATTAGTACTACTGGTAGTATTACTACTATTGCTACTGCTCTCCCTGTTTTCAGTGTAGGGAAGTGATGGCAGAGCACAAGACCAGAAAGTGACTTGGGGTCACACCATGGAAAGCTCCAAATGCCACAGACCATAAAAGATGTTTGCCCCAGCTGATGTGATCTGATTTTTACTTTGGGATAGTAATCTGGCAATAGTACAGGACTGAGTGGAGTGCAAAGAAACATTTGGTGGGGGGAGGGTTGGGGACAAAAGGAGAGAGGAGGCATGGGGGCGGGGGGAGCACAGGGCACACAGAGCCAATGGAGCAAATTCACTGCCATTTTCTCAAAAGAACAACAGGACTGGTTACAAAAGATGGAGCTCTTCCATCCTGTGACAACTCTGCCTGCCCACCTCCAGTCACCACTTTCTATTCTCCTCTACCTCCATCTTGACTCACCAATACAGGGTATGAAAGATCTGCAAAGCAGGAAGAGAAAGAGGAGAAACATGTGGCGCTCTTAGAAATGGAATCAATTAACAACCCTATAATGTTGCTCACTGGTATTCTGAACTAACGTTGGTTACCTTAAATCCTAGACATTCAGCTCCTGCAATGAACACTAGTCCCTAAGCAGCTATAAGCTGCCAAAAGAATGTGGACAATTGAATCCAAAAACCTGACTGGAATCTTGCTTCTACTAACTTACTGGCTTTGTGATCAGACAAGCCACCAAACCTCTCTGAGCCTCTTTTCTATAACCTGTAAAATGGAGACCATGATATCCATTACCTCTTAGGTTATTGTAAAAGTTATTCAGCACACTCAATATGAAGCCTGGCATATGAAAAATAATAGCTTTTATCTATTATTATTAAAAGAGATCTTGTTAATAAATACTCGTTGCTTTTCTTCCTGCTGTTTTGGGAAGAACATCACATTTTCTCACAGTCACGCTTTCAGTGTCTTTGCCTGCCTTAGGTGGTTCAATTCAGTTGCTCAGCTGTGTCTGACTCTGCAACCCCATGGACTGCAGCACAACAGGCTTCCCTGTCCATCACCACCTCCTGGAGTTTGCTCAAACTCACATCCATCAAGTCAGTGATGCCATCCGGCCATCTCATTCTCTGTCGTCCCCTTCTCCTGCCCTCAATCTTTCCCAGCATCAGGGTCTTTTCCAATGAGTCAGCTCTTCGCATCAGATGGCCAAATTATTGGAGCCTCAGCTTTAGCATCAGTCCTTCCAAAGAACATCCAGGACTGATTTCCTTTAGGCTGGACTTGTTTGATCTCCTTGCAGTCCAAGGGTCTCTCAAGAGTCTTCTCCAACACCACAGTTCAAAAGCCTCAATTCTTCAGCACTCAGCTTTCTTTATAGTCCAACTCTCACATCCATACATAACTACTGGAAAAACCACAGCTTTGACTATATGCATCTTTGTCAGTAAAGCAATGTCTCTGCTTTTTAATATGCTGTCTAGGTTTGTCATAGCTTTTCTTTCAAGGAGCAAGCGTGTCTTAATTTCATGGCTGCAGTTACCATTTGAAGTGATTTTGGAGTCCAAGAAAATAAAGGCATTAGGTGGTAGGGACTGGTGGAAGCAAAAATCATAGTCATTGATCCAGAAGATCTCTCTCCACCAAAGCCTGGAGACATGTCTGGCATCCTGGGAAAAACATCAGCACGGTCACTTGGAGCCTATTAGTCAATCACGATTGAGGGTGATGTTCATGGCAAGGTCCAGATACTCAGCTCACTGGGTATGAGAAGGCCATCTCCAGAGGATGGGTCCTTCCTGGAGAGCAGGGCACTGCGTTTTCCTATGTACCAGGCTTCTCCAGCAGGCATCTCACCAGAACGGGACCTGGATAGGTTCTGAATCTGCCCTTAATTGAATGACAAAGCTGATCCTTACCCATCACAGCTATTCATGGAAGATGCTACAAACATGGTATCTGGCCCTGTATCTTCCGGAGGCTACAAGAATTCTGCTAACGTAGGTGATAACTCCAGCGAGACACATTTCCAATCTCGCCGAAGAGCTACAAGGTCACATGACTGGAGAGGAGGCGGGGTCGCGATCAGCCAAGACAAGCTAACACCTCCACAATGTTGCATATATCGGAAGAGCAGCCTGGCCCCGGGTGGGAAGGGACAGTACTGAATAAAGATGTGATACCTCGAGGAAGAACCAAGCTGCAAATTGGTTAGCCATGTAAATGGCCAAATTACCCAAGACATAATTAGGGCAACATTTTTCCCCCTGGAACTCCTATATGTGAATTAATGGACCCTTCTCAGTGAGCCAAGCTAGCACTAATAGCATTTTCCTTCCCTCAGACCATTTACATCATTAATCCCTTTTCCGAGCTGGCATTTGTGTTTGCGTCTTCCACGCCCAGAGGTCAAGTCTCTATCAGGCAGCCTTTTGCTCTCTGGCACATAAGAATGGTGGGCATCTGTCAGGACACAGATAAACTTGTCTGGTTTTATTTACACGATGTTCCCAGAGAGAGAGCCAGGACTAAGTGAAGGGGTGCTGGGCTAGGACAGTAAGGGAGACTCCTTGGTGCCTTGCAGCCTTCCAGGACTGTATGTGTGTCTCTGTGTTGTAAAATATTCCCAAACTGAACTATTTTAATCATTTTTAAGTACACAGTTCACTTTGACCACCTGATGCCAAGAGCCAACTCATTGGAAAGACCCTGATGCTAGGAAAGACTGAAGGCAAAAGGAGAAGGGGGCGGCAGAGGCTGAGATGATTAGATGGCATCACTGACTCAATGGATGTGAGTTTGAGCAATCTCAGGGAGATAGTGAAGGACAGGGGAGCCTGGCATGTGCTACAGTCCATGAGGGTCATGAAGAGTCGGACAAGACTTAGCAACTGAACGGCAGCAACAACAACAGTTCAGTGGCATTAGGTACACTCCCATGCTTATGCAACCATCACCACCACCCATCTACAGAATTTTTGCATCTTTCCAAACTGAGACGCCACAACCATTAAATACTAACTCCCCATTCCCTATTCCCCGAGGCCCTGGCAACTGCAATTATCCTTTCTGTCTGTGAAATGTGATTCCTCTAAGCACCTCACATAAGTGGAGTCACACAACACTTGTCCTTTTGGGTCACTATGTTTTCAAGATTCATCCGTGCTGTTGCATGTGTCAGAACTTCCTTCCTTTTTAAGGCTGAATATTTCATTGTCTGTATAGGCCACATTTTAAAAAATCTAGTCATCTGAATTTTTGTATCTTTAAACTACTGACTAGCAATTATGAAACTTGGTTTTCATTGTGATAAAATACATGTAAACCATTCAATCATTTGAAAATATACAGTTCAGTGGCATTAAGTGCATTCATGTTGTTGGGCAACCATCACCCCATCCATCCCCAGAACTTTCTCATCTTCCCAAACTGGAACTCCATACCCATTAAAGAACAACCCCCCAAGTCCCCCTCCTCTCAGCCTCTAGCAAGCACGCCTGCTATGACCCTTGACCATACCCAGCCTTGGCTTCTTCTGAAAAATGGACACTGTGATCACAGCCCTTGGACCTGCGAACTGTTTCAGTGCCAACTGAGTCTTTCCTATTTGGCCCAGGCCCCTCCGTCACCTCCTCAAGTTAGTTCTCTTTCTGGGCTGGTGCTTACAGCCAACTCTGGGGTAGCTGGACTGGGGAGACTTCTGGGAACACACACAGGTCCTGCCTGCCAAGGGAGAAGGGGGCCAACGCTCCCCACATGGCAAGGAGAGGAGTTGTTCTACCCTTAATAGGCACCTATGAAACATTTCTCTTGGTATAATTAACCTCATTGAGCTGGAGCTTGGGAAACCAAGCACAATACTAACAATCTAAATGTAAGTGCCCATTTGCTATTGTTTTTTCTTTCATTGCAACCTTTCTGGACATAAACAAAAGAAGAGAAAGTGTTGCTGGTTTAGATTACTCACTGCTATCGCCTATAAGAGAAAAAGAATGACAAATATCACCCACCCATCCGTGAAACACAAGTATGTGAAACTACCATCTCCTTGAAGGAGAGAGAAATAAATCCCTATTCAAATGAGAAAAATCTCACTTTTGGCAGCAGAGCCAGTTTCAACTTTATATATATTGTGCGTGTTTATTAGAATTTAACAAAGAAGAGAAATTTCACGTAATTAGTCACCGGAGGATACCCACACAACCCCATAAATGTAAGAGAGGCATATTGACAGTGGCATAAAAGGAAGCGCTAATTAAATTCCAATTTCCTCCAAATACTGCCAGATCATTCAGGTATAAGCTCACTTCCTGGGTTGTTGAGCATTTACTCAAATGAGCCCAGATTCCAGATTCATGGTACTGCGAAACACAGAGCAATCTGGAGCAAAGCCTCTCGTGAGCACAATGACGTGTCCTCCAGGCGGGCTGCGCTTTGCACAGCCTAGAAGAGTACAGTGGAGTCAGAGAGATGGGGAAGGAGGTTTAGTCAAGGGAAGCGACGGGAACCGCTGAGGAATCTTCTAGAAACACAGAAATGTTAAGTCAAGTTAGGAGCTGTGGGTTGGGAAAGACATAAAATGAAGGAGAAAGGTAAAAGGAGATAGAGAGAGGAAGAGAAAAGAGGAAAGGAGAATGGCCGCGGGGGCTGGTGGGGGTTGGACAGGGCGGGGGGTGTGGGGAATGCTCACAGAGACAGAGCACTGGGCTCTGCCATCCTGGGCAGTTCAAAAACCTGGTCAGTGTTGGGAATAACAGCTTCTCCCCACCATCTTCAGCTTGTCACTTAGCATCTAGCCTTGAAAGTGAAAGTGTTAGTCACTCAGTTGTGTCCAACTCTTTGTGACCCCATGAATTGAGTCAAAAATGGGGAAGGATCCAAGAAGCTAAGAGAAAGCCGAAGAAAGAGAAGAAGGTGTCCAAGTTCCTGGAAAGAAGGAACACAAATTCTCACTCTCCTGATACTTCGGAGACAAGGTGCAGGTGGGGCATGAAGGTGGCCGGACTGTTGCTCCAGTGGACCAGGTGGGTGGCCCCTTTTCCCTCGGTGTTTCTCATCCACTCTCCCATGCTGAGCTCTGCCAAATGACACAGCCTTTCTTCCGGCAGCCCACCACCGCTGCATGAGGCGATATGAGACCCCTGAGGATGTGCCCTGAGGGTAGCTAAACAGAACCAGAAGGGACCATGTGCCATTCCATGGGTTTGTGACAGAGGCAGCAGCCTCCCACCCTGCCAGGTGAGGCGGATGAGGGCAGAAACAGAAGCCCAGGTCATGAGACCCTGATCAGCAAGAGAAAGGACATCTGAAAGGGAGCGGCCACCATATCGATCCTCCTCCCTGAGGAATTACAGTCTGACTTTCACGTGAAATCTGCCCAATATTGACAGCGAATTTAAAAACAAACCAGAGAAGGCACTATCTCAGACCACCTAGAACTGTTGCCAGGATCCCAGATTTTGGATCTCCAAGTGCGTGACCAGGAAAAGGGACAGAAGAGAGGACAATCCCACTTCCCGCCACCAGCAGAGAATCAAAGGGAGACCAGGTGGGGTCTTCCAATCCTGCTTAGAACAGGGAGTCAAGGAGCTCAGAGGAGAAAGGACCCAGGGAGCTCGGAAGGAAGGACCCAGGCCTGGCCTGGCCAGGGGAGCCTGGGAGAAGGGGAGCCTCGGAAAAGAGAATCCCTGAAGACCCCGAGGGGAGCCTGGGCTCCTGGAAGGTATCACTTCAGCTCTGCCTCAGGAGCTGCCTTGGGTGCCAACAGGAACATTCTGGAAGCCTGTCAGTGGAGCAGGAAATGTCAAAGACCCAGTAAGGAAACCAGCTTTCTCTCTCAGAGGAAAGAGCCATTGGTAAGCCTTCTTCTCTCAAACACCATCCTCGCCTCTCTTTCCCAACCAGGTCTGTTCCAGTAAACTCTCTCACTGACTCCTCCCCTAAACAGGTTCCTACTCCCGCAGACAAAACCCCACATATTCCTACAAAACTCAGGTAAGCGTGTTAGCCAGGTGGTCGGGTAGGTGGGGAAAGGAATGGCAGAGGGGTCAGCATATCAGCAGCACAGTGAGTTCTCTCGCCACTTCTTTCTCATCTGTACTCTTGCAAGCGACCAGAGTTACTAAGCCATTCTCATTGACCTTTGGGGGAAAATGAGACTTCTAAAACTGGTACATGGCTTACACATCAGCAAATGGATGCTGCCCAAGAGCTTCTAAGGATGTGATTCTCTTTTCACCATATTTACTTCATAGAACCTTTGTCTCCAATAGTACGAGAAAAGCTTATTTCATCCCAGCTCCTAGTCTGATGACATAAACCCCAAATTACTGGAATAAGAACTACTGTGGGACGGGGTGGGGGTGGGGGGGTCTTCCCTGAGGCTCAGTGGTAAAGAATCTGCCTGCCAATGCAGGAGGTACACGATCAATCCCTGATCTGAGAAGATCCCACACGCAGCAGAGCAACTAAGTCCACGCACCACAATATAGAGAAAAGCCCACACAGCAACGAAGACCCAGCACAGCCAAAAATAAATTCAAAAAATTATTTTAAAAAAGACCTATTGGAGGTTGGGCTCCCCCGGTGGTCGGACAGTAAAGAATCCGCCTGCAATGCAAGAGACCCAGGTTCGATCCCTGGGTTGAGAAGATCCCCTGGAGAAGGGAATGGTTACCCACTTTAGTATTCTTGCCTGAAATTCAAGAAGCTTAAAAATAAAATCCAAGAAAGTTCTACCCAAATTTCGTCTGTATATATTATGACCCACAATCTCTCTTTTCTGCTTTGATGCTCTCTTAGTTTAGTATTAGTTGCTCAGTTGGGTCCAACTCCTTGTGACCCCATGGACTGTAGCCCATCAGGCTCCTCTGCCCATGGGGTTTTCCAAACAATACTGGAGTGGGTTGCCATTCCCTTCTCCAGACAGAATGCTCTCTTAGAGTTCTTAGTAAAGTGACGTTTCATAAAGATAGGCAGGCCCAGCCTTGGGTTTCAAAGACAGGAAGAGGACAGTGCAGTGTGCTATGGGGAGCATCACAGACTCCTTGTCCCCTGACATCACTCCACATTCCCTGGCTGCTCACAGTCCACCAGTATGGACTCATTCCTTTATTAAGGGGAAGTTAAGAGTAGGGGGCTTTAGGAATGGATCATCTGGGCTCAGCTTCTCAGCAGCTACATCACTTAAGCTCTCAGCTTATTAGGAAAGGTCCCGGGTCCTACTCCACAGTCTTGTTCTGCAGATAAGATACGACAATGTATGAAGCCCATGGACAAGGTCATTATAACAATGCCAAGTACCATTCATTTTTTAAGCCAGTAATTCCCGACGCCCCTAGTGATAAACTGTGCTGGGCCTGTAGACGGTGAGAATCCGATCAGGCTGAGAACTGCCACTTTTCAGCTTTCTCTCTCCAGAACAATGCGAGCCACCCACACAGCAGGAATGCATCCACTAATGAAATGACTTCGCTTCAAGACTGGAGAGACCCTGCAGCATCCTGACAAGGCTGGAGGGGTGAGATATGCAAGACCCACTCAGAAGAAAACAAAACAGGGGGTGGGACGCAGCCCAGAGGAAATACACTTTTAAGTCTGCCAGATTGGCCTATATTGATACAAGATGTACCACTGAGTGCAGGCCATCAGGATCTTTCTGTGAATCTAAAATGATCTCATAATAATAAATTAAAAAAAAAAAGAGCGAGAAGAAGAAGAAGTCAATCAGAAGCCCAGGTCCCCAAGACCATGGAAATGAATCTGGTGCCATCAGTAAGCTGGCTCCCTCGCCATCCTCACTCTGGGCCAGGCTTCCCAACAGCAGGAACCTTTTTTTTTTTTTCCATCTCTGCATCCCCAGCAGATTAGGGCTTTGCCTGGCATGCCTCAGACTCACAGTAAATGTTACATCAACGCATAAAAGGATTAATCCTCTTTCCCGAGCCCCGAGCCCCTGAAGGCTAGCTGAAAGCACTCCTTCCCCTTTGGCTCCAGCACAAATGCTTAGGGTTTTGCTGCATTTCATTTTTTTCTGTGTCTTTGGAAACCTCAACAAGAAGAGACACGTGTGCACTGCTGGCAGCTGCAGATGCCCAGCCAGCAAAGGTTAACGGGAATGCAAACCAGCTGCCATTAGCATCAGGAGGTTAATGGCAACAGGGCTGCGGCTGGACCACCTTCAGGTCTCTAGAAATGTGGGACAAAGGTGAGCCACACTTCCGGGCTGGTATTCCCTCTCTGCTCTTCCACCCGCCTCCGGGTTGCCGGCCAAAATACCCACTTTAATTTCATTCCCTGCTCTTGGCCATGTGCTCTGTGAATTTCCTCTTTTGACAAAAGATAAAGTGAATGAGCAGAGGAATTGGCCCCCTACAGAAACCAAAGGCGAGGCCAAGTCTGTTTGCTAAAACACTCCCTGCTCACCAACCACAGCTTGACAGTCACCTCCTTCTTCTGCCTCATAATAATCATCCTCAGGCATCTGGGACTTGCGAGACCCCGAGCTAAATGTAGTCACAAATAAAGAGACAAGACATCCCCTCTGGGGGCATCCAGCAGGCTCAGCCACAGTGGCTGCCCAAACCAGCCTGGAGAAATGAAATCGCGGATGGCACCTGCTAGATCCGAGGTTCCGGGCAGCACGTACAGTCTGCTCACAGTGCTGTTCTAGATGGCCTCTTTCCTTTCATCTCTGCACCTTTCCAAGCCGCATGTGTGCGTGTGTGCACATGTGTGTCTGTGTGTGTGTGTTCAGTCACTCAGTAGTGTTGGACTCTTTGCGACCCCATGGACTGTAACCCATTGGGCTCCTCTGTCCATGGCATTTCCCAGGCAAGAATACCGGAGAGTGTTGTCATTTCCTGCTCCAAGGGATCTTCCTGACCCAGGGATCGAACCTACCTCTTCATTTGCAGGTGGAGTTTTTTTGTTTTTTTTTTTTTTAACCACTGAGCCACCTGGGAAGCCCCCAGGCTGCATACCTACACTCTAATTCCCCTAACTGTGCTAGGGGCTACCCAAGATTCACTCCACAAAGCCCAAGATCTCCCCACCCCCATCTCCCTCTGGAATCCGGATGCTTTCATCCACGTCCAATAGCAAAATAAGCATGCATGTGTAGACACCCATCACATCCGAAGCCAGCTCCCAGGGAGGGAGGCAGCTCTCTCAGCCCTGGGCGGGACTCCACTAAAGGCAAGGACACATCTCAGCACATCATCCCATCCTATGTCAGGGACAGCAGGCCCCAAACAATCCCTCTCTCTAGAAGGATGTGCATGCCTGCTAAGTCACTTCAGTCTAGAGGGATAAAAACTGCCAAATTCTATGGGCAAGCAGAGTATCATTGAGTTGTATTTGAATGAAAAGGGCCCATGTCTGAGCGATGTCTGTTCACAGGTGACTGGCCTGCAGCCTGGCAAAGGCATGCTCACCAGGATTTTGCAGGAGATTCTAATTCTCTCCAGAAGAAAAATGAGGGTAAAATGCACAACGGTCAGGACTTATTTTCTTTGTTCTCTTCTCCATATTCTCCAAAGGAGCCTGCTTCCCCAGTGGGCAAGGGGTTTGAAAGCCTCTGTCTTCCCAGAAACCAAGCAGGTCCCTTCTGGGCCAGGCTGGGAGCTGAGGGTGCTGGGCCTACAGAGAAGGAACGCCCATCTCAGCTCCTCTCCCCACTTACAGGGTGTTTAACTGAGAGTCTTCATTGATGTTTTTTGAAAAATAACAGGAGAAAAGGGGATGCACATCCTGAGTCTGAGTTGGTCTCTTTTTTCTCTTTAGCTTTATTTTTTATTGAGATAACATTGGTGTATAACAATATGTAAGTTTCACCACGACATTTCTACTTCTGTATACCCTACGGCCAGCTCACCAAAAATTTAGTTTCCATCCATCACCATATGCACTTCACCCTTCTCCTGTGGTAACTACCACTCTGCATCTCTGTGTTTGTTTTTGTTCAGCAGTTGTTTCATTTTTCAACTGCCTCTTTTCTCTCTGTTACACATGTCTAAGCACAAGGACGTGTAATCACGTGCCAGACAGGCCTGTGAGGACCAGAGGCTGATAGAGACGGGGGTCCTGCTGCCTCTGGCCTTGGTGCTGAGATCCTGCGCCTTGGAAAAAGCCAAGGTCCCCTTCAGAAGAACCATGTTCCCTTTCATGGGTTCAAGTAGCTGAGGTCAGCAGGGGTGGGAGGGGGCCCGAGGGACTGGAAACTATACCTGTATTACTATTAATCACTGCAATTAATTTTGTAAACCACTCGAGCAGTTTCCCAATTATTCCTCTCTATAGCAACTTCTTTGGTCTTTATAGCACCCTGGGGTGGGCAAGAACCATCACTCAGCGGACAGAGAGAAACAAACTCGACCAGGGCTGCTGAACTACCAAGCGGCAAGCTCGGGATTCAGCCCCAGGGTGCCTGATCCCCGTTTTCTGTCATTCACATCACCACCCTCAGCCTCCTTCTGCTGACCTCAGAAGTTCAGAGGGCAGAAATGTCAAACAGAAGAACATGAGGTGCTCTCCTTTGCTTCTTTCCAAATCAAAAGTTCAAGAAGAAAGTAACCACATGATGACCTCATACCCTCTTGGATTTCTTACAGTTGTGATGAAAAAAATGAGATCTGTTATTGTCATTCATAAAGACTCTACTCGCTGTGTATATGCCAGGCATGGTGCCAGCCACAGGTAGGTAACCTTGACAAGTGTTACACAGGAAACCTCTCTGCTGTTAACAACTAAAGCTCCCTCTTCTCCTCTCCAAAGGCAAATTAAAGAGATGCAAAGAGAACCTTTGCTGTTCATTACACCAAACACCACCAAGCAGGTCACAGGAAATGTTTACCAGGACTGAGTCCAGTAAAGGCACCCTGCTGGTCTCTCCCACAGTCTCACCTTTTTTCCTTCCTTCCCATTCCACCATTGGCACCCACCCTCTTTGCCACTTCACCCTCATAATTATGGGGTTGCAGATGCACTTGTGGTAGATAAGCTCATTAGTACTTCCATCTCCAAAGGTAATTTTTTTGCCGGTGTGGGGAGCGGAAAAAATCCAAGATAGTCAGCAGTCTTAGAGGCAAAGGAGATTGTTTTGAATGAAAGAACCGACAAAGACCTTGACTCCTAGTGAGCTTTGGGCCTCCTGGGAGGGCAACAGGGAAACACCGGGAAAATGCTCACAGGCCATGCCTAAGTAATGCCCAGGAGTCCAGCCGGGTCCTCTTCCGGTGGTCCTGGTGGTCCCCAGTCAGGTGGGTTGAGGTGCAGTCTGCTTAGGATTCAGACTTCAGTTTGGGATCTCTGAGGCCATTCAAGTTTAAATCTCCCCCAAATCCTATATGAGTCCTCCTCTCCAGATTAGAGTGATGTGGACTCTCCCCAGATCTGTCTGTAAAAATAGAATGATCTCCAGGACAGAGGTGGGTCCACAGATCCCTGTCATATTTTCATTTCATGGGGCCCTTTTTGCCATGACCCTGACAATCTCAGTGTTTCAGACTGGTTTTCCCCAGAGTAGCAGCCAGTGTCCTCAACAAAAGATCGGAAAGCAAACTTGAAGGGGCAGGGGAATACGTAAAGGCAGAATATAGAGAAGATGCCGGAAAGGATATTGGTTCATTAGTGATGCAAGAACATGGACACCCAGTCAGTGACTTGCAGGATACGTGCGGGGATCCAAACTTGTTTTCCTGCCCGAGGATAAAAACTTGCAAGGGCAAGTTCCTTCTTCAGCTAACAAGATGAAAGGCGCTTGTGGAATGATACTTCACAGTCTGGTTTATTAGACAAGATAAAGCCCTCCCAGACAAGATGGCAAGATGACAGTGAAAAGATATTTCTGAGAAATTAGAATAAAACCAAAGATAAGAGGAAATAATGTCAAAGAAGATGACACAGTAGATCAAGAGGAAGAGGAGAAATCCAATCACTTTGCAACTACGATCCACATGCATGAATATTCCGAATCATCCAAATAAGAACAGTGCTCTCTCTGCAGAACACTGAGGGAAATGCCTGCATAGGCAGAAGGAAACTCATTAGTGCCCCAGGGTGGGGTAGGGGAGGGACAGGTACAGCGTGGCTCTTGGAGGCTCCCTACTGAGAGATACAGGGTGGCTCTTTGTAACCTGACAAAACAAGCAGAGATGCGCTGTCTTTCCAAAATGTGTATCCGAGATGAAATGACAAAGAGCCAATAATGGGAGAAAAATGAGCCGGCAGGGTTTTGATATTGAAATTTGATATTTGAAAAAAACTGTATGTCTGGGAGATAACACAAACCAGAGTGTAGAATTCCAAGGGAGGACGTTTAGGGGAAGAGCTGGAATCAAGGAGAAATATCAACAACCTCAAATATGCAGATGATACCACTTTAATGGCAGAAAGTGAAGAGGAACTAAAGAGCCTCTTGATGAGGGCAAAAGAGGAGTGAAAAAGCTGACTTAAAACTGAACATTCAAAAAACCATGGATCATGGCACCTAGTCCCATCACTTCATGGCAAACAGATGGGGGAAAAGTGGAAACAGTGGCAGATTTCATTTCCTTGGGCTCAAAAATCACTGTGAATGGTGATTGCAGCCACAAAATTCACAGATGCTTGCTCCTTGGAAGAAAAGCTATGACAAACCTAGACAGCATATTAAAAAGCAGAAACATTACTTTGCCAACAAAGGTTCAAATAGTCAAAGCTTTGGTTTTTCCAGTAGTCATGTATGGATGTGAGAGTTGGACCAGAAAGAAGGCTGAGCACCAAAGAGTTGTTGCTTTCGAATTATGATGCTGGAGAAGACTCTTGAGAGTCCCTTGGACTGCAAGGAGAACAAAGCAGTCAATCCTAAAGGAAATCAACCCTGAATATTCATTGGAAGGACTGATGCTAAAGCGTCAGTACTTTGGCCACCTGATGCTAAAAGACTCTGATGCTGAGAAAGATTGAGGGCAGGAGGAGAAGGGGATGACAGAGGATGAGGCGGTGAGTGGTTATCACTGACTTGATGGACATGAGTTTGAGCAAACTCCTGGAGATGGTGAAGGACAGAGAAGCCTGGTGTGCTCCATTCCATGGGGTCGCAGAGTCGGACATGGCTTAGCGACTGAACAACAAAAGGAGGTGACAGGTGAGTTGCCAAGATGGTGGCTTCACCACTGTGGGTTGGACAAGACTGATGTTTAATCACTGTCATTAGTGGAAATTTTAGCATCCTGAAGAGGAAGCTTGGCCCCAAAGTAATATTGTCCCTAAATTTTCCACTACCTGAAGATGAGATTCTTCAATGAACTCCACAATCCTGGGTTGCCATCTTGGGGATGGGGGGATAGGAGGCAAAGTGAATTAAGATGCTCTTACCTATTATCACCTCCCTTGATGTCAACTTTCTTACCTCATTCTAGACAGTGAGTGGTACAATTTCTGTGTTTTCTAGCAGAAACAAAGAAAGGAAGTGACCGTGATTACTCAGCAGAGAGAGTTTTATAGGGACTCTGGCAGCCACTATGGATGCTCACTCCTGGGGCCACCGCCCAGGTTCTCCTCCAGCACACATCCCAGTTTAACCTAGTTAAGAACGACAGGCAACAGGCACTGTTTGTTAATTCCAGCTGCTTTTCATAAGACGGAAAAATCTGTCATAGGGTGATGTCAGAAGGCCTCAAGATCCTCTGAAGATTGCCCAGAGGGTTTCCTAAAAGAGGAGGAATGACCAGAAGTCATTTTAGGAGAGGTAACTGGGTACAGAGCACTCTCCAGCTGCAGGAGATAAATAACACATTCCCAATAGAGATGATGAGACTGTCTCAGAATCCAGACACAGCAGTGCTATCAAGGATGCCGGTATCTCTGGTAGCTTGACTCTGTTACACGCAGGACATCATATAGATTCCTCCATTGTCCTGTTAACAATATTATCTCTACAAAGATAGAGAAAGCAATTAGGAAAACTGCTCTTTGTGACACAATTCTGACCATCAGGGAAGAACCTCCTGGCAATGCACAAGTGGTAGGGGTCTCCTAAGTACACACTTTATCTCAGGATTTGGAGTAGCTAAAATCACTGCAGATGGTGACTGCAGCCATGAGATTAAAAGACGCTTACTCCTTGGAAGGAAAGTTATGACCAACCTAGATAGCATATTCAAAAGCAGAGACAACAAAGGTCTGTCTAGTCAAGGCTATGGTTTTTCCAGTGGTCATGAATGGATGTGAGAGTTGGACTGTGAAGAAAGCTGAGTGCCGAAGAATTGATGCTTTTGAACTGTGGTGTTGGAGAAGACTCCTGAGAGTCCCTTGAACTGCAAGGAGATCCAACCAGTCCATTCTAAGGGAGATCAGCCCCGAGTGTTCTTTGGAAGGAATGATGCTAAAGCTGAAAATCCAGTACTTTGGCCACCTCATGCGAAGAGTTGACTCACTGGAAAAGACTCTGATGCTGGGAGGGATTGGGGGCAGGAGGAAAAGGGGACGACAGAGGATGAGATGGCTGGATGGCATCACCGACTCGATGGACGTGAGTTTGAGTGAATTCCGGGAGATGGTGATGGACAGGGAGGCCTGGTGTGCTGCGATTCATGGGGTCGCAAGGAGTTGGACACAACTGAGTGACTGAACTGAACTGATGGAAGGCACAGGTAGAAATGGTCATCACTCACAGCCAGCATTTATGAGCAGAAATTGGGTTTGGCTCCTGCCTTTTGAGGGCTTCCACTTTATACGGAACATAAATAACTTGCAGGGCATTTTGTCAGTGATAAAGAAGAAGCAGAAGGACCAAGTTCCTGGAAGGAAGAGTATCTGGTGGGGAGGGCAAGGGGACAGGAAATGTCTGCTGCAGGAATCTGACTAGAGCTGACTTATGGAAGGTGATGGATTAGATAAAGGGTACGAGGTGGGTGTGTGAAGGAGGAACCCAGGTTCCATGTCTGGTCAGTCGGTTGAGAACTAGAATGTGAACATACACGTTTGGCCCAGTGAATCCCTTTAGTGATGTGGTCAGTGATGTGACGGATGACTCAAGGTAGCACGTGCCTTTTAGGCGTTCAGTAAGCCACACCTGTCTTCCAGGAGCACTGCCCCAGCTCTCAGGGTAGGCCCTCCCCCACCCCCACACCGCAAGCATCTTTGTTTCAAGTTACCATTCGCACCATCACGCCACAACTGTTTGGACTGGGGTGAACATGTAACGAAAGCTGAGCCAAGCAGATGCTTTCTCCCAGGAATTTGGATTCTCTGCTGGTCGGTTGCTTTTTGGAAACAGAAACTCAGGAGCTCTGGGGAAACCATCTGCTCCTAAGAGCAAAAGAAAAAGAAAGATGGGAAGGCAGTCTGCAGAAGAAGAGTAAAGCAGACAACCAGAGAAAAGCAGAGATGAGCCTTGCCACATTCAGTCCTATCCTGGTCCCTCCCAGGGCGGGCTGGCCTCCTTGTGTTGGGGTCCATGAAAGCCCTGTACTCTGATGCGCTTGTTTAACTCAAACCAGATTGCTGAGTTCTGGGACTGCATCCCAGAAGAATTGATGCTTTCGAACTGTGATGCTGGAGAGAAGACTCTTGAGAGTCCCTTGGACAGCAAAGAGATCCAACCAGTCAATCCTAAAGGAAGTCAATCCTGAATATTCACTGGAAGGACTGATGCTGACGCTGAAGCTCCAATACTTTGGCCACCTGATGTGAAGAGCCGACTCACTGGAAAAGATTCTGATGCTGGGAAAGATTGAAGGCACAAAGAGAAGGGGGCAGCAGAGGATGAGATGGCTGGATAGCATTACCAACTCAATGGACATGAATCTGAGCAAACTCCAGGAGATAGGGAAAGACAGGGAAGCCTGGCATGCTGCAGTCCATGGGGCGAATAGAGTCGGACACGGCTTAGCAACTGAACAACAATGAGATCGAATTCCAAAGTCTGTGATGATGACCATGGCTAACACTTTTGCTATGTGCCAAGCACTGAGCTGATCAATTCTACACAGTTGTCTCCACAAACCTGTAGGTAGATACTATGGGCTCCGAGTAACCTGCACACAGTCACTGAGCTTCTAGGATGACGGCAGGGCCAGGGCCAGGGCCAGCGCCAGCACCCACATGGTCTGTCTTGGGGCCTGTGCTCTCAACCCCGTTGCCCTTCTCCCCCATGCCTTGGAAAGGCGTGTGAGTTGCACCTAGAGCTTATGATTAAAGACTCAGCTCAGTCCTTAAAACAAGTAACGGAAGAGTGTTGAGCATGGACAGGACGGTCATGGGAGAGAAGATCCTGGGGGCCAAGCCCAGCCAGAAGACAGTTTCGGAGTTGTCTGTAGATGCACTGAGCCTTACTGGGAAGGAGAGGAAAATAAAACCAGAAGGACAGATGAAAGGTTAGCCAGGAAGGACAAGAGCCTGGAGGTCAGTTGCAGGAGGAAGGGATAGAAAGGATGGATGGAGCACAGGGAAGTCAGTAGCCAGGTCAGAAGTGTCCGTGAGGCAGGAGGTGGGGCAAAGAACGGAGGAAGGCAGAGGCACCGAGGAAGCAGGTCGGCCAGTGCACAGTGAGGGCCGGCACTTTCATGCCTGCTGCCTGGATGGGGCAGCTATTTGGCAGAATCACCTGGAGCTCACAGCCTCAAAGGCACCAGGGGGCCAGAAGTCAGTCTGCAAAGGACGGTGGAAGGAGTGGATGGGGAGCCCAGTGAGGGTGAGGCAGGACTGTCAAGGAACACAGGCATGAACTTGAAGAAGAAAAGTGAGACAGTTATTGGAGGGGGACAGGAAAATCAAAGATGCTTCCTCTCTTATCTTTCTCTTTACTTTCATTTTTGGTCTTTTTTTTCCTCCTTTTTTCTGGACAAGGAAACTCTGCTTATCTTTATAGGCGGGAGGTAAGGAGCCAGCAGGCAAAACTGAGGCTGCAACAAAGAATAAAAGATGAGGCAGAGTCCAGGCCTAGGGAGGCACCTGGACTTCAGAAAAAAGTGAAATAGAAATAGTAGTGGTGAGAAAAATGGATAGAATTTCATGGCAAGGTGTCCAAGTCAAACCTTTGTGCCAGAAAGATTCTGAAAGGTGAAACTGCAGCTGAAAAATGACAAAAGATCCCAAAGATGAAAAGGAGTGGGAGATATCTAAAGGAAGCCACAAGGGCACTCAGACCAGATGGCTGTCCACTGGAGCCCACGCACTGAAGATGCAGGTACAGACACGGGGGGAGGGCTCCGATCCTGGGGTGCACACACTCTGTGGCAAGGGTTTGGAGTGTCTGCTATTTCCAAATGTGCAAGATAATTTTTAAAAGTACTTATGAGCTATGTCTGAGAACACAATCAGGAAAAAATGAACTCGCTGCTTGGGGAAGACAACTTAGTGCTCACAGATGGCAAAAAAGAGTCCTATTGTGTCTGCCTTTCCTTAAGGAAATGATCTGGGAAGTGAGGAAGGTAAACATCATAAAGAAATAAGTAAAGCGAGAAAGAGACAGTGAAATGATAATGAGAGAACAGTTGGTTTCCTTAAATGAGTTCAACTCTTCAAGCCCAGAACTGAATGTATGGCTCATGGGTCCGTATTTGGGAAAGTTTTCAGAGATGACAGTTGATGGGCGAGGAACAAATGTTGTCCGTATCAGGAAAAGGAAGAAGGCACTCCCTTAGGAGCCCCAAGCAGATCCCCAAAGTGGAACAAATTACTAAACTCGTGGGTTGTATTTAGAAAAGAATATGTTAATTACAGGAGAAGGAAATGGCAGCCCACTCCAGTACTCTTGCCTGGAAATTTCCATGGATGGAGGGGCCTGGTGGGCTACAGTCTATGATTTTGCAGAGTCGGATACAACTAAGCAACACACACACACACACACGTTAATTACAAAAGCCAAGGGGGGTCCATCAACTGGGCGAAGTAACCTCAGTTTCATATTTTGAGAGAGAGGAGTGACTAGATTTGAACTCATTTACTTACACCTAGTCTCATTCACAGAGAAGGCAATGGCACCCCACTCCAGTACTCTTGCCTGAAAAATCCCACGGACGGAGGAGCCTGGTAGGCTGCAGTCCATGGGGTCGCTAAGAGTCGGACACAACTGAGCGACTTCACTTTCACTTTTCACTTTCCTGCATTGGAGAAGGAAATGGCAGCCCACTCCAGTGTTCTTGCCTGGAGAATCCCAGGGACGGGGAAGCCTGATGTTCTGCCATCTCTGGGGTCGCACAGAGTCGGACACAACTGAAGAGACTTAGCAGCAGCTGCGGCAGCAGTCTCATTCAAAAAAGAATTGAAGGCTGATTAAAGGGACACTAACTGAAAAATCTACTGAGACACTGCGACTTAGAGATATGAGAAAGAAAAATAGAAAGAGGAGAGGACAGAAGAGACCTAAAAATGGAGCCACGAGTAAGACTAATATTCAAACATGCAGTAGAGAGTTCTACTCACTCATTTGTTAAGGTGAACTCTACTCCCTTATTAAAGACTGACAGTCCTTTGGCTTTCTGTGTTTTAACAGGAAACAGCAAAGGAGAAACTTGATGGATCACTCACTTCACACCAACTAGGAAATTGACAAAGAAGTAGGAAAAAGGGAGAAAGGAAGGTGGGCGTGGAGGCAGGCAGCAAGATATAAAGACTGAAGGAAAAGCACAATAAACATTTTAGCACTTATGCACACTTGTGGCTGGGGGAGGGAAAAGGCTGTGCAGGACATGGAAAAATATCTTAAGAACTGAGGCCAGGAGAATAAGTCTCTTGAGATACGCAAAATGATAGCAAGATAAATGCTAAAAGGCCAGAGATTAGAGGTTATAGAAGCCACACGCTCATGGTTTGTATTTCTTCATTAAGGAAGTCAGAGTTTTGTATTAGGATTTCTTAAGTTTGAAGAGTTTTGAAGTTTCACAGACTTTAGTTAAATCTTACTTTTCCTACTTTAAACAATTTGAGTTTTTGTTTATTCAACTCTAAAACTAGAATAATTTTATCTACCTCAAAGAATGATTCTGAAAAGTAAATGGGGTGGGGCGAGAAAAGCAATATTATTCCTGAGACTAGACCTCAAGGAAACTTCGCCTGAAAGTCCCCATAAAAGGGAGAGTGATGATAAAAAAGACTTCAAGGAATTTCTTGCAGTTAGATGTAAAATAATCTAACTTGCAATACCTCCAAGAATCCCTTTAATCCTATGTTCCATGATTATTTGTAACTCAAACTAAACTTCGTTTTAACACACTCCCAGTACCATCGAAGTATTCTCAGTCCCCAAATGTTGACCTGATTATTTTAAGCAACATTCAGTACAGGTGAATTTCAGAACAAGCTGAATACTAATTAAAGAAGAAGAAGAAAAAAAACAACTCTGGAGAACTTTCCACATTCTTCTGAATGGGTCCCCCATTCTCTATGCTGGTCCAGCCAAAGTTCAGCTCTAAGAAGACTGCGGGTCTGTTCACTCACGGGACCAGCAACAAGCATGATTCTCCCTGAGGTTGGGCAGGCCCAAGTGGACAACTAGTGACCCTCACTGGGGAAGGGGTTGGGAAGTGAAGAGTCCCTGTCTTCAGGTAAGACTCTACTGAGGCCATACGAACCCCACCAACGATTATCTTCAGCTGCTCTTCTAAGTTACCATCTCTAAGGAAAGAGGTTTCACATGTACCTGGCCAATCTAGAAGATCACCATTTATCTCACAGCCAGTCCCCCCCCCCCAATATGAGCCCTGTAACCTTGATCCATTGTCCTCAACTGATCTTAGACTCTACTCCCTCAACTCCTCCAAACCCACTTGGCTCCCAGCTGAATCCCCATGTGGGGTCATTAGTCCCTTTGGTCACGCTGTTTCCAGCTGCCTTTGACGTCCTTGAGTTAAAACTGACCAGTTTAGGTCCTCAGGGCCAATGGCCCATCCGACTCACCCTTCATACTGTATCTGAGCAGACGGTGGTATGTGGTGGTCATTCCTTTGTCTAATACACTTAGCAAAGTTGTTCACAATATGACCCTGTATTATGCTTTATACTGCTCTGTCCTAAGACAATTTGGAATAAGACCATGGCATTCTATGATAAATGCCACTTTCATTTTCAATTCTTGGTAAAGCTCTAATGGAATCAGAAAAGGTCTGGAGGAGGGCAGCTAAAATCATCAAAAACAAAAAAGCCTCCTTCATAAGGATGAATTAAATAAATTAGGACTCTGCAAGACAAATAAAAATGTTAGGAGAGGACAAATGTCAAAGTTTTCCAAATGTCTTAGAATAAAAATGCAGTCATAAACCAAATTCCACAATGCCACACTCAAGCATCATCCCTTGAATCTTAAAGCAGACAAATGTAGGGCAGTTAGAAAGAAATTATGAATAACAACAACAAAACTGGTGACATCGAGAGGCGGTAAAGACTAAAAATGTAAATTGAAGGAGGGTTTGGATAAAGTTATGGAAAAATCTATGTAAGAGCATTAGGAGAAAATTGAACATCTGTAACCTCCAGAGGAAAGCTCAACTCTCAAATCACATGGCATGTTGTCCACCAAAGTTGAGTTTTACAAGCCATAGGCAGTAAGCCTTTGTGTTGTTCTTCTATTGTGATGATTAAATGGGACCATCCCTGTTTAAGTATTGATTCACACAGTGCCTTACACACCAAGACCCAATAAATAGCAACAGCAGCCATTGTATGGCAGTAATTCGTATACAGTTCAGCTGAATGAAGTGGTGCCCAGCTCAATATAACAGTTCTTCCACTGAGCTATTCTGTCTTCAACAGATCAACAACCACCATCTCTCCACCTCTCAGCTCAAATCCTTGGGATCACCCTTGGGCATTCTAGCCCTTCCACATTTAAAAAAAGGATCCAGCACTACAAATTTTCCAATACTAAGATCATCTGGTCTCAGAAAAAAATCTTTTTATAAAAAATAAATACACATTTTTCCATTACCAAATAATTCTTCACCCCAGCGATATTTGGCAAGAAAAGCTTGTGTTCTGAGAAGTAATGAGGCAAAGAGCTGGTGTGGTAGTGACCTCAGGAAGAATGTGGGGGATTTTAACAAATGCTTCAGACATTTGTCTTTGCAATAAGTGATGTCAAATGTGAAAGATAAAGAGTTAAAACGTGAATAGTAAGAAAAAGATTTCTAGACACATACGAAATTAATAGCAGCTCAGAGTCCATCCAGGGAAAATGGTACCCTTGACTGCAGGAGACAGGACGGGAAATCTTTATGAAAAGGGAGACTGCAGCTGGGACGGCCACAGCCCTCTGGTGCATCTCATGGGGTCAGGCCGAAAGTTGCCAGGATACTGACATTCCTGCTCTGAAATTCACCTGCTGCTTCTCCAGGGAAGCCGGCATGACTACATCCTTTCCCATTGGTCCCTCTTACTTTGAGCACAGGCACATTTGCAACCTCAGGTGGAAGAAGTTGGATTTTTCAGGCAAAGAGCATTTTAGGGGTATTTTGAACCAACCTCCACCTTCTGCTGATAAAGCAGCAGAGACCCAAAGCTTTATAATGGGGAGGAGCTGACACGGTTGGTCTGCCCATCACCAGAGATCACAACATCCACTTTGCCAGCCATGACCACTTGGCCTCCAAGTTCAAGGACGAAACGGGGATTATAAGAGTCCCTCCCTGATTACCTGTAGGAAATTCTATCAAATAAATGAGATCATACTCAGCACAGTATCTGGCACCATCTGAGCATTTAATAAACTATCCCTATTATTAGGGTTCTTCATGATGCTTCCCTTTCCTCTTTTCTCATCCCCATGCAGTTGGGAAGAAAGAACGAGCAAGAAGAACATTTTTGGATCCCCTGCTGTCAGCTGTGCCTGGATCTTCAAGTGTTCGTTTATTTAATAGGATGTGCCGTGACTACCGTCCTGTATGGGTCTGAATTTACATTCCCAAGTATGTTTGAATTTCACTCGCATTCCTCTCCAGGGAGTCATGCTATGTCAATACCTCTTATCCAATAAGGCTTAAATTGGTGTCGTAAACTACCATTTGGACTCTGTAACAGAATTGTAAATAGAGCGATAATTAACGAATTTCCCGATTATTCTCCCCAATTCCACATTTACCAGGCATCTCATCTTCAGAACTGTCTTTCACCCTCAGGAATTTGGAACGAAAATAATGAGCAAATGGGACTTTAAAAAAAGGAAAGCTCTACGAATTACAAGCAGGTGGCTTAATTTTACGACTTATCCTGCACAGTTGAATACTATCTTTCTTCTCCCCTTCCAGCCTCTCTTCCCCTACTCCCTTGCTCCTCTCCCCTAGCTGATGCTTTTAAACTGCAGTTTTAAGGTCAGGGTTACAGAAACCTCATGATGGCCAAACCCGAGGGCACTCTTCAAGCCTAACTACTATTTCCATCTCTAGATTGTCTCTACCTCTGACACCTGGCTTCACTCCTTCGGTCAGAGCATCTATTGCTCTGTTGTATCTTCTGAATATATATATATATATTTTTTGGTCAGTTCTTCATTGCAGTGCCCTGGCCTAACTCAAACTTTTCTCATTGCTCACCTGGACCACTGCCAAGGCTCCCAAATAGGTTTCTTTGTCTCCGGGATCAACTCCACACACCCTCCAATCCCATCTCTGGTCTGCTGGCAAAATGGTCATTCAAAAAAGCAAAGTCAATGGGGGAAAGGGATAGTTAGGGAGTTTGGGATCAACAGGTACACACTGCTGTATTTAAAACAAATAACCAAGAAGGACCTACAGTACAGCAAGGAAACTCTGCTCAATGTTATGTGGCAGCCTGGATGGAGGGCGTCTGGGGGAGGATGGATGCATGTGTATGTGTGGCTGAGTCCCTTCGGTGTTCCACCTCAAACTACCACAATATTGTTATCAGCTGTACCCCAAGACAAAATAAAAAGTTAAAAAATAATAAGCAAACTCTACCACATCACTCTCCTACTTGATTTTTTTCATCTACAAAATCATATCCAGACAATTCCCTATGGCACACAAGTCCCTTCTCAATCTGGCCCTGCCTGCCTCCCCTGCCACAGCCTCCTGCATTTCTCCAGGCTTCCCACTGGCCTCTCCACAGTGCCACTCCCTTCCCTCTGGGCCCATGCTCTTCCCTCGCTGCAAACACTGTTCACCCGTCTCCCCACACAGGAAGCCGCACATTACCAGGCTGCATTTACACTTCTGCCTTCACATCCTCCAGAAAGTTCCTTGAGGGGAGGGGCCCCCCCTTACTGGACTGTGGTCCCTGGTCCCTCATGGGCAGATGGTACATATCAGCCACTTGGTACCCAAGCTGATAAACAACTAAAGAAGATAGAGAAGCCTTCCTTCAAAATGATATTTTTAAACCCCAGAGAAGAAAAGATGACAAAAGCCCTGTGTCTGCTCACGTGAGTGGCATTCTGGGAAGCTTTTGGAAAGGGAAAAAAAAAAAAATCTTGTGGGTTTAACTGATGGTGCCAGAAGAACAAGCCTATCCCTGGGGCGCTATTTAAATTCCACTCAGTGATTTTCTTTTTAATTCATTTTTATTCCAGGTGCAGCCCTGCAGCTATTTTAAAACTGAGACTTAAAGTAATACTAATAGCTGGAGTTATCACAGGCTCCTGCAGTAACAGGGCGCCTTGAATCCAGAAAAAAAAAAAAAACAGCCCTTCATGGAGCCTTGACAAACCACAATATTCCGTGCCTGGGAGACGGAGGAGAAGGAATGAAACAGTGGGCTCCATCATCAAAAGATTATGCTTCCCTTTGCAAAAGCTTTCATTCCTCCAGGCCCTGAAAGAGTTCAAGTTGTACAGTTAACCATCTGTTTGCAAAATACTAACAGTCTGAAAGGGAGACTAGGACACTGGGCAGGGAAGCAGGCAGATACCAAGGGTAGCTTCGTCCATGTGCGGCCACCGGCCATCTGCATCCGCCACCTGAGACCCTGTATTTGGAGGACCAATCCCAGACCCCACCCCAGACTGTGGGGTCAGCATCTCTGCTAGGAAACAAAACAAAGTATAATTTAAATGCATGTTTTCTGGACAGCAACACTCCAGGCGAGAGAAAGCTGCCCCAGGAAATAGGGTTTTGTGAGTGGTGCCCAGAGACATAGCCCTGCCTCTGACCTGCTTGTGTCAGCAAGAACCAGGGCTGTTTCCTCTCAACTTGTTAATGAACAAACTCAGGCTTTAATTACTGGCCTGAGCCAGCAGGGAGTCCACAGAATGACTGCAGCCCAGCCAGGGCTCTCCCCGAGGCATTGACTCATGGACACTTCACGGTCAGTCAACCCCATGCCTTCCCTTGTTCTGAGATTGGCACTGACCCTCCAACATGGGAAATTCCTATCTCTTCATCCCCCACCTGGATGTATGGCACAGATTTGAGAAGAGCTGGCACCACCTCCATCATCAGGGTTACAGGTGGAAGGATGGGCATCTGATACAGGCCAGGCCACCTGGAGTTCCTCACTGAGCATGAGCCTAGGAAGATGGGTGGGTATGGCCTGGCACCCCCTGCCCCACTCCATCCCATAGGAAATGAACTGGTGACCAAGTTTACCCAGGGTGGGTTTCTGTGACTATTTTGGACAACCATAGAGCCCTGTGGGTGACCCAAGGTTATTAAATGGAAAATGAACTCTGAGGGTTTCGACTGCCAGAATCCCAGAAGGGTATCAGATGAGAACTTGCAAATCCGTGGAGTTTTGCAATGGGAAGCCTCCAACGGCCACAAAGAGGGTGATCTAAGAGGTACCCAAGCTATTTGCTCACAGCCGGCTTCCCCAGGGGCACCCCAGTTTAGTTCAATGAGCTGGGTCATCTTGGTCAGACTGGGGATTCATGGGTGGGACCTGCCCTGGCAGTCACTGCACTCCTTTCCAGCCAGTCCCCGTCCAAGGCTGCCCGCCCGCCCATCCACCCACCAACCTCAGAGACCCAGAGCACGGTCCTTCCCAGCCAGCAGTGGGCACCAGAGTCCAGCTCCTAAATTAGATACTTTCTTTTTTAAGGAAGCATCCCCTGCTGCCTGGGAGGAAAGTGGCCGTCTCTGCCTTCTATCAATTTCCACAGCATCTGTGGTGCCTACCACGAATTTAGCACTTATTATTACAATTCATGACAGCCTTTACGCCAGAAAGAGAATTGGACAGTGTTTCCCATTTTTTTTAATTTGGCAGACCTGTAAAATCTTCCCATAAAAAGAGTGCCAACTTACCATTCACCCACTCCAATGGGTACCGAGCCTTTTTCTTATTTGGGGCTCAATTCTGCCTCCCTCTCACGTCCATTCTTTGGCCCTTCTCTTACCCTTCAGAACCCTCCTTCTACATGGGCCATAGTTGTGTCTAAATTTCACCACGAAGTCCTTTCTTCTCCAGAACAAGTGGGCCTCGTGTAGCATTTTCCAGGATGACAAGCTTCCGTCTGAATCCCTAGTACCTATCATGGTTCGGTGGCAGACATTCCATAACTGTTTGTTGCAGAATGAAAAGATGGACTGTCCCTCATTCGACGTGTTTTCTAGCCCCTTCACTGTCCAGGCTGTGTCCCCCAAGAGGCAATGCTGCATTTCCATGTGCTTCTTGAAATGTCATGCCCAGAACTGTGTGCCATGCACCAGATGGGCTCCACTGTGCAGAGTGCCAAGGCCCCATGGCCCTCCTGCCCTGGGCACCAAGCCTTTATTCCTGAAGCTTGCGACTGTTCTTGCTTTCTGGCAGCCACTTCATACTGCTGACTCCTATGAAACTGGAGTTCACTAAAACCCTTAGATATTCCCAATTCTGAATTTCTTTTTCCTTAACATTCTTTTTTTTTTAACTTTTTAAAAACATTTATTTTTAACTGAAGGGTAGTTACAACGTTGTGTTGGTTTCTGCCATACATCAACACGAATCAGTTATAGGTATACATATGTCCCCTCCCTCTTAAGCCTCCCTCCCACCCCAACCCACCTCTCTAGGTTGGCACGGAGCCCCAAAATGGAGAGAGTAGCATGGAAATATATACACTAACATATGTAAAATAGATAGACAGTGGGAATTTGCTGTATGACTCAGGGAACCCAATTCTGAATTTCTTAACTGGTATTTTCAATCCAAGAACAGAGCTTTTCCATTTAGGCCAACTGTGTTTATTTTTCGTGGGTCAGTATCTTCGATTCTTATCTGACTCTTCACATCTCCGTCCAACTAGAGCTTAGGGTTCTGGAGATGGTATCTTATACACTTTGATATAAGGAATAAGTGTAAGTATTTAGCATGGCGGCACCCAGCACTCATTTGACAAGTATGTGTTGGTTCATTAGGTTCCACCCATATCCTAATATCCCCCAGGACTCTCAGTTCCTGATGAATCACACGGAAGTCCCAAGGGCAACACCTAAGGACTTCATCCAATAGCCCCTTCCTACCTACATGCTTCCAACTCTGAGTTGTGCTTGTCTCCATCGGACCCACCAGATGCACCCACAGCAGCCTGCTTGCACCCCAACACACTGCTCTCCATAAATGACCAGCCCCCTCCCCAGTACTCATCACTGCCTTCTGCCTTCTCAAAACTCAATGCATCCACCAGTACCAATTCACTGCATTTCCCCCCACGGTCCCTCAGCATTCCTAGTACAGGCCATCATGCAGGAAAAGGGTTTGGAGCAAATCTGGAATCATTCAGATGAACCAAAAGAGAGAAGCATCACCTACTTTAAAAATGAGATTCCCTCTACAAAGCAGCTTCCCCCTTTCAGTTCAGTTGCTCAGTCATGTCCGATTCTTTGTGACCCCATGGATTGCAGCATGGCAGGCCTCCCCGTCCATCACCAACTCCCAGAGTTTACCCAAACTCATGTCCATTGAGTTGGTGATGCCATCCAACCATCTCATCCTCTGTTGTCCCCTTCTCCTCCTGCCTTCAATCTTTCCCAGCATCAAGGTCTTTTCAAATGAGTCAGTTCTTCGCATCAGGTGGCCAAAATATTGGAGTTTCAGCTTCAACATCAGTCCTTCCAGTGAATATTCAGGACTGATTTCCTTTAGGATGGACTGGTTTGATCTCCTTGCAGTCCAAGGGACTCTCAAGAGTCTCCTCCAACACCACAGTTCAAAAGCATTAATTCTTCAGTACTCAGCTTTCTTTATAGTCCAACTCTCACATTCATATATGACTACTGGAAAAACCACTGCTTTGACTAGATGGACTTTTGCTGGCAAACTAATGTCTCTGCTTTTTAATATGCTATCTAGGTTGGTCATAACTTTTCTTCCAAGGAGCAAGTGTCTTTTAATTTCATGGCTGCAGTCACCATCTGCAGTGATTTTGGAGCCCCCCAAAAATAAAGTCTGTCACTGTTTCCATTGTTTCCCCATCTATTTGCCATGAAGTGATGGGACCAGATGCCATGAACATCAGAACAAGATGTTGTTCTTGTTCCCACCAGAATAAGACCCAGTTTCCCCCTCAGTCAGTCTCTCCCATCAGGAAGCTTCCATAAGCCTCTTATCCTTCTCCATCAGAGGGCAGACAGACTGAAAACCACAATCACAGAAAACTTACCAATCTGATCACATGCACCACAGCCTTGTCTAACTCAATGAAACTATGAACCATGCCGGGTAGGGCCACCCAAGATGGATGGGTCATGGTGGAAGAGCTCTGACAAAACTGGAGAAGGGAATGGCAAATCACTTCAGTGATCTTTCCTTGAGAACCCCATGAACAGTATGAAAAGGCAAAAAGATTGGACATGAAAGATGAACTCCCCAGGTCGGTAGGTGCCCAATATGCTACTGGAGATCAGTGGAGAAATAACTCCAGAAAGAATGAAGAGACAGAGCCAAAGCAAAAACAACACCCAGTTGTGGATGTGACTGGTAGTGGAAGTAAAGTCCAATGCTGTAAAGAGCAATACTGCATAGGAACCTGGAATGTTAGGTCCATGAATCAAGGCAAATTGGAAGTGGTCAAACAGGAGATGCCAAGAGTGAACGTCGACATTTTAGGAATCAGTGAACTAAAATGGACTGGAATGGATGAATTTAACTCAGATGACCATTATATATACTACTGTGGGCAAGAATCCCTTAGAAGAAATGGAGTAGCCATCATAGTCAACAAGAGTCTGAAATGCAGTACTTGGATGCAATTTCAAAAACAACAGAATGATCTCTGTTCATTTTCTTTTTTATTATTTTTATTTATTTATTTTGTGTGTGTGTGTTTGAATTTTATTTTTAAACTTTACAATATTGTATTGGTTTTGCCAAATATTGAAATGAATCCGCCACAGGTATACATGTGTTCCCCATCCTGAACCCTCCTCCCTCCTCCCTCCCCATACCATCCCTCTGGGTCGTCCCAGTGCACCAGCCCCAAGCATCCAGTATCGTGCATCGAACCTGGACTGGCGACTCGTTTCATACATGATATTATACATGTTTCAATGCCATTCTCCCAAATCTTCCCATCCTCTCCCTCTCCCACAGAGTCCATAAGACTGTTCTATATATCAGTGTCTCTTTTGCTGTCTCATATACAGGGTTATTGTTACCATCTTTCTAAACTCCATATATATGCGTTAGTATACTGTATGGTGTTTTTCTTTCTGGCTTACTTCACTCTGTATAATAGGCTCCAGTTTCATCCACCTCATTAGAACTGATTCAAATGTATTCTTTTTAATGGCTGAGTAATACTCCATTATGTATATGTACCATAGCTTTCTTATCCATTCATCTGCTGATGGACATCTAGGTTGCTTCCATGTCCTGGCTATTATAAACAGTGCTGCGATGAACACTGGGGTACACGTGTCTCTTTCCCTTCTGGTTTCCTCAGTGTGTATGCCCAGCAGTGGGATTGCTGGATCATAAGGCAGTTCTATTTCCAGTTTTTTAAGGAATCTCCACACTGTTCTCCATAGTGGCTGTACTAGTTTGCATTCCCACCAACAGTGTAAGAGGATTCCCTTTTCTCCACACCCTCTCCAGCATTTATTGCTTGTAGA
Source organism: Bos grunniens (assembly GCF_055505025.1). Taxonomy (NCBI): domain Eukaryota; kingdom Metazoa; phylum Chordata; class Mammalia; order Artiodactyla; family Bovidae; genus Bos; species Bos grunniens. Next base: position 15,697,321 of record NC_141168.1, read on the forward strand.
CTTTTGGATCGCAGCCATTCTGACTGGCGTGAAATGGTACCTCATAGTGGTTTTGATTTGCATTTCTCTGATAATGAGTGATGTTGAGCATCTTTTCATGTGTTTGTTAGCCATCTGTATGTCTTCTTTGGAGAAATGTCTATTTAGTTCTTTGGCCCATTTTTTGATTGGGTCATTTATTTTTCTGGAATTGAGCTGTAGGAGTTGCTTGTATATTTTTGAAATTAGTTGTTTGTCAGTTGCTTCATTTGCTATTATTTTCTCCCATTCTGAAGGCTGCCTTTTCACCTTGCTAATAGTTTCCTTTGTTGTGCAGAAGCTTTTAAGTTTAATTAGGTCCCATTTGTTTATTTTTGCTTTTATTTCCAATATTCTGGGAGGTGGGTCATAGAGGATCCTGCTGTGATGTATGTTGGAGAGTGTTTTGCCTATGTTCTCCTCTAGGAGTTTTATAGTTTCTGGTCTTACGTTTAGATCTTTAATCCATTTTGAGTTTATTTTTGTGTATGGTGTTAGAAAGTGTTCTAGTTTCATTCTTTTACAAGTGGTTGACCAGATTTCCCAGCACCACTTGTTAAAGAGATTGTCTTTAATCCATTGTATATTCTTGCCTCCTTTGTCAAAGATAAGGTGTCCATATGTGTGTGGATTTATCTCTGGGCTTTCTATTTTGTTCCATTGATCTATATTTCTGTCTTTGTGCCAGTACCATACTGTCTTGATGACTGTGGCTTTGTAGTAGAGCCTGAAGTCAGGTAGGTTGATTCCTCCAGTTCCATTCTTCTTTCTCAAGATCGCTTTGGCTATTCGAGGTTTTTTGTATTTCCATACAAATTGTGAAAGTATTTGTTCTAGCTCTGTGAAGAATACTGTTGGTAGCTTGATAGGGATTGCATTGAATCTATAAATTGCTTTGGGTAGTATACTCATTTTCACTATATTGATTCTTCCAATCCATGAACATGGTATATTTCTCCATCTATTAGTGTCCTCTTTGATTTCTTTCACCAGTGTTTTATAGTTCTCTATATATAGGTCTTTAGTTTCTTTAGGTAGATATATTCCTAAGTATTTTATTCTTTCCGTTGCAATGGTGAATGGAATTGTTTTCTTAATTTCTCTTTCTCTTTTCTCATTATTAGTGTATAGGAATGCAAGGGATTTCTGTGTGTTGATTTTATATCCTGGAGCTTTACTATAATCATTGATTAGATCTAGTAATTTTCTGGTGGAGTCTTCAGGGTTTTCTATGTAGAGGATCATGCCATCTGCAAATAGTGAGAGTTTTACTTCTTCTTTTCCAATATGTAAGACAAATGCTAACAAGTATGAAAGGAGAAATTAACAATAACACAATAATAGTGGGAGACTTTAATACCCCACTCACACCTATGGACAGATCAACTAAACAGAAAATTAACAAGGAAACACAAACTTTAAATGATACAATAGACCAGTTAGACCTAATTGATATCTATAGGACATTTCATCCCAAAACAATGAATTTCGCCTTTTTCTCAAGTGCACATGGAATCTTCTTCAGGATAGATCACATCCTGTGCCATAAATCTAGCCTTGGTAAATTCAAAAAAGTAAAATCATTCCAAGCATATTTTCTGACCACAATGCAGTAAGATTAGATCTCAATTACAGAAGAAAAACTATTAAAAATTCCAACATATGGAGGCTGAACAACACGCTGCTGAATAACCAACAAATCACAGAAGAAATCAAAATTTGCATAGAAACAAATGAAAATGAAAACACAACAACCCAAAACCTGTGGGACACTGTAAAAGCAGTCCTAAGGGGAAAGTTCATAGCAATACAGGCATACCTCAAGAAACAAGAAAAAAGTCAAATAAATAACCTAACTCTACACCTAAAACAACTAGAAAAGGAAGAAATGAAGAACCCCAGGGTTAGTAGAAGGAAAGAAATCTTAAAAATTAGGGCAGAAATAAATGCAAAAGAAACAAAAGAGGCCATAGCAAAAATCTCTGTTCATTTTCAAGGCAAACCATTCAATACCACAGTAATCCAAGTCTATGCCCTGACCAGTAACGCTGAAGAACCTGTAGTTGAACGGCGCTATGAAGACCTACAAGACCTTTTAGAACTAACACCCAAAAAAGATGTCCTTTTCATTATAGGGGACTGGAATGCAAGGAAGTAGGAAGTCAAGAAACACCTGGAGTAACAGGCAAATTTGGCCTTGGAGTACAGAATGAAGCAGGGCAAAGGCTAATAGAGTTTTGCCAAAAGAACACACTGCTCATAGCAAACACCCTCTTCCAACAACACAAGAGAAGACTCTACACAGGGACATCACCAGATGGTCAACACCAAAATCAGATTGATTATATTCTTCGTAGCCAAAGATGGAGAAGCTCTATACAGTCAGCAAAAACAAGACCAGGAGCTGACTGAGGCTCAGATCATGAACTCCTTATTGCCAAATTCAAACTTAAATTGAAGAAAGTAGGGAAATAGACCATTCAGGTATGACCTAAATCAAATGATTATGCAATGGAAGTGAGAAATAGAATCAAGGGATTAGCTCTGATAGACAGAGTACCTGAAGAACTATGGATGGAGGTTCATGACATTGTACAGGACACAGGGATCAAGACCATCCCCAAGAAAAAGAAGTGAAAAAAGGCAAAATGATTGTCTGAGGAGCCCTTACAAATAGCTGTGAAAAGAAGAGAAGTGAAAGGCAAAGGAAAAAAGGAAAGATATATCCATTAGAATGCAGAGTTCCAAAGAATAGCAAGAAGAGATAAGAAAGCCTTCCTCAGTGATAAATGCAAAGAAATAGAGCAAAACAATAGACTGGGAAAGACTAGAGATCTCTTCAAGAAAATAAGAGATACCAAGGGAACATTTCATGCAAAGATGGGCTCAATAAAGGACAGAAATGGTATGGACTTAACAGAAGCAGAAGATATTAAGAAAAGGTGGCAAGAATACACAGAAGAACTATACAAAAAGATCTTCATGACCCAGATAATCACAATGGGGTGATCACTCACCTAGAGCCAGACATCCTGGAATGTGAAGTCAAGTGGGCCTTAAGAAGCATCACTATGAACAAAGCTAGTGGAGGTGATGGAATTCCAGGTGAGCTATTTCAAATCCTAAAAGATGATACTGAGAAAGTGCTGCACTCAATATGCCAGCAAATTTGGAAAACTCAGTAGTGTCACAGAACTGGAAAAGGTCAGTCTTCATTCCAATCCCAAAGAAAGGCAATGCCAAAGAACGTTCAAACCACCACACAATTGCACTCATCTCACACACTAGCAAAGTAATGCTCAAAATTCTTCAAGCTAGGCTTCAACAGTATGTGAACCATGAACTTCCAGATGTTTAAGCTGGATTTAGAAAAGGCAGAGGAACCAGAGATCGAATTGCCAACATCTGCTGGATCATCAAAAAAGCAAGAAAGTTCCAGAACATCTATTTCTGCTTTATTGACTATACGAAAGCCTCTGACTGTGTGAACCACAACAAACTGTGGAAAATTCTTCAAGAGATGGGAATAGCAGACCACTTGACCTGCCTCCTGAGAAATCTGTATGCAGGTCAGGAAGCAACAGTTAGAACCAGACATGGAATAACAGACTGGTTCCAAATCATGAAAGGAGTACATCAAGGCCGTATATTGTCACCCTGCTTATTTAACTTATATGCAGAGTACATCATGAGAAATTCTGGGCTGGAGGAAGCACAAGCTGGAATCAAGATGGCCAGGAGAAATATCAATAACCTCAGATATGCAGATGACACCACCCTTATGGCAGAAAGTAAAGAGGAACTAAGAAGCCTCTTGATGAAAGTGAAAGAGGAGAGTGAAAAAGTTGGCTTAAAACTCAACATTCAGAAAACTATGATCATGGCATCTGGTCCCATCACTTCAAAGCTCCCTTTAGTGTATTTAAATATGACTTGACATGCCCATAGGTGATTACCAGGCAACTTTCCATAAACACATCTACTGTACAGGGCAACGCCTCTGGACCTTCACAAAGAATTGTTCTCTGTATCAATGCTGTCTCCACACACCAAACAAAAGCCTAGACACACACTTGGTCCCTGCTGGAGCAATAATGAATTCTTCTAAGTATGTATATAAGAAGGGCTTTCTCTACACTCTCTATATACTGCAGTTTTTCCATGAACCTTGGGCTTCCCTTGTGGCTCAGCTGGTAAAGAATCCGCCTGCAATGTGGGAGACCTAGGTTCGATACCTGGATTGGGAAGATCCCCTGGAGAAGGGAAAGGTTACCCACTCCAGTATTCTGGCCTGGAGACTTCTATGGACTGTATAGACCACGGGGTCACAAAGAGTCGGACACAACTGAGCAACTTTCACTTCACTTCACTTCCAATGGAATTAAAGAAACCATAGAGTCTTAATATGCGGAAAGGACTTTGGTGGAGCAACTCACATTGTGCGCAAGGAAAATGAAGCTAAGCAGAAAGGTTTACAATTCCTTTACCCTGCTTTCGAGTACCAACAATCCTTCAGTGAAACCCACCTCCTCTGGGAGCTGAAGATGGTGTCCCTGTCCTTCCTTTACAGGGTCTCAAGGACCAGTGATCTCCAATTATTTTATTGGAGACACTGGACATCAGTCTCCTTTCATGTGAAGCTCCTAAAGACTAGTGGAGAGATTCATGACAAACTATCCAATCTTGTGTTACAACAGTCGTCTGGATACCTGACTGCAGCTATGAGTAAAATTCAAGCCATGTGTATCTTCACTTATTCATATACTGCTTTTGATTTGTCTGCTCTTGGGAGAGGCCTAATACTTGGACAGGGACTTCCAGGGACCCTTCCCAGCTCCTGCGACAGCACTGGGCACAGAAACCTTTGGCAGACCTGCTTGATGCTTCTACCCAGAGCACACGAGAACATTATAGCAAAGGCACAGTCTCTCTCCAGCTATAGTTAATGGTCAGTTCATGGTCCCTGGGATATAATGAATGGGGCTTCTCTGGTGGCTCAGACAGTAAAGAATCTGCCTGCAATGAGGGAGCCCTGGGTTTGATCCCTGGGTTGGGAAGATCCCCTGGAGGAGTAAATGGTACCCCTTTCTGTTATTCTTCCCTGGAGAACCCCATGGATACAGGAGCGTGGTGGGCTACAGTCCAGGGGGTCGCAAAAAGCTGGACATGATTGAGCACACTAACACCTTGTTGAAATAGCATCTGTTTAGATGGCTAATAATTATCAGTTTGTAGAATGCTGTGTTTGGTTGTGGTTTTTTAATCATGTCTTAGATCCATCTTATATTTGTGCCCTAATGTCTCTACAAAATGTCTCAATTTCTCATTCACTATATCCCTTGTGCATTTGACTTGTGCTCAGTTGCTCAATCATGTCCATGAAATTTCCCAGGCAAGAATGCTGGAGTGGGGTACCATTCACTACCCCAGGAGATCTTCCTGATTCAGGGAACAAACCCGAGTCTCTTGTGCCTCTGGTATTGGCAGGTGGATTCTTTACCACTGAGCCACCAGGGAAGCCCCATTCATTACATCCCAGGGACCATGAAGGTTGGAGAATGTTGTTTCTGTAGACTTTCTCTTTCAGCACAAGCCACTGTTGTGTCTACAAGTCACATCCCAGAAGAGGAGGTAAATATGCTGCTCTGGGTGAGGTGGTGAGGGAAGCCCCCTGGCAGGTGACTGGAAGGGAGCTCTCAGAACCCCTGGCTTTTGGAGCAGAAAAGAGGTTGTGCCTGGTAACATAATCCCCAGCACAGGGGCCGTCAGGACTCTGGTGGAGTGACCCCAAATTAGGTTTCAAATGGGAATGCTGTTTTCTCTCCAGTGAGACAGCAGAGTTGATACTGAATGTTATTTATATATTTGACTGTAGCTGCCTATATCATTTTTCTTGTTTGTAATAAATCATTTCAGAGAAATAGCTACAGATGATTCCTTCTTTGTTTTAGAAGTAAATGACTTATTAAATAAGTAAAACCCTCCAATTGTGCTGCTGCTGCTGCTAAGTCACTTCAGTCGTGTCCGACTCTGTGCGACCCCATAGATGGCAGCCCACCAGGCTCCCCCATCCCTGGGATTCTCCAGGCAAGAACACTGGAGTGGGTTGCCATTTCCTTCTCCAATGCATGAAAGCGAAAAGTGAAAGTGAAGTCGCTCAGTCGTGTCCGACCCTCAGCGACCCCATGGACTGCAGCCCTCCAGGCTCCTCCGTCCATGGGATTTTCCAGGCAGGAGTACTGGAGTGGGGTGCCATTGAGCTACACAACATCAATTCAGCAAAATGCATTCCTCCCTTCATAGGTAAATGAAAGTCACTCAGTAGTGTCTGACTCTTTGTGACCCCATGGACTATACAGTCCATGGAATTCTCCAGGCCAGAATAACTGGAGTGGGTAGCTGTTCCCTTCTCCAGGGGATCTTCCTAACCCAGGGATCGAGCCCAGGTCTGCCACATTTCAGGCGGATTCTTTACCAGATGAGCCATCAGGCAAGCTTGTTTTCATAGGTAAAGGCTCAAATTTAAAGTAACATCAGTGACCAGGATTTGTTGAACATGGACTATATGGGAACATATAACCATCACTTCAGGAGAAACAAAAGGCACTAAGAATTGCCTTCTGAAAAATGTGCCACCCAGTTAGAGATCAGAAGCATGAATGTCAGCTAGAGCTCAGGGTGGTGAATGGTAAGCAGTGGTAAGCAGTTGAGCTCCATGAACTACAGGAGGCCAAAAAGAGCTCCCTCCTGTCTGGAGTGTCCACACAGGGGCCGGGTGTTGAGCTGGACACTGAAATACGGGAGCAAGAAGACCTGAGAAAGGGGACAGTGTGTCCAAGGACATTACGGTGAGGCGGAGTAGGGCTGTCCTGCCCGATAGGAGAGCAAGTTAAATCCTGACACTTGCCAGCTGTGTGACCTTGAGCAAGTTCCTTGGCCTCTCTGAGCCTCCATTGTCTAACTGTAAAACAGGGATACTAGAGGAACTTAGTTCCTCTAAGAATAAAGGAGATCATGCTGATGATGCACTTAGCAGAACCACCCAGAACAAAGGCTAAACCCTCAGTACTCTATTAAGTACACACTATTAACAGTACATGGTTAACTACTGTATACTTTCAAGGTTATAAGAGAACACAGACAGCCACTGGGTTGAGCTCTATGCTGGAGCCAAGATCAGCGATGAAGGGACCTTGTTTTGCGACAGCATCTTACGGTTGGAGAGAGGAAATGGTTCATGGAGCTCCGTGGTGAGTGTCATGAAAATGAACATGAGGGAGTGATAGGAAAAGGGGGTCATGGCCCCCTCCCAGTGGTGGCCACTTCAAGTGGAATCCACTCACCCTTGCCCAGGTGCTAAACCACTTACGCTCTTTAAAAACCTCATAAAGAGAACGTTGGAAAGACACCAGTGCAGGGAAATACCTGAGGACGGTGCCTTGTGACCCTCCGACCCAGGAAACCAGAAGCCCTAAAGACAGAGACAACCAACAGTCATGGCTGGAAGGTTGGAAAACATGGAGAGATTTTGAAGCATACCTCCTTCCCAACCCCAGCTTCTCAGCAGACTCAGTGATGCAGAAACAATGCTTATTGGAACGTGGATACAGCCAGCTATGGAGCGGGTGGGATTTGCCTCATCCTGGAACTTATGTGGGAGTTAAAAAAAAAAAAAAATCTAACTCCTCTGTTACCAGGGCAACAGGCAAACTGAGGACACAATCAACTGTCCCTTCAAAGTCCCAGGAGAGAATTTGATAGCCCATGTCAGACAGACCTGGCTTAGAGCACTCGGGGACAAGCAAACCTTCAGAGTGGCTGGCGGTGGGCTATGCTGAGACCCACTATAATGGGGTCTAGGAGAAACATATAGAAATAGAACCAGGATGTTCTGGAAGGCACAGGCAGTGCTGACAAGGATGATCATGGAAGCACTCTTTCTGAACATCTGGGCCGCCCGGCTGACTGAGTGGCTAAAGTGTGGTGGCATTTTCTTCTAGGTACTAGTCAGAATGACACGGCACTAAGGACATGGTTAACATTTAGCAGCACAGGCCAGCATGAGCTATGGCTTCGGTTTTTAGGAGGTTTAGAAAGTTTATCTTTCTTTGCATCATTTTGATTAAGCTTCAGCTGGAATTATACAGTGTTTTTTTAAGCCCACATTTTAATTAGAAATGATGATTTCAGGGAGAATGGTAAAAACAGCAACAATGAAAACAATGAAACTAACAAAACTACTTTTGATGAACATATGTGACAGATAAGAACGATGTTAAATGGTGGCTGAATATGTATGTTGTTTAATTACAGGTGGCGCTAGTGGTAAAGAACCCACCTGCAATGCAGGAGACGTAAGAGATGCGGGTTCAGTCCCTGGGTCGGGAAGATCCCCTGGAGAAGGGAATGGAAATCCACTCCAGTATTCTTGCCTGGAGAATCCCCATGGACAGAGGAGCCTGGCCAGCTACCGTCCATAGCGCCGCAAAGAGTCAGACGTGACTGAAGCCACTTAGTACACAGCACACAATTGCATGAAATTTTAGTATCAAAAGACAATGCACTCAAAGAAAATTCCTGAATGTCAGTTTCTTATCATCCTGGGTTCTCCTCTTTCCAGGACTATAGACTACCCACCTGAGCAATGCAGCTCGAACCAGGGACTCCCTAGGGCTGATTGGCCCTCGTGAACTTCTGAGTCTGAAACAGACACTCCCCACTTGAGCATCTCAGCTTGAACCAGAGCTGAGACTGACCATATAAAAATCAGAAGCTGAACCAGGTGTTTCCCCAAGAGTCTTTACTTCTGCTACCAGATTCTAAAGTCGCACAATTCTTAGAGTACTTCAGGGACCACAGCTCTTTAATCAAAAGACATAAATACACCCTATCTGGGGGAATCCATCCTATCATGAATGTCTAGACAGTCACTGCGTTTCTTATTGATGGCCAGTGAGAAATACAGGCCTCTGTGTAATTCTGTAGCGCTCTAGGACACAGTGCCCACACCCCCTCGCCGAGCTGGGCAAAAACAAACTTCATCCTCCCTTAAGAGCTCCAACGCTGACCTTCAGGAGAAGCTCTGAGAATATTTATTAAGCACATGCAGGTGCAGGCGCCAGCCAGTTTCCACGGGTGAAATGGTTGTCAGCCCAGCTCCTCCCTCCCCCAGTTACAGGAGGAGGACTAGAGAATCAGGCCAGCACAGCCCTGAAGAGGCTGTTAAAGAAAAGCGTGACCCAGACAAGAACACAGCGTGAATTAACTACGAGGCTCAGCCAGATGCTGGAGAGAGAGATCCAGCAAAGCCCAGAGAACAGTGTGGCTCCGCAGTGGCTGAAGCCAGCCGAGCAGCAGCACAGAAGGCCTGCCCCGGGGCTCTGTAACCACTCCAGTCTCTGCAGACGTGACTTGCTTTTCAGCCTGATGCTTGATGTCAGCACATTAACCAGGGATGCCCACATCTGCGCCTGTGCCTTGGAGGATGTCGGCTTGAAGCCAACATGGAAGAAGAGGAGGCCAAGGGTAGCTGAGCCCTGAACAAGCTGTATCAGGAAAGAGGCTGCTCAAAGCTATAGCACCATCTAGGGTTCCAAGGTTCAGTATTTTTCTCAAGAAACTCTGTCTTTAAGAGACATTATCTCCTTTAGTTCCCCAAACAGCTACTCTGGTTAAGGTGTCTGCCATCAGAACATCAGTTTCATCACTGAGGTCTTGAAACCCACCATCTTTGTTTCAAGCTATGTGATCCGCTCTTCTCAGTTAGAAAGTACAGCCCATACTTTAGGTAGGAATTTAGGAATCCCTCAAGCCCCTATTATGACAGTGTGAAGTAAATTAACAAATTATTGAGCTCCTCATTAGGAGGGACAGGAAAAACCTTTAAACAGAGAAATTTAAAGCAAGTAGGAGGACCAGACATCTGCAGAAAGGACCAAGGATGGCTGGAGGGTTTCCTTCCTTCCTACCTTGCCCAGGTCAACGGTGCCTTTAGCTCAAGATCAGCCGTGGAGGAAGGAGTCTTTCTGATGTCACGTTCTTGTTCCCCTCTACCCACCTCCTTAGGCAGCAAGAGGAGACAGGCAGCACCCCTCCTACTGCTCTCCACCTGGCCAAACACTAAGCCCCTGGGAGCATCGCCTGATTTCAGGGGAATGAGAGGCAGGTCACAGGGGCTCTGGAGCAGTTTTAAGAAAAGAATCTGGACAAGTCACACCTTTGGAAAAGTCTCAACTGCAGCAAAAACATTGAACATAAACCATTACTTGGGTCTGAGTCTTTCTTATTTCAGTTTATAAACACATTTCTTCAAGTAATTGACACCTTCTCGATGAACCATCGACAAAACTGCAGTTTTTGTGGACAATCTCCTACAAACAACCACCACCTTTTGATGACTTAGTGCTGTACAGCTCCGCCGGGTCCGAGACTAAAGGCAGCAGTGCCTTGTTATGAGCATAACAAGAAGTGTCAAGATTTGCTCAGAACCTTGACGCAGCCCCCCGAGCCCACTAGGGGGTCTGCACAGCCTTCCTTAAGCCAAAAGCCAGCAGGAATATCCGCTCAGTTACCTTTCCTAGGATAGAAAGGATGGTGAGCTGAACCCACCAGGAACACTCTGTTGATACAAGGTTTTCAAGAACTAACAGTTCCTTGTGTACACCGTTTGCTGAGAAAGCAGCTGCAACTAGAATTCCGAGGTATTAACAGAAGATTGACGGACAGCAGAAACTAGGTTTATCTCTCTACTCAGTGTTCCAGGGTCATTAGGTTAAGGGGTTCACTCTCAGCCACACCCTCTGCCAACAAGGAGATCAGTTACTGATCAGGGCTCCAGTCTGTCTCAGAAGGGAAATGAATGGCATGGTTCTCCCTCAAAGTATTATCACAGAATAAGTCTTATCAGAAGAGTGGCTGTTCCACTACAAAAAAAAAAAAAAAACAGTGTTAAATGGGAATATGGGACAATGTTAAAAAACTAAAAATAGAGCAACCATATGATCCTGCAATCCCACTCCTGGGCATATATCCATAGAAAAACATGATCTGAAAGGAAACACACTCCCCAGTGCAACACTGATCACACTAACCAAGACAGAGACACAACCTAAATGTCCAGCATCCATGAATGGATAAAGAAGATACGGTATATATACACAATGGAATACTACTCGGTCATCAAAAAGAATGAAATAGTGCCATTTGCAGCAACATGGATGAACCTAGAGATTATCATACTAAGTGAAGTAAGTCAAAGAAAGACAAATATGATATCACTTATACACAAAATCTAAAAAAAAAAAAAATGACACAAATGAAATTCCTTACAAAACAGAAGTAGATTCACAGACATAGAAAATAAACTTATGGTTTTCAAAGGGTAAAGGAAGGGAGGGATGGATAAACAAAAAGTTTGAGATTAACAGATACATACTACTCTACATAAAACAGATAAACAATAAGGATTTACTGTGTGGCACAGGGAACTATATTCAGTATCTTGTAATAACCTGTCATGAAAAAGAATCTAAAAAAGAATACATATATGTAAAACTGAATCACTCTGCTGTACACCTGGAACTAACACAACCTTGTAACTCAACTATGCTTCAAAAAAAGTTGCTTCTTTGGGGGAGAAAAAAAGAAAGAAGAGGGGTTGCTCAAAGCTATAGCACCATTTGCGATTCCAAGTTTCAATATTTTTCTCAAGAAACCTAGGAGAAACATTATCTCATTTAGTCTCCAAACAACAACTTTGGTTAAGGTCTCTGCCATGAGAAGCCCTGACCATGTTCCAAGATGGGCCAGTTCATGAAGCAGGAGGACTTCAAGCCGGGGGGAACCTCAGGTCCCCAAGATCATGGGGACCCCAGTCCCCCAGCCAAGTCATACCCAGGGCCAGTGCTGGAGAGCTTCAGTCCAGCAAGCAAAGAATCATTAGCTGGAGAAACCCGACCTGTTGTCACAATAATGCACTTAAAAATCAAACTCTGTCGAGAAGGTAGAGTTGTTAGTCATCATGATCACATTAGCAGTCAGGGGGCTGGAGGAACACCATTATAACCTGTGCCCACCATCATCTCTGGGGTCCTAGAAAGCGTACTGGATTTGGGTGTCACAATTTCTTTGTCCTTTATGAATTATATAGCCTTCAGCAAGTCATTTAATCTTAGTGAACCTCAAGTGTCCCCTCCATTTATATAAAATGAACACTATAAAATTTAAGGATCTTGTAAGGATCAAGAAGACTCTCAAGAGTCCCTTGGACTGCAAGGAGATCCAACCAGTCCATCTTAAAGGAAATTAATCCTGAAAATTCATTGGAAGTTCTGATGCTGAAGCTGAAACTCCAATACTTTGGCCACCTGACGGGAAGAACTGACTCATTTGAAAAGACCCTGAAGCTGGGAAAGATTGAAGGTGGGAGGAGAAAGGGGTGACAGAGGATCAGATGGTTGGATGGCATCACCAACTCAATGGACATGAGTTTGAGTAAACTCCAGGACTTGGTTATGGACAGGGAGGCCTGGCGTGCTGCAGTCCATGGGGTCGCAAAGAGTTGGACATGACTAAGTGACTGAACTGAAGGATCAAATGAAATAATGCACATAAAAGTATGTTAAAACTACAAAGGGCCACATCAATATCAAGTATGATTTTGAAAGTATCTGGGAAACTTTTGGAAAACACATAAAATGGCAACAACAACAACAAAAGCTAATCCTGCTCCTTCATCTGACCCCAATCCCAGACAAGATACATCCCACCTAACCACTTCACATATTACCCATTCATTCTTTCAAGATTCATTAAACTTCCCCAGGGTGCCCTTCACTGTGCTAGATGCTGGAAAAAGAACAATAAATGAGACACTCTTCTTGGTCTCAGGGAGCATGAATCTAGAGAATTCCAACACTATTCCCACCTCTGTTTTATGTTCTTAATCTGTGAATCCCATCCTAGCAAGATGCCTACACCTCCCTCCTGGTGTAGATGAACAAACTGAACCTGCCAGCCCTGACTGCGAGCTAAGTCTGAGGTTAGGTGTGTGTCACTGTCATGACGCCATAAAAGTCAGTTTTCTCCCAACTCCTCCCTCCCCTCTCATCACCTTAGCCCTTCCAAAGCCTTTCATGTAGAAACCTGAGCTTCTCGTGGACCTAGCCTCAGTGTTAGCAGATACATCATCTTTTTTATTTATTTATTTTTTTGGCTTTCAGGGTCTTAGTTCCCCAACCAGGGATCAAACCTCAGCCCCTTGCAGTGAGAACATCAAGTCTTAACCACTGGATCACCAGGAAATTCCCACATAGTCTTTTGAAGTCATTATTAAAATAAGCACATTAAATACCAAACCCATAAACCAGAGGTTTACCTCTACCCTGTAGACCATGTTAATCACGTCCATCTAAGGACCTGTAGCAGGTTAAGTCTAGACAACTTGTGTCAGAAAGCCCTGGGTTTGAGTCTTAACTCTGTCACTCATGAGCCTTTAAGCTATTATTGACTTAGCTTAAAGTACCACACTAAGTTTCAATTTTCACATTTATAAAATTCAGATAATAATACCTATCCCATAGAGAGGTTCAAATAATTAAATGTTATAATGCTGGTAAATAATCTAACAGTACTTGGCACTTAGAAGCATCTATAAATGGTAGTCATTATTGTTTATAATTACGATAGTTATTACTATTGACGTGCTTACAAAATAGCCAATTTCATCCTATGCCCCTTGATTTCTCTACTGCCTGAATGGATGTACATAGAAAGCAATGCTTCTATTGACTCTGCTGCTGCTGCTGCTGCTGCGTCGCTTCAGTCATGTCCGACTCTGTGAGACCCCATAGACGGAAGCCCACCAGGCTCCCCTGTCCTTGGGATTCTCCAAGAAAGAATGCTGGAGTGGGTTGCCATTTCCTTCTCCAATGCATGAAAGTGAAAAGTGAAAGTGAAATCACTCAGTCGTGTCAGACTCTTAGCAACCCCATGGACTGCAGCCCACCAGGCTCCTCCGTCCATGGGATTTTCCAGGCTAGGGTACTGGAGTGAGGTGCCGTTGCCTTCTCCTCTATTGACTCTAGAGCAAATTATTTCTACCTATGGGCCCCAATTCATCTTGCTTTTTTGGAAAAACTAGCTCTCAACCTTGAAGGTTAAGATATATTTATCCTTGGTTTAACACACACCTTGTGGACAAAATCAAAGAATAAACCACTACCTAAAACAGTATTTCACAAACCCTTTGGGTTTCATGGCTCCCGCTCTATATTCATACATAATATTGCAGTTCATGTCTTCAGAGCAGGCCCTCTTTCTTTCCAGTACAGTTTTTTTCTCTTCCCAGTCACTCATTTGTGGTTCTTTCACTTCCATCTTCACAATGGCCAATTGTCTCATACAGATCAGGAACACTCAGCCTTAACTGAACAGATTCTGCAGCTGGCTCAGCAGTATAGACAGGCTGCATAGTAAGGAATCAACCTTGCCCAAAGAGAAGGCTGGCCTTTGTCATGGGCTTCTGGGAGGCAATTCTCTAAGTTCAAGGAATATAACAGCAAATACAGGTCTGTCTGCCTGGGGCCTATGGTCATGCAGTATAGTGTGATGAGGTGACTCAGACTTCAGGTTTCGGGTCATGTGGTATCACCTCAGCCTCAGGAGGGGCTGGAGACTGAGGTCAACCATGAGGTCAGTCAACTCTGCCTAGATGACGGAACCCGAATAAAAACTCCAGACACCAAGACTCGATGGGCTGCCGTGGTTGGCAGTACTCCATGCATGTGATCATACATTGATGCCAAGAAAGTGGTGTTTCCCATGACTCCACAGGGAGAGGACAACTGGAAGCCCCACATTTGGAACTCTCATGGACTCTGCCCCCTGTGCTTTTTCCCTGGGCTGATTTTATTCTGTATCCTTTCACTGTAATAAACCATAACCATGAGTATAACAGCTTTCAGAACATTCTGTGAGACTTTCTAGTGAATTACTTATGCTAAGAGAGACCTTGAAAAAAAGAGTTTAGTCACTCAGTTGTGTCTCCAAGGACTGTAGCCCGCCAGGTTCCTCTGTCCATGGAATTCTCCAGGCAAGAATACTGGAATGGGTAGCCATTCCCTTCCCGACCCAGGGATCTAGAGGATCTTCCCGACCCAGGGATCAAACCTGGGTCTCCTACATTGAAGGTGGATCCTTTACCATCTGAGCCACCAGGGAGACTGTGGGTGTTCGTAAACTTCCAACTGGTGTTGGAGGTGAGAATAGTATTGGGAGCTGTTCCTCTAACACTGCAGAGACCACTAGGAAAATTCCTATGGAGGGGGAGCCAGGTTCTGTGTTCATCTCTAACAAATTGAAAACCCACATCCTTGGATCATTCCCTGTCATGAGGAGGTAAGCCTCAAAGTCTAAAATTATTATTCTATGTCCACTTGCAAGACCTCCTGGGGGTGGGGTCTCGATGATCTACACTCTCTGAGTCTGTGTGCACAGAGGACTCCCTCCCTCCCATCATCCTCGGATCTGCATGCACAACATGAGTGAGGTCCTGCCTCTGGGGCATCTAGGACTTCTAAGTCTGGCATCAGCTGTCACAGAGGTGGCAGACTGGAGGGAGATTAGAAGGAGTATCAACTGGAAGACCAAATCTGGGAAACTGCCATCTGTGTCCATGGATCTCATCTGCCTGGAAAATGTCAGGCACCATTCCACGGACCCTGATCCTCCACTCGAGGGAGGAAATTATACAGACAGAGGAAGGGAAAAGAGGAGCCAGAGGAACGCTGGGAAGCCAGAGGTCAGTAAGAGTGCCATCCAGGACAAGCTCTGAATTCTCAGGAATCACACCCATTGGGATGTCTTCCCCAGGCTCGCTGGGTTCTCCTGCTGAGAAACAAAACCCTTTTCAAGCTTGTGCTGCTATCAGCAGTGGCTTGGTGTCCAGATAATAGGAGAGCAAGGAGATACATTCTGGTGTCAAGGCTCACAGGGAAGATACAGGAAGGAAAATGTCAGCATTTGGATATCAATGGAAATGGAAAAATCTCAAAAAAAAAAAAAAAATCAAGGAAGAAAAGGTACTTTGGTGCTAACAGGGCTGGAGTGAGCTGAGGCTAGCTGAATGCTGTATTGCATCTCAGCTGGTCACAGTATCTCTCTTTGTTAACCTTGAATTCCAGTCATCTGCCCCAAGAAGGGGGAATCAAATGAGGAAACAAACTGGACCCCATATGCTTAAAATGAAGAGGTTTCAGGCTGTATCAGTCACTTAAGCCTAATATTTGGATTTCCTTTAAATTGCATTGTCGTCAACGGCTGTTCAGGCTGAGTTGCTTAGACAGTAAATTCTGGTTCTAGCTGCCATTTCACATTATGCTAATGTATGTGAGAAGCTGTCTCCCTGGATACCGTAGCAAATTGCCAGCTGAATCATAGAAATGCTGTCAACTTTTTTTTTTTTTTTCAAGTTTTCCATTTTTGCTTTGCCATTGTGTATAGCCAAGAGAAACCAGGAGGTGGGGGGTGGGGGGTGGTGGAGAAGTTGGAAATATAATTTATATGTATACATATATATATTCAAGCTTCTATTGGATTGGCTTTGCCTGTTTGAGAAAAAAAAAAATTGTAGCTTTCTGCTTTGTTTCTAAAGCAACCCACATGCATGCCTCCATTTTATTTTAAGTCATTTCATGGCCCAAGTGTCTATGTCAATTTCAGGGAATCAGCCTTGAGGGCCAGCAGAGGGAGCAAGAGAGCACCAAACCTGATTTTCTATAGATTCCAACCAGAGCCTGAACAACTGGACATTTGCTGACCCCAAAGAGAAACATGCAACTCAAATGGATTCACCAGGTGAGGCTACTTTTTAGAAAATGCCTCAAGGTCCCTGGTGTGGTACAAACAACCTTGGCTTTCGATATGAGCGCATTCGTGCTCAGTTGTGTCCGACTCCC
The DNA here is from genome assembly GCF_055505025.1 of Bos grunniens. NCBI lineage: Eukaryota > Metazoa > Chordata > Mammalia > Artiodactyla > Bovidae > Bos > Bos grunniens. The sequence continues at coordinate 15,714,294 of NC_141168.1, forward strand.
TGTGACCTAGTGGACTGCAGCTCGCCAGGCTCATCTGTCCATGCCAGGCAAGAATACTGAAGTGGGTCACCATTTCCTCTTCCAGGGGAGTCTTCCCAACCCAGAGATGGAATACGCTTCTCCTGCATTGGAGGCAGATTCTTTACCTTCTGAGCCACCAGCAAACAGGTTCTAATTTTACCTTCTCTCCTTGATGACCCTCCAGAAACAGTTCCTTTGTCTGTAAATTAGGAGAAGGAACTGAAAAACCTCTAAGGTCCTTTTCACCCTAACATTCTTAAGCGTCTAAGCCTTTTTTCTGGCCTGAGCTGCCTTGGGGGCCATGGATAATGACACCTTATTTTCTTGGAATTGCGGGGCTGGACCTGACAACCTAGCAAGATTCTTCCAGGTCTAAGAGATAAGATTCTGCTATGCTTGCAGTACAAAATGGTACTTTATCCTATTGCCAGATGGTAGAAGAGACTGATACATGCAAGGGTGAAAAATGGCAGCAACAGAGATGGAATGGTGGCTTCCAGGGGCTGAGGCAGGGAAAATAGGGACGTATTAAAGAGAGCAAAGTTTCAATTACACAAATGAATACATCCTAGAGATCTACTGTGCAGCACAGTTCCTACAGTTAACAGTAATGTACTATAATAAATAACCAACAAAGAGCTATTGTACAGCACAGGAAACTATACTTAATATCTTGTAATAACCTATAATGGAAAAGAATGCAAGAAAGAATGTATGTATATATATACAAAACTGAATCACTCTGCTTTACACCTGAAACACAACATTGTTAATCAACTATATTTCAATAAAAAATTTCTAAAATCAAATGACAAAAAATATAAACATACAAACTTGGTAAGAGGGCACTTATATCAAGCGCTCTTATCATAAGATGATGATGATGATAAATAAGAAGGTGGGAGGAAACTATAAGAGATGATGGATAGGTTTGTGGCATATATCATGGTAACGGTTCCACGGGTGTATGCTGTGCTGTGCTGAGTCACTCAATTGTGGCTGACTCTCTGTGACCCCATGGAATGTAGCCCATGGAGTCCATGTAGGAGTCCATGGGGATTCTCCAGGCAACAATACTGGAGTGGGTTGCCATGCCCTCCTCCAGGGGATCTTCCCAACCCAGGGATAGACCCCAGGTCAGGACCCTGCATTGCAGGTGGATTCTTTACTATCTGAGCCACCAGAGAACCCCAAGAATACTGGAGTGGTAGCCTATCCCTTCTCTGGAGGAAGAATTTCCCGCCCCAGGAACTGAATTGGGGTCTCCTGCATTGCAGGAGGATTCTTTACCAGCTGAGCTACCAGGGAAGCCCATCACAGTGTATGCTGCTGCTGCTAAGTCACTTCGGTCGTGTCCGACTCTGTGTGACCCCACGGACGGCAGGCCACCAGGCTCCCCTGTCCCTGGGATTCTCCAGGCAAGAACACTGGAGTGGGTTGCCTTCTCCAGGGCATGAAAGTGAAAAGTGAAAGTGAAGTCGCTCAGTCATGTCCAACTCTTAGCGACCCCATGGACTGGCTCCTCCGTCCATGGGATTTTCCTGGCAAGAGTACTGGAGTGGGGTGCCATTTCTACTTACCTCCAAATCCTTCAAATTGTAAGCATCAAAAATATACAGCTTTTTGCATGTCAATCGTAACTCAATAAAGTGACTTTTTTAAAAAAAGAAAAAAACAACCAAAACATAGCTGTGATAGATGGAGCATATGGTCCCTATCTCTCCCACCTTGTCACTCTGGGAACTCCAGCACTGGACTCCACTTTCCCATCCCCTGGTCCTTGTTCCATCCCCTGGAATCGTGATAAGGGTGGAAACAGATGACTGAGGGCCTGGAGCACAGCAGGAGCTCTGGCTCTGGGAGATGAGACGATGACCATGGCTACTCACTGCTCTCAACTACTTGCTGGGTTTAGATTTCCCATCCTGATGTCTGGTTAGCCTTGGATCACAGATGATCGACACTGTCTGCTCTTGAGGCCCTCTTCTACATCCTCAATTTCTGTGCCTGGTCTGTCCCATTCCCCACTATCCAAAAGTTCAACCCATAGTCCAGTGCTCTCTGTTCTTGCAGACAAAGATTCTAACTCCGAACCCTGCTTCATCCTAGTCATCCTAGAGTATTAGTCATTCAGTCATCTCCTACTCTTTGTGACCCCATGGGCTATAGCCCACCAGGCTCTTCTGTCCATGGAATTCTCCGGGCAAGAATCCTGGAGTGGGCAGCCATTTCCTTCTCCAGGGGATCTTCCCAACCCAGGGATGGAACCCGGGTCTCCAGCATTGCAGGCAGATTCTTTACCATCTGAGCCACCAGGGAAGCCAGCTTTAGCTTAGAGTTTGATCAGTTCAAGGGTAGCCCAGGGGAATGCCTCTACAACATAAAGGCAAGAAGGAGGAGGACACCACATCTGCTCCCTCTCCCTCACAAACTGGCATGCAAACTGTATTTCAAAAACTCTGCACCCCAAACAAAACAATTATGCAGCAATCAGGCTGCACTCTACCAGTTTTTGACTGCAAGGAATGTGTTCATTAAGTTTGGGTTTCTTTTTAATTATAGAATTAAATTCTCAATTCTTTTCAATGACTAAGGCTGAACTTGGATTACCACTTACATTATGACAAATGATCTTCTTTTCAATTTAATAAATCTTAAAGCTTTCTTACCAGAAAGCCTATATTATCTTTCATTAACCGTTTTAAGCCTCATCTCTATAGAATTTCACCCTGGAGAAAGCAATGGCTACCCACTCCAGTATTCCTGCCTGGAGAATCTCATGGAGAGGGGAACCTGGCGGGCTACAGTCCATGGGGTCACAAAGAGTTGGACACAACTGAGCAACTAAACAAGCTATAGCATTTCTGTAATTTTTTAATGAAAACACTCCCGAGAATGAAGACGAACCTCTAGGGATACCCCACAGTGGGCAGAGTAAGTGTAGAATTTCTCTGAGGTCTCGTGGTTTTATCTAAACATATACAGGATTGCTTTCTGAATTTTGCATTCTACTTTATATCTGTGTTTATTCATTTGAAAATAATGCTTTGTTTTGGTGGTGCTGGGTCTTTGTTGCTGCGTGGGCTTTCTGGAGTGGCGGTAAGCAGGCGATACTCTCTACTCGCAATGCGTGGGCTTCTGATGTGGTCATTTCTCGTGCTGCAGAGCTCATCCTCTAGGGCATGTAGGCTCAGTAACTGCAGCTCAAGGGCTCTAGAGCACGGGCTTAGTGGCTCAAGGCATGTGGGATCTTTCCAGACCAAGGATCAAACCTATGTCGCCTGCACGGGCAAGTGGATTCTTTACCATTGAGGCACCAGGAAAGCCCCCAATACAATGTTTTTTAAATTACTTATCACCTACTTAACTCTTCATTCCAAATATTCAAGTGAAACGGGCGCTTCTGCATGAGGCAACACTTCTATTCCACCATACTGCAGGTGGCACCTGGGCTCCCCTGGCTGCATAAATGGTAAGACTGGTTAGGGAATCCAATGCTGCCCTTTCACGGAGGAAGGATTTTGTTTATGAAATCAAAGGTTTGGAACCACTGTTTCTGGCCCCTGCTCTTCAGGCTTTTTTCCCCTGTGACCCAACTCTTCAACAATCCCAAGGTCTTAGCAAAATCAACAACAAGCAAAGTACCTCAGTTTCTTCAAGGCTGGACTCTGACCTGGCACTAAGCAGCTTCTCACACACCCACCCTCTTCTCCCAGTATGAAGAGGAGTCAGCTACAGTACCCCAGCCCTGCCTCTGGGGCCTGGATCCCACTGGCAGAGACCCTGCCAGGAGCAGAGAAAAATGAAAAAGACACAGGCAGAGGCTGACATTATGTTCCTGAAGTCACGTGCAAAATCAGCCTTTGTATATGAAATCCTACTCGCCTGTTGACCCCACAGTTACTTGTCCACTTCAGTGGTAGCTTAAGATAGTGGATGGGAACACATGAAGTTTCCCTGATCTCCATTGGGTAGAGTCAGTGATTTGAAATACTCAGGGAATATAAAGAATTTTTCATACTGTGAAGCAAAAAAGTGTGGGAAAGGTGTATGTCAAGGCTGTATATTGTCACCCTGCTTATTTAACTTCTATGCCGAGTATATCATGCAAAGTGCTGGGCTGGCGAAATCACAAGCTGAAATCAAGACTGCCAGGAGAAATATCAACAACCTCAGATATGCAGATGATACCACTCTAATGGTATAAAGTGAAGAGGAACTAAAGAGCCTCTTGAGAAGGGTGAAAGAGGAGAGTGAAAAAGCTGGCTTAAAACTCACCATTCAAAAAACTAAGATCATGGTTTCCACTCCCATATCACTTCATGGCAAATAGAAGGGGAAACAATGAAAACAGTGACAGACTTTACTTTGGGGGGCTCCAAAATCACTGCAGATGGTGACTGCAGCCATGAAATTAAAAGACGCTTGTTCCTTGGAAGAAAAGTCATGACCAACCTAGATAGCATATTCAAAAGCAGAGACATTAGTTTGCCAACAAAGGTCCGTCTAGTCAAGGCTATGGTTTTTCCAGTAGCCATACATGGATGTGATAGTTGGACTATAAAGAAAGCTTTGCACCGAAGAATTGATGCTTTTGAACTGTGGTGTTGGAGAAGACTCTTGAGAGCCCCTTGGACTGCAAGGAGATCCAACCAGTCCATCCTAAAGGAAATCAGTCCTGAATATTCATTGGAAGGACTGATGTTGAAGCTGAAACTCCAATACTTTGGCCACCTGATGCAAAGAACTGACTCACTGGAAAAGACCATGATGCTGGGAACGACTGAAGGCAGGAGAAGAAGGGGATGACAGAGGATGAGATGGTTGGATGTTATCACTGACTCAATGGATGTAAGATTGAGCAAACTCCGGGAGTTAGTGATGGACAGGGAAGCCTGGTGTGCTGCAGTCCATGGGGTCGCAAAGAGACATGACTAAGCAACTGAACTGAAGACCAATGTCAAATAAATGCACATACATATGTGTGTGTCTATGTATATGCACACACAATGGAGTATTACTCAGCCGTGAAAAGAATGAAATCTTGCCATTTGCAGCAACAGGGATGGACTTGGAGGGTATTGTGCTAAATGAAATGTTAGATTTACCACACGATTTCACTCATATGAAACATTAAAAAATAAACAGAAACAAACGTAGATACAGAGAACATAATAGTGGTTATCAGGGAGGAAGGGGTGGTAGGGGAGGGAACACGGGTCAAGTGAGCAGCTAAATGGTGACAAATGGAAAATAAATTTTTGGTGGTGAGCACATTGTAGGGTATACAGACATAGAAACACAATGTACACATGAAACTTACATAATGTTTTAAATCAATGTTGCCTCAATAAAAATAAGCAAAGTCAAAAAATACAACAACAAGATAATTATCCTTCCTCCCCATCAGTAATGTTCTTTTCTACTTTACCAGTAGAGTCCAGATGAGCCCCACTTTTGGAACCATTTTGAAAGGCAAAAAGTAAAACTCACCAATAAGCAAAAAGTTGGAAGGCAGAAAAGAATAAGGAGACAGGGTGACAAAGTCCTTTTACCAAGAGGCTTCTGTCTTTGCCTGGGACCCAAGTGTGGGCTTTAGTAGGACCCAAGTGCTGTGTTTGTGGTGGGATTATAGGTCCCTAGTCTCAGGAGCTACTACTCATTGTAAAAGCATTCAAAACTGAAGGGAAAATGTATATCTGAAATGAAAAATAGTATAGAAAACTAGGAACTCAACTTAATACCTGTGTAACTTAATGCATTTTCCAGAGCACAGCTATTGTGTAAACCAAGATACACCTGCTACAGAGGATTAGAAAGAGCAGAAGCCTGGAGCTGGTGAGGCTGCTGACTTAAGATCCGACAGCCCCAGGAGGAGGGAAGCACTTGGAACTGTAAGGACCTAGTAGGGTATGGAGAACATACTCAAAAGGACTTGACTGAAGGGAGTTTTAGGAAAGGCATTAACGCATTATGCATTAATTATTATTAATTATATAATTAATTAATAATAATAATTAATTATGCATATGCATTAATGCATAGAATGCATTAATTCTGCATTCTATGCAGAATTTAAGGGACAGTGAAGCACTGAGGGATTGGCAATGAGGGGGACTCTATCACTGCCCCTGATGGACAAGAGGAGGGAACTGTGAGGCAGGGAAAAGTCAGAGCGGCAGAAGAGGGCTCCCTGGCAGGACCCATGCCTTGAAGAACCCAGCACCGTGGCATTGGAGGACACAGAAGGTGGGGTGCAGTATCAATGGAGACCACCCCTCTTTCCTCCTGCCTCCTCCATCTTTGGCCGTGCCTCCCACTGGACAAACCCATATGGAAAGCTGAGAGTTAGTGAGTGGAGGTAATGCAGCCCATCGAGGTCAGCCTCCCAGGGCCTGGAGAAGGAAGCTGGGCAAGTGGACAAAATCAGCAAAGAGCCCTAGATGGAGGGTCAGGACACTTGGTTCCATCTGTACCACTACTGACTCTGGACACCCTTTAATGTGGTTAGACTTCCAGGAAAGAGACTGAACTATACAGTTTCCATGGTCTCTCAGTTTTTACATCCTGCGCCTCTAGTCCAAGAATTATACAGATGCAAAAGCTAAACAGCTCCAGGAGATGTGCAGACTTAATAGATAACACATGAGCAACTAAGATGATCACAAAGCTTTAAATCTCTACCTTCAACCTATGGAACAGTCTACTTTCTACCTCCAAGGCCCAGATAGAGATCAAGTCCACAGGAACAGAAACACAGGCCCAAAGAATTCTCATGCAGATTCCCAACTTTACTGCCAGAGCTACTCTCACATCTTGACCGGTTTCCCTTTGAAGAGTTCAGTTTCACATGGCTGCCTTGTTCCTTTTGAGAACAGCAAACATGTTCAATATTAGAAGATGAAGCAGTTGGGTTTCAGAGCTGCTATGCAAGAGAGAGGGCCCAGACACCCAAAAGGGGAAGGAGACAGAAGTCTGGACTTCACGCGGAAGTGCAGGCCAGCTGCTCCTCCTGCATAAGTCCCCGTTCCTCCGCATCTTTCCAGTCTTGACCCGCTCAGCCCAGCAGGGAGAGGGGCCGACAGACCAACAGGCTCACAGTGGAGCCCTCTTTCTGTCTCACCAGCTGCCTCTCAGCAAGTCAGTTCTCTAGCTTAACAAAATCCTTCTCTTGTTATCTCACAGCAGCTTGAAAAGGAACACTAATAAATAGTAGCATCCCATTTCTTAAGCCTTAAGCAAATAGAAATCGTGGAGAAATGTCTTTCTCCTAAGCGAAAAGTAAAAGAACTCAATGATAAAAAGAAGCATCAAGTTGATTGAAATTTCAAAGAGAAGTGACTTCCCTTGCCCTCTGGGAACAGTCAACCGTGCTGCCCCTCATGTGAGTTCTGGGGTGTAACTGCTGACATTCCCAGATGAAAATCCCAGGTGGAGGCAGCCTGAGAAAAAAATGTCACTTTAAGGTCAAGTCTACTAATAAGTTAAAGAAATGAGAGTGTGTTAACCTTGGACAGAGGACTGTAGGTTGGAACTCACTATAACAAACAGTTAATTACAATTCGGGGTCAATAAATTAAATTAGACCTGGGGTAATAAACGCTCTAATTTTGTTTTATAAGTTTCCTCTGGAGTTATTACTGTCGTTATTTTACCTAATAAGTATGGCTTCATGAGTTAATAATTTTTCCTTATGCAGGAATCTTGCAGGCTAAGTAGTTACCTGGGAACTCTACATCATGCACGTAGTAGGTCTTGTCAATAAATGTTCCTTGAAATGTCTCCAGCCGTAGAACTTCAGGAACTATGAGAACCTTGCACTTTCTTCACCCTCTCACGCGCCCCTGATCTTGTCCAGTAGCATTTTGCATCACAGCCCATTCCCAGCTGCACAGATCACGTGTTTCCCTGGACATCTGTCCACATGCACTGGCCAGGCCCCTTTGTCATTTTTCTTAAGTCTTAATTGCATCCGTTACAATACTGCTTCAATTTTATGTTTGATTCTTTGGCAGCAAGGTATGAGGGATCTTTGATCCCTGAGCAGGGATCGAACCCACACCCCCTGCATCGCAAGGAAAAGTCTTAACCACTGGACCACTAGGGAAGCTCCTACCTGCCATATTTGCTGCAAATAAAGGAAAACAACAAAATGGGAAAGACTAGAGATCTCTTCAAGAAAATTAGAGATACCAAGGGAACATTTCATGCAAAGATGGGCTCGATAAAGGACAGAAATGGTATGGACCTAACAGAAGCAGAAGATATTAAGAACAGGTGGCAAGCATATACAGAGGACCTGTACAAAAGGGATCTTCACGACCCAGATGATCACTATGGTGTGATCACTCACCTAGAGCCAGACATCCTGGAATGTGAAGTCAAGTGGGCCTTAGGAAGCATCACTACAAGCAAAGCTAGTGGACGTGATGGAATTCCAGGTGAGCTATTTCAAATCCTAAAAGATGATGCTGTAAAAGTGCTGCACTCAATATGCCAGCAAATTTGGAAAACTCAGCAGTGGCCACAGGACTGGAAAAGGTCAGTTTTCATTCCAATCCTTAAGAAAGGCAATGTAAAAGAATGCTCAAACTACTGCACAATTGCTCTCATCTCACATGCTTCAGTTCTAGCAAAGTAATACTCAAAATTCTCCAAGCCAGGCTTCAACAATACATGAGCCATGAACTTCCAGATGTTCAAGCTAGTTTTAGAAAAGGCAGAGGAACCAGAGATCAAATTGCCAACATCTGCTGGATCATCAAAAAAGCAAGAGAGTTCCAGAAAAACATCTAATTCTGCTTTACTGACTATGCCAAAGCTTTTGACTGTGTGGATCACAATAAACTGTGGAAAATTCTGAAAGAGATGGGAATACCAGACCACCTGACCTGCCTCTTGAGAAATCTGTATGCAGGTCAGAAAGCAACAGTTAGGACTGGACAGAAAACAGACTAATTCCAAATAGGAAAAGGATGTCAAGGCTGTATGTTGTTACCCTGCTTAATTAACTTCTATGCAGGCAGAGTACATCATGAGAAACACTGGGCTGGATAAAGCACAAGCTGGAATCAAGATTGCCAGGAAAAATATCAATAACCTCGGATATGCAGATGATACCACCCTTACAGCAGAAAGTAAAGAACTAAAGAGCCTCTTGATGAAAATGAAAGAGGAGAGTGAAAAAGTTGGCTTAAAGCTCAACATTCAGAAAACTAAGGTCATGGCATCCGGTCCCATCAGTTCATGGCAAATAGATGGGGAAACAATGGAAACAGTGACAGACTTTACTCTTTTGGGCTCCAAAATCACTGCAGATGATGACTGCAGCCATGAAATTAAAGACGCTTACTCCTTGGCAGGAAAGTTACAACTAGCCTAGATAGCATATTCAAAAGCAGAGACATTACTTTGCCAACAAAGGTCCGTCTAGTCAAGGCTATGGTTTTTCCAGTGGTCATGTATGGATGTGAAAGTTGGACTATAAAGAAAACTGAATGCCAAAGAATTGATGCTTTTGAACTGTGGTGTTGGAGAAGACTCTTGAGAGTCCCTTGGACTGCAAGGAGATCCAATCAGTCCATCCTAAAGGAAATCAGTCCTGAGTGTTCATTGAAAGGACTGATGTTGAAGCTGAAATTCCAATACTTTGGCCACCTGATGCTAAGAGCTGACTCATTTGAAAAGACCCTGATGCTGGGAAGGACTGAAGGTGGGAGAACAAGGGGACAACAGAGGATGAGATGGTTGGATGGCATTACCGACTCAATGGACATGAGTTTGAGTAAACTCTGGCAATTGGTGATGGACAGGGAGGCCTGGTGTGCTGCAGTCCATGGGGTCGCAAAGAGTCAGGCATGACTGAGCACCGGAACTGAACTGAACTCTGATTCCTGTGGGGTGTTTTTGTTTGCATGTTTGTTTGTTTTTGCCTCTGGCATAGAATTTTCTGGTAAAGACAGTGCTACGTCCTTGGGGACAGAGGGGGTCCCATCCCAGTTAGACTGAGAGTCTCTTACCCATCACTGTATCTTCAGGGCTGAACTCGGTGGCATGGCCAGCAGAAGGCGCCTAAGGGAGACTGTTAAAGCTGACCCTTTAGGGCTGCAAAGAGTCGGACATGACTGAAGCAACTTAGCATACACACACTCATAGGTTTAGGATGGAGAGTCAATAAATTAATGCATAAGTGCCGTAAGAGTGGCCTGTACCTCTACTAATCTACCTAACAGACAGGACTCAGGTGCAAGAGGAGAAACAAGCAGGCCAGAAACCTATCCCCAAAGAAGGCAGGAGCCTGGGTCAGAGATACCAGAAATAGCAAACAAAAAGACAGCATGCCCAGTTACATTCAAATTTCAGATAAACAGTAAGTTTAGCATAAGGATGTCTCAAACACTGTAGGGGACATACTTAGACTAAAAACATGTTTGCTGTTTATCCGAAACTCAGATGTAACCTAGTTTCCTGCATGTAAACTGGCAGCCTTAGCCTGGGCAGTGGGCGGTGATAAGGACCAGGAATGCTGGCCCCATAGGTTTGCTGTGCTCCTACTTCACACGGACGATGTATTGGGTTCCAGCAGAAGGCTGAGGTGGTGGTAGCCAGGACCCTCCACCTGAGGCCTGGGAGTGGTTCCACAGGACCCTCAGAACTCTGAAGCACCTTCCAAACTCAGATTTCTTCTCCAATTATTCCACCACCCTGTACCCTTATTCAAATCAGAATTCCTCCCTTGCTTGACTGCTTTTGAACTCAACATTCACATTCCTAGGACACAGTTCAGAGAAGGCAATGGCACCTCACTCCAGTACTCTTGCCTGAGAAATCCCATGGACAGAGGAGCCTGGTAGGCTGTAGTCCATGGGGTCGCTAAGAGTCAGACACGACTGAGAGACTTCACTTTCACTTTTCACTTTCCTGCATTGGAGAAGGAAATGGCAACCCACTCCAGTGTTCTTGCCTGGAGAATCCCAGGGACGGGGGAGCCTGGTGGGCTGCCGTCTATGGGGTCACACAGAGTCGGACATGACTGAAGTGACTTAGCAGCAGCAGCAGCAGCAGCAGGACACAGTTTGCTCCTCCTGGGATCATTCCCAGAACTTCACACGTGGGCATCCCTGCTGGTCAGGTGGCCCCCGAAGGAGTGCCAGCTCTCAAGTCAGCAACAGCTGGGTTCAAACCCTGGGCACACCATTCATTGGCCATGCGGTTCATCCAGTCCACGACTTGACCCCCTCCAACCAGGTGTCTCTGGTGACCTGCATCACTTAATATTACTTAACTTACTTTGAATTCCTAAGCACACAGGCTATACTATAACATGCTTTATATATTTAGCCAGATTATTTTTAAATCCTTTTATTTGAGTTATTCTCGTCTCTCCATATAGGCTAAAAGCTCCTGGAGAATGGACACTACCCCCCAGATAGCCTTCTGTGGTCCCCACAACACTCTGCCTGATAAACTGGATCTGAAAGATACTTGCTGAAATCACGAATGAAAAACTTGCCACTTTCATCAATGTAAGGAAAGGGGTCACTCACCTATAAGTATTTTTCAATTCCGTTTTACTCAGGGAATAATAAATATTTGATGATACGATTTGAGTTGAACTAAAATAAGCATGGCTCCAGTATAATGAGCATCAACAAAAACAGACAGAAGTTGCTGCCATTCTTCACTGATATCAAGGACCTGCAAGAATCTGATTTTTACTCAGAATCAACCCCTTCAGAAATATATTTGAATAGACTGTAGGCTGGGCCAAACCAAAGCTAGACGGACAGTAGTTGAGTCTGTAGAAATCTCCAGAAGTTACAGGTTTAATCAGAATTCAGGAAAAAAAAACCTAAAACATCATTTCCCACAATGTATTATTTCCATCTCTACCCTTTTCCAGTCTGACGGTGGTTCTGGAATGAGATGAAAATGGTGCTTGTTTACATAATGGAACTGGATTTACATCTAATACCACGTGACGTTTCAGTCACGCGCCATAATGAAATTCACTGGACACAGTGAATATGGATCTGGGGAAGGTGTGGAAGCAGATCTGCTGGGAACATGCTGATTCTCTTGCCTCTATCTCAGCTGGCAAATCTAGACACTCCCAAATAACGTAGAGCTCTGTCAGGGCACTGGCTGATGAGTGCAGTGTGGCCTCATCTGAGCTTGGGGACAAGTGAAAACATACGCACGCTATCTGCAGAAATGAGAGTGTTTGCAGAAGAGGATGCTCAGAAGGCAAGGGGAAGAGCTCTGAGACCTCAGTGATTCCTCTCCATGCTATAAACTCAATAGGCTCTCAGAGCCCTTTTTGTTGTGTTTTCCTGTTTTATAAAATGTACTTGAAAGTTCAGCCCTTGGTAGCAGTCACGTAACACCGAGGTCTCTGAACAAAATTACCAGCGAGCATAACAAAGAACAGACCTCTTTCCACAAAGTCCTTTGTTCGTCCTCATCCAGAAGGGCCCTGGGCTCTGCCTCTGGCCTTTCTGTGCACCTCTTGCCATCAGGCGGCACAGGTGTCGGCCAAACCAGGAAACCTGACTCCTTGGTCCCTCCACGTGGTGCTTTCCTACCATGTGTCCGTTTATCCCTTCTCTGTGCCCTTTGCTGACCCCTTCTTCCCGCAAGCGCAAGCCCTGTGCACTTCAAATGACTCCAGGCATCATGCTCCTCTTTCATTTAGGAAACAAAATCCTATCTTATGACTTCATGATCACCTCTATTCCATGACTCTCAAGTCTGTATTCCTCCTTCAGTTTCTCAACTACACTGCAGTTCAGGTGTCCACAAGCATATCCAAGTGGCCACGTCATCATCTCAAACACTACCTCCCCTGAAACAGAAACCATGATCACCATTCCTACTGCAGCGGCCTGACTAGGTTCAGTCACCCAACCTGAAGCCTGAAGTCATTGATCTGTTCATTCAACGACGTACCTATGTATCTTTTACTTCCCTTATACCTACCAGTCGATTGTAATGAAAACTTTAACCCATATTATTCCTACTCAAAAAACTATCTTCCTTCCTCTCCACGTATGAGAAACACCTTCATGACTGAACTTTAGTCCTAAATGATCTCTCCCCTCCCTGAATGTCTGAAGCACTTACTGACTATATTATCATTTGTGCATTTAAAAAAAAAAAAACAATGCCTTGGACTCTTAACTGTTTCCTGCAGACATATTATACAACTCAAAGTATTCTATGAGTTTCTGGATGATAAGAACTGTGTTTGTGACATTTTCTTAAAAGGATCTGTTTATCTTAACATATAAGTCAATGAGCTGATCTTTATAAAAGGGTTATTTTAGGACCTGGCACAAAATATGAGCTTAAAATCATAGGTTTAAAGATAAGTAAGTAGATAACTCAATAAACACTTGGCAAACTGAGTAAGATGAACTATGCAAAATGCTCCCAAGACATCCACATCCCAAGAGGCCCCAGTCTGCCTCTCCTGCCAGCTGCAGAGGAAAGTTCAGGGTGCCAGGCCATAACTGGGCCAGGCATCTGGATGATTTGGGTGTGTGGGTATCTGCTGGTGAATACACGTTTAGGTCGTGACAGGTCAAGCAAAAACAACTAGTGCAGACGTGAATTATTTGGGGAGTGAAAATGGAACATGGAGATGCATTAGCTCCTATTTTCTCCCTTCTCCCCATTGCTTTTAATAATGGAACTGCTTGATCTAACCTCTTCTCAGGCCTGTAACTGGGTGCTGCCCAGCAGTAGGAATGAGTGCTCTGAGAAGTGGATCTGGTCTCACAGGCCGATATGGTGGAGGAGGCACATACGGTACAGCTCGATTTGACGATGAGGAAGGAAGCTGAGGCCGAAGGAGGAGACCAACTTGCTCAAGGTCACACATCTACTGGCCCAAGTTAACTTGAGGGCCCTGCCGCAGTTCCCTCTCCCCCCAGGTCTTGTCTGGTGACGACACCCAGTCCCAGCTGACCTGTCCCTCAGCATCATAAACATCTCATATCCTTGGCTAGGATGCTGTTTATCACTTCCCATGGCAACCATCACCCCACAAAGCCGAGCTGACCTCCCTCCGCCCTGTACCAGGACAGAGGATCTGAGAGATTTCTGTGTTCTTTTTCATCTCAAAACAGAAGTCAATTGTTGGGGTCAGAGCAAAAAAACAAATGACCGTCGCAGCAGCCTCCTCAGCAAAACCCAACACCGAGTGCCCAGTGGATCTCAGATGGATTCAGTAGCAGAGACATTTCGCCCCTTTGTTAGTCCAGGACCTTCAAGAAAAGGAAATCAATCAAGGGCTCCAAGGGATTAGTTGTTTAAGTTTGCTTACATTTTACTTTAGAGTGAGGGAAAAAATCTACACAACCTTTTTATTTTTATTGTTTTTTACTACTGGGAATTCAGAATTATTCAATACAAAAAATAATTATTTAAAAAGGTGAACACAGAAAAGCTTTAGGACAGTGAAAATACTCTGTATGATACTATAGTGACGGATACATTGATTAGACGTTTGTCGAAAACCACTGAACGCACATCATCAAGAGTGAACCCTAAGGTAAACTACGGACTTTGGGTGATAAGGCTGTATCAGTGCAGATGACCGAGTGGAACAAACACAGTGCTCTGGTGGGAGACGTTAATGATGGGGGTGGGTCCAAATGTGATGGGGGGATGAGGTACATGGAAAATCTCCATACATTCCACTCAGTGTTGCTGTGATCCTAAAACCTGCCCTAAAAAAAAATTCTATTCTCTTAAAATTACCCTTTGTGACCCATTCATGACGGAAAGCAGGAGGGGGGGGGGGGGATAAAAAAAGCTGGATGGAGCATGAGATGAAAAATGGTATCAGAAAGCAAGGAAATAAAACCCACTGCAGTTAAAAGGTAGGGACACAGCAGTTATAATCCCAAACAAAGAGTCAGAAACGGAGTTAATAAAGACATACACACAGGCAGGCGTGCACACACAGACGCACGTGTGCGCCTTTAAAACAAAACCCTTGAAAATAGCCACACACAGAGGTATCGTGGGAAAAAATCACTATAGTTTTGTTCTTTCCAATTCAACAGGGCTTTAAATATTCTAAAGTGGCCCCACGTGATTGAACTGAGCATCTGAATTGTGGCCACTGTGATGGAGAAGGTGAATTTTAAATTTGATACAATTTTTTTTTTTTTTAGGATTTAGTTAGCTTATTTTGGTTTTTTTGGCCATGCCGTGCAGCACATGGGCTCTTAGTTTCCCAACCAGGGATGGAACTCGTGTCCTCCACAGTGGAAGAGGGGAGTCTCAACCACTGGACCCCATGGAAGTCCCAATCTGATGTAACTTTCACCAAACCTAAGTTTAAATTTAAAAATGAAAGTAACATGAGATCTTTTTTCATTAAACACAGGCTTATTTGGTAGGACTACTTTTCACTTTGCTCCAAAATCACATCAGTTCATTCTTCACTGATAAATCCATTTTATTACTATGGATATATAAAGAAAATTGACTTAAGAGGGGGTACTCAATTTAGTTCTTAAAAAGTTTTAAGTATGTTTAGAACAAGTTGGATATGTGAATCCACATTTTCCATCATAAATTTTTTGAACTCTAAATAAGATCTAGTATTTCTGAAGAAAATTTAGGACTCAAATTCCAATGTGTCCTAAGTGTGAAGCACCCATCATATTTTGAAGACTTAATATGAAAATCAAGAATGTAAAATACCTCACTAATAATTTTTTACGTTGGTGAGATATTAAAATGAGATTATTTGGGATATATAGGGTTAAATAAATTGCAGTATTAAATTTAATGTCACCTGTTTCATTTATTAAGGCACTTACTGGTGAATTAAAAATTAAGTATATGGCTCACATCATGGTTCTATCAGATAGCACTACTCTGAAGGAAGCAAGGCAAAGCTATTTTAAAAGAGATCTGATGAAGAGACTCACAGACTTAGGAAATGAACTCACGGTTGCCTGGGGGAAGAGACAGTTAGAGACTTCAGGAAGGTCACGTACACACTGCTATATTTAAAATGGATAACCAACAAGGACCTGTTGTATAGCACAAATAATGCCTAATGTTATGTGCCAGCTTGGATGGCAGGGGGCTTGGGGGGAGAGCAAATGCATGTACATGTATAGCTGAGTCCCCTCACTGTCCACCTGAAACTACCACATCATTGTTAATCAGCTATATCCCAATGCAAAATGTTTTTGGTGTTAAAAAATTAAAATTTTTAAAAAGAGATCTGATGGAAACCAGCATCACCACGTACACCCAAATCTTGCTGGAGCTTGACAGCCGAGAAGTCAAATAAATTCTAAACAGTCTGCCATGTTGCTTTCTGGGGTGAGAGGACTCAGGGGAAGCAGGCACCCACTTCGTATCAAAAAGGAATCTGAGAAGAAGTGACAATGTTCTGACCTCACAGAGAGGGCTTTCCACCCAGAGGAGACGCAGGGCAGGAAGTCCCAGAACAACCTTGCCAGTACCCGCCTCTCTCAGAACTTTTCAAAAGCTGGCAAAGTACCCAATCACCAAGAGGAGGAGAAAAACAGAGACATGAATAAACAAAAAACACAGCAACCCAGGCAGTGGAGGGTAAGAAGGCAATCTGCTTGATATAATGATCACAGAAGGCGCCTACAGCTGGAAAACCCGTGTGGTGTTTGCCAAAGACAGAGTAATGTACCTTGAACTCACTTCTGATGGGTATTCTCTTCCGGGTGAAAATGCAATTCAATCAGTGTAAATGTTTTGCTCCCAAATATTTTTAAAAGTAAAACTTCTACTCACCGAAATTCTTGTCCTCCTTTGCTCAGAGGAAATCATTAACTTTCTACTTTGGGAAAGTAGAAGGTATCACAACCCACAGAAGAGAGAAGGGTATCTTCTACTTTATGGCTTAATATCTCAGCATCTTGGGACTTTTTAAGGTACTGCTGCTCATGTTACTAGGTTCATTGGTTTTATTGGTTATTGGTTTATTGTTATTTTCAGTTCATCATAAACTATGTCATCTCTTAAAACTTGTCCCAGAGTCCAGATGACCCTGAAGACGGATTGTGTAGATTTAGGAGCTTAATTAGTAAACACTCTAACAGAAGCTTAGAGGCTTCTAGGAGGAAGGTATCCCTTCTTAGCACTGCACACACAAAGCAGATCCAATCCTATGCTTTGTGAATTTTAATATTAATGGTGATGAACTTGAATTATCGGTGTCCCCCCTCCCCCATCCAAAAAACTTACATTTTATTTACTAGGAGGGTAGAATTCATAGCAGAAAAAAAAAATGGCATTCTAAGCAATTTCTAATACAGTAGCCACTAGTCCCATGTGCCTACTGCACTTGAAGTCTCACTGGTCAAAAGGAGACTAGAAAACTTAGCCAGAATTTCAAAGACCTAGTACCAAAAAAATTGTTTAACTTATTAAAATGTTTTTAAAAAATAGACTATATGTTGAAGTAAAACTTGATTATTTTAGGTTAAATAAACTCTATTATTAAGGTTAACTTGATCTTTTTCTTTTTTAAAAATGGCTATTAAAGTTTCAATCTATGGCTCATGTTATATTTCTACTGGACAGTGTTGTTTCAAAGTGACCAACATCAGCTCCCTAAAAGCAGGGGCACTGGCCTACACTCACTCACACAGGTGTTGATGAGGTTGATGATATACTAGAGTGGGACCACCAAGTCCTGTGGACAAGCCCTGACTCCCTACCTCCCTAAGCCCTCCCTGATGGAGTGGCTAGAACCATCAAGAAAGCCATTCTGCAGTTGGAAACCACCAAGGTGGGCCCAGGGTGGTGGACAGTGGTCAGGATGGAGGTGAGGTGTTCTGAGTCTCTCACGGTCCTGTGTAGTGGACGCTGTCGTACGCCACCAAGTCCCCTGCAGCACAGGGGCTCACAGCTGAGACGCTCCCTAGCCACTGCCCTTGGCCAAAGGGAGCCGCCCTGCCCAAGGCTAGACCCTTCCCAAGCAGCAGCCTGTAGCCAGTGACAGGTCAATGTGGAGGTCAATTCCTTGCCTCATCTCAGAACACTCTGAAGGGCCAGCCCAACTCCAGAGCCCCCTGTGCTCTATGTGTGACAGAGGCCAAAGCCTCTGTCACAGCTCCATCATTTCTCCTGCTCAATCCTGCTTCCCATTCTTCCTCTCTCCCTCCCTCACAGGGTATTTCCCAATAAACTCTCTGCAGGTGAAGCTCAGTCTCAAGCTCTTTGCTATGGACTGAACAATTGTGTGCCCCCCAAACTCATATGCCAAAACCCTCACCCCCAATGTCACGGGTTTTGGAGACAGGGCCTCTGGGAGGTAGTCATGCTATGTCATGAAGGTGGAACCTTCATGATGGCCTTCGCACTTACAAGAAAAGAGAACCTTTCCCTCTCTCTGCCCTCCACTATGTGAAGACATTTGTAGCAAGAAGACAGCCATCTGCAAATCAGGAAATGGGCCCTCACCAGGCCACATCCATAGGCACCTTGATCTTGGGCTTCCAACCTCCAAAACTGAGAAAATAAACATCAGTTGTTTAAGCCTCCCAGTTATCATGTTTTTATTATAGCAGACTGAACTAAGACAGCCTGTTTTCCAGTGAACCCTCAGATGTGCAGAAAACATTAGAGAAAAAAGGGTATTATGTGCACACACAAGTACAAGCATTTGGATCCAGAAATGAAGTCAGGATATTTAGGTCAGCAACACACACATATTTAAAAAAAAAAAAAAAAAATGAAGCTTCTATCAGCTCCCACTGGCTCTTCTCAGTTTTTGTGATTATTGTGAAGCATCCATCCATCTCTGCTTTTTTAGGCAAAGAAAAGACATCCTGACACCCAAGAGCTAAGCTGCATATATAGCTGGTGATGTCACCTAGTTAAAACCCTTTGTTAAGAAGTTCAGAGATTGATTCAGCTATTCCCAGGGGACATATCAATTTCCTGTGTTCCCTGACCACAAGCGGCTCCCCTTGCCACCCAGACTCCTGGCAGCATGCACACACTGTTGGTCTCAGGGAAGGGTGGGGAACACAGGCCTCTGTTGGTGCTAAGGGTGACCAGGTCAAGTCACGTGCAGAGGCACACGCGTGCCGGGGACTGCCCAGTCACCCTCTGCTGTGACCCTACCACCATCACAAAGAGAAGTGACTTCCCCCACCGATGGCTCTTCACACGCCCAGTCTGCACATTTTTTTCTCTTGATACTTCAATAACTCAGATATTGTTCCCCCAGTCCAGAGAATCTTGGGGTTCAGGTTTTATACAGTCGAGACACAGCACAAGGATGGACTTTTACTACACCCCAGTTCAGTCGCTCAGTCTTGTCCGACTCTCTGCGACCCCATGAACTGCAGCACGCCAGGCCTCCCTGTCCATCACCAACTCCCGGAGTTCACCCAAACTCATGTCCATCGAGTCGGTGATGCCATCCAGCCATCTCATCTTCTGTCGTCCCCTTCTCCTCCTGCCCCCAATTCCTCCCAGCATCAGAGTCTTTTCCAATGAGTCAACTCTTCGCATGAGGTGGCCAAAGTATTGGAGTTTCAGCTTTAGCATCAATCCTTCCAAAGAACACCCAGGACTGATCTTTAGAATGGACTGGATGGATCTCCTTGCTACGCCCCAAGCTGCCCGCAATTCAGGAGACCTGGGTTCAATCCCTGAGTTGGGAAGATCCTCTGGAGAAAGGAATGGCTACCCACTCCAGTATTTTTGCCTGGAAAATTCTATGGATTTAGGAGCCTGGAGGGCCACAGTCCATAGGGTGGCAGAGAGTCAGGCACGACTGCAAAGCTAACACCTTCGCTTTCAAGTCATACCAGGTGGGGATGGGCAGCAGTCTTCCACGGACGGCCTGGTGGCCTCTTTTCCCAAGCCCTGGAGGTTCTAACATGGACCACCCTGCACTGAGTTCTTTGCCTCCATAAAGAAGTAGGGCCTTTCCAACCTGGACTCAGATCTATTCCTGGACTTCCAGACTTACTGCATCTACAACTTGTCCTACGACTGGGCTCTGACCCCGGGAACCAGCTACACGACTTGCTGATTCAGCTCTCTGGCTGTGTGTCTCCACAGACATCACCCTGTCCCCAGCTTATGGTACTCTATCTACCCCTCCTCTTCTTACTTTTAAATAAAGTGTTTGGTTTTCTTGCTGTTATTACTGTTTAAGTTTGCTGAATCATGCATGCTTATAGGAATAAATTTTTTTTAAAGCCTTTAAAAAATCACTCATAATCTCACCACGTGGAAATAACCACTGTTAGTAGGCTGCAGTCCATGGGGTCACGAAGAGTCAGACACAACTGAGTGACGTCATTTTCACTTTTCACTTTCATCCATTGGAGAAGGAAATGGCAACCCACTCCAGTACTCTTGCCTGGAAAATCCCATGGACGGAGGAGCCTGGTGGGCTGCCGTCTATGAGGCTGCACAGAGTTGGACACGACTGAAGCGACTTAGCAGCAGCCTTTTCCTTGCATATGTGTATATAGTTCCTTGTAACATTCTAATTGGAAAGAATCTACTTGTAATTTTGCATTTTGCTTTTTTCAATTAGCATTCAATATATAAACATTTCTTTGTGGCTTTAAAAATTCTGCAGAACCATGCCACTTGCTGGTTACAGCATCATTTACCATATGACCAAGCCATAATTTAACTCTTACCCCATTTTTGAGCATTATGATCATTATTGGTTTTTAGTGATGAACAACTTGAATATAGAACTTTATGTGTATTTCAGACTATTCCCTTAGGATAACAGCCCTTCAGTGAAATTACTTAGTCCAAGGATATGAACATGCTGTCTCTTGAAAAATACGGCCAAATATATTTTGAGTAATATTGTGTGTGTGTGTGCCCAGTCACTCAGTCCTGTCAGACTCTTTGTGACCCCCTAGATGGTAGGCCGCCAGGCTCCTCTGTCCATGGGGTTTCCCAGGCAAGAATACTGGAGTGAGTTGCCATTTCCTTCTCCAGAGGGTCTTCCCAATCCAGGGATCAAACCCATGTCTCCTGCATTGCAAGCGAATTCTTTACCAGTGAGCCACCAGGGAAGCCCCTCAAGCAATCTTATATCAGCTTAATCTCCCTCTAACACATCAACAATGAATGAGCATTCTCTTAACCTTGTTAGGCCAAAAATAAAAAAAATATGATATTACTATATTGACATCTCAGATTACTTGGTTAAATTGAACATTTTTCACGTATGTTAGAATTTCTACTTCCCTTGGGCCACCTTGTCAAAGCCTTCATGCATTTATTTAATGGGCTCTGAATCTATATGCATGCCCTCTTACCATATTAAAAAAGCTAATGTTTTGTCTGTTGTGTTTGTTGCAAGTATTTGCTCAGGTTTCTCTGCCTTTTAATTTTTCATTAATTTGGGGACTGTGTAGTTTTTGATTTGAATGTAGACAAGCCTATCAATATTTTCCTTTGTGATTTCCCTTAAGCTTAAAAAATCTTTCTCCCATCAGAACATCAGATAAATATTCACCTGTTTTTCTTTTCTACTTTGTTTAATAGTTTTCTCATGGATTATTTCCGCTCTCAAGGTGTGTCTCATCAGCTTCTTTCCCAGGCCTTTCCTTACTCTGGGTTACTTTATTCTAGCTCCTCACCCATCCCATATGCTTCAATTATTCTTAGAGGGACAGAGACGATCCCTTTGAAATAATCTGTACTGTGGGGGAAAGGCAGGCCCCGGGCAGTTGGCTTGGCTCTGCTACCTTCTTCCAGCTCGTGCACAGGGCACTGATGTGCTGGCCCAGTGCCTGCCTCCCCTCCTGCACAGAGTGTCTATTTGTGTCCAGGGGAGAGACAAGCTCTGCTCAGGACTTTCGGAACTCCTCTTTGGGGCTCTGGGAACCCCATCACCACTCACACATCTGCCTCCCCTCGCTCTTACCCATCTCCCCCTTTGTCTAGCTCCCCTTCACCTGACCTCTGTAACTTCTCAAACTTGAGAGTGGTTTAATCAGAGATGCTGGAGAGGGGGCTTCCCAGGTGGCCCTAGTGGTAAAGTACCCGCATGCCAATACAGGAGATGCTGGGGAACTCTTCCCATTTCCTCTCCGCCTCATTACAAACCCTTCCTGAGCTCCGAGCTGCCCCCATCCAGCCCCTCCCAACCTTCACAGGGGCCTGGGGGTGAGGGTGTTTGCTTGGCTAGCCTCCCAGAGAACATTTAGAAGCTGGAACTGGATAGCATCACTGCAGCTCTGCTCTGCTTCTCTCGCTCTCATCCAGTTCAATTCTTGCTGGTGATTGCACAGAGAGAGGAAAATCCCTCTTGTGCTCTTCAGTTCGCTCTCATTAAAAAACCAAACAGCAGGCAAGCTTAAGGAACATCACACACCCAGGATCTGGAAGGCTGAGCTGGGTCTAGGACAGGCCTGAAGCCAGCAGAAAGCACCATGTGTCTGGGGGAAATACAAGATGCAAACGGCAAAGGACTAAGCCCACCTTGTCCATCAGTTATCCAAAGATCTTGAAGGGTGCCTAGCAATTTCTTGGGGCTCAGTGGCAATTGTTAAGGAGCAAGTACGAGTACCCTCTCCAGCATGGACCCATAGGAAGTAGAGTGACTAAGATACACAGAGACAATCAACCTGGCATGATCCTCAGAGGGTTTTTAGGGTTCCAATCCACTTCTCTTTGTATCCTTGGCTAGCCTGTACCCCACAACACACTTTTAGTACTACAGACTCCAGATCCTTAACTTTCTCTGGGCTTCATTACTAAAATGATAAAGTTTGATTAGTTGATCTCTAAAGTTGCTTCTAGCTATAAAATTCCATGATGAGATGCATAAGTGAAAGATGAATGCTTTTACTGATGGTTATAAATTCTGTCCTGTCTACATATGGGCTTAGAGTACATCCCATCATTCACATCTGACTGTACTTTACTGGAAACTAAAGTTCGAAAGGGAATTAGAACCACGAATGGCTTTCCCATGCTACTGTGTACGCTGCAACACAGAGAAATCTGCCTTCGAGCAAGAATTCTACACCAAACAGGAAACTATTATCAACGTAACAACATATCCCTTACCACAACAAATCAGAAGCCTCCATTCAACAATTCTAAGTGTGGTAGAGATTATTCCCAGCTTCATAAAAAATCAATCACAAATGGAGACGTCCAGCTGGGAGCCCATTGGCCATACAAGCCAGGCTGATGGGAGATCTCTTAATGCTAATGCTCCAGAGTACTCTTAACTAGTATGAACGTAAATAATTAATATTAACATGAAGATGGACATGGTTTCTTTGACAGGGCCTTGCAATTTGGTGGCATGCGTTCAGGGAGTGCCAACTCATTTGAATATCTGCCTAATTAGGAAGGTAAATTAGCTGCTCCTGCTGCCAGCAATCACACCACGCACTGCAAAGCCAAGTATACGTGCCTCTGGTAACACACACGGTCATGAATTCTTCACCTCCCACGCCTATCCCTCCAGCAGCGCAGTGGACAATGCAGAAATGACCAAACTGCGTTCTCTGTCCGTCCTTTCCTCTCTCACCGAGGTTTGGCTCTATCACGTGGACTGGAGTACAGATGATTTAGAATTCTGAGGGCTTGAGGGGTGAGGTGACACAAAGGGAATAAAGGACTTTGTTAACCCCGTCGACTTAAAAGAACGCACAACCTGAGAGTTGTGAGTTACGTTTTATTTGGGGCAAAATGAGGACTGCAGCCCGAGAGGCAGCACCTCAGATAGCTCTGAGAAACTGCTCCAAAGAGGCGGTGGGGAGGACACTATATATGTGATTTTGGTGAAGGGGGAATACATGCAAATCAAGCACACGTTTTTCCAGAAGGTTTCTACTAGTCTCATGAAGCTTTGCTAGTCACGAGGAACAGTTGTCACCATGAAGGATTTTAGTGCTTTTCTAGACATGAGGAGATACAAGAATTAGGCTTTGAAAATCATCTCCTGAAAATACCCAGTTATCTGAAGACCTGTCCAATCAGTTTTCCTGCCCACCTGGAGCACAGAGTGCCTTATTTCTGCTCTCCACCCTGAACTCCTTGCATTGGTGTTGAAGATCAGCAGCTCATTATTTAATCCTTATTGAGGTAGATGGCAAATACCCATGGCAAGTGCCAATTTGCAGGTGACCACCCAAATAGATGGAGAAACAGTGGAAACAGTGTCTGACTTTATTTTGGGGGGCTCCAAAATCCCTGCAGATGGTGACTGCAGCAATGAAATTCAAAGACGCTTACTCCTTGGAAGGAAAGTTATGACCAACCTAGACAGCATATTAAAAAGCAGAGACATTACTTTGTCCACAAAGGTCCATCTAGTCAAGGCTATGGTTTTTCCAGTAGCTATGTATGGATGTGAGAGTTGGACTATAAAGAAAGCTGAGCGCCAAAGAATTGATGCTTTTGAACTGTGGTGTTGGAGAAGACTCTTGAGAGTCCCTTGGACTGCAAGGAGATCCAACCAGTCCATCCTGAAGGAAATCAGTCCTGGGTGTTCACTGGAAGGACTGATGTTGAAGCTGAAACTCCAATACTTTGGCCACCTGATGCAAAGAGCTGACTCATTTGAAAAGACCCTGATGTTGGGAAAGATTGAAGGCAGGAGGAGAAGGGGACAACAGAGGATGAGATGGTTAGATGGCATCACCGACTCAATGGACATGAGTTTGGGTGAACTCCAGGAGTTGTTGATGGACAGGGAGGCCTGGCGTGCTGTGGTTCATGGGGTCGCAAAGGGTTGGACACGACTGAGTGACTGAACTGAACCCAAATGTGGTGACCACTCCCAAAGGTGGCTCAGACGGTAAAGAATCAGCCTGCAATGCAGGAGACCCGGGTTCAATCCCTGGGCTGGGAAGATCCCCTGGAGAAGGGAATGGCTACCCACTCCAGTATTCTTGTCTGGAGAATTCCAAGGACAGAGGGGCTTGGCAGGTTATAGTCCATAGGGTCGCAAAGAGTCAGACACGATTGAGCGACTAACACTTTCACCCAAATGTGGGGAAATAGATGGTCATGCAAACCCCTGGACCAGGTTTTATTCCCAGAGGATGTGATCATATCTTATCCTACTAGAAAATGTTTCAAGTTCTCCCATGGGCCAACAGAGGAGAGTCTTAAAGTATGTGAGTTTTACTCCTCCTCCAGTCTCTTCTCCCATCCGTAAGCCTCGCACATTCCAGCCACATGGGACTCCTTCCACTGCTCAGATATCCCAGTATCCTCCTTGCCTCCAGAAGTTTGCTCACATGGCTCCATCAGTCTAGAAGGTCTTCGTTTCCCACATGTGCCTGGG
Source organism: Bos grunniens (assembly GCF_055505025.1). Lineage (NCBI taxonomy): Eukaryota > Metazoa > Chordata > Mammalia > Artiodactyla > Bovidae > Bos > Bos grunniens. The sequence goes on from NC_141168.1 coordinate 15,739,624, forward strand.
AAGTCCCAGCTACTCTTCAAGGTCCAATTTGAATCCTACCTCCATTAAACTTTCACCAGATCATCTCAACCTCCTAAAATGCTCCCTTCTCCCTGTCTTTTATGGCATTTGATGTGTCCCAATGTATCATGTATTAAAGTGATCAGGTACGAATACAGACATCTTCTTTAAAATAATGACAGAGGCATCATCTTATTCATACTTTAACCCCAACAATGCATATCACCAGCTTTATATATACCTATGGATCAGCAAGAAGTAGGCTGTGGAAAGGGAGCAGTGACTATCCCTTGGCCCCACCTGGACCAGACATCTTTTAGGACCACTGCTCCCCAGGAGACCAGCTCTCCCATGCACTAGGGCAGGAGTTAGCCAACTCTTAGGAATAATCATCAGAGTTTGCTAAAATTCAGATTCCTGGGCCCTGCTTACAACTTTGATCCACCAGCTTGAACTGGCAGGACCAGAATCGGATATTTTGCAAGCCTAGCCAGGTGATTCTGGTGCTGGTGGTGCTGGGACCACAATTTGGAAATTCTGTGCAGGGGTCACTTCATGAGACAGGGACAGAGGCACAGTGAAGTCAAAGAAGTCGAACTAGGTGCTGCCTATTTTTCAAAAGAGAGAAGTCTATTTGGTGGAGAATCCAAGTGGCGCTAGTGGTAAAGAACCCGCGTGCCAATGAGCAAGTCGTAAGAGATGCAGGTTCAATCCCTGGCATGGGAAAGTCCCCTAGAGGAGGGAATGGCACCCACTCCAGTATTCTCACCTGGAGAATCCCATGAATAGAGGAGCCTGATGGGCCACAGTCCATGGGGTCTCAGAGTCGGACATGACTGAAGCATTCAGCACGCGTGCATGCACACACACTTCAGGGACACACAGAATCCTCAACACCCTTTCAACCAGCAGAGGGACAAGTCAAAGTGCTCTGGACCTTCCAAACACCGAGGACCCTGGAAGCATCTGTGTAACCAGAGGCCCGGACTCCTCTCCGGCATACCCCAGTGGGATGCGGAAGTTATAACACCCCCACAGTCTAGCTCCCAGCATCTGTTTGTGCTGAAATGCATAGGAACCTGCGAGAAGGACGAGCCCGAAACGGAGGAAGAGTTACGGTGCGGCCGTCACTTGGAGAAAGGTTTCCAGAGTTAATATGGAAAATGGAGAAATTTCTCCCTCAAAACAGAGCTCGCCCAGTGAGAGCAATATCAATTCTACTTTCAACAACCGAGTTAGCACCATGATGTTCTGCTCTGTCCCTGCATCCAACAACTCCACTTTCACATTCTGCAACTTTTTTAAAGAAATGTTTTCATGCCTACTACGTGCCAGATACCTGGAGGTGTATAAGACATCTCCTTCGCCTTCGGGTAGACAAGCACAACAGTCAGTGACTGTGATATGAAGTAAACAGAGCATTGAGAGTGGCATGCAGGAGGGGCTTCCTTGGAGAGAGGAGAACGGAGACCTAACCTCAGAATTGACAGGTTCCTCCGGGATCACCATGTGCAAATCACCACGCTCTCTCCATCTGCTCCAAGTCACTCAAAAGAACTTTCCAGTGCAGGAACTGACATCACCCACTTCCCCCTGGTTATTAGAGATGACAGCTCACAGCTGTGCTCAGATGACCTCTTCACTCTTTTCTCAACCAGGGGGTGATGTCTCCATCACTAGCCTCTTGCTCCCGGGTTTAGGGCCCAACTGATATCTCCCCACAAGTCTCTGAGGGGAGGCTCAGGGTCCCTGATGGGCATCAGCCTGCCTGCAGTTAAAGGCAGGACAACTGGAGACCCATGACACCCCAAGGCTAGAGAATGCTTTCTGGTAGGAGAAGGAAGAAACAGGGTGAAAGAAGGAAGTGGCTCCCCTAAATTTACACGAGTTTAACTGGTGCTGAATTCATACATACTTACATGTCTATTAAAAAAATAAAAGAGTTAAGTTGTATGGCAATAGCAGTGCTGACTGGATCGTATGGTCAGCCATGGGAAGCACCAGCTAGCCAGCATGGGAGAACTAGCTGATGGTGAGAGCCACGCAATTCCATGCCTCCCACCAGCAGCAAGAGCCCTCCACTTCACAGGTGTGATGACTGAGGGGTCCTTCCGGCCTCCAAGGGAGCAGGCCTGGCTGCTGTCTCTAAGTGGACATGCCGCAGAGGATATACCAGGTCTCATACAAAATAAAACAGATAAGTGGCTAGTCCTGGCAGGGAATTTTACTAGGCAAGTGTTTGTTTTTATGAAGCATCAGCAATTTTTTAAGGCTACATACTGAGTAACTACTATCATCGATTACATTAATGGAGTACCTCTGGAGAAGGAATCTAATTATATTCTTGTACAAATTGCAAAACGTAGGTTAATTTCAAACTTGCTTGGCAGCCCCCCTTGTTCTTTTCCTGAGATCAGGGAGACAGCTGTGGGTCAGGAGAGTCAAATCACTGCGAAGAAGCTGGAAACGTGAAAAGGCTTTGCCCTTTCACTCAACAAACAGGCACCGAGTGCCTTGCCTCATGTGTCAGCTTTGTTCTAGGCGCTGGTCACGAAGGTGTGAGCAAGACAGGGTCTCATTCCTCATGGCAACTCCAAGACCACAAAATCCAAAGTGTTCTTGAACCCATTTAAGTAACTACAGGGATTCATTTTCTGAACACCTCTTAGGGCTTGGTACCTGTAATCCAGGGGCTGTCAACCTCTTAGCCCTGAAAGCAGAAATCTTTAGAGGTGGCAAAGGATTAAGGGGGAGTTGATGGGAGGATTAGAGGAGGAGTCAAGTGACACATATCCTGAAGATGGGCTAATTCATTTGAGGTGGAAACGTAAGGCAATAGGAAAGTAAAGACAATTGAAGAGAGAACTTGAAAAGGGAGAAACACAATGGCTAATAACCATTTCTTTCAGCTCAAACCTGTCTCATAGTAATGACAATTTCAAAAATGAGTTACTATTTCTCATCAATCAAATTAGTATATGCTTGAGTGAAAAAAGAATTTTCAGTGTAGGTAAATTTAGATAAGATGAAACTGGCCCAAGTTTTCTGAAAGGATATTTGGCATTGTTCATGAAGAACCTAAAAAAAAATATGTATCTTTTGAGCCAATAATCCCTGTTCCAGGAATTTATCCTCAACACATTATCAAAAAGATGGTTAAAGATTTACATACAAGGGTTATCATTACAACATTATCATAATAGCCTAAAACTAGAACTACATAAACATTTAATTTTAAAGGAAAAGGTTAAGCAAATTGTGAATATCCATATGGTTGAGTATTATGATGCCATTAAAATTGTGATTAAGAAGAATTTTGATGCCAAGGGGAAATGCTTATGATACAATTATAAATAAAACTTGAGATAAAAAATTACATGAAAAGTATGATTTATACTATGGAAAGAAATGCAAGAGGATATATGCCATAATGGTAACTTGCCTATTGGTAGTAGAATTTTAGATGATTTGATGTTTTTCTGGTGTTTTACACTTTTCTATCAAGTTTTTTTTTTTTATCATGTTTTATTTTGAGCATCAGGAGAAGCAAAATAAACTGATGAAAAAAAGACATAAGATAGGAGGAGGGGAAAACATCAATCTAATGAGGAAGAACAGGAACCAGAGTTGGGGTGAGTGGTAAGAGGGAAGGATTACAACCAGAGACTTAAAGAAGGATTCAGATGGTGGGCAAATGTTTGCTGCCCAGAATAGCACTTGATGGCGATATCTGTCTCAGATTCCCTCCCTCCTTGCAAGATTAATCAGATTTAACATTCGGTTTCAATCTCCCTGACAACGCTTAAATAAATCTGACCTGGGTCCACAGGATTTAAAAGTCTCATTGGGTTCCCACCATTTTCAGCCTCCAAGTTGAATCCTAGCTGGTTCAAGAAACTTATATATATTGACCCATAAAAAAAATGCTCCAAAAGAACCATAGCATTTTCAAAAACTCTTTAGTGTCATCGGATTCCCCCTTCCCCCCAACAAACATAGCACTGACTGTAATCTTCAGTTTAGATGCTTTCTCTAGAGATTTCCCCTCATTCGAGGAGATGAATTAGATAGTCTTGGAAAGCTTCTAAAAGGGTGCCCTGACTCTTCATCACTTACCTAGAGCACAGTGAACTCTAAAGAATTCTAAATACTTAATGAGGGGGCCAACAATGATGACCAAGTTAATCAATAGAGAACATGGAGATAGCATCCCACTTCCATGCACTAGCAGAATGGCTGCCAAGGGAATGGACGAAAGCTACGGCATGGAGGAGATGCTTGGCTCTTCCTCCCCCACTTTCTTCATTCACCCATGCGTCATCCCCAGCTGATGGCAGCCCAGTGTCCCCAGAGACTGAGCTGAGATTGTTATGAGACCATGTTGGGGCTTCTGGCAGCTGAGATGGAAGGAGCCAGTCAATTCCTCACCAGTGTCCTTTGGCCATGCAATTTTAATAAGCTCAACCTCAAGAAAGGAAAAAGGAGCCCAGGAATGTGTTGAATTATTCACAGCTCCACTCGCGTAAGGCAGAAGAACCCCTCTTCGGAGAGTAAGTAATAGCTCCTCATTGATTTTTTTCCCCCTTCATGATCCCTAGGTGAGAATCCAGTTTAAATACCCAAAGACAGATGAAAATCTAACTATCCCCTTAAATCTGAGTTCATGAGTAATAGGTGTATTTGCAAACTATGTTACGGTTGACAATTCTATTCGCAAGAACAGCTTCAGTGAGCTTGGTATATTTTAGTTTATTTAAATATAACATACATATGAAAACTAATTTTTACAGATTAATGATCATGATCAAATAGGTCTTGTTTAATGACAGAATGAAAACTGTTGTTAGCCTTGAGACTTGAAGGCCAAAGAGATGTATGATTCATGCATTTATTGCATGCCAAGGTTGAATTATCTTTGGACGTAATGAATATACCTTATTTCTGCACACGAAAAGAGAAATGTAAGCTCAACAAAAAATAGTTAATTCTTCCCTCCACTTCAAGCAAAGCTTACTTTTCATATTCTGAGTCCACTGCTGCTGCGGCTGCTGCTAAGTCGCTTCAGTCGTGTCCAACTCTGTGCGACCCCATAGATGGCAGCCCACCAGGCTCCCCTGTCCCCGGGATTCTCCAGGCAAGAACACTGGAGTGGGTTGCCATTTCCTTCTCCAATGCATGAAAGTGAAAAGTGAAAGTGAAGTCGCTCAGTCGTGTCTGACTCTTCGAGACTCCATGGACTGCAGCCCACCAGGCTCCTCCGTCCATGGGACTTTTCAGGCAAGAGTACTGGAGTGGGGTGCCATCGCCTTCTCTGTCTGAGTCCACAGTTAGTGCTAATAAAGTTGTTCAAAAGATAAAGACAGTTGCCATGCCCCTGTAGGGAGTGAGTTAGAGACCCACTCATCAGACTTTGTCTACACATGTCAGAATCTCAACCCTCCTCCATAGAGCACTTATACAAGCACATCCACCTACATCTCCTTATTTCTTCAAGTCTCACATAATCCACTGCTGAGAGTCCAATCCAGATCACTATGATCTCAGGCCTGGGATATTATAGAAGGCCCCTCAGAGTCCAGACTCCACTCCCCTCCATCCCTCCCAGACAGAGCTGGTGGATGCATTTCCTAAGGCTTCCCTGGTAGCTCAGACAGTAAAGAATTTGCCTGCAGTGCAGAAGAGCCACGTTTGATCCCTGGGTTGGGAAGATCCCCTGGAGAAGGGAATGGCAACCCACTCCAGTATTCTTGCCTGGAGAACTCCATGGACAGAGGAACCTGGTGGTCTACAGTCCATGGGGTCACAAAGAGCCTGACACAACTGAGCAACTAACACTTTCAAGATATCATAAAGTCATAACACTCAGTCCACATGGCTCTCAAGTTACCTGTCTTCTGTAAGCCTCAGTTTTCCCATTAGTAGAGAAATCTGTATGCAGGTCAGGAAGCAACAGTTAGAATTGGACATGGAACAACAGACTGGTTCCAAATAGGAAAAGGAGTATGTCAAGGCTGTATATTGTCACCCTGCTTATTTAACTTATATGCAGAGTACATCATGAGAAACGCTGGACTGGAAGAAACACAAGCTGGAATCAAGATTGCTGGGAGAAATATCAATAACCTCAGATATGCAGATGACACCACCCTTATGGCAGAAAGTGAAGAGGAACTAAAAAGCCTCTTGATGAAAGTGAAAGTGGAGAGTGAAAAAGTTGGCTTAAAGCTCAACATTCAGAAAACGAAGATCATGGCATCCGGTCCCATCACTTCATGGGAAATAGATGGGGAAACAGTGGAAACAGTGTCAGACTTTATTTTTGGGGCCTCCAAAATCACTGCAGATGGTGATTGCAGCCATGAAATTAAAAGACGCTTACTCCTTGGAAGGAAAGTTATGACCAACCTAGATAGCATATTGAAAAGCAGAGACGTTACTTTGCCAACAAAGGTTCATCTAGTCAAGGCTATGGTTTTTCCTGTGGTCATGTATGGATGTGAGAGTTGGACTGTGAAGAAGGCTGAGCGCTGAAGAATTGATGCTTTTGAACTGTGGTGTTGGAGAAGACTCTTGAGAGTCCCTTGGACTGCAAGGAGATCCAACCAGTCCATTCTGAAGGAGATCAGCCTTGGGATTTCTTTGGAGGGAATGATGCTGAAGCTGAAACTCCAGTACTTTGGCCACCTCATGCGAAGAGTTGACTCATTGGAAAAGACTCTGATGCTGGGAGGGATTGGGGGCAGGAGCAGAAGGGGACGACAGGATGAGATGGCTGGATGGCATCACTGACTTGATGGACATGAGACTGCGTGAACTCCGGGAGTTGGTGATGGACAGGGAAGCCTGGCGTGCTGAGATTCATGGGGTCGCAAAGAGTCGGACACAACTGAGCAACTGAACTGAACTGAACTGAAAGCTACAATAACAATAACAATAATAACATGCCCCTCATAAGACAATTGAGGTTTAAGTGAAATGAGGCATATTGGGGATGTAATGTATCTGATGCTGGGAGGGATTGGGGGCAGGAGGAGAAGGGGACAACAGAGGATGAGATGGCTGGATGGCATCACTGACTCAATGGATGTGAGTCTGAGTGAACTCCGGGAGTTGGTGATGGACAGGGAGGCTGGGCGTGCTGCGATTCATGGGGTCACAAAGAGTCGGACACAACTGAGCGACTGAACTGAACTGAATATAGCCATTGACCCAAGTTAAGCTTCACCAATAAGTGGTAGTTATGATCCCATGAGAATGCAACTCCATGAGGGCAGGAATTGCTGGCTCTTTCATCTGGTACTTAGAATAGTTTCCAGTAAATGGTAGGAACTCAATAAACTTAACAAGTCAACTACTTTAAGCCCATTTCAATGCCACTATTCCTGCCCCTTTATCCTGGGCTGAGATGGTCTTTTCCTCCTATGGACACTGCTAATAGCATTTGGTTTGTCCATGTCCTGTAGTGCCAGCCCCTGCTGTCTCAATCTGAAATCACTGCCCTGTGTCCTCTGGGAGACTGTGGGCTCCCTGAAGACCCCTCTCTCACTGCCTGGTTCCAATGTTGTGCACACCGCAGGCCCTCAACCCAGCATGAAGGAACTTAGGTCATTCCAAGGATGACCAAAGATGGATCTTCATTAACCAGAGCCGCAAAGCTCTGATGGGGAATTGTAAGCACTTAGATCCCAGCCCCTTTCCTTCAATTGAAAGAGGAGATGGAGTTGAGTTAATCATTCTTTTAATGGCACATTTCTGCTAGTTCTGCCAAACTAAACAGCAGCTGGATTTCAAACCTTAACCACAAGCCAGAAGTCCCTACTCTTTATGAAGTAGAGAAGTCATCTTAACTTCCAGGAAATTAAAAGATTGCTTTGGGGCAGGAGCTGATGGCGCTGTGAATGGGAGAGAGGGAACAGCAGAACGTAAAGCTCAGGGGACACACGACGACAACAATGCACGATGACAATGACGATGACGCACGACGACGATGATGCACGACGACGACGACGCACGGAGAAAGCCAACCTGGGGAAGGAGGGCATGCTGGCTAGGCGTCAGCACTGCCCAACCACCTATCACAGCCAGGAAGAACTCTCTTTCTTCTCCCCTCCTCCACCCTCAAGGGGGCACGCCCAGGAGCTTAGGGAGGAGATGGCTTTCCTACAGTTCCTTTTCCTGGTTTCCCTGGCAACTGTGCAGCATCTAGAGGCCTCATGAGTGAGTCAGTGGGATGTGGTGGTGTGAGGAATATGAACACTATGTGGGTCCCACGTGGTATCATCTCCACGCCCATGTTTAGCAGCTTCTCAGTCTCAGGAGGACACACACACACACACACCACTCTGACTGCTCATTTCCAATTTGGTGCCAGGTACCCAAGCAAAGAGCCTCCAGGAAATGTTACATAAATAGCCTCATTTTACTAGCATGAACTGAGTTGGGGGCTGGGGAGTCCTGAGACTGAACGATCCCTAGCACCAAGGATGCTCAGTGTCTCATGGTTGGTTTCAGCCAAGCCTACATAGGACATATTGTGGAGTATGAATTAACATTAATTAAATGTATCAGTAGCTGGTTATGGGCTGAGAACAAGGGACAGAACAGTCTGAGCTCTCACCCCATTGAGGGTACCTAATTTGGGGGAATCCAGCCTAAGAACAAGAGATGTAAAAAGAGGGGAGACAGCAAGATCATTCAGAGGTAAACTGCCTAGAAAGTAGAAGATACAGTCTCCAGCTCTGAAATGAACTCCATTCTAAAACCTCATTTGTAAGTCAGTTATTTGGAATTCAGAACCCATTTCCAGAGAAGTCATATCTGTTATAAATGATGATTGGGTTTCTAGGCTGGCCCACAAAAGCCTATTTAACTCATAATGTAGATGAAATACTATACATTTGCAATGAAAAGCAACAGAAAAAAAAATCCTGTTGTGATACCAGTAATTAAATGAAAAAGAAAAACAGAGAAGTGGAAAATAAATAGCTTTCTTTGGTTCATTTTGAATACCAGAACTCTTGGGTGGAGGGGGTGGGGAGCCTGGTTGCTCAAGGGGTGAGGAGCCTCATTCACTTTGGATAATGAGATGGAGGGGAAGTAGCTGATGGTGGGGGTGCGGGGCTGGAGGATGAATTAGAGTTGTTCTTTGGGATAATGGCGGGGCAGGGGGAGTAAAGCTTATTTGGGAAAACAGGCAGAGAGGGGAAAAGAGAAAGTGAGTCAGCTTATCTTGTAAGACATAGGAAGGGACCCTTGGAGCAAGGAAAGAGCGTGAATCTTGCATTCACAAAGACCCGGGTTCTAGTTCTTCCTCCCAAAGGGACATGGGCTGGGCAGTGCTGTAGCCTCCTCTCTTTCAACTGGCAAGTCACCAGCTAATCTCCAAGGTTAACCAATCTTCCTGCAATTCTTAGTCCTCCTTAGCTGGTAACAAGGAATGGCAGAAGTCATGACCAACCACAGCCAGCACCACCCCTTGGCCCACCGTGGGCACTGAGTTGAAAATAAGGAGTTCCCTGAGGCTATTTCAGTATCTTTTTAAATCTTATTTTTTTTCTTCACAGGAGAAAATAAAATTTAATTGTGCATGTTTGGGGGCTCCCTAAGAATATGAGGCCCTAAGTCTTTTTAATATGAACTTTTACCGCAATTTTTGTCTTTGTTTTGGGAGTACATGCAATGATCCATCCAGACCACCATTCTGTAATTGGTTCTTATATTTAAAACATGTAGAAAACGTCAACATAACAGCGAAGTATTAAAAAGAGATCGTTTCTGAGAACCTATCATAAGCAAGACTCTTAATAGGCGACTAAGAATTTGCTATTAAATTTTTAATAAATATATGTTGTACTACAAAAAAAAGAGAGAGAGAGACGAAAAGGAGTTCCCTTTCCCCCAGGACAGGAATATTGTCTCCAGCGTCACCTATTCTCTTCCCGGACACTCTCTTGCCTCTACTTCCAACACACTCACTGCATCCTCTTTGGGGAAGTGTCTTTTCACCTCAGGAATAAGAGAGGCTCTGATCAGAGCACGTACTGGAAACTGCAGCCTTCCTGGAAGGCAGGGCTAGGCTTCAATAGTTAAGCGAGAATCATTTTCATATTCCCCTTGACAATTTCAACACAAATGTACTCACAGTATATTTATCTTCAAAGCTCTGAAGATGTTACTTTTTAGACACTTAGCATGTAAATCTTCTTTTAGAGGCTCCTGTTATTGTCTAAACTGCATCCCTATTGGACACAACTGACAAATTAAAGACTACTTTTTCTGTGCTATCCAACTGAGGATCCCAAACACTGAGGATTCTCTGCTCTTAAACTTCTTTCACAATATGCCACACGGTTGCCACTCAGCACATAATATACTCAACCACTTCCTACTCCCACATCGGAAACACCAGATGCCAGCTCCTATCACTTATACACACATACACACACACACACACACACACAAACACACCTGTGCAGACGGCAAACCCTAAGCAGGCCCACCAACATATACAGCCATATACGAGGCACACTGACCCACACAGGCTACATACAGTTGAAGAGAAAAGCCCTTGAGTCCACAAAGTACCATTTCAGAGCCTTTCCCCCATTTCCTATGGGGAACTCAGTGCCAGGCACAGCTCTGTGTTCTAGTAATTATAGCACCTAATGCTGCTTGGTAGGGCTTCCCTGGTGGCTCAGTGGTAAAGAATCCACCTGCCAATGCAGGAGACGTGGGTTTGATCCCCGGGTCGAGAAGATCCAGGGCAACCCACTCCAGTATTCTGGCCTGGGAAATTCCATGGACAGAGGAGCCTGGTGGGCTAGAGTCCATGGGGTCTCAAAAGAGTCGAATATAGCTTAACAGCTGAAACAACAGCAACACTGCTTGGTATCAGCCTTTACTGATTTCACATGAACCATCTTATTTAACTTAAATTTTATAATAACTCTCAAGATAGTGTTATTACCACCGGTTTACTAATGACTGTACTGGGCTTAAAACATTCACATAGTTTGCCCAGGGTCGTATACCTTGAGAGCAACAGAGCTGGAGCTCAATGCAATGTCCCCTGTCTTCAGTGAAGCTTTAAGTCTGTTTCTGAAAGGAGAACACTGCAGATACATGATAGAGATTTCAAGCTAGATAACAGGAGGATGCCCCATAATAGGGGGGAAAAAAGAAAATACACCTCACGTCTCCCATGCCATTTTGTAACAGAAAAGAAAAGAAAGAAAGTGAAGTCATGTTCAACTTTTTGCGACCCAATGGACTGTAGCCTACCAAGCTCCACCGTCCATGGAATATTCTAGGCAATGTACTGGAGTACAATGTACTGGAGTACTGGAGTGGATTGCCATTTCCTTCTCCGGGGGATCTTCCCGACCCAGGGATCGAACCTGGGTCTCCCGCACTGCAGGCAGACACTTTACCATCTGAGCCACCAAGGAAGCCCATAATAACAGAAAGAGATATGGAAAATGTTAAATTACCAAAGCTATAACCAAATAGAAACAGACAACACAAGCATGCAAGTAACTTAAAGTCCTGGTTCCGTGTGGGAGGTACAAAACGCAGCATTCCCTCTCCCAGCTCTCATCCAAAGCCCACCCACACTCTTTCCTCCCAGGAGCCTTCACTGACCACTGCAGCCCCCACAACACCCTCCAGACCAAGAGTTCTCAAACGTGAATGTGTTAAGAGTCACGGATTCCTGGGCCCCGCTCATAAAGGTTTAGACTTGGTAGGTTTGGGTTCAGGCCCAAGAATCTGCATTTCTAACAAGTTCCCAGATGCTGCTGATGCTTCCAGTCCATGAACCACAATTGAGCAGCATTGCTCTAGACTCTGATGAGACCTTTACCACACCAGGGAGAACCTGATTACTTTTTCCGTTAAGTGACATTGGTTCCCAGATGCCTCTGGCCTACCCTCTCCATAGTCCTACCATCTTCAGAAGCAGCCTCATCCCCAAATCCCAGGACCAATCCTATCACAGGCTGAGACGGCTGCTCCGACTAAAGTGGTCTCCCATCGTGTTCAAGCGTAGCTGTTTTTGTTCAGTCACTAGATCGTGTCCGACTCTGCAACCCCATGAACTGTAGCCTATCGGCTCCTCTGTCCATGGGATTTCCCAGGCAGAAACATTTCCTTCTCCATCAAGGTATGGTACCTTTGACCTTAAAATTGGCTTCTCTCCTCGTCACTTTTCTCTATTTCTTATTCTAATCCCCTAATGCTCCAGATTTCTTGAGAACGGGTGCCTGCCTTCTGCTGGCCCAGCTTCTTCCCTATTGGATCACGTAGTCTTAAAATCCCCAAAGTAGCCCTTAACTATTCGTGCCTGCTGACCCACTGTCTTGATGACAAGTGTCTGCTGCCCAGACATCCTTGTGTCATCCAACCCGGATTGCCTGTGTCTGAGCTGTCCCTGCCTGCTGGAACATCAGCTCCTGGTCCTGCTTCTCCCCCTCACTGCTACAGCTCCTGTGGACAGAGAGCTCCATTGTCTTAACTATTGGAAAGATGAGTCACCTGCCATATTAAGCTTCCTTTTTAGCACCTAGAGCTGGGACAGCTCCCCCGGAGGGCCAAGCAGCAGCAGATGCTAAACCATCCCCACTTTTCCCCAGCCTAGGAAAAACAGGCCAAGCCTCTGAGATATGGTCGTTTTGTCTTATGCTTTGCTTTTATTTCCCCTGCAATGAGCTCTTGCCCATTTAAGTGTGGAGGTCAGGACCCACGATGTGTGTGCATGCCAGCCACATTAGCCTGCACTCCTTGGGTAGTCAATAAATGTAAAGCAACAAGCAGTTTGATCCCTGGCCTAGTTGATACCTGGAAATATATCATCCAATTTGGAAAGCAGGATACCTTTTAATATCCCGTCCAGTACCCGACACGGGGCTTCTCACAGAACAGCCACTCCATGAATAATGAATGAGCAAAAGAACAAATGGATGAGGAAGGCCAGTGGGGTTGCACCCAGGGCTCCTTTGTGGCGTCTGGATCAGGATGCTCGGCCAGAAGGAAACACCTTCCAATCTGCAGAAGCTGAGAGAATGCCTCTAGGCCAGACTCCCAACTAATTCCCAGCACAAAATCGGACCTGCACATTCAGATGAATTGTGGCCTGAAGACTGCAATTACACCAGCACAGTGGTTCTCAGGTTTGTTTCAGTACGTGGCTATCCTGAACAGAAAAGGTTGTAGTCTACTCTACACCCGCACCCCGCCCCCCTCCTTACTCCAGGCCTCCTCTCTTCCCTAATCCTAGTTGTTGCTGTTTATCGCTTGGTTGTATCTGACTCTTTGCGACCCCATGGACTGTAGCCCCCCAGAATCCTCTGTCTATGTGATTTCCCAGGCAAGAATACTGGAGAGGATTACCATTTCCTTCTCCAGGGGATCTCATAACTCAGGGATCAAACCCTCGTCTCTTGCATTGGCAGGCGGATTCTTTACCACTGAGCCACCAGGGAAGCCTTACTTGTAAAGCGAAAGTTAAAGTGCCAGTCGCTCAGCCATGTCTGACTCTTTTGCAACTCCTTCAGGCTCCTCCGTCCATGGAGTTCTCCAGGCAAGAATACTGGAGTGGGTTGCCATTCCCTTCTCCAAGGGATCTTCCCAACCCCACAGACTGAATCAGTGTCTCTTGTATTGACAGGTGGATTCTTTACCACTGAGCCACCAGGGAAATCTTACTCCTAAGGCCACCTCAAAAATAAACTTTCCCTCCTGTCCACTCCATTTCCACCACTGGTCCCTAGTCAGGCCACCATCTAAGTAGGTGGGATCAACAGCTACACTTGTGTCATGATTTTAGAGTGTCTCCACACGACCTTTAACACTTCATAGTCATTTGGGTGAGGTTTTCTGAAAACAACACCATCAGGACAGGTAACCCAAGAAGGCATTAACACCTTAACTCAAACAGGTTCACCCAGTTAGTAAACCCGCTGTCTAGCAGAAGCCTGAGGGAGTGGGACAGAGGAAGGGGAGGTTTTGACAGGCAGGGAAAGCTGTGAAGGAAACGAGTCCTGGCCTGGAGTTACAGCTGCCAGAGCAGATGTAGGTGTGGTATCACATGAAGGACTGCGCGTTTCTCTGCCTAGCCTGTTGCAAAAACGCCACGGGAGCTCTGGGAGGACAAGCATAGCGCAGCCTCTGGGCTGCAGGCTGTGGGTATCCTGAAAGGTTGACAATGTTCCCTGCAAGGTTGGGGGGATGGGGGACAGAGAAATGTGTGATGGATTACAAAAGGCCAAGATTTCAGAACACCAAGTGACCTATGGGGATGCTCTGTTGGCTGGGTTCCTCTGCTACCAAGCTTCCAGAATTCCAGGGAGGGCATCCGGCCAGAGATGACCTCCATGGATGCCAGGCATGCAAGCAGGAGGCAGCTCACAACAGATTGCCCACGCTGAGAACTCACACTGGCTGGGCACAGATGCAGGAGAAGGGAAATGGCTGACACTGCAGGAGATGTAAGCTTCCCAAGTCTGGGATGTTTACCTCATTAGGACGTTTTACGTAACATCAGCCAAAAACAGAAAGGGAAAACAGCTGGAGGGAGTCTGCTGGAGCTTGGACCTGGATTCTCAGTCTCAGATTCTTCCGAGGCCAAGAGGGGACCTCTACACAGCCCCTTCCTCCCTGGCTTTGTTAGTCTGTCAACAAAGCAGTCAGCACAACGTGGACTGGGTTCCTAGGAGGAAACTCTTGAGCCACCCTCCAAGGAGCATTGCAGCTGGTATGAACAAAGGCAGTTATTATTGTTATAATTACTGTTATCATCATCCCAAGCTCTTGTGTCTACACATTCATCTTGTCGTGACCAGAGATGTCTGGGGAATGATGAACCAGAAACCTCGGCAACTCCTGGGCTGTCCAGAGGTCTGAATAGGAGTAAAGTTCAGACGGCTTGCAATGTGGGAGACCTGGGTTCGATCCCTGGGTTGGGAAGATCCCCTGGAGAAGGGAAAAGATGGGAAAAGATACCCACTCCAGTATTCTGGCCTGGAAAATTCCATGGACTGTATAGTCCATGGCGTAGCAAAGAGTCAGACACACCTGAGCGACTTTCACTTTCACTTTCAGAGGGCAGATGAGCAGGCCGGTCTGGAATGACCAGGCCAGTCCACTGGGAAAGGAAAAAGCAAGCACCATCAGGCAAGGAGTCAACACAAGTCCAAGGCCAGAAGGCTAACGGCAACAGGGAGGGGCAAGGAGCAGCTTGGGATCCAACAGGTGGGCGGTACCTGGGGGTGGCTGGAGGGAGTCTTAGCACCAGGGAAGGTTCAGGGGCAGAAGGGTTTAATTCTGAAAAGAGGAGAGGGTGTGTAAGAGACTGTGGAAGAGGCTGGAGGAGGAACCAGGTAGGGCTTGACCAAGCAGAGTAAGAGGAGAGTGAGGCACGGAGATCCACAGCAGAGCAGCAGATAGCCTGAGCTTCCCACGGTACACAGCCTGGAAGGGGCCGGTCCCCCACCAGAGTAAACGAAAAACTACAGGCCCCCAGCGTAAACAGCCAGGGGCCTCGGGGTCAGGGATCTAAGTGTATCATCCAAGGAGCATGCATGAGACAAGACACTTTTGAATTTCATTTCTCCTCCTTCTTTGCATCATGTTCGCTGAAATGTCTTTGCTCCCCCGCAAAGCCTTCATCTCTGTCATCCCTCCCCCAATACCTTTCCCCTCCTCTTCCCATCCCTCTTGAACTACATACATATTGCATCTGATTCAACTTTGCAAGGCTACCATGTGAGTGTGTGTTTGTGTCCCTGGGGGATGGGAGGGCTGGGTGAGCCCTCAGGAGGACAGCAGGGGGTGGGGGGGAATGTCGGGGGCAGAGATCCTCTCTCCTTCCCTCCCTCCCTGGCCAGCTGGAAATGTGCTGTGTGACCATCCAATTTAATTAGCTGAACTTCCTTGATAGTCTTGATAGAAGGAAGCTTTAAAAAAAAAAAGAACTCACGCTTTTTCGGCTCTCAGCCTCTTGAAAGATAATGGAGAGGATCTGATTGCAGGAACATGGAGCCCCAGCTCCCTGATTTCCCACTGCCAGGGGCAATCAACTGTGAGCTGAAACCTCCATCTTAAAAACGCCAAGCCAAGTGAGAGGATCTGAGCTCACAGGCACAGAGCTCCAGAGTCTCAGAGCTCGAACCCCAGGGGGAGCCCCTGATGAGCAGAGTGGGAGACCAAGGGGATAAAGGACTGTCCTCCCCACACCCTCCAGCGGTACCTGCTCTGCAGCCCTCAGGCAGGCCCCCCACAGGGCCCCTTGCCACCGCCCCTGACCCTGGGGTCACTGGCATTGCCCCAAGCACAGCTCCACTCCATGGCAGCTTCTCCTTGCAGAAGTACCCACATCTCAGCACCACCCCCTCCCCAGACCCAGCTTTCTCAACCCCCCCTTGGCTTCCCCAGGTCCTATCAGAGGCCCCCCCAGACCTCCCCTTACCACCCACCCATTCTTGCCCTGCTACTGGCTACATCCAGGCCCCCACCTCCGTGGGGGGCATTCCAAAGGGACACCAGTGACAGAGAAAGCAAAGGCATAGCCACTGGGGATGGCCTCAGGGGCTCCTGGAGGTGGCACGGAGACACAGAATCCTCTAAACCAGCACACAACCCAAGCCTGAGCTTCAGAGCATGAGAAGCCCGTAGGGATGCATTCTGGCAAGAGGAGGAAGCATCGCCGTTTAAGATGCCACTCTACTGCCAGCCTGCGTCCCCTGACCACTGCCAATCTTGCCCTGCCACTCATCTCCTGCAGCCACCGGCCCCCCTTCCTGGCCGGCCTGGCCACACGCGCCCATCCTGCTCCAGCCCTGGAGGTGGCAGGAAGATCCGGCAGGAGTACAGTGCCCCCTCGGAGCCCACCGAGGCTGGACCAACGCCACTCGGGGTGGCAGGCAGGCAGGAAGATAAAGTGGACTGCTCCCAGAAGACAATCTGGTCTGGGCGGGTTGAGGGCACAGTCCCTACTATTGACGGAGTTCTACCTTCTCTGGGGGAGCTCTTGCCAAGGTAGGAAGGAGAAACGGGCACATCCAACTGTTCGTCAGCAATTACCATCTAAGACAGATTCAGAACCTTGTCACCAAATCACTCAGAAAACTCAGCATTCAAACCTCCATTGCAGAGACCACCCTACGCGCTCGCGCGCGCGCACACACACACACACAGGTCCGACTCTGACCTTTACTCCCCAGAGTGATGGTTATTATCTCCTTACACTTGGATTTGTAAACCTAGCAACCTACAGATTAATTTTATTCTTTCACCTGCTAGTCACGGGACCATAACGTGAATGAGCTCTCAGCCAAACAGTTAAGCCTCTCATTGGTAGAATTAACTATTCAAAAATCACAGCATAGTTTTAAACCAAATGGTGCTTTTTTTACTTGAAGAAAAATTTTTTTCATAAGAGTGTTTGATGATCACATGCAAATTCTTTTGTTTAAATTTAAACTTTTTATTCACTATTGGGGTACAGCTGATTAATAATACTGTGATAGTTTCAGATGAACCGTGAAGGGACTCAGCCATTCATATACATGCATCCATCCTCCTCCAAGCTCCCCTCCCATCCAGGCTTACATGCAAATTCTTGATGAAAATGTATGTAATCAGTATAACCTGAGCTTCATCAAAGTCTGAAATACTTTCCCAGAATTATTTCAGCAGAAAAAAAAATCAAATTTTTTGCTTTAACAGAAAATCATTTACTGAGAAAAATTATTGAATATAAGATATTATGGTGAAATTATAAAACAATAACCAACCTAGCATTAAATGAATTTATTTGATCCCACTAACAATCTTAAAGAATACAGGATTCTCAAATAAGTAAAGAAATCAGAGTCTGATTTTCTTTTTTTAATTTCTAAAGCTCCATCATAGATGTTTGCTAATCTTTGACCATTTCTACTCTATTTCAAAGGGGGCTTATACGCCCACTTCCTATCTAATGTCATCAATATCTGACCTTTGAAAACTAAAATTGACATTTACTATGCTTCCCCATGGGCTTCCCTGGTGGCTCAGTTGGTAAAGAACCTGCCCGCCATGCAGGAGCCTGCCTGCAATACAGGAAACCTGGGTTTGATCCCTGGGTTACAAAGATCCTCTGGAGAAGCAAATGGTAACCCACTCCTGAAAACTCCATAGATAGAGGAGCCTCGCTGGCTACAGTGCATGGGGTTGCAGAGTCAGACACGACTGAGCACAACGCGCTCTTTCTTTTTTCTTTCTGTCTATGGTTCCCCATTGTATCAACATTGCCAATTACACTTAGCAGCAGCTTCAGATACGACCGATGCTCACCTGCCCTCTGATAAAAATAGCTGCCGTGGATGCCGAGAACAGCAGACGCTCTCTGCTGGCTTCACAGCCCATCAGGCTGCTTTGTGAAACAGGCAGATGAATCCCACACCAAAGGGGAGCCTCGACTCCACCCAACATGGGGTGCCCAAAATTCCGCATGCATCAGTCGCTGAGACGGCTTTTATCAGTTAAAAATAGATCTGTTTGCACCCCCATTCACCACAGCAGAGGCTCACGCTGGATTCTGCAGAAGCTAAGGGCGCTACAGTTTTAGAACAAGAACCCCGAAGACACAGGGCTCAGAGAAGGTCCATAAAGCTGAGCATCAGCCTCTTCTCTATCTTTGCTAACACCATGTAACATACTTTCAGTGATGTCGCCATGGGTCGTCCATCTGAATTCCAGATTCTCTGCTGTGTGCACAGCCAAAAAAGCTCTACCAGGTCTCCCATGAAGTGCATCTGTGCCATTTACACTAGAATAACTCTCCTTCTTGCTGAAAAACTTTCACAAGCTATCTTAATTGCTTGAAGCAATTACACTATATTGTAATTAGCGCATTGCCTTATAATTATTTGCTTTGAGAATGTCTCTCTCCACTCCTCCCCGCCCTCCTCCACCTCCAGACGCGAGCTCTTTGAAAGAGTTCTCTGTGGCCCAGGTGTCCACCATGTGCCCTAGTACACAGAAAAACTTGGTAACTGGGACTGAATTGAGTGGAATTGAATGGATGCTGCAATACCAACAACTTCTTCAATTCAATGACGACTCCCCTTCCAGTTATATTTAAGTGGTTATTCAACCAAGCTTGTCACGTATCTTGAACATGCATTGTAAGTGTCTATTAAGTGACTATCCTAGACCAATGCAATGTGACAAATAAGCAGTCACGGTCAAGGATTTATATACTTGGCTTCTGGTATGTCTGCCTCCAAAAAGGAAATTAATAACCCTTACTAGTGTCTCTAGGGCAAATCTCACATTAAAGTTAAGTATGTGGGAAGCTTAGCTCAATATCTAGTACACGAGGGTGCCCGTTGGACATTTGCTCTCTGTCCTCAGGGTGTGGTTTGTGTCTCCACCAGTGATAAAGCTTGTAGGAGGAACCATTTGGTTAATGCCTTCCCATCTACTCACACCTGCCCCTACACCATTTGGGGCCAGTGGCTGTAGGTAATACTCATCCAGACACCTAGTCACAATATTTTTCCTGAAACCAATGGATCATTGCTCTGTTTAATTTTACTTGTTTCTCACCCCGCCCATCAACATATGGTGATCTGATTAAAACCAACCCAAAAAGTGGAACAGACCCAGTGGGCTCCATGCATGCCAAAGATAACTAGGCAACAATAAAGAGAAGAAAGATGGTTTTGGCCTTCATCAAAGCTTACTCACGACAGGATCCTTGTTTTCAATAAAGAGCCTCCTTCATGTATACATGAAAACTGAAACTCAACCTTGTGACATTACGTGAAAAAGCTGGAATCGGGAAGAAATGACAAGTGCACCAGAGGTGGCGTGGAGCTTACTAGCAGGAAGAATGTGTTCGCATGAACCGTGCCTGCGACAAAGCAGAGTTATCCTTACACAGACAAGCAGGTGGATCCCCGTGGAGCAGAAAGGTAAAAATAGTCAACCAACTCTGTTTGCTCATTAAGTCATCGTCTTATCATATTAATAATTTAAGTCTCTGAGAATCCCTGACCAAAATCTTCCCTAACCAATGAAGGCACATATTCTGATCTTCGCTGAGCCATCACAGGAGAACCCAGGTCCCAAAGCCTTTCTTTCTCCAAGAGATAAATTTGTCAGTGGAGGACCAGACCCTCCCACTCAGGCTCCCCCCCCATTGCAAATTTCCAGTGTGATACTGCCTGCAACCACCAGCAGGTCTTAACCCACACAGAGGATGACACGAGGGATTAGCAGGTTGCCACAATAATGCCCCGAGCAACTTGGAGACAAGCTGGACTTGAATCCCAGGAGTTGGTTCAGTCAGGTAGGTGAAATCTGAAATGCCTACCAGGGTGGCAAAGCAAGACCATGGATCATTGTCTGGCTGCCAATCGCTTTTTGTGTCAATTGTAGAAGCAAACTCCTCAAAACTGCAATACAATCAAAACCAACTGGGGCAGTTCAGACCCACAGATATTCAGACTTTAAGGATTGCCACCATGTTCTGAGACTGTCCACAGGTCTCTGATAGAGGTCCATCTGTCCAAACTGCTGGTGGGCATCCAACGTCCATGCCCTCCAAAGGTCACAGCCAAGGAAAGAGACTCAGGTGTACTTACGCAGAGCGTGCCACTCATCCTGGCGGATGGTCTTCGTGATGTTGAAGGTGAGGTTCCTGGGGATGGTGGCTGAGGAGTAGTGGTATTTGATGTACGTGCACCGCTCAATTTCTCCTGGAAAAGAGACAGGAGGCCAAAGGTTAATGAGGCAGCAACCGTGTCTGGGGCAGTTTCCAGGATCTGCTCTTCTATCCTGGGGAGAGAGACTTGTTTCATATTGGGCCTGGTGACACCAACATTTTGTGAATACAAGGTAGTGACCTCAGCTCCAAAAGAACAAAATCAAACACCATCAATTTAGATGGCGCTAGTGGTAAAGAACCTACCTGCCAGTGCAGGGTTTGAAAGAGACTGGGGTTCGATCCCTGGGTTGGGAAGATGCCCTGGAGAAGGAAACGGCAACCCACTCCAGTATTATCGCCTGGGAAATCCTACGGATGGAGAAGTCTGGTGGGCTACAGTTCATGGGGTCACAAATAACCAGACACAACTGGGCACACGCACACATATCTCCGGCATCATTCAGAGACAGGAAGAGTCCAAGTTGAGGCTGATGGCAGCTTGTTAAGAAAGTAGTACCCATGTGTTTAATCTTAAGAAAAATCAACTTATACGTCAAGGGAGGATGTTTGGTATCTAAAAAACATTCACAGTCTGCACCCATGGGCCAGCAGCAAGCAGACTTCGGCCTTAATCATGTGGCACGTGCTGTCTGTGGAAAGGTGAGCTAGAGGGGCCTCTTCCCTCTTCTCTATCCCATGGCCCCCACCAGCCTCACCTCTAAACACAAAGCACTCCGTTCCATCTGCACCTCCCTGAACCAGTCTCCTCTCAGATTTCTCGGACAAAATCGAAGCCCCGTGACACACTCAATTGCCTGGTCCAATTAGGACCGTTTCTGAGACGCTGTTATCAATCAGTGCAAGCTTTGCTAGTCAGATTATGAAAATACTTCTGTATCTCAGAGCCAGAGGTTCTCAAATGGTAGCCCTTGGACCACAGCATCAGCATTCCCTGGGAACCTGCTAGAAATGCCATTTCCCAGGCCTAACCCCACACCTGCTGAATCAAAACCCCCGAGCTAGAGCCTGCAATATGAATTTTACTAGGTCCTCCAGGTAATTCTGTTGCACACTTGAGTTTGAAAACTGCCGCCTTCGAGAATCTAATAGAATTGCCAATGAGTGAGTTTATAAATCCACCAGGTTGGCCAAATTCAAAAGGCAAGCAAGATTAGGAGATCTTGGTCTCCTGCAGGCTCTTCTATTGGCACTTCCTTATCCGGAGGATATTAAAACTCAAGTGTCAGGGCATCATGAAGAATCAGGAAAGGAGTGATTTTTAAAGGTTAGGGGTTTTAAATTTTGGTTTTGCACCTGAATGGATTTTGATGGTAATCCATTTTGCACCCCACTGATTTTCAATTTATAAGTAGTGGCACCTGATTGAATTGTCTGACCCCTGGCTCACTGTCAGCAGGGAACCTGGCAATAGGTGGAGTGCAGTAATTTAGACAGTGCCTTATTGTAAATCACGTCTGGATGACCACCCACTACTAGTCACTGAGACACCCCTGCAATGGGATAGACGCTGTCCAGAGGCAAAGTTTTGAGGAAAGTGTTAGGTACTCTTTTTTTTAATTTCTCAGCTCCTCTGCTTCTGTCCTCTTAGCCCACAAACATCCTGAAGTCTCTCATGGGCCCACCATCCCTCCCACAATATCCCCCCACCTCTGTCTTCTTTCTTCCCTCACCTGCTACACTTCTAGAAAAAACAGTCTTCCTGACAGTCTCCGCTTCCAGAACCCACATTCACATCTCATATAACAATTTCCATTGACAGCATCAGTTCCCATCCAGTCTATATCACAAAGCCCACGGCCATCCCAAGGCTTTCCGGGGCTCTAGTGGTGCCCCTCCTCCCTGGCATCCAACTGGTCACCGAATTCCGAAAGTTTTATGTCAGAAATGTCCCTGGAATCCAGCCTGCCTGCCCTCTGTCCCCACTCCCTCCATCATAGCTGCGAGAACACAATGACCAATCTCAAGAAACAGCCACACTGACTGAGGACTTACGAGATAGGAGAGACCTGCCAAGTGCCTAGTAGACCAGTGGTTTCCAACTATGTCCTGGAGCACATAGAAAAGACGTGTGCAAGGCACCGGGTGGGCTGCTGGGCCCTGTCCAGCCTTCCCAAGGGCCGAAGTAGCCACATCCCCATAACCCATTTGTGGTTTCTATATGTGTCATCATCCCTGGGTCAGGAAGATCCCCTGCAGAAGGAAGTGGATATCCACTCCAGTATTCTTGCCTGGAGAATCCCATGGAAAGAGGAGTCTGGTGGGCTACAGTCCATGGGGTCGCCAAGAGTCAGACACGACTGAGCAATTAACACTTACTTACACTTACATACGTGTGTGTCCCACTGGTGGCACACTCTATTATGAACAATGCCTTACTAATCCTTCTATAACCCAATTAAGTAGGTGCTATTATACGCCTCACCCCTATTTTACAAATAAGAAAATGGAGGCTCAAGAAGATTAAGTGACTTGCCCAAGGTAGGAGCAGGGCCAGGATCAGAACCCAGGATCGCCTTATTGGAGTATCTCTCCTGTCAGGCCACCCTCCATACTGCCGCTCAGACTGTACCATAGAAAGAAAATGCAGTCTATCACGCAGGGGATAAACCCCACACTCCTGGCAGAAAGTCCCAGCCCCCACTTAGCCCCAACCAGGACACACCCTAGGCTCCAGTAAGGTGCCCTCCCCACCCTGCCCCATGGAGGGTGGATCCACTCACAACTCTGTCCCTCCTCTCCTCCCCACCTTTCTTTCACCAGGTACAGGCCTCCAGCTCCTCAGGGAAGCCCTGCTCACATCTAGGACAGCACCCAGCAGCAGGCATCCAATGGCCCCACTCCTCTCCCCCTCCCTGATCGGGTTGCCTGCTGCAGCCAGCACACCAATGGGCTGTGATTTATCTATTTACACGCCTCACTCCTCCACTGGATTACTAGTTTCTGGAGGGCAGGGACTTGTCTCATTCATTCATCTTTATCTCCCTGGCCCCCAGCACAAGAGCACCAAGAACCTATGCTTTGAAGAAAGCCATGAATAATACAAGGCGTCCTTTATAAGATCTCAGTGGGTAAGGAATCCAACTGCTTCTATTGTATGCAAGGGATTAAAATAATGGAGGCAAATTAGAACGTCATGAATAAACGGAGGTGACTGTTGCAGAACTCTGGGAGCCTCTGGCAAATACCTTTTTCCCGTCTGGACCAGGTAAGGAGAGGCTTGTCAATCACATATGAACACAGAATAGCCTCTTACCACACTTTGTAAATGTAACCCAATGGACAACTAGGTCAATGGTTTCAGGGTAGAAAAAAGACAGAGAAAAGAAAGAGAGGGAGATATTAGGGAAAAAGGGAAAATATTCATTTTACACGAATATCATGAGCAACCACGTGGGGCGTACACAGTTGAGCAGGTTGCGCACTGCACAAGGATGCCTCTCAGGGGGTACCTGCGCGCTGAAGTACAGCCGCTGCTCTGCTTGCAAAGACCTGCACCATGGTGGGGTATGCAGGGGATGTCTCAGTCAGAGAGGCTGCCTTCACCTAATTTGCACAAAGATGGCATGAGAACTAGGAGCCACCCTACACTCCATAATTTCGAGATCAAACAAAATACTCCGTGGGCCCAGCTTGGAAGACACAAGATGGAATCTCGCTGGTAACAGCTGGATGAGTGCCTGTCACTCGCATCTGAGAGAAGCACCTGATTTCCTGGCTAGGACCAGGTTCTCTCAGCCTCAAAACGTATGCAACAAGTGGCCACAGGTTCCCGGCTTCCTCCCTCAGCCCCAGCCTGCCCACCTGACACTCAACAAGAGAAAGATGCTGATGGACAGGCGCGGTGGGCAGCCGGCCAGGAAGCCTGGCTGGAGAACTTCCCAACAGCCCCGCTGGAGGCCCTCACTATCTGCTTTGCCTCAGGGATGCAAGCATCCTGCCTTTGACAGCAATTAAATTTGAAAGACTCAAATATTGCCTAAGAAGAAAGGCAAAATATTTACCCATGTGTCTGCAGGTCCTGTCAGTGTGCTGGGCTTTTGTCAATACAGGCGCCATCTGGGCACCAAATACGTGTGCCCAGCCAGAATGTGGGCTTCCCAACACAAACGGGTTTTCCTGCGAAGGACGGTGGAAGGTAACCGAGAAGCCTGTGATCTTCCCCAACTCCTGCATTCTAGCCCAGAGAGGGGAGCTTCCCCCTCCTGCAGCCTCAGCTGAGGGGCCAAAAAACTCGTCCGTGAGGCATCGGGGTTGGGGGGTGCCTCCTGTGGGCACCTTGGAACTTGATACCTTCAGCCATGCCCTGCCTTCTGAGCTGAGGACCCTCCAATCTGCGTGTCAGAGTCCCAAAGTGTTAGTTGCTCGGTCATGTTTGACTCTTTGTGACCCCATGTAGCCCACCAGGTTCCTCCATCCATGGAATTCTCTAGGCAAGAATACTGGAGTGGGTGGCCATTCCCTTCTCCAGGAGGATCTTCCTGACCCAGGGATTGAATCAGGGTCTCCTGCATTGCAGGCAGATTCTTTACCATCTGAGCCACCATCAGAGTCCCAGGGAGACAGGATACCCAAACAGGTAACTGAGGAGGGTTTCCAAAGCGGTCAGTTTACAAAGCTGAGCATAGGGTGTAAAGGGACCAGCCAACGGTGGGGCAGGGCCCTGGGGCTGGCAACACAAGGAGGTGGGGCAACCCCAAGGCTGGGCAAGGCAGAGCAGGGACCATCATGGGAATCTGGAGAAGAGGGCCCTGGGAGGAAGGTGATGCAGGCTCCAGGAGAGGGTACAGCCCACCTGTGTGAGGGGCAGGATATAAATGCCCAATCTCTCACTCCTCCCACCCACACCTCCTGCTAAGTCTCCCCAGAACTGAACCCACCTAGAAGTCAAAGGGCAGGCCAGGCTCCGAGCAGGTAAAGACGGAACTGGACTCAACTGGACTCAAGACAAATGCAAGCATCCAGCCCTCTCCCCTTCTACATCATCACTCCAGCTTCCCTTCCACCTCTCTAAGTCCTCGGTGGCAAAGGGAGACCCGGGAACAAGGAACAGGGGGACACAGTTCTCATCTCTTCTCTCCATTTCAAATGCTTTAAGACCCAAGGCATGAGTCTGGTAATTCACGTCAAGTCCTGATGTGGTCCCTGCACACTGCAAGTGCTCAATAAATACGACTGGGTTGGCTAAGAAGTTCACTGGGGCTTTTTCTTAACGTTTTATGGAAAAACCCAAACTCTCTGGCCAATCTCACAGTCATGATGAATCACTGCTTAATACTACTTACTCTAAGGGGGAAAGACCACAGGAAATCAGAAATAATATCAGCAATGTTTGCATCACATTACATACACACAGAGGCAGGGGGTGGGGCATGGGGGTGGGGAGAGGAAGAGAGAGACATTTCATGTGCTGTAACCCTAGGAGACTTGTAGCTCAGAACCCTGACATGTGCTGGGCATATGAGGAAACAGACTGGAGGGGAGCGGAAGAGATGGCCCACATGATAAACTCCGGATTCTGATCCCACCCTACAAGGAAACCACAGGCGAGGTTCCTTTCACATGCGACTACAATCAGCAAGGTGTTGTTTCCAGGAGTCTACTTCTCCAGAGTTATTCATGGTAAGTAGAAACCTTCTAAGGCAGGGAAACTCTAGAGGCAGGGCCAGGACTTAGCCCCATGCCATCTAGAATCACCTCCCATAAACAGGTGCCACAGAACTTATGTTCATGCATTAGAGAGTCATTCCTTTGGGTCAGACACTATTCTCATAGGCCCCTATTTTTATAACTCTGCTTCCCTCGTGGCTCAGAGGGTAAAGCATCTGCCTACAATGCGGGAGATCCGAGTTCAATTTCTGGGTCAGGAAGATCCCCTGGAGAAGGAAATGGCAACCCACTCCAGTACTCTTGCCTGGAAAATTCCATGGACGGAGAAGCCTGGTAGACTACAGTCTATGGGTCAGACACAATACAGAGTCAGACACGACTGAGCCACTTCACTTTCTTTCACTTTCTAACTCAGTCCAAATGGGATCATCCCTAGTCACCTGCGCCTAGGTATGGATGAGATCCTGAAATCCCTTTCCTTTAAACTAGAGAGCTTCCCTCATAGCTCTACTGGAAAAGAATCCACCTGCAAAGCAGGCGACCCCGGTTTGATTCCTGGGTTGGGAAGATCCACTGGAGAAGGGATAGGCTACCCACTCCAGTGTTCCTGGGCTTCAATTGTGGCTCAGCTGGTAAAGAATCCACCTGCAATATGGGTGACCTGGGTTCAATCCCTGGGTTGGGAAGATCCCCTGGAGAACGGGAAAGACTACCACATTTCAGTATTCCAGCCTGGAGAATTCCATGGACTGTATAGTCCATGGGGTCACAAAGAGTCGGACACGACTAGGCAACTTTCACTAGACGAGAGGGACCCTCAGCAGCAGGGCACCCCTAGAGAAGAGAGGCTGAGAAAGGCACAGGATCCCAGCTCATGGGGGCGGGGGGATGTGCTGTGAAGGGAAACCCACAACTTCACAACCATATCTGGCGCTGACCAGGGTGGGCCTGAGAAAGAACCAGAGCATGGGAACCCCCTCTCCAGTCCCCACTTTAAAAGTGGAGTGATGCAGGCTGGGCGTGAGATGGTCAAACGCACTGATGTTTAGGAAAACTTGGGATTAACAATCTATAAAAGGTTTACTTCTGTGGGACTTTTGAGTTTTTCACTTAAACCGTGATTCCTGAGAAGGGACAGGTGTGGCATGCAGGCTTCCCCAGACTCCTTTGACCCCCAAATCCTTTTTTTATTCAAAGTGCAGTTTCTACCACTCAACTGTTGAACTCCTCAGAATCAGAACCCAGGTCTTTTGTTTGCATTTCTACCCCCAGAGCCAGGCAAGGGTTGACACAAAGCCCTCACTACATCTATGGATAAATGAGGAATAGACACCAGGGTCTGTTCTTTGATCGAATGGTCTACATGATGAAGTAAGTAGTTGGCTTCAAGTTCATGCTGGCCTCCTCCCTGTAGGCACACCTGGGAGCCACCAGCAAAGCAGCATCAGGGGCGAATGCCCGCTCAGGTGTGTGCATGAGGCCCTGAAGTTGGTCTGGGGTCTCTGTGGACAGGACTAGATTCATTGTTCTCAGCCCACTCAGACTCCCAGGCACACCAACAGCACCCACACCAAGTCTGCAGCCAGCTTTCCGCCTCCTCACAGCTCACGGTCCGCTCAGCCCTCCTGGGCAGCCCACAGGGTGCAGGGGAGTCAATACTCATGAGAGACCCTCAACCAAGGATGTGAGAGCCAGAGAGCAAGCGCCCAGCCCCCTGGAGGATGACCACGAGGTGCCCTTGGCACAGTTACCCTGAGGGAGGCCCCGGGATCCACACTGAGACTCACAGCAGGAACCAGTTCAGTGCTGTGCCCTCCACTGGCTTCCCCTCCTTCCTCCCTTCCTGGGAACTCCCCCTAAAGTCCCTGACTCAAGCTCTGCTTTAGGGGGACCCAAACTCTGAATCCCAATCCCAAAGAAATCCAATCCCAAAGAAAAGCAATGCCAAAGAATGTTCAAACTACCGCACAATTGCACTCATCTCACACACCAGCAAAGTAATGCTCAAAATTCTCCAAGCCAGGCTTCAGCAGTATGTGAACCGTGAACTTCCAGATGTTCAAGCTGGATTTAGCAAAGCCAGAGGAACCAGAGATCAAATTGCCAACATCTGCTGGATCATCGAAAAAGCAATAAAGTTCCAGAAAAACATCTACTTCTGCTTTATTGACTATGCCAAAGCCTTTGACTGTGGATCACAACAAACTGTGGAAAATTCTTCAAGAGATGGGAATATCAGACCACCTGACCTGTGTCCTAAGAAATCTGTATGCAGGTCAAGAAGCAACAGTTAGAACTGAACATGGAACAACAGACTGGTTCCAAATCGGGAAAGGAGTACATCAAGGCTGTATATTGTCACCCTGTTTCTTTAACTTCTATGCAGAGTACATCATGAGAAACGCTGGGCTGGAAGAAGCACAAGCTGGAATCAAGATTCCCAGGAGAAATATCAGTAACCTCAGATATGCAAATGATACCACCCTTATCGCAGAAAGGGAAGAAGAACTAAAGAGACTATTGATGAAAGTGAAAGAGGAG
The DNA here is from genome assembly GCF_055505025.1 of Bos grunniens. Lineage (NCBI taxonomy): Eukaryota > Metazoa > Chordata > Mammalia > Artiodactyla > Bovidae > Bos > Bos grunniens. The sequence continues at coordinate 15,768,482 of NC_141168.1, forward strand.
AGTGAAAAAACTGGCTTAAAACTCAACATTCAGAAAACGAAGATCATGGCATCTGGTCCCATCACTTCATGACAAATAGGGAAACAATGGAAACAGTGACGGACTTGACTTTGGGGGGCTCCAAAATCACTGCAGATGGTGACTGCAGCCATGAAATTAAAAGATGCTTGCTCCTTTGAAGAAAAGCTATGACCAACTTAGTTAGCATATTAAAAAGCAGAGACATCAATTTGCCAACAAAAGTCCATCTAGTCAAAGCTATGGTTTTTCCAGTAGCCATGTATGGATGTGAGAGTTGGACTATAAAGAAAGCTGAGCACCAACGAATTGAAGCTTTTGAACTGTGGTGTTGGAGAAGACTCTTGAGAGTCCCTTGGACTGTAAGGAGATCCAATCAGTCCATCCTATAAGGAAATCAGTCCTGAAAATTCATTGGAAGGACTGATGCTGAAGCTGAAACTCCAATACTTTGGCCACCTGATGCAAAGAGATGAGTCATTGGAAAATATACTGATGCTGGGAAAGATTGAAGGCAGGAGGAGAAGGGGACAACAGAGGATGAGATGGTTGGATGGCATCACTGACTCAATGGACATGAGTTTGAGTAGTCTCTGGGAGTTCGTGATGGACAGGGAGGCCTGGCGTGCTGCAGTCCCTGGGGTCACAAAGAGTTGGACATGACTGAGTGACTGAACTGAACTGAAATTGAAACTCTGGAATGCTCTTCTTGACATTCCAGCACCCCACTGGACTACTGGACCACTGCTAAGAGTCCACAGGCTTCCTTCATCCCAGAGCTCCTTTAAAAAAAACTAAATCCATTCAATGCCTTCCAGACAGTGAGGACTTTGGACACTCACTTTACCCCCACGTCATGGTCACAACAACCTTGAGAGGCAGATTTTACCTCTCTGATTGTTCTCAGCCCATATTCAGTATTATTCTCACGTGACTGAAGGAAGGGAGAGTTTAAGAGAGATGAAGGCCTTCTCTCCAGCCAGCCAGCCAGCCAGAAGGAGAACAGGCAGGGTCCAGGTGTCAGCACAGTGGGTTCAGACACCACAGCTGTAATGATTCCATGCCATGGCAGGAGGTTTATGAGAAACAAGGATTATTTTGCAGCCACAGAGCTTCGTATGTGGAGGAACTTTACATCCACTGACAAGGAAGAGCGGGCAAGGGGGACATCACCCATGTCTTGTCTGCCACTCTTCCTCCCTTGATGCCAATGGCAAGAACGCCTAGGACACTGGGGTCTTCCCTGCTGACCAGTCCTGGCCCCAGGCCGCCACGGCAAGAGCTCTCAGCCTCTCACTCTGACACCCGTCTCATCCATCGAGCTGACGGTTCTCAATCATCGTTCAGCCCTAATAAATGGAAAGATTAAGTCAAAAGTAGAAAGAACACACTGGAAAAAAAACTGAAAGCCAACCTTCAAAAAAAAAGAAAAGAAACTGGTTGAAGCTTTAAATCTTGGACTTTATCCCTTCCATAAAGGGCATTTCCTCCAAAAAGAGAAAAAAAAAGGGGGGGCGGTTTAAAATTACACCTTAGAAGGGAGAGGAGACAGGGAGATTCTCCTTTAACCAATTAGGAAAGCCATTATCAATTTATCAGCACTGTCGACCTCGAATTCTTTAGCCGCTGTAAGAGCGGAGATGGAGTTTAGCGGGTGAAAGGTTTGAGATTAGAAGCAAAACCATGTCCCTGATGAAAAGGGAGGGAAGCAAACCAGCAAAGTTCCAGGGGTTCAAGGAGGGCAGACAGAGCTGGAGTTTCCACATCCCACAAGACCACATCCCCAGGCCTGGCAGAAGGGGTGAGGGCTGGGGAGAGCAGCGATATTTACAAGTGATTTCAGTCGGCTCTTCACAAAAGCTTCCTGCAACCAACCTCCCCACCCTACCTCCCCCGGCTCATTTTCAGCACCTCCTGCTCCTCCCAGATGTTATGAGCTGAAGGATTTTCAAGGCTTAGAGCTGCTGCTGGCCCAGCAAGAAAGAATGTTTTATTTTCTTCATACTGAGGAAAAAGTGTTACCTACTTTTTTATTTTTAATGCTTTCAAACACATTCCACTTGGTGTATTTTGTTTTTTTGTGTTTGTGGTATCAGCGTGGCCTTTTAATGTTGTTTTGTATGCAACTCATGGGCAGACTCCTAAATATTTAATTCCTTTCCATTCAGTGTTTCATAAATGTTTGTTAGGAGTCGTGTTCTGGGGGCCCTCTGGACTCACATGCACGGATTGCATTCTTAAAAATCCTACTTCCAGAGGGCAGCCCTCTCATTTCTGAGTCTGTCTCCCAACACTTCTGCCAGCTACTGTTGTAACAGTTACTTATATATTAACCATGTATTTCTGTGTACAGTAAATGCTTCAGGGTAGGGGAGCTTGCGGTTTTCATCTTTGGCCAAGAGGGTGCTTTGAGTGTCATACAGTTGACCCTTGAACAACATGGGTTTGAGCTACATGGGTCCACTTATTCAGATTTTCCTTTTCAGTGGAAAGACTACAGTACTACAATCAATGATACAGAGGAGTCGCATATACAGATGCTCTAAGTTATACTTGATTTTCAACTACACAGAGGGGCCATCCCAACCCCCTCGTTGGGGGGTTGAGGTCAATTACTCTTGACCTCATTGTTCATGGGTCAAGAGTAATTCATTTTAATAATAGTTTATGTTCAATGAATGCATTCTACATGTTAAGTACTGTACAGAGGATTTTATCCCACATTATCTCATTTAATCGTAAAAGTTAAGGCCTGCTGCTGTCCGCATTTCACAGATGAGAACACAGAGGCTTAGGGAGGTTTCCTGCCTGAGAATGCAGAGCTATTCCTGGCACAGGTGGCATGCAAACCCACCTACCACACTCCCTAAGCACCACACTATGTGTGCTCATGAAGAGAAATTGGGAAAAGTCAAGCTCTTCAGCAAGAAAGAGACCCTCCAAGGTTTTCCATCAGAAATAAAGCAAAACTTTTCCACGTGCAGGGATTTCCAGCTTCTACAGACTTTGCTGCTCTTATCAGAACAAGAAAGAAGGTTTGCTTCCAGTGCTCCCTTAAGGAGCTGGCTGGAAGACAGCTTCTAGACACAGTGGAAGGGGACTGAGAATGCATCTACCGGCCCCTGCACTTGGCCACAGCCCTACCCCACTCCCAGGACAAGCCACCCAGCAGCAGGGACCTGGGGCAAGGCACTCAGCCTCTCAGAACCTCATTTCTTCATCTGCAAATGCAGATAATGATAGCGCTCAGCCCCTAAGATGGATGAGGAAGAAATGAGATAACTTATGTAAAACCTGCTCTGGAGTAAGCATTCGAGAAATGCTCATTTATCGGTTCTACCTCTGGGACACACCTGCTCCCATATAACAGCGCATCCATATCTGGTAGCTCAGCTAGTAAAGAATCGGCCTGCAATGCAGGAGACTTCGGTTAGATTCCTGGGACTGGAGAAGCAATAGGCTACCTACTTCCGTATTCATGAGCTTCCCTGGTGTGGGAGACCTGGGTTTGATCCCTGGGTTTAGAAGATTCCCTGGAGGAGGGCATGGCAACCCACTCCAGTATTCTTGCCTGGAGAATCCCATGGACAGAGGGGCCTGGCGGGCTACAGACCGTGGGGTTGCAGAATCAGACACGACTGAGCGACTAAGCACAGCGCAGCATAATATCTAAAGACGGCTCTCACACCTCTCCCACCCATGGCTCCTTTTCTTCCAGCCAAGGCCATTCAGGTCCTGCGCCCACGGTCACAGAACCCAGCACCACGCTGGTCACCCCAAGGCCCAGGCACATGTCAGAATCTCTCCCAGGGTGACACTGACCACGGTCGCACCTGCGGGGACAGAGCCCACAGCCCGGCTCCCTGTGAGCACTGTAGCAGCTGTGACACAGGCTGGTCACAGGCAGGGGACATGGCCCATGTGCTTTCCTCCAGAGAAGCTACTTGGCCAGCATGGGCTTGAGCAGCTGGTTGTTTTTCTCATCTGGGGCTGTTTTATGTCGTTTAGTTTGTTACCTCCTGCAGGGTCTCCTGTTTGCTCCAGGCCCCTGAAGAAATGTTTAGGTGGTGAGCCTGTCCTTCCATAAATTAGACATCAGTCCACAAACTCCATCAGTGGGGCCACTTCTGGCCTCGTCCAAGTCATCACTAAAATCTCTCAACAGGATGGGTATTGAGGGCAGAACTGTGCACCCACACACACGCCACAAACTTGCTTGTAATCAGAAGTGAAAAAGTGAGGAAGTGTTAGTTGCTCAGTCATATATGACTCTTTGCAACCCTATGGAGTGTGTCTCGCCAGGTTCCTCTGTCCATGGGATTTCCCAGGCAAGAATACTGGAGCGGGTTGCCACTTCCTTCTCCAAGGGATCTTCCTGACCCAAGGATCAAACTTGAGTCTCCTGCATTGCAGGCAGATTCTTTACCATCTGAGTCACCAGGGAAGCTTGCAATCAGAAATGAAACCATTAAGAGCCCTTGGGTGGGACCCTGTAGCCTGCCATGAATTCACATTCCCGATCTGCCCCCATCCCCTTGCCCCAGATCCTCTTCTGCAGCTAGTGCACCTGGATGTCATGAGACCCCATCTGCACTCTTCACCCCATCAACTCATCTAGGAACTGTACCTACACAGGGGATGAGGTCAGCTCAGAGCTGTGCACTGGTCCCTAGGCATCACCGCCTCCTGGCTGAGCACTCCCCCGACATCTGCTTTGTAGGCCCTTTGGACAGTTGTCCAGGCCTCCCACTAGTCTGGCTGCTCGTCTGTGTCCACGGAATCCCCATGGTCCCCTTTATTGAAAAATTGACACAGCACCCCTACCTCTAAATCACAGCTCCTCTGACCATCTGGTCCCCTTTCACAAACAGGGTGGCCCCACAGAAGAAATTACTTCCCACGCTGCCCACCATCCTTCCACGTCCTCTAGCAGCCAACACTTCCATCAAGGAATAGAAATGCAGCCTCCCTGCTGGGTGACCACCACACACCTGCCGAGTTTACAACCCGTGTCCACGTCCCCCAGTCGCCCTGCAAAACACAGTCTCCACGCCCCTGACTCCTGCTCACCCACTCCGTTCTTCTCATCCATCACCTTACCATGTAACTCCCTTGACTCAACATCATAGCCTCTAACATTTTACCATCTTCTGTGCTAAAGGTCACCTCATCTTCTGTGGGATCCACAACCTTTTTATCCTCACTTCCTCATTCCTAGATTCGGGATGTCTTTTCCCCCCTCTCTGAGTCTTTTCAGATGCTTTAAACAAGACATTCTTAAATGTCATTAAATTGTAACATCCTCACGAAAGGAAATAAAAAACGAGGTGTCGTCGTGCTGACCCCACAGCACCCGGCTCCCTGGTAAGGTTTCAGCCACCCTTTTTCCCAGTTTGCTCATGTATTTTTCCAGCATGAGACAGGCTGCTTGGGAAAGTATGAGAAGGTGAGGTATGGCTTTAAATCACCATTTGGGGTGTAGTAAATAATCTGCTCCCTTATTCCTATCACAGCCCTAACAGCCTTCTGGAGAGCCCCAAGTTGTCACTGCCTTCCCCAAGGCCGCCTCCCGCCCTGGTGTGCCAACACCCCAAGCACAAGCCTGTGGCTCCTCTGGGCACAGTTTCAGCGGGTGGAAGCACCATCCATCTCCAGGCCCTGACAGGCAAACGAGGCGAGAAGACCAAATCTGGTTTTTCGCTGGAAAACAGTGAGCTCATGCTTTCTCTCCAGAGACGCAGGAAGTGGAGACAGATCTGGAGATGCGGAGACAGTGATGGAGACAGGCAGGGGTGATAAGGGATGAGCAGGAAAGAGGGAGGAGGCCAGTCTGGCACTTTTGAAATGTCACTTTTGATAAGAATCCCCAGCTCTCGGGCCAGAGGGAAACATCCATATTCTTTAAATTTAGGATCCAGCATGAGGCGGTTGTCCTAAAGGGGAGGAACAGGGAGAAGATGAACCGAGCTGGAAATTCTTCATTCCCACTCCTTCAGAGAAAACAGAGATGATGGTTCCTGAGTTTCCAGCACTGCAGACACCAGGGCAGAACTGGCACTGGTGCTCCCAGGTGAGATCCAGATCGGATGGTGGGTACTGCCAGCTTTTCCAATGGAGGGTTGTACCCTCAGGCATGCATCTCCGTAAGGCCAGCCATTCCCTACGGACGCACCAGATAGAAGGCAGAGAATTCAGATGACTGCCCAGGTATTTCCAAATAGCTGAATGTTTGGTTTCAGCTAGGGGAAAAAAGTCCAGATTACTGAGTTTTCTACTTTGTATTTGAAAAAGGAGTTAGATAATGCTTTTCCTTTTTACCAGTTAATTTGGGGGGGGGGAGGGCAGAGACACTATGTGTGTGCGTGTGTATGCGTGTTTGGGGAAGACTGGGGGAAAAGCTGGCTGTCCTATATGAGCAACCAAACCCTGATGGCTGTTCATTATTTTACTCCTAAACTTGCCATGTGCCTTTGCTAAAAACTGAATGCAAACTAAAGGTCACAGAATTAAAGTAGAAAGCCCAAACAGATGAATTATACTTTTCTTTATATACTGTTGTTCAGTCGCAAAGTCATGTCTGATTCTTCGCAACCCCATGGACTGCAGCACGCCAGGCCTCCCTGTTGCTCACCATCTCCTGGAGTTCACCCAAGTTCATGTCCACTGAACTGGTGATGCCATCCAACCATCTCACCTCTGACGACCTCTTATCCTTTTGCCTTCAATCCTTCCCAGCATCATCTCTACTCACAAAATTGACTATTTTCTTGTTTAAGTTAAATGGCTTGGCTAGATGTTAATTAAAGTGTTAACTCAGCTTGACTCACTAGTTGAAATAAAATTCAAAACCAGACATCAAAATACAAATAATGATTCACTGTTTCCCACTGTGCCCAGCAGCACTGCCGTGGTCCAGAGCCCCGTCATCAGAACCAGCTTGCTGCTAAGTCGCTTCAGTTGTGTCCGACTCTGTGCAACCCCATAGACGGCAGCCCACCAGGCTTCCCCGTCCCTGGGATTCTCCAGGCAAGAACACCGGAGTGGGCTGCCATTTCCTTCTCCAATGCGTGAAAGTGAAAAGTGAAAGTGAAGACGCTCAGTCGTATCCGACCCTCAGCAACCCCACGGACTGCAGCCTTCCAGGATCCTCCATCAGTAGGATTTTCCAGGCAAGAGTACTGGAGTGGGGTGCCATTGCCTTCTCCGCAGAACCAGCTTGCCTGGCGTCAAACCCCAGCTTTGAGACTTTCTGGGTCAATGATCTTGGCCAATGGATAAAGTCCTCTGTGCTTCCATGCCTTCACTTTAAAGGGACGTGATACAAATATCCACTCCCTCAGGGGTGCAGTGAGAAATCAGTGAATTAGTTTCAGTAAAGTACTCAGCACCTGTGTCTTATAAGTGCCACATAATTATTACTCTTACTATGTCATCACCATATAGAATGCAGATTTACTGTGTATGCCAGATGTCAGATAAGTCCTTTAAGACGTGCAGCAAGCACATATCTGACAGGTTTCAGCAAAAGAAATGAATGTCCCACAAGACAGGTTTCTAGCACCCCATCCTTGCCTGCCTCAGGCTTCCTCAGCTGTGACTCTAGTGTTCCCTCAACCCCAGCTCAGGGCATTCCCCCTAGGCTCCAACCCTGACTACATCCCACCACCCTGCTCCTGCCTCAAGGGCTGAGACCACCCCCCTAGATCCAACCCCCTCTAATACTGGTAATACCATCAAACTTCTATTAATAGAATGTGACTCCGTGCCCACCTGTAAGACCCTCAAAGACAACAGCACAGGCATCACGGCAACTACACAGCACTGGGGATGCTGACCACCGACACCCAGGAAAGCAACAATTTAGGGGAACCTGTGACGTGTAAGGGTGGCCCCCAGCCCTCACCTGATGGATCACTCACTGGTCCATGCTAAGATGGAATTTCTCATTTTAACATTCTGGAAATGTGGCTCCACATTCCACCTCCCAGTCAAAATAGCAAAACCTAAGAGTCAGATAACATCAAGGTTTAGTAAAGATGGGGAGAAGAAAGCTCCAGACACTATTCTTGAGAGTGTAAATTGTTACAAACACTTGACAAATGTCAAGTAAATTGGAAACGAATACACCCTATGACCCCAAGTCACACCCTTAGACAAAATCCTACATATGTATACAAGGAGGAGAGAAGTACAAGAATGTTCTACATAGCACTGCTTGTAAAATAAGAATAATAATAATAATAGTGAAGACGAAGACCTAAAGGTTCATCAATTAGGAGAAAGAAAATATTGGTGATTATATTCACATATTATACAATACTTTAAATGAATGTACTGTACATATTAGTACAGAGATAGACCTCAAAATATTACATGGAATGAAAACAGAACTGTAGATTTATACCTACACTAGTTTTTCACTTTTCAGTATTCTAGATTTTTATCCTCCTACCAAATATAGTCCCTGGGGGTCCAATGAGAAAGAACACCATCACTTCTGGAGGAGAAATCCACTTGGTCACCTTAACAAAATCAAAGCCACATTATCTGAGTTTTTATAGTGGGAGAACCTCCGGGAGCTCTGGCTCATCTCCCACTGATCTCCTCCTGGTAGCGACCTATGAGCCTCACCCTCACCTCCACCGAGTGCACGGGAGGTGCTCGGAGGACCCAGTGACACAGAGACACGGAAAGCACCAGGAACAGAGGGCGTGGTGACCGCCTCACTGTGCTGGGGGCGGGGCGGTCTTGGATGGGGACGTCAGGGAAGGCTGATGGAGGAAGAAGGAATCATGTTGTTCAGTTTGGGGGATGTAGCATACGAGAGAAGGGGTAACCTAGGCCCAGCCCACATCTAGGGAGTCCACAGTGAACTCAACAGGAAACAGACTGTGCCTTAGCCAGAGTCTGGCGAATCCTGCAGAGAGGAGTGAGTTTGGGCAAGTAGCAGAGCACTGAGGGGAGGACCTGGGCAGGGGGCGGCCATGCTTGTCCAGACCTCAGAGCAGGGCCCAAATACAGCTGGAAGCGTGTACAGGGAGGACATCTGTGGAGACTTCTGGTCTACCCCGGCTTCCTGGACCCTTGACTTTGACCCGCTCCCTGCAGGGGCGGCCTAGCAGCATCCTCCCTGCTCACTGGACCAGCATCCCTGCTGCAGCCAAGTCAAACAGCTGCCCAACATCCAGATCCCAGGGGCACAAAGGTGGTGAGTGTGCACCCGCTGGGACCCCAGGCATCCAGACTGAATGACTGGAGAGGTGCGGATCATCCTAATGGAGTAACCTGCTCCTTGTAAGGCTGCCAACCCCTCCCTAAGGGCAGTGACCATCACCCCCACGTCCCTTGAGGCTCTGCATCCAGGGCTTCATGGAAATCAACAGCCAGCACATAGAAGCAGAACAAGATAAGATGGACAGACAGCTGTCTTTAATCTAGTTTTGCAAGGACTCAGGGAGTCACTGCATTCACCACAATAAAACAGAACTGGTGCAGCCTCCGCCTGGCAAGATGACTTTCTGGAGAGGATCCAGGATCCAGGAGGCAGCCAAGAGATGGAGCTCTCCAAAGTCAGGGCTGGAGGCAGAGGACCTAGGCAAACCCCACCAGTGGAGAGGCATAGCGTACAGAGTCGGGTGGTTAAAGGAGGACGGGGCAGTCAGTATTAGAGAAATCTCCATTTGCTGATATTTTTCCTGCTTACAAAAGATGGAGCACACTGAGATTCTTTGAAATAAATATAAACATCAACTAGTGAGCTGCCACCCTCCCGAGAGTTAGTACTCCAAGTGTCCATTGTGGAATGTCTTTGGAATTAACAGAAACTAAGGAGGCTGGGGTTTGAGGGCAAGTATGAAGCCAGCAAAGCAACTGCAGTCTGAACTACTGAAATAGACACTGAAATAAACACCTAAGACAAAGAGTACCTCTCGGAGAGTCCCCATTCTCTCTTCCCTCCCATACAAGTTGCAGCAGCTCCCAGCTGGCTCAGACAATATCTGCCCTGGTGCTCCCTTCTACTGGGCTAGCCGCTTCCACCTCTCCCTTACACAATCGTGTCGTCTATCTCCCCTCCATGCCTGGTCGTCCTTCTCCAGCCTCTACTGTCTCTGCGGATCCCAGTCCCTCTCTGCATTCTCTTCCCACTCACCATTGGATCTTCCCTTTCCCAGCATGTCCCTCTGTTCCCCCACCCCCGGCTTTGGGAGCCCTGACTCTCCCCACTCCTAGGCAGTGGGCAATGTGATGCAATAAAAGAACTGGACCAGAATTCAGAAAACCTGAGGTCAACCCAAAAAACATGGGAATTTACTACATAGTATGTATTAGTCTGCACGAGCTGTCACAACGCCAGAGACTGGGTGGATTAAATGATAGTCACTAATTTTCTCATAATATGGACACTAGCAGTCCAAGATCAAGGTGCCAGGATGAGACCACTCATCCATGGCTTACAGGAGGCTGCCTCCTCACTATGTCCTCACATGGCCTTTCCTCTGTGATGCAAGGGGAAAGGGCACTCTGGGGTCTCTTTCTCTTCTTATAAGGATACCAGTTCTATCCAGTTAGGGCCCGATCCTTAGAACCTCATTCAACCTAAAGGCCCCATCTCCAAGCACAATCACGTTTGGGGCTGGGGCTTCAACACCTGAATTTCGATGGAACACAATTTAGTCCTTAGCCTAGTAATTGTAGCATCTTAAGTCATAGGGGAAAGACAGCTTATTCAATTAATTATTTTCAGAAAACTGGGTAACCTTCTGGGGAAAAATTAAATTGAAGGTATACTTTGCATCTTAGGCCAGGATAAATTCGAAAGAGATCAAATATTTGTCTGGAAAAAAGTTAAATCATAAAAGTACTAGAAGAAACTATGGGAAAACCTTTGGTGGTCTTAGGGGGAAAAAGCCTCTATAACTACGACACAGAATCCATAAAAGAAAATACTGATAAATCTGACTACAAAAAAATATATATATACAAAATTTCCACATAGCACAACACACTGTAAACAAGCAAAAGACAAACTGAGGAAAATATTTGCAACTCACATTACAAAGAACTAATTTCCCTCAAACATAAAACGCACCTAGACATTAAGACCAACAATCCAATTTTAAAATGAGCAAAAGATATGAACAGACAGTTGATGAAAATACAATCTATCTTACACATATGAAAAGATGCTCAAGAACACTCAACATAAATTACAGGACTTCCCTGGTGGTCCAGTGGTTAAGAATCTGCCTACCTATGCAGGGGACATGGGTTCGATTGGCAATCCAGAAAGATTCCACGTGCTGCAAAGCGACTAAGCCCGTGTGCCACAACTACGAAGCCCATGTTCTAGCACCCTCAAGCTGCAACAAAAGAAGTCACCGAAATGAGAAGTGTACTGCCACTAGAGAGGAGCCTGTGCACAGCAATGAAGACCCAGCACAGCCAACAAGAAATAAATAATTTTCTTTAAAAAGAAAAGAGAGAGAGAACTAAAAAGAGAGAGATGCCATTTTCATTCTGGCAGAGATCCACCAGTTTGATGATGCCCCGTGGTGAGGTATGAGAAAACAGACACTCTCACAGGCTGCTGTTGGAATGTAAATTTTATAAATTCGTACCACCTCTCTGGAGGGCAATTCATCAATATCTCTTAAAATTACAAAGACTCAATTTGATCCAGAAATTCTTCTTTTGGTAATTTATCTGAGAGATGCGGTCTCACAGGTGTGAAAAGATGTATGTACAAGATTATTCATTGGCACTTTGCTTACAGGAGCAACCCAAATTTCCATCAACTGGAGCCTGGTTAGATAAAGTACAGTATATTCACATAACAGAACACAATACAGCATTTTGAAAAAGACAAAACTGTTTAGAAACTGATGTGGAAAGCCTTACGAGATGAATTAAGCGAAAATAGGCAAGGTGCAGGACAGCAAGTAATACATATCACTTTTATGTAAGGCCGGGGACAGAGATGATAGACATAGATACAGATGTATCGGTACATGCTGGCAAATGCATAAAATAACTCTAGTGGGAAAATGGGCTTCCTCGGTGACTCAGCTGGTAAAGAATCTGCCTGCCAGTGCAGGAGACATGAGACCACGTCTCTCATGCTTCAATCCCTGGATTGGGAAGATCCCATGGAAAACGAAATGGCAACCCACTCCAGTATTCCTGCCAAGACAATCCCATGGGCAGAGGAGACTGGCCGGCTACATTCCATGGGGTTGCAAAGAGTCGGAGAGGAACAAGCATACCTGCACAGGAGGAAAATAGTAGTTTTTCCTTCTACAGAAGGAATTGGGAGGTTGGGAAAATGAAAGGGAAAGAGACATTCTCCATTTTGTATTTTATATAATCCTTTTGTATTTTTAAAACCGTGAACCATGTCAATGTCTCACCTATACAAAAAAAGTAAATGATGATGCTAAAAACAAAACAAGAGTAGAGATCACAAAAAAGAGAATCCAGCTCTGCCCAGGATGGTTTTGAGGCGGTCACCTCCCACATCTGAACCACAGATTCTCATCCCTGCCCTTCTGGCTCCCACATCACTCTTGCATGGCACTCAGCATCTGTGATGGTCCTCAACAGACACTTTTCCGTTCTCCGCCCTCCAAGCCTTCCTCTCCCCCACAATTTGAGTCACCCCTCTCTTAACCTTAAAAGCAGGGCTGTGCCTTTGCAGAGAGACATTACAATGGCTGACACAGCCAGTGGGTGAGCCGGTGGCTACGAGGGCCTGTCTCAGGCTAGGACAAGGTCAGAACTGCCACATCACCACTCACTCTGCCCTCACCTATTCACCAGTCCTGCCTTGTCCTCAGGCCCAGGGCTCACAGGCCAGCCACTTACATCACCAGTTCCTCCAGGCTGAGGACTCCACCTGCCCCTTGCCAGGATGGATGGCTGCATCCCTTGCCCTGGATGAGCCGGAGGCGACCCAGCCACTGGCTGCCAGCCTCCTGTACATTGACCCAGCGGCACACAGCCTGCCCCTAAGTTCCTATTGCTTTGCCTGTCTTCTGTCAGGATGCCCTGGGCGCTAGGCTTCCTCCACTCCTTGTATTAGTGGCTGCCCCCTGGGTACCCCTGCCCACTGCCGGGAGAGCTCTGTTTCACTCCCACACCTCCCACAGCCAACTTGGTGAAGCTTTGCTCCCAGAAACAGCCCTTCAAGTCTTGCCCTCGGCTATGTTCTAGTACATTATGGTGAGGGAGTGTCTCTCATCATTTGATGTTCATTCTAGGCTACTTTAAAACAGCTCAGAAAACCTCTGGTGACGTCTGCGGCCAGTTCGGGCATCACAGCTATCTGGAAGATGAACTGTCACTGCAGTGTGACCCTTCAGAGCTACGCTGGCTCCACTACCCTCTTCCCAAAGAATATAGTGACCTCCCTGGTTTGGACTTCAGTTCTTGTTGTTGAGTGTCTCAGTTGTGTCCGACTCTTTGTGACCCCATGGACTGCAGCACGCCAGGCTTCCCTGTCCTTCACTATCACCTGGAGTTTGCTCAAACTCACGTCCATTGAGTCGATGATACCATCCAACCATCTCATCCTCTGTCTCCCCCTTCTCCTCCTGCCCTCAATCTTTCCCAGCATCGAGGGCTTTTCCAATGGACTTCAGATTCCTTGTCAATTCCATCATCACCAATCCTGGACCTCCTCAGGCAGCAGGACTCAGGAACGCCCTCCAGCTCACTTTTTCCACCAGATAACTTTGACTGTTGGCAGGGTTCCCCAGGTTTGGACACGTACGTGACCTTGATTCTCTCCAGGCTTATCTTCAATCCACAGCACATTCCAGACTTTCAGAGCAGCCTGTAATTTCTGTATATCCTCTCATGTGAGTACTTCAAGGTCACAATCACCGGCAAAGAGCAATCAGCGCTCAAATGACTGTCTTAATGGATGTTGTTTGCAGCCTCTCTTTACTAGAAGGTACGCTTATTTATTTTTTATCTCCTCATAACACCTAGGGAAGTACAAGGCTCTGCATACAGATGTGTAACGTATGGAAAGAAAGAGGTACAAGGCTAGAAGTCAGAAGGCTTAGTCCACGCTCTTCCACTTACTCATCGTGCAAGTCTCGCAACTTTCCAGTTTCCTCCCATGTAAAATGAAAGCCACAGCACCTGCTCCACAAGACTGCTGTGAAAGCTTGAGGAGTTCCAGTGTATGATGGCACCGTTCTAGACATTATCATCAGTGTACTGAGAGTCCTCTTACAAACATCTTATCAAAGGCATACACATAGAAGATACAGGCTCGAGACTATCCAAGTGGACTTGTGATGCTGCCACATGTCAGATACTCAGGGACTCCTTAAAGATGCTGCAGAGGCAAGAGCCCTGACATGAGGGCAGCCCATGCTATTAGTAGGCCACGTGAGTCTACTCACTGTCCGGAGGGAATCAAGAGAACCACCTTCCTGGAAACCAGATAAATCCTGCCTACCCAAACTTCCTTCTAAGAGAGTATGCATCACCAGTTTTTCCTGATGTTTAAACAGCTGTATACTGAAATATGTGACCCTCAACCCGAAACTGGGCCGGGGATGGGCACCAGCCACCCATGGCAAGGGTCCAGCATAAGATCCAAAACTCAGCCAGTCTTCCCACAAGTGAATGGTGGCAGAAACACTGAAGGAAAGCAGCAGAAGATAAAGGGGTAGCATCAAGTTAAGCTGGTACCAAGAGAAGCAAACAGAATAATATACAAAATAAAATGCAGATTAAAGTTACGAGGGAGGCAGGGAAGTAGGAAGCTGGGTAGAAAGAGCAGATGAGGGAGAAGCAGAGGCCCGGAAAGACTCTTTCTTTCCGGAAGGATCCCAGGCTGCCCGGGTTCTTTATCTTCCCAGCTGCGGTCCATCCTCCCAATCACCTCCCTCCACTTGAGTACCTGTGTTCCTTGAAGTCAAGCCAGTCAGACTAGAAAAACTCCTAGTTCACTGAAAAAGCATCCAGTTTCCAAAATGCAGCTGGAAACTGCATTTTGGTCCCTATTTTGACCACGGTTGTTGGCACCACCCTCTCAGTTCTTGGCATCTACCCAGACTCTGTAGGATCATCTCTGGTTTCCTACCCATGACCTTGACTCTTACGATGAACTCAATGAACTGTCAACTGTCACCCCAACTCACTGATCATAGCCGCCCCCAACCTTTATTTTTTTTTTTTAATAGCATCAAGTCACAGTGGACAGGAAAGAAGACCAAGTTATTAAGGATCCAAAAGGTTAAGAAGCTGAAGTTTCAAAAGGAAAGAATTCTCAGGAGAAGCTGACCTAGGACCAAAGTTTACATTTAATGTCATAATTAAGACCATCTCTGGATGGGGCTCACGAATGAGGTGCTAACTTAACATCAGCACCCCAGAAGCACTGAGAGTACCATGGTAACAGCCTAAGCTGTCCGTGACTGCTTGGGGCGTTAGACATGTCTGGGCACGTCTGGAGGGTTGGTAAGACAGCTGCCATGCAGAGCAGAAGGAGTGCTAATTGGACTTCAGAACATGTGGTGTAGTCCCAGGATTACCCTCTCTGGACTTGCCAGAAGTTTATTTGCACGAGGGACCCAGGAGACCACTGGAAAAATATCCATCCTAAGAGAAGGGTCACTGTGCACAAGCCTGGCCCAAGGACCACGGCCCAGGGTGGGGGAGGGCGATTCCAAGTACGGCAGGATGTGTCATTCAGGGGTCCCCAGCTCCTGGGATCTGTGCCAGAGCCCTGGGAACAACAGATTTAACAAAATAAATGGACAAGCCAAGTGACAGAAGTCCCTGTAAGAAAGTCACTGCCACACACACACAAGGCAGCCCGTGCTGGTGACCCACGAAACGGGGGCGGGGCGGGGGCAACGGAGTCCCTTCCTCTCCAGTGAAATGACAACCAGGAGGTGGGCTCCGGGCAGCCAGGACCATAGAAAGCTGGGCCAGCCCGTGTCTGGAACAGACTAGGAGGGCAGAGACCCCACTCACCAGACACGAGCAGCAGTGGGGGAGCCAAGTGGTGGGAACAGAAGAGGCTGCAGGGCAGGAGTCGCTGGTGGAGAGCAGAGATCTTGACTCCTTCTGAATGAATCACGAGAGCCCTCTGGGGAGCCAAGAGCCAAGAACGTGTGGACATAAACAGATACCTCTAGGATTTCCTGAACCTGCTGAGAGGAATTGGAGGGTCCCTAAAGAACAATATGGACATGAATCTGAGCAAACTCTGGGAAATAATGAAGGACAGTGAGGCCTGGTGTGCTGCAGTCCATGGGGTTGCAAAGAGTTGGACATGACTGAGTGACTGAACGACGACAAGAAAGAACAATAGTGGGGGAAGAAGGACCTTGAAGATCAGGATGAGCTAATCCATGCCTAAAACCTAAACCAAAACAATAAAGCAATTGCAGGTCTAGCACTCACTCCAATTAGGTACAAGTCAGTCAACAAACGCTTCCACAAACAACTGTGGAAGATGATGGAGGAGACACGGCCTCCAGGATCTCACTCTAGAACCTGTGTCCCCACAAGTGCTGTTCTCACCAGTCTGTGCTGTTCAGACCCTGTGAGGGAGTGGAACCGCCCAGAAGAAATCCATGAAGAATGTCGGTACTTTGGTTAAAAAAAAAAAAAAAAAGAACCCTCCTGAAGGAAAGAGTTCCAAGGAAGCATGGGTACCAAGAGCCCAGTGGGGAGAGCCACCCAGAAGGAGGCTGAGCCCAGAGGGCTCTGATTCCATCATTTCTGAAGATGCTATTCCTTTGCTGAGGCCAAACAGGGCTGCTCTGTGCCCCAAGGAGGCCAGCATGTGGGGATGAACTCGGCCACAGGCCAGCACTCAGACAACCCCATGACCCTCTGCTCAAAACCTGCCCCTTCCAGGAAAGAAGTGAAAGTGAAAGTCACTCAGTCATGTCCAACTCTTTGTGACCCCATGGACTTATCCAGGCCAGAATACTGGAGTGGGTAACCTGTCCCTTCTCCAGGGGATCTTCCCAACCCAGGGATTGAACCCAGGTCTCTCGCATCGCAGGCGATTCTTTACCAGCTGAGCCACAAGGGAAGCCCGGGAAACACTTGCTTATCAAAGGTCAAAACCTTATCTTGTTGTTGTTTAGTCTCTCAGTCACGTCCCACCCTTTGTAACCCCATGGACTGTAGCCCACCAGACTCCTCTGTCCATGGGGTTTTCTAGGCGAGAATACTAGAGTGGGTTGTCATTTCCTTCTCCAGGGGATCTTCCCAACCCAAGGATCGAACCTGAGTCTTCTATGTCTCCAGCATTGGCATGCAGGTTCTTTACCACTCAGCCACCAGAGAAGCCCACATAACCTTATATGGGTTCACAATTATCCATCACTCCTGACATTAGGTATTGGGCACTGAACTAAGGGTTAGGGTAAGAAAATTAGCAAAATACATTCTCATTTTCAACATTTTAAATCTAATGTGGACAAGGGAGCAGAAAGGAGGAAGAAGAGGAAGGAAGCTAGAAATCATGTCCAGGGAAACATCACATGAGTAAGCAGAAATAATTGGTGATTAACACATCAATGGTCAAGGTATAAAGAGGTACTTCTAAATTGTTTGAAATCAAACAATTATACTTACACGTCTAATATGCTCAATAAACTATTTTTTCCTAAGTACCACAAAGAAGAATTCCAACCCCAAACCTGTTTGAAGAATGCAAAGTTCTAACTTGAATGAAGCACTAATTTTTACCACTGACGTCCATGTGCATTTCTAACAATTAAGGGCAAAACAAAGGACCTGGAATTTGAGAGTGAGCATGTGGATGACAGGCTGAGCTGTGAAGGCTGCCAGAGCCATGTCCTGCCTCCCTTGGTTCACTTAACCCCATGCTGTTGAAAGATTTCAGATCTGGGAAGGGATCAGCAAGGACACAACCCTTACGCTGAGGCTCTCTGACTTACAATCTGTTATGACTTAGCGTCAACGTTGTTTTTATAATGAAGAATTCTAGCTAGTTAGGGTACTTTACACCTCATTCACACACATGTTACTCTCCATTTAAAAACTCTGAAAAGGTGACAAGATTCAGGACTTTGATATCCTTTAGGACTCTTGTTTCACTAACTTATTAATGCCTACATATCTTGATGAACAATTGCAACATGCTGACCAATGTTAATGTCCACATCATTCCTTCTATATGTTTCCCCCATTAACTCTTTCCAGCCAGGTAACCCAGTTCTCTTCTCTTCCTTGGGTGATTCTACATGAAGCATCCCTTATAACCGTACCTAAACCCAGTAGGAAGAGGCTAAAAAGGTTCTTGGCTGCAAATGTGTTCTTCGTTACAACTGTCTTCTCAATCATGGGCGTCCTGAGGCCAAGGTGCAGCAGGCATGCATGGGCCTCCCCTGGTGCCCAGGACACATGCCTGATATAAAGAAAGAAAGAAAGAAAGTGAAGTCGCTCAGTCATGGCCAACTCTTTGCGACCCCATGGACTGTAACCCATCAGGCTCCTCCATCCATGGGATTCTCCAGGCAATAGTACTAGAGTGTGTTGCCATTTCCTTCTCCAGGGGATCTTCCTGACCCAGGGATTGAACCCAGGTCTCCCACATTGCAGGCAGATGCTTTCACCGTCTGAGCCACCAGGGATAAGCTAAGAGGGAAATGTGCGAAGCTGGGAATAAGAAGGCCTAGGAAACAACTACCAAATTCAAGGTCCAGCCCTGGATGTGAACTATCAACAATCCAAATACTCACACCTCTAGTTAGCAGCCAAGGGGTCCAAGATGGTGGTGGACTCTGGCTGTAGGACACTTTGGGTTGAGATGAGTCTCCTAGTTGGACAGCTGGTAGCACCATGATTCTAAGGAATGGGATGACCAAAAGGCCTTACACCCAGGAAGGAAGACATGCCAAGAGTTTGAGAAAATGAGGGATGCAGTATAGTCCAATGACATTCAAGGATCAGACTCCAGGATCAGTATAGAAGAAGCATACACGCAGCCGGTCCCAGCTCCTGGTTGTGAACCCGAACTCACTCTCACTACAGACTCGCAGTGGCAAAGGCACACGCAGAGAAAAGCCATGTTAATGCGTATCACCCTTCCAGAACTACAGCTCAGGCTACACTCACCCAACCCACTTGTTAGAAAATCCCTTCCTCCTCTTGGTAGCCAGTCTACACTGGGCTCCTCCTTACTCATCCAGCCTACATCAACCGTCCCCCAGTCAGCCCCTCTACCTCGGTCACTTCTGTATTGTATATTTCCACTGTATATATCTCATCATGATATACACAACCTGTATATATCAATATATCATACATTATCATATATATGTTGATATACATGTATATCAACATGTATTAAAAATTTACCATGTGTTAAAGGCCTCAAAGGGCTTACAATCTAACTATACATTTAAGGGTATATTTATGAATACATTGCTGTGGTGATACAAACTGATAGTTTTTTCTGGTCTCTGGCTATTTCCTATACCCTAATTTTGTCTCTCAAACTAAAATGTAAATTCCCCAGAGAAAGGACCACATCTTCTATGGCTTTTGAATTCTCATCATCCTACCATATACAGTTCCCTATCAAACTTGGCACACGATGGATGCATGGATGACTGAAAGGATATTGGAGCTTTTCTTCATGTAGAGCCTTTTGGAATTGGATTTAGAAGTGACAGAAGGCAAGGGACAATAAAACCTAGAACTTTATAGTTAGAAGTGATCTTGGAGGTATCTGGTCACATTTTCTAATTTCACAGATAAGGAAATTAAAGAGCAGAGGAATCAAATGACAAGTCAAATAACTAGAAATTAGTAATTATGCAACTTGGGAACTAATGGAAACGTCACTGTCTTCTGCCAGGTGATACTGACAAGCACAAGGATAGAATGGAACACATCAGGTGAATTTGGATATACCAAGGTGAAATAACTCCTAAAAGCACGACCAACACAAACACGAGCTCCACGTGACACACCAAGTCTACAGAGGGTATAAATGTTGCTCCCGGGAAAGTGACCAAGGAAAAGAGAAGGGGTGACCACCAGCGCAGGGTAGAGAGTACAGGAGAGGGCTAGAATGAGTGCCGTGTTTTTGGATATATTTATATTTTATTTAAATTATTAATGTGTTAAAGCACATCCACCAACTCTCTCCCTTTACCATTTTGACACACTGATATGCACAAAGGAAAAAAACCTGTCTATATACTATTTCAGAGGCTTTACTTCATGGGGAGTGAAGGACCACTAGCCACACACATCTTGTTAGTTTCATTCGATCGCTTTCCTCTTAAAAATGGGCAGAGATGGGAGGACTCCTGGAGGTGGCATGGGAGCCCAGGGCATGGAAGGTGCACAGGCCTGGGAGAGATGTACAGTGGAGGGCTTTAGACAGCGCAAGCGAGACCAGAGACAGCAGGTTACAGAAGGGAGAGTCAAGTGCATTAAAGAGTAAATGGGACAAAAACCAAACTTCGTCTCCTTCACAACAAAGCCAAGGGTCAACCTGGCCCTGGGCTCTCACGTGGTCCTAAGGACAGAGGACACTTGTCCAGGATGGCCTGCCTTGACACCAGCATTAAAAAAGCATTCCCTTTTACCTCACCCTTAGTATGGCCCTGTCCCTAACCACTTAAATCCCTCTCAGGCAGCCCTCTCTCTTTTAAAGGTCACTTTAAATTCTAAATATTGTCAAACAGAACCTGAACTGCAACTATTTCTCTAGACCTAATCTTTTGCTGTCAGCAAATTCAGAGGGAAAAAAAAAAATCAATAAAGGGATTAGCTGCGAGTGACATTGCATATTACAGCAGTGGTACATTGTGTCCACAATGAAGGACTGTCAGCTAATATTACGCAACCATTTCAAATGATGGCTTTTTATCAGAAAGCCTCTCCTCACTCTCTGCCTCTCAAATGGAAAAGAAATTAATCAAAACACCTTTTTTCAGGATTTTTTCCATTGGGCAGATTCTGCCACTTCTTTGCCTAAATGACTATTAAACCCTTCAGAGCAAGTATTTATACTGATCTTGATACAGCCCTTTATCCAAGAAACTAAATTCTTTAATTATTGGGCTCTAGGCTGAAGGAGAGCATTTTCTTCAAAACTTCGGAGAAGCTAAGCAAATTCTAGCAAGTCAATCTAGATCTTCAGCTTTCCAGTCTGCAGTCTTATTCTCTAGACCAGCAGTTTCAAATCTGACCTTGAAGCCTCGTCCATAAAATCAGGAGATTTTTTTGCAGCATAGTTACACCTCAATTTACCCGAAGGTCACTTATGCAGCAACTTTGACTAAGTAAAAGCCAGCCTCCAATGAGGAGGTCCAGAATCGTCACTGACAACGTGGCTGTTGTTTGTCATCAAAGAATAGTCTTCATAAAAAAGGACTTCCAGAATGACAAATGAGAAATGGTACATTAAACAACTTTAACAAATATTCTATAAAAAAAAAAATTTTTTTTAAGTGAAATAAGTAAGTGAAAAAAAGTGAAAAGAGGTGTCTGTCCAAGCCCAAACACCATGCATGGGAAGTGTGCTGTCTTTTTTCATTGGAACGTCCCTGAGGCCTTCATCAGAGTCCTGCTGTGGCTTCCTTTAGACAAAATTCTAACAGGCTTAATTACATGATTTTAGAGAAATTCACAGAACAGTAACACAAAAAGTCATCCTCCTAAGACAGCGGGCTAACTGACAGCAGCCAGAGGTTGACAGCCAATGTCAAAGTAAGACACAGAAAAACAAAATGAAGACATAAAGTCTCAAATGCCGGGGCAACCCAGGACTGTTCAGGACAGGGCAAGCAGCCCAATAACCCTTGAGGATATAACTCCACGACAGCAGAATGCTTGACCTGATGATGATGGCAATGTATCACCAACAGTATCTTTAACAACAACCCTTGCAAGTGAGTCACTTAAGCAGTAAATTCGACAATCAATTCTATAGTTATTCCCATTTAAATTGTTCTAAGCTGTGTTTAAATTTGTAACACAAAACCTAAGTGATCTGGAAATTCAACCTCTGTGGTTCGGTGCATACCTCAACAACTCGAGAAGAAACAAATTAGACATTGTTACATTAATGTGAACAGTGCAAAAATGTCTATGCCTCTATGATGCATAATTCCTTTCTGATAATTAATGTTTTTCAAGAGAACGCCTTCACTAGACTCTCTTTAAAGCCTAATCCATCCACTGAGCCTCAGAAGAAATTTTTTTTTGATGGAAGACTCGACTAATGAAAAAGCAGAGAACCACTTCTTGCTCCCGTATGGTCTCTTCCTCCGGCATGAGTTGTCACCAACTGCAATGCCAGGCCCTGTTACCCACGGATCTGCTTTCCCCCTGTGGAAGAGGCTGAGGCCAAAGAAAGGAGTAGGGGTATATTTTTTAATCGTGGGATAATTACAATATTGTGATGGATTTTGCCATACATCAACATGAATTGGCCATAGGTATACATATGTCACCTCCTTCTTGTACCCACCTCCCATCTTCCTCCACCTCTCCCCGCTTTAGGTTGTCGCAGAGCACTGGGTTGAGCTCCCTGCATCATACAGCAAACGCCCACTGGCTATATATTTTACATATGGTAATGTATATGTTTCAGTACTATTCTCTCAAATCATCCCACCCTCTCCTTCCAGAGTAGGGTTATTTTAAAAGCCCAGAGAATTAACACTGTACAAACACCACCAACACCTCTCCCACCCCATGGCAAACACGGCTAATCAATCCAGCCTCGGTAAGAGACTTCCAAATCCTTCCCTCAACACAAATGCAGGCCGTCGTTTGGATCGACTGGGTTGACATTTGGAAGGAAACAATTCCAGGCCTACATCGTTGTTACACAGCCTCAAATTAGATATAAACATGGTCCAAGGTTGTACAATTTTTCATGTGGGGTGGGCTATTTTCTTTGGTATCTTCACATCCTCACTATGATGACAGTCCAGTCTTGAAGATCTGACTCAAATACCCATCCCTCAAGGAACATTTCCCAAACATCCAATGGAAAGGGATGGGGAAGAGGTGGTCAGGTAGTAACTGGTTCCATTCTTCCCTTAACAATGTGTCTGTCATTCACTCAACTCAATCAGAAAACGTTTACTGAGTACCTCTGAATTCCTTAAAAGGAAGGACTGTGCAGTATTCACAACAAAGGATTGCACCTAGGATCCTTTGGATCCCAGAGCCAAGCACAACACCTAGCAGACTTGGAGACACTTAGGTGGCCACCCATTCCAACTTGAGGCCTTACAGTCTGGACTTCAAGAGCTATTTTCAGGCACCCGCACATACTTGTAAGCTAATACATTTGCACAGATCTCATCTATAACAATACCTCAAGGAGCATTTTAAGTAGGATTTAATGAGGAGAACAAAAGAATTAATTGCGAATGACTGTTTTTGCTTTGGGACAGAACTTACACATAATTATGTACAGCAATCTAGAAGTACCACACACCTTCAATGTCTAATAATCTAATAATGTCTAATTCCTCCTCCCCTGGCTGATGTGGCTGGAAGTGTTTCCATTCGCGTTCATTCCTGCTAACCCTTCTCAGGTCCTCCTCTGCGGCACTCACTCCCTGCTGGGAGGCCACGGAGTCCTGGTCAATTACTCCTGAGGCGGTGCTGTGGCCAAGCCTGCATCTCTGCTGTGCACCTTCTCTGGTGAGAGCGAGGCCCCGCCACCCACTCTTGCTCTCTGGTCCAGGGCCCAAGTCCTCTGGCCAGACCTGCTCAGCCTGCATTCTCTGCTCCACTGCAGCATCTAAGAGGGGTTTGGTGGCTTCCTTTCTGGTGTGAAAAATACCTTTCAGCTTAAATTCAAGCTAAAAAAGATCCCAATTGAGGACAGAGACATGGAGTCTTTAACTTCTTATGGAACACTGTTCACATTCTCCCCAGCAGCAAATCTGGGATTTCACCCTTTAATCTAATACCTCATGCTGTGATTGGCACCTGGCAGGCTCTCAATAAACACGTGCAAATGAATGGTTGAAATCAAATGAATTAGGAAATAAACTACTCATGCTCACTGTCCTGTGAGTTGCAGTCCTGGTTCCAACTTCATAACCGTACTGCAAATATTTAATCTCTATGTGCCTCCATTTCCTTGTGTATTAAAGAATATGGAACATAGAGCATCATTGGGAGGAATGGAGAAAAAATAGATATAAAGTACCCATCCCAGTGAGTGGAGCACAGTCAGCATACCACAGATAGTAGGTGCTCAACAAATACTTGTTGAAAATCAACAGCAGAGACTCCAGCAAGAATTGCAGGCATATACCTC
The DNA here is from genome assembly GCF_055505025.1 of Bos grunniens. NCBI lineage: Eukaryota > Metazoa > Chordata > Mammalia > Artiodactyla > Bovidae > Bos > Bos grunniens. The sequence continues at coordinate 15,792,807 of NC_141168.1, forward strand.
CCTTGCCCCTGGTCCACACTCACGTGTTCACACAGCCCTGTTCCACTTTCTTCTCTCCCCCAACCCCCACCCAAAGCACCGTCCCCATCACTGCTCTCCCCTGTGACACCTGCCATCTCCCTCTGCATGGGAATTGTAGCATTCCTCAGAAGGCAGTGGGGCTTCCCAGGTGGCTCAGTGGTAAAAATCTGTCTGCAATGCAGGAGACGCAGGTTCGATCCCTGGGTTGGGAAGATCCCCTGGAGGAAGAAATGGCAACCCACTCCAGTATTCTTGCCTGGGGAATCCCAGGGACAGGGGAGCCTGGTTGGCTATAAAAAGAGTTGCAGAAGAGTTGGACGTAACTTAGCGACTGAACGACAACAGAGGCAGTATCATAAGGCACTCTGTGGTTGCCAAGTACATTCATGCATCTTGATCCAAAGTAAGTTGTGAGTATGGGTCTGGCCAAGCCAGAGCCCTGAGACACCAGTAAGCAGAATATTTTTTAAGTCCTGAGTTCTAACCCGAGCTCTACCGTTTGTAACCAAGTGACTATTGGCAAGTTAAGTTTCCAGTTTCCCAATCAGTAAACTGGACTTAACATTAGTACCTACATCACAGCATCATTACCAGGATAAAATAAGATAATGACTGTAAAATACTCAGTTTCTATCATGCAGTAAAAACTCTAAAATATTTGCTATTTTTAAAATAGACAATAGATCTATATTAAGGTGCTAAGAATAGTCTAAGACTAAAAACTGAGGCATTATACCTCAAGCATATTCTAAACATGGGGTGTTTATATACCTGTGTGAAATCTGCAATAACTGATTTTTCTAAAACCTTTTATTTTGTATTGGGATATAGCCGATTAACAATGTTGTGATAATTTCAGGTGAACAGTGAAGGGACTCAGCTATACACACACATGTATCCATTCTCCTCCAAACTCCCTCCCATCCAGGCTGCCACATAACACTGAGCAGAGTTCCATGTGCTGTACAGTAGGTCCCTGTTGGTTATCCATTTTAAATATAGCAGTGGGTACATGCCCATCAACAGGGCCCATGATTCTAGTTGACAGAGGAGCACCGATTTTGCTGTGGTTTGGCATGTGTGGTCCACCAGGCTCACCACCCCCAGCAAGAACTGCTCCACAGGCTTCAGCATCTTCTCTGGTGTCAACCAGTGTGCTGGGCCAGGTGAGAAGGATGCCTCGGGAGAGGGGCCCACACAGGGTCTATGAGAGCACAGTTGGCAAGGAAGGGATCCCTGTTAACTGAAGCCTGACTAACAGGGACTGGTTCTGGGATTATTAGCTCTATCTTAGCTCTTTCAGATCTTTCTCCATTAGTACATATGCTTGCCCCCCATCTCATCATCTCCTCCCTGGTACAGCCATGCACTGCAGAGTCCTTACAGCTGGTGGGAACTTTGTCATCCATCCTTCCCATTCAGGGAAGCCACATTCAAAGCAGAGAAAAGGCATTTAAGAGGCAATCAGTTACATCACCAGTAACAGCTTACTTGTGGATCATTTACAGAGAAATTCCATAAATTATACTGTTTGATCCTCACAACCACCCAGAAATAATGGATGGTCCCCACTCTAGTGATGACCAAGCAGGAGCACACAGGCTAAGTCACTCATCCGTGATCTTACCACTGGTCACATCACAACTGAGAAAGAACTGAGAATAATGGCAATGAAAGAAACAAGGTTCAATCATAAGATTATTACTCCAAGGGACCTCAAGGATTACTGTTACAATGGAAACAAACCCATCCAGAGAAAATCTGAGTCAAGAACTCACACTTTGTTGATGATGGGATAAATTAACTACCATTTAAATGATCAGTATGACAATACTCATCAAGAACCATGCAAACGTTCAATCTTTGACCAAGTAACCATACTTCAAAGGAAATAACCCAAAATAACTGTAAAATCTCTGGCAAAAGTTTACTAGAGCTCTATAATGGCAAAAAAGCAGAAACCTAAATATCCAGTGGTAATCAAAAGACTAAGTACATAAAACACATACTTGAGTAGTAAATAAAGCAACATGGGAAAAACATTTGTATAATATTGAAGAAAAGTCATAATTCATATTCTTGGAAGTGGAACACAGACATTGAGAATAGCTTGATTTGGGGGATATGGTGAAACTGTGGATGAAATTTTAATTTGGAGTTGTACAAATACTGTTAAACATTTTTGGTATACTACATAAAAGCTTTAAAAAATAAAATGAAGGAAATAGTGCTGGAATCTCTGAGGTCTCTAATAGCTCCAGTCATCTCAGTGAGTTTGTTGAAACCAAGACCAGTGTCTTTTTTCATCTTTGTGTCTCCAGAGTTTTCTGCAAGTAACCTGACCTCAATAAATAGTGAAAGAAGATTACAAACAATGATGTGGATGATTCTCAGCTAAACCTAGGACCATTTGATCACTCCGAGTCATGTGTCTAAATATTAATTAGATGAATTAGAGGTTTAAGAAAATATCCAGGAGGAAACTTTTTATAAAAATTAAAAAAAGAGGAGATGAGAGCAAGCTCTGAGAAAGAGTGTACTTGGCTGAAATTTTCTAAAGTTCACCCCTTTGATGTAATTCCACAAATATCATTCCCCAAACACATAAGCCCAGGAGAGCTCCATTGCTCCAGAGTCTGGGGAGCTTCCCCAAGGCAGAGCTCATGTGTGGAAGGAGAAGCCATGAAGCATGCGTTAACGTCAATGTCACCAGAAGACAGACTTGAATCCAGAAGTCAACCGAATGACACTGAGTCAAAATCATAAAAGATCAGAGATCTTGGATTAGCAGAGACAGAAGACCCAGCTAAGGACGCTGTTCATTTCACCAGCTTAAGCAAATCACTCACCCTTTCTGAGACTCAGGTTTCTGATCTCTGTCTTGGCCTCTCACGTGGATGTCATGAAAATCGAACATGTTATGAAAACATACATGAAACAGATGGAATACTGTAAAGGGCTATATAAGAACCTGGCCACAATCACAAGACATGTTGGAGCACGTGAGTGCACAAAAGGGTGGAAAGGAGCCAAAGGATGCCGTGACTTTCAAAGAAACGTAGAGGCAATTTTTTAATACTTGTTTATTTATTTGTCTGTGTCAGGTCTTAGTTGCAGCACGCAGGATCTTTCGTTCCAGCATGCAGGCTCTTCGTTGTGGGCTCAGTGGTTGTGATACGTGGGCTCACCCCACCACATGTGGGATCTCAATTCCCCAACCAGGAATCATCCAACCTGTATCCCCTGCATTGGAAGGTAGACTCTTAACCCCTAGACCACCAGAGAAGTCCCGGGGAAAATTCAAGGTGGGGAGCAGACCTAGACCTACATTCAGAGTAGCAGGGAATCTGATTCCCTGGACATCACGGGAAGGACCATGCAAAGTGCAGGCAAACTGGCCCTTGGGGTGGACGGCCCTCTGTGGAGGGGCCTGCACACCACGCTGCCCGGCCAGGACTGAATTCTTTCACCAGCCCTTGAAGAGGCAGCAGGCTCGGAAACCATAATTACCTTCTTAATTATGCATTTGGGGGCAGCATAGGAACCAGCATTTTTGCAAAAATGTTTTCAGTTTAAGGGATTGGAAGGAAGCCCAGCATGAGATAGCACATCAGGCACTGTCTCTGATCAAAAGGATGAAAAAGAGCGAGGGATGTCAGTGACACAGATACAGGCCCGTGGTACAGGATGAAGTGATTAAAGCCACAAATCTGCTGCAGAGTCGCCATTCCGCATAGAACCTGACCAGAGCAAGAACAATGAGATTCCCACGCACTCACAGTGCCCACCTTGTGCAGGCCTGGGCTGCTGCCATGGGAGGATGGAGTGCTCTGTACCAGAGCTGCCTGGAGTCAGAGAAACAAACGACACCAAGGGACAGTCTGGGTAACACGTGGATGAAGAGCTGAGTTCTTAAGCCTGCATCAAAGGATAAGACGTAGCCCTAGTGGGCAGCTCTGGACAGCATGGCCTCCGATCAGGGCAGAGCCCAGAGCAGTTTTGCTGGAAGGGATCTTAGATCACATAGATTCAACACTTTCATTTTACAGAAAAGAAGACTAGAGTCCAGAGAGGTTAAACGACTGCTCTAGGCCACACAGCAAGCTCCAGCTATGACTTTGAACACTATCCTTCTCCGAACAAATTATGTGAAAAGCACAAATTCAGCAGGGTAAACATTAGACCAGAAGGAAAGTGTTTCCAGACACCTGACATCATAGGGCCTGGAGTGGATGCTTGTTAGGAACCACCTGTCGGGACCGGGCTTCAGGAGGTACGTTGGTGGTCAGACGCAGCACACTGGGCTCCAGCTAGAATCAGTGTTTCGATCCCATCGGCAAAGCAGAGCCACTCCTGGTCCTTCCTCTTTGTGTTCTCCTTTCAAACCTGAAAACCCAAAGGCACAACTTGGCAATGACCCAGGCCTTGGTTCCTGGTGCTCTGAAGGAGTGCCGGGTATGAAAGATGGGGTTGGGTAGGTTCTGGGTCATTCCTATAGCTCTTCTGGATTTCAGTCCTCCCATCCCAGGGATGTTCCTTCTCACCCCTTCTGTTGACAGGAGAAGGTGGCTCTGATCTTCACCAAGACATCTAGCTGACCTCAGTCTCTTCCCTTTTTGAGGAATGTGTTTTCAAAACATATAAAAAATGTTCTCAAGAAAGCAAACACTTCCAGATGGATCCACCATTCCTTCCACCACACTCATCCTGGGTGCCCTCCGTTGGGAATGTGATGCAGAGAGGGAACTGATTCTTCCCAGAAGATCAAGCGAACCCAACAGGACCCTTAATTCCTGATGACCTCCGAGCTCCTTTCTGGTGACAACCTGTGTTTTTCAATTTCCTGGGGCCCCAAAATGACCACTTCCAGAGCACAGGGGACCCTGTTCAAGAGAGACTTTGTAACAGGAAAGATGCTCAATTTAGCATTCCACCTACTTGTGGTCCAGATCTTGGTGACAATTACAGCAGACACTGCTAGCTGTCTCTACCCTGCCTCCCTTTCCTTCCTTAGTAGGAGCACCCCAAGTTTTAGCTAGGCATGTGGCTTCATGAGAAAAAGACTGTATTTCCCAGCCTCACTCATAGCAGGGTGTAGCCTTCCAATGTCAATAGCTAACAATGACGGTACCTCATTAGGTGCCAGGCACAATTCTAAGCAACTTTACAAGTAGAAACTCACTTTACCCTCACAATGACCATATGAGCACGCACAGTTATTATTCCCTTTTTGACCAAGGAAACAGACAGAGAAGTTAAGCACTTGCTCAATTCATACTGTTAATGAGTGCCAGAGCTACAATTTCAACTGCAGCAGCCTGACGTCAGTTAGAACTCTTCACCACCAATTACACTCCACTAAATTCCAGCCAATAGAAGTTGAAGCTCTGTGAACATGTAAAATATCATGTATGAAACGAGATGCCAGTCCAGGTTCAATGCACGATACTGGATGCTTGGGGCTAGTGCACTGGGACGACCCAGAGGGATGGTATGGGGAGGGAGGAGGGAGGAGGGTTCAGGATGGGGAACACATGTATACCTGTGGTGGATTCATTTTGATGTTTGGCAAAGCTAATACAATTATGTGGAGTTTGAAAATAAAATAAAATTAATTAAAATTTAAAAAAAAAAAAAAGAAACTTAGCTCTACCCAAGAGTGTCTGGAATTGGGAACAGAATAACTTGACAGTGGAAAGGCCTGGCAGACACCAGTTTAACCAGGTGATCAAGGTTAACATCACCAGTAATAAGCCATGTTGATATCATAAACCCTGATATAATGCAATGGGAAAGGGATGTCACCTCTGAGAATTCCCCCAAAACCCATAACTGCTGTCTAATCGTGAAAGAACAAACAACCCCAGGTTGAGGGGCTTTCTACAAAATACCTGACCGGTGATCTTTAAAATTGTCAAGGTCATGAAAAACAAGGACAGACAGAGAAACTGTCACAGACTGAAAGGCTATGGCAACTAAATGCAATGTGGTTACAGAATGGAGCCCTAGAAACCAAAAGAAACGTTAGTTTAAAAACTGGTAAAATCTAAACACAGACTGTAGTTAGACTCCCAGTACTGTACCAATGTTAATTTCTTGTTTTTAATAAATATATCATGGCTATATATGATATGTAATTAGGAAAAGTTGAATAAAAGATATACAGTAATTATCTTTGCAACTTTTCAGTAAATCTAAAACAATTTCAAAATAAAACGATTTTCCAAAAAGCAAGGGCAAGTGCCTTTGCCCTTTCCTCCATGTCTTTCTACTGCTGACATGTTAAATGATTATGACTGCTGGAGCTCCTGCATCCATTTTGGTCCATGAGGCAACCTTGAAGGTCACCTTGGGGATGGGAGTCCTGTCCTGAGGATGCCAGGACAGCAAGATAGAAATCTGGATCCCCAGTGATGCCCAGTGCTATCTTACAAGCCCTGAACACCTAACTCCAAGCCTCTTTTTTTTTTTTTCGGTTACTAATAAGAAAGCCTCTATATTACATAAGCCACTTACTGGGGGAATTTTCCGTCAAGTATGGGCTTCCCTCGTGGCTCAGCTGGTAAGGAATCCACCTGCAATGCAGGAGACCTGGGTTTGATCCTTGGGTTGGGAAGATCCCCTGGAGAAGAGAAAGGCTACCCACTCCAGTATTCTGGCCTAGAGAATTCCATGGACTATAGGCCGTGGGGTCACAAAGAATCAGACACAACTGAGCGACTTTCATTTTCACTTCACTTTCTGTCAAGTACAGCTGAATCTAATCCTTACTAACAGCAACATAGGGAAAACCTGTATAATTTCCAGCATTGATACAAAAATTAGAATTTTAGCCCAGGTATTGGCTTTAGATTTCATCTAATCCAACCTGTTATATTTCACATGAGTATAAGTAGAACCAAAGAGGTGAGCCATGGGCCCAGGTCCTGTCACCAGCAGCAAAGTAAATGCAGGAACCCAGTCTCGTCTTGTCCCAGTCCCATCTCCTCCACCTGTCTCACTGCTTGGTGACAATTCCAAACACCAGCACTGCAGTATTAATGCCATCATATACATGAGAGTCAGGGTGAAATGCTGCAATGCAGGCTTCTTCTGGTTGTTGCACTGACCTGCCTACCTCTAATGAAAACATCCTTACATTTTTTCATTTAAGAATCAATTACTGAATACAGTAATTCACACATCACACACATCCGCAAATTAGAATTCCATGACTTTCCTATTAGGAGTTTTGTGAACAAGAAGCTCAAATATTAAAAATAATGCTGTTGTTATATTTACTTGGTTTTTATTCAAAAGAGGATGCAGGAAGGAAATTGTGTACTATTATACCTACCAAACAGTATTATATTCAGAAAATATAGATAGTTTCAATAGTTAGGGTCTCTGATGACTAAAAACCCTAAGAAAAATCACCTCACCAATCTGGATTAAAATTTTATTAGTCTGTAAAATGCGAGGTTTAGTTGGGGTTTAATTTCCTCTGAGTTCCCTTAATAAACCATAATCTCAAAATTCCAAAACACTAAACAATCATTCAGTTTTCAATACCTATGGATAAATGACCTATTGAAATATATATACACACACACACATATGATACACACACACACATACATACACACACACCTTTGTTTTCTTCATCAAATTTGCTTAGAAACATGTTGTTTACTAGACAGAAAACACAATCTGTGGTAGACTGCATTTGGTCCCAGTTCTTCAGCCCTCCCAGCACCCTCAGCTTTCTCCATCTAACTGCAGTTCTTCCGATGAAGCAAAGCCTATCCCCTGCCCCCAGAGCCTGGGCTCAGCCATGTGAATTGTTTTGGTGGCAGGAGTGACAGGCTGCCAGCGCCATGGCTCACATGTTTCCATGCACACTCATGCCACTTCCACCACTGTGGTGAGAATGACACGCTGAAGCTAGCCTGCTCGTGCTGAGAGGAGAATGAGAAGCCCAGAAAGAATCGGCCCAGCTAAGGTGCCCCAGACAAATCCCCATCGACCTCCAGAGGCATGAAGGAGCCCCAACAACCAACAGAGCCCCACTGCAGAGACCAGATCACCATACCCAAAGTGTTATAAGCCACCGAGTTTGTGTGGTTGTTTGTTACACAGCAAAAGCTAGCTGATACACCACCTTAAAGCCTCAACTTTGGAGGGAATCTATTTTTGACAAGAATGGGGTTTTTGTATTTGCCATAAAATACTTTGCAATAAATGGCCTTGGTTTGGTTTGAAATGATGGATTCAGATGCCTTTAGCACCATACTCAGAATCAATCCTTTGTGCACAGATGGTTAAAAAGTCTGCCTACCCTGCATGCACACTCTGAGTTTTATTCTCCACTCCCATAAAAATACATGCAAATGCTGATTTACCTACACAATACCACCTTTTAAAATCATGATTAAAAACCTATTTATATCAGTCCCCATGTTTTCCGGTGCCTGTATTCAACAAAACATTGCCCATTTTGATTAATGAAATGAAATGCTGGTATTGGTACCATGGGAATGATACGATTCTTTTTCTAACTATGCACTGGTAAGAAACGAAATTAGATGTCAACATCCTATAATGAGCTGAATATTCCTTTTGTCCCCTTAGGCAGTCGTGCTAAAAGGCAAATGTATTTAGTTGGGCCCATTTTGCTTATGTTTAAATCACTCCATGAACACTTATTAAGCATCAAGTTGCTCTCTGCAAACTCTGCTCAGGAGTCCGCCCCAGGGTATGGGCAGCAGCCAGCAACAAGAAGAGCCCAGTGTGTATCACATGCCAGCAACACAGCAGACAAGGTGCCAAGAGGCCCAGCGGGGGTCAGAGGAGGACAGTCGGCCACAGAGCCCGGGGACAGCAGCGGGATGTGAACATGAGCGGAACAAGGCGAGACACGGTGGCTGGAGAGGAGGCGGCTGTGGGCTCCGGGGTTTGCAGAAGCCAAGGGCCATCCAGCCTCCCATGTCAGCCCCACACCAGAGTCAGCTTCCTGCTTCTGAAATGGGCTTCTCCGTGGCTCCTGCGGGGAAAGAGGGAATCCTAGGGGAGGCGGCCAAGCCCTGCAGGTGGCACCTGACTGTGGGCCGTCTGGAGAATGAGCTCAGCACTGGGAGGAACTCGTCCCTTTCTGCCAACAAACGCTCACACTCACAAATGCATGTTCACATACACTCTCACGCTGGCACACACAGTCACTCACACACAGAGAGTGGTACGCCTTGTAGTCACCTATCCTCAGACCTGCACTGCCTTCTACCTGTTCCATGGGAAGAGGCTCTAGTCTAACTGGGGGCCCTGCTGCCAACCTCCCAACCCACCCAAGCCAACATGCCGTGGTTATTAAATCATCTTCATGACACTCATCTCTGATCTCCTCACTCTTGTGCTCAAGGAAGGCACTGATTCCCTCAGTTTTACAGAACACCACCCACACCGCAAACACGCACACAGACACCATGGCTGCCTGCCCTTCCTCACCCACATCTCTGGTTCTGCTCCTGCATCATGGTCCAGGCCTATTCTCCATTTAGAGTCCCTCCACCTTTCTAGACCTGCCCCCAACAGAACCTCTCCATGGAGGCTTTCTGGAGCCCTGTGGCTAAAAGTAACATCCCCCTACACACACCACTCATCTCCTCCTGCAGTTCACCATGGCCCTGACCATGCATATCTTCTCTATCTTGTCAGACTGGAAGCTCTTCGAGACACATCCTGCATCTCATTCATCTCTATAACTCTCCCTTCCCTAATGCCTTAATCATAAAAGAAATCCAATAAAAATGTGTTGACTTCGAGGTTAATAATTTAATTCTTATGAGGACCAATTAATTTTATTAATCCCACATCCGGTCGGTTTCCATCATTGGGCACAAGTGGCCTGGCCCAGGGATCATGGTGTGTAACTCAGGCCCACGATGAGGAAAACGGCTTAGAGCATATGACCTCTTAATAGCCAACCAGAAACATGCATCAGCAAACACCACTCAGCCAGCAGTTAACTGAGCATCCTTCCTGTGGCACGCACTCTGCTGGCCATGAGGGTAGACAAGTCAAACAACAGGTTAGGGAGACGGCTGGACAAAATCCATCCTAGAGAGCAATGGAGCACCCTAAGGGTCCAGAAAGGGTTATAAAGAGTAATTGGGAGAAGGTGAGGTAGGGCTGACATTAGAGGTGACCTTAGAGTGACTTACCCAGGAGAAGGCACCAGCCACGCAAATTTCCTTTGAGGAGAAGAGAAGATGCAGAGAAGGGAGGCTGGTACCCAGATAGCGTGTATGAGGGGCCCAGCACCATGAGGCTGGAGACTCAGAGGGATGCAGCTCAAGTGAAGACTCACAGGTCATGAGAAGTTTGGACTCCTTTTTTTTTCTTAATTTCTTTTTAACTGAAGGAAAATTACAATATTGTGTTGGTTTCTGCCAAACATCAACATGGATCAGCCACAAGTATACACATGTCTTCTCCCTTTTGAGCCTCCCTCCTATCTCCCACTCCATCACACCCCTTTAAGTTGTCACAGAGCTCTAGTTTGAAATCTCTGAGTCACAGGGCAGACACCAAAAGGAAGAAGGAATATGACCTTAAAGCCTGGGAAAAGGAGCCCTCAAGCATAGTTAAGTTAGAAAAAAATGAAAAGGCAGGGAAATACTGCACAAATGAAGGAACAAGACCAAATAAGCAAAGAGGAAAGAGGCAAACTACGTGAAAAAGAATTCAGAGTAATGATAGTAAAGATGATCCAAAACCTCGAAAACAGAATGGACTCCTTTATAATTGGCCAGTCACATGTTTACCATCTTAACCATTTTTAGGTGCACAATTCAGCAGTGTTACATTCACATTGTACAACCACAACTCCATCTCCAGAACACTTTTTATTTTGCAAACTTAAAATTCTATACCCATTAAATAAGTTCCCATTCCCTCCCCCTCCACCATGCCCTGGCAACCACCCTTTTTCTACTTTCTGTCTCTCTGAATTAGACTCCAAACCTCATATAAGTGGAACCACACTGTATTTGTCTTTTTGTGACTGGCTGATTACACAGAGCGTAATACCTACAAGATTTATCCACGTTGTAGCCAATTTCTTTCCTTTTTGAGGCTGAATAATCATGACCAACCTAGATAGCATATTCAAAAGCAGAGACATTACTTTGCCAACAAAGGTCCGTCTAGTCAAGGCTATGGTTTTTCCAGTGGCCGTGTATGGATGTGAGAGTTGGACTGTGAAGAAAGCTGAATGCTGAAGAATTGATGATTTTGAACTGTGTGTTGGAGAAGATTCTTGAGAGTCCCTTGGACTACAAGGAGATCCAACCAGTCCATTCTAAAGGAGATCAGCCCTGGGATTTCTTTGGAAGGACTGATGCTAAAGCTGAAACTCCAATACTTTGGCCACCTCATTCGAAGAGTTGACTCATTGGAAAAGACTCTGATGCTGGGAGGGATTGGGGGCAGGAGGAAAAGGGGATGACAGAGGATGAGATGGCTGGATGGCATCACCGACTCGATGGACGTGAGTCTGAGTGAACTCCAGGAGTTGGTGATGGACAGGGAGGCCTGACATGCTGCAATTCATGGGGTTGCAAAGAGTTGGTCACGACTGAGCGACTTAACTGAACTGAATATTCCATTGTCTATATGTACCACATTTTGTTTCTCCATTCATCTGTGATGAACTCTTGGATTGCTGCTACCTTTTGGCTACTGTGAATAATACCGCTATGTACATGGGTGTGCAAATCTATCCTTCAAACTTTAATTCTTTGAGGCTATAAAATTAATGAAATAAGGAGTCCATTAGTCTGAGGTGGCTTCAATGCCTTGAGATACATCCTGCATCTCATTCAGGATGTATCTCATTACATTAGCCTAAGTAAGCAAACCCCAACCAAAGCGTTTAATGTCTCAAGGTTAAGGAATCAAAGTGGATAAAAATCCACCTACCAATGCAGGTGTTCAATGCAGCTGTTCAATCCCTGGTCTCCAAGATTCCACATACGGTGGAGCAATTAAGCCCACATAGCCCAGCTACTGAACCTGCATGCTGCCACGACTGAAGCCCGCGTCCTGGAACCTGTCCCCCACGGCAAGATAAGTCAGCGCAACGAACAAGAAAAGCCACCACAATGAGAAGTCCACGCACTGCAATGAAGAGTAGATCCTACTCACCTCAACTACAGAAAGCTCAAGCACAGCAACGGGGGCCCAGGGCAACCAAAATTAAATAATTTTTTAAAAAGAAATCAAAACCTAAGGACAACCAATCACAGACAGCAGCTTTCCTTCTCAAATTACATAACCACTTAAGCTACAGCCAATCACATAACTTTCTCCCTTTCACTATTTCTCTATAAAAGTTCCTTCCCTAAACTCCTGACAGTCGAGTCCTCCTAACCGTTCCTGATTTGGCACTGCCAGATCCAAGCCAATTTTGGCTCAGATAAAGTCCTAAAGTTTTTAATATGCTTATTCAGTTTATCTTTTAATAGTTCAAATACCTCAAAGTGGAATTGCTGGATTACATGGTGATACTATGTTTCATTTTCTGAGGAAATTATGCTACATAGCAAAAAAAAGTTGGGGTTTAATTTTAAGTGAAACTGGAGATCATAATTGGATTTTGAACAGAAGAGTGATATGATTTTATGGAGCTCTGGAAGCCCCCAATCTGGCTGTGATGGAGGTAGGTTGTAAAGGGCAAGACTGGCTCCAGAAAGACAGTGAGAGGACCTCATGGGAGCCCAAGAGAGAGGCAATGAAGGGGCAGAGAGGAGAGTGATAGTCAGACGAGGGTTAGAACACGGGGAGAAAGTGGGACAGACCACAGGTGGGATAGATGCGGAAGGAAGTAAAGAACACTTGGGTTTCCAGGCTGAGCCCCTGAGTGTATGGGGACATCATTTCCTCAAGATGAAGAAGAGCATGGGACATCAGTATCTAAATAGTTCACAAAAGGGACAAAAACACTGCCAAACTTTCCCTCCTTTCCCTTGCCCTCCCAAGCATCCCTCACCCCACCCCATTCCTTTCTTTAAACACTCATAAATCTCCATTTAACCTCCATTCTCTCTGGCCTCTCTGTCAAACTCCTCAAGCACAGAAAATGACTCATCTAGAGGTCATGCCAAGAATTGAGTTCTACGTAGGCAGAAAGCAACTGGTACCCTCAGAAGACAGAAGCAGGCATCCCAGTGCCACACCCAGATACCAGGGGATGCTGAAGCCTTGTGCCTTGGGCATGCAAGCCAGCAGGGGGTCAGACCACATCTCCAAATGGCAACCGGACAGTTGGCCAGTCAGTAGTTCATCAGTGGGCCCCTCGCTCAAGAGGAGCTCCTGAGACCACACGGTCCAGGGCCAGCTCCAGGCAGAGTACCCCTGTACACAGACCTGGCCTCATCTCAGAGGACCTCCTGAGTCCTGTTCTTCCTGCTGGTCTCCTTGTCCCGGTCACACCCCATAGACAAAGGTGACGGCTCTAGGGAGCCTGAGATTTTTATTTTTTTAATCATTCAACAAATATTTAGTAAGCACCTACCATGGTCTTTGCAATGTGCTGGTATAAGAGATACAGAGATGGATCAGACATGGATTTTTGCCCTTGAAGAACTTTCGGCAGAGACATCAATTGGCAGCATGAGGCCACACAAGGTTAAATACCAATGGTAAAAAGAGAATCTGTTGTAAGCTGATGTCTGTTAGCAAAAAGAAAGTGGGGCTCGTGCTGGCCTTAAAAGAAAAACGCTATTTTTATAGACAGGGGAAGAAAGGGTACACCAAGCAGGGCAAAGCGCCCCATCAAAGGCACAGAGACAGGAAAAAGCAGAGCCATCAGAAGGGAAGCTGAAGGTGGGAAGGGACACAGAGGAGGATGAGATAATAATCCAGCCACCGTGAGATAAGGGTTCAGAGAGGAGAGAGGAGGAGAAACGAAGGACTTAATACCCACTATGTGCTAGGCATCGGCTTCACGGCCATTACTTAACTCAATTCTCAGAGCCATCCTATGCAGAGGGAGGCTGAAGTTATCATCCCCATTTCATAGATGTGCAACTGAGGCTTAGGACAACTGAAAGTATTTACAAATAAGACCAGCAGCGATGGGACCTGGCTTCCAGCCACTCAGATAAGTAAGCAGCATTTACTCTCTAAGTCCATAAACCTTCTCTTTGTGTCTAGCGGTCACTGCTGTTGTGTGTTGCTTGGAGTCTTGCATTCCTATCTCTGTGTGTGCGTGCAAGTGTGTGTGTGTGTATTGTGTAAGGGCAAGGAAGGGAAGATCTGCTTTGCTTTCCTTTGCTTCTGGTCCGCAAGCTCCTCTAAAATGAAAAGCGCTCCTCTCCCAGGACTGCAGGAGGAAGAGTCCTTCCTGATGGACTGCGTACCGTTTCCACTCTTCACCCCTTCCCGCTTCCTGAGTCGCCATGGGACTCTCCCATGAGACCAGTTGAGAGCGCAACATTGAAACATACACTACCATATGTAAAACAGATAGCCAGTGGGAAGTTAGCTGTCTGGAGCAGGGAGCTCAACCCAGTGCTCTCTGACCCCCTACTGGGGCAGGATAGGGTGGGACTGGAAAGGGAGGTTCATGAGGGAGAGGACTTAACAGCTGATTCATGTTGACGTACGCAGAAACCAACACAGCATTGTAAAGCAATTATCCTCCAAATAAAAATAAATACTTTTAAAAGTCTGTCCCGTGAGACATGAAGCACACATCCCTGCACGAGGATGTTCAGCTTGTCCATGTGACTCATCTTGGCCAGTGGATTATGGGCAGAAGTGACCAGGAGCCTCAACTCGCCTAAACGCAGAAGCATCCCAGGTTTGCACTTGAACCACTGCTAAGAGAAGAACATGCTCCACTGGTCCCAGAACACTGAGAGCCAGGCCAAGCTGACCCAACCTGCGGCTGGGAGCCAAAGCCAAACCAGCAATATTCAGAAATAGCCCCTGGTTGCAAATCTCTGATCTATCCCAAATCCCTCATTTTTCAATAAACACATCTGAGACCCAGACTGGAAAAATGATCGGCTGGAGTCTTATCATTAGAAACAGTTAGAAATTGGGTCCCCTGATTGCTAATCCACAGTTTTCTGACTACACCATCCTATCTCATCAAAGGGATTCCCTGCAGGCTGCAAGAAAACAGAGGAAGTCTGAGATGCCAACCAAGTAAGTAATTAAGCAGAATAGATGCAGTCAAAATGCATGAGAGCAAGATTGAACCTGGATAATCCCTCCATAATTTACAGTTGATCTGTCTAAAAGAGTTCCTGCTGATTTCCCAGGAGGATCTTTCTTTCCTGAACTGGAGCCACTGGAAGCATCACAGCTGAATCTATTAACTCCATCATCTTTCAAGGTGTCCATCTTTTGTACCTGAGAAATGCAGCCCAATTTCTTTCGTTTTTGAATTTGTGTTTTATTACTAGGGTTTTACAGCACTCAAAAATAACTTCTTTCCCAAAAGACTTTGCATGTTCTTCTCTGCCTCACACAGACTATGAATCAGTCTAAATATTCTCTAGTCATATCATTGCCTATAAATATTGCCGTCATCCAAAGGTGCTTATAGCCAGAGCATGTTAGAGCTGAAGAGAGATCTTAGAGGTCAATAGTTCCAGTCCGATCATGTCAGAGATAAGGATAGTGAGGCCCAGTGAGGGTAAGTGATATTCCTGAGACCTGGGTTGGGAAGATCCAGGGGGAAGATCCCCTGGAGGAGGGCATGGCTGCCCACTCCAGTACTCTTGCCTGGAGAATCCCCATGGACAGAGAAGCCTGGCAGGTTACAGTCCATAGGGTCACAAAGGGTTGGACACGACCGAGCAACTAAGCACAGCACAGCACAGATCACAGTCCAAGGGGCACTGATTTTGGTGTGTCTTCCACTGAGGCAGAAAGCCATCCAAGTTCAAGTCTTAAGATTCCGACCTTAGCTAAGGTATTTTCCTCTTTACTTTTACCTCCTAAGGAAGGCAGGGCCACCACAGAGGAGGTCAACCAAGCTCCAGTTGATCTCGTCAAGAAAGACCATCTTCTTACAACCTGTTCTCCCACCATACTGAAAAATTAATTTCAGATGGATGGAAAAGGTCAAAGAGTTGCCCGTCTTGCTTATGTGCCCTCAATGTCTGGAAAGGGTTGGGTATAGCACAGGCAAGCAATAGATATTTGCCAAGTTAATGACTTAAAAATGAGTAACAGAATAACATTTTAAAATGGAGACACCTATGTATTTTTGCATAGGAACAAAAGTAAAAATACTAAAGGCAAAGATAGGTAGATTTGATTACTGAGAAATTTAAAACCTCTTACCATAAAAAAAAACTTTGTATAAAATATAGAAATACATGGCAAATAGAAAAAGCATCTATAACATATATGCAGAGAAGGCAATGGCACCCCACTCCAGTACTCTTGCCTGGAAAGTCCCATGGACAGAGGAGCCTGGTAGGCCGCAGTCCATGGGTCGCTAAGAGTCAGACACGACTGAGTGACTTCACTTTCACTTTTCACTTTTATGCATTGGAGAAGGAAATGGCAACCCACTCCAGTATTCTTGCCTGGAGAATCCCAGGGACGGGGGAGCCTGGTGGGCTGCCATCTATGGGGTCGCACAGAGTTGGACACGACTGAAGCGACTTAGCAGTAGCAGCATGACATATATGACAAAAGGTTCAAAATTCTCCAAGCCATGCTTCAACAGTTTGTGAACTGAGAACCTCCAGATATTCAAGCTGGAGTTAGAAAAGGCAGAGGAACCAGAGATCAAATTGCCAACATCTGTTGGATCTTAAAAAAAGCAAGAGAATTCCAGAAAAACATCTACTTCTGCTTCGTTGACTACACTAAAGCTTTTGACTGTGTGGATCACAACAAACTGTGGAAAATTCTTCAAGAGATGGGAATATCAGACCACTTTACCAGTCTCCCGAGAAATCTGTATGCAGGTCAAGAAGCAACAGTTAGAACCAGTCATGGAACAACAGACTGGTTCCAAATTGGGAAAGGAGTAGGTCAAGGCTGTATATTGTCACCCTGCTTATTTAACTTATATGCAGAGTACATCACGAGAAATGCTGGGCTGGATGAAGCACAAGCTGGAATCAAGAAATATCAATAACCTCAGATACACAGATGACACCACCTTCATGGCAGAAAGTTAAGAAGAACTAAAGAGCCTCTTGATGTGGATGAAAGAGGAGAGTGAAAAAGCTGGCTTAAAACTCAACATTCAAAAAACTAAGATCATGGCATCTGGTTCCATCACTTCATGGCAAATAGATGGGAAGACAATGGAAACAGTGAAAGATTATTTTCTTGGGCTTCAAAATCATTGCATGGTGATGACTGCAGCCATGAAAGTAAAAGACGCACCTTGGAAGGAAAGCTATGACAAACCTAGACAGCGTATTAAAAAGCAGAGACATTATTTTGCTGACAAAGGTCCATCTAGTCAAAGCTATGGTTTTCCCAGTAGTCATGTTTAGATGTGAGAGTTGGACCATAAAGAAGGCTAAGCATTGAAGAATTGATGCTTTGAACTGTGCAGAAGACTCTTGAGAGTCCCTTGGACTGCAAGATCAAATCAGTCTATCCTAAAGGAAATCATGCTCAGTTGCTTCAGTCATGTCTAACTTTTTGCAATCCCATGGACTGTAGCCCACCAGGTGCCTCTGTCCATGGGATTCTCCAGGCAAGAATACTGGAGGGGGTTGTCATTTCCTTCTCCAGGGGATCGTCTCACCCAGAGATTGAACTTGCGTCTCTTACGTCTCCTGCATTGGCAGGCAAGTTCTTTACCACTAGGGCCGCCTGGGAAGCCCTTAAAGGAAATTAGTCCTGAACATTCGTTGGAAGGACTGATGCTGAAGCTGAAACTCCAATACTTTGACCACCTGATGCGAAGAGCTGACTCATTGGAAAAGACCCTGATGCTAGGAAAGATTGAAGGCTGGAGGAGAAGGGGACGACAGAGGATGAAATGGTAGGACGGCATCACGGACTCAATGGCTATGATTTTGAGCAAGCTCCGGGAGATGGTGAAGGACAGGGAAGCCTGGTGTGCTGGAGTCCTTGGGGTCGCAAAGAGTCAGACACGACTGAGTGACTGAACAACAATATATTTTGTAACAGATAGAAATTTCAAACCACTATCCTGTGCATCAAAACAAACATAGTTTTGTAGGTAAATTATACTTCAAAAACAACCAAACAAGAAAAAGATCAGATTTGTAGTTACCAGAGTGGGAGAGGGAATCGAAGGTGGTCAAAATGTACAAACTTCCAGTTATAAGTAAGTTCTAGGGATGTAATGTATGACAAGATTTATGTAATTAATACTGATGTATGATACATGTCAAAGTTGTTAAAAGCCAATCCTAAGAATTCTCATCACAAGGAAAAAGTATTTTTTTCTTTTTTAAATTTTGTACCTAATATGAAATGATGGATGTTCACCAAACTTACTATGGTCATTATTTTGTATGGAAATATATTTGAAAATCCAATCATTATGCTGTGTACCTTAAACTTATGCAGTGGTATATGTCAGTTCTATCTCACTAGAAGAAAAAATTAAAACCCCAAAAATAAAAGCAATTCACAAGACAACTACATGTAGCTGATAAACATATAGTGTTCAATGTTATTAGTAATCAAAGAAAGGTACTGCTTTTCACTACGCACTTTTACAAGGCTTCAAAATAATGAAATATCCAGTGTTAGCAGTTGTTGTTGTTTAGTTGCTACATCATGTCCGATTCTTTGCAACCCCATGGACTGCAACACGCCAGGCTCCCCTGTCTTTCACTGTCTCCTGGAGTTTGCTCAAATTCATGTCCACTGAGTCCATGATGCTGTCTAACCATCTCATTCTCTGTCACCCTCTTCTCCTTTTGCCTTCAAATCTTTTCCAACAGGAGGGCCTTTTCCAATGAATCAGTTCTTTGCAGCCGGTGGCCAAAGTATTGGAGCTTCAGCATCAGTCCTTCCAATGAATATTCTGGGTTGACTTCCTTTAGGATGGACTAGTTTGATTTCTTTGTGATCCAAGGAACTCTCAAGAGTCTTCTTCAGCACCACAATCCAAATGCATCAGTCCTTCAGCGCTCAGCCTTTTTTATGGGCCAACACTCACAAGCGTACATGACTATTGGAAAAACCGTAGCTTGGACTATACAAACTTTGGTCAGAAAATTGATGGCTCTGCTTTTTAATATATTGTCGAGGTTTGTCATAGATTTTCTTCCAAGAAGTGTGTCTTTTAATTAGGAATAAATATGTACTCTGATAGTAAGAGTTGGACATAACTTAGTAAGTAAACAACAACTGATAGAAAGGAAATTATTACCAACTTTCTGGAAAGTGCTTTTTTTCCATAATACCAGCAACCTCTAAAATGTACATGCCTCTTAGGGCAGAACCTCTAAGAATTTATTCTCAAGCAGGCAGTCTTCTGTGATATATGCAAAGATGCATAAATAAAGTTGCCAGCCATAGCATTATTTATACCAATAGAACTTATAAACAACCTGAAGTTCCAATAATAGGGAG
This sequence comes from Bos grunniens, assembly GCF_055505025.1. Lineage (NCBI taxonomy): Eukaryota > Metazoa > Chordata > Mammalia > Artiodactyla > Bovidae > Bos > Bos grunniens. Next base: position 15,812,403 of record NC_141168.1, read on the forward strand.
ATGTTTTTAAATTAAATTATAGATTCCTATATAATAAAATGCTTTGTAGCCTGGGTTAGGAAGATCCCCTGGACAGAAAATGGCAACCCGTTCCAGTATTCTTACCTGGAAAATTGCATGGACAGAGGAGCCTAGCGGGTTACAGTCCATGGGGTCACAGAGAGTCAGACATGACTGAGCACACAGCACCCAGCCATTAAAAAATCAAGGGGTTAAAAATATTTAACATTGGAAAATGTTCAACTATAATGTAGAATTTTTAAAAAGCAGACTAAGGTCAGTAACTACGTTAACTATTTTTTTTTAATTACATTTTCACAGAAAAAGACATTAAGAGAGGGAATCTATGGAGAGGGAGACTACAGATGATTTGTTTTTCTCTCATGTTTTGCAAATATTCTACCTTGAGACTGCTCTTTCTTTGCCTGTTGGAAGCAGCACAGATAAGTGCTCAAGCTTTAGTTAATTCCTGTTCCATAGCTTACTAGACATGTGATTTAGAACAAATAATCTACTTTCTCTGCATCTCCGTTCCACCATCTGTACAAAAGGGGTTCTGCTAGTATCTGCCTCAGTGTTGTGAGAATCTGTATAATATAATGTCTGTGAAGTACCTAGCACAATTCCTGGCACCTAATAAATGTCTGGTAAATATCACCACTGCTGTTAGAGAAAATGAACTATCATTTAAAAAGAGAGGGACCTCCCTGGCAGTCCAGCTGTTAAGACTCTGCACTCCCAATGCAGGTGGCTTGGGTTCAATCCCTAGTCAGGGAACTAAATCCCACATGCCTTCACATCCCACATGGCAGGGCCAAAAATAAATAAATAAATAGAAATGTTGTAAAAGATTCCAATAAAAATAAATAAATAAGCAATATTTTAAGAAAGAGGAAAGAAAACATTTGGAGGCTTGGCTTCAGCCTTTACTAGGGTCTAACAGAATCTGCTTGTCCAGTTAAAAGGCCGGTTCTGTCCAAGAAGAGATGGCCCCTCTGGTTGGTGGTCCTCCACAGAGCCCCTGGATGGGAGGGACTCCCATCACCACTCACCCACTGCTGATGTCCTAGCGCCTATGGTCACAAAGCCCGCAGCCACCACAGAGCAAGGTTACTTCAAGATTTCTTTTTTCCCCCAAACTTCAAAACCATTCTAAGTGGCAGAGTCAGGACAAAGCCTGGTCCGGTGATGTAGAAGTGACTCGTGCTCACACTCTGCCCTCAGGACTCGGAGACCCTAGAGTCTATAAGTGTTCACCAAGAAGCAAAAGGACACCCTGATCTTTGAGGTGACCCTCATTGTGAAGTCTGGAAGCTGAGTGTCCTGATCTTTGAGGCGAACCTCATTGTGAAGTCTGGAAGCTGAGTCAGCTTTACCTGTGACACCCTGAGGCCCTCCCAGAGATGGGACCTGAATGCAGCCCCCAGCCCCCAAGAGTGGCCCACTCGAGGGCAGGAGCTCCAGGACAGAGTCAGGCCCAGCCTCACAGGATGTGGCCTATCCCCCATATCCTATCCTGAGATGCTGACTTCTGCATCCCTGTGTGGAACCCTTCTCTGCCTGTGACCTCATCACTCTGATTGACTCTTAGGACAGTAGTTGCCATGGGCTCCGTCTGAGTCCACACAATGCCATTCCCTTCAGCATGGGATCACACCCTAGCCATGATTCCCTCCTCTGCTAAGAGTCCAGTGATATGCAAGCCTTCCTTTGAACTTAGCACACATCCACCAAAGCACACTGTCCCACAACTGTGACACCACATACTAGATCTGCGATGGAACCCAGCTGCCACACCCAAGCTGTGGAGCTCACAGAATGCTGCCCAAGCACCAGGAGGGACCTGTGAGGTGAGGGGTGTTGACTCCGACAGTGGTCCTCCCCTTCCAGCTAACCCCCATCACCCACATGGCTGTGCCATGCACGAACCCAGTACAATGAGAATATACCCTGGAGGGGCCACCCTCCTTGTTAAAGTCTACTTGGGAAGAGAGGGGGTGTCTCTCAAGATTTCACAGGTTGAATTTGTGATGCTATGGGTTCATTCTGCCTTCCCCTCCCACCAAGATCCTGATTTTCCTTGTGCAGAGAGACTGGAAGGCTATATCTCCACAGTGGTTTTCACCGTTGAGCATCTATCTGTTCTCCCAATGCCAGTTGCCAACCCAGAGAGGAACCGCATCTGATGACAGAGCCCCTCTAAACCCAAACTAGAATCTGGCCCTATAACCTGCCTTCTTAGGAGAGGATTAGTGGGAAATTAAGACAGCCTGGTAGAAAAGAGAATATATTAAGTCTCCTACATATGAACCTTCAAGTCGCAAACTTTCAAAGATGCAAACGTGTGTGCACATGTCCAATCACGTGACGTAGTTCACATGTCTGGCATTCACTGTCACGTGTGTGCATTCTCCACAAATGACTGTGCCTTGGTGTAGTTTACTCACAGTAGTCCAGCATCCTTATTGCAAGCTCAGGATGTCAGAAGAAGTAAGTGTAAAAGCGGTGGTGACGCAGCTATACTTCTCAAGGTACTGTACGGTGAGATTAAAGACGTTTTATTTTTTGCATTTGTTTTTGATGCATTACTTGTCTGAAAAGTATTATAAACCTACTACAGTACTGTGCTATATAGTCAATTGTGTCACTTGGGTACCTAGGGCTAACTTTGTTGGATTTACAAACAAATTGGAGTTATGAAAGTGCTCTCAGAATGAAACTCATTCATACGTAGGGGATTTACTCTACAAACCTGGGAGTCAGACACAACTGGTGGTGTAGCCATCCCTTGCCAGCTGTGTGATCCCGGCCAAGCTACTTGCTCTTTACAAGAGCCAGTCTGTTCATCTGCAGAATGGAAGCAAATAAGCCCCACGCCATAGGGTTGTGGTGAGATCTCAGTAAGATAAGAAAGGGCACAGGACTTAGTGAGAGGTCCACCGCTGACAGCCAGTGCTAATGCCAACCCCATTCTGTATCTGTGGCCATTCCTAGTGCACAGTCATGCTACGCCCTCAACGATAAACTCCACACAGGGACAGTATTCTGAACTCATCCCCTCCACCCCTGTGCCCCTCACCTACCGCCCTGAAGGCATACTGTAGACAGGAGACCCTTAAATATTTGTTGAAGGAATGATTTGTTGAATGCCATTTGGTCTCTGAAATGTGCCTTCTGTGTTTCATCATTTTATGAAAGATGTATTATTCCATGACCTTTTAGATTTCCATTTAATCATGCATCTAGATTAAATCCTGATTCATTTTCCTGACCCTGAATAGCATACAGCTCTTCCCTTTGATATTATCCTGCCTGCATGGATGCAAGCTCTATGCCAAGTGTATCCCTTTACGGGACCAACCAGTTGGCAACCCTGTGGCTTAAAACGACCATCATGTGTCATTCCCCCTGGTTCTGTGGGCTAACCAGGCAGTTCCGCTACTGATCTCACTTGGACTCACTCACTGGGCTGCAGTCAGGCGATTCTCCCATCAGTAGTAGAACCCGGTCGTCCTTCCACGGAGGCAAGAGTGGTCCAAGAGGGCAAAGTCAGAACCGCAAGACCTCTGGAGTCCAGGCTCTGAGACCAAACTCAACATCGCTTCTACCACATTCATCATTCAAAGGCAATCCTGTGACCAATACAATTATTTTTAGTGGGGAGGAATTTGGCCGGGGGAAAAGATTCTCTACCTCATGATAGGAGGATGATAGGATTGAAAGGACCTTCAAAATATTTTGGCCAGGGTTTCAAAGCAGACCAAGTAAAAGAAATACACATTTCATTTGACCCATGTATTGGTAGATGGGAGGAATAGCACACATCCCCCACCAGAACCCTTAAAAAGTGAGGAGTATCTGACATTGGAAAATCCTTTTTCTCCACATGAGGAATTTTCAAGGCCACTTAGAGTTTCCTGAAACTTCTTCTCCCTGGGTGACTTCATTTACTCTCATTATTTGAATGCTATCTATATGCTAATGACCCTCAAACTTATACTTCCAACTCAGTCTCTGACTCACACATTCAAGTCTTGCTTTTGCTCCCCAAACTTGCTTCAGCCATGGTCTTTCCAGTCTCTGCAGAGAAAATCACCAGTTACCCCAGCTGCTTGGGTCATAAATTTAGTTTGTCCCCAACTACTCCCTCTCCTTCACAATTCTAATGTTGAATCCATCAGCAAATCTCATCAGCTCTACCTCCAAGCCACCCCGGCCCATCTCCACCACCGTACTCATTTCCTAGGACTTGCCGTACCAAACTGCCACAAAGTAGGTAGCTTAGAGCAACAGATGTGTTGTCTTATAGTTTCAGAGGCGAGATGTCTGAAATCAAGGTGTTGGTAGAGTCATGCTCCATCTGTAACCCAGAGGGAAGAATCCTTCCTTGACTCTGAGCTTCTCCTGGTGGCCCTGGTGTTTCCTAGCTTGCAGCTTCATCACTCCCGTATCTGCCTCTGTCATCACACGATTCTCTCTTTCTGTGTCCAAGTTTCCTTCTATTTATAAAGATATCAGTCATTTGGACTAGGGCTCATCATAATCCAGTATGGTCTCATTTTAAGTTGATTACATCTGCAAAGACTGTATCTCCAAGTAAAGCCACATTCACCAGTACCTGGGGTTAGGACTTCAACATATCTCTGAGGGGTAGCAGTGGGGTATATGGGCTTCCCTGGTGTCTCAGTAGTAAAGAATTCACCTGCCAGTGCAGGAGATACAAGAGATGGGGGTTCGATCTTGGTGTCGGAGAGATCCCCTGGAGTAGGAAATACCAATCCACTCCAGTATTCTTGCCTGGAAAATCCCATGGACAGAGGAGCCTGGTGGGCTATAGTCCACAGGGTTGCAAAGAGTCGGACATGACTGAGCACAGCACAGGGAGGGCATAATTCAACCGTAACTACTATAATCCCAGTCTAGGCCACCATCACCTCTTACTGCCATCAACTTTTTTTTTTAAGATTTTTTTCTTGATATGGACAGTTTTTCAAATCTTTATAGAACTTGTTACAATATTGCTTCTATTTTATGTTTTGGTTTTTTGGCTTCGAGGCATGTGGGATCTACTTCCCCAACCAGGGATTGAACCCAAGCCTCCTACATTAGATGGCAGAGTCTTAACCACTGGACCTCCAGAGAAGTCCCTGCAATCACCTCTTTTCCTAGTCTCTGTTTCACTCTTGACCACCAACAGCAAAATCCTGGAACAAAACCTGGCATTCAAAGCCCAAGGTCAAGATCTGCACAGCCTTTCCCCACCTCACTCCCCACACACCCCTCCTCACCCTCATGCTACAGCCACACAGACCCCCTCTCTGCTCTTGCTAAACAAGGACCCACTCCAGCAAGGGCCTTCTCACTGGCTGCTCCCAGTACCTGGAGTGCTGGCCCCAGGATTCAATGACTCACTCTTCTTGTCGATCAGATACAGGTTTCAACGTCAAACCTCTTCACAGGTCTTCCCAGCCATTCTCTTTCACATCTCCTAACTGAACTCCTTACATAGCACTTATAGCTATGTGATTTGCTTTCTTGTTGATTCACTGCCTGTCTTTGCCACGAGGATGTAAGCAGGGACTGTACGTCATCTCTGCTATATTTGCCACACCTGCGAGTGCCTGGCACAAAAGAGATGCTCAATAAGTATTTGTTGCAAGAATGAATTTCTTCCTTTGTCACATCCAACGGACAATTTTCTATCTTTATCCTGTAGAATCTAGTGTATGTGATAGAAGCAATCATTTCCTCTTTGCATAATTCTCTACTATCTCCTCCTAACCCCGGCCGATCTCAGGCTACAGTCTCCTCATTCTAATTCCTCTCTGCCTCCTTTGCACAATCCTCTTCCTCTATGTCTTTAAAGTTGGTAAACTTTGGGGTTCTATTTTAGATCCTTGTGGTAGACAGGATAATGGCTCCCCCAAAGATGCCCACATCCTAATGCTTGGAACCTATGAATAGGTTACCTTCTACAGCAAAAGGGACTTTGCAGATGCAATTAAGTTAATGATCTGCAGGGCTTCCCTGGTGGCTCAGTGGTGAAGAGTCTGTCTGCCAGTGGGGGAGACATGGATTCGATCCCTGGTCTGGGAAGATCCCATATGCCTCAGAGCAACTGAGCCCATGCGTCACAACTACTGAGCCTGTGCTCGAGCCCACATGCTGCAACTACTGAGGTGCACACGCTCTAGAGACCGTGCTCTGCAACAAGAGAAGCCACGGCAACGAGAAGCCCGGGCACCACAACTAGAGAGCAGCCCACACAGCAACAAAGACCCAGCACAGCCAAGAATAAGTTAAAAAAAGAAAAAGATAAGAATCTGCGAAAGGGAGATCATCCTGTATTATCCAGGTGGGCCTGATGTAATTATAGGGATCCTTATGAAAGGGAAGTAGGAGGATCTGAGCCAGAGAGAAAATTACAGTGACTAAAGCAGAGGTGACAGTGATGTGGCCATGAGCCAAGGAATGTGGGCAGCCTCGAGAGGCTGGGAAGACTCCCGAGAGTCTCCAAGAGGAACACAGGTCTGCTGACACCTTGCTTTTAGTCCCCTAAGCCCCATGTCTGACTTCTGACCTCTAACACCATAAGGTAATACATTTCTATTGTTTAAGCCACCAAGTTTGTAGTAATATGTTACAGCAGCCTTAGGAAACTAATACAGTTCTCTTCTCTTCCATTCTTGCATGTTCTCTTGAGGCAACTTCATCTTTACCCATGGCTTCAGTGACCATCTATAAGCAGATGTTTTGCTTCTAAAATTCAGATTCACATATTCAACAGCTTACTTGACATCTTTCATTGGATGTCCAATGGATACTCCAAACTCCATAGGTCCCCAGCTCAGTCCCTCTGCCACACCATCCCAACCTGTTTCTCCACCTGTATTCTCTGTCTCAGCTGATGGCAGTATCATACACCCATTGTTCCAAGCAGGGCACCTGGAGGACTCCCTATTCTTCATCCCAGTGTCTAACTCATCTCTAAGTCCTGTTAATTTCATCTCATAAAGTTGTCCCTTCCTCTCCATTGTCTCTTCTTGGTTTCGACAACAGTCTTCCAACCATCTCCCTCAATTCCATCCTTCACGCTGCATTTTTCTTTTTGAAATACAAATATCTTTCCACATCTCTCCTTTCTAGGTTCCTCTGGGATAAAAGTCAAGTTGCTAAATGTGGGCTTAGCAGGGCTTCCCTGTCTGCCTCCCAATCCATCACCCCAGCCTCACCTCCTCTGTACCACAGCCCAGCTTTCCACTCCACCAAACACATTCCTCTATTAGAAGACGGGAAGGAGAGAGGAAGGAAGAGGAAAGAGAGATGAGGAAGAGAGATGAGGAAAAAGCTTGATCTCACTCCCAGTCTTTCCTTCACTGAGTTTACCTCTCCAAAACCCCAATCAGATGGACTCTCAACACAGGGGGAGTAGAAACACCTCCTCCATACAAGACACTTTAAATGTATATATCAGCAATTATACATTCTCATTACTCAAGACACACCCCCCAAAAATGCAAAATCACACCCCAACTTGCAAATTCATACAAATATTCATTCCCTTACAGATATGCCCACACATAGAAAGACAAACACAGATGATCCAGACAGATGCTCATCCAACCACACGTGTTTTTCCATAACCACCCCGAGGTCCTCACAGACGCAGCCTGAAGACACGAACATCCAAAGTGAAGCAGATAACTTCTGTGGCTTAGAGAATGTGAGAATAAAGAAACAGGAAAGGTGGGAAAGGATGGTAGAAGGCTGAGGGTCAATGGACGAAAAAAGGAATGACCACAGAAGAATGTGTGTGTATGTGTGTATGTCACTCAGTCCCATCCATCTCTTTGTGACCCCATGGACTGTACTTGCCAGACTCCTCTGTCCAGGGGCTTCTCCAGGCAAGAATACTGGAGTGGGTTGCCATTTCCTTCTCCAGGGCATCTTCCTGACCCAGGGATCGAACCCAGGTCTCCTGCATTGCAGGCAGATTCTTCACCATCTGAGCCTCCAGGGAAGCCCACTGAAGAGTCAACTGGGATATATTCATTCACCAATATTCCCTTAGTCCTAACAACAGGCCAAATGCCACGCTGGTAACAGAAGTGTACAGTGATCCACAGTAGCAGCAGCTGTTATCATCATCGCCATCAAAGAGCAGCTAACATTCCAACTGTGGTCACTATACACCAGGCACTAAGGGTTATACTTATATTACCTCATTTAATCCCCAAAGAAATTTCATGAGGTCGATATTATTATCCTCAACTTAAAGATGTTGTAATGGGGTCCCAGGAAGTTAAGTGACATGTCCAGCATTATCCAGCTAAGAAATGGGAAGACCTGGATTCCTAGCCAGGCCATCAGGTCCACAGTCTGTGTTCTTACCCATGTCCCAATTCAAGACTCTGCCTGTGAGTAGCTCACAGACCACTAAGAGCTACATGCTGGAATTGGGGCTGTGTGTTTTCTTTCCTTGGAAATAAAACATGGAATAAAGCATGGAATAGAAGGCAGTGACAGGTACCAGCGGGATGGACACTGGCTTTGAAGTCAGGCTGACCTAGACCCAAATCCTAGCTCTGCCACCCAAGAGCTGTGGAAACTGCAGCAGGGCACCTTATAAACCTCCCTGAACATCAGTTTCCTCCTCCATAAATGAACAATTAATATCTATTTTGATGAGCTTTATTAGAATTAAATAAGATACTACATATAAAAGTGCTAAGTGCAGTACTCAGTATTTGGTGAGCACACAATAAACAAACTCCTTCCTCTTGTTGCTTCTTGGGGTTTTCCTGGTGGCTCAGCTGGTAAGGAATCTGCCTGCAAGGCAGAAGACCCAGGTTCAATCCCTGGGTTGGGAAGATTCCCTGAAGAAGGGAATGGCTACCCACTCCAGTACTCTTGCCTAAAGAGTCCCATGGACAGAGGACCCTGGCGAGCTACAGACCATGGGGTTGCAAAGAGTCAGACATGAGCAACTAACACTTTATTATTGCTTCAACAAACAATTACTCTCCAACACTCCTCAAACCAAATGCTTTCTAGAAACACTGGGACAATTGCAAATTACGACCCTTGGGTATATATTAGTTAGGCCAGCAATGTGTTTGAAAAGTCACAGTAACTGGGCAGGAGCTATTGTTACCACAAGACAATCAGCTCAGCACCTCGTAGCTTTTACAGTGACAATCACTCCCCTCCCCTGAGACATCAGAGTTCTAACTCTTGCTTAGAATCAAGGTGGCCTACATCTGCTTCAGACCTACAGAATCCGACTTGCACAGAGCAGGGCCCTGGACTCTACTGTTTAAATTCTTGTACACCCTCAACCTTGAGAACCACTAAATTAAAAAGTAAAGAGACATTCTGCAATTTCCAAATAAATGCATGGCCCAGGGGTGAATGAGTCGACCTGCAATGCTGCCAACTCTGAACATCTCTTTTATACAAGACAGGATATAAAGGCCATTTATGTCACTGCAAAGAAGTGGCCTCTTAATCTAGGATTTTCAGAAAATCTTCCAGGGGAAACCACTGCACCTCCTTCACCCAGATTTCACAAGTCAGAAAAGTTAGGCACAGCAGGGAACATGAAGGGTTAACTCTACCAGGTCTGCCCCTGGTGGGGGATCTGAGATTAGGGAGCAAATTCCTGGGGGATAGAATGTAGAAGGTGAGGACAACAGTCCCCATTTGCCCGCTCCTCACAGGAGCCAGGAAGGGAACTCCAGAGAGCAGCAATGTGGCCCCCGCCCGGCAAAAGAGCTGAGCCGGGGCAACCCAGTGTCTGCTGGGGCTGGTGGAACAGTCTTTTGGAGCAGTTAGGTACTGAAGTATAGTTGACTTACAGTGTTGTATCAATCTCTGCTGTGCAGCAAAGTGACTCAGTTATACACATGGTATCACTTAGATATGGAATCTGGGCTTCTCTGGTGGCTTAGGTGGTAAAGAATCAGCCTGCAGTACAGAAGACCCAGGCTCCATTCCTGGGTCAGGAAAATCCCCTGGAGAAGGAAATGGCAACCCACTCCAGTATTCTTGCCTGGAGAATCCCATGGACAGAGGAGCCTGGCAGGCTACAGTCCATGGGGTCCCAAAGAGTGGGACACGACTTAGTGACTAACGCTGACGCACGTGCAATCTAAAATATGGCACAAATGAACAAATCTACAAACCAGAAAGAGACTCACAGACGTAGAGAACAGACTTGTTGCCAAGGGGCTGGGTGGGGCAGGGAGACGGATGGGCTGGGAGTTTGGGGTTAGTGGCTGCGGTGTTTTTATTTTTAATTGGAGGATAATTGCTTTACAATGTTGTCTTGGTTTCTGCTGTACAACAGTGTGAGTCAGCTATAAGCACATATATACCCCTCCCTCTGAGCCTCCCTCCCAGTCCCCATCCTGGCCCTCTAGGTCATCCACAGAGCACTGAGCTGCGCTCCCTGTGTTATCCAGCAGCTCCCCACTAGCCATCTACTCTACACACTGTAGTGTATATCTGTCAGTGCTGCTTTCTCAGTTTGTCCCGTCCTCAGAACATCGTGTTTATGCTGCACAGGATGCAGACCAAGGGTAAGCCTTGCTGGCTGCCTCAGTAAGCAGCCAAAAGTGACCTTCGAATGATTCCCTCCCAAAAGCAATTACACCAGAGCTAAAGGTCAAATAGTAACCAAAGATCCTCCAAGCCAGGCCTAGCATTTCCTCTCTACCTAAGGTTGTAGTCACATGACCCACCACCCCAACCCCAGACCCTGAGCCCTGCAGCCTCAACCTGCCCTGAGCCCGGTTAAGGACAGGAGACAACGGAGGGGCACCTGCTCACATTAGAGCTGAACCTCGAGTCCGCCCTGCAGCTGCCCAGTCCTGGCATCATGCTCTGCTCCCCTGTTCCCGCCATGGGCTCCGGTTCTGGCAAATGAGCCGCCAGCTCCCTTTTGTCCACATCTCTGAGCCCAAGATGCTCCCTCTCCTCTTTCTTTCAAAGAAGGGCTTCTCCTGAGCTCCTTGGATGAACTGGGGCCCTGCTCTTTGCAAGCACCGACAGAATGTTTCCACACCGAGGGCTCAGACACCCAGCATTGTTTGTGTCTGGGTTCCTCATGGTAAGCACACTGTGGTCTCCCAAGGGTGTACTCTCCCAGGCTGACTACCAGAAACTGGAGATCCCTCCAGTGCTGACCACTGCACCCGGAGTCCCTGAGCAACCACCCCCACTGAGCATTTGCTCCAGGCCCCAGCCCCTCCCAGCCTATTCCAGCTGTCTCTGCTTTAGCATGTCTTTGTTCCAAAGTATCACTTTTGACAGAGAAAAGGTAATGAGCATATTTATTGTGCCTCTACTTGCACTTCTTTGCCCACGGCTATTGGGGATGGGGGGGAGAAGGGGGCATTAAAAAAACAAACCAAAAAAAAAACTGTCTTTACTGTAACTATTAGCAAATAAACACGCGTTTTCACTATCTAGCTATCTCACCTACACTAAGCAATACTTAGCTAGAAATCATACATACTTTTTCTGATTGTAAAGCTAATAAACAAGTTACTAGAGAATTAGAATGTAAACATCAACACAATTAATACATTAGGCTATGGCACCCCACTCCAGTACTCTTGCCTGGAAAATCCCATGGACGGAGGAGCCTGGTAGGCTGCATGCCATGGGGTCGCTAAGAGTCGGACACGACTGAGCGACTTCACTTTCACTTTTCTCTTTCATGCATTGGAGAAGGAAATGGCAACCCACTCCAGTGTTCTTGCCTGGAGAATCCCAGGGACGGTGGAGCCTGGTGGGCTGCCGTCTATGGGGTCGCACAGAGTCGGACATGACTGAAGCGATTTAGCATAGCATAGCATAGCATAAGTAATACATATATAAAAGAAATCCTTAACGTCACACGTCCAGCTTTGGACTAGGCTAGCTTTTCCCTAATACTTCGTATACCGAAACACAGTAAGTCTGAACACCACTTATATGTTAAATTGCAGCTTTAAATGGCTGTTAGATGAACACTCAAGCTCTCTGTTAAAAGTCCTGCTTTCCAGCCAGTATTCGTGTTTCTTGAGGGCCAGCTATGCGTCAGGCACTGTGGGTGAAGTATGGTGTTCAACCTCAGGGAACAGCCAATATAGGTGACAGACAGAAGACAGACAGAAGGTGAGCAGACAGACAATAAATAAACCAAACAGTGTAAAGCAATTATACTTCAATAATAAAAGAAAAAATAAACAAAGACCTACTGTGTAGCACAGGGAAATATATTCAGTATCTTGTAACTACCTATCCTGGGGGGAAAAAATGCATATATATCCATGTACATGTATATGGAGATATATATATATATATATATATATCACTGAATCACTGTGCTGTACATTTGAAACTAACACAATATTGTAAATCAATTATACTCAAATTTTTTAAAGTACATGCAAATAAACTATTTTAATACCATTTTGTAAAAAAAAATCCTTGTCAGGAAGAACTGCTTTGCATTATGGTAAAGAGTAATGCCTTTTTAGAATCTATCCTGTTCCCAAAGAGACTTGAACAATTTTTAAAAATATTTACATAAATAATTAATTATTAGTGTGTCTCTAATTGATGGAAATGATCATTCTATAAATAGAATTAAAGCAAGTTCTAAAAAAAGCAAACATACTATCTAATTTATGCTATGGAGGAAAGAATCAGCATAAAAATAAATGGGGAACACCCAGTAGCAATGAGCATACCTAGCACCTAGATCTTAGTCTCTAATATCATTCTCCAGCAAAAGGAACCCAGGCTCCTTAGACAAATAGCCGATTCTAGGGGTGGGGCAGGAAACATACAAGATAATCTTTGAAATAGCAGAAAGAAAGGTGTTGACAAATAAATACCTAATTAATGAAGCAAGATCAAAGAGACACAGGAACCAACTGAAAGAGCTCCCAACAGCCAACACTGGAACAACTACAGCAACAAAATAAACAAAATAGCATTGACTTATACTCCAAAGTATAAAATTAATACTCATGAATCCATACTGCTATGAGTAAATGGTTGAATATATTAAGAAATGGAGAAGAAAGCTCTCCCGTGCAGAGAACTTGCAAATGACTTACGTAAATACTCCACCTTAAAGGACTAGGGAGTTATGGTCCCACTCCTTAGCTATGAAGTAGTTACTTCCTTCCAAAGAAGGCAGTAAAAAGAACTTTAGAGAAATCTGACAAATACTACTTCAGCTAGGTGAGCAAGGTCAATATCAACAGTCACAAATCATGTTGATAGGATGTACCATTAATATGATGTGATGAAAATGGCACTTTACCTGTATCATTTTCCTCCCAAACCCATTCAGTTCAGTTCAGTTCAGTTGCTCAGTCGTGTCCGACTCTTTGCGACCCCATGAATCGCAGCACGCCAGGCCTCCCTGTCCATCACCAACTCCCGGAGTTCACTCAAACTCATGTCCATCGAGTCAGTGATGCCATCCAGCCATCTCATCCTCTGTCGTCCCCTTCTCCTCCTGCCCCCAATCCCTCCCAGCATCAGAGTCTTTTCCAATGAGTCAACTCTTTGCATGAGGTGGCCAAAGTATTGGAGTTTCAGCTTTAGCATCAGTCCTTCCAAAGAACACCCAGGACTGATTTCCTTTAGAATGGACTGGTTGGATCTCCTTGCAGTCCAAGGGACTCTCAGGAGTCTTCTCCAACACCACAGTTCAAAAGCATCAATTCTTCGGCGCTCAGCTTTCTTCACAGCCCAACTCGCACATCCATACATGACCACTGGAAAAACCATAGCCTTGACTAGACAGACCTTTGTTGGCAAAGTAATATCTCTGGTTTTTAATATGCTATCTAGGTTGGTCATAACTTTCCTTCCAAGGAGTAAGCGTCTTTTAATTTCATGACTGCAATCACCATCTGCAGTGATTTTGGAGCCCAAAAAAATAAAGTCTGACACTGTTTCCACTGTTTCCCCATCTATTTCCCATGAAGTGATGGAACCAGATGCCATGATCTTAGTTTTCTGAATGTTGAGCTTTAAGCCAACTTTTTCACTCTCCACTTTCACTTTCATCAAAAGGCTGTTTAGTTCCTCTTCACTTTCTGCCATAAGAGTGGTGTCATCTGCATATCTGAGGTTACTGATATTTCTCCCAGCAATCTTGATTCCAGCTTGTGTTTCTTTCAGCCCAGCATTTTTCATGATGTACTCTGCCTAGAAGTTAAATAAGCAGGGTGACAATATACAGCCTTGACATCCTCCTTTTCCTATTTGGAAGCAGTCTGTTGTTCCATGTCCAGTTCTAACTGTTGCTTTCTGACCTGCATACAAATTTCTCAAGAGGCAGGTCAGATGGTCTGGTATTCCCATCTCTTTCAGAATTTTCCACAGTTTATTGTGATCCACACAGTCAAAGGCTTTGGCATACTCAATAAAGCAGAAATAGATGTTTTTCTGGAACTCTCTTGCTTTTTCCATGATCCAGCGGATGTTGGCAATTTGATCTCTGGTTCCTCTGCCTTTTGTAAAACCAGCTTGAACATCTGGAAGTTCACGGTTCACATATTGCTGAAGCCTGGCTTGGAGAATTTTGAGCATTACTTTACTAGCGTGTGAGATGAGTGCAATTGTGCGGTAGTTTGAGCATTCTTTGGCATTGCCTTTCTTTGGGATTGGAATGAAAACTGACCTTTTCCACCCATTACCCAGTCTAATCATGAGGGGAAAAAAATCCAACAAGTTCCAATAGAGGAGGATCCTACAAAACGTCTAACCAGCACACAACTCTGTGGAAGTCATCAAAAACAAGGAGAATCTGAAAAAAACTGTCACAAGCCAAGAGGAACCTAAGGAGACATGACAACTTAACATAATGTGGGGTCCTGATTGGGGCCCTGGAACAGAAAAAGGACAGAGAAAAACTAAGGAAGTCTGAATAAAATAGACTTTAGTTAATATCATCAATATTGGTTCATTAATCTCCATTAATGAGCTCCACTAGATGTTGATAATAGTGGGAATTGTGCAGAGGCTATCTAGGAACTCCATACTATCTCGCTCAAGTTTTCCTTAAATCTAGAGCTCTCCTAAAACTCAAAGTCTATGAATAAAAATACACAGAAAAATAAATAGGGAAGTCTGAGAAAGCCTCACTGGAGAGTTAAGTTCAAGAGTGGACTTGAAGGTCTAGGTCCCGTGAAAAAAAGGAGCATGTTCAGAGCTTAGGAAACAGTACGTGCAGAAGTCCTCTAGCAGGAAAGAAGCCAATACATCTGAGGAACGGAAAGAGTGTTAGCATGTCTGAAGTGGTGTGAACGAGAGGAGGAGAGGTGAGAAATAAGGGTGTTGGGGTGGGTAGGAGACCACTCAGGGCCTCAGTTCTTGTAAAGAGAAGGATCTTGCTCTAAATGCAGAGAGAAGCAATGAAAGGAGCACAGTGTCTTCAGCACGGTCATCTTATTTAGCAGAGCAATGTCTGCTCAACTATGGAATATTTTACTATATCCATCACTTTATAAAAAAGTAAAAGGGAAATGAAATGCTGAAGATAAAAATCAGAGGTCTCAAACATGTCTGGGCAAAGACGGAAACTTTTACGCAGACTGAAAAGGAAAAGCAAAGGTGAAACCCAACACATCTTTGGATAGTCGATGGATTTAAGCTGGCTGTGGCACTAATTGTGAAAGAAGAGAACAATGGTAAAGAGCATCTAGATTGCTTCATGGAAGATTATGTCTAAAAGATAAAGTTTAACTTAAGTGTTCATAATGTACTGTATCTGAGAACAAAACTGCCATTAAAACACATAAGTCATCTTTTGTATATGATTTTAGAACTGAAAGAAAGTATGGCATAGCTTTTATAGTCTCTACACATCAGTCTTATGTTTAACAGCTTGACTGATGTTAACTAAAATTTGACAGAGGTTATGTTTCCTTCCAACACCTTTCCTTCTGCACTCTGTTTCTCAAATTCAGCATTAACTCCCCTGCACACCCCAAAGCACACACAGATTCACACACACACACACACACACACACGCTTCTACACTCAGGAGAGAAAGCCCTGGGTTTAACTCCCTGGTCCCGCCTTCTCCCTTCCTATTTATCCCTAAGCCATGTGAATTGGTGAAGAAGTCTATTAAATTAATTCCCTATAAGGATGCCTATGAGCCTTCCTTAAAATTTTGAATTTTAAAAATGATCTCATGAAAATAAAAATACTGAATACCTTAAGCCAAGAAACAAATCTCTAACACACATTTTAGGAGTTCTGCCAAAGTGGTGGGAAAGATATTTTGCAGAATGAAAACTTTTAGTAGCCCCCTTCTCTCGTACCATATGGAAGGCAATACTATGCCTGCACACAAATCCATCTTATCATTAATAACTTCAGTCTATTTTCTTTAGTTATCTCTATACCCCTCTCACTAAATCATACTCCATTTTGCTTTTAAGGAAAAACAAAGTATTAACTGTGGCACTATCAGAAACTCCTAATAAATTGTTATATGCTGAGTAATGTATAACATGTTTACTACATTCACAGTCTTAAAATGTCTTTATTACATAAATATTTATTATGTACCAGCATTGTTCTGGAAGCTAGGCATATAATGATGATCACGTCAGATAAATACCCCACTCTTGAAAAGATTAATTTCTAGCTCAATTCAGCTAAAGCCAAAAATCCAATAGAGAATGGTAGTTGGGCCTTAGATGCTCAATAGGAACTTAACATCTGCCAAACAAGGACAGGAAAGCTGAGATGAGTTAAGAGTTTCCTCTTCTAAAGCAGAAACCACCAAATATGCAGCAAGGGTTCAAGCTGGGAAGAGCTAAGGAAATTCTCAGACTTGTCACTCAAAAAAAAAAAAAATGCCAGGGCTGTAAATAGAGGCTTGAGGTACACATTGAGAGAGAAAAAAGTGTGGAACTGCAAAAAGACAAATGTTGGAACTGCAAAAAGACAAAATCAGAGCTTGTTAAAAATAGAGCTCCATGACAATACCAAATGTTGATAAGTATGTGGAGCAACTGGAATGTTCATACATGTTGATAGGAGTGTAAAATAATTCAACCACTTTCAAGGTTCTTATAAGTTGAATAAACACACTTACCAAATAATTCCACCTCTATATCATTACCCAAGAGAAATTAATTTATGTCCACAAAAGACTTGCACAAAAATGTATGTGAAAGATGTACTCAAAACAGCCAAAACCTGGAAATGACTCAAAATGTCCAACAAGAAAGTAGATCAATTGTGAGATACTCGTACAACGGAATAATATTCAGTGGCTCAGTGGTAAAGAATCCACCTGCCAATGCAGGAGATGAGGGTTCGATTCCTGGGTCAGGAAGATCCCCTGGAGAAGGAAATGGCAACCCACTCCAATATTCTTGCCTGGGAAATCCCCTCAACAGATTAGCCTGGAGGGTTACAGTCCATAGGGCCACAAAAGAGTCAGACACAACCTAGGGACTAAACAACAACAACAATAAAATATATACAATGAGGGTAAATTTCAAAACACCACGATAAGGAAAAACAGTTGGTCACCAAAGCGCAGACACTGTATTTCCCTTGTATATGGCAGTCCAAAACGGGCAAAACTAATTCATACTGAAAGAAGTCAGATTTGTGGTTGCCTGGAAAATGGTGAAGGGTTGAGGAGGAAGTATGGGGGGCTAGAGAAATTCTGCATCTCATTTGGAGTGATGGCTATACTTAACTATCAACACATATCAAGTAGAACACTCAAGATCTAGGCATTTTATTGTATGTTAACTAAGGCTATGGTTTTTCCAGTGGTCACGTATGGATGTGAGAGTTGGACTCTGAAGAAAGCTGAGCGCCGAAGAATTGATGCTTTTGAACTGTGGTGTTGGAGAAGACTCTTGAGAGTCCCTTGGACTGCAAGGAGATCCAACCAGTCCATTCTGAAGGAGATCAGCCCTGGGATTTCTTTGGAGGGAATGATGCTGAAGCTGAAACTCCAGTACTTTGGCCACCTCATGCGAAGAGTTGACTCATTGGAAAAGACTGTGATGCTGGGAGGGATTGGGGGCAGGAGGAGAAGGGGACAACAGAGGATGAGATGGCTGGATGGCATCACCGACTTGATGGACGTGAGTTTGAGTGAACTCCAGGAGTTGGTGATGGACAGGGAAGCCCGGCGTGCTGCGATTCATGGGGTCACAAAGAGTCGGACACAACTGAGCGACTGAACTGAACTGAAGACTCAAGTTGACTTTTTTTTTTTTTTTAAGGCTGCTTAATGAGGTTAACGGTGAAAAATGGCACAAAAATACTAGGAAACACCTGAGTTAAAGAGCTGTTCTCTTTGAAATTAAGACTGTAGGAGGTCCTGGTGACCATCACTGGCACTCCAGTTAACAGGTTGCATTAGACCAGTCCAAGATAATTTTGTGACAAAGTGTGTCTGAGACTCAAAAACAACCTGCTCACAAATAATCTTTTTAAAAAATCAGCTTTCTTGTAAGTAAGCCTATTGCAGTTTATCAGTGCCAGGCACAGAACTGCTTATTGGGGATTCAGTCCCAAATCTTCAGGGCTCCCATTCTAGTGAAGAAAGCCACGGTAGCGGGGCAAGTGCTTAGTTGCTTCAGTCGTGTCCAGCTCCTTTTGTGACCCCATGGACCGTAGCCTGCCAGGCTCCTCTGCCCATGGAATTCTCCTTGCAAGGACACTGGAGAGGATTGCCATTTCCTATGCCAGGGGATCTTTCCGACCCAGAGATCGAACCCATTTCTCTTGCTTGGGCCTCCTGCATTAGCAGGCAGATTCTTTACCACTAGCGCCACCTGGGAAGCCCCAGCAGGGGACGGGGGCTGCTTTAAAACAAACAAAAGAGTCAATTAGATAATTTCAGATGCTGACTAATCAGGTACACAATGTGTACTAAAAGGTTATCTTGCTTTTAAGGGTTTTTTTTTCTAATTAAGGCACAAAGTGGGAAGACAGAATGGTATGGCAATAAAAAAACATGCATAGACTAGGCTACAGAGTATTTGCATAATCACTTACTGTACTTCCTGGTATTTAGTAACCTTTCAATAGCATCAGTTATTATTATCATTATTATTTCCTTCCTCTCCTTCCCTTATTAGTAAAACATGAAATTTTAGGACATATGTGCAATTAAAGACATGTACAAAAACATTCATAATAGCCCAAACTGGAAACAGTCCCAACACTAAAGTGTATAAATAAATTGCGGTATATTCATATAATGGAATACCTCCTTGCAATAAAAAGAATAAACTGCTGCTACACAGCAGTTAACAACTCGAATGAATCTCACAGACATAATATTGAGTGAAAGAAGCCAAACACAAGAGACCACACACTACAGAATTTCATATATAAGAAGTACATGGGCAGACAAAACTAACCTATGATCACAGAAGACAAAGTGGTGATGTTTGACAGAAAGCTGTTAACTGAAGGGAGCGCACGGGAGCTTTCTTACGTGTTAAGACGTGTTCTTCATTCTCGATCTGAGTGGTGGTGACATAAGCGTGTACACGTACAAAGATGGAGCTGGTCACTACAGATCTGAGCATTTTACATATGTTATTCCTCACACCATAGTGCAATCAAGCTGAATAAAGAAGCACACTTGGGAATATGAGTATTTCTTATACAGTGTCTCGAAGTTTTAGCCACTGATAGGACTTCAGCAGATAGAAATGCTGAACCTTTTCTAGCATCACTCATTCATTCAGGACACATCTCCTGAGCATCTCCCAGCTGCCTCGCACCACATGGGGTGTGCAGGACACATGAATGAACATGGCAACATAATCCCTACCCTTAAGGGCATCCTTGAAATGGGCAGTCAGACATGTGACCTACTACCCCGGGGCAATTGGCGGTAGCTTCTCAAATGTGGCTACAGGGTCCTGCAGAAGTTCACTGTCTTCCAAAAGAGCTCTCTTAGACTCTTATTCCAATCTAGTAACTGAAACATCATGCATGGCCATTCATTTCTCCGGAGGAGCAATATGGCTAATATATCTCAGAGCATGGTACTTAATTGTAACTGACATTTCTAGGTCATTGGTGGTGATGGCAAATACCCTCCTGGAAGGCTCCTTATTTGCAACAACAGCAGAGGAAAAGAGGCTAATTTTAGAGAACGTGGCCTAGCTTCCACCCCGCAGAGGAACATCCAACAGACGACTCTTTGTTCTCTCAGCAGTGGCAGCGGTGTGGGAATCATGAAACAACTTCAGTGACTGCCTACAGCCCCTATCATGGGCCCCAGGATTCTGTGCTCCAGATGGTGTCAGAGCCCCATGCAGTATTAATGTATGAAACATGACAAACTCTTTGCTCCTGTTTCTGGTGTGAATTAATAATTTAACATATTTTAAGACTTACTTTAAAGGATTCAAGTTAATTGATGGTCCATCCAAAGGAGTCCCAATCTTCTTACTCACTACAGAGAAGCATATTGAGAGGCAAAAATGAGAATGAGGAAGAGGTCAAGGGGCTGTGTTACCTTACCAAAGAGGTCTGAGGACAAAACAGGGTTATCAGACATGAAGCTAAAAAGGAAAAAAGAGAAATCAAGCCTCTGGAGAGAACACTAGAGCAAGAGAAAAGAGACTAGGAAGGCCAGCGATTCTGAACTCCCTGCATTTCTCACTCCCAAGGCTTAGCCAGCAATTATACCAACCAGACCAGAAAGGATGCCCCACAAGTCCAGTATTTAGAACCTAGACATGACCAATAAGAGAATGACCAGATGTCTGGTTCACCTAAGACAGTCTCAGTTTACGTTTGTTATAAATACCAGTAGTACCCCCTTTCCCTGCTGGCTCAGATGGTAAAGAATCTGCCTGCAAGGCAGGAGACCCAGGTTCGATCCCTGGGTTGGTAAGATCCCCTGGAGGAGGAAATGGCAACTCACTCCAGTATTCTTGCCTGGAGCATTCTGTGGACAGAGGAGCCTGGCGGGCTGCAGTCCACGGGGTCACAAAGAGTCAGACACAACTGAGTGACTAACACTTTCACTTTCTTTCTGTGCTCCTTTTAACTCTCACAAGTGTCTTAGTTTTAACAACATACTATATAGACACCTTAGTAAAAGAAACAAGAGCAATAAGCTGAAATTGACAGCCTTTGGAGGAAAGAAACCAGGTCCCCTGATATCCTAGGGCTCACTCATCAGGTGCAGACTCCAGGGCCAATAGACCCCGGAGGAAATACAGCGCAAAGGAACTGGACCTAAAACAGGAACTTCTGACTCTACCTTGCAGAGAAATATAAGTGAAAAAATTCTAAAGAAGCAAATTGCTCAGGGAGCTTAAAAGGGCTTGGACCACAAAGTGGAGATGGAGCCTTCCCACATAGGTGCTATACAAGTTTCTTGGGGCTGCCAAAACAAATTATCCTAAACTTAAGCATGGTTTAAAACAGAATTTACTCTCTTCTGGAGGCGAGGAATCCAAAATCAGAGTGTGAGCAGGGATGGCTCCTTCTAGGAGGGTGCACTCTCTGCCTCTCTCCTAGCTTCTGGAAGTTTCCCAGCAGTCCTTGTCAATCCATCATTCCCATCTCTGCCTCCATCTTCACCAGGCCATCACTCTATGTGCCTCTGTATCTCTGAGTCCTCTCCTTTTCTCACAGGGACACCTGTCATTGGACTTGTTACCCTAAATCTGGGATGATCTCATCATGAGATCTTTAATTACATCTGCAAAGATCTTTTTCCAAATACACAGGCTCCAGGGGTTAGGACTCGGGAGTATCTTTTTGGGAGCCACCATTCAACCCATTACACATGTGTACAAAGTAGTGCCCAGGTGAGTCAAAGTTCACCAAATAGTCTTTAAAAAAAGGATTAAAAAGTCTTTCTAAACTGAATCTGGAGGAAGAAGAAGGAACAGGATTAGACTCTCTGCAGGAGAGAAGATACAAGAAAACCAAATGCCCAAGGAGCAGAGACCCTCCTCTGTGTCTCCGTTTGCAGCCACTGTGTCCAACAAGAGGCTGGACCCCCGACAGTCATTCCCTACCCCATCTCTCGCCAGTGGGGCTTTCCCTGGTGGTTGCTGCTGCTGGCCTATGCACTCCAACGCAAATCACAGAGCTCAAAGGGGCAGACCTGCATCCGATGCAAATCTGCCTAGTCCTCAACCTAAACGTCCATTGACAGAGGAATGGATAAAGACGATGTGCTACATATACACTGGAATGCTACTCAGCCATGAAAAGAATGAAATAATGCCATTTGCGACATATTATCACACTAAGTAAGCCAGTTAGAGAAAAATAAATACATCATATCACTTATATGTGAGATCTTAGAAAAAATGATACAGGGACTTCTCTGGCAGTCCAGTGGTTAAGACTCTGTGTTTCCAATGCAGGGGGACAGGTTCAATCCCTGGTCAGGGAACTAAGATCCCATATGCTGTGCAGTGTAGCCAAAAAAATTCAGTAAGAAAAAAATGATACAAATGAACTTATTTACAAAACAGAAATAGACTCACAGACATAGAAAACAAATTTATGGTTACCAAAGAGGAAAGGTGAAGAGGGACAAAACAGGAGTTTGGGATTAATGTGTACATATATACATTACAACATAGAAAACAGATAATCAACAAAGACCTATTGTATAGCACAGAGAACTATACTTGATATTTTCTAATAACCTACAATGGAAAAGAATCTAAAAAAGAATGTATATATATATACTCTGATGCTAGGAGGGATTGGGGGCAGGAGGAGAAGGGGACGAGAGAGGATGAGATGGCTGGATGGCATCACTGACTCGATGGACGTGAGTCTGAGTGAAGTCTGGGAGTTGGTGATGGACAGGGAGGCCTGGCGTGCTGTGATTCATGGGGTCGCAAAGAGTCGGACACGACTGAGCGACTGAACTGAACTGAACTGATATATATATATATATATATACACATACACACACATAAGGGAGAAGGAAACAGCAACTCACACTAGTATTCTTGCTTGGAGAATCCTGTGGACAGAGGAGCCTGGTGGGCTGCTGTCCATACGGTAGCACAGAGTCGGACACGACTGAAGCGATGCAGCAGCAGCATATACATATAAATTTATATATATATAACTAAATTATTTTGCTGTACACTTGAAACTAACACAACATTGTAATTAACTATACTTCAACTTTAAAATGGAGAAGGCAATGGCACCCCACTCCAGTACTCTTGCCTGGAAAATCCCATGGACAGAGGAGCCTGGTAGACTACAATCCATGGGGTAGCTAAGAGTCAGACACGACTAAGAGACTTCACTTTTACTTTTCACTTTCCTGCATTGGAGAAGGAAATGGCAATCCACTCCAGTGTTCTTGCCTGGAGAATCCCAGGGACGGAGGAGCCTGGTGGGCGCCGTCTATGGGGTCACACAGAGTCGGACACGACTGAGGTGACTTAGCAGCAGTAGCAGCAACTTTAAAAAAAAATCTGCCTGGTCCTAAAGCCTTTGTACCTTCCACTTTGGGGTAACCAAATATATTGACTAGTACATGCGCACTCGCGCATGCACACACACACACACACACACACACACACACACTGGAGGGATACCAAAGAGGTCATCTCAGGCCACAACCATCAGGCACAATGGGTGGCTGTGATCTCAAAACTCTCCAGGGTATTTCTAGACCAAGATCCCTCCTGACCGGGTGAATTAAACAGCAAACACTGATCCCATTTAGCATGTCTACTGTCCATCGAATAGCCGCAGCTATAAACAAGACATGAAACAATTAAAACTATATTAAAAAATAAGTTCTTACATAATCCTCTTCTGAGACATGCCATCCTCTGATCAAAGCACCATTGACCACTCACTGTTTACAGCAACATTTCCCAACCAGTTTCTGTGTGCGCCCAAACAAGGGGAAGGGTGTGGAGAGCAAAGGATGGAGGAAACTGAGTTCAGGAAAGACATTCCAGACTCAAACAGCACCATCTTTTCACAGATCAGCACCTGCTCAGCTTTCCTGCCTCACCTCTCATGAGTCACCTCCACGTACCACTACCCACCTACCCAATGTGCCAACACACTGCTTGCCTTCCAGCTCTGGCTCACACTATTCCTCAGTTTTGAATGCCCTTTCGAGTCATCTCTGCTCACTGACAAACAAGGCACCCCGTCAGGCACCACCGGCAGCCATGGTATCTCTTTTCTGGACTCCAATCCAGCCTGGCCCCTCCTTTCTCTGACCTCCCAGCACACTGAGGATCGGATCCGTCATGCCACTAACTCTGGTTCTCTCTCTTGCTTCCTTCCTACTCCCAGCAAGCCCAGAGTCCTTTAGAGAAGGGAGCTCTCTGCACCAGCACAGCGCTCTCTGCTTAGCAATCGCTCAATGTCTACAAACCAAAGGTTACCTGAGGGTCCGTGAGAAATTCCAGAAGTGTGCTTTAATCGGTAAGTACCACTTTGTCCTCGGTTCTTTCTTATTAATTTTCTGAGCTTCTAATGCCAAAAGAATGTTCCAGCAAGCTGACTTCTTCACCTGGAGAGTTGCAAATGCCAACTGCAATTAAAACAACAACTCTATTTTCCAGTCAGTTTCAGACTGTATAGGGCACCAGACTTCCTTCCGAGCAGTTAGGGAGCTAAGTTCTTTTTGTAAATTGTTTTCCAGATTTTATAATAGCTTTCTTCCTCCTGAAGGGATATATTGCATGTATGTTTTAAACCAAAGCAAACTAATTTTCACTTTGAGATTTTTTTTTTTTTAATGGTGTAACACCTCTTGAGCTAATTGGAGATACCTGGGGACACCACGTAAAACTGGGGTGAGACAAAAGTTCTCTTCCAAATCAAACAGACATTCTCTCAGAAACATCTTTTTAATTCCTTTGACAAGAAAACAACTAATTAGCATCCCGATAGGGGACCTCAGATATTTCTTTACTCTTTGGTTAATTTCTACCAAACCAAAGCACAAAAGGGACACACATCCAACAAGGAGGGCATACAAAGCCTAGGTTAATTCTGGAAGGTTCTTACATTTTTCTCTTTTCACTGTTTGGTGAGACAATAGGACTTGGAATTCTGCGGAGGAAGAAAGTGATGAGTAATGAGAAAGAAAACAGCTTTGTAATCTTCTTTGAAAGGTTTCATTCTGCACTGTTATTTTTTCCGTAGGAAAAAAAAAAAAAATACAATACCCATACCCTCACCTTGCTTATGCTGCAATTTCCACCATTCACAATACTTAGAATACCATATGTTAGGCATCAATTCAACAAATATTTATTACATTCCTGGCACTGTGCTATGTGGCAAAGAAATAAAACAAATAAAATATGTCCAACTTCCACTTCCAGTCATGTGAACAGGCAGAGCTCTGAGAGGGCTCTTAAATAAGACAAACAGGAGTCCTGCCCTCATGCAGATTACAGTCTAGGGGACAACGGTCCTCAAAAGGGACCCGGCTGGAGGATCAAAGAAGCTCATTGCTTCTTGATGTTCGATGTTCCCTATCAGAAAAGCTAAAACGGGCCCACATGAAGAAGATGCTCATTCCTTTCAAACTTTTAAAAAGTGAATGTTTAATGTCACTCTAGGGAAATAGATGGGCAAACAGTGGAAACAGTGTCAGACTTTATTTTTCTGGGCTCCAAAATCACGGCAGATGGTGACTGCAGCCATGAAATTAAAAGATGCTTACTCCTTGGAAGGAAAGTTATGACCAACCTAGATAGCGTATTCAAAAGCAGAGACATTACTTTGCCAACAAAAGTCCGTCTAGTCAAGGCTATGGTTTTTCCAGTGGTCATGTATGGATGTGAGAGTTGGACTGTGAAGAAAGCTGAGCACCAAAGAATTGATGCTTTTGAACTGTGGTGTTAGAGAAGACTCTTGAGAGTCCCTTGGGCTGCAAGGAGATCCAACCAGTCCATTCTAAAGGAGATCAGTACTGGGTGTTCATTGGAAGGACTGATGCTGAAGCTGAAACTCCAATACTTTGGCCACCTCACGTGAAGAGTTGACTCATTGGAAAAGACCCTCCTGCTGGGGCAGGAGGAAAAGGGGACGACGGAGGATGAGATGGCTGGATGGCATCACTGACTCGATGGACGTGAGTCTGAGTGAACTCCGGGAGTTGGTGATGGACAGGGAGGCCTGGTGTGCTTTGATTCATGGGGTCGCAAAGAGTCGGACATGACTGAGCGACTGGACTGACTGACTGACTGAAGAAAGGAGATGTAACCAGTACAGGCATACCTCACTTTTTTGTGCTTCTCGGGTACTGAATTAAAAAAAAAAAAAAAAAGAAGTTGAAGGTTTACGCCAACCCTGCACCAAGCCAGTTTATCAGTGCCATGCATCCAACAGCAGTTGCTCACTTCATGTCTCTGTCACATTTTTGTAATTCTTATACTATTTCAAACTTTTCTATTAATAGTACTATATTTGTTATTATGGTCTGCGATCAGTAATCTTTCCTATTGCTTTTGCAAAAACATTGACTCCCCAAAGCCTCAGATGATGGTTAGCATCTTTTACCAGTAATTAAGATAGGTGTGTTTTTTAAACATCATACTATTATGGACTTAAGACTACAGTATGGTGTACACACAACTTTTACATGCTGGGAAGCCCAAAGTTTGTGCAACTCATTTGACTGCAAAATTCTAGAATGTCTAGATCAGAACCCACAGGATCCCCAAGGTATTGCAGCACACAATTCTAGAATATGTGTCTGCCACTAACTTCACAGAATATTCTAATTCAAAAGATTGCCGAGAGTTCTAGTTTCCTCATTCTACAACCTAGGAAGCCAAGGCCCATGAGGTCAGTGTCTGAGTTCACAGTGGCCACTTTTCACAGTGTAGACATGGGGACTGGACCCCATGTTCTGGGTCTGAAGTAGGTACATTGCCACAAGCACCTCCCATCCTCTCTGCAGGATGCTAACCTTCCTCCCTGGACTCGAGGAATTCAAGGGGATGATGTGCAGGAGCCGAGAGGAGAAACTGTTGTTGTTGTTGTTGTTCAGTCGCTCAGTCATGTCCAATTCTTTGTGACCCCATGGACTGCAGGGTGCCAGGCTTCCCTGTTCTTCTCTATCTCCAGGAGAAGAGGAAAGACCATTCATTTTTTTCTTTAGAACTTTTTATTTTATATTGGAGTATCCCATGGACTGAGGAGCCCGGCAGGATCGCAAAGAGTCAGACGCGACCGAGCAACTAACACACTCAAATAGCCAATTAACAACGCTGTGATAGTTTCAGGTGAACAGAGAAGGGATTCAGCCGTATATACACATCAATCCCTGCTTCCATCCAGGCTGCCACGTAACACTGAGCCGAGTTCCCTGTGCTGTATGACAGAGGAAGGACCATTCTTGTTCTGTTTCCCTACATTTGGTACTGAAGGACACAGACAGTGGTGCACGCCTCGGGGGATCCTTGTAACGACAGCCACACCACTGACCCTGGCACAAATCACAAAATGAGGAAGGAGGGAGCCTCCCAGTCACCTGAACACCCACTAAACAATAACTATCCGGCAAGGCTTATGGCTGCTCTTCCTGCCCTGTCAATTCTGAAAATCGCTCTTCCTGCAACTCGGGCATCATTCCTACTTTCTGCATCTCTGATAGCACAACAGGAGACAGAGAAGACAGGCCAAGACAGGTGGGGCAGCATTCAGGACACTAAAAACCTTAAAACCAAGGGGCAATAAGAAAATAATTAAAGGAAAAGAACCAGGGGAATCATCAGTGTTGGATATAGCACATGAAACCGGCCTGGAATTCAGTCTTGAATTTCCTTCTTTTTTTTCAGTGTTCTCTTTTTTTTTTTTTTTACAATATTTTATTGGTTTTGCCATATATCAACATGAATCCACCACAGGTATACACGTGTTCCCCATCTTGAACCCTCCTCCCTCCTCCCTCCCCATCCCATCCCTCTGGGTTGTCCCAGTGCACCAGCCCCAAGCATCCAGTATCGTGCATCGAACCTGGACTGGCGACTCATTTCATATATGATATTATACATGTTTCAATGCCATTCTCCCAAATCATCCCACCCTCTCCCTCTCCCACAGAGTCCAAAAGACTGTTCTGTACATCAGTGTCTCTTTTGTTGTCTCGTATACAGGGTTGTCATTACCATCTTTCTAAATTCCATATATATGCATTAGTATACTGTATTGGTGTTTTTCCTTCTGGCTTACTTCACTCTGAATAATAGGCTCCAGTTTCATCCACCTTATTAGAACTGATTCAAATGTATTCTTTTTAATTGCTGAGTAATACTCCATTGTGTATATGTACCATAGCTTTCTTATCCATTCATCTGCTGATGGACATCTAGGTTGGTTCCATGTCCTGGCTATTATAAACAGTGCTGCGATGAACATTGGGGTACACGTGTCTCTTTCAATTCTGGTTTCCTCAGTGTGTATGCCCAGCAGTGGGATTGCTGGGTCATAAGGTAGTTCTATTTCCAGTTTTTTAAGAAATCTCCACACTGTTCTCCATAGTGGCTGTACTAGTTTGCATTCCCACCAACAGTGTAAGAGGGTTCCCTTTTCTCCACACCCTCTCCAGCATTTATTGCTTGTAGACTTTTGGATCGCAGCCATTCTAACTGGCATGAAATGGTACCTCATAGTGGTTTTGATTTGCATTTCTCTGATAATGAGTGATGTTGAGCATCTTTTCATGTGTTTGTTAGCCATCTGTATGTCTTCTTTGGAGAAATGTCTGGTTCTTTGGCCCATTTTTTGATTGGGTCATTTATTTTTCTGGAATTGAGCTGCAGGAGTTGCTTGTATATTTTTGAGATTAGTTGTTTGTCAGTTGCTTCATTTGCTATTATTTTCTCCCATTCTGAAGGCTGTCTTTTCACCTTGCTTATAGTTTCCTTTGTTGTGCAGAAGCTTTTAAGTTTAATTAGGTCCCATTTGTTTATTTTTGCTTTTATTTCCAATATTCTGGGAGGTGGGTCATAGAGGATCCTGCTGTGATGTATGTTGGAGAGTGTTTTGCCTATGTTCTCCTCTAGGAGTTTTATAGTTTCTGGTCTTATGTTTAGATCTTTAATCCATTTTGAGTTTATTTTTGTGTATGGTGTTAGAAAGTGTTCTAGTTTCATTCTTTTACAAGTGGTTGACCAGTTTTCCCAGCACCACTTGTTGAAGAGATTGTCTTTAATCCATCGTATATTCTTGCCTCCTTTGTCAAAGATAAGGTAAGAGGAAGAGACAGGGAATCTACCTGATTAAGAATTCCGAATAATGATAGTGAAAATGATGCAAAATCTTGAAATCAAAATGGAATCACAGATAAATAGCCTGGAGACAAAGATTGGAAGATGCAAGAAAGGTTTAACAAGGACCTAGAAGAAGTAAAAAAGAGTCAATATATAATGAATAATGCAATAAATGAGATCAAAAACACTCTGGAAGCAACAAATAGTAGAAAAACAGAGGCAGAAGATAGGATTAGTGAATTAGAAGATAGAATGATAGAAATAAATGAATCAGAGAAGAAAAAAGAAAAACAAATTAAAAGAAATGAGGACAAAAAAAAAAAAAGAAATGAGGACAATCTCAGAGACCTCCAGGACAATATTAAAAGCTACAACATTCGAATTATAGGAGTCCCAGAAAAAGAAGACAAAAAGAAAGACCATGAGAAAATACTTGAGGAGATAATAGTTGAAAACCTCCCTAAAGTGGGGAAGGAAATAATTGAATTTCCTTCTTGATAAGTCTCTATGAAGTCCTCCACTGATGCATCATTTTTTCTACTGACCCCTCTCTCTTCCTTCTTGCCTTTTTTTTTTTTTTTTCTTCCTTTGCCCTATCTTGCCTCTCTCTTTGGTCCCGGCTGACAAAAACTAGAATTTCCAGAGTTCGATTTTTCTTCCTATTCTGACCACTGGCGTTGATTCACCTCCAAGTGGGCAAGAAATACAGTATCTGGCTATGGGAACAAACTAGCTATAATGGTTGTCTTTATGGCTACATAAACAAGCTATTATCATTATCTTTCATTCAGAGCCTTCAGATTCACAAAGAAAAGTGGTTTCTAAAAAAGAAGAAGAAAAACAATGGACAAGATGAAAAAGGAAAAAGTCCTTATCAGTAATTTTCTCCCTGACCATGATACATTTGTGTAATCACATTTAAGGTTGAGTCTGCAGTCTCCATGCAGTACTGGGGGATGGAGTTTGTTTTGCATAATCGATGCCCTTTGCCCTCTGAAGCTGACAAGCATAAAATTCTTAAATGCAACACTCTCATGGCCCATTGATAAATCCATTATCAATAACAATTCCTTGATCCACGGTGGACAAAGAACCTGCATTAGACAGGACTAACCTGGGTTTCAACTTTCCTTCTTGATATGTTGCTAGAGAGTCCTTCACTGAGGTGTACAGAAAAGGCAACATCAACATGTGAAAGATGTCAACAAATTTTTGGTTTGGGAAGGGTTTTTTTGCTTTTTTTAATTGAAATATAGCTGATTTACAACATTTCAGGTATACAGCAAAGCGATTTGTTACACATATTTTTCTTTAGATTCTTTTCCTATAATGGTTATTACAGGATATTGACTATATTTCCCTGTATTATACAGTAGGTCCTTGTTATTTATTTTATATATAGTAAGTAGTGTGTGTATCTGTTAATCCCAAACTCCTAATTTATCCCTCTCCCCTTTTACCCCTTTGGTAACCGTAAGTTTTTTCTATGTCTGTGACTCTGTTTTTGTTTTATAAAGTTCCTTTGTAGCCATGTAAGTGATATCATATATTTGTCTTTGACTTCATTTAGTATGGTAATCTCTAGGTCTACCCATGTAGCTGCAAATAGCATTATTCCATTCTCTTTTTACGACTAATACTCCGCTGTGTGTGTGTGTGTATACATATACACACACATATACCACATATACCACACACACATATACCACACCTTTATCCATTCATTTTTCAATGGACACAGGTTGCTTTCATGTCTTGACTACTATAAATAGTCCTGCTATGAACACTAGGGTACATGTATCTTTTCGAATTATGTTTTTCTCTGGACATATGCCCAGGAGTGGGATGGCTAGATCATACAGTAACTTTTTAGTTTAAGGAACTTCCATACTGTTCGCCCTAGTGGCTGTACCAATTTACATTCCCACCAAAAGTGTAGGAGGGTTCCCTTTTCTCACACCCTCTCCAGCATTTATTATCTCTATGTTGATATAGAGTACTTCACTTTAAAAAAAAAAGTTTAATTTTTAATTGGCAGATGATTACAATATTGTAGACTTTTTGATGACGGCCATTCTGATCAGTGTGAAGTGGCACCTCACTGTAGTTCTGATTTGCATTTCTCTAATAATTAACAATACTAAGCACCTTTTCATGTGCCTGTTGGCCATCTGTACGTCTTTAGAAAAATGTCTGTATCTTCTGCCCATTTTTTACTGCGTTTTTTTTTTAAATATTGAGCTGTATAAGCTGTTTGTACATTTTGGCAATTAAGCCCTTGATGGTTGCCTCATTTGTGAATATTTTCTCCCATTCTGTAGGTTGTATTTGTTTTGTTTATGGTTTCCTTTGCTGTGCAAAAGCTTTTAAGTTTAAAATTAGGTTCCACTTGTTTATTTTTGCTTTTGTTTCCACTACTGTAGGAGCTGGATCTAAAAAATATTGCTGCATTTATGTTAAAGGGTTCAACAAATTTTGAAAGACAGAGAGCAGGTGGAGGAGGGTATCTGGCTAAACAGTGTAAAAGGAAGTTATAATCTCAGCAAGTTGAAAGTGGGGATGCTAACCAAAACAGAGTGATTCTCTACCACAGAGCCCTGGAGAGGCTCCCAGCTGAGGGTCCAGGTACACAGGGAGAAAAAACAGAAAGTTTTGTTTCTCAGGTCTCAAAGAGAAACAACCTAAGCAGCATCACACCTTTCATTACCAACGGATTCATTCTTTCAAATTTTAGACATAGTTCATTTCAACTTAGTTTGACCAGGTAGAGGATTCTATCAACCAAGAATAAAAGCATTTTCAAACAAACATGGACTCAAAAAATTACCCTTTTTAAAGAAGTTGCTACTGGATGTGCTACAGCAAAAAGAGGAACTAAACTAAGAAAAACAAAGACAGGACATTAATGAAAAGGGGATTTTAAATATGAGAGTGGTCAAAGTCCTTGGATTACTGGGTTTGTACTACTGGCCTAAAGAAAGAGCCTCCAGAGCAGAACGAAAGAGGGATGTGAGAAGGGGAAACAGAACTTACAGATTCTCTCTCCTGGTGAGCTGTTGGAAAACAGGATTGATAGATATTTGACAGCTCTATTAGAATCTCAGGGAGAGGGAGGTGGCGGGCAGGTTCAGGACGGAATGGACCCATGTATACCTGCGGCCGATTCAAGTTGATGTATGCCAAAAACCATCACAATATTGTAAAGTAATTATCCTCCAATTAAAATAAATTTAAAAAAGAATCTCGGGGAGAAATTAGCAAAAGATACATAAAACACTGAGCAATTTTTTGAAAGGCAGTTTTATTTCCTCTAGGAAAATAAAATGTATGAGAAGTAAATAGAATCTGAGTACACTATCTAGCTCAGAAGTATTAATAAATGATATTTACACAGTCATAATAATGTAAATACTGATAAGGGATTTTAACCAAAAATTGTGATATAATTATATTGAGATAAAGAGGTGGATGAAGCAGCATAGGATATAAAGACTAAAATTCAATCAATGATATCAAAGTTTAAATGTAATATCTAACACATCGTGACATAAGTGTATCACTTTAAAATGAGGAAACAATTAAAAAACATCCAAAGTAACTAAAAAGTTGGCTTGGAAAATAAGCGGCAAAGGACTGGTCTTTTTTCTTTAGGACATTTTTAGTTGTATTTTATTACCACTTTTACTTGGATTAAAAAGTATTAATAAAAATAAAACTAAATTTAAATTTTGCATCCCATTAATATATACTCTGAATTAACATTTTTATAAAACCTGAAATTATCGTGTAAATAGAATAATTGCATTATTTTATTATAACATTTAATTAAATGTAAACGTTTAAAATATTCTATGCACAAGAAAAGAACATGACTGCTTTTTTTTTGTTTTTCCCCCCATGGTAAGTATATGTTTAATTTTATAAGAAACTTTCAAAATCTTTTCCAAAGTGGCTATACTAATTTTTACATCAGTTTTTTTAACTGAGGTATAGTTGATTTACAATGTGTTAATTTCTGCAATGTTCTGATAATTTCAGCAAAATGATTCAGTTATACATTCTTTTTTTATTCTTTTCCATTATGGTTTATCATAGGAGACTGAATATAGGTCCCTGTGCTGTACAATAGGATCTTGTTTATCCATTCTATCTATAAAAGCTTACATCTGCTAACTTCAAGCTCCCATTCCATCCCTCGCCTAGCCACGTCGCCACCAGTCCGAAGAACATGACTGCTTTGTAACAGACACATCTGCTCACCTGATCATAACCTGGTAAACTGCATATTACCATTTCTTCCTTCAGATGAAGACACAGAAGTCAACCTGCCCAAAGTCACAAGTCTCAGAACAGTTTGAACCTCCCCCTAGTCTCTGCCTCCAATCATTGATGCCACCTCCCTGTGCTAAGCCAGATCCCTCAATGATAATACCCCCAAATTTTGAAGAAAGACCTTGCCCATCTCAAAGCTATAGCTGCAAGCTCCATCTTCACCCCAAGCCACTCTCCTGCCCTTATCCAAAATCTGCGCCTTTACCATTACAGAGCCTCCAGAAGGTGGTTCGGACAGTAAAGAACCTGCCTGCAACACAGGAGACCCGGGTTTGATCCCTGGGTTGGGAAGATCCCCTGGCGAAGGGAATGGCAACCCACTCCGGTATTCTTGCCTGGAGAATTCCATGGACAGAGAAGTCTGGCAGTCTACACAGTCCATCGGGTCGCGAAGAATTGGACACAACTGAGTGACTAACACTTTCACTTCTTTTTTTTTTTTTTAACCATTACAATTGAACTCTTTAGCATAAGCAAACCACGTCCTGCTGACCCTTTTGATTCCATGGCAAAGGCAGAGGCCTGCCCGGATCCACATCCATGATGGCTGCATCTGCAGGAGGGGAGCACCCAGCCCCTTCACTTCCAGTACCTCCATCAACCTCTCCCCACCTGCAGGGCCCTGGCTGGCTCCCTTCACCGGCCCCTGCCTCCCTTTATCTGAGATGGGACCAAACAGGGGGATTCCCCACTGAGGATATTTAGCAAATACATCTGCAAAAGGCATCAAAGCATGTTAATAAACGCTTAACGTGTGTTTGTCGAGTGCCAACCCAAGATGTTAGTGTAGCACAGAGCACAGAACGTGAAAGAACTTCGCCGACGTCCCAGCCCACGTCATCCAGGGCACCTCGGTACCTGCAGGCAATCCTAGTCTTCACCTGCCAGGACCTGACAGTCCATGTCTGAAGAACCACTCTGGCCACCTCTCTGGTCCCTCTGGGACCCTGTGAGAGACCTGAAGTGCCGGATATCTAACCCTCCACCCCACCTGCGCAGGCCTCCACGCAGGAGCTTGGAGAAATCAGTGGATGAGTAGCACAGCAACCTCACAGGTCAGCCTCAGTTACTGGAAGCGCTTTCTGCACTGTTTTTCAGAGCTCTGCAAAAATTGAGCCCTGGTTACCCACAGCAAGAGCCCACCCAGCAGCCAATCATTGTCCCATTCCCTCCCCATACCTACTGCCATGACCCCCCAACCCCCCTCTAGCCATCTCCCTGTCTTGGGGTGCCCTTCTGGGGGACCCCGACTCACACAGGGCCTGACTCAGCAAAATGTCTTCAGAGACCCAAGTGTGCCAAATAATTTCCCCTGGGGACCTGTTATAATTAATAAGACTGACAGCACATTATTAGCACATCTGTTTTTTAATGCAGGATAAATATTCTTAGAAAGCAAGGTTTTCTGAAGCTCCTCAGACAAGGCCCTTTCAGTTCCATTCTCACTGCTTCTTCATACCCTTCCTTCATCACCCTTTCTTTGCAACGGCAGACCAACTGACCACAAATGAACGAGGGCTAAAATAATCAAGGTTCGTGATTCCTAATATATTTTTATATCCTGCTGTTGCCTCTTTAGCAGAGACCTCACTATGGTCAGCCAATCATCCCTCCCACAGAACCTGTAAAAAAAAAAAGCCCTTCAAACAGCAGGCCCAGTGCTTCCCTGCGGGGTCAAACATCACAGATTTAACTAATACGCCACCATCACCATCATACACTGTTACACAGCACTTACTATCCACCAAGTGTCCTGAACACTTCATGTATCTTAACTTGTTCATCCCACAAAGCAGCCATTATTATGAAGAGACTGGGTCTAAAGTCCCACAGGAAACAAAGCTGAGATTGAAACCCAGGCCACCTTACCTCCGGGCCCCGATTCTAAGAGAAAAGGCAGACTTCCAAACAGCGTCCAGCCGGTGCTGGTGGCATCCTCAGGTCTGGAGTCAGCCCCAGGTGAGAAGCCCTTGAATAACTGGGGTGGAGGCCGGCCCACGAACAAGCCACAGGTGAAACGTTTTCATGCCCTCCTCCGGGGGATCTTCCTAACCCAGGGATCGAACCCACATCTCT
Organism: Bos grunniens; assembly: GCF_055505025.1. Lineage (NCBI taxonomy): Eukaryota > Metazoa > Chordata > Mammalia > Artiodactyla > Bovidae > Bos > Bos grunniens. The sequence goes on from NC_141168.1 coordinate 15,848,078, forward strand.
TAAGTCTCTGGCATTGGCAGGCAGGTTCTTCATCACTAGCACCACCTGGGCAGCCCCAAACTGTATGGGGACAGTAAATAATGTAATATCCCATAAATATTCTACTGGATCCCACAGATGCCGTGGCGGGGGCAGGGGCAGGGGCATCACTTAATCCAGAAAAATCTCTCTGAAATCCCCCCTTCGCTGGAATTTAACAGGTGAAGAAATCGACATCAGCGTCCCAGCTGAACTTAATATGGGATATTCCAGCATCCCTCTCGGTCTCGTGAGATGCTGACCCTTTTCTCCCAATTCTCTACCGACCTCTGACCTCCATCACTCAGCTTCCCTCCAGGGCCCCCTTCCCACCCCCCACCCCCACGCCCAGAGCTCAGTGCCACTCCTGCTTCCTGCTTGGGGCCCAGCTGGCACAAAGGATGCCACTTTCGTTGTCTCTGGCTAACGAGAAAAGAACAGAGGCGGCCTCCGTGGGTAAATAATGCATTCACGCGTGGCCAGCTGTTCAAACAAAGGTTTTCTCAGTGGTTCAAACACAAACCGGCAGCAGGATGGAGTCTCTGCGGGGCACACTGCAGCCTGAACTCGGAGTCTAAGCTGAGGCCGCCAGGACCATGCGCATTCATCCACAGCAATTTTGTTTTAGCCAAAAACATCATCCATCACGTTAAATTAATGATGGTAGTTTGAATTTTATTGATTTTGTCATTTGATTGGTTTTTAATGCGTAAATCTCTTTAAGGTTTATGGGTATATAAGTACTAAGGGTTTATACCTCGCCTTTTTTATATTTAAATAAAATTATAATAAAAATGGGCTTCCCAGGTGGTGCTAGTGGTAAAGGACCTGCCTGCCAATGCAGGAGACATAAGAGATGCAGGTTCAACCCCTGGGTTGGGAAGATCCCTTGGAGGAGGGCATGGCAACCCACTCCAGTATTCTTGCCTGGAGAATCCCATGGACAGAGGAGCCCAGTGGGCTGCAGTCCATGGGGTCGCAAAGAATCAGATACAATCGAACATGCACACACAACAACAACAACAAAAATAATTGAAGTCAACTCTGGGGGTCCATGAGAATTTTTCCTTTTAAATACCACTCTACTCATACATGGGCCTTTTCCTCAGATGTGAATGCCCCTTGGGGGTTTTTGGTTTGTTTTTATCTTTTTAAGCATGGGAAAACATTTTTTTTTTCAATTTTAAGGGCTAACTGCCATTCATAGATATTACAAAATATCAGCTATATCCCCCCTGTTGTACAATACATTCATGAACCTACCTTAAACCCAGAAGTTTGTGACCCCCTCCACTCACCCACCCACACACTGGTAAATATTGGTTTGTTCTACCTGTGAGTCTGTTTCTTTTGCATTTTATTCAGTAGTTTGTTTTATTTTTAAGATTCCACATATAAGCAATACCACACAGTACTTGTCTTTATCTGTCTGACTTGTTTCACTCAGCATAACACCCTCCAGTGAATATACCTTGTTAAGGTTAATCTCTGTATTCCCCCCGGAATCTCACTTCTAGCAGAATGCTCAATGGAGTTTGCAATTGATTGGGTCACTGAACTTTGCCCCTCATTCACCTGATTCCACTTCAATGTCCCGACAGTTTCTCGTCCCTTTCTCTTCATTCTCCAGACTATACCCCACCAAGTTTTCAAATTTCCAGAATGCCTTCTCATCAAAGGAAAATCGGGAATCCTACGCCTGTCATTCATGCATGACTGCACACAACCAGATAATTCTAAGTGTACTTTTCACTTCTCCCTACAATAACCCTAACCCAGCTTTTCTGCTCACACCTCCCATTACATAACACCAAAGCGTACTCTGCCTTCCTCCCAGCCCACTCAGCTCCTTCCCGGGACCTGCCTAGTACACAAGTTACACACACACCAAGCTTCCCTTTTCCTCTCTGCAGCAGCACCCACTCTGTCTGAACCACCCATTTTGGCCTTCTAAAGTAACCACATGTTCCACAAGACTCCCCAAGCTAATAAGCTTTTGGAGGACAAGGAAAAGATCTCACTACACTCTTTAATCCCTTAATTTGGCCTGAATTCCCCACTAAAAGCCGAGTCTTTACTAACAGCTTATGTGCAGTAGGTTATTTGGGATGGATCCCAGGAGCGGGAGTGAGGAACTAGGGGAGAGAGAAACACAGCAGGGGAGAGAGCCAACGCAAATGTGTGTGAATGAGTGGCCGCTGTTGGGTCCCTGCATGGCTCACTCCATCGCACTGGACCCTCTGAGGATGAACAGAATATGGCTCAGACTCCCCCACCCATAGGACAAAGAAGGAAGCAATTCACCACCAGCTCCCGCCCCTCACTGGTAAGGGTTAACCCAGAGATGTTGACTCCTTCACACTCCAATGGGCCTTCCAGTGATGGTCCCCAGAAACCCATGGGTAGAAAGGAACAGCTATGTGGTACAACTGAAGCAAGATGCTGTCCTATGACATTCTGGGAGGCTCCTTGCCCAGCAATGGCTGGAGTAAAAGATGGGTTGAGAAGGATGTAAGGCAGGACACAGAGATGTCTGATACAGCTCATCGGCACCTAGTGCAAGGCTATACTTAACATAGATGTGCCGTCCTTAATGGTGTTAAGTTCAGTCGCTCAGTCGTGTCCAACTATTTGTGACCCCATGGACTGCAGCACGCAAGGATTCCCTGTCCATCACCACCTCTCAGAGCTTGTTCAAACTCATGTTCATCGAGTCGGCGATGCCATCCAACCATCTTATCCTCTGTTGTCCCCTTCTCCTCCTTGCCTTTAATCTTTCCCAGCATTTGGGTCTTTTCCAGTGAGTCACCTTAATGGTGAAATCAACTCAAACACTTCCTCCTTGAGGACCTTGCCCACCAATCAGTGATATCCTGTGGTCATCCACTTTCAGCCCTGAAAAATTCAAGGCTTCCTCTTTATATCAATTATAAACGCTCTTTGATCCCCATACTAAAATGGCGTTAACTGTGAAAACAGCAAGACAATACAATCATTAGATTTTTACATAACATTTCTGAACAATTATCTAAATAACCTTCTCCCCCTGCCTGAGGAGGCACAGTTAGCATACCCAGATATCAAAGGTTATCCAGCTCAAATGGTGGTTAAGCAGATAGCAAATAAAATGGTCTCTTCAATTCCACAAACATTTGCTGAGTCCTCATCATTTGCAATCTACCATTGCAGGTGCCGGGGCTTCCCTGGTAGCTCAGCAGTAAAGAATCTGCCGGTGCAGGACACACAGGTTTGATCCCTGCGTCAGGAAGGTACCCTGGAGAAGGAAATGGCAACCCACTCCAGTATTCTTGACTGGAGAATCCCATGGACAGAGGCACCTGGCAGGCTACAGTCCATCGGGTCGCAAAGAGTCGGACACGATTGAGCGACTACACAACAGCAACATTGTAGGTGCCAAAGAGATGAAATGAGTATGCCATGGTCCCTGGCCTTGGGAGGCTTACCCTCAAACTGAAGATGGTCCGATTCATCAACAAGGTAGACAACAGGAGGCGCCCCCAGGAAACAGATGCACTGGATTCAGAGGGAGGGGGCTCCCATTCCGATGAGGGGACTGGGAATGGCTTCCTGCAGAAGAAGATGTTGAGATGGGCACTGACTGGTTGTTCCACCTGGAAGGATGCTCCCAGAGAGAAGCATGAGAATAGGAAGAAGAAGACGGACTCCGCAGACTCGTTTGGCTGGGCAGTGCCCTTGCCTGAGCCCTCCTATGCCCTTCTAGTCCAATGGCTATCAAGTCTCCTAGTTTTCATGCTGTGTTATGTGGAGTCCCAGGAACTTGGGAACAGATGGACAGCAATCTGATGGGATGGACAGGACAGAGCCCGGGACTCAGAGGTCCCCTTCCCACTTCAACTAGAGCAGCTGAGTTAGAACAACATGAGCTCCATGGTTAAACAAGCATTTGGAAAGTAAAAACTTCTTTTGGAGTGGGAAGCACCAGTGTAGGAGGCAGGGACCCACTTGATATCACCAACCAGCCACAGGAGCAGGGCCTGGGGCCTCAAGGGACCTCAGTTTACTCACCCCCCACCTCAGCACTTCTTGAAATGTCTCCAGCTATTCTGCCATCACAGTATTGTTGGACAGTTTCAGAGGAAACTGCTTCACCCTTGGAGGCCTGGTAGGGTATGCACTGATAGCCAGTGATCTGCCTCAGACTGAAATGCAGAGCAAGCTCCCAAGTCACCATATATGTCACCTCCTTTTCCTTCTCTTCCCCAGAAGAGGCTCGAGCAGTAAGATTAATGAAATGTACTTTCTTGGCAAAAGTCATTTATCACTCAGGCCAAGTGGATGAGTGGGTACCTGCAGAATGGAATTTGCAGGATTTTGAGGGGCGTCCTTACTTCTCTGATAAACAAGAGGAAGACCTTTGATGTTACCTCCCTGGAGCTCCTAGGGAGTCTCCATGAAAACTGGAAACCGTGGAGAGAGGTTCTTGCTAAAAGGGTAGGAACAGAGAGCAGGAAAGAGGAGAGATAACTGATACCTTGACCTGGAACAATTAGTAGATTTTTACATTATAATCTAGTAACAGGACGGACTTAGTGAGGTGATTTCTGAAGATAAATTGCTTTGAGGCAAATAAATCTTCCAGAATAGAATGAGCCCAAAAATCAGATGAAAACATCCTGCATGAGTTAATTCATCCTGATGACCTACTACACACATGGGCAAAAAGGAAAGATCAAATACCAATAAATGCCAGGAAAAAACAATTATTGACTTTGTAAATTATGCATCCTTAATACTTCTAATCTAAAGACTAATGTTTCTGGCTTTGTCATGAAATGCCAAAATTGTTAACTTCATTCAACTACTTCTATAAATTAGTATACACACTTTAGCTTACTGATGGATGTAATCAGAATGAAAATATTGATATAAGCAAACACTCATTGCTGGCAACAGAAAAATAAATAGAAACACAGTCCATGACAGCAGTCATTTGTCCTACTCTTTTTTTCTCCCAGGAAAAAGTTATTATAAAGTAAGATGATGGAGAGCTGTTTAGGTTCTGACCTTTTCTCCTTCTCTTTATATTTTTTAATCCAGAATTAACATCAGAAAATACCCTGAACCTTTCAACATTTGTCTTCTGAGATTCTATGCAAGCTGGCTTCTCCACACCTGAGGTGAGAAGAAGCAATTCGTATTTGAGGAACGTTCCCTAGGCGAAGGAATTGTGAGCAAAGACACTATTTTTGAGGCAATCCTGTATAACATAAATGGAAAATTAATGTATTAGATAAACAGAGGATGGCAGATGCCATATTCTTCAAGTCGTAGGCAGCTTCATGTGCCTGTCTTACTCAGCAAAGCACCATAGACAGGGTGCCTCAAACAACAGACACGTATTTTCTCCAAGTTCTGGAGGGTAGAAAGTCCGGGATTGAAGTCCCACAGGGTTCAATTTCTGGTGGGCTTTCCTTCCCCACTTGCAGGCAGCCACCTTCTCACTAGGTCTTCACATGGCCTGTCTTCCCTGTGTGCACATGGACCCAGAGCCAGTGAGGTTTCGATATCTCTTCTCATGAGGACACTAATCCTTTTGGATCAGGGTCCCACCCTTACAATCTCATTTAACCAGAAGTACTTCCTTACCACAAAGATAGTTATACTAGGGGTTAGGGCTCCCATATATGAACTGAGTGGAACAGGGGAGATCATATACATTCAGTCATAAAAATACCTATGGAGAAATTTGCTATTCTCTGGAACTTAGGTAAATTATTTACTCAGTCAGTTCAGTTCAGTCACTCAGTTGTGTCCGACTCTTTGTGACCCCATGGACGGCAGCACACTAGGCCTCCCTGTCCATCACCAATTCCCAGAGCTTACTCAAACTCACGTCCATCAAGTCAGTGATGCCATCCAACCATCTCATCCTCTGTTGGCCCCTTCTCCTCCTGCCTTCAATTTTTCCCAGCATCAGGGTCTTTTCCAATGAGTCAGTTCTTTGCATCAAGTGGCCAAAGTATTGGAGTTTCAGCTTCAGCATCAGTCCTTCTGATGAATATTCAGGACTGATTTCTTTGAGGTTAGGAATGACTGGTTAGATCTCCTTGCAGTCTCTCAAGAGTCTTCTCCAACACCACAGTTCAAAAGCATCAACTCTTTGGCACTCAGCTTTCTTTATAGTCCAATTCTCACATCCATATCTGACTACTGGAAAAGCCATAGCTTTGACTAGATGAACCTTTGTTGGCAAAGTAATGTCTCTGCTTTTTAATATGCTGTCTAGGTTGGTCATAGCTTTTCTTCCAAGGAGCAAGCGTCTTTTAATTTCATGGCTTCTGTCACCATCTGTAGTGATTTTGGAGCCCCCAGAAATAAAGTCTGTCATTGTTTCCATTGTTTCCCCATCTATTTGCCATGAAGTGATGGGACTAGATGCCGGATGATTCACTCAGTCAGTCAATATTTATTCCTACTATGTGCCAGGCATTTCCTTCATGTCAAAAGGAAAAGAGGAAAAGGAGAAGGAAGAGAAAGAGGGAACAGACATTCATGTCGTAACAATGCCTGCCTCGCTTCTTTAGATCTTCAGTTTTGCATATTCACCTTTAAAGTGAGCTTACTAACTCTCAAAATGCTGTTTCTACATGTTAAGTATGATGCCTCAGGAGGAAGTAGTATAATTCAAATCACTATTTGTGTGTTCTTCCCAAGTTTTGATGCAACTGTATATTCTGAATTGTATCACTGAATTCCACTACTCATTTATACAAAAAAGTTCTTTCTTCAGTCAGTTCTTAATTCTGTAAGCCCTTGGGGACCTAGACCTTGCCCTGTTCCAATGAAATTCACAGCTACGTAGTGTCTGATACACAGGGACATTCATACAATTGTTGAATGAATAAAGACACAATGACCTCACTCAAAAGTTTAAAACATTGTTTTAATACGATTGTTAAAGAAATAAGCTCCTAAAATTCAATCCTGATCTTTCCTACCATGTGTCTTCTTTTTCCTATAAATTAGCTTTCAAAAACAATGCAGAATTTTGTCTTTTAATCAATAGAACAGAGGTTTTGTCAAATCCTATTTGATTTTTTCTTAGGAGTCAATGTTTTGATTCCTGTGCTGGAATCATCAAAATCCATAGGGCCCAAGTGAACATCATCATCCCAACTCGGGTCAAGTTACTACCATCAACGTAGGTCTTACCTTTCATTCAACAATTATTTATGAAGCTCCTACAATTTGCCAAGCACTGAACTAGACACACAGTGACATAATGGTGTGAAACAGATAAGAAACAGACACAGTCACAGTCCCTGCCCTTATGATGCTCACACTTTAGTGAAGGAAACTATCACAATAATAAATGCATAATTACTAGCTGGATTAAGGGTACTGAAGGACAGGAATCCAGGTCTATAAAACCTGAGAACAGAAAGTCAGGTAAGAATTCAAAGGCCTTGTCCTTACCAATAATGCACAATTTCAGGGGTCACACTCTTTGTACACCACCTCCTGAGTTTCCAGTTTACTGCTTCTAGTGACCCATCTCCAAAAATCCTTTGATCCCACCAGGACTTACAATCCATCCATCCCATCACTTTTTCACTGTCCCTCATCTGTTCCTGTCCTTTCTCTCTACATTTTCCAGTTTGGATGCCACAGCCAATCATTCCTGTACTCTCCATCTCTAAGACCCACTTTCACTTCTTCATATGCTATTTTAGCAAACTCTTGATTAACTCTAACTCTTTGCCAGGACTTCCCTGGTGTTCCAGTGGTTAAGAATCTGCCTTGCAAAGCAGAGGATGCAGGTTCAATCCCTGGTCAGGAAACTAAGACCCCATATGCTGAGGAGCAACTAAGCCTGTGCAACGCAGATCCCATGTGCCACAATTGATGTGGCCAAATAAATAAATATTAAAAAAAAAAACAAAACTCTTTGCTTTCTCGAGTTTGCCCACACAGCAAAACACCCTAGAGAAAAACACACAATCATGCCACATGAGTCTCACATTAAATATGAGACCACAAGCCTCAACTGAACCCTTAAGGCTGCTTGCAAAGATATCATATTTCCAAGTCCACCCCTTCATCACTTGCTCCCCATCCTCACAGGTGATGATCTTGCATCCTGTACCACTGAGATTTGAAGCAATTGATAGAATTTCCACTAACTCCCATGACCGCATCTGTCTACCTACCAGCACGTGCCTAACTACCACACATTCTGCCTCGCCTCCCGTTACTATAAATGAGCTGCTCACACACCTGTCTGATGCACACCTGTGCACTAGATCCCATCCCTGGGTGCCTAGTTAATGATATCACTGTAAGGATCCACCCCCCCAACATCGGTAAATTTCCCTTCCCTATTGGACCATTCCCATCATCATGCAAATCTGCTGTTCTTTCTCCCCCCTTTAAACATCCCTCTCCCAGGGCCACTTCTCACTCCAACTAATCTTCCATTTCTCTACCACCTTTATGACAAACCATCTTTGAGAAGTTCTTTATACTCAAGGTCTCCAATATCTCCTCTTCTATCCTCTTGTGAACCTAGCCCAACTGGACTTCTGCTATTCTACCAAAACAACCACCAAGGACCTCCAAATGGTCAAACCCAGTGGACAAATCTAATTCTTCATTTCATTTGCTCAACCAGCAATTTGTGACACAGACTGCTTCCTTCTCCTGGAAACACTTTCTTTCACTTAATTTCCACTGACCACTCCTCCTTGGTTTTCTTTCTCCTGGACCTCTTTACAGTGCAGTGCCCCAAGCCTCAGTGTTTAATCTTCTCTCACCCACTCCCTTGCGGTCTCATCTAATAGTTTTAAACAACTAGTCTATGCCAACAACTCGGAGAAGGCAATGGCAACCCACTCCAGTACTCTTGCCTGGAAAATCTCATGGACGGAGGAGCCTGGTAGGCTGCAGTCCACAGGGTCGTGAAGAGTCAGACATGACTGAGCGACTTCACTTTCACTTTTCCCTTTCATGCATTGGAGAAGGAAATGGCAACCCACTCCAGCACTCTTGCCTGGAGAATCCCAGGGACGTAGGAGCCTGGTGGACTGCCGTCTATGGGGTCGCACAGAGTCGGACACGACTGAAGCGACTTAGCAGCAGCAGCAGCAGCATGCCAACAACTCTCGTTTATATCCCCAGTCCAGATCACTCTGCTGACCTCCAGACACATATATCCACTGCCTCCTCTGCAATGTTTACCAGACATCTCCAACTTAATACACCCCAAACCAAAGCCCTTATCTCCCCAAAGTCTGCTGGATCATTGAGGTCTCCATCTTGGTTGACAGCAACTCCATCCCTGGTCAACCAAAAACTTTGGAGCCTTCCCTGAGTCCTCTCTTTCTCTCACATCCAATCCATAAGTAATCCTCTTCACTCTACCTTTAAAATATCTCCAGAATCCACTTTTCACCACTTCCTCTGCTAACACTCTGCCCCAAGCCACCATCACCTGTCTGTGCTGTGAACTGCCTCCTAACTGATCTCCTTGCTTCTGTCGTTGTCCCCCTACAATCTACTGTCAGCACAGCAACCAGAATGACCCCAGTGACTGTGACCCCTCCTCAGAGTGGAAGCAAAGACCTAACGATGGCCCTACATGAATACACCTCCTACTGCTCTGCCCCTCCCTCACTCACTCACTCTACTCTGCTGGCCTCTGGCTATTTCTCAGGCAGGCCAGGCATATGCCAGCCTTAGCGATTTAACATGGCTGCTTCCTCACTCTTCCTCCTCTTTCCCCAAAATCTATATGTCTTGGTCCTTTATCTCCTTCAATGTCATCTATTTGGTGAGTCCTTGCCTGTCCCGCCTCCTTGAAATCCCAAGCCAGTGCCCTCCTCCACATTCCCTATGCTCCCTACCTTGTTCCATTTTTTCCCCCAAACACTCATCAGCTTCAAACACAACATCAGTGCTGTTGTTGTTCAGCTGTTAAGTTGTGTCTGACTCTTTGCAACACCATGGACTTCAACACACCAGACTTCCCTATCCTTCACTATCTCCTGGAGTTTGCTCAAACTCACAATATTATCATTTACTTATCCTGATGACTGTCTCCCTGCTAGAATGTAGACTCAGCCATGGCAGGTATCTTGTTTCTTTTTTACTCCTCTATCTCAGGTGCTTAGACCAGTGCCAGGCACATTGTCAGTGCCCAGTGATATATTAATATGCTGAGTGAATACATGAAACAAGAGGCAGAGACGCGCTCACTCAATGGCCACAAGTGAAATACCCAAGGCTTATCCAGGCATGAAGAGGGTGATGAGTACAAGGACCACTGTGTTCCCATTAATGGGTTGGCATTTATTAGAGTATTTACACATATAGTTTCATCAAAGTATCTGGTAGTTACTTCGGAAAGTGGCCTGAGGCCAAAAGAAGGCTTGAGACACCTGGTAATTGCAGAGAGTTTAAGAATTTCTAAAACTTTCTTATGACCTATCACGTGTGCATGCCCAGTCGCTCAGTCACGTCTCACTCTATGCCACCCCCACAGACTGTAGCCCACCAGGCTCCTCTGTCCAAGGGATTCTCCAGGCAGGAATACTGGAGTGGGTTGCCATTTCCTCCTCCAGGGTATTTTCCCTACCCGAGGATCAAACGTGCATTCCCTATATCTCCCTGCATTGGCAGGTGGATTCTTTACCACTGATCCACCTGGGAACTTACTCCAAAGAGTAAAAGACTATGAACTTCTCTTCCTAGGGAAAATAAAGAGTCGGCATGACCTATCAAAGCCCTAAATGCCTTTAAAGTGTTAAGTTTCAGCTTTAAAAGTCATGTACATTTTGTGCTCTTCTCTGTAATATATCCATTTAAGTATAAAAATAATGCTAAATTATTTAATAGTTTAATTACTTGATTTTCCAAATAATCATAGAGTAAAATTCACAAATGACACAGGGGTGCCATGTTTTTCCTGGGCATCACATCCTCCTAGGAAGTATAGGAACCCCACTTTGAGAATCACAGGACACTTCGGAACTACCAAACAGCAACCAGGAGGGTTGCAAAGCTGAATGGAAGCACAAAAACAAACGCATATTTCACAGTTTTGCCTTGTTGAACCCTAACTGACCCTTCTTAAAGGTCCTATTGAGAAGCTCTTTTGAGTTAAACAGACTCTATAAATTTCTGTCTTTGCTTTCACAGTCTTCTAACGACCACATACTTTGTTTCAGAGCTATTTGAGAAGCTGCATGTCCCATTTTATGTTTTCCCTCTAACATCCTTTAGCATTCTAACTTGGAAGAGGTCATTACAACTGATGAGGGAAATTAAGGAGGAGAATAATTTTAATGAAAATGACATTAACATGCATTTCCATTTGTGGCTAAGTAAAGCAAAAGAAATAAAATGTTCCATCTTTCAGATTACAATCTTGGGATGGAGGCTGAGTTCAGACACTACAGCTCAGCCAGCTAGCCCTTCCCTGGCTGCATTCTGATTTCTACTCCTCTCCCCTCTTTTTCTCCTCCATTCCTCCTCCGTCAGGCCCTAACATCTAGACAAAAGCCCACAAAGGGCTTAAGTCATACCTACTGTAATGGATTTAAGTCCGGCTTCTGACTCTTTTCCCCAGTGCTCAGATGGTAAAGAATCTACCTGCGATGTAGGAGACCCAGGTTTGATTCCTGGGTTTGATCCCCTGGAGAAGGGAATGGCTACATTCTCCAGTGTTGGTGCCTGGAGAATCCCATGGTCAGAGGAGCTGACAGACTATAATCCGTGGGGTCTCAAACAGTAGGACACGACCCAGCAACCGACGCTTTCACTTTCTGACTTTTTCAGTGCAACTGTCCTTTAAGTTCATGAAGAGTTCTGACTTTCAGCCCATGTTATTATAAGCCGAATTGTGTCCTCTCAAATTTACGTGTTACAGTCCTAACCACAGGTACGTCAGCAGGCCCGGGGCTGGGGCGGGCCCTAATCCAATATGGCGGACACCACTGGACGAAGAGGAGCCTAGGACACCGGCCCCGAGAGGGCGGACCGTGTGAAGACACAGGGCAGAGGTGGCCATCTACGAGCCAAGGAGCGAGACCAGAGAGCTGGTTCTTTGATCTCAGCGTTCTAGCCTCCAGAATCGCGAGAAAATAAACTTCTGTTGTCACACTACCCAGTCTACTTTCCCAAAGCAGCCCCGGCAAACACAACCCATTAATACTGAATAATAGATGCAACTCAGTAATGATGAAAGCAAGGGTAAAAGAAGGAGTGGAGATAATTATGATGGTGCTCAGATGGCAGAAATAGGGCAACGGACAGAGGAAAAATAAAACTCTGGAAATCTGAGTGTGTCTTCAGACTTAGAAAAGACCTTGGCTTTGTTAAACAGCATTCTTCCCCGACACCCACCAATACATCTGTGCCTCTGCAAAGGACCTTTACCTCTTTCGCGGGCAGTGGAAGGCGTTCCTGAGCCCCACTGGAGGCCGAGGTGCAAAGAATATGGGCTGTGCAATGAAGGCCCCTTTGTCCCCACAGTGGGAACCAAGACAGCCCATTTCCTGTGAGCCTCCAGGTAAGAAGACAAAGGCTATGCCACCTGCCCAGATGCTCTTCCTGCATCTCAGGAGGCTGGGGGAACATGAATTCTGTTTGTTTTACACTGAAATCTGGTCAATATCTGACCTCACTCAGATTCAACTAAAACACAGGTAGCAAGAGCTTGAAAAATGCATGAATATGCTCCCAGTTGTGCATTGCAGGGGGCGGGGATGGATGGAAAGAAACAAAGACAATTGTTTCTAGTCTGATACCCAGATGAGGAAGACTCTCTTCTCTCAACAGTGATTATGCAGACAACCTGTGAAGGATCTGAATCCAATCACCCCTTTTTCCTTGGCTATGATGAGGTTTACAAGGGAAAATCCATAATTCCAGCACTAATACAGTTAGTAAAATCTGCCAATAAATCTTCAAAGGAAATCTGTCAGCAATGCTGTTATTAAATAAACGGAACAACATATTGCACGGTACAAATTCAAACAACACACCTCATTACTGCATGAATTCAGATTTCTTCCAAGTCAAATTCTGTCCCCTGAAGCTGCATGAAAGCCAACACCACTAAGCCTCCATTCGAGCCCAGCGCTGAAAGTTCACTCAGTCATTCAACCAACATTCAGAGAAAGCCTACTACATACTGGGCAGGGTGACAGAAATGGAGATAGACAGAGGAGATACAGTCCCTGCCTTCAAAGAATTCATTATCAGGTAAGGTAGACAGACGAATCAATAGATTATAATGTGTAGATGCCACACTAGCGCCAAAGCGAAAGAAAGGTGGGAACTGAACAAAAGGTGATCCTTGCATTCAGGTTTCTGGAGGCGGCTGATTCGTGACTTCGGAGACAAGAGGGTGAAAACTACAGAGCACGCTGGTTGGAATGCTTTATCGTCGCAACCCCGTCTGGCCAGCTACGTCCACCACCCGCTGCTCCTCTCTTTCCTGCCCCCAGGATCCATGCCACGTGATTCAGCAGGTCTAGACTGGTCACTGCCTTCCCAAGTCCACAGAAAAGATGAGCTGGCACCACCTGGGGAGTGATCATTTTTTTTCCTCTCTCCATTTGAAAGAAAACTAGGTAGCGGGGGAACGACAAATATAACACAGAGGAAACTCACAAACGGCACGAAGGCTATTCTGGGCATCTTTTGGCTCCTGGATTTAGCGGTCCCTGGGGATAGAAGTAAAGGTGGCGGGCTGTGATGGACAGAGTTCCAGATGGAGACTCCAGAGTCCTGGCTCCACCTACTTCACTGGACACATTTTCTATAATGCCATCAGCTTTAACTTTCTCTTCTGTAAAATGGGGTCATACCACCTACCCTGCCTACCGCCCAGAAAGCTCAGAAAATCAAAGGAACTGTGATAAGTAGAAATGTTCTTAAGCCTGTAAAACACTGTACAAATAGAAGAGAGGGTTATAATTAACCTAGCCACAAAGCTGCCTTAGGGCTTGATTAAAATACACTGTACCTCTCTGGATCGACAAAGTGTGAAGATGGTTAAAAAATAGGGATAGCTACTCCTAAACAGAGACAGTTGGTGTGTGGGCAAACCCCCATCAGCTTTTTCCATGCCAGGAACCCTGCATATGCTTAGAAACTAGCACGTTTCTGTTGGCCTTATAGCAGCAGTGTAGGAGAGCTCACAAAATGAAATCTGCAACAGGCAAACACCACTGCCAAACACAACCATCCCAACTCCCAAGAAATGTGTTAACCTCTATCAATGGAATAAAATGTGCCCTGCACTATTAAGTAAAGAAACCCCACTCAGAGGACATAACACATGATAAATGCAAATAGAGCCCTAGCAAAGTAACCATGTTTTGAACACTGAATGTTATGGACTAAATGTTTGTGCCTCTCCCACCCTAAATGCATATACAGCATCCTAACCCCCAATGAGATGGTACTGGGAAGTGATTAGATATGATGGTGGAGCCTTCATGAAAGGGATTAGTGCCCTTATAAAAGAGATCTTGGTACCATGTGAGGACACAGTGAGAAGATGACTGAAGCAGGAAGAAGGCTCTCACCAGACCTCAAAGCTGCCAGTGCCTCGATCTTGGACTTCCAGCCTCTAGAACTGTGAAAAATACATGCCTGCTGGGTAAGTCATCCCGTCCACGGTATGGCTGCTACAGCAGCCCAAAGGGACTAAGACACTGACCTGTATACATTTCAAAGACTATGAGAAAAAAACCCTTTTAATAAGAAAAGACTTTCAAACACTGAAACAATTTCTTCAACCTGACAAATGATTCCCTAAAACAGTACTTTTTCTATCTGATTACAGTAAATTTTCCAATACAATGAATGCTTTGTTTGCCTGAACCATTTAATAGTCATGCACACTCTCTAATGAAACTACTAATTACAAAATCTCTGCATTGCAGGCAATAAAAAGGGGTTGCTAACCTCTTCACAGTGCTTTAGCTCTGCCATCAAGCAGCAATTACTCTTCAATGGCCCTTGCTCTTCTTCACTGAGTCTCACCTCAAACATCCCCAAAAAGCCTACTGAAAAACTAAAACTCACTCAGACATACAGGGAGGCACGTGGCACATGTGTGCACATGCACACACACACGTGCAACATGCACACAAATACACACACTCCTACATACACTATCCAGGAACCAGAAGAAGAAAAACAGAGGTGATGACAAGGATGCTAAGGAGACTCTCATATTCTGATTATTCCTTTGCACTGGATGATTCAGAAAGAGTGGGGCTTCAGCTCTGCACGCTGGAAGTATAATTTTTAGTAATACGGTCATTAAAACTCAACTCCACAACAAAAATATTTGATACCTAATAGAGTCGCTGTATCAAAACATGCTAAATATATTTTTATTTCTAGATAGTTGTCTGTCATCCATCAGTCTCTCAAAACAAAACATCAGTCACCACACAAAACAGAAAGAAACACTAAGACATCAAGAGACATGTTTGTTTCAGACTTCTTACCATTACAGCAGCTTCCAAGCCACCAGAACCACCTCAGAGATCTAACACACCCTAGGCCCCAAGTTCTGGGGCTTCCCTGGTGGCTCAGATGGTAAACAATCTGCCTGCAGTGCAGGAGACCCAGGTTGGATCCCTGGGTCAGGAAGACCCCCTGGAGAAGGGAATGGCAACCCACTCCAGTGTTCTTGCCTGGAGAATTCCATGGACAGAGGAGCCTGGTGGGCTACAGTCCATGGGGTCACAAAGAGTCAGACGTGACTGGGTGACTAACACACCCTAGGCCTCAAGCTCCAAGGACATCTCCACCATACCAGGGAAAACACAATTAATAACTTCAACCATTTCCACAAAAGCTCTTAAACAGCAGTGAGGTCCACAGCTAAAGAAATCCATTGCTTACTACCTGAACACAGGCAAAAAGATAGGAAGAGGTAAAAATCTATTATTCTAATTTTTTAAAGTTAAAAGAAAAAACAGAAAGATTGCATGAAACATTTTATTGTAGTTCATTACTTAATTAATCAAGAGTTAGACAACAGGCAACAGATTTGGAGTGATTTTTGCCAAGCCCAGATTAGGTTCAAAAGAGCCAAAATAATTTTTCCCAGATTTGCAGGTTACAGACTTAGAATTTGATGCCTTATCTAATGTTCCAAGGAATGTATCTCAAAGGATTATTTGATAACCTATAAACTAACTAAATCAAGCCTATGGAAATCAATTTTTTCTCCCTTCCAAATATCCATGAAAAGGATCTTGAGGGCACTAAGTCAGAACTTGTCTACTTATAAAGTAGACAGATTATTTAAAGATATGTTTGTTTAAACAAACACAAAATGTACTCGTTCAGTTTACTGTCCTGTAGAGCCCTTTAATGCTTTACCTTTGCAGTTAATATAATTATTCCACTGCTCAAAACACTTTTGGAATGCTTCTTTTGAAATAAGCTTACCAGCCATGCAAGGAAATCAGCTTATTGCCATGCAGTATGCATGCATGCAAATGCAGTCAACCCTCATTTATATCTACAAGAAGAACTTCAGAGTGAATGGTCTAAAAATAATTTCAATTTGGTTGAGCATGCTTATTGTATTTTCATGTTAGAATGTAGATGTTTTGGAACTTCTATAAATTTATGTCAACTGAAATAACAAACCACATAATGATGAGGGAGCTGGGTTAAATCAGGAATATCTAGGAGGCTGACCACTTCTCCTGTACTCCCCACAAAATCTAGCTTATTATCCACTCGAAGCAGGTTTTCAAAGATGCTAGCATCTCTCACACTTTACAAGAAAAAAATTATGTGTGTAAGTGTTTGCACTTAAAGAGAGGACAGACTAAGAGCTTTCAGAGAAAAAATTAATGCTCACTCAAAAGACCCAAAGGACCTTAAAAATGGACCCATCCAGTAATTCCCAACTCAGTCTTTTTAGAGACCACCTAGCCCACTCAAACATAGTAACTTAGCAGTTAGAGAGTTGAGGTCTGAGAATCTGCATGCTGCCCAGCTGATTCTGAGTGCAGCCTGAATTAAGAGGCACCATTTTCTTTTTACAGACAGAAGATGTAAAGCTAAGGGGCCAGTGACCTCAAGTAAATGGCAGAGCTAGAAGAAGGAGCCCATGCTTTGACTCAACCTAGCATGGAGGTTTTTCAACTAAATGACATCAGTAGCTGTGATTAAGGACAATAACAGTTGATACATATGAAATTGAAATTCGCTACAGATCTACAGTAGGGCAAATCAAGCTCCCATGCCCAGTCAAACAGTGGGGCAAATCAAGCTCCCATGCCCAGTCAGGAGTCCAGCACATTACTGAGTGTGGGCACTCTGTGCTGATCTGCCACCGTCTTTGAGGGCCTCCACTTACAGTTCTTTAACAGTAAATTGCTAGCCACATATAAGTCCATTCAGAGGTTGACAATCAATTCAGAATGAATTAATGTATAAACCTTTAAGAAAAAGGAAAAGGGTAGCAGTTTATAAGGATGTTAGGAAAGGATGTATGACCACAAACTACTCATCCCATCTAGTTGTTATTAATAAAATTTCATGTTAGAAATGTATTCCTTTCGCTTAAGACTTCATCTCCATATCTGTAGCACGTTCCTCTGTGAAGGACAAAGCTTGGAACTTGATTGGTCATTTACAACTGATATAATAGTAAAGAACCTACTCAGACGCTTTCCTCAGTTGAAGAGCTATGATAAGAAGGAAGGTAGATTAATGTTTTAATTGATACAAAACAGGATTCTATCAAGGGAGGAAAAGATTCTGAAGGGGGAAACAAAGGTCTCCAAAGACAAATTTCACAGCTGCATCTAATTCCAGTTCAGCTGTGGATGGTATGCTCAAGCTGGCTTTAGCAAAGTTGAAGATTTGTTCCAGGGTATTTTTAAAGAGATTTTTTGTTTATTTTGGTTTTGCTTTTGTAAATAAAGATGACCAGCACTTGGATCAAAGATGGGTTAGTAAAAGAGCAAACGTCATCTGCTCTTGAAAGATAAACAGAAAGCCCAGCAGAAATTTAAAACTGGAGACTCAGATATATGCTTGCCCATAAGGTACTTCTGGCAACAGAGATCATTTTGGCAATTATCTAATACAGAGACCTACATATAATTTATCTTGTTTAATCCATTCTATTATTTTTGCAAGTTTGAAATATGGTCATAGACAACACTCATTATGTGCCAGGAACTGTCCTCAGATCTTTGCTTATATAACCTCACTCAATCCTTATAATCTGGTAGGCTGCAGTCCATGGGGTTGCTAAGAGTCGCACACGACTGAGTGACTTCACTTTCACTTTTCCCTTTCATGCATTGGAGAAGGAAATGGCAACCCACTCCAATGTTCTTGCCTGGAGAATCCCAGGGACGGGGGAGCCTGGTGGGCTGCCATCTATGGGGTCGCACAGAGTCGGACACGACTGAAGCGACTTAGCAGCAGCAGCAGCAATCCTTATAATTACTCTATGAGGTAGGTTAAAAATAAAGTCTCCATCTTACAGATGAGGAAACTGAGATCTAGAAAAGTTAAGCAATTTGCTCTGAGTTACACAGTGAAGTTGGACCTTGGAGATAGTATAACTCTAGGGCCTACACTGTTACTACTCACACTCTAAAAAAGATATTTACAACTGAAGCCTAGATAAACCACTTTACATGTAAAGTATAAAATAGAAGCTTAGATAAACCCATTTTACCTGTTTTTAAATTGGGTTGATATCAAAATTATTTTTTAAACTGTGCTATGACAAACCTGATAAGCTTTAGATTTAAAACTTTAATCTGATGAGCATGATAAGGGTTAGAAGAACATTCTCCATCTGCACTGGGAAAGTTTTTCAATACTAAAAGTTTCAAGTGGCATAGACTCTAACTTCAAGTGAATAAAAGATGCAATAAATTAGAGAGATGCCTCCTCCCGACTGGGAAAAAGTCACAGAGACTCATATTTTTTAGAAGAGCACTGGCAGTAAGGAGCTCTTTGGTAATGTCGATGAATCAGAACAGAAAATCACAAGCAGAAAATTTTGGCAAGTTGACACAAAAGGAACACCTAGCTGTTTAAGAAAACTAATGGTCTAATGGATACATTCTATAAGAAGAAGTATTGCACACATTACTGTGAGATGAGATTTGAAGGAGACAATTGCAAATTTAACACAATGACGATGCTAAATTTTTCAGGACCATGGACAGACTCTCATGGAGCTCCATTGGCCAAAAAGACTCGAGGTGAATTGGTTCTCTTCAATATTGAAATAATAATCAAAAATCTAAGTTAAGCAATCTTTGACAATACTTAAAAATTTGGAGAAAAAAGTAATGGAAAATAATCTTTTATTTCTACAAATCTTGTTATAAACATATATGTAAAAGTCACTCAGTCATGTCTGATTCTTTGCAATCTCATGGAATTCTCCAGGCCAGAATACTACAGTGGGTAGCCTTTCCCTTCTCCAGGGGATCTTCTCAACCCAGGGATCAAACCAAGTTCTCCTGCATTGCAGGCGGATTCTTTACCAACTGAGCTATCAGGGAACAGAAGAATATATAAATTTGTAAAACTCTATTGTACTGCTGATATTGGTAGAAGGATCTTGAATTTATTGTGTTAACCTGGATGTAGATATGTAGATGTAGTTTATATGTTGTCTCAAGACAGGTTTTCATGTTAGAGCTGAAAATGGATACATTAAGTTATTATGTATTTGTGTATTAGTCGCTGAGTCATGTCCAACTCTTTGTGACCCCATGGACTGTAGCCCACCAGGCTTCTCTGTCCATGGAATTCTCCAGGCAAGAATACTGGAGAGGTTAGCCATTTCCTTCTCCATGGGATCTTCCCAACCCAGGGATTGAACCTGGGTCTCCTGCATTGCAGGCACATCCTTTACCATCTGAGCTATCAGGGAAGCCCTAAGATATTATATACATAAGTAAATAATGAAATACTAGCCACTTTAACATATAAATTCTAGAATTTCAATGGCTTAAAACTAAGAAATTTATTTCTTGCTCACTAAAATTCAACTGGCCAACAAGACAAGAAAGACTACTATTTCCAGTCATTCTTCCTGAGGCTTTACCATCTTCATCCTTGAATTTCAATGTAATCCAAATAGTGAGAATCCAAATAGAAATGTAGGAGAAAGTAGGGGATAACACAGGAGGATTTCACAGCACAGACATAGAGGTGAAATTTATCACTTACATCCATATACCATTGGCCAGAACTCAGTCAAATGGCCACACCCAGCTGCAGCGATCTGGTGGGAGGGGAACAGTCTGGCTGTGCACCCACAAGGAAAGAGATAAATCTGATAAACAGTCACTTTATGTTGGATGGGCAACCATTTGACCTACAGTACAACTGAAAGTGTAGCGTAACAAAATATTTAAACTGGAAAACTACTCTCCCCTCAAGTCTGGGGAAATGTCCGTCATAAAGAGCCAGAGCAAGAATCTTGCCAAGAGGCTAATCATGTTGTATAGAATGTAGTTCTGAGTTTCTTCAGCTCTAGATACCAAGTCTGAGGCTGTCAAGGTAAGTGGAGAGATATGGTTTGGTTGCCTAGAGCTACCATCGGCACTTGCACCTCCCTTCACACACCTGGTCTCTCTGATGGATGCCGTGATGAAGGAGAACAAAGCAGGAGAATACACAGGCACATCCCCAGTTCAACCCAGCACTACAAGGCAGTATCCTGGAGTGTAGAGGTTGAATGAATATGGAAAAAAGCAATAGTCCAGGTATGCTCTCACTGTTTACTAGTCAGGCAACAGGTGATAAACCTTTTTGTGTCCAGTGCCTCATATGCAAAATGATGAAAATAATCACATGCCCTACATATTGGTGACGGTTTAGTAAAAAACAAAAGTCCTGATGAAAGGTATATATGAGAGAATAAGCAGCTACTGAAAGAGAGAGGAAAAGTAAGTGACAGACGATTAGGGAGGAGAGCATCCTTTGAATAAACCTATCACTGTGATAGTTGTGACAGAAAGTGGCAATAACCAAATAGAAAAATGTGATACGCTTAGAAATTTCTAAGAGCTTGAAAAAATAAAATCGGTCATGGCATACACCCTGAAAGACATTTTGTGGAAATTCAGAACCTACTTGCTTCCAGATGGAATCAAACATGCTCCCAGCCACAAGCCAGAAGGGTAAAGAAAAAACCAAAAGTTACGTGCAATTTTAGGTAGCAATGAATGACATTTCTCACATGGTTTCCAAATTGGGACCTGATTTCCCCTCTCCTTCTGAGTAGGAGGCAAAGGTGAAATTATACACCACCTGCTCCCCTAACTTGCACCTGTTACTCTTTGTTTCTAGAACTTTTACAGTTTTTCTTAGATTTTTGAGTCTTTACAATCTCCAAAGAAGAAATCAAAGAGACTAATGATATCCATGTGTGTTTTTATGCTAAGTCGCTTCAGTCCTGTCCGACTGTTTGTGACCCCATGGACTGTAGCCCTCCAGGTTCCTAGGTCCATGGGGATTCTCCAGGAAGAATACTGGAGGGGGTTGCCACACCCTCCTCCAGGGGGTCTTCCTGACCCAGGGATTTAACCCATGTCT
Source organism: Bos grunniens (assembly GCF_055505025.1). Classification (NCBI taxonomy): domain Eukaryota; kingdom Metazoa; phylum Chordata; class Mammalia; order Artiodactyla; family Bovidae; genus Bos; species Bos grunniens. The sequence continues at coordinate 15,869,702 of NC_141168.1, forward strand.
ATTACGTCTCCTGCTTTGGGCAGGCAAGTTCTTTACCACTAGCGCCACCTGGGAAGCTCAATATATTCATATCTTCTCAAAAAACATGCAGACATATAATTTGATGTGTTCTTTTTCCCCCAAGAAAGGAAGATTTTGTGACTTAAATTCCTACAGTAATCATAGAAAATATTTGTAGCTGAGAGGTTCCCAGACGTTCTTGGGCTTTGTTTTCCAGAGAAACTTACAATATAATAGACAAAGAAGACTAATTCCACACCACCATAGGTCTTCACTCATTTAATCAGTGGCTCTGAAATGCAGACATAGTGCAGCATTTTTAGCATGACAAGGCAAGAATGTGTCTATTCAGCCTGAAAATAAAGCAGCTTTATCTCAAAAATGACTTGAATGTCATCAGCACCAAAGCACCCTAAGATCCTAATTAAAGTGATGCTATTAAGTGAAAATACTGCAGAAACTGTTCGTTAAAGATCACTACAGCAGCTAGTAGAAGAGGTTCCAGAATGGGTTGTGCCAGCTTTTAAAACTGAAACCTTTTGAACTTTTCAGAATACCATACTTCAAGACACAACACAACACATTTCAATGAACACCTAAGTGCAATATGTCTCAGAGGGTCCAAACCAATCACCAACCAGCTGATGCCTAAAACAGGCTACCCTGACCAGTTCCTTTTTATAAAGCAAAAAGCAAAACCAACATGCATTACCAGAGTGTAGTCCACTCTCCAATCCTGCTTTCTTCAGAGAAAACTTCCATTAAATGCTCAATGCCAACAAGATGCCAACATGCTATAGAAACTCTCTTCTAAGAAGCTTAAAGCTCTTGGCTCAAATTATCTCGCAAGTAGTGTGAGCAAGAAGATAGATAACTTGCATCAAGAAAGATAGTCTCACAGATGCATGTAAATCAGTGAAGTCAGAACACTCTCTCACACCCAGACACAAAAATAAACTCAAAATGGCTTGAAGACTTAAACATAAGACCTGACATCATGAAACTCTTAGAAGAGAACAGAGGCAAAACCTTCTCTGACATAAATTGTACCAGTGTTTTCTTAGGTCAGTCTCCCAAGGCAAAAGAAATAAAACCAAAACTAAACAAATAAGACCTAATCAAACTTATAAGCTTTTGCACAGCAAAGGAAACCATAAAACAAAAAAACAGCCTATAGACTGGAAAAAAAAATATTTGCAAATGATGCAACCCACAAAAGCTTAATTTCCAAAATATACAGATAGTTCATATAACTCAATAACAAAAAAAATCCAATCAAAAAAATGGGCAGAAAATCCAAATAGGCAGTTCTCCAAAGAAGACATACAGACGGGCAACAGGCACATGAAAAGATACTCAACATCATTAATTATTAGAGAAATGAACATTAAAACTACAACAGAGGTATCACCTCACACTGATCAAAATGGTCATCATCAAAAAGCCTACAAATAATAAATGCTGGAGAGAGTATAGAAAAGGGAATCCTCATACACTGTTGTTGAGGATGTAAATTGGTGGAGCCACCATGAGAACAGTGTGGAGTTTCCCTTTAAAAAACTAAAAATAGAGTTACCATATAATCCAGAAATCCCACTCCGAAGCATACATCCAGAAAAGACAAAACGTCTTATTCAAAAAGTTACATGCAGCCCAATGTTCATAGCAGCACTATTTAGTATAGTTAAGACAAGGAAGCAACCTAAGCATGCATTACCAGATGACAGATAAAGAAGATATGGTACGCATAAACAATGGAATATTATTCAGCGATAAAAAAGAATGAAATAATGCCATTTGCAGCAACATGGATGGACCTAGAGATTATCCTACTAAGTGAAGTAAGTCAGACAAGGACAAATACTACATGATATCACTTACATGTGTGTGCTAAGTCACTTCAGTTGTGTCTGACTCCGTGTGACCCTATGGACTATAGCCCACCAGGCTCCTTTGTCCATGGGATTCTCCAGGCAAGAATACTGGAGTGCATTACCATGCCCTCCTCCAGGGGATTTTACCAATCCAGGGATCAAACCCATGTCTTTTCCGCCTCCTGCTTTAGCAGGCTGGTTCTTTACCACTGGCACCACATATCACTGATACGTGAAATTTAAACAATAGTACAAATGAACTTATTTGCAAGACAGAAACAGACTCACAGACACAGAAAACAAACTTATGCTTACCAAAGGGGAAAGGGGCAGGGGGAGAGGAATAAATCTGCCACAGGGGATTAACGATGCACGGTACTATATACACAACAGAAAAACAGCAAGGATTGACTGTGTAATATATTGTATTATACTATATGCAATTCCCTATGGAATTATATTCAATATCTTATAACAAGCTATAATGGAAAAGAATTTTTAAAAGGAATATACATATGTATATATACACATATATATGTATATATGATCACTTTGCCATATACCTAAAACTAACACAATATTATAAATCGACTATACTTTAACAAAAAAAGGAATAAATAAATGATCATCTCAGATTTTTACTTACTCCCCTAAAACATGTGTTTCTTCCTGGGCTCCATCCCTTCCTTTCATTCTTTTCTCCACCTTCCTTTCTGCCTCAACCTTCTCCAGCAATTGCTCCAGCAGTTCTTCCTTCTTTTTTCCCTGTACCATCAGTTTTGTCCCTATCTACTGAGTCCCCATCAGCCTACAATTATGCTAGTATTTCTCGAATTAAAAAAAAAGTTTTAGTCTAAATTTCACAGTCCAGCTACCTTTTCTCTCCTTACTTTTACACGGAAAACCCTTTTAAAAGTTGTCTAAACTCACTGTCTTCAATTCCTCCCCTCTTCTCATTTACTCTTGAATCTACCACCGGAATCAATTAACTTCTGTGTTGTGAAAGCCAAAGTTCAAGTCTCAGCCTCATCTCACTGGACTCACGGGCAGCCTTGCAAACCGTTGATCACTTCCTCCTCCTCCTTAAACCACGTCCTTTATCTGGCTTCCAGAATGCCACACTGTCCTCATTTTTCTCTCACTACACTAGCTGTTCCTTCTTGGTGTCTTTGACCAACTCCTCCTCATCTCCCTGAGGTTTATAAAGCCCCAGGATTCAATCCTTAGACCTCCTCTCTTCTCTATTTACACTCACTCTCTAGGTGATCTCATTCAGTCTCATGACTTTAAAAATACCATAAGCTAGCTGATGACTCCTAAATTTACATCCCAAGTGAGATTTCTCCCCTGAACCCAGGCCCATATGTCCAATTAGCCATAAACATTTCCACTTGAACATTCAAAAGGTATCTCAAACATTATCATGTCCAAAAGAATGGATTCCCAAACCAAGATCTTCCTCGTCCTGGCCATCATATTTAATGGCAACTCCATGCTTCCCAAGTGGCACTAGTTGTAAAGAATCCATTGCCAATGCAGGAGACATAGACATGCAGGTTCAATCCCTGGGTTGGGAAGATCCTCTGGAGGAAGGCACAGCAACCCACTCCAGTATTCGTGCCTGGAGAATCCCACGGACAGAGGAGCCTGGTGGGGTCACAGTCCATGGGGTCACAAAGAGTAGGACACGACTGAAGCAACCTAGCATGCACGCACGCCACACTACCAGCTACTCAGGCAAAAAACGTTGATGCCATCTTTGACTTCTCTTTTTCTCACAGGTTGCATTTGATCCATGAGCCAATGCTGATAGTTTCTCATTCTAAATATATCCAGAACCCAATCTCTTCTCCCATTGCTCTAGTTCCAGCCACCCTCTATGTGGGCTAGCTCCCTGATTCCATATGCACCCCCACTGTAATCTGTTATTAACTTTGCAACCCAAGTGATCCTTTTAAACCATAAGTCTAGTCTAATTACACCAATCCTCTTCTCAGAGACTTCCCATCTCATGCCATCCTATGTCTTCAAATCCTACAGGAGGTGGTTCTTCGCTGACATTGGATCCTACGACAGTGCCCGCCTTCATCCCTTCCCCCAACCCCAGCCATTCTTCCAACATTGTAATTTCTCCAGCATGCTAGCTGTTCCTCCCACATCAGGGCTGGCGCCCTATTTGGTTCACTACAGTACCCTAGGGCTTCCCTGGGGGCTCAGACAGTAAAGAATCCGCCAGCAATGTGGGAGATCTGGGTTCAGTTGGGAAGATTCCCTGGAGGAGGGTATGGCAACGCACTCTAGTATCCTTGCCTGGAGAATCCCCACGGACAGAGGAGCCTGGTGGGCTACAGCCCATGGGATCACAAAGAGTCAGACACAACTGGGCGACTAAGCACACTGTACCCTAAGCTCCTAATACAAACCCTGACATGTAAGTATTCACCAAATATGTGTTGAATAAGTGAATATATAATTTGTGTAATTTATTCATGGCATCAGGAAGGAGAACCACAGAGTAGAACACACACCCTAGAAAAAGTCACCATCCTCTCTGACATCATACCCTAGGGACCCACCTGCACATAAGTACACTCAGCTCAAACAAAACCTTGACTCCATGTGTCCACAGCCTTCAAGTCAAGAACTTTATCCAAGGAACTCTGTACCATCTTCTGGAAGTTTCCACTGCTCTCAAACCCCACTCATATCACTTTGTGTTTAGGGTCCCTAATCTTCCCAACACGTCACAGATGCTGTACCCAATCCCACCTGAGTCTCTTAGAAATCAGTGTTCAAGTCATAAGAGGACTTTTAAAAATTAACAGGACAACCAAGCTGCAGAATAACTACAATCAAGTCATGTTTGAGGCCAAGAGAATCAATTCTGTATTTTGCCACCTAGGAATTCTTCTGCTTAAACAAACTGAATCTGTTTGGAACAGAAACTCTCTTGGAGGGTATGTTTAGCATGTTAAGGTCTGCATCATAGGACTCATCACCTTGAGAAAGTCCGTTTCTCTCTTCTAAATAATGAGAAGCTCAGCACAGGGATGTTGCTGTTGCTCCTGAGTGCACTTCACTAGCTGGAGACGATCTATCTTCTGTGAAGGAGCCATTATGGTCTCTGATGCATCCCCCTTTTTAGCAGCTTTTATTGATCTGCAAGCGCCCAGCCAGCCACCACACCACTGCGGATATGTGTAATAAAAGCTGATACCGGCATGCTACCAGCACAGGAGATAAACGTCCTTTTCTGAAATGGTAACAACTCTGCTGACCCCAAAAGATGAGATGCCACCTTCCAGTTTGAAATAAACCTCTGGATTCCTACAGGTTTTAAAATAAGTGTTTATGACAAGAGACGATTTGCTAGGGTAAGGGCGACCCTCCATTTTATAAGACTCGCATTGCTGCATAGATCACTTATACTTTTTATAATCAGTTTTTACAATTAATCTAACTCTTCAAAACGCAAGTTCAGTGTTTAGTTGGGATGCCTACCCAATGGTTACTACTGAATGTACAATCTGAATTTTGGTCTATGGTGCTTTATGCAGAGGGTCCTGGAAATCATTTTTCTAGTTTAAACTCAGCATAGACTTAACCAATATAACTCCAGGAGATACAGTGGTCATAGAAAATGTTTCCTTGATAAGAATCATTTATTCAGCTTAGTTAGAGAGCCAAGCAATGTAGCCAGATGTATATTTGTCTGCTGAAAAACAAAAGATTTATTCTACTATCCAAATGACAGCAATGGTCTGCCCTTAGTAGACCGCATAGCTAAAGGAGAAGTTCTCTAAACCTTCCCTGTGAGATGACCAGCCTGAACAACAGTCACTGCTGTTTGGGAAGAGAATCCACTTCCCAGTGACGTGGAGAGTAAACGTGTCTCTCATCCATTGTCGAGCTGGGACGCGGTGGTCTTCACAAGCAAAGATGGGTTGGTTGGCCGTGATGTCTTTCCGTCCCCAAACTGTTCTGTAGAGGATGCATGCTTTCTATGAGCAATGTTGCTCACCAACCACAATGGGGCCAGGTGCACCAGAGACTTGGAATTAGATACTGACCCTGTTTACCCAGCATCACTGACCCACGCCAGCTGGAAGTCATGAAAAGTGAACTAAGGTATGAACCAGAGAGGCATTCACAAAGACACAGTCTCTATCTTCTGGCCGTTTTCTGACCAAACTCTCCGAGAAGAGATTTGAGGAAGCTGCCCTTAGTAAACAGTGGAGAGGGAAGTTTTGACAAGACAGCCTGAAGACAAGCCTGGTGATAAACACTGAGAAACTTGAGGGAATAGTCACATATGCCAGACCCAGAGGTAATCCACGATGGGGACAAGAAATGGCGATATGGGACTCCCCTGGTGGTCCAGTGGCTAAGACTCCACGCTCCCAATTCAGAGGGCCTGGGTTCAGTCCCTGGTCAGGGAACTAGACCCTGTATTCTGTAATGAAGATCCCATGCAGCCAAATAAATACATATTTTTTAAAAGAAAAAAAATGAAATGGACCTAGCCTTCTCTTTATCCAATATGCTGCAGGCAGGGGGAAGGGGCAGGTGGTGGTGAGGACCAGACTAAGAAAAGCATGCCGAGAAGAGAAAGTGGGCAAGATCATAATGAAGAGGTCCAGTCCAGGATACGTGGAACAATCCCCACTTGAAATTCTCCTCATGTGAATCAGAGATATGGGCGCTTTAAGAAAATACAAACCTTAACAAAAGAAATAAATCAAAGTTTATCGTATGCATTACAAAGCAACTCACAGCAGGTTTCCTTTAGTAGTGAGTTTCCCTAGTCCAGTGAAATTATGGCTCTTTGTTAAATAAGACTTCCAGATTGACTGCATTAACGGAAATAAACCTTCATTCACCCAATAACTATGTATTAAATACCTATTATGGACCATGCATTATGCAAAACACTGCAGATAAAAAGATGAATAATAAGTAGTTTAAAAATAGTCTTAAAAAGGAGGGAAACATATGGGGAAACAAAATGTCACTGGTGCTAGGAAGATGTCTGTCGTGTGACAGAGGGCTAAGGAGGAAGAAGGCAATTCTCCCTGGGAGACAGAGGTGATGGAACCCAAGCAAGACTAGGAGGAGGGGCCCGTGGCTGATCCCTGAACGATAAGCAGGTGCAGGCCAGACTGAGTTGGGGGTGGGTATAAGCAGGGACAGAGGCTTCTAGGCAAAGGAAGAAGCTTCATTATCAAAGGCTCTCAAGTATCAAACAGTTCAGCTTGTTTGGGGACCAGGAGTCCTTCATCAGAGCTGGAGGAGAGCAAGCTGGAGAGAAGCAGGCAAAAGGATGAGATGGGCAGATTGCGGGCTAGGGGGTGGGGAATGTTGCCAGACCTGTGAGTCCTCACACGCCAAGACGACCTTATCGTGGACCTCTCGTGATCGACGGGCTGGGAGGAGCCACTGAAGAATTTTGAGCAGAGTGATAACATGATTAGATTTACATGTAAGAAAAATCACTCTGAATGGAAAGCATTGACAGGAGATGAGATTAGAGAACAGGAAAACCAAACAGAGAAGGCCACAAGAACACAGGTGCTGTGGACCTCACCACGGCAGCAGTATCGGAATAGTGTGGGGAGATGAGCAGCAAAGTATCAGGAGGAAAAGTGACTTCACTGCTCCGATGAGTAGGGCAAGAACGAAGAGATCTCTAAGGATGACTCCCAAGTTCCTGGTTTGGGCAAGTAGGGAGGCAGTGAGGTCATTTCCCGAGATGGAGGAAAATGAAAGAGCAATGACTGGGAGAAAACGAAAACAGGTTCTTTGGGACCTATGGAACCTCCAAGCAGAGATATCTAACAGGTGAGGTGTTTGCGTGGAGGGTCTGACTGAGAGATTCCCAGTGCAACAGGTTGTGAACATCAAGGCCAAAATCGGTCATGGACGTGAGATGGCTCAAGGGGACAGTGGGGGGAAAGAAAAAGAAGTGGTACCCTGGAGAACACTCACATGGGCTGAGAAAGAAGAGCTAGTGCTGGAGAGGAGGTAAGAAACAAGACAGAAACAGACCAGGAGAGGACAGTGCCCCCAAAGCCAGAGAAGGTGACGTTTTCAAAGAGAAGGAGAGGAGTGACCCCAGCATGGGAGCTGGGAGGGAAACCCCGGGGCTAGGGCCTCAAAGTGCACTGAAGGTGAAGAAGACAAGAAAGCCAGGCGAGGAGAGAGGCCACACCTGGAAAGAACAAGGGCTGAGCAAGATGAACTTCTGTTTTGTGTTAACACATTCCTGAAGGAGGAAGTGAGGGGAAGAGGTTGAAGACACAGAGGCCAGCCCTTCCCAAAGTCACTCATCTCAGGAAGGGCAGGAAGAGCATCCTTGCAGAGCACAATGAATAAAGCAGCTCATCCACATGGGACCTGAAGATGCAGGCCTGCCCAGAACGTCATATGGGCATCTCTTCAGCCCTGTGGTTACTGAAATATGAGCATGAAAGTTATTCTGCTCCAATGCCCCTGAAATCCCCTAGGACTTTCATGACCCCTAGTAACTTCAGGTCTGGATCTGGTGCTTGAAAAGCATTATCAGGTGAAAATGGGACCCCTGCTGTAATTCTGATGGGCCTGTCCCGTTCTAGCTGGAGCTCGTATGGCGTGGGAACATACCATTGCTCCTGGCTGAAGTCACCCGCACAATTCTAAGAATATAATTCTGACTCCTTCCTACCAGTGCTCAGCTTTTCCTTTCCTAGTTCACCTGAGGTCCTCCCGTAGGGTCCACAGGGCTTCCCAGGGGCTCGTGCTCAGTCTATGGTGGGCTGTGCTCTCTCTGTCTCCATGCCTTAGCTACTAATCTTCAGTGTCTGATTAAGTTCATTGGAGGGAGGGCTTTGGTTTACCTTTCTGGCCCTTAGAGCGCTGGGTTTTTCTCCACAAGCTACAGGAAACCTGCAAAGCAAGAATTGATGTGCACATTCGTCTCTATCTCAGAAATAAGCCATTTTAAAGCCTTGGCTTCCTCTTCTTACACCACATCAGAAGGGGGGAAAACCTTTAGAAAGGTTTATCCTTTCTAAACCCTTCCCCAGGAGCAACTCTCAGCGCAAACTGTTGGTTAAGGGTTACCTGATTCTCCTCTTTGTTACTACTTACAAAAGTCAGTCACAGACTGACTCAAAGTTTTCCAAGAATTTTCTTTAAAGAACCTGCCTCCTGAACACTGAACAGTAGAGTCTGAATAAAATGTCAACTTTTTTTGATCAGAACAGCAACAATCTTTCAAATAGCTTCAGTGTGCATGCATACGTGTGTCCCATTTGCCTCAGATCTGTTTGTTGTTGTTGTTTTAAGAAATAAAATATTAATATCACAGATGATTTGAAAGCTCCATCCCAATTCCATTTCCTTCCTTGTCCTGAGAAAGATAAACGTCATCCTTCATTTTGGGTTTATCAGTCACATGCATATTTGTATAAAAACAAATAAACCATATCTCATGTTATCTGATCTGTTTTTGAGTTTCATATAAATGACATCATTTCATTCTGCACCCTGATCCTTTCACTCCAATTTCATCTTTCTCCACTTGGAAACACGTAGGTCTAGTAGATGTCTTTTAAATATACAGTGGTAGTTTCCATCATATGAACAAACCATACCTATTATCCATGTCCCTATTAATAATGAACACAAAGTTTTTCCTTTTTGTTGACTTATTTATTTTATTATGATAAGACAGTGCTGCCGTGGCGACTCCTGGGTGTGTTCCATGGACTCATGAGTGTGTACAGCCTGGGGCAGAAGTGTCAGGAGACAGGGCAGGTACGTCCTCAGCCTCGAAAGGCATTAATTAGCATACAGCAGCACAGGAGCCCGGAGCTTCTTTAAGGTAAAGATAAGCCTACCCCATCTAGCTCTAACAAAACACCCCGGAGCCTTGGGGAATAAGAGTTGTGTCTGCCTAGATAGAACTGCTATTACAAATATGAAGAGAAATGGAGGGCAAATCTGAATGAGAGATTGCTCTAGAGCAAATAAAGTGTCCAACAGAGAGAGCTTCAGAATATAGAACAGCAGGGCTTTTTCAAACGCAGGAAATGATATAAATTTATGAAGATGACCTAATATAAAGTAAATTGCCTTTTCTTGGCAAAATACTTGGACGCCAAAAAAATCAATTGAAATAATTCAGATACTGCAGTCCCCCATAAAAGCAGCAAATCTGTCAAACTTCTCTGAATGCCAACAGCAACCTCCGCTCAGAATAAACATCACCTGTAGAAGATTCCTAGTGACTCCTAGAATGGGCCTTTAAACATCATCTCTGTGTATACAGATTTACGAAAAATAAACTTTTTTCATCCTTAAATCACCTGTGTGTTGCCTGACATATTTATACTTGCTGGTATTTTAAAATATTGCTGAACAGAGTATCTCTGATAAGATTTCTTAAAATCTGAGAGCAATAGCTGCTTTTTGGGAGAAGAACTAGGTGTCTGGGGGACAAATGTGGGTGGAACGCAGACTCGACAAGTATTACCTTATCATTATTAATTAATCACTTTTCACTGAGGCTCAGACTTCATTTTATCAACCCACAGATAACCTAAGTACATCTTAGGACCAACTGTCAGCTTTTTGGCAAATCTTCCCCTAATCGCTCCAGAACTCAAGAATCACTCAGGACCTCAGCACATAAATCTCTCAAAGAACCAAACCTGGATCTCCAAAACATACAAACAGCCCATCCAGCTCTATATCAAAAGAACAAACACCCAATCCAAAAATGGGAAGAAGATCTAAACAGACATTTCTCCAAAGAAGACACACAGATGGCCAAAAAGCACATGAAAAGATGCTCAACATCACTAATTATCGGAGAAATGCTAATCACAACTACAATGAGGTTACCACCTCACACTGGTCAGAATAGCCATCATCAAAAAAAAAAAAAAAATCTACAAACAAATGCTGGAGAGGGTGTGGAGCAAAGGGACTCCTCCTACACTGTTGGTGGGATGTAAATGGTATGGAAAACAGTATGAAGGTCCCTTTACAAACTTAAAATAGAGTTACCATATGATCCAGTAATCCCACTCCTGGGCACATATCTGTACAAAACCATAATCTGAAAGGATACATGTATCCCAATGTCCACTGCAGCACTATTTACAATAGCCAAGACATGGAAGCAACCTAAATGTCCAATGATGGAGGAATGGATAAAGAAGCCATGGTACATATATATGATGGAATATTATTCAGTCATAAAAAATGAAATAATGCCATTTGCAGCAACATGAATGGACCTAGAGATTATCATACAAAGAGAAGTCAAAGACCGATATCATATAATATTACTCATTAGTTAGTTAGTTCAGTCGCTCAGTCGTGTCTGACTCTTTGCGACCCCATGAATCGCAGCACGCCAGGCCTCCCTGTCCATCACTAACTCCCGGAGTGGAATCTAATTTTTTTTTCAAAAAGTTACAAATGAACTTATTTACAAAACAGAAGCAGACTCATTGACAGCAAAAACAAACTTATGGTTACCAAAGAGAAAACATGGAGGAGGGGGATAAATCAGAGCTTGAGATGAAAACATGCACACCGTTACGCATAAGACAGATGAGCGACGTATAGAACAGGGAACTCTATCCAATATTCTGTAATAACCAACATGAGAAAGGATGAGAGGAAAAGAATCTAAGAAAGAATAAATATATGTGTATGCACATATATTAGTTCAGTTCAGTTCAGTTGCTCAGTCATGTACAACTCTTTGTGACCCCATGGACCACAGCATGCCAGGCCTCCCTGTCCATCATCAACTCCTGGAGTTTACTCAAACTCATGTCCATTGAGTCGGTGATGCCATCCAACCATCTCATCCTCTGTCATCCCCTTCTTCTCCAGCCTTCAATCTTTCCCAGCCTCAGGGACTTTTCAAATGAGTCAGCTCTTCACATCAGGTGGCCAAAGTATTGGAGTTTCAGCTTCAACATCAGAACTTCCAATGAATATTCAGGACTGATGTCCTTTAGGATGGACTGGTTGGATCTTCCTGCAGTCAAAGGGACTCTAAAGAGTCTTCTCCAACACCACAGTTCAAAAGCATCAATTCTTCGGCACTCAGCTTTCTTTATAGTCCAACTCTCACATCCATACATGACCACTAGAAAAACCACAGCCTTGACTGGACGAATACATATTTATATGTGGGACTTCCCTGGTGGGTCAGTGGTAAAGAATCTGCCTGCCAATGCAGGAAACACAGGTACCATCCCTGGATTGGGAAGATCCCCTGGAAGAGGAAATGGCAACCCACTCCAGTATTCTTGACTAGAAAATCTCATGGATAGAGGAGCCTGGGGGCCTACAGTCCATGCAGTCATAAAGAGTCGGACACAACTTAGTGACTAAACAACAATACGTATAACTGAATCACTTTGATGTACACTTGAAACTAACACAACACTGTAAATCAACTATACCCCAATAAAATTAAAATATTTTTTTAAAAAGAACTAAACTTGGGGTTTTTGTCAGTCTTCTGCATACTGCCTGTTTTCTCTTTGAGGACAGGAGCTATTAATACCTGTCTCACTCAGGATCCTCCAGCCCCAAGTAATGTGCCTGAAATAGCTGGAACTCAAAAGGCATTTTTAGAATAAACACAGAGAAGTGTTCTTTACCATACAATGGTTTTTAAATGACCCAAGGAACATATTCATTATTTTTACTTGTTTTATATACTGGTATTCTTGAAAAGTTTTGTTTAGCAAAAAGGTACAATCCTCGAAGGCATTTCATTGGAAGGCCTATGAGGGCAGATATTTTGCCTGTTTCATTAACTTTTATGTCCAAAACATACCTGAGTCAGTGCCTGACACATAGTGGGTGCTCAAAAAATGTGTGGAATAAATGAAGATCCTCAGTTATGAAGTATTCTACACACCAGGAATCCAGTTCCTTTCTCTATTACGTTTCTTAATTCTTTTAATTAATTTCTTTATTTTAATTGTGGTAAAACAGAGTTAGTGATGGACAGGGAAGCCCAGCAAGCTGCAGACGATGGGGTCCCAATGAGTCAGACACGACTGAGTGACTGAACTGATATGAAACATAAAATCAATCATATTAAGCACTTTTAAGAATACAGTTCTGCAAAGTATGGACACCAAGGGGGAAATGAAGAGTGGGGTGAACTGGGAGATTGGGATTGACATATACACATGACTGATACTATCTATAAAACAGATAACTAATGAAAACCTACTGTACAGCACAGGAAACTCAACTCAGTGCTCTGTGGTGACCTCAACGGGAAGGAAATCCAAAAGAGGGGATATGTCTGTAGATATAGCTTTGCTGTACAGCTGAAACTGATACAACATTGTAAAGCAACTATACTTCAATGCTGCTGCTGCTGCTGCTAAGTCGCTTCAGTCGTGTCCAACTCTGTGCGACCCCATAGACGGCAGCCCACCAGGCTCCCCCGTCCCTGGGATTCTTCAGGCAAGAACACTGGAGTGGGTTGCCATTTCCTTCTCCAATGCATGAAAGTGAAAAGTGAAAGGGAAGTCGCTCTTAGTGATCCCATGAACTGCGGCCCCACCAGGCTACTCCGTCCATGGGATTTTCCAGGCAAGAGTACTGGAGTGGGGTGCCATTGCCTTCTCCCTATACTTCCATAAAAATTAATAATAAAAAAAGAAAACAGTTCTGTACTTATAGTACATTAAGTACATCCATATTGTCATGCAACCAACACGACCTTTCTCCATCAAGTTTTTAGATTTTTTAACCTCAATCTGCAACATAGCATTTTAAATCATCAGAAAGAGAGATGGTGAGTTTTTATTACACAGTCCTAGATTGGAACAAAATGAGCTGCTTCGTTTTCCACCTCTTCCTTTTACAAACTAGCACCCTGCCATGATCCTTTCTGCAACATCTCCATCTCTCTCAATTTGCTCTTTCTTTCCCCTGCCTCACCCTGCTTTCTTTTACCTCTCTTTTACCTTCTCTCAACCATTTCCCCATTATTCACCCTTTGTCACCTACATTTTACTTTCTCATCAAATGTGAAAGGGTTTGACATTCATACAATCCAAACCCACTCTTTTATACATGAGGAAACAACGTCCTTTAAAAGAATGTATATGAAGATCATGGCATCCTGTCCCATTACTTCCTGGCAAATTGATGGGGAAACAGTGGAAACAGTGACATACTTTATTTTCTTGGGCTCCAAAATCACTGCAGATAGTGACTGCAGCCATGAAATTAAAAGATGCTTGCTTCTTGGAAGAAAAGCTATGACCAACCTAGACAACATATTAAAAAGCAGACACATTACTTTGCTGACAAAGATCCATATAGTCAAAGCTATGGTTTTTCCAGTAGTCATGTATGGATATGAGAGTTGGACTATAAAGAAAACTGAACGCCAAAGAATTGATGCTTTTGAACTGTAGTGTTGGACAAAACTCTTGAGAGTCCTTGGACTACAAGGAGATGAAACCAGTCAATCCTAACCTAAAAGAAATTAGTCCTGAATATTCATTGGAAGGACTGATGCTGAAGCTCCAATACTTTGACCACCTGATGTGAAGAACTGACTCATTAGAAAAGATCCTGATGCTGGGATCGATTGAGGGCGGGAGGAGAAGGGGACGACAGGGGATGAGATGGTGGGATGGCATCACAGACTCGACTGACAGGAGTTTGAGCAAGCTCCCAGAGTTGGTGATGGACAGGGAAGCCTGGCATGCTGCAGTCTACAGGGTCTCAAAGAGTTGGACACAACTGAGCAACTGAACTGACTGACTGACTGGATACATTGTCTCAAAAGCAGCAGACATCCAGTCAGTTAGAATAAACTTGCTGTCCACTCATCCACCAACTCATGCACAGCCTTCTCTCTGTGTGTATTTTTGGGGGTAAGGAGTTATAAAAGTATCTGCATCTGAATGAACACTTGTGACTCTACTATCCAATGTCTAGACGTATACGTGTGTGTGTGGGGGGGTGTGTGTGTGTGTGTATGAAGAGTCTAATCTAGAGTGTGTTTAGGATTCTGCCTGAAGGCCTAGGATTACCTACTAATAGCAAAGAGGGAGGAAATATTTTTAACTGACAATCCAAAGTGGAATATAGAATCGATCCTCTAATTGATCCTTACCAACCCTACAGTAAAAGAATAAATAAACTGACCTCTGCAACAGAAATAAGGCTCTTGACTTCATTGGCCCAATAAGAGAGCTCACCCCTGAGTTCCCTGACCAGATGATTCCTGATCCAGTTGAAACAGATGTGACCTCCTGCAAAAGAGCCTGATCCACTCATACATGACAATGAACTTGGGAAACCATGAGCTGGAGTATAAGCTCCCTGAGGACAAGAACCACATGATGACTTTGTTCTCCCCCAACACACATGTAACATACATGCACGGAGATGCACACCCTATACAGATATCATGGGTTTTGTATGTATGTGCCTGTGAGCAGGTAAAGCCTCCAGATATTATGAAACCAAAACTAATAGAACTATTTATTCTTTGGGCTTATTATTTCATCTTCCCCTTTCTGCTTATCAAGGGCGAAGACATTTCATAGAATTCACTACTGCATGTTGTATTATACACTGATTAGCTCGTTAGATGTTATTTTTATTTCATCTGTATTTATTTATTGTCTCTCTCCACTGCCCACCCCACCTGGAATATAAGCTTCTCCACAATGCCCAGTCTCTAGACCCTCAAATATTTGTGGAATGAATGCATATGTCATTCATTTCTATAATCTCAGCATCTACCACAGTGAAAAAAAAGAAAAAGAAATAAAAAATTACAGCACAAAGGTGGATGAAATTCTGTTGGCAGGTCTCAGGGCCAGGTGAATGTTTTGCTTTGAAATGACCTTCCTCTCAGTGCTAAGCTGAAGACTTCCAGCAGGTCTCACCTTTGTGAACTCTAAATTACTTCCTGGTTTTTTGTATCTTTGAAAGAGCAAGTTTATTTTTATTGAAGAATGGTTGATTTACAAAGTTGTGTCAGTTTCAGGTAAACAGCAAAATAACCCTATTTTTTTTTTAATTTGGGGAATCAATACACCAGCCTCTTCTCTACCCACCGCACCCCCCAACACACTCTATGGCAACAGTAGAGTGGGGTGTATAAGTCTCCAAACCCAGAGCCAGAACTCAAAGCCTGACACCTTCATTTTCTTATCATGAGAATGTGACAAGTTAATGGAGCTTTGTGTGTCAGTTTCCTCAACTGTAGAATAGAGATAAATAATAAAAATACCCACTTCAGCGCAGTATCATGAAGAATAAGTTAGCTAATAAACGTAAAACTTAGAAGAGTACCTGGCCATCAAGTTTGATCACTATTAATCAAAAGTAATACTATTAATAAATAGTAATAGTATTACTTTGGCTGAGTGCCGAAGAATTGATGCTTTTGAACTATGGTGTTGGAGAAGACTCCTGAGAGTCCCTTGGACTGCAAGGAGATCCAACCACTCCATCCTAAAGGACATCAGTCCTGAATATTCATTGGAAGGACTGATGTTGAAGCTGAAACTCCAATATTTTGGCCACCTGATGCAAAGAGCTGACTCATTTGAAAAGACCCTGATGCTGGGAAAGATTGAAGGCGGGAGAAGGGGACGACAGAGGATGAGATGGTTGGATGGCATCACCGACTCAATGGACATGAGTTTGAGTAAACTCTGGGAGCTGATGATGGACAAGGGAGGCCTGGCATGCTGAAGTCCATGGGGTCACAAAGTCGGACACAACTGAGCAACTGAATCGAACTGAACTGAAATACTATTACTATCTGAAATGATGGCCATTAGCCACATATGGCTGTTGAGCATCTGTAATGTGACCAAGGGAGTGCTTTTTAAATGTATTTAAGTATGATTATTTTCAGTTTAAACAGACACATGTGGCTGGTGGCCACCCTATAGGCAGCACTGCTACAGGGGATCTCAGTTCACAAGCTCCTTAATGCAGTCCTCGCCTGCTCTCCAGCTCCTGGTCTGCTCCTCTCCCTCGCCCCATAAATCAACACTCACAAGGCCAAACGGAAGGGTCACACCTCCAAGGCTGGGCCTGTGCTGGCCTCTTTGCCTGAAATGCCCTTCCTCCCCAGCCGCCTCCAAACTTCCTGAAGATCTTGTTCAAATTTCATTTCCTCAGGGCAACTCTCCCCAACTCCCTCCCTTCTGACCTCATCCCACTGCTAACACAATGAAGCGTCACCTTCTCTGGGTTTCTCTGCATCTGTTTCTGTCAGTTTTGTTATCCCAGACTCATCACTTACTCTATGTGATACTAACAGAACAATGGGAATTCTAAGGACCAGTCTGTCTTTGTTCCAGTGATAGGGGCCCATTCGCTAATACCTGTGCAGTAAATATTCGCTGAGTCCATTATTAATCTGTGAATACGTACAAGGTTTTATTAACACAAACTTTAGAACACTGACTACCACTCCATAATTATTTAGGTCAAGTTCTCCTATAAGGCTTATTTTCAAATAATAAGGAAGTTCTTAGCATGTCAGTTGAAGGTCTACAGATTTCAAGCCGTATCAACATAACATTGCAGTACTAACCAAAGAATCTGAATCTTCCCTGGAACAAACTCCTACCTGTGTTTGCTCCTTCTAACAGTCTGGAAGTCTCTAGGATTTCAGAAACTGATCCTGCCATTTATCTGTCCCCAGTGCTCACAGTGACTTACCAGGAAGACACAGATGAAATTGAAATGAAAGAAGACGAGAGGACCTGATTATAGACACAGATGGGAATTCAAGGATAAGTGATCTTTGCCACATCCTCTACTCAAATCCTACCCTCAAGAAGGAAAAAATTAAAATCTTGTCTAACGTGAAAACAAACGATTGTGGGTGATATGTATCTATTCGTTGACATGTGTTATCCAAAACTGTATTCTGTTGCTCTTACTCCTTAGCAAAGCTTTTGCTCAAGAAATCTCCCTTGTTAAATTATGAAGCCTCTGTTGCAATATTAAACTGCCCTGAGAGTCACACTGGTTCTTTTTCCCTATCACAATTTTCTGACTAATCCTTTATTTGGATTCCCACACAGTGTTCCAGCAATTAGAATAAGCTTTTGATGGATACATTTCTGGGAACCTAATTTGTATGAGTTATTTCCCAAGTACCAAGCATCGAGTGGATGTATTTTACAAATGATTATCTTTCCAGCCCTCCAGGAACTTATGGTTCAATAAGACAAACAAATAAATACACAGTGATCAGAAACGTCTTCCTGTGGGCACAGTCATGTCAGCAGGGCAAGAAACGGATTTCAGAAAGCATATGAATCCAAAGGACTTTGTCTTCAAATCAGATATAGATTTGATATTTTTTTCCTTATTAATTATGTGGTATTATTGTAAAATGCACAAACAGCATTTTCTAATGTAATGAACATTGACTTAATAAATGATTGAGTTCTTTAGGACTCTAGGATAAATCTCTAATTTTCACATAATATTGACAGATTTTACATAGTCTTTTTCCTGATTTCCCTTTTCCCCTGCCCAACACATATCTCCAGAATTTTAATCTAAGATGCTTCCCAAAAAACCAAAGGTCTAAGATAGGTTTTGAGACTGCTAATATACACCGTGAGGTAAATATCTTTCTCTACGATGTCTTAAATTTAAACAAAAGATATAAACTTTTTTTTTTTAACTTCCTGCTAAAATCTGCACATTAGAATTGCTTGTGAATTCTCCTAACATAAGACGCACTTATTTCCACAGTGTGTCCATCCCTGCTGAGAAAAAGCAGATCTGGCTTTCAAAGATTATGTTTTGAGATTAAAAATGAAGATAGTGACCTTAAATCTTTCAAGATTTGTAAGTCTGGAATGCTATCTATCTCAATAATACCTAACAAGGATGTCAAATGGATAGAAATGGCCATGGTTAAGCAGGAGCTTGCTGCTGACAGTGATTGCTGTATTCTGGGTGATGGGAAACAGTGTTTCCATTAGTTCAAGTGACATACAATGCCCTGCCAACTCGAGGAATCAGTGTATTCAATCCCCCTGCTGTGCCCTGTCCATTTTCTGTTGCTTCCATTCAAAAATCAGTCCATACAAAGTCAAAATGTTGTACATTCTTCCCCTATCCCTTTCCCTGTCGCTGTTTCCAGCTTCACCGGAAGAACATGTCACTATGGTAACCAATCCCTCTGGTGCACAGACCAAGTCAACCTTTCTAGTCCGACTGCCAAGCAGAGTAACATGGAATCAAAGCTCTCAATGGAGCTACCAGAAGTCATGAATTCCAGCCCCCTTTTTCTTAGTGGGGTTAACCAGTATCAGGCAGAAGGATACCAGCCTTGTTCCACAAGATGTTCAAGAAAGAAAATTCAAGAATGTCCTTCAGCAAGTCCTACCAGTGTTTATCAGTCATTATTAACATGAATCCTTCCTCACGTTTCCGCTAACTTCCTATCATTCCAATTTTAATGAAAGCAGAAAATGACACATAAAGTAACATTTTCCTGAATCTGAAAATTTGAAAACTGTTATAGAGTCAACCATTGTCAAAATCTATTTTGCTTCCTCTTTTTTCCCAAACCCAAGATGCTCTCTTCTGCAAATCTCTTATATCCTGTACAGTTTGACAAAGTTGTAGAGCTCCAAGCGGGTCACCCTACTTTACTAAGAGTCTAACCATGAAGCAGATGTGATGTTTGTAATAGTAACACATTCTTAACAAAATCATCTAAAATCCCTAGTCCTTTCTACAGAAGATGCAGAACAAATACTAAGATGGATTCTCTTTCTGAACCTACCCACCTAAATCTGAGTGGCCACCCAAACTATACCCACTGTTTGTCTTTCTTAAACAACTGACTTTTTTTTTTCAAATTAATAGTTTTTTTCTGATCCACTTCAACATTTTAACAATTCAAAGAACATTAGTTTTCACAAACAAGATTTTAAAATAGCAGCAACCCTGCACTGTCATTATTAACATTAGGAAAAACTACCTCATATGGTAGCCACAAAGACTTTTCAGACAACAACATTGTTTTCACCTTGGTATTACCATTTAACAGGTGAAGAAAATGCAGGGGGTGGGAGGAACTCATGAAACAGCACCACAACTTCCAGGGTGCAGCTATCATTAATGCATATTCCAGCACGCACATTCCCTTCTTCAAAGCAATATTACTATACATCCAAACAATATTTCAGTGAGCTAATGGAACAGGATGCTCCCCAAAGTATAAATCATGCAAGATCTACAAACTGCATCAGATGAGCAGACTTTAAAAAATTTTTGTGATCATATTAAAGTATCAAGTAAATTTTTATCATTAGCAAATGCAGTTTGTTTTCTGCCTTCATATACTCTGGATATTTTTTCTACAAATCTTCTGAAAATAGTATTTTTTTTCTCTCTTAAGTACCCCCTCTGGTGTTAAAGGGGAAAAAAGAAAGAAAAAAAAAACACCTACTTTCGTGTGCTTATTAGATCCTGCTAATATTCAGTGTGCAGGAGACATTTTTATCAACCACTCAAAAAGACAGATCAAGAATTGTGGTGTGCTGCTACAAGTCAACAGGCTTTGGGCTGAAATAGGGCCGGGGCTGTGATTTATTGATGTTTCTATGACTAGTGCCCGCATTATGCCGGGCAGAGTATAGCACTTCAACATTTCTGGCATGAATAAGGCCTTCCCTGTGAGATGTTTCCCCAGTTGCCTTTGATGAATCAGTTCAACACGTAAACCAAAGATTAAAACTAAGAGCCTGTCTACCCCGACGTAACACTCTTAAAGTGTTTCATTCCTCTGTTAACCGCACAAGATTACAGATTCCCTTCCTTTTCAGAGACTACTGAAGCATCTTCCTGGGTTAAAACCCCTGGACCATGAGATTCTATCGGAATCCCATCAGACAAACGCAAGACCAGAGGCTAAGTAGGGAGAGGTAAGCCTCATTACGAGCTGTTGGGAGGCAAGATGTGGCCACTTCAAGGCTCAGCCGAGCCTGGATAACCTGACCTCCTGATACCAAGAGATCTGAGAGGCTGCGGCCGGGCGAAGGCAGGAGAGGGCAGCCGGGCCTAGAGGCGCGCGGCTCTCCGCAGCGCCGCGCCACGCCTCGCCTCGCCTCTAAGCGCTTACCTTTCCGAATCAAGGCCGCGATCTCAGGGTCGAAGCCTTGTCGGTGGCACTTCCTCCAGAGGCCCATGTTGGTGGAGTTGTACTGCCGGCTGCACTCGTCGGCGGGGCTCATGGCGAAGAGTTGCCGGCGATTCCGGGCCCGGAGGAGCTTGCCCTCCCAGCGGTCCAGGCGCGAGCGGCTGGCCCGGAGTGGCAAGTTGTTGTTGTTGTTGTAAATGAAGCCGGGGTCGATCCGGCGAGTGTTGAAGGCCTTGCACCTGTCCCGGTGCTTCCTGGCGTCCGTCTCGTACCAGTGGTCCGAGCATATGGCCACGGCCAGCATGCCGAGGGCGCAGAGCGCTAGCGAGAGGCCCGTGTAGAGCAGTAACCTTCCGGCAGCCATGCCTCCGCTTCGCGGCTACACCTTGGGCATGATCCGCCGCAGCCTCGCCTTCCCTCCGCGCGCCCGGAACAAAGCTGCGGGCGGCCGAGCCGAGGAGGGGACGGCAAGGGGACTCCGCAGCGGCGCCCCTCGGCCCCTGCCTGCTGGTGAGCAGCCCAGGGACTGCAGGGGATGGGGGCGGGCAGCGTAAAAAGTTCTGATCGGGAGAAGCTCCGGCGATCCCCTGGGCGTCCTCCCGAGCAGGCGCAGCCTCGGGCGGCGGCGCGCCCGGCCAGACCGCCTCCCGCCCCCTCCCTGCCCCGCAAGAAGCTGCTGCTCAGAACCCGCCGCGTCCGCAGCACTCAGCCGGGTTTCGGGCGACACTGCCCTCGGGCCGGAAACTAAACACCAAGTGCCCTCCGCTGCGGTGGGACTCCTGGGCTTTCTTTGTGCAGAGTGGCGGGACCCAGTCGCTTGGCTTTCTTGGGGGAGGGGGTCTATCAGGAGGAGATGGTAGGCGACGGGATAAATTGAATCACCACGATGCGGCCGGCCAGCGCAGGAAACCTCCAGATGCCAGGGTAGGCTGCCCTGAGTCCCGCCTGGGTCTCTCTCTCAGCGACTCTACCCTTCCTGGTCTGCAAGAGAAGAAATATTCTTCTTCTCTGGATCGGGTCTTTTACCAAAAAAAAAAAAAATTCTCTGTCCTCTGGTCACCAGCAGGTCCTTTGCTCCTTCTGGCCAGCGCGGAGCGTTCAGAGGCGGGCTCCCAGTCGGTGCACGGTCTCGGCCGACCTTTCCCCGCGAGCTCCCGGGTCGTCTGCCTCTTGCTTCGCCATTCAGGCGGCCCCTCGGGCCGACAGTGCGGTCACCCAGACGGCGTTACCGGACGAGCCTTGGTCGGGGCTTAGGGGCGACTGGGAGGCAGCCCGCGGGCTCGAAAGGCTGGCTGCGCTGAGGAGGGTGCACCCGGCTGGGCGCACAGCGCGGGACGCGCGGGGCTCGACGCACGGCGCCTTCAACACCATGGACAGGTCGCGCGATCGCGGCGCCCGGCCCGCCCAGCAGCCAGCCCCCAGGGTGTCATGCCGCCCCCACCACTGCCTTCTTCTTCCCGAAGTGTCCACCCGGCCACCTTCAAACCCGCCTCTCCCGCGACGCCTCCGCCTCACTTCATTGGGCTCCCGTGTAGCCCCGGGAACGTGCTGCCCGGGTGCTGCAGGTACCCAGAAAAACAACGGCTCCGGCCCTTCGACGCAATCCGCCCCCTTCTCCCGCCACCTGAGCACCGGCACTCCAGCACTCCGTCTGCTCGGTCCAGCTAGGGTCAGCCGCTCTCAGACTGCACCATTTTCTTCGCAGCCCACCCAGGGGTTGAGATGCCGGCTCACTCGGCAGCGCGCAGAGAGTCGTGTCCGGCCTTGGCGTTCTATGATCCGGCTCCAAGAGCGGTGGTCGCCGAGGTGAATGGGGCGAGGGTGGGGGAGGGAGGCTGGGACTCTCAGCTCCCCGTCCCTGCCTCCTCCTCTAGCCGCGGCGGCTCCGGGACCTCGAGGTCTCGGCCGGTGCCAGGGAGCGAGAGCCCAGGCTGCGCCGGGGAGGCTCGGGAAATCGCATCGCCCGGCTGCGGGGCGCTGGAGGAAGCCGCGGCTTTGCTCTCTTGCTCCGGCGCCGGGCGCTGCAGCCTTGGCTGAAACCCACAGACGAGAACACGGAGCGCGCAGCCAAAAGCTAGTGATGTCATCCGTGCAACGTGAGCCTCATCTCTTATTTTTCTAGCATCCTTAAAGATAAAGTGCACCATTTCCCAGGCACAGGATGTCTAAGGCTTATTCTGTGACCAGGCAAGTCAATGGTGTCTGGCTAGGTATGTGCACAACCACATCCATATTTATGCACATATACATATATGTGATATGTAGCATGTTTACGGGCGTTAGTAGAAATGTAAGGATGTTGCCTCCATCTCCGTTTATCTCTTTCCAGTAGTGCGAAATTCCCTTAAATAGACCAGAGTTCTTGAAAGAAAAGACTGCTTATTGCTGAGTGGGCCTTCAGAGGGACTGAGGAAGTTCCCCTGCGTCCCCGGATTCGGTCGCCTATGTCCTGGATTGTATTTGATCTTTGTTTTCTCCCAGAAAGCCGCAGGCGCTGCCCTAATCGGCTACAGGCGTTTCCACCCCCGTCCGAGCGAGTCCGCGGGATTGTCGGCACCAGCCCTGGTCCAGCCCCACGCCAGCGCCAGACACTCCGACATACACCCACCTCCACCTCCCTCCTCAGCGGGAAAAGAAAATTGACTGATGCTTTCTTAGACAAGAGGGACAGAATTTTCCGGGGGCGGGGGCCGGAGGGTGCTTAATAGATTTTGGAAACGCCTAGGGGGCTCACGCTTTGAGGTGGGGAAGTGGGGTTAAACGACAAACGACACCTCGGTTCGGGGTTTGTCCTTATCCAGGTGGCGGCTGGATTTAGGCTCTCCGAGGACTCTGGGAGGTGGCGGGGAGAGACCCCAGACCTTAATCGAGCAGGCCCCAAGCGAGCCAGCTTCATCCTCTCAACACAACCGCCCGGCTCACGTGAGATGCCGCCGCAGGGCTGGGTGCCTCCCTACCAGGTCGAAACCTTAGGTTCTCCGCTCTAAGGCTCACCCCTCCTTTTCACTCTCATTCCAAAGCCCATGGCCCACACTGATGAGTGAAGGGCTGCCCTGGGGAAGGGCACTATCGCGAGAGGGTCTGCACACCCTGCTTTGCACAACTGGGCCGGCGAGTCAAAATGAGCGCACCTCCACCATATTCTTTTTGTCTTTTTTCCTAGCTTCCTGCATTCTGAATATCTCGAACGAGGCGTTTCAGTGCCATCTAGTGGGGGAGGGGCGTGCCTCTCTTTTGGTCCCTGATGCTGCAATGGGACTTGCTGAAGCGCCCGCAGAGCCTGAGGATGTCCGCTCAGGTCCTTGGGTGTCCGGCTGCCTGCGGGCTGCAACATGGGCTGCAACATGTCCCCGCCCCCAGCCCGCTCCGGAGGCATACCGGCCCCGGGCTCCCTGGGACGATGAGGGGGAGCTAGGCCGACTTTGGCCACAATGTCTTCTCACCTTTCTCTCCACCCTCCACTTACCTGTTTCCCCTCTCTCAACAGTGAAAAAACGGAAACAAGTGTAGACACTTCCTACCCAGGCAGACAATGTCTTAAATTTCTGGACCTATTTTCTCTGGTAAAGCCCAGAGTACTTTTAGGTTAGCAGTATACCTGTTCTTGACAACAGGGAGGAGGCAGCAAGGTGAAATGACATCCACAAGGTCACTCAGGAAGTTGGGGCACACCAGCAGTAGAGCCTCAGTCTCTACTGTCTGGTACCCACCTCTCCTGCCCCCTGAGACCCAGCTGAAAGAGGAGCCCCTGGGGCCTCTGCAAGCCCAGGCAGCTGCTTTTTGTAGTAAACGTGCCTGTTTACTGTGCCCTATCCTTCCTCCCTCTGCCATTATTCCACTCCTCTCTTACTCTTGCTTTTTAACTTCTTCTCCTGGCCTGTGCCTTAGGCCTGCTTCCAGTGACATGCCATGCCCCTCCCAGTGGTCCTCAATGGGACTGTGATGATGCACTGTCATCATATTTTCTGACCACTTTTAAAATTGTATTTTGAAACGACTGTCCTTCATCACATCCCAGAAACACTATAAAAGGTACTGATTTGAGGCCTCTTTTAAAGTGCAATGCTCTTGGACAGCTCTAAACCATTTGAGGATGATCCTGGTCTTTGCAGTTAAAAAAGACAGTGATTCTTCCTCTAGACTATATGACTATATGATTTTCTTTTCTTAAGTAAGTGATCTACATGTCTTCCCACTGTCTTCTTCAAGCTCCTTCTGCCCCATTATGTACAGCTTCAGGGTCTCTATTATTTCCAATCTAATCCTTCTCATTTGCACCTACACTGGCCTAGGATCACAGATGCTCAAAATTGGAAAGGCTTTGGGGCTTCCCTGATAGCTCAGTTGATAAAGAATCCGCCTACAATGCTGGAGACCCTGGTTTGATTCCTGGGTCAGGAAGATCCACTGAAGAAGGGATAGGCTACCCACTCCAGTATTCTTGGGCTTCCCTTGTGGCTCAGCTGGTAAAGAATCTGCCCGCAATGCGGAAGACCTGGGTTCGATCCCTGGGTTGGGAAGATCCCCTGGAGAAGGGAAAGGCTACCCACTCCAGGATTCTGGCCTGGAGAATTCCACAGACTGTATAGTCTACGCGGTCGCAAAGAGTCAGACACGACTGAGCAACTTTCACTTCCTTTGGGCTTCCCTGGTGGTTAAGACAGTAAAGAATCTGCCTGCAATGTAGGAGACCCAGATTCAATCCCTGAGTCAGGAAAATCTCCTGAAGAAGGGAATGAATGGCTACCCACTCTAGTATTCTTACCTGGAAAATCCCAAGCACAGAGGAGCCTAGTGGGCTACAGTCCATGGGGTCACAAAGAGTCAGACATGACTAAGCTTAGAGTTATCCACACAATAACACATGAATCTCTTCTAGAACATGTCCCAAAAAGTGACCGACCAGCTTCTGCTAGCATACTTGCAGTGATGCGGAAATCACTGGCTTGGAAAGCACTGGGTTCCACTGCTGGATGGTATGCGTGGTTAAACAGGTCTTCCTTATACTGAGTCTCATCCTAGGTCCCTGGAATCCTACCCACTGGCCTTGGAGAAGTCCACAGATACCTGACCCCTCTTCCATATAATGATTCTTCTCATATTTAACGTCAGCCATCATGTTCTCTCTATACTCTCTTCCTTCCAGCTAAACATTCTTTGTTCATTTCCTCCTTGTGCTTGCTCCTACTGGGTTTCTGATACCTCCTCATTGTTTGTGCTTCTTGGAACCAACAGTGATCCTTGATCTAACAGTCATGGCAACCGATGAAGAAGAAAACGTGATCAGCCAGTTTTTTACATGACCCACGTAGAGTTCTAACGATCACATCCTCTTCTAGGAGTTCACATGCCATCCCTTTGGAATGCTGTCCTAGGATCTTGCCCTGACATTAAGATCACTATGGATTTGCAGTTTTTAAAATCTATGTTTTTGAAATTTGGAATTCAATTTGTGCACATGCACACAAGCACATACACATCTACTTTTCAGTTCAGTTCAGTGGCTCAGTCGTGTCTGACTCTTTACAACCCCATGGACTGCAGCATGCCAGGCCTCCCTGTCCATCACCAATTCCTGGAGTTTACTCAAACTCATGTCCATTGAGTCGATGATGCCATCCAACCATCTCATCCTCTGTCGTCCCCTTCTCCTCCTGCCCTCAGTCTTTCCCAGCATCAGGGTTTTCCCAATGAGTCAGCTCTTCGCATCAGGTGGCCAAAGTATTGGAGTTTCAGCTTCAACATCAGTCCTTTCAATGAACATTCAGGGCTGATCCCCTTTAGGATGGACTGGTTGGATTTCCTTGCAGTCCAAGGGACTCTCAAGAGTCTTCTCCAACATCACAGTTCAAAAGCATCAATTCTTCGGCGCTCAGCTTTCCTTATAGTTCAACTCTCACATCCATATATGACTACTGGAAAAACCATAGCCTTCTAAGTTCACATTTTCCAGGCTTTCTCAAAGGTCAACATCAGAGATTCAGAGATATCATTAAAGTTAAAATATAAAGATATCATTAAAAGTTCTCTCAGTTTCCCTGGGTACACTTTACACAGAGCAGATAGATGCTCTTCTATAATTTCTCACCCTCTGTGAACTATCTTCAATTATCATATTTGTTCTACCCTACACTCCACCTTCAGTCTGAAAATCACTCTCTTTGACATTGTCAATTGGAAATAAAAGTTGATGAGGTGTGCTTTCTCTTAGCCTTGCATCAGTATTACATCAGTGCCCAGAGAAAAGGCCCTCTGCATATTCTTATTTCTATTTTCCTAAATAACTTTGTGCAACTTGGACATCGTCTGAAACTCAAAAGTTATCTTCTACTTTAGCTCTCCTGACAAAGTCCCCCAAGTCTGTGACATGCTAGTTCTTATGCTTGAATAGGTACACTTCTTTTCCTATAAAGACCTTCTTCCTAAATCACTCAGCAGAGTTACATTGGTGTACTTACCTACCTTCGGTCTTTTCTTCCTTATTAGGTTATTTTCATCTTACCCCTGAATATCTAAGTCCTCTCTTTGCTTTGATTTTCTTCTTCCTCCACCACAGCAACATATTCGCCTTCTTAAATTCTTCAGTCCTTTACTCCAAACACTGCAGTGATTTCATCTCACCTCTACAGTAAAGCTCAGACTCTGTACTCTACCGTTGACCATCATATTCCCTGAGACACACTCTCTTTTCTAACTAGGCAGCTCTCTAAACATGTTCTGAAAAGCCCCACATTGGCATCATTCCTCTTGCCCATAAAATATTTAACTGGTCTGCTTTTTAAGGTTCTTACAGTTACAGGTGCCTCATATCAATAGGTCAAATAAATATCATTTGTTCATCTCACTAGAAGCTGAAAAGACAACCAATTAAACCTAATAAACATTCTCGATATTTAAAAGCTCTTCCTATACTAGAAATGGTTTTAAATGAATAAGATCATCTCCTGTGTAAAGAAATATTCATGATTGGTATCACAACAGGAAATCAGGCAGAGCTTATAAAAAGACAATTTACAGAAGAAGAAATTCAAGTGAAAAATTAACAAATGGGAAAAAAAAAAACTCAATCTCACTAGTAATCAGGGAATACGATTTTTTTTTAAATACTGCTTTTTACCCATCAGATGGGGGAAAAATTACATGGCTGTTAATGTCAAGTGTTGGCCAGGGCAAAGGAAACGTGCTCTCATGCACAGCTGGCAGGAGCATAAACTGACACTGCCGCACTGGAGGGCAATCTGGAGTACCTGTTAAGATGAAAAATACAGGTTTGTTATGACCCAGAGGATGTGCTTCTAGGTACTCAGCCTGCAGAGCACTTGTACAACAGGCAAAGAGTATCTTTAATGTACTACCTGTATTAGTTTCCTAGTGTTTCTATGAGAAGTATCACAAACTAGGTGTCTGAAAACCTCAGAGATTCATTGTCACACAGTTCTAGAGGCTAGAAGTTCAAAATCAAGGTGTTAATGGGACCAGGATTCCTCTGAAACCTGTAGCAGAGAATCCTTCCTGGCTTCTTCTAACCTCCAGTGTCTGCTGGCAATTCTTGACATTTCTCAGCTTATAGAAGCTTTCTCACTCCAATCTCTGCCTGTGTCAGCACATGACCATCTTCTCTCACATCATCCTTTCCTCTGTCTCCAAGTGTCTCTCTTCTTATAAGGACACTAGTCATATTGGATTAAGAGGTTACCCTGCTCCAGTATAACCTCATCTTAACTAATTACATCTGCAATGACACTATGTCTAAATAAGGCCATATTTTGATGGCATGAGGATAAGGATTCAACATTCATTCCAGGGGGACACTCTTCAACCCATAACTTTACCTTTCGTGTAAAAAAGAAAGTGACATTTAAGAAAATATTCATGTGGTTGCTTATCTGTACAAAATGAAAGGATAATAGAAGAACCAAGAAGCCAAGCAGGCAACAGGAAGTTGATAGCGGAGTGTCACTACCACCCCTCAACAAAGAGGCTCACCCCTAACAAAGAGCTCAGGGCAAGCATACAAATGGAGGCCCACATACCATATGTCTAAATGTTGGGGCTTCCCAGGTGGCCTAGTGGTAAAGAACCCACCTGCCAATGCAGGAGACACAAGAAACATGGGTTTAATCCCTGGGCTGGGAAGATCTCCTGAAATGGGAAATGGCAACCCACTCCAGTATTCTTGCCTGGAAAATTCCATGGACAGTGGAGCCTGGCAGGTTACAATGACTGGTAACTAAAAATGTTCTATCTTTCTACCTGACAAATATCTTTATGACAATAAAATTTTCAAATATGTATAAAGTCATGATTTTTATATGAAAAAAGTTTTTTGTATGGCAAAATATCAAATACAACCAAATTAATTACTATTGTACATGCATTGCAGAGAAGGCAATGGCACCCGACTCCAGTACTCTTGCCTGGAAAATCCCATGGACAGAGGAGCCTGGTAGGCTGCAGTCCATGGGGTCATTAAGAGTCGGACATGACTGAGCGACTTCACTTTCACTTTTCACTTTCACGTATTAGAAAAGGAAATGGCAACCCACTCCAGTGTTCTTGCCTGGTGAATCCCAGGGACGGGGGAGCCTGGTGGGCTGCCGTCTATGGGGTCGCACAGAGTTGGACACGACTGAAGCGACTTAGCAGCAGCAGCAGCAGCAGCAGTACATGCATTGATGGGCCAACAATGTGTAGATAAGTAATAAAATAAATATGTTAGTAATTGATTTGTAATATGTGTATCATAAGACTTACTCTTCTTGATTTTTGTTTTAAAAAAATCACTATTGTTATAATCAGGATTTTCACATAATATTATATACTATTGATGGTAATGCCAAATGTTTTTGATAACTGTTTTTGATTCACTGTAGTTCCTAGTTTTTTTTTAATAATTTTAATTTGGAGAAACTTTATTGAGGCACTAGCGTATCTATTGAAAGTGTCAATAAAATTCTTAAATCAACGCTTACATTTGGAATTTTATATGGTACGGTCAAGAATTATAACAATCACATATGACAAATTATTGTTAATGCAAAAAATGCTATATTACATCTACCATATAAATCATTATCACATACAGCATGATTTTTACTAGCTCTTAAAGTAACTCCTAGATCCACACAATATTTATTAAGTTCTTCTTTCAAATGCCAGAATGAAGAAAACCAAAAATCACAGCACATTGCTTAATTGATTCAAATTTCTCTACAAGACCATAACTTGATCAGTAATGACTAGAAATAGTTACTACAAACATTATTTTGGGATTAATTGTATGTAAATTTCCTTTAAAGTCACAAAAACATTTGCATTTCCTTGTTCTAATTTCCTTTTATTAGAATATCACTTTTGGTTATAAATAGTTTATTTCCATTTTCTTTACAATTTTATAATATTTTTAATCCTTTTGAGAAATTTCCAAACTTAGATATGCTTTTGTTTATATTATAAATAGCAAGCAATAGTTCATATCAAAAAACTGTGGATAGCACAAATCCAAAATTAATTTCATTATCCACCAAAGACCATACTTTGTTCTGTATTTAAGGATCTTCTATTATTTCATTTAGCTCTCCTAGTATATCTTATATCCTTTCTAAATTAAATTTAATGGCTTTAACAACATTTAATCGACATCTCCATTACATGTCTTAAGTGGCTATAAAGTCAAATTTAAATGTATTTCATCTACAGATAGATCCAAGACATATCATAAATAATCTCTGAGTTTCCCTAAAGAACTTCATGACTATTTGCTCAGTTGAGGCCACATCACTAGAAACAAATTCAAGTCATGTTCCACACAAGTTATCAAGAATGTTTCTGGATTTTAGGGCAAAATGCAGGTTGGATCTAGAGAAATACACTTGTAGTTTAAGAGCAATATGACCAGCAGGTGAAGAATCTGTCTGCCAATGCAGCAGACATAGGTTCAATCCCTAGTCCCCGAAGATCCCACATGCCCCAGAACAACTAAGCCCGTGAACAACAACTACTGAGCCCTCATGCTGCAACCACTGAAGCCCACGCACACTCCCGAGAGCCCATGATCTGCAACAAGAGGATCCACCACAATGAGAAGCCCGTGCACTGCAGCTAGAGAGTACCCACTTCTTGCTACAACTAGAGAAAGGCTGTGCACAGCAAGGAAGAGCCGGCACAGAAAGATAAATAAAAACAAATGAACTTTAAAAACAGCAATATGAACTGCAAGAGCATAATACTGTAAAACATTCTTTAGTTACTGTGTGCTACTGTTCAAAACACTGCCCTAATTCATATATAACTCTGAACCACGAATTGGAACACAATGGGAAGCAAGAAAATGGATGCTCATCACTGCTGGCAAATGATACTTCCTTATTCAAAAATCTACCTGGGAGGAAGAATTTGACAAGTTAATCATTTCATCTTTTCTTTTATCAAAGTGCCTCCACCCTCAGATCCTCTATCAACAACTCAAAGCAGCATCTATCACCAACAATATCTATCACCAGCAACTCAACCCACACAACTGAAAGGCACTCAGATGCAGGTCTTTTGCTTTGAGGACACAGAGCAAAAGGTATAGGAAAGCATCTCCTTGGAGCCTGTTCTGTGTTAACGAGAAAAATAGACGTTTAAGGCTGCAAGCCATCCTGTGCCAGTACTGATACTGGATCCCAACACATAAAAGCAACCATGAGGTCTTCAGCCGATATTTTGTGTGTTTGTGATGTGCGGGCCCTCTAAAACCAGGGGTCGAGGGACTTCCCTGGTGGTCCAGGGGTTACGGATCAGCCTTCTAATGGAGTGGGTGCAGGGTCAATCCCTGGTCAGGGAACTAAGATCCCATATGCCAGGGGCAACTAAGCCCATGCACCACAATTAGAGAAGCCCAAGTGCCACAAAAAATAATAAAAATAAAACAAGGGATCTATAGGGCAGTGTCTCTCTTGCTGGGGACACAGGGCAGCCTAGCTGGAGGAACACAAAAAGAAAGATTTTTCCTGAGCTTAAGGACCAGATTCACCCAACAGAAGCGGGACCATGGAGACAGCTGTCCAGCAGAGCCAGAACCATGAAATTGAGGCAGCAGCAGCTGCAGTTATTACCTGCGGAAGAAAACAGGGGATAGATGCTCTGCCCTTCTCCCTACCTTCTGTTCATCAATCCTTCCTAGGGCCTCCTGTTGGCCGAGCCCAGATGGACACCAGTTGACACAGGAGCATTGGGACATGCAACCCACAAATGTCAGCCCCCTGCAGCAGAACTGAGCAAGGAAAGTCAAGGAACAAATATGAGGGAAAACAGGCTACGATGGACTGGCACAAGGTGGATATTGCTATAAAATCAAGACCAAGAAAAATATGCACTCTCTACCATCACTATTTAATGGTGGTGGGGGTGGGGGGGTGTGGAACATCAAGAACAGGGCAGGCAACAGAAATAAGACTTACAACGACCGGAAAGAAGAGTGTAAAACTATTATATGTGGAGAGTATGACTGAAAGCTCAAAAGAAAAAACTTTAAAACAGTTAATACTAATAAGAGAGTTCAATAAGGTGGCCTAATATAAGAAAAACACATAGGAATCAATACATTATAATAGCAATTGTTAGAACAAATACTGGACAACTATCCCATGCATAGTAACAACAACAAACAAATAAACAGAAAACGCCCTAGAAATTCCCTGGAAGTCCAGTAGTTATGACTTTGAACTTCCATGGCAGGGGGCATGGGTTCAACCCCTGGACAGGGAACTAAGATCCTACATGCCATGAGAAATAGCCAAAACAAAAATAAAAAAATTTTTTAAAAGATAACATACTTAAGTATAACATTTACAAAGAAAGTGAAGGCTTTATATGAAGAAAACAATTTTACTGCTAGACATGAATGACCCAAAAAAGATATAGAAACATACCATGTTCCTGAATGAAACAGCTCAGTACTGTTAAAATGTCCGTGCTGTACGAAATCATTCATAGATTTAACACAATTCCAATCAAAATCTCAAGAGATTTTATTGGAACCCAGATAGTTATTGAAAAATAATTCTAAAGTTCATCTGTAAAAATCTACTAGTGAGAATAGATATTTTTGTGTGATAATTTCTCTTTCAGAAGTATTTTAGAAAGTCACAATATTTTAAACAGTGTGATACCTACTTCTCAGACCCTGTACTTCCTCCCCAGAAGCCCTGGGATTTTCTTTTTTATAAATAAAAAGAATAGGAAACCTGATCTAATCATTCACCAAAAATCATGGCACACTTGATTTGTGTGAGATTAGACCTCCTGGGGACAACAATTCCACAAGATCTAGAAATGGGACAAGTAGACACACTTCTCCCAGGCAGATTTTGACCAATACAAGCATGCCCTGATGTCATCTGGTCAATGCAATATCCTGATAGTATCCAGGCATTTACCTCCTGACTAAGGAGTCAGGACAGTGTCTTATTCTCCTCTCTGACCTGACATCTCAGAGTCCAGATTCTGCAAGTCCTTGATCATTTGCTACTTTATCAGCTTTGGACTGAATGTTTGTATCCCCAGAAAATTTGAAAGTCTTAACCTGCAATGTGATAATATTCAGAAATGAGGCCTTGGGAGGTCATAAGGGTGTGGCCCCCATGTTGGGATTAGACACTAGATGGCTTGCTTCCTCTCTCTCTGGCCATGTGAGGACACAGAGAAGGCAGCCATCTGCAAGCCAGGAAGAGAGCCCTCATTTGAACCCAACCCTGCCGGCACTCTGATCTTAGACCTCCAACCTCTAGAATGGTGAGATATTGAAGCTCTGTTGTTTAAGCCTCCCAAGCTAATGGCATTTTGTTTGGGCAGACCAAACAGACCAAGACACCATAGTTTCCATAGCAACTCAAAAGAACTCATAACCCTCAATGTGACTGTATCTTGAGATAAGTTCTTTAGGAAGTAACTAGGTTTAAATAAAGCCATAAGGATGGGGCCCTAACCCAGACGGACTGGAAAAGGAGGAAGCCCTATCTCACTTTCTCTCTCTCTTCCTTTGATCACAGAGAAAGGGCCATTTGAGGACACAGAGAGAAGACAGTCATCCACAAGCCAGGCAGAGAGAACTCACCGGGAACCTAACTGACCAGCACTTTGATCTGAGACTTCCTGGGCTCCAGAACTGTGAGGAAATAAATGTCTGTTGTTTAAGTCAAGCAGTCTATAGTGCTTTGTTATGGCAACCCAAGACTAACACAAAGAGGAACCACCTCATGAAAGAGAGGAATTTGTATCATCTCTGGAGGGTGCCAGACACCAAAACACAACCTGGCTTACTGCAGCATGGCCAGGGCTTATCCAGGCAAACCCAGACTCCAGCTTGTTGGTAGGGGCTTGTCTTACCACGGAGAACCTGGGGTATAGGACTCTCCATTCCTCCACCGCCTTCTACAGATGCTGGGCTTGCTAGCAAGTACTCCGTTCAGGAAAAGGAATCACTGGCCAACTAATGCCCATGCAAGACATGAAGGTAGGGACCTCCCTGGTGGTCTGATGGTTAAGACTCTCCCTGCCAATGCAGGGGACATGGGTTCGATCCCTGCTTCGGGAGGATTCCACATGCCATGGAGCAACTAAGCTTGTGCACCACAACAAGAGAAGTAACCGCAGTGAGAAGCCCCTGCTGGCTGCAGTGAAAACCCAGCACAGCAAAAAACAAATAAATACATAAATTCTAAAAAAGAAAGAAAAGAAAAAAAGACTTGAAAGTACTGCCTAGGATATTGCATTACAGGGTGTTCACACAGCTGCAGCCTGTAGTAGATCACACAGATGTAGAAAGCTGTTCTTTTATAAAAAGCCTTTTCACATTTACCATTTCATTTGCGCAAGCAGCTAAGCCCACAGGGAAGAGCCCCCTCCTAGAAGGTAATAAAAATCCTCTACCCAGAGCGTCTTCGGTCATTTAGCCCCACTACAGTTGATCTCAGTGGTACCCCGTGGACAGCAACCAGAGGACCGTGCAAGTGTACAGTGCTCACAAAGAATCTACTTTAAGGGTATTACTGGATACGCACTCAAAAATGAAAGTTCAAATATTTACACTGAAGTATTATCTGCAACAAGATTAATTCCTCTTGCAGGTAGGCTTCCCTAGGTTCCAAAATGACAAATTCATTCAAAAAGTACAAAATCAATCAAAGAGTCATCGACATCCAAAATTAAGAGTATTCTCTTTAGAGATAATTCTGTTTCTCAGTTTCTGTTCCATAGTTTCCCAATCTATTTGCCATGAAGTGATGGGATCTTTGTTTTTTGAATGTTGAGTTTTAAGCCAGCTTTTTCACTCTCCTCTTTCACTTTCATCAAGAAGCTCTTTAGTTCCTCTTCAGTTTCTGCCATAAGGGTGGTGTCACCTGAATATCTGAGGTTATTGATATTTCTCCCAGCAATCTTGAATCCAACTTGTGCTTTATATAGCCTGGCATTTCACACGATATACTCTTCTGCATGTATGTTAAATAAGCAGGGTGACTGTGGAAAATTCTGAAAGAGATGGGAATATCAGACCACCTGACCTGCTTCTTGATAAATCTGTATGCAGGTCAGGAAGCAATAGTTAGAACTGGACATGGAACAACAGACTGGTTCCAAATAGGGAAAGGAGTATGTCAAGGCTGTATATTATCACTGTGCTTATTTAACTTCTATGCAGAGTACATCATGAGAAACGCAGGGCAGGATGAAGCACAGGTTCGAATCAAGATTACTGGAAGAAATATCAATAACCTCAGATATGCAGATGACACCACCCTTATGGCAGAAAGTGAAGAAGAACTAAAGAGCCTCTTGATGAAAGTGAAAGAGGAGAGTGAAAAAGCTGGCTTAATGCTCAACATTCAGAAAACTAAGATCATGGCATCCAGTCCCATCACTTCATGGAAAATAGATGGGGAAACAGTGGAAACAGTGAGAGAATTTATTTTGGGGGGCTCCAAAATCACTGCAGATGGTGACTGCAGCCACGAAATTAAAAGATGCTTACTCCTTGGAAGAAAAGTTATGACCAACCTAGACAGCATGTTAAAAAGCAGAGACATTACTTTGCCAACAAAGGTCCATCTAGTCAAGGCTATGGTTTTTCCAGTAGTCATGTATGTATGTGAGAGTTGGACCATAAAGAAAGCTGAACACCAAAGAATTGATGCTTTTGAACTGTGGTGCTGAAGATTCTTGTGAGTCCCTTGGACTGCAAAGAGATCCAACCAGCCCATCCTTAAGGAAATCAGTCCTGAATATCCATTGGAAGGACTAATGTTGAAGCTGAAACTCCAATACCTTGGCCACCTGATCCAAAGAACTGACTCATTGGAAAAGACCCTGATGCTGAGAAAGATTGAAGGCGGGAGTTCTCAGGGGATGACAGAGGATGAGATGGTTGGATGGCATCACCAACTCAATGGAAATGAGTTTGAGTAAACTCCGGGAGTTGGTGATGGACAGGGAGGCATGGCATGCTGCAGTCCATGAGGTTGCAAAGAGTCGGACACGACTGAGCGACTGAACTGAACTGAACTGGTGCACTCCTTTCCCAATTTGGAACCAGTCCGTTGTTCCATGTCAGGTTCTAACTGTTGCTTCTTGATCTGTATACAGGTTTCTCAGGAGGCAGGTAAAGTGGTCTGGTATTCCCATCTCTTGTAGAATTTTCCAGTTTGTTGTGATCCACATAGTCAAAGGCTTTAGCATAGTCAATAAAGCAGAAGTAGATGTTTTTCTGGAACTCTCTTGCTTTTTCAATGATCCAATGGATGTTGCAATTTGATCTCTGGTTCTTCTGTCTTCTCTAAATCCAGCTTGAACATCTGGAAGTTCTTAGAGTACTGCTGAAGCCTGGCTTGGAGAATTCTGAGCATTATTTGGCTCAAAATACAATCAACTTTACATAATACATCTACTTTATATAATCTACTTTTATCAGGCTGAAGGGAGGGAGCCACTAAGAGAGTAACTTGCCCAACTTCATCCAGCTGGTAGACGATGGGGCAGGGATTTAAATCTAGCTATTTGTTGTTGTTCAGTCACTAAGTTATTCTGATTTTTTGAAGCCCCATGGACTGCAGCAAGTCAATCTCTTTTACCCTGCACTATCTGCTGGAGTTCGCTCAAACTCATGTCATTGAGTTGGTGATGCCATCCAATCATTGTATCCTCTCTTGCCTCCTTCTCCTCCTGACCTCAATCTTTCCCAGCATCAGGGTCTTTTCTAAGGAGTCGACTCTTCACATAAGGTGGCCATCGTATTGGAGCTGCAGCTGCAGCATCAGTCCTTCCAGTGAGTATTCAGGGTTGGTTTCCTTTAGGATTGATTGATTTCATCTCCAAGGAGTCCAAGCAACTCTCAATAGTCTTCTCCAGCATCACAATTTCAAAACATCAATTCTTCAGTGCTCAGCTTCTTTATGGTCCAACTCTCACAGCTATACATGACTACTGGAAAACCCATAACTTTTGTCTCTGCTTTTTAATATGCTGTCTAGGTTTGTCTAAACTTTCTGTTTAGAAGGTTATTGGTTCAATAAATGTTATGGTATTTTGTTTAATAAATGTAGGCAAATCCAAATTCTCTCTTCTCGTATGAACTTGTATAGCAATAGTCACATTAAAGTGATTATTGATACAATCAAATTAGTATTTGCCATAGTTGTTACTCTTTTCTACTCATAATATTCCTTTATTCTCCTTTTAATATCTATAGGATCAGTAGTGATGGCCCTTCTTTCATTTCTAGTATCAGTAATTTCTGTCTTCTCTTTTTCTTAGTTAGCTTAGCTGGACACTTATCAATTTCATTAATCTTTTTAAACAACCATCTTTTAATGTCATCATTCCTGTTTATAATTTTATTGATTTCTGCTTTAATTTTTATTACCTTTTCTTCTGCTTACTTTATTTTTCCTCCTTTGTCTAGTTTCCTAAGATGGAAGACTGAAGACAAAAGGAGAAGGGGGTGACAGAAGACAAGATGGTTAGATAGCATCACTGACTCAGTGGGCACAAATCTGAGCAAACTCCAGGAGAAAGTGGAAGACAGAGGAACCTGGTGTGCTGCCGTCCACGCGGTTGCAAAGAGACAGACACGACTTAGTGACTGAACAACAACAACAAAGATGGAAACTTAAATGATTAATTTTAGATTAATTTTTTTCTAATATATGCATTCAATGCTATAGATTTTCCTCTAAGCAGTGCTTTTACTGTATACAACAAATTTTGGAAAATTGTATTTTCACTTTCATTTAGTTAAAAATAAGTTAGAATTTAAGAGTTCTTTAGCTTATACGTTACTGAGAATTGTGTTGTTTAACCTCCAAGCATTTCAGGATTTTTCAGCTATTTTCTGTTGATTTCCAGTTTGATTCCACTGTGAACTGATAGCATGCATAGTGTGAGGTCTATTTTTTTTTAATTTGTTAAGGTGCATTCTGGGACCCAGCATGCAGTCTATCTCAGTGAATGCTCTGTGTGAAAGAAAGGAAACACTTTATTATTCTGTCGGGGGAATTAGTCTATAAAATCAATTATATCATATTGATTGATGGTGCCATTCACTTCGGCTGTGTCCTTTCTAAATTTCTACCAATTACTGAGAGAAGGATGTTAACGTCTCCAACTGTAATAGTGAGTTCTATTTCTCCTTTCAGCTTCCAAAAAAAGAACTTCTTTCAGAAGTTCTGAAAGGATTTCTAAAGTTCTGCTTCTCCCTTCAGCTTAATCAATTTTTGCCTCACGTATTTTGATACTTTGCTGTTGGGTACATACACATTAAGAATTATGAATTCTTAGAGAATTGAGCTCTTTATCATTATGTAATACCTCTCCTCTCTTTATCTGTGTTAATTTTCCTTGCTCTGAAATTAATGTTATTAATTTTAATATAAATTAATAATTTATTGATACAAACTAATGTTAATAATATTAATATTTCTTTGCTCTGCTTTGTCTGAAATTAATACTACTACCTCAGCTTTCTTTAGATTGGTGTTATCGTGGTATGTCTTTCTCCGTCTCTTTACTTTTAACCTATCTATCTTTACTTTTAATCTATCCAGCCTATGTTTAAAATGAGCTTCTTATGAACAAAATATAAGAGCTTGTTTTTTTTAATCCACTCAGACACACAATCTCTGTTTTTTTCAGTTGGTGTATTTAGACCATTGACATTTAAAGTGATTATTGATATAATCAAATTAGTATCTGCCATAGTTGTTACTCTTTTCTATTCATTGCCCTTCTTGTTTCTTTTTTTTCTCTCGTATTTTTTTAATCTTTTTTTTTGTTTTAATTGAGCATTTTATATAATCCCATTTTTTGTACTCTCTTAGGATATTAGTTACACTTTTTTATTTAATTTATTCTTTTAGCAGCTGTCCTATACATTTATTCATCCAAGTCCTTTTCAGATACAACTATACAATCTCATGGGTAATGCAAGTACTTTATAACAGGGTATTCCCAATCCCTTCCTCTCATCTCTGATAACATCACTGTCATTCATTTCACTGTGCATAACCTACAAGCACCAAATACCTTGGTTCTATTATTATTTTGAGCAAACTAATATCTGTTGGATCAACTGAAATTTTAAAAAAAGACATATTACTATTATTTATTCCTTCTCTAATGCTCTTCCTTTCTTTATGAAACCTAAAGTTTCAGAACTATATCATTTTTCCTTCTAAGAACGTCTTTGGCTGGGAAAGGGGTGGGAGCAGGTTGCAGAGGGAGGGTTCCTGATGAACTTCTTTTAAGACGAAAGCGGGTCAGGCTTCCCTGGTGGCTCAGTGGTAAAGAATCCGCCTGGCAATGCAGGAGATGCAGGTTTGATGCCCAATCCAGGAAGATCCCACATGTCGCGGAGCAACTAAGCCTCACAGTTATCAAGCCTGTGCTCTAGAGTCCAGGATCCACAACTACTGACCCCAGGTATCACAACTTCTGAAGCCGGTGCACCCTGGAATCCATGATCTGCAACAAGAGAAGCCACCGCAATGAAAACCCCAAACAGCGCAACTAGAGAATAGCCCCCACCTGCCACAGCTAGAGGAAAACCCACACTGCAATGATGATTCAGCACAGCCAAAAACTAATAAATAAATTTTTAAATTTTTTAAAATAATGTGGGTCTACTGGCAACACATTCTCATCTACCACTAATCAACCAATCATTAACTGGACAAATTATTTAACTTGTTGCTTTCTGCAACTTCTACAAATAAAAAATTATCATCAAGCAAGCATTTTTCCTGTTCTGAAATTCCAGAATTCTAAGCACAGTTTTATCGGTTCAATTCAGTTGCTCAGTCCTTGAGACAAATAGGGTGAATATTAATGGGAAACATAGAAGAGATTTTGTTTAAAATGAAAAACACCTTTTATGCAAATAATCATTCCTTCAAATAGTTATTTCATAAATATTACTTCTCAAATACCAGCTTCTCTTAAAGTGAAACTCATTTAAATGCCTCTGCTTTTCCTGTATCAGTAAGTACAGAAAATCTACAATGTAAAGGTCAGTAAACTGTGGACTTTAGGGAAAGGTTTAAAAATTTTTTAACTAAAAAACGAGCTGGAACATTTCCAATATTTTCATTTTGCTTTAGTGGCCAGCAAATACATTTGGACCCAGAATTTACTCTGGAGCATGGATGTTGGAAAAGTCTGACTTAATGAAATGGAAGGGAAAGGAAAAAATCGCAGTAGGATAAATTAACACAGTAAGCCAATATAGTTGATCCTTGAAATTGTGAATTTAGCATTGAAGTTTCAGTAGACTAACGATCCTAAAGTCTGCATCCTGTAGTAATAGATAACTTTGCTAAAAGGTTAATTTTTCAGAATCCTGTGCCCCACATGGCTGTGCATGAGCCAAGCATCCAAATCCCACAGTAGCCTCTTCAGTCTTTGACGTGTCACTGTGCACACATGCATTCTCATATGTACTATGCTTCATTTAGGAAGGAATTATATGCTACAATCTGTTGCTGTTGCTTAGGCTCAAGTTGCCTCCAATTCT
Source organism: Bos grunniens (assembly GCF_055505025.1). NCBI lineage: Eukaryota > Metazoa > Chordata > Mammalia > Artiodactyla > Bovidae > Bos > Bos grunniens. The sequence continues at coordinate 15,910,806 of NC_141168.1, forward strand.
TCTGCCACCCCTGTAGCCCACCAGGCTCCTCTGTCCACGGGATTTCCCAGGCAAGAATACTGGAGTGGATTGCCATTTCCTTCTCCAATATGTTACAATGGTAATTAATAACTAGGGATCCATGAATGTCTCTAGGAGATCTCAAAAAAAAAAATGTTTTACTCTATTTTAAAGAGAAAAAGAAATAGGTAAGAATAGATATAGATTTTTAAAATAATTTTTTTAAGTGGTACAAGCTACTGTGAGTAATACAAAGCTCCACAGTTTCTTTTCGCTATGTCAGTTAAGACTTTTCCTGTTGCAGGTAACAGAGACTCAACTCAAACTGGTACCAGCAAAGAGTTTTTGGTTTGTTATTGAAAAGTTTCAGGATGGTTTTTGGGCATGACATGAGCCTGGAACCCAAATGGTGTTATCAGGATGACAGCTTCCTTCCCTCTCGGCCCTGCTCTCACTGTTGTTCATTCTCGTTCTCCACTTGGCATCTGAGTTCCCATCCTCCCAGGTGTCTTCCAGCCGAGAAGACAGTGCCATTTTTTAACCTCCTTCATGAGTCCTGGAATCACACTGATTGGATCAACTTGGGTCACTGTCCACTCCTGATTAGTCAGGCATTGTTCATATGTGCCACCTCTGGGGCCAGAAGGGAGCCCCACCCAATCCACAATCCGTAGGGTTGAGTCACAGAGAAAAGATTCACCAGAGGAAATTCAGGATGTTCTGACCAGGAGGAAGAGCAAATGTGTGATGGGTGACCAGAACAGTCACTGCCGCCTATGGGTGTTTAATACTGAAGAAACCTGTGGCTGCTATCGGGGAAAGCTGGGTCCTAAACAACCATACTTTCAGTATAAGGCTCTCCTGTTTGGAAAGCAAGGGAAGGTCCAGGGCTTTGGCGAACACAAGGGTTCCAGGAACTGTGGCAAAGAGTAGCTGTTCCATGGCTTTCCCAGGAAAAACATCCTAACATCTCTTGAGGATCTGTTGCTTCTCTGTGCTCAGAAATTTAACTATTAATGTAATTGTCAGAGAAATCCTGCTGACAGGGAAGCATTCTGTCTGAACTGGTGACCACATTTTTTCATTAAGCCAGCTTTTAGTGAATTCAACCCGTGAACAACACGAGTTCTTCGTACATACAAAGATTCTTTTCAGTAAATGCGTACCACAGTACCACACAGTACAAGGCTGACCGAATCCAAGAATAAGGAATTGGGGATTTGGAGGGCCAACCATAAACTTACACATGGATTATCCACTGTGAGGAGGGTCGCACTTCTAGCCTCCACATTATTCAAGGGTCAATCACACTTTCAAATTTATTTGTTAACGTGTTTATTTTTGTATTACTAGCAAGACCCAGGACTGCCTACATTTATCACATGCTCATTTTCATATAAACACATCTTGGGATAAACAGACAAATAAATTTTATGGGGGATAAACCTATTTTATGTTATCTGAATGTTTGGACTAGCATTAAGCTACGCAGAAGACTGATCCTGTGCTTTAAATTGCCGGCCTTAAACTTACTTTAAACTTACTTGTATCTCACGAGGGTGAGTGACTCAGCGTGTGAAGATCACTGGCCTAAGCCCATGACCTGCAGAGCACCATTTTGTCCATCTCACTGGGAAGGGAACTGGCCCAGCTCCACTCTGTGACCCAAGGCAAGTTACACAGTCTCTCTGTGCCTCATTTCTATCTGTAACATAAGGATAAAACAGCTCTTACCTCAAAGGATTGTGGTAGAATTAAATGAGATAATTCATGTTTAATATTTAAATCAGCAGTTGATATGTAGTATTTCATAATTATTAATGAAAGAAAGTGAAAGTGAAGTCGCTCAGTCATGTCCGACTCTTTGAGACCCCATGGACTGTAGCCCACCAGGCTCCTCCCTCCATGGGATTCTCCAGGCAAGAGTACTGCAGTGGGTTGCCATTTCCTTCTCCAGGGGATCTTCCCGACCCAGGGATCGAACCCTGGTCTCCTGCATTCCAGGCAGACGCTTTAACCTCTGAGCCACCAGGGAAGCCCATAATTATTAACATATACCTATATATATTGGTCTTCATGTTTCTCTTCTCTAAGTTTTTAAGCTCTGTTTATAACGACATAACTTGCCCACAGTTCATCCAAGTTCAATGTCAATCACTCACCATATATATTACAAAATGGAAACTTATGCACTTGGAATTGGAACTAAAAATTGACAAATAAAGTATCTTTTATTTTATATACAAATATATAGCACTGACTGTGTTGAGGCTGTTATTAAATACTTCACTATATCAAACAATTTAATCCTCATAATAATTTTATGAGGTAGGTTCTACTATTATCCTAACTTTATAGATGAGGAAACTGAGGTACAGAGAAGTTACATAACTTGCCTAAAGCCACACAGCTAGTAAACTTTAGCTTTAAGATTTGAACCCTGACAGTCTGATACCAGAGCCCAGGTCCTTAACCTCCTTACTGTTTCCTTTTCATGTTTGTTATTCAGTTGATAGAGAAGGAAGTGTTGAAAGAGAAAAAAATAATTATTGACTTCTCACATTTATTAAGCACTTACTCTGCTGGAGTTTCATACCTACTTATTCCAATACTTTAATCGCCATTAGTACTTTTAAGAATAACCGTAAAGAGACTTTTAGAGAGTGCTTAAATACCAGAATTTATTTCATGTAATCCTCTAATAGCCCTATGAAATAGATGTTATTAGTACTGCCATTTTACAGATGAAGAAAGTAAAGCTTTAAAAGGTTAAGTAACTTGCCCAAAGTCATGTGGGTAATAAGTGGTAAAGCTGAGCTTGAAACCTAGATTGTCTGGCTCTAAAACACTTGTGTCTAACCACAATGCAAACACTCTCCTATCTCTGTAACCCTATGGGGTAGGTATTATGGTGCTATCATTATGACTAAATCACACAAATGCTTATTCAGGATCTACTCACAAGATACCGACCACTGGCATTATTATCTATCAGTTGAAGATGGGAAAATGAAGCCACAGAGACTAAATGGATATGAGGCTGCCCTAGTGAAACTTCAGTCCAGTCACTGGGCAAGCTAACTGTAGGCAAGTTTGTGAAGTGAATGACTATTTCCTTTGGGGTTTCCAAACTCTCTTTCAAACTCTTTTCTCAAATCCTAGTAACTCTGATTCCCCATGTTGGAAAATAATATATTCTGTCCAAATTATTATGACTCAAGAACTCAGAGTGGGTTAGAGAGGATATAATGAAATATAAATGTGGAGTTCTAAGAACGCTAATGCTGTCAGTAGACAGTTTCAGTTAAACGAGAATTTCTAACATTCTGACGTGTGGCTAAGGACAAGAACTCCCACCACCCAGGGCAGAATGGCAGAGAAACTAGAAACTTTGAGAAAATTTTTGGATTCAGAAATAAAGAAATATGGATAACATTCTCAGAGCAGACAACTCAGAGGGTCTGGTATAATGAGAACAAACGTCCAAGCAGAGTTTAATTTATGGAATTTCTGTTGACCAAGTCCAGAGATACATACTAAGGTTCAGGTAACTCCGAGAAAGGCAGGGTCAATCTTAAATTGAGAGGAAAGATTAATAGCAAGCACCATGTGGTTCCCATATTATTGTTGTTGTTCAGTCACTCAGTTGCGTCCGACTCTTTGTGGACACAAAGAAATATGGAAAACAGTCCTATGGACTGCAGCACACCAGGCTTCCCTGTCCTTTACTATCTCCTGGAGTTTGCTCAAACTCATATTCATCAAGTCGGTGATGCCATCCAGCCATCTCGCATTCTGTCGTCCCCTTCTCGTCCTGCCTTCAATCTTTCCCAGTATCAGGATCTTTTCCAATGAGTCAGCTCTTCACATCAGGTGCCAAAGTATTGAAGCTTCAGCATCAGTCCTTCCAATGAATATTCAGGACTGATTTTCTTTAGGATTGACTGCTTCGATCACCTTGCTGTCCAAGGGACTCTCAAAAGTCTTCCCCAACACCACAGTTTGAAAGCACCAATTCTTTGGGGCTCAACCTTCTTTATGGTCCAACTCTCACATCCATACACGACTACTGGAAAAACCATAGCTTTGATTATACACATCTTTGTTGGCAAAGTGATGTCTTTGCTTTATAATATAGTATCTCGATTTGTCACAACTTTTCTTCCAAAGAGCAAGCGTCTTTTAATTTCATGGCTGCACTCACTATCTGCAGTAATTTTGGATCCCAAGAAAGTAAAATCTGTCACTGTTTCCCTACCTATTTGACATGAAGTAATGCGACCGGATGCCATGATCTTTATTTTTGGAATGTTGAGGTTTAAGCCAGCTTTTTCACTCTCTTCTTTCACCTTTATCAAGAGGCTCGTTAGTTCCTCTTTGCTTTCTGCCATAATTAATTTTCATAATGGCCTTGCCAAGTACCCATTGCCAACCTGTTTTATTGATGATGAAAACAGCTAAAAGAGTATCTAGATCTTTTCAGTGGGGTACACAGGATTCAGACCTATTTCTGATTCCAAAACCTTTTTTTAAAAACCATGCTGCCCTTTGGAGCAGATAAAGGGCACGCCTCTTCCAGGATCACAAAATCTACCCCAGGGGTGGGATACAAAGGTGAACTACCAAAAGCCAGAGAAGGAGTGGATCAATGCAGCAGAAACTGGGCCAAGCTAACACAAGAGTGTGAGCCTGTACTTTACGCAACGCATCATGCCCCTCAAACAAAATCCCTTCCAAACTGCCTGTGGGCTATGCCAGTTTGTGCTGATTTCCCAAACAAGTGGCCGAAATGATAAGATTCCTGGTCATTAATGGAAACGTGTTTTCCAATGACCTCTAAGATGACATCTTTGGACCCTTCTTCTCTCATACTGACAGGTGTGACTTTTTGCTCTATCAGAGTTGTAACAGTTCCAGGATTTGAGTTTAGGTTTCAGAGTAAGAAGGCCATGTGACCCCAGATTTGCATACTCATGAGTCCTCAGGCCAAATTACCATGATAATGTTACTGCTTATTAGCACCTCATTACAAAGTCCTCAACAGGCTGATTTTATTTTAAATAAGCAAAAAAGATTCCCAATCTTTTAGACATGCATGCTGAAATATAAGCATATGAAATCATATGCCATCCATGATTTACTTCAAAATAATATTAGAGGAGGGGGAGGTGGGTACACAGGGTTCATTATATCGCTCTCTCTGCATGTGTATATGTTTGAAATTTTCTATTAAAAATTTTTAATATATTCTTGCCTAAGTTTTTGTTTACAATATCCCATCAGTCTGCTAAGCACGTCAGTTCCTCTTTCTGAAACTGCAAGTCCCAGCTTCTCTGTGATTCTTTCTCTAGCCACTCTGGCCCATGGGGTTCTCATCCTCCTCAGAAGTCATCATTTCTTCAACTGCATATAGTAAGAAAGAAGACAGTTTAAAATCAATATGCTAAACTTCCACATTATAAGTAAATAAAAAAAACCAAACCAACAAATTCGACCCAAATAGAATAGAAAGAAGATAACAAAAACAGAAGGAACCAGTAAAATAGAAAACAAACACACGCAGAGAAGATTATCTAAGCTAAAGGTTGGTTCTTTGAAAATTAATAACCCATAGCCTACTGTGGCAACAAACGTTTAAAGTTAGGCTATATGGACCACTTTCTAGAACACATACAACTTATCAAAGTTGACATAAAGAAAGAGAGTCCTGTTTCAGATGGCCAGTGAGTAGAATTTCAAAAAAAATAACACAAGAATAATGATTATCCAAAAAAAAAACTGTAATTCAAAATTTTTACACAAAGAGAATGCAAGCCTAGATGACTCTACCAGCAAATTCTACTAAACATCTGTGGAAAAAATAATGTCGATCTCAAAACTATACCAGGGAATAGAAAAGGAGGAGAAATTTATGAACTAGCATAACCTTGATACCAAAACCGAATACATTTTTTAAAAAGTAAAATTATAGGTTAATAATACTTATCAGTATACATGTAAAATCCCTAAACAGTTTATTTGCAAATGAAGACAAAAATATATGAAATAACAGTAAATATATCACAGTCAAGTTCGGTTTATTCCAGGAAAAAAAATTAAATCAATCACTATAATTTACTGCATTATAGGAAAAAGAATTTTTAAAAAAATATATGATCACATCAATAAATATAGAAAAGTATTTGATAGATTTCAACATAGATTCATAATTTAGAAAAGACTCTTAGCAAAGCAGAAATAAAAGCAAAAAGCCATCATCTGATACATAATGTCTACAGTAAACTGCAGCAGGTATTATATTTAATGGGAAAAAAACTGCAAACTTCCTCTTTGAAATCAGGTACAAAATGAGATTCCCATTAACATCACTTCTATTTAACATTTTATTAGCATCCCTAGACTCTGAAGAAAGACTATAAAAAAATAATAATACAAGGATAGGAAAAAAAGAAATTAAAGATATGTGGGCTGTTAAGGGGGATTCCCAGGTGGTGCTAGATGTAAAGAACCTGCCTGCCAATGCAGGAAATGTAAGAACCGCGGGTCAGGAACCCAGATCCCTGGGTCAGGAAGATCCCCTGGAGGAGGGCATGGCAACTCACTCCAGTATTCTTGCCCAGAAATTCCCACGGAAAGAGAAGCCTGGCGGGCTGAAGCAACTTAGCATAATTCGGCATGGACTGTTAAGGAAACTAACAAGGGGTGGTAAACCACCCCAATCACCAGAACAGCAAGCTGTCACTGCCCATAGGCCTGCAGAGCCCAGAGGAGGAAAGCAGTTAACAAGCTCAGCGTGAACTGCGGCTGCAGGGGAGGGCTGCCCAAGGGCTCTGGGGAAAAGAGCCACCCAAGCTGGAGGGACTCAAGGGAATAAATACCCTACCACCCTCTAATCGCTTGCTGGTGCCTCCTAATGCCTGGGTCCAAAGAAATACAGTCTTAGGAGGTCAGCTCCTAAAGCACAGAGCAGGGTAGAGAAGAGTGGAGAGTACATACGGAGGTGCAAGCAGGAATGTCCAGCACATGGTCTTTGAGGCAGCAGTGGAACACTCGGGCAAAAATCACCCCCTCCCCATCCTTAAAGATGTGAGACTGGAACTCAAAGACAGCTCCAGCAGGACACACTTCCTGCTCTCAGAGAAGTTAAACTGCAGCTAGAGAAGGGGAGGCCGAAAGACTTCAATACACAATTGGTTAAATGATGTGGGTCAGGTTATAAGTACCATATGGCTGTAGAGGGGAGGGATATCAGTAAGAACCAAAACAGTCAGGATGCATATACACACAACCACGTATGAAATAGATCACTAACAAGGACCTCCTGTATCGTACAGGCAACCCTTCTCAAACTCTGTAATCACCTATATGGGAAAGAATCTAAAAAAGAGTGGATACATGTATAATTGATTCACTTTGCTGAACACCTGAAACTAACCCAGCATTTAAAATCAACTATACTCCAATAAAAATGTTTAAAAAAGAAAAAGCAGTCAGGATGAATTCAAGTCAGACATGGAAGTAACCTGAGCCTTCAGGATAGATGGCTTGGTTAAATAGAAGGCAGAGGACAGGACATTCCAGGAAACAGGAACACCAATATAATTATTATTATAATTCATTTACTATTAGCATTTGAAAGTGAAAGTAAAGCTCAGTCGTGTTCAAATCTTTGAGAACCCAAGGAATTTTCTAAGCCAGAATACTGGAGTGGGTACCCTTTTTTCCCTTCTCCAGGGGATCTTCCCAACCCAGGGATTGAACCCACAATCTCCCACGTTGCAGGCAGATTCTTTACCAAATGAGCTATCGTTTACTATGAGCTAATTATGTATCAAGCACTGCTCTAAGTGCTTTATAATATTACATTTAATACTCAGAACAATCCTATGAAACAGGCACCAGCATCAGTCTGATTTGACAGAGGAAGAAATTAAGGCACAGAGAGGTTAAAAATTTCCCAAAGTTTAGGCACAGAGAGGTTAAGTACCTTGCCTGAGGCTGCACAGCTAGTATATGGTTCAGCCACAAGCTGAATCCAGGAAGTCCAGCTTCACAGCCTATACTCTTAACCACTCTGCTACCTCACTCTGCGAGAAACACAGTAACAGGCTTGGGAGTGAGATTATTTCGGAAGAGTAAAGCAAGTCTGCTAAAGCTATGTGGCATCTGCCCTGTTTTAGACGGACGGGATTGAAAACCCACTTCAATGATGATTGAAAAACCACTTTAAAGATGATGATGGTGGTGGAGGTGGTGATGATGATGTGATGATGGTACTTACATGCTGCTGCTGCTGATATAATGACAATGACGACGATGATGATGGTTTCTAGAATTCCTGGGAGCAGACAGAAATCAAGATTCCCTGTGAAGGGATGAGTTAATTACCCCATTAGTAAAGTTCTAAGAAAAAATTAGGGAAAAGTACTGAACCAGCGAATAGTGGGAAGAATCAACGATGGGCTGATTATACACTGTTTTATTAAGAGAAACTGGCTAGGGATCCAGAAAGAGAAGCAATTCAATTAATAACATTAGAAATAGCTAAAGAAAAAAAAAGAAATAGCTAGAGAAGAACACTTTCTCAGTCAGATTGGTTTCAAGAATATCTTCTTCATTTACACACACACATTCCTTCACATTTCTCTGTTTGGACGATCATAAATAAGACTGTTTATAAACATTTGAGTATAAGTCTTTGTGTAAACATATTTTTTAATTTCTCTTCGGTGGAAATCTGGGGGAATTCTGGTAAGGATATATTTAACACTATAATAAGCTGCCATATTATATTCCAAAGTAGCTATACCATTTTCCGATTCCGCTAGCTCCACATCCATATCAACATTCTTATTCTCTGTTTTTAATTTTAGCCTTTCTAGTCAATATGTTGCCTTTAATTCACATTCCCCTGATGTTAAACATCTTTTCACGTGCTCATTTGTCATCTGTATATCTTCTTTGGCGAAGAGTCTGTTCACATCTTTTGCTCATTTTTTTAATTGGGTTGTTTATCTTCTTACATTTTAGTTGTAGGAGTTCTTCCTATTTTCTGACTAGACACAAGTCTTTTATCAGGTATAATTTTTGCAAATAGTTTCTTCCAGTTGTGGCTTATCTCTTCATATTCTTAAAAGTATATTTCAAAAATCAGAAGTTTTACATTTCTGATGAAGCATAATTTATCAACTTTTTATTTTATGGCTCGCATTTTTCATGTTCGATCCAGGAAGACTTCGCCTAGTCTAACGTCACAGTAGGCTTCTTGTATGTTTTCTCAAAGAAAGTTCATAGTTTTGGTTCTTATATTTAGATCTACGACACATTTAGAATTGATTTTTGTACAAAGAAATACCAGGTCTCTGGATTACACAAACAGACCATTTACTACTCAGAGAGCATCTTAGCACCAGTTGTGATACCCAGGTCCCCACAGAACAACAACAACGAGGGCCTGACATGACGCTGAAGACGCAGCAGCGCTGAAACCAAAGGTGAAGACCGCAAAACTACGAGACTCGGAGTTCACAAAGGGACTGATGGCAATCTCTTCTCCAGAGGACGCGAGAGACTTTCACTCTGGAATTTAAACAAATCATCTCTGGGTAAGTGGTGATGAGTTTCCTTTTGTTTTTCCTCTTGTATCTCCCAGATTTCACCCACGGGTGACCCAAGGGAGGAACTTGGGTCTGGTAGCAAATAAACTCCAAGAGAAACACTGCCTTACTGTCTCGAGGACCAGGAAAAGGAGAACCTGAGAGCCAGCTTTACCACAAGATTAGGCCCAGTCCTGGGGCTGTAGGACAGTGGCGGTGGAGTAAGCATCCGAAACCTCCATAACTTATCATTCTAAACAGAGGACGTGGGGAAAGGGACTGCAGAGGAACCCCTACCATTTTTTTCTGTCTTTGTTTTTTCTCCCTATTCGGCCCCATGGGTGGCCCCATCACGCAATGCAGGTGACTAAACTCCTAACAGAAACCTGTCTTTACAGCCAGAGGATGAAGAAAAGGGGCCCCTGGGACTCAGAGAGTGTGAGGGAAATCTTAGAGAGCAGAAAGATAGACAAAGGGATCCCTAATTCTCTACATGCATAGACTCACCCATGACTAGGCTTACTCCCTAATCTGCACATGCTTAGAACTGACCCAAAGCAGCATTGTAAGGGCTTTGAAAACTGAACTGACATAGAAGGCAACACACAACTTACAATCCAAATATAACCAAGCTGATTGTATACCAAAACAAACAAAAATCAACATTCTCCAGAGAATTTTAACAGGGCTGAGAGACTCACCACCTAATACTCAAAATACAAGATATAATCCAAAGTTATTCAGCATACAAAGAACCAGGGAATTATGATCAATTTGTAAGGAAAAGAAAATTAGGATATGCCAACCCCAAGACAACCTAGATATTGAAACTATCAAAGACTTTAGTCATCATATCCATGCTTCATGAAGATAAACCTTCCTTAAATGAATAGAAACAGAATTTTTTTGCAAAGTAATAGATTCAACAGCAAAGACTCAAATAGAAATTTTAGGACTGAAAATAAACATTTTGTATGAAATAAAAATGATGCACAGCTTGATAAAAGAACAGAGGCAATGAGAATGGAAAGGGCCAGTGAAACTAAAGATTAGACTGAAAATAGATAACAGCAGTTATTCAACCTAAAAGTGGGGGAAATAAACAGAGCATTATCAAATAATCTAACATTTGAGTCACTGGAGTCCTAGAAGGACAGGAGAAGTAAATTAATACAAAAAGAATTTTTGAAAAAATAATGGCCAAAAGTTCCCTAATATAATGAAGTCATAAATGTACAGATGTCAATTTTTAAGTTTTAAGAAAAAAAATTTGGTATTCAGAAGTTTGATTTATGAATCTGGCATGATTTTTATTCTTGTCCCAAAAATATAAACTTCCGAAAATCAAAGTTTTTTTTTCTTAAATCTTAAAAACTGACACATTACATACATGGGAACAAGTATTTGACCAACTGCTGATTTCTCCTCAGCAGCCATGAAGACCAGAAGACACTAGAACAATATTTTTGAGAGCTGAAAGAAAACAACTCTCAACCCAGAATTCTATATCCAGTGAAGATACCTTTAAGGAATGACAGTGAAATAAAGACATTCTCACACGAACCAAACATAAAAGAATTTGGCACAAGCAGATCCACTCTTTAAAAAGTGACAAAAGAAGTTTTTCGGGCTGAAAGGAAATTATACCAGAGGGGCACTTGGACCATCAGGAAAGAAGGAAGAACAACAAAGATGGTAAATATCTAGGTAAATATAATAGACTCTTTGTCTTCTTTAATTTATTTAAAATATGTATAACTACTGAGAACAAAAATTACTAATATTCTCCAAATTTCAACAAATGTACATGTAATACTTCAGACAACTACAACTTAAAGAGTGTAGGATAGATGGATAAATATGCTTTTAGGCTTGAGATAAAGGGCTGGAAGCCCAGAAAATAGAGGGCCCTGGATGCAGACATCCTTTGGTAATGGGTTTTCACATGATACCAACATGCTACTAAATCCTTTTGCAAACTGTTGATGTTCTTAAATGTACTGATGTAGGGGAAAGTGCACTTAAATTATTCTGATAAAGAGATAATATTTTCCTATATTTCTAAGCTTTATTTTTCCCTTAGTCGTCACCTTCTTTGTCTGAAATGATATACAACAGCCGTACAAGGACTGGGTGATAGAAACACCAAAGAAGGGTGAAGTCACTAGTAGCAGTTAGCACCACAGGGAGAAGGTGATGGCGCCCCGCTCCAGTATTCCTGCCTGGAGGATCCTAGGGACGGGGGAGCCCGGTGGGCTGCAGTCCATGGGAGAAGGCGATGGCGCCCCGCTCCAGTACTCCTGCCTGGAGAACCCCAGGGACGGGGGAGCCCGGTGGGCTGCAGTCCATGGGGTCGCACAGAGTCGGACACGACTGAGAGGCTTAGCAGCAGCAGCAGCAGCAGCAGTTAGTACCACCAGAAGAGAGCTGCTTTTTCCTGTATCTCCATATCCGGGAATATATATAAATATTTATATTTATATCCAAAATATATATAAATATCCTACATAAATACCCACGTACTTATAAAAATGAGACAATTACCCAGATAAGTGACAGGTATAACTCTTTTTCTGCAATGAGTTATCACAAAAAGAGATATCAGAAAGAAATTGTAATTAATAAAGGAAACTGTAATTAATAAAATAAACTGTAATTGATAAAAAGAAACTGTAATGAATCCTAGACTACCACCTTAATTCTCCAGTTAGCACTTTTGGAAACAGCTTTAGAAACTGTTAGCATAAAAAAATAAAATACAAATGATCTTCGAACTTTTGCTTATAACCCACCTAAGAGAAAGCATGTGCTCTCTTGCACATTTTAAGTTGACATCTAAAATTTTTCATCATACATTTAAAGAATGGCAAAGTGTATTGCCAACATGAAAATTTTAAAATAAAAGCATTACATCATCTTTTCAATGTCCAATAGTAATTTCATATCCATCATCATTTTGTTTATAAAATACACAAATATGACCTCTTTGATAGTAGAAAAGTTTATACTATTTCTTTTTCTCCTTGAAGTTACATTCTACTTACCTCATGAAATGTCACCTTATCCTAATATATTTTTATACTTAAAAGACATTTCTTGATCATCTATTCTATTTCTTTGCAATAAAATATTTGTAAATTAAATTTTAATTTTTTTAAACTTCTGTGACTCAAATTTTCTGTTAAAAATAGTTTTCCCTTTGGGTTGATTTAGGGTTACAATGTTTTGAAACACAAGCGATCAAAACAAATTAAACATATCATGAATTTTGGAGAGTGCTTATGTTGTTGTTCAGTCACTCAGTCATGTCCGACTCTTTGCAACCCCATGGACTACAGGACACCAGGCTTCCCTGTCCTTCACCCTCCCCCCGAGTTTGCTCAAACCCATGTCCATCGAGTTAGTGATGCCATCCAATCATCTCATCCTCTGTCATCCCCTTCTCCTCCTGCCCTCAATCTTTCCCAGCATCAGGGTCTTTTCCAATGAGCTGGCTCTTCGCATCAGGGGCCAAAGTATTGAAGCTTCAGCTTCAGCATCAGTCCTTCCAATGAATATTCAGGGTTGATTTCCTTTAGGATTAATCAGTTTGATCTCCTTGCTGTCTGAGGTGAATGCTTATAAACAAAAAAATTTAACACGTCTCTTGACAGAAGTTTTCTCCATTGATTTAATATATTCATGTACAACTATTACTTATTATTGAATGAGACAGCATCAATTCTACTTTTACTTGTATTGACATAAGTACTGAGAAACTTTCACAGGAACAAGTAGATGGGAATCGAAAAAGCTAGGTCATAGCAATATGACCCAAGTCCTTAAATTCATCCCAAGTTAGAGGCAAAAGATTACATAGAAATCCATCATAAAAATTATTTGTGATGATCTATCAACTGACAGTTGTGGATGTGACTGATGATAGAAGCAAGGTCCGATGCTGTAAAGAGCAATATTGCATAGGAACCTGGAATGTTAGGTCCATGAATCAAGAAGTGGTCAAACAGGAGATGGCAAGAGTGAACGTCGACATTCTAGGGATCAGCGAACTAAAATGGACTGGAATGGGTGAATTTAACTCAGATGACCATTATGTCTACTACTGTAGGCAGGAATCCCTTAGAAGAAATGGAATCGCCATCATGGTTAACAAAAGAGTTTGAAATGCAGTACTTGGATGCAATCTCAAAAACAACAGAATGATCTCTGTTTGTTTCCAAGGCAAACCATTCAATATCACAGTAATCCAAGTCTATGCCCCAACCAGTAACACTGAAGAAGCAGAAGTTGAACAGTTCTAAGGAGACCTACAAGACCTTTTAGAACTAACACCCAAAAAAGATGTCCTTTTCATTATAGGGGACTGGAATGCAAAAGTAGGAAGTCAAGAAACACCTGGGGTAACAGGCAAATTTGGCCTTGGAATACGGAATGAAGCACGGCAAAGGCTAATAGAGTTTTGCCAAGAGAATGCACTGGGTCATAGCAAACACCCTCTTCTAACAACACAAGAGAAGACTCTACACATGGACATCACCAGATAGCCAACACTAAAATCAGATTAATTATATTCTTTGCAGCCAAAGATGGAGAAGCTCTATACAGTCAGCAAAAACAAGACCGGAAGCTGACTGTGGCTCAGATCATGAACTCCTTATTGTCAAATTCAGACTTAAACTGAAGAAAGTAGGGAAAACCACTAGACCATTCAGGTATGACCTAAATCAAATCCCTTATGATTATATAGTGGAAGTGAGAAATAGATTTAAGGGACTAGATCTGATAGATAGAGTGCCTGATGAACTATGGACAGAGGTTCGTGACATTGTACAGGAGACAGGGATCAAGACCATCCCCATGGAAAAGAAATGCAAAAAAGTAAAATGGCTGTCTGGGGAGGCCTTACAAATGGCTGTGAAAAGAAGAGAAGTGAAAAGCAAAGGAGAAAAGGAAAGATATAAGCATCTGAATGCAGAGTTCCAAAGAATAGCAAGAAGAGGTAAGAAAGCCTTCCTTAGTGATCAATCCAAAGAAATAGAGGAAAACAACATAATGGGAAAGACTAGAGATCTCTTCAAGAAAATTAGAGATACCAAGGGAACATTTTATGAAAAGATGGGCTTGATAAAGGACAGAAATGGTATGGACCTAACAAAAGCAGAAGATGTTAAGAAGAAGTGGCAAGAATACACAGAAGAACTGTACAAAAAAGATTTTCACGACCCAGATAATCACAATGGTGTGATCACTCACCTAGAGCCAGACATCCTGGAATGTGAAGTCAAGTGGGCCTTAAAAGCATCACTATGAACAAAGCTAGTGGAGGTGATGGAATTCCAGTTGAGCTATTTCAAATCTTCAAAAATGATGTTGTCATTTAGTGCTGCACTAAATATGCCAGCAAATTTGGAAAACTCTGCAGTGGCCACAGGACTGGAAAAGGTCAGTTTTCATTCCAATCCCAAAGGAAGGCAATGCCAAAGAATGCTCAAACTACTGCACAATTGCACTCATCTCACACACTAGTAAAGTAATGCTCAAAATTCTCCAAGCCAGGCTTCAGCAATACATGAATCGTGAACTTCCAGATGTTCAAGCTGGTTTTAGAAAAGGCAGAGGAACCAGAGATCAAATTGCCAACATCTGCTGGATCATTGAAAAAGCAAGAGAGTTCCAGAAAAACATCTATTTCTGCTTTATTGACTATGCCAAAGCCTTTGACTGTGTGGATCACAATAAACTGTGGAAAATTCTGAAAGAGATGGGAATACCAGACCACCTGACCTGCCTCTTGAGAAACCTATATGCAGGTCAGGAAGCAACAGTTAGAACTGGACAAGGAACAACAGACGGGTTCCAAATAGGAAAAGGAGTACGTCAAGGCTGTATATTGTCACCCTGCTTATTTAACTTCTATGCAGAGTACATCATGAGAAACGCTGGGCTGGAAGAAACACAAGCTGGAATCAAGATTGCTGGGAGAAATATCAATAACCTCAGATATGCAGATGACACCACCCTTACGGCAGAAAGTGAAGAGGAACTCAAAAGCCTCTTGATGAAAGTGAAAGTGGAGAGTGAAAAAGTTGGCTTAAAGCTCAATATTCAGAAAACGAAGATCATGGCATCTGGTCCCATCACTTCTTGGGAAATAGATGGGGAAACAGTGGAAACAGTGTCAGACTTTTTTTGGGTGGGGGGGGCTCCAAAATCACTGCAGATGGTGATTGCAGCCATGAAATTAAAAGACACTTACTCCTTGGAAGGAAAGTTATGACCAACCTAGATAGCATATTCAAAGCAGAGACATTACTTTGCCAACAAAGGTCCGTCTAGTCAAGGCCATGGTTTTTCCAGTGGTCATGTATGGATGCTAGAGTTCGACTGTGAAGAAAGCTGAGCACCAAAGAATTGATGCTTTTGAACTGTGGTATTGGAGAAGACTCTTGAGAGTCCCTTGGACTGCTAGGAGATTCAACCAGTCCATTCTAAAGGAGATCAGTCCTGGGTGTTCTTTGGAAGGACTTATGCTAAAGCTGAAACTCCAATACTTTGGCCACCTCATGAGAAGAGTTGACTCATTGGAAAAGACTCTGATGCTAGGAGGGATTGGGGGCAGGAGGAGAAGGGGACAATGAGGATGAGATGGCTGGATGGCATCACCGACTCGATGGACATGAGTTTTGATGAACTCTGGGAGTTGGTGATGGACAGGGAGGCCTGGCGTGCTGCAATTAATGGGGTCGCAAAGAGTCAGACATGACTGAGCGACTGAACTGAACTGAACTGATCAACTGACAACTTCACTAGTTTCTCAAATTTTTCTGAAAACAAATAATTGTTTTCAATCTGATTTTTAGAAGAATATATTGACCTGGAGCCACTACTGTCTGCTGCTAAGATTCCTACTACAGATGCTAATATAAGGAAAAACATAAAATTTCTGCAACTCAAAATAACATATCTAGTAAACAGTGGAGAGGCCGTTACCCTCCAAAACAGAATCTAAAATCTGAGTTAAAAGAAAAAGAACTTATTATCCAGGCATCGTTGCTATTCACTTTCACAATGTCTGGGAAATAAATCAAAAAAGCAATACTAAGATTTACCAAATCCATATTTCTTTTGTTCTCATTTAGAAGTATCTTGCCTTACCTGAAATAACCTTTAAAGGATTAGCAAAATGGAAACATTATTAATTTAATGCAAAATATTTTTTATAAAACACTTTCATTACATCATGTACTCTATATATTTTTGCTGAACCCTGGAGGGGCTACAGATATAATTTATTCAATTTGGAGAAAATGTGCTATTGACCACATAATCTAATTAAAAAAGTCAATCTTCATTTTCAAACCAATCATCTAAATGAAATTCACTTTGAGAAAAAGTGTGACAATTTTCAATTCCAATAAATGTGTTAGTATGTGTATTTGATGCAAATTTTCTAAAAACTGGGAAATAGATTATAAAGTATATCTCATAAGTTCAATTATTAAAACCAATCAAGACTAAAATGATATATTAATAAGAACTAATAGAGTTAGTTTATACATTTTATAATGTTATAAAACTAGGAATAAAAATGTATGTGCATTTTGTCATCACTTAATTCACAGTTCAGTTCAGTTCAGTCGCTCAGTCGTGTCCAGCTCTTTGCAACCCCATGAACCGCAGCACGCCAAGCCTCCCTGTCCATCACCAACTCCTGGAGTTTACCCAAACTCATGTCCACTGAGTCAGTGATGCCATCCAATCATCTCATCCTCTGTCGTTACCTTCTCCTCCTGCCCTCAATCTTTCCCAGAATCAGGGTCTTTTCAAGTGAGTCAGCTCTTCACATCAGGTGGCCAAAGTATTGGAGTTTCAGCTTCAGCATCAGTCCTTCCAATGAACACCCAGGACTGATCTCCTTTAGGATGGACTGGTTGGATCTCCTTGCTATCCAAGGGAATCTCAAGAGCCTTTTCCAATACCACAGTCCAAAAGCATCAATTCTTCGGCGCTCAGCTTTCTTCATAGTCCAACTCTCACATCCATACATGACTACCGGAAAAACCACAGCTTTGACCAGACAGACCTTTGTTGACAAAGTAATGTCTCTGCTTTTTAATATGCTAATTTACAGTAGTAAAACAAAATAAATACTATTTATGAATTAGAATTTTTTTTTAATCACAGTATCCCTTTAATAAGTATGTCCATGTGTATACTGAAATTTGGTTTTCAACTTTCAGGAATAACTAAGTAAAAATCACATAAAATTTCTGTAATACTCTAAGCAGTTTTTTTTAATAATAATAAAAATTTTCCCTTATATTTAATGAAGAATAGAAGTACATGCTGTCAAAAACAAATCAGTCTAGCAGCTAGCACACAATTTTATTGTTAATAAGAGGCAGAAATTATTAAACAGGGATGTACTTATGTGCTTCATGACAGAATTTGATAAAATAAGTGTATCAGACAGGATGGGCTATGTTATGCTGCCGTAACAAAAAACAAAATTGCATGACCTCAAACAACAAAGGCTTCTTTGTAACCTAAGCCAGGTGCACCTTGTGGCTGGCAGAACAGGATCTGTTCCTCATAATCACAACTCTCAAGGCTGACAAAGCAATGATCCTCTGTACCAGAGGGAAAGGAGAGCTCCAGAGAGTTTCATATGAGTAAAGGCAACACTTCACTTCTGTTTATAACCCATTGGCCATAGGCAGTCACATGGCCTTCCCCAACTCCAAGAACTGGCATGAAATGAACTACAGTCTTATGCCTGGAAAGAGAGGGAACAGGAAGTATTTGGTGATCTGTGATTTTCATGATATGTTTTAAATTTCATTGAACACCACATGCCAAATCTAAAATAAAATTAAGGCACTGATGGGTGTACACAAAATGATTTTAGGTGGTACCAAAAGTGGTCATCAAAAAAATAAGCAAATAAAATTATGCATGATGTTTTTGCAGATTATTCCATGTAATGGGGAAAAAATATGAAGGTCTTTTAAAATAATTCATTTTATATTTAAAAGAGGACTTCCCTGATAGCTCAGTTGGTAAAAAAATCTGTCTGCAATGCAGGAGACCAGGGTCTGGAAGATCAGCTGGAGAAGGGATAGGCTACCCACTCCAGTATGCTTGGGCTTCCCTTGTGGCTCAGCTGGTAAAAAGTCCACCTGAAATGCAGGAGACCTGGGTTCAATCCCTGGGTAAAGAATCAGTGTCACTAACCTTCACTCCTTCAGTTGTTCAAAGTCACTTTCCTTTCCAGATAACAATACATCCTACAGATAAGCATTGAGACTAGCTGAAAAAAATTTTTTGCTTCTTATGTTTACATGCATGAAAAAAAATTAGGGTTCAATATTTTCTTCAATGCCAGTTTTGCTCTGCTCTTGCCAGATTCTCCTTCAATAACAATATACTTCTTAACCACAGAAGATAAAAGAGATGTGATGATTAAAGGAAAATTACTATCACTCCCAGCATTCACACTTACACAGTCTATCTGATTTCAGAAAGTCACAACGAATATCCAGTTACCATATCTAAGCATTTACTTCACCCTTATCTGGAATATATATAAGATGGGAAAAGACGGAAGCCTAAGAAAGATTTACGTTGTCTTGACTGATCATTAAAGAAAGATTCTCCCAAAGGGAACCCTTCTACACTGTTGGTAGGAATGGTATAGCCACTATGGAGAACAGTATGCTGCTGCTGCTAAGTCGCTTCAGTCGTGTCCGACTCTGCGCGACCCCATAGACAGCAGCCCACCAGGCTCCACCGCCCCTGGGATTCTCCAGGCAAGAACACTGGAGTGGGTTGCCATTTCCTTCTCCAATGCATGAAAGTGAAAAGGGAACATGAAGTCGCTCAGCCGTGTCTGACTCTTCGCGACCCCATGGACTGCAGCCTACCAGGCTCCTCCATCCATGGGATTTTCCAGGCAAGAGTACTGGAGTGGGGTGCTATTGCCTTCTCCCTGGAGAACAGTATGGAAGTCCCTTAAAAAAATAAAAAATAGAGCTGCCATATGACCCTGCAATCCCACTCCTGGCAATATATCCAGAGAAAAACATAATCTAAAAGAATACATGCACCCCAATGCTCACTGAAGCACTGTCTGCAGTAGCAAAGACATGGAAGCAACCTAAAAGCCCATCAACAGGGGAACAGAAAAAGATGTTGCACATATATACAATGGAATATTACTCGCCCATTAAAAAGAATGAAATAATGTCATATGCAGCAACAAGGATGGACCTAGAGACTGTCATTCTTGTCTTCACTGTCATTCAGTGTCTTCACTGAGTGAAGTAAGTCAGACAAAGAAGAAGAAATATCGTATGATATCCCTTATATGTGGAACCTAAAAAGAAATTATACAAAGGAACTTAACTTACAAAATAGAAAGAGACTCATAGACTTAGAAAATGAACTCATGGTTGCCGGGGGAAAGGGATAGTTAGGGAGTTTGGGAAGGTCATATACACACTGTAATGTTCAAAATGGATAACCAGCAAGGACCTATTGTATAGCACATGGACTCAATGTTATATGCCAGCATGGATGGGAAGGGGAGTTTGGGGGAGAATGGATACATGTATATGGATGGCTGAGTTCCTTCACTGTTCAGCTGAAACTTCCACAAAACATTGTTAATAAGTTATACCTCAATACAAAACTAAAAGTTTTTAATAAATACAGGTAATGATCAGGGGGAAAAAGAAGCTTCTCCCAAAATATCTTGAATATCTTTGCTTGTCATACTGGAGGGTTTTACACCCTCGGTGAGGAATGCATCTTTCTTTTGTTAATTGAGAAAAGAACTATTATAAATGTAGAAATAAGATAAAAGAACCTACCCAACACTGGGAAGAACACTTATAGAAATAAGGCTCTGTAAATTAACTTATACTTGAGGGAGTAGGGATCCACCTACCCCGTGGACTATTCCACACAATAAGAACTTCAATTGATGTGAACTTTAATTCCGGCTGCAACTTGCCATAGAGTGTGATGAATAGTGAATTTGCCTACAGCAGATGCCTACTACAAGCCTAGAGTAAGCAGTATATTTATATCATGATCCAATACACACATACATATTGTTTCATGAAACAATGATTACCCTTACTACATGCAACCCACTCTGATATTTCCTATTCCAACATCTTTTAATGCTGCTCATGACCCACTAAACTGATTTCACAACCAACTAATGATTCATAATCCATAATTTTAAAACACTGGGTTTCAGAAAAGAGAAATATATAAGGCAATTTCTACCTATAACAAGTGTCTTTAAGGAAGCTTTAGCTTGGAGGTATAAGTGGGTGAGCAAAGGTCTGGAAGTTAATGTCCACAGGAGGTTAAATTTTATTCTGTTCCATTAGTTTGCCCACCATAATATTTAAATTTCCCCATTGATCAGTAACAGTTTCTACAGGTCAGTATCATAGACTTGCTGTTTCTAACTCTGTGGTAGACAGGAAAATGTCCCCCCGAGGTGCCAGTCCTAATCCCTGGAAGGTGTGAATCCCACTATATATGGGAAAGGGGCCCTTGCAGATGTGAATAAATTAAGAATCTTGAGATGGGGTGATAATCCTGGGTTATCAAGTGGGCCCTAAATGCAATTACACATATCCCTCCAAGAGGAAGGCCGCAGGAGATCTGATACACATCAAGAAGAAGGTGATGTAAAGAGGAAGCAGAGAGCTATTTGAAGATTCTGGCCTTGAAGACTGGAATGATGTGGCCATAGTCAATGAATGCCAGCAACCACCAGAAGCTGGAAGAGTCAAAGAAATGATTCTATTCCAGAGCCTCAGGAAGGAGCACAGCCTTGCCAACATCTTGGTTTTGGCTCAAGGATGCTGATTTTGGATTTCTGGTCTCCAGAACTGTGAGAGAATAAAGTTCTGGTGTTTGAAGCCACCAAGCTTGTGGTATTTTGTTACACTAGGCTCTAGAAAAGAGTATGATCCCTATGAAATTGACTTAATAGGAGTCATAGTGTAAAGTACCCCAGAGTACACAGCCACCTGTAAGCCTTATTATATTTTAAGAAAAATTTATGATAGCTGACAGATTCACAAAACATTCTGATAACACAACTAATAAATAGGCCAAAAAAGGGGGGAAATCGAAGACACACAAAACAGCCAACAAGATTTGTATTTGTTTATGGAAATACTCACATAATGGCTCTTGCCATGAGTCCATTGCAAATTTGGTTTTAAACTTTCTAACAGCCAATATTCAGGGGAAGCCAACAAGCCAAGACAAGGTGAAATTCCCACCCAGTATATTTTTTGGACTGAGTTATACATGCTCTCTGAGAAGGCAATGGCACCTCACTCCAGTACTCTTGCCTGGAAAATCCCATGGATGGAGGAGCCTGGTAGGCTGCAGTCCATGGGGTCGCTGAGGGTCGGGCACGACTTGAGCGACTTCACTTTCACTTTTCACTTTCATGCACCGGAGAAGGAAATGGCGGCCCACTCCAGTGTTCTTGCCTGGAGAATCTCAGAGACGGGGGAGCCTGGTGGGCTGCCGTCTATGGGGTCACACAGAGTCGGACACGACTGCAGTGACTTAGCAGCAGCAGCATACACGTTATACCCATTACACCCTGTGACAACTTCTTAAGCCAGACCCAAGTTAACAAGGCTACTTGGTATCATAGGTTGATAACATGTCAAAACTTAACTTGATATAAACAAACTCTAAAGCACATATTGATAAGACGTCAAAACCTAAGTTAAGAATACAAAGTTCTGTAGAAGGGAAGAGGGTGTCTAGGTATATATTGCACGCTGCTGATTTGCATTTTCCCAGGGTACATTTTTAGAATATTTATGACAGGCCTTGAATAATACTCAGAAAATAAGTAGTGTTTTCAGTTGAACTATCAAACATTCAACAAATGCTTCAATTCAATGCCTGTGTGGCTTGCTAGAGAGCACATCTCTTACGGAGTGAAATACTGCCAAGAGGGTCTAGATAACCACTGAAGAGTCAGACAGATACTCTGTCTACTCTCTGAAGAAGCTTCCAGGGCAGTGGTGGGAAAGAGAGAGAGAGTGCTCCAAACAGCGCCCCTAACCCAGCAAAGTGGGAGGGGAATGGCACTCCTGGTGAGTCAGAAGATTCCTCAGCCCCTAAAGTCAAGCAATGCGCTTGGAGCACGTCAAGGCCTAAGCTGGATGAAAAGAGAAAGAAAACACACAGAAACAAAGCGGAAGGAGGAAAAGAAAAAACAAACGCATTTCATTCTCCCCGACAAGGAACACGTATAAACACTATTTCAGAGGTTGAGCGGTCCGCGCTAGAGCCATTTCCAACAAAATACAATTAGCGAACCCTGCAGGACAGTCCATGAAAACCAGGCCTCTCGCACCTGAAGCTACATCACCGTCAGTCCTCCGCGCACCAGGAGGCGCTGTTCTCACTGCGCAGGCGTCAGGTACGACATTAAGAGTTCCGGGTCTTTCCCTAAGACTCCTCTCTAGCCACCACGCTTACGTTTCTCTACTGCTCTCCACTGGAGTCTCTGGCGGGCACTTGGGGGCGGGCTGGGGGCTGGCCTTCCGGGAAAATGGCTCACAGGAGAGGTCACAAGTAGGTAAGGCCGTACGTGACTTTTAGCGGGGGCTCTGTAGTGAGTTGTGGGCGATGGCTTTAGAGACCGAACGGGGGTCTCCAATCTTGTAGAGTCGCCAAGAATAGGAGGAGTCAGTTTCATTAACCAGCTCGCAGATTTCACAGGTATCACCCAAACAACTTGGCCTTCTCCTGCTTAACTTGAATTTACCAAACGAAGGGCCCTGGCGTAGTTTCCTCTCCGGCCCAATTACTCTGATCAGGCAGCATTCAAGTCTTGGTTTCTATGCTCATCAGTCGGCCTTAGGTGTGTGGAAGTCGGGGGTAATGCAGATAAGTTGTATCAGCTTAAATGTATTAGCGGAAAGCCCAGCTTGACACTGTTGCTTCCGTCACAGGAGAGAGGTGTGATCCAGGCAGTTGGAGGGGGTTGGGGATGTTCTTGTTGAAATGAGTAAAGCTTGACCTACATTCAGAGCCGTTCATGTCTTTGAGACCCAGTAAAATAATTAGCGCCAAGCTTTAAAAATAATAAAGCGTTGTGTCTAGATTGGCTTTGTGTGTGTGTGAAACACGCGTGCACAGTGTGCGACTTCCTTGACTGATGACTGTTAGGGCAGGCATTGTGCCATGACTTTTGTCTGTCACCCTGGCAAGACAGTGAGGTAGTATAACTGTCCTGTAGTAGATGAGAAAAGGAAAGCAAAGAATACATACTACTACAAACACGATATGAACATTAAAGGAGAAAGGCAAAATTCCAGCCATCTTTGTGTACTCTAAAGCTGGTGCTGTCCACTAACCAGTGGTTTTTGAGAAGCCTGCCTCCGCAGCAGAATTTACACACACACACCTTTCATGCTTCTAAATACAGCTCCTCGAGATTGGCCACACTGAGGTATACCCAGATTAAGAACTCTTGAACATCATCCACACTTTTCAAAGAAAAAAGGCAAACATAATCCAAAGTCAGTTACTGTACAAATCTGACCTTTTTACTGCATCAGACCTATCAGAAAGATACAGAAACTTACCTTTATATGCTAAAGCAATAATATGGACATTTTCTCCTGTCTTGCTCCAGCACATTTCAGTAATTCGTTTTTACTTAGCATTTTCAGTCCAGGTAATTTTTCTTCATGATACTCTTTTATTTAGTTCACATTTAAAGAAAATTTGATATTTTAAGTGGCCTCATGTGGATAAAAATCTAATTTACTTGCCTTTTACCTTAATGTCTTTCACACGGTAATCATGTTCTTTTTTGTTTGTTTGTTTTTAAGATAAAGTTGAAAGTTTCCATAAAGGGACATACGAGGATCCTGAAAAGTCCTAGGTAAGGCTTTCCCAATCTTAAAAAAAAAAAAAAAAATCAAAGCTAGTGATGAGTGGCAGTTTGCCAGTCTCAGGACCAGTATTTAGGGACAGCATAACTCTTGAGCTGTTCTAATCTATGGGAAAGAAAGGATTACCTAGCACCTATGCCATCCTTCATCAGGAGCATATTGGTCTGTGCTCTGTAAGAGGCTACAGAGCAGTAACTGGTAATTGTTACAGCCATTTTGTTTGTTTCTATTTAGCAAATGCTTCTTTGTTTCTAGTAAATGTTTCAGGTTTGAAGAGGCTCATTCTCTTTCTCCATCAGAAAAGTTCTAGGACTTGAGTTTGTGATATGACCATTTCCATAGGATTCTTCTTATTGTTTTTTTAACAAATCTTTCTATTTATTTACTTATGTGTTGCTGCACTGGTTCTTCATCGCTGCATGTGGACTTTTCTCTAGTAGCAGCGCTCAGGCTTCTCATTGTGGTGGCTTCTCCTGATGCAGAGCGCAGGCTCTAGTGAGCGGGATCACCAATTGCAGCACATGGGCTTAGTTGCCCCGTGGCACATGGAATCTTCCCAGACCAGGGATCAAGCCCATGTCCCCTGCACTGGCATGCAGATTCTTAACCATTG
The DNA here is from genome assembly GCF_055505025.1 of Bos grunniens. Taxonomy (NCBI): domain Eukaryota; kingdom Metazoa; phylum Chordata; class Mammalia; order Artiodactyla; family Bovidae; genus Bos; species Bos grunniens. The sequence goes on from NC_141168.1 coordinate 15,935,975, forward strand.
GACTACTAGGGAAGCCCTCCATTGGATTCTAATGAGACCTTATTATCCATGAGCCATGTCCCAGCACTTTGCTGCCTTCCAAGGCTGGCATGGAGATGACTTAGCATCCTGTGTTGCTTTCAATGACCACAGTCCTGGTGAGTCCCTTCCTCCTTACTGCCAAGCTGTGGTCCCCTCCCCTGTGTTTCCCTGGGTGTCAGTGTTTGTAAGTGAGGATACCATTCCAGGGAGGCACAGGTTCAGCCGCATGGAGTATGCATCTCCTTTTGTGTGTGGTTAAATGAGGACAAGGAACAAACAAATGTGTCTGTATATAGAATGTATGAATACCAAGCACATTTAAGTTTTTGCTTTTTTAAGTTTGCCATTTATTCAGTGCCACTGTCTTATTTCTCACACAGTCCTGCAAGCTTTGTTTTCCGAAAGGGAGACTCATATTTAGAGACAGTAGGTAATCGTTCACCCAATTTTGGTTGAACTCCGGGAGTTGGTGATGGACAGGGAGGCCTGGCGTGCTGCAGTTCATGGGGTCGCAGAGAGTCAGACATGACTAAGTGACTGAACTGAACTGAAGGGTGGAGGGAGGAGAAAAGATAATGCATGCAAAGAAACTTTTTGTAGCTTCTGAAGGCAACTTCTGGTAATGTGCAAAACCTGATACGTTATTATATTCTCTTTATATGTTAAACTGTTAGTGACTTTTTCTCATTGATGAAATTATAAACCTAGCCCTAACAACACCAACCCACCCCCATCCACAGTGGAGCAAGAGTTGGGAAAGAAGGGAATCCTGCAACAGAGTGCTGAAAGGAGTAAGGCTTGCACAGATGGAGGGGAGAGGGGCTGGGAGACCGTGGACCTGACCGTTCTCCCATTGCTGGCCTTCAGGTGGCACTGTTGGCCCAAGATTGCTTGGTTGGTTTTCAGAAGGTAACTGGTTAGAGATTGACCTGAAATTGGTTTCAGGTCATCCTTCAGGCTCTTTCAGTGGATCTTGGAATGGACATGAAAAGTTCTTTAAATACTGGGTATTTAAATTGCTAGAGCAATTTTGACATTTACTTGGCAGCATTCCTGTTTAGGAGAGTTTTTTTTTTAATACATTTCTTCCATTGGTTTTTCAAGATAAGTTGATGCCTTTTTTTCTATTCAGAGGTCAACTCCTTTTCATCCTAGATGAACTGTCCCCCAGGATACTGTCTTAGTCAACAAAACTCTCATGTCACTACAAAAGTTTATGTAAATTAGTATACTCTGCTGACAGTTACACTTAAATTTGAACTAAAATGGAATGAGAGTTAGTCTGCTAGCATCATTCTTTTTTCTAATATAAGAAACTCTCTACTGCTTTTGTAATTGAATTATAGCTGATGTACAATATTATATGTTACAGATATACTCTATAGTGATGCACAATTTTTAAAGGTAATATTCCATTTATAGTTATAAAATACTGGTATAGTACTTGTGAACAGTCTTGATTTTTAATGTATCACTTATATAATCTTCGATATATATTACCTGTAATTTCTGCATATTGCAGATATCATTCTTACACTATTTCACCATTTTATGCCTCCAAAGAAAAAGTTACTGTTTTCAGCTAATACGAATTTAGCAAGCTTTCATTAAAACAGAATATATAAGATGGAAGATAAGACACGTCACATCACAACTCATAAATGCCTTTTATTCAGGAATAAAATGAATCTTTTGAGCCGTCGAGTTAATTCCTATAAGACTACTATCTCTGTTTTTCCCAACTGGCTCTCCGTCTCTAGGCAGAATCCAATCCAGCAACCTAGAGGCTAAATGACCTCATAACTCATTAGCCGTTCTCAGAGCCATCTGGAGCCCTTGAGGAGAACAGTGTTCAAAGGGCTGATAATAAAGACAACAGCATAATTATTTCTCCACCATGATTAAACCTTTAGATGGCAAGCAGTCAGCATGTTTATTCTGCAGAGTGCTGAAGTCGGTGTTTTCTGAAGGTATAATAACAGATGCTGTGGCTGGATGACTTGTTTCCCTGTCCTCATCTAGCCTACAAATAGGTAAGCTGACTATCAGTAAATAACCTATTAAATCACAAAACTGTTCATTGTCAAAAGGGCATTACAGCACAGGAGTAATCATGTGAACATCCAACATAAAAGATGCAAGGGGAAAGCATGCAAAGGAACTGTGCATCCCCTCCAACTGTGGACATTTCTCAACCCCAAGGCGTGTCCTGCCAACAGGAACTAAGTCATGGGTGGCTCTCTGTGTTTTCACTTTGTAAAGCATTCCTTAGATAATCTGGGAATTTCTTAACATGAACCATTTGTGTTCTCATTTTTCTATAGGGCCTCTTGTTCCTTGCTGCTCAAGAAATGTCTTCACTTTCAGAATATGCCTTGCGCATGAGTCGTCTGAGTGCCCGGCTATTCAGTGAGGTTGCCAGGCCTACTGATTCCAAATCCATGAAAGTGGTGAAGCTGTTCAGTGAGCAGCCTTTGGCCAAGAGGAAGGAGACTTATGACTGGTATCCAAATCACAACACTTATTTTGCACTCATGGGGATACTACGTTCTGTTGGCCTCTACAGGTAATGACAAAAAAAAAAACCCACAAAGAGTAACCTATAGGAGGTTTGTTTAATAGATCAGAAAGGGAAAAAATTAGTCTTTCTACTTTCATAGTTTTTTGGTTCTTATAATAGTGCCCAGGTAGTTCAAAAGGTACAGTTGTGGGAGGGGAAAGCTTTCAAAATTGTCCATAATGAGTATACTAAGAAAAAAAAGGGAACGTGCACTTACTAGAAGACATACCTTAATTATGTCTAAGATGTGACTAACAGTGACTAGATACCGAGCTATAGAGAGACCTTGAGTTAGTCGTTAATCTAAGAGCGCTCAGTGGATGCAGGGGAAACGGGTCCACACACTGAGCAGATCCTGCTGGTCAGATGAAAAGGGCGCAGCTGACCTGCTTCCTAACTGGTGAGAGGGAGCCTCCTTTCCTTCCTGATGGCAGTTTTGTTGGATTTCTTATTTCCTTTCACCCTCTTTGGGCATTTTTAATTGGTACCCTTTTTGGTATACTAAAGCTGAAGTTTACCTTTACGGGTAATAGGTAATCGATATTATAATAGGATAATGATATGTAATAGTAAGAGTAGCGGGCTCTTTCCACCATGCATTTGTATGTTCGTGCATGTGTAGGAAGTGGGCGCTTAAGATAATATGCTGCTCTAAAAAGAAAAAAGATCAAATACCCCTGTGATCGTTTTTCTTTTAAAAAATGTCTTAATTACCAAATGAATACATGCTCATTATACAAGAATTTAAATAGTACATAATTGTATCAAGTCAAATGCCTACTTTTTTTTTTTTAATTTAACATGTTTTAATTGTCTTAGGGCGATGTTACAAAAATTAATTTGGGATTGTTCGCTCTAATATAATAAGATTAACAGTTCATTCCAAATAACTAGAGATTGGTACATTCATTTACCCAACAGATTTTTTTTCTTTTTTAAGTACCTTCCATATGCAGGCATTTAAGATGGGCACAAGGGAAACGTTCTATGAACAAAATAGATTTTCTTCGTTAATATATCACTAGAGATGATAATCCATGATGTGTTTTGAATTTCTGGAATTGCTTTTGGGATTATCTCACTAAAGTCTTGGCTCAAAAAATAAAAATTAATTTTATTCTTAAAATAAAATAAAATATTGAAAGACACGTGTCCTGAGTAGAAAATCATAACCCATATCAAAATTACCTTCGATTATTTTAATTTACTTTTTTGCTGCTGCTCCCCATTTGTTTGAAAAATAAAGCCTCAACTGTCTTTGGGGACAGAGGAAAAACACTTAGCTTTAGTTATCCATGGAGAAGCACAATTATTTTCACGTATGTAGTCACTAGGTACAGTAAACGGTGCCTCTAACACAAGGCCTCCTGGGGAGTCAGGCAGGATGAAAGCAGACAGACTTCAATAAAAAAAAAGTCTTACAAAGACCTACAAAACGGGGAGGGAATCAGGGTCTCAAAAACAGTGACTCATTCCATCAAGCAGGTGCTTGGGCGATTCATCCATAAAGACCCCTGCCTATGGAATTTTATTTCTGCCTGAGGGGGTTGTCAGAAATGACTGACAGGAGGGAAGAAGAGAGGGGAAAACATACTAAATAAGTAAATTATGTGGTATGGTACAAAGTTGAATGTGATGCAGGGGGAAAAAATAGTAGAGCCAGCTGAGCAGGATCAAGAGTGCTGATGGGCCCTCAGTGGGCAGGCCAAGGGCAGACCACAGTATCAAACAGAACAGTCAGGGTGCCTCACTGAGAAGAGAGGTTTCCGCAGAGACTTGAGGGTGGAGAGTGAGCCGGGGGTACCCAAGGAAGAGCTTTCAAGGCAGAGGCCAAAGCAGAGCAAAGACCTTGAGGAATACGCCTCGTCTGTTCCAGGAGCGTCACAGGCTGACGGGAAAACCATGGGACAGGAGGCAGGTTGTGAAGCGGGCTGAGAAAGCAGAGAGTGATTTGCCAGGCTGTGAACAGAGAGGAGTGACATGATCTGACTTATGTCTCAGAAGAATGACTCTGGCTGCTTTTTTGAGAGTGACTTACTTGGGGGCAATCATAGCTAATCCTGAGGAGGGCATGGCAGCCCACTCTAGCATTCTTGCCTGGAGAATCCCATGGACAGAGGAGCCTGGCGGGCTACCGTCCATCAGGTCGCAAAGTGTTGAACACAGCTGAGCGACTGAGCAAAGCACAGCGCATAGCTAATCCCAGAGAGGTCTGTATCCAACCCTATAAAACCTATCTATTTTTTAAAACAACCTGGGGGAACTCCTTGGTGGTCCAGCAGTTAAGACTCTGAGCTTTCACTGCCAAGGGCCCGGGTTCAATATCTGACTGGGGAACTAAGATCCCACAAGTCACACGGCACAGCCAAAAATTAAAGAATAAAAAAATTTAAAAGCAGCTGTGCTGTGTGTGCTTAGTCCTCAGTCATGTCGGACTCTGTGACCTGTGGACTGTAGCCCACCAGGCTCCTCTGTCCATGGGGATTCTCCAGGCAAGAATACTGGAGTGGGTTGCCATGCCCTTCTCCAGGGGATCTTCCTGACCCAGGGATCGAACCAGAGTCTCCTGCATTGGATTCTTTACCAGCTGAGCTACCAGGGAAACCCTAAAAAAAAGAGCATCAGGAGTTAAAAATTGGGCCCGGGAAACCACTCTCTTACATGTAATTAGTTTACCACTATCCACACTCAAACAGGTGAGGAGACCAGGGTGCAGAGAGGGAAGGATCCTCACCCAAGGTCACACAGCTACTAGGTGGTGGAGCTGTAGCTTGAACCCAGGGTCACATGGGTTCCAGAGCTTACATATCAAAACACGATACTGTTTTAGGCCCTCCTTATCCACAGGTTAGCTATCTGTAGATTTAACCAACCACAGATTGAAAATATTAAAAAAAATTCCAGAAAGTCCCAAGAAACAAACCTTGAATTTGCCAAGCACTGGCAACTCTTTATATATAACATTTACATTTATTTTATTAAGTATTATAAGTAGATGATTTAAAGTACACAGGAGGATATGTGTAGATTATATGCTATGCTATATAAGGGGCTTGAGCACCAGTGGATTTTAGTATCTATTGGTGGGGGGCGTCTTAGAGCCAGTCCCCCAAGGATACTGAGGAATGACCATGTTTAATTGTAAAATGCAGACATTTTTATACAATACAGGCAGTCTTCAGCTTACACCCTATTAATATGTACAAACAGCCCTGGCCGCCTTGATTCCTCAAGGGCTTGTCTGTGGAGTTCCTCTCTGCTGACGCAGCTTCCTTCTGCTGGAGACTCCCCAGCAGCCTTCTGTGTGACTCATCCACTGTCATCCAGGCGGCTTCCTCCACACGTGTCCCCTTAGGTGCTGATCCCTGGGCCTCCCAGGGTCTCATGTAGCTACTGAAGCTTATACCCACTTTCTGCCCCCATCACTGTGTAGTCTTGGTGTTACAGGGAAACCTGGGGAAATTATTAGTATTGAATCCTAGTTATATCAGTTTACACGGATGGGCTTGGCAAGTAACTGCTGTTCGTGACCTCGCTTCTGTAAGGGCAAACTGACTTAGAAATGAACTCTGGGAACACAGCCCCTCTGTACCTCAGGGGCTCCCTGTCCTTTCTGTTCACTAAGCTGTAGAAGTCAGAGTTTGATAACCAGAACCACCTGAGGGAACATTCTAGACAGGTGTACTTCTCCAGTCTGGTAAAAATACTGGCTAATTATTTTTTTCTTTTCTCCTTTCAGAGACGAACATCAGGACTTCAAGGATGAGCAGCTGCGTCTAAAGAAGCTTCGTGGAAAGGTGAAGCCAAGGAAAGGAGAAGGGAAAAGAGCAGCGAAAAAGAAATAGTGCTAGTCCGCCAGGGGAGGACTTCTCTCTCAGCGGCTGAAAGCAGGAGGAAGTGTATTTACGGTCCATCCACATCCTGGAGGAGTGTCAGCTTCGCAGGTTGAAGGCTGTTTGGAGGAACACCATCATCTCCATGTTGAAATCTAACTCAGTTGAACTGTGACTGGTTTCACTGTAATTCTGCAAAATTATCTGCCTTGGTTCTGTAATCTGAGGTTTACCTTATTCCCCAAAGAAATGGAATGCATGACTATTTATTGTTGAATGACTGGTTTGGGAGGGGATGGGATGTTGGGGGAGTGGAGGGGAGACTCATTAAATGAACGTCCTCATTACTCCCTTCTTGCCTCCCCACCTAAACCACCCCTAAATTCTTTGATCTCTCTGGCTGTTCAACCACTGTCTCCACCACCAAGCTCACAAACTTTATGTTCCTCTCTGCCTACTCCTTTGAGAATATCTGCAAGGTAAGTTTGTGGGATAAAAGGCTGTGCCTGGTAGGAGAGTACCGAATACCTGCTTTATACAAGCTGCCAGAGCCCTGGTAATACAGTGGTTTGCAGGAAATAGTCCCATGCGAGAGACTGATATTACACAGTTACACAAATACAATTGTATTATATGCTACAAAGGAAAAATCCAGACTTCTGTGAGAATGTGAATGGATCGATGGATTGATCCAGAGGGATACCAAGAGGCCAAAACTTCGTTAGGTAGTTTAAAGAAGGCCTCCCTAAAGAGCTCTGAAGAATAAATTAGGGTGGGGCAGAATAAAAACGGTGGAAAAGCATTAGAGGCATAGAAAACATCCATTGGCAAAGCCCAAAGATAAAAGGAAATGCTCCAGTTTGAGGAACTGAAAACATACTGACTCGTATGACTTTAGGTATGATGAGACAAAAGCCAGATGATGAAGGGTTTTGCAGGTTCTTTGAAAAAGCTTGGACTTAGCCAGATTAACTTGTACACATTTAACTTAACCAGATTAGCTTTTTATTGTATTCTAGAAGGCAATGGCACCCCACTCCAGTACTCTTGCCTGGAAAATCCCATGGATGGAGGAGCCTGGTAGGCTGCGGTCCATGGGGTCACTGAGAGTCAGACATGACTGAGCAACTTCACTTTCACTTTTCACTTTCCTGCATTGGAGAAGGAAATGACAACCCACTCCAGTGTTTTTGCCTGGAGAACCAGGGACGGGGGAGCCTGGTAGGCTGCTGTCCATGGGGTCACTCAGTCGGACATGACTGAAGTGACTTAGCAGCAGCAGCAGCAGTGAGTTTCCACTGAGATGCAAGAGCTTCTCTGATTTTTTTTTCCCCCAAGTATTCTGAAGATCTCAAGCACTGTCTAGGAAATTTTAAAAATATTTTTACTGTGGCAAAATCATAAAAGTTACCATCCTGACTTTTTAAGTGTACAGTACAGAAGCGCTAACTATATGCAGATTATTGTGGAAAATAAAGCACCTTTAACCCCTGTTCCCCACTGGCAAGGCACCAACAGCCACTGCCCTAGCTGTAATTTTCTTTCCCTGCAACACTGGCAGTATTGGCAGTAACTGCCCTGTGAATAATTCCTGAACTAGTAGGAATCTTGCTCCATATGTTTAGATAAATGGTATTTTTAGAGATACTTATCCAGACGGTATGGCTAGGGCCTATATTACAGTTGATAAAAATAAGAAATAGCTAAAAATGGATAGTTCCATCTGATAGACATGAATTTCAACAGAAAGCTGAGAATCCGTTCAGTTAGAACTTTGCTGAGCACCTGGCCCATGCTGATTGTAGAGGACACAGACGGATAGCCTTAGTCACTAGGATCGTGGGAATGAACAGGCGTGTGTTGTATTGACCAGATCCTGGGGACTCGCTCAGGAAAGTGCAGATACACTGTTACTCTTGGCCAGTGCAGAGGAGCCTGCTGAGTAGATGGGCTCCAGGATGCTGGGCTGAGAAACAGGCTTGCAGCCCGAACCCACTGTAGCTAAATGGATGTTCTGAATCACGCCATCGCCACCTTTTCAGGGAAAGACTGAGAAACTGAGGAGCATTAGCTTGATACTTTAAAGAGAGTGACTGCATTAGATGTCAACAGCTCCCCTGAGTCAGAAAACAAGCCAAGGATCGGTATATTGGTGTGCTGATGGTCCCTGAGCCTCCAAAGAGCCTTAGCACTGTTTGACAGGAAAGCTGTAGACAATTCAGCAGATTAGCGTGGCACTGCTCCATGCTGAGAGTGAGAAACAGGGTAAAATGCATCTGTACGTGAGCTGCACCCTAAAACCAGGCGATAAGGAAACTGTGCAGCTCAAAACAATCTGTACCGAATGGTGGACCAGACAGAAAGTAAAAGATGAGAGGGAGGGGTCAATTCTTAAGTCCATGGAATCAACACATTTCAGGACACCAGCGACCAGCAGTTAAGAACTAACTGCAACTAGAAAAAACCCTTTTTTGGGTTTTGCCAGGTGGTTTAATTTCTCTGGTCACAACCAAAACTGTTTTCCCTCTAGTGTTTGATGTGCATGGAGGATTTCACCCTTGAATGGCTTAGTAAAAAGAGACTGGGTTTCTCAAACCCATTATTCAAAACTCACGGGTTTGTGACATAGTTCTATTCACCAGCTAGGAGACATTAAGTCCCTTACAACCTCCGAGACTTTCTGCCTCTGTAAAATCATGATAGTACTTCATGGGATTAGTGAAAACATTTGTGAAAAAGACTAGGTATACTATAAGAGATTAATCAAATGTTTTTACAGAGAGCTATTTGTATGACTAAGATTTGCTTTTGTCTTACTAGCAGATTTTTCCAAGGCAATGTTGATGAATACGTGCTAAAAATATGAGTTCTCTACAAGCAGCATGGTAGGTTCAGGAAGAAGGTGTGAGATGCATTTTACTGTTTCTGTAATCATGGGTTCCAGTAACTTAAAAAAAAAAGCACACACATACATAATAATGCTTTTATTTATGAAGCTAATCCCACAAAAAAAGTCAGAATTTAAAATTCCACCCTCAAATGGATACATGTGTCTGTATGGCCGAGTCTCTTCTGTCCCCTTGAAAATATCACAACATTGTTAATCGGCTATACTCCAATATAAAATTAAAAGTTTAAAAAAATAAAATTCCACCCTCTTCACCTTTTTCCTCTTTCCTCACACACTTTTCCCAAACCTTTTAAGTCTCAAAGTTTAGAGAATGAGAGGAATAAACTTCAAGAGCAAAAGGCAGAGGGAAATGTCTTTCAACGCGCCAATCCTGACTTCATGGTCCATAAGTGCTCATTTATAAGTTCAAAAGGAAGCATTTCTTTTAAAAAAGTATATATATATATTTATATATATTAAAATATATTAAAATATATGCATATTTATATTATATATATTTTATATATATTTAAAATTACATATAAGATCACCAAAACAAACAGCAGTACATTCAAGAAGACTTAGATAAAACAAGGAAACGAATAGTAAAGCCCTGGATGTGGAGATAACTGGAAAACCAGTAAAAAATGTATGCTGAACTTGAAACGTTTTGAGAGATGAATATGGTTTGAATCATCAGGAACTTTACAAGCAGTGACAACCATGATTGCAAGTAATGTCAATGTTTTAGAGCACTTACAGATGCCAGGGATTGTGCTTTGTAAGCCTAATCTTATTTAATTCCTATATCATAAGTATCCCCTTTTACAGTTGCAGAAACTGAGGCTTAGGTCTTAGGAGCAAAAATCACACAGCTCCAAATGTCTTAGACTGAGGGTTCAGTCCGAGCCACCTGACTCCAGACCCTGTACCTTTTGTGACATGACAGCGGAGCACAGATCTGCTAAGTCTGAGGATTACCACAACAATAACTGCCCTTTGTCCAGTATTTTAGCATTTACTAAGCACTGTGCTTGGGCTTGCTCCTAATGCATGGGGCCTGGGTTCAATCCCTGGTCAGGGAACTGGATCCCACATGCCACAACTAAGACTGCGTGCCCCAACTAAAGATCCTGCATGCCCCAGCGAAGACGGAAGATCCTTTCTACCACAATTAAGACCGGGCGCGGCCAAATTAAATATATATATATATATACACACATATATATATATAATTAAAGTACTATTCCTCAGACGTTAGTATTCAGCAATTATCATCGAGAGAGCTTGTCAAGCACAGCTGGGCCCCACCCCAGACTGTCTTACTCAGTAGGGCTCCCAGGGGCCCAAGAATTTGCATTTGCAACATTTCCTGAGTGTTCCTGATGCTGCTAGCCTGGTACCACACTTTAAGAACTATTAAGGTCACTTGGCCAAAGCCCACCAGCTGGCAAACTAGTGTGGCTCTACCTCAAATGAGATTCCTTAGCCACCCTGAAGCCTTCTCCTAACCCAGAAGGAGCAAATCTTTAGACCTTGACAGCAGTAGAACAAGGTGTCCATTCCAGGTAAGGAGAAAGTCTTAGTATGAGAAAGTTCACGAAACTACTGGATGTTGTAAAAGAAAAATTGAATAAATGGAGCAGAATCCCATATACCTAAATAGGAAGATTATGTGTTATTAAGATGTTAATAGTTTACATTTAATTTATATAATTCATTTTATGATTTCTATCAAAATTTCAATATACATTTCTGGTGTTTGATAAAAGGATTTAAAATTTCATTTGGAATGAAAAATAGAGAACACAAAAGAAATTCTGAAAATGAAGAATAATGTGAAGACCTATATCAGATGAAATATATAGTTTAAATTGTTTTTAAAGATACTGGTATTCATACAAGAATAAATCATGAAGGGAAAAAGATAATCTAGAAATAGTTTGTATAATAGTGAACATATAATAAAGGATGCTTCACAAATTTGTTAATAAATGGTATTGGGACAATTTGTTAGCAACTGAGTAGGAGAACAACTTAACACTTCATGCTAAGTCGCTTCAGTCATGTCTGACTCTGTGCAACCCCACAGACGGCAGCCCACCAGGGTCCTCCGTCCACAGGATTCTCCAGGCAAGAATACTGGAGTGGGTTGCCATTTCCTTCTCCGTAACACCTCGTACCATACACCAAATAAATATTGCATGGGTCAGTAATTAAATACAGGGGGAAAAATTTTAATGGAAAGTGTAAGGGAATAAAACAATCATTAGCTAAACTTGGACAGATGTTTACTTCTGTAACCTCAAGGTAATAAAAAAAAACCCAAGTGAAAAGGCCAGCAGATGTCTAGGTTCGATGCACAATACTGGATGCTTGGGGCTAGTGCAATGGGACGACCCAGAGGGATGGTATGGGGAGGGAGGAGGGAGGAGGGTTCAGGATGGGGAACACATGTATACCTGTGGTGGATTCATTTTGATATTTGGCAAAACTAATACAATTATGTAAAGTTTAAAAATTAAATTAAATTTAAAAAAAATAATAAAGTGAAAAAAAATTTAAAAAAAGAAAAATTTTAAATGATACCAAAAAATATTTATGGCAAACAAGACAAATAAATTGGATATTTTTTAAGTATACAGATTTATGAGAAAAACATGCAACTAACAAAGGAAAAATGGCAAATGACACAAAAAGAGCAACTAGAATTAGTAAACAAGCACATGAGGACACACACTCTGCTCTCAGGGCCTTTACACTTTGCCTCCAAACACACTCTCCCCAACTGTCCCACCTGGCTCTTACACTCACTTTTTTCAGTCTTTGTTCAAAGGTCGCCTCACAAAGCTTTCTCTGACTGCTGCTTAGCTGCTGCTAAGTCGCTTCAGTCGTGTCCAACTCTGTGCGACCTCATAGATGGCGGCCCACCAGGCTCCCCCGTCCCTGGGATTCTCCAGGCAAGAACACTGGAGTGGGTTGCCATTTCCTTTCCCAATGCATGAAAGTGAAAAGTGAAAGTGAAGTTGCTCAGTCGTCTCTGACTCTTAGCGACCCCATGGACTGCAGCCTACCAGGCTCCTCCGCCCATGGGGTTTTCCAGCCAAGAGTACTGGAGTGGGGTGCCATTGCCTTCTCCGTTTCTCTGACTACTCAGTTGCAAATCACAAATATTTATTCACTAGTGAACCTCACCTCCTTTTCTGCTCCATTTTTCTACCAGGCACAGTGAATAGTTTATGTATTGTCTCTTCCTCCTGCAAAAACCCAGCTCTATGTGGACAAGAATTTTACTCACACTCATTACCATATCCCCAGTGCCTAGAACAGTACCTGGTTTGTAGTCAGAATCTCTACATTTTGGCTGAATGAATGAAAGACCCGAACTTACTTATAATTGGAAAATTAATAAAGTAATTTTTCTCACGATATTAGAAAAAAAGAGAAGGAAAGAAAAAAGGGAGGGAGGGATGAAGGAAGAGAAAAATAAATGAATGATAATTCATTTGGATTGACGACAAGATTTAGTAAAACTGGAAGATTGCTGTTGGTAGTATATTTCAGTTCAGTTCAGTTCAGTCACTCAGTCGTGTCCGACTCTTTGCGACCCCATGAATCGCAACACGCCAGGCCTCCCTGTCTATCACCAACTCCCGGAGTTCACTCAAACTCACATCCATTGAGTTGGTGATGCCAGCCAGCCATCTCATCCTCTGTCTGTCCCCTTCTCCTCCTGCCCCCAATCCCTCCCAGCATCAGAATCTTTTCAAATGAGTCAACTCTTTGCATGAGGTGGCCAAAGTACTGGAGTTTCAGCTTTAGCATCATTCCTTCCAAGGAAATCCCAGGGCTGATCTCCTTTAGAATGGACTGGTTGGATCTCCTTGCAGTCCAAGGGACTCTCAAGAGTCTTCTCCAACACCACAGTTCAAAAGCATCAATTCTCTGGCGCTCAGCTTTCTTTATAGTCCAACTCTCACATCCATACATGACCAGTGGAAAAACCATAGCCTTGACTAGACGGACCGTTTTTGGCAAAGTAATGTCTCTGCTTTTCAATATGCTATCTAGGTTGGTCATAACTTTCCTTCCAAGGAGTAAGTGTCTTTTAATTTCATGGCTGCAGTCACCATCTGCAGTGATTTAGGAGCCCCAAAAAAATAAAGTCTGACACTGTTTCCACTGTTTCCCCATCTATTTCCCATGAAGCAGATGGTAGTATATTTAGTTTAACCTTATTGAAATAGAATCTATTAACAAGTATACTGAGCCATTAATGACACCCATATCCTTTGACCTAAAAATACAACTTAGCATCTAGATTTTTATTTTTAAATACCATTCTATAACACAAGAAATCCCAGCTCCTTGGAGAAAGTGGATTCCAAGGCTGCAGTTGGTAAAACTCAAGAAAGTAAAATAATGCCCTTTCAAAAAAGAGGGAACTTGCTCAAAAGGCATGGAATTTAACCTAAAAGAGTTCTCAGTGGCCAAAGCTGGAACAATTTGAGCATCAGAACAAATAAGAATAGTGCTGATTTAAAACCCAAAGATTAAAATAAATATCCTTGAGTTCATATTAATACAAATAAATTGGGGAGAAGTAACAACTGTTATTACTTACAGAAGAATCAGTTCAGTTCAGTTGCTCAGTTGTGTCAGACTCTATGCAACCCCATGGACTGCAGCACACCAGGCCTCCCTGTCCATCACCAACTCCCGGAGCTTATTCAAACTCATGTCCATTGAGTTGGTGATGCCATCCAACTATCTCATCCTCTGTCATCCCCTTCTCCCGCCTTCAATCTTTCCCAGCATCAGGGTCTTTTCCAATGAGTCAGGTCTTTGCATCAAGTGGCCAAAGTATTGGAGCTTCAGCATCAGTCCTTCCAATGAATATTCAGGACTGATTTCCTTTAGGATGGACTGGTTGGATCTCCTTGTAGTTCAAGGGACTCTCAAGAGTCTTCTCCAACACCACAATTCAAAAGCATCAATTCTTCGGTGCTCACCTTTCTTTATAGTCCAACTCTCACATCCATACATGACTACTAGAAAAACCACAGCTTTGACTAGATGGACCTTTGTCGGCAAAGTAATGTCTCTGCTTTTTAACACACTATCTAGGTTGGTCATAGCTTTTCTTCCAATAAGCAAGTGTCTTTTAATTTCATGGCTGCAGTCACCATCTGCAGTGATTTTGGAGTTCAAAAAAATAAAGTCTCTCACTCTTTCTATTGTTTCCCCATCTATTTCCCATGAAGTGATGGGACCGGATGCCATCATCTTCGTTTTCTGAATATTGAGCTTTAAGCCAACTGTTTCACTCTTCTCTTTCACTTTCATCAAGAGGTTCTTTAGTTCTTCACTTTCTGCCATAAGGGTGGTGTCATCTGCACATCTGGGGTCATTGATATTTCTCCCGGCAATCTTGATTCCAGCTTGTGCTTCTTCTAGCCCAGCATTTCTCATGATGTACTCTGCCTAGAAGTTAAATAAACAGGGTGACAATATACAGCCTTGACATACTCCTTTTCCTATTTGCAACCAGTCTGTTGTTCCATGTCCAGTTCTAACTGTTGCTTCCTGACCTGCATACAGATTTCTCAAGAGGCAGGTCAGGTGGTCTGGTATTCCCATCTCTTTCAGAATTTTCCACAGTTTATTGTGATCCACAGTCAAAGGCTTTGGCATAGTCAATAAAGCAGAAATAGATGTTTTTCTGGAACTCTCTTGCTTTTTTGATGATCCAGCAGATATTGGCAATTTGATCTCTGGTTCCTCTGCCTTTTCTAAATCCACCTTGAACATCTGGAAGTTTACGGTTCACATATTGTTGAAGCCTGGCTTGGAGAATTTTGAGCATCACTTTACTAGTGTGTGAGATGAGTGCATTTGTGCAGTAGTTTGAGCATTTTTTGGCATTGTGCTTCTTTGGGATTGGAATGAAAACTAACCTTTTCCAGTCCTGTGGCTACTGCTGAGTTTTCCAGATTTGCTGACATATTGAGTGCAGCACTTTCACAGCATCATATTTTAGGATTTTAAATAGCTCAACGGGAATTCCATCATCTCAACTAGCTTTGTTCGTAGTGATGCTTCCTAAGGCCCACTTGACATCGCATTCCAGGATGTCTGGCTCCATGTGAGTGATCACATCATCATGGTTATCAGGGCCGTGAGGATCTTTTTTTGTACAGTTCTTCTGTGTATTTTTGCCACCTCTTAACATCTTCTGCTTCTGTTAGGTCCATATCGTTTGTGTCCTTTACTGTTCCCATCTTTGCATGAAATGTTCCCTTGGTATCTCTAATTTTCTTGAAGAGATCTCTAGTCTTTCCCATTCTATTGTTTACCTCTATTTCTTTGCACTGAAGAATAGCAACTTAAAAATGTAAAGAATGAGGAAGAGAGAACATCGCCATCAGAACACCACATAATCATTGCTGCAGGCAAGATGCACTGATGGGATGCTAAAATTAGTGGGCAAAAGTATGTAGATATTTGTATGCTTTCAAAGCATCTCCCCTAAGTAACTGTTATTTACAAAGAGAAAAGTAGTAGCTTTAAGGTAAAGAAACCTAACAGACACCATCTTAAGCAGGAGATCCAGGTTAACATCAATAATAAGACACACCGACACTGGGTCCTTTTGATGGGATTCACTGAGAGGGCCATACCACACTGTGAAATTCTGCCCCATAATGTAGAACTGGGGGTTCCGTCAGGTGCCCTGGCAAGGTACAGATGGGCTTGGGGGTGCAGGGCTATGACAACATGAGATCGACACACATGGCCCCTTACATGTTCCCCCAGAAGGCAGAGCTGGAGGACACGGGTTAGGCAGCTAGGAAATACGAGTGAGCCTGGAGTGAGTAGAGAGAGTGGAGTGCCAAGGTAAAACCAGGCTCAGGATGTGGAAGCCTGAGGACCAGAGGGGCTAAGAAAGAAGCAAACGGCGACCAGGCAAAGCTGGATCAGGAGGAAAGAATCTAGCCCAGAGGTCAGAGGCTGGTAGCTTACAGCCCATATTTGGCCCATGAATATGATTTGTCTGGCCCCCGTGATATTTTTTAAACTGTGAGTTAGATATCAATGTTTTGTAATTAAGAGACTGCACATAAAACCCAGATACCAGCTTCTCTTTAAAAGAAATTAAAAGTCGTGGGAACACTGGGTTTACCTGGGCTGCCCCTGCAGAACAGAGAAGCCAGAGGCAGCGTCCGTTTACCACTGGGCTGTTGCCCTGCCTGCTTCTCTGGTTTCTCGTCACCTGCCTGGCTTTCCTTTAGGCTTTTCAGTCTTAAAATATGTCTCAGGATCTCACTGAAGCAGCGAAGTCCCTGTGACAACACAGGTTAGGAGTGACTGCAGGATCAGTCACTGCCTGTCCCTGGCCTGGGTTTGAGTCAGCCTCCTTGGTGTTGAAGGAGCGGCGCTGGTGAAGGGCGCCGTCTGCAAGCCCCCAGCGCAGCCGGAGCACCTAAGTAAGCCCCGTGGGCAGGTCTAACCACGCCTGCCGTCAGCAACTGAGAGACAGGAAAGCGTATTCTACTAAGGAAAAGACGAGCAGGCTTGATGGTTTCTGCTCTTTCTATCACACTTGATTCTGCTCGAAGCAGTAAGACACCTGCTTCTTTCTGTGTTTCCTGGGATTTTGTGACAGCCAGGGAAAGAATGGAATAGGATCCAGTAGGCTTTGCATGGACAAGACAGACATATTTGTGTGGTTAGAAGGCAGAGGTGGGCGGAAGCAGGGACCATGCATTTCAGGAGGGGCCACTGTTAGGGAACAAAAGTTTTCTGGTTTTATTCTTTTGCTGTGAGTATGCGCTTTACCTGCATGCTAAGTCTCTTCCACCATGTCTGAGTCTTTGAGACCCCCATGACTGTAGCCCACCAGGCTCCTCCATCCGTGGGATTCTCCAGGCAAGAATACTGGAGTGGGTTGCCATTCCCTCCTCCAGGGGATCTTCCTGACCCAGGAATCTTACCCGCATCTTTTACGTCTCCTGCATTGGCAGGTCGGAGAAGGCAATGGCACCCCACTCCAGTACTCTTGCCTGGAGAATCCCATGGATGGAGGAGCCCGGTGGGCTGCAGTCCATGGGGTTGCTAAGAGTCTGAGCGACTTCACTTTCGCTTTTCACTTTCATGCATTGGAGAAGGCAATGGCACCCCACTCCAGTGTTCTTGCCTGGAGAATCCCAGGAACGGGGGAGCCTGGTGGGCTGCCGTCTATGGGGTCGCACAGAGTCGGACACGACTGAAGCGACTTAGCAGCAGCAGCATTGGCAGGTGGGTTCTTCACCACGAGCACCACTTGGGAAGCCCTGGGAAGCATTTCACCTACTCTGATAGCAAATAGAGGCAGGAGGCACTGGTTGCAGAGCAGGAACTTGGAACTCGGATGGGAAATGACTTCTGAGCCCTTTCGGTCAGTGTGGTACTCACCTTGAATGAAGCCAGATGGGTGACCAGCCCAACTGGGGCACCTGGTCTGACAAGTGATAGAAGTCACTCTGCACCTCCAGGCACAACTTGACAGGCAGCGGGGCAGAGCGAGAGGAGAGCTAGGGCCTTGGGCAGGGTGCAAACAATCCTATACCCCGAGGCAGGAGGCTAGCAGCCAGGTGACCCCCTGAGAGACAGGCGCTGGCGCCTGAGAGGGGTGCCCCTGGGGGAGAGGAGGGGCTCTACGGCTGTGAAGGTAGGGGGCACTCGGGGCTCTCACTTGCCCTGCTTACTCTGTTCACAAGAAGTTAAATTCACAGTGGAGAGGCTGGGTGGAGCTGATAAAGAAAGGTGAGTGGCAAAGCCACGACCACGTGAAAATCAAAAAGTGGATATAACATGTTGGGGTTGAAATAAACAGAAAGTAAAGATAAAGCTCATACAAATTAGAGTTTTATGCAACCTTCGAGAAATACATCTAGGCTGTAAAATTGGGGGTCGTCTATTCTGTTTTTCCTTTCTTTGGACCTCTTCATTTAGCCTTTACTCTGAGGGCTTGGTGGGAAACCAGCGGGAAGAGAAACAGGACTTTCTTCCCCAGTCGCATGGGACCTGCACTTGTCAGTCAGGATGATTCCGGGAAGCGGCTGGGTTTGGCCTCCTGGAGCTTCTCTGAGTCAGCTGACTACAAGGCGGCCCAGGTATAGGCATTCCCAGCAAGTGCTTCCAGGTGATCAGCATGTGCTTGAAAGAATGAGAACTGATGTTTCAGGAATCCGGTGGAACCAAAATTGAAAGAGATAAACCCTGGTTCCAAGAGGTTTACTTAGTGAGCCCGCTAGATGCTGCCCTCCAGACAGATGATCGTGTGCTTGGAAATGTTATCAACTTTGGATTGTGGGGTCCTCATCACCAATCTCCTTCAGCCTCTGATTTTATAATTCCCTCTAACAAGCTCACATGTCCATCTGTGATTTTATTCTTGGTGAGACCGTGGTGTTAATCATTGCTTATCATTCTAGTACGATCTCGTATGATCTCGTACCTGCAGTGGTCTCTGTGGGGATGTTCAGGGAGAGGCTGAGGGAGTAAGGATAGTCCAATCCCTGGGCACTAAATTCCAGCCTTAGAGTCTGCTCCGAACCATCCGGGTAGGTTGTGCAGTTCATCACAGAAATTGTGATGAGGATGATCTTCTTGTGAAAAATAATCACTTGATCTTTCCTCCTCCTTCATTAGTCTTATGAAGCCTCCCTATTGCATTTCACAACCAGCATTAATAGCAGGGAAGATGAAAGTGAAGAACAGCTCAGTGATCTTATTTGGCGATCACAGTCTGTCTTTAGCACAACAGGTGGGCCCCCCCCCCCCCCCGCCCAGGATTCTGTTTACCACACTGCCAAACCACTCACCAGAGCCAGCTCCCCGGGGTGGGGGGGCGGGGGGGGGTGTGGCCACAGGGTGAGGTATGGAAAACAGGAATAAAAGAAAAATAGTCCAGATCATCTACTCGACTAAGGCCACTCCAAATCATGGCTTATTAGCAAATGTTCTGCAAAACACAAGCATCACTTCTATGATCAAAAAAACCAAAACGCAGTGGCTCTTTAGGAACCATTGTCACAAATTCAAAACAGAGCATCCCAACTGATGCATCTGCTTTCTCACTGAAGCACCCGAGAAAACATCATCAAATAACTCAGATGGAAGTAAGTCAGAGAGAGAAAACAAATATTGTATATGTGGAATCTGGAAAAAAATTGGTATAGATGATCTTATTTACAAAAGCAGAAATAGAGACACAGACATGGAGAACAAACGTTTGGATACCGAGGGGTAAGGGGGATGTGGGGTGAATCGGGAGGTTGGGATTGACATATATACAGTACTCAAACTATGAATAAAAGCGATAATTAATGAGATTCTGTCATACAGCACATGCATCCAGTGGCTCAGTGGTAAAGAATCCACCTGCCAAGCAGGAGATGTGGGTTCAGTCCCTGGGTCGGGAAGATCCTCTGGAGAAGAAAATGGCAACCCACTCCTGTATTCTCGCCTAGGAAATCCCATGCACTTAGGAGTCAGGTGGGCTACAGTCCATGTAGGGTTGCAAAGAGCTGGACACAACTGAGCAACTAAACAACTCTATATACTTGTATAGCACAGGAAACTCTACACAGTGCTCTGTGGTGACCTAAATAGTAAGGAAATCCAAAAAAGAGGGCATCTATGTATACCTATAGCTGATTCACTTTGCTGTACAGCAGAAATGAACACGACATTGTCAAGCAACTAAAAAAGTCAGAGTATTAGTCATTCAGTCGTGTCTGACTCTTTGTGACCCTGTGAACTGTAGCCTGCCAGGCTCCTCTATCCATGGGATTCTCCAGGCAAGAATGCTGGAGTGGGTTGCCCTCCTCCAGGGGATCTTCCTGACCCAGGGATCAAACCCGTGTCTCTTATGTCTCCTGCATTGGCAGGTGGATTCTTCACCACTGGGAAGCCACTGAGGAATCCCTCCCTTACGCTGTACCCTGAGCCAAAACTAATTATTCTCTCTTCTGTGCTCCCTGATACTTGACAGCTACATCCAGTACATACCTCTTCATACCACATTATAATTATGTGCACCCGTGTCTATGTCCCCCACAAGAAGGTAAGTTACCCAGGGGTAAAGGGTGCGCCTTAGTCATCTATGTTCCCCAGCACCCAGCCTAGGACTTGGAACAGAAACTCAATAAATGTTCCATGAAAACTGCTTTTCATGATTTTTCCTCTCATTGTTCTCCAGTCACGTCATAGTAAATCTTGTGCTGCCTGAAGATTTTCATATGGTAACCCTCAGTCCTTTAAAAACCCTTTTTACATCATTAAATTCGCCAATTTACAGTCATGATTCAAAAACATTTCCATTAGCTTACAAACAATCTCTGAGCCTATGTTTCACTGGGATAACTATTTCTGCCGCTTCTCCCTTGAATACAGACCTTTCCCACAACATAACATATCCATTGCTGATGAAAAGCCAACTTACAGAGCAAATATTTGGGGGCAGTAGTGGTAGACGGTATAATAAAAGGAATTATTGTATCTATTTATTTATATTAAGCCTGTCTTGATGCCAATATTTCCTTACAGGTATCTAACTGATATTACTAAACTGGTTGTGAGTGAAAGGCAAAAAATAATAATAATAATAACACACAACAGTAAAGAGAGGAAAGTAAAGTAGAAGATAAGTAGTGATCCAACCCACAATAATTAATAGCTGTGTTCTTAAGACAAACACACTAGAAAACACACAGGTAATTATGGGGCACTTACAGAGTTGGCACAACCTCTCAGGTTAACAATGAACTCTTGAGAAACTGTTTACAGTCATGTACCAGCCTGCATGAGGTAACCCAAAGCCAGAGATGTTTACAGGTAATATACAAGAGTATAAGAGGCATTTACACTGCTCGTGCTGGTCATGGATGCAAAGCCATTAGCAGAACGTGGTCCATAAGACTCACCCAAATGGCCCCAAAATTGGTCTCAGTCGTTGTTCACATATATTCTGAATGTATAGCCCCGACAGTGGTAATCAAGAGATATTGTGTGGGGAAGCTTTTGCTTTCTAAAGAGGCCTTTGCAATATTTATCAAGAGGTTAAATATGAATATCCTTTGACTCGGGATTTCCATGTGACTGTAGCATAGGAATAAAGATACAAATGCACAAAAATGTTCACTCTGGTTTTTGTAGAAAAGTACTTGTTCATCAATAGCAAAGTTATTAACTAAGCTGTACTACACATCCATACCTTGGATATTAAACAAGTTCTTAAAAAGAGATATATGTATATTTTCTGACATGGGAAAATGTCAATGATACACTTTAAAAACTCAAGTAGCAGAATATTCTTTTATACTATGAACCTACTTAAAAATAATGTGTAAGAACACATACACAGACACAGACACATCTATTTATATATGCATAGCAGATGTTTGTAAGCCTACCCACCAAACTGCTTACTGTGATTATATCTGAGGAAAAGGATCAAAAAAAAGAGTAAGAAATCACTTTCCCTTTTATAGCATATACATTTCTTACTGTTGTTGTTTGGTCACTAACTTGTGTCCGACTCTTTGTGACCCCATGGACCAGGCTGCTCTGTCCATGGGATTCTCCAGGCAAGAATACCGGAGTGGGTTGCCATGCCCTCCTCCAGGGGATCTTCCTGATCCAGGGATCGAACCTGTGTTTCCTGCATTAGAAGGCAGATTCTTTACCACAGACACACCAGGAAAACACATACATTTGTATTTTTTTTTTAACTTTTGATTTTGGCAAAATTTCAGTTTTACACTACATTGCAAAAATAGTGCAAAGAATTACTTTATAACGTCCACACAGATTCCCCAAATGTCACATTTGTTTTCTCTCTCCCTCTCCCTTCCCCCACTTCCTCTCTTTCTTCCTCTCTCTCCTCTTTCTGTGTGTATATGTGAATTTTTAAAACTGAGAGAAAGTTGCAGACATGATTCCCCTGTACCTCTAAATACAGCTATTTACTAAAGCAAAGCACTCTATTACATAATCACTGTACAATTACCAAAATCAGGAAAATCAAGAAATTAACTTTGATAAAAAGCTATTAGCTAATCTATAAATCATATTTCAACTATTATCCCAATAATGACTTTTGTAAGAAAAGAAAATCTCAGATAATGGATTGCATTCAGCTGTCATGTTTCTTTAGTCTTCTTTTATCAGAAACAGCGCCTCAATCTTTCTGTTGTTTTGATTTTTTAAAAAACTTTTGATGATGCTGGTCTTCCTTGCCGTGTGCATGGGCTTTTCTCTAGTTGCGCGAGTGGGGCTGTTCTTGGTTGCGGTGCTTGGGTTTCTCCTTGCAGCAGCTTCTCTTGTTGCAGAATACAGGCTCTAGGCATGTGGGCCTCAGTAGTTGCAGCATAGCTGCTTAGTAGTCGCAGCCCACAGGCTCTAGGCACAGGTTCAGTAGTTGCGGCCCTTGGGCTCAGTTGCTCCAAGGCATGTGGGTTACTCCTGGACCAGGGATCGAACCCGCATCCCCTGCATTGGCAGATGGATTCCCATCCACTGTACCACCAGGGAAGTTCTTTCTCTGTGTTTCATGATCCTGATGTTTCTGATGAATAAAGTCCAGGTATTTTGAAGAATGTGCCTCAGTTTGGAATTGTCTGATGTTTCCTCACGATTCAGGTTATCATTTGGGATGGCAATATCACAGGTGTGATGTGTTCGTCCCCGTATCAGGAGGCACATAATGAACCATCACAGGTGATGTTAAG
Source organism: Bos grunniens (assembly GCF_055505025.1). Lineage (NCBI taxonomy): Eukaryota > Metazoa > Chordata > Mammalia > Artiodactyla > Bovidae > Bos > Bos grunniens. Next base: position 15,959,054 of record NC_141168.1, read on the forward strand.
CTTCGAACACTTGGTGAAGGTGACGTCTGCCAGGTTTCTCCATTGTTAATTTACTCGTTTTTCCTTTGTAATAGTGACTTCCTAATTCCGTCATTCCTTCTACATTAATTAGTTGTTGTGTGTTAGTCACTCAGTCGTGCCCAACTCTTTGCGACCCCATGGACTGTAGCCTGCTAGGCTTCTCTGTCTGGGATTCTCCAGGCAAGAATACCGGAGTGAGTTGCCATGCCCTTCTCCAAAGGATCTTCCCAACCCAGGGATCAAACCTGGGTCTCCTGCATTGCAGGCAGATTCTTTACTATCTGAGCTACTTGGGAAACCCTAAGTAGCTAATTAACTAACATTAATTAGTTAGAATATTACTATGAAGGAAAATTTTCCCTTTCCTGCTTATTCATCATTTGTTCTTTGTTTCATACACTTATATACTGGTTTAAACTCATGAAGTCTTTACTATCATTATTTATTTTGATGCTTAAATTGTCCCAGATTTGGTCAGTGGGAGTCCCTTTTACCTGAATCCTACGTTCTTCTGATATAGTCCCTCTTTCTTTGGTCACTGCCTTACTTTCTGACACCAGAATGTTGCACCTTCATCTTGCACTTTCCCAGCCCCAGCCTTGGAATCAGCCATTTCTCCAAGGAAGATGTGGCTCCTTTTAATGAAGGATGGCACTTAAAAACCAAGACATGAATGTTAGGTGTGCTCACTGCTACTGGGTGTCATTGTTTTGGGGCCCTCTCAGCAGACAGAGCTGTTAAACATATCATGTATGAATGTATATTCATTCTCAATACACACATATCTCAATCTATTTCTATACTTAGCTATCTAAATATGTTTCTAAATACTGTAAGTTCATACCCATGCCTTCAATTCCAATCCAATACCACTGACTCCCTTTAGATTTCCCTCACCACACCCTTCTTTCTTTGAGCACATTCTTACTGTCTGACACAAGGCAATTAGACAATGAACCTTAAAAAATGTGGAGTTAATCTGACTTTCATTTTACCTCTTGGAATTTAGCCAAAAAGTATAATGAAGTGTGTTTGCAAAAATTAACAAAAACGATGACTACCATATCACTGTTTATAAGGACAATAACTTCAGAAACTACCTCAATGTCCAACGAGGGTAATTTAGTGGCTAAATTATACCAAAATAACATAATGCAGAGAGGCAGTAGGAATAGATCCTAAACCCAAGCAGACTAAGTTTGAATCCCAGCCCTACCAATTATTATATGTGCGACATCTAGTCAGCTACTTCTTTTCTACATGCTTCAATTTCCTGTGTGTAACATGAAGATAATATTACTTTCTTCACAGGCTAGCCATGAAGATCAAGTTTATGTAAAGCACTCGGAACGGTGCCTGGCATATAGTAAGTACAATGTCAGTGGTAGTTGTTATTATTAATATTGTTGCCTGTGTACTAACTCCCTTATCCCATCATTAAAATGATGCAGAAAAACTTATGATATGATATTGGAAATATGCCCAAAAGTTAACGAGTGTTTACTCTTGGGTGATACCATTGTAAATGGCTTTTATAAACTTCTTGCTTCTTTCAGTTTTCTAACTTTTCCAGAAAGGCATCCATGACTTGCTTAATTAAAATTTTTAAATAAATGCAAGTGGTGGGGGGGGGGGAAAGTGGATTTTTTTCTTCCCAAGAGCATGGAAGCAAAAATAAGCAATGTTGTCTGACTATAGGTTCAGTGGCACCAGCCTGGGCACTACTAGATTGTAATACTTTTATCTACATAGTGATTGCCTTGTTAAATATACATTTCAGAGGCTTGTTTGAAACTATAACATTTGGGAATTTCCTAGTGGTCCAGTGCTTAAGACTCTGTGCTTACACTGAAGAGGGTCTGAGTTAAATTCCTGGTTGGGGAACCAAGATCCCACATGCCACGAGGTGCGGCCATAAACAAACAAACAAACAAGACCTATAATATCTGTTGTCATTTTAGTCTCACAAGCTGTTTTGATATTTTTCCTGTAATTAGGCAATGTGCCAGCAGGTGGCAGTAGTGCCTCAGCCATGGCTGAGTTATTTGACCAATCAGGATTTTTACTATAGGAAGGTGTTCTAATACATTGAAACATACATGGTTTTATTCTTTGCTCTGTTCTAATTCTTTACTAAAATCTTTGAACTTAATTGAATATGGTAGCTATTTCTTACATACCAACATAAAGAAAACAGAAAACAAAAGATTTAACAACAACAAAAAATTACTCAAGAAAAGTTAGAGCCTAGGCAACCAGAGTAACTTAAAGGAATTATATTATTTGCCTTTCTAGTACTCCTAATCAATTATAAAGCTCCAGCCTGCTTCCTGTGACTGTCCTGAAATGTATTTTTCATATGGCTAAAGAAAAATAGCAAAAAACTTCCTTGTTAGGTTTCTCCTAGTTGCAGGATTTTAAAAAAAAAAGTCCAACTTTTAGAGCTGGAAGCAACCTTAGAGATTTAGTCAAAGCCCCCATGTAACAGTTGAAGAAATTAGCATGTCTTGAGCCAGATGTTTTGCCCAAGGGCCCCTGAAAATGCAGAACTAGATCCCAGGTTACGGAAGGACTCTTGGCAAATGTCCTCAAACAGGGCACAAATGTCATTATGTGTAATCTGTGGTCACTTTATACGGCTGGGTTTACCAAGCCAGTGCTTTACAAACCAAGCAGTTCCTCTTAGTCACTGTGTTTATAGTTCAGGTAAGTTAAAAGATAAATTCTCCTTAGTAGATGCTAGACCAGCCACTGAGGTTTTGTCCAAGTAGAAATAATCATGTAGACTTACATTATAATTTCAACTAAAAATTAAATATGTTAGCAGAATTAATAACCAATGCTATGCTATACTATGCTAACTCACTTCAGTCGTGTCCGACTATGTGTGACCCCATAGACGGCAGCCCACCAGGCTCTACCATCCCTGGGATTCTCCAGGCAAGAACACTGGAGTGGGTTGCCATTTCCTTCTCCAATGCACGAAAGTGAAAAGTGAAAGTGAAGTCGCTCAGTCGTGTCCGACTCTTAGCGACCCCATGGATTTCAGCCTACCAGGCTCCTCCATCCATGGGATTTTCCAAGCAAGAGTACTGGAGTGGGCTGCCATTGCCTTCTCCCTGATAACCAATACAAATATTTAAATAATCCACAATGATGAAATAAAAATAAGTAGAGTTAAAGTATAAATAAAACATATGAAACTACAAATATCTGCCCTTCTTACACTGAATTTCAAATTGTATGAATGCTTCATCTAATTCGGATTCTCCTTATTTCATTTCAAAAGAGGAACCATTACCTCTCACTTAGGCTCCACATCTCCATGTAGCTCACCTGTGCCCTGACACTCAACTCTTACATTTCTCTACTGTTTCTGTTTATTATGGGGTAACACCGAGAGACTCCCAGTTAGTTTTGCCCCAGTTCCCTAACTTTTCTATTTCTCTGTGTCTTTTGAAAATGAGGAACTGTGTGTTCTGCAACCCATAGCTATCTGTCAATCTTAGGAAAAGGTCTTAAGTCATCATTCCTTGAATCCATGGCTACTACAAATTTATTGTAGAAACTCAGAAATTCTAAGAAAAGAGTGGAAAACATGAAGAGGCCTCAAAACCAGCATGAAAATCCATCTCTCCAGACTCTCTAACCATCCCCTCCCAGTCACCTCCACACTTCATGATCAGCAGCTCACTAACAGTCACGTGTTTCTTTCAAATACTCATCAAAGTTTGCAGTCCAAGTCGTTCCTAACAGATACCAGCTTTGCCTTCTTAATGAATCATTACTTTTGCTTTCTTTGAACTGATGGGTATATCCTCAGATTTTGGGGGTATGTGCTTTGCATTTAAAATAGTTTATGGATATACAATGAAAGAAAAGAGAAGGAAAACTTTATTAATCTCTGGACTGGAGATAACTTTCTAAGTTTAAAAAATAAAAGAAAATAAGAGATTAAAATTTGAGCTGTATCAAATATTTAAACTTTTATACATCAAAAAGATACAGAAGCAATACAAGCAATCACTTGAGAGAAATATTTACTAAAACAAATATTATGGCCCAAGAGTTAAATGAGCTCATACAAATGAGTTCAAAAAACCTCTCTAAATTCTCAATAGACAATGGACAAACAATATGAATAGACAATGCACATGCAATTGGATGATAGACATTTGGTTAAATGATTAACTTCACTAAAATCAAATAACCAAGAAATAAAACTGTAAATACAAGATAGTTTGCCCACCGACAAGTTGAGCAAAGATGTGTTATAATGTGACTGTCTCGACTGATGGAAGTGTAGTGAAATGGGTCCTTTTGTATATTGTTGGTGGCAGGAATAAAAATTAACACAACTTTTCAGGACAGCAATTTCACAATGTGTTTAAAGAGGCTTTAAAATGTTCTACACTCTGACCTTGAAATTCCATTCTTAGTAACCTATGCTAAAGCAGTTACCCAAAATATGCACAAATATTTTGACATCAAGATGAACGATGTAAAACTTTATATTCAGGTGAAAAACTGACATTGACCTAATTTTAACATCTAATGATAGAAGTCTGTTTAGGGAAATTTATAAATAAAACACTAGGTAGCCACTTGAAATCATAGTTATAAACAACTTTTTAAATAAGAAAAATGCCTGTCTTATAATATTGTGTTAAAAACAGAGCATAAATATTTTTTATGCATGAGTAAAGAGAGTAAGGAGTATTTCTAAAGGTTGATGGTTGTAACTAGGAGATGGGATCTCAGTTAATTTTATTGCTTTTTTATATTTCTGTGCATTTTACAAATTTTCTGCATCCAATATGTATTTCTTTTCTAATTAGAAAAAAGATATAAAAGAAGGAGAAAAGCCAAAGAACAACAAAAGAATTAACAAAATGACTGTGATTTCTCCACCCTCCCTCAACAACAACAAAAGTTTTCAGAAGACCCTGCAAGCCCACCCTCCAGGTACTCCTGGCCTGCTGTTTACAAAGAGGAGTTGGTATATTGCAATGTTATGTGGTAAATTGAGAAATACCCTAGTTCCTGCCACATGACTTTATAGGGTGCTGAGTTCTCTGCAATAACACATATAATAATCTTTTTAGCAATCCCTGCAATTAGGGGGTTGCCAAACTGGAATTGTTACTTTGAGACAGGTAAACACACATAGCCACACACACACAATACCAGACTCAGAACCAACTTACCCCCTTAAAGAAAAACAGTGTAATCAGCTCTCCTTTTGGATGGAAAGATAGTCTACCAAATCTAAATACAAACAGATTTTGGTTTGTTTGTTTGTTTCAAAAACATACAGATTATTAGCTTCCACCACATATTGGTCAGAAGTCAGGCAAATGATACCGTGTCTCGGTGGTATCACAGTGCTCTCTGGACCTTAGGACAACAAGCTAAACTGGTGACTAGTAGGAAGCAAAGATCCACTGAGCTTTGGAGTTGAATAAGCAGTGAAGGAGGTTCTCAAGCTGCACCGTGAGAACCAATTTTCTCAAGCAGAACTTAATTACAACTGCACAATTATCAAAACATTTATGGAGAAGGCTAACCTTACACCCACTGCTGAGTTTCTGTTAAGCTGATTTCCTTTAGCTGAAATATTCCCATGGAGTGTGTGTGTTTGTGTGTGTATGTGAGAGAGAGAGAGAGAAACAGAGAGGGGGATAAACAGAGAGATGAGCAGGCAATTACTACTGTTTCTGCTCAGTATCAACACTACTTTGTCTCTTCCTCCTAAGGCTAAATATTTCTCCCTTGACAAGAATCCGAGTTGGAGGATACTTTAGCGAGCACCTTGTACTGGTCCGGCTATTGTTTTAAACATAAGAAAACAACTTTTCCAAGGTTATACAGCTAATCAGTGGTCCTGGTTTTAGTGAAACTTGGTTCTCTGAGCTTGATTCCATTGTTACTGTTTCACTGCCTGAGCAGTTTGATATCCTTGGTTGCTTTTCTCACAGGAAAAACTAACATATGAATTTCAGATTGTGTCTTTGGAAAGAAAATAAAAGATTAAGACAATCAATCAAATAATTCCATAGCAGGGAAATAATTGCCATTTAGGATATGAAGGAGTCTCACTGCACTACAGTTGGGAGTGACTCGGTGACGGCCCCCCACACCAAGGACTGCTGGGCGTACAAATGAGGAGATTACACCCATACGGGGACAGGAAAGAAAAGGTACCCTGGCCAGGTAGCCAGGCATCAGGGACCAACAGGTGATTTGAGGGAGAAGGATGGGAGTGGATGCAAGGCAAAGAGCAGGCAGAAGGAAAAAGAGTCTGTTTCAGCTCCATGCATTGTTTGGAAATAGGGTCGTGGGTCTTCAGAGGAACTCACAAGTGGGCCTCTTTCATCACAGCCACACGCAAACACACACACACACACTCACATACCTCTTAGACTCTGCCTTAGGGCAGTGCTGATATACAGACACACTTTTTGTACTCTCTTTTTAAAAGTTTATTAATTTATTTATTTATTTTTAAAATTATTTATTTATTTGGCTGTGCCAGCTAACAGTTGCAGCACACAAGATTTTTGATCTTTGTTGCAGCATGCAGGACCTTTAGCTGAGGCACATGGGATCTAGTTCCCTGCCCAGGGATTGAACCGTGGGTCCCTTGCATTGGGGGAGCAGAGTCCTAGCCACTGGATCACGAGGGAAGTCCCGGTCCCCTTTCCTTTTGAACCTGCAATTTCTTCTCCTTTACTGCTCTGATGTGGCTAACTTTTACCTGTCCTTAAACAGTTCAGAGGCTTCCCCTATGGCTCAGTGGTAAAGAATCTACCTACAAAGCAGGAGATGCAGGGTTCAATCCCTGGGCCGGGAAGATCCCCTGGAAGAAGTCATGGCAACCCACTTGACTATTATTACCAGGAAAATCCATGGACAAAGGAGCCAGATGGGCTACAGTCCATGGGATGGCAAAGAGTCGGACACCACTGAAGTGACTGAGCACGCACGCGTGCACATACACACACACACACACACACACACACAGTTCAAGCAACCCTGCCTTCTCTGAGTCTCTCCCCCATTCCTCCCACTCTCACCCAAACAGTGTTACACACCCTTCCTCTGTGTTCCCACACAACTCAGACAGAGTGCTCTACCAAAGTGATTTTCACACCGCATGGCAATTGTCAGTCTCAGCTAAAGGGACCATCAGCTACTCAAGGACAGGGACCCCCATCTTTCCTCTTTATATCCCAGTGCCCAACACTAGAAGGAAATGGCAACCCACTCAGTATTCTTACCTGGCTTGGTGGACAACAGTCCATGGGGTCACAGAGAGTTGCACATGATTGAGCGACTCACACTTTCACTGTCACCAAACACTAGGGGCTTCCCAGGTGGGGCTAGTGGAAAAGAACCCACCTGCCAATGCAGGGGATATAAGAGACACATGTTTGATCCCTGGATTAGTAAGATCCCTTGGAGAAGGGCATGGCAATCCACTCCAGTATTCTTGCCTGGAGACCAAGGACAGAGGAGCCTGGCAGGCTACAGTCTGTGGGGTCACAAAGGGTCAGACGTGACTGAAGCAACTTAGCACGCTTGCATGCACACACTGAACAATAGGTCTGTCACAGGTTAATGAGTAAATGAATCCATTCATCAAGAAGATGATGACAGAGCATGTATTTTGTGCTAGCACTGGGCAAGCTCCTGAAGACACAGCAGTGGGTGAGTTATACACGTCCCTGCCTTCGTAACACTCCCAAAAGTGTCTCTAAAGAAATGATATTTAACATGATGGATGAATGTCAGATCAGCCTGACATAAATAATTTCCTATCCTGCAGTATTGTCCTACTTCAGTTTAAAATAGACTCAAGGAGAAATATTTATTAGGATTAAGGGATAAGCTAAATTTTATAGAGTGCTAACAGAGAGACAGCACAGACAAATTGGCCTGAGGCTGGTTACTAGTAACCCCTAAATCTAAAAAGATAGACATTATATTCCTATATTAGAATAAAGATAGTCATGGCCAAACCTTACTTAATTGAATTCTGCTAATTTTGAATCTATGAATTACTCAGAAATTGGCTGACCTATACTTTGACACTGCACACAGAGAATCAGACTTCCAGAGAAAACTAATAATAACAACCTCTATAAACCTCTTCAAAGTTTCTATCTCTCATACATAACATATGGTCTCATAATGAGACTATAGCTACTTCCACCTTTTGGATCTTTACCTGTGAGTCTTAGCCACTCTCAGTAGGATGCAGTAAAGCATCTGAAGTTTGATGAATCACTGTTCTATCTGAAATGAGTACTTCGGCCAGGATTCAGGTAAGAACGCCACAGGTGATGTTTCAGGCACTGACTCCATCATCACACACAAGGAGTCCTCAAGCACCAATCTGAAATGTTACATTTTTATTAAAATGTAGACTTCTGCCTTTAAGAACAGAGCTTAGAGCTGAGGAATCTTCTTCTTCTTCTTCTTCTTATTTTGTGGCCATGTCACATTGCATGTGGGACCTTAGTTCCAAGACCAGGAATTAAACCCTCACCGCTGCAGTACAAACACAGAGTCTTAGCCACTGGACCACCAGGGAATCCCGTAGAGCTGAGGAATCTTAACTCATCACTTCTTTTCTCTCACCATGTCCAGATCTTGAGGAAAAATACCTCTTCAATATAAGAGCAGCAGCATGTTAAAATGGACTTTTCCGCTGAGTCACCAAGGCTCTAGCTATTTGAAACCAAAGGAATTTTCTTTTCTTTAAAAAATATTTATTTATTTGACTGTGCTGTGTCTTACTGGTGGAATGTGGGATCAAGTTCCCTGACCAGGGATGGAATCCAGACCCCCAGAATTGGGAACACAGAGTCTTGGCCACTGGACCACCAGAGAAGTCCCAAAGGAATTTTCAAGATAGACTACCTTGTAGGAATTTTTCAGTAGACATCTAAAAAATCGGTACCATGGCTCTTAGAAACCCTTTCCCCTTGATCAATCACCTCATATGGTTATTATCATTTGCTTGCCTTTTTTTTTTTTTTTTTTTTGGTGAGAACACTTAAGATTTCCCCTCTTAGCCAGGACGTGGAAGCAACCTAAATGTCCATCACCAGATGAATGGATAAAGAAGATGCGGAACATGTATACAATGGTATATTCAGTTCAGTTCAGTTCAGTTGCTCAGTCGTGTCCGACTCTTTGCAACCCCATGAATCACAGTATGCCAGGCCTCCCTGTCCATCACCAACTCCCGAAGTTCACCCAAACTCAGGTGCATCGAGTCGGTGATGCCATCTAGCCATCTCATCCTCTGTCATCCCCTTCTCCTCCTGCCCCCAATCCCTCCCAGCATCAGGGTCTTTTCAGATGAGTCAACTCTTTGCATGAGGTGGTCAAAGTACTGCAGTTTCAGCCTCAGCATCAGTCCTTCCAATGAACACTCAGGACTGGTCTCCTTTAGGATGGACTGGTTGGATCTCCTTGCAGTCCAAGGGACTCTCAAGAGTCTTCTCCAACACCACAGTTCAAAAGCATTAATTCTTCGGCGCTCAGCTTTCTTCACAGTTCAACTCTCAAATCCATACATGACCACTGGAAAAACCATAGCCTTGACTAGACGAACCTTTGTTGGCAAAGTAATATCTCTGCTTTTGAATATGCTATCTAGGTTGGTCATAACTTTCCTTCCAAGGAGTAAGCGTCTTTTAATTTCATGGCTGCAGTCAGTTCTGGAGCCCAAAAAATAAAGTCCAACACTGTTTCCACTGTTTCCTCATCTATTTCCCATGAAGTGATGGGACCAGATGCCATGATCTTCATTTTCTGAATGTTGAGCTTTAAGCCCACTTTGTCACTCTCCTCTTTCACTTTCATCAAGAGGCTTTTTAGTTCCTCTTCACTTTCTTCCATAAGGGGGGTGTCATCTGCATATCTGAGGCTATTGAAAAGGAACAACAGTGGATCATTTGTAGAGATGTGAATGGACCTAGAGTCTGTCATATACAGAGAAGTAAATCAGAAAGAGAAAAACAAATATCATGCATTAATGCACATACGCAGAATCCTCTATGCTTTTGTGTATACAGTTCCCTCTGGCTAAGGCATTCCTTTCCTGCAGCATCATGTGACCCATCTCTCTGATTTCTGCCCTACTGAGCTCTGCTCTCACCTTCCTAAGCTCCCCAGGTGGGAAGGCTGCTCTGCCCCTAGACTCCATTGCCAGAACACAGCCTGAAGATAGCTCTACCGTAAGGTTTATTGAACAGCCAGCCATCAGCTGTTTGCCTCTGTCTTCCCCAAAGATGTAAGCATATTGGAAGTTTTCAACAACATTCGCTGAATTTATGGATGGTGGAGTGAGGCTAACAGAGTATTTTCCCAAGATTATGTATCGAGGAACCATGACCTCTGACCTCAAACCCTAAGTTCTTTCACCATATCATGCTGGAGGTTTCTCTGTCTATCCTCAATTCAAGTCCCAACTTTCAAGCATCTGTGATTTTGTTTTGAAGCTGGTATGCAACTTCATGTGACCAATACCTTGAATAAGCACATCTTCAGGGAATGTAATCAGAGAGCACATCTTTACTTTTGCCTCCCACTGTTCCTCTCCTCCAGCTCAGACCATCTGTAGATGGGAAGCTTTCTTCACTTCATGCTTCAGCCCTCCCCTCCCTCTTGCTAAATAACCCAGATTTCTGGGTTCTTTTAGGTTGAAGGGGTGAAAAAGAAAGAAAAAAAGAGCTGGAAAACAGGGTTGGAAGGAAGGTGCTTGCTTCAGGTACAAAATTTAAAAGGCATCAGTAATCAAGATAAATCATGCAAAGTCTTTTTAAGAAATCAAACGCAAAAAGTCCAGGATGAACAACACGCCAAAAATGTAAATAAAGGTGGACTGTCGAGTTTTGTTTATCTTACGACCTTGAGTTATTGTGCAATGGGAACAGTGTTTCAAATCATCAGCCTGTAGTTCAAGGGCCACCGGGTCATCATGTCCCCCGATGAGTATGTTTGTGAGGGTTTACAATGGAGAGAGAAGAGACTGGGCAACCCAGGACTTCATGTGCCATCCTGTTTTTAGATCGTGAAATCTTTATTAACATTTCCACTTGGTTCAACATATGGATGAGCATTTGATAAGTCTACATAGGGGTGCAGACTGGCACAGCACTGAAGGAAAGTTCTTATCTGCCTGGTAGACTCAGAAGGTGACTTTACAGCACTGGGCCTGGCAGATGTCTCTAGCTGACATTTTCTCTCACGGAACTCTTCTTGGGTTCCTTGGAGGCAGTCCCTGGGAACTCTGGGCTGCATTTCCTGTGGTGTGAGACAAGTGTCTTCTGCAGGTTGGCCAGTTTTCTCTCTGGTTTTTCAGAGGTTTGCTCCATGGAGACTCTTGTCTTCTGCAGTCCCTCCTTCCTTCGTGTGGTCCTTTGGGGCTGGGTCCAATATGGCTCCCAGGTGGCTCAGTGGTAAAGAATCTGCCTGCAGTGCAGGAGACATGGGTTTGATTCCTGGGTCGGGAAGATCCCCTGGAGAAGGAAATGGCAACCCACTCCGGCAGTCTTGCCTGGGAAGTCCCACGGACAGAGAAGCCTGGCAGGTTACAACCCATGTGGTCACAGAGTCGGACCACGACCAAGTGACTAAACAACAACAACCAGTGTGGGTCCAGCTGTGCTCTCTACCGAGAGGCCACAGTGGGTGTTCAGAATACTCAAGCATCCCCTGCTCTGAGACTCTGGAAGCAGGTTCTAGGAGCAGGACCACTCCGAGCAGCCACTCTCCTATACTCTCACTATCCTTCTTTGCATCTGGATCTGAAGTTAGCCCTTCTCTAGCTTGCAGCTTTTCCAGGTAGGAGTCAGGCACCAGTTCGCTGTGTGTCTTCTTTCCTTATCTGATATAAAGGGAGAATTACCCCCTACTCCCCTGAGCGGGTGGGAGACAGAATCACAGAACAATTTTCCACCAGTCAATTTTGCTACGAATTCTTCTCCTTTTTCCACAATTTGCTTCCTTTATTAATATATGTTAATTAGCTTGATTGTGGCAATTATTTCATAATGTATACATACAGCAAGCAGCAAGCTGTACACCCTAAATACACACAATTTTTATTGGTCAATTATTCTTCAGTAAAGATGGGGTTGGGGGAATACGAAGGGAGAGCCATAGTAACATCACTGGTTCTATGTACACATTTGTGAGACATTCTAGTTAAATCTCACACACAGAAGGTGCCATAGAATGCTAATTATCCTCCTCATTACTTCTATCCTGTTGTTACTATATATCTGCTGGCCAAGAATCAGGCTAAGGATATTGGTGCTGGTTACACTCCATACTCTAGGGTGTGCCTTTCACATGCTGTAGGTTTTGTGAACGGCGGTGCCTGGAATTGGTCTTGCCAAGATTTTAATTCAAGGATAAAGTCTTAAAGGCTTCCTGTGTATTTAAGAACATGGTAAAATATACAGGCTTATATCCCTTAGGAGTAAAATCTTATTGTCCTCTTGGATCTTTGATCTTTCCAGCAAAAAATTTATAAAATCTAAGCAGTGGACCTCAGGATCCTCCGGGTCCAAGCTGCCTCTGGCATGGAGGTGGAAGGTGATGAAAAGACAGGTAATACCAACAAGTGAGAAACACTAATTAACAGGAAGCCTTTGGCTCAGACTTCCTCCCGTGAACGTTGCTTATGCTAAGCAGACAGAACCTGTCCATCCTGACCACGGTCTACGTGATTTATACAGGGCCTGTAAAGCAGGCTGCCACAGCACGTGAGTGCGGCCTGTCGGAGTGGCAGCCAACACAGAGGGCAGAGGGTCTGGAATGTTTGGCATTGTTTCTTCATCTGATCTCTTACTCACCAAATGCAATTGTCCAGAAATAAAAGACAGGGCCCAGGAGAAAACAATTTCTGGACCAGAATTGTGGAACCTTGCCTTAGATGAAAACAATTCAGATTCTTTCCCACTGAGCCACCAGGGATGTCCCCAAAATGACTGTATTAGGCTGATAATGGGGTTACTTTGGAAGATGATGAAAATTTTCTAAAATTAGATATTGTGGTCATCTTTCTCTGAATATACTAACAATCACTGAATTGCACATTTAAATGGGTGAATTCTATGGAATGGAGTTATATCTCAGTAAAGCTGTTGTTCCATTTTTTTCAAAAGTGCTCAGTTGTTCAGTCGTGTCCAACTCTTTGTGACCCCATGGACTGTAGCCCACGAGGCTCCACTGCCCATGGAATTTTCCAGGCAAGAATACTAGAGTGGGTTGTCATTTCCTACTCCAGGGGATCTTCCCAACCCAGTGATCAAACTCACATCTATTTAGCAGGCAGGTTCTTAACCACTGTGCCACCTGGGAAGTCCCTTTTTCAAAAGCACTTGCATACAAAAAAAAAAAAAAATGTACCGGTGTAGTAAGATTATGAATCTTCATCCACCAATCTGCCTTAAAAAAAAGAGTAGTTTTTTTGGACCTCAGATCGAAAGGGATGAGTAGGATGTGTAAAGATTCTGGGACAATGTTAACAGAAATAACATGTAAATTAAAAGAAGCAAGTCACTTTTCTTTTCTGCAGGTTTCCTATCTACTTGTAGGCAAGCCTACAAGTAGACAGGAAACCTATAGATAGGAAACAAAGCTAACAAAGATGTGTAGTTTCCAAAGACCCAGGCCCAGCATCACAGGGCAGAGAAGAGTGGATTTGGAGCTAAAAGACAATAACTTAAAAATCAGTACAAAGGTCCTTCAGCAAAAGAAGGAGGAACCTTAGGGAAAATCATAGAATCAATAAATAACAGAAAACCCCAAGTTGATTAAAAAAAACTGATTTTTTTAAAAGTTGGTAAGTTTAGTTAGTTTAGTCACTCAGTCGTGTCCAACTCTTTGTGACGCCATGAACCGCAGCACGCCAGGCCTCCCTGTCCATAACCAATTCACAGAGTTTACCCAAACTCATGTCCATTGAGTTGGTGATGCCATCCAACTACCTCATTCTCTGTCATCCCCTTCTCCTCCTGCCCTCAATCTTTCCCAGCATCAGGGTCTTTTCAAATGAGTCAGCTCATAGCATCAGGTGGCCAAAGTATTGGAGTTTCAGCTTCAACATCAGTCCTTCCAATGAACACTCAGGACTGATTTCCTTTAGGATGGACTGGTTGGATCTCCTTGCAGTCCAAAGGACTCTCAAGAGTCTTCTCCAACACCACAGTTCAAAAGCATTAATTCTTCGGCACTCAGCTTTCTTTATAGTCCAACTCTCACATCCATACATGACTACTAGAAAAACCACAGCTTTGACTAGATGGACCTTTGTTGGCAAAGTAATATCTCTGCTTTTTAATATGCTGTCTAGGTTGGTCATAGCTTTTCTTCAAGGAGCAAGCATCTTTTAATTTCATGGCTGCAGTCACCATCTGCAGTGATTTTGGAGCCCCCCAAAATAAAATCTGTCACTGCTTCCACTATTTCCCCATCTATTTGCCATGAAGTGATGGGACCGGATGCCATGATCTTCATTTTCTGAATGTTGAGCTTTAAGCTAACTTTTTCACTCTCTTCTTTCACTTTCATCAAGAGGCTCTTTAGTTCTTCTTTGCTTTCTTCCATAAGGGTGGGGTCACCTGCATATCTGAGGTTATTCAATAGAATAAAATAGATAAGCCAGAAATAAATCCTGGCATATGTGTTCAAGTGATTTTTGACGAGGATACCAAGACCATCCAATGGGGGAAGGACAGTCTTTTCAACAAATGATATAGGGAAGACTGGATAGCCACATGTAGAACAGTGGAGTTGGACCCTCACCTTACACTGTATATAAAAATTTACTTAGGGGAGTTCCCTGGCAGTCCAGTGGTTAGGACTCCGTGCTTCCACTGCAGGGGGCATGGGTTGATCCCTGGTTGGGGAACTAAGATCCCACATGTCCCGTGGTACAGCCAAATAAATTTTTTTTTAATTAACTCAGAATAGATTAAAGACCTAAACATAAAAGTAAAAACCATAAAACTTTTAGAAGAAATGCATCTTGCATTTAATTTGACAATGATTGCTTAGAATGACACAGGCACAGACCATTAAAGTGAAAAACAGATCCACTGGACTACATCAGGATTTACAATTTCGGTGAATCAGAGGACACAAGCAGGACTTCCTTGGTGGTTTGGTGGGTAAGAATCCACCTGCCTACACAGGGGACACGGGTTTCATCCCTGATCCGGGAAGATTCCACTTCCCGCAGAGCAACTAAGCCCGTGAGCTACAGCTATGCAGCCTGTGTGCCTAGAGCCTGTGCTCTGCCAACAAGAGAAGCCAACACAACGGGAAGCCTGTGCCCGGCAACTAGAGAGTAGTCCCCACTCTCCACAACTGGAGAAAGCCCAAGCGCAGCAGCGAAGACCCAGTGCATCCAAAAATAAAAATAAATAAATTTTAAAAAACCTGAATAACAGAGTAAAAAGGCAACCCACTGAATGGGAGAAAA
Organism: Bos grunniens; assembly: GCF_055505025.1. Lineage (NCBI taxonomy): Eukaryota > Metazoa > Chordata > Mammalia > Artiodactyla > Bovidae > Bos > Bos grunniens. The sequence continues at coordinate 15,974,583 of NC_141168.1, forward strand.
CAGTTACAAACCATATATCTGATTAGTAGTAAATATTCAGAATATATAAAGAACTCCTACAATTCAACAATAACAAAAATCCCCAAGGAACATAATAAAAAGACAGGCAAAGGATTTAAATAGATGTTTCTTAAAAAAAAAAAAGTTATGCAAATACCAAAAAGCACAAGAAAAGATGCTCAGCGTCACTAGTCATTGAATGGAATGTGTGCTCAGTCGCGTCTGACTCTTTGCAACCCCATGGGCTGTGGCCTGCCAGGTTCCTCTGCCCATGGAATTTTCCAGGCATGAATACTGGAGTGGCATGCCATTTCCTCCTCCAGGAGATTTTCCTGACCTAGGGATCAAACTTGTGTCTCCTACGTCTCCTGCATTGGCAGGCGGATTCTTTACTACCGGTGCCACCTGGGAAGTCCCAAATAAAAATAAATCCTCAAAAATAAATAAATAACCACATGATCCAGCAATTCCACTTCAGGATATATACCCCAAAGAACTGAAAGCATGGTCTTAAAGAGACACTGTACGTCCAAGTTCAAAGCAGCACTATTCACAGTATCTGAAAGGTAGAAGCAACCCAAATGTCCATTCACCACTGATGGATGAATGGATAAACAACATGTAGCATATATATACACAAGTGGAATTTTATTAGGTCTTTTGTTGAATCTGTTATCATATTGCTTCCAGTTTATGTTTTGATTGTTTTGGCCGCTAGGCATGTGGGGTCTTAGCTCCTCGACCAAGGGTTGAAGCTGCACCACCTGCATGGGAAGGCAAAGCCTTAACCAATGGACTACCAGGAACAATCCCCAGAGAGAATATTATTCAGCCTTAAAAATGAAGGACTGGGACTTCCCTGGTGGTCCAGTGGTGAAGACTGTGTGCTTCTACTGCAGGGAGCGAGGGTTTGATCCCTGGATCCACATGCTGTAGCTTGGTAAAAAAAAAAAAAGGACATCTTGTCATATGCTACAACATAGATGAACTGTGAGGACAGTATGCTAAGTGAGATAAACCAGTCACAAAAGGACAAATACTGTATGATTCCACTTATGGGAAACCCTAAAGTAGCCGAATTCATAGAGATAAAAAGTAGAAAGGGGGTTGCCAGGGGTTGGCGGTGGGGAAGTTAGCATTTAATGGGTATAGAGTTGAAATTGGGACAGATGAAAAAGTTCTGGTGATGGCTGCACAACAGTGTGGACGCACTTCATCCCACTGAACTGTACACTGAAAAATACTCAAGATGGTAAATTTGATGTGTAGTTTATTACAACTTGTGATAAATGAATGAATGAATGAATGGTAGAAAGTATTTGTAATCCTTAAAATCAACAAAGAACTAACATCCCAATTATACAATGGGCCACTAAAAATTAATAAGGTGGTGATAACCCAATAGAAGGACTAGGCAAAATGTATAAATAGCACTTCACAGAAGAGAAAAACACTGACAGACTTTTCTGTTTACCCAACAGCCATTCACCTCTTCTTTCTTATTAACAGAAGCCAGATTTTGTTCCAGGTGGCAATGTTTCCAGCTAAAAATATTCACATTCTAGAATTTTCTTGCATTAGCTGTATCAATAGTGAAAAACTTCTCCAGAAATCTTCAGCACTTTCCTTTTTGTTTCCATGGTCAGGACTATATTGTATGGCCTCTATCAAAGAGGCCATCCGGGACTAATTAGTCCTGACCATGGAAACAAAAAAGAAAGTGCTGAGGATTTCTGGAGAAGTTTTTCATTATTGATACAGCTAATGCCTTTTCTTCTTTCTTCTTGCACAAATGTGTGTTCAAAGCATGGAGATGCAGCAGCTATATTGCGCATAATAGACAACCAGCAAAAGAACACAGGCCAAAACACTGAAAGTGTGGAAAGATATTAACACAAGAAGCCTGGACTCAGAGACTTCTTTGTATTAGACCTAGACTACCTACCTATCCCCCAATTTTTTGTAGTGTGAGACAAATACTCCTCCATCTAGTTATAGCCCCATGGAAGTTTTTGGTTTCTTGGAAGTGAATGTATTCCTGACCAATTTTGACTATTTTTTTTTTGATATGAGAAACCACAAGAATAAGAAAACAATATTGTGGAATTGGTCAGAGAATACCAAGAATCAATCATTTCAGGCTGAGAAGGTGGTGAAATTTGATATGAAATATCTGGGCAGAATCAGTTCAGTTCAGTCGCTCAGTCATGTCCAACTCTTTGCGACCCCATGAACTGCAGCACGCCAGGCCTCCCTGTCCATCACCAACTCCCGGCGTTCACTCCAACTCACGTCCATCGAGTCAGTGATGCCATCCAGCCATCTCATCCTCTGTCGTCCCCTGAGCAGAATATCATCTATCATATCTTGCCATATAATGTGCAGTCTATAAAGATCTATGGGAAAGAAATAGCAAAGTAGAGGTGACGAGGGAGTTTTATGAACAGGAGTTGCTTTTTATGTGAAGTGGTCAGAAAGAAAACTGAGATAATGTGAAAAGTAGGCAGGGACCTGAGGGAAGTGAGAGAGGGAGAGCCGTGAGGCAGCCTGGATGACGCTGTCCAAGCAGTGGGTGCAGGAGGAGCTTCCTTGGAATGTTTTTGGAAGAACAGGAATCTAAAAAGGAGGATAATAAAAACTGATGTAGAGGGGAGTGTGGTGGGGGAGGAGAGTGAGAGCATGGAAGGCCTTTGGGCCACTGTTAGGACTCTGACTGTGGTAGGAAGCCAAATTGTTAGGGAACCACTGATCAAACTGCCCACCCTGGGCAGGCACCACAGTAACCATCTGCATGAGTTATTTTACTCATATCCGAGTGTTAGACAAGAGCCCACTCTCAGGCCCTGGAAGGGGTCTGCTTTCCTGCAACAAAATATCTTGCCACTTTCAGCAATCGGTCTCCAAAAAGGAGCAAACTGAGACTCAAGTTAGCCAGATGCAAACAGAGAGGGAAGGGAATGTGGAAAACCTCAGGGCTAAGAGGGGCTCTGTCTGAAGAAGCCAACTGTCTTGGAGTTGGGATCTTTGTGAAACTGAAAAAGTCAGCTGCTTCAATACCTTACCCTGAGGTCCAAGCAAGCCAGGCTGCGAAGCAACAGGCCAGCAGGGCAGAAGACTGGAAGCCCAGAACTTTAACCAGTACCTTCACTGTTAAGAATTCTTTGCCTGACAAAGAAGGAATGTCAGTGGAAGAAGATGGGATTAAGTGTGTTGTCCTCCTGCTTTTGCTTTAAAAGCGCTGCAAGGCTGTTGTTATTGTTCAGTGGAGAAATCGTGTTCAATTCTTTGCGATACCATGAACTACAGCATGCCAGGCTACCCTGGTCCTTCACTATCTCCCAGAATTTGCTCGGATTCATGTCCACTGAAGTATTAAGGCTGGCCTGCTGCTGCTGCTGCCAAGTCGCTTCAGTCGTGTCCGACTCTGTGCGACCCCATAGACGGCAGCCCACAGGCTCCCCAGTCCCTGGGATTCTCCAGGCAAGAACACTGGAGTGGGTTGCCATTTCCTTTCCCAATGCATGAAAGTGAAAAGTGAAAGTGAAGTTGCTCAGTCGTCTCTGACTCTTAGCGACCCCATGGACTGCAGCCTACCAGGCTCCTCCGTCCATGGGATTTTCCAGGCAAGAGGACTGGAGTGGGGTGCCATTGCCTTCTCTGAAGACTGGCCTAAGAGCCCCAAATTCTCAGACTCAAAGACTATCTATTAATAGAAAAATATCTTTACTGTGGTTACCTGCACATAGAACTAATTAGAAACAGATACTCCAAAAACCTACTAGGTTTAATAGATCTGTGTAGATTAAAAAACAAACAAAAATAAGACAAACAGAACGTGGTAACAGCCTGTGGCTACTGAATTTAAGCAATCTCTGGGATCCCAAACAGAGCTAGGTGGAAGAGAAGGGTACTATCTCCAGAGATGGAGGGAACACAGGTTTACCCCAGGGAAAAGATTAGGGGCTGCCAGACTGGCTGGCTCATCAAGGAACTTATTTCTCTATCAGGGTTGGGAATCCTCACTGTTCCTGTCTAGTAGGATTCAGTAATTGTCCAGCAGGATTTGATAATTTCTAAAGGTTGGTAACTGCTATAATTTCCCATTTCCCCCTTTCTCTGAGTGGGAGTTTTATTGCCGTTATCCTGGTCTGCTCACCACTATATATCAGGTATCCTGGACACTAGCAACTTGTCATTAATGTTGCGTAAGTCTTGGCTCCCTGTCCACTGATGCTGAATAAAAATATGAAGACAGAGATTGGAGGAAATAGAGAAGAGTAGTTTTAGTCTTTGCCAGGCCAAGGGGAAATGCAGTAGGCTAGCACCTCAACAATTGTGCCCTCCTCTCTCTCAGGAACAGGGAGAGGTTTTATATCCTCATGAAGGTCATGCTTCTTCTTTTGCAAAGTTTCTTTTTTTTTTTTTTCCTCTTTTGCAAAGTTTGCTGGCATCAGTCAACTTAGCATCCGGTCTGGTGTCCCTGAAGTTATCACCCATGTCCTCTTTGAAATGAAGAATGCTCCAAGAGAGTGTAGGGGTAGGAGAATACCAGGTGCAAAATGCGGTAGATATGAAGTTAGAGAGTAATTAGCTTTGCTGAGCTTTGTGAAGGACAAGTCTAGCTATCCGTGTTTACAAAGATTGCTTAACTCTTTCACGCCTGTTTATGCTGTTTCCCACAGGTAGATGATTGCTATGCAAAAAGGTAACCCTAGGTGACACCTGTTTTTCCACTTTGTCCTACTTTGCTCTCTACTCAACTAGATGTGGTTTGTGCCCCTCCATGGTTAAGGTAAGAAGGAGGAGGGGAAAACTAGTAACAGACAAGACAGATCTTATCTAGTACCGTAACTAGCATATTAATGTATAACAATCTAGTTCACATTAGTATCAGCTTGATTTCAATTGTATGCAAAAAACTTTCCTCCTATAAGCTCCATTCCCTTCCTGCCCCTTTGTCCTTTACTGTCACACAATACACATTGTATGTGCATCAACACAGATCTATAATTATTGTTTTATGTATCAGTCTTTTAAATCAAGAAAAATAAAGAATTACAAACAAAAGATACAGTCATATTGCTTTTAATATTTACCCTTTGCAATACCTTTACAAGTGTGCTTTATTTCATGAGAATTCCAGTTACTATCTAATATTTTTCTTAAAAAAATATTTATTATATTTGACTGTGCCAGGTCTTACTTAGTTGTGGCATGAAGGATCTTCAGTCACAGCATGTGGGATCTAGCTTCCTGACTAGGGATCCAACCCAGGCCCCTTGCAATGGGAACACGGAGTCTTAGCCACTGGACCACCAGGGAAGTCCCTATAGTATCTTTTTATTTCAGCCTGAAGGATTCCCTTTAGTGTTTCTTATAGGGCAGGTCTGCTAGCAATACATTCTTTCCATTTTTTGCTTATCTAAGAAAGCCATATTTCTCCTTTATCTTTGAAAGATAGTTTGCTGTTGCTGTTTGTTTGGATATAGAATTCTTAACTGACAGCATTTTCTTTCAGCATTTTGAGTATGTGACCCCAATGCCTTCTGGCCTCCATAGCTTCTATAAGAAATCAAATGATAATCTTATTGAAGATCCCTTGTAATATGATGGGTCACTTAACTCTTGTTGCTTTCAAGGGTCTCTTTGTCTGACTTTTGATAGTTTGATTATGATGTGCCGAGCTCTGACTGTCTTCTTGTTTATTCTAGTTGGAGTTTGCTGAATTTGATGTGTATAGTAATGTCTGACATTAAATTTGGGAAGTTTGGGGTTATTTTTTTTTTTTTCAAATCCTCTTTCTGCCCTTTGTCTGACTTTTCTTCTGGGGCTACCATAAGGCATATGTTGGTGCACTTAATGATGGCCTATAATCTCTAGGGCTCTCATTTTTTTTTCTTTCTTTTTGTTCTTCACATAGGATAATTTCAATTTAACTAACTTTAAAGTTCACTGATTCTTTCTTCTGTATGTTCAAATCTTCTGTTGAGCTCTTCAAGCTAAATTTTCATCTCAGTCAGTGTACTTTTCATCTCCAGAATTGCCACTTATACATTATTGTTAACTATAGTTTATATTAGGTATCCAGAACTTATTCACCTTATAACTAAAAGTTTGTACTTTTTGATCACTATCTCCCCCTTTTCAACCTATTCTTCCATGGCTAGAGAAGTCTGTGTTCTAAAGACTTTGTTTAACCAGAAGGCACAAAAATATTTTACTATCTTTTCTTTTAGATGTTTTATAGTTTAAGCTTTTATGTTTAGGTTTATGATAAATTCAGAAATAATTTTTAGATTTTTGAGGATGGCAGAGGAGTAGGTAGACGTGGAGTACATCTCTCTCCCTGGATACATCAGGAATACACCTTCAGACACAGAAGTGGATGAGAACACCAGCCAAGAGTGGACAGGAGTACCTGACCAGAGGAAAGGAATATATAGAACCACACAAAACTTGAGATCAAGTCTTGAGCCTTTGGAGTGGGAGTTCTGACTCCCAGACCACCAGAGAACTAACCCTAGGGAGTATCAAATAATGAGAACTCACACAAAGGAAACCACTTGAATACAAGACCCAACATCACCCAACCACCAGTAGCACCCCGTGCAGGACGCCTCATCTAAACAACAAACAAAACAAAAATACAAACCCAATCCATCAGCAGACAGGACTACCACCTCACTCAGCCTTGCCCATCAGAGCAAAAACAAACAAAAACTCAGCACAAATGTCACCCTATATGAAGCTTATACAAACCACTGAACCAACCTTAGGAGGGCAAAAATCAAAAGGAAGAAAGAATTCAACGCTGAAGCCTGGGAAAAGGAGACCTCAAACACAATAAGTTTAAAAAAAAAAAAAGAATGAAAAGGCAGAGAAACACTACACAAATGAAGGAACAAACTAGAAACACAGACGTCCAAATAAATGAAGAGGAAATAGACAAACTGCCTGAAAAAGAATTCAGAATAATGACAGTAAAGATGATCAAAAACCTTGAAAACAAAATGGAGAAAATGTAAGAATCAATTTACAAAGACCTAGAAGAATTAAAGAATAAACCTACAGAGACAAGCAACACAATTTCTGAAATTAAAAATACTCTAGAAGGATTCAATAACAGAATATCTGAAGCACAAGAATGAATCAGTGAGCTGGAAGATAAAATGGTGGAAATAACTTCTGAAGAGCAGAATAAAGTAAAAAGAATGAAAAGAACTGAGGATAGTCTCAGAGACCTCTGGGACAATATCAAATGCACCAACATTCTAATTATAGGGGTCCCAGAAGAAGAAGAGAAAAAGAAAGGGTATGAGGAAATTTTTGAAGAGATTATAGTTGAAAATTTCCTCAGAATTAATTTTCATACATGATGTGAGATAGTTAAGGACTTTCTATACTTTCATGCATTGGAGAAGGAAATGGCAACCCACTCCAGTGTTCTTGCCTGGAGAATCCCAGGGACAGGGGAGCCTGGTGGGCCGCCGTCTATGGGGTCGCACAGAGTCAGACACGACTGAAGTGACTTAGCAGCAGCAGCAGCATACTGATATCCAGTTCTAGCATAATTTGTTAAAAAAATATTTTTCTTTCTTCATTAGATTGCTTTAATATCTTTGCTGAAAATGAAATATTATATGTGTGTGTGTGTGTGTTTCTGGGATTTTTCTTCAGTTTTACTTATCTATTAGTTGATCCCTATACCAGTACTAAGCTGCCTTGATTATTTTAGATTTATAGTAAAAACTGAAGTCAAGCAATGTTGGTCCTCCAACTTTTTCTTATTTCGTAAGACTGCTTCAGATTTTAGAATGAGCTTTCAACCAAAAAAAAAAAGGCTAGTGGAATTATGATTGAAACTGAATTCAACCTGCACTGTTGCTGTCTCTCAGTCGTGTCTGACTCTTGGCAGCCCCATGGACTGTAGCCCATCAGGCGCCTCTGTCCATGGAATTTTTCAGGCAAGAATACTGGAGTGAGTTGCCATGCCCTCCTCCAGGGGACCTTCCTGACCCAGGGATAGAACCCAAGTCTCCTGTGTCTCCCGCATTGGCACGCAGATTCTTTACCACTGAACCGCCTGGGAAGCCTAAAAGGATAGATGCATTACCAATAGTGAATCAGCCAATCCACATGGTCAGGGAAACCCAGTCCTCCTCCTGAGTGTCCCTCCTTTAAACTCACACTACTACCATGCTTGCAACACTTCTGACGCTAGATATATGGGGGTTTTCTCATCCCAAACAATTCTCTCTCACAGCAGTTGGGAGTCCTACAATTTAACTCAGTTCAGATACTACCCACCTGGGGATGGCAACAGATCCCACAAGTTAAGGGCTCATTACTGTGAGACTGCCCCCACTCCAGATGTCAGTTGCTAGTAGGTCCCCAGGTGAGCCACAACTTCTGGCTAACTTGGCTACAGTTCAAGGGCTCCCATGATCTCCTCCCTACCTGTTCAGTGTATAATAAAGGATAACATAAAGGACACAGATGAACATCCAAATGAAGAGATAGACAGGGCAAGGGTTTGTGAGGGTCCTGCAGAACCGCAATCTGTCACCTTCCCAGAATATGGATATGTTCACCTATGTAGAAGCTTTACAAACCCCATACTATTGGGGTTTTAATGGAGCCTTCATCACATAGACATGATCATTACTAATTCCATTTTCAGCACTTCTCTCCTCTCCTAGAGAATGAGGGTGTGGGGCTGAAAATTCCACGCTTCTAACCAAGGCTTGGTCTTTCTGGTGACCAGCTCTGACCCAGGAATCAGCCAGCAGTCCATCCAGAATTGCCTCATTAAAACAAAAAACACTCCTATCACCCAGGAAATTCTAAGGAATTCAGAAGCCCTGTGTCAAAAACTAGGGTCAAACATTAGAACAAAAGATGCTCCCAGTGCTCTTATCATTTGGAAATTACAAGACTTTCAGAATCTCCGTGCCAGGAACTTGGGTCAGAGATGAAATGTAAAAACAGAAGGTTCTCCCAGCATCCTTATTAATAAGGAATTCAGGACGTCTGTGTTAGGAACCAAGGATAGACACCAATATATGTGTTTGTTATTATTTCACACTATGAATATGGCTAATTCATCATTTATTTAGATTTTCTTTAATTATTCTCAACAATGTTTAATAATTTTAGTGTAGTTACACATCTTTTGTTAAATTTATTTCTAAGCATTTTAGCTTTCTATAATTATTATAAATGGAGTTTTTATAGTATTTCATTTTCCAATTATTTTTACTATGATAGAGATCAGCCTGGGTGTTCTTTGGAAGGAATGATGCTAAAGCTGAAACTCCAGTACTTTGGCCACCTCATGCGAAGAGTTGACTCATTGGAAAAGACTCTGATCCTGGGAGGGATTGGGGGCAGGAGGAAAAGGGGACGACAGAGGATGAGATGGCTGGATGGCATCACCGACTCGATAGATGTGAGTTTGAGTGAACTCCGGGAGTTGGTGATGGACAGGGAGGCCTGGCGTGCTGCGATTCATGGGGTTGCAATGAATCAGACACGACTGAGCAACTGAAGTGAACTGATATACAACTGATTTTTTATAACCTTGTATCCTGAAAGTGAAAGTTGCTCAGTTGAGTCCAACTCTTTGCAAACCCATGGACTATACAGTCCATGGAATTCTCCAGGCCAGAATAATGGAGTGGGTAGCCTTTTCCTTCTCGAAGGGATCTTCCCAACCCAGGGATAGAACTCATCTCCTGGGACCTTGTTAAATTCACATATTAGTTGTGGTGGTTGCTTTGTGGAATCCATAGGATTTTCCTCATATTTTAAATCATATTATCTGCAAACAGAGACTCAGACCCAACACTTTCAGTTCAGTTCAGTTCGGTTCAGTTCAGTCGTTCAGTCACGTCTGACTCTTTGCGACCCCATAGACTGCAGCACTCCAGGCCTCCCTGTCCATCACCAACTCCCAGAGTTGGGAGCCAGTGATGACATCTAACGGAGAAGGCAATGTACTGGAATACATCCCCTCCAGTACTCTTGCCTGGAAAATCCCAGGGACGGAGGAGCCTATTGGCTGTAGTCCATGGGGTCGTGAAGAGTCAGACACAACTGAGCGACTTCCCTTTCATTTTCACTTTCACGCATTGGAGAAGGAAATGGCAACCTACTCCAGTGTTCTTGCCTAAAGAATCCCAGGGACAGAGGAGCCTGGTGGGCTGCCATCTATGGGGTCACACAGAGTCGGACATCCAACCATCTCATCCTCTGTCATCCCTTTCTCCTCCCACCTTCAATCTTTCCCAGCATCAGGGTCTTTTCAAATGAGTCAGTTCTTCGCATCTGATGGCCAAAGTATTGGAGTTTCAGCTTCAGCATCAGTCTTTTCAATGAATATTCAGGACTGATTTCCTTTAAGATGGACTGGTTGGATCTCTTTGCTGTTCAAGGGACTTTTAAGAGTCTTCTCCAACACCACAGTTCAAAAGCATCAATTCTTTGGCACTCAGCTCCTTATAGTCCAACTCTCACATCCTTACATGACTATTGGGAAAAACCATAGCTTCAACACTTTATATCCCATCAATAAAGAAATCTTCCTAAATTTGTATCTCTAGTATGACCTCTTCCCTGACTTGCATACATACTAATTCTTAACATTTTCCCTAGGCATTTTTTATTCCACAGGTTTTTCGGTAAAATTTACATAATGTAACATTCACCATTTTAAAGCATACAAGGCTTTTTTTTTAGCATATTCACGAATTTATGCAATCATCACCATTGTCTAACTCCAGAACATTTTTTTCACCTCCAAAAGATACCCTGTGCCCATTAGTAGTCACTCCTCATTCTTCCTCCCCTCAGCCACCTGCAAACCATTAATTTGTTTGTCTCTACATATTTGCCTATTCTGGACATCTTATATAAATGGAATCATACAACATGCAACCTTTCCTGTCTGACTTCTCTCATTTAGAATAATGTTTTCTTGGTTCATCCGTGTTGAAGCATGTGTCAGTACTTCATTCCTTTAAATGTCTGAATAATACTCCATTGTAATGGATAAACATTTTGTTTATCCATTCATCAGTTTATGAACATTTGGATTGCTTTTTGGCTACTATAAATAATACTGCTATGGGCATCCATGTACAAGTTTTCATGTGAACATATGGTTTCAATTATCTTGGGTATAAACCTAAAAGTGGAATTGCTAGGTCATGGTTTCCTAGTGGTTCAGAGGGTAAAGCATCTGCCTGCAATGTGGGAGACCCGGGTTCAATCCCTGGGTTGAGAAGATCTCCTGGAGAAGGAAATGGCAACCCACTCCAGTACTCTTGCCTGAAAAAAATCCCATGGACGGAGAAGCCTGGTAAGCTACAGTCCATGGGATTGCAAAGAGTCGGACATGACTGAGTGACTTAACTTTCTTTCACTTTCACGGTAACCTTATCAGAAAATTTATAGATTTGTTATTTGGCTTAGAACAAAGGTGTTACCAAATTCGACCTACTTATCTGCTGATTAAGATTTTAATTTAAAAAGATCCTTTGACAACAAAATAAGAAAAACCAAACACTACTACCCACAATACTCTAAGACAAAACACCTTGATAACTGTGAAAACATTTTCTTTCTCAGTATAAATTTGATTGCACTTTTTACTCAAGGTAAAGAGTATTCTTGCTTTCCCCAGTGACTCAGTGGTAAAGAATCCACCTGCAATGCAGAAGACACAGAAGACTCAGATTCAATCCCTGGGTTGGGAAGATCCCCTGGAGGAGGAAATGGCAGCCCACTCCAGTATGCCTGCTGGGAAAATTCCATAGACAGAGGAGCCTGGTGGGCTACAGTCCATGGGGTCACAAAGAGCTGGACACGACTGAACACAAGCACAAAGAATACTCTTAACAAGGAATTAGATAAAAGGTTGGAATTAGATAAAAGCTTGTAAAGGTTATATAGAGAAATAAATTACTGAGTATAGCAACAGTGAACACATAAGTGAACATACTGATTTGTTAAAAGCATGAACATTTATTTTATAAGTTTTACTCTGGGTTCATAAATGACAATGAAGATAATTACACTAAACTTATATGCATTTCTCATGTTTCTCTCCATTAGTTTTTGTCTGCTGTATAATTGCTTATTTTGCAAATTGATTTCTTATTTTACATTTTTAGTTTTGGCCACACTGTACAGCATGCAGGATCTCAGTTCCCTGACCAGGAATCAAACCCATGCCCCCTGGAATGGAAGCACCGAGTCTTAGCCACTGGACCACCAGGGATTTTTACAAAAAGCTTCTTTGAGATTTCTTCTGGGGAAAAACACTGTCCCTCTTCATCATCAAAGACAGCTGGAAGATGTATGATGCTTTATGACTTCAGTTACTCTCTTTTAATAATATAGAACATATCTTTAATAAGTGAAAATATTAATAAACCTTTATGAGTCTGCTGCTGCTGCTGCAAGTCGCTTCAGTCGTGTCCAACTCTGTGCAACCCCATAGACGGCAGCCCACCAGGCTTCTCCGTCCCTGGGATTCTCCAGGCAAGAACACTAGAGTGGGTTGCCATTTCCTTCTCCAATGCACGAAAGTGAAAAGTGAAAGTGAAGTCGCTCAGTTGTGTCCGACTCTTAGCAACCCCATGGACTGCAGCCTACCAGGCTCCTCCATCCATGGGATTTTCCAGGCAAGCGTACTCGAGTGGGGTGCCATTGGCTTTATGAGTCTAATTAGGGACAAATAAAGGGAATAAAAATATACACGATTAGGAATGAGATAGGAGATATACCAGAGATGGAGTGATTAAAAGAATTCTAAGAGAATACCACATACACCTTTATGTCAATACATTCAAGAGCTGGAGATAGATGATTTCCTATATAAATAAAACCTATCCAAGAAAGATGGCAAATATGAATAGAAGAATTACTATAGATGGAGTTGAAAGTGTTAAATTCACCCATTGTAAACTGTGCCAGAACCAAATAGGTTCCTAGCAGATTTTAATTTATTCTTTAAAGAACATAATATTTAATGAGATTTAAACTATTCTTGTGGGGAAGGCAAGGGCAACCCACTCCAGTACTCTTGCCTGGAGAATCCCATGGAAGGAGGAGCCTGGTAGGCTTCAGTCCATGGGGTCGAGAAGAGTCGGACACGACTGAGTGACTTCACTTTCACTTTTCACTTTCGTGCATTGGAGAAGGAAATGGCAACCCACTCCAGTGTTCTTGCCTGGAGAATCCCAGGGACGGGGGAGCCTGGTGGGCTGCCGTCTACAGGGGCACACAGAGTCGGACACGACTGAAGCGACTTAGCAGCAGCAGCAGCAAACTATTCTTGGCTATTAATGAAAAGATAGAAAGTCCAGTAGTTCATTTTATAAAGTTAGCAAATTTTAAATATAAACTTGATGAAGAAAATGCAAAAAAAAACAGGAAAAATGTAGACCAGTCTCATTCATGAGTATAGACACATATTTCCAAGTTTATAAGTATAGATGCGTGGTTCCAAACAATTTACATTTAATCCAGTATTGTAATCAAATGTTTTTGAGGTAGGTAATAATAAGAATTCCATCAATATAATCCATTTTGTCAACAAATTTTAAAGAGAAAAACTATATAATCATGTTGCTGCTGCTGCTGCTAAGTCGCTTCAGTCATGTCCGACTGTGCGACCCAATGGACGGCAGCCCACCAGGCTCCCCCGTCCCTGGGACTCTCCAGGCAAGAACACTGGAGTGGGTGTATAATCACGTTAATAGATGTTAAAAAGATTTTTGATAAATCCAGCAGCAATTCCTAATAAAAATTCTACATAAAATAGAAGGAAACCCTTCATACAATGTATTATTTACCAAAGCCCAACAAAAAATAGCCTAAATAGCAAAATACCAAAACTATTTCATTAAAATCAATAAGTAGTCAGGATGCTATGTCAGTATTATTAAACATTGTCTTGAACAATCCAGTACATTCAGTGAGACAGGAAAAATGGTACAAATATTATGAGAAAAGGAGATAAAACTCAAGAGGTACAGATTAAAGAAACACTGCAAGAATTAATAACAGAATTGAAGACAAGATCAATGTATAGGAATTACTGATTTTTCTCTACTCATTTTAATAAACGTTTAGAAAAGGAAATGATGTTAAAAATGCTACTCACAATAGGAAAAAAACATATATATTACTTAGAGATAAATTTGACAAGAAAAGCACAGCAAATAGAGATAGATAATAATAACATCTTATTTCAGAACATGAAGCAAGTGCTGAACAAAAGGAAAAGCATTCATGTTCTTAGATGAGGACATTAACACTAGAAAGTCAATTTTCTCAAAACAATACATAAATTTAATAAAATTTCAATTAATACTCTAGGGTATGGATACAGGTTGGAATTAGATAAAATATCTGTAAAGTTTATACACTAAAATAAATGATTACATATAGCAAAATAAACAATAAAGGAGGACTTAGCAGATATTAGAACACACTGAAAATTCACTGTTATCAAATGATTACAGAGCTCTAAATTAGACAAACATATTAATGTAAGGGAATAAGAATTCAGAAATATTTCAGCATACATGTGAAAAGTAATATGGGATAAAGGTGGGTGGAATCACTGTGGGAAAGAAGAATTATATAATAAATGGTGCTAGCTATTGAGCCATATATTAAAAATATACAGATAGATAAAATCTGTAAAATATTAATCAAACAAAATCCTTGAGGAAATAAAATCTAGGAAAATATATATTTAATCAATAGGTAGATGGCATTGGAAGGCCAGAAGGTACAAAAGAAAGAAAAAGATACATATGAATCTAAAAATTTTTAAACTTTGGTATGAATAAATATGGAAGAGATATCATAATTTAAGAGACAACAGATTCAGAAAAAATATTTATGTAACAGAAGAGGATATTCAACAACTATGAGAAATAATGAACTCTTACAAGCCTAAGGCACAAGAGAATAAGAAACTAGTAGAAAAGTGGGCAAAAGACATGAACAGACAATTCACAGAAGAAAAAAAGTTAACAACTGATAAACACATAAAAATACTATGATCAGGGAAATATAAACTATGAGATATCACTTTAAATCTATGTCAAAAAATTTTTAAAGTGATAATGGCCAGTACTACCAAGAATGTGGGGAGGGGATCCTCATGTATTGTCGGTGGAAACAGGAAGTATTAGAGACTTTTTGTAAAATAATTGACAGTTATGTATTCAAATGGCAACCCGCTCCAGCATTCTTGCCTGGAGAATCCCATGGACAGAGGAGCCTGGTGGGCTATAGTCCAGAGGGTCACAAAGAGTCAGACATGACTGAAGAGACGGAGCACATACCTTTTTCAAACAACGTCATACCTGCTTTTTTTTTTTGGCCTCACGGCACAACTTGTGGGGATTTCAGTTCCCCAACCAGGGATTGAACCCAGGCCATGGCTGTTGACTTTGAGGGATTATCAGATATTTTTGGTAATATTAAGAAAAGTAAGATGTCTAGTGTGGTCAACTTGTCACCGAGTGACCAACAGTTCTCCTCAACAGATGGTGCAATATATCAAGGACAGCATTGGTGTCTCTGGCTAGCAGGTTGGCACCAGTAGCTACAGCTACCTTGGCAAGTAGGAGGCCAGAATGTTGGGTCCACGAGTAACCTCAGTCTCTGCTCCCACAGCCAATTTGCTCATGTGCCTATTGTGCCAGTACTGGGACGTCTTATGACATAGGCTAGCTGACATCAACTGGCCTAACCATTTTGTCTCTGGTTGTTTAATGCCTTATCCATGTGTGGATGCTCTCTGGTAGATGTTAACATTTGATATAAAGATGTGCTCACTGGTGTCAACTCTCACAGGTCTACTTACAAGGCCTTTCTTTAGATGTCCTTTGTACAGATCTGTCAGTCTCTTCTTTCTAGGATCCTGATCATTGACCATGGCTGAAGGATCTGCATACACTGTCCTCTTGGCCCACTTCTCCTCCTACAAAGTGCATGACCAGTGGTACCATTCATGACTCTGCCTGTTGGGAAGATCTTCCCTGCCTACTACTGTTCAAGGTCACCCCTAAAAGTGGATATAATGCTGCCATAACCATATTCAGTTTTCACCCATGTACCAGAGACATCACTTTGCCGACAAAGGTCTGTATAGACAAAGCTATGGTTTTTCCAATAGTCATGTAAGGACATGAGAGTTGGACCATAAAGAAGGCTGAGCACTAAGGAATTGATGCTTTCAAGCTGTAGTTCTGGAGAAGACTCTTGAGAGTTCCTTGGACAACAAAGAGATCAAACCAATTAATCCTAAAGGAAATCAACCCTGAATATTTGTTGGAAAGACTGATGCTGAGGCTGAAGCTCCTATACTTTGGCCATCTGATGCACAGAGCTGACTCACTGGAAAAGACCCTTATGCTGGAAAGGATTCAGGGCACAAGGAGAAGGAGGCGACAGAGGATAAGATGGTTGGATGGCATCACCAACTCAATGGACATGACTTTGAGCAAACTCCAGAAGATAGTAAAGGACAGGGAAGCCTGGTGTGCTGCAGTCCATGAGGTGGCAAAGAGTCAGACACGAATTAGCAACTGAAGAACTAACAACAGCCTACACCTCTGTGAACCTCCTCCTTTAGCTGGTTTTATAGGACCTCCCCTGACAAGACAGAAGTATGAGTGAGGAAGAGGGTACCTGTGCATGGGGGTCTAGGTGCCCTTTCTGCCCTCTGGTCTTCCTTGATGTTAGTCTTTTGATGAATGGCTGCAGGGCCATCTGACATAACTGGGCAGGTCTGATAGTCTGTCTCTATGAGGGCCCAGTAATACACCAGGAAATGTTTCTCAAAGGTGTGTAATTCTCTTCTTCAGATGGCATATCCTCACTCCAGAAGGTCAGCACAGTGTAACTCTCCCAGCAGAGCTTGCTGCATACTGAACTCTGTACTGAACAGATTCATCTTTTTAACAAATTCACCTCAAAACTCCGGTATGAGTGAGAGCTGTAGAAATGGAGAAAATTTTAAATAATTTAAGTAAGCGATGATATACTATTATGAGAATCACTCTATTCAACACTGGTTCACAGTCCTTGATCCACCTACAAGTCACTCCAATCTCTCCTGTAAATGGGCTGCTGGAAAGCCTGTCTCATCAGTCCTCCACATACGCTTGAATCTGGAACACTGCTGAGAATCTCACTGGATCCCTGCTCTATGTGAGAGAACATAACAATATCTGGCAGGAGTGTACAAAACTAAGCAATCCAAATTCCCAGATGTTATCAGAATAAATGAATAAAATGAGGATATATTAACTCAAAACTCAAAATCACAGTGACTTGGGTTCCTACCCAGTGTTTGATAGTGTGAACCTCAGCAGCCTATTTAAGGGAGCCTGTAATTATTTCTGGGAACCTGCGAAAGCCATGCTTCCCAGGATCAGACAGCCACATAGCCCAATTCCACGGGGTACAATTGATACTGTCCTGGGTGAACGTCACTTGCCGGAGCACAGCTGAGATTCACAGTAAGTAAAATGTGAATGGTGTCCTTGCAATGGCGCAGCACTGACCCTGCACCTTTAAGGTGTTCACAGACCAGTTCCCATTCAGGATCTACTATGTTCTTCCTCCCCTGCTTCAGGTGCCCCAGCCACTGTTGTCCTTGACATTGTCTAAAGGAGAACCACTGATACTAATGTTGAGGATGCCCATGGCAGCTCCCCATTACTCATGCCAAGGATGCAGTCCCTTAACAGTCCTAGCTCCATTGTTTGCCCATTTCAGATCAGGCTTGGGTTTTGTGCAGATATTCAGAGAAAGGCCTATTCCCTACAGCCATGGCACTTTGCTTCTCAGGCACTTAAGCCCAGACCTCACAGTCTTTCACTAAAGTGACCCGTCAGCTTCCCGTCTGCATTCATTCTTCATCTCCTGCAAACAACTCTCAACATCATCCTCTGCCAAGAGTCTGCCTTAGCTACGAAAATAAGCAACTGGTTTTGGGTAACTTGCCTCAATGCATAATACAAACATCTCCATATGCCTTCTCCAACCTCCATCCAAAAGGACAAGGAAGCATATATCTAAATCAGAACACCTAGAATTTGTGGTTATTCAGTGGTTGTTGTTGTCGTTCAGTTGCTAAGTTGTGTCTGACCCTTTGTGACCACATGGACTGCAGCATGCCAGGCTCCTCTGTCCTCCACTATTCAATGGTGTTTGTACGTATATATTTTGAGGAAAAAAAGATTGGGTACTTGCTTTATATCTAGACCCATTCAAGAAATGAAACTTCGTAACTTTTAAAAATCTTTAATTTACTGAACACATTTAACATTTCCAAACTATCTTCCTATGATTTATTTTCCCACAGGTAATAATTAAATAAACCACATCCAAAGATGTGTAATTAACTGTATGTGGAAAACTTGACAATGAAATAAGTCTTCAGGGACAGAGAAAGGAAAACTGGTTTTATACCTTCCATAACTTCAAGTTTCCAACATGCTGCAAGGTCGAATTACAAGGACAAGTGTCTTGAGGAAAGCTATGATGGCCTTGAAGAAATAGTTCCTGTTCCATATTACCAAGAAAAGTGTAATATTACTTATTGTTTACAAATACCTTACAACTAGAATGTCAATTCAACACAGAAGGAATAAACAGACACCTTCAGACTTAGTAAAAATAAGCTAGTTAAGAAGACAGATGACCCTCACCTTGGATACTGCAGTAATTAGCCATGTCAATTTTTTTAGAAAGAGGCTTTAATATTTCTTCAGTGTGTTAATTTTGCCTTTAACTTGTTCATTTTTAGCTTGAGACCTCTCTTAGCATCCTTCCATATGGGGTGAGGAGTTTCAAACTTGATCTTAAATTATTACTTTTATTTTTTATATTATATATATATTTATATATTTATATATATATATTTATAAATATATATATATAAATATTTATATATTTATATATATATAAAAAAAGATATTAAAAAACTTCTAAAGGGCAGGAGGGCCGAGAGGAGCTACTAAACATTCAAGGTCAGGAGGGGCGGCTGTGAGGAGATACCCCTCGTCCAAAGTAAGGAGCAGCGGCTGCGCTTTGCTGGAGCAGCCGTGAAGAGAGACCCTACGTCCAGGGTAAGAGAAATCCAAGTAAGATGGTAGGTGTTGCAAGAGACATCAGAGGGCAGACACACAAGCCATAATCACAGAAAACTAGTCAATCTAATCACATGGACCACAGCCTTGTCTAACTCAATGAAACTAAGCCATGCCGTGTGGGGCCACCCAAGACAGGTGGGTCATGGTGGAGAGGTCTGACAGAATGTGGTCCACTGGAGAAGGGAACGGCAAACCACTTCAGTATTATTGCCTTGAGAACCCTATGAACAGTATGAAAAGGCAAAATGATAGGATACTGAAAGAGGAACTCCCCAGGTCGGTAGGTGCCCAATATGCTACTGGAGATCAGTAGAGAAATAACTCCAGAAAGAATGAAGGGATGGAGCCAAAGCAAAAACAATACCCAGCTGTGGATGTGACTGGTGATAGAAGCAAGGTCCGATGCTGTAAAGAGCAATATTGCATAGGAACCTAGAATACTAGGTCCATGAATCAAGGCAAATTGGAAGTGGTCAAACAGGAGATGGCAAGAGTGAACGTCGACATTCTAAGAATCAGCGAACTGAAATGGACTGGAATGGGTGAATTTTTAACTCAGATGACCATTATATCTACTACTGTGGGGAGGAATCCCTTAGAAGAAATGGAATAGTCATCATGGTCAACAAAAGAGTCTGAAATGCAGTACTTGGATGCAATCTCAAAAACGACAGAATGATCTCTGTTCATTTCTAAGGCAAACCATTCAATATCACAGTAATCCAAGTCTATGCCCCAACCAGTAATGCTGCAGAAGCTGAAGTTGAATGGTTCTATGAAGACCTACAAGACCTTTTAGAACTAACACCCAAAAAAGATGTCCTTTTCATTATAGGGGACTGGAATGCAAAAGTAGGAAGTCAAGAAACACCTGGGGTAAAAGGCAAATTTGGCCTTGAAATATGAAATGAAGCAGGGCAAAGGCTAATACAGTTTTGCCAAGAGAATGCACTGGTCATAGCAAACACCCTCTTCCAACAACACAAGAGAAGACTCTACACAAGGACATCACCAGATGGTCAACACCGAAATCAGATTGATTATATTCTTTGCAGCCAAAGATGGAGAAGCTCTATACAGTCAGCAAAAATAAGACCGGGAGCTGACTGTGGCTCAGATCATGAACTCCTTATTGCCAAATTCAGACTGAAATTGAAGAAAGTAGGGAAAACCACTAGACCATTCAGGTATGACCTAAATCAAATCCCTTATGATTATTACAGTGGAAGTGAGAAATAGATTTAAGGGACTAGATCTGATAGATAGAGTGCCTGGTGAACTATGGATGAAGGTTTGTGACGTTGTACAGGAGACAGGGATCAAGACCATCCCCATGGAAAAGAAATGCAAAAAAGCAAAATGGCTGTCTGGGGAGGCCTTACAAATAGCTATGAAAAGAAGAGAAGTGAAAAGCAAAGGAGAAAAGGAAAAATATAAGCATCTGAATGCAGAGTTCCAAAGAATAGCAAGGAGAGATAAGAAAGCCTTCATCAGCAACCAATCCAAAGAAATAGAGGAAAACAACAGAATGGGAAAGACTAGAGATCTCTTCAAGAAAATTAGAGATACCAAGGGAACATTTTATGAAAAGACGGGATCGATAAAGGACAGAAATGGTAGGGACCTAACAGAAGCAGAAGATATTAAGAAGAGGTGGCAAGAATACACAGAAGAACCGTACAAAGAAAAATCTTCATGACCAAGATAATCACAATGGTGTGATCACTCACCTACAGCCAGACATCCTGGAATGTGAAGTCAAGTGGGCCTTAGAAAGCTTCACTACGAACAAAGCTAGTGGAGGTGATGGAATTCCAGTTGAGCTATTTCAAATCCTAAAAGATGAAGCTCTGAAAGTGCTGCACTCAAATATGCCAGCAAATTTGGAAAACTCAGCAGTGGCCCCAGCACTGGAAAAGGTCAGTTTTCATTCCAATCCCAAAGAAAGGCAATGCCAAAGAATGCTCAAACTACTGCACAATTGCATTCATCTCACACGCTAGTAAAGTAATGCTCAAAATTCTCCAAGCCAGGCTTCAGCAGTACATGAACCGTGAACTTCTTGATGTTCAAGCTGGTTTTAGAAAAGGCAGAGGAACCAGAGATCAAATTGCCAACATCCGCTGGATCATCAAAAAAGCAAAAGAGTTCCAGAAAAACATCTATTTCTGCTTTATTGACTATGCCAAAGCCTTTGACTGTGTGGATCACAATAAACTGTGGAAAATTCTGAAAGAGATGGGAATACTAGACCACCTGACCTGCCTCTTGAGAAACCTATATGCAGGTCAGGAAGCAACAGTTAGAACTGGACATGGAACAACAGACTGGTTCCAAATAGGAAAAGGAGTAAGTCAAGGCTGTATGTTGTCACCCTGCTTATTTAACTTATATGCAGAGTACATCATGAGAAACGCTGGGCTGGAAGAAGCACAAGCTGGAATCAAGATTGCTGGGAGAAATATCAATAACCTCAGATATGCAGGTGATACCACCCTGATGGCAGAAGGTGAAGAGGAACTAAAAGGCCTCTTGATGAAAGTGAAAGAGGAGAGTGGAAAAGTTGGCTTAAAGCTCAACATTCAGAAAACTAAGATCATGGCATCCAGTCCCACCACTTCATGGGAAATAGATGGGGAAACAGTGGAAACAGTGTCAGACTTTATTTTTTTGAACTCCAAAATCACTGTAGATGGTGATTGCAGCCATGAAGTTAAAAGACACTTACTCCTTGGAAGGAAAATTATGACCAACTTAGATAGCATATTCAAAAGCAGAGACATTACTTTGCCAATAAAGGTCTGTCTAGTCAAGGCTATGGTTTTTCCAGTGGTAATGTACGGATGTGAGAGTTGGACTGTGAAGAAAGCTGAGCGCTGAAGAATTGATGCTTTTGAACTGTGGTGTTGGAGAAGACTCTTGAGAGTCCCTTGGACTGGAAGGAGATTCAACCAGTCCATTCTAAAGGAGATCAGTCCTGGGTGTTCATTGGAAGGACTGATGTTAAAGCTGAAACTCCAATACTTTGGCCACCTCATGTGAAGAGTTGACTCACTGGTAAAGACTCTGATGCTAGAGGGATTGGGGGCAGGAGGAGAAACGGACGACAGAGGATGAGATGGCTGGATGGCATCACCTACTTGATGCACATGACTTTGGGTGAGCTCTGGGAGTTGGTGATGGACAGGGAGGCCTGGAGTGCTGCAGTCTATGGGGTCGCAAAGAGTCAGACATGACTGAGCGACTGAACTGAACTGAACTGAAAGGTACAGTAATAGTATGAAGTTGCTGTCTGCATTTATCAGTATCTTGTAAACTAACAGCAGTAAAATTCAGCTTCTGGTTGAGTCCAACCTAGCTGTCTGCCACCACTCTAGCCTTGCTCTCACTGACAGTCTCCTGCTTGTAAGTTTTAGGGCAGTTTTAACTGTATATTCTCTTCAGTGTTTCAAAAATCTTTGGGCCTAGTCTCATCCAGAACAATCAACTACACTTACAGTATGTTTGAAAGGCATCAAATAGCAGGAAATACAAATACGATAAAATATTCAGTCTTCTTATTAAAGTAACAGAGTTCTTGGTACCTCAAGTTTCTAACATCTAACTTCTATCATTATTTTAGCAATTAATAACATTTGCTAAAGAGTGAATTAATGTCCTGTGCAAAATCATGGAAGATATATTTATATTCATGTAAGAAAAATTCTTATTTGAAAAGTGCTACCTTCAAACCATCACTAATTCTGAACAGTGTGAAAGGGTCAGAATAATTTAGGATATTTGTTTCCCAAAGCAATAGTGTTAAATTTGACTTAAATTATCCAGTATTGAGTCATGAAAATGAAAGTGAAAAGAAGTGATCATGGCAGATGCTGAAACCAGAAACCAAGAACAAAAAAGATAGCTGAAAACTTTTTGAAGTAATAAATAAAATAATTTTAAAAGAAGAATCCAGATTTTTCAGAGGACACCTAAAATGGAAAAGATGTGAAGGTGAAGAGACATACATTTGCCTATTTACTGTTTAAAAACTTAAAAAGTAGCTTAATTCAGTTACTAAAAAAAGATTACAGAAATCAACTTAAAGATTTTTGTTATATCTACAGCAGAGAATGAAGTATATAATTAGTATTTATACTTAAAAAGTCAAAAGGTGGTACCATCAATTTTTAAAGATATTAAAGATGACCAGCTGTTAAAGCAGAAAGTGCAGATTGTAGAGCTTGGTTTGGTACTTGTGGAGTCAGCACTATTTGTGACATATTCAAGTGAAAGCATCTAGTTGGTAGTTGGATACTGAAAGCTGAGGTCAAGGTGGAGATACTTAGACAGTGATGTGGATGTAGAAGCCATCATTGCAAATAAAAACAATGGAATTGATAAGAGGATAAAAGGAGTTCCATGAGAAAAAAAAGTTGGCAGAAGATGAAAGCCCAGGTTGTATCTATGGTAAAATTGCAAATGGTGAAAGTTAACCCTCAAAAGGAAACCAAGAAAGAATTGATCTCTTATGAGGAGTATCAGGAATGTGTAGAGTCATAAAATCTAAGGCAATAGAGATTTTTGAGAAAAAGGAGACAGCTAACAGTATCAAATGCATAATGAGTGACACTTCATACTATGAGGTAGGGAAGGAGATAAGAATGAATAAAAATGCATAGAAGTTCCTACTTAGGGGAGTTGGAAACTAGAGTTAATGCCGTAAAGCCTCTATTTCTTCCATGAAATAGGAAGCAAGATTCTACAGACAGGTTTCTATATATACCTAAGAATCAAAGACAAGCAAAACACAGATTTAGAAACCAACATTAGAGACATTAAACACACACACACACACAACAGTAACAGAAGTTCTGATGTCTCTAATGTTGGGTACTATTAGCGACTTGCTTTTTAATCTACTATATGTGTGTATGTCCCTTGAACAACAAGGAGATCCAACCAGTCTATCCTAGAGGAAATCAACCCTGAATGTTCATCAGAAGGACTGACGCTGAGGGTGAAACTCCAATACTTTGGTCACCTAATGCAAAGAGCCGTCTCATTGGAAAAGACCCTGATGCTGGGAAAGACTGAAGGCAGGAGGAGAAGGGGATGACAGAGGATGAGATGGTTGGATGGCATCACCAACTCAATGGACACGGGTTTGAGCAAATTCTGGGAGATGGTGAAGGACAGGGAAGCCTGGTATGTTGCAGTGCTTCTGCTGCTGCTGCTGCTGCTGTGTCGCTTCAGTCGTGTCCGACTCTGTGCGACCCCATAAACGGCAGCCCACCAGGCTTCCCCGTCCCTGGGATTCTGCAGGCAAGAACACTGGAGTGGGTTGCCATTTCCTTCTCCAATGCATGAAAGTGAAAAGTGAAAGTAAAGTCGCTCAGTCTTGTCTGACTCTAGCGACCCCATGGACTGCAGCCCACCAGGCTCCTCCGTCCATGGGATTTTCTAGGCAAAAGTACTAGAGTGGGTGCCATTGCCTTCTCCAATGCTGCAGTGCAGGGGGTCGCAAAGAGTCGGACAGGACTGAGTGACTGAAAAACAACTATATATAAACAAGGCTGTTTAAGAGTGACAGTAAGTGTTGAAGCAAACAAACCAAAATCTAATATTCTCATTATTGTTCAGATCACATGAAAGCCTAGTACCGTGTCTAGCACCCAGTAGGTATGCAGTAAGTATTTGTGGAATGAATGAAGAAATGAAGACATGAACTATGAGACAGCATAAAAATATCTTAAGAACGAGAAGATACTAGGACAGGCCTTGTTGCAAATATTTGAAATTAAAGAATATGTACTCCAAACACACACTTATATTAACAACATTTAAGATGTGAGAAAATTCTCACTTGATAGGTAGAGAGATGCATTATAGGGTCTTAAAAAACCTGAGTGAGATACAGCAAAATTTTGTTTCATGATTCTTATTGTCTATAAATCATGACACAAAATGGTTTAATTCCCGTGTGTCAGAAAATTAAAGGTATTTTCAAACAAAATTTATCAAAAGTAGATCCTAGGCAGGTCATGTAAGAAGAAGGTAAAACTTAATGTATTACTTTTATATAATAAAAACTGTTTCTTCCAACACAGACATACAGAAGAGCTGAAAGAATAGTATTACAAACACATTATCTGTCTAGATTCCCCAATTGTTAATATTTGCACCTTTTCTTTATCTCTTTCTCCATTTGTTTCTCAGCCATTTTAAAATATGTTGCAGATATGACATTTCAGCCCTAAACACTTCACCACTCATCTCATAGAAATAAGATTATTAACATTAATTAAATTAATTAACATTAATTAAAAGTTGCCATTTAATATATAGCCCATATTTCAATTTTCCCAACTGTTCCTAACCTATCTCTTATAGTTTATTTTCTTATCCAGGATTCAGTTAAGTTTCATGTATTACATTTGGTTGTTATAGCTCTTCATTCTGTTTTAAACTAGAATAGTCCTCTGCCCGTGACTTCTTTTGTTTTTCACAATAGTGAATTTTTAAAGAGTTAGAGAGCTGGTTGTCTTATATTTATAATGTCCCACATTCTGGCTCTGATTGTTTCCTCATGATTACGTTCAGGTTGAACACTTTTGGACCCAAACACAACACAGACGATGCACTGCATTAGGACTTACATAATAGGGAACTGTCCCCCTATTGGTGATGCTAAGCTTTATTACTTGGTTAATATAGTGGCTCCCAGTTCTCTCCATTGTAAATATACACTTCCCCTTTATAATTAACAAGAGTCCGTGCGGTGGTATTATGAAACCATAAGACTGTCCTGTTCCCCAGCAGTTTTTTACCCAATAATAATTTCAGCAACTCTTCATGGTCCTGACCTAGACTAATTACCACACTGGTGGTTGCAAAATGGTGATTCTTCTAATTCTATCATATCCTTGCTCTTGCATATACATGGTACATCCTGTGCAAACTCACTTTATACATTTACTGTCCCAGAGGGATGAACCATTTTTTAAAGAAGTTCATGCTACTTTTGGGGTCACAAAGAGTCAGACACGACTGCGTGACTGAACTGAATGCTACATTTAATGGAGAATGGCATTTCAAAATCAAGATCCAGGTACCAGATATGCATACTACTATTCCTAGGCACTTCTTTCAGTGGGCAGAGCTAACAAGCTATGAACTGTATCTATACCAATCTATGAATCTACATCTATATCAATACAGAATACACATATACATAAGTACCTATATACTTCTATATGCAATATATATACACATAAGTATTTATATACTTCTATAGTAATATATATATACACATAAGCACTTACATATATACAGGACTTCCCAGGTGGTTCAGTGGTAAAGAATCTGCCTGCCAATGCAGGAGACACAGGAAACTTGGGTTTGATCCGTGGGTTGGGAAGATATCCTGGAGGAAGAAATGGCTACCCACTCCAGTATTCTTGCCTGAGAAATCCAATGGACAGAGGAGCTTAGGGGGCTGTAGTGAAGGGAATGGCAAAGAGTCAGACACGACTGAGCATATATATGCATATATATACATACGTATACACGCACACACACAAAAGTAGTTATATAGTATGCATATATACTCTATATAGGTATAGATAGATAAATATATATATAAATCTTTATAAATAAATAAAGATATATATTTATCTTCATAAATAAATAAAGATATATAGATTATAAGTACATATAAAGATATACATTGACCTCTTGAACAATGCAGGGGTTAGGGGCACTGACCCTCCTTGCCCTTGAAAATCCATGTATAAGTTAGAGTTGGCCCTCTGTATACACAGTTCCTCTATATTTGCATTTCTGCATTTGTGGATTCAACCAACCTTGGGTCACGTAGTACAATAGTATTTACTATTAAAAAAGACCAATAGATAGGTGAACCTATGCAGCTACAATCCGTGTTATTCAAGGGGCAGCTGTACACAATTATATAGCATTTGGCCTTGGAGTACAAAATGAATCAGGGCAAAGGCTAACAGAGTTTTGCCAAGAGAACGCACTGGTCAAAGCAAACACCCTCTTCCAACAACACAAGAGATGAGTTTACACTTGGACATCACCAGATGGTCAATACCGAAATCAGATTGATTATATTCTTTGCAGCTGAAGATGGAGAAGCTTATATAGTCAGCAAAAACAAGACCAGGAGCTGACTGTAGCTCAGATCATGAACTCCTTATTGACACATTCAGACTTAAATTGAAGAAAGTAGGGAAAACCACTAGACCATTCAGGTATGACCTAAATCAAATCCTTTACAAGTATACAGTGGAAGTGGAAAACAGATTCAAGGGATTAGATCTGATAGAGTGCCTGAAGAACTATGGATGGAGATTTGAAATATTGTACAAGAGGTGGTGATCAAAACAATCCCCAAGAAAAAGAAATCCAAAAAGGCAAAATGATTGTCTGAGGAGGCCTTACAAATAGCTGAGAAAAAAAGAGAAGTGAAAGGCAAAGGAGAAAAGGAAAGATATACCCATCTGAATACAGAGTCCCAAAGAATAGCAAGAAGAGATAAGAAAGCCTTCCTAAGGGAACAATGCAAAGAAATAAAGGAAAACAACAGAATGGGAAAGACTAGAGATCTCTTCAAGAAAATTAGAGATACCAAGGGAACATTTCATGCAAAGATGGGCACAATAAAGGACAGAAACCGTATGGACTTCACAGAAGCAGAAGATACTAAGAAAAGGTGGCAAGAATACACAGAAGAGCTATACAAAAAAGATCTTAAAGACCCAGATAACCATGATGGTGTGATCACTCACCTAGAGCCAGACATCTTGGAGTCCCAAGTCAAGTAGACCTTAGGAAGCATCACTACGAACAAAGCTAGTGGAGGTGATGGAATTCCAGCTGGCCTATTTCAAGTCCTAAAAGATGATGCTGTGAAAGTGCTGCACTCCATATGCGAGCAAATTTGGAAAACTCAGCAGTGGCCACAGGACTGGAAAAGGTCAGTTTTCATTCCAATCCCAAAGAAAGGCAGTGCCAAAGAATATTCACACTACTGCACAATTGCACTCATTTCATATATTTGCAAAGTAATTCTCAAAATTCTCCAGGCTTGGCTTCAACAGTATGTGAACCCAGAGCTTCCAGATGTTCAAGTTTGATTTAGAAAAGGCAGAGGAACCAGAGATCAAATTGCCAACATCTGTTGGATCATTGAAAAAGCAAGAGAAGTCCAGAAAAATATCTACGTCTGCTTCATTGACTATGCTAAAGTCTTTGACTGTGCAGAGCACAACAAACTGTGAAAAATTCTGAAAGAGAAGGGAATACCAGACCACCTTACCTGTCTCCTGAGAAGCCTGTATGCAGTCAAGAAACAACAGTTAGAACCAGCATGGAACAATGGACTGGTTCAAAATTGGGAAAAGAGTATGTCAAGGCTGTATATTGTCACCCTGCTTATTTAACTTCTACACAGAGTACATCATGGGAAATGCCAGGCTGGATGAAGTACAAGCTGGAATCAGGATTGCTGGGAGAAATATCAATAACCTCAGATATGCAGATGATATCACCCTTACGGCAGAAAGCGAAGAGGAATTAAAAAGCCTCTTGATGAAGGTGAAAGAGGAGCGTGAAAAAGATGGGTTTAAAACAAAACATTCAAAAAACAAAGATCACAGCATCCAGTCACATCATTTCATGGCAAATAGATGGGGAAACAATGGGAACAGTGAAAGACTTTATTTTGGCGGGCTCCAAAATCACTGCAGATGGTGACTGCAGCCATGAAATTAAAAGACACTTGTTCCTTGGAAGAAAAGCTATGACAAACCTAGACAGCATATTAAAAAGCAGGGACAATCTTTGCCAACAAAGGTCCATACAATCAAAGCTATGGTTTTTCCAGCAGTCATGTATGGATGTTAGAGGTGGACCATTAAAAAAAACAGCACCAAAGAACTGATGCTTTTGAACTGTGGTGTTGGAGAAGACTCTTGAGAGTCTCTTTGACTGCAAGGAGATCAAACCAGTCAATCCTAAGGGAAATCAATCCTGAATATTCATTGGAAGGACTGATGACGAAGCTGAAGCTCCATTACTTTGGCCACCTGATGCAAAGAACTGACTCATTGGAAAAGATCCTGATGCTGGGAAAGATTGAAGGCAGGAGAAGAAGGGGACAACAGAGCATGAGATGACTGGATGGCATCACCAACTCAAAGGACATGAGTTTGAGCAAGCTCTGGGAGATGATGAAGGACAGGGAATCCTGGCATGCTGCAGTCCATGAGGTTGCAAAGAGTAGGACACGACTGAGCAACTGAACAACAACAACAACACTTATATAGTAGCAAGTTTTTACACAACTGATATGCTTATTAACATATATTTTTCTAATTGTATCATTTCTTCTCTGTATATTAACTAACATATATTCTTTTAAAAATTATATAATGTGTATGTGTGTATGTATATATGTGTGTGTGTGTGTGTGTGTGTATTTTCCCCACTAAATCTTATGTTAGTACTACTACATTCCAATTAAATGCAACACCACAGCATTCTTCTTCAAATTCCCCTATTCCATGTGTGTTTCTACTTTTTCCACAGTATGAACCCAGATTCCCAATAGCAATATATGTACTCATTTGCTCTATGCTGCAATAACTACAAACTGTTTCAGAATTACAAAACCAAGATTACTACCAATAATAAATGTAAATAAAGATTTACTTGCAATTAATTTTGTGTTTAGACTCTTTTCCAGTAAGTACTTAATCCAAAGCAGAAGCACTAGGAAATGTAAATAATTTATTTACATTAGGGATTTGATATTATGCAACTGTGGATCTGGGTAGACAGTCTATGTGAGACCAGTGTTTCTGGGTCTACTGATGGAAACCATGAGGAGGGACTGCAAACTCTCACCACTCAGGGCTCTCATGACAACTCCCATGATGGACATCCTGTAGGAGAACACAGTGCTCTCCACCACAGTTAAAAGTGCACTCCATAGAAATGGTAGCAGTTATTGGCATTTCTGGCTTATGAAAGAGAGCCACCAAAGAGCTCTAAAAGTTACCCTCACAAATTCATTTCTTACATCTTTGGTGAAGAGACTTTGGATCCTCTCACAGGATAGATGTACCCTCTTATGTAAGTCCATGAATCAAAGTAAATTGATCATGGTCAAGCAGAACATCACCACATTAGGAAATCAGTGAACTAAAATGGATGGGAAAGGGCAAACTTAATTCAGATGACCATTATATCTACTACAGTGGGCAAGAACGGAGAAGGCAATGGCACCCCACTCCAGTACTCTTGCCTGGAAAATCCCATGGATGGAGAAGCCTGGAAGGCTGCAGTCCATGGGGTTGCTGAAGGTCGGACACGACTGAGCGACTTCACTTTCACTTTTCACTTTCATGCATTGGAGAAGGAAATGGCAACCCACTCCAGTGTTCTTGCCTGGAGAATCCCAGGGATGGGGGAGCCTGGTGGGCTGCCATCTATGGGGTCGCACAGAGTCGGACACAACTGAAGTGACTTAGCAGCAGTGGGCAAGAATCCCATAAAAGAAATGGAGTAGCCCTCATAGTCAACAAAAGAGTCCGAAACGCAGTACTTGGATGCAGTCTCAAAAGTGACAGAATGATCTTGGTTATTTCCAAGGCCAACCATTCAATATCACAGTAATCCAAGCACATGCTCCAACCACAGATACTGAAGAAGCTGAAGTTGACCAGTTCTTTAAGACCTTCTAGAACTAACACAAAAAAGAGGTCCTTTCCATCATGGGGGATTGGAATGCAAAAGTAGGGACTCAAGAGGTACCTGGAATAACATGTAAGTTTGGCGATGGTGTACAAAATGATGCAGGGTAAAGACTAACAGAGTTTTGCCAAGAGAACACACTGGTCATAGAAAACACCCTTTTCCAACAACCCAAGACATGACTCTACACATGGACATCACCAGATGGTCAATACTCAAATCAGACTGATTATGTTCTTTGCAGTCGAAGATGGAGAAGCTCTATGCAGTCAGCAAAAACAAGACCTAGAGCTAACTGACTCTGGCTCAGATGATCAGCTCCTTATTGCAAAATCCAGGCTCAAATTGAAGAAAGTAGGGAAAACCACTAGGCCATTCAGATATGACCTAAATCAAATCTCTAATGATTATATGGTGGAAGTGACAAATAGATTCAAGGGACTAGATCTGGTAGATAAGAGTGCCTGAAGAACTGTGGATGGAAGTTTGTAATGCTGTGCAGGAGGCAGTGATCAAAACCATCCCAAAGAAAAATAAATGCAAGAAGGAAAAGTGGTTATCTGAGGAGATTTTACAAATAACTGAGGAAAGAAGAGAAGTGAAAGGCAAGAGAGAAAAGGAAAGATATATCTAACTGAATATAGAGTTCCAGGGAAGAGCAAGGAGAAATATGAAGACCTTCTAAAGTGAACAATGCAAAGAAATAGAGGAAAAAATTAGAATCAGAAACACTAGAGATCTCTTCAAGAAAACTGGAGACTCAAGTGAACATTTTATGCAAGAATGGGCACTATAAATGGCAGAAGCTATAAGGACCTAACAGAAGCAGAACAGATCAAGAAGCAGTGACAAGAATACAGCGGTGACAAGAATACCACTGTACAAAAAAGGTCCTAATGACTCAGATAACCATGATGGTGTGGTCACTCACCTAGAGCTGGACATCCTGGAGTGTGAAGTCAAGTGGGCTTTAGAAAGCATTACTATGAACAAAGCTAGTGAAGATGACAGAAGTCCAGCTGAGCTATTTCAAATCCTAAAAGATGCTGCTGCTAAAGTGCTGCACTCCATATGTCACCAAATTTAGACAACTCAGTGGGGCTACAGGATTGAAAAAGTTCAGTTTTCATTCCAATCCCAAAGAAAAGCAATGCCGACGACTGTTCAAATTACCACACAATTGCGCTCATTTCACATGCTAGCAAGGTTATTCTCAAAATCCTTCAAGCTAGACTTCAGTAATATGTGAACTGAGAACTTCCAGATGTACAACTTGAATTTTGAAGAGGCAGAGGAACCAGAGATCAAATTGCCAACATCCATTGTATTATGAAGAAAGCAAGGGAATTACAAAAAACATCTACTTCTGCTTCATTGACTAAGCTAAAGTCCTTCCTTGACCATGTGGATTACAAAAAAACTGTGGAAAATTCTTAAAGAGATGGGAATACCAGACCATCTTACCTGCCTCCTGAGAGATCTGCATGGGTGTCAAGAAGCAACAGTTAGAACTGGACATGGAACAATGGATTGGTTCCAAATTGGGAAAGGAATATGACAAGACTGAATGGTGTCACTCTGCCTATTTAATTTATATGTAGAGCACATCATGCAAAATATCAGGCTGGATAAATTGAAAGCTGGAATCCAGACTAACGGGAGAGATGTCAACAACCTTAGAAATCACTCTAATAGCAGAAAGTGAAAAGGAACTAAGGAGCCTCTTGATGAGGGTGAAAGAGGAGAGTGAAAAGGCTGGCTTAAAACTCAACATTGAAAAATCTAAGATCATGGCATTCTGTCCCATCACTTCATGGCAAACAGAAGGAGAAAAAGTGGAAGCAGTGACAGATTTTATTTTCTGGGGCTCCAAAATCACTGTGGATGTTGACTACAGCCATGAAATTAAAAGACGCTTACTCCTTGGAAGAAAAGCTATGACAAACCTAGACACCATATTAAAAAGCAGAGACATCACTTTGCGAACAAAGGTCTGTATAGTCAAAGCTATGGTTTTCCAGTAGTCATGTACAGATATGAAAGTTGGACCATGAAAAAGGCTGGGCATTAGGGAATTGATGCTTTCAAAACTGTGGTGCTGGAGAAGACTCTTGAGAGTCCCTTGGACAGCAAGGAGATCAAACCAGTCAATTCTAAAGGAAATCAACCCTGAATATTCATTGGAAGGACTGATGCTGAAGCTCCAACACTTTGGCCACTGACATGAAGAATCAACTCATTGGAAAAGACCCTGATGCTGGGAAAGATTGAAGGCAAAAGAAGAAGGGGCCAGCAGAAGTTGGCATGGTTAGATAGCATCACTGACTCAATGGACATGAATTTGATCAAACTGGAAACCAGTGGAGGACAGAGGAGGCTGGCATGCTGCAGTCCAAAGACTTGGACATGATTTAGTGACTGATCAACAACAATGGGATATACTTAAGGAGATGGTCAGCAGGTCTTAAAGGATGTAAGAGGATTCTGGGAAATAGGTCCAGTGGAGATAATTTAACACAGTAAATCCACCATAGTCTCCAGTCAGGAAATGAATTAATCATTTTATCTGTATGTGTGTTAGTTGTTCAGTTGTGTCCAACTCCTTGCAGCCTCATGGAGTATAGCCCTCCAGGCTCTTCTGTCCATGGAATTCTCCAGGCAAGCATACTGGAGTGGGTTGCCTTTCCTTTCTCAAGGGGAATCTTCCTGATCCAGGGATTGAACCCAGGTCTCCTACATTGCAGGCAGATTCTTTACCATCTGAGCCACCAGGAAAGCCCTTTCTCCATATAGTTATGTTATTAATTTGATGTGAAATTAGATTTAGTTTTTTAGATTGTACTTTTTCATTTATTTACACTCATAAAGTAAAACCAAATTAAAAGGTATACTCAGGTAACTCAGGGAAGTCTTGCTCCCATCATACCTCCTCCACCCTGCTATGACCCATCTCTTATCAGGTACTATTTTCAATATATAGATATAGTTTACCATATTTTATATGGAAAGCTACACCTACACCTTGAAATAAAAGCAAACTTTAAAAATTCAGCACCCCATATTACCAAATTCACAAAGAATGTTCCAAAGAACTCTAATTAACAAGACCAAGGATAGTATAAGCAAGATGTTATAAGATTAAATAACATATTTATATAAATACCCTCTGTTAAATGTTAGAAATATAATATTTAACAAATTTTATGAATTAAAAAGCAAGATCTTCCTTCAAGAGTTAAAGTCTGAGAAATAGAATTTCAGTGGAAGAGATGACCAATGCTAAAATGACTGAAAACCTAGACTTGATGTAATAGCATTTTATTTTAAAAACAACAAAGGTCTTTTTGTTTACTATAACCTTCCTATGTAAGAATAATGGGGTGGGGTTGCTTATATGATTTTTTTATAATATTAACAAATACATGGTTCCTAGATTATTGCAATGAGAGAGTCTATTCTTTGTTAGTTGGACCAAATCTGGAACAGTGTTTAATTCACAGGACCACGTTTTAAGAGGAACATTGAAAAGAGTACACAGAAAGAAGAGAAAAATGCTTTCAGAGAACTTCCTTCACATATTTGAAAGCAGTTACACAGAATAAGAAACAGATTCATCCTGTGTTCTTCTATAAGGCAAAACTTAGATCAGAATATAGATGTCACAAAGAGGAGGATTTCAAGTTACAGTTGAATAGAGTACTGTATTAGTGAGGTCTCCCTCACTAAAGTATCTGAGTAGATTCTAGAATTCTACAGATGAGATTCCAAGTGTCTCTCAGTAGGAAGGCTGTGCTAAATCAATTCTGATTCTATTTTCTGTGTGCACCTAAATACTTATGAGAGTAATCTACTATTAAACAACACAGGAAGTATTATTTGTAATGATGACCTTGATTAATAAAGAAAATATTAAACTGTGATTAGCTATACAGCATTGAACATGGTTGGAGTTTCTAAGCTTCCGAGAAGCCTTTTACCAGATTTCAGTAGTTGACAACATTCATGAGGGATGAGACCTGGGTGGTCAAGTCTGGCTGATGGATGGGACTATTCAGTGTCTACTGAAATGCAGGTTTCAGGGTAGAATCACCAGTTGAAAATAAACATATAGTCAGGGAAGAGAGGGTCAGACATTGCAGCAAGGCTTTGTAACACTGTCTCAGTCATCCACTGGAGCAATGTTCTCACCTAGGCTGTTTTCCAGCATTCTGTGAAAACATAAATGTCATAGGGGGAAAGGGGATGAGCATGTGTGCTCAGTCATGTTCAACTCTTTGTGACCCCAAGGGGATGGTGAGCAAAAGCTAAAAGAACTGTGTTGACTAAAATGTCTGCAAGACTTTAGAACGCAAGATAATACTGCTTTGATGCCCATATGGCATGCTATAACACAAAAGGGAGGTGTTATTTCTGTTTCTGCTCAACACAAACTGGCTTGGCTCATTACAGGCTCCGAGAACACAGTGTCACTGTTTTGTGTAGAGGGTTGCAGCACATCAACACTGTCTATGTCAGCACTGAGATTTAGGGGGGGATGTCCAAGATGAGAGACTTAGGCTGTGTCCAAAGGCCAAGGACCTGCATTTATTTTTGCAAACAGTGGAGGCCTCCAAATCTAAAGAAGGTAAAGGCTTCTTCATGACCATACTGAGATATGTCTTGGCAATTCTCTGTAATTAAAGAGGGGAGAGTGTAAGTGTAGAATCCCCTCTGGAGAAGGTGAGGGTACGTAGCCATTTCTACAGAGTAGCTAGTTCATTATTCTAAAGATGATCTATCTGAAATGAAATATGTCTGTAAATTCTTTGGCATCTCTTTCGTTGAATTTGGGAAGGATTTCGTGACTTACCCGTATCCAATAAAACGTAGTAGAAGTGATGCTGTGTGACTTTGGAAGCTAGGTCATAAAATGCAATACAGCTTCCACCTTGCTTTCAGGAACCCGAGGGTATGGAGCCCTCAGTCACCTTGTTAGAAGTCTCACTACCCTGAGGCAGCCATGCTAGGAGGAAGCTCAGGCCACCTGAAGAGAGGAATTCTGGCTTATGGTCCCAGCTTCAACCATCAGAGATAGGAGGAAATCAGCTTCCCGATGATTCCAGTTCCCCACCACCGAGACACCTCCAGGCAGTCAGTCTTCCCAGTTGAGGTCACAAACATCATGGGGCAGAAATAAGCCACATCTGCTATGCCTTGCTTGAATTCCGACTGAGAGGCTGACTATATTTTATAAAGGGCAAACCTATTAAGTTTAATCCTCACAATGATACAGATAGACAGGACTGGCATTATCATTACCCTCATTTTAGAGACTGGAAGAACAGCAAATGGGGATTTGTGCTTATTAGCCTTGAGATTATATAGCCAAGATGTGGCATGCTGACACTAAAGTATTAATCTTTGGATTCCAAAGTTTATGCTTTCCACTATATTTTTCCATCTGGATTCTGTGGGTCTTTAGAACAGCTTAGGGAAATCAAAGAAAATATATCCAGAATTTGATGATGAAGTCAGAAAATACTGAATAAACAAAAGCTAACAAGAATAAATATTAAATGGATGAGATCCCCCATTCTGTGGAGAAAAAATAAGAGATGATCTACATATTGTGGCAGATAAAGGTTATAAAATGCAACCAATGGAAAAAAAATCTTGGCGTTTTAATGCTATGAAGAAGTGAGATGATGTAATATTTCTAGGGGTTGATTTTTTAAAAAATAAAATAGGACAGGAATATTAGAGAATAAAAACTCTTCTGATGGTATCGAGGGGGAAAGGTGCTATGATTGGCTGCTGGTTCCATGTTCCTCTGCTTAGAATTCCTTATAGTAAAGAAGGGCACTTTAGACATGTATAGTTCAATGACATTATCCTTTACCATCATCCTCTATCATCATCTTCATTTACACTACTTTTGTCAAGCCATCTTTTGATTTAAATTTAGTGTCTCCAAGAGACTTCTCTACTTAGAAGAAAAGTACAGAGAATACTAAGCTCATCCAATAGGCGGTATTCTAATTTTCCCCTATTGTCCCCTATTTTTCAATGTAGGGGAATATTAGCATTCTGATTAAACAAGAAGCCTCACACAGAACTCCTTGCCTTGGGAGTAATGATCAGCTCCTGGACTCATATTGACTCTATCCATACACAGACATCCTGCTTAAGATGTCAGTAGAACAGTCTTCTATCTCTTGAATCATGGTGAATACAAGAAGGTCACTGGTGACTTCCCCTCATGGGTAGTCCACTTAGAGCATACCATGACTTGATGCTTAGGTTATTTTGTGATTACCTGTACCCCATCAGGAGTTCACAGTAATTCTCACTGCTTCTCACTCTGACTTTTCCCTTTTAAGTTTTTTCCCCAGCATATTTCCCCTTCTTGTCACATAAATGTATTTTTAAATAATAAGTCAGATTTAACGAATTCCATTCTGTAATTGGGCCTCTCAAAGGTAATTTACCTCTCCTCACGTTTTCACGCCTATTTTGCATAGAGAATGCCTTGGGCTATATTCTGTTTATGAACTGCGCAAAAGTATTTAAAATACTATGAATGATTTTCTTGAAAATTAAATGATTCAAGTTTGGATGCTTCAGATGTCTAGAATGCTCCATGCCTTGTGCAGGCCTTAGTGCATGGAAAGTGATCCACTTTAATTTGTTAAACGAACGAATCTGGAAAACGAAAAACAGACTAAAACATTTCATTCCTAAACGATGGTAAAGAAAAAAAAAAAAAGCTTTTAGACTTCCATTTAGATCTGCTTTGACAGACCAAATCCTTTAATGAAAAGGATCCAAGCATCATTCTGGTAACCTGGCTTTTCCTAAATATATTTCTATCAAATTCTGCTTGGCTGTTACAACCTCGGGGTTTCAAGTCTTATTTTTATGACTCGGAGACGTTCGTTGTAATGATAATAGAAATAACACAGTAGGGCTTTCCGCCTTCCTCCCTCTAGGATCTCAACTTCTCCAATCTCCTCGAGTAAATCCGACAACACAGAGCAGGTTTAGGACTGAGGAGAAGAGAATTAATCGGAGCCATGGAAACGGCGGAGCGGAGGGAACGTGGGAGAGGAGGGTGGGCAGGAGGGGTAGACACCCTCCCCTGACGACTGCGCGAGGGCGCTCCGAGGATCACGTCACGCACCTCAGATGACGTCACGACCGTGACACGCGGGTGACGCCGTTGCCGCGGCGACTTCCAGTCGTCTCCGCCCCCTGCCCCCGCCCCTTCCCCCCGGCCTAGCGTCCTTCCCCCAATCCCCTCAGGCTCAGCTGCGCCGGGGGCCGCAGGCCGGTTCCCGAGGTGGCCCAGGCGCCGTCCCACCGCCGACGCCGCCCGGGCCGCCCGGGCCGTCCCTCCCCGCTGCCCCCCGTCCTCCGCCTCCGCCTCCCCCCGCCCTCAGCCTCCCTTCCCCCTCCCCGCCCAGCAGCGGTCGCTCGGGCCCGGCTCTCGGTTATAAGATGGCGGCGCTGAGTGGCGGCGGCGGCGGCGGCGGCGGTGGCGCGGAGCAGGGCCAGGCTCTGTTCAACGGGGACATGGAGCCCGAGGCCGGCGCCGCGGCCTCTTCGGCTGCGGACCCCGCCATTCCCGAGGAGGTGAGTGGCGGCGCACCCTGCACCCCTCCGGTCTCGGGGCTCGGCTGACTGGTGTTTTTTGGGGGGAAAGAGGTGGCGGTGGGGGCTCCGGTTGCCCTCAGCCACCTTCTCGGGGCTCTGCGGGCTGAGACACTGGCTTTCCCCACCTGTCCCTCCCCGCCAGGCAGGAGCTCGCTACGTAAACACACACAATGGCCCAGGGGGGGTTTCCCTGGTCCGCGCTCTGGGCTTGGGGGATTCGGGCAGCCGTGGTGGAGCAGGAGGCTATCTATAGGGGGCGAGACTCGGGGTTGGTCCGAGAAGGTCACGGCTGGCTGAAGGTAGCCAGCCTCGCATCTCCTGGATGTTTTCTTTATTTTTGGTGGTGGTGGTGGAGGGGAACCTGGGGCCGGCATCCTGGTGAAATACCTGGGTTAGTAGCCGGGGCCGGGACCCCAGCCCAAGTTAACGTTGTGTGTAATTATTACATGGTCACGGTGAAGATGGGCGCATCATTCTCTCTTTAACTCTCCCCGACTCTGCCCCTTTTCAGGCCGCTGCCCTCCCGCCGCTTCTCTACTTGTTAGGGCGGAGGGGAGGATTTCTCGTCACCTGTTTTAACCAGCTAATGGTTTTGATCTAGCCTCTACTTTTTCAATCCTAAGTGCCAGTGTTTCCGTTCTTTCTTCCATCCCGACCTCAGACCCCCGGTTCCTAATGTTTGCAGTGTCGCCAGCTGGTAACCCCCATCCCAATTCCACCTGCCTCCCCGCTCCTTTGCCAGTGGTCGGACCTGCCTGCTCCTAACCTCAGTTTCTACTTAAGACGATTTTTGCAGCCTTCTTGTCTTAGTCTTGTTGAGGCCCTCTACTTCATTCCCCTGCTCCGTAACATGTTACGGTCACAAATCCTTCTGGACACTTTGGAACTACTTACTTTCTGAATCCTGAAGCTGTCAAGATTCCGTCAGATTTCACTTGCTTTCCTGGCACCTTTTAGTCCGTCATCCGTTG
This sequence comes from Bos grunniens, assembly GCF_055505025.1. NCBI lineage: Eukaryota > Metazoa > Chordata > Mammalia > Artiodactyla > Bovidae > Bos > Bos grunniens. Next base: position 16,014,133 of record NC_141168.1, read on the forward strand.
TGCATCCACACCTCTTTGTTTATTCCTACCTGTGGTTTTTAAATAGGTGTGATTGATTTCTTTCTGTCCCATTTTTTTTTTTTCTTTTACTTCTTTAGTCCTTCCATCTCTCAGCCACTGTTTATTTTAGCCTCTTATCACCTTGTCAGATTACTTTCTTTACATTTGGGGTTTTATTATGTAAAATGTATTACATAAAATAATACACTGTATTATCCTTTCCAAATAATGAGATAATGTGTGGTATGATAACTGTGCTTTATAATTATTGATTAGATAATGTGATTTAACGCCATTGACTTTGCTCAAAGTTCTTTCCTTCGTACTACAGCACTTACATTTTATTTCCCAATTCTCATAACGTCTCATTCTTTCTTCTGTCTATGCAGTTCTCTTTTTCCTGCTTCATCATCTTTACTTTGAGATTCATCCCATATGCTTTTACTCTGTTCAGTATCAGTTTGTTCACAATACTGTTTTTGATTCTCTTACACCACTTGCATCTGTGCCCAAGATGCGTTCTGTACTACCATTTGATCTCATCTTAAAATTCTCATTTGTATATAGCTATAAATATATATTATAAAAAATACTGGGCATGGGTTATGAATTGTAATTTTCTAATTTTAACATTGTTTTTGTTGAGAACTTTGTTTCCGAATTATATAAATATCTCTATATAGATATATGTGATGTGTGTATGTATATATATGTGTGTGTGTGTATCCTTTACACCACTTCCCATTTACTTTTCTGTTTGCATTTCTGCTCAGATCAGTTTCCTCTAATATCTGTTCATTTCCTCTAGTTTCTTGGATTTTAAGGACAGTGGTCATCCCTTCTTCCATTTCCTAGTTCATTCCATTTTCCTTGTCCGCAGTTGCCATTCATTCTGCTTTGTTTCCTGGCTTTTGGTACTTAACTTGCTGAAGCTTCCTCTTGTCTTCCCCACACCTCCACATTCCTTCTTATTTATAAACAACTTTGTTCCGTTGACATGGAAATTTATTTTTAGAATACATTGTTTTTAATGGATAAATACTTGGGGTCACATCTGCTGTCTATTTTTTCCATGAATCGGATATGCCTTTGTCTTACTCCTCACAGGTGCCTCTAGGCTTGCTTTACTTTGTAGCGCTTGTGTGGTTTTGTTGAATTGCATCCTGAAGAATGGTAAGATTAACGGGGCTTCCCTGGTGGCTCAGATGTTAAAGAATCTGCATGCAATGCAGGAGACCTGGGTTCAATCCTTGGGTCGGGAAGGTCCCCTGGAGAAGGGAATGGCCACCCACTCCGGTGTTCTTGCCTGGAGAATCCCATGGATAGAACCTGGCAGGCTACAATCCATGAAGTCACAGAGTCAGACTGGCCTGAGCGACTGACACTTTCTCTTTCTATGAAATTGTATTTCTGATTGTAACATTATTTTCATTGAGAACTTTGTTTCAAAATTATTAGAACAGTTTGCAGTGATACAGAGAAATTTTTTGTTAAGTACATTGTCTGCTATTTTATTTGAAAGGGCCAGATTGTTTGAGCTCTACTCTGAAGATTCTGACTCAGTAGGTGAGAGCTAGGGCCATGAGCTTCTGTATTTGGCATATTTCCTGGGCAGTTCTCATGTGCCAGTACTTGAGAACTTCTAGGCTAGATGAATTCAAGTTTAAATTGGTAATAATTGGAAAAGATATTAGTATCTCTTGAAACCATAAGTATACTCTTAACTAATTTTCAGTAGAAGTGTTTCCCCCTGCCTCCTCCACCGAAGTTTTTATGGCTAGTGATGAATAGTAGTTTTTCCTCCATATTTTCCTGTAAGAGCTTATAATAAATGTATTTGACTGGGGGAGGGGAGAGTAAAGGGTTAAAAACAAATCTCTTTTCAATATAAATATCAGTGTTATAGATGATAGAATAAATTCCTCCAAAAAATAATTTTAAATTTGAAGTTGGCTTACTGTCATCTTTTAAACTGTCTTCCTTATATGCACTTAAGGAGATAATGTTATGATTGTCAAGTGCATAGAACGAAATGAAAGAAAGTGTCTAAAGAATTACCTTACTTGACAGTAAAATACAGATTTTTAAAAGTTTCTCAGGAAAAACACATTTATTATTGAAAAATTAGAAAAATATAAGTGCAAAAAATTTTGGAAAATTATCTGTAATCTTGCCACTAAGATATAATTACTATAAAACATTTTAGTGTATATACATACACTCTTTTTTAATGCTTGCATAATATAATATATGTGGTTTTGTAATATTTTTAAACAGCATCATAAAAGATTTAACATATAGTGTGATTTTAACAATTTTTATGTTTTTAATTTAAAAAATTTTGCTGTCAGACATCTTGAACATAGAATGTAGATTTAGTTTTTTAAATTATGTTGGTAAGTGAACAAATTCCATGTCCTGTATTTGTATTACTTTGTAGAAGCTCAAAATAGAATATTCTGATAAATGACAGGAGCTTATTAAATATTTATCAAATAAATGTGCTTTTACTTTTGGCATTAAACATTTACTTCTAACCATTTATAGTTCCCTGATGTTACTTTCTTTCTATGACCATATGGTATAGTATGGGACATTTTGACAATATGGTATAAAAATGTTTTGTTTTTTTTTTAATGTGTTATGCCAGGGTATGATATTTATTAACCATTCCTCTTACAGTGTATTTTTGTAGAAAGGAGCCTCTTACAATCACATGACAATTAAAATTGTATTGTTTTCAAGATCTGTTATCACTAACCTTGGTTAAACTGTGTAATTATAATAATACATTGACTAAGTAGTATTCTGGGATAGTATGTCCTTTATAATGAGGTTCAGTGTGTTAAAATACATTTTTGTGAATTACGCCAAACCAGGTTGAATTGCATCATACTTTTAAAAAGTGTTAGGCCCGCTAAACTTTGTGTTTCTACAGTTCTGACTATTGCTGTATGAACTTGTTAAGATAACATTTCAAAGTAGACAAAACATGCCTGTTTGTTAAAACCATAAAATAACTGTGTCTTTGGTGTTTTTAGCATTCCCTTTCTGTAGTCTTTCTTACCGTTTAATGAACTCCTTCCTTTCGGCGCCACTCACCTCTTATTTTATTTAGAAATTTTCTGACATCTGTCACTTATGTATGCTGACTATTAAAGGAATTGATAGTAAATGGACAAGAAAGAAACTTTGAAACTGAGTACTCAAATCCTTGAATGTAGTAAAACCTAAAAGCAACTTGATTTAATTGTATTTAGATAATAGGCTAGAAAAATTATATTAAGACTATAGGCTAAAGAAGTCTGATTTATTTTGATTCCCTATTTCTGGCTTTACTGTTGAGGGAGCGATCGGGTCATAACAAATGGAAACCTAGGCTCTAGGAGTGCTAGGGAAGAAAGGGAGGGAGCTTTGTTAGCATTTGTATACTGCTTTGTTAGCGTTTTCTAAGACCTGATGCTTACCTTGTTGAAGAATGAAGCATTTATTTTAGTGTTCTTTTTTTCTCCAACCATAAAGCTCTTTTTCTCCTTTAGAAATGCAAAAGTGCATTTTCCCCCTTGACATCTTGATATTAATTTAGCTGGTACTTAGTGAACATTTTGTGTCATCTTCCTCTTTTATGAAATTCAGTATGTTCCCTTGCTTCCTAAATTTCTGCCTCAAATTGTCATTCAGATAAACCTTTAGAGTCAGTGGCTTTTACTAAATTTTTCTTCCTCAGAAGTTGAATTGTTTTGAGTCCTTTTACTCATTCTTTGTCTAGTTCGTCTGAATTGGTTATCCTGTAAAGTCAGGATTGGCAGTAGCTATACAGCTTCTGGATTCAAAATGGATGAGCCTGTTGAGGAGCTTTTCTGTTTTGTAAACAATGCTTACATGGTCATAACGTTATAGATAAGAACCAAAAATCTAGCCTTATTTCTTCTGTTCCTTCCTTAAATATTTGGTGGCGGCATTGACATATTCTGGGAAGTGGTTTTTATTTTTCAGTTTTCTTTTGTCCACCAATCTAATTTACTGTCGCATAATTAGCACGGTAGTCAGAAGAAACTTTAATACAGCCTCTACTCTAACATTAAGCAATTATTTTTTTCTCCCCTCTATCCTCTGAGATTATTTTGGTTTCCATGATTTCTCTTGGGTTTAAAAAACTGTTATTCTTGTTTCCCCCCATATCAGGACTGTGCTTATAGAGGCAAAGAGATGCTCAATAACATTACATTTCTTTCTGGGTTCTGGGAATGCCCTTGATAAAGAATATAAAAATTGCTCTGAACTCAGTTAACTTTATATCTTCTGGAAGCTCTGTAACGTGAAATGAAACATCATTTTTATTCTTGTAATATAGCTGCAATTATTGACAGCACTTTGGGGACAAATGTGCCATAAGATTGTGGTTTTACAATTACTATAGAGCTCTAGTACTGTTTTTAAAAACACATTAGCGCTGTAAGAAATGTAGATTTTTGAGTTGCTCTAATATCCATATACATGAAGCAGTTTTTGACTCTTTTGTACATTTTTTTATCCTCATCTGGCACATAGGTACTCAGATATTTAGTGAAAGAATTGGTTAATGTGTACAAAACAGGGAATATAAGCCAGTATCTTATAGTAACTTTAAATGGAGTACAATCTATAAATTTTTTGCATTATTGTGTTGTACACCTGAAACTAATATAATAGTGTAAATCAACTATATCTCAGTTAAAAGAAGATTTTTTTAAAGAATTGGTGAATGAAACCCTGTTAGGTATGGTGCACTTGGATTTTCTGTACCATTCATTTCTCTTTTTTTAATGCTACTCATAAAATCAGTTTATTAGATTGACAACCACATGGTTGGAACAATTTGTTTTGAGGGTATTAGGGACCTTCTACAGAGCTTACCTCAAGGCTCTATTTAGTCCCACTATACTTTAACTGTTGAAATTCTTCATTTATCTGCATTAGGCATTGATCTCCTTGAAAGAAAAGGAGTTGATGGCTGTAAAAATTTTAGAGCTACTGTTCATGGAAGAGAGATTTGTGCTGACATGAATCTTCCCAAGTGTAGTAATCTGTGTAGAAGATTTTCGGCAACTTGTGTTTAAGGCAGCAATCAGCTGACTTCTGTGTAAAGGGTCAAGTGATAAATATTTTAGGTACTGTGTTTCTAACTGCTCTGTCTCTGTTACAAAGACTGAACACTCAATGATTGTATTGTAGCATAAAATCAGCTAATAGACTGTGTAAATGAATAAGTGTGACTGTGTTCCAGTGAAGCTTATTTATGGACACTGAAATTTGACTGTGTCATGAAATATTATTTTCTTTTTTTTCATTGAAAAATGTAAAAACATTCTTGACTTGTGAGCTGTACAAAAAACAGCTAGGGTGGGGGCAGATTTAGTTCATGGGCCAAAGTTTTCTACTTAGTCTAATGGAGACTGAGTAGATCATATTTGAGGTTCTGAAGTTAAGGTGTGATTTAGAGTTCTGTAAGTTTTTAAAAGTCAGGTTTATTGGGTTATAATTCACACATACTATAATGTACCATTTTAAACACACAACTTGATAAGTTTTGACAAATGTGTATAGTCATGTAACTACTGCCACAATCAAGGTAAAGAACATTTCCATCAAAAGTTCCCTAATTCCTCTTTTCATTCATTTTCCCAGCTACACTACTGCCAGTCTTGACAAACACTGAGCTGACTTCTAGCTTTGCCTTTTCCAAAGTCATAAATGGGGAATCATACAGTATATGTTACCATGTATTTGGTGTCTTTCATTTAGTTTGATTTTTTTTTTAAGTTGAAGTTTTTTTTCCTCTAACTTAAGCCACTTAGAAGTTTTAAGTCTTTTGTTTTTATGTTTTATTTTATGTATTTATTTATGTTTTTGACCGCTTCAGGTCTTAGGTGTGGCATGCAGGATCTTCGTCGCAGTGCGGGCTTTCTAGTGCTGGTGTGCGAGCTCTAGAGTGCTGCGTGCTCAGCAGCTGCAGTGCATGGGCTGAGTGGCTGTGGACCAGGGATTGAACCCATGGCCCCTGCATTACGAAGTGAATTCTTAACCATTGGACCACCAGGGAAGTCCCTAGTTTGGTATTTTTGAGATTCACTCATGTTTTTGGCATGTATCAGTAATTGGTTTCTGTTTATTGCTTAGCAGCAGCGTATGGATGTTGCGCATTTACCAGTTGATGGGTAGCAGGGTTCTTTCTAGTTTTTAGCAGTTATAAATAAGGTTGCCAGAAATGTTGGGTTCAGGTTTATGTGTGGACGCTGGGTTTTTTATTTCTCTAGTAAGGAGCTAGAACTTGGATTAATGGATCATATGGTAGGTGTATATTTAATTTTATAGGAAACTGTCAAACTTTTCTAAAGCAGTAATACCATTTTGCATTGCCACTCACAATGAATGAGAGTTCCAAACTTTATCCTTGTCAACCCTTGGATTATCAGTCTTGTTAGTTTTAGCAGTTCTAATATGTATGCAGTAGTAGCTCGTTGTGGTTTTAATTTGCATTTTCCTAATGATTAATGATATTTGACATCTGTTTATATGCTTAGTTCCATTCAGTTCAATCGCTCAGTCGTGTCCGACTCTTTGTGACCCCATGGACTGCATTACGCCAGGCCTCCCTGTCCATCACCAACTCCCGGAGTTTACCCAAACCCATGTCCATTGAGTCAGTGACGCCATACAACCATCTCATCCTCAGTCATTCCGTTCTCTTCCTGCCCTCAATCTTTCCCAGCATCAGGGTCTTTTCAGATGAGTCAGCTCTTCGTATCAGGTGATGGAAGTATTAGAGTTTCAGCTTCAACATGAGTCCTTCCAAAGAACACCCAGGACTGATCTCCTTTAGGATGGACTGGTTGGATCTCCTTGCAGTCCAAGGGACTCTCAAGAGTCTTCTCCGACACTACAGTTCAAAAGCATCAATTCTTTGGCACTCAGCTTTCTTTATAGTTCAAGTCTCACATCCGAACATGACTACTGGAAAAACCATAGCCTTGACTGGATGGACCTTTGTTGGCAAAGTAATATCTCTGCTTTTTAATATGCTGTCTGGGTGGTCATAACTTTTCTTCCAAGGAGTAAGCATCTTTTAATTTCATGATTGCAGTCACCATCTGCAGTGCTTTTGGAGCCCCCCAAAATAAAGTCAGCCACTGTTTCCACTGTTTCCCCATCTGTTTCCCATGAAGTGATGGGACTGGATGCCATGATTTTAGTTTCTGAATGTTGAGCTTTAAACCAACTTTTCACTCTCTTCTTTCACTTTTATCAAGCGGCTCTTTAGTTCTTCGCTTTCTGCCATAAGGGTCGTATCATCTGCATATCTGAGGTTATTGATATTTCTCCCACCAATCTTGATTCCAGCTTGTGCTTCATCCAGCCTAGCGTTTCTCATGATGTACTCTGCATATGAGTTAAATAAGCAGGGCGACCATATACAGCCTTGACGTAATCTTTTTCCTATTTGGAACTAGTCTGTTGTTCCATGTCCAGTTCTAACTTGGTTCCTGACCTGCATACAGATTTCTCAAGAGGCAGCTCAGGTGGTCTGGTATTCCCATTTCTTTCAGAATTTTCCACAGTTTATTGTGATCCATACAGTCAAAGGCTTTGGCATAGTCAATAAAGCAGAAATAGATGTTTTTCTGGAACTCTCTTGCTTTTTCGATCATCCAGCGAATGTTGGCAATTTGATCTCTGGTTCCTCTGCCTTTTCTAAATCCAGTTTGAACATCTGGAAGTTCACAGTTCGTGTATTGTTAAAGCCTGGCTTGGAGAATTTTGAGCATTACTTTACTAGCGTGTGAGATGAGTGCAATTGTGCAGTAGTTTGAGCATTCTTTGGCATTGCCTTTCTTTGGGATTGGAATGGAAACTGACCTTTTCCAGTGCTGTGGCCACTGCTGAGTTTTCCAAATTTGCTGGCATATTGCGTGCAGCACTTTCAGAGCTTCATCTTTTAGGATTTGAAATAGCTCAACTGGAATTCCATCACCTCCACTAGCTTTGTTCGTAGTGATGCTTCCTAAGGCCCACTTGACTTCACATTCCAGGATGTCTGGCTGTAGGTGAGTGATCACACCATCGTGATTATCTTGGGTCATGAAGATCTTTTTTGTACACTTCTTCTGTGTATTCTTGCCACCTCTTCTTAATATCTTCTGCTTCTGTTAGGTCCATACCATTTTTGTCCTTTATTGAGCCCATCTTTGCATGAGATGTTCCCTTAGTATCTCGAATTTTCTTGAAGAGATCTCTAGTCTTTCCCATTCTATTATTTTTCTCTGTTTCTTTGCACTGATCACTGAGGAAGACTTTCTTATCTCTCCTTGTTATTCTTTGGAACTCTGCATTCAAATGGATCTTTCCTTTTCTCCTTTGCTTTTCACTTCTCTTCTTTTCACAGCTATTTGTAAGGCCTCCTCAGACAGCCATTTTGCTTTTTTGCATTGCTTTTTCTTGGGGATGTCTTGATCCCTTTCTTCTGTACAATGTCACAAACCTCCAACCATAGTTCATCAGGCACTGTGTCTATCACATCTAGTCCCTTAAATCTATTTGTCATTCACTTGCTCATATATTTTCTTTGGTAAAGTAGCCATTCAGATCTTTTTATGTAGTTTTTACCTTCTTTTTATGGAGTTGTAAGAATGTTGTATACATAACCTGGATACAAGTTCTTTGTTTCAGACATGTGTTTTGTACATGCCTCCCAGTCTGTGGCTTGTCTTTTCATTTTCCTAAATGTTCTTTGAAGAGTAGAAATTTTGTTTTTGATGAAATAAAATTTATCAATTTTTTATTTTATGTTTCATGCATTCTGTGTCCTACCCAGTATATATTTGCTCAACTTAAGTCTGTAAAATTTTCTCCCATGTTTTCTTCTATAAATTTTACAGTTCTGGCTTTTACATTTCGGTCTGTGATCCTTTTGGAGTTAATTTTTCTATATACTGTGAAGTAAGGGTTAAAGTTTGGTCATTCTTTTTCATATGGATATCCAGTTTTTCACCTTCCTTGAAGAGACTAACCTTTTTCTGTTGAATTACCTTGGCACCTCTATTTAAATCAGTTGATTGTATTTGAGTTTTATGCTTTATTGACCTATATGTCTCTTCTTTGCCTGGTACCACACTGTCTTGATTACTCTAGCTTTTTTTTTAAAGTTGATTTATTTATTTGACTACAGCAGGTCTTCACTGTGGATGCAGGTTCTTGAGTTGTGGCATGCAACTTCCTGGTTGCAGCATGTGGATCTAGTTCCCTGACCAGGGATCGAACTCTGGCCTCCTGCATTGAGGGCGTGGAGTCTTAGCCACTGGACCACCAGGGAAGTCCCTGATTACTCTAGCTTTATAGTTCAGTCTTAAAATTAGGTAGATCCAGTTTGTAGGATTTTTAGAACTTTAAAATTTGATTTTTAAAGTTATTTTGTGCTATTGTATTTTTTGACAGGACAGGATTCATAATTTTTTCCCAGTTCTCAAAGGTGTCTTCTATCCAAGAAAAGTTTAAACTCACTGTAGTATATAGTTAACACATCCCTTCCTTGATTTATTTGGTGGAGAGGTTGTGAAAAGTGGCAGATACAGAAAACGTGTTTCATCCAAAATTAACTTCATAAGAAATGAAGAAAATATCTTAGTAGGTGGCACCAGAAGGTCAACAGTGTCCTTTTTTTTTTTTTTGACCTACATTTCAAAAATATTAACTCTATAATCAAGATATGTATAGGTGAAAGTGAATATGTTAAGTTGTTTTTTCACCAAAAAAGTTATGGAAAATGTCAATCAGGTGTTTGGAGTTACTAGTTTATAATACTAGCTGTGTTATTCTCCATCTTCACTGTGAGTTTTTCCATTTGAAATCTATGTCATGTTCTATGATGTTCCAGAATTAGCACCTTTATTACTCTTAGAGTCATCATTAAATTGTTTCTACTCAGGATAAGCATATAGTGATGGTTGGTCATATTTCTTCCTTTTTCATTGGGACCCATAGGACCTATTACCTTGTTTGAAATTACAATGGTGGTAGCTTTTTGTTCCATAGCCTGAAGGGCTTCCCTGCAATGTAAAATGATAGTTGTAGTCATTATTTTCACTTAAGAATTATGAATACATTACCTGATTTTTTTTTTCTTAGTTTCCTTGTGAAGGAAGGAAAACTTAAGACTTAAACATCAGTGAAAGTCTTGAAATACCTGACTTAGTACAGGGTCTTGTGACAGTTGGGAGGGTAGACTATTCAGGCTTCTGTTCATGTTGTAGGTTCAGTTCAGTTCAGTCGCTCAGTCATGTCCAACTTTTTGTGACCCCATGAATTGCAGCACACAAGGCCTCCCTGTCCATTACCAACTCCCAGAGTTTACCCAAACTCACATCCATTGAGTCAGTGATGCCATCCAGCCATCTCATCCTCTGTCGATTCCTCCTCCTCCTGCCTTCAATCTTTCCCAACATCAGGGTCTTTTCAAATGAGTCAGCTCTTTGCATCAGGTGGCCAAAATATTGGAGTTTCAGCTTCAACATCAGTCCTTCCAATGAACACCCAGGACTGATCTCCTTTAGAATGGACTGGTTGGATCTCCCTGCAGTCCAAGGGACTCTCAAAAGTCTTCTCCAACACCACAGTTCAAAAGCATCGATTCTTTGGCGCTCAGCTTTCTTCACAGTCCAACTCTCACACCCATACATGACTACTGGAAAAACCATAGCCTTGACTAGACAGACCTTTGTTGGCAAAGTAATGTCTCTGCTTTTGAATATGCTTTCTAGGTTGGTCATAACTTTCCTTCCAAGGAGTAAGTGTCTTTTAATTTCATGGCTGCAATCACCATCTGCAGTGATTTGGAGCCCAAAAAAATAAAGTCTGACACTGTTTTCCACTGTTTCCCCATCTGTTTCCCATGAAGTGATGGGACCAGATGCCATGATCTTCGTTTTCTAAATGTTGAGCTTTAAGCCAACTTTTTCACTCTCCTCTTTCACTTTTCATCAAGAGGCTCTTTAGTAGTAGTATCTGGCTACTTTGCAAATTTTGAAATGGCACTTACAGGGAGAGAGAACCACAACATTTTTGGAGACTATTTTGAACTGTTGTTCCAAAATCAATGTGTTTTAAAAAAGTATGTGTCTCCTTACTGTAAAAAAAAATGCCTTGTGTTTAAATTGAGAAATACTCTACTTTTGTTTTATATTTTTCTTTTACTAAATATATAACCTTTAAAGTAATAACACCAGAAAAATTTGACTTTATTTCCAGAATGGCTTAAATTAAATTTTAGGATGCTTTGAATTAGTCACTTACCTTTGAGTATTCGAAACAGTTTAAAATATTGCTTGGGGGTTATTCCTCTGTTGACCTAAGATTTTTATACTGTATTTGCTGCATTACAGTACTTATTTTGCAAAGTAAATTTCTGTTTGTATTTATAGATGTGCTTTATTAAAGGAGTTTACTAGCTCCAGCAGTGATATTGTAAATAGTTATTAGAACTTCTATTTTACTTTTTTCCCACGTTGGGTCTAATCCCATTTTGTCCATTTTAAAGTTTGTACTCTCTACCTAGAAATCTCTCCGAAGTATAGAGGGAAAAAAACCCCAACAGTTACTAATTTGAGTTTTGTTTTTAAAGAGTTCTTCGTAGCATAATTTCTGGTCATGTATGAAGGTAATTTAATTTCCATTTATTATTTAGAAAAAAAATCCTACCTTTTCCATGAGTCCCAAACAATTACTGCCTTCCTATTTTTTTTTTTACTATGAAAAGATGAAGAACTATTGTTAATTGTTCCTACATAACTCAGAATTAATTTTTTACACATCACATTACTAAATTTCCGTGGGAATAGTGTCAGAAGTTTGAGCAAACTCTGGGAGATAGTGAGGGCCAGGGAATCCAGACGTTCTGCAGTTCATGGGGTCACAAAGAGTTGGACATGATTGAGCGACTGCACAATAACAGGTGTCAGAGAACTTCAGATAGGGAAGACTTTATGATTTAGTATAGTCCTTACATTCCTATTCTGCAACTACTGAAAATGTTCATTTCGTCTTAGTTTTTACATGCTTGCTTCTACAATGTGAAATGTTCTGCCCGTATATTCTTTCTGCGTGTCTTCTCACTTTAAGAGTAAATTACACAATCTAAAAGTTTCATTATGCATAAAGATTTAGTGCAGTGTAACGTTTTGGTGGGTTTATTGCAGATGATTTTTCTACTACTGAATTTGGCACTTCAGTTGCTATATGTATTTAGGAATCAAACTTTTAGTTATTGGTTATCATGAATGGGTACTTGAGACAAAAGTTTAATCCTGAAGTCATAACTATTCGGTGTCATAGCCATTCATACACTGCTTGGTTTTCACTGGCAGTTCTTGATCCCCATCCTGCCCTTCTTCATGCTATGTACTGAACTTGTAAGTGGATAACAAGGGTGGCGTGAGAATACATACAAGCCTTCACAGAATTATAGTTGTGTTATTTTTATGCCAATTTTTGGGACAAAGATAAATATATTCGAAATTTTGCTTTCAGATATCTTTATGGCATTTTTAAAGAATGTCCAATGACATACTTTAGCACAGGGCTCTAGTTGTCAAAAACTTCTGGTTAGTTCTTAAAGTAGGACTGATGATTGACCTAGTAGAACTGTTTCAGTGTTGCCAATATTCCATTAACGTTATCTTTAAACCACTGTTGAATTAAAGAAATTTAAAGTGCCAGCATATTGGTATTTTCAGTAAACCTTTCATAAGAGTGAGGTAACTTCTCTGTATGAGAGTAGAAAGACTATATATCATGGCTTTATAGGAAGAATGGTAAGCATTAGGACTTGTGTTTTGGCATTTTTAAAGCTATTGTCCACCATTTGCATTGTCATCCTTCCAAAACTACATTGATAAATTTTGTATTGAGTCATTTTACAGGACAATAGGTATTTATGTATTCAATAAATATTTGAATTTCTACTGTGCCAGGTAGTAATCTAGCTGCTTAGTGCATTTAAAACCAAAACAATGCAAATATCTCTCCTTATCTAGCTTACATTCTGGTGTAGGGGTGTGTGTGTGTGTATGGAGAGACACACACACACACTCATAAAAAAAATTTTATAGTATGTTTGAAGGTAGTAAGTACTATGGAAAAATGAAAGAGCAGGTAAAGTTTGGGGATTAGGTAGCAATTTAAAATAGAGGTAGGTAGGACCTTGTCTGAAAAGGGTGACATTTGAGCAAAGATTTTAGGAGGGCAGAGAAAAATGTATCAGAAGAACCAAGATCAAAGGTTCTGAGCCAGGGATGTACCTTGCCTGTTTAAAAAACGGTAAGGATGCGAGAGCTGCTGAAGTGCCTTGAGGAAGGGAGGTGAATAGTAGGATGAAATCTAAGAGGTCTTGAAGCAGCAGTGGGGACATGACCACAGGCCATGTGAGGAGTTTGACTTTAAGTGAAATAAGTAGCAGTCCAGAGCTGAGTGCTATGATCTGACTTATGTGGAAATAGGAATGCTCTGATGGCTATGGGGGCAATAGGTTGTAAAGGGCAAGGATGGACACAAGGGAGCCAGGGAGGAGCCTCTTCCAGTCCTCTAAGGCAGTGGCTTACTAGATTGGTAGCAGTAGAAGTCTTGGGAAGTGGTCAGAGTTTGGACATTTTGAAAGTAGAGCTAACAGAATTTATTGATAGATTGAAGGTGAGATGTGCAAGAAAGAGAGGTGTCATGGGAAAGGGGAGGGTTCAGATTAAGAATTCAGTTTTAAGGATGTTAAGTTTGAAATACCTATTAGGTGTCCAAAATGTTGAGTAAGCATTTGGTACATGAGTCTGGAATTTGAGAGTGAGGTCCAGTGGCAGAGACTGTTCACCATATCTATGTCTTATTTGCTTTGAGTATAAAGACAATAGTCCCTTGTAGTTAGCTGTGATCGTGTGATTAAGTTCAGGCTAATGCTATGGTTTTTCCAGTGGTCATGTATAGATGTGAGAGTTGGACTGTGAAGAAAGCTGAGCGCTGAAGAATTGATGCTTTTGAACTGTGGTGTTGGAGAAGACTCTTGAGAGTCCCTTGGACTGCAAGGAGATACAACCAGGCAATCCTAAAAGAGATCAGTCCTGAATATTCACTGGAAGGACTGATGCTGAAGCTGAAACTCCAGTACTTTGGCCACCTCATGCGAAGAGTTGACTCATTGGAAAAGACTCTGATGCTGGGAGGGATTGGGGGCAGGAAGAAAAGGGGACAACAGAGGATGAGATGGCTGGATGGCATCACTGACTCGATGGACGTGAGTCTAGGTGAACTCCGGGAGTTGGTGATGGACAGGGAGGCCTGGCGTGCTGCAGTTCATGGGGTCGCAAAGAGTTGGACATGACTGAGCGACTGAACTGAACTGAATGTAATATGAGCACAAGTGATGTGCACACATTCTAGGTCTAGGCCATACCATCGTCTTCATCTGGTTTTTCCCTTCTGGCCTGCTGGAACAGAGGTGATCTTTAAGGAAAGTTGTAAACCGTGTGTTGTAAATGGTAGATTGTCCATCAGTCTAGATAAGAACCATCTTGCCAACCTGTTTAGCCACCTAGTGCTACTAGATGAGTAAGAAATAAATACCATGAGTTTGAGTCCTTATACCTTTAAGATGTATTTGTTGTAACAGCTAACCTTAAATTTGGGCATTTAGGTGTTTTTGTTTTTTTAGAGTCAGTGTCACTGCTTACTCATCCTAGGAGCTTTATTATTCCACAAATCTTATTTTCACTTTGTATCTGATTTTTTTTTAAAAATCAAGATATTTCCCTCCATGACTAACCCACTTCACCACTCAGCCAGAGAATCCATTCCAATGTTCACTAAATTACATTAAAATTTTTTTTCTTACATCAAATTAGTTTTATTTTCTCTCAATTTTTATCGGGGGCTTCCTTAGTGGCTTGAATGGTAAAGAATCTGCCTGCAATGCAGGATACCCAAGCTTGATCCCTGGATTGGGAAGATCTCCTGGAGAAGGGAATGGTAACCCACTCCAGTATACTTGCCTGGAAAATCCCATGGACAGAGGAGCCTAGTGGGCTACAGTCCATGGGATCGCGAAGAGTTGGACACGACTAAGTGACTAATTTACTCACTTATAGTTGCTTTACAGTGTTGTGTTAGTTTCTGCTGTGCAGCAAAGTGAATCAGTTATGTGTTTACATAGATTCACTCTTTTTTAGATTTCCTTCCCATTTAGGTCACCACAGAGCACTAAGTAGAGTTCCCTGTGCTGCACAGTAGGTTCTCATTTGTTCTTTGTTGTTCAGTCGCTAAGTTGTGTCCGACACTTTGCAACCCCGTGGACTCCAGCACATCAGGCTTCCCTGTCCTTTCCCATCTCCTGGAGTTTGCTTAAACTCATGTCCATGGAGTCTGTAATACCATCCAACCATCTCATCCTCTGTTGCCCCTTTCTCCCTCCTGCCCTCGGTCTTTCCCAGCATCGGGGTCTTTTCCAGTGAGCCAGCTCTTTGCATCACGTGGCCAAAGTATTGGAGCTTCAGCTTCAGAATCAGTCATTCCAATGACTATTCAGAGTTGATTTCCTTTAGGATTGACTGGTTTGATCTCCATGCTGTCCAAGGAACTCTGAAGAGTCTTCTCCAACACCACAGTTCAAAAGGATCAGTTCTTCAGCGCTTAGCCTTCTTTGTGGTCCAACTCTCACACCCCTATGTGACTACTAGAAAAACCATAGCTTTGATTACATGGACCTTTGTCAGCAGAGTAATGTCTCTGCTTTTTAATATGCTGTCTAGCTTGGTCATAACTTTTCTTCCAAGGAGCAAGCGTCTTTTAATTTCATGGCTGCAATCACCATCTGCAGTGATTTTGGAGCCCAGGAAAATAAAATCTGCCACTGTTTCCACTTTTCCCCCATCTGTTTGCCATGAAATTATGGGACCAGATACCATGATCTTAGTTTTTAGAATGCTGAGTTTCCAGTCAGCTTTTTCACTCTCCTCTTTCACTTTCATCAAGTTTTTAGTTCCTCTTCAGTTTCTGCCATTAGAGTGTTATCATCTGCATGGCTGAGGTTATTGATATTTCTCCTGGCAATCTTGATTCCAGCTTATGTTTCATCAGCCCGGCATTTCCCATGATGTACTCTGCATAGAAGTTAAGTAAGCAAGGTGACAGTATACAGCCTTGATGTACTCCTTTTCCAATTTTGAACCAGTCTGTTGTTCTATATCTGGTTCTAACCGTTGCTTCTTGACCTGCAACAGGTTTCTCAGAAGACAGGTCAGGTGGTCTGGTATTCCCATCTCTTTAAGAATTTTCCAGTTTGTTGTGATCCACACAAAGGTTTTATCATAGTCAGTGAAGCAGAAATAGATGTTTTTCTGGAATTCTCTTGCTTTTTCTGTGATCCAGCAAATGTTGGCAATTTGATCTCTGGTTCCTCTGCCTTTGCAAAATCCAACTGGTACATCTGAAAGTTCTTATTTCACATACTGCTGAAGCCTAGCTTGAAGGATTTTGACCATTTCCTCGCTAGCATGTGAAATGAGTGCGGTTGTATGGTAGTTGGAATATTCTTTGGCATTACCTTTCTCTGGTATTGGAATGAGAACTAACCTTTTCCTGTCCTGTGGCCACTGCTGAGTTTTCCAAATTTGCTGACATATTGAGTGCAGCACTTTAACAGCATCATTTTTAAGGATTTTGAACAGCTGAAATTCCATTGCCTCCACTAACTATGTTCATAGTAATGCTTCTTAAGGCCCACTTGACTTCATATTCCAAAATGTCCAGCTCCAGGTGAGTGACAGCACCATTGTGGTTATCTGGGTTATTAAGACCTTTTTTGTATGGTTCTTCTATGTATTCTTGCTGCCTCTTTTTAATCTCTTCTGCTTCTGTTAGGTCCATACTGTTTCTGTCCTTTATTGTGTCCATCTTTGCATGAAATAGTCCTTTGGTATCTCCAGTTTTGTTGAAGAGATCTCTAGTGTTTCCCATTCTGTTGTTTTCCTCCAGTTCTTTGCACTGTTGACTTTAGAAGCCCTTCTTTTCTCTCCTTGCTATTCTCTGGAACTCTGCATTCAGTTGGATATATCTTTCCCTTTCTCCCTTGCCTTTTGCTTCTCTTCTTTTTTTCAGCTATTTGTAAGGTCTCCTCATTTCTTTTTCTTTGGGATGGTTTTGGTCATTGCCTCCTGTACAATGTTATGAACCTCTGTCCATAGTTCTTCTGGCACTCTGTCTACCAGATCTAATCCCTTGAATCTATTTGTCAGCTCTACTGTATAATCCTAAGGGATTTGATTTAGGTCATACCTAAACAGCCTGGTGGTTTTCCCTCTTTCCTCAATTTAAGCTGGAATTTTCCAATAAGGAGCTTATGATCTGAGCTACAGTTAGCTCTAGGTCTTCTTTTCTCTGACTGTGTAGTTTCTTCATGTTTGGCCGCAAAGAATATAAGCAGTCTGGTTTTGATTGATCATCTAGTGATGTCCGTGTGTAAAGTCATCTCTTGTGTTGTTGGGAAAGGGTGTTTGCTATGCTCAGTGTGTTCTCTTGGCAAAACTCTGTTAGTCTTCGCCCTGCTACATTTTGTACTCCCAAGGCCAAACTTGCTTGTTACTCCAGGTATCGCTTGACTTCCTACTTTTGCATTCCAGTCTCTTGTGATGAAAAGGACCTCTTTTTTTTGGTGTTAGTTCTAGAAGGTCTTGTAAGTCTGCATAAAACCATTTAACTTCAGCTTCTTTGGCATCAGTGGTTGGGGCATAGACTTGGATTACTGTGATATTGAATGGTTTGTTTTGGAAACGAACAGATTATTCTGTCATTTTTGAGATTGCACCCAAGTACTGTATTTTGTACTCTTGTTGACGGTGAGGCTACTCCATTTCTTCTATGGGATTCTTGCCCACAATAGTAGATACAGTGGTCGTCTAAATTAAGTTTGCCTATTCCCATCCAGTTTAGTTCACAGATTCCTAAAATGTCAGTATTCATTCTTGCTGTCTCCTGCTTGACCACATCCAGTTTATCTTGATTCATGGATCTAACAGTCCAGATTCCTGTGCAGTATTGTTCTTTAGAGCATCGAACTTCACTTTTACCACCAGTCACATCCACATCTTATACATAGCAGTGCCCCAGTCTCTGAGTTCATCCCACTCACTCTTCCCTCCTTGGTAACCATACGTTTGTTCTCTACTCTGTGACTCTGTTTCTGCTTTACAAGTAAATTAATCTGTACCATTTTTCTAGATTCCACATATAAGCAATATTATATGATATTTGTTTTTCTCTTTCTAACCTACTTCACTCTGTATGACAGTCCCTGGGTCCATTCACATCTCTGCAAATGGCACTGTTTATTCCTCTTTATGACTAATATTCCATTGTATAGATATGTTCCACATCTTTATCCATTCCTCTGTCAGTCGACATTTAGGTTGCTTCCATGTCCTAGCTATTGTAAATAGTGTTGCAGTTCAGTTCAGTTCAGTCAGTCGTGTCCAACTCTTTGCGACCCCATGAACCGCAGTACACCAGGCCTCCCTGTCCATCACCAACTCCCGGAGTTCACTCAGACTCATATCCATCGAGTCGGTAATGCCATCCAGCCATCTCATCCTCTGTCATCCTCTTCTCCTCCTGCCCCCAATCCTTCCCAGCATCAGAGTCTTTTCCAATGAGTCAACTCTTCGCATGAGGTGGCCAAAGTACTGGAGTTTCAGCTTAAGCATCATTCCTTCCAAAGAACATCCAGGACTGATCTCCTTTAGGATGGACTGGTTGGATCTCCTTGCAGTCCAAGGGACTCTCAAGAGTCTTCTCCCAACACCACAGTTCAAAAGCATCAATTCTTCGGTGCTCAGCTTTCTTCACAGTCCAACGCTCACATCCATACATGACCACAGGAAAAACCATAGTTTTGACTAGACAGACCTTTGTTGGCAATAGTGCTGCAATGAACATCAAATGTATGCATCCTTTCGAATTCTGGTTTCTCTGGATATATCCTAGGAGTGAAATTGCTGGATCATGTGGTAGCTCTATTTTTAGTTTGTTAAGGAACCTCCGTACTGTTCTCTATAATGGCTGAACCAATTTACATTCCCACCAGCAGTGTAGGAAGGGTCCTTTTTTCCCCACACCTTCTCTAGCATTTATTGTTTGTAAATCTTTTGATGATGGCCATTCTAACCAATGATACCTCATTGTAGTTTTGATTTGCATTTCTCTAATAATTGGTGATTTTGAGCATCTTTTCATGTGTTTGTTGGACATCTGTATGTTTTCTTTGGAGAAATGTCTATTTAGGTTTTTCTCATTTTTGATTGTGTTGCTTTTTTTTTTTTTTTTGGTATTGAGCTGCATGAGCTGTTTGTATATTTATTGTTGTTTAGTCGCTAAGTCATGTCCAACTCTTTTGCAATCCCATGGGCTGCAGCCTGCCAGGCTTCTCTCTCCATGGGATTTTCTAAGCAAGAATACTGGAGTGGGTTGTCATTTCCTTCTCCTGGGGATCTTCCCAATGCAAGGATCGAACCCATGTTTCCTGCATTGCAGTTGGACTCTTTACCTTTGAGCCACCAGGGAAGCCCGTTTGTATATTAGGTGGTTTTTAAAGCTGTGAGGTTGATACAGTCATCAAGGGAATGAGCATAGATAGGCAAAAGAAGAGCTCCAAGGTTGGAGAAAATAGGAGGAACTTGAGCAACCAGTGAGGTAGAAAATTAAATGAAGAAAGTTTATTAACAAAGACTAAGGATTTTCCACTCGAGTTAAGGAATGGATGATATTGATGATTTATATAAGAAGATACTGAGGGAGATACTCTGAGTGAGTGAGTTTAAGAGAGAATAGGAGGGTATGGGAAGATTGTGAAGACTTTTCTTACAAAGGGAAAAGAGAAATGGGACCATAGCTAGTGAAAGAGTTGGGGTCATGAGATTTTTTTAATGATGAAAAGGTAAGGGCATATGATGAAAGAATGAACCATTATGGTGTAAAACGTTAGTGATTTCAGGGGAGATAGAAGAATTGCTGGAGCAGTGTCTGACCAGGCCAGAGGGAAAGGGGTTTGGCACACAAGTGGAAGGACTGGCTCCCGGTAGGAGCATAGAGACTTTTCTTTCATAGTAAGTGGTAGGGCAGAGCATGTGGAGTAGCAGTGCTGATGGGCAGGTCGATATGATGTTGGGAGTCTGTGCATGTTGTCTTCCAGTTGCCTCATTGTTTCCCAGTGAAGACAAACTGAAGGTTATCAGCTAAGATACTGTGGGGTTTTGGGGTTTTGGCGTTTTAAGGAGAAAGGTAAAGATGTTAAAGGTTGTTAGGAGTGTGTGAGAGTGAATAGACTAGGAATACTGAATTAATAGTATCAGGTTATTTCCCTGAAGACAGAAATGGCAACCCACTCTAGTACTCTTGCCTGGAGAATCCCATGGACAGAGGAGCCTTCCAGGCTGCAGTCCATGCGATCGCACAGGCGGAGACGACTGTGCGACTATGTTCAATTCAGTTCATTAGGTTATTTTACTTAGTATTTTACTTGCTGTTGTCCAGACAGCATTGTGGGCCTCCTAACTTGTCCTCAGATCAAAGTTCAATGTAACTTGCCAAGGCAATTTAATAATTGATATGAGTCATTCTCATTTTGACTCATAAACATAGAATCATTGGGAAATAGAACATGAATTATTACTTCTTCATGCAGTATCTGCCATTATCCTGCTATGAAAGCTAAATTTGGAGAGATCTGGTAAATAATTTTCTTTTTAAAAGTAATTATTTATTGAAAAAATTTTGAATATTGTTTTTTCTTTGTGGAATAGTATCCCAGCTATTGCAGTCTAATTTTTATACTGTACTGTGAAGCAATTGCTATCCTGTGACTTTATTTTAAGAACCCTCCAAATGTGACCTGTCTTTATCTTTTCTTGTGCTTTTCCTGCTGCTTGAAATATAGATTCCCTCTCCTAAACCCATCCCCCAAACCTTTCAAACTTAGTTCACTTATTGTTGGAAGCCTTCCTTATCCTCTTTCCAAGGCCTAGTTAGGTGCATCTACTTTGTGCTTTTGTAGCATCCTGAAGTATATCTATATCATTTTACTTACTGTATTGTGTTACTGGGTTTTGTCATTATGTGTCTACTCCCTCTAGACCAGCACTGTTCAGTCAAGATAGCTGTCATGATCGAAATGTTCCCTGATGTCCAATATGTCCACATGCGGCTATTGTGTACTCAGAATATGTATAGTAGGACCAAGTACTGGCTTTTAAATTTTCATTTAATTTAAATTCAAATAGTCAACATTTGGCTGTGGCTACCTTGGTTGGTTCTGCTGCTGCTGCTGCTACTAAGTCACTGCAGTCATGACCCCATAGATGGCAGCCCACCAGGCTCCGCCGTCCCTGGGATTCTCCAGGCAAGAACACTGGAGTGGGTTGCCATTGCCTTCTCCATGGTCAGTTCTAGACCTTTTAAAAGTCAAAGTTCACTTATTTACAAGATAGATTCACAGAGATAGAAAACAAACTTCTGGTTACCAAAGGGAAAAAGAGAGAGCAGGGGAGGGAAGAATGGAGGGATAAATTAGGAGTTTCGGATTAATAGATATACATTGCTGCTGCTGCTAAGTCACTTCAGTCATGTCCGACTCTGTGTGACCCCAGAGACGGCAGCCCACCAGGCTCCCCCGTCCCTGGGATGCTCCAGGCAAGAACACTGGAGTGGGTTGCTATTTCCTTCTCCAGTGCATGAAAGTGAAGAGTGAAAGTGAAGTCGCTCAGTCGTGCCCAACTCTTAGCGACCCCATGGCATTCAGCCTACCAGGCTCCTCTGTCCATGGGATTTTCCAGGCAAGAGTGCTGGAGTAGGGTGCCATTGCCTTCTCCAAGATACACATTATTGTATATGAAATAGATAAGCAAGGACCTGCTACAGCACAGGGAACCATATTCAATATTTTAATAACCCATAATGGAAAATAATCTGGAGAAGTATATATGTATGTCTACGTAACTGAATCACTTTGTTGTAGCCTTGAAAGTAACACAGCTGTACTTCAATAAAATAGTCAAGGCTCGTGTGGACCTTATTAGCCTCTTATTATAGGCTAATAAGGTCTTGATGGAAGTTAATGTTTAACCTAGGCAAATAGAAGGCAATGGCACCCCACTGCAGTACTCTTGCCTGGAAAATCCCATGGACAGAGGAGCCTGGTAGGCTGCATGCCATGGGGTCGCTAAGAGTCGGGCACGACTGAGCGACTTCCTTTTCACTTTTCACTTTCATGCATTGGAGAAGGAAATGGCAACCCACTCCAGTGTTCTTGCCTAAAGAATCCCAGGGACAGAGGAGCCTAGTGGGCTGCTGTCTATGGGGTCACACAGAGTTGAACACGACTGAAGTGACTTAGCAGCAGCAGCAGGCAAGTAGAAAGAAGGAAAAGGGCTGTAATAGGCAGTGGGAATAGAATTTGAAAAAAATTGGAGTTGGAAATTCATAAGGTAGTTTTTTTAAAGAACAGAATAGTCTGTAGTTAAGTGAATTGTGTGAAGTAAAATGTGGCTAAATTAGATGCTGCTGGATTGTGGAAAATAATGATAGACTGAAAAAAAATTTTAACTTTATATTATATGCAGTGGGATGAAACTGGAGATTTAAAATAAAAAATTGTAAGTTATATTCCAAGGTGATTGAATTGGTGAGTGTTTGTAGGGTAGAATCAAGATGGAAAGAGGTCAAACAAAAAATGTTTATAGAAAGACTTGGTAGTCAGGTGTCACACTAGGCCACAGTTGGAGGTTGGATTCTTTGAAAGCAGATACTGAGACATTTTTTGCAGTGCAAGATTTTATTAGGAATCAATAACCTGCAAGAGGAAGAGGCTCTGTGTGGGACTGAGCAGAGAAAAAAGTTCTCTTATCAAAGTATTGTGATGTAGGCCTCAGAAAACCTTTACCTATCAGCATGGAGCTCTGGAGTGAGAGATTGCCTATCAGACAGACCCATATTAAGCCAAGATGGCTGGGCCTTTGTTTGGTCTCTAATCCGGGCAGCAGTTAAGGTGGACCTTCGAGGATGGGACATTTGGAGGCTGTCTGCTGACTATACTCACAGCTGGGCAGCAGTTCCTTCCATGAAGAAAAGCTTGGTGTTGCATCCCTGTGTCTTCTGCAGCCAGAGGGTCTGTCTGTGGGCAGTCCTTCCCTAGAGGAAACCTTCTGAATACTTGAAGGTGTTTTGCTTTTTAGCAAGGTGAGGGAACAGGGCACACTTACTAGCATTCAGTGAGCAAGGACCAGGGAAGTCAGCCTTCCCACAGTGTTCAGGACAGTCTGCAATTTTCAAATTCTTCAGATAATCACATGATTTATGAGTTGCTAGATTTTGAGGTAGGGGGAAAAAAGTGATTGTTATGATCAGAGCTTAGAAACTAACTTTGTTTTACGTATGAGTTATTATTTTCATAGAGTACACTAGAAGTTTCAGGAATTTATCACATAAATTGGAGAAATATCAAAAGTTTTCAATCAGACCTTTATCAAGAGTTCTCTACCACTTGGGAAAATCACATAAATTATGGCAGTGCCACTTGTATAGTATTGATGACTCAGATACTCTTCTCCTCAGTCCGCAGTTGTAACCACCACAGTCAGAGTGATTCTGCATATAGATGCAAGCACCTGATGGCCTTATTATGTTGTTTATTACAGTAATTGCTTTCACATTTTGAAATCAATACTTTTTTATAACTTAATTTCTTTCATCTGATTGAAAGTACAATTAGGGTATTATATTGACTTTTTAAATTGTGCTTATATAGGTTATCTTTAAATTTCAAGAAGTAGTACAAAATAGTTGTCATAAAGAGGGGAAATAGATTTGTTATCAGTAATGGTAGATTAGGTTATTCAGATAAACTTTTGATGAAGACAACTAAAAATCTTTGAAACGTTATTTTAAAAAATCTTAATGAATGAAGAGCCGAAAAGATAATGGAGTGTTGTGTGTGTGTGCACAGTCACTCAGTCATGTCTGACTCTGTGTAACCCTGTGGACTGTAGCCCACCTGGCTCCTCTGTCCATGGAATTTTCCAGGCAGGAATACTGGAGCAGCTTCCCATTTTCTACTCCAGGGGATCTTCCCAACCCAGGGATCAAACCCGCGTCTCCTGCATTGGCAAGCAGATTCTTTACCACTGTGCCACCTGGAAGCTCAGTAGAGACTTGGCAGACCAAAAGCAAAAACCCAAAGAAAAAAGAAGGTGATGAAGTAGCTTTTGCCCTAGGGGCAGTTGCCAGTCTGTTTGAAGTTGGGCTTCGGTTTTGGTGGACGTCATGGGGGTGAAGAGGACAGAAGTTGAGACCTAGAGTTCATCCACGCTCAGAGTCAAAAAGGAGAGCGACTCCATTGAGAATGGTACTCCAGTAATTTCATCATTAGATTAAAGGTGAAAGAGAACTGTCTGCCTATTCCAATATCAAGGGAATTGTAGGGTTGATTGGAGCAGGGCAAGAAAAAGGAAATGAATTAAACTGTTCAAGTCTTGACCATAGTTTTAGCCCTCACACTGATTGACGGTTACATTTGTCCTGCTGGGGTGATCCAGGTCCCCTTTTATCATGGCTCTTGTTTCCGACTGATAGTGCTCCCAAGGTCTGGCAGAAGGAAAGGCAAATCATCTGTAGGACAGAGTCTTCTTCACTCTGAGGGAATTGCCAACAGCAGTTTTTCAAGGACAGAGAGCAGTACATTGTCATAAGTAACCAGGCATATTTGAAAAAAACTAGGCAAAATTACATGATGTATGTATGTATGTATGTATTAGGTTGGTGCAAAAGTAATTGCGGTTTTTGCACTATTGAAAATTGCCGTTTGATACTGGAATACATTCCAAATAAATGTGGTTAAGTTATATATCATTTTAATGTTCATTTTTCACTTTATGTTTTTTTGCTAATGACTTATTACTTTGCTGTTTATTTAATTTTTTTTTTGACTATAGAAATGATGTTAGACAAAAAGCAAATTCAAGCAGTTTTTTTATTTGAGTTCAAAATAGCTTGAAAACAGCAGAAACAGTTTGCAACATCAACAATGCATTTGACCCAGGAACTGCCAACAAAGGTACAGTGCAGTGGTCATTCAAGAAATTTTGCAAAGGAGATGAGAGCCTTGCAGATGAGGAGCATAGTGGCCAGCCATCAGAAGTTGACAACGACCAACTGAGAGCCATCACTGAAGCCGATCCTCTTACAACTACGCGAGAAGTTGCCAAAGAACTCAGTGTTGACCATTGTGTGATAGTTCAGCATTTGAAGCAAATTAGAAAGGTGAGAAAGCTCAATAAGTGGGTGCCTCATGAGCTGACCACAAATTAAAAAGAATCATCGAAGTGTCACCTTCTATTATTGTATCCAGGAACAATGCACCATTTCTTGACTGGATTGTGACTTGCAATGAAAACTGGATTTTATATGACAACTGGTGATGACCAGTTCAGTGATTAGACTGAGAAGAAGCTCCAAAGCACTTCCCTCCCAAAGCCAAACTTGCACCAGAAAAAGGTCATGGTTATTGTTTGGTGGTCTGCTTCTGGTCTGATCCACTACGGCTTTCTGAATCCTGGCGAAACCGTTACATCTGAGAAGTATACTAAGTGATTCAGTGAGACGTACCGAAAACCGCAATGCCTGCAGCTGCCATTAAGTTGACAGAAAGGGCCCGATTCTTCTCAACAATACTCGAACGCATATCACACAACCAGCGCGTCAGAAGTTGAACAAACTGGGCTACAAAGTTTGCCTCATCTGCCATATTCACCTGAGCTCTCGCCAACAGACTACTGCTTCAAGCATCTCGACAGCTTTTTGCAGGGAAACCACTTCCACAATCAGCAAGAGGCAGAAAATGCTTTTGAAGAGTTCATTGAATCCCAAAGCACAAATTTTTATGCTACAGGAATAAACAAACTTATTTCTCATTGGTAAAAAATGTGTTGACTGTAACGGTTCCTACTTTGATTAATAAAGATGTGTTTGAGCCTAGTTATAATGATTTAAGATTCGCAGTCCGAAACTGTGAGTACTTTTTTACTAACCTAATAGAATTCAAGTAATATAGTTAAGATTTGTGTAGTTTTAAAAATTGAGATATAATTGACACATAAGTGGTTTTTCTTTATATACATATGCCTCAAAGTAAGTTTTTTATGAAGAAAGATAGTAGTAACGTGCATGGAAACGGCACTGTGAATAATAGTGAAGAGCATAAATGGATCCACAAAATTCTTAGATGTTGCAAATATCACTGAAGTTAAAACAGTTGTTTTTTATGTTTAAAGAATTAAAGACATTTGAAGAGAAGCAGGAAACAAGACGTTGTATAAAGTGACACTGTTGTTGTTCAGTCACTAAGTTGTGTCTGACTGCAACCTCATTGACTGCAACACTCCAGGCTTCCCTGTCCTTCACTATCTCTCGGATAGTGAAGCTCATATCCATAGACTTGGAGATGCTATTTAATCATCTCATCCTCTTCTGCCCACTTCTCCTTTTGTCTTCAGTCTTTGCCAGCATCATGGTCCTTTCCAGTGAGTGTTCTCTTCACATCAGGTGGCCAAAGTAGTGGTTCAGCTTCAGCAACAGTCCTTCCAGTGAATATTCAGGGCTTATTTTCTTTAGGATTGACTGGTTTGATCTCCTTGCAGTCCAAGGGACTATCAAGGATCTTCTCCAACACAGTTTGAAAGTGTTAGTTCTTTGGCCCTCAGCCTTCTCTATGGTTCAGCCCTCACATGCATGCGTGACTACTGGAAAAACCATGGCTTTAACTATATGGACCTTTGTCAGCAAAGTGACGTCTCTGCTTTTTAACATGCTATCTAGGTTTGCCATAGCTTTCTTCCCAAGGAGCAAGCATTTTTAAGTTTCATAGCTGCAGTCACTGTCAACAGTGATCCCTTGAATCTGTTTGTCACCTCCACTGTATAATGGTAAGGGATTGATTTAGATCATACCTGAATGGCTTAGGACTTCCCTGGTGGCTCAGACCATAAAAGAATCCACCTGCAATGTAGGAGACGAAGGTTCTATTCCTGGGTCAGAAAGATCCTCTGGAGAAGGGAATGGCAACCCACCCTGGTATTCTTGCATGCACAGAGGAGCCTAGCAGGCTACAATCCATGGGGTCGCGAAGAGTCGGATACAACTGAGTGACTGACACCGAATGGCCTAGTGGTTTTACCTGTTTTCTTCAATTTAAGCGTGAATTTTGTAAAGAGAACTCATGATCTGAGCCACAGACAGTTCCAGGTCATGTAAAAACAACTCTAACTTTATGGAGTTTCTCCATCTTTGGCTGCAAAGAATATAATCAGTCTGATTTTGGTGTTGACCATCTGGTGATGTCCATGTGTAGAGTTGTCTCTTGGGTCGTTGGTAAATAGCGCTTGCTATGACCGGTGTGTTCTCTTGACAAAACTCTGTTAGCCTTTGCCCTGCTCCATTTTGTACTCCAAGGCTAAACTTGCCTGTTATTCCAGGTATCTCTTGACTTCCTACTTTTGCCTTCCAATCCTCTATGATGAAAAGAATGTCTTTTTTTTTTTTTCTTGGTGTTAGTTCTGGAAGGTCTTATAGGTCTACATAGAACCATACAACTTCAGCTTTTTAGCATTGGTGGTTGGGGCATAGAATTGCATTACTGTGATGTTGAATGGTTTGCCTTAGAAATGAACGGAGCTCATTCTTTCTTTTTTGAGATGGCACCCAAGGACTGCATTTCAGACTCTTTTGTTGACTATGAGGGCTACTCCATTTCTTCTAAGGGATTCTTGCCCACAGTAATAGATACAGTGGTCATCCAAATTAATATGCCCATTCCCATCCATCTTAGTTCACGGATTCCTAAGATGTTGATATTCACTCTTGCTGTCTCCTGCTTGAACACCTCTCATTAACCTTGATTCATGGACCTGGCAGCCCAGGTTCCTATTCATTCACCACCAGACACATCCACAACTGAGTGTCGTTTCCACTTTGGCCTGGCTGCTTCATTTTTTCTGACGCTATTAGTAAATACTCTCCGTTCTTTCCCAATAGCATATGGACACCTTCCAACCTAGGGGGCTCATCTTCCAACTTCATCTCTTTTTGTCTTTTCATACTGTCCACATAAGAATGGGCTGTTTCATACTGTTTTCCAGGCAAGAATCCTAGAGTAGGTCCCATTCCCTTCTCCAGAGGACCATGTTTTGTCAGAAATCTTCACAGTGACCCATCCATTTTGGGTGGCCTTGTACACCATGGCTCATAGCTTCATTGAATTGCACAACCTTTGCCACAGTAAGGTTGTGATCCATGAAGTGGAAAAAGTGACATACTTGAAAAAACCAAAGAGAAATTTCAAAAACAAAACTATGTCGAATACCCCTAAGGGGAAAATTTGTCAAATTATACCTAGCTGAAGAAAGAATTAGTTACCCAGATGGTAAGGCATAAGAAACTCCAGAATGCACCACTGAGAGTCAAAGACATGGAAAATACTGAAGGGAGGTAAAGTAATGTGAAAAATAGAGTGAGATCTAACATAATTAACCAGAGCTCCAGAAAGAGAAGAAAAAGAGATTGATACCAAGGTAATGTTTGAAAAGATATTTCTGGCTGACAGATTTCTAGTATTGATGAGAAACCAGCAATAGATTTAAGAAGCTCTGTGAATTTTTAACAGTATAAGTAAAAAGACATCTGTACCCAGACAAATCATATAGTGAAATGGCATAAACTTGAATACAAAGAGAAAAATCTTAAAAGCAGCCCAAGGAAGATTTCTTTCAAAGTAGCAGCCATAGACCAATAGCTGAGTTCTCAATAGGAAAACATATATTCACAAAATAACTGGAGATTTATATTTATAAATTCTATACTTAAGTATCACTTAAGGATGAGGGTAAATAAACATCTTGGTGAAGAAAGTCCATCAGCCCTTTGTAAAGAAAATTGAAGGATGTGTTATACTTTAGACAGAAAGTTTACATATAAAGATCTGAGGTGCAAGATGGGATAAAGAGTAAAGAGTGACAAATATGTGTACATGTTGAATTAAACATTGACTATATAAAATATTAGTAAGACCTTAATTAAAATATATGATAAATAAAGGACATGTTCTAAGATAGTATTTTCTGGGGGAAGGTAAAGTGTGTTAATTGATTTGACTTTGATAATTCCATGTTTTAATTTCTAGGCTAAATATAACTCTAAAAACTAGACTTATAACTTCTAGGAGAGGGGAAGCATGGAATAAAAAAGAAAAAAATTATCCCAAAGAAAACCAGAAAGGATGCAAAATAACAAAGATCAGGAAGGACAAACAACATGAATTAGGGTGATTACATTAAGTACTAAATGAAATAAATGGTTCACTTAAAAGGCAAAGATTGTTAGACCAGAATTTTTAAAACATGGTGTTATGGAGTTTATCTGGGACTTATGTAAAAGTTGTAAGATAAATCATGCAGATTTAACAGTGTGAACATGGTGCAATTATATTAATATCAAAGTAGACATTAATTTAGAAAGATTTATTGGTTATCGGGGGACTCCCTTCAAAATATAGAGTGAACGATTCACTAGGAAGACAATGACTTTAATCATATAGGATAGCCTGAAATGTAGCTTCAAAATACATATAACAAAAATTTACAACACTACAAGAAGTAGAATAATTTACAGTCTTAATGGGATATTTTAAATATTTCACTCAGTAATTGATAAAAGCAACAGGCACGTTACGCAGGATTTAAAATATTTGAACAGCATAATGAGCAAACTTAACCCAGATGATTTATAGAACCTGTTGTACCCAGTTGAAGAAGACTACACATCATTTTCAGGCACATAAGGATATTGGGAAATTGACTGTATAAAACAAGTTTCAACAGATTTCAGAAGATTGAAATAAAAAGAGCATCTTTTCTTTCCATAACACATTTTTATTAAAATTTGTCAGTAAGATAATTTTAAAAGCTTCATATGTTTATAAAGTGTGTAACAACTATGAATTAATCCATGTATTAAGAAAGAAATCACAATGGAAATTAGAAAGTACCTTGAGCTGGATGAGTACATAATTTTGATGTCAAGTTGTGGAATTTGATCAATCAGGTTGTTAAAAGTGAGATAAGGAGATGTTATGTCCCTCACATGTAAAGGATCTTGACAGAAAAATAGAAATTACCCAGCACCAGGCTATGGAATATTCTTTATTGGAGAAAAAAAAAATTGAATCATCAAATCTCTCAATCAGATCTCTAGATCTAGCTCGCTTATGGGAAATATGGGAACAAGGCAAGTGATCCCATGAGAAAACAAATCAACCAAATCAAACCAGAAAGTGGGACTTTCTACAGTATACCTGACTTTTTCCCCTGACAAATCAGTGTCACTGTAAAGGAAAGAAGAATAGGAAAAGGAAAGGATAGGTGTATTATTAGAATAAAAGTTTTGATTAATGTAACAGTCACTCCCCTCAGTGGAAACAAAATTAAAAAGTTATAGAATGCAACTAAAATAGTACATGGAGAAAAATTCAGTCTTAAATGTGTTTGCTGAAATACAAGAAGTCTCATTAATTGTTAAATTTGATGTCCGTTTATAAGAACATCTTAATTTTGATGAAACCTGGAAAATAAAGAAGGAAGCAAATAATAAGAGAGTCATACAGTGGAGAGCAAAGGCAAAATTTATTTATTAGAAAGAGAAACGGATAAATCTTGAATGATAGTGATCAAAAAAAATGTCATAAAATAACCAAGAGCAAGGAGCGAAAAAAAAGTAGGGGAGAGTGGGGGAGAAGATGGCATTACATATCCTGAAGACTTTAAAAGATCGAAGACAAAATTATGAATGGTTTTAAGCCAGTTAATTGGAAAACGTCACAGAAATGGACAAATTCCTAGAAAAATAACACCAAAGCTGACTCTAGAATATTCAGAAAACTTGAAAGGAGTATTACAGCTTAAAACCAGTAGTCAGAGCTTTCCCACGAAGAAAACTAACAGTTCATTCAAGGAACAGTATTTCTATCTTGTATATGTTCTTCCAGAGAACAGTGAGAGAGAAAATGTTCTCAACGTCTTTTGAAGTTAGCATAACTTTGATCCCAAAATGAGACAAGAAGACAATGTAAAAGAAAATTAACAGGTTACTTTCTTATATGAATAAAGATGTAAAATTTCTAAATAAGATATTAAGATATTTATCTAAAGATGAGAGTGCATTATAATCAAGTTAGATTTATCCTAGAAATGTAAGATTTAATACCAGAAAAATAAATTTATTTGTAATACCATCTTAACAGCTTAGAGACGAAACATATGATCTGCTGAATAGTTACAAACAGTGCTTGATAAAATTGAGCCTTCATTCATCATAAAACCTGAAACAAAACTCATGTGCTAAGGTTATCTACTATAAAAAAATAAAGTTTCGTAATGTTGGAATATTGAAAAGTTTCCCTCTGAGATTGGGAGAGATACAGTGTCCAATATAATTACTTTTTGTCAGCATTATACCAAAAGTTGTGACCTTCACTAAAGCAAGAAAAAGAAATTTAAAAAACTTGAATTGGAAAGGAAGAAATAAAACTATCACTGTTCACATAGACAGGAGTGTGTATTTATAAAAATCTAAAGGTATCTACATTGTTAAAAAACAGTAAGGGTTTAACAAGATTGCTGATTAGGAAAATGAAAGATCACTTTATTACTATATTCTAGTAAATAAGGAAAATCTAAAACTGTAATTTCACAATAGAACAAAAAATGTGTACCCAGAAATAAGTCTAAAAAACAGTCTAAGACTTCTAGGATCCTTGTTGAAATGAATTTTAGAAGACCTAGTAATTGAAGCAAAATACCATATTCATGGATTGATAAAATATTTTATCACCATTATTGTTATACCCCCGATTTTTCATCATGCCCAACAAAAACTTATTAAAAAAAAATTCCTTCTTTCTCTCTTGTCCCACCTTGGTAACCTCTATTCTACTTTGTCTTTATGGGTTTGCCTATTCTAGGTACCTCATATAAGTGAAATCATACATTATTTGTTCTTCAGCACATGAAATGTTAGTGTCTGTCTTATTTCACTAAGCTTAATGTTTTCAGAGTCCATCTTAGTGATGACATATGTCATACTAACCACCAAACTGTTTTCCCACTGGCGTTCCATTTACGTTTTCACCAGCAGTGGATGAGGATTCCAATTTTTTCACATCCTGTAGCATAAGCTGGAATCAAGATTGCCTGGAGAAATACCAATAACCTCAGATACGCAGATGATACCACCCTTGTGGCAGAAAGTGAAGAAGAACTAAAGAGCCTCTTGATGAAACTGAAAGAGGAGAGTGAAAAAGTTGGCTCAAAGCTCAACATTCAGAAAACTAAGATCATGGCATCTGGTCCCATCAATTCATGGGAAATAGATGGGGAAATAGTGGAAACAGTGCCTGACTTTATTTTTCTGGGCTCCAAAATCACTGCAGATGGTGATTGCAGCCATGAAATTAAAAGATGCTTACTCCTTGGAAGGAAAGTTATGACCAACCTAGACAGCATATTACAAAGCAAAGATATTACTTTGTCAACAAAGGTCCTTCTAGTCAAGGCTATGGTTTTTCCAGTGATCATGTATGGATGTGAGAGTTGGACTATAAAGAAAGCTGAGTGCCAAAGAATTGATGCTTTTGAACTGTGGTGTTGGAGAAGACTCTTGAGAGTCCCTTGGACTGCGAGGAGATCCAACCAGTCCATCCTAAAGGAAATCAGTCCTGAATATTCATTGGAAGGACTGATGTTGAAGCTGAAACTCCAATACTTTGGCAACCTGATGTGAAGAAATGACTCACTGGAAAAGACCCTGATGCTGGGAAAGATTGAGGGCAGGAGGAGAAGGGGATGACAGAGGATGAGATGGTTGGATGGCATCACAGACTCAGTGGACATGAGTTTGGGTGGTCTCTGAGAGTTGGTGATGGACAGGGAGGCCTGGCGTGCTGTGGTTCATGGGGTTGCAAAGAGTCAGACACGACTGAGTGGCTGAACTAAACTGAAGCATTGGTGGTTCAATGATAAATTCTTGCCTGCCAATTTGTCCACATCTTTACCAACATTTGCAATTAAAAAATTTTTAGCTGTCTTAGTGGACATGAATTGGTATCTCATTGTGAGGTTTTTTGTTTTTTGAAAACTGCATTTGTGGCATGTGGGGTCTTAGTTCCCCAACAAGGGATCAAACCCATGCCCCCTGCTGTGGAAGTGTGGATTCTTAACCGTTGGTCCGCCAGGGAAGTCCTTCATTGTGAGTTTTGTATTGGGTGATTTATTTTTAATGGCAGTTCCTCAAAAATCTAAACACAATTATAACACTACCCAGGAATTGAAAACAGAGACTTGAACAGATAGACTATACATCTATACTGTGTGTGTCTGTGTGTGTGTGTGTATTAGTATGCACGTGTGCTCACTCAGTGTGTGTGTGTGTGTGTGTGTATTAGTATGCACGTGTGCTCGCTCAGTCATGTCTGACTCTGTGAACCCCTGGACTGTGGCCTTCCAGTTTCCTCTGTCCATGGTATTCTCCTGGCAAGAATACTGCAGTGAGGTGCTGTTTCCTCCTCCAGGGCCTCTTCCCAACCCAGGGATCAAACCCATGTCTCCTGCACTGCAGGGGGATGCTTTGCTGCTGAGCCACCAGGGAAGCCCATATACTAGATGTCTGCTAATGTCTATTAATATTGATTGCAGGGTTATTTACAATAAGCAACAGGTGGAAACAACCCACATGTCTATCAACAGATAAATGAAATGTAGTACATACAATGAAATACTACTCCGTCATAAAAAGGAATGAGGTTCTGATACATGATATAACATGAGTAAACCTTGAAAGTGTTTTGGTAAGTGAATTTAGCCAGACATAGAAGACAAATACTGTAATTCTATTTATATGAAATATTTGGAATAGGCAAACTCATAGAGACAGAAAGTAGAATAGAGGTTATCAGGGGCTGGAAGATGAGGGAATGGGAGTTACTGATTAATATGAGTATTAGTTTAATGTCAGGTGGAACCTAGTCTTACTTCTCACCATAGTGCAGACTTTTTTTTTCTGTAACATTCCTGACAGATGTTCAGTTGAATACCCTTAATAGTAAGTCAGTTTGTTCCTTTGTCAAGTATCTTTACTACTAATAAAGATAAAATTGTAGAGCTCAAATTTACCTTCTCTAGGTTTAAACTTCATTCTTAGTTTAGTTCTCTGAGACAGCACAGAACAGTCTGTCTCTATTTCATACCCCAACTCTCACATTGTTCGACATGAACACACACACACACCCATTTAGACCTTTCTTTGACACTGTTTACTTGTTGTTTGCCTTCAAACGTATTCAGGTCATCCCATCCCATCCAAAAACAAAAATACTTTCCCTGACTCTATTACCCCTTGAGCTTTTTTATTCTGATCACTAAATGCCATTTCTTAGTAACTCACTCAAACCGTACTTCTTGAAAGTCAGTCTCCATTTCTGTTGCACAGCTGAGTCTGGTCTTTTGAAGGCCACTGGTGGTGGTGGTTTAGTTGCTAAGTTGTGTCCGACTCTTGCGATACTATTGACTGTGGCCTGCCAGGCTCCTCTGTCCATGGGATTCTCTAGGCAAGAATACTGGAATGGGTTGCCATTTCCTTCTTCAGGGGATCTTCCCAACGCAGGGATCGAACCCCAGTCTCCTGCATTGCAGACAGATTCTTTACTAACTTAGCTACAAGGGAAGCCCTTGAAGGCCACTATGTACCCTTAATAATCAAACTCCCCTGTGAACTAGTGTCAGTTCTCATTTCCAGTTATCTCTTGATTATTTTACCTTAATGTCTCACTGACATCACAGAGTGAGCAGGTCCAAAACTGCGTTAGATCTTTCCCTTTCAATCTTCTTCCCTTCTGGTAATATTTTCCACTTAGCATACCTTATGCTTGAAACTTCAGAGCATCTCTGATTTCACCTGTCTTATTTTTCTCGGCAGTCAGTGGAACCGTCATGATTAGGATTATTAGTGCTTTTATAAGTGACCTCAGAGAGCTAGCTTGTCCCTTTTTCCATGTGAGATTACAGCTAGAAAGCACCATCTGCAACCACAGAGTGGATCTTCACCAGACCCTGAATCTGTTGGCACCTTGATTGTGGACTTCTCAGCCTTTAAATCTGTGACATGTCTATTTGCAGGCCACTCAGTTCATGGTGTTTTTTAATAAGCAGTCCAGGCAGACTAAGACAACTGCTATTCCTATTAAGGCTTATGAGACTGTGACCTCCAGGTCAGTAAGGACTATCATTACAGAATTCCTGATGCCCTGTATATCATGTGACACTAGTATTAGGCCTTTATAAAGTATGTGTCCAAAGTATGAGTTACTTTTAGAATTAGATAATACATCTAAGAACCCCACGTATTATGTCCAGTACATAGAAGGTACTCAATAAGTGGTGGTTCTTTTCCTTATAGTTTATGCTTTACATTCATTGATTATGTTTATTCATTCTTTTGTTTAAAGTTTAAAAATATTGAGCTCCCTTGTGCTGGTTGCTGGGTGCTATGATAGAGAAATGAATGTCAGTCTCTGTCTTTAAGGGTCTTATAGTCTAGTTAGAAGCAGACACATCAAGAATTAAGGACAGTATACTATGTTTAAAATGTGGCCCAGGTGCCAGAGGAATCATAGCATAGGAGCATATAATTCAAAATGGTTGTAGGGGATAGAGGATGGAAAGATTTTTTAGAAAAGGGATACTTAAACTGAATTTTAGCTATTTAAGATGTGCAAGACTTCTATAAAGAAAGGTAATTAAACTTTATTTAGGGACAGAAAGCAACACCCAAATACATGGAGTTATATACCATATCCTGAGGATGGATTGAAAGACTGAATGGTGAAAATGTCACCTTTTCTCAAATTGATCAGTAATTTATTGAAATCTACACCTCTGTTGGTTTTTCTGTGGAACTTGACAGCTTGATTAATGGTTTCTTTTGAAGTAAAAAGAGGCAACAATTGCCAAGATATTCTTAAAGAACAGTAAGATGAGATGACTTCTGTAATACATTTTTTTTCAGTCAACAAATTTGAATGCCTGCTATATGTGAAGCACTGCTAGGCCCTGGTTATAAATTGGTGAATAAGACACATGGCTCCCACCAGAAGTCACATTCAGATTCACTTCTGGTGATATCTGGAGGTTTTAATAAACCACTTCCTAAAATGTCAGATGAGTGCCAAGAATACGAACAGACTTATCACTCTAATTTTTATTACATGATTTTTTTTCATATTAAAAATTTTTCCTCATTGTATATGTTTTTTGTTTATATTTTCTTTTGTGAATTTTTTTAAATGGTAGGAAGCCTAGAAGTAGACTGGTTTTTCTTTAAATAGATCTTTAAGAATGTCAGTTGTGTTACAGCCTTGTTAGAAAGGCAGGAGAGGGTTGGGATCTGCTGCTGAGTGATGTCCAGAGCAGTTAGCCTGACCTTGGGGAGCCAGGGAGAGTGACTTTGAGGGTTCCACAGGCATGGTTTTGAGGCCTAGGCAGTTGGGTGTCTGAGGTCTAGCCTTTGGGGTGTCTTGAGTGAATGAGTGACTGAAGTCGCTCAGTCGTGTCCAACTCTTTGCGACCCCGTGGACTGTAGCCTACCAGGCTCCTCTGTCCATGGGATTCTTCAGGCAAGAATACTGGAGTGGGTTGTCATTTCCTTCTCCAGGGGATCTTCCCGACCCAGGGATCAAACCCGGGTCTCCCGCATTGGAGGCAGACACTTTAACCTCTGAGCCACCAGGTGCCTATAATAAGAAAAGGGAAGATGAATAACAAAATAACAGATGATACTATGTAAATAGAGGTTTCTAAATGAGCTTTATATGCTTTTATGGGGGTAGGTGGGTGGACACATGCTTAATGGCAAATTAGTTGTTTATTGCATTAAATAAATGAAGTTCTACCCCACCTCTTTCTTACTATGAATAAAAATTAATTGCTAGTGGATTGAGTACTAAATACAGAAAGCTTTTCAAAAGAAGGGACATACTTTTATGAGCTCAAAGCAGGGAAGGATTTCTTGAGACTGAAAAACACCATAAAAATTGATGAATTTTTGACTGTGTTAAAAATGGAAACTTAATTATTGAGACTCCCTTAAGAGACTTAAAGTACAGGATCAAAGATGTTTGTAACACATGCAGTAGCTACCTGTTGCTGATAACAAGTGTTTGTCTCTCTGTTTCTGTGGATCAGGGATCTGAGAGCAACTTAGCTTAGTGGTTCTAGCTCAGGGTCTCTTGTGAGGCTGCAGTCAAGGTGTCAGCTGGG
This sequence comes from Bos grunniens, assembly GCF_055505025.1. Lineage (NCBI taxonomy): Eukaryota > Metazoa > Chordata > Mammalia > Artiodactyla > Bovidae > Bos > Bos grunniens. The sequence goes on from NC_141168.1 coordinate 16,051,599, forward strand.
CCTGCGATTATCTCAGTGAGTGCTGTACTGAAGAAGGACCTCGTTCTGTGCTGCCTCTTCGCATGTGGCAGCCTTAGAAGATCCAGTTTCAGATTCACTCACATGGGCCTCCTCCTAGGGCCCTCTCACAGCATGGCAGCTGGCTTTTCCTGGAATGAGAGATCCAGACCAGAGTGAGAGAGACTCCCTAAGGTGATAGCCACAGTCTTTTTTTGGGGGGGTGAAGGGTGGGGGGAAGTGGTGAGTCAAAGTCAGTCAGTTGTGTCCAATTCTTTGTGACCCCATGGGCTGTAGCCCACCAGGCTCCTCTTCCCATGGAATTCTCCAGGCAAGAATACTGGTGTGGGTTGCCATTCTCTCCTCCAGGGGATCTTCCTGACCCAGGGATCAAAGCCAGGTCTCCTGCATTGCAGGGAGACTTTACCATCTGAGCTGCTGAGGTCTTTTTTTCTAAAGTTGTTTTCCCTGTGCTCTCCTATATATCCTTGTAACTTATTTATTTTATACATAGTCATTTGTACCTCTTAATCCCCTACCTCTATTTTACCCCTTCCTCCTTTCCTTTTCCTACTGGTTCTCTAACTTCTGTGACTCTGTTTCTGCTTGGTTATATTTATCACTTGTTTTATTTCTTAGATTCCATATGTTAAGTATATTTGTCTTTTTCTGTCTAACTTACTTTACTAAGCATGATACCCTCCAAGTACATCCATGTTGTTGCAAATGGCAAAATTTCATTCTTTTTTATGGCTGAGTAGTATTCCGTTGTGTATCTATAGATATACCACATATTCTTTATCCATTCATCTGTTGATGCATACTTCGGTTGATTGTCTTCTTAAAACTTAATCTTAAAAGTGACATTCTATTACTTATGCCAGTCTATTCAATAGCAAGTCAGTAAGCCCAACCCGTACTCCAGGAGGTGAGGTTGTACAAGGGCATGAATATCAAGAGGTGACAGTCATTGGGGCCATTATAGATGTTACATCCACCATGTAATGAATGGACAACTGTTATGAAAAATATATCTAAGGAACTGTTCACTAAGACAACACCAAGTAGAAAAAGGACAAAAAAGTCTGAGAAGGCATTTGATGATAAAAGAAATTTAAATAACTAATTAACATAGTTAAAAGATCATTATCCTCATTAACAATTGAATAGAAACTGAAGCCACTAAAGACCATTTTATACAGAGTACACTAACAGAAATTAATACCTGACAGCATCAGACATTAGCAAGGATATGGAGCAATGGGAGTTCTTCCACCGCTGGTTCAGTTCCGTTCAGTTCAGTCGCAGAGTCGTGTCCAACCCTTTGCGACCCCATGAATCTCAGCACACCAGGCCTCCCTGCTGCTGCTGCTAAGTCGTGTCAGTCGTGTCCTACTCTGTGCGACCCCATAGATGGCAGCCCACCAGGATCCCCTGTCCCTGGGATTCTCCAGGCAAGAACACTGGAGTGGGTTGCCATTTCCTTCTCCAGTGCGTGAAAGTGAAAAGTGAAAGTGAAGTCACTCGGTGTCTGACTCCTAGCGACCCCATGGACTGCAGCACACCAGGCTCCTTGAGGACATCCATGGGATTTTCCAGGCAAGACTACTGGAGTGGGGTGCCATTGCCTTCTCCCCCAGGCCTCCCTGTCCATCACCAACTCCCGGAATTCACTCAAACTCACGTCCATCGAGTTGGTGATGCCATCTAGCCATTTCATCCTCTGTCGTCCCCTTCTTCTCCTGCCCCCAATCCCGCCCAGCATCAGAGTCTTTTCCAGTGAGTCAACTCTTCACATGAGGTGGCCAAAGTACTGGAGTTTCAGCTTTAGCATCATTCCTTCCAAAGAACACCCAGGACTGATCTCCTTTAGAATGGACTGGTTGGATCTCCTTGCAGTCCACAGGACTCTCAAGAGTCTTCTCCCAACCCCACAGTTCAAAAGCATCAATTCTTCTGCACTCAGCTTTCTTCACAGTCCAACTCTCACATCCATACATGACCACTGGAAAAACCATAGCCTTGACTAGACGGACCTTTGTTGGCAAAGGAATGTCTCTGCTTTTGAATATGCTATCTAGGTTGGTCATAACTTTCCTTCCAAGGAGTAAGCCTCTTTTAATTTCATGGCTGTAGTCACCATCTGCAGTGATTTTGGAGCCCAAAAAAATAAAGTCTGACACTGTTTCCCCATCTATTTCCCATGAAATGATGGGACCAGATGCCATGATCTTAGTTTTCTGAATGTTGAGCTTTAAGCCAACTTTTTCACTCTCCACTTTCACTTTCATCAAGAGGCTTTTTGGTTCCTCTTCACTTTCTGCCATAAGGGTGATGTCATCTGCATATCTGAGGTTATTGATATTTCTCCCGGCAATCTTGATTCCGGCTTGTGCTTCTTCCAGCCCATCGTTTCTCATGATGTACTCTGCATATAAGTTAAATAAGCAGGGTGACAATATACAGCCTTGACGTACTCCTTTTCCTATTTGGAACCAGTCTGTTGTTCCATGTCCAGTTCTAACTGTTGCTTCCTGACTTGCATATAGGTTTCTCAAGAGGCAGGTCAGGTGGTCTGGTATTCCCATCTCTTTCAGAATTTTCCACAGTTTATTGTGATCCACACAGTCAAAGGCTTTGGCATAGTCAATAAAGCAGAAATAGATGTTTTTCTGGAATTCTCCTGCTTTTTTGATGATGCAGCGAATATTGGCAATTTGATCTCTGGTTCCTCTGTCTTTTCTAAAACCAGCTTGACTGCTGGTAGGTGTGTGAATTGATGAACCACTTTGCAAAATAATAGTTTTCTACAACTGCTAAGCAGTTACCCTAGACCCATGGTTGTAAGATTTGAATGTGTATCAGAATCACTTGTAGGGGTGCAGTGCAGACAGATGTCTGGGCCCAGCCCCAGAGTTTTTGATTCAGTTGAAGTGGAATGGAGCCTGGTAATTTGTGTTATTGGCAAGTTCCCAGATGATGGGAACTTGGCCGAGGAATCGTACTTAGAGAACCAACCATTGTCCTAGAGAAATGTGTCAGTATATGGAGTAGGAAGCTTACTTATAGAAAAATGTTCATAGCAGCATTATTCCTATTAACCCCAAAGTATACGGACACAAAATTCAGGTGTCCATCAATAGTGGATTGCATAGATAAATCATTATATATTCATTTATGGAATAAAAATATTGTTCAGATAGAAAATCTGTCTCCTGCATTGATCTGTACAAATCTCCCAAACATATTTAGTCAAACATTAGAAAATCACAGAAAATTCTTTACATGATTCTATTCATAAAAAGTTTAAAAACAAATGGAATTAACTGTATTGTTCAGGAATGCAAATCAAGTTATCAAGTTCTATAAAAAGTACTACTGGGATTTTGATAGTGATTGTATTAAATTTATATATTAGTATAAGGACATAGATATTTACAAATTGAATTTTCTAGTTCATGAACATGGTCTTGATCCTCATTTATTTTAGTCCATTATTTCCTTAAATAAATATCTATAGTTTTCAATATAATGTTCTTTTTTTATACTTTGAGGAGTGTGGGATTAGTTTTATTCCCAAGAATCTTTTGTGCTATTGCAAATGGGATTAGGGAAAATTATTGTAGGGAACTGATTTTTTCTTTTGTACATTGATTTTTAAAAATCTGATTCCTAGAGAAGTCTTGTTCTCAAATTCATCAGTCTTGGATTTTTAAGTAACACTCATATGTGCAAATAATGATTGTTTTATTTTTTCCTTTCTCATGTGTAAGTCTCTGTTTTCACACACTGCTTAGGGTCTTGCGTACAATATTTGATAGTTGTAGTGATCTATATCACTGAATTTTTATTTTTCCTATCTTTAATGTGAACGCTATATGCTTGGTGATGCAGTTTCTGGTTTGAGAGATTTGTGTGTGTATGTTTAATCATACATGGATATTGAATTTTGTCAGATTTTTTTTACCTACATCTATTGAGGTGATTGTATGATTTTCTTCTTCTACTAATGTAATTTAATTCATTACATTTGCCATACAACTTTTTATTTAGTGCTATTACATCTGTGCTTACAAATGAGATTAGTCAATAACTTTCTTGTGCTGTTTTACCCAGTTTTGGTATCAGAATCTGTGTTGTTAGAAAGAGCTGATTAATTTTCTAAGATTTTTTTTATGGTCTTGAAGTTTTTATAACAGAGAAAATGTTTCTTGAAATAACTTAAAATGATTATGGTTTTATCGTTGCTTAGGATTCCCTGATTTAACTAACGTTTTCAATTAACCAACCATCAGACTTCAGGATTACAATTGTGATGATTTACTTTGTAGAGCTGGGATTACAGTTTCTCTTAGCACTCTACTTTTCTGGTCATCTAAACTCATAGCTGAATTATTAGGCAAAAATTTTTCAATCTTTCTCTTTTGGCATGGCCGTTTACTCTCTCAGAACCGTAAATTCTTCTGTGCTACAAAGCAGGGTTTTCTTAGGGTACTAAATTTTGATCAACAGTAGTTCAGATTCTCATTACTTCTTGCTGATAATTGTAGCGTATTTTTAATGAGAGTGGGCCTCTAGTAACTCTGACTTATTAGTTAACTTAAACATTGTTGCCAGAGTAAACAACCTAAAATATATGTCTAATCAGATCAAAAGACATTTGTAACAAAAACTGCATTTAAAAAAGTTACTGTATGATGGCTTAGAAAAGTCTCTGCAATCAGCTGTCAGTTAAATTATTTTAAAAATATATACATGCACACAAATTCTGAATTGTGATCATCTGCTGTGAGAGTTTAATGAGTACACAGTATAGATTGGGAGGAGCTAGTGAGGAAAGGCCTCTTGGAGAAAGTAAAATCTAAAACTCTGTTTTATCTGAACAAGTTGTGCTAGCTTGGAAAAGTTCTGAGCCGAGTTTTCCAGGAAGAAGGAATAGCAGTAAAGGTTTGCTGCTGGAACACCATTGTGGTTGAGTTTATTGAGTAAGGGATGGAGAGAATAGTGCCTAATGAGGCAGGAGATCGACAGGGGCAAAATCCTTTAGGATCTTGTATGCTTTGCTAAGAACTTCAGGTTTTATTATGAGTCCTTGAGGAGCCGGTAAAAGGTTTAAGCAAGAATGATTGTGATCAGATTTGTGTTTTAGAGATTTCACTCTGTGGAGAAAGGATATGAGAGGAATGGAAGTAGGGCAAAAGAAGTGGAGGAGCCAGTTAGGATGCCTTTGTAAGTAGTAGTTCAGGGAGAAAAGGTGGTAGTTTAAACTAGAGTAATGATAGTAAACAAGGTAACGCGTGGAATGATTGTCTCATAAAGCCATTAAAATAACCTATGAAGTATGAGCAGAAAAAGATTTGGAATAAACTTACCAAGTTCATCTAGTAGATGGTGTTACAGAATTGAAACCTGGGGTGTTAACCATTTGATCATGTTTTTAAAATAAAAGCCAAACTCCATTGAAGATTTTTCAGCCTACCTTTATTACCTTTATCACCAATGCTATATATATAGCCAGACCAAACTATGGCAATAGTTAATTTGAACATACCTGTACCTTGATGATTGTTTACTATGACTGCAGTACTCTAATCCCATATACTTAATAAAATTCAGACTATCCTTTGGGATCCAGGTCAAATATGAAGCCTTCCAAATTTGCCTCCTGACACACATTGTCCCTTTACCTTCTTTTAACCAGAGTAGTTTCTTTGTATTGTAATATGTTAATCCAGCAGATATTTATGTGATGACTATGTGCTGGGCACTGTGTGTACACATTGTGAACATATTTATATATAGGAATAGATATAGTCACTGTCACTATAGAACCTATAGCCCAGAGATAACACAGACTTTGAACAAAATCTGTGTACACATATTGTTGTTTAGTTGTGCAGTCATATCCGACTCTTTGTGACCCCATGGACTGCAGCACGCCAGGCTTCCCTGTCCTTCACTGTCTCCCAGAGTTTGCTCCAACTCATGTCCATGGAGTCAGTGATGCCATCCAACCATTGCATCCTCTGCCATCCCCTTCCCCTTCTGCCCTCTTTGCCAGCATCAGTAGAAGTTAGCTCTTATATCAGGTGGCCAAAGTATTGGAGATTCAGGTTCAGCATCAGTCCTTCCAATGAATATTCAGAGCTGATTTCCTTTAGAATTGACTGGTTTGATCTCCTTGCTGTCTAAGGTATTCTCAAAAGTCTTCTCCAGTACCACAGTTTGAAAGCATCAATTCTTTGGTGCTCAGCTTTCTTTGTGGTCCAGCTGTCACATCCGTACATGACTACTGGAAAAACCATAGCTTTGACTACACAGACCTTTGTTGGCAAAATGATGTCTCTGCTTTTTAATACGCTGTCTAGATTTGTCATAGCTTTTCTTCCAAGGAGCAAGTGTCTTTTAATTTCATGGCTCCAGTCACCATCTGCAGTGATTTTGGAGCCCAGGAAAATAGTCTTTCACTGTTTTCATTGTTTCCCCATCTGTTTGCCATGAAGTGATGGGACCGGATGCCATGATCTTGATTTTTTGAATGTTGAGTTTTAAGCCAGCCTTTTCACTCTCCTCTTTCAGCTTCTTCTAGAGGCTCTTTAGTTCCTCTTCACTTTCTGCCATTTCTACACACATATATTTGAATTAATAATTATAAATTTTGAAAAGTGATTATTAAGGAATAGTAAAGAGTGCCTGTGGGTTCTTGAGACCCTTAGGGGGTCCTTGAGTCAAAACTGTTTTATAATACTAAGACATTATTTGCATTTTCACTCTCATTTTCTTGTGAATATACAGTGATGTGGTGTGTCATAGTGCAGCAGATTGAATGCAGAAGATATGAAAATTCAGATGTCTTCTGTTAAGGTAGATACTAATTAGTATTATAAAAGAATGCCACTTTCCATCTCCACTGTTTTTTGTTGTTTTGGAAAGTGTAGTTATGTTTTTTCATAAAAACTAGATAATTTGTGTTAATGTGTTGTAATTTTTATGTGAATTAAGTATAAAAATTTCTTGGATATAATTTTAATATAGATGAATATTGATTACTATAACCTACATGAATAAAGGCTCTGTGGGCTCCTCAATAATTTTTAAGACTCTAAAGAGATCCTGAAACTGGGAAGGTTAAGAGTCTTCTGTAGTGAGAACCTGACTTATGTTCGTAGCTTCTGGAGAACTAAAAGATACCTTATGTTTCCTTTTAAATTCTTATGTTTTTTCTAAAAAGTAGAGTCTGGTTATCTCCCTATCTCAAAAGCCTGTAATTATTTGCACATAATGGGTATGTTTGTTAAATTCCATTGTTAAGGTCTATTGTAGATGGTACATTGTTCGAAGCCTTTGTTCAGATACTGTCATTTCTAATTGCTAAAGGAGATGTATCTGGATTCAGATCCCTCTTCTTATGAGTTTGAGCAAGTTACTTAACCTTGCTGAGCCTTACCACTCATCTGTAAGATGGAATACATATTATCTCACTCTGCTGTAGTGATTTAATGAGTTAATACATGTAACCTGGTTAGTAAGTGATAGTTACTATTTTATTGTGTGTTTTTACAAACACGCCTATTTCTGTGCCTGTTGTTATTTTACATACAGAGCATGTACATACTGGGCTTAGTTATGTTAGTAGGCAGAGAGGTCTGTGAATAAATAAGTATATAATTTTAAAAAATCACCATTTGAGTACATATAACAGTTTATCAGGAAGGTTGAAAACCAAAATAATGTATTTTGTGGTTATTCATCTTTATAGACAAGGGAACGGAAACAAAATGTGGGCTTGGAATAGTTTTAAGTAACTCCGTTATACTATAGGATAGGGACGGTGCTTCACATTTACTGAATCTTTGAACAGTATTAAAAAGCTGGAGATACTTAAAAACATACTTTGGAAATCTTGAAAAATAAGTACTGTAGATTAAAGGTTAAGCCCCAAAATATCGCACATGGCTAATGGAAAAAGTAACTAAAGGCACCATGGAAGAAAAACAGAATTGCCTTGAGAGAATAATATGAGATGTTACAGAGTGTGACTAAATATGATCCAGTAAAATAAGAGAACATAGGACATCCTACCTGTGGTGGAGTCTAAATTCAGTGGTTTAAATTGTAACTGTATTAAAGGTAGACTCCTTAAGATGACAGTGCAGAATGTTTGCCAAGGGGTGACCAGGAAATAGGAAGATCAAGTGACTGCTTTGCTTTTCATAGCAGAAAGCTGTAGGAAAATTATCCTTTATATTCTCTTTTGAAGCAGATAATTCAGTTGTGCTTAAAAATAAAAAAAGAGAAGTAATGTTTTTTCTTAAATAAGATAAAAACTGTAAGTTGGCTAAACTTCTAGGTTTGGACCTAGAACTTGGTTACGTTTTAAATAGAAAGGGTTGTAGACATTCTGTTCTTTGTACAGTGTGAAGTTTTCTGGGATGTGTGTGTGTATCCTATATATACACATACATATATTCATAGTATTTCTTACTTGAAGATTTTGTCAGTTTAAGGTTTACTTGATTTTTCATTGATTATTACTGTGTATTATCTCCATAGCTGTAGTCATTGAACTTGCAGTCCATTAGGTTGTGATCTCATTTGTATTTAAAGCAAATGAAAAGCTATCCTGCTAGTTACGTTTGCTATTGAAGTTGATCATGCAGTCAGTGCCAGTTGATTGATAAAGGTTGTTAATTGAAAATGGTTAAAATGGAAAATTATCTAAGGAAAGAAGGAGATACATATTTTAATTTAAAGCACATAAATATATTCATATGCCTATATTTTGATATAGGGTTTAAGTTTTTTGTTTGATTAATGGTGTTCTGAGCGGAGTTACATGTTTTTAATTCCGCAACCATATGGTAATGCATTATCCACAGTTGCCTGTTTTCTTTTTATTTTAATCATCCGTGCGTTCAGTGAACAAATTAGTGGAGATTCTAGGGGAGAGATGATGGTAGCTTGGACTAGCAGGGGAAGTAGTAAGAAGTAATCTGATCCAGGATGTATTTCAAACATGGAACCAAGATAATTTTCTCTTGTACTAATTTCCAAATGTATAACTTTTGGACCTGAAACTGAAAAAGAGAAACCACTGCTCAGAACTGAATATGTGTTCTGAAAGATCAAGTAAGATCTTTTTTCTTCACATCTAAAATCCACTTTTCCAGTGAGCTCCATTGGCTCTACCTTTGAAATACAGTAAGTCTTCAACATAGTAACCTTCTAGTAGCGAACTTTAAGATATGTGAATGTGCAATGTGTGAAAGTCCTATTGTTGACATCTTTACCATCTCCCAGCCCCTGCTTCCTCCTCCAGGCAGTAATTCTTGCCTGTTCACTTGCTACCAGCCTCTGTATGCCAGCTGTTGTACTGTACTCTGAGATTAAAAATGTTTATTTTTTGTGTTTTTTATGTATCATTCTGTGAAAAGTATTATAAGCCCATTACAGTACATCCTGTATAGCTGATTGTGTTACTTGGTTACATCGGCTAATTTTGTTGGAGTTATGAACACACTCTTGGAACGGAACTCGTTCATATGTAGGGGTTTTGTGTGCCTCTTAAACCAGGCAACTTCTCACTGTTTACTTTGCCACCATCTTAGTCCTCACTGCTGTCATCTCCCCAGTTATTGCAGTAATCTTCCAACTGATGTTGCCCCCTTATATTTTGTTCCGTACATACCAGTAGGAGTAATTATTTAAAATGTAATTTATATAATGTTACTCATTTGCTTAGAAAACTACACTTAAAACCCAAACTTTAAACTGTGGTTTCAAGGTTTATATAATCTGGCCCCTACCAGCTTCTATAGCTTCATCTTCTAGACTGTGATTCTCAAAATGTGGTCCAAGGGTTCAGGAGATCTGTAAGGCCAAAACTTTTAATAATACTAGGATGATATTTACCTTTTTCTCTCTCATTCTCCTGACTGTAGAATCAAGTTTCCATATGCTACATGATCTGTGTTATTGTTACAAGTTAATGTAGAAACTGGTATGACAATCCAGCTACCTTCTATTAAACTAGTCATTAAAGAGAATTGCAAAAATGTAAAACAATGCCATTCTTCTCACTAAATTTTTTGTTTGTTTTGGACAGTGGACTTGTTTTTTGTTTTAAAAAAAAGTTGTTTAACACATGACAATTTTATTCAAATAATTTTAAAAATAATTTCCCAGTCTGATTTCTTAATAGGGCAAATATCATTAGATATAACTCACAGAAACAGCAGTTTGGGGGATCCTCAATAATTTAAGAGTGTAAAGGGATCATGAGAGCATACTCATAAAGTTTGAGAGCTAGTCTTGCACTGTATGCGTTTTCTTACATCACATCAGCCTCACTGGCTTTCTTGTTTTTGTAGAATACTCCAAGCATACTTGTAACCTAGGACTTTTTTCATTAATTGCTATTTTTCCTCTACCTGAAGAATATTTTCACCAGCTTCCTCACTTTATTCTCATATCTGTTCAAATATTACTACCTCTTTGACAAGACCTCAAGCCTACGGTTTCTGAAAGAGCCTTCTTGGGACTTCCCTGGTTGTCCCCTGGTTAAGACTCTACACTTCCACAGCAGGGGGCACTAATTCTATCCGTGGTCAAGGAATTAAGATTCCACATGCCACATGGTCGTGGTGTGGCCAAAATAAATAAATAAATAAAATTTTAGAAATAAAGCAAAAGAGCCTCTCCCTACTGTCTTTCACCTTGATTGAATTTTTTTCAAAGCATTGATTCACTGCTGGAAATTATACATTTATTTTCTTGTTTATTTGTGCCCTTAATAGAGTGTATACTCCATGAGGGCAGGAGCTTTGTTACATGCCTAAAGCCTAGAATAGTGTTTGGTACATAAACTGTTAATCAGTAAAAAGAAAATACACAGAAGTTGAATTCATTAGTAAAAATGTAAGTGATTTAGAAGATAGACTAAGGAAATCTAACATGAATTAATAGATTTCTAGAAGGAAAAAAGCAAGGAAGTAATAGTTAACTGAATAATAATAAACTATATCCTGACCTGAAGAAAGACTTGAATCTGTATACTGAAAGGCAGAATAATAAGCAGAAGTTATACTTTGTAGTGAAATTACTGAATATTAGGGATAAAGATGATCAGAAGCTTAGAAAGAAAGCTCAGATAGAACAAAAAGGAAGGATTATCAGGTCAACAATGGCAACACTGAGAGGTAAACAACAGCTGTGATTAAGAATCCCATACCTAATCAAGATATTTTCAGACACAGAAGGAACCAAAGTATGTCCATCACCCATGTACTGTTTGTACATTTGAGAGAGATGATTAGTAAAACTGGAAATCAACATCTATAGAAAACTGATCTCATATCTTTTAACATAACTTTTTTAGAATTTTGAAACATCATTTTAAATAACTGGTTCTCAAAGTGTGATGCCCATACTAGTAGCAGCAGCATTACATGGGAATCTTAAAAATGAAGACTCTCCTGTAGACTTACTGAATCAGAAACTCTGAGCTTGATACTCTGCAGTCTGTATTTTAAGAAGCCCTTTGAGTGATTCTAATGCATATTTAAAGTGAATTGCTGGTAGAAACTGTGTATTTAGATTTTTTCATCCCTTCTGATGGTCTTTATCTTTTAATTTGTATCTGTACACTATTTACATGTAATATAATGATATATTTTTAAAAGTTTATTTGTGTACTTATTTTTGGCTCTGCTGGGTCTTTGTTGCTGCACAGACTTTGCTCTAGTTATGACGAGTGAGCAGGGGGCTACTCTCTAGATGTGGTGCACTGGCTTTTCATTACAGTGGCTTCTCTTTCTATGGAGCACAGGCTCTAGGGAACATGGGCTTCAGTAGTTGTGGCATATAGCCTCAGTGGTTGCAGCTTCTGGCTCTGGAGCACAGCCTCAGTAGTTGTGGTGCACAGGCTTAGTTGCTCTGTGGCATGTGGGATCTTCATGGATCAGGGATCGAACCCATGTCTCCTGCATTGGCAGGTGGATTCTCTACCATTGAGCTACCAGGGAAGCCCAGTATGTTTTGATTTAGGTTAACCAGTTTAGTAATTCATTTTCTGTTAGTTTCCTCTGTTTTTCATTACTCAGTTTCTTCTTTCCTGCCTTCTCTTAGGTTATTTGAACATTCTTTTAGTATTCCATTTTAAATTTACCTAGTGTGTTTATTTTTAGTTATACCTCTCAGTAGTTTCTTTAGTGGTTATTCTGGCAATTACAGTATATATACTAAAGTTTTCATTGTCTGCTTAGAATAAATTCTCTACTCCCCTAAGTGGATTATGGAAATATTACTACTATATAGGTCTGTCTATACCCACCCCCCCGCCACCACCAACTCCTTTCTGTTATCCTTGTCTTGCATGTTACATTTCCTTTATGGAAAGTCTCATTAGGAAATGCTATAATTTTTCTTTCAACTATTAAACATATTTAAAGAGTGTAAGAGGAGGGGATTAATGTATTGTGTTTACCCAGATATTTACCTTTTTTTTTTTTTTTTTGCTCTTCATTCCTGCTCTTTAAGGTTTCCTTTTGATACAATTTCTCTTCTGTTTGAAGAATTTCTTTTAGTAATTCTTTTGGCAGCAGATTTTTTTTTGTTTTTATTTATCTAAATATATCTTTATTTTACTTCATTGCTGAGAGCTATTTTCACTGGGTATAAAATACTAGGTTGACAGTTTTTTTAATACTTTAAAATGCTGTGCTACTACTTTCTGCCTTCATGGTTTCTTTTGAGACACCTGTAGTCATCTGAAATGTTATTCCCTTGTAGTTTATGGGTCATTTGTCTCTGCTTTCAAGATAACGCTTTGTTTTTAGTTTTCAACACTTGATGTGTGTCGTATGCATTTCTGCGTACTTACCCATTTTGGGAGTCATCTTTCGGAATCTGTAGTTTTATGTATTTTGTCAAATTTGAGGAGATTTCAACCAGTATTTCTTCACATATTTTTTATTGCTTCATTCTCCTTTTCTTTTGGAAGTCAGTGACACAAATGTTAGACCTTACTGTTATTATCCTGTAGAACCCCAAGTTTTTAAAAATTTTTTGATCTCTTTTTTTTTTCTTCTGTTAAGACTGGATAATTTCAGTTGATCTGCCTTCATGCTCCCTGACTCCTCTATCTTCATTCTGCTGTTGAGCCCATCTATCGAGTTTTTAAATTTTTGTTATTGTAATTCTTATTGTCTTCTGTTGTTTCCTGAGACTCTAGTTTTCCATTGACTTCTAGAGTATTATTGATTGCTTGTTGAAGCATTTTTATTAAAGTTGCTTTAAAGTTTTTGTCAGCTAACTCCAACATCTGAGTCATCTTGGGGTTTGTAATTTTTGCTTGTCATTTCCATGTGACTTGGGGGTTTTCCTAGTTCTTTGTATGCTGAGTAATTTTGAATTGTTTGCTGGATGTTTTGAATATTATGTTAAGAGAATTAATCTGATTAGGGAATAATAGTCATAGAGGTTCACAATGAGGCAAAGAAGTGTTCTTTGTGATTCTCTCCTCTCCCTCACTCTTTTTTTTTTTTTTTTTTTGCTGTGACTGTGTTCAGGAGAGCAAAAACTTATAGCATCCTAGTTGGAAGATAGACTGAAGCCCTTTTTTTGTAGTTACCTGCATCAGAAAGGTGATCTCACTAAAGATTTGGGAGTAAAGGGAGCTACCTGAAAGCACTTTTGATGCTAAGATTACTTAGACCCTGGGAGATGTGTATACTTTCAAGTAGGGCCTTCTGCTATTAGTTAAGCAAAGTTGAGAACTATCATAAATAGACTGAACTAATAATATTAATGAGAAAGAGTTCAGTTGCTTTTTTTCCCTTTAAAGTTTTAACTTATGCTTTTAAAATGTAGTTTTGAATATGTTTGAGATCTGTTTTTAAACTTTCTTAAAAGTTAATATAAAACAAACATGTACATCTTCATATTGTAACTCATAGAAAATGGTGTATTGTTACTTGATTATCACAATAGATTCCTTAAGTATATAAAGGAAAGAATTATTAACTTCATTTCTTTGATCAAAGAAAATAAAAGTTTAAGCAGAATAAGGTTTCAACAGATGTCAGAATAGTCTTAAGTTCTTTGTCACTATCATAGCTTTATTTTGTGGTAGGTTTATAATCCCTGTTAGGAAATGTTTTCTAAATGCTCTGTAACCGATTTTTTATCCTATACCCTGATGACAAAAAGAGGCCTCTGGTTACTTTCTTTTAATCTCTGCTCAGATATTCATCACTGCCCTACCATGCTCAGAGGTGCAGGTTCATGATTTCTCTTCCCTTTACCCTTCACCTCTCTCTCCCTCTCCTTCATCTTGTTTTTTGTTGAATCTATGTAAATAAGATCTATTGACTATATCAAATTTCAGTGAAAGTTACCTCCTTGTGTTAAATGTTTTTATCTTTTTCAATTTATACTTGGTAGCTTGATTTGGCTACTTGAATTTATAAGGATTATTGCTTATCAGATTTTTAAAAATCATTAGCACAAGTAACTTCTGTTCATAACACATTGAATAGAGCTATTTATATAACCTTTTACATGACCAGAATAGTGGATACCTCTAGCTTATGAATATTTCTTTCACGTGTCTGTTTTTCAGTGTTAATTAATTTGAGCTTCTTATCTGGGCTTTCCAGCCAATCACAGAATTCATTATGAAGCTTGAATTAGATGGGCATGTTTGTAGCCAGATGCATTTCTTCCTAGTTTTCCTGTCATCTACAGGGAATCTGGTCTTCTGGTGTCTTCAGCCAATGGAGACTAAACCAAACTCTTGTTTTAAATACATTATTTGGCAAAAACAGTGTTGGTCAAAACAGAAACTTAACTCATTCAGCTTAATCAAAAAGAGGGAAATTTATGGGAAATATACTAAAGTAATTAGTTGAGCTACAGGAATCAGTCAAGTGGACCTTAGGTTGTCCAGTACCAGTGAATTCTAAATATTTCCCACCTTTTTCTACTTGTTTCTAAATATCTGCTCCTTATCTTCTGTTGGAGATAGACTTTCCTGTGTGCTAGAAAGCGTGGCTCTAAGTAGCCCTAGGTTCATTTGCTTCCACTTAAATGACTATAGTCATACGAGTATAGTGAAGAACAGATAGATAGCCACACATAATAGTCAGGAAGGCTGCATTTTAGGAAAATTGCTGGGAAAGAATTTAATTGTTCCTAACTAGAATCATGTGCCCACAATACTCAATTACCTGGTCTAGTGGGATGAAGTACATGATTAGCCCATCTTGTATAATGTGTCCTTCCTGTGGCCGGGTGGCAGTGTGTGTCATCAGAAGTCATGTTAATATAATTATTATGGATCAAGGAACATCCTAATTTATGTTTATTATTTCTTCTTTATAGATAGCTATTTTGCTACCTAATTTTTTCTCTCTTATGATTGGGAGAAAAGAACAACATTAAATTTCAAGTTTTTCAGTTTCCTGGATAACTGTTACTTAAAATTGTATCTCAGATTTCTTATGATTGTATTGTTTATTTCTATATGAATCAGCTTAAGTATGTGCTAATCAGTGTGTTTGGGGCTTATAGTTTTTGTTCACATTAAAGACTTCAGAGGAAAAAACCTAGTTGCCCATTTGGTTATGTTGTGAGATGGTGTGGCTAATGGAAGAAAAGAATGTTCTAGCAGAAGAAGCAGTGTATTCAAAGACCATTAAAATGTAGATAGTGTTTGATGTTATAATACATTTCTTCATTTCTCCCATGACATCGAGTAATCATTCTTCCTAAGCCCAAGTCTCAGACTGTTTTTCTGTAGCTTTCTTGTACCTATGGATTTCTAGATAAATTAGCCTTCCCTAGTAGTCCTTTGTGCTCTTTATGCATATCCAGTTTTCCTACCTGGTCACAAAGAAGGCATGTGACTAGTTCTATTCTTTTTGTTATAAATATGACATACCCTATGTCTAGTTGCCAGTGTCAGGCCCTCCAGAGTTTTTTTTTTTTCTATCCAGCCTGGTGATTAACATTATTAAAAACAGTGACTACTGCTCTGTTAACGTGCATCCCTGTATGACTACAATAAACAGGGCTTCCCTTCCTACCTGAAGTAGACATATAGCATGAATGAAAACTAAACTTATTTTGTTTCAAGGCACAGAGATGGGAGAGTCTTTTTTTTTTTCCTGATTGTAACTACAGAGATGGGAGGTCCTTAACAGAGTATAATGTAGCCTATTCTGATTGCACACCTTCCCTGGAAAATGGCTCCTTTATGGAGCTTCTGATATTTAAACATTTGATGATAACATTGGTAACTAATAATTATATTTTCAATTATTTGTTAAGCAATATGCTCAATGTTTTATAAAATATCTCACTAAATTCTTGATGTTTTCCTATGAGGTAAGAACTATGATTAGGTGGCAACTTAACCTGTTATAGTGCTTATTTTCACTTAACATTTTTATTTTACTTACTGACATAGTCTGTTGACTGAGTAAAGTATAGTTGATTTACCAATACAGTGTTGTGTTAGTTTCAGATGTATAGCAAAGTGATATTCCTTTCCAGGTTTCATTTCTATTATAGCTTATTACAAGATATTGAATAGAGTTCCCAGTGCTATGTAGTAGGTCCTTGTTGTCTATCTGTTTTATATATAGTAGTGTGTATCTATTAATCTAAATTCCTAATTTATCCCTCACCTCAGGTAATTCTAAATATGCTTTCTATGTCTGTGAATCTGTTTCTGTTTTGTGAATAAGTTCATTTGTATCATTTCTTTAGATTTCACATATAAGAGATATCATATGGTATCATATGTTTACTGAAGATTGTTTTGAATAGTAGTGGTGAGTAGTTTTTGTCTGACATACTTCATTAAGTATGATAATCCCTAGATTCATCTGTGTTGTGGCAAATGGTATTATTTCATTCCTTTTTATAGTTAAGTAATATTCCACTGTGTATTTATATCACATCTTCCTTATCCATTCATTTGTTGATGGACACTTAGGTTGCTTCCATGTCTTAGCTATTGTAAGCAGTTCTGCGATGAACATTAGGGTGCATGTATCTTTTTGAATTAGAGTTTTCATATTTTCCTGATATATACCCAGATGTGGGATTGCTGGATCATATGGTAACTCTATTTTTAGTTTTTTAAGGAACTCTGATTTTGTTCTCCATAGTGGCTACACCAGTGTACACTCCCATCACAATGTAGGTGGGTTACTTTTCTCCACATCCTCTCCAGTATTTATTATTTGTAGACTTTTTGATGATGGCCGCTCTGACTGGTGTGAGATGATACTTCATTGTAGTTTTGATTTGCATTTCACTACTAACTAGCAATGTTGAGTATGTTTTTATGTGCCTGTTTACCATCTGTATGTTTTCTTTGGAGAAATGTCTGTTTAGGTCTTCTGCCTGTTTTTTGATTGGGTTGTTTGTTTTTCTGATATTGAGATGTATGAGCTCTTTATATATTTTGGAAAGTAAATCATTGTCAGTCATATCACTTACAAGTATTTTACTCCAGACATAGCCTTTTTAAACTTACTTGTTTCATCAATATCAAATTTATGCTTGGCATCTATTTATGTCTATCTGCATACATAACTTGTTTCAGTATGGAATCATGTTATAATCTTGAATTGTGATTTCATCAGTCTGCTCTGAGCTTACCCAGAATATAGAATTTTTTATATTTTCAGGTAGCCAGCACCTATAAAAACCTGCTTCTTGCTGGAACACTTAAGTGCTAGGACTAAAACAGTGATTGATGTGTAACAGATCTCAGCTTTACTGAACTTATGGCCCTTATAGGCGATTATGCCCCAGTTATTATTTGTGACAGTATTTTCCCACAAATCTTTGATTTTAGGATGTGGCACACAGAAGTGTTCCCCATGTAAACAGAAAGTGCTTTGGGATAGGAGATTTACAGTGGAAGAAAATTATGACTGGGGAGTTGTATCAGAATTAGTAGCAGAAGCCATGGTATGTTTTTAAGATACGCAAAAGTATTTGCAGTTGAAGGTCCTGAATCTCTACTGCATCTGTTTCACGTGATATGAATCTGCATTTTCATTCAGTTTTATTCCTACTCCAAATACAGTTTCATTTAATTCAGTTATATGTATGTGGCAAATATTTGATCTGTTTCCTAAGGACCATTTTGAATAGTAGTGGTTAGGAGCTGTTGAACTTTCAGTTTAAAAACTAAGTAAATTAGTGGACAATTTTATGGACAGTTTAGAATAATTCATTTATGTGCTGTTTTCTTTTGTGCTTTATCAAGATCCTGGAAATGTTAGGGTTTATTTACTCTTAATCAGCCAGAAGAAATGGTTTGATTCACTTATTCTGTTTTAGATAATTTTAATTTCCAAGTTTAACTCAAAGTCAAGACATTTTCTATTTGTTGATTTCATGAGTACCACTTTCCTATTTTTATTTCTCACTGTCCACTGGCCAAAGTAATTGTGAAACTGTGTTCAACAAACTTTTAAATCCTCAACCTCTTTCTTAAGCTCAGAAAAGTTGCAGATATCTGTCTTGCCCTTGATTATAGCCCTTCTTCAGCCTTCTCAAGTAAACTTTCTTTACAACTCACAGACTTCAGGACGAAGATTTTAGTAAGGAATGCCTGTAAGAATTAATAATATCCTTGACTGTCTAGTCCCTCTCCCCATTTACGGGCAGAACAAAATACCAATGGCCACTGCCTCTCTGCTTGCACTCAGGCAGCTGAATGTACTGCTCTGAATTTATGCCATGAACCTCAACCGGGTTTCAGTAGTGTCTGGCAGTGCTGCTACTCCTTCTTCACTTTCCCTGTTAATACTATGTTCCCACTCATTGCAAACCTCTCACAGCCACTCTCATCTCTCATCTATGGACCTCACCTCAAACTTTATTGAGAAATCGGATGCAGCTGTCATCATCTTTGCATCACTGTATCTGCAAACCTAACTGCATTGGTCTTCAGGTTCTCAGTCTTCCTTTCTCTTGTTATTAAGAGACCTTCCCTGCCAGTCTAATTCCACTTCTTGTGACTCAGGTTCCATCTCTTCTTAGTGTCTCTAGGGCTTCTTTCCTGCAGCTGGCATCTCTTTACACATCATCAGTTTCTGTCTTTCGGTTGGATTTTCCCTCCAGCCTACAAACATACTCTATTATCTGCCAGCCCTGATACATATGCAAATACATATAAACATGATGACAAACTATATGCTAAGTCACTTGAGTTGTGTCCGACTCTGTGTGACCCCATAGACGGCAGCCCACCAGGCTCCCCCGTCCCTGGGATTCTCCAGGCAAGAGTACTGGAGTGGGGTGCCATATACAGATACTTATATTTCATTCTTCTGTCTTCTATCTACTATTTCTTGTTCCTGTTCTTATCTAATAAATTATCTTCATTGAATCAAGTTTTTCTCCTACCTCAGTGTCTGTTTCTTCTCAGTCATTTTTGTGGACTCTATCCTTTATCAATCTTCTAAATTTTGGTGGAGTCTAAGGGTTGAGTCGTCTTTGCTTATACTCTGTTGGAGATTTCCTTATTAGCATTCTGTGACACCTAAATATATATCCTGCCTCATAGTTCTTCCTGAGTGCTGAAATGCATAGCCAGCTGCCTACTTGATCATTTAATTAACCTCTTTTTAGGTGATATAATACTTGATTTCTTCCCCTAGAGATTCCCCACTTCAGTAAATGGTGTCACTGTCCATCCTGTTACCTACTCAAAATTTTGGGGTCAGCTTTGATTCTTATTTCTCTCATTCTTCTCCCATATCTAATTTAACAAACACCTCTGTGCCACAATGTTCTCATCTATAAAATGAGAGGATAATTGTCAGTAGTAAAATATCAGGTTATGACACACATACGTCTGCTTTTGAAAATTCAAATTCTCATATCTTAGAATAAAATGAAAGCAACTTACCATGACTTTCAGGACTCTTCATAACCATACCTTATGTCTAGTTGTTCTGACTGCTTTTTGTTATCACTTTTGCTATCTTTAATTCTCTACTTTAAAACATAACTCTTTATGCAATGTCTTTTTGGTACGGGGTGGGAAAGCAGCTTCAGTTTTTGCTTTGTGCTTGTTTTGTGGTATTAAAATGTAAAGATAGTGCCAAATTTTAAATCAGTTGATGTTTTTTCACCTAGTGAATCACTTATCTTTATAAATAGACCTACTATGTTTTTCTAGTTTTGTGGGAGATTGGTAAAAATTTCTAGAAGTGAAATTGCTAAGTTAAAACATAAAAGTGTTTTCAGACCTGTGAATCCTATTGAGGTAAATTTTTGAGACATTACATGACCAAAAAGGTTTCATTTACCCTCATGCTTGATTGGTAGTTTGCCTGAGGGTAGAATTCTAGGTTCAGATCATTTTTATATAGGACAGTGAAAACATTACTCCATTGTTTTTTCTGTTTAACAGCTTTATTGAGATGTAATTCAGATATCATAGAATGCATCCATTTAAAGGGTATATTTCAGCAGTTTTTAATATGTTCCCAGAGTTGTACAGTTGTCACCCCAATCACTGTAGAACATGTTTATCACCCCAAAGAGAATCCCCCAGACAGCAGTCATTCCGCATTCCCACTAATCCACCAGTCTTAGGCAACAAGTAATCTACTTTCTCTTTTCATGTTGCTGATCAAAAGTCTGATATTAATTCTAGTTATTTTGTAGGAACCATTTAGGGTTTTCTTTTCAACTCTGAATTTCTGAAATTTATCCATGAAAACTAGGATTTATTCAGACATGAGTCTGTTTTACTTATCTTACTTTACTTAAAACTTTATAACCTTTTTAATTTGTACTGATGTATAGTCAATTAACAATGTTATGATAGTTTCAGGTGAACAGCCAAGGGACTCAGCCATACATATACATGTATTCATTCTCCATCAAACCCCCCTCCCATCCAGGCTGGCACATAACATTAAACAGAGTTCCCTGTGCAATACAATAAGTCCTTGTTGGTTATCCATTTTAAATACAGCAATGTGTACATGAGCTTCCTAGAGTCCCTATCATTCCAGGATGTCTGACTCTAGGTGAGTGATCAGACCATTGTGGTTATCTGGGTCATGAAGATCTTTTTTGTATAGTTCTTCCGTGTATTCTTGCCATCTCTTCTTAATATCTTCTGCTTCTGTTAGGTCCATACCATTTCTGTCCTTTATTGTGCTCATCTTTGCATGAAATGTTCCCTTGGTATCTCGAATTTTCTTGAAGAGAGCTCTAGTCCTATATTACAAGAGATCTCTAGTCCTGCATTAAAAAATACATATATAGTACTGAGTTATATTTGAGTTTGTCCTCATAGGTTAGATTATTTTGTGGCTTTATTTTTGTGTTTTTGTCAAGTTTTGACACCTGGATTTTGCTAGCTTCATAAAATGAATTTGAAAGGTTTTCTTTTTTATATGTACTGTCACCTATTAATTAATAGTGTGTTTCCTTAAAGATTTGATAGAAACCATTGATTTGAACCTGATACCTTCTTGTTGGGAGGAAGGGCATCAGTGCCTATAGTTTTCTTTCTGCCATTGCCACCCTTCATTTCTTTCCGTAGCAGTTCTTATGCATTATATTTTAGCATAGACTTTTTTTTTAATTCAGGTTTTTTGGAGAGTGAATTTTGCCATTTGTAAAGTTGTGAGAAATCATTGGTTGTTTACTAACAGTTAGTTCAGTTCAATCGCTCAGTCGTGTCCAACTCTTTGCGACCCCATGGACTGCGGTACGCCAGGCCTCCTGTCCATCACCAACTCTTGGAGTTTACTCAAACTCATGTCCATTGATTCAGTGATACCATCCAACCATCTCATCCTGTGTCATCCCCTTCTCCTCTTGCCCTCAATCTTTCCCAGAATCAGGGTCTTTTCCAATTAGTCAGCTCTTCGCATCAAGTGGCCAAAGTTTGGAGTTTCAGCTTCAGCATCAGTCTTTCCAATGAATATTCAGGACTGATTTCCTTTAGGATGGACTGGATGGATCTCCTTGAAGTCCAAAGGACTCTCAAAAGTCTTCTCCAACACCACAGTTCAAACGCATCAATTCTTCGGCGCTCAGCTTTCTTCACAGTCCAACTCTCACATCCATACGTGACTACTGGAAAAACCATAGTCTTGACTAGAAGGACCTTTGTTGGCAAAGTAATGTCTCTGCTTTTTAATATGCTGTCTAGGTTGGTCATAACTTTTCTTTCAAGGAGTGAGCATCTTTTTATTTCATGACTGCAGTCATCATCTGCAGTGATTCTGGAGCCCCAAAAAATAAAGCCTGCCACTGTTTCCACTGTTTCTCTGTTTGCCATGAGGTGATGGGACCAGATGTCATGATATTTGTTTTCTGAATGTTGAGCTTTA
Organism: Bos grunniens; assembly: GCF_055505025.1. Classification (NCBI taxonomy): domain Eukaryota; kingdom Metazoa; phylum Chordata; class Mammalia; order Artiodactyla; family Bovidae; genus Bos; species Bos grunniens. The sequence continues at coordinate 16,073,981 of NC_141168.1, forward strand.
AGCCAGCTTTTTCACTCTCCTCTTTCACTTTCATCAAGAGGCTCTTTAGTTTTTCTTCACTTTCTGCCATAAGGGTGGTGTCATCTGCATATATGAAGTTATTGATATTTCTCCCAGCAATCTTGATTCCAGCTTGTGCCTCATCTAGCCTAGTGTTTCTCATGATGTACTCTGCATAGAAGTTAAATAAGCAGGGTGACAATATACAGCCTTGACGTACTCCTTTCCCTATTTGGAACCAGTCTGTTGTTCCATGTCCAGTTCTAACTGTTGCTTCCTGACCTGCATACAGATTTCTCAAGAGGCAGATCAGGTGGTCTAGTATTCCCATCTCTTTTAGAATTTTCCACAGTTTATTGTGATCCACACAGTCAAAGGCTTTGGCATAGTCAATAAAGCAGAAATAGATGTTTTTCTGGAACTCTTGCTTTTTCGATCATCCAGCGAATGTTGGCAATTTGATCTCTGGTTCCTCTGCCTTTTCTAAAACCAGCTTGAACATCTGGAAGTTCATGGTTCACATATTGCTGAAGCCTGGCTTGGAGAATTTTGAGTATTACTTTACTAGCATGTGAGATGAGTGCAATTGTGCAGTAGTTTGAGCATTCTTTGGCATTGCCTTTCTTTGGGATTGGAATGAAAACTGACCTTTTCCAGTGCTGTGGCCACTGCTGAGTGTTCCAAATTTGCTGGCATATTGAGTGCAGCACTTTCACAGCCTCATCTTTCAGGATTTGAAAGAGCTCAACTGGAATTCCATCACCTCCACTAGCTTTGTTCATAGTGATGCTTTCTAAGGCCCACTTGACTTCACATTCCAGGATGTCTGGCTCTAGTGAGTGATCACTCCATCGTGATTATCTGGGTCATGAAGATCTTTTTTGTACAGTTCTTTTGTGTATTCTTGCCACCTCTTCTTAATATCTTCTGCTTCTGTTAGGTCCATACCATTTTTGTCCTTTATTGAGCCCATCTTTGCATGAAATGTTCCCTTGGTATCTCTGGTTTTCTTGAAGAGATCTCTAGTCTTTCCCATTCTATTATTTTCCCCTATTTCTTTGCACTGATCGCTGAGGAAGCTTTCTGATCTCTCCTTGCTCTTCTTTGGAACTCTGCATTCAGATGCTTATATCTTTCCTTTTCTCCTTTGCTTTTCGCTTTGCTTCTTTTCACAGCTATTTGTAAGGCCTCCTCAGACAGCCATTTTGCTTTTTTGCATTTCTTTTTCTTGGGGATGTCTTGCTCCCTGTCTCCTGTACAATGTCATGAACCTCCATCCATAGTTCATCAGGCACTCTGTCTATCAGATCTGGTCCCTTAAATCTGTTAATCACTTCTACTGTATAATTTTATTTATTTAAATATTATTTAAATATTTATTTAAATATTATTTAAATAAATAAATGATTTTATTTATTTTATTATAATTTTATTTATTTCTCACTTCTACTGTATAATATAATTTATACTGTAAGGGATTTGATTTAGGTCATACCTGGGTGGTCTAGTGGTTTTCCCTACTTTCTTCAATTTAAGTCTGAATATGGCAATAAACAGTTCATGATCTGAGCCACAGTCAGCTCCTGGTCTTGTTTTTGCTGACTGTATAGAGCTTCTCCATCTTTGGCTGAATATAGCCAAAGAATATAATCAGTCTGATTTCAGTGTTGACCATCTGGTGATGTCCATGTGTAGAGTCTTTTCTTGTGTTGTTGGAAGAGGGTGTTTGCTATGACCAGTGCATTCTCTTGGTAGAACTCTATTAGCCTTTGCCCTTTACTAATATTACTTGGTTTTAATTGCTGTGTTCTGCTGAAGAGATAAAAAAAGGATAGGAAATCTTCTAGTACCTTTCTTGAAATTTGTTGTTTTTAATTCTTTCATTTCCCTTTTAGGATTGTTGTAACAGTTTTTCTTGTTTTTTCAAGAAGATGTTTTAAGCCAAAACTCTGTATCTACTGTTTACAATATTTTATTCTACTTTTTAATGTATCTTCAAAGTATTATCATCATCACAGTTTCTTTTTTCTTATTCTTTAGGAAAATCTGAAAGAGTTTGCTTGCTCAGACTCATTTTTTCTAATTATAACTGAGTGATCATAGTGATTTTTCTTCGTACTTTGGATATAAAATTACTGTTGTTTGGAAGTTAAGAAACCTGCCTTTCAGGCAGTTGTGGTTTGGCCCTGCATTATGTAAATCTTAGCATTTTCTACTGCCAGGAAGAAAAGGAATCAGTTCTAATCAGCTCAGTCTCCTCATTTCTCGCTTGCTCTTTGCCATCTCTAATTTTTTTTTTTCCATTTCTCCCATTCTTTGAATGGTTCTTTACCCTAACTACACAAGTTTTATCTGTGGAACTTTAAGGGTGGAAAGAAAAAAGAGAGACTGTAGGTAATAGAGTACTTAATTTCTTGGACTGTAAAGAATTGCTGAACTAGGATTAATTTTTCTCTCTTATCCTATTCTGAAGAAAGCTTAAATCTTAGCTCCAACACTACTTTGAATACTTGTAATGACTAAGACACCAAGATAAGTGATGAGGGAATAAAAGATGAGTAAAACATATTTCTTATTTCAAAGTAGCTAATAGACATGAAAAACATAATCAATTTTAGAATATCAAATTCCGAGTATAAAGCACTTCTGCCCTGGGTGGTCAGTAAACTCATCATAGAGGGAGTTTGTCATTTTCTGAGATGAAGAGACTGTAAGAAAAGCATTTTGAAACAGGACCTGGTGGATAGATATCAAGTTAACTTTTGAACATGTTAAGTTTGAAATACTACTTATCTTAATAAGTATGTAGGAATGTACAGTAGGCACATGAAGAAAAATACCATGGAGTTGAGAGAACAGAGCTGGAAAATTTGGACTTCATCAGTACATATATAAAGCCACAAGATTAGATAAGATTACTTGGGAAATAAGTGTAGCTAGAGAAAAGACAGCCTAATGCTTCCTGGGGATATGAGAATTTAGCCAAGGATTCATAAAGGAAAAATATTGTAATATCTGATTATAGAAAAAAACTAGAAACTTCTGTCATTTCTTCTCAAACTTTAATAAGGATCATTTTGTTAAAGTTCAGTAAGTTTGAAATGGGGCCTGAGATTCTGCTGCTCCTACAAACTTCCAGAAGATTATGCTGCTGGTAGTCTATGAACCATGCTTTGAGTAGCAAGACTGTCTATGGCTAAAGAGACAAAGTGAAAAGGAGGAAAGACTGCAGCGTTTGTAGGAGAATAAGGATTAATATCCAGAATAAAGGGCATCTATAAAAAGAAAAAAAATAGAAGGGAGAAAGAATATGGATAGATAATTTTTCATAAATTTAAATGATCAATCAGCGTGAAGAATGCTCAACTTCCTGGGAAATACAAATTGAAACAAGAAGATCACGTTTCCCCCCATTAAGATCAGGAAAAATTTTGAAGTCTGATAATATACACTGTTGGTGGGATTGTGGGAAAAGGGTGGACTGATACCCTAATAGGAGGTATCTTGGTACTTTTGTCCTTTTGGAAGACCATTTGCCATACTGACTTTTTAAACGTGCATATCCTTCAATCCAGGAACCCTGTGCTTCACTGTCTAAAAGGAAAACTTCTCCCTTTGTCGAGAAGGCATTTCAGAGCCATTTTGAAGCATTGTTTAAAGCCGGGAGAGGTGAAATCTAATGTCCTTCAGGAAGGAATCATTAAATAAACCAAGTGCCCTTTGCTTATTTATTCTCCTTCGTACATTTAAAAAATTATCTCACATTTTTCATTATAACTTTAAATAATTTAAGTGGCCATGATTTCTAGAGTATATTTGTTAAATACATTTTCAGTCACACCATAAAATTACAGATTTAAATCATTCAGTTTATAGAGAGTATCTGTAGACAGTATATACTGTAGTATAATTTGCAAAAAGCATGTTCTCACACCACTCAGATAAATTGAACTCATTTTTCACGAAGAAAAAAAAACTGATCTGACCATTAAAAGAATACATTTGAATCAGTTCTAATGAGGTGGATGAAACTGGAGCCTATTATACAGAGTGAAGTAAGCCAGAAGGAAAAACACCAATACAGTATACTAACGCATATATATGGAATTTAGAAAGATGATAACAATAACCCTGTGTACGAGACAGCAAAAGTGACGCTGATGTATGGAACAGTCTTATGGACTCTGTGGGAGAGGGAGAGGGTGGGAAGATTTGGGAGAATGGCATTGAAACATGTAAAATATCGTGTATGAAACGAGATGCCAGTCCAGGTTCAATGCACGATACTGGATGCTTGGGGCTAGTGCACTGGGACGACCCAGATGGTATGGGGAGGGAGGAGGGAGGAGGGTTCAGGATGGGGAGCACATGTATACCTGTGATGGATTCATTTTGATATTGGGCAAAACTAATACAATTATGTAAAGTTTAAAAATAAAATAATATTTTAAAAAAATAAATAAAAAGAAAATAAAAGCAAAAACAAACAAACAAAAAAAAACAAAAAAAATGATCTGATTGCTTATTTATCTTAAACATGTAATATGTGCCTATACTATATGACCACTAGACTTCTGAATTCTCAGTTGGGTGGCTAGATAAATGGATAAGGCTTGAAACCTTCCCAAGAATTTGTTTCACTGATAAAATAAGGTCTTGCTCATATTAAGAGCAAGGATATTAACCTCCCCCTTTTTTGCCAAGGGATTTCCCTTCTTCTCTTGTTTGTTAGGTAGTTTGAAGTTTATATAGCTCAGAAGAGTACACGGTAGTAGACGCACTTGAGATGGATAAGAATTTTGCCTTTCTTTTACAAAGTGGAGAATTGCAACGTAGTGATTTTTAAAGGAGAGGAAGAAAGAACTAGTTCTTAAGCAGATCATTTAGGAAGAATACAAATAGACAATGGAAATCTGGAAATGATTCTCCTAAAATCATTCGTATCCACCTAATCTTAAGTTACCTTTGAAGTCCATTGAAATAAGCAGTGTCCTAATATCGTGAAATGAATGTTGTCTGGACTTACGATGTTGTAATACAGCCATTTAAAAGGTGTAAAATAGGACTACCTTGGTGGTACAGTGGATTAGAATCCATCTGCCAGTGAAGGGGACATGGATTTGATCCCTGGTCCAGGAAGATTCCACATGCCATGGAGCAGCTAAACCCTTGCACCACAACTACTGAGCCTGTGTGCCTAGAGCCAGTGTTCTGTAATGAAAAGCCACCGGAAGGAGAAGCCCACACGCCACAGTGAAAAGTAGCCCTCCGCTCACCACAACTAGAGAAAGTCTGTGCATAGCAACGAAGTAAAATAAATAAATTAATTAATTAATTAAAAGTGAAACTACATTGAAAGAACAAATACTTAAAAACACTGAAAAAAAAATAAAAGCAAAATACATACATATTGACATGGAAAGAATTCTGAGGCATGTTGTGTGGTAAAGAAAGCAAATGTTGAGAATATTTTAATATGTAATATTTATATGTATTTGTCTATTTTATATATGTATGTATTTTTGTTTTTTGAGTAAAAAGAAGTTATGGAAGAATGTATATCACACCATAAACAGGACTTATCTTTTTGGCAGGACACCCAGAAATATGGGGAATGTGAAAAAGAGATTTTTACTGCTTGTTCCTAAATACTTATGTATTACTTAAATGTTTTATAGTTGAGAAAATGTTGTATCACTAGTATAAGAAGAAGTTTAAAATAAATCATCTCAAGATCTCTAAGCTCTAAATTTCAAGGAACACTGACAGTTACAATAATATTTCAGTAGGAATATTAAGATATTCATATTCTAAATGATTTGTATTTCATATTCATATTCTAAAGATTCTAAAGAATTCATATTCTAAATGCTTTGTATTTAAATTCTTTTAAAATATTTTTTAGGTGTGGAATATCAAACAAATGATTAAGTTGACACAGGAGCATATAGAGGCCCTATTGGACAAATTTGGTGGGGAGCATAATCCACCATCAATATATCTGGAGGTAAGCTTTTGAGTGTCATATTTGTAGTAATTTTGAGGAAAAGAAAATGAAGTTGTAAGACGCATTTGTATTGGTAATATGGGTTATTTTAGGGAGTGGGATTAAAAATAGATATGTGAAGAGAGAATTAGCTTTGTCTTTATTGTACTCTTTAAGGTTGTTTCACTTGTTACAATAAATATATAGTATTTGGTAATTTGGAAAATAGCAAAACTAAAGAAGAAGTTGTATATAAACTTCAAAATACTACCCTGGTTTAAAAAAAGAAAAAATTATTGAAAAAAGAGAAAGCATTCTTTTCTGGAGGCCAGCAAACTAGTTGCTGTATTAGAAAATGGGGAGAATTTTGCAAAATATCTTTCTTTCAGAACAAATCCCCTCAAATAGGTTTTTGCTTCCTCATGGGTAAAATTTACAAAATTTTAGTATCTCAAGATTGCTTAGCATTACAGTTTAATAGTGCCTTGAAGCTTTTGTATCCAGTCTTGAACATCATTGTAAGTTTATAGATTAGTTATTGTTCTTAATCCTATTAGGTAGCAGTTTCTATAATAATCACAGGTACGCTTTCTTGGCATTAGTTTCCTTATGTAAGTCACTCAAGTTCCACAGCAAGGAAGCTGTTAGACAATCTAGGCAGTCAGGCTCCACAGCCCATACTGCTTACACTGCACTATACTGCCGGTCTCCATAAAAGCTAGCTCCAACTATAAGAACCAGTCATATTGGGAGATAACCCTAAATTACAAATGATCAGGTTACCATTTGCCTTCAAATGCCAGAGATTTTTTAGGCATGGATTGACAGACTCCTAAACCAAAATTCTAATTTAGTAATCTAATTACTTTTAAAGGATAAGTTAAATCTTCGGTATTTCGAGAGAAAGTAAGTTTGTGTATTTCTAAAATAACCTTGAAAGTTTGGAAATGACTGCTGATAAACTATTCTCTCTTTTTATGGCTTATCACAGAGCACACTGCCAGTTAGTATCAGTGCCAGGACTGGAACTCATACCTCTGAATACTAGTTAGTGTATTTTCTGATATCACATGCTCTCTGTTTTACTTTTGTGTGTGAGGAGAACAAGCAGAGGAGTCATAAGGAGGCAAATAGTCCTGGTGAAAATGGTAATTGCTTGTTAGTCAGAATTAGACAACTTAACCAGCAGTTTTTCTGCCAACCATTTTTGTGTCAGGAAACTTTCCCCACCCTCAGAGGTAATACATTTGCATCAATAACATGGTTTCACTATAGCAGGGATTCATTCGCCCCTCCACACACATACTCTTCAGGCTTTTAACTATTTGAACTATATCTAACTAGGACAGTATAGGGCTACCCAGGTGGCTCAGTGGTAAAGAATCTGCCTGCAGTGCAGGAGACGCAGGTTCCATCCCTGGGTTGGGAAGATCCCCTGGAGAAGAAAATGGCAACTCACTCCAGTATTCTTGCTTGCAAAATCTCATGGACAGAAGAGTGGCGAGCTACAGTCCATGGCGTCACAAAAAGTCAGACACAACCTAGCAGCTGAACGACAACAACAGAACAGTTTACAGCAGACTATACCTTACAGGTTGTATCATTAGCACATAGATTCTTACTGACAGGTACTAACATTACACAGTTTCTCTACAGAAAGCAGTATAATATAGTGGTTGAGATGAACTATGGAGTTACACACACCCTGTGTTTGAATTGTAGCTCTGCCTTAACTTATGCAGACAGGTTACCTAACCTCCCTATACCCCACCTAATTGGTAAAATGGAAATATATCACACATGGTAATTTAAAGACTAAATTTTGAGTTTATGATTATGAAATAAGTGCTCTGTAAATCTTTGATTCATTTATTCAATAGGCAATTATTGAGTGCCTGCTAACATTTGTACTTGTCTAGGCTCTGGGCATATATATATATATATTAAAAAAAAAAAATCTCCTCCCAGTCTCTGCCTTCAGATAGCTTATATTTTAATCAAGGGAGTGGTTTACAGAAACTAAATACATAAATAAGTTAAAACATTGAACTTAACCACCATTTGATTTACTATGAAGAGGAGCCTGGCCGGAATTGAGAGTTTTCTTCCCTGAGGAAAGTTGACCAGGCCAAGGGAAAAGACTTGTGGGTCCTGATATTTGAAGGCCCTTAAGTAGATTAAGTACTAAGTGAGTAATCTACTGATTACCCACTGAGACCCACCATTCTCCTTTCTGTCTTGATGAATTTTGCTATTCTAGGAATGTCGTATAAGTGGAATTCTAACATACTTATCCTGTAACTGACTGATTTCACTTAGCATAATGTCTTCAAGCTTCATCCATGTTGAAGAATGTGTCAAAAGTTTCTTCCTATTTAAGGCTGAAAAATATTTCATTGTATGTCTATATACCTGTATATAATATAATGTATATTATCCATTTGTCTATTGATGGCTACCATCAGTGGTTGGTTGTTTCCACCTTTTGGTTATTGTGAATAATACTGACTTTACCTTTTTTGCGTGTATATAGCCGGAAGTGGAATTACTGAATCGTAAGATAATTCTACATTAAATTTTTAAAGGAACTGCCATTCTGTTTTCCATAAGCAGCTATATTTTGCAATCCTTTATATCTTTGCTAAGACTTATTTTCTGTATGTGTGTGTGTAAGAGTAGCTGTCCTAATGAGTGTGAAGGGGTATCTCATTGTGGAAATGCAGATCTCCAGCTTTGTTCTTTTTCAAGATTGTTTTGACTATTTGGGATCCCTTGGATTTTCTCATGAATTTCAGAATGGTGTTTTTCTATTTCTGCAAACACATTGAGATTTGGGTAGGGGTTGCATTGAATCTGTAGATTGCTTTGTGTAGTATTGATATCTTCAGGGTTCATAACTCTTAAATACAAATGAACAGTTAAGAATAACCAGTATTTGAAGAAAGCTTTTAACAGGAAAGATAATGGCAGAAATGGTCAAAAGGGACTCAGAAACAGTGCAGAGAACAGAAGAAAATTTGAAAATCACTATAACATCAAAGATAAGAGAAGATCCATAATCTCTTCTTGCTTCATGGTTGTATTAAAGAAGCAAAAGTATTAAAGAATAAGAAAGAGCTCTTGGAAATTAAAATAGTAAGAGTTAAAATAGTATAATAGGAAATTTATATATGTGTGTGTATCTGCATGTGCATATAAACAGACAAACACACGCCATAAAGTCAAGGACATCTTCCAGAAAGCAGAATAAAACAAAGAAAATATTAAAGGAAAGATGGGAAAAATTGGAGAATAAATCTAGGAGATCTGCAAAAAACAAACAACAGGCTGTCCAAACTTGTTTTTAATTTCTCCTCCCATAATGACAAACATGGAGGTACATTATTCAAAGTTGGTTCTACAGCTCAAGGTTGTTATTACACACTGGCATAGATTGCTACCATCCTTTTGGTTTCTGTCTGCAGCAGATCTTAGAATTGTACTCTTAACACAATACCTCAAGTCCAGAAGCAGGGATCACAGATACTCTGGTGTACTGAGTTATTTCACGGAGGAAAACCCTCCTCTCAAATCCCCTACAAGTCTTTACATCTCACCAACCAGAATGGGGTTACATAACTCCTAGACTAGTGACTCAGCTTACATTTTCTGAAATAAGAGGCTAAAAAGTAAAAATTTTCCAGTTTTCACAGTCTGGCTTCAGATTAGTTTGTGCACTGGCAGATAGAAGTTGTGCTCTAGTTACTTCATTACATAGCATTTCCAAAGAAACCATTTTGATGTTTCCATAGAAAGTTAAATCTTTACCTATCCCCACATTTCTTCCTCATAGCAAAACAGAATGAAATCAGTTATATCACCATCAGAAATCCTCATGACTTTCTCTTTTTTGTGTACTAATTTATTTAAAAGCAAGCTTTTAAGTTCTAGATTTTCTCCTACTGGCATATGAATAATAATTAACACTATTGATTCCCTTGATGATAACTGCAGTGAAATGAGCTATCGTACTCTAAAAGAATTTCAGTTTTGTCTTTTCAGTCTTTGGTTCCAGTCTTTTCTTTTTACCATCACACAAAGAAAAGATATTTCCCCTAAAAGTCATTTCCCAGAATTTCTTATTTTTGTCCCAGTTCTTTTATTTTTACTCATCAAATTATTTGAATGCCTTCTGTATGTAAGATATAATGCTGGATGCTTTTCTAGAAGTAGATTTCTGTTTCTGGACCTGATTTATTGGATTCCAGAAGTGAAGGGTGGAGAAGGCAATGGCAACCCACTCCAGTACTCTTGCCTGGAAAATCCCTTGGATGGAGGAGCCTGATGGGCTGTAGTCCATGGGGTCGCTAAGAGTCGGACGCAAGTGAGAACTTCATTTTCACGCATTGGAGAAGGAAATGGCAACCCACTCCAGTTCTTGCCTGGAGAATCCCAGGGACGGGGGAGCCTGGTGGGCTGCCATCTATGGAGTTGCACAGAGTCGGACACAACTGAAGCGACTTAGCAGCAGCAGCAGAAATGAAGGGAATAAAGTTTCTGGAATAACCCTCCAAGCTACCACCAAGTTTATGTGTATGCTCAGATCCCCTGCAGACAGACAGTAAAGCTCCTAACATTTATTGAGTGCTTGCTATGCCAGGAACTGTTCCAAGCATATAGTAGATCATTTAAGCCTCAACCTGCCCTATGAGTTATATTTAATACTCATTTCCATTTTATCGAAGAAGAGACTCAGGCAAAAAGGATTTTAATAATAACATGACCAGCATTACACAACGGGTAAATGGGGTAGCCAAAGTTTGAAGCTAGACATTTTGAATTTAGAATCTGTGTTTTTTTAATGAGTCTTCTGTAACTGCTTACATTTTCCCCATGTGTATGTCTTCTTTTTTTTTCTTTTTTATCAGAACCTGTGCTCTTAATTGCTTTATCATTATTACTATGCTTACAGCGTTTCTGATCTTTAGCCTGTGTAGAACCCAAGATAATGCAAAAACATTTATCAAAACAGATACTGTAGTGAAAATAATACTGGAAGCTAGGTGCTTCCTGTGAAATACAGAACAGTTCATTAATTATCAGTTGTGGACAGTTTGAAAGATTTCATTGTATCTTGTGAGATTAAGTTCAATAAGAATAAATATAATGAACTCTAATGATAGAAATTTTTTATTCCATTGTTTTTTCCTATTATGTTTTAATTAAGTAGGGCCTTAATCGTCTTCCCATTTTTAATTGAGAAATAATTCATGAACTGTGATTCACTTTTTTAAAGTATACAGTTGAGTAATTTATAGTATATGCACAAAATTGTACAGTCATCACCATCATATAATTCCAAAACATTTTTATCACCCCCAAAAGAAACCTTTTACCCATTGGCAATCATTCTCTCCAGTCCTTATCAACCACTTAACCTAAGTTTCTTAATCTGTGCATTTGCCTTTTTGAACATTTTGTGTGAATGAATTCAACCAAGTAGCATGTAGCGTTCATTCCTTTTTTGGCTAATATTCTATCATGTGGATACATCACATTTTGTTTATCCATTAATCAACTGATGGACATTTAGCTTGTTACCATTTTTGGGCTATCATGAGTAAAGCTGCTATGAACATTCATGTACAAGTTTTTGTGGTAGACATGTTTTCAGTTCTTTTGGTTATGTACCTTGGGATGGAATTGCTGTGTCCTTTGGTTACTCTGTTTTAACTTTTTGAGGAACTACCAAACTGCTTTCCAAAGTGGCTGTACCATTTTACATTCCCACAAGCAATGTGTGAGGGTTCTAGTTTCTATACATCATTGCCAACTTGTTAGTTTCCATTTATTATTATTATTGCCATCCTAGTAAGTGTGAATTGGCATCTCCTTATGGTTCTGATTTGTAATTCATTAGTAACTAATAATGTTAAGCATCTTTTTCATGTGCTTATTAGCCATTTTTATATTTTCTAGGGGAAAATGTCTATTCAGATCCTTTGCCCATTAAAAAAACTGGGTTGTCTTTTTATTGCTGAGTTGTAAGAGTTCTTTGTATACTCTGGGTGATAAATCCTTGTCAGATTTGATTTGCAAATATTTTCTCCTGTTCTGTGAGATGTCTTTTTTTTTTTTTTTCCCACTCTTTTGATAGTGTCTTTTGAAGCACAAAAGCTTGAATTTAGATGAAGTCAAGTTCATCTACTTTTTCTTTGGTTACTGTGTTTTGGTGTGTCATCTAAGAAACTATTGCCTAGTCCAGGGTCATGATGAGTTACTTCTGTTAATGTTTTCTTTTAAGAGAAGGCACTGGCGACCCACTCCAGTACTCTTGCTTGGAAAATCCATGGATGGAGGAGCCTGGTAGGCTGCAGTCCATGGGGTCGCGAAGAGTCGGACACGACCGAGCGACTTCACTTTCACTTTTCACTTTCATGCATTGGAGAAGGAAATGGCAACCCACTCCAGTGTTCTTGCCTGGAGAATCCCAGGGATGGGGGAGCCTGGTGGGCTGCCGTCTCTGGGGTCGCACAGAGTTGGACATGACTGATGTGACTTAGCAGCAGTAGTAAGAGTTTTTTAGTTTTAACTCTTTTTTTTTTTTTAATTATCTTTAAATGGAGGATAATTGCTTTAGAATGTTGTGTTGGTTTCTACCGTACTACAACATGAATCAGCCATAACAATACATGTATCCCCTCCCTCATCCCTCACACCTCTGCCCATCCTGCCCCTCTGGGTCTTGCTCTTCCTAAGTATATGATCCACTTTGAGTTAATCTTTGAACATGATGTTAGGTAATAGTCCAGCTTCATTCTTCTGCATGCAGATATTCAGTTGTACTAGTAACATTGTCAAAAATCAATTAACCATAAATGTAAGGCTTTTTTCCCCCTGGACTCTTAATTTGTTGTGTTATGTATATATCAGTACCACATGTCTTGATTATTGTAGCTATGTAGTAACTTTTGAAATCAGGAAATGTAAATCTTCCAACTCGGTTCTTTTTCATGATTGTTTTAGTTATTCCAAGTCCTTTGTACTTCTTTGTGATTTTAAGATCAGCTTGTCCATTTCTGCAGAAAAGCCAACTGGGATTTTGATAAGGATTGCATTGAATCTGTATATCAATTTGAGGAGTATTTTCATCTAAATAATATTGTGTTCTTTTCTCTACATTCTTTCATTTTTTTAGTTCAAAAACTATACTTCAGTTTAAGAAAGAAGCCATTGAATGAACTAATGGATTAAAAAAATAAATACCGTGAGTTGTGCCCTCAAATGCCTTACAGTTTGGTAGAGTCATGTTGAGAACCTAGTCAAGTAGTACATTGGGTTAGAGAAAAAGTTCAGGTTTTTCTGTAATGTCTTGTGGAAAAATTTGAATGAACTAATTGACCAACCCAATAGTAGTAACAGTAATAATGATAAGAACTATTACTACTTATTACTACTAATAAAAGTATTGGGTTTTTGCTATGTGGTAGTCTCTGTGATAACTTTCTTTACTATTATTTATCTCAATGCTCACAAAATTTTTTCACAAATGATTTTTTTAAACCATATAAAGAAAAGTGTGGTAATACTGTAAAGAAGGTGAAAAGAAAGTACTGATTTTGGAGTTTATCAAGCAGAGCTTTGAATTGGACTTTGAAAAATGGGTAGGATTTTGATGAGAAAGAATGATATTTTGGAAAAGCTGCCTCTTGAAGAAATACCTGGTTTCTGCAACTTCTTGAAGCACCAAAGGAATTTCATTGATGGTAGTATTGATGCTTGAAGTATATGTTTATGCAAGATGACCTACTCACATTTTCAGGGTAAGAAAACAAAGGAAGAGGGAAAGTTGGAAGATAAAAGAAAAAATGGAGATAGTGATGAACCAAGGCCTCCATAGTGGGGGACCTTAACCACCCAATGCTAGAATTAAATTAAGAACAAAAAAAAGGATGGGGAAAAATGGAGAGAAATGCTCAAAGAAAGAGGAGGAAGCTTTGATTTGATGGCTTTGATCTTCAGAGTAAATTTGAATGTAGTGGTATTTTTTGAGTGAATTAAAGGTTGGGGAATGAAGTTAGGAGCCAGAGAAGCATAGAAAAGGTTGGAGTAAATGTTGTGAGAAATGTAATATGAATTAAAAATAAGTACAAATTTTCATGCAATAATGTAGAGGACTAATTTCCATGAATTGATAATGGAACTCAATGGCCTTGTCTTATTATTTTCTTCAGTAATATGTGGTAACCTGAGAGAAAGAACTGAATCATTGAATGATGGAATTTACCCAGAGTTGGTATTTAACAAGCAAGTTGATAAAAGAATTAAGAATTAACCAGACAGTCTAAGATGTTACCAGTGGCATTGTTGAAATCGTGAGTCATAAAGCATGGGAAGAAAATAGCAAAGAAATCTGAAAAACTTTAAGAGATTGATATTGACCATTAACCAGAGTAGTGTGGTAGTGAGATTTAAGACATTTAAGAAATTTAAGAAAAGTGTGTGTGCACAGGAGTGTGGGAGGTTCCCAACTGAGATCTTGTCATCATTTAGAACACTTTTGTAAAGAATTATTTGTATCTCTGAATCTTGTATGTAGAGTAGAAATAAATGCCTTTGTAGATAAGAGGTTTAGAGAACTTTAAGACAGGAGTGTTATAAGAGTAATCACCATCCACACTGAATGCAGCAAGGATAATGGGGTGAAATGAGCCAAACCAGATACAAAACAAGGCGGGGAAGGAAGTACCTTGGTAGATTGCATCTATGAGAATGGAGAGAGATGGAATAAGTAAATGTTTTGTGTTTAAGAAAGAGTTATTGATAAATGCAGTGAAATAATAGATTGTAATCCACAGTGGAGGGAATAATATATTTTCAAAAATTAAGGCTAATGTTTTGATACAGAATTAACATTCTGAAAATTTGTTGACATTTATTACTTTTCCTAAGCTTAACTCTGCGTAGTAAATGTACCTGCTTAGATGATAATAAGATTATATGATCTATGCAAGGAGGAATTTTTGCCTCCTTAGGCTGTATGTATATAATCTTCAAAGGATAGGAATTGTGTTGGTCTTTATTTTGGTGGTTTGAGCCCCAAATAGTACCAGGTACATGCATGCTCAATATATATTTATTGAATGATTAAGTATCAATAAGTGGATCATATTGAAAAAAGATGTCCTTAAGTAATTAGCCCATGGAACTGAAAGCTAAGTAGAAACATAGATCAGTAGATTTTGGACTGATTTGGCTATAAGGCCGTGAAATGCTGTGAAACGTTTTGGGGTCAGCATTGGGCAACTATTAGATGGTAAAGGAGAGTGCTTTTTTATGTAGTTTAATTAAGCCCTTCAGTAGCTCATTTTAGTATTTTCCCTTCCCCTCTAAAAAAAATTATATGGTGACATTAGACATCAGGTGTGGTGGCCTATATTGAATTGAAACTTCTCCTTTATTCTCCTCTAAAAGTATTAGTCACTCAGTCATGTGTGACTCTCTGTGACCCCATGGACTGTAGCCCACCAGGTTATTCATCCATGGAATTCTCCAGACAAGAATACTGGCATGGGTTGCCATTTCCTTCTTCATTATTCTTCTCTACCTGTGATAATTCTTCCTTGCTTGTAGAGTGAAGTTCAGGCTTCAAAGCATAGTGTATACAGTCTCTCCAAGCTGTCCTTTACCCACTTTTCTAGTCTTATGATTTGTGTTCATATTCTTCACTTAAATTACATGAACATCTATTGATCCCTTTCATATGTCCCAGGTATTGTATGACAGTCAGCTGTACTAGTCTGTAGTTTTCCTCTGTCTTAAAATTTCTAACCTCCTTACTCTGTTAAAAATGTCTCCTGTACTAGTACTCTCTTCTCCCCACTTAACTCTATCTATATAAATGCTAACATTTTAAGCATCTCCCCTTCCTTACTCTTACCTTGTATCAAAAACATTCTTTCTCATATACAACACAAATAAAAATGCAGCCATTTGCTTCTCTGCAGCCCAGTAATAAACTCTCTAGGTAATGGGAAACGGCACTTTTAAAATTTTGTAGCCTTTTATAAATGTGTGTAGTGTCGTATCTATTTTGGGTGGTAGGGAGACATGGTGGTGGGTTATGGTGTGGAGGGGAGAAGGTGATTACCACTGCAGTAAAGAACCATGGGCATATACATTCGAATCCATTCTATCTCTTAATTTTCAATTATCATTCTATTTTCAAGATTCTTCCTGCTTTTAGAAAATGATATCTTATGTGATCATTTGACCTTTCAGCTTTAGTAAAATGATACTTCTAGAAACATACCCTGATGGGTAATGGTCTCAAAATTTCTTGACTACAGGATGTAAACCACCTTTTCAAATAAAATTCTATTCTCTAAGAAGTGTTTCATGGGAAAGGGGAGGTCATAAGGTATCCATAGTGTGGAAAAGAAGATATTTTTAATTAATAACTGTTTCAAAAAAAAGGTCACAGTTATGCATCCTCTAATCCCTATTGAGGAGACTTTGGTGATTATGGTGAGATTTGGCACTGTGTACCTTTGCCTGCCTGCCAAATCGCTTTAGTCGTGTCCGACTCATTGCAAACCCGTGGACTGTAGCCCATCCGGCTCCTTTGTCCATGGGATTCTCCAGGCAAGGATATTGGAGTTGGTTGCCATGCCCTCCTCCAGGGGATCTTCCTGACCCAGGGATCGAACCCACATTTCATGTCTCCTGCATTGGCAGGTAGGTTCTTTACCACTAGCGCCACCTGGACTGTGTACCTTAGGCTTGTCTTTTTGACAGATCTCTCTTAACGCCTCATCTCCTTTTCAACCTCTCTCAGTTGGTTAGAGAGAGACCGAGAGAGATGTGAAACCTTATATACCTGTAACTTATCTAGAAAAAAATGCTTCGATGTAGTAGTTTATCTTATGTTAGATGTGTAGTTTGGAAGGTAAATTGTGTTTTGGCCAGAAAATAGCTAACACTAGTTTTTTTTTAATTAATATTCATGGCTGTTACGGACATCATACATGTATGTGTGTGTGCAGTTTCTAGATGAGTGTCTTATAACAAGATTTATCAATTTAAAGATAAAAGTACTAATTTACAATACTTCCAGTACTTACTTTGTAATTTGTAACACAAAATCCTGTTAGCTAGATTATAAAGAGATTATAATCAAAAACTAAAATTTCATATTTCCTTTTGTTACTGTCAGGAAAAAGTCCAGATTCAATGTAAGTCTACTTTATTTTATAGGCCTATGAAGAATACACCAGCAAGCTAGATGCCCTCCAACAAAGAGAACAACAGTTATTGGAATCCCTGGGGAATGGAACTGATTTTTCTGTTTCTAGCTCTGCATCAACGGACACCGTTACATCTTCTTCCTCTTCTAGCCTTTCAGTGCTGCCTTCATCTCTTTCAGTTTTTCAAAATCCCACAGATGTGTCACGGAGCAACCCCAAGTCACCACAAAAACCTATCGTTAGAGTCTTCCTGCCCAATAAACAGAGGACAGTGGTGAGTCAGCTTTTAATTCATCGTGGCTTTTTCTTTGTATTTTTCAGAAAGACTAGTTGTGGAAAATGAAATGTGATACCATTTAAACCAGAATGGAAAAGACATAGTTATTTGATGCCAAAGTCTGTGTTCCTTAAGTGGAACAAATCGCATTGTCTTTAGTGTCACTTGTATACCTGTCTACCAAGCTTGAACCACACTCACGTCTGAGTGTTAGTTTAGAATCAGTCAGAATTTTGAGACTTAAGCTTGTTTGTTGTCTAACATATGTCAGGTAAGCTTTGTTCTTTGCCATAGAGAAAGCCTTATTCAGATTTATTACCAAATGTTGGATTCTTATTGTGCTTGACATTTTTCCTCTTGTTTATATAAGCTTTGATTGTTGATCATTATATCATCATTGGAACACAGTACTCTATAAATAACCTTTAAAGCAGGGAAATCTGCAGGATAATTATAGAAGGTCTGTAATCTCAAGTGCAACAAGTACTGCCATTGGACATAACTGAATGGAAAAACGCACCTACCCGCATCACTCATTTTTTATAATGTATATGGTTATTTTGATATTAATAAAAAAACATTTCATTACTAAATACAGTTGAAGCCAAAGTAGTCTTTTAATTTTTCCCCTCAGATAGCATTAATAATGCTTCACAGAAAATGTTTGCTGACTTACTATGCTCTAGTGGCCTCCAGTGGGGTCAGTTAGTTACCCGGTGAAACAAAGGCATGTGAATGTCATGATGTGGAGACACAAGACTAGGCCTTCGGCTTATGCCACAAAGGTGGTTGAAACTTATATCCTCACATAATCTGAACCTTTGAAAAGCTTTACCTTCAATAAAAGGGTGAATTAGAAGAAAATCTGTTCACCAGCATACATAAATAACAGTGAAACTTTTCTGTCTTTGCCAGGGCCCCAGATAAAGGTTAAAGTTTCCCTTGTGAATTCTTAACTGTAGATCTGTTCTTACCATAGTGTGGGGTTCATCATTATGTTACCTGCATTATTTAGGAATTCTCAACCCAAGAAATGAAATTTTTAAAAAGGTTCTGGAATAGTAATAGCACTCAGGCACTGGCCAGAAACAAATGTAAATCCCTCCCTTAGCCCATATAGATCTTATGTAATTCATACACATAATACCTCAATGACAAGGTCAAAATCCCAAGTTACAGTATGCAAGAAGAAATAGTCTGTCATCAGTGAGTTAGAAGACTTAATAGCAGCAAAATTAGATTCCTAAGAAGGAACCAAACAGAATTTCTAGGTGGCCTTAAAATTTAAAGTGGATGACACTTATCATCCCTGAAGTATTATTGCTAAAAATAATTGTGTTGAATGTTAAGCTTCTGGTCCTTCCACTTTATAGGAAGGACAAGAAGTAAAGGGAAAAGTTAAGCACCATGAGAAGCAGACACATTCGAAAGATGGACATTCCGTAAGACAGCCTGGACTCTCAATTCATGGAGAATAAAACACTGGAGATTATTCTACACTAAATAGACCAAACAAACCAAATAGACCAAACAATAGACAAAACAACCAAATGCATTGTGTAATCCTGGTTTGGGACTAGGGTGAGAAAGAGCTGTAGAAGTCCTTCTTGAAATGGGATACGTCAAATATTGGTTGAATGTAGTATGTTTTTATGGAATTATTAGTTTCCTTAAGTGTGATAATAGAGATAATATAATGTAGGAGAATATCTTTATTCTTAGGAAATATATGCTTAAATGTTTAGGGGTAAATTGTTATGATGCCTGCAACCTCTCTCACCTCTTTTTTAAAAATAAAACTTACATATAGTAAAGTGTACAAATCTCAACTGTACAGCTCAGTGACCTTCTGCATGTGTACCTGCCATGCAGATAAAAATTATAGAACATTTCTAATGTTGAGAGTGTACTCTTGTGCTCCCTCAATTGAGTACCCACCTTTAAGAATAGCCACTATACTGAAGTCTGTCTCGATCAATAAATTTAGAACTTACTTTCAAATGGTATGATGGAAAACAAAATGTTAAAGAGAGAAAACAAATATGGAGAAGTAATTATCAAGCAGGTTACAGCATATTACAGACCAAGTGTTAAAATGCTGTATAGAAATCAAAATATTTATTTTTAAAAACTCAATGGATTAATTTAAAAGTAGATTGAATTTAGCTGAAGGAGGAAAATTGGTGACCTCTGGAAAACAGAGAAAGAGAGTTATAGAAAATATGAGAGGTTAATAGGTATGAAGGATGGATTGAATAGTTTCATCATATGCCTCAAAGCGGAAAATGAGAACAGAATAAAGGAATGGGGCTTCCTGATGGCTTGGTGGTAAAGAATCCACCTGCCAATGTGGGAGACACGAGTTTGATCCTTGTTTCAGGAAGATTGCAAATGCTGTGGAACAACTAACCCTGTGCACCACAACTATTGAACCTGTGCTCCAGAGCCCAGGAACCCCAACTGCTGAAGCCCTAGAGCCCTAGAGCCCATGCTTCACAGCAAGAGAAGCCACCGCAATGAGAAGCCTGCCCACTTCAAGTAAAGAGTAGTCCCAGCTCACCACTAGAGAAAAGCCTGTGTAGCAACAGCCATAAATAAATAAATAGATATTTTTTTAAAACAGAAAAAGAATAGAGCAAAATTCAAAAAAATGATGGCTAACCTTCATTAAAGACACAAATTAAGGATTTGAGACGCATAAGCTTTAAGTTGTTTAAGTAAATTTGAATTCATTCTTATTAGATGTAACAAAATGAAAGAATATTGTTTTAAAAGCACTTAGGAAAAATTACCTATAAAGAAATTCCAGTTAGATTATCAAAAAATTTCTTTGTAGCAGCTGTAGAAGCCAGAAGACAGTAGAATAATATACTCAAGAGTGCTGAGTGATGCTGTAAGTTGCTTAGCTAAAGTGTGAGTTTAACTTATTGGGTACACTGTGAGTCAGGGCACAGTAAAGCCTTTCCAGATGAGTTTACTTTTCTCAAGCTGTACCCAAAGGGACTACCTGGAAATGACTTAGGGAGAAAACTGAACACAGAGGAAGCAATGAAAAGTAGAAATTAAATGTAAAAATGTAAACATTTTAAAGTAAGAATTAAATGTAAAAAATTGAACACAGAGGAAGGAATGAAAAGTAAGAATTAAATGTAAAGCTAGTTTGTACAAGAAAACACAGAGGAAAATATTTTGTGACTTGGAATTTGGTAACAGTTTCTAAAATATAACACCAAAACACAATCCCTAATGAACATATTGATAAGTTGTACTTTATCAAAATTAAAAACTTCTCCTCTTCTAAAGACTATATTAAGAGAATAAAGAGACAAACCACAGACTAGTAGATAATCTTTGCAAAATATATATATATCTGATCAAAGACATGTATTCAGAATATATAAAGAACTCTTAGAACTCAACAGTAAGGAAACAATTAAGTGGACAAAAGATTTGAATAGATACTTCAAAGAAGATATGTGGATGGCAAATAAACACATAAGAAGATGCTCAACATCATGGGCCGTTAGGAAAAAAGCTGATTAAAGGCACAAGATACCACCACACACCTACTAGAATGATTAAAATGAAAGAGTGGCCTTACCAACTATTGGTGAGGATGTGGAATGGAATAACTGAATTTTCGTACACTGGTGATAGGAATGTATAATGGTATAACCACTTTTGAAAGCAATTTGAAGATTAACTTAATGTTTTAAAGTCTTTTAGCTTTAAAGTCTCAAAAGCTTTTTTTTTTTTTTTTTTTTTTCCGGCAAAAATAGAAAAATCCACCCTGAAATTCATATGGAATCTTAAGGAATCCTGAATACTCAGACAACTTTAAAAAAGATCAAAATTGGAGATCTCACACTTCCTGATACTAAAACTTATTATAAATTAATAAGTAAATCATTTTGGTACTGATATAGACAGATAGACCAGTGAAATAAATGGAGTACTTTTAAAATTATTTCTTTTTGATTATAGCCTTCCTATTGAGTATGAAGTGGGACTTTGTTGTGATTTTGATATACTTTTCTCTGTTGGCTAATGATATCAAGTGGCTTTTCTATATCTTTCCTGGAGAAAGTATTTTTATAAATAGTTTTGCATGGCATGTGCAAAACTGGGCATTACCGAAATGGTTAAATAAGTTTGGTATATCTGTCAAATGAAATACTTCTTAGTAGAAATAATGTATTACTAGTATACACAACAGCACAGATGACTCTGAAAGTAATTATGTCAAGTGAAAATAGCCAGACAAAAATGACTATATATTTTATAATTCCATTATAAAAGTCTAGAGGAAATTCCCTGGTGGTTCAGTGGTTATGACTTGGGACTTTCACTGTCAGGGCCCCGGGGTTCAGTCCCTGGTCAGGGAACTAAGATCCTACAAGGCGTGTGGTGTGGCCAGAAATAGATATGTAGGTAGATAAAGCAATTACAGAAGATGTGAAGAACATAGTTGTCAATTTTATGTAATAGACATGTAAACCTTGTACTAATAAATGAAAGAACACACGTTCTTTTCAAGAATGTATGGGACACTGAAAATTTTTTCTACTGCATTTTAGGCAAAAAAGGGAATCTTCACAAACACAAGGTGTGTTTTTTGAGCATAATGTAATTAAAGTAGAAATTAGTAACAATAATGGGAAACCACATTTTTAGAGATTTGAAGACACTTCTGAATGTCATATGTCAGAGAGAAAATATGAAAAAAAATCCTAGTCCTATGTAAATTTTATTCTTCTGTAAAAAAGTTAAAGAGAACATTTCCTAACTCATTTATAGAATTTGTGTATCTTGGTTCTAAAACCAAAGATCACTTGATAAAGAAAAACTAAAGGTTAATCTAAGAACATATTTGCAAAAATCTTTAATAAAATACTGGTCAACTGAATCTAACAATGTATATATTTAAAAAAAATAATTCTTCTAGGAGTATAACAATGATTTTTAAAAATTAGTGCAGCTCTGGGATTTCCCTGATGGTCTAGTGGTTAGGACTCCATGCTTCCACTGCACAGGGCATGAGTTCAGTCCCTGGGTGGGGAACTAACATCCCACATGTGTGTGGGATGCCCCACTCCAAAACAGTCAGTGCAGTTCTTATTAGCAGATTAAATGAATAAAAGTGTATGGATATCTCTAGATACAGTAAACAAGACATTTGATGTATTGAAAACCTTTTTGTAACAAGAAAGAAACAAAAAAACTCTGTAAACTTGGAATAAAAGACAACTTTCTTAATAAAGGGTATCTATCAAGTATGTCTAAAGAAGGATTCTGTGTTCTCATTAAAATTGGAAACAAGCAAGACAGATCTACTACTTATGGAGTTGAATATTCTATCCAGTCTCAATCAAGACAAAGAAATAAAAAACATAAATATTAAAAAGAAAGAAAACTTATTTTTAGCAGTTAATTTGTCTACATAGAAAATCTATTATAATAAGAACTCTGCACTTAATAATTAGAACATACAATTTTATTTAAAAAATGATATCGTTGACAAAATAATTTTTAAATGTTTAAGACTTTTATAAAGAAATTTGTACAGCTTTATTGAAAGACATTTGAAGAGAGTAAAGAAATCAAAAGTTACTTTGTTCTTGATAATCTTCCTAAATATACTTCTCACCCAAATTAATCAAAATTACGTGCAGTTTCTGCAGAATTCTAGGGGGATCTTATCCCACCCTTACTACTTTATCTGAAAAGTTGATTCTAAAATTTATATGGAAAAGCAAAAAGCTACCCTAGAGGCCTCTTCTAGGGACTGACCTCTTTTAGTGTGAAGAAGTGTTTATTTGAAGTTTGGTTCTTTATTCTTACTTGTCTTTTATTGTATTAAAACTCACATGAAATGCATGTAAAACTTCTTTTCTAAATGTTACAATGATTGTTTCATGATGGTATTAGAGGTATTTATTCTTCCTTTTCAGAATTTCTAACAAATATGTTTACTTTAAATTTTCAAAACTGTAATTTCTTTAAAAGTTAATTTAGAGATTTTATAATATACTCTGTATCAAAATCAATGTGTACTCATTATTTCTAAAAATGAAAAAAGTATAAACAAGGTAAGTGTCCCTTGGTACAGAACTACTTAAGACTATCCAGGTCATGCATTAGATACAGTGACTAAAAAGAATAAATGTGTGTGTCCTTTGAGATGGCTTTGAATCATATATAAAAGCCTGGTAATTGCGATTATCTGGAGGATGGGGACATTGCCGGGGGCAGGAGAAAGGGACTAATCTTTTTGCCTTATACTTATCCCCTTCTTTCACATAATGTCAAGCTACTTGTTTTATTATGGTTAAAATTATTGTTTAGAATGATCATATCTGATTTATTAACTATTTATTTCATTATGGATAATTAAATGCTGCAAAATACATTTAAATACACATATCCTGAAATGTTGTGGGAATATTTTAATGTTAGGGACTTAAGTATTGGGTCATAGGGTATGCACACTTAAAACTTCATAAAATGTACATTTTATGCAGAAAAATTGTACTGGTTTATATTCTGTCTAGTGTATAAGACTTCCTTTTCCCACAAGATCCTGGTCAACATTGAGTGTTAATGAAATTTAGATGTTAACTGCCTTCCAATGCAGGAAACGCGGGTTCGATCCCTGGGTTGGGAAGATCTCCTGGAGAAGGAAGTGGCAAACCACTCCAGTATTCTTGTCTAGGAAATCCCATGGATAGAGGAGCCCGGTGGGCTACGAAAGAGTTGGATATGACTTAGCAGCTAAACAACCTATCTAATAGAATTTCAAGTATATTAGACATGACATACCCTCATTCGTGTACATTTTTAATGTGTTGTGTTAACAACAATAAGTTAATCAAAAAAAAAAAAAAATCTCACCCAATTTTCCTGAAATGTGGCTTGTTCTAAGCTGACTTTCTTGAACTTGTAGTTTAAAAGACAGAATTGGCTTGTTTTATTTTTTATAGGTTTACTAAAATATCATTTATAGACATACTTTACTTATTTAAACTATACAATTTTGGTCTGTTCACAGAGTTATGCAACTGTCAGCACTGTTAATTTTAGAACGTTTTCATCACTCCGAAAAAGAAACTGTGTACCCCTTAAGCAGTCACTCCATCTTCCCAGTTCTAGCCAATCACTTACTTCCTTTCTACCTCTCCAGATTTGCCTGTTCTGTACATTTCATTCCATATAAATGGTGTCATAGAATATGTGGTCTTCTGTGACTGACTTCTTTTGCTTAGCATAATGTTTCCATGGCTCATCCATATTGTAGCATGTCAGTATTCATGCGTTTTTATGGTTGAATAATATTCTGTGTGTGTATCAAAACACACTTTAGCCATTATGAATTTTGTTTTCACTTTTGGCTGTTAGTAATAATGCTGTGAATATTCATGTCCAAGTTTCTGTGTGGACATATGTCTTTGTTTTTCTTGGATATATTTTCCTTTGCAAATATTCAGGTGATTACATTGACTTTAGATCTTTGTTAAGGCAGGATGCTAGTTTTTAACTAAGATCATGGCCTTAGATCAAGCAAGGACACTTAATTTTGGAATTTGGAAAAGAGGCATTAACTTGGTTCTTCTGAAAATATCTTTTTAGTCTTTCCATCTATAAAAATGGAAACAGTGCTCCCCTACACCTTTACCTTTGTTGTTTAGTCACTAAATTGTGTCAGACTCTTGCAACACCATGGACTATAGCCCGCCAGGCTCCACCGTCCATGGATTTTCTAGGCAAAAATACTGGAGTGGGATGCCATTTCCTCCAGAAGATCTTCCCAACCCTGGGATCAAACCCACATCTCCTGCATGGACAGGAAAATTATTTACCACAGAGCCACCTGGGGAGCCCACCCGTTTTCCTTTGTGAATAGATAATTCTTTCATGTGGTATTTGTATCAAGAAATCTTGTTTCTGCCCCTCTCCCTATACACTCAGGTTCCCCTGAGCCTTTTAGCTAACTTTTTATTTGGGGCAGGGGGGCAGGGGTGTGTGCTGCTCCTCTCCATACAAGGCATCGTATTGTATATGTTATTCTGTATTTTGCTTTTAATGTTTTGCTTTGTTTTTAATGTTTAATGTTTTGCTTTTAATGTTTATGTGAGCCAGCCATATAGCTATAGATTCCATTGTAGAGATGTACTATAGTTGCCAGTTATATTATGATATACTAAAGACTGCAAGGAGATCCAACCAGTCCATTCTAAAGGAGATCAGTCCTGGGTGTTCTTTGGAAGGAATAATGCTAAAGGTGAAACCAGTACTTTGACCACCTCATGCGAAGAGTTGACTCATTGGGAAAGACTCTGATGCTGGGAGGGATTGGGGCCAGGAGGAGAAGGGGATGACAGAGGATGAGATGGATGGATGGCATCACTGACTCGATGGACATGAGTTTAAGTGAACTCCGGGAGTTGGTGATGGACAGGGAGGCCTGGCGTGCTGCAACTCATGGGGTTGCAAAGAGTCGGACACGACTGAGCGACTGAACTGAACTGAAAAGCAGGCTTCCTGGATCAAAGAGAAATATACATTTGTAATTTTGATAAGATACTTTAAAATTTTGCTTCATAGATTTTGCTTAATTTTGCACTGCTACCAGCACTACAAAATTCAGAAAACTAAGATCATGGCATCTGGTCCCATCACTTCATGGCAAATAGATGGGGAAACTGTGGAAACAGTGGCAGACTATTTTGGGGGGCTCCAAAATCACTGCAGATGGTGACTGCAGCCATGAAATAAAAAGATGCTTACTCCTTGGAAGAAAAGTTATGACCAACCTAGACAGCATATTAAAAAGCAGACATTACTTTGCCAGCAAAGGTCTGTCTAGTCAAAGCTATGGGTTTTCCAGTAGTCATGTATGGATGTGAGAGTTGGACTGTAAAGACAGCTGAGCACCAAAGAATTGTTGCTTTTGAACTGTGGTGTTGGAGAAGACTCTTGAGAGTCCCTTGGACTGCAAGGAGATCCAACCAGTCCATCCTAAACAAAATCAGTCCTGAATATTCACTGGAAGGACTGATGCTGAAACTCCAATACTTTGGCTACCTGATGCGAAGAACTGACTCATTTGAAAAAACCATGATGCTGGGGACGATTGAAGGCAGGATGAGAAGTTGGATGGCATCACCGACTCGACCAACATGAGTTTGAGTAAACTCTGGGAGTTGGTGATGGACAGGGAGGCCTGACGTGCTGCAGTCCATGGGGTTGCAAAGAGTCGGACATGACTGAGCAACTGAACTGAACTAACCAGCACTGTATGAGATGCCTGTTTACCATAGCCTCACCAACAGAATATGTTGTTAGACTTTTGTATTTTTGCCCATTTGATAAGTGAAAAAATATTTTGGCAAGTTTAAGTTCGCTTTTCTCTGAGGTTGAACACTTTTTCTTAATTTTAAATCCCATTTATAATTTGTTTTCCTGAACTCTCTTTCTTTTGCCCATTTTTCTGTTGGGTTGGTCTTAATCTCAATTTTTCAGGAGCTCCTTATGTATCAGGAAATTTATTTTCCTGTCACATAAGTAGCAAATATTTTTCCCAATCTGTATTTGTCTTTTGACTTTGCTTATATAGTCATTCTCCCAGTATTTGTAGGGGATTTGTTCCAGGACCCCATAACACATCCCCTACAAATATTGGGGGATGACTATATAAGGATAAAATCCTTAGATGCCCAAGTCCCTTACATAAAGTGGCATAGTATTAATATTTGCATATAACCTATGCACATCCTCCTGTATACTTTAAATCATCTCCAGATTACTTATAGTAGGCAAATTTAAGGTTTACTTTCTTGGAACTTTCTGGATTTTTTTCTAAATATTTTTGATCCTCGGGTGGTTGAATCCATGAATGTGGCACCAACAGACATGGAGGGCTGACTGTAGTGTGTTGTGTGAGTGTTTTCTTTTATGGCTTCCAGATTTTGCATCATAATTTTATAGGCCTTCTTCTCTTGAGATTGTAAGGGAGCCATGTTTCTTCTAGTTCTTTTATGGTTTGTCCCCTCCTTCCTTCAACATTTAAATCTGATCCACTTGGAGTTTACCCTATGATACTGTATGAAGTATGGATGAACTTTCTTTTCCTAGATTGGTTCCAGTTGTCTCAGCATCAATTAGTTAAAAGTTCATCTTTACCCTGTTACAGATGCTGCCTTTATTTTGATTTTATTTATGTGTTGAATGAAGAGTCTAGTTTTGGTTTTTCTGTTTCATTCCATTGGTCTGTCAGTCTGTTGAACAGGTAGTATCATGAAGAAACAAAAATCAGCCTGTTGAAGTGGATGAAGGACAGATTGATGACTTTCCCTTGGTGATAAGAGTGGGAAACCAAAATTTTGCCTACTGATGAAACATATATACACCTTGGAATCAACCTCTTTAGAGAAGCATAAGGGTGCTTAGCTATATTAGAAGATGGCATTACAGGAGTGCATGAGAGAAATTAGCAAAGAAACTGAAGGGTGGATAGCCCCAGTCCATTAATGACTTTGTATGCTGTATTAAGGAATTTGGATTTCACCCTATAATTAAATGGAAAAATTTGAGAACACTAATGTAAGATTATATCACAGAATGAAATTCTGAGTTCAGTGGACTCCTCAGCAGTCCATAGATGGGCTTGAACTTTTATGTTTCAAAGAGATTATTCTAAGGCTTTCATCAGGTTCTCAGAAGTATTTGGCAAACACACACATTAAGAATACCTTTTTTAAAAAAGATTTCACTGATAACAGGATAGATTGGCTGGGGTTTAAAACTAAAGATAGGGTTGCCACCTAAGTAGGCAGAATACGAATAGCAGAGGGGAAAAGTTAGCTTTCCCTTCTGTTCATTATTTCTGGAAGGTATGGACAGTTCTCTATATTGGCAGTAGTTATGTTCTGTATATTTCCTGCAAACACTGAATTAGTGAATACTGAAAAACTGCTCCTAGGACAAGTGCAGGATCACTATTATAAATGAGCCAAAGATGGCCTCTGTATATTGGCCCCTGGATTGTTTATTTCTTCACAGCAGACTGGGGTCCATTAGCTTAAAAGTCACCTGGCATAGGGTACTTGTTTACAGTATGAGAGCTAGGAATAGAAGGCATGTTACCTTGATTAACCTCAGCTGCTGCTGCTGCTAAGTCGCTTCAGTCGTCCGACTCTGTGCGACCCCATAGATGGCAGCCCACCAGGCTCCCCTGTCCCTGGGATTCTCCAGGCAAGAACACTGGAGTGGGTTGCCATTTCCTTCTCCAATGCATGAAAGTGAAAAGTGAAAGTGAAGTCGCTCAGTCGTGTCTGACTCTTAGTGACCCCATGGACTGCAGCCCACCAGGCTCCTCCGTCCGTGGGATTTTCCAGGCAAGAGTACTGGAGTGGGGTGCCATTGCCTTCTCCAAACCTCAGCTGGGAAGGGTCAAATTTTTCAGTCTTCTGTGCATGCCTGCAAAAGCACTGCAAGTATTGATTTGGGGGTTACAAATAAATTTTAATGAATAATCAAGTTTGCAAATACAGAATCCATGAATTAAAGAGGATCAACTGTACAAATCTAGTCTCTTGAATACTTTCAGTGATGAACCTACTCCCTCAAACTTTTCCCTTGCTGGATAGTTTTAACAGTTATATTGAGCTAAAATCTGTCTCTTGTTTTTCTAATCTTAGGTCCTAATTTGGCTTTATAGATTGTTCCCCATTGACATACTGTTGAAATTCAGCTGTCTTATATTCACTTTCACTCAATTCACCTCTGGCATAAGAGTCCCAATTTCTTTAGAGACTTCTGGTTTGCTAAATACCTTAGTGATTTAAACTTGCCTGGAGAATCCCAGGGACAGCAGAGCCTGATGGGTTGCAGTCCATGGGGTCGCTGAGAGTTGGACACGACTGAGCGACTTTACTTTCACTTAGTGATTTACAAGAATGAAACCTTTAATTTTGTTATTAACTAACACATCTTGTCTGTCACCCTCCACTCCTCTCTCCGCATAAAAACCGACCAACCTGAACTCCCATTGCTTCACCTTAGTCTATCTACACTGTGTTTGTCAGTTCTTTTTCAGTTTTAAATTATTCAAATTAATAAGAAGGGAGATGAGTCACTGGCAGAAAAGACCAAGGTAGAGATAACTTCAAATATACAGGAAGATTCTTTTTCTCTCTCTTTTCGATGCCTCTTTTCTCTTAGCTCCTAATGTCATCTTTGCTTCTCCTTA
This sequence comes from Bos grunniens, assembly GCF_055505025.1. Taxonomy (NCBI): domain Eukaryota; kingdom Metazoa; phylum Chordata; class Mammalia; order Artiodactyla; family Bovidae; genus Bos; species Bos grunniens. The sequence continues at coordinate 16,103,716 of NC_141168.1, forward strand.
AGTTAGCTTCATTCGGTAGCCAGATTTTCTCAGTGTACTAGGGAAGATAACCATTAGGGATTCCATATTTCTGTCTTCTTGGAACTTTACAGTAGGAAAGAAACTTCTGTCAACCAGAGTCTATCTGTCAGTTAAAGGAAGAAGTGTAGTACTGTTCAGGTCATATATCTAGCCCTGGATCTGGGATATGGGAAACTGATTAGCCAGCTTATGTGCAGCCAGAAGAGTAGTGACCCTGGATTCATAACTTCTCGAGTACCAGGTGGTTTTTAGGGAAAGGTGGGTTCCCAGAGGAAATAGGAATGCTAAACAACTACACAACAAATACCATCTGAATACATTAAGACAAGTATTCTCTTCTATGTTTAGGATCAGTAAGAGATCTCTTAACGACCATAATAATTGAAGGATTACCGTTTTCAGCTTTGAACAATGTTGGATCAAAGTTGATTTTGCTTTAAATGTTGACATTTATTATTTCTCAGCAGAGAGCACTTAGTGATCTGTTGTATTTTCTTTTCTTTTATGTGTTTAAGATATTTTGTAATTTTAATAAAAAACCAAAAATTAATTTTGCCTTGAGTTGGTGAGTAATAGATGCTTGAGTCATAATTTTCCATTAATGTTGTTAGCCCTAGAAATAATTTTCTCACATAGTAATCCATATGACATTTTCAAAATGTTATAAAGGTAAATTACTGGGTTTTGGTTTTTTTTTTCCAGTGATGTGAAAAAATATATAATTTACTTCTCTACCTCATATCCTGACTTTATGATACCCTAGGTACCTGCACGGTGTGGAGTCACAGTCCGGGACAGCCTGAAGAAGGCACTGATGATGAGAGGTCTAATCCCAGAGTGCTGTGCTGTTTACAGAATTCAGGATGGGTATGGTTTGTATGTGATGTGAAACTTTGTTTAAAAAGGGGAAAAAACATCAGATACCAAATTTTGAGGTTTTCTGTAAGATCTTTACCCAAACCTAGGGTATTGAAAATCAACCTCAGGGAAAAAAAAAAAACTAAGTTAATTAGCCTAAACAAGTCTGGTATGCCCTTTGAGAAGTGAACATTAGATAATTTTGTGTAATGATGGTGTTTATTATTCTGATAAAATGACTTTATATGGAGTTTGAGATTCTTAAAATTTTGAACCATTTTCTCTGTTTCTTATTTGAATAATGGACTCTTTCCCACTCCTGTTTTTAATATAAACTCATAGTTTCACCAAAGACTTATCAAAATTAACATTTTATATTGAATTATTTTTCAGAAAGCATGAAATTTTGCCATGACCCCACCCCTGCCACTCCCAATTTTGAATCCCATCTGGAAAAGAAAAAAAAGAGATCTCCTTTTTGGGGGCATATTGTCCCCTGAATACTCTTTTTCTTTGAATGGATAGGTAAATCCATACCTGTGATTTTTTTTTTGTTTTTTGTTTTTTTTTTTTTGGACCCCAGGAACAATCCATTTTCTGCTGTTGTAGGTCTTTTCTGGAGCTGACTTGAAGAAAAGAGTACATCTCTTTACCCTGCTGTTTGTCCAAGAGTGATACATTTATTTGGGGTAAACTTAAAAATTAATTTATTGCCATTTAAATTTCTAACGATGGAAGACTAGGGAGCCAAAACTCCCTCACCATTACTAGCCCCTCAATAACCAATTTTCATATCTTCAGCATGAGGTATATGAAGCTTTTTAGGTATGATAACCAAGAAAGGCTGTGTCTGCGCTTTTCAGGGAGAAGAAACCAATTGGCTGGGACACTGATATTTCCTGGCTTACTGGAGAGGAGTTGCATGTAGAAGTGTTGGAGAATGTTCCACTTACAACACACAACTTTGTATGTACTTTTTATATTTCAGTGTCAAAAATCGTTAAGTTCTTTGAGTTTTTATTTAAAGAATGAAGTATGAGATGAATAATTTTGGCATTGTTTTTTTACCTAAGTTGAAAATCAGTTTTATTCTTTAAAGGGAAAAAAAGCACCACATATTAAACAGGTTTTTTTTTAATCATTATACTTTGTCTTTAATTTTAAAAAGTAATAGATAGTCATTTAAAAATTTTGAATGGTATGAAAGTATATCAAGTAAAAACTTGGAAGTACCCTACCAGAGGTAAATAGTTGTTATTAACAATTGATTATTGTGTGGTCTTCCAAAGTCTTTCTGTATATAAAATGTGTGTTCTTATATCTGCAGGCCCAAAATATTCTTTCTTTTTTACTTCCTTCATTTTCCTTCATTATTTTCCATTTCTTTCCTTTTTAAAAAAAACTAAAAGTGGAATTATATTTTGTATGATACTTTAAAAAAGTGTTAAGCACAGCATCATAGGTATCTTTCCATGTCATTACACCTAGCTTTATAATGATTACATAGTAGTCCATAAGAATATACATTCAGTGTATTTAACCATTCCTCTTTGACATTTAAGTTTTTTTTAAAAATCCATTCTAAACATGGTAAATAGATTCTGCATACACCTTGACACACTTGTGTAAATGTTTCTGAAAGATAGGGTAATGGAAGTGGAATAGCTCTCCTTGAGGACTGAAGAAAGACAGATGTTAAAGCTCTCCTTCCATACTTCTCCCTTTATCTGGTTTTTGCATTTGCCAGAATCTAGCCTAAGCTAAGCGTCTCCAGCCTGAGGCCTGGAACAATGGAACTTCTCTACCTTGGAGATAAGGGTACAGTTCCCAGAGCTTGAGAACCTGTTCTCTGAGCGAGTAGGCAGCAGCCAAGATTAGAATGATCTATAAGGCAGGAGTGCATTTCTTACTTTTCTGTGTATGAAATTTGAACTGTAGTTTATTTTTCTAAATGGATAGTAATTGCTTCCCTTTCAGCATCAAGTGTTTTCCCTTGTGCCTTTGTGATTAGAACAGCTGGGTTCTTCTGATTTCCCAGGGGGTTAGTGTTTTGGGGGCTCCATTAGTGGTGAATAATGAAGTCGGGTTTGTGCTTCAATAGATCAGGCATCTTTTGGACAAGTGTTAAATATACCTGATGTCAGTCAGATTTACCATGAAGCATATAGTTTTATTATCATGAGATAAGGCATTTGCTAGTATTGATTTTGTTTTTAACTTGTAGAATTTTGAGAAGATAAATCTTAAGAATTTTTATTTCAGTTTTTAGGAATTAAAAAAAGAAAGTTGAGTTTATATTTCATAGTGATGACTACTCTTTTTCTTAGTTATTCTTCTTAATTAAATTTGGATATGAGAAGGTAAAGGAAGACCCAAGTCAGTAACGTTGAAGTAGCGCCTCAGGCAGGTCCTTGCCGCAAGAGGACAGTGAGAGCAAGCTGCAGCTGAGGTGCAGGCTGTGGGGATCTGCACAGTACAGTTGGAGACATGCCAGTAAATATTTGTTCAGATCTTTTTGTTTGCCAATATTTTGTCTGATCTGGGGATATAACAGTGAAGAAGAAAACAGGATCCCTGCCTTAGGGCTTCCCCGGTAGCTCAGCAGTAAAGAATTCTCCTGCAACACAGGAAACACAGGTTAGATCCCTGGGTTGAGAAGATCCCCTGATGAAGGAAATGGCAACCCACTCCAATATTATTGAGTGGGAAATCCCATGGACAGAGGAGCCTGGCGGGCTACAGTCCATGGAGTCACAAAAGAGTCAGACACAACTGAGTGACTAATTGTTTTAATTAAGAATTTTCATTAACACTCTTAATTACTGTATATATTTAAAGTGCCAACATCCGTTGGATCATTGAAAAAGCGAGAGAGTTCCAGAAAAACATCTATTTCTGCCTTATTGACTATGCCAAAGCCTTTGACTGTGTGGATCACAATAAACTATGGAAAATTCTGAAAGGGATGGGAATACCAGACCACCTGACCTGCCTCTTGAGAAACCTATATCCAGGTCAGGAAGCAACGGTTAGAATTGGACATGGAACAACAGACTGGTTCCAAATAGGAAAAGGAGTACGTCAAGGCTGTATATTGTCACCCTGCTCATTTAACTTCTATGCAGAGTACATAATGAGAAACGCTGGACTGGAAGAAGCACAAGCTGGAATCAAGATTGCCGGGAGGAATATCAATAACCTCAGATATGCAGATGACACCACCCTTATGGCAGAAAGTGCAGAGGAACTAAAAAGCCTCTTGATGAAAGTGAAAGAGTAGAGTGAAAAAGTTGGCTTAAAGCTCAATATTCAGAAAACTAAGATCAAGGGCATCTAGTCCCATCACTTCATGGGAAATAGATGGGGAAACAGTGGAAACAGTGTCAGACTCTATTTTGGGGGGCTCCAAAATCACTGCAGATGGTGACTGCAGCCATGAAATTAAAAGACGCTTACTCCTTGGAAGGAGAGTTATGACCAACCTAGATAGCATATTCAAAAGCAGAGACATTACTTTGCCAACAAAGGTCCGTCTAGTCAAGGCTATCGTTTTTCCAGTGGCCGTGTATGGACGTGAGAATTGGACTGTGAAGAAAGCTGAGTGCCGAAGAATTGATGCTTTTGAACTGTGGTGTTGGAGAAGACTCTTGAGAGTCCTTTGGACTGCAAGGAGATCCAACCAGTCCATTCTGAAGGAGATCAGTCCTGGGTGTTCTTTGGAAGGAATGATCCTGAAGCTGAAACTCCAGTACTTTGGCCACCTCATGAGAAGAGTTGACTCATTGGAAAAGACTCTGATCCTGGGAGGGATTGGGGGCAGGAGGAGAAGGAGGCGGCAGAGGATGAGATGGCTGGATGGCATCACTGACTCGATGGATGTGAGTTTGAGTCAACTCCAGGAATTGGTGATAGGGAGGCCTGGCGTGCTGCAATTCATGGGGTCGCAAAGAGTCAGACACGACTGAGCGACTGAACTGAACTGAAAGTGCTATAGATACACAGAATAGAGATTCCTAGAATAAATGTTTTAATTAAGAATTTTCATAAAGACTCTTAATTACTGTATATGTTTAAAGTGCTGTGTGTGTTAGTTGCTTAGTTGTGTCCAAGTCTTTGCAACCCCATGGACTGGCCCCTCTGTCCATGGAATTCTCCTGGCAAGAATACTGAAGTGGGTTGCCATTTCCTTCTCCATTGAAGTACAACAGATACACAGAATAGAGATTTCTAACCTGGCTTTTGAGGAGTCAGGAAATTTTCCCAAAGGAAGAATTATCAAACCTAAAACCTGGTGGATGAGGAAAGATGAGTGAAAGGAAGACTAGCTAGACAAAGGGAACAGCAAGAAAGCATGTTACCCTTTCAGATTTGAGAGAAGTTTAGAATGGAGGCTACATACTTGGAGAGGCGGATGTTACAGTGTAGCATGTATACCGGTGGAATAAGCTCATGTGAGTCCTTGTATGCTGTGTTGAAGATTTGGACTTTTCCCTAAAATCATTGGAAATTTAATAACTATTATAGGCAAGGGAGCAGTGTGATTAGTTAGATTTGTGGTTTTGAACAATTGCTCTTAGCGTCATATAGAAACAAGAGTAAGCCTGTGTTCTGCTTAGAAAGGGAAAGAATTCCTCTCTCTGCTTCTGTGTTCTGAATTTCCTTGGCTATGGGAGGAAGGCTGCTTATGCCCCCTGGTTTCATAGTCTGTTACAAAGGCGATTCCTTCAGCATTTACATATATCCCAGGAATCCTTGGGAATGGATGGGGTGGAGGAGGCAGGAAAGGTGGAGAAGCAAGATTAGAAACAGATGCCATGGGTCTAGACCTTCCCATTTTACATAGATGCTAACCTCAGACAGCCCCACACCTTACAAATCAATGCATGCAAACTGCCTGTTCTATGGCCCACATGAGTTTACCATTCATGTCTCAAATTCCAAAATAAGCATAAGTTGTGGCCCAAAAGAAAAGATATATCTTCCTGTAGCTGCTTATAAACAAAGGTGTACATGCAGAGGTATATGTCACTCAGTTTATGCTCAAATGCATACCCATATTTTCTCCTTTCTGCTTCCCTCCTTTCTCCCTTCCTTCTCTTTTTCTCCCACTTCCTTTACATACAGAAACAATCAGTTATGCATAGTTTTCAAGTATGTTAGTGACAGGAAGAAAGACTGCAATCGACTAGATTAAAGAAGGAAGAGAAATTAGGGCTTCATGAAACAGATTATTAGGCAATTGAAAGTATGAGTATGTAGCAAAAAAGATGACTATAAAATGGTGATTCCTATGAATACAATTTATATTTTTCTGTGCTCTACTTTCCAGAGATTATGCTCAAGTATAAAAAGATGCTTGCTTTAGTAAATAATAGCCACATAAATATTAAAAAAGCTTTTTCTTACTGCTTGTATATCCAGAGACAAATGGAAAAGGAACAAAGCTAAAATCAGTTAGTTGCCTTTTTATATCTTCTGTAACTTGATCCATAGCCAGAATGTGAAGAAAGCAAGAGCTACTCTTAAAATTATCTAAATAGTTTGTCTAAATATTCTCAAAAAGCCAGAATGGATGATATGCCAAGGTACCATTTTCTATGAAACATTTCTTTTAATAACATTTTATCCTGTTAAATATGTGTTTATTGAAGAGGTTTATAAAGTGAGTATTGAAATCAATTTAATGGATCATGAAAAGAATTTATATGTAATAGAATGGATTATAAATTCTGATGTGCATTATATATAGAGTAATATTATAAGAATACAACTGTATCCTGGATCACAGTGTATTTTTCTTATTATTGTGTGTGATTAATGTTGTCTGAAAACTTGAGAATATACAGAAAAAAAAAGGACAAAATAGAGTGACCTATGCTCTCATCACTCCCAAATAGCAGTTGTTAACATTTGTCATTTACTTATCCTTCTTATGTTTTCTGCTTATTACATACACAAACCAAATGGTAGTAAACAGTTTCTGGTTTTGTCCATTACCAAGATAGAACCTCCCTAGCACAGTTCTGTTTATGTGACACGTTTGCCTTCTGACATGGAGTTCCTACATGTTGCTCTGTTAAGCATCACATAGAGGAATGTTCACAGATGCATTGAGGGGTTCTGATCCTCTAACAAACTGATAATTTGTTAAACGTAGTTCTTACCATCTTTTAAGTGATGTTCGATCTTTTGTCCTAAGTTAACAAGTTTAGGTAGGGTTAATCTGATTTTCATATAATTTTAATTATAAACTAGTTTTTTTTCTTTTGTAACTTTTTTAACACTTTAATCAAAGTATATTACATTTTAATCAAGTGTATATAGTTTTTAAAATAGTGCAAAGGGGTTGCCCCAACCCTTATTAGCCTTTAATGCCACTCTATAGAGGAAATCATTCTTTTACTTTTATTTCTCCTTTCTTTTTTTTTTTTTTAAATAATTTAAAAAAACATTTATTTGGGTATATATTTCTTTCTTTTTTTTTTTTTTTAAATTTTTTATTCCTTTATTTCTCATGTGTTCCCCATCCTGAACCTTCCTCCCTCCTCCCTCCCCATACCATCCCTCTGGGTCATCCCAGTGCACCAGCCCCAAGCATCCAGCATCGTGCATTGAACCTGGACTGGCATCTCGTTTCATACATGATATTTTACATGTTTCAATGCCATTCTCCCAAATCTTCCCACCCTCTCCCTCTCCCACAGAGTCCATAAGCCTGTTCTATACATCAGTGTCTCTTTTGCTGTCTCGTATACAGGGTTATCGTTACCATCTTTCTAAATTCCATATATATGCGTTAGTATACTGTATTGGTGTTTTTCCTTCTGGCTTACTTCACTCTGTATAATAGGCTCCAGTTTCATCCACCTCATTAGAACTGATTCAAATGTATTCTTTTTAATGGCTGAGTAATACTCCATTGTGTATATGTACCACAGCTTTCTTATCCATTCATCTGCTGATGGACATCTAGGTTGCTTCCATGTCCTGGCTATTATAAACAGTGCTGCGATGAACATTGGGGTACACGTGTCTCTTTCCCTTCTGGTTTCCTCAGTGTGTATGCCCAGCAGTGGGATTGCTGGATCATAAGGCAGTTCTATTTCCAGTTTTTTAAGGAATCTCCACACTGTTCTCCATAGTGGCTGTACTAGTTTGCATTCCCACCAACAGTGTAAGAGGGTTCCCTTTTCTCCACACCCTCTCCAGCATTTATTATTTGTAGACTTTTGGATCGCAGCCATTCTGACTGGTGTGAAATGGTATCTCATAGTGGTTTTGATTTGCATTTCTCTGATAATGAGTGATGTTGAGCATCTTTTCATGTGTTTGTTAGCCATCTGTATGTCTTCTTTGGAGAAATGTCTATTTAGATCTTTGGCCCATTTTTTGATTGGGTCATTTATTTTTCTGGAGTTGAGCTGTAGGAGTTGCTTGTATATTTTTGAGATTAGTTGTTTGTCGGTTGCTTCATTTGCGGAAAAGAAGAAGTAAAACTCTCACTATTTGCAGATGACATGATCCTCTACATAGAAAACCCTAAAGACTCCACCAGAAAATTACTAGAACTAATCAATGATTATAGTAAAGTTGCAGGATATAAAATCAACACACAGAAATCCCTTGCATTCCTATACACTAATAATGAGAAAACAGAAAGAGAAATTAAGGAAACAATTCCATTCACCATTGCAACGAAAAGAATAAAATACTTAGGAATATATCTACCTAAAGAAACTAAAGACCTATATATAGAAAACTATAAAAGACTGGTGAAAGAAATCAAAGAGGACACTAATAGATGGAGAAATATACCATGTTCATGGATTGGAAGAATCAGTATAGTGAAAATGAGTATACTACCCAAAGCAATTTATAGATTCAATGCAATCCCTATCAAGCTACCAACAGTATTCTTCACAGAGCTAGAACAAATAATTTCACAATTTGTATGGAAATACAAAAAACCTCGAATAGCCAAAGCGATCTTGAGAAAGAAAAATGCAACTGGAGGAATCAACCTACCTGACTTCAGGCTCTACTACAAAGCCACAGTTATCAAGACAGTATGGTACTGGCACAAAGACAGAAATATAGATCAATGGAACAAAATAGAAAGCCCAGAGATAAATCCACGCACATATGGACACCTTATCTTTGACAAAGGAGGCAAGAATATACAATGGATTAAAGACAATCTCTTTAACAAGTGGTGCTGGGAAATCTGGTCAACCACTTGTAAAAGAATGAAACTAGAACACTTTCTAACACCATATACAAAAATAAACTCAAAATGGATTAAAGATCTCAACATAAGACCAGAAACTATAAAACTCCTAGAGGAGAACATAGGCAAAACACTCTCCAACATACATCACAGCAGGATCCTCTATGACCCACCTCCCAGAATATTGGAAATAAAAGCAAAAATAAACAAATGGGACCTAATTAAACTTAAAAGCTTCTGCACATCAAAGGAAACTATTAGCAAGGTGAAAAGATAGCCTTCTCCTTTCTTTTTTAAATTTGAAAAAAGACATAGGAGACTTGGAAAATACAGAACAAGGTTACATATAGTTCTACTATATATTACAATTATTTCTTAAGTAGATAAATTAAGATTTTTAGTTGGAGTTTCAATATCAAACTCTCAAAAATCAATTGAATAGATAGAAAAGTAGAAGGATATAGTAGACTTGAAAAGCTCTATGAACCAATTCAACATAATTACATTCTTAACTTTTAATGGTTTCTGTTTTAAGCTCTTCTAGTGATTCTTTTCATGTTACTGAATAATAACTTAAGATCACAACTTCTTTATCAGTTTTAGACATTATTTACTGATTGCCAGTTCCATTGGAAATTAGATCATCTGTAACATGACAGCCTTTCCCCCTCTTTCCTCTCCTCCTTGGAAGTGTTTTTGGTTTTTGTGGGTTTTTTGGTTCCTCTGTTCCACACCTTTGTAACTTTAAGCATGCTATTTTTTCTTGTGTCAACACCAATAAGCATCTCTTAACTCCTTTGTAGAATTATTCAAGTGTACACTTACTCTTTCTTTCACCTCTGTTACTTCCTTCTCCTGTACTCTTACTTTTATATAGTAAAGCTTGAAATTTGTTTCTAGTCTTTCATTTATCTCCCATCTTCTTGACTTCTGAGTTTAATTGAACAGTGGGTGGGAGATAAATTCATGTAGTCCATCTGTTACCTTGAACCCCCTGGTTTCGTTTTAAACTCTTCATGGTTAAGTCGGTTCTCATGATGTAAACATAGTAAGTCTACAGCCATACCACCCTGAATGCGCCAGAGCTCATCTGATCTCGGAAGCTAAGCAGGGTTGAGCCTGGTTAGTACTTGGATGGGAGACTGCCTAGGAATACCAGGTGCTATAGGCTTGGGCTTCCCTGATGGCTCAGACGGTAAAAGAATCCGCCTGCAATGCAAGAGACTTGGGTTCGATCCCTGGGTTGGGAAGATCGCCTGGAGAAGAGAATGACTACCCACTCCAGTATTATTGTCTGGAGAATCCCATGGACAGAGGAGCCTGGCAGTCTATGGTCCGTGGGGTCGCAAAGAGTCGGACACAACTGAGTGACTAACACAAACATAGTAAAAATTTGTTATTTTAAACAAAAGAGTAAATAGGTTGATTTCTAAAGAGATTCTTACAGAATCCTCCATGATGTTTTACTTTGCAGGTACGGAAAACTTTTTTCACCTTAGCATTTTGTGACTTCTGTAGAAAGCTGCTTTTCCAGGGGTTCCGCTGTCAAACATGTGGTTATAAATTTCACCAGCGTTGTAGTACAGAGGTTCCACTGATGTGTGTTAATTATGACCAACTAGAGTAAGTAATCAAAAAAAATTTTTTTGCCACTTTACATTTAACTTTTCTTAATGTGAAACTAGTATGTCTTAGAATCTGTGGATGTTTGCTTTACAGAAGAGTTGTTACAGGGAATTTTTTGAGGTTTGGCTAGACAGTAGTGTAGCCAGTACTTCTCTTTCAGATTATAATTCTGGTCTGCTGTACATTTCATTTATGTTTCATATTCTGTTTTAATTAATATAAGATCTCTTCCCGATAGATACCACTTTTAGATGGTTTTTGAGTGTTTAAATTAACTATTATATTTTTGGACCACAGATTGGGGAGTCTGGTTCTGTCAGCTGTTTTGTAAATTAAGTTTTCTCTCGAAGTTAGTGTCTGTGTCTCTCTCTCTCCCCTCTCTCCCACTCCCTCTCTCAATATATTGAGTTAATTTTAATCTTTTTGTGTGTATTGTCACTACTGCTATTAAGGTCTTACTTTATGATCACTGGAATTAGGGAGAGTTCCACTCAGTAGTTTAAAGTACATGATAATAATGTAATCTTTTAGCAATAGATACATTTTCTTCTAATTCCTTAACCATAAAGCATAATTTTTCCTCTCTACTATGTAGAAATTTGCTATATAGAACAATTAGTTTTAGATTCTGAGCTTGTCTTTGAAAGTCGAGTATAATTTTTTACCCTAAGCTATCAGACAGAAATACGGCTAATTGAATTTAGCAGTCTTTCCTGAAAATGCAATTTGAGCTCAGAAATTTTTGTTAATTCTTTAATGTATTCTGGTGTATGAAGCTTCTGGGTTTTGCACAAGTTAGGTTTGTTTTGTTTTGTTTTTGTTTTTGCCTCACAGTTTGCTGTTTGTCTCCAAGTTCTTTGAACACCACCCAATACCACAGGAGGAGGCCTCCTTAGCAGAGACTACCCTTCCATGTGGCTCATCCCCTTCTGCACCCCCCTCCGATTCTATTGGGTATGATTTGATTCCTGCTGTTCAGTGACATGCTACTTGAGCTGATTTTTCTTTTTTTTTAACTTTTAGTTGCCTAGAAACATTTCCAACATTTGGGTCATTAAATTAAGGACTTTTTTTTCAGGTAACTCATCACACCTGTCATACATTTGGTACAGACACAGAGGGTTAAAACTGACATAGACTGTTGTAGGACCATACTTGGAAAAAATCAAGCAACAAATAATTTAGAGTCCCTGCCTTGTGCTTGCTTTATTTTTAATATCAGATACAGAAGTATATGATTCCCATTTAGAAAAAACCATTGACGCAGGAGATAATGGCCAACAGTTTTAAGCTAATATATAATTATAATCTACAATTTATGATATATTATTTTAAACTATGTGATAAATATTGCAATGTTTACAAAAGAGAATAGTGAGACAGAGTAGTGAACATTTAATCAAGAAAGTGGGATTTGAACTGGACCATAAAGAATTCCAGAGTCTGAATGAGCTCAGGAGATAAAAGCACAGTAGTGATGGTGGGACCAGAGGAGTAGGGGGAGAAGAGAAGGACAGAAACAGCTTATCTTCATTTTCTAGTTTATCCATTTTCTTTAGATTGGATAATAATATTTATAAGATTTAATCCAGATTTTTGTTTTTCCTACGTAAAGACCAGTGTCCTTTGCATACACATTTCTGACTTAGGTGCTACATGTTGCTGTCATAGTCTTCATTTATTATTAAGTTTCGACAATGACTTGCTGTCACTACACCAGATCAATTATATTAATTAGACTGCCCTCTACAGTTGTAGTTAGTTCAGGCTTTTTCTACTTTTAAGTTATGACATAAACTGTGTTACTGCCTTGAGACTTTAAATTAGCCTCTAAGTATTTAGAAAAGCCAGTGCATGTTTCAGAAGTTTCTGAAAGCTGTCATTTTAAAATTCTGTTTACCTCCTCCCAAAATCCCTTGCCAAAGCCTGTTATTGGCTGTCTAAAGCAAAAACAGAGACAGCTTTGTCACAAACTAAAAATTAATCAATTAATCATAATAAAACCCTGTTTCCCTGGTGGCTCAGACGGTAAAGCATCTGCCTGCAGTGCAGGAGACCCAGGTTCGATCCCTGGGTCAGGAAGATCCTCTGGAGAAGGAAGTGGCAACTCACTCCAGTATTCTTGCCTGGAAAATCTCATGGATGGAGCCTGGTAGGCTACAGTCCATGGGGTCGCAAAGAGTCAGACACGACTGAGCGACTTCACTTCACTTCAATCATAATAAAAAGGACCAGTAGAGCAATTATTTTTATTTCAGTTCTAAGTGGATTCATTTAGTTAATATGAACAGTTAAAGTTAAAATTTCTTTCCCTACCCTTTTAAAAGGATGCTTCAAAGAAGTAAAACTCATAAGTTGGTATGGTTCAGATTCTAGTAATATATTTTATTTAGAAGCTTGTTGTCACAAGTTGACTTTTTTGGCTCTTCCGACCTTCATCTGGTCCAAAACTATATTTTCTTCTCATTCTTCTTTAAACTCTCTCTCAAAAATGTCTTTTTATTCCCTCAGCTGTCTTTCTGGCTGTCTTATTAACCACTTGATACTGCTGATAAGTTTCAGAGTTTGCATAAGATGGGGTGCAACAATAACCAATCTCTGAAGAGAAGCTGTTAGCATTGAATCATTCATTGGTCCTGACGGAGCTCACTGAGTCGCACCTCATCAATCAAGTGGTACTCACTTCTCAGCTCCCTTGGATATTCTTTCTGAAGAACATAGACTTCTCATGGGTGTTTACAATCTATTCTCAAAACTTTAATGTGCTCTGTGAATGCCAGCTTCATTTTGGGGGCAGTGAGAGATCATAGACTTTGTTATTTATCTACACTACCAAAATAGGTCAGTCTGTCAGTTTCATCAAAAAGCAGTTTTTAGAAAATTTGCTTTAAGGTTTAATATATTATTCTTCTGTGCGTCTTGTATCAATTATTGGGCATAGTAAACATTTCAAACTATGAGACATTGACACTCTGAGAATCATCTTTTGAATTTGGAAATTATTTTTGCCATTTTTGTTCAAGATTTTAATTTACCTCTTGTATAAAGCAATAGATACATCTTGTATAAAGCAACAGATACCTGAAATACACATGTGTGGTTTTAAAAGATTTATGATTTCCTAATACTTACCATAAAAATTTCATCTTAGTAACTTCATCAAGAAATGGCAAAGATAGAAATAATTAGCAGACATTATTCAGTCAGTGTGTACTTAGAACATTTTTGTATAATGTTAAAGAACAAGAGTTTCTTCAGCTGATTAACCACAGGTAATTTCTAGCCATTTGAAGATTTCTCTGGAGTTATCTGAATAAAATCAGTATTCTTATCATTGATACTTCGTGGAGGGTCTGCTTGAGCAAAGCAGCTTTGTTGGTATTAGTTGTAAGCATGTATCAGTTTTTTAAACTAATTCTTTTAAAAGCCATTACTGCCATTGCCTTTATTTTAAGGTTTTATTTAAGATTATGAAAACAAAATCTTTATATAATTCATTTTTCTATGTTATTCTTTCTAGAAAGTTGCTCTAAATCTTATCTTCCAATCACTTGACTTTTCCAGGCCCCCAATTCTCACCAGTCCATCTCCTTCAAAATCCATTCCAATTCCACAGCCTTTCCGACCAGCAGATGAAGATCATCGAAATCAGTTTGGACAACGAGACCGGTCCTCATCAGCTCCAAATGTGCATATAAACACAATAGAACCCGTCAATATTGATGTAAGTATCCAGCAGTGTTCGAATGTAGAAAATTCAAGTGTGTTTATTTTTCTGCTGTTTTTTTGGATCACAGACTAGGGAATCTGGTTCTGTCAGCTGTTTTGTAAATTAAGTTTTCTCTCTCTCTCGAAGTTAGTGTCTGTCTGTGTCTCTCTCTCTCCCCTCTCTCCCACTCCCTCTCTCAATAAATTGAGTTAATTTTAATCTTTTTGTGTGTATTTTTAATATAGATTTATAATATAGATCAGAAATAAGTGCCATGTTTCATTTATCACAGTTAGTATAAGTAACAGACTTTTCATGAATTACAGATCAGAAAAGCCTTGTCATCTTCTCTGCTGGCATAAAATATTTAACTAGTACCAAAGTATAGAGTTATTCTCATTGGTTTTTTCCTTATGACACTTCTGTAAAAGTCTTATTTTCATTTATTTAACAGATAATCAATCCACTTGACCCATTTGAAGGTATAGAAAAAATAAGAATATACTTGCATATTTCAATGTGAAGTCTTTACCTAAATTTCTAAAAGTTCAGCTTTGAGTTAAATAACGCTTAAGGACTAATCATTACTTTATGTACTTCTCGTGCAAAGCTACTGTTTACCTTCTTTACTTTCTTGAGTATACCATTGTACTCCATCTCTATACAAATCAATTATTTTAGCTACTTCTGGCTGATCACTCTTGAATTTTTTTCCTTTTCTAGTTTATGTTACACACTGGAAGTTAATTATGAACCTTAGTGTCACTTCTTCAGTTTAACCTTGACTTCTGGACAGCAAAAACCATTCCCAATATAGTTCCCTAAAATAGGAATTATTACATGATGACCTAACTTAAGAGGTCATCAAAAAACATTTGTATTAATAAAAGGCTTAGAAGACAAAGCAGAGGTCTATTTCCCATAGTATAGACCAAGGGTCAGCAAACTCTTAAAGGGCCAGATGGTAAATATTTTAGGCTTGTGGATCTTGCAGTCTCTAAAGACAACTGTTGAGCTCTGTCACTAGTGTGAAAACAACCACAGATAATAAGTACATTTTAAACAAACAGGTGAGGCTTTATTCCAATAAACTTCAGTAAAGCAGGTGGCCAGCCCATTGTATTTTGCTAGTTCCAGATATAGACAAAAGGGAAGGAAGGGTTGAGAAAAAAAGATGACATACACAGGATCACTCCAAAAGGACTGGTTCATTCTACTGTATCATCCTGATAACCAAATTCCTGAAGAGAATAAAGAGCCCTTGACATCTGAGCTGTGGTGGGGTCAGGATCATTTCTCCCATAATTTGTACTTTAGAATAAAAAATGTGGGTTATCCTTAATCTTGAATGTAATAAGCAACAGAAAAAGCTACCAAATTTGTTTGCATTGGGAAGTAATCATATTTAAAAAGAAATCTGAAACTGTTTACCCAGATAAGCAGGATACTGAAATTACTGAGGGGTCATATGTATGCTAGAGGACAGCCTGTTGTTCTCTAATGAGCCTAATGTTCTCGTTATACAGGCATTCCTTCTGTGAGTCCTCATAAGGTTGAGTAAAGGAGCCAAAATTATCCTAACAGGAAAATATTCACTAATTAACAGACTCCCCTAATAAGTCTCCACCCACATATTCCTCCCTCCCAGTTTAATACTAGCTTGCATTCCAGCCCCTTTTCATCATTATCCAACATTGCTATGAAAAAATAAAGCAGACTGATTGCTAGTCTGACAACAACAAAAAGATTTTAAGGATTTATTGAAGATAATGAAAAGCCACTGGGAAATAAGGATACAGCAGAATTAAATTAGTCCAGTTAACAGTAAAAGAGAGTAAGTGTCTAAAGGATGACAAGAGAACAGGCTTTTCTAAAGAAAATGAATTAAATATCGAAGGATTGATGGAGGCATTGAGGGAACTGAAGAAATCCTTTAAAATTTTTATAGAAATGATTGATTGTGATGTGAAAGATGAATATTAAATTGAGAGTTTCAGTTTATGTTATTGTAAGTTTGATATTATGGCCAACAAAACCTTGATTCCCTCTGTATTAATTCTAAGAATTAGCATATTGTTGACATTATAACTTAATATTTTTGTTGAAGTAAATGAAAATAAACTTTTTATCAATCTTAATTTCATTTTTCAAGATACATTCCCAAGTCAGACTTTCTTCCTACTTTTTGCTGTGAAATTTTTTTTCTGATTTTGTTGGATTTATTTAAAGTAGCCTTTTCTTAATACCAATTTTTCTCAGCTAAAACGGTCTTCTTCCATCTGCCTAGACCCACATACAAAGGGGGAAAAAAGGAGGAGAGGGAAATAAATGAATAAGAGGATTTTATGAAATATGAAATCAAATCTTATTTCTAGGTTAGATCTATTGTCAGTATGTTCAAAGTTGTAAACTTTGTATTTACTTTCAAAAGTAACATTCTTTTAGACTATTTCTCTTTATATCTTAGTGTTCCTAAGATTCTCCTGTTCTCTTGGGCTTGAACATTTGGAGTGTCATGTTTACATCTTTCTGTTTCATCTTCCCCATAAGCAAATAGTCATAAGATATCACCTTTCCTTTTGATATGTATCTCAAATTTGTTTTTTCTACCACCATTTGGGCCCATATTTCTTCACTTGAACTACTTATGACATTAATCTGCTATATAAATTTCCTGCCATTGATTTCTCTGTCCATTTACATTCTTTATTGCTACTGTCAGAATAGGGTTTTATTCGTTTTATTATTTATTGTAAGACTTCAATCACCATCTGTTCCTTTGTTATAAAACTTTTGTTTACTTCCCATTGATTATAAAATATAAACCTTTTAGCATTTCATTCAATTTCAGTCATCTCATTCAGTTTCAGTCATTATTTATCATTTATTATTCCAGTAAACCAAATTTAATATTTACTGTGGGATAGGCACTGTATCAGAATAGGGAATTAAGATGAATTAGCATACAGTCTTTGCCCTCAGGGAGATCACGGTCTAATGGATGAATCAGACATATAAATAAATAAACACAAAAATATACAATGATGGTTTATAGAAGGGGATGAACTCTACCTGATTAAAGACAGTCAAGTTTAGCAGAGAAGAGATAACATTTAAGCCAGATTGTAGAAGATGAACAATGAATATGAAGGAGTAGGGATTTATTAAGTACCTAGTGTTAGGGGTTTTAAGAAGGAAGAACATTTGTTAAGGAAATGGTATGTGCAGAAGTATGGAAGTACCTTTATGTGGGATGTAATTAATACTTGATATTGTAGGGAAGATGACATGTATTATTCTGAGGTCTCTGTAGTAGTTGATAGTGAAGGGTCCAGTAAACTGAGTGGGAAAGAAAGTGGTCAGCTCTTTACTTTAGAAAAATCTTTTGAATTAGTGAGAGATTTGATAGACGTGGTTGTTAGGATTGATACTGTAAATGGCATGCTTACTATGTGCTAGGTCCTTTACCAAGTACATAAAATTTCTTATTCCATCCTCATAAACACTTGTGAGTTAAGTACTATTATTTTCCTTCTTCTACTGTTAAGAAAATTAGATTTAGAGTTGTCAAGAAACTTTTTCCAGATCACACAGGTGGTAAATGATTGAAATGGGGTAAAACCTGGCCATTCTTCTTATAGGCAATTGCTGTTCTATCTAGTAGTAAAGGAGAGAAGTGGGAGATGAGAGATAAAAAAAGACAATGCCTAGAATTCTCTGCCTTAGGTGTATACATAGTATTTATTTGATTCATTAAGATAGAAATGCCTAGGGAAGAACACGGTTTGTAGGAATGAAAATGTTAACTTTTATTTTGGACATACTGACTTGAAGATGTCTGTGCATCTTTACTGGTTTAGAAGTCCAGTACCAGTTGAAATAAAGACCTTGAGTAGAGATACACATTTAGAAATAATTAGCCTATTTGTGTTAAAGTCATGGATGTAAATGATGGTAGAAATGCAACCCTAGTGATCATTAACTTTTGAGATATAAACAGAGACTGTCTTTGTCTGTCTCCATTATAGGCTCCTCTTCCTAAATTTAGCTTCAAACAAGTAAGAGAAAGTGGTGTTGAAGAAGCCAAAGGGAGAAATGGGGACTTCAAGAATGCTGAAGTAGTTGATGGCGGTTGTCATTGAGACTCAAATGTATTCAATATAACTATTGAACTGGACAATTACAGTGTCATTTTGATGTCATTAAGAGCTGTTTTAGAGGTCTAGTGGAGGAGAGCAAAAGCTGGTAAAAATGTGGGATTGAGTGCCAGATTTGAGAAGCTTGGCTACAAAGGAATGATGAAAGCCATAGACTGAAGCAGAATCATGTGAGAGACTTGAGCATACTTGTAACTTGAGGGGAAGAAGCAAGTAAAGAGAGAGGTTCAAAAGAACAAGAGAAGGAGTAATTAAGGTAGTAAATAAAGATTCCTTGAACTTGGAAGTGATGTTCCTCAGGGGCTGCTGCTGTGCTGCTGCTAAGTCGCTTCAGTCGTGTCTGACTCTGTGCGACCCCAGAGACGGCAGCCCGCCAGGCTCGAGGAGTTAAAGGTGAACATAGCTGCCTCTGAACTCTCTAGAGACAGAGAGACCGTGGGCAGATGACCTAACCGTGGAGCTAACAGTGTCTGCCCCTTGTAGTGATTATCATTCTTGGCACAAAAAAAGAATTCAGAAATTATAGCTAATATTATGCAGATGTTTGTAGATATAGAGACAGAACAGAATGTTCTTTGATAGCTTCTGTTTTCTCTATCCTGCTAAAAAGGGGAAGAGCAGTAATTAGGAAAGGAACCATAGGAAATTGGGGGAAAGTTTGAAATAGCCAGTATTGGAATACTAGAAGGTCCTGTTTAACCTAGATCACATAGAAAAAGATTGTCAGAGAGCTTTAAGAACATATTTAAGATCGGAAAATACAAGCTTATGGTGGTTATTAGCAGAAGGTTGTCCAGAAGGCCTTTCTTTTTTTTTTTGGCAGCGCTGCTCAGCTTATGGGATTGTACTTCCCTGATGAGGGCTTAAACCCCAGCTCTCAGCAGTGAAAGCTCAGAGTCCTGGACCACCAGGGAATTCCACCTCTGCTTTTCTGCATCCTATCTACCGCTCAAACTCCAGCTCTTAGATTAACTTCTTCAAATGCTTCACCAGTGACCAAGTTCTATAGTTATTTCTTTATCCTTTGAACTTATGTTGCACCAAGAATCTTTTTACATATACTGTTTATTTGGCAATTAATTAAGCAACTTTGGCACCTTTTTTTTTTTATTGTTTTCTTAAGCTCTTATTTTTATGTAATTTCTATGTTTGTATATCTTTCTTAGATGATAAGCTGTCAAGAACTCAAAGTTAGTGAGACCACCATGATTTTATATTTATTGGTAGTCATACAACCACTAATACTTAGCACCTTATTTGCAGATATTTGTTGATTATTCTGTATAAAATGGTAAAGGTTTTTTATAGTACATTGAACATGGCAGAAATGCATCTGTAAAGAATCTTCTCTTGTTTTAGCTTATAAGCCTTTGGGCATATTTAGAGACATTTGGGGTAGGTCAGTCATCAGTTATACTGGGTAAACTAAGTTCTGTCAAAGTCCAAATTGGTCCAAATTGCACTACATTGCCAGTAGACTCCTCCCCCACTGCCCTGCCTCACAATGTCTGTTATAAAAAGCTGTATTTTAATAATAAAGACAACTAAAAAAATGTTTCCCTTCTAGTGTGTCCTTAAACATTTATATTCTTAAGATCATATCAGTGTACACTTAATTTTGTATCCTTTTTTAATTATAAACATGTTTCATGATTCAAATTTCATAACTGTTTTAGTAGCTGCATAATATGTTCTAAATTGAAACACTATAATTTACTTAACCAATATGTCAATATGCCTAAAATGTCAGTATGCCTAAAATAGGGAAATAATTATTTTTTAGTATAATGGATAATGTTGCACTAAACATCTTTGTGCATATCATTTTTTCTTATGAATTATTTCTTTAGGAAAAATTCCCAGAAGTGGAATTACAGGATCAAAGGGTATGAACATTTTATGGCTCTTAATATGTGCCAGTAGAATGTTTTTGAGCATTAATGCAGCCATTGGTTTTAAATGGCCTGAAATGGATTTCAGCATTTGATCAGGACTAAACCCTTCAGTCTAGGGTTAGGTTGGCAGGTGTTTCAAAGTTTTTATTTTATCATGTTCACTAGTTAATTTCATATTCTTTCTGTTTTGTGAAGTAATTTATAAGACAGGTATTATTTTGAATTCACCTTTCTGTTAATGCTTAGTGGAAAATAAAATGTTGTTGCTTTTTTATCATATGCTTTGATTAAGTATACATTATTATCTATTTGTAGGACTTGATTAGAGACCAAGGGTTTCGTAGTGATGGAGGTAAGTAGTGATTTCAATTTAAAACAAACAAAAAAACACCCCGGGAAGAATGCAATTGCTTTGCTGCTTGTCTCCTTTATATTTGCTTCTTTCATGAAACACAGACACAGAGAAAAATATGTAGAGAAAAATAAAAAATTGTTTGCTTTTCTTTAGTAATTATCATTTATCTCTAATAAAATTTTAACTGATTTTAAATTTTAACTCCAGAAACAGAGAAAAAGAGAGGACATAAAAGGGAGTCTTAAATGTGACATCTACAATTTTTTAATGTTTTTATCAAATCATTTTACCCATTTTATTCCTATCTCCACTAATACTTAAAGACTGAGCAATCAGGTTTTTTTACAATCAGTTAAAACTTGACTTCTTAAATCATTCTTGGGGAGAATCCCTGGGATTACCTGCTACAGCTTGTCAGTTTGATAGACACTGTCAACTACTTCCCTTCAGCTTTCTAGAAGGCCCTGGAAGATAAATTTTATAGCGTGGACTCCTAATAGAAAAGCCCAGTTCCCCTCTTACTAGTCCAATAAATAAAATAAGCAAATGAGAGATCGAATGGAGATTTCTTAAAGAATTTTTATCAGCTGTTTACTCTGGCACCCAGTGAATATTGGGGTCATAGCAAAACATTATTTTAGAAAATACTTTTTAAAATAAGAGTTTATCCCCATAAGATTTTTGTAAGAGATGCTGTTTGAAACAGTCTTGACATTTTCTTTCAGGTGGTCCTTTATGCTTCCCTCTTCAACTGTCGTCTGTTTAATAAGGAAGCCCTGCAGTGCCCACATACTTTGTTTAGAGTCAGTCTTTTCACTGTGACCCTGCTTTATATTCAAAATATCTAAGCCCAGATGCAAAGATACTTTATGTCAAATGTTGCATGAACCATCTTTTGTTATGTTTCTATATACTTGTGGACCTACCAAAATAATAAGCCTGTGTTATGTACTCTGGACTTAGTATTTATTATATGTAGTACATAGTTACAAAAGTTTTTTTTTCCTGTTTGTTATTCCATGAACCCACCAATTAATGTTGCTGCCAGTTTGACTTTCGTATGCTTTAATAGCTGTGGCTTTGATAATTTTGCCCAGTACATTCAGCATTTAAATGTTGCCATCACGTTAGCATCACAGAGTTAACTTAGTCATAAAAATTGCCTGCTTAGTACCAAAAATCAAACAGCATTTATCCTTTATATGAATCACTTTTAAAAGAATGATTGGAATTTTATGAAAATAAGCAGTTTTTTAAACATCCATAATTATTTTGTGAAGCAGGCTTCAACTCATCTTATTTATTCCCCGTGATTTCTTTCATTTCTTCTGTGTCTGTCTTCCTGTGTTTGCCTGCTCCTCTCTTTCTCTTCTAACAGCCCCTTTGAACCAGCTGATGCGCTGTCTTCGGAAATACCAATCCCGGACTCCCAGTCCCCTCCTACATTCTGTCCCCAGTGAAATAGTGTTTGATTTTGAGCCTGGCCCAGTGTTCAGAGGTAGTTGGGCTCTTCTTTCTTGTTTTCACCCAAAGCAAATTAAATATAAACAACAGATGCTGTTTGTGTCTCACCCTCACAGTGTGTTTGTAAGTGTGAGAGTTTTCAGTGCTAAATTTCTGCTTGGCCTGGCTGGAGTGCTCTGAATGTGCTTCTCACACATACTCACTTCCACAAGCTTTCTGTATGCTGTCTGTCATAAATGTTTAAAAGCAAGAGCTGAAACTTCCATCTTGTTTTTTGTTAATACTAACTTTTGGTCTTGATAATTTCCTAAACTCAGGGGGTGGCAGCAAATAATGTGGGGAGGGTTTTCTTCAAGCTGAATTTCTTTTACTTTAATCCATTTAGGTGATAACCTTGATGGTTGCTAATATCAATTTTTTTGGTTTTTAAAAAATGGAAATCCCTATTATGAGTTCTTATTAGACTTTTGGCTTTGACTTTTTGTAATATGTATTCTTTTTTTTTTTTTAAACATAAGCCATGTATATTTTATATCAAAACTAGGGAACTTAAAGAAGATCTGTAATGTATTTGAAGTATTTTAGCATACTTTAGAAAATTAAGATTGATACTTTGAGTTATGCTCTCATATGAGGGGAGAGTGTAGCAGTATAATTTCACCCATCCATTTTATTTCACCATTCTTTAACTAGTGGTTAAACTAATTCTTAAAAATTTAAGTCAAAATTTAGACAAGTGTCTTGCTCTAAATATTTTTAAAGAATTATATTTACTGGTTTTTGCCAGTGTCTGTTACTTATTCTGAATGAATGATGGTTTTCAGATTTTTGCTCTTTCTGCCCAACTTTCTCAGAGAATCCATGGAATGGGCTGGAAGTTATAGAGAACTGAGTAGTGTAATTAAAGTAAGTGATGCAGTACAGCACTGAGTAGATCAGGATTGTGAAGCCTGGGTAAACAGTTAAGGCTTCATGATATTGAAATATTATCAATGGAAGGCAGAATACGGATTGTAGTTAATAGATACTCCAGTTAATAACTGTAGTTTTTAACTACAGTTTGTAGTTAAACTACAGATTGTAGTTAATAGATACTCCAGGTGTCATTTTCTTTTAGAAATTGCATGTGAGATCATGGAAATTACACATGATGACATATGTGGTGTAGTAATGATGAAATTTCTATACAGTTTTAACATTTTAAATGTTGCCATTAGTATTTTGATCCTTGTCCTTTGAGAGAGAATGACTTTTTAACTTGAGAGTAGTTACCTACTTTTTTTTAAAAATGGAAGTCTTTTCGTTCTGTTTGTGCAATATTAACTGACATCTCAGTCCTGCTTAGCTATACTCAGGCTCCACCAGGAGTCATTACCCTGAACCCCTCTGAACCAGGTGCTTTCTGTACATGAATTGGAATTTTTGCTCAGTCAGCACTTGGAAGAAAAAGTATCCATCAGAAAGGTGAGTCCATTTTCAAAGAGTGTAGCCCTTGGACTCATTTTGCTGATAAAATATTTCCGTTTGTAGTAACTTGGCTGAGATGCCATTGCACTTTACTTGTTCTCATTTTATAGGCAGAGATTTTTCAGAAAGTCTTGAGAAACCTACTTGGCTTTGTTGCCATTAACTTTGTTGTGCAGGTAAAATTAATCTTTGTTTAGCAAAATAAAGCTCCAGAAACCAATGACAGTGACCAGTATCTCTCTTAAATAGTGTATAGTATGTAGTGTAGGATTTTTTTTAATTTTAGTGGCTAATATGAAAGAGTTAGATAATGTCAATATTAAGGCCATTATTAGAAAATGTTTCCATTTGGAGCATTTCTCTCTTTTTTATTATTATTATTGATTGGCTCTTAATGTCACATAATTAAAGTTTATTTTTTATGTTTGCTTTTAAATTGATTTTGCTTTTTGGTTTTTTTGGTCAAAGAAAAAATTGGGATATATTTAAGATTGTTTTTCTCCTAGGCTCTGCAGCAGTAAGCAAAGTATATATCTATAATCATATATTTTAAAGGTTATTAAATTGACCAAAATGCTAAAACTGTAAAACTAAAAGAAACTACAGTTTTTAAATTTATAATTAATCACCAAATGAGGCCCTCTTTTTGCCTGTCCTTTCCTAATGGTCAGTATTAAAACATGCACTGCATTTTTTAAAATAAGTCTACATCTCCTTGCACCCTCTGCCCCCAGTAAGCTAACGTACTTGATCCTCCTTTAATAGATAAATTTTTCCTTTCACTAACTTAGGATCAACCACAGGTTTATCCGCCACACCCCCTGCCTCATTACCTGGCTCACTCTCTAATGTGAAAGCATTGCAGAAATCTCCAGGACCTCAGCGAGAAAGAAAGTCCTCTTCATCCTCAGAAGACAGGAATCGAATGGTGAGAGTATATATCTTTTTTCCTCTGAAGTGCTTTCTTCTTAGAAATCATTAAGAGCTGATAGTTTTTTGCTTAAAGCATATTCCCACAATGTTGATTTTTGCTCTCAACTCTAATATAATTGAGTAAAAGGCAGTTTGGGAAGAGTTAGAATAGTGTTCTGTTTCTGAACTATGGAAAGAGAGTAAGCCGGTATTTTAGGAAGCATTAGGCATATATGTTTTAAAGAGTTGGTCTGAAATTCAAATATCTACCAAAGGACAGTTTTTCCTATTGAAAAATTAAATTTATGCTGTAACTTAAATATTTATTAAAAACTAATCACATTAGCAGTAGTGCACTAGTATATATTGGCTAAGTGGATTCTCTATCATACCAGAGTTTTGTATGTGTTGATAACATTTTTGAGAGAGAGATTGGATCAGATAAGATATATGAAGTAAGTTAGTACTGACTGGGAGAAAGTAATTAAGATTATCAACAGTTGCCTAGTACCTTAACTCAAATTTTTGGCCTTTGGAGCCAAAGCTAGTCGCAAATGTGTAGTGCTTACTTATCTTGCCCCAGTAGTCTTCCAAATGATTTTTTTTTTAAGTTGCTTTATTTTATTGATTTTAATACTGAAATTTAATATAACATTTCTGCTCATAACCAATAAATAATTTTCATTTTTACTGAATTATTTCCATCCTAATATTGACTTAGTTCTTAAACTTAAGTTGTGTATTGTAAGAATCATCTTCGTATTATTCCTCTAGAGTATAGTTTTGTTTTGTTTCTCCCCAAAGTTCTTATTCTCTTCTTATGTCCGTTTCAGAAATAGAGGAATGTACTTAGTGTCAAACATAAAGTGTTCCTTTTTTGTTTGCTTTGGCTTGACTTTTGCCTTATTTTTATCAAGAAAACGCTTGGTAGACGGGATTCAAGTGACGATTGGGAGATTCCTGATGGACAGATCACAGTGGGACAAAGAATTGGATCAGGGTCATTTGGGACAGTCTACAAGGGAAAGTGGCATGGTACGTATGTCATACAGTGATCCTGTCACAACTTTTGTTAAAAAGAAAATGTCAAAGGGAGTATTCACTGTTTGTATCATTAAGCTGTTTTGATCAGACGCAAGAGTTCCCCAAAGGTTTTTATCAAAAATTATGGGAAATAAAAATTGGATTCACAGTAACCAGAAGTCCTCTCATTATACTTCAGTAATAATTTTTTAAAGATGATGATCGTCCGGATGAGCTAGTCACCAAGATATTTTTTTTTATAAGTCTTTCTGTTGGTAATTTTATTTATATTATAAACCACAAGTAAACATATAAAAAGAGAACTTAACCAAAGGAAGAAATGACCAGTAAACATATAAAAAATGTTCAGTCTCACTACTTGTGAAAGAATTAAAAATTCAAAAAATAGAAATCATCATTGCTTCTTAAGTGACTTATCTTTCTTTGAAAAAATAAATGGACAAAAAATTATTTTAATTGATTGTTTAGAGTTGTGATTGTAATGCTGCTGGTGGGAAAGTAAATTGCTATGAATTTTCTGGAGGGCAGTTTGGCAATATGTATATGGAGCCAATAATTTTATATGTAGAACATGAACAAACAGATGTGTAAGTATATTCATTGGAGATTTAATATTAATGAAAAATGGAAATAACTTAAAATGCCCATTAAAAGAAGATTGGATTATACTGATAATGTCCATATATAATTATATAGACAGTAAAATGGTATGGCAGATCTATATTTATTGATATGGAAAAGTTTCAGTGGTATATTTTAAAAGCAGCATGTATAATATCCCATACTATGATGCTACATATATATATCATAATTTTCTAAATGACCATCAATATTTTAGTATATATCTTTTCTAGGTTGTCTTTTTCGTGTGTGTGTGTTAGTCAGTTGTGTCTGACTCTTGGTAATCCCATAGACTGTAGCCCACTAGGCTCCTCTGTCCATGGGATTCTCCAGGCAAGAATGCTGGAGTGGGTTGCCATTTCCTTTTCCAGAGGATCTTCCCAACTCAGGGGTCAAACCTAGGTCCCCTGCATTGCAGGCAGGTTCTTTACTGCTGAGCCACCAGGGAAGCCCCTGTCCTTTTCGTATATATTTATAAATGTTATATAATATTTATAAATAAATATATAAATATTTATTTAAATACCTTTAATTATGGGACATTCATCACTGAGACTGCATATATTAAATATATATATTATATATATATAAATTTATAAATAAATATATAAATATTTATAATACTGCATACTTTTAAGAGCCTAGTAAGGAATACAACAGGTCTCCCCATGTGGCACTAGTGATAAAGAGTCCACACTGCCAACGCAAAAGATACAAGAGATGTGGGTTCGATCTCTGGGTCAGGAGGATCCCCTGGAGGAGGGCATGGCAACCCACTCTGGTATTCTTGCTTGGACAATCTCAAGGACAGAGGAGCCTGGCAGACTGTAGTCCATAGGGTCACAAAGAGTCAGACACGACTGAAGTGACTGAGTATACACACAGAGTATACAGGAGTAGGTTAACAGTGATCATTTTTGAATGACATGATTATGGGAGATTTTTATTTTATTCCTTACGCTTTTAAAATGTTTAATTTTTTAAGTTTGTTAGTTTTTTTTCTATAAGCACTTGATAATCAGGAAAAATCAATGTTAGTTTAATTATATTAATGTTAAGTTTAATTATATTGAAATATACATGCAAATAAGTGCACTTTAATGTACAGGTAGCTAAAATTTTGCAACGTTAACACATTTGGTCAATAAACAGAGCATTCCCAGAACTCTAGAAGTCCTTTTCATGTCCCCCACCCTCAAGAGTAGCCACTATCCATACCTGAATAGACATAATAATACAGTATGCACTCCTTTGTATCTGGTCCTTTTTACACAATATTGTTTATAAGATTCATCTGTATTATCGTATGTAGTTGTAGGTTATTCATTCTCTATATAGTGTTCATTGTGTGACTATAGGCATGACTATATACCGTGTGACCAGCATTTGAATAGTTTCCAGTTTGGGGCTTTTATAAACACTGCTGCTATGAATATTCTTAGCACCTGTCATTTAGTGAACATATGTGTCCATGGTGGTTGGTATATATCTAGGAAAGACTTGTGGGGCCAGTAGTCCATTCTAAAGGAGATAGGTCCTGGGTGTTCATTGGAGGGACTGATGCTAAAGCTGAAACTCCAATACTTTGGCCACCTCATGCGAAGAGTTGACTCACTGGAAAACATCCTGATGCTGGGAGGGATTGGGGGCAGGAGGAAAAGGGGACGACAGAGGATGAGATGGCTGGATGGCATCACCGACTCGATGGACGTGAGTCTGGGTGAACTCCGGGAGTTGGTGATGGACAGGGAGCCCTAGCGTGCTACGATTCATGGGGTCGCAAAGAGTCGGACACAACTAAGCGACTGATCTGAACTGAAGTAGATATCAACACAGTGTTTTGTGTGGTTGTACCAATTTATACACCTTTTGGCAATGTGTAAGAATTCTACCTGTTTCATATAAAGTTTTTTTTTAAATAATTTTTCTAAGTAAAAGCAATAAGTGATCCATGGATTTGAAGGAAGTGTTAAATACTCTGATAAAGAAGTTTGCAGTTTTCTATTTCCGCAAAGTTTCGTTCTGCCTGTCATCTACAGTTTTAACATTCAGTTAGTGAATGCATCTAATTTAGTTTTGCTAAATAGCTAGGAAAATATCATGGGTATTTAATTGGTTAAACTAAATTTCCAAGGGAAAAATGAGATAGGCTGGTTGTTTTTGAGGGAGGGGAGAACAGGGATTGGTATTTTAAAATACTAGTATAGGAGTGTCATTTTTAGTTTTTATCTTTTGAAAATTAATGCCGTTTAGGTAGTTAAGGTATAATTTATTTGCAGTTTTGCAATGGTATGGTTTTAATGCTGTGGTAATTTGTGAAAATACCATAGAGTTTTTTATGTTTTTAAATTTTAATTAAAGATTGGAATGACATTTGGAATGGCAATTACCTTTTAGGTGATGTGGCAGTGAAAATGTTGAATGTGACAGCACCCACACCTCAGCAGTTACAGGCCTTCAAAAATGAAGTAGGAGTACTCAGGTAAGCTTGTGTGAATCATGTTTTCCAGAGAAGTTACCTTGATCAACTTGTGTTTTCCAGTGACAGCTCCTGTTAGCTTCACAGATTTACTCAAAATGGACAAAACAAAGTCTTTCTGAGTATATTTTGTCTTTGACTGTTTTCTTTTAAGTGGTATGCAATATTATATGGTACAGCTGATAAAAATATTAATCCTAGAGTGAATTAATGGAAACAGTGTTCGGATCATGAAAAGTGGTGCTTCTTCTTACGGGAATACTGCTCTCAAAATTCTAAGGTTATCAAAACACACTTAGAGATTGTATCAAACCTGGAACTTGAGGGAAATGAGCAAACTAGGGTATGTCCAGGCAAGGAGAACTTAGATGCGGAGGATTCTGGAACTATAACTTAGGGAGAAAATTGTCAACAGTACTGAGATGATAGGTCCATAGGAGGCTATTATGTTCAAAAGGGTATAAACTTGCTCTGTTTTATTCTAGAGAGTAGAACAGAGAAGCCAGTGATGAAAGTTACAGGAAAATGTTTTTCTAGTATGAACTACTTTAAAGGGAAGAAAGAAAAGAAGAGGGGACTTCCCTGGTGTCCAGTGGCTATTATTCCACACTTCCACTGCAGGGGCACAGATTCCATCCCTGGTGAAGGAACTTCAGATTCCCCGGTTGTGGAACATGAATTCCACATGCCGCAAGATGTAGCCAAAAAAAAGAAAAAGAAAAAAAGAATAGTGGGAACAGGCTACAGTCTCAGTGATGAATGTCCCATAATTAAAGGTATTTAAATAGTATCTAGTTGCCTATCTATGAGGTACACTAAAAAAGACATTTATGAAAAAGTTAGGGTGTTAGACTAGATAATTCCTAAAGTCTCATCTAAATTTATCCTGCTGCTGCCTTGCTAAAAAATACCTTTTTCTGACAGCATCTTATTGACAAGTAGAGTGCTTTGGCCCTGGTTTTGTGTTTTTTTTTTTTTTAACATTTGCTAAAGTGTATCAACATTTACTATTTCCTGTTATGTTTCTTTTTACAGGAAAACGCGACATGTGAATATCCTCCTCTTCATGGGTTATTCAACAAAGCCACAACTGGCTATTGTTACCCAGTGGTGTGAGGGCTCCAGTTTATATCATCATCTCCACATCATTGAGACCAAATTCGAGATGATCAAACTTATAGATATTGCACGGCAGACTGCACAGGGCATGGAGTAAGTTCCATTCTGTTAAATCTCATGTAAATTTTGAAGACCACTGAGGATGTTTTAAAGGTTTCAGCTATTATTCTTTTGACTTAAATTCCCAGTTACTCTCCAGCATCATATAGACACTTTTAACTAATGGCTAGCTATATGATATTAAGAAATAGAATAGTCTGTCTCTAGTACAGTCTTCAAAACATATATCAAATATTTGATAATATATATGTGACTGTGAATTTATGTTTACTATACTATAATTTCGCTAAGCAGTGAGGGATCAAAAGATAAAAATAGTCCCCCGGTGCCCCTGCAAAAATAAATCCACTGAAAAGTCATTAACAGTTACTGAAGTATATAAAATGATTGTTAATTATCCTTTCAAGTTATTTTCTCCATGTGCCCCTATTTTCTATTGCAAAATAATCATCTGTGTAAAATATAGTAAAAATAAAGTAAAAGTGAAAGTCTGCATTTTGATCCTTTTTGAGGATTTCAAGTTGACTAGTTCATTGAATTTTACTTTGTAATTTAAAAGATAAAAAAATTACTTTATAAAATTTATCATAGGCCAAAGTAAGAAATTGACTACCAAGGATAGATTTTGCATAAAGTGCAAATAAACAGTAAATAAATCAAAAGGTAAAATTAAATATATTTTGAAAGCACTTAGATGAAAAAATTTAAGTGAGTTAAATACAATTTTGAAGGTCCCATATGTAGTTTAAAAATATGCATGTATATTGAGTCAGTTTAACATTTTATAGTATACAGATGATTTTCACGTACATAGTCATCATGTCATTTAATTTTTATAAAATTATGAAGTACATATTTTATGTTTACAGACAAAGAAACTGAGGCTTCTAAATGACTTGTCTAGACTTCACATTTAATAAACAGCAGCAAAGATATTTAACTCAAAATTTTTGGCTCCCAACCATTATTCTTTCCCCATAACTACTATACCACTTTTGCATTATAAAATTAGAATAAAACAGTAAAAGAGTATACATGTATTAATACCTAAAACTCTGACTCAGGGTCATTTATAGCAAATAAGCATAGAACCAGGACTCAAAACCTGATCTAGCTCTTAAATCTTCCCACTGTCCTACCCTTTCTGTCAGAAAACTAGGCAGTATATTTGTAATTTAGATTGTTTATAAGTCTGTATTCAGCCAAAGTCCTTATTGCAGCAACTTATTACTTTATTCAGTAACATTCCCACTTTTCCAGTAGACTAAAACAGCCCCACCTCTGACTCTGAATCTGTTCAAATCTGAAAGGTTATATTAAAATCTTGCAAAGAGTAAACTGTGGCCACAATGGTAAACATTGAAAGAGAAACAAATCTCGTTCTGCTTTTACCCCACCAGTCTCTTTGCTGCTTCTTCAGCAGGCCAAGTATGCTCTTTGCTCAGGGCCTTTGTACTTGTTATTTTCTTTTTAGGATAAGTACTCCCACCACCAAGTATTCATAGAGCTTCTCCCTTATGTCTCTGTTCCAATGTTGCCTTTTCAAGGAAGCCTTCCAGTGATCACCTTGTATAACTAAAACATTCCTACCCCGCTCTGTCACCCTATGCCCCACGCTGTTTTTGTTTTTAACACCCAACTCCATATAACATTTGTTTATTGTCTGTCATCCCCACTAGAATACAAGCTATATGAGAGCAGGGGTTTATTGTTGTGCTCTTTGTTTTGTCTCTAATGCCTGAAACAAGGCCTGAGCTATGATAGATACATAAGACAAAAATTTTTAAATGAAACCATGATTACACACAACAGCATAATTATTGATAGGTTTACCTTCCAGAAGAGAGAGCAGCCACATCCTTGTTGTATCAAAAGTGAGAAATGTCAAGAAAAGGAAAAACAGTCAAAGACATAATCAAAGATTAACACAGAGGAAAAGGCTTTTGCTATACACAGAGGCAGCAGAGAATAGTATTAAATATTGTTTTAGAAACAGTGACTGGGCAGTGAAGTGCAGTGTTGATTAAGGTAAGAAGTGGAGGTAGAGAAAAACACTGTCCAATTGGAATTGTTCTGTGGTCTGGGATATAGTTAAGAGGCAGTATTTTCCCTTTACTTTACAGTTTGGGATCTGTAAGTATAAACCTTTACAGTCTATGTGTTTACTCTGAAATACTTTGTTTGCATTTTGAAGTAACTTAACTATATGATGAGTATATCTGGCTGTGAATGTAAATCATCCCATTAGTTTATCCTTTATCTTAATAGCTGAAAAATATTAATTATAAAATATAAGCCTTCTAACAGATTATATTTTTTATTGCCAGCTTAAATTTAACCAAAGAAGATACAATTCCTTTTTTTCCTTTTAGTTTTTATAAGACAATATATGCAACTGGTTAAATGTTCCAACACATCTTTAGTTCCTGAAGGCTTTGGCAGATTGAAAGTCCTCTTATTAAAGTGGCTATGTGGCTTTCAGGTTAAGGTGACCCATTTTTGTTTCCTTGAGATGCCACCAAAACTATAATAATGAAAGTTGTTTTTAAGCATGAACATATAATGATGGAGAGGAAAAAAAGAATAGCAGTAATATTTTAGAAGCTAGAAAGCAGATGAAGAAGTAATAATAGACATAGTGCACCCAAAAAAACTAAATTATTAACTGGGTGTGGAAAAATAGAAGCCAACCTGATTTGTACCACAGAATCCTCAAGTCTCAAGAACTGGGAGTGTGAATTATTTCTGGAGGAGGAAAAGTACATAAATGAAAAGGCCTATCTGAAATGTTTCTCTGGATGCCTTCTCATGCTCTATGCCACTGGATGGACACCCGATTCCTACCCTGGCAGGACACTGGAAACATATTCTCTAGAGAGGAGAGAAAGTTTCTGGACTCAAGACACAGGGAAAATGGGGTGTGGGGGTGGGGGGTGGGGTCGGGTGACTGCCTACTAAGTGATGAATGGAGAGTTCCCTAGTGCTCTCTCTTCATTTGTTTCCCAGAAGGCTGGCAGCCAAACCTTCCCCTTCAGGCAGGAGATTGGAAGACTCTTGTTTGAGGAATCTACCAGCCAAGAATAGAGACACAAAGATAGTGATATTAGGAATTCCATCTAGATGGGAGTACATGGGAGTTCAGAACAAGAATTCAATTTGTATGCTCCAAGCTTTCAGACTGTCTTTTAGTCTCACTTAGTCTGGGTAAAGACAAATTATCTCTCAATTACCAGACATCAGAGGGAAGGTCTCTTAGGCCAGTGACAGAGAACAAATGGGGGAAAGGAAACTAGGAATAAACAAACACAGTTCAAGGAGAAGGACTAACCTCTCCCCACCAACCCCTGCAAAAAAAACTGTTTATCAGTTTCCTCAGAGATAAAAGATATTCTGTGAAATAAGGACAGATGCTTTATAAGGAACATTCATATAACAATGTAAAAATGTTAAAATGCTGATATTTATAGTCAGCTGGAAATTACATTCCTTCCAATTATTTAAACTTTTAGATGTCAGGTTCCTCCTCCATTGTCCTTCACCATCTTTTCATCAAGTACAGAACAAGTTAGTTGTAGCTGACAAGTAGATCTGTAGACTATTTAAATAGTTGCTTAGTAATGGCCTTTACACAGCCCTCATTTCAAACTAGTCTGGCCCTGAATGATTTCTGGAGACTGTTCAAAATGATCTTTTCTGACTACTTTCCAAAACTGATTCTAAAGTTCCAGGATATAAGCAGAATAAGAGCATGCTGTCTCACTATTAAAGTACTGGGGTTGCAGCCATTCCTAGATAAAACCTTTAGGAATTAGGAAGATTGAATTATTGGGACTTTGAAATGTGTCCCCTTTATTGGATTACAAAATATAAGCCAACAGTAGATGAGTGACGTTTTTCCTGTGTGACTGTCTTCTCTCTTCAGCAAAAGATCATTTCTGATTCCTAGGTTTACTTTAAGAGAGCAGAGCTATTCTAGTGGCAGATAATTAAATTCATTCTTAGGAATCAGGATTCATATAGTATATGTTTATCATCTTCTCACCTGACAGTCATTGATTCTGCCAAAGGGCCAAGGTATTTAAAGAATAACATTACAAAGAAATTCCAGGAATTGTCGGTCTGTTGTGCTATTTCTTTTCAGGGCTTTTCATTTCAGTCTCATACTTACTGTATAATTTTAAATGTAGCATTATTAGAAAATTTACTAAATGTTTACTCAGGGAGGCACACAGAAAAAGTTGCAATCTGTTGTTCTCACAGGAGTGATATATTCTGATTGTAAGGTGATTAAAAATAATTTGAGGATAAATTCTTACAATTTACTTTAAAACCAATAATGAAGTGTATGCTTCTTTTTATTCATAGGTAAGCCTAGTTAAAAGAAAGATAGAAGGATGAATTGAAGCTGAGAAGATGGTAAACATGTATTAATGACTGAAAATAATTCTGGTTGATCGAAGAATATTTAATTATAGTAAATGTTATTTTCTGGCAGATAAAAATAGTAATTGAGAGGAGGATGCTGATAATCACAAAAAATGCAGATTGAAAGAAGTACTGTTTTTTACCTACTAGAATTGCTAAAATGCCCAAATTCTGGCGAGATTAAGTATTGATAAAGATTAGGGGGATTGCTCACTGGGACACTCCTGATGCAGCCAACCACCCTGGGGATAACTTGGAAGGATCTATTAAAGTGTTTGGTCTACACCCAAGAAACAACCAGCTTTTGTTCCAAGAGAGGTATATTGAAGGAGATATACTACAGAAAAATATCTACTAGTGAAAATTTGGAAACATAAATGCTCATCACTAGAGGACTGCATAAATAAAGTATTGGCACATATGTGCAGGGAAAGAATATGTAGCACAAATGAATAATATATGTTTCAACATCAGCTTTAAAGTATGTCAAATGAGAAAAGCAAGCTGCAGCATGAGACCACTTAAAATTGTAAAAACAAAACATTGCATATATTTTTAAATCTTATGTATATATATGTACAAATAGTAAACAAAACTTAGAAGGAGCTCAGTCAGTAGTAGTTATCTCCAGGATGGCAAAAAGAGTCTCAGATGGGGATGGCTTATCAAGGACAGAGGCTTTAGTTTTACCTACGTAAAATTCATGTGGTTTCCGTCTTTTTATTTAAGATTCTACAGTTGTGTTTTATTTTCACAACTTTCTTACAAGTGTAATTTTTTTAAAAAGGCAGGAGGCAAATGTGTAAAAATTTAAAAGCATTAAGTGTAGTGAGGAAAAGTGGTTTCTACAATTAGCCTTTGTTGCAGTTTTTCTTAATTTCAAAATATAAAGTATTATAAGGAAATGCATAATCACTATAGAAAACTTAGAAAATGTAAGCATAAGTAAGCACCAGTACTCTACTGAGAGAGAATTACTGTTAATGTTCAGATATGTAGTATTGTGTATCTTTTCAGAATTCTGTATTTTAATACTGTATACAGTGGTTTGTTGTTTTAAATACAGAATCACACTGGTTTTACTTTTATTTTACTTGCTCTTATTTTAGATGTCTTTACCGATCAATAAATATTATGTTCTAACTCCATCTCTGCTACTACTAGTGAGTGAATGAGTAAGTAAAGTTGCTCAGTTGTGTCCGACTCTTTGCGACCCCATGGACTGTAGCCCACCAGGCTCCTTGGTCCATGGGATTTTCCAGGCATGAATACTGGAGTGGGTTGCCATTTCCAAGTATGTTTTGTGGGGTTTTTTATATACAGTGATACATTTAGCAGTTACATAATATTTGTTCCAAGTGCTGTTCTGTGTACTTTATATATACTATCTCATTTAATCCTTAGCAACCCTGTTGTTCAGTCGCAATGTCGTGTCTAACTCTTTGCAACCCCATAGACTGCAGCATGCCAGGCTTCCCTGCCCTTCACTATCTCCCTGAGTTTGCTCAAACTTATGTCTGTTGAGTCAGTAATGCCATCCAACCATCTCATCCTCTGCTACCCCCTTCTCCTTCTGTCTTCAGTTTTTCCCAGCATCACGGTCTTTTCCACCCTGCAGGTAGATACTGTTATTAACCTGTATTTATTTACTGGTGGAGAAACTACAGTTTAAGAGGCCAGGTGACTTGCCGCAAGCACTTTGGCTCCAGAGTGTATTTCCTTGACCTCTTCACTGTTCTGCTTCTTCAGTTTAGTTAGTCCTTTCACCATCTAAATGGGCCCTGGATGCCATGCAGCCATCATACTTCCACTCCCTGGGTTTTTACTCTTCCCCTCTCGTAGACCCCGTTGTATTTCTTTTATCCTCAGTCCTCCAATATCTCTTCTCTAAGAACTGTCAGCTGATAACCTCACTTGCCATTTTATTAAGTATTAGAAACACCCACCACAGTATCTTCCTACCTACTTACATTCATACTCAATTTTTCTGTCTCATCATTAAGAGGAAAAGCCAGTCCTTTCATTTTGTGCATGCATACCATCCCCTTTCTCCTACAGACTGACATCTTTTGAGTAGCGCTCTCCTGTTCAACATCAGATTTTCCTTTTTTACTGGATTTTCTTGTGTTTTAAAATATCTTTCTTATGTACATTTGGAAGAATATTGACAATTGTTAAACCTAGGTGCAAGTCACAGGATATTATGCTATTCTTTGATTTTTCTGCATTTTCATGCATAAAAGTTTTCATAATAAAGAAGTTGTGGGAGTCCTTTTCTTGACCCCACTTCCATCTCAAACTATCATTCCGTTCCTCTTCTTTCTTTTATAGTAAAACTTCTCAACTGAGTTGTCCTTACTCACTCTCTAAATTCTTCCCTTCCCGATTTTCTTGGACCCCATTCCAGTCAGGCTTTTGCCCCTGACACTTCACTGAAATATCTCTTAATAAGATAGTTACCATGTTGCTAGATCCAGTGGTTAAATACTCAGTCCTCAACCATCAGAAGTATATAATGCAGTTGATCACACTCTTCTTCATGAAACGTCTTCTTAATCCCTTAAACTCTACCACCTGGGAGCCTTTTAGAAAAGCTGAATTTTAACCACCACCTCATATCTACTGAATTGAAGGCTGCATTTTAAGATCCCTGAGTGATTCTAATCATTAATCATTCTAAAGTTTGAGAAGCATTACTTTATATTCTCCTAATTTTCCTTCTCCTTACTATCTGTTCCTTCTCAGCTAGTTCTTCAACTCCTTAACCTCTCTAAATATTGAAATAGTCCTTTGGTAATCTCATCAAGTTTCATGACTTAAAATACCATTTAATTTCCATTTCTGTGGCAGTCTCCAGCTAATTCATTTTGTCAGAACTCCAGACTGTCATATGTAACTGTGCTTAACATCTCTTGATTGTCCAGTGGACATCTCAGATGTAATATATCTGATTCTGAGGTCCTGATCTTTTTCCTCAAGGCTGCCCTTCTGCAGTCTTTTCATTGCAGTGACTGGCAGCTCTCTTCTTAGGCTGCTTGTATCTGACATTTTGTTTCTAGTCTTTGATGTCTTTCTTTTTCTTATACCATACTACCAATCTATTAATCAGCTCCAGTTATCTTTGTCTTTAAAGTATATCTAGGATCTTACTCTAATGGCAGAAAGAGAAGAATAATTAAAGAGTCTCTTGATGAGGGTGGAAGAAGAGAGTGAAAAAGCTTAAAACTCAACATAAAAAGAAAACAGTAAGTAAGATCATGGCATCTGGTCCCATCACTCCATGGCAAATAGATGGGGAAACAATGGAAACAGTGACAGACTTTATTTCCTTGGGCTCCAGAATCACCGTGGACTGTGACTGCAGCCATGAAATTTAAAAGACGTTCCTTGGAAGGAAAGCTATGACAAACCTAGACAGTATATTAAAAAGTGAAGACAACACTTTGCTGACAGACATCCGTATAATCAAAGCTATGGTTTTTCATGTCATGTATGGATGTGAGAACTGGACCATAAAGAAGACTGAGTGCTGAAGAATTGATGCCTTTGAGCTGTGGTGTTGGAGAAGACTCTTGAGAGTCCTTTGAACTGCAAGGAAACCAAACCAGTCAATCCTAAAGGAAATCAACCCTAAATATTCATTGCAAGGACTGATGCTGAAGCTCCAGTACTTTGGTCACCTGATGCAAAGAGCTGACTCATTGGTAAAGACCTTGATGCTGGGAAATACTGAAGGCAGGAGGAGAGGGGTTGACAGGATGAGGTGGTTAGATAGCATCACTGACTCAATGGACATGAATCTGAGCAAACTCCAGGAGATGGTAAAGGGCAAAGAAGCCTGGTGTGCTGCAGTCCATCCATGAGGTCGTAAAGAGTCAGACATGACTTAGCGACTGAACCGCAGCAAGAATCTCACAGCTTCTCATCACCTATTCTGCTGTTACCCTGATTCAGACCACAGTTACCTCTTGCCTGGGTGAGTGCCTTACTTCCACCCTTACCCACCTTCATTGTATTCTCAATTTAGTAGTCCTTTGAAGACTTCAGTCAGATTATGTTGCTCTTCTGCTCCTCCAGTGTCTTCACATTTCATACAGAAAGGAAGCCAGAGTACTTACACAATAGTTCTTAGAAGGTCACCACCACCACCTCCCTCCCGCACTGCCTATTCTACTCCCTCTCTCAGCTCATTACTGCTCTTCTGCCTCTTGTTTTCTCATCCAAGCCAGGTTGCTTTGCTATTCGTAGAACGCAGGAAGCACACAGCTGCCGTGGGGTTTTGCCCTTGCTCGTCCCTCTGCCTGCTGTGTTCTTATCCCATATCTGTATGACTCTCTGTCCTCCTTTGAATCTTTACTCAAGCTGTCCTTTGAAAAGAGACCTTCCCTGGCCTGAAATTACAACCCCCTGAAACTCAGCATTTTCTCTCTCCCACCTACTTTTTTGCATCTTTTTTATATCTTCTGTACTACAATGCAAGCCCCTTTAGGGTAGGGATTTTCTGCTTAATTTCCAAGACTTAGAACAGTTGTTGCTTAGCACAGAGTGGGCTTTCAATAAATATGTGTTAAATAAATGAAAGAAAGAACCTAAGAAGGTAAACGTTATCTCCATTTTACACGTTAGAAATCCAGAGCTTCAGGAATTATGTCATGTACCCAAGGTCATACGGCTAATGAGTGATACAGTTGGATCTCAGAGCCAGATCTGCACATTCACAACCCATGTCCTTTCCTCTACGCCTTTCTGGTCACGGCACTTAGATCCTCTGGGCTCTAGTTTTCCCATCAGCGTAAGTGGCCTTATTGCCCTTTTGCTTGCCTCACAAAGAAACGTAAAGGTTATAAAATCAAATGATGTAAAAATATCCTGAGAACTTGAAAATGCTTTATATGTACAGGAGGGTGATAGTAATTATTTGGTTTTTTAATAGAAGTTTTACAATTTTTGCTTTTAGTTTTAGTTCTTCCACCTGCTTCAAATTAGTATGAAGTAAGGATTGAAGATTTTTTTTTTCCTTATATGGATATCCAATTGTTCCAGCAACAATGGTTGAAGTACCTATCATTTCCCACATTTAACTGTCTTGCTCTTATAAATAAACAAATACCATACTTCTGAATTTGTGTATTTGAGCTTATGAATGCTATTCTAAGAATAGCATAGTTTTTGCTATTCCGTCAATATCATCATATTCCGTATTTACAGTACACTCTCACTTGGTCTCTTCAGGCCAGTGGTGTACTTAAATTATGATGAGAGTATTTTCCAAAGAGAGATTATACCCTCTCTAATGTAAGTCCCAGCCGGGAAACAGGACATGCAGATATCATATTCATGGACTAGAAAACTCAGTATTATTAAGATGTCTATTTTTTCCAAATTGAAGTCTCAGCAGGATTTTGGTATAAATTCACAAGTTGATCCTAAAACATATATGGAAATACAGTGGCAAGAATAGTCAGTTTTAGTCACTCAGACAGTTTTGAAAAAGAACAAAGTTGAAGGACATTTAATGTGAGATTCAAAACTTTCTATAAGCCGCCACAGTAATCAAGACAGTGTAATTAATGACAGATGTGTGACTCAAAACAGGAAAGAAAGTCTAGACATATATCTATTATGTCTGTGATCAGTAAATTTTTTTTTTTTTTAAACACCAAGATGCCAGGGCAATTCATTAAGAAAGGATAGTCCTTTCAAAAAATGTTACTGGAGATTGATTCTCAGCCCTCTTGGAGGAGGTTTGTCTTACAGCTTCACCATCAGCAGTCGTCTTCTCTTCTAGAATTCCTCTCTGAGAATTCTGGCAGGATTCAGAATCCCCCTACCTTTTGGAACCCACCTCCTTATCCTCTCCCAGAGTCCTTTTCCTCTTAAAGCCCCCTTCCCTAGAATCTAGCTTTCACCAAAACTTCCTTCCTTTCAGTCTCCTCCTCCCCAAATTCTCACAGAGGGCCACTCCCAAATCCCCCTCGTCAGAGCTCTCACCTTACACCCCCTCTTTGCCTGAATCTCCCTCCACTCAGGGCCCCCTGTTCCCCCGCACCCCCGCCTATTCTCCCCAGAATCTTCCTCTCCTCAGAGTCCACGACCCCTGCATCGCCCTCCTTCAGAAGCTCCCTCTCTGCAATCCACTTTTCCCAGAACTGGCCCCCTAGAGCCCATTTTCACAAAATCTTCATCCTGGGACTTCTCTGATGACTAAGCCTCCTCGCTCCCCATGCAGGGGGGCCTGTGTTCCATCCCTGGTCAGCGAATTACATCCTGCCTGCCACTACCAAAGAAGACGCATGCCACAACTCATGCACAAGGAAAAGCAAAGATCCCATGTAACTAAGACCCGGCACAGCCAAATATATAAATATTTTAAAACAAACAAAATGTTACCGGAACAACTGTATATCCAAATAGGATAAATAACTAGCCCTTTTCTGGCACAAAATGTGAATATTCATTCAAAATGGATCAAAGGCCTAAGACTAAAAGCTGAACATCTAAAACCTCTAGAAGAAACAAAGGAGAAAATCACTGTAGCCTAAAGATTTCTTATGACGCAAAAATGTAGGTAAAGATTTCTTATGACACAAAAATTAAGAACCATAAAAGAAAAAATTAATAAATTAGACTTCATCAGAATTTAAAACTTCTGCTTTTCAAAAGGCACTTAAGAAAATGAAAAGACAAGCCATAGACTTGAAGATAATGTTTGCAGGACACATTATCTGGTAAAAGAATTATATCCAAAGCATATGAAAAACTCTTACAATTTAGTTATAAGAAAAACTACCCAATGAAAAAATGGGCAAAAGATTGGAGTACTTTATTAAAGAAGATGAAAGAATGGCAAATAAGCACATGCAAAGATCCTCAACGTGTTAGACATTAAAGATAGACAGGGTAGCACTACACATCCGCTAGAATGCTTCTAATCAGAGCCAACAATACCAATATTTGCAAGGATGCAGAGTAACCAGAGCTCTAACAGGTTGCTGGTAAGGATCTTAAATGGTACAACCACTTTGGCAAGTTCTTTTCAAATTAAAATTAACCATATGAGCAATTCTAATCTCACTGACTTCCCAAAAGAGATGAAAACAAGTCGGCAACAAAAACTCATATATGAATGTTTGCATGAATGTATATAGATAGTATCTTATTCATAATTGCCAAAAAACACAACAACCCAAATGTCTGACAACTAACTGGTTAAGTTATAGTATGTCTATCCACTGTAATACTGTATGCAGCCAGGGTGTGAGTCTCCAAATCATGCTGAGCAAAAGAAGCCAAATGATTTTGTTTATGTGAAATTCTAGGAAAGGTAAAGCTAATTGCTAGTAATGGAAATCATTATCAATGGTTGCCTGAGCCTAGGGAGGTACCGTTAATTGTAGAAATGTATGAAGAAACTTTAGGGGTGATGGATATTCTTCACCTTCATTATGGTTGGTCTTTAGACAAGTATACTTTATGTGTCTGCTAAAAACTCTTTAAACTGTACATAGTAAATGGGTACATTTTGTGTTGTATACTGGTTACACCTCTCCGTAAATTAGATTTTTCAAGTGAGAGAAACTGAAAAATCTAAGTAAAAATTGAGTTTAGGCCACTGTAGAGTGCAACAGAAAAATGTGTGATCTCCACTTACTTTAGGGACTTCCATCCTAGTAATCATGGTAAATGATTACTAACTACATAAGACTGGCAGGATGGCATTCCCTGAAGTCTTGCTCACCTTCCACATTGATTATGAGGGATAAGGAAAACATCAAAGTAGAATGGAGACTGGGATTTGAAATTCTATTTGGATAAAATAACACCTTGTCACCACCATCACACATTCCAGTCCAATCAACTGCTGACAATTCTCTGTTGGTGTCAGAGGAGAGATTCATCTTGCTGTGTGAAGAAGAAAGAAAGACTGATGAACTTATTTCAAATTGTGCAGCATTAGATGAAAGAGGACAGAAATGCTAATGTGTGTGTAGGTCAGTTGCTTGATTTTAGAAATAGCTGAAAGTATATGAAAACAGCAGCAAATGAGTGAGAGACACTTGAGGCTTTTATAAATAGATTAGACTGATAATTTGGGCAGATGGTGTAGGCACAAGTATTTGAATCTCAGCAAAGTATTTGACTGAAATCTCTCATGATATTCTTGAGGATAAAATAGAGATGTGTAACACACATGAAGAATTTAACTAGGTTCATAATCGTATAATTATCATACCTGAAGCTCTTATGCTAGGAGAGTTTTGTTCTCACTCTTCTCTTGAATATGACTAGCATATATTTACACATTACTTAGATGAAGGCATCATTAGCATGCTGATAAACTGATTTTTTGGCACCCCACTCCAGTACTCTTGCCTGGAAAATCCCATGGACAGAGGAGCCTGGTAGGCTGCAGTCCATGGGGTCGCTGAGAATCGGACACGATTGATCGACTTCACTTTCACTTTTCACTTTCATGCGTTGGAGAAGGAAATGGCAACCCACTCCAGTGTTCTTGCCTGGAGAATCCCAGGGACAGGGGAGCCTGGTGGGCTGCCATCTATGGGATCGCACAGAGTCGGACACGACTGAAGCGACTTAGCAGCAGCAGCAAACTGATTTTTTAGTGAAAACTAGAACTTTAATAAGCTGCAATTACAGGCCACATCTCAGGACTTCCCTGGTGACTCAGACAGTAAAGAATCTGCCTGCGATGCCAGAGACCTGGGTTTAGTCACTGGGTTGGCTAGATCCCCTGGAGAAGGGCATAGCAACCCATTCCAGTATTCTTACATGGAGAATCCCCATGGACAGAGGAGCTTGGCAGATAACAGTCCATAGGATCACAGAGAGTCAGACACGACTGAGCAGCTAAGCACACAGAGGCCATGTGTGCAAAATAAGAAATCTTATTCAAGTCCAAAAAAGAGAAGTACACAAATTTTGGATAAGGGAAATGGTTTTGTAGGAGCCATGCAAGAACAACAAATCTCTAGGGCTGTAGTTGAATATAATTTTGATAGGAGTCAGTAGAGTAACTGTAGCTGCCATAATAACAGTGGCTGATTTAATAAACATTTTTTCCCACCATAAGGAAGATGAAAGGAATTTGGGTTTTGTTTTGCTTTTTCTGTTTTTTGAGAGTCCAAAAGTCAGTGACATCATGCAACCTGTTTCACTTAGCATAATGAGGTCAAGATCCATCCATGTTGTCATAAATGGCTGGATATCCTCATTTTTTATGGCTGAATACTATTGCTGTGTGTATGTGTGTGTGTGTGTGTGTTAACATTTTCTTTATCCATTGATGGACACTTAAGTTGTTTCCATGTCTTGGTTGCTGTGAATAATGCTGCAGTGAACATGAGGGTGCAAGTGTCTTGAGATCCTGAGTTAAATTTTTTTGATATATATATACCCCAAAGTGGGAGTGTTAGATCATTTGGTAATTCTGTGTCTAACTTTTTGTGGAACCTCCATTCTGTTTTCCATAGCAGCTGTACCAATTTACAGTCCCACCAACAGTACATAAGGATTCCCTTTATCTACTCACCAACACTTGCATTTCTTTCTTTTTCGATAATGGCCATTC
The DNA here is from genome assembly GCF_055505025.1 of Bos grunniens. Lineage (NCBI taxonomy): Eukaryota > Metazoa > Chordata > Mammalia > Artiodactyla > Bovidae > Bos > Bos grunniens. Next base: position 16,147,744 of record NC_141168.1, read on the forward strand.
TAACAGATAAGAGATGATATTTTGTTGTGGTTTTGGTTTGCATTTCCCTGGTAATTAGTGGTGTTGAACACCTTTTCATGTATGTGCCTGTTGGCCATCTGTATATCTTCTTTGGGAAATGTCTATTTTTAAAACTTGATTGAGTTTTTGGTTACTGAGATGTGAGTTCTTTTTATTTTTGATATCCCCTATAGATGCATGATTTGCAGATACTTTCTCCCCTTTGATAGGTTGCTTTTTCATCTTGGTGGTAGTTTCCTATGTTGTGTAGAAGCTTTTTAGTTTGATGTCAGCGCATCATAGTATGGTCTTAAAAGAATGCTGAAAAATCGAATCTTGCATAAGACCTTGAAAGAAATAGCATAGAGAACAAATTTTACTAGCTGATGCGCCAGCTTCTTAAGGTTAAATTGATTCTGTAGGTGGATACTTTTCTTCATGGAAGGAGACTCCTAACAGAAACCTATCAAGAGCATGATATTCATTTAGTTTATAACATGTTTTTTCTTTCCTGGTACTTTTATGGACTTCCTTGGTGGCTCAGACAGTAAAGAATCTGCCTGTAACGGGGGAGACCTGAGTTTGATCCCTGGGCTGGGAAGACCCCTGGAGGAGGGCATGGCAACCCACTCCAGTATTCTTGCCTGGAGAATTCCATGGACAGAGGAGCCTGGCAGGCTACAGTCCATGGGGTCACAAAGAGTCCGACATGACTGAGTGACTAAGCACTACTTTTATAAACTTACAGCATCTTTGAAAGGTTAGGAGTTCCAGTGTAACTGTCCTACATAATGGATAGACTTTTGTATCATCTATAGCAAAGTCAGTTTATTCTTGTTCCCTTCCTTACCCTCAACCAGTTATGTGGGGTGTGGCATCTTACATTGTAACTGGTTGATTCTTAAGGAAATAATGGTTTAGGGTCAGCCTTTATCTGGAATATTAAGTAGGGATTGAGGTTTGATACTCATCCCTTTTTTCCAGCTGAGGAGTTTGAGTCTCTCCTCTTTCCAGCCTTCCATTATGTAGACCAGGATTTCTGCTCTTTTGCTGCTTTTGTTACAGAAGTGTTGCAGAAAGAGGATTTATTAAATGAGATACAAGTTAGTAGAGCAATTTCTAAACGATAAAGGATTCCACAAGGATAAAGTAGTATTAGCTCAAGTTGCAGCTGATGCAACCTTGGCCTGTAATAGATCTATGCTGTTTACGATTATATATCACTAGCTCAGCCATTATATTTATATCTTCTTAGTTATCTAGTACTTTCCTGGTCAGAAAATTTCTCTCTTCAACCCTCTAGTTACATTTCTATCTACATTATTCTTGGTGTATTTCATTGTATCAAATTTGTTGAAAAGATTGATACTATCCATCAAGAATACCTGTATCTTCCCATCTTGTAACTTCATCATGCCTCTCTATTTTCATATATACCACCCATTTGTTGTTGTTGTCTTTAATTTCAAAGGAGACAGGACCTCTTTCCAGAGACCACACCTTTTCTGTATACTAAATACTAACAAGCTAACTGAAGTCCCAAACACCACCAGTATCATGACCTATCCGCTTTTCTTTCTAATGAGGATAAGGTCTCCCCATCTTGGAACAGCTTTTGATTGACTCATTTTTCTCCTTTTTTGAACCTTTCTATGTCACTGCAGAACTTTTCAAGCATATGAGGGCCTATAACTGATAACCATGTTTTCTTTTGATGCAAGAGTGAGTGTGATGTAGCATATCAAATTCTCAGCCTAAAAAATCATGACAACAAGATAATTTCAGATTGTGATAAATGCTGTGAAGGAAATAAACAGAATAATGTAAGAGTAATTGGAGGAGAAGGAATTGGCTTTGTATAAGCAGTAATTTTAAATAAAAATTTTGTCTGAGAAAAAATTTCGAGGTCTTGATCTCTGGATGAGGAAATTGAAGATGAGAAAGCATAAATAATTAAGTTAATTATTTGCAAATGTTTTATTTTAAACAGTGTTCATTATATAATTTTGATTATATTATTTGAATTTTAAAGTCTTACTTTAAGGCAAAATTTATTTCCTAATAGTCATCGTTAGATTTCAGAAGTCTTATATATCTGTTTTTCTTACAGTTAAATGAAGAAAAATAACCTTCACTAGGACATTATATTTATCTCATTGTCGTTGATCCAACGTATATGTATTGAATGCTTACCACATGCCAGGCACGCTACTAGGCGCTGGGGATAAACAGAAATAAACCAGACACAGCTCTTTCCCTCAATAAACTCCACTGAGGCAGCTTTTAGGGGTAACAGATGATTTAAATTTATCATCGACTTTGAAATAGATTCACTGTGTCCGTTACAGTAGAAAGTTCCTCACTAGTTTTAAGAAGGTATTTTACGAACATACAATTCAGCATTTAAAAGTGGTTTTATTTTATCAAATGGAGTTTTTATTCTGAATAGAAAGTGAACATAGGTGGAAAAAAAAAAAAAACATGAATCAAACTGTTACAGTAATAACTGAACAGGGGACAGATCACTTCATTTATGGTTGAGTCTTGGGAAAACGTCACTTAGGAGTCAGAACGTATATTCAGTGTTAAGGAATAAGTCTGATTCAGTGGAGAATAGAATGAAAGCTAATTTGGTGTGGGAGGGGAGCATTGATCACAGAGATGGGATTAAATACCAAGGTATACTTAAAGGACCTGGATAAATAGGCGTGACTGGAGTAGAAGGTTTGTATTGGTAAACAGTAAAAGATAAAGCAAAGTCATTCAGTAGAAAAAAAGATTTTGGTTGTACCATAATAGTAACATGTTCCTAAAATCCTCAGTTCACTTGCAGTCTATTTTACTGTTTCTTCTATAAAGGGATTATCACAGTGTGCAGTTTGCAGTTGTATCATGATTCTAAATAAATCTTTGTTTACACCCCTAAATGTGTTCTATAGATACTGAGGCCAGAGTCATTAGCCCTCCTCAGGTTAAAATGATCTTTTGTTTTTCAGTTACTTACACGCCAAGTCAATCATCCACAGAGACCTCAAGAGTAATAGTATCCTTCCTGAACTTGTCTGCGAAGTTTGAAAACATCTGACCTTTTCTCCTGCATTTTATCTTCACATTATGTAAAACCAGCTTTCATGCTGAGTTCAACAACACATTGTAAAGGGAATCAATAACTGGGTTTGCACAGGAGGGTAATAGTGCATGATACTCCAACCTGCTTCTGGTTTTTGAACAGCTAAGCATTGCAAAAAAGAAAAGCCTATTAAGTCCTTATGATAATAGGACTGTGATTGCTTATGTCGTGTAAGCACTATAACATGCATAGTTTGGTAGCTATCTACTAGCTTCTTTCAGTGCCCTGACCTTGTTCAGTGGTCGTTGAGATGTAATTGACGGCTCTACATTATATAACAATGAGATGAGGCAAACATAACGTTTCTTCTTGCTCCGTAAGCCCGATTCAGATCCGATCTGCCAGGTGCCTAAATGCCAGTGAAGAGCTTTATAGCCTTCCTAGCAGTGCCAGAAGGATATTTGGGCCTCTTTTAGTAAAATCCAATGGGGAAGTCCCAAGGTCCCCCACAAACTTAGGAAAACAGCTTACCTCATCTTACCATGTTTGAGGCACCAAAAATCCTAAAAGCAGGTCACACAGTTCAAATAACACTATTTTTAAAGCATACTTATTAACTAAAAGGAAATGTGAAGTACTATACTTCCTTTTAAAGAATATCATAATAAAGAATTGTGGAAATTATATCTCATACCTAAAATCTTCATAATGCTTGCTTTGATAGGAAAATGAGACCTGTTGTTTTCCTTTACTTAACTACACCTCAGATATTTTTCTTCATGAAGACCTCACAGTAAAAATAGGTGATTTTGGTCTAGCCACAGTGAAATCTCGATGGAGTGGGTCCCATCAGTTTGAACAGTTGTCTGGATCCATTTTGTGGATGGTAAGAATTGAGGCTATTTCTCCATTAATTAAATTTTTGGCCCCTGAGATGCTGTTATTAGAAAGTCATTGAAGATTTCAACTATAGTGTTCTCATAGTTCTCAGTATACACAAAAACCAATGTTGATCTTATTTTGTTATAAATAGATTTTAATTTTATCTTTAGGAAGAATATTATGGAACCAGCTTCAGTATATCTTAAACAAAAGAATGTATCTTTTATAAGCACTGCTTAAGTTTTATTCAGAATTGTCTCTCTAAAATATTTTGTGTTTAGAATGTTCTGTGTATGTTGTTTCAAAAAAGAAGTATGCAATTTAAAAGTAGGTGTGATTTGCAGCCATTATTAAGGTTTCAATAAAAGAACTACTCCTTTTAAGAACAAGAGACTGTTTCACAATCTTATTTAAGCCTAAATTGGAAAGTTACTTTCTTTAGACTAGAAAGAATGGTATAATTATGGGCAGCTGGGAAAAGAAAAAGAAAAATGAAAGGTAGATTTTAAACACTGTCAGCCTTGTGTGCCCTGCATAGCTCCTTGTTCTTTCTTTATTCCTATTTCTGCTTTGTGGAAAAGAAGAGAGAGAAATTATAAGAAGAGGGAACTAAAACTTTTGTTCAGTTCCTTTCAGCATGCTGTGAAAAGGGTGGTCATAGGGCTTTTCTTAAGCCAGCTCTTCTCAGGAGGGTCCTTAAGACCCTTCAAGGTTTCCCAAGGTCGTCCTGTGTGAGACTAGCTTTTTCTTCATACTGTTCAACACATCACAACAGATTGAATGCATAACTGAGTATGTGACCGTAGCTGGCTGCTGTTAAACCAGTCAAAAAGAACTACAGGGACTTCCCTGGCAGTCCAGTGGTTAAGGCTCCATGCTTCTACTCCAGGGGTCACAGGTTCAGTCCCTGGTCGGGGAACCAAGATCCTGCATGCCTTGTGGCATGGCAAGGAAAAAAAATGGCAGTAGTGTTCTTCTCACTAAACTTTGTTTTTGAAAATCTAGTTTTCATTTTTTTTTAAAGGGTAATCTGTCTTAACGGCTAATGGTTGTTTTATAATTTAATAAATATTTTAACAGTTCCTCAGTTAAGTTTTAATATGCTCAGTATCCATAGGTATAATCCACATAAACAGATGCTTCTTGGGGTCCTCCATAATTTTTAAGACTGAAAAAATCCTGAGACCAAAAAATCCTTGAGAACCTGTGCTCCAAGTTGAATACAGGATGTTCCAAAACTGTTAGTGCAGTTTTAAGTTTTGAATAACTGAATCTGCAGTAAAACTTTAGGATACCTGCTGGAAAAAGCAAAACTGCAAGGACTTTCAAAGCTGCATTTGCCTGAATTCCCTGAACTCATCTGTAGCAGTTCTAAGAAGAGGATTCTGAATTAGTCAAGATAAGCCTGGGGTTAAATTTGGCTATGATTTCTTATAATAACTGGCATTAGAGTGAGTGGCAAGGTGGAAGGGGGTTGGCCTTGGACTTGGAGTCCAGAGGTCTGCACTCTCGTACTTTTGACTCTTAACCTGCCTGTTTCTTGACCTCCTCCAAGTCTTTCCATCTTTAACACTGGGTTGAACCAATGGATTTTGAATGCCTTTTCTGGGATTTAGTAATTAGAGCTAGCTATATTTTTCTTTAATATATGTTTGTTTTAATAAATAATTATAAACAAACTAATTAATCATTGTAATCTGGATCTCAGACACCTTTAAGTCATACACCTTATAACAAAGATAACAGTGTATCCTGCGAGAAGGTGAAATTGCAAAATCTACAATTGTAAAGAAACAGTTGATACATGTTTTAAAGGTGTGTTTATTTTAACTGGTGTGGGAAAGTTAGGCTCAGTCCAGTCTCCAGGTTTGTCCTTTTCCAAAAATCTTAGATTATACAGTTTATAGACTATTATACATTGTTTTATATTTTCTTTTAATTTCTTTTTTGTTAATACCTGGGGAGATGGGTTCATCCTTTATTCCACCAAGCTGAGTTTTAAGACGAGAGATTAGTCAGTAGTACACTTAATTGTTGAGTAAAATCCTTTTGAGTTGATCCTGCCTTCATAAATAGGAACATCCATAGACTAGGAGAGAAGAACTTGGTCAGAACCAAAGGTTAGGTAAGTCCCTGAATTATTTACAGTGGTATTCTCAATCTTTATTTATATCTTAAATAAGAAAACCTTTTGTGAAAATCTTTATGTTACTAAATTAATTGAGGATAAATCATGCATTTCTTATAAATAGATCACATATGACTTTTCATCAAACCATCTACCAACAGCAGTGAAGTAAAACTAAATTTCAAGAAGGCAGTTCTTCAACTGTTCCTCACAAAATTGCATCCTGGCTTTGAAAATTATGTCTGTATCATAACCAGCCTCTTAATAATCTGGCTTGTTCATTACATCACAATTGTGTGGGGTTATTTTGCACTGTACTACCAAGAACAGTTATCAAGAAAATACATGACAAAACCAAGGAGATGTAACCTTCACCACACCCCGACGCCACCCCATCCTTGACTTGCATCTGGGTCTCCCATACATCTTTCCTCAGTGGTTCTCAACCTTGGTGGACATTAAAGTCATCTGCGGAGCTATAAAAACTAGCAGTTGAAGCTGTTCCCATCCCTAGACTCTGATGGTGTATTATTGAGCTAGTATGTAGTCTGGATGTTGAGAGGTGAAAGGCTGCTTAGGTGATTCTGTTTTGCAGGTAAGACTGAAAGTGCTGTCACTCCTTATAAGACAGTCTGCCCTGCCTTACCCTGACCACTGACTGGGAATCTTGTTCCAGGTCTTTGGGCCATTTTTGCAGCTTGTCCTGATTTTGGTATCAGACTCATGTTTTCACAAAGTCTTGTTACCCTGCAGTTTCTCTAATTTCTTCCTGATGAAACAGTCCAGAAGATGCAAGGTGAAGGAACTCTTTAAAGCCAATATTTAATCAACCATTTGTTGTATTACATGTAAATGGCTAATAAGGAATCTAGTTGTAGACTATAGTAACTGGAATGTGTGAAAATATAGCAAATATGATTAGGTCTGTATCTTTGCCCAAGAAGAAGCAGCCAAAAGAATCTTAATACCATTTTCTATTAAATCTACCTACTGTCTCTCGGTTTTGTTAATAAAGCATCCATGGCATAATTACACTTCTTTTGGAGACAGGAAAGGCATTTGAATGTATCAGTCTTGAAATTTTACCATGATTGTCTAAGGTGTGCTGAGATGAGGAGATTCATTTGTACCAATGGGAAAACTTAAATTCTCAGGCGATTACCGTAGTGGTTATGCTACTTCCAAACATCTCATAATGACAGGTCTAGGGTTTCTTTCCTGAGTCAGTAATGGAAAGTGGGAACTCACTCTTAATAGGAAAAGTAACGGGAAAAATTCAAATGGCAGTAATGGTATTTTGTGTAGAAAGAGGGTAGCTGTTAAAGTTTTTTAAATCTTAATAATGTATATGGAATCTCAGTACTGTTTCTCTCAGAGTTTACAGAGCATTTATTTTTTGTTTATCTTTGATAATCAGTTTTCTTTCCTTGGCCATAAATAAGAGAATTGATTACATATTTTACATAGGTTATTTAATGATAAAAACATTGTTCTGGTTATTTAATGATAAAAACATTGTTCTGAGAATTATAATAATTTGGTTTTCAGTCTTTATTTGGTTGATGTGAATAATAAACAAGAATATTTTTCTTTTTATGTTCTACCAGGCACCAGAAGTAATCAGAATGCAAGATAAAAACCCATATAGCTTTCAGTCAGATGTATATGCATTTGGGATTGTTCTGTATGAATTGATGACCGGACAGTTACCTTATTCAAATATCAACAACAGGGACCAGGTAAATATTCACCATTTCTTGCGGTTCATTTTATTATTTGTCAAGAGGCTCCAATTCATTGTAGCAAAGAAGTAAGTCTTGGATCCCGGATAAGCATGAAGGATAGAACTCTTGATCTTGGTTCCAGGTTTAGAATTTTTTGTTCAGTACTTTTGACAGTAATGACAGCGTGTAAGACCTTTCCTTGAAATACCATACTTCAGTGTTGTAGTGGAGTGAACCTCCTGCTCTGCTGACTAGAAACTAGAGACACAGTGCTGGCTCTGGCTCCTGCCTTGTGACCCTGGCACAGTGCTGTAGCATCTGGACTCAGGCCTTTTACTCTGTCACAGACTGTCTGTGCAGGTCTGAGCAGGTGCTCAGCTGTGAACTTCTTGATACCAAGTCCTTTTAAAATGACTAAGATTCCTCCCTACTTTTTAGATTTTTAAAGCTAGATAAATGAAAGGACTGTTATATCATGCTTTCATTTTTCTGTGAGAAGAATTCAAATAGGAGGGGATTTTTTACTTCTCTCTTCCTAAGCTCCTGCTCTCTCTTCCTTGTCTTCCAAAGTGTCAGCATAGCCTCTTTCAGCTCTTTGTAATTTTGATCCCAGCCATTCACCTAGGCTTTTAACACTGGCCAAGAAAAATGAATTTTCTTTACTGAAGTTACCTCATATACCTCAGCATTTTAAGAGAGTGGGTGTGTGTGTGTGTGGAGAGAGATTGCAGCAGTTACACTGTTAATATATTAGAGAACAATAGTTGACCATATAAACTGGGATTAAAATAGTATTTATACATTATACTGTGATTTGTATGTGAATCACCGGAATAGTTTATTTTAAAAATGAAGATGCTGGAGCAGATGCTGAATCAGTGGGGTGGGATCCGGGCATCAGCATTTTAATGGGTTTGCTGGGTGTTTCTAACACACACGGAGAGTCACCAGTGTAGAGTCTTTTTAAAAGCATGAATGTTGTATGTGTTTGATCATAACCTCCCAACCTAATGAAATGATAGTTTTTAATGTATAATGCTTCCTTTAGTAGTTTTTTGGTCAGCAGTTCAACTGTCAATCTTTTTGGTAATACTGAAGCTTTCTAAAGATACTGGGTAGCTTTCTCACTAAGAATTTTTGACTATCATGTAATATCAGAGAAGTAATCTAAATTGTCATATGCTTGTGTGTACTTTTAATAAGTATGACCCTAACTCAACAATGGCCTTGATTCTCTATCTTGAGGATTTTTTAAATTGGCTACATTTCCACCTAAGTCAGTCTAAAACTATTTTTTTTTTTATTGTTGTTTGGTCTAACTACTTCATAGCTTTAAAATGTTGAATTATAGCTCTAAGTTTTAAAAAGAAATCTATGACCTGGCTTCTGATGACCTGATTCTTTTAAGCCTCCATGAAACTTAGATTCAGAGTGGGCTAAAATAGAAGCTAAAGAACATAATTGAAACACTGCACTTACTGTCCTTGTGACAGATCCTAGATCACTGAGATGATTGATTCGATGATGGCATTCTGAGGAGCAAGATTGTCTCTAATTTACCAGCTTCATGTACCCTGCCTCTTACAGTCTTATTAACTCAGCCATCCAGTGTAATACCCTGTGCCATGTTCAGTTTTCCTAGCCATGCTGTTCTTCTAGATGAATTATGAGGGAATTTTAGTTTAGTTTTAGTTGATTTATCATAGAGACAAAAAATAATAAAAAAAATTATGAACCTAAGGTCTGGATGAAATCCGTTTGTCAGTGAATAAGTTTGTTTTAATAAAATAATAAAGTTATATTATGGAAATAAGTAATAGTGTCTCCAAAATACGGAAAAAACATCCCAGAGTTCTACACTCATCCACTTCTTGGCATTTTAGGTGCTTTGTCCTCCATGGGAGTGTAATAAATGCTGTGCAAGGGCTTACTTCCCATGAGAGAAGTGAGTGACCAACAGAAGGGTAAGGCCTTTACTAGTTAATTCTTTCTGGTAGTATAGTTAGAGCCTTCTGGAATTTGCCAGTCTGAAACCAAGTGTTTGATGAAGAAAAAAGGATATGAAAGAATTATGTTCTCTTCCCACCATCCCCATTCTACTTCATTACTTCCTAGTCTGCTTTCTTTAAGAGGCGCTTTTCATGGAACTCCCTCTTTTGAATCAGATACTCTAGTCATCCTCAGTGAAGTAACCCCAGGTAGTGTTGCATCCATCTCCTTGATTTGATTTTTCTTTCTGTCTTTCTCATACTTCAATTTCTATGGCTCTCAGATTGGACTTCTGTTTGAAAATCTAGGAATAATCTTTATTTTTTCCATGGGAGATGGTACAGCTGCTTCTTTACTGTGTAATATAGGCCCATCCCCCCATATTCTCACCCCTCAGAAGTCTGAGGTGGCAGGTTTTGCCTGTAAATTCAAGATAGGACAGGTCAAACAGCCTGATGTGATGGCAGATGTTGGACTCACAACCTGCATGACCTGGCCACTGTAGCTGTCTAGGTATCTTTTTTTTTTTTTCCCTATTATTAAAAATAAGAGATTGAACTAAAGAATTCCTTAAAGTTAACAAAGATTGGATTCTTTCCTAAACAAGCCCCTTAACTCCTTGAGGAATGACCATCCCTATATGACTTTGCTGAGTAGCATGCCTTTTTATTTCACTTACCCAAGTGCCAAAAGTCTGAGAAATTGCTTTGTCCTTTCCCCTGTCTTTATCATTCTGTTTTGCTGTCTAGTCAACCTATTCTTACCTCTTGTAGTGCAGCTTCGCTACTAAATTGGGATTAATAATGTGCTCAGTTAAGCTAGGTATAGTGACTTTTTTTTCTCTCAGAGCAGAAGTGCTGTGTCATCTTAGAAGAAAATAACAGATGTTTATATTTCACATGAATTCCAGTTATTACTGCTCTATAACCAACCACCTAAAATGTAGTGACTTAAACGATAAATCTGCAGTGTGGGCTTCTCTCAATGTGGAAGGTTTATCTCTATTTCACATGGTATTGGCTGTGGTCAGTTCACTGGCTGGTAAAGTATCTACTTCCAAAATAGCTCATTTGCATACATGAGAAGGTATGACCAGTTAACCAGTTAGCTGTCAGCCAGAAGCTTAGTCTTGGCCAAGGGCCAGGGGCCTCAGTTCTTGTCAACATAGGTCTTTGTATGAGGACTTTTTCACAGGAAGCTTGGACTTTCTCGCAGTATGGTGGCTGGGTTCTAAGCTGCAAGATCTAAAGGAGACAGGAAATGACAATTACCAGGGAATGATAACAAGTATATTCTTGTTGTTGTTGTTTAGTTGCTAAGTCATGTCCAACTCTTTTGTGACCCCATGGACTATAGCCTGCCAGTCTCCTCTGTCCATGGCATTTCCCAGGCAAGGATACTGGAGTGGGTTGCCATCTCCTCCAGGGGATCTTCGCGACCCAGAGATCGAACCTAAGTCTCCTGAATTGGCAGGTGGATTCTTTACTACTGAGTCTCCAGGGAAGCCAATAAGTTATCAACATGCAAACTAGTTTATTTTAATTAAAAAATTTGTGATACCTACTGTATGGGATTTAGAGCGATACAAAGAGTATACAAAGAGCCTGTGTGAGTAAAACACAGGCTTTGCTCTCAGGGGAGTTCAGTTCTGTTGAGGCAGTGCAGGAGGTGATGTTGAGGATTAAAAAATTTGTGATACCTACTGTATGGGATTTAGAGTGATACAAAGAGTATACAAAGAGCCTGTGTGAGTAAAACACAGGCTGTGCTCTCAGGGGAGTTCACAGTTCTGTTGAGGCAGTGCAGGAGGTGATATTGAGGATGAGCAGATGTGTGCTCCAACAAAACAGGAGTGAATGGAGGGCAGGGATACCAGGAGTGCAAGTATAGATGTGTATGAGGATGAAAGTAACCAGTCCCAGAATTTCAAACCAAGCTGTTGATTTTGTAGTATAAGTGCCAGTTTAATTTCCTATCCATAAATTACATCCGGGAAGGACCTTCCCTTGAAAGTTTAAATCATTGCAAAGAATGTAATTTTCAGTGTATTATATTGACATTTCCAAAAAATGTGATTATATAACTTTTAAATGTACCAATTAAAATCTAAGTCATACTTTATTTCGATACTTACCATCATTATTTGTTCAAAAAATATAAAACCTCTTCATTAATTTTTATAAGTTTCGGAACTTCCATGGCCATCCAGTGGTTAAAACTCTGTGCTCCCACTGCACGAGACACAGGTTCTGTCCCTGGTTGGGGAACTAAGATCTGCACAATGCAGCCAAAATATATGTGTGTGTGTGTGTGTGTGTGTGTGTGTGTGTGTGTATGTGTGTATATATGTATGTATGTATATACATACAAAACATGTATGAATGAATATTATATATATACAAATTTCTGCAAGTTTTACATGGCTCTTTTTTTGCCTTTAAACTATTGAATATTTGTATTTTTCTTTCTCCAATGAATTGTTTTCCTAATGTAACATTTTTATGCTTTAAAACCTCTTATTGATCACTCAAATTATATCTCTGCAACAAAAAATACAGATTTTAATTTAGAATTTTTTTAAAAAGTTGCCAGTGACCTTAGGCTCTGTTAACTTTTTAAATTCCAAATTATCTATTAACAATTATTAATATATACCTGATGAAAATAACATACAGGTTTTGATATATAGAAACAGGTAAAATTTTATTGGAAATGTGTATTTTAATGAACAACATGGGATTTTATTTTCTCTTCATCCATATATTTGTGAAAAATAAGACTTTTGCTAGAATAAGCGGGGACTTAGCATCAGTCCTTTTTCTAGTTTTATTTTTAAAGAAGTGCTGAGAAATATTGTTCAAATAAATATTAAAAGAGTATGGGAAAGTCAGAAGTTTTGTTACAACTGTATGCAGAGCTCAGCAGCCCACCCTCAGGTTCAGTAATTCATTAAGTCATACAGAACTCACTGGAAGTTGTTAATACTCAGATGATGGTTTATTAAAACAAAGGGATATAGGTTAAAATGAGCCACAGGAAGAGGCACATAGGGCAGAATCCAGGAGAGTGTCACAAATGGAGTTTCCAGTTGTCCTCTTCCAGTGCAGTTGTGGCCAGTACTAAGTTCTGGCAGCCACATGTGACAGCATGCAGAAAGTATTGCCAGCCAGGGAAACTCGCTAGAGTCTTGGAGGCCAGAGTCATTCTCAGGCCTCAGTCACATAGATACAGTTGGCCACCTTAGTTTTTAGCCCCTGCAGAGGTCAAACTGATATCATATAACTTAAAGCCCTCTGTGCTGCTGCTGCTGCTAAGTCTCTTCAGTTGTGTCCGACCCTGTGCGACCCCATAGACGGCAGCCCACCAGGCTCCTCCGTCCCTAGGATTCTCCAGGCAAGAACACTGGAGTGGGTTGCCAAAGCCCTCTCAGTAAATCACAATGATAGAATAAGACTGTCTGACATGATCTTAGACTCCCAGGTAAACAAAGGCACTCTTATCAGGCAGAACATTCCAGCGCTCAGAGATTACCTTCCAGATGGTGCTGGTGCTTAGTCGTTCATTCACTCCTCCTCCAGGGGATCTTCCCAATCCAGGGGCTGAACCAAGGTCTTCTGGGACCCAGCCCTCCCTCTGGGCAAGATTAATTCTTTACCATAACTGCGTCACTGGTTATTTGAACTCTTTTTATGGTCGTGGTTTAGTCGCCAAGTTGCGTCCAATTCTTGCAGTCCCATGGACTATCGTGTGCCAGGCTTCTCTGTCCATGGGATTTCCCAGGCAGGAACACTGGAGTGGATTGCCATTTCCTTCTTCAAAATATATAAACATATGCATAGAAATACTATAGTTTTATTAAATTAAAAGTAATAGCAAGTTATTTATTTGGAGAAGAGTCATTAAAATTGAAAATTCTATCTTTATAAAACCAATAATATTTCACTAAAATACTCTAAAAGTTGAATTTAATAAGAAAATATGTATCTGTTCTACTAGTTGATCACATAAAACCATCTTAAACTATTTCACAAGTCCTCAAAATAACAAGACTTGTCAACTTTCACACAGATTATATCTCTTGACCTACTTAATGCTTCTATTGAATTTCTTCTTTGCTTTATTAAAAAACAGAAGTTAATTAATGTCAGTTAAGACAGAGCCATGGCTAACAAACACATGAAAAATGCTCAGCATCACTCATTATCAGAGAAATGCAAATCAAAACCACGATGAGGTACCATCTCACGCCAGTCAGAATGGCCGCTATCAAAAAGCCTACAAACAATAAATGCTGGAGAGGGTGTTGAGAAAAGGGAACCCTCTTACACTGTTGGTGGGAATGCAATCTAGTACAGCCACTATGGAGAACAGTGTGGAGATTCCTTAAACTGGAACTAGAACTGCCATATGACCCAGCAATCCCACTGCTGGGCATGCACACCAAGGAAACCAGAATTGAAAGAGACACGTGTACCCCAATGTTCATCACAGCACTGTTTACAGTAGCAAGGACATGGAAGCAGTCTAGATGTCCTTTGGCAGACAAATGGATAATGAATTTGTGATACATATACACAATGGAATATTACTCAGCGGTTAAAAAGAATGCATTTGAGTCAGTTCTCATGAGGTGAATGAAACTGGAGCCTAGTATACAGAGTGAAGTAAGTCAGAAAGAGAAACATCAATACAGTATATTAACACATATATATAGAATTTAGAAAGATGGTCATGACGACCTTATATGCAAGACAGCAAAAGAGACACAAATATAAAGAACAGACTTTTGGACTCTGTGGGAGAAGGCAAGGGTGGGATGGTTTGAGAGAAGAGCTTTGAAATGTGTATCACCATGTGTAAAATAGATGACCAGTGCAAGTACAATTCATGGAGCAGGGCACTCAAAGCCAGTGCACTGGGATAACCCAAAGGGGTGAGGTGGGGAGGGAGATGAGAGGGGGTTCAGGACGGTGGTACACGTGTACACCCGTGGCTGATTCGTGTCAATGTATGGCAAAAACCACCACAATATTGTAAAGTAATTAGCCTCCAATTAAAATCAATTTATTTTTTTTAAGTCTGTGCAAGGAAAAGAGACAAAGCCACGGATCAGAAGCACATGGCCATAACTGAAGATTTTGTGAACTCTCACAAGGAAAAAATTTGCTCTTTGAACAATAAGAAGGAACTCACTAAAATGTAACTGAGAACTGTTCAACAGGTTGAAAGTTGAAAGATGCCATTGGAACTGACAAAATGTTTCTTAAACATAAATGATGAAACAGTGAAACTACATAATATCTCCTCTGGCTGAAACATTCAAGAAGTTTAAAATGCTTAAGTTAAAAATAAAATCCTAGTAAACAATGAGGACTTAACTGTGCAGCATAGAGAATATCTTACGATAACCTGTAATGGAAAAGAATCTGAAAAAGAATGTATATAACTGAATCACTTCGCTGTAAACTAGAATCTGACACAACACTGTAAATCACTACACTTTTCTGTTGCATGCCAAAGATTATTTAATAACGTCATTAAAAAATTATTTTAATAATTAGCTGGCAATTCAGTTGATTTTGCTGAAAGCAAAGAATTGGAAACCAATTGTCTTACAAAGGGATTTGCTACCCATTCATTAGAGTCCAGTTAGATAGCAGTATTTGAAAGCGTCCCTTTGGTACCCTGAGCAGTTTTACACCTTGGCGCAGTGTGATATATGCAGTATATTGTGATTGCAATATGTCACACAATGCAGTGTCATTTACGCAATACATTGTGATATGCAATATATTTAAAGTGCACATGTGTAAAAGATATGCCTGTTATGAAGTGGGAGAAGAGCAGTTACAACAGAGGAGATGGGAAAGGAGGTAAGCGAAATTAAACTAACTTCACTTTGGTGGTGCTCGGGCAAATCAGCGTGTAGTTAAGTAAGGGTTAGTACAGCACCAAACCAGAAATAACATGAAGTAGGATATCAAACTTGACTGCTCCTGAAATTCATCAATTCTGCCCTATAACCAAGGATCTCTGACTGCCTCTTTCCACCTTAGGCTCTGTTGTTGTTCAGGAGCTAAGTCATGTCCCCATGGACTGTAGCACTCCAGGCTCCCCTGTCCTTCACCATCTCCCAGAGTTTGCTCAAATTCACGTCCACTCAGTCTTGTCGTACTGTCTATCCATCTCCTCTGCTGTCCTCTTCTCCTTTTGCCTTCAGTCTTTCCAGCATCAGGGTCTGAGCATGCAGTCTACCCCTATTGAACCTGTTCCCTCTAAGATCAAAATCCCTCTCTTCTCCCTGAGACTTAAGACTGCTAACATCTGTCTTTGCCCACTTTTAAAAGAACCACAAGTCAGAAAATTAGAAAAGAAAGAAATCAGAAAAATTACAAATCTCTGCGTGCAGGGAAGATAAACCTTTTTACTTTGTTAAACAGAAGATATTAGTTCCCACTTCACCTTCTCTCTGGAGGAGACTCTGATTCTCAGACTTATATAACTCAATGCCCCATTAGAATTTTCTCAACAAAAGAGTGCAAAGTTCAGATGCCAGAACAGCTGCTTAACAGATTAACTTTGGTTAACCAAAGGTTAACTCTTGGTTGAATGGAAGAGGTACGATCTGATCTGTGTTTCAGAATGGTTACCCAATCAGTGGGAAAATGGGCTGGATAAGGAAAGACTGAAAGTGTGGGAAGCAGTTAGGAGACCTTTGTAGTACTCACGGGATCGTGAAGATTTCAGCTTGTAGCACATTAAGCATTGATTCCCCATAATCTATGATATATAAGACTCTGAATACTAGTGGCATTGTGCTTTTTAATTTTTTATTTAAGTGTAATGTACATACAGAAAAATCCATATTTTACGTGCACAGCTTGTTGAATTTTCAGTGTTTTCACTTATTTACAAGATTATATGATTTGCCTTTTTTTTTTTCCTCCCCAGATAATTTTTATGGTGGGACGAGGATATCTGTCTCCAGATCTCAGTAAGGTACGGAGTAACTGTCCAAAAGCCATGAAGAGATTAATGGCAGAGTGCCTAAAAAAGAAAAGAGATGAAAGACCACTCTTTCCCCAAGTAAGGAAAAGCTTTATGTTACCTAAAAGGACAGACTGTTAATTCTAATGCATATTTTAAGCACTTTTTTAGAGCACACAGTTTATATTCCACAGATTTGGATTACTTGTGATTATGTGCAGACTCGTACAAGTAAACACATTATTATTAAAGGTGATTTATAAAGGTTGAACCTAGTAACTTAGGATCCCAATACAAAAGATTCAGAAGCTTTTGCTTTTGTCTAACAGTTCTCAAACGTTTTGATCTCAGAACCATTTTCTATACTTAAAAATTATTGAAGACCCCCAAAGACCTTTTGTTTTTGTAGGTAGTAATTCCCATTTTAGAAACTAAAACTAAGGTTTTAAATATGTATTTATAAATTTACTTAAACATAGTAAAACCAGTACATGTTATATAATGTTTTATGAAAAAATGTATTTTCGAAACAAGAAAAAATTAGAGAAAAGTGACATTTGTTTTATACTTTCTCACAAATTGCTGCAAAAAGAAGACAGCTGGATTCTCTGCTTTGCATTCATTATGTTGTAATATCTTACATTATATAGCCTCTGAAAACTCCACTTATAAAGTAATGACATTAAAAAAGGCAAATAATATCTTAGTGCAAAATAGTTTTCTACAGACTACACTTTGTGTACTGCTACTTTTATTCTTCTTGACAATAAAATAAATAGGTTGCAAGCATCCCTCTAATATTAGGTTATTTGAAGAGGCATTTTTACCTGGAGCAAAAAGAGAAGGCAGCTCTTGGTGTTGTCTGCCATTCTCTTAACTCTTGGAAACTTTCCATAGATTGTTTTCAAGTTGAAAGGCTAACAGCCTTAGTAATTTTTCATAAGCCTCATGAACTGGAACTAAGTACCTGAACAAGCTTAGAAGTTTAGCTGTAGTAGGTACGGTCATAAAAATTCAGTGTTTTATAATACCTCGGAAATTCATCATACTCAATATAAATCTGTTTCAGTTAAATTCATTGGAGAAAGGAATGGGCGGCCGTCTATGGGGTTGCACAGAGTCGGACACGACTGAAGCGACTTAGCAGCAGCAGCAGTTAAATTCATCATACGCTGTATAAATGTTTCAGCAAGTCAGTCTAGATTTCACGTGGGAAGTGCTGACTTCCATAACTCAGCTACCAGAATTACTGACTTGGTCTTTTGTGAATCTTATGCCTTTGAGTACCCAGTCCTAGCTAAGTTTCTTGGAATTCAGTATTATAGGAATGTGTGAGTCTTTTATTCCCAACTAAAGAATTAAAGATAGAATTTATGCTTTTAACTAGTCTCTCTTGTCCCAGAGCAGGGAGGGAAGGCTGAAGGGCTGGGTGGGTAGATTTGTTTTACAAACTGGAATTCTACATTGCTATTCCTTTGAGGAAGAGTTGGGGTTTTTTAAACCCAGGACACCACTGGCTTATGACTTTCGAAGTAAATGACCAGTGTTGTTGGCCAATGTCAGCAGGACTCCGCACCGTGTTCTCGTTTTCACACCCCAGGTGCTGGGCCCTCCTGTTTAATGGGGTTGATGGACATTAATAATGCAGATTATATCCTTAGGCTCACTTTTCAGATGGTATTAAAAGGGACAAAATGGTCATATTTCTAAACATAAGTAATATTTTACTCTTTTCATGGTATTAGAAAATGAAGTCCATATATGAATATTCCAGATTATTAAACGCTGCCACTTTAAGAACTTTTTTCACATTTTCATTATAGGATCTCTCTTCCCACCATAGACACAAAAATTTCAGATGGCTACAGGTTTACATGTAAAAAACAGAATTATAACAAATGATTTTTATAACCTTAAGGTAGGAAAGACTCTCCTAAGCAAGAGACAAAATTCAGAAGTTATCAGGGAAAAGATAAGCAGGTATGACTACATTAAACATTTTACATCTCTATATAGTAAAAACAATATTGAAAGATAAATGCTGAGGAAAAAAATTGTAGCATGTATAATAAAGAGTGATTATGTTATACAGATCCATAAGTAAATGTAGACAGTAGAAAACGAACAAAAAATATGCACTGGTGATTCACAAAAAAAATACAAATGGTGAATGAACTTGGCACAAGACGTTAAGAATTCAGTGATAATCAGTAAAATACAAAGTCACAACTGTGAAATACATTTTTTTTTTTTGTCTCTCAGATTAATAATATATCCAGCATTGGGAACAATGTTGGGAAGAGCTTTTCTTTTAAATTTTGTTGGTAGGAGTGTAAATTGGTTTGGCCTTTTGAAAGGACTTGGTAGACTCCATAAACTTAAAGTACATACACCTTTTGCTCTGGTTTTTCCACTCCGAGAAATCTACTCTATATGCTACAGAATCTGCTTCCAAGTATCCAGATAGATACTAGACTGTTAACTGTAATAGGAAAAATGAAAGACATAAAGATCAAGGTGTCTGTGTAGATGGCTTGGATATCAATGAGGGGAAAAGAAAGTAATGCCGAAAAATGTGTAGTGTGACACCGTGTTAAATGGTGGTGAGGGTGGGGCTGGGCTCTGTTTTCATATGTGCATGTTTATGCATAGGAAAGGTCCAGAAGAAAGTATAGACTCTTTAACAGTGGTTACCCCTGGAAGGTACGATTTATACTTTTCTGTATTATTTGAATTTGTATTTGTGTGTTATAATTTTAAAATTTTTGTAACAACGCTTACTTCTTTGCCTTCTTATACTAATCATTATACAGATTTCATTTAACTTAAAAAAAAACTTTGGTAGCTCAGAAAAAAAATAATAATAGTATGTAATGTGTAGAATACTACTGTATAGTATATAATCAGAGTAGTAATCATGTGGCTGCTAAAGTTTTATTGAGTACTTTCTATATGCCAGGCATTGTGCCAAGCTCTTCATGTGTATGTTTCATGTGTTATCATGCCATGTGCCTTCAGGAGTCATAACCTGTTTCTTTGTACCTTAAAAATGTGCTGAATTTATACATTTTGTTTATTGGTGTCTATTTGTAGAGTTTTCTTGTCTTTTTTTTTTACTCATGGGTCATCATCTGTCACTTCTCACTCCTGTGGCACTAGGGTCATTGGGGCCCTATTTTTCATTATATGTGTGAAAGATATTTCCCATTACTAAATTTCTTTAAAGAATGAGTTGCTCTAATGGTTCTGTGTATGAAGTCATATAGTGCTTTAGTTATTTATGCTCCATCTTCTTCCCAAAAGGGACTTGTGGTCTGTGAGAAATAGGTATATAGTTGATTTTAAATTTTTTGTTGTTTACTATTCCAAGGCTGGCAAATGATCTAAAATTATAAGATGTAAATAAAAACTAACTATGGGTTTCTTTTCTCATTCAGTTTATAGAGATTAAAAGATGTAATAGGTAATTTTCTCTTCTTTTAAAGGAAAAGTATGTTTCTTTAGTACATTCCAGGCATTTGGGATTACAGTAAAAACAATGTAAGATTTCATACACTTTCTTATAAAGTATAATGGGGCTCTTAAAGATTAACACCATCTACATTTTCATTCTTTTTTTCCTTTTTTTTTCTTTTTTTAGATTCTCGCCTCTATTGAGCTGCTGGCCCGCTCATTGCCAAAAATTCACCGCAGTGCATCAGAACCCTCCTTGAATCGGGCTGGCTTCCAAACAGAGGATTTTAGTCTATATGCTTGTGCTTCTCCAAAAACACCCATTCAGGCAGGGGGATATGGTACGTTTCCTGTTCACTGAAACAAACCGAGTGAGTGACAGCATGTAGGAGGGTAGGGACAAAAGAAAGTGAACAAATGTTTGCTTATATATTTGTTAAATTGAATAGGATTTTCTTTTTCTTTAAAGGTGAACAAAAGAACATGTGTGTTTTTAAAGTTTGGATATAGTTTTCTTCCCAGTCTAAAACCCATAGTTAGCATTACATTTTCAACATCGAATTTTTTTTTAATTCATAGACATTGCTGAAAATTTATAATACCTTTTCCAGAGGCTTTACTTCCCATTCCAAGTTTGTTTTGTTTACTTGGTTAGTCTAATCATTAAACTTTAGTTAAACTTTCCCCACCTACCTTTTGCTGTTAGCTATCCCGCATCCATTAGGGGCTCCAAGAACAGCACTGTCTGCGTGTGTGTGTTGGCAGGTGGGAAGCTGATGGTAAGTTAGGCTGTGTTAGTGAAGGTAAACTGACCAGGTCTAATTAGGAGTCACTAGAATTGAATAAGCTTATTTTTATTAATATTTTTTCTTATAACTATTTCTTTTTGTAATAATTTAGAAAATATAATTGTTCTTTATTCCCTTACAGCAGTATAAATTATTGGTGCAGGTAACCAAAGATATTACTGAGGAGTGGCATGTTTGACATGAGTGACATGGTTTAACTTTGGATTTTTAGTTAATATTTCTTTATATATTAAGGATGTCTTACACATTATAGAAGTCAAATTTACTGACAAAGGTATTGCCTCCTCTTCCTCCCCAAAAACACAGCAAAATTCTCTGGGAACTCGTAGCATTGTTTGTTTTCTTTTGGATGACTATGGTTGCCAAACAACCAAGTAATTGATTTTTTTTTAATTATTATTGCTTTAGATTATACTCACCTCTCATGATGCCTGTTAGCAATCACCTTTATCCATGTGTCTTGTAAAATATCTTTCCTCCTTATATTCTTTGCCCAACAAGAGTCCACTTGTTAGGAATGAGTACTGTTTTCTTTTTTTGATTCCCCAGTATAATTAGTATGTTTAGTGCTTTCTAGGACTTCCACTTTCTTGTGTTAAAAAAAAAACAAAACTAATGTGGCAGTCAGTATATTCTTACTGTGCATCAGAGTCTTTACTGGGAATCAAAGTGAAAGAAGCAGCTGTTCTGACTTCAGAGTCAGCCTAGGGACCAAAACCAGCCTCTTAAATACACCTTCATTTATTCAGTTTGGATTTGTGATGATTTTCATTATAGCTGACAGTTCAAGGTTATTCAGTGGCACACAGATAGCATCTGCATAAATGCCTTTCTTCTTGAAAATAAAGGAGAAAATTGGGAAGACTTTACACCAATAGTTTAGTCTTTAAGTACCACAGATAACACACACCATAAATAAAATTTTGAAATATTTTAAGTAAGTTAGATTTCATCCAGGGAAATCACTCATTGATAAGTTTGACATAATTTTTGCCCTTCTTTTGGATAGCTTAAGATAAACAATACCATTCATGCTTTTAAAAATCTATTCATAACTTTTAGTTCAGGAAAAGAACATTTCTTGTATTTTAAAAAGTGAGAATAAGAAAATCATAAAAGAATGTGACTTATTCAAAAACATCAAAATTCATGATCTCTAAATTTTCCAGTGACACTAAAGATACGATTATTAGTAACTATTAGGCTGGAGTTTACTTATTCATGAATTGAACAGCAAGCATGTAGCTAGCAAAGTTTTTACAAAATCGACTTCGGTCTGTGGAATGTTCAAAAGTTTGGGCAAGAGTCAAATGATCTTTCTGTTGATAGAGCTCTGTTATAATTTCCCAGCATAGTTTCTTCACGTTTATCTTCCTGTCTTTGTTCACCCTCTTTTCCCTCCAGCGCTACCCCCACACCAACACCACCCAGCCAGCGCTCCACCTCTGCTTCTGACTCTTTTCCTTCCTTTCTTTACCAGTCTCCTTTGCCAGAGGACATTGCTAAACTCTTAGAACTGCTCAGAAAACTTATTATACCGTCCCATTGACATTTGAACATGCCTTCACAGGGTTACATGGTAATTCTCTTCTTCCCAAATTGGGCCCACTGAAAATGTTATTGGGAGATAATTAAAAATGTAGCAGGTGAAATATTTAAATAACATGGATCCAGAGAAGTATGAAGCATTAGAATGATACCTGGTAGTTTTCCTTTCTGTTGTTGCTGTTTGTTTGATACTAAGTTTTAGATGTGTTTGTTCTCCAAACGAGAAAAACATTTTCCTAACCATACATAGAGTTTATCTTTTTGACTAAGGAAGTGAAACAGAAAGACCAACGTTCACTCTCTTGCGACTGACAGCTTCTTTCCTAAAACCGTTACCCTCGGATACTTTCATTAAAGTTGATTTCCTTCTTCAGAAGGCAGCCTTTTTATAAAATGTTTTACATTTTATAAAGACAAATGAGGTTTGTCTTCTTGATTTTAAGTAATTTAGGGATCACAGCATTTAAATAAAATAGTTCAGGTTTGTTTATTTTCAGATATTACTGTATTGTTGTACCAGCCATTTAAATCCTAAGCAAGTAGTTTTAAACTCATTCTCTCTAAAGTAGTGACTGTTTAACACAGTAGCTTATATGGCCTTCCTGCCAAGTGGATCAGTCTAAATGTAAGGAAATCATCTACCCTTTTTTTAAAGTATTATGAAAATATTTCATGAAAAAAACATATTGTCAGTTATAGTCTTATTTGAGAAGTATTGAGCATTTCTAAAATACCTTTTCTGTGATGATTTCTCTAAGAATTTTAAAAAGTCCAGTGCGTCAGTGCCAGAATGTTCCTCATTTTTTTTAAACTGCCTGAAAGGTCACCAGAAAGAAAGAATGGGACTTACTCTTGTTTCAAATGACTGCCCCTCTACATCTAAAACAGGGATTTATTTGTGTACAAATAACATTAGATTTTTTCCTAGACTATTTTATATTTAAGAAATTTTTATCAAATTATATGTATAACAGTCACTGAAATACATTTAACTTTGGAATTAAGGGTGATTATTTAGTAATATCTTACAACTAGTTAGTTAAGTCCTTAGCTTTCAAACAAATACTTGATATTTGAGGTGTCTGAAATCTTGGGGTCTTCCCAAGTGTTCTCTGCCTTTTTCCTAAATAAAACCAAATGGAAAATAGAGTTTAGGTTATTCTCAACCAGAAAGGAGGTTTTTAAAAAATTTTATTTTGACCTCTGATTGATTTTTGGGTTAATAATTAAATTAATATACTGAGATTTTTTTTAAGTCAGAATATTTAGATGTTTCATTTTAAATAACTTCACAGAAGCAGATTTGGCTCTTACATCAAATAAAAATAGAGTAGAAGTTGGGATTTAGAGATTTCCTGACATGCAAGAAGGAATAAGCAAGAAAAAAAGGTTTGTTTTCCCAAAATCATATCTATTGTCTTTTACTTCTATTTTTTCTTAAATTTTCTGTGATTTCAGAGACATGTAGAGTTTTATTGATACCTAAACTATGAGTTCTTTTTTTTTTTTTTCATTATTTTGGTTTTTTTGGCCAAGAGGCATATGGGATCTTAGCTTGAGAAAGCAACAATTTTCTTGATGTCATTTTGGGTGAGGGCACATATTGCTGTGAACAGTGTGGTGATAGCCACCAGGGACCAAACTCACACCCGCTGCATTGAAGGTGAAGTCTTAAACACTGGACCACCAGAGAAATTCCTACTCTATGAGTTCTTTTTGTCATCCCCTCCCCACACCCTCCACCCCCAACCTAAAGTCTGATGATGAAATCAACAACTATTCCATTAGAAGCAGTAGATTCTGGTAGCATGATCTTTAGTTTGTTAGTAAGATTTTGTGCTTTGTGGGGTTGTGTCGTTTTAAGGCTAATATTTAAGTTTGTCAAATAGAATGCTGTTCAGATTGTAAAAATGAGTAATAAACATCTGAAGTTTTTTTTTTAAGTTATTTTTAACATGGTATATACAGTTGAGCTTAGAGTTTATCATTTTCTGATATTCTCTTACTTAATAGATGAATTCTAGCCATTTTTTATAAAGATTTCTGTTAAGCAAATCCTGTTTTCACATTGGCTTCCTTTAAGGAATTTTAGATTCTGCTGGATATGGTGACTGCTCATAAGACTGTTGAAAATTACTTTTAAGATGTATTAGAATACTTCTGAAAAAAAATAGCAACCTTAAAACCATAAGCAAAAGTAGTAAGGATGTTTATATATTTCTAGAGTCCCTGTTTAGGTAATAGCCTCCTATGATTGTACTTTAAATGTTTTGCTCTCCAAGGTTTTAGTAACTTGGCTTTTTTTCTAATCAGTGCCAAACTCCCCCAGTTTTTTTAACTTTAAATATGAGGTAATAAATCTTTTACCCTTCCTTGATCTTTTGACTTACAATACCTTGGTCAGTTGTTTCTTAAAAGGAATCCTTAAATGGAAAGAGACAATATCACTGTCTGCAGTTCTGATTAGTAGTTTTATTCAGAATGGAAAAACAGATTATTCATTTTTGAAAATTGTTCAGGGGTATGTTCATTGTTAGGACCTTGGACTTTGGAGTCAGTGCCTAGCTGTGCATTCCAGGTCTGCCATTTTCTGGCTGTGAAATTTTGGACAAGTTACTTAACCACTTTAAACCCCAGCTTTAAGAAGTAAATTAACCCCAGTAAATTAAGAAGTAATAGCAGCCACTTCGTAGAGTTGTTATGAGGCTCAGATGCAGTGCAAATGTGTATAAAGTATTCAGGGAGTCACCTGGTATACTATAATAGACACTAGAATAGTTGCCAATATTATCAGCATACAATCTGAGGATTCTGTCAGCCAATCATTAGCAATCTGTTGTTTGTTGGGACATGCCAGTGTTCTCCAGTTGAAATCAGTAGCAATCTAAAAATGGATAGATTATTCCTCATTTAAATAGTGTGTTCATATAAGTGATTGCTTGGATCCTTATCAGAAGTTGCTGTTACTGAAAAATGATAAGGCTGACTAAATTGTGATAGTTGTCAGTTACTAACCAACTCCCAGAAATGAATAAGAGGAACCTATCTCTAGTTCCTAGTAGAAGGTATGGACAAAATAGTAGGTGAAAAATAATGTCTTGAACCCCCAAATTAAGTAAGCTTAAAAGAGTACAATACCTCAAAGGGTCTTTGCGGTTTAAAATTTGTATGCTGAGAATGATGTTCATTGACATGTGCCTATATGTAATTTTTTGATAGTTTAAAAGGTGAAATGAACTACAGATGGGAGAGGTCTGAATTTTCTTGCCTTCAGTCAAATGTGTAATGTGGACATATTATTTGACCTGTGAATTTTATCTTTTAAAAAAGATTAATTCCTGCTTTTTCCTTCCTAATAGTTGCATTATAATAATGAAAATGAGTTGATAATTTGGGGGGAAAGTATTCTACAAATCAACCTTATTATTTTACCATTGGTTTCTGAGAAATTTTGTTCATTTGAACCGTTTATAGCTTGATTAGAATCATAGCATGTAAAACCCAACTGAGGGATTATCTGCAGACTTAATGTAGTATTATGTAAGTTGTCTTCTTTCATTTCGACCTTTTTTGCTTTTGTCGTTGCTAGATCTGTAGTATGTAGCTAGTCACCTTTCAGCGAGGTTTCAGCGAGGCTTTTCTGTGTCTCTAGGTTATTTGAGATAACTTTTTTAAAATTAGCTCTTGTCCTCCCTCTACAGGAGAATTTGCAGCCTTCAAGTAGCCACACCATCATGACAGCATCTACTCTTATTTCTTAAGTCTTGTGTTCGTACAATTTGTTAACATCAAAACACAGTTCTGTTCCTCAACTCTTTTTAAAGTTAAAATTTTTCAGTGCATAAGCTGGTGTGGAACAGAAGGAAATTTCCCATCCAACAAAAGAGGGAAGAATGTTTTAGGAACCAGAATTCTCTGCTGCCAGTGTTTCTTCTTCAACACAAATATCACAAGTCTGCCCACTCCCAGGAAGAAAGAGGAGAGACCCTGAGTTCTGACCTTTTGATGGTCAGGCATGATGGAAAGAAACTGCTGCTACAGCTTGGGAGATTTGCTCTGGGAAGTCTGCCAGTCAACTTTGCCCTTCTAACCACCAGATCAATATGTGGCTGATCATCTGATGGGGCAGTTGCAATCACCAAGCCTTGTTCTCTTTCCTGTTCTGGGATTGTGTTGTGGAACCCTTTTCCCTAGCCACCACCGGTTCATTTCTGAGGGATGGAACAAAAATGCAGCATGCCCTTCCTGTGTGGTGCATGTTCAGTCCTTGACAAATTTTTACCAAAATGAAGCTACTTTATTTAAAAGGAGGGTGAGAGGTGAGGAGGTCACTTTGGGTGTGGCGGAAAGGGAATGCTGCATCTTTTTCCTGGGCTGCTGGGGCTCTGGCCTTGGCTTGGCCAGCCGGAAGCGCTGGCATGCATCGCCTTCTTTTCCCATTGGGTCCAGCAATGAAGACGAGTGTTTGGGGTTTTTTTTTTCTCCACCATGTAGCAAGTTCTCAGGAAAATACAATTGATATCTTCCTCCTAAGCTCTTCCAATCAGTCACCAAGTACTTATGTGGTTACTTTGTCCAGGGCACAAAATGCCTGTATCTAATTAAAAGCCTACAAAACTGCTTGATAACAGTTTTGAATGTGAGACATTTATGTAATTTAAATGTAAGGTACAAGTTTTAATTTTTGAGTTTCTTCTATTATATTTTTATTAAAAAAAGAAAATAATTTTCAGATTGAATTGGAGTAAAATAATATTACTTCCCACTAGAATTATATATCCTGGAAAATTGTATTTTTGTTACATAAGCAGCTTTTAAAGAAAGATCATTACCCTTTTCTCTACATAAATATATGGGGAGTCTTAGCCTAATGACAAATATTTATAATTTTTAAATTAATGGTACTTGCTGGATCCATACTAACATCTTTACTAATACCTCATTGTTTCTTCCAACTTACTCCTACACTACGTCCTACATCTTCTTCCTAGTCTTTTATCTAGAATATGCAACCTCAAATAAAAATGGTGGTGTCCTCATTCATTCTCCTCCTTCCTTTTTTCCCAAGCCTGATCTTCAAAAGGTTGGTTAATTTGGCAGCTGAGTTCCTCCCCAGGCAGAGAATAGACCAATTTTAGGTGTATTGGGACTGAGGGAGGATGTGTAAAGATTAACATCAGTAAAGAACCGCTGTGGAGTAATTAAGAACTTTGTTCTTTATAACTGGAGAATATAACCTAATCATAACTTCCCTCAGCCTTTACTAAAGTGTGGCGTAAATCACAGTAGTAGCAAAGAAAGTGACTCTGGATGTGTTCCTGGCCAGTACCTCCCTTATCATGAATGTAGACTCTCTCATCAAGATTTAGGAATATAAATCAAATCAAATGTGCCCAGCCAAGCTATGTAGTAAGGGACTTGAACAATATTAGGCAGAACCTATAAAATAAATCAGGGAATTAGAAATTATTTAAAGTTTTCAAATTGTAAATTGCCCCGGTGTCTTTCAGCCTACTGCCATTATTTTTGCTACAATACCTACACTTCAGAGGAGGGCCTACTGAAAATTCCATGCAAGTGGAAAATAATCCTCAAGTTATTAATGAGTTTGAAAAGCAATGAGTTCTTAAGTCTTTGTGAGTAGAGCAAGATCCTACAAAATTCAGAAATAGTAAAAATGGATTCATGCTGATTTGAAGAGCATCTGTGTGCATAATATAATGCTGCATCTCTTTTAAAAGCAGTCTATTTTTCTTTTTAAATTTGTCCCCATAGATGCTTTTGAACATGAACATGCTTATGTTACCTTTTCCGAGGTTGGGAAGAGCCAGGAGCTCTCAGGCAGGGCCCCCTCCCTCAGCTGGGCAGGAGCTGCTCAGGAGGAGCTAGTTATAGAGGAAGCTTAGCGTTGGCATTTTCAAAATTCAAGGTGATAACGCTTTCTTCTTCCTTTCTGTTTTAGAATAGATTGCTGTCTGATTTGAAAAAGGGAAATAGATTTGATCTCAAATGAATCTGTGCCCAGAAGCCAGGCTCAGGGTATTCAGAGATTTGTATAGTGCCCTCAAAAAATAACAAAATTTTAGCTTTCCTTTTTTCTTCTTTTCTCCATCAAATTCTTTTTTCTCTAGTTTACAAATGACATGGAAAAGGAATTTCCCCTGAGTTTTATATGCCTTTTTTTTTGGCTTAGACTATAGATAGGCGTGTTGAGCTCCTAAGAAAATACAAGGAGGAACTCTTTGTTGTGCAGAGCACTTTATGAGTAGTTTGTGTGGATAATATGTGACTGCTTCCCTGACGAGCTTGTGAGGCTGTACTTATGTCTTTCCTGTAAGGCAGCTTCAGTGCCTTCTGTAGTGTATATAAGGAAAGATTACGCCTTCTGAAAAATCTCAGAGCAACCATAAGATTATTTTAAAATATGTAGTATGACTGATGGACTTTTTCATCATTAAATTAGTCTAGCATCTAAACTTTTACCACTGAAATAATATTGACCAAAAAGCAATTTATAAAAGGTATTTGTGAATAGAAAATACAATGTGATCATTTGTACTTATGTGCACCTTAAAAGAGGAATTCTGTCTAGCTGTCAAATTCTGGTTCCTTAACATCCAGTCCTTGATTGTGATTGAGATCTGGTAGGACGTGCTGGGGCACGCTAGCAGATAAAATCCCGTATACTTTAGGATAGATGTTACATTTATGTCAGTGTTGGCAAAGAGCATTGTGTAGTAATAAAGAATTCAAGACTTCAGCAATGTCAACCTGAAACTTTGTAAATATTTCCTAGATTGTTATTTGATGCAGTCACAGCTCTTTATCACACAATGTTGTCTTTCCCTCATCAGGCAATTTTAGAACTGCTGCACACCCCTCCTGTACATTCACCTCTCCAGCCTTGTGCACACCTCATTTAGCTTTAGTTTGAAACACATTGCAGGGTTCAGGTGACCTCTTCAAAAACTACCTCCTCAGAATGAGGTAATGAATAGTTATTTATTTTAAAATATGAAAAGTCAGGAGCTCTAGAATATGAAGATGATCTAAGATTTTAACTTTTATGTATACTTGTTGAGCACTCTCCTTTTGTCCTAAAGGGCATTATACATTTAAGCAGTAATACTGAAAAATGTAGCTCAGAGTAACTGAATGTTGTTGAAAGTGGTGCCAGAATCTGTTTTAGGGGTACGTATCAGAATCTTAAATCGGTTACATGAAATTAAATAGTTAATGGTAACACTTGACTAACAGATATAATTTTAATTTTCGGTAGGCTTTTAGCAAGACAGTAAGTACATCTTCATAATGAGTTAGCCACAGCTTCATCACATGCACAGATTTTCCTGTTGAGAGACTGCCCAGTTAAGAGGGTAGAATGATGAACCATTTTTCAGGATTCTCTTCTTTGTCCAAACTGGCATTGTGAGTGCTAGAATATCAGCACTTTCAAACTAGTGATTCCAACTATTAGGCTATTAAAAAGCAAAACAAACCAAACAAACCATAGCCAGACATGGGAAGTTTACTATGAGTATAAACAGCAAATAGCTTACAGGTCATACATTGAAATGGTGTAGGTAAGGCGTTAGAAAAATACCTTGACAATTTGCCAAATGATCTTACTGTGCCTTCATGATGCAATAAAAAAAAAAAAAATTTAGCATAAATCAGTGATTTGTGAAGAGAGCAGCCACCCTGGTCTAACTCAGCTGTGTTAATATTTTTTAGCGTGCAATTTAGACTGCAAAGATAAATGCACTAAAGAGTTTATAGCCAAAATCACATTTAAAAAATGAGAGAAAACACAGGTAAATTTTCAGTGAACAAAATTATTTTTTTAAAGTACATAATCCCTAGTATAGTCAGATATATTTATCACATAGAGCAAATAGGTTGAAATCACAATTCAGTGACATTTCTAGAGAAACTTTTTCTACTCCCATAGGTTCTTCAAAGCATGGAACTTTTATATAACAGAAATGTGTGACGGTCATTTTAAATTGCTGTAGTTTGGGGCTGAAGTACTGTGTGCTGGGCAGCAATCACATGTATTAACTAGTGAGAAAGGAGAAATTAAGATATAGGACAGAATTTGATTTTCTTGTTCCCAGATTACTGCTGCCAACCTAGACACTGAGTTTCCAGAGGCTGAAACGTAAACTTGCAGCTCAGCAACTGTTTTGCAAAGTTAGTGGGACTGTCCTGCTTATGCTGTTCAAAAATGCTCTGAGGGCCAGGTGGGGCCTCCAGGGGCTCCTCTCTGAGGGGACATCAGACTAGCTAACGACCTGGCGGGCGGATGTGAACCGGACACACTCCATGGTGTGCTTCTTGTATCGGTCCCTCGCCACCCTCAAGAAAGGCTTCAGCGGGTTCTCTAGACGTCTCCGCTAAGGTGTGTTACTAACAGCCATGGGTTGTTGAGCACCCGAGGAGTGCAGTAGCATCTCTGCATGATTGTATATTGGCCCGAAGAGAATGAAGTGGCCAGTGTACTCATGTTCCATGTTGCTAGCTCTGGTAAACTGAAAATACTGGTAAGATTTTTGTTTTATCAGTACACTAGAGAGTAAGCTTTGTTTTGTTGTTTTTAGATAATCAGTTTTCACTTCCATTTGGAAAGACATTTAAATTGAGTTTCAGTCCTAAATTTTGCCAGTCATGGTAATTAGCAGTTTCTATCAGGTATTTTTAAGGTAGAAGAGGATAGAAACATAAGTTCTAAAAGCTTAAGGTAACCGTGGTTTATTTTAAAATGTTTAGGGGTGGTTAGTCTCTACCTCAAAAAAAGTGAGTGAATCTTTTATTTCAGCATTCACAAGTTCGGCTGTTGTTTTTGTAATACTTTTTTTTTTTAACCTTTTGACCCCCCTTTACCTAAGTGTCAATGTAGTTTTATTAATTACTAAGTCAGTTTCATTAAAATGTTTATTTAGCAGTTTTGACTAATTGCAATGATTAATATAGCCAGTTGTGCATGAGGACACAGCCAGTGAGTATATCTGGGTTTTTTTTGTGATGCTTTTTTTCTTAAGACTTCTGTAGATTTATGAAGTACTCATTGAAAACAACTAAAATACGTTTATTCGTGTTAATATGGAAAAAAAAAAGCTATTTGCAGACCATCTGCTTCTTCTGGCAGGCTGAGCACATTGTCCATCACCCACAAGTGGCTGGTTCTCATCGCAGAATCTACGTAGGGAATCGGGCGTGAAATTCACTTAAGAGATAGAGCAGAGGAAGTGTTCTGTTTACAGGAATGGAGATGAGAGTTATGAGTAAGTTGCTTAGTCAGTTGGCTTTGTTTTGAAAATTATTGTGTTATATTTGTGTTAACCTACTTGTGTTTTGACAGTATATGTCACATAGGAAGAAACCTCAGACTAGCATAATAACAAAGCTCAGACTAGGCACAGATGTACACAGAATGGACCAAAATGGGATGGGGGAAGGTATGGGAATAAGTCTAGGGGTAGGGAAAAATTGATGTGAGGGTGGGAAATAAACTGTAATTACCTGAAATAAAATGTAAGAGTGCAATAAGTGTGCTTTTTATTCTAAGCTGTGAATGGGTTTTTTTAAAAAAGCATTCCTTCCCAATGCATTTGCCTATGTTCCATAGCTGATTAAAACCAGCTATATAAACATATGCCTTTTTATTCATGTTAATTACCAATATAAATGGCTAACCTTTACGTCTTATTTATCTTCATGTTACGTTAGTTTACATACAGGGATGTGTGTGTGTGTGTATGCTATAAATTTTCCCTCCTTCATTTAAAAACGCGTTTGTTGGATCCTCTCTGTTTCCTTAGGCCATGCCACAGCTCATAGTCTCAGCTTGGCCTTCCTGTCACCTGATCTGAAGGACTATCACAGTGACGTAGCTCGTTCATTGGTTGTACACACTCTAACCCTTTTCCTTGCTCAGCAATTACTGTGTCTTCTAAAACAGGAGTGTACAACCATGAGATTGCAATTAATTGTTTGACATATGTCCCTTTGAATTCTATTTATTAGTTATGATTGATTGCTCTTTGGTTTGGACCAAGAAAAACGAAATCCCACCTCCCCACCTTTTCACTTATTTCTTACTTTGAGGACAATTCTGTAAGAGAGAGGAAAGGGAACTCCTTCATGTTTTAACTGCAGCAAGTTAATGGCCCTGGTTTACACCAAACATTATGGTGATTCACATTCACATTCCTCTCCTCTCTTGCTGCCAAAGGTTTGGGTTTTGTTCAGTTCTGCTCAAGCACTGAAAAAGTTTTCATGGAGTCTGGAGAGTGCCCAGTGAAAAGATGGTTTTTAATTGTCCACAGACCTTTCTGTTCCTGCTTTGCAAAAATTACAAAGGAGTAACTATTTTTAAAGCTTATTTTTCAATTCATAAAAAAGACATTTATTTTCAGTCAGATGATGTCTCCTTGTCCCTTAATCCTCAATGTTTGCTTGAATCTTTTTTTCTGATTTTCTCCCATCCCCACTTCTTGATACTTCTTGAGTTCTCTTTCCTGCTCAGGTCCTTTCATTTGTACTTTGGAGTTTTTTCTCATGTAAATTTGTACAATGGAAAATATTGTTCAGTTTGGATAGAACGCATGGAGAATTAAATAAAAAAGATAGCTGAAATTCAGATTGAAATTTATTTGTGTAAAGTTATTTAAAAACTCTGTACTATATAAAAGGCAAAAAAAGTTCTATGTACTTGATGTGAATATGCGAATACTGCTATAATAAAGATTGACTGCATGGAGAAGGCTTTATCAGGACAGTTATTTTCCTAGCACTGTCACATTCAGTAACGGAAGGAGGGTTCTGACAGTTCTTTCAGGCAGTGGAGGGACTTGAGAAGTGCACACTGTTTCATATATAGTGAAATTTTACATAGATTTCAATTACTGCTTGGTGGGCAAAAGGTATTTATATGAGAAATACATTTAAAGTAAGTTGTCAAGATAGATACTTGGTACATCGCACCAGTTACCCTCTTGTAGAAGTGACAGTTTTTGTCTGATGTTGATGATCCTCAAGCGCTGTGTGATGGTGTGATGTGACTGTCCCCCTTCCAGGGGCTCAGGCGAAGGGTGTGCTGTAATTGAGTCGTATAAGTAGTAGTCTGGAGAAGTTCCATCTTCTGAACTGTGAATGGTATCTTTCAGACTTTTTTTTGACACAACTTCCAAAGATATATTTTCTATAGGAACACAGACTGTAGGCAGAAATATATGTATTTGAAACTATGCATTCATGTTTTAAACTTCCCATTTTAATGCTGGCTACCTTGACTTAATACATTTGATCTCATGAAGTTTGAAAGACATCTAGAATATCATCAACGCTACGTGATATTACCAGGCAAAATTTCCAGAAGAGAGAGAAATAATTCTGAAACTTTACTGGGAAACCCTGTGTCTGAGAACAATATAAACAGAAGTCTTCAAGATGGCACATGTTTGAGGAATCTGGTTTCTGATCTTTGTGCCCCTCCAATGAATAATAAAATGCTGAGACAAGTATTTTCTCTGAACTGCAGTTCTCTCATCTGAAAAATGTAATTCTGTAATACCACATAACAGAAACTCTTAAATAACCTTCATACATGATGGAGTGTAATTGTGGATTCACTTCTTAATGCATTGTTATAGTTTTCCTTAAAATCTAGTCCAGAATTATGAATCCTTTAATTATTGTGATTAAATTTTATTATTATAAAGAAACATACCATACTAGCTTTTCTGAAATTGTATCAGGGGTTTAATAAAGTTTGAGCCTACTCTCTAGGCTATGTAGTTCTCCTAGACTTGTAAAATATTAAGAGCCAAAAGAGCTCTTAAAGATTATATGGTCTAGGGAATTCCCTGGCAGCCCTGTGGTTAGGATTCCATGCTTCCACTGCAGAGGGTGAGGTTTCTGTCACTGGTGAGGGAACTAAGATCCCACAAGCCATGGGGCATGGTCCTCTCCCCACCAAAAACAAGCTTTTGTGGCTGTCTTATGGATTACATGGTCTCCTCGTCAGCTACTAAATATGAATCCCCAGGGATGACTTGGCTAGATTCATGCAGCCAGGACTAAAAAGTCAGGACTTTGGTTTCCAAGATCACTACTCTGTCAGTAAATAGGTTTCCAAGATCACTACTATCTACTTGCTTCCCAGGTGGCGCTAGTGGTAAAGAACCTGCCTGCTGCCAATTCAGGATACTGAGGAGACACCGGTTCGATCCCTTGGTGGGGAAGAGATACTGAGGAGACACCGGTTCGATCCCTTGGTGGGGAAGAAATGGCAGCCCACTCCAGTATTCTTGCCTGGAGAATCCCATGGACAGAGGAGTCCATAGGGTCACAGAGTCGGCCACAACTGAAGCAACTTATTAACACACAAGTACACTATGTGGTTGTGATGGCTATAGTGAAACTTGGATATAAAAATTGGTGTGGACTCCATGGTACTGAATTTGTAGCTAGAAAAGGAGATTGTGGCACTTGCATATTCCACTTGCTCTTCTGTCTGCTCCAGTCAACAAGCCCACTGCTCATGCAGGAGAGAGAAGGTACAGGCCGAGTGCTGAGGCAGGCCAGTACTGGCTCAGACAGCTCCCGTCTCCTCCACTATGCCCTGCTGTCCTCTGAGGCTCCTGATGAGATGGTGGCAACAGGCACCGGTGTCTGCCTCTTCCACAGACTAGTTCCAGAGGCAGGTGGGACCAAGAGGACATCTGTAGTTCCCAGAAGACACACAACAAGCATTCCTTCCACAGTACCTCTGCACCTCACAACTTTATTAGGTAATCAGTTGTGTTATTTACACTCAGGTTTCCATAGGAAACTGGGTAAACTCACACGTGTGTTCAATTTTGACACGATTATTTTCTGTTGCCACCAATTCTTTCACTGCCTACCTTTCCATTTATGAAGGTACATCTCTCCATCTACCAGGCCACAGCATAAAACACTTTGTTCTTTTAGCCAGTAACTAGGAAGAAAAAGCCATCCTAAATGTCTGTCTTGCTTTAGGCAGAGGCATCTTGCTTAGGCATCTGCTGAAATATGTTTACAGTTTGTCTCCATGTGGAGGCTTATTTATAAAAGTCAAACTAGGATTCAAGGGTCATTATAAACTTAGTTTGGACCCAATGGTTTGGAAATAACAGTTGCTTCCATTTAGGCTATTTCCTTCCTGCCAAATGTAGTTCTGAGGGCTTATGTGCAAATTCATTGAATCTACTTAATCCATTTTACAAATGAGGGCATTGAGGCAAAGTTCAAACAAGTAATCTGCCCAAACTCCCAGCAGGCATTCCATAAATAAGTGACCAGAGCCAGGAGTCAGACCCAGCAAGTCTGGCTCCAGGGCCTGAGTTCCTCACTGTGCCAGTTTTCCAAACTGCAGATTGAAACCCATTAGTGGGTAGTAAAATCAGTCTCAACCAACCATTTGTTTAAATGTAGAATAGAATAAAAATGAAAATATAACAGGTAAGTTTGCATAAAACTTTCCTATTATATATGTATGTATACACACACATACACACACTCTAGGTCATGACATAAAATGACTTAAGAGCAGGTAGGTCTTGATCACAAAGCTTTACTCTATCTACCTCACTCAGACCTACAGCCAAACAACCAGGATTTGAACCTTAGTTCTCTAACTGTTGGAACTTGGGGAAGTTACCTAACCGCTCTACAGTTCAACTTAGAAGTTAAAGTTGGATGTGCAAGTCACTCAGTCGTGTCCGATTCTCTGCGACCCCGTGGACTATACAGTCCATGGAATTCTCCAGGCCAGAATACTGGAGTGGGTAGCCTTTCCCTTCTCCAGGGGATCTTCCCAACCCAGGGATAGAACCCAGGTCTCCTGCACTGCAGGCAGATTCTTTACCAGCTGAGCCACAAGGGAAGTTCAACTTACTCATCTCTAAAATGGAAAGAGTATGAGGAGAGTAAGAGGTTTGTTCCTTTGAGAGTAAGCTGGCTGGGACAATTTTTGCATCAGCACAAAGTGATTTCACAGCCCAGATATAGAAAAGAGGATTCAGCATATGGAGGCCACATTGGCCGATTTTAAAAGACGGCTAGTTATCTTTTAATTCAAGTCAAGCAATTCTGATTGATTTCTCAGGAAAAAAGCTAATGGGGTTATCCTACTTGAGTTCACTGTAGTCTTTCCCAAACAACTCTATTGATGGGGGGAGGAGCAACAATGGAAAACAACAAAAACTGAGACCTAAAAAGTACATAGGAATCTGATGGTCTTCTAAAGACCACGAATACTTACCAGGTGAGACAGCACACTCCTACACAGGTGAGTAAACACAAAACCAGGAGTGTCCAACACCTGTGCATCAGGCTCAGGACTCCTGGAGGCAACGGTGGGGAGGGTGAAAAACTGTTTCACTTGCTTCTGCTTTTGCTGCCATTGGGCCCATTCTGACCACTGGGGAGAACAAAGGGCGAGTGAAAGCCTAGGAACTAGGAACTCAAATTGGACCATCCCCTGCTTAAAACTTGTGAGAAGCTTTCTCACTGCCTGACCTCATCTAGTCCCACCCTCTCCTCCCCTGCTGGAAGCCCAGTGGACTTTCTGTCCCTTAAACATGGTGACCCTGGTCCCACCCTAGACCTTGGTCCTTGCTCTTCCTTGTCCCTGGGGCACTCTTCCTTCAGACCCCACACAGCTGGTTCCTGCTCTGTGTCAGGTTTCAGCTCAGATGCCTTCTGTCCACCAAAAAGGATCAGCATGGACCCACCCAGCATCCAGTGTTAACTGCCTTCACAGCAACTTTCTACTTGTCTGTCCTTGCCAAAGTCTGAGTTCTCATCTGTCTTGTTTAGCATGGCAGTCCCAACACCTAGATAGTCAAAAACGTCAAAATGTGAACAGCTATGCTTCTGGGCAAGTCCTTAAGCTACTCTAGTGCATATTTTTATCTGTAGATAGAAAAAATTCTGTCCTACCTCCTCTCAGAATTATGATACTACAGAAAGTTGAAAAGTACTTTGAAACAAACTCTTGAAAAACTGCATTGTCCTATTTCACCCTTATCTCACATTCTTCTGGCCCTAAGAATTCCTAGATAGAAACATGTCTTGCTGCTGCTAAGTCACTTCAGTCGTGTCCAACTCTGTGCGACCCCAGAGACGGCAGCCTACCAGGCTCCC
This sequence comes from Bos grunniens, assembly GCF_055505025.1. Lineage (NCBI taxonomy): Eukaryota > Metazoa > Chordata > Mammalia > Artiodactyla > Bovidae > Bos > Bos grunniens. The sequence goes on from NC_141168.1 coordinate 16,185,505, forward strand.
CCATCCCTGGGACTCTCCAGGCAAGAACACTGTCTTAAGAGTTCCACAAATGGTGACTCAACACAGTGTCGAGCCCACAAGAGATACATAAACACAAGATGGGCTGTACCGACCTCTAACCTCTGTATACTTTGGGCAAGAAAACACTAGCAGCAGAGAAATGGCATGATCTTTACAAACTGTCAATGTACATGTGACTAAGACAGCTAAGCAGGGAGGCAGCATGGCACTGCTGTTAAGCATGGGGTCAGACCTCATGTCATTCACTCAGCAGTGTGTGACCCTAAGTAAGGTGACTTCATTTCCTTGAACCTTGATCCTCACTGATCATCTATACCATGGGGTACCCAAGAAATCCACAAAAAGGGCTACAAGCAGTTGGCACAGCAGTTCAGTGCACAGGAAATCATCATCAGAAATATCCATAACTCAGTTCCTCATTCTTGGCCAACACACTTTAATTTACAACTTTAATATACAATATGATGTCCTTAATTTCTTGAAATTCTCATCTGGCTCCTGCAGGGAAACAAAAGTTGGAAAGCTTCAAATCCATCGCTCTTGTTCATTCAATTATTCAAGCATTCACTGAGCATCAATCATGTGAGTAGCCTTGCAGAGGAGTCAAATCACCTTGCTTTCTCAACAGGCTTACAGTCTAATCATTAAAATGTTAATAACTGTGTGCAGGAATATTGGAAAATGTATGAGAAGACAGGAGAGGCTAGTGCTGCAGACCTACTAACACTGGAGAAACAAAGAAGCCTGGTGAGGACAGGGACCTCTGCCTGGTCCATAGCAAAGCCAGAGACACAAAACAAGCTGTAAAACAGCTTAACTGTTTGTCCCCACCCCCCACCCCACATACTCAAAACTGCTGTAATTTTTATGTCAATAAACTACTTCTAATTAAAATAACAGCAATACTAGTAGTCTGATTTAACAGGAACACTTAACTGACACTTAATGCTTCATATTCTTTAAAACAATTTCCAAGGTGTTTTGAATGATGGCAATTATTAATGTGCAATGGTTTTTTTTTACATTTTTATGGAGGTGTAGTTAAAATAAAAACGTGCAGATACTATGGGTTTAGTTCAATGAATTTTGACAACTGTATACACCCACATAACCCCTACCCTACCTCTACAGTTTCACCAGTTTGTAGACTTGATATGAATGGAATCATTATGTACTTTTAAGTGACGTTCACTCCTTTTGCTTAATATGAGGACTCTCAGATTCATCTAAATGATCGTCTTATAGCTTGTTGTTTTTAATTGCTGAATTATTATTCAGTTGAATGAATATACTGTAATATGTTTACCCATTCTCTCATTGATGTACAATTAGGTCTAGTTTGGAGATATTATGCAAAATTTTGTACATGTCTCTTATGGAGACATAGTTTTCATTTCTCTTGAGTAAATCCTAGGAATACAGTTGCTGAATCCTAGGATACACGTTTAACTTCATTAGAAGCTGCCAAACAATTCTACAAAATCACTGTACTGTTTTACACTCTTACTAGCAAATATTGCTAGTTGCTCCAAACTGTCACTAACATTTAAAGCTGTCAGTCCTATTTTAGCCATCCTAGTAAGTGTAAGAGATATCTTACTGTAGCTTTAATTTGCATTTCCCTGGTGATTAATGACATTAAGAGCCTTTTTCATGTGATTATTGGCCACTCATGTATCTTTGTTTGTGAAGTATCTGCTCAAGGCTTTTGCCCATTTTTCAGTTGGACTGTTCAATCTAATTTATGATTATAGGGGTTCTTTACATATACCAGATACAAGCCCTTTGTTGGATATAGATGCTATATTTTTTCCAAATTAGTGGCTTATATATTTCAGTCCTTAATGGTATCTTGTGATAGCATAAATTTTTGATGAGGCTAAATAAAAGTTACTGTTTTATTTTAATCAGTGCTTTTCTCCAAAAGTTTTTTGTCTGCCTTAAGATTATTAAGATAGTCTCCTGTGCTTTCTTTTAAAAAGCTTTAAGAGTCTGGGCTTTATTTTACATCTATTATCCATGCAGTGTCTTAATCCCTGAAGAATTTGTGAGGAAGAGAATTCCTCCCAGCTATCTTCCTTTTGAAAGAAAAACCTCCTGTTCTGGAAAATGAAAGGGCCATAACCTTTTACTGTTGAAAGAGTTAATTTCCACACAATTCCAATATGTAATATTCCCATATGCTCAAATTTTTAATTAGAACTATTTTTGTAACTACAAACAAGCTCCCTATCTATCTTGTCCAGCAGAGCTGGTGCTTAAAGTCTTTGATCAATAGACAGACAAATGGGACCCTAAACTGTAACAAAGCTTAAGAAAAAATAATTTTTTTAAACATGAAAAGGAAGATGAGACTAAAAGTGTGTAGGGGGAAGAAGGGGCAGAATGACAGCAAATGTGAAAACAGGAAAAGCAGAAGTTAGACATGATGTGTTAATTATTCTTTATACTGTTATAAAATGCACTGTTTCTTCAGAATCACCATAGGTGCAAAGTCAAAACATGTTTACAGACAAATAAACATAACAAGAAACATGGGGTGCACCCATTTGGCAAGAGCTGAGCCTCTGTTTTCAGTCTTCATCATCCGGAGGGATACCCAATTCCTCATCTGTCCACTGGGAAGGGTCGGGATAAGGAAAGTGACCCTAAGGACAATCAATTAAAAAAAAAGTTCAAGAATCTATACTTCACAAAACTATTAATAATCTATACTCCATACAGTTGATTAAATTTTAAAAGAAATCTTGGTGGGGCAAGTGATTTAAATAATAATCCTTTATATACCCCAGGAGCAATTCTATTGCACTTCAGCCATCTGATGGTCCAACTATTCTTCAATCTGTTCAGAATGCGCCGCGGCCTGACTTTGAGAAGCTTGGCCATTTTGGAGTTTCCGCCTGAGCTGGCATTTGAGTATGAGTTTTGGATGGAAGGAAGGGGGAATGGAGACAACAGATTTCAAAGACACCCCACGTCACAAGAATCCCTGAATTGTTGTGAATCCCTTGACAACAGTGTTGTCTTGAATCCCTGACAAAACATAGTGTCTCAAACTGTCCTGCCGTTCCTGCCGGGGGCCTGGGAGCTTCGTGTGGGCTCATTCCGCTTTGATCCTCATCCAGGCCCTGCCATCATCTCCTGCCAGACAGCCACACACAGATCTGACAGCCGACCCACAGTGAGACAAAGGTGTCTGTGTGCTGCCAGTCCACAGACACCAGGCAGCTTCTTTCTGGGGGACGAGGGCACAGCAATTCTAAGAGAAGTGGGACACCAATCAACCTGATGCTTCTAGAACTCACTGTGTAAATTTAAGATTTTTCCCTATCGTTAAAAAAAATTAACTAAATTTACTGAAATTCAAAGTATTCTGGATCAATAAGCACGGATTTCAATGGCCTAAAACTGTAGTTTCCTAGAGAATGGCATCTGTGCAAATGTGATTAAAAGCTCATTTGAGGCCAGTTACATGTTAGAAAGTCACCAGTAATTAATTTCCCTGCTTCAGACAAATTAGCTCACATCCATTCCACTTAACCTGGCTGCCTTGGGCCTCTAGACAGACTAGATGACATGTATCATTTAAAGACATTTAAGGGTGAAACTTAACCTGCCGATGACCCCCTACCCAGCTTGGAAGGTAAGAGAATTAGCTTCTGTAGTCTCCCTTCCAGATGCGGCCACCAATTGGCAACCGTAAGACACGCAGTATCTACGTGTACATCCCTGGGTGGAAAAGGTCAGAGATGATAATGTTTCCTAAAATAAAAGGATCCCTGCATACACATAAGGACAACATACCTCCAGATAGAAAAACAGGCTACAAACAGAAAAACAATCTAAGCTGTTAACATAGCTTCCCTCCCCACACCCACAGAAGGACAAGGACTACTCTCCTCCACTTACCAGCACAGCATCTGAGTCGTGCCAGAAGCGCCAGAGAATCCAGAACCACATGGTCGCACTGAAGAACTCGGCCTGGATCACCTGGGATCTGGTCAGCTGCGGGAACTGTCTGTACCGGGGCTCAATGTGCGCACCTCCGCCAGCCCTACATGACAAAACAGACATGTGAAGCAGCTTGCCCTGTCTTCGAGCTCATCCAAAACTCTATGAGTTACAGCCAGAAACTAAACCTTTCTCTCCTCCTCCGCAAAAAAAACAGAAGGATAATGCTCCATGGTCCCTCAAAATACTCCACTTGCATAAGCGTGCTGTAAACCTGTGCAGTGGCAAAAACTGGCCTGAACTGACGAGAGGCTAATTATGATGTTCATTCAGTGAATATCCACACGTTTTACACCAGATATGAATGTGCTGATTAGTGGGGTACTGGCCCCACACGGTTAAGGGATCGTGAATCTGTAGTAGGTCACTAGCTTATCCAGAGAAACAAATCAGCAAATTAATTTTGTTCTGGAGAGCCATCTGTTTCAAAGACAAATTATGTCCTCTGCTGTATTAGTAATACAATCTTTCTTAAAAGACCACTTTATGGAAAAGAGAACTTAGATCCTTTTTAATAAGCCAACAGCACTGAACAAAGCAAAGAGACTTAAACAGTAAGTTTGAACAAGTTTTTCTGTTTTTTTGTTTTTTCATTTAGATACTGTTGACAAGGTGTGGGATATCATCCATAGGGCTCTACTCATTTTATTTTGTTGGAGTTTAATTATTATAGCTTGAATCTAATGTAAATAATGTAAGTTGTACCTAACGGGGCTACTTTCAAGTCCCTTTCAGCAGCTATACATATACTATTACACAGAAATGGATATAGAATTTCAAAGAAAGTTTCTATATAAAACATGTTCACAAATTTCATTCCAGGTAAGAATCAGCTTATAAAACAATGTTCCCTTTTGTTCGACACAGAAATGAATATCTGTACAAAAACTTCAGTAAAATTACTTCAAAATGCACTACAGTTTGTGAATATTACTACTTCCATGGTTCTTGATACATATTACCCAGTACCCTTTTTATTCTCTTCTACTCTAAAAGATTACTAATAGTTACTATTTACAGAGCATCTTATCACCTGTCAGACACCACACAAAGCACTTTATATATTATCATTTAATTTTCAAAACAACCTGATGAGATAGATCTATGGTTATCAATGTTTACAAATGAGGACACTGGAGTATTATTATTGTTTGGTGACAAAGCCCAAGCTCTTAAATACTGCCCACAAACATTAATTCCATATTTATGTAAATATCTATCCAACACTTTTATTTGAAAGATTCTATATAAAATATTAATAGTAATTAGCTATGGATGGTATAAGAAATGGGTTGTATTCTTTCTGCATGCATGTGTGTATTCATGTAAGTATGTATCCTTTTTTACAGTGACCATATATTACTTTTTTTTCAAACATTTATTAAAGCCAGCTTCTAAACTTTCGTCAGTTTTTAGGTAATCTTTTACTAACATATAGTACTAATTTTTTACTTATGGTAAATATGTATTTTACTTATGGTAAATATGGTATTACATTTGTATGGAACTTTACAGACTGCAAAGCGCTTCCATGAGCATTTATTGTTTGAGCCACCAATAACCTTCCGCACATGTTACTTTCAAAAGCTTCTGTCGAGCATCACTTCTTTACACCCTGAATTTATCACACTGTTTCTGTATGCCAATTTTATTTAACAGTACCTATGCAGGAGCTATCTGTGCATAGAGATACTACATTATGTAAACAAACCATGGGGGTGGGAATTCAATATATTAACAACAGGCTTCCTCTTTGACAAGTTTTAGATACAATCTAGTAGTAAGTGCCCATCAGTTAAACTCATTTAAAATAAGTTTCGAAAATTATAGTTTAAACCCCTTCCCAGGAACTCTCCACATTTCATTATTGTGAGAGTTACATCTTGTTTTAACTATGAAATAAGTGGGTCATTGACTGCAAGGTATAAATCTTTTTGAACGAAGATTTGAAACACTGCAATTAGAGAAAGGATGGACGACATAATGATTGCCATGATTAAAGAATATAAAGAGTCCACAAACATCTAATTTTATGTTCCAAGAAGTTGCTAACTGCACTAAGGCAAACTAGATAGGCCTGAACATCCCTCCAAATAGAAACTACGACAGATTAATTTTTTTTTAACTTTTAATAAATCATTAAAATCTTGGCATGGAAGTACCAAGACTGCAGCAAAGAGGAACACCCCCTCGTCTTCCCACGCAGGCTCAAAGGCTGTTGTTGGTGGCTCTTGATCTCTGTCCTCAGGTCACACATGCCTTTTCCTTCTCTCCATCCTACATCTGTCCCAATTCCATATTCATAACAGACACGTGGCTTTAGGCAAGTCAATCTTTTCATTTAGCTGGGTCTCAGTTCCCTAATAACAGCAGCTCTTTATACAATACTTGTATTGTCTTTACTGAGTACCAGCAACTCACAACACTTCAGAGATTTGTTACTCGTTTACTTCCCTGGGAGTCAACATTATTATCCCAATTAAACCGGTGAGAAAACTCAGTTCTTAAGAGATCATGAAACTTTTCCAAGATCAGACAGCAAGAGCGTGGCAGAGGTGAGATCTGGACAGACAGTCTGGGGGCAGAATCCCGCTTTTAACCACTCTTTTGCAGTGCCTCTTGGTAAAGTGTGGACCGTGGTCAGAGGGGCCTGGAACATCACCTGGAAAAATCCAGTGTACTGTTTTCAGTCCTGCTCTTAATCTCTCTGCACTCCCAGCTTGCTTTTGGTAGACCTGCCCTCTTGGCATCAGCACTGGGCTCTCCAGTGGGCTTCTCCCGCTACATCATGGGTGACTCTGCTTTTGCTCACTCTTAAATTCTGGTGTTGCAAAGGTAAACTCTAAAGGATACTACAGGCTTTGGGTTGACAATAATCTGTCAACATAGGCTTATCAACTGTAACAAACGTACCCTCCGGTGGGGAGTGCTGATAATGAAGCAAGCTATGCATGTGTGGCTTGGGGGGTTTATGGGAAATCTCTGTACCTTCCTCTCAATTTTTTTTTTGGGGGGGGGGGGAGGGACAGAAAACTGTTCTATAAAATATTTTTAAAAAGAACACTTCCAACATTGCCCAAACATCCACTTTTGGCTCTCTTCCCACCCTTTCCCACTCCACTCTCGTGCCTTGGAGGACTAATTCTCCACTCTACAACCATAGTAACTTTTTAGAATTAAAACGTGCCCACGTGACATCTGATTAAAACGACCGATCAGCGCCTCTGTTGGAAATCTCTCAGGCAGGCCTCTGTGTTTTAGTCGGTCAGCCGTGTCCGACTCTTTGTGACCCCCATGGAGCGTAGCCCGCCAGGCTCCTCTGTTCAGAGGATTCTCCAGGCAAGAATACTAGAGTGGGTTGCCATTCCCTTCTCCGGGGAAATCTTCTTGATCCAGGGATCGAACTCGGGTCTCCCGCATTGCGGGCAGATCCTTTACTGTCCGACCCACCAGGGAAGCTAGGGCACAGCCACGCATAAGGAGCCTCTACCATTCTTTCCCTATGACCCGAGGTCTCCGGCCTCACCTCTGGCCTCATCTTGCCTCAAGCTTGAAGCTTCAAACTACCCTGTACAGGTGATTTCCTCTCCCTGACGCCCTCGCCTCCTCAGCTCCTGTCCTTGCTTCCAGATTAGCTCCAACTGTCTCCACGTTCAACTGGTCAGCTTCCCGGGGGCAGCCTCCCTCTGGCCCGAGACCGTCATATACACACCTCTACCGGCTCCCCCGGCCCCGGCATCGCGCCGTCAGACTCCAAGTCCCAGCATGCCTCAGGGGTGGAGGCCGCCGCAGACCAGGATCGGCCCCTGCTGCTCGGCGTCAAGGTGAGGACGTCCCGAAGGCTAGTGCCTTCCGCTAGAAGCGGGCGAAGCCCCAACCCTAGGCAATACTCACCGACGGACGCCACGGGCTCCAGCCGCCCTCGCGCAGCGGCCTCTGAAGAGGTGGCCTCCAACGTGAGCGAACGGCGCCAGTCGCTTCAGAGCCGACATGCCAGCCATCGTTAGCCCGGCCGTTACCCAGACCGCACCGCCGCTCCACGTCACTTCCGCTGGCACCCGCCCGACGACGTCACAGAGCCGACCCGCCCCCTCTCCCTGTGACGTAGGGAGGAGCGGGGAAGCGGTAATTACCTGCCCGAAGGAGCGTCTCAGTCACTTCCTGAGGTGAAAGCGTCCGGGGCCGCCGCCTGAGCGCGCCGTTCGCGCCAGCAGATGGGGTCTCGCTTTGTGGGCCTGGTGGCGCCCTGACGAAAGGTCAGCGGTGTAGACGGCCCTGGTGGAGCCAGGGATGGGCGTGCCGGACCTCGGCGCTCAGCTCCTGGAGCCCTCTGTTTCGCGGACACAGAAACTTAACGCTGACACAGCTCGCTCTTTGCTACCGGTGCTGATCTAGGCGCTGTTACCCGACCCGGACCCGCCCCTCTGCCTGCTCCTCCCGAATTAACTACTCTTCCAGACCCTCCTAGGCTGCCAGATCCATTCTGAACCAGTCTGTCCTTCCCAAAGCTAGTCCATTGTATTCCTCCTCTGCAAAGGCTACACGATTTCTTTGAAGCCTTCATCGTTATACGGCTGTCCTGCAAACATGAGCTTGATAACCAACCCGCAGCCCGTGGTTCTCAAATGTCAGCACCTGGACTGGAGGTATCAGAATCCCCTGAGGAGTCCGACCCCAGCTATTATGTCTGGAGTAGGGCCAAGGAATCTGCATTTTAGCAGGCCCCTAATATACGCGGTGCTCCCAATCCCTAGATCCTGAGCCAGCCCTGGATTCTTGGCGTTTGTCTCTTAATATTGCCTTCTATTAAGTCCTGAATGAACTCCAAACTTCCCAAACTTTGGGGAGCTGAAGAACCCCTTTCTCCATCCTTGAGAACTCCAGCTCCCAAATTCTTAGTGTCCCAACTTATGAGTTATAGTTTTCCTAAGAATTCTCGATTTTTATAAACTTACCTGCCAGCCTCACACCTTGGAGATGTCGATTTGAAATGGATCACCTGCCAAGCACTGAAGACTTCACACTGAGTGATAAGCATGAAAATTTGGAAATTTATGGAGAGAAACATAGACCTGAAATTTAGGGATTTAAGTGTATTGAATATAACTGACACTCCTCCTTTGGCAAATAATGGGCCTCCATGTGCCCAGTAGCTAGGAACCTCTCTCCCTGGAGAAAAGGCTTCCTCCGGGAGTCAGTGAAGGACAGGGAAGCCTGGAGTGCTGCAGTCCAAGAGGTCGAAAAGAGTTGGACACGACTTAGCAAACAAACAACACACCTTTCTGCCAAACTTACTGCTGGACCCTCTGGCCCTGTAGAACTCATGCCCCTCCCCACATTCACCCGCTATCCCTCCCCACTCCTGCCTTCTCCTGTCCTAATTTGTAAGTATATAAACTGTAAGAAAGAATGTACTGTTTTCTGGGGGCAAGTTGACTTCCCAGCTGATACGCAATAGTGTGGCTTTCTCTGGGACTACCATTCACTATTTACCCTTCCTAGTACATGCACAAACCATTAAGAGATGTTCATGAATAGGCAGAGCAGTGTCTTTCATCCTTCCAAAGAGAGCTCTCTGCCCATATTAGACAGCTGCCTGCCTTGCTCCCAGGAAAGAACAATGCTGTGATTCCTAGGCCACAAAAAACAAACAAAAAAACCCAGCTTAAACAAAAATACTCCAAAGAACTTGATAGTCTGAAAATCCAGAGTTCAGCCTCAGCTCTACCAATGGTTAGCTCTGTCCATTTGGACAAGTCACTTCTCCAGGTCTCAGTACCCTTCATCAGCCATTCAAGAGAGTACCTGGCCCACAGCATGTACTCAGCAATTTTTTATTAGTCAATATTTTCCTGGCTGCAAAAGCTCTTCAGGTAAACTAAAATTCACTTACCGCCCCCCATCTTTCTTGCTCAGTTACAAAATAAAAACTTTTAACTTTAATGCTGGCTTGTATTTAAAACAATATTGTTCTATAGACCATTTGTGCGGTCCTTAGCTCTAATGTTTTGCATCACTAATTCTGATTTTTTACTATGAAAAGTTTAGGGTCCCCATCAGCACACTATTTTGACTGTTTACGTAACAGCAATGCATGTTTGTGTTGCAGACATGTTCTAAAAATTCCAAGGGCAAATATCCCTGACTGCCTTTTGCAGGTTGCACAATGGCTCTCTTTTTGATTCTCAGAAAAGCACACTGCAGGGGAATGAGGAAAGAAAAAAAAACTTGTGCACAAGGCTTCATGTTTATTTAATTTTCTACTTTTGTTCTTTATTATTATTATTATTATTATATATTTTTGGCTGCACACATGTCTCTTGGAATCTTACTTTTGCAACCAGGGATTGAACATGGACCATGGCAGTGAAAGCACTGAGTCTTAACCACCGACCGCCAGGGAATTCCCTAATTTTCTACGTTTAAAGGTTGCTTGATCACCCTTTCCCTCTAAGTTTCCAAAAGAAGGAAGAACTTACCTTTCCAGCAGTTTTAACACAGAAATGAACCTTGTTCTTTCTACTTTGGAGGGACTAAACTGGGATCTCCCTTCCAAGTGATGCCCCATTGCCCCTTTATCTACTTATACCCAAGAAGTAGCGTTTTCTCCTTATGAAGATGAATGTATAAATCAAGTTTAGCCTTTTTAAGATGCTTATTTTAAAAATCAGCAAATTACCTATATTAAAGCACAGCCATTAATAACCATTTTTCTCTTTAATTCAACCTGTGTTCATTTTCTGTTGCTGCTGTAATGGCTCCTGAGCTACTGAGGCCCTCGGTCCAGCACTCCACAAGGAACTACATGAGTAAGCCTGAATTCAGACCTACCCCAGTGGAGCCCCAAGATGCTTGTAGCCATGCAAGACTGAGCAGAGGACCCGCCAAGCTTCGCCTACATTTCTGACCTGCAGAGACTACCAGGTATTAAACTGCTGTATTTGTGGGTAGTGTGTATGCAGTGAGAGATAACTAATGATTATCACAGTAAGTTGATGGAATCCACTGGCTTTCAAGAAAGGTTCAGAGGTGCTGGTGTTCACTCAGGGAGACATCGCTCTGTGTTGGTGCCCCCGTCTCTTGGCCCACAGCACAAAGGCATGTGCATTTGGCATAAAGAGCTGAATGTCTGGCTGGTTTGCCCATAGGAGGGAGCTGAACAGGGTTACCTGGAGCCCCCAGGCTCTCACTGCCTGACTCAAATGCCCTACCCTCAAGACTTGGGAAGTGCCAATAACATCTCCACCCCTCTTAAAAAACAAAAAAAAACTGCACCAAGGGAATCTCTGTCCAATATCTAAAGATAACTTCTGTTCTCAGTTGTTCCCTAAAAGACAGGAACTTTATCCTTAAGAAGGAAAGAATGGGAGAATCTAGTCCTTCAGTCACAGCAGGACTCAGAGAGCAGGAACGCTTGACTTTCCACTCACTGTCTAGAGCAGTCTCCAAAACAAGCAGGAGAATCCACTGGGATGCAGGGGAAAACATTCCTTTTAAACAAAATTAAGAAATTAAGCTTTATTAATATCCACTCTACAAACTGACCCTGGGATGCTCTGAGTCCATGTGGGCCAGCCACGTGTCAGAGCAGCTTTGAGAGAATGGCCTGTGAGCTGGCCCAGTGCAGAGGGCCAGGCAATGGCCGCCCCGTTTTCCTTCACTGCTGGAGTGTCGCTGGGTGCTACTGCAAATCTCAAGTCCTGGTTAACAGGATGTGAAAGTGTTAGCCACTCAGACGTGTCCAACTCTCTGCGACACCATGGACTACAGCCCCCCCAGGCTCCTCTGTCCATGGAGTTTCCCAGGCAAGAATACTGGAGTGGGCTGTCATGCCCTTCTTCAGGGGATCTTCCTGATCAGGGATGGAACCAGGGTCTCTAGTATTGCAGGAAGATTCTTTACTGTCTGAGCCACCAGGGAAGCCCTAACAGAAATGTACTGATTATATTATCTGTTTGTTAATATTAACCAAAATTAGCCCTGTAGAATGCTCAGAAAAAAACAGTATCTAAATGCTAATATGTGAGCACAGGGAAACTTCAAGTAAAATAGTGGAGCTGACTCTGTTCCTGTCTCTAGTATGTCACATTAACCATTGATCATTGTGGTTTTTTTTTTTTCATTTTACCTTATAATAAAATTTAGCAAGATTGGCAAAAAAGATTTTAAATTATCAAAAGGATAATTTGAGATACAGTGAAACGTGCCCTAAGTGTAAGCTCTGTCTTCAGAGATTTGCTGGTGATGGTAGAACCTGTATAAACCTTATAAATAAATTATATGTGCATGTATATATAAATATATGCAACCCTTTACCAACAGGGCACATAATCAAAACATTTGAGGGGAAAAAACAAAACAGAAAAACAACACAAAATACCTGGGGGGATTCCCTGGCGGTTTAGTGGTTAGGACTCGGTGCAAAGGGCATGGGTTCAATCCCTGGTCAGGAAATTAAGATCTCGCAAGGTATGTGCCACACCCCCCCAAAATTTGGAAACCATGGGTCTACAGGATTCTGTGACATTTTCTAACCTAAATATCAGAGTCTGGAAGGAACCAGGAAGACCAGGCTGATCCAGGAGTACAGATGTTAAGAGAAGAGAAAAAAACAGAAAACAAAATAACTAAGTTTATTCATCCTCCTCCAGAGAATGTTTTCCCTGAAACAGTTTCTCTGACACCAGGCCCCGCTTCCATACCTGAGCTGTCAGGACCCTCCCTCCTTTTACTTCCCCAGGAAACCCAGACCTTTGGAAACAGATGCTTGAAACCAAACCAGAGTGAAACACAGTGGCAGGCCCTCCACAATCCCAGTCCTAGGACGTCCAAGCTGCCACAGAAGAGGCTGTTGGGAGCGGCCTCTTGTTCCAAGAGGAAGCCCCCACTGCTGCCGTCAGCGGGAGGTCACTAGTCCTTTTAGGAGGAAGGGCTTTGCTGCCTCCAGGATGTCCAGTTTAGGGTCCAGTGAGCGGCCAAGCCCCTCCAGCACCATGATGGCAAACACGATTGAAGCAAAGTTGCTCTCAAGCTTTACCTGAAACAGAGAAACAGGGGTTCTTTCCGAAGCCCACGGATAGACGGAGAGTATCCTGAGTTAACAGGTCAACATCCACTCCTGACAAAAAAAACAGATGATTTTTATCATCTATGTAATACTCTTACAGATAAAGGACAGATATAGTATGGACCTAACAGAAGCAGAAGATATTAAGAAGAAGTGGCAAAAATATACTTCATGACCCAGAAATGTATTTTTTCTAAGAATACACTGTATGACCCAGATCACCACAATGGTATGATCACTCACCTAGAGCAGACATCCTGGAATGTGAAGTCAAGTGGACCTTAGGAAGCATCACTACGAACAAAACTAGTGGAGGTGATGGAATTCCAGTTGAGCTATTTCAAATCCTGAAAGATGATGCTGTGAAAGTGCTGCACTAAAACTCAGCAGTGGCCACAGGACTGGAAAAGGTCAGGTTTCATTTCATTCCCAAAGAAAGGTAATGCCAAAGAATGTTCCCACTACCACATAGTTGCACTCATCTCACATGCTAGCAAGGTCATGCTCAAAATTCTCCAAGCCAGGATTCAACAGTACGTGAACTGTGAACTTCCAGACGTTCCAGTTGGATTTAGAAAAGGCAGAGGAACCAGAGATCAAATTGCCAACATCCGCTGGATCATCAAAAAAGCAAGAGAGTTCCAAAAAAACATCTACTTCTGCTTTATTGACTACGCCAAAGTCTTTGACTGTGTGGATCACCACAAACTGGAAAATTCTTCAAGAGATGGAAATACCAGACCACCTGACCCGCCTCCTGGGAAATCTGTATGCAGGTCAAGAAGCAACAGTTAGAACTGGACATGGAACAACAGACTGGTTCCAAATCGGGAAAGGAGTACATCAAGGCTAATTACCCTTGTGCACCCTGCTTAATTAGCTGGATGAAGCACAAGCTGGAATCAAGATTGCCAGGAGAAATATCAATAACCTCAGATACGCAGATGACACCAGCCTTATGGCAGAAAGTGAAGAACTAAAGAGCCTCTTGATGAAAGTGAAGGAGGAGAGTGAAAAAGTTGGCTTAAAACTCAACATTTAGAAAACTAGGATCACGGCATCCAGTCCCATCACTCCATGGCAAATAGATGAGGAAACAATAGAAACAGTGAAAGACTTTATTTTTCTGGGCTCCAAAATCACTGCACATGGTGACTGCAGCCATGAAATTAAAAGACATTTGCTCCTCGGGAGAAAAGTTATGACCAACCTAGACAGCATATTAAAAAGCAGAGACATTACTTTGCCAACAAAGGTCTGTCTGGTCAAAGCTATGGTTTTTCCAGTAGTCATGTATGGATGTGAGAGCTGGACTATAAAGAAAGCTGAGCACCGAAGAACTGATGCTTTTGAACTATGGTGTTGGAGAAGATTCTTGAGAGTCCCTTGGACTGCAAGGAGATCCAACCAGTCCATCCTAAGGAAATCAGTCCTGAATAGTCATTACAAGGACTGATGCTGAAGCTGAAACTCCAATACTTTGGCCACCTGATGTGAAGAACTGACTTATTGGTAAAGACCCTGATGCTGGGAAAGATTAAAGGCAGGAGGAGAATGGGAGGACAGAGGATGGAGATGGTTGGATGGTATCACTGACTCCATGGACATGAGTTTGAGTAAGCTCCAGGAGTTGGTGATGGACAGAGAAGCCTGGCGTGCTGCAGTCCATGGGGTAACAAAGAATCAGATATGACTGAGTGACTGAACTGAACTGAACATTCTTTTCCCTATCCAGTCATTTTCCCCACCATCCCATCTATTCACCCAACCCCCCACCCACTAGAAATAGTAAGAAAAAATCTGGGGGATGCAGTGTGTACAGCTCTTCTCTAAGGGAGGTGTGTGAGTATGTGAATGACTTAAAAAATACTAAAGTGAAAAGTTCACAGCCACACCAGAAACTGGGCTTCCCTGGTGGCTCAGCAGTAAAGAACCTGCCTGCCAGTACAGGAGACTTGGGTTTGATCCTTGGGTCGGGAAGATCCCCTGGAGAACAGAATGGCTACTACTCCAGTATTCTTGCCTAGAGAATTCCATGGACAGAGGAGCCTGGTGGGCTACAGGCTATGGGGTTGCAAAGAGTCAGACACAACTTACCGATTAAACAACAAACAACACCAGAAACTATAAATCTAAATACGGTCATTCTTTGAAATCCACAGTAGTCTTTTTGAGACCAAGCACACCTGGCTTTGATCAAATACAGCAGGGTTTCTTCCCCTTTGGAGCCAGATTAACAGTAATAATAGTTTACATGGATTACCCAGTTAATCCTCAACTTCATTATGCCCGTTCAGTGGATAAGGAAGCTAAGGCTCAGGGTGGCTGAGTGATTTGCTCAAGTCCTCTGGGTGAAGAGGAGTCTGTTTGTTGTTTGTTTTAGTCACCAACTCTTTTGGGATCCCATGGCCTGTAGCCCGCCAGGCTCCTCTGTCCATGGGATTTCCCAGGCAAGAATACTGGAGGGGGTAGCCATTCCCTTCTCCAGGGGATCTTCCCAAACTAGGGATTGAACTTATGTCTCCTGCATTGACAAGAGAGTTCTTAACCACTGAGCCACCAGGGAAGCCCACATGAGGAGGAGTTGAGCCAGGATTTAAACCTAGAACAGGAATCTGCTTTCAGGTGGACAGAAGGTCAGGAAATGGAAGAATGACTCATGGGGAAATAACCTTTGATGAAAGTAAAGGGTCTTTTCTCAGTTAAGGCCCAGAAAGCTGTCTGAGGGGTCAGATGGGCAAATCAGAAGAAAGCAGCGTGCTACATATGCACAATCATGGTGGGAGTGTAAAATCGTGTAGACTTCTGTGGGCTGAAGCCTACCAGATTCCTCCATCTATGGGATTCTCCAGGCAAGAATACCGGAATGGACTGACATTCCTTCTCCAGGGGATCTTTCCAACCCAAGGATGGAACCCAGGTCTCCCGCATTGCAGACAGACCCTTTACCCTCTGAGCCACCAGGGAAGCCCTGTATAAATCTATATTTTAATTAAAAAAAAACTATATCATCTAGCAATCCCAGTTCTGTGTAAATATCCAAAAGAATTTGAAACCAGGATCTCAAAGCAATATTTGCACCCTCGTGTTCACTGCAGCATTGTTCTTAGTAGCCAAGAGGTACAAGTGGCCCAAATGTCCATCAGAGGATGAACAAATAAAAGAAAATATGGTTAAGTACATACAATGGAATATTATTTGGTCTTTAAAAAGGAAATCCTGTCATCTGCTGCAACATGCATGAACCTCAAGAACACTCCATTGAGTGAAATAAGCCAGTCACAGAAGGACAAATACCATATGATCCTACTTATAGGAAAAATCAAGAGTCATCAAAACCATGGACCTTCTGCTTGCCAGGGGCTCAGGGAAGAGAGACACGGAGTTTTTGTTCAGTAGGAATAGGGTTTTATTAGAGATCTAGAGATCTGTTCCACAACTGTGTGGATGTGGTTGACACTGCTGTACGGTACACTTGGAGGTGGGTAGGGGTAAACTGTATATTAGTTTTTAACCATAATTTAAATTTTTTAAATTATTTTAAATTAAGCGCCTGGTGAAATATTTGAAGAGAATGGCTGTACTTGGCCCTCTCTCTGCTCTCCCATCCTGGGAATCACGATGACAACAGCAAACATCTAAAGCACTAGTAACCGTTGTGTCCCACACGGGTGTGAGGAAGGCTGTGTACCAATGGGGGCCCCAGGGCTAAAGAACAAAGTCACTGGAAGTGGGGCTCCCTGGTCAGGTGGCCTCAGGGGCCAGGGCGAGTTGCTTGGTGCCAGCCTCAAGGAATGTTGGGATTAAATCAGATACTAATAAATGTTATACAACTGAATTAGGTGGCTAAAGGGAGGTCAGAGCGCACTGATCACCGTGTCACGGCCTCATCTGGCCCTCCTGGCAGCCTCCAGGGACTTGGAGAGGCTGCCCAGGTCAGAGCTGGTGGGCACTGAGCTGGCTATGAGCCTCACCCTCCCCGTCCTAAGCAAATGAACTCCCAGGAGTGTGTTTTCATTTCCAGCTCTCTCCAAGCCAGCCCCCAGCAATGATGAAAGCTTTCCCTAATCCTAACATGAAATTTAATTCATTTTTAAAATAGAACTTGTCAAAGCTCTTAGAAAGCATAAAGTTTTTCCCCCCGAACCCCACCAATGATCAAAGGAAAACCTTGCTGGACATCAGGGAGTAGAAACAGCACTCTTAGCAGAGGGATCAGTGTGCAGAACGTTTCTAAAAGAGATCTTCCATAAGAGAAAAACCTGCCACAACCCTGAGGCCACTTGCCTTCCCCACAGACCTCCCTCCTGCCTGACCAGAGAGCGAGCTCCCCGCCCAGGCCTCACCTTGTGAGTCATCAGCAACTTAAAGACATTCGAGAGAAGGCTGGAAACTTGAAGCTGGAAAACAGAACAAAGAGCCTGAGAGCTACTGGGAGCCACTTCTCTCCCTTACCTGCCCCTCACCCACCCACACATCCACACCCACACCCACACACACCCCAGTGATCGGAAATGGACTGCCTGACAAATCCCCAAAAGGACTACATTCACACAAGCCCAACTTCCATCTCATGACTGAGTTCAAAGACCACCGCCCCCCCAGGAGAACTAGCCTAGAAGCCTCTTCCCCAGCACGCCCAGCACATACAGAAATCACATGGGAATAAATAAGACAGGCAGTGCCAAGGGCCAGCTGTCACTCCTTACTGCCCGGGGGCCACCTCTTGTTCTGACTCGATCTGGCTAGAGTGGACTTGGGAATGAACTTGGGAAGAAAAGTCAGCTTTGTTAGAACTGTGTGCAGAATTCAAAGTGGGCTCCACTTCAAGTAAGGGCTTCCCTGGTGGCTCAGATGGTAAAGAATTCGCCTGCAATGCGGGAGACCCGAGTCCAATCCCTGGGTCCGGGAAGATCCCCCAGAGAAGGGAATGGCAACCCACTCCACTATTCTTGCCTGGAGAATCCGCTAGACAGTGGAGCCTGGCGGGCTATAGTCCATGGGGGTTGCAAAAAGTCAGACACGGGTGAGCAACTAACACTTTTCTGCTTCAGGTCTAAATAAAGGTTGTGAACACTAGGTGAGTTCTTTGTCTACTCAGGGGCCTCAGTGCTCCCTCCCCCACCCCATGCTCAGCTGAGCTCCATGTAGATGAAGCTGCAGAACAGCACCCGGGTCTGGACAGGTGTGCAGTGTCACATGTATCACCCCCTCCCCCGACAACCACCCAGGAGAGCCCAGTCAAGGAGCCACTCTTGAGAGTTGGAGATTTTAGTGGGCCTCCTTACCCCTGGAGGATGTGGGCAGAGGAAAAGGTTTGTTCTTTATCTGCCTTAAAACTCAAGCCATGGGGTAGGAGGTGGGAGCGAGGTTCAAGACGGAGGGGACATATGTATACCTATGGCCAATTCATGTTATGTATGGCAAAAATCAACACAATATTGGATAAGCAATTATCCTTCAATTAAAAATAAATAAAAAAAGAAAAACTCAAGTCCTCTCAAGACCTCTCCCTTAGACCTGCAGTTTGCGCTGTCCAAGGGCAAGGTCGGTAAACACCCCAGGAACCCCAGCCCTCCAGTGGCCTGCTCACCTTTTCCAGGGTGATGGTGTTCTTCCTGGCCTGGGTCACCAGCCGGGCCATCTCAGCCTTAAATCCCTCCACGTCCTCGCACTCGCTGGCCCGGGCATGGTGCAGGATGAGCTCAGCCACCCTTTGGCCCTGGAAGATGGAAAAAACATGCTAGAATCAAGAGGGCCTAACCCTGGATTCTCTGCCCAAACGCCTTCAGATCCTAGTTCTTTCCACCCCAGTTTCTCTACCCTCCTGCTTTTGCGCCCCACCCTCATCCATTTTTAACTTTACCTCACTGCCTTCCAATAATACCTGGTTGTCAATCAAAGCCTTTTGATCCTTTTGAGGCGAGGCCCCACCTGTGCTCAGCACAATCAAAGGCCAGAGCTGTGTGGTCTCCTTTGTCTCTGAGGCCACACAGGCCCAGTGGCTGAGTCTGGGCCCTGTTGTTCACACTCCTCACGGCACTGCTTGCCAACCAACCGGCCTGGCCCAGAGGCCTGGCTCCGGGGCGGACTAGCCATACTCTCCTCGAGGGCAGTCTTCCTGCCTGAGCAGAATTCCCCACTCACAGCCTGCTGGCTCCTCCTCCACCCAGGATGCTCCAAGGTCTTCCTAACACCCACCTGGCCCCCTTGGTCATGGCCAGGGAGCCAAGCTCTTCCTCCTTGACTATGACCTTCTTCCTTTGCCCAAACCTGTGCAGAGGAGAACCTCCCAGCCCCCACCTACCACTGCACCTCGGTCTTTAACCTTGGCCCGGGGACACTTTCAAACTGGCTCAGACTCAAGCCTCTGGTCTACCCACCTCCACCCCTCCTCCACCCCAGAAGCCTCCTAAGCAGGGGCTTCTCTCAATTTTGCCCTTTTTTCCCAGGTTTGTTTTTCTTTTTTTCCCCAAAAAATTTATTTAGCTGCATCGGGTCTTAGGTGCGGCATGTGGGACCTTTAGTTACGGTATGCAGACTCTTAGTCCTGGCATGTGGGATCTATTTCCCTGACCAGGGATTGAAGCCAGGCCCCCTGCACTGGGAGTGCGAACCACCAGGGAAGTCTGTCCAGCTCCGTCTTTCCCTGGGTCTTTCCTGCTGGAGAATTCACTGTCACCCTTGATGTGGCACTTTAGGTTGACTCTCTTAAAGGTTTCGCTGAGTCCCTTTTCCTAAATAAGAATCCTCAACCACTGGAGCCCCTCAGAGGCGTGGGATGAGAAGTGAAAACCAGTCATCTCCTCCTGCCCCAGGTGTCTTCCCACACCTGGAGAGTAAGTTCCCTGAGCCGCTGCTTCTTTCCAGCCCCACCTTCTCAAAGCAGATAGCACACATTTGGGGCCGCTATTAGTCAAGAAGCTAGCATTTCCAAAGCCCAACTCTATAGTGACTGAGGAAAGAAGAGAAACCACCAGAACACCACTTGAGAAGGAGGCATTTCTTCCCGTCATCCTAAATCATCTGCTGCCGGGAACAAGCCTGTTCTATGGACCCTCGATGGCTTCATCTCCTGGGCTCCTCTTCCTCCTCCCTCCTTCATCTCTCTGAAGCACCCTTGGCAAATGCCAGCATTAACAAGAATGACAAACCCTGAGGAGCCCGGTGGTTTAAAAAAAACTCAGCTCCAACCACCTCTCCCTCCACCTCCCCTCCAGGGCCCGGCGGGCCTCACCTGGCCCATGGCCACGGCCATGAAGACAGCCCGGAAGTTCCTCAGGTCTGCGGCCTGCAGCTCGGCCACGATGCCGGCGTCCAGCAGCACCAGGCGCAGCGGGCAGCGCGCCGGTGACACAGCCACCACCAGCGCCTCGCAGACGTCCACCGGCTGCAGCCGCGCCTCTGGGCCCTGGGCAAGACCGTCGGCGCCCTGGACGAGGATGTTCCCGGGGTGAAGGTCCGCGTGGACGAAGTTGTCCACAAATATCTGCAGAGAGACCAGAGCTACTCCAGGCTGAGTCAGCCTCACCATCCCACCTCCACCAGGCCACTCACGGAAAAGCTTCCAGGGTGACGGCGAGTTCCCGGAGATCTAGGACGAGGCGGAGAGGCGGCACGCTCCCCGCCGTGAGCTCACCATCTTCAGGAGCATGTTGATCCCCAGCCGCGCAATCTTCCTCTTCACGTCCAGGGGAATCCCTGCGTGCTGGTAGCTGGACACGGGCACACTCTCCTGTGAGGAAGTCGGGGTGAGAACCGCTTCAGTCGCACAGCCCGCGACTGCGCAGCTCCTCATCCTCCCGGGGACACACAGCTGCTGCCTTCCCTCTGACTGGGGAGTGACCCGAAGCGTTTTTCCTTTCCTATAATGCCTGTGAATCCGTCACCCACAAATGAGTTGTAACCGATGTTTATGCTTCCCTTCTGTAATACGTCTCAAAAAGTCCCATAGGTTCCCCAGGGAGGAAACCCACTGACTGCCGCCCACAGGTAAGAGAGGCTGTGAGGTCAGGGTGAGCTTGTTTCTAGTCAAGAATCAGCCAACAGGGACACGAAGGAGCTCTGTGACCTCACTGGAGGAGAAAGAAAAGGAAGAGAGAAGAAAGGGGACCTGCTCCATAGGCACCTGATGCAGGTCGGTTATTTAATTGTCAAAGCAGCCTATTGAGATAGATCTTGGAATCCTTAATTAACAAATTAAAGAACTAAAGCCCAGAGAGTTTAAGTAACTTGCTCAAAGTCACACAGCTAGCAACAGTGGGCCATTCAGGCCACTCCTCTGGGTCTCATTACCATCTTTACAAAGGAAGCTGGACCAGAAGACAGCTAAGCCCATAAGGCCCTTCTCTGTGTGGAGGGCGTTTTGCATTCAGTGTGTCATTGACTCCTAAGACAGGAAGGGTATCCTGCTGTTCTACAGGAAGTAACTGAAGCCACCCAGCAAATATTGGGTTGGCCAAAAAAGTCATTCGGGTTTTTTGTAAGTGTACGGAAAAACCAGAATCAGATACAATTGGCAGAGCAGACTTCCAGCAAGTCTGAAGGCAGGGCCAGGCTCTTCCCGCCTTGCTACCCTACCTCCCACCGTCAGGCGGCTCCAAACCCCTCTTAGACTCAAGCCTTCCTGTGCAGCAGAGACAACCTGGCTGTGAGTAAAGGGCAACCGGCTAGGGGAAGCTCTCACTCTTACTTCATATGTCTCCACCAGGACATCCTTGGTGACGAAGGGACGCAGAGGCGTGGGGAATTTGACGGAGTTCACATTTAGGAAGTTGCACTGGAAGAGTTCAAGATTCCGAGCCTCGTACCGCAGGTCGATCTACAGACAAGTGGAGAGAAGAGGTGAGGGAGGGGGTAGTCTGGGCCAGGGACAGCAACGCTGAACCCCCCAAGAGCTGGCAGAGCCTGAGACTCACCTGCCTACCCCAGCTAACCTCCTGCAGAACTCCCAGGACACTTGAGGGTGAGGGCTGCCCCGGAAGTCCCAACCCCCCATCCCTCCCCACCACATGACTCCAAGCTGCAGACAGCAGAGACACTGGAGAACTTATCAGAGTTCATATTCACCCCGCCCCCAGGAGTCCCTGCAGAGGATTCCTTCTCTCTCACCCTTCACACCCATGGGAGACTCGCTGCCATCAGCTCTGCAGCCCTCACCACGCTCAGAGCTGTTCTTTTCTATCCCACTGTTCCTCCCAAGGTGACTTGAAACCAGTCACCTGAACCCTAACAGAGGTGTCTTAGTTGGGCTCCCTGTCCCCCACCTCCCCTCTCTACAATCCATCTGCTGGTGCCCCCCACCACCTGCAGGATGGAGTCTGCATTGGTTAGGATGACGTCCGAGGTGGGTCATGGTCTGGGCCCTGCTTCTCCCTCCAGGTACATCTCTTGTGATATGGCCTCCTTCTTTTACAGCCCCAAACTCCGGCTGCACCCAATCTGTAGACCGGGAATGTCCCAGCCTGCCTAACACTTCCCCTCTGACTGCCTTCTGTACTCCACCTGACTGGAATGTTCTTCCCCCATTGGGTCTAACTGCGGACACTCTCCTTTCAAGACTCTGCTCAAGTCTGGGGAGCCTGGACCCACAGGGTGGAATAACCACTTCCTCTGTTGGGCCTCGGCTAAGCCCAGCTGAACCCGTAAGAACTCCTATTGTAACTAGCACTTGTGCTACAAATATTTCACATCAGCCCTCCTCCTCCTAGTATATACTTCTTGGGACCAATCAGGAGGGCACATTTGCCCAGCCAGGACTGGGTCCCACCATCACAGGAGATTCAGGGAACCCCACTTGTTTTCTTAGTTCACCAGATCCTAACAGTTTTTAATACTTGTTGTATGAATTTATAAATGAACATCCATCCCCCTACATACACCCAGACTCTAAGCTTTCAAGCCAGGCAGCATTATGAGACCACCGAGAGCTACAGCTGGTAGGAAGAGTTGATTTTTAAGGCAAAATGCGGTGAGTTGTAGAGCTGTAGAGGTCTGAACTTGAAGTGATGGGATCTCACAATGTGTATCAGACTTCTTGAAGCAGAACTGAAGCTCAAGCGGGTGGTGGAACTGAGAGTATAAACACCAAGATGGGTGTTGGAACAGCAGCTATTTTTCTGTTTTAATTTTATTATCAAAAGTAGACACCTCCATATCATAAAGCCAAGCTTTCTAAACATGAAAATGCATCACTGGGGCTTAAAACCCTAAGTCAGACGATATAAATGAAGATTGGGCACACGGCCTCTGAAAGCCTGTCAATTTCTGTGCCAACTGCCAGGAAGCCAGCACAGATGGCTCCTTGGAGCCCTGAGTGACTCCACTGTGTCTACTGAGTCTGGCTCCTTAAACAGGTGTCCCAAAGGCCCTGCACAGGGCCCTTGTCTACTCATTAAACCCCAGAAACAAAGGAAAACCAAGGCACAGTATGTGACTTCGCCGATTCTTCTCCTGGAATGTGGCCATTGATTGCAGCACAGATAATGCTATCTGTTCCACCAGACTCGTTTCGTTTGCAGCCCAGGCTCTATGCAAGACCGCCTTCCCCAAATTCCCTCGTAGTTACACTGGGCCTGACATGTAGCCTTGGAAGAAGTGAGGTTCATCATTTCCAGGCCTGGCCACAGAATCCTTTATGTGACGCTTCATGGTCTCTCTCCCCATTCCACACTAAGCCCAGATGACTAATTTTGGAGGAAACTGGGTCCCTGAATAACAATGGAGTGGAACTCCCACCTGCTCCCTCAGTTTACCCGCATGGAACTTCCACAGAATAGCAAGAAATAACCTTGCTGCCTTAACTCAATGAGGTTTGGATATTCTTTGTTATATCAGCTATCCTGACTAATATTCTACATTAGCCATAGTGCCCTGGGAAAATGCTCATCCATTCAGCATTTACTAAGCAGCTGCTAACAGCAAAAACTGTCGTGTGCTATTTACGATTGAGAGAAGGCGAATTCACCTGCTGCACCATAAGCTTCTCAAATTCCTCCACGATCTCAGGCAAGCTGAGCCACTTGATTCCTGGCAAAACTGTGAGGACCCGGCTGCCCATCTTCATCAGCAGCAGGTCCATCTGCACCTGAGCGAGCAGGCCAGGGTGCAACACCTGCCAAAAGAGGAACAGTGAGACAGAGGAGGGATCAATAAGGAGGGCACATTTGCCTAGCCAGAGCTGGGTCCCACCATCAAAAGAGATCTAGGGGACTTCCCTGGCAATTCAGCAGTTAAGACTTCATGCTTCCAATGCAGGGGGTTGCAGGTTCGATCCCTGGTTGAGAAACAAACGTCACATGTGCCTTGTGGTGCAGCCAACATCCCCCCACAACCCCCTGAAAAAAAAGGACAATCAGCTGGCCGAGGGGAAGCAGGTCCAACACCCATTCCTTTGTGCCTTCCTGAGGGGCAGGAGGGCAGCTCCCCTGAGTGGCACTCAGCTTTGCTGGGAAGAACAGGTTGGCCTCCCTTCCAGATACACTGAGCTTAGATCAGCGGCTCCCAAACATCAGCGAGCATAAAAGCCAACATGGGCTGCTTAGTAAAAGTGTGGACCCCGAGCCTCCTCCAGGACCTACTGAATCAGACTGGCTGGGAGGCCAGGTGGAAATCTGCATTTTACTGAGTGTCCAGGTAACTGAGTCAGGTAGTCCCAAGCCTGCAAAATACTGCTCTAGAGTTACAGGACTCCAGAGGTGAGATGGAAAGAGCTCTGGGTTTCAAAAACTCCAGTTCTGCAACTCATCTCCTGGATGAAACTGGACCGGCCACTCAACCTCTTCTCAGCCTCCTGTTCCATCATTTAAAACACGCAGATAACAGCCTCTACCTCCACCACAAATCCTTTTCAGAATAAAGTGGAATATAAATAAACATGTAAGAAAAACTAGTACAGGGACTTCCTTGGTGGTCCAGTGGCTAAGACTCTGGGCTCCCAATGCAGGGGGCCCAGGTTCAACCCTTGGTGGGAGAAGGAGATCCCGCATGCCACAGCTAAGAACCAGCACAGCCAAATAAATAAATAAGCAATTTTTTTTTGAACCTGTTTAAAAAAAGAATGCCCATCTCAGGTACCTCATACATATGAAATAAAGCATCTGACTTGATGGGCACATATACTCCTTTAGTCTCCCACAGAGCACAGGGAAACTTCAAGATACTTTGGACAAGTGTTTCCTAAACATGCCTGATGTTGCAACTCATTTGCAGCAATTATAAAAGGCCAGGTCAGGCTCTCCCCTTAGAAATTATGATTCAGCCTGTCTCAGTAGGCCCCCGTGGGAGGGATTTTTCTGTGAGGGTGAGAACACCAGGGTATTGGCTACTAGGATCCGCTAGTTCTCCTGGGGGTGTTCGGATCAGGGATGGAAAGGTGTGGAGAGGAGAGATGATGGAGCCGGGCAGGGGTGACTGGAAATGAACAGAGAAGGAAGCTGATGTAAAAATGAACGCTGCCCTCTTGGACTCGCCACAGTAACACCTAACCTAGTCTCTCCCATTTATCCTGACCCCAGAGCCAAGAGGTCAGCTGGATGGATGATGGGTCCTCCCCCCGCAGAGACAGCCAACACCAGAGCCTCTTCATCTTCCTTTTTCAGGCCATTCGCATCACTCTCCTTCAAGCCAAGAAATCAAACAGCTTGTGTGTCACAGGTACTCAGATAATGGTCAAGCTGAAAGAAATCAACGGAAGGCAACGTGGGGTAATTTGCAAAGGGTTGTATCCTGACCTGGGTAGCTCGGTGGAGTTGGTGAGGTTTTAGAGATGGGAGGGCCTGGCTGCAAACATTAGAACACTTACTTTCACAGCCACCGGGACAAGGTGATCTGGCTCCTGTTCATGGGCGGTCCCTGAAGCCTGAGACAAGGAAGCATTGGATCCAACCAGGTCCGGTTTAGGGAAGAGCAGCCTTTCTACAAATGACTGGTCGGCAAGACTCTCTTGAGGCCTCCCGGCCTTCTCCAGGCGTCCAGAGAGCTCGCCCAGCCCCCCAGCTGCCCCAGTTTCCGAGAACTGCAGTATGGAGGCCGTGGCCAGTCTCTGGATGCTGTCGTTCTCCAGGAAGGCAGGATTGGCACGCGCTTTGTACACTTGGGCCACGCAGCCGGAACCCACTGGCTCTTGCTTCTCAAAGCAGAGGACCCTCCCCCAGTCCTCCCCAAAGGCCTGGCGCAGGATGTGTTCGGTGTGAGTCCAAGGATGGGGCGACACCTGGACGTGCAGCCTGGAGAACTGGGCGCAGAACGCCTCTGAGAAGAGATCCCGCCGGGTGCTGGCCCACTGGCCCAGTTTGATGTAGGTGGGGCCCGAAGTCTCGGTGGCTTTCAGAAGCAGGTGGAGCCAGAGACTGGAGACACTGGGAGCCAGGTAGGTGAGGGGATAGAGTAGGAGGAGAGGGAAGAATTTTACCAAGAGAGCCCCTGCTCTGAGCCAGATGCGCACGTGCAGGAGGAGCCAGCCCAGCCGCCCCTCCGGAGGGACTCTTTCCAGCGGCCCATTTTCAGCCAGGTCACTCCAACTGGTGGTCTGCCGACGTACGCTCTCCGAAGCCCCCTCGCCAATGTCCTCACAGGTGGAGACGAGTTTGGGCAAAGTGCCAAGCAGAAGCCAACAGAGTCTAGCCTTGCGACAGCCCCCAGAGGGTCTCAGAAGGCCGACTTCCTTTCTGAGCGCAAAACCTCTCAGGTGCGCCAAGCAGACCCTGAGAGAGAAGCGCCAGGGGGTCACCATCCTCTCCCAGAGGTCACGGCCTCCGTTGCCTGCCTCCACTTAAGGAGGGCCCATCTATGTTCCTTCTTTCCGCAAGGAGGACATGAGTCCGGGCCTCCGCTGAGTATTCCGTTTAAGAGCGGGGCGGCAGCGAGATGAAGGGGGCGCGCAGACCTGGCCGCCCGTGTGCAGTCCCCAGGACAGGGACGTGACCTGCGCGAGGTGGCCGCGCGGGCGGAGACGGAGCCGGGCGACCGCAGGGTCACCGCGCACGCCCGCCGGCGCCAGAGTGCACCCGCCGAGGGCCAGGACGCAGCAGGTCTGCGCGGAGAGGGGCGCGAGGGGGACAGATCGGAGGGCCGCGGTGCGGGGAGCCTGGTGGGGGTGAGGAAGAACCAGATAAGGCGAGGGGTGGAGAGCTGGGGCCGGGGGCGGGGGCAGCGCTAACGGCGGAGGACCAGGGCAGCGAGCGCGCGGTGGGGAGGAGTCGGGTGGGGGCTCCAGAGAGCCGAGGTCCCAAGGGCACTGGAGGTCTGGGCGCCAGGGGCGCGGAAGGGGAGCGGAGGGTCGCGGAGCGGAGTACCGGAGATCGGGACCCGGGGGGGCCGGGGGTCCGAAGACCCGGGATCTGGACCCGGGGGGGCCGGGGAGCAGGGATCCCGACGCCCAGGCCGCGCAACGCGCGTCTTCCGGGACCGCCCGCCTGCCCGCCGGCTCGGGAACCGCCCCTTTAAAGCGAACGCGACCCAGACTCCGGCGGAGATTTACCCGGCTCACGGGTCCTGCTGCTGCTGCTGCTGCTGCTGCTGCTAAGTCACTTCAGTCGTGTCCGACCCTGTGCGACCCCGTAGACGGCAGCCCACCAGGCTCCCCCGTCCCTGGGATTCTCCAGGCAAGAATACTGGAGTGGGTTGCCATTTCCCTCTCCAGTGCATGAAAGTGAAAAGTGAAAGTGAAGTCGCTCAGTCGTGCCCGACTCTTAGCGACCCCATGGACTGCAGCCTACCAGGCTCCTCCGTCCATGGGACTTTCCTGGCAAGAGTACTGGAGTGGGTTGCCATTGCCTTCTCCGCCTCGGGTCCTGGGGTCCCACAAATAGAATTAACGCCACACACGCCCTCCACACCTGGTCTCTCCACTGTGTGTCTGTCTCTCCAATGACATTGTAGCTTTCCTTACAAAGAGCGTGGAAACGCGGAACGCCAGGTAAATTGACAGCCGGTTCCTGAACACAGGTTTGGTTTTCAATAGAGCGGGACCGGGAGGGTGGTGGGAGGAGGGGGTGGGGGGTGTTGTCCTTGGACGGCGGGATTCCCAGGCTGCCCTGATTTGAGGAACGTATTTAGACCCGGGGCTGTGGCTCCATAAAGAGTGATCATTCATTCAGCCAAGTCTATATTTCTTAAACTCAATCTAATATTTATCGAAGCTCAATAATATCTACCGTTCGAGGTCCTGGGAACGTCTAAACACACATCCTGACCTGGCAGGCTTATCACTTTTGAGGAAGATCCCACCGTGAAAGAAGGGAACAATGGGGACGTGGCCGAGCTGGGCCCTGCGGGGCTCCTGGACACGAAGGTCTCTTTGTCCCTCATTTCTTGTAGGCAAGACTCCAGCCTCCATGACCTTCTTTTAGTCCCAAAGGTCAGAACAGTTGCTAATCAAGGGAGGAGCAGCCAGGAAACCACCTGAGGCAAGATCAAAGGGTCATCAAGAATTAGGAGACCTAACCATCCAAGCCCCTACACACCCTAACCTTGTCAGCAACCTCACCTTTTTGAAACTTTGCAGAAGAAGAATGCAAGACTGTTACCATCTTGATCCTTCTCAGGTAGGCTTGCTGGACTGTAAACCCCTCCCTCTTTACCAGCGAGGGGGGCACAGTTCTTGAGGCGCTAGCCTACTGTGTTCCCCCTTTGTCTGGCAAACTAATAAAACCGCTCTTTCCTTCTCCTCCATAACTCTGTCTCCATATTTCTGTTTGGCACTGGTGCACAGAGCCAAGATTTGGGCGACGAGGAGAATCCCCCAGGATGGCAGCTACTTGGGAGAAGACGGGAGGGTGATACGAGTGGGAGGGTGTTCAGCCGCAGAAAGAATTAAGCCCCCAAATAGGAAGGTGTTTGGTGTGAGGTTCTGGGGGAGTTTGTTTAACTATGAAGAACCAGAGAAGGCCAGATAGCTCTAGAAAGCAAAGAGGAGCAGAGCAGAGCTTGGAAATCAGCCAGGACAGGAAGGAAAAGCCAGTGGGCTTCTACTCTGCTGTTTGGGACTTGGAGGCTGACTGCCCTGGGGTACCACAGTCACCTCTACATTCACGACCCTTTATCTCCACGTGGGTGACAGCCTTCCAGAGAAGTCTGCCAGGGACTCACAAGTGGAATGACTGTGGAGACATGGCCCATGCCTGCTGCTGGAAGTGTGCCTGCCACTCACAGCCTAAGGATTGCAGGAAAACTTGGGGACTCCTGCACTGCCAGCTAACAATCCAACTCCCACTTCCCAAGATGTGCAGACCCTTTTGAAGTTCCCAAGACAGAAGTCATCCTTAACTCCGCTGGTTTTAAGTATGGCCAGCCATTAACTATACTCTCCATTTTGTACCCTCAGAGTACAAAATGAAACAGGGAAAAGGCTAACAAGAGTTTTGCCAAGAGAATCCACTGGTCATAGCAAACACCTTCCAACAACACGAGAGACGACACTACACGTGGACATCGCCAGATGGTCAATGCCGAAATCAGATTGATTATATTCTTTGCAGCTGAAGATGGAGAAGCTCTATACAGTTAGCAGAAACAAGACTGGGAGTTGACTGTGGCTCAGATCATGAACTCCTTATTGCAAAATTCAGACTTAAATTGAAGAAAGTAGGGGAAATCACTAGACCATTCAGGTATAACCTAAATCAAATCCCTTAGGATTGATTATACACTGGAAGTGACAAATAGATTCAAGGGATTAGATCTGATAGACAGTGCCTGAAAGAAACTATGGATGGAGGTTCATAACATTGTACAGGAGGTGGTGATAAAAACCATCCCCAAGAAAAAGAAATGCAGAAAGGCAAAATGATTATCTGAGAATGTTGGGGGCTGGCGTGAGGCACTCCGCCCATGGCAAAGGTCATGAGGAAGGAGGCTCGACATACGCAAAGGCGGGATGGAGCCTCAGGAGTCCCTCTGGAAATCCTCGAACATCTACCCCCATAACCAGAGCCTGCCTACTTTACTACTTTGTGCTCTCACCTATACCTCTGACTTTATGGGGGGCTGTCCCCCACCACCTCTTTCGGAGAAGGAGTTAACTTAGAGCTCCAGTTAATAATAATTCCTGGGCGTGATAGGAGTGTTTCAACCTACAAACTCCTCTGAAGGTTCTCTAGCCTGCCTGACACGCTTGTCCGGCCACATGTGATTGCTCACAGCCTCCCAACCGTGAGAGGCACGAGATACTTTAAACCTTCTAAAAACAGGTTCCTTAGAAAAGTTAGAAAACCATTAGTATAAGTATAGTGGGCTGATTAGAAATTGTATTGGTGAAGGGTTTTTCATTTGTTGAGCCAATGTTTGTTGCTAAGACTCCACATCCCCTGCCCTTACACACATTAATGAATATGTAGAAGAAATAAGTATTAACCTTTGATATAAATCACATTATACCTTAGGCTAAGTAAATTCTTTCTTTAACTAAAACCCACTACACCCTCACCCTATAGGAACGTAACTTTATTTGGGTGGCGTCTGTTTTAAGAATAATCACCCTTGGAGAAAAAAGTGTTCTGGTTGACTGACCACTGTCACAAGGAGAGGGTCATAAATTGTCAGCAGGCCCCCCTGGCCAGAAGATGATGTAACACCCCTAAGACCTCTGTATACATTTGTATGAAGCACCTGACTTTAATAAAAGTCAGGACTGCTGTCCCCACGTGACTTTTGTATAACATCTCAGTGTATAAAAACAGACTCTGGAAAATAAAGAATTGGGATCAGTTCCTCGAAATACTGGTCTCCCCATGTCTCTCTCTCAAATTCTGGCTGAGTCTCCATCTGGAGCGCGGAACCCACCAAGCTTACTAATTTTGCCTGGACTTCTAAGATCCAACCGGGGAGGCCTCAGTGTCTCCTCTCCTTCGGGAGAACGGAAGGATGCCTGCGGCCTACGTAAGTGGTGCACGCTTCTTGTCTTGAAGTTTTATTGGTTTCCCACGTAAACCAAGCTACTCAGCCTCTTTTCTCCACTGAATTTTCCTGCTGAGCTATCCTCATTCTATTAGTCTTTATATCTTTGATGAATATTTAAATAGTCGCCAACACTGTCTCCCCTTCGAATACCCTGGATCATCCGGGGCTGGACCCCGGCATGAAAAGATCTTACAAATAGGTGAGAAAAGAAGAGAAGCAAAAGGCAAAGGGGAAAAGGAAAGATATATCCATCTGAATGCAGAGTTCCAAAGAATAGTAAGGAGAGGTAAGAAAGCCTTCCTCAGCGATCAAGGCAAAGAAATAGAGGAAAACAATAGAATGGGAAAGACTAGAGATCTCTTCAAGAAAATTAGAGGTACCAAAGGAACATTTCATGCAAAGATGGGCACAATAAAGGACAGAAAAAGTATGGACCTAACAGAAGCAGAAGATATTAAAAAGAGGTGGCAAAAATACACAGAAGAACTATACAAAAGATTTTAATGACCCAGATAACCACGATGGTGTGATCACTCACCTAGAGCCAAATATCCTGGAGTGTGAAGTCAAATGGGCCTTAGGAAGCATCACTACAAATAAAGTTAATGGAGGTGATGGAATCCTAGCTGAACTATTGCAAATCCTAAAAGATGATGCTGTTAAAGTGCTGGATTCAATATGCCAGCAAATTTGGAAAACTCAGCAGTGGCCACAGGACTGGAAAAGGTCAGGTTTCATTCCAATCCCAAAGAAAGGCAATGCCAAAGAATGTTCAAAGCACCCCACAATTACACTCATTTCACATGCTAGCAAGGTCATGCTCAAAATCCTCCAAGCTAGGTAGGCTTCAACAGTATGTGACTTGAGAACTTCCAGATGTTCAGGCTGGATTTAGAAAAGGCAGAAGAACCAGAGATCAAATTTCCAACATCCACAGAAAAAGCAAGAGAATTCCAGAAAAACATCTACTTCTGTTTCATTGACTACGCTAAAGCTTTTGACTGTGTGGATCACAACAAACTGTGGAAAATTCTTAAAGAGATGGGAATACCAGACCACCTGACCTGCCTCCTGAGAAACCTGTATGCAGGTCAGGAAGCAACAGTTAGAACCAGACATGGAACAACAGACTGGTTCCAAATAGGAAAAGGAGTGCGTCAAGGCTGTATATTGTCACCCTGCTTATTTAACTTATATGCAGAGTACATCATAAGAAATGCTGGGCTGTAGGAAGCACAAGCTGGAATCAAGATTGCTGGCAGAAATATCAATAACCTCAGATATGCAGATGACACAAGCTTAAGGCAGAAAGCGAAGAGGAACTAAAGAGCCTCTTGATGAAAGTGAAAGGGGAGAGTGGAAAAGTTGGCTTAAAACTCAACATTCAGAAAACTAAGATCATGGCATCTGGTCCCATTACTCTGTGGCAAATAGGTGGGGAAACAATGGAAACAATGAGAGACTTTATTTTTAGGGGCTCCAAAATCACTGCAGATGGTGACTGCAGCCATGAAATTAAAAGACTCTTGCTCCTTGGAAGAAAAGTTATGACCAACCTAGACAGCATATTAAAAACAGAGACATTATTTTGCCAGCAAAGGTCCATCTAGTCAGAACTATGATTTTCCCATTGGTCAAGTATGGATGTGAGAGTTGGACCATAAGGAAGGCTGAGCACCAAAGAATTGATGCTTTTGAGCTGGAGAAGACTCTTGAGAGTCCCTTGGACTGCAAGGAGATCCAACCAGTCTATCCTAAAGGAAATCAGTCCCGAATATTTATTGGAAGGACTGATGCTGAAGCTGAAACTCCAATACTTTGGCCATCAGATACAAAGAACTGACTCATTGGAAAAGACCCTGATGCTGGGAAAGATAGAAGGCAGGAGGAGAAGGGGATGACAGACAACGAGATGGTTGGATGGCATCACCGACTCAATGGACATGAGTTTGAGCAAGCTCCGGGAGTTGGTGATGGACAGGGAAGCCTGGGGTGCTGTAGTCCGTGGGGTTGCAAAGAGTTGTACACGACTAAGTGACTGAACTGAATTGACCTGGGAGCTATGATCCCCAAAACAACCAATTTTTGAAGATTCCTGTTATGGCAACTGCACTGTCCTTGAGACTGTCTACCAGCAGAGGGCGTGGCGCTGCAGAGCCTTCCTGGAGATGCTTCCCTGAGCCGGGTCCAGTCCTGCTCATCCCCACAGGCCCAGGTTCTCAGTCGAGTGTCCAGTGTCACCATGGCCTAGCCAAGGCCACAGCCCTTTCTTCAGTTGACTCATCGCTTTTTACATTAAAAAATTAGTTTGGAGGAAGGATAAATAAAAAAATTTTTGATTCCCCCCCAAAATAAAAGAGGTGATCTCAGATGATCTGTCTGGGCCTCTGTTTGACTTAAGGCAAATTGGGGTGGGGACTCTGATTAAAGCTATACAAATTCTCTAGACTTCCATCCATGTGGCAATTAGCATGTTTTTTGTTTGATTATTTCTTTCTTTCTTGGCCTCTCCATGTAGCATATGGGACCTTAGTTCCCAGACCAGAGATAGAAACATGCCCCCTGCGCTGGAAGCATGGAGTCTTAACCAGTGGACCGCCAGGGAAGTCCGGCAAATGGTATCTTTAACAGTAGTTAAGAGCAAAATTCTGGAGCCAGAAAAGCCTGGTTTCAGTTCTGTGTAACCTGTATAAGGTTAGGGACAAGTCACCTCGCCTTTCGGAGCCTCTATTCCTCGCTTGTCAGATGGAGGTATAAACAGATCCTGCCTCTCAGACTTTTGAAAGCCAAAACTGTATGTGACGTGCGTAACACCAAGTGTCACTAAATGTTAGCAAGTATTGTCGTTTATATTATATAGATAAACAGAAGTTGTTCTGTTTCACAGATTCGGAGGCAACATCATGGAAGATCTGACTTGAGCCGCTTGTGGCATCCTAGAAATTCCCCTTAAGCGGAGGCTCTCTAACTTTAGCGTCCATCAGAACCCCCTGAGGGCCGGCCGCGTCCCCAGTGTCTGACCCTGTAGGTTGGCGTGGAGCCTGAGAATCTGCAGTTCTAACAAGTTCTGGTCTGCTGCCGCCTCTGGGCCTGGGAACACAGTTTGAGAACCATCGATCTTGTGGTGGTGGTGATGGAGCTGAGGTAGTAGTAGATGGAGGCGGCGGTGGTGGAGATGGTAGTACAGGTGCCGCATTTCAAGGAATTAGAGTCACCCACACAGGCGCAGTTGAGGGGTCCCTGAGGCCCACGTGGATTTCAGCTGGGAGAGCAATGTTGTACACAGTAAGACATCGTGGACAGCAAAATCAAACAGTTACATCAAATATGAGCCCTAAATCAAAAATGGCAAGGGCAGTCTTTGAAAATCACAGATGTTGATTTGCGGTCAAGCTGCTTCTCACATGGATAACTCTATGTAATGTTTCGTGATTAGTAACAGCAGGACTGTATTTAGAATGGCTAATGAATTAGGAGGCTGGGTATACAAACAGACACTGGCTGGACCATATATGACAACAGAACTCTGGTCCACAGCCTCTAGAGCAATGGGCCCAGAATACTCAGGACTTAGTCAATGACTGCTGCTGCTGCTTAGTCGCTTCAGTCGTGTCCGACTCTGTGTGACCCCATTGATGGCAGCCCACCAGGCTCCCCCGTCCCTGGGATTCTCCAGGCAAGAACACTGGAGTGGGTTGCCATTTCCTTCTCCAATGCATGAAAGTGAAAAATGAAAGTGAAAGTGAAGTTGCTCAGTCGTGTCCAACCCTCAGCGACCCCATGGACTGCAGCCCACCAGGCTCCTCCATCCATGGGATTTTCCAGGCAAGAGTACTGGAGTGGGGTGCCATTGCCTTCTCCAAGTCAATGACTGCAGCTTCTCTAATTTTTGC
This sequence comes from Bos grunniens, assembly GCF_055505025.1. Classification (NCBI taxonomy): domain Eukaryota; kingdom Metazoa; phylum Chordata; class Mammalia; order Artiodactyla; family Bovidae; genus Bos; species Bos grunniens. Next base: position 16,220,395 of record NC_141168.1, read on the forward strand.
CCCCACTACCAACTCAGAACCAATCACAGAAAGCCAAATAACCTCTCCAAATCCAGGCACACGAGATGCCCCAGCCTCCAGCCTCCCAAAGCTAACAACCTTCAACTCAGGGCATCTGACGCCTTTTCTTTTCTCTCTCTCAACCTTTTCCACTAGCATTTGATTCTCCACTTGTACTGGAGGCTCTCCCAAATACAATTGATTGTAATTGACTCTCTTGCTGTTTGAAAGTTCTGAATAAATAGCCTCTACTTGTTCTCATTTGGGTGGTCTTCCTTTATTTCCATAGAAGCTTCACAGTGTAGGCAGTAAACCCCTTAAGAACCAACAGATTCCAGCTCTTGGAAATAGTCCTGCTGGTGTTAACTCTGGTATCACTAGGTGGCACCAGTCGCTTGTGAAGTGCATCCATAGCGTCTGCTGGCCTGCGGCACAGGCTGGGAAAGAATGGGAGGGGGACTAGAGGCACCTGGCTGTAGTGGTTTTTCACTTGAGCCAAATGACTGTGATTGTAGCATCTCCCACGTCACGTTGTTCCTTAGCAGATGTGATGCAGTGCAAGTTTTTATTCAAGATCCTGGAGAGGGGTTGGGGATGGTGACCTGGGTGGCTCTAGGGTTTTTAACCTCTGCTCTTTGGGGCAGGATAATTCTTTGTTGTGCATTAGGGGAGGGGCAGGAGAAGCTGTCCTAAGATGTTCAACAGCACCTCTGCCCTTGACCCACTCAATACCAGAAACACTGTCCTTTCCCAGCTGTGACAATAAAATTTGCCAGATGTCCCCTAGGGGAGCGAAGTTGTCCTCGGTAAGGCCCACTGGGCTTAGTTTCTTGAGGAGGACCGTTCTCTGCTGAGACCCTTTCAGCATCCTGCTCTCCCCCCCAACCTCCATCACACATGCTCACTTCCTTCAGAACAAATACGGCGAACAGACACCCCCGTGCCTGCTGCAGCCGCACTTCATCCCCACCTTGAGCAGGCCCTCACCAGTGTGTCTGCAGTGGGGACGGGAGCCACCTCCACCAAAAACCCCTGGGATGCCTGTAAAACTGCAGATTCCAGGGCCCCTTCCCAGTCTCCCTGTGTGAGGATGCCTTTGGGAAAGAGTAGAATCTGCTTTCCCCTCCACAAGCCTAAGGGGAGTATCAGGGAAAGAAAAAGTTTGAGACGCCACCAACTCCACCCTACCCATGGGTCCCGCTCAGTGCCCCCAGCCTGCAATGAGCTCCTCAGAGAGTTGGACTCTGGCATGAAAAAACTGGCTCTGGGCCACCCACATCCATCTACTCCCTAAGCCAGTAGAGGAGAAATATCAGAAATCATGCTGGAAAAGGACACTCAGGGAGGACACCCCTCCATGTGCTGTTTTCCATCACTTCCTCCCTCATGTCAGCCCTCTCTGCCCCCTCCCCTATCTCTTGTCTTCTCTTTAGCTGAATTGGCTCCATTATTCTCAGGAGATTTCTCCTCCTCTGCTTCCCACCTTCTGGTTTCCTGGCTGGCTCTGCAGTCCTCCTCTGATGCAAGTGCTGTCTCTTGGCTGATACCGAGTGGTCCAGTGGTCTGGGCAGATCCCCTCCCTCCTACCTGGGGGGCTGTGAGACCCCTTCCAGCTCTGCCCGCATGCCCCGCCACGCTGCCTGCAGCTCTGCTGCTCTCGGTCCTGTAACCTCATCCTCCCGTAACCTGTAACCTCATCCTCCCGTAACCTGTAACCTCATCCTCCCATAACCTGTAACCTCATCATTTGCATGCTGGGCGGATGAGAACAGCAGCTCCTGACAGCAGCTTCTGCTGGCGTCCCGACAGCAAAGGCAGGCAGGGGTTGTCTGGGGTCATACTGCTGGGCTCTGGCGCTCATTCATGGGATCCCTGGGCAAGGTACCTGGCTCTTCTCGGCAGTGGCTTCATTGGTAAATGAGGCTGCTGTTAGAACCCACCTCCTAGGTGATCTGCGGGAAGCCTCGGCGCTCCCTGGCACCCGCCCAGTCACCCAGGACAGAGCCGGAAGAGGGTGAAAACAGGCAGCTGCTTTGTGCTTTTTCTGCCCACCTGAGGGGGTGGGGGCTGGGAGAGACCTGAGGGCCATCTGGCCTCATCTCCCCAGGAACCTGAGACCCACAAACAGAAGTCGCCTTGCTCAAGGTCGCACTGCTATCTGTGGTAGTCAGAAGTCACCTGGCTTGGGGACTTGCCTGGCGGTCCAGTGGTTAAGACTTCGACTTCCAGTGCATGAGGTGTAGGTCCAATCCCTGGTCAGGTACCTAGGATCCCACATGCCTCATGTCAAAAAAAGAAAAAAGAAACATAAAACAGAAGTAATATTGTAACAAATTCAATAAAGGCTTTAAAAGATGGTCCATATAAAAAAATTTTTTTTAAGTCTCCTGACTTGCCTTTTATTTTTTAAACTGATGTATACTGGATTTACAATGTTGTGTCTCTGGCTTTGCTAGTGGTAAAGAACCCACAACCAATGCAGGAGACTTAAGAGACTTGGGTTCGATCCCTGGGTGGGGAAGATCCCCTGGAGTAGAAAATGGCAAACCACTGCAGTATTCTTGCCTGGAGAATCCCGTGGACAGAGGAGCCTGGTGGGCTACAGTCCATGGGGTTGCAAAGAGTTGGACACAGCTGAAGCAACTTAGCACACGCATAGAGTTGATTCACAATTTTGTATCTCTGGCTAGTATCTTGATTTTAATCTTATTTGACCTGAGAGATACAGGGAGTGGATCAGATTTTAGGGCCTTCCAGAAATGTGTGCCCCCAAAGTGTGGCCTCCAAGAGGCAGCACAGTGACTTATCACCATTTGGAGGTCTGAAGGCTGAGGTCAGTGCCTGGGTGGGTGTTAGCAGGGAAGATGAGCTGGCAGGCTTTAATCCCAGAGGTATGCTGCCCAGATCCTAATGTCTTGTGATGAAAGTATTTGAGGGGGATTCTTGACTCTCCCTCGTGTCAGAGGAGATCCCCTAGTTGGTCAGGAAATAGATGCAAAGCCTTGTGTCTTAAGTACGATCCAGAGTCAGTCCGACTACCCTACTGTGTACTGGAATCACAGTGCCCAGAAAGACCAGGACCTGCTTAAACATAGAAATCCGTACTCTTTGTAAAGAGTATCTCAATCACCATCCTCTCGTTCCTTTCCCTGGAGTCTCCTGGGTCTTCCAAAAGGAACAGAGAAGAGCAGAAGCACAGAGGGTACTGGGAATCACAAGTATGACCCTGGAGACTGCCTAATGGTGAGAGATGCAGGCCCTCTGTGACTTGGTTCTCTGCTTTTTGTCAAAGACACATTCATCCTTGTAAAGTTAGGAACGCCTTAATTCTTTGTGAAAAAAAAAAAAAAAACATGACCCTTCAAAGTAAGCTAGCGGCATAGGAATAAAATAGACGGTGCTTATGCAGAAATGACAGAGTATCATGATATTTGCCAATTTGGTGATTCTTTGAGATTTCCAGGGGTATTCTGACAAATGTCCGCAGTCCCTGTGTGTGTGTGTGTGTGTGTGTGTGTATGTGTGTAAGTTGCTTCTGTCATGTCTGACTGTGCAACCCCATGGACTGTAGCTCGCCAGGCTCCTTTACCCATGGGATTCTCCAAGCAAGAATACTGGAGTGGGTAGCCTTTCCCTTCTCCAGGGGATCTTCCTGACTCAGGGATGGAACCCAGGTCTCCTGCATTGCAGGCAGATTCTTTACTGTCTGAGCCACCAGGAAGTGATAAACAAATGCCACTTACTCCACAGCGCCCCCTACAGGGCCCCCACAGCTTCCAATCTCCCAGCCCTAGTACAAGAAATAGAGGACAGGAGAGCATGAAGCGGCGTGGGGGCGGGGTGCGGGCGGTGTGCCAAAAAGACAGGTCCCTCGAAGCCAGGGGGTGATATAGGAGGCCCAGGGTCCTTGGTCCAGGCTCCTCTCAACCCTTCCCCTGGGTGGCCTCCACTTCCCCAGCCTCATACTTCCCCGCCCATCCCATACCTCCTGGACAACATTTGATTCCAGACCAAGAACAAACCAAGCCTGGGTCTGAGGTTTGGGTGGGATGCTTGACTTGGTTTTATTTCCTCAGAGGGAGGCAGCCAGGGGTTGTGGTGGGCCGGGCAGGAGCTCGCATCCAGCTGTCTCCAGGCTGGGGAGAAAGGGCCACGGATGCAATGAGAGCCCAGAACAGCAGGCAGGAGATGGCTTCCTGGGGAGGCAAGGAGTAGGATGGCTGTGGAAGATGGAGGAAGCCCGGCTGCCAGCCCAGATGGCTCCACGGGCTCAGGTCGAGGGATAAGGAGAATCCTCACCAAGGGTGTGTCAAAGTGGGGCTGTGTACTTTGTCTGCCCCAAAGACAGCCTCCTTCCTTGCTCGACCTCATCCAAATGTCACGACGGCCCAGAACACAGATAAAGGATTCCCTTCTCCATGCCAGCTCTCTAGATAAAATAATAGAAATTTAAAAACAACCAAACCTCTCATTTATCATTTACACTGTGTATGACTTGCAAGTATGCCACTGGCAGGCCACTGGCACTGAGAGAGAAGTTCATTCTGGCAAGAAGTTGGAAAGGAATGGGTCACAGTGACCCACCAGGCTTCTCTGGTGGTTCAGATGGTAAAGAATCTGCCTGCAGTGCAGGAGACCCAGGTTCGATCTCTGCATCAGGAACATCCCCTGGAGAAGGGAATGGCTACCTATTCCAATAGTCTTGCCTGGAGAATCCCATGGACAGAGAAGCCTGGTGGGCTACAGTCCATGGGGTCACAAAGAGTCGGATATGACTCAGCAACTTAAAAAACAACAAACCCCAGCAGGGTTATCTCTAGGGAGGGGTTTCAGAGATGCCTGTGGCTTCCAGAGTGGGACGAGGGTTAAATGCTTATCCAGAATCCCCCCTCCAGAGTGACTTATACTGGGGATAGCCCCTGCTCTCAGGCAACCTGGTTTGACAAAAAGGCTGGGACCTGTGTGACCTCGAATAAGTCACATCACCTCTTAGAACTTGGTTTTCCCACCCAGAAAATGGTAGGGGTGATCTCTAATTGCCTAGGAGCATGGAATGGATCAGGTGCCCTGACAGAGATGAAGTGCCTGGGACTGAGGAGATGATGCTCAGGAAGTGTTTAGCATCTCAAAGGAAGTTAAACAGACATTCAGCAATTTGGGGGAGACTAGAGGTTCAAAGGCTGCTTCTCAGGTTCTCGCCCCGTCTGATTCAGACTAGCCTCCCTCCCCAGGTCCCACGGTTCTCCTTCACTTGGCTTATACTGAGGGGATGTCAGCTCTGGGCTGATGGCCATGCTCAGGCTGAAGGCCCTGGACCAATAAAGGGTAGGGGGAGGCAGAAATTCAACTCAGGAGAGAAGAAACACGGCCTGCTGCCCTCCTCCCTCCTTGACCCCTGAGTGCCACTATACTCCTGCAAAGAAATGAGAGATTAGGGAAAGAATAACAAACAGGCATCCGGTCCCATCACTTCATGGCAAACAGAAGGGGAAAAAGAGGAAGCAGTGACAGATTTTATTTTCTTGGGCTCCAAAATCACTGCGGATGGTGACCGAAGCCATGAAATCAAAACTGCTCCTTGGGAGGAAAGCTATGACAAACCTAGACAGCGTATTAAAAAGCAGAGACATCACTTTGCTAACAAAGGCCCGATAGTCAAAACTATGGTTTTACAAATGTGAGAGTTGGACCATAAAGAAAGCTGCTGCTGCTGCTAAGTCACTTCAGGCGTGTCTGACTCTGTGTGACCCCATAGACGGCAGCCCACCAGGCTCCCCCGTCCCTGGGATTCTCCAGGCAAGAACACTGGAGTGGGTTGCCATTTCCTTCTCCAATGCACGAAAGTGAAAAGTGAAAGGGAAGTCGCTCAGTCGTGTCCGACTCTTAGCGACCCCATGGACTGCAGCCCATCAGGCTCCTCCGTCCATGGGATTTTCCAGGCACTAAAGCATTGAACTGTGGTGTTGGAGAAGACTCTTGAGAGTCCCTGGGCCTGCAATGAGATCCAGCCAGTCAATCCTAAAGGAAATGAACCCTGAATATTCATTGGAAGGACTGATGTTGAAGCTCCAATACACTGGCCACTTGATGCAAAGAGCCGACTCACTGGGAAAGACCCTGCTGCTGGGAAATATTGAGGACAGCAGGAGGCAACAGAGGATGAGATGGTTGGATGGCATCACCAACTCAATGGACGTGAGTTTGAGCAAACTCCAGGAGATAGTGGAGGACACAGAAGCCTGGCGTGCTGCAGTCCATGACGTCGCCACTTAGCCACAGAACCACCACCAACAACATACAGGAGCTGAGGGAGAGTGCCCCCCATGGGCCAGGCCTGGTACTACATCCTTTACTTGAAGATATGCTTTAATTCCCACAATACCCTGCGGTGGGTACACCTGCTATTTCCAGCGCACAGTTGAAGAGGCTCCCAGTTAGAGAGGCCAAGCAATCTGCTCCAGAGCCAAATTTGGCCGTCTGTCCCAGACCCCGTACTCTTCATCAGGATGCTGAAGGAAGAGGAGGGCAGGGATAAGAGATGGTCTGCTGTAACTTGTGGCTGCTCTAGGTGGAGAAAGCAGGATTCAAGTTCAGGAAAAATGAACTCCGTCCCCCCTCCTCCCATCAGCACCTTTCCAGACTGAAGCCAGGCACTACCTCCAGCTCCAAGCCTGTTTTCCAATGTGGGGAAAATCTGAGGACAGTCAGGGAGACCAGGGAGAAGAGAGGACTGCTGAGAGGGTCTTCCAAGTTCTAAGGCACACCTCCCTGCCAATCTCTTGGAGGGCTACCCTGCCCCCTGGAGCTGGAGAGCCAGGACTGGGGAGGGACCAGGGGGAACATCAAACTGGGGAAAGCTCCAGGGAGCCAGCTGGGACAGGAGCACATAGGGAAGGAGGGCTCTGGTGTCAGGGTCAACCATGGGATGGCCCAGGGATGCAGCAGCCAGCCCTAAGGAGCAGTGCGGTTAGGGGCTGTGACAGGCAGGCAGGGACAGAAACTTGCAACACATAGGCCCCAACATTGCCCATCAGAGTCTGACCTGATGAGCTAAGGCAGGGAAAATTTTCTAAAACAAGTCAGTGTGCAGAATTCAACGACAAAGGAGCAGACCAAGGAGTGGTGGCCTGCCATCAGGGGACACCATAAGGGGCTCCCTGGCCTCCTCTCTGACTGCCCACTTGAAATGTGACTGGCGGTTTGAAAGCCACAACCCTGAAGGTGACTGACCTGTTCTGTGCAGTGGTTTGAGGGACCCCCCTGGGGGACCTCTCAGGTCAATTATTCTCCATTTGCTCTTTTCTCCACTTTGCCAGTTTGCCTCATGATATCCCAGGACTGGGGAGTCAAGAAGCCAAGTCTCTGATCTTTTTTTGTGAAGTGAAAACTTACTGAATGATGCTTTAGCAAACAAAACAATAAATGCTTACACTTAAAAAAAAAAAAATACTGCTTACACCTTGCAAATTTGCATTCGGAAAGTTAACCATGTTTAGGACTTCCCTGGTAGTCCAGTGGTTAAGACTCCACACCTTCCACTGCAAAGGGCCTGGGTTCGATCCCGGTCAAGGAAGTTTCACATCCCATACAGGCATGTTTAACGTGTTCAGTTGAAATGGGTATGGTATGGTGGAGTTTGGGGAGATTTAAGGAAGTCTACAAAAGCTTCAAAGATCTTGTAGAATGAGCAAACCTCTCAGCAAAGGAGGAGACAGCTTTTCCATCTTTGTAACTGTGATATCTGAATAAGCCCCTCAGACCTCAGGTCCTCTGTCTGTAGGAACTGCCTGGGCGGTATCTAACGTTCCCCACTTTCTACAATCCTTTTTCTTTCCCCTCTCTCCTGCACACCTCTTCTCTGAATTCATTCTCTTTCCCTTCTCTTGCCTTGCTTAGGCTTTAGTTCCGCCTTTTAGGAATCCGAGGACTGAAGACAAGAATGACTTTCCTGGGAGATAGAGATGGGCGTGGAGCCTTCCCCCACACCCACAAGTCACACTGCCAGCTCCATCTTCCTTTCAGCAGGGAACTCCTGCTCATCAACTTTCCGCGGTCCCGGCACGGCCCACAGCATTTTCACGTGGACTTCTTCTTTGGCAGTTCTAAATCAAAATCAAAAGATCAAGCTTTGTCCCCTGATCTTTTGTCCTCTGCGAGCGGTGGCAGCAGGCGCCATAAAGTCACTTTTCCTCTAGGAAGCTTTTCCTGACCCCCACCCCCCCACCCACCACGGGCGCCCGGTTCGGAGTCTCGTGCCCCGCGCTCAGGGGCCCTGGGCTTTCTCGGTCAGCGTCTCGGTGCGGACCGACTTGGAGCTGCAGAGCCAAGGGTGGTGGCTGACTCTGCCTCGGACGTCCCACCCCAAGTCCTGCGCCTGAACCCCAGTCGACGCTCCCACTAACGCGTTACAACGACTGGAGTGAACTGAGGGCAGGGAGTGTCGTGGCCACTCCGCAGCATCTGTCTCAAGGGCTCAGAGCCCGGCTGAGCGCTGAGCGCGAATAAACCCTCCGGCCGGGTGGAGACGCAGCCGGCCACTCGGTGGTCTCCAGCAAAGAAAGGGTTAAGCCGCCATCTCCTCCCCCCACACCCCCACCCCCCAAAAAAAGGGCGAGGGGAAGAGTCCGGCAGAAGGTCCTGTTTACCGGAGCCGCTCTAGGGTCCGCGCTGCCCTGGGAGAGGCGTTGCCGTGGCAACGGGCCGGGCGCCCGCCAGCTGCGGGTGAGCTCACTGAGCGCCGGCGGGCGGGGGGCGGCCCGGCTCAGAGCCGCCGCCGCCAGAGGAAGGGGCCGCCCTCCACTCGCCCACGGCGGCCAGGCGGCGGGCACGCGAGCGCGGGGAGCGGGGAGAGGCCCGGCCGACAAGAGCGCGGGGGACTGCGGGCCATGGCGCCCCGGGCCCCCGCCGCGCGCCGCCCCCGCCCGCCCGAGCGCCCCCGAGCTGCGCCTCGGAGCCCGCGGAGCCGCGGCCAGCCAGGAGGTAGGGCCGGGCCGGGGGACACTGGAGGGGACGCGGGGGGACCAAGGAGGGGACGCGCGGGGAGAGGGTTTTGTGGGGGGGAGAAAGACGACGGCCAGAGCTGCCTCGACCCGGAGCCGTGAAGTGAGTGGCTCTCTGCAAACCAAAGACGGGGTTTCCCGCGTGCGGACGTGGGGATAGAGGCGCTGCAGCTCGATCTGCGGGACTAGAGCAAAGTGTTGTCCGGACGTCCTTTCGGGAGCTCCCGAGGCCGTGGTCCCGCGCCCGGGAAACCAGCAGAAACCGGGCAGAGCCCCCGCCCTCCGCCGAGCTGAGTCCCAGGGGCGTGAGTGTGTGTGTGTGTTTAGCAAGAACCGGGAAAAGCTGAGCAGCCAGACCTCCCCCCGCCCCCCACTGTGGTCAGTCTTTTTGTAGTGTTAAGAAAGCAGAAAGGTGAAGATGATTGCATGATCTTATTTCTCCCGCTTTCCGCCTCAGGATGGGGTTGGCAGCAGATGGAATCCAGGGGGGGAGTCTCAACACAGGATAGAAAGATATTTAGGAGGGTCACAGGGAACTGGATTCAAACCACAGCAGAGAGCTAGACCTCAGCCGAGGAATCCTGTCCTGGAGGGCATCGGGTGGGGAATCTGGACGTTGCCCTCCAGGGGCAGAGATTGGGGCAGGGGTAGGGCATTGACTTTGTTTTTCACCAGCTGCTTCCCAATGGCTCAGTGGTAAGGAATCCTCCTGCCAATGCAGGAGACTCTGGTTCGATCCCTGGGTGGGGAAGATCCCCTGGAGAAGGAAATGGCAACCTACTGCAGTATTCTTGCCGGGGAAATGCCATGGACAGAGGAGCCTGGCGAGCCACGGTCCATGCCCTCAACAGAGTCAGACAGGCCCGAGCGACTAAAACAGCAAGTTGGGGAAGGAGCCAGGGGACTTTTAGCTGGTGTTGAGATACACTTTAGGACTATGACTTCTCTAAGGTTCTGGATGTTCCAGCGTAATAATGGCCCCAGAGTTGTAGTAGGCGCTACAGTAATTTTGTTTTTAAACTTACATCTGCGGTGGTTACTACATAAGAGAAAAGAACAATATCCTTTCTGCTTGCCAGTCATCAAGTATCAAACACACCAGAGGAGTGAAGCAGAAGCATCTTTGGGGTGGGCTGCCTACAATGAGCAGAATTCTACAAGAAGTCAAGGGCAAAGAGTAACTGTTCTTAGGAAAGGCAGTGAAAAGGCTGACCTTCTTTCAGTCCTTTTATTCTGGAAGATTCGAACCCTGCTTCCCTGGTGGCTCAGATGGTAAAGAATCTACCTGCAATATGGGTGACCTGGATTTATTCCCTGGGTCGGGAAGATCCCCTAAAAAAGGGAATGGCTACCCATTCCAGTATTCTTGCCTGGGGAATCCCATGGACAGAGAAGCCTGGTGGGCAATAGTCCACGGGGTCACAAAGAGTCAGACACGACTGAGAGACTAACACTTTGCCTTCTTTTCCTTTTTCCTGTATTGTGTATTCATTCACTTAGCAACTCTAAGCGCTAGGCTAAGGGCATAAGGTATCTGCCTTCCTTCCAGGCGCTTACCATCCTAGCTGGGTAGTCAGACAGAAAACTAAATCCAGTTGGCATCTGGCCTCACCGTGAGTGCCGTGTCCTTGGGGAACCCAGAGCAGGGACGCCCACAGAATAGGTAAGGCCAGGCTGAGCCCTGAAAACTCTTCACCAACAAAGCAAAAGCAGAGAAGGTTGTTTCAGGCTGAGGGAACAGCCTGTGCAGTGTCACCGAGGAGGGAGAGGAACAGGCAAGTGTGGGGAGAATTCATGGTTGTAATTCCCAGAGGGAAGAAGGATCTCCCTGAAGCAGGAGCCAGGAGATCACTCTGTATTCTAGAAAGTTCACTCTGCTTACTGGGTGGAGGCTCAGAGAGGAGGAGACGGAGGCCTTGCAGCACCCAAGCTGCAGTTACTGACCCGCAGGGTGACGGCAGTGGTGACGTGGATGGAAAGAGCCAAGAGATAAAGAGGTGGGACCTGGTGGCAGACTTGAGGACAGGGTCAGATGACTTAGATGAGAACTAAATGCAGAGACGCTCAGGAGAAAACAGAGCAAAGCAAAAGGAATGGAGATTTTGAATGGCCTGTATTTAGCAGATTACAACACTTGGACAATAAATTTGGCTCGGAATTCTCTGGCAGCTTAGAGACAAACAAAAATACTCTGGATTGCACAGTTTGGGATTTTGGACAAGAGAAAGCATACAAATTCATTTTCAGGACAAATTTTTTCCTGGAATTGAACTCAACTGGGAATTTGTCATGTGGAAGTTTGTGTAAAGACTAAAGAGTAACAGAGGAAAAAAAAAAAAACCTTCACTGTCAGTGTTACAAAAGATGGGAAGATAAATCTCCACATGACCATTTTCCTATACCATCTTCCTGTTATGACTTGAGGACATACTGGATTTCTGTGGGGTGCCGAATGCAGCTAGCTCAGGCCTGTGGGCAGTGGCAACATAGGGCAGTGCGGGCCCAGGGAATCCTATGGAGGAGCCATGGGCACTCCAATGGAGGAAGAGATGATACCTACTCTGATGAATGTAGCGAGCACAGCATCCCAGTGTCCAGCCACGAAGGGGGAAGCAGGAAAATCCTGGTATAGCCCATAGGCAGGTGGGCTGAGACTGGTCTGGAAAAGGAACCTGGTAAGGCAGAGTGTTGTGAAGATTGGCTTCGGAAATCCTGACCAAAGAGAAACAGTGAAAGGAGCATTTGAGGATCCCGTTTAGCTGGGTAAGTCCGGTTCTCCCAGTTGTCCAGGCCTTTGTGCCCTCCGACCTAATGTTAAGGCTTCTCCTAGGGGTGGGGGAAAGGATGGGGCTCAAGACACCAGAGCTCTACTCTGCTGAGGTCAGGGAGGGCAGGAAAACTGTTCACTGCAACGTAAGGAATGTTGCAGAGGAACAGGGGGTGTGAGCTGGGTGGTTCTGCACTCCGCCGCTCATCTGGCCAGGCCCTTCCTGTCGGTTTCTGCAGAAGGGTGAAGCTGCAGAATCTATGTCAGTGCATTCTTAACGTGCCCTCCAAAGTTTAAAGCACTGCTTGCCCACTGTAGAAGTCTTAAGTTGAGTAGGTAATTTAACGACGCGGTAATGATAATCTACCCCATCTGCCCTCCCATCACAATTCTTAGCATTTTAAACTCAGGGTACACCTTAGAATACACGTTTAAGTGCTGAGGGGAGGTGTTTATTTTAAACAACTGATGCCCAGGCCCCGCTCCAGACCAAGTCAATCAAAATTTCTAAGAACAGGCCCTGGGTATCAGTATTTTTAAAAGGTCCCAGGTGATTTTAAGGTACTTCCACAGTTGAGCGAGGTTGCTTTTAGCCATCACCTAGAGGGCTCGTCACCAGAGGGGACTGAAATCGCAGATTCCAAAAACAAAGACCTTGTAGAATTTAAAATTTGGAAGCCTGTTGCTTACAATGAAATCAGCTGGCTAGTCAGCCTTCACCATCAAGATCTAAAGCCACCTTGAACAGATACAGATAAGAGGCTAGTATGTATATGTGTATAAAGTAGTTTTTAACAGTAAGTCTAAAAGCATAATCACAGGCCTTCTACAGTTAGGTCTGCTTGGTCTAATACTATCGGATGCAGTGCTTCACCTTAGCCAAAACTGAAAATCTTTGGTACCTTTCTCTCTCTGCCTGGGACCCATATAGTTCTGTCTGTCTTGATTTCTGAGCCTCTAAGCTGTGGATTCTTTATATTTCCCTCCTGATATTCAAGTATATATGTTCTCCGACCTCTGTCTTCTAGATTGGAAAGAAGCTGGGAGAAGTAGCTTGCCATTTAACATGCATAAAGTCTCAGTCAAAAAGAAAAAATCTCTAAGAGCTGAATTTCAGTAGCTATCATAGGATAATAGGAGTAGTATTTTGAGGCTCAATGGCTTTCCCCAAAACCCTCAAATATAGCTTGCAAGCAGTTGCTGCTTTGGCTGTGGGCAAAGGTAACTCAGCCTCCCCCATGCTCTCTGGAACCTGCCCCCTTTATTTTGCTTCCTGAGGGTCCATGGAATGTCTGACAGTTACTCGAGAGTGACAGAGACCCCTTCTTGGGCCTGTGTCATACCCAGTCTCCCGTGTCCCAGGCGTGGTCCCTTCTTCCTCCACCAGAACCAGACAGCTGCCACAGGCACCTGGGCTCTTTGAAACCCCTGCACTGGCCTCCCAGCTGAGGAACTCAGACACAACTGTCCCTTTAATGATGGGAGGCGAGTCAGTGCTGGAACTGGAGTGACTGAGTGACTCAGTCCTTTGACTCAGTTCTCTACATTTAGCCCCAAAAGAAGGGAAGCCAGAATCAGACCATCCTGACCCTTGTGTTAAAATCATTGTCCGATATGGGCAAAAATTAATCCCAGCTCAGTTTGCCTAGAAGTTAAGCCCTTTGCCAACGGGAGGCCAGAATTGGCTTCCCTTTGACACATTCATCCTTGGCCTGTGGTCAGCTGAAAGAGGGATGAGTCTGAGACCCCGTTTTCCAACTGGCTGAACTACTAACAGTCAAGTTATGGTTCCCTCCCAACACTCCCCCCTCCCCGAGCCTTAGAGAAGGAAGGGGTGAGTCAGCCTTGCAGCAAGCTTAGGGAAGAGGATCTGTATTGTATTGGGGAACCCGAGGATCCATGCTTCGCTTCAGCAGGAGAGGAGGGCAGGATGGTAAGAGCTTGCGTATCTTATCAGGAGGGCTGTCAGACCAGTTCAAGCAGAGTAGCAAACACATTTCCTTTTTTGTTTTCTATAAAAGTGTACTTTAAAACTTTCAGATTGAGGATTTCCCTGGGGGTCCAGTGGTTGGGACTCTGTGCTTCCAATGCAGGGACACGGGTTGGATCCCTGGTCAGGGAACTGGGATCCCACCTGCTGAATGGTGTGGCCAAAAAAATTTTTTTTTAAAAAGTAAAACTTTAAGATTACTTTTATATACACATGTATGTATTTATATGTAAACTATAAAAACTATCCTTATTATAAAACATTTAAGTGCTAGTCACTCAGGTGTGTCCAACTCTTTGGGACACCATGGACTAAAGCCTTCGAGGGTCTTCTGTCCATGGGATTTCCCAGGCAAGAATATTGAAGTGGGTTGCCATTTCCTTCTCCAGGGGATCTTCCCCACCCAGGGATCGAGCGCAGGTCTCCTGCATTGCAGGTGGATCATTTACCAGCTGAGCCATCAGGGAAGCCCCAAGCAATACATAAAAAGGACAGCTGCTGTCCATGGGGTTGCAAAAAGTTGGACACGACTTAGCAACTGAACAACAAAAAAAGAACACAGTGAAAATTTTCCCCATACTTACTCCCTCCTCAGAGGTGGTCACTGTTCAGTATGTATATTAAATCCCCCTAGACTTCTTTTCTTTACATGTAATATATTAGTTTGTTTGTTAGAAAAGTGGAATAACTTAACAGTATTATGTGAGAATAATTCCATGTGGGACATAACATAGTCCTTTCCTTTCTAACAGCTACCTAGTCTTCTTTTGCATGAATTGACTTTATTTCTTTAACACACTGTCTACTGATGAGTAATTAGTTGCTTCTGATTTTAGCCACTGTAAATACTCTCCAGCACTTGTTCCAACATTTCTGTATATAAATTCCCAGAGGTGAAATTGCTAAATTAAAAGATTTCAAAGCCAAATGTATATTGAATATATCCATGCCCAGTGATGGATATTTTAATGAAATGAGATTTTTTTTTTTTTAATTTATTTATTTTTTAAGTGAAAGTTGCTCAGTCATGTCTGACTTTTTGCGACCCCATGGACTATTCAGTCCATGGAATTTTCCAGGGCAGAATACAGGAGTGGGTAGCCTTTCCCTTGTCCAGAGGATCTTCCCAACCCAAGGATAGAACCCAGGTCTCCCACATTGCAGGTGGATTCTTTACCAGCTGAGCCACCAGGGAAGCCCAATTTATTTTTTAATTGAATGATAATTGCTTTACAGAATTGTGTTGTTTTCTATTAAACATCCACATGAATCAGCCATAGGTATACATGTATCCCCTCCGTCTTGAACCTCCTTCCCATCTCACCTCTCTAGGTTGATACAGAGCCCTGTTTGAGTTTCCTGAGACGTACAGCAAATTCCCGTTGGCTATCTGTTTTACATATGATAATGTATGTCTCCATGTTACTCTCTCCATACATCTCACCCTCTCCTCCCCTCTCCCTGTGTCCATAGGTCTGTTCTCTGTGTCTGTTTCTCCATTGCTGCCCTGCAGATAAATTCTTCAGCACCATCTTTCTAGATTCCATATATGTGTGTTAGTATATGATATTTATTTTTCTCTTTATGACTTACATCACTCTGTATAATAGGCTCTAGGTTCATCCGCCTCATTAGAAATGACTCAAATGCATTCCTTTTTATGGCTGAGTAATATTCCATTGTCAGAGAAAGCAATGGCACCCCACTCCAGTACTATTGCCTGGAAAATCCCATGGATGGAGGAGCCTGGAAGGCTGCAGTCCATGGGGTCGCTGAGGATTGGACACGACTGAGCGACTTCCCTTTCACTTTTCACTTTCATGCATTGGAGAAGGAAATGGCACCCCACTCCAGTGTTCTTGCCTGGAGAATCCCAGGGACGGGGGAGCCTGGTGGGCTGCCATCTGTGGGGTTGCACAGAGTCGGACACGACTGAAGCGATTTAGCAGCAGCAGCAGCAATATTCCATTGTGTATATGTATAAAATGAGATTTTGATACTCAGTTTTTCAAAAATTGTAAAATAGTATTACCTCTCTTACCCTTGTTCCCCACTGAATTTACTATGAATTTCTATTTAAGTTAGAAATTGTGTGGTACATTCATAGAGGCAATCTATTATTTTGAGTTTTGTTAAAATTTTCAAGGCAACATTGAAACTAGAGTTTCTAAGAATTTTTCTATGGCTTATAGCTCATCATCCAACAAATTGTCCCAATATTGTCTCTTCTGTCAGTCTGTGTTCCAAAAATCTTGATCTCATATAACCACGAGTTCACATAATGGTGTAGGCTGAAACCTGGAATGGGCAGAGTGGGTCACACGTAAGAGCCAGCCCAGGGAAATAATGCAAGGAGCCTTCCTCTTTCTCTGCCACGTTGCTGTTGTTCAGTCACAAAGTCATGTCTGACTCTTTGTGACCCCATGGACGGCAGCACCCCAGGCTCCCTTGTCCTTCACTGTCTCCTGGAATTTGCTCAAATTCATGTCCACTGAGTCAGTGATGCCCTCCAACCACCTCATCCTCTGCCACCCCCTTCTCCTCCTGTCTTCAGTCTTTCCCAGCATCAGGGTCTTTACCAGTGGGGTCGGTCTTCACATCAGGTGGCCAAAGTATTGGAGCTTCAGCATCAGTCCTTCCAATGAATATTCAGGGTTGATTTCCTTTAGGATTGACTGGTTTGATCTCCTTGTTGTCCAGGGGACTCTCAAGAGTTTTCTCCAGCACCACAGTTTGAAAGCATCAGTTCTTTGGTGCTCAGCCTTCTTTATGGCCCACCTTTCACATCCATACATGACTCCTGGAAAAAAAAACATAGCTTTGACTATATGGACCTTTGTTGGCAAAGTGATGTCTCTGCTTTTTAATCCTGTGTGTCTGTGTCACAAGGGTTGGACTTGATTTAGCCCTAAGTTCTCTGCAAATCAACTTTGTACAACAGATAGAGTAACTATATATACAAAGTGGGACACTTGGAAAGTAAAAAAGGAGCACTAAAGATAAATTGTTTGTTTTATTTAAACACACTTCTCTTCATTTTTTTCTTAAAGTACTCGTGAAAGTATTTACTTGAAAGGGACAATATCAAATTTTAAATATAAAAATAATTCTTATAGTAGAATTGGTAATATCTAAGGATATGATCTACCACATTGTCTGGGTTGGTATATATTGTTTTCTACTTGTCTATTGCTATTTTGCCATTAACAAACAAAAAAATAAATTATTAATTGCTATACAGCCAGCCAGTCTGTGCTGGGAGCGTCCCTGCAAACTGCTAGCTGGCAAAGAGCTGGACATGCCCATCCATTCTTCCTGCAGCTCTAAGTGTACCAACCCAGGGACATGATTTCGTGTCACCCCTCTGCCCCCCAGCTTTTCTTAACTCCCCCCTAGAGTAAAGACCTGAGTGCAGGGAAGGAGGAGGGGTCCTGGGGCTCACCCAGTGCTGCGTGTCAACTCCTTCCCACTAACCGAGTCAGAGAAGATGGGTACCACTGTCCCTACTTCCCACAGCTCACTGTGGAAGAAAATACAGCTGCCTTTTCCCAGCAGATTGGAACCATTAAAGCAGAACCTTCTATAATTTTATGTGTGCTTCTCACGTCCCTGGGAAATACAGACTCAACCTCCCAGATGACCGAGCAGAGGTATTTGTGGGAAATTGTGCCACAAATCAGGATTCAAACTGGCCTTGCATGGTCAGGAGACAAGTTAGCTGGGGGAGAAACCACAGAGCACTGATTCGGTCACTGGGCAGGAGTGTTGGGGCAGCCTGAGACGTAGAACCTGCATCCCTGCAGCTGGAGTGGGACCAGTTTCTCAGGCACTGACTTGGTCAGGGCAGCAGCTAGGAAGACACGGACCACCAAAGCAGCATGCTGGGGCGCTGGGCTTCTCCCATGGCAATGTCTCTAGCTCGCTGCAGGTCCAGAGGGATTTCCCCTCTCGCTGCTCTGAGCTGGAGGTGGGAGTCGTTCAGATGTGAAATGAAGTGTGTGGTCAGCCAACCCCACATACAAATCCCTGGCTGCCTGACATCCCTTTCCATCTGGTCCTTTTCATCGTCTGTGTCTGTGACAATCAATAAACACACACAGCTCCCAGGACATCAAACAGGGACCAGTGCTCTGTTTACCCACCAGCTGAACTGATGCATCTAACAGGATAGAAAAACATCAGAGAGGAGGGGCTTCTTGATGCTTCCCCAAGTGATGAGACTTGGCCATTCCGGCACTGCAGAGGCAGAGTCCAGAGAGGTTCCTGTTCCAGGCTCTCTTCTCACCTGCACTCAGGGAATCCAAGATCCTTGACCTGGGACAGAGGGAAGAGTGACAGGGAAAAGAGTCAGAGTGCTTCTAGACACGTACACAGCCCGGGTTCAGGCCGCCTGTTGACTGGAGAACAAGAGAGGAAGAAGGCTGCTTTCAGGATGGGGAGACAGAACACCTGCCCAAGCCCCCAGGGCAGGACCACAAGCTCCTCCTCACGTCCCTGAGATCTGGCCTCCATCCCCGACTGTCTGCAGAGACTTCATCCCGTTACTGATGGTGCAGCCACTGTACAGCTAGTTCACTGTTCTCGGTTTCTGAGCTTCCTAACATGACTTCCTAACGTGACTTGCCTGACCCAGGTCACGGTCGATATAACATTGCTATAGTGACATGTCTGCACCGCTTGTCAAAAGGCTGAAATGCTTCTCTGAATAGTCACTCCTGATGTCCCACTGTTTTGGGACTCCCACAACCAGATCCAGCCATGAAAGGGTCAACAGTAAGGCTGGGGCCCACGCCCCTCCTTTGTGAAGCATTTTGAATAATGCTTCCTCCCCTGAGACACCACACCAACTGGGTTATGCTAATTGTCTCTGGAGACGATCTCCTTCACTGATTCCTTTTCTTCTCATTCAACAAGCATTCACGCCGCACCCACAATACACCAAGATCTGGTCCAAATAGACATTGTGGAGGAATAAAAAGAAGCCCAAGGCAGATGTTCTGCCATCAGACCTCTCTGTCCAGATGGAAGACCAAGATGAAGAAACATGGTAAAGAGCTCAGTCAAGAGAAAGTCACCCCCACACCTCAGTTCCTCACTCTCTTCTTTGGCTTCACTTTCCCTCCGGGGAGAGCTTGTCCGCGTTCACTGGTTCTTTGGCTGCATCCCCAGTTCTTCTCCACCCCCACAGGGTTGTTCTCTCACCAGACTCTTAGATCTCTACCTCTGGCTGCTTGATCTATATGTTCCTCTTGAATATATCAGTTCATATCTTCCATCACGCACATGCTTGCTCAGTCACTCAGTTGTGTCTGACTCTGTGTGACCCTGTGGACTGCAGCCTTCTAGGCTGCCCTGTCCATGGGATTCTCCAGGCAAGAATACTGGAGTGGGTTGCCATTTCCTACTCCAGGGGATCTTCCCCACCCAGGGACTGAACCCATATCTCCTGCATTGGCAGGCAGATTCTTGACCACTGAGCCACCTGGGAAGCCCCTTCTATCATGTATCCTGTTTATATTCTGTGGGAAGCACACCATACCTCCGCTTTCTGATTGCAGAACGTCTCCAAGTCTCATGTGCCAGTCCTTCCATCCTCCTCTCCGTGTTTCCACATGTCCCAGAGCAGCCGTCCAACCGTCAGTCTCATGTCCAGGGCAGGACATACTGTCCCCTTTCTTCATGCTCTTGCCTTACCTGAAAGACTCTCCCAACTAGTCCAAAGGGCCACCAGATTCTACGTCTTCTCTGAAGCAGTCGGTGACCCCTCTGACTCTCATTGCCTGCCCACTTCTAAATTCCTCCAGTGATATTTCTTTCATAACACTTACCACTGTGGTTTGAATTTAGTCCCTAAACCCCTCTCATATTGTGGCTTTTGTTAAACATGTTGTCAGGCATCCCCTAGACTTTTAAACTAATCTTCTGGTGTTGAAGGGTTGTAATCTTTCATTGCCATTGGTTGATTGGGTTTGCGTCTTTTATCCCTAGCTCTAGGGCAGGGACCGTTCCTACATGTGTGTATTTCCCAGCAGCACCTCATGTGCTGAGCTCCTTGATTGATCTTGTGGATTAATTTCAAACCCATCCATGCTGGCTCAGATTAGTTAAATAAAAATTGCCCATATCTCAAAACTTAACTAAATAAAACAGAGCACATTCCCAGGCATTACACAACTTGAGTACAAAACACCAAGCATAGATAGTAAACAAACAGCAATGGAGCCTCAGCTTCCAAGGAGCCAGAAAACAGGGAGGGAGGGGAGCGGAGTCCGGGCGAGCAGACCATGCTAATGGGGTGGGTTCCTCCTAACTTTCACTTGTGGCTTCGAGGCTGAGCCCTGGCTTTAATGAATAGGGAATGGGGTCAGCTCCTTTTCCAATTTCAAAACCAGTTTTTGCAGATTACACTGTAACAGTAATGGTATGTTTGAGAGGTTTTACAGCTTTACCACACTTGCAAACAATTGAGGCTGGGTCTGGTCTGCAGGTGACTTAGATGATATAGAAACTGCCTGCAATGCAGGAGACCCGGGTTCAGTTCCTAGGTTGTGGAAGATCCCCTGGAGAAGGGAATGGCTCCCCACTCTAGTATTCTTGCCTGGAGAATTCCATGGACAGAGGAACCTGGCGAACTACAGTCCATGGGGTCGTAGAGAGTCGGACCCAACTGAGTGACTAACACTTTCTGCAGCCCTGCAGATAAGTTGAGGAGGTTGTATTAGTATTGTCATTATTAATATCAATATCGTAACAAAGTCCTGTATTTTTACTTGTATTATTTGGCAGGATTAAGTTCCGTTCATAACAACAGAAGCTGGGTTGAGCTTCTCACAGGACACGCACCGTGCCCACTGTTTTCCAGGTGCCATCTTGGGTAAGCCTTTCAAACCAGGAGCTGTTCCTGTCACCACTTTACAGAAGAGAGAACCAAGGCTGAGCAAAATAACTGGCCCGAGGTCCCATGACTCTCAAGCAGCAGAGCTGGAGTTCGAATCTGGGGCTGTGTGCTTCCAAACCCTTTGCTTTTAATCCCCACAGTACGCCATCTTTCAAGCTCCTTTCCAGAACTGGGAGTTGGGTGGGAGCAGTCCCAGCCCCGGGCTCCCTCTCTGAGCTCGGGGAGCCATGGTGCCGGCCCCAGCAAAGGGGATGGGAGATGACGTCTCCCTCCAAGATTGCTGCCTTTTGTCCAAATGTGCTGGCCGGGAGCCAGGCTGGAAACTCTCTGCTCATGGAAAGAAAGAGAACAGAAGCCAGCAAAAAGAGGGTGGGAAAGGGTCTGAGCGGGGAGGAAGGGAAGAGGAGGGCCGGAAGGCGAGAGGGAGAGGAGGTGGGAAGTGAGGCGTTTGGGGCAGCACAGCTGGAGCCGGGGAGGGCTGCCGGAAGGAAATAAAGCATGGCCTTCTGTGCATCCCCTCCAAGTGGCTACTTCTGGTGTGGTGTGAGTGGCCAGGTACCCAGGGGCCACAACACAGGACAGATCCCACCAGGGGCCCTCCTCCCCACCTCAGTACTACTGTTGATCAATGCATGAGTGATAGTCGCTCGGTCATGTCCGACTCTTTGCGACCCCATGGACTACATCCTGCCAGCCTCCTCTGTCCATGGAATTCTCCAGGCAAGAATACTGGAGTGGGTTGCCACACCCTCCAGGAGATCTTCCCGACCCAGGGATCAAAGCCAGGTCTCCCGCTGGTGATTTCTGTACTGTCTGAGCCACCAGGGAAGCCCCAGTATCAGTGAGGCCAGGTTAAAATGAACATGAGGAAACCCTTCAGAGGGAAAAATAAATCCCAAAATGGCAGCCCAAGGGCTGCCTCTGGAAATGGACAGGCTGGTCAGGCGGTGCCCTGGGGCCAGGGTGTGCTGGGAGAGGAGGAGGGGGTGAATAAAACCCAATCAAAACAATTCCCTGAGTAGCTAGTCTGTATCCAGGAGGGGAAGGCCTGTAACCTGCCCCCAGAGCTCTTGACTTGGTGTTAGGCACCTGGACTTGAATCTGACAACCTGGATTCATTTGGCATCCACGTGGCCTTGGGGAAAGTTCATCTCTCCAGGCCTTGCTTACCACATCTGTGAAGGCAAGGCAACTGTCAAGTGGGTGTGAGGAGTTGGTGAAGCAATCTGTGTGGAATCTTGCCTAGAAAACAGTGTTCGATAAGTGGTGACTATTCATTCACTGTTGCAGTTTAATCTGAGGTGTCACACATAACTACCTGAAATCCTAAATCAAACGTATAAATAACAATTGAGGCCAACCGTGAAAGACATACCACACGGTTATGCACGTTTATTAGGGTTACCAAGTATAGATAAGTTAAAAAAAATATCCAGAGAAATTCAGAGGACAGGGGGAAGAACTTCAGTTTGGGGTTTGGCCAGGGCTAACCCCAGAAAGAAGAAAAGAAGGATATGTAATTAGTAGACCCAGATTCCCCTGGAATAACTTCTTATAGAAATGTGTGTGTGTGAGCTAAAATCGCTTAGTCATGTCCGACTCTTTGTGACCCCATGGACTATAGTCCACCAGGCTCTTCAACCATGGCATTCTCCAGGCAAGAATACCACAGTGGATTGCCATGCCCTCCTCCAGGGGATCTTCCTGACCCAGGACTGAACCCATGTCTCTTAAGTCTCCTGCGTTGGCAGGCTGGTTCTTTACCAGTAGCACCACCTGGGATTTTGGGCTTCCCTTATAGCTCAGTCGGTAAAGAATCTGCCTGCAGTGCAGGATTCAGTTCCTGGGTTAGGAAGATCCCCTGGAGAAGGAAATGGCACCCCACTCCAGGTTCGATTCCTGGGTTGGGAAGATCCCCTAGAGAAGGAACCCACTGTAGTATACTTGCCTGGAGAATCCCATGGATAGGAACCTGGCAGGCTACAGTCCACGGAGTCGCAAGAGTAGGACACGACTTAGCGACTAAACCGCCACCACCACCTGGGAAGCCCCCTTATAGAAACATGCGTCTATACATTTTTCTGGGGAAGAGGAAGGAGCATGGAGGAGGTGATTGAGTCCCACATGGGGTGACAGGCGCCTTGAGTCCTGTTCTTGCCTCTGCCATCCCCCAGACAGGTGACTGAGGCTAGATGAGCCACAAAATCCTGGCCCACATTGTGGTCATTTCTAGCCCTTCTTACCTGCTCCCATCCTCTGTTCATTAAGGAGCTTCTCCATGCCAGGGGCTTTTCTAGCTGCATTACGTATCTTTATCCCCTCTTTCCTCTTTGAATTTCCACACTAGACTGAGCACTGTAAGAAGCACTGTCATTTGCAGGCTGGGTTCCCAGTGACTGATGGGGGTCACGAGGGAGAGCTGCTGAGGCCGGGAGGAGGATGTGGAAGGCTGGGTCAGCCAGTGCAGGCGTCATTCCCAACAGGGTCCTGGGAGAGGGGCTCAGCATTTCCTGAAGGGAAATGACTCCCATAAATAGACAGAGGGATGGGAAAAGGACTCTTCCGTCCCTTTCCTACTGTCAACTCAGCTCTTCTCCTGGTGTGCAGACAATGCAACCTCTCTAAATGTTTTTCATTCAGATGTGTCCCTGCCAGTGTGTGGGAGCGATGTGAGCTCTGCTTTCTTGTATACTGTAGATCCAAAATAAGAACCGAAGAAGGCACACATTCCTTTTTTTGTTCATTTACCCACAGTGACCTCCCATTGGCCCACTCCAATGTAAGGCCAGAGTATTTTCTGTGAGGTTTTATTAAGAAGAAGAAAACTGTGGGCCTTCTGATACCATGTCCTATTTAAAACTTCATCCTAGAGTCCAGCAGATCCTCTTGTATCAGTGCTTATAATATGTTGTTCAGGTCCTTAGAAAGATTAGTTCTCATGACATGGCCTTACTAAGGCTTTGATTCCATTATATTAATTATATTGTTATTGTTTTTAATTCTTTTTTAAGTTATTTTACCCATCTGATTTTAAAAAGATGAACTAAGGCTTCAAATGTTCCCAATACTTTCAGTGATGCGTGCCCCCAGGAAGAGGAAGAAACTTCTTGACTCTCCATTGTGTAACAGGAATGATAAGATCACAGGCAACTTATGTGCCAAGCTGGAGGCAAAGCTAATGGGGGTTTGGTTTCCTTAGTAGCTGCAGTTGGCTCAGCTTCAGCCATATGGGTGCAGATTCATGTTTAAAACTCACATGCACACTAGCTTTCTTTTTTCATTTTGGGAAAGTACTTGAACGTAGATTGAACATGACACTGTGTTACTGGGGATTCTTTTGGTTGCTTAAGCAAACAAGGGTATAAAGATACCTTGTGGAACCTGTGGGCAGGAATGCAGCTTGGCCCCAAGAGCAGATTGGACTGGGAGTGCAGAGCCCTCTTTCTGCGGGTATCATGCTTCTCCTCAACAGCCCAGCTCCCTCTGCTCCTTGGTCAGCAGGGTGAAAATGGCTGCCTCACAGCGCCATGTTTCCGTGTTCTGGCCACACACATTGACCCAACTCCCTGGCAGCAGAACCTGATTGGCCCGACTTTCAGTTAGGCCTCCTCTAGAGCCAATCAGCTGTGGCTGGGGGTGGGATCATCATTCAAACGTGGCTGCCCAGGTCCCTGTGGCCTCCGTGGAGGAGGGAAGTGGCGGTTTGCAGGAAAGGGGCTACTTTGTGAGGTAGGCAAGCACCAGTGAGTGCTTGTGAGATCTACTATCCAGTTATATTTCTGTAACCCTAATGTGTTCATTTGTCTTAACCATTGTACTCATAAGAATCCTGGTTCCTCAGATTCACATGCTACTTTGCTAGAGCTAGTGCTTGTGAAGGAGGTAATGATGTACTAGAGTGAGGGCTTTGGGGCTACACACCTCTCTTAAAATCCCATGGATACTATTAAGCTTCCTAAGAAGGCAATGGCAACCCACTCCAGTACTCTTGCCTTGAAAATCCCATGGATGGAAGAGCCTGGTGGGCCACAGTCCATGGGGTCGCTAAAGTCGCCAAGAGTCGGACACGACTGAGCGACTTCACTTTCACTTTTCACTTTCATGCATTGGAGAAGGAAATGGCAACCCACTCCAGTGTTCTTGCCTGGAGAATCCCAGGGACGGGGGAGCCTGGTGGGCTGCCGTCTTATGGGATCGCACAGAGTCGGACACGACTGAAGCGACTTAGCAGCAGCAATATGTACCTGGTACATGCTTGCCAGATGCTTAGTGTCTCTGTCTCTCTCCACCCCCTACCCACTCTTCTTCCCTTCCCCACTCCTCTTCTCTCCCTCCCTCCCTTCCTTCCTCCTGTCTCTCTTTTTAAAATAACAGTCTTATTGAAGAATAATTCACATACCATAAAAATTAATCCATTTAAAGTGTATAATTTAATGATTTTTAGTATATTCACCGGTTGTGCAACCATCACCCATCAGTCTTAGAACATTTTTGTCATTTGGACAAAGAAACCCAATACCCCTTAGCCACCATTCCCTACCCCAGCTCCATCTACCTCAGTCCTAAGCAACCACTAATTCGCTTTCTGTCTCTGTAGATACCTCTGGTCTAGATATCTTATATAAATGGACTTATACAATATGTGGCCTTTTGTGATTGGCTTCTATTCCTTTAGCTTAGTGTCTCCTTATCCATGTTGTAGCATATGTCAGTACTTCATTCCTTTGATGGCTGAATATTATTTCATTGTATGGGTGTACCACATTTTGTTTATTCATCAGTTGATGGCACTTGGACTGTATCCAAGTGCATAGACTTTATGGCTATCAAAAATAATGTGCTCTGAATATTAATTTACAAGGACATATGTGGATGTGTTTTTTCATTTATGTGTGTGTGTGTTTGTGTATGTGCGCATGCACGCACTCAGTCAAAGTCCAACTCTTTGCGACCCCATTGGCTGTAGCCTGCTGTGCTCCTCTGTCCATGGAATTCTCCAGGTAGGAATACTGGAGTGAGTTGCTATTTCCTTCTCCAGGGGATCTTCCCAATCCAGGGATCAAACCTGCGTCTCCAGCATTGGCAGGATAACTCTTTACCAATAGTGCCACCTGGGAAGCCCTCATTTCTCTTGGGAGATGCATTATTTCTATGATTATGTTGGTTAAGTACTTAATGCAGTGCCTGACAGATCACAGGACAAAACAGCATTCATTTCCTGACCCTGACCTTCCCAAAGGTTATGAATGAAAGCTATTTCCTGCTTGCCGCCCTTGAAAGAAGAGGGGTCAGGCCTTCAGGTTACTGTCCCCAAGGGTACTGGCACCACTGAGTAGCAGATTCTTGCATCAGACTTGTGAGAGATGTTGATGGGTGGTTCTGGTTGAAGGTACTAAGAGAGCAGATAACAAGGTTTGCAGAGAAACATAAAATTTGGAGTGGAAAGATACAAATCATAAGATTCTCTGTTATGCTAC
Source organism: Bos grunniens (assembly GCF_055505025.1). Taxonomy (NCBI): domain Eukaryota; kingdom Metazoa; phylum Chordata; class Mammalia; order Artiodactyla; family Bovidae; genus Bos; species Bos grunniens. The sequence continues at coordinate 16,246,526 of NC_141168.1, forward strand.
TTAAACACTGTGATCCTAGGCCAGTCGCTGAAGCTTAATCTTCTCTTCAAAATAAGCCTAACAAGAATTACACCTGAAAATTGGGAGGAGGGCTTATATATGTTATAATGTGCATATGATGTGAAAATCAGGTACTGTATGAATGTATGATAAACTCTAGGGCAGGGGGAAAGTCAGAATTTTGAAACTGCATTCCAATCATAGCAGGTTCAGAGGGCATTTGGAGATTTTGAGGGGTTAAGGCAGGCAGTGGTCAGATCCTTCAGGGGCTGCGGTCAACCCCTCAGGGCTGCAGCCCCTCTGTGGAACTAGCTCTTGCCTGCAGCTGCATTTCTGGCTCTGAGAAAGACCCGGGTCATCCTTAGTTTACCAGGACCGTAGGCACATCGGATCTGCATTGTGATCTTATTGAACACCTTTGGGCTGGTCAGTTATTCCCCCGTTTATGAGAAAGTCCATCTTTGCACTAGTGATTTAAGATACCCCGTTGATCATGTATTAAGTCCTATGAGTACTTGGAGGACTTCCCTGTAGCTCAGATGGTAAAGAATCTGCTTCTGTTGCAGGAGACCAGGGTTCCATCCCTGGGTTGGGAAGATCCTCTGGAGAAGAGAATGGCAATCCACTCCAGTATTCTTGCCTGGAGAATTCCATGGACAGAGAAGCCTGGCAGGCTACATGGGGTCGCAAAGAGTCGGACATGACTGAGTGACTCACACGCACACACGAGTACTTAGGTCTATGTCTAGACTGTCTGTTCTGCCAGTCTATTTATCTATTCTTATGGCAGTACCATCCTGTTTTAATTGTGGAGGCTTTATAGTATGTGTGAATATCTGGTAGGGCCAGTCACCTCTGCTCCTCAGTTTTTTTATTTTTCTATGTTTTCCTAGCTCTTCTTGAATATTTGGTAATCTGGTTTTAAAGAGTTCAGTGTCCTCCTGAGAGGTCCTGGTGGAGGGTCAGGAGTGAGTTGTGGTTGAGTTGTCTTTTGGACCAGGGTGTGCCAACTTACTTCAGTAAACTGGTTTTGTAAAATTCTTTTTTGTTTTAGATTCATAAGCACTGAAGGCTTCTGGTGGCTGGATAGCACTCATATTCCCTGAAGCTCCAAAAGAGCAATTCAGAACACTTGAATTGAAGGAGAATATTAAAACTTGGTGAATTTAGATAAAAGAGTATGTGAGTTTTCTGTACTGTTCGTGCAGCTGTTCTGTAAACTTGAAATGCTTTAAAAAAAAAAAATTAATGTTGTCCTGCTTCTGGTAACATTTGGTAAACGTTTTCAGAAACCTGTACAAGTTGTGTTCAGATTCTGCCTTAGTTCCCATCTCGATTGACTCCTGCCGGGAAATCTAGCAAATGAGTTAGGTGTCATTCCTTAAAGAATCAGTGCTGCTTTTCATTTAGTGGCTTGTCCTTCCTTAAACATTTAGCCATTTGAAGATTATGCAAGCATCTGTGCTTTTCACCCATACACCCCAAAGGAAATTCAGCCCACGCTCTAAGCCCAGACACACAAAGGGACCTGCTGTCACCTGTTTTGTTTATGGTATCATGTTTTGTATTAGAGACGTTTGTTTGCATCTTTTTTCTATCAGCTTTTTTTGAGATTTAATTGGCATTTAACATTGTGTACTAGGGCCTTCCCTAGTAGCTCACATGGTAAAGCATCCGCCTGCAATGCCGGAGACCTGGGTCAGGAAGATCCCCTGGAGAAGGAAATGGCAACCCGCTCCCATATCCTTGCCTGGAGAATTCCATGGATAGAGGAGCCTGGTGGGCTGCAGTCCATGAAGTCGCAAAGAGTTGGACATGACTGAGCAACTAACACACACATTGTTTAAGTTTAAAGTATATACTCGATGATTCAATGTATGTGTATGTTGTGAAATGATTGCCATATTCGATTAGTTAACACATCCATGACGTCACACAGGTAACTTTTTTTGTGTTGTGAAAACATTTAAGATCTACTCCTCTCTTAGTAACTTCCAAGTATATAATACAGTATTGTCATGTGAATGATATGACATTCACAGGATGAGGATGAAAGCTCTCAGAGGGCAAGAAAAATGATTTATTTCACATTTCCCCTAGTTTCACTTAGTTCCCTGTGGAAAGTAAACACTAATAATTGGAAGAATGAATTACATGAGCAATTTCCCTAATAGCCATAGGTCCCCATATAATCTCTTTGAACCCACTGAAAGAATGGGTTCTGTACTAGGAAGTGGTTATTGGAGACCAGGATCCAAGTCTTGGTGGTCACTAAGGGAAAGGAGGTAATGAGAATAAACTACCACTTATCCTTCTGTTCAGGAGATACTGTGGCAAAGCCAAACAAGTAATGAAGTGATGGGCTCAGCTGAGACCCATGCCCTGCAGTTGTGGTTGTGGCTGAAAAGCAACTGTGTGGCCTGTTGGGAGCACCAGGGCAGACCAGACACCCGCAGATAACAGCAGAGTTTACATTTTTCCCCTGTTATTTACAATAGTGATAATGTTGTTTAGTCACTAATTCGAGTCTGATTTTTGCAACCCCATTGACTGTAGCCCACCAGGCTCCTCTGTCCACGGGATTTCCCAGGCAAGAATACTGGAGTGGGTTGCCATTGACTTCTCCAGGGCATCTTCCCAACCCAGGGATTGAACCCACGTCTCCTGCATTGGTAGGCAGTTTCTTTACCACTGAGCCACCAGGGAAGCCAATAATGACAATAATGCGTGTGTGAGCTCAGTTACTCTGTCTTGTCCAACTCTTTGCGACCCCATAGACTGTAGTCTGCCAGGCTCCTCTATCTGTGGAATTTTCCAGGCAAGAATGCTGGAGTGGGTTGCCATTTCCTCCTCCAGGGGATCTTTCTGACCCAGAGATCAAACCTGCAGCTCCTGAGATTCCTGCATTGCAGGTGGATTCTTTACTTCTTGAGCCATCTGAGAACCCCCATGATAATGTATGTTTATTACCAAAACATTGGAAATATATATATTTTTGAAAATGTAGATAAGTGAACAAAAAAATATTATTCAAAGTTTCTTCACTGATGATAGCTACTGTTAATCCTTTGTTATATTTCCTTCCAGTCATATTCTTACGTGTGAGATTTTAAATAGGAATTGATTTCTTCTCCCCCCACCACCCTCTTTAAAAACATGTTTTATTCATATTGTGTGCAAACTTTTGGATCTTGTTCCTTTTGGCTAACATCACAACATGAACATTTTCTCCATTTAGTAATAGTCTTTTTTTTCCTTTAGCTTCTTAATTTCCTTTTAAAAAATAACAGCTTTATTGAGATATAATTCACATATAGTTCAATTTATCCATTTAAAGTGTACACTTTAATGGTTTTTAGTGTGTTCACAGAGGTATGCAACCATTATCACAGTCAATTTTAGAATATTTTCATCAGTCCAGAAAGAAACTCCAAAGTCGTTAGCAGTCACTCCCCTTTTTTCTCACCCACCCACTTTGGGCCTAGGCAACCACTAATCTACTTTCTATTTCTATAGAATTATAGTAGTTTTAAACATAATTTAATTTGCTTCATAATACTTCATTGAATATATTACAGTTTATCATTACATTGCTTGACACTTGAGTTATTTGTAGTTTTCAGTATTTTAAATAAGATAGTCATGAACATTTCTGTGTACAGTTTTCCATATACCAGATTATATGGGAGATGCGTTCTTTAGGTAGACTCCCAAAGTACAGAAATGTAGAATCACAGAACCATGAAAAGAGAGGCCCACAAAAAAACCTTCAGTCTCCCTCCCAGCTCACTCAGAAAGTATTTACTAAATTCAGCATGATGTAAAAGGATAAAGCAATTGCTGATCTCGAAGAACTTAACAGCACCCAGAATAATGAGCTAGAATCTAACTCGCATCTGGTTTAGATAATATAATATGAGGCCACGGAGATACTGTCTAAGGAGCACCAGACTTGGGCTCAAAACAGACTCATTCCTGGTTCTGTCACTTAAGAGCTATTGTATGAACTTAAATGACAGCTTCCCTCAGCTTGATTTCCTCATCAGAAAAATGGTAGGAGCACTGGCCTTGACTTCTATAGAGGTTAGAAATAAGAAGTGGCTTCTGGCCTAGCCAAACACAGAAGGAAAAACAAGTTTAATTGTTTGGGAGCTGAAAGAAGTTAGAACCTGACTCTTCCCAGTTTGGTGACCTGTAATACCTAAAAGCTGGAGAAGGCAATGGCACCCCACTCCAGTACTCTTGCCTGGAAAATCCCATGGACGGAGGAGCCTGGTAGGCTGCATGCCATGGGGTCGCGAAGAGTCGGACACGACTGAGCAACTTCACTTTCACTTTTCCCTTTCATGTATTGGAGAAGGAAATGGCAACCCACTCCAGTGTTCTTGCCTGGAGAATCCCAGGGACGGGGGAGCCTGGTGGGCCACCGTCTATGGGGTCACACAGAGTCAGACAAGCCTGAAGCGACTTAGCAGCAATATCTAAAAGCAAAAAGAAGTGTACTTTTTTATTTAAAAGAAAACTACATACCTGAATCCAGATTTTAAACCATATTTTGGCAGTATTAGCATATTTTATAACTCTCATAACTCCTACTGTTATGGTTTATGGCAAACTCACACTAACTTTTTCTAGACAGGTGACATGAATAGTAATGAAGCCTTGATTCGGGAGGGCTGACACTACTTACATGCACAGTAGTTTAGTGTTCATAGGCAAAATGGCCACCTAATTGTACTTTTTTGCTTTTTATCCCACACAAAATGGTGAAGCCAAAGGCAACATATGGAAGTATTTCCACATTGTAAGTGAGTGAGGGGAAATGCATGATTTGCAAATATTGTCAAGTGAAAAATGTGTTTCCATCCTACTAAGGTGGCCAAATACATCTCTGTATGTAAGAATGCTCTGCAGATGTGGAAAACTCCTTCCCGGGTTTACTGAAAATGAGAACAGTAAACATCTTTTGCTATCTCTGGCCTCAAGAGCATCACAAAGTGTGGTCCAGTCTACAGGCTCAAGCCCACAAATTCCCATTGGTTTCATTTGTCACAAAACGGACAGGTGTGGGTCAAGAAAATACTGATCAAGTTGTTCAAAATAAACATTACTGTCAGTAACTGGGTATTCATACCCATAGAAAGTCTTAAATTACTCAGATCTTGCTCTCGGTCTTAAGGCCACCCCTTAGAGTGAAAACAAGCCTTGTTGTTGACGCCTGCCTGTATACGGAGGATCTGTGAAAGAGCGTCTTGGAGCATTTACACCTGGGCTCGAGGGACAGGAGCAACGTGCCGTATCCTGACAGTGCCTCCATCAGATTTCAGAGATGCTCTGAAAAACAAGAGCAAACAGACACAGTAAAGTAAAAGGCTGCCTTACAAAGGAGAGGGCAAAGGAGAGTGGATCTGTCGCTGACTGACAGTAACGGTGACTGGAAAATAAACTCCAGGGTTCAACTCTTAAGCCTGTGAATTTCCCAGGAAACTTACAAACGCAGATTCCTAGGCCCTGTTCTAGCAGTCTGATTCACTCAGTCTGGGTGGGGCCAGGACTCTTCACTTTTAGCAGCTGTCCCTGCTGATTAAAAAAATAATAATAATAGCCTCATTGAGATATAATTCACATACCATAAAGTTAACCCCTTTAAAATACACAGTTGTGTTTTTAGCATATTAACTATTGCAACCATCACCACCACTATCTAATTTTAGAACATTTTCATCACTCTCCTCCCCCCCTGAAAATCCATACCTATTAGCAGTCATTAACCAATCCCCACTCACACAGCCCCTGGCAACACTAATCTACTTTCCATCTCGATGGATTTATCTGTTCTGCACACTTCATGTAGATGCAATCATACAACATCTCTTTTGTGGCTGGCTGGCTTTTTTAAGGTTCATCCATGTTGTAGCATGTAATAGTCCTTCATTTTTTAAATGGCTGAATTATACTCCATTGGAGGAGGAAATGGCAACCCACTCCAGTATTTTTGCCTAGAGAATCCCATGGAGTCTAGTGGGCCAACTGAGCGATACTCCATTGTATGGCTCGACCACATTTTGTTTATCCAGTCATCTGTTAAGTATAAGAAGATATGGTATATGTGTTCCCTCATTCAACAAACATTCCTTGAATACTCTTACTTGATTTGGGGGAATCTTCAGGGCTCAAAGCCGAACTCCTAGAAATAGGAAGACTGGTTCACAGAAAAGCCATTACCTTGGCTTTACCTGGTGTGTGTGCTGAGGACCTGGTGTCTGGTCATGGTGTGAGGCACGGTTTAAGCATTTGGTCCAAGAATGCAGACTGTGATTTTCCCAAATAATGGTCCTTGGGTGTGGTTTTGAGGCAGCATGTAGGCTTTGGTTTCGATTATTCCTCATCTGTTTCAGAATCCCCCATCTTCTTCCAAATGTGAAAAAAAAAATTGCTTTTGTTTTTTTGTGAAAATACTCCCCCCAAAAGCTGTTATGTAAAGAACCAGAGCAGCCTGTTTTAATTTTTAAAATTATTTTTGTTTGTTTGAAGATAATGAAAATGAAGCATCAAGAGGCTCAGGAATGAGCTTCACTAAGTAGTTAGACGCAGCAAGAGTTGTATTATGTGATTGTGTGTGTGTGTTTTCCCTTCTCAACATATTTTCTGAAAGCAGACACCTTCTGGGTATGCTGATGCTCAGGGAGTTCCCTGGTGGCCCAGTGGTTAAGATTCTGGGCTTTCTGTTATGGCCTGGGATCAATCTCTGGTCAGGGAACTGAGATCCCACAAACTGCTTGGTTAAAAAAAAAAAACAAAAACACTCAGTTGAGAAAATAACTATTTTTGTTTTGCTGTAATTGTTATAGTTTCTTCTCAGTTCTGTTGCCTGCTCTTTATAAGCTGATAAAACTAAGTTATTAGAATCATTAAAGCTGAAGAGCTTGTTTTATTTGCAACAGAAATAAAAACCACTGAAAATTTAGTTTTATTAGCATGATACCATTTATGATATAAACTGTGTTTTTCACTCAGTATCTCAAGTCTATTTTATGAATCAAGTTATATATGTTTACCTATATTTTGGAACCAACATACTAGCCTTAGAACCCTAAAGGCACGGGAACATTACAGTTATATATATTTTATTCCTCACTTCACCTCCTCCGCTGCCCAAATTTATTTTTTTTCCTTTGAATATCCCTATACTGTATTTTCAGTTGAGATATGATTCACATAAAGTTCACCATTCAAAAGTACCCAATTTAGGGACTTCTCTGGTGCTGCAGTGATTAGGACTCCGCACTTCCCCTAGTATGGGGGAAGGTTTGATCCCTGATTAGGGAACTAAGGTCTTACATGCTGCCTGGCGTAGCCAAAAAATTTTAAAAGATAAAAGTGCACAGTTTAGCGATTTGTGATGTATTCACAGTGTTCTGTAGCTATCATTACTATCTCTTTCCAGATCGCTTCCATCAGCCCCAGAAGAAACCTTTACCTATTAGCAATCATCCCAATTCCCCCTTCCCTCCATGGATTTACCTATTCTGGTCTTTTCATATAAACTCATGCAATATTCCTTTTGTATCTGGCTTTTTTCACTTAGTGTGTTTTCACGGTTCAGCCATGCTGTAGCATGTAGCATGTAATGACCCTTTATTCCTTTTAACACTGAACTGAAAAACGTACTGTGTGGCTAGACCACATTCTGTTTGTTTATCCATTCATCGGTTGATTGACATTTCCAGATTTCAATTTTTATGTAAATCACTGTTTTTATAAGATTTAGGGAGGGGACTTCCCTGGTGGTCCAAGGACTAAGAGTCGAGCTCCCACTTCATGGGGTCTGGATTTGATCCCTGGTCAGGGAACTAGATCTCTCATGCCACAACTAAAGACCAAAGATCCCACACAACTAAGACCCTGTGCAGCCAAAGAAATTAAGTATTTTTTTAAAAGAAAGATTTAGAATCAGTTTTTCCTCCCTTCACCCCCACCCCATCTCTCTGTGACTTAAACATGTCCACATTTTTTTTATAGCAGTCACTGAACTAGTACTATCCAAACTTCTTTTCTTAAGTGACTTTGAGAGCAAAATTTCTTTCGACCATATATTACTGTCATCTCCCTGTTCCCAACATCAAAACCCCACCAGAGCTAAAAGGAAGAAGGTTATTACTGGTGGGTGATATCAACAATCAGTAGCATCCTATTTAATTTTAAAATGTCACAAATGGATAATTAATTAATGCCCAGAACAAAATACGAGCAGTGCTTCATTGGAAGAGGCCAGGCCTCCAGCCACAAGCAGCGGTCTTCCTGGGCTCCTGGTATTGAAGACGGTGCTGGCTCCAGCAGGTAGATTTCACCTGCCCTTGCTGCTCCTTCAGTGGCAGTGAACCAGGGAGAGCGGCAGGTGCGAGCCGGGCTCTAAAGGAGTTACCATCTGCCAGCTGGGGACTCCTCGCTTCTTTTCACACAGGGCTGCTCCTCTCCTTACCCAGGCACCCTTGGGTTCTCCTGTAAGAACTGCTCTCAGGGAAAGATCTGATAAGTCAACTGCCTCCTTCCTGTTTGTGGAAAAACACTTAACATCTCTTTGAAAATCTTGATCCTTTTTGGGGGAAATACTTGTTTTTAAATTAACGATCTCACAGTTCTCCAAACCCCCTTCAAAAAAAGTGTTTTCAGATATCAGGCTGAAATTTTAAGCCTTAGTGGGTAAACTTAAAGGGGTCACAAAATAATATAGCATTTTGATCTACTAACGTCAGTCTGGAGCAGTTAAAATTTTCTGTGGGCTTTTGAGAAATGGCAACCCACTCCAGTACTCTTGCCTGGAAAATCCCATGGACAGAGGAGCCTGGTAGGCTACAGTCCATAGAATCCAAAGAGTCAGACACGATTGAGCGACTTCACAGAAACATCTCACTATAATCACTCTTTTTCTCTTGAAAAAGTAGAGGTAATTCAGAGAAGTAATTAGGAGTAACAGGCTGAGACATTTGAAGGGAGTCCCTAACAGATTAAAAGCTTAGAAGACTCTCCCATCACCTTTTAACTTCACCTGAGCCCTCCAATCAACTTGACATTGAGCCCAAAGAGAAACAGGAATCAAGAACAGATTTTACAGTATTCACTTTAGCAAGGAGAAAAACAGGATTCAGTTATGGACTAGATTGAAAAATATAATTAGCTATAGATGTTGGCTTTAAAAAATACATCTTTTTCACTTGTAAAACAATTTAAAAACTTCTGGAAATGTTTGTATGTGCAAAACACATGAATCTTCACGTGCCCATCACCTAGCTTTAAAATTTCGTGTGACATTTTATTCTAATTAAGTTTATTGGTACTAATTAAGCTCATCTAGTGAATGGGAAGTTCTGTATTTTTGTGGCAGTTGAATGAGAAAATGTATTACTGGTCATGCATTCATAATACCTCCTGCAAATCAGCCTGTTTAGATCACAAGGCCAAATTACCTAGCAAGAAATAAAAGAAACTTGGGATTGTGTAAAAATCACCCGAGGCCTTTGATTTACCATATTTATGGTTTTGTTGTTTGTTTGTTTGTTTTGGCTGTGCTGGGAGGCTTGTGGGATCTTACTAATAGTTCCTCCAACCGGGGATCAAACGTGGGCCTCAGCAGTGAAAGCTCCAAGTCCTAACCACTGGACCACCAGGGAATTCCTTGATTCACCATATTTAAATGCAGGTTCCAGGCCGGCCCCAGACAGTTGGTTTTGGTACATTGGGTTGGTTGGAAACTTGGTCTGACAAGTTTCCCAATTTGACTAGATCAGATCCTCAGTGGACCACACTTTGGAAAACAGCTCCATCTTGCAATCCCAGACCTATAAAGTGATAGAGAAGTTTGTCTTGGTAACGTAGGTCACAGAGTACTCCCACCTAACAAATTAGGCTAGGCTTGTCACCTAATTAATGACCTTGAAACATCAGAAACAAAAGGCAAGTGTCAAAGTTTTGTTCAAGCAGCGTTTTCCGTTCTCCTATGAATTCAGAAATGGTGAGCTGATTGCTGAGTGTGCTCCAGGGTCCGTGCCCTGCTCAGTTCCAGCCCCTTAAGTCCACTTGAACTTGCTTCTCAGACAAGGGTATCAGCTGTATCTCTAGAGACTGTGGTTTTCGGACTGGAAGTTATTATTGCCTGATGGGAATCAAGTTCACTTAAGTCCCGTGTTTTTTAAGTGTGTCTCTGGATCTTTAACCTCAGAGTTCACCCATGGTTCTCTGTGCATTAGACACAGTGGGCTTTGTGCTTTTTGAAAAAGCTGTGGCTTCCTGGGAACTTCAGAGAAACCGTTCCCTTTGGGGAGAAGAGGGGTTGTAGGGCTGATGGTGACCCGAGCACAGACATGGTTCTCTCTCCCCGGGTACAGATGCCGTGCCTTACTCATCTGTGAATCCCCAGGGCTTCCAGCACAGGGCCTGGCACCTATTCCTAGTACCTCTGAGAGGGTGCCAGCCTGAAAGAAGAGGGTGGGCGGCAAGGGTTGCTAGCTCACAGGGGGCTTGGTCTGTGTGGAGGCGGAGTGCCAACACGCGGAAGGCTGTGGAGAGTGGCTGTTATCCTGAGTCCGATGGGGCCTCTGCCAGGATCAGGACAGAAGAGCAGTGTCTGTCTGCCCAGCAGAGTGGAGAGGGTCCAGAAGCTTCGCAGAGCGTCATGAGAGGGGCACTGAGTTCTTCCTGTCCCCCAAAGGCCTCTTAGGACTCTCCTTTCTAACGGGAGGGGAGCCCTGGGACCTGGCTTCTCTCAAGAACCAGGCTTGCTTTCAGCACTGACAGATCCCAAAATGCATGGTGCCACTCTGGAAAAGGGGCAGCTGGGTTCCCTGCGCACCCAGGCCCCAGCTCTGTCCTCCTCCCCAAACACATGGTTTCTCTTGCTGTTTTCTCAGCTCACCATTTCCTAACCTCCCTCTTTTTAATTTGTTGCCCATGTCCATTCTTCTTTTTCTCTTTCTCCCTCTAGACTTCCTCTCCTCATTCCTACAAGTTATATGCATGTCTTAAAGCCTGGCCCTTTCGTTTCTTGGGGGAAGGGGGTGCCTAGGCTGGGCCTTGGGGAGCCACCCTGTCACCTGGCAGGTAAACCATCCTGGGAGAGGGGCTAGGAATCTTGGAAATGTGAGATGGAGCTGGAAGCAGGATTCCTGGGAGGTTCAATTAGGGCTTCCCTGATAGCTCAGTTGGTAAAGAATCCGCCTGCAATGCAGAAGACCCTGAGTTGGAAAGATCCCCTGGAGAAGAGAAAGGCTACCCACTCCAGTATTCTTGCCTGGAGAATTCCATGGACTATATAGTCCATGAGGTCGCAAAGAGTTGGACATGACTGAGCAATTTTGACTTTCAGTGGAGAAGACGTGTGAATCTCCAGAATCTGAGTATTCTCCAAACCTCTAGTCAAGGAGTCACCTTCTCTCCATCAGGTGGGACCCCCAGTCCCTTGCGTTCATGCTTTACAGAAGAATTGCAGGGCGGATCCTGTTGGCATTTGCCAACGGGTCTCATCTTCCTAGCCACGTCCACCTAAGCCATGCTCATTTGCCCAGAGTTCTGTAGGGACTTGCTATTGAAGTAGTACATTTAATCAGTTACTTCAGTTCATTTGGATGTCAGGCCCTGAAGTTTTATAAAACTGCTGCTTCTCCACTGAGACTGCTCCTTTGGTACCCATGTGGTCCTTAGCATCTTGCAGGTTTGAGATGTTCCATGGGAAGCCTGGGTCTGCTAGGACCATCTCCTAGTTTTCATAGACCAGACAGATGACCTAGTGGCTGAGCATTTGCCACTCCTGGATTCTGAGCCTCTGAAAGAGTCTCTCCACGCAGGGCTCTAAAGCCAAAGACAGTAGGTTTATACCCAACGCCAGGGCAGCAGCAGAATAGAATAGCTCTGTGTAGGCATTGCCACTTGAGCAGGTGGTTTATTTCTTGTTTCAAATTAAGTAACAACTCTTCTCTTCTTTGGGGTCTGTTAGAACATCACTCAGAGAAGGCAGTGGCACCCCACTCCAGTACTCTTGCCTGGAAAATCCCATGGATGGAGGAGCCTGGTCGGCTGCAGTCCATGGTGTCGCGAAGAGTCGGACACGACTGAGCGACTTCACTTTCACTTTTCACTTTCATGCGTTGGAGAAGGAAATGGCAACCCACTCCAGTGTTCTTGCCTGGAGGATCCCAGGGACGGGGGAGCCTGGTGGGCTGCTGTCTATGGGGTCGCACAGAGTCGGACACGACTGAAGTGACTTAGCAGCAGCAGCAGCAGCAGCAGCGCATCACCGGTTCTTACAGAGCCTTGAAAGAGTGTCAAGTTGTGCTGGTATTTGTTTTACTTTCTAAGGTTACATGTTTTCTAAAAATTTTTGGTTACTTTTATCTAAAAGACACACACACACAGGTACATGTTTGCACACATGAGAAGCGTTGGCATGGGGGCTGAATCTGGGTGGACCTCGGATTCTGTGCCTCTGACCCCACCCCGCATCAGGAATTCTATACGGTGCAATCCTGTCACCCCCTACTCTGGGGTGGAATCCGCCAGGGATAGTTTGGGGTGTGGGCCCTGGATTTGCTGCCATGCTCACTCACTAAATGTGCCCCCTGTTCCCCCAGGCAACTCGGAGCTCCTCTTGGTGTTGACATGATGACTGTGCAGGCCAGCCAAGGGCAGCCACAGCCGGACTGAAAACCTGGGCTACAGATTGGCTGACAAGTAAGAACTTTTCTCCCCCATGACTGCAGAAGTTGGCCAAGATTCTCAGTCTCCTTCCTTTTTCCACTGCCCTTCCTTCCTCATGAACCCCACCTCCCTGAACTAAGGAAGCTTTCTGGTCTAAGTCGTCGTGATGAGCCCCCTCCCCTGTAAGCCGTCTCCATGCCCTGTGCTCAGTCAACAGCACAGGACCGCAGTGGGCAAGGGGAGGCTTGGCTGACGCCCAGGGCCCACTTCGGGCCTTGTCCCCACGTGTACCTTCCAGTCCAGGGTTTATTTTTCTTTTTTAAAAACTTCATTTTATTTATTTATTTTTAGCTTTTTAGTTTGTATTGAGGTATAACCAGTGAACAATGTTGTGATAATTTCAGGTGAACAGCAAAGGGACTCAGCCATACATACACATGTATCCATTCTCCTCCAAACTCTCCCACCCATCCAGGCTGCCACATAACATTGAGCAGAGTTCCCTGTGCTTGCACAGTAGGTCCTTGTTGGTTATATGTTTTGTTCAGGTGTTTTAATTATTGCTGAGCCCTAAAGCTTTGCAGCTGCACCTGTCCACTTAGCCTTTTTACCCATCTTATATTAGCAGGGTTGTTTTCTCCCTAGATGGAGCCCTTTCCTCCGGTACCCTGTCTCACATTCTGCGGTGGAGTTGGCAGTCACTGAGCTGTTCACAGATCACTGAGCTGTTCACAGCTGTGCACCCCAGTCCAGAGCCCCTTCAAGGGCCACAGAATCCTGGAAACAGGAACTAGAGAAGTTCTTGGATCCAGCAAACCTGCAGAAGGCACTCTGCCCCTGGTTTCATCATCCTTCCCGATGCTGCTTGAGCTTTGTAATTCCAGGGTAGTTTTCTAACAGACTAGCCTTTTTTCCTCTTCAGTTTTTAGATGGACCCTCAGTGATTGTAAAGTCACTCCAGATGTTTGGAATCTTAGACAATAACTATAACTATTACAATAACACTAGTTACCATTTATTGCTATCAAGACTTATAATGTACGCCGCACTGTGGGTACTTTTACATATATTAACGCATCCTTTCACTCTTTTAACTTATTGACTACCTGCTATGTATTGAGCATAGCGAACAAAATAAATTTGGCCTCTGCACCAATAAAATTTCAGTATTCTCATCGTAAGGTGAGAAAAATGAAACCAAGATCCAAACCCAGGTCCCTTTAACTCCAAAGTCATATATTCATCTACTGTCAATGTTATTTAATAGTACATATGATGTTAATGATTATATATTATATCATCAGTTCTCACTAAGCGTGAACTAACTTGAATTGTGTTTTTATGTGTCCTGTCTCTTTATCTTGCCTCTAGACAGTAAGAGCAAGGAGTTAAATTTCTGGCTTTTGAATTCTCAGTAGAATAACTAACTGATTCTAACTCTGATTCTGACTAAAATTTGAATTTATGCTAATGTCCTCAGTGGTGACCGAACTATTAAAAAGGTGTTTCTTTTTTGTAAGCGCTCTATTATGAATGGTAATTGATTATTTAAATAAGGAAATCTGCTTTGATAGCCATATTTAACATATGAAAATCTGTTTGCAATTTCACAAGTTTCTGATTTTATGCTAAGCAACCAAGAACAACATAATTTACACGTTAATATCTCAAGCCAGGAAGAAGTCTTTATATAAACAACCATTAGTCTCTGGACTAGAAAGCTAGATAGTAACAGGATGCGTGAAATTGCTAGTTACTCATCCCTCATGTGAACCTTAGCTGGAGTTTCCAAGAGCCTGTGTGTTTAGAAAACGTGCACCATGAGGTCGGTCCATGCATGCTTGCTCTTCTTGGCACATTTAAGGTCACTGTGCTCAGTCATGACCTTTGCTGGTGGAAGAAATGCTTTGCATTTCAAAACACCGATACTCTCATTCTCATTGTTGTTGTTCAGTCACTAAATCGTGTCTGACTCTTTGCGATGCCGTAGACTGCAACACACCAGGTTTCTCTGTCCTTCACTATCTCCCAGAGCTTTCTCAAACTCATGCTCATTGAGTCGGTGATGCCATCAGCCATCTCATCCTCTGTCACCCCCTTCTCCTCCTGCCTTCAATCTTTCCTAGCATCAGGGTCTTTTCCAATGAGTCGGCTCTTCACATCAGGTGGCCAAAGTATTGGAGCTTCTGTTTTTCTTTCTAAATAATTTTTAACGTCTTCATGGCACTAACTGATCTTCTAAAATCACATTTGGAGGCCTATATCCTCATACGTTTGTGTTGAGTGAGACCTTTTTGCAGTGACGGAAATTGTTTTCTACTCCATCCAGTATAGTAACTGTTACCCACACTTGGCTACTGAGTTCTTGATATGTGGCTGCTGCAGCTGAGGAACCAAAGCTTTGATTTAATTTGATTTTAGTTTAAATAGCCACATGTGGCTAGTGACTACCATACCAGACAATGCAGTTCTAGGCCATGCAGGAAATCTGAATCTGTTTGTTTACTCGCTTATTCACACAACAAGAATTAGTGACCACCTACTCTGCCGGGTGTTGTTAGGGGTGCTAGGGTTGAAGCCATAGACAAAACAAAATGATCCCTATCCTCCCGGAGAAACCAGTCTAGTAGGGTTCACATTCTAGAGGAGGTTCCAGTCAAATGCAGCCAATCACTGTGGCTTTACCCACTCAAGTCAGGACAGTTTATCAAGCCGAGAATTAGGGAAAACTTCATGACTTATGGCATTTGTTTTAATTTTTAAATAATCATTCCAAAGGATCTTCTTTTGGTATAATCTATCTCGTGAAGCTTCTATTTTCATTGGGAAAAAGCTAACAATAATGATAACTGCCATTTATTGTACACTCACACCGTTCTAGATACATAATATGAGCTAGCTTATTAAATGTTTACAGCCACCTTGGTAGGTATGTTTATTGTTATTCCCATTTCACAGATGAGAAACTGAAGTTTAGAGAAGTTAAACAACTTAGCCAAGGTCACACAGCTGGTCAGTGGTTGAATTAGGATTTACACCCAAGTCGATTGAACGCCACAGTCCAAAAGCTCCTTTCATTCTGTTTTGCTGTCTCCCCAGGAGAAAAGCATAAAGTGATTTTTTAAATGGTGGTTTCAATGTTTGTGGCTTGCAACTGGTATCTAACATTTATATCTTAAAGTGAAAGTGAAAGTCTCTCAGTCATATCCGACTCTTTTTGACCCCATGGACTGACTATACAGACCATGGAATTCTTCAAGCCAGAATACTGGAGTGGGTAGCCTTTCCCTTCTCTAGGGAATCTTCCCAACCCAGGGATCGAACCCAGGTCTCCCGCACCACAGGCGGATTCTTTATCAGCTGAGCCACAGGGAAGCCGGACAATTTATACCTAAGTTTTAGCAAATTGCTATGACGTGTGAAGAACAATAACTAAGAATGCCTCACTCGATGTTTGTTTTTCTTGTTTAGGGTCAAAGTGGACAGTCCAAAGACTGGGGAAGACTGTCAAAGGCAGCCATTTAGGTCCTCCATCCCTTTCCTAGAGACTGATCAGGATCCGGCCTTCCGAAGAAGCCCCCTGGAGAGCCTCTATAACCTGATGCTGGAGCCAAGAGTGGACTGTTTTCAGCAGAACATGTTCAGCTCAGATATGATCATCAATGACTCAGCTTCAGATCTCAGCGCTAAAGGAACCAGCAGGGCCGGCAAGAGGCAGCTGGGCAGTGTTCAGGACCCGTGCCCTCCCGCCCAAGGCAAGGCCCGGCACACGTCCCTCAGCATAAAGGACAAGATATCAGAATGGGAAGGGAAAAGGGAGTTGCCCACGCCTGCCCCTGGCAGGAAGGCAGATGGCCAGGAGGGTTACCTGATGTCCTGTGTGACGGAGAGGAGAAGCAGTGATGGTTCGAGGGCTCGGGTCACCGAGGCTCAGAATGGAACAAGGCTGGACGTGGAAAGTAGAGAGGATGAGCGGGATAAAGTAAAGGTCAGAGCACAGGACGCTGAGCAGAGGCCGGACCTGAGCCAGCCAGCCCGGGAGCCGGCTCCCAGCTTGGGCAGAGGCCGGGAGCCCAGGCTTGGCAAACAGCGCTTTCAGAACGATAGCCTCTCTGTGCTGAAGCAGGTCAAGAAACTCGAGCAGGCTCTGAAGGATGGATCTGCCGGGTTGGATCCCCAGTTACCAGGCACGTGTTATTCCCCACACTGCCTGCCGGACAAGGCCGAGGAGGCGCCCACCCTTCCTGAGCACCGTGGGGGTGGGGGCGGCTCAGAATTCAGAGCCCACCGCTTGGACCTCGAAACCAGGGAGCCTACCCTTGAGGCTGCCGAGGAAAGGAAAGGCTTGTGCAGGAGGCCCTGTGACCAGAGCCTGGAGAGTGTGTACAGAGGCTTGGAGGACCCCCCCACAAAACCCTTCATCAACCCCTTGCCCAAACCCCGGAGAACTTTCAAACACGATGGAGAAGGGGACAAGGATGGGAACCTAGGCACGCGCTTCCGGAAAGACAGAAGGAACCTGCCTCCTCTGCCCTCTCTACCTCCCCCGCCCCTGCCCTCCTCTCCCCCGCCCCCCTCGGTGAACAGAAGACTGTGGAGCGGGAGACCAAAAGCCAGTGCTGACCACAGGTAGGTGACCAGTGACTTTATGCCCCACGGCCACTGTCTGTTCTCAGCCCGTTTATTAAACCATCGGATCTTGTAGTTAGTCGAGACCATCCGTAGCTTAAGACGGTTCACTGATTAAACCTGAAGACGTGGTAACTGATGTACGGGTGTCTTGTGCTTGTTCCTTGTCCTGAAAAACATAATATTCACTTCAAAAGATCGCCCTGTAGATGTGAATGAGTGCTTGTAATTCGGACAGTAACCAAGGGTTAAATGAAAGCGTGTGTTAACACTGGCGATCTACTAACTGATGCTCGTTCTGCCACTACCACCCCCACCTTGTGCCTGGTGCTCCAAGTCTCTCCTCCCTCTTGCTTTCGTGTTTTTTCTTGGTTTGGACTCTAGAAACACACTGCCTGGCCTATCCTGGCCCTCTCACAGTCTGTCTAACTTGGAACAAGTTACTTAATGTCTCGAGGCCTCAGTTTTCTCATTTATACGTGTAGATGCTCACACGGTAAATATTCGGTAGTATTAAAATACCTTTAGATAATAAACCCTGTGAATGCTTAAAGGTAAAATCTGTGCTTTGGAGACAATTTCTTTTCTGTTCTGAAACCTGATCTCTAGTCTGTTTCTGTAATGTGCTAATTGGTTTGATACATACTAATCTGGAAACCCTCTACTGAGGAAAAACTCCTCCAAATAGCTGTCTGTCCCTGCTGTCACCACTGCTTCCCGCCTGGGTTTAACCTGACTCCCTGCAGTAGGGCTTTTGCTACTAATCCTAGAACTTCTGTTGGCCAAGTCCTCCTGTGACCTCCGTCTTTGCTAAATCCAATTTGTCAGTTCTCTGTGCTTTTCTTGATTGACCTCACTTAGCCTCTGCGGACGGAGAAGGCAGTGGCACCCCACTCCAGTACTCTTGCCTGGAAAATCCCATGGATGGAGGAGCCTGGTAGGCTGCAGTCCACAGGGTCGCTAAGAGTCGGACACGACTGAGCGACTTCCCTTTCACTTTTCACTTTCCTGCATTGGAGAAGGAAATGGCAACCCACTCCAGTGTTCTTGCCTGGAGAATCCCAGGGACGGGGGAGCCTGGTGGGCTGCCATCCATGGGGTCGCACAGAGTCGGACACGACTGAGGTGACTTAGCAGCAGCCTTTGTGGACCAGCTTGACTCACACCCTCTTGAAATCCTATGTTTGCTGTAGGCTTCTAGACCTCCTGCTTTCCTGATAGTCACACTTCACTGGCTGCTCCTCCTCTCCATCTACCTGTTGAGTAACATCCCCCCTCAACCCATCTACACCCCATCCCAGGATCAGGTCTCCCCTCCTCCATCTACATGCACTCCCATAAACTGGTCTCCCCGACTCTCATGTTTTTAAATGTTCCTTACATGCTTATGATTCCCAAACGTAAGTCTCTGGCCCTGACCCTCTCCTAGCTTTTGGTTTGTATAGTCATCTCCTGCTTGGGTCCCCATTTGGTTATCTAATAGCTTGGACTTAATATGTCTAAACCTAAATTCTCAATCCAGGCCACTACTAAAATGATCTTCTCCCCAGATAGAGGCTCTCTGATTAAATGGTATCACCCTTCATTTTGCTTATGCCCCAAACCCTAGGAGTCATTTATAATTTCTCTTCTTTTCGCACACTGCTGATCTAATTCATCAGCAAGTCCTTTGGTTCTAGTGTTAACGCATTTTCTTAAGCCTGACTGTGTCTCCTCCACTGCTGCCACCTTAGTCACGTTGTATCTACCTGCCCCCTCACCCCAGTATTGTCCTTCCCAGCAGCCACAGGAGGCTTTTGGAAATACAGATTCAATCATATCAGTTTCCTACTCAACATGGTCTATCAGGAAGGATTCTTCGGGTGCCAAAAGTGTAATTTCTTATGTTCTCTTCTAGGGGAAAAAAGGGTTGGCTACTCTAGAGTTTCTAGAAATACATACATATGTATTATATCCTTTCAAAAATGAAATCATGCTGTATACCAGCCATGTTTTACTGAAGATATCATTGAGATATTTCCATGTTGCCACCTTTTTCTTTTCACCTTCCTTTTTTAACTGCCATCTTTACATCATGTGGCTAAACCATTTCCCTGCTGATTTACATTTAGGTTGTCTCCAGTTTACAAATAATGCTGTGATGAGCAGAATATAGCATTAGAGAAGACTCTAGAGCCAGAGAATTTACTAACTCCACTACATCCTACCTGTGTGACATTGGGCAAGCTACTGAATTTGTCTGAGCCTCATTTTACTTATCTGTAAAATGGAGATAATTATAGTAACCACTTCATAGCTTTGTTGTGAAGATTGGATGAGTAGATATTTGTAAACATAAGTTAAAACAGAGTCTGGTATATAGTAAATGATTAATAAATGTTAGCTGTTACTTTTTTCTGGCTGTATTCTGTTTAATTAATCAGGGTATGTATTTCTTTTCTAGGACCGAACAGTTGTAAATATTTTAACCTCATAATCTATTTTACCATCTAGTAGAGCTTAACAAAAATTTCTTATTGTTGCTAATAATTAATCAGTGGATTCTTTTGGACATTCTACATATTCTATCATGTAATATATATACAAGTGATCATTTGGTCTCCTTTTTAATAATTATAAAGCTCTTATTTGTTTCCTGATTATTCTCCTTATTCAAAAATGTCTTGAATATTCTTGGATGTATTTTTTCTAAGTATTCTATGTATCACTGTGAAATTTCACACATAGTAAATATGTCAGCTTTTAATTGAGATTCCATCCATTTGCTAAGTATATGGTATTTTATCTTTTTGTTGCCATTGTTAATGGAATCTTTTTTTCTCATTATATAGTCTTTGTATTTAAGAAAACTAGTTTTATACACTACTCATTTAAAACAGCCCTTGAAGAAATTTCTTACTGTTTCTAATTATCAGTTGATTCTCTTGGACTTTCCATGTATATAATAATATTGTTTGCAAAGAGTTATCATTTTAAGTTCTTTTCTTTTTGATTTTACCTCCAAATTCTCTCTCTTACTATATTGCACTAATACTTTCATAACAGTGTGAAATAATGGTGCTGATAGCACTGGGCAGCCTTGTCTCACCCTGACTTTAATAATTCTTCTGGTGTTCTACTTTCAAGCACTCCTGCTGGATTTACATTTTCATTCTATCAAGGTAGTATTCCCTGGCAATCCTTTTTTTTTAAACTAAGAGTTTTAAAAATTAGGATTGGGTTTTGTCAAATTACTTCTCAGAAACTTCATATGATCATATGGTTCTTCTTCTTTGACCTATTAAGTCTAATATTCTATTTAAGATTTTTATAGAAGTATTCTGTAAATGGGACTAGTCTATACATGGATTTTATTGTCCTAACTTTATCAGCTGTGGTATTAGTGTCTTGTGATATCTGTAAAAGAATTTGAGGGCTTCCCAGGTGGCTCAGTGGTAAAGAACCTGCCTGCCAATGCAGGAGACGTAAGAGACATGGACTTGATGCCTGGGTCAGGAAGATCCCCTGGAGGAGGGCATGACAACCCACTCCAATATTCTTGCTTGGAGAATCCCATGGACAGAGGAGCCTGGCGAGCTACAGTCCATGGAGTCACAAAAAGTCGGACATGACTGAGCATCCAGAAGGAGAAGGATAAAAGAATTTATAGGCTTCCTTCTTTATGTGCTGAGAAAGTTTGAATCCATCTCTAATTCTAAAGTCTTTCCCAAACCAGCGCCAACCTGAGAGCCCTGGGTGCTCTCGTGACTTTTCTGCTTCTGTCCCCGTGCTTCTCTAGAGAAGCCCTTCTGTGCCCTTTCTGGGCTATTCCTCCAAAGAAGGCCTCTTTCCCAGGGGCAGGTTCATTTTGGGAAATTGGAGTCTTTGAACTGTGTCATCTGTGGGCAGACAGATCAACCTGGTGAACAGTTATTCCCATTATCTTTTCTCTCTTAGCTACCATCTGCTCTTTTCAGTCCTCTAGCATTTTCTCTAAAACCGGCTAAAGTTACTTTGTTTCAGTCCAAAGATGAAATTTTTTTTGGCCAATTTGGATATGGTTGCATCAGCTGTGTTTAAAGAACTTTTGGCTTTGGAGTTCTAGTTTTGTTTGAAATTGTACAATGGAGGTGATGAGGGCAAGATGTTCGCTTTCTACTCTTAAAAAACAAAATATGCTCTTTATTGTGGTCCTGTCGCTTAAAAAAAAGAAAAGAAAAGGCTTAACTCTGAATTTGGCAGACTTACTGTCCTCTCTGAGGCAGGAAAGCCAAGCCAAGTTGAAGAAAGAAATGATTAAGGATTTTGAGGCTAAGAGGGTTTAGAATTACACGGCCAGGCTGTGCACTGCCGAGAATGTATCCAGCTTATTTTCATATGCCGATTAGTCCACCTCAGCAAGAGCCAAACCAGTGGATTCCGATTCTGGGTTTGAGAAAATGCCTTTTCTTTTTCTTCTCTTTCTCTCTTCCTATTTTTTCATGCTCTTTTTTACCCCTCTTTTCTCTCCTTTCCCTCCTTTGCCTTCTTCTCTCTTCTTTCTTCATTTCTCTAAAGCCCCAGGAAATTAAATGCAAGGACTTACGCCTTCAATCCTAAAATGGAACACGAGAAACCCTCACATGTCAGGAAATTCCAAAGATAAGGTTCCTACAGCAGCATTAACTTGGTTATGTATGTTTTATGGCATACGTTTAATAACTTTGGCAGGAATGCCTTGAGGCTGACATTTAACAAGAAAAGTTATTTTTTAAGTGTAAGCAGCATCCCGAATTCACATGTGTCTGTATCCCCAAAATGTTTTGAATTCATATTTTTAAATTTTAGTTTAATTTGATCACATGACAGAGTTTTTTGGATCTTTTTGAAACCAAATAGCCACGATGACCAAAATTTCAACTTTTCAACTGATTATCTTGGCTCACATAGATTCAGCCTTTCCTTGGGGCTTTGGTGTAAGACTTCGAGAACTTTTTGAGGACATGAAACCTCGGTCATTAAGTGGCTGCCAAATCACATGGTACTATTATCAATTCTATAATTTCCGTCTTCTCTAGGACTGATGGGGACCCCCTCAGCAGTCTAGCTGGGCAGCCACCCTCAGCTGTCATGCGTCTGGTCTCTCATGTACCAGCCACGCTGTGGTCTGTCCCTGTCATTATGAGTCTGTCTCGGTCACCGTGGCATCCATGAGGCAACTCTCCCATGCCTAAAAACAATATTTTAAAATCTTCAAAGGGGCAAATTGTTTGATTCATTTGAGATCTAGAGCAAAAGTTACTCTGACAGCATCTGAGAAGCTTGACTTTACAAATTCATTTAAAAATTTCAATAGCAGTTGCATTGGAAGACAAAAAGATGAGAGAGTGGTCATTATTCTTCATTAGAACAGTAATTGTCATGTTTTATTTCTCATGACAAGGTGGAAATGATGGATATTAGGCACAGTAGTGGCTAAGGATAGTTTTTCTTTTTTTTATGATTCAAGATAGTTTTATTACATCAAGCTATAGATTTCTAATCAAGCAAATATTGAAAATATATCATTTAGTGTTTCTCGTCTGACTAGTCCCATCTCTTTAGCTATATCTTTTTAAAGGTGTCATTTTTTTTTCTGTAAGCTTAAAATACTTTTAACATATTTTTGCAGAAAATAGCATACAATTTGTGTTAATCTTTCAAAGGTAGACTTTTGCATTTATATAAAAAGCAAGAGACATAGAAGGTCTGTAATTTGAGCAAAGTTATATATAAAATTGATAAAGCTAAAATGAAAAGTAGTTCTCTTTGAAACTCCAGTGTTTGTTAGGTATCAAAGTGAGGGCAATGAATCAGCCTTTTCACGTCAGGAAGAAAGCTACAGTCCTGCATACTCCACAGTCTGCAAGATAGGTTTTGCTTCTTTGTGAAGAGTTTAGGCATTCCATGATGACTGACAACATTCTAGGAAAACATTCTTCTATGAAATAGTTACATTTTTCTGTTTGACCCAGCTTCAATGTTACTTTTAAATTAATAATCATCTCTTGCAAAGAAAGGATCTCTGAAGAGCTTTTCTAGGTAATTTTGAGGACCATCATAAACTGAGTTAGCTGTATTTTCCCCTTTCCTTTTTTAGGGGGATATACTGAACGTGCGTCAAAATGTGCAGGGTGATTCAGCTGTACTCTTTTACAGTGCTTTCTTCTAGGCTTTATTATCCTTAGTATGTCATATATTAGCTTTGAATTTGATGAAGATGGTCGAAATAGATCATCTTTGTTCATAAACTTTTTATTTTCCAAAATCCTCCCCATCCTAAAAGTATTAGGAAAATCTAATATGGTGTACCCATTGAGGATGTCTGTATCTGAATATCATTTTTTTTTTGGTCAGTATCCTTAAAGCAATATGAATTTGTACTGAACAATTCAATACCTAATAAGGGCCTGGAGTAAAAGATGATTTTTTTTAACTCCAAAGAGGAGTAAAATTAGCTTGATATTTTATTTATTGGTTTGAAAATCCTTTGAAGAGGTAATAAGGAGACAGAAGGACTGGTGCCCAGACTAACTTTGACAGTGTCATTCAGCTTGTTCCTTTTAGATTACCTACCAATATCCAAGTCTTATTCTTATAACACTATTAAAATCTTCTCCAGACTTTAGCTGTTTGTGACACCAATGATTGCTTCCAATTTTTTTTTTAGGTGATCAGTTTTAATGGTTGCGTATCAGACTGTCTCTCCTACAGCCACAGTAAGGTTGCATGTGTGTGTGTGCGCTCAGTTGTGCCTGACCCTTTATGACTCCACGAACTGCAGCCCATGAGGCTCCTCCGCCCACGGTATTTCCCAGGCAAGAATACTAGAGTGGGTTGCCATTTCCTTCTCCATGGATAGTTTTTTATTTTGGATCCAGGATAGAGATAAGCGGAAACACAACACGTGTAGCCATAGCGCGGGACGGAGGAGCTACCCAGTAACAGAGTGAGAGCTTAGAGCTGAAATAAGCACACTCTGGCTTAGCCCTCTACTCAGATCACCTGGGGACAGGCTGGCACCTGGGACCCTTTGCTACAGTGCTGCAGTGCTTGCTCCTCAGCAACAAAATACTGCACTGTTGGGGCAAATTCTGAACAAAAGGTCCAAAGAGACAAAAAACGCAACTGCCGCTTCTGAAGAACTGGGAGCAAAAGCAGGGTACTGTGCATGTCTTCTGCACACAGTACCACCTAAGGGATGGGCAAAACACCGAAGTCACCCCTCTGGCCCAACCCCTAGACACAGTCCTCTCCTCACATCGTATAAGGAACCAGTTCACCTCCCCCAGTGGGTGAGCAAGCAAGGGAACCTGCTGTTTGTTCTCGCTCCAGCTGCTGCAGAGTTGCCTGAATGAAGTGTTGCCTGAATTGCTGGTCTGGTCCGTGATCAATTTCTGTTGGTGAAGGAGGCCAGGATCCCTGGTCGGTAGCAGTGGTATGAATGCCCTTCCCAAGAGGAAGAGCTGCACCTGGTCACCGGGCATGGAGGGACAGTGAAGGCGCTCGGTCGTGGCCGACTCTTTGCGACCCCATGGACTGGGGCCTACCAGGCTCCTCCTTCCATGGAATTTTCCAGGCTAGAGTACTGGAGTGGGTTGCCATTTCCTTCTCCAGGGGATCTTCCCAACCCAAGGATTGAACCCAGGTCTCCCACATTGCAGGCAGATGCTTTACCGTCTGAGCCACTGGGGATGCCCACTGCCATGGAGGGAAGTAGGGTCTGTGGCAGCTGGGGGTGGGGGTGAGGGATTCAGAGCATGGCATCCTTGGTTTCAAGCTCATGTTTTAGGTAGGTGCTGGGTCTCAGGCCATCCAAGCAGATCTAAATACAGCCAAAAATAATTCTGGGGGCGAAATATGTTCAAAAAATTGACAAAAAATCAGCTCTCAGAATACAGATAAAAATTTTTTTACCCCCAAATAGGGATGAATTGTAAGCAGTAAAGGTGGCCATTAAAACCAACTTTTAAAATATTCACTCATTTATTCAGCCAACAAATATTTGCTATATACCTATGTAGTATTGGGGCTTCCCTGGTGGCTCAGATGGTAAAGCATCTGCTTGCAATACAGGATACCCGGGTTCGATCCCTGAGTTGGGAAGATCCCCTGGAGAAGGAAATGGCAATCCACTCCAGTACTCTTGCCTGGAAAATTCCATGGACGGAGGAGCCTGGTAGGCTACAGTCCATGGGGTCGCAAAGAGTCGGACACGACTGAGAGACTTCACTTTGTTTCTTTCTTTTTTCTATGCAATATTAGGTTATAGCAAGGAACACGGTAGACTGAGACCCTGCCCTCATGAAACTTACAAGCTAGTAATAGAACTACACACCTAGTTCTGTTATTCACCACTCTCAGCGCTGTGAGGAAGCCGATGGTGCTGTGGGAATGTTCAGCAGGGGTAACTAGCCTTTCGTGGAAACAGGGCCAGCTTGGGTACAAGGGCCTCAGGTCCCCAGACACGGGGGTGGGCTGCGGGATTAGGGATGCATTTTGAGTGAACAAACAAGCAAAGACCCGGGGGCAATAAGGGCTTGAGCCCACTGGAGGACGTGAAAGGCAAGGGTTAGGCCAGAGGGATAGGAAGGTGTGAGCTGAGACCCAGGGGCCTCTAGAGTCAGCTCTGAAAAAGCACTGTAGCCCAGGCAACGGTTGGGCCTGTTACTAAAGAGGAACAGGAAGCATTTGAAGGTTTTTAAGAAGGGGGGAGACACAGTCCGATTTGTGTTTTTTAAGAGCTTTCCCCTCCACTCCACAGCAGCGTGGAGACTGGCAGGGGCACCAGGGGACAGGGTGGGTAGTTGTGGGGGGTGGGAGGAAGATCACACACCTGGGGTCACCCTGCAGTGTAACTAGAAGAGGGGACTGAAAGAAGCCGGTGGGTCCCAGGGATACTGTGTATGTAGAATTCTGGTTAATTGGCTCCACGTGGGCAGTAATGGAGAAGAACCTGCACAGGACTTCCAGGTTTAAGGCATACACACTTGGATGGATGGTGACAGCCTTTGCAGTTCACTTTGAGCTTCCCCTGCGTCATCTGTTTGTTTATTTTTGGCTGCACTGGGTTTTCACTGCTGTGTGGGCTTTCTTCTAGTTGCAGTACTTGGGCTCCTCATTGCAGTGGTTTCTCTTGTTGCAGAGCACTGGCTCCAGAGCACAGGCTCAGTAGTTGTGGCTTCTGGGCTCTAGAGCATGGGCTTAACTGCCCTGAGGCATGCAGAATCTTCCTGAACCAGGGAGCAGACCCATGTTCCCTGCCTTGGCAGGCACATTCTTAACCACTGAACTGTCAGGGAAGTACCCACATGTCATATAAGTGGAGACATGGGATGAGCTCTTACGTTAGTATTTCATTTACAAAAATATGAAAAAATCACAAATGACGTCCAAAGTACTACTTGAAATTGCAGGGATTTGGGGTTTGTTAGTTTGTTTCTGGCCACACGACATTTCATGTAGGATCTTAGTTCCCCAACCAGGTATCGAACCCATGTCCCCCACAGTGGAAGTGTGGAGTCCTAACCATTGGACCACCGGGGAAGTCCCAGGGATTTCTTACCTTTGCATCACCAGCTGTGAGTTCAATTTCACTCTTTAAGAAGGTGCTTATGAAACATTCCCTGGTAGCTCAGACAGTAAAGCACCTGACAGAAATGCGGGAGACCTGGGTTTGATCCCTGGGTCAGGAAGATCCCTTGGAGAAGGAAATGGCAACCCACTCCAGTACTCTTGCCTAGAAAATTCCATGGATGGAGGAACCTGGTGGGCATCGCAAAGAGTCAGACATGACTGAGCGACTTCACTTTCTTTCTTCTCTTTTTTATGAAACACGCAACTGAATGTGGAACAAACATGGAAGTGAGTAAATGAGAAAGAAGCCAGTCTAGATATGGTTATCATTAGCCTTTCAAAATTTCCTTTTAAAGTTAATACGTAAATAAAGGTATTAAAACCTTTTGCTGGGTTAAAAAATATTTTCATAGAAAAGACTCAGCTAAGTGATAGGATGATTAGTTTAATCAATGAGCCTCAGAACAACAGGGCTGCAGCACCAAGGGGTATTTCCGCAGAGGACAGAGACAGTGCTGAGGAGGAACCAGCCACCTAATAAAGCTATGATGTTGCTGAAAATATGTTACCAACACAGGACGATGAGAAAGCGAACTGTGTGGTTGGAATTTTCTTTTCCCACTGCCTCTGGAAGCGGGGCATGTAAAGATTTCGGGTTTCTTCTTCATCATGTATGGACAGTAGTTTCATGTTGCTTTAAAGTCTGTCTTTCGGGCTTCCTGTATAAGAATTAGCCACCTGAAAAGCAACATTTTAATACAGAAATGGAACTTCTTTTTAAGAAATCCTGTGATGAATTCTTTTGCGTAGTAGAGTTTTGCACTGTGATTAATTGTCCTCTAATCAGCCTTTTTTTTTTTAATGGAAGTTTGTAACATTTTAAAAGTGGGCTTTTCTAATACTATTTAGACTGGTGTTACCTTTTATGTGTTGGTAATCAAATGCAAAATACAGCTGATACCTTGTATTATCATCTTATTCTTGAAAATATGGAAAGATCATAAATAACATTCAAATTATAGCTTGAAATCCCAGAGTGTCTGACAGCAGCTACTTGGATTACAGGCTAATCCCATCCTAACAAACCCCAGCAGATGATCCAGATTCTTGTGTCACATATGCTTGAAGTAAGGGAGCCATCCACTGGGACTTGGAGAGCCTTTAGCATACAGACATCTTTATTGTTAGGGCATTTATTATTAAAACATTTAAACTACTCAAATATTATTTCATAAATGCGTACATGCTCAGTCACTCATTCGTGTCCAATTCTTTGCAACTCCATGGACTGTAGCCCGCCAGGCTCTTCTGTCCATGGGGTTCTCCAGGCAAGAATACTGGAGTGGGTTGCCATGCCCTCCTCCAGGGAATCTTCCCGACCCAGGAATCAAACCAGCATCCCTTGTGTCTCCTGCATTGGCAGGTGGATTCTTGACCACTATGTCACCTGGGGAGCCACCTATTTCATAAATATAATAATTTTATTATTTTAAGATTTGGCCTATACAAATATTGCTTCATTGATACCTCAAATGAGATGCGAGGTGTTTAACAGCAGACAATGATAGAGCTCTCTACAAGGCAAAGCAAGGCCCAGCTGCAGCCCCCTTCTGCAATCAAAGAAAAGACCTAGCTTGGCCAGGGTCATGCTGGAATCCCAGGCAGTCAAGGTTCTACCTGTGGGCAGTGGCCACCACCCTGTCCCTCTGCTGCTAGGAGTAGAGCTTCCTGCTGCTGTGGCAGAAACTGCTTAGCTCCCAGTGAAGTGCCCCCAACCTGTGTCCCCATGAGGGTTCGTAGCATCTCTTCATCATATAGTTTAGTTGCATTATGGAAAATAGAGGGAGATAGAGGGCTTACCTGGGCAGTGCTCAGTAATGCATAATATCATTTTATATAGGAATTAATTTGGAAATTCCCTGGCGGTCCAGTGGTTAGCTCTCCCTGCCCAGGGCCCAGGTTTAGTCCCTGGTTGGGGAACTGTGATCCCACAAGTCGTGAAGCCAATAAATAAACAAATAAATTTTTTAAATTAGTTCCGATTCCACACAAAAACCTTTGGAAGCTTCACCTGTTTTAATGTGGGGCCTGTGACTGCAGCTGTCCTCCTGCCTTGCCTTACTCCAGCCAGTTTTCCCAGGTTCTCCTGCTGTAACTGGGTACAGTTCACCTTCGGTCTCTGGACCTGTTTTTTCATGCATAACATGCGTGTAATATCCGCCACAAGGTTGTTGTAAAGTTTGAATGTGCTGATCCAAGGTAGGCCCTCGGTCAGCTCTCAGTAAGCATTGAATGAATGATTCTGAACAGTGTGCCTTTTCCCTACCATGTAGTGTACGTGATGAGGACTCTAGCCGATGTAAAATTTGGTCGGCCCAGCAGGGGAAACCCAGGAGTTCTGGCCCTTCTCGGCCAGTTACTTGACCGTGCTCTGGGCCACACCTCCAGCCCCAGTGCACCTGCTGGCTATTGCCAGCCTGGGCTAACGGCACCCGGACTGCGAAGTGTTCAGGGTGGGTTCACAGCACAGCCCATTCCCATCTTAGAGAAACAGCTCAGACCTGCTTCCCCTCCCCCAGCCCCTTCTCCTAGAGCTCTGAAGCTCAGTCCTTCCTCTCCTCGTTGGACACCTCAAAGGGAAAAAGAAGGGGCTCGTGGGTCAGTATCCCCTCCTTTGGGGCATGACCTTCTGCTCCTGAGCCCCAGAACCCCAGGTGACAGTTTGAGCCTCCCAGCCTGACTTAAGGCCATAGAGATCCAGCCTGGAACCCTGTCTTTGTGCTCCTAAGTGCCAAGTTCAAGTATTAAGGAATGAGGGTGGGGTGGAGATAAGGGGCGATGAATTCAGATGTGCAGATATTAAAAGTATAGGGCCTAGGCAACTCCCTGGTTATCTAGTGGTTAGGAGTACACTTTCACTGCTGGGGCCTGGGTTCAATCCCTGGTCAGGGAGCTCAGATCCTGCAAGCTGCACAGCCAACCAATCAGTCAGTAGTATAGATCCTAAAGAGGAGAAGCCTTGGGAAACTCCTACACCCAGAAAGAGGAAGAGGAAGAGAGCTGCCAGTGCAGGCCAGGAAGAGTGGTCTGACGGCGTGTGGAGTTAGGGCCGCCTTGCATCCGCCTCCTCAGACCCTCCAGAGGTGTGCCCCTTCCTTTGCTGAACAATGTGAACAACACTTGTGTAAAATATAGTAAAAAAGGATTATAAGAGGTATGAAATGAAAAAAACTCATCAGTATACAAACCTCAGTTTGTTTGTTTGTTTGTTTTGTAAGTTTGTTTGTTTGTTTGTTTTTGTAAGTCCATTCTGTCAGATTGCTTGAAAAGTTTGTAAACACTTACTGTCAATTTCTGTACTTACCTTAGCAAGGACCGGTAAGAGCTGACACCCCAGCCCTGACCATGGGTCGCACTCTGAGTGCTGCTGCCTTTCACTGTACAGACCAAGTGGTGTCATGCAATGAAAGGAGCAGCGTGGTTAGGTTTTAACAGAGACTCACTGGTGACCTTTAGGAGGAATTTCAGAAAAAGGATGTACACGGACAGGTTGAGAGAGTAAAGGAAAGAAAAACCAGTGAACTATGGTAAACTAAGAGAATAACCTCTGCTTCTCCTCTCCCCCCAGTTAAAAGTGTTGGCAAGGAAGGAAGGTGAGAAATGGCAGAACTGCAAGGGCCGTTGCTTCAAAGGAAGGCTTTTTAAGATGGAGGAACCCCACACAGGTTTGGGCTTCCCGGGTGGCACAGCGGTAAAGAATCCAGACTCGGGTTCAGTCCCCGGGTCAGGAAGATCCCCTGGAGAAGGAAATGGCAACCCACTCCAGTGTTCTTGCCTGAAAAGTTCCAATGACAGAAGAGCCTGGCAGGCTTCAGTCCACGGGATCACAGAGTCAGACACAACTGAGTGACTGAGCGTCGAATGCGTGTTTAAGGAAAGAGAAAGAAGCTAGTGGAAAAGGAAACATTTTAAATGCAAGAAATCCCCAAAGCTTGGCAAGTAGGCAGATAGCCTCTGCCTGCTTCTGCCCTTCTGTTGCACGGCACTCTCCAGCCTGTTCCTGCAGTCCAGCAAGCTGACTGTCTGTCTGCCGTTCCCTGAAAAGCACCGAGGTCTCTTTAACCTTAGTCAGGACTTTCTCATACATCCATCCCTCTTTTGGGGACACTCTTTCCCTGACTAAGTTCTTTTTATTCTTCAAATCTCAGCTTCAGTGAGTGACTTTCTCATTGAGACCTCCCCTAATGCATCCCCCAACCTGAACTGAACCTCCATATCCTCCCAACCTGTGCTTTTCTGTCATTGAACTTATTTGCGTGTGAGCTGGTTGAACATATGTGTTCCTCCTTAGAATGTAAGCTCTTTGAGGCAAGGACTCTGACTGTTTTAGTCCTTCATTATCAAACCCTGAGCACAGTGCCTCCCTCAGTAAGTAGAGCACTGGCTACATAAATAATTAGTAACACCACAGCAATAATAAAAATAGCTGGTGTGCTCAGTCACTCAATTGGGTTCAACTCTGCAACCCCAAGGGGTTTCCTGTACAGTATGTTCTTATTAGTTACCTTGTTTGTATATAGTAATGTGGATATGTCAATCCCAATCTCCCAATTTATCCCCCCTCCCATGATAACTAACATTTGTTGCATGCTTATTAGGTGCCAAGGATTTTATAAACATTCTCTTTTCTATTTTTTGGACAGTCCTATCTACTGTCCTAATTACTATCTACAAATCAGGACACTTAAGTTTCAGCTCAGGTAGTTTATCCAAGAAGGAAAAACTTGTGAATGAAGGATTCAGGATCTGTGTCTAAATTTATTAAATCCTAGAACAGCCCATGTGGATGTAGGATGAGGGGAGGGTGGTAATAAGCCAGGCCCCAGACAGAGAGCCAGCCATGTTTGTACAGATCTCAGAGTTCGGTGGGGTGCCTCAGCTGACCTTTGGGTGTCTGACTGTAACCACTTGGGTGAAAGAAAGGGGGAGGGACCCAGGCCTCTCCTCTGCTCTGAACTGGCCATCACTGTTCCTTTCTGGTTATTAATGTGTGTTCTGTAGAACATTTGAAAAATCCAGAAAAGCAGAAATGAAGAGAGGGCATCCCTCAGTCCTGAGTTAGCTCTATGTTTCACTTCCATTCTTTTTTATCTCCTCCTTACATATGTTTACTTACGAAGTTGGGTTTGTATTTAAATGTATACTCTACAATCTTTAGTTGGCATAATAGCATAAACATTCTCACAAGTAAAAGCCATGTCTCATATTTGAAGATTTTCACACTATCTTACAAGAAACAGAGTTGATTTTGGCATTAGAAATTTTTATAAGAAAAAAAAAAACTTTTATGGCATATATTCTCTGAACCAACCTAATATGATTTAAGTTCTTGGGTTTTTTTCTTCCCACCTTGTACAACCCAGGAAGTCCTATGAGTTTGAAGACTTACTGCAGTCTTCCTCTGAGAACAGCAGGGTGGACTGGTACGCACAGACTAAGCTGGGGCTCACACGCACTTTATCGGAGGAGAACGTCTATGAAGACATTCTAGGTAAGAGGCCGAAATGTCTGCGTGAGTCTGTCTGTGAGAAGCAGGGGGAGGGAGGTGGGGCTGGCTGCTTAAAACACACACACGCTGGAAGACAAACATGCACTCAAATGATAGAGCCAGGACGGGTGGACGGGTGACCCAGGGTGAAATACGTGAGAGAAAATGAGAGGAAGCGCTGGCGATGAATGGCCAGGGAGGCAGCGTGGACACAGTGGGAAACACACGGGACCTGGAGCCTTAATATCTATGGCTGAATCTTGACTCTGCTACTTGTTAGCTGTGTGACATTAAGCTGGTGACTTAGCGTCTCTGAACTTCGTTTCTCTCATCTCTGAACTAAGGAGGATGATAGATACTTAACAGGGTTGTTAGAGGACTGGAGAAGATGGTAGGTAAAATATCTGGCTTGTGACAGACTCTTGGTGAATTGTAGTGATTACTGAACGCAGGAAAACTGAAGACTACCATACTCATTCCAAAACTGTAGGAGTGTGGCAGTAACGCCATCAAACTTCAGACTGAAATGTATTTGAAAAGTAACTTTGACCTCGCTCCCAAGAATTCTCTGATTCCAAAACGGGACTCAGATTCACAGAGCTTGTGTGCATTTAGATTTGGTGAGTTAAAATCTTCAGGGAGGATCACAGTTTCAGTGAGATGTCTGCATATGTTGGGGTGGGAGGAGGGCGGGGAAGAAACGAGCTGGTGAGAGGGGAAAACCCATCTGTGTACCTATGCAAGGGGCAGATCGGGCAGATACACACATTCCTGCATGCACACAGTCATCAGCACTGGAATAAACTCCTAGGTGGGAGGAAACGTGAGACTTGAAGAAGCCGGGATACTAAGCCGAGCTATTTGAATTACTGAGTCCAAGCTGCCAGAGACAGGTTCCTGCCAATGCAGTAGATCCAAAATGGGTACGAGATCTGGAGATCCCTTATTGTGTGCCTGGCAGGGTAGCTTTCAGTTACAAGGAACAGAAAACCCAGCTGAAACAACAAAGGGAGTTAGTTGGCTCTCTCAGGTTAGCTCCCTTCTCAGCAGGTGTCCCACGATCTCCATGATGGCTGCCGTCAGTTCCCCAGGGTCCCTGCCTACAGCGCAAAAGGAAAGCCTGTCTCCTGCAAGTCCCAGCAAACACCCCGAGGTTCACTCTCACTAGACTGGGTTAGGTCCCTGTTCACCTTCAGAGTCCAGGAATGCCATGCAACAGTGGGCTTAGGCCTGGAATATGAGCCCTTCCAGGATGATCACTGAGGCCAGGATTCAGAATATTCAGATTGGCTTAAGCTCTGAAACCAGGAGTGGAGTTAAGTTCACACATCTGAGAATGGGGAGACAGAGACTTACCCCAGTGAAAACCGAGATCCATTACCAAGAGGAAGGCTAAATGCATAGCAAGACAACACACATCCCCACAAGGAGACACCAAGGTGTTGGCTAGAGATCTGATAAGGAGAGCTTCCTTGGTGTTTCCAGTTTCTGATCTGTTCATTGCCTTTGACCACAGATCCGCCCATGAAGGAAAACCCTTATGAGGACGTTGAGTTACATGGTCGCTGCCTCGGGAAGAAGTGTGTCTTGAACTTTCCAGGTTCTCCCACCTCTTCCATCCCTGACACACCTGCCAAGGTATGAGCCCCCAGAGAAACGGTGCAGGGAGGGGGTCCCCAGCACCGTGGCCTTGAGCAGGCTGGGGTTCTGGGTTACGTGGGAATACCAGGCATCCTCACTGCAGGCTCCTGGATTTGTTCGTCAGTGGCCTGCCTCCACTTCCTGCTTCTAGTTCTCCTGGAACCCTCTGCTCAGCAAGGCTTCCTAAAGAAGCATTGTAGTGTCTGGCTCAGAATTCTCCCCAGCTGTAAATAGGATAGTACATCCACGTTACACAGCTGTGAAGAAGAATGTCCTGACATAAAACAAACTCATATATGTTTGTGGATGCACAAGAATGTCTCTGTAATGGTCCCTAAGAATGAGTTAGCGGGCACCTCTGCAGAGTTGTCTGGGTATCTAGAGGTCAGGAAAGAATACTGACATTTTCTCAGAATATCTTTTTGAACCTTTTGCAGTTTTGTGGTATGTGCATACAGAGAATATTACTGTATTCTCATACATGATAACTGCAACACATTGCCTAGGAACTGAATTCATATTCTTTTTCTTTAACACATGTAGTTTTATTCATAATGATCCAAGCTGGAAACAACCCCAATGTCCTTCAGTGGATGAATGGTTATATACAGTGCAGTACATTTATATGATAGAATATTATTCAGCGTTAAAAAGGAATAAGATGTATACCAACCTGGATAAATCTCCAGAGAATTATGGCAAGTGAACAAAGCCACTGTCATAGGTTTACATACTACATGATTTCATTTGTATACTTTTGAAATGACAAAATTAAAGAAACAAAGAACACATTAGTATGAATTCATATTCTTTAACATAACATTGCACATTCTTCATAATGGATCCCTGGGCACCCATTTCCCACAGTTCCTCCATATAAAATCTTCTCTACAGCCAAAGCCTACTAACTGCCTCTGATGTCGTAGCTCCAGGAGAAGCAAATGTTTTCTCTGAAGAGCCAGGGAATGACTATATGGTCTCTGTTTTGATTGCTCAGCACTGCCATTGTGGTGTGGAGCAGCAACAGACTATATGTAAACCAGTCAGTGAGGCTGTGTTTCAATAAAACTTTATTTACAGACACTGAAATTTGATTTTATATAATTTTCACATGACACATAAATATATATATATATATATATATATTTAGTCATTTAAAAGTGAAACTGTTCTTGGCTCGTGGCCTGTACAGAAACAGGCGGTGGCCCAGATGTGGTCCACAGGCTGTGCTCTGCCCGGCCCTGCGCTAGGTTATTTCCACCTCTGCCCTTGGCTCTTGCCTGGACCTCTCCCTTCCAGTCCTGTAAGGCCCAGATGTGGTCCACAGGCTGTGCTCTGCCCGGCCCTGCGCTAGGTCATTTCCACCTCTGCCCTTGGCTCTTGCCTGGACCTCTCCCTTCCAGTCCTGTAAGGCCCAGCTCAATCATGCCTCCTTCAGAAAACCTCCAGGCCATCTTAGTCCCTGGGACTTGTTCCCCTCTGCTCTCCTGTAACACTCAGTGGGCTAAGCATTCATTTTATACTAATTTGTAAATTCCGTCTTATGAAATCTCTTACTTCGATGGTTTGAAGTCTGACTTGAGTCATGTTGCTGTTTAGTCGCTAAGTCGTGTCCAGCTCTTTGCCATCCCATAGATGACAGCGTGCCAGGCTTCCCGGTCCCTCACTATCTCCTGGGGTTTGCTCAAATTCATGTCCATTGAGTCAGTGATGCTATCTAACCATCTATTGAGTCATGTAATATCTCTTAAAAATATCTCCTCAACTAGACTGTAGACTCCTCAAGGTCAGAGAGTATGTATTTGGTTTCTTTGTGTTTCTCATAAGTAGTTGTTATACAGTGGTTTAGTTGTTGAAGAAATTAAATGGAGACCGAATCCAGGCTACAATTGTCAGTTTAAATTCCATCAAAAGAATCTGTTTCCAGCCTAAGAAAAGAAGCCAACTTCCTCTCTAGGCTCCACTCAAGGTCAGCATTGGCTGGCGGGCGAGGGGTATACACGTAAGGCCTGATAGTCACAAAGGGAATCTTCCTCAAGACAGTGGAAGGTCGAACCTTTCACAAAGGCTGGATCTTACTGGCCCAAATCAATTGCTACAGTACTTGCCAAAACCAATTAACTGCTGTCTTCTCCTCCTATGGAAAAGAGCATGGTCAGGAATAATCCATGACAGCCAATAATTGACAAATAGTTTCTACTTGCCTTTGAAATGTGTTGTTTGTGTTTTCACTGGAATTTGGATGTGCTCAGCATTTAGGGAATCCTTCATTTCCCTCAGTGAATGAGTCTGGCTTAGAAGAAGGCTGTCCATAGACTTTTTGATGATGGCCATTCTGACTGATGAGAGGCGATGCCTCATTGTAGTTTTGGTTTCCGTTTCTCTAATAATTAGTGATGTTGAACATCTTTTCATGTGCCTCTTGGCTATCTGTCTGTCTTCTTTGGAGAAAAGTCTATAAACAATAAGTGCTGGAGAGGGTGTGAAGAAAAGTGAACCCTCTTACACTGTTGATAGGAATGTAAATTGATACAACCACTATGGAAAACAGTATGAAGTTTCTGTAGAAAGCTAAAAATAGAGCTACCGTATGATTCAGCAATCCCACTCCTGGGAATATATCCAGAGAAAACCATAATTTGAAAAGATACATGCCCCAGTGGTCATTGTAGCACTATTTACAATAGCTAGGTCATGAAGTCCATCAACAGAGGAATAGAAAAGGAAGGTGTGGTACATGTATACAATGGAATGTTACTCAGTCATAAAAAGGACAAAATAACACCATTTGCAGTAAACATAGATGGACCTAGAGATTGTCGTGCTGAGTGAAGTAAATCAGAGAAAGACAAATGTCATATAATATTGCTTATAACTGAAATCTTAAAAAAAGGGTACAAATGAACTTATTTATAAAACAGAGACAGAGTCATAGATGTAAATGAACCTATGGTTACCAGGGGGGAAAGGTGGGGGAGAGACTGGGAGGTTGAGTGTGACATACACACACTACTGTGTATAAAGCGGTTCACTGATAAGGACCTATGTATAGCACAGGGGACTCTGCTTAATAGTCTGCAGTGACCTAGATGGGGAAAGAATCTAAAAAAGAGTGGATATATGTATATGTATAACTGAATCACTTTGCTGTACAGCAGAAACTAACACAACAGTGTAAATCCACTATACTCCGATAAAAATCTTTTAAAAAGGAAAAAGAAGGCTGTCACACCCAGTCTGACCCATTCGTATCTTTCTCAGTTCTGCCCCACTTCATGCAGGGAGTGAACTCCATGGCCTCTTCAGAACAATGGAAAACATCTACCCAAAGCAAATCTGCCTGCAGAACTGGGTGATCCTCCCTAGTGTCAGAAAATAAAGGCTTAGTAGCCCTTTTCTCTTTTTTTCCCCAAATGTTTATTTATTTTGGCTGTGCTGCATCTTAGTTGCAGCTCTCAGCATGTTTGTTGCAGCAATGCGGGCTTGTTAGTTGCAGCATGCATGCAGGATCAAATTCCCCAATCAGGGATGGAACCCAGGCCCCCTGCACTGGGAGAGTGAAGTTTTATCCACTGGACCACCAGGGAAGTCCCTTAGCAGCTCTTTTCTTCCCCTTCCTGCCAAGCTAGAGAAAACCTTGGTCTTCTAAATCAGTGCAACAGAGGACTTCCCTGGTGGTACAGTAGATTGGAATCTGCCTGGCAGTGCAGGGGACACAAATTCAATCCCTGGTCTGGAAAGAATCTATGTACCAGGGATAAACTAAGCCTGTGCACCACAGCTACTGCGCCTGCACTCTAGACCCAGAGAGTTGTAACTACTGAGCCACAACTAGAGAAAGCCTGCATGCAGCAACCAAGACCCAGTGCAACCAAAAATAAAATAATTAAATTTTAATAATTTTCAATAATTAAATTTTTTTAAAGCAGTGAAACACAGTAAGTAATCCTGTCAATGAGAACTTGAAGTCCAGAGGTGCTATCCTGCCAAAAGATAACCCAGTTGCCCAATGCATATCTGATTGCCACTCATATTTGCAGGCTGTTGGGGCCTTTGCAAGTCATCAGGAAGACCGTGCGTCATGCGCAGTCCTCTGCTTTCCCACATCTGGGTGTCTGGTTTGTGTCCCCGTCCTCGGGCACAGCTGCAGACCTCTCCACCACCTCCATTAGCACACCAGTATTCATGGAGCGTCTGCCACATCTGGGCTGCATCTGGGACTTAGAACTTACTGAAGCAATCTTTCCATGACAACCTCCTCTACCAGCCACAGAAAGGTCCTAAGACATCTTGGAGGGGGCGGTTATTTAACTAGAGTGTGCCTCTTTCTAGTAGAGAGGTAAGGGGTGACTGGACAGGTTTTCCTCAGATACGAGAGACATGCAGCTGGGGGCCGATGCTGACGCTTACAAACACACCAGGCAAGCTCCTGAGAAGGGGCTGTTTTCTTTTCTTGTTATTCCCACACGTAGAACAGCACAGCGAATATGGTAGAAACTATTTTTTGTAATAAAGGAAACCTAACGTTCTTTCTTATGTATTGACGCTTAAGGGGGGAAAAATCACTAGTTGACCTGGGTAGCTCACCCACACCACCTTCCACCAACAAACCATCTGTCACCTCGTGTGGCTCGTAGGGACAGTGTCTGGTCAAGTGTGCAGGTCTTGGAGCCTGACTGCCTCTGTTCAAACTCACGTAGACTGCTTGCTAGTTGTGTGACTGTGGGCAAACGATCTGATCGCTGTGTATCCGTATGTCACTGGTAAAAATTGGGAATGATAATACACTCCTCTGAGACGGTGAAGGACGGGGAAGCCTGGCGTGCTGCACTCCATGGGGTCACAAAGAGTCGGACATGTCTGAGCGACTGAACAGCTGAGGGGTCTTGTGAAGGTTAATCAAATTAATTCTTGTATACCACTTAGACTAGTGCCTGCAGCATAACCATTATTTATGTATGTTTGCTTAATCTATAGAATTAGGCTTTCAATATGTGTCCTTTTAAAAAATTACCTCGTTTTCTAAAAGCAGAACATTCTCATTGTAAAATTCTTTTTAAATACCAACAAGTGTAATTTAAAAAATCATCTGTAATTGGGAATTTGTATTTTTTATTTATACTCACCTGTATTTTTTCCTAAAACAGATGGTTATTATGTATATATGTGTGTGTGTGTGTGTGTTTTAAAAGCCTTTTAACAATTGCATGTAATCCCAACACCCAGAGAAAACCACCGTTGACACTGGTTTACTTCCTTCCAGACCGTGTCATACTGTGTGTGTGCGCGTGTGTGTGTACATAAAAAAAGATTTGGGATGATATCGTATATACATTTGTTTTTGTATATACTTTTTTGCTGCTCTATTACATTTATCATGAATATTTCCCCATGCCATTAATTTCTTTTAAAAAATGATTTGTATTGCCTGCAAGGTATGCCATTGTTTTGTTTTTTTTTTTACTAGATATTCATTAGTGTATTTTCAGAGTCCACACAATGCCCGTATTTAACATTTCAACAGAGAAAGTCTATATAGATATATTCTGTAGATACACAGTACACAACTCTGAACATATTTTGGACAATTATGTGTGAAGTCCTCATCACAACCATTTTCGCTAACAACTCTACTATGAGTGGCGGATTTTCTGAAACTGAAATTGCTATTTGCACGATGTGGTGCATTGAAGCAATTCAAGGCTTTCATTCCACTGCCACGGTGGTTCGTTAGTGTAATGTCCCCAGTTGTCAGAACACGCATGCCTGCCTATGTATTCCTGTGGGTGTATAGTCTGAGTGTTCATGTGAATGTGTGTACCTGTGGGCACAGGTGAACAACTGTATGTGTGTGTGAATGGCATCCCAGTGCTTCCTGGGGGAGTCCTCTGTAAGCGAGCAGAGGAATGAGGTTGAGATAGGTAAAGATGAGGTGGGATATTTTATATCAAGGACCCTTTGGGTTTCCTGCTGTCGGTCTCCTGGGGCAGTAAGACAGGGACATGCGAGGACTGGAAGGGGTTAAGCCACCAGCTGCATTCACAGACAGGAAGGGTGAATGAACCCTGGCTGAGTCCAGGTCAGCTCCATCTTCGAGGCTCAAGGCATGTAGCTTCCTTGCCACCCCCTCTTCTCTAAGGGGGATCAGGGGGGAAGGGATAAATTAGGAGACTGAAATTGATACATATACATTAATATATAAAATAGATAACTAATTAATAAGGATTCACTTTGCTGTACAGCAGAAACTTAATGGTATTAAATCAACTGTACTCCAATAAAGATTTCAAGAAAAAAAGAAAACTATTTCTTCAATGGCGTTTTCATTTTTTTTTTTCTGATGAGCAAAGCTAAGAATCTTTCATATGTATCTGAAAATTATTATATTTCCTTTTCTGTAAACCTTCAGTCCTTATCTTTTGCCTGTTTTTCTTTTGAATTGTTAGTCTTCTCATTAACTTGTAGCATGTATTAGAAACAAATAAGTTCTATAAATTGCAGATTTTTTATTGTTTTTGTTGGCCTTTTGACCTTAGAACGGCTCATTTTTAAAAATCAGATATTGAGGCTCAGAGAAGTGAAATTCCTTGTATTAGAAGGAATTTCCCTTGCCAGTGACAGGGATAAAGCTAAACTTAAGTCTTGTAACTCCCAGTACATGGTGTCAGAAAGCCTCATTTGTAAAGGTACTGCATAGAGCCAGGTGAGTTTCCACTTGTCTGAAAAGAGAGTGGATTAGACTTGCATCCTTTATCATCCTCCTTTTCCATAATTGGATGATAAGTGTTTAGGCCCTTAAAGCATAGACGGCCTCAGCGTACCCCTGGGGACTTAGACGAGCTTCTCCTCTTGACCTTCTTGGTCTCCGTCACTGGCAGCACCGCTTATCTCTCAGGGGGTCTCTTTGTATTTATTTACTCTTCTTTCTTCCTCTCCCCTCACAGCAGTCCTTGTCCAAACCTGCCTTTTTTCGGCAAAATTCAGAAAGGAGGAACTTCAAACTGCTGGACACAAGAAAGTTGAGTCGGGATGGAACTGGGTCCCCTTCCAAAATCAGCCCTCCCTCCACCCCCAGCAGCCCTGATGACACTTTCTTTAACCTCGGGGACCTGCAGAATGGTAGGAAGAAGAGAAAGATACCCAAGGTAAGGCTTGCAATAAGCTTTGTGTTCAGGAGTACACCCCACATACACACTACAGAGGAGTCTGGGCAGAGATCAAATCACTGGGCCCTCCTACCTGCTTCACCACAGGCCAGGTAGACATGGGGAAGCCAGCAGCTGAGCTAGCTGGGCCTTGGTCACAATAATTGGGGTCCTGTAGGGCTTACCAGGTGGCGCTAATGGTAAAGAGCCTGCCTACAATGCGAGAGACACAGCAGGAGATATGGGTTCAATCCCTGGGTGAGGAAGATTCCCTGGAGACGGAAATGGCTACCGGCTCTAGTATTCTTGCCTGGAAAATTCCATGGACAGAGGAGCTCGTCGGGCTACAATCCATGGGATCTCAAAGAGGCGGACGTGACTGAGCGTGCACACACACAGCCTTCCTCTTAGCCCTCCCTTTCCCTGCTTAACGACTCTTATGATCCCAAACTGTGTTTCCAATGCCCAGCCTCAAAAAGGGCACATCTCCCTCCTTCATGGCCTCAAAAGCAGAGCCCCCTCCGCTGTGCTCTGACTCAGACTCCATCACCTCCCACTGCAGAGGGGCACCGCATGGAGCCTGTGCTGAGGGAGCTCTTGTCAGAAATGCATCTTTTCTGGGACTTCCCCGATGGTCCAGTGGCTAAGGCTCTGTGCCCCCCTGGACGTGGTGCAGGTTCAATCCCTGGTTGGGGAACTAAGATCCCACGTGCCCTGTCGCGTGGCCCAAAAAAGAATTAAACAATGGACAGCTTACATGAACAAGGTTCTCCTCTTTAAAACATATATATATTAAAATATACATATATATCTTTTCTGGCTCTTTTCAGCCTTGAAGGCAAAACAGGCCCAGTGGCTTGTGTGTGCATGAACTGTGGCTGCTCTTTCTTACTTTGGTGTTATATTTCCTTTTGCTCAGTGCAGCCCCTGCAATGCCTGTCATTCTATACTGGCCACTTCGGTACCAACTTCCTACAGGAGCTTTTTTTTAATATATTTAAAAAATTTTTGTGTTTTGGCTGTGGTGGGTCTTTGTTGCTGCTTTTGTGAGCTTTCTCTAGTGGTGAATGGGGCCACTCTTCACTGCGGTACGCTGGCTTCTCATTGCAGTGCCCTCCCCCATCATGGAGCATGGACTCCAGGCACACGGGCTGCTGTAGTTGCAGCTCTTATGCTCAGTAGTTATGCTGCATGGGCTTAGTTGCTCCAAAGCATGTGGGATCTTCCCAGACCAGGGGGATCGAACCAGTGTCCCCTGCATTGCAAGGTAGAGTCCCAACCACTGGACCACCAGCGAAGCCCCCAGTACAGGAACTTTTAGAGAAGGAATTCTTCATTTCGGAGTCCACAGATGGACTTCAGGGGATCATGAAACGCATTAAATCATGTAAAGCTGCATGGATGAGTTTGAGGGGATAAAAGGAAGGGAGGTGGGTTGTCTATAGGTTTCATCCGATTTTTCAAAGTGACCCACTGACCTAAAAGTCAAAGGACATTTTCACCAGCTGGTCCCTCCTGACTCAGTTTGGTTCATCCGTATTTTGAGCCATAATACTACCTCCATCCCTTTCATTCTTTTTCAAGTGAAATTAAGTTACCTTGATAATCAAGAGTGCATTCTGAAGGGTAAGGGCAATCAGAGTCGGGTGACCTAACACCTGCAGCCTCGAGGCTGGGAGAGGGCAGCCAGAGGGCCCGGGGCAGGACTCGGGGCTCGCTCCCCTCCCGTCTCCTGGCCCTGCCTTGCCCCTCCCAGGGTGCAGTGCACATTGCCCGCTGATCATCGGACGTTTGCTGGATGAGTTCCCACTAGCACGTGGATCCCAGCCTCCTTCACCCCTGGAGGAGTCGCTCTCTGTCTCCTTTTGACTGTCTTTGAGTCACTGCCCTGTGCTGTCATTGTGGCTGCTCGTGGGGACCCCAGAGTGTGGGGTCTTGAATCACCCTTACTGCTCCTCTTCTTGTTCTAGCAAGGCTCACACATCTCTGTAATGTCAAAGACCTGCTATTGTGGAATAATTGCACAAATTATTGTGCAATTACACAATAACTAGTGTAACATCTATACAACCTCACCATTTTAGCGAATTAAACAGGAACAATCAAATGAATTAGCTTTAGGTTAAAAGAGCTTTGATACAACTCTAAGTTTGACTGTGTGATCTCTTAATAAGTACTTAACCTCTGTCTTCCACCACCTTCATATTATTTTATTATTTAGAAAAGATTTTTTGATTAAGGAGAGGAAAATATGTGTGCATATATTATATGAAAGTAGAGAGGTAGAAGGAAAAGCAGAATTATTTCTGCCACTTTCCATGTGTTTAATTTACAAGCAGCAGTTTGTTTCCTCTTAGTTTATTGCCTGAAATTAAAGTGAGTTGCCACCCACTTAAATAGTGCCCAGGCACTTATTCAAATAGGTTTTGACAGATATAATCAAATCTGGAAAAAAAATCAGCTTTGACAGATACAACCAAATCCAGAAAAAAATCACCTGTTTTACCTGTTACTTTCACAACAACGACAAAATCCTATTAAAACTTTAATCATAAAGGTGAAGTACACAATTCTTCAAAGGAATGCTTATTTTTTTTTATTTTCTGGCTGCACCACAAAGCATGGGGGATCTTAGATCCCCAACAAGGGATCGAACCCACACCCTTTGCATTGAAAACATAGAATCCTAACCACTGGACCACCAAGGAAGTCCCAAGGAATGTCTAAAAAGAAAACAAATGTCCGCTGTTGCTGCTGCTGCTAAGTTGCTTCAGTCGTGTCCAACTCTGTGCGACCCCAGAGACGGCAGCCCACCAGGCTCCCCCGTCCCTGCAATTCTCCAGGCAAGAGCACTGGAGTGGTTTGCCATTTACTTC
Organism: Bos grunniens; assembly: GCF_055505025.1. Taxonomy (NCBI): domain Eukaryota; kingdom Metazoa; phylum Chordata; class Mammalia; order Artiodactyla; family Bovidae; genus Bos; species Bos grunniens. The sequence continues at coordinate 16,290,628 of NC_141168.1, forward strand.
TCCAATGCAAGAAAGTGAAAGGTGAAAAAAAAAAGAAAGTGAAAGGTGAAAGTGAAGTCTCTCAGTCGTGTCCGACTCCTAGTGACCCCATGGACTGCAGCCTACCAGGCTCCTCTGTCCATGGGATTCTCCAGGCAAGAGAACTGGAGAAACAAATGACCAATTATAGTTTATTCTAAGTTTCATGAATCCTCAGCTCTATCACTTGCTACTTAAACTTAACCTAAACTTACCCCCGGAGAAGGAGATGGCACCCCACTCTAGTACTCTTGCCTGGAAAATCCCATGGATGAAGGAGCCTGGTAGGCTGCAGCCCATGGAGTTGTGAAAAGTCGGACATGACTGAGCGACTTCACTTTCACTTTTCACTTTCATGCATTGGAGAAGGAAATGGCAACCCACTCCAGTGTTCTTGCCTGGAGAATCCCAGGGACAGGGGAGCCTGGTGGGCTGCCGTCTATGGGGTCGCACAGAGTCGGACACGACTGAAGCGACTTGGCAGCAGCAGACTTACCCCCACTCTTGAGTATGAAGCTTCTTTCTAGATGCTCTGAATCCTTTTCTTGAAGTCAAAGGTTCCTTTTCAGGCACATTCATGACTTCCAGATTTTGGACCCTTAAAGCATTTGCTGTCCAAAACCCTGGCTGTTGTGTTTTGATCTAGCAAGAAGGACTACACAGTCTACTCACAACTGATGAGACAGTGGGTTGGTTGGCATTCCTTCAGCTGCCTCTGCTGAACAGTGTAACTTAGAGTCCCTTCTGGAAGCGTGGATGCTCCCCTTGGTTTCTCCCACCTTGGCTGTAAGAGGAATGAAGGTCCCGGTGGAGGAGGGGAGAGAGAAAGAGACACTCCTCCCCCGTATTCTCCTAGCAACCCTGTACCTTCATTAACGCAGCAGCTGAAACCGAGCAGTTATTTACTCAGCGGTGTGATGTCCTCAGGATTCATGAATCACGGCGCTATCCTTTCTAATGAGAAGCCAGCTCCCCCTCAGCACACACAGCAGGTTTGTGTGGAGCCCTGTTTCTTTGGCAGCCACCATAGCAGAATTAAGTACCACATGACTCTCTGAAACACACCATCTTCCAAATGAGCTTATAGTTAAAAATCTTTTTTTCAACTTAAAAATGGCTTCTAAAGAGGCCAGTACTTCTAGTACAGAACACTTTATATTTTTTCAGAACACTCAAAAAAAAAAATTATGTCCTGTTAAAGTTCAATTATGTGACAGCTGGAGAAATGGGGTTAGTGTCGTATCCTACCAGTCAGAACATGCTTGAAAAGCAGAGAAGCCCACTTCAGGGGGGTGTGCTCTCAAGGAGATGGCGGGCTACTGAGAGCATAGAAAGAGCCACCACATGGCAGGGCTTTGGGGGTGAAGGCAGAGGCCTTGTTCAGGTGGGATTCCTGGTTAGGGAGAGAAGCCGACACGGAGAGTGGGCACGGCCGGGGCTGGGCTCTCCATCAGGAGCCAGAGGGTGCAGGTCTCCGGAGATGCAGCAGGGCCATGTCAGGAGCGCTCTGCAGAAGCTGGGGGCATGGACCCCAGACCCACCACGAGGAGACCTTGAGAATAAACCCCCCACGCCCTGCCAGGCCCATGCTTGTAGAGAGGAGCCAGCGAGCTCCTTTAGGGAATAGATCAGAAGAGCAGAGGCTAGAGATGGGTATTGGCAACTGTGCCCACCTGGGACACATCACCCAGATTACCATAGCACATCCCTCCTGTTCTTCCCAATGTACAAAATAATTTCAAGCTTTCCAAGGTAGCTTACAGCCAGCTCGCCTTTAATATCAGTAGTTGGCTTGCCTCGATTATGCATGGGTAGACCTCCCTTTCTGCCAACCAGGTGGAACCCAGGAAGCCTCTGCTCTTGGAAGTTACAGGGGATGCTGTAAAGCCGGATGGAAAGTGACCCGGGGGCCTCCATCACCCAACGGCTCTGCCACAGTCAGCCTGGAGGTTGTGCCGCTTAGAAAGGCATCTGCTGAGCGGCTCAGCTCCTGAGCACCAGGGTGGTCCTGAGAGGCCTCGGCCAGCCTGCAGGAAGGGCAGCGTGCTAGGGGCCGGCCTGACTCCCTGCTGACCCGAGCTTGGACTCAAGAGGCACGACAACCCTGCTGCCTTCCTGCCTGCTGCTCAGACACACTTTGGCATGGTTCCCATGAAAGGGGCCCTGCCTGGGGACAGCTTTTTTCCTGTCTCTTCCTTTTATTGTTTTGTTTTGAGGGCAAAGGCTCCTTCCCAAACCACACTGAGATGGCACTGTCAGAAAGGGTGCAGCCGTCACACCATTAGCCAGTGAAATGGCTCCCTCTGTGTCTCTGCGGGATGCATTAGAGTCAGACAACACCACCCCCCCACCAGAGAGGCTGGCCATGCTCCTGACGGGTCGGGCTTCTATCTGGCTGAGAAGAATGACTAAAAGACGCCAGTGGGCCAGTGGGACGTGTCTCCCCCACCTCCTGCCCCCAGCCCTGGCCCGCCAGGGTGCTCAAAGAGAATGGGCAGTGAGGGCATCCCAGCCCCTCTCAGGGAGGAGACTGCTCACACTGGCTTCCCTTCTCCCCATGTCTGGCAGCTGGTATTGCGAATCAATGCCATTTATGAAGCCCGGAGAGGAAAGAAACGCGTGAAGAGGCTGTCCCAGTCCACAGAGAACAACTCAGGAAAAGGTAGGGGCCCCGCCACTGTCCCTCCTCCCCCAAGAATCTGAAAACAGGATCTCCCTTCCCCTCTTCTTGTCCATCCATCATGTCAAACCAGGGCTGCATGCTCTGACCTCAGCGGGGGAGCCACCTTCTTTGCTTAATTTGCACCGAAGGGACCAATATCTTTGACTGGATTTGCTAGAGGTACCATCTGAAGTACAGCCAAGTTAATCTGGAAACACATGCAGTTGGACAAAGACATAATTCGTTCATGACCTTTAAACAGAAAAAAAAAGAAAACAGCCCCTCTGAACTAGAACTCTGGGATTTGTGCTACCACATGAAAAAGTTTCCTGCATTAGAAAGAACCACGTTTGCAATTTGTTGTTATTGTTTTGTCTAGTGACAGATGAGAACAGCGAGTCTGACAGTGACACCGAGGAGAAGCTGAAAGGTGAGAAGAGCCGTTGTTGTGCAGGATGCGTGTTGGTGATGGGGAAGGTGCAAAGGTGGCCCTTCCTGCTGAGTGTGAGGGGGACACAGCGTCCTTGCAGGAGCTTGCTGGGCAAGGCGTGGGTGTTTGAACCTGGCCAGGGTGGGCCTGTCCGGTCCCTGAGCCTCTGGCTACACTCTAGAGACTCAGAGTAGGTACCGCTGCGGTGACTCCCTGTCCCTGCACCCATCCGTTATGTTATGGGTGTTCTTCACACCTGTGAAAGGTACAGCATGCTGGCCTGGGACTCCAGAGACCTGGGGCCCTTGCCCTACTCCTGTAAAATGGCTCTGTGATCTGGAGGAAATCATTGAGATCCAGGGCCTCTCCTTCCTCATCTGTTAAATGAAGTTGCTGAAATTATTGGTCCCTGTGGACCTAAGCCTGGTGATCTTAGTCTAGATCTCAGTGAGTTTTCCACAACTTTTCAGAACCCCAGGGGCAAGCCGGGGAACGCTGTAGTCCAGGGCTGCTCAGCGAGGCGATGGCGACCCAGCCATCTGCTCAGTGGCCCTGCCTCTTCGGCCTCTGACACCCACCTGCTCCCTGACCCGTCTCGGGAATGAGGCCGACCACTGTAGCGCACAGAGCGGTGCCAGGAGAGAAGGCAGATGGGAGCTCTAGACCAGGCAGGTCTCTGCCACTCGAGTCACATGGGATGTTTACAAAGCTCCCAGCTCCGAAAGCTCCGGGGTCTGGATTTTGTCCCAGCCCTCAAGAGGAAAGGTGCAGGAAGTGGCTGAAGGGAGGAGTCCCCACCCCATCTGACACAGGAACCCAAGGGTCACTCAAGCCGCTGCCCCAAGTCCAGACAGCAAATCCATGGTGGAATGGTGGCCCCACGTTCCAGGCTTCTGCACCCCAATTAGCCTGGCAGCGGGTTGCTGCTCCTAGAACTTTGGCAAGAATCCCCAGTAAAGAACTTTGTACTAATTTGTTAAATGTGGGAACGCTTTTGTAGGATTAGGAAAAGTACTTTGAGCTGGGAATTCCATAACCTGTTGCAGCTCTGTGCAGTTTGACATTGGGAGTGAGTCATTTTCAGGCGGTCCTCCGCTCTCTCTCTCTGCTCCCTCTCCAGCCCACAGCCAGCGCCTGGTCAACGTGAAGTCACGGCTGAAGCAGGCTCCAAGATACCCGTCCCTGGACCGGGAGCTGGTCGAATACCAGGAGAGGCAACTTTTCGAGTACTTCGTGGTCGTGTCCCTGCACAAAAAGCAGGCTGGGGCTGCGTACGTGCCCGAACTCACCCAGCAGTTCCCGCTGAAGGTATGGGGTGGGCCAAGCTCCGTGGCCTGCCATGGACTGCAGCATTCTTGGGAAGATCTTACTGGGACTCATGGTTCAGGGAGATGGAGGAGCCCAAGGAACATTCAGTGTCCAGAATTTCAAAAATGGGTCCTAATTAAAGTATATTAATTAAAAAACAGTGCTACTGGAGAATTTAGGAGATTTGAGGGGTGTGAGATGCATGACTCAGTTCAGTTCAGTTCAGATGCTCAGTCGTGTCCAACTCTTTGTGAGCCCATGGACTGTAGCACGCCAGACCTCCCTGTCCATCGCCAACTCCCATAGTTTACTCAAACTCACGTCCATCGAGTCAGTGATGCCATCCAACCATCTCATCCTCTGTTGTCCCCTTCTCTTCCTGCCTCCAATGCATGACTCAAGCAGGGACAGAAATACTCGCTTCCTGTGATCACTATACTGATGGTACCATTCTATCCACTCTCCCCATCTCCTTATCCGGCCACATCTCTTCCCAACCCACCCTAGAAGCCTCTTCCCCATAGACTGCACAAGGAGCGTCACATTTGTGTCCATGCTGCCCGTGTGCCCTGTGTGCCTCTGTTTGTATGTGTGTGTGCAAGAATCCTGTTCTATTCTCACATGGGTCAGTCCTGTGTGGAGTTGGCTTTACCATGTATTAAAGTGAAAGTCGCTCAGTTGTGTCCGACTCTTTGCAACCCCATGAACTGTAGCCCACCAGGCTCCTCTGTCCATGGGATTCTCCAGGCAAGAATACTGGAGTGGATAGCCACTCCCTTTTCCGAGGACCTTCCCAACCCAGGGATCGAACCTGGGTCTCTTGCATTGCAGGCAGATTCTTTACTGTCTGAGCCACCTGGGAAGCCATCCTATATTATTAATCATGGCTCCTAAAATGAAACAGCACTCAATAAAGGCTAAAGTGGCATGGCCTATCATAGATAAATGACCCATAGGCTTTGGCATCAGTGATAGAGAGCTTTCATCACTTTCTAATGCAGCTCAGCCAGGATTTACTGAGACCCTATTACATTCCAGCTGCTTTCTGCTTGGCCCCAGGGGATTACAAAGATGAGCAGAATGTGTTTCCTGTCCTCGGGGAGCTTACCCTCTGACAGGTGGGCATGAGAGACTCCAGAGACTCACGAGGTAAAGTGTGCCAGTCTCTGTCCAGTGCACACAGTGGTGCTCAGAGACGGGAAGAGGGGAGGGCGCTCATGTCCTGATCCCCTCAGAGCCTGCCTTCGCTGCCACCACCCAAACATAACCCCAACATCTGCCAAGACCTGGGGTCCAGCTGTCCCTCTCCTCCTCCTGAGCCACTCTTCCTTCCGTCCTGCCCACTGGAGACCAGCAGAGCAGTTGTGGCCTTGGCTTGGAGTTTAGAATGGAAATATGTGTAAAGGAGATAAGCAATAGGCACCAGCCTTCCACATGGGCACTGACTCACTTCCTCCATCTCCTCCAGGGTGATCCCTGAAAACCTCAGTGCTACGTATGCCCACGTCTAGTTGGGGACCTCACAGAGGAGCACCAAGACACGAGGGATGGGCCTGTTATTTTATTTACTTCCCTCGGGGCCTAGCACAGTGTTATACATACGGTGATGCTCAGTGTTCCAGGAGTAAAGTCAGTGTCCCATGAATTAGTTAATGAACCACCCTAACTATCAAATGCTTGAGTTTCCAACGTGGACTCTCCAGCCTCCTAGACATCACATTAAAATTTTTTTGAATGGAAAGTTGCCTATTCACTGTGGAAAGGGAGACTAATACAGAAATGTTTAGAGAAAAAGTCATCTCCAGCCCCACAGAGGTCGTTGTTGTTGGCATTTCATTGTCTTTCTCCAGTCTTTTCTCAGAGTAGAATTTTCTTACAAAACTGAGGTCAGACATTGTGTAATTTCCGTATCATGTTTTGTAAACCTATCATTATTTACGAACACGTTTCATACAAATTCTAAAACATCATTTTTGAAATTCCATAATACCGCATTATGTGGGTATACCCTGATCTGTTTAGCAGCTCTCTTTCTGTTGGAAATGCATCTTGCTGCCAGCTTTTCTTTAGGTGTTTATCTTTAATGTTCTGGTGATCATTCTCTGTAGGCATTTTTGCATGCCAGGCTACTACATATATCTCCTTGCCTTCACCTGCTCCCTCTGTCAGAAGCCCCTTTTTCTTCTTCTTTCTCCTCATTTTTAACTTTTTCTTGAGTTTTAGCCCCCACTCCTATAAACACCTTGATCGAGGTTTCCGCTCCATATTTGTGCATTAGCAATCATGCCTGGCATATTCTATTAAAATGCTTGACACCTCACAGTTATCTTTCATGACACCTCACAGAGATGAGGCTGTTTCCCAGCCATCTGCGATTGATTGTATTTGTGAGAGAGCTCTCTGTGTGTCTCTTTCCGTAAATGTGCTCCTGTGTGTGTCCGAGCAGGTATGTGCACGTGAATTGATAACTTGTATGTTGATGAGTGTGTATATGCATACATGTGTATGTATGTATTTGTGGGTGTCATGCATGTGGTCTGAGGGCAGGTGTGTTCAGGTGGTGACTGGGCCATATTGAAAGCACTGGAACTCACTTTCCTACAGGGCTTGCTCTTCAGTTCTCTGATTAATGCTGTTTCCACTATGGAAAAATGTCTTTGTTCCTTCCTTGTGTATTATTTGTTACTTGGGGTCCGTCACTCGGTGGTGATTAATGATCCCCTCAACAACTACACCCGGCTGGTATTCTTTGCAAGACTGTCCGAGGGTAATCAAAAACTGTTGCTTTGGCAGCAGTCTGAGCTAGTAAATTGTCAACTCAAAGACTGTTCCAGTACCAGTTGGAATCTTCTGAGTCATGATGAAAGAGAAAACCATTATAGTTCAGTAAAGAAAGAGTGACTGTTTATTCTGAAGAAGAAAGACTGAAGAACAATTAATGACTGGCTCCTAGTCTACGTATGGTGACTGTGTTTCATCGATAGTTGTCTCAAGCATTAATATTATATTAGTAGCAGCTTTGGAGAAGGCAATGGCACCCTACTCCAGTACTCTTGCCTGGAAAGTCCCATGGACGGAGGAGCCTGGTGGGCTGCAGTCCATGGGGTTGCTAAGAGTTGGACACAACTGAGTGACTTCACTTTCACTTTTCACTTTCATGCATTGGAGAAGGAAATGGCAACCCACTCCAGTGTTCTTGCCTGGAGAATCCCAGGGACGGGGGAGCCTGGTGGGCTGCCATCTCTGGGGTCGCACAGAGTCAGGCATGACTGAATCGACTTAGCAGCAGCAGCAGCAGCAGCAATAGCAGCTTTAGTTAAATTTGATCTGGCCGAATAAGGATCATACTAGAAGTGGGTTTCCAAGTTGAAAGCCATCAGCCCAATGCCCTGTTCCTTTGGATGCTGTCTTCAGAGACCTCTTCTCTCTGATGTTTCATGGCCTTGGGAAGGCTTGCAGATCCTCTGTGAAGGAGTACCATTGGCCAACAGACCTCAGAAACTGCAAGACTGGTTTAAGGTGGTGCTGTGCTAAGTCACTTCATTCGTGTCCAATTCTTTGCAACGCTATGGACTGTAGCGTGTCAAGCTCCTCTGTGCATGGGATTCTCTAGGCAAGAATACTGGATTGGGTTGCCATTTCCTTCAGCAGGGGATCTTCCTTACCCAGGGGTCATATCTGAGTCTCTTAAAAAGTCTCCTACATTATTAGCAAGTGGGTTCTTTACCACTAGGGCCACCTGGGAAGCCCTGGTTTAAGGTAGAGGCCTTTATGGAAAGATATGAGAAACAAAGTAAGAAATTATTGACAATAGTATATTAAGACTTTAACTTAGATGTTACAATTTCCTAATTTTAGAAATTCACACTCCACTCAGTTCAAGTAGCTGATATTTTAGATGACTGAAGGCAATTTTATCATGGTTTATTTTTTCTTTAACTGTTTATAAGGGAAATGTAACAAGTGTAAACCTATCAGCAACAACACAACAAAAAGCCAACAATTCTTCCCAGCACTTTAGAAGTACCAATTTATAAGCAAACTATCAGGCACCCCACTCCAGTACTCCTGCCTGGAAAATCCTGTGGATGAAGGAGCCTGGAAGGCTGTAGTCCATGGGGTCGCTGAGGGTCAGACATGACTGAGCGACTTCACTTTCACTTTCCACTTTCATGCATTGGAGAAGGAAATGGCAACCCACTCCAGTGTTTATGCCTGGAGAATCCCAGGGACAGGGGAGCCTGTGGGCTGCTGTCTGTGGGGTCACAAAGAGTCAGACATGACTGAAGTGACTTAGCAGCAGCAGCAGCGTGCTAATTATAAACTTTTTTTTTTTTGTATTGCAAACTTTATACCTAGAGTGCCTTTTTTTTTCAGTTGAGGCAAAAAAAAAAACCAACATGTGGCATAAAATTCAGCATCCCAACATCTCCAGGTGTACAGTACAGTGTGGTTAACTACAGGTGCATTGCTGTCCAACAGATTCCCCAGAATGGAGTGCTTTTTGAAGTAGATACCCATTCAGACACAGAACAAGCAGAGTCACGGCTTTAAATATAATCTCTTAAGTCAGACCTCATCCATTCGTTCCGTTTTGAAGTAAGATGATATTCCTCCAGTCTGTGATGTGTCAGATAAATCAGAGAGCAAGAAGAAGACAGAAATTAAGATCATTTTGATTCTTTCCTGGATTCCATTCTAGCTGTGTGATCATGGACAAATCACTTAACTTCTCTGGGCTTATTTTTTTCTAAGAATGTCAGCCTCCTGTCTAGTTTTCCTTTAATTCTGATATTCAAAGACCTCCTGAAATGAATTAAATTTCACTGTATAACGTAATTTACCTGGATGGATTCACTAAGAAGGGCTGCAAAACATCTCTGCTGAAATTGAAGAGGGCCAGCTTTGCCTAGGTCCAGGCATCAGACAACTAGTTTGTGGCTCTGCCTTGCAGATTTGTGAGTCTCGGATTCGGAAGTGGTTGCTATGACAGCTCTTCCTTATTGATTAAAATGCTTATATTCCAGAATGTTAGGTATAGAGAACATTTCTCTAAAGCACACTATTTTTTCTCCTTGTTCCCCGCATAAGACTATAGTTGAAACTGCCCTGAGGGAGAAAATAGCTTAAGCCTGAGCTGCAAGCCCTCCTCAGCGTGGAGGTTAAGGCGACAGTTATGACTTCAGGGCCATGGGGGCTGTGTGCCTGTCGAGCGTCTGTCTTGCTCACACCGGAGCTTATTCTCCAGCCTCCTCTCGCCCTTCTCCCTGCAGCTGGAAAGGTCGTTCAAGTTCATGAGAGAAGCTGAGGACCAGCTGAAGGCTATCCCCCAGTTCTGTTTCCCTGACGCCAAGGACTGGACTCCGGTCCAGCAGTTTACCAGGTATGTGCTGGTGTCTCCCCGCCCTCCCCTGGCCCCGCCAAGACTAAAGTGAGAGCTAGAGAGAGGTCGTCGATGGCAGACCCGGTACATAAGTCAGTCCTGCTGGTAAGTGATCCTGACAGACTCGAGTGTATAAATTTCCCCCACGGGTGTTTGCAAAGCATGCCTGAAGACAAGACTCATTTTGCCAAATGTGCAGGTTCCCAGACCTCCCACTCCATCTTGGAATGTGTTTCATAAGCTGACGTGATGGGCAATAAGGTAATTCATAGTCTAAGAAAACCTTGTCCAGTGCTGTGAAAATACTTCTGCAGCAACACATCTAGCCATTATTCAGATTGTCATAAGTTTACATTTCTGGTTTAACCCATATTGTTGGGTGGAAGTTTTTTTTTTAATCTGAGGTCTCAACAACTGACCAAACTCAGGAGGCTCCAAATCCTAAGTGTTCGAGGGACACTGAGTACCTCGAAGTTGGCCCGGCAGTCTTTAAGGACAGTGGCAGCTTCGGTGCCCAGGGGAGCTGCCAGGGGCAGCTCCAAGAAGGGCACCACCATTGCCTACTGCTACCCAGCTCCCCTCCATACCCCCCAGTCTTGAGTCACTCCGGGGCTCACCCCAAGAGAGGACCAATGAGCACTGTGTCTGTTCGATGGGATGGCCCAGGTCATAGAATTATATGAGGGCTGAGGGTGGAAAGAAAAGTCCTCACTTCCTCTCAGGACACAGCGACACTTGAGATCCCCGTATCCCTGACAGAGACTCCGGAGCCACAGCCCAGAGATGGACGGGCGGGACAGGGAGCTGCACTTTCTGACAGCCTCCTCCTGAATGTCCCCTGGTGGCTCAGCATGATGATGCAACTTTTGTTCTGTTTTCTAACACACTTCCTGTTCTTTTTCCAGTTGCTTTAGATGTAAAGTTACCTTGTCTATTTGATGTTTTTCTTGTTTCTTGAGGTAGGAGTGTATTGCTATAAACTTCCCTCTTAGAACTGCTTTTGCTGCATCCCATAGGTTTTGAGTTGTGTTTTCATTGTCATTTGTTTCTAGAGATTTTTTGACTTCCCCTGTGATTTCTTCAGTGACCTGTTGGTTATTTAGAAACTCCTTGTTTAATCTCCATGTGTTTGTGTTTCCTGCAGTTTTTTTCTTGTAATTGATACCTAGTCTCATAGCGCTGTGGTCGGAGAGTAACGCACTTCCTTTCATTTTCCCAACCACAGTGAAACATTCTCGTTTGTCTTAACTGGAGAAGATGGGAGCAGAAGGTTTGGTTACTGCCGAAGACTGCTGGTCAGTATCCCCTGCTGTCCGGCAGCGAGAGCTCCATGCGGAGCCCCTACTGGCTTCCTAGGGCCTCATTCACCACAGGCCACAAGAGAAGGGACCAGAGGTGTATCGAGTTCGTCAGGGTCATTAAACATGGGAAGGAGTGTTTGGGGATCCACGTGAGCCTCACTGTGGATGGAAACACTGTCTGCCTCCCTTGAAAAGAAAATACTTTGTCCACTGCTTTCCCTGCCAAATAAATGGCCATCCCCCCTCAAGACAGGCGTCCTTTCTAATAAAGTGTGCTCAACAGACTCAGAGCTTACAGAGAACTTTCGTAATAGTGGTAAGGGCCGAAGAAGGATGGCTTTACGGTTCATGACACAAATAATTTAAGTGTCTCCTTCAGAACATTAACCTTTAAAAGTCACACACTTACTTCAGTGATATGATCATGCCAAAACATTTTAGAGCTTGTCTTTTTGAGGCCCATTTTTAGGAGTACCTTCAGTAGTGGCAAATCATTTTCCACTGAGAGTGTATTTTAGTCTTGTTATACATAGGCTAATATAGTCAAGAATAATGTGTGGCACATAGTGGCTGCTCAGTAAATATTTGTTAAATTAGTGAATAAAAAAAGTATGGATAGTAATCGAAAAAGTTAAGTGGGATAATAAATTCTGTTACTATAATTACTTTGGAGTTTAAGTATTGAGATTGTTTTCCTTTTTGGTTTTGAAAATTAATAGTTTCCAAAAAGGATTTTTAGAAAAGATTTCTCATTTGGAGTTATAATAATTATAAGGAATAAATAAATTCCTTGAGAAAAACCACAGTGATATGAGTAATATGAGTAAACAAGTTAAGTGATATGAGTAAACAAGATTCCTCATTTTATGGTTCTGTAGGCCACATTGAGCTCCTACTGTGTGCACAAAACTCTTGACTTGGTCCCTTTGGGACAATTTTAACACACATCTACGTAACCAGAAGTGGTTCCACCTGTAAGACGGGGTATTGGTAACTGCTTACCTTATTGATTTTCAAAAACTCTGGTTTGTGGAAACAGTCGGCACCATGTTAAAAAGATCTGGGGTCTTTCCTCCCCTGAGATTGGTCACACTTGTAATCTCCTTGTGTTTCACTCCCAAAAGCCTGGTGGCAAAGGAAAGCGTCTCCCTGAAGTTTACTGCATCGTGAGCCGCCTGGGATGCTTCAGCCTCTTTTCAAAGGTGAGGACTTTGGCCCCAGAGCAGGGAGGGAGCGTGTGGGAGTTGCAGGGCCCAGGAGGACTCAGGAGACACCCCAACTCCCAGGACTTTTTATCTTCTTATTCCCCAACCTGTTTTCCTTGCCACTTCCTCCTCCTCCCTTCCTTGAGCCTCGCTGAGATAATCACTGGGACAGGAAATGAATGGATGAAGGTCGTGGCCCAGAAAGTGAGGGAGGGGAAAAGGACAAATTAATTGCAGTTGAGGATGGAGGGGCAAAGGCTCCCCCCAGAATGTTCCATGTGCTTTACTTCCCCTCTCATAAGCGTTATCTTTTGTCACATTATGTGTGGTGTATGTCTGTTACGTGTGTCTGTTGTGTGTGTGTGAGATTTGTTATTGTGAGACTACTCTAAGTGTCAGAGTGAAAGTAAAAGTCGCTCAGTCATGTCCGACTTTTTGCGACCCCATGGACTGTATACAGTCCATGGAATTCTCCAAGCCAGAATACTGGAGTGGGCAGCCTTTCCCTTCTCCAGGGGATCTTCCCAATCCAGGGATCGAACCCAGGTCTCCCACATTACAGGCAGATTCTTTACCAGCTGACCTATAAGGAAAGCCCAAGAATACTAAAGTGGGTAGCCTGTCCACTTCTCCAGAGGACCCAGGAATCGAACTGGGGTGTTCTGCATTACAGGCATATTCTTTACCAACTGACCTATCAGGGAAGCCCTCTATCAAAATCTTAGTATAACTTGGTCCTTCTTTTTGGAAAATGAAGCAATATATCAGGACATAGGAATTGCCGTGGTGAATTGGCTCAGCCACCCCAGTATTCTGGATTGGCATAAATTACTATGCTGTCTGATGCCAGTCTCAAAAATTAGGTGTAACTCAACATTTGTTTCTTCTGTCAATGAGACATAAATATTTAATCTATACATGTATTTTAAGTCCTTAAACATGTATTTCAGTCCAGGTTTTCTTTTGGAGAATTGAAGTCCTGCATCTACTGTCTGTGGATGAAAGCCCCACTCCCTCAGCATTCTGAACCAAAATTCCTGCTCCTGCCCACCCTGTTCTGAGCTCAGAGGAGGCCTGAATCAGACTGATGCAGTGTGACCTCTGGCTGTGGTAGAGCTTGTACTTTACACAGTCGGAAGTGATTAATGGTACCAGCGTCACCTGAGTCATGGCCTTCACTCCACGTGAGGAGATAGTCATTGTACATTACAGTCAGTCACTCACAAACTCTGGCTCAGATTTGCATTGCTGCTTATGCCAGTCTTCATCATGGGTGTGTTTTAACATGGAGAGGAGGCTGTAGGTCAGAGACCCTATTGTTGTGAGAACGCTTATGAATCTAGGAGTAAACGGCTCCTGTGAGGTAGGCCAGCCTCCAGCAGCAGCTCTGAAGTTCACATAAGCTGCATTGCTACATCATGGGCAGGAGATGCAGAGCGAGCGAACATCCTAACATACTCGTGTGATGCACAATCCTGCATTTTCATGTCAGTTTTGTGACTGTGATTTTTTTAAGAATATAATATGAAGACTTGCTGAAGACCTCACAGCAAATATTCAGCATAGAACCATAGACAGAGCTTTGGCTAACTGATTCCAAGACCTCAGGTTATTTCTAGGTGAGGGGCAAGGACCATTATGGCAAATTGTCCTTCAGTAAAGACAAAAGGATAATGGATAAGAACAGCTTTCAGAATCTCTGAAGAAAGCATAAGTATCGTTGCAATGATGCTGTGTTAACAAACCACAGTGGCTTAAAGCAGCCACCATTGACTCCCACAGAGGGGCAGGGCTCTGGGGTTCTGCTCTGCTGGACTCCGTGGCTCACTCACCCTTGTGCTTCCAGTAGGCTGGGGGTTGGCTGATGCTTCAGGCTGCAAGTCTGGATGTGGGTTTGTCACCCCCCTGAGACAGGAAGCTGTCCCATGCATGCACAGGGAGGCGAGCAGAAACCCGTAAGGCAAGTTTCTACTTGCCTCCCAAGCCCTGGGCTTAGCACAGGCACGTGGTCACTTCCGCCTCATCCTGCCTGCCCAGTGGTCCTCAACTTGTTCTCATTACTGTTCTAGTGAGCAGCCTTTTTAGATATTGTTTTTCCTCAATTGCCTCTCCTCCCCATGAAATTTTTAACTTTTTGTCATATTATTTTCTTTTTACTGTGCTAAAACGTACATAACATTACACTTACCATTTCAGTCATTTCTAGGTGTACAGTTGATGGGCATTATGTTTATTCACTTTGTTGTGCCACCGTCTCCATCATCCATCTGCAGAACTCTTTCATCTCCCCAGACTAAAATTCGGTGCCCATTAAACACTAACCCTCTGTCCTCTCCTCCCCCAGCCCCTGGCAACCACCCCTCTACTCTACTTTCTGTCTCTTTTATGAGTTTGACTCGAGGATCTCATGTAAGTGGAATCGTATAGTGTTTGTCCCTTTTGTGTCTGGCTTATTTCACTTAGCACAATTTTCAAATCATCCATGTTGTAGCATGTATCAGTATTTTATTCCATCGTATTGAATAATATTCCATTTTATAGGTAACATGTTTTGCTTATTATTCATAAGTTAATGGATGTTTGGATTATTTCCTTTTTTGGCTCCTATGAATAATGCTGCTTTGAACATTCGTGTTCAAGTTTTCGTGTGAACATGTTTTCATTTCCGTTGGTTAAATACCTAGGAGTGGATTTGCTGGGTCATAATATGTTTAATTTCTTAAACAGACTATTTTCAAAAGAAAAACTTCACTGGTTTACATTTCCACCTGCAGTGTATGAGGGTTCCAATTTCACCACTTCCTCACCAACACCTGTTACCTGTTTTTTTTTATTACAGTCCAATGGCTGTCAAGTGGCATCTCATTGGTTTTGGTTTGTGTTGTCCTAATGGCTTCCCCCCAGAGAAAATTCAGTTCTACAGATATATCACGTATCTGTTTATGTACTTTGGCCCCTTAGAAGGGCACAAACCCTCACAATACCTGAGTGTTTTCACCAACCCCCAACCAATTTTTACCCCCTTGGGGGGCGCTATTCTTCCCATTGAGAACGTATATCATGATCAATGTCACAGGGGAATGCAAATGGACAGAAGGACAGTTTTCAAAGTCAAGGGGGCAGGAACTATACTTCACCCTGTAAGTGGGAGAAATTGTAGGGCCACATGGAAAAGAGTGGCTGCAGAGAGGGTGGATCCGGGTCTTAACGCACAAGGTGAAAGAGACTGGAGGTTTGGCCTGATGAGGACCCCCCGGCTTCCCCACGGTTCCGCAGCCTCGGTGGCAGGCCCCCTTCATCTGGAAGAGAGCTCCACCTCGCAGCCCGACTTTTCTGTCCCTTGCAGATTTTGGATGAGGTGGAAAAACGACGAGGCATCTCTCCTGCCCTGGTCCAGCCTCTCATGAGGAGCGTTATGGAAGCCCCCTTCCCAGCCCTGGGCAAAACCATCGTGGTCAAGAACTTCTTGCCCGGGTCAGGAACTGAGGTATGCCATCAGACTCCTCTCCTGTCCCAGGGGGCGTAGCCCTGACAGTGATCAGGTCCTGGTGATCCCACAGGCTGGCTTTCAGTGGGCTGTCACATTCAGTGGTGGCCTCTTGCTCCTCAAGCTGGCCCAGATCATCCATCTGTGAGAGAGTCATAAATTCCACCCTAAGTCCAATCCATCCGTTGGTTGCTGGATGAGAAAACTGTGCCAGGGCAGTGAACATCTTTAGCTTCTCTTAATAGCCAACCACCTTCATAAATCGTATTTGAACCTTTTTAGGGTTTTGATCTATATCACCACTTCCACTTAATATGCAAAGCAGATTCTTTTCGGGGAAGACAACCTCAGTTCAGTTCAGTTCAGTTCAGTCGCTCAATCGTGTCTGACTCTTTGCAACCCCATGAGTTGCAGCACGCCAGGCCTCCTTGTCCATCACCAGCTCCAGGAGTTCACTCAAACTCATGTCCATCAAGTCGGTGATGCCATCCAGTCATCTCATCCTCTGTCGTCCCCTTCTCCTCCTGCCCCCAATCCCTCCCAGCATCAGAGTCTTTTCCAATGAGTCAACTCTTCGCATGAGGTGGCCAAAGTACTGGAGTTTCAGCTTTAGCATGATTCCTTCCAAAGAACACCCAGGGCTGATCTCCTTTAGAATGGACTGCTTGGATCTCCTTGCAGTCCAAGGGACTCTCAAGAGTCTTCTCCAACACCACAGTTCAAAAGCATCAATTCTTCGGTGCTCAGCTTTCTTCACAGTCCAACTCTCACATCCATACACGACTACTGGAAAAACCATAGCCTTGACTAGATGGACCTTTGTTGGCAAAGTAATGTCTCTGACAAGCTCAAGTGCTACTTTTTATTCATCCCAGTCTTTGAAGCATGTCCCTTTCCTTGGCTGGGTGGGATTTGATACCAGAGCTTGTTTTCATCTTCCCGTCCTTGTATGTGACCCATTCAGCCTTGAGTCTCCAGTTCTAAAGGCCCTCGGAAAAGCGGGTCACCTCTGGGGACGGGCAGGACGAGGATGTGTCTGGAATATTCTGGAACCGCTCAACTTCCCAGCACAGAGAGCAGCAGTCTCCCTGCTGCTGCTGCTACTGCTGCTAAGTCGCTTCAGTCGTGTCCAACTCTGTGCGACTCCATAGACGGCAGCCCACCAGGCTCCCCGTCCCTGGGATTCTCCAGGCAAGAACACTGGAGTGGGTTGCCATTTCCTTCTCCAATGCATGAAAGTGAAAAGTGAAAGTGAAGACGCTCAGTCGTGTCTAACTCTTAGCGACCCCATGAACTGCAGCCCACCAGGCTCCTCCCTCCATGGGATTTTCCAGGCAAGAGTACTGGAGTGGGGTGCCTGCTGCTGGAGAATCCTAAACCACCCCATACAGATGCAGGTGACGTGGCCATGGGGATGTTAACTTTAGTGAGCCCCGCTGTCCGTGCAGCACCAGGCCAGTGCCATGCTGAGAGCAGAAGCCAGGTTCTGCTCACCGTCAAGAGCATGCACATGAGTAGTGACTTGAGATGAACTCAAGAACATGTCAACAAGTACAGAGTGAGGAGATACGTGCACACTATGCATACAAGCTGAAAGAGCCATCCCTGGGGAGGGGTTGGAATGGGGTTGAGTTCATTAAGAATCGCCTTGTAGAGGAGAGGAGCCTTGAAAGAAGTGCTTGGATCTGCTGGTCCTTCTTTGTGAGCCTGGAAGTCCCTTGTGAGATCAGACATTCTGCTGTGGGACTCCAAGGGACCAGCCCTCAAAACTCCCTGTGGGGGCTCACATGTGTCATCGATGGGGTGGGAGGGGGCGGGCTCCAGCCATCATGGCCCGAGGGGCTCTGGTTCTGTGTCCTGTCTCCCCACCTCCACGCAAACTACCCTCACACGCACGGTGAGACTGAGTCCCTACCAAACGTACCTCCTTTCCCAATCTCCTGCCGTCTTTCTTTCCCCAGTCCCTTTGGTTTTCCTGTTTTTCTCTCCCTCCTCCCCTGGCAGTGGGCCTCCCTGCTGAGGACCACAGGGCCCCAGGCCTGCCCGGTGCGTGAGAGGCCTGGCTGACCAGGCGGCCCCCTCATGCCGCTCGTGTTCCCTGGCAGGTGATTGAACTGTGCCGTCCGCTGGACTCCCGGCTCGAACACGTGGACTTTGAGTCTCTCTTTTCCTCTCTCAGCGTCCGACACCTGCTCTGCGTTTTTGCCTCCCTGCTCCTGGAAAGGAGGATCATCTTCATCGCAGACAAGCTCAGGTATCAAACCTTGGCAACTTCCGCTGAAGTGTTTGCACGACGGTCAGTCTCGAACTGTCTCTAAAGTGTTTGCGTGACGGTCAGTCTCGCACGGGATGGAACCTGTAGTGGGGGATCGCCTGGAGTTCAGAGGCAGCTCCTCTGCAGAAGGAGTGAGAGTCAGCAGGCAGCTGAGGCTGGAGGCTTATGAGGCCCCCGAGTTGTGTAAAGTGAGCTGAGCCTGCACTTCTGCACTCGGCTCATCTGGTACTTGGCCTGCTGCTCACTCATTCTGCTAGGCTCTGGGCACCCTACCATGTGCTGGGGAAACGGGGAAAAGACAGAGCTGTGCTTCAAGAGGCCTCAGTCGGGGGTGGGGATGGAGAAGTAAAGAGACTGCCCAGTACCCTGCTGTAAAGGCCGACTAGAGGCAGAGCATTCTCATTCATAGACAAGACGAGTTCCCTGCATCTTAAGCCCAAGAGCAAGTAGAAAGCATGTTCCAGGCAAAAGGAGCTGTTGGTACAACAGCAGGGAGAGGGGAGGCCAAGAGTTCCTTCAGGAACTGCAGAGCAGCTCAGGGTAGTGGAACTGAGAGGAGAGCCAGGAACCGGCAGAGGCAGGCAGGGCCCTGTTCCCAGGAGGGCTGCAGGACCAGGCGTGAGGCACAGACAGAGCCAGAGGCGTGCCTTCATCTAGGGCTAACAGAATCCACACACACAGACCCGCTGCCCAGCAGGGTGCACCCACATCCTAGGGTCACGTTCGGTGATTGGCAAAGCCCAGGTCACAGATCAAAGAAGATCCTGAAGAAGATGCAGATAGGGGTTGGGGTTAATTCTGAACTTTAAAAAAGAAAAAAAAAAGAATTCTTGGCATTTTCATCATTTCAAAATACTGAATCAGAGCTTTCCTCTCTTTGGAACTGAGGGCGCAGAAGCGAAAGTGGTGGCTGCTGCTCCAGGGAGGGCTGAGTTGTGGGTCCTGGCTCGAGATAAGCCGGCCAAGCAGGAGAGGCCAGCTGAGAGTCCATCTGGAAAGAAGCCGTGCCAAAAACATGTAAAAATCGGTTTGGAGAGGAAATAATGACTCTCGACTCTAGAAAACAAAAGGGAAGAAGAAGAAAAGGGAAAGAAGAGTGCAAAGGACAAAGCGTGTGAACGTGGGGTCCATCCGCAGGCGTGGTGGGAGATGGAATCCAGCCCTGTCTCCACCGCAGCCCATCTGGTCACCTTGCTCACGCTCGGTCGTTGGACCGCAGCCACCGGGCTCCTCCCAGGCTGCTCCCAGCCCGCCTGAGAGTTAGCTATTCACATTTAATGTCACAGTTATTGTACTCTCTGTGCACTCTTGTCAGCAGGCCCTGCCTCTAGCCTGCAGCTGGTGCTGTGGGCAGCTCTCCAAGATCCCTGGGCACTGGGGGATTCGGACCAGAGAGTTCTCAAGGTGGGGGCCTGCAAGCTGAGGATGAGGAATAACCCTTGCATGACCAGGATCAGATTTCACCAGTGCTCTAGTGACTCTGTATTCTCTGGAAGCCCCACCATCCCCCACTCTCCACCATTTTTTTTTAGTTGTCGGATTCTCAGGCTTTCCTTGGGAGGAGGGGAAAGTGATGGGTCTCTGAAAGACCCAGGTCAGGAGTGGAAGGCCCTCCAGGGAGTGGAGATGGGGCAAATAGTCCCAAGGGCCGCTTGCTTCTGGTTTAAAGATGTCAGGCTCAGGAAGGGTCCAGCCTGCCCAAATATCTAAGAAGACGAACGTGACTCAAGAGGAGCAGGGGACCAGGGCCCGTGGCCCTCCGCTCTAACCCAGGCTTTCTTCGGGGGGGAGGAGAAGGGATAATATCATTTATTTTTCTCACAAAGGGACAATGAAAGGAGACAGTGGGAACAGAAAGGGAGGGAGCCGCATCAAAGACAGAGGCATCCCTGCAGGGCAGCAGCGGGCATATGTCAGAGGCTTTGGGTGCCGAGACACCGGGAAGGGCTTAGGACAGAGACCTCTGGGGAAGGACTTGACCACTCCACCTTGTCCCTGGAGAGACTTCTGGGTTGACAGGTGGGACTCACACAGAGCTGTTGTCATGAGAGACAATGAAAGGAACCCCTCCCTGAGCATGGGGCCTTCCCACTGCCGAGTACTGCTCAGTCCTCCCAGCCCCCTCCCCTCCTGCCCTGGCAGGAGACAAGTCACTGCGGTGGTCTGATTGGAGGGACTTTGGGGTTTCTGTCATCACCCCGCCTCCCAGGGTGCCTGGCACTCTGCCCTGAGAGATTTAGTCTCTCGGAGCAGCAAACACCCACAAGAGGGTAAAATGCCAGCCGTGGCTGCAGGACGCTGTTCTTGCCATAAGGCTCTTACTGCCCGCTGGCTGTTTTCTTTTGCAGCAGCTGCCAGCCACGGGGCACTGAGGAGGTAGGATTTTTGTTGGGTAGCGGGGCAGGGATGTGGATAACTTGGGTGCCCTCTTTGGGTCCAGAGCCAGCGTGTGCATGTGCTCGCATGCGTGTATGAAATACCGAAATTACACTGCAGACCCTTTACAACATTCAGGCTGGCACGTCCAGCTCTCATCCCACGGGAGGGGCCTTCCCAGACAGCGAGGAGGCCTGAACGTCCTCAGCTGCTGGCCCTGGGTCTCCTCATTTAGGAAACAAGGGCTTCTCCATGCCCAGCCACTCAGAGCTCTGAATTGCTAGGGCTCTGGTGTCTCATTGTCCCCAGAAGTAGCCTGTGATTGTCCCATTACAAATGGCTTCAAGTGTTCTCTCTCTTGCTCAATAAATTTGCTTTTCAGCCAACACTAGTTAAGTGCAGATCTGAAGAAGCGAGGAAAGAAAGAAAGGCCCTGAGAGCGCTGAGGCAGAAAGCACAGTGTGCATAAACCTGATGAGAACAGCAACAGCTGAGCCCTGAGGTAGGGAACCGGCGAGCTGCCCTGGGCTGAGCTCCTCCATTCTCTCAGCCTCCCGAGAGCTCCATCAGTTCAGTTCTGTTAGCGGGAGACTAAGAACCACACAGAAGTGAAGTCACTTTGCTCAAGGAAAGGGTCAGTGGGAGAGCTGGGATCAGACAGGGGTAGCTGGCTCCAGAGAAGACGAGGAGGCGAGCAGGCCGCCATGGTCTGGGTGGAATAGAGGAGTATCTGTGAGGCTGTCTGTCTATACAGATACATAGGGACAGTCTTTTTAAAAACGTGCCATCACAACGTGCTTGGCAGTCCAGCCAGAATTGTCTCCTGAGGAAGCTCAGACATCTGTGCTTTCCTCTCCTGGGCCCATCTACCCCACCCACCCCACCCACCCTTCTAGCCAGGACCCCCTTGAGGCAGGTGGCTGAGGGAACCTCCAGAGTCTCTCCCAGCTCTGACCTCTGAGTCCATGGGCTGGGGTGCCCCAGGTGTCTGCCACACCCCTTGGTGTCTGCCCACCCAGCAATCTTGGTCCCGGACCTGCTGAAGTACCCTTCCCCCATTCCTGACCCAGGACTCATCCGTCTCAGGCATCCTGTGTCCCAGGGGACAACTGCCTCCTCTGCCCAGCTGTGTGATTCCCATGGGATCCCTCCAGCTCAGATGCTCTGGGATCCCACCCTCACATGGCCCACTCCTCGCCCAGGGGGTCTGGTTCAGTAGAAACCATCTGGATAGCATTTCCTGAGAGTGATTCTAAACGTATGTGCTTCAGGATGGTGAGGTGCTGAGGTAACTAACTGTGAGTGCCCTTCTAACACCCCGCTTAACCTTATCTGGGTTGAAGATAAATAAATACACCCCATGTTACAGATCCACTCTCCCAGGACTCCCAGGCCTCTGCTCTAGCCTGTGCTCAGAAGTCAGGGCACCATCTGTACCTCCTCTTGCAGCTTTAAGTGCTTTCTTCTGAGGGGGCCTCAGCGCAGCCTCCTCTTTGGGGGTCTCTCTGACCCTCAGACTTGCCCCCTCCCCTAACAGAGAGCCCACACAGGAAGTCTGGCTCACCTGTGAAATAGGGACCTAGCTAATGATCAGAGCACAGAAACGCCTCCAGAGAACACAGTGCGTGTGAAGTTACTGAGTGAGAAAGCCGGAACCCATCTTCTCTTCTCCAGCCTGTTCCACCTAAGGGGTTCCTCTGAGAGGAGTCAGCCACCACCTACTTCTGATTTATGGGAAAATAGCTCTAGGGAATTGAAGCATTCTTCAGCTGCTGCTGCTGCTGCTAAGTCGCTTCGGTTGTGTCCGACTCTGTGCGACCCCATAGACGGCAGCCCACCAGGCTCCGCTGTCCCTGGGATTCTCCAGGCAAGAACACTGGAGTGGGTTGCCATTTCCTTCTCCAAGGCATGAAAGTGAAAAGTGAAAGGGAAGTCTCTCAGTCATGTCCGACTCTTCAGCTAGGCCATGACAAACCAGTGGCTGGCTGCAAGTCGTCTGACCTGGAAAAGCCTCTGAAGAAAGCCTTCAGCCTAAGTTCAGCCCATGCTTTCATCCTCATCAGTGGGCACCACTTGCTCTCTATGGGCTGCACATGCCCTG
This sequence comes from Bos grunniens, assembly GCF_055505025.1. NCBI lineage: Eukaryota > Metazoa > Chordata > Mammalia > Artiodactyla > Bovidae > Bos > Bos grunniens. Next base: position 16,313,174 of record NC_141168.1, read on the forward strand.
ATTTCTAGCCCTGCTCAGCTGGAAGTAGAAGTAGGCTGCTCCAGGTTCCCTTCTGTAGCCCCCCATCTTCTCAAGGCCATGGAGCAGGGCATGAGAACAGGGCCCACTGCAGACTCAGTGAGTGGCCCCATGACATCCCAGGGTGAACATTGGCCTGCCGGAGGCCTGTGGTCACTGCCACCAGCACCCTCCCCCGCCACACAATTCATTTCCTCATCGTTGCAAGTGCGTCTGCCCACTGCGAGAGGAAATAGCTGGGAGTTGTGGCAAATATTGTATGAGTTAGAAAAGGGTTTTAAGTGGAGCCAAAAATCTATCAAATTTAGAATAACATTCTTGCTCCGTTTCATCTTTACGGTGGACGTTGAGTGTTCCTTAAGGCTCTGTCAAGCCAAAGTTTAGCAGATGGGAAAGAAAGAATGTTGTGATCACTTGTTCTGTTGTCATAACAACCTAAATAAATATTTCCCTATACCCCTTTCTTCATTTCTCTGATGATAAACATTTTGTTTTTTCATTTATTAATTTCAGTTCCCAAGGTTTTGGCCAAATCTACACACTAGGCTGAATAAGAGAGTCAGAGCTGCACATAAACAATTTGTGTAAAAGTTTTAGGCAGGACGACGGTTTTTAATATTCGAGAAAGTTACTTATCTGTCCGTAGTGCGTTCACACCAGAAGCTAAACGACAGACTTCTAGTGAATGACAAGTGGGATTCGGTGGTCAAATCTGGACAAATAGTAGAGCTTGAGTCTTGGCCTCAACGTCAGTTGACTACACAGATAAGTCCCTGTGTAGCTGTGCATCTTCATCTTGTTGTGTGCTCCTTTTAGTTCATTTTTAATCTGTTTCTGTAGGTTTAAATGGGGCCCCGTATCCTGTCTCAATCAGTTGCACCATGGTGTTTCAGAAGAAGGTTGGGTTTGTGGCACACCCTCTCCAGGCAAGTGAGCTTGCCAAGGACTACTTGGGAGTGTGGGTAGCCGCCATCTTGGTGGTCCGACACCTAGAGTACTACTTCAGAGGTCCTCAAGAAGCCAACAAGGAGACACCTATGTTTAGTTCGGCAGAGTGCTGGGAAAATGCCATCAGACTGATTATACATGAAGTATTAACTACCTTTTTTTTTTTTTTTTTGCCTATGAACACCAAGATAACTTTGAAGCAAGGTTTAGACAATAGCATAGCCACAAATTGTCTTTGACTCCAAACCCATCACCAGCAGAATCTCGGATATAGCATACTCCAGCTCTCTTCTGGGGCCAGGTCCCTCCAGGCTGTGCTGGCTCTAAGCGTAGTCCTTTCCGGGGCAACTTAAAAACTCTCCAACGTTATATCCCCTAATTCCTTGGAATGAGATGTCACCATTGCTTTTCTGCCCTGTCTCCATCAGTGAGCTCTAGAATTACCCTCCAGGCCTGGGTTTTTTTCAGTGTCAGTCATTTTCAGCTCCTGGCTCCTACTTACAGTTCCTGGCTTTCTCTCTCTCTCTCATAGTTCGTGGTTGGCACTTTAAAGCTGGAACGCCCACTTTCCTTATGTTACAGATGAGGAAGCTGAGGCCTGGAGAAGAGCTTTACCTGAGATCACACAGAGTGTAGCAAACCCAGTTTTGTTGAGGTCCAGCCTGGGTTCTTTTTTAACTCAGTGACACATTTCTGCAGGGTCTGAAAGTACAGTAATGGAAACATGGCAGCCACCTCCCACTAGGTCTCAGCAGGCACCAGACCACATCAGAGTCACCGCTGGCTCTGGTTCCTGGGAATCACACACAAAGGGAGACATGCTTTGCCTGGAATCCTAAAGGATGCTGATGGACTCACCCTGCAAACTCCTGGGGTCTCTCCAACTCTGGAAACTCATCCTTCACTTTTCTGGTAGCATCTTAGAGAAAGCTCTGCGCTTGACTCTTTCTGGTTGCTAGGTGAATTGGGAGGCTGCTGAGCATAGTAATAACTAACTGCAAATTGGGCTAGGACCCTGATGCTGGGAAAGATTGAGGGCATGAGGAGAAGGGGACGACAGAGGATGAGATGGTTGGATGGCATCACTGACTCAATGGACGTGAGCTTGAGCAAACTCCGGAGATGGTGAAGGACAGGAAACCCTGGCCTGCTGTAGTCCATGGAATTGAAAGTCAGACACGACTGAGCGATTAAACAACAACAACACATACGACACAGGGCTTTGTAGCAGCCAGAATGGAAGCGTCTTCTCCAGGAGAATCTGAGTGCTCACAAGTGTATCCTGGTGTCTCTGGACTAATGCTTCAACCCTCAGGAACCACCACCAAGTAGCAAAGCATTCTGGGATCTGACCCTTCTCCCCTGTGCCCATCTTTTAACCTTGTGGCCCAGCCAACCTCCCACTGGGGCATCTCCTCCCTCCCTCGCTTTTGTGCAAATTGATCACAGCTGTGGGGGGCCAGCATTCCTTTCCTCCACCCCCACTGTAATGCGAGCCAGCTGCCAGGGCTCCCTGCTAGAACTTCCTTCAAAAACACTGCCTCTCCTCCAACCAGCAGATGCTCAGAAGGCTCCACATTAAGTGGCAAGCGAGCCTGAACAGTCATCCTTAGCATCCCTAGAACTGTAGACTGTACTTTGCATGTTCCTAAGAAACCACCAGCCCTAGCAGTGCCCACCCCCATGGAAGCTCCTCTAGCCTTTATGGGTCAGGGAATAAAATCTCAACAAGCTACACTCAGAATAATCCCTTCTTTTCTCTTGCACCATTTTTTTTAAGATTCACTAATTTTGGGGGTGAGGTGGGTCTTCGTTGTTACACGGAGGTTTTCTCTAGTTGCAGCAAACGGAGGCTACTCTCTCATGGTGTGCAGGCCTCTCATCGCAGTGGCTTCTCTTGTTGCAGAGCATGGGCTCTAGGGCACACGGGCTTCAGTAGTTGCGGCTCTCGGCTCTACAGCACAGGCTTGGTAGTTGTGGGTGGCCCACAGGCTTAGTTGCTCTGTGGCATGAAGGATCTTCCCAGACCAGGGGTCAAACTGGTGTGCTTTGCATTGCAAGGGGGATTCTTAACCACTGGACCACCAGGGAAGCCCCTCTTCTACCATTTATTTGGAAGGAACAGCTGCCACTTGATGTATTATTTGCAGAATCTGACCTGTCCTTCTAGTGTTTCAAGAGGCAGAATTTTGTTTTAGAATATTGGAGGGAGCTGGAGAACAAGAGGGATGCGACACTGCCAGAACCCCCGCCTCTCGGGTGGCTCCTGACGCCCTGACAGGTGCCAGCTAACAAGGTGGCAGTGGAAACCAGGTGGGAAACATGGGGACCCGGCTGCAACAGCGATCAGACTGTTTAAAAAGCAAACAAACAAAAAACACTTGTTAGCAGAATCAACAATGGTAGTACCAACCTACATGGCCGACAGGTGACACGTTGAGTTGTCATTTGTCCCCATCGAGACTGAGTACGCGACTTAGCGACTAAACGACAACAGCAGACTGAGTCCCGGTGCCCCTCAGCTCCCTGCGTTCCAGTTAAATGGATGCATTTCTTCTTTCCGTGACATTTCTTTACCTGCCCTGTGTATCTAGTGCTGCCATTGCTTATCGTCGTGTTCTCTACTTGTTCCAGCTACCTTCCCCACCCAGCTGGTTCACACTCACTGCAGCTGAGCCACACACCCTGCCCCCCACCCCCACCCCCGCTCCGAGACCCCTGGGCTTCAGCCAGAGACACAAAGCACAGCAGCAGTGGAAAGAAGGGGAGACTCCCTGCAGACCTGCTCCCTCCAGGGCTGAGGCCAAGAGAAGGCAAACGGGCAGGAGGCCATTTCTCTGAATTGGTAAAAAAAGAAAGTTACACAGATTTCTTTTTCTTTCTTTAATTTTTAATTGGACTTTGAAAAAAACTTTTTATTTGGGGTTTTTTAGTCGTGCTACATGGCATGCGAGATGTTAGTTCCCTGACCAGGGATTGAACCCATACCCCCTGCATTGGAAGCTCAAAGCCTTAACCACTGGACCTTTGGGGAAGTCCCCAGACTTGTTTTTCTATTGCAGTAATCAAGAAAAACCCCAAGGCTTCTGGCTGTGCTTCTTCATGCCTGCATTCCTCAGTCTGTGTCTCTCTACCTTCTCCCACCTGCAGGACTCCTCGCTCCCCACCCTGCCCTCACCCTGAATGCAGAAGTTACTTTAACTTCTTTTTGCCTGGGGTTCACTGTTGTTCAGTTGCTCAGGAGCACCCAACTCTTTGTGACCCTGTGGACTGCAGCACGCCAGGCTTCCCTGTCCTTCACCATCTCCCGGAGCTCTAAAATCGCTTCCAGGTCTAAAATTCTGTGCTTCTGTAACTTCCCCGGAGTCAGAAATGCTTAAACCACACCTCTGAAATGTAAATGCAGTCTTAAACATGAGTGCTGCATTTTTATTCTCCTTTAGTGACTTGACTAAAGTGCTAACTTGCTTCAGTCGTGTCCGATTCTTTGTGATCCTATGGACTGCGGCCGGTCAGGCTCCTCTGTCCATGAGATTCTACAGGCAAGAATAATGGAATGGGTTGCCAGGCTCTCCTCCAGGGGATCTTCCCACCTCAGGGGATGAACCCAAGTCTCTTACGTCTCTTGCATTGGTAGGCAGGTTCTTCACCACCAGTGTCACTTGGGGAGCCCATGACTGAAAAGCGAGGATTTCAGAAACTTGCTGAAGGGACCATGGATGACAGAGTCCACGACCTACACCACTGCATGATCCATTCTTTCTCCAAGTGATGTTTAGGAGCTTAATAACAAATGTGCTAAAAAAAAAAAAAGAGGTGGATTTCATACACAAGGCTTACTTCAGGAAATTCCTTCTTAGGGTCTCTTTTAAAGAACTCCCACTAGCCACTTGGAAATGAAAGCCAACATCCCAGTAAAAGGTGTAACATAACAAAATTCCAGCTCAACCATCTCTTTCTACCCATTCCCCACTGCACCTCACCCCCAACTCTTTAGTCAAAATCATTGGCTTCCAAGCCTTTTTACTACAGTCCACAATTAGAAATACATTTTATATTCAGACCTAATATACACCCCACATAATACATACATATAGTTATTTACAGTTGGGAAAAAATGCATCATACTCTCTTATTTTCTATTACATTCTTTTTGTTGTTTTTGAAATTATTTTTGAAATTGTTTCAGTTGTTTTTGAAATTATTTCAGGACCCCCAATAGGGTGCAAATTATAGTCTGCAAAAACTTGCTCTACACACAACTATTCTTGTTCATATTATGATGTCCTTCTAGTTTTCTAAGTTATGACCCATAGTCCTTGAGCAGATCAGCTTTGTAGACTGGCCACACACAAATACAGCTTAGTCCTAAAACTTCAAAGTTTTAGAACAAAGTAAATTCAGCCCATTCAGTGATCTATAGATCAAGCAAATTAAACGTAAATGATCAGCAATTCACTAAAAGTATCAACATTCTTGACTTATCTGGTAGAAAGTGATGCCTTAAAAAATAAAGCTCCTATGCTTTTCAAGACAATTTTTAAGTCTTTATCTTTATTGAATCCAGAGAGAAAACAATGATTTACAGAATGGAAAAAAAAAGTGTGTGTCATGTCTGAATGCCTTAGGATTTAATTTAACATAATGGATAGGGTTTACTTACAGGTTTAAAAACTACATTTGCTAATATTTTTATAGTGTAACCTAATATTTCAGTTGTAGAAAGAAGCCATTAGTAGTTACTAATAATAATAGTTACAACCTCAGAGTGCTATTGAGAGGTGTCTGTTGTTCAGTTGCTAGATGGTGTTCAAGAAGATCTTTTAAAAGGCAGAAGTCACTTCACTGCCCACTGCTGGCTGAATTATTGATGTTGCTCTCTTGGTATAAGTCCAAACTTTAGTCTGTCTCACCCTTACTCAGCTAATAAAGAGGCATTATAGTGATAACAAACAAAATATTGGGGTAGCATCTTTCTCATTTTGAGGGTGATCATTTGAAAGAAAACGTAAGACCAGGTATCGATGAAATATGTGGCTGCTCCACTACTGAGAGGTATCTCATGACTCCAGTGAGTGTCAAGAGATTGATTATTTGCTAAGAGAGAGAACAGGAAGGTCAGGAGACATACTGGTAAATGGACAAGATTCAACATGGCTGTTATTAGGTTTGGCTTCCTTAGTGGCTTAACTGGTAAAGAATTCGCCTGTAATGCGGGAGACCTGGGTTCGATCCCTGGGTTGGGTAGATCCCCTGGAGAAGGGAACAGCTACTGGCTCCAGTATTCTGGCCTGGAGAATTCCACGGACTGTATAGTCCATGGGTTCGCCAAGAGTCGGACACAACTGAGCGACTTTCACTTTCACTTATTAGGTTAGGAGCCCCCAAATGGAAGCAGGATCAAAACAAGGGCTAGTGCATATGTTAAGGACGTCTCAGGGGGTGCTAGATTCAGAGGAACTTACTAGATTCAGAGGAATCTAAATGATTTGGGGAGGATTGCTTTTTTATTGCAGTAAAATATACATAACCATAAATGTTACCATTTTAATAATCTTTTAAGTGTTGAATTCAGGGGCATTTAGCACATTCGCAGTGTTTGCAGCCATCACTGCTCTCCATTTCCAGAGCTTTTTCATCATCTCAACTGTAATTCTGTCCTCTTTAAGCAACAGTGTGCCCCTCTCCCTTCCTCCAGCCCCTGCTAACTTCCCTTCTACTCTGTCTCGATGCATTTGCTGATTCTAAGTCCCTCGTGTAACTGGAATCATACAGTACATGTCTCGTTCTGCCTGGCTGAGTTCACTTGCTAGCCAGTATCTTTTAGTCCATTTCTTTTCTTCTTAAGTAAACCAGAGCTAAGTGATTTTTTTGATGGGCTCAGGAAAGTTTTATGGCAACGAGATTATAGGTGTGTGGCATCATGGGAATGCAGTAAAGACGCATTCATCCATCCAGAACTCAGCTTCCTTGCAGCTTGACGTGAACAGAGCACAGCTGAGAACCAGGGCGAACATTCAGAAGGTGTCCTAACAGATGCAGTGCTGGTTACAGGGAACCGAAGATGACCCGGTATACTCTTGGGCGAATCCACTGGGCCCTCACTTTGGTTTACTCTTGCATTAGACACTTCTAACAAGCTTCTAGAGCTTCCAACCCCATAGCATTTTAGAAACAGCATATCAGGATGAGAGGAGAGGGGAACGGCTGGGAGCAGGCTCACTTAGTGATAAGAAGCGATTTCAAGGAAGAAGAGAAAGTCTGCTCTCACTCATCTCGGAAGCCGCCAGTCATCACTGTGCTGCAGCTCCGCAGAAATGACATAAAAGCGATGCTCCCAGGTAATCCACCCGTTCACTCCACAAACCGAGCACAAATGCCGGCACGGAGCAAAGCCTTGTGAATCCCACACAGTTGTCAGGCTCAGCTTTCACCAGTACAAGGCTACACTGTGATCATCCTGCTTTAAGAGAGACTGAGTCTGTCTCTCAACGTTGTTATTTTTCTGTGTTTTGAATTCTGGACAAGAAGTATGTGAATTTCGCTTTTACGCAACCAAGCCATTTGGAGCGGACGGCTGCCCCTGAACACTGAAGGACGCACCCTGTCTCCCCTGACCACACCTAGGTGTTCACACTTGGCGGAGAGAACGTGGGCTCCAATCCAAAGCCTCTTCACTAAGAGAAGGAGCACCCATGCAAAAGAGGCTTTGGTTGTCTGGGGCTTCTCTGTGGCTGGGGGAGGTGTGGCTGGCTTGTGAACCCTTCTCTCTGGCGTCTTCGTGGAGGCGGCCCACCCTCCTGAAGCGGCCCTTCCTCCCCTCTCTCCCCGCCGCAGCACCCTGTCCACGTGCTGCCATGCGATGGTGGCGGCCATCTACCCCTTCACCTGGCAGCACACCTACATCCCCGTGCTGCCGCCCGCCATGATCGACATCGTGTGCTCGCCAACGCCCTTCCTCATCGGGCTGCTCACCAGCTCGCTGCCGCTGCTCAGGGAGCTGCCGCTGGAGGAGGTGAGCTCCCTGTCGGGGCCAGGGTAGGGGGAAGGGGCTGCCTGTGGCTCTGCCAGCAGGCAGGGTCAGGGGAGCAGCGGGACCCCACGGCTTTGTGAGTCAGCACCCTCCTGCCAAGTCACCTTCAGCAGAACCTCTTGACTGCAGACTCAGTCTCCCCTCTAAATGTACCTACAGCCATGGACACCCATTGAGAAAGGCTGCAGTCAACAATTTGTTGCTGTTGTTGAGTCGTGTCCCACTCTTTGCGACCCCACAGACCACTGTCCATGGGATTTCCCAGGCAAGGATACTGGAGTGGGCTGCCATTTCCTTCTCCAGGGGATCTTCCATCTTCCGTGGATAGAAAGCTGTGTCTCCTGCATTGGCAGGTGGATTCTTTACCTCTGAGCCACCAGGGGAGCCCAACCAACGATTTACTCGATTTTAATACACCTAGTCAGTAAAGAGCCATCTGCCCTACCCTTCCCCCATCCACCCCTCTGTCATGGGAAGAAAGCACACAAAGAGCTAATGGTAACTGGAAATCATCTTTGGGCCAATAACAAAGTCTTGAGAAGGACTGTGTTCCTATAAGTAGGTCGTTTTTTGTATCAGCTAAAAAGGCAATAAGCTAAATGTGTTCAGGGATTGAGTTCTGGATCCAAATGAGAAAAGCCCTGCTTAGCGTCTCTGTGATTATTGAGTCCCAGCCCCTTCCTCTAAATGGTTTCTGTCTCCAGTACTGAGAGCTTCCAGCAGTCAGAGCAGAACCGTGGGGACTAAGTGATGCTGCACAGAACAGCCAGGCCTGAACCCTCCCGGTGTCCCGAAATGCAGTGCCTCTAATTGCCCAGGTGGTCCTGCAGTCCTGTTAAAGATTAACCAGCAGACTCAGGTCTTTGAGTGTGTGTTTGTGAACTGCAGAGGGTTTTCCTGGGTGCACTGTAAGCCTGCAGATGGCTCAGTTCACCCCCCCAGGAGAGGGTATGAGAAGGAAGGACAGCCCCTCTCAGCTCCCAGCTCCTGTGTTAGAGCCCGTGGTTCCTGCTGTCGTGGAAAGACGGTGGGCACACAGGCCCCCGTGCTCGTCCTCTGTCATAGCCAGCGGTCCACACCGTGTGATCCCGTGAGTGGCCGCCTTCCCAAGTTTTGTGCCCTGGTCCCTTCACTTGCCTCTCCCTAGTTGTGGCCCCGGGTCTCAGCCTCACTCTGAGGAAGGAGGACGAAAGTGCTTTACCTGAAAGCCTTGACTCGTGGGAGCCCAGCACCTGCAGCTTGGCTTACTGTCTCGTTGGGTCCAGTCCTCTGGGTCTCTCCCCTTTTATCCCATTAAGAGAAATGACAAGACTAAGTGGGTAACTGGGAGGTAGGAGGGGGAGGCCTGGCGGGGGTGGCAGAATCCAGTGGAATGGGAACAAGCTGGGGCTCTAGCCTCTCTGACTCAGTGACCCACATGCTAAAAAACAGTTGGAGCAGCTCTGCCTTAGCCAGTCCAGGAACAGGGCAGGAAGTCCAGCTTTTGGCCCACTCGTATCCTAGCTTGCGGTTACAGTGTTGAAAGCATGCATGTCTGGAAAGCTTTTTCCCCGCCTCCCCCTTCATCATCTGTGGCTTCAGTGGCAATGTCAGGAAACCACAATTGGCCTACTCCACCCCCACCCGGCTGCCTCCCTGGGTGCCAAGAAAGAAAGAAGGTTAACAGTCCGTTTCGATATGCTGGAAGCCCTCCCTGCTAACAGTAACAGTCCCTTTTCCTCACCTCATAGGTCCTGGTGGTCGACCTCGTCAACAATCGGTTCCTCAGGCAGGTGAGTAAGAAGCAACCCAGCTTCAACCACTGCTTGCTCTGTTTGCACCTCTTTGATGTTTAGAGCTCGCCTTTCCAGCTCTGTGGTGGGCCTGGAATCCCAAAGCAGGCCAGCAGGCAGGGGCAGTCCCCGGCCAGGGCTTGACTGAGGACAGGACAGAAGGCAGGGGCCAAAGAAGAGGGGTTTGGACAAAGGATTGATTCCCATGGGCTCTGTCACAAAATGGTTTGCTGATAGAATCTTTATATAGGTTATAACTGTAGACACTTAACCTTTTTCAACATGCCTTTAAATATTTGACAACAAATTTCATGATATAATACAAAGTGGAAAAATCAGGATAAAAATTATATACACTACTTTGCTGATCTTGCTTTTTAAAGGATAGAAATGAGGGGGAAAATACACATATATAGAAAGATAGAAAGGAAAACTCATCAAAACATCAATTCTGGTTGTCTTAGAGTGGGAGACTGAAAAGGAGACAGATAATGAGCAATTTTAGATTATTTTGATATTTTCATACATTTTTTATAATGATCATAAACTACTTTCATTATCAGAGAATGAGGGTTGGGTGCAGTTCAGTCCCTGGTGAGGGAACCCACGTGCTCCGTGGCATGGCCAAATAAATAAACTTGGAGTGGCTACTGAAAAGTTATGCATGATAATGCTGTTCTTTATTATTAGCTCCATCTACTTTCACTTTCCAAGGGCCCTCTGGGTAGGCCCATCCCCACTGCCCTCCGGCTCTGAGACCCAGATCATAAAGCCAGCTTTCAATCATACTGGTCATCTGCCCTGACCAAAGCCCCTTGATAAGAATTAGCCACCTTGCGGGGTGGAGCATTGGGAAACTACTGAGTAGCCACTTAGGTGCAGGGAACTTTCTCAAGTTAATTGTGTTGCATTTAATTCCTCCCAGCCTTACTGAGCTATTATTGACATATAACATATTTAAATTTAAGACGTACAACATGATGAGTTGATATACGTTGAGAAATTAGAACCACAATACAATTAGTTAACCCTTCCATCCCCTCACATAATTACCTGTGTATGGGGGGATAGCACTTAAGATTTACTCTCTCAATAACTTTTAAGTATACTTGAGCTATAGTCACCAAACTAGACATTAGATGCCTCAGAATTTACTCATTTTCTAGCTGGAAATTTGTGCCCTTTGACCAACATTTGCCCTTTTCCTCACCCCTCACCCCTGGTAACCACCTCTCTACTCTGTTTTTATGAGTTGAGTTTTTTAATTAATTTTTTGAGTTCAGTATTTTAGATTCCACATATAAGTGAGAACGTACAGGATTTATTTTTTGCTGTCTGGTCTCCCTCACTTAGCATTATGTCTTCAAGGTCTGTCAGTGTAGTCACAAAAGCGGTATGTCTTTCTTATGTGGCTGAATACTATTCCATCGTGCGTATATACGTATGTGCGTGTGTACTTACTTTCTCCCATTTTGGAGGCTGCCTTTCTGTTTTGATGACATCATTTTACTGTGCAGGAGCTTTTCAGTGTGGACTCCGACTTGTTAATTCTTGCTTTTGTGGCTTGTGCTTTTGGTGTCATATCCCCAAAAATCGTTGCCAAGATCAGTGTCAAATAGCTTTTCACCTGTATTTTCTTCCAGCAGTTTTACAGTTTCTGGTCTTCATTTAAGTCTGTGATCCATTTTTTTTAAATCCACATAATCTGGGGGAGAGGTACAAGATAGGGGTTCAGTTTCATTCCTTCGTATATGTATGTCTAGTTTTTCCAGTACCATTTAGGTTAAGCAACCACCCTTTTCCCCTTGAATATTCAGCTCCCTTGTCAAGTGTTAATTGACTGTATATGAATGGGTTTATTTCTGGCCTCTCGATTCTGTTCTGTTTATCTTATTGTTGTTCAGTCGCTCAGTCGTGTCCAGCTCTTTGCGGCCTCATGGACTATAGCACGCCAGGCCTCCCTGTCCTCCACTGTTCGTCTGTGTTTCTGTTTTTATGCCAGTTGATGCTGGGAAAGACTGAAGGCAGAAGGAGAAAAGGACAACAGAGGATAAGATGGTTAGATAGCATTACCAACTCAATGGACGTGAGTTTGAGCAAGCTCCAGGAGAGGGTAGGGGAGGACAGGGAAGCCTGGCGTGCCACAGTCCATGGGGATGCAAAGCCTTGGACAGGACTGAGCGACTGAATAACAATAACACCCATACTGTCTTGATTACTATAGTTCCATGATAAAGTTTGAAATCAGGAATTAGGATGCCTCTGGCTTTGTTCTTCTTTTCTAAGATTGTTTTGGCTGTTCAGTCTTTTATGGTTCCATACACATTTTAGGATTTTTTTTTTCTATTTCTGTGAAAAACATCATTAGAATTTTCATAGGAATTTGCATGGAATCTATAGATGGCTTTGAGTAGCATGGCCGTTTTAACTATTTATTCTTTCAATCCATGAACACAGAATATCTTTCCATTTATTTTATATCTTCTTCAGTTTCATTCATCGCCATCTTATTTGTTGCATTTAATCTTCACAGTGAGGTAACCCGTTTTACCAAATGGGGAAGCTGAGGCTCCTGTAGCTTGTTAAGAGTGGAATCAAGATTCAAGCCTCTGGTTCGAAGTTGCGTCTCTCCACTAAACCAGGAACCGTGCCGGGCCTGCCCTGAAGAATCCGCTGTGTACATCTGGCCAGGGTGCAGCCACCGTCCCGGGAAATGCTGGGACAATGACTCCCGTTTTTTCTGTTTTACAGATGGACGATGAGGACTCCATTCTGCCCCGGAAGCTTCAGGTAGCCCTGGAACACATTCTGGAGCAGAGGAATGACCTGGCTAGTGAGCAGGATGATGGGCCCCCAGATGGCAAGCGAGGTAAATGCTCAACCACCTCCCAGACTGCACCCCTGCCTCCGTCCTTGGAGTCAGGGAGCAGTGAACTATGGGCATGTCCACTTGACACGGGGTTCAGTCGGAAAATGGGCAGCGAGGTGCACCAGGAGAGAGGCTGGCGCTCATCCCCTTCAGCAGCGAGTTGTAGGAAAAACCTTTCCCACCCCACCCCCAGTTTAGCTCTAAAAAATCTGTTTAAAGGTAGGAAAGAAATGACAGGCTCACTGTGGGGAACCTCTTTCATGGATCATCACAGTCGGCCTTGCAGGAACCTGGAATAGCATCCTTGTCTTTTCTGACTGACTCATCCCAGAGGCTCTGCCTCCGCCCTCAGCGGTCCTGGTCCTCCCCTGCTCTGCTCAGGCCCTGAGTCCAGCCCCTTGAACGAGGTGGTGTCTGAAGCCTTTGTCCGCTTCTTCGTGGAGATCGTGGGCCACTACTCGCTGTTCCTGACGGCAGGCGAGCGCGAGGAGAGGACCCTGCAGCTGCAGCGAGAGGCCTTCCGCAAAGCCGTCTCTTCCAAGAGCCTCCGCCGGTTCCTGGAGGTCTTCATGGAGACCCAGACGTTCCGGGGCTTCATCCAGGAGCGAGAGCTGCGCCGGCAGGACGCCAAAGGTCGGGGGCCTTGCCGTCTCCTCGGGTGTCGCTTTCCCTCTCCTCCCCACGCCCAGAGCCCCACTCCCAGTTCCCGTGCGAGTTCTCCTCTGTCCTCGTCTCCCCAGCTTGACCAGACTCTTAGGGACACCCTTTCCCTCCTCTCTCTGTGGCGTCTCTCCTCCATTTCCTCTTGTCCCTTCTGCCCTCCTTCCTCCCCCTCTCCCCTGGGCCCTGGGGCTGGACAGAGGAGGAGAGGCTGGCCCGCACCCTTTGCTCCATGTGCTGCCACCGACGCCCAGCGGGTTGGCCGTGGGGAAGGAGGACAGCAGAGACTCCCCCCAGCCTGGGGAGCCCGAGGGCCCTCTGTCCTCACACACACACACACTCACCCACCCCGTCCCCTGCTCCTCAGGTTCTCCTTGTCTCCCTCAGTGTCCCTGTCCTTGTTGCTGGGTTCCATCACGCCTCTAGAGATCAGGACCAGGAAGTGTGCGGAAGAGGATGAAACCGTTTCTGTCTCTTTCTTCCATGCTCTTGAAGTCGTTTGGGGAATCTGAAAGCTAGAAATATCAGGAAAGGCTGCCCCAGGTGGGAGCTAGGCCAGAGGACCAGAGAGATAGATGATTAACCCTGAGGAGAGGCCACCCAGTGATGAGGGTCGGGGATGCGGGAGCAGCTGGCCCAGGCCTGGGTATCCTCTGGTCCCGCAATTGCAGACCCTGAGCTAAGGCAGCAAAGCTCCACACCCCCAGAGCTCTGTGCATTGCAGAAAGGGGGACTGTCATACTTCAGATGATTCTGATGAGGGTATCCAGAGAGACAAAAGAAGGTGGATTAGAGCCTAGGAGGAGGCACACAACTCCTGATGAAAGAATTCACTTGAAGACCTGCCGGGTACACCCACGGATCACTGTCTGATAGAAGATCAGGGGGAGATGATGACAGTAGCCTGAGGCTCCAGCCCTGGGTGAGAACTGAAGGTCCCTGCCTGCTGAGGTGACCTGCCCACTCCGCCCTCCTGAGTCCCTAGACGGCAGCCGGGCTCCCAGGAGGCAGGCCACTTGCCAGGGGCCCTCTTACAGGAGATCTCAAGGAGAAGGGAAGGGCCAGGACCACCTGGTTCTTCTCTGAAACCAGGGGCCTAACAGTGCAGGCGCTTGGAAGGTGTTCGTCGAGGAAAAATAGGACTTCACCCACGAGCTAGCTTTACAGCTTTCCAAAAACAGTTACTGCACGAGGCTGGGCAATTATAAGGTCAGGAAAAAAACCTTTTAACTCTAAACGATTCAGAGCATGTTTATAGAGCAGCTCCGTCTCAGCAGCAAGGTTTCTCTTGTTTGCGGCAGTAAGGAAACGAACACATGCAGAAGCACCAAGAGAAGGAGCTAAAGCGGTTGGGATTTCTCTCATCAACAGGTCTATTTGAGGTCCGAGCCCAGGAGTACCTGGAAACACTTCCCAGCGGAGAACACAGCGGTGTCAACAAGTTCCTGAAGGGACTAGGTGAGGCCCAGGGGTCTGGGTTCCCGGCAGCAGCCCCCGGGGCCACGGGGTCTTGGCCAGTTCCTGCCACCGGGGCCGGGGCTCATGACACTGAACTCTGAGGCCTGCGCCCACTGGGCCCAGTTGGCATCGTACCACCCTCCTGTTCTGCCCTGTCCTCGGAGCGGAAGCTAAGGACACACGGCCCTCTCCCTGCCCTCCTGGGCCCTGGCTATGTTGCTCTTCTTTCACTCTTACCCCCCACATCTTCAGTCTTGGGGAGTGGGGCTTAGAAGTATGATGAGTGGAACCAGAGAAGGGGGCCTGACAGTAGAGACCTGGGCCAGTCTCCAGATGACCCTGAAAAGTGGAAATGTAAAAATTTCAGCAAGGACTGCAATTTAACCAGCCAAAACAGGCCCTTGCTAGGAAATGGAGGAGGAGAAGAAAGCAAAAAGCATGAGAGAGGGAGGGAGCAGGCCCCGGTGAGGCCAGCGCCTCAGAGGACCTGTGGGGGTCCTTCTTGGAGCCTCACCCAGGGGGCCGGTGCCTGGGAAGGGACCGCCGGCCTCCTGCAAGGCTGGGCTCCCAGGGAGGCGTGACAGTCCGTGCTTCCTGTGTCACCATTTCAGAAGCAACTGAAAGTCTGCAGCTCTGACAGTCTTCCCTTCAAAAGACCCCTGCTCACAGGGGAGGCACGAGTGCAGGGGGCGCCCAGGAAGGGGAAGGCCCCCAACTTCTCCTGGGCCCTGGGGTGAAGCTCGGGGCGGTGTGGGAGCCCCAGTTGTCCCCACCACAGCTGGTGTGAAAAGGGCACGATTTTAACTCGGCTCCTCCGTCTGCCTGGTGCAATGTTCTCATTTTCTTTTTTTAGGCAATAAAATGAAGTTTCTCCACAAGAAATAGCCCTCAACCCAGACTCCAGGGAAAACTTCCTCCCAGGGCAACCACATGTCTTAAAAACAGTCCTGGTGGTCTCCCTGAGAAGTCGGTCCTTGGTTGTCCCAGGTGCTGGAAAAAGGCCTGGATGGTTTCTGCTCATCCCTGCGCTGTCCCCAAGAACAGGATCCCAGAGCTGCCGGGAGGCAGCTTACTCAGAACAGCACTGGAAATGGGACCTGGGACCAGGCACATTCAAAGGGATTGTTTTGGGTTGTTGGATTTGGGGTGTTTTTTTTTTTTTTAATCTTAGCTATTAAAAAAGAAGAAGAAAAGTGTTTGGGTTTTCTTGTTATTACGCCAAGGCTAAGACAGCTGTCCTGCCCTGTGTCATGAACCTTTCCCGGGTTCATCCTGCCTGGCAGCTCACCCTGGAGCCAAGAGGAGGAGACGGAAGGAGCGGCCCCCAGGAACTTGGAACCGAGATGCTCCCCGGGGCAGAACTGAGGACAGGTTGGGGGGTCAAGGGAGAAGCACCATGGTGACACCCGTGGGCAATGCAGACCCCATGCTGCGGGTGTCAGGGCGGGAGTCCTCTCGGGGAAAGGATCGCAGGTAGTGGAGTGAGGTCCGTGCTGGAAAGGAGGACAGGGGACAGCAGCAGGATTTGGTTTCCTGGGATGAACGGCTCTTTCAGCCCGGCCGGTGACGCCACCTGCTGGCCGAGCCCGCTTGTCGTCATGTCGCCGCCTCTGGTCCCAAACGGTCCTGATTCTCCCGGACGGCCTCTTTTCCCCTCAGAGGCCACAGAGCCCGCCCCTGCCCAGGAGTCCACGACTTTTACAGGTACACGCAAAAAGAGGCTCTCTCTTCGTAAGATGTTAATAAAATATTCTTAGGGCCCTAAAGTTTACAATGCTGCTCACCTTAAAGACCACAAGCCACGGCCTGGACCCCATTACTGTTTTACTGCAGGAGATTTTCTCATCTCCGTGTAGGGCCCAGAGCAGCACAGGTAAAGTCGTACACGCTACACATGTAGGATGAATGGAGGGACTTCTGTTGTCATCAAGAAGAAGCATCAATGTTGGGTACATACACGATTCGAATGAACTTACAAAACAGAAAGAGACTCACAGACTTAGAGACCAAACCTGTGGTTGCTGGGAGAGGTGGGGGAGAGGCTGGGGGGAAGGGACAGTTAGGGAGTTGGAGACAGACGTGTACAAACTGCTATATTTAAAGTGGATAACCAAGAAGGACCTACTGTACAGCACAGAGAACGCTGCTCAGTGTTATGTGGCAGCCTGGATGGGAGGGGAGTTTGGGGGAGAATGGCTGCATGTTTATGCATGGCTGAGTCCCTTCACTGCTCACCTGAAGCTGTCACATCTTTGTTAATTGGCTATACCCCAATACAAAATACAAAGTTAGAAAAAAAGGAGCATCAAAACTTTGGGGATGGCTTCCTCAGACTCATATAGCCAGAGGGGAGGAGGCAGGAGGTTCGGAGAAGGCTGCACTCCGGGGGGCGCTGTCCTGCACCGGTGATACAGGCACGCTCTCAAAGCAGGCCTCGGGGCCGCCCCGTGGCCAGCCCGCTGCCTGGCATCCCACCAGGTGGGTTTCCTCTGGGTGGCACCGGGAACCCTACAAAAACACACAAAAGGAATGTGCTATGACCCTGGGGCCTGGGCTGCCCGGCAGAGGTTCTTGACCTTTAAGGAGATGGGAGCAAAGAGTCTTCCGAGAAAAAATAAGAACGAGAGGAAAACGAGGAGAGGTCGGCCTCTCACCCCATACTAGGGGTTCTTAACTAAAGTCATGGTCCACCAAATTGTATCCAAGATTTGGTGTGTCCATTTGTTTTGGGGGCAAGAATCCATAGTTTACATCAGATTCTGAAAGGGGTCCAAGGCCCCCCCAAAAGGATAGGAACATAACAATTACCTAGGTGTATAGATATGTATATATATACAGATATGTAGGGCTTCCCTGGTGGCTCAGAGGGTAAAGCGTCTGCCTGCAATGTGGGAGACCTGGGTTCAATCCCTGGGTCCGGAAGATCCCTTGGAAAAGGAAATGGCAAACCATTCCAATATTCTTGCCTGGAGAATCCCATGGACAGAGGAGCCTGGTAGGCTACAGTCCACGGGGTCACAAAGAGTCGGACACAACTGAGTGAAAATTTATTTATTTAATTTTATAGATATGTATAGTTGGGGGTTGGGGAAGACTGAAAGAGAATCTCTGGGTGTGGGGACTCAGGAATTTGTAACAAGTGCCTCAGATTAGTTAACTTCATTAACACCAATATTCTGCCCAAAGATGATCACTTCCTTAATATTTTGAAATATACTTTCTTTTATAACTTATTTCATATTATATTGTTTACTCAACACCTCTCAGTGAATAAATATACACTTTTGTCAACATTTCTAGTGGCTATGTAATATTCTGTTTTGCAGATATGATAAACGTTATTTTACCAATCCTCTCATGAATGTAAGATATTTCCAATTTTTAATATCATAAAAAGCATTGAGAAAAGCATCTTTGTAAAAGTTTCTTAGTACCTATGCCTTGTTTTCTATTTTAAAGGTTATTTATTTACTTATTTTTGGCTGTCCTGGGTCTTTGTTGCTGCGCGGACTTTTCTCCGGTTGTGGCGAGCAGGGACTACGCTCTAGCTGCAGTGCGCAGGCTTCTTGTTGTGGCGGCTTCTCTTGTCACAGAGCATGGACTCTGGAGCACAGGCTCAGTAGCTGTGGTACACAGGTTTAGTTGCTCCATGGCCTGTGGGATCTTCCCAGACCAGGGATCAAACCCGTCTGTGTCTCCTGCATTGGTAGGTGGATTCTTTACCACTGAGCCGCCAGGGAAGCCCCTATTTTCATTTTTGCTTGAAGTAAATATATCTACAGAAGAGTGCTCAGATCATGCCTACACAGCCTGACAGACTTCCACAAAGAACCACATCCGTGGGCCCAGCCCAAGAGCAGAACATCACCGGGTGCAGCTCACCTTACCCACATCCCTCCCACCCTCCTCTGCATAAGTTTAAACTAAGTCAGCTAAGGAAGGGCCTTCACTTTGCAAAGTGGTAACTGAGGATGGGGAGCATCAGAAACCAGAGGAAAAAATAGGGTTGTGATTCCCTGCTCACAGTCCAGGGCAGACCTTGGATGGACAACGCTATTTGGGTTTAGAAACCAAGTGTGACCAAGAAGCATGGGTGTGTTAGAACATGGCCACTCAACCTTTTCGTCTTACCTCACACCAACAGTCTGTCCAAGAACCAAGTCCTCTGATTCCATTAAAAAAATTAAGAAAAAAACTTCATACATTTTCCAAGAAGAATGTGTATTTAGAAGCATTCCATTATCGTGTTTCAATTCAGGGTCAATCACATGGTCATGAAAACCAATTGGAGCAGGACTTCTGGGTGGGTTTCATTGCTGTAGACTATCCGAGACACTGGTGGGCAAGGGAAGGGATGAGTGGGAGCAGGTGTGGTTGGGTTGGCATGTCTTGGTAACTGGCCGGAGATAGGGCATCTGAAAGAGAAGGCAGCTGTCACCACTGCTGAGACAAGGGAAAGTGAGTTCTTAGAAATTATCACACAAACATTTTCTCACGCAGACCGAGAACAATGAGAAGATCTGCTATTTATTATTTCTTTTTGCCCATTACTATGTTCAGTGCGGGCTTGCCAGGTAGCAGTAGTGGTAAAGAACCCACCTGCCAATGCAGGAGATGTAAGAGACACAGTTTTAATCCCCGAGTCAGGAAGACCCCCTGGAGGAAGGCTTGGCAACCCACTCCAGTGTTCTTGTCTGGAGAAGCCCATGGACAGAGGAGCCTGGTGGGCTGCAGTCCATGGGCTCTCGCAGAGTTAGACGCGACTGAAGCAACTTTGCATGCATGCATGCATGCACACGTGTTCAGTTCATCATGTGTGTTATTTGATCACTTGAATGTAAGCATCATGAGGGAAGGGACTGTGTCCATCACGTTCAATGCTGAATTCCCAGAGCCTAAAATCAGTGCCTGGCACAGAGTCATCTCTCAGTAAATGTTTGCTGACCAAAGCAACAATTACCCCAGTAGTATTAAGGTGGGACTGTACTGACTCTGTCGCAGGCAGCAAGCTCAGCAGAGATGCATGGGTACTCCTCCAAGTCAAAGGAGTACTTCATCAGGAGACGTCAGCCTGCTCCTGACTGTATCAGCCACTTCCCGTAGCTCAGATATCTTGTTTTCAGCACAGCACCAAGCTCCTAGGAGACCACATTAATAATCAGAAGGTTGCTTGGTGAGTAGGAAAGCAGAGCAAAGGTGTTGGAGAGTCTGCAGGGATATCTCCCCAGGAGGGGAGGGGAGCCCAACAGACTTCCCTGTCTCACAGCGCATCTGTTCCCCTGGACATTTCCCCTGCCCCCACCCCGCCCTCCATTTTTTTTCCTTTGTTTTATTTTATTGGGGGGAAATTCACGTAACACAGAAGTCCATTCATCACTCAATGAATACTTGGGTTTTTTCCACCTTTTGGCTATTGTGAATAGTTCCGCAACAAACATGTGTTCATGTATTTGGGCTTCCCAGCTAGTGGTGGTGGTACTGGTAAAGAACCTGCCTGCCAATGCAGGAGATGTAAGAGACACAGTTTTAATCCCTGGGTCAGGAAGACCCCCTGGAGGAGGGCTTGGCAACCCACTCCAGTATTTTGGCCTGGAGAATTCCATAGAGGAGCCTGGCAGGCTACAGTCCATAGGGTTGCAGAGTCGGACACGACTGAAGCAACTTAATGCACACGCACGCATGTGTTTGTTTGAATAGTGGACTGAGTTGTTCGTGCTCATTTGTGTCTGACTGTGTAATCCCGTGGACTGAAGCCCTCCAGGCTGCCCTGTCTGTGGGATTCTCCAGAGAAGAATACTGGAGTGGATTGTCATTTCCTCTTCCAGGGGATCTTCCTGACCCAGGATGGAATTCCACTGCACTGGCAGGCAGATTCCTTACCACGGAGCCACCTGGGAAACCCATTGGTTTGAGTACCTGTTTTCAATGTCTTCAAGTATATACCTACAAATGGAATCGCCAAGTCATAGGTTAGTATCTACATTTAAATTTTTGAAGCACTATCAAAGTGTTTTCCATAGAGGTTACAGGATTTTATACTCCTGCCCACAAGATATGAGGGGTGCCGGCTTTTCCTATGTTCCCTCCCTTTCTTCAGACAGATCCCAGCTTTCTTAACTATATCCATCACCTTCCAGCCACACCTCTGAGGGGACCCCATGTTTCTCAGGGGTGATTGGCATCACCTGCATCAGATCCACCTGGGATATTAAGTACAGATGCCTGGAATCCACCTTGACTTATCTGGGACTAAAGCCCTAGAGCCCTTGAATGGCTGCAAGTTTCCCAAATATCTTCAAGTACTTAACAGGTCTCTGTCTTAGATGACTCACTTCTTCAGGTGACCCAATCTCCTCCCTTATATGTAAATTATCCTGTAAGTTTCACTGACAGTAATCTTAGGGCCAAGTTTTGAAATTAAGACTTTTGCACACATGGCCCAAGTTCAGTATTACATAAGAGCTGAAATGCTTTAAAGAACAAAAATATTGACGAAAGCTTACAAGAGTCCACAGACCTGGTAAATTCAGGTTGTGTTTCTTTTGGGGGGTGGGGGGTGCAGTGGTAAAGAATCCACCTGTCAATGCAGGAGACCCAGGTTCGATCCCTGGGTCGGGAAGATCCTCTGGAGAAGGAAATGGCAACCCACTCCAGTATTCATGCCTGGAGAACCCCAAGGACAGAGGAGCCTGATAGGCTGCAGTCCATGGGGTCGCAAAGAGTCGGACACGACAGCATGCACATTAATCACCTTGCCTAGGCTTAAAAGCAAACCCACCGCGGTACAGGTTAGACCCTCCCCCCGCCAAAATCCTGAGGAGAGATGGCTGCGGGAGTGAACTCAGAGGAGGGCAGGGCGGGCGGAAGCTGGAGCCTCAGCTCAGAGTTCAGGGGGGTTGACATGAGCTAAGAGTTCAGACTTGGCTGCTTGGGACGGGCTGGAACAGGCAGAGGAGGAAGGGGAGATTCCTGGCCGAGCAAAGGTTAGTAAGGAGAGCAATAGGCAGGTGAGAAGGGCCGCTTAACTGCTGGCGCCTGTCAAGGCCAATTAACTTCCCTCCCTGGCTTGTCCAGCAGCCACGCCTCACCCCCACCCAGCTGTTGCATGGGGTTGCGCTGCCAGCCTGTAACTTATTCCAGGCTACAGTGAGCAGAGGCCTGCTGCCAACCTCCCTGACACGGGGCCAGGGAGCCGTCTCACCTTTGATCAACTCTAGGCTCCCTACCTGCCCCTCTGAGTCTCCTTGCCCTCAACCTCACCCCTCCTCGCCTGACCATAATCCTGAGAGCCCACAGTTCAGTAGTCCTGCAACCAAACCTCACCACAGGTTGTCCTTCCTGCCACGGAGCTAATTCCCTGACCTGCATGGGCGGAATGTGGGCCGAGTTGTTTTTCTGGCAGATTCAGGCGGACCCACCCTTTGCTGTCGTGGCCCCTGGACAGGTGTGAAAGGGCTTCTTATCCGAAGGGGCTCTGGGTGGCAGCAGACCCGACAAGCCAGGGGGCAGCTGACGTGGGTCCTAAGAAGGGCAGGGCCTGGCCAGCTGACAGCTGCCCTGGGCGACCGGAGCCCCAGTGGTTCCCAGGCTGAGGACGCTTTTCTCCCCTCTCTGCCCTGGTTTATCCAGCCTGGGAAAGCTCTGGGTGGGAGCTGAGGTGGCATGCAGCCCTGCCAAGGCCAAGCCAGGGTCAGCCAAGCTAGGGTGACTCACAGGGTCAGGGGTCGGTGCCTTCCCAGCAGCGTGGGGTCTGTGGGCTCCGCATCCTTGGCTCCATCCACCCAAATGACCCCGCAAGGCTGGTCAAGCCTCACTTTGTGTGGAGGTGGAGCTGTGGAAGCAGATGGCTGTCGAAAGCCCCCTCTCTCAAGATGGGGACATTTGCCTTCTGGGGGTATGGGGAGGGTAAGGGCCCTGCCATACCAAGGAGGATGGTCTCTGTCACGCACTTTCTAGCCACATCAAAACGTTGCTCTTTAAAAACAGAAAGCAGGTGATGATTGCACAATGATGTGAATGTACTTAACGCTACTGAACTGTAAACTTAAAAGTGATTAAACTATCAGATTTTATGTCATGTGCCTGCTGTCTTAGAAAAACAATTAAAAAGCCCATAGCAATAACTTTGCAATGCATTTATATTCTGTGCAATTAAATTAACCTCAATGGTAAAGAATCCGCCTGCTAATGCAGAAGACCTGGGTTCAATCCCTGAGTTGGGAAGAGGAGAAGGAAATGGCAACCCACTCCAGTATTCTTGCCTAGGAAATCCCATGGACAGAGGAGCCTGGTGGGCTACAGTCCATGGGGTCACAAACAGTCAAACATGACTGAGCCACTAAACAACAACAAATATATTATCCAAGGGCTTCCCAGGCGTTGCCGTGGTAAAGAATCTGCCTGCCAATGCAGGAGATGCAAGAGATGCAGGTTTGATCCCTGGGTCGGGAAGATCCGCTGGAGAAGGAAATAGCAACCCACTCCAGTATTCCTGCCTGGGAAATTCCATGGACAAAAGAGCCTAGCTGGCTACAGTCCATAGAATTGCAGAGTCAGACATGACTGAGCACACACACATGTATCGTCCACACCGTATTTCTACAGGATAAACACCAACTTCTTCCTCTATGTAATTGTTTCCTTTCACTCTCCAGACACTGATCCTGGGAACACTTTCTAAGTCTCCGTGGGAAAGAAATACTGTTGTTGTTAATATTTAGTCGCTAAGCCGTGTCTGACTGTTTTGTGACCCCACAAACTGTAGCCCACCGGGCTCCTCTGTCCGTGGGATTTTCCAGGCAAGAATACTGGACTGGGTTGCCATTTCCTTCTCCAGGGGATCTTCCTGACCCAGGGATTGAATCTGTGTCTCCTGCCTGGCAGGCAGATAGATTCTTTACCACTGAGCCACCTAGGAAGCCCAGGAAAGTAATATATGTTCTTCTTAAACTTTGAGTTCTTACCATTGCAGGACTGATCCAGGAGGTGGTGAAGGAGCCCTTTAATTCCTCAGAGGTGTGGGGATAACAAATGGAGGCTGAGGACAAGACCAAGCGCATGTGGTCTGCGTGGCCCAGCAGAATTTTGCTAACGCTTGATATTCCCTCCTTCCTCTGCTTTCTAGATGGCAGTCCCTCCTCCTTCCTTTCTCAGCCTCAGAGCTCCACCTTCCCTCGGCCCAAAGATAAGCTCTCTCAGAGAATCAGGCTGTGGTGATAACTGTTTGGGGAGTCACCCCCACAAGGCATTTTCAACCGCTGACCCTTAAGCTATGACCCCACAAGTGTGGATTCCAGAGCTGAGACCAGTGCTGGGGGAGGGGGGAAGATGTCATTGGTGGGGGTGGGCGGGTCTGTCCTGAATGTCACCGCCCCCCGGGGACATTGCCATCCCACCCTGGTCTCCATCATGCCTGCCTCACCAAGCAGCTTCCCAGCACCCACACCTGCCAGTCTGAATCCCCACAGCTTGCCTGGGTGCCCCATACAGACGCCGACGACCTTCAAGGCAGCCCTGAAACCTCCTCACTTGAAGTCGAGTGTGGGAGAGGGTCTGAGCCCTCCCGAAGCCCTGCTCCTCCGCTGCAGCATCACCCAAGCTGCTGCCCACAGCAGGTGAAGAGAGGTGCGAGCTCTTGAAGTGATGAGAGAATGTTTTGGAATTAGACAGTGGTGATGGTTACACAACTAATAGAGTCACAGCAACTTTGCGACTGTATTACAAACCACTGGATTGTACCCTTAATTTTACTATTTATTTATTGTTAGGCTGCAGCTTGCAGCTTGAAGGGTCTTAGTTCCCCGAGCAAGGATGGAACGTGTGCCCCCTGCATTCGAAGTGCAAAGTCTTAACCACTGGATCACCAGGGAAGTCCCCGGAGTGTACACTTTAATCATTTAAAAGATTCATCTTTGTTTCATTTAAAATAAATAAGACCCCAAAAAAAGTGAACTTTGTAGTATGTGAACTATATTTCAATGAAAGTAAAAGATGACATAAGCCATTGGGGGACAAAGGAGAGTAAGCTTGGTGTATGGGGTAAGCTGAGCCTACAGCCACCCCAGGTTACAGGACCCAAGGGGCTGCAGAAATTAGAAACAGCACTGCTCACACCCCACCATCAGGAGAGAGAACCCCTCCTCCACCTTCTTAGGGTTTGGCTCTGGTAGCAGGGTGGCTACTGCCACAGCAACTCCTGTGACCAATAACATAATTACCACAAAGTCTTACTAACAGTCCCCTCATACGCTGCTCAT
Source organism: Bos grunniens (assembly GCF_055505025.1). Lineage (NCBI taxonomy): Eukaryota > Metazoa > Chordata > Mammalia > Artiodactyla > Bovidae > Bos > Bos grunniens. The sequence goes on from NC_141168.1 coordinate 16,338,188, forward strand.
TAGGCTTGTTTTCAGGATTCCCTGGGGGGCCAATGGTTAGGACTTGGCACTTCCACTGCAGAGGACCCAGGTTCAACCCCTGGTAGGGGAACTAAGAACACACAAGCCACAGGCTGGGCAGAGAGGCCAAAAACAAATTTAAAAAGAGAGAGAAAGAGAAGCATATTTTCACTACAACAGCTAATAGACTCATCTCCTCCGACCCTTCGCTCCTGCTTTACTGAGTGTTCTGCACACCAAACTCCCAGCAGTCTCTCGAATGGATCCTCCTCTCAGACTCATCAACTGGCTGGATCCAGACTTCAGATCGTTCACTGAATCTTGGCCCTGAAACAAAACCTGAAACAGCTCGAACATGCTGTCCCGGACCACACCCCACACTTGCGCGGGCCCCTCGCTGTTTTATACTTTTTACTGCAGCATAATTGCTTTACAACACTGAGTGAGTTTGTGCTGCACAATGGGAATCAGCCGAACATGTATCTGTGTCGCCTCCCTCTCGAGCTCCCTCCCACACCCCTACCCCAGCCCTTCAGGTTGTCACAGAACACTGGGCTGGGCTCCCTGGGTCACACAGCGGCTTCCCGCTAGCTATCTATTTTACACATAATAGTGTATCTATGAACCCTCCAGTGTTCTTGCCTGGAGAATCCCCATGGACAGAGGTGTCTGGTGGTCTACAGTCCATGCGGTTGCAAAGAATCTGCTAAGCACAGCACAGCACAGTGTATACACGTAGATCCTCATCTCCCAGTTCGTCCCGCCCTCCCCTTCCCCACCCGTGTCCACAGGCGCATCCTCTGCGTCTGTATCTATTCCTGTCCTGCAAATATGTTCGTCTGTACCATTTTCCTAGATGCCACGTATATGCATTAACATATGATACCACATTTGTCTTTCTCTGTCTGACTTACTTCATTTATGATAATCTTTAAATCCATGTATGTGTGGATCACAATAAACTGTGGAAAATTCTGAAAGAGATGGGAATACCAGACCACCTGATCTGTAATTTGCTGCTACTGTAGGTACCCCTGACTTCCTACTTTTGCATTCCAGTGCCCTATAATGAAAAGGCAATACGTGAACCGTGAACTTCCTGATGTTCAAGCTGGTTTTAGAAAAGGCAGAGGAACCAGAGATCAAATTGCCCACATCCGCTGGATCATGGAAAAAGCAAGAGAGTTCCAGAAAAACATCTATTTCTGCTTTATTGACTATGCCACAGCCTTTGACTGTGTGGATCACAATAAACTGTGGAAAATTCTGAAAGAGATGGGAATACCAGACCACCTGACCTGACTCTTGAGAAACCTCTGTGCAGGTCAGGAAGTAACAGTTAGAACTGGACATGGAACAACAGACTGGTTCCAAATAGGAAAAGGAGTACGTCAAAGCTGTATATTGTCACCCTGCTTATTTAACTTACATGCAGAGTACATCATGAGAAATGCTGGACTGGAAGAAACACAAGCTGGAATCAAGATTGCCGGGAGAAATATCAATAACCTCAGATATGCAGATGACACCACCCTTATGGCAGAAAGTGAAGAAGAACTCAAAAGCCTCTTGATGAAGGTGAAAGTGGAGAGTGAAAAAGTTGGCTTCAAGCTCAACATTCAGAAAACGAAGATCATGGCATCCGGTCCCATCACTTCATGGGAAATAGATGGGGAAACAGTGGAAACAGTGTCAGACTTTATTTTTGGGGGCTCCAAAATCACTGCAGATGGTGACTGCAGCCATGAAATTAAAAGACGCTTACTCCTTAGAAGGAAAGTTATGACCAACCTAGAGAGCATATTGAAAAGCAGAGACATTACTTTGCCAACAAAGGTTTGTCTAGTCAAGGCTATGGTTTTTCCTGTGGTCATGTATGGATGTGAGAGTTGGACTGTGAAGAAGGCTGAGCACCGAAGAATTGATGCTTCTGAACTGTGGTGTTGGAGAAGACTCTTGAGAGTCCCTTGGACTGCAAGGAGATCCAGCCAGTCCATTCTGAAGGAGATCAGCCCTGGGATTTCTTTGGAAGGAATGATGCTGAAGCTGAAACTCCAGTACTTTGGCCACCTCATGCGAAGAGTTGACTCATTGGAAAAGACTCTGATGCTGGGAGGGATTGGGGGCAAGCGGAGAAGGGGACGACAGAGGATGAGATGGCTGGATGGCATCACTGACTCAATGGACGTGAGTCTGAGTGAACTCCAGGAGTTGGTGATGGACAGGGAGGCCTGGCGTGCTGCAATTCATGGGGTCGCAAAGAGTCATGACTGAGTGACTGATCTGATCTGATCTGATGTTGCTGCAAATGGCCTTGTTTCATTCTTTTGTGGCTGAGGGGACTTCCCAGGTGGCACTAGTGGTAAAGAACCTGCCTGCCAAAGAAAAAGATATAAGAGACTTTGTAATAGTTTGATCCCTGGGTTGGGAAGATCCCCTGAAGGAGAGGGCATGGCAACCCACTTCAGTATTCTTGTCTGGGAAATCCTATGGACAGAGGAGCCTGGCAGGCCACAAACCATGGGGTCGCAAAGAGTCAGACACCACTGAGCGACTGAGCTCACGTACACATAATCAGTAAAGGATTAGGACCTAAAATATATAAATAGCCCTTAGGAATCAATAAGAAAAGGCAAACAATCTAGCAGAAAAACAGGCTAAATATAAGCATAAATAGGCAAAAGAAGTGGAAGCACAAATGTTCTATAAACAGATGAAAGTTTTCAAATACAATTTTAATCAGAAAAAAAAGCATTCAAACCACTACATGTTACCATTGCCAACCTCACAGATGATCAAAAGTTCAAGTCAGACAATTTATTTAATCGAAATGTAACTCACTTCACACTCTGTACCATTTGCCCTTTTCAAGTACAGAGTTTGGTGGTTTTTAGCACAGTCACGAAGTTGTACAACTATCAGCACTGTTTAACTCCAGAACACTTTGATCACTTGAGAAAGATTACATCTTTTTTAAACTGCTGAGGGCAGCAGCTTGGGCCATAGCCTGGAGTAAGAACAGGGACTTGAGAGCATTCAGTTCCTCTGGGATATACAGTTTTAAATGTAAGAATGTGGAGCAGCAGGATATGACAGGACTAAATAGTATCGACACTGAAAAACTGACCAAGTAATGGATTACCAACGACCCAGTGATTCCGCTCCTAAGCACTACTGTTGTTTAGTCACTAAGTCGTGTCTGACTCTTTGCGACCCCAAGGACTGTAACCCACCAGGCTCCTCTTGTCCATGGGATTTCTAGACAAGAATACTGGAATGGGTTGCCATTTCCTTCTCTAGGGGATCTTGCAGACCCAGGACTGAACCCCCAACTCCGGCATTGGCAGGCAGATTCTTTACCACCGAGCCACCCGGGAAGCCCACTCCTAAGCATGCACGTGTGCATCGAAAGACATGTACAGGAATATTCAGAGCAACATCATTTGTAATAGGCAAAAACTGCAGGCAATGAAACGTTCACCAGCTGTAAAATGGGCTGACCACGCAATGGGACACTATGCAACGGTGAAAGTGAAAGTCGCTTAGCCGTGTCCAGCTCTTTGCGACCCCATGGACTCTACAGTCCATGGAATTCTCCAGGCCAGAAGACTGGGAGTGGGTAGCCTTTCCCTTCTCCAGGGGATCTTCCTGACCCAGGGATCGAACCCCGGTCTCCCACATTGCAGGCAGACACTTTATCGTCTGAGCTACCAGGGAAGCCCTCAAATGCAACAATGAAAAACCTATGAACTATGCCACGTGCATCAATATAGAGTAATCTCACAAACACAAGATAAAGCAGCAAGAAACAGAGGATATGAGTTAGATTCCACTTAAATAGAATTTTAAAACAGGCAAACCTAGTAATGTACTATTTAGGAATCCATGTGTAGGTAAAAACAAATGTAAAGAAAACCAAAGGAAAGATTAACACAAGATTCAGGAGAATGATTTGCTTAGCATCAGGATGCGTTACAGAAGAGGCACACAGGATGGAGAGGGGATAAACTGGAGCTTGGAATTGACACATACATGCTACTAAATGTAAAATAGGTAGCTAGGCGCTTCCCTGGTGGTCCAGTGGCTACGACTCAACGCTCCCAGTGTAGGGGAGCCTCCAGTTCAATCCCTGGTAAGAGAACTAGATCCTACATGCCCTGACTAAGATCCAGCACAGCCAGGCTTCCTTGGTGGCTCAGTGGTAAAGAACCCACTTGCCAATGCAGGAGACATGGGTTCGATCCCCAGTCCAGGAAGATCCTACATGCCATGTGGCAACTAAGCCTGTACACCACAACTGCTGATGCCCAAACGCTCTAGAGCCTGCACTCCAAAACAAGAGAAACCATGGCAATGAGAAGCCCATGCACTACAATTAGAGTAGCCCTACTTTCTGCAACTAGAGAAAAGTCCACAGAGCAACTAACACCCAGCACAGCCAAATAAATAAATATTATTTTAAAAAAAGAGAGCGATCCAGCACTAAATAAATATTTTTTTAAAGATAGCTTCAAAAAAAATAGGAAGTCTACTCAATACTCTGTAATGGCCTATAATGGGAAAAGAATCTTTAAAAGAAGGGATATATGTCTAACTGATTCACTTTGCTGTACATCTGAAATTAACACAACATTATCTATTAATACACTCCAATATAAATTAACTTTAAAAAAAATCAGGCTTCCCTGGTGGTTCAGTGGTAAAGAATCCGCCTGCCAATGCAGGAGACATGGGTTCGATCCCTGGTCCAGGAAGATCTTGCATGCCTCAGAGCAACTAAGCCAGGGCACCTGAAAGAAAAGCAAAAACCAGAGGCACGCAGGACTGGACTTTTCGAACATGATAATATTCTACCTCTTGATATGGGTGTCTGGGTGTGTGTTTTGTTGGAGGAAAAACTTTCTCTACACTCTTAAGGCCTGTGAATTAGACTTGCAAAAGGCAGGTTGACAGGATAAAAGGCACTCAATTTTTGTTGATATTTATGTGCATGGAAGTTCACAAAAAGTAAGTGAAAATCAGAGAAATGGTGAGACTCGGGGTCCATATGCCATTGTAACAAAGGAAACAAGGCTTGGGGTTCAAGGGATGATAAACTGTAGAGAAATGACTAGGAAATGCATGCGGGAAACTGATGACAGATGGGGTTCTGTTATAAGATCTGGTTGTGCAGACTCATGTCCACGCTGACCTTTCCATCTCCGGAATACGAGTTGCACCCTCTTCCTAGACTTCACAAAGGAAATGTGTGCCCTGCTTTTTGGAGGAGAGGGGGCAGAAGGGCGGAGAACCCTGCCCGCATCTATTCGTTCTCAACTGCCTTCAATTCTAAATGGACAGGTGGCGCTGGCAGAAAAGAGACGCAGGAGAGTCAAGAGACGCAGATTCGACCCAGGAGTCAGGAAGACCCTCTGGAGGAGGAAATGTCAACCCCCTTCAGTATTTTTGCCTGGAAAATCCCATGGGCAGAGGAGCCTGGCGGGCTACAGTCCATGGGGCCGCAAAGAGTCGGACACGACTGAGCGCGCACACACATAGACATCTGTGCACTAGTTTGGGGTAGGGGCCGGGAGAATAGATGGACTTCTCACTGGCAAACTGAGAGTCCTAGCCTCACCTGGGGAAAGAAAGAGATTACTTTCAGCCACCGTTCCAGATCCTGGCCTGTCCCCTGGGGAGGCCCTGGCACCCAAGGGGCAGTGAGGTTTGGAAGGAGGGAGGCAGAGAGCATCTTCCCCCAGCTCTGTCTCCAGCTGACTGTGGATCTTGGGGGACAGCTCCTCACCTCCTGGCCCTCAGACTCACCACCTGTAAAGTAGGTGAAGAGGTCCCTTCTGACCCCAGACTTGACTGTCTGCTGCAATGCCTGCAGCTGCAACCCAGAAAAGTGGCCTAGAAGCCTGGTCAAGGCAGGACCCCAGGGTTTTCAGCTAATGGGGCCATTGGGAAGATGCAAGAGGGAGGGGGACCTGGGGACCATGGCAGGACAGGTGGGGGCGTGAGGAGGAGGAAACACAAGTGTCTCCCAGGCAGTGAACAGGCGGGGAGTGCTGGCATCTCCCAGACAGTGAACAGCTGAGCTGATCTGGAAGTCAGGGCATGCCTCGGCTATTCTCAGCAGCTATTTATAGTCCTGCACCTCCGTGTTTCGTAGCTGCCTGCGGTGCACCGGCTGCATCCTCTCTGCAGTGAAGTCTGTCTTCTGGCTGAGCACACCGGGCTCCTGTGCAGGTCTGACTTACACAGGGCTTTGCACAGAATAGGCGTGCAACTGTGTGTGTTGTTTGTTCCAAATACTCCTAAACCCATTCATAGTTTTTAATTTCTTAATGTATTAAATTACACAAAACAGGGCCTTCCCTGGTGGCTCAGTGGTAAAGAATCCTCCTACCAATACAGGAGATGTGGGTTCAATCCCTGGGCTGGAAAGATCGCACATGCCACAGAGTAGCTAAGCCCATGTGCCACAACTACTGAGCCTGGGCTCTAGAGCCCAGGAGTCTCAACTACTGAGCCCATTTGCTGCAACTACTGGAGCCCGAGTGCCCTAGAGCCCTGGCTCTGCAACAGCCACTGCGATGAGAATCGTCTGATTTCCTCAGCTAGAGAAAAGCCTGCAGAACAACAAAGATCCAGCACACCCAAAAGTAATAAACAAAAACAACATTTTAAAAATACTTAAAATTGCACAGAATATAAAACCAGCATCTTAGCCATTCCTGAGCGTAGAGCTCCCAGTGGTGGACATATTCACATTGCTGTGGAACCGTGACCATCCTTCATCCCCCGAACCTTCTCACCATCCTCAACTGAAAACTGGTGCCCATTCTCCCAGTTCCCCTCTCCTCCCTTCCCCCAGTCCTACAGCATCTATTCTCCACTTTGTCTGTATGAATCTGACTAGTCTAGGTAGCTCATATATGCGGAATCATGCGGTATTTGTCCTTTTGTGACTGGTTCATTTCACTTAGCATAATGTCAATGTACATTCATGTTGGAGATTTGTCAGAATTCCATCCTATTTTAAAGCTGAATCAGGGACTTCCCTGTGGTCCAGCGGTTAAGAATCTGCCTTGCAATGCAGGGAATGCGGGTTCGATCCCTGGTCGGGAAACTAAGATCCCACATTCCAAGGAGCTAGAGAGTCCAAGTGCTGCAACTAAGACCCAATGTCACCACATAAATAAATTAATATTTTTTAAAAAATTAAAAAATAAAGCTGAATCATATTTGCTCCATCGTATTGGTTCCCGGACCAGGAATGGAACTGGTGTCTCCAGCAGTCAAAGTGTGGAGTCCTAACCACTGGACTGCCAGGGAATTTAAAACTCGTTCTGTTTTATCCATTCATCTGTCGAAGGACACCACACATTCTTGCAATTCAAATGCAGTGTTGGAACCAGAATCCCCTCTACCAGATTATAATCAAAAGGAATCAGACAGCTTTCTATTTAAAGACTGCAGCCCTTCATTGATTTAGGGGAGGATCTGATAAGCAGTAGAGAAGAAAATGGCAACTCACTCCAGTATTCTTGCCTGGAAAATCCCATGGCCAGAGGAGCCTGGTGGGCTTTAGTCCATGGGGTTGCAAAAGAGTCAGACACAACTAAACAGCAATAACTGATCACCTAGCAAGAAGATTTTTCAACAAATGGCATTTTTGTGGGGAGTGGGGTGGGTCTCAGGCTCAAAGGATTATTGTCCCTGAAATCCCAGAACTGAGAATTTTGAAGGGGAGATACAGGTTGTGGTCAGAGAATAGGCTATAAGAGCAGTGGCTGGAGGCACAGCAATTACGGGGGCTGAAAAGGCCTGGGTATAAACAGTAGAGAAGGAGAACTTCCCAGGTTGTCCGTTGGCTAAGACTCCAAGCTCCCAGTGCAAGGTCCTGAGTTCCATCCCTGGTCAGAGAATGAAATCCCTAATGCCGCAACTAAGAGTTCACACGCCACAGCTAAAGACCCCACATGCCGCAAATAAGATCCCACGTAGCCAAATAAAATAAATAAATATTAAAACAAACATACAAAAGATACCTGGGATTTTTTTTCAGTAGGAGCTATATATATATATTAATATTATTGAAGAATAGTGGATTTACAGTGTTGTTAGTTTCAGGTGTACAGCAAAGTGACTCAGTTATACATACATGTATCTATTTTTTCTTCAGACTCTTTTCCCTTATAGGTTATTACAAAGTATTCAGTATAGTTCCCTGTGTTATATAGAAGGTCTTTGTCAGTTATCTACTTTATATATAGTAGGGTTTTTTTTTTTTTTAAGGTAGGAGATAACCCCTGAGGGTGAATGCATGGAAAACTGGAGTCAGCATGGTCCCTGTGGATTTTAAAGAGACCTGGCCTTCTGGTCTGGCCTGGGGAAGAGAAACTGCAGGGAAGTCCAGAGTCCCTGATGAATGGTCAGGCCCTGTTTCCCTCAGTAACAGGGTTAATCTGTTTTCTGGGACAGCCTGTATGGAGAAAACTGCCTGGGACTCGGAACCATCCAGTTAAAAGGGTAGGAACCCACTGTGAATGTTAACAGCTGCAGGACTCAGAGGTTCATTTCTCCCACTGCTAGACTGTGATCTGTCCACCAGCGCCAGGCTCCAGGGTGGGGGGCTCCCCACTGCCTGCAGGACCATGTCCGACCCCTCCGTGTCCTCCCCACCTCCCCGCAAGCTGGCTGCAGCCTCCAAAAGTGAATGCGGAACTCCTCGCAGCTTCCTCCTCCACCAGCTCATCCCTGAGCTCCGCGCCTGTGTCTGCCATCTGACTCAGCTCACTCAAAACTCAGCCCAGGCAGCATCTGCCACTGCTAACCCTGCTCTCAGCAGTCTGGTATCAAGGCTGCCCCTCTGATTCATGAAGCATCTTGCAGATGCCTCTAGGGCTGCACATTCCCAGTAAAACGTCCTGCTTTGGGGTGAGTTCTAAACTCCTAGAAATCAGGTGCTGTTTCTTTTAGCCTTTGTTTCTCCCATTCATTCACTCATTCATTCACTCATTAGATACATATTCATGAATGGCAATGATGTGCCTCACACCGCTCTAGTTTGAGTGAATGCATGCTCTGGGATTGCATCTTGTTGACTCTCATTCATTCATTCATTCTACACATACTGAGTGATAGATACTAGAGGTACAACAGTGAACAAATATAAATACAGTCACGCTCTCAAGAGATTTTGAGGGTAAGACCGACATTCAAATAATTACATACAAACACACCTACTGTTGCCATCATAATGGGTGTTATGAAGGACAGGGAATTGGAGGGTGAAAGTGGATCAGAGGGGCTGGACTTGGTCAGGAGCTTACAGAACATTTCCCCAAGAAAGTGATACTTGAGCTGAGGTGGGGGAGAGAAGGGACTAACATTCCAGAAACAGGGAACAGCATGTGCAAAGCCTCATGTCATACATTGGTTAGAAATGGAATATCTGACTGCCAGTGGCTTAAACCATTTTATTTTTTCCCACAACAGGAAATATGGAGTTGGTGTCTGCTGGCACTGGTCTAGCTGCTGCAGTCTGTCTTTTAGGCTTTTCTGCTCTCTGTTCCACCATCTTCTGTATGTTACTTCTTGTGCTCCAACTGGGTCTCTTGTGGGTCTAGCTCTAAACACCAGGATGGTTTTCAAAGTCAGGAGGCAGAGAGGACCAAACAGAAGGCTGTCACTTCTCCAGAAAACCCAGGACATCTTTGCAACAGGGCTGCTCACATCCTTCCCCTCACAGCTCATTGGCCAGAGCTGGTCATATGACTGGGCTTCCCAGGTGGCTCAGTGGTAAAGAATCTGCCTGCCAATGCAGGAAATGCAGGAGATGTGGGTTTGATCCCTGGGTCAGGAAAATCCACCCTGGAAGAGGAAATGATAACCCACTCCAGTGTTCTTACCTGGGAAATCCCATGGACAGAGGAACTGGTGGGCTACAGTCCATGGAGTCACAGAGTCAGACACGACTGAGCAACTACGCACCCATGAACAATCATATGGCCATCACTTACTGCAAGGGATGCTGGGAAAGTTAGTATTGCACTTCAGTGGTGGGAATGAGCAGGAGAGAGAAGGTTGGGATTGGCTTGGTACAGCTTTTGTACATGGTACATGGTGGGAGGGAGCAAGGCAAGTTCTGGAAACTGACAAAAGGGAGTTTGTAGAGAAGGTGGAGTTAGAGGGGTATGTAGGGGCCTGCCTTAGTTTGCTAGGGCGGCCATAACAAAGTACCGCAGACTAGGCAACTTAAACAATGTAAATTTATCATCTCACGGTTGTTGTTACTTAGTTGCTAAGTCATGTCGACTCTGCAACCCCATGGACTGCGGCATGCCAGGCTTCCCCGTCCTTCACTGTCTCCTGGAGCTTGCTCAAACTCATGTCCATTGAGTCGGTGATGATATCCAGCCATCTCATCCTCTGTCGTCCCTTTCTCCTACCTCTATCTTTCCCAGTGTTAGGGGAAGCACACTGACAGAAACCGCGCACCCTGGCCAGGCACCACAGTAACCATTTGCATGAGTTGTTTTATGATGGGAGGTCCTGGTAAGGAACTCTGAACTAATAAGCCACCGCCAACTGAAAGAATTCAGGAAATATCAAAAGGAGACACCACATGTCCAACTACCTCCCAGAATCCTTGCTGGCATCCATCCTGACTGAACAAGATGTGCACCACCAGGAAGGACTCTGAATCAGAATGATTAACTAAAGACAACTGGAAACTAATCACCAGAAAACCCAAGACTCAGCCACATGGCAGACCGGTTCTCCTGGGTTCCCTTACCCTAATGCTCTCTGCCCAGGAGCCCTTACTAATAAAATGTCTTGCTTTGGCAGCACAGGTGTCTCCTTGGACAATCCATTTCCGAGTGTTAGACAAACACCCACTTTCAGGCCCTGGAAGGGGTCCCCTTTCTTGCAATACCAGCATCAGGGTCTTTTCCAATAGGTCAGCTCTTCGCATCAGGTGGCCAAAGTATTGGAGCTTCAGCTTCAGCATCAGTCCTTCCAATGAACACCCATGTCTGATCTCCTTTAGAGTGGACTGGTTGGATCTTCTTGCCGTCCAGTCTCACAGTTTGGGAGGCTGCCAGTCCCAGGGTTGCTTTCTTCTGAGGCCTCTCTTCCTGACTTGCAGATGGACCCTGTCTTTTCCTCGTCTTTCCTTTTTGTGTCTGGGTCCTAAGTGCCTCTTCTTCAAAGTACACCAGTCATATTAGATGAGCCGCTGCTCCACAACGAGAGAGGCCACCACAATGAGAAGCCTGAGCACCGCAAGTGGAGGGCAGCCCCGCACCCTCACCTCAACAGGAGAAAGCCCACGTGCAGCAACGAAGACCTAGAGCAGCCAAAAAGAAATGAAAACAAACAGGCCAGGATTTAGGCTTGGGGGCGGGGAGTAAGGGGTGGGGTGATGGAGGCTGTGGGAAGAGAGGAAGAGGAAGTTATCTGTAGCCCTGGGCCTTGCTGGTGGTCCTGTGACGGGACCAGTGTCCAGGAGGCTGGCTGGTGCTGTGAGAGGGGCTGTAGACACTGAGCTGAGGTGGGGTCTATGAGCTAAAGGCTCCCCTGCAGGCTAAGGGGCAGGCCATCTGCTTCTTCGCTCCAGGGGTGAGTCCTGGGAGCTCAGATTCCAGTCCTGGGAAGTGTTAGTCACTCAGTCGTGTGCGCCTCTATGTGATCCCGTGGACTGCTGCCCACCAGGCTCCTCTGTCTTTGGAATTCTCCAGGCCAGAATACTGGGGTGGATTGCTATTTCCTTGTCCAGCAGTCCTCGGAGGACATAGAAATGCAAGTATTCTCTGCTCAGCCCTCTAATCACTGAGCGCTGGTTTTATCTGTCAATCATACGTGTACTTTTCTTGTTTGAACAATAGGTACAAGATACCATGAGATATACTTTAGAAAATGTGGGGATCCTTTCTGGATGTAAAGGTGACTTTAAGCTGAAGACATCTGAAACTCAACAGATGCAGAAAAAAACCTTTCCCCAGCTTTCCTTATCTGACTAAAAGCAGCAATTTCTAGGCAATGAGGATACCATAAATCCACTTAATGACCCTTAAGAAGACAGAAATACTGTGCATCCCCATGTAGACAAGCATTACCACAACCTTCTTATCTCTCACCTGTTCTCCTAAAAACCCACTGGGCTTCCCTCAAGAAATCTATTGGGCTTTTCCCATAAAAGCCTTCTCTCGCCCTCCCTACTAAGTTAGGTATATAAACTTTTAACCATTTAAGGCACCAACTACTCTTATGCATATGAAACAAACTCTTTTTTCCTGTTAACCAGTCTTTTATCAGTTTAATTAGCATGTCCTACTTAATGAACCTAAGAGAGTAGAGAAAGTTTCTTTCCCTGCATAATAACCACCAAATTCAGAATGCATTGGTCTAATCCTTCAGATAAAAGCTCCCTGATTAGTGTGAAGCCAAAAGTATAAACAGACAGAAAGCTAAACAGATGCTCTATACCTGTGATTAAGGGGTCTGTGTTGTCCCTACCCCCTACTCACAACATCCCTGTCTCCTCCCCCTTCAAGTAGCCACCCTAGGGTGACCCCTGCTTTGGCTCAGTTTCACTGGGTTTGATAACTTCCGCCTGGCTGGTAGATTCTCATCCAGAGGATGAGAGGTGGATGAAAGGATGTCAGGAGGAATCTGCTCCTGAGGACTCTGTCCCTCTCTCCCCATTGCTCCCTACCCAGCTGCCCTGTCTCTGCCACATTCAGCGTGACTCAATGGGCTCCAGCCACCCTGGGATCGGCCATTCCTAGACTACACTATGCATGTTACCATCTGAGGGCTGCTACACTCGCCCTTTCTGTCTTGTACCCTCTTCCTTTAGATTTTAAATTGGCTTGTTCTTTTGAATTCACTAGGTCTCTGTTCAAATATCAGTCTTAGAAAACACTTCCCTGATAAACTCATCTAAATGAATGAATAAGTGAATGCATTCACCAATGCCCATTTAGGCTGTACCTGGAAGAGGCTTTTTCTCAAAAAGATCAGTCAGTCAGTTCAGTCGCTCAGTTGAGTCCAACTCTTTGCTACCCAATGGACTGCATCACACCAGGCTTGGCTTCCCTGTCCATCACCAACTCCCAGAGCTTACTCTAACTCATGTTCATGGAGGTGGTGATGCCATCCAACCATCTCATCCTCTGTCATCCCCTTTTCCTCCAGCCTTCAAACTTTCCCAGCATCAGAGTCTTTCCCAGTGAGTCAGTTCTTCGCATGAGGTACCCAAAGTATCAGAGCTTCAGTTTCAGTAACAGTCCTTTCAATGAACATCCAGGACTGGTCTCCTTTAGGATGGACTGGTTGGATCTCCTTGCAGTCCAAGGGACTCTCAAGAGTCTTCTCCAACACCACAGTTCAAAAGAATCAATTTTTCGGCACTCAGTTTTCTTCACAGTCCAACTCTCACATCCATACATGACTACTGGAAAAACCGTAGCTTTGACTAAATGGACCTTTGTTGGCAAAGTAATGTCTCTGCTTTTGAATATGTTGTCTAGGTTGGTCATAGCTTTTCTTCCAAGGAGCAAGCGTCTTTTCATTTCATGACTGCAGTCACCATCTGCAGTGATTTTGGAACCCCAAAAACAAAGTCTCTCATTATTTCCATTGTTTCCCCATCTATTTGCCAAGAAGTGATGGGACCAGGTGCCATGATCTTAGTTTTCTGAATGATGAGTTTCAATTCAACTCTTTCACTCTCCTCTTTCACTTTCATCAAGAGGTTCTTTGGTTCTTTACTTTCTGCCATAAGGGTGGTGTCATCTGCATATCTGAGGTTATTGATATTTCTCCCAGCAATTTTTATTCCAGCTTGTGCTTCATCCAGCCCAGAATTTCACATAATGTACTCTGCATAGAAGTTAAATAAGCAGGGTGACACTATACAGCCTTGACGTACTCTTTTCCCAATTTGGAACCAGTCTGTAGTTTTGTTGCAGGAAGGGGACACCTTCCAGGGCCCGAAACTGGGCTCTTGTCTAACACTCGGAAATGAATTGTCTGAAGAGACACATGTGTTGACAAAGCAAGAGATTTTATTGGGCAAGGGCACCCGGGTGGAGAGCAATAGGGTAAGGAAACCCAAGAGAACTGCTCTGCCGCATGGCTCGCAGTCTCCGGTTTTATAGTGATGGGATTAGTTTCTGGGTGGTCTTTGGCCAATCATTCTAATTCAGAGTCTTTCCTGGTGGCGCACGCATCACTCAGCCAAGATGGATGCTAGCGAGAGGGTTTCTGGGAAGTGGACAGACACGCAGTGTCTCCTTTCGACCTTTCCCGAACTCTTTCAGTTGGTGGTGGCTTATTACTTCCATATTCCTTATCAGGATCTCCTGTCATAAAACAACTCATGTAAATGGTTACTAGGGTGCCTGGCCAGGGTGGGCGGTTTCAATCAGTGTGCTTCCCCTAACAATTTCATGTCTAGCTCTAACTATTGCTTCTTGACTTGCATACAGATTTCTCAGGAGGCAGGTGAGGTGGTCTGGTATTCCCCCAAAATTTCCAGTTTGTTGTGATCCACATAGTCAAAGGCTTTGGCATAGTCAATAAAGCAGAAGCAAATTTTTTTCTGGAACTCTCTTGCTTTTTCTATGATCCAGTGGATGTTGGCAATTTGATCTCTGGTTCCTCTTCCTTTTCTAAATCCAGCTTGGGATTTAAGGAATTTGGTTTAGGTCATGCCTGAATGGTCTAGTGATTTTCCCTACTTTTTTCAATTTAAGTCTGAATTTGGCAGTAAGGAATTCATGATCTGAGCCACAGTCAGCTCCTGGTTTTATTTTTGCTGATTGTATAGAGCTTCTCCATCTTGGGCTGAAAAGAATATAATCAATCTGATTTTGGTATTGACCATCTGGTGATATCCATGTGTAGAGTATTCTCAACATGTGGACAGGTCTACATGTGCACACATCATGGTGGAGAGCTCTGACGAAATGTGGTCCACTGGAGAAGAGAATGGTAAACCACTTCAGTATTCTTGCCTTGAGAACCCCATGAACAGTATGAAAAGGCAAAATATAGGACACTCAAAGATGAACTCCACAGGTCGGTAGGTGCCCAGTATGCTCTTGGAGATCAGTGGAGAAACAGCTCCAGAAAGAATGAAGAGTTGGAGCCAAAGCAAAAACAACACCCAGTTGTGGATGTGACTGGTGATGGAAGTAAATTCCAAGGCTGAAAAGGAACCTGGAATATTGCATAGGAACCTGAATGTTAGGTCCATGTATCAAGGCAAATTGGAAATGGTCAAACAGGAGATGGCAAGAGTGAACATGGACATTTTAGGAATCAGTGAACTAAAATGGACTGGAATTGGGTGAATTTAACTTAAAGAGATAAACAAACACATTTCTGTTATTTTATTCCCTAGCCTTATTTTAGCCAAATAAGTCTAGGAAATTTTTTTTAATGGAAGTATATTTGATTTACAATACATTTATATGTACAGACACATATATATTCTTTGTTGACTAAAAAATAATAGTCACAACCTGTAAGCAGAGAGTTATTTTATTTTCTGTTAAGTCCAGGAGATAGCATCTCAGGGGTTTTGAGAAAACTGCTCCAAGGAGGAAGGAGTGGAAGTCAGGCTATATACAAGTTTGCAACAAAGGGAGCAGGGCTGTCTGAACAACAAAGGTCAGGTATCAAGTAATTCAGCCTTCTTTGTGTGGGAAGATGCAAGCCTCAGGGCGCACTGAATTCATTCCTTTCACATGCACTTCAGCTCTCTGAGGCCAATCCTGTTTCACCTGCTGCTTGCATTCCCCCAGCTCCTCAGCAATCCACTCAGGGGTGGCAACGCCCAGTGGATTGAAGTTTTGGGAGCCCTCATTCACATTTGGAGGCCAGAAACCGCTGATGGCTGTGACATCTTGTTTTTATTATTTATTTTCTTGTTTATTAATATGGCAGGAGATATTTTCACTTCACAGGTCTTTAGGTCTCTGTCCAAATATCAGTCTTAGAAAAGACTTTCTGATGACCCTATCTAAATGAGTGAATAAGTGAATACATTCACCAATGCCCATTTAGGCTGTACCTGGAAGAGGCTTTTTCTCATAAAGATAAACAAATGAACAAATTTCTGTTATTTTATTCCCTATCCTTATTTTAGCCAAATAAGGCTAGGAAAAAATATTTTTTTTAATGGAAGTATAGTTAATTTACAATATCATGTGAGTTTCAGGTGTACAGAAGAGTGAAATACATACACACACACACACATTTTCTTTTTCAGATTCTTTCCCTTGTAGATTATTATGTAATAGTGACTATAGTTCCCTGTGCTATACATATAGCAGGCCTTTGTGGGTTATCTATTTTATACATAGTAGTTTGTATCTGTTAAACCCAGCCTCAGTTCAGTTCAGCTCAGTCACTCAGTCCTGTCTGACTCTCTGTGACCCCATGGACTGCAGCACGCCAGGCTTCCCTGTCCATCACCAACTCTCAGAGCTTTCTCAAACTCATGTCCATGGAGTCGGTGATGCCATCCAACCATCTCATTCTCTGTTGTCCCCTTCTTCTCCTCCCTTCGATCTTTCCCAGCATCAGTGTCTTTTCCAATGAGTCAGTTCTTCCCATCAGGTGCCCAAAGTATTGGAGCTTCAGTTTTGGCATCAGTCCTTCCAATAAATATTCAGGGTTGATTTCCATTAGGATTGACTGGTTTGATCTCTGTGCTGTCCAAGGGATTCTCAAGAACCTTCTCTAACACTACACTTCAAAGGCATCAGTTCTTCGGCACAAGGGAATACCAGCTTAGGGAATTCTTAAATTCATCCTCAGCACCCATTTCTTAGTCTGGACTCAATAATTCTTTCGAAATAGATAATCCCTGTGGAGATTAGGCTGCCCTCTCCAGCCTCTTCTTCCTAGAAAGCTTGGGCAGAAGAGAGTAGGATTTATTTAAATAGCTAAAACACACTCTCGCACAAATCCTAGAAAATAAAGGTTAAAGCAGATAAGAGTTTTCTAACTTCTTGGTAATTTCAATGTTTACTATGAGCCCTTTTTTCAAATCCCTTTTTTCAAATTGATCTTTTATCACTCCCACCCTTAGTGGAGTCCCAAGGTCTTTTTGAACTTTGGAGATAACTTGCTGATTTCCAGCTCATTTGCTAGCAAACAGAAGGTAAGAATGGAAATTGGAAACATTATTAGGGTTTTTGCCCTTCCCTAAGAGAATGCCCTCAAGCTGCAAAAGCTACTTTGTCCCCACAAGGCTTGGGGGAGGAGGGCAAGGGCTGAGACACCAGAGGGGGCATAGCTCCTGTCCTTTTGAGTGAAGGAAGGGAGCTTTGAGCTTACAGCAAGCCTGCAGGAATCTAAATTTGCGTTCATTCCTATATCAGTCCGTTCGTTTATCTATTCCTTTATTTACTTGACAAATATTTTGGGTCAGGGCTTCCCTTGTGGCTCAGCTGGTAAAGAGTCTGCCTGGAGTACGGGAGACCTGGGTTCAATCCCTGGATTGGGAAGATCTTCTGGAAAAGGGAAAGGCTACCCACTCCAGTCTTCTGGCCTGGAGAATTCCATGGACTGTATAGTCCATGGGGTCGCAAAGAGTTGGACACGACTGACCGACTTTCACCTCATTTCACTTCACTAAAAGCCAAAAAAAGCTCCAAGCATTATCTGCAGATTGGTGGAGTGGAGCAAAATGTTTAATGGTAAAAATAAAAGTAACAGGACTTTTTAAATTAGGCAATACAATTCTTAAGTTTATATGTAAAAGATAATGAGAGAACATTCCTCCAGGGGAAAAAATAATAATGGCCCTAACAATGGCAACCCACTCCAGTACTCTTGCCTGGAAAATCCCATGGATGGAGGAGCCTGGTAGACTGCAGTCCATGTGGTCACTAAGAGTCGGACATGCCTGAACGACTTCACTTTCATTTTTCATTTTCAGGCACTGGAGAAGGAAATGGCAACCCACTCTAGTATTCTTGCCTGGAGAATCCCAGGGACAGAGGAGCCTGTTGGGTACCATCTATGGGGTCACACAGAGTTGGATGATGTGATCACTGACCTAGAGCCAGACATCCTGGAATGTGAAGTCAAGTGGGCCTTAGAAAGCATCACTACGAACAAAGCTAGTGGAGGTGATGGAATTCCAGTTGAGCTATTCCAAATCCTGAAAGATGATGCTGTGAAAGTGCTGCACTCAATATGCCAGCAAATTTGGAAAACTCAGCAGTGGCCACAGCACTGGAAAAGGTCAGTTTTCATTCCAATCCCAAAGAAAGGCAATGCCAAAGAATGCTCAAACTACCCCACAATTGCACTCATTTCACACACTAGTAAAGTAATGCTCAAAATTCTCCAAGCCAGGCTTCAGCAATATGTGAACCGTGAACTTCCTGGTGTTCAAGCTGGTTTTAGAAAAGGCAGAGGAACCAGAGATCAAATTGCCCACATCCGCTGGATCATGGAAAAAGCAAGAGAGTTCCAGAAAAACATCTATTTCTGCTTTATTGACTATGCCAAAGCCTTTGACTGTGCGGATCACAATAAACTGTGGAATATTCTTCAAGAGATGGGAATACCAGACCACCTGATCTGCCTCTTGAGAAATTTGTATGCAGGTCAGGAAACAACAGTTAGAACTGGACATGGAACAACAGACTGGTTCCAAATAGGAAAAGGAGTTCGTCAAGGCTGTACATTGTCACCCTGTTTATTTAACTTATATGCAGAGTACATCATGAGAAACGCTGGACTGGAAGAAACACAAGCTGGAATCAAGATTGCCGGGAGAAATATCAATAACCTCAGATATGCAGATGACACCACCCTTATGGCAGAAAGTGAAGAGGAACTCAAAAGCCTCTTGATGAAGGTGAAAGTGGAGAGTGAAAAAGTTGGCTTCAAGCTCAACATTCAGAAAACGAAGATCATGGCATCCGGTCCCATCACTTCATGGGAAATAGATGGGGAAACAGTGGAAACAGTGTCAGACTTTATTTTTCTGGGCTCCAAAATCACTGCAGATGGTGACTGCAGCCATGAAATTAAAAGACGCTTACTCCTTAGAAGGAAAGTTATGACCAACCTAGAGAGCATATTCAAAAGCAGAGACATTACTTTGCCAACAAAGGTTCGTCTAGTCAAGGCTATGGTTTTTCCTGTGGTCATGTATGGATGTGAGAGCTGGACTGAAGAAGGCTGAGCGCCGAAGAATTGATGCTTTTGAACTGTGGTGTTGGAGAAGACTCTTGAGAGTCCCTTGGACTGCAAGGAGATCCAACCAGTCCATTCTGAAGGAGATCAGCCCTGGGATTTCTTTGGAAGGAATGATGCTGAAGCTGAAACTCCAGTACTTTGGCCACTTCATGCGAAGATTTGACTTATTGGAAAAGACTCTGATGCTGGGAGGGATTGGGGGCAGGAGGAGAAGGGGAGGGCAGAGGATGAGATGACTGGATGGCATCACTGACTCGATGGACGTGAGTCTGAGTGAACTCCGGGAGTTGGTGATGGACAGGGAGGCCTGGTGTGCTGTGATTCATGGGGTCGCAAAGAGTCGGACACGACTGAGCGACTGATCTGATCTGATCTGACATGACTTAGCAGCAGCAACAGATATTATATACCTTCAATAACAAAGGGCACTGGAATTTAAACAAAGAGAACAGAAAGTTCACCCAGATTTGTGAATTTAATATGCCATAAAGATGGCATCTCAAGTCAGTGAAGAAAAGGTAAACTGTTCAATAAATGGTGTTGAGACAACTGGGGAACCATCTGGGAAAAATTAAAGCTGTCACACCTAACACCTTGAAACTGGACAAACTACAAAAGGGTCATGAATTTAAATATAGCAAACTCGACCATAAAATTATTAGGGAAAAAAATAAAACAAAACACAGGTGACTACTTCAGTAATCTTGGGGAGAGGAAGACTTTTATAACTATGATACAAAATCCAGAAACCACGGAGTTAAACTGCATTAAAAAAAAAAAATCCACGTGGCAAAACTCAGAAGGAAAATCAATACCAACAACAAACAAACTCATGAATTTGTAGTTCATGAGAAAGAAAATGCCAATTTCCTTAATTTCACTTATAAATGATCTAAATGGAAAAATAGGTAAAGGATGTGAAGAGATAGAAAAGGAAATAAAATATTTCCAAAACCTACGAGGATTAGGAGGAATGGAAGTTAACTGTAAATCAACTGCACTTCAATTTTTATAAAGAAAGACTTCTCCGGTGATCCAGTGCTTAGGAAAACAGGGGGAGGGGAACGGGGTGGGAGAATGATAGCTTATGGTGAATGGTGTAGGATTCCTGATCTCCAAAGAAGATTTCGCTTTGGGACTAGAGACCAGGCTCGATCACTCAAGAGCTTTTGTATAGCAGAGTTCTATTGAAGTGAAAAAGGGACAGAAAAAGCTTCTGGCATAGGCATCAGAAAAGGGACTGAGAGTGCCCCCCATGCTACTTTTAGCAGCTGTTTCTGTCTGTTAGAAAGCTCTTAATCAGATAAGGGAGACACCTCAAGGCTGAGGGAGTTTCACCAGGCCCCTCTCCCACAATAGGCATTTTTGAGATAGGATGGCAGGAGGTGTGTCATCCCCAGCCATAAAACAATTGATATGAATACTGGTTTGTTAAGCTATTATCAGCCCACGGTTTGAGAAAAGGAGAAAAGTTAGTCTTAGGTGGAACCATTTTGAAGAAAGGCAAATTCCAAAACAAACACATAATTTCATTAACATAGCTTAAGAAAAACCATTCCATGAGAAAAATGCATTGGTTAGCTTCAGGTTTGAGAAAAGTTAAGTTCAGGTGGAACCAGGTGTTGTCAGAGCAACACAGAATTTTAAGAGACACTTGCAGCCTATTTATTCCGTTTGGAGACCCATGGCCTTCCCGCCTGTTTCCCTCTCAGGAATGGGGTGGGGTGGGGGGATGTCTGTGGACTCCTGAGCTTGGAAGCCTTTTTTGTCCCATTTCCTGTAGGCAAGACTCCAGCCTTCATGCCCTTTCCTAAATTCCAAACAGTGGATTCAAACAGTTGCTAATCAAGGGAGGAGCAGCCATGAAACCACCTCAGTTCAGTTCAGTGGCTCAGTTGTGTCCAACTCTTTGCTACCCAATGGACTGCAGCATGCCAGGCTTCCTTGTCCATCACCAACTCCTGGAGCTTACTCAAACTCATATTCATGGAGGCGGTGATGCCATCCAACCATCTCATCCTCTGTCATCCCCTTCTCCCCCAGCCTTCAATCTTTCCCAGTATCAGGGTATTTTCCAATGAGTCAGTTCTTCGAATCAGGTGGCCAAAGTATTGGAGCTCCAGCTTCAACATCAGTCCTTCCAATGAATATTCAAGACTGATCTCCTTTGGTTTGCCTGGTTGGATCTCCTTGCAGACCAAGGGACTCTCAAGAGTCTTCTCCAACACCACAGTTCAAAAGCATCAATTCTTCAGTACTCAGCTTTCTTTATAGTCCAACTTTCACATCCATACATGACTACTGGAAAAACCATAGCTTTGACTAGATGGACCTTTGTTAGCAAAGTCATGTCTGCTTTTTAATATGCTGTCTGGGTTGGTCAAAGCTTTTCTTCCAAGGAGCAAGCGTCTTTTAATTTCACGGCTGCAGTCACCATCTGCAGTGATTTTGGAGCCCCCCAAAATAAAGTCTCTCACTGTTTCCATTTTTCCTCATCTATTTGCCAAGATGTGATGGGAATGGATGCCACGAACTTAGTTTTCTGAATATTGACTTTTAAGCCAGCTTTTTCACTCTCCTCTTTCGCTTTCATAAAGAGGCTCTTTAGTTCTTTGCTTCCTGCCATAAGGGTGGTATCATCTGCATATCTAAGGTTATTTATATTTCTCCCAGAAATCTTGATTCCAGCTTGTGCTTCATCCAGCCCTGCAATTTGCATGATGTACTCTGCATCTAAGTTAAATAAGCAGGGTGACAAGATACAGCCTTGACATACTCCTTTCTCAATTTGGAACCAGTCTGTTGTTCCATGCAAAGTTTTAACTGTTGCTTCTTGACCTGCATATAGATTTCTCAGGAGGCAGGTCAGGTGCTCTGGTATTCCCATCTCTTTCAGAATTTTCCACAGTTCATTGTGATCCACACAGTCAAATGCTTTGGTATAGTCAATAAAGCAGAAGTAGATGTTCTTCTGGAACTCTCTTGCTTTTTCTATGATCCAACAGATGTTGGCAATTTAATCTCTGGTTCCTCTACCTTTTCTAAATCCAGTTTGAACATCTGGAAGTTCACGGTTCACATATTGTTGAAGCCTAGCCTGGAGAATTTTGAGCATTACTTTGCTAGCGTGTGAGATGGGTGCAATTGTGTGGTGGTTTGAACAATCTTTGGCATTACTTTTCTTTGGGATTAAAATGAAAATGACCTTCTCTAGTCCTGTGGCCACTGCTGAGTTTTCCAAATTTGCTGGCATATGGAGTGCAGCACTTTCACAGCATCATCTTTTAGGATTTGAAATAACTCAATTGGAATTCCATCACCTCCACTAGCTTTGTTCATAGTGATGCTTCCTAAGGCCCACTTGACTTTGCATTCTAGGATGTCTGGCTCTAGTTCACTGATCACACCATGATGGTTATCTGGGTCATGAAGATCTTTTTGTAGAGTTCTTCTGTGTATTCTTGCCACCTCTTCTTAATATCTTCTGCTTCTGTTAGGTCCATACCATTTCTGTCCTTTATTGTGCCCATCTTTACATGAGATGTTCCCTTGGTATCTCTAATTTTCTTGAAGAGACCTCTAGTCTTTCCCATTCTATTGTTTACCTCTATTTCTTTGCACTGATCACTGAGGAAGGCTTTATCTTTCCTTCCTATTCTTTGGAACTCTGCATTCAAATAGGTATATCTTTCCTTTTCTCCTTTGCCTTTGACTTCTCTTCTTTTCTCAGCTATTTGTAAGGCCTCCTCAGGCAACCATTTTGCCTTTTTGCATTTCTTTTTCTTGGGGATGGTCTTGATCACTGCCTCCTATACAATGTCACAACCTCCATCCATAGTTCTTCAGGCAATCTGTCTATCAGATCTAATCCCTTGAATCTGTTTGTCACTTCTCCTGTATATCATAAGGGATTTGGTTTAGGTCATACCTGAATGGTCTAGGGGTTTTCCCTACTTTCTTCAATTTAAGTTTGAATTTTGCAATAAGGAGTTCATGATCTGAGCCACAGTCAGCTTCCAGTCTTGTTTTTGCTGAATGTAGAGAGCTTCTCCAACTTTTGCTGGAAAGAATATAATCAATCTAATTTCAGTATTGACCATCTGGTTATGTCCATGCATAGAATCTCCTCTTGTGTTGTTGAAAGAGGGTGTTTGCTATGACCAGTGTGTTCTCTTGGCAAAACTCTACTAGCCTTTGCCTTGCTTCATTTTGTACTCCAAGGCCAAATTTGCTGTTGCTCTAGGTACCCCTGACTTCCTACTTTTGCATTCCAGTGCCCTATAATGAAAAGGCAATACGTGAACCGTGAACTTCCTGATGTTCAAGCTGGTTTTAGAAAAGGCAGAGGAACCAAATATCAAATTGCCCACATCCGCTGGATCATGGAAAAAGCAAGAGAGTTCCAGAAAAACATCTATTTCTGCTTTATTGACTATGCCAAAGCCTTTGACTGTGTGGATCACAATACACTGTGGAAAATTCTGAAAGAGATGGGAATACCAGACCACCTGACCTGCCTCTTGAGAAACCTCTGTGCAGGTCAGGAAGCAACAGTTAGAACTGGACATGGAACAACAGACTGGTTCCAAATAGGAAAAGGAGTATGTCAAGGCTGTATATTATCACCCTGCTTATTTAACTTATATGCAGAGTACATCATGAGAAATGCTGGACTGGAAGAAACACAAGCTGGAATCAAGATTGCTGGGAGAAATATCAATAACCTCAGATATGCAGATGACACCACCCTTATGGCAGAAAGTGAAGAGGAATTAAAAAGCCTCTTGATGAAGGTGAAAGTGGAGAGTGAAAAAGTTGGCTTCAAGCTCAACATTCAGAAAGTGAAGATCATGGCATCCGGTCCCATCACTTCATGGGAAATAGATGGGGAAACAGTGGAAACAGTGTCAGACTTTATTTTTCTGGGCTCCAAAATCACTGCAGATGGTGACTGCAGCCATGAAATCATAAGACACTTACTCCTTGGAAGGAAAGTTATGACCAACCTAGAGAGCATATTCAAAAGCAGAGACATTACTTTGCCAACAAAGGTCCGTCTAGTCAAGGCTATGGTTTTTCCTGTGGTCATGTATGTATGTGAGAGTTGGACTGTGAAGAAGGCTGAGCGCCGAAGAATTGATGCTCTTGAACTGTGGTGTTGGAGAAGACTCTTGAGAGTCCCTTGGACTGCAAGGAGATCCAGCCAGTCCATTCTGAAGGAGATCAGCCCTGGGATTTCTTTGGAAGGAATGATGCTAAAGCTGAAACTCCAGTACTTTGGCCACCTCATGCGAAGAGTTAACTCATTGGAAAAGACTCTGTTGCTGGGAGGGATTGGGGGCAGGAGGAGAAGGGGAGGGCAGAGGATGAGATGGCTGGATGGCATCACTGACTCGATGGACGTGGGTCTGGGTGAACTCCGGGAGTTGGTGATGGACAGGAAGGCCTGGTGTGCTGCAGTTCATGGGGTCGCAAAGAGTTGGACACGACTGAGCGACTGATCTGATCTGATCTGATCATGAAAAGGACATCTTTTTTGGGTATTAGTTCTAGAAGGTCTTGTAGGTCTTCAACATCAGCTTCTTCAGCATTGCTGTTTGAAACCACCTGTGCTAGAGTAAAGGAAGCAGAGAAGCTCATCAGGATTAGAGGACCCTGCCCACACCCTAAGCTTGTCAGCAACCCCACCCTTGAAATTGTTGTCCAAGGCTCTGTAACCCCATGGAGTGCAGCATGTCGGGCTCCTCTGTCCTCTACTACCTCTTGAGGTTTGCTCAAATTCACGTCCTTAAGTCTGTGATGCTATCTACCCTTAAAGTATTGTTATAAAACTCCTTGTCAGGGACTTCCCTGGTGGTCTAGTGTTTAGGACTCTGCACTTTCAACGTAGGGGGTACAGGTTCTCTCCCTACTCAGGGAATTAGGATCTCAAGTGGCATAGCCAAAAAATGAAAATAAAATTAATAATAAAGTAAAGTAATGCTCAAAATTCTCCAGGCCAGGCTTCAGCAATACGTGAACCGTGAACTTCCTGATGTTCAAGCTGGTTTTAGAAAAGGCAGAGGAACCAGAGATCAAATTGCCCACATCCGCTGGATCATGGAAAAAGCAAGAGAGTTCCAGAAAAACATCTATTTCTGCTTTGTTGACTACGCCAAAGCCTTTGACTGTGCAGATCACAACAAACTGTGGAAAATTCTTCAAGAGATGGGAATACCAGACCACCTGCCTCTTGAGAAACCTCTGTGCAGGTCAGGAAGCAACAGTTAGAACTGGACATGGAACAACAGACTGGTTCCAAATAGGAAAAGGAGTTCGTCAAGGCTGTATATTATCACCCTGTTTATTTAACTTACATGCAGAGTACATCATGAGAAACGCTGGACTGGAAGAAACACAAGCTGGAATCAAGATTGCCGGGAGAAATATCAATAACCTCAGATATGCAGATGACACCACCCTTATGGCAGAAAGTGAAGAGGAACTCAAAAGCCTCTTGGTAAAAGTGAAAGTGGAGAGTGAAAAAGTTGGCTTAAAGCTCAACATTCAGAAAACGAAGATCATGGCATCCGGTCCCATCACTTCATGGGAAATAGATGGGGAAACAGTGGAAACAGTGTCAGACTTTATTTTTCTGGGCTCCAAAATCACTGCAGATGGTGACTGCAGCCATGAAATTAAAAGATGCTTACTCCTTGGAAGGAAAGTTATGACCAACCAAGATAGCATATTCAAAAGCAGAGACATTACTTTGCCAACAAAGGTCCATCTAGTCAAGGCTATGGTTTTTCCTGTGGTCATGTATGGATGTGAGAGCTGGACTGAAGAAGGCTGAGCGCCGAAGAATTGATGCTTTTGAACTGTGGTGTTGGAGAAGACTCTTGAGAGTCCCTTGGACTGCAAGGAGATCCAACCAGTCCATTCTGAAGGAGATCAGCCCTGGGATGTCTTCGGAGGGAATGATGCTGAAGCTGAAACTCCAGTACTTTGGCCACCTCCTGCGAAGAGTTGACTCATTGGAAAAGACTCTGATGCTGGGAGGGATTGGGGGCAGGAGGAGAAGGGGAGGGCAGAGAATGAGATGGCTGGATGGCATCACTGACTCGATGGACGTGGGTCTGGGTGAACTCCAGGAGTTGGTGATGGACAGGGAGGCCTGGTGTGCTGTGATTCATGGGGTCGCAAAGAGTTGGACACGACTGAGCGACTGAACTGAACTGAACTGAAGAAAAAAAAAGACTCCTTATGAAATCATCTAGCATTGGAACACACAGATTTTTGAGGCAGGAACCTGCTGTATACCCCTTTGCTTGGCAAAACAATACTATCCTTTTATACTTCACCCGGTTAGCCCATGAGGCTACTCTGTCCATTGGATTCTCCAGGCAAGAATACTGGAGTAGGTTGCCATTTCCTTCTCAAGGGGATCTTCCCAACCCAGGGACTGACCCTGTGTCTCCTGCATTGTTGGTAGGTTTTTTTACTATCTAAGCCACGAGGGAAGCCCTTGTAGTACATACTTCATCCAAACCTCTGTCTAAAACTCTGTCTTCAAAATATAATCCAGCTCCAGTGCAGAGAGGCAGCGTTTTCAGCACCATTAGGACTTTGTATTTTCATTGCCAAAGGCAAGAGTTCAATCCCTGGTCAGGGACTAAAATCACGCAAATCACCTGACACAGAGGAAGAACACACACACACACACACACACACACACACATAAAATTTGAAAAAAAAGAAAGAAAAAGGGAAAAAAATTAAAATAGAGAAATAAAAATTAAAACTGCACTAAAAAACCCCCCAAACTACACTAAAATGTTATTTCCCCACCTGATTGCTAATATCCCAAAATTTGATGGCTATTTTGGCTTGAAAGGGTATTTGCAGGCAGGGTCCTTATACATTGTTGGTGGGTCCGCATATTGGAAGATGCTTTCATCAAACCTGTGACTGTCACTGACCCCCATTCTCTTTGACTCAGCAATGCCAGTTCTAGGAATTTATCCTACAGACATAATCTCACATGTGCAAAATATCATATATAAAATATTAATTGAAGCACTAAAAGATTGTTAACAATTTATAGCCAAGGAGCAGAATGAGGGGTGAGGGGGTTAACTGGATGGAACATTCTAACAAGAAAGGAGGATTGGGATTCTGGTTAAAGTGACATAACAGGATTCTTAGTGAAGGCAGGCCAGGGCATGAGATATTACCTGAGATGGTGAAAGAAAGTGAAAGTGAAGTTGCTCAGTTATGTCCGACTCTGTGACCCCATGGACTGTAGCCTACCAGGCTCCTCTGTCCATAGGATTTTCCAGGCAAGAATACTGGGGTGGGTTGCCATTTCCTTCTCCAGGAGATCTTTCTGACCCAGGGATTGAACCCGGGTCACGGGCACTGTAGGCAGACGATTTACCATCTGAGCCACCATCTGATCAGATATGGAGGGGGATCTCATATACAGTATGGAGGATTCTGGCTAAACCAATTTAAGAGGATTCTTGCTAAAATTGTGGACATACAAACATTGATGCCTCATTGAAAAGTTTAGCAGGTCCTGAGCAGAATGTGGTCAAGGAGAGAATCTTTATCATGCCCTTTTCTACATCTAAAAATATTTAGTCACATGACTGTATTACTGTAGTGTTTTTTTTTTTTTTTTTTGCCATGCTACACAAGGCATGCTCGATCTTAGTTTCCCCGGTAGGGATTGAACTTATGCTCCTTGCAGTGGAAGCATGGAGTCTTAACCACTGGACGGCCAGGGAAGTCCCATACAAGAAAACTCTTTTTCTATAAACCAAAAAGTAGCAAAGCATTTAATACAAAATAATTCATAGACTGTGGGAGAGGATACTTAGACTGAAAAAACCAGGGAACCATTGACCTATGTGAAAATATAAAGTGTTTTTACAGGAACCAAATCATTATTTAAACTCCCTTTGGAAAGAAAATAACAGGAAGATTGATATTGGTGTTTATGGTGTAGAGTTTCCACATTAAGATTATCAAAGTTTGTGCAACATAGTATCAAGTAGATCTGCTCAGGCAATAGAGTCCTCTTGGCTTGGCAGGGTGCCAGCCCTATCTGTTATACTTTCTTTAATTTTGTAGCACTCAGCAGACACCAATAAGTGGGATTGCTTCTGCTTCCTCACTCTGTGCTGCTGCTGCTGCTAAGTCGCTTCAGTCTTGTCCGACTCTGTGCGACCCCATTGACGGCAGCCCACCAGGCTCCCCCATCCCTGGGATTCTCCAGGCAAGAACACTGGAGTGGATTGCCATTTCCTTCTCCAATGCATGAAAGTGAAAAGTGAAAAGTGAAAGTGAAGTCGCTCAGTCGTGTCAGACCCTCAGTGACCCCAGGGACTGCAGCCTTCCAGGCTCCTCCATCCATGGGATTTTCCAGGCAAGAGTACTGGAGTGGGGTGCCGTTGCCTTCTTCGTCCGCCACTCTGTAGTCTTCCCTTTTAAATTAAAAATTTCATCTGGGGGGAGCCTAACAGCACCAGTAGGGGAAGGAACACTAGCCTCACCGCTAAAATTCCCAAGATTCAAGCTCTCCTCCGTCACTCACAGCCTGTGTGATCCTACACAGCATCTCTGCCTGTCTCTCCAACTTCATCTTCTCATATTTAAAGGGGCAACATCTGTGCTTGTCCAACTTCAAAAACTTATTGTGAAACAAAACAGACAAGGTGGGCAAAAGGCCTTTGAAAAGCTCCAAGTATTGTTCTGATGTAGGGCTGCCAGATAAAATACAGGATTCTGAGTTGTAATGGAAATTCAGACAAACAGCTAATGCTCTATGTATATATCCCATGCAATATTTGGGATTATACTTACACTGAAACTCAATTTGTTATTTATCTGAAGTTCAAATTTAACTGAGCATCCTGTATTTTTATTTGCTAAATCTGGCAACCCTTTTTGCTATCATATAACAACATTAATGAAAACAATAGAAAACACTTACCTAGCGGTTACTACATCCAGGACTGTTCCTTGAGCCATATATATATATATGTATTTAAACTCATTAAATACTTATAAGGAAGGTGTACTACTAGACTTACTTCACCTGCCTTAATTAAGGCAGGAATTTGCCCAGTGTCACATGGCTACTATGTTCAAGCACTAAAACTTACTCATGATTCCTATATAACCTGTTTGGGTAGCATTGGCTCAGCAGAATCACTGATAAATGTTTGTGTGTGAAGAAATGCACAGATTGCCCTTGTGCTAAAATGTTCTCCTGGAGAAAGAGATGACTGTTTGTTTTGTTTCCCAATAAGACAAACATCATTATTCCTATTGGTATAGATGGTGAAACAAGGCATAGTAACTTTTCTAACATCAGAGAATTCTTTCACCCATAGCCCAAATATTTTATTGAGCAACTATTATATGCTGCACACAGTTCTAGAGACTTGTGATATAGCAGAACAAAATAGGCAAAGATCCCTGGCCTTACAGAGCTTATATTCTAGCTAGGAGAAACAGATCAAAAAAAAAAAAAAAAGCAAATTCTGTAGTAATTAGAAGGTGAAAACTATGCAATAAAAAATAGAGCAAAGACTTCCCTGGCAGTCCAGTAGTTAAGACGCCGCAATTGCACTGTAGGGGCACAAGTTCGATTCCTGGTGGGGGAACTAAGACCTCTCAGGCAGTGCAGTGTGTGTCCCCTGCCCCCCCCTCCCCCGCCCCGAGAAAAATGTTACTTAACAGGTAAACCCTAACAGATATAGGAACACACCTGTAGTCCAACAAAGAGGTTGACTTGCTGCAGCAGGGGAGGCCACATGGGGGAGGAAGGTGGGCATCTTGGAAAAGGGAGTAAGGAGGGGCTTCTCACAGGATTGAAGCTCTTTTTGGATAACAGCACAAGCAGATAGAAGACCAGCTCTGGGCTGGGTGCTGTTGTGAGGTGCAGCAGTTTAGGAACTGGGTATCTTATAAATCTTTGGGTGCTCAGGTAACAGGGAAGAGCCAAGTCTGACTCCATGTTGGATCTGATTCTTTGACTTAAACCTTGATTGTCATTGCTCTTGTTATAATCATACATTATGGCCTGCCTCAGGGAACCCTGCCCTCTGCTGAAAGTTAAACTAAGGTGGCTTGGTTCCACTCACTAGGAGACCATCTGACCATGCCCACCTGTCAATGGCTGCAAGAAAAAAAGTGATTAACACAGCCCCTCCTATTTTGCAAGATAAAGCTACTTTACTTCCTCACCTCCAGTCTCTCCCTGTTCTATAAAAGAAACGGGCATCCAGGCCCCCATAGGATGGTGTTTCAGGGGCCTAGTCTGCTATCACCGCGGTCCACAGGTGACACTTTCCTATTCCTGGCCTCTACACCTCATCTCCCAGTTTATCGGCCTGTCATCAGCAAGCGGATTGAGCTTGGACTCGGTAGTGGAGGGAGAAATGAAGCGGGGCTGGGCAAGTCATTAGTAAAATGCTGCATTTTCTCAAAAGGGGATTGTCAGTCATTTTGTAGCCATGCTGTGGCCTTGAGGGAAACACTGTTTTTTGTTGGCTTTGCCACTGTCCTGGTTTGTGTCTGTTGGGTACATTGTGGTCTGATTATCAGTGGGATGGATTTTCACTTTCTCAAGGTAAAGAGATTATGTAAAAAAGCAAATTTAAGGGCTTATGAAAACCGGTCACGATTTAGTATGCAGCATCTGAGTGGACCGAGGGCATTAACGGGGAGGTAAGAGTAAATACTTTTTAATTTTCCTAGTTTTAGAAATAACTCTTTGAAGCTGGGATATTTCAGACAGCTTTTATTATTCAATATCTATTAAAATTGTAGTGAAGCACACTGTTAAGGGTTTTACATGAACTTTAATAAGTTTCACAATCATCTTCAGAGATGTTGTGCTTCAGAGAGGTGTGCTTAGTGGCTCAGTCGTGTCCGACTCTTTGCGACGCCATGGACTGTGGTCCGTCAGACTCTTGTCCATTCGGATTCTCTCAGCAAGAATACTGGAGAGGTTTGCCATGCCCTCCTTCAGGGGATCTTCCCAACCCAGGGACCTTCCTGACCCAGGGACCGAAGCCAGGTCTCCTCCATTGCAGACGGATTCTTTACCATCTGAGTCACCAGGGAAGACTCTCTGGGGGGGTAGGTCCTGTTATTATTTTTAAATTATTTTTTATTTTACAGACGGAGAGGAGGAACACTAAGAGGTAAGTTAACTGACTCAAAACTACATTGTTAGGAATGAGCGATGGCCAGAGGTTAAGGGACACAAGCTGACTGCACAGCCTTTGCTTTAGCCACCTTGCTTTTTTCTTGGGTTGAGAGATTACACGGCTAACGGGAAGAACAGGAGAGAACATTTGTTAAAAGTGTTTAGTCTGGCCAGGCACTAAAAGCTCAGTGAATTGCCACATATAAAGCCTACTCGGATAAGGAAACTGAGGCTAGAGAGAATGGGTATCCGGGCCAAGTTCGTAGTTATGTTAACTGGTAGAGCCAGGAAAGTCTGGATTCAAACCCAGGACCCGCCGACCCCAATCCCAGTTCCGCCTCTCCACTGCACCAGCCTCTGCTGGGAAGGACTCCTCGAGGTGAGTGCCCTTGAAATGAGGACTTTGGTTCCCTAGGCGTGGAACCTGGGGGCAGTAGGTGGGGCGGGGGTGGGCACTTACCTGGGGGAGCCCGCCCTCGCCCCGCCCCTCCCGGGCGGAGCCGACTCGTCCACCAATCAGAGGGCCCTGGGGGCGGGCCGGGGTGGGTGCTCGGGCCCCGGCCCAGCAGTTCGAGCGGCGAGAGCGCTAGTCGACGCGACTCCGGGGCCGAGGCGAGCGAGCGGGCGCCTCAGTGTCCTTCCCCTCCCCACCCGTCGCCTGGCCGCCTTCTCCTCTCCGCGGCCGGACCGGAATTATGTGATCCCGGAAGTTCCGGCGCCATTGCTGTGTGGGATAAACAGTAATGGCGGAGGCTGCAGCTCCCGGAACAACAGCCACACCATCAGGAGCAGGAGCGGCAGCGGCGGCGGCGGCAGCGGCTTCCCCCACCCCTATCCCCGCAGTCACCTCGCTGTCCCCGGGGGCGGGGGGCGGGGGAGGCGGCAGCGACGGCGGCGGCGGCGGCGGCGGCGGCGGCGGCGGCGGCGGCGGCGGCGGCGGCGGCGGCGGCGGCTGGACTAAGCAGGTCACCTGCAGGTGAGACGCAGAGCGGCCGGCGCCGGGCGCGGGGAGGGGACCGAGACCGCGGAGGAAGGGGGCGGGCGGCCGGGCGGGGGCGGGCGGAGGTGGGAGGCGAGCCGGCGTTGCGGTCCCCGCGGTCGCCGCGCTGCGTCAACCCCCGCCGGCCGCCGAGGCCCGGGCGCGCGGCCCCGCTGCGGAGCCGCCGCACAGCCCGCAGCCTCCCCGCACCGGGCCGAGCGGCGCGGCGCGCGCGGGGAGAGAGGTGGGCTGACTCCTCCCTCCTTTTATTGTCGCCGATCCCCCCACCCCAACCCCCGGCCTGCGAGCTCGCCGGTTCCAAAAGGGGTTTGGCGGTGTGGCCCGGAGCCCGCAGCCCTGCCGGGCCGGGGATCGCCGCCGCGGGGCCCGGCCGCCGGCCCCGCCGCCGTGTCATCCGTTTGTAACGTCTTCCCGGGTCTCTCGGGCCCCGCCCGGAGCGGGGAGCTTTTGTGATTTCTACTCTTGTGTGTTACCGGGCTGGGCGGTTCTGAGCTTTGTCTCCGAACCGAGTGCCGGCCCGGGGGGTCTTCTCCACCGCCTTAGGTGTTACGAACTGGCATTCCCGTTCCCCCCCCGGCTGGAAGGTGTCTTGTTTTCAAGTCCACGCGTCTTAAGGGAGTCGGGGAACTCGTCGCTCCGCAGGGAGACGGATTTTGTTTTGGGTTTGGGATGTGAGATGAACATATTTGAAAAAAATAAGTGATTAGTAGAGGACTGTTATGCGGACGTGTGGCTGTGCGTCTACGATAAGGGCATTTAATTGGATGTCGTACTTGAGTTTTTTTCTTAAGTGATCAGTAAGCGACTAGAAGCTTTTGTTTTTCTGTCGGTTGAAAAAATCAGTTGAAACGCCGTTATTCACCTAGGTGGGGTAATTTATATGCAGATATCAATACTTGAAAATATTTTTAATATACAGAACTCAGTGTCCTGGTATTAACAGGGGTGAAGCGTTCTCAGTGCTTAATATGATAAATTTAAGACATGAATGGTAAACTTAATTATTTTCAATAACGGGATAGAGAAAGCATAAAAGCTGTTTTAGGTAGCTTTTTTCACTTATCTGTAGATCTGAGAATACTCCTGCAGTATCCCAAAGAATGAGAATTTAAAAATTCCTATTCATGGAACCAGATCTTTGAGTCTGTTATTTGTTTTCTCTGCAGTGCTGCAATTGATTTACATGTGCTAGCTGAATCTTTTAAAATAAACTAGTGTAGTCTTTATATTCCTGAATTTTCTAGCCTTTTACCCTGCAGTTCCAGTCTGTCTGCATGCACTGAGAATAATCGTCCTTTAATATGTGGATTCTTTAAGAACTCCATGCAGTGCCTTAATTTTTTCAATACACACCGACTCTAATGTCAGTTATTGTTTGGCTTTGAATACCCATCACTAGCTTGGCATTACTTTATATTACTTGTCTCATTATTATCCTGTTGTGCTGTGTCTGAGCTCAACTCAGGTCTGCAGAGAATGCATTGTCACGTCTGCACTTTACTTTCCTCTCTGTTAGAAACTTTCCCCTGATCTACTTCCCCTTTGCTAGTTCCTTACCAGTGTCATTAGAATTCAAAACAGCTCACTACACTAATCAATTCCTCTTTGCCTACCTTTAGATCTTTGAGTTTCTGAAATATTCTAGATCACTCCAGGACCAGCGTGAGTTTCTTGCACATGAACCCTAATAGATTAATATATTTATCAGATACAGGGTTAGACATGCCATTGTTGTTTTTCATATAAAGCAACCTATAGCTTTTACTTGAAACTGTTATCCAGTAAAAAAGTACAGACTAATTGATAAGTCTTGGGTTTTAATACTTGACATTACTTTCAGTTTAAGTACTAACATGATCTATTAAAAATCTTTCTGCTTTGTCTAGGGGAATACCAGATATATATTCATTCATTTATTGTGAACTTTGAGATTTTTGAGAACAGGGGCCCTATTTTATCATTTTATCTGTAGGGCTTTATTCAGTGCCTGGTATGTATATCTTTCTGGGACTAACCTCATTCAGTTATTCTATAAATAAGTATTTGTGCTTACAATGGAGACATAGAGCTAGATGTTGAAGGAAAGGCAGGAATGCACTGTATTATAAATATTTGCTTTGTGTTTGATAGCAAACTGTCCTTTGAAGAGAATTCAAGATAGTGCTGTGTTCTACTTTGAGTCTCTTTTCCCCTTGTATCTAGGAATTTGACTAGGGCTATTTTCTTCAAGGGTGTAATCCTTAGAAGTTGTTTGGATGTTGGAAATTTGTTTTTAATTGCTCAGAATCCTCTGTATTTTCTTGTTGGTTAGTCTTTTCTAAATATTTCTCTTAAAAATTCTATCTTATTGTGTTAATTTCACAGCTTAAAAACCTAGATATAGTTTTCCCAAAGAACTGTGTTATGCTGCCCCCACCAGGCTGTTCTGATAACTTTTATTAGAGGAATTCTGTAAAATAGAAATGCTGTTGCTTCTAGTTTTCCTGAATGTGGGGGATTAAAACAATGAAATTGTAACTTGCAAGTTGTAATTTTGAATTTAGACATTGCTAAATATTATGAGTACAGGTCCTTTAAAAGATAAAAGGCAGAATAAACCCTGGTTCTTAAACACCAGGAATTTACAGTCTGGTTTGAGAAATAGGGGAAGCCCAGGGTACATGTTCTTGTCAAGAATTAAGTAACAAAGTAAGAAATGTCACAGCAGATTAAGTGATTAACTGCCAACGTACTTAATATTCTGTAATTTCTCTCAACAATCCCAGATGCCTACCTATAAGTACTCTGAGGGTCTTGTTTGGTTCTCTTGTACCCTCACAAGCTGTTGAGGTTTCTTGTATGTATCTTGGTAAAAGTGCTTAGGTTTCCAGGAGGTACACAGTCAGGGATTCTAGTCAGTTGTATTTGTCTTTATTACTGGACAATGTCTGGTTGGCATCATGGAATCTTCAAGGCGGAAGGAAGCATAGAAATCCTGTGGCCCAGCCTCTAACAGCAAAGGCAAGCTCAGCCTGGACAATGTCATCAAGATGAATTTGGGTGATGGCTTTTGTCGGTGGCATTTAAAAAAGAAAAGTGCTTGTGTCTTGATTGGTTTTGTAATGGGAGAAATTCTTGGAAGAGTTGACATTTTTTCCTCTTTCTGTTGTAACTTACACTATCATGTCATAATCTCTTAGACATAGAGATGGGTTGGTAAGGAGGGATATCACTGTGAAGACTGAGAGGAAAAAAGGCATGAAAAACAAACCAGAAACCCAGACGGTATGTACCAAATGCCCCTGTAAAATAATGCTTAGTATTTGGCAGTGACTAGTTAGGGCTTGTATTCTAGTGTTTCCACTGATGTCACAGTATCAGGTGATCTTGTGTCTGCTTGAGTTCCTTTGGTGCTGCTAGTTCTGGATCTCAGGGGGTTATGCCATTGCTGAATAGTTCTAGTTCTCAGTCCTCACACTGAATCAGATTTATGACGTAACTTACCACATATATTTACTTTGCCAGGAGTAGTGCTGGAGGTTACTCCTTTGTCTTCTGGCTAAATTACTCCAGTTGCTTAAAATCTTACGGCATGACATCCAGGTCTTCTTTCCCTGTTGGTTGCCTTAGTCTTTCTTAACTGATTGGTTAAGTGTGCACCTTGGAAACAAATGTAGTCAGGGTGTTTGTCTGCTGGGACTGGGGAGAGATGTGGAAATGAACATGAGTACCAGCAAAGACGTTATACAATTGCTACTTACTGAACACGTGCTCATTTTTTAAATTTATTTTTAAGTTTTAAATCTCAGGGGAAACTAAGATTTGTGTAGGTGGTGCTCAGACAGCTTCAAAGCTTGCAGAAAGTTGCCCTATAGTTGTGCAAAAGTTCAGACCTTGTTAGATTGTTAAGCCTGAAAACAGTTGAAATTAGGTTAATTACAATTAGAATTTGACTTCCTGCTACTGTAGTCTTACATTTCCTTATGGACTGAAACCCTTGGGTACTTTAGGATCTTGCTAATTACAGCTCTTCCTATCAAGATGTTACATTTTTTTCTTTCTGCCTTTACATAGAAGGTATATATTTGCCAGTAATCTGAATAGAAGCTTTCACCTTTCAATTTGAAGCAGCCTTCTTCAAGGCTTCTTTAAGTAAATGTGACTGAATCTCTTTTCTATACATCATTCAATCCAGTGGACCAGTGGGGTACTTCCTGCTATTCTACCTTCCATCTGTAGATAACTGTGACACTTAAACCTAGGAATTAGGCACTTTCCCTTACTCTGTACCAGCTGTGTTGTCTGACTCTTCTCCGACTCTTGTGATCCCATGGACTGTAGCCTATGAGGCTTCTCTGTCATTTGATTTTCCCGGCAAAAATATTGGAATGGGTTGCCATTTTCTACTCCAGGCAGGGTATCTTCCTGATCCAAGGTGTCTCCTTCACTGGCAGGTGGATTCTTTATCACTCACTACTGAGCCACATGGAAAGCGCATATCAGCTGTACATAAATGCATATTTGGGCAGTTATGACTTGCCAAAATTAAATCTTCATAATTCTGTTCAAGAGAAAGAGACCAAGTCAGCGAGATAATGAGAGGGAGAATTGGGGGGGTGGGTTCTACTTATCAGAGTTACCTACAAAAAATAAGACCCTGTCACTTCCCTGATCGCTTTGTTACTTCAGATTTCTGCTTGGCCCCGGCCCCATTTTCAATTTAGTCTGTCAAAGGGAAGGTGTCCAAAATTGCATTTCTAGCTGAAGCTCCAGTACTTTGGACACCTAATGCGAAGGGCTGAGTCATTGGAAAAGACCCTGATGCCGGGAAAGATGGAAGGCAAAAGAAGGGGATGAGATGTTTAGATGGCATCACCGACTCAATGGATGTGAATTTGAGCAAACTGCGGGAGATAGTGGAAGACAGGGGAGCCTGGTGTGCTGCAGTCCATGGGGTCGCAAAGAGTTGGACACGACTTAGTGACAGAACAACAACAAAGCAAATTCCCAAGTCTTCTTAGAAACTGAGTCAAACTCAGTTTTTGGAAATTTCTAGTTAGCTACACATGTTCCCCTGTAAGACAGAGGAACAAGAGTGCTAAATGAAGGAGAGAACAAATGTTACTTATGTTCTCACATGTGGCTTTTAAAGAATTAAAATGGTTTCTCAGAGAACTGAAATATACAGTAGTCTAATCTGTTCCAGTTTACATTGTTTCTTTTTCCTTTTTACAGATAAAGCTGCAGATAAAAATTACGGCTAAAGTTAGTGGAAAACAAGCTATCTGTAGAACTGTAAATTGAGAGCAGTCGTCAGACAACCTGTAGAGACAGGATTAAGGATGACTTCAAAGTTTAAATTGGTGCCTCTGTCTACAGGCAGCCTTCCTGTGGTACCATTATAGATAATTTTCTGAGCATATGGTCTAGTTCAACTTTCTTTGTGTTTGCTTCTCATGTTTGTGTACAAAGAATATAAAAGAATATATTGCTAGTATAGAGTTAGTACTCGTGTGTTAGTGGTAGAATATATTGGCCATGGGGACTTACCAGTGGATAAGACTCCATGCTTCCAATGCAGGGGGCCTGGGTTCAATCCCTGGTTGGTGAACTAAGATCTCATGCCAGATCTAAGTCCGCACACTGCACCAAAGACCCAGTGCAACCAAAATACATAATAATAATAATAATAAAACAAAAGAGAGAGAAAAAAAAAAACAAAAGAGAATGTATCAGTCATGAATTGAGTACTGGCTTGTAATCCAACTTGTGGTTCTTTGTCTCACAGGTATTTCATGCATGGGGTTTGTAAGGAAGGAGATAACTGTCGCTACTCACACGACCTCTCTGACAGTCCATATGGTGTAGTGTGCAAGTATTTTCAGCGAGGGTACTGTATTTATGGAGACCGCTGCAGGTAAGAGTTTGTTTCCAATTTAGTTTTGTTTGGGGTGGATGGAGAGGTTGGGAGAAAAAACTGAGAGTAAAACATGAAATTCCAACAGCTTTGTAAATAATCGATTTAAAGTAGTACTGCTGTGTGGCTTGTTGGATCTTAGTTCTCTGACCAGGGATTGAATGTGGGCCATGGCGGTGAAAGCGCTAAGTCCTAACCACAGGACTGTCAGGGAATTCCCTGAATAGTACTTCAAAAAGTTCTCCTCCTGGTGGCTCAGAGGTTAAAGTGTCTGCCTGCAATGCGGGAGACCTGGGTTTGATCCCTGGGTCAGGAAGATCCCCTGGAGAAGGAAATGGCAACCCACTCTAGTATTCTTGCCTGGAGAATCCCATGGACGGAGGAGCCTGGTGGGCTGCAGTCCACAGGGTCACAAAGAGTCGGACATGACTGAGCGACTTCACTTCACTTAGGAATGTTAGCACATTCTGATAGATAGATCTCTCTCTCATCTCTCCAATAGATAGATCTCTCACTTGGAAAGAATGTATTATTACATTTACACAATGTGTTTGTAATATTTAGTTTAAGTAGTGCCTGAGGAGCATGTTGGGCAAACCTAGGAATAAAGTGTGGTAAAGGCATGTTTGTTAATGGTATTTCCTCTTCAAGACCAAGAATAAGGTGCATGTTTGACCAGTTGGGACTGGTTTCAGTTCTCTTTTAGATAAGAATTATGGAGAGAAAATGGGATCATAGGCATTTGGGACAGTGTATTAGGTTACTACTTAAGAGGGCTTGTCATTCCAACTAAACTTCCCTAAACCACCTGAGCTTGCAAGACTAAATTATAAGCTGACATTATGGAAAATGCTTTAGCAGTGTCTGGCTTCCTAGAATGGTGGAGAACCAAGAGACGTCAGCTGCTAAGTACTCTATCCTTCATTGAATTGGCACCATAGTCTTATCAAATTGTAATTCAGCAGCAGTGGGTTCTGCTAGCCATTGGGTAGAGCTAGTTTACAAAATACCTAGTAGTATTAGTTTTCTATTGATGTTAAAGAAATTACCCTGAAATTTAGCAGCTTGGAAACAGTAAATATTTATTATCTCATGGTTGCTGGGGTCTGGAATCTGGGAGTGGCTTAGCTTGGTGAGTGGTCCTAGCTCAGGCTCTCAAGAAATTGCAGCCGAGATTTCAGCCGGGCTGCCAGCATCTGCCATCCTCTGCAAGTCTTGAGTGGGGGCTGGACCACTTTGAAGATGGCTCACTCATATATCTTAGTTCCTCTCCTGGTAGACATTTCCCTTGGGCTGCTTTAGTGTTCTCACATTAACTTGTGCCCAGAGTAAGTGATTCAAGAGAGACATCAGGGCTGAAGCAACAATGCCTTTTTATGGCCTAGTCTCAGAAGTCGCAGGCTGCACTTCCACTATATTCTGTTTATTACAAGCAAGTCACTGGACAAGGGGAAGGAAATTGGGCCATACCTGTTGAAGGGAGGACCATCACTAGAAAAGATATTTTGACAATGTCATATCCAGTTTTAGCAGAAAAGAATTGTGTCAGCTATGGGGGTTCAAATGCTTAGAGTTCAAAAGACTAAGAAATTATTGATGAGCAGGATATATTGATCTTAGGTTACCTCACATCTTTTTTACTAGGAAATCTAGTTAAGAGGAGAGAAAAAGGAAAAGTTTCTTTCCATGTGGTCTGTCATTTTGCCCTCTGCTAAATTTTTGCAGTTTTGCTGGAAAGGAAAAAAATGACACTCCCCCAAAAGAAAAAAAACTAAAACTAAAGAACCCAGATATGTCTTTTGTAGTCACAATATTAAAGAGGGCAAAAGTTACAAATCTGTCCTACCGGAAATGAGCGATTGCTCCTTTGTAGTAGGATGGTCCAACTTAATTGTAGGGCAGTTGTGTTCCTTGACTAGGCAGTCAGTTCAGAGACCTTATCAACTATAGAGAGGAGTTGAACATGGATGAGAGTGGAGATGGACTCTGAGGTGCTGAGCAGAGAGATAGAATATAGACTGTGGATGAGTATGGCTGGTAACAGATGAACCTCTTATTTCAGAAGAGGTACCCCTCTGATTGGACCGTACAGCTGAAATGTTTGGGAAATAAGGTTAAACTGAAGAAATCCGAGCTAAATCTCTTGTGTTAAATCAGCTTATTTTTCAGGGACCTCTGCCAGCCCCAACAGCATTCTGTGTTCTCCTTGGGACAACAGTATAGAAACTCATCTTCCGCATAACTCTGTATTTAGAGTGGGCTTCCTCGTGGGAGACAATTTTAGTTTTCTTTTTAGTAAGGGTATGCAGCTCCCTTTTAGGGAGAATGATCCTGATTTGAGCTGGCTTTAGAGCTCTTAGGATAAAGTGAAAGGAATTAGAGAAACCTATATCCTAATAGTGTGCCTGAGAGGAAAGTTTGGTGACAACTGTTTGGCTGATACAGGTGATTATTAAGAGCTTGATTATAGAATAGCTAAGGAAGGAGTCTTATGGGCTTGTTCCAGGACTGTTTCCTTGTTAAAAATTGACTTGGGGGATTAAGCCTACTTTTCACTCTTACTATGTAGGGTTTTGGGTTTTTTTTTGAGAAACATAACATTTTAATAGATGAAATAAATACTCCAGTACATGCAAGGTAGAAACTTGACATTGGAGGTGGGGGAAATATCTCTTATGTAGGGACCTTCTTATACAACCTGACCGATGTCCAGGGATTTCAAATAATTTAACTCCTCATAAAGGCAGTAGTTTATAAATGAAAGATAATACCCTAGTTCCAGCAATTCAGAAGTGTTGCTGTATTCATTTTGTGTGACGGGGCCCTGTTATTTAGTGAGGCCCCAGTTCTTTGTTGCTCAGGACTGTTGTCCAAAATCTAGCATCCTTCTTGTTCAGTCTCTGTCATGTCCGACTCTGACCCCATGAACTGCAGCACACCAGGCCTCCCAGTCCTTTGCCATCTTCTGGAGCTTGCTCAATTTCATGTCCATAGAGTTAGTGATGCTATCTAACCATCTCATCCTCTGCCACCCCCTTCTCCTTTTTCCTTCCATCTTTCCCAGCATCAGGGTCTTTTCCAATGAGTTGGCTGTTCACATCAGGTGGCCAAAATATTGGATTTCAGCATCAGTCCTTCCAATCATGGTTGATTTCCTTTAGCGTCCTTAGTAAGTGCCACAGAACTCCACGTCATTGTTTCTAAACACCCACTTGGGAAAGGGACAGGATTGCCTTTGACAACTATGGTTATGGTAGATCTTGTTTCATTTAGAGAGTTTTTTGTTTGTTTTGATTGGACAGCGTGCGAGATCTTAGTTCCCCTACCAAGGATTGAACCCTTGCTCCCTGCAGTGGAAGCGTGGAGTCCTAACCATTGGACTGCCAGGGAATTCCCCTTTGGAGGAGTTTTCACTGTAGACCCACTGAATTCTATACATTAAAAGCTTAAAAGGCAGATATCAAACCTCACAAGGGTGGGGTGGTGTGCATTGCAAGCCAACAAGATGAAGAAGTGTTATTCTTTTGTGTAGAAGAAAAATTAAACAAACTTCCTTCGCTGGAAACTGTATCAGAGTACTCTTAGCAAGATATAAAAGGAAAACACAATATTGGTTTCAGCGTTGTCTCAGCATTAATCCCCCATTCAACACTTCGGCTAAAAAGGATCAGCGATTCTGTGATAATTCATTAAAGAATTAATTTAATAACGTTAACAAAGCCACTATCATGACTGTGAATCCAGTAGATATGATTAGCTAGGGCTGGCAGACTTTCAGTATGGGGCCGGAGAATTAATATTTTTAGCTAGGGAGGCCATATGGTCTCTTGTAGCACAAAAACAACCCTAGATAATACATAAGCTAATAGTGTGGCTAGGTTCCAATGAAACTTTTATTTTGGGACACTGAAATTTAATTTCATGTCATGAAACGATCTTTTTTCCAACATTTAAAA
The DNA here is from genome assembly GCF_055505025.1 of Bos grunniens. NCBI lineage: Eukaryota > Metazoa > Chordata > Mammalia > Artiodactyla > Bovidae > Bos > Bos grunniens. The sequence continues at coordinate 16,380,469 of NC_141168.1, forward strand.
ATACCAAAACCATTCCTAGCTCCAGTTGGGTTTGACCTGAGGCCTGTAGTTGGCCAGTTCTTCATTCTTTGAAGAGCTCTCTGCTTCCCTGAACCATTAGCTTTTAGCAAATTCCTTTCAGAATAGGAGTCTTGCTTTTTCTTTCTTAATTTATTAGTTCTTTCTTGTGCTCTATCTTTCATGGTGCTTACTTACAAATTTTTACTTCAGAAGTATATTTAATAGAGATCTATTCTGCGCTGTTTACAAATGTGAACCTTCTTGCTAATATTCTATGCTATCAAAAATATTATACCTTGTTGATTCCTTGATAAACTTACCCTAAAACCAAAATGGACTCCTTTCAAAAAACTTTGGAGTGGGACTTGCTAGTGGTCCAGTGTCAAAGACCTCGCACTCCAATGCAGGGGCACCTGGGTCTATCCCACATGCTGCAGTGAAGACCCAGCTCAGCCAAATAAATATTTTAAAAAAACAACTTTGTCGTATTTGCAATTTGATAGATGATGATGAGCATTCTAATTGTTTTTTAAGTAGATGTTTGAGTCATTTACTCTGAAATTCTTCAAACGAGTATGGCAAAGGAGAAAGAGCAGAAACTAAAATATGGGCATTGAAACTAGTTCTTAGACCCTTTCGCATCTTGACATTTTAGTTTTACTTAATCCTTTAAAACTTCCTCAAAGCCCTGAAGGCTATCTTCATTGGTGAAGCTGGCATCTTAATTCCAAAACCTGGGTTCTTTTCTAAGTTAAAGGCTGTGAAAGTAATTAAAATGTGAGGACTGGGGACTAGATTTCTAAGGTTCCCTAAAGCTCTAAAACCTCAGAGCAATGCTGTTCAGTAGAACTTTGTATAATAGCATGAATGCTTTCTATCTGCTGCCCAGAAAAGGAACTGCTAGCTACGTGTGACCACTGAACACTTGAAAATGCAGCTAGTCCAAGGACCAAGGAGCTGAGTTTTGAATGTAGGTGTAAATAATTAGATACAGCTACTGGCTGCTCTGTTTTATAGGGCAGGTTTGGAGTCACATTAGAGCTAGAACACTACTTAACACGTCCGTCATCTCTAATATATTTTTGATGATGAAGTGAGACTGTCCAAGCAAAAAAGCATATTCATGATCTTTAGCTTCATAATTCCAGCCTTGAATAAATGCACTGGGCTTTTGTGGCTGATACCAGGATACTCAAAGTAGGTTACCTAATGCTTAAGAGTTGAAATAGGAGGGTTTGAGATAACATAATGATAAAAACCAGCTCAGCAAATGTTTGCCATGTTAAAGAGCAGTCTTTAGTTAGAATGTTTTATCTTTTAGATGTAAACACAGACACTTGTAACACAGATGACCCATGGTTAGTGTTGCCAGTGAGTTAATTAATTTCAAGAACTGCTAGATACATACTATACATTATAACAGTTTATGGATTGTGTTAGCCAAAAAGTTGGTTCATTTTTTCTGTAAGATGCTATGGAAAAACTGAGATGAACTTGGCCAACCCAGTAGTACGTTCATCATTAATTTCTTGTGTCTGAGTGAATTTCACAGCCTAAAATATCTAAGAATTGTGAGGATTCTTTCAGGCAGCAAGGTTGGAGATGAGGTTCAATAATTTTACAGATGACAAGGAATCAGGAAATGCACAGGGTAAGAGTTCAGAAAAGTAGGTGAGTGGATGGATGTAGGAGAAAAGGAAATACACATTGCATATTTTATAAACACTGTTTCTCCCTTTTAGTATTGGGAGCATTTTAATTTATGTATTGGTAAAATGGCCCACATTTTTACTTGTTGGATTTGAGTGTCAGTCTTGCTTTGCTTAATCAGTCAGTTTTGGCTGCATAGTCTTTTTTTAGCAGAGTTGCCATGGTAACGATAAATTATCAACTCCTGAAACTCCTAATAAGAGTGGAATTTGAGGGGTAATAGATGGTCTACAGCAGGGGTGGCTGAACTATGGTTTGTAGGGTACATGTGACTGGGTGCTGTTTTTGTAAAGTTTTATTGGAACACAGTCACGAACAGCTGTTTAGATAATGCCATGGCTGCTTTGGAACTACGGTTACGGACTTAAATAGTTGTGACATTGGCGGTTTGACCTGCAGAACCCTGAATCTGTATGGCCTTGCTGCTCAAACTGGTCCCTGGACCAGTGGCATTAGTATCCTGTGGGGACTTGTCAGAGACATGCAAAATTAGGGGCTCTACTCCAGACTCAGAAATTAGCTATCTGCCTTTTAACAATTTCCCACATGATTCACAAGAACCCAAGGACAAGACTGGGAATGTATATTCCATCTAGAGGCTTCTGGTTATACAGTGATGGCTGACTTTGTAAATTTTTTCTTTTTAAGATATGAACATAGCAAGCCACTGAAACAGGAAGAAGCAACTGCTACAGATCTAACTGCAAAGTCATCCCTTGCTGCTTCCTCAAGTCTCTCATCAGTTGGACCGACTGTTGATATGAATATGGGCGAAGCTGAGTCAAGAAATTCAAACTTTGCAACTGTAGGAGCCGGTTCAGAAGACTGGGTGAATGCCATCGAGTTTGTTCCGGGGCAGCCCTACTGTGGCCGGAGTAAGTATCTTTGAAGAAGAAAAAAGAAGGCTGGAGAGTGTTTTATCAATTAGCTGAGTTTTACAACTTTCCTGCTTCCAATTTTCATATTTAGCCTAGTCTTAATATTCTTAAATTAGGTCACCTTAAAAGAAAAAAAAAAACAGATGGAGCAAAAGAAACTTCTTGACTTTCAATAGTGATGAATGTAGAATGTTTTGAAAATGGATCTTTATCTCCTTTAATCAGTACAGTTGTAATACATTCAAAAGCTTTTTTTAAAAAGTTTTTTCTTAAACAAGGCTAATCTTGGAAATATTAGTAGCAAAAGACATTCATGTCTTTCAAGAGTGGGGGATTAGTTTCAATAGACTATTTTGGAGTTTCTCTTAAGTTCTTTTTATCTTCTTTAGCGAGACTAGTTCATGTATCTGCCTTAACCGTTTTGGACCTTTACCACCCTCTTAAACATTTTTCAGCTGCCCCTTCCTCTGCTGAAGCCCCCCTGCAGGGCTCAGTGACCAAGGAAGATGCGGAGAAGGAGCAAAGTGCAGTGGAGACCAAGAAGCAGCTCTGCCCCTATGCTGCAGTGGGGGAGTGCCGCTACGGGGAGAACTGCGCGTACCTGCACGGAGACGCGTGTGACATGTGTGGGCTGCAGGTCCTCCATCCCGTGGATGCCGCCCAGAGGTCACAGCATATAAAAGTAAGTCGGAAGGAAGCATGCACTCTAACAGGCGTCTGTTAGAGTGTCTTTGCCCTTTCACAGCATTGACAGCTCATGTCAAAGAGACAGTGGGTGAATCAAATGGTTTTCTTTAAGTAGGAGTGTTTCCCTTCCTGGCATTCTTGACTGTTTTATCAGGAATTAGGCTTTTAGAACCTCAGATTATGGGCTTTTTTTTTTTTTTTTTTCCTCCCCCCTTTTCTTTTCTTCTTTTTTTAAAACAATAGCTTTTCTGAAATTCAAGTTCCACACAGCCTACTCTTCTAAAATGCATATTTCATTGGTTTTTAATACAGTTGCATAGTAGTTCAACCATGATCACTATTCTCTAATTTAGGACATAACTCCTTTAGTCTGCATTCTGCCCTTCCTCCAGCTCCTGGCAACAACTCATTTACTTTCTGTCTCCATGGATTTTTTTGTTTGTTTTGGGAATTTCCTATGAATGGAATCATATGTGGCCTTTTGTGACTGGCTAAAACAGTAGCATAATGTTTTCAGGATTTGTTCATGTTTTAGTGTGTATCAGTACTTAATCCTTTTCTTGGCTACATAATAATCCTCTGGATGGCTGTGTGACATTTTGTTTTTCCTTTTGGATTGTTTCACCTTTTGCCCATTAAGAATAATCCCCTGAACAGTCATGTATAAAGTTTTGTGGACATACATTTTAATTACCTTAAGGTTGCTAGGTCATATGGTAACTCTGTGCTTAATATTTTGAGCAACTTTTTCCCAGTGACTGTACCATTTTACATTCTCATTAGCAGTGTATGACTGTTTCAGACTATGGTTTTAAGCCCATTTGTATCTGTGAGTATACTGTATTGCAAACCTGATTAGAGGAAATTTTGCTTCTAATCATAATCATGTCTGTTTAATAAAAATAAATTTGGTTGTGAGGGTGGGGGTGAAGCATGGTATAATAACTAGCATGTTTTTTATAGAATAAAATATGTGTAGTTTAATGTTATGTCAATTATACCTCATTTAAAATAAAAAGTATGTGATGTCCACACAGAAACGTGTACTTGAGTGTTGATAGCATTATTCATAATGGCTCCAAAGTGGAAACAACCAAAGTATCCGTCATCTGATAAATGGAAAAACTAACTGGTCTCTCCATACAATGGACTGTTAACCAGCAATAAAAAGAAATGAAAGTCATATATTCTACAACATAGATAACCTTGAAAATGTAGTCAAGTGAGCAAAACCAGTCACAAATGACCAGATATTTTTTTATGAAATGCCCTGAATAAACATATCCACAGATTTGTTGTTGCCTAGAACTGAGGGTGTTAAGGGGAAGTGACCACTGTGGATTTGGAGTTTCTCTGGGGTAATGAAAATGTCCGGAGACAGACTGAGGTGATGTTTGTATAACTCTGCATGTACTGAAAACCATTTCATTGTACACTTTGAGTGAATGCATTATATGGTATGAAATTATATATCTCAATACTGTTTTATTTTGGATGTGAGGCTTACATGCCTGGCACATAATTGTTACCTAATAAATGTTCATTTCCTTCATTCTTATTTTCTGACAGGTGGCAAATTAGAGTCTTAATCCTAAGTACATTTTCCATCTAGAAATGAGTACATCAACAAACAATATGAAAAACAGCCTGTAATGTGGGTGACTGCAGGGTTGAGTTGCAGGATAGAGAAAACTAGGTAATTCTTTAGTTCCTGAAGTTGAGTCCTTGGAGTTTGACTTGACAGTATCGTAAGGTCCCTTGATATCCGCACACCTGTACCGCCTGGTTAAACAAAGCTGTTTCTGATGTCATTGGGAACAGTTCTCTTTTCAGTTGGCTCTCTGAACAGGAGTTCTTAGCGGTCTCTCATGATTCCACGCCCTGACTGCTCCTCTCTGTCCACTCTCTAGTCCTGCATCGAGGCCCATGAGAAGGACATGGAGCTCTCGTTCGCGGTGCAGCGCAGCAAGGACATGGTGTGTGGCATCTGCATGGAGGTGGTCTACGAGAAAGCCAACCCCAGCGAGCGCCGCTTCGGGATCCTCTCCAACTGCAACCACACCTACTGTCTCAAGTGTATTCGCAAGTGGAGGAGTGCTAAGCAATTTGAGAGCAAGATCATAAAGTGAGACTCCTCCCCAATCTTCGTTTGTGCTTTCTATTTTGGGGAAGAATTTAGTATCTTGTGCCAACTTTCAGCCAGATGGACCGCATTTAAATGCATGCATTTTATCTCGAAACTGGGGTATTCTTCTAATTGGGAGTTCTTCTTTGTATTTCAGCTAGCTTCTAGATTAGTTGGTATTATCTACTTTTATTTGAACAAGGAAAACCCTATGTATCAGTTAGTAGAATCTTCGTGCTTTTTTCTGAGGAGATTGTGTTTAATGGATTAGCCAGTTTAGGCTCAGAGAAGAAGCATATCTAGCTCTGAATGTATGTTTCCTGGCATTTTACATTTTCCACTTTCCTATTCCATCCATTAAGCTAGCCAATATTCCACCATCCTTTAAAAATTGTTCTCATAACTGAACAAAAACTACATAATCTAAACAGAGCAAAGTTACAAGAAATAAATTTATTTAAACGAAAGAAAAAGGAGTCTGTGTGAAATGTCTTCTTTTTGTTGTTGTTTTTTTTAACCTAAAGTTATTTTTTTAAACGAACTGGCTAGCCATTGAGTTGAACTTACAAAAAAAGGAAATGGTCAGTTGTGTGGGACCCTTGCAGGAAGTGCCCATTTGCCTTTCAGTTAAGTCTTTAAATCTGGAGGTGACACACCAGGGTGTGTCCTTGAAGGAGAGTGGGCCTGTAAAGGGGAATTTGCATTGCAGCCTGTTCATTGTTTCCCAGGTCCTGCCCAGAATGCCGGATCACATCTAACTTTGTCATTCCAAGTGAGTACTGGGTGGAGGAGAAAGAAGAGAAGCAGAAACTCATTCAGAAATACAAGGAGGCAATGAGGTATGAGCACTGCAGCCTTTTCTCAAGCTCAGATCCCAACGTGTCGCTTGGGCTCACTTTGAAAAGAAACAGTGCTGCATTATACACTCCTACCTCCTTCCTACCCTTTCTTTTACTTCCCAGTACGGTTTGTCACCCCGATGACGTTTACCCGGTGCGTATCTTGCTGTAACACAGTCGCTGGGGTGCACGCCCAGGGGCTGTGTTACAATGACGCCTGCACTGCTGCTGTGGCTAACGCCCCGGGAATGGGGTCTGCCTCATCCCGAGTCTGTGTCATGGTTGTCTTACTGTATTCTTGTGTGTGGGCCTTCTCGAAGGTTCTTTCTCTGCTGGATCTGCGATTCTAGGGCTGTTAAACGGCTCGACTTGAACAGTTTCTGGTTCTAGTCAGTGTTTTCATGCGATAGCACACACGTTTAAGAACACACCTCGGGGAGGGCTATTAACAGACGTACCGGTTCTGTTCTCTCCCCATTTTAAAGAAACCCCGGATGATAGTCGAATACAGACCTGAAATCCACCGTGAGTAAGGGTTGCGCTATTTTCCTTTCCAGCAACAAGGCGTGCAGGTATTTTGATGAAGGCCGTGGGAGCTGCCCATTTGGAGGGAACTGTTTTTACAAGCATGCGTACCCTGATGGCCGTAGAGAGGAGCCACAGAGACAGAAAGTGGGAACATCAAGCAGATGCCGGGTAACTCTCACTGTTCTTTCAAAGGAGGGGAAATACCACACGCTGAGCCTGAGGCCCGCACAGATAGGGGCAGGGGACGGTGAAGGCCCAGGTCTAGGAGCGAGAGCCTAGAGGATTAAAGGAGGAGACCAACCTCAGCAAACCGGGAGGGCTATGAGAGGAAAAGCTAGAACGCTTAAGGCTCTAGACTAAACGGTGTGCCGAGTAACCAGCGGGGAGGCGTTGGTAAAAGTCGAAACCCTAAATCAGAAGTCTTGGTTCGTCATGCCCTCTGGTGTGCTGGACATTTTGCCTTAGAAACCACAGCCTAGAAGACGCTGCCCGGCAGTGCCACCCCTATCACGGCCTTGTTTTTTACAGGCCCAACGAAGGAACCACTTCTGGGAGCTCATCGAGGAACGAGAGAACGGCAACCCTTTTGACGATGAAGAGGAGGTTGTCACCTTTGAGCTGGGCGAGATGTTGCTTATGCTCTTGGCTGCAGGTGGGGACGACGAGCTGACAGACTCTGAAGACGAGTGGGACTTGTTTCACGACGAGCTGGAAGATTTTTATGACTTGGATCTATAGCAGCTCGGCGGGGCGCGTGAACTGGTCTGCCAAGCCTCAGGCAGCAGCGGGCCTCGGGGGTGGCGGTCGCGCCCAGGCCGCTCTCCTAGGCAGGCCTCTCAACTCCAGGTGCTGTCGTAATCATTTTTACCCAGGGCCTGTCTTCTCAACCCCTCACCTTTCCCCAAGGAGTATGTTGTTTTCTCTGTTTGAAAAAGTTACAAAAATAAATCTGAAAGTTAGTTTTTTTGTAACATGAATTTAACTGTCAGACAGTTAGTGTAGGTTTGTCGCGTCACGTTTTTCCACCAGATCCACACAGTTCGAGGGGAGCGTGCCTGGATTTCCAGGACTCATTTTGGAGGACCCCGGGTTCAGAAGTATCAGCACTGGCCCCTGCTTTGGGGGGTCCAGGCAGCGGGGTGATGGGTGAAGGATCTGAACTGTAGCAAGTAGCTGCCTCCTGCTCTAGACTTGGGAGGTGGGTACTTGGTTTCTGGTAAAATCTGCACATGTGTTTTTCCGTCTGGTCTCTGTCCTGTCACCCCTGCCCTGTGCACTCGTCCTGTGGTTTTGGTCTCTTTGTTTCATTGCACACAAGTAATACTACTACTGGGCAACCAGAACCAGGTGTGAATGTATTTGAGATTTTTACCGTCTTTAGCGTGATAGGAAAACTGTGAAAGAACACATGTAAGATGGGAGTGGAAGAAAATAATGCAGAGTTGGAAGCTGACTACCCAAGGCTGAAGGACTTGGGATATGTGAGTGTGAGTGCGTGACAAGCTTCCCATCCCTGCACAGATGCAGTGTTTGTAGCCTTAGCGAAAAAACTCGGTTTAGTGGTTTCAGCCTCGTGTGGCAAATAGATCTTAAAGGACAAAGCAGTTTATTGGTAGCTGTTAATAGAGCAGTGCTAGCTCTGTATAAATAGAGAAATGGGCTTAGCCACAGAAGTGCAAACTACCTGGTTATCCCATGTGTTAACACGACCTAGGGCTTGGGTCCACAGTTGTGTTTAATGTACGATCTCCTAGACTTCTCAGTCCAGGCACTTTTTGACAAACTTTTGTCCTCATTTGAGGCGTTTTTTTTGTCAGGTTTTGTGTTCCTTTTTTGTGGGTATTTGCCTCATTCCATCCCCAAGCTTTGCAGCTAGACAGTGAGATTCAAAACTACGTTCTAAGGCGTGTCCTGTAATGGAGTCATTGGTTGACAGTATAGTAAGTCAGGCTTTTCCACTAAAAGGGGAAAGAGAGGGTGGTAATCCAGAAGATAAGCTAATGTTAAATTGTTAGAAGAATTCCTCGATCGGAAATTTTAGCTTTGCGTTTTGTTGCTCTTTCCTGAAAATAACTTGGAGGTGCCCCGGATGTGTCCATCTACTGCTCTGATGCCTCGGATATCACTCGTTCTTTTCATTTAAAGAAAAAAAGATAAAAACAAAACAGTAATTGTTGCAGAGGTCTCTGTATTTTGCAGCTGCCCTTTTGTAAGACGCACTTTTCCCAAATAAAACAATTTTTAAAACCCATGATTTGGCTTCCTGTTTTGTGTAATGGGCCGTTCTGAAATGTGCAGATTGTCAAAGTGTGCTACTTGTTTCTTGCATCGCTTCTTGGATCAGTTCATCCACGAGTCAGATTTCTGTGAGAGAAGTTGGCATCTCTCCTAAAAAAACATCTAGCCTACTGAGAAATGTTGGAGAGATAGAGGGCAGCTTTACGGTGGACTTGGGATATGTGAGTGTGAGGGTTTTGTATTTTAGAATTTGCAAGGCTAACGCTTAGGCCTCCTTTGTTGGCCAGAGGCACTGCCAGTTTCTGCTGCCATCCTCTGGTAGCTGAACTTGCTTAGGATCCACACATAATGGTGTTTTTGTTCCTAATTCTATTATATACTTTTTTCTTTTTTTGCCGTATCTTGCCACTCTCGGGATCCTAGTTCCTTAACCAAGGATTGAACCTGGACCTTCAGCAGTGAAAGTGTGTAGTCCTAACCATGGGACTGCCAGGGAATTCCCTATATGAATTTTTTTATTGATAAAAACCCTTCCACCACTCCCATGGAAGACCTTAAGTAACCTTTTACAGTGCTTATTTTGTAAAATAGTTCAATATCTATAATTAAGAGTAAATAATTGTATTGCCTATATTAATAATCCATGCGATTTGAAAATGTTTCCCCGTCTAGGAATTGTGTGATGGCAACTTAACTATAGTCCTGATCATAGCTGGAGATCCACTGAGGAGTCTGTTTCTGTAAACTCCCTTCTGGTGGATCTTCAGCTGAAGCTGTTCCCTTCCCAGAGTACTCAGAGTTCATACTGATGAGGCCTTGCTGGGGACCACACATACTCCCAGAGGGATGCTAGAGGGGCTCGGAGGTGAGGTGGAAGTGGTGGGGTTTCTGGGAGGGGAGAGGGAGACTTAAACCTCTGGTTTCTGGTGCCAAAAAGTAGGAAGAGGCTTATCAGTAGCTGCCTTGTTGGCGTGTTAGTCCATTTGGGGAGAATGGCTTGGGCATGACCCAGGAGGTGGTAATAGCTGGAGTTCAGGTGGGTTGATGTCTGAAGTAGCTTTTCCTTGTGTCTTTGTGGAAAAGATGGTGGAAATTTGTGTATAAGCCAGCCCTTCATTCGTGTTGCTACCCTGTCCCTGCCTGCACCGAGAGAGAACTTCTGTGTGCTTGTTAAAAGGTTGGGGGAACATGGCTGGAGGTGTGGGGGAGGGAAGAGGGATGCCATCGACAAAGGTATTGTGGGCGGCCTCGGTTGTGCTCTTGGAATCGAGTCTGCTTTCTGGGTGCGTGCTACGGTTGCAAAGAGCATCTAACTTTCGTGGGCTGGGGAAGTGCAAGCGGAAGGGACACGATGTCATCTCCAGGTGAAACGTTTAAGACCCAGCCCATGGTTTTCCTCATTCTCCGATTTTCTAAGGTGATGGATAATATTCCAAGGAAGTGGTGGTTCAGTCAAACATAATAAATTTGATCTTTTAAAATTGATATAGATATTAGTAGGAAATATATTGTTACAAACCTGTTTTTTTGCCTACTCTTTGATAAATATTACTAATGAAAACATGGTATCTTTTAGAATAATGAGATTTTGTACTGACTTTTGTTGTTCAGTCGCTAACTTGTATCTGACCCTTTGCAACCCCATGGACTGCAGCATACCAGGCTTCCCTATCTCTCCCTCACCAACTATAGTGAGTGTTTTCTTTTGGCCATGCCAGGCAGCACGCGCGGAATCTTAGTTCTCCAACCAGGGATAAGACGCGTCCCAGCTGCGGTGGGAATATGGAGTGCAGAGTGGTAACCACTGGACCACCAGGGAAGTTCTGTACTTTGTCAGAAGCCCTTTAGTTAAATTGTTGCAAATTGGGTAGCTAGATGCTAAGTTTTTAAGTAATCCTCAAACACCTTTTCTGAGGGTTGTATAGGCTCCTGTAGGAAAGGGATTTAACCTCAAAATGGGAAAAGAATCTTTAAAATTTAGCAACCCAGTGGTTATTCTTGTATCAGATGACAGGCAGAGATCCATTGCTAAGATCTTACTTCACCAGAACTAACCAGGTCTTCATGACAGAAGGTTGTGCTCAGTCGTGGCCGACTCTGTGACCTCATGGACTGTAGCCTGCTGGGCTCCTCCGTCTATGGGATTCTCCAGGCAAGAACACTGGAGTGGGTTGCCATTGCCTCCTCCAGGGGTTCTTCCCGACCCAGGGGTGGAACCCACCTGTCTTGCATCTCCTGCATTGGTAGGAAGTTTCTTTCCTACTGTGCCACCTACAGCTCCCTTACCAGTGCGTAGAAGAGATACACCCTGCAGTACCTGAACAAACAAGTGTTTTTAGGCTCAAGTGATACGCTTTACTTTCTTTTTAATTGAAAACTTGTTCCCCTCAACAAATACTTAGAAACTGACTTACAGAAAGCTTGTACCCGCTCTGTCTTTGCCAGCAGTGATTGTAATCTAAAATGAAAGTGATGAATTTCTAAGAAAAAGATGTGTTTAAAGGAAGACTGAGGATATATTTGCCCTCTTATAAAGGGCTGGTTGTGTTTTTACTTCTATGCATGCAGGTTACTTAACCCACTTTCTTCCCCTGCCCTTGCCTTCTGTGTTAAAGTTGTATTGATAACATTTTAATAAGATGAAGGTAACTTTGTTTTACAGGTATCTGAGTCCTTGTCAGCACTGAGCTAGCACTGAGGTGCTATGAGCACCGAAGTGGCAGGAGCAGTGCCATCCAAATAATCCTTGTGATCTCTATTTGCAAACTTTGGGACACCCCTGACAGCCCAGTGGTTAAGACCCTGCACTTCCAAAGCGAGTTTCGATCCCTGGTTGGGGGATTAAAATCCCACATGGCATGCGGTGCAGCCAATAAAATATAATAATAAATCATTTCCAGACTTCTTTGCAGTTAAGTCGGTGTCATGTGACTCACTTGGACCACGTGCTGCAAGCCTCCATCCCCCCTGCTGTGGAGATGGTGGAAGCCACGTGCTAAATTGACTGTTACAGGATGGTATGGTTTGGAGGAATTCTGGGGTCCCCAAGTGACTGAAGAAGACAGCCCCTCCACCCCAAATCAGGTTTTGCATGAATCAGATTCATTGAGATTCGCAAGCCTGTTCTGTGTTTTTTTGCCAATGTGCTTGTAGTGCTTTTCTTCAAGGAACTTAGATTGTTTGTGGGACTGTTTCTTATAGTTTCTTATACTTATGAAAAGTACTATAAAGGTGTAAAGTGAGCTTTCAGTGGGAGGCCTGGCTCGTCTCTGGCCAGGGAAAGCTCATCTGAGCTAAAATCTGAAGGGGAGAAAGGGACCTCCCTTCTGCCAGACATGTGCCAAAGCCACGAGGCCGGCAAAGGCAGACATGACACCCTCTGTGGCCTGCAGGATATGCCCATCTTAGCTAAAACTGTCTTTCCTTTTAGAAAAGTATGTGAATACAAGTGTATGTAACATTTATAGGGATAATATTGGTTGCCCTGATAATATCAAGATGATCTTCCTTAGTACTTTGAGTAAGATGTGACACATCCTTCTGGTCCTCTTCTTAGCCCAACTAGAGCTTAGCCCTCTCCCCTAAAGTCACTCTACCCCCAGAATCCTGTCCTACAGGGACCTCAACTACCACTCTGCTAAAGCCACTTGCACGTTATTGGGCCACCTGGGGCGTAATTTGAAGTCCATATCACCTGGCCATAACACTGTCTTCAAAAGGAGAACTTGAATGATGCTTTATGAAAAGCTTTCTTTTATGATTTAAGTGATTTATTTTTTGACTGTGCTTGGACCTGCTGTAGGGGTTTCCCTGGTGGCTCAGATGGTAAAGAGTCTGACTGCAGTGTGGGAGACCTGAGTTCTATCCCTGGGTCAGAAAGATCCCCTGGAGAAGGAAATGGCAACCCACTCCAGTATTCTAGCCTGGAAAATTCCATGGACCTACACTCCTTGGGTCTCAAAGAGTTGGACACAACTGAGCGACTTCACTTTCTGTCTTCTTACTTGCTGTGTAGGCTTTTTTTTCTTTAGTTTCAGCAAATAGGGGCTCCTCTCTAGTTGTGGCCTTGGGCTTCTCATTGGGGTGGCTTGTTGTAGAGCAGGCCCTAGGGCATGTGGGCTTCTGCAGTTTTGGTTCCCAGGCTCTAGAGCACAGGCTCAATAGTTGTGGCACACGGGCTCCACAGCACGTGGGATCTTCCCAGATCAGGGATTGAACCCGCATTGACAGGGATTGTCTCCTGCATTAGGAGGCAGATTCTTTACCATTGAGCCACCAGGGAAGCCCCTAAAATTTTTTTCTTAATGGATCCTCATAAGTCTGTAATGCAGTTAAGGCCAGTTATTTGTCTACTTTTGCAAATGAGAACACTGGTTTCAGGAAGGAATCCTTAATGGTTTTGGACTCCACCTCTGGGTCTTTACACAGATCTGCCACCATTTGCTTCCTGTCTGGATGTAGCTCAAGTTTTCTGAGTGTCTTGAATAGCAGATTTGCATTCTTCCTCACCACTATCTCTTCAGGCAGCCTTTCTGACTTGAACATCTGTTTTCTTTTGTACTGTGGAGTCCTGAAGCCTCAAAGTTTAGGGGGAATGATTTTTTGTTGTTATTTCTAGCTATGAAATAACACCAGGAGATGGAAATATAAGAAATTTAGTTTCTTATAGAGGATATGCTTTGTTTAAATCCTGTGGACTTCAAAGATGGCCAAAACACAACTCTTACCCTCTAACTTATAGTCTAGTTCAAGTGTCTGAGACTCAGTGTGTTGAAGTGGCTGGCTTGCTCATCATACTGTATAAACTAAGGAGTGGCAGAGACTTGGGACTTCCCTTGCAGAGCAGTGCTATTCACTGCAGGTGATGGATTCATGGGTTAGGGGAACAATTCACGGGCCACAAGCAACATTTAAGCAGATGAATGGTATATTTATATCAGTGCATCTCATGTGATAAGGTCATGTTTTACCAGCTAGAAATGTAAACTGTTTCTTAATAGCAGTGATAGTCAAAGTTCTTTAAACACTGCTGTCATATCCTACAGTCTTAGGCACTTTGGAGGTCATTCGAACAGAGACATAGAAGTCTACGCACTGCAGCTTGAGACGGTGCATTACAAATATTGGTACCAACACAGTTGCGAAGAAAGAAAGGCAAAGATGGGAACCAAAATGAAGGGAGGGTGCTCATTTACGTGGTTCCTGTTCACCGGCTGGTTACCAAAGAGAAAGTGGAGAGCTGGGCTCCAGCTGGCTTGGCTGAAAGCAAACACCCATGTCAAACATGTGTTGAGGGGGACTTCACTGGTGGTCTGGTGGTTAAGATGCTGAGCTTCCAATGCAGAGGGTGTGAGTCTAGTCTCTGGTGGGGGAACTAAGATCCCACATGCCTCCTGGCCAAAAACTCATAAAATAGAAGCAGTATTGTAACATTCAATAAAGACTTTAAAAATGGTCCACATCCAAAAAAAATCTTAAACTGGCAGGAGAACAAAGACCTCAGTCCTACAACCAGAGAGAATGAATTCCGCCAACAACCAGTGGGGAAGAAGCACCTGGGACCCGCAAGAGACCTGACACCTTGCTTTCAGCCCCTTGAGACCAAGCAGAGAATCCACCTAAGCTGTGACTGCACTTCACAGAAACTATGAGATAATAAATGTGTTTTAAACCACTAAGTTTGTAGCAATGTGTCATCAGTAATAATACACTAATATATGAAGAAATAGCTCTTCAGTTTATATCTTTCTAATACCATTGGTAGTTTTCTTCCTGTGCATATCTCCTTTTTTTGTGTGTATTAGAATATGCTTTCTTTTTAACCTTTTATTTACCCTAATGGTGAACATTTTTTACCCCATTAAACAACTTTAACCCATCTTTTTTTTTTTTAAATTTGAGTAGAAGGGAATGGCAACCCACTCCGGTATTCTCTCCTGGGAAATCCCATGGACAGAGGCGTCCATGGGGTTGCAGAGTCGAACACGACTGAGTGGATAGTTGATCGACACTGTTGTGTCAGTTGCAGGTGTACAGCAAAGTGAATCAGTTATACGTGTGTCCACTCATTCCCACATAGGTCATTATAGAGTACTGAGTAGAGTTCCCTGGGCTATACCGTAGCTCCTTACTATCTACTTCATATATGTTTTGTGGCTGAATCATGTCTGACACTTGAGATCCAATGAACTGTAGCACAGCACGCTCCACTATCCATGGAGTTTCCCAGGCAAAAGTACTGGAATGGGTGCCATTTCCTTCTCCAGGGGATGTTCCCCACCCAGGGATTGAACTCCCATCTCCTGTGTCTCCTGCATTGCAGGTGGATTCTTTACCATTGAGCCAATAGGGAAGCTCATATATAGTTCAGTTCAGTCGCTCACTTGTGTCTGACTCTTTGCAACCATGAACCGCAGCACGCCAGGCCTCCCTGTCCATCACCAACTCCCAGAGTTCACTCAAACTCATGTCCATTGAGTCGGTGATGCCATCCAGCCATTTCATCCTCTGTCGTCCCCTTCTCCTCCTGCCTTCAATCTTTCCCAGCATCAGGGTCTTTTCCAATGAGTCAGCTCTTCACATCAGGTGGCCAAAGTACTGGAGTTTCAGCTTCAATATCAGTCCTTCAAATGAACTCAGGACTGATTTCCTTTAGGATAGACTGGTTGGATCTCCTTGTAGTCCAAGGGACTCTCAGGAGTCTTCTCCAACACCACAGTTCAAAAGCATCAATTCTTCGGTGCTCAGCTTGCTTTATAGTCCAACTCTCACATCCGTACATGACCACTGGAAAAACCATAGCCTTGACTAGACAGACCTTTGTTGGCAAAGTCATGTCTCTGCTTTTGAATATGTTATCTAGGTTGGTCATAACTTTCCTTCCAAGGAGTAAGCGTCTTTTAATTTCATGGCTGCAATAACCATCTGCAGTGATTTTGGAGTCCAGAAAAATAAAGTCTGACACTGTTTCCACTGTTTTCCCATCTATTTGCCATGAAGTGATGGGACCAGATGCCATGATCTTAGTTTTCTGAATGTTGAGCTTTAAGCCAACTTTTTCACTGTCCTTTTTCACTTTAATCAAGAGGCTCTTTAGTTCTTCTTCACTTTCTGCCATAAGGGTGGTGTCAGTCAGCAAAAACAAGACCGGGAGCTGACGGTGGCTCAGATCACATATAGTCGTTACTACATTTTTAAAAGCTGTATAGAATTTATGTAACAATCCTGTTTTGTTTTGTTTTGTTTTTTTTTTTTAAGTTTTATTTTGGCTCTGCTGGATCTTCATTGCTGTGCAGGTGTTTCTCTAGTTGTGGACAGCAGTGGCTATTCTCCAGTTGCAATGCTAGGGCTTCTCTTGTGGAGCACAGACTCTAGGGTGCTTGGCTTCAGTAGTTGTAGCTTGTGGGCTCAGTAGTTGCTGTTCCTGGGCTCTAAGAGCACAGGCTCGATAGTTGTGTTCTGTGGGCTGAGTTGCTCTGTGGCACGTGGGATCCTCCCAGACCAGAGATTGAATCCATGTCTCTTGTGTTGGCAGGCAGATTCTTTACCACTGAACCACCAGGGAAGCCCCAGTTCTGTATTGTTTTAGATTATTTTCAGGTTTTCACTATGATTAGCAGTATGGGTTCACACAATCCATGAAGAATTCCTAAGTCTAACTACCTAGCAGTAGTCTTCCCAATATTTAAAAAACCTTTGCTTGTCTCCAGCTACCAACTAATTCTTCCATTCTCGGTGTAAGAGCTCGTGAACAAGGGGTAACTACCATTTACTGAACTCATGGGGTGTCAGGCCCTGTGCTTACCACTGCAGTTCTCATTTACCCCTCAGAGCAATCTGAAGTGAATGGTGTCTCTGGTTTACAACTGTGGAAACTGAAACTTTCGTTACATCATTTGCGTGTGGTTTCACAGTTGATAAGCGGTGGAGCAGGCTTCAGACGTAACCCCTTCTGATTAGAGGCCAGACTCACGGAGATTGTGCTACATGTAGCATACTTGCCTCCTCATTCTCCCAAAAGGACATTGCCAAGGGCCACCAGTGAGGGTCCTGCCAAATTCAGGAATTGCAGGCACCTTTGTCTTTGGCTTTTTGCAGCAATAGGTGAAATAGATCACTGTTCTCCCCAGTCTTTAATGTTATTTTACACCTGTGTCTTTCAAATGGCAAAAAGACTAATTGTCTTAAAAAAAATTCAAGGGGTTTCCCTGGTGGTCCATTGGTTAAGAATCCTCCTGCCAATGCAGGACACAGATTCGATTCCCGGTCAGGGAACTAAGATCCCACATGCTGTGGAACAACTAAGCCCTTGCACTTTAGAGCCCATGCTCCACAACTAGAGAAGCCCATGCACCTCGAGAAAGACCCAGCACAGCCAAGAAAAAAAATTCCAGTTCATCATGATCCAGAACTTCTGTGAAAGGCAAATAAATTGTTAGGAAAATTAGATGAAAAACATCCTTCAAAGTACAATTCCAAAGTTGTTGTTATTGATTTCAACAGACCTAAAATTGGATGTTGTGGCAATTCTAAATTGATTCGTGTCCGACTCTTAGTGACCTCATGGACCATAACCCACCAGGTTCCTCTGTCCATGCGATTCTCCAGGCAAGAATACTGCAGTAGGTTACTATGCCCTCCTCCAGGGGATCTTCTCAACCCAGAGATCTCTTATGTCTCCTGCATTGGGCAGGTAGGCTCTTTACACCAGCGCCACCTAGGAAGCCCACCAAATTGTTGTTCAGTCACTAAGTCATGTTGTGTCTGACCCTTTGCGACCCCATGGACTGCAGCATGCCGAGCGTCTCTGTCCTTCACTATCTCCTGGAGTTTGCTCAAACTCATGTCCATTGAGTCCATATTACCATCCAACCATCTTATCCTCTGTTGCGTCCTTCTCCTGCTCCCTTCTCTTTCCCATCATCAGGGTCTTTTCTAATGAGTCAGCTCTCCACATCAGATAGCCAAAGTATTGGAGATTCAGCATCAGTCCTTCCAATGAATGTTCAGGGTTGATTTATTTTAGGATCAACTGGTTTGATCTCCTTGCTGTCCAAGGGATTGATACAAAGATTTCTAAGGCTCTGGTTTCTGTACTTCTTGGCCTGGGACCAGGCATATAGTGCAGTCCCTTGCTTAGCAGCATTGGTTGACACCATCTAGTTCTCGTTTCTTCAGACTTAGTGCGTCCTTTCTCTTCCTCCTAATTATGGGCATTCCTTGAGGCATTTAGGAATTCCTCTGGCATTTCCACTTTTGCTTATATCTCTGTGGTCACCAGCCACTAAGGCTTTGGCTGCTGAAGCTTGGAGAGCTGGTAGAAGCAACGGATGGGTTCTAGTCTGTGATACAATTGTTGGTCTGTGGACTGATGTGTGGGAATCTCCTTATGCTTTGAAGAGACTTCTAACAAGTACAAATTATGGATCCTGGTCCAGACTTACTGAAGCAGAGCTGCAGGGCTGGGACCTGGTATGTTCAGCAGGTGCAGTGGCCCATCCCATGCCAGGACATAAATGCATTCTCTAGTCCAGCCTTCTCTTCTTCCAGTTGAGAATACTAAAGCCCCCACAGGGGAAGTGACTTGAAAGTGAAAAGAAAGTGAAAGTAACTCAGTTGTGTCCAACTCTGTGACCACCATGGACTATTATAGTCTTTGGAATTCTCTAGGCCAGAATACTGGAGTGGGTAGCCTTTCCCTTCTCCAGGGGATCATCCCAACCTAGGGATCGAATCCAGGCCTCCCACGTTGCAGGTGGATTCTTTACCAGCTGAGCCACAAGGGGAGCCCAAGAATACTGGAGTGCGTAGCTTATCTCTTTTCCAGCAGATCTTCCTGACCCAGGAATCAAACCGGGGTCTCCTGCATTACAATTCAGTTCAGTTGCTCAGTTGTGTCTGACTCTTTGTGACCCCATGGACTGTAGCACACCAGGCCTCCCTGTCCACCACCAACTTCCTGAGCCTGCTCAAACTCATGTCCATTGAGTCACTGATGCCATCCAACCATCTTATCCTCTGTTGTCCCCTTCTCCTCGTGCCTTCAATCTTTCCCAGCATCAGGGTCTTTACCAATGAATCAGTTCTTCTCATCAGGTGCCCAAAGTATTGGAGTTTCACCTTCAGCATCAGTCCTTCCAATGAATATTCAGGACTGATTTCCTTTGAGATTGACTGAGTTGATCTCCTTGCAGTCCAAGCGACTCTCAAGAGTCTTCTCCAACACCACAGTTCAAAGCCCACAGCACATTACAGGCGGATTCTTTACCGACTGAGCCATCAGGGAAGCACGGAATTGACTTGTCAGTTTCATATTGTAAATGGCCAGCAAAGGACTTAAATCCCTTGAGGGGCTACCTGAGTAATAGCTACATCTCTGCACATGTCAAAATGTTACAGAAAGTCAATGTACACAATCATGTTGAGAGA
This sequence comes from Bos grunniens, assembly GCF_055505025.1. Lineage (NCBI taxonomy): Eukaryota > Metazoa > Chordata > Mammalia > Artiodactyla > Bovidae > Bos > Bos grunniens. The sequence continues at coordinate 16,399,902 of NC_141168.1, forward strand.
GTCACTTTTTGTGGGATCCCAGCTTTTCTGTAATGTAATTTTTTCTTCAGTGTGCACCAGAAGAAAAAATTACTAAAAATGTTACACTGGAAAAAAATATGAACTTTTCTAAAGCCAGTGGTCCTCACCTCTTTGCCCAAGTGACAAATCCCTTTCTTAGTTTTTCCTCAGTAATACATAATCTTAGTAATTCCCTTAGGTATTTAAAAATGTTTCAGTGTTTTTGTATGATATACAATGGTTAAAGTTAAAAAGCAATACTAATGGCTGATAAATTATTAAAGGTTATAAAATTTATTTAAAATGCAATTATTTTCTCCTTAGGCCCTTTTGAGCTCATTTTAAGATTCTTTTTTATAGCTTTAGTGAGATGTAATTCATATACCACACAATTCACTTATTTAAGTATACAGTTCAATGGGTTTTGTTATAATACATTTTTAAAAATTGTGGTAAAATAATAAATATCAAAAATGTTAAGGGTATAATTCAGTGGCATTAATTACATTTATAATGTTGTGCACCTATCATCAACAGTGAAATTTATACATTCAGATATACTAATTTTTTTCCCACTAAAATGATGTTCACTCAGTTATTTTTATTTACATTAAAGCATTGCTGAATTTTAAAATAACCTATGTTTTGTTTTGGAGATATATAGACAATAAAATACCGACAGACAACTGCCACACACATACAAGCTTTTATATGGAGAATGCCTATATTCTTTGAAAAAATAACTGATTTGGTATATCTATAAATGTTAATTTTGTTTCTGTAATTGAAATTTCATTTCTAGATTAGATGAGATTTCAGGCTGCTATTTGTAATCAACTTTCTAAAAATTAACACAATTATTACACATTATTAAACTTATGTGTGGGTAGTTTTTATTCCCAAATGAATAAAAAACTCACTGAGTATAATTATCACACTGTGATCTCTTCTAAAGGTTGGTCTTTTCAAGTTCTAGAGACATCTTGATATACTATGTAGGAATAAGTAAATGAAAGTTGCAATGGTAGTAAAAGCAACTTCTATTCAGGTGAAGAGCAATCTTTGAATTACTTTGCAGAATTATCACCTATTCTGTGCTGCTTCTTAACTTGCGCTTTAATTTCAGCATTCCTGGAGCTTCCAGTTTGGGGCAATTATTTTGGGGTATAAATTAAACAATGTATGAATCAGAAGAAACTGTATGATGTCAAGAACATTTTAGCAGCTTCCCTTCTGCTAATGGTAAACCAACTAGTGAGTTGTTTGTGAATTGTGAGACTTACACATGTTCATTCAATAATTGATCACAAGCTCTTGAACAGATTATACTGATATTGTTGAAAATGAAAGATGAATTGCAGGTACTGTTATTGCCTTTGGTGACATGAATCCCTGGAACCTCTTGTCAGTCTCAGGGAGGTTTGCAAAACAGCTGTGGGAGCCCCGAGGCATGCTGCTGGGTGGTTCCTCCTCTCAATCTAAGCCTTGGGCTGTGATGGCTGGACATCAGGCTGGCAGAAGCCACCCTGGTTGGCCCTGGATCACAACCATGTCACCTTACATAGGAGGGAACTCGAGTTTCTACATCATACCTGTTCAAAAGGCAGAGCACTCAGCCTGGGCCAGGCGTATTTCAGGCACAGCTCCTTCATAACTCCCCTGAAGTTAGATGGGACTCACCCAGTGCCTCCAACCTGCTACCCTTTCCTCACCCTGCCCCTTCCTCACTGCCTTTTCTCCCCTTCAGCTTCTTGTATAGAGAGAGCTGCACAAGTGTTCTTTGAAGGATGTGAAAACTTACGTATGAGAGTTTATCTTGCAGTGAGTGTACTTGTGTGTTGGTGTGTGTGTGTATGTGTGTGTAGAGGGTGATGAGGGGTTAATGTGATAGAGCCCAAATCCAGTACTGATCATTGTCTGAGAAAGCATATAGCATAACTGTTGAGTGGGCTCTGGAGCCAGATGATTTGGGTTTGAATCCTGGCTCTGCCACTTACTAGCTGTGTGACTTTAATCTCTCCATGTCTCATGACCTCATTTTTAAGATAAGAATTACAAATAATACCTACTTCAAAAGATAGCTGATAGGATACACTGAGTTATGCCTTCCTTGGCAGCTCAGTGGTAAAGAATCCGACTGCCAAGCAGGAGATGGGGGTTCGGTCCCTGGGTTGGGAAGACCCCCCGGAGAAGGACATGGCAACCCACTCCAGTATTCCTGTCAGGAAATCCCATGGACAGAGGAGACTGGCAGGCTAGAGTCCATGGGGTTTTAAAAGAACTGGACATGACTTAGAGAGTAAACAACAGCAAAGTATAAATAAAATCCTGCGGACTTTCCTGGCAGTCCAGAGATTAGGACTCTGTGCTTCCACTGCAGTGGCTTCAGGGTACCATCCCTGGTTGGGGAACTAAGATCCTCCAAGCCGAGCTGCCAAAAAAATAAAAAAATAAAAAATTTGGTACAGTGTCAGGCATATAGTAGTTGCATAGTAATGTGTTTGCCATTATTATTACCATAGTAGTACTATTACTGTTACTATTAGTAGACCGTTTTAGTAATAGAGAGGGGAAGAGATTTAGGAATAATCTATGAACAATAAAATTTCCAAATTTTATTTATATTGGTTTTGAAAATTTTTGGCCATGCCCTGCAGCATGTGGAATCTTAGTTCCCCCACCAGGAATCGAACCTGTGCCCCCTCCAGTAGAAACATGAAGCCTTAACCACTGGTCTGTCAGGGAAGTTGCAACAGTGAATTATTTATTTATTTATTTGGCTGCACTGGGTCTTAGTTGTGGCAGGTGGGATCTAATTCCCAGACCAGGAATCAAACCTGGGCCCCCTACATTGGGAGCCCAGAGTCTTAGCCACTGGACCACCAGGGAAATCCCCCAAAAATGAAATATTAACTGAAAAATGTACTTATACAAGGAAATGTACTTGACACTGGCAGACGAAATAGAGGCATTCATAATCTTTTTATTCTTTCAAAATGTCCCTTTGGAACTTAATTTCATATAACTCACTTGTTAACAACCATACAGTTTTGCGGACGTGAGAAAATCACCAGCAGTCAGTCAACGCAGAGCCTTCCTTCACCAGAGCTCTAAAGCAGAACTCACCTGATGAGCTTCTAGTGCCCTGCAAGCCTGTGCTGAGCTTCAGAAAAGCCTGCACCTCTTTCCAAAGAAAGGCAATGCCAAAGAATGTTCAAACTACCGCACAATTGCACTCATCTCACACAGCTAGCAATGTGCTGCTCAGTCCTCCAAGCCAGGCTTCAACAGTACGTGAACAGCGAACTTTCAGATGTTCAAGCTGTATTCAGAAAAGGCAGAGGAACCAGAGATCAAATTGCCAACATCCGCTGGATCATCGAAAAAGCAAGAGAGTTCCAGAAAAACATCTGCTTTATTGATTACGCCAAAGCCTTAGACTGTGTGGATCACAACAAACTGTGGACAATTCTTCAAGAGATGGGAATACCAGACCAGGTGATGTGTCTCCTGCGAAATCTGTGTGCAGGTCAAGAAGCAACAGTTAGAAATGGACATGGAACAACAGACTGGTTCCATGGGAAAGGAGTACGTCAAGTCTGTATATTGTCACCCTGCTTATTTAACTTATATGTAGAGTACATCATGCGAATGCTGGGCTGGATGAAGCACAAGCTGGAATCAAGATTGCTGGGAAAAATATCAATAACCTCAGATATGCAGATGACACTACCCTTATGGCAGAAAGTGAAGAAAAACTAAAGAGCCTCTTGATGAAAGAGGAGAGTGAAAAAGTTGGCTTAAAACTCAACATTCAAAAAACTAAGATCATGGCTTCTGGTCCCATCACTTCATGGCAAATAGATGGGGAAACAATGGAAACAGTGTCAGACTTTACTTTTTTGGGCTCCAAAATCACTGCAGATGGTGACTGCAGCCATGAAATTAAAAGACACTTGCTCCTTGGAAGAAAAGCTATGACCAACCTAGACAGCATATTCAAAAGCAGAGACATTACTTTGCCAACAGAGGTCCATCTAGTCTAAGCTATGGTTTTTCCAGTAGTCCTGTACGGATGAGAGAGTTGGACTGTAAAGAAAGCTGAGCACCGAAGAATTGATGCTTTTGAACTGTGGTGTTGAAGAAGACTCTTGAGAGTCCCTTGGACTGCAAGGAGATCCAACCAGTCCATCCTAAAGGAAATCAGTCCTGAGTGTTCATTGGAAGGACTGATGCTGAAGCTGGAGCTACAATACTTTGGCCACCTGATGCAAAGAACTGACTCAGTGGAAAAGACCCTGATGCTGGGAAACATTGAAGGTGGGAGGAGAAAGGGATGACAGAGGATGAGATGGTTGGATGGCATCACCCATTCAATGGACATGAGTTTGAGTAAGCTCCAGGAGTTGGTGATGGACAGGGAGGCCTGGCGTGCTGCAGTCCATGGGGTCGCAAAGAGTTGGCATGACTGAGTGATTGAACTGAAGTTTTTAAAGCAGACCTCTGTGTGCCCTCAGCCAGGAAAGCTGCTCCACTTCCAACCCTTCTGTCCCAGCACCATCATTTCAACAGAGCCCACACTGGCTAATTACAGGTTGCTGGTGTTCGGATGAACTTGTTCTCACATATATAAACCTGTTGGTAGGAGTATTTAATTCCAGATAACCCGCAGAATGCATCATCCTAGAAGCTGATGAGGTTTTCGAGTGTTGGCTAAGACTGATATACAGATAAATGAAGGAGGAGTGGTGTGAACCCTTCACCTCATAGCCCGCTCAGCCTCTTTCTTCTCTGCCCACTTTCCCCTGATCCACTCAGTTTTCCTTCTTCTTCTTAATGACTGCCTGCTCACTGTCTCTTCTGAAAATTGCTCAGTGGTTTGGTATAGGTATATTGCTGATCTGCCTTGTGAACTCCTGCTTCACATAACCCTTTCCTTTTTAAAAGTTATTTTTGGCTGCAGTGGGTCTTTGTTGCTGTGCACAGGCTTCCTCTAGTTGTGGGGTGTGGGCTTCTCACTGTGGTGGGTTTTCTGGTTGCGGAGCGCGGCCATGTGGCCTCAGTAGTTGTGGCGCACAGGTTCAGTTACCCTGAACCATGTGGAATCCTCCCATACCAGAGATCAAACCCGTGTCCCTGCATTGACAGGCGGATTCTTAACCACCAGACCACCAGGGAAGTCCAGCCCTTTCTTTAGAAGGAGAGTATGTATGTTAAAAAGGTTAGTCTGCTTTGATGCATTTGTTCCTTCTGGCTTATAATAGATTTCCTCCCTGTTTCCAAAAGGTAGGTTGTTTCGTTTCCACAATAAATACATATTGATGTGAACTAAGATGTAATTAATTCTCCGTTGGCTCACTCCCACCCTCACCTACCCTCTGTATAGTAGCAGTTCTCAAGATTTTGTGTGGGGAGAATCACCTGGCAAGCTTGGTGAAGTGTGGGTTTCTGAAAAGATTCTGATTCAGTGGGTCAGCCTTGGGTGTCAGGAATCAGAGATAAACATCCCCTGGCCACTCTCAAAGGTGTGGTTGGGGAACCCCACTTAGAGAAGTGTTGCTCTATTATACAGTCCAATGGCTAGATGGTGTGAGCCGCACATGTAATTTAAAATTTCTAGTTGTCATATTAAAAAAAGTAAAAAGAAACAGTTGAAATGTTAATATATATTTTATTTAACCTAGAAAATCTCAACTATCATTTTAACATATAATCAATATAAAATTTATTAGGAAGATAGTTTACATTTTTTTTTTTGTACTGTCTTCAAAATCTGCTATATATGGGGTGAGAGGTGGGAGAGAGGTTCAAGAGGGAGGGGACATATACCTATGGCCGATTCATGTTGATGTATGGCAGAAACCAACACAATCTTGTAAAGCAATTATCCTCCAATTAAAAACAAATTAACTAGCAATTTAGAAAAATCTGGTATATATTTTACACTCAGCTCATCTCAAATTCAAATTCACCACATTTTAAGTGTTTAGTCGTCATACGTGGCTAGTAGCTGTTTGTTTAGATCTGGTCTCAGCCTATGGATAGTGATGCTAAGGTTTGAAATGCCTGGGAACCCTCACCTGGACCCTGGGTGAGCCCCTCATAGACATTTCCCCTTTTAGAACTAGTTTTGTGGCTGGACCAGCCCTTGTAGTTCTTATTAGGATTGCAAGACATCCTCAGCAACAACCCTTGGGGAGCTTTGAAAAAACGAGGTTTATGACTTACAGGTTCCACAGGGTACATGGCTTGCCCCAGCCACACAGTGAGGTTAGTATTGGTTTGATACATGTCTATGAGCCAATTTAATTTCAATTCAGAACTAATATTTGATCCTGCAGACAACTGGGTGTTTTAGAAAGAAATCATATGCATCTCCTACATCCTAGGAGTCTGGTTCAATCAGCCCAACTAGGATAAAGTGAAATCCACTTCTCTCTCCATCACATGGCTCCTGACCATTTGGCAAGACAGTATTTATGGTCTTCAGCTCAAAAGGCTTTGCTCCCCAAACTAAGCCTCAAAGTGTGAATGTCAGGAAGCAAAAGTTAACAACATCTGGTCATCATGGCAGGCTGTTCCCCCATCCTCCTGTGTCCACACTGTTTTAAACCACTCTGGAATGTTCCAAACATCCTCTCGATAATCCTCTCTTCTTCTTTCCTTCACTGCTCACTTCTCCAAACGAGAGGCAAAGTTCAGTAGAAAACAGCTGGAGGGCTGGGGAGACAGAAGGGGAAAGATGCACAGAAAGGGAAAAAAAGAACAAATCTTGTCCTGCCACCCCTGGGCCTCGAGTCCTAGGAAAAGTCAAGAGAAACAGGGGTGTCCTCTGTTGTCAGAATCAGTGTCCCCTCCTCTGGTGTGAACTGAGGCCAAAGGGCGCCCCCCTGACCCCCACCCCAGGCAGGAAGGAGTAGAAACAGAGGCAAGTCCGGTTACTCAGCAGACTCGAGGCCAGCAGCTGCCCTTGGTTTCAGAGGTGGCCTCTGCTGGGTGTGACCTGCCTGGGGAACCCTCTCAGCAGGTGCACTGATTCTTCTCCCTCGGGGCCGGGGCCATGAGGACTGGAGTGGACTCCAGCGGGAGGCTGCCCGGGGCGCCCTCCCCGTACAAGGGCAGGCTGTGGCGGGCCATCAGCTCCCTAGCCATCAGCACGAAGACCTCGTCGATGTTCTTGGACTCCTTGGCAGATGTCTCCAGAACAGCCAGGAGGCCGTATTTCTCAGCCAGGATGCAGGCATCCTCAAAGAGAACGTGGCGTTTTTCCCACAGGTCACACTTGTTCCCTGGGAGTGAGAGAGAAGCAGATATTCCGGGGAGTAACTTCCTCTGGTTTTTTAAAAGGTGGAATTAAAAAGAACATATTAGTTCAGCAGATGCCAAAGAAAGATAGGAGACAGAACATCCACCTAACCTAGGAAAGGAAGAAAGTGAAAGTGAAGTCTCTCAGTCCTCTCTGACTCTTTGTGACCCCAGGGACTGTAGCCTACCAGGTTCCTCCGTCCATGGGATTTTCCAGGCAAGAGTACTGGAGGGGGTTGCCATTTCCTTCTCCAGGGGATCTTCCCGACCCAGGAATTGAAACCCAATCTCCTGCATTTCAGGCAGGCGCTTTACCCTCAACCGTTACACTGAGGGAGTAAGAAGAGTTAAGAAGTTAGAGAAACAGAGCAAATGGGAAGCAGAAAAAGATGCAAAGCAGCAGTCTTCAGGGGGAGAGCAGGGCGTCTTAAGAACGGTGTTCAGAAATTCGCGATGAGGTAGTACGCCGAGGGTTTAAACGGAGACTGAGGAGCTGGCCTCCCTGTGAACGGCCGGAGCTGAAGGAACACGACAGCTAACGCACAACCGTCTCTTTGACTTTTGTACAGTGGTGACGTGGCCTCGAGGGGCTGGGGTAAACTTTTGGGAGAGAAAGACTCCTTTGTGTGAAGAACCGTGGAGATGGAATGGGAACTGTGGTGGAAGGGCAGGGACACCTCTGTGAGGGAATGACACCGCTGACTATCCCAGATTAAGGCGAGGAGGCCACTGACAGAAAACAACAGCAAGACCCCTCGTGTCAGCCCTCGGGGTTGGATGCGTCACAAACCGGAACACCGGGGACACTGAGATCATCTCTGGGGGCGTTTCTGGAACCAGTTAAGAAGTGAGGGCAGAGACGGTTGTTACAACAGACACACGAGGGAGTAAATGACCAAGAAACAGTTGTGAGATTCCCAGAAATCCCCCCACATCTTGGCATCTGTTCCCCTCCTCTGCCCCACCTGTTTCTGCAGAGGAGGGAAGGGGGGTGAAGGGCGGGGCCATATGGGCGGGACAAGGAGGGCGGGGTCATGGGGGGCGGGACAGGAGGGTGGGGCCTAAGGGGCGGGGCCAGCAAGGGAGGCGAGGGAGGTGCAGAAGGGAACTGGCCCAGGCAGGGTGGCTTTGCAGGGCAGCTTTCGAGGTTCTTCTGCTCCAAGATATTCCGGGAAGCCTGCGAATTTAAAGGATACAGCCCACCTTCCTGGGGAAACCTCCAGTGAGATTAGAACTGCGTGGTTCCCCTCGGTGAGATGCATGGGATTCGCACCTAAGCTTCATTCCCTGGAAACTGCCGTTGGTGGGGTTTCCTTCCCTGCCTGCTCAGCTCTGTCATTGGCCGGGGGTGCGGGGGGCGGGGGGGGGGTACCCTCGGAGCCTCTCATTCAGCAGGGCAGGACAGTTTCCCTGGGTTGAGGTCTCAGCACTGTGCTAAGTGCTTTATGTGTTCCTTTATTTAATCCTTTCAATTCAACCATACCTTTGAAGCAGGTGCTAGCTTTATAGATGAGAAAGTCAAAATTCAGAGAAAGGGATGAACCCAAGTTCAGACAGGCAGGACAGAGAGGGAGATTTGAACCCAAATCTGTTTGACTGCAAAGTTCAGGCACTAGAGTGGATGAGACACTGCTTCAACCAGAGCTTCAGGGGACCCTGGGTGACTGTTAGCCTGACCAACTGCTGGAAAGTGTTTGGAAAGGAACTGACCCCGTGGAGGCTCTAGTTCAAACCCTGCCTCACCCATCAGTAAGTACCTTGACCCAGTTACTTAGCACCATATTCAATCTCCAGAGGCTTCGATTTCCTCAGCTGGGAAACGAGGATGGTGGTCTCTGCTTCTTTGGATGGTTGTGAGGGTTAAATGAAGGGACTCAGCGGATTCAGAGTGGAGTTTAGTACATGTCACCTGTTATTACCTCTTCTTACCAACCCTCCTTGTTCCCACAGGTCAGGAGAAACTATCATGAAAGGTGTCAGAGACCTCGGCCAGTGTCCTCCCTGGTGCTTCGAAGAAGTGGTTATTGAGGAAGAAATCTAGGCCTTTTGGAGGTGGGTGGGGAAGGATCCGTGTTAATTTGTGTAAACACAGAATAAGTGCCTTTAGAAGTGTCCAATAGATCAGAAGTCAAATCAAAAAAGTTTCTGGTTCCAAAGGGGACCTTTGGCTGAGAAGTAAAAAGAAGAGACATTCTTCCCCAAAGAGACAAGTGGTCCTCTGTGTGGAGGCCACCTGGCCTCACTAATCTCTCTTTCCTGGTTTCAGGCATGTGGGGAAAGACACCATCCCTCTGAAAAAAGGAGGGGACTAAATTTGAGGCACGTTTTCTTTGTCTGGCCGTGGATTAGGGGCTTCTGATCTGACGCAGCAGGAAGGGATGAGCCCTGTTGAGGCTCTTGGAGTGACTTTGATTAAGTTACAAGAAGCAGAATGAGTTACAAAGCAGCATTCTCCTCAAGGCTGTGCATACAACAGGGGCTAGTTGTTGTTGTTCTGTCAGTCAGTCGTGTCAGACTCTCTGCGACCCCATGGACCACAGCACGCCAGGCTCCCCTGTCCTTCACTATCTCCCAGAGTTTACTCAAACTCACATCCATTGAGTCAATGATGCCATCCAACCATCTCATCCTCTGTCGTCCCCTTCTCCTCCTGCCCTCAATCTTTCCCAGCATCAGGGTCTTTTCCAGTGAGTTGGCTCTTTGCATCAGGTGGCCAAAGCTAGACTATGACTTAGAGCAGCAAAGACAGGGGAAGAGTGGTTCTAGAATAACAAGTCCTTTCTGGAGTCTGGATGATAATACTAAATGGACTGAGTGTGCCAGCGATGTGTCCCATCAGCGGAGGTCCAGGGTGAGCACCTTACCCCAGGTCCACCTGCCCAGAGGCTGGCCAGCAACCTGGCCTGGCTTTGACGTGAAAAGAAGGAATGGGACAATGGGGTTTCCTTTCTGAGGAATGTGAGCTAGAGGGTATGAGAGAATGAGGGATTTTGTGGCAGGAGCAGGCTGGGGATGATGCCTGGAGGAACCCAAGAGGGAGGGCTCAGGGTGAGAGAGAGTGGCCAGCCCACACCCCACCCCACATGTAAGAAGCAGCTCTGAGAGAGGAGATAGATGCACAATAGTGGAGGAAGCTTGCCAGGTGGCTCAGTGGTAAAGAATCCCCCTGCCAAGACAGAAGACATGGGTTCGATCCCTGGGTCGGGAAGATCCCTTGGAGTAGGAAATGGCAACGCGCTCCAGTATTCTTGCCTGAAGAATTCCATGGACAGAGGAGCCTGGTGGCCTACAGTCCATGGGGTTGCAAAGAGCACAGACAGTGGAGGAGCCTGGTTCATCGATCCCAGCCTGAGAGGAGGGTGGCCTGGCTCCATTGTGGCTTCTCCTCTCGGTGAGTTTGGTTGCTGACTTTTCCTAGGTCCCAGGGACTTGTACCCTCACCATAAGCCCCCCCTCAATTATTTAAGGGACATTGATGAGTGTGTTCCCTCAAACATACTTCTAGAAGGAAATCCCACCCTTTATGACACACTTACTATGTGCCAGGCACTGTCAAGCAATGCATACACTTTTTCTCACTAAATCTTTACAACCCCAGTGAATATTGATCAAATGTTATAGATGAGGAAGCTAAGGTTCAGAGGGTAACTTAGCACAGAGCTAGGATATGCTTATCAATGGGTAGCTCTTTCTTAGTCCCACAGCAGCTGTCTAGACCTTTGCTCTGCAGACTTTAATTTGCACAAGAATCTCTCTAGGATCAATTCATCCAGTAGATCTGGGGTAAGGCCTGAGATGGGGCATTTGTAACAAACCCCAAAGTGATGCGGATGCTATAGATTTTTAGGGAAGTGGAAATACACTCTGTGATATCTTCATGATGAATACTTGTCATCATATACTTATCCAAATCCATAGAAAGCACAACACCAAGAATGATTCATAATTTAAACTATGGACTTTAGATGATTATGATGTGTCCATGTAGGGTCATTCTTTGTAACAAATGTACCACATTGTTAGGGGACATTGACATGGGAGGGGCTATGCATGTGTGGGGACTTCCCTGGTAGCTCAGCTGGTAAAGAATCCTCCTGCAATGCAGGAGACCCTGGTTCAATTCCTGGGTCGAGAAGATCCCCTGGAGAAGGAATAGGCTACCCATTCCAGTATTCATGGGGCTTCCTGGTGGCTCTGATGGTAAAGAATCTGCCTGCACTGCAGGAGACCTGGGTTCAATCCCTGGGTTGGGAAGATCCCCTGGAGGACAGCATGGGAACCCACTCCAATATTCTTACCTGGAGAATCCCCATGGACAGAGGAGCCTGGCGGACTACAGTCTGTGGGGTCACAAAGAATCAAGAGTCGGACATGACTGAGTGACTAGCACAGCACATGCATGTGTGGGTACAGGGGACATATGGGAAATCTCTGTATCTTCCTCTCAGTTTTGCTAAGAACTTTAAACTGTTCTGAAAAAATAAGTCTTAATACAACAAACAAAAACCCGGTGATGCTGCTGCTGCTGCTGGTCTGCAGGCCACACTTTGAGTAGTGAAAACTAAACCAGGTTGCCAAAATGAACGAGCCACCTGGTAGACAGTAGTGTCCTCAGGAGGGGTGGTGCGCTGCTTGCAAAGCTAATGCTGTAGGGAACTGACAGTATGTTGTGCTCCGTCACGTCCGACTTGTTGCAACCCCATGGACTGTAGCCCACCAGGCTCCCCTGTCCATGGGATTTTCCAGGCAAAAATACTGGAGTGGGTTGCCATTTCCTACACTAGGGGATCTTCTTGACTTAGGGATTGAACTCACTGTCTTGCGTCTCCTGCATTGGTAGGCAGATTCTTCACCACTGCACCGCCTGGGAAGTTACCCATTTGCGAATATACAATGGGACTGCACCTATTCCAAGCTGCGAGTTCACTTAGTGTAGTTGAAGTTGATGTTAATTTTGATGTGAACTTGTTTTTAAGATTTGTTTAGGATCTTCGAAAGTGTGAGAAGTCATTCAAGAGTGTTGTCAGTCATAGTCATCTGAGTGGCTCAAGGGATTAAGAGCCATCTGAAGCTATGAAACTCACACTACAGAGTATTTGCTGTGTAGTCTGCAAATATGTGTGTTGAATCAGCCAGGGTGCACCTTCATCTATATGTCTCGGGTTTTTGCAATGAGAAACTCTAGGGTGGGGTCTTGGAGTCTATATTCTTTTTTTTTTTTTTAGGCCTCGCAGTGCAACACGTGCCATCTAGTTCCCCACCCAGGGATTCAATGAGTGTGCCCTGCATTAAGAGTGCAGAGTCTCAACCACTGGACTGCCAAGGAATCTGTATTCTTAACAAATTCACGCCACCCCCACTATCATGCTCAAGCGAACCTGATTGGAATTTCTGGCCCAGATGTTTTCTGAGGTCCTAGCCTCCACGTGTGCTGTTATGACTTCCTGTTCCACTGTCATTGGAAACTTGGAAAAAGCTGAGCATGCGGCGTAAAGGAAAGAGAAATGCCTTGAAATCCACATACCAATCAGCATGATGACCAAGTTCGCTGCTCCGTATTTCTCTATCTCGTGAATCCAGTGAGGAACAGACTCGAACGTGGACCGCCGGGTGAGGTCGTAGGCGATGATGGCCGCATGGGCGCTGCGGTAGTAGCTCTGGGTGATGGTCCGGAAACGTTCCTGGCCGGCGGTGTCCCACACCTGCATCTGCAGAAGGTCGGGCAAGGGGGTCTGCATGAGGAGTTCCCGTGTCTGATGCTCACCTAAGTTGTTTCCTGTGTCTCACTTCTAGAGATGCAGACTCACGAGGTCTGGGGTGGGGCCCAAGAGTCTGCTTTTTTCAGAGGCTCCCCAGTGTCATCTGGATGTGCTTTCAGGTTGGGAGTCATCACCTAAGGGACCCTTCAGCCTGAGAGGTGGATCCAGGGTACTAGGATGTGGTGTTCTTTGCCTTTCCAGCACACTCATCTCCTTGTCTAGATTTTGGATTTGTTTTTTGACCCCGGTAAAGGTGAGGGCACTGGCTAAACTGCTTTGATTTTGAAGGACCACTCAGTCTATGGTTTAGAAGTTCTATGTTTAGAAGTGTGCCCATAATTATTGTTTAGTCGTGTACAACAATGTGACCCCATGGACTGTAGCCCGACAGCTCCTCTGTCTATGGGATTTCCCAGGCAAGAATACTGGAGTGGGTTGCCATTTCCTCCTCTAGAGAATCTTCCTGACCCAAGAATCAAACCCAGGTTTCTTGCATCTCCTGCATTGGCAGGCAGATTCTTTACCACTGAGCCACCAGGGAAGCCCTTGTCCTCATAATACTACCTTCCAAATGAACAACCCAGGCAGTGGTACAAATTTATATTCCCTCCAAAAGTGTTTGAAGGTACTTATTTTTTCTTTTAGGTTTAAAAAATTTTTTTAAATTTTATTTATTTATTTATTTTTGGCCACGTTGGGTCTTCACTGCTGCGCAGGTTTCCTCTAGTTGTGATGAGTGGGGGCTATGCTCTAGTTGCCGTGTGCGGGTTTCTCCTTGAGGTGGCTTCTCTTGTTCCAAAGCACGGGCTCTAGGGCACTTGGGCTTCGATAGTTGTGGTTTCCGGGCTCTAGAGCACAGGCTCAATAATTGTGGCACACAGGCTTTGTTGCTCTGGGGCATATGGGATCCTCCGAGACCAGGGATCGAACCCATGTCTCCTGCATTGACAGGCAGATTCCCACTGTGCCACCAGGGGAGCCCCAGTACCTGTTTTTTTTTTTCATACTCTCACATTATTTATAAAGTTTATTTTTTAAAGAAAGTTTTCAAAGATACACACAACTAGAGAAAATAAAACATTGAACCCTCACATAACCATATAATTATCAAGATTTTCCCACTCTTGCTTCATGGAGCCCTTTCTGTTGATTTATTTGAAATATTATTTTGAAGAGAATCCCAGACTTTGTGTCATTTCATGCCTACTTACTGGAGAAGGCAATGGCACCCCACTCCAGTACTCTTGCCTGGAAAATCCCATGGACGGAGGAGCCTGGTAGGCTGCAGTCCATGGGGTTGCTGACGGTCGGACACGACTGAGCGACTTCACTTTCACTTTTCACTTTCATGCATTGGAGAAGGAAATGGCAACCCACTCCAGTGTTCTTGCCTGGAGAATCCCAGGGATGGCGGAGCCTGGTGGGCTGCCGTCTATGGGATCACACAGAGTCGGACACGACTGAAGCGATTTAGCAATGCCTACTTACATACTTCCTTAATAAATGGACATTGTCTTTCATAACCATAACACCATTATCACTGCTAATAAACTTTTCAATAACTCCTTAGTATGATCTAATATTCAGACCAGATTAAATTTTCCTAAATGGTTCCAAAATATCTTTCTACTATTGTGTTTAATAAGGATCCCAAGCAAAACCCATTTATTACATCATCACCAACAATTTTTGATCCTTTTTTTTTTCTTTTTGATCCTTTTTAATCAAATGGGTAAAAGGTATCTCAGTGTTAATTTCGTTGCTTTAATTATAAGACACAGTGGGTACCTTTACTTCTTTGCATAAATGTATGAGCCAGTTTGCATAAAAATTATGAAGTAGTAGTTTTGTCATATCTGTGAATTGCCCACTTATTGTGTTTAGTTGTTGGTCTTTTCTTTGATATTTATCAGAGCTTTGCTGCGTGGCATGCAGGATCCTAGTTCCATGACCAGGGACTGAGCCCATGCCCCCTACAGGGGAAGCATGGAGTCCTAACCACTGGACTGCCAGGGAATTCCCTTATCAGAGTTCTTTTCATGTCAAAGAAATTAGCCTTCTGTGAGTTCCATATTTGCAAATGTTTCTTTCTGGTTTGTCATTCAGCTTTTGACTTTGTTCATGGTATTTTTGAGTGTGTAGAAGTTTGACCTTTATATGATTATATAGAAGAATATAAATTTGACCTTTAGATATAAGCGTTAGATGGAGCAATATTTTCCTTTATGGCTTGTGGGCTCTTGTCTTAATTTTAAGCCTGATTTTCCCCTTCCTCAGTGAGAAAAGTAAATACTCCCATGTGTTTTTTTTCCTGGTATTTTTATGATTTCATATTTTATATTTACATCTTTTATTCCTCAGGCCTGTGTTTCTGAGTCAGAGTCTGTGGGTAAAAGAGGCGGTCCCACCCCTGCGCCCCTCTGACCTTCACTTTCTTGCCGTCAATCTCCAGGGCACGCACAGTGAAGTCGACCCCGATCGTGTTCTGCTGTGCCTCCATGTAGACCCCGGACTTGAAATGCTGCACAACACACGTCTTGCCCACGTTGGAATCCCCGATGAGGATAATCTTGAACAAATAGTCAAAGTTCTCATCCGCTGCCCTGGCTGAGCTGGAGAATTGCATGGCTCTTGCCACCTAGGATCAAGGAAGAAAAGAAGGAATTTAGCCTATCTTTAGTGAACAGCTACTGGCGGCCACGAACTATTCTTGGCACTCAGGATTCAGGACGGCACAAGACAGAGGAAGGTCACTGCTTTCCTAGCACAGACATCCTTGTGGGAGGAGAAGGACATTAACTACTGGTCAGGTAAGAGGGAGCCGCCCCCACAAACCCCACCTGTCCTAGGTGAGTTGATAGTACTTTAGGAGTGGCCTTGGAATGAAGGGGTTCTACGGTCTGGGCCCACTCTCAGATGGTAGCATTGACTGGACTTCGCTGGTGGTCCGGTGGTTAAGACTCCGCGCTTTCAGTGCTTCCACTGCAGGGGGCGAGGGTTTGATCCCTGGTCTGGGAACTAAGATCCCACACACCTTGTGGCCTGGCTCGGCAGGTGTGTTTTACCTGCCACTTATCAGGTGGACTGACCGGTTCCTAAAGGAAATCGACTCTGAATATTCATTGGAAAGACCGATGCTGAAGCTCCAATACTTTGGCCACCTGATATGAAGAGCCGACTCACTGGAAAAGACCCTGATGCTGGGAAAGATTGAGGGCAGGAGAAGGGGGTGACAGAGGATGAAATGGCTGGATGGCATCACCGACTCAATGGACATGAATTTGAGCAAACTCTGGGAGATAGTGAAGGACACTGCAGACCCATGCTGTAGTCCATGGGGTCGCAAAGAGTTGGACACGACTGAGCAACTGAACAGCATCAGTTGCGGAAGGCGGGCCTGGCTCTCAGCCTGTCTCCATGTCACACGGGAGGAAGACAGACTACTGGAAGTCTGAATGTCCAGGCAACAGCAACAAACGCCAAGGGTGCTTGACAGAGAAGTCAGTTTCAGAAAGGCTTTTCTTGTCTGGGAAACTATGATTTTGAGAGTACTCAAAATGAAAAGTGTGGGGAATTCCCTGGTGGTCCAGTGGTCAGGACTTTGCACTTTCACTGCCCAGGCCTTGGGTTCCATCCTTGTTCTGGGAACCAGAATCCCACAGGCTGTGCAGCGTAGCCAAACAAAACAAAAGAAACAAACAAATGAAAAGCCCAGTGGTTCGAATGTTTGTGCTGTATTCTGCCACAGGCTGGAAAAAAAGTTTCTTATGACAGTGTCTCCCTAACTGACTATCAGAATTTCCTGGGAAGGTAATTAAATAATTAAATATACAGGGACCTCCCTGTGGCTCAGTGGTAAAGAATCTGCCTGCCAGTGCAGGAGACACAGGTTTGATCCCTGGTCCTGGAGGATCCCACATACCTCGAGCAACTAAGCTCACGTGCTGTAACTACTGAAGCCCGTGTGTCTGGAGCCTGTACTCTGCAACAGGAGAAACCACCGCAAGGAAAACCCCGAGCATTGCAGCTAGAGAATAGCCCCTGCTTACTGCAACTAAAGAAGGCCTGCATGCAGTAACGAAGATCCAGCACAGCCAAAAATAAATAAATAATAAAAGAATTTTAAAAATATATGTATATAAGATCCGTCTAGTCAAGGCTATGGTTTTTCCAGTGGTCATGTATGGATGTGAGAGTTGGACTGTGAAGAAAGCTGAACGCCGAAGAATTGATGCTTTTGAACTGTGGTGTTGGAGAAGACTCTTGAGAGTCCCTTGGACTGCAAGGAGATCCAACCAGTCCATTCTGAAGGAGATCAACCCTGGGATTTCTTTGGAAGGAATGATGCTAAAGCTGAAACTCCAGTACTTTGGCCACCTCATGCAAAGAGTTGACTCATTGGAAAAGACTCTGATGCTGGGAGGGATTGGGGGCAGGAGGAGAAGGGGAGAGCAGAGGATGAGATGGCTGGATGGCATCGCTGACTCGATGGACGTGAGTTTGAGTGAACTCCGGGAGTTGGTGATGGACAGGGAGGCCTGGTGTGCTGCGATTCATGGGGTCGCGAAGAGTTGGACATGACTGAGCGACTGAACTGAACTGAACTGATATATACATATATATTCCGGAGCCCATCTCAGATCTGCTAAATAGATGTAAAAACATGCACACACACTCCCAGGTGATTTTGATAAGCAGCCAGGTTTGGGAAGCATCAACCAGTACGGTCAACCACCTGAAACTTTATTCTTGCCCTCAGCATCTCTGCTTAAACATCCATCCACACTTCCATATCTCAGATCACAAGGAGCTCACTACCTCCTGACAAAAATCAATTTTGTGTGCACAGCTCTTATGTAGGGTTGAAATCTATGTCCTTGAGGTTTCTAACCGTGGACCCTCATGCTACGCCAGGATTCTTACTCCACATGACAGCCCAGCAGACATTTGGAGCAGCAAGCAGGTCCCCTTGAAGCAGATATCCCAGACCCTTTGACTGTTCTTCAATTGTGTTGCGTCTCCTCATCAAATGTCTCATAAGAATACATGAAAGCTTATCTGTTTGATAACTAAATTTGATGTGCTGCAAATTGTCCCTGTCTATGACACCCTTCCTCATTTCTCCCTGGAGAATTCTTGCCTGGAGAATCCCAGGGATGGGGGAACCTGGTGGGCTGCCGTCTATGGGGTTACACAGAGTCGGACACGACTGAAGCGACTTAGCGGCAGCAGCAGCATGACATCCTTCCTCATTTCTCCCAGTTTTATTTTCTGGTCTTCTCAAAAGTCATAGAACATGACAAGTCTGTATCATCACACAAATTAAAATCTATACTTAAAAACCCTAAGCTTTAAATGAATGAAGGAGGTTCCCTGAAGCTCCTGTGGCTGCCTGATCCAGCAAAAAAGAGAAACAGCCAAACCACTTTTTCCCCCTCTGGCTTTTCAAATAAAGAAAGCCATTCTACTTCCGGTGTCTAACCACTGTCATGTGAGCTGAAATCTGACTTCTGCCCTGACCTCAGCCGCCTCCCCCAGTAAGTCCTCAGGCTTTCCGCACAAGCCCCCTTCACACGCCCTGCAAGGAGAGAAGAGCCACGTCCACCCCCTGCAAAACCCTCCACCCCGCAACGTCCACCTGTTGCTCACCTGTTGCTCACGTCTGCCAGCAGGTGTTTGCTCTTTCTCCTGCTTTTCCTTTTGGCCCTCCGTGCCCCTTCTTCCTCCTGCCTCGAGGTGCGGTGGGAACTGTAGTTCTGTCCCCAGGTGTCAGGTTTAGTGGCTCGAGAAACCGAAAGGAAAGTGTAAACCTTCCCTCCGTCTCCCCCTCCCCCGCCATCCGGAGGAGCTGCCACTGGGTACAAAGCGCGGCGCGGGGTGAGGTCCTGGCCACACCCGCCACGCTAAGTCAACTTTCCTCTGAGCGTGGAGCATCCCATGTCATCCATCACAGCCCGAACGAAAAGGACTAGCCAGCTGTATCAGCCAACACCTACTGAGCCGCCCTGTTTCTTTTTCCTGCTCGCCTTCTCTTGGGCGGCCCCAACCCCCATTTTTCCTGGTGTCCCCTGTTTGCCTGGGGTGGGGCTGGCTAGTTGAAGGACAAGAAGTTAAAGGGGACTACAGACCTGGGTTTTGAGTCATTTAATTGTTTTGTGGGCTTGAATAACCTTTGCTGAGGCGTCACTGAGCGAAAGGAGGTGATCCAAAGAGAAGACTGAAAAACTAAATTGGGAAGATCCCCTGGAGAAGGAAATGGCAACCCACTTGGAAAATCCCATGGACAGAGGAGCCAGGCTAGCTACAGTCCATAGGTCGAAAGAGTCAGACACGACTTAGCACTATCTTTTATTTCTTTCAAAGCTGAAAAAAAAAGTTTCCTTCCCCCCTCAAAATCTACCCCAAAACAAAGGTTAATCTCTAAGAAGACCTGGCATCTGTCAGTCCCCAACGGTGGCCATGGAAGCATCGAGCTGAATTGAATTTTCCTTTTTGACTTTCCCTCACAGAGTCTGGAAGAGTCTCTGCTTCTCCTAGCCTGGGGACTAGCTCGTCTCCATTACGAAGAATGTGCCGAGTAGGCAGTTAAGCCACAAGCACCACATGCAAAACAAAACATCTGGATTGATAAAACACGAAACTGGTATAGTGTTTTCAAACTGTGGGCTGAGACTCATTATGAGTCATGAAGTCAACTTCAGTGGGTCGTAACCAGCATTTTTACAGAAGACATGAAGAAAGCAATTGAGAATGCATTCCTGTTTTCATGAACTGTTTGTGTCAGTTGTGAACAGGGAGGTGTGTGCTGGGGGTGATGTAAGATGCGCTTCTTACTGCGTGTAGAGGCCTGGCACCGAAAGAGAGGACAGTTGATGCACTACACAGCATTTCTTTAGAAAAACTGTAAATTATGATTTATCTTATCCAAAGTTCCATTTACACATCACTTGCAGGAACCTCTCTTTTTTTAAATTTAAACAAAAATTTTTGATTAGCGTATAATTGCTTTACAAACTTGTGTTAGTTTCTGCTGTACAACAACAACGTGAATCAGTTATATGTATTCTTATATCCCCAGGAGGGCTACCCAGGTAGCACAGTGGTAAAGAATCTGCCTGCCAATGCAGGAGACACAGCAGACTCGGATTTGATCCCTGGATTGGGAAGATCCTCTGGAGGAGGAAATGGCAACACACTCCAGTATTCTTACCTGAAAAAATCCCATGGACAGAGGAGCCTAGAAGGCTATGGTCCATGGGGTCACAAAGAGTCAGACACGACTGAGCCAGTGAGCACACACGTATCCCCAGGAACCTCTCAGGGAGGATAAACCCAATGTTGGCAGGTAGAGCAAGAAAACAAACAACAACAAAAAACACTGCCAAATACTGCTGCTGCAGATCGTGTTTTGAAAGCCATGGTCATGTATATGGGGCTTGAAAATGAAGTATAAGTCAAGATCCATGGCAAACGTATGGGTAGGGGCAGGAAATAGAACCCATGAGACGTGTCAATGCGGTTAGGTGTACAAATGTTTTCTTCTTCTCATATTGATTACTGATAAGGGAAAACAGCAACAACCAAAACCAGCTGACTCAGACTTCCCACTTGGGAAGGTGTCTAGAAGTAGAAATCAAATGGTAAAATGCCTGGATGGTTATGGACATAAGGAGAAATGCTGCTTTTCCCTACCCCAACCCTGTTCACCAATGTTGACTATAAGTGCAAAGAGCTGAGCTTGGGCTATGGGGGAGATGCATTCTTGACATGTGTGGTGGTGATACAGTTTATATACTTATTTTATACACACACACATATATATGTATGCATGGTAAGTCACTTCAGTTGTGTCCAACTCTTTTGTGATCCTTTGGAATGTAGTCCAACAGAATCCTCTGTCCATGAGGATTCTCCGGGCCAGAATACTGGTGTGGGAGATTCCCTGGTGGTCCAGTGGTTAAGACTCCATGCTCCCAATGCAGGGGATCCAGGTTTGATCCCTGGTCAGGGAACTAGATCCCACATGCCACAACTAAGACCTGGTGCAGCCAAATAAATAAATATGTTTTAAAAAAGGGTTTCCAGATCTATTAAAAAAAAAAAAAGAATACTGGAGTGGGTTGCCGTGCCCTCTTATAGGGAACCTTCCCAACCCACGGATCAAACCCACATCTCTTGCATCTCCTGCATTGGCAGGTGGGTTCTTTACCACTAGCGCCACCTTAAGCCCCATATATGTGTATACACACACATATATTTCACAATGTATACATTTTACCATTTTAACTATTTTTAAGTGTGTTGTCCAATGGTATTAAATATAGTCACATTGTTGTGCAGCCATTACCACCATCCATCTCCAGAACGTTTTCATATCTCCAACTGAAACTATATCCGTTAAACAACTCCTTACTCCCTCCCCCCAGCCCTTGGTAACCACTATTCTACTTTCTGTCTCACTGGATGTGATTACCCTAGGTATTTCACACAAGTGGAATCACACAGTATCTGTCCTTTTGTATGTGGCTTATTTCACTTAGCATAATGTTCCCAGGGCTCATCCACGTTGTAACATGTGTCACAGTTTCTTTCCTTTTCAAGGTTGAATAATCATCCAAAATTTGTTTTTTACAGTAAATGTGAAACATCTGATGGATTTATTGTTGCTCACCATGGCATCACATGGTATCATAGAGCCACACCCTCTGGGGACTGTGGAGCAAACTACCCCTAGCATTGTGTAAGTTCAGTTCAGTCTCTCAGTCATGTCTGACTCTTTGTGATCCCATGAATCGCAGCATGCCAGGCCTCCCTGTCCATCACCAACTCCCGGAATTCACTCAAATTCATGTCCATCGAGTCAGTGATGCCATCCAGCCATCTCATCCTCTGTTGTTCCCTTTTCCTCCTGCCCCCAGTCCCTCCTAGCATCAGAGTCTTTTCCAATGAGTCAACTCTTCGCATGAAGTGGCCAAAGTATTGTGTAAGGCAGTTACAAATGAAAAATAAGAGACAATTCTCCTTGTGGAAAATAAGGAAAGAGGACCTCCTCCTTTTTCTTTCAAAATTTCATTCTTTGTCCTTTTCAAATATATGTGAAAATGAAAGTCACTCAGTCCTGTCTGACTCTTTGCAGCCCCATGGACTGTAGCCTTCCAGCCTCCTCTGTCCATGGAATTCTCCAGGCCAGAATACTGGAGTGGGTTGCTGTTCCCTTCTCCAGGGGATCTTCCCAACCCAGCGATTGAACCCAGGTCAGTCAAATGTATATACATCTGTATAATGGCTAAACAATCTCTGCCAGCCTCACAACTCTGGAAAGTTTCCTCCAGGACCTGGCAGCCATCTTTTGAAATACAAATATCCAGGAAGATATCACCCCCAACTCCCAGTTCTTATGGGAGGAACTAAGTTCCTAAGTTTTCCATGCGAGCCTTGCTCCAGTTTGCAAAACCATATCCTGTCCTAAAGGTGCGACAAATTTGTTTCTTCTCTGGATAGACCAGTACAGATGGTCTTCCCAATGACTGTGATGAAGCTGGAAGAACCATGTGTGACATAAGGTCCTGTTGAGTCCTCTTGAAACCATGTAACTCAGATTGTGACTTGAACCCATGGTTTTTTAACTAAAAAAACTAAAATCATGGCATCCAGTCCCATCACTTCATGGAAAATAGATGGGGGTAAAGTGGAGACAGTGGAAGATTTTATTTTCTTGGGTTCCAAAATCACTGTGGATGGTGACTGCAGTCATGAAGCTAAAAGATGCTTGCTCCCTGAAAGAAAAGTTATGACAAGCCTAAACAGTGTATTAAAAAGCAGAGACATCACTTTGCTGACAAAGGTCCGTCTAGTCAAAGTTATGGTTTTTCTAGAAGTCATGTATGAATGTAAGAGTTAGACCATAAAGAAGGCTGAATGATGAAGAATCGATGCTTTTGAATTGTGAGTCCCTTGGACAGCAAGCAGTCATGTACGGATGTGAGAGTTGGACCATGAATAAAGCTGAGCACTGAAGAATTGATTCTTTTGAACTGTGGTGTTGGAGAAGACTCTTGAGAGTCTCTTGGACTGCAAGGAGATCAAACCAGTAAATCAACCTGACTATTCATTGGAAGGACTGATGCAGGAGCTGAAGCTCCAATACAGAGAGGTGCTGGGAAGAGATTCCAAAGGGCCAGTGGCCGGCAGGTCACAGGTCCCTGGGAAGGGTGCTCCATGCTCTCTGCTTTCTCACCTGTGCAGTAATTCCCTGGAAGCATCTATAAACTTGAATAAATATCTCTTTATCCAGTTGCACTGAGTGAGTGGTGTGTCCTTGGTATAAAGACAGAGGGGATGTGTTCTTATCTGGGGGATCACGTAAATCAGAGAGAACTGGGGCAGCCCTCAGGAGCAGGACTGAGACAGCCACGGGAAGGGGGACAGGAACAGTAGAGAGAAAAATTGCAAGAGTTTAAAAACATACAACAAAGGTCCATCTAGTCAAGACTCTGGTTTTCCCAGTATCCTGTATGGATGTGAGAGTTGGACTATAAAGAAAGTTGAGCACTGAAGAATTGATGCTTTTGAACTGCGGTGTTGGAGAAGACTCTTGAGAGTCCCTTGGACTGCAAGGAGATCAATCCAGTCCATCCTAAAGGAAATCAGTCCTGAGTGTTCATTGCAAGGACTGATGTTGAAGCTGAAACTCCAATACTCTGGCCAACTGATGTGAAGAACTGACTCACTGGAAAAGACCCTGATGCTGGGAAAGATTGAAGGCAGGAGGCGAAGGGGACGACAGAGGATGAGATGGTTGGATGGCATCACCGACTGGATGGACATGAGTTTGAGTAAGCTCCAGGAGTTGGTGATGGACAGGAAAACCTGGCATGCTGCAGTCCATGGGCTTGCAAAAAGGTGGACACGACTGAGTGACTGACTGAACTGGAGAGCAAGGAGATCAAGCCAGTCAATCCTAAAGGAAATCAACCCTGAATATTCACTGGAAGGACTGATGCTGAAGCTGAAGCGCCATTACTTTGGCCACCTGATGTGAAGAGCCGACTCATTGGGAAAGTCGCTGATGCTGGGAAAGTTGAGGGAAGGAGGGTGACAGAAAATGAGATGGTTGAATGGCTTTACTGACTCTGGACATGAGTTAACCGTGGCATGTTGCAGTTTATGGGGTTGCGAAGAGTCGGACATGACAGCAACTGAGCAACAGCAGCAACAACAACACATGCCTGGTCTCAGGACTTAATAAAGGTCAGGTTCTTGATGTCTCATTGCAGAAAGAATTTAGTGAGAGACAAAGTAATAGGTAAGGAGAGGATTTATTTAGACAGAAACACTCCACAGAGTGTGGGCCATTTTAGAAGGTGAGAGGCCCTGAAATATTGTGTGGTTAGTTTTTAACGGGCTGAGTAATTTCAAAGGATAATGAGTGGGAGGATTATTCCAGCTGCTTCAGGGGAATGGGCAGGGATATCCATGAATTGGACTACTACTCACCTTTTGGTCTCTAAGGTTGAACTTAGAACTGTCGTGGTGACTGTGCGTGTCATCATTTAGTGTGCTGATGTGTTACTGAGGCTCAAAGTCTGTTGCTGTAGTTTAGTCACTAAGTTGTGTCCATGTCTGCCTTTTTGCAGCCTCATGGATTTCAGTTTGCCAGGCTCCCTGTCCTTCACGGTCTCCTGGAGTTTGCTCAAACTCAGGGCGCCTGTGTGTGTGTGTATGTTTGTGAGTCTGTCATTTAGCATGCTGATATGTTACAATGAGCATATACTGAGGCACAAGGTCTAATGGAAGCCAACTCCTCTGCTATCTTGAACCTATTTGGTTCTAATCAGTTCATGTCATGTCCTTGGGCTATGTCACTCTTTTGAAGGATGTGCCCTACCCCCTTCCCTCCTGTTTCACTCTCACTTGAGGACTAGTACGGTGAGGGTAGAGTCTGCTTGGCTATGTAAAGGAAGGTTCCTTTCTGCCTTTGCAACCTCTTAGCATCGCAGAAGTCACATCTGTGCATCACAGTCTGATTCAAAGCTTATTCAATAATAAAATTTTTCTTAATCTGCTCTTTGTGGAATGGTTTTCTGAGTTGGAAGACTTGGGGGAAAAAAAAATTCCCTCACTGTTGAAAGAGAGCCCAGGAGGGCAGAACACCCTTGTTTGATGTTGTGTGTTGTAAGGCCTTTAATTTTTGCTTAAGTCTCAGTCCTGACTATTCATTGGAAGGACTGATGCTGGAGCTGAAGCTCCAATACTTTGGCCACCTGATGTGAAGAACTGACTCATTGAAAAAAAACCCTGATGCTGGGAAACACTGAAGGTGGGAGAAGGGGACGACAGAGGATGAGGTGGTTGGATGGCTTCACCGACTCGATGGACATGCGTTTGCGTAAGCTCCAGGAGTTGGTGATGGACACGGAGGCCTGGCGTGCTGCAGTCCATGGGGTTGCAAAGCTTCGGACAGGACTGAGCGACTGAACTGACTGCCAGGATCTTAACATTTTCATTTATTGTTTGAGTGACTGGGGATGCAACGTACAACAGTGAATGATACCAACAGACTATTAGCCCTGTCTTTATCAGCAACTGCATTTAAAAAATATTTTAAAAATCTAAATCTTATGCTCTCATGGCAGGTCAGTGGCACAGAGTGTGAGTCTCAAAACAAAACACAGAATAAAGTTTTTTTTGAAAAAAGATTATCTATACATTATTTCTTCGCAGATTGTAACTTCTCTGTCCGTCCCTGCCTCTTTTTCTAAGAGTCCTGGCCGACGACCGTCCGTCCGCCCCCACTCAGACCCGCCCGGTTCACCCAGGCCTTGCATGGCGGCCGGAAGTTAACTTTCTCCGCTCCTCTCTCTGTTCCCTCCCCTGCGGCCCGCAGGTAAAGAGGCGCGGTCGGACTACAACTCCCAGCATGCCGCGGGCACCCGCGCGTCACGTGAGCGCCCGGAAACCCTGGCCGCCGCGGCCCGGGTGAGGTGGCGGCGGGAGTGGCGGGGTTGCGGGCGAGGTTGAGCAAGCGGAGCGAGCAGAGCGGCCAGCTGGGAACGTGACGACTACTGCGGGTCTCGGGCGAGCGGCGGTGCGTAGGGTCCACGTCCAGAAAGGCGGGAACCTGGCGTGGGGCAGGGGTGGGGGCGCCGCAGGCGAGGGCCGGTCAGAGGGGCTTCGAGGGGGCCGGGGCGGATAGGCAGACGGTGGCCGCCGGTGGGTGTGGCGCGACAGGCCAGGCCGGCCGCCGCTCGTTCCCTCCACGCTGGGCCTGGGTTCTCGGCGCCCAGGTGCTCCGGAACCTGGCGAGGCCGGCAGGGACCGCAGCGGAGCGGGGCGGGAGGATTGGAGGGCCTCCGGGGAGAGCCTGGCCCGCAGCCCTCGCAGCGGCGCTTGTGCAAGTAAAGGGCTCCTCGTCTAGACCAGCTGAAAGGATCGCTCACAGGTAGGGCGAGGAGGCTTTTGGAAAGGATGTATGGAGGCCAGAGAAGGAGCAAAGTCTTAGCGGAATAACTGGGTTTTGCTTTTTGGCAACAACCGTGGTCTCAGTCAGGAATTTGATCTGGTTGCTTTTTCGTCATTAACTCTATATTCTTCTTTGCCGAATGTGGTCTGTTTAGTCTCACTTTTGACGGGATTTTGGGAATGTGACTGCAGAGCTTTTGGTGTTTCCAGAAATTAGGCGATCGCCTGATAATTTACAGAAATGATTATAGGGAGTTCGTGGGGTTAGCAAAGTCTAACTCTTAATGGCCACAAGCGGAGGAGCAACTAAGCCCATGTGCCACAACTACTGAAGCCCAAGCGCCTAGAGCCTGTGTTCGGCAAAAAGTGAAGCCATTACAAGGAGAAGCTTGTGCACCGCAACTAGAGTGGCCCGTCCCCGCTCCCCGTCCCCCATCACGGCAGCTAGAGAAAGCCTGCACGCAGTAAGGAGACCCAGAGCAATCAAAAATAATAATAATAGAAAAAGATTAAGAGAAAGCTGTCATCTGGACTTCAGATGGCCCCCACACACAGCATGAAAGTTCCAGCTAGAACAGCTTTCTTCAGTGTTTTGATGCCTGAATTATTATTTTTTTTCCTTTGTTGAATGTTTGCTGTATGGCAGGCGCTATACTTAGAACTCTTTTTAAATGATCTCATGTAAATCCTTCAGTGAGGAAATTGAGACGCAAAGAAGTGAAGTCGAGGGTCTTGGATTCTAGCCGGAACTTTCTTGCTGTTGTGTGGGCCATGTGTGACTTTAGATGACTGTCTTCTCTGAATCTTTTTTTATTATTAATTAATTTATTATTTTTGATTGTGCGGGGTCTTCCTTGCTGCTGGCTTTCTCTAGTTGCCTGCAGGCTTTCTCTAGTTGCAGTGATCAGGGGCCACGCTCTAGTTGCGGTGCACAGGCTTCTCCTTGTAATGGCTTCACTTTTTGCCAAGCACGGGCTCTAGGCGCTTGGGCTTCAGTAGCTGTGACACATGGGCTTAGTTACTCCTCTGCATATGGAATCTTCCTGGACTAGGGATCAAACCCATGTTCCCTGCATCGTCAGGTGGATTCTTATCCACTGCTCTACCAGGAAAGTCCTGTTCATCTTTGATTTCAGTCTCTGCATCAGAAAATAACCCCAAAAGGGTACTTTTAGAAGCTCAAAATCAGTGTGGTGAATTGTTGCTGACTAGCAGTGTGCATCGGAGAAGGCAATGGCACCCCACTCCAGTACTCTTGCCTGGAAAATCCCATGGACGGAGGAGCCTGGTAGGCTGCAGTCCATGGGGTCACTAAGAGTCAGACACGACTGAGCGACTTCCCTTTCACTTTTCACTTTCATGCATTGGAGAAGGAAATGGCAACCCACCCAGTGTTCTTGCCTGGAGAATCCCAGGGACGGTGGAGCCTGGTGGGCTGCTGTCTATGGGGTCGCACAGAGTCGGACACGACAAGCGACTTAGCAGCAGCAGCAGCAGCAGTGTGTATTAGTCATTGTGTCAGGTTCTGATTTGTCTTGTTCATCAGTGATAAGGAAATGTCACAGCAATGATCTTTAACTTGACTGTAAGTCCTTTGTCTCGGAGAGGAAAAGATTTCTATCTTGAAAACTATTGTTTTTGGAATATGTTCAGAATAGGTAGGAAGAATGTGGTTTGGGGAATGCTGGAATGAGCTGAGAGAATTTTCTAGAAAAGTGACAAGTATTTTACATCTGTGAGTGAGTGAAAGTTGCTCAGTCGTGTTCGACTCTTTGAGACCCAGTAGACTATACAGTCCATGGAATTCTCTAGGCCAGAATACTGGAGTGAATAGCCTTTCCCTTCTCCAGGGGATCTTCCCAACCCAGGGATTGAACCCAGGTCTCCCATGTTGCAGGCAGATTCTTTACCAGCTGAGCCACAAGGGAAGCCCAAGAATACTGGAGTGGGTAGCCTATTCCTTCTTCTTTTTTTTTTTCCCCTCATTGCATTCATGCGCAATTTTAATTCAATTCTTGGAACACCCAAGTAGGTGAGTCAGTGACAATGTTAACAGTGGATCTTCCCTACTCAGGAATCGAACCGGGGTCTCCTGCATTGCAGGCGGATTCTTTACCAACTACATCTGTGGTAAGGAACAATTTGAGAAGAGAGAAAAATTACAGGAAGGCGTGTGTGTGTGCACGTGCTAGATGTAAAATAGTGAAACCTTACAGGAGGCTGTTGCATTAGACTTGATGGAAGAGGTGGGTGGTTGATTTTGGTAGCAGCGTGGGGATGGATAGAAGAGGATGGATTGGGGATGAACTTTGGAGGTGAAAAGGATGGATTTAGCAATGGGTAGGATGCAGAAGCTGAGAGGTAGGGAGAAATGAGGGCTCTGTGCTCGTTGCCTTGGTGGTACCATCTTCTGAGGACAGTGCTGGTGAGGGACAGGTTTAGAGGGAGACAGTGAAGAATTGTGTTGTAGCTCCAAGGATGGCCAGGTGGTCAGTTGGCTGTCGTGTTGGATCCCTGCAGGGTCTGGGTTAGAGCTGGTGCTCTGGGAGTCGTTGGTAGAAAGCCGTGGTACCAGATGACGGGGAGACAGAGGTTGGAAGTTAAGAGAGAGCCGTGTAAATGGTTATCTTACAGGCTGAGAAAGCAGGTCATTAGGGAAGTGAAGACTTGCTGGGCAGTGTTGCATGCCCTTTGAGGTTTGTGGTTTTGAATCTAAAAAGCAAAACCAGCCTGCTCGTGTGATTTTTCTTTGGCAAAACTCCACCACTTAGGCGCAGAGGAGGAGGCCAGAGGCAAGCAAGGAAAAAAGGCTCATAAGGCAGATAAGCCTAGATTCTAAGTTGGGAAAGAAGAGGAGGAGGGTCATGGATGAAAACACAGGGAGGTGACCGAGTTGGGAGCTTGCCGAGGTAAAATGACTGTTCGAGTGGAGAGTTTGAAGTAAGCAGTTTTCTGGAAGGAAGGAAAGTTGGATGTTTGAAATCCAGTTTGGGAGGTGAAAAGGCAGACATGGC
Organism: Bos grunniens; assembly: GCF_055505025.1. NCBI lineage: Eukaryota > Metazoa > Chordata > Mammalia > Artiodactyla > Bovidae > Bos > Bos grunniens. The sequence goes on from NC_141168.1 coordinate 16,429,441, forward strand.
TCAGACGGTAAAGAATCTGCCTGCACTGTGGGAGACCCAGGTTCGATCCCTGGGTCAGGAAGATCCTCTGGAGAAGGAAATGGCAACCCACTCCAGGATTCTTGCCTGGAGAATACTGGATGCACTCAGTACTGACTGGTTGATGCACTTACTGTTTCCTGGAAACTGGCTGGGTTTTGACCACGGAGTGGGTTTTTCTTGTGCAATAGATGAAAAGGTTGGTGGGGAAGAGGCCAGGGGACTGGGGGGTTATCCCCTTGGGTGTTGACAGGAGACAGAACGGGGGACAGTGAGAGAGCAGGGGACAAGAGCTGGGAGGGGCAGTGGGCAGCAAGGCCCAGGAGCTTCAGAGAAGCTGGGCTTTCGCCAGGAGGAAAAGAGGTTGTGAGAAGTAAGACTGCTTCTCCCTGAAAGCCCCCGGGGGAAGTGGTGTTATCTAGGGGCAAGCAGGAGTCCACCAGGGTAAGTAAGAAAGGCAGGAACTTGCAAAACAGGGTCCTGATATACAGAACTTGATTAACCACTTCTGTCCATTTCCAGAGAGCATTTCCTTCCTGCAGCGGGTGGGGTAGCTGGGCGAGGTTGGGTCTGATGAGATGGAGGTGACAAGTAATCACCTTTTTTGCCTTTTTTTTCTGCCTTTCCTCTTTGCAGTCTGTTTCCCCCCAAGAAAACTTTAATCTTAGTATATTTGAGTTGGAATGGATTCTAAATATGTGTGGAACGTGAAATTTGTGGAATGTCTTATATTCCAAGGCAGTGTTTATAAGGGGGAGATTACCAGCTCTGCCTGGACATGTCACAGGTGAAGCCATCTTTCATTCAGCCTGGATCACACAATACAGAGTATTCCATCCTGGGAAGCACCTTGTGTGGAAGATCCTGTGGGTCTCCAGAAAGCTTCCTGGCAAATCAGATGAGTTAGTGATCTCGATCTTGCCTTGAGAAGTATTATAGAACAGGGCTTGATGGTTCTTTCTGATGGCAAGGACCTAACCTCTTATATGTTTAATTTTTTTAAAGATCGTTCTTATTCTCCCATGACATTTGTATATTCAGTATTCATGGATTAAGAAAATACTAAATGACCAGCTTCTATTAATTTAGAAACACTTAAAATGAATTTTGGTTTTATTGATTATAACAACACTTACATACACTTGAAAAATGTTAGATTTGTTCAATCTATACTAAGAGCCAGAAAGAAAATGGTGTAAAAATAGAATGTGCTTGATGGACTCAGACTTGGTAAAAACTCTGTGCTTCCCAAGGGCCCCAGAGCTCACAGATGATCAGAAATCACTTCTGTGATGTAGGGCATATAAGTACAAGGTATTATTAATGATTATAATTACCTGGGACCTGGTGTTATAATAATATTCATTTAAAATGGCTTTCTGCCAACATCAGGTGAATGTTTAAAACTCTTTCCCATTGTAATTATGAAGCATTTTCTCTCCCGTCTCTGTAGCTAAGGAAAAAGTGGTTTGTTTAGGAACTAAATCTAGGTAGTCTCAAACATCTTAGTAGTCATTTAAAACCACTGGGCTTCCCAGGTGGCTCAGTACGGAAAGAATCTGCCTGCAATGCAGGAGCCTGCTTGCAATGCAGGAGACCTGGGTTTGATCCCTGGGTTGCAAAGATCCCTTGGAGAAGGAAATGGCAGCCCACACCAGGATTCTTTCCAGATGGTAGTCATTTAACACCATTATTGTTGCTTACAGCCCTGAAATCCTCAACCATTATTGCCGAAGCAACGTAATCAAGGTCTGTTGGAGCATATATTTTTGGAATTATTATCTTGCCTGATTAATTATAGAATTTTGTAACCCACGCCCTTTTCTGAAGTATTCAGTCCAGCGTTTTGAGTTGTGAATGTGTTCAGTTCAAAGAACTAGGATTTGTAAAGAATAGTTAAAGCTTGGAGTTCACTTGGGCATCACATTTAATTTGGGGGATGGAGGTAAATTTAGCAGTAACACTAGTAGCTCTTGGGTTTGTCACTTCCTGGAATTATAGACAGAAAGTTCACTTACATTTTTGTGAGTGGAAATTTATAGGCTTACTCGGCTCATAATTTTGTTAACATTTTTCAAGGAGAATGAGTATATGAAATTAGCCACATCTTCCTGTTACGGGATTAACCGTGGGCAAATCAGTGACCGAAATAATTATCTTAATACCTTGCATATGTTGTTTATTGTGGTCTTATAACTCTCAGAAGAGAAAGGCCATTTTTACAAATGACGTATCTGTGAATCAGAGAGACTGACTAGTCCCAAGGCTCACAGCCAGTTGGTGAATCAGCTCTCGTGTTTATATAATTTTAACCATCTCAGCTTTGTACTTTTTAATTGCAAAGTTTCAAGAATGGCCTTTCAACTGGGTCTCTTCAACATTTAAGGTTTTCAGTTCACCTGCCAAGCGGTAGTATAAATTATAATAGAGAACAGGATTATAAATAGCAGGTACAGGCAACACAGCCTTGGGCAAAGTCCTGTGATAAATTGACTTTAGTGTTGGGAGCTCTTGAGTTTATCTTCTACCTTGACTGTTTATAATACAAGATATTTATATGTTTCAAACACAAGATATTTTGTTAATTTTATTTTTTCCTACTGTGCAGATAAGGCATAGAACTTTTCCAACCCTGTGGATGTTTTCCACAGTAAGATACATGTTTGTGGTAGAACTTTTAGGGAAGTATATAGAAAACTAAAACTACCCATATTCCTGCTACCCAGAAAGAGCTATATATTCCTTATTTACTTGTAAATATTGTGTAAACCTAGAGTTCGATTCGGAGAAGGCAATGGCACCCCACTCCAGTACTCTTGCCTGGAAAATCCCATGGACAGAGGACCCTGGTAGGCTGCAGTCCGTGGGGTCGTGAGGAGTTGGACCCGACTGGACGACTTCCCTTTCACTTTTCACTTTCATGCATTGGAGAAGGAAATGGCAACCCACTCTGGTGTTCTTGCCTGGAGAATCCCAGGGACGGGGGAGCTTGGTGGGCTGCCGTCTGTGGGGTCGCACAGAGTTGGACATGAATGAAGCTACTTAGCAGTAGCAGCGGCAGAGTTCGGTTAATTACATTTATATGTCATATGCTGCTTTTTTTCACCTGAAATTTCCTCATGTTATGAAGAAGTCTTAATTGCCTTCCAGTGCAGGGGATGTAGGTTCGATCCTTGGTTGGGAAACTGAGAACCTACGTGCCTTGGAGCAACTCAGCCCACTGGCCCCAACTAGAGAAAGCTTGCGTGTCACAGTGAAGACCCAGCATGGCCAAAAAAAAAAAAAAAGGCTTAATCATCATGTCAAATGATAAAATGATAAAATATTCACCCAGATTAATTCAGCCTCTGTAATTTGTTTAATTGTTCCCATCTTACTACATGCTTAGGTTGTTTCTGCAGACTCACACCTGGAGACATTAAGTTTAGATGCTTGCTTTATGCTTTATTATTGTTGGATGTCAGAGCATGGATGAGACTTCTGAGAGGGCAGAGGAGAGGTGAGAGGAAGTAGTGGAATGAGATGGCAGAGTGGCCCTGTTTCTTTCCCCTGTTCCTTTGTGACTGACACAGATTTCGTTTCTTCACATAACAAGAAATGACTTTTTGTGAAAACTTCCTTTTGTATAGAGTTGAATGTATCTTGTATTTCTCTAGGAATGGATCCCTGAAAGTTGAATTCTTTTTTTTTTTTTTGTCAACGGCTCTTGATGAACACGGCCAGATCATCTTCCTGTAAAATGTGTTGATTTTCATTTCTGTCAGCAGTGTATGAGAGTTTAGGATCTTTAGATCTTGAGCTACATTGAACAGTCTTTTTAACTGTACAGACTTTTTTTTTTTATTACCATAATCGGCATTTCTTATGTTCTAATGAGATTAGAACTTTTGTTTGATAAGTTTAATAGCTGTTTGATTTCTTCTGAGTTGTCTATTCATTTCCTTTGCTCATTTTCGGGTCTGAGTTAGTGATTTTCCTGTCAGTCTGTGTGAGAGTTCATTCTGTTAGTACGTAATCTTTTGTCCAGGATTTCTTTTTAAAAGACTGGCTAATAGCTATAAAACATAATCATCAATCTGGTTTTCTGGTGTCAACTAATCCATGTGATTTTTTTTTCCCCCCCAAGGCCTGATTATATAGTGTTAAGTCTAAATAATTCCGTTTTTGGATATATGCCTATTACGAGTAATGTTAATTATGTGTTTTGTCTTTCCAGAAAGAAGAAATGATGTAAACCATTCACTCCCCAGACTTTCAGGTCACGGTGGGAAGGAAGGTCAGGAGGAACATGGCCTGGCCACATATTTTTCAAAGAGGAGCTCTGCTTTCCCGGTTCAGCCATCATCACATGGTCGTGTTCCTGCTCACCTTCTTCAGGTAAGTGGACCTCTGAAGCTCTGCTCTTGTCGTTGTTCTTGTTTTCCTTTTGAAGGAGCTGTTTATTGCCTGGCAAGATTGGCCTGACTAATGGTCTGCTGTTCTTTGTGAACTCTAGTATTGTGGTTCTCCATTCTCACCTGTATTTGGCAATGTTTGAAGACATTTTTAGTTGTCACGCTGGGGGAATGGGTGCTGCTTGTATCTAGTAGGTAGAGACCAGGGATGCTTCTAAACATCTTACTGTGCCTGGGACAGCCCCCCACGGTAGAGAACTTGGGGAGCCCAAAATGTCAGTACGGCTTCCCTGGTGGCTCAGACAGTGAAGAATCTGTGTGCGATGCAGGAGCTGCAGGTTTGATCCCTGGGTTGGGAAGATCCCCTGGAGAAGTGAATGGCTACCCACTCCAGTATTCTTTCCTGGAGAATCCCATGGACAGAGGAGCTTGGCAGGCTACAATCCATGGGGTCGCAAAGAGTCGGACATAAGTGAGCAACTAACACAAAATGTCAGTACGGCTATGATTGAAAAGCCTTGATCTGATATAAAGTCCTTTAATTGTTAAAACCAGGAGCTTGAAAGCAAAGGCTGTGCATTTCCAGGGAGTACTGTGTGCCTCATTGAGTAGCAGAGATGGGCGGAGACCTCTGTGAAGAACTTTGGTTACTCTTCTGAGAGCCTGACCAGTCAGCATGACTGAAGAATCGACCGTGTCTGACTCAAGGGCCATTGGTAGCTCTCGGTAGTGGTCTGTTGATGACGTCAGTCTGTTGATGACTTTCTGGTGTTCAGGGCACAGTATTCACAAATTCTGTGACTCAGTGTTTTGATTATTTCTTCTGAATAGATTTTATTTATTATTAATGTTTATTGAAGGCACCACAAATGATAATTTTTTTTCAAGGCAGAAACTAGGAAAATGGTTTTCTAATTATATAAGAGTTAGTAGGTAATTTTAGATACTTGCTTTACAGGAAATCCACTTGTGAGGGGTTGAGGAAAAGACAGGCCTCAAGGAAAAAGCTACTGAATGGCTAGTGTAGGGAGTGGCCGCCAGAGGTTGCTAAAGACTTGACCTTATGGAACTGCAACCATGATTTTAAGGGGTTGGGATCCATCACATCTCCATCTTGTAGGTCCAGGGACCTGTTACAAGTGAACATGGGGGTTTATATGGAAGAAGACAAGTTAATTGCTTCTTTGCTTAGCGGAGGCTGTTTCAATGGATAGTTCTTATAAAGCAGTACTCTTTGTTTTTTAAAAGAAGAATTCTAAAATTGGATAAAACTTTGCAATACATCTGTGATTTTATTGAATGTGTTTTCTTTTTTATGCATTCAGCTATATTTCCTCTTTTTTTTGTAGTTACTCGTTGCTCCATGCGTCAAGAAAAACATTTAGCAATGTCAAAGTCAGTATCTCTAAACAGTGGACCCCAAGTGCTTTTAACAAGTCAACTGAATTACTGCCTGTGGAGGTAAGCAGAAGAAAGAGCTGGGATGAATTTAAGAAGGGAACCTTGCCCACCCATAAATTAAGTTCTGTTTTATTTCATTCATCCTTTGGATGACTTACTCTTTCCTGTGGTATAAAATCCAAACTGTTCTGCCTGCTTTCTTAGCTTGCTCTGATTTAGGTCTGTTTTACCATTTCAACCAACTTATTTCTCACTGTTTTGAAATCACACAATTTTGTTTTTCTTATTGTTTAGTGGCTAAGTCATGCGTGACTCTTTGTGACCCCATAGACTGCAGCAAACCAGGCTCCTCTGTTCTCCACTGTCTCTTGGAGTTTTTGCTCAAATTCATGTCCATTGAGTCAGTGATGCCATCTAACCATCTCATCCTCCTCCACCCCCTTCTTTTGCCTTTGGTCTTTCCCAGCATCAGGGTCTTTTCCATGAGTCGGTTCTTTGCATCAGGTGGCCAGTGTTGGAGCTTCGCCTTCAGCGTAAGTCCTTCCAATGAATATTCAGGGTTGATTTCCTTTAGGATTGACTGGTTTGATCTCCTTGCTGTCCAAGGGACTCTCAGGAATCTTCTCCAGCACCACAATTCAAAAGCATCAATTCTTTGGTGCTTAGCCTTCTTTATGGTCCAGCTCTCACATCTGTTCATGACTACTGGAAAAACCATAGCTTTAACTCTACAGACCTTTGTTGGCAAAGTGATGTCTCTGCTTTTTAATACACTGTCTAGGTTTGTCATAGCTTTCTTTCCAAGGAGCAAGCATCATGGCTGCAGTCACCATCCTAGTGATTTTGGAGCCTAAGAAAATAAAATCTATCACTACTTCCAATTGAAGTGAAGTGAAGTGAAGGTTGCTCAGTCATGTCCGACTCTGCGACCCCATGGACTATATAGTCCATGGAATTCTCCAGGCCACAATACTGGTGTGGGTAGCCTTTCCCTTCTCCAGGGGATCTTCCTGACCCAGGGAACCCAGGTCTCCCACGTTGCAGGCAGATTCTTTACCAGCTGAGCCACAAGGGAAACCCAAGAATACTGGAGCGGGTAACCTATCCCTTTTCCAGGGGATCTTCCCCACCCAGGGATCGAACCCGGGTCTCCTGCGTTGCAGGCGGATTCTTTACCAAGTGAGCTATCAGGGAAGACCACTTTCTCCCCTTCTATTTGCCATCAAGTGATGGGACTGGATGCTAAGATATTAGTTTTTTGAATGTTGTATTTTAAGCCAGCTTTTTCACTCTCCTCTTTCACCCACATCAAGCAGCGCTTTAGCTCCTCTTCACTTTCTTCCATTAGAGTGGTATCATCTGCTTATCTGAGGTTGTTGATACTGTTCCTGGCGATTTTGATTACAGCTTGTGATTCATCCAACCCAGCATTGCGCATGATGTATTCTGCATGTAAGTTAAATAAGCAGAGTGACAGTATACAGCCTTGACATACCCTTTCCCCATTTTGAACCAGTCCATTGTTCTATGTCCAGTTCTAACTGTTGCTTCTTGACCTGCATACAGGTTTCTCAGGAGGCAAGTGAGGTGGTTTGGTATTCTTGTCTCTCTAAGAATTTTCCACAGTTTGTTGTGATCCACACAATCAAAGGCTTTAGCGTAGTCAGTGAAGCAGTAGTAGATGTTTTTCTTGGAATTCCCTTGCTTTCTCCATGATCTAGCTGCTGCTGCTGCTGCTAAGTCGCTTCAGTCGTGTCCGACTCTGTGCCACCCCATAGACCGAAGCCCACCAGGCTCCCCCATCCCTGGGATTCTCCAGGCAAGAACACTGGAGTGGGTTGCCATTTCCTTCTCTAGTGCATGAAGGTGAAAAGTGAAAGTGAAGTCACTCAGTCATGTCCGACTCTTCGAGACCCAATGGACTGCAGCCCACCAGGCTCCTCTGTCCATGGGATTTTCCAGGCAAGAGTACTGGAGTGGTGCCATTGCTTTCTCCTCCATGATCTAGCAAATGTTGGCAATTGGATCTGTGGTTTCTCTGCCCTTTCTAAATCAATTTGTACATCTAGAAGTTCTCAGTTTAGGTACTGCTGAAACCTAGTGTGAAGGATTTTTGAGCATAACCTTGCTTACATGTGAAATGAGTACAGTTGTGCAGTAGTTTGAACATTCTTTGACATTACCTTTCTTTGGGATTGGAATTAAAACTGACCTTACCAGTTCTATGGCCACTGCTGAGCTTTCCAAATTTGCTGGCATATTGAGTGCAGCACTTTAATAGCATCATCTTTTAGGATTTGAAATAGTTCAGCTGTAATTCCATCACCTCCACTAGCTTTGTTCATAGTGATGCTTCCTAAGGCCCACTTGACTTCGCATTCCAGGAGGTCTGGCTCTGGGTGACTGACCACACAGTCATGGTTATCTGGGTCATGAAGAGCTTTCTTGTATAGTTGTTCTATGTATTCTTGATTCTATTAGGTCCTTCCTGTTTCTGTCCTTTCTCACACCCATCCTTGCATGAAATGCTCCCTTAATATCTCCAATTTTCTTGAAGAGATCTCTAGTCTTTCCCATTTTATTGTTTTCCTCTGTTTCTTTGTGTTGTTCATTGAATAAGGCTTTCTTATCTCTGCTTGCTATTCTCTGGAACTCTGCATTCAGTTGGGTATATCTTTGCCTTTCTCCCTTGCCTTTCACTTCTCTTCTTTCCTCAGCTGTTTGTAAAGCCTCAGATAACCATTGGCCGACTTCCATTCCTTTTTCTTTGGGATGGCTTTGGTCACTGCCTCCTGTACAGTGTTATGAACCTCTGTCCATAGTTCTTCAGGTACTCTGTCTACCAGACTTAATCCCTTGAATCTGTTCATCACCTCCACTGTATAATCAATCATATGAGATTTGATTTAGGTCATACCTGAATGCATAGTGGTTTTCCTTACTTTCTTTAATTTAAGCCTGAATTTTGCAATAAGGAACTCTAGTTCTGAGCCACAGTCAGCTCCAGGTGTTGTTTCTGCCGACCATATAGAACTTCTTCTTAGGCTGCAAAGAATGTAGTCAATCTGATTTTGATATTGACCATGCATTTGGTGATGTCTACGTGTGGAGTTGTCTCTAAGGTTGTTGTGAAAGGGTGTTTGCTGTGATTGTTGTGTTCTCTTGACAAAACTCTGTTAGCCTTTGCCTGCTTCATTTTTGTACTCCAAGGCCAAAGTTACCTGTTATTCCAGATGTCTCTTGATTTCCTACTTTTGCATTCCAATCTGCTGTGATGAAAAGGACATCTTTTTTTTGGTGTTAGTTCTAGAAAGTATTGTAGGTCTTCACAGAACCAGTTAACTTTAGCTTCTTCGGCATCAGTGGTTGGGACATAGACTTGGATTACTGTGATGTTGAATGGTTTGTCTTGGAAAATGAACCAAGATCATTGTGTCATTGTTGAGGTTGCGCCCAAGTACTGAGTTTTGAAGTCTTTTATTGACTATGACTTTTGAAAGGCAAGCTTTTAAGACCAGATGGCTAGATTTCTTGACTGGGGCTTGACCAGTGCTGTGTGCATAGTGAGTACGTTTGATCATTCACTGACGTGTCATTAACCCTAAAGATGAAATGGCTAAGAGAGGTCATGTGCTCTAAACTCTCAGCCAGCATAAAATTCTTTCTTAACCGTCATTGAAAGGTGACCACCCAACTTCTGCTTTAGTTCTTCAGGGTGAAGAAACTCCTTGTTTTCTCAGGTGGACAATTACATTTTTATTTAACTCTCATTATTCACAAGTTCTTTCTTATGCTAAAGAGAGAGTGTTCTCTTTAATTTTGATCTTAGATTTTATCCTGAGCCTTGTGTACTAAGTTGATTCTTGCTGCCTCTCAAATATTTGTGGAAAATCCATCTCCCTAAATTTGTCCTGTTTAGGGAGAACATCTGTGCTTCTTCTTCAGCTATAGTTTTGTGATGCCAAGCTCTAAATGTGCTATTTTAGATACAGGCTGATCAGTGTATAGAATAACAGGATTGATTTAGGCACTACAGTTTTGGTTATACTGCCTTTGTTTTTAAAGTCATTGATTGGGGATCCTCAAGACCACCCTCAGATTTGGTGATTCACTAGAGGGACTCACAGGACTCAGCAAATGACTCAAAACTATGGTTGATTACAGTGAAAGAGTACAGAGCAAAGTCAGCACAGGGAAAACGCATAGGGTCAGGTCTAGAGGAAAGAAGGCAAAACCTTCAAGAGCCCCTCGTGTGTGCGTGCGCACGTGCGCTCAGTCGCTCAGTCATGTCTGACTGTCTGCACCATAGATGTGCTTAATTCTTCCAGCAACAAGTCCTGACACCCCGGTGAGGTATTGTCTACCAGGGAGTCCTGTTGGAGACTTGGTGGCAGGATTTTTATTGGGGCTTGTCATACTGGCATCCTCTGCCTGGCATGTATGAAAATTCCACATTCCCATAAGAAAAGCAAGTGTTCAGCACAAACCATATTATTGGGGCAGGCAGTGCAGCCACAGGGAGCCACTCTTAGCAGGGAATGATGGAACCCTTCCCAAGTCCCAAGGGGCAAGGTTGGCACCTTGCCAGATAGATCTGTTTAAGGATACGAATCAGGTATGCTATGTAACTCTTTCCTGCCAGTAACCAGGTCATGTTGTTAGTGTATGTTGAACTTGCATTAACTTTCCTGCTAAGATATTTATTTACTTACTTATTCTAATTGCTGCTTATTAAAATAGGTTTCATGGGAAACGACCCTGATGCTGGGAAAGATTTCAGGCAGGAGGAGAAGAGGGTGGCAGAGGATGAGATGGTTGGATGGCATCACCAACTCAATGGACATGTTTGAGGAAACTCCTGGTGATAGTGAAGGACAGGGAAGCCTGATGTGCTGCAGTCCACCGAGTCGCAAAGTGTTAGATATGACTTAGCGACTGAACAGCAACAACAAATTTTGATTTGTTCAAACTCTGGATTCAGGAGTTCAGATGGATTGGTTATGTAGAAGTCAGGTTCTGACTTACCTGGGGATCTTTGTATTTCCGTACCTGCCCTGGTGGAGAGCAGTGCCAGCTTTCCATTTCCTTTTAGACTTAAACATCCAGGTTTTTTCTTTCCTGAAGGCTGCTACTGGGAGCAGAGTGGCTAGGCAGTATTTACTTTCACTCCTCCTGTGTTTCTGTGTCTATAACTGTCTTAACTCTAGCTTCCCTCCAAGCCTGCCTTTCTCGTCCAAAATGGAAAGATCCTTAGAACCAGAAGTATGTGTAAAATCTAAAAAATGTTTTGTTTGTATATATTATTCAATGTTTCTTAAGTACACTAAATAGCGTCTTCATAAAGTACTTATTATAGCTGTCATGTTTATGTAGAGCTATCTTAGGTGCTTTACAAAAGACATTAAGCAGACACAGTCTCTGTACCTTGAGACTTTATAATGGATCCCACTGACATGGGCAAACGTTGGAAATAGTAAGAGAACATAATATAAAATCTATGTTTATAGATAATGGAGAGGAAATGGTTGAATCTAATATTTGAGGACAACTTGACTGAAACTTATAAACAGTTTTTTTTAATACAAGAATTTTTTTTTTCTATTAAATTAGAAAGTCTTACCACTCCAGACAGCACAGTCCTTCCAGAGTGCAGAGAGTCTAAACTTCTCTCCAGTCTAAAGCAGAATTCAAGGTGCCCTCAGCGTTCCAGCTCAACCTTGAGCACAGATGCTCTTATCAGTTCTCACGGCACCCGATACCAGAGCCCTGAACACACGTCAGCTTCAGCTCATCCTCTGCCCTGCTTCAGGAAGCTCTTTCATGTCAGAAGTTCCCCCGCCCCCACACAGAGCTGTCATTCTGTGATAAACATTCTCGCTTAGGAAACCCACACGGTGACCTTTAGTGCTTCCAGGAAGTGTCCCAAGGCGTAGCAATCATTGTAGCTCAATACAGGCCCTCCGCCACAAGAAGAGCAAGAAGAGCCTCCATCCGCGCAGGAGAGGAGCATAAATAGCCTCCATCCGCGCAGGCCTCTACAGGCCGGCCCTCCACACGGCAGCTGTGCACAGGTGCCGGCCAGCGTGAGACTGGCAACTTAAAGTCACTCTGTCGGTGACTTTCAGGCTCATTTCCTTCTCTTCTGAGGAAATATCTGCCAGTAAACAAATCTGAATAACTAGAGTTCGTCTGTCAGTCCCTCTTACAAGCAAAAATGACCTTTCAACTTGCGACCCACACAGTTTTCCTCAAGATAGTTATCTTCTCGCCTGTTAGTATAGTTGTCTTGATTGGAGCTGCATTATTGATGTAAACTTTCTTCACTAGCCTTCTTTCTTTCATCCTGTTTTCTGAATCTTTTTGTACATCCTGCTTTTTTTCTTTTAGTTTTGGGATTTGTTTGCACTTGTGAAGGAGGCAGTCACTAGTATCTTCAGCTGAATTCTGGCAGTGAAGCAGGAAAAAGCCATTTAAAATCTGTCCGTTTTTGTGACAGCCACACCTGCAGGGAATTTTCGGTGGCTTCTCATGAGAGTGAAGAAAAAACCCTTGAAACCTGGAGCAGCTGCTCGGATGTGAGCTCTGGCTCACGTTGGCTTGTGCCCCACAGGGCTTCATCCTGGGTCCTGTTGAGCCTGAATGGGATCAGGAGTCAGAGCTTGTGGCTCGAGGGAAAGATAGTGAGGTAACTCTCATTGGAAGTATTTAGGGCCCCAAATTGTCACCCTGACGTACTGATGGGTCTCAGTTGTGAGTGTCTCTTCTGCTCCTGAAAGCAGAGTGTGAGTGTTAAGGTATCAATGACAAGACAGATGGCACAAGCCACACAGAAATGAGTCACTGGACTGCTATCACAGTTTATATATTCTCTTGACAATTTGAGGAGTTTTTTTTCTGTGAAGCGATGATGTATTTTCAAAGTTGCTGCTTGTGGTTTTTCTCTTTAATATTCTTTTTTTTTTTAAAATCATTTTATTTAGTGAGCTCTTTTGTCTTTGGCTGTGCTAGGCCTTTGCTTCTGTGCTAGCGTTTTCTTTAGTCGTGGAGAGCAGGGGCTACTCTGTAGTTGCAGGGCACAGTCTTCTCACTGCAGTGGCTTCTCTCGTTGCAGAGCACGTCGCGGCTCTAGGCTCTCAGGCTTCAGTGGCTGCGGCACGTGGGCTCGCTAGTTGTGGCTCGCAGGCTGTAGAGCACAGGCTCAGTAGTCGTGGCACACGGCATGTGGGGTCTTCCTGGATCACAGATTGAACCCATGTCTCCTACACTGGCAAACAGATTCTTTACCACTGAGCCACTGGGGAAGGTCCTCTTCTTAATATTCTGAAGTCAGAAAGTTTTCTGTTTTACAAGATTTTTTTTTTTGATGTGGGCCACTTTTAAAGTCTTTATTGAATTTGTTACAATATTGCTTCTGGTTTACGTTTTGGCTTTTTAGCCTGCTTATGGGGTCTTAGCTCCCTGAACAAGGATCGAATCCTCACCCTCTGCATTGGAAGGCAAAGTCTTAACACTGGACTACCGGGGAGATCCCCAAATTTTCTTTCCTGTAATAACCTATCTGAGAAACCATTTAGTACAACTCCTTGATTTGGAGATCCCAATGAGCTATGAGTTTGTATTTATAGAGACTTACTGTTTCAGAAATTAAAACCAAGAAATTAAAAAAATACATTGGTTTTAAGTTATTTAAAAATGAACTAAGTAACCCATAACATGTTAATAACATAAATAACATTTTACGAGAAACGACTTTTTCAAAACAACAAAAAGAATCACTTGCTAAGGAGAGTGACACTGACTTATATTTTTGCAAATCTCTTCATGTCTGACTTAATAGAAGACAATGGATTTTCATGTCTGCTTCTGAATTCAATCTCTTGTAGCAGGATCCTTTGAAGGGTATAAAGAGAGTTTGGCTTTCAGAGATACATAGTGGAAAGGGGAGAAGTATTTTAATAGCCTTTTTAGTTAATTGTGGATATTTATCTTTGATACTATACCAGAATTTGACAAGAGGCAATTTCTTAAAGGTTAGTGACAATGTGGAATCTGAAACTATATTAATTAACTTTTTTATCCTCTTACATTAAGATCCATTTGTCTGTCTTGTCCTTTGAATGGGTCTTGGAAGTGACAGGCTCATTTCATTCTTTTTGGAGGAAATATCTGCCAGAAACCCAAATCTGAATAACTAGTCTTTGTCTGTCAGTCACTCTTTCAAGGAAAAATGACATTCCAGCCTGCAACTCACAGTTTTCTCAAAACAGATGTCTTTCTTTGGTGTGCTGGGTGCCAGATGCATATTTTCTACTTAATGGCACAGATTATTTAAAAAACAGGGGAGTGGGGACTTGGGCCAGATTTAATAAGATTAATAATTTTTAATGCTTGACAGATATTTACTGAGCGTCTAGTATGTGCCAAGGACCTTCTTCAGTGAAGTTGCCCCTTTTTGGGAACTGTGAGGCAGTAAAAGATACAGGGCTTAATAGTATAGTTTGGTGTAACTGCCTCCATCCATACTCAGGCACAGGAGTTTTATCCACCACTGCTTTTGCACCATCAGTGGAACAGTTAAAAGGGAAGAAGCAGATAGCGTTTTAGTGTTATTATGCAAATCGTTGTGGCCTCATGGACCTGTTTGCGTATGGGTTTCCTCAGGTACAGAGTGCTGATTTGCTCTTCTCAACCTCTTCAGGTTTCCGTGAGGGTGGGCGGAGGTGGTTCCAGAAGGTGCTTTGGCCCAGTGAGTCTTAACAGGTTCTTGTTGTGTGACCGCAGATTTGGAGCAGCAACCATTTGTTTCCCAGTGCAGAGGAAGCCACTCTTTTCCTCGGAATGCTGGATACCATTTTCCTCTTCTCCTATGCTGTGGTAAGTTTTAGAATGCTAGGCTTTTCTGTGGAGGAAAGACGTAAATGAGTCCACATCTTATCAAGTTGGTGAGGGATTTTGAATGTGCTTACTGAGGAGAGCTCAGTTTCCCTGGAGTTTATATTTTGTGTCCTTCCCGTCCATCCATGTATCCATCCATCTATCCATCCGTCCATCCATGTGACAGATATTTTGAGAGTGCCTAGTGTATGCCTTGTAGTTTTCTCGTTGAGGGGAATTCCTCAGTGAGCAGCACAGGAAAACTCCCGACCTTTAAAAACTTCTGTTCTTGACTGGGAACTAAGAGAGACAAGCAGTAATACAATGCCATAAGGAAGGACATTACTGAGTGTGTTCAAAGGTGGTAAATGCTGTGGAGTAGAACCAGGCAGGGAGTGAGTTTGTCCCGTAGGTAGGATGTCCAGGAAGGACCTCGAGAAGAGCAGAGACGTGAGTGTAGGTAGAGATTTCAGAGCCCTTGGCATATAGATGATTTTTTTCAAGATTGGATGAAAATCATCAAGAGAGTTGATGAAGACAGGGAAGAGAGCACAGGGAGAGTTGATGAGGTGCGAAGACTGAGCTGGGCCCCAAGAAAGGGGTTCCCGCATTTCCAGCTGGGGAAGACGAGGGATGGGGTGGGGAGGCTGGAAGGGAGCAGGAGAACCACAAGATGGTGGCCGGGCCAGCTCTGACTGAGGTAGTGTCCTGGGATCGGGCAGCTGGAGTCCCTGGCTGGTCATCAGGAACATCTGGTGGCTGCAGAGGTGGCTTGCTGGTAAAGAACCCGCCTGTCAAGCAGGCGATGAGGATTCGATCCTTGGGTGGGGAAGATGCCCTGGAGAAGGAAGTGGCAACCTACTCCAGTATTCTTGCCTGAAAATCTCGTGGACGGGAGCCTGGCAGGCTACAGTCCATGGGGTCACCAAGAGTCAGACACGACTGAGCTACTAAACAGCAGCAGCCGTGCATGTGATGTGAAATCCTGGGTGAAAGCCCGAACGTCATCTGCACGTGCTTATTTGGGTGATTATTAGAATGTCCCTTCTGGGAAGAGGAAACTTACAGACACACACAGTTGGAGCAGATGTTGGATCATTCAGCCCAGTCTTTTCGGTACAGAATCCCATCCAGTGGTGCTTCTCCTTCAGCCTTTGAGGAAGTATTAGAGGAAGTCTTGTGGTCTCATGGTGGCTCATTGCTAGCAAGTAGCTATGATACTCAGTATCAAAATGGAATTTAACTTTTTTTTGGATCGTTTCTTTATCTATTGAGTTATGATGATAATATAGTTGTCTATAGGATTAAATAGGTTTAGGAGATAAAAGATAGGTGCCATGAAAAATCAGTGATCTGGATTTCTCTGGCTGTCCAGCATTTAAGACTCTGTGCTTCTAGTACAGGGGATGGGGATTTGATCCCCATCTAACACCTACTGTGTGGTGCAGCAAAATTAAAAATTAGGGATCATAGCTTTTTATATTGAACTGCATTTCGTTCTGTAACTTCCAGGTATTGTCTGGGCATTTGGAGCAGTACAGAATAAATTAGGTCCCTAATGTGAAACACAATTGAGAGATTTTCTTCTCTGCCTTTACTGTATATAAGGTTGTTGTTTAGTCGCTCAGTCGTGTCTGACTCCTTTGTGACCCCATGGACTGTACCCCCACAGGCTCCTCCATCCATGGAATTTTTCAGGCAAGAATACTGGCATGGGTTGCTATTTCCTACTCCAGGGGATCTTCTTGACTCAGGGATTGAACCCTTATCTCCTTTAGTGACTGCTGCTGCTGCTGCGTCGCTTCAGTCGTGTCCGACTCTGTGCGACCCCATAGACGGCAGCCAACCAGGCTTCCCGTCCCTGGGATTCTCCAGGCAAGAACACTGGAGTGGGTTGCCATTTCCTTCTCCAATGCATGAAAGTGAAAAGTGAAAGTGAAATGAAAGTGAAAAGTGAAAGTGAAGTCGCTCAGTCATGTCCGACTCTAGTGACCCCATGAACTGCAGCCTACCAGGCTCCTCCGTCCATGGGATTTTCTAGGCAAAAGTACTGGAGTGGGGTGCTATTGCCTTCTCCACCTTTAGTGGCAGGTGGATTTTTTACTGTTGAGCCACCAGGAAAACCCTGTGTATAGCATAACACCCTGTAAATTGGAGCTTTAGAACATAAAATTTTCTCTAACACGGGCGGGTGCCTCTTTTGACTTAGTGAAGGGTTGACAGTAATGAGGGAGAAACATTTATTATGATGTTTATCATCTAAATTTATGTGTGTGTGTATGAAAGTCACTCAGTCATGTCTGACTGTTTGTGACCCCATGGCCTATACAGTCCATGGAATTCTCCAGGCCAGAATCCAGAATACTGGAGTGGGTAGCCTTTCCCTTCTCCAGGGGAAACTTCCTAACCCAGGGATCGAATCCAGGTCTCCTGCATTGCAGGCAGATTCTTTATCAGCTGAGCCACAATATATCTATTATATGTATAATATAGTCAATTTATTAGAAACACCTGTATCTGAATTCAGGTATTTAGTTAAGACATTTATTCATTTTACATATTTGTGGCAGAAACCTGAAGTGTGTTGCCCTTAGCTTTTTGGTCTGCCTTCCTGCTGTGTGTGTGTGTGTGTGTGTGTGTGTTAGTTTCTTAATTGTGCCTTCCTGCTGTGTGTGTGTCTGTGTGTGTGTGTTAGTTGCTTAGTTGTGTCTGGCTCTTTGCAACCCCATGGACTGTAGCCCGCTAGGCTCCCCTGCCCATGGACTTCTCCAGGCAAGAATACTGGAGTGGGTTGCCATTCCTTTCTCAAGGGGATCTTCCCAACCCAGGGATCGAACCCAGCACTGGCAGGCAGATTATTTATCTTCTGAGCCACCAGGGAAGCCCGGAACATCCTTCCATGAGCTCAGCCTTTTAATTCCTACCACTCAGTGGGAGGAAAACAGAAAGCAGAACACTTGTACTTATCTTCAACTAATTACCGTCTGTGCCTCCCTGTACTCCTTGCCTCGTGGTGTGATGAAGCCCAAGGGTTAGATGAAACAGGCAGGGCACGTGGCCCCGTCGCTTCTGTTCCGTAGGACATGTTGTAACATCTTCATTCAGAATGCAAATAGCTAAGACGAATCCCTTTGGGAAAGCAGATACTGATGTTGGAGTTCATCTGTTCTAGAAGATGCAGTATATTTGTGTGCTTGTTTTATTATAATTATTCTTTTTTTCCCCTAGGTGTCTCAGGCAGTTATGGGGGGTCAAATAGAAGGAAAATTTGCCCTGAATTACACTGTCTTGGTGCATGAAATGTTTACAGTGTGCAGAAGCAGTTGTCATTTCTTGAAACACTGGTGAAACTGATACAGAGGTTAGGCTAAGCACGAGAGTGAGGTTAATTTTTGTGTTTTGTTTGCGTCATTTGCTTTAGAATGTATCGTACTTTTTCCAGGCTGTGTTGTTACCCAGAGCTGTAAAATGAAATGCTTTCTTCTTAGGGCCTTTTCATCAGCGGTATCGTTGGGGATCGGCTGAATTTGCGATGGGTTCTGTCTTTTGGCATGTGCTCTTCTGCATTAGTGGTAAGTTGAAAAGTGTTGTTGTTTTCATTCCAGTTACTGTTATCTTGGCCAGGAATTTTAGAATCCAAGCAAGCCCCCTACTTCTGTCTATAGAATAGTAAAATGAATCTTTGGTTTTCTGATCCCTTGGGTGCCTTTTTGGTTAAGGGACATCTTGAGAGTGTGATTTTAATCCCACCCATTCCTTGATTCTCAGTCACCAACAAAGGTCACAGTGTAACTCGAGTGGTGTCCATTGCTCTCGAGAACCCGGCCCCAGCTCTCTTCTGCAGTCACGTCTGCCCTGCGTGTCAGCCCTCTGCTCTCCCAGACCAAGCTGCCTTCCGTGGCCCTCACGCATCCTGCTCCTTTCTACCTCACTGCTATTGTTCCTGCTCTTCTTCCTGCCTTCAGTGTCCTCCGTTCAGCTCTTCATAGTCTAACTCAGTGTCTCCTTCAAGTCACTGGCCAGATGACCCTTGTTTCCTCATGCCTGACTTTATCCACCCGGCTCCTGGAAGTTGTCACTCCCTGTCCTGAGCCCTCGCCCCTGACTTTCCACGGAGGCACTTCCTTTGTCTGCTGCTCAGCCTGCTTGTTTCAGGTCAGGCTTGTTGCCCCTAGGAGCCTACAGCAGGGTGGTGGAGACCATAGATGCCCCAGGGCTGCACTGCCAGGCTTTCAGGCCTTCCCTTGCAGCTTCTAGCTGTGGTTTCTCCATGCTTCAGGCTCCGCTTTTCAATACCTGCACCCAACATTGCAGTGAGGGTCCTGTGAATCACTGTGTGGGGGGCATTTAGAATGGTTCTTGGCGTACTCAGTGCTCCAGAGGGCAGGATCCATATTAGAATCATCTGTATTTGTTCACAAGCATTTGTTGATTGAATAAAAGCATGGAGCTTAGTTAGACTCTATTAATTGTTTTTCAATGTCTGCCATTGGTGTATGGGGGAAAAATTATTTTCCTTTATATTTCAGAGATTGAAGCACCTTATTCATAAGCTGCTCACCCACATATATGTAGAGACTGTTTTAAAACCTGGTTTAGGGTTTTTTCCTAAACCCAAATGAACTTTTTGGCCAACCCAATGTTTTTCTTTTTTTTTTTTTAACACACTTTTATAAAAGCTGAAGTATGTCCGTAAACTCACCCTTTTCAGTGCACAGTTTTGAATTTTGACAAGTGACTAGTCGTGTAACTGCCACCTGCCTTCTGTCCCTGGCCTCTAGCAACCACTGCCCATTTTTCCTTATGGTTTCCCTCATTGCAGAATGTCATGTAACTGGAATCATACAGTATTAGACATACCCTGTTTTTAAGCCCATGCCAAACATTCCCAAAGGAGATTGACTACAAATAAAATGCCCACCCTGAGCAGAACGCCTGGAAAAAAGCAGTCACTTGATACATGCCACTGAATGACTGAGTCAGTCACAAGCTGTGGTGATACACTGAGTATCACCATAAATAGTGATAGTTAGTAAAAATAAAAATAGTAAAAATAGCTGGTGCTTTCTGGCCCCCACAATGTGCCTGGAAATTTACACATGTTATGGTGGAAATCAACACACGTGAACTCCAGTAGTCTTTTTTACCGTCCTCCATAAACAGGAAGAAAGGGAAATAGATGTAAGATGAGGTCACACAATGGGGGCTCAGTCTTTTAGAGTGGAAGATGCAAGCTGGAGGGATGGTCCTCGCTACGTTTTACGCTGTTTGCCGTCTCTGCCTGTCTGTCAGGGGTGGTTTGATGCTTATCTTGCTCGGGGCCGCTCTGAGCAAGGGCATCTGAAGAGTCTACTGCGAGTCTCTCAGGCTCCAGACATTGAACGTGTCTATCACGGAGGGTCTTGAGTCGGGGTGTCCATGTGGATGTGACCCGCATCTTGTTCTTTCTTCTTCCCTAAGGTGTTCGTCTTTGGCACTCTCACGGAGTGGCTGCATTTCTACAACAAGGGGCTGTATTGTAGCTTGTGGATCGTGAACGGCCTGCTGCAGTCCACTGGCTGGCCCTGCGTCGTTGCTGTTATGGGCAACTGGTTTGGGAAAGCTGGGTATGCCACTTTCTTCCTCTTTCATTTCCCTGTTTGATAGTTTTAATATCCAATTGTTCAGATTTGTCAGAGTCAATTTTCTCTATCCTTTTTTTTTTTAATTTTAAAATTTTATTACGGAGTATAATTGCTTTACAGTGTTACAGTGAAGTGAATCAGCTGTATGTGTACACATATCCCCTCCCTCTGGACCCTCCCCCACGCTGCCTCATCGCAGAGCACGAGCTGAGCTCCCTGTGTCACACAGCAGCTTCCCCCGGCTGTCAGCTTTATACGTGGCAGTGTATATACGTCAGTGCTGTTCTCCCAGTTCGTCCTACCCCCCTCCCCTTACCCCTCTGTGTCCAGCTGCCCATCACTTGATCTTTTCAACACCACCCGTGTCTTCCCTCTATTTTAGGAAGTTTAGAATAGCAGAGAGAGGAGGTTTCACATCAACGGACATTGGAGACAGTGTGGATTCTATAGTGAAGGTCTGGCCCGTGAGACACGTTCACAGCACTGTTCTGACTATGGTCAGACTTTGAGTGTGGCTGAGGCAGTACATCTCAATTTTTTTTTTCAAATCTTTCCTTTAGAGAACACAAATAACACATTGTAATAATAGAAATCTTGCATGTCATCTCATCATGTATCTCCCTGTGGGTTTTGCCTTCCCTGTTTTTGATACTCGGTGATCTAGTTTGACCTTCTAAAATTAAAGATAAGGAAACTGAGCTCAGAAGTTGTCCTTGGGACTTGCCTAGAGTCACAGAGCAAAGGCTTTAAGAAGATGCAGACGAAGAATTGGCCAGACTTCGGGCCTTAGTTAAATTGGCCATCTCCCCCCAAACCTTCTGTTATTTATCAGTCGTATGTGAGTTGCTGTGTGTGATGGGGGCCATGCATATGGATGGGCACCTGCTGACGGATCTTCTGGGCCACGCAGGAAGACCCGTACTTACCCTACAGATAGAAAATAAGTAGAGATATCCAGAGACTTGGCTCTGTTTCTCATTACCATTCGTGACACTCTGCCTTTGTTGTTCATCGTCATTTATGGCTCTCTGCCTTCAGGGACTGTTAATTTGGATATCTAGCTTTTGTCCTGGATAAAATATTCATGTGTTGTGAAACGCACATTGATTTCTTTGATAGCTCTGTCTTTTTTGTTTACTCTCTTACCTAGGGGCCAATGTACCCATCAGATACTACCCACTTGCCATGGTGATCAGTGCGTGCTTTAGGCAGCTCCCCTCGGTCTTCCAGCTTCCCCAGTTTCCTAGTGGGAGTAATGGTCCTTGTCGATGATGATCTGTGTTTGTTGTGAAATAATGTTTATGTTCGGTGTGCTAGTGACTTCTTTTGTTTTTTTTTAATACTGTTGTTTATTTTTGCTCACACTGGGTCCTTGTTGCTGTGCGTGGGCTTTCTCTAGTTGCGGTGCATGGGCTGCTCGTTGCGGCTTCTGTGGTTGCAGAGCACAGGCTGTGGGTGCACAGGCCTCAGTAGTTGAGGCTCTCCAGCTCTGGAGTGCCGGCTCAGTAGTTGTGGCGCATGGGCTTGCTTGCTTCTCGGCATGTGGAGTCTTCCTGAACCAGGGGTTGAACTTGTGTGCCCTGCATTGGCAGGTGGGTTCTTACCCACTGTACCACTAGGGGAAGCCCTGTGCTAGTGATTTATGTTTCTTTCCAACTCTGCTGTCAGTGGTTTAATAGAATTGATTTTCAGAGGTACTAATTCCCCAGTGATACTTTAAAAAATTTATTTATTAGCTACACCAGGTCTTATTTGCAGCACGTGGATCTTTGTCACGTCTTGTGGGATCTTTCCTTTCAGTGCAGGAACTGCCTAGTTGTGCGTGTGGGCTCCAGAGGGCATGGGCTTCAGTAGTTGAGGTGCACGGGCTTAGTCGCTCTGCGGCATGTGGGATCTTAGTTCCCCAAACATGGATCGAACCCACATCGTCTGTCTTACAAGGCGGATTCTAAACCCCTGGACCACCAGGGAAGTCCCTCCCCTCTTATACTTTAGTTTTCTTTTGGAGTAGGTGATGCTGTTTGTGTGCCGTTTATTTGTATTAAAATTTTAAGGTAATGTCTTTCCAGTCATGATTTTTGAAAATTATACCAAGGCTACTTGATTATTGTTGCAAAACCAGCTATTTCAAATGAACAAAGAGAAATAAAGGCAAAACCACCTGAAATGCTTTTATTTCAAGATGATCACTTTGACATGTATCATTTTGAGATAATCCTTACCTGAGCTTTTCCAGATTGGATGACACTGGGTGTTCGGTAGCAGTGACTGGACAGTCTTTTTTTTTTTTTTTTTTTTGGACAGTCTTAACTCTTCATTATTTCTCGGTTTCAGTCACAAAGACAAACAGCATGTTCAGGAAGGCCGTTACAGTTTACTTTTGAAAGTAAGACATTCTGTTTTTAAGTGAATAACAACTAGTAAGTGAAATTGATGCTGCGCTTGACAGAGTGACTCTTCCTGTGAAGTGTCGCAGTAAACCACGAAGTACCAGTAAAACTGTGACAACTTACAGTCACAGTTGTTTTCAGCGAGTTTCTTCCGAAATGTCTTTGATCAGCGTGTTTTTCAGACCCTGACCTTTATCCTCTTGGTAGGTTTTGTGTTTTAAAGGCTTGGGGCGTTATCGTCCTGATGAAAATGTAGAGATTGTCTAGTTCAAATTATTTGATTTCCAAGTGAAAAAAGTTAAATAATCTACTGACGACATTGCCCTGAAAAGCTGTTACAATGTGTGAGTCATATCCCTCCTCCCGTTGTCAGGGGTCATTGTTTTTTTTTTAATGCCTCGCCATATAGCATACAGGATCTCAGTTCCCCAATCAGGGATCAAACCCGTGTCCTCTGTATTGTGAGGTCGGAGTCTTAAACACTGGACCGCCAGGGAAGTCCTGGGATCATAGTTTTTTAGGACACATCGAGGCTGGTGGTACTGGTAGATACACCTCTGCAGCCCCAACTGTCAATTCTGCCACTGCAGCCAGGCCTTTGAGGAGCACAGTGCTTTCCAGATGACAGCATCGAGCCCGGGCCGTGAGCTGCTGGCCATCACTCTGCACAGCTGGAAGTGGCTTCTGAACATGCTTTTTCACTGTACAGTGTTGTCTCCCTCTCCGGTTTTGTTTTTGATTTTTGGGGGCTGTGTCTCGTGGCATGTGGGATCTTAGTTCCCCAACCGAGATCAAACTGGTACCCCCTACATTGGGAGCTCACAGTTTTAACCTCCGGACCACCTGGAAAGTCCCTGCAGTATGTTTTCATGTCTCTCTTCTCCCATTCGGCACAGTAATGTTGAGATTCATCCATGTCTGCATCAATGGTTCATTCCTTTTTATGGCCAAGGAGTCATCCATTGTATCACAGTTGGTGAACATCTAGGTGTTTAGGTTTTGGCTTTTACTATTGAAGCCACTGTGCTTGTTTGTTCACAAACCCTTGTATGGACATATGCTTTCGTTCCCTTGGATAAATACCTTGGAGTAGAATGGCTGGATCTTATGGTAGGAGCATGTTTATCTTTTTAAGAAACTGGCAATTCCCTCTAAAGTGGTTGAGCCACGTTACGTTCCTCCCGGCAGTGTAAGGGCTCTAGTGCTGCGCACCCTCGCCAGCACTGGTGTGCTCAGTGTGTTTTGACTTTGCTCTTCTGTTAGTTGTGTAGTGGTACCTTGTTGTGATTTTAATTTGCATCTCCCTGATGTTTGATGATGCTGAGCATCTTTTCATAGTCGCTAAGTGGTGTCTGACTCTTGCGACCCCATGGACTGTAGCCTGCCAGGCTCCTCTGTCTGTGGAATTTTCCAGGCAAGAATACTGCAAGGATTTACCATTTCCTTCTCCATTCATGTGCTTATTTGCATCTTATTTTACATGTGTGTGTGTAAAGCATTTATTAAAATCTTTGCCCCCTTTTCAGAAACTTTGTATTTGAGATGATTAGAGATTTAACTCCTTAGAATTTTATTGCATTGTTTATCTTTCACAGTATTGAGTTCTGAGATTTCTTTACATCCCAGCAGCAAGTCTGTTGTCAGATAAGTGGCATCCAAATAGTTTCTCCCAATCCACGGGGCTTGTCTTTTTAAATTCTCTGAATAATGTCTTTCAGTGGGCCCCCAATTGAACTTCAGTATAATAAAATCTTAGAAGAAGAGAGCTACCCAGTTAAGTGTTTTGCCATTTGGGTGTACTTTGGGAAAAAACACGTTGAAATGGAACATTGATTCTGTGTAATGTGAGCCTGCGCTGTGTGGCCATTTTGTACTTGAGCTGCACACAGAACCCGTTCTGATTGTGTTGTCTTCTGTTCTGCTCTGTTCCCATCCCAGGCGAGGAGTTGTTTTTGGTCTCTGGAGTGCCTGTGCCTCCGTGGGCAATATTTTGGGTGCATGTCTAGCTTCTTCTGTTCTGCAGTATGGTTATGAGGTAAGTGTTTTTTTCCCTAGTTTTTTCTTCAGTATATAAATATATGTTTTATTTTTAGGAAGTAATCCTGTGACCGTTTAAAATGACCTAGTGCTGTGTGTGGGAGGGGCAGGGTTTGTATTAAGAGTGGACAAGCTTATGGTAGATTAAAACACATTAAAAAAAATTAGTCATGGAAAAACACCTAAGTCTAAAGACATATAATCATTTGGGGAAAAGTACTTGCAACTCATGTTACAGATAAAGAGCTAATCTCCTTAATGTATAAAGAGTGCCCACAAATTGATAAAGAAAAAGATTAACAACACACAGAAAGAAAGGTAAAGCATTTGAATGTGTAGTTCAGGGAAAGGAAAGAGAAATGGCTTATAAACATATGACAGGATATTCTACTTCACTCAGTAATATTCTTAAGTTCCTCTTAAGTGCCCCAAGGCAGTAGAGGATAGAGCCTTGGCCCAAAGAGCCAAAAATCTTTGCCCTTATAGGAGTTTAGGTATTAAGTGGTAGAGAAATGCAAATTAAAACTACATTGTAAAAAAAAAGAGAGAGAAAAAACCTTACACCGTATCCTTACTAGATTGGAAAAAGTCCAGAAGTTTGGTACCATGTTTACTAGGAGGTAACATCAGGCATTGCAGGGTGGGTGAGTAAATAACTCCTCTTGGGGTCAATATAGGAATGTCTGTCAAAAGCCCAGTCACTTAACTGGGCTTCCCTGGTGGCTCAGACAGTAAAGCATCTGCCTGCAATGTGGGATACCTGGGTTCGATCCCTGGGTCAGGAAGATCCCCTGGAGAAGGGAATGGCAACCCACTCTAGTATTCTTGCCTGGAGAATCCCATGAACAGAGGAGCCTGGTGGGCTACAGTCCATGGGGTTGCGAGGAGTCGGACACGACTGAGCGACTAACACATCAGAATTATAATGGCTCTGACCTAGCAGTTCGACCTCCGTGAATTAATCTGACTGATGAGTATACTTCATCATATACAAAGAGTACATCTGCAAGGTTATTTGCTTCATCATTGTTTGTAATAGCAAAAGATTGGTAACAGATGTCAACCAAATGGGAAGTAGTTAAACCACGAAACACCTATTCAGTGGAATCTGTGCAGCTGTGAAGTAGAGTTAGGCAGCCCTGCGTGTCCAGACTGGGATAGAGCTCAGTGATATGTTAAGTAAAGATAACCGTGTGTTGAGTATTGCCATTTATGTGAAATGGAGGAAGAATTAAAGAGTATCTATTGTATTGGCTTGTGTGTTTCCAAAACAAACTTTGGAAAGTACAAGCTAAATAACAGTGCTTATATGTTCAACAAATAAAAAAATCGAATGGCTCATGTCAACGGATTGCCTGTTCAAAGACCTAATAATTGGAAACTCCCTGGTAGTCCAGTGGTTAGAACTCCAAACTTTCACTGCTGAGGGTGTGGGTTCAGTCCCCGATTGGGGAACTAAGATCCCTCAAGCCATGCAGTGCAGCCAAAACAAAACAAAACCCCAAACCTAATAACTGAAAGTAAGTTGCTCTTTTAGAAAGTAGGTAACAGTTTTTAAACAGCTTGCCAAGTGTTTGGTCCTTGAAGAATTTTGGTCTAGTTAGGGCCAGTGGGAAGTCCTTCCTGTGTTCATAGTCACCTTTTCCCAGGTTTCTTAGCTTCACACCTGGACTGTACTAATTGGCTCAAATGGGAATTTCAGGTCACCCTATGGGCTCCTCCCAGATTTGAATTCTGGAAACACTCATTGACACCTCAGGCTCCATTCTCTCTTAAATAAAATTCACTGATGCCATCTGGCTCTCGAGTGTCTCACCTGGACCATCGGAAGGACACTGTTCTTCCCTGTGACCCCCAGCACAACCCTCAGCTCCCCCTGTGCAGAAGGCTTCCCATCTCCCTCCCGCCTGGTGGCTTCAGTTGTGCTGGGAAAGGTGGTCACTTGCCAGGATTTTCAGCTCTTCCCTAAAGCACTGTCTCCCTCCTTCAACCTCCTTGGCTTTTTTCTTCCAGATTCAGTTCCTCTGTATGTTTCCTATGGGGACTCAGCCTTCTCATTTACCCACCTCCGTGCTGCCTATATTAATGTGTGGTATCTCTTTTTAAAATTTATCTTTATTTAGTGTGTTTTGGCTGTGTGGGTTCTTCGATGCAGCACTCAAGAGTCTTTGTCGAGTCAGGCGACAAAGCAGTTGGACCTGCTCAGTTGCTCCACGACATGTGGGATGTTAGTTACCCAACCAGGGATCGAACCCACATCCTCTGCATTGCAAGGCAGATTCTTAACTGCTGGACCACCAGGGAGGTTCCTATTAATTAATGTTGTGTGTAGTGTGTAACCCCCCTCAACTGGAAACTGTCTTTGAGGGCAGATACTGTCTGTTGCGTGAGGCTGAGTGGTGGCAAGAGCGCTATTCTTGGAGCTAATTCTGACTTCCCAGTTGTAATAGTACCACTCGGTGTCCAGGAGACCTTAATTATCCTCTCTGAGCTGCACAGAGTCCCTGGGAAAAACTTGTGAGAAAACAAGTAAAACACTTAGCTCAGTGCCTGGCAGCGGCCGGGTGCCCGGCGCTCACTTCCTTCCCGGTTGTGCCATCCTCCACGTGTGTCTCTAATGACTGTGTGGTTAACGAGCATCCCCGATGTGTCAGGAGCACCTCTCCCCTTCCCGCCCCCCAGTATGCCTTCCTGGTGACGGCGGCCGTGCAGTTTGCTGGTGGGATCATCATCTTCTTTGGACTCCTGGTGTCACCGGAAGAAATCGGTGAGAGAAGCTGCTTTTCTACTCAGATCGTCTTGCTAACACGGGCAAAGAGAAACCCGAGGCTGGAACAGCCCAGATCTTTCTCCCTAGGAGAACTGTGGTCTCCTTTCAGTAAATTAAAAGAGCAGTCTTGCTGTTTTGTGTCCTGTTGACGCCACAGCCTCGCCTGGCACAGCTGCAAATGTTTGAGGGAGTGAGGCTCACCTTTTTATAGATTCAGGGAAAACTCATCATTTGCAAATGAGGTTTTATAATGGAGACATTGGCTTGAAATTAGCATGGATGGATTTTGAATTTCGCTTCTTGAGACAGATCTTTTTTTCTTCAGAAGAATAATTCAGTGAAATACTTATCTGTGGTTAAATACAGATTGTACAGGCAGAACATACAAGTGAAACCACAGAAGCAGATAGATGTATGATTCTTCTGTCTTTTGAGTCTTACTGAAGAGACACGTCAGTTTAATAGTACGTAATTAACGAGTTTTTCTGTATGAAAGAGAAGAGAGCGTGACGTGGTTGAAAAAACACTGCTTCGAAGCCAGATAAAGGAGAATTTGAGTCCTGGGTTTGTTCCTCATTAGCTCTGTGACCTTGATTGACCTTGGACTCTGAACCTTAGTAACTTTTTCTGTAAAATGCAAATGAAAATAGCATGGACCTCACAAGTAATGGTGCGTGTAAAGCACTTAGCACAGTGCCGGCACCTGGCAGGCACCCTCTCAGTGTGGCTGTCGCTGTTGTTGTAGGTATCCCAGGTATCGAGACAGAAGACAATTTTGAAGAAGACTCGCACAGGCCGTTAATTAATGGTGCTGAAAACGAAGATGAAGCTGAGCCTAATTATTCAATCCAAGAAGGCAATACTGTGACCCAAGTCAAGGCAATAAGCTTCTACCAGGCTTGTTGCCTTCCTGGAGTTATAGCGGTAAGGACTGTTCAGATCTCCCCACCGAAGCCTGGGAGATACCATAGCCTGAATAGTAGCACTGCCGGGCATACGGCACCTTGAAGCAGTTAGCTTCTCTTTGAGACTTTATTTCGGGAATATATGTCCAGAGGAATCGGGAACAGTGGCCCTCAGCTTGTTTATTGACACCACTTGAGCTTGTATCTGATACTCAGTGCGAGGGTTGGTACCTTTTCTGTGCAGAGCCAGATGTAAATGTTTTCAGCCCTGGGGCCACTGTGCAGTCTCTGCCACAGCCACTCAGCTCAGTAGAGCAGAGGACTCCACAGACACATGGAACCAGTGGACCTGACCGGAAGTGGCCCGTGGCCCCAGTTTGCTGACCCTGATACTAGAGTTGGAGTAAGAAGGCAAAGATGGGTATTTTTTAATATATGCCTTTTGGCCTGTTGAAGTCTTACAGAATTATAAGTAGATCAAGAGGGCCTTGAGTGGTGAAGTCTGTTTTCTTTGACGATGTTCTTGCCATTCTAGGGAAAAAAATAGTTTGCCCTTCTGTAAAAGGCCAGAGCAGGATGCTCCACAGTATCCCTTGGTAGTGTATTCCAGTGTTTCCATAACCTCCACAGTCAGGTTTTTTTCCTAACATCTAAACTGAATCCATTCTGCCACAGTTTTTCTGTCTTGGTGTTTTGGGCCTCTAGTATGGGAGTGGGGAGAAGGCAATGGCACCCCACTCCAGTACTCTTGCCTGGAAAATCCCATGGACGGAGGAGCCTGGTGGGCTGCGGTCCATGGGATCACTAAGAGTTGGACATGACTGAGCGACTTCACTTTCACTTTTCACTTTCATGCATTGGAGAAGGAAATGGCAACCCACTCCAGTGTTCTTGCCTGGAGAATCCCAGGGATGACGGAGCCTGGTGGGCTGCTGTCTGTGGGGTCACACAGAGTTGGACACGACTGAAGTGACTTAGCAGCAGCAGCAGTGCAGGAGTGGAGTTAAGAGGCCTAGGTTATGCTGCCAGCTTACCCACTAAGGCTCTGCGAGGTCTCTGGCGTTACTCAGCTCTTCCTTGTGTCTCAGTTCCCCTTTCTGTGGATAGAAGGCCTACCAGTCCATCCTCCCTGAAGTCTGCAGTGTTGAGTTATTATGATTAAACACCTTTTTAATTTTATGGTTTAATGGTGCTTTATGAATATAACCTCTCAACTAGATTCAGAGTCTGCTGGTTGTCCTATTTCGTACTTATCTGCTCCCTTCTCCCTACCCCAGGCTAAGAGAACTGACGCCAACAGATAAAGTTTAAGCGTGAGTTCAGATCGAAGTTCGAGTTCCCACAGTTCTTCAACCAAAAGATGACGTGTCATACAGTGAAATGCATGTCCCCTGGGGGCCTGTTCTTATGCTAATGATTAGTTTTTTTTTTTTTTTTTTACAGTAGTTATTAAAATATTCTGCTGGTAAGAGTTTAATTTCTGAGACAGGACTTAGATTTGTTGTGACTAAACGTGGTGCTCCCTTGCTATCCCTTTGCATTTCACAAACTATTGTTCCCCGCCATGGGCAGGGTATAAAGGGAATCCAGTGAACTTAATCCCTTTGTCTTTGTGGCTGGCTGTCTGGACAAAATGCACTCATGGTTGAGATTTGGCTCTCTAGGGGGCGGCGGTCCTGCCAGGAAAGCCCCTTTAAAACAAGTGATACCTAGGGAATAAGTGGCAGCTCCAGGGAAGAGAATATACTAGCCAGACACCCTTTGAAGTGAGTCTCTCTGTTCCTCCCCCTTCTTCCTTTGATGCTGAATGTCAGGATTTCCTGGTAATAATGTGTTGAATATAGGTTTCTCAGCCCCACTGCCATGTTATGGGAGCTCTTACTCCTCAACCTAGAGCCACAAGGCCCGTGATGATCCTCTGCTTTCATTTTTGACTCAGAGCTTTCCGAAACTACCCTATGAAAGTAGTTTTCGTGCTGATGCTTTTCTTGGACCTTTGGAACTAGCGTCCAGGCACGTTGCTCTGCACTGGTCATCATGTTAGCTTCGAAGGAAGTCGAACCTGAAAGGGTTGGCTACTTGCAGTAAAAGCTGTGATGTTTACTGGGTTCGTTTGCTTATGGTTAGTGCTCCTCAGTGGCACGAATACCTTTTATCTTTATCTAAATAAAGAAATGTGAGTCCATGCCCTGCCTTATGGTTCAGAACACCAGTTTGCTTCTACCAGAGAGCCAAAAGGAGAAGAAGTGGGGACAATTAGGGAGTAGTCCTCTGTGTTTTTAATCCCAAGGCTTATTATACTGCCTTTCTAGATGCTAAGTTGGGGGAAGAGAGGAGGAAGGCTAGGACAAGTCAGGCAATGGGAATTTATAGGAACATTTAATTTTAAAATCAGGTACTATGCAGCTCCAGCTCTTCTGTTTTGTTTTGCTGTTTAATTGTATTAGAATGGTAGTTACGCTGTGCTGTTCGTTCCTTACTGACAGTGGGGTGTTTTCCTTGTAGTATTCACTGGCCTACGCGTGCTTGAAGTTAGTGAATTACTCCTTCTTCTTCTGGTTGCCCTTTTATCTGAGTAACAACTTTGGATGGAAGGAGGCCGAAGCTGACCAGCTGTCCATCTGGTACGACGTCGGAGGAATTATAGGTACGGCTAATGAAGCGTCTTTTCCTCTAGCAAGAGGGTGTCACTAGTCAGATTTTATTGGGTTATGAAATCTGGCATCATTTAAAGTTTTATCACTTATTCCACAGCCCTTTTTCCTAAACTGTCCTACTGGTAAATAGCCAAACTCCTTAAAAAAAAAAAGTCCACAGAAAAGAGGACCCAGCCTGCGGCAGCCCTGTGATGTATAGAGCTCTTTTTTCTCAGTCCTTTGTTGCGGGATCAGTTCTTTTGTCCTGGGATGTACTGGGATGTTGCTCTCTCTGGTCTCTTTAAGGGTGAGCCTTTTGTACACTCCCAGGGATCGCTTAGCTCTAAAGCTAATTGTATGTCAGAGATCCGAGTTATGTTCATTTTACCTATCGCCCACAGCCGAAGAAGGGAAACATATTAGCTTAGTGTACTGACTGTCAGATCATAAAGGTAGGAAGGTTATTTTGTTTTACGATTGCTTCCTTGTACACAGCAGACTTTAAATAGTGACTTTCTGCTGTAGTTGGAAGCATCCACAAGGAAGTGGGAAACTTTAAAATCAGACAGATGGACAGCGTGCATGTTAGTGGGTACCACCTACATGGCTGTGGCAGAACCTTGGTAGCCTTTCTGCAATGTTTACATTTAGACATGTGGACAGACTAAACTGCCCCGAGCATATGAAAGCACAGTGTACCCTTAGGTGGTGTGCTGTTATTGTGTTTGAACTTGTGTGTCCCATTCTTTTAAAGTTGATTTTATTTATTTATTATTTTTGGCCGTGCTGGGTCTTTGTTGCTGCCTGGGTTTTTTTCCTTCCCTCTGGTTGCAGAGAACAGGGGCTACTCTCTAGTTGAGGAATGCAGACTTCTCCTTGCTGTGGCTTCTCTTATTGCAGAGCACAGGCCCTGGGGCAGTGGGCTTCAGGAGTTGCAGCTTCCGGGCTATAAGGCGCAGACTCAGTAGTTGCGGCACAGGGACTTGGTTGTTCCATGGCGTGTGGGGTCCTCTCAGGTCAGGGATCGAACCTGTGTCTCCTGAATTGGCAGGCGGATTCTTCACCACTGAGTCATGAGGGAAGCCCCACAGCAGATTTTAATAGTGACTTTTTGCTATAGCTAGAAATGCAGGGAAGTTGTTGTTTAGTCAGTCAGTTGTGTCTGACTCTTTGTGACCCCATGGACTGTAACCCGCCAGGCTCCTCTGTCTTTAGGATTCTCCAGGCAAGAGTACTGGAGTGGATTGCCATTTCCTTCTCCAGGAGTTCTTTCTGGACCAGGGATTGCACCCACATGTCCTGCATTGGCAGGCAGGTTCTGTACCACTGAGCCACCAGGGAAGCCCAAACAGGGAAGTAGGAATCTTCAAAACCAGACGGATATACAGAATGCATGGTAGTGGGTACCACCTACATGACTGTGGCAGAACCTTGGTAGCCTGTCTTTACATTTAGATCTGTGGACAGACTAAAGTGCCCTGAGCACATGAAAACACAGTATATCCTTAGGTGATATGCTGTTATTGTATCTGAACTTGTGTGTCCTCATTCTTAGACTCAGAGCCAAAGGTGAGGATGCTGCCTTTAGACTTGCACATACTTCTGTGTCCTGAATAGACTTCTGATGAGGGTGTACCAGATGTCCCAATGCCCCGAGATTCCAAACAGGACTGTATATGAATGTGACTGTTGCTTCAAGGATCCACATCACCTCTTCTTCTTTTCTAAACTGCTTATTTATTTATTTATTTGGCTGCGCTGGATCTTAGTTGCAGCACTCGAGATCTTCCCTCTTCATTGTGGTATTATGGCTCTTTAGCTGCCACGTGTAAACTCTTCAGTTGCAGCATGTGGGATCTGGTTCTCTGACCAGGGATTGAATTTGGGCCACCTGCATTGGGATTGCAGAGTCTTAGCCACTGGACCTCCAGGGAAGTCCTCCACAAATTTATTTTAAACATCTTGACCTATTAGTTTTTGCCAAACCATAATTGCTGCATTTAATTTTAGTGAATATTTATGTTCACTACTACTTATAACCTGTGACGCAGAGTCTCATTAATTATCTTTCAAATAAAAAGCGGGGGGGGGGGCGAGGGTGGGGGGAAAGCAAGAAAAGGCTCCATAGCTGATCGGGGAAGGGAAAACAGCAAGGAACAGTGAGGGTGGGTCTGATGATTTTTCCTGATTTTGGTGTCTGACTGGTGGTGTCTGTCCCCGTCTGCCATCGTGTGAGTTGACAGATTATCTTTCTAAAAGGAAATTAGGGAGGAGATTTTTTAGGAGAGTCAGCTCTCTTGTTGGATAGACCAGGGTTAGGATCCTGCCAGCGGGTGGAGGGTACGTGGTAAGCAAGAGTCAGGTAATTAAGCTAATTTCGAGATGTTGATTGGGTTGCACTTCTTTGTGCTGAAAGGTGGAACCCTGCAAGGCTTCATCTCCGACATGTTACAGAAGAGAGCGCCGGTGTTAGCTCTCAGTCTGCTTCTGGCCATCGGGTCCCTGGTTGGATACAGTCGTGAGTATTTCCTTGAAGTTAAACTGTTTGCCTCATCTCTTAGAACTAAGGCATTTACTTGCCTCGAGTCAGTGATC
This sequence comes from Bos grunniens, assembly GCF_055505025.1. Taxonomy (NCBI): domain Eukaryota; kingdom Metazoa; phylum Chordata; class Mammalia; order Artiodactyla; family Bovidae; genus Bos; species Bos grunniens. Next base: position 16,463,085 of record NC_141168.1, read on the forward strand.
AGCCCTGGGGAGGTGGTTGAGACCAGCCACAAAGATCCCAGGGCATAAATGGGATCTTTGTATTGTCCTGTGAACAGTGGTAAAAGTATCATTACGTAGTTTTATTTGCATTGGGGAGGAAACTGGCATCTCTTTTGCTTTGTTGGTTTGTTTAAAAGCTTGCTTGGGAGTGTATATGCTTTGTCCAAGGGTAGGCTCCAGCGGTGCAGCATTCGAGCCAATAAAACAATAAAAGGGACAAGATTTCAAAAGAGGAAAGATGGTAATTAGCAGGTTTGGTATCTGTCCCTTAAGATGCTGCTGAGATAGGAGTTTTCCTGTAGCTTTTAGAAGTCACAGTAGCTTGAGCACCAGCCAGAGGCAGACATTACAAATAAGAGTCGGGAGAGGTGGTGATGGAGCTGTATCTGCTTGCTATCTCCGGGAGATCTGTGAGGTCATGGGAATCCAGGCCTGTGTGTACTGTTCGGTGGAGACACGTGTACTGCGCTCCTCATGTCATCACCCGTGCCTGTGTCTTTCCTTGCAGGTTCTCCAAATGACAAGTCCATCAATGCGCTTCTGATGGCTGTCACAGGTACGGCACAGGCTCCATTTCACTGTCTTGTTCCTCTGTAAATAAAAAGGGAAAAAGGAAACTGATTGCTCCTTCAAGCTGAGTTATTCTAAAGCCTTAATTATAGAAAACTCAGGTGGTAAAAGGAAAGATGCCTCCCCGGATCCTGCTGCTCTGCTCTCACGTGACCGCCTCAGTCCTGGTGTGGCAGAAGCAGTCCCTTAGAGATTTCCTCCCATTTTTGATTGCGGCCCACACCCTCTCATATCACTCCCGGAAGTGGTGTAGGAAGAATGCCATGTTGGAAACCAGTTCACCAACTTTCAAAAAGTCCAGTATAGCTGGTTTTTCCTCCTATGTTGGAATTGGTCAGTATTTCTTCCCTTGAACCCCAGATGAATCAGTTGAATGCCACTAGGGACCCTGTTATAGAAAAACTCCTGTTCTTAAATTTGAGTTCATGGGATAGTTGAAGCTGCTGCTGCTCTGTGAGACTCTTGGCCCTGACCATGCTCAGTCCTGTGGCAGCCTCACTGAGAACAGTGGCAGATGGAACCCCTTGCACCGTTTAAATCGCTTTTTCTCCTCTCTCTCTCTTTCTCACTGTTTGGTTGAATTTGGGTAGTTAGATACTCTGACTCATCTCTGCCATAATAGAATTTGATAAACTAGTGCAGACAGTTGTCAGGGAATGCACACTTCACCGGATTAGAAAGGTCTGTTTTCTAAAGGAAAGTGGATGCTAATTAAGGTGTTACATCCGGGGGAGTTTCCATTTTTACAGGTAACTTTGCCCCCTTCTTTCTGTTTCTCTCCAACATACCAGTTAGAGTACTGGGATTAGAGTTTACGTAATTCTCAGTAGGTTCCTAGCGCGTTGTTACGAGTAGTGTCTTAATAAGAACCTGTTCTGTTTCTGACTTTAGGGTTCTTTATTGGTGGACCTTCTAATATGATTAGCTCTGCTATTTCTGCGGACCTGGGTCGTCAGGAGCTGATCCAGGGGAGCAGTGAGGCTCTGGCGACCGTCACTGGGATCGTTGATGGAACCGGGAGCATTGGAGCTGCGGTGGGCCAGGTGAGAGGGCGGGGTGGGCTGGACAGGGAGTGTTTAGCGGTGGAAGGGCCTGCCTCCGCCTGCAGGGCCACGGTAGGTGGCGCTCTTGTGCTGTAGTGCACTGTACTAAAAGCCTTGGGTTCTTAGTGACCTAACATGGAAGGCCCCTCGACATTTATCAGTTCGTCCTCTCCACTTTTACCTTCAGATTCTTCCTGTCTAGAAAGAAGTGAACACTTGGTCAGACAGATCCTTCAGTCCCTGCTGCCCACCGCGTCCTCTTCCAGCCTGAACTTGGCACTTCAGGGAGGCCAGGAGACACATGCTTCTCATTACCGCGCACTTGACACGCAGGCCCCAGCTCTCCCACCCTCCAAACGCAGACGTACACACATTCTTGCCACTGACCCCCACCAGAAATTGCCATGGACGCTGCAGCTGCCCTGAAATGCTGCCTCTGCTTCCTACAACTGTGTTTCAAAAGACAGTTCATAAATGTCTTACATCAGAATCAATCTGGGAACTCATTAAAGTACAGAACACTTAGCTTACTGTGGACTCGCTGAGTGAGGGCCTGGGGATCTGTATTTCAGCAAGCCATCCTGGCGAGTCCTGTGCACTCTATAAAGTTTGGATCTTCCAGGTTAAGAGTGGCCTACTGTAGGTAGTCAGAACTGTTGTCTCTCTTTCTTTGGCTGTGCTGCACAGCGTGCGGGATCTTAGTTCCCTAACTGGGTGTCGAACCTGCACCCCCTACGTTGGAAGCGTGGTGTCTAAACCACTGGACCATCAGGGAAGTCCTTGTCAGAACCATTCAAATTGATCTTTCTTGCTTTCATTCAGCTTCAGAAAGGCATTGTTTCTCTGGGACAGTCATGAGTATTTGTCACTCCTGGGGTATACCACTCTCAGTCATTAAGTGCTAATTTTGTAAAATGTAGATTTGAGAATCAACTGCATGGATAAAATATGTGAAACTATGGCAGTGATGTGATGTTTAATGGGGAAAGAAAATATGTGCAAAACCTCAGAGGATGCCCAGTGGTCACAGAAACAGAAGCCAGAATTTGAGGGGTGGGGGTGTTACTCAGATCATAAATGAAGAGAGGTCAGGAGACAGAGAATGGAAGGAAAAAGGCTTGTAGTTTTGACACTGAGGTCATTAGATGGCCTTGAAGATTGATGCTTTGCTTGCTTAATGGGGGTGGATCACTGGTATCTGATTGTGAGTAGTTAATACAAGAACAGACGTTGCTGGAGATTGTTGTTGTTCAGTTAGCCGTGTCCGGCTTTTTGTGACCTCCATGGATTGTAGCCCACCAGGCTCCTCTGACAATAGAATTTCCCAGGCAAAAATACTGTAGCGGGTTGCCATTTCCTTCTCCAGGGGATCTTCCCAACCCAGGGATTGAACCCGCATCTCTTGCACTGGCAGGTGGATTCTTTACCACTGAGCCACCTGGGAAACCCATTGCAGGAGGTCCACCGACTGCACGCATACCTCTCTCTGGTCACGTAGCGCGTGTTTATTTGTTACTGTCTCTCCCGCTGTGAGATGCGCGTCATGAGGGCAGCGTTTGTGTTGTGTTTTGCTGTCGCCCCAGTCCTAGGGAGGGTGCCTGGCACACTTGAGACGTTCAGGTACTTGTTGAATGGTTGTAGAAAGAGCGATTTATAGGATCAGGGTGTTAGCTTATTTGATTATGAAACTAAAGGGGAAAAAGAACACTTAGCAAAGGTAAGAGAACTGTGTTTTCTTGCCATGCTCTGGAGTAGGAACAGGCCAAAATGCTATTGGCCACCTGTTCAGATGTCTTCATATAAAGGGTATTGGGCAGTCTTTTTTGAAATGACTGTATTTTAGGTTTTCCTTCTTAGCTAATGTTTTCTTCATTAATCAGATGGATGGATTGTAATTAGCATTTCAAGGAGTTTCTTTCTAGTTAGAATGCCCGCTAGTCTTAAGATCCCTAACTAGGAACTTGGGGTCAGCATTAGACTGACTTTCACGGTTTTAGAAGCAGAATCAGGAGTAAATCATTGTTCGCTTTACTCATTCCTTTGGTGTGTTGAGTTTTGAATGATTTCTTACTGTTTGAGGTATAAAACCCCAAACTTCATGACTTAATATTAAAAACTTAGGACTCCGCCTGGTGGTTAAGACTCCTCACTTCCACTGCAGGGGGCGCAGGTTCAGTACCTGGTCAGAGAACTAAGATCCCACATGCCGCACAGTGTGGCCAAAATGAAAACAAAAATTCTATAAACTTGGTCCCTAGCACTTGCTAAATTCACATTGAATAGCTTTGTTCTCCCAGCCTTTCGCTGACTTCCCAAGAAAAACACTGCTTTCTCCCGCTGGTGTCCACAGCAGTTGGTACGCGCCTGTGGTAGAGCAGTTGCCGCGGTGTTTCACACTGACTGGCTGACTGATCCCCCGTATCAGACTCTGCCTTCCCTGAGGATAGAACTGCGCTGTGTCCTTCTTCTTTGCGTTCCCAATGCATGATATGATTTTGACACACAATGGGGGTTCAGTAGGTTAAATTGCAGTGTTTTCCCAAGAGAGTTGAGAACAAACGTCCACATAAACATTTTTACACAAATGTGTTTCACAGCAAATGATTATTTATAATAGCTAAGAAGTAGAAACATCCTTACATCCATCAACCGATGAATGGATAAGTAAAATATGATATATTCATATCAGATCAGATCAGTCGCTCAGTCGTGTCCGACTCTTTGTGACCCCATGAATCTCAGCACGCCAGGCCTCCCTGTCCATCACCAACTCCCGGAGTTCACCCAAACTCATGTGCATCAAGTCGGTGATGCCATCCAGCCATCTAATGGAGTATTATTTGGCAGTTCAAGAGGAATGAAGGTTTGATAGATGCTACAGTATGGATGAACTTCAACTCTATTATGCTAAGTAAAAGGAGCTAGTCACCAAAGACCACCTATTTATGTGATTTCATTCATAGGAGATACCCGGAATAGGCAAATCTATAGAGAAAGAAATTAGATTAGTGGTTGCTTTGAGTTGGGTGGGTCTGGAGAGTGATTCCTAATGGGTTTCTCTTGGGGTGACGAAGATGGTCTAAAATTAGATTATGGTGGTAGTTGCACAACTCTGTATGTGTACTAAAATCCATTGAGTGATACGAGCTTAGTATTATGTAAATTATATGTCAGTAAAGCTATTTAAAAGATAAAGTAGCATTCAGAGAGTTTGGAGGGCCACTGTGCTTCCTCTCATGGGTGATTACAGCTCTGCTTTTTTGTTTTCCATGAGGCTGTCCAGGCTAAATCACTCAGTTGTTCTCCTTTAATTTCTCCCACTTAAAAATTTTACTAATAATGTGATCAAAGAACATGGGTTAAATGATCGTGTCAGTGGTCAGCTGAGTTTTGAGAAGGGTACCAAGACCATTGGGGAAAGAGTGGTTTCTTCACCAAAAGGTGCTGGGAAAGCTGGATGTACACATTGCAAAGTAATGAATGTGGACCCTTACCTTACATTACGTACAAGAATTAACTCAAAATGGATCGTATACCTAACTTTAAGAGTTAAAACTAATAAAACCCTTAGAAGAAAACATAGGGACAACTCCTTATGACAGATGTGTACCAATGGTCAATGAACCCCTGCAAAGAGTCTCAGCATCCTTATTCTCTTAGGGAAATGCAAAGGAAAAACATGAACTACCACTTCACACCTAATCAGGATGTCTGTAATTAAAGCCAAGTAGAACAAAGTAGCGGAGAAGGCAATGGCACCCCACTCCAATACTTTTGCCTGGAAAATCCTGTGGACGGAGGAGCCTGGTGGGCTGCAGTCCATGGGGTTGCTAGAACGGGACATGACTGAGCGACTTCACTTTCACTTTTCACTTTCATGCATTGGAGAAGGAAATGGCAACCCACTCCAGTGTTCTTGCCTGGAGAATCCCAGGGACGGGGAAGCCTGGTGGGCTGCCGTCTCTGGGGTTGCACAGAGTCAGACACAACTGAAGCGACTTAGCAGCAGCAGCAGCAGCAGAACAAAGTAGTAAGTACTGGTGAGGAGGTGGAGAAATTCCATACAGTGCTGGTAGGAATGTAAAAGCACACAGCTGTTGTAGAAAATGCTATGATGGTTCCTCAAAAAGGCAAACGTTACCATATGACCCAGCAGTTCCGCTCCAGGTATGCTGTACTCCAAAGACTTGAAGACAGTTTCGGTTATTTGTTTGCCATTGTTCATTGCAACATTATTCATAATAGCCACAAGGTGGAAACAACTAAAATGTCCACGGATAGATGAATAGATAAGCATGTGGTATATCTATGCAGTGGAATATTATTCGGCCTTAAAAAGGAGTGGATGTATGTTACAACATGAATGAACCGTAGCAACACTGTGTCGAGTGAAATCAGCTGCACACAAAAGGACAGATATTGGGTGATTCTGCTTAACACAAAATATCTAGAATGGGCAAATTCATAGGAATAGAAAGCAGATTAGAGTTTGTCAGGGGCTGAGGAGACGGGTCATGGAGAGTTCTTGCAGAGAGTTCATAGGTGCAGAGTTTCCGTTTGGGCTGATGAAAAAGTTTGAAAATAGGTAATGGTGATGGTTGTGCAAAGTCATGAATGTATTTGGTGCTGCTGAGTTGTATGTACAACGAAAGATTGCTAAAATGGCAAGTTGTATGTTATATGTATTTTACCATAATTAAAAAAAAAATGGGTTAAAAGCTACTGGATACTTTTTAGTAATTGAAAATAAAAGAATATGCTGTAGAGTGTCAAAGTCATGCAGTAATCCTGTGAGCAAATAGTGTAGTTGAAAAATGAGTGGTATACTTAAAAGATGAACTATTTTTAAAAGCATCAGTTATAGTACCTGTCACTGGAAGAAGTGATGATTAAACAGAAGTGGCTTGAGGCTGTTCATCATTCTCTCTTAATAGCAAAGTGAAAAAAATATAGACCTCTTGGACTTAGGCCTTCCATTCTATTTTTTATTTGGATTTTGCCAGCTTACCAAACGAAGGCTGTCAGTAAAGCTTTCCTAGGAGCACGTATATGCAGGAGCTCTGCAAACCGCAAAACGGTATACACACCCTGACTCCCTTCTCATTTTCTAGAAGAGCCACGTTTCATCTACTTTTTAGCCACTTCATTTTTTTAATTTATAAAGGATTATATTGTGATTTCTTTTTTTCCCTTTTAGTATTTGGTGTCTTTGATCCAGGACAACCTGGGATGGATGTGGGTTTTCTACTTTTTCATTCTTATGGTATGTATGTGCCCCCTCTTTTTTTTTTTTATAAACTAGTAGTTTTTTCCTTAAGATTTGCGTATTTGTTACTTATCTCTGGCTGTGCTGGGCCTTCTCTGCTGCGTGGGCTCTCTAGTTGAGGTGGGCAGGAGCTCCTTGTTGCGGTGTGTGGGCATCTCGTTGCAGTGGCTTCTTTTGTTGCAGAGCACACGCTCAGTAGGTCTGGTGCCCAGCCTTTTTGCTCCGCATCATGTGGAATCCCACATCAGGGATCAAACCTGTGTCCCCTGTACTGGCAGGTGAATTCTTAACCACTAGTCCAACAGGGAAGCTTTTCGCTAGTAGTTTTCAAGTTAAATGAGTTCAAAACATTTACTTAAATCACTTTTTTGTTTGTTTGTTGTTTTAACACTCAAAGTAGTCTTTTTTTGTTGTTGAATAATTGGCTTAAAATAAATGGCATGTATTTGAGATATAAAATTCAGGAAGATTTAACATATGTCCATACACATCTGTGAAAACATTATCCGGATCAGGGCAGGAGGTGTCCGTCACTCCCAAAAGTTTCCTCACAGCCCCTCTGTCATGCCTGTGCTCCACCTCTCTCCTCCATCCCACCTCTCTCCACCAGGCAACTGCTGGTCCACTTTTCTATTGCTGTAGACTACTTTGCATTTTCTTGAGTTTCATATACATGGAATTACACACTCCATATTTTTGTCAGCTTCTTCCAGTCAGCATAATTATTTTGCAATTCATCCATGTTGTCGCAGGTGTCAGTAGTTCATTTCTTCTTACAGTTAGGTTAAATCACTTCTTAAACCAGCAACATTGCTGACTGCTTTTAAAGATTCTTTTGTGAAAAGTAGCATCTTACTATTCTAAAAGACACATTCATTTTTCAAGGAAGGAAAGGGCTGTTAGGTTTGCCCTTGACCTGAGTCTAATGAGTATTGTCATTCATGATTCCAGAAAAAATGGTGAGACACTTACATCCCCAACTGTTAATCAGGGTACTCTTCCAGGGTACTCTCTGTCACTAAGTATAATTTGGGAATTCTGAAGGAAATGTGTATGCCAAATCACGTAGGGTTAAAAAAGAAGCATTGCTATAGTTAACACTGTGGCGTTCGAGTTCTAAAATGAACCTTGAGTCTCTTGAGAAAATATCTGTTGCACCTTAGATATTCTTGGCTGGAACTCTGTATTTTCTGGGAAGCAGCCAAAACAAAATAAGGCCTTGTGCTTTTAAAACATTGCTGTCTGTTGAAAAAGCACGTGATGTGTTCTCACCACGTTATTGAGACACAGTGCTCGAGACTGGTCCACTTGAGAGTCTGGTGACAGCTTCGTGCACCAGAGGGTGTATTTAGTATCCTTTCCCTCAGTTGAGAGCATCCTAATTGGAGGCAGCCTCCATTGCCCAAGTCCAGACATTGTCCTCCAGCCTGTCCAAGGGGCCCTGGAGACAGCTCAGCACCTGCAGTCCCCTGGAGCGAGCGGCCTTAAGGCTTACGTTCTTTGCCATCACAAAGGATGCTTCCGTCAGCTTCATTGTTTCTGGCTCCTAAAGGCTGGGCCCTGTAACTCTGTGTTCCTCTTCTGATATCCGCCCTAAGCAGAGGGAGATACTTCCTGATGTACCTGCTGGTCTAATCGTACCAGAAATTGTCATGGAAAATGGAATCTGTTCGAAGAAATGCTGTTTGAAATCTGAGCTCCAGTATCAATTCTCTGCTCTACTTATAGCAAATTATTTCATTTGGTTCTTTTTTTGAAGAGACTGTAATGTTACATTAAGTATTTTATTATAGTAACTGTAATTTTCAAAATCATTTTCTGTTTCAATAAAGATTAAGAATTATCTTTGTAGGAAGTCAAAAAGAATGTAGTCCAAATTCATTATTATGTTCAAACGATGAAGCACTAACAGAATTAAATTATCACTGTACATTTAATGCCCTTTTTCTCTTCACAGACAAGTTGCACAGTTCTGTTTATTTCACCATTAATAGTGAGGGAAACATGCTCTCTTATGCAAAGACGACAAACTCGAGTGTTGAATGAGTGACTGGTGCCCACAAAAGAACATCAGGACTCTTATTCTCTTAATTCACCCTATTTTGGGTTTGTCTTAAGAACTCCAATATAACCTCAGATTGTCAGGCCTCTTTCAGCAGTGTGAGCCCCCGGAGATGCTGACCAGAGTGAAGGCTGGGTTGTTTTTTCTACACTACAGGGATTAATGATTTTTATTTATCGATGTTGTTCCATGAATGTACTGAATGGCCTGTGAATCTGCCAGCAATTCTGTTGGCCTGCGGAGGTTTATCCCTTTAACTGTAAATGCTCTATTGAACTTGGACCCTTGTCCTCCATCCTGGAAAGCTGAGTGACCACGCGACAGTCGTGCCCGGTTTGTAGCGACGACACGCTCCACGAATAGAAAGGATCGCTGCATTTTGCTTCAGTCATGAGTTTACAGAGAGCAGCTCATCTCTGAAGCATCACATCCTGGTACAGCGCTCCAGCGGGGCCCAGTGTAAGCCTGTCTTGGACAGAGAATCCCTTAGTTAAACTCTAAGTGGGAAAAGTCACACTACGTGCTGAGTGGCTCAGTTACTTTGTGTCTGCTCTGAAGTCGATCAGCTCCGGAAGCAGAAATATCTTCCAGTGATTGTCAGCTGTTCTCCTCCATCTTCGTTCAGAATTACCTTCAACTCCTGGAAGTCTTTTGGCTTCCTGTCAAGGACCATGAGGTACCTCAGTTGTGAACATTCCAGGATGTAATTTATAACTGAAGTACTCAACCCCAGGCTTGTTCTCTGGGAACTTTTTAGGATCCACTAGGAAGCCAGTCGGCTTAGCCCTATTTTCAGAGGCTCGGTCTCTGTCATAACCGGGTTCCTTGTGTTACCTCAGCAGAAGACTAGAATTAGAGAAAAAGGAAAGACCATTTGGCCTCCTATGCATTAAGTACGTGACATTGAATCACAGTGGATTACTAGGGCCTGAGATGTATCTAGGTATCTATTCTTTAGATGTTTGTAGAATATACATCTTCAAGGCTGTGAATTCTATACTAATTATCAATATTTTAAGGTCATCCTGTATATATATTTTAAATTATGAAAGTGAGCAGGTGAAACGTGCAATTTTGAGGGCTGCCTAATTTACATGGAGTTAGGGGAAAATTTTCAACCTCTTGCTTTGTACTCTCAAATGTGTGTTTATGAACTTGTTAATGTTATTTAATCAAGCAGACTTCCAATCAGTTAACTGCTCATTACTGACAGAAAGGGAAACTTTTGAAACACAGAAAGGGAAAATAAACTGACTTTTATAATAAATATCTGTCTGTCTGGTTATTTTCTTTATACTCCGACCTCCGCGTTGTGACTCACGCCTGGAGAGTCCCTGCTCCTGAGTGTCCCCGGCTGACCAGCCACTGACCCCGCCGGGCTGCCGGATTGCACAGGCCTGTGTCTGCTGCCTTCGAGAAAGCCTCCCCTCCTCCTTTGTGCAGGACTGTGCCGAGTTTGGATGAGTGGCCTAGTTGTAGTTTAAGAATCGTCTGTGGATGAGGCCCATTTTGGTTATTTAGCCTCTTGGTGACCTTTGGCTGAGAGAATTTCCTTTCCCCTGCCATGTAATCAGTGTGGTCACACCTTCGTATCCTGACACCAACCATTGTTTTCTTGCCCCAGTTTAAACTTAGCTGGACGAGTATTCCTCTGACCTTTCTGTAGCCCCCAAGCTGTACCTGCAATGAAATTATAAATAAAATAACGCCTTGGCATTGAATGAATTATATCTTGCACTACGGGTGGATTGCCTGTTGTTCTGGTACTGGCAGTCTACGTGCAGATTAGCTTTAAAGAACCCATAAGAATCGACCTCACGTTCTTATGGTTTTCCCTTGAAGAAAAGGCTGTCATGAAGGCTAGTTTGGAAAAGCATTCTCTGAGGCCTTGATCTCTGATAGAGTGCTCTGGCCTGCCTTTTCTGGTCACGTGGTGTTTTCTTTTCTCCTGTGCGTACTAAGTCGCTTCAGTTGTGTCCAACTTTTTTGTGACCCCATGGACTGTAGCCCACCAGGCTCCTCTATCCATGAGATTCTCCAAGCAAGAATACCAGAGTGGGTTGCCATTCCTCCTCCAGGAGATCTTCCTGACCCAAGGATCGAACACACGTCTCTTACATCACCTGCATTGGCAGGCAGGTTTTTTTGCCACTAGGGCCACCTGGGAAGCCCTTTCTCCTTCCTCGTCGTTTCAAAGGGAGAAGGCCCCTCTCCACTCCGGCTTATTCTAATCTTTGCCGCTTCCTGGAGAATGGTCCCCATAGTCAACACTCACACACAAGTGTCCTGAGGGCCCGCCCCTTTGTGTGTGGTGATGTTCAGCGAGACAGAGGGTAGAAGTTGTTCTTGTCCACTCCTTCCTTCTCCTTTTCAACCTTCGATGTCCTCCCATCTCCCACATAGGTAGCTGACACAGCCCTTTCTTATCCTGACTAGTTCTTCTGACTTATGTCCTATTTTCCTTTTCAAGACCAAGTCCTTTGAGTTAACAGATGGTATCTGCTGCCTTCCTGGCTGTTGTACTTCCTCCTCAGCTAAGGAACTAACTGTATTTCCATTCATCCAAGACAGTCCTGGTTTATGTCTCATGCTCTGACATAATTATCATGTCATAATTACAGCACCTCTCTCTGCTCTCCCAAGTATTCTAATTTGGATATCTTACCCTTAACCTCTGACCTTTTTTTCTGTATCACTACAGAAACAGTGCAATGGAATGTCATAGAACTTAGCGATCTTTTTTTTCTCATTCCTTTCTTAATCCTCCTCTTAAACTTGATGCTGGTAACCCCTTCATCTTCTCCAGGACTTTTTTTCCTTTGGCTTTTATGGCATTTCAGTGTATTGAATCTCCTTACCTCCTGTTTTTTTTTTACTGGGTTCTCTTCTCTGCTCATCCTCTGCTAGTTTCTATAAGAGGGGTCACCAGCTTTCCCAGAGAGCTGTTCTTAGAACCTAACAATAGCTCTGTTAAGTCCTAAAGAGAGGTACTGCACCTGTTTACATAATACTATCTGGTGTTTAGTTAAGAGCAAGTCTCAAGGGAAGTGAGCTCAACTTATGTAGCCTCAGGCCCCATCCTGTCCCCACCCAGACCACACTGCCAATTGCCTTCATGAATGGTTTTCAAATTTTCCTAAGTCAGAAGCCATTTTGAGAATCCAAAACCCATGTACCCTCTCCCCAGATCAAAATGCACTTATAAACAAACATTCAAGATTTGTTACAAGGGGGCTTCCCTGGTGGCTCCTGCCAGTGCAGGAGACTCAAGTTCGATCCCTCATCCAGGAAGATCCCACGTGCTGTGGAGTGACTAAGCCCATGCACCACAACTCTTGAGCCTGTGCTCTAGAGCTGCGACTACAGAGCCCTGTGAGCCCTGGAGCCTGTGCTTTACAACTGGAGAAAAGCCCTTGCAGTGACAAAGACCCAGCACAGCCAAAAATGATAAAATTATTAAAGAGGAGAAAATAAGATTTATTAACAGGGTGTTCGTGGACCAAAACTTGAAGCCAATCCTTGGGCCACAAAGTTAGAAACCTTGGTTGAGAGAATCGGGTGTACCTGTTTGCCTAGGTTTCCCACAGCCTAGCTTCTGTCTATTTCTTTACTGACTCTCCCACTGTCCCTCTACACGAACTTGCTACAGAATCAGACTGGTCGTCTTAACTGTTGTTTAGTTGCTAAGTTGTGTCTGGCTCTTTTGCGACCCCACGGACTGGAGCCTGCCAGGCTCCTCTGTCCATTGGATTTCCCAGGCAAGAATACTGGAGTGGGTTGCCATTTCCTTCTCCAGGGGATCTTCCCAACCCAGGGATGGAAACCATTCTTTACTGCTCAGCTAACCAGGGAAGCCTAGTCATCTATTACTTGGCTACAAATGGCAGTATTTATGTCTTTTTTTTTTTTTTTGTAAGGATGTACCAGTTTTTTGGTTTTGTTTTTAGATGAAAAAAAGCTTAACTGTGATAGACTACATGTAACATAAAATGTATGCTCTTAACCATTTTAAGTGTACAGGTCAGTAGTTAAGTACTGATACTCTCACACTGTAGTGCTTACCGTCTTGTGTTGACTCACACTTTCTGTCCGTTTTACCTCTTTTTAACTCTCTGCTTTCTGAGTCTTACTTTTCCTTCAAGTCTTGGCCAAGCATCATGTGGTCCAAGAACAGCTCCCCAGCCAGCCTTACGAGCATCCACTGTCTCACCTTTTTTTGGTAGTGAGCGTAAGATTACTTATTTGGTGCTTAGCTGCTTACCTATTTTTATATCTGACTCTCCAAGGAGATTATTGGTCGTTTTCTCCAATGCCTAGTTCCTCGCATGGTTGGTGCTGAGTAAATGTTGATCATGTTGGAAAAGGTGGAAGGAAAAAGAGTGGAAAGGGAGTCTCGTGGGTGTGTCTTCCTGACCCCGAACCTTGCCCTTCCTCTCGCTTTGACTAGGACACCGCTTCCTGCAGTGAATGGCCAGGTTACTTAAATTGAAGTATTTACAGTGTTGTACTAGTTTCAGATGTACAGCAAAATGATTCAGTTTATATATATATATATATATGTGTGTGTGTGTGTGTGTGTATCCTTTTTCAGATTTTTTTCCTTTATAGGTTGTTATAAAATATTGAGTAGACTTCCCTGTGCTATCCAGAGTATCTGTTTTATATATAGTTCTGTGTATGTGTTAATCTCCATGGAGCTTTTCCTGTTTACCCCTTCTGATGCTCTTTGCTTCCTTTGAACTTCTTGAGCCATTACAGGTAGACTATGAAGTCTGCCCGGGCTGAGTAGTTTTACTGGCTTATTTTATTCTCTGGTTGTTTCTGGTTAAGTTGTCATTTCCTCAGTTACATTGTGAACATGAAGGAATCAAGTCCATGTCCAAGGTTGTAGCAGCTATTTAATCAAGACAGCTGGTGTACCTTCCCACGTGGCCTCTGTACAGGTTCAGGCTCATCTTCCGTGTGTGTGTGTGTGTGTGTGTGCGCGCGCGCGCGCGCGGGCGCGATTAGTCACTCAGTCATGTCTGCCTCTGTGACCCTGTGGACTGTAGCCTGCCAGACTCCTTTGTCCCTGGGATTCTCTAGGCAAGAATACTGGAGTGGGTAGCTGTTCCCTTCTCCAGGGGATCTTCCCAACACAGGGATCGAAACCTGGTCTGCACTGCAGGCAGATTCTTTACTGTCTGAGCCACCAGGGAAGCCCCATCTTCCTTTTCCTTTTCTATAAATGCCCCGATCATTTCCCATGACCAAGTTTGTTTCAGCATATATCCAGAATAAATCAGATTCTGTATGAAATTTATATGTGTGAACACAGATAATACAAATTAATTAAATTGTTATATATGTGTTATAGATAATTCTAGGTGACTGTATATGTATATATATATAAAACTATGTGTTACTTTTAACTGCACACACACATATAACTATATACAAATGTATGTGTACATCAATATATATGTATATATATATAAAACTATGTGTTACTTTTAAGTGCACACACACACATAACTATATACAAATGTATGTGTACGTCAAGACTAATATTTGAAAGGGCATTCTGTGCTTAAGCCCCAGGGGTGTGATCTTCCCACCATCACCAGAACAATGCTTCATGTGTGTGCACCTCCTTTATTTGTTTATTTTAAACTTATCATCTCCCTGGCCTCATTTTCTTCCTCCCTCCTTCCCTCCTTGCCTTCCTTCCTTCACACGATTTTTACAGGTGCCCTCCTATCCATCGCTGTGTCTTACCCGCTGTGACGTAGGAGGGCCCGTGATGGATCTGGTCCTTAGGTTGGAGAGCTAAGGCTCTGAGAAGCTCATAGGTTTGCCTGGGGACACACATCTAGCATCCGACAGCAGGACTGACTCAGAACCCAGGTCTTCTGACATGAGTGTTGGTTTCTGTGATGCCACACATCCTCTTCTCATTTGACTTGAATCTTGTCCTAGGCTTCCTTCCAAGGTATATGCTGTGCAAAAGCTCACAGCGTATACCTTCCAAGGTATATGCTGTGCAAAAGCCAGCCCTACAGGTGAAAGGCCGGCCAGACGCTGCGAAGCTTTGTCTTAAAACTGCTTTCTGCCTCGCTCCTGCTGCTGGGCTGAGTGCCCCTCGGCGCTCCAGGTTTGCCTTTTTAAAAAGCATCTCTTCCCTCTTTCCTGGTCCTTCCGCCTGAGGCTCGGGACTGTCTCCTACCCAACAGACTCTGGTCTTCCCTCCTCTCGGCCCTGGAGTTGGTGGAGGTGATGCTGTCACGAGCCTACCTGCGCCAGCTCTACCCCTTCCTCTTGACCACGGTCACTACTCTTACCCTTCTTGTTCTTTATTCATGACCAAGTTGCATAGCTTGTGGGATCTTAGTTCCCCAACCAGGGATTAAACTGGGTCCTGGCGATGAAAACTCTTGAGGCCTAACCATTGGCCCACCAGGGAGTTCCCTTACTGGTCTTTCTTTTTTTAGGATTATCTATTTGTGGCTGTGCTGGGTCTTCGTTACTGTGTGGGATTTTCTCTGGGCACAGCAGCGGGGTCTACTCTTTAGCTGTAGTACATGGGCTTCTCATTGCGGTGGCTTCTCTCGTTGCAGAGCATGGGCTCTGAAGCACAGGCTCAGTAGTTGTGCTGCATGGGCTTAGTTGCTCTGCACCACGTGGGATCTTCCTGGACCAGGGATCTAGCCTGCGTCTCCTGCACTGGCAGGCCAATTCTTTACCACTGACCCACCAGGGAAGCACCCCCGCCCCCCACCCCACCCTTCTTTCTAATGAATGTTTAACTCAGTTTGAATTACGGTCTTGCATCTAAAGTGGCATGAGTCAGCTTTTTCTCATCTGCCACTGCCCTGCGATTAAAGAAATAGCTTATTTTTCCTTTTTGTCCTTTCAGAAATTAGATAACAAGTAACAAAATCATTTGCAACCATTTTAAATCCCCTTGAATCCCAAGGAAGTTGTCATAACTTCATCATCAGTGAAATACTCGTAAAAATGCCATCCCTTTGGATGAAAATGTTCTTGTGGATTGTAATAGGATAACTGGGTTTAGGTAAAGCCTTTTATCTGAGCACTTCTAAGGCCTTCAGCTTGTTTAATAGTTATCACCACACCCCGAAGAGTGACATCAGGATATGATTGTATGTGTGTATGTGCACATTTGCTTATTTACTTAGCATTTTGTTTGTTTTCCGAGGCTCACCATAGAGAGTTTCAGGAACCTAACTATTGCTGTGGATTTCATTAAAAAAATAATACCTAAGGAGTAGCATACATAACTTGCCTTTGTTGCACGGGATGAAGATGTTAATGAGGTTACAAAAGGCAGAGAGACTGCTCTGGAGCCAGAAGGGTGGGGCTGGGGGAGGAAGGAGCAGTGACTGAAGTAGGGGCTGCAGGCAGACTCCCCAAATGCCCTCAGGTGTGAGAGAGGTTTCGTCCTCGTTTGCATTACTAGGTAGGTTCTCCTAAAGATGATGATTCTGTGAACAAGGTCTTGGAGAGAAGACAATTTATTAGAACTTTGAAAATTCAAGCCTGTGCCTTGTCTGAGGGAAAGCCAAAGCTCCCGCTCTTGGTCTCTGCAGTCACTTTCAGGCTGTTGAAACAGCGTCTGGATGAAGGGGTGGGTTACTTAAGAGAAGAGCCTTTTAGAGAAAAGCCTAGCAAGATTTTTTTTTTTAGCCGTCTTAGTTCCCTGACCAGGGATCGAACCCATCCGCCTGCAGTGGAAGCGCAGAGTCTTAACCACTGGACCACCAGGAAAGCCCCAAAAAACATTAGCGGAGTGGCCCCAGAGATGACCAGTGCCGGCCCCCTTCCCACATGTGTCTGCTGCTTGGCTTTGGCACAGCACCTCACTTCATGCTGCAGGATCTAACTAATGAGGCGATTAATGAAAATCAGCATTTGTATTTTCCTCTTTCTACCCCCCAACCCCCCAAAGAAACTGTTCTTTGCTCTGGGGCTCCTTTCCTCGTTTCAGTTGCTCACACCTCTGGCCTCAGCAGGGGGAGACAAAGTTCCAAAGACCCTGCCCACCGCACTTGTCAGAGTGGCACGGGGGCTTCATTTCATTATTACTTTACATCCATTGACTTTGAAACCCTCCTGGCTAGTCATTCCCTCAGAAGTTCTCAGTCCACCCACCCGCCCCCATCCCCGCCCCACCAGCCTCTTATCACCACTGGCGACACAGCCTGCCTGTTCCATTGAAAGATCAGGACTGTCTAGAGGTTCTCTGCTTGGGCAGGTCTCTCTTCTGCACAGGAACGGAGGCCTTGACGTCACTCTAAATTCCACTCCTTTTGATTACCTGCTCTCCATCTTCCGCCACCCCCTAGTTTGTCAGTTCTCTGGGCCTCCGGTGAGATTCTCACCCTTGCTTTCCACATCAGTTCTCTGAGTGGATGCTCTACCCATGCGCCCCCCAGCCAGGCCCTCCCACATGAGGCCATTCGTTGTGGGAGTGCTCTCGTTAGAAAATGAGTTCTACTGAGCGAAAATCTTAACAGTTTCTTCCAGTGGTCCTAAATCTCCCTTCCAAAACAACAGTGAAATTAAATTCAAGCCATGAAGTTAAAAGACACTTCCTCTTTGGAAGAAAAGCTATGACCAACCTAGACATATTAAAAAGCAGAGATATTACTTTGCTGACAAGGGTCCGTCTAGTCAAAACTATGGTTTTTCCAGTAGTCATATATGGATGTGAGAGTTGGACTATAAAGAAAGCTGAACGCTGAAGAATTGATGCTTTTGAACTGTGGTGTTGGAGAAGACTCTTGAGAGAGTCCCTTGGACTGCAAGGAGATCCAACCAGTCCATCCTAAAGGAAATCAGTCCTAAATATTCACTGGAAGGACTGATGCTGAAGCTGAAACTCCAATACTTTGGCCACCTCATGTGAAGAGCTGACTCATTGGAAAAGACCCTGATGCTGGGAAAGATTGAAGGCAGGAGGAGAAGGGGACGACAGAGGATGAGATGGTTGGATGACATCACCGACTTGATGGACATGAGTTTGAGCAAGCTCTGGGAGTTGGTGATGGACAGGGAAGCCTGGCGCGCTACAGTCCATGGGGTCGCAAGAGTCGGACACGACTGAGTGACTGAACTGAAAGCAAGACAGGTCTATATTTTCCCTTGATATATTGAAGACAACTTCCACCTTTCCCTTTCAGCCTTTTATGCTTCTAATCTTAAATCTTTTTTGAAGCTATTCTCCCTGCCGTTGCTTCCTGATCAAAGCTGACCATCTTCATTCTCTACTTTTGATGTTGTAACTACCTTCTTATTCTTTGAATTCGGTTTCTCTCCATTTTGATTTCCCCCTTTTCTTCCTAATCCTCAATCCTAAGAGAACTCTCCAGACAAAATTGTTTCATCTTCTGTGTTCCAGACACTTGTTCATACTCTATTTTTAGTTTTGTCATCACCTGTCTGCAAAACTCTAGCAAGTCAGGTGTACCTTCTCACCATTTTGAAAAATCCTCTCCTACAGTGCAAGGTACATGGGAGGCAGGACTTAAATATTTAATTTTCTCTGTGCCTGTTCCGGTACTTCTTTTACACGGTTCACTTTTTCATATTTTCCTAAAACCTCCCGATGACTACCAGATTTTTCTCACTAGCCCCTATTTATTACTCATTTTCCAATCTTAAACTGCCTGGTGATCACCCCGACGTCCTGCCAGCAGCCCAAAGTAAGAGAGTTCATTTTCTCACCCCAGTCCTGGCAAAGCTACTTCCCACATACTCTCCTACTGGTCTTGCTTAATAAGTTGCTTGAAACATTTCTGGGTAAGCTTAGGTGTCAAGGCACATTTTGATCCTTATTCATTAATGGGCTCTCTCATTAAGTGACTGAGAATTTCCACTGAGCCCTAATTCTCACATTTCCTGAGTTGACTTGAACTAGCAGTGGCAACACCATCAGCCCCAGGCTCACAGCTTAAGGATACTTGCTGCTGCATCTTTTCCTCGCTCCTCGTCCACGGTCTCCAGGTGTTACTGATTCTTTCCCCCTTGCTTTTCTTTTTTTAACATTTTTATTGGGATGTGTAGTTGATTTACAGTGTTGTTTGTGTTTCTGCTGTACAGCAAAGGGAATCGGTTATATAACTGGCTTGCTTTTCGAACTCATCTTGTTGATTTCTAAGTCAATTTCCTCTACCTGAATTATTCTCAAGGGCCTTATTTCTAGTGTCCCCCCTTCTAGTCTTCCCCTTCCCAGTCTGCCCCATGCACAACTCTTAGAATAATCCTTCTAAACAGTATTTTTGTGTTGTTTTTCTCCTGTTCAGCTATCCAAAGGGGACTCTCTTTGTTTCCTGGGTTAATGTTGATATCTTACATGATCCTCATCTCTAACTAGAAAATCTGAGACATCAGAGATTTGAGGGTAAGTAGCAGTGATACCTCTCTTCTGCTGATTTTTTTTCCTCACCACACCATGTGGCTTGTGGGATCTAGTTCCCTGAGCAGGGTCAAACCTGCACCCACTGCATTGAAAGGGCAGAGTCTTAACCATTGGGCCACTAAGGAAGTCCATATATATTTAAAAAATAACAACTTTATTGAGATATAATTTGCATATATCTAACTCACCCTTCAAAATATATAGTCGTTTAGAAACTACACTTCTATAAAAATTAATTAAAAAATTGAACAGTGGTTTTAGGGATAGTCACAAGTCTATCTAATTTTAGAACATTTTCATCAATCCCCAAAGAAACCTCATACCTCTTAGCAGTCATTCTAAGTTCTGTTCTCTGCTTTCCCCAGTTCATGACAACTTATGATTTACGTTCTGTCTCTGTGGTGGATGCTCAGTCGCTAAGTTGTGTCCTACTCTTTGCGACCCCATGGACTGTAACACGCCAGGCTCCTCTGTCCGTTGGTTTCTCCACGCAAGAATACTGGAGTGAGTTGCCATTTCCTTCTCCAGGCGAGCTTCCCAACCCAGAGATGGAACCTGTGTCTTCTGCACTGCAGGCGGATACTTTACCACTGAGCCACTGGGAAGCCTCTGTACCTGCTGCTGTTGCTCAATTGCTCAGTCATGTCTGACTCTTTGCGACCCCATGGACAACAGCACCCTAGGCTTCCCTGTCCTTCACCGTCTCCTGGAGTTTGCTCAAACTCATGTCCACTGAGTCAGAGATACCATCTGTACCTGTGGATCTGCCTACTGTAGTGCCTACTGTAGACATTTCATATAAATGGAATACACAGTCTTTTGTGATTAGCTCCTTTCACTTAAGCATAATGTTTCTGAGGCTGCATTTTCTTAGATCCTGGATTTGTCTATTTGGTGTCCATTCATCAGAAGACCAACTATCTTAATTGTATTTATTTTCTGTATGATGCTCTGGCATTTGTGACCTCAGGGCAGAGACAGCCCCTCCCAGGACTAGCCAGCTCTTAGCCTTGGCACAGGGCTTGCCCTGCAGTCCACTTTTCATATGCAAATAGTCTGGTCCTGAGCCCGCACACCAAACCAGCCACACCCTTTATCAGACTCTTACACACCCAGCCAGTCTCTCCCCCTCCCTAGTCAACTGAAAGCCAGGTGCCAAACAGCTAGGAGACAGCCATTCCCAAAGCCTGCCAGAGTTATAGAGACTAGACAGTCCTAAACTGCTTATCCTGTCGTGTCTTGCCTTGCCTCCAGGAAACACAGTAAAGGCTCTGGCTGAGGTGTTCCCCAGCCCCTTCCGTCTCCTGGTCCAGCTCCTTCCTTGTGTGCTTCCTTCCTTGTGTGGCCTTCCTTGGGTGGCCCTGTGGGTGCGGTGTGCCCGTCTTTCAGGAACAGTGAGTAACAGAAATCTTTCAATGGCTTTGACCTCTTCTTGTCATGACTCAATCACCTCCCTAAATTAAAACCCCACAGGACTTGAATGAAAATGTAGTTTGTTTTCAGGCTACAGAGTTCGGTGTAGTTTGTTTTCAGGCTACAGAGTTCGGTGTATCAATTTGATCTTATTTTTGAGACTGAAAGCTTCTATACTCTTAGATCGGAGAAGGCAATGGCACCCCACTCCAGTATTCTTGCCTGGAAAATCCCATGGACTGAGGAGCCTGGTAGGCCGCAGTCCATGGGGTTGCTAAGAGTCGGACACGACTGAGCGACTTCACTTTCACTTTTCACTTTCATGCATTGGAGAAGGAAATGGCAACCCTCTCCAGTGTTCTTGCCTGGAGAATCCCAGGGACAGGGGAGCCTCGTGGGCTGCCGTCTATGGGGTCACACAGAGTCGGACACAACTGAAGCGACTTAGCAGCATACTCTTAGATACCTTTTGTCTACTTACTAGTGAACTGAGAAAAGTGATTATTATCAGTATATATTTCTTCTCATATCTTTTATAATTTTTCATTTATAAATGTTCATACCATATTAACGAAAGTACATTTGTATATATTTTTTTTCATTATATAATTGGACTATAAATTGCACCCTTGAGTATTGCTAAGGGTTTTGTTTTGGTTCAATGCTTTTTGTCTCTGACTTGAACCATGTCTGATATTCTCTTTGTTTGGATTTGCCTAATGTAACTGTCCTAATGTAATATAATTTCTGTTTTCAACCTTTCTGAATCACTTTGAGAAGTGAGTGTTGCCCATGCTTTGGAACTGTGGTGCTGGAGAAGACTCTTGAGAGTCCCTTGGACTGCAAGGAGATAAACTAGCCAATCCTCAAGGAAATCAACCCTGAGTATTCATTGGAAGGACTGGTGCTGAAGCTGAAGCTCCAATACTTTGGCCACCTGATGTGAAGAACTGGTGCATTGGAAAAGACCCTGATGCTGGGAAAGACTGAGGGCAAGAGGGGAAGGAGGCAATAGAGAATGAGATGGTTGGATGGCATCACCAACTCAGTGGAGAAGAGTTTGAGCAAATTCAGGGAAATAGTGATGGACAGGGGAACCTGGTGTGCTGCAGTTCGTGGAGCTGCAGAGTTGGACACGACTTAGCAACTGAATGACAGCAACAGCATACGGTAAATATTACTCAGCCATAAAACGGAATGAATTTGCATCAGTTCTAGTGAGGTGGATACCCAGAGCCTGTTATACAGAGTGAACTAAGTCAGAAAGAGGAAAACAAACATCATGTGTTAACGTATATATATATATGGAATATAGAAAAATGGTGCTGATAAGTCTATTTGTAGAGCAGCAATAGAAACGCAGACATGGAGAACAGACTTGTGGCCATGGTGCTCAGGGGAAGGAGGGAATGGGATGAACTGAGAGGGCAGCATTGAAAACATACACTACCATATGTAAAGATAGCCAGTGGGAATTTGCTGTATGAAGTGGAAAGCTCAGCCCGCTGCTCTGTGACAACCTAGAGGAGTGGGATAGGGTGGAAGGTGGGAGGGAGGTTCGAGAGGAAGGGGACGTATGCGTGCCGATGGCTGATTCATGTTGATGTCTGGCAGAAACCAACAACATTGTAAAGCAATTATCCTCCAATTAAAAATAAATTTAAAAAATGGTGATTTAATCTAATCCTCTCGAATGTTTGGCTTATTTATATTTACTGACATAATTTGTGCTTTTATTCTGCAGCTACATTATTTGTATTTGAAAATATGTGCTACCAAAGCAAGCACTGTTTTTTGTCTTTTTTTTACAATTATGGTTGTGGCATACGGTCTTAATTGCCCCATGGCATGTGACTCTTCCTGGACCAGGGATTGACCTGTGTCCCCTGCATTGACAGGCAGATTCCTAACCACTGGGAAGTCCAGCAAACACTATTATACATTAACATCTGTTTTTTCTTTCACCTAATCTAAATAAATAAATATCCCACAGGTACACCTGAGACAAAGGCTCATTTCTGTTGTGGTATGTATAATATCAGTACTTCGTTTCTTTTTATGACTGAATTATATGCATTTACCACGTGTTTATTCACTCATCAGTTAACGGACATTTGGGTTAGTCTCACTTTTTGGCTACTGTGAGTAATGCTGATAGGGGCATTTGTGTACAAGTTTTTGTGTGGCTATATGTTTACAGGTCCCTTGAATATATACCTGGGTGTGGGATTGCTGGCTCATATCCTAACTATATTTAACATAAAGAATTACCGAACTGTTTTCTAAAGTGGCTGTACCATTTTACAGCCCCACCAGCAGTCTGTGAAGATCCCAGTTTCTCCATGTTCTCACCGTCACCTGTGATTGTCTGTCTTTGTAACTTTTAGTCATGGACTGCAAGGGAGCTGAAAAATCGAGAAATTAATCCCAGTGCTGTGCGCTTATAGAGCTGTAGGTATCAATCTGATTTTTCCTCGTATTAATAGAATTTAGAACTTAAAATTACATACTTCTTGGGCACTTTTAATCAAAATAAACAGCCAGGTAATTCACCTGGGAAGTTCCACAAGGTGTGCCCTCTCCTCCCCGGCCCCTCCCTGGGGTGGATTCTCAGCAAGGTTGCTTTCGCTGGGCTTGGACGGAGCTGGCTCTTGGTCCTTTTCTCCTATGGGTGATTTCCAGGAATTGAGAAGGGGACATAGGAAGAATAGAAAGTGTTAGATAGTTTCTGTCTTGGGCTATATAAAAAAAAATGAAGATACTCAGTTCCTAAAGCGCTCATCTCCTGGCAGCCAGACAGGGAAGGAGAGAACAAGAGCATCCGTGTCCTTGGCGGCGCTCAGAATAGCAGTCAGGCTCTCAGTGATTCATCACGCGCGGCCCTGCCCACCCGTGATCCGAGCGGCTGAGTGCTGCGTGAGTCAGGCCTCCCGCAGCTTCCTCCCTGGGCTTTCTGGGTCAGGTGCAGAGGGGAGGCCCGTGACCCAAGAGGCGGAGCCAGCCAGGAGAGGGTGCCTTTTCTGTCTGTTCCTTCCTGAAGGGGTTTCTGCTCCAGGCTGCACCAAGCCCTGGGCTTCCCAGGTGGCGCTAGTGGTAAAGAACCTGCCTGCCAAGGCTGGAGACATAAGAGGCGTGGGTTCGATCCCTGGGTCAGGAAGATCCCCTGGAGAAAGGCATGGCAGCCCACTCTAGTATTCTTGCCTGGAGAATCCCATGGACAGAGGAGGTTGAACGGGCTACAGTCCAGGGAGTTGCAGAGTCAAACACAAATGAAGTGACTTAGTGTGCATGCACTGCACCAAGCTCTAGGGAAATTTGGAGGAGAAGAAGAATCCTGATATTTGGAAGGAAGAGTACATTTATGGGCCTTTCCAAAATCGAGGCCACTTCGCCCCACTGAGCTGGACAGTGCTGCCATGTGGATCCCTACAAGAGCCCTCATCCGTGATGTCCTGCCCTCTCCCACCGGATGGGCGTTCTGCTCTCTTGCTTTCCGTATCCTTGTGTCTTCGTTCTTTTCTCTCTCCCCTTGCTCAGCAAGGATTATACGTTTTTATGAAATCACAGCTATCGGATTTTTTCATTCTCAGGCCACATCTCTTGGCTGGTGCTCCCTATCCTAGTCCTAGCAGAGAGAATAGCCCAGGGTTCTCAACACCAACCTGCCCTGTCAGATCCGGGCTCCCCTTTGACCCACAGTAGAATCACTGGTTGAAAAACCATCCTGATACCCACCATAAGATGCTTAAAAACGTGCTGAGTCTTATCACTGGACCACCAGGTGTCCTAAATGGAAAGGAAACACAAAAGGGAGGGAGTATATGTATATTTGGGCTTCCCTGGTGGCTCAGTGGTAAAGAATCTGCCTGCCAATCCAGGAGACACAGGTTTGATCCCTGGGTTGGGAAGATCCCCTGGAGGAGAAAATGGCAACCCACTCCAGTATTCTTGTCTGGAGAATTCCATGGGCAGAGGACCCTGGTGTGTGTGTGTGTGTGTGTGTGTGTGTGTGTGTGTGTGTGTGTGTGTATATGTGTGTATATATATATATATATATGTATATATGGCTGATTCATTTTGCTGCACAATAGAAACTAACACAACATTGTAAAGCAACTATACTTCAATAAAAATAATTTAAAAATTAAAAAAAAACAACACAGCATCCTTCTTCATCTGGTCGACCTGAGACAGACCCCGAGTCTCAGAACCTCCTTCAGCTGAACTCCCATTCTCTCCCCAGTGCATGGCTCTTGCTGTGCGTCCCACTTCACTTTTGTAGCAAGTCATTTTCCTCCTTGCCACTTTTCCAGTGCTCATTTTCTTGGATCCACTCAGGTTAAAACAAGTGTTCCTGTTTCTCCTTCACGGTGGGAGTGCATCGCTTCCATCTCTGCATGTGTCTGTCATCAGACACATTCCAAGACACCTTTTAGAAATCTAGGCACAGCTAGGCTTGGTGGCTTGCCTAAGATGACATAGCACTGTCTGGCAAGAATGATAACTTACTCTTTTTAAAAAAATTTTTATTTTTTTAATTGAAGGATAATTGCTTTACAGAGTTGTGTTGGTTTCTGCCAGACATCAACAGGAATCAGTCATGGGTATACATATGTCCATTCTCTCTTGACCCTCCCTCCCATCTCCCTTCCCATCCCACCCCACTAGGTTGTTACAGAGCCCCAGTTTGAGCTCCCTGAGTCATACAACAAATTCTTTTAAAGGTTTTCCGTGTTCCATTCCTTGTGGCTGCTCGGCACACACGCTCTGAAGAGAACATGGCTTTAGTAACAAAACATCCACGAGCTTTTATTTCCCAAAAGAGCTGGACGAGATGAAGCACTGGGGAAGAGGAGATTATACCTTCTGTGAGCATAGGAAACAGGAGGAGGCTGGGTGTGAATTACACGTCACTTTTGTGGGGTCAACACTTGGAATGAATATGATCGGGTCTCTGGATCACAGCTAATTCTAAGCCCCAGCCAATGACCCATTTATTTCAAACACATTACACAATATTTTAAAGCACAAGAGATAGTTATCTAAAATTCATTTCAATGAGGTAACATGGGGTGCTTAAATGTGAAGTGGTTTGAAGCAGCTTTCGTTTTTATCATCAGAGCAATGCCATGAAATGGGTAGAACAGAGATTTAGGCCCATCGTAAAGTGAGGACGCTGAAGCACCATGAATGAATGAATAAATGAATGAGGTCATTCTGCATTTGTTCCAAAGGGCACAGGCTGGGTTAGCACAGCTGGGACTAGACCCCTGCTGTATGTTTGATTTCTATCACACTGCTTTCTTTTCAGGAAGCCTCTTTCACATAGAGATGAGACAAACCACCCTCCTCCCCTTGCAGCCATCAGCTTCTAGCTATTATCCATCCAAGCAGCCACCTCCTGTCCCTACTCACCCCTTCCTTTGCATACCATGGCCACTAGTCAGGCCCAGCCCTTTCTTATCTCTCACCGGACTATTTAGGGGCCCCGCTCTCCTCTTTTCAATGTATCTTATACATGGATGCCTGGCTAATCAGTCTCAGGGACAGCTTTGAGAACTTCATTCTGCTGCTCAGAATTAAATGGAAAATTCTTGATTTGGTATTCATGGCATCCTGGTGCGGGTCCCCCTCTGCCTCTCCAGCTCCCTCTCTACTTGGAGTCTTCTCCAGCCAAACTGGAGTCGATACTAAAATATGCCATCTGCTGTTCTTCCTCTAAACCTTGACTCCAGCTGCTACTTTTGGAGCAGCCCCACCTGTTTACCCATCTTGCAAAGCTCAGCTGCAGTCCAATCACCTTCATGAATCCTTTAGAGATCCCACGACCAGGTGTGATCTCGCCTGTGAATTTCCTGAAGCACATTTTTAGAACTTCCTGAGAGCATTGCTGTATTACTACAATTAGGTCTAGTTCTAGCCTTTAATCTCCTTAAGGATGAGGAATTGTTTTTCAGTTGCTCAGTTGTGTCCAACTCTTTGCGACCCCATGGACTGCAGCATGCCAGGCTTCCCTGCCCTTCATTATCTCCCTGAGTTTACTCAAACTGATGCCATCCAACCATCTCATCCTCTGTCACCCCTTCTCCTGCCCTCAGTCTTTCATTGAGGTCTTTTCCAATGATTCTGCTCTTTGCACCGGGTGGCCAAAATATTGGAGCTTCAGCATCAGTCCTTCCAATGAATACTCAGGGTTGATATCTTTTAGGATTCACTGGTTTGATCTCCTTGCAGTCCAAGGGATTCTCAAGAGTCTTCTCTAACACCACAGTTTGAAAGCATCTGTTCTTCAGCGCTTAGCCTTCTTTATGGTCTTACTCTCACATCCATGCACGACTACTGGAAAAACCATAGCTTTGACTATACAGACATACGTATCTTTAATTTTGTCCATCTCCTCTGCCCCTACTCCAGCATCAGTGAGATGTTTGCCTTACTGCTGAGTCCTTGCTTGGTGCACATGAAGTGTCCAGTGTTAATCATTCTGAGCCTGAGATCCCAAACTGGTGCCCACAGTTGACATAGTAATCCTGGACATGTTTGGCCATTCTAGAGTTGAGTTGTTGTTGTGTGTGTTAAAACACATAAAATATAAAAAGTTTCCATTTTAGCCATTTTTACAAGCACGGTTCAGTGGCATCAGTTACATTCACGGTGTTGTGCAAGTATCGCCACTGTCTATTTCAAAAGTGTTTTCATCACCCCAAACAGAAACTCTGTAACCATTAAGCAATGACCCTCCCACCCCTGGTAACCTCTTATCTCCTTTCCGTCTGTGGATTTGTGTCTTCTAGATATGTCACATAAGTGGAATCATACAATATTTGTGCCTTTGTGTCACTTAGTATAACGTTTTCAAGGTTTATCTGTGTTATAGGATCAATGCTTTGCTTCTTTTCATGGCTGAATAATATGCCACGGTGTGGCCGTACCAGATTTTATTTATCCATTTGTCTGTCGATGGACATTTTCACGTTTTAGCTATTGTGAAGAATGCTGCAGTGAACACTGGCATAAAAGTATCCATCTGACTCTCTGTTTTCACTTTTTCTGAGTATATACTTAGGGATGAAACTGCTAAGTCATATGGTAATTCTATGTTTAACTTTTTGAGAAACCCACTGTAGAGTTTTTAAAATTCAAATTTCTTAACAACTTTAAAAAATGAAGGATTACACATAAAATCAGATTTTTTTCCCCTCAACTTCTCTTGAAAAAAAAAATGAGAAAGTTTGAATTCTGGCTGTCCTGAGTCCATGTCTCTATTTGGTTTGTTTAAAAACAAATTTTTTTGGCTGCCCAGCATGTGGGGTTCTAGTTCCTTGACCAGGGATTAAACCCATCCCTCTGCACTGGAAGCGTAGAGTCTTAACCACTGGACCACCAGGGAATGGATCCATGTCTCTGTAGAGGTATGATCTGCTGGGAATGAGTGGGGAACATCCCCCTGTAGATGGGATGTGTAGTCTCCAGCTCAGCAGGATCCTTACCCCGCTGGTATTAGAGGCTGGCACTCTCTATCTGGGCCCAGTTCTCCGCCCCTCCCTTCACTGTGTCTTCCCCACCCCTCTCATATGGACACTGTTTCCTTCCTGTGTTGGTGCTCACTCCATGTTATTATTTGTATACATGCCTTTCTTCTCCCCATCTAGGCTGTAACTGTCTAAGAGCAGAATACCTGTCTTTTTATCTCTGATTTACCAGAGCCAACTGGCACATTGTTTATACCCAAAGTCTTATATTTAAATTAAATAACTTAGGTTTAGGGCAGACCTAATTTTATGATTATGACTGACCGAGTCACGCAAGACTGCATTGTCACATGTTATAAGAAAAGGGGGAAAGCCTAAAATTGGGGAAATGAATTATAGATTACAGGCAGTGTGGGAAGGGCTAACCACTTCCTCATTTAAAATATTTCTTCCCGAGAGTATCTTTTTTTATCACTCTAGGCTGTAGTTGGATGAAAATCATCTAAAAGATGATTTATGGGAAACCGAAACTGAGGTATAATACAGAACATGTTATTAAGAAATAGAACTAAAGTGTAGTGTCTGGGGACTTCCCTGGTGATCCAGTGGTTGAGAATCCTCACGCCAGTGAGTTCCATCCCTGGTCCGGGAAGATCCCACGTACCCCTGGAGCAAATAAGCCCAAGTGCCGCAACTGCTGAGCCTGTGCACCTAGAGCCCGCGCTCCACAACAGTGGAACCACCGCAGTGAGAAGCCCCCGCTCACCGCAGCTAGAGAAAGCCTGCTGCTGCTGCTGCTGCTGCTGCTGAGTCCCTTCAGTCGTGTCCGACTCTGTGCGACCCCATAGACGGCAGCCCACCAGGCTCCACTGTCCCTGGGATTCTCCAGGCAAGAACACTGGAGAGGTTGCCATTTCCTTCTCCAAGGCATGAAAGTGAAAAATGAAAGTGAAGTCGCTCAGTCGTGTCCGACTCTTCGCGACCCCATGGACTGCACACCAGGCTCCTCCGTCCATAGGGTTTTCCAGGCAAAAGGGCTGGAGTGGGGTGCCATCGCCTTCTTCAAAAGAAAGCCTGCACGCAGCAACAAAGACCCAGCCAGGGTAAACAAATGAAGTAAATGAATAATGAAAATATAAAAAGTATAATGTCTGTACCCATATGTAAGAAAATAAATTTGGACCCCTACCTCACATCATATTACAAAAAAATAACTATTGGTGATGTAACCACTATGGAAAACAGTATGGAGTTGCCTTAAAAAACTGAAAGTAGAGCTACCATATGATCCAGCAGTCCCACTATTGAGCACTTATTCAGAAAAGATGAAAACTCTTGATTGGAAAATATACATGTACCCCAGTGTTTATAATAACAGTATTCATAGTAGCCAAGACATGGAAACAACTCAAGTGCCCATGAACAGGCCATTGGTTTAAGAGGATGTGGGATATCTAAACAGTGGAGTACTACTCAGTCATGAAAATGAATGGAATAATGCCATTTGCAGCAATGTGGATGGATCTAGAGACTATCTTACTGAGTAAAATAAGTCAGACGGAGAAAGACAAACATCATATGACATCACATAGATGTGATATCTTAAAAGATGATACAAATGAACTTATTTACAAAACAGAAGTAGAGTCACAGAGATAGAAAACAAATTCATGGTTACCAAAGGGGAAAGGGGATGCTTTGAACTGTGGTGTTGGAGAAGGCTCTTGAGAGTCCCTTGGACTTCGAGGAGATCAAACCAGTCAATCCTAAAGGAACTGAGTCCTGAATATTCATTGGAAGGACTGATGCTAAAGCTCCAATACTTTGGCCACCTGATGCCAAGAACTGACTCATTGGAAAAGACCCTGATGCTGGGAAAGATTGAAGGCAGGAAGAGAAGGGGATGACAGAGGATGAGATGGTTGGATGGCATCACTGACTCAATGGACATGAGTTTGAGTCAGCTCCAGGAGTTGGTGAAGGATGGGGAAGCCTGGCATGATGGGGTTGCAAAGAGTTAGACATGACTGAATCGAACTGAAACGGGAAAGGGATAAATTATGAATATAAGATTAACAGATATACACTACTACATGTAAAAAAGATAAGCAACAAGGATTTACTGTATAGCACAGGGAAGATCCCTTGGAGGAGGGCATGGCAACCCTCTCCAGTATTCTTGCCTGGAGAATCCCATAGACAGAGGAGCCTGGTGGGCTACAGTGCATAGGGTTGCAAAGGTTGGACACGACTGACTGTGTGACTTAGCATGTACACACTATATTTAATATCTTGTAATAACCTATAGTGGAAAATAATCTGAAATTAAAAAATATATAACTGAGTCACTTTGCTATATACCTGAAACTAATATAGTATTTTAAATCAACTATATTTCAATTAAAAATAGACATCATCTAAATGTAAGAGCTAAAACCATAAAACCCTTAGTAGAAAATATAGGAATAAATTTGAGTAAGGCAATGGTTTTTTTTTTAGATAAAGCGGAAGTGACAAAAGAAAAAAATACATTGGACTTCATGAAGTTGAAAACTTTGTGTTTCAAAGCACACCAGTGAGAACATGAAAAAGCTCACAGAATGGGAGAACATATTTGCAAATCATAAATCTGAGAAGGAAATTACATCCAGAATATATAAAGAGCTCTGACAACTCAACAGTAAAAGGACAAATAACCCAATTTAAAAATAGACAAAGAACCTGAAGAGGTATTTCTTCAAAGAAGTTATACCAAGAACCTGAAAAAGTTTAACATCATTAGTTATTGAAGAAACATAAATCAAAACTACAAGATACCTACCACTTCATACTCACTAGGATGGCTATAATAATTTTTAAAAAATTATAATAGCAAGTTTTGGAGAATTTATGAAGAAACTGGAACCCTCATCCATTGCTGGTAGGTTTGTAAATGGTGTAGCCACTTTGAAAAACAGGTGATTCCTTGAGATATTAAAATAGCATTACCATGGGATCCAGCAGTTCTACTCTTATGTCAATCAGCAAGAGACATAAAAACATACGTCCACACTAAAACCTGAACACAAGTGTTCATTGCGTTGTTGCTCATAATAGCCCCAAATTGGAAGCAACCCAAATTTCCAACAACTAATGAATGGATAAACAAAATGCAGCATATCCAGGAAATGGAATATTATTTAGCCAGAAAAAAGGAATGAAGTATTGATAAGTAACATAGTATTGATCTGTAACGTGGATGCATCTTGTAAACGTTATGCCAAGTGAAATGAGTCAGACACAAGAGATTACATACAGCACTATGATTCCATTTATGTTAATATGAAGTGTTCCCATCAGGTAAATCTGTAGAGATAGAAAGTAGCTTAGTAGTTGTCTGGAACTGGAGGGCAGGGGCAGTGAGGTGCTTATTGGTACAGGGTTTATTTTTTGGGGTGATGAAAATGTTCTAAAACTGGGTCATAGAGATGGTTGTACAACTCTGTGAATATATTGGAAACCACTGAACTGTAAAAAACAGAGAAGAAACAGAGGACCCAGACATAAAGTGCTATTCATTCCTTTTACATAACTAATAAAGTACACAATACTCAAAGATGACCAAAAAAAAATGTGTCTAAAGTCGTTTAGACTAAAGCATTTACAGATGACCTGGAATGATGTGTTGAGTTTGTTTTTAAATGCTCCAGGCATCCTTCCATGCAAAATACCCTTGGGTGGGGGGGTTGGATGAAATAAAATGGACAAAATGTGGATCGTTGTTGATGCTGGAGGATGGGCACATGGAGTTATACTGCTCTATTTTTGTGAATGTGAATTTTTTTCCCCCCATAATAAACTTAAAAAAAAAAAAAAAGCCAAGACGTCCTACTGTCTTTGTCTGGGGAGTTCCCTGTGGAGAGCTGTGACTGTGGACTCCACAGGGTTCTCCCCAGGCTCATGTACCCATGTGGATGAGGAGGGATGAGAGGCCAGAGCAGTTCAGGGATGTGTTAGTTTTCCAGGGCTGCTATACAGCATTCTGCAAACGTGGGGGCTTAAGACCACAGAAATTTATTCCCTCAAAATTCTGAAGGCTTACAAGTCTGAACTCAAGGTGTCAGCAGCCTCTCTCTGAGCCGCCAAGGGAGGATCCTTCCTTGCCTCCTCTAGCTGGCAATCCTTGGGGTTCCTGGCTGCCAGATTGCACCCCTCCCATCTCTGCCTCTGTTATCACGTGGCCTTCTCCCTGCCTCTCTTCGTGTGGTCTTCCCTCTGTGTGTCGTCTCCAGCTCTATTTTCCTGACTCCCTAGGACACACCCCTAAGGGAGTGTGACCTCATCATAATTTGATTATCTCTGCAAAGACCCTATTTCCAGAAAAGCCACATTCTCAGGGAGCAGGGGTTAGGACTCTAGTGTGTCTTTGGGGGCAGTTGGGGAGACACAGTGCAACCCCCACAAGGGCGCAAGGCAGACTAAGCAGAAGGAAGAAGACAGTTCCCAGCAGTGCATGTCCTACTGCTGGGTCGTCAGCTGTCCCTCAGGCAGGCCACGGTGGACACCATGTTGGCGATGACTAGACCTGAGCAAAATGCACCCCTTCCCCCGCTAGCTTTATCTTTCCCAAACCAAGACAAGCCTTTTCTGGGACCCGTTTCCCACTTGGCAGCCTTGACTGATGAGTGACGCGTCTGGATGGTTCCAGTCCATCCTTTCACCAGAATGTTCTTGGGGATAATTCTGACCAGCATTCACTTGAGATACAGCTCAGAAAAGTCCATTTCCTCCTCTCTGACACAGCAGGCACAGTACGTTTAGAGTTTATCTTGTGAGCTGGCTGCTGCAGTTATTTTAGACTCTCCAGTTAAATTGACCCAGAAATCATTCCTCCTTTGAAACTTCCTCTGAAATGCTATTCCCTCCAACTTTTCAACTGAGGATTACATCGTGCTATTGTTTGCTCTGCAATCTTACTCTGGCCTTTGAGCAAGAGCAATAACATCAGCCCTCCATGTTAGGTGGTTCTTCTTGTTCAGTCACCAAGTCATGTCTAACTCTTTTGCGACCCCATAGACTATAGCCCGCCAGGCCCCTCTATCCATGGGATTCTCCAGGCAAGAATACTGGAGTAGGTTGCCATATCCTTCTCCAGGGGATCTTCCTGGCCCAGGGATTGAACCTGTGGCTCCTTCATCGGCAGGTGGATTCTTTACCACCAAGCCATGTGGGAAGTCTGGTGGTAAAAGAATTTGCCTGCCAATGCATGGTTTGTAAAATATACATAACTTTATTCTAGTAGCTAAGATATCGGGTAATTGATTTGTAGTTCCAGATACTCACTTCAAGAGTTTCGTGGAGGCAGGCAGGCTCCTCCGTGCTCACGACTGTGTGGACCTCTGGCTGTTGGTGACTTTGCAGAGGACGTTGGAAGGAATAGAGGTAGGAGGGGAAAGGGCTGGGCCTTGGGCTCCTTCAGGGTCTCCACAGCCATCTTTGTCCTGGATTTCAGATCTGATTGATACGAATGATTTTCACCCTGTTTGTTTTCATCTCCTAGGGGGGACAGAAAAGTCCTGAGTGGGAAGGAGTTGATGCTCTTCAGAGGAGAGGGAGGGAGGAGGCTGGCCTGATCCAGATGCAGGAAGATGATGGCCAGAGTGGACTTGGGCTCTAGTCTGGAGCTTAGAGGTGAACCGCCGTGGGCTCCTGGGCAGAGATGAAAAGATGGGTGAGCACAAGGTAAGACATTGATCGTTGGGGCCCCAACCCCTGTGTACACATGGAATACACAGTATCCAAACAAGGAGGACAGTGTTATTTTCAGAGCACCCATGTATTGCCTGGGTCCTCAGGGTGAGGCACTCTGCTCACAACTTTACGGGCCTTGGGTACCTGCCAGCTGCCCTGAATTTCTGTCGTGTGTTTGAGACTAATTCATTCTTTTACTGTGGGTGGGCTCTTCTATCTTGCTCTTTAAAATTCGGATTTACAAAAGATTCTGTTTTACAGTAAACCCCATTTCTCCCTCCTCTTCCAGTGCAATTAATATACTATATACAATTGGTAGAAAGTCTGTTTACAACAGCCTCTGTAAGAAGATCCCTTTTCTTGAAAGCACAGAAACATGAATAACAGAAAGGCTCAGAGTCCGTTGATGGTTCACTTATCACAAGCAATATTTAATGAGATAGAATTAATTGTACCACTAGAAGGGCCTGGGACGAGGGTCCTAGGAGCTTTTTATAACTGGATTGAAAGGATCCATAGACTTACCCCTGACATCCTGTCAGAAGCTCACGTAATCCACAATAGAACCAAGGGGATTTTTTTTTTTTTTTTTTAACTATCTGTTAAAAAAGGCCTTCTGTGGCGAGCCCATTATTTCCTTTGTTAGTTTGGATCAGAGTCTAATAGCCCCAACATGTCAACGTTGCTTTGTGCTCTGGCTATGATTTGAGTCTGTTCCTTTCATGTTGTGTTCTCAGTGGAGGTGGAAAAGACACTGCCGTCTATGACGTATGTCTACCTGTTAAATGCCTAAGAACCGCCACTAACTCGCACATGAAAATAATTGCCACCTCCTTTTCTAGTGTGTGTTTCTGACCTCTTGGTTATTTATTGTTTTCTGTTGTTTGGATTCTCTATGTTTCTTTTAAGAAGTAGCGGCTCAGTGTGTTCGTGTTGTAATTTCTTTGATTTGTTTTTCATCTCCCTTTCCTCAAAAGACAGGGAAGAGCGTGTTCTATAAATTGCTGAAAACTCTGTGAAGACAGAGTGAAGGAAAGGGGTGCTGATACCTTATAGGTGACCAGCAGCCCCCAGCCTTCTTCAGGCCAGGCCACAGCCCAGTGACGGCTTCTTGCTGTTTCAGATCTTTGCTCTGAGCCTAGTTGTGGGGGTTTAGTAAGCCTAACGTACCTTGAGTTACCTGGAGTGCTGAGTCAGCATCTGCTTGTTACTCTGTGGACTTTATCCCAAGTTCTTGCCAGTACCCTTCAGAATCTAGCTCAGGGGTCCCCAGGCCCAGGAAATGGGCCACACAGTAGGACGTGAGCAGTGGGCAAGTGAGCAAAGCTTCATCTGTATTTACAGCCACTCTCCATCACTTGTATTAGTGCCTGAGCTCTGCCTCCTGTCAGATCAGCAGGGCATAATAGATATAATGCACTTGAACCATCCCAAAACCATTCCCTGCACACCCCTCTCCGCCCACCCCAGCCCTTCTCTCCCCTTCCCGCTACCCTGCCCATTGGTGGAAACACTGTCTTCCAGGAAACCAGTCCCTCGTGCCAGAAAGGTTGGGGACCAGTGATTTTTCAGGTTCCAGATGAGCAGGAGTTTAATCTGCTGCTTTTAGCCTGAATAACATTTTGTGTCCTGCAGTGCAGTTTAAAAACATGAACATAGGACCCACCTCTGTACACTTTGTGGGGGCTCTGAGGGGCCTCGTGTACTGGGATGACAATTCCCCTGGGGCAGGGGTCCCAGGTGTGGCTACGGATCATCACTAGGGGTCACCTGGAGGGCTTACAAACATCTAACAAAATGTTAATAGCCGTGAATCTCTTTTCATGGGTATTAGAAAAAAACAGTTCACTTCAGCTCAGTCACTCAGTCATGTCCAACTCTCTCCAGCTCCGTCGACTGCAGCATTCCAGGCTTCCCTGTCCATCACCAACACCCAGAACTTGCTCAAACTCTTGTCCATCAACTCAGTGATGCCATCCAACCATCTCATCCTCTCTTGACCCCTTCTCTTGCCTTCAATCTTTCCCAGAGTCAGGGTCTTTTCTAATGAGTCAGTTCTTCACATCAGGTGGCCGAAGTATTGGAGTTTCAGCTTCAGCATCAGTCCTTCCAATGGGCACCCAGAACTGATCTCCTTTAGGATTAACTGGTTGGATCTCCTTGCAGTCCAAGAGACTCTCAAGAGTCTTCTCCAACACCACAGTTCAAAAGCATCAATTCTTCAGTGCTCAGCTTTCTTCACAGTCCAACTCTCACATCCATACATGACCACCAGAAAAACCATAGCTTGGACTAGACAGACCTTTTTTTGGCAAAGCAATGTCTCTGCTTTTTAATATGCTGTCTACGTTGGTCGTAGCTTTTCTTCCAAGTAGCAAGTGTCTTTTAATTTCAAGGCTGCAGTCACCATCTGCAGTGACTTTGTAGCCCAAGAAAATAAAACATAACAAACACATAAACCCCAAGATAGGAACTTTCTTCTCAAAAGGAATCAGAGTTTGAAAGTGAGCCAATTTTTAAAACTACTAAATAGGTAAACACAGGAGGCAGCGAGTGGCAGGAGAGGGCCACGAAGGTGGCATCTGCAGATCCTAGGTGTGGCGCTCCCGTGGAGGGAGTACAGAGACCCTGGGCCCTCACTCTGCCCATTGCCCCCCTTCTCTCTTTGCTTTTCCTTTTTTTCCTTCTTCTGTCTCTAAGTTTCTCCTCTTCTGGGCTTGTTCCTACTCTCCTTTTTTCCTCAAAGCATCCCTGGTGGTCCTCTGGGTTTTAAAATGGAAGAAAGCTCACATTTGCTGCTCTTTCATTATTTTCTGGAAGGTTACAGGCATAATATTAGTAAGATATTGGTAATTTCTTGAGAGTGCTTTTCAAATTTTAAAATGCTTCTGATTAAGAATCATCTGGAGAGCTGGTTAAAGTGCAGATTCTGGTCCAGTAGATCTGGGATGGGGAGCCCCCTCCCTGGTGGCTCAGTGGTTAAGAATCTGCCTGCCAATGCAAGAGACTCAGGTTCGATACCTGGTGCCAGAAGATCTCCTGGAGGAGGAAATGGCAACCCACTCCAGTGTTCTTGCCTGGGAAATTGGACAGAGGAATCTGGTGAGCTACAGTGCAAGGGCTCGCAGAGAGTCAGACGTGACCTAGCAACTCAACAACAATAGGCCCCTGGGTGAGGCTGATGCTCCTGGTCCATGGTCCACACTTAGAGGAGCAAGGACTGAAAATGTGGCTCTATTTCTCTTTTAGATAAGTATGAGCAGAAAAGGATGTTTGTAAGAAGAGGATGAGCTCTGAGATCACTCTTTTGTCTACAGTGAAACCAACATAATGATTAAGAACACTGTTTACAAGTCCACGTGTCTTGCTCTATGAAAGGACTATAAGATGCTTCCTCATACTGACTGACCCTGGAGGAGGAAGTGGCAACCCACTCCAGTATTCTTGCCTGGGAAATCCCATGGACAGAGGAGCCTGGTGGGCTGCCGACCATGGGGTTGCAAAAAGTTGAACACAATAGAGCAAATATGCATACTGACTGAGGTGGTTTGTAATGAAAACTTTGGACTCAAACTGTTGCCAGGGGAACCAGCCACACAGAGGGAGCGTGAAACCTAATCTTACTGTGTGTGAATGATGAGCTCGAGCCTTGGGGAGATAGGAGAGGTTCTGTTTCAGCCCCTTGCTCAGGTGACAGGCCAGCCCCAGCCTGGGCAGGCAAACCAGGGTGCCCTTCTCCACACAGGACTGCTGCAGGCCCTTTCTCTGGGTAGAGATAACAGGGTTGTTGAACTGATCAGAGTATCTTGGTGTGTTCACATCTATTTGGTTGTGACAGCCAGACCCACCAGTGAGTTCTGAAGGTTACAATAGATACAGCATTTAGGAAACAAGCCAGCTACATACAATAGGACCCAGACTGAGGTCATATTAAAAACGGGACTCGATTCAGGGCCAGGCTATTTTAAAGGAATGGACCCTTGATGTTATCTCACCTGTAGAGATCAGAGAGAGATGCTACTGTGTGGCTCTGCAGTTTTACAGTATCCTTTCTATTGAGGCAGAAAAATCTACGGAAGCTAAAAAGCAAGGCCATCTATTCCTTTTAAGGTTCAGCTGGAGCCAGACACTAAGCGAAAATCAAGCTCTTCTGTTGACGCAAGGAGCTACCTGATTGCAGAGTATCAAGTGCTAAGATGGTTCTTGGAGATCACCAATCATGATGGTGTTTGATTTTCGGGGGAGGGGGCGGGTATTGTTATACTCGGGACTTTATTGCACCAAAAATACACACATTCACAATCTTCCATGTCATTTCCAGGGATTAGTATATGCTGGCCGTGTTACTAGTTGCTCAGTCGTGTCCGACTCTTTGCAACCCCACAGACCATAGCACACCAGGCTCCTCTGTCCATGGGGATTCTCCAGGCAAGAATACTGGAGTGGGTTGCCATGCCCTCCTCCAGGGATCTTCCTGACCCAGGTGTCCTGCGTTGCAGACAGATTCTTTATTGTCTGAGCCAGCAGGGAAACCCAAGAATACTGGAGTGAGTAGCCTATCCCTTCTCTAGGGGATCTTCCCAACCCAGGAATCCAACCAGGGTCTCCTGCATTGCAGGAAGATTCTTTGCCAGCTGAGCCACAAGGGAAGCCCAGGGGTTAGTATATTCCCTAGCAAATCCACAGATTTCAGGTTAAGCGTCTCTAATGTAGTACACTTCTGTCTTTTTGTAGATGAGAAAATTAACACTCAAAGAGAAGGTGGTTGACCATTGGTCTCATGGCAGTGCTTGCAGTAAACTAATTAGACAAGAGGATTGAAGTACCACAGATGTCCACAGGAAAACGAGGGGTGTGTGTCTGTACATAATTTATTCCTGAAAGTCCCAAACCACAAGTGCCGAGAGTTTTTTGAAGTTTTGGCTGGAACAATCCCAATATTTAGCCAAATCACATTTGAAGTAGAAGTAACTGAACCAGAAATGTATGGGACCTAGATTTTATGATCTGTTCAAAAGACCTAAGTGAGAAGCCCTACTGCTAGTTGATAGCCGTGCGCTAAGCTGCAACTTGGGGTGTTTTTTAGGGCATGTAATAAATTCCTTTCAAAATTTGCAGTGACATACCAGTGTGAATCTTCCACCCACCCCAACACTCTTTGGTCAAGATGCCTCGTGGAAACAGAAGTCTCAGTTTGGCAGCACACTTTGGGGTTCATCCCTAACACAATCCCTGGCATTGTCTGGATGCTCAATAAGTATTTATTTGAATAAAGGGTTTGTTTCACACTATTACAGGTCTCTGGAGATGAGAGATGCAGAAAACTAGAGAGCCACCAATACACAGTAAGTACAGAAAGGAAAGTTGGGGTTCCTAGTGAAGGTTTTAGAGTCTTACAAGCATAATGTTGAGCAAAGTAAGCCAGACACAGATGATTCCACTTACATGGAGAACAAACGTGGACCATATGAACCTGTGCTATTAGTAACTGGGATTCTGGTTTCCTTCGGTGAGTGGTACTTTGGCTATGGAGGCCATGTGAAAAGAGGGCTTCTGGAGTTCGGGCAGTGTTTCTGGATCTGGGTGCCAGGTATACCTGTAGACTCTTTGTGATACATAATTCATCAAATGATACTCCTGTGACTTAGTACTTTTTTTCTTCCAGTTTTCTTGAAATGTAATTGACATACAGCAAGTATAAGTTTGTATACAGCCTAGCGGTTTGACTGACATACATCATGAAATGATTTCACAGTAAGTTTAGTAAATATCCATCATCTCATATTGATACAAAATTAAAGAAATAGAAAAAATTTTCCAGGTGATGAGAACTCTTAGGATTTACACTCTTAACAACTTTCATATATACCATACAGCAGTGCTAATTAGATTCTTCATGTTGTTACAGCCCATCCCTAATTCTTACTTAGCTTATAACTGAAAGTTTGTACCTTTTGACTGCCTTCATCCCCCTGCCACTGGTAACTACAAATCTGATCTCATTTCCTATGAGTTTGTTTACTTGTATTTGAAGTATAATTGACCTTCAACACTATGTTAGTTTCTATTATACAACACTGCTGCTGCTGCTGCTAAGTCGCTTCAGTCGTGTCCGACTCTGTGCGACCCCATAGACGGCTGCCCACCAGGCTCCCCCATCCCTGGGATTCTCCAGGCAAGAACACTGGAGAGGGTTGCCATTTCCTTCTCCAATGCATGAAAGTGAAAAGTGAAAATGAAGTTACTCAGTCGTGCCTGACTCTTAGCGGCCCCATGGGCTGCAGCCTACCAGGTTCCTCCATCCATGGGATTTTCCAGGCAAGAATACTGGAGTGGGGTGCCATTGCAACACAGTCATTCAATATTTCTGTACCTGTCAAAATGAGCACCATGATAAATCTAGTTACGATCAGTCACTGTACAAATATTGCATAGTTATTGACTATATTCCCCACCCTGTATGTTTCATGCCCATGACTCATTTATTTTGCAACTGAAAGTTTATTATTATTTTAAAATTTTTATTGGAGTATAGTTGATTTAAAATGTTTTAGTTTTAAGTGTACAGCAAAGTGAATAAATTATACAAATATCCACTATTTTTCAGATTATTTTCTCATATAGGCCATTACAGAGTATTAAGTAGAGTTCCCTGTTCTAGATAGTAGGTTCTTATTATTTTATATATAGTAGTGTGTATATGTCAGCCCCAATCTCCCAACTCCAGTTGAAAATTTATACCTCTTAAACTCCCTCCGTTCAGTTCAGTCACTCAGTCGTGTCCGATTCTTTGCAATGCCACGAACCACAGCACGCCAGGGCTCCTTGTCCATCACCAACTCTCGGAATCCACCCAAACCCATGTCCATTGAGTTGGTGATGCCATCCAACCATCTCATCCTCTGTCGTCCGCTTCTCCTCCTGCCCTCAATCTTTCCCAGCATCAGGGTCTTTTCAAATGAGTCACCTCTTCGCATCAGGTGGCCAAAGTATTGCAGTTTCAGCTTCAACATCAGTCCTACCAATGATCACCCAGGACTGATCTCCTTTAGAATGGACTGGTTGGATCTCCTTGCAGTCCAAGGGACTCTCAAGAGTCTTCTTCAACACTACACTTCAAAAGCATCAATTCTTTGGCGATCAGCTTTCTTTATAGTCCAGCTCTCACATCCATGCATGACCACTGGAAAAACCATAGCCTTGACTAGATGGACCTTTGTTGACAAAGTAATGTCTCTGCTTTTTAATATGCTGTCTAGGTTGGTCATAACTTTCCTTCCAAGGAGTAAGTGTCTTTTAATTTCATGGCTGCAATCACCATCTGCAGTGATTTTGGAGCCCCCAAAAATAAAGTCAGCCACTATTTCCCCATCTATTTGTCATGAAGTGATGGGACTGGATGCCATGATCTTCGTTTTCTGAATGTTGAGCTTTAAGCCAACTTTTCACTCTCCTCTTTCACTTTCATCAAGAGGCTCTTTAGTTCTTCTTCACTTTCTGC
Organism: Bos grunniens; assembly: GCF_055505025.1. Lineage (NCBI taxonomy): Eukaryota > Metazoa > Chordata > Mammalia > Artiodactyla > Bovidae > Bos > Bos grunniens. The sequence continues at coordinate 16,504,583 of NC_141168.1, forward strand.
CATAACAGTGGTGTCATCTGCATATCTGAGGTTATTGATATTTTCCCCTGCAATCTTGATTCCAGCTTGTGCTTCTTCCAGCCCAGTGTTTCTCATGATGTACTCTGCATATAAGTTAAATAAGCAGGGTGACAATATGCAGCCTTGACTTACTGCTTTTCCTATTTGGAACCAGTCTGTTCCATGTCCAGTTCTAACTGTTGCTTCCTGACCTGCATACAGTTTCTCAAGAGGCAGGTCAGGTGGTCTGGTATTTCCATCTCTTGAAGAATTTTCCACAGTTTATTGTGATCCACACAGTCAAAGGCTTTGGCATAGTCAATAAAGCAGAAATAGATGTTTTTCTGGAACTCTCTTGCTTTTTCCATGATCCAGCGGATGTTGGCAATTTGATCTCTGGTTCCTCTGCCTTTTCTAAAACCAGCTTGAACATCTGGAAGGTCATGGTTCATGTATTACTGAAGCATGGCTTGGAGAATTTTGAGCATTACTTTACTAGCGTGTGAGATGAGTGCAATTGTGCGGTAGTTTGAGCATTCTTTGGCATTGCCTTTCTTTGGGATTGGAATGAAAACTGACTTTTTCCAGTGCTGTGGCCACTGCTGAGTTTTCCAAATTTGCTGGCATATTGAGTGCAGCACTTTCACAGCATCATCTTTTCGAATTTGAAATAGCTCAACTGGAATTCCATCACCTCCACTAGCTTTGTTCATAGTGATGCTTTCTAAGGCCCACTTGACTTCACATTCTAGGATGTCTGGTTCTAGGTGAGTGATCACACCATTGTGATTATCTGGGTCATGAAGATCTTTTTGTATAGTTCTTCTTTGTATTCTTGCCACATCTTATTAATATCTTCTGCTTCTGTTAGGTCCCTACCATTTCTGTCCTTTATTGAGCCTATCTTTGCATGAAATATTCCCTTGGTATCTTTAATTTTCTTGAAGAGACCTCTAGTCTTTCCCATTCTATTGTTTTCCTCTATTTCTTTGCATTGGTCACTGAGGAAGGCTTTCTTATCTCTCCTTGCTATTCTTTGGAACTCTGATTTCAAATGGATGTATCTTTCCTTTTCACCTTTGCTTTTTGCTTCCCTTCTTTTCACAGCTATTTGTAAGGCCTCCTCAGACAGCCATTTTGCTTTTTTGCATTTCTTTTTCTTGGGGATGGTCTTGATCCCTGTCTCCTGTAGAATGTCACGAACCTCCATTCATAGTTCATCAGGCACTCTCTCTATCAGAGTTAGTCCCTTAAATCTATTTCTCACTTCCACTGTATAGTCATAAGGGATTTGATATAGGTCATACCTGAATGGTCTAGTGGTTTTCTCCACTTTCTTCAGTTTCAGTCTGTATTAATCTCCCTCATCTAGTTTTAAAAAGATTTTATTTTACGTTGAGTATAATTGATTTACAATTTTGTGTTTGTTTCAGGTGTACTGCAAAGGGATTCAGTTATACATGTACATAGATTTGTTCTTTTTCAGATTCTTTTACCAGACTTAGCCATTTTTCATATGTGTTGTACTTCAATAAAAATATTCATTAAAACGCACATGTACACACACACACACACACACACACACACACACAGAAATGACCAGTGCTTCTTAAACTTGAAAGTACATACAGGTCACCTGGGAATCTTATTAAAATATAAAATTCTTACTCTTTTGGTCTTGGGTAGGACCTGAGAGTCTGTGCTGCTAGAGATTGGCACCTTCAGGATCTGTCCTTAGAGAGATCCGGAGGAAAGTGTCCCAGGCCCCTCCTGACCTGCAGTGAAGGAATTAGTGTGCAGAGATGTTAACCTAGAAGGCTATTAACACATAGAGTGTGGTTTCCAAGACCAGCCTAAAGTTGGCTGGACTGTGATATCTGCCAGCTCTCAGCACCTTTGCGGAGGCTTTTCTTACTGCTGGGTGGTGATCAGAGCCTAGAGTTGAGCCATTCAAGAAAAGTGATCAGCTGGTTTCCAACCTCTGCAGCTCACATTAGGGATCTTGGCCTGTCTGGACCATAGAAGCCATTGGCTTACCCCCGAAGAGCGCACTGAGGGTACTGGGGGCCTCGCTCCCTCTCTATCCACACACACATGAAAAACCGGATTGTTAGCTAGGAGTGCTGTGTGAGTGAACTGGACATCCCAGCTCCTCTGTAAAACTCTGCAGGATGTAGATCCATAAATGCCAAACTTATAGCAAGAAAAATCATGATTGGGGCTGGGGCTTCCTGGTGGCTCAGTGATAAAGAATCTGTCTGACAACGCAGGGTACACAGGTTCGATCCCCGGTCCGGGAAGGTTCCACATGCCATGGAGCAACTAAGCTCGAGAGCCGCAACTGCTGAGCGTACATGTCTAGAGCCCACGTTCCACGCAAAAGAAACCACTGCAGTGAGAAGCCTGAGTGCCGCAATTGGAGAGTAGCCCCTGCTCGCCGCAACTGGAGACAGCATGTGTGCAGCAACCATTAAAAAACAAACTAACAAACATGATTTTGAGGGACAGAAAGCAAGTCACACACAGTATGATTCCTTTCATAGAAGCAGTAAAGCCAGGTGAAGCTAGTCAATGCCTTGTCCAGGGATAAAGATGTACGTACTAAAATATAAAGAAAAGACAGGAGATAACTGCTAAATACTAAGGAGCCAGTATTCTCTGGGAACAGGAAAGGAAGGAGGGGCCACTCAGGGCCTTCCGAAGTATTAGTAATATCCTGTAGTTTCTGCTAGTGTTGGGGATATCACCAGGGATCAAACCCATGCCCCCTCCATTGGCCGCGCAGAGTCTTAGCCACTGGACCACCAGGGAAGCCCACAGCTGTGTATTCTATTATTACTCTTTAGGCTGCAGGCGTGTACACATTCTGTCCTCTTTCACTTGTATGCATTGTTCACAGTGTAGAAGTGAAAATGCACTGGAATATCTTACGATAACATTTTATGTTGAAATTTCCTTGTGCTTGACCCTTTTTAGGATATTCTGTTACTCAAAAGTTTTTGACATAACAGAGTAAGCTGGCAACTATGATTTTTTGGAAGGACACTTTATTTTGAGATTCCACCCCTCTTACTTTTTGAATATGAAATGGCCCTTTTCTTTGATGGCATTTTAATGAGATGTTGGTGATAGTAATATTGATTTAAAACCAAAAAATTCCTTACACGTTAAATAACCAATTGACAACTGTAAATCATCCCCCATCCCCTCCACACCCCTGCCACCCCAGCCCCTTCCTTTTTTAAAAGTTAACTTGATCTGTGACATTCAAAAGACTGGAAACTGCAGGTTTAGAGAACTTTTCTTTGGGAAAAGAAGACATTGCCCTTCAGCTCTAAGGTGTTTGAAAATAAGAGAAATAAAGACAGGGAGTGAGGGAGGAAAAAGGGGAGGGAGGGAGGACGGGAAAGAGAGGGCTGGGGGAGAGGGATCATGGCTGGAGAAGATGGAAAGGATGAGTAGAATCTTCTAAAATTTTTTTCAAAGAGCTTTTTCACATTCTCAAATACCTCATGTGTTCGTTTGGCAGTCTTTTTTGTGGTCTTAAAAGAAGAAAATGGAGTGGGTGAGACAGAACTGCTCTACGTCATGTTTAGTAGGACACCAGCAAGTGGAACTGTGTTGCGACTTAATTTTCCCCGCGATGGAAGCAGTGCGTATGTACACCGCTACCGAGGAGCGGTGGTCGCGGAATCCCAGAGGCAGAAGAGAATTTGGAGGCGAGTAACAACTATGACAATAACCTGCGTTCGTTGACCCTTTGGCTATGTGCCCTGCGTGAATACTGATACCAGCCCATTCAATTCTCTCATCAGCCTTAATAGTAAGTGCCTGTCCCATTTCATTTGAGATGATTTCTTGTTGTTCAGTTGCTAAGTCATGTCTGACTCTTTGCAACCCCATGGACTGAAGCACACTAGGTTCCTCTGTTCTTCACTCTCTTCCAGAGTTTGCTCAAATTCATGTCCATTGTGTCGGTGATGCCATCTAACCATCTCGTCCTCTGCCGCCTCTTTCTCCTTTTGATGTCCATCTTTCCCAGCCTCAGGGTCTTTTCCAGTGAGTCGGCTCTTCGCATCAAGTGGCTGAAGTACTGGAGCTTCAGCATCAATCCTTCTGTTACTGAAAGATGTGTGGAGTCCAGCTGCTTGCCTCTCAAACACCAATAAATAGTCCAGGTTGGTAGAAAGGAAAGTTTGCTTTATTTCAGATGCCAGCAGGCGGCAGGAGGTGAGGCAGACGTCATCTTGATTGTTTTAGGTACAGTTAACCTTCTGTTCCAAGGTCCATTTATTCCTATTTTTTTTGTGGTCAATTCTCAGAATTGTGGCAGCTTGTGTTCCGGGTACAGTCTGGTCACCGTGCAGTTAACTTCCCCACCTGATGTTTTGGTATCTATAAGACAGCTCCCAGGCTATGGCTCAGAATATTATCTATAGCCCTTGAGAAAGAACTCAAGGTCCTTGACTATGCTTAATGACCACATTATTATTATTTAGTCTCCTTTGAATGTTTTCCTTTGTTTCCACATTTCCCACTTCTCTAATTAAACTTGCTGCTAAGTCACTTCAGTTGTGTCCGACTCTGTGCGACCCCATAGAGGGCAGCCCACCAGGCTTCCCTGTCCCTGGGATTCTCCAGGCAAGAACACTGGAGTGGGTTGCCATTTTCTTCTCCAATGCATGAAAGTGAAAAGTGAAAGTGAAGTCGCTCAGTCATGTCTGACTCTTAGCAACCCCATGGACTGCAGCCTACGAGGCTCCTCCATCCATGGGATTTTCCAGGCAAGAGTACTGGAGTGGGGTGCCATTACCTTCTCCGCTAATTAAACTTATCCTTTGAGTAAAATTTTCCACAGACAGAAGGCAGGCAGAGGACATAGTGGGGATGAGGGAGGACCATAAGGTCCTGTTCTATTTCACTCCCAATGAATAGTCAGGGTTGATCTCCTTTAGGATCGACTGGCTTCATCTCCTTATTGTCCAAGGGACTCTCAAGAGTCTACACCAACACCACAGTTCAAAAGCATCAATTCTTCAGCTCTCAGCCTTCTTTATGGTCCAGCTCTCACATCCATACACAATTACTGGAAAAACCATAGCTTTGACTATACAGACCTTTGTTGGCAACGTGATATTTCTTTGATGACTCAGTTTTATATAAATATACACATATTTTGGAGGAGGGTAATTTTAGATTTACAGAACATTTACAGATAGTACACAGAGTCCTCATGTACCTTCATCCAGATTCCCCTAGTGTTAACATCTTATATAACCATGGTAGGTTAACTCAACATAGATTTTAATTAGAATTTTACCAGTTTTTCCACTAATGTCTTTTTCCTGTTCTAGAACCCAGTCGAGATAGAGCATAAGATTTCCCTGGCAGTCCACTGGTTTAAGACGCTGTGCTTCCAGTGCAGGGGGTGCCGATTCAATCCTTAGGAAACTAGAATCCCACATGTGGTGCAGCACAGCCAAAATGAATAAATAAATAGTGTAGGACTTCCCTAATGGCGTGGTGGAGGGGAGTCCGCCTGCCAGTGCGAGGGGTACGGGTTTGATCCCTGATCTGGAAGAGTTCACGTGTGGCGGAGCAGCTGCCTCCGAGAGCCGCACCTACTGAAGCCTGTGTGCCCCGGAGCCTGTGCTCTGCAACAGAGAAGCCACGTCATGAGAAGCCCACACACCACAGTGAAGAGTAGCCCCCGCTCACCACATCTAGAGAAAGTGAGCGCAAAGCAACAAAGACCCAGGGTAGCCAAAGAGGAAAAAAGGAATACTATTTCGTTGTCCTGTCTCTTTGGTCCCCTTTGATCTATGAGAGTTTCTTAGTTTTCCCTTAAATTGCTGGGTTTAATTACAAAAACTTCAAGTCCAAAGGGGACAATCAACAGAGGGAAAAAGGCAAGCTACAGAATGAGAGAGAATATTTGCCAACTATATATCTAATAAGGGATTAGTATCCAGAATAAAGAACTCTTAACAACTCACCACCAAAACACCCAGATAACCTGGTTAACAAATGGGTGAAGGACTTGAACAGACATTTCTCCAAAGAAGACATGCAAATAGCCAACAAGCACATAAAAAGATGCTCAACATCATTAATCATTAGGGGAATGCAAATCAAACCCCAATGAGATTCACCTCAAACCATTAGGATGGCCACAATCCAAACAAGCCAGCCAACCAATCAAATTAAAAAACAACAACAACTACAAACCCAAGTGTTGATAAGAGTGTGGAGAAATTGGAAACCTAGTGCACTGTTAGTAGGAGTATAAAATGGTACAGAAACCATGGAAAACAGAATAGGGTTGCCTCAAAAAATTGAAACTAGAATTACCATACAATCCAGAAGTACCACTTTCAGACATATGTCCAAAATAATTGAAAACAGGATCTCAAAGAGATATTGGCACACACAAGTATACTGCTACATTATTCACAATAGTCAAGAGTTTCAGAGTAGTTACACTGGGCCACTTCCACCAAGGAAGGGACAGAGTTTTTTCTTAGTAGAACTCTGACTCAGGTTATAGATATACCTTTCCTGCCCACAATACTTCTGCCAAAACTCCCATCCATGCACTTACAGAGTGCCTTATCCACCACCAAGGTATTCCACGTAGCATCAGTTCTGACCAGAAACTCTTTTCACTGCAAATGAAGAGAGACAGTTGGCTCATACTCATGGAATTCCTTGGTCTTAGCATGTTCCCTATTATCTGGGGGGAGCTGGCTTGATGGGATTATGGAATGGCTACCTCACAATGTGGGTAAGGAGGAAGAGAGCTGGAAAGCTGAGGATCCCAGGGCGCCTCTTAGAACTACAACGTCCCATGACGTCTCCATGAGCTTTCCCTTTGCAGTTCCCTTTGGCGGTTGAAAGCGCTTGGGTTTCAGATTGACTGATGGGTAACTTATCTGTGATCTTCCAGCTTCCCTTCTGGACTTTTACTTCTCCAAATGTAGGGTTTGAGTACATTGTAAATCCTTTACACATTAACCCAGCAGTTGGCAAACTACAGGTCATGGGTCAAATCCAACCCGCCATCTGTTTTTGTAAATAAAGTTTAATTGGAACACAGATGCACCTGTTCATTTACATATTATCTATGGCTGCTTCATGACTAAGTTGTGTAGGTGTGACAAAGACCATATGGCTCCCAAAGCCTAAAATATATTTATTATCTGGCACATGAAAAAATTCACCACCATGCCTCTCCCCACTGCCACTCATCCCAGGTAATCATGCTTCTCTCATTGAAACTCGGCTGAAACATAGCCAACCCAGACATCAGTGTGGCACGTAAAAATATCCTGCCTCTAGTAAGAAGAGCTCTGAAGTTACAAAGAAAGGGCTTGGGTTCAGGGAGAGCTGAAGAATTAGAAGCTAATGCATTCTACCATATATAGTAGTCTAAATCTAAAGTCTATTTAATTTTTTTTTTAAAGAAGGTGAAACAAAAATTTGCTAAAATGAAATGTTTCTTCACCACAAGAGATGTTAATTCCTAAAATAATCTTTGAAGTCTAAAAAATTATGAATTATGGTAACCATCAGAGGCTTGAACCCACTAGTTTTTGAAATCACATTTCAGATTTACATAGACTTGATTTGCTCCAAATGTAAGAGATGAAGTGATAATGCTGTTCATTGCCTTCCTTCTCCCCTTTCCTCACTCCCAGTTTTTGTTTGTACTGTTTTTCCTTGCATCCTATTTTTCTATTTAAGAGGATTAAGTACCTACCATCTCTGTGTGATGCCCCTATTCTGGAATTCTTTATTTTGACTCATCTCTTGGCTCGATTTCATCATCAATACTTTTTAATTTTTTTAAAAGAAGTGACTATAGTTTCTGAGTTATTTCTTGTTTGAGAGTGTTTGCCTGTTGCTGCCAGGTCGGTTTGACTGAATGTGACATTCTTAGGTTACACTTTTTCCTCTCAGATATTTTTAGATCAACTCTGTGTCTTCTCCATAGGAAAAACCATGGTTTTATGACTGCTGGAAAAACCAGTAGTCATGTACGGATGTGAGAGTTGGACCATAAAGAAGTCTGAGCGCTGAAGAATTGATGCTTTTGAACTGTGGTGTTAAAGAACACTCTTGAGAATCCCTTGGACTGCAAGGAAATCAAACCAGTCAATCCTAAAAGAAATCAATCCTGAATATTCACTGAAGGGATTGATGCTAAGGCTGAAGCTCCAATACTTTGGCCACCTGTTGCAAAGAACTGACTCATTGGAAAAGACCCTGATGCTGGAACACAGGCCCTGGGCAGCGAGAGTGTGGTGTCCACTGATCTACCAGGACCACCAGGGAATTACTTGAACAATTTTTTTTCCTTTAAATCTGATGTTCAGAATCTTAAATAGGACATGTCAATGTTGGTTTTACTAAAACAAGTTTTCCTAACATATATACATGATCTTTTCAATCTTTATATTTAAGTTTTGATTCAAGTCAGATATTTTGCTATGTTATATCTCTGAATAATTTTAAGTTCCTTTTGTTGAGATCTGTACACAAGGGGTATCAAATGTCCTTAAGTTAGAACATCTTTGGCTTCTATCATGTTCTTTCTAATTGCTTCAGTCTCTCTGTCTTTTCCCTGTACATCTGTTATCTCAAGTCTCTTTTCCAAGATGTTAATTTGATTTTCAACTGTGATTATTTTATTATTTTCTTTTCTAATTTATTTATTATATATATAAAATCATAGTATTTCAGTTTTCAGCTTATTTCCTTAGCTCTGCAACCTCCCTTTTCATCTCATCCTGTTACTTTATAGTATCATTTTTCAGTTCTTGTTTTTATTAAATTAAAGCCATCCTACATTATTCTAAATGCAAAGCACTTACAGAGAATCTGTCTCTCTTATTTGGATTCTAGTCTCCAGGACTGTGAGTGAGATAATACATTTCTATTGTCTAAGCCCCTAGCAAGCCAATACTGTAGGTCCCCTATGTACGAACATTGAACTCGTGAACTTTCAAAGATGCGAACATTCATTCCATCAACGTCAAGCATGAGTGAAACTGCAGCTTGCCCTCCCTCTCCTATTGCTGCTAATGGCCCTTCAGCTCTACCATCTCCCACCTCCTCTCCCTCCTCCAGTAACTCGTCTTGCCTGGTCACTCGATGCCAGTCCCTGTATGCCGGCTGTCGTCCTGTACTGCTTTTCAAGGTCCTGTACTAGGAGGTTAAAAATGCCTTCTTTATTTTTTGTGTTTGTTTTTTAGGTATTATTTGTGTGAAAAGTATCAATATTATAAACCTATTACAGTACTAAATAGCTGATTGTGTTAATTGGGTACCTAGACTAATTTTGATGGACTTATGAACAAGATGTTTTTACCAACGCACCCTCAGAAAAGAACTTGTTCATATGTAGGGGATTTGCTGTACAATTAGTCAACTTACTTAACATTCCAACCTGACCCCAGGACTCTCTCTCCCTCTTCTTTGCTCTATTTTTCTTCTTTGCAACTTATATCCTTCTAGTATACAGTGTAATCTCCTTATTTATTTTATTGCCTGTCTTCCCCGACTAGAGTAAGGCAGGGACTTTTGTTTTAGTTTGCTGTTGTCTGTAGGGCTTAGCCCATAGTTATGTCCGACTCTTTGCAACGCTATGGATTGTAGCCCGTTAGACTCCTCTGTGCATGGGATTTTCCAGGCAAGAATACTGGAGTGGGTTGCCATTTCTTCATCCAGGGGATCTTCTCACTCAGGGATCAAACCCACATCTCCTGTGTCTCCTCCCTTGCAGGTGGATTCTTTACCACTGAGTCACTAGGAAAGCAGCACATAATTGAAACTTAATAAATGACTGCTGAATGAATAAATACGACCATATCTGATGCCTGGCCTGTGCTCAGTGTTAGGCCTTTTGAGAACTAATGGAATCACACTGACTATTGCTTTGTGATTTGGGGGGAAATGTCTTTTGGTTCATTCATCTTTTTACTTTTTCTTTTTTGGGGCCATGCTGTGCGGCTTGTGGGATCTTAGTTTCCCAACTAGGGATTGAACTTGGGCCTCAGCAGGGAAAGCACAGAGTCCTAACCACTGGCCTGCCAGGGAGTTCCGTGGATTCATTCATCTGTTTAGAGAATATTTATTGAGCATCTACTGCATGCCAGGAACTGCTCTCAAGTGTTAAGAATTCATGTATGTGTGTTTAGTCACTCAGTTGTGTCTGACTCTTTGCAACTCTTGATTTGCAGATAGTTGAACTATAAAGAAAGCTGAGCACCGAAGAATTGATGCTTTTGAACTGTGGTGTTGGAGAAGACTCTTGAGAGTCCCTTGGACTATAAGGAGATCCAACCAGTCCATCTTAAAGGAGATCAGTCCTGGGTGTTCACTGGCAGGACTGACTTTGAAGCTGTAACTCCAGTACCTTGGCCACCTGATGCGAAGAGCTGACTCATTTGAAAAGACCCTGATGCTGGGAAAGATTGAGGGCAGGAGGAGAAGGGGATGACAGAGGATGAGATGGTTGGATGGCATCACTGACTCGATGAACATGGGTTTGGGTGGACTCCGGGAGTTGATGATGGACAGGGAGGCCTGGTGTGCTGCGGTTCATGGGGTCGCAAAGAGTCGGACACAACTGAGTGAATGAACTGAACTTTGCAACTCTATGGACTGTGGCCTCCAGGCTCCTCTCTTCCTGGGGATTCTCCAGGCAAGAATAATGGAATGGGTTTCCATGCCCTCCTCCAGGGGATCTTTTGAACCCAGGGATTGAAACTGCATCTCTTACATCTCCTGCGTTGGTAGGTAGGTTCTTTACCACTAGTGTTACCTAGGAAGCCCATTAAGAGTACAGTTCAGTTCAGTCACTCAATTGAGTCCAACTCTTTGCAACCCCATGGACTGCATCACGCCAGGCTTTCCTGTCTGTCATCAACTCCCGGAGTTTACTCAAACTCAAGTCCATTGAGTCGGTTATGCCATCCGATCATCTTATCCCCTCTCGACACCTTCTCCTCCTGCGTTCAATCTTTCCCAGCATCAGGGTCTTTTCCAATAAATCAGTTCTTCACATCAGGTGGCCAAAGTATTGGAGTTTCAGCTTCAACATCAGTCCTTCCAGGACTGATTTGCTTTAGGATAGACTGGTTGGATCTCTTTGCAGTCCAAGGGACTCTCAAGAGTCTTCTCCAACACCACAGTTCAAAAGCATCAATTCTTTGGCATTGAGCTTTCTTTATAGTCCAACTCTCACATCCATACATGACTACTGGAAAAACCATAGCTTTCACTAGACAGACCTTTGTTGACAAAGTCATGTCTCTGCTTTTTAATATGCTCTCTAGGTTGGTCATAGCTTTTCTTCCAAGGAGCAAGCGCCTTTTAATTTCATGGCTGCAGTCACCATCTGCAGTGATTTGGGAACCCAAGAAAATAAGTCTCTCACTGTTTCCATTGTTCCCCCAGCTATTTGCCATGAAGTGATAGGACCAGATGCCATGATCTTACTTTTCTGAATGTTGAGTTTTAAGCCAGCTTTTTCACTCTCCTCTTTCACTTTCATCAAGAGGGTCTTTGGTCCTTCTTCACTTTCCACCATAAGGGTGGTGTCATCTGCATATCTGAGGTTATTGATATTTCTCCCTGCAATCTTGATTCCAGCTTGTGCTTCCTCCAGCCCAGCGTTTCTCATGATGTACTCTGCATATAAGTTAAATAAGCAGGGTGACAATATACAGCCTTGACGTACTCCTTTTCCTATTTGGAACCAGTCTGTTGTTCCATGTCCAGTTCTAACTGTTGCTTCCTGACCTGCATACAGATTTCTCAGGAGGCAGGTCAGGTGGTCTGGTATTTCCATCTCTTTCAGAATTTCCCACAGTTATTGTGATCCACACAGTCAAAGGCTTTGGCATAGTCCATAAAGCAGAAGTAGATGTTTTTCTGGAACTCTCTTGCTTTTTAGATGATCCAGTGGATGTTGGCAGTTTGATCTCTGGTTCCTCTGCCTTTACGAAATCCAGTTTGAACATCTGGAATTTCATGGTTCATGTACTGTTGAAGCCTGGCTTGGAGAATTTTGAGCATTACTTTACTAGCGTGTGAAATGAGTGCAATTGTGTGGTAGTTTGAGCATTCTTTGGCATTGCCTTTCTTTGAGATTGGAATGAAAACTGCCCTTTTCCAGTCCTGTGGCCACTGCTGAGTTTTCCAAATTTGCTGGCATATTGAGTGCAGCACTTTCACAGCATCATCTTTTCGAATTTGAAATAGCTCAACTGGAATTCCATTACCTCCACTAGCTTTGTTCATAGTGTTGCTTCCTAAGGCCCGCTTGACTTCACATTCCAGGATGTCTGGCTGTAGGTCAGTGATCACACCATCATGGTTATCTGGGTCATGAAAATCTTTTTGTAGAGTTCTTCTATGTATTCTTGCCACCTCTTCTTAATATCTTCTGCTTCTGTTAGGTCCATACCATTTCTGTCCTTTATCGAGCCCATCTTTGCATGAAATGTTCCCTTGGTATCTCTAATTTTCTTGAAGAGATCTCTAGTCTTTCCCATTCTGTTGTTTTCCTCTATTTCTTTGCATTGATTGCTGAGGAAGGCTTTCTTATCTTTCCTTGCTGTTCTTTGGAACTCTGCATTCAAATGGGTATATCATTCCTTTTTCTCTGCCTTTCATTTGTCTTGTTTTCATAGCTATTTGTAAGGCCTCCTCAGACAACTGTTTTGCCTTTTTTCATTTCTTTTTCTTGGGGATGGTCTTGATCCCTGCCTCCTGTACAATGTCATGAACCTCCATCCATAGTTCTTCAGGCACTCTTGTCTATCAGAGCTAATCCCTTGAATCTATTTGTTACTTCCACTGTATAACCATGAAGGATTTTATTTAAGTTATACCTGAATGGTATAGTGGTTTTCCCTACTTTCTTCAATTTAAGTCTGAATTTGGCAGTAAGGAGTTCATGATCTGAGCTCCTATAGGCAGCTCCCTGTCTTGTTTTTGCTAACTGTATAGAGCTTCTCCGTCTTTGGCTTCAAAGAATATAATCTGTCTGGTTTTGGTATTGACCATCTGGTGATGTCCATGTGTAGAGTCTTCTCTTGTGTTGTTGGAAGAGGATGTTTGCTATGACCAGTGCATTCTCTTGGCAAAACTCTGTTAGCCTTTTCCCTTCTTCATTCTGTACTCCAAGGCCAAATTTGCCTGTTACTCCATGTAACTCTTGACTTCCTACTTTTGCATTCCAGTCCCCTATAATGAAAAGGACATCTTTTTTGGGTATTAGTTCTAGAGGGTCTTGTAGGTCTTCATAGAACTGTTCAACTTCAGCTTTTTCAGCTTTACTGGTAGGGACATAGACTTGGATTACTGGGATATTGTATGATTTGCCATGAAAACAAACAGAGATCGTTCTGTCGTTTTTGAGATTGCATCCAAATACTGCATTTCAGACTCTTTTGTTTACTATGATGGCTACTCCATTTCTTCTAGGCATTCTTGCCCACAGAAGTAGATATAATGGTCATTTGAGTTAAATTCACCCATTGCAGTCCATTTTAGTTCACTGATTCCTAAAATGTCGATGTTCACTCAGCATCTCCCGATTGAACACTTTCAATTTGCCTTGATTCATGGACCTAACATTCCAGGTTCCTATGCAGTATTGCTCTTTACAGCATCAGACTTTACTTCCACTACCAGTCACATCCACAACTGGGTGTTGTTTTTGCTTTGGCTCTGTCTCTTCATTCTTTCTGGAGTTATTTCTCCACTGATCTCCAGTAGCATATTGGGTACCTACTGACCTGGGGAGTTCACCTTACAGTGTCCTATCTTTTTGCCTTTTCATACTATTCATGGGGTTCTCAAGGCAAGAATACTGAAGTGGATTGCCATTCCCTCCTGCAGTGGACCACGTTTTGTCAGAACTCTCCACGGTGACCTGCCCATCTTGGGTGGCTCTACATGACATGACTCCTAGTTTCATCGAGTGGCCTACTGCAGGGTCGGGGCACTGAGTGTAAAAGTGCATGCATGGGACCTTTTGAAGGAGGTCACCATTCTCTTCATTATTTCCACCATAGTTTGGCCTCAGGTCAAGCAACAGGGAGGGAACACAGCCCTGCCCATCAAAAGAAGTGAAGTCGCTCAGTTGTGTCCGACTCTTTGTGACCCCATGGACTGTAGCCTATCAGGTTCCTCCATCCATGGGATTTTCCAGGCAAGAGTGCTGGAATGGATTGCCATTTCCTTCTCCAGGGGATCTTCCCGACCCAGGAATTGAACCCGGGTCTCCCACATTGCAGGAAGACGCTTTACTGAGCCACCAGGGAAGCCCATCAACAGAAAATGGGATTAAAGATTTACTGAGGATGGCCTTGCCCTTCAGAACAAGACCCAGTTTCTCCCTCAGTCAGTCTCTCCCATCAGGAAGCTTCCATAAGCCTCTTATCCATCAGAGGGCAGACAGAATGAAAACCACAATCACAGAAAACTGATTACATGGACCACAGCCTTGTCTGACTCAAGGAAACTATGAACCACAAAGAGTACAGTAGTAAACAAAACCAAGAGGGAGAAAAAGACAATAAACAGCTTGTATAATGTCTGGTGGTGAGAGGTGCTGTGATAACTAGTTAGACAGGGTCAATCTTCCTGATGACTATTGCTGGGGAAGAAAATGGCCCCAAAACTCAGTGGCCTGAAACAATTTCGTAGTCTCTTTCATGGTTCTTTGGTGGCCTGGGCCCATCAGGGTGGTCTCGCTGGGGGTCTTGCATGGGGTGCAGCCAGATGTTGGACTGGACTCGAGTCATCTGGAGGACCAACTGGATTGGACATAGAGGTACCTCGCTCGTTTGGCTGCCATGGCTGTTGACCGCTAGTTGGGAGTTTGGCCAGGCTACCACCCAGCACATCTCCAGGTGCCCTCTCCATGTGGCCCAGGCTTCTCAGCCTGGCAGCGTGGCTCCTGGAGAAGCGCTCCAGGAGTAAGTGTTCCGTGAAGCAGGAAGCAGAGGCAGCCAGGGCAATGAAGTGCCTGGGGCTGAATCAGCATCCCTTCTGCCCTATTCTGTTGGTTAGAGCACTGACGGGGATCCTAGTTTCAAGGGGTGGGAGAAAGAACACGGGATGGAAGAGATTGCTGTGGCATCTTTGGAAAACACCATCCACACAGCAAGGGGAGAGTGAAGGACGGGCAAGTGGGGAAGAGAGCACACTCCCTCCCTGAGCCTCCTTGGAGCACCCGCCTGAGGGGAGCGAGGATGTCTGTGAAGACTGTTCTAGACGGAAGATGAAAGTACAGAGACCCGGAGGTGGGAGCTTAGGTGTGTTGCTTGGCCTGGTGAGGAACGGCTGAGTGCAGTGGGAAGGAGCTATGACACCAGCACTTGTTACACTCAAGCGATGTCTTACCTGTAAACCCCAATAGTTCACAGAGGCCTGAATGCTTTTAAAGCTTTGGGCTCTTTGCTGCTGCCCTGGCTGATAACTCCACCCTCACCTGCCCTGAGTTGCTTGCTTTCCCCAAAGTGCCCACACTGGTGCTCTTGCCAGCGGGTTTGCCCTCTTCTGCTTGATCTCCATCTTCTGCACCATCTAGGCTTATCTGGAGCCATGACTGACCCCAGCTGAGCTCTGGACTCTTCTGTCTTTCCCACCAAAGAGCGATCTGTCTGATTTGCCACCTAAAGACCAGCACGGAGAGTTTGCATGTGGTTAAGGGTGTGAATTTGAGAGTCCACCTGCCTGGGTTTAGATCTGGCTCTGCTACCCACTCACAGGGTTACTTTGGACAAGTAGCTTAACCTCCCTGTCCTTTTGATCCTTCAATAGAAGGCCTTTAGTGCATCATTCAAATTAGAATTAGGTCTTAAGAATCATCCACCATCTAGTTATTTCCAACTCTTAGATCTCCATCTGCCTGCTGAAATGTTCAATTTTCAGAGACTGAGATATCATCCCAAAGTGTCCTGGTATCCTTTTAACTGTTGTGAAAGGAACAACCTAAAGTTGCTACAAGGCCATCTTTACCTTTAAGAATTAACTCCTCTTTCTGGGCTTGAGACACTGAACAAGCGATTCCTGGTTCAAATACTTTTAAGCACTGCTGACATTTTTCTTATCCAAGAATTTCCAGATTTCGGCCAGAGACCCGTCCTCCTGAATGACAACAGTGATGGGGATGTGCACACACACCTCTTCTTGAAACAGAAGCCAGGCTCACACCCTCCATTACATTCTATACATGGCAACGCAATGCAAACCGTAGCTGCTTCCTTCCTATTTCTCCACCATTTGTCCCCGCAAAGCCTCTTCTTTTTCTTTCTAAGGAGGCAGAGTTCTACACAGATGTGACTGAAGTCCCTCTGCAGCCTCCTCTGGGGCCCTTTGTAACACCTGTGTATCCCTTCCAAGTGATGTCTGCACGTTCTGGATTGTCAACTGCCTGTTGCTAAAAGTGGTTTTCATTCTCACAGTAGATGCAGCAGAGAGAGACCTCATCCTTGTGCTCTTGTTTCTGCATCTGTACAATGGGCTGTACTGGACTTCCCCTGGTGGATCAGACAGTAAAGAATCTGCCTGCAACTCAGGAGATCCGAGTTCAATCCCTGGGTCGGGAAGATCCCCTGGAGAAGGGAATGGCTACTAGCTCCAGTACTCTTGCCTGGAGAGTTCCATGAACAGAGGAGCCTGGCAGGTTACAGTTCATGGGGTCACAAAGAGTTGGACACGACTGAGCCACTAAGCACAGCACAGCACATACTCATTAACAAGCTGTGATAGTTTCAGGTAGACAGCAAAGGAACTCAGGCATACATATACATGTACCCCTTCCCTACCAAACTCCCCTCCCATCCAGTCTGCCACACAGCATTGAGCAGGGTTCCCTGTGCTATACAGTAGGTCCTTGTTGGTTATCCATTTTAAATATAGCAGTGTGAACATGTTGATTCCAAACTCCCTAAATATTCTTTCCACCCATCCTTCCCCCCTGGTAACTGTAAGTTCATTCTTGAAGTCTGTGCGTCTGTTTCTGTTTTGTAAATAAGTTTGTTTGCATCAGTTCTTTGGATTCATACAATATTTCTCTTTCTCTGTCTGACTTACTTTAGTGTGATAAGCCCTAGGTCCATCCACTGGCTGCAAATGGCATTATTTCAGTCTTTTTTTCTGGATGAATAATACTCCATTGTATATATGTACCACATCTTCTTTATCCATTCCTCCGTCGATGGATTTATGTTGCTTCCATGAAATGACTGGTGTCTTTATAAGAGAAAGGAGAAGGGAGGAGGCCAGTGACAATGGAAACAGAGATTGGAGTGATGCAGGGACAAACCAAGGAGTGCCAAGGATTGCTGGGAGCCACCAGAAGCCAGAAAAAGCAAAGACTTCCCTCAGAAACCATCAGACACCCTGACTGCAGACTTGTAGTCCCCAGAGCTGGAAGTGAGTAAATCCTCCTTGTTTTAAGCCACTTGGGTGATGATAATTTGTTACAGCACCCATGGGAAACTAACACAGTCCCCAAAGCTTTGCTAATGTGATATTTCTTCACCTGGGTTATGAGTGCTAGGGGGTTGGCTTTAGGATTGTTTTTAAACCGTACATATATGATTTCACATTAACAAAAATAAAAATAAATAACAGCAGAAAAGGAATATCCAGCAAGGGTCTGGGCTTTGAAGATGCGTTCAGGTGGGGCATTTTTGGCTATGGGTCTGCTGTGTGCCAAGATCATGGCAGGTCTCTGGGACTTGTCTGGGAGAGGACTCTCTGGGATTGAACTTGAATATCATAAGTTACAGAATACAGCAAATGGCAGAGGGTGGAAGCTTCTCATCTTATATGTGAACGTTTCATGTGATCACAGACCAGACACCATTCCAGGAGGTGCCAACTCAATAAAAAGATGGGATGTGCCTCCTTCCTGGGTGCAGCAGCCAGGTCCCCTCAGAGGAAGGTCATGGACTGGGTAGCGGAAGCAGGGAAGGTCCCTCAGGAAGCTCTGTGGGGGCCTGCCAACCTGCAGCAAATGTGCAGGAAGCAGCCCAAGGTCTTCCTTTTTCACCCTGATGGGGGATGCCTGGGGCATAGCTAAGTGGGAGCCCTGTCCACCGCAAAGTGGGCACAGTCTGAGCAGTCCCGCCCTCTCCAAGATGCTCTTTACAACCTGGGGCCACACTTGGCTGTCTGTTGGTGCCCTGTGGAGCTTCCAGGAAGAAGACCTCATCACAGACCAGAAGGAGCCCCTTCAAGAAATTGGATAGAGGAGCCACTGGTAGGAAAGAGCAGCCTTCACCCCAGCTCCCATCCCTGGTGTCAGGGGATTTCTTCTGACATGCCTCCTTCAAAACCCCAGGCTTCCCTGGTGGCTCAGTGGCAAAGAATCTGCTTGCCAATGCAGGAGACATGGGTTTGATCCCTAGATTGGGAAGATCCCTCATGCTGCCAAGCTACGAAGCTCATGCACCCCAACTATTGAGCCTGTGCACCCCGTGCTTCACAGTAAGAGAAGCCATGGCAATAAGAAGCCTGTGCACTGCAACTAGAGAGTAGTCCCTGCTTACCACAACTAAAGAAATGACCGCACAGCAGTGAAGACCCAGCCCCAAACCTCCATTGGCTTCATAAGAACTTTCCCCGAGCAGCCACCCTCTTCGCTTTGCTCAGCCAGGGGTTCAGGGCCGTGGGATTTATTGGTGATTTTTTTTTTCTTTGCTTGGCTCCCTGCTTTGTAGTTAAGAGGAGGTAGTAGCCATCCCAGAATTCTCAGTAAATGTGTATTATTTGTGCTGGAAAAAAAATTGCTAAAGGATGAGAAAGGGAATAATGAACACTTTATAGAATTTTCCTCAACAAGTAGATGCTGGTCCAGAGTGTAAAAGTGCACTCTGAAAAGTGAGGAGAGATGGGAGAAAGTCACTTTATACCTCTCTTCAAACTGGGTTAAGTTCTGTTTAATAGATATTCTGGGAAAAGAACATCATTCCTTTAAAAGCTGGGCTGCCCTGCAGATGAAGCCAACTTGTAAAGCTGTTTGGGACATAGAAGGTTAGTAAAGAGACCAGTCCTACAGTCATTGCTAATGATGGATGGGAGGGGTATTTGGAAGTGTTGAAATGCTGGCTGTCAAGGAAACCCATGATTGGAAAAACAACATCACATGGTTTTTTATATGGCCTACTGGTATCGTGATGCAATGTGATCATTTTCCTGACTTTCTGTTTTTGTCACAAGAAAAGGAAGAAGCGAGGGAATCAGAGAAGTGATCCGATGCCTAATTACCAGTGCTTCTCTCAGATAAATTATAAACAGGCTGTTAAAAAATTCTCCTGCTACAGCAAAGAAACAAAGCAGCCTTTAAACACTTTTGATGTCAACATGCCCTAATTTCAAAAGTGCTAGAGCTATGTATAACCCCAAAGACAGTCTCTTTCTTCAAGGAATGATTAAGGAGTGTTTTAAAAAAAATAACCCAACTCCCCGTTCCTGAGCTTGTGGCAGACATCATTAATCAATCAAGGTAGTTTTGCTTGTTTGTTTTGTTTTGTTTTTTAACCATGGAACCTAAATGCTGCCCTAGAATTCTTCTCAACAATATGTGTCTGACACTCCTATAAATAGATCACAATTGGCTTATGAGCTGAGCCAACTAAAGAGGCACCTAATCTGATGGTTAAAAGAATAGTATTTGGAGCTAAATCTCAGCTCAGCCACTTAAACTTTCAGATAAGTTTCTTTACCTTCAAAATGCAGATAATAATAGTATCTCACTGGACTTTTTACCTATAATTTTATACCCAGCCAATTGGTCAATCAAGAGTGCAGGTAGAACAAAGATATTTTCAGACTTTAGTGACTTGAAAAATATATTTCTATTAAAGGAATATGCTTTTAAAGTATTAATAAAATCATTAATATAAATATAAATGAATGCATAGTGAAATATAAATGAATAGCCTCACACATACAAAATGAATGTGTGTTAAATATCATACTTAACTCATTATTAATGAGGGAACCAGTAAGATGTTAAAACCAGTTTAAAGAAGTCAAAGAAGCACAAATCTATATGGAATTTCAAAAAGGAAATCAATTTACAAACAGATAGGAAATTGCCTTTTGTAGGGAGCCTTGTGTGGGATGGGGAGAGGGATGTGCATTATTTATTTGCCTATCTCTAGATAAGATTTATTTTGCACTGTTATCAGTTATCTACAATTTACAGAGTTATAAAATAGCTCACAGGCAATGAAGGGCACAGAGCCCCCATTAATCAAAACCAGAAACTCCGAAGGGATGTGGTCTAAACAATGCATAGTTTTCACCCAATCACAAAATTATCTGAGTACACTCTCAATTTATTAGGACAGTACTAGAGAATGGGTGCGCATGTAGGTAGCTTAGTTGTGTCGGACTCTGTGACTCTACGGACTGTACAGCCCGCAGGCTCCTCTATCCGTGGGATGCTCCAGGCAAGAATACTGGAGTACATTGCCATGCCCTCCTCTAGGGAAATCTTTACAACCCAGGGATGGAACCCATGTCTCTTATGTCTCCTGCATTGGCAGGTGGGTCCTTTACCACTAGCACGACCTGGAAAGCCGCTACTAGAAAATATGCTTCATCAAAAGGAGGGCGTACCCTTGCTCTAGAGCCCAGCTGCCTAGAGCCTGTGTTCCTCAACAAGAGAAGCCACCGCAACGAGAAGCCTGTACATTGCAATGAGAGCGTAGCCCCCACTCGCTGCAATTGGAGAAAGCCAATGTGCAGCAATGAAGACTCAGCACAGCCAAAAAATAAAAAAATGAAAGAGTAAAAAAAAATTTTTTAAGGGGGCAGAGAGAGGGAGAGAGACAGGTGGGATCCTCAACTTAGGGATTAGGGTGTCCATCCCTGGAGGTGTGATGAAGTCCTAGGAGTAACAGCAGAGCGTTAAGCCGGAGTCCAGCCAGCTCTGGGGGAAGGAGGAAGGAAGCTTCTTGAGAGGCTCTGGGAAAGAAGAAATGGAACTGATGTGCTTAAGCATATGGAAAATATCATGGGAAGGCCTTTGGCAGAGATGTTAGAGCTTTTAGAGAACACTAATGATGAGTCATAGAAAATTAAGCGAATAAAAAAACGAGGCCTTCCTTAACCTTAGCAATACTGAAGCCTGCACAAGAATTGAGCTAAGTAATGCTCACTTGGCTCAGCAGTGAATGATACTTGCACAGTCATTATAATGTAAATACTATTTATTCATCCGCAATTCTTTATTCATGTAATAACACTATGTTGGGGTGATGCGGGAAAAGTGATGGATGTGCATGTGGGAGAGTTAGAGACTCACCACTCAGAGGCAGTGGAAGAGCAGCGGGGAGTTCACTGGTGGTC
Source organism: Bos grunniens (assembly GCF_055505025.1). Lineage (NCBI taxonomy): Eukaryota > Metazoa > Chordata > Mammalia > Artiodactyla > Bovidae > Bos > Bos grunniens. Next base: position 16,525,970 of record NC_141168.1, read on the forward strand.
CAGTGGTTAGGACTCTAGGGTTTCACTTCCATGGCCCAGGGTTCAATCCTTGGTCAGGGAACTAAGAGCCCACATGCCCACATGCCGCATGGCACAGCCAAAAAGAAAAGAAATAGCAGTAGAAGCGTAATATTCTTAAATATGGAGATAAATATCAGAGGAAGTAGCTAGAAGAGTTTCATTGGCTGCCTCAAGTGTAATAGATCATGATGGTGAGAAAGGTTAAGGCAGGGGATGGTTGGTTTTCATTAAAAACTTCTGTTCATACACACAGACACACAGACACATATATATATATAACTATGTATATATAGAAAAAATGATTACATCTAAGAAAAGGTATGTATTAGTAGCTGCTGGTGAGGTATGGGGAATCTCAAACGCTACTAGTGAAGTATAAATTGGCACTGCCTCTTTTGAAAAGCCATCTGGCAGAATCTGATGAAATTTTACGTGTACATAACGTTCCATCTAGCAGCCATACTTCCTGGCCTGTATCTTCAGAGAAGCACTTGCACATGTGCTCAGGGCAGTATGCCCAAGGACATTCCTGGACCATTATTTATAAGGCAAGAATGACGATGCTAGAAAGGTCCGACAAAAGGGGGATGTCAGTACAACAACAGCAAAAACCATAAGTCGTAGCCCTTGAACATGTAAAAAAGATGCTCAATCTAACTCAGTACATAGCAATTTAAAGTACAATGAAGTTCTCTGTGTATTTTTTGCCTATCATCAATTTGGCAAAATCTGGTAATATTTTGGTGTGTTGGTAAAGCTATGGCAAACAGGTGGTCTCATGTATGGCAAAGAATCTTAAAAAAAGAGTGGATATATATTTACATTTCACTGATTCACTTTGCTGTACACCTGAAATGAACACCACATTGTAAATCAACTATACTCCAATAAAAATTAAAAGGAAAAGAGAAAACAAACCAACAGGTGGTCCCAAACATTGTTCATGGGAGGACAAATTGTTTCAATCTCTACAGAGAGCAATATCCATCAAAATTGCAAATGCCCAGGATTTTGGCTCAGAAATCCCACTTTTAGTAATTCATCTAACAGGTTAAGTACATGAACTAAGTTTTTTATATATATATATATATATATATATATATATAGTACATATTATACATATATAATACAAATATAATTGTTGCAGTTTTGTTGACATAGCAAGAGTTTGGATACAACCAATAGGTAGCTGGTTAAATTCTGCTTATTTATACCACCATCTGAGCTGTGGAGCTAAGATATGGGGGGTGGGTTTGGGGCAGACAGGGGTGGAAGGAGGATTTATTTCACATTTATTTCACTGTCTGGCATTTTATCCTATTTTCTAAGACGAAATGCCACACAGTGAAATAAATGTGCCCTGTGCCTCAGTTTCTTCACCTCTGAAAAGGAGATAGTGATTCTAACCTCCTAGGGTTACTGTAAGGATTAGCTTGGGTCGATCCAGGTAAGGTCCTTAGATCAGAGCTTGGCGCAGAGCGAGCGCTGTATAAACTTATTGTCCAGGGCACATGTAACTGAGAGAGGTCATCAGGCACGGGAGGGGGACTCTAGCTGTCAAGGTTCAAGTGACTTGGAGATAGAGTCAAATCAAATGGGCGTACCTCAGAGATGGATCTTCAGCCAAGACAGCCCAGGACCACGGGCAGGGCTGGCAGCCTGTTCCACTGGCGTCTCTCCCAGGAGCCAAGGAGTCTTCACACCTGTTTGTGGATCTGGGCTAGGGTGCTTTCAGCATTAATATGCAGCAGTGGAAACTCCTTTTATTTATTTTTATTGAAGTTTAGTTGATTGACAGTGATTGAGGTGTATGGTGAAGTGATTCAGTCATATATTCTCTGTATATATTCTTTTTCAGATTATTTTCCATTATAGGTTATTAGAAGATGATAAGTATAGTTCTTTGTGCTATACAAGGAACTTATTGTTTATCTTTTTTTTTTTGACTGAGCACCACCTGACCTTCAGGATCTTAGTTCCCTGACTAGGGATTGAATCCACGTCCCCTGCTGTGGAAGCATGGAGTCCTAACCACTGGACCGCCAGAGAATGCCCCTGTTTATCTTTTTTTTTTTTTTGTATAAATAGTGTGTATCTGTTTATCTCAACTAAGAAGGGAACTTCTTCTTAAGACCCATACTGACCACAGTGGGGGTGAACACCCCGACTAGCTCAGTTCTTCTGCCAGACCCATAGATGAAATGCTGATATTTAAGGTCAGCAGAGGAAAGAAACAGGAAAGGACCAAAAGGGTGTCACATCCTTTCAAGGAGCTTCTCTGGGAGTCCCTCACACTTCTGCTCACATTTCATTGGCTAAAACCTAATCAGAAAGCCACATCTCACGGAAAGGGAAGTTGAGAAACGAAGTCCTTGAGCTTGCAGCACTGGCAACTGAACAGAATAAAGTCTGTGGGTGATGAAAACGTTCTGGAACTAGACAGTGGTGATGGTTGGTCCACCTTATGATTGTACACCTGAAAAGTGCGAATGGTGGTATGTGAGCGTTACCACAATTTTTAAAAACTGGACTTCTGTTACTGGAGAATAAGATGAAAATGAATATCGGGGCAGGCACCCAGCAGTTTTACATATTTGTTTATTTTTATTTATTTATTTGGCTGTACGGGGTCTTAGCAGGGCACACAGGATCTTTAGTTGTGGCATGTGGAATCTAGTTCCAAGCCTATGTGATGCTCCGTTGCTTAGTCAAGTCTGACTGTTTGCAACCGTATGGACTGTAGCCCACCAGGCTCTTCTGTCCATGGGATTTTCCAAACAAGAATTCTGGAGTGGGTTGCCATTTCCTTCTCCAGGGGATCTTCCTGACCCAGGGATCGAACCCATGTCTCCTGTGTCCCTAACTAAGGATAAAACCCTTGGACTGGGAGTGAAGAATCTTAGCCACTGGACCACCAGGAGGTCCCCGTACTTGCTTTTAAATTGCAATCAATTACAAGAGGTCTCTCTGGGCTGCGTGGCAGCAGGTACAGGGCAACAGGGCACCATGATTGGACAGCCAGGGTCACATGCACACCCTGTGTTTGGGAGCTGGGGTCTAAGAGAAGCTGGAAAAGGGTGCTGGGTAGATGTATAACAATCATTTGGCTATTTGTCATTAGGATTTAGCGGCCTTAAAGTAGATCCAAGGAGCTCTGTGGTTCTCCTTCCCTATTTTGTGACCAACACTCCCATTGTTTTCCCCAACAGTCAGGCCTAGCCAGGTCTTTGTTTTTGAACTTGACCTGTTGGCTCTTCCTAAGCTACACCCCAGTCTGACGATTGCTCTCTCTGAGAACATCAGGGCGAGTTTTGTCCAGAGGGGTCTGCATTTCCTTTGCCTGCCCAGAATGGAGGGGGTGGGTCCCCCACGTTCATGAACTGTTACCTAGAAAAGAAAAGGGGCGAGTATAGACCAGAGGGGATGTGACTCAAAAGTGACTCAGCCACCTCTCCTGTCTTTTGGGTCCTGGAGTCCTGCCCTGATGCCTGAACCAGAAGGAACAGGGCAGGGAACGAAGAGGAGGGGAGAGAGAGAGTTAAGTCTGCCCAGGTCTTTCAACGTGGTGAAACCAGGGTGGAGGGTCTGCCAAGAACAGGTCAGGCTCAAAACAGGAAGCCCCAGGGTAGTGATAAATGGACACTTCTCTGTAGATTTTATGTGGATCTCAAGGGAGAGTGCTGGAACTGATCTCATTCAATATTTTGTTTTACAAATCATGTTGAAAAGGAAGCACGCTAGGAGCTCTCTGGGTTTGCCAGCTAAGTTAATCTCTTCCAGGTGCTAAGGCAACAGGGAAGCGCAGCAGGAAGCTCCTGCCTAGCAGGCTTGAGGCAGGAAGATGGCCCACCGAGGGGCAGGAGGGAAGTGGCGTTTGTGGGGAGCAGAGCCGGCCCTGCTGCCCTGGCTTCTCACAAGCTCCACAGACGCACTTCCTGGGGTTCCTGTAGCTCCCAGTGTTGGTGCGGACCATGGGGGCGTTGGGACAGAAGATCGGGGGCTTCCGGGTCACCTGGGAGACCCCGTGATGGCCCGGTACCCCCTGGGCTACACACAGAAGCTAGGCTCTTCCGGACCCCCCTTTCCCAAGTCACAGAATTCCTCCTCTCTGCTGGGATCTTCACCTCTGCATCAGGTACTTTCTTCAACTTATTCTGCTCGTAATTTCAGATGTATTTATTTGGTTTGTCTTATTTCACCTTGGCACTTCTCCTCCCTTGCCACTGACCCCCACAAATGGTTCAGATTCTTGTTCTCCTGGTGTTGAATTTCCAGGCACCAGGGAACCAGCCAGTGGGTCTGTTCTCTTCAGACTGAGGAGATAAGTTAGAGGAATCACAGGAAAGAGAAAAGCTTCTAAGAGCAAGGAATTGAGCCTTATCCTACTACATACGTTAATGACTGAGTGTTAAGCCTTTTGAGGGGTAAACTCAGGTTCAAACTGGTAGGAGGCCAATCAAGGAAATAACTCTTTCAGGCAAGGATTGTCCGCTATGTTGATTTTTAGGAGGCACCTACTAAAGCATTTAGTGAAATATGATTTCCAAAACTTATTTTCAAGCATTTGGGGAAAAAACACACACCTAGAAATAAAGCAAAAGGTATCAACAATCTTTTAAAGCTTTATTTATTTATTTTCGGCTGTGCTGGGTCTCTGTTGCTGCCTGGGCTTTTCTCTAGTTTTGGAGACTGCAGGCTACTCTTCACTGAGGCACACAGGCTTCTCAGCGCAGTGGCTTCACTTGCAAAGCATGGGCTCTCGGGCATGTGGTCTCAATAACTGAGGCTCCCGGGCTCTAGAGCAGAGGCTCAGTAGTTGTGGCGCACGGGCTTAGTTGCTCTGAGCATGTGGGATCCTCCTGGACCAGGCATTGAACCTGTGTCTCCTGCACTGGCAGGTCGACCCTTTACCACTGAGCCACCAGGGAAGCCCCCCACAATGTCAGCAGTTTTTAAATCTAAGTGGGGGTATGTGGGTGATCGTTGTGCTGTTCTTTCAATCTTTCTATATATCTGAGCACTTTTGTAATAATAATTTGCTGAGAGTGAGGGTAGGGGCGGTAGATACCCGGTGAATCTGAGAGTCCTTGAGTATATCACAGGCAAGGGAGAGCTTAGTTATACCAGACTTGGAAAAATCTTTTCATTCTTTGAGGCTCAGAGAGTAGTGTTTGGGGCTGAATTTTGTCCCCTCAGAATTCATACACTGAGGGAGTTCCCTGGCGATCCAGTGGTTAAGACTCAGTGCTTCCACTGCAGGGAGCACAGGTTTGATCCCCAGTTGGGGAACTAAGATCCTACATGTTGGTGATGTGGCCAAAAAAATCCATATATTGACATACTAATTCCCAGAACCTCAGAATGTGACTGCCTTTAGAGATAGGACCTTTACAGAGGTTAAATGAGGTCATTGGAATACGGTCTTATAAGAAGAGGAAATTTGGACACAGACTGGCAGAGAAGACGATGTGAGATGGATTAAATATTTGTGTCCCCTGCCCCCCAAGTTTATGTGTTGAAGCTTTAACCCTTCAAGGTAATGGTATTTTCAGATGGAGACTTTGGGGGATAATTAGGTTTAGATGAAGTTATGAGGGCAGAGCCCTGTTAGGGACTGAAGGTTTGTGTCCTCCAAAATGCATATGCAGAAACTATACACCCCTCTCTGTGGTGGTGGTAGAAGGTGGGGCTTCTGTGGGGTAACCAGCATGAGATGAGGTCCTAGGGGTGGAGCTCTCATGAATGGGATCAGCACCCTTCTAATAGTCACCGGAGAGCTTGCTTACTACGCTCTGCTCTCTGCCACCTGAGGACACACGAGTCCACAGTCTGCAACCTGGAAGGAGGCCTTCACCAGAACGCGACCAGTACTGGCACCGGAGCCTGGACTTCCAGCCTCTCGAACTCTGAGAAATAAACTTTTACTTATATATACCACCCAGTTTATGGTATTTGCTATAGCAGTCTGAGCTAAGGCAGGACTGCATGATAGCACCTTTGTAAGAAGAGAAAGAGACCCCAGAACCCTTTCCACCCTGTGAGGAGATGAGAAGACAGAGAGAAGGTGGCTGTCTCAGAGCCGATAAGGGAGTGCTCCCCAGAGCCCGACCAGGTCAGCACCTTGATCTTGGACTCCGGCTTCCACAGCTGTGAGAAAACAAATTTCTGTTGTTTAAGGCACGTTGTCTGTGGTATGTTGTTATGGTGACCCAAGCAGACCAATACACAGTACGAAGACAGTCATCTACAAGCCAAGGAGAGAGGCCTCAGAAGAAACCTACCCCCGTCACATCTTCACCTCAAATGTTTGTTCTCTACAAGTGAGAAACATTCCTGTCATGAGCCACATCCTTAGGGCAGCCCTAGACCACATACAGTATTATTTACCATTGTTTACACGTCCTTAAATGAAGCACAGCTCTCACATAGGAAGAAGAGTTCCACCGGGCTGAAGTGCGAACTCCCCTGTGCTTCCTGTGGTTAGGGCAATCCAGATGGCAGCGGGAGGTCGTCCACCTGAGAGAGACCAGATAGCGGAGGGGGGCCCAGACCGTGGGAGCCTCTGGGGGCTGTACTTTGGAACTTTGACCTTGAGGATAGAATTTGCTTTTTAGTAACTATTTGCTTTTGTTCTCCCATGATGTTAATAGAGCTATATCTTATAACTCAGTTGTAAGGTGAAAAAGTTATATATAATAATTGAAAATAAGCTTTTCCTGTGACGGTCAAGCTAGGAATAATCAACAGAGGCAAGATCAGCCATCTGTAGTCTGAGGGTGTAGACACAAGGCTTCTGAATGGTGTTAAAGAAGAAGCCCTGGCTTTGGTTTGGACAAACACAAGCATGACTCTTCCCTCTTCCAATTAAGAACTGTGAGACCTTTAATGGGGTGATTGTGTAACTTCTATGGGCCATACTTTCCTTAGCTGTAAAATGGGCAGAATATCACCTGCCTAGCAGATACTGGGAAGACTGGAGCCACTGTACTAAGCCTTGGGTGTAACGCCTGGACCCAAATGGTAGTGTTATTACTGTTGCTTTTTTGGGAGAACACTCAATAAAGGTGATGGAAGAGCAGGGAAGGGAAACAAAGTAAAGATAAAAGAAACCTACATTATACTTAGTCAAAATCACAGGGACAAAGAGTAGAGTGGTGGTTGCCAGGGGCTGGGTGAAGGGAGAAATAGGGAGTTATTGTTCAATGGGTATAATTTCAGTTTTGTTAGACGAAAAGACTCCTGCAGATGGATGGTGGTGATGATTGAATAGCAACATAAATGTACTGAAAACCATTGAATTATACAATTAAAAATGATTAAGATAGTAAATTGTAAGTTATGTGTATTTCACCACAAGAAGAAAAAATTTGAAAAGAAATACCTTCTTCCACAGTACAGTACACTTGAAAACAGGGGAATTGGAAAAAAAAAAAAAAAAAAAACAACTATTAGCCACAAAGTCATTGATAAATTTGACTATGTAAAGGGTGAAAATTCTACAGGGCAAAGATCAGTCTACACAAAGTCAAAAGACAACAAACGAGGAGAAATATTTTCAATTATATCAAACAGAGCTCATTCCCATGCTGAAGAAGGAAGTTCTTATATTAGGAGAACGACCTGTCAGAAGGCCAGAAAGGTCTGGAGAACAAGAATTCTCTAGTTTCTCCAGGGCCTGGCAGAGGCATCCAGGGTGGGGCAGGTTGATGGGGCAGACGATTCTTCAGGCTGCATAATGTCCCAGCCCAAATACCCCTCTACACTCTCCATGACATTTTTCTCTGAATTTGATGATAACAGCACATTATTGACCAGAGACGTATCAATATATCTTTTGTTACCCAAACATTATTGATCTCAGATATATCAATAGGTTTTTAGAGAATGATACAATTAACATCACTGGAGGAAGTTGTTAGAGCTTAAAATTGATCAAGGGTTCCTTATACGACTTATGATTGTCCTCATTCACATTTTGCCCCATTAGGTTTCTGTTCCAACATTGCTTCTGCTGTCATTTAGTCACTAAGTTGTGCGACTCTTTTTCAACTCCATGAACTACAGCCCACCAGACTCCTTCTGTCTGTGTGATTTCCCAGACAAGAATACTGCAGTAGGTTGCCATTTCCTCCTCCAAGGGATCTTCCTGACCCAGGGATCAAACCTGCGTCTCCTGCATTGGCAGGTGGATTCTTTCCCAGTGAGCCACCAGGGAAGCCTGTTCCAACCTCGTGTATGTTATAAATGTAAAACTTTTCAAGATGATCCATCACGAAATTTTGAGTAAAGAAGAATTTTTCGGTGAATTTTATGTGGAGACTTGTTCTGATTGTCTGAGCAACATTTACACGAGTGTCTCAGAAGATGACAGTTCTTCAGAATATAGTTCTGATTCAGACAATGTGAATGTTAGACCAACAAAAAGACAGAAACCTTAGTGACTGGTTCTGATACAGAAAGTGAAAATGAAACTCACAGTGCTGGAGAACGCTCCTTTGCTTCTACAGAAGAATAGACTGAAGATAACATTTCACAAAAATTAGAAGACTTTAAGGGTGTTTCATGTGTAACTGTTGAATGTGAAAATGAAAGTAACTCAGTCATGTCTGACTCTTTGTGACCCCATGGGCTATACAGTCTATGGAATTCTCCAGGCCAGAATACCTGAGTGGGTAGCTGTCCCCTTCTCCAAGGGATCTTTCCAACCCAGGGATTGAACCCAGGTCACCCACACTGTTGAATGTGATAACCTACAAAGTGTTAGTGCAATAACAGAATTCATTTTTAGCAGGCCAAAATAAAAGTCACCAGCAACAGACCGATTTAGTTTCTGCAAGAATCCCCTGGTCAATAATGAGCTAAAATCTCTTCGGACACATACTAGGTATCAATAAATATTTATTGAATCCTTTCATGTATTAGGGTATTTTTGTTCCTAGGGCAGCTGGAATGAAGAACACAAACTTAAAACAATGGAACGTTTACAGTTCTAGAGGCTAAAAGTGTGAAATCAAGGTGTCAGAAGAGGGACTTCCCTGGTGGTCCAGTGGTTAAGACTCCATGCTTCGGATTCAAGAGGCATGGGTTTCATCCCTGCTTGGAGAACTAAGATGCCACATGCTGCATTACAAAAAATGTAAAAAAAAAAAAGGTATCAGAAGGACCAGGTTCCTTCTGATGCTCATAGGTTACTTCCTTGCCTCTTCTTAGTTCCTGGTGGCCCTAGGCATTCCTAGGCCTTGAGTAGCATGGCTCCAATCCCTCTCTGTCCCTCCACATGGCTTTCTTCTCTGTGTCTCTTAGTCCTTGCCCCATCTTAGAAGGACACCAGTCATTGGATTTAGGGCATACCCTATATCCAAGGTGCTTTCACCTTAACAGCCTTAACTAGTTACATCTTCAAAGACTCTGTTTTCAAATAAGGTCACATTCTGAAATTCTGGGTGGATGTGAATTTGGGGAGGGGGACACTATTCAAGTTTTTAGTTGCAACATAGAGCTTTTTTAGTTGCAACTTAAAACCCCATCTAACTAGCTTAAACAAATAAAAATAACTGTTGAAACAATTAGCAGAAAAGTCTAGAAATATATGGAACATGAAGAATGGCTTGACCAAGAAAGTCGGTCTTTCTCGTTCATTCTGATCTGGCTTTTGCTGTGCTGGCCTCATTCCTGGGCTCTGTCTTGTGGCTTTTGGCAACTCTTGGCTCACATCCTCCTTGTAATCCAAGCAAAAATGATCTAGTGTCTCTCCCCAAAACAGTATGATCAAACACTTCATGCATATCATTAACTTTTTTTCTGGAGTATAATTGCTTTATAATGTTGTGTTAGTTTCTGCTGTACAAGGAAGTGAATTGGCTATATGTATACATATATATGTATGGGATATAAGGAAAGCTGAGCACTGAAGAATTGTTCTTTGGAACTGTGGTGTTGGAGAAGACTCTTGAGAGTTCCTTGGACTGCAAGGAGATTAAACCAGTTAATCCTATAGGAAATCAACCCTGAATATTCATTGGAAGGACTGATGCTGAAGCTGAAACTCCAATACTTTGGCCACCTGATGCAAAGAATTGACTTATTGGAAAAGACCTGATGCTGGGAAAGATTGAAGGCAAGAGGAGAAGGAAATGACAGAGGATGAGATGGTTGCATGGCATCACTGACTCAATGAACATGAGTTCGAGCAGGCTCAGGAGTTGGTGATGGACAAGGAGGCCTGGGGTTCTGCAGTCCATGGGATTGCAAAGAGTCGGACACGACTGAGCAAGTGCACTGAACTGAACTGAGTGTGTATATATCAGTGCTGCTCTCCCAGTTCATCCCACCCTCCCCTCCCACTCTGTGTCCACATGTCTCTTCTCTACCTCCGTCTCTATTTCTGTTCTGCAAATAATATCTTGGTTTTGATTAGGTTCCATCAGTTCAGTTCAGTCGCTCAGTCGTGTGCGACTCTTTGTGACCCCATGGACTGCAGCACGCCAGGCCTCCCTGTCCATCACCAAGTCCCGGAGTTCACCCAAACCCATGTCCATTGTGTCAGTGATGCCATCCAACCATCTCATCCTCTGCCCTCCCCTTCTCCTCCTGCCTTCAATCTTTCCCAGCATCAGGGTCTTTTCAAATGAGTCAGCTCTTCGCATCAGGTGACCAAAGTATTGGAGTTTCAGCTTCAACATCAGTCCTTCCAATGAACACCCAGGACTGGTCTCCTTTAGGATGGACTGGTTGGATCTCCTTGCAGTCCAAGGGACTCTCAAGAGTCTTCTCTAACACCAAGTTTCAAAAGCATCAATTCTTCGGCGCTCAGCTTTCTTCACAGTCCAACTCTCATATCCATACATGACCACTAGAAAAACCATAGCCTTGACTAGACAGACCTTTGTTGGAAAAGTAATGGCTCTGCTTTTTAATATGCTGTCTAGGTTGGTCATAACTTTCCTTCCAAGGAATAAGCGTCTTTTAATTTCATGGCTGCAATCACCATCTGCAGTGATTTTGGAGCCCAGAAAAATAAAGTCAGCCACTGTTTCCCCATCTATTTGTCATGAAGTGATGGGACCGGCTGCCGTGATCTTAGTTTTCTGAATGTTGAGCTTTAAGCCAACTTTTTCAATCTCCTCTTTCACCTTCATCAAGAGGGTCTTTAGTTCCTCTTCACTTTCTGCCATAAGGGTGGTGTCATCTGCATATCTGAGGTTATTGATATTTCTCCTGGCAATCTTGATTCCAGCTTGAGCTTCCTCCAGCCCAGCGTTTCTCATGATGTACTCTGCATATAAGTTAAATAAACAGGGTGACAATATACAGCCTTGACGTACTCCTTTTCCTATTTGGAACCAGTCTGTTGTTCCATGTCCAGTTCTAACTGTTGCTTCCTGACCTGCATACAGTTTCTCAAGAGGCAGGTCAGGTGGTCTGGTATGCCCTTCTCTTTCAGAATTTTCCACAGTTATTGTGATCCACACAGTCAAAGGCTTTGGCATAGTCAATAAAACAGAAGTAGATGTTTTTCTGGAACTCTCTTGCTTTTTGGATGATCCAGCAGATGTTGGCAATTTGATCTCTGGTTCCTCTGCCTTTTCTAAAACCAGCTTGAACATCTGGAAGTTGACGGTTCATGTATTGAAGCCTGGCTTGGAGAATTTTGAGCATTACTTTACCAGCATGTGAGATGAGTGCAATTGTGTGGTAGTTTGAGCATTCTTTGGCATTGCCTTTCTTTGGGATTGGAATGAAAACTGACCTTTTCCAGTGCTGTGGCCACTGCTGAGTTTTCCAAATTTGCTGGCATATTGAGTGCAGCACTTTCACAGCATCATCTTTCAGGATTTGAAATAGCTTAACTGGAATTCCATCACCTCCACTAGCTTTGTTCATAGTGTTGCTTCCTAAGGCCCATTTGACTTCACATTCCAGGATGTCTGGCTCTAGGTCAGTGATCACACCATCATGATTATCTGGGTCATGAAGATCTTTTTGTAGAGTTCTTCTGTGTATTCTTGCCACCTCTTCTTAATATCTTCTGCTTCTGTTAGGTCCCTACCATTTCTGTCCTTTATCGAGCCCATCTTTGCATGAAATGTTCCCTTTGTATCTCTAATTTTCTTGAAGAGATCTCTAGTCTTTCCCATTCTATTGTTTTCCTCTATTTCTTTGCATTGATCACTGAGGAAGGCTTTCTTATCTCTCCTTGCTATTCTTTGAAACTCTGTATTCAAATGGATATATCTTTCCTTTTCTCCTTTGCTTTTCACTTCCCTTCTTTTCACAGCTATTCGTAAGGCCTCCTCAGACAGCCATTTTGCTTTTTGCATTTCTTTTTCTTGGGGATGGTCTTGATCCCTGTCTCCTGTACAATGTCACGAACCTCCATCCATAGTTCATCAGGCACTCTCTCTATCAGAGCTAGTCCCTTAAATCTATTTCTCACTTCCACTGTATAAGGGATTTGATATAGGTCATACCTGAATGGTCTAGTGGTTTTCTCCACTTTCTTCAATTTCATTCTGAATTTGGCAATAAGGAGTTCATGATCTTAGCCACAGTCCCCTCCTGGTCTTGTTTTTGCTGACTGTATAGAGCTTCTTCATCTTTGGCTGCAAAGAATATAATCAATCTGATTTCGGTGTTGACCATCTGGTGATGTCCATGTGTAGAGTCTTCTCTTGTGTTCTTGGAAAAGGGTGTTTGCTATGACCAGTGCATTCTCTTGGCAAAACTCTATTAGCCTTTGCCCTGCTTCATTCTGTACTCCAAGGCCAAATTTGCCTGTTACTCCAGGTGTCTCTTGACTTCCTATTTTTGCATTCCAGTCCCCTATAATGAAAAGGACATCTTTTTGGGGTGTTAGTTCTAGAAGGTCTTGTAGGTCTTCATAGAACCATTCAACCTCAGCTTCTTCAGCATTACTGGTCGGGGCATAGACTTGGATTACCGTGCTATTGAATGGTTTGCCTTGGAAATGAACAGAGATCATTCTGTTGTTTTTGAGATTGCCATCTCTAAATCAGTCACTGTGGCCAGGCCTGAGTCGATGCCTCAGCTATAGAACCTGGCATTGAAGGCACACGGACTAAGGATGGAGGAGGGGGTTCTCCTCAGGGTAAACTTGGGTTTCTATTACCAGGAAAAGCATGAATAGGTGCTAGGCAGTACAGTACGTAGCCATCCACTAGTGTTATTCTTCCCCCATAGTTAAAGAGTTTCTGGAAGATAGCAAGTCTGGTTTTCTTTCCTATATTCCAGAGACCTGGATAGCATCAAGCCTTCAAATAAATATTTCCTGAATTGTTTTGAATTTTTAATATGATTTAGTCTCTGAGGACTTTATCCACTATAAAAACTGAGACCCAGTTCCTGAACCAAGATATAAAACCATAGCCCATCAAGACATTACTGTTTGTTGATGTTATTGTTTTCTGGCTGCATAGCTTGCAAGATCTTAGTTCTCAACCAGGAATGGAACCCAGGATCATAACAGTGAAAGCCCCAAGTCCTAACCATTGGCCTGCCAGGGGATTCCAGAGATACTGCTCTTTGTAAAGCCCTATCTAGGTAGACCAGTTTGCCATCTGTTGTGAGCTCTTTCTGAAAAACTTCCATGAAAGGGAACTGAGAAAAAAGGCTCATGTTTGGGTCCACGTGGCAGGAAGGAAAAACAGTGGGTGAAACTGAGGAACAAAGAAATACATCTCCATTTCCCCACTTTGTCCCAGCACACAGACACAAATCACAATATATCTGCAGGGACAGAGTATTGTTACTCTCAAGTGCCCAGGAGCCCTGGTGGCGAAAATCGGATTCTGAGCTTAGGCACGTGTCACCCCGGGGTTTAGGCCTGCAGGGTTGTACCTTAAACACCCACAGAGAGGCCTTGTATCCCAAACACCAGAAGAGCCAGTGCCCAGAGGGTGAAATCAGACAGCCCTTTAGCCAGATGAAGCTGGACTTGGTAACCACACTGTGGAGTTTAATTTGCTGACCTAGATGTAGTTTGCAGCCCACAAAACCTCATACCACAGCAAAGCTTTTCTTGTGCTGAGACAGCTGGCAGAGCATGGTGTTGCAATGACTCAGTTCTCAGTAAAGGGACTGAAGACGTTAGGGGCAGAGCTAGAGTCCTAAGACCACAGTCCCAGGAGACCTTCATGTTTATTCCAGGGTGAGAGAAGAGGAACCTTCTGTTTGTGGGCACTCGTATTTCATCAGAAGGGACGAGGCTGGGATTGTGGGGCTGGGCTGTGTGTACCCAGTCCACACATGATGGTCAGACGATTATACTCAGACTGATCATTCAGCCTTAACCACACGCCAAAAGCATTTTTGGAAAGTGGGTCTTCCAACTGCGTGAATCAAGTCACATTTCTGCTTGCCTTCCATTTTGAAATCAGGACTAGTTTACATGAGGAAGCTGACATCAATAAAACTGGATTTGAAAACTGTGGGTTCTGAGGACTTCCAATTAAACAGCAGATTGAATGAACATGTGTATAAACTTCAGCCTCCTCCCCAAGCCCCACTAAAATATGAGCAAAGAGACTTGGAAAAAAAAAAAAAAAGACATGCATCCATTGGGCTTCCCTGATGGCTCAGTGGGTAAAGAATCTGCCTGCAATGCAGGAGACACAGGAGATGCAGATTCACTCCCTGGGTCAGGAAGATCCCCTGGAAGAGGAAATGGCAACCCCCTCCAGGACGCTTGCCTGGGAAATCCAATGGACAGAAGAGTCTAGGGGGCTACAGTCCAAAGGGTCACAGAGAGTTGGACATGACCAAGCACGAGCACAATCTTAAAAACGAAAACCAAATATATCTGCAGGAGAGGTAAGAGTAGAAAGAAGGATCAGAAAAAAATTCTAGCTGAAGCCTATTGATGTTCTAGAGAAACACATTTACTTCAGAGATACTTCCCTACTGTGAAACACATATAATAAGAAATTGTTAGATATTGTTACATTGATCAGTGACAGAGATGCTCACCACTTTTACATAATGTGTCTACATGCTGTGTTGGTTGATTTAACTTTACATAATCTGTGTCCTCAAAAGAATACATCTTAGAGTATATTGATAGAAAGGTGTCAAGGGATTTAAATATATCCATGTGAGTTTTTAATATCAACTAGTACTTTTCAATCCTAGCAGTGCATTAGAATCACTTTTGAGTGCTTATTAACAGTGAGAATCTTTGCTAAAAATACATATTCCTAGGCCCTTCCTCAGGTTTATGAAATAACAGGATTGTGGATGAAGGAATTGCTATGAATCTATTTTTCCTTCAACTATTTATTTTGAGAATGTCAAACTTAGAGAAAGGTTGAAAGAATATAATGTTTATCCTCTACCTCCCACCTAGATTCTACAATTATTAATATTTCAAGACTTTTTTTTTTTCGTTTTCTTTGTCTCTGGCTATAAAATTTTCTGCTGAGACATCTGAAAGTAAATTTCAGACATCTTGACATTTTATTCTCATTGTGGGTCAAATTATGTTTCCCCCAAGGAGAAGTCCTAACCCCTGGTACCAGTGAACGTGACCTTATTATAAGCAGGGTCTTTGTGGATGTAATCAGGTTAAAATGAGAGAATATTGGGTTAAGGTGGGCCCTAAACCCAATAACTGATGTCCTTATAAGGAGGGAGAGACTGAAGTCCCAGAGAAACACATAGGGAAGGACAAGTGACCACGAAGGCAGAGATGGAGTTAGTGCTGTCCTAAGCCAAGGAACCCCATCAGGTTGCCAGCAAACACCAGATGCTAGGAAGAAGCAAGGAAAGATCACCTCCTGGTGCCTTCAAACACAGCATGGTCCAGCTGATACCTGGTTTGAGACCTTTAGCCTCCAGAACTGAAAGAGGATACATTTCTTTTGTTGTAAACCACCTAGCTTGTGATTGTTTGCTATAGAAGTTTTAGAAAATTAATACAACCTCTAAACACAGGAATTCCCAAAAGCCAGATATTTCATGGAGTACGAACATTCTTTTCATATCAATGCCACTACCACATCTAAGAAAATTAAGACTCATTCTATAATTTCCAATTCATAATCAAAAGGATCCAATTGCACTCAAAATAACTTTTGCAGACTTTCTTTTTTGGTCAGGATCCAACCAAGGTATCTTATATTCATTTGTTATGTCTCTCTAATTTCTTTCATTCTATAGTAATCTACCTTTAAAATGAAAAAAAAAGAGAAAAAATTATTCTCAAACTATAAAGATTTTATGCACGATTATTGCAACAGAGGAGTGAGAAGGAGTTCAACTCTGAATACAGCCAGGTTAGCTGGGGATATATGGCCAAAAGGCAGGTGAGGGAGTCAGTGTATGGTGATGGAGACAAGATGGGGGGAGGGGGATCTTGCTAAACTGGTTTAACAGGATTCTTGCTATTCTCGCTAGAGATATGCCGAGAGCTTAGACCTGATCATGGGTAGAAGAGGAGGAACTTGATCAGATATTAAAGGAGATCAGATAGCGGGGTGGCTTGATTGGTAAAGAACCCACCCACAAAACCAGGAGACCCAAGAGATGCGGATTCGATCCCTGTGTTGGGAAGATCCCCTGGAGAAGGAAATAGCAACCCACTCTAGTATTCTTGCCTGGAAAATTCCATGGACAGAGGAGCCCATGGGGTCACAGTCGGGCACCACTGAGCACGTATGCACCTCCATTACCACCTGCAGAGATTGGGTGGGGTAGGCCCAAGGCAGGGTGGAGACCTTGATGAAAGAGGGTTCAGAGGAACCCCGCAAAAGTCTGGTTAAAAAAAGAGCCTTTGTCATAGCTTAATTGTCTTATATTGTGTTCCACACTGTGAACTTGTCTTTCTGATTTTTCTTGATATAATTTAACTGTTCCTCTATCCCCATATTTTTTGTAAACTCGAGTGTAGGTCATGAGGCTTGGTTAGAAGTATGTTCATCACTTCGACAGGAATAATTCATAGGTGGTATTGTGTATTTTGGATTATAGCATATCAGAAGGTGCATAATTGTTGCACTACTAGGTGCTCAGTTTGATTGCTTGGTGAAGATGGTGACTACCAGATCTCTCCAGTGTAAAGAGAAGTTTTCCATTTGTAAGTAATTTGTAAGTCATCTGTGGGTGTTACTTTGCTGCTGCTACTGCTGTTGCTAAGTCGCTTCAGTCGTGTCTGACTCTGTGCGATCCCGTAGACGGCAGCCCACCAGGCTCCCCGGTCCCTGGGATTCTCCAGGTAAGAACACTGGAGTGGGTTGCCATTTCCTTCTCCAATGCAGGAAAGTGAAAAGTGAAAGTGAAGTCGCTCAGTCGTGTCCAACTCTTAGCAACCCCATGGACTGCAGCCCACCAGGCCCCTCCGGCCATGGGATTTTCCAGGCAAGTGTACTGGGGTGGGGTGCCATCGCCTTCTCCGATGTTACTTTAACCCAGTGTAAATATTTTACTCTTTCACCCAGTAGTTCCAGTGATGATCTTTGCTTAGATCACTTATTTTATTGCAGGGTGCGAAAATGTGGTTTCCAATTCTATTATTCCTTTCAGTTTTATGGACCAGTATTTTGCTTCCTTTCTCTTTTGTTTTGATTATCACAGTGATCATGTGGATTTTGTTTTATTCATTGTGCTACCAGTCATTATTTATTTTGATGCTCTGGTTTTCTCAAATTTGGCCAGTAAGAATCCTTTTCAGCTAGCTCCTATATCTTTTGAATACTTCTTTGTTTTCTGGCACAATTTGATGCCCTAGGCTCTCTTTCCCTGCCTGAGATTTGGGATTGGCCATTTGTTCAAGGGACAGAAAACATGGCCATCCTCCTCAATTACCTATAAGATGTCACTTTCCTTACCATTTAAAATAAGCTTAATACTAGCTAATTGTTTATTATTACTGTGTGCCAGGTACTCTGCAAGTGTTTTCCACGCATTCAGTTCAGTTCAGTTCAGTTCAGTCGTGTCCGACTCTTTGCGACCCCATGAATCTCAGCACGCCAG
This sequence comes from Bos grunniens, assembly GCF_055505025.1. Classification (NCBI taxonomy): domain Eukaryota; kingdom Metazoa; phylum Chordata; class Mammalia; order Artiodactyla; family Bovidae; genus Bos; species Bos grunniens. The sequence goes on from NC_141168.1 coordinate 16,543,976, forward strand.
GCCTCCCTGTCCATCACCAACTCCCGGAGTTTACCCAAGCTCATGTCCGTCGAGTTGGTGATGCCATCCAGCCATCTCATCCTCTGTCGTCCCCTTCTCCTCCTGCCGCCAATCCCTCCCAGCATCAGGGTCTTTTCCAATGAGTTCACTCTTCGCATTTAATTCATGTACAAATTCTTTGCGGTAAATACTTTTACATATCCCCATTTTACAGATGAGAAAATCAGGGTGTGAAGTAAAGCAAATTGCACAGGGCCATTCAGCTAGCAAGTGGAGGAGTTAAAATCAGAACTCAGATCATTCTGACTCCAAAATCAAGCTTGGAACCCCCATGATATATCACCAATTTTGCTACAAAAAGAGAAACTGCTTTAAAAGAGCTGAACTTCATAATATAGATAATAACACAAAACAAAAGCCCCATGCTTTAAAATGGTACCTATTACACAAAATGTAAAGAAAGAAATCCTTGAGAAATTTGGTAACGTTCTCATTCACTCCAAAATGCCAATAATCACCATTTAAGATAACCTGGGTGAGGACTGGAATGTGATTGGCAGCTCAACAAGAAGCCTTATCATGGAGTGAATTGGAGCAGGGACTCTGGACCAAGTCATTGTTAAAGCCTTCCAAGCATCTCCCAGCTGCAACATTTTTCTGTTTCTGGGGTGATCTGTTTAGTGCTTCAGCTGTCCAGGTAAAAGAGAGGGATAGCTAGGGGCTGGAGGGAGATCTGTTGTGATTATGTAACTGTGTCCTGGTTCTCAATGTCCTAGGGTGCCAGGAAAGATAGGGGGGACTTGCCCAGTCAAGGGCTGTGACGCCTGGAAGAAGGGGCCCCTTTTTCTAATCTGCACAAAGGTGCCCTGTGGGCTATAGAGGCTCTACCCGAGTAAAGTCCTCCCAGCTTGAGATTGACTGTTTTGGGTTCAAGGGCAAGAGACTCCCCATTATCTCGTAATGAGAGAAAACTTTCTGCTCCCAACAGGAATTTCCAGTTAGAGTTATTAGCTTAGGTATAACCCGAAATTTAAATGTAATTACATTTCTCTTAGAGCTGAGGTTGCTCCTAGCAACCTGCCAGTTCTCTTCCCAGGAGGAAGGGCGTCAGCCTCTTACTCTTTTCCTTCTTTTCCACCTTGACCTTCGCATCCAGTTAAGCCTGTGTTTAGTGAGGAGCCTTAACCCAGACACCAAGTCTCCAGCCAGTCTGTCCCCATGCCCTCCCTCCCTGGGTCTTTGCCCGAGGGCAGGGAGAGGTACTCGAGTACCGAGGGCAGTGGTGTGGGATATTGCAGGGAGCGATAGGTGGGGGGCCTATTAAGATAAAGAGGAAGAATAAACAGAAGCAGATGTGCCTTTCGCCCAGGTCCCCAGCTGACTGATAAGAGCTAGGCTCCGGAGCTGGGCCTGGCCTCCTGGGAGCTGGGAGCTGGGACAGGCCCCTCCATTCTCATTTCTCCACTGGATCCTGTTTCCCTTCCTGGGGGAACGGGCCAGAGGGGCTTTCCCTCCATTGGAATGCAAGCCAGATATATTCACAATCTATTACCAATGCCAGTGACTCCTTTAGATTGAAAAGATGTGTCCAGACACCATTCTCCTGTGAACTATGAAAGTGGAGACTGTGCACAAACATGTACACACACACACCTCACACACACCCACACTCATACCCATCTAGGCTAAGATTAAGAAGCCTCAAGCTGTCCCCAATCCCCAGAACGATGGTTCCCCAAAGCTATGGGGCCCTCTCCATGGGATGTGTTGTCTAAGCTTCAGTACAGGGCTCTGGGCCCGGGGGAGAATGAGTGAAAGGGGAAACCTCTAGAAACCCTCCTGGCCCTAAAATTTCTCTGGCCTTAAAATTTCTCTGGCCCTCAGAGCTGTTTAAGGCTGCCCACCCCCAATCCAGAAAGGATCAAGCCAATCGAAACTCTGCACCTTTAAGGGTGTGGGCTGGCACTGGGGTTGGGGATAGCCATGGTCTGCACACTTCCTCCCCAGGACACCCCCTTCCACCCGGCCACCAGCATAGTGTTCTACAGCACTGTTTCCCTGTGAAAAAGGAAAAAAATTGTCATGGACCCTGAACAGATTTAAAACTTTGAATTGTTAATATTACCCCAATATGTGCACATTTCAACCTCAGTATAAACTCCATATGTGCATAAGTTGTCCATAATCATAAAACTCAAGCTGGAAGGAAGGGAGATGCCAGGGTCTCACCCACCCACTTCCACCTTTGGGGATGTCTCCTGTAGGGGTCTTCCAGACAGACCCAGTGTGACCCACTGTGTTTCCTGGGTGATCCCTGGGCTCAGGTCTCACTGCCCGTGATTCCTGTCCCTCCAGCCTGGGGGAGGTTGGGCCTCCTGCCATTGCTCATCTCTGGGTCCCCATAACCTCCCCTCAGTGGACTCCTGGGAGGCTGGAGGCAGAGAGGCAGCATGTGATAGAGGTGTGTTAGGTAGGTGTCTCCAAAGCCTACGCTAAGAGGGGGACTTGCAGGCTGAGCGTTTCCTGGTAACAGGAGCAGCAAGGGCAGCAGGACTGGGCAGAGGGTGTCGAAATGCGGCAGAGATGCCGTAGAAGCATCTCCTCCCTCCATCCCAGAGTCGTCCCAAACTGAGGCCGGCCTTGTGACCCCACCCACCCCCGAGGCAGTGAGCTGGCCTGGGGACTGTCCTCGTTGGCCAGTAGACATGGCCGCTCCCTCGAGGCGAGGTCTTTCCTGGGAAGGGACTGGCTGGGAGCTGCCTTCAGTCCCGAAGGGGAACCTGGGCAGAGGCCACAGCGTCCGCCTCCAGTTCAAAGCCCAGCTCTGCAGCTCCTAGTTATGTGACCTTGACCAGTTTCCTTATCCTTATTCAGTCAGCATTTCCTAATCTGTGATGAGGGAAACTGGGAGACCTTGTTCCTGCAATGGGACAGCCTCCGCCCGTGCCCTCCCCACTGCCCCCTGACTCCTGGGAGCTGGGTGACCTCGCTCTCCTCCCTGGCTTTTCCAGCTTGGGACAGAATGAGGAAACAAACAAGGTCCTCTGGCAGCCTGGCCTCCTGGTTCCCCCTCAGCTCCTTCCCAGGGTTCGTGTCGGGGGGACAGGGGAGTCAGAGTTCTGGATCCGGTGTTCCTGCCTCTAGGCGGTGTGTCAGGCTCTGGTCCCTGGAGCCCCACAGGAAGGAAGGGGTGGGTGAACCAGGGTAGAATCCTGTGCCCCATCCCCAAATCCCGCCTGCATTCTCAATAGTAGGAAAGATGGAAAGAAAGAAATCGAGTCAGGTGGGGGTGTGTGGAAGAGTACAAGGGCACCTCAAACTTCTTTAGGGGCCCCTGCTACATACGAGGGCTCAATGTTAACGAGAAAGGTCCCTCCTCTGGGGGCACACAGCCCCATGAGTGCTCAGCACAGTGACCAGCACCTCTGTGCAAACTAGAAGAATGCCCCCGGTCCTCTCTGCGCGCGCGAGGGGCGGTGCACGACCTGCCCAACCTGACGGGGCGGCCCTGTAGGAAGGCTTCTGCCGATGCTGCGGACTCCTTGCCCGGCCTCTGCCCTGCCAGCTTTCTCAGCCCACACCACACTGCGTAGCCTTGGGCTCTGCACATTTTGTGTGGTTGATGGCCTTAGGATGGACAGTCGGGTAATACATGTATATATGTGCCACAGAGCCTATCTTCCCAACATCAAACATCTCTCTCTGCCTTAGATGTTGCTTTCTGTGATGACATCCATGGATTCATTGAGCCCTGGAACTGCAAGGGACCCAGAGATTACTACTCATTGCTGACTGACAAGGCCAGCAACCCTGTTCCCTCGGGGACAGACCGCAGACACAGAAGCACGCCAACTCACAGCCTTTGCCCACCCTCCCTCCCCACCCCGCCCCAAGCTGCTTCTATACACGTGTCCTGCCTGTCTCCCCTGCTCTGCTTAGAGTCCACATCTAGTTACTCATGTCCTTGGACATGGACCACAGCATTCTCTCCATAAGACAAGTCGGTTGGAGAGGTGGCGTGGGCTGAACAGAAGTCAGAAGCCGGATGAGTTCTGGGGGATTTAGCTGGGTTTATTCAATCCAGAACCCAGTGTGGACCCTTATGGCTTTTCTTGAAAAAAAGAAAAAGAAAGGTAACAGTGGGTCTGCATTCCTTCTGGGCAGCACCTGGCTGAGTGGTGTCCCCCCAGCAGATGTGCAGGGGTGGCCTGAAGCCCAGCGTGGTGGGGTTTGTGTATCCCAGAGTCAGCCGGCCAGAGTTTCAGTCCTGGAACACTTATTAGCTATGAGGCCTTGGGAAGGTTATTTCTCTGTGCCTTCATTTCCCCATCTGTCAAATAGTGTTAGTTCCTTAGTCTTGTCTGACTCTTTGTGATCCCATGGACTGTAGCTCTCCAGGCTTCTCTGTCCATGGGATTTTCCAGGCAAGAATACCAGAGTGCGTTGCCATTCCCTTCTCCAGGGGATCTTCCTGACCCAGGGATCGAACCCAGGTCTCCCACATTGCAGGCAGATTCTTTACTGTCTGAGCCGCCAGGGAAGATGATGACAATGGGATCCATCTTACAGGGTTGTTAGGAGGATTAAGTCATTACCTACTTATAACAGCACATTGTGCATAGTATTTGGTGTACAGGAGGAGAAGGGGGCAACAGAGGATGAGATGGTTGGATGGCGTCACCATCTCAATGGACATGAGTTTGAACACACTCCGGGAGACAGTGAAGGACAGGGAAGCCCGGCGTGCTGCAGTCCACGGGGTTGCGAAGAGTCTGAGGAGCTGAACAAGAGCAACATAGCATTTGTTAGCTATCATCAATGACAACAGGGGGCTTCCATGGGGCAGAGTAGGCAATGTAAGGTTTCCACCAACATTTTATTGCCTCAGTGACCCCTGGATTCTTGGCAATAGATTGTAGCTGGTAAGGAAATTCAAGCAGGAAAAGTCTTCTATGAGATCCCCTCTCCTCAGCAAAACAGCCCTCCGGACTGCCCAGGGTGTGTGGTAAGCAGCCTGGGCTCTAGGTCTTGCCCAGTTTAGAACTCTGCGTCCGCCAAGGACATGCTGGGAAGGACTGTAAACCACCAGTTTTTCTTCCCTTCTGGGACCTCCAAGAGCATATCTTGGAGACATATCCCAGGGCATCCTCATTCCTCTTCCTAAGACATTATAGTCTGTCAACAACAAAATCTTCCACAGCATACTGGGTATTTTAATTTCCAGTCTGACTCTTGCTTGGGGTAATAAGTTCCATGAACTTACCACCCACCAAGTGAAGTCTGATTTTCCATTATTCCGAAACCATATTCCCTCTAGCTTTAACCAGAGCCCCCTGGTTATAGTTCAGGATTGGGTGAATGAGTTTTCTGACCATAATGTTCATGACCAAACATATTATTCCTTCTTAGCCTTTATCTTTCCAGATAGAAGAACCCTCAATGTATCACTGTATATTTTCAGCAGCTTCCCTATTCTCTTGGCAACTTTGGTTTGGTCCTGTTTCTCGTTGCCCACTGTCTTTCCCAAGGCACAGAAATCACACAGGATGGAAATCCCTCCTCAGCCGCAATTCCCCCTCTGCTGCATTCTATTATACTGGGATACACTTCCAAGAACCAAATGAGAATTTTGGTTTGACACATAAAAATTGTAGATATTTGATTGAAGAAAACTGGGGAAAGAGGGGATTGGGAGTGGGTGAAAGAAAGAGTAAAAGTAGGCAGAGCACCAGCAGAGGGTTTTGCCATTGAATAAAAGGTGAGATCTTTTTTGTGGGAACAATGAAAGGTGAGATCTTAGACATGCAAGTTGTATCTTACCCAACGATGCCCTCCAAGGGGTTAGGTGGGGGCTACAGCCCAGTCCTCACCCACTCACCGTGGTCCTGGGGTGCTAGGCTGCACCAGCCAGAAGAAACCCCTTGATTTGTGTAAAGACAAAGTAACTATTAGTAGCCCCCATTCCTGCATTGGTCAATATGAGAGCAGCTGTGTCCCCTACAGGGAGGGCAGAAAAACCCAGGTCAGAGCTAGGTCCTGGGTCCTGACATGCTCCACCAGAAACTTTTCTTCATAATCTATCTGGAGACCACTTAATGAGCATCTGCTGTGTGCCCAGCGCTATTTTTAGGTGTTAAGAAGACAAACATGGTCCCTGCTCTCACAGAGTGTATGTTGTAGTCAGGGGAGGCCAATTAACAAAGTAAATTTAGACACCACAAGCATCATAATAGTCTAGTTCAGGGATTGGCAAACTATGACCCTTGGGCAAAATCCAGCCCGAGGCCTATTTTTGTAAGGTCCATCAGCTGAGAACAATTTTTGTATTTTTAAGAGATTATAAAACAAAATAAACCCTTAGGAAATATAAAGACTAAAGACCTACTCTTCAGCCCTTTACAAAATTTGCCCAGCCCTAGGTGGGAGGGTGGTCTAGAGCAGCCGCCTCCAATCATTTTGGCACCAGGGACTGATTTCGTGGATCACAATTTTTCCACAGACTGGGGTGGCGTTGTTTCAGGATGATTCAAGCACATTCCATTTATATTGCAGTTTATTATTACATCAGTTCCACCTCAGATCATCAGGCATTAGATCCCAGAGGTTGGGGACAGTTGGTCTAGAGAACACTGCTGGAGACCTCTGTAGCAACCATCAGCATCTCCCCAGTACATGACAGCCTAGAGATCTGGGTGGGAGAGGACCTTAGCTGCCTAAGACTAATTTGGGTCCTTTCAGCAGTGACTGGGAGAAAGCAATGGCACCCCACTCCAGTACTTTTGCCTAGAAAATCCCATGGATGGAGGAGCCTGGTAGGCTGCAGTCCATGAGGTCGCTAGAGTCGGACACAACTGAGTGACTTCACTTTCACTTTTCACTTTCATGCACTGGAGAAGGAAATGGCAACCCACTCCAGTGTTCTTTTCTGGAGACTCCCAGGGATGGGGAAGCCTGGTAGGCTGCCGTCTCTGGGGTTGCACAGAGTCGGACACGACTGAAGTGACTTAGCAGCAGCAGCAGTGACTGGTTCAGGGATACACTGATCAGCACATGGGAGTCTCTTAGGTTAATCGATGGGTTAGGTAAAGTCTAGGACTTTCCTTTGAGTGTTAGAGGATAAGAAACTGTCTTTCTGCATGAGGTGGGATAGATGTGAGGCCAGGAATTGCTGCAGCCGTTTTGCTAGCATGAGGACACAGCTGACCCACTTAAGAGGGGAGCATCCAAAGAATCATGGAGACACAGATCCAGGGCCCTGACTGGAGCCTGATTGGCTGCTGGACATTTTAGGTCCAGAAGCCACTATATTCTGTTCAATGTTTAAGCCAATCTGAGTTTCTTGTTTCTTTTGACCAACAGCATTCTAACTGGTATAGATGTCCAAGGGAAAAAGGAGGTGATATTTGAGCTGCGAAGTGAATGACTGTAAAGATCTGGAGGGAAATCCTTTTCAAACAGAGGAAGAAGTAAATGGCAATGTGCAGAAATGGGCACGAGCCAGGCACAAGTGAGCAGCAGGACAGTCAGTGAGTCCTGGGAAGCCCTCATGATATCTGATGAGGTAGAGAAGCAGGCTGGGTCCTGATGACCAGGAGAGGATCTTAGATATTGCTTTAAATGCAACAGGAAGCCATTGTTTGTTTAATTGTTTAATTTGATTTTTATTTACATACAGCAGTAGAATGCACAAAGCTTAGGGCACGATTTGTGCCTAATGTTTTTAGCCCCCACAGGTCATATACGGAATTTCAAATTCTCCAGTAGCCACATTAAAACAAGTAAAAACAGAAACCCAGGTGTAATTAATTATAATAATCTATTTGATTTACCCCCCAACAGATCTAACATACTGTTTTAATATGTAATCAGTGTTAAAGGTGTTACTGAGCTACCCATTATCTTCTGGCTGTCTTTGAAATCCAGTGTGCATTTTACACTGACAGCACATCTCAGTTTGGACCAGCCACATTTCACAGGCTCAGTAGCCATACATGACTGGTGGCTACTGTACTGAACAGTGCTGGTCTAGAGGTAAGCATGATAAAGAACTAAAGCAAACAGTTTCCATTGATCAGAACAGAAGTTATGTGAGTCACTGACCTTATCTCTCTTCAGAGTACCTACTTCTGCTTCATTGACCACACTAAAGCCTTTGTGTGGATCACAACAAACTGTGGAAAACTCTTAAAGAGATGGGGATACCAGACCACCTGACCTGCCTCCTGAGAAACCTGTATGCAGGTCAGGAAGCAACAGTTAGAACTGGACATGGAACAACAGACTGGTTCCAAATAGGAAAAGGAGTACATCAAGGCTGTATATTGTCACCCTGCTTATTTAACTTATATGCAGAGTACATCATGAGAAATGCTGGAGTGAAGGAAGCACAAGCTGGAATCAAGATTGCCAGGAGAAATATCAATAACCTCAGATATGCAGAAGACACCACCCTTACGGCGGAAAGTGAAGAAGGACCAAAGACCCTCTTGATGAAAGTGAAAGAGGAGAGTGAAAAAGCTGGCTTAGAACATTCAAAAGACTAAGATCATGGCCTCCAGTCCCATCACTTTATGGCAAATACGTGGGGAAACAATGGAAACAGTGTCAGACTTTATTTTCTTGGGCTCCAAAATCACTGCAGATGGTGACTGCAGCCATGAAATTAAGAGATGCTTGCTCCTTGGAAGAAAAGCTATGACCAACCTAGATAGTATATTAAAAAGCAGAGACAAGACTTTGTCAACAAAGTCTTAATAGTCAAAGCTATGGTTTTTCCAGTAGACATGTATGGATGTGAGAGTTGGACCATAAAGAAGGCTGAGTGCCGAAGAACTGATGCTTTTGAATTGTGGTGTTGGAGAAGACTCTTGAGAGTCCCTTGGACTACAAGGAGATCCAACTAGTCCATCCTAAAGGAAATCAACCCTGAGTAGTCATTGGAAGGACTGATGCTGAAGCTACAATTCTTTGGCCACCTGATGTGAAGAACTGACTCATTGGAAAAGACCCTGAGGCTGGGAAAGATTGAAGGCAGGAGGAGAAGGGGACAACAGAGAATGAGGTGGTTGGATGGCATCACTGACTCAATGGACATGAGTTTGAGCAAAGTCCTGGAGATGGTAAAGGATAGGGGCGCCTGGTGTGCATCAGTCCATGGGGTCACAAAGAGTCAGACACAACTGAGCGACTGAACAACAACTTTTAGTTAAAGTAAGGTATCACCCATTCTCAGTTCCCTAGCCCTATACTCCTGTGAAGTCTTAGATTACTCAACATAGTATTTTCTTTCTTTGAGGAGTTTTAGTTCCCCTTTAGGCTCTCTAATGAATGGAGTTGTCATTCTGCACATCCTTAGGCAGTATCAACATATGAATGACAGGTTCCTCATCCAACCAATCACCTGTCAGTTTCACCCTTGGGCTATCTCAAACTTCCTGATGAAAGTCTTTCTACATCTTTGGGTTCCCAACTTGGCTGGTCATCTGAATCACTTCAGAGTATTTAAAAGAAGACAAAACAAACAACACAACTAGGACCTCCTGAATCACAATCCAAAGTTGTGTTCAGTGATGTGCATTAAAAAATGATCAGCAGGGACTTCCCTGGCAGTCCAGTGGTTAAGACCGAGCTTCCACTGCAGGGGATTGCGAGTTCCATCCCTGGTCAGAGAACTAAGATCCCTTGGTGAGTCTTGGAACAATAATATAATAATAATAAAATCTCAGATGACTGTTATGGGCATCCAGCCTCCGGCACTATCGATTTTGCTGACCAGGCCAGAGACTTCGTCTGTAGCAGAGACACAGCGAGTTCCAGAGTGACAAATCCTCTGGGAGCAAAATTCCTTTTAATAATGCCATTGTGGGACTTCCCTGGAGTCCAGTGGTTAAGACTCTGCTCTCGCAATGCAGAATGCAGGTTCAATCCCTGCTTGGGGAACTAAGATCCCACATGCTTTACAGCCCCAAACAAAAAACAGACCTCAAGGTCACTGTGGCCAGGGAAAGGGTGGGGCGTTTTCATTTCCTCAGTGCTGAGGTGATGACGGTGGCCGTGGGGGAGGTCTTACCGGTCCCCTTGAGTACAGCCTTTATTAGGCAGGCAAAGCCTAGTCCGAGGAGCAGGAAGCAGTATCTTCAGTTGTGGACCAATAGGAGAGAAGACAGAGACTGGCCCCAGGGACGTAGGTGAGGAGGAAATCCACAGATGCTAACCCATCCTCATTCTTCTCATTCTGCTTTTCCCTGTGGTATTGACTTTCCTGGCGGTGAGTCCACGGATACTCCTCTTCACACCCAGGTGTATAACAGCATTGCTAAGCTGCGTTTCAAAGGGCAAGTTGAAAGGGCAATGACTAAGGCTTTAAAAAAAAAAAATTAACCTAGCCCTTCTGGATTTCATTTTAATTGCTGGGTGTGCCCTGGGCACCAGTATCATAGAGCAGAACTGGTTTCCTTCCTTTGATAAATTTAAAGAGCCCTGGATTTGCAGCCTGGACACCTGAGTTCTAGTCCCAACGCTAACAGCTGTGTCACTTTGGGTATATGATTTAATTGATCTGGAGCCCCACTTCTCTCCCTAGTAAAATATGAGTGATAATACCCGTCTCTTAGGTTATAATGATTGCCGAATAAGATCACGGTTGTGAGAGCAAGTTGGAAACTGTAAAGCACTACACAAAATGCTAACGTTTATAGGAGAAACAACGCGGGACGTAGAAGATCCGCAGAAACCCCTTGGCAGCTTCCGCGACGCTCAGGACAGGAAGCGCGTTTCCGTCCCTCGGCCCTCCTCCTTTCTTCCTTTGCCCCCTCCACCCACTACGGCGCGTGCCTTACAAACAGCAGGCGCTCTAAGCCGAATGACTGAGTAAATGAACTCGCTCTGGGTATTTCGGTCCTTGATACACTCAGATCCTAGACTTCCGGGAAAGCAGCCTCCGAGAAAAAGCGCTTGGCCGGGTCTCCATCGGTGTTTCCAGTGGCAATGCCTCGGCAGGCGGCACGTTTCCATTGGCTGGGGAGCCCGCTGCGCGTGTTTTTCATTGGCTGACTGCGGCTGGGATGAGGAGAGACAGCTCCTCTGAGGTTCACCGCCGAGAACCACTCAGGGCCGCTTGCGCCTTCGCCGCCCCCCGGTCCTCATCGATCCCTGGGAGCGCGCTCCTCCGCGCGCTCAGCCTGTCCAGGCTCGCAATTCTAATCCTAGGCCCGCCATCTCCAGCCTCTGCTCAAATCGCCCCCTTTGGGAAACGTTTCCCAGGTAAACCCAGCCACACTGGGCCCTTAGAAGACGTCTTTCTGGTCCTCTACTCGGAGGCGGAGCATCACTCTCAGCGCCACGCGAGCTGTGCCTTTGTCACTTTCTCAGGCCCTCACCCGGCGGCATTAAAACGCTTAGGCTTCTTCCCGACGCTTCCCCTTCCCGGGGAAGTGAAGAATGCTGGGGCGTAAATGCCCTGGGCCCCAGTGCACAACCGAATAAAGTGGAACATTTCTTTCATCACTTACAGAAAGTATTTTCACTCGGCAGGAATAGCATCTCCAGCTCCTCAGAGCAAGCTTATTTTAACACCGCCTAGCTAGAAAACACGGGTGAGCTGGGGACGCTTTCTAGCGGCTTCCCCTCTCCCTCCGCCCCCCACGCACTTCCCATCAGCCTGCATTGTTCCCCGAGCGGCTAACCCCGCAGCCCGGCCGGCGCGCCAGGGCAGCCCCCTCGCCGGGAATCAGCGGCTGCTGCTCAGGACGCCCCTGGGCGAGTGGCGCGGAGAGCTTGGCGGGGGCGCGGGCGGGGCCAGCGCTGCCAATCACCGCGCGGCGCACGTGCGGCACGTCTGCGCATCCGGACCCCGCCCGGCGCCGGCTGGGCTAGGGGTGCGGGGGTGGGGGTGGGGGTGGCTAGGGGGTGCGCCCTTGGGTGGCGTGCGCGGGTCTGGGGATGCGAGCGCTCGGGGGCCGGGGCTGTGTAGTGGTCTCGGGGATGGGAGCGTACGGGGCGGAACGTTTCTCAGGGGTCTGGAAGGTGCCGGCAGGAGTGGCAGTGATGGGGTGTGAAGGCACTGGGGGCGGGGGTGGTGAAAGGGGAAACTTCTGAGTTTGAGGGGGCCGGGGGAGTACGGGCACGCCAAATGAGTCTATCGGGGCACCCTGGGGCTCACACGAGGGTCCTCCGCCCCTCGCCCACCCCGCCAACTCCCCGGGCCGCCGCTCGGCCTCCCCCCTCCCCCAGCTGTAATATACAAGGGAGCTCAGGGAAACTCCCCCGTCGGCCTCAGCCTGCCTGTCGCTAGAATCTGGGCCACAGACAGGTGGAGAAGGGTGTGATGACCCGCGCGTCTTTCTCGCGGTAGCTTAGCCAACGACCGGAGGGCAGGGGGGCGGGGCTGCAAATGCTGGACTCAGGGCCGGAGAAGGCACATCATTTTAGGTGCCTCCTTCACCATCGGACTCATACCCCAATCCCGCTCTAAAAAGGAGTGTTTTACTTCTGGCTGTGAGTTTTAAACACAGAAACATACAGTATATATAAGCCAGAGGACGGGAGCCCAGGAATCAGAGCTGTCGGTGTGGACTTGACAGCGGGCAGAAAGGAAGACGGGGCACTGCCGTCACGGCCCACTCTGCGATGGGGCTTTCTGGCTGCAGGGAACTTAGAAGGCGAAGGACCAACATCCTCAAACAGAGCGGCATCTTCATTCTCGGGTGTCCTCTTTGGGTCCCAGGGAGGTCTGGGTTGGATGCGAGAGGCAACTGGTTGAATGGAGCTGTACCTCGCTGTGAGGCCCCTGAGGTGTATTGCTGTTTACCGTCCTTGTAAGACTCTAACAGCTTCCGGGAGAGGAACTCCCTTTGAAGTGGGGGCCGCATTTCGGCTCTTCTGACTTCGCGTTGTCTCCTTTGATGTGGGGTGACGCCAGGCTTAGCAGAGACTGGCTACCGGGATCAAGAGATCAAACAGCGCTCCAAGTTCACCTCCACCGGGACAGACGTCTTGAGGGGGCCGGTTGACATATTCTGGAAAGGATCTCACATTTTTCCCTTTCCCGTTGATTTTTAACTAATGCAGTGTATATTTTTCAAATGTTTCATTCAGTTCTCGTATGTCTGTGAAATGGAAAATCTTGGGCTAAAGTGCTCTACCTACATGGCTTCATTTAATCCTCATAACAAAGCTATTACATGGGTCTTATCCTCTCTTTATAGAGAGAACTTGAAGGCCTAGGGCCAGGCAGCTGTGGGAATGAGCCCTCCTTCCTGAGCACCTCCTCACTAAAAGTTAATTGCGTGAATCAAACGAATCAAGCCTCACAAAACACAACAGTGCCTGGATCACAGTCTGCCCATGATGAAAGGTTAGCTGTTCTTTTCATCACTGTTATTATTACAAATAAGAAGCATAAGGCTTCCCTCTATTGCGTTGGCAAGTTCTAAAGGAATTGTAGGCAGCAGACCTGGGTGAATTCTTTTATTTATTAAACTCTTTTTTGAGGGGGACTGTGTAGCATGTGGGGTCTTAGTTCCCTGACCAGAAACCGAACCTGCACCCCGGCACTGGAAGTGCAGAGTCCCACCCACAGGACCACCAGGGAAGTCCCTTATTTTTTAAACTTTGTATTGGTGTATCAATCGTGGTAGTTTGACGTGAACAGTGACGGGACTCAGCCATACATATATGCGTATCAGTTCTCTCCGAAACCCCCCTTCCATCCAGGCAGCACATTAACATTGAGTTCCTTGTGCTATACAATAGGTCCTTATTGGTTATCCATTTTGAATATAGCAGTGTGTACATGATCTTCCCAAACTCCCTAACTATCCCTTCCCCTCCGGCAACCATAAGTTCGTTTTCTTTTTGTTTTGTAAGTTCATTTGTATCGTTTCTTTTTAGATTCCACCTACAAGGGATGTCATACAATATTTCTCTTTCTCTGTCTGACTTACTTCACTCTATATAACACTCTCTAGGTCCTGAATGAATTCTTTTAGAAACTTGTAGGAGTTGGCTGTTTTCTACTTTGAGCCATCTCCAAATGGCTCTAGCAGTGGAGTTCTTGACCAAGATGCTCCAAGACCACCTATACAGTGTGTTTTCCCGTGGAGACATGCTCCCAGACTTGACCTGTCCTTCCTTCCCCATGGGAGAAAGTTCTCACAAACACATGGTCCAGCGCTCAACGGGGCGCTTCTAGGCCTGAGGGTGTCAAATAATATGGGTAATGTAACTTGGTCTTAAAATTTCATAGAGCAAATCAACTCAACATTATTTACTGAATCATTTACTTTTTAAGATGTGTTTACTCAGCCACATAAAAGGAATGAGTGTGACTCAGCTGAACTGAGATGGATGAACCTAGAGCCTGTTACACAGAGTGAAGTACGTCAGAAAGAGAAAAACAAATATCACATATTCATGCATATATATGGAAGCTAGAAAAACGATACTGGTGAACCTATTGGCAGGGCAGGAATAGAAACACAGATGTAGAGAACGGATTTGTGGACTCAGTGGAAGAAGGTGAGGGTAGGACAAATTGAGACAGCAGCACTGATATATATATATATACTCCTACGTGTACAATAGATAGCAAGTGGGAAGCTGCACCATAACACAGGGAGCCTAGCCCAGTGCTCTGTGACAACCGGCAGCGGTGGGATGGGGGGATGGGAGACAGGCTCAAGAGGGAGGGGAGCTTATATGAATATATATATATATTCATATATATATATATATATAGGCTTTCCCAGTGGCACTAGTAGTAAAAGAACCTGCCTGCCAATGCAGGAGACATAGGAGATACGAGTTCGATTCCTGGGTTGGGAAGATCCCCTGGAGGAGGGAATGGTAACCCACTCCGGTATTCTTGCCTGGAGAATCCCATGGACAGAGGAGCCTGGCGGGCTACAGTCCGTGGGCTCACAAAGAGTCAGACACAACTTAGCAACTGAGCACGTACACACTGGACTAGTGAGTGGATGGTAAGGACTCCTGCTCACGACTGTCCTGCTCACACACGTGGGGATGGGAGCATTCGTTCTTTTGTGCTGCGGATTGAGTACAAGCTCTTGCTGTGGGGAACTAGGGGCCTCCTGGGCTGAGTCCACGTGAGGGGTAACGGAGCTGGCTGAGTCAGAGGGAAGGGGGGGACAGGTATGGATGGGGGCTGAGCGGGGTGGCTGAGGGAAATGGCATGGTGGACGACACAGGGATTGCTGTTGTGTTAGCAGGAAAAGGGAGTGCCTTTCAGAGGTGTGTACTCAGGGAGCAGAGAGGAGGGATGGGCCCTTGCCGAACTGAAGCAGGAGCAGCAGGTGGCGAGCCTGAAGCCTAAAATGTCACGTGCCTGCACCCTGGCCAATTTGTGTCAGAGCATAGCAATGACGTCTCCCAGTTCCACCACAGTGTCATGGTTTCAGTTGTGTACCCCTTTCATATATTGAGGTCCTGGCCTCCACTGCCTCAGAATGTGACCTTATTTGGAAATAGGTTCATAGCAGGTGTAATTTGCTCATTTAAAATAAAGTGGGAATTCCCTGGTGGTCCAGTGGTTAGGACTCCATGCTCTCACGGTTGAGGGCCTGGTTTCAACCCTTGATCAGGGAACTAAGATCCCACAAGCCAGGAGGCGCGGCTGAAAACAAAACCTTATTAAAAAGGGAGTTTGAAACACAGATATACACACAGCTGGGCTTCCCTGGTGGCGCAGACGGTGAAGAATCTGTCTGTAATGCAGGAGACCTGGGTTTGATCCCTGGGTTAGGAAGAGCTTCTGGAGAAGGAAATGGCTACCCACTCCAGTATTCTTGCCTGGAAAAATCCCATGGACTTCCATGGCCATGGGATTGCAAAGAGACACGACTGAGCAATTAACACACATACACACACGCACACAGGGAGTTAACATGTGAACACATGCCTTGTGAACGTGAAGGCAGAGATGGGGGTGATGTGTCTACAAGTCAAGGAAGGCAAAGGATCACCAGCAAATCATGTGAACTACGAGAGAGGCCCAGAGGAGATTCTCACTCACAGCCTCAGAAGGCGTTACCCCTGCCAACACCTTGATCTCAGCCTCTGCCTCCAGCAGAGTGAGACATTAAATGTCTGTTGGTTAAACTGCTCAGTCTGTAGCACTTGGTTGCTGCAGCCTGGTAAGTAACATACGTGGCCACGTATCTGATGACTTCACGGGTATAGCAGAGCCCTGAGGTTTTTGAAATCCTGCTTTGTGTTAATAGAAGCCAAGAGGATCTGTTTTATACAAAATTATCTCCCCTCTTTCTTTCTCTTACAGAATCATACATGGACATAGTTTAAAAAATGAAATGAGGGACTTCCTTGGTGGTCCAGTGGTTAAAGATTCCACACTCCCAGTGCAGGGGGCATGGGTTTGACCCCTAGTTAGGGAACTAAGATCCTGAATGCTACACAGTGCAGTAAAAAAAAAAAAGTGAAATGGAATACATATATTAAAATTGTGATGAAAAACAGCCATCACCCTCATCCACTGCCCCCGACTCTCTCCAGAGACAGCCAGTCCCGATAGCCTTTATCCTGGTGTTTCATTCTCATGTTCTCAATAATATGCTTCTGTTACTATTGCTTGTTTTTTCAGTTTTGGACACTACCTGGTTACTTCTAACTGTGGTAGCCAAGGAGTCACCTGCCCCTGCATCACAACATTTGAGGAAATGATTAGTTTTCATGGTATTAGGACTGGACAAGTGTTATGGGCCTCTGAGCCAGGCAGTGCTATAGGCCATGCCCCCTTCACCTGCAACCCTTGTCTTGCCCTGGAGTGGTAGCTGCTTTGTGTGTTCATTCAACTGATTTTCTCTGAAACTCCTCCTTCCCCACCTGCTCTCCCATCTCGCCACACCAGTCACCGTTTCTCTCCAAGTACCACCCCCACCGCCCACCCCACCTCCCGCCTCATCCTTCACTTTTTTCCCAGGTGATGGTCTCTGGTCTCCTACTTCAATGCGATCAGGTGGCTTCGGCTGCAGGGCAGCCCAAGTGCTGGGAGGGAGGAGGCGCTGCCTTTTAAAAGCAGTTGGCAGTTTTCTGGCTTTTTGAAGCAGATGTTTCAATTCAGCTCTGGGGCAGAGTTTCTATTTCCTGAAGGCCACCCGATGGGCAGGTGCGCCTTGTTGTCCTAGGGGAAGCTGGCAAGATGCCGTTTATGCCGCCCAAGTGCAGAGGTTCACAGGTCCAGTTTGAGCCTGTTCATCATTCATCAAGCTGAGCCAGGTCTGAATCCGGGGGGGGTGCAAATGACTGAGATTTCTGAACTCACTCCTGTGGAAATTGGTGTTTTTTTTAATTGGTTTGTTTTGAGGGGGAAGGGGTATGTATTTGCTGAAAGTTGCTTGTAGGAGTGGATGAATGGAACGTGCATTTTTTCCACCTGTGAACAGAGTCAGCACTGCTGGGTCATCAGGGTGTGAGGCTCTGGGTTATGGCAGCACTCCCCCCACACACAAGCCTGGAGCTAAATAGGCTCCCCAACGTTAGCCCTCGTGGCCCCAAGTCTCCTACTGGTGGTTTGGGGGCTGTGGACCTTAGCCAGAGAAACCAGGGCAGAGGAGGGGCATGTTAATGACAGGGACTAACTGGGGGACCCTTTTCAGGGCTCCCTGAAAGACCCAGGGGAGACTTTGCATGGGTGGGGCAGTGGGCCTGCATTCAGATTCATCTGGGGCCTCGGAATCATCATGACTTGGAGTCCTAATCTAAAAACTACCTGATTTCTACTCCAGGCTGCTGAAAACTGGGTTTGAAAGTGAAAGTGGCTCAGTCGCGTCTGACTCCTTACGACCCCGTGGACTACATAGTCCATGGAATTCTCCAGGCCAGAATACTGGCATGGGCAGCTTTTCCCTTCTCCAGGAGATCCCTGTTGTCGTTCCCCACCCAGGGACTGAACCCAGGTCTCCCGCATTGCAGGCGGATTCTTTTACCAGCTGAGCCACCAGGAATGATGCTGGATCGGTGGGGTATTTTTTACCCCTATTTTATGGATGGAAAATCAAAGTTTTGAAGAGGCTTATATCCTTCAGTGACAGAGAGGGAACTGGACCCCAAGCCCAGTGCTTTTCTACTTCCATTGAATATGAAATTCAAGTCACAGGAAGATTACAGGGGACATAACAGCCCCACTGCACATGTAACAGGTCCGAGGGACAAAGGTATCACATGAATCTGAGCAAACTCTGGGAGACAGTGAAGGATAGGGAAGCCTGACACGCTGCAGTCCATGGGGTCGCAAAGAGTCAGACCTGATTTAGTGACTGAACAACAACAACGACAAATCACATTTTTAGGGGGACAAGGATAAACTCAAGCATTTCCTAGATTGAAATAAGCTTCATGAAAACAGATCAGGTCGCTCCTTTTCAACACTGTATCCCAGTACCTAACAAGATCTGACACTAAGTGGGCGCACCATCATTTATTCACTGGATGTCGTTGTCGTTCAGCTGCTGAGTCACGTCCGACTCTTCGTGGCCCCACGAACTGCAACACGCCAGGCTTCCCTGTCCTTCACCATCTCCCAGAGTTTGCTCCAACTCATGTCCATTTATTGGATAAATGAATGAATTGGGGAAATGATGAAAGACCTGGAAGCCAAGTCATTTAGGAAGTAGCTGAAAGAGCTGGAAGCATGTAGGCAGGAGAAATGTCTTCAGGTCTGAAAAGCCCCCATGTGAGAGAGGGATCAAGCTGATTCATGTAAGTCCAGAGCACGGCAGAGACAGCCCAGGGGCAGGACGAGAGCCTGCGGGCAAAATTAGAGTGAGAGCAATCTTGGCTCAACAAAAAAACTTTGCAACAGTGAAAACTGTCAAAAACAAAAATGGAAGGCTTTGGAATGACTGTCAGCTCTGGCATTTTGTAAAAGCAAAGGCTATGCTGTGGGAAAGATTTGGAGCCACAGTACTTAGGCTGAGGCTACAGAGAAAGCAACTCAGCTAGCAGGTGCCAGAGAAACCAGGCCCGTCTCCCCACTCACTCCCAGGAGACCTATGAACTTCTGGGGCCCTTCTGTGCACCCCAAGGTGGAACAGAGGACCTTTGAGCCCCGTGAGCCTGTCTTACTGCAGAGGCGCAGAGATGAAACCTCAGCCATGTCAGTGATACTTGAGCACAGCTCACAGGGCAGATAAGAGGAAGAAAGCGCTGAAGATCACCGACTGGCCGACCTGTCATGTGGGGAATTTTGGGGGAAGGTGTCCCAGCCCAGGTTGGGGCCAGGTATGGAAGGAGAAGTGAAGACATTAAGCACGTCTCTAAAGGAACCATGGGACTTGTTGCCTGATTGAACATGGTGGGGAAAGGATGGGAGGCTGAAAATAATTCTGAATGTGAAACTCAAGACTGGTGGTTGTACATTCAGGGAAGAAATTGGGAAGGAGAGACCGTTTCTGATCCAGGTAGGCTGTCAGTGAGATGCTGAGGGTGAGATGCTTTAAGATGAGCCTAGAAGCCTGGGTGAGATGGTGGAGCTGTGAACCCAATGCGATATCAGAAACTCAGTAGAAATTGAGAACATGAGGTCTTATGGACAGAACTGTTCCAAGGGGAAGAGTTGAAGAAAGGGAATGAAGCCCAAAGAGGGTGCACAAGAGCCACATTGTCCCAGAATTCAGGGTCCCTGGCTTTTGGGTATATTCTCAATTACTATAATAGTTTTCCCTTTGATATTTTCTTATACATGAGAGCTATTCCATTCTGACCTCACAAGGCTGGTCATTTCCAGAGGTGGTGTACCTGTGCTATTATTCCATGGTCTCCTGGCCTGATTCTCCTTGGAATTTAGAGCCTGAGAGGCGGCCTGGCTTGCAGGTTACAGGCAGACCTCAGAGATGCTAGAGGTTCCGTTCCAGACCTCTGCGAAAAAAGTGAATTTCACAGTAAGGCGACTCACATGAATGTTTTGGCTTCCCAGTGCATATAAAAGTTTTGCTTACACTATCTTGTAGTTGGTTAAGTGTGCAATAGCAAGATACGCATCCCTTAATTTAAAATATTTTGTTGCTAAAAAGATACTAACAATCACCTGAGCCTTCAGTGAGTCGTAATGTTTTTGCAATAGTAACGTCAAAGAGGACAGAGCACCATGAAAAAGAGAATAATAATGAAAACATTTGAAATATTGTGCAAATTACCAAAATGTGGCACCGAGGTACAGACTAGCAAATGCTGTTGAAATAAATGGTACCAGTAGACCGGCTCCATGCAGTGTTGCCACAAACCTTCAATTTTTTTTTTTTTTTAATACAATCTCTGGGAAGCACAATAAAACAAGATGTGCCTCTCATTTATTTTGCAAAGAGATTCCGAGGAGCAAAGAGAGGACTGGGGAAGTGAAACAGTAAGGGGAAAGGCCCATCCTATTGGCTTTGGGTAACTGGACTTTGGTGGCTCAGTGGTAAAGAATCTACCTGCTAATCCAGGAGACACAGGAGACAGGGGTTCAATCCCTGGGTTGGGAAGATTCCCTGGAGAAGGAAACGGTCAACCCATTCAGTATTCTTGCCTGGAAAATCCATGGACAGAGGAGCCTGGCGTGCTGCAGTCCATGGGGTCACAAAGAGTCAGACATGACTGAGTGACTAAGCAACAACAAATTGGAGCTTAATCTCCCTGGGGGCTGCATAGCCCACACCTAAGTGTTCACTCAAGGGGAGGGGAGGAGGATGTTCACTGGTTCTTGCTTCCTGAGAGTCAGCTATTGTCCCATGGTGAGGGGGTTCCTGCAGGCTACCAATGACAGACAATAGCAGAGAGACCCTGGGCCAGAAAGCAAGAGATTCGGGGCATAGCCGAGACAAGGCATTGTAGGTGACCCCCCCGTGCAGCTGGTTGCCAAAGCAAGAGCTGGAGCAGAAAGAGGGTGTGAGGCACAATGTCCCATCCGTGCAGGTGTTCAGCATCGCTAGGGGGACTTCCCTCATCAGTGCTAACAGCACCAGGAGGAAGAGTTCTCCTAGGTTCTCCACCTGTGGTTCCCACCATAGTGCTCAGCATCACGGGTGAGGTCATCTCTCACCTGCTCCTTGACCATTTCCATTGTGGCTAATCTCTTCTATGGGCAGGTGCTGCCCTTCTCTTGACTTCCCTGGTAGCTCAGTTGGTAAAGAATCCACCTGCAATGCAGGAGACCCCGGTTCAATTCCTGGGTCGGGAAGATCTCCTGGAAAAGGGATAGGCTATCCACTCCAGCGTTCTTGGGCTTCCCTTGTGGCTCAGCTAGTAAAGAATCCACCTGCAATGCAGGAGACCTGGGTTCAATTCCGGGGTTGGGAAGATCCCCTGGAGAAGGGAAAGGCTACCCACTCCAGTATTCTGGTCTAGAGAATTCCATGGACGTCCATGGGGTTGCAAAGAGTTGGACACGACTGAGCGACTTTCACTTTCACCCTTCTCTTGCAGTTTTCATAATCGAGATGATTGCAAATGTCAGGATTTACCTTGATCAGAAGATAACCTTCCTTTTGCCTCATTTCGTAAGTATGGGAACCAATACAGTGCTTTCCATCCCTGTTAGCTGCCCCAACAGCTTGCATAAGGCACTAACCAGTGCCCGTGTGTCTTCACACTGACAGGTGTTTACCATCTCCCCACTTCACTCCTAGGACTGGGGTCAGAGCTCCAGAGATGTTGTAGTGCTTGCATGATGGTGGAACCGCTAAGTTCAGACAGAGCTGTGTTTCCTAAGTTGTGTCTCATCTGTGGGAAGTAGGTGGAAATTTCCTACATTCTGGTCGCTTCCGGCCAGACTGAATTTGTTGCTTGAATGGAAAACTTTGCTGAAGTTTTCAGGATCCCATTCTAGTTATTTCTATCACTGTTGGATTCTAATCTCCTTATATTTATTCTTTTTGCCTCACTCATAGCTACTAAGCGTATTAATATTTTTACTGAGTTTCTGTGGACAAGGTTAAGTAAGTAAGTAAGTGAAGTCGCTCAGTCGTGTCCAACTCTTTGCAACCCCGTGGACTGTAGCCTACCAGGCTCCTCTGTCCATGGGATTTTCCAGGCAATAGTACTGGAGTGGATTGCCATTTCCTTCTCCAGAGGATCTTCCTGACCCAGGGATGGAACCCGGGTCTCCCGCATTGTAGACAGGCGCTTTATCGTCTGAGCCACCAGGGAAGTCCTTGTGGACAAGGTTAACTAGTCTCTTTTCATGACTTCTTGCAATTTTCGCTGACCCCTGTTTGAGTTTCTTAATCACACAACCTCAGGGGTTTTCTGAGGTTAAGGGAATACAGCAGCTTGAAGGCTCAGGAAGTGGTTGGGCTTTGGGAGTTCTGGAAATAGAGCCCAGTTGTAGACTTACACATCCTTGATGAGCCTATATTGGTGACTTAGATGACCTGGTACTCCAAAGACAGTAATGCAGCTAGGCTGCCCTTCTGCCTCAGGAAACACAGCACACAGGGGTTTGAGAGTGAATGGAAGGTTGCTAATCATAGTTCCCAGGCCATAGAGTTGGAAATTATCCTTAGGGCCTAGAGAAAACTGTTGAACTTGCTTCTGATTTGTGTCAATTATTTCAGATTAAGCTGCAACAACAGCAACTTAACCAAGATATACTAAATAGCTTTTCATGTACATAGTCTAGTACATGAAAAGTCTAGTCCACTTTTATGTCAGCTTCACCGTCTTAAGGGACCCAAGCTCTTTCCAGGACCCAAGCTCTCCCTAGATAGTGTGATCCATCCTCATGGTCCAAATTGACTGCTGGAGCTCTAGCCATCACCTCTGACTTCCAAGCAGCAGGACAAAGAGACTTTCTGGAAGAACCATACTATGCTTTTGCTTACAACTCATTGGCTAGAACTTAATCGCCAGATGAAGTTGAAGGAAGACTGGGAAAATTAATCCTTTAGCAGGGTATGGTGCTACTCAGAATCGATTTGGAGTTCTTTTATCCCAAGGGGGAGAAGGAACATTGCTGTTGGGTTGGGCAGGCAGCTAGAAGCCTGTATCAGAGAAAGCTGGATTTAGAAGCTGTAAAATTAACAGCTTATTCCGATTTATAATTCACTTCTTTGTGTGACCATAGGCAGATCACTTTACTTCTTCGAGCTTTAGTATCTTCATAAAAAAAGTGAGACTTTATGATCAATAGTTGAGGTTGTTAAATGGTTCCATGAAGTCCTGGGGTTTCTTGGAATTGCCTCAGAGGTGAACAGGAGGTACCAGCTGAGGCAGGAGAGGAGCCCATGAACGTCTCTCTTATCGGATTTGTTGTGTTACCATGGAGCTCAGCAGCTCTAAGTCTCCATAGCCTGGGGGGAAACGCTTAGGAGCAATAGTCCAGAGTTTCTGGGTTTCAAGAGGAACAAACTGGACAGCTTATGTAGGCTCAAATTTCTTCGGTTGAGGATACAGAGAGAGGCATTTCTGTAATTCTGAAAATCCAGGGAGGCTTCAGAAAAAAAGCTTGGTTATACTTTTATGAATCTGTAGGTAATCAGACATAATTTTCTTGACTCAGGGACTTAGGGTGTATTTCCTAAGGGCTAGAGTGAAGAGAAAATGGTCTTCAGAATAAGATCCAGGCTTGTTTTCTTCCTCTGCCATTTGCTGCTTATCCTTAATCTCTCTGAGTCTCAGTTTGCTCATCCATAAAATGGGGTTAATAATGCCTGCTTTGAGAATTAAATGTAATCAAGTATGTAATGATTAGTAGGCTGTGAACATTCAGTTGAAAAAGAAAGGAGAAGTGTTAGTCACTCAGTTTTGTCCGACTCTTTTCAACCCCAGCATATTCAGTTAGTTTACTTTAATGTTACCCCTTCATAAGAGGGTCCCCGCCACTTAGGGGGCTATGGTAGAGTAGAAAGGCCTCATCTTATGGATTCTGCCAATGAGTTCCAGTTAGCTCAAGATAAAAATGATGACACTGGGGCTTTGAAACATCGCTTTGGCCCCGTCTGGGCAGAGCCCCTATCCCATGGGGTTTGTGTAGCGCCCTAGAACCAAACAAAATTAAAGTGAAAGTGAAAGTCACTCAGTCGACTCCATGGCCTGTAGCCCACAAGGCTCCTCTGTCCCTGGAATTCTCCAGGCAAGAATACTGGAGTGGGTAGCCATTTCCTCCTTTAGGGGATCTTCCCAACCCACGAATCGAACCCGGGTCTCTGCACTGCAGGCAGATTCTTTACTGCCTGAGCCATTACGGAAGCCCAGGCCAGTTGGCCAGTTCAGTCGCTCAGTCATGTCTGACTCTTTGCAACTCATGGCCCACAGCACGTCAGGCCTCCCTGATCATCACCAATTCCCAGAGTTTACTCAAACTCATGTCCATTGAGTCGGTGATGCCATCCAACCATCTCATCCTCTGTCATCCCCTTCTCCTCTTGCCTTCAATCTTTCCCAGCATCAGGGTCTTTTCCAATGAGTCAGTTCTTCACATCAGGTGGCCAAAGTATTGGAGTTTCAGCTTCAACATCAGTCCTTCCAATGAATATTCAGGACTGATTTCCTTTATGATGGACTGGTTGGATCTCCTTGCTATCCAAGGGATTCTCAAGAGTCTTCTCCAACACCATAGTTCAAAGCATCAATTCTTCAGTGCTCAGCTTTCTTTATGGTCCAACTCTCACATCCACACATGACTACTGGAAAAACCATAGCTTTCACTAGATAGACCTTTGTTGTCAAAGTCATGTCTCTGCTTTTTAATATGCTGTCTAGTTTAGTCATAACTTTTCTTCCAAGGAGCAAGTGTCTTTTAATTTCATGGCTTCAGTCACCATCTGCAGTGATTTTGGAGCCCCCCAAAATAAAGTCTCTCACTGTTTCCACTGTTTCCCCAGCTATTTGCCATGAAGAGATGGGACCAGATGCCATGATCTTAGTTTTCTGAATGTTGAGCTTTAAGTCAACTTTTTCACTCTCCACTTTCACTTTCATCTAGAGTCTCTTTAGTTCTTCTTCTCTTTCTGCCATAAGGGTGGTGTCATCTGCATATCTGAGGTTATTGATATTTCTCCCAGCAATCTTGATTCCAGCTTGTGCTTCCTCCAGCCCAGGATTTCTCATGATGTACTCTGCATATAAGTTAAATAAGCAGGGTGACAATATACAGCCTTGACATACTCCTTTCCTGATTTGGAACCAGTCTGTTGTTTCATATCTAGTTTTAACAGTTGCTTATTGACCTGCATACAGATTTCTCAGGAGGCAGGTCAGGTGGTCTGGTATTCCCATCTCTTTCAGAATTTTCCACAGTTTGTTGTGGCCTACACAGTCAAAGGCTTTGGCATAGTCAATAAAGTAAAGTAGATGTTTTTCTGGAACTCTCTTGCTTTTTTGATGATCCAGCAGATGTTGGCAATTTGATCTCTGATTCCTCTGTCTTTTCTAAATCCAGTTTGAACATCTGGAAATTCACGGTTCACATATTGTTAAAGCTTGGCTTAAAGAATTTTGAGCATTATTTTGCTAGCGTGTGAGATAAGTGCAACTGTGCGGTAGTTTGAGCATTCTTTAGCATTGCCTTTCATTGGGATTGGAATGAAAACTGACCTTTTCCAGTCCTGTGGCCACTGCTGAGTTCTCCAAATTTGCTGGCATATTGAGTGCAACACTTTTGCAGCATCATCTTTTAGAATTTGAAATAGCTCAATTGGAATTCCATCACCTCCACAGCTTTGTTTGTCATGATCCTTCCTAAGGCTCACTTGACTTCACATTCCAGGATGTCTGGCTCTGGGGAGTGATCACACCATTGTGATTATCTGGGTCATGAAGATCTTTTTTGTACAGTTCTTCTGTGTATTCTTGCCGCCTCTTCTTAATATCTTCTGCTTCTGTTAGGTCCATACCATTTCTGTCCTTTATTGTGTTTATCTTTGCATGAAAAGTTCTCTTGGTATCTCTAATTTTCTTGAAGAGATCTCTAGTCTTTCCTGTTCTATTATTTTCCTCTATTTCTTTGCATTGATCACTGAGGAAGGCTTTCTTATCTCTCCTTGCTATTCATTGGAACTCTGCATTTAGATGGGTTCCTTTTCTCCTTTGCCTTTCATTTCTCTTCTTTTCATGTCTATTTGTAAGGACTCTTCAGACAACCATTTTGCCTTTTTTGCATTTCTTTTTCTTGGGGATGGTCTTGATCAGTGTCTTGTACACGACTGAGAGACTGAACTGAACAGGCATAAGTACAGTGTGACCCCTCACTGTTTCCGAGGATCATCCCACTTCAGAGGGGATGTGGTTCCTGTATGTTTTTCAGTTCAGTTGCTCAGTCGTGTCTGACTCTTTGCAACCCCATGGGCTGCAGCACACCAGGCCTCCATGTCCATCACCAACTCCAGGAGTCTACCCAAACTCATGTCCATTGAGTTGGTGATGCCATCCAACCATCTCATCCTCTGTCGTCCCCTTCTCCTCTTGCCTTCAATCTTTCCTAGTATTAGGATCTTTTCAAATGAGTCATTTCTTCACATCAGGTGGCCAGAGTATTGGAGTTTCAGCTTCAACATCAGTCCTTCCAATGAACACTCAGGACTGATTTCCTTTAGGATGGACTGGATTGATCTCCTTGCAGTCCAAGGGACTCTCAAGAGTCTTCTCCAACACCGCAGTTCAAAAGCATCAATTCTTCAGTGCTCAACTTTCTTTATAGTCCAACTCTCACATCCATACAGGATACTGGGAAAACCAGAGTCTTGACTAGATGGACCTTTGTTGTATGTTTTTAAACTCTTGCAATTTTTCTCTCTACTGTTCCTGTCCCCCTTCCCGTGGCTGTCTCAGTCCTGCTCCTGAGGGCTGCCCCAGTTCTCTCTGATTTACGTGATCCCCCAGATAAGAACACATCCCCTCTGTCTTTATACCAAGGACACGCCACTCACTCAGTGCAACTGGATAAAGAGATATTTATTCAAGTTTATAGATGCTTCCAGGGAATTACTGCACAGGTGAGAAAGCAGAGAGCATGGAGCACCCTTCCCAGGGACCTGTGACCTGCCGGCCACTGGCCCTTTGGAATCTCTTCCCAGCACCTCTCTTCTTGACCACTCTCTCTTGCTCTGTGTCTACAGCCTCCTTGCTTCCTACCTGGAATCTCCTCCCATATTTTAGCTTCTTTTCGTCGAAAGGCCCACCCCAATGTTCTGTCTCTGGGGTCACCAAAGGCCCATGAAAATAACTCTTTACGCTGGGCAATTTCAGTTCCGTGTTGACTCAATGTTCTGTTTTTGGCGAGGGTGAGAGTGGGTGCCTGGGGGTGAGCCCCCCTGGACTTACCCAGCAGGCCCTGATTCACCATTCCATCCCGGGGGCTCCATTGTTAGCCACATGAAACACTGGCAGACACTCTGAGACCAACTCTTCTTTCACAGAGTCAGTGATTTCAAAGAATATTCTAGGCTTCCCTCCCCACCATTAGCACCTGTGGAAGGAGTATGATGTTTTCTGGAGCAAACTCTTGCGGTTGTGGCTTGCTTGTCTTGTTTGTCTCCCCCTTACATTACTGTGACATGTCTGCAGCGCTGACCCCTCAGACCACAAGTTCCTGCTCAACATCCTGACGCTCTCCTCCCTGGGCTGTCATCACCTTACTGTCTCATATTTTCTTGCTTCCTCTGTGCCTATTCTTTCTTGTCTCCTCCCAGGGCACCTCTTCCTTTGCTTTTTTCTTTTCTTTTTAAAATTTTTATTAATTTTTTGGCCGCTGCACAATATGTAGGACTTTAGTTCCTTGACCAGTGATTGAACCTGTGCCCCCTGCAGTGGAATCTCAGATTGTTAACCACTAGACCACCAAAGAAGCCCCTAAAAAATTGTATTTAAAAATACTTTCATGCTATCCACCCCAAACTGTCACAACATCGTTAGTTATACTCCAATATAAAATAAAGCTTCTTAAAGTTTAAAAAAAATACTTTCAGACTTACCAAAAGGTGTTGCATAACAAGGTAAATATAATTGACACTCTGAACTGTGCACTTTAAAAGTGGTTAAGATGGTAAGTTTAGTATTATGTATTTCTTTATCACAATTTAAAAAAATAAAAAAGAATGCTGTTTGAAGTCTTGGGCTTTCTAGCTCACTCAGTGGTAAAGAATCTGCCTGCCAATGCAGGAGACATGAGTTTGATCTCTGGATTGAGAAGATCCCCTGGAGAAGGAAATAGCAACTCACTCCAGTATTCTTGCATTGGAAATCCCATGGACAGAGGAGCCTGGCAGGCTACAGTCCATGGGGTCGAAAAAGAGTCGGACACAACTAAGCGACTAACATTTGAAGTCTTAGTTACATTGCAAAGGAAAGGAAGGGGTAGAAATGAGAGTTGAAATTTTTGGAGGAACAACTCACAAGTCAGTTTCAACACTACTTAGTAAATGTCTAGCCTTTAATACACACCTGAAAATAATTTGGGATTTACAGAAAAGTTGAAAACAATGCCACAAAGAATTCCAGAATACCTGTACCAGGTTCCCCAAATGTTAACAGCTAACATTTTATCACATTTGCTTTATCCTTATCTGTTTACCTATCTATCTACTTATCATCTATCTATCTATGTTACTTTTTTCCTGAACTATACAGAGTATGCTATAGACATAATTCTCCTTTAGCTCTAAATACTTCTATTGGTATTTCCTAAAAAGGGCTTTCTCTTACACAGTACAGTGACAAAAGTCAGATCAAAATTATAAAACCCCTGATTTAGTACTAATGTCTATATTGACTGTAAACCTTATCTCAAATTTTGCTGATTATCACAGAGCAATTGTATAAATTGTATCTTGTATTTCCTGCTGCAGGATCTAATCTAGGGTCATACATTGACTTCTTTAGTTATTATGTTTGTGACTTAGTCCCCTTTAATCCATAACAGTTCCTTAGCCTTTCGGCATCTTTCATAATCTTGAAATTTTTGAAGAGCAGAGGCCAGTTATTTTGCCCTGTCTTAGTTAAATCTTTAGGTCTTTGAAATATCTCATCTTGTTTCTGGAGTTCCTCCTGGGTGTCCTAGACCATTGAGAGCTGTACGCCAAGAACTGGCCACCCTGCCCCTAGGAACCATTTCTGTGAGTCATCAGAGTCTTGATTACTTTCCTAGCTAAATAAGAATGCTGTAGAATGTCCTTCGATATGGATTTGTCCTATGTTCCCTCATGATTAGGCTCAGATTATGAATTTGGGGCAGGAATGTCACAGGAGTGATGTTGTTTCCTTCCCAGTGATTCGTATCAGGAGGCCCATGATGTCTATCTGTCCCATTAGTGGCCGTGTTCATTTTGATCGTTGGGTGACGGTGGTATCTGGCAGGTGTCTCCATTGTAAAGTTGCTTTTGTTCATAACTTCAATGTTTTTACATTGTAAAGTTACATTTTGGTGATATATAAGTGTCCTGTATGGAAGACACTTTCAGACTATGTATGTTTCTTTTTCATGAATATTTTTCTTCATCATTTTATTTTATTTTACTTATTTTTGGCCATACAGCATGTTGGATCTTATAAGGTTCCCCAACCAAGGATTGAACCCATGTTCCTTGCAGTGGAAGCCTGGAGTCTTAACCATTGGACCTCCAGGGAAGTCCCGGGATTATAAACATTCCTACGTCTTCATGCTCCCTCATCAGCCTTCGGTTCTTCTCACTCAGCAGTGTGTGTGGCTTCAGCTACTCTGGGTGCACCTCTCTCAGACCTCTGTCTTTGGCCAAGATGGCTCCTGCAGGCGCAACTCCCTCACCCGTGGCCACCTTAGAGTCAGCACTGCTCTTCCTGTCCAGGGCCTTGTTTCTCATTCCTCCTCTGTCCCTTGATGACAGCTTATGGCACCACCACGCTCCCATCGTCCATCATCCTGGCCTCCAGACCCCTCCCCTTCCCCTCACACTTCATGCCCAGTCAACCACTAAGTCCCATTGATCTTACATTCCCAGTCCTTTTACTACTCCCTTGGTGCAAGCTGTTATCATCACATGCTTGGAATCCTGCCAAGGTCACCCCTTCCTGCCCAGGACCTGCCGTCCCTCTCACTCAATCTCCATCAGGTGGCTGAGCAAGCTTCCCAGAGTACAGCCCTTGATCATGAAGAGCAGAGCAGGTGCAGTGGGTACCACTCAGACCCCCCGATGGCTCCCCATCACCCTCAGGATGCCAACCAGCTCCTCTGTGGTTGGGCCCTGCCTCTTCCTCCAAACTGCCCCAGTCACTTTGACCTTTTCAGTTTCCCTGAGGTTTTTCTCGCGTGAGATCTGCCATTCCCACTTGAACCCATTCACCAGCTCTTGTTGCCATTCAGGATGCACCTTAGACTCCATATCGCTGGCTGAAGAAGACAGTCCCTGCACCTCTGGACATGAATTAGATGCCTTTCTAGTGTTCCCCTAGTACCTTGAACTTGCTCCATCCCACTGTGACATTGATCACATCATTGAAATGGATTAGATCTGCTTGGATACCTTCCAATGGGCTGGGAGCTCCCCTGGTCCAGGAAGCATGTCTCACCATTGCTTGTTGGGCAACTTGCACATTATCTGGCTCCAAAGCACGTGCTCTGTAAACATTTGTTGCCTGGATGAATAGATGAATGAACAGGGGGCGAGTGAAGGCACGACTCTGACACGGCTGGAGGGTGTTGTTGATCTAGGAATGTAACCAAGTGTCTGGTGACTTAGTTTCTAGGGACGGGGGGCCAGTTCTTGGGGTCCAGCTCTCACAGGTTTAGGGCATCCAGGGGGAACACCAGAAACAGGAAGAGATATTTCAGAGACCTAAAGATTTAATTAAGGCAGAACACTCATCAGATATGCACAGTGCCTGTGATCCAGCAGGACTGGGTTTCCAAGTTGTACGTGACTTCAAAGCAACAGGTTTCCAAGGCCCGGGTGACTCAGATAGGGTTGGGCTCCAGAGTTCAGGAAGGGAAAGTGCCAGGTAAGAAAGCAATGAGCAAGCCTTCTGCCCAGGTGGCCAACCACATGGCCAAAACCCTCCATGGACTTGGCAGCCAGTTCAGCCTGTGGTTTCCTAGGGAACTGAGGGCCAATCTGTAGGACAGCTTGTCATGGAGCTGGGGACAGTTTTTGAGGGCCAGATGGCCAGACTCTGGGTGTTGTCAGTGTCACAGGGTGGGTGGCTGAGAGTCTTCAGGTTAGGACTCAGCACTAGGGCTGGGAGGGTCTGAGAAAGGCTAGAAACTCACAGGGACCACACAGGTGAGGGGCATGGGAACAGGTAAGATCTGGAGATGTCCATCACAGTTGGCAGTTAGGAATGTGCAGAGCCAGAGCCTGGTAGGGAGGCGAGGCCCCATGTCCTGAAGTCAAGGTAAGAAAGTGACTTAGAGACTTGGGAGTGACCACATGGTTGGTATCTGGGTCTAAAATATTATTTGCCCCATGAAAAAAGGAACTTGTGTCTCTTTTTCTCTGCTGTAATCTGCACTGCTTAGAACACAGCCTGGAATGAAAGTCACACTATCTCATTGAGAGCCAGTTATGGCTCTTGAAGGTCAGGGCTGATGGTGGCCCTTTGAGTCCCAGGAGACAGAGCAGTCTAATGAGAGAACTGACCAGACATTTTTAAAAAAGTTTATTTACTAGGCTTAATACCTACATGAAGCACTGATGGTAAAAAGTCATGAGGAATAAACTTGTAAACAGTCATGGTCCTGCTTCCTAGGTGGCACTAGTGGTAAAAACCCTGGCCCATGCAGGAGACATAAGAGATGTGGGTTCGATCCCTGGGTTGGGAAGATTCCCCTGGAGGAGGGCATGACAAGCTATTCCAGTACTCTTGTCTGGAGTATCCCATGGACAGAGGAGACTGGCGGGCTACAGTCCAAAGGGTCACAAAGGGTCAGACATGACTGAAGCGACTTAGGTCCCCAGCACCTCAGACACCAAGCCCAGGTACTGGAGGGTGAGGTTGTTTTGTCAGGAATGCCCCATTGCTAAGGCGACCTTGGAGGAGGGAGTCTGCTTCAGTGGGAAGCTGGTGGGCCAGGAGTGAAACTCTAGACCTGACTTGTCCTGAGAAGGCAGGAAATGACTAAAACTGAACCCAATCACCAGATAGTTTCTATCTGGATCTTACTCAGTGCATATGTAGATTAAAGGAGTTCTGAGCATGCGCACTGGCAGTCTGAAGCAGACTGAGTTGCGTAACAGAGAGGGGAAACCGTTTGTCGTATGTGGTTGGCGATGGGCGCAAAATACCCCATCTGTTGGATTTTTTCCCCAATGGCAGCAAGAACTGGGAGGTAGGCACATTTGCACAGAGAACCAAGGGGCTGACAGACAAGAGGAAAGGCCTGTATTGCTTACAGGTGAGAACACGAGCTAGCAGCAGCTACCTGCTGCCAGTAAGGAGGGACTCTGGACTCACAGGTTCCTGGGAGCTCTGGAAAAGAAGCCATTTAGGGGATGGGGCAGCTCAGGTCGGGACAGGGAGACAAGTTAGAGAACTGAGCAGACTAAAGCCAGGTCTAGGGAGAAGGCTGCATGAGAAGGCGGAAGAAATGGCAGAATCTGTTTCAGTCCAGCTCTGGAATGGGTAGCCCATTCTCTGTAACATAAGTGACCCTCTTAATGCCGTTCAAGGCTTGGTATCACTGCCATCATCTTCATCTTCCTCCCTTTCATCATCAAAGTACCATTTATTGAGAACTTCCTTTTTGTTCAGTTACCTCACTTAATTTGCACAAAAGTGCTGAGGCGGGAACTCCTTGAGGAAACTGAGGCTCAGAGAGGTTCAATGACCTGCCAGAGGTGACTGTTACTAGGTCCTTACTTGGTGGGTGGCAGAGCCAGACTTTGCATCAAGGTCTGATGGACTCCGAACTCTGTAAGGTAGCTCAGAAGCTGGGAGCACAGACTGTGGAAACAGACTCGCTAGTTGTGTGGCCATGGGCAACTCCCTGACTCAGTTTGCTCATCTGTAAATGGGAATGATGGTGATACTAGAACCACTTCATAAGGTGCTACTGAAGAGCAAGTGACAAACTAGAAAATATACACAACGGATAATATTTTAGAACAAAAAGTTTTGCAATATTTGGGACACACTTATACTAAAAATTACTCTTTGCTTTGTCTGAAATTCTAATGGAACCGAACATCCTGTGTTTTATCTAGCCACCCTATGGAAGGGGGCTCCCAGGCAGGCTTGACCCCTTGCCCAGCTAGAGACTCTTGACTTTAGTGGAGCTGGGTCCTCCCTGGCCTCCCAGCCTCCTGGTTTCTGGTCCTTCATTTTCATGCCTCCAACTCTCTCCCCGCCTGTCCTCCTGGCCTCAGGGCCTTTCCTTCCTTCAGCCTCTTCCGGGACGTCTTCCTCCGTCTTCCTGTATCTTCCTCTTGCTGATACAAGCCAATCCATCAGCTGCTCATTCAGGTGCATGACTCCTGTCTCTCTTAACTGAGCTCCAACGAGCCTGTCACGCAAAGCTCTGTCTTTCGTGTTCAGCACACATACAGGTTTCAGTAAATTCTTGCTTCATGAGCAGTTACAGAAATGGAAGCAGCTTCCTCAGGGAGCCACTTCTGTTTTCCTAGAACGGCAGGCAGACTAAACCAGAAAGTTTCTGTGTCTCTGGAGGACCCCAGTCAGTCCCCCTCCCTCTGCTCTGCAGCCCCGTTTCACTTCTCCTTCCCACAGGGGGGAGTGGCTTGGACAGAAGTGTGTTTTTTTCTCCACCAAGGAAGTGGCACCCAGGGCACCTCCCTTCCACTGCAGTAAGGAAACAGCCCAGCCCAGGGACCCTTAGAACACAGCAGGGTTCTAAGGAGGTTACAGCAGGAGGGAGGACCCCTCACAGACGCTTGCCCACCTTTGTCGCACCTCGTCTCAGGTGGCATCAGGCCTGCCTGGCTCCTTCCCTTTTTCCCGGGCCAGGGTGAGTCCTTGGATGGACACCTTGCCCTTGATACTCTGCCCTTCCGTGCTTGCACTTGCCTTTCCTGGCCAGGTGTGGCCCTTGGAGGCTGCATCACTAAAGCCGAGCTCCCAAAGAGTGGGCCTGAGTCACGGGAGAGCATGGTAGAAAACTTGTAGCTGGCCTCACCCGTGGATTTTCAGATTCAGAAGTCTGCGCTGTGAGAATTTGCATGTCTATCAAGTTCCCAGGTGATGCTGAGGCTGGACCCAGGGCCATGCTCTGGAACCCACTGTGTGTACTAACGTTTCTGGGTCAGCAGCAGGTTGAGCTTCTGAGAGGCGTTCTTGACTCTTGGTTTCCTGATCAGAAGATGAGGGATCCTGAGCTAGGATGACAGTCTTCTGCAGGCAAGTTTTGCATGGCTGGTGTCCCTGTAGCATGAAGGACTGAGTTGGGTTATGGCAGGGCCACCTGGTAATCCTGTCTGGGCACGCCCTCAGGAACCGTGGAGTGGTGATCAAGGGATGCTTAGAGCTGGAAGGGCAAGACTTTCCCACAATGTGTTTATCACCCAGTGGAGACACAAAATGAGAAGTAGGGGTAATGATTAGTCACTTTTAATGTAATCACATCACTCAGTAGTGGGTTCTGAGGGTGCTGCTGGGAGCAGGTGGACTCAACTCTTGAGTTGAGTCCCTACCAGGAATTGCCCTCCTTGTTCAAGATTACCTCCTTCCTCCAGGGACAGGCCACATCCCTTGATTGGTCAGTGCTGGGGTATGGCCTCCTTACCTCAATTCTGGACACTCTGAGGGGTTATTCCAGCTCCAGAGCTCCCTCTGGGGGAGTGAGGCCTTTCTCACGACCCCCTCACAGCTCAGCTCCTCCCTCTGCCTGAGTGTGCAACCTTCACTCCTCGCCCATCATTGAACCTGAGAGCCTTCCCAGCAAACCTTCTGTGCGCCAGTGTGTGTCCCAGAGTCTGTGTGCCTGGGAACCAGAGACATCTGTTGTTGTTTGGTTGGTAAGTCACGTCCGACTCTTTGCGACCCCAAGGACTGTTACATGCCAGGCTTCTCTGTCCTTCACCATCTCTTGGAGTTTGCTCAAACTCATGTCCACTGAGTCAGTGATGAATCCAACCATCTCATCTTCTGTTGCCCCCTTCTCCTCCCACCTTCAATCTTTCCCAGAATCTAGGTCTTCTCCAACGAGTCAGCTCTTTGCATCAGGTGACCAAAGTATTGGAGCTTTGGCTTCAGTTTCAGTCCTTCCAATGAATACTCACGGTTGATTTCTTTTAGGATTGACTGGTTTGATCTCCTTGCAGTCCAGGGGACTCTCAAGAGTCTTCTCCAGCACCAAAGTTGAGAAGCATCAGTTCTTCGGTGCTCAGCATTCCTCATGGTCCAATACTCACATTCATACATGACTACTGGGAAAACCATCAGTTCAGTTCAGTTCAGTTGCTCAGTCGTGTCCGACTTTGCAACCCCATGGACTGCAGCACGCCAGGCCTCCCTGTCCATCACCAACTCCTGGAGTTTACCCAGACTCATGTCCATTGAGTTGGTGATGCCATCCGACCATCTCATCTTCTGTCATCTCCTTCTCCCTCCTTCAATATTTCTCAGCATCAGGGTCTTTTCCAGTGAGTCAGTTCTTTACATCAGGTGGCCAAAGTATTGGAGTTTCAGCTTCAACATCAGTCCTTCCAATGAACAGTCAGAACTGATCTTTAGGATGGACTGGTTGGATCTCCTTGCAGTCCAAGGGAGTCTCAAAAGTCATCTCCAACACCACAGTTCAAAAGCATCAATTCTTCAGGGCTCAGCTTTCCTGTTTATCTCTAAATCTGGGGAAGGTAGACCAGAGAACAAACACTTCTAGAAGTCAGAGGAGGGTTCTGTCTTTAGGACCTGGTATTCATATGAAGAAGATGGGGCAGTGATGGGGTCTGGAAGCATTTTCCTGCCCTCTGCACTGGCTCCTTGCTCCTGAGACCCTGGAAGCCTGAGATTTGTAGCTTGCTCCTCTCCTGGGACTTTAACTCAGTCCATCTGCTTACTCCCCTTCCACCCAGACTCTGGTTCCTTTTGCATTCTTCCTTGTACTAAGTCCTAAGATATTACTACAGAGAAGATACTCATCTGTCAGTCATGACCTTTTATCATCATAAAAGCCACTCGGGTAGAGATACTATCTTCAGGAAGAGATGTCTGGAAGGAAAACAACACTGAAACTATGCAGGGAATCTTTGAAGGGGTCCCCTGATAAGGTGCTGTGAGCGTTTACAAAAAAAAAAAAGAAGCTCTTGAAACATGAGGTGCCCAAAGGACTTTCAGATATAAGGATTGCTGTCCTTGATAAGAATGACTTCTGGGCCTCCATGGTGGCTCAGTGGTAAAGAATCCACCTGCCGATGTGGAAGACATGGGTTCAGTCCCTGGTCTGGGAAGGTCACACATGCCACGGAGCAACTAAGCCTGTATACCACAACTCCTGAGCTTGTGCTCTAAGAGTCAAGGAGCCGAAACTACTGAGCCCACGTGCTCTGCAACAAGAAACAAGAGAAGCCACCACGATGAGTAGCCCCCACTTGCTGCAACTAGAGAAAAGCCCTCACAGCAATGAAGACCCAGCACAGCCAAACATAAATAAATAAATAAACAAAATTATTGGGAAAAAAAAAAAAAGGAATGGCTTCTGGGTTGAACTAGGGAAGCTCTGCAAAGGCAGTCAGGAGAACTAGCCTCCGGGCTCGCAGTAGGCTTTAAACAGACAGCGACTGAGTAAGGAAATGTAGGCTGGGTTGATCTCTCTGTCAGATATCTCTTCCTGAGAAACATTGATGATATCAGCTAATTTAAAAAAATATATTTAACTAATTAATTTATTTGGCTGTGCTGGGTCTTAGTTGCGGCACTCAGGATCTTTGATCTTTGTTGGGCCATGTGGGCTCTTTAGTTGGGGCATGCGAACTCTTAGTTGCAGCTCATGGGATCTAGCTCCCAGATCAAGGATTGAATCTAGACCCCCTGCATTAGGAGTAGGGAGTCATAGCCACTGGACTACCGGGGCAGTTCCAATGTCAGCTAATTTTGAGACTCTAAAAATATTCCCACTATGCTTCCAGGAGACCTTTGCAAGGAGTGGCCCCCAAAGATTCCAGAGACCCTCCGCCCCTCAGTGAGTCCTACAGAATGTGAAAGAGGAAGTCCATTTGGAAAATGTATCTGAAAAGGAGTCCTCAGCTGCCTCTCCCCGAAGCTTTCCTAACCCTCCCATCCATGGACAGACTCAGCCTCCCCTCCCCTTGGACGGCACCACTCCCCAGGGCCTCCTCTGAACACCAGGCTCTGCTCATGTAACTCTGCACTGCACTTACTTCTGGACAAGTTTCTCCTCCCCGGCCTGTGAGCTCTGGAGGAGCAGGGGCCATGTCTGCATTTACATCCATGACCACAGTGCCTGGCATGCTAGGTGGAGGGGGAGCCTTAATATTTATTGAGTGAACCAACAAATGACATACGTTTCTTGCACAAATAATCTACCGTGGGAAAGATAGGGCAATTCATTTTGTGCATGTGTGTTAGTCATAGTCGTGTCCAACTCTTTGCCACTCCATGGACTGTAGCCCTCCAGGCTCCTCTGTCCATGGGATTTTCCAGGCAAGAATACTGGTGTGGGTTGCCATGTCTTTCTCCAGGGGATCTTCCTGACCCCAGGGATCAAACCCAGGTCTCCTGCATTGCAGGCGGATTCTTTACCATTTGAACTAGCTGGGAATGGATGAAACTTTTCAAAATCCTTGAAGGTGATAAAAAGGAAACAAAGAAAAAAGCTGACAACTTTAGTGGCAGCACACAAAACAAGACTGATTAGAAAACTAGGATGTCCTCTATGAATCTGGGTTCGTTTTCTTCTCAGCTCCTTTTCTGGAAACCAGGGCTTTCTGTATCTTTTTGACACAGTGGAGGCACTGGATACAGAGAACATAATGACTTTGTTTTACTACGAAGCTGACCCCCACCCCCCACCACCAACCCCCAGTTCTTAGATTTTGTCTGATTCTCATAAAACAGGCAAAAACTGACAAGTCAGTTTCCTTTGACATTAGTTTCGTTCACAACAAGAATTCAAAACATATACCAAGAAAGTCAACTGATAAATGTACAGCTAATGCTTAGGTAAGTTATGCTCTTACAGTTGCTATATAAAGCTTTCTATGAGAAGTTATGGGCTTCCCTGGTGGCTCAGTGCTAAGAATCCGCCTCTAATGCAGAAGACCCAAGTTCAATCCCTAGGTTGGGAAGATCCCCTGGAGAAGGAAATGACAACCCACTCCAGTATTCTTGCCTGGAGAATTTCATGGACGGAGGAGCCGTGTGGGCTATATATACAGCACATTTTAATGTTCCTGAATATCAAAGTGATTTCAGCCTTCAAAAGGGCATCTGTGTATCTTTCCCATTAAATGTATTTCTCTTTTGCTAAGTGTCCCTGTTTCCTTTTTATTCCCCAGAGACATTTATTTCATCGTGTCTTCAGGTTTTTGTAACAATCTACCACTCAAATAGGACTTTCTTGGTAGTCCAGTGGTTAAGAATCTGCCAGCCGATGAAGGGCACATGGGTCTGATCCCTGGTCTGGGAAAATCCCACGTACTGTGGGGCAGCTAAGCCCTTGTGCTTCAGCCACTGAGCCTGCACACCCTAGAGCCC
Source organism: Bos grunniens (assembly GCF_055505025.1). Classification (NCBI taxonomy): domain Eukaryota; kingdom Metazoa; phylum Chordata; class Mammalia; order Artiodactyla; family Bovidae; genus Bos; species Bos grunniens. The sequence goes on from NC_141168.1 coordinate 16,582,562, forward strand.
ATGCTCTGCGACGTGATAAGCCAGCACAGCTGTAAAGTATTCCTCGCTCGCTGCAGCTAGCGAAAGCCCGGGCAGTAACGAAGACCTAGCGCAGCCAAAATAATAAATAAAGGAACATGGAAGGACAAAGTTTTGGAAAATAAAAGACTAACAGTTCAGATTTACCGAGATTTGCTATGTCCCAGGGTCTTTCTAAACATGTTATACTACTACCTCATTGAATCTTCAACAACCTTATGAGGCAGGTTCTGTGAACTCAGCCCGACCACGCACATAGGAGTTTCGCCCAAGACCACGCTGGTATTTATTGATGGGGCTGGAGTGTGAACTCTAGTGGGTGATGTTCTGAGCCTGTGCTGTCATCTACCGTAACATCCTACCTGCCTTCTGTGATCAAGATGAGGAATGGGAAAGGGAGGCTCTGGCTTCAGCCCAGTTAATGAGAACTGATACATGATTACCTTGCGTGGAGGATGTTTTTCCCGGGTGCTACTGAGCTTGTCTGCGCTGATGCTTCTTGGTTGTGTCCATCCTCAGAGTCACTAGTATTTAACATAGAAAAAAAGATTCTATATCTGGTTCTCACCCTCTCTCCCTTACTCTGTTGCTTTCAATTTCAAGGATTTCTGTTGGATTCTCATCAAAAGAGAATCTCTTCTACTGATGCTTAGTAGACACTTGAACTTCCTTCTCCCCTCCCCAGCCTCCCTGTTGTTCCCAGAGAACCACTGAAAACAATTGAAAGGTCAGAGGTCAATGACAGGAGTCAAAGGATGCTGGCCTGGCCCCCTAAACAATGGTTGAGGGTCAGACAAATGAAAACAGAAAGGTGGTAAAAACTTCTGCGTCTGTGAACCAATTAATTAGACTCCGTGTCCCTGTGGAGTGAGTGCAGGACGCCTCAGGTCCGGTGTGGGCAGCGCTAATGAAACACCGCTAAGGTGAAGCCTTCATGGAGAGACTGAGCTTTCCAGAAAAATGCATGGTTTTTCAGAAACCTATCTTATTCATATATTCCATTCATGATTCCAACCAATATTTGTGGGCTGCCTGGTGTGAGCAGGGCACAAGGAAGAAGTGGTGGTGGTAGCTTAGTCAGTCCTGTCTGACTCTTTGTGACCCCATGGACTGTAGCCCTACAGGCTCCTCCCTGCATGGTATTCTCCAGGCAAGAATACTGGAGTGGGTTGCCATTCGCTTCTCCAGGGGACCTTCCTGACCTAGGGATTGAACCTGGGTCTCCTGCATTGCACGTGGTCTCTTTAACCAACTGAGCCACCAGGGAAGCCCCAAGGAGGAGAGGATGAGGACATGCTATCCGTGAAGTCAGGGAACTTCAGGTGACCTGTTCTCCACCAGGGTGTAGAGGGTGTCACCTCAGCAGGACTGAGCACCTGTGACCTCTCAGATCTATTCTGTGCTCCTTTTATTCACCATCCAGTGTTTCAGGCTAGACTCTCTGGCATGCACAAGATACCTTCTCTACTTTCCTTTCCAGGAGTGAGGGTATTTTGTTCTGGAAACAGAGGCTTTGAGGCCTGCCAACCTAGGGCAACTCACACCTCAAAAGTCAAACAGGTTTGGGCTCTATATTCAAACTCTTGTCCAAACTCTTTAATTTTTTTGGCCACATTCTGTGACATGTGGGATCTTAGTTCCCTGACCAGGGATCGAACCTGTGTCCCCTACAGTGGGAGCTGGAAGTGTTAAGCACCGGACCGCCAGGGAAGCCCCTAGGCTGTGGCTTCTGAATCTAGAAAAAGAGAAAGTTTGGAAGAGGGAGTTCAGAGGGTGGATGAGGTGTGGCCTCCATCTGCCCTGGGCCGTGAGGATCTCTAGCAAGCCTTTTGCATCCTTCATCCAGGATGTGTTGTTTTCTCCCTGGGGACTGTTATTGAGTCCAAATAACTGCTGGCTGGATTCCTGCCATGCTCTGACCGTTCAGCAACGCTCTGTGTTGTTCTCATGGCAGAGGGTAATTTCTGGTCTTCGGGTAACCAGGGGTGCAAGGAAAAGTCATGTTTGAAGCTGGAAAAAATTCCTCATTCCAAAATTTTCCTTGGGACACAGTATTTAAGCTTCTGTCACTGACGAGACTTTGCTCCTCATTTTCCTGAATGACTCAAATGTTTGCTTCAGACAATGGCAGAGTGTATCTTGCTTGAATCATTGGATTTCTGTTATTTTTGTAAGATGTGGGTGGGCAATATGACTCAGTATTTTTCCAAGAGATGTAAAAATTATATTGCCTATTTTGGATCATTTCGTGCTGAGATCTGAAACCTTTTTCGTGAATTTCAAATCTTGGAGCTTGGGAAATTTTTGTTTTCGTTTTGCTTCTCCATCATTTCAGATCTTTCCCAGATAAAATGTTAAAGGAAAATGACTTTAAATTACTGAGCCATAGTTCTAAGCTGTGAAATATATTTTGAATTATAACCTATCCTACGTTTGAAAAATAAAAAACTTGCTGAATCTAGGAGTGTGTTTGCCATCTTGGTTGTAAAAAAAAAAATTGGGGAATGTGGGGTGAGTAGTATTTTGAAGATCATCTAATTCAAAACCTTATGTGTGGACTTTCCTGGTGATCCAGTGGTTGGGAGTCCACCTGCCGATGCAGGGAACATGGGTTTGATCCCTGGTCTGGGAAGATCCTACATGTCATGGGGCGACTAAGCCTCTGTGCAATAATTACTGAGCCCATGATCTAGAGCCTTTGAACTGCAACTACAGAATTCTGCCCACCCTAGAGCCCGGACTTCACAAGTGAAGCCACCAGCCATGAGAAGACCAGCGCAACCACAGCCAGAGTGTAGCCTGTACTCCTTGCAACTAGAGAAAGGCCATGCCTAGCAATGAAGACCCAGCACAACCATAAATAAACAAAACCTTATGTGGGCACTTCTCTTTGGCAGCTGAGTTCTCTCTGAATGCATTAGGTGATGGAGAGCTCTTTGGGTAGTAGGCAGTACCACTTCGCACAATACTTTCCCACAAAACTAAAACCTGCCTCCCTGTAACTTCCAAACCCTAGTTCTGATTCCTATTCTTTATGGATCTCTAGTGTATCATTCTGTAACAGTGTGATAGATTTTAAAACACTTACTGCTGTATTTTCCTTCTTGATAAGTCAAGTCCTCTAGGGGTCTTTTCACTATCAATATTAATGGTAGGATAAGAGTCTGAGGCTTAGTGCCTCCAGGGAGGATAGTGTTATCTGATGAATTGTGACCGCACCCCCCTACCCCCGCCACCCAATTCAGCTGTTGAGGTACTAACCTCCAGAACCTCAGAATGTGACTGTTTCTAAAGATAATATCTTCAGAGATGATGAAGTTAAGATGAGGTCTTTAGAGTGGGCCCTGATCTGATCTTATTGGTGTCCTCAGAAGAAGAGGAAAATTTGGACATACAGAGAAGCACCAGGAACATGAGAACACAGAGGGACAAGGATGGTGGACTCCAAGCCAAGGAAAGAGGCCTCAGGAGAAAGCAATCCTGCCAACACCTTGATTTTGTTGGCTCCAGAACCACGAGAAAATGATTTCTATTGTTTACAGTCCCCAGTCAATGGCATTTTGTTGCAGCGCTCCTAGCAAATTAATAAAGATTTGGCAATTAAGAATAAGAAACCCATGCCACTAGGGCAGCGATGTTCAGATAGGAAGAATGGAGGGGAACACGAAGTCCTTCCAGAATATGTGCAGGAGAGCCACTGCACAGAACTCGAGCGGAGCGTGGAGAATGTGTATGGCCTCAGGGCTCTCGCTGCCCCCATTCTCCACTTGCCTCCAGCCTTAGGGTTGGCCCTGGGGGGAGCCACTGAGGGGCAGTAGAAACATCTCCAAAGTACTGGAGCAGAGGCAAATTTACCATGAAGCTAATGAAGCTTACCTTTCAGGGCCCCTAACTTGTTGGAGCTTCTTCCAATGTCTGAGGAGGTGCCCTAGCAGAGTGTTCACATAATCTTGTTTTTTAAAATTGGCAAGGAACTTCCCCGGTGGTCCAGGGTTTAAGAATCCATTTTGCCCTTGATTGAGGGAAAGGGACGTGGGTTTGACCCCTGGTCAGGGAACTGAGATCCCACATGTTGAGGAGCAACTAAGCCTGCACGTGGCAACTAAGACCCAAGGCAGCTGAATAAATAAATATTTTTTAAAAAATCATCAAAAGACATTTTTACTGCAGTTGGTTAACACTGCTGCCTCTTTCCACTTGGACTTTCCATCACACTTATCCTCCTGTTGAGAGTAGCTACAGCTAAGGAAAATTTGAGTTGGAGTTTCATTCTGTTTGCTTCTGTGGAACATATTTTTGTGCACTGTAGTCGCGTCTGTGCACAGTTATTTGATGGCTAGCTGTCCTGGGGCAGGGGGAGCCACCAGGTTGCGGTGCCTTAGCGAATGTTTAGCAGTGGATTTGTGGTGTTTGCTGACTTCTGAAGCAAAGACATCACTAGACGGCAATGGTCCATCTAGTCAAAACTGTGGTCTTTCCAGTAGTCATGTATGGATGTGAGAGTTGGACCATAAAGAAGGTTGAGCAATGAAGAATTGATGCTTTTGAACTATGGTGCTGGAGAAGACTCTTGAGAGTGAGTCCCTTGGACTGCAAGGAGATCCAACCAGTCAACCCTAAGGGAAATCAACCCTGAATATTCATTGGAAGGACTGATGCTAGGCTGAAGCTCCAATACTTTGGCCACCTGATGCAAAGAGCCAGTTCATTGGAAAAGGCCCTGATGCTGGGAAAGATGGATGGCAAAAGGAGAAGGAGGACAGCAGAGGATGAGACGGTTGGATGGCGTCACTGACTTGATGGACATGAGTGTGAGCAAGCTCCAGGAGTTGGTGATGGACAGGAAAGCCTGGCCTGCTGCAGTCCATGGCATCGCAGAGTCGGATATGACTGAGCGAATGAACAGCTATAGCAACACGGTGTAAATACTCCCACCGGCGCACATTTCAAGCTGTCAGTGTGACATCACTGTAAGCAGAGCTGGAAAGAGAACACACCGTTATATAGTATTCACATCCAATAGACTCAATAGATGTAAATAACCTTAACAGCATAGTAATGGTAAAATGCAGTGAGATAATTGGGAGATGATGAGTTTTGAGTATTTATTATCTTTTAGTTATTATTTATTTATTTACCTTTTAATAATGTCTCTGTTTAACAATAGACTTCCCAAACTTCTGAAAACCTGACAATGGACTCCTGTGAGCCAGAAGGAGCCAGCTTCATCACAGGGCTGTGAACCAGGACATGCCTACTGCCCACTTTGTGGATTCACCCTGTTTTATGTCAGGAAGGTGCAGGGCTAGAACCAGGAATTTGCTATGAAACATGTGAATAAGGGAGGAGAAACTAGGTTTTTAAATATTTGGAACCAGAAGCTAGTCCGGAAAATTCTTGCAGTCATCAGGTATATAAATTTGCACATAGATGATTTGGTTCTCATCAATGCCTAGTTGAAATGATAGCTCTTGCCTGTCAAGAATAGGACTGATAATGCAGTTTACAGAATTATAAATTCTCCATAGAACTAAAAGGACATTTTGATGGTTCTTAGCCCCTATCTGCCTTCTTCTCTCATATCCTCCCTGACAACACTCCCTTTTGCTTTTTCTACCCTAGCCACTCTGGCCTCCTTCCTGTTCCTGGAATTTACAGGGTATATTCCTGCTCCAGAGCCTGTGCACTAGCTCTTTTTTCTGGAGTACTTGGCCCAGGCAGCCAGACTACCAGTCCTTCATCATTATCATGTCAAGTCATTTAGTCACTTTCTCATGAGGCCTTTCTTCAGTCTAAAACTACCATCCATCAGCCCTCACACTCAGTTGTTCCCTTGTCCTTTCCTTTGTTCAGTTGCTAAGTAGTGTCTGACTCTTTGCGACCCTGTGGACTGTAGCACGCCAGGCTCCTCTGTCTTCCATTACCTCCCAGAGGTTTGCTCAAATTCATGTCCGTTGAGTTGGTGACACTGTCTAACCATCTCATCCTCTGCTGCCCTCTTCTCCTTTTGTCATCAATCTTTCCCAGTAATAAGGTCTTTTCCAATGAGTTGCTCTTTGCATCAGGTGGCCAAATTATTGGAGCTTCAGCTTCAGCATCAGTCCTTCCAATGAATATTCAGGGTTGATTTCCCTTAGGATTGACTGGTTTGATCTCCTTGCAGTCCAAGAGACTCTCAAGAGTCTTCTCCAGCAATATAATTTTAAAAGCGTCAATTCTTCAGGGCCCAGCCTTCCTTATGGTCCAACTCTCATATTTGTAAATGACTACAGGAAAAGCCATAGCTTTGCTATATGGACATTTTCTTAGTTGAAATTTATTTATAAGAGCTTATTGCTTAGGCTGTGAGCTTCCTACATTAGGATGCAAGTTCCATGAGGACAGTTAATTTTTTTTTTTTAAAGTTCACTGCTGCACCCCTGGCTCCAAAAAGAGGGTCTGAGAAACAGTGGTAATGAATTCTTGTGATCTACTAGTCTAGTAATCAGAAAAGAAAGTCAAATTCAAATCATAACAGCTCCTGCTGATCTTTATCTCCCTCATTTCCTTTTTTGCTTAACTGCTTTGTAATTTTAGAAATAATGCATGCACATAACAAAATTAGAATGATACAAAAAAGTATAAAATAAAAGTATAAGATGGAAAATAAACATCACATTCCCTTCCCCAAACTGCTCCCTCAGACTCACTCCTCAGAAGCCCCCATTGTGAAGATTTTCTGCTTTACATTTTATGGTGGTTATGATACAAACTGAAATAATTTGTTTATGACTGTTTCTTGATTTATCAATGTAGAAAGTATCTACTAATTCCCTGCTATGCAAATAAAGAATTTAACATGTCTATAATGCTGCTTACTCTCCCTAATCAGTTTTATTAGATATGGTATTTCAGTTCTTTACATCTTCTATGGGATATCTTATGACCTCAAATAAAATACTAAAGCCTTTTTTCTGGGTTTACCAAATTCAGGCAGATCCTATTGAATCTCTGCTGACAGATGAATAAATTTGCACATTTCCTTTCATTTCCTTTCTTTTCTCATCTGCCTCTCATTTCTTTATTAGAGTTTTTTTATGTTATCAAGATTTAAAATATACATTCTGTTCTGTAGCCATAAGTCAAGTTTTCTATGTTTTGACTATAGATTGATTCTAAAAATAAAAATCATATAAAAAGCCATAACAGTATTGTAATTATTTAAATATTATTCAGGGACTTCCCTGGTGGTTCCCTGGTTGGGAATCCACCTGCTGGTTCAGGGGACACAAGTTCCATCCCTGGTCTGGGAAGATCCAACATGCCGTGGAGCAACTAAGCCTGTGCACCACAGCTACTGAGCCTGTGCTCCAGAACCCGTAGCAAGAGAAACCACCACCATGGGAAGCTCTTGCACTGCAACTAGAGAAAAGCCCCTGCTTGCCACAACTAGAGAGAAACCTGCACAGCAATGAAGACCCAGCATAGCCAAAAACAAATAAACGAATGTTATTCACCATCGAACCAACAGTGATTAGTTCTGTAGGGTAAGAATGTAATCCAATGTTATGAAATCTTTGAAGCCTAAAGAAAAATCACTGATGCATCAATTCCTAATGTATCTCCTGTTTTTTTAATCTTCTTTTACTTCTAGGTCATTGTCAGCTACCACTGCTTCCGATTTTTTAAGTCACTCTATTTCTTGGAGTTCTTGATTTATTTTTCTGGAAGTTCTGGAGTTTTGTTTTGTTTTTTGTTTTGCTTTTGAAAACCATTCAGATATATATATATTTTTTTCCATGCAGGGTAAGTGTCAAATTTTCTAAATTCTGAAAAGTCCAGAAACATCAGTTTGCACTTCTATTTAATTGACAGTTTGGTTGAGTACAGAATTTTAGGTTCAAAGTCTTTGCTTCTCCAAGCTTGGAAGCAGGGCTGCATTCACTCCAAGGAAGAGAGCGGCATGAAATAGGACAAGCATTGGTAGCTGAGAATGACCTGGAAATAACTGAAGTACCGATTAAAGAAGCCTTATATTTAGAAGGGCCCTTGTTTGGCTTAAGTCTCTCCTGTCCCAACTTGGAAATCTTGTATCTATGTATTTTTGGCTGCACTGGGTCTTCCTTGCTGTGCAGGTTTTTTTCTAGCTTTGGCGAGCAGAGGCTACTCTCTAGGTGTGGTGCTCAGGCTTCTCATTCCAGTGACTTCCCTTTTTGCAGAGTACAGGCTTCTGAAGTTGGGATTCCCCGGCTCTAGGGCCCAGGCTCAGTAGTTGGTGGCACATGGGTTTAGTTGCTCTGAGGCATGTGGGATCTTCTCCAACCGGGAACTGAACCCATGTCTCTTGAATTGGCAAGTAGATTCTTTACCCCTGAGCCTCCAGAGAAGCCCCAGGGTCTTGAAATTATTAATGATTTTTTTGTGGAGTCCCACATTTTCATTTTCCCCGAGCCCTGCAAATTATGAAGCGCTTTTCAGAAGACAGTCAAGCATCTAGCCATGTGGACAAGTCTGAAGTCAGACTAATTTTTCTTTTTAATTGAAGGATAATTGCTTTATAGGATTTTGTTGTTTTCAGTCAAACCTCAACATGAATCAGCCCTAGGTATACATATAACCCCTCCCTCTTCAACCTGCCTCCCATCTCCCTCCCCATCCCACCCCTCTAGGTTTATACAGAGCGTCTGAGTTTCATGAGACATACAGCAGATTCCCGTTAGCTACAGACTAATTCTTATTCCTTGGAAAGTAATATGCTTTATCTTTCTGGAAACTTTCAGTATGCATAAATAATAAATGTTTTAACTTGAATTTTATTCTGGATTTTCACCAAGATGCTCCTTTTTTGGGTCTCATTATAACTGCTCTGCTTCGGCATTTACTGGGTCCTTTCCATCTGAAATCATTCATTCTTAAGTGTAGGGGATTTTCTCCTTATTATTTCTCTGATTTCCCTGCCCCCTCTTTGTTTTCTTTCTTGCAGAACTTCCATTTAATAAATATTGGACTTTCTTCATCCTCTATGACTCAGTTTCCCTCACATACCTTCTATTTGCTTGGTTTTTTGCATTATGTTTTGGGAGCTGTCCTTAGGTTTATCTTCCAGATCACCAATTTGGCCTTTAACTTTGTTCATTCATTATTTCACTCATTCACTTTTTTTCTTTTACTCCAGTAGTCATATTTTTTAGGTTCCTCAAACTCTGTGAGGAACAAAAAAGGAGGCTTCATGGTAGCAGCTTGCTCTTGTTTCTTGAAATTCACTCTCAACTTTCTCTGAGGCTACTATGCAGATGACACCACCCTTATGGCAGAAAGTGAAGAGGGACTAAAAAGCCTCTTTTTTTTTTTTTCACATTTTTCAAAGGAATTTATTAAGAAACGGGGGGAGGGGGGGAATATAAAGTACACAATCAAAGGAATCAAAGAGTTTACAACATAGCTTCTTAGTGGCAACTAAGAAATATTTGCTGAGCTGACACCAAGGGTATGGAGGCCCCAATTCCATTTTCAATCCCATCTCTCTTGGCTGCTAACCCAATCAGCTCGAAACTTCCTCCGAAGAGAAGTCAGATTGCCATCCCAAACCTCCCCAAACTACTTCCCAATTGCCTTTACAGCCCTTCTCTGCCTGGTCCCAGAGTCCTCACCTAGGCTTTGGGTGAGGTCAGCCAGACCCTGCTGAGCCTTCTCCACTCTTCCAGTCACTCTAAGTCTATTTCTGTTCCCATCTGGATTCATGTAATTGAACTATATTCATGAACCAGTTGGGCTGGCTTGATCTGCTGCCTTTGGTCAAGTTACCTATCTTTCTAAGCCTACATCTGAACCTGATCCTTCTGTGCGGAACAACTTCTTGAGCAGTGTCTCTCACAGCTCCCTGCCCCAGTTAGTCCAAGGCTACTTTCTCCCCCAGACAGAACTCTGCGCCTGCGTCCAACCTCCCACTTAACTTCCAGGTGGCTTTAGTTCTCAGCTAACCCTCCTGGGTGGTGGTGTAGTCGCTAAGTTGTGTCTTAGCAACTTGAGGCCTCATGGACTGTAGCCCACCAGGCTCCTCTGTCCATGAGATTCCCTGGGCAAGAATACTGGAGTGGGTTGCCGTTGCCTTCTCCATAAAAAGCCTCTTGATGAAAGTGAAAGAGGAGGGTGAAAAAGTTGGCTTAAAGCTCAACATTCAGAAAATGAAGATCATGGCATCTGGTCCCATCACTTCATGGGAAATAGATGGGGAAACAGTGGAAACAGTGGCAGACTTTATTTTTTGGGCTCCAAAATCACTGCAGATGGTGACTGCAGCCATGAAATTAAAAGACGCTTACTCCTTGGAAGGAAAGTTATGACCAACCTAGATAGCATATTCAAAAGCAGAGACATTACTTTGCCAACAAAGGTTCGCCTAGTCAAGGCTATGGTTTTTCCAGTGGTCATGTACGGATGTGACAGTTGGACTATGAAGAAAGCTGAGCGCCAAAGAATTGATGCTTTTGAACTGTGGTGTTGGAGAAGACTCTTGAGAGTCCCTTGGACTGCAAGGAGATCCAACCAGTCCATTCTAGAGGAGATCAGTCCTGGGTGTTCATTGGAAGGATGATGCTGAAGCTGAAAATCCAATACTTTGGCCACCTCATGTGGAGTTGACTCATTGGAAAAGACCCTGATGCTGGGAGGGATTGGGGGCAGGTGGAGAAGGGGACGACAGAGGATGAGATGACTGGATGGCATCACCGACTCCATGGACATGGGTTTGGGTGAACTCCGGGAGTTGGTGATTGACAGGGAGGCCTGGCGTGCTGCAATTCATGGGGTAGCGGACACAACTGAGCAACTGAACTGAACTCATCAGAATTAAGAGAAGATGTGTTTCTCTTATGTTCTTGAATTATGCTTCTTCTAGTGAGCTGTTTCTTTGTGTGCTTGTTTTCCATATTAGTCCTTCTCTTTTAGATTTTTCTCACGTGCCTTTTTGTCCTTCACATTTATAATACACAATTCTGTTTATTAGTCTGAGTTGGTTTGGGCTTTCTGCAGTTTATCCACACCGTTCTTTCCTCAATAGGAACCTTGACTGTGTATTTTAGGTAGATGGGCGAGGAGTGTTTACTGGCATTCAGATCAGATCTGTGAACAGCAGGTCAGCAGGTTGGGGAGGTTCTCAGTTATCAAAGGAAGAAGGGCTTTATTCCAAGGAAATGGCTGCTTAGTGTATTTCTGTCCTTCTCGTCCACTCTGTCTCTTCCCTTTTATCCCTGGCATCTGTTATGGAGGCCTGGGGTTACCTTAAGCTCTGCTGCATCTCTTTCCCATCCCTCAGTACCCTGATTAGGAGCTCTGTAGGCATGCTGCCCGCTTTCTTTAGAGAGCAGTTCTAGCTTCCCTCTAGCTCAGTGGTTCTCAGGGTGGTCCCAGACCAGCAGCAGCCTAGGAATCACCTAGGAACTTGTTACAAATGCAAATTCTCTGCCCCACCTTAGACCTACTGAGACTCTGGGGGTGGGGCTCAGCAATCTGGGTTTTAACAAGCCTGAAAACATGCCCAGTAATCTGACAACTGGACCATAAAAAAGGCTGAGCACCGAAGAATTGATGTGTTCGAACTGTGGCGTTGGAGACTTTTGAGAATCCCTTGGACTGCAAGAAGATCAAGCCAGTCAATCCTAAAGGAAATCAACCCTGAATATTCATTGGAAGTACTGATGCTGAAGCTGAAGCTCCACTACTTTGGCCACCTGATGCGAAGAGCCTGGAAAAGACCCTGATTCTGGGAAAGATTGAAGGCAGGAGGAGAAGGGGATGACAGAGGATGAGATGGTTGGATGGCATCACTGACTCAATGGACATGAGTTTGAGTAGTCTCTGGGAGTTGGTGATGGACAGGGAAGCCTGGCATGCTTCAGTTTATGGAGTAACAAAGAGTCGGACACGACTGAATGACTGAACAACAACAAATCTGACAATGGTTATCGGCCTAAGGCAAAGCCGATGCCGCCAGCAACTCTGTTTCTGAGGAGGAGAGGCGAGGATACACCTGTTCCAGGAGGTTGAAGGGTTCTTTAATGAGTTACCCTCATGACTGTCCCATAGTTCACTCTTTGTCTTTAAATGTATTGACTGGAGCTTGAAGCTTCCCTAAAGCTTTCTTGGGACGTTCCACAATTACTTTTGGTGTGGTTCCTTTCTCTTTTTCAATCAATCCAATCCCATCTGTTTTTAAAACGCTCTCAATTTTTTCATAATGATATAAATGATAATAAATCAGATAGTATGGAATTACAGTGAAAGAATGCTGGGAAATATTGAAGGTGGGAGGAGAAGGGGACGACAGAGGATGAGATGGTTGGATGGCGTCACCGACTCAATGGACATGAGTTTGGGTAAACGCCAGGAGTTGGTGATGGACAGGGAGGCCTGACGTGCTGCAGTCCATGGGGTCGCAAAGAGTTGGACACGACTGAGCGACTGAACTGAACAGTGAAAAAAGTGGTCCTTTGCTATCATTGCTACACCTTGGCTATCCCAACCCGGCCACACTCTGTCCCCATGCCTCCCAAACTCATTCTCCGCCGGCAAGTACTTTTAATGCTTTTATCCACTTTTCTGTTATTTCACTTCATATTTCTAAATAAAATACCTCTTCATGACATTGTACAGGAGACAGGGATCAAGACCATCCCCGTGGAAAAGAAATGCAAAAAAGCAAAATGGCTGTCTGGGGAGGCCTTACAAATAGCTGTGAAAAGAAGAGAAGCGAAAAGCAAAGGAGAAAAGGAAAGATATAAACATCTGAATGCAGAGTTCCAAAGAATAGCAAGAAGAGATAAGAAAGCCTTCTTCAGTGATCAATGCAAAGAAATAGAGGAAAACAACAGAATGGGAAAGACTAGGGATCTCTTCAAGAAAATCAGAGATACCAAAGGAAAATTTCATGCAAAGATGGGCTCGATAAAGGACAGAAATGGTATGGACCTAACAGAAGCAGAAGATATTAAGAAGAGATGGCAAGAATACACAGAAGAACTGTACAAAAAAGATCTTCATGACCCAGAAAATCACGATGGTGTGATCACTGACCTATAGGCAGACATCCTGGAATGTGAAGTCGAGTGGGCCTTAGAAAGCATCACTACGAACAAAGCTACTGGAGGTGATGGAATTCCAGTTGAGCTATTCCAAATCCTGAAAGATGAAGCTGTGAAAGTGCTGCACTCAATATGCCAGCAAATTTGGAAAACTCAGCAGTGGCCACAGCAGTGGAAAAGGTCAGCTTTCATTCCAATCCCAAAGAAAGACAATGCCAAAGAATGCTCAAACTACCGCACAATTGCACTCATCTCACATGCTAGTAAAGTAATGCTCAAAATTCCCCAAGCCAGGCTTCAGCAATATGTGAACCGTGAACTTCCTGATGTTCAAGCTGGTTTTAGAAAAGGCAGAGGAACCACAGATCAAATTTCCAACATCTGCTGGATCATGGAAAAAGCAAGAGAGTTCCAGAAAAACATCTATTTCTGCTTTATTGACTATGCCAAAGCCTTTGACTCTGTGGATCACAATAAACTGTGGGAAATTCTGAAAGAGATGGGAATACCAGACCACCTGACCTGCCTCTTGAGAAATTTGTATGCAGGTCAGGAAGCAACAGTTAGAACTGGACATAGAACAACAGACTGGTTCCAAATAGGAAAAGGAGTATGTCAAGGCTGTATATTGTCACCCTGCTTTTTGAACTTATATGCAGAGTACATCATGAGAAACGCTGGACTGGAAGAAACACAAGCTGGAATCAAGATTGCCAGGAGAAATATCAATAACCTCAGATATGCAGATGACACCACCCTTATGGCAGAAAGTGAAGAGGAACTAAAAAGCCTCTTGATGAAAGTGAAAGTGGAGAGTGAAAAAGTTGGCTTAAAGCTCAAGATTCAGAAAACGAAGATCATGGCATCCGGTCCCATCACTTCATGGGAAATTGATGGGGAAACAGTGGAAACAGTGTCAGACTTTATTTTTCTGGGCTCCAAAATCACTGCAGATGGTGACTGCAGCCATGAAATTAAAAGATGCTTACTCCTTGGAAGGAAAGTTATGACCAACCTAGATAGCATATTCAAAAGCAGAGACATTACTTTGCCAATAAAGGTCCGTCTAGTCAAGACTATGGTTTTTCCTATGGTCATGTATGGATGTGAGAGTTGGACTGTGAAGAAGGCTGAGCACCGAAGAATTGATGCTTCTGAACTGTGGTGTTGGAGAAGACTCTTGAGAGTTCTTTGGACTGCAAGGAGATCCAACCAGTCCATTCTGAAGGAGATCAGCCCTGGGATTTCTTTGGAAGGAATGATGTTAAAGCTGAAACTCCAGTACTTTGGCCACCTCATGGGAAGAGTTGACTCATTGGAAAAGACTCTGATGCTGGGAGGGACTGGGGGCAGGAGGAGAAGGGGACGACAGAGGATGAGATGGCTGGATGGCATCACTGACTCGATGGACGTGAGTCTCAGTGAACTCTGGGAGTTGGTGTTGGACAGGGAGGCCTGATGTGGTGCAATTCATGGGGTCGCAAAGAGTCGGACACAACTGAGCGACTGATCTGATCTGATATGGCTATTTCTCAATTTTGGATATTACCTAATGATTTCCTCTTATTGTTATTGAGGATTTAACTCTTTCAATCCAACCCCTCTTCTAGACTTTCCATCTTCTAAGTACAGTTATATTACCAGAAAAATACCCACAAAACAATAGCCAGAGTTTAAATAGGGTTCACTATAGAACTCCGTAGTGTACTCCAATTGTTTCCTTTCTCTTACAACTTTAGTGTATCCTAAAATTAAAATCAATTTATTTTTTAATTTTCTTATTTTTCAAAATCTTAATTATTAATTCTTCTCCCCCTGCTACCCCATGCTCCCATATCTGGAGAAGGAAATGGCAACCCACTCCAGTATTCTTGCCTGGAGAATCTCATACATAGAGGAGCCTGGTGGGCTACAGTCCATAGGGTCGCAAAGAGCTGGACACAACTGAAGTGACTTAGCACACATGCTCCAATATATCTGTCATCAGTTTGGTTTTTATGTTAAGAAGATGATTTGAATCAATCTATCAGTTTCATTATTTTTTGGTCCCTGAAGACCTTTCTCTTGTCCTCCTGTTCTGTCATCCTCTCTCATGTGACAGGTTGCTCTCTAGGCCTTCTGCTCAGTTATAACCCTGGGATTTCCCTCTACCATTCTCCTGGGTTGCGTGAATCTTAGCAGGAAGTACTTAAGCACCTCAGCAGCAAGTCATCTTCCTTGAATTGTATTTCTAATTCCTGGCCTCTGTCCTAGTCCCTGCGACAGGTCATTCTTTTGATACATCCAAGACCACATAGGCCTAGGGCCTAACTTTGTTCCTGCCAGTCCCTTTGCCCAGGGAAGGCCACCTGCCTCCTAAACTCCAGTTCTAAGACAGGAACCCTCATAGCTGCTGACACACTTCCTTGATGTCAATGGGTACCTTTGATTCTTTAGTTTATTATCCCTTGGATTCCGTATTATTGGGTCATCTTTGGCACACAGAGGAAAGAGACTGTGAAGTCATATGGACCTGGAGTCATATCTCACCTGTTCCTCATGCTAGCTGCATAGCCTGAGCAAGTTGTCTTATTTTCTACATCAGAAAAGTCCAAGGATCAATACTACTCTCATTAAGATATATATATATATATATGTGTGTGTGTGTGTGTGTGTGTGTGTGCGTGTGTGCTTTGAGTTGTTTCAGTTGTGTCCAACTCTTTGCGACCCTATTGGACTGTAGCCCTCCAGGCTCCTCTGTCCATGGTATTCTCCAGGCAAGAATACTGGAGTGGGTTGCCATCATATCTTAATGTATATTTATACACACACACACATATATGATAATGTACACCAAGAATCTAGGATAGTTTCTGCACATATATATTGGGTTGGCTAAAAAGTTAGTTTGGCTGTAAGTGAATGTAAAAGACGCATTTTTCATTTTCACCAAGAACTTTATTGAACAACCTATTCACTAACAGAATGAACCTTTTTCAGCCAACCTGATGGTTCTAGATTCCCTTCTCTACCACCTTGTCTCTAGGCCTACCGCCAACAGCCTTCTTTGCGCCGTCATCTGGTTTTAATGTTTCCGGTGGCTACACCGGTCCTTTGTGCGTCTTCGCCTGGATCTCTCTGGGATCACCTGCCTCTGCCTCTCCCATCCTTTGATACTTCCCTTTGGCTCACTCAAGAAGCGAAGTCTAGTATCAAATAGAGAACATTTCTAGTCTTCCCAATGCTGCTACAAATAAGTAGGTCAAATCCATACTTAGTCTCACATACCATCTTTTTTGGCAGAGACTATTTTCTAGCTCAAAAGACATGGTAAGAGATGAAAATTAAATAGATGTTGAGAATTTTGCTTTCTCATCTGTCAGTACTACGCCATCCGCCTCTACCATTATTCCTACACCTTCCTTGTTCTCTTCCCTACTCTAAATATAGATCCAAGAGTCCTTTTACTTGTCCCACATTTATTTTGGCAAGGCCCAGCTCATCCTGGGCTTTGATCTTCCTCACACCTTTTATACAAATCTGTGCTGCAATTTTGTGTTTGTTTTTGACTGAATGTTCTTTTCAGCAAGTTCTTTGAAAATCTTGGCTTAAAGGGGCTGGCTGTGTACTACATGATTAACTCTTGGTTCACTATTTTTTAATCATGTAAATTATAAGTTTCTTAAAAGCAGGAACAATTTATACATTTCTTTCATTTTCTTCATGGCATCTAATATACTGCCTTACATGAAACAGGCCTCAGTAAAATCTTATTAACCCAACTTATTTTTGTTTCTATATGCTAAAGTAATTCTTTTTAGTGTTTTTGTTAAAATCATCTTTCAAGCAATTTTTTTGTCAAATGTATGAGACTATAAGCTTCTTTCCCATAACTGGCCCTGAATATTAAGGCTGACTATACACGAATTACTATTTTTAATTACTTAAGCAAAAGATAGCTGGAAATTCTAAACCCTATCTCTAATACTATAGTATTTGATAGTTTCTGTGCAATTAGAAAACAAAACTAAAACTTCAAAGCACTTATTTTTAAAAATTGGAGGATAATTGCTTTACAATGATGTGTTAGTTTCTGCTGTACAACTACGTGAGTACGTAGAAGTATACATATATCCCTCCCTCTTAAGCCTTCCTCCCACTCCCCCTTTTTGTTTTAATGTTAATTTCTTAATTAGGACTTATAAAATAATAAATCTGTGATGCAATACAATTAAGAGGCAGGACTCACAATTTAATTAAATCTACAGATGTAATAGGTTGTAAATTACGTTGTAAGTTATTCTTGTAAATTTTCCATAGGTAAAAGGTTTATAAGTCATGAGGAATTCAAAGTTGATGAACAATATCCAAACATTACATATAATGTCACAATTTTCAGGTCCCAAAAAGTATTACTTGTCATTTGGGTTCAATTTGAAAGAGATTCTTTGTGTTTTACAAACATTTGTTTACTGATCATTAGGAGTGACTGCTGATTGCCATCAATCAGGAACAACGAGAACTCACCCCTGAAATAAGAATGCAAACAAAATTTATTAAAAAATTGTCCATAATTTTCTCTTTTTATTTGGCTGTGCCGTGTGGCATGAGGGATCTTAGTTCCCCAACCAGGGATCAAACCCGTGCCCTCTGCATTGGGACTGTGCAATCTCAACCACTGGGCCACCAGGAAAGTCCCAATAACTTGTCTACAATTTTTATTATCAGTTCAGTTCAGTTCAGTCGTTCAGTCCTGTCCGACTCTTTGTCACCCGGTGAATTGCAGCACGCCAGGCCTCCCTGTCCATCACCAACTCCCGGAGTTCACTCAAACTCATGTCCATAGAGTCAGTAATGCCATCCAGCCATCTCATCCTCTGTCGTCCCCTTCTCCTCCTGCCCCCAGTCCCTCCCAGCATCAGAGTCTTTTCCAATGAGTCAACTCTTCACATGAGGTGGCCAAAGTACTGGAGTTTATTATAGTGTTTAGCAAATTTTTCTTAAATCTACAGTACGGTCCCCTTTAACGATAGATACCCCAGACTCATTACTAGTAAATACTACCTTGATTATTTGGTTTGCTTCTTATAACCTGAAACCCATAAACCAATGTATAAATCCCACCTCTTCTAGAGGTGGGAATATAACTTCTTTATACTGCTTGGAAAGTAAATGTTTTACTATTTCATAAACAGAGATGGTGAGGGAAATATAATTTTTCAATATTTTTCTGTCCTTTCAGACTAAACATTCCCTGATTAACCCCATCAGATTAGATGTCCTTCCTATGTGTGGCCAGAGCTCTTTGTGTTTGTCTTCTGTGGTGTGTTACGTTACAATTTTATATTTACTTGTTTATCCCATTCATGGTGAGAACACATTGAGCACAGGTGATGTGTCTTTTGTTCTTGTGTTCTTAGTAACTACCAGCTGTATGGAGCAGACACTCAATAACGAATTAACGTATGAAGAGGTAGATGGATGAATAAATACTTTTAATTTTTGCCAACCCCTCAGGCTAATGACAGGTACATATGCATACAGACATGGACATGCAAAATTTTCCAGACTAAATCATTATTAATAAGATGTGGCTTACCCCCACCAGGTGTATCTTTTCCAACTGCATTGAAGTACGCCAGAACTCAGAATGGAAAACCATGATCTAATGCCCTACATAGGTCTTTTAGTAAGTGGACTGGTATTTGAAACACTGGGACTATGTCGGTAACATACCCAAGAGTTTTTTGATAGATCAAAACAATGGCAAATCCAAAGCATTGTGATTATGGGCTAATTCTAAGCTCTAGGAACCTGAAAGAAGAGTTTTAAATTTACAGAAAAATTGAGTGATAGAAGTTGCCAAGTTTCCCCTGTTATTAACATCCTCCACTTATCCAATACATTTGCTATTATTAACAAACTGACATTGATGCATTATAATTGACTAAAGCTCATGGTTTACCCATATTTCCTTAGTTTTAATCTAACATCCTTTTTCTTTTCCAGAATTCCATGTAGAATACTATATTACACTTGCTTTTATTTTTTAATTTTTTGGTGGAAAGGAAAGTTTGATTTATTTTGGATGCCGGCATTTGGGGGCGGGGAGAGAGGGAGGGCAGGCTCCTGTCCAAAGGTTGACTCCCCACACTGACAATCAGTGGGCAAGAGAGTTCTAGACTGAGGGAGGGGCTACATACAGAAATAGGACATTCAGCTGTGATGGTCATCTTGAATTTGGTCATGTGGTGGTGTGATCAGCATCATCCGGATCATTTTAAGAACAGTTAAACTTCAGTCCAGGGTGGGTTTGTTCCCATTTCTTTGAGACCAGGTCTCAGCACTGTGGCAGCTTCTGTCATGGCTACAGTCTGGTCATCAAGTAGTTAATTTCTCTGCCTGGTGAGGATTTCAGTGTCTATAAGACAGTTCACAGGCTACAGCTTAGAATATTATATATAGCCCTTGTAAAGGAACTAAAGTTCCTTAACTATGCCTAATGGCTAAACTCTTATTATTTAGTCTTTTTGGACTGTTTCCCTTTGTTCCTGTATTTTTCTTGCTTCTCTGATTAAACTTATTCTTTTTCTTTAATGGAATAGAGTTGCTTTATACTACTGTATTAGTTTCTGCTATCCAGTAAAGTGAATCAGCTATACTTAAACATATAGTCCCCTCTTTTTTGGATTTCCTTCCCACTTAGGTCACCACGGAGCATGGAGTTCCCTGTGTTATACTATAGGTTCTCATTAGTTCTCATCTCATCATTAGTTCTCAATAGTTCTCATCTATTTTATCTTTAGTATCAGTAGTGTATATATGTCAATCCCAATCTTCCAATTCATCCAGTCCCCCTTGGTAGGATACTACATGACATTTAATTGTCATGTTTCCTTAGGCTCTTCTTAACTGTGACATATTCTAGGTTTTTCTTGTTTTTCATGACCTTGACAGTTTTAGGGAGTACTGGTCAGGTACATTGTAGAATGCCCCTCTAATGGAGTTTGTCTGATTTTTTCCTCACGGTTAGATTGGGGCACATTTGGAGCTTTTTTGTAAGGAGATATAGTCCAAAACAGTGGTTATCAACAGTTTGTTGCATCTTCGTTGTCCACATGTGGGACACACGCCCACGAGTAACATTATCTCTCATTACACAAGGGATGGAGTGGTGGGAGCACTAGGAGCATTTAGGAAACTTTTTTGTAAAAGATGCCCCTCCCTATTCCTGTTTAGAAGGGTCAAATTTTCCCTCTTATTTCATAACCCTTTGGTTTGTAAAGCTTAAACAAAAAAATAGTCCCATAGCACTTTGATCTCTGAAAGACAGGTGTAACTCTAGAAAGTATTATCCACTGCAAAAATATCATTTAACTTTTGAAAAGACTCAGGAAAGGTTATTTTTTTTAATTTATGAAGACTTATAACATACAGATAAATTGAAAGACTAGTACCATGAACGTTCATACACATGTCGTTACCTAGATTGAACAATTGTTAATATTTTTGGATTTGCTTCATTCATCTCCACCTTGCTTTTCCTTTTTTTTGCTGAACCTTTCAAAGCAAGTGCTAACATCATAACGCTTTACTGTTAAAGCCTTAGCTTTGTTGCTGTTGTTCAGTCGCTAAGTCGTGTCCGACTCTCTCCGACTCTGTGGACTGTAGCACGCCAGGTTTCCCAGTCCTTCACCATCTCCTAGTGAAGATGCTGGGAAGGATTGAAGGCAAAAGGAGAAGCGGGCAGCAGAGGATGAGATGGCTGGATAGCTTCACCCACTCAGTGCACGTGAGCAAATAAGGGTGTTCTTCTATAAAACCACAATATTGTTTGCACCAAAGAAAATGAATGTTTATTTAATGTTATCTACAGGTTGAATTAAGATATCCCCAAATACCCACAATTATCTTATCTAGATTTTTTTTCAATCAGGGTTAAAGTTCATAAATTACAGTTCTTTTCTTCTTTTTATTGAACTACAGTTGATTTACAGTGTTGTATATTTTCAGGGCAGAGAAGGCAATGGCACCCCACTCCAGTGCTCTTGTCTGGAAAATCCCATAGATGGAAAAGCCTGGTGGGCTGCAGTCCATGAGGTCCCTAAGAGTCGACACAACTGAGCGACTTCACTTTCACTTTTCATTTTCACGCATTGGAGAAGGAAATGGCAACCCACTCCAGTATTCTTTCCTGGAGAATCCTAGGGACGGGGGAGCCTGGTGGGCTGCCGTCTACGAGGTCGCACAGAGTTGGACACGGCTGAAGCAACTTAGCAGCAGCAGCAGCGTACTTTCAAGGATACAGCAAAGTGATTCGTTTTTTCTTCAAGTATGGATAGCTTGTTTTGGAAACAAGCTCCTTCTTTTTCTGAATCTCTAAGAAGAAAATTAAATATCCTCTAGGGAAAAAAATGTATAGGCACTGACTGAAGGCCTGAGGAGCACACCAGTAATATCCAAATTAAATTTTTTGTATAGAAAGGAACATGGAAGAATCAGAAGTCGGAGAAGGTGGGTTTTGAAGAAAAGGAAGGAGAGGGAATACTGAGGAAGCGACTAGCAGACATGGTCATGGAGATAGACCAGTTTCGGTAGGAGAGGGAAGCAAAGTTGTCAGGTTGGAGCAAACATTTCTTTTCAGAGAAATGAGGGTTTACAGATAAGTGAAGTATTAAAAAAATCCACAAATAACTTACACTTGATATCAAACTTTAGATGTATGGTAGTTACTAAAGTGAAAGTCGTTCAGTTGTGTCCAACTCTTTGTGACCCCATGGATTATACAGTTCATGGTATTCTCCAGGCCAAAGTACTGGAGTGGGTAGCCTTTCCCTTCTCCAGGGGATCTTCCACAACCCACGGATTGAACCCAGATCTCCCGCATTGAGGGCAGATTCTTTACCAGCTGAGCCATAAAGGAAGCTGAAGAATACTGGAATGGGTAGCCTATCCCTTCTCCAGTGGATTTTCTCGACCCAGGAATCAAACCAGGGTCTCCTGCATTGCAGGTGGATTATCTACCAACGGAGCTATCAGGAAAGCCCATGGGAGTTACTAGAGGACCCGCAAAGGAGAAAGGCTGAGGGAGTCCCATGTCATTGCCAATCAATGCTGGCATGGAGCTGGGTGTCTCACCTCAAGATATTTTCTTTCTGAAATTCTCTTCCCCCTTGTTTTTGGGATAATACTTTCCTAATCTTCCCTCCTAAATTTCTAGCTGCTCTTCGGTCCTACTATTATTAATAAACAAATAATTATAGTTAATTATTGTTGTTTAGTCGCTAAGTCGTGTCTGAGTCTTTGTGACCCTGTGGATTATAGCCCATCAGGCTCCTCTGTTCATGGGATTCTTTAGGCAAGAATGCTGGAGTGGGTTGCCATTTCCTTCTCCAGGGGATCTTTCTGACCCAGGGATCGAACCTGAGTCTCCAGCCTTGGCAGGCAGATTCTTTACTACTGAGCCACACTCATAACTAACAGCTATATAGGTTAGTATGCACCAGGAATTGTGACCTGCATTTTGTTATCTCATTTAATGCACTGAACTGTGTGAAGTAGATATTCTTATCACGCCTTAAAATAAGAAAACTAAAACCCAATAGCTAGTTGCTACAGAGATAGGAGACTGTGGAATTCAAGCACATGCTCTTAATTATTAGGCATGGAGCTTGTCACTAAAATTTCAGCATCATTCAGAGTTCCAGCCTTCATCCCTTTCAAGGTTCCATCTTTGTGTTTAAATTTCTCTAACCTTTCCTTACAGATCTATATGCCTTATAGTATTTATACTCTCTATATTTATATTCTTGCTGATTGTTTTGATGTGCTTTTGAAACTAGCTGCATTTCCAACTGGAGACTCAACTAAGTAGACCAGGTGAAATCACACAGAAGTGATGCTGACTTCTTCACTGGATCCTCTCGGGTGCGGGCGTCTGATTCGTCCCATTGCTGACAAGGTGGTGCTTGTCAGACTTCTCCACTGTCTCCACTTTAAGTCTCTTTGTAGATGGTAAGAGTTTTGTGAGTAGATACTTTGAAAGTATGTAAATATTCCAATCATTTTCAAACTTTCAATTTATGCTGATTTACATGTGTATGGTTTCCTATGCTATTCAACAGGTTTTAACACATTTTTTTTTTTGGTCCCAGATTTGGGACACAAATTGCCCTGTGTCCTTTTGACATGTCCCATAATTCTTGAACATATCCTTATTTTCTGGGACTACTAGGGACTCCAGTCTCTTGTTTTACTTCTCTCCTCCCGTCCTGGAATCAGCCATCTGGCCAAGAA
Source organism: Bos grunniens (assembly GCF_055505025.1). Taxonomy (NCBI): domain Eukaryota; kingdom Metazoa; phylum Chordata; class Mammalia; order Artiodactyla; family Bovidae; genus Bos; species Bos grunniens. The sequence continues at coordinate 16,605,913 of NC_141168.1, forward strand.
GAAAAATGAAGTGGAGAACAGTATTTAGAAACCAAGATCTGGGCTAGATGCCCTCATCATTTTGTTGTGTCCCAGACTTTCTTGGTGGACAGAGTATGCATGGACTTATATACCTATATTTATTTCTATAAATAGAAATAGATTGATACCTCCATTACCAGTTCACTACTACAAGTTTCATTTTAGTTTTCTTTCCATATTTCTAACTCTCTTTCTCAACAGTGAGAAATTACCTCCCATTTTCCTTAATATATTTACTTATTAATCCTCTTGTACATAATCATCACTATCTCTAATCATCACTGCTGCTTCCTCCTCTGCTTGGCTACCCTCTCACTCCACCCATGCTGACACCCCAAGGCCAGGTGGTTCCTCTAGCACCAAGAACATCCCCATACCAAGCCACGTCCCTGCCTGAATGCCCTTCTCATCACGACTCCAGCATGACAGCTTCCACTGCCTCCCGCTTCTATGACAACACACATCCTCCACAGTGTACTTTTAAAAATACATTGTCTCTTCTGCTTGTGATAAAGTCTCTTACTCTAAGTAAGATATTATTATCCGTAATTTTTCTTCGAAGAGATCTTCAAAATCTAATTCAAGAGAAACAGAGTAACCTACTCAAAGTCACACAGCTTCAACAAAACAGGATTTGAATGTAAGGCTCTTCACTACCCCAATCCAGGATAACTTTTCTTTTTTCACTAGCAGAAACAGGTTTCAAACTCATTCACTCTGTGGTCAACTCTGACTTCCAGGTGTTTCTTTTCATGCAAAATATGAGACAAGCAATGGTGTGGTAGAAAAGGGACTGGAATCAAGAAACTTAAAAACTTTAGTTCAAGCCCAGATCTGAGACTTTAAGCAAGTTAATTGCTTTCCTCAATTATAAAAAGGTTAGACTAGGTATCAGTGATTCTCTGCCTTGGGCTGAGTGAGATGGCAGCTACAGGTTTTTTTTTTTAATTTTTTTTAATCAATGATAGATATGCCTTCGAAATGTAGCTGTGAACATCTGTTCCCATAATTCCTATATACATACATATATATAATTTTACTGAAGTATAGTTAAAATGGGCTTCCCTGGTGGTTCAGAGGGTAAAGCGTCTGCCTGTAATGCCGGAGACCCAGGTTTGATCCCTGGGTTAGGAAGATCCGCTGGAGAAGGAAATGGCAACCCACTCCAGTACTCTTGCCTGGAAAATCCCATGGATGGAGAAGCCTGATAGGCTACAGTCCATGGTATCGCAAAGAGTCGGACACGATAGTTAAATTACAATATTCCATAATTCTTAACATCCCTTCCAACTCGCCTAATTATGATACCAAGGCAATCCATTTCTATTGGATGTTAGCTGTTTTTATTATCAATCTAATCCTTCATTCAAAAATATTTATTAGTGGCCTATTATCTGCCAAGTCCCGTATTACCGTTTTTCTAATAGTCCCTTTGCGACGTGTCACTGTCACTTAGAACTTTATTCCTGTTTTCCAAACTTGGAACTCATCTAAGTATTCGCATCTAAGTCGTGTTGTTTATAAGCACGTCAGCTTCCTCTCCGGTCCTCTCTCCACCCACCACATTTCAAGCCTGGTTCCTCTGGGCTCCCAGACATTAGATGAATTCCTCTTGGGAACAACCTCCTTCACCTACCAGTGGCTCCATCAACAGTACATTCCTGGCTGGTCGGTGGGAATTCGGGTGGGACGTTTTTGGAAGTTTGAATGACTCCCCAGCACACTCCTGCCCCTCGGCAGGACTTAAGCAGACCATTGTGCTGTTAACCCTCGGCTCGGACCCGCGGTTAATTGATTTAAGATACTCCCGACGTCTGGAGGTGGCCCCGGAGGGGCTTTAATTTCCTCGGGTCCAGGGTCTATGGCACAGACGTAGTGCGCCGCTTTCCACTGCGCAGGAACTTCCCTGGCCTCCGCGGTCACTCAGAAATGCCGGAGCCGGCCGTTCGCACGCACCCGCCGCCCTCCTCCCGGGGCCGCGCGCCCCGCGCCGCCGCGCGTGTCCTCAGGGAGCCTCTGCTTCCCTCCGCCTCCCCCGCCCCGCGTGCCCTTCAGCGAGTCTCCATCCGCCCGGCCGACGCGAGCGGAGCGGGCACGCGCGCCGGGCGGCAGAACGACGTGCGCGACACGCGCGGCCCCGCGCGGAGCGCCGGAAGGAGCCGGGCTCGGTCGCGGCGTGCGCGCGCCGCCGCCCGCCGCCCGCCCCCTCCGGGCCCGGCTGCGGCCTCGCGCGCGCGCGCACTGAGACGCCGCCGCCGCCGCCGCCGCCGCCGCGGCTGCTGCTCCGGCTGCTGCAGGAGGCGGCGCTGGCTGGCGGCTGCGCTCGCTCCAGTCTGCAAGCGGAGCAGCGAGCGAGCGTGTGTGTGTGTGTGTTTTTTAAAGATGGCCGGAGCGGCGGCGGCGGTGGCCGCGGGAGCAGCAGCTGGAGCCGCCGCGGCAGCCGTGTCGGTGGCGGCTCCGGGCCGGGCCTCGGCAGCCCCGCCGCCCCCGCCGGTGTACTGTGTGTGCCGGCAGCCGTACGACGTGAACCGCTTCATGATCGAGTGCGATATCTGCAAGGACTGGTTCCACGGCAGGTAAATAAACCCCCTCCAGCCCCGCTGCCGCCGCCGCCGCCGCCGGCCACCGGCCAACCGCCGCCGTCGCCGCGCCGGCCGCTCGCGCCGCCGGCCGCCCGGCCGCCGCACCGCACCGAGCGCCGAGGGGCCCGGGTGCCGAGCCCCCCGGCCCGGGCAGCGGGGCGCGCGGGGCCCCGGGCTCGCCGGGCGCCCGGCGGGCTTAGATGGGGCTGGTGGGATCGCCCGGCCGGCCGAAGAGTCGCCACAACAAACGGGAACAAAGGGGACCGGCTGAGAAGTTGGCAGGGGGGGTACCGGGGCGAGGGGACGCGGCCGGGGCAGGCGCCAGCGGAGGCGGCGGGCGGAGCGCCGGCCCGGCCCGGCCCGCCGCGCCCGCAGCCCGGCCGCCGCCCCGCCCGGCCGGGACTCCCGGCCCGGAGTCGCCACCCGGCCGGCCGCCCTGCCCGACCGGCCGCCGCTCCTTCCTTCCGGGCGGCGAGCGGCCGGCCCCGGCCCGGGGGTCTCCAGAAATTGCCCTCCTAGCCTCCGCCGCCCGCCCGCCCTTGGGTCGCGGTCGCGCCCCCTTCCCCGTGCTTTTTATCAAACTTCCTCGGCCGTGGGGCGCTGGGACGGGGGCGTCGGCAGCGCCGGCCCGGCGGGGCTCCAGCGGAGTAAACAGAGCAACAGATGAGGAGGCACTTGCGGGGACTCGAGAGAGATGCCAGTCGGAAGTTCGGGTCGGGGGTCCCGGGCGGAACGGCGGGGCGGCTCGGGTCTCGGCCCCCAGCCGCCGGAGCGGCTCAGCCCGTCCCGGCGGGGGTGGAGCGGATGGAGTGGGCAGCGGGGCCCGAAGGGACAGCCTCGCACCCCCAACCCCCCGCGGCCGCCCCCGCGCCGCGGCTCAAACTTTGTTACAAAGAGTGAAATGTCCCCAATCGCCCGAGGGGACGGCGACCGGGGGCCGGCGACCGAGGGGCCAGCGCCCGGGGGGCCTGGGGCGGGCGAACTTTGCCCGGCCGGTGGGGACTTCGGGGCGGGTGGCGGGGGCGGCGAACGTCGCCCTCTGCCTCGGCCGCCGCCTGTGTCTCAGGTTTGACGTTTGTGAGAGCTCGGGCCGCCCCCGCCGCCGAGCCGCCGACTCGTGTGTTTTGTAATCAAAGTGTGAGGCTAATAAAGGGCGGCGCCACAGCCTCTTGACTCCGGCGTGGGAGGGATTCGCAGGCATTTAAACAAAGAAACTAGTTGAGGTTGGGCTCCCCAAGTCCTTATTTGGGTGTTGTGGCAAGGCCTGCGGTCACTTTTAGGTGAAGCAGGTTTCCCGAGCCCCGTTTCGGGGTGTTTCTGGGCGAGAGTACGCTCGCGGGTAATAGCAGATATGGTGACTGTGATTGTAGGAAGTGTCCTTTGATTGACAGCAGGACATTTAAATACAGCCTCCACTACCCCCCCTCCCCAATTTTGCAGAAACACTACACGACCAGGCCAGATGTCTTAGTCTCCCTCTACTGGCCCTGGGAGAGAAAACCAGTTCACTTACAGCGTTCCTGTCAGTGTTGAGCGCTAGGTACAGTTAGTTTTACTTAATTTTCAAGTACAGCTAGTTTTACTTGATCCGTTTTCAGGTTGCCTAATTCTGACAGCAACAATAGAAGGAGAGTAAAACCAACAAATTGTCAAGGTAAAAGTAAGACAGGGTCCTCGCTTTGTATAGCAGATCCTCTTTTCACAGTCTGGTATATGCTGGGAGTGTTATTACAGCGTGCCGCTTGTAGTTAAAAACAAATTCTCTAAAGTTCTTTTTCGTTACTTGGAACCGATGCTTTTCCTATATTTTGGTTGTACGTAAAACTGAAATAGGAAGATACAAGTCTTGCCAGTTCTGTCTCTATATCCTCTTTTCCCATCGTACGCAACCAGAATAGAGATGATCCAGAAATCCAGGTTCCGTGCAGAATAAATCCCGAATCCCTGGTGATTATGCAAATACTTATTTTTTCAAAGAACTGTTTTAGCTGCATAAGAAATTTATCCTGTTGTACAATGTAGAGGCTTGATAGGTTAATAAATTTTAGACTGGAATTTTATTTATCTTAAGTAACACTATAACCGTGAAAAGCTGCAGGTAGTTTATGAGGACTCTTGTTAATACATATAAGTGTTAAATTTGTAAACAGAAAAGGTTGAAGGGAAAACAGAGGGCGTGTATGAAGGAGGGAGAGCAAGGGTGTGGGCTGCTTTGTCACACGAATTTGTGTGACTTTGTATTTGTGGAGATGACTTTGAAAAATGTTTTTTTTGAACCCAGTGCTTTTTTGACCAGCAATCCTTGAGAACTTAATGTGATTCAGATGTCAAAAGTTAGAAAATTTAGTGATACATAATGCCCTACAGTGCAAAAGCAGTATCTCATTAACAAGTTTAACTCAATGAAATATTGGTAATTTGGGGTCCATATGTTTTTCTTGTAATCAATATTTGCTCTGTTTATTGTACCACAAGTGAATGGTTTATTGAACACAGCAAAATGTTCTTATGTATTATTAAACAGATGTCATTTGCTTGTGTGAGAATTGGCCCCTAAAATACCATGGTGTATCTTTAATCCTGGAGAAGGAAATGGCAACCCACTCCAGTAGTCTTGCCTGGAGAATCCCATGGACAGAGGAACCTCGTGGGCTATAGTCCATGGGGTTGCAAGAGTGGAACACGACTGAGCAGCTGAGCTTCAGATCAGATCAGTCGCTCAGTCGTGTCCAACTCTTTGCAACCCCATGAATGGCAGCACGCAAGGCCTCCCTGTCCATCACCAACCCCCGGAGTTCACTGAGACTCACGTCCATCGACTCATTGATGCCATCCAGCCATCTCATCCTCTGTCGTCCCCTTCTCCTCCTGCCCCCAATCCCTCCCAGCATCAGAGTCTTTTCCAATGAGTCAACTCTTCGCATGAGGTGGCCAAAGTACTGGAGTTTCAGCTTTAGCATCATTCCTTCCAAAGAAATCCCAGGACTGATCTCCTTCAGAATGGACTGGTTGGATCTCCTTGCAGTCCAAGGGACTCTCAAGAGTCTTCTCCAACACCACAGTTCAAAAGCATCAATTCTTTGGCGCTCAGCCTTCTTCACAGTCCAACTCCTATCTTTAATCCCCATGTTCAACTTTCCTTTGGTTTCTAGGGATGGTCCGTCTGCAGAAGAGAAAGAAAGCATAGGAGAATGGATACAGAGGATTTTCTCTACTTGGAAAACTTCTTGATACTTTTATTTTTTCAAGTAGAAAAAATTTTTTTAATCTCAAGGAGTCAGTGAATTTTGGTATAAATTTGGGTTTACTCTGCCTGGAGTTCCTGGCATCTGGAAATCCAAAAAAGGTTTTGCCCTAAATTATCCTGACTGGGAAGACCTTCCTTGAGGCTTTTTAGTCAGGCATGAGGTCAGATTGAACCAGCTTCCTCCAGGTTTGGGGCTTTTGAACTTTGATTGCATCCTTAGTGTTTAGGAATTCCTGTTCCTCAAGTCTACCTAAGTATTTTCCGTAAGTAAGAGGGAAAAAGAATATGGGTCCAGGGAGGAAAAGAATATGGGTCCAGGGTACAACCAATAATTGATACCCTGGGGGTGGTGAGCTGAGGAATTAAAAGGACTTTCCTGGGCAGGTTCCTTCCAACCTGGAGATGGAGTTCTTTCTCTGAGTCCTTAGTGGAAGTAAGACAATGGAGAACTTTCTTGACAATGCCCTTCCCCCTAATCTCTAGGCTAGATGTCTTTCCATAGTGCTTTAATATCGTCCTATGCAGAATTGAGGAAATGGCAACCCACTCCAGTACTCTTGCCTGGAAAATCCCATGGACGGAGGAACCTGGTAGGCTACAGTCCCTGGGGTCGCTAAGAGTTGGACACGACTGAATGACTTCACTTTTCGCTTATGCAGAATTGCATCATTGCCCTAATTCAGTTGTATTATAATGTCTTTTCTCTCCCCGTTATAATGTAAATACCTTTATTTACTAGTCTTGTTAGTCACATATTCAGTTTAACGTTTAAGGTATAGGTATGTACTTTAAAAAATAAAACTTGAAAAAAAAAACTGGGAATTTCTATTATGCATTCTACTGTTTCCTATCATTTATCGATGTTTACTTTTTCCTGTATCTTTAATGTTCTTGAAAAACATTTTCAGTGGCTGCGCAGAGGTTAATTTCATGGAAGTACAGTGCATTTCAAAATCATCCCCTCTTGTTAGTTTTTTACTTTGTTTACGACTCTTGTATTTCTTAATGATGGATGGTTGACAGTCTTCTAAACAAACCAGTTGTGAACATTTCTAATCATTTCCTTAGAATAAGTCAAATGAGTTAACATGTAAAACACTTAGAAGACGATCTGGACCATGTAAATATTCAATAAGAAATTTCCTTGAAGTAGCATGATTAGTCACAGGGCATAGATATTTTTAGGCTTCTTGTGCCTATTGCCAGATTGTCTTCCAGAAAGGTTATTTCAGTTTATACTCTTACTCCCTGCCCACTTTTCCTGGATTCTCACTAAGGTATTATTATTATTAACCATTACCACCCCCTCCCGCAAAAAATCCTCAAACAGAAATGTTGCATTCTGCAGATAATGTAATATTTCCACCAAATGACATACCTATGAACCCAGAAAACCATTCATGGCAGCGCTGCTCCTATTATCCCCAAATGGGAACAGCTTAAATATCATCAATACTTGATTGTATAAATTGTGGCATACTCATAAAATTGAATGCTACTTAGCCTTAAAGAAGGATTGTACTCCTGATGTGTGCAATGATGGGTGGATCCCATGGATATAAAGTTGAACAAAGGAAGACAGGTTTGATTCTACTTCTGTGAAGTTCAAGTGCAGGCATAATTGGGTGATAGAAGTCAGACTGGTACTTACCTCTCCAGGCGTGTTTCCTGAGAGGAGGCGGAAGGGAGCTTTGGAGGTGCAGGAACTGTTCTGTATCTTGGTCATGGGTGTATACAGGTGGAAAAGTTCACAGATCTGCATGCATGTTGGAGATTTTTTAAAACTTAATTACACTTCAAATATTAAAATGAAAAGTATAAAAAAATAAAAAATTTGCCACTTTGCATCTAATTCTCACTGTAACCTTGCTGGATAAGTGTTGTTATTATCTCCATTTTACAGATGAGGAGTCTGAGGGTTGAGAGGTCAGTAACTTCCCCAGGGTTGCAGAGCTAGAATGTCATAGAGTGAGGTCTGAACTCTGCCTCTGTCCTGGGGTGGCGGGTGTGCTGGGGTGGTGGTGTAGGTAAACAGATGTGACATGGTTCCATAGAAATATATCTGTAAACATCTTCCTTATTTTTCTTTATTACAATTATTTTCTGGGGCATACATAGCCAACACATAGTATTTTGTGATTTTATTTCATCTCTTGTTCCTGACACAAGGGATTGCCTCTTGGGTTTTATCAAGTATGCTGTTGGCTTTGGCCCAATTTGCAGTATGCCTGGCGCTGTTCTTGGTGCTAGAAATATAGTGGTGAGTAAAGCAAAGTCCTTGGTGTCCTGTAACATATTCTATGGAAATGGCAACCTGCTCCAATATTCTAGCCTGGGAAATCCCATGAACAGAGGAACCTGGTGGGCTACCGTCTGTGGGGGTGCAGAGAATCAGATACAACTGGGCACACATGCACAGGGGTGGTGGGGAGGTGGGACAGATGAATAAATACACAGGACAAAAGAGTGTTTAGTGCTGTGAAGAAAAATTGAGTTAGAAAAAGGACTGGGAGTAGTATAAGTCTGCATTCATATGGTGTGATTATGGAAGGCTTTGAGAAAGACATTGGAATGCTAAAAAATGTTGGATTTCACTCGGAGCAAATAGTCAAATATTTTGAGTGGAGGAATAAACCATTTGCCTTAACCTTTAAAAGATTCACTGTGGCTGCTACATGGAGAAAAGACTGGAGAGAGGGGAGGTAAAGGGGACAGGCAGACGAGTAAGAAAGCCATCGTGATAGTCCAGGTGAGAGATGATTTAGGATGTTTGAGTGGGTTTTGGTAATTTACACAGGTCATATATTAATTTTTATTCCTGAAGTTTGAATGAATGAAGAGCCTGGTTTGTGGGGATAGAAGTATGTTACCAAGAATAATGCTGTTGGATAGGAAGGAGTTTCCCAGCTACTCACCGTGGAGTCCTGGGAACTTACTCAAACACTTGAACTGAATGCATCACCAGCGCTAGGCGCTCTTCTAACTGCGTTAGCTCTGTTAACTAACTCATCTAATTCTCACTGTAACCTTGGTGGATAAGTGTTGTCGTTATCTCCATTTTACAGATAAGGAGTCTGAGGGTTGAGAGGTCAGTAACTTACCCATGGTTGCAGAGCTAGGAGGTCATAGAGCGAGGTCTGAACTCTGCCTCTGTCCTGGGGTGGTGGGTGTGCTGGGGTGGTGGCACAGGTAAACAGATGTGACATGGTTCCATAGAAATATATCTGTAAACATCTTCCTTATTTTTCTTTATTGCAATTAATTTCTGTGGCATAAATAGGTTTAAAATAATCGTAACTGCCTTGGGAATAAAACAGTTACTTGAAAATTTTTATAATTAATTCTGTTTCATCCTTCTTATAATGGACTTCTTATTGGAGTGTATTTTGATTTTTCTTAATGTCAAGGTTGGAAATTTTAAAATTGGTTTTATATACATTTCTGCTTAATGATCAAGTCTTTTAGTATTAAAAACATACTACGTGAACATGTATCATCTCCCTGTAAGAGACAAAAAGTCTATTTATTGAATTTCTCTACATTTTTTTTTGTTTTGACAGTTTATTGTAGAAGAAAATATGAAGAAAATATATGAGTATTTTCTTCATATGTTTCACTTACAATAGTAATTATGCATACACGCTCAGTGTTGCTTTTTGAACGAAAATATGTTGTGAAATGGAGTCATACAATGCTTAGTGACACTAACATATAGTTCTTCCATCAAGCTTTAAACAATTTTAAACCGTTAGTTTGGGGGCAGATTTCTGCTTGGTTTGCTCTCATATCTCGTGTTCTTAGGCATGAAATTGAGTTTACTGATCACCAAGGGGAAGAGTGCCTTTATATTTGATGATCTGATGTGGTGGAGCTCAAGAATAAGAATAGAACAGGTGTAAGGGAATTTGATTATAAAGCGAGCTTTGGCTGGTTTGAGCAGTTGAAACACCACAATAATTTGCACAGCTTTTGAGCAGTAGGTCGGTTCTGATGTTGCAGTTGCTACCAAGTGTGTCTAATTCTTTTTGGAAGTTATGTTTTATTGTTGTAGTGATTGCTTACTTACTTTTATATTAGTACTAATTACAGTGTGAGTTAGTGGTAACTTCTCTGCTTTTTGTATGTATTTGTGTGAGCCCTGGTTCCTTGTATTGGAGAATGGTTGGTAGAAGCCAAGGTCTGGCACTTGGTGGACTCATTACTTCCAGGCCTTCTCAGTGGACAGAGCTAGGAAATACTCCAGTCACACACATGCACACACATATGTGTGTTTGCGTCTGTCTATCTGTATTAAGACTCTAAAATTTTATACCTTTGATTCTAATTGAACATCACAGAGTTCATTTTAACCTTCCCCTTTCCTTACTTATAACTTTGTTGACTAACAGAGATGCGGCTATCATTATCTACAATATATAATTTACTTATTTCTTCAATCCTAGTGTATGCATAAAGTACATAAAATAGTTCTCAAATTGCTAACCTATATACTTCTGAGAAATGCAGTTTGCTAAGTAGATTCTAGTATCTGTGTAGTGGTTTTTTTTTTTTTTTTTTTTTGTCTTTGGCTTTATAGCCTTATATCTAGGCAGAAGACTGTTTTCCAAAGTTACCTTAGTTCTTTTCTTCTACGTTAGTGTGTTATTTATTTGTAACGTGGTTAGGTTTATTTGTTGCGCTTCCCTTGTGGCTCAGCTGGTGAAGAATCTGCCTGCAATGTGGGAGACCTGGGTTCGATCCTTGGGTTGGGAAGATCCCCTGGAGAAGGGAAAGGCTACCCACTCCAGTTTTCTGGCCTGGAGAATTCCATGGGCTGTATAGTCCATGCAGTCGCAAGGAGTCGACATGGCTGAGCCGAGCGACTTTCACTTAGGTTTATTTGTTACTGTTATATTGCATTCTGGATTCCTCCTCTGTCCTGGTTGGTTTTAATTGTTGGTTTGTATTTTGAGAATGTGAAACATGACTGTGGTTCTAAGAAGCCAGAAGTTATTTGAAAAGGTATACTCAGAAATGTCAATGCCCCCTTCACTCCTCCTGCCCCTCCCCGTCCCCCATCTCCCCTGTCCCCATGAATAATCAGTCTCTTTCCGTGTGAAGTCTTTTGTTTGTTTTCTCACAAAACAAGCAGATCTATGTGTATTTTCTCACATCTGCTTTTTTTTTTTTTTACGCAAAGTGTATCATACAACAAATACTCTCTGCTTTTTTTTTGTTTTTCTTTGACAGTGTATACTGGAAACCACTCATGTCACTTTGTGGAGCTCTTCTTTATTCCTTTTAGCAGCTGTATGGTACTCCTCTGTGTGGATACACCCTGATCTGTTTATCCGTTTTCTTGTGTGGACATCTAGGTGGTCTTTATGATTACAGTAATGAGTTACGGTGTGCATATATATTTTTGTTTTAATGGAAGTGTATCTCCAGGTTAGATCGCAGGTAGAGCCTAGAAGTAGAATTTTACTTGGTCAACAATGAGTGCATGGTTTTGTCAGGTTCACCAGAGTCCTCTCCTGAATGCTTGGGCTAGTTCTTGTTCCCACCGTCAGTATAGGAGAGTTCCACTTTCTCCACATTCTTGGCATCCAGACCTGTTGTCATATTTTTAATCTTTGCCAATCTAAGAGGTGAAAAATGGTATTCATGTTTTTATTTGCATATCTCTAAAAATTACAGATGAATTTGAACAGTTTTTCATGGGACTCGGGGCCATTTTCTTTTTCCTTTTTTTTTTTTTTAAGAATCATCTGTTTATATATTCTGAGAGCCCCAAGCATGGTTAATGGAAACCAGTTGAATGTTAAGATTCTTTCAGTGCGTTGGTTTGTCATTCAGTTGGATGTTGCTAGCCACCACGATGTTCTTGGCTTTGATTTTAATTTTTTTTTTTTTAAGGAAATTTCAGACATAAACAGAAATAAACAGAACAGTATAAAAAAAAAAAAAAAAAAGAACAGTATAATGGGCTCCCAGATACCGTCACTCCACTTTCAGTTTAGTTCAGTCGCTCAGTCGTGTCTGACTCTGCGACCCAATGAATTGCAGCACGCCAGGCCTCCCTGTCCATCACCAACTCCCGGAGTTCACTCAAACCCACGTCCATCCACTCCACTTTAGTGATTAACAATTCATTCATGACCAATCTTGTTTCATTTACCCCTGCCCTTATTTCCCTTGCACTTGGTGTTATTTTTAAGTCAACTTGGGGTACATCATTATATCTGTGACTATTTTAGCATGTATATCTCTTAAGGCCTCTTCTAAGAAAAACTACAATAAATGGTAAATCTTGGTACTTATATTAATAGTTTGCATCAAGGTCCAAGTAAGGTCCATACATTTGATTAGTTGTATCATTGGTTCTCAGCTGGATGGGATGCTGCCTCCCAAGGGACACGAGGCAGTGTCTGGAGACGTTTGTTATTTTGGCAGGGGGTGGGTGGAGTTGTTCCAAGCATGTCATAGGAGAGGGCAGGTATGCTGCTGAACATCATGCACAGAGCAGCCCCATAAGGAAGAGTTCAGTTCAGTTCAGTTCAGTCACTCAGTCGTTTCTCACTCTTTGCGACCCCATGAATCGTAGCACGCCAGGCCTCCCTGTCCATCACCATCTCCCGGAGTTCATTCAAACTCATGTCCATTGAGTCAGTGATACCATCCAGCCATCTCATCCTCTGCCATCCCCTTCTCCTCCTGCCCCCAATCCCTCCCAGCCTCAGGGTCTTTTCCAATGAGTCAACTCTTCCCATGAGGTGGCCAAAGTACTGGAGTTTCAGCTTTAACATCATTCCTTCCAAAGAACACCCAGGGCTGATCTCCTTTAGAATGGACTGGTTGGATTTCCTTGCAGTCCAAGGGACTCTCAAGAGTCTTCTCCAACATCACAGTTCAAAAGCATCAATCAAAAGCGCTCAGCTTTCTTCACAGTCCAACTCTTACATCCATACATGATGACTGGAAAAACCACAGCCTTGAGTAGACGGACCTTTGTTGGCAAAGTAATGTCTCTGCTTTTCAATATGCTCTCTAGGTTGGTCATAACTTTTCTTCCAAGGAGTAAGCATCTTTTAATTTCATGGCTGCAGTCACCATCTGCAGTGATTTTGGAGCCCCCCCAAATAAAGTCTGCCACTGTTTCCACTGTTTCCCCATCTATTTCCCATGAAGTGATGGGACCGGATGCCATGATCTTTGTTTTCTGAATCTTGAGCTTTAAGCCAACTTTTTCACTCTCCTCTTTCACTCTCATCAAGAGGCTTTTTAGTTCCTCTTCACTTTCTGCCATAAGGGTGGTGTCATCTGGATATCTGAGGTTATTGATATTTCTCCTGGCAATCTTGATTCCAGCTTGTGCTTCTTCCAGCCCAGTGTTTCTCATGATGTACTCTGCATATAAGTTAAATAAGCAGGGTGACAATATACAGCCTTTACATACTCCTTTTCCTATTTGGAACCAGTCTGTTGTTCCATGTCCAGTTCTAACTGTTACTTCCTGACCCGCATATAGGTTTCTCAAGAGGCAGGTCAGGTGGTCTGGTATTCCCATCTCTTTCAGAATTTTCCACAGTTTATTGTGATCTACACAGTTAGCTAGTCCTAAATGTCAATAGTCCTGCTGTTGGAAAACCCTGATTTGTCGGTTTTGCTCATGTTTCTCTTTTTTCCTTTGCTATTTATTTCTTACAGAAAGTGGTTGTTTATCCACTTTCTGGGTTTTGCTTATTACATCCCTGTAGTATCTCTCAACATGTTCCTCTCTTCCCTGTAAATTGATAGTTGGAGCTAGAAGATCTTGATCCGATTTCAGGTATTTTTTCCCCACAAGAGTATTTTATGAATGGATGATATAGTCTTCAATCAGGAGGCATGAAATGTCTGGTTGTTCCTATTTTTGTTATGTTTGCTGCCATTGGTCAATGCCAGTATCCGTTCATTTGTTCATTAGCAGTTGCAAAATGATATTTTAATTACAAAATTTCTTCTTCATTTATTAGCTGGAGTACTTTTATAATGAGAAAACTTCCTTTTGTCTACTCCTTTGGTTACCTAGTGGTACCATTTATATAGGTGAGGCAGATTTAAATGCTTGATTCTTTCCCTTAATCACTAGTTTTGAAATTAATTGGCTCATTAGCATCTTCTATTGGTTATTAAAGGAAAAAAATCAATGTATAATATGTATTAGCTTTGAGCAATGTGAAGTAAAATGATGACTCTTAAAAAGGTCCATGTCTACTTTGACCACATAACTTGTAACTAAAAAAAAAAACCTCCAAAATCCGGTAAGCAATTCAAGCAATATAGAAAGATTAAAAAAATGAAAAGTGGAAGTTTCTTGTCTCCTTCCTACAGTCCCCTTTCCCCAGTGGGAAATCCCATTAACAATTTTGAATTTCTATCCAGATGGAAGGGGTCATATGGTATACATGGTTTTGTACCTTGTTCTTCTTAATTTTTAATAATATTCCAGTGGTCTAGGAGAGCTTTTCACATCAGCATATACAGATATCTCATGCTTTTTAATGGCTGCATAGAATTCCATTCTGTGGATTTACCATAATTTACCTGGTTCTCTGTTGATGAATTCTTCAGCTGGTTTCTCTCTCTCTCTTTTTTTTTTTTTAGTACTTAACAGTGCTGCGATGTATATGTATATATTTTTGTATTTATCTTTATTCTTGATAAGCATTTAGGTACATTCTTAAGTTCCTAGCATTATACATTCTGAAATTGTTTTTAGCTGTGAAAGTCACTCAGTTGTGTCTGACTCTTTGTGACCCCATGGACTATACAGTCCATGGAATTCTTTAGGCCAGAATACTGCAGTGGGTAGCCTATCCCTTCTCCAGGGGCTCTTCCCAACCCAGGAATCGAACTGGGGTCTTCTGCATTGTAGGCAGATTCTTTACCAGCTGAGCTACCAGGGAAGCCCACTTTTTTAAAGCTGTAACTCTGTTTAAAATTTATTTTCTAAAGAGACTTTTGATTGACAGAAAGGGTAAGGAGCACTTGAAGTGAAATACAAGTTTGATAAACATACTAACTATGCAAATGTAAGATACTTTTTTATCAGGGCTGTAAGTTGCATTCATCTGATAATTCTAATGCATCAGAAATCATTGTTAGAGGAAACACAATGACATATCCAATTTTCATTTTAGGGGTAGGGGGAAGTAAAACTTTCAGAATGCTTTGTGGAGAAGTGTTAAACTTCTCTTCCTTTGGAAAGTGGAAGTGTTTTCCTTGAGCTCAAAACACAGGATTTCAAACATAATATCAACTTGTGTTTATCAGTAATCATAGCAGTCTGATATCGTGTGCGATAAATTATGAAACTGCAGAAGCTGGGGAAAGCTATGCCATTGTAGATAATTTGGTGGTTTTGTATGCACAAAAGCTATTCGCAGATGAGTGGTCCTGTTTGACAAATAAATTGGGACATAGTCCACTGTGGTTCTTTTGATTTATGATACTTAAATATTAATAAATGTAAAAAAGAAAATTAAATGGCCTTGGACATCTGTCTGGAAGTCCTGGAGATACTTACACTGCCCAGAAATCTCTGTAACAAGTATGGGGCAAAAGGCATCTTTTGAAGCAGAGACTTTGTGGATGGTTCCCATCGATGACTTGGGAAGCTTTCTGTGGTGGCCGGCCGCATGGGCACCTTCTCTCCAGAGCCTCGTGGGTTCCCAGGACTTTGCTCTTGTCTGTGGCCTCCCTCAGAGCCTCACTGGTCACACACGCTGCACCATAGACATGTGGCCAGTCTTTTTCATGTCACTGCTTCATGAAGGAGCCTTGGGATGTAAGCTGTCTGCAGATTAGAGGAATTGGAGCTTTTTTACTTAATTTAACTTGTCACAGGTCTGACTCATATTCCTCTTACATTCTTCCTATTTTAAGGCCGGCTTTCTGTGTGTCTGGTTCTTGAAGTCACTTTCCTTTTTTTTGCTGGCCTGTCCTTATTTTCTGCATATCGGAGGATCAACATTTCCTTCGATGCCATGGTTACGGGGAGAGCAGAGTCCCTTCTATTTGATTCAGGGACTTCTCTCCTCATGTCCACTTTTCCAGCCATCCAGATGCCAAGTAGTCCGCGCTGGGCTCTGCTTGCCTTATTTTCCTCTTCTCTGCTCTCCCCTTGTGGGAGGAGAGCTCAGATTCCCGGCCCTGAGCTTGGGTTCTCATTCCTTGAAACCCTGTTGGAAATGATGAGCGTTTGGAAGCTCCACAGCCTTTCACACACCCTCTCCCCCAGGATTGCCTCGCTGGGGGCTGCCTTTCCCTTTAGGAGTGTCACCCAGCGGCTCTCTCCACTTACCTCCTGTCAGCTGCACGGTGCTTTGTTTTTGGCCTGCCGGGCTGCTGCATGATGCATTCACTGGTTTCGGTGCTTTGAGAGGTTCTCTGTTTCTTTGGACAGGATGGAGGAAGACTGTGGCACAAGTTTCTTAGAACTTAAGGATCAAGTGATGTTAAGATATGCATGATTTTTCGTCTCTCTTCACCACATCAGTGATTTTTGGTTTCCTTACCACTGTCACATTTCAAGCTTTCATTGACCACCATCATGGTTTCTGCCACATCTGCATAGCAATTGTACTGTTTACTTAATATTTTTCCTTAAAACTACTTTAAACGGATTTTGTTTTTTTAAATTTAATTTTGTCCTTAACAGTGGTATCTGTTAAATCCTGTGTTTGCAGTGCTTACTCCATATTTTAATAGTTGTGAGAAAAGATATATTTATTGAGATAAAGAGACATTATCATCTAAAATGTTTATGTGTAAGATTGTCAGAAGGGTGATGGTGATTGCCGAAAGGATAATACAGACACAGGTAAAGGATACAGGTTTTGCTAATGGAAGTAAAAGATTGAAGAATTTAACCAAATGAGAATGGCTCTGTAAAGCGAAAGGCTCTGCAGAATTCGTCCCATTGGCAGGACAAGCTAACCTGGACTTCAGTTCTCATACTGATGTCCTGTTGCCAATGACGGTGCCATCCAGGAACTGGATCCCATCAGGCTCAGCCATTCTGATGGTGTTGACCATGCTAGGGGCCTCTGGGTTCCTCTTTGTTTTAATGGTGACCTTGCCTGCCCAGCAGTGTGAGTAACTACTCACAGCCTCAGCACATTCCTCTGTATTTATGGCAAGATTGGATGACTTGTAGATCAGCTGCTCAGGCGGGCCATTTTTCTAGCAGACTTCAAGCCTGCTTGAAATCTATTCATTCAGGTATGCATAAGGGTACACTTCGGTAGACCTTGAAGTAGATTAATAAAATGTAGCTAAAGGGTTTGTACACACCCACAGAAAGAAGGGATCCTTACATGATGAAAAGTAGTTTATCTGTTCTGTCAAAATAGTATATATTCTTCAAATAAGTGACACTTTCCCCTTCAGACACTTTTTATTGTAGTCACTGTTTTTGAAGTGTCAGTGCTACACATCTCACATTCAACCATTTGTATGTGAGCCAAAGTTTGCTTTAGTTGGAGAGATCTATTTTCAGAAATAGGAAATTTTCTGGAAATGTAATTTCAGGAAGAAAAGGAAACTGCTAAGTCATTGGAGATTATCTGTAGGTGTATTCATTGTAGAAGATCCCATCTCCTTATTCAAGGACTTGACCTCAGCAGTTACCCCCTTCCCCAGTATCATTTTTCCCCCTCATTAGTGTGCAAATAATATTTAACTTCATTAAAAAATAAACGATCTGACATTCATCCTTCAGTTGCAGCCTCATTTCTTTTCTCCCTTTGTAGTAAAATTCACCAGAAGAATTCTCTGTATTCGCTGCCTCCAGCTGTGGTTTTTCTTCCCATCTTTCCTTATCTAGTTGAAGTCCGTTCTCTCTGAACCTAGCCTTACTTGGCTTCTGGAAGATCCCTGTTCTGATAGTTCTCAGGCCTCGCTGTCCCGTCCTTCCCCTCATCCTCAGTCCTCATTGCGCTTCCTGCTTATCTCCCTGGTCTTTCGTCACTGGAGTGCCACAGGGCTCATTCCTCAGTAGTTCTCTTTTTCTGACGTTTGTCTGGTCTCACCACTTCAGCTTTCATCTGTGTGTGGGTGATCCCTAAATTTTTATCACCTTTGTAGACCTCTTCCCTGAGTTCTCATCTTAAATATGTAATTGCCAACTCAGTATCTCTACTTGGATGAATAGTAAGCATCTGATCCTCTAGTGTGTCTAAAGTAAAACTCCAGATCTGGCTTCCCAGTCAGTCCTACTCTTTCCATCATCCTCTTCATCTCAGTTAATGGCAGTTCCTTTGGGCCAGAATCTTTGGAGTCATCCTCACTTCTTCTCTGGAGAAAGGAATGGCAACCACTCCAGTATTCTTGCCTGGAGAATTCCATGGACAGAGGAGGCTGGCTACAGTCCAAGGGGTCACAGAGTCAGGCTTGACTGAGCGACTAACACTTTCACTTTTCTTCCCGCGTAATCTGCACTGAATTTTCAGCAAAATCCTGTTGGCTCACCTTAAGAATCTCACCGCTTCTCATCATTTCACCTCCCTCTCCTATATAAATTGAGATTATTGCAATAGCCTCCTAACTAGTCCTCCTCCTGCCAACACAGAAACCAGAGAAGGTGCTTTTAAAATGTCAGATCCTGTGACTCTTCTGCTTGAATCCCACTCAGAGCGGAAGCATTCCTGTGGCCCCTAAGACCCAGCAGACTGTCCGGCATCGTCCCCGGCCACTGCTCCTTCGGGCTGTACCAGCCTCATTTCTATCTCCTTCCAGTAAAATGTAAGCTTCGAGAGTGTAGACACTTGGTTTCTTGATTTTATCATTGTTGTGTTTCCAGTGTCCTGAGAGTGCTTTGAATGAGTGAATAGTTGAGCCGTAGAAGGCATTTGGGTTCATTTTACACTGTGTGTTCATCTCCTGATGGAAGGAAAGCAGAGAGTGTCGAGTGCCCGTTTCATCCATGTACCGCACTGTGGCGTACAAACGAATAAGCTAATACGGCTGGTACCTCCACCTGCAGAAATCCCTCTTCATTTTATTTTTGCCTCTTGCTGTCCCTGCATGATCTAATCTCTTCTGCCTTATCCTAGCTTTGTTTTCCTTCCTCGGGTCCCCGCGCCCCCCACTTTCCTTAGTGTTTATCCTCCGTCTAGCCATCCCCCACCCCCTAGCCCTCACCACAGATATATAAGTATAGCAGGACACTTTCCTCTTCAGCAGAAAAAAAATCTCTGGAAATTCCCTGGTCATCACCATAATATCTTTTCTTCATTCAAAAATAGTTCCTGAAGTGCTACTTTCTCTGTGGAACTTCTCTTAAGATAGCTAAAATATTTTAATCCCTTTTGTCTAGAAGATGATTGCCCTCCTTCCGTCTGCTCCCCGTTTCATTCTTCTGCATCATATCCTGTCTCACAAGGGATTCATGGTAGTGGGCCCAGAGCTGAGGCTGCTCTCAGAGGTGGGACAGAACAGATCTTTATAACCCATCAGCTTTATGTGTGTCTCTGGAACTGATAGGAATGGTTATTTCTCCCTCTTGAGTGTTGCTGAGTTCCCACATGCACAAATCAGTTTTGCATTTCCTCATCAAGTTGGACAACTTTGTCCTTAATCTTTGTTCAGAAATTAAGTATTAAATATTACTTATTGATTGGTAACATTATTAATATTATTTACTTAGTCTGTACCTATTTATGTATAATCACTTTATCGTACGTATTTGTGTGTGTGTGTAGCATATGCCTTTATTTTTAAAATTAATTATTTTAATTGGAGGATAATTACAATATTGTGATGGTTTTTTGCCGTATATTGACATGAATCAGCCATGGGTGTACATGTGTCCCCCCATCCTGAACCCCTTCCCGCCTCCCTCCCCACCCCATCCCTCTGGGTTGTTCCAGAGCACCGGCTTTGAGTGCCCTGCTTCATGCATCCAGCTTGCACTGGTCATCTGTTTCACATATGGTAATGTACATGTTTCAATGCTGTTCTCTCAAATCATCCCCCCTCACCTTCTCCCACATAGTCCTAAAGTCTGTTTTTTACATCCGTGTGTCTTTTGCTGCCTTACTTATAGGATTGTCGTTACTGTCTTTCTAAATTCCATATATACATGTTAATATACAGTTTTTGTGTTTCTCTTTCTTACTGACTTCACTCTGTATAATAGGCTCCAGTTTCATCCACCTCATCAGAACTGACTGAAATGTGTTCCTTTTTATAGCTGAGTAATATTCCATTGTATATATGTACTACAATTTCTTTATCCATTCGTCTGCTGATGGGCATCTAGGTTGCTTCCATGTCCTGGCTATTGTAAACAGTGCTGCAGTGAACATTGGGGTACACGTGTCTCTTTCAGTTCTCGTTTCCTTGGTGTGTATGCCCAGCAGCGGGATTGCTGGGTTGTGTGGCAGTTCTGTTACGTTTTTTAAGAAATCTGCACACTGTTCTCCATAGTGGCTGTACTAGTTTGCATTCCACCAACAGTGTAGGAGGGTTCCCTTTTCTCCACACCCATCATATGTATTTTATGTATGTACTTGGTCATTATTCATCACAGAGAGATTGGAGGAGTAATGGACAGAAGGATGAAGAGCACGGTGAATGTTAAGATGATCATGTGTATACGTACAAAGAGTAACCAAATTCAGTATTGCTGCACATTAGTTTGGCTCGACTACAGTCCACCCAGGTAGCAGGCTCACCTGAACCCCACCCATCTCCCCTGGCTTCTGTATTTCCATCTCTGTCTCTCCCAGAGTTTGGGAGAGAGTGAAGGACAGGGAAGCCTGGTGTGCTGCAGTCCATGGGGTTGCAAAGAGTCAGACACAACTGAGCAACTGAATAACATCATCAGCTCTCTCTCTGTCCCTGTGTCTAGAATACTTTCTTGTTGAAAGACTTGAGAATTGACCTGAGGGCTTGTTCTGGCTCCAGGTGCTCAGCAGCTTACCATGTGAAGCAGGCTGGGAATTCTGGGCAGTTAATGCCTCTGGATAGCCCTTAACCTTTGTTGACTGGGAGACAGTGGATAAATATCTTAGCTTCCTCTTCCACTGCTGGGACCACCTGAAGCCCCTTCTGCATGGAGTCATCTTCCAGGTGTCCCCAGAGGGGTAAAGGCTCCTGAAGGTACCCTCTGTGGCCTCCTCCCCTTCTCTGTCCCCCTTTTCCACTTGCCTGCCAGTGCTTCCAGAGATGACCTCCCCTCTGGACACCCCACTCAGATTTGTGTGTCAACCTCAATGGGTTGAAAATTGTTAATTGAAGAGTGATCAATCATAAGTAAATGGTCGAAAGATAATGGATTCAAAAGTAGAGTTTGGATTCCACTTATTAATAGCATGACAGTCTGTTATATGCAGTATATGATAATATACATTACTATGCCTGTATCATAAGAGTGTTTTCATTTACTTATGTCTGTGTGCAGATGGTTTGGGACCATGACTCCCAAAGTAGAATGTGAGAGTTGCTTGCTTACTTCACCGAATAGTTTTCTGGTCCTACTACCTTAGAAAGATGCCTTGACTTGGAGTTTCTGTGTGATATGATTTTAATTTGAAACTGTTTTATTTCTCCCTTGCTTTATTCCTTTTGAATCCCTACTTTTTAAAATGCTAGAAACATTTCATAGTAATAGGTAACCTTTAACCTGGGAACAACTGCAATGAAGTGTTAACATTTTACAGATTAGCATATTAAAAACTATAGCAATGGCATTGCCATCTTTGGGAAATGTTATAGAGTGCTTAAACAAGATTTCCCCCAAGGTTCTACTGCGAAATGTGGCTGAGTATCCTCAGAAAAGTTACTCAGGAGTTAAAATTCTTTATGTGTCAACTATTTTTAGAAGGATTTTAGCAATACATTGTGCTCTTCTTGATAGAATACTGTACCACTTAATTTTAATGTCTTAACATCATGGACCCAAGTTATCCTCTGTTCTGTGAGCTACTGGCATGCATTGTACAGTTTGTGCACTATATTGCCACAGGTCAGATGGGCATTCATTTAACAGTGTTCATCTCTCTCCTTGATATATGTTTTTCCTGCTATCTCTTATCTTCTTTAGCTGGTCCCTATTGCTGCTTCTGATTTTGTTTTCTTACCTAGAGAAAAACTTCAAGATTTTGATGGGGAATTCAGTAAGAGGTCTTCTGAAATTGCCCACTCTCATTCTGATACCTTGGTGACAACTGGATGGGCCTAGCCAGGAATGGAGTCAAGCAATGCAAAAGGGACTTTGCAGATATCACTTAAACAGGCTTGGCAGGCATGGTTATCATTTTTGAGGTCAGAGAGCTCACAATGCTAGATGGTAGCTTTAAAATTTTAACCTTAAGAAAGAAGCTCTGTGGAGAAGGGTGGTCCTGGCTGATAGGTAATTTTGCCCAGAAGAAAATCAGACGTGTGGCGTAGTGATATTGTGTATCTTGCTTCTTATTGTGTATTTTGGTAAAATTGTCAGCCCTTTAAAGTAAGGGTACAGTTTTTAGGCTTGCGCCTAGGAAGTGCCCTATCGATATTTGTTAATTACGTCGTGATGGGGTCACAAAGAGTCTGACACAACTGAGCGACTGCGCACGCACACACACACAGTTATATTGTGATAAGGGAAATATGAGACAACATCTCGATAAGTTTCTTTTAAGGTTAAAAGGATAGTTTTAGGAACCTCCCTGGCTGTCCAGTGGTTTAGACTCCCAAGTTTCCACTGCAGGGGTCATGGGTTCAAGGATCCCTGATCGGGAACTAGGATCCTCTCTGCGGTGCTGTGCCCAGTCTCTCAGTCGTGTCTGACTCTTTGCGACCACAGACGATAGCCCGCCAGGCTCCTCTGTCCATGGGGATTCTCCAGGCAAGAATACTAGAGTGGGTTGCCAGGCCCTCCTCCAGGGGATTGTCCCAACCTAGGGATAGAACCCAGATCCTCCTGCATTGCAGGAGGATTCTTTACCCTCTGAGCCACTACGGAAGCCCTGGATCCCCAGTGCAAAAAAAGAGAGAGGTAGAGATAGTTTTCAAAAGTGTTAGTGTGTTATTAGTTATTGACTTTTCTTGCTCATATGTTTTCCAATACTGTATGCTGTAAGTGATTGGTAATGCTGTTGCTAATTTGGTATCCTGTGTTAAGGGAGTGGTTTTACTAAACATTTAATATACCAGTACTTTGTACCAATTGTAAAGATTGTAAATTTAAAAAAATTGTAAATTTAAACTATAACAATTGTAATTATAAGACATCAAATGTGTAGTAAATATTCAGAGCTGGTGAGTCTGAACGTTAACTTCTATAACACATTCCTAAGGTGGGAAATAATACCACCACCTTGATCCCCAGCTGCGAAATGCAGTGTGCACATCAGCTGGTTGAATTCTCCAAGGTGTTTTTCTGGTAAATAAAGTGATTTGATCTCAGCCCAACACCTCCCTAGTCTTAGTTGACTGTGGAATCTTTATGTGTGTAACCTTAACTCCTGTGGGACAGTTTCAGAAATACTGTTTTAGAGAATACTGTATAGGCAGTCCGTACTTTGTGTGGTTCTGATTTGCACAGATTTCAGTAACATACAAAGGAAAACTGTTTCTCTGGTTATAGCACTTCTGACACCAAATGTGTGGGTTTTCTACACTCAATTCTCTGTAGACACCAACTGGGTGTCTTACAATTTAATTCAACTCTGACAGTGATCACCTGAAGTTAGAGTAGACCCCACAGGTTAACTGTGAAATGTTCCATATTTGGGGGTCTTCCCTGGTGGCTCAGTGGTAAAGAATCTGCCTGCCCATGCAGCAGACACGGGTTTGATCCCTGGGTCAGTAAGATGCCATCTGAGAAGGAAATGGCAACCCACTTCATTATTCTTGGCTGGACAATCCCATGGACAGAGCAGCATGGTAGGTTACAGTCCATGGGGTTGCAAAGAGTTGGACATGACTTAGCACCTATACAA
Organism: Bos grunniens; assembly: GCF_055505025.1. Taxonomy (NCBI): domain Eukaryota; kingdom Metazoa; phylum Chordata; class Mammalia; order Artiodactyla; family Bovidae; genus Bos; species Bos grunniens. The sequence goes on from NC_141168.1 coordinate 16,629,714, forward strand.
CATCACCACCATAGGTTAAGGGCTCAGTCCAACTAATCTGCTCCCCTTACTTCAGACACCAATCACAAATAGTGAATTCGTGGGTTATGTCCATTTCTGTCTGACTTGGCTGCTAATTGGGGGTTTCCATGACTCCCTATTTAGGTTTGATAATTTGCTCTGATGGCTCACAGAACCCAGGGAAGCACTTCCCTTTGTGCTATTCTTTATATAATTATAAAGGATATTATAAAGGTTATAAATGAATAACCAGATGAAGAGGTACATAGGGCAAGGTCCTAAGGGTCCCACATACTTCTGTCCCTTTGGAATTGGGGATATGCCACTCTTCTGGCCCCTAAATGCATTCACCAACCCTGAAGCACTCCAAACCCTTTGGGTAGGGTTTTTAATAGAAGCTTCACTATGTAGATATGATAGATTAAATCATTAGCCATTGGTGATTTTTTTTTTTTTTTTTTAATTTCCAACTTCTCTCCCTTCCTTGAAGGTTGGACATGGGCTGAAAACTCTAAATCTCTAAACACACAGTCGGTTGGGCAACTTGACCATTGTGAAGCTATCCATGGTCCCGTCCAGGGTCACCGTATTAGCATAAACTCAAGTGTGGTTGAGAGGGGCTTGTTATGAATAACAAAAGACGCTCCTCTGTCACTCAGGAACTTTACAAAGGTTTTAGGTACTGTTGTGCAAGGAACCAGGAAGGAAGACCAAATATATATTTCTCCTTACATCACTGTATCACCATGGTTTAGTTAAATACCAGGCCCCCAATAACACGATTCAAATTTTGGCCACCATGATATATTAACTGTGCAAATAAAGAACAGAGTTTGCTGCTAGCTCTTCAGTTTGCAGGTCAGCAGGTCAGTATGTCAGTGACAGCTGGGCATCTGTCCTTCAGCTCACGCCCAGACAGGAAAGGGTGTTGTGCTGCATCCTGCTTTCCCACCGATAAAGCCGACATCTTACCCATCTTACATACAAAGTGGGGTGATCGAAAGAGGGAAGTGGTCAATAAAGACGAAAGTCCGGCAAAGAACAAAAAGTGATGTTTCTGGAAGTGAAATTTAAATTGAGCATAAATGAAATAGTAAAATGAGTAACTGACAGTAAGAGTGTTGACCCTGCCGCCCCTTGAGAGGCTCTGGATGTGCAGCCAGAAGCACTCAGTGAAGGTACACTTAAGAGCATCATATTTTAAATTACAGTGTACTAAATAAATGTTTTACTAATTTTTCATTTCTCTATACATTACAATTAACAGTAAGAGTGTTTTCACAACATTTTTGAAGCTCAAGGGACAGTTGTGATTTTCCCAACGATTACTAAGATAGCTTTGTGTGGTTTCAACTTGTCTAAGTGTTTTTATGGTCCCACACTACCGTGCAAAGCAAGGACTGCCTGGATTTTTCTTGTATTTGCCAATCATCTATCATCTGACCTCTAGTGGAAATAAAGAAAAATTACAAAATGAACTTTGAGGAACTTATAATAATACATTTCTTCAGAATGGATCTAATAGGTAAAAATCCCTGCATATTACAGACTTTACACTTTGCTCTTACAATGTGTTTTGAAATAGTATGGTGCACTATTTGCTGCTGACTTTTCTGGACAACTCAGCACCACCCATTTTGCTTTTGTTGAGTACTTCTGATTTGTAATTTTGTTGAAGTTCTTTGAAATCTTCCTGTAGGGATACTTGTTAAGGATTATGTCAAGGTTTCCATGATCCAAACCTCTACTCTGACTCATTCTTCACTGAGAATGAAAAAGCCTGCTAAGGGTGTTGAGTAGACCTCTCAGAAACTTTTGTTTCTGTTCCAACAGGAAGTTCTCTAAGATGAATCCTTGCTCTTGGCTTGGCTCTGCATGTAATCTCTTCCCTTAGGTTTGGGCACTGAAGACTGTTTACAAGAGGAGAAAGGTTACTAGGGCACTGGATCTACTTGAGTTGATTCCTGTCCTTTGTAGCTGACTCATCACTGAAGTGTCCTCAATATAAAAGTTTATGACTTGCTGTTGTATTTTATCCCAGGGTGTGATTTTTTAGCCCTTTATACATTAAATCTTCTGTAGATGTCATTCAGTTCAGTTCAGTTGCTCATTCGTGTCCAACTCTTTGCGACCCCACGAATTGCAGCAGGCCAGGCCTCCCTGTCCATCACCAACTCCTGGAGTTCACTCAAACTCATGTCCATCGAGTCAGTGATGCCATCCAGCCATCTCATCCTCTGTCGTCCCCTTCTCCTCCTGCCCTCAATCCCTCCCAGCATCAGGGTCTTTTCCAATGAGTCAACTCTTCGCATGAGGTGGCCAAAGTATTGGAGTTTCAGCTTTACCATCAGTCCTTCCAGTGAACACCCAGGACAGATCTCCTTTAGGATGGATTGGTTGGACCTCCTTGCAGTCCCAGGGACTCTGAAGAGTCTTCGCCAACACCACAGTTCAAAAGCATCAATTCTTCAGTGCTCAGCTTTCTTCACAGTCCAACTCTCACATCCATACATGACTGCTGAAAAAACCATAGCCTTGACGAGACATTAGGCCCTAGAAAATATAGCTTTCCTTCCCATACTCACAGTGGACAACAGAACTGTGAGCTGGGCTATTGGTTCATCTTTTAAAAATCTGTTTCAACCTATAATCTATTTAATCTATGTATTCTTCTAGTAGATAACCCCACTTGGAAAATTAAGATAGGAACACTTAGAAGCTACAAGAAAGGAGAACAGAATAAATGGGCATAATATATAAATCTGTAATGAACAGAGATCCTTTTTTGCACAATATGGTTATAAATACCTATGACTAAATTTGAACATCCAATAATACTACATTCTTTTTCATTAACAAAAAGTATGGACATTTCAAAATAAGATCTTGAAAGAAAAAGTCATCTGTTATTTATTTTTTCCCCATCACATCTGTTTTCTATCCCTTTATATCTGCAAAATTCACGTTTAATTTGAGTATCCTAGAATATTGGCCAGGATAGTAGCCCAAACTAATGCCTCTCTAATGTGCTTGGAATTTCTGCTTTCTGTCAATCAGTAAATATTCTTTGAGCATCTACTGTATAGTCAGCTTTAGGTAGATCAGAGGAGAATAGGAAATTCTAAGTTATTAGTGAAGTGAAGTGAAAGTTGCTCAATCATGTCAGATTCTTTGTGACCCCATGGACTGTATAGTCCATGAGAATCCTCCTGGATTTTCCAGGCCAAAATACTGGAGTGGGTAGCCTTTCCCTTCTCCAGGGATTCTTCCCAACTCAGGGATCGAGCCCAGGTCTCCTGCATTGCAGACGGATTCTTTACCAGCTGAGCCACAAGAGAAGCAACTATTACTCATATCTTTAAGAAATGTGAAGTCTAATTGGAGTAACAGAGTTTTCACAGGAAGCAACTGTGAATAAGGCATCGCCCTAGCCTCTCTGCTAGGGCTTTAGATCAATAGTTCCTTAACTGCCATTTCTCTACTGAGCAAAAGAATTGCCTGGGGAGCTTGTTAAAAATGAAGATTATTAGGTACCACCCATTAACTTTTCCCTGTAGATCTAAGGGGGGGGCTCAAGAATGTATTTTTTTCTTTTAAGAAAAAATAAGCAGCTCTTTTCCCCGAAGATCCTGGTGTCACCATGGCCACCGCCCCTCCTGGTGTACTGTAAGAACAAGCTCTGTTCAAAGTCTGGCTTCGGTCGAGGTGTGTCCGTGATGCTAAGATCCACATCTTTGACCTGGGGCAGAAGAAGCCAAAAGAAGCTGAGTTCCTATTCTGTGGCCACAGTGTCAGATGCGTAGGAGCCACTTTCCTCTGAAGCGCTGGAGGCTGCCCGTATTTGTGCCAGCAAGTACATGGTGAAAAGCAGTGGCAAAGATGGCATTCACATCCAAATGTGGCTCCACCCCTTCCACATTATCCACAGGAACAAGACGCTATGCTCTGCTGGAGCTAATGGGCTCCAGACAGGTATGCACAGTGGCCAGCGTCGACACTGGCCAAGTCATGGTGTCCATCCGCACCAAGCTGCGGAACAAGGAGCATGTGAGTAAGGCCCTCCCTAGGGCCAAGTTCAAGTTCCCTGGCTGCCAGAAGATCCACATCTCCGAGAAGTGGAGATTTACCAAGTATAATGCCAGTGAATTTGAAAACACGATAGAAAAGCAGCCCATCCAGGGTGGCTGTGGAGTCAAATACATCCCTGGTCATGTTCCCTGGACAAATGGTAGGCCCTGCTCTCATGAGAGCCTGGCACAGTCCTCTCCTTACCTGTGCCCACCAGTATATCCTACTTTCCTATCAAAGCAAAACAAAAATAATAATTAAAAAAAAAAACACAGTAAAAAGATGTTGAAAGTTGCATGGTGAAAGCAATTGTCCCTCCCCTCCATTCTGTATCCATTCAGTTTTCTCTTACACGTTTTTTTGCAGATGGTTCCACACATTGTACTCTGCATTTGCAGGCATGCAGGCATGGGTGGGAGGGGGCGTACTCTTTTGCACCTGGCTTTTGTTGCTTTCCAGCATGTCTTGGAGATCTTTCCATATACCTTCTTGCAGATCTGCCTCATTCTTTTGAAAGGCTGCCTCGCACAGCCTGTAAAAGCTCCACAGGAGATTCTAATGCATAGCCAGGCTTGGAGCCCACAGATAGACTGAGTGTTAAATGGGTTTAGAAAAAGTTTTCTTAGATGTTAACTCCTTAAGTCTTGTGGTTTCTCAGCAAGGAACTGAACTCTGCAAATGTTTCTCATACTTCTAGATTCAAGTTGCTTTAGGACAGATTTTTGTATGGTTTTTGGGATGTGAGAGTTGGGCTGTAAAGAAAGCTGAGCACTGAAGAATTGATTGCTTTTGAACTGTGGTGTTGGAGAAGACTCTTGAGAGTCCCTTGGACTGCAAGGAGATTAAAGCAGTCAATCCTAAAGGAAATCAGTCCTGAATATTCATTGAAAGGACTGATGCTGAAGCTGAAACTCCAGTACTCTGGCCACCTGATGGGAAGAACTGACTCATTTGAAAAGACCCTGATGCTGGGAAGGATTGAAGGCAGGAGGAGAAGGGGACGACAGAGGATGAGCTGGTTGGATGGCATCACTGACTCAATGGACATGAGTTTGAGTAAACTCTGAGAGTTGGTGATGGACAGGGAGGCCTGGTGTGCTGCAGTCCATGGGGTCGCAAAGAGTTGGACACGACTGAACAACTGAACTGAACTGAGAAATCAGTGAAAAATACACGAAGGCATTTATGAAATCAAGATTTTTTTTAATCCTATAGCTGCAGATGTGGAGTTTAAATTTCTCATTAAATTAATTATTAAAACATACATGAAGGCAGTAATGTATAGACTCATGGCATAGTTCTTAATTCTTCCTTTATTAAGGACATTTCTAAACATACCTTTATATAATTGTTTCTGTTTATCCTTTATCATCATGACAAGTTTTTCCTCCCCCAGGATGATTTACAAAGTTCTTACTAAATTCTCAAATAATATTCATTTTGGGATGGCATTTATTTGCTCTTTCACTGGTTATAAATAGAAGTATAGTCTATCTCCGTGAAGTAGCAAATCTGCTGGGCACTGTTTGCATTATAGCTTTCCTTAGCCACTATAGACATACCCGACACGTAGCCGGACAAGCCAAAAGCAGATTGCTAAAGAGTAGAACAGCATATGCTGTGCTATGCTAAGTCACTTCAGTCGTGTCCAACTCTGTGTGACCCCATAGACGGCAGCCCACCAGGCTCCCCTATCCCTGGGATTCTCCAGGCAAGAACACTGGAGTGGGTTGCCATTTCCTTCTCCAATGCATGAAAGTGAAAAGTGAAAGTGAAGTCGCTCAGTCGTGTCCGACTCTTAGCGACCCCATGGACTGCAGCCTACCAGGCTCCTCCGTCCGTGGGATTTTCCAGGCAAGAGTACTGGAGTGGGGTGCCATTAATAGGAACAGGTTCCTTTCCAGGAGCGGGTTCATAAGTACAGTTTGTTTGCAAGTCCAATAAAGTTAGCCTAGGTACCCAGCTAACACAGTTGGCTACACAGCACTGTACTGTAATATGTTTATAATACTTTTCACACAAATAATACGTAAAAGCTAAACACAAAAATAAACATTTTTAATCTTATAGTACCTTGAAAAGTACAGTAGTACTTTTCTTTCTGATAGTCAGTTGGTAAAGAATCCACCTGCACAGCAGGAGACCCCATTTCGATTCCTGGGTTGGAAAAGCCCGCTGAGACGATATAGGCTACCACTCCATATTCTTGGGCTCCCATTGTGGCCCAGCTGGTAGAGAATCCACCCGCAATGAGGGAGACGTAGGTTTTGTCCCTGGGTTGGGAAGATCCCCTGGAGGAGGGAACAGCTGTCCACTCCAGTATTCTGTCCTGGAGAATTCCGTGGACTGTATAGTCCATCAGATCACAAAGAGTTGGACACGACTGAGCCACTTTCACAAAGATCCTTTGTTTACCATTTATATCGCCGCCTCTATGTATTCAGGTGTCGGGCAGTGACAAGCGTGTTTTCTGCGCTCTGGGGGGTAAATAGTGTAACGTAAATTATATTTGATGTGTATGTTTCGCACATTCATCCTGGTACAAGTTTTATTAGAAGGATACCAGCAGGATTTTCACTTTTTTGAAGGGTGTGTTTTGTATCCGTGAGCTCATCTCTTGGTTCTTCAGTCCCTCTTATTTTCCTGTCATGTTCTTTGTTCAATTCCTTTAAAAAAAAAAAAAAGGTTTTATTTATTTATTTGACTGCACCAGGTCTTAATTGCAGCACATGGGATCTAGTTCCCTGACCAGGGATCAAACCCTAGCCCACTGCATTGGGAGCATGAACTCTTAGCCACTGGACCACCAAGAAATCCCTGTTCAATTCCTTTTTATATCGTCTTCCTCCCTCACCCTTGGTAACCTGAATATTCTTAGTTAGCTGGCTGGAAATAACTCAGGAAGCCGTTAGGACGGTTGGAAGGATGAGCCAACTGTTAGAGGCAGGAAGAGTGTCACATTTTTTCTGAGATTATTATGAACTGAAAGAATTTGGTTCAGTATGCACTTCATTCAAAATCCTTGTTAAATATAGTTAAGCACAAAATATGCCAGTAAATAGCTTTGATGTGTCAAAAATAAAATCTTCAATGTCATGCTCAACTTGTAAGGAAAAGCACTTAATTTTATGAACACAGTTTATATGCAAGAGAATAACAGGAGTTGGTTTTTTCTGAACCAAAGATTTAATTTAAAATTGCCAGTTTGATTTTCAGTGAAAATATTTCATACATGCAAATTACAAATTTTTGCTTTAGCTGATACCTGATAATAAAGTATCTTAGGGTTAAAACACTGCATAAAACGTAGTTTAGATGTGAAAATGGCTATTGGCATTCTAGTATAGTTTTAGCAGGAATGTCAACCTGTTAAGCCAGAATCAATAAGCAAAGTAAGGTTTTTGGACCTGCAAAACAATTGTTCTACAGTTTCATTCTAAATATTCTGTTTATTAACTTAATTAATTTGCTTAACTTTGAGGGAGATACTGTCATTTCCGTCCTTACAGTCAAAGAACAGACAAGGAGAGTTACCCAGGTCTGTACATGGTTGTACATAGTTCAGGATTTTAACATAGGTAGACTGACTCCAGAGGACTCAACCATCAAAACGTAGTTAAAAATTGAAAAAGAGTTATCTTCTTTTTCCTTTTAAGAATGGCCATTTGAGTGTCTAATGTGTACTCTGAAGAGACATCACTGAAGGAAAAAATATTAAGCCTAATCATGAGGCCAAGTTTCCTGTGTGGGCTCAGACCTCATAGGTAATAAGCCCAGAGCTGTATGAGCTGTGATCGGTACCTAATAGAAGCATAATAATGTTACTGGTTACTATTAATGTATTTACTGTACCATTGCTTATTATATGCTAAGCCATATGCATTACATATTTACCTGCATTGTCCTGTTTAGTCCTAGGGGAATTTCTGCTCAGAGGAATTAAAAATGTTGCTCAAAGTCAAAACTACTGGAGCTAGACATCAAATCGGTTTTCCTGATTCCAAAATCTGTGCATCCCACTCAAGCCAATTGACCCCTGTTTTTCTGGTGGCTTGAAACTGGACTGGGTAGTCCTTGCCTGGCTTATAGCTGTCCCAAGGCTTCAGCTGACTCCAGAGTTATATGGAAGGAAATAGGAAGAGTAGGTTATAAACCAACCTCTCTACTCCTGGAGTTAAATCTCAAAGGCCACTCCCCAGCCCCTTTGGTGATATTACTGTGAGGTTTTAGGGCTTGCACAATGGATGACTCAGTCCTTTATGGAGAAGTTGTAAAAATTAGTTTTGGGTAGAAGGGTGAACTTTTGAAACACAGGTGAAAACTTGCAATGAAGCAAAATTTTAAATGAATGAATTTCATTACTGCATCCTTCTACCATCTAAGGAAGGATGAGAAATCTACTAAATCGTACATTGAAAGATTGTCCACCCCCCACTTTTTTTTTTTTTTTACAGACTGTGTTGCCTTTAGTTCCTATACCAAATTCTTCAGAAATTCAAGCTAGACATATATATATATATTTTTAACCTGCCTGAAACTTTGCCACAATGGATCAATTTTCAGATAAGTTTTCAGCACAGTTAATAATCAAAAATTTACTGGGATCATCATGTTGAGAGGGCACTGTAAGTGATCCTGGGAGAAGTCTGAGCTCAAGTCAGGAAGTAAGGTGTGTAAAACAGCTCAGTGTTAGATATCCACAAGTAGAGATGTGTGTGAATAAAGTGTTGCAGAACTTTCTGTGGGGTGATTGAGTGAAATTTCACCAAGGAGAGGACTGTAAGATTGCTTGGTGAGGAATGGGGAGAGGATTTGAAGCAAGAGGAATATCTAATGAAGTCTGCTGGCAGGAAGATCTTTAAAAATTTGGCCTCCAACTCTTCTAACATTGAGAGGAAGGAATATAAATGGGAGCATTATCAGGAGGAAAAAAAAAGGATATTTGGCAGATCCCAGGGAATCCTGGTTAGTCATTAATTCAATTCTGTTCTTGTCAAGTGTCACACACACACAAAAAAGCCAGCTAAGCAACAATTTCAGAAGGTTAAGACAATAGAAAGTGCTAAAGTTGTCACTGTCCCACTTACCAAAAGGCACAGAGAGTGTTCTGTAGATGGAAGCTAGTCAGCAAAGGTCAGACTGTCACCCCCACAGGAAGGCACCCCCCTCCACACACACACTCACAATAGTCTAAGAAACATTGAACATGTTGCCATTAGGAAAAAATGGAGCAGTTTGTATATGAAGGAAGATTTTGTAAGAGAAATGGAGAGAGAGACTAAAGGAGACCGAAAGTTATTCTTAGAAAACTTGCTTTCGGAGTTCTGCATCTTATGTGCCCTACTGCACGTGCTCTTAACACGTCTGTTACAGCTGTAGGGACTTAGAAAAGTGACAGTGTTATCGCTCAGTCATGTCTGACTTCTTTGCGACCCCATGGACTGTACGTAGGCTGCCAATCTCCTCTGTCCATGGAATTTTCCAGGCAAGAATACTGGTGTGGATAGCCATTCCTTTCTCCAGGGGATCTTCCCGACCCAGGAATTGAATGAACCCTGGTCTCCCGCATTGCAGGAGAGCCACCAGGGAAGCCTTTGTGACTGTAGAATTCTGTTAATGGGGCTGAGGGGTGGGGGTATCCTTCCTTCTGAGAGAGGAAACCGAAACGCATGTGATAGTTCCTTTTAGATCTACTCAAAGATCTGAAATAACGTTCTTGGTTTAGGGATATTTAATTTTTATGTTTAATTTGATTTTTTTTTAAATTTATTAATTTATTTGGGAAGTCCTGAAACTAATGTTATTTGCTTAGAAGTTTTATAAGAATCCTTTAGTAAGTATTAGTAATATGATAATTAGTAATATTATAATTAGTAATAATATAATTAGTAATATTTAGTAAGTATCCTTGTCTTAATTTTCTAAGGAATTTTGTTTGCATTTTAATCAGAAGTAGATGTTTTATCAAATACTTGTCCTGTTTCTTTTTAAATGGTCATGTGGGTTTTTCTTTTAATCTGTTTAATGTGGCACATTTCACAGATTAAATTTTTTTTAGTGTTAAAACCACCTTGCATTCCTGAGATAGACCAAACTTGATATTTCCAAATGAGAGTCGCTTATAATTTTTCTTTCTTGTATCATCTTTTCTAAGTTTTAATATCAAGGTCATGTTATCATAAAATGAGTTAGAAAGTAAGTCCTTTTTTTCTACTTGCTGGTGCAAAGTTATAATATTGGAATTATTTATTCCTTTAATACTTAATAGAACTTTCTTGTGAACCCATCTGGGCCTGGGATTTTTTTGAGGGTGGGATCATTTTTAATGTTATAAGTAACAATTTTAGGACTATGCAAATATTTTTTCTTTGTGACTCAGGTTTGCCTGTCTTATATTTTCTAATCTTTTAGCATAAAATCATTCATAATACCCTCTTTTACATTTAGTATCTATAGAATCTATAGTTTTCTCCCTCTTTTCATTCCTACCATTGGTTATTTATGTTTTATCTCATTGCTCATAAGCTTGCCAGAGGTTTGGCAATTCTATAAGTCTTTTCAAAGAATCAGTTTTTGGCTACAGTGCTCTATTGTATGTTTGTTTTCTGTGTCATCAATTCTGCTCTTTTAGTTTTCCTTCTGTCTGTGTGTTTAAGGTTTATTTTGCCATTCTTTTTGTTACTATTTGAGGTAGATTTTATTACTTCATTAATTTTAACCTCTTTTTCCCGTAATGCATATATTTAAAGTTATATATTTCTGTTTACAAGTTTTGCATTTGGCAAATTTTGTTATGTAGCATTTTCATTACTGTTCAGCTCAAAATAATTTTTAGGGTTTTGTTACGATTTATCTTTTTACTTGGCTTATTTATAATATTATTTCTTAATTTCTAAACACATGAAGATTTTCTAGTTACCTTTTTTGTCATTGCTTTCTCTCTTCATTGAACCGTGGCCAGAGAGTTTCTGACTTCACACCTGCAAAACTGACCGTGGCCCAGTGTGTGGTTGCTCCTTAAGAGTGGCCCGTGTGTGCTTGAGAGGAGGGGCGTGTTCTATGGATGTTGGGTGTAGGGCTCTATAAATGTTCATTAGGTCATGTGTTTTTAAAATTCTGCAGTTCAAACCTTGTATGTTTCATAGATTGTGTTTTGCCTATGTATTCTATCAGAAATATTGCTCTACTTTTCTTGGCTTTTCCATTTTTTCTTGCATCTCAGACTTGTCTGTGACCATCTTCCTCCTGCCAGAAGTACATCCATTAGCATTTTCTTTAATGTGGGTTGGCTGGAGGTGAACTCTGTTTTGGTTGTACAACTTTTTTCCTCCCCCTTCCTTCTTGAAACACATTTTAACTGAGCATTGAATGCTCAGTTAATAGATATTATGGGTTAGCAGATAGTTTCTTTAAGCACATGTAAGGTATTCTGCTGCTGCTGCTGCTAAGTCGCTTCAGTCGTGTCCGACTCTGTGCGACCCCATAGACAGCAGCCCACCAGGCTCCGCCATCCCTGGGATTCTCCAGGCAAGAACACTGGAGTGGGTTGCCATTTCCTTCTCCAATGCATGAAAGTGAAAAGAGAAAGTGAAGTCGCTCAGTCGTGTCCGACTCTTAGCGACCCCATGGACTGCAGCCCACCAGGCTCCTCTGTCCATGGGATTTTCCAGGCAAGAGTACTGGAGTGGGGTGCCATTGCCTTCTCCGAAGGTATTCTAATATGTTCCAATTTTCATTATTTCTGTGAGAAGTCTCTCATCCTTGCACGTAATCTGTGCTTTTTTCTTCTTATGGCTTTGAAATTTCCCAACTTTTGTTTTCTGCAGATTTACTGTGATGTGAGTTGACTTTTTATTCATCCTGCTTGGCAGGTGTTAGGTTTCTTAAATCTGGAGATCAGTGTCTTTCATTATTTCTGCAAATTTGTAGCTGTTAGCTCATGATATTGCTTCTGCCCCTGTTCTCTCTATTTTACCTTCTGAGGCTCTGGTTAAATGTATGTTACATTTTCATTTTATCCTTCATGGTTCTCACACTCTTGTTTGTATTTCCTGTCATCTTATTCTCTTTGCTGCATTCTGAATAATGTGACCACCATCTATTTCACTGATTTTCTCTTCCACTGTAACACCTATCAACTGATACCCACAAATTCTGTGTTAGTACTTCTTTGGCTCTTTTTCAGGTACTAGTTGTGGTTGTGTTTTTGTTCTGAAACTTTTGGGGAATCAGATCAGATCAGTCGCTCAGTTGTGTCCGACTCTTTGCGACCCCATGATTCGCAGCACGCCAGGCCTCCCTGTCCATCACCAACTCCCGGAGTTCACTGAGACTCACGTCCATCGAGTCAGTGATGCCATCCAGCCATCTCATCCTCTGTTGTCCCCTTCTCCTCTCGCCCCCAATCCCTCCCAGCATCAGAGTCTTTTCCAATGAGTCAACTCTTCGCATGAGGTGGCCAAAGTACTGGAGTTTCACAAACGTGTAAAATTTTACCCTAATAAGTTACTTAGAAAGTAAGCAAAGCTGCTGTGGTCTTCATTGATGAACTACTCCTGTGCTCAAGATGTCACTGTGTAGTTTTTCAAGTTCCTAGTTCCCTCAATCTTTATTTAAATGCTACTGCTGTATACTCCATGGAATAGAGTATTCCAGATACAATGCCTCAAACTAATTTAACTGGTTAATTTGGGATGTGAGACCTAACTCAGGATTGTTAGGGCTCAGTGCGCTCACCATGTCAGCGATGTTACCCACATTTGCTAGCCACCCTGGCTGATGACGACCATATTTTACAGTTGGGTGATGTTTTAATCTACCCAGGAAAGGGAGGCAGAGAGAAGAGATTGGAGAGAGAGAGAGAGAGAGAAAGAGAAAGAGAGAGGGTTTGTGAGCTCTCTGGGGTCACTTCTTAAAAAGACAGTAATCCTGTTGGATTAAGGCTCCTTCCTTATGACCTCACTGAACCCTTATTACTTCCTTAGAGGCCCTATCTCCAAACATAGTCACAGTGGAGTTTACAGCTTCAGCATGTGAATTTTGGAAGGACACAGACACATTGGGTCCATAGCAGGTAGCATTTACATAATGGTTGAGGGTCTTACGGTTTATGTTATAATTATTTATAACATTATAAATAAAATATATATTTATAAAATAAAATATACTTATTATGTTATAAATATATTATACTTCTGATGTCTCTACTGCTGCTAATAGTGAATTTGGGTATTTCTCAAATATACCCAAATAGTGGTATATTTGGGTATATTCTCCCCCACAATTATTCAGCAAATATGCAGAGAAAGGGGGCTTCCCTGGTAGCTCAGCTGGCAAAGAATCTGCCTGCAATGCAGGAGACCCCTGTTCAATTCCTGGGTGGGGAAGATCTGCTGGAAAAGGGATCGGCTACCCACTCCAATATTCTTGGGTTTCCATGGTGGCTGAGCTGGTTAAGAATCTGCCTGCACTGCGGGAGACCTGAGTTTGATCCCTGGGTTGGGAAGATCCCCTGGAGAAGGGAAAGGCTACCCACTCCAGTATGCAGAAGTGAAGAGAAGTCGCTCAGTCCTGTCCGACTCTTTGTGACCCCATGAACTCTAGCCTACCAGCCTCCTCTGTCCATGGGATTTTCCAGGCAAGAGTACTGGAGTGGGTTGCCATTTCTCCAGTATGCAGAGAAGAGAATAAAATTTATTCTTACATGTGTTTCTGTACTCTTCAAAATGCGTTAATGAGATTGTTGTACGTTTCTTAGCTAAGTTCTAACCGATCTGTTATAGTTAAGTAAAGATTTTTACCTAATTTACATATTGGCCTTATATTTCTTTCCCGTAGCTGTGTTGGAGTAGAAGAACACCATGCCGTTGACATTGACCTGTATCACTGTCCCAACTGTGCCCTTCTACATGGTTCCTCCTTGAGTAAGTACTAGAAGCTTAAATCAAAATTGGAGTTTAGAACTTAATTTATACATGACAATACTTAATGATACTCTGACTAGTTATATTATACCCACCAAGAAATATAAGAAAGATTTTTCTGAAGATATTGAGAGTGCAGTTTTTGTTTGAATTATTAACTTATTTAACAAGTCAAAGCATTAAGTGAAAAAAAACTATTGTTCTTTATTGCCACTGCAAAGCTCCACACTCAAAATACGTATTTTTCAAAGCATTCAACTTGAGAAGTGAAATACAGTAAAATTTTTCTGATTCTGGCTGTTTTTATCTCTCAATGTTTTTTTATAAAGGATTGTAACTAGACTTACTGTGGTGATCATTCTGAAATGTGTAGAAATACTGAATCACTATGTTGTGTGCTAGAAACTAACACAGTGTTGTTGGCCATTTATGTTTCAAAGACAGAGGCTCATAAAAAAGGAGAACAGATTTGTGGTTGCCAGAGGCGGGGGTGGGGGTGGGGGGCAGGACTGGATGAAGGTGATCAGAAAGTATAAACTCGCAGCTCTGAGATGAGTAAGTCCTGGGGCTGTACAACATGTAAATGTGATTCAGCACCGCTGTATGTCCTTTGTGAAAGTTGTTAAGAAAGCGGATCCTAAGAGTTCTCATTACGGGAAAAAATTTTTTTTCTATTTTATTTATTTTGTGTCTACATGAGATGATGGATAGTCATTAAACTTACTGTGGTCATCATGAAATGATGTATGTCAGTCAGACCATTATGTTGTATAACTTAAACTTATTCATTGCTGTATGTCAGTTATATCCCAATAAAACTGAAAGAAGAAGAAAAAATCAGTACTATTTGGGACAGTGTATAGGATAAGACTTTAATGCACATGTGCAGTACACTTGGAGGAAAAAATTAGTGCACTGACATGCTAAGGTATTACTTCTGTTGTCCATATTAGGTCCTGTTGTTGAGTATGGCCTAGAGTCCTGTCCCGCTGTCCTCTGTGATGGAAGCAACCTTCCCACAGTCCCTGTCCTGTCCCGAGGACAGAGGCCAGACCAAATCTCTGCCCGCACTGTCCTTTCTGAGGGTTGAGGGCATGGGCAGGGAAGCCACACGTCTTCTGGAGTGCATCAGCAACACATAGGAAAGGAGACGGTGGTTGCTCAGCCACTTAGTCGTGTCTGGCTCTTTGCGACCCCATGCACCGTTGCACGCCAGATTTCCCGTCCTTCACTATCTTGTGGAGCTTGCTCAAACTCATGTCCACTGAGTCAATGATGCCTTCCAACCATCTCATCCTCTGTCGTCCCCTTTGTTGTTAGCCTGTTACAAATGCTTCAGAATATATGGGAATATTAGTTATCGTACAAATGTGAGAGTAGAGAAGCCTTTTTAAAAAGGCTTTGGAATATATTGTAACTATTTCTTCTCTTAAAAATTTAGACTGCATACTAGCATTTTTGTGTTCCTAAAACTAAAGGGGAAAACTGTAGACGTAATCATTTTAGAACTAACTTTTCCCGAACATACCTTGTACACACTTGGGTCAGACGTGGGTAACATAGACGGTCTCTTTTTTTGAATTCAGTTTTTCCATAGTACTTTTTAAAAATAGAAATTGTGTTCTCTGGTTATGGGCAAGTGATTTTTCAGAAGCAACTTAGTAGCAACTGACGGCTTATCTGTTTTGTTAGAAATATTAATACTTTACCTATTTTCTAAGAGATTTAGCAATTTAAGCTATATAAATGTATTGAATTTTTTTTTTTTTTGTAAAATACAGATTATCCTTTTTGTTAGTTCTGCAGTATAAAATTTAAGGTTAGCAAATTGGTTTAATTATTACATATATAATTGACTAATTTATTGTCACAAATTAAAAAAAGATAGTTACTTATCTGTTTGGCTGCATCGGGTCTTAGTTGCAGCCTGCATGCTCTCTTTGTGGCGCGTAGGCTCGGTAATTGCAGCGCAGGCTCTCTACGTGGGCTTGGTTGCCCCGCACATGTGGGATCTTGATTCCCCAACCAGGGATCGCAGCCATGTTCCCGGTAATGGAAGGCAGATTCTTAACCACTGGACCTCCAGGGAAGTCCATAAATTTTTATAAAGTTTCATATTTTGTGTAGTGCTGAAGTATGTATTATATGACTTGAAGTAATTATTGACCAAGTGTAATTCTTGGAGGAAATAAATAATACTGGCTTGTTACATCAAGAAGAGAAACAGAACTGAAATGTAAGTTGCAACTTAGAATTTAAGTAAATAACCCTCAAATGAAACAATTTGAATTTAATTTCTATGAAATGTTATATGGGTTACTATGAATCAGAATAATGAGTATTTAAAACACTGCTCCATGTAATGCACTCTTATTTTCTTTTTTCCTGTGTGATTTAAGTTTTTTAAAAGCTTGTCATGCTCACTAAATTGACTTCACAATCTGTAATGGATCATGAAGCTACACTTTGAATAACAGTGCTTCAAAGGGGAGCTCATTGACTATTACCTGCCCCTTCATATTCTTCTCATCCTTGAATAACATAAGATCAGGCATGGATTGTCTTCTGGGCAATAAGTCTGACTCTGAGTAGCCATGAGGACAATGCAGATCCAGCAATCTGTTTTTATCCCGTTTTAAGGTCCCACCGTCCCGCCCTTCACCCTCACACCTAGTTTGGGTAATCCCTTTTGGACATTTTCTGTCTTGCTCTTAAGCCTCTCTTACTTGGTACCAAAGATTTCCTGTTTCTTTCAGAGTTTCTCAGGAATCCTTACTACAGATTCCATTCAGACAGTAAAATATTCATTAATATGGTGAATTTAGACTTTACCTTCTTAATGGGAATTAAGAACTCTATTCGAGGCCCAGTCTCAAAAAACCCAGCCCAATACTTAAACACATATTCTCAGCGCTCCTCAGGCATATGCAATCGAAATGCAAAGTTTTCTCTCCTTTCCCTATGACCACTATTAAAATATTCTTTCGCTGGCCTCCTTCCTTTAAGAAATTCAGTCAGCTCTTGCAGTGACTGATTTGAAGTGTTGAGGATGTTGGTCCAACAGGACATTGTAGCCTTCTGTTAATATCCTGCAAGTCAACACATTTAAAAGGAAAGAAAAGTAATTGGCAGCTTATTGCTTGCCCCAGACACTGTGCTGAGAAGTACTGTTAATAGATTTATGTCATCTCCTTTGATATTTGTAACACCTTGATGTGAGAAAAATGATATTACTAGGTCTTTGATGTAGCTATTTGGCAGAGCTGGAGTTTGAATCTGTAGCTGTCCAATCCCAATCTGTTTTAATTTTAATCTGTTCTACCAAAATGAAAATTAAAACAATGTAACATCGTTATTAACTTTCAAATGGGCAGTTTGTTCTTTTTCTTTTTTCCCTTCCTCCCTCTTTCCAGCTGTTGGCCAGGTTGCTTATATATATATTGGTGAGAATGGGTTACCTACCACTTTTCTGGAGGCAATTTTGTAGTATGTAGCCAGAAACAGATTTATGTATATAAATATTAATTTCATCTTTGTTTAAAGATGCATCTTCATTTACATCTTAAAATTCTAGGCAGCTTTTAAATTGTTTTTGAACATGTAATAAGGAGAAAATGTCCATGATAGTAAAGATAAGCATAAATATTATGATCCCAGCTGAAAATAAAATGGGGTTATATATCTGTGTATATGTAAGCAAAAAGCCTGGAATGAAATTTGTTTGTTTTGTCTTTTGACTGTGTAGCGAGGCTTACGGTATCTTAGTTCCCCAACCAGGGACCGAATTAGGGCCCACAGCAGTGAAAGCACAGAGTCCTAACCACTGGATCGCCAGGGAATTCCCTAGAAGTGATTTTAAGTGAGGGAAAAAAAGAACACACACTCACACACACACACACACACACACGAAGGATGCCTTAATGGTCTTTTCTAGGAAGGTTGCTTAATGATTGTCAGTTTTTTTCCATGAGGTTTTTTTTTTTTTAAATGGGATTTACTGTCTTCCATTTGAGGATCTGACTGCCATAAATTACTTGGGAATCTTGTTTGAGACTTAGATATGAAGGAACCTGATTTCTACCCCTATTGATTATTTAAGTGTGGTTTGTCCTTATCTGTATGAGGATCCAGCAGTATTTTATTATTATGATCTTTGTAAGGTGAAGGGTTTGAAATAACTTAAACTCATAGAGTTGTCACCCCTGCCAAGGTTTTATTATGAAAATGTTCAAATACCCAGGAAAAGTTGAAAGAATATTACCTCTAAACCCACCATCTAGATTCCACTATCAACATTTCACATTACTTAGATCTGTCCATTAACTATCCCACTGTACACTGCCCGTCTTATTTTTTGATTCCATCTAAGTAAATTACGGACATCAGTACATTTCCTGGGCTTCCCTGGTGGCTCAGATGGTAAAGAATCCGCCTGCAATGAGGGAGACCTGGGTTTAATCCCCGGATTGGGAACATCCCCTGGAGAAGGGAACCACTACCCACTCCAGTATTCTGACCTGGAGAATTCCATGGACCGTAGAGACCATGGGCTCTCAAAAGAGTTAGACATAACTGAACGACTTTCACTCACTCACATACATTTCCCAGAATTATGGAAGTTTTAGGCTTAAAAGTGATTTTCAAATTAAAAAAAAAAAGATGTAAAACTGAAATCTTACCTTGATGCCACACAAAAGATGTGCAGGTGGCTCCACCCTGATGAAAAGAGGAATGAACGAGGTACAGAGCCCCTACCTCAGTCTCCTCCCCATCTTCCCTTTTATTAAGGGTTCTGCAGCACAGTCTGAAAAACAGAACATTTCCCCTTCATTTCCACATCGAGGGCACTGCACCCGGACATGTTGCAGAGTAAGTTGGGGCTTCCCAGGTGGCACTAGTGGTAAAGAATCTGCCTGCCAGCGCAGGGGATGCAGGTTCAGTCCCTGAGTCGGGAAAATGCCCTAGCAGAGGATATGGCATCCCATTCCAGTGTTCCTGCCTGGAATGTTCCATGGACAGAGGAGCCTAGTGGGCTCCGGTTCATGGGATTGCAAAAGAATCAAACACAATTAAGTAACTGAGCATGCACACACATGTGCAGAGTAAGTTGTGACTAAACTAGGAGTCAAAGCCAAGTGTCCTGATTTTCGTTGCTGTGCCTACTCAAGTTTCAGCCTCCCAGAGTTGTAGACTTGCAGGATCTGAGCTTTAGAATGAACCCTCCGGGATTTATTCTGTCATCTCACTTGTCCTCCTTATATTATGATGCTGTTCCTGTGTCAGGGTAACCATGCTTATTTTGGGAATAAATCTTGACATAAAAGAGAAGTGACTGTGCTGTTAAAATAGATTTCTGATGTGAGATCAAAGGCCCTGTCCTGAGAGACTGATTTGGATGATCTATAAAAATCATGTTATGACCTAATGTTCTAGTGACAGTCAAGATTTTAAATAGTAGTGAGGTTTACAATATGTATAAATATGGGTATTATAAAAGGCTCAATCTGCTAATTTGAATTCCTTGATTTAATTTTAAAATAATTTTTGAAGTAGATTTAAGGGACTTCCTTGGTGGTCCACTGGTTAAGATTCCGAGGGTCCATTGCAGGGGGTGTGGGTTCGAATCCTGGTCGGAGAATTAATATACCGCATGCTATGAGGCGTGGCCAGAATAATAATAATAGTAGTAGTAGTAGTAGTAGAAGGATTTTTTAAACCCCACAGTTCACTGCCTATAGTTGCAACATTGCATAAAGTAAATTTTAATTCTTCAGCCTTAGGAATACATTTTAAAATGTGAGTATTATTGTACTTCACAATTGTTTCTGATTATGTAGACTATAATGATACCAAGTATGTGGTACCACTAGTTACAGAGATGTTTTCTTCTTTTAATCTTCTCAAAATCCAGTGAAAAAGAGGAGGAACTGGCACAGGCATGACTACACAGAAATTGATGATGGTTCCAAACCAGTGCAGGCTGGAACTAGAACTTTTGTGAAGGAACTACGTTCTCGAGTCTTCCCAAGGTATGGAACCCTGTTATAACCAAAGAACACTTAAGAATGTTACCTAATAAGGTGACATTATCTAAAGCAGCGTTTTCAAGCTTCAGGTTGCAAGCCATTACTGTTCTCAACCAAATTTTACTTTTCGAAAATAAAATAGAAGAGACAATTTTGGTGCATTGCAAGTAATAGAGTGAATAAGCATAGCTTCGTGGCAGTTTTGTTACATGTATGTGTACTGGATTGCTGTGTACAGACGTGCTTCTTAACTGTAGGTCTCAGCCTGGGAAGCACACTGACCTGCGGCCCTGGGCCCCATGCTTGGCTCCCTGTGTTGCATGCCTGCTGCTCCTCCTCCTTCTTTGCCTCGCCTCCTCTTATTTTCACGCTGTTTTTCCCTTATGTTGTTTTCCGGTCTGTCTCCACCCTGCTTCTGCCAGAAGTCCTCACAGCCATTGCTCAGCCTCTGGTGGCAGCAAGACTAGGTTTTTTTTTTTTTTTTTTTTAAAGATAATGTATTTGAGTTATGTGGCTCAAGAGAAGAGCATCAGAAGCGTTATGCAGCATTTAACCATGCTAATTTAGATCATTTCCTACTCACTGCCTGACATCTATTTAAAGTGATAATGCTTAATAGGCTTTTTACACGGAATCACATCCAAGCTTGTTTAAAAAGGGGAAGTACAATTTAAATTTCAATCACAATATCACCTGCAGCCTATTATGGAATTATTTCAGATCCTGTAAGTGTAAAACCCTTGCTCTTTGTAATCTTGAGGATTCCTGGCCATTCCCCTTCCTTAAACAGAAGCATTAATGAAACGGCTTCTGTTGGTTCCCACAGGTAACAGAGAGAGAAAAAAATATGAAACACAGTGATTTCCATGTGCTTTTTGTGATATTAAGGGCCCTGTTCTCAAATATTCTCTTTTATCAGTATCAAAGTCATTGGAGAAATGTCTATTTTCATTGATTGATTTGGAGCCCAAGTTTTCAGCCAGTGTCTCTCGGCTGGCTTCAGAGAGGCTTGTGAGTTCCTTAAAACTGTATAAACGATTTATTGTTGATGTGTGAATGTGAATTTTTCAGGGAGAGAGGGCATAGCTTTCACTGTTTTAAATAGGTTTGTAACTCAAAAGAGTAGTGTCAAAAGTCCTGGCCCAGTGATTCCTGTGGCTTCTCTGCCAAAGTGTTAAACACAACGAGTTAAATACAGATTATAGAGATGGTCACAAACGTCTACACTGTACTTATTATTAATTAAAGGTCTTGGTTTTATTTTGTTTAACTCCATAAACCTCCACAGGCAGAGTGACAATAATTAACTAAATCACACATATTCAATGGGATTAGCATAGAAATGTGTAAAATAAAGTGAATGGGTTATCTTCTCCACCCTTATTTTAAGACTTGAAGTTTTTTCGGATCCTTTTTTTATGTAAATGATAATTTTTAAAAACAATTGTGTGTACAGATGTGTGATGTATATACACTTCTAATTTTAAAAGATAAAATGGGGTTATGTTACACATATGTTGTGCAACTTGCTTTTTTTTACTGTTATATTTAATAGATACCCTTCCGTATATATACACAGGTTTATCTCACTCTTTAACTGCTGTGTAGTGTGCCATAGTTTGTGTGTGTGTGTGTGTCTGTACCATATATGTGTACCATAGTTTACTTAACTATCCCATGTGGTATAGTGTCCAGTTTTTTTCTCTTGTAAGTAATGATGTACCTATATTTTTAAGCACTTGCACCTATATATTTTTGATCACTTTGGATGAGTAAAACACCAAACATTTAAGATGAGGGAGTACAAGAGATTTAAGATTTTCCCGTAGATTGGAGTTTAAGGAATTGTTAAATTCTCAGAGGCTGATAATTGTTAATTTCCTCTGAGAAATTGTTAAGTTCTCAGAGTGCCGGGGTCCAGCCCCGGTGGATCCAGGGAATTCAAAGGGGAGACGGCGTCAGCGATCAGGAAACAATAGCTTGATTAAGTATTAATTAGAGATATAAAGAGTGGTTAAATAGGGATAGCTCAGCGAAGAAATTCAGTGGCGAAAAGAGGCTGAATAACTTGGTTTACGTGGAAAAGCAATAAAATTCCAAGACAAGGAATTTGCGCCACCTACGTAGGCCGCAGGCATCCTCCCGTTCTCCCAAAGGAGAGGAGACACTAAGGCCTCCCTGGTCAGATCTTAGAAGCCCAGGCAAAATTAGTAGGCTTGACGAGCCTCTACGCTCCAGACGGGAATTCAGCCAGAAGGTGAGAGAAAGAACGACATGAGGAGACCAGTCTTTCCAGGAACTGATCCGTTTCTTTATTTTCCAGGTCCGCTTTTATACTTTGAGTTATACATAGAGATAAGTGGAGAATACAAAGTCACGTGGGGTCAGCAGTCCTGACCCTTATTGAAACCACGCTTTTTGTCTGCATTCCTTCTGATATACAAAGTTCTCAGGTGATTCACATCATCTTCTGGCCAAGAGGCCTGCTAACATTTTATGACCCTTTCTGATGATGATTAGTCAACCAGAAAACTTATTTTCTCCAAAGGTGACTTTTCTTAAGTCAGGCACCACCTTCTGAAGGCACCAGATAAATTTGCATTCCTATAGGGCAAAGGTGCAGTGGGCTCTAATCAAGAAAAGAATTTACTTAGCCTAAGGTCCAACATGATTAATATCAAGGTTAATACTTATTTCTCTTATATGTTAGTTATATTCATTAATGTGTATAAGGGGCAAGGGATATGAAGATGTAGCAGCAAATATTGGCTCAACAATGAAACCCTCCGCCAGTATAATTCCTAACTAGCCCATTAATACTATACTAATAATTTTCTAACTTCTCAAAAGAATCTGTTTTAGAAAGTTTAGAGCATCTCGTGCCTCTCATGGTTGGGAGGCTATGAACAATCACATGTTGCCGGACAGGCCTGTTAGGCAGGCTAGAGAACCTTCAGATGAGTTTGTAGGTTGAAACACTCTTGTGACACCCAGGAATTTTTATTAACTGGAGCTCTAAGTTAACTCCTTCTCCAAGAGAGGTGGTGGGGGACAGCCCCCCATAAAGTCAGAGGTGTAGGTGAGAGCACAAAGCAGTAAAGTAGGCAGACTCTGGTTTTGGGGGTAGATGCTCGAGAATTTCCAGGGGGATTCCTGAGGCTCGATCCCGCCTTTGCGTATGCCGAGCCTCCTTCCTCATGACCTTTGCCATGGGCAGAGTTCCTCACCCTGGCTCCCGGCATCAGAGGAAAATAAAAGGCAGTACAGAACTCAGTGAGTCAGGTAAAGAAGCTCTAAGCCTTCTAGTTACATGACTGTCCAAGAAAAGTCTGTCTGGATTTTTTTAAGGCCTTAAACTGACCTTCTGTTACTGAGAAGGTGGGATGATCTGAGCTCAGTAATTCAGAAACCTAGTTTCTCCTTTTATCTCCTTGACAGCTAGGCTACAGATGACATCAAGATAGCTAAGATCTGATTGTAAAAAAGGAAACTGTTGTGTTTAACCTATGATGCAAATGTTGCCCTTAACTTTCAATGAATAGCAGCTGCAATTCTGTGAGCATTTGAAATATAAAATTGAGACTATCTCCATTTTTAGAGATCTCTGATTTACGGTTAGGGAACAATCAAAAAACTGGAAAATTCTTAAAGAGATGGGAATACCAGACCGCCTCACCTGCCTCCTGAGAAATCTGTATGCAGGTCAAGAAGCAACTGTTAGAACCAGACATGGAAAAATGGACTGGTCCCAAATTGGGAAAGGAGTGCACCAAGGCAGACTGTTGTCACCCTGCTTATTTAACTTCAGTGCAGAGTACATCATGCGAAATGCCGGGCTGGATGAAGCACAAGCTGGAATCAAGATTGCCAGGAGAAATTATCAATAACTTCACATATGCAGATGACAGCACCCTTATGGTAGAAAACGAAGAGGAACTAAAGGGCCTCTTGATGAAAGTGAAAGAGGAGAGTGAAAAAACTGGCTGAAAACTCAACATTCATAAACTAAGATCATGGCATCCAGTCCCATCACTTCATGGCATAGATGGGGAAACAATGGAAACTGTGAGAGACTTTATTATCTTGGGCTCCAAAATCACTGCAGATGGTGAAATTAAAAGACACTTGCTCCTTGGAAGAAAAACTATGACCAACCTAGACAGCATATTAAAAAGCAGACATTAGTTTGCCGACAAAGGTCCATCTAGTCAAAGCTATGGTTTTTCCAGTAGTCATGAATGGATGTGAGATCTGGACCATGAAGAAGGCTGAGTGCCAAAGAATTGATGCTTTTGAACTGTGGTGTTGGAGAAGACCCTTGAAAGTCCCTTGGACAGCATGGAGATCAAATCAGTCAATCCTAAAGGAGATCAATCCTGAATATTCATTGGAAGGACTGATGTTGAAGCTGAAGCTCCAATACTTTGGCCGCGTGATGTGAAGAACTGACTCACTGGAAAAGACCCTGATGCTGGGAAAGACTGAAGGCAGGAAGAGAAGGGGACAACAGAGGATGAGATGGTTGGATGGCATCACTGACTCAATGAATATGAGTTTGAGCAAGCTCCAGGAGTTGGTGATGGACAGGGAAGCCTGGCATGCTGCAGTTCATGGAAGAGCAAAGAGTTGGACACAACTGAGTGGCTGAACTGAACTAAACTGAGGGGACAGTGAAAAGGGACAGACAGACCACACTTGAGTGTAATGCCTAGAACAGGTTAGTCATTAAAGAATGCAGCCAGAAGTTCGGCAACCCGTTTTTAGTGGCTTAAGGTGACTAATGTATTAAAACTTATTAAATACTGAGGATAATGATCTTTTAAATCAGGAATTCTCAACTGGGGCATTTGGACGTTGTCTCATTGAGTAGGGACTATGGATGCTAGTCATCCTCCAGTCTGCAGGAAAACACAAATTGTTCTGTGTCCCAGGAGACTTTATGATGTCTAATAAATATTTGTGTAGAATTTTATAGCCAGATAAAATATGATCTGTTTTTACTTATCCTAACCAGCTCTTATTGTATTGTACCCCCTCGCTTTTGCTCTTCTGGTTTTCTATGCAGCATGTGTTGAGTTACTTCTAATCTTGTTACTGCTTTTAAATCCAACCATTCATTACGACTAATTGTAGGCATCCCGTTATTCTGTTAGGGAAGCCTGGCATGCTGCAGTCCATGGGGTAGCAAAGAGTAGGACATGACTGAGTGACTGAACTGGACTGTTATTCTGTTGTCTTTTCTAGTGTTGTTTACCTGAATATTTACATGTTGAAATCTGTATTTTGCTGTAATTTGCTTTTTCTCTTGTTATAGTTAAGGCATTTTATATAATTTACATATATTTTTCCAATTATCTGTAGGATACTAAAAGGAGCTTTATAAAACATTAGTTATTAAAAGGAAAATTAGGTATGAGATAGGTTGAGAACCACTGATACAGGTGATAATAGAGCATTGAATTAATCCATTACCAGATTTTTTTTTAGCTGAACTTATCAGCAAAGATGACATTTTACTCTTATGTTTTCTTTAGTGCCGATGAAATCATTGTAAAGATGCATGGCAGCCAGCTGACACAAAGATACCTGGAGAAACACGGATTTGAAGTCCCTATAATGGTCCCCAAATTAGATGATCTAGGACTCAGGCTCCCTCCACCAACTTTTTCTGTTACGGATGTGGAACGTTATGTAGGTACGAACTTGATTCCTTTAATTGCTTGGGAAAACACGGTAAAAAATAAAGTTGATATTATCCTAAAATACTAAAAATTGAATGAAGAGATGTTAGTTTAGTTCAGTTTCTGGTTCAGGAAAAGTGAAATGCCATGTCATATACGTTGAAAACTTTTTTCTCAGTAGACCTACTTTCAGAAAGACAGAAGGAAGCATTCTGTACAGCCTCATCCTGTTGCTTTGTTTGTTTTTTGCCATCAAATTTCCTGATACTTTCTAGGAAAAATTATTACGGAGAGGTAGCTACAGATATGAAAAAGAAGTCTTTGGGAAACTGGGTGAGTTCTAGACCTTGGTAGCAGCATTCAGGTGCAAGATTTCTGGATCCTGCTTTAGTAACCTCCTGCTGCCTAGAAAAGAGAAGCTTATTTTCAAACCTAGTTTTACTTTAATGACTTGATGATACTGCCATTTAATGATGTCTGGACTTAATGTTCTATATTGAGTCCCAGAAAGGTATAAGAAACAAGGCAGAAGACCCTTCAACTGTTGCATTATTGTTGACATTTTCAGGCACTTCTTTCATTCTCATAAGGGTATTGAGAGAGAAAGCTGACTCTTATGTAGATCTCTTTCCTTGTCAGCAAAGCAGATAAAGATTATTTGAAGGTTAGATCTCAAGTCTATCTTGACACAAACTATCTATTCTTTATGTTATCTTCTGAGCCTGAAATAATCTGAGAATTTGTCCCTTTATCAATCCATTGGTTGACACTGCTGGTTGTTTCACCGAGAAAATCCAGTTAAATTGCCTCACTTCACATTCAGCTTAGTTTTGAACTATTTGATTAATTAGAAGATGAGGCTGAGGTTTCACGTAAACCTGTTTGTATAGATAACATTGTAAAATAAATGGCTAGTGTAATAAAAGTGTAGGTAAAATGTTCACACTACTTGATAGCTACTTTTTTAATACTGCAAAATGCTTCAGTTAACATAATTGTTTTGCCTCCTAAATATAGTCTATTTGACCTTCTTAGCTTGTTTAAAGTTACATTCAGGTAAGAAACTGGCACTTATTTGTTTCCTGTTTCAGATTAAGTATTGCCGTATTTTGAATTTCACCTTATCCTGTAAGACATTGTAAAACTAACTGGTTTTTAGGGTGATTCAGTGTTGTGCATGCAGTACCTCATGGTTTTATAGGAAAATTGTAAATTAATCCCAATTCAAAACTCATTTCACAGACAATAATATGCACTGATTTTTGCTTCATTTTTTTCTTGAAACAATATTAGGAGAGAAGACACTACCAGGCAAGCAGAAATTGTTTGTCCTGGTTAATTTGTCACTAATTCCTCAATGACTGATTGGTTTCTTAAAATGATGGACTCAGAATCTTAAGTGTTAAAGGAGTAAAAGAGAAAAGTCTGTGTCCACATTTTGTGTAGAATTATTAATTATAATTTTGATGACCAGGAATTAACAGCCAGAACATGTGGCACAGTTTTTACCTACCAGTGTAATATGCATTTTTGTCATAAGCTGCACAAGAAATCATTGTTGTATGGAAAGCTTTGTAAACACATAAATTTTTACACTCAGTGTTAATTATGCAACTCTGTCTTAATTGCTTTATTCTTTCAAAAATTGTTCCTTTGTTCAGAAGTTCCAGTTGGACTTAAAAAGTAAGGATATAGGAAAAAAGTAAGGATATAGGAAGAGTCTTTGTCTAGACTATATAGTTCTAACAGATGGCTTAATTATCATGTGCAGAATATGGTCTTTAAAATATTTTTGTTTAGGGCATCTATTGATGAAACTCTTAAGCACAATAATAAGGCTATAATTTTTCTCTGCAGGTGGTGACAAAGTGATAGATGTCATTGATGTGGCGAGGCAGGCAGACAGCAAAATGACACTTCACAATTATGTGAAATACTTCACGAATCCCAACAGACCAAAAGTGTTAAATGTGATCAGCCTTGAATTTTCAGATACAAAGTGAGTAGTTCTGGGTGTTTTTATTTAACCTTGTGAGTGTTAGCTAAATGTAGTTAAATGATGACTTTATTTTGGTAAGAAACAGAACTGTGACTCCTAAAGGTCCAGAGACACAGCTGTGTTGCTGCACATTTTGCTTTGGTATGCTCAGACTTGAAGTATTCTTGTTAGCCTCGAGTGCCAATTAATTTCTGGGTTGGGGTTGAGATGGGAGATGCAGTTTCAAGAAGTTTTAATTTGCATGATGTGGGTGTGTGTGTTTGTGTGTGTCTGTTTTTTTCTTTAAAGGATGTCTGAATTGGTGGAGGTTCCTGATATAGCCAGAAAACTTTCCTGGGTGGAAAATTATTGGCCAGATGATTCAGTCTTTCCCAAGCCATTTGTTCAGAAATACTGCTTAATGGGAGTTCAAGACAGCTACACAGATTTCCACATTGATTTTGGTGGGACTTCAGTTTGGTACCATGTCCTCTGGGTAAGCTTGGCGTATTTCTTTGTTCACTGAACTGCAAAAACATATAGGCTTCTTCCCTCTAGTCAACTACCAGTCAATCTGTGAGTCAGATACCTGAGAAGGAGCAAAATTATAGTAATAATTGCTTCTGATCTTAAGGTCAGGCTAAAGACAGCTAGTTGGATAAGTCAGGAATGCCCATAAAATAACAAATTCTCCTTGAGAGCGTATATTCACCTTGTTTTATCTAGAAGTGTGCTATTCCATACAATAGCCATTTAGCACATGGGGCTAAATTTAAATAATGAAACATAATGTAAAATTCAGTTCATCATTTGTACTAACCACATTTCAAGTGCTCAGTAGCCACTTAGGGCTTTACATCTACTGTATCGGGTAGCACAGATAGGAAACATTTCCATCGTCACAGAAAGTTCTTTTGGACACTGTTGCTCTAGAACCAGATCTTCGTCTAAACCACGTGCCTGTGCATCAGCAACGCTCTGGACTCTGTTTGATGCTGTGCCTTGAGCTCCTCTTCCTTTGCTTCACGAGAAAGCAGAGGGTCAATTCACTTATGAAAGTCTGTTCATAAGTCTTTAAAAACAGCTGTAGTGTTATAGGTCTTAGGAGAAAGGGCAGAGTTTGCAGAGATGACTCTCTGTAACCTGGGGCCCGTTAACATGTATTTACTTCTACACCTTGAACATGAGATCAGTAGGATGCTGGTGATTCATTACCCTCCTCTCCTGTAACTGTTTCTCCATCACAACTGTACTGACCCCTTGTCGTATTGGGAGGGGGAGCATTAGTACCTGTGGAGGTGCTTATTAAAGGCAGTTGCTATTGATCAGGCATGTGAAATATGTCTTTCTGAGCCTAAGAAATCTGATAATTATCTAATTTAATTTAGAACATTGTATTGGGAAATTGCATCAATATAGGCCACCCTGAGAATGGCATTTCCTTTTTCAAAAATAGTGTGATTACTTCCTCCTAGGGCGAGAAGGTTTTTTATTTGATAAAGCCAACAGATGACAATTTGGCCCTCTATGAATCTTGGAGTTCATCTGTGACCCAGAGTGAAGTGTTCTTTGGAGATAAGGTGGATAAATGCTACAAATGTGTGGTAAAGCAGGGACATACCTTATTTGTTCCTACAGGTAAGGTTTTAATCCCATCCCCGCTCCCCATAGCGATTGCTCATCACAGAGTCAGCTTTTGATTGGAACCTCTGAGTTTAACATGTTTGGAAAGTAGCTTTGCATAGCCTGAGAGATGATTCTTGTGTTGAACTTTTCACATCTTTGTCCCTTAGAGGGTTTCTCTTGTGGTTCGACTTGTTTTGGCATTGTGTTTTATGTCA
This sequence comes from Bos grunniens, assembly GCF_055505025.1. Taxonomy (NCBI): domain Eukaryota; kingdom Metazoa; phylum Chordata; class Mammalia; order Artiodactyla; family Bovidae; genus Bos; species Bos grunniens. The sequence continues at coordinate 16,659,231 of NC_141168.1, forward strand.
TTTGCCTTCATTTTTATTTTGAAAAATTTACATACCTTAATACACACCCTTTGCTTCTGCTAAGCTGCTTCAGTCGTGTCCGACTCTGTGCGACCCCATAGACGGCAGCCCACTAGGCCCCGCCGTCCCTGGGATTCTCTAGGCAAGAACACTGGAGTGGGTTGCCATTTCCTCCTCCAATGCATGAAAGTGAAAAGTGAAAGTGAAGTTGCTCAGTCATGTCCGACTCTTAGCAACCCCATGGACCGAAGCCTACCAGGCTCCTCCGTCCATGGGATTTTCCAGGCAAAAGTACTGGAGTGGGGTGCCATTGCCTTCTCCCCTTTAAAAGTGTACAATTCAGTGCTTTTTAGTACATTGACAGAACTGTGCAACCTTCTCCCTATCTAATTCCAGAACATTTCATCACCTCAAAAAGAAACCCTGTGCCAGTTAGCAGCCACTCCCCATTTCCCCTCCTCAGCCCCTAGTAACCTCTAATTTTCTTTTGTCTCTGGATTTGTCTGTTTTGGACCTTTCATATGTAATAGGTGACCTTTTGTATCCAGCTTCTTTTAGTTAGCATCGTGTTTACTAGACTTATCCATGTTGTATCTCTTATCAGTGTTTCATTGCTTTTTGTGGCCAAATAATATTCCACTGCATGGATGTTTCACATTTTGTTTATTCCCTCATCAGTTGATGGACATTTGGGTTGGTTCCACTTTTTTGGCTGTTACGAATAGTGCTGCTCTGAACATTTGTGTGATAGTTTTTGTGTGGAGGTTTGTTTTCATTTCCCTTGGGTTTATACCTAGTAGTGGAATTGCTGGGTCATATGGTTTAATGATGTTTAACTTTTTGAGGAACTGCCAAACTGTTCTCCTAATGGCTGTACCATTTTACGTTCCTGCCAACAATGTACAGTTACTTCAATTTCTCCACATCTTCACCACCACTGTGTTTATCTTTATTTTTGACATTCTAGTAGGTGTGAAGTACTAGTATCTCATTGTGGTTTTAATTTGTGTTTCCTTAATGAGTAATGATGCTAAGCATTTTTCATATTGGCAATTTGTATGTCTTCTTTGGAGAAATGTCTGTTAAAGCCTTTGCCCATTTTTAAGTTGGCCTGTCTTTTTATTGTTGAGTTGTAGGAATTCTTTATATATTCTGAATAGACCCTTTTCAGATATATGACTTGCAATGTTTTCTCTCATTTTGTGGGTTGCCTTTTCACTTTCTTGATAATATCCTTTGCACAAAATTTTAAAACTTTGATGAAATTCCCTTCAGTTTTTAACTGGTCAGCTCTACGCTGATGTTGAAGGCCAAGTCTGCTGTAGGAATCCGGGCTGCTGTCCTGGGATAATTAGGAGGCAAATGAGTATGTTCTGAGGGAGCCTAGGAAGGGATTGAGTCTCAGCCTTAGTTACAGCCTCAAGTATAGGCATCAGGCATATCATTTTGAGAGGTGGCTGAGGCAGGGCATGGGTTCTGCAGGCCAGTGGCTCTGAGAGTTGTGTTCTTCTGATTTGGGTGACCTTAATGGCTGCAGAGTTTGCAAGCATCTGTTACAGGCCCTGCTTTCTTACTTTGGCTCTGGAGTATATAATAAGTATGTGTTGAATAAATGAATGAGTAAATGCCTAGAACTACCAGAATTTATAAAATCTAGATACCTATCAATATTTTCACTGTGAATGGGCCAAGCCCCTCCCTTAAGGACCCCCAAAGCTCCCTTTTGTAGTAAATATTTTGTTATATCTGTTTTAAAATCTTAAATTCAAATTTATCATCAGTATAACCTCCAACACCAATAATTCCCTCCCCCCAATTGATGTAATAACCTAATTAGATTATAAAGAAATTAGAAGTAATTTATAGTAAAATACTATTTTGCAATGTCCCTGCTCAGGCACAGCAGCATTGGAAGCAGGGTGATGCACAGGCCAGCTAAGCAGTACAGGTGTGTGACGGGTAGCTCAGAGTCTATAGCATTGGTGTGGATTAATGGTTCTCAAACTCCACACACCCTCAGAGTCACCTGGAGGGCTTATTAAAACACAGAGCGTGTGTGCGTGCTCAGTCCTGTCCAACTGTTTGTGACCGTGTGGACCGTAGCCCACTGGGCTCCTTTGACCATGGGATTCTCCAGGCAAGAATACTGGAGTGGGTTACCACGCCCTCCTCCAGGGGATCTTCCCCACCCTGGGATCAAACCCGCATCTCTTGCATCTCCTGCATTGGGAGGTGGGTTCTTTACCACTAGTGCTGCCTGGGAAGCCCAGAACAGAGAGCACTGGGCCTTAACCCAGTGTTCTGATTCAGCAGCTCTGGGGTGGGCCTGAAAATTTGCATTTCTAAAAAGTTCGCAGCTGAGGCTGATGCTGCTGGTCTGGGAACCACATTTGAAGAACCACTGCTATAGATAGTGTGGTTTCTTTTCCCCCCAAAATATTTGGCAGCTGATAAATTTTCTTCAGTGTACAAGCTACCTAGTTGTGTTGCTAGAAAATCGTGCCAAAACCTTGCAAAAGACGCTGTTTCTTATTAATGGAGCCGTCGTTTCTGGGCTCAGTCAGTGACGGATTCTGTACCTGTCTGAATGCCCAGCAGATATTTGAAAGTCTTGGCTAATGCAGGACAGTTTCTTGCTGTGTGGCACTGTCCTGCCTGTTGGGCCCTGGCTCCCGCTCACAAGATGACAGTGGTGCTTCCTGATCCTTGTGACAGCCCCACCCACTCCGCCCTCAAGTCTCCAAACCACGCTCTACTGGCAGCGCTTCCTCCACTGAGAACCACTGATCTACACAATTTGAAGCCGACACAGACTTCAAATTTGTGATTTCAGGGTCAAGCTCAAGACTTTGTGCCTTTGAGAACACAAATGGCCACCACTTGAAATCCAGTCTTCTTGGCCTTTTTTAGATAACTTTATCACAGAACAATGATGAATCAAATTATGAAAAGTATAAAGAAAATGGAATCCGTCTATTTTAACAGTCAATTTTTCCATGCAAATGTATGTGGATATATTTGTTTACATTTGTATAACGTCTTTATGTTTGGTCTACAAGACCTTTCTTTCAAAAGTTAGACATCATCTCTTAGAAGTGAGCCTCACTTTGGAGACACATTGGCTTATGAGAAGATAACATTCTGATTGCCAACATTTATATTTGTGGGGCCATAACCCTGCCTGATAAAATACGGGGGATCTACCTTTTCTTTCTTAGAGGGAGGTCCTGGCTGGAGTCCCATTGATCCTCCTCTGCTTGGTCCCTGCTGCTGCTGCTAAGTCGCTTCAGTTGTGTCCGACTCTGTGTGACCCCATAGACGGCAGCACACCAGGCTCCCCCATCCCTGGGATTCTCTAGGCAAGAATACTGGAGTGGGTTGCCATTTCCTTCTCCAATGCATGAAAGTGAAAAGTCAAAGTGAAGTTGCTCAGTCGTGTCCGACTCAGCGACCCCATGGACTGCAGCCTACCAGGCTCCTCCGTCCATGGGATTTTCCAGGCAAGAGTACTGGAGTGGGGTGCCATTGCCTTCTCCACTGCTTGGTCCCTACCGGCACTCATTTCAGGATGACACTAAGAAGGCCAGGGGCTCAGCCAGTTCCAGTTATTCATTTAATGAAAACGTGCTTGCCTCACTCTAACCAGATTTGACTTGTCTCAGAGTAAAATCTTTAACATAAAGTTAGATTGTTTTTAAGCTAAAAAATGAAAACAGTAACAACTACCAAAACCTCCTTCTGTCCTGCACCATAATTTTGTCTAGTTGGGTCAATGCGTTAATCTGAAACACAGCACAGAGGCTGGCATAGAATAGGCATTTAATAAATACTTGAATCATTGCATCTTTAGAGCATAATAGACATTAGCTTCTCTGGCACTGAAATATGAGGTAAACTGATTTTTTGTGTGTTTCTTAAAACAGGTAGATATCACATTTGTGTTGTTTACATATTGAAAAGTCACTGACATGTCCTTTTAACCGTTTCAGGGTGGATTCATGCTGTGCTCACTTCTCAGGACTGTATGGCTTTTGGGGGGAACTTTCTGCACAACCTTAACATTGGCATGCAGCTCAGGTTTGTGTTATCAGCACTTGAAGGATCTTTTTGTCCTTTCTTGAATAGGACTTAAAAGTTAAAAATAAATAATTTCAGCAACATATTTGATTGTGATCTCATTAAGATAGGCCCTGAGAAATTATTAGAAACTTTTAAAAAAAACATTGTCTTAAAATTTTGACAGGAGGACACCTTGATGAATCTAAAACAAAAAGAATCACTTATTCAAGTTGAGACTAAATATCTTCCCACATTTCGGAATTTTGTAGAGATGGATAGGCTCTCCTTTGGCTCTTTTTACCGTGAGAGAATTGAACTAAATCAGGTCAGACTCAGGTGTAACATATGGGGCTGGGACAGAACAATTCGAAGTTAGGAAACACCTGTTTTAATTTTGCTGTGGTAAAGGATTACCAGCTATTTCCTCTTCTGCATGATAATCTGACTTTTGGGCAAAAACTTCCCCTGGTAGCCTAATAAGAGAAGAATGTTATTAGGCAACATCGCTTATGCTAAAATGATTCCTCATTGATAAACTGCACAAGGACTGGGAGAATTGGAAATCCCTGGTAGGGAGCCATGTCTTTTGACTTTCCTGACTTATAACTTGGCATGCCCATGGAGAACCCTGGAAGCCATGCATCAATGGAGTTATTACAAGAGATGGGGCACGAAGCTTTAAGCCAAAGTCCCACACTTGCCAAGTGAATCTTATTTATACCTGAGCTGTCCCTGGGGAAAGACGGCTCCTGGCTGTATGGACTGCTGCAAGGACTCTTGCAGAAAACTCACCGTATGGTTTCTGCCTTCTCACCTTGACCCCTCCCAAGTTTGGTCCTGAGCTGGAATGCTTAGAAGGACCTAAAGAAAACTCCGCGAGTGGATGTTGGAGTGCTGTCTAACGCAGGGAGCTGGTTTCTAGACACGTTGTATTTATTACAGTGGAACCCTTGTAAAATTCCTTCTGTTAAAACTAGGCTACAGATCCCTAGGGGTGATCTTTTTGAAGCCCCGTGTAAATTCTTCAGTATACTGTCGGATCTGATAAGGGCAGGCCTGAGTCAGATCACGACTCAGTCCTACCCACGTGTGTGGTGTTGAGCAATGTGTAGGACCCCCTTGGTCTTCTGTGTCACTGGCTGCCTTATTTCAGTTAAGTTGGTTGCCTCCATTTAACTTTGGAAATGCTAATGTTGAATTTCTTCAACTTTTATTTATTTAGGTGTTACGAGATGGAAAAAAGACTTAAAACACCAGATCTTTTCAAATTCCCTTTCTTTGAAGCCATATGTTGGTTTGTAGCCAAAAACTTGCTGGAAACCCTAAAAGGTAATAATCTGAGCACTGTGTTGTTTCACGTGATGCCTGATATTTGTAAATTCACTTAAAGTCACTGATACAGAGGTCCTTTTAAAAATATAATGGCAATTGTCCCTATGTTGTTTTTTAAATGCATGATTTCCCCCTGTTCAGAATCTTTTTAACAAATAAGGAGATCTCTAGTCCACAGTCATAAAAACACATGAACTGCTGCATTGGAACCACACAGGTAATACTGAAGAGTGTTCTTTTCTCCTGGGACTCTGGTCACCTGCACAGATTATCAGTCATGTAAAAGTGCCTGCCTAGCAAAAAACGCAGTTGAAGCCAAGGACTGTTGTTACTTAATGTTTGTCCCCAAGCATTTGCTTTAAAAAAATTCGAGGGAACACTTCTCTTGTCCCGAGAGTCAGGTGGTGCCTGTGCTGTTACTGTTGTGACCATTATGTGGCCAGCATAAGGCACCTGTTAGCGCAAACCGGCTAGTGTCAGGCTGTGATCTGTGGCTGAAGAAAAATGGTTTTGGGTGGTGGGTGGGTGGGGAAATATCCCTTTAAACACGAAAGCTACGTTTTTATGTGGCTTTTCAGATTTTAGTGTTTTAGTATTGGTTTAATGATTTTTGAGCAGTCGAGTTGGAGACTCAGTGTCACTTCTAACTTTTATCTAGTTTTGCTTTACACTTGTGCCCGTGAGAATACAGTTGATCTAGTTTGTGTGTTGTCTTACATTTCTAGTCAGTTTGCAAATAGTGCTACTATTATAATTAACTTCCAGAAGAAGAGATATAAACAGATTAAACAGCAAAGTCTATTCTAAACATTGGGGGTTTTCTCATTTAGAAGTTGCACAAGAAGAAAAGGTACAATGAAAAGAAGCAAATCAATGACTCTTTTCCCAGGATAGCATGCACAGAATTAAATGATAGAACTCATGCATGGTTTCTTTCCTTAAAAGGGGTGAGGGGGGCTCACTTTCTTTGGAAGGAGCAAGCAGTAGGAACCCCATCCCACACCTGTAGCGCTGTGTGGAGGCGGGTGTCTTGAGAGAGGTGCTGCTGTGTAAGATGGAGGTAGTAGTGTTTAGTGTAGTTCTGTCTCTTTTTCTTTCTCATCTTGTCAATTGATTGTTTCTTATTTCACTTTTTTCCTTTCTATTAACTTGTTTGACATTTGATGGTTACTCAAAACCGGAAGTTAATCACTTTGCCACAGAGCCTAACTCCTTTCCCCCTTAACTTCATTCCCACAGAACTGAGAGAAGATGGTTTCCAGCCTCAGACTTACCTAGTCCAGGGAGTGAAAGCGCTGCATACTGCTTTAAAATTATGGATGAAAAAAGAAGTAAGTAGTTGTCTTTGGTGAAATAACTTAATTTTTATATGGCAAGGTCAGGAAAGTGAAAAATGTGAAATTGTTAGTCTCTCAGTCGTGTCCATGACTCTTTGCAACCCCATGGACTGTAGCCCCTCCAGGCTTCTCTATCCATGGAATCCTCCAGGCAAGAATACCGGAGTGGGTAGCCATTCCCTTCTCCAGGGGATCTTCCCAACGCAGGGATTGAACCTGGGTCTCCTGTGCTGCAGGCAAATTCTTTATCATCTGAGCCCTCAGGGAAACTGTTAATTTTTATATGGCAAGGTCAGGAAAACAGAGACCTTATGCTGTTTTGTCAATGAGTGGGAGTGGTAGAAGGAATAGGAATCATGCTTTAACTGAGAAGTACAACCTGTGTTTTATTAGTATATACAGATGTGCTGGTTTTTGTTTATATTTTTGAGAATGAAGTACCTAGGTATTTCTTTAATCTTGAAAAGAAAGTAAATTTGAGGCTATCTGGGATATTGACTAAGAAATTAACATGTAGATATAGAATAATATATAACTTTGTGCTCACATAGTGTGCTAACCACTGTGTTTAGTCTTTATATCCATAAATGCATTTCCTAACTCATTTACTCTTCAGAGCAACTAAATGAGTTTGTGGTGCTGTTGTTGTCCCCATTTTAAATATGGAGAAGTTGAGGTTCAGAGTGTAAGCGCTTGCCCAAGACAACTGGTGGAGCTAAGATGAAGCTCGGTCTGTGTTTGCAAAGCCTATGCTGTTATCCCTCTGCTGGTCTTATGTAAGAACAAAGGAAAAGAGAGGTCCGGGTTCAAGCAGGAGCTTTCCATTTCCCTGAACCGTGGTCTAGTTTGCATTCGAGTCCTACCACCTCTAAGAGGTCATCTCAGATCTTTCCATTTGGAATTCACAGGTCCTTTCCTTATACGTCCATAGCATCTCTTGTGCCAGTGGACTTAAAAGCAATGTCCAAAAATAATGTGTCCATTTCCTATCGTCTACATTTATGAGCTCTTAAAAAACAGGGACTTTCTCATCTTTATTTCCTTCCTGGAACTTTACACACAATAATAAGTGATAAATATTTTATCTGATGAAAATACATTTCCATACTAATTTCTCAACTGTCCACTTGAAATAAAAATCCTGCTCTTAAAAGATACTTTCTGTGTGCTTGTGCTCAGTTGTGCCTGACTGGTTGTGGCCCCATGGATTGTAGCCCGCCAGGCTCCTCTGTCCATGGAATATTCCAGGCAGGAATACTAGACTGGGTTGCCATTTCCTACTCCAGGGGATCTTCCCGACCCAGGGATTACACCTGCAGCACCTTCATTGACTGGCGGATTCTTTACCACTGAGCCACCTCAAAGATACTGGGAAAGTGCTGGTCTGTCAGTCGAGTCCGACTCTGCAACCCCATGGACTGTAGCCTGCCAGGCTCCTCTGTCCATGGGATTGTCCAGGCAACCGTACTGGAGAAGGTTGCCATTCCCTTCTCTGGGAGATCTTCCCCATCCAGGGATCGAACCTGGTCTCCTGCATTGCCTGAAGATTCTTTACCCTCTGAGGATAATAGATTACCCTCCCAATAATTTTATGCTTCCTTTCATTTTTTTTTTTAATCATTGTTGTATACCCATTAGAGCAGGGACGCTGTGGAAGCATATAGGAAAATAAAATCAGCGTCAGAGACGTCACCATCTAATTGACAAGTAAAGGCAAAAAGGGATTACAAAAGTATATCATATATAACAGGATAAAAACAAAGAGTATCTTGCAAAAACTGTGTAATTGCTTTCCTTCTGAAAGCTTTAGCTGAGTTGTTCTCAAGCTTGTGAGTTTATCAAAATTGCCTTTAGAGATTTTTAGAAATAACTTTTTTCCCCTAGAGATTTTAGTATAATAGATCTGTAGTAGGCTGTCAACCTCTAAACTCGTGGGTGATCTTGATACACAGTGAGGACAGAGGAGCCTGGCATGCTGCAGTCCATGGGGTTGAAAAGAGTCGGACACGACTGAGCAACTGAACAACAACAAAATTTGTCAATAATAGATACTGTTAATTCATTACATCTAAAGTACACTTTGAGAGGCAGCTTATTAGCCTAGTGGTTCAGGGTGTGGACTCCAGAGTCAGAGGCTTGGATTCAAGTCTTAGCCGTGCTGCTAATAAAGCGCCAACCTGTGCGTCTGTTCCCTCGACTGTACAATCAGAGTCCTAGTAGAATCTCTGTCGAGTGTTGTTGAAATGATTTATGAGTTAACATTTGTAAAGTACTCAACTGTATCTTGCCTGGCACATTTGCTGTTGTTCAGTCACTCAGTTATTTTTTTGTTGTTGTTATTTAATTTGTTGTTGCTCAGCCTGGCACATAGTTTGCACTTATTGTTACTGTTACTATTGGTTTGTTTTAACAAATTATGCTAAAACCAGGGAGAGGATATAAAGCAGGAGTAGCAATTAGTATGTTAAGGGCATCTAAAAGGTCAAATGTTCTTAGATTTGTTGTTGTTTAGTCACTAAGTTTGTTCAGTGCAACCTCGTGGACTGTAGCCCACCAGGCTCCTCTGTCCATGGGATTTCCCAGGCAAGAACACTGGAGTGGGTTGCCATTGCCTTCTCCAGGGGATCTTCCCGACCCAAGGATTGAACCCGCATCTCCTGCGTTGCAGGTGCATTCTTTACCACTGAGCCACCTGGGAAGCCTGTTCTTAGATAAACAGATTAATGTTTGGAATTAGACATAATAAACAATGATAGCAGTTTGCATTTCAGTAGATATAGTAACTCGCCAATTCCTCTTTCCTATTGATGGAATCTTTTTCCTATTTTACTTTTGAAAAGCAAAAAAATAAAAGACTTTATGAATTAGACGTAGCATGAGAAGCTAGGATTATTTTAGTGCCTGTGTTTCCCCTTACAAATCCTTTTGTATTATGAACTAAATTTAAGGCTTAATTAGTTTCTTTACTAATTATAGTAGTATTTAGAATTACAGAAGGCTTTGAGGTGTAGAGTCCATATTGAACAGAATTCACAGTAAGAGAAGTCCATGTTTAACTCAAAGTAAAAGGATTTCATAAGTTAATAAGGATCTCCTTAGAAGATACGAAACCAGCTCCATGAGTTCTGAGACCTGGCTTGTTGGTATTTGACTTTGTTTATAAAACCTAGAGAACCTAAAAATTGATTAGTTTTTACATCTTAAAATGTAAATAACTTTGGTTGTCTTATCTTTGTTAATCCAAATACAGCTTGTATCTGAACATGCCTTTGAAATTCCAGACAATGTTAGACCTGGACATCTTATTAAAGAACTTTCTAAAGTAATTCGAGCAATAGAGGTAAGAGTAGAAACTATCATCTAAATGCTTGGTTCCTATCTACTTTGAGAAGCAGTTGGATCTACCACCACACTACAAATATTGGAAAGCCTCGACATTCTTAGAAGAACTAGAATGAGCTGTATCTTGAAAGGAGTCTCAGGGTTTCAAAGCCCTACAGAGAAATCTGGAATATTGTATTATAATGAAGTAATAAGGATGTAGTTACCAGGTTACTTCAGGTTCTTCAGGTTACTCCAAAAATGAAAAAATACAGACTAAACAAAATTTTCAGATCTCATTCATTTCTGCAATGCAAAGATGAATACATGTTAAGATGTATAAGATGAGTAAGAAGCGGTGAAGTTGGATTGGAAAGAGGGTTGGGGCAAGGAGACCCACTCAACTGAAAATATTATGACAACTGGGTTAGGTATATGCCCTTTAATAAAAGCCCATGAAGTCTGAGATTAGGTATTTTATTAGAAGATATTCTAGGTGTTAGGGGATTTTAATTAAAGTAATTCTTCAGGAAGGTGGTTCTGTTAGTGTCTAGCTTGAACTGAAAGGAAGTTAAAGTGGAGGAATGGATGCTGATAATTTAATGGCTCAGATCAGGGCTGTATTTGGGAAACAAAAAAGAGGTATTAAAATGTTGGGTTTAATATCCTTGGATAGAGTATTTCATATAATTCTCAACATGTTCAGATATAGTAGGAAATTATTTTATGTTTTTGAAGAGCTGCATATAAATGAATTTTTAAAGTCAAAAGTCATGTATTTAATCTTAATATATATAAATGTATAAATATATATAACAGCAATAACCAAAACTAGGAATACACTCAATAAGAAAGTATAGGTCTATATGAAAAAACTATAAATCTTTACTAAGAGAAATAAAACTCTAGTTTAATAAATGGGAGTGTCATTTCTAAAATATGTCAATTCCAAATTAGTATTACAAATTGAAAATGGTAAAATATTCTTGGAAGAATAATTGGACAAAAATAGTTACCAAAGTGTTTTTTTTTTTAATTGGAGGGTAGAGAGTACAGAAGGCAGCAAAATGGCTGTAGAAAAATATACAAAGAAAATATAAACAGGAATTTCACTAAAGAAGAGGTGGAAATGGCCAATTCAATAATAATATGAAAAATATTCTCAATATGTGAAAAAGTATTCAACCACATATTACCACATAATTTATGATTTCAAATGATGGTTTATCACATCGGCAAAGATAAAAGTCTATATTTTTGCTCTGCTGATAGGAAGTATAAATTAGTGTATGATTTCTAACTGGCATATACCTTGACTTTAGCATTACTTTAATAAAGTAAATAAGACAATTCCAGTTAAACTTGATATATGACCATACCTGTTTACCACTATCGCCTCTTGGAACCAAAATGGTAGTAAAAGAATGAAAACAATATCTATCCCTAAGTATTAGGTCAATAAATTACGCTCTATCTCTACAGTAGAATATGACACAGCCTTTAAAATGATGTTGAAAATCAAGGATATGTGTTCACAGTATTTTATGTGGGAGAGAGAAGGGGAAAAGATCTCAGCAGAGCTGTTCAAGTTTTATAATTTGGTGTTTTTTGTTTTTATGATGAAAAGAAATGTTTTTTGTTTTCTAAAATATTTTTATAGATGATTAGTCACTTATGTTTGTGGCCTTGTCATAAAATACCCCAAATTTTGTTCTTAAAGGAGGAAAACGGCAAACCAGTTAAATCTCAGGGAATCCCTTCTGTGTGTCCAGTTTCACGGTCCTCAAGTGAAGCAGCTTCCCCACACCATTCCCGACGAAGGATGCGGAAACTTCGAGACCACAACGTCCGAACTCCTTCCAACCTCGACATCCTGGAGCTCCACACGAGGGAGGTGCTCAGAAGATTGGAGATGTGTCCCTGGGAAGAGGCAAGCTTCTGTTCTGTGGTCACATGAGAGACTCAGTCATTTCTGAAAGGCCTTCAGAAGGATGATAGAAAGAGACCAGGCTGGCCATTCTTGTTGTCTCATCTTTGCTTAGCACCCTAGGGGTCAGCAGCACTTCTGCTCGTGATGGGGACATGCTTTGGTGTAGAAGTAGGACGAACAGGTCCCATCAGTTTGCTGACATGTATATCGAGTGTTTAATGAGTGCCAGGTACTCTTCTAGGCTCTGGGGAAGGTACCAGAGTGGGCAACACCCAAGCCCCTGCCTCCATGGAGCTTCCATCCTAGTTCAAGTTGGAAGGATCGAAGTCAGAGACAGGTATTAAAGTCGTATAATTTCAGATAAAAAGGTCATAAAGGAAGAGAGCAGTATAAAGGGGCTGGTGGTTGGCTGCTGCTGCTAAGGTTGTCGGAGAACCTCTCAGGTGGGTGGGTGCATTTGACAGACACTTACATAGCAGAAGTCAGGTGGATACACAGACTTGAGGAGGAGTGTTGAAGGCAGAGGAAAGTGCAGGTGCTGTGGGCCTTTCCCTGGCCCAGTGGCAGCAGCTTGCATCACTGTTAGGCTGGGAGACTATTAAACTCATTACAGTTTGAGAAATGCTGGCCTAACGGAGTAATGAGCTCAGTGTGGGGCCTTTGTAAAACATGCTACTGACCTGTGGTGAGATCCATGTCATCCATGATCGTACATCTTAAGGAGAGGACAGTTTAAAATGAGTAAGATAGCAGTATCTCTGAATTAACATATTTACAGATGTTATATAGAAATTAAAGCTTCCTTAAATATTTTAAATTTTATATAATTATATTTATACTGTTTTAAGCTTTTGTTGTTCTAAACCTCCTTCAGCCCATAGCCATCTGGGAGAAGATTCAGGTTATTATAAGAAGCTCTATATATTATTAAAGAAAAATATTAAAGGAAATATTCTTTATGTTTTAAAAACCAGCTACTGTTGTGCCTTTATGTCACTCGGTGGCCTTTGTTCCTGGTGATAGCAGGGTGGTGACCTGTAAATTGCTGAGAGTACCTGGTGGGAAGACCAGAGATTAGGTCAGAGATGGGGGGACCGGAAAGGACCCAGCAGTAGGGAGAAACAAGGGAAAGAGAATTCAAAATACATGAAGGCAGTACTACTCCAGTTTTTCAGCTTTCTACAAGAGTGACATGTCTGAATTCACATGAGGCAGATTTTATATTCTGCTTTGTAGAACGTATTTTACTGTTACTGGCCCTACAGAAAGATGAACCACATTCATTCTGGTTTTAGGAGCCATTTAGTTTCCATGCTGCAACACTGCAAATGCCCTAGCCTTGGAGGCTGCCCAGCACTCTCAGGATGCAGGGCCGTGGGGATGGGGGCAGGGGGAGGTGGTGGTATACTGTCCTGCTCCTTTACTTGTCAAGCAGGTATATTTGAGGGTGGAGGTTAAGTAAGTTCTGTTTTTATACTTTAAGGACATCTTGAGCTCAAAACTGAATGGAAAATTCAACAAACATCTCCAGCCATCTTCCACAGTACCTGAATGGAGAGCAAAAGATAATGATCTTCGATTACTGCTGACAAATGGAAGGATAATTAAGTACGTGAAGTAGATCAAAGTATCAGAGAGTTTAGTTTTCCATGGATTCCCTCTGTTCATTTTCTTCTGGGTCCAGACCATTGCACACCTGCCTGAAATATGGGGAAAGTGTCTCAATTCTCAGTTTTCTCTGCAAAGTAAGGAGAGTGTAATACTGTTTGGCTGCATAGTTGCACTATTTTCTGACTTGATTATTTTCCCCTCTGTGTACAGGGATGAGAGACAACCCTTCACAGATCAGAGTCTTTATACAGCAGATAGTGAAAATGAAGAGGATAAGAGAAGGACAAAAAAGGCAAAAGTGAAGATGGAAGAGAGTTCAGGAATAGAGGGAGTGGAGAACGAAGAGTCTCAAAAACCACTTAACAGTATGTTTGTTTTAATGGTCATTTTAAGGGACTGTTCATTATTAATATGCTAATAATATGTCAGGTAACTTGCTAATTTTAAAGTGCTTAAATTAATAGTAGGATTAAAATTTCTTGTGTCCCTAATACTCTTTTGAGAAATCTGGAGCATTTCTGAGTCATCTCTCCATCAGGGAAATGCTGAATGTGATCTCCCAATGAGGGGTGGCAGCCGGGGAAGGTGGTATTAGTGACAAGGATGTCATTGGCCAGTGACACCCTCATCTAATGACAGTTTCTACAAGAGTCACATAAAAGCTCATGTATTTTATGGGCTTCTACTCCAAATTATGAAGCAGTTGAAAATGTAGTGCAATTTCCAAGATAATTTTAGCTAACATACATATGGTTTTCAGAATTAGGAGACATATATAACTGGCTGATCTGAAGCTATTAGTAACCCAAGTATTATACAAGAAGGCTCTACTTGGTTATTAATTGGTTACCATCAATGCGATGAATAGTAACACCTCCTCCTCCTTGAGATCTTCTTTGAATGAAGTCTTCATTTTCTCAACATTTTTCAGGGCCTCCATATACCCTTCTATCTTAAAAAGTAGTTAAACATTTTAGAACTTGGTAAGTGAATATTCTAGATAAATGGATTCTATTTAATCCATGCCGAATACCTTAGTTCCTGCTAATTCCAGATAAGTTTGTTATTGTTTTAGTCGGTGACTCTACATTTGTTCTTCACATGCCGGGGGAGAGGCAGCTGATCAATGGACTTTATCCAGCAGTTGCTAGCCGAAAGTGCTGTGGGGAAAGAGAGGCAAGGGTGAAGCCTGGTCTATAAGCTTGTTGAATTCACTGTCTACTTGAATGTGTCTAAGGCTTAGGAGAGTTGTTTTATTTTCTGTTGAGACAAATAAAGCACAACAAGCATCGTAGCTAATTTTAGTGTTGAGGTTTTTTTCTGGGAAGAAATATAGTCAACCCACCCATGCAAGGATTGTAAACCATATTCGATAAATACCACAGAAGTTTTAAGAATACACTTCAATCTGTATCTTGGTTAATTGGGGGAAAAGTCCTTGGGGGAAGAACGAAATGAAGACAATGAAAGCAGTGAGAAAGGACAGAGCCGGGCAGTTGAGTTGGACAGGCTTTGGATGGCACTTTGCTCCAGTTCTGATGGCTCTTTTTCTCTGATCATTTTCCTTCTCAGGGTTTTTAACAAGTGTGAAATCAGAACTCAGGAATCGATCATCTGAATATTCTGATATTTCTGATTCAGAAGACTCTGGACCTGATTGCACTGTACTGGTACGCCTGGGACCCTGTAACTTACAGTATGTGATGGAAAGATGAACACCCGCTTTCCTTTATGTGGGAGGAAAGTGGATGACAGCTTTCCCAAAGCCTGTCTATCTGACCTTTGTGGCACAGAGCCTTCTCTTCAGTGGTAATTACACACACACACACACACACACACACACACACACACACACACACACACACACACACACACACACACACACACACACACACACACACACACACACACACACACACACACACACACCCTGACACGTGACTACTTACATCTGATCAACAAAGCTTCTGTCTGATTTTGGAAAGGGTAGAGGGACACACACACACACACACACACACACACACCCTGTCACGTGACTACTTACATCTGATCAACAAAGCTTCTGTCTGATTTTGGAAAGGGTAGAGGGACACACACACACACACCCTGTCACGTGACTACTTACATCTGATCAACAAAGCTTCTGTCTGATTTTGGAAAGGGTAGAGGGAGATACAGCTCTCATGTTTCTCATATTTCCTCATAGGTTATATTTCATTTTGCCTTAAAGAAAGCCTGTACTGTGGTTTTTTTTTTTTTTAAACTAAGGAATTATGTTACTGCAGTAACTAGAGATTTCCACTTTTTCTTATGAAACACAGAAATAATTCCATGATAATGAAGTTCTCACTTTCCCTTTAGATGGATAAAGTGTTTTTGGTTAGTTTGTACAAGCGTGTTCCAATTTTTTATATAGATTTCCCTCTATTTAATTATCTCAGAAAAATAATTTTACCACTGAAGAGTCTGAAAGTTCAGGTGATGAAAAGAAACAAGAGATAACATCAAACTTTAAGGAAGAATCTAATGTGATGAGGAACTTCCTTCAAAAGAGCCAAAAGCCATCTCGAAGTGAAATTCCAGTTAAAAGGTAGGCATGCTGATGATGATAGTCTTATTACAATGTTATATAAATGATAGGAAAACATTTGTTATTTTTTGTTTGTTTTGTTTGGGGGTTTTTGTTTTGTGTGTTTGTGTATGTGTTTGTTTTGGTTTTAAAATTTACCAAATATTTCCTTAGAGTAAAAAAGTTCTTGTCTTTTCTGCTGATCTGCCCTTCAGGGAATGTCCTACCTCGACGAGCACAGAGGAAGAAGCTATTCAGGGCATGCTGTCTATGGCAGGGTTGCATTATTCCACGTGTTTACAAAGGCAGATACAAAGCACAGACTGCGGTGGTGAAAGACCCTCTCTCCAGGACCCCAGTGGCTGCCACAGCAGTAACCATGAGGTCAGGCAGTTGTATCGCTGTGATAAGCCAGTGGAAAGTGGTAAGAAACATAAATTGTAAGTCTCTGAAAAATAACATAGAACCCTCACCTTAATAGCCCTGTAATCCTAGCTTGAGATTAAAGATTATGAACAAGAAATGTTTATTAAACATCTTTAGTTGGAGATGGTATTAGACATATTGGCAGATATATATATATATATATATATATATATAATGTTGACAAATGTCAGCTGCAAATAGAATAACTCAAAATGTAAATTAATGGATTAAGAGTAGTGTTCACTGACTTGCAAGACAGTATTGTTTCCCTTTTATAAGCTGATCAGAATGGAGGGAATGTTTGTGTCTTAATTGATGTGCTTAGTTTGAACAATCCACTCTTTTTCCTTTTATGGAAGGGAAGGCAAGCTTTCAGCTGTTTCTGCTGGAGGGTATCCTCTCCTATTTGAAAAGGAGACATTGGGAAAAAGAGACTTGCTGGCAATATCAGTGGTGCCACAGAGTGTTTCCTTCTGTCTGCTTTTAGGGAGGAGTTTTGTTTCCCAAAAATCTGAGGAGGATTAGGGGAAAGATGGTACTACATTAAAACTGAAGTCTACTGTAGGAATTATGTTCATTCCCACCTAGCTGTGTCAACTATGTGCCAGGAGCTTGGCATTCATTTCACTTAATTCTTGACATGTTGGGTGTGTGTAACGTAGCTTTAATAGGTAAAGGAAAAAAGATTTAGTGGAGTTAACTTGCCCACACTTACATGGCTACTCAGTTTACTGGAATTTGAATACAAGACTAGATCATGTGGTCTCAAAATCTTTGCTTATTGTATAAGAGGAAACTCAGGTTTAAAGAGGTTATATAACTTGCCTAAAGATGTATTGGTAATGAAAGATCTCAAGTTCAAATCTGGATTTTTCTGTCTTTCCACTTACCATTCTGTCTTCCTATAATCTCTTTGGCCCCTTGAAAGCTTCTCTGGAAATGCTGCCAGATTCAGGCAAACATATGCCTTTATTCTGTATGGGAAAATATACTATTTTTAGAGAAACTGTATTGCACTTGGTTTTACATCTACAACAGATGGCCACAGAATTTGATCTAGATCCTCCAGCATCTGGCCCAAAACCTGCCGTAGAAAGAAAGACAGTCTTTGAGAGAATTGAAATAATTAACATGTTGGATTGCAAGCTGGTGACTGTTTTGTTTTTGAGAGGGAAAGGAGTATGGTGAAAGTATATGAATAAAGAGTTAGCATGCTCATTTTTTTAAAGAAAATGTCAACATAAATTTACTTTCAGTTTTAAGCAGCAGGCTAACTTTGTTCTTTAAGATCCAGTTTGTGAGAAGATTTTTAATTAAAATTTCTCTTTAGGATATCATGTCAAGACTGAAGATCAAGACTTGAGGAGTTCTTCCTGGATTAAACAATTTGATACAACTTCCAGATTTAATCTTCAGGTATATTCAGGGTTTGAAATATTGAAATAGGATTGTCATTAGCTCTGCTTTTGCTTTTGTTTTTAAAACTGCCATCAGTAATCAACCCCCAGATGTAGAAAGCTTAACAATTATCATTAAATGTACATTTGAACAGCTGTCCACTTTTAGGGATTCTGATGTACTAACCAATGAAAGGCTTATGTATAGAATGTTATCTGGAAAAAAGCAACTTATTTAAGAAAGCAGTTAAAAACTCCTGGCTGCCAACACCTTTAGGTTATGTCTGGCTAGAATGAAACATGAAAGGAAAAAAGTACCACAATACCACAAGGATCCTTTTAATCTCTGCTGTTGTTGATTGAGCATTTTTAGATACCACATTTCTTTGAGAATTTGATGACAGTTACAGGAAAATGTTTTCTTTCCAAAAAATGTTCTCCATAAATATGACTTGTGCTTACATTTTTCTCATGGTTTGTACCCCACCCTCACCCCAGACCATTCATTAACTCCAGATTAAGAGTCACTGCTCCAAGAGGAGACATTGATGTCTTAGGATTCTCGTGTATGAATGCTTATACCAAACAAAATGAACCCCCAAAATACCTTTTTGAAAAAAAACGTTGCCAGTAGCACCAAAAAAGGAAGGCTATATGACCTTTTTTGGAGAAGGAAATGGCAACCCACTCCAGTATTCTTGCCTGGAGAATCTCAGGGACAGATGAGCCTGGTGGGCTGCTGTCTGTGGGGTCGCACAGAGTTGGACACGACTGAAGTGACTTAACAGTAGCAGCAGCATGACTTTTTTGCTGCAGACCTTGGAAAATGACAACCAAAGAAAAAATCAAAACTCTTAGGTGGCACAGTGGAGTCTCCAAGCCTCCCCAACCCCATTTGCTCTCTGAATAACAGAAATATAGATGGTTTTAACGTTCTTCATTTGGTTTATCTATATTTTATAAATACTTGTCAATTACTTTTATAATAAGAGAAAGAACCAAGTTATTTTTTAAAGGCAAGTACAAGTTCTTTTAATGGGAGAATATGCTCCAGAGACAAAGGTCAGGTAAGAAATTCCTTAACTATTAAGAATTCACTTATTAATGTATGATTTTATAGTGCCTCACTGGTTATAAAATTTATAACTCAGTAGCATTATAGGATTTAGTATTAAAAGGTAAGCTGTTATTTAAATCTAGCTGTTGCTTTTATAATTGTCTTTGAAAATAAAGAAGTAGAAGACATGATTAGCAAGATCACCTTAGAGAAAATAGAATTTCTGGTTCTTGTAATCTAGAGAGGTATTAGAATAGTGTGTCAGATTGAAAAGCTGTTTCTTCATGCTCAAGCATGTTTGTAAGACTGTTTTAATGCGCAAGTGTATTTGTAAGATTGTTTTAAAGCATGTCTATGTTTAATGCTGTTTTTAAAAACTTGACCATTATAGAATCAGAAGTTCACTTTAATACACACACACAAACACACACTTAAAACTAGTTTCATGAAACATTATATCTACAGTATGCTCTTTTCAAGTTTATCTTTTCCTTTTCTCTTTTTAATTCTGGTTGGGACCCTGTTTCGATTTCAAGACCCACCAATCATCTATCTATCTATCTATAATGTTTTCTTCTCGACTTGAAGATGTCTCAATTTAAGTTACGAGGCATCTTTAAAACCTGAATCCTTCAGAGCTACTAGGTTTTAGAATGAGATGACCATCAGGAGGGGTCATCTATAGCCACTTCATGTTAAAAAAACCCAAGTTCAGTAACTCTATTTCTTCTCTCTCTTAAATTGTTAATACATTACTTCTCGTAAAGAAACCCTAAAAATTCGGCCTTATTTTCTTCTTTCTTAGGATCTCAATAGAGGCCAGAAATGCATCAAAAAGGAAGTTTCATCAGAAATCAGTCACAAAGTACAAAGTAGGAATTCTGTGGACAGCAGTGGCTCAAGCCTTCAGAATGCAAAGTATACGCAGAGTTCAAGCTTGATATCAGGGGCGTGCCAGCTAAGTAACGGCAGTATAAGCCCAGAAAGGCCTGTTGGTGAAACTTCCTTTTCAGTGCCCCTTCACCCCACCAAGAGACCTGCGTCAAATCCACCACCTATCAGCAACCAGGCAACAAAAGGTAACATTACACGTGTGTAGGTTAAGTTAAATAGACATGTCTCTGCACTCACATTGCTCACAGCCTGCTGGGTATGGACACTGCATTGATAGGTGCTCAGATTACTATAGGGACAGAGAAGAAGGTATCTCAGTCAACCCTGAGGAGCAGGAGGGGTTTTCTGGAAGGGGAGGTAGATCCTGGAAAGGCTGTGACGGGTTAGCCGTGCTGAGGCAGGGGAAGGCACAGGATCGACAGCACTGACGGCAGAGGAGACAGAGTGACCCAGGGCAGAGGGGAGGAACAGCACAGGGTGAGGACGGAACAGGTGCGTCGCTGAAGCAGTTTGAGGCAGGATGGTAAGAGCTGGTGCTGAAGAGATAGGCAGGGCTCGGACTGGGGGAGTGTCCTGTACGTCTTAGGAAGGAGGTTGGCCCTCATCTCGTGGGTGAGCTGGAAGGGTTTTAAGCAGTGGACTTCCAGGCGTGTGACTCGACCCATTCAGGACGCCTAAAAGCCTTTGCCTGCCGTGTCGCTCTGCTTTAAGTCTTCCAGGTGCTGTCAACTGTGATTTTCACTGTTACTTACATTGCTGTTGGTGTGCTGTATTTTGTAGGTAAACGTCCAAAAAAAGGAATGGCAACAGCCAAACAACGTCTCGGGAAGATCCTTAAACTGAACAGAAATGGCCACGCACGTTTCTTTGTGTGACGGAACTGCGGCTGTGGCCACTATTCCCTTCGGAGACTGGTCTTGGGGTGCGGGAGCCTGGAGCTTCCACGTGCCCCACTGAAGCAGTTTGCATGTACAGTAGGGAACACTGCCTGAAGAACAAAATGAACCTGATGCTGCATTTTCACTGTGCCACACCCACTCAGCAATAACCATTTTGGACCTGGTGGGGAGAGGAAGAAGGAGGGTAGAACCTTAAAAAGAGACCTTGAACTGGAAAGGGTCTCTTGTCAGGGCTTGAATTTCATTTTGTTGTTGGTAGTGTTTTGATTTATTTTCAGTGATAGGGTAAAGAATTATCAGTAATTTATTTAACAGATTTTTTTTTAAAGTTAACAGCTTTTAAATTCTTTCTTTTTTAAAGCTATTTATTTGGAAGATTTCTGGAGAAATATCTCACTAATTTAGATTTAAGAATGTGAAGGTTTTTAAATTATTTTTGATAGTGTGTGTGTTACACGTGGGGAAGAGCCACGGTAACAGTAACTAGTCTGGACTCTTAAATTTGCTATTCAGGTTAAAGTCTTAAACAGGGATTTGATGCATTAATTATTTTAAATTAAGATGTATATGAAAATCATTTTATTTTATATATTTCATGTGTTTTTTATAAGCTATTAGCTTCGCTTTTGCTAACATCCAAGGTGCATACTGTTATCCAGGTCGATTACCTATGTCCCACCTTCCCTCTGCACTCCCCCTCATTTTGTGACGACACAAGACTCTTCTCTTTGCAGGGAAACACTTTCGTAGCCAGTGTGTAAGAACTACATTCAAGACCCCACATTTCTCATTTCGTTTGACATTGCAGTTTTCTTCTAAATAGAAAAATAGGCTTCTTGCATTTTCACTTTTGCTGATGATATCTGGGTCCCAAAGAGTACAGCTTTAATATCTTTTCCCTACTTGTGGGAAAAGTATTATAAGTTTGGTTAAATTGTCATGTTTGTAGTTTTCCAAATACATTTATAACTCCAGAGGGCCTTCTTCATACTGCTGGTGTTGGAGGGCAGGGCCAGCACCTGCCACAGAGGTTATATTTTATGATGCTTTTATTCTGTATACCTAATCTGTTGGAAAATATGAAATATGGTTTGACTTAGAATATTCAAATCTGCATAATAAGCCGTAATATAATAAGACTATACTATATTAAGTTGTATAGAAGCAAGCATGTTGGAGTAGATGAATTGGGTGTGTATGTGTGTGTGTGTGTGTGTGCGTGTGTTTAGTTTTTTATTTCTTAACCTTCTAATGAGTTATTTAAGATGTGGATTTGGAGTAAAATGGGTGCTTTTTGCAGTTTCTTCCATCTGTCCTAACTTAACCAGTGCATAGTGAGGTTAAGTATCCAGTTGAGCTTTAAGGAATCATTTATCTCCTTTGTGCACAATTTTTACTAAATGCCAGTTTTCAGCTGCTTGCAATAGCTTATGTTTTCCTCTCCGCCTATGACATAAAAACAAGTAATTTCTTGTTTTTTGGGGGGTAGGGTGGAGATATTTCCAGTTCTGACAATAGAGCATTTTATAAGTTCCTACAAAAAAATACAGGCAAATTGGATAAAATTTATTTTTATGGAAAAGAAATATGGCCATATTATGGATTTGTCTTTTTTTTTTTTTTTTACTCAGCAAGGTAGCAGGATTTTCCCTTTTAAGTATCACTTGAAGAGCTAAGAAAAAAGAAGTCTATACCATTGTCTTTCATGGTTACATTCAAATGTATTTTCAAAGAGAAATATTTCTTACTCTGTTTCCATTCCAACATTTCATGGAATATATATATCTTATGAATTAGCCTTTTTGGTTTAATGACTGGACCACTGTCTGGGTCTTATCTGGGTTTCAGGAAGAATGTTTTTGGAAGTACTAAATGTCGATAATAGGCTGACTCAAAACTGTCTGTACTATGCCAAAACTAGGTAAGAAGTAGGTACAGCCCGTCATTTGTTTGGTCATCAGATCTCAAGATATCAAAAATGTGGGTTTGCGTGATTCTCCCACCTTCCCTACACAATGTAGTGCTGTGATGTTTTGGTTTTCTGTAGATAAACCATTTTAGTGTTATAGTACACATGTTTTGGTTTTAGTTTAGAAATGAGAATTATAATTTCTTTTTCCAGCTACATTATGATCTGGGTTCTTTTGTTGTCTTTACATTTTTCACAGCTCTCAGTATTTTTAATTACCTTTTTTTTCTTTAGCCATAAAAATGAAAATAATTTATTTTTATGAATTAAAATGGTGGCCAGTATCTGCCCTGTGTACTTAGGCCAATAAGTACTAATTTTAAGTAGCCAGTATATGGAACTTCTAAGTGAAGGTACTGTGGATTCATTTTTGGCAGTGTTAGCCCATTAACTGGCTAAGTTTTAAAAACTTTCAGTAAGATGAAATAACCACTAAAATAGTACATGTAAACTTTTTGTGAATTGGTAAAAATTCAGCCACTGAATCCAATGACCTCCATCGTCAAAGCTCTTACAAAATCACTGACTGTGCTGCATCCCTGTATCTCGTGGAAATGACTGAACTTTGAAGTGACTGCCACCAGCATCTGGACTCGACTGTAATAACCTTTCGTCTTTCCCTCAGTCTCATTTATAAATAATACCACCCTACAGACACTGCAACTTAGGAAGACAGCAGTGGTGGCATTTAGTTAGTTATAAGCAAATACAAATAATAACCAACAATTATCATTTAATATATGCAATTTTAATTGTAGTAGAAGGTAATCATTTTCCTTTATTGATTCAAATAAGTGACTTCTGTTAACCTGGAATCCACTGTACTCTAATTCATAATATCACATAATACTAAGCTCTCCAGTATTGATTAATGATGTAAACTCTACAAAGCTGGCAGTTCATAATTGTCCAATATCCTAGAAATACTTTGAACTTAATGAAGCATCAGTTGATTTTTAAAGCATACAGAATTGAAAATTCTGACCAAAACCATCTTATAAACTCAGAAAACAAGCTCATCTGTATCACTACTTAAGTACTCAGCACTGAATACTGCTCTAGTTTTTAATCCAATTATTGCCTTTTTAATGAACTCTACTGTATTTATTCATATGAGATCAGATATTTATCACTCATCTACTGTGTGCCCAGCACTACTTAGTACTGTGGGAGTGGGGGGATATAAAGTTGGGAGTTGTGATCTCTGCTTTTGAAGGTATTCTTCTCTAGGAAATAAGCAGTATTATTTTCACTTCTAAGCAAACTTAAACAAAAGAGGGCCCATTCATAGAAAAAACAAGACATAACTTTATTAGTTTCAGTGGAGATACACTGTGCAACTATTGGAGTTAAAAGATTTTTTTTCAAAATTTAAAAGACATTTTAAAAATTAATAATTTAATGTTCATAATCACAGGGGCATGTTGTAGCATGAAAGGAGCAGAAGACCTGGGTGTTCGTCCAAGTTCTGCCCTTTATATTTTAGTTGTGTGACCTTGAATAGGTCACTTATTCTTTCTGAGTCTTAGTTTTCTCATTAGTAAATTTGGATCAAAACTCAGTTAAGAAAAACATAGAAAAGTATTAATCTATTTACACTTCATATTTGCAGAGAATTTATGATAAGTTACAACTAACAACGAATGCACATTTATGTGCATTTTTAAATGAAAACTGTTACTCATAAAATTTGCTTCATATCAAATATATGCCCAGAGCATGCTACCTAAAAAAAAACTGAAGAATCTCTTACAAGGTGCTGAATTAAACTCAGAATCAGTGCGTGAAGTGAAAGAAAAAGGAATGAGATAGTTTGTGGAGAAGAGTGAGAATGTTTATCCTCAAGTAAACATTAAGACGATTAGATGATTTAAAGTAATTAAAATTAGTTTTGAGTTCTTTTCAGAGTACTGCTTCACAGATTCTGCGTATTCTTCAAGGCGCTAGAATAGGGTAAAATAAATCATGAAATTAGGATGGCTTAGCAACTACTCACAGTAGAAGGGCAGGAAAATAAGGTGGAAGAATAATGGGGGATCAGCAAAGACAGCTCTGAGCTGGCCAACAATGGCTCATTGGGTAGAGAGAAACCACTGTAGTGTAGGAAGGGAGTCTTGACTGGAAGCTTCAGAAGAAAAGATTCTACTTTTTGCAAGAAATGCTCTCTAGTGATGTCAACTCCCCAAAGAGTTGATGAATAACTGGCCCAGTATACTGCTGTCATAGTAGATATTGCAGTGTATAAGCATTTTATGATTTCATATTAAGAGATGAGGGCTTCATTATAAATTTGAAATTTTTTCAAAAATTCATTTTTCTCATTAGTTGTTAAGCTAATTGCTTCCTCCAAAAAGAGAAGTTAAAGGTCATCAGTCATTTTCAGATGCCCCAGATTTTCATTTAAAGCAGTTTTGGGAAGGTTGAACATCTGACCTTTAGCTTAAGAAAAGAGACAGATGAAACCCAGAGAGGGCGGTGACCAGCTGGGGGCACAGTGGATACTAGACCTCTGGTACTTTGCTCCCTACGGCAGCCCCTGTTCTGTGACACTGCAGCCTCGGCTCATCTGTGGTGGGTGATGTTGATATGCTTCCTAGAAGCCAGGGGGAAAGACAGAGGAAGTGACATACTCACTACCATTGCTGTTGAACGTAACGGAGTTTTAATGCTGTAGCCTTACTAAACAACCTTATTTTTTTATTTTTCAGTGAATGTCATGCTGTAAGTCAAATATTTGATACCCCTTACCTAAAAATTTAAGTTAAGGACATTAAGAAGCAAATGTCTATTTCCAAAACAATTAGCTTATCATGACTGTAGTTTTATTCTGTTACGGTATTTCTTTTCTTCTTCAGTGGGTAGAGGAAACTTAATACTCATTTACCTGCATTCTACTCCTTAGAGTCTCCGTCTCACCCTTCCTGTTCTTTTCTAATGTCCTGAAGCTTTGTCTTAACAAGTGTAATATTGATTTTTTTGTTGTTGTTGTTAAAGCCTTTTTGAAACTGTGTTCAGTGATTCTTCCAACAAGTTTTATCTGCTCTGCACTATTTCACTAATAAACCTTGGCTACCACGTAGCCCAAGACCTCCAAGTAGTTTACCTATGCAAGACCTGTGATGTTCTGAATTCACTTTTATTTCAGAAGACAACCTTAAATGGAACTTAATCATAAAGATAAACCTTGCCTCCACCCAGTTTATTTTGGCCATTTCCTTTTCAAATTGTCAGCTGTTTTCCCCCAAGATTTTTCACCAAAACAATGATCATAAGTGCTAGAAAATATAATATCTTGCAGGAAAAAAAATAACCCAGAAATACTCATATTTCTTTGGTGGATTTTGGTGGGTAACCATTACCAGCAGCAGGTGTAATATATAATAATGAGTTGATTCCTTGCCTAGAATCATTTCTTCCCTCTAAGATTCATAGGATTCACCTTTTATTTTTGCAAAGCATACATATAACTTCCACATTATAGTCAGGGACCTGAGGTGTAACTTGCTAAGTGAACCCCAAGGTTATTTTATCTTGCAAAAGAAACCTAAACCAAACTAAGGGCCTTACATTTATGGTTAGACTGAATCAAAAGCTATAACCTCAGTTTTTCCGAAAACAGCTTCTGACTGCAAAGCAAGTCATGCAGTTGTTAGGTATGAAATAGCACTGATCAGGAAATGCACATGCATCTTGGCAGACCGCGTTTCCTTCCGAAAAGACTTTTCTACTTTTAATATAAATTAAGCCATAACAGTTTCATGCTGTGGAAAGAGGGTGAAAAGGTTCATTTTAAGAGATTATATAATATGAATTTTCACATTTGCTGTGAAATGTCTAACTTCGCCAGTGCTTCAGCAGGTTTGTTTGATTTGGGGGTGCTGGGGGGAGGGTAGAGGGTGGTGACAGGGAGGGGTAGTCTTGGTTTTAGGGGGTTGAACTCTGTGAAATTTGAAAAGGGACAATTGTTGGCTCTGGTATTTACTAGTTTTGTAGTAATGTTTTGCTAGCCTGACTGACTTTCCTGACCTGATTTTCATGCCCACGGTCCCAGGTGACTGGTAGCCTTTCTCGTTCGGGGTGTCTGCAGAGTAGTGTCTTGTTGTGTGGGTAGGCAGTCAGCGTGTGTGCACACGTGTGTCCTTTGAATACAGAAGCACACTGTGACGGCAGAGTGGGGTGTGGCTGGGAAGTGGGATGCTGAAGCTTTAAGAGCATTTTTTTTTTTTTCCGATTCATAACAGTATTTCCCATCTTTTGCCTGCAGGCAGGGAAAGTGTACAGTATTTATTTTGTTTGTTTTAAATTTGTAAGTTTTTAAGTAGTTTACATTGATTATTATAGAGAAGGACAAGTGACTTGTTTAAAGTTGTATTTGGTATTCCTACTTTTCAATTTCTGTATTTTAAAATATTGAAATTAAACTTGTATTACTTCAGTTTGATTTTTTTTTTTTTTTAGCAATCGGTGTATTTTTTGCTCCTTTTGTTTGAAAGTATAAATGTTGAAAGTTGTATAAAATGTGTCTTTGAAAGAAAAAAATCTGAATTCTATATCCAGTTCTGACTTCCTGTTCCCTTTTTCTGCTTATTGAGTCTTGAGAGATTAATTTGAGAATGTGAAAAGCTGTGTCAAACTTAGACTCCTTCTAGTTCTGATGGTTTCAGTGTGAAAAGTTTGAATGTCTTATTACCTTATTAGATGTGTTGTTGGGGAAGCAGTTGCCGAAACATGGAGGAACACAGAGGGGTGACTGGCTGTGCCGTGGTCATGGGTGAGGGTGCTTCCTTATGGTCACTTAAGAGCATGCGCACGCACACACACACTCCTCTTAGAGCACCCACGGTATCACACGCACACACCCTTTAGAGCACCCACAGTATTTCACACACACACACACACACACACACCCTTTAGAGCACTCAGTGTCTCTCACACACACACACACACCCCTACCTTAGAGCACCCGCAGTATCCCAGCCACTGCTCTACTTACAAGGTGAACAAACAGCAGACCTGTTCTCTTCCTCCGGAAGCTTCTGTGGCGGTGAAAGGCGAGCGAGAACACGGCACCTGGGGCCTGGCTGCCTCGTGAAGGCGGGAGTGGAGGTGCAGCTTTACTGAGGAGAATGTGGTCCCTCTGGACAGGCGCTCTGAGGACGCTGAGAGCCAGGCCTGGCGGGATCTGAGGGTGCCAGGAGAGAAGAGCACAGAGGCAGGAGCGCTTCAGGGCGCAGGGCAGGAAGTGGCGGAGAGACCACCTTGGAGGAGGATCCTGGAGACCAAAGCAACAGAAGGGCAGAGGCTTCTGCTCTGCCCCTGCCCAAGAGCGTAGAGGTCCCCAGGGCGCACACCCCCACAGCCTTCCCAGAGTTTTACCCAAGCCATGTTTACACCACCTCTTTCTATGACTGGCCTGCTTTCGTCCAACTGATGGAAACCTAGATCTTAAAAAAGCTGTTGTTTAAAAAAAAAAAATCTACATGCTCTCTATAAGCCTGTGAGGTGTTTACCCTTCCTCCAGTTTGTCTGTTGGGACTGATTATCAGGACTTGCACTCTAATACTTTGAGCCTGATTTTTGTGTTTCTACCAAGCGGTGAGACTGTGAGATACACCAGTGCAGGATATGGGTGTTGAGAAGCGGGGGAACAAGTACCACACGGCAGGCAGGGTTTTGAACAGAAGCCCTCATTATCTGTTTCATTAAGTACTTACTGTAGGCAAGGCATATTTTCATTTCTTCCTCATAATCACCCAACGAGGGAGGTGCTGTCCTCCCCACCCTACTGATGGAACTGAGGCCAGAGGGTAAATAACACACCACTAATGAGTAGAACTGAGATTGGAATCAAAGCCCAAATCTAAAAGCCATTTTATTTCTCTCGATTATTTTAAATTATTATATACTTTGAATTACTGAAAAGGAGTAGATGGTCTTAGGAATGGTTCTGTTCTAAAATTTTCTTTGTAGGCACCCATTTGGGATCCAAAACATTTTTTAACAGAAGTTTCCTGTCACACAACTGAAGTTTTGAGTCTGTACTTTCCCAGGGGCTGTGTACACATGAAAAGACTGAGGTTTCTCTTCTAGGAACCCATGGTCTGGCTGTAAACAAGGGGCACGTGGTGCAGGAAGCAAGCTTGAATCCCCACAGTCGCAGCCCCCAGGGTCTGCGCGTAAAGGCCATGCCTGTGCACCCTCCACCAGCCTGGCCAGTGCCCCCTGCGGGATGCGCTGCCCCTGCCACTGCAGCCCTTCCCTGTGGCCTCTCTGCCATCCTGTTCAACCCCTTGCTGCTGGCTCTGTGAGGGGATTGGCCCAGATGAGGATGGAGAAAGACTGTCCACTCTGCCTGCGCCTGCTAATACCGGGGCTCTGATTTCTGGAGCCTGGCTCCCTTCCCACTACCCCCCCCCCAACAATCACCATCCACATACCATCACTCACTTTTGAGTTCCCCATACTGTCCTTCCTTGCTGGATTCTTGCTACCTTTGGGCCCAGAAATACGCTTTATGCTTTATTAAAAAGCCAGTTCTGAAGTTGTGTAGATTCATATTCCTTCTATGCCAGAGTTGGACAAAAAGGAAAAAATGAAGGGCTTAAAAACAGAAAGTAATACATGTGGCAGATATAACTTGGAACAAAAGTTTCACAGTAATATTAAGATGGTATTTTGACCTTCCCTTAAGCATTTATTCTAGAAGCTGTCCTACCTAGGAAACTTGAGATACATTTCAGGTTCTGGAGTAACTCCCATAGGTGGCGGATGACCTCTGGGGAATGGGAATAGGACAGAGGGGTCATTGAAGCTGGGAATCTGCACACACTCTGATTTTATGATTTGGGTTTTTTTTTTTCCTAATTCAAATAGCATTTCAATTTTGTAATTAAGACAAATCACGGGTTATGGATTAACTGCCCCAAGATGCTAATTATACCATGTATCTATTCACACCCATCAGAAATGTGGCCCTTCTGAAACCATTAGGTGTCGTTTCAGGGGCTCTGAAGAGCTCTGCTATACCATAGTCCTTAGTGTTAGTGCAGAAAAGAATTCAACCAGAGACAGTGATAAGTGATTCATCAGAACAGGACGCTTGTGAAGCTTACAAACGGGTGGGCAAGAAATGTTAGGCCACAAGAACTTACTGGGCTACAGTTTTACAGTCAGAGGAGAAGTGGGGAGGGGGAGAATAACTTTTTCTTGAGTAGACTTCATGCTTCCATCATCAGCTCCTCCAGGTTGAGCAGGGGAGTTTTCTTCTCTCTACAAGGCCAAGCTAGGTCCACAAATTGTTTTTTAAGTATGTAGAAAGTATATCCTAGGGATCATTAACTTACTGAGCTCACTGGGCAGTATGTACGTCTCATGCCACCATCGTTTTATTGTTTTGGGGCATTTCTCATGCTTCTGCTGCATTGTTGCTAACAAGCTTCTTAGCATTTTGTTGCTAAGCAAACCTGCTTTCTTGAGTAACCATTAACTTACAGGGGTTTCCCATATTTTTTCTACTTACAATCCCCCAGTGGGAATAACTTTAATCACTTACTTTGTCCCTTTACTCTGGCCCTATCACTTCTGCTCCCCGGGGTGCAGTCTAGCAGCAGGTGCAGCCTAGCAGGGATGGGCTGGGTCAGGATGCTGAATGGGACACAGAGCCAGTCACCGGGGGGAAAACACTCCCTCCACCCCTGTTCTCAGCCATGTCTGTGCTCTATTTCTCACTCCGCAGAGTCCCTTGTTTTGTCTGAACTAGCAGCCTGAGTTTAGGGCTGGGACTACATGTGTTTTCTATCATCAGCACCTCCCCAGAGTTTCAGTTCAGTTCAGTCCAGTCACTCAGTCGTGTCTGACTCTGCGACCCCATGGACTGCAGCATGCCAGGCCTCCCTGCCCATCACCAACTCCTGGAGTTCACTCAAACTCATGTCCATTGAGTCGGTGATGCCATCCAACCATCTTATCCTCTGTTGTTCCATTCTCCTCCCACCTTCAATCTTTCCCAGCATCTGGGTCTTTTCAAATGAGTTAGTTCTTCGCATCCCCAGAGTTTAGCATACTAAAAATACATTGAATAAACAGGTGAACAAATATGGATAGTCCTCATTTTCATCATTCCCTCCCCCAATCTCTCCCTCCCTCAGAACTTAAAACTGAAAATTTTATGGTAATGCTTTGCAAACTTTATGTGACTTGATTTGAAAT
This sequence comes from Bos grunniens, assembly GCF_055505025.1. Taxonomy (NCBI): domain Eukaryota; kingdom Metazoa; phylum Chordata; class Mammalia; order Artiodactyla; family Bovidae; genus Bos; species Bos grunniens. Next base: position 16,690,240 of record NC_141168.1, read on the forward strand.
ATAGATTATTCTAATGGTTACTGTGTAAAACTAAACAGATTAGATTATGGGAGGACTTTTTTTTCCTATCAAAAGTAGAGGAAAAGGTACTTCCTGAAGGTGTTACTGGGTTCCACAGAGCAGTATTTTCAGAGTTTTGAGGCAGGGCCTTTCATGGGGGCTGCTCCTTCTGCTTTAATTCCAGGGCAGGGTGATGATCAAGGAAAGAATTGCCGTCCTCTCCTCCTCCCCAGAGACCAGCTCTGTGTAACCCAGGGTATTGGGAGGGCAGTGTGGTCAAGCCACTAAGTAACAAGGTCTTGTTATAGGGTTGCTCAGACAATCAGACTCCCATGTTCCCTATAATACACACTACAGAGGGGTTACACAGTGATTGTTCCTAGAACAAATGAGGTGACTTCAGCTTCCCATAAACAGCAGCAGGACATTTCAAAACAAGTTCATTCCCTATATAAGGATTTAATTCCCTCATATACAAGTTTTACTAAGTTTCAAGTCACCACTTTCTGCTCACCATCTGCTATCCTCCCAACTCTTTTTACTTTCTGTGCCTTCACTATTGTCAGTTGTCTTTATTTACTTATTTATCTACTCTGTGTCATGTATTCCCCAGGTTTTCATCCCTGCAATTTTTTTTTTTTTTTTTTGGCGGGGGTCGTTCTAACTTGGATGTCCAATTATTATCTCTTACACTCCCTTCACCTTCGCTCTCCTTTCAACCCAGACTGGTTTTCATAATCTATTAATACAATTTATCGTTTGCAAAAACCCTCCAAAACGTGCCCTGATCTCCATTCACGTTGAATTCAAAGGGCAAAACCCAAATCCAAGCTGAACCCAACTTCCCTGAAAATTGGAAGCAACTAATCTAGCCATTGATATGATCCCTGGCCCCCACTCTAGCCCCACTTGCAGCTGATAATCCTTCTCCACGTCTACTGGGAAAATAGAAGCCTAAATTAGTTTCCTGAGCTGCAATAACAAAGTACTGGGCTCAACACAACAGAAATCTATTCTCCCACAGATCTGGAGGCTAGAAATCGGAAATCAAGACATCGGCAGGGCTGTGTTTCCTTTGAAGGCTCCAAAGAATCCTTCCTTGCATCTTCCAAGCCTCTAATGACTGATGGCAATCTTTAGCATTCCTAGATTTGTACATATCATTACAACCTCTGTCTCCATTGTTATCCTGTAAGCAGATAAGGTAGGGGATCCCTGGGGAAAGAAAACCAAGCATGGCTTCCTTGACAGAAGAGAAGCCATTTTGGCTGAAGCCATTTTAGGCCTACGCTATTTTGAGATCTAGTTCTGGGCACAATGCTTGCCCTTGAACAGATCTCAGTAATAATGATCTTAAGGGAACAAAAGGACAAACTGTTAACAGGCAAGAGAAGTAACAACAGCAAAGATAACAAAGCAGTTGTAAAGACTCCCAGTTCTGTTTCAACGGTAAAGACAAGTCTGAAGCACTTTCTTGAGCTGTTCTGAAGAAGTTAACCACTCCTCAGGTGCTCAACCTGGAGAAGGAAATGGCAACCCACCTTGGTATTCTTACCTGAGAAATCCCATGGATAAAAGAGCCTGGTAGGCTACAGTCCATGGGGTTGAAGAGTCAGACACAATTTAGCGACTAAGCAACAACAGGTGCTCAACCAGCAGATCAACCGGAAACTAAGGCCTGATCCTGTTGACCTCTTCTGAACCTCATGACTGCAATCAATTAAAGCTTGGGCTCTGTCAGTCTACCCTAATTCTATGCTGACTTCTACTCAAGTCCTTTCATGAATATGCATATACCCTTAGCTTAAACCTTCCCCAATTCTGCTGTTTGAGGAGACACTGCCTTGGGAAAGATCACCAGTGTTCTTACTTGTTGCAGGTAATAAATCCTTCTTTCTCCTGATGGATCTTTGACTTGGTTGTGTCTTTTGGCTCAACACCCACCAAGAGGCAAACCAAGCTTTTGGATAACAAAATCACCTTAAAAAAAAAATGTTATTTTATTGTCAAACTGTACTAAAACCACAATTAAAATTTTAAAGTTCAGTAAATTTCCTGGTGATTCAGTGGTTAGGACTCAGCACTTTCACTACGGGGGCCCAGGTTCAATCCCTGTTCGGGGAACCAAGAACCTGCAAGTCCCATAGCATGGCCAAAAATAAACAAATAAAACTGAACTTAAAATTTTATTAAAAAATACACAATGACAAGTTTTTAAGCAATTAAAATCCAGGAGAAAAATTGCTCCTCACCCCATCCCCTAACTCATTTTCATCTGTCCGTGTTATCTACTCTTCATACACTTAATAGATCTTTGGTAGCTTAACAGCATTTAACAGCACTTTAGTAGTAATATTAAAACTAGAATTTTATGTTCATTTTAAGTTAATTGAATACGGTAAGTATTTTTTTCCGCACAATCTTTCTGCCCCTCAACTTTCTTTCCCACTTTTGCTAACACCTACTACTGCATACTTCCTACAATATCAGTGCCCACAGCCATGGTCCTGCCTCAGCTTTCTCCGCCCGTTCAAAAATATTCCACCACATTCTCACACACACACACACACACACACAAGGGATTCACTTCTTGCTACCGATTTAGACATTTTTATACAGCTTTCTTTTTTCACTTCACATCATAGATGTCTTTCTAGGTCAATAGGCAGAGATTTAATGCACGCTGGTTAGAGCTGTGTCCCAGTCTGGATAACGATCAACCGCGTTGCTCCCATAGCCCTACTTCCTCCACACAAATGCTTCTGTACGTACCTCATCTACCGTTCCTTTTACTTCTAGAAGATTCTCAGAAACATGGCTGGGTCAAAGATCACGCACATTAAACACTGTAATAACTTTTTCGGGATTATTTTCCCAAAGGGCTCTAACACGTCACATGTCAGTGAGCCACGCCCGTGAGGTGTTCCTGTGCCCCCATGGCCTTTAATATAGTCCATTCAGCAGGCGCGGGGAGAAATGGCTTTTCGTTTGAAAAGAAGGGATTTTCACGTTTAAAACAAGGGAGTCACAGCCTGAGCTGAAGAGAAAGTAACACTGAGGCCGCCTTTGCTTCCACCTGAGGGGGCCCCAGGGCGTCTTCCCGGTTTCCCTCAGCGTCTAGCGTTTGACTCGCGCGACGCCGCCTGGCGGTTCGCAAGGGCGCGCGTCCCAGGCCGCTCCGCCCAGCGCCCGGCGCAAAGGTGCGCGGACCGCCTGCCGCGCTATTTCCCGACGCCCGGAGTCAAAAGCGGGCGGCGCGCGCTCCCGGGCGGCCCCACCCCGCCTCGTCCCGGCGAAGGCGCTACCGGAACGCCAAGCGCGACCCCTAGGCTGGGTCGACTGTCTTCCTGTCAGCACTCTGAGGGGACTCGTCGTCGAGTCCCCCGGACGCTGAAGAAGCTCCTGCGGGCTTCCGACGGGGCGAGCGTGCACAGCTGAGGGGCCCGGTGCCGGAAGGCGCCGAGCTCTGCTCAGCTGAGAGCCGGAGGCGTGGCGAAGCCACCGGGTTCTGTTTTCCCCTGGTCGGGGGGAGCTTTCAGTTTCGTTTTCGGCCGCAGTCTCCTCCCCGCGGGAGCCGCCTGCTCCCCTCCAGTCGCGGGCCCGACGACCATGGCGCCGGCCGCCCTTCTCCGTGAGGTGACCCAGGTGTTGTGCGCGGCCGGGGGCGCCTTGGAGCTGGAGGAGCTACGGCGCCGGGTGCGGCCGAACGTCGACTGCGACGTGCTGGACCGGCTGCTGCGGGAGCGCGGGCGCTTCCTGGTGGCGCGGCGGACGGCCGGGGCGGGCGCGGCGGCCGTCGAGCGCGTGGTGCTGGCCGTGTCGCCGCTGCGGCTCTGCAGCGCCCATCTGGGCCCGAAGCCGGGCTGCGCGGGGCTGTGCGCGCAGCTGCACCTCTGCAAGTTCTTGTTCTACGGCAAATGCAAGTTCCTCAGGGACGGGTAAGGCGCCGCGCCGGGAGCCCGACGACGGGGAGGGCGTCTTCTTCCCTCCCCGCCCTTCGTCAGTTTGGGGGAGAGACTAAGAGGTGGCTGTTCCTTGGCCTGTACTCCTCCCCCTCCTTTCTCTTCAGCGAACGTTTATTGAGCGCTTTCTGAATACGTGGAACTGGGCGTGGGGCTCCGCGTCGAGCGGTGACCTCGGGGAGGGACAGCCTGGGAGTGGCCGAACCGGGGTGGGGGTGGGCCCACGGCCCGCCCTGAGCGCGGCTCAGCGCTCTCTGCCCCGCCACAGAAGGGATCTTTTGAAAGCTTCTCTTCACCTGCTGACTAGACGCCAGCGGCTTCCGTTGCATTTGGAATACAATGCAGGCTTCCAACCCTGGCCCCCAGTGCCCCTGAGGGAACTGAACGGGTCCTCGCCGGCCCTCCATCCTGGGCTCCTCAGGGTGCCCTTCCAGCCCGGGTATAACTCCAGCCTTTGCTCATCGGGTGACCTCTGCTCTCCTGGACCGCCTTTCCTAGTTTGCCTCGTGTATCCTTCAGGACTCGACTCAGGCATCTCTTTCCTTTGGAGCCCTTTTCTTTCTTCTCCATCACGTTCTGTTTACTTTTCTCATAGCGCCCTTCATGGGCTCCCCACTGTTTTCAGTAGAACGTAAACTCAGGAGAACAGAGAACCCTCCGTCTTCGTCCTGGCTGGGCTCTCCCGGCCCTCAGCTCTGTGCTCTGCACCTGGCAGGCGCTCAGTGAGATTTGTGGAGTAGCTTCAAGAGGTAAATGCTAAAGAATTTGGACCTCACCCTGAAGGTAATGGGGGCCCGTCAAGTAGCAGAAGAGAGCAGCCATCAGGTGTGCATTGTAGGAAGATAGCTAAGATAGTGGTACGCATTCTCATTTAGAGGAGGCTATGATGATTTCGTTTGGAAGCTAGTCCAGTCATCTGGAAGAATGACTGGAAGAACAAATAATTTTAGTTATTTTTCTTTTTTCTGCCTTAACAGGGTAGACCTTATTTCATGCTCACATCAGGTCTAATTGTGAGATTTAACAGCGTGAAGTATGGACCTTGATCCATATAGTCATTTAGGGACCCAGGCTGGCAGACCTAGACTCTGTCTTCTTAAACCCATGACTCTTAAAGGCTATCTGGGTATCAAGTTCCAAGGAGCAGGTAGAGAAGATGGATAGTAGAGGGCTAGTGGGAGATTTTTATGGGCCAGTTTTGGAATGGTAGCTGTTTTTCTGTCCATGACCCAAGCACCACAGGATGTCTGTGCCTGGATGCAGAGGGAGTTGGAAAATGTCCCTGAGAAGCAGCTCCCCAGAAATCCTTAGATTCGAATATTTCAAGACCCAGATAAGGCCTTATGAGGAACGGATGTATGTATGAGAAATTTGGGAGAGTTGGTAAGAGGAGGGTAACAGGATTCAAGAGTTGATGACTCATTTTTCTTTATTATTGTTCACTTGGAGATGAGATTTTTCTTACTGTTGACAGAGAGTGGGAGAGGGTTTTGTTTTGAAGAGTGCCCAGAGGGTAGCTGTCCAGGTCTGAAACTTGGGAGGATTGCCAGGACACTGAGATGCAGGTTTTGGGAGTTTGGGGGCAGCATTTACTATGGCTACAGCAGCAAGAGTGGGTCTTATCTGAGGTGGAAGCTGAGGGTGGAGCGCCAGGGCAATTGAGCCTTCAGGGGCTGGTGGAGAGGCCGCATCTCAGGGTGGAAGGGGGAGCAGCATGCAGAGAGGAAGGTAGATACAGTAGGTGGTAGATGGAGGGATCTAATGACAGAGATCACTAGGGGGTCTTGTTGATATCTGTAGTTGGTAAAGTAAAGATAGCAGACCTATCTTTAGATAGGCTAATTCCCAAAGTTGGGGTCAGATTTTGTCTTGGAAGTCTAGTATTTATAGGCCTGGATGATCCTAAATTCTTTGTTTGTTTGTTTGTTTGTCTTTGTGGTTTACACAGGACAGTTTCTTGAACCTTCCTTCTTTGACTGTTTCCGGATCACATAAGGGAGAGTGGGTGTGGTCAGCTGCATGTTCTGTGCTTTCCCTGCGAAGCTCTCTGTCCTCCTCAACTGCAGGATCAGCTGTCACAGACATAGATCATCACTGCTGCTTTTGTTGGTGACCTCTGGAGAGGGTCCCAGTCCCTGATTCCATCCTTTGCTTAGGGGACAGTAAGCAAGTGGTCAAGAACCCAGCCCCAAGACAAGCCGCCTTGTCTCTGCCTTGGCTCTGCCCCTTGCCAGCTGAGTGATCTTGGGCAAATTAGTTTTTATCTGAGGCTTAGTTCTCTTATCTCCAAAATGGGATGGTATTACCCACCTTATAGGCTTGTTGAGGACACTATGAGTTAACTCACAAAACATTTAAGCAAACCCTGGTTTGTGGTAAATGCCCTTTTAGTAGTCATTATCATCATCATTATCTTTGTGATTATGAAGCCCCTTTGCCTAGAATGGGGCTTCCTTGGTGCATCAGATCTTAAAGAATCCGCCTGCAGTGCAGGAAACCTGGGTTCCATCCCTGGGTCAGGAAGATACCCTGGAGAAAGGAATGGCTACCCACTCCAGTATTCTTGCCTAGAGAGTTCCATAGACAGAGGATCCTGGCAGGCTGCAGTCCATGGGATCACAAAGAGTCAGACACTACTGAGTGACTAACACTTCCTGCTCTCAGTACCTAGTTCTTCAGCCCTTAGTATCAGACTCAGACTTATACCATTCAGGCACGCTCCCTGATTGCTTCCCCACTCCTGTCAGGATCAGGTGCCGCTCTGTTTGCTGATGGATCCTGAGCACAGCTGACCTTGCGCTTCCCACATTTTAGAGTCATCTCAATGTCTGTGTATCCACTAGAGAGGAGCGGGGTTGGATGACGCCATGGTTTTTGGCCTGTGCAGTGGAAGAGGGAAGTTGCTCTTGACTGCATTGGGGGAGCCCAGGGGAAGTACGGATTTGGTCAGTGATTCAGTTTTCTTTTGAGATGCTTATCATAGGTGTGGCAGTGTCTGAGTCAAGCAGATGTAATTTACCTGACTCTGCTGGGTTCTGTTGATCACCCAGGTGATCATTTGAAGGCTTATCTTTGACTCTTTGGGGGCATACTGCCAGTTCCTGGTTCACAGTGAGTTTTCAAGAGGCAGTTGTTGATCAAAACAATGGAAGAAGGGAGCAGAAAAAAGGGCTGGGCCTCAATGGTGTGTTTGTGTGTGTCTGTGTATGTGTGTGTGTATACACACCTGTAATCATAAGCCATCCACACTCATTTATTTAGCCAATGTTGAATGCCAGTAAGTGCTCAGTGACTGGCACGCTGACTGTTCGGGAAATGGCCCTGTAAGTCTCACTAAATACCTGCTGAGAGGTGCTTCCCTGGGCCTAGAACTCACAAGGTACCATCTCTTCTTTTGCAGATGAGCACTATGATTTTTCATGGACATGCAGGTTTTCTCTGATGTTTTTAAACAATGTCAGGAACTATTCCTGAAAAATTATCTTAAAGATTGATTTTGCCAGTCGTTTCAGTTTGCTCAGGCTGCCGTAATAAGGTTCCACAGACTGGGTAGCTTAAGAAACTTATTTTTTCACAGTTCTGGAGGCTAGAAGTCAGAGGCCAAGGTGTCAGCATATTCTGAGGCATCTCTCCTTGGCTTGTAGATGCCATCTTCTCCTTGTATCTTCACATTGTCTTCCCTCTGTGTCCTGATCCCCCCGCCTTTTTTTAATAAAGACACCAGTCAGATTGGATTAGCCCCCGCTCCCCCCACCCCCCGCTGTGACTTCATTTTTTTTTTAGCTTAATCACTTTTTTGAAAGACCCCAAATTCAGTCACTTCTGAAGTACTGGAGGTTAAGACTTCAGCATAAGAGTTTGGGGGGAAACATTTCAGCTGTGACCCTAGCCCTGTTTCTTTGCAGGAAGGACTGTAGGAACGGTCACAACTTGATGTCCAATCACAACATGAGCGTGCTGAAAACACATGGCTTGGACCACCTCAACTACGGTGAGCTCTGCATGCTCCTGTTTCAGAACGACCCCTTGCTCTTGCCAGAGGTGAGTGCCAGGAGGGGTGGGCCCAAGGGTAAGTGATGAGGAAGAGGCCAGGAGGTTGGAAGACAGGGAAACACTATGGCAGAAGAGATGCCAGGGGCCCAACAGTGATCACTGCGGTCTGCCTGTTGGGAGCCCTGGACTGGATTCCCGCCTCTGGTGATTTTTAGATCCGTGACCTTGCACCAACCTTGCCACTTCTTGAAGCCTCCTTTCCTTCTATGTCAGTTGGGCTGGTACCTCCTTTGCAGGGCTTCTGTGAGGTTGGGGGGGCTTGTTTGGCCAATGATTGCAGGCAGTTGTTACACAGAGCTTAGAGGGGTTTGGGATTCTAGCCAGCCCCTCCCTGTCTAGCAGGACTTAGAAAAATGCAGGTACCACGGGGCTCTGAAGGTCTGTGGGGCAGTTTTCTAACTTGGGTCATTGTAAATTCTCATGCTGCATTTCAGACAGAAACCACTTGTTTTGAAGCTCACTGCAGTGGTCGTGGACGAGTTCAAGTCCTAAGAGAAGTAGACACCAAGATGGGATTGGAAGTGGGAGAGATTTATTTCGGGGGAGCAGAGGAAGGTGGGGGCCCATGTGGTGATGGTGCCCTGAAATCTGTGTCAGGAGAGGGGAAGGAAAGGAGACTGGGTCGGAAAGGACCCTGACTGTGCTGCAGTTCCCCAAAAGCTTCTGCCCAGCCAGCACAAAGTTCTGAGCTGAAGTCCCTGTTGGCAACATCTGTGTCTCCCCAGAATGGCCTGCCTGTGAGGGCGGGGCCTCTGTGTGTGGAGGACAGCAGCCAGGCCGAGGGTTGGCTGTGCTCTGCAGCAGATCTGAGCAGTCATTCTCTGGCCAGCTTGGGTTCTTTGGGCTGTTCTGGCCCTGCTTCTTGGATGAGGCGACAGAGATGAGATGGATATATGTTAATGACATTTAATAACATAAAATATTTATATTTTAATGAATTACTATTCAATTGAAATCACTATTTGAGAAAGATGCTATAGAGCAAATGACTGGTGCATAATATGTATTGTTTTTCTTTGCCTTTTGAAAATTAGTATCAATTTAATTCAGTTAACCTTTATTGCATATCCACTACAGGTGAGGCACTGGCATTAAGGAGATGCAAAACCCCTTCTGCTCTTCCAGGCGGGGCACAGCTACTGGGTGGGACAAGTTGGCGGTTGATAGCAAGGTGCTGTTGGTTATCAGTGCTTTAATGGGATTGTCAGTGCTTTAGTTGGAGTTGGTGCTCTGGTCTCAGGGGCACGGTTTGGGCACCAGGGAAGGAGTCCTGGAGCAGATGGTGGTTGCCCTGGGTGCTGGAGGATGAGTGGAGGATGAAGGTCTGGGAAGAGGGAGGCAGAGAGCCTGCCTGGTCAGGGCACAGTGTGTACGTCAGCATGACCTGGATTTAGGGTGGGAGGGAGAGAGAGAACTAGGTGGGTGGAGGCTCATCTGCACAGCCTCCTGTGTCACAGGAGGGAGTTGGAGCGAGGTTGTGTTGGGAGAGTAGGCATTAACTTTTTGGAGCAATCACCTTGTTAGTGGTGTGAGAAGTGAATCAGCAGGTAATCCATCTGGAATGTGCAGTCTGTCTCCTGGGCTGTGTGAGGTGGTTCAGGACACAGTGCTATCACATGGGCTATAAGCTCGGATCTAGTGCAGCTTTCCTTCAGGACTACTGCTCTCAGGCTAGTCCCCTCATCATCAGATGACCGTTGACGGGCTGCCGCCATGAACTGAGCACCCACTGGTTCTAGTCACTTTGTATATTTTTCATTTAATTCTCACAATAGCCCGGCTTTGTAGGTGGCATTAGTCCCATTTAGGGGATTAAGAAACAGAATCTCAGAGCTAGTGAGTGGCCTGCTCGAGATCAGGCAGCTTGTAAGTGACAGAATCAAGGTTAGGGCCCAGCTGTTGCTGATCTTCTCCCTGGGGCTTCCATCCCCAGAAGGTGGTCCCTGATGATCTAGGTCTGGGTTCTGCAGCCCTCTGTTTGATATGATGCCTGTGAGTTGAGTGGGTGGGCCCATGATGGTCTCTGGCTTGGTTCCCAGCTCCAGGAATGTGGAATGTAGAGAAGGAACAGCTGATTGAAGTTCAAGCCCCACCTTACCAACAACCCAGTTCAGCAGACACCACCTGTGCCAGGTGTACTAGATAACTGTGTGACTCAGAGCAAGCCTGTTAACTTCACTGAGTCTCATTTTGAAAGGGCTGTATTTGGCCTTCTTGAAACCCTCAGAGCCTCTTTGACCTTGAATTGGAGGAAAAAAGAGTTGGGAGAAGCTGGGTCCTGGGTTAGAGGGAGTTGGTTAATCAGTGAAGTGGGGGGCGGTCGGTAGAATGCAGGGATTGTTAGGATGTTCCTGTGTGAGTTACATTAAAATGTTGTCTCATAAAGAGCAGCTCTGATCAGCTGGAAGTTCCCCCCCCCCCCGCCCCCAACCAGAGAGGCTTGCTCTGGGCAGTCTGCTGTCCTCCTGGTTCCCATTTACCAAGAGCATGTGCTAGCAGTTGTCCATCTAGAGTGAGGGATGGTCTCAGAGCTTGTGACCCATGTCATGAAAGGGTCACAGCCTTGGCTAGGTCTCTGGAGGAACATCAATTAACCAGAGACTGCTCAGTAAGGAGGTAGTGTCATGTGAGGCCTTTCTAAGTTGCTGTCTTTTTTCCTTCTTCGTTAACAGATCTGCCTTCATTACAACAAAGGAGATGGACCGTACGGCTCTTGTTCCTTTAAAAAGCACTGTATCAAGCTCCATGTCTGCCAGTATTTTTCGCAGGGTGAATGCAAGTTTGGCACTGGCTGTAAGAGATCCCATGATTTCTCTAATTCTGAGAACCTGGAAAAACTGGAGAAGTTGGGCATGAGGCCGGAGCTGGTGAGCAAGCTGCCTTCCATTTACAGAAATGCTCATGACATCAAGAATAAGAGCTCTGCCTCCATCCGGGTGCCACCTCCACCCTCGCAGTCACAAGGGACTTCCAGTAAGGCTCTGGGCTGGGGCTCCTAGATTCCAGCTGGCTGCCAAATGGAATGTGTGACTTTGGGCAAGTCTGTGCTGCTCTGAGAAAAAGGGAGTTGGCCACCCCTTTCCAGCCAGTGGGGGCTGTGAAGATGAGTTGAAATCAGAGCTGTGAACAAACACATTTTAAACAAATTTGGGTTGGTGTGGACGGTGGGTGAATTCCCTCTGGGCCTGAGATCTGCATGGAGATGAGTGATGCTGCTTCTCCCTATCTAGTCTTCCCTCTTCTGCCCTGGAGAGCTTGTTTTCCTGTGAAGGACCCCACAGTTAAGAATGCCATGCTCTACAATTCTGGGGCCATCCTTTGCGTTATGTTCTGTTGAGATTTTTTTTTTTTTAATAAGTGCATGAGGCACATTTTATCTATTTTTTTGAATGAAGCATATTTTAATTTTGGCTCTCTTTTGACATGAATGGAGTTTTTTTTCATCATTGCAAATTTACTTTGTTCAGTGCTCATCTCTAAATGGTACCTGCTGGGCTACAGTTGGCACTGACTTGTTGAATGGTGAACCTGCCAGGATACTTTTTATTTTTTGAGGAATGTCATGCTTAGTGACAGGCATATGGGGGGATTTTGAGCAGAGATTGTTTCTTTAGTAAGCATTTCTTTTTTTATATAAAGCTTGTAATGAGACTGTGTTGGGTCTTAGTTGTGGCACATGGGATCTTCATTGTATCACACGGGATCTTTTGTCACAGAGCATAGACTCTCTAATTGCCTTGCATGAGCTTAGTTGCTCTGCCACACATGGGCTACTAGTTCCCTGACCAGAGATCAAACTCCTGTCCCCTGCATTGCAGGGTGGATTCTTAACCACTGGACCACCAGGGAAGTCCCAGTAAGCATTTCTTGAGTACCTGTTATACTGTGGGAAGTGAATACCATGATTCAATACCAGGGAGGCTACGATGCCTTGGTGTCCTGTGAATTTCACACTATCTGCTGCTGGCTGGTCATCCTGATAATCCGTTTTTTCATTCAACATGAGTCCTTGCCATGTACTGGCCAGTGTCCTGGGCCTTGGTTCTAGGTGTCTCTGAGGCACGGCTCCCCCAACTTGTTAGCTGTACTGATAATCTAGGATTTTTAATAGATCACTTCCTAAATTATTAATGCCAGGATGACCAGCAAACTAACTTACCACTCTAAACTTACCTGAGATTTATATTTGAGAGGTGTCCTCGCTGTATGTTTCCTTTACATTTTCTTCAATTACTTTTGGTTAGTTTCTTCTAACAGTAGGAAGCCTAGAAGCAAACGATTTTGCTTTAATAGATTGTTAAGAGTGTCAGTTGGATTATGGCCTTGTTAGAAAGGCAGGGAAGGATACCTGCCCCTGGAGGGAGAGGGAGGCAACCTCTAAAGTGCCACAGGTGTGAGCTTTAAGGTCCAGCCTGTGGATGTCTGCTGCTGCTAAATCACTTTAGTCGTGTCCGACTCTGTGCGACACCATAGATGGCAGCCCACCAGGCTGCCCCGTCCCTGGGATTCTCCAGGCAAGAAAACTGGAGTGGGTTGCCATTTCCTTCTCCAGTGCAGGAAAGTGAAAAGTGAAAGTGAAGTCGCTCAGTCGTGTCCGACTCTTAGCGACCCCATGGACTGCGGCCCACCAGGCTCTTCCGTCCATGGAATTTTCCAGGCAAGAGTACTGGAGTGGGGTGCCATTGCCTTCTCCAATCTAAGAGTATAGAAGCTTTCAATCTCAAAAATAAGATCAAATTAATACACCGAACTCTGTAGCCTGAAAACAAAGTACATTTTCATTCAAGTCCTGTGGGGTTTTAATTTAGGGAGGTGATTGAGTGATGACAAGGAGAGTTTTATAGGTTTACATGGTGGTAGTTGGGGCATGCCCAGATGTAATTATTAAGTAATGGCTCATTGAAGCAGTTCTAGTAAAGGTAGACTTTGAAAGCATGTGCATCCTCCTGGTTACATTAAAATCTGTGTGTGTGTGTGTGTGCGCGTGCGCATGATCAGTTGTTCAGTTGTATCCAACTCTTTGTGACCCCATGGACTGGAGCCTGCTGGGCTCCTGTGTCCATGGAATTTTACAGGCAAGGATACTGGAGTGGGTTGCCATTTCCTACTCTAGGGGATTTCCCAACCCAGGGATCAAACTGGCGTCTCTTGTGTCTCCTTGAAATGGCAGGTGGATTCTTTACCATTATGCCATCTGGGAAGTTCTTATAGTTAACCTAAATAAGGTTTCATTTTGAATTATAGGCTTTCCATTAATTTTTTTTTTTTTTTGGTATTGGAACCCAATTCTCATAGTTCATTTGCTTTTGGAATCAAATCTAGTTTATAAAATGCAGCCTTCACTTGTTCTCTGGGGTAATCACGGCTGTAGATACAGAAGGAAAATGTGTTGGTTAGTGGTTCCCCACCCCTCCCTATTAAAGTGTCCCAGGTTCCACTGTTGAAAGCTGCTGATTGAGTCAGTCTGAGGGAGAGCTGAGCACTTGTGTTTATAAACAGGTCTCCTAGTGAATTGGGTGCACAGCCAGAGCTGAGAAAAAGCTCACCCCAACCATGATGTCCTGGATTTGGCAGCAGTCATATGGCCTTGGGCTCCCGGATTCCTCCATAAAAGGCAGAGAGGGTCCACCTGTATGTCTGAGGGTGCTTTTGTCTAGAACATTATAAGATTTTGTGATGTTGCCTTGCCCACTTTTGCCTCATGCAGAGGAATGAATGAATTCTGTTCTCTCTCCTTTGTACCTTGAACTACTCCAGCCCCATATCAGAAGCACTGGTGACATATCTTTGTGGTCTTTCTTTGTAGAAAGAAGAGACACAGGTTCTGTGTCCCTAAACACTGCCACCCAAGAGGAGAGTGATCAGATCTGCTTGTTCCATATCTGGAAGAGCTGTAGCTTTCAAGGTGAGTCGGGGGGAAACCCCTTCATCCACTTGCAGGCGGGACAGCTGCTCCTGGTTCCCAGAGCTCTGCTCTGATGTCACCCCTCAAGGTCCTCTCACCCATCCAGAGAGGTTCGGGCATTCTTAATTGCAAGCTGGTGGCACTTCAGTGATTTTGTTGGGGAGTTGAGAGTGGTAAGAATTATTGAATACTTGAGTTTCTAAAAATCAAACTGTAGATGAGTTTGGGGGACTGTTTGTTTCATGCAGCAAACGAATGTCAGGTGTTGTCCCTTGGTTAGCTTAGTGTGAGGTCACAAACCCACAGAAACACTCGGATGCCCAGTCTAGTTCCCTTCTAGAAGGAGGTTGTAGTCTCAGAGATGCCTCAGAACCTAGGAACACCTTCTTCTCAGGAGGAGACCCCTCTGTGTACTCTTGGGGGATGAGAATTTGTTTAAGTTCAGAGTTTCTCTCAATACTCTCTTTTTTATCAGATGTAGCAAATGTTTTGTGTGTGTGTGTGTGAGAGAGAGACTGTATTTTTACTAAATCTTTGTTCTTGCTGATGTCCTGGGCTTTGACTAAAGAATGATTCCTTCTCAAATTTGGTGACTCTTCTTAAAAAAAAGACAAACACCCAAACTTCCTGTTTTGTTTTCAGTCTTTAAAAAACTACCCAAGCAATTCATGAATACTTTCACTTTGTAAATGAGTGAAATGGTACAGAGTAAATCCTGAAGTCTTCCTTCAGCCTTCCAAAGGTAAACATGGGACTGTGGTCATATTTGTTTTACATATTTGTCAACAGATGGGAACATGTGATATGCATTATTTAACCTACTTCTTTTACCTAATGGTGTGTCTTGGTGATTTTTTCTATGTTAGTACATATGTGTATGTCTACCTGGATTTTGAAAACAACTGTGTAGTATTTGATTAGAATGATTTTTCCTTGAACATCTGAGTATACATGCATTTTACCATGGATAGATTCCTGGAAATGGAATACTAGGTCAGGCAATGTGTGAGATACACACATACACCACACACACACGTTTGTGTATGTATATATATGTTTTTAAAAACCAGCATTATTAGATATAATTAATACAAAATAAAATGCACCCTTTGAGTTTTGGGGAATATGTTTGCCCATATAACTGGCACTATAATCTGGATGTGAAACAATTCTCTCATTCCAAAAATTGCTCTTATGCCCCCATACAGTTGATCCTCACCACCCAGTTTCCTGACCCAAGGCAATCCCTGATCTGCTTTTTGTTGATGGGGACTACTAGACTTGCCTTTTCCAGAATTTTAAATAAACGTAATCATGTATTCTGTTGCATTGATTAACTACAATTTGTTTATACATATGTACGTTGATGAACATTTGGGTTATTTCCAGTTTGGGGCTTTTATGAATAAAACCTCTATGTCAGTTTTCATGTACAAGTTTTCATGTGGATATATGTCTTCATCTCTTAAGTAAAGACCTCAAAGTGGAATGTCTGATCGTATGATAAACATGTATTTAACATTACAAGTTACTGCCAAACTGTCCTCCAAAGTGGATCCATTTCACTTTCCCGCCAGCTGTGTAGTAGAGTTTTGGTTGCTCTGCATCACTGTCAGCACTTGGTATTGTCAGTCCTGTAAATTTTAGCCATCCTAGTAAATGAGTAGTGATATCCATTGTGACTTTCATTTGTATTTCCCTGATAAGTAATGATGTTTAGCATGTATTTTCATATGCCTTTTGGCTGTTTGCATATCTTCTGTGAAGTATCTGTTTAAATCTTTTGCCTATTTTGCAGGCAAATAACAGCTTTGTTAAGATATTAAGTATATTTCACATAGTATACAATTTATTTAATGGTTTTTAACATAGTCAATGTGTGCAACCATCATCACAGTTAATATTAGAACATTTTCATCACCCACAAAGAAACCCATTAGCAGTCACTACCCCTTCTCCCCACCCTCAGGCTCCTGGTAACTACATAATTTACATTATGTCTCTATGGGTTTGCCTGGATATTTCATATAAATGGAATCATACAGTATATGGTCCTTTGTGACTGTTTTGCCCATTTTTTATTGGGTTGTTTGATCTCATTATTGATTTGTAATAGTTTTCAATATTCTTTATTCACTTCACATCTTTGTCAGGTGTCAAATTAGCCAGACTTCATTGTTATTACTTTGAAAGATGAATTAAGAATGTACAAAAGACAGTAAGAAATGTCTTCCTCACACCCTTTTTCCCAGCACCAAGATTCCCTCCAGAAACAGTCCTTATTACTAGTTCCTTGAATATCCTTCCGTAAAGATTTTATTCAAGCAGAAGTGTATATCTAGTCTCTTTTTGCACAAGGTCACTATGCACACTATTTTGTACCTTTTTTCAAATGATACAGATGTTTGACTTTTGTGGACTATATTTTCATTTCAAAATTCAAATCTTTCCTCATACCTTTGTGCCCAGCCACCTAGTCTTCCCTCTCCCATTCCCACATGTGTATTTAGTGAGAATATATCTAATCCTGTCTTTTCTATTTTTTCACCCAAATAGAGGCATTCCATACCTGTGTATCTTTCTACCTAATAGTATATGGATCCTGCAGGTATCAGAGTGTGGAGATTCCCATTGCACTTCTTTCCTGTCTCCCTTTCCTCTCACAACATTCCTCCTTCAGGATGTACTAGAACCTCTGCAGGTAGAGGTGGGTGTGAGCAGCGTTCCAGGTGAGCTGCTGGCATTGGCCAAGGCACAGCAGGCAGGAGGTACTAGGAGGGACAGACCTGGGGAGCACAGGGAAGGCAGTGGGAGCAGTTGGCTGGCAACCACAGATCCAGGCCATGTGTATAATACATTCTAGGAGTGGGGTATGTTGAGAAGGGGAGAGCATGTTGGTAGCCACAAAGATCAAGGCAGACTGGAACCGTGCTGCTGACCCACCTGTGGTAGGACCTGTTTGGGTTGGGATGGTTCTAGTAGAGATGGACCTGCCTCCATTTCTGGTATGATCGCTCTCCATCCAAATGTCACATATATGGCAATAATGCATGGACAGACTGCCCCCTGCAGGGATGGAAGCTTTGACCATCTCATGATCAGCTGCTTTACTCTCATGAGATGTAATTCATACATAATGTAACCTACCAACACACAGTTTTAAAAAATAAGTTTGATGTGTTTAATGTCCTGTTAAAAAGGGAGACATAAAAGGCAAGTGTGTATAATAAAATTCAGTATCTAAATGCTCAGGTATGACTTCATTAAAAAAGGCTCCCTCACAGATTTCTAAAATGTTGCCAGGTCAGCAGGCAGCACCACACCCATTGGGAACCACAGGGCTGGGCCATGCTATGTGCTGCCAATGTGCTTACCTCCTTATATTTTTATTTCAGATAAGTGCAGTAGAGTTCATTTCCACTTGCCATATCGATGGCAAGTCTTAGATGGAGGCAAGTGGAAGGATTTGCACAAAATGGAGCTTATTGAAGAGGCATATAGCAATCCTGCAAGAGACGGGTATGAAATACGTCATCTGTGTCTGTTTGTGCCTGGGCCTTTGTGTGCAGTATAAGAAGTTTAGACACAGTGGGCTTTAGTTTTGATGGGCTTCAGACAGACACACACACATGGAGTAAGCAGGCTACCTGGTCTACAAGCAGAGGCTCTGGGCTGGAAATTGAGGGCTGATGGTCATGCTGGTGGTTGACGCCTCTGTTCCCTCATCTTCCTCTTTTTTCAGGGAGGAGCTATGGGGAGAGGAGTGAGGGAGGGGTACCAAGTAAGTTTTGAATGATTTGATTCTGGGATCGATTATGTAAATGTATCCTCATTGATTAGTCCAGAAAACCAAGAAGTAGTCATTTGTGAAATTTTAGCCTTTGCCTGTAAAGTCATGCAGCTGAACTGCTGTTTATCATTCAGTCTTTTTTATTTTTCTACGTATGTCCTAGAATTTTCACTTAGAGTAAATGGGGAAGTGTTGAGTAACTTTATTTTCAAATGCTTACCGTATCTTGGATTCCTTGGAACATATGTTGCCAAGAAGAGAATTTGAGCCCGTTTTTTGAGTGGGTAAAATAAATTTGTGCTTAGGGTACAGTTATGTGCAACTTGATGCTGGTAAAGTATGGGAAACAAATTACCCCCTTTTGGAAGATTAAGTGGCTCATGTAGCCAGCCCTTATCTAAGTCTCCCCCTTCTCTTCCTCTCCTTTTCTGAGGCTTTTTAAGTTAAAATGGATACTTGGTGATATGCACAGCTACTAAGCATATAGGTCAGTGAATTTTGAGGAAGGCATAAATTGTGCAGCCAGTGCCCTGATCCAGCTGTAGACCATTTTCATCACCCAGAAGCCCCCCTTCCAGCCCTCTTCCGGTCAGTGTCCATGTCACAAACCACTGCTGTTTCAGCGTCTGTCAGCACAGATAGTCTTGCCTGTCCTTTAACCTGGTCTGAAGGGAGCTGCTCTCGATGGTTCCCATGTGTTTATGTGTTCACATGTGCTCCGGCTTCTGTGACTTAGGTGTTGGGGGTGAGCCTGCTGGGAGCCAGGCTGGTCCCTCCTCGGCTCTGTTGGCGGGTGCCAGGTTGTCTTCCACAGTGACTGTACCGCTTCCCACCCCCATTAGCGGTCTGTAACGACGTGGCTCTCTCACATTTGGTGCAGTCTGATATCTGTGCTTTTCTAGTCTTCAGTGTAAAGTGAGGTCTCTGTTTGCATACCCTTGAATCCTTGTGAGGAGAGGTGTCTCCTCAGTGCCCACTTGTGCTTTCTCTGCTGTGAAATGTCTGTGTTTGTAGTTTGCCTGTTTTGTTGAGGGGAAAGGTTGTGCTTTTCCTTAGTTTTGGAATTCTTCAAGTGTCTGGGTATTAAGTATATATTGAAAATAAATGAACTCCCCCTGTCAGCTTAAGGTATCTGTTAATGAAGAGAAGTATTTTTCCATCCTCTTCTTTATGGTTTTATACTGTTTTTTTCTTTTCCTTTTTTTTGGAGGGTTTCTACTTTTTGTGTCATAAGAAATTCTTCCTTATCCTGAGACCGTCAAAAAATTGTCCTGAATTTTTCTTTAAAAACTCTTAACATTTTAAGGACTGCATTAACCTCTCCTTGCCTGTGATGGAGTATATGTCCAATTTCATTCTTATGAAGATGAATTTCCAAAGACCACTTTAAAAAATATATTCAACTAAAAATTTAGAGTTTGGGATTGCCATGTACACACTGCTATATTTAAAATAGATAACAAGGAACTACTGTAGAGCAGAGGGAATTCTGCTCAATATTCTGCAATAATCTAAATGGGAAAAGAATTTGACAAACAATAGATAAATGTGTGTGTGTGTATGTGTGTGTATATAACTGAATCACATTGCTATGCACCTGAAACTAAGACGACATTGTTAACCAACTACACTCCAACATGAAAGATTGTAAAATAAGTAAAGCATTAAAAAATAAATAAAAGGTTAAGATTAAAAACATAAAAATATATTCAAAAAGTAAATCACAATGAGGCAGGGACTTCTCTGGCAGTCCAAAGGTTAGGACTTCACCTTCCACTGCAAGAAGTACAAGTTCCATCTGGTCAGGGAACTAAGATCCCACATGCCTTGTGGCCAGAAAACCAAAACATAAAACAGAAACAATATTGTAACAAATTCAGTAAAGACTTTAAAAATAGTCCATGTGGGAAAAAAAAACACCAAAATAACCAAACTGAGAAAAGTGAGCCAAAATATATTTGGGATATATGTAAATATATATATATATAGAGAGAGAGAGAGAGAGAGAGGTATTTCAGGTGATTTAAAAAAAAAATACATTTGTAATTCACCTCTGTCTCTTATGGACAAAAGAACAACACCTGCTGCCAAATGTTAAACTCTACTCAGCAAAAGAAAAAATTGTGACGAAACAGACATAAAATTTACCTACCATCTTAACCATTTTTAAGTGTAAGGTTCAGTGGCATTAAATACATTCATGTTGTTCAGCTATCTTACATTGTTCATTTCCAGAAGTCAGTCGATTTTTAAACCCACCCAAACTGAGTCAGATTTGACAAAATGTAATATATTGTATAGGTTAATTTCAGACTTAGATGCCAAGTACTACTTTTGTAAGTAGGCCATCTTTTTTGCACCTGTTTTCAATGCTGTCTGTGTTAGGTGTTGAGTTAGCAAATACACTTCTTTTTCTGGCCCCTTCTGCTTCATTGATCTGTGTGTCTCTTATCAGTATCACACTGTCTCATGTAGAAGAGCTTTACAGTAACTTTAGGTGTCTGGTAAGGCAGTTTCCCACTGTTTTCCTTCAGATTATCTTGCCTCTTGGTCTTTTTTTCCTCTTCAGAAATTTTAAAATCTGCCTGTTGGTTTTCACAAAAAAACTCTGTTGTGATTTTTTTTTAACTAGAAATTGCATTGTCTATTACGTTTGGGGAGAACTGATGTCATAATACAGCAACTCATTTAAATGTACTTTAATACCTTTATTTTTCTTGTGATGAGAATTTTTTAGGATTCATTCTGTTAGCAACATGCAAATACTGCTATACAGCATCATTAACTATAGTTAATCATACTGTGCATTGCATCCCTCAGTTCAGCTCAGTTCAGTCGCTCAGTCGTGTCCGACTCTTTGGGACCCCATGAATCATAGCATGCCAGGCCTCCCTGTCCATCACCAACTCCCAAAGTTTATCCAAACTCATGTCCATCAAGTCAGTGATGCCGTCCACCCATCTCATCCTCTGTCATCCCCTTTTCCTCCTGCCCCCAATCCCTCCCAGCATCAGGGTCTTTTCCAGTGAGTCAGCTCTTCGCATCAGGTGGCCAAAGTATTGGAGTTTCAGATTCAGCATCAGTCCTTCCAATGAACACCCAGGACTGATCTCCTTTAGGATGGACTAGTTGGATCTCCTCGCAGCCCAAGGGACTCTCGAGTCTTCTCCAACATCACAGTTCAAAAGCATCAATTATTCGGCACTCAGCTTTCTTCACAGTCCAACTCTCACATCCATACCTGACTACTGGAAAAACCATAGCCTTGACTAGACGAACCTTTGTTGGCAAAGGAATGTCTCTGCTTTTTAATATGCTGTCTAGGTTGGTCACATCCACAGCTGGGTATTGTTTTTGCTTTGGCTCCATCCCTTCATTCTTTCTGGAGTTATTTCTCCACTGATCTCCAGTAGCATATTGGGCACCTACTGACCTGGGGAGTTCCTCTTTTCAGTATGCTATCATTTTGCCTTTTCATACTGTTTATGGGGTTCTCAAGGCAAGAATACTGAAGTGGTTTGCCATTCCCTTCTCCAGTGGACCACATTCTGTCAGATCTCTTCACCATGACCGGCCCGTCTTAGGTTGCCCCACGGGCATGGCTTAGTTTCATTGAGTTAGACTAGGCTGTGGTCCTAGTGTGATTAGATTGACTAGTTTTCTGTGAGTACAGTTTCAGTGTGTCTGCCCTCTGATGCCCTCTTGCAATACCTACCGTCTTACTTGGGTTTCTCTTTCCTTGGGCGTGGGGTATCTCTTCACGGCTGCTCCAGCAAAGCGCGGCTGCTGCTCCTTACCTTGGACGAGGGGTATCTCCTCACTGCCGCCCTTCCTGACCTTCAACGCAGGATAGCTCCTTTAGGCCCTCCTGTGCCCGCGCAGCCACCGCTCCTTGGATGTGGGGTTGCTCCTCCTGGCCTCCACCCCTGGCCTCGGGCGTGGGGGAGTGGGGTAGCTCCTCTCGGCCACTCCAGCATCACTGACTCAATGGACGTGAGTCTGAGTGAACTCTGGGAGTTGGTGATGGACAGGAGGGCCTGGTGTGCTTCGATTCATGGGGTCGCAAAGAGTCGGACATGACTGAGCGACTGAACTGACTGAACTGAGGTTGGTCATAACTTTCCTTCCAAGGAGTAAGTGTCTTTTAATTTCATGGCTGCAGTCACCATCTGCAGTGATTTTGGAGCCCCCCAAAATAAAGTCTGACACTGTTTCCACTGTTTCCCCATCTATTTGCCATGAAGTGATGGGACCGGATACCATGATCTTCGTTTTCTGAAGCTTGAGCTTTAAGCCAACTTTTTCACTCTCCTCTTTCACTTTCATCAAGAGGTTCTTTAGTTCCTCTTCACTTTCTGCCATAAGGGTGGTGTCATCTGGATATCTGAGGTTATTGATATTTCTCCTGGCAATCTTGATTCCAGCTTGTGTTTCTTCCAGCTCAGCATTTCTCATGATGTACTCTGCATATAAGGTAAATAAACAGGGTGATAATATGCAGCCTTGATGTACTCCTTTTCCTATTTGGAACCAGTCTGTTGTTCCATGTCCAGTTCTAACTGTTGCTTCCTGACGTGCATACAGGTTTCTCCAGAGGCAGGTCAGGTGGTCTGGTATTCCCATCTCTTTCAGTGTTTACCACAGTTTATTGTGATCCACAGAGTCAAAGGCTTTGGCATAGTCAATAAAGCAGAAATAGATGTTTTTCTGGAACTCTCTTGCTTTTTCCATGATCCAGCAGATGTTGGAAATTTGATCTCTGGTTCCTCTGCCTTTTCTAAAACCAGCTTGAACATCTGGAAGTTCACGGTTCACGTATCGCTGAAGCCTGGCTTGGAGAATTTTGAGCATTACTTTACTAGCATGTGAGATGAGTGCAATTGCGCAGTAGTTGGCATTTTTTGGCATTACCTTTCTTTGGGATTGGAATGAAAACTGACCTTTTTCAGTGCTGTGGCCACTGCTAAGTTTTCCAAATTTGCTGACATATTGAGTGCAGCACTTCCACAGCATCATCTTTCAGGATTTGAAAGAGCTCAACTGGAATTCCATCACCTCCACTAGCTTTGTTCGTAGTGATACTTTCTAAGGCCCACTTGACTTCACATTCCAGGATGTCTGGCTCTAGGTCAGTGATCACACCATCGTGATTATCTGGGTCGTGAAGCTCTGTTTTCTACAGTTCTTCTGTGTATTCTTGCCACCTCTTTTTAATATCTTCTGCTTCTGTTAGGTCCATACCATTTCTGTCCTTTATTGTGCCCATCTTTGCATGAAATGTTCCCAAGTAAGATGGTAGGTGTTGCGAGAGGGCATCAGAGGGCAGACATACTGAAACATAATCACAGAACACTAGCCAATCTGATCACACAGACCACAGCCTTGTCTAACTCAATGAAACCAAGCCACGCCGTGTGGGGCCACCCAAGATGGACGGGTCATGGTGGATAAGTCTGACAGAATGCGGTCCACTGGAGAAGGGAATGGCAAACTGCTTCAGTATTCTTGCCTTGAGAACCCCATTAACAGTATGAAAAGGCAAAATGATACGATACTGAAAGAGGAACTCCCCAGGTCGGTAAGTGCCCAATATGCTACTGAAGATCGGTGGAGAAATAACTTCAGAAAGAATGAAGGGATGGAGCCAAAGCAAAAATAATACCCAGTTGTGGATGTGACTGGTGGTAGAAGCAAGGTCAGATGCTGTAAAGAGCAATATTGCACAGGAACCTGAAATGTTAGATCCATGAATCAAGGCAAATTGGAAGTAGTCAAACAGGAGGAGATGGCAAGAGTGAATGTCGACATTCTAGAAATCAGCGAACTAAAATGGACTGGAATGGGTGAATTTAACTCAGATGACCATTATATCTACTACTGTGGGCAGGAATCCCTTAGAAGAAATGGAGTAGCCATCATGGTCAACAAGAGAGTCAGAAATGCAGTACTTGGATGCTATCTCAAAAATGACAGAAGGATCTCTGTTCGTTTCCAAGGCAAACCATTCAATATCACAGTAATCCAAGCCTATGCCCCAACCAGTAATGCTGAAGAAGCTGAAGTTGAATGGTTCTGTGAAGACCTACAAGACCTTTTAGAACTAACACCCCAAAAAGATGTTCTTCTCATTATAGGGGACTGGAATGCAAAAGTAGGAAGTCAAGGGACACCTGGAGTAACAGGCAAATTTGGCCTTGGAGTACGGAATGAAGCAGGGCAAAGGCTAATAGAGTTGTGCCAAGAGAACACACTGGTCGTAGCAAACACCCTCTTCCAAGAACACAAGAGAAGACTCTACACATGGACATCACCAGATGGTCAATACCAAAATCAGATTGATTATATTCTTTGCAGCCAAAGTTGGAGAAGCTCTATACAGTCAGCAAAAAGACCAGGAGCTGACTGTGGCTCAGATCATGAACTCCTTATTGCCAAATTCAGACTGAAATTGAAGAAAGTAGGGAAAATCACTAGACCATTCAGGTATGACTTAAATCAAATCCCTTAATGATTATACAGTGGAAGTGAGAAATAGATTTAAGGGACTAGATCTGATAGAGTGCCTGATGAACTATGGATGGAGGTTCGTGACATTGTACAGGAGACAGGGATCAAGACCATCCCCGTGGAAAAGAAATGCAAAAAAGCAAAATGGCTGTCTGAGGAGGCCTTACAAATAGCTGTGAAAAGAAGAGAAGCGAAAAGCAAAGGAGAAGAGGAAAGATATAAGCATCTGAATGCAGAGTTCCAAAGAATAGCAAGGAGAGATAAGAAAGACTTCCTCAGTGATCAGTGCAAGTAAATAGAGGAAAACAACAGAATGGGAAAGACTAGCGATCTCTTCAAGAAAATTAGAGATACCAAGGGAACATTTCATTGCATCCCTAGTTAAATTTTTTTGTTTATTTTCTCCCTGCTGATGTGTAGAAAGGCAGTTGACTTTTCTACCTTATCTCCTGCAACTTTACTGAAATATCTTAGCTACTGATAATTTATTTGAATTATCTGTATAATTCTCAATATACTTGATACATGTTTAGAAATTAATATCTGTGAATAGCACTCTAAGTTTTACTTTTTAATTCTTAAAAATTTTATTTCTTTTGATTGCCTTATTATAGTGGCTAAGACTCCTCATGCTGAACAGAAATGATAATAACTGGAAGATTATTCTTCTTTTTTTTTCCTAATTTTAAAAGGAGTAATTTAAAAATGTTTTCCCTTAAGCATATGTGAATGTTTGGAACCTTTAGCATTGCTAATCAATTCTGATTTTATGCCTAATATGCCAGGAGTTTTTCTTTAATTGTGTATGGAAATTAAATTTTATTGAGTACAATTTCTGCATTAAGAGCCTATGTTTTGTTCTGTTTTGCTTGTTAATGCAGTGATTTACATTAATTTTCTAATGTTAAGTCCATTTCATTCCCAGGCCTAAGTCATGCCTGTGCGTATATAGACACACACGTACACAAACACACACACACACATAATGGTGAATTTGGATTGCCACTCTCTGGTTTAAGACTTTTGAATTTATGTTTGAATAAGATTGGTCTATAATTATTTCATGTTGTCTTTGCTTGTTTTTTAAAATTGAAGTATAGTTGATGTACAGTATTATATGTTACAGATGTACAGTATAATGATGCCTGGTTTTTATCTTATGAAATTACTAGCCTCATAAAAATGAGATTGGGATGGATATTTTTTCTATTCTCAAAAGCCCATGTGAAATCAGAGTTATTTTTTTCCTGAATGATTATGCATCTAAAAGTTTCTAGTCTTGATGTTTAATTCTTGGGAAGATTTTAAACTATTGACCCAATTTCTTTTTCTTTTTTTTTTTTTTATGAGAAACAAGTTTCTTCTTTTTATTTATTTTTTTATTTTTTTTTATTTTTTTTTAATAGAAAATTATTTAATTAGTATACATGTGTTCCCCATCCTGAACCCTCCTCCCTCCTCCCTCCCCACACTGACCCAATTTCTTATAATTATTATAGGACCAGTCAGGTTTTCAGTTTTTCCTTGAGTCAGTTGGTAAGTTGATATTTTTTCTAGGAGTTTGGTCATTGTATTTATTCTAAAACTTACTGTCATAAAGTTACTTGTAATATCGCTATTAGTGTCTATGCCATCTTTAATTTACACTTTTAATCTTTTTTTCTGCCCTCCCTTTTTTCTTCATCAGTCTTGCAGAGATTTGTTACTCATATTTTTCTTTTTTAGAGGAACAGACTTTTGTCCTTTTTTGACCCCATAGATTAGATGACCTATCATTTATTTCTAAGTATATTTTAAAATTAATTTTAAAATTTAAATTCAAATGAATTGCATTGTGGTCAGGCTGTATAGTAACAGATACTTTGAATTTTGTTGTAAAAGTGAAAGTTGCTCAGTTGCATCTGACTCTTTGTGACCACATGGAATTCTCCAGGCCAGAATACTGGAGTGGGTAGCCTTTCCCTTCTCCAGGGGATCTTCCTGACCCAGGAATTGAACTGGGGTCTTCTGCACTGCAAGGGGATTCTTTACCAACTGAGCTACCAGGGAAGCTAGTATATCATTAACTTTGGTAAAAGTTCTGTGTATACAGTGTTTTGAATGTGGTGTTAGATGGGTGTAAATTGTGTGGTTCTAATTTTTTGTATCTTTATTGATTTCTTTGTCTGCTTCTTGTATCAGTTAGCCAGAAAGGTATGTTAACAATTCACTATGAATTTGTTGGTTTCTCCTTGTAATCCCATCAATTTTTATTTTATATTTTAAAAACTATTATGAAGTATATAGAAGTTAAAAATTTTATCTTCCCAGTAAATTGAACCTGGTAGTACTATAAAATGAGTGCTTTTTATTAGTATTTCTAGTAATGCTTTTTTTGCCTTAAGTCTGTTTCATTTGATATTAATATAACTATGTCTGCTTTCTTTTAGCCCGCTTCACTATTTTACTTTCAAGCTCTTTTGTTTCTATTTTAGATATAGTTCCTGTAAACATAACAAAACTGGATATTTTTTCAGTTTGACAATCTTTGTCTTTTAATCTTTTTTTTATAGTGGTTTATTCATTTGTTGGGATTGCCTATTTACACATTGTGATTAATTTTGAATTTATTTCTACTGTCTGTTTTTGCTATTTGACCTGCTTTTTCTGTTTTTCTTTTCTCTTTTTGGTCTTCTCTTAGATGTTTCCTCATTTGATTTTTTCCCCCCTCATCTATTAATTTGGAAGTTATATAGTGACTTTCTGTTCTTTTAGTGGTTACTCTGGAAAACAGACCCTTTAACTTTATAAACTTTAGCTTAACAACTTAAGCTAATTAATACATTTTATCATTCTCTCGAACAATAAAAGAATCTTGAACACTTGAATTCTGACTAGTTCCATTCAAACTCATTTACCACTGTGTGAATTTGGGCAAATTACTTAGTCTTCTTGTGTCCCAGTTTTTCCTTATGTCAAGTGTATAAAAATAATAGTTCCTACATTAAAGGATTAATTATTTTGAGAATTAAAAGAATTAATGTGTAGAATGCTCAGAACAATGCCAGGCATATAAAATGTGTTGTATAAAATTGCTTCTATTATTTTCTTAATCCCAGGAGTTAGAAATTAACATTGTTTTATATAGTCAGTATTTGTTTAAATTTAGACATTTATCATTTTGTATTTTTGCACACAATCCTTTGTTCATATGTTTCCTTGTGGATCATTTTCTTTTAAATTCATCTTTTAGAAGTTGGTTTAGTGAGGGTCTGGTGGCAGATGTGTTTTTTGTTTATCTGAAAGTGTTTATTTCATCTTCATTCTTGAAAAATAGTTTTATTGGGTGTTTTCTCTTAATTCTTCAAAGATTATTCCATTGTTTTCTGGCTCCCATTGCTTATTTAGAAGTTAGTTATCAGTATAAATACATTGTTTGGCCTGGGGCTGGGGTGCTGTCGTAACAGATGACTGCAAATTTGGTGTCTTAGGAGCAAGAATTTATTCTTATGTTTCTGGAGGCTAGAATTCCAAAGTCAAGGTGTCAGCAGGGCTATGCTCTGTCTGTAGACGCCAGGGGAAGATCCTTCTTGCCTCCTCCTAGCTCCTCGTGGTTGTTGGCAATCCTTCATATTTCTTGGCATTCCTTGGTTTATAGCTGCGTTACTCTAATCTCTTTCTTTTTTGTCTCATGGCTTTCTCCTATGTGTCTTTGTGTCCAAATTTCTTTTTATGAGGACACCAAGTCATGGGATTAGGGCTCAGCCTACTTGAGTATGACCTCATCTTAATTATATCTGAGAAGACCTTATTTCTTAGTGAGGTCACATTTCAGCTGCCACGAGTGAGGATACAGTTCAACACATTACAGTAGGTAATCTGTTTTTTTCCTCTCTGACTAAACATACAGTCAGCCTCTGGTGCTACAGTTTCACAAAGATCTGTCTATATGTGGACTTATTTTTATTTAGTCTGTTTATAATTCATTCTTTTTGAGTGGAAGGTTTTATGTTTAATCATTTCTGAAAGTTCCTCAAAAATATTGTTTCTCTGGACTTCTAATTAGACATATATTAAGATCTTCTTACTCTGTTTTTTATGTTTTTTGACTTATCTCTCACGTCGTCCTTTGTGCTGTATGCAGGGGAATTTCTTCACTTGGTTACCTAGTTCATTAGTTCAGCCTTGTCTGAGATGAAGTGTGTCCTGTCTACTGTGATTTTAAGATTATAATTATTTACTTCTAAAGATTGTTTTTTCCTGCTTAATTCTTACAGTTTCTTAATCCATAGTCATACTTTTGATACTCAATATTAACTTTAAAAAACACTTCATTCATATTGTATATTTATCTCCAACAACTCTTAACATCTGTTGTCTTTAGTGGACTGGTTTTGCTGGATTTTGCTTATGGTGTCTTGTTTCTGGTTTATTTGATTATAAGCTTATGTTTGCTGAAACTTTATCTGTAGAAATTTTTAAAAGTTTAAACTTTTATTATGTATTGGGTTGTAGCTGACTAACAATCTTGTTGTAGTTTCAGGTAAACAGCAAAGGGACTCAGCTATATATATATACATGTATCCATTCTCCTCCAAAGGCACCTCCCATCCAGACTGGCATCTACATAACATCTACATAACATTGAGTAGAGTTCCATGTGCTATGCAGTAGGTCCTTGTTGGTTATCCATTTTAAACATAGCAATGTCCATGACCTTATCAAAGTCCCTAACTGTCCCTTTCCTCCAGCAACCATAAATTTGATTTCTAAGTCTGTGAGTCTTTTTCTCTTCTTTAAGTTCATTTGTGTCATTTCTTTTTAGATACCACATATAAGGGATGTCATACGATATTTCTCCTTCTGTCTGATTGACTTCACTCAGTATGACACTCTGGGTCCATCCACCCAGAATAATGCCATATTGTAAATGGCATTATTTCTTTTTTAATGGCTGAGTAATATTCATATATATATATATATATATACACACACACACACACACACCATATCTTCTTTATCCGTTCCTCTGTTGATGGACACTTAGGTTGCTTCCATGTATTGGCTATTATAAACAGTGAAGCAATGAATATTGGGGTTCATGTATCCTTTCGGATCATGTTTTTCTCCAGATATATGCCTGGGAGTGGGATTGCAGGATTATCATATAGTAGCTCTATTTTTAAAGGAACCTCCATACTGTTCTCCTGGAGAAGGAAATGGCACCCCACTCCAGTACTCTAGCCTGGAAAATCCCACGGACGGAGGAGCCTGGTGGGCTGCCGTCCATGGGGTCGCGAAGAGTCAGGCACGACTGAGTGGCTTCACTTTCACTTTTCACTTTCATGCATTGGAGAAGGAAATGGCAACCCACTCCAGTGTTCTTGCCTGGAGAACCCCAGGGACGGGGGAGCCTGGTGGGCTCCCATCTATGGAGTCACACACAGTCGGACACGACTGAAGCTACTTAGCATACTGTTCTCCATAGTGGCTATACCAATTTAAATTCCCACCAACAGTGTAGGAGAGTTCCCTACTCTTTATACCATCTTAAGCATTATAGAAATTCTTTTGAGGCCCGAGTTGAAGGTAAATTCCTTCCAGAGAGGATTTGTGTTTGCTTCTATGGGAAATGTCACTGTGGGTCTCTAAATTTAATTCTCACAAAAGAAGTGTGAATCAACTTAACTTCCTTGAGGCATGAGCAGTTTATGAGTTCTCAGTGGAAGTTTTCTTCCTTTCCTTCCAAAGCCAACTCTGACATAGGCAAATTTCCTTGCTGACTTCCTTTGCAAAGCAGATTCCTTTTCCAGCTCCCTTCACTAAGGATGTGTAGTCTTTTAAAATCATGATTTTATGCTGAAATATCTCTTTGGAGATTTAACCCTTGACCATATTCAGATACTACATTTGTTTCCTGTTTCCTCATTGCCACTAAAAATAGGGCTGTTTGTCATTACTCACTGACATCGCCTTTGGACAGCCAATGGCTTTAGTTTTCATTCACCTCACTGGTTCCAGACCTTCCCTTTGCTCTTGGGGCAGTACAGCATTTAGAAAGCGAGTAGATCGTGGTGGCTCAGAGTGCAGGCCATTCTGCCAAACTGCTTAACTTAAACCCCAGCTCTGCTGTCTATTAGCTGTTTAACTTTGAACAGGTTTCTGAACCTCCCCGGGCTTCTGTTTTCACATCTGTAAAAATGGGGATGAGTCGCAGCTTTGGTACAATGAAGACTTAATCCCTTAAAATGTATAAAGTACTTAGTAGGGGGACTGGCCCAGCCCACATGCAGTGTATATTAACTATTTTTGGCTTCTAAGGATTTTTGTTTTTTGTCAGCTCAGCAATGCATTTTTTAAAAAGCTGTTTACCTAGCATTTTTGTGTAATGAAAGGAATGTCATGATAACAAGTTCTCCATGGTGTGTGTGTGTTTGTGTGCTTAGTTGCTCAGTTGTGTCTTGACTCTTTGCAACCCCATGGACGGTAGCCTGCCAGCCTCTTGTGTCCATGGCATTTCTCAGGCAATAATACTGGAGTGGGTTGCCATTGTCTCCTCCAGGGGCTCTTTTCTATAGTATTGTGATTTTATTATTTTCACACAGCAAAATGGATCTTAAAGCAAGTCCCCTCCCACCCTGACGCATTGTTTTAAATGTGCAGGTCCCATGTATGTTCACATCTTTCAGCCGAGTGACTCGGAGACCACGAAAGAAGCTGAGGGGCCCACGTTCACGTGGCTGGACTTTCAGTTTACTTCTTGTGTTCTTTTGCAGGGTCACGTGCACTGAGACATCCAGTAGCTTTCTCATTGGTTTTCTGAACTTTGACACCATGAAGTTTGGTGCCACCCAGGCTCGCCGTCTCTCCACAGCCTCCTCGGTCACCAAACCTCCACACTTCATCCTCACCACCAACTGGGTTTGGTACTGGACTGATGAGTTTGGCTCTTGGCAGGAATATGGACGACAAGTAAGTGTTACGGAAAGAGTATGAATGTTTCTTCCTGTGGGTCCATGATGGAGGAATCTTTGCAAACATGGGCACAAGGACTGCTCCAGGGAGCCCTTGACAGAGCCAAAGATCCCCAGGTCCCCTTATGACTCACTTGCTTTGGGGGAATTATGGCAGAACTGGATAATTTAGAGTTCATTTGTATGAGGTCACATCTTGGAACAATTAGCTATCTGTTAGTTCATGAGGACTGAGTAACTTTGGTTGTAGTGATATCATAGTTTGTTAAATGGGGGTAGAAAAATGTCTCTCTTACTGTTGAACAGGTAACTCCAGAGCGAGTGCCTGGGCGTGCAGGAGTGTTTGTGTAGCTGTGGACTAAAGCTTAAGGCTTTTCAGAGCTAGCTTTTTGCTTTATCTATAGTAGTCACTTTACAAAAGGTGGAAAAGTATATGAAATTAACTTGTTTCAGCTATTGATTTGGTATTTGGGTCAAGTAACTGCTGCTGTCAACTAGTCAGAGATGTTCATAGATGAATCAAGATTAGAGGGAGCTTCCCCCTGACCCCGGTTATCTGTAGAGATACATGTGTAGGGAGGTCACCATTTCTATAATGACAGCTTCTCCCAAAAGACAGTTGGGCTATGTGGTCTAATAGACATTTGTATTTTTCTGGGTTGTGAGAGGCTATATTAAAGCTTTAGTTTCATGCTCTTGACTGCATTTGAAATGTTTTTTTCCCTGGGAACTCTGTAACGTGAGCTTTGTGGGGGCTTTGGCCACTGACGTGCCCCCAGGCTGAAGACAGTGTTTGCACATAGCAGGTCCTCAGGAGAAAGACACTGGCCAGTTGAAATGCAGAGGTATTACCACTCTGTACCCGCTGGCCAGGTGGATGTGGGCACTCTCAGCAGATGACTTGAGCCCTCCTCCTTCCCTCTTCTTCCAGTGCCAGCCTTCCTGCATCTGTCCTCTGCCCCACCTGCCTTCCCCCCCGAGCATCCTGGGATTTTTTCTGTCTTCCCTGGATTTGTTCAGGGAGGCTCTCTAGTGTGGCTCTGGGTTTGGTCAGGAGAGGGAGGGATGAGGCCGAAACAATGGACAGAAGAGGCTGCAGTGCTCAGGCCCTCAGTGAAATAGCATTTGCGAGTTTACTTGTACTTGAAGGGTTGTGTCATCCGTTACAAGTAATTGAACACCCTCTCTTCCATTGCTCCTGACACGGTTGTCCAGGTTAGTTGGGCCCATGTGGGCTGTCTTCCATTTTCCTGAGCAGTTTACAGCAGGCAGTCCTGTTGGCTCCTGTTCTGTGCCTCTCTCTCCTACCACAGCCCCACCCCCAGCTCCTCTCATCTGCCTCCCCAGGACACGGACACGCACTGTGGGCTTGTCTGCCGGGTGTGTGAATGGCCCCCAGTGTCTGTCTTCTTGCCTTCACCATATATCTATCTGGCTTTCCCTTCACAGGGCATGGATCACCCTGTGACCAGCGTCACCAGCAGTGATTTGGAGAAGGCCTACCTGGCGTACTGTGCCTCGGGGTCTAACCCCCAAGCAGCCACCCTGAGGTTCCAGGCAGGAAAGCACTCATACGAGTTAGACTTCAAAGGTACTTTTTGGGGTTCCCCAGTGGCCTAGTGATTAGGATTCTGGGCTTTCACTGGTTGGCCTGTATTCAGTCCCTGGTCAGAAAACTGAGATCCCACAAGCTGTGCAGCATGGCCAGGGTGAGGTTGGGAGAAGGTATTTCCTGATCCACCGCACTCACCCAGTAGGGCCTGATAATCTGCTGGCCCTGCCTTTTCCATCTTAACCGTGGAGAAACTCCGCACACACACTGAGGGCCAGGAAAGAGAAGGATGCAATGGTCCCGGTTCTGAAATGCTGCAGATCTAGAAGGGAGAATAGACCTGTCAACAAATGAGCCAGCCAGCAGGATGCAGGGGGAGCTGCCTGGGGTAGATAGCAGGCGACAGGAACCCCGTGTGGAGGGACAAGTAGCATCAGCCTGAGGCAGTGGTGGTGTAGGCAGCACTGTAGCAGGGTCCTGTGGGCCATGGGCAAGTCCCTGTGTCTGAGGATTAACTTTAGTCACTGACACGAGTCACAGTGGTTCTGCTGTGCAGCTCCTCCTCCTACTCCCAGCTGCAGAGTCCACGTCAGCTTTTCTGTAGGCGCCTTCAGCACTGGTGGCTGGCTGGAAACACATGGTAGACACACATCAGCTGAAAATTGCTGTGAAGCAGATTATCAGGTGCTCTGCTTGTGGTAGCCTGAGTCCGGGCCTTAATGGCTTGTTCTGCTTGCCTTGACAGACAGACAGAAGCAGACCAAACACCCTTTGGTCAGGTCTTCCAGTGACTTATCTGTGAGGTGTGGTGTTTTTCTTTCCTTTAGTTTCAGTTTCTTGTGGCTTTTTTCAAGCCATTTTCACATGGATTTATCAGTTCATTCCTGTTCAATTCAGTTTTGCCTTTAAATTCACATTTTAATCTCTGAATCCTTATCAGTTTTCAGCATTTTTTTAAGGAAATTAAGTGGACCTCCTTTTAAGCACTTTTAAACAGCACTTTAAGCACTGTTTATTGTTTACTTTTGTGGACCATCTGTTTGGAGGGCAGCAAACTGTCTTTGGTGAATTATCCTAGGTCCACTCTATCTGCCTACTTTTATCCGGTTAGTTTTGCTTGTGGTTTTGTACTTGTACTTATCCTTTTGGTTAAGGTAGAATCGCTGCCCCCTCGATGTGCCTGTGCTAAGAGCCTAAAAGTTTCTTCTACTTTACAGTGAGAACTGCTTACAGCTTTCAGTATCTGCTGGGAAATATGAATCATGTGTGAGGTGGTTTTACAATCCACAGTCTGATAAATACAAGTGCAGTCAAGGGGATTGTGAGAAATCTATGGAATAATAAGTTGGGACTGGCCTGAAGATCAAGTCTATACAAGTAGCACCCATCTGACTGCTGCTGACCACAGTTTAAAATATTTCTTTAAAGTATCTGAACACTATCAAATCAACTAGAAATGTCAGATGCAGCCTCTCAACCCAGGCAGCTCCCCCAAGGGACAGAATAGTCAAGATGAGGGTGGGGAAGAACACACACTGAGTTTACTGCAAACTTAAGAAAAGCATATTTCCTGCAGACTGCCCCAAGCTCACGTGGTGGGCAAAACTCTTTGGTCTGTGTGTTGGTAGATGACAGTAGCCACAGTGGTTTCAGGTGACTTCTCCCTTCATAACCTCACTACTCGACAGAGTGAAAGCAAGTCTCAGGCGGCAGTCTGCCACTCAAATTTATTTACTAAATATTTATTAGGAAGCAAGTTCGTTTAAAAAACACACACAGCAGGCCAAATGACTCGTTCTGTAGCATCAGGGAAGGCTTGACTCTGTCCTTTCAGGAACTTCAGTGACCCTGAAGGACTCTGTCCTTCAGTGACAGAACAGTCACTGAAGGCAAATAAATGCCAAGACTCCAGAGCCAGAATTCTGATGTCTGTTAGCTGGTATCGGTTGGCAGAATCCCCATGGTCAGGGCTTGTTTAGGACTTCGTCTAGTGTATTCTCTTTAATGGTAAATTAGGGAGATGGTCTCATGCTTTACTTTGTTCGAGGGACATAGGGAACAGGTCTCACAAATACTTAGCCCATTCATGTATCTCGAACGCCTTTTAATTTCACCTACAAAGCCTTTGACTGTGTGGATCACAATAAACTATGGAAAACTCTGAAAGAGATGGGCATACCAGGCCACCTGACCTGCCTCTTGAGAAACCTGTATGCAGGTCAGGAAGCAACAGTTAGAACTGGACATAGAGCAACAGACTGGTTCCAAATAGGAAAAGGAGTACATCAAGGCTGTATATTGTCACCCTGCTTATTTAACTTATATACAGAGTACATCATGAGAAACGCTGGGCTGGAGAAAGCACAAGCTGGAATCAAGATTGCCGGGAGAAATATCAATAAACTCAGATATGCAGATAACACAACCCTTATGGCAGCAAGTGAAGAAGAACTAAAGGGCCTTTTGATAAAAGTGAAAGAGGAGAGTGAAAAGTTGGCTTAAAGCTCAACATTCGGAACACTAAGATCATGGCATCCGGTCCCATCACTTCATGGCAGATAGGTGGGGAAACAGTGGAAACAGTGGCTGACTTTATTTTTCTGGGCTCGAAATCACTGCAAATGGTGATTGCAGCCATGAAATTAAAAGACGCTTACTCCTTGGAAGGAAAGTTATGACCAACCTAGACATCATATTAAAAAGCAGAGACATTACTTTGCCAACAAAGGTCCGGCTAGTCAAGGCTATGGTTTTTCCAGTGGTCATGTATGGATGTGAGAGTTGGACTGTGAAGAAAGCTGAGCACCGAAGAATTGATGCTTTTGAACTGTGGTGTTGGAGAAGACTCTTGAGAGTCCCTTGGACTGCAAGGAGATCCAACCAGTCCATTCTAAAGGAGATCAGTCCTGGGTGTTCATTGGAAGGACTGATGTTAAAGCTGAAACTCCAATACTTTGGCCACCTGATGTGAAGAGATGACTCATTGGAAAAGACCCTGATGCTGGGAAAGATTGAGGGCAGGAGGAGAAGGGGATGACAGAGGATGAGATGGTTGGATGGCATCATCGACTCAATGGACATGGGTTTGGGTGGACTCCGGGAGTTGGTGATGGACAGGGAGGCCTGTCGTGCTGCGATTCATGGGGTCGCAAAGAGGTGGACACGACTGAGCAACTGAACTGATAAAAGGTTATTTAAGAGTCATTGCATTGCTAGTCAACAGACTAGTGAAAAACCTGTTTAAGTAAGCTAATTAGCAGAGTATTGGTGAGAGGCTGAGTGATGGGTAACTGAAGGGGTTGTGGTAGCCATGTCTGGAGTATGGTCTCCCAATCAGAATGTTGGGGACTGCCCAGGAGTGCCCATTCTTGACTACCTGGACTCTGGCATGAGGGACACACGCCTAGGTGATCACAGGGTATATGCTCAAATGCAGTAGGGTGAATTAGTTTTTCAAGTCAAATAAATTGTTTATGTGCAGAAAGTAAGACTTGACAGAGATTTCCTGGTGGTTGGGACATGTAATCTATAGGTTTCATGACTTTTCAGCCTGAAAGATAGGTTCCCCTCTCTGCCCTCAGGATGAATATAAGAATCTTGGGGGTTGGCATAGAGTAAGAATTTCATTTGTTAAAGACTATGCAGGTTTTAAAAGGTTGAGAAATACTGCTGTTGAGTAAGTTTAGTCAAACTAAGAAAAACTTTACTCGTAAAATTATTATATTAACTCTAAATCCCACTGGCTCAAGATGTGGTAATTTGGTCTCAGGCTGGGCTGGAGCTTTTTTATATCCAAGCTGGGAAAAATTGCTGAGCAAAATAATAGTTTAAACAAGATTGGAAGGAACAATTTAAAAGCACTCATGTATAATTGATATGTCAATTACTAATCATTCATCTATTCATTAAATCCAGTCTCCTACAGATACCTATTATGAATATTTGAAATGTGTAAAACTGCCTTATTTTTAACAGACTGATTGTGGGCTTTAACATTTGAATTAGCTTTATAACCTGTTTAATTTGTGTTGATAAAGCACTGCCGTCCTGTATGTATATTGTGTTTTTTTTCCACCAGCCTTCATTCAGAAAAATGTGATCTATGGCACAGTTAGAAAGGTTTGCCGAAGACCCAAATATGTGTCTCCCCAAGATGTGAAGATGAAGCAGACCTGGTAGGTGGCATTTGGGGAATTTGTTATGTAATATGTGTATCAGCTGATACGTGCTCAACTACAGGTACTAAACCTACTCAGACTGGCTATAGCATCAAGAGGGTTAGTTGGCTTGCAATCTTATGCCCTGGCACTCTGTCTCTATTTCCTGTGCCTTGCCCTCTGAGTATATTTGTACTTTGCTTCTTAATACCGGGCTTACCTTGTGGCTCAGCTTGTAAAGAATCTGCCTGCAGTGCCAGAGACCTGGGTTCGATCCCTGGGTTGGGAATATCCCCGGAGAAGGGAAAGGCTCCTCACTTCAGTATTCTGGCCTGGAGAATTGCATGGACTGTATAGTCCATGGGGTCGCAAAGAGTCGGACATGACTGAGCTACTTTACTTTTCACTTAATACCAAAGTGCTACTGTTTATATGAGTGATCTGTAAGAAGGTTGAGGCTTCATGAAATGGAAAAATCTTTACCATGGAATGGTAAATGGTAATATGTTTACCTGTATGGTAAATGGAAATATATTTACCATACTTCAAGTAAAAATGTATTATAAAGGTATAATATTTAACAAAGTTATAAAAAGGTAAATGCTTGATGTATAGTTGTTTTAATGATGATACAGATATAATTAACAAAGCATTAAATGATAAGCCAAACACAATAGAAAGGAAAAGATATCCCCCAAATCACTTAATTAGATGTTTTATCTTTAAGATTGCCAGTGATGTTACTGTGACATGAAGGTATTCTTGTGCAGATTTTTCCAGAAACCAGAAAGTTCTTTCTTAGTTTAGACTTAACTTAGAGAATGTGAAGAAATAATAGTGATCTAACTCTGATAATTTTCTGGTTCCATTTTCAAGTGATTGCATCTTTTGCTTTATGACTTGGAAGATATCTTTTTGAACAGCTCGGGGTTTTTCTGTTTGTATGTTTGTTTTTATTTATTTTTTAATTGGAATATAATTGCTTTACAACATTGTCTTAGTTTCTGCTGTACAACAACTTGAATCAGCTGTATGTGTACATACACCCCTTCTCTCCTGAGCCTCCCTCCATGCCCATTCTACCCCTCTAGGTCATTACAGCGCACAGAGCTGAGCTCCCTGTGCTCCACAGCGGATTCTCACTAGTTACCTGTTTTACACATGGTAGTGTATACATGTCAGTGCTATTCTCTCAATTCGTCCCACCCTGTCTTTCCATCCTTGTGTCTACAAGTCTGTTCTCTACATCTGTGTCTCTGTTCCTCTCCTGCAAATAGATTCATCAGTACCATTTTTCAGGGCTGGTTTTTTTCCCCCACTGGTAGCAAACTGTGGTTTTTGTTTCTAACAAAGCATTTAAAGTTCCTCTTTGTCCTCCAGTTGTGTTATGTATGAATGGCAGTTCCAGTTCAGAGTCATCTAGAGCAGTTTGATTACTGGCATACGTATTCCACTAGTTGCAAAGGCATTGGACCAGAGAAAGAATTATCCTTATGGGTAGCAGTGTTGGGATATCTAACTACAAGGCTGCTTGTTGTGATCTGCAGGCCAGTCTAGACTTGAAGCTAGCTTATCAAGTGTCTTTTCAAGTGAATAATTGAATCACAGACTTGAATTTTTGTAAATGTTGAAATAATGGAATACGCCTCCAAAACTCCATTATTTTAATACTTGAATATCATGGAAAATTAAAAATACCAAAAGCAGATGCTGCAGGCACGAATTGTCCCCCGAGTGAGCTCCCTTATCAGACTACCAGAAACCAGTAGGGCTGTGCCTGGCCTTAAGAGCATTTAGGAGCAGGACCCTCCTGCTGCTGACAGGAACAAATTTGTGAGCTCTGCACTGATCAGACACCTCTGAATTGGTAGTTTTAGGTTTGAGGCATGTGGGCTGGGATTGGAGCTGGGGGAGGGGTCAATTCTCTCCAATCCCCATTGCCAGTTACTGGGGGATGGTGGCTTGGATGGCGAGAGGTACCACAGTGCCCATTAGTTTGATGTGTGACAGTCCAGGCCAGGACTGTAGCCAGCGTTGCTGTCAAGAGAACTGCCTCTTCCATTAGCTGGAGAAATCTGGCTCATTTCTATTTCACAGAGGACCGAGAGTGTTTCCGTTTCTTATTTTAAGATGTCACATATGGACTTCGATGGTTGTACTTGTGGAGCATGGCAAGGTCATTTAAAGAAGCTAGAGGGAAAAGGTTAATATCAAGCAGATAGAGTGCCTGTGAGTCTAACAGAGTAACCTCCTGGGGTTGCCCATCCCTGTTTCCTTGAAGCCAGGTGTGCCTTCTTTCCTCCCTTTCTTAATAAATTTATTTTTGGCTATGTGTAAAACATGATTTAGAAGTCAAAACTGTGAAAAGATCTACTCAGTAGTTAGAATTCTCCTTTCTATTATCTGCACTGTTTCCTTGGCGGGCAACCATTTTCATCAATTTTTAGTTTATCTTTACTGTGTTGCAAAAATGAGCAAATGTACATAAAAGTGTCTTCTTTTGTTGGATAAACGGTAGCATTCTATCTCTACTATTCTGTACCTTTTTTCACTTAATACATCATTACTAGACTTACTGTGGTGATCCCTTCAGTATGTGTATTGGTTGCTCAGTCTTGTCCAACTCTTTGCAACCCCCTCCAGGCTCCTTTGTCCATGAAATTCTCCAAGCAAGAATACTAGAGTGGATTGCGCATTTCCTTCTCTAGGGCTGACTCAAGGATCAAACCCAGTCTCCTGCATTGCAGGCAGATTCTTCACTGCCTGAACTACCAGGAAAGCTTCACTTAGAGTATTGTACAACTTTTTGGGAAAAAGAAATTACTCTCTTTCAGTTCATTGAAGTCTTCTGAATTCTGTTCCTGTCTTCATGATTCTCTGTCATGTGTATTTGCCATGGTTTAATCTGTCCCCTTTTGAGGAATGCTTTGCCTTTTTGTGATCTGCTAATATGAGTATGATACCACAAAGAATGTCTGTTGTATGTGCTGTTTGTTAGTTGTGGAGGTGAGCCATCAGGTTGGAGTCCTAGATGGTAAATGCAAGTTCCTGTTTGTGGGGCTTAACCATGTACACTCATCCCAGAATGTGTGAGGTGCCTGTTTCCTTCAGCCTTGAAAACAGGAAGTCATCAAGCTCTTCAGTAAAGGTGGGAAAGGGTATTTCAGTGTATTTAATTCGTTTTCTCTTATGAGTGAGGTTTAATATTCTTTCCTAACATGTAAGAGCCATTTGCATTTCTTTTTCTGGGGACTATTTGTCTTTTTGTCCATTCTTCAGCCAACATTTTGGTATGTTTCTTAAACATTGAGTCTTCTTTCTGTTGGGGAGATCAGCCCTTAGTTTGTCATGTAAGTTGCAGTATTTTTTCTTTGCTTGTTTTTTGCCTTTTGGCTGTGTCTATGAAGTATTTTACCATGCAGAAATATTTATCATTTAGTTAAAAGATGAGCTCGATAAAGGACAGAAATGGTATGGACCTAACAGAAGCAGAAGATATTAAGAAGAGGTGGCAAAAATACACAGAAGAACTGTACAAAAAAGATCTTCACCACCCAGATAATCATGATGGTGTGATCACTGACCTAGAGCCAGACATCCTGGAATGTGAAGTCAAGTGGGCCTTAGAAAGCATCACTATGAACAAAGCTAGTGGAGGTGATGGAATTCCAGTTGAGCTATTCCAAATCCTGAAAGATGATGCTGTGAAACTGCTGCACTCAATATGCCAGCAAATTTGGAAAACTCAGCAGTGGCCACAGCACTGGAAAAGGTCAGTTTTCATTCCAATCCCAAAGAAAGGCAATGCCAAAGAATGCTCAAACTACCGCACAATTGCACTCGTCTCACATGCTAGTAAAGTAATGCTCAAAATTCTCCAAGCCAGGCTTCAACGATATGTGAACTTCCTGATGTTCAAGCTGGTTTTAGAAAAGGCAGAGGAACCAGAGCTCAAATTGCCAACATCCGCTGGATCATGGGAAAAGCAAGAGAGTTCCAGAAAAACATCTATTTCTGTTTTATTGACTATGCCAAAGCCTTTGACTGTGTGGATCACAATAAACTGTGGACAATTCTGAAAGAGATGGGAATACCAGACCACCTGATCTGCCTCTTGAGAAATCTGTATGCAGGTCAGGAAGCAACAGTTAGAACTGGACATGGAACAACAGACTGGTTCCAAATAGGAAAAGGAGTTCGTCAAGGCTGTATATTGTCACCCTGTTTATTTAACTTCTATGCAGAGTACATCATGAGAAACGCTGGACTGGAAGAAACACAAGCTGGAATCAAGATTGCCAGGAGAAATATCAATAACCTCAGATATGCAGATGACACCACCCTTTTGGCAGAAAGTGAAGAGGAACTAAAAAGCCTCTTGATGAAAGTGAAAGAGGAGAGTGAAAAAGTTGGCTTAAAGCTCAACATTCAGAAAACGAAGATCATGGCATCCGGTCCCACCACTTCATGGGAAATAGATGGGGAAACAGTGGAAATAGTGTCAGACTTTATTTTTCTGGGCTCCAAAATCACTGCAGATGGTGACTGCAGCCATGAAATTAAAAGATGCTTACTCCTTGGAAGGAAAGTTATGACCAATAGATAGCATATTCAAAAGCAGAGACATTACTTTGCCAACAAAGGTCCGGCTAGTCAAGGCTATAGTTTTTCCAGTGGTCATGTATGGATGTGAGAGTTGGACTGTGAAGAAAGCTGAGCACCGAAGAATTGATGCTTTTGAACTGTGGTGTTGGAGAGGACTCTTGAGAGTCCCTTGGACTGCAGGAAGATCCAACCAGTCCATTCTGAAGGAGATCAGCCCTGGGATTTCTTTGGAAGGACTGATGCTAAAGCTGAAACTCCAGTACTTTGGCCACCTCATGCGAAGAGTTGACTCATTGGAAAAGACTCTGATGCTGGGAGGGATTGGGGGCACGAGGAGAAGGGGACAACAGAGGATGAGATGGCTGAATGGCATCACTGACTCGATGGATGTGAGTCTGAGTGAACTCCAGGAGTTGGTGATGGATAGGGAGGCCTGGCGTGCTGCTATTCATGGGGTTGCAAAGAGTTGGACACGACTGAGCGACTGATCTGATCTGATCTGTCTCTTCTCTTTGGATTGCCTCTGGATTTAGTTTTGGTTAATTATGAGTGATCCTACTTCTGGATATCATTTTTCTAAAATATTAGTTTTACTTGACTGTCAGGTCTTGGTTGCAGCATGTGGAATCTTTGATTATGGTGTACAGGTCTGGTAGTTGTGGCACGTGGGTTTAGTTGCCCCAAAGCATATGGGAACTTAGTTCCCCAACCAGGGATCTAACCCATGGCTCCTGCGTTGGAAGGTGGATTCTTAACCACTGGACCACCAGGGAAGTCCTAGACATCTTTTTTTCTTTCCTTCTCTATCCAGAGCCTACGTTTGGTACAGTTTAGAAAAACCTGTCTCTTTTCTGAAACTGGATCTCTTTTGTCCTCACTTTACTTTGTTTTCAGGGGACCATGGCAGACACCACATGTCAGAAATAAGAGTGGTCATTTTGTTGAGATTCAGACTAAGACACGAGGGATTGGGATCTTCCTGCTCTCTTGCACATGTTGACGCAGGAAAGTGCATGGTGCTTCCCTCTATCCTGTGTGACGGAAGCTGGTGGTCATGACTCTAGCAAGTGAGTCTGCTTGGTCCTCCATGGCCACTGAGACTCTAGTGTGGGTGGCTTTTAGAAAGAAATGCTTTATTTACACAGTTAGTGGGGTCACACAATATGATTTCCACATTGGATCTACGCAAGTATAGATGTTTTACTTGTTTCTTTTTCTCTTGGAACATTGAAGATATCACTCCACTGTCCTTTGGTTTCCATTGCTGTTTCTGAGAAGTCAGCTGTTGGTCTAACTGAAGCTTTTTGCCAGAATCACTTTTTTTCCTCCCCTTCTGGCTGCTTTTAAGATTTTCCATTTGTCTTTGTATCAGGCACTCTCACTCTGGTGTGTCTAGATATGCATTTTTAATTTGTCTTGTTGAGGATTCTTTGTGCTTCTTAAATCTGTAGGTTGTTGTTTCTCATTAGTTCTCTTTGAAAATTGCCTTCACCCTGTTCTTGATACTGTCTTTTTGGAGCTTCAGTTTGGCTGTGACTAAATTCAAGCCTTCTCACTGTGTTTTCCACGTCTTGGCTTCTTCCCCTCCTTGCTCATCTTCTTACTGCTCTGCCCCACATTCTGGATAATTTCACTGCCCTTACCTTTCAGCTCACCCACCCTCTCTTTAGATTGTCTGATCTGCTAATAAGCCTATCCATTGAACTTATACTTAAAAGATTTTTTTTTTCATTTCTACA
Organism: Bos grunniens; assembly: GCF_055505025.1. Taxonomy (NCBI): domain Eukaryota; kingdom Metazoa; phylum Chordata; class Mammalia; order Artiodactyla; family Bovidae; genus Bos; species Bos grunniens. The sequence goes on from NC_141168.1 coordinate 16,733,463, forward strand.
GTTTTTTTTCCAAATCCTTCAGGCCTATTTATAGTTTTCTGTTCCTTGCATATGTTTTTAAAGTTTGTCTTAAATTTCTTTAAACATAGAAAGAAATTAGCAGGCAGTTGTTTTATAACCTGCCTGCTAATTTTAGCATCTTACATCTACATGGGTCTGTTTCTGGCTGATTCTTGCTTGTGGGACCTTTTAAGTTATTTTTAAATTGTGCCATTTTCCTAGGAAAGTTATTTGTGAGAGTTCTTTGAGGCTTAGGAAGAAGGTACATATCTCATGCCAGCAGAAACAGAAGGTAGATCTATTGTGGGAAGAACAGAGCCTTCTGAAACTGACTAGGAATGATTTGGAGTTAGTTTCACAGTCCTTATTTCTAAACCCTTTGGTCCACATTTTTTTAGAACTCAGTTTTTATTTCACTTTTAAAAAGAGCATGTGCTGCTTGTATTATGTGATCCATGCAATGAAACATGCTAATATTTTTTGCATAGTCACTTTAAGAAGGGATGAGAGAGACCACAAGTAGCCTCTTAGCAGTTCAAGTCAAATTTCTACTGCCAAGTGAATTTTGACATCAATTTTATGTTTTAAAAAATGTTTTTAAATATTACATATGTTTATGTAAACATATATAGTTCTGCCAACTATACATCATTGAAGCTGAGTTTTTTTAACTTAATTTGTTTTTTATTAGAGTATAGTGTTGTGTTAGTTTCACTGAGGCTGTTTTTTAAAAAAATTATTTATTTAGTTAATTTTGGCTATGCTGGGTCTTCTTTGCTGTGTGGACGTTCTCTCTTTGTAGCAAGCTGGGGCTACTCTGTGCATGGGTTTCTCATTGTAATGGCTTCTCTTGTGGAGTGCAGGCTCTAGGACCCAAACGCTTCAGTAGTTGAGATGTGTGGGCTTATTAGTTATGGGACACAAGCTTCATTGTTCCATGGCATGTGGAATCTTCTTGGACTGGCAATCGAACCAATGTCCCCTGCATTGCAAGGCAGACTCTTAACTGCACCACCAGGGAAGCCTTGAGGCTGTTTTTAATGAAAGTTTCAAGGCTCTTTGAATTTTATAAAATTATGGGGAGGGTTTATGTGTGCAGTTTTAGTCATAATGCTCTCTCCCTTATGTGGTAGAGGTATTTGGGTACAGGTGAAAAACAGATCCCTTGTGCCCGATTGGTTTTGACCACACAGGCCAAGATGGAAGTGCTGTCCCGTGGTGGAGAGTGTGCTTATGTACTTCCTTGCCTCCTCCCTGACTTTACAGATGATATGCTGAGACTCGAGACTGATGGCCTAGGTTGCTGGAGGCACTTCTGAGAGGCCTACTTATGTCTAAGAACAGACTAAGTGTTTTTCTTTACATTTTGTAGCAGCATCAATTCTCAAGGCCTAAAGAACATTCCTGACCATTGGGATCGCTCAGCCCTGCCGGACACTGGCTTTAAGGTATGAGACTGGCACTGCCCTAGGCTGGGAGGAGGGTGTTCTTAGACACAGGTAAGCAGACCGTGCTGTGTCCTTTGCCACTGAGAGGTGAGTCCTAAGTTTGGTGTCTTTCAGATCTTGGGGCTTATTTACAGCTAAATGACTGCTCAGGAGGTGGCTGTGGCCTGAGGGGAGAAGGATGTATGGTGGAGGGAGGAAGATGAACTGGAAGTTTTCTAGGAAGGGCGTAATTATAAGCTGCTTAGCTGATAAAAGTTTTACTAAGAAGAAGAGGGAAAGAAGCCAGGAGAGGGTTCAGTGTGATGAGAGCCATCTAAAAGAAGAGTTGCAGTTGGGAAGTGGATACTAGGAACTTACTGGAAGACGAGAGAATGAAAACTCTGTTTAGCAGCTTGCAGTGGGCACTGTGCTGAGTTGGGTAAAGAGCTCAGGTCAGGGTCTGATGATGCCAGGTGTAGGTGGAGGTTCTGGCCTCTGACCCGGCAAGCACTGTGCAGACTGGCTTTTCCAACTTGACAGCCCCTGCCTGGGAGATGCACAAAGCACACCCAGACACCAGCAGCCCCGGTAGGACGTTGGAGGGCTGGGTGACTGCAGATGCAGTACTTGGCCATCAGGGACCAGGCGGCTGTATTTCAGAGATCAAGGAAGGCCTCACTGGGTCCATACCTGGTGACGGCTGGCGCTTATACAGGAGAGGTTGGGGAGGAACATGCTGGTGGATGCGAAATGGATGAGGAAGGAACCCAAGACAGGACACAGGAAGTGTCTCTGGTGGAGGGCGTGCATAGATGTGGGGGTGCAGGAGAGGGAAGTCAGGCCCTGCTGTGGAGTGCCCTGGTCAGGGGGCTGAGCTGTGACAAGTGTGGGAGTCCTTGTCGGGCTCTGGGCTGGGAGGGCAGGCTTGAGGGAGAGGGCATGGTGGCCTCCAGAGAGACTGGAGCAGGGAAACCAGAGTCAGATTGTAGGTTGCAGAGAGCCATGTATGTTCACACAGAGCCCTGATAATTCAGGGTCTGTGGGGGATGAGGTGGTTATTATAAGGCTGCACTTGGGTGGAGGAAAGAATGATGCAGAGAGAATCCCCAGTGATCCTGGAACAGGGTCACTGAGCCCAGCCTCATGGACCTGAAAACAGGTAAGCTGGTTGGGGACCAGACAGCAGGATCAGGGATTTGTGTGTTGTCCCTCTGTGTGACAATCAGGGGCCTCTGTGGGCTCGTCAAGAGTACTTTCCTAGAGCCAGACGCTAGGGTAGGGGCGGGCTTCTCTGGGAGGGAGGGGTGCCCCTGGTCTCACTGAGCTCCTGAGCTGCTGTGTGCCATCCGCCAACCTGGCCTTTCCCTCAGCACGTGTCGTGCATGGCCTGTGGCATCACTGCCTGTGGCAGGGTTTGCCCCTTTTCTGCCAGACATGTGTGTTCCACATCCACTGGCACCAGCTCTGGGTCTCATAGACCCTGTAGTTGGCCCTGAGTGGGGTCGGGAGGAGAGCAGGGACCATGCTTGAACTCCTGGGGTGGTACTGACATAGCAATGCCTGCCTGTCCTTCAGGCTGGCTGGCTTTGTCAGGGAAAGGAGGGAAGTGACCACAGATTGCACACATCCGAGCCTGGAGAGATTGCCCCTTGGAGTTAAGGGGAGTGAGGAAAATGCTCCCCTTTACTCTTGAGACACAGAAAGATGTCTGTGTTTGCTTGTGGTTCTGGCATTCCATGAGCAGCCTTGGGAAGAGAGCTGTATTCTACACTTTGATGATAAGAGTAAAAATGTTTGCCTGTTATAGAGGATCACCGTCCCTTCATCCTCAGAAGAGTTTCAGAAGGTCTGGAGCCTCTTCACCAGTACAATGCCTCTCTACTCCATTCAGAAGATTGAACGGGTCCAGAACCCCGCCCTCTGGGAAATCTACCAGTGGTGTGTCCAGGGCTCGCTCTTGGTGGGCTGGTCCCTTGTTCCCTCAGACAGCTGCTTCCCAGACATGCCGGTGTGGCAGCGATAATCCGCCGCAGCAGCTGCTGCTTGCCCCAGGCTGCAGGGATCGGGAGCTGCGCCCCTCTTCTGTCCCCCCCTTCACTTGTACAACTCAGTGCCAGCATGTCCCTCCAGAGACAGGGTGGAGTAGGGGGTGGGTGCTGTGGCTTCCCCAGGGACAAAGCCAGCTCTTGCAATAGACACTCTGCCTCCCTGGAGATCAACAGGAGAGGGTCCATAGAAGCCACCCCTCACCCTGGGGAATGTAAAGCTGTTGTCCTGGCAGCCAGAGGGCAGGGGCCTCCTTTTTGTGCCCAAGGGCTGGCATATCCCCGGGCACATGTCCGTGTGAGAATGAAATCTACAGCAGGTCCCCGTGGTGGGCCTGGGGTTCTGCTCCCCTTTCCCCACAAGAGGCTGGAGCAGGGTCATCTGTACTCTGGCCCGGTGATGAGATCAGGGAACTTAGAGGAGAGGGAGGAGGATGCCCCTGCTGTCCAGCATCTTCCAGCTCCCTTGGCTAGGCTCCAGGCGGGAGCAGGATACTGGGAAGAAGCAGCCTGCCTTCTAAGGGCTCGTCTGTCTGCTTTGGGGATTCAAGGAGCCGTGGAGGCCTGGAGCCCAGGAGGGAGGGCTTCTCTCTGCTCTCATCCAGGTCCTACTCTCAGCTTTCCAGGCTCCTGGCCCGTGACTGGAGTCTCATGGCTCTTGGTCTCATGGCATGTCTAATAAGACATGTTTTCTTGGGTTGGGCAGCCTGTGTTTAGTGGCAAGTGCCCTCTGCCTCCAGCATACGTTCCCTTCATGATTCTAGGCAAAAAGAGCAGATGCAGAAGAGAAATGGTGGGAAGATGGTGGACGAAAGGCAGCTGTTCCATGGCACCAGCACTGGTTTAGTTGACGCCATCTGCCAGCAGAACTTTGACTGGCGGGTCAGTGGTCTCCACGGTACTTCCTATGGCAAGGGTAAGCGCCCCTGCTGGCAGAATCATCTTGGCCTCACTGTCCAAGCCCCAGAAACCACCTTAAAACAAATTGACAGAGGGTGTGTGGGGAACCAGCATGGGTTGGACCAGTAGTTCAGACTTGGGGAGGATGGGCTGGGATGTGGGGGACCCAGATGTCAACACCTGACTCTCCCTCCCTGCCGTGTGCAGCCCCAGGCCTGACCCCCTGCTTAGGCTGGGGTTTGGCTTCCCTTGGAGATGGGCCTGCGTCCCTGTGGGGGAGTGGGAAGAGGAGACAGCGCCTCCTTCCCAGCCCCGAGTCAGGTCCCCACCTGTCCACGCTGTTACCTTAGAGTAAAAATCTGAACGCTCAGATACACTCAGGTAAACATGTCACTCTTGCTATAATGTGTTATCTGGTTTTGTCTCTTAGTTATTTTTAAACTTTATTTGAAAATAATTTCTAGCTCACAGGAAAGGTGCAAGAATAATATTTAAAAAACCCTCCCAAATGAATTTTACCAGTTCATCAGCTTTAACACTTCACATTGGATTTATCACCCTGTCTCTTATTTCTGAACCATTTGGAAGTAGGTGGCATGTATCATACCACTTTACCCTTAAACACCTCCTGAGAACAGGAACATTCTCCTCTCCTCTTCAGTGGCTGCTAAATTGAGAGAACCTCATAGTGGTGTGATCTGTAGTCAGCAGCTTCTCGGCCAGGTCTGTGCGTTAGCTTCAGTCTGATGGCTGTGGGGTCAGAGTGCATGGGAGCCGGTGGTAGGTCGTAAATCTGAATGTGCAGGCAGCAGCTTCCAACTCAGATTCTCATCCATGAATCTATGTACTGGGCGGCGGGTGTCTGCAGCGTGTTCTGTGGGTGGGGTCTTGGTCTTTTTCCACACTAACCCTGCGAAGTTGGGGCACAGCCCCATTTTATGGCTCAGGAAGCTGACATTCTGGGAGAGGAAGTCAGTAGTGAGGGGCCCAGAGACCTTTAGAGTTGGAGTGACAGATCTTACTTGAAAGGAGTTTTCCGTCTCAGAGTTTCATGATCCCTCTGAAGCCCTTCATGAGGAAGAAGCTGTACAAACCGGGGGCGTAGGGAGGGTAGAGGCTGTAGGTCTTGCCCTGTTGGCAGGAGGTGGGCTCGCATTTTCCGGCCACAGGCTCACCCTGGTGTCCTTGCAGGGAGCTACTTTGCCCGGGACGCTGCGTACTCCCACCACTATAGCAAAACCGACAGCAACACCCACACCATGTTCTTGGCTCGGGTTCTGGTGGGCGAGTTTGTCCGAGGCAGCACCGCCTACGTCCGCCCCCCGATCAAGGAGGCCCAAGGCAACATCCTGTACGACAGCTGCGTGAACAGCATGTCGGAACCCTCCATCTTCGTGATCTTCGAGAAGCACCAGGCCTACCCGGAGTACGTCATCCAGTACACCGCCTCCACCAAGCCCCCAGCCGCCACCCCCACCTTCTTCTCCTTGGCTTCTTTCTTCAGCGGCCGGCAGTGAGCACCCCGATGGTTTTATGCCTTTCTGGCTTATCTTACTTGAAATAGCTGTTTAGGGAAAGTTTTTTTTTTTTTAAAGAAAAAGAACTTTTAATGAACTGTTCATTTAACATTGACTTGGTGATGAAGTTACGAAGACTCTTAATCTCTGGCTGATGATATTTTGACTTTTAAATCACTTTTGGACTGGCCAGTAATGATGGTAGGCGAATCCATTATTGCTTTTTACTTGGGTGTTAAAGTTTTATTTTTTACTCGTTGTTGACTTTGCTGCAGATTGGCATCAGGCACAGAGTTCCCAGACACTATTTTATGGATTAGTTTTAATTTGCAACAATTTCTGTCTCTTCAGTGGTTTGACATTTCAGGGTCTTTGTGGCACCTGGATTTGTTTTTGTCAGAATGACACAGTAGCCATTGGTACGGAAAGTCCTGGGTTGTGGGCCTGGCATGGCACAGTCATCGTGTCCGTTGCAGTGTGTCTAATCCGGGCAGCATTTCTGCTGCTTCTCCTGGGCTTCTGGCCTTGAAATTGGCCCATGTTAGACCAGTGGCTAGACCAGTTGTTAGACCAGTGGTTACTGAGTAGTGTCATTGAGTCCCTGTTGGTTTCCCTTAGTCGTGGCAGATGACAGGAATGAGTGGCTCCCCCAGGACCTGGCCTGGCGTGTGAATGCCTGTCCCTGCCTCTGCACAGAACACCCTCTGAATAAGGCTTTTATGTCCGCATGAGGTCTGAATACCTGTGCTGCAGTGTCACAGCAGAGTCTGAGAATAAAAAAATTACTTATCTGACATGGGTGACAGCTGTGGTTCATTTTTCAGTGTCTGTTTATTGGGCGTCTGTAGGGTAAGTCACGTTTCTGGGTGTCAGGATAAAACAGAGCCCCTGTTTCTGGCCTCGAGGAGGGCTGTGCTTGGTTTTATCATGAAGGTGATAAGGCTGAAGCTTCACAGCCCCTCATTCACTGGGACTGCTTCTACAGCCCTCAGGGGAACCACTGCTTTGAAAGTTACATATTTGTTTCTTTTCCTTTCCCTCAACTCAGATTTCAAGCCCCACAAAACCCAGATCCACTATTGTACACTGTGTTCTGGACATGGAGTGGATGTTCTGTGTCTGCTGCACACACAGCGGTTGGTAGGGTCTCTGGGGGTGAAGGGGCTGGCAGGATGGCTCCACCTCTTGAGGCCCTCCACCCACTCCTGGGTGGCTATGCCTGCTGGCCTCGGTTCAGTCCTCAGCAAGGTGTCTTCCCTTCCCCTGCACCCTTCCTTTCCATCCCCCAGCCTACTGATACAGTGTGTCCAGTTTCCACATGATGCCTCTGCCTGCTGTTCTCAGATCTGAGACTGCTAGGAGCTGAGTGGTGGGAAGCAGCAGGAGTGGCTTCGTTGGGGGAATGGGTGAGGAGAACAGCAGGAGGTGATCAAATGCTCCAGAAAAGTCAAGTGAACTGTGGAGTCTGCCAAGGCCTCTACCCTTGCTGACCTTTGAGAAAGCGCATTGCCACCTACCTGGACTGGACATTGAGGAAAGGGCTGGGGTCCATGAAGCTGGATTGTGGGTGGGAGTGGAGGGCAGCTATTCCTGCGGGCATGGAAGGGGAGTCGGCATTGTGATAGGAAGAAGTCAAAAAGACCTCTCAGAATTCCCATGCAAAGAGGTAGTGGGATGCAGAGCATGCGTATGTGTGTGTGAGACAGAGAGACTGACAACAAATAGTCATGAGGCTGGCAGCTTATATTCTAAGAGGCCAGACAGAGAAGGGAACTCTGCAGACGGGGCACTTTGGGGGAAGCATGGGGTGCTGGGGGTGGGAGACAGGAAGAAAAAACAGCAGAAGCTGAAATCACAGCGGTGGACACCTGGAGGCTCTCCTGCAACAGCCTGCACTTCCTACTGGAGGCTCAGCCTCGGTACCACATCCTTGCAGATTCTTGCTCTGTTACCTATACAGCATCAGCCCTATGATGCTGCTCAGGTGTTGCACAGAGGAGGGGGCTGTGATCTAGGTTAGCGTCCTCATTTTATATATGAGGAAAAGGCACAGAGGCAGATCTGAGATTCAGTTTGCGAGTGTTTGTTACATTTGAACTTCTCAGCAACACAATAATTACTGTTAATAACTTCAGCTCTGAATTTTGATTCTTTGATCAAAATAATGATAGGATGGGGACCTCCCTGGTGGTTCAGTGGTTAAGAATCTGCCTGCCAATGCAAGGGCCACGGGTTTGATCCCTGATCCAGGAAGATCCCACATGCCTCTGAGCAACTAAGCCTGCGTGTCGTAACTACTGAGCCTGTGCTCTGGAACAAGAGAAGCCCATGTGCTGCAATGATGAGTAACTCCCCACTCACTGCAACTAAAGAAAGCCCACAGCACACACAGCTACAAAGACCTAGCATAGCCAGAAACAGAAAATTATAATGCTCTTTTTAAAATTTTGGAGTATAGTTGCAGAGGAGCCAGAGATCAAATTGCCAACATCTGTTAGATCACAGGAAAAGCAAGAGAGTTCCAGAAAAACATCAAACATCTATTGACTATGCTAAAGTCTTTGACTGTGTGGATCACAACAAACTGGATAACTCTTAAAGAGATGGGAATGCCAGACCACTTGAATCTGCCTCCTGAGAAATTTGTATGCAGGTCAGGAAGCAACAGTTAGAACTGGACATGGAACAACAGACTGGTTCCAAATTGGGAAAGGAGTATGTCAAGGCTATATATTGTTACCCTGCTTATTTAACTTATATGCATAGTACATCATGTGAAATGCTGGGTTGGAGGAAGCACAAGCTGGAATCAAGATTGCCGGGAGAAATATCAATAACCTCAGATGTGCAGATGACACACCCTTATGGCAGAAAGCAAAGAGGAATTAAAGAGCCTCTTGATGAAGGTGAAAGAAGAGTGAAAAAGCTGGCTTAAAACTCAACGTTAAAAAAATCTAAGATCATGGCATTTGGTCCCATCACTTCATGGCAAATAGATGGGGGAAAATGGAAAGAAACAGTGGCAGACTTTTATTTTTTTGGGTTCCAAAATGACTGCAGATGGTGACTGCAGCCATGAAATTAAAAGACGCTCCTTGGAAGAAAAGCTATGACAAACCTAGACGGCATATTAAAAAGCAGAGACGTGACTTTGCCAGCAAAGGTCTGTATAGTCAAAGCTATGGTTTTTCCAGTAGTCATGTATGGATGTGAGAGTTGGACCATAAAGAAAGCTAAGCACTGAAGAATTGATGCTTTTGAACCGTGATGTTGGAGAAGACTCTTGAGAGTCCCTTGGACTGCAAGGAGATCCAAACAGTCCATCCTAAAGGAAATCAGTCCTAAATATTCATTGGAAGGACTGATGCTGAAGCTCTAGTACTTTGGCCACCTGATGCAAAAAGACCCTGATGCTGGGAAAGATTGAGGGCAGGAGGAGAAGGGGATGACAGAGGATGAGATGGTTGGATGGCATCACTGACTCAATGGGCATGAGTTTGAGCAAGCTCCAGGAGATGGTGAAGGACAGAGAAGCCTGGTGTGCTTCAGTCCATGGGGTCACAAAGAGTCAGACACGACTGAGCGACTGATCAGCAACAGTAGTTGCTTTACAATGTTGTGTTAGTTTCTACTGTACAGCAAAATTAATCAGCTATATATATACATATAACCTCTCCCTTTTTAGCTTCCTTCCCATTCAGGTCACCACAGAGCATTAAGATAGGATGTACTTTAAAAGAGAAAGTACATTTTGGCCTCTTATCACTTTTCTGTGCATTGAAACTTAGAATGTTGGTAGTACTCTGCCTAGAAAAAGCATAATAAAGCTCTTGAACCACTTTTAAAGTTGAGCTTCTGGTCAACATTATTCTCTTAAGTTAAACATCACAATGCAGCAGACACTGAAAAGATCCCCGTACTTGGGCCATCAGGACCTCTTGAGCATCTGTGTGTCCCCTACGCTATAGATGCCTTCCATCCGGAGGCCAGAATTTCTTCCAAAACCCCAAGTTCTCAGTCATTTTGTCCAAACTATGTTTTAACTCATTTAGTACCAATCCTTTATTGAGAGGAGGATCTGTTTTTTAAATACCATTAGCAAAGTCAAAACTAAGTGCAATACACATTTATTAAGCATTTAGAAAATGTTACATAAATGACCACTTTTATATTCATAGGCCTGGCATGCTTTCAACTGCTTCGGTGGTGTTTTAACAAAAATCCACATTTCCACACAAGGATTTTCTTTGGATGAGAAGGTGGTGTCAGCGAGAGACGATTCTGATGTAGACGCCATTTTTTGGACCTAGGGCAGATTTGGATTCTAGCTGCAGTGGTACCTAAAATAGAGGAAATTAAGATATCTGTCAGAATTAACCCTATTGACAAGAAAGTTCCCTGGGAATGGGCCTGAGGCAGGTTGTGGGAATTGGGCTGAGGGAGGGCAGGGCTGAGACTGAGCAAAGTGGCCTCCCCAGGGGGACTCTGAGAGGTCGCAGAGCCTCTTGGTGTCTTGGGCCTGGTTTTGGACAGGGACTCACCCCTTTCCTATGTTAATAACGTCCCGCAGAGGAAAGTGAAAGTGAAAGTTGCTCAGTTGTGTCTAACTCATTGCAACCTCATGGACTGTAGCCTGCCAGGCTCCTCTGTCCATGGAATTCTCCAGGCCAGAATACTGGAGTGGGTAGCCATTCCTTTCTCCAGGGGATCTTCCCAACCTAGGGATTGAAGCTAGGTATCGCACCTTGCAGGTGAATTCTTTACCACCTGAGCCACCAGGGAGGTCCCAAAATACTGGAGTGGGTAGCCTGTACCTCCTCAGGGAATTTTCCTGACCTAGGAATCAAACAGGGGTCTCCGCCATTGCAGGTGGATTCTTTACCAGCTGAGCTACCAGGGAATCTCGCAGAGGAGGGGTCCCCCAGTTATCCTTCTAACAAGTCTGCTTGTAAGGTGGGAGCAGAGCACTGCAGATGAAAACATACAGGTTCAGAGAGGCCACCCGACCTGCCCAAGGGCACAGAGTGCAAAGTGGTGAAGAAACCCCAGACCTTCCTCATCTCCTCTCATCTCTCACCCTGGCACCCAGCCAGAAACTGAGTAGGACCCCCTCTCCCTTTCTCAGGGGCTTGGGGAGAGGTCCCTGCTGAAAGTCCGCTGCCATTCAGAAGGCTTTCCTTATATCCAATTTAGGAAAGATGGATGGTGGGATGGAGATTAGGAAGAAAAGCCACAGAATTACTCGAGAAAGGGTATCCTCTACAGCCGCGTGTGAAAGGACTGTTCATGGCTACCATGGGACCTCCAAGGAGAGAAGTGCCACCAGGCCTTAGTGCTGGGGGCAGGCAGGCTTTCCGATCGATGTCTTTGAGTCCTGATGGAAGACCAGTTACAGGCTCAAGAAACAAGACGGTCTAGACTTGTCCTATCCCCTGTGGCAGCCACTAGTGAAAGTGGGTACTGAGTGCTTGAAGTGTGGTTAATGCAAATGAAGGGCTGAATTTTTAATTGTATTGATTTATTACTAACATCGGAGAAGGCAATGGCACCCCACTCCAGTACTCTTGCCTGGAAAATCCCATGGCCGGAGGAGCCTGGTAGGCTGTAGTCCATGGGGTCGCTAAGAGTCGGACACGACTGAGCGACTTCCCTTTCACTTATCACTTTCATGCATTGGAGAAGGAAATGGCAACCCACTCCAGTGTTCTTGCCTGGAGAATCCCAGGGACGGGGGAGCCTGGTGGGCTTCCGTCTATGGGGTCGCACAGAGTCGGACACGACTGAAGCGACTTAGCAGCAGTAGCAGCATTACTAACATAAATAGCCACGTGTGGCTAGTGGCTGTAATACCAGACAGTGCAAGTATGCAGCACACTTGAAACAGGACTTCAAAAAAAGTAACGGTCTGTTGTGGCTGGCAAAGTCGTCAGGGAGGGCTTCCTGGAGGAACTGGGGTGGGGCTAGGAATGGGAGACACCCAGTGAGCAGGACTTCTCAGGGGCTACTTTGGGGTCTGAGGGAACACCAATCTGGATTCGGAGGATGGGATTAGACTGGGGGGTGGGGAAGGGGGAGGGATGGCATTCCGGAAAGGGAAGAGGCCTGAGCAGGCAGGAGGTGCGACGGGTGGAAGGCTCTTGGAGTGGGAAGTTGGGGTGCGGTGGGTACCCCTGCGCCCGGAGCAGCGGGCGGGGCTCACCTGCGTCTCGGGACAGGCTTCGAACCGGAACTTGCGCAGGATGTGGAGCAGCGTCAGCTTGAGCTCCAGGAGCCCCAGCCGCACCCCGAGGCAGCTCCGGGGGCCCGCCCCGAACGGCAGGTACGTGTAGGGCCGCTGGCGTTGTTGCGCCTCCGCCGTGAACCTGCAGGGCAGCATGGTCACGGTGGGCCCGGAACACCGCTGCCCTACACAGGGCTTCACGCTCCTCCTACCAGGCAGATGGGGCCTCAACCCTCCAACCCCCTGCGCCCTGCGCCCCACCCCCCGGGGTCTGCAGGATCGTTTTCTGCTGGACCCGTCAGTCCCCAAGGCTCCGGAGCAGGTGGCCACCCTTCCACATGCTTCAGTCCAGGCTCCACTCCTCCTGTCCTGCCAAGCCCTCCAGGCACTGTTGAATTCAAAGAATCACCGGGAACATCAACTTTGCCCTCTCTGCCTCTCCTTATGAATTCACTGCGTGGTTAATGTGCCCGCAGACTCACTAGAATCCAGGATGAAGGTCTCCAAGAAACCACAGCCCTAGCTTCACCTATGGCTCCAGTTTCCCCAGCAGCCAGAAGGTGACCCTAGCCGGCGGGCATCCACTTCCTAAGCAGAGTCCCTGGGCACCAGCCCCTTCTGACGGCCTTGTCCTACCAGTTTGTCTCTTGATGCCATGATGGGAGCTGTCTCCCTGCCCACATTTGCCGTTCTGGTTCAAGAACGCAACTTGAACCTCTGGGGGTGGCAGTATTTGACTCACTGGAAGCTCTTCTTCAGCTCCAAATGACAGCATTTGCCATACGTGTTCCATGACAGTAACGCTAGGTGACAACCACTATTTTGTAATAGTGGCCAGCTCACTTATTACTGCCTCTGGATCTCCTGGGCCCAAGAATCTTTGACCCACTTTTCACGTTAAGGCACTTTTTGTTTTCAAGTGAAGTCATTCAGTTGTGTCTGACTCCTTTGCGACCCCATGGACTGTAGCCTGCTAGGCTCCTTTGTCCATGGAGTTCTCCAGGCAAGGATACTGGAGTGGATTGCCATTTCCTTCTCCAGGGGATCTTCCCAACCCAGGGATCGAACTCGAGTCTCCTGCACTGTGGGCGGGACTCTTTACTGCCTAAGCCACCAGGGAAGCCCTTTTTGTTTCAAGGCCATTTGTTTTCAAAGGTGATGCTATAAACCCTGCAGCTGCTGTTTATGTGTCTGGATCTCTACTGTAATTCCAGGAGCTGCTGAGCAGCACAGTGTTACTTATCTGGGTCCTACTGCCATTGTTTCCCAGGGACCGGGGTTGTAGAGTCAGGGCTGCATTAACAGGAAGATGGAGCCACTAATGGTGGAAACACAGCTGCCAGCTGGCCAGCCCCTCACTTGCCAGATCAACCAGGAGGCGGCACGCATCCTCTCTCATGAGGAGGAAGTGCAGATGCCTGCTCAGACATTTTAAATTGGGAGTCTGGAAATGAAATTTAGACAATGGACCAAATCCATGCGGGGACGGAAGGGGGTATTCAGGTCTACCATGTTAGCATAGCCAGGCTTCATGAATTCCTGAAGAAATTGTTGATACTCTTGTTTTGGAACAGGCATTCATTTTTTAAAAAGGAAGTGATATCCTGCTACATCGTAATGTGTTTCTGAAAGGTGTCCTGTTTCTTGGTGTGAACAAACAGTGGACACCCACCTCAAAGTGCCTTGTTACTTGCATGCAGTGCTGTGGAAATGGCTAAACCTCTGGATCGTGTTTTGATCTCTTCAAAAATGGTACACTTAGTTCCTTTAGAAATTATGCCTCAAAAACTTCTCTCTGATTGCCGCAGCTTTGGACTTTGGGGGCACTTTACTAAATCTCTGTCTCCTGGCAGCTGCCTCCAATCCTCACACTCACTTCCCCCACCAGCCCTCTTGAAAGGGCAGTACTCACCTCTCGGGGTTGAAGTTCTCGGGGTTCGGCCAGTGCTCGGGGTCGTAGTGCAGAGCGCCCACGGCCGTCTCCAGCACAGCGCCCGCGGGGATGCGCTGGCCCAGCACCTCGCAGTCCTGTGCCGCCACCCGCGTGAACCTGTGGGGACACACGGGTCACCCCCGCCTTGAGGCAGAGACGAGACGAGATGGAGAACGCGGGGGGCGGCTGTGCTGGGGCTCAGGTCTGCAGTGTGGGAGGGGGCTGGCGGATGGGAGGTCCAGCCTTCTTCCTGGGGTGACCCGGACAGGGACCAACCCCACCCCTGCTTTGGCTATTAACCCTACGTTGCTCTGGACCCTGGGGTCTCTAGGTTCATCCATCCCTTCCTTCAGCCTGAAGAACCTGTCTTATGCCTGGTGTTGGGGTGCACGAGGGTCTTGGTATTGGAAGCCGTGCAGGGATTGTCCCCCGGCCACCATGCTTTCTTCTTCCCATTCCCATCGGGGCCACACCCTTGCTTTACCTACAGGAAATTTGGGTTTGCACATTTCTTCCCCTTCATTGTCTGTGTGGCTATGGAGAACTTCTACTAGAGAGGAAAGCATCTTGATCAGATTGTTTCTTTTACCAAATGACAATGGTTTAATACCATTTACGTCTTATTTGAAAAGGCTAGACCATATGTGTCTGCCTATGAACATAATGTTTACGGAAGAATACCTAAACTTCTACCATGACCTCCTGTAAGGGGTGGGTGGCACTAGGGCGGAGGATGGTGGGCGACCGGGGTGGGGGGCCAACTTTTTCTTTGGATCCTTCTGTATTTCTTCATTCTTTTTTTAAGTATAAGCAATTTTATTTTGGTAATATGAATAATTACTTTAAAAATTAAAAATAATTTATGCTGGCTTTTACTTCAGGTTGCAGAACTAGGTTTCCCTAAATATCTCAGAGGAGATAAAGTTATTACACAAATCACTGTTGTACCCCGTTCCTGCTTATAAAAGAAATTAAGAGTAACTCGTGGCTCCTTGCTGCATTTGTCACTCTGTTATCCTGCTGCTAAGTCGCTTCAGTTGTGTCTGACTCTGTGCGACCCCATAGACGGCAGCCACGAGGCTCCCCTGTCCCTGGGATTCTCCAGGCAAGAGCACTGGAGTGGGTTGCCATTGCCTTCTCCAAAGCAGGAAAGTGAAAAGTGAAAGTGAAGTCGCTGAGTCTTATCCGACTCTTAGCGACCCCATGGACTGCGGCCCACCAGGCTCCTCCATCCATGGGATTTTCCAGGCAAGAGTACTAGAGTGGGGTGCCATTGCCTTCTCCGATCTGGCTAGACTAGGCCGCATTTTTTGTTTGTTCAGTTGCTAGGTCATGTCCAACTCTGTGACCCCAAGAACTGCAGCACACCAGGCTTCCCTGTCCTTTCCTGTCTCCCAGAGTTTGCTCAAACTCATGTCCATTGAGTCGGTGATGCCATCCAACCATCTCAACCATCTCGTCCTCTGTTGTCCTCTTTTCCTCCTGCCCTCAGTCTCTCCCAGCATCAGGGTCTTTCCCAATGAGTCAACTCTTTGCATCAGGTGGCCAAAATATTGGTGCTGCATACCAGGCCAGATTCTGCTGAATTATACTGCATAGATTCCTGGATCAACATTAATAATTCTTCAAAGAGAATTGTTACATTTTCCACAAAGGCAATTTTGAGGGTTTATTTTTTAGGAATAAGGGTATCAGTCAAATGTGTCAGTGCTTGGGAAAAGTCAAGCGTTTTTCTGAGATGAAAATAACAAAGTAAAATAAAATTAAAAAGCAAAATTCTATGTTCACCCCCAAATCCTATGCCTGGGCTAAAGCAAACGGGCCTCTTGTCTGCCTCTCTCACTTCTGTTGTTTGATGACAGAAGTCAACAGAATGATGGGGTTTAAACCACCAGTGGAGTACAAGGGCTTGCCTGAGACTGGAGCCGCACTGGGTGGAGGCCATTCGACTCAAATGCTTCTTGCTCTCTACTTCACACCTTGCACGACACCCTGCCTGCAGGGGTACGTGTTTCCACGTCTGCTGTCTCACTGATCCTCCCCACACTTCTGGAGTAGGCAGAGCGGGTGTTGTGTGCCCTCCAAAGGCACAGAAGCCCAGGACAGCCTGGAACTTAACCAGGATCACACAGTAAACTGTTGGCAGGACCGAGACTGTTTTGACTTTCTGTCCAGACTGGCTCTGTCATTAGGGAAACCTGTATCTATTGTTTCTATATAGTGGGAATTTTAACAAATCCATCTAGATACTCTGGGTTCTGTCCTGCCCTCAGGTGAGATCGCAGCATCCTGGTTCCCCAGAACCATGCTTTCACTGACTTCCTTTTGCACTTTGCTTCTTATAAAGGATCAGGATGAGAATTGCCTGCAGAATTTTGGTGCTGAGGAGACTGTGGACTTTGTTGCTCAACATGTCATCTATGCAAGGTCTCATGTGATGAAGGCTTGATTGGCTTTAGATCCAGGAAATGATGTGTCTTTGATCAGTTTCTACACTTTCCTCCCAATAGAGAACAGGATGGTTCAACTCAACCAGTTTTCCTCTCTCCTGGGAGCCTCAGCCACCAAGCCTGACCCCAATTGTCACCATCTCTGGCGTCCCATCAAGGATTCTTTCCTTTGAACAGTCTTTGATCTGTTATATCACTGAATGTCTTATTTTGAATTTCATGTGTATAGCAGCTGCCCACAGTTCCCTTGGAAGGAAGCTGGTATAAATCATTAAAAAACGAAAACAAAAACAAAAAATAGACCGGATGACAGTTTGCTCTGAGGCTCCCAAGGATGTCAGGTAAGGCCTGTGAAATTGGGTCTTTTATTTTGTTTGGCCACTCAGCATGCAGACTGTTAGTTTCCCAACAAGGGGTCGAACCTGTGCCCCCTGCAGTGGAATCGCAGTCTTAACCACTGGACCACCAGGGAAGTCCCGGGATCAGGTCTTAATACTGGTGTCAGCAGAGCAACGAGGCGAGCCCTGGCGTGCCTGTCTGCTCCTGGATCAGGAGACTGAAAGCATGTGTTCTTGAGAAGGATGTGATCTGACTCACACCCTGGGAATTCTCTCTTGGCTCTGGGTCTGAACGTTTTGCACAACATCTACAATCACACTCGCTAGGATATTTTCGGTTTGGGATGTAATTTTGAGATACCTTCACATCATCCACATTTTCTCTTTTTAAAATGGCAAAAGTTACCTCCATATGGTTTATGTGGTACAATGCTTCCTAGAGATGCAGAGTAGAATTTCTAAGTTACATGCTTTGGGTTGCCTCTGTTCCTAGAGCCTGAGCTCTGGCAACGGTTCACTCTCTGAGGGTCTAGAGACCGAAGTTAAGACCCTGTGCTCCATGGGCCACCTCTGAAACTCAGGGTAGTCCTCAGTTAGATCCATTCAGCTTGCCTTCATTGATGAAGCTTGCTTTAATTGTTGCTACACAACAGCCTGCCCGTACTGTAAAGACCAGGCAGCTTCAACAGTAAGATGTTTTTCCAAGTTGTTTTTTTTTTCAGGAACTTGGAGACAGCTGTGTCTAGTTGGAGCTTGAGCCTGTTAAGACTGGTAAAGACCGCTGACGCTCCAACTGGGCATGTGCAAGTGGCTTCTTGCTGACCTTTTGACCTCAGAGGGCTCAAAACTACCTTTTGTTTTGACGCTAAGGCCGCCATATTCTGAACTTGCTTCCCGTGGAGACACCTATAGCTTCCTTGCACCTGCTTAGAACTACAATTGCCTCACCTTTTTCTCATATCCCATCATTACCTTTCCCCGTGCTCCTCAGCTGCCGCTTTATCCCATGAATACCTGGGCCACTTGAAGTGGGGGAGGCAGCCTGGAGATTTGTTCTGTCTCCACGCTTGGCTGCCTTGTGAACGTGTCTGTCCTCTGCTGCAAACCTCAGCATCTCAGCGCTTGGCTTACTGTGCTTGGGGTGAATGAGCCTGGAATTTGGTAGCATCTCATTTAGGGGGAATTTGAAAGAAGCAGAAGACCTGATTCCTGCTCTCAAGGCATTTACAGGTTGGTGTGGCTGGATGCACTTTGGTGAAATGTTGCAGAGCAGTTGAAAAGTGTCCAAAAATATAATATGAGGTAGAGTCAGTGTGCAGAGTGCTGTGGTGGGGAGAGAGCCAGTGGGGAACAGGAGGCTGGCTGAGTCAGACCTCCTGGAGCACTAAGTTCTGGGTGGGAGCTCTGAGGATGGGGTGAGGTGTGGATCGTTGGAGAGAATGAAGGAGCATTCCAGGCCTTGGATGCTCCCCTCTGGACTGTCAACTCCAAAGGCAGATGCTTTATCTGTTTTGGCTGATTTCCCAGCACATGGCATAAAGTAGATGCTTAATAAGTAGCTGGTGAATGAACAGGCCAGGGAAAGAGCAAAAGTCATCTGAGGCTAGGAGGCCAAAGAGATTGGCTTGGGTTGGGGAGGAAGGTTGTGTTAAGAAAACAGCAATGACGCTTTGAAAAGATAGTTAACATATAGGAATATAGGCCAGACATTTACTTCCATGGTGACCGTATGTCCGGCATGGTGTCCAGTGCCCCCGGAGATGACCCCCAATACTCAGACCTTCCCCTCCAGGAGCTTGGGTCCAGCATTCTTCACAACACAGGTGGTGACAGACTGAAGACCTGGGGTGCAGGCTTACCTGAAAGCCGGTGGGTACATCCTCAAGGTCTCTTTAATCACCATGTCCAAGTAGGGCAGACCTTCCTGGAGGCTGCAGTACTCAGGGGCCAGCTGATGGAGGGGTGGTAACAAAGGAGGAGTGCTGAGTTAGATCGAGTCACACAGCTTTCAGTCTTTCCCACTAACTTTAGAGCAGCTTCAGTGCTCGCAAACGCTTACATGGAAACCCCACAAGATGAAACATGATCCCATCCAAATGGCATTAGATTAGCACTCCGCAGAACAGTCTACATATTCTATTACGCTGGTTTCACGGTGCTGCGTGTTACTGAAGACCAGCAGGCCTGGGACTGCGGGGCCTCTGGGTGTCAGATGTATGTTATAAAACAACGGCGGCGGCTGCCCTGCTAGCAATTATGAGAGCGGATGGTGTGGCAGGCTACGTATTGTACACACTCCCTTATGATAAAAAATTATTTTTCATATCAGGATATAGGGAAGTCATTCTGGCTTTATACATGAGTTCACTTGAATTTTACGCTAACTAAAGTAGCCCCTTTGTGGCCTGTCAAACATACACTGTATAACTACTTCAATTATTAAAGAAACCAGCACATTGACTGGGAGTAAAGAATGTCTGTGTTAAAAATAAAGATTAAATGCCTTTCTTCCTGGGAAGCCAACGCTGGTTCTCCTTTGATGATAAGACTCCCTTCCCAGGTGCCAAGGCCATGTTGACTTGCTATGTATGCGCTGGTCTTTTTTTTTTTTTGAAACCTTGAAGAAATGTAACCCTGACTTGTTTAATGTTCTTTGTTCTGATGAGATATAAAACTGGGCTGAAAACCCTACTTCTCCAGAGCAATTTCTCAGAATAATCTGGGAAGTGGGCTTCTGGACTGGTTTGGCTCAAATAAAACTCTTTTCTATTCTTATTAGTGATCATTTATTGATTATTTTTGTCAACACTTGTCCTCTAGCAAATCTCAGGGAGGTTACCACAGGGTAGTAATGGGCACATCATGAAGTTAAAAGACAAATAGTAAAACAGCAAAACAAAAACAACTGCTGTGTCTAAAAAGGATCAGTGGTAACAAAAACTTGAAAAGAAAGATAGCGCTAAGTCATGTCCGACTCTTCCGACCTATGGACTGTAGCCTGCCGGGCTCCTCTGTCCTTGGGATTTTCCAAGCCAGAATATGGGAGTGGGTTGCCATTTCCTTCTCCAGATGATCTTCCCAACCCAGGAATTGAACCCAGGTCTCCAGCATTGCTGGCAGCAAACTGAGCTCTGTGGGAAGCCCCAAAACTCCATGAGCTACAGTAAATCAGTAAGAAAAGAAACTCATCAGAAAAGTGGTCAAGAGAAATGAAGAGGCAACAAGTATGAGTTGCCTTGATGAAAAATACAAATTGATAGCATGAGATTCGGTTTTCACTCATCAGGTTATAAAAAGCTGGAAAATATTGATTAGGGCAAAGATGTGGAGAAGCACAATTCCAGCACCCAGGGTTGGGGAACCCTAACATCCCCTGGATGATTTCCATGGGGTGACACTGTCATTCTCTGCCGTCACCCCGTGATGCGAGGAATGGGTGACAGTGAATTGGTGGGATGTTGAGAAGCTAGGTGTGGGCACCCCTGTGGGTGGGATGAGTTAGGGCAGGGTTACAGGAGTTTGTTAGCTGCTCTGCTAATTGGAGGATATCCGCCCCCTACCTCCCCATTTCTCCCATCCTGTCTGTCCGCTCCCTACAGCGCTTGAGTTAAATTACCTGCTTGATGACAGTCTCATCTTTTTAAATCAGTTGCGGGCATGCCCAGTAGCTAAACTGTGTCCAACTCTGGTCAGACTCTTTGTGACCCCATGGACTGTAGCCCACCAGGCTCCTCTATCCATGGGAATACTGGACTGGGTTACCATTTCCTCCTCCAGGGGATCTTCCTGACACAGGGATCAAACCCACATATCCCATGCCTCCTGCATTGGCAGGTGGGTTCTTTACCACTAGTGCCACCTGGGAAGTCATAAATCAGTTAACGATGTTCAAAGAGAAGTCCTCAATTTGGGAGGACTTTTCTTCTCCTCCTTCTCTTTGGCTTGCTTCTGACTTCTCCTCTCAGGACAGCAGGGGGCAGCACTTGAGGCCATTCTGCAGGCCCCATCTTACCCCTGGGAGCTGCTCACAAGCCTGCAGCTGCCGCCTTGCATGGGATCTAAACCAGTGATTGTAAGACAGAACTCCCTGGATCAGCAACATCAGGGTTGCCTTAGAAACATCTGTCCTTGGGTAGCATCACGCATCAGGACAGAACCAAAACTCTAAGGTAAGGCCAATAGGCTGTCCCCATGAGAGAGGGGACCACGCTGGCAGGAGCAAATGCGTAAGCACTAAATGCTTAGTGTGTGAGGGGCAGACAGGCAGAGTGGAGAGTGATGAGCCAGAACATGTGGAATTCTGAAGTCCATGGTAAATACCTTAGCTGATCTGTTAGAGTATCGCTGTTCAATATAAGGTAGCCATTAGTGCATAAAATACTGCTGAGTGAAAAATGTTCCTGGTGGCTGAGATGGTAAAGAATCTGTCTGCAACAAGGGAGACCCGAGTTGGATCCCTGGGTCGGGAAGATCCCCTGGAGAAGAGAATAGCAAACCACTCCAGTATTCTTGCCTGGAGAATTCCATGGACAGAGGAGCCTGGCGGGCTACAGTCCACAGGATCACAAAGAGTTGAACACGACTGAGTGACCAACATACACACACACACACACACACACACACACACACACACAAAGTCAAGTTGCTGAAAACACGTGCAGCCTAATGTTTACAAATTTGAAAGGCAAAAATGAAAACAGTTGGCTTTCCCAACATTCTCCGTCTTCGTTTCTGGGAACTGTTTATTTAGAAGGTTATCTCCTGACCCCACAATTCCACCTCCATCCCAGGCCACCAGGGCCGGGCCGATAAACACATGACTGGAGAGAGGGGCTCTAATGCTTGGGGTTTAATGCTCTGTGGTTGCCAAGTGGAGATTCTTCTTTAAAAAAAAAAAATTTTTTTTAAATTGTATTTGTCACAATACTGTTTCTATTTTATATTTTGATTTTTTTTTTTTTTTTGGCTGTTGAGGCATGTGGGATCTTAGCTTCCAGACCAGAGATGGAACCCACACCCCCTGCATTGCATGGTGAAGTCTTAACCCTGGACTGCCAGGGGAGTCCCCTGTGGAGAATCTTAATCGTCATATCTTTGAATTTGTGTTTAGGGAGCAGAGTCTGAGGGGATACTGGAGTGAGCAACGGGGCTTGGAGCCTCACCCATGAGGGCTCCCACCTTGGCTTCTTCCCCAGGGCGGGTTCTCAGCTGTCTGCTCTCCTGCCCCTGGTGCCCTGGGCCCAGCCTGGCCACCCCTCTCTGGTTTCCCTTTGACCACCATTGCCCTCCATTCCTCAGGGGCTTAGGCTCAGGTGTGGAGAAGGTAGGCATGGGGTGCATTCACCCTGAAGCATCTTGGAGTGGGCATGGTGTTGGCCATCCCTGCTCTGGGCAGGCAGCACTGTGGCTGTGTGCTGCCCTGGGCAAGCCTCTGCCCACTCCTGGTCTAATACTGCATGTTTCCTGGCACAGAAGTTTAAAGATCTTTGGGGAGTGACAGCCTACTGTGGGTTTGGGGGCTGGATCTGGGAAGGGGGACACCTGGCTCATCTTCCCTAGACCCTGCCCCGGGGTCTAGGGGTGCCATCCTGTAGGTGGGCTTGGTGGCTGGAGGAGGGGCAGAGACCCCAGGCTCCTGACTCTCCCAACTCATCCTGTGCCCCCACACTCTGGGGGAACCTGGCGCACCCCCTCATCTTCCTTCCAATCTTGAGGAGTTTGGTTTGTCTTTATCTCTTCTGGCCCATGAGTCACAAAATACGTTATGTAATTTCAGTGGTTCTGCATGTGAGTTAAATGCTCTGATATTACCATTTAAAAGTGGCATTGCATGATCCAGAGATGAGTGGTAAAATTCACACTGATAATTTAAAATTTAGAGTTTTCTTTACTTAGACTGGTGTTAAATAGAAAATAAAACACACTGTGATAATTTGAGAGATGGGAGAAGAAAGGAAGAGCCTTTCTATGTACTGTTAATGGCACTTTCCCTTGCTTTTTTCCATTTGGCATCAGGTTGGACAAATTACATAGTCAGCCCTGCAGGCCACAGTTGATTGGCTCATGAGTGGGGCTCTGACCTGAAAGTGTCAGCCTGGACTTTTAAAGGACCTAGGCAGAGGAAAAAGGAGTTTTTCTCCAGCAGCTGGAAGCTGAACACAGGTGAGTCATGATCTGTTGGTGGCCATGTACCGCCATGTGGATTAATGAACAGTAAGCACGTTTACCGTGAGAAAGCAGCAATGAATTAGATGTGCGGAGAACCAGAGGCAAAGGACAGGATCCATTTCCTTGTGTCCTGTTTGCCATCTGCTCCTGGCAAGGAGCCCTGCGGGTGGCGTCTCAGTACCCTTCCAGCAAGTTCTCATTTTTGACCTAACTTAGTGACAGCCAAATTCTGTTATCTGCAACGAAAGGAGTCTTAACAAATGCAGACATGTAAAAAGCCAGAACAGAACAGTGGTACTGTTCACCCAAATGTAGAACTATATCTCAAAAAAGAAAAGGAAACCAGATCTAAGAGTAGCATCACTAGCAAGTCCATGGTATTGGTTCCTCAAACAAAAGTGTCTGGCCGGAAGCTGTCAGCACTTGGAAGGGACTTTTTAAGATAGACCAAGGGTAATTTGTATTGTGAGGTCAAGTCTTCATTTATTCTTTTCCCCGATGAGCTTTTTTTTTTTTTTTAAATCACTACTTCTTAGCTTTGGGCTCAAGATGCATACCAACATCAGCGTGTTGGCCCAGGAGTTCTTGACATGCTTGAACATTAGACGCAGCCAGGGGGTTTTTAGTATATAAGGATGCTTGATCCCTGGCCCCTCAGGGATTTGACTGTTGGTTCAGGGTGGGGCCTGGATGCTGGTTTTGTGCAGCCAAGGTGGTGAGACTGCTGCAGACTATCCGTCTGACCTGCCCTAGTGATCTTTTCTGCATGGATGTATGGATGTGGTTGAAGGGGGGCGCTCAGGTCTCAGCGTTTTAACCAAACCCAGGCGAGGCAGTCCCCACCCACCCACTCAGACTCCCCTTCACCCCTTAGAACCCGGTCCCCTCCTCCCCGCGCCCCCTCCCCCCAACTCCTGGGTTAAGTTATTTGAGGAAAATCTGGGCCAGCATCGAGGGCAGAAGTGTCCTGAGCCAGCCCGGCCAGCAGAGGGCAGCAAGCGTATGGCAAATGGGGACTCCCCGGGAGGGAACCTGCGCTTCTGCTCAGAGTCAAACTGAACCCAAAGGACCTCGGCAATCTTGAATCCAAATTCTTCACAACAGAGATGAAAAACGTGGGATCTAAAAGCCAAAAAAGAAAATGGCAGAGTAGGAGAGGGCGGGGGAACCAAAGTGGCCACCATTTGACACTTGAAGCTGAGTGATGGGTACACAGGGGTTCACTCAGCTATTCTTCCAACTTATATAGCTTAAAGTTTTCCTTCATAAGACATTAAGGTAGTAGATAGAAATTTAAATAACAATAGAGCATGCAACAGCCTGTGTAAAGACTCTGAGATGCGTGAAAGAATCTGAAATGGTTGTGTTAGGCTGTCTGAGGGGGAGAGGGGCTGTTCTGGGATGTCTTGGAGGCTGGAGAGCAGAGCTCCGGGTACAGAAGACAGAAGGGCCTCTGTGCAGGGCACCCGGGTCTGGGGCAGACGTGAACGAAATGCAGCAGGCATGGATCATGGTGGGGGAAATGAAATGGAAGAGGTGGCATGTTTTTCTTTGCCATCTAGAAAAAAAAAAAAGGACACATTAAAAAAAATGGGATTGGGGGACTTCCCTAGCGGTCCAGTGGCTAAGACTCCACGCTCCCAATGCGGGGGTTCCAGGTTTGATCCCTGGTCAGGGAACTAGGTCCCACATGTTGCAACTAAGACCCTGGGCAGCCAAATAAATAAAAATATTTTTTAAAATGGGGGTGGGAGTAGAATTTATTTGAAATAAAAGAGAAAGAAATGAAAGTTTAGTCAAGGAAGTGCTTTTCCTTGGAAGAAAAGTTTGGTGAGCTCGGCCCAGATGTTTAAATAGAAGCCGAGGCCTTGCAGGCAAGAGCCTGGGGACCTGGGGCTGAGATTTGCACCAGTCAGCCCTGGGCTGTTCCCCTCGGCATGCTCAGGCCCTCTGTCTGTGCTGGCAAGGGCCGAGGGGGTCTGCTTGGCCTGGAGTGTTGGGGAACTTGCGGGGAGTAGGATCTGAGCAGAGTCAAGCCAGGAAGCACTTCAAGCATCTGGGTTTCCAAGAGATAATGTTAAAATTGGATCCCCAAGGGTACCCACTCCCCCCAAAGCCTGTAGCAAAGCCCAGGTTATCAGAATTAAGAGTTGGGAGAGCCCTTACAATCAATCTGTCTCTCATCCCACGAGGATGCCCCTGCAGCCTCTCTGGCTGGCCTGGGCCAGGCCTCGGGGTGGTCACCATGTCCCGCCAGGGGTTCTGCCCTGCATCCATTGCCCAGCAGCCCTGGCCTTGGGCCAGTCACCAAGGCAACATCAACAGGTCCCCTAGTCTCTGAGTTCCAGGTCATGATTTTTCCCCACCCGTCTCTTGGAGAAGAGCCAATGACATGGTAAAGGTGAAAGGTCTCTGGAAACTAAAGTACCAAACAGGCAGACAGGACTTCTGTTTAAATGTAATATTCAGAGGCCAGGAGCACGTTTCATCACAAGGCCCTCTGTTCTCCATGTTAAACTACTCTGGAAGGATGTGTCAAGAAGGAAAGCCATTCTACAATCTTACAGAATCCCGTTCAGCTGGCACCTGTTCTGCAAAACAAGTAACTATACTCTTAGACGGTCTTCCCAGGTGGTGGTCGTGGTAAAGAACCTGCCTGCCAATGCAGGAGACATACAAGACATGGGTTTGATCCCTGGGTTGGGAAGATCCCCTGGAGGAGGGCATGGCAACCCACTCCAGTATGCTAGCTTGGAGAATCCCATGGACAGAGGAGCCTGGAGGGCTACAGGTCATAGGGTTGCAAAGAGTCAGACATGACTGAAGGGACTTAGCATACACACACATACTCTTAGACGGTTGAAAATAAATTTTAAATATTTACTAACATTTAATATTGGGAAATATTGATTAAATCTTAAATATTGGGGGAAAATAGAAACAAAAAAGGGAATGGAATCTTTGTCTTATGGTTTGCATTCTCAATCATTTTCAGAGAGATGTTTTCATCTCTATTTGATTTTTCAATGGGCAATAACTGCTACTTTTATGTCTAAGTAGCTCAGTCTCTTGGTCTTTCTATCATTTAGTTTAGCCTCTGCAAACCAATATTTAAATGTGGTAGCTAAATCTGATAGGTGGCACAGTGGTAAAGAATCTACCTATCAAAGCAGGAGATGCAAGAAATGTGAGTTCAGTCCCTGGGTCGAGAAGATCCCTGGAGGAGGAAATGGCAACCCATTCCAGTATTCTTGCCTGGGAAATCCCATGGACAGAGAAGCCTGGGAGGCTACAGTCCGTGGGGTCACAAAGTATCAGACATGACTGAGCAGAAGCACACACAAGGGAACGCTATGGGAAACTATTGATAAATAAATTTAAGTGGGAAATACTCTCCTTGCCTGTTAACCTCACTTTGCTACATTTGGATTTTTGTGTACCATTTTCTCTGCAAGTTACAGACACACACTCTGAGTCATTCACACCTACATGTACACCTCAGTCTGGGTGTGTGCTGATACCATGTGGAGTAGAATGATAAAAAGAAAATTAAAATGTCATTGCTTTCAAAAATATTTTTCCTGGAGGCTCAGGGATCTAATAGAAAAATTTATGTTTTCTTATTTTTCTAAAGGAAATAGAAGTGGGGGAGGCCTCAATTTTGTTCCTCCCAAGAAATACCAGCATCAGACAGTTTTGCTAAATGCTCGCACACATGCCCCAGACTTGGTGTTGCACATAATGCGTGGGGTCAGGTCAGGCCCCACCCACTAAAAGCTGGGACCCTGGTGTCCCGTTAGATAAGGCCAAGGGAGTTCAAGCCTAGGGACAGAAGGGAAGACAGAGACCCGGGAAGACTCAAGGTTTCCACTTGCACTCATTCTCCAGGGGACATGGACCACGAGATGGAATCCTCCCAGGGAAAATGTGGCAACTCTCACTTTGCCCTTTTGCCCCCTGACCCGGAAGAAAACCCATAGTCCCCTGGCGGCCAGTCTCCAGGCAGAGCCCTGAGTCCCCAGGACGAGGCTGAGCCCAGGCCTGGGTTCCTCATGGCCCACTTAAACTGGGGCACTGGGGTTCTTCTGGCTCAACGTTGACATCCATAGATATTCTGAGAGAGCTGTTTCAGGCCTGGAGCAAGAAGTAATGGGGGGAAAGCTGTTGGGGGTGGGGGGGTTCTTCTACGTGGCTGGCTTGCCTTCCTAATACCCGGACAGCCCTGCATATGCTAATCTAAAGAATTTGGCAGGTTTAGAAGTAGACAAGCGTCCTACCTTAGGAAAGGTAATTAGGAGGGTGTGTGTGGCATCTATTTATATCCGCTTTAAAAGGAATGCGACAGACCCATCTCACATAAACACAGGGATTATTCCAGGTGCTCTTGTACACTGAGGCCTAGGCCATTAAGGGATTAGATGAGGAGATGTAATGAACGACCCAAAACCAGCCTGCCTGTACCCACACACACACACATACCCTGCCACCATGTCAGCCCTCCCTGCTGACTGCCCTGGGTTCAGCTTTATTGATGGTACTGACGCTCTGCAGGAATTCTGTCTGCAGAGCTCTATTATGACAATAATAGTACTCCTCTCCTGCAGTACTCTACTGCCTTCTGAAGAATTTTTATATCCCTTACATCATTTGGTCCTCACAACTGCACTGGGAAGCAGGTAGGCATTTTTGTTTCCTATTTCATAGATGAAAAAAAAAAAAAGACTCAGAGAAGTTAGTGGCTAGTCCAAGGTCACACAGCTAGCACATGGCAGAGTGAGAACTAAACGCAGATCTTCAGCTTCCCAAGGATTTTACCTTCAAGCATTGCCACCCTTCCGCTCTCCTTTCATCCTCTCTCTCCCCTCCCCTCCTTCCTCCCTTACTTTCCTTTGTATATTTTCTGGAAGAATAACATGCACACAGGAAAATATTCAATATAATGCAAACCAAAGCGCAGGGCTTAGTGAATTTTCACAAAGTGAGCGCCCCTGCGTCACCAGCATCCAGATCAGGATGCAGAACAGTTCCAGCGCTCCCTTGGACCTCGGTGACCCCTTCCCATCATTGCTCCCCCCTGAAAAAGTAAGCATCATCCCGACCTCTAAAACAAGGGGTTATCTTGCCTCTTTAAAAGCTTTACGTAAATGGAACATCCAGAACCTCGGCTTTTGTGCCTGGTTTCCTGTGTTCACTGTGTGTCTTTGAGACTCACTGGTGGTATGGTGTGGAGTTGTATGTCCATTCCATGTCTGTTCATCCTTCCAGCTGTGGGTGGACATTTGCATTGTCCCCAGTTCGGGGGCCATTATGAAGAAAGCAGGACACTCTCATATGTGGCTTTTGGTGAACGTAGGTCACAGTTCTGTTGGGTATGTACCTAGGGGTGGAATTGCTGGGTCACGGGATGTGTGTGGTCAGCTTTAGCAGATACTGTGAACAGTTTGCAGGCTGGTTGGGTGTACTGGCTACAGTTTAATGGTGGATCCGTTGAAGGGCGGTCTGTTGACAACCCCCCATCCCATCCCCTCTATTAACTGTCACTTCGGGTTTCTGCCTTCTTTCCTCTTCCTGCCCCCTTCAGTACCCTGGAATGTATCCACTATCTCTATTTCAGGAAAGGGTTGAGAGAAAAAAAATAGCATATTATTTTGGGAGCTGAGTTATTTATTCCTTGAGTGTCTATGGGGACTGGGTAGGGGGAGGAACAAATAAGACACATCTAATTACCTAATTTTAAAATCATCTCCATTATCAGACGCAAGCCCTCAGAAGTGTAAAACACATTCCCAGATCAAGCAGATTCAAGTTTTTGAATTATCTGCTGTGTTGTAATATTTAGGATTTGGTTCTCTCCATTAGCAGGGATTGTCCACAGTTGATTATAGGTGATATTTAAAGAAATAATCCCCTTAGTAAATGATAGGCAAACACCCAGCCCGTTTTCTCTGCCCTTGTGGAGGGAGTTATGGCATTAATTTGCAGATAAATATTTTTTTGTTCACTCTTCTCTCCCCTGAGATAGACATCGAGTACCTGGCCTGCACTTAGCAGAGTGTTGGGGGCAGGGGTACAGTCCCATACCTACCACTTACTATATGTTCAGGAATCGGTCTACTTGTTCAAAGATTTGTTATTTTGGTACTAGGGAGCCACTGAAGGTGTTTGATGTGTGGAGGTGACACACAGAAGATGATATCTTGTGACCTGATCATGACATGGAGGGATAGTTGGAAGTGTTGGGGGGGTTAGGCAATAAAACGGGGGACTGTGTGGGAGTCCAGGCAGAGACGATGAGCTCTGAGGACAGTGTCTGCTATCAGAACAGGAAACGGGGTAGGAACAGGAGGAATGTTAGCAGTGACTCCCCTCGTGGTTGTTCTCAGCTGATGCCCAGCACCACTTAGAAACATTCCACTTTAATTGGTCTGGACTGGGCGCAGGAATTAACATGGTTTTAAAAGCTCCCAGGGTAATTCTTAGCGTCACTGGTGCAAAGGATGACTAGCCTGACTGGCAAGTCTGGATATAAGGGGTCAAGGAACCAAGAGATAAAAGTGATTTTCAGATTTCATCCCGGGGTGGCTGAAAAAAAAAAAAAATGAGGGAACTGGAATGGCCCCGGCTGGGGCTGCCTCTTGCAGGATCTTGGCTTTCGTAGGGCAGCATTGGCCGGGGGCCCCAGCAGGGGATGGTGTCCAGTCCAACCCATAATGGGTACACAAGTCCACTGGTATGAGGGGAGGAGAGAAAAGCAGGGCATTGTGGACTACATGTAGCTGAGACTGAAATGTGAGGACTGTCCAGGGGAAGATGGCAGAGGGGCTGGAAAGGCCATTGGGCCGTCATCTGGGGAGAAAGGTGAGGCCAAAGTCAGCATCTGTGAGGCTGAGCAACGGCAGGGAGAGAGGTGGGACCAGGGCGAGTAAAGTGGACCAACTTGCTTCAGTGAGGCACTCAGAGAACTCAGGAGAACAGAGCGAATCACGGGGAGACGTGAGGGCACAGCCACCTGAGTGGCAGGCGTGTGACAAAAAGGACACACTGCTCCTACCGTGACTGAGGAGGGAACCAAGCCCAATGGTAAGTCCCAGAGAGAAAAAATCATGCCTCAACATACACGGAGGAATTTTCAAATGGCTACTGCTGCTGCTGCTAAGTCGCTTCAGTCGTGTCCGACTCTGTGCGACCCCATAGACGGAAGCCCACCAGGCTCCCCCGTCCCTGGGATTCTCCAGGCAAGAACACTAGAGTGCGTTGCCATTTCCTTCTCCAATGCATGAAAGTGAAAAGTGAAAGCGAAGTCGCTCAGTTGTGTCTGACTCTTATCGACCCCATGAACTGCAGCCTACCAGGCTCCTCCATCCATGGAATTTTCCAGGCAAGAGTACTGGAGTGGGGTGCCATTGCCTTCTCCTTTCAAATGGCTAGAAGTTAGCAATAAAGCAGCCATGCTCCATGCCCGCTGGAGAGATGTTGAGAAGCTATTATTGAGCATCAGAAAAGGTCGCTCTAGGATATTTATGGCTCCCTCATCAAGGAGGTGGAAGGCTTCATGGTCCTCCCCGATCTGGGATGGTCTGACGCATCACGACCTCACCCTCGCCTGCCCAGGGACGGCCTACAACGTCACGTCGGGTCACTCGGGCAAATGTCCCATCAAGGTGGGGAGTGGTCAGCTTGCCCTGTTTATCCCCCTGGCCCAGCCCCCAGCATCCCATCGCTCATTCCTGCGTGCATCTTGGTTGCTAATTCAGGCTGAAAGCAGAGCCCAGGTCACTTGCTGTTTGGGGAAATGGTAAACAAAGATAAGAGCTTTAGGCGCTGGAATTTACTCTTCATCCACTTGGCCTAAAAGCAACTGCATGTTAAATTTAGAAGGCTGCTTCCAGACCCCTCCCTCCTCTCCTGTTTCCTACCGCCTCTTTCCAGCCCATGCTCAGAACACCGTCTCGCTGACCGTGGATCTGAAATGTATTTGTAAAGCCCAGGAGTCTTGCGAGGCTGCCCTGCCTGGATGTTTATAAAATGTATCAGCTGAGGGTCTGGGTGAGGGGCTCCTATCCTCCCGTAGCGGGCTCTGCCCCCCACCCCGCCAGCAGACATCTCGACCCAGATGTTCACCCAAACACCCTCCCCAGGTGAGGCCTGGTGCTTCTGCCTTGCACTGTCAGGAGGTGAGATGCCCCCCCGCCCCCACCCCAGGGAAGAAGCCACGTTTTCAGCAGACCACCTTACAATTTATTTACAAAGGTCTCCCTCATGCCTGGGAATCTATAATTGAACAGCTCTCTTTTCTATGTAGGTTAAACCCCTTTGCAAGCAACTCCAAGAATCTGTAGAAATCCTTTTGTGGGCCTGGAATTCCGCTGTATTGAATATTGTTGGAAATAAATGAGCCATTGTCTGGGCTGAGAATTTTCTGGTTAGATAGAGATCGCCACTGTGATGCGATTTATTGTCGCAGGACATTTTTTTCTCCCAGCTCATTTTAAATTCTCTGTTGCCTGCTTAGTCCATTTTCACAGTTCAGGATGTAAGTGGGAAAAGCTAGGCTGGAGCTAAAAAAAAAAAAAAGAAAAGCAAAAGAAAAAAAATCTCTTTTCCTAAGAACGATGTCCAGAGGTCCAAGTGGCATCTGGTACCAGACTGTAACAAATGCTGGAAGTAAGGCTTATCTGGTGGCCAGTTCAGGGGAAAGGAGAGTCACCCAGTACTCTCAGCTGGCACGTGACTGGGAGGAAAGATCAGAGACTTAAGAAGCAATGAGTTCAACCTTTCCATTGTTCTAATGAGCAGCCACGCCTGGAGAGCTGAGGGGACCTGCCTTCACTTTTGCCCACACAGAAATTCTCACTTATTATTCTTTAAAAAGATCTACTAGACCAGCTCAGCTTTAATATAAACCCAACCCTAGTTAAGTGTAAGTTCTGAAGTAACGAAAAAATCTAAAGAGCAATTTACTGTTGTTTGCTTGTTTTGTTTATTTGTGTAATAACTAACTCCTGAGGGCTTCCCTCTTGGCTCAGATGGTAAAGAATCTGCCTGAAATGTGGGAGACCCAGGTTCCATTCCTGAGTTGGGAAGGTCCCCTGGAGAAGGGAATGGCTACCCACACCAGTATTCTTGCCTGGAGAATCCCATGGACAGAGGAGCCTGGCGGGCTACAGTCCTTGGGGTCACAGAGTCAGCCATGACTGAACGACTAACACTTTCACCCCAATTAACTCCTGAGATTTTGAAATTTATGAGCAGCAGGCAGAATTATAAACAGGAAGAGCAGAGATGTGAAATTCATCAGACATAGCTGGAAGACAGCCGGCAAGTTATTAAGCCACATCAACATTCAGTTTGCTCATCTGTAAAATGGGGAGAAACCACACCTTGGAGGTTGTAGTGAGGATTCCTCATGAGTGCCCTCTAGGATTTTTTCTTAAGAAGTTGGGTCTGTAACTCTCCTGCTTTGGTACATGAGCAACCCTATGAGTGGTAGCTGCGAGCCTGGGGTCATCTCAGGAGATATGGAAACAGCTGTGCTGATGAGAATTAAGAAATTACCTGGGGGCAGTAGGGGAGAGGCTGGTGAGAAGTCTCCATTCCTCTCATCAGAGGAGGCTGGAAGATACACCCTAGAAGATGCAGCAGGGGCAACAGCCGACCTGCGGCTGATCCTCGGAAATCCCCCTCTCAACTCTTGCCTCTGCCAAGCTCCAAGCCGGGGGCCTCCCCGTCATCTCGATGGGTCCTCACTTTTCTCAGGAGGAGTTGGGCTTTCTGAAGCTCACGTAGTAGCTTGCCCCGAGCCACACAGCCAGGCCCTGGGAGAGCTGGAGTTTCCTGAGGACCATCTTACCACCTCCTCCTCTCTTCCACCTTAGGTGAGCTTAGCCATATCCCCTTTTCTGCAGCAGGTGGCTTTTAGTGAAAAGGCTCCCTTTCCTGGTGGCTCAGCTGGTAAAGAATCTACCTGCAATGCAGGAGACTCTAGTTCGATTCCTGGGCCGGGAAGATCCCCTGGAGAAGGGAAGGGCTACCCACTCCAGTTTTTGGGGGGCTTCCCTGGTGGCTCAGTGGGTAAAGAATCCACCTGCAGTGCAGGAGACCTGGGTTTGATCCCTGGGTTGGGAAGATCTCCTGGAGAAGGGAAGGGCTACCCACTCCAGTATTCTGGCCTGGAGAATTCCATGGACTGTATAGTCCATGGGGTAGCAGAGTCGGACACGACTGAGCGACTTTCACTTCACTGCCTTGCCAAGAATGTCCTTGATAGTGACAAAGTGTATGAAAATGGCGCCCAGAGTAATAGCTGACGTGAGTATCCTCACTGCTGTGGGCCCAGGTACACAAAAACACATTCCTCTCCTTTACTGGGAGCTGGAGGAGTAGGTTTGGATAAATAAGAATGAGGTCCATA
Organism: Bos grunniens; assembly: GCF_055505025.1. Taxonomy (NCBI): domain Eukaryota; kingdom Metazoa; phylum Chordata; class Mammalia; order Artiodactyla; family Bovidae; genus Bos; species Bos grunniens. The sequence goes on from NC_141168.1 coordinate 16,766,872, forward strand.
GGAAGGATTTTTTTTTCTTTTAAATTGAATTAGCATGGGAGGAGACTTACTAAATCACAGATGGCATGTGCTTAGAGCCTTGAGAGCTGATTGCTCTTCAGAGGAGCTGAGACCAAGGCATTTGTGCTCCGGCTCTGGTCTGCTGGGTGCAGGCTGGGGCCCCAGGTGGAGGGGGTTTGCAGAGGCCAGACGGCCAGGCTCCTGCCAGCTGGCCTGCAGGTGGCCCCCCGCTACCCCCTGCACCCGGCCTCTCAGGAGGGGCCTGGAAGATCCACCCCCTCTCACCACATTACAGATGTGGAGGGCTCACCCCTCCAGGGTGGGCATGGGGGCAGATGACAGCTACTGCACTCCATCCTCTGCCCTTCAGGTGCCCCACCACGCCTGCAGTAGGGAGAGAAGGTCACAGAATGGCTTCCCCAAAACGAGAGCCATGCACTGCATCTCATGAAATCGGGGGTGGGGGAGTGGGGGGCGCGTGGCATCTCATGAAACAGCTCCCAGCCCATGCTCCTTGCCTCCCTTTGGAGGCATCCAAGGAAGGTTGGGTTAGGAGCCCTCCTGCCCGCTCTGCCAGCAGAGCTGCCCAGACCCGGGGGGCTTCCATCCCTCCCCACCCTGGCCTCACACTTATCAATCAGGTTTTGGTTTTCTTACCTCTGCTATTGGGCCATACTTTCCATGTGGAACAAACCCCAGAAGGGTGACTGTGGCCACAAGACGGCAAATCACCCCTCCCATCCCTCCTCCCATGAAAATAAGATTGTGTTGAACGTGTTCCTATGTTTCTGCTTTTATTTTTAGTGTTAGTTTAGGGAACTTTCTAATAAGATCTCTTCTATTAAGGAATTTCCCCGGTACTGCAAGGGTCCCCCTGGGCCACCTCTGGGGTCCCCTTGATGTTTATAAAGTGCTGCTTCCATGACCGTCATTCTTCTGGGCTGGCTGTCACCTCGTGCCTGCTTTGTATCCTGCAGGGTCCCGGGGGCGGGTCCTGGGGCTGGGGCAAAGATGGGCAGCGGTCCGTCCCCGGAGGCACAGAAGCCCAGGGGACACCTGGGTGCCAAGGCTCTGTTGGAGGGGAGCGTGGGTGCCCTGGGAACTTGGAAAGGCCATCCTAGGGGCCACGGAACCTGCCCGGGGTAGGGGTTAGGGGGTCAGAAAGATGGGGGTGGTGCGGTTTCTTTAGCAGCCGTTTCCAAACAGCTTTTCTGTTCTCTCACACAGAAACAATAAAAGCACTTAAGCAAGGTTTTGGAACCAAATTGAAGCGCGTTCCATCACAGCCGCACCATTTATTGCCATTTTACTGGAGTGTGTGCTCCCTGCGGCTCACGCCTCTGCCTCACGCCAGCCACGTCTCAGCCGCTAGCTGGTTGCAGTGGCACGTGTTAATTACGGCAATTTGTTTTGGCCGTGGATCTTAAGGAATCGTTTGTTTCTGTTGTCTTCCGTGCCTGCTGCTTCATGTCAGACAGTCTCCATCAGCCTCACGGCCTGACTGCCTTTCCCCCTGCACAGCAGTGAGGCTTCTCAAGGGGGACTTAACCTTAGGGTGGGGACAGGCTGGGGTCCCTCCAGGTGCCAGTGTCACACTAGGAGGCCCCCAAAGCGACGGGACCAACTGGCTGGAGTGGTTTTGTGGGATCATAGGTGCAGAGGGCCCTGGGGCCAAGACCTCAGCTGTAGACCAGGTGGGGACCCTTGTGAGGGCAGGGATGGACACTTGGACACCCGGGGGACAGAGAAGCCGCCCTGAGAGGGTGGGCACAGGGGAGCCGGGCAAGGTCATTTACATCACCCTTGATCGGGTGACGACAGAGCGGCCCCTGGGAGCTCCTGGGCTGAGATCCTCACAGCCTGGAAGCCCCAGGGGGTCAGGACCAGAGGTGGTGGGATGCCCCTGAAGCAGACAAAGGAGGCTGGGCTCCCCGGAGGACACCATGAGGGCCCTGTGCCTCATGGTGATGGGTCTGGGGGCCAGCTGCCACCTCCAGCTCCCTCCTCTTAAGGCCGCCACTTGCTCCGGAAGGCCCAGGCTGCTGGAGGCTCTCTTGCTGGAGCCGGTGAATCTGCCCGTAAACGCCAGACCTATGTGTGCGCTTATGAGGCAGGGGAGGTGGGCCAGGCAAAGCACTCCCCCGAGCCCCTGAACACCAGCTGTGCCCTCGAAGCTGGTCCGTCTCCCCCTGGAGCCAAGGCCCTGAGTGAGGGCAGGGAAGTGGGGAGATGTGGAGGCAAGGCTGGGGAGGGAGATGGGAGAACAGCAGCTTCGCCCAGCATTCCTGACCCAGTTCTAGGGGTGGGCACAGGGTGAGTTTCAGCGGATCATTTCACTGAGCCGTTATTAAAAAAAAAAAAAAAATATATATATATATATATTTGGCTGCATTGGGTTTCAGTTGCGGCTCAAGGGATCCCTAGTTGCGGCATGTGGGACCCAGCTTCGCAACCAGGAATAGAACCCAGGGCGCCTACGTAGGGAGCACAGAGCCCCAGCCACTGGACCACCAAGGGAGTCCCACTGAGCTGTTATTTTACGGCTGAGAAAACAGAGGCTCAGAGGGGTTTGTGTGGAAAGTCAGTAGGCAGAGAGGGGATGGAGCCTGACAGAAAGACGGGCTCATAGGGCCCATTGGCTCAGACGGTAAAGAATCTGCCTATAATGTAGGAGACCCTGGTTCCATCCCTGGGTCAGGAAGATCCTCTGGAGAAGGGAATGGCAACCCACTCCAGTATTCTTGCTGGAGAATCCCATGGACAGAGGAGCCTGGCGGGCTACAGTCCACGGGGTCGCAAAGAGTCAGACACGACTGAGCAACTCACACTTTCATTTTCATAGGGCCCACTGAAGGACCCGTCTACTCAATTCCCGAGGCCATGATAAGGCTGAGTAAAGACAAACAGGAACAAGGCACTCTGCTCTATGTTATGAGGCAGGCTGGATGGAGGGGAGTTTGGGAGAGAAGGGATACATGTATATTCATGGCTGAGCCCCTTCACTGTTCACTTGAAACTATCACATTGTTAATCGGCTAATCCCCAACACAAAATAAAAAGTTTTAAACAAAAATACACACACACAAAATTTAAAGACAAACAGGAAAGGTAGGCTTTTTCCTTCCTTATTCAGTAGGGTGTTGGAGGAGGAGGAGGAGCAGCTGGGATCAGGGGTGGATGCTTCAGAAGCAGGGACAGAAACCCAGCAGGAGCGCACGAGGGGCAGCTGGGAGAAGCTAGGAAGAGGGAGGACCTGGGCACATCCTGAGTGTCCCCAAACCCAGGCCAGAAGCAGACGGGGCCACACAGAGACCTCCTGGTTCCCTGGGTGCTGGCAGGGCGCTCTGGCTGGTGAGGCCCCGTCTCACCCCTCTAACCCCTGGAAGGGAGAGGAAGCCACAGAGAATTTCTCAGGCAGCTGCTCTCACATGTTAGATCTGGAGAGTCCCTGTCTTATTGCTTTCCTTGGACTTGACCTTTAAGCGCTCTGAGCGTCTGGGGAGGCACCCGGCCCTCAGGCAGCCGTTGCTGTGTCCACTAGTCTTCTCAAAGAACAAGGGGCCAAAGGGCCCACCCTTGAGGATCATGGCCAGACCAGTGAGCCTATTTGCAAAGTTTACTGAAAATAGCATAGTGCCCAGCTGTTCTTAATTTCTGCTAAGGGCTTGGCAGGAGGAAATGGACTTAAATCTAGCCAAAGGAGGGGCACCCTTGGGAACTTCTCAAGGCTTGTGGACCCCGCTAAGGAGTCATCAACTTCCCCAGAAATTGTGCTCGTATCTGTTTGCTTGGCCCAGCCCACAGGATGCTGTGAGCGCCACCCCAGTGAAGAAAAGAGAGTCCTTTCCAAAAACCTAGCCGAACGGGAAGCAGAGTTGGATTTCTGGTTTGGGAGTTGAACTACATAAAACTGGGAAAATCTGCCTGAAGGAAATGCACCATTCCTTTATGAATGCCACTACCCTCGGAGCTCCAGGAGGGCCTGTGACCCAGAGAATCTTCTAGGTCAAGGCAAAAAGTGCCCTGGTCAGCCTGCTCCGATCTTTGGAACCCCCAGATCACTTATTTTCCCAGTGACTTTTTAAAAAGATAACTTAAAAAATAGGGCAACATGACATGGATTTAAAGTCAAAATGTCTGGAACTGATTTCAGAAAGCTCTTAATGTCCCCGTGGGTTACCTTTCTGATGAGTAATCTTAGCAGAAGGCTCGTGTTATAATCAAACATATGTTTTATAATTAGGTGACTGTTTTAGGCTCAGAGGCCCTGAAAACCGACTTATGGCGAGTGAAACCAGGAAGCATGGGGTGAGGCTTTATATGTATGTAGCCATGGAAGGAGCCTTTAGTCCTGGGGTCCCTGTGAGAATAATGGCCAGATGAATTGAAAAGAGTGAAATACGGTTGAAAGAAAATGCATTCAGTCTCCAGCCCAGGTTATCAGAACTGTTGGTCAGACTTCAGGGCCGGTAACTCTGGCCTCTCAGCGTGTGTGGATTTGAAACTAGCTTCCGCTGGGGGATGGAAGTGAGACCTGGGTTCTGGACTCCCCCAGGCCTCTGGGCTCTGCTGTGGAAAGAGCATCACAGCGGTTCACCCCTGGATCACTGGGGACCCTGCGCTGTCCTGGAGGGAAGCCTTGAGAAAGACCCAAGCTCAAGGCTGTACACGTAACCTCCTGGGGCACTGCTCAAGCCCACCGCTTCTGGAACATGGTAGAAAGTCTAGCCCTATGCAGAGAGCCTGAGGAATTCTTCTGGGCCCTGACCCCTGCTTCCCACTTTAAACTTCCACCCTGGGAGAAGGTCCCACGGCACTTAGATGCACACAGGAGCCATTCTGCCCAAGTCTGAGTTGGTGTCTCACCACCACCCCGCTGTGCAGCCGCGGTCAGCTTAACCGCCAGCCTCGGTTTCTCACGGGTAAAACGGGGACTGTACTGGCTCTCCTCCGTCAAGTCGTAGTCGGCCAGGAGCCTGGCTTATGGATAGCACTTAACGTGGCCTGGGCTGCCCAGGCCTGGCAAACGTTTGTTGCTGCGGCAGCTGTAGCCTTATCAGGCCTCCCCGGGTGCATTGAGGCTGGTCCCCTCAGTTCCGCCCCTTGGCCACTTGGTTCAGGCTGGCCACATCTCTGGTAGGCCTGACCAGCTCTTTGACTTGGTTGCTCCCTGAACATGATCCTAGAATGACTGCTCGGGTCTCACACCTCCCTGGAGACCAGGCTGAGAATGGCATCGGGCCCTGGGTGCTTCCCCAGCCCAGGGCCTCAGGCCTAGGACCCCGACTGTCTGGGACACAACACAGAAGCAGATGGAGTTCATCAGAGTCTAAAGGAAGGATTCTCCTGCTTTTCCTCAGGGTCCTCCGGGCGCCCCCAGTTCTGTCCTTGCATGGGGGGCTGCTGTAATGAGTCCCTCCCTACGTGGTGCTCCCAGCCCAGTGCAGGAGACGTCAATTCTGTCGATAAATGTAAAACCACAATGGAGCTAAGGGTTTTGAAGAAAAGATCTGAGGAGGGTAAAATGTGTGATTGTTTGCCCTGCTTCATGTGAGGGCTTCCCAGATGGCGCTAGTGGTAAAGAACCCGCCTGCCAGTGCAGGACACATAAAACATCGGGTTTGATCCCTGGGTTAGGAAGATCCCCCAGAGAGGGGCATGGCAACCCTCTCCAGTATTCTTGCTTGGAGAATCCCCATGGACAGAGGAGCCTGGTGGGCTACAGTCCATAGGATCACAAAGCATCAGACACAGCTGAAGCGACTGAGTGCACAGGATGCTTGAAAGAGTTAACTTTGGGAAGCAAATAAAAGAAGTTATGCTTTCCATTCAGTGTACTTTAAACTTACAGGACTTACTACACTACAGGGTTGCAGTGATTGAGATAGATTTTGATAAATTCCGGGGAGGTAACTAGATGGTTGGTTACTAACGGGGCCACTTTGGCCCTGGGAAACTGCTCTCATGGAAGTGGCTGCCACCACTCCAAGTGTGTCACCCCAAGAGGGACAGAGCCAGTCAGGCTGGCGGGGGCCTCAGGTAGGCAGGGGGCTTGAAACCTCACCACATGGGAAACAGGGCAGAAGCCAGACAGGCTGTAGCCTCCAACTATTAAAAAGGCTGTTCTATGTGGTCCCAGAGTGTGAAGCCATGATCGGAAGCTATAGGAAAATGGATCAATGGATTAATGGTCTTGTCCAGCCATGTGACATGAGAGAGGGGAGCCTGCATTCCTGGAGCAAGTGGCAGGAGGATCAGTCTCCTGCAGGGCCTGGGGTCTGGGACCAACCAGCGATCTCTGAAATCCTTCCAAGTCCAAGTGGAAAATAATGTCTTGGCAACTGGGATATTGAAAGAGTGAGTCTTGTTGGAATAGAATGAGGGCAGAAATGTTCTGAGTTGAAAGTGGTAGTGGGGGGCCGGGGGAGCTCAGAGGAACCATGCCATGAGGGACCTGGGAGTGGCAGGGGTGGGGAGCAGATGCTGAGACCCTGGGTGGAGTAGCAGCTTGGCTGTAGGATGGGGAAGAACACTTGGAGGGGACATGTGACAACTTAGGGTTTCTGAGGCTTCCATGATGGCTCAGCAGGTAAAGAATCTGCCTGCAATGCAGGAGACATAGTAGATGCAGATTTGATCCCTGGGTAGGGAAGATCCCCTGGAGGAGAAAATGGCAATCCACTGCAGTATTCTTGCCTGGAGAATCCCATGGACGGGGAGCCTGATGGGCTACAGTCCATGGGGTCGCAAAGAGTTGGACACGACTGAGCGGCTGAGCATGCACACAGGCAGGGTTTCTGAAATGATTCATAAGATGCGGATAATGGGAAGATTTGAAACAACAGCAAAATAGAAATGAGTGTTTCTGGAGAGCACCTAGGTGCCAGGCTCTGTGCTGAGCACTTACATGTTATCTCACTTAATCAGATAAGATTATTATCCCCTTTTATAGCTGAGGAGACAGGTTTAGGGTCACATGGCTGCTTTGTGGGCTCTGCCTGGCTTTGAGATGGAGAGTCTGACCTGGAGCCTGTGTTCTTAGCCATCAGCTTGGCTCCATCCAGGGTGGGTGAAGGTCAGTTGGTGAAAGGGCAGTGGAACCTGCCAAATGTTGTCTGTGGGTCTTGCTTTGCACCTCCCTGGAGGGATGGCTGAGGCTCTCTGCCCTGAGCCCTGTGGGGTTGCCCAGAACCACCTTCTCCACTGGCATCTCAAGAGGAGCCAAATGGCAAGCTCATTCCATGGGATGGGAGAGCGCCAGACTGACTTCCTGTGTAAATTGACTGACTACTGAGCTAACAAAAATATTGGAAGGAGCCCCTGAATTTGAATTCTGCAAGCCAAGATGTACTCTTGCAGAGTTGCAAGAGGAGGAATGGGAGCATTGCTTCAGAGACCATGCATTTCTCTGGAATTTGTCTACTGTAACTAGGAAAAAAAAATGTGTGGGTGGGTGGCCATGGAGAGGATCTAGAGGATAGTAAACTGAATAAGATACGAAAACTTCTGTGTGTACTTTCAATATCTAGACTTAGCATGTGAGAAAAAGATGCAATATATGGGCATCTCTTAGATTGATGTCTTTTTCCTGCCAGTTTGCAGGCATCTTAGCCTACCTCCATGTCCTGATGACAGAGCATAAAAGTCAGGACAAGAAAATTTGAGTTCTGTATTTGCTGTGTGACTCTGAGCAAGATACTTAACCTTGCTGAGCCAATGTGTCTCAACTCTGTAAAAGGGAATATTCATAACAGATAGTCTATCAACTTCATAGATTAGGGGGAACGAATGCCAACAACTAATAGTTAATGTTTTCTCTACATCTCTGCCGCGCTTCTTCCCTCATAGCTCAGTAGGTAAAGAATCTACCTGCAGTGCAGGAGACCCGGGTTCGAGTTCTGGGTTGGGAAGATCCCCTGGAGAAGGAAACGGCAACCCACTCCAGCATTCTTGCCTGGAGAATCCCTTGGACAGAGGACCCTGGCTGGCTACAGTCCCTTGACTCGCAAGAGTCAGACATGACTTAGTGACTAAACCACACACCACACATCTCTGACAGTGCCAGTCCCGGGGGCGGGGGTGCCAGGGAAGATGTACTGAAAAGAGGTCCTGAGACATTTTTCTCACTAGACAAGGTTGGGGTCAGTAGGGGAGGAGGGCTGCTGCTGCTGCTGCTAAGTCGCTTCAGTCGTGTCCAACTCTGTGTGACCCCATAGACGGCAGCCCAGCAGGCTCCCCTGTCCCTGGGATTCTCCAGGCAAGAACACTGGAGTGGGTTGCCATTTCCTTCTCCAATGCATGAAAGTGAAAAGTGAAAGTGAAGTCGCTCAGTCGTGTCCGACTCCTAGCGACCCCATGGACTGCAGCTTACCAAGCTCCTCCGTCCATGGGATTTTCCAGGCAAATGTACTGGAGTGGGGTGCCATTGCCTTCTCTGGGGGGAGGAGGGCAGTAAGATGCTAAATACCAAAGGGTAAGTACCAAGATGAATTAGTTTAAATGTCGATATACGTCAGATGGATGTCACAAGCAATGATGTCGTCAGTTTAGATCAGAAATTGATATAAATCTTGGGAGTTTTAGAAGAACCTTAAGTCATAACAAAATGGTATAGATGTAACATAATTAGAGAAAATAAAACCAAAAAATGTGGCTATCAGAATGTGGATTATAACCCGGAGATTAGGCAGATGGATGCTAGAAAGTGTGATAGAATGAAAGCAAAACACAGGCCTGGGAGGTGGCAGACCCAAGTTTCATGCCTGGGCTTCTTCTGTGGCTCAGCGGTAAAAGAATCAGCCCGCAGTGCTGGAGACACAGGTTGGATCCCTGGGTCAGGAAGATCCCCTAGAGAAGGGCATGGCAACCCACTCCAGTACACTTGCCTAGAGAATCCCACGGACAGAGGATCCTGGCGGACTGCAGTCCATAGGGTCACAAAGAGTCGGACACAACTGAAGCGACTGAGCACGCACACACGCATGCACGCATAAGCTTCATTCCTAGTTTGGCCACAAATCAGTGAAATGACTTGGAAGGTCTCTTAATTGATCTGACTCATTTCCTCATTGTAAAGTGGAGTTTTTAATCTCCTCATTCACTTTCCTGAGCTGTCACCATCTAACCCAGTGTTTTTCAAAATGTGGGCTATGATCCTTTAGGGAATTATGAATTCAATTTAGAGGATTAAGACCAGAATTTTAAAAAATGAAATAGAATAGAAGACAGAGTCTATCACATGGAGAAAACTGCTTTTGTGTATGTTCAGTTGTGTCTAACTCTTTATGACCTGATGGACTCCAGCTCACTAGGCTCCTCTGTCTATGGGATTGTCCCAGCAAGAACACTAGGGTGGGTTGCCATTTCCTCCTCCAGGAGATCTTCCCAACCCAGGGATTGAACCCAGGACTTCTGCATTGGCAGGCAGGTTCTTTACAACTGAGCCACCTGGGGATACCAGAAGACTACTTATTGCTTCATAAAAGTTTTAAGTGACAAAGCTATGTGTGTATTGGGATGAATTGTAAATTATATTTCCATGGACTTCCCTGATGGTCCGGCGGCTAAGATTCTGTGCTCCCATTGCAGGGGGCCCAGGTTCAACCCTTGGTTAGGGACCTAGATCCCACATGTTACAACTATGAGTTTGCATGCTGCAGCTAGGACCTGGTACAGTCAAGTAAATAAATAAATATTTCTTAAAATTTAACAAATTTATCTTAAAAAATAAAACAAATTATATTTCTTATGATGGGTTGTGGTCAAAAAAGTTTGAAAAACATAGCATGAACACCCCCAGCACTCCCAGAAAAGCATAGGTGTTTGCCTATCTCAGTTTCTCCCTTTGCACTGGCTATGCTATAACCTAATCCTTTTGAATCTGCATGAAGATACAAAGGGCCCAGAGATTCCTCCACAATAGCCCCTCTTCCCCTGCCAGCCAATGAACCAATGGAGGCCAAGGTGTTCATGAAGCAAGAATCAAGGTACCAGATTTATCCACTAAAAATACAAGCATCTAATTAAATGTGAATTTCAGATCTGCGATGAATCATATTTTAATATAAGTATGTCCAAAATACTGCGTGAAACAGACTCATACTAAAAAATGAATCACTGTTTATCAGAAATTTAAATTTAACCAGACACCTGTATTTTATCCAGCAACCCTAAGTAAGTAATAAATAAAAAGCAAACAGGAGAGAAAGTTGCAAAAGAGTAAGATTTTTAAGTGCCCCAAACTACAAAACTTTGTGCTTTAATATGCTCATAAATTAACAGCTGTATTGTATTATGCAAATTTATGTTGTTATTCACTATCTGTCATCACGCTCCAATAAAAATTGTATATATGACATTTAGAGAAAAATGACATCTTCTGATCAGATATTGCACTGCATTTCGGTGGCACTGATTACCTTTGGCTTGCCTGAATGCTGCAGCCACAAACTCACAGAGCCAGGGTCTTTGTGAGTGACTCACTGAATTACTTATAGTGTCTCTAGAATCCTTGAGAATAATCCCAGTGAGTGGCCAGTGTTGTTTTCCCTCCAATATGCCTTTCAGAAGAAAACACAGTTTGGTGGTGAAATAACAGGCCAGGAGACCCCTGCCTCTCAGCTAGAAGTTGGCAGTTGCCCACCAATGAGCTGCCAGGCTTCCCCGGTGGTGCAGTGGTAAAGAATCCACCTGCCAATGCAGGAGACGCAAGAGATGGGGGTTCGATCCCTGGGTGGGGAAGATCCCCTAAAGTGGGAAATGGCAACCCACTCCAGTATTCTTGCCTGGAAAATCCCTTGGACAGAGGAGCTTGGTGGGCTACAGTCTACAGGGTCGCAAAGAGTCAGATGTGGCTGAACACGTACATGCACCAATAAACACTGCATTATGAAGGTTAGCTTGAGTGGACAAGCAGGAAGGGAAGCATGTTTTCATTTTTAATCTCTGCCTTCATGTTTCTTGGTGATTATACACACAGGGGGGAAGAAGCGATTTCTGCTGTTTCCTTTCTATAGCATCGCTGTAGAAATGGCCACCAGTTGGCTAATTTAATATTTAGAGCATAATAGATATGCCTTATCTTTAGGCTGATTTGCTGAATTTTTTACCTGATGATTGTCATCCTCTTGGAGGCTCCTGGTATACCACCAGTTTTTTTTTTTTTTTTTTTAACATTTATAATTTTTTTAAAAAATGTGGAATACTATTTGTGGATGAGTTGCCTGTGTCTGTTCTGGAAAGGAGGGGTAAAATCTTGCTAAGGGTACATTACATCCCCCAAAGGGGTCCTGACAGCAGAAGCTTACAGGAGGACACGGGAGCCAGATGGCCTTAAGGAATCTTTGAAGATTGCCAGGCCAGGCTTGGAAGGCAGGCTGTTTGCAGCAGAAATTACAGGAGGAAGGCAGGTGATGCCTACACAATTTAAAAACGATTCTTTGTTCATTCACAGTTTCCCTGGTGGCTCAGATGGTAAAGAATCTGCCTGCAATGCAGGAGACCCGGGTTTGATCCCTGGGTCAGGAAGATCCCCTGGAGAAGGAAATGGCAACCCACTCCAATATTCTTGCCTGGAGAATCTGATAGAGGAGCCTGGCAGGCTATGGTCCATGGAGTCACAAGCAGTCGGACATGACTGAGCAAATGACATTTTCACTTTTCGCTTCTTTGTTCATCCAGAAGAGAAAATACAGATGCCAAGGAAGGGCTCAAATTGGCGTTCTGGGGTTGGGCCGTTCTCACTCCCCCACTGCAAATGCCAACTCTCTCTGCCCCAGTGTGGGGGTAGGGACAAGAGTGCATCATCCATCTACACTCTGTCCTAGGAGAGAACAGGCTATTAGAATGCATGAAGAAATGAGGACGGGCCTGGGAGTTCAAAACCTCACCCAAATAGCATGGGTAGTTTCCTAACTTCCTTTATTCTAGTTTCCTCATCTGCAAAATAAAGGGATTAGGTTGAATGATTTCTAAGTTTTTTTTCCATGTTAGGTTTCATTCATTCATTCAACTAGCATTGGGCACCTACAATGTGCCCAGAGGTAAGGACCGAGAGGACCCTGAACTCAGGTTGTCAACAACTGAGCTTGTCCAGGGGTCAACAAGCAGAGCATGTCATTCTGCCTAAGAAAATGAGAGGAGGAGGAGGAGGAAGGGGAGGATGTGTGAAATTCCTTCTAAGGTTGCTGACTCCTGACTTTCTGAAAATGACTAAGGAAGACAAGTTCTAAGGGGGAAATCTGTTGCTTTTCTGATCACTGGTTTTCCCAGGTGATGAGGGAGAGGCCTCTATGACCTAACCTGGACAACTAGGACGTGCTGATATCTAGAAATTTCTGTTCAAGAGGGAGCACCTGATGAGATGGATTAAACCCATAGGCCACTTCTCAATTCAATTGATTCACCTGGACATGAATGACCTCTTCAGAAGAAAGCTGATTGCATCTCCAAGGCTTTCAAGTTGTAGGAAAAAGATTTGGAGGCATGGAGGAATAAGGATGGAGGAATAAGGAAAAATATTTGGAGTATAAGGATGTTTTCATCCTTATTCCAATGTTGAAAAGGAAAGTAAGTATGGACATGTTAACAGGATACTCTTTAAAAATTTTTTTCCTATTTTTATTTATTTTTAAAAAGCTGGCTTAAAACTCAACATTCAGAAAACCAGCATGGTATCCAGTCCCATCACGTCATGGCAAATAGATGGGGTAAAAATGGAAACAGTGATTAACTTTATTTTCTTGCACTCCAAAATTGCAGCAGAATGTGACTGCAGCCATGAAATTAAAAGACACTTGCTCCTTGGAAGAAAAGCTATGATAAAACTAGCCAGCGTATTAAAAAGCAGAGACATCACTTTCCCAACAAATGTCCATATAGTCAAAGCTATGGTCTTTCCAGTATTCATGTATCCTAAAGGAAATCAATCCTGAATATTCACTGGAGGACTGATGCTGAAGCTCCAATACTTTGGCCACCTGATGAGAAGAGCCGACTCATTAGAAAAGACCCTGATGCTGGGAAAGATTGAAGGTGGGAGGAGAAGGGGCTGACAGAGGATGAGATGGTTGGATGGTATCACTGACCCAACGGATGTGAGTTTGAGCAAACTCTGGGAGACAGTGAAGGACAGGGAAGCCTGGCATACTGCAGTCCATGGAGTCAGAATTGGACATGACTAGGCAACTGAACAACTATTTGTTTATTCGGCTCTGTCAAGTTTTAGTTGCTACCTGTAGGACCTTAATTCCCAGACCAAGGATCAAACCTTCGTCCCCTGCATTGCAAGATGGATTCTAAACCACTGGACTGCAAGGGAAATCCATGGATAGTCTTTCGATGCCAACAAGGGATAGGATTCATTTTTTTTTTTTTGCTAGATTATGGTCTGTGTTACCAGAAATCTCATGGCACCTAAGAAGGATGTTTGTCAGGATATTCACAGACATTATTAAGTGGTCTTGAAGCTAAAATTTGAAGGACAGGAAGAAAAACTTTACTAGACATGATGATAAATGACAAGCTTGACACATGACTTATTCCCAAAGGAAGAATCTGTCTCTCTGAAACTCAAGGGACAGAATGATAGAGGGATTCATGATGTAGTAGATTTTACATGGAAAAAAATTTTTTACATGGAAATATCAATAGAATTTTATTTTAAGACACCCAAGGGCAGATGAGGAGATTGTAAATTGGTCAAATGTTAAGTAAAAAGAAATGTACTTCTTGGCTTAGGGTTTTTTTCCCCCTTTATTTTGCTATGGATTTTTATGTTGTTTGATCTGTTTATTTGTTGTTGAAGTAAATTGATTTATTTGTTGCTTTTATGGTAAAGACCAATACATCTTGACTTACTAGGATTTCTTAGTTTCTCAAAGCAAAGATCCAAGTAAAAAAGGCATTTATTCTGATAATGTCCTTAGGTACTTGGTAGAGGACAGGGAGGGAACGCCCAAGAGAGGATGACTTTAGGGATTCCCGAACACCCTGGCAGAGACCCCACTGTTACGATGCTAGTAAAATGGTCACAGATGTGTTCTAAAGGTGGCTAAACCACTCTGGCCAACCATCTGCTCTCACAGAACAATCTCCTGCAGACCAAGTGGCCATTCCCAAGACAGCACCAAGAAATTCTGAGCCCATGGATCTGAGTTCAAATCTGGATTCTGCTTCCACTTTGAGCGAGACACGTAATCTTCGAGTTTCAGTTTCCTAATCTCTAAATTGGAGATTATTTTCTGTATTTAGAAAATATCCAATTGGTTGTTAGAATTGCTTGGCCAAGCACCAGACACAGAGCATGTGTCCAGTGAATAGTGATTCTTCTTATTTCCATCATAATTATGATCAATATTAGTATTGAACACTTGACCCCTAAGGATCACTCCTAGACAGAAACAAGTTGGATGGATTTCCCTGGTGGTACAGTGGATAGGAATCCACCTGCCAATGCAGGAGACGTGAGGTCAATCCCTGGACTGGGAGGATTCCACATTCTGGGGAGCAACTAAGCCCGTGCGCCACAACTACTGAGCCCACATGCCCCAACTACTAAAGCCTGTGCTCCACTGCAGTGAGAAGCCCTCACGCTGCAGCTAGAGAGTAGCCCCTGCTCTCCGCAACTAGGGAAAGCCCCAGTGCAGCCTCAGAGGTCCAGCGCAAGCATAAATAAAGGAAAAGAAAAAAGCAAGTTGGCCGTGAATGTTTCTGCAGCGGACCTTAACACAGCTCACATAAACAGCAGAGGGTTACAGCTGGCCACAGGCCACAGACTGAGAGCGGGGAAGATGGACGATGGCCCTGACACTGTACAAGGGACTCACCGGAAATCAGGCCCAGAAACAAAACCGCCGAATGGTAGGTGCGAATGTCATGGAAACCGAGGCATTTCCTGTGTTCCGTGTGTCATGGAACCTGACACGTTAGAAAACTTCTGGGAGTTTTCTAATTAATGTGATATTCTCGGTTTGCAAGGGCCTCTTTCTTTATAGAGTTAGATCAGGTTTATTTACCATGTAAAATTTATGATGAATAATTATGGTGCTCCATAAATGTTTACTGTTACGATGATGACAGTGGTGACCACCGTAATTAGTATCTTGCGGGTCTACAAATCACTAATGTGCGCGCAGGCTGGGGAATCATTAAAGGAGCTTTTCAGGGGAAGGTGAGAGGAGGCAGGAGGGGAAGGCTCAGAGCAGCCAGAAACACACCACTTTCATTTCAGAGATAACACTTGGCCTGAAAGAACCTCCCTGGGGCTCCGTCCTCTTGTCTGTATGATGGAGAAATAGCCCATCCTGCCCCTGGAGGTGGGGCACAGACCAGATGACCTCTTGGGTTTGGTAGCCTCCAGATCCAGGGACCGTAACTCTAGGAGGTGCTATCAAACAAGTTGGTCTGTTCAGTATTTCAGAACAACCACTGAGTGGTTCTCTCCAGGCATGGCCTTTGTTTCTTCGCTGTCTAGATGGGCTGGATCTGAACGACAGCACAATCACAGAAAACTCACTACTTTCTGGTGGTCTGATGAGTGACTTGTCTAAAAACCAAAAAGCAGCTCCAGTCATTATGCATTGTATTTATAAAATTAGTCTTATCCTTAAGAAAGTAACCCAAGGTCACTATTAAAGTTAAGTTTGCGTCGACGCTTGCTGCTTGGAAGAAAAGCTATGACAAACCTAGAGAGCGTGTTAAAAAGCAGAGACATCACTTTGCCGACAAAGGTCTATATAGTCAAAGCTATGGTTTTTTCAGTAGTCATGTATGGATGTGAGAGTTGGACCATAAAGAAGGCTGAATGCCAAAAATTTGATGCTTTCTAACTGTGGTGTTGGAGAAGACTCTTGAGAGTCCCTGGGACAGCAAGGAGATCAAAACAGTCAATCCTAAAGAAAATCAACCCTGAATATTCATTGGAAGGACTGAGGCTGAAG
Organism: Bos grunniens; assembly: GCF_055505025.1. Taxonomy (NCBI): domain Eukaryota; kingdom Metazoa; phylum Chordata; class Mammalia; order Artiodactyla; family Bovidae; genus Bos; species Bos grunniens. Next base: position 16,782,810 of record NC_141168.1, read on the forward strand.
CTGAAGCTCCAATACTTTGGCCACCTGATACGAAGGGCCGACTCATTGGAAAAGACCCTGATGCTGGGAAAGATTGAAGGCAGGAGGAGAAGGGGGCGACAGAGGATGAGATGGTTGGATGGCATCATTGACTCAATGGATGTGACTTTGAGCAAACTCTGGGAGATGGTGAAGGACAGGGAAGCCTGATGTACTGCAGTCCATGGGGTTGCAAAGAGTCAGACATGACTGAGTGACTGAACAACAACAACAAATACACCTCACAGGAGTATGGCAATGGCTCTTCACTTGGCTGCATCTTAGAGTGACCTGGGGCTTTTAAAGAAAGGGATGCCTGGTCCAACTAGTCAGAACCTTGGGGGGGGGTGGATCCAAGCAGGTGAGATTTTTTAGGACATTCTCGGGGAGGTGGGATACCCCTGGGCCATGATTTGCACTGGGTCCTCGCTCCGAGCTGCCCTATGGGTAAGAGAAGGAAGTGTGAGGAAGTCTCTAGTTCCCGTAAGTCTGATTCTGCCTAGAGGTGGGCTGGGCTGTGCTCTGTAACACCAGGGCTCAGCCCACTTCAGTCGGAGGCTCTGGGAATTTGGAGAGGGGATGGTCCTGCTCTGATGGCCTCTGAGGAGAGCAGCCACATGCAGCGTGATGTCAGGGAGGGGTCAGATGAGAAGAGCCTCCTTCTGGGTGAAGGGAGGGCAGTATCTCCCCAGTCTCAGGCTGCAGGGCTGTTCCCTGGCTCCTGACCATCCAAGGACTCTCCTTAACTGAAATGAAAATGAATGGCCTCAGCAGCTGTTAGCGATTGGCTGCAGCCGGGAGAGCATCGGATAGATGCTCTAATAGCATCTAATAGAGACCCAGGGAGAGAGAGGACAGTGCTCCTCTCCACCACAGCACCAGGGACTGACAGACGAGTTGGGGGCGTGGGGAGCAGACTGGCTGTGAGGCTGCAAGACAAACATCTCAGATGCTCATTTCCTGCTCTTTACCAAAGAATACGGGGCTTCCCTGGGGGCTCAGCTGGTAAAGAATCCGCCTGCAATGCAGGAGACATGGGATCGATCCCTGGCTCAGGAAGATGCCCAGGAGAAGGAAATGGCAATCCACTCATATTCTTGCCTGGAGAATCCCATGGACAGAGAAGCCTAGTTGGCTACAGAGTTGGACATGTCCTAGCAACTAAACAACAGCAATAAACACACACACACACACACACATATACACATCTATACCCACATACACATACCCAGACACTGTGCCCAGAATCATACATGGATTTGGTTCAATAGCCCTTTCAACAGCCTTATGAGCTACACATTGTTGCAATTCCTATTTCACAGATATGGAAAATTGAGGAACAAAGAGATGATGCCAGTCACCACATCACACTGCCAGCAAGTGGCAGCTCTGTGTTTTGTGTGAACACTGGGCAGGGCTGAGCCTAGCCCTTCCTGGTGGAGCGGCATTGCTCCTGGATCAGAGAGAAGTCGAGGTTTGGTCTGTGTGTGCTCGGGAGCCCCTCTCTCAGTGAGTGATTCTTGGCTCTGCCACCTCCAGGTGTCCAGGTAAAAGGTGACGCCTGTCCCCCAGGAAGGCTGAGAACCACCTTCAAGAAATGGGACCTCAAACACAGAGAATGACAGGGCACAACACCTAGCTGTGCCGTTTCCATGAAAAAGTCTGTCCTTTGTCAAGAACCCCCTCCGACCGGGCCTCCCACCTCCTCAGCCACTTGAACCAGTTTCGCGTGGAGCTGAAGTCCCTGTCTACTGCTAAGGAGGTGAGGAGTTGATCCTCTTTCTTGCAGTCTTAAATGACTAATTAAAATGTCTTGGAGACTAAGCCCATTGCAAAAGGAGCCTGGGTGGCTTTCTAAAGCATCTTGTTCATAACTGGAGGGAAGGTGATTCTCTTCTCATCTTTATAATAAGGCATCTTTTCACAGGGTATCTGCCTCATGCTTCCTACAGCTCTGGCCCCAGTTTAGTCCCAGCAGGGGGAGGCCAGTGGAGTTTAATTACATTCCTCCTATAGGGAACATTCAAGGAATGAGGCTTTGAAAAACAACTTGTGCTACCAAAAAGGAAGGAAAAAAAAAATCAAATTAAGCAAGCGAGAAACCAGCATTGCCTTTTGTGTCCTAGAGACCCAATCTAAATATTTAAATTTTAAAGACAGAATTCTTAAGTGCTTAACTTTATAAACCTTACACATTGCAATTCCTAGGGGAGCCAAATAGTCCCTGTGATCTGGAATATTCCTATGCCTGGAGTAACAGGCTCACGTGGTTGATATTTTTCACACATACCATATTCAGCTATAATGCTGGAAAAAAAAAAAAAGCGACCCATAATACTGCCCACAGTCCTGGGGCAAAACAGTCTTACCAGAAAACAGAGTAAATTGAATGTCTGGACCACAAGCAAACATTTTAGAAAGGTCTCTTTATTCTCTACTGATTTCTCAATTTTCCTTCCTCTTTCTGTCTCTGAGATGCCCAGTGACTGGCTATTAGTGAGTGTGGAAGTTGCCTCCTGGCAGAAACTATTAATTTGCTGACTGCTAGTGGACAAATACCATGAACTGAGAGAGAAGTGGAACAAGGGCTAGTGGGTGGGCTGTCAGCCAAGGCAGAGTTCAACCCTCTATAAGGAAGAGCTTTATCAAGGCTAAAGGGAAGATGATAGAGTGTGAGTTCCCTGTTCCTGGGAGCATTCAAGCAGAGGGGCATGATCTTCTCTCAGATACTAGTCCTGGGTGGGAAGCTGTTCTACCTAACCTCTAAGGTCCCTTGCAGCCTGAGGGCTCAGGTTCCATCCTTTCCTTGGCATGACAGGCTCTGGGCCCCATGGGAGCCTTGCGGGAACAAGACTGTAGGTCTACAGGGGCCTTGAGCGCTGCTCTCATCTGCCTGCATATCCCTTGGCAGTGCCTTCTCTCTTTGACTCTGGTCTGCTTCCTTCCATCCAGCATGCAGGACTTCCCTATGCCTCCCCACCTCAAGTTTGCTTTCAGTTAGTCTCCAGTTAGAAAAGAAGCAAACATTCATTCGGGCTTCCCAGGTGGCTCAGTGGTAAAGAATCCACCAGCCATTGCAGGAGATTCAAGAGACGGGGCTTTTGATCCCTGGGTTGGTAAGATCCCCCGGAGAAGAAAATGGCAACCCATTCCATTATCCTGCCAGGATAATCCCATGGACAGAGGAGCCTGGTGGGCTGCAGTCCATGGGGTCACAAAGAGTCTGACACAACAAAGCAAGCACTCACACACAAACATACATTCATTCATTCATTCAACATTTATTTGCCACAAGCCTCCTGCGTGCCAGGCACTGTTGGAGTGCCTGGGATACACCAGCATGCCAAGTAGAGCCCCTGCTATCATGGGAATAACAATCTGGTGGGGACTTGATTACAGCACCCCTCCCAGGAGCAGTGGCATTTAATAAGGGATAAGCAGTGAGACAAAGGAAGCACCTCCTAATGGCAGAATGTGATACCCAGTGATGGGTGGATCAAGAAAGTCTTTACATTTGCCCAGGATGTCACCATTCTGAGGTTCCTGCTCCACCACTGGCCAATAGAGTACTGAAGTGTGTTTTTTAAAAAGTGTGTGTTTATTTATTATTTCAGAATCTAATTGTTGGGAATAAAACACAGACTTTTGATGTCTTAAAAGCCCATAATGTGAGCAGTAGTTAAATAAATGAGCTGTGCAGTTGAGAATCCAGTTCAGTGCCAAGTGGACCTGCCGAACACTGAGCTTCACCTGTGGCGTTCACCTTCCCAAGTTTATTTTTAAATTCTTGCTTTTCTGGATTGATGTGAACCAACACCACTGGCTTATTTGCTTTGCAAAGCCCGGCCCCTCTAGAGGCCCAGATATTGAATATAAAATACTCTGAGTCACCACATGAAAGACACCAAAATCTGTGCTGATTGGTGTGGCCCATTCCCGGGGGAAGCATCTCTTTGCAGGTCACCTCTCCTCTGCCGAGACGGAACTGCTCTGCAGGGACTCAGGGGAGGTGGGAGTTGGAGCATTAATTGCTGAAAATTCACCACACTTCACTGTGCTGTCGTGCCACACTTGGCCGGGCGGCCCAGAAAACACACTTGCAAGTCCTTCCAGATCTCAGTCAGCCTTCCACTTGCCCACCCACAGTGCACGCACGCAGGACATTGCCGTGTGGGTACAGGCTTCTGGGACGACCAGAGGCTCCCAAGTGGGCAGTGGGTCATGGGGTGGAGCGAGAAAGCTTCTGTATCTCTCTGGATCTGGGGAAGAGAGCCAGAACAAGACTCAGAGAAAGAGAGAGAGCGAGAAGGCTAAGAGGTGCTGTGGACGTTGAAGAGAGGAGAGGAAACAGAGAAATAGGGGAGATGAGAAGGGACTGGAAAGAGAGGAAGAGGCCAGGGAGCCGCCCAGATCTCTGAGTTCTGGATGGCACAAGTCCTGGGGATGTGGTTGCCATTGCTAAGGTCCCTGGGGGCAGTTCAAAGTCAGGGCAGGTCAGTTTCCCCCCGGGTCACTTTGGCCATCAGATGGTAAAGAATCCACCTGCAATGCAGGAGACCCTGAGGGTTGGATCCCTCTGTCAGGAAGATGCCCTGGAGAAGGGAATGGTAACCCACTCCAGTATTCTTGCCTGGAGAATTCCGTGGACAGAGGAGCCTAGTGGGCTACCATCCATGGGGTCACAAAAGAGTCAGACACGACTGAGCAATTAACACATGCTGTGTCTTTGGACACTTCAGTCAATGTGGAAGCATTTGAGCCCTGGGTGGTGTGTGTATCTGAGAACTTGAAAACTGGAGTCTCTGTCCCCCTGATCCAGGTTGGCTGTTCACCTTGCTCTGGGGATTCTTGAGTTGTCTAATGATGAGCACAGAGATGCCTCCTAGCCTGTCTTCCTTCTTCTTTCCCAGAGTTGGTGCTTTGGAAGCAGTAGCCACAAATCCTAATTAACAAGATGGAGATCCAGGCACACACCAGGGAGACTGTCAAGACTTCTCTGCTCTAATATTAGTTGTTGGGATGCCAGGGGAGGGCGAGGGAGTCTGCTTCTCTGGGTCAGACACTTCCAGAAAGAAGGACAGGAAGTGGGCAAGTTGTACACATCCCAGGGTTCCCCACTGCAGCTCTTTTTCCTGCAGTGAAAACAATGTAGCCCCCTGGGGAGAGAGCATCAAGAACATTCTCTTTGACCAAGATCCTTTGCCATGGCCTCTCAGTTGGCACCCAGAGCTGCTGTATACACCAAGGGCTGGTAAGGGGTGTTTGTGGTCTAGCTGGTGCCTGCCCGAAAGGTGCAGCTGCTGGGGGAGGTGCTTACTGGATGTGACAGGTCCCCAGTCTATGCGTGCATCCAGAGAGAAGGCTATAGTTGCCACCTTCATCTGCCTTGGAAACAACTTTAAATCAACTCAAAACCTGCCCCCACCTCCAAAATATCCCCTGGAGGAAATTAAGAGTTGACCCTTGAACAACACAGGTTTGATCTGCGCAGGTCCACGTATAACCAGATTTTTTTCTAATAAATATTTTGGAAAAAAAATTTTGGAGATTTGTGACAATTTGAAAAAACTCAAAACCACACAGCTTAGTAATATTGAAAAAATTAAGAAAAAGGTATGTCACACATGCATAAAATATATGTAGATACTGGGACTTCCTTGGCAGTCTAGTGGTTAAGCCTCTGTGCCTCCAACACAGGGGGTAAGGGTTTGATTCCTGGTCAGGGAACTAAGATCCCACATGATGCATGGCACTGCCCAAAAAATGTATAGATAGATAGTAGATAGATGGATAGATACTAGTCTATTCTTCCATAGGCATAAAGGTGATATTTAATATAAAATCTTATCTTCATAGTGTTTTGTAACTTTGCTTTCAAAGAACTACATTATCTGTAGTATGCTTCTCCCATAACTGAAGACACTGTATCAGGCTAGCATCACAGGTCAGTGGTTTTTCAAAAAATGTAACAATGTTTCCAATACTGTATTATGAACACGACTGTAATACTATATACGATAAAAACTTTATAATGATTAGTACACAGGCTAGGCTGCTGTGAAGCAGAGACATTACATTGCCAACAAAGATCCATCTAGTCAAAGCTATGGTTTTTCCAGTAGTCATGTATGGATGTAAGTTGGACCATAAAGAAAGCTGAATGCCAAAGAATTGATGCTTTTGAACTGTGGTGTTGGAGAAGACTCTTGAGAGTCCCTTGGACTGCAAGGAGATCCAACCAGTCCATTCTAAAGGAAATCAGTCCTGAAAATTCATTGGAAGGACTGAGGTTGAAGCTGAAACTCCAATACTTTGGCCACCTGGTGCAAAGAACTGACTCATTGGAAAAGACCCTCATGCTGGGAAAGATTGAGGGCAGGAGGAGAAGGGGGCGACAGAGGATGAGATGGTTGGATGGAATCACCGACTTGATGGACATGAGTTTGAGCAGGCTCTGGGAGTTGGTGATGGACAGGGAGGCCTGGCGTGCTGCAGTCCATAGCGTCACAGAATTGGACACAACTGAGCGACTGAACTGAACTGTGAAGCAATCATATTGATTATGATGGGCTACCATACAGCAAGCATATTGACGCTTCTTCATTATTAATGCATGAATCATTATACCTGTAAATACATTTGAATTTCTTTTCCTATAGGTACAGCGTTAGCAGTACCTATAACATCTACAGTGTTTTGTATCAAATAAGACAATATCAATGTAGGTATTGACGGATGATTCATCTTGTAAACAGATGAACTAAACTTACAGTATTGATAAATACAGGACAGGATTATACATTTTTTAATGAATCTTATGAAAATAATTAGAAATCTTATGATTTTCTTAGCATTTTATTTTCTCTAGATTACTGTAAGAATATAGTGTATAACCTAGCATACAAAATATATGTTAATTGACTGCTTATGTTATCAGTAAGGCTTCCAGTCAACAGGAGGCTCTTAGTAGTTAAATTTGGGGGGTGGGGAGTCAAAAGTTCTACTCAGATTTTTGACTGTGCAGGGTGTTGGCAACCCTAACCCCCTCGTTGTTCAAGGGTCAACTGTATTTAAAGAACTGAGATGATTTTAGGATTATGGATGAAAGTGAAAGTCACTCGGTTGTGTCCAACTCTTTGCATCCCCATGGACTATAAAGTCCATGGAATTCTCCAGGCCAGAAAACTGGAGTGGGTAGCCTTTCCCTTCTCCAGGGGATCTTCCCAACCCAGGGATTGAACCCAGGTCTCCCACATTTCAGGCAGATTCTTTACCAGCTGAGCCACCAGGCTTATGGGTAATATGCTACTAAAGACACATCCAGGACTGAGTAATTCCTGCATCACTTTATCCCTCACTCAATCAAGTGAGAGTGGTGCCATTGTTGTTGAGTAATTTTGAATCTGTTTTACTTTATTAACAAAAGGTTAATCATTGGCACAACATCAGTACTTTAACTATCATTAGGAATAAATGAATTTATTTATTTACTTATTCTTTACTGACTGAACCTGGTGGTTTAGTAAAGAATCTGCCTGCCAATGCAGGTGACTCAAGAGGTGAGGGTTCGATCCCTGGGTTGGGAAGATCCCTGGAGGAGGAAATGGCAACCCATTCCAGTATTCTTGCCTGGAGAATCCCATGGAACCTGGCGGGCTACAATCCATGGGGTTGCAAGAGTCAGACACGACTTAGCGACTAAACCACCACAGAGAATAAATATTTGCTATGTGCATCACAACAGAGGGAGAGCAGTCTTTAGGGTTTAAAACCTGGCTGCACAGAGCGTGGGCCATGAACTGGCAGCATTGGCATCACCTGGGAACTTGTTGGAAATGCAGAGTCTCAGGCCCCACCCCAGACCTACTGCACAGGAACCTGCAGCTTAGCAAGAGCCCCTGGGGATTCCGATGTATATTATACTCTGAGACTCTGAGGCTGGTACCACAATCTACCGCCGCTACCCTCAGCCTGCTGAAGTCCCAGTTCTCATCTGTTTCACAGTGTGACTTTGGGGCATAAGCTATTCTTTGTTCCTGTCTTTTTCTCTGTACCCTGTTGCTTTGCATTCTGTTGTACTATTGTGGGATGTGTAGAAAAGGGAAGCTTACAGAAGAGACACTAAGCCCTGTGCGGCTGAGTAACTGAACTGTGGGGAACACCTCAGCTTACTTCCTCTAAACTGCCCAACAGCAGGACCCCAGCAGACCTGGACAAAGGCAGGAAACCTTCTCGATGGGGAAAAACCCATTTCCAGTTTTTCACTTGAATCTTAAAGTCACCTACTCCCTGTAAGGGCTTCCCAGGTGACGCAGTGGTAAAGAATCTACCTGCCAATGCAGAAGAGGCAGGAGATGTGGGTTCAATCCCTGGTCGAGAAGATCCCCGAGAAAAGGAAATGGCAACCCGTATTCTTGCCTGAAAAATTCCATGGACAGAGGAGCCTGGTGGGCTATAGTCCATGGGGTCGCAAAGAGTCAGACACAGCTGAGTGACTGAGCACACACTCCCTATGACAAGAATCCTGAGTGAAATACAAACTGGGAGACTTTTTTTTTCCATAGTAAGAATTTGTGTCAAGATAGTCACATTTTTTTCCACCCAATCCTACCCACTGTGACAAAGGACAGGTGGTTGGAGTGAAATCATTGTGTGTGTGTTTGTGCGTGTGTGTGTGTGTGTGTGTAGCCACGGAATATGCTTTTTTTTCTTTGAGATCCTCTGGCTACTTCAAGGAACAAATCCTCAGCCTTGCTCATATTAGCAGTATGAGCTAATCAGCTGAAATACCCAGCATGAAATGCTCTTTTATCCTTGAGAGAAAAAGAAAGAGTAAGTTGTATTTTAATTAGGTATTTATAATGGTTACAAAGCAGCTCCTCAAGAGAAGTTAAGAATTTGGCCTTCCTTCTAAGGCATAACTGTGCTCAAATTATCCTAAAGAGAGGCCGTATATCAATCTAGTCCAATTTGTGATAAATTTACAACTAGGTTCTTCACAGCAGATTTATAACAACAATTAAACAGAAGGAAAATGGGTCATAAATTTTGGCTGGCACAGTCCGGCACCAACAAGAAGAGAAGAGAATGGTTTAGCCAGATCAAAAGTCAATAATTTCAACATAAAGTGCTAAAGCTATAGCAAAAACAATTTATATGGAAAGAAGTTTTTTTTCCCCTCCTCTCATCCTTGTCAAAATTAGATATTGGAGAACACAATGAAGCATCCATAGTACAGAGGTCTTATTAAATAATTGGCATGTTTTCTCAATTTTATGAGTGGTCCAAATGGTACAAATTTTTCCTTACTCCTCCACTACTGAATTTAATGAAGGTACCTCCCCTTTAAGATGAATAAGGAAACACACGGGGAAAGCAAGAGCTCTCCAAGAGATTGGTGAATTAAGAAAGAAGGTTTCGTGAAAGGAGGGGAAGCCAAATACACAATTCCAACGTCAGATGATTTTGGAGAAAACATACATGTTCTAGAAAGAAGTAGCCCTAGGCATGCATTAGAGAATGGATTGTAGCTATATTACAGGCTTCCCAGGTGGCTCAGTGGTAGAGAATCCACCTGCTAATGCAGGAAATGCAGAAGACAGGGGTTCAATCCATGGGTCAGGAAGATCCCTAGAATAGGAAATGGCAATCCATTCCAGTATTCTTGCCTGGGAAATTCCATGAACAGAGGAGCCTGGAGGGCTACAATCCACGGGGTCCCAAAGAGTCAGACATGACAGAGCCACTGAGCACACACAGACCTGTTTTACGTCTGGAACAGAGATCTCTGCCCTGAAAAGAGAGAAGTAATCAAGGCCACTTGAATCAAAAAGGATGGTGAGAGGTGGGGTATTACCAGGCTAAATAAGTGGGTTGTAAAACATGTATTAAGATAATCCTCAATAGTGAAGGAAGACCTTCGAGTAGTCCTATATCTGCCAGACATTCAATCTGTTCAAGGAGAGTCCCTGTATCAGTGATCTTGCTGCTGCTGCTGCTGCTAAGTCGCTTCAGTCGTGTCCGACTCTGTGCGACCCCATAGACGGCAGCCCACCAGGCTCTCCCGTCCCTGGGATTCTCCAGGTAAGAACACTGGAGTGGGTTGCCATTTCCTTCTCCAACGCATGAAAGTGAAAAGTGAAAGTGAAGTCGCTCAGTCCTGTCCGACTCTCAGCGACCCCATGAACTGCAACCTACCAGGCTCCTCCGTCCATGGGATTTTCCAGGCAAGAGTACTGGAATGGGGTGCCATTGCCTTCTCCATCAGTGACCTTACCACGGACAATTTCCCGTCTTCAGTGGGAAAGTATGCTACAAGGCCAACTGCCAACCTGGGTGTCATTCTAATCAATAAAGAAGCCTTGGCTGGCTTTGTGGACATCACCAGACATTTGGTATGAAGTGGTCACATCATTTGCTAGGAGTACACACCATTTAGTAATGCGAAAGAGCTGGCAGTACTGAGCACTGTTGGACTTGTACCTTCAAGTCTGGAAAACTAGTTTTTAGAAGCTCAGAGCAAAGGTGAGAGTGATTGCAGAACACGTAATTTGAAAAGAGGAGCTTCTAATCTGGAAACCATGGATTCTAGGTACAGGGATGGACGCTGTTTTCCGGCACCCAGCAGCCATTCACTCCACTCTAGTAAGCTGTGAGGCAGGAGCCCCTCCCCTGTCAGGGAACTGTGGGTTCCTTGTAGTGGGCATTTGGGAACTGACTCCATTTGAGTCCTCGTCCAGCATATTCAAAAGCAGAGGCACTACTTTGCCAACAAAGGTTCGTCTAGTGAAGGCTATGGTTTTTCCTGTGGTCATGTATGGATGTGAGAGTTGGACTGTGAAGAAGGCTGAGCGCCAAAGAATTGATGCTTTTGAACTGTGGTGTTGGAGAAGACTCTTGAGAGTCCCTTGGACTGCAAGGAGATCCAACCAGTCCATTCTGAAGGATATCAGCCTTGGGATTTCTTTGGAAGGACTGATGCTAAAGCTGAAACTCCAGTACTTTGGCCACCTCATGTGAAGAGTTGACTCATTGGAAAAGACTCTGATGCTGGGAGGGATTGGGGGCAGGAGGAGAAGGGGACGACAGAGGATGAGATGGCTGGATGGCATCACTGACTCGATGGATGTGAGTCTGGGTGAACTCTGGGAGTTGGTGATGGACAGGGAGGCCTGGCGTGCTGCGATTCATGGGGTCGCAAACAGTCCGACACAACTGAGCGACTGAAATGAACTGAACTGAACCAAGGACCAGGAGAGTGACCCAGGTCTGAGCCAATCAAAGCGTCGTATTCCCCGAGCCCAGGTGATTGGCTGAGAGGTGCCCGCGTGACCCAATCAATCTCTGTCAGTGAGATGCTTCGAGACTTTCACTGAGATCCCCAGGAACGAGACACTTCTTCATCCTGGAGTTGAATGGGCTCTCACACTGTCCCTATCCTCAGCCCATGAAAAGTTGAGAGGGATTTAAGGAAGACTTGTCAGAGCAAGGATTCTTCAGCCTAGAGAAGAGTTCTCCTGTCCTGAGTCAAACGGCAGTGGGCGGAAGGGGGTCCAAAAGAGCTGTACCTAGAGAGTCGGGCAGCCCCCGAGTCTGGCTGTGGTTCTCTAGGGAGCCGCCTGCCCATGCAGCACGGTTGTTCATTTTACCTCTGTTTATTTGAGCAAAGGCTAAGTAACGGGAGAGAGATGTCAGGGCTCAGAGAGGGGACAGCAGAGGGAGAAGCCCCTGTTGGTACAGCCAAGGTGTGTGACCACTCAGATTCTGTGCAAGGCGTCATGGGTCAGTTCGAGCCATCTTGCCAGCACTAAGAGGGTTGGCTGCCACCACGACACCCCAGCACCCAGAAGCTGTGAGGCAGGAGCCCCTCCTCTGTCAGGGAGCTGTGGGGAAGGGGTGGTCTCAGGAGACAGCCTGCTTCCGCTCCATACCAGAGGGCAACACAGGGGAAGGGCTGAGAGACGCCCCCTTTAGATAGGATTTGGGGATTTGTTAGAAGCCCACCCCTGAGGGGAAATGGAGGTCCAGGAATCAGAGGGAGAGAAAGGAGGGTGGAGGAACAGACCAAGTCCCCTCCCCTAGACAGCTTCCTCAGACCACAGGTCATCCTGAGCTAAGGGCATTGAATTGGGTCTGAGACTGAAGTTGTAAACTGGACCAGACTGTTTTGAACTATTTAATGCCAAAGGAAATTGAAACCTTTGCAATCTGTCCAAGATATCATCTAGGAGAGGGAAGGCAATTCATCAGAGCATTTTTAAAAGAAATAATTGGGGGGAAAAGCACAAAAGGATTCCATGTTTGTATCAATATTTCACTTAGTTCAGGCTATTGAACAAACTGGTTACACAGCTGTCTTGAGACCATTAGGGGAGATCTTATGTGAGAATGGCATATGCCCAGCATGATTGGAGCTGAGAAGGGGAGAGAGGACAACCTGGGTCTCAGTGACAGAGTTTGACCCTGTGTCAAGCCATACCTGAAGGTAGATTTATGCTACAGTTTTCAGTTATATGGGTAAATGAACTTCCTGAGCCAACCTGGGTTGAATTCTCTGTCAGCAGAAAGAATCCTGACACAGTGCACATAGGGTTTTTCATGGGGAGAAAACATAGCTTTCATTGGATTCTCATAGGGCTAAAAAATGGTATGGCTCAGGGAAGAGAAACTCAAAAGCTCAAATTTAATGATCTCATTGACAAATACAAGAGAAGACCATCTAATGAGATGTGTGGGGGTCTCAGGGATATTATGGAAGAACTAGGTCAGAACATTCTTGGGTGCAATGTCTGGAGCCTGACTCTGGCATTAACTGGCACTCAAAAAATATTTGTTGAATGGAAACCAGCAGGAAAATTATCACAAGTCATACTTTACATGCAAATTTTCAGGAATATTTTCAGGAAAATATCTAATGTGTGAACAGCTAATCTGCATTTCCATGTTCTGACAGATGGCCCATATTAACAGAACTCTGATTATAGAAAAAAAAAAAAAAAAGAACAGAAAAAAAAGAGAACCTGAAAATATTTATTGCATGTATACCATGTGCAAGGCTATACAACTATTAACACTATTGTGACTGCCAAATTTATTTAATTTATAGACCAGTTCTATATATTCCCATTTTTCAGAGACAGTCCCAGCTGTTACCTGGATAGAGAAAATGACCTTGGAGCCTGCACAGCTGGGGCAGGGCATTGGGTACAAAGGCTGTATTCTCAAGGTAGAAACAGGGACTATCTGCAAGAAAATCACCTGGGACATGTATTTTAAATGGGAGTTCATTGGCCCTGGCCCAGACCTATGAAAGGAGAATCTCTGTGTAAAGGGCCCTGGACTCTACATCTTAACAGACTTCCAAGATGGTTTTATGTACGCTAAAGTTTGAGAAACTTTACCTCCTAAAATCTGTTTATTTGACTGGCAACATTCAGGGGACACAAGAGATGCAGGTTCTGTTCCTGTGTGGGGAAGTTCCCCTGGAGAAGGAAATGGCAAACCACTCCACTATTCTTGCCTGGAAAATTTCACGAACAGAGAAACCTGGGGGGCTACAGTCCATGGAGGTCACAAAGAGTTGGACATGACTGAGCATGAACGCACATGCATGCATGCACACACACACACACACACATTTTGCACAGTCCCACAGGAGGTAGTTCTCTGAGGAAAGAAGCCCCCATCCTAGGCTGGGGGGATTTGAAGGAACGTAGGGTAAAGTGAGATAGTATTGCCCTCCTCAAGGTCAAGGTCAGTTTAGGCCACCTCAGAGTTAAGGGGTTGTGTGTCTAAGTCCTCTGAATGCAGGTGTGTGGAAACTTGCTCTGTATCCTCCTGATGGATGAACATAACAAGATGGAATTACAGAGTAGTTGTGGGACAGACTCCTAGAGCCCCAAGCTCTCTCCATGACATCACTCATTCTAGACTCGATCAAGTGCTGCCTTCTTTTGCCCTGGAGAATTTCACTTGGAAGGAGGTACTATTGTAATAGACACAGACTATTGTTTTAATTGGCAATTCCCTGAAGGTGAGTCATGACTTCTACCTCTCAGAGCTGTTGCCCCCTCTCCAAACCACCACCATGTTCACTACATGGCTGACCACTCTCCAGATGCTTGAAAGTCTTCAGTTTGACCTGCCTTCTGGTTTATTTGAGACCAGGGGGCCAAATTCCCTCTCCTGCCTTGACCACCTCCTGGAGTAACTGCTGGAGTGTCCGCTCCCAAGTTCTTAGTCATAGGACTTGACTACAGTTGACTCTGAGGGTAGGATGGATTGACTTAAGCCCACCCATGCCCCTGTTCTCTTGGCCACAATAGTCTGTTCAAGAATGGGCAGTGACCTAAACATTCTGACCAGAGTGAACCCAATGACTCTTGCTGAGAATTTGGGGTCACAGACTCTTCTCCTTTGGTTATGAGTGGAAGCCTGTCTCCCAGATGTTCTCAGCAGGTTGCCTGGGGTTTCAAGAGAAGGGAACACCTGAGAATGGGACCAATATGAAGAGAGCTCAGCCAAGAAGTGGGGAGAAACTAGGACCAGAGCCCATCTTTGAGCCTAGATAAAGATTTGTTTGAAGCCACATCTATTACTGGACTTCCCTGGTGGCTCAGTGACAAAGAATCTACCTGTCAATACAGGCAAAGCAGGTTTGATCCCTGGGTCAGGAAGAGCCCCTGGAGAAGGAAATGGCAACGCACTTCAATGTTCTTGCCTGGAAAATCCCATGCACCGAGGAGTCTGGCAGGCTACAGTCCATGGTCGGATATAACTTAGAGACTAAACAATAACAACATCTATTCCTGAGCTGCTCAGTTATCTGTATTCATAAGCGTCTCTCTCCTTTTTTTTTTTTTTGTCCTTAAGTCAGTTTGGGTTGGGGTTTTATTACCTACCCCTATCCAAAATCACTGCAGATGATGACTGCAGCCATGAAATTAAAAGACACTTACTCCTTGGAAGAAAAGTTATGACCAACCTAGATAGCATATTGAAAAGCAGAGACATTACTTTGCCAACAAAGGTCCGTCTAGTCAAGGCTATGGTTTTTCCTGTGGTCATGTATGGATGTGAGAGTTGGACTGTGAAGAAGGCTGAGCACCAAAGAATTGATGCTTTTGAACTGTGGTGTTGGAGAAGACTCTTGAGGGTCCCTTGGACAGCAAGGAGATCCAACCAGTCCATTCTGAAGGAGATCAGCCCTGGGATTTCTTTGGAAGGAATGATGCTAAAGCTGAAACTCCAGTACTTTGGCCACCTCATGCGAAGAGTTGACTCATTGGAAAAGACTCTGGTGCTGGGAGGGATTGGGAGCAGGAGGGAAAAGGGATGACAGAGGATGAGATGGCTGGATGGCATCACCGACTCGATGGATATGAGTCTGAGTGAACTCCGGGAGTTGGTGATGGACAGGGAGGCCTGGCGTGCTGCGATTCATGGGGTCGCAAAGAGTCGGACATGACTGAGCAACTGAACTGAACTGAACAGCATCCTAATATACCTTCAGCTCCCCATTTTTCTCTTGCAGAAATGTACCCCAACTATCTTTGTTCCTTCCTCCATCCCCATCTCAACTGAAAACAAAAACACAACTACGTATGAAATAGGATGAGATGGGTGATGGGAGGAGGTGGTAGGATTATTTGAATTCATGACTTGTTGAGACTCCCTGCCCAAAGAATATTGATTAATAGATCAATGTCAACCTGGAGGGAAGACTTGTCCTGTTCAACACTTTAATCAATGACTTGGATGAAATAGGAGACATGCTGAGCAAGTCCCAGATGACACAAAGCTGGAGGAATTATAATATGACAGATGCCAGAATCAAGATTCAAAATTATTTTGACTGACTTGAGCAGTAATAAGGATAAATATAAACTCTTGCATCTAGGCTCAGAAAATCAATAGTCCAAGCAATGGATTGGGGAAACCTGGCTCGGCAGATGTCAAAACATCACAGGACTTTAAGTTGACCACAAGCTCTTGGTGAGCCAGAAGTTGAGGCAACTAGTAACACAGTTAACACAGTTTTCAAAAGAAAAGCTAACCTTGCATCAAAAAAACCCAAACTTTTTGGCCAACCCAATACTTTCCCCAGTGGAAAAGGAAGTGGAATTTCCTAGGAATCAGTTTTCAGCTCAATATATGAAAAAAAAATTCTGACAGTTCCTATAATGGAACAGCTCTCCTCCCAACATTGTGAATGTAATAGTCCTTACATCATCAGAATGTATTAGAAAGGATTCTATTACGGTGGTCTTCCTTTGAAAGCACAGATTTTTTAAATGACTTTCTTTAACAGCTCATAAGTTAAAGCAATGCACACATAAGCCTCCAGGAAAAAATGATGTGAAGAAGTAGCCAAGCTCTGCACCCTAAAGTTTGCTTCTGGTCCAGCAATGAGGAGCCCCATCTAGAAGGAATATCTAGAATCCAGCCCTGTTTCAGTCGCTCCATCCCCAGACCCCTTCCCTAGCACTCTCCCCATCTCCATTCCTGTGTTGACTTGGCCTATCCTTAGGCCTGCTTCTGTCTTCCACTTGGCTCCATTTTCTGGCTGACTCCCACCTTCCTGAGCATGGAGACTCCTCAGACAGAGTGTTGGGAAACCAGGTCTCCTTCCCTTTCCCTTACCTTTGACCTCTGACTGCCTGGGGTTCTGCATTTTCCCTGAGCCAGGCTTGGTTCATGGACCATCCCAGGCAGTGAAGGCATGTAACAATTCTTTTTTCTTTTTCCTCCGTGTTGTTCTGAGTACTCCATTTTACTTGTTAACCCAGAAAGATGGAGGAGTTGGGCCACGGCATGCTTATACACTTAGAATGTGATTTTAGCAAGATGGTTATCAAAAATAAGTTTCACTTTGATGAACACAAAGCCACATAGATGACTGTACTTACATGTTCCTTGCTGAAACAGTCCACCTCTTCCAGAAGCTTCTCTTGGCACTCAGGGTTGGTGGCCAGGAGGTAGGTGGCGAAAGAGAGAGTGTTGGTGACAATCTCGTAGCCGGCGATGAGGAAGATGAAGGCCTGGCCCACCACCTCATCCACACTCAAAGGCTTGGACAGGGGTCTGGGTGAGTGTCGCCGGGGAGGGTTTGCTGGGCATTTGGTGGCAGAAAAGACCTGACGGACGATGTCAAAGTTCTCCACGCCCACTGTGGCAGCAGAATGGCGCACATCCTGGATCATTTGGAGGAAATCTCTCCTCCTCTAAAGGAGGAAAGAAGAAAACGCACATTTGGGCCTTAGAGTCACATAAGAGAGCGCTCTCATAGCACAAAAGAAGACGAGCACACGCCGCTTTCAAAGAGTCAATAGGAACGAGGATTTTCTTTGCGGGATTGTCTGAGATGGGGGAGCCTGGGACCCCACCCTCCCACCGTCCCTCATTACAGCACCGAGTGCAGCCAGCAGCGGGCTGTGTTGCTGCTGGTACAGCATGAGGCCATTCTTGCTGGGCTGATTCAGGAAGATGTTAAGCCACTTTGGTAAGTAAAGAGAGCAAGTTGCTGAACAGTGTGTATAGCAGAACCTCATGTCTGTAAGAATGGCACCTGGACAATGTCTGTGATTACATGTGTCCACGTGTAGAAAATGTTTAGCAACATCCTAGCCAGCAGTTCCCTGGTGGCTCAGACAGTAAAGTGTCTGCCTACAATATGGGAGACCTGGGTTCAGTCCCTGCATTGGGAAGATCTCCTACAGAAGGAAATGGCAACCCACTCCAGTATTCTTGCCTGGAACATGCCATGGACAGAGGAACCTGGTAGGCTACAGTCCATGCAGTTGCAAAGAGTCGGACATGACTGAGCAGCTTCACTCACTCACTCACCCAGCTGTTCATGGTGAGCTGAAGGAGCTGGGAAAACCAGGGAGGTGTTTATTATTTTCCTTTATCGTGTTTGTATTGTTGGTTGGTTGGGTTTTCTGATAATAAAGCAATTCAAGCATTGTATAGAATTAAATTAGGGGCTTCCCTGGTGGTCCAGGGGCTAAGACTCTGGGCTCCCAGTGCAGGAAGCCTGGGTTCAATCCCTGGTCAAGGAAGTAGAGCCCACATGCTGCGACTAAGAGTTTACATGCCGCGACTAAGGATCCCGCCTGCCCTGGAGCAGCCAAATAAACAAATATTTAAAATATGAATCAAAGTAAGTGCTCCATTGTTCACATCCCACCCTCCAAGGTGGACTTCTGTGTCTAGTTTTTGTCACAGCAGGGAGTCCCCCCCACCCCCACAGGACCTGGGGGCGGGGAGGGAACTCATCTGAAGAAGCCTGCCTTCCAAGTCTCCAGCCTGCATTTTGCTCATCCTCATCAGGTTGGATCCCTTCTATCCTCACTAATCTCCTGCCCCACTTAAGTTAGAGCTTTCTTACCATTTCCCCCTCCTTCCTTATCAGTAGTTTGCAGATCCTCTCTATTTACACTACCCCTAAGTGTAACAATGGAGTGTTTATGTATTACTTTAGCGCTGACACTGCTGGTAGCTCAGCTGGTAAAGAATCTGCCTGCAATGCTGAAGACCTGGGTTCCATCCCTGGGTTCAATCCCTGGCTTGGTAACATCCCCTGGAGAAGGGAATGGCTACCCACTCCAGTATTCTGGCATGGAGAATTCAGTCCATGGGATCTCCAAGAGTCAGACATAACTGAGAGACTTTTACTTTAACATTGACAAAGTGTGTTCCTGACACATCTCATCTTTGAACAGCTCTTGGATGTGATGAAGGATCACTGATGGGTTACTCTGTTCTGAAGTCTATGGGACTCAACACCAAAAGGGCAAGTATTAGAACCAAGAGAAAAAAATGATCACTTCAAAGTTCTTGACTTGTTGCATCATTTTCTCAGTCCTTTGGCTTCTGGACTTCTATCAAATCCGTAATCCATGTCACACACATTAGCATCTTTTAAGGAGGTTGTTTGAAGAAGGAAATGGCAACCCACGCTAGTATTCTCACCTGGGAAATCCCATGAACAAAGGAGCCTGGAGGGCTACAGTCCATGGGGTCGCAAAGAGTCAGATACGACTTAGTGACTAAACAACAACCACAACAACAAAGGTGGTTGTCAGGTCACACAGGGTTGCTTGCATCTCCAGGGCAGGATCCTGTGCCCCACCCCCAACCCCACCCCATGCCTGTACTGGGCCAAGTACATGTTAGGTTTGCAATCAACGACTCCACAAATACTAATAAACCTGCCTTGTCCTAAGTGTATTTTGAGGAAGGCTGTGTTGGATTTACTCGTAACTGCATGCTTTGGAGCAGGAATCTTGGATCATGAGACCCTTAGATCATGAGACCCTTGGGTCGTGACCCCCTTAAATCATGAGACCCTTGGGTCATGACACCCTTGTGGCTCTACTGGTTGGAAGGTGTCTTCTGCGGAGATTCCAGTGGGGCTTACAGCTCAGCCTGTGGGATGCAAGAATCTTGAGACTCAGGGAGGCAAAGCCCCACATACTGCCAGCCTGCTTGCATAGGATTGGCTGAGAGGATGGCCCTTGCCCCCTCTTTCCACCCTGGCCTTGCTCAATCTGCTTCCCAAACAGCATCCACAAGGGCTGACTTTCCCCAGCTTCCTTCCTGTTGCCTGGGCAACATCTGAGACTCTAACCCTGGTCCCAGGGCCAGGCACGATGGCATGAGTGGGAGGTGAGCTCTCTCGGCTTCCAGATGCCATTCAGGGACCCCAGAGCATCCCAGGCTCTCTCTTGACCCGCCCATTTGAAACTCCTCAGATGCTATATGGTTGCGATCCCCGAGGCTTGCTTGTGGCTTTGCTGGAGTCACATGAGGACAATGGTGGAAGGGAGGGTGAAGCCACATCCACCTCATTGGATCTACCCTAGGGCAGAGCTGCAGCTGGCATCCTTTCCTCTCATCCCGGCCCAGCCAGGCTGCTTCAGGGTCGCCGAGCCTTATAGAAATCTGTCTTAACCTCCAACCCCAGAGGCCAGAGGAAAGGGCGGCTCTCTGGGGCCTGTGCACTGGAGAGGAGCATTAGTGTTGATGGGTTCCTTTCATTTGTGCTGTGTCACAGAGGCTATTTGAACACTGCCCATTTAGGCCTGCAACAGTGCTGGTTTATGGTTATATCCAAGAAAAATACGCACCCTGATAGATGTAGGTGTCTAATCCACCCATTGGCGAGAGCTTAGAAAAATATTTACCTTTTAACATCTGTGCTGCATTTTCCACTGCGCAAACACACATCTGCTTGATGGAATGTCTACGGAGTTTAGATGGGTTTAAAGCAAGTTTTCTTAGTAACCATATAGCTCTGTCTTGACATGGGCAGTCCTGGATTCATGGTTGGGAGGTTTTTCTCAGATCAACTCGTTGTTTGAAACAAATAGCTCTTGAGTTTAAAAAAGGAAAAGCTTGAGGCAATCCTAGTAATTGGATCTTTAATAACCCTTCACCTCTTAGCAAGCTATTTGGTGCAAACAGTTTGAGAATTTTCAGCCTGATTCCTCCACCAGTGGGTTTCAGGCTGGGGGTAGGAGGGGTGTGTGACAAACCTCACGCACATGAAGGAAGGCTTTCACAGTAGTATTAAGGTTTGAAAATGGGACTTTGCTCATCGCTCCTTCCCCAGGCTCAACCTGGAGGAGCACGGACCTGGATAAGAATGTTCTGTCCTTTCAGATGGCAGAGCTGGGCCAAAGACATCAGGAACTGATTCTTCTCATACCTCGAAGGGTGGCAGGTTGGGTTCCCAGAGATATGGGCCAAAGGGCAAGCTTGCCTGCACCTTCCCCCACCTTCTGGACAAGGACACCTTTGCTGCACAGTGTCCAGAATGTGAAGCTGGGCAAGTAGAGGCTACTCCATGCGACTGGCCACTAACTGACTGCATCTGCCTTGATCTCATCTTCTGCCATCACGGCGACACTGGACCACACATCTTCCCTTGGTAATCTCTCTGACCTGCCCAGTCTTTGAGAAAACACTTAAAAAAATAATTTTATTTATGTTTTAAAATGTTTGTTTATTTGGCGGTGTCAGGTCTTAGTCGTGGCTTAGTTGTCAGGTGGAATGTGGGATCTTAGTTCCTCGAGCAGGGTTCAAACTTGCATCCCTTGCATTGGAAGGCAGATTCTTAACCAATGGACCACCAGGGAAGGCCCCTTTTATTTCTTTCTATTTTTGGTTGTGCTGGGTCTTTGTTGCTGAGTGGGCTTTTTTCTAGTTATAGTGAGTGCGGGCTCGCTACAAGAGTAGGGGGTTACTCTCTAGGGATAGGCAGGTATCCCTTTGAGGTGCCTTCTCTTGTTGCAGAGCACAGGCTCTAGGGCACAGGGGCTTCAGTAGTTGAGGCACTTGGGCTCAGTAATTGAAGCTCCCAGGCTCTGGAGCACAGGCTTGATAGTTGTGGTGCACCGGCTGAGCTGCTCCATGGCATGTGGAATCTTCCCGGACCAGGGATCGAACCCACGTCCCCTGCATTGGCTGGCGGATTCTTTACCACTGAGCACCTCAGGAAGCCTCAGCAAACACTTTTAAAGCTACATCTTATGCAAGCCAATTCAGGAACAGACGTTTCAGCCCTGCTTTTTCCTTTTCAGCAGTTTCCTTGACTAGAGTAAGGCCCATAAAGAATAGTATTATACATGCACAAGCATATCCAATATTGAAACTATTTTCCTTAACACTGAACATTCCTATTTCTATTCTCAGCCAAGTTCAATCAATAAATATTTACTCGATTCCTACTGTGTGCCAAGCGCAGGGCATGTCCACAAAGGGGAAAGAAATTTCTAGTTCTCAGTGAAGCACGCGAGGGCCCTCAACCATGCGTTTTGCCGTAACACCCTCCATCCCTCTGTACAGAGAGGGATTGTGGGATTGGTGACAGCTGCCTGATCTCCCCTCTCAAAACGATGCTGTCCATGCTGTAGAGCTCCATCTTGCTGTTTTTCAATATAAAGAATATACTGATGAAAAGCACATGTGGGCAGCTTTATCTAGAAAATTCTCTGGGGTGGCCATAACCTGTGCTGGGGGTGATGCTTGAAATAAGGCGGCCTGTGAGCTTGAGGGGAGGGCAGCTTTAATTCTACTCCCCTGGGTCAGAGGGTGGACAGATCGCTCTGGGCTGCTGCTCCCCGCCGTCCTTCCTGCCTGCTTTCACCTCTCTCTCCTTTTTTGTTCCTCCTCAGCCTCCCCCCACCACCCCCCTTCGCTCTCTTGGCTGCCCCGGCAAGCTCTAAGTGCTAGGCCACTGAAGGACAGCATGGCATGAGTGTGTGGGGCTGGGAGGGGAGGGAGAGAAAGCAGACAGCGATGCCAAATTAGCTTCTATTCCATTCCAAGGCCGTGTCCTATTAAAATACGTTACCTCTTCGGCTGCTTGCTGGTCCCGCAAGGCAATCACATTCCTAATGAGTTTGTTAAAAAAGCCATTCAGTTCATCTCGGTTCTTATTGGGCAAAATCCGGGCCAGTGGGACCATTATGGATGGAAATGATACTTGAAAGAGAAAAACAAAAGTGGCATTGAAAAGAGGGTGAGAATAAACCAGGGCTATTAGATGTCTGTTGCCAGGAAGCAAGCCCCGGCCTTGAATTAGTCTTTTGAAGGCCTGTCTTCCCCCTCTGAATCGCTGCTGCTCAGAGCGGGGTTCTCCCTCTGGACTCCTCACCCTTCCTTGCATGAAGTAAGCGCTCGATAAACGTCTATAC
The DNA here is from genome assembly GCF_055505025.1 of Bos grunniens. Lineage (NCBI taxonomy): Eukaryota > Metazoa > Chordata > Mammalia > Artiodactyla > Bovidae > Bos > Bos grunniens. The sequence goes on from NC_141168.1 coordinate 16,805,528, forward strand.
GATGGAAGTGGGGCTTCAATTGAGGGTCCACTTCCATCTGGCCCTCAAGCAGCCAGTCTCATGTTTATAAGTTAATTTCCCTAGTCCTAGATACGAGGGTCCAAGATTTCTGTATTTCATCAGGAAAGAAGAGATTGCAGGCCATATTTCAAGTCTTAGCAAGTGGTGGAAACCGATCTCCTTTTTTAACTTTCTGGTCATTTGCATTTTTTGTTTTTTCCTTTGGATCATGTTCCCCAGAGCTGCCACTTATTCCCTCCTGGATGATAGCCTGGACCACAGGGCCAAGCCTGTCCCTGGGGAGTGCGGCTCAGTTCAGATTCTCAGCATTCACGGTGGGTCTCCCGTGCACAGGCACATGTGGGAGCTGGGGGAGAGGACCCTTCTGATCCATGCATGTCTCAGCAGGCTCTGCCCATCTTCAAGAGCAGGGGCCTGCACCAAAATGACACAGCAGGGAGGGAGAGCTTGGAGGGGCAGCCACCATGGGAAGTGGACCCACGTGCCCTGCAGTGCACAGGATGACCTGTGGTTGATGGCAAGGGGAACCAGTTCCCCTGGGGTATAGAGGGTGAGGGGCGACCCTCTGTGCTTTGACTGCCATAGTGACGATTGCTATACAGTGTCAGTGCAGAGCATGGAGGTGACAGGGGCTTCCACAGAAATTGACTTGGAAATGGGAATGAAACTGACCAAGGAAGGAAATAGAATTTACCAGCCCAGCAGAATGGTTTGGAATTATGGCAATACTCAATAACCATAGTAACAACACTGCAGTGCTTCCATAAAAGCAAGAAGACACCAGAATTGGCCAGAGGGTAAACACTCACCTCTAAAATAGAAATGAGATCAATGGACTGGTCTCCCCACCACTGGGTAATCTGCTAGTCACCCATCACATGGTTTCCAGTTCACTATGTGCTAGCCTTCAAGCAGAGTAGTGTTCTAAAGAGGGCTTTGCTGGAGGGGAGGAATATGTCCTAGAAAATGAAAGGTTTTAGGTTCCCATCTTGACTCTGCCTTTCCAGCCTCAGTTTTCTCATCTGTGAAGTGGGGAGGAGAATGCCTTCCTCACGCGGTGGAAACAAGCACTAGCAAAGGCAATGCAGCCGGCCTCAGCCCCGTGCACCGCGGCTGTGCTCACTGCTGCCGATGAGCTGAGCCAGGCCTGCCTGTGTGGGCAAGTGGCCCCAGGCTGGTGCCGAGGAGCCTGGGCATCTCCAGGGAGACCAGGGCTCTGCAGGGCAGACTCCACAGGGTGACTCTGAGAGACGCCCTGAGTGTCCTTTTCCTGGTGGCAGGGGTGGAGTCCCGAAGCTACCCAAGGCCACTGGGGTACCACGGGGTCTGCCCAACTTGCCCAGTTTAGCCCGGTTGGCAGGAGCTGCACTTACAGAGTAAAACCAGGAGAGGTTTGGGGATGGAGGATGCAAAGAAGCGCCTGCAGTGCTCCACGAAGGGGTGCTCAGGAGCCTCCTGGGAGTTCACTTCGGTGCCAAAGGCAACACTGGCCACCACATCTGTGGTGTAGCAGCAGTAGGTCCTGCAGGGGGGGAACCATTTGTGTTTAGGAAGGAGGTGGCCACTGGCCTCCCCATCCACCTCCTCCCAGAGTACACGACTCCACCATTTACCTGCTCAAAGTGGGGCTCCAGCAGACCTGGAGTGGGGTGGTAGGAGAGGAACCCTCCCCTCTACCACGTTGGGGTGAGATCCTGGGAGGACGACAGCAGAATTCAAGGGGAGTGTGTGTGTGAGTTCAGTCACTTCAGTCCTGTTCAACTCTGCAACCCCATGGACTGTAGCCCGCCAGGCTCCTCTGTCCAGGGGATTCTCCAGGCAAGGATACTGGAGTGGGCAGCCATTCCCTTCTCCAGGGGATCTTCCCTACCCAGGGATCAAACCCGGGTCTCCTGTGGTTTCTGCACTGCAGACAAATTCTTTATCCACTGAGCCACTTGGGAAGCCCATTCAAGGGGAGACATAAATACGTAACAGGGAGCCAATCTAGACAAAGATGGGGTCATCCCGACAAAGTCAAATACCAAGAAATACACTTTCCTTTTTCCTCCCCGTGAAGGAGGGAAAACACTTGACCCAGAGTTTCTGTGCTTTACTCCAAAGTTGTGCGGAGCCCTTCCAAGGCCAGGGATTGATGTAGATAGAGCAAGTTGTGATTGATGAAATTATTAATAGCAAGCTGATTGTTTAGTTTTATTAACTCTGTCTCCCTCTTCCTCCTAATGGTTTTACAGTTTTCATTGGAGCAACAAATAAAAAAACCAGGGCCCTTTTACACTCAAATAAACATAAGACAAACTTTGGGAGCAGTTTCATGAACATATGTATATTATTACAGGAAACACACATTGCACTTTAGAAACAAACAGAAGGAAAAGTGTCTGGCAGTAGCTCCAGAAAAATTAACCTCTTAGGCTCTAGGAAACCTGCCCCTCAAATGGCCATTTTAAGCTCTAAGAGAATAATCTTTTTTTGTTTTCTTTGTAGGGGTAGTTAAGTTGCTTCTAAAAAGGCTAACAGCTGGGAATTCATATCCTTTACTAATGAAAGGGTCTATTTTTGTGGCTTGACGTAGGTATACACTTAGTTCCTCTTCTTCATAAATTCTATAACCACTTATCATTAAGGACTACATGACATCTTCAGATGACGTGTTTTATTTTGGCCTCTTTTACTGAGAACATCTCTACAATTGATTACATATTTCCCGGTGATAGCAAAAAAACAACGTGACTGCTGAATGTGATTTCATCTGATCCTAAACATTGACGATGTAAAGGTTTTAAGAGTTATTAATTTTGCTTTTATGGCTGCTGGGCCAACTGAGCAACTGAGTACCCAACTCAATGAGTTGGGTGAAGCCATACCCTCACCCAGCTCATGCATGTCATGACCAGAGAGAATGTGGAGGAGAGAATTTTGTAAACAATATGGTAGAATGTAAATGCTGGTGATGATTATGTTATGATTTTATTAACATTGATAATGAGAGCAAGTTGGCTTCTGGCTGATCTGCTATTTGACTCTTAATCTGATATAAACCATAATTTAGCAGAGGTCAATTAGGCAAAAAGCCAGACAATCAGTCGTTTAAACTGAGCCTCCACCACTAAGTCATGGCTTCCAGGCTGGGGGCAGGGGGGCCCACAGTTTTTCTTGAATTAAAACTGCATGGACTGTGTCCTTCCAGACCCTGTCCTTTCTGCCCAGACATATCTTGCCCCCTCCTGGGGCTACAGAGGTTGGAGGGCACGTCCCCTCACAAAGCACGCCCTCTCGGGGTTCCCTGCACAAGTCACAGCCCCCGGGGCTTCATTTGTATTTGCTTCACATTTTCCATGGGTCTCATTTCTTCTTCTTAGTCTACCCACACTTTTTGGAGCTTGTAAGCATTTCCATAGTTTCTTGGTCCCAAGATAATTGTTCAGCAATTATGTACAGTTACAAGAAGCAGCAGTTCAGAACTATGATTTCTCGTCTATAATATAGCCATGCGGTGCCCTTACCTCTGGATGTCAAAAGCCTCCCCAGACTGTGCGTAACGCTCTAGGTGAGCCAGAAGCACATCGCAGGCCCGGCTGATTAAAGGAGTCATCTGAGAACAGATAACAAAGCTGCAATTAGGACACCACGCAGAGAGCACACCTAAATTAGCAGCAAATGAAGAGGTTACGTATGGTGCTTCCTGCGAAAATGGTTATCATTTTGATGTGACTTTCGGGTACCTGAGAATAAGATCTAAAATTCACAAATATTGTAAAATACAATCGCTGTAAATGCCTATTTTAGCTCAAACAATCTGTTTTTTTTTTTTTTGAAAGCAAAAAGAAGAAAGGATTTAGAGTAAATACTGTGAAATAATTATAAAAATGATCATTACATGCTTAGAAATGAGAATCAGCACTGAGTTTTCTGACATTTGGTTAGCATTAGAGAGTAAACAGACCACAATCTGTATGTACTAACTCGGGAATTAGCCCAAATCCATGTTTGCTTGATTCCAATTATACTTTAGATCTTCCACTAGAACGTAGAGTCTCAGTACTGAGAGGAACCTAAGGTTCACCCCTTTCTACTGCTTATTCAATACAAAGATCATTTTTAGAGCACGTGGATGGATGGTTATTCATTTCTGCTTAAGCTGTTTAAAACTTCGAATATAGGGAAGCCTTGATTTCAAGAGGCCTTTGATATCCAGGACTACTGCTGAATTTCTTTTTTGTTTTTTGTTTGTTTGGCTCTGCTGGGTCTTTGTTGCGGTGAACAGGCTTTTCTCTAGTTGCAGCACACAGGCTTGGCTGCCTTGCAGCATGTGGGGTCTTGGTTCCCAGACTAGGAATCCAACCCACGTCCCCTCTATCGGAAGGCGGATTCTCAGCTGCTGGACCGCCAGGGAAGTCCCCTGAATTTCTTTTTTGAATATGAAAATATCTGTCTTATGGAAAATACCTAACATACACACAGAAAGAATGGTAGGGATTATGAACATTCATGTAACCATGATCTGGCTTCAACAAATTTAGTTCTCATTTTGGCCACCCGCCACGTTGACCCTAAAAGTCTGACTGCAGTGAGTGGAATTCTTTGTGGAACCCAATGGGCACTCACATGACCTTTTATTTTCCCCTGTATTTTTGAAAAGCCAAGTTGGAAACATCAGGGGGAATCCTTTGAACCAGGTCACAATCAGGACTGACACCATAGCTAAAGCAACATGCTGTGATCTAGTGTTTTGAATATTTCTTGTGGAAAACTTCCTTTGAAATGTTGCTTATGTTTAGATTTTACTTTTTTGACACTAAAATATCAGTTTCTGAGATCAGGGGAGATTTTTGTCTGTTTGTTCATTTTTGTATCCTCAGCACTTAGAACAGCACTTGGTACATAGTAATTCATTGAATGAATGAATTTTAATAATTACATAAGACCACTGTTCAGTTAAGGCTTGAGGGGCTGGGAAAGGTTATAAAATGTTAATCTGTTTGTTAGAAGGTATCTTGTTGTATTGAGGCAGACTCTGACTCCCTCTGACACCCCCTGGCTGGTTTCATTTCTTTCTTCTTCCATGTGCGTGTGTGCATAGTCGTGTCTGACTCTTTGTGACCCCATGGGCTGTAGCCCATCTTAAGGAGACGGAATACCAGACCACATGACCTGCCTCCTGAGAAACCTGTATGCAGGTCAAGAAGCAACAGTTAGAACTGGACACGGAACAACACACTAGTTCCAAATCAGGAAAGGAGTACGTCAAGGCTGTATATTGTCACCCTGCTTATTTAACTTGTATGCAGAGTACATCATGAGAAATGCTGCGCTGGATGAAGCACAAACTGGAATCAAGATTGCCGGGAGAAATATCAATAACCTCAGATACGCAGATGACACCACCCTTAAGGCAGAAAGCAAAGAGGAACCAAAGAGCCTCTTGATGAAAGTGAAGGAGGATAGTGAAAAGGTTGGCTTAAAACTCAACATCCAGAAAACTAAGATCATAGCATCCAGTCCCATCACTTCATGGCAGATAGATGGGGAAACAATGGAAACAGTGAGAGAGTTTATTTTCTTGGGCTCCAAAATCACTGCAGATGATGACCACAGCCATGAAATTAAGACGCTTGTTCCTTGGAAGAAAAGTTATGACCATGTTAGACAGCATATTACAAACCAGAGACATTACTTTGCCAACAAAGGTCGATCTAGTCAAAGTTATGGTTTTTCCAGTAGTCATGTGTGGAAGTGAGAGTTGGACCACAAAGAAAGCTGAGCACTGAAGAACTGATGCTTTTGAACTGTGGTGTTGGAGAAGACTCTTGAGAGTCCCTTGGACAGCAAGGAGATCCAACCAGTCCATCCTAAAGGAGATCAGTCCTGAATATTCATTGGAAGGACTGAGGCTGAAGCTGAAACTCCAATACTTTGGCCACCTGAGTGAAGAACTAACTCATTGGAAAAGACCTTGATGCTGGGAAAGGTTGAGGGAAGGAGGAAAAGGGGACGACAGAGGATGAGATGGCTGGATGACATCACTGACTTAATGGACAAGAGCTTGAGCAAACTCCAGGAGTTGGCGACAGACAGGGAAGCCTGGCATGCTGCAGTCCAAGGGGTCACAAAGAGTTAGACACGACTGAGCAACTGAACTTGAACTTGGACTGTAGCCCATCAGGCTCCTCTGTCCATGGGATTTTCCCGGCAAGATTACTGGAGTGGGTTGCCATTTCCTCCTTAGGAGGATTGTCCCCACCCAGGGATTGATCCTGCGTCTCCTGCATTGGCAGGTGGATTCTTTACCCTTGAGCCACCTGGGTGCTTCAGATACCTGGACAGCAAGTTTTGCCCCTCACCCCTCAGCATCTGCTGGACCGTCGTTCCCTAGCCCTTCAGCTACTCTGGGCACCACATAGTTTGCCTACACTCTCCACTCTTACTTCTCTCTCTCTCTCTGTCTTTTAATCAGCATCGCTCCTGAAAGGCAGTCCCATAAATGGAGCAGCATCTCAGGTGCAGTCCTATAAGTCACAAAGAGATCACTTCCCTGCATGTCAGTTGCAAAGCCAGGTATGTGTTGACTTTTTGAGAAGACACATAACACAGGCAAATACTGAGGTTCAGGTCAACGAAAACCACAAGTTTTCTTTCCGTGAGTCATCATCAGGTGCAGTCGGTTTTTTGACGCTTGAGTGTCCATTCATTAGAAAGGCTTTACATTTACCTAACGTGTACCTCTGTAGGAAGTTGTCCTACCATCTGTTCTGAGCAGAGCCATTTCTTCCCTGCCCTGAGACAGTCAGGTGATTGGAGAGGCCTGGCAGGGGGGACCAGCCTGGGCTGCTGCTGCCCAAGGTTGGAGGGGCACACGGTCTTGTTGGACCCCTCCCTCCTGTAACTTCCTCCAAGCCAGCCCTACGTGGTCTGGGGTGTAATGAAAGTGCTGTGTCCCCAGGGGCCCCGCTGCTGGCTGTGGGGGATGGTCAGAGAAGCAGAAGGGCACCTCTGTTGAGTGAGAGTGAGTGAGCTGGTCTGAGCTCAGGATTGCATGGGTTCCTCAGTGCAGGAACCTGTGGGCAGCCGGGCAGCAGGTCAAGGAGCAGATATTTAAAGCACAACCCACCTACACACCCAGTGGAGAGATGGCAGAGTATCTGAGACCCTTCCCATGTTCCCTACTGCAAAGACTCTTGGAGGGAGCATTTGTAGAGGAAAGCTAGGGAAGAATTTTCTGCTCATCAAGCCATAAGGGCTTAGAGTGCTGGTTAATTGTACTAGGCGTGGGTGGACCAAGGGGGTACTCATGCATTCAAAACTCATCTCCTGTATCCTTGGCTATTCCTTCTTTGTTCCATTTGAAGGCTGGTCAGAGTGCCTTGTAAGCCTTTGGTTTGTCACTGTATACACAGGATCAGACACAGAGCTATGGCCCTCTACTTTCAGCAGCCATGGAATTGGTCCGTGTCACTGTTTCCAGCTCTTTGGCCAGCTGTGCATGAACCTAAATAAAGGTCCTATCAGACTTTGTCAAGTGATTTGCCAAAACAGACATGTAATTTATCTCAACCGTCTATCCTGAAGTCCACTAAACAAAAGGAAAAAAAAAAGTGAGAAAGAAAGAAAGGGAGAAAAGAAATGAGGGTGACTATCCTGAATTGCTATCTTGGGATTTATGAGTGGACTCTTATGACTACTGCATTCTTTTCTAAATTTTCACAAACCATCAATTTAATAATCCATTAGTACAAAAGTATGGGCCAAGGGGTCACTTCTAATAGCCTCTAGGCTGTAACTTTCAGTAAATCTCAGACTCACTTAAAGTTGGAGAACTCAATACTGTCTAAGCCACGTTCCTATGACTGGCTCACTGACCACCTTTCCTTCCATTATTTTTAATAAAATTAGTAGTTCAAGTGAACTGTGCTTTAATATAATTTCATATGCCAAAATATCTCTTCGATTTATTTCAGAGGAATAATAACATGGTAAAAAGAAAAATGCCATTTGAAAGGAAGTCTCTTTAGATATCAAGCTAGAAGCTTTCTTAATGCAACAAAACTGGGATGCAACATGAAATTTGATTTACACGCAACTCTTCAGAAGCATGTCCTGTGTATAAAGAAGGGTCTCCCCTTATTGACCCCAATCGTATGCCTGGACAGCACAAAATGGGGGCTGGACTGGCTGCCCACCCTCGGTTCTTCTGTGTGCTCATGATTAGAATGCTTTGTTGTCAGCTGGTGTGATTGTAATTTCTACCATACTCTGCCTGCTGTCTGTCGAACTGAATGGATAATGACATTTTTATTTAGGTTAATGTGATATGAGATGGGGCATGTAATACGAAAAATGTTTTAAAAAACAGTGCGGAGAAAATATTATAAGACAGTGGAGCATAATCTGTCTGTTTGCCGATAGCCACCATTTCAGGTTTTCTTCCTTGTACCCAAGCAGTTACGGAATATTTACTCTTACACGAGTTGCATACAAACAAAAGCTCTCTTTGCTGGGCTTGCAATCATCTTTACACAATCCACAAACCCCACAGTTCTTTCCCTAGATTTGCAGACAAGCAGGCCTAGGTGGCTTGTGCAAACACACAGGCACAGATGAACATACAATGCTATCATCTCACAGATCTGAACAAAAGACTCTCATTTGGTTGTTCTGTTTCATCTTCTTCGTAGGATAATGAATGCTTCCTATTTTTGTTTATCCCACATTTCTTCATAAAGCATACATGTTACATTTACAATCAGATAAAATATTAATGTTATTAATTTTTAAAAGAATGATTTGGGGGAAGGGTTATCGTCCAGCAGCCAAGCCTAGGGAAAAATTTCCCATTCTGCTTCTCTCACCTCTCACATTGGCTATCTTTATTATAAGGTGATGCTGAGTGTATGGCTGCTTAGCTTAGTAGTCATCAAGGGCAAAGCACCATCGTCAGTCTGGGAAGGAAATTCCACAAAGAAGGAAGTCCTTGCTCATCTGGAGTTTACAGCATTATTCAATTGCCCAGTTAAAAACAAATGGTATCTTTATGGACTGAGTGTGAGGAATTGTGATTCAAGGTGTAGACAGAGCACAACAGAATTAATTCCAAGAGGTAGAGAGGCCTTCTTGAGGCTAAGACTCTGAAGTTGTTAAATACACTTGACCTGGGGAGTGAAAACACTCAAAACCAATGAATAGGTTTCCTCTCCTTGGCCCTTTCTAATTGTGTGACCTTGGGCAAATCATTTAACCTCAGTCAGTCTATTTATTCATCGGCAGAATGGGAATAATGATATTTCTGTTGAAAACTTGTATCAAAGATTAAGAACAAAATGTGTAAAAGGTTTAGAATGCAGTGCGTACCCCGAGTGTCTTCCTCTGGAACAGTCCCACACTCCCAGACTGTTTGGATGCCTGGCATCTCTTATTCCTCCCAGCAAAGTCCCTTTGGAGTCACCTGTTCTTTCCTCACCATGTTAACATCACTTCCATTCTGGCATCTGTTTCTTTGTTTTTATTGCCCCAGTGATCACTCTGATTCAGGCTTTGCTACTCATCACTTGGAATAGAGCTGACATCTGCTTCTTGAAAACAAAGACTGTATCTTAAGCATCTTTATATTAATAGTCCTAATGCCTTGTATTGGAGGAGGGCGTGGCAACCCACTCCAGTATTCTTGCCTGGAGAATCCTATGGACAGAGGAGCCTGGCGGGCTACAGTCCACGGGGTCGCAGAGAGTCGGACACGACTGAGCGACTAAGCATGCAATGCCTTGTATAGTGCCTGGCATATAGGTATACTAAGAAAGCAATTTTTGAAAATGCCTCGTGTCTTTTCACTTTCCAATCTATCCTATATTCAGTCACCAGCTGGGTCTTCTGAAAATACTTGTCATCTGAGCAACATATTGCTAAGATTCTATGGAGATTCCCATTGATTGAAGGGCATAGAACAAGTTTCCTATTTTCCAAAGCCTGCTAAGAACTGAACACAGGCAATGACCATGTGAATAAGCTTGGAAACAGATTTTCTCCCGGTCCAGACTTCAGATGAGATCACAGCCCAGGCCAACACCTTGACTACTTGACCTTGATGCAGAGGTACCCCCCTAAGCCATGCAGATTCTTGACTCACAGAATCAATGAGCTACTAAACGGTTGTTTTAAACTAAGTTTGGGGATAATCTGTTACACAGCAAGAGATAACGAACACGCTTTCAGTGTCACCCTCTTCTGGCAACTGGTGTATGTTGTCACGTATGATTGAAGGTTTTAGTGTTTGCTCTGTTAGAAAGGAGCACAGGGCAACACGTTCAGTGGCTTCTCTAGAACGTGATGCCAATGTTCCTTAAGGGCTTTAACACAGAAGCCATGTAAGAAACATTAATAGATTGAAGTGTTCTTTCTGTTGTGGCAAGGATGTAGTGCAGTTTGCTGGGAGCCAGCCCTGAATGAAAGACCTGAGACCCACGCTGGTTCTCTTACTGTGGACAAGTCCTGTGACTCTCTCTGCAGTTGAGTCCTCACTCCCAAGTGAGGAGCTAATTGCAATAAGCTACAAAGTCCCTTTCCATGGACATTCTAAGATTCCAAGGTCACTAAACAGCAGCTGAGACAGTTGCCTGGGGACCATGGAAAGAGCAGGCAGCTCCCTAGTGGGGCCAACAAAGCCTCCAACAACAACATCCTGAAGAAGGCCTTTTGATATCTCTTTGGTGCGTTGACTTCAGAATTACATAAAGATCTAAAAGGAAGAAACTGGTTATATTTATGCTCAATAATTCAATGAAAGTGAGAGAATTCTAGACCAAGGACTCCTGGCTTGTTGCCTTTTTCTCCAGAGTCAGCATCCACATTCCTTTTGCTCCTCTGTTAATTAACTTCTAGGTTATCATTTTGCTCAGTGTAGCTCTGATGCCATGAACTTGAAAAGCAAACAAACACACGCCATGAAGCCTGCGGAGCTCCTGGAAGTTTGGCAAATGGAGTAGGTCTGAGTGCTAAGGAAGACACAATTCCTGAGCAGGGGAAGGGAAGGAGAGGGTCCCTCCTGTGTCAACTGAGATGTCCCCCACATAGATGGTGTGTAGGCTAGGGGACACATGTGTCCATCCACGAAGAGGGACAGAGAGAAGAGCCTGAGCAGAGGACACCCCTCAGATTAAACACAGTCTCGGGAGTCTCTTGCCTGGGGACCACAGCAGAGTGGAGACTCTATAGACTGTGGCCTTGCGGTTCCCCTCCTCCACCCCAGGGTCCAGGGTGGCATCTTGGAGGTTAAACAGCTGAAGAGGAAGCCCCTTTTCCTCACTCCCCTGCTTTCAATGATTTAATAGCTCCTCACTCTCCAGTGAAGTTCACACCAAGCCTTGCCCTGGTACAGAACAGCATGCCTCACCCCTCCTTCCAGTCTCCCCTCACTAATCCCTTACGCGTACTTTGTGTTCCAGCCCATTTGTACTCCTCCAGTCCCTGAAGACACCCTGTACTTTCTGCCTAGATGTCTTTGTTCCTGCCTCTCATTCCGCCTGCCATGCACCTTCTCCTTCAGTCAAAACTCAGTAAGAGCATCAAGGCTCAGTTACAATGCTGCTCACTCCCAGCGCTCCTAAAGGGGCTTCCAGTGCTCAAGAGAAGACGTGTGCTCTGTCACAATCTGTAACAATGTAGGAATTTCTGCACCTCCTATATGATAAACCCCTTAGGGGCAGGAGCTGATATGTATTGGTTGAATTGTATGAATTCAATGTTTCCTTCTGTGTGGCATTCTTAGACCCGTTTGTAATGCTGTTTGGGAACAGATGTCAGAAGGGGGATTTCCTGAATAAATAAGAGTCAGCTAAGAGGGAAGGGAGATGGTATTTAAACATATTGTTGGATAATGGAAAAAGTAATATGTTAAGAGTACTGTAAACTGGTGACTAACAAATGTAAAATTAACAGCAGTTAATGAAACTTATGGCCTCCTTCTGCCACCCAGATTATTAAAAACGTCCATGACTTATGTATGCAAAATTTCCTGCTGATAAATATTAGCTCTAGCCATCTAGGTGAATAATCAAGTGTCATTTCTAACAAGTCAGTGGCTCCTGTCAAGAGTTGTGACCAATTAGGACTCACCCTGATGAGGAGGTGGCTGCTGGTGTTGCCAAGCAACAGGCAAGCTGGGAGGCATATTTAGATGCTCTTTTAGATTTAACCAGCGGCAAGTCGGAGCGCCATGATGATGCCGGCAAGGGAAAACCAAATTAGAACCCAGAATGGGGTGTCCGTGATGAGGAGTGTGTTTTCTTTTGAATGCAAATGGAAAAGGAACATGTTTAACCAGAATTTAAACAGTCCATCATTATACTGATTTTAATTAGGAGATTAGGTGTCAGCGGAATAAACTGTGTGGCAAGATAATGGTCTCTTGCTGCTAGATAAATACCTAGACCTTCTGGAAAATGGGCAATTGGTCAGGCAGGGACCATGTATTTTTGGACTCTGAAGAATTTATTACCCCAGCCACACTTGGTTATAATGACTTTCATGTTTATTGTCTGGAAGGATTAAGAAATAAAAGCAAATATTAAAAATAGGCTTCTTGAGGCTGATGCAGCCCAGAGAAAGCTGCCTGCTCCAACCCCACAGGAAGGCTGTGTTCTCTTCTAGAAGCTCTTGTGTGTTATTGTCTGAAGCGTTTACTGTGAAAATTTACAGGCCAAACGAAACTGCGACGATGACTGGAATTCTGCAAAGACGTTTGCTCTGAAACGGTCGGAGCTACGCATTTACTCATAAGCTGGTGGTATCAACTTAAATTTTTTTAAATTGTAGTCATTCCCGAATCATATGTCTTCTCCAAGGCAGGAAAGGCCCAGAGGGAATAATAACCGCATCTGTCTCCGCCTTCAAGATTCATGCATTATTGACGGTGCCTTCCTGACAGGGAACATCTGGATGAAAGTGAACAATTAGGCATCGAGCTAGATTCGCAGCCACTTCCCTGTAGGTCTAACTTTTCTTTAACCGAGTCCTCCATGTGCAGACACATGATTGGCTCTTACTCCTGAGTGACACACCCAGCTTCAGGCTTCCTTGTATGGAGCTGCCAGGTCTCTTTCTATCTGCTCTGTGGGCCACCATGGGCTTAGTTATCTGGGTGATGAGCAAATACCTATGTCTTCTATTAGGCTTTAAGGACAGATGAGATTCAAGCTGCCATACTGGGTTGGATCCACTGTCCATCTAATTTGGAGCTTGGCTTCTGCTAAAGGTGCTTGGTCATGGAGTTCCTGGTAGAATCTACTTCCAAAGGCACAGTGCTCAATGCCTCATTTCTTTCCATAGTCAACTCTGATGTTAACTCCTTCTGTTTTCGTGTATTAGAAACTTATTTGAACCCAGAATAAACAAAATTAAACATATTTCTTTACTGCAGTTTTCCCCCTAAGTCTTTAATATGCATAGTGAATCCCTATGCATAGAGAAATCTGGTTTGCAATATTTTGCTGAATTAGATGACCATGGGGCCTTCCCAGTCCTCAATGATTTCAAATCCTTCTCCTTGGTAGTAATTCATAGCTTGAAGTTCTTCATCATATAAGTACCATTTAAATGCTTGTGTCCTAAATGTACTGTTTTATTCTTGCTTACACTGAAGGTTATCTGTCGCTTTCATGCTGACTTACACAATCTTAGAAGAGTCTTAGAAACTTATCCCAAATGATTTAATATTTTTCACATCAGAAGAATTTGGAGAAATATACAAATGCATAAATTTCATGGTGTTCTCCCTCTCAGATGAGTTATAAAATTTGAAAATAAAATTAGCACTAACCTGGGTCCCCAATGAATCCTATTATTTATATATTTCCCTCAGAGGAGGATTAATTTATTCCCAGTTTTGTTCCTTGAAATTAAATCTATTTACTTCCTGACCCATAATAAATTTTTACACAATCCCAGGGTTACTTATTAATAGTCTTTGGAAAGAATCTAGCAAAGAGTCTGTAAAAATTCACATAAATCTACTCATTGCACCCTTTAAAAAATAATCTTTTAGGGTGAAAATCTGGCAGGCTAATCAGACAATATTTTCTCTAATAAAAAAAAAACTGTTGTTTCCCCAGTAACACTCAGCCATCTTTTAATATAAACCCCAATAACTTATCTGTCACTGGACCATGATTGCAATGGTGTCTTCTGAAACCAGGGATGCATCAATCAAATTTTCACTCCTTCTCTATCTATATTATCCCTGGTAAGACGTAAACCAAAACCCAATTTTATTTTAAATAAAACTAAGGATTCATGAAAGAATGCTGATTTTAAAGGAACTTTCAAGCCTTGTTGGCCATGGCAGCCTAATATGCAACAAATAAAGATGGTGCCATCCAAAGCTTTTTGAATATTAATGACACAGACCCAGGAAGTGAAGGACTTAGGCTGCCAGGGGATGAAGGGAAAAGCCTCAGAATTCAAGGGAAAACAACTCTCTATTTCAGGAATAAACACTGAAGTGGGGCTTCCCTGGCAGTCCAGTAGTTAAGACTCCGCACTCCCGATGCAGGGGGTGTGGGTTCAATCCCTGGTCAAGGAACTAAGACCCTGTTTGTTGCACAGTGCAGCAAAATAATGATAATAATAAACTCTGAGGTTTGATAATAAAAGTTCAAAAGCAACTTACAAATTCAGAAAGGACTGGGAATTATATTGATATTTCAAAGCTATTTCTGGGAAAACTGAGTCAGGTACCCTTGTCTGAGTGGACTCATGGCTCCTTGTGGGTTCCTGAGCTTCTCTCTTCCATCTCCTCCACCCCAGGCCCTCAGTGAGCCTCCTTCCCCTCTCTGTGTCTCTGTGATCTGCTTTCTCTATTTCTGCATGCGTAGGCCTGAGACCCTCTAAAGAGAGAGCCAAAAACTGGCTGCATCCTCTTACATAATTGTTCTTTGATGAAACTCTTTCTCTTTCATTTCCTTTTTATCCTAGTTGTAAAATATCCTTAGGTAGAAAGCTTCCTAGTTCTATGATTCCCCATCCATCCATCCATCCAGCAAATCATTATTGTGTACCCATCTTGTGCTTCATGCTATACAATGAACAACAAAGGAGAAAAATAAGTAAAATAAATGGAATGTTAGCTGGTGATAGTACTACAGAGAGAAATAAAACTGGGAAGGGAGTGGGGGGTTCTGGGGCCCAGCCCTTGCAAGCCTGGGGAGACTGCAGGTTGAGAAGGTCAGACAAGGGACCAAGAGGAAGATTGGAACCACCAGTGCATTCCACTTTGGCTTTAACCAGAATCCTGCCAGGGGACTTGTAAAGCATATAGATTCCCAGTCACCCTAGAAGTCCTTATTCTGCAGGTCCTGGGGTGTGCTGTGCTGTGCTAAGACGCTCAGTCATGTCCTACTCTTTGCAACCCTATGGACTGTAGCCCACCAGGCTCCTCTGTCCATGGGATTCTCCAAGCAAGAATACTGGAGACAGTTGCCATTTCCTACTCCAGGGGATATTCCTGATCCAGGGATCAAACACGAGTCTCTTGCGTCTCCTGCATTGGCAGGCGGGTTCTTTACTACTCACTAGCACCATCTGGGAAGCCCATAAGTTTTTATTTCTTTATTTATTTGACTGCACTGAGTCTTCATTGCCAGTGTAGGACCTCTTTAGTTGCAGCATATAAAATCTAGTTCCCTGACCAGGGATTGAACCTGGGCCTGCTGCCCTGGGAGCATAGAGTCTTAGCCACTGGACCCGCAGAGAAGTCCTTGGAATTAGCTGTTTTAAACAAGGATATTAGGTAATTTTCATACAGCTCCTGGTCACACAGGGCTTGAGAACCAGTGTCTAGAAAGCAAAAGCCAGTGAGAGGTTAAAGTCCAGGGGAGCATCCAGAAACCTTGAGGGTCATGGAAGCTGGGAAAGGAGGTAGTCAGGACACTGATATCTGGCGGCCAGCTCTCTCTTTTTCTCTCCTTCACCTAACTTCCATAGGATAGAAGAGCCTCCATCTGTCTACACCTTGGTGTAGAGTAACACTCCTTACTCAGAGCTCCAAACTCTTCTCTTCATATGCAGAGAGAGCTGCTTTGGGAATTAGGAAAACTTTACTCCCTACAAAGCTCCCAGCTCCAAGAATGCACCTGCCACCTACTTCTGAAGCAAAGATTCAGTGGGGGAGAGAAAATCCAGGACACAGTTTATGGAGCATGAAGCACGCAGACATTGGTTTAACATTCGAAAAATATTACCTTTGTCACGTGCTTATTAGTCCTCGTGTTTCTTTCTGTTTAAGCAGCATTTAACACCTTTGGCTGCTGCTTCCTCCTCGAAAAACATTTTCCCATCCACACTCTCCTAGACTTCGATGTCAAGCTGTTCTTCCCAAGTCATCTTTGCATTAACAGATCTCTCCTCTGCCCCTCACTTATTTATGGTTCTCCCTGCGACTCTCTTCTCATTCTCTGTACACATGGGGTGACCTCACCCATGTCTGGGTTTTCTGTCTTTTTTTTAAACTTACTTTTCTTTTTAAAAATTGAAATATAGTTGACATACAATATTATGTTAGCTTCAGGTGTACTACATGCTGATGTGACTTTCACATTCATTATGAAATGATGACTATCCTACGTCTAGTAACCATCTGTCCTCATATGAAGTTATTACAGTATTATTGGTCTTATTCCTTACACTGTATATTTATATCCCCGTAGCCCATCTTTCCTACCTTTCTCTCCTGAGCTCAAGATGTGCTGCCAACTTCTGCCTTAGATGTCACCCAGAAACCTTAAAGTCACCAGGTCTAAACTCTCCACAGGTGAGGACAAAGGTGACTCCCTCTGCCCGGAAACAGCATCCTTTCGATTGAAACCCAGGAACCTAAAGGGAACTGTATTGAGTAGAAAGATGATTTCCAATGGAGCTTTAAGTTTACTTGTAGATTATGTTAAACAATGAGATAGATCTGAAGCAAAACCTAGGGAATCTATGAAATTTCTTCCCCCTCTCTCTTTCCTCCACTCTCCTCACCCTCCCTCTTATTTCTTACCAGCCCCTTTCTCCTAGACATCTTAGTGCTACGAACCTCTTAGAGGAACTCTGTTTTCTGCAGCTAATTCAGGCACTAAGAATTTGATTTCTGAACCAAAAGGAGAAAATGCATTGGATCCCAGGAGCACTAAATTTGTTTGGGCAATGACACTGTATCAGTTTCTAGAGTGCACCCTGTAAAATGTTAAAGAAATCGAGACCCTGATAAGGGTCTTATCCTTTCTTTTATATGGACCATTTTTAAAACTTCTTTATTGAATTTGTTACAATATTGCTTCTGTTTTATGTTTTGGTTTTTTTGGCCCCAAGGCATATGAGATCTGAGCTCCCCAACCAGGGATGAACCCACACCCCCTGCAAATTGGAAGTTAAGGCTTAGCCACTCGACCACCAAAGAAGCCCCTCTTTTTTCTTTTGTTCCTTCAAAGAAACAGGGCACAAAACTGTCAAAAATAAACAAAATCTTTTTTTCTTACTTAGAAAAAAATCAGATACCCTTCATCAATTTCTTTTTTTTTTAAGGAATGATGAGATTCTTTCTGCATCTACAGTCATTGTTGACTCACAAATAAGGAAGTGTGACGTCACAACCTGTTTGAGCTCCTGATGTGAGCCCATGGTTTACCTAACTCTGCTCCTCCCTCCCCTCCTTCTGGTTAACTCAACATTGTGACCGGGTGTAAGAAAGGTGATCCAGATAATGCTTTACAGCTTTTTAAAGAAGCAGGCCCTTCCTTCAAACTAATTCTCACATGAATCCTCAGTCTATATAACACAGCTGACTGTGGAGCAGGGCTCTGGGCTCCACCTGTAGAAGGACAATCCCCTTCTCATATTTCCTTGTGGGGAATTTCTCTACCAGCGGTGGTTCCCAATTCCAGCTTTACATCAGAATTGCCTGGGGAGCTGTAAAGTCCCCTCAAAACCAGGCTGCATTCCAAACCAAACCAATTTCGTCTCCATGTGGGGCCCAGACAGCAATAGCTTGCAGAGCTCCCCAGGTGACATGACTGCATACCCACTCCAGCTCTACACGCCCTCCCATATCAGGCCCTGGCGCGGAAAGGAGGCACTGAGCATGCGCGGGCCTGCTCCTGAGGGACGGGGTCCACGCCCTTCTGCCGGGCTAGGCTGTTGGTGCCCCCTCACAGTGAAGCATTAGCAAGCCCACACTCCCTGAAGGCAGAGTTCATTTCTCAAACAGCTTTACCAGAGAGAAAGGAGGTTTCTCTCTGAAACAAGCGGAAACCCTTAGTGTTGTCTGGCACGTGTAAGCTTTGAAGCGAAAGTTAAAGTGTTAGTTGCTCTGATGGTGTCCAACTCTTTGCGACCCTGTGGACTATAGCCTGCCAGTCTCCTCTGCCCATGGACTTCTCCAGGCAAGATCCTGGAGTGGGTTGCCGTATCTTTCTCCAGGGGGTGTGAGCTTCCATCGGTGTTCAGTTGCTCAGTTGTGTCTGACTAATTGTGACCCGGTGGCCTGCAGCACGCCAGGCTTCCCTGTCCTTCACCATCTCCTGGAGCTTGCTCAAATTCATGTCCATTGAGTCAGTGATGCCGTCCAATCATCTCATCCTCTGTCATCCCCTTCTCTTCCTGCCTTCAGTCTTTCTCAGCATCTGGGTCTTTTCCAATAAATCAGCCCTTCATATCAGGTGGCCAAAGTGCTGGAGCTTCAGCTTCAGCATCAGTCCTTCCAATGAATATTCAGAGTTGATTCCTTTAGGATTGACTGGTTTGATCTCCTTCAAGGGATACTCAAGAGTCTTCTCCAACACCACTGTTTGAAAGCATCAATTCTTCACTGATTAACCTTTTTTATGGTCCAACTCTCACATCCATACAAGACTACTGGAAAAACCATAGCAGCCCCTTAGCCATTTCTCTTCAGAAGGGCTCAAGGACTCAGTCCTGAGCTGTTGCAGAATTCAGAATAGACATCAAAGTCAGACCAGCAGTTGAGGTGCCTTCAGTGAGGATCAAGTGAGAGTACTTGGCCTGGAAGCAGGACAAACAGTAGGTTTTATTTGTACAACTGGTAGGGAAGGGTGGATCCCTGGTTGGGGGAAGGAGGGAGCCCTGGGTTTAATAGCATCTTGTAAATGAGACTCTTCCCTCTGACTTGGCCATGAAGATTAGCCTGGGTGTGCCTGGCTGCCTGGAGGTCTGCCAAGGCCATTCTCATACCCCTCCCTAATAATCCCTGGCCATTTCTTCCCTATTTCAGACTTGACTCAAAGCTCTCCTTTGTTTCAGGATGTTCTCTAGTTCCTTACTATATAAAGACTGAAGACAGGAGAAGGGGACAACAGAGGATGAGATGGTTGGATGACATCATCGACTCAAAGGACATGAGTTTGAGCTAACTCTGGGAGATGGTGAAGGACGGGGAACCCTGGTGAGCTGCAGTGAGTGGGGTTGCAAAGAGATGGACATGACTGAGAGACTGAACAACAACATGTAAAGTGTGGTTCGCTGTTCAGAAGCATCTACATCACCGGGGAGCTTGTTAGAGATGCAGAATCTCAGGGTTCACCCCAGACCAACTGAATCAGAATCTGCATTTTAACAAGATCTCCAGGTGATCTGTTATACAGGAAAGTCTGGGGAGAGCCCCTCCAGTTTTCTCCTGGGTGCCCTCAAAGTGCCCTGGCCAGAGCTTGGGACTCAGCAGGAGAGCCCTGTGTGCATGCTGACTCACTACAGATTCATGGCAACTGGGGCTGTGATAGGTTGGAGAAAGGGAGGACTCTCCAGGACAGTTTCATGAGCTTTCTGGATAACAGGATTGAAGGGCACAGCGGGCAGGACATTGGACAAGTGACACAAAGTGAACCCCCTCTCCTCACAATCTGTAGAGAGGAAACCTGCTCCTTACAGAAGATACTCTGCATTTCTTGTGTCTTACCTCACTCAGTTTTTCAGGACTGAAAGCCACAGTCAGGACACTTCTGACCTCTTCCCATCTTTTGTCACGTAAGAACAGGACACTGTCGGCCACTGGTTTGGGCTCCAAACCCGTTGCCTTTTGGAAAGAGACAAGCAGAGAGTTAGGACTCCAGGATGCCCAAGCCAGCTTGGTGGTCACAGAGTCCACAATAAACACTCTGGTTAAAGTCACCCATGACCAACATTTAGATTTCTCTTGCAAGAGTATGAGGAATATAAAGTCTCATGGACAGTGATCTCAAGATCCATGGCTGAGGCCCCCTGGGAGCAGACAGGGAGGCTCCTCTGAGCAGACGGGGAGGCTCCTTTGGCCCCGTTCTACCTCGTTACTCTGTGGTCATCACCCTAGACAACTCAGTGGCTTCTGTGTGTTCCGTAGCCCCTTCCTGAGTGAACACTCCCTGAAGACCCAGCAGCAGGCTTCTTGGAGGTGGGCTGGTCTTTCCCGGGATTGAGTGTCATGTCTGAACTATGTGGCAAGGGGTTTTGTGTGGCTAGATTGGTTAGGTTGGGCCAGATGTCTGGGTCCTTGGTATGTGGGTGGGAGAGGGGAAGGGAAGAAAGAGAGTCCTTAAGAAGCATGTGTCAATGGAGCTGCTTCCAAGAGAGGGCCTGTCACCATGCTTGTGTGTGCTTTCCCTCATTCATTCATTCATTGTTCTCATTCAGCAAATGTTTGTTGAATGTCTATGTGAGAAGTTGCCTCTACAGTGCTAAATAAGGAAGACATTGCATTGACTCTCACCGAGTTGGTAGTCTAGTGGGGAAGCAGACGGCTCCTAAACCAACAGATAGCTATCATTATAGTTCAAGGGAAAGGATATGTTATGAAGGGGGTGATGTCCTTAGTTGCTCAGTCGTGTCCAACTCTTTGTGATCCCATGGACTGTAGAGCACCAGGCTCCTCTGTCCATGGGGTTTCTCCAGGCGAATTCTGGAGTGGGTTGCCTTGCCCTCTTCCAGGGGATCTTTCCAACCCAGGTCTCCCATATTGCTGGTGGATTCTTTACCATCTGTTCACCAGGGAAGCCCGAGAATACTGGAGTCGGTAGCCTATCCCTTCTCCAGGGATCTTCCTGACCCAGGAATTGAACCAGGGTCTCCTGCATTGCAGGTGGATTCTTTACCAACTGAGCTACCAGGGAAGCCCCTTATCAAGGGAATGGAGTGGGGGCAGCAAGGTGAGAAAATGATAGGGGATTAAATGGCCAGGAAGGCTTCTCTGAGGAGGAGATAGTCCTGCTGAATCTGGAAGCATGCCAAGAATGAGGTCTTCTCATCCCTTTAAAAAAAAAAAAAAAAAAAATATATATATATATATATATATATATATATAATTTATTTGGCTGTGTCCAGTCTTAGTTGCAGTGCACGAATTCTCTAGTTGTTGTGTGCTGGCTTAGATGCTCCATAGCATGTGGGATCCTAGTTCCCCGATCAGGGATCGAACCCATATCCCTTGCGTTGCACAGTGGATTCTTAACCACTGGACCACCAGGGAAATCCCTTCTCATCATCCCTTCTTCCCACGCCATTTTCTTCCTTCCTAAAACCAGCCACTCTGACCAAGTGGTCAAAACTAGGGGGCCTCCACAGCTGTTAAGAGCACCCCTAGCCCTAGGGCTGCAGGGTGAGGGGAAGTAGGGGGACCGGAGGACCAAGCTTTCTTCAGAACCACACATGTGATGTACGGTTTTGCTATTTCTTTTCACTATTTTAATTATAGTTGAAACGTGAAGCCAGCCACCATAACTCAAAAGCCTTGTAAGAACTCCTATTTAGAAGAAAATTATAATTTTCTGATAAAATATGAACACTCAAAATAAGCTATAAAACATAACTGCAAAGTATCTGGAGGAACTTAATTATATGTTATTAAATAGAACCAAGTTGCTGGGATATTTTTCTGCAGAGGAATACCTCTCTATATTTAGAATAAAATTCTTTAGGAGTACCGTGGTCACTATACAGAATTGTGGTTTTATGGAATTTTTAGAACATAACCCATTTGTTTAGGTTCCAGAGTCAAAGGAGAAAATTGTACATTATGTGTATTTATATGTTGGCAAATGCCAGTCCTGTGCTATGCTACATGTGATACAGCATTTCACTTCGAGGAAAGTTGGGTGGTGGTTTATGGGGTTCTGATGAAACAGGGTAAATTGGAGATGAGCCAAGGCTGATTGGATTTCGTGTCTGTCCTTCAGACCTAAGGATTGTCTCCATGAAAATTTTTATCTTGCGCTTAGAGGGGAAATCCAGTCCCCATGCAATATGTCAGCATTGGTCTCCCTTATCCGCCTGCCACGACAATACTGTCCCCTGGGCCTACAGTTTCTATTAGAATCCTTCCTTCATTGATGGAGGATTTCAGGGGCATTGGTTAGAGTAATGGTTTCATTTCTAGATATGATATGGAAGAGGGAAACAGCCAATTGGTCATTCCAGAAGAGTGGTCGGATGGTGAGGGGACAAGCTGACAGATCTAGGAATGAATAGCTGGAAAGCTTGGGAGATCAGATCATGGCCCTTAATCTGTGCTCAAAAGCTATTTCTTGAATGTATATTACATGGAAGAGGAAACTTGGCTTGTTTTTTGACCCTGGGTGATAGAATTGGGGTCAATAGTGGGAGCTGTGGGGAAAATTCCAGCTCATCTAAAGAACTTCCCAACAAAGTCAGAAGGTTCGAAGATAAAAATAACCTGCCTTGAGTGGTGAGCCCTGTTACTGGAGACTGTATCCTACTTCTTGGAAATTCTGCATGGGAGGTTTGAGTGGCCAGGGTGGAGCGGGGAGTATAAATGACTTTTAAGAACTCTCTCAGCCCTGAGGACTTAACCTCCAGATGACCACACCAGATATATATAGTTTAAAGGTATACATGTATCCATTCTTCCCCAAACTCCCCTCCTATCCAGGCTGCCACATGACCTTGAGCAGAGTTCCTGGTGCTATACAGTAGGTCCTTGTTGGTTATCCATTTAAAATATGGGCTTCCCTGGTGGCTCAGACAGTAAAG
Source organism: Bos grunniens (assembly GCF_055505025.1). Classification (NCBI taxonomy): domain Eukaryota; kingdom Metazoa; phylum Chordata; class Mammalia; order Artiodactyla; family Bovidae; genus Bos; species Bos grunniens. The sequence goes on from NC_141168.1 coordinate 16,828,547, forward strand.
AGTCTGCCTGCAATGCAGGAGACTTGGGTTCGATCCCTGGGTCAGGAAGATCCCCTGGAGGAGGAAATGGCAACCCACTCTAGTATTCTTGCCTGGAAAATCCCATGAATGGAGGATCCTGACAGGCTACAGTCCACAGGGTCACACCGGGTAGAGGGGGTTGTCTAAATGACTTTTAAGAACTTTCTCAACCTCAAGGACTTAACCTCCTGATGACCACACCAAATATAGTTTAAACATATACATGTGTCCATTCTCTCCCAAACTCCCCTCCCATCAGGCTGCCACATGACATTGAGCAGAGTTCCAGGTGCTATCCAGTAGGTCCTTGTTGCTTATCCATCTAAAATATAGCAGTGTGTACACGACCTTCCCAAACTCCCTAACTATCCCCCTTCCTCCCATCCTTTCCCCCTGGGAACCAATAAGTTCCTTCTCTAAACCACCTCAGCTATTTTAAAATTAGTTTGTTTCAAAGTGCAAGTTGCTCAGTTGCGTCTGACTCTGCAATCCCATGGACTATAGCCCACCAGGCTCCTCTGTCCATGGGATTCTCCAGACAAGAATACTGGAGTGAGCAGCCATTCGCTTCTCCAAGGGATCTTCCCCACCCAGGGATAGAACCTGGCTCTCCTTCACTGCAGGCAGATTCTTTACTGTCTGAGCCACCAGGGAAGCCAGTTTGCTTGTTTACACACACACACACACACACACACACACACATATAATACATGTATTTTTTAGTTGTGGCAAAATACATATAATGTAACATTTACCATCTTAACCATTTTTAAGTGGACAGTTCAGTGGTATTAAAGACATTCACATTGTTGTGGAACCATCGCCCCATCCATCCCCAGAACTTCATCCTGCATAACTGAAACTCCACACCCGTGTCACAAATAACTCCCCATCCATCCCCCTCCCCCAGCCCTGTCTACACATAATCACTGATTAGATGTACTGAGCGAGGCCTTTGAAAGGCACAGGGGGCTTGGCCTGCAGGAATGAGACTGGTAAAACTGATGGGGCCAGACTGTGGGTGCTGAGGCAGGAAGGGGAGACCCAGCTGAAGAAGGGAGGTCCACGGGAACCAGGCTCCACTCAGACTCTGGTCAGGGGCTTCCGGACTGCAGGCCATAACCGGTCATGAATGAATGTTGTGGATGGCAACCGCATTGAAAAGAAAAGAGAGAGAAACAAGGAATGGGGCAGAGTAGAAAATATTAGAGGGACATTTTGTGAAGCGAGGGGAAGGGTTTTGTTGCCGAATTTTTGTTCAAGATCGGGATATTTACGGGTGTGTCTGCGAGAATGTTGGAGAGAGTATGTGAGTGTGTGTATGTGAGAGAGAAAGCGTTCAGTGTTGTGTCCTGACGTGAAATACATTTCTTACCGGAGGTCACAGTCAGAAACGTTAGAAAACCCTACTCTAACCCCGAACCTGAGAGACATCCTCACCCTCAGCTGAAATCGTGTTGGTCACCACACTGCCAAGCTGCGCACATTTATTGAGAACCTACTATTAATATGTGCCAGTGCCGTGGTGGCTCTGAAACTATTGAGTCAAAGAATGGAACCCTTGTCCTCAAAGAGCTCACAGCTGATTTGGATATGGAGAAGGGGTGGTTTATAACCAATACTGTGCATCTCATAAGAGTCAAAATGCTTTTCACATCATTTCATTAGTTTGGGGATAATAGTTAGGAAACTGTCCTGACAAGCAGCATGGTTCAGCAGTGGCCTCATGGCTCCCTTGCTAAATTTCCCTCAGACAGTTGAAGGTGTCTGTCTTTTCAATTAAGATCTTTTAAAAAAAAAAATGTTGTGGCTGCTCTGGGTCTCCACTGGGCGTGTGGGCTTTCTCTAGCTGTGGAGTTGGGCTCCAGAGCACGTGGGCTCAGTAGTTGTGCTCGGGCTTAGTTGCCCCTCGGCATGTGGAATCCTAGTTCCCTGACCGGGGATCAAACCTGGGTTTCCTGCTTTGGAAGGCAGATGCTTAATCAATGGGCCACCAAGGAAGTTCCTCAGTTAAGACTCTAAAATAGAGTCTAACTCAGACCAGCTAAGCATAAACTTCAAACACTGAAGAATCAAACAATCCTGAGGAGCAGATTATTCAAGCCGATTCCTCTGCATTCTGTGCTCACATGAAGTGAAGAAGCATGCATTGGGTGATTTATCACGGGCCAAACCAGTGTTTCTCCACTGGCCCAGTGGAGCCACGTAAGAACTACCAGCCTCTTCCCAGAGTGCTGCAAAATGCATGCAATGCACATTTGCTGTAAATGGGCACGTGTGTTACCATGAAAAAGGCATAATGGGATATAAAGCCATAGCCAAAAATAGTTTTCTTATGTCCTGGAATATGCCAGAGAGTTGACGAAAGGCCTGTATCAGCTCTGTGATATCCTGGCAGGGCAGTCCACAGTTCTCACATGACCACACGGAGCTGCAGGCAGCAGGTAAACAGAGCAAGGTGATTTAAAGACTCAAGAGATGCTGTCCTACTTCAGTGGTCAGGCTGAGTGTTGCTGATTTGCTTGGTGTTAAGTATGTCAAGGAGGCTGCAGAAATATTGCTATCAGAAAGGATGCCGTGATCGCAGAAAGGCCAGGTCTGTGGTTATAGTCTTCCTCACACAACCTCGCACAGATAAGGATGCAGAGGGTTACTGCCCATCTTTCTCCTACCCCCAGGGGTGTGAAACACTGTGCCCTGCCCCTCAGTCTATTACAGTCAATGAAAACCCTAGGATTCTGTCACCTGGGGAACCCACAATCCTAGGCGTGAGAACATACACTATTTTCAACATATGACTACTGCTATCTGGCTGTACAAAGACTGAGCAACTGAGCCAACTGAGCAGGTGTTTATTTTGGTGTTTTGAAGTATTTAAAGTGTTGCATCTCCACAAGACAATTTTTGTCCCTTCACTCTTTGCCAGTAGAAGATGGTCATGAACATCACACCGTCTTCCTTCTCTCGGCTTCAGACTATGACCAGACCAAAAGCATGGCCTCCAAGTAAGGGATGTGGCATGTCCAGGGCTCAAGGGGACCCAGGACATTTTATTTAAGGTTCAGGGGACAAGTGGGGCTTACCCCAACTTGGGCTCCGTCTGCCAACTCAGCACCAGCCAATGAAAGGTGAGAGGGTGGGGAGTCTTCTAATTTGAACAAAGACAAGAACTGGGTTATGGCAGCCCTGCCTAGGAAAGTTCAGGAACACAACCACTGAGAGACCAGAATTACTTCTATGGCTTATTTCCTGATCTCTTCCCAGAATTCTAGCCATTAATCTCCTAGTTTACACATTTTTAAATTTTTCGGTTGCTCTGGGTCTTCGATGCACAGGCTTAAGTTGCCCCACAGCATGTGGGATTGCAGTTCCCTGACCAGGGACTGAACCCATGTCCCCTGCATTGGAAGGTGGGTTCTTAACCATTGGACCACCAGGGAAGTCCCTACACATTTGTTTTTACTTCTGCCACCACAAAAGTCAGAGAGGGAAGATATGAATCTAAGATTTTACTTATTTCTCTTTTAAAAATTTAAAGATGGCTTCCTAGTGAACCAAAGGTTTAGTAAGACAGAAATATAAAATTATTTTCAACAAGATTTTGAAGTTTAGAAAAGCTCTGCAAGGCACTGATAGAACAGCTGAGGGTTCAGTCAATACCTCTTGGCACTGCTACTACGTTACTGAGGCTTCACGGAACACCCGGGGCCCTGCAAGATGTTTGAGATCATCAAGTGCAATTCCCCAGCTTTGGCTTTTTTAGAAATGGGAAAAGCTGGTGAGAGGAGAGACCTGCAGGTTGCAGGCATCCCACTGTGGCCACTCCCATGGGGGCTTCCTGTGGGTGGGGCAGCCCTGGAGGAGACGCGCTTGGCTCAGGATGCAGGGTTTCCTGTGCACGGTACGATGTTTCACATAAAACAATAAGACCTGGGACTTCCTGGTGGTCCAGTGGTTAAGAATCCACCTTCCAATGCTGGGGACTCAGGTTCGATCCCTGGTGAGGAACGAAGATGCCACATGCCAAGGGGCAACTAAGCCCATGGACCACAAGTACTGAGATTGTGCCCTGAAATGAAAGATCCCTCATGACACAACTAAGACCCAACACAGTCAAATAAATAAATATTAAAACAAACCAAAAAACCCAATGAGAGGAGGGAGGTGGGAGGAAGGCTCAAGAGGGAGGGGACATATGTACACCTATGGCTGATTCATGTTGATGTTTGACAGAAACCAATACAATTGGTTGGTTGTAAAGCAATTATCCTTCAATTAAAAATAAATAAATTCAATTATATATTAAAAACCCAATGAGAACTGCCTCAAAACGGACAGGGGCCAGGCAAATTAGGTCACACACCTGTGCTTCTGGTTCTATGCAGTCTGTTTAGGCTTTAAGCAAGAATGGTCCCCAGAGCTATGGATCCATCATGTGAACTGACACTTCTTGAGAAATGCAAAGCTGAAAAAAGTAGTCAATGTTTGACTTGGTGATGAGAGCTTCCCTGTTATGGACCAAAACCATCCTCACAACTTAAATCTTCCTGCACCCACTTGAAAACCAGAATGTTTTCTCTGACTCAATGTTTTATTTAAAAGAAAGAGGCCCAGAAACTCTAGATGAGTGAAGATTCCAAAGCTGTCAGCAGAGAGGTGCTGGCTGCAGGTGGAGGGGACATGTTTGGGGCTAGCTGGCCGAGGCTCTTTCGTCCTCAGTGAGTGGCAGCAGGCTGGTCCCTGGGGGCCCAGCTCAGGTGGCCTGACCCACCTGGAGTGCTGGGTGGAGTTTGCCTCGCTCTTGAGCTCTGCAACCAGCCACACGCTCCTGCTCCTGGGATGGGGCCTGACTACAGATGCAGTGGGTTATAAAGGTCTGCAGTGACGCATTTGCCTCAGAACTTTGGCACTCTTTGCTGGTGCCAGGGGCCTTGTGGCTTCACACAAACTCATTCTAAGATTCCAGTGTCCTTGCAGTGAGATGGCTAAGGTAGCCTTGAAGGGGCTGCCTCCGGGGAATCAGGCCCGGGGTTTATGTGCGTGCTAAGTACTAAGTCACTCAGTGGTGTCCGAATCTTTGTGAACCTATGGACCATAGTCCAACAGGCTCCTTTGTCCAAGGGATTTCCCAGGCAAATATACTGGGGTGGGTTGCCATCCCCTCCTCCAGGGGATCTTCCCGACCCAGGGATCAAACCCACATCTCTTTTGTCTCCTGCATTCGTAGGTGGGTTCTTTACCCTAGTGCCATCTCAGAAGCAGGTTTTATGGTCCTGGATAAAACCACTCACCAACTCCATCATGTAGTTTTACATGTGAGTTAACAGTGTGGCTGGACCTGTGTCTGGATGGTTGACCCCAAGTTGCCTGCGAGGACCTGAGGGTTGGCACCCCCACCCCACACACGTGTGACCACCACCACCTTCCAGTCCACTCCACAAACACATAACAAAACTGGGCAATGGGCACGCCTGCTGCCTGACCCGCTTGCCAGGTCAGACCAGAACTCAAGAGCTCCAGGTGGTAGCTTTAGTGGTTAAGCTCCCCCAGTCTGAATCTGCATCCAGGTAGACCAACCTCATGTGGGCCAAAGACCCCCCACCCCTTCCTCTTATCACCCTTCCCACAGCTTCCCAACCCTGAGCCTTCCTGACAAGCCAGGAATGAAATGGTCTACTACTGGTAAGACCATTTCTGCTGAGTCACATGGACCCAGCTCCAGTTTCTGCAGATTGAAAAAAAAAAAGAAAAGAGCTGCCCCCTGGCTTCACCAAGTACCTGATAGCCACAAGGAGCTAAGTAAAAATATCTGCATAAAAATAACCAAGACCGGAAGTGCTGGGAAAACTGAGGTTCTGTATATGTTAAAGAGAATGATTGGGGTTTAACGATAAAGTGTGGTTGCACCCAACCGGAAGCAACTTGAGGAAGTGCTGAAAGCGTAAGAGAGGCCCAAGGGGTCCATTTGGAAAACAGGAGAGAGCAGTTGCATTCCACTGAGTGCCTTGAAAATGTGAATTGGAAAACTCGAAATACTAGCTGCCAACCTGGGTCCAACCCATAGAGTTTGTTCAGCCCCGTGTTCTTAAGCTGGAAAAAAACGTATCATTAAACAGTTTTTTAATTCAAATATATGCTCAGTACTGACTTATGTCAGGGAGTTCCCCATGGTGGCACCCCACCTCCAGCCAAATGTGTCCTATTTAGTCCCTCATGGGATGCCTACAGCCGACATCCAAGTTCAAAGGTTAACCCATCCCCGCCACTCTCCACCAAGCTGTCATGCGTACACATAAGTCAAGCCTGGATTGTGAGCAGAGACGGGTTCTCAGAGTTGGAACATAAAACCATGCATTATGTAAGTTCCTTTTCACTTAATGCATCAAACTAATATGCGGAGGTCTTTTCTGTATCACGAGGGACCATTTGGTAGAGGCTTACACAGAGTAAGCATTTAGCGTTTACTGAATGAATGTGTAATAAAGCTGAATCGCTAAACACTCAAGTGAACATGGCTTATTAGAGGGGAGGCGGCATGGTGTCAGGAAGAAGAAATCACGCCTTACTAATCTCCTTGAGTTCTTTGAGCAGATACATAAGCATATGGATAAGAGGTAACCGCAGAGCCCAATTTAATTTGACTTTCAAAACCTATGAGAAAATCCCACTCTAAAGATGGTCTTCTAGAAATTGAGTCACTAAGGATTGTTTTTATCATGAATATGGGATTGGCTTAAAGACCATAAACTAAGCTGAAGATAAGTAGGTATATTCCCAGATGGAAAACTATAAACATTGGGATTTCCTAGAGATCTAATCCTTGATGGATCTTCTCACATGTTTGTGAATGACTTACAAGAGGAAGAGTATATATTGAATCTCCAAGTACTACCTCAATCATCTGGGGAGAATGTTAAGTTGATGGAGAGTCAATTCAGTTTGAACAAGGGTATATTGGATACTGAGGAGTCATTATGTGGTTGGGCCCTGGGGTATAAAAAAGAAGGATAAGCTTAAAGTTATTCAAGTTAGGGTGAAAGTCATGCATTCATTTACAGCAAATAGTCAAAGGCACAGTGGGAGTGACCGTGAAAATAATGGGAGTGACGTGGTTCAGGGGTGCCCAACCTCTGGGATCTAATGCCTGATGATCTGAGGTGGAGCTGATGTAATAATAATAGAAATAAAGTGCACAATAAGTGTGATGTGCTTGAATCATTCTGAAACTATTCCCCACACCAAGCCTGTTGAAAAAATTATCCTTCATGAAACCAGCCCCCAGTGCCAAAAAGGTTGGGTACCACTGATGCAGATGATCAATGCTGTTAGAGTTAAGAGAGGGGGAATAGTAAATGAGAGTTGAAGTAGGGAAGGTTTTATGGGGGAGAAAGAATTTGAGGAGAGCCTGGAAGAATACCCAGGGTTGGGACAGGGGTAGGAAAGGTGGGGGATTCTCTTGTTAATAGCAATTGGACATGATGCTCTGGGACTGGAAGGTGAGTGTGTTTGGGGCAAGTAACCAATTACTGCGTGAAACCTTGACAATCCAGAAACATCACCTAGGCAGCTGTTAACAGTAGTGGCAGTAGGAAAAGCCCTGGACTTGGATTGGGAGACGGCACATGGGTTCTATTAGTCTTCCTCCTATAACCTGGGTCTTATTTCTTTGTCAGTAAAATACAGATGATAACTGTACCAGTCTCATAAGTTTCTGTGAAATTTAATGCAAATAAACACTCTGGACAGCTCAACCAGTACAGAACGCAGGCGGGCACTGCTAATTTCTTTAAGAAGACAGTCTCAGCCACTTCACCTCTAATAAACCTTTCCCTTTTCCCATTCTGGGTGGAGCAGTGTTTTCCATGCTCACCATTCTATATTATCCTGGTTTCCTTCCTCTCTGGCTCTGTCATTAGACTATGAGCTCCTCGAGAACAATACTGAGTTTTCTATCTCTTTCTAATCGGTACCTAGGCAGTGCCTGGTATATATCACAAGTGTGCAAAGGTTGGTAAAATAACCAACAAAAGAGTGAATATATTCCTATAAGAATGTATAGGAATGAATACATTCCTATAAGTGAACACTATTCCTATAAGGATGGAAGATGAGTTTAATTTGACAAAAAAAAAAAAAGATTGGCACATAGAGATTCTCTAAATTCTCACAAGCAACTGTTTATTCATTCACTTTAGACTATTTTCCGAAAATCAGCATGAAGGCTGTTGATAAGAATCCTTATCTCCTCGTTTTTTGAAAATATGGACAGCCCTGACCTGTGCCATTTTCTGTCATCTCTTCCATTCTTTGGGCTTTCTCATCAAAGACAAAGAGTAGGATATGTACTTTGCAAAAAAAAAAGATGGAATATATACCTCCTTTAGTGGGTTAGAGACTTGTTACTTGGGGATGAATTTCCCTCATCATGTTACTTGTCTTCCTTTTCCAATCTTAAGACATTGATACTCTCTGGGAAAGATGTAAGCACAGGAATCTTGAAACGTTACTTTCCCTCTGATATTTATTAACCTTCCTTGGTCTTCCTCAAACGCTTGACCTATGCTCTCTGGATTCCTCTAGCTTTGAACACAGCTTTAAAAACCCTCCCGGTTTCAGCATTTTTATCAGCTACCACTTCTCTTGAGCTTTCGCTTTCTTGAAGCATTTTTTAAATGTAAACGCTATTCTTTTGCAACAGTCCATCTCTTTTGAAAACTCGAATTCACTGGGGAGCTCAGTTTTGAGTTGAACTGATCTAAACCCTGTAAGAGGCCCAATCACGTCCCTGTTAGATGTGACGTGTGGTCCTTGCATCTTAGAAGGATTCCCCCTCCATCCATATGCAGAAAGAAAATTACATACCATTCTGTTGGTAAAGTTACTGAACTTCTCAACCAACACCTGCTCAATCATGTCTGGCTCAGAGATAACAATAAACATCAGACGACCAAGATAGTACCTGGGAGGAAGAAGAGAATTACTTTAAAATGTTTAACTTAAAATTACTTTAAAATGATAAATGTTGTATTTATCTGCTCTCTTCTCCTTTCCATAAAGAATTCTCAGTGGCTTAGAATCAGGGATCAAGGATAAATAGGGAGTAAAGGTGTGGAGAAGATGAGGAAATGCATGTGCTAAGCATGAGGAAGAGCAGAGCTCTGATGACCTAACATCAAACTTCATTCCACAAACATTTATGGAATCCCACCTGGTACCAGTCCCTGGAGACTCTGGGATGAATAAGAGACAGTGTTTAGCCCCAGGAAACTCACCCCCTTGATGGGAAAGACAGATCTGTAAGTTTAAACACAATAATAAAGAATTTATAGGATCCAGTAGTAAGACCAAGAAGGAAAATGGTACAGGTCAGTGTTGTCCCTATTTTCCAAAACTGGGGAGACAAGCATTCTAGCAAGAGAAGATCAGCGACTTGTATATACTGATCCTTGGGAAAAAGCCTAAAGTGTATTGGCAAACCTTTGTGAGAATCCAGGGACGATGAAGCCTGCTGGGGAAAGACTGAACAGCTGGGTCTATATACCTCCACGTGAAGGCGCTTAAGAGATGCTATGACGCTGACGAAGACACAGAGACTCCCCTAGTGGTCCAGTGGTTACGGCTTAGCCTTCCAGTGCAGGGGATTCGAGTTCAATCCCTTGTTGGGGAGGCTAAGATCACACAAGCCTCGGGGCCAAAACCCCAAAACATCAAACAGAAGCAATATTGTAACAAATTCAATAAAGATTTTGAAAATGATCCGCATCAAAAAAATCTTAGAAAAAAAAAAGAAATGGAGGAAAGTCTCAGGCAGTCAGCAGTGGTGAATGCCAACGGGAAGCTGTTTAAGGACATACTGTTGTTTATTTATTAAATAGATCTTGCTATTTATTGAAGTTCAGGGGGGCATAAAAGCATCCAAGACCCCGTTATAGCCGTCAAGGGTCTCAGAGCCTGGTGGCAGTAGCAATTAAGTAATCACCATGCACTGTGACATCTGGCAAGCTTGGGTGACATTGGGCACAGCCCAATGAAAGCCTGGAGAAGAGAGAATGAAGCCTTCCTAGAGGTGGTACTTCCTAAAGTGAGTTTCAAAGGAAGGGCAAGAATTAGTCCAGATAGGTGGGTGGCAAAGGGGAGTGAGGGTGTGGCAAGCAGAGGAATCAGTTCGACAATTGCCCAGGGATAAGCATGCCTGGAGGAGCTATGAGCACTTGACTGCTGCTGCTGCTGCTAAGTCACTTCAGTCGTGTCTGACTCTGTGCGACCCCATAGACGGCAGCCCATCAGGCTTCCCGTCCCTGGGATTCTCCAGGCAAGAACACTGGAGTGGGTTGCCATTTCCTTCTCCAATGCATGAAAGTGAAAAGTGAAACTGAAGTCACTCAGTCGTGTCCGACTCTAGTGACCCCATGGACTGCAGCCTACCAGGCTCCTCCTGTATAAAGCCAACCAGAGTGATGACAGGTAGCCCCACTGCATAATGCCATGTTTTCAGTGTATAGGATTATTCTTCAGGATGTTATTTGATCACTGGCACATCCAGTTCAGAGCAGTAAAGAGCACAGCAGTTCAAGTCACATGCCATGAAAGCTTCAAAGTTTGCTCTGATTTCTTAGTTACTTAGAGCTTTTCATAAGCTAAAAGTGTCCTTAATGTTTTAACTCTTCCCCTTCTTACTAACTAGGGAAAAAATAATATTTGTCTAGCACATGTCAGGCACTCAGAAATATTCATCTGAGTGATCATATTTCCCAAACTGTTAGAGAAATCTTTGGGACACAGGAATTCAACAGATGTGGTAGAAGAAAAAATATTCACTAGTTTTTTTTTTTATTATTGATTTTAGCCAAGAAGACCAGAAATAATCCAATAAAACCATGAACCAATGCTTTTATAAACTTTATGAGGCATGTCATAGAATTTTTTTGAGAATCTGGTAAAAACTGTGGACATTTCCCTAAGACATTTCCCATTCACAGCATTTTAAAATGAAATTTGAGGGATTCTTTGACACCTGAAATGAAAAAAGCCAATCTAGGAAGGTTACATATTATATGATTTCATTTGTATGTTTTTGAAACAGCAGTGAGATTAGTTGTTTCTAAAGGAAAAGAGATGAGTAGATTCTAAACTCTAGGGATGCGGGGGTTGTGATGGGGTTGTATGACTGTAAAAGGCAGCACAGGAGAGTCTTGTGGTGACTGGTTTTGTATCTTAATGTACAGTAGTGATTACACAAACCTACACATCTGATAAAACTTGAGAGGATTCTACATACACACACACACACACACACACACACACACACACGAAGGCTTGAAAGTCTGATAAAATTTGAATAAGTGTTATGGATCATGCTGTATGTGCTCAGTTGCTTCAGTTGTGTCCAACTCTGCGATCCTATGGACTGTAGCCTGCCAGCCTCCCTCATCCTTGGAATTCTCCAGGCAAGGATACTGGAGTGGGTTACCATGCCCTCCTCCAGGGAATCTTCCCGACCCAGGGATTGAACCTGCGTCTCTTGCATTGCAGGCTGATTCTTTACCCACTGAGCCACCTGGGAAGCCCATTATGGAGTGTATCAATGTTAATTTCCTGGTTTTGATAATGTACTGTAGTTATGCAAGAGGTAACCATTGGAGGAAACAGGGTCAAGGGTATACAGGATCTTTTTGTACATTTCTTTTTGTAACTTCCTGTAAATCTATAATTATCTCAAAAAAAAAATCAAATGTTCAAAAGTCACTTGGGCACTTAAACTATAGCCACAGCTCTGCTCCTCCCCAGAGCAGATCTAGTAGGCTGGGAGGCACCCAGAAATCTGCATCTGAACAGGCTCTTTGGATTCCGATGTAAAAGACTACTCCCACAATTCAAGAAATGCTATTCTAGGGCAATGGTTTCAGCCTCAAGGACTGGTCAAAGCACTGGCCAAGCATTCAAAAAGTAGTGATGCCTGACCTCTTGACCAGAATCTCTGGGATGGGACCCAGTCCCTTCTAACTTTAATAAGCTCTCCAGTAACCAGTACTGACAATTGATTGACAGTAACCAGACTGGGGGACCCACAAGCCCCATGTTAAAAACCCTGCTTTTTTTTTTTTTTTTAATTTTTTAATTGAAGGATAATTGCTTTACAGAATTTTGTTGTTTTCTGTCAAACCTGAACATAAATCAGCCATAGGTATACACTGCTTTAGATTTAACTAAAGCTCACGCTGTGATTCTCATTTCCCTAAACTCTTAGTTCTAAAAGGAAAGCATTTACATTGAGATGCACACGTATTTTGGTAACGATTCATTTGTATTGATTTAGTTATTACCAAAATAATTTTACATCAGTCAGTTCAGTTGCTCAGTCGTGTCTGACTGCCACCCCATGGACTGCAGCATGCCAGGCTTCCCTGTCCATCACCAACTCCTGGAGCCTACTCAAACTTATGTCCATATAATCTGAATTTTCAAAGAAAAAAAACCCAAAATAATACTTCTACATTCAAATGAAAGTTGTCCTTCCAAGTGAGCACCTTGGGAGCCTTTGAGCTTTTTTCTAGTAATGTTGCTAATGCTAAAAACAATTTTGTCACCATTTCTTTAGAATTGCTTCAGAGCTGGTTTATGAACCTCGTGAGAAAACTGGCCCCATTTTACATGTAAATTGTGTAATCTTATGGATTTATATTTATACTAACACTCATCTGTAGCTTGAGGAGCTCCTGGAAAGATCTTGATCAGAGAAACATTTAAGGGAAGCTTGTTTTTCCTTTTGGATGTCTGGGTGGCTGACCTGTTTTTGTCTGCCCAGCCCTCCTTTAGGAAGCACCCTCCCCCATTCCACCAGTTCTGGAGGAGCTGTCGATGACAGAGCCTGCCCTTCTGGTCACGGGGGTGGACTCACCATCAGGCATGGCTGATTATGGTATCTCATCTCCTTGACAACAGTGACTGGTCCACAGGGTGGGTGCATGACTGAGTCAGGACCAGTCAGAATCCTTCACTGGGTGTATGTTTAGTAAGTGTATACTTGGAGGCTGCTTGAGAAAAGCTCTGCTTTTCTCCTGAACGTGCTTAAGTAGGAATATATGAACCCAGAACAGTCAGTGGCCATCTTTGTACCACATGCTGGCACAAACTCCAGGTCAAGGTATGCTTCCTGCAGTGTTCCTTGCATCTTTCAAGCTTAAATTAGCTTGAACTTTTAAGTGTGTTTGAGCTGGGTTTCTATCATTTGTAATCCAGAAGTCCTAAATATTGCAAGGTATTCCTTTTCCTTTTCAATCTTGTGAATACCTAATGCCATTCTGCCTCTCAAAACATACTTTCCCAAGAGGCTCTGATCTCGGAGGCTTCCCCGGTGGTCCAGCAGTTAAGAATCTGCCTTCCGATGCAGGGGACATGCATTTGATCCTTGGTAAGGAAACTAAGATCCCACATACTTCGGGGCAACTAAGCCATGAACTGCAACTACTGAGCCCCCGTGCTCTGGTCCGCGTGCCTCAGTGAAGATCCTGCATGTCACAACTGCTGCTGCTGCTAAGTCGCTTCAGTCGTGTCCGACTCTGTGCAACCCCATAGATGGCAGCCCACCAGGCTCTCCCATCCCTGGGATTCTCCAGGCAAGAACACTGGAGTGGGTTGCCATTTCCTTCTCCAATGCATGAAAGTGAAAAATGAAAGTGAAGTCACTCAGTCATGTCTGACTCTTCACGACCCCATGGGCTGCAGCCTACCAGGCTCCTCCGTCCATGGGATTCTCCAGGCAAGAGTACTGGAGCGGGGTGCCATTGTCACAACTAAGACCCAACAAAGACAAATAGATAAATAAATAAATAAAAGAGGGTCTGATTTCAGTTTTGTACACTGGTATGAATGTATGGCCACATGTTACTGCCTCCTGAGGTGGGGTGAAAGTCATATCTGACTCTCTGTGACCTCTTGGACTATAGCCCACCAGGCTCCTCTGTCCATGGGATTCTCCAGGCAAGGATACTGGAGTGGGTAGCCAGTCCCTTCTCCAGGGATCTTCCCAATCTAGGGATCGAACCTGGGTGTCCTGCATTGCAGGCAGATTCTTTACCATCTGAGCCAACAAGAAGCCCTGAGGGGGTGGAATACTGCAAAGCCTCGTGCCCTAGGGCCATGAGTCAGGATCCAGGATCACCCAGCTCTGCTGCTTACGCATACAAGCCTTATAGGTGGACTCCGGAAATTCTGCATTTCAGCTTCCTTGCCCCTGAAACGTGGGAGTAAAACCACACAATCTCAGCAGTTTACTCTGCTTTAAATCCTGTAGTTCTTATGAGTTAAAAAGGAAGTTAAATAATGGTCTTTGAATTTTAAGTCTACTTTCTATAGGGCATAGAGATCAAACCAGTCAGTCCTAAAGGAAATCAACCCTGAATATTCATTGGAAGGACTGATGCTGAGGCTGACGCTCCAATCCTTTGGCCACCTGATGTGAAGAGCCAACTCATTGGAAAAGATCCTGATGCTGGGAAGGATTGAAGGCAGGAGGAGAAGGGGATGACAGAATGAGATGGTTGGATGGCATCACTGATTCAATGGAAATTAGTTTGAGCAAACTCCAGCAGATGGTAAAAGACAGGGAAGCCTGACATGCTAAAGTTCATGAGGCTGTGAAGGGTCGGACATGACCTAGCAATTGAACAACTATAGGGCTTGAAAACACATCCTGTTAACAGTAGAATCAGTGAAGTATTTGAATGACTTGAAGACCCTTCTCAGAATCTTTGATAAGCACAATTGTCAGTGTTTATTGAGTGCTTACTACTACCAGCCATGTTCTGAGTGCACTGCCTGTAGGATTTAATTTAATCCTCATAGGAAATGGATGGGGTAGTTACTATACCCACTTGTCAGAATAGAAAACTGGCAAGAGATGTTAAGAGATGTTAGCGATGTTAAGTAATTGCCCAAGATAGGGATTTGATCCCAATCTGACGGCTCCAGAGCCGTCATGATGATGACGACGACGATGATGATGTCAAGACGATGGCCATGACCTCGCCATCGTCTATACCAGTGACACTTCTTCCCCAGGCCGAGCAGGTGTGTGAACAGCCAGACTTCTAGCTGTGCAGACTGTGTCTTTTAAAGGTGGAAAGTCAGAGCAGCTTCTTGTTTAATGGCCCAGAAACAACCCTCCACCCCAGCCCAAGGTAACTTCTTGCTCCCTTCTAATTGAAATGTATGGATCATCACTTTAGGGGGCAAAAAATTCTTAGCCAGTTACTCATTTATACTTATTTAGGCACATAAGAATGTTCTTACTCAACTCTGAAGCACCTGGTGGAAAAGAAAATTTAGGCAAATCAGTGAAGTATTGTGCAGACAAAAATAATACTTGTTTGACTTGTTTAACTAGTTGTTTTCTTATTTTTTTTTTAAAAACTGACCAGTTGGTTCAATCAAAATCGTTCACAATTGTCTTCTGGGAATAGAGGCCTGGTGGAGTGCTGCTTTTAGCCTGTGGGCTGCCTGGCTCTGTTCTAGAAGGCCTGCCCCTGCTAGGGTGGCTGAGCTATAAAGGGTGGTTGATCTGGAGGTACCTACAAGCATCAGTATGAAAAGATGTCTAAGTCAACAGCTGAATGGCAAAGCACATTGGGAAATAATACATACAGTTGTGGAAATAAATAATAGTCCATTTGATGGTTAGCTCGTTCAACAAGCATGTATTGAGCACAAACTGTCAGGCACCAGGCTCACGTATGTTAACAGTATTCCTGAAAAAACTCTGGAGGAAGATGCATTAGCTAACGGTGCGTATCATGGGGACTTTTACTTTTCACATTGTGTACATTTAATAGGGGCTTCTCAGGTAGTGCAGTGATAAAGAATCTGCTGGCCAATGCAGGAAACATAGGATCAGTCCCTGAGTCAGGAAGATCCCCTGGAGGAGGGCATGGCAACCCACTCCAGTTTTCTTAGCTGGAGGATCCCATGGACAGAGGAGCCTGGTGGGCTACAGTCCGTGGGGTCACAAAAAGAGTCTGACGTGACTTAGCGACTGAATAACAAACAAATCTCTTTAATGTTCCACTAGTTTTCAGTGAGTGCTTTTGTAATAAGAAAAAAAAAAAAGAGGTTTGTCTTGTCAAGAGCTGAGGAGGGCGTTGGCAGTGGTGCAGCTGTCAGAACTCAGGTTCAAGGCCATGTCCTTGTGATTTAACAGCTGTGTCACCTTGAGCAAACCACAACCTTCCTGAGCCAATTTCCTGGATAAAGAGGCTGTTATGAGGGTCAGATGAGAAACAAGAGAATGCTTTGTCTGTAGTAAGGTTTTAGGCAAATGCTGGCCATGATAACCTCTCAATCAGGTGTGAAGGCCCCTGCTCATGGGGGGTGGGTTGGGTGATTGCTGGTGTCACTTTGTAGGGAGTGAAGAAGCTGGGTGAGAAGTGTCCCCGGGAGGTCAGGTGACATGCCACTCCCTTCCCTTGCTTTAGCACAAAGAACCTGAATGTGCTTCCGGAGACTTCAGGTTTCCAGGTAGAGACTGAAGAACTGATGGGGGCCTCTTTTGTTGGTGTTCAGTCGCTCAGTCATGTCCAACTCTCTGTGACCCCATGGACGGCAGCCTGCCCGGCTTCCCTGTCCTTCACTATCTCCCTGAGTTTGCTCAAACTCATGTCCCCTTGAATCAGTGATGCCATCCAACCATCTTATCCTCTGCCGTCCCCTCTCCTCAGGCCCTCAATCTTTCCCAGCATCAGGGTCTTTTCCAAAGATGCAGGCCTGTAGCATCTGACGACTGCTAAACAGTGAGCATCAGATGACTCCTTGCCTCGGTGTCAGGGCCACGTCCCAGCAGGTTGAGGAGGCTAATAGGGTAACTGTCGTCCTGGCCTTCAGTCTGACCTCTGACCTGGACTGTGGATGAGAAGGTGGTGGGCAGCTCAGTGGGGAAGGGTGGGCGTTGAGTGCTAGAGATCCCACGTGAGTGATCAGTCTCTAAAATGTTCCAAGGGAGCTAAGTAGGCATCCAAGGCTGGGAGTGGGCCCCGGGCGGGCTGGGCGGCCCACAGTCCTGCAGAGAAACCATGGCCTCACAGTCCTGCGGCTCCTTCCCAGCTTGGCTCAGCAGAGCATCCTGCCCTTTCTCATTAGCAACCTGAATCTGTCATTAGAACAAGGCAGGCTTGAGTTAGCAGAGAGGCGGAGCCCACTCAAGTTGCTGGGGACGCTTTTCTTGAGGAGCCAGTGACAGACATAGGTCCCTGGAGTCGGAAGCTGCTTTCTTCTGGCTACTTCCTACCGCTCAGATCAGGGTATGCGTTACCTGCCCGGGGAAGCCTTGGGGTGCTGGTGCCCAGGGGCAGACCCTGACCTCACAGAGCCCCTCGGAGCCACAAAGACTGAGTCAGCCTTTTCCCTCTCTGCAATACTTGGAGCCGGATCGGCTCTCCTCTCCTGCCCTCAGATGCTGGTGGACTCTCTGGTTCTTCGCTTCCCAGCTGGACATTGGACCTTGCACTCAGATGTATGCCTCCACCCCTCTGACTTGTCTTCCTGACCAGCTACTTATCTGCACATGGGCCCTGATTCTGTTTATCCACCAGGGCTTTGTAAAAGGCAAGTCTGGGGATTTGCCTGGTGGTCCAGGGGTTAAGACTGTGTTTCCTCTGCAGGGGACTTGGGTTCGATCCCCAGTCAGGGAACTTAAAATGCTGTGTGCCTCTTGGGGTCAAAAAAAAAAAAAAAAAAAAAGCCAATCTGATTGTAGCTCCTTCAGTGGTTCGTCTCCACGAAAGACTTTGGGAGTCCTGAGCACATTGTGCAAACATCCTTCACAGCCCGGCCCCTGCCTTGCTTCTGGCCTCATCCCTCCCTATTGCCCACCACTCGAGAGCCAGCACCAATGATCAACCTTTCTTCCTGACACGCTCCATCACCTCTCACATCCACGGGGGCCTTTGCACATGCTGGTCCCCTGCCTCCCGGGATCAGTCTTCTCTTTCTATCTTGCCAGGTTAACTTCTAGCAGTACTCCACTAACTGTAGCTCTTTTCTTGGCTACATTTTTACTTGGTTGTGAGTGGTTTAAATGCAAGGATCTGGTCTTTTTCTAACATTGAGGTCTAACATTTGTATTACAGGGTTGAATGTATTATAGGAGTTCTGTAATGTTAGTGGAGCAGGCTGTATCTAGGCCCAACCTCTTAAGCCCCCAAGCCCAGGCCCATCTCTCTCACTAGGACACTGAAGTAGCTCCCTATACGGATTGCTGGTCCCAGACCAACAGCCCCATCAAGGCCAAGTCTACCTTTGTGAAACAGAAACTGACCGTGCTGTCCCACTACCAGCAAACCTCTTATGACTTTCCAATGTTTGAAGCAAAAAAGTCCAAGCTTCTTAACTGCAATTAGGAACCCTGTAGGAACTCTCTCCTTGTCCCACTCCTCTTCCACCAAGGAGAGTAAAAAAGCTGGCTTCAAACTCAGCATTAAAAAAATGAAGATCATGGCATCCTGTCCCTTCACTGCATGGCAAACAGATGGAGAAAAAGTGGAAACAGTGACAGATTTTATTTTCTTGGGCTCAAAAATCACTGTGGATGGTGACTGAAGCCATGAAATTAATAGATGCTTGCTCTTTGGGAGGAAAGCTATGACAAACTTAGACAGTGTATTAAAAAGCAGAGACATCACTTTGCCAACAAAGGTCTGTATAGTCAAAGCTATGGTTTTTCCAGTAGTCATGTATGGATGTGAGAGTTGGACCATAAAGAAAGCTGAGTACCAAAGAATTGATTTTCAAACTGTGGTGCTAGAGAAGACTCTTGAGACCCCCTTGAACAGCAAAGAGATCAAACCAGTCAATCCTAAAGGAAATCAACCCTGAATATTCATTGGAAGGACTCATGCTGAAGCTGAAACTCCAATACTTTGGCCACCTGATTCAAAGAGCTGACATTGGAAAAGACCCTGATGCTGGGAAAGATAGAGGGCAGAAGGAGAAGGGGATGGCAGAGGATGAGATGGTTGGATGGCTTTATTGACTCAATGGACATGAGTTTGAGCAAACTCCAGGAGATAGTGAAGGACAGGGAAGCCTGGCGTGCTGAGGTCCACGGGGTCGCAAAGAGTGGGACACAACTGAGTGACTGAACAGCAACAACAACACATGTTCTAACAACTAAGCAAACATTTGAAAAAAAGAATGCACATATTGCCCTGAAAGTAGTTCTCATCATGAGCCACAGATGTCGCTGTGTTCACCATGAACATTGAAGATATCCCAGGAAGCCCCTGTGAATTATCTATGGCACCTTTGGGTGCCTTAGCGCACAGTTTGGGAACTGTAACCATACATTGCTGCTATGAAACTGTTATTTGCGGTTCCCTTTGTTTGCACTGCTTCTCTATGTTTCCATTCCTTTGCACATGATTGTTGCTCTGAAGCCCTGATCTGCATCTTATCTGAAAAACCTTTCTGACCGTCAGGTCACCTGTCGCTTCTTCTGTGGAGTCTTCTCGGACCCTTCATTTCCCATAGTTTCCATGGCATCTTGTCCATTCATCTATTGATTTGCATCTCACTGTTTTATTTCTTGGGCTTCCTTGACAGTCTCCTCACTACTCTGTGAGTTCTTTGAGGACAAAGCCCTGTCTTGTTTGTCTTTCATCCCCGAGAAGCTGGCAGAGCACCTCGTACCAACAGGTAACTGGGAAGACGATTCTGTGGCTGCCTTTCTAGTTCTAAGAAATCACTTCTTATT
This sequence comes from Bos grunniens, assembly GCF_055505025.1. Lineage (NCBI taxonomy): Eukaryota > Metazoa > Chordata > Mammalia > Artiodactyla > Bovidae > Bos > Bos grunniens. Next base: position 16,848,309 of record NC_141168.1, read on the forward strand.
CTCCCGGGTTCTCAGTTCCTGCTACTGGCAGATTGAAGCCAAACTTGAACCTCGTTTCTCTTTACTGGCCTTTATCTTGCATTCTCGAAGTCACTGGTCCCCATCCCTCTGAAATGTGTGGCTTACTTTGTCTTTCTCTTCTACTGCTTGGCAGGGCCATCACCTTTGTGTCCACCCTACTGGCTTCTTCACCTGAGCGCTAATATTTGTGGTCATCCCAGGTCTGGCTGTGTGTGGGGTCACCGTGGTGAGCCAGGCTCCTGTTGCAAGCCAACGGCTCTCTCAGAGATCTCGTTTGAATCAGGAATTTCCTGATGTGTTGGCACCAAGATCTTGCTCCAACAGAGAGTGAGGTCAGCAGAGAGCCTTCCGCGTCCCTTCAGGGTCACCTAACAGCAACTGGCTGCCCTTTCTGTGTCTCCATCTCTAGCCATCAGCTACCCCTCCTCCCACCATCCCACCCTAAGGTCCTTCTCTGACTGTTCTCACTGGGTAGACCATTGTTCTTTTCTCCTCCTCATCTCTCCATTATTCCAGACTGTACTTGACTACTGCCTCCTCCTGGAAGCCTTCTCTGCTTTCACTGGCCCATGATTCTACCCAATTCCTGGTTGTCTGTTCAATGTGGCATATTCAATCCCTCGTTACCCAGCATTCTTGCATGACTTAGCCCAGGTCTGTGTTTCTCTTCTAAATTAGGTGCCAGATTTTCTTCAGGAAAAGAGATATGAGTGATACTTTGGGGAGAAGAGTGGAGCAGTTTCTCCCACCACCATCAGCCCAGGGATAGACACTCCACGGAAACCAAACTATCTGTTGAGTGGACAATGTCTGGGGCAGGGCCAAGAGGGAGCTAGTCCTTCAGATGCGGGGGTACCGTCTCGTCAGTCTTTGTGCCATCTGAAGTCACAGACACAGACGGAAGTGAGTGTGGGAAAGCTCAGAAAGAGGGGAGGAACGGAGAGCCCTCCCCAAACGAGTGATGATCTGATGGTAGAGAGGGCCTTGCATTTGGAATGAGAACTGGGGCCAGTTCCTTGAGTCTTGGGGGTCACAGTCTATTCACCTGGCAGAGATATCGGGTGGAAAAGCAGGTCTCATTACTCTTCGTTAGGGACCTTCTACCGCTGTGAACATGCTTGCGTGGTCCCTGTGTGGGTTTCTAAGTAGTGAGAACAGAGGCTTAATAAGGAATCAGATCTGAGTTCACATAAGTGGGCCTGGAAGACAAAGGGCCCTTCTAGTTCTTGGTGAATTGTGGCTGCGTCAAGCTCTAGTCAAGCTTTCTCCCAAACAGAGCTTGGCTAAAGGAGGGAATTGGGCAGCAATGGGGGAAAATTATCTGAAGCAAACCTATAATGATAAACCTCTCTACTCTATTGGATACACCCGCCCATTTAATTTATTCAGTTAATAAAACTTATTCCCCAGAGGGGGACAGGCAGAGGTAAGCTACAAACCAATCTGCCCGTGTGAGCATGAATATATATGTATATCTCATAACAATAAAAATAGAGTAATTAAGAGATGTATTGAAGTGTACAGAAATCCTGAAGGACACTGAAGTTTCCAATTCGAGTTACTGTCCTTGGTGCAAATTTAATTCACTAGGGAACAGATAAATAAAAAGGAAGAAAAAACAAATTCAGAACAGATGTTAGGCAAGCAATTTTTTTCACAGTAAGAATCATAAACATGAAGAAGAGCCTATAAGGCAAAGTTGTTGATGCAAACAGCGTCAAGCTACTAAATAAATAGTTAGATGGCACCGCAGGGACAAAGAAACATTAAAATAGTCATTTGGCTGTCCCAGAATATTTGCGCCCACACGGTTATGCCCAAGTGTGTAGATATGCAGGCATCAGAAGGAAGTGTGTGTGTGTGTGTGTGTGCGCGCGCATATGCCTACTATTACATAGAATATGTGCAGGACATATATTTGTGTGAGAGTATGTAGCAAAACCTCCTCTCCCTCAATGATGTGTGAACTCAGAATATGAATTGAGGGGCTTGGCAAGAGCTAGAATGAGCCCTGAAAAGACAGTGTGGCCTGGAACTCCATGCCACCCGAGGAATGTGCTGTCTTGGGCTAGGTATTATTAGAAAGCCCAGATGTGGAACTGTCAAGAAAGGAGAATTTAATGGCCAAAGAATTTTAGACACAGCTGGGGAAAAATAAGAGGTGGGGCAGTGAAGGGATGGAAATTAAAGCACAGATCACAGTATTTCAGGAACAGAAGGAAGCTTGACAATGATCATTCTAGCCAAACACCCCTATTTCATAGCTAGGAAAACAGAGGTCACCAGAGGTGAGATGATTGTGTGGGCAGCACTTGAACACAGGCCATTGCCCTGGAGCAGCCCCTGTGCAGCAGGAGACATGAAAGGCCAGAGAATATCCACATGCAGAAGTGGGGAAATTCACCCCAGAGTTAGCTAGGGCTCCTGCAGTGGGCACCCCTCTGGGATGGCAGGTGGCTGCAAGAGGACCTTTGAAAGCCCACCCTGAGGGGCTGAGGCATCATGATCAGGATCCCTACTCCCTGCAGGGGTGGGGGCCATGCTGGTGGAGACCACTAACAGTTCCTTTGGTTTCACATCAGCCTGGGAGGCAGGCAGGCGCTCGGGTACCTGTTAAAAGTGAGGATGATGGTGAATCACTCATTCTAGTCCCACAGCTGGGAAGAGCTGAGCTCAGACCAGACCCAGCTCTGCTTCCCAATCCAGTGCTCTTTCTGTCACCTTAGGCAGACCCCTAAGAGTAGGGCTAGAGAAAAGGTTTCCCTGGGGAGAGAAACCAATGGTCTGAGAGCAGAGCCCAGCCCAGTGGAGTGCATCGTAAGAGTCTGCCCTTCACCTTATCTATGGGTCCCAAGATGGTCTGATGTGGGATTAAATCAATTCTATATTTTATGGGCTAATTCCTGGATGGATGGCTCATAAGTCACAGATGGGGAAAGATTACAGATGCTGCCACCCAAATGCTTGACTTTAGGATGAAAGACTTCCCCCAAGTCCTTTCATTATGTTCCAGGGAAATAATACTAATTACCAAAATCACCAAAACCTAAGACCTTCCCGTTTGAGGTTTTATTGGGGACAACTTTGTCCTGAAAGGCGCATATTCAATGGAGATTCCTTTGGTTATTCAGTAAATAGTTCCTGAGCACTTTTTGTGCAGTCTAGGCCCTGGGAGTATCCAAGCAAACAAGAGACAGAGTTCCTGTCCTCATGAACCTTATACTCCAGCAGGACAGTAAACAATGGCACGCCTTGCTGTTAGGGCCATCATCCTAAGGCAGGAGTGCACAGAGTGTCCAAGGAGCAACCAAGGGGACAGGGGAACGGAAATGGCTTTGGATTAACAAGGGCTTCCCAGTTGGCTTAGTGGTAAAGAATCTGCCCGCCAATGCAGGAGACAGAGGTTCAATCCCTGGGTCAGGAAGATCCCCTGGAAGAGGAAATGGCAACCCACTCCACTATTCTTGCCTGGAGAATTCCATGGACAGAGGAGCCTGGCAGGCTACAGTCCATAGGGTTGCAAATAGTTGGACATAACTGAGCACTCATGTGCATAACAAGGAGAACCTGCCCTCCCCCGTGCTTACCTCTTACTAACCACATGTCATTCTTGTCTTAAAGTCACTGATGTTTCCAAATATTGGACTGGCCAAAAAGTCCTTCAAGTCCAAAACAGACCTTTTGGTCACCCCAATAAATTGAAGCTAATGCAATTAGGTCAGGTAAACTTGAAGTGTTCTTGGGACAGTCACATGAGATACTGTATTGAAAGGCCAAGACCCAGACAGAGGACTGGAAAACGGTCATGGATTAATAACATTTTACTACATGTGGCCCCAGGGAACAAAGATCTCTCTTTCTTACGGTCTTAAAAGCAGGCCATACAGCCCATAGAATGTATGCACAGGCCCAGAAAGGGCCCAGAAAAGGATGTCCACTGCAGCAGTTGAATGACAGGCAGCAGTTGGAGGTAACAGACTTGATGGGTGCACAGCGTCATGATGGAGCTTCAAAGTGTAGTGTGAAGTAAAGAAACTAAAGGATAAATGAGTGATATGACACAACCATTGGCATGAGCTGAAGCGTCCCTTGGACAGAAAGTAGATCAAACCAGACTATCCCAAAGGAAATCAACCCTGGAAATTCATTGAAAGGACTGATGCTGAAGCTCCAATACTTTGGCCACCTGATGCAAAGGGTCAACTCACTGGAAAAGCCCCTATTGCTGGGAAAGATTGAGGGCAGGAGGAGAAGCAGATGACAGAGGATGAGATGGTTGGCTGGCATCACTGACTCAATGGACATGAGTTTGAGCAAGTTCTGGGAGATGGTGAAGGACAGGGAAGCCTGGTGTGTTGCAGTCTATGGGGTTGCAAAGAGTCGGACATGACTGAGTGACTGAATAACAACAAAGAAAACACATGTGAACAACAATACCCAGTTTGCAAGAACTTGCAACACCCACCCCCCTCCCGAAACACACATTAAGCACAATGGAATGGTTGTCTTTTGGGAACAGGAAGGGACCAGAGAGAAAGGTGTGGGAATAAAAGGGAATCAAACATGCAAAATATGAGGCTGTGTCCCCAGTTCTCCATAGCGCCACAGAATAAACACACTCCCTCCCACACCACCTCCAAAGGGAGGTGATTAATAATTACTGGCGGTAACGCTGATAATTTGCAATGGTGAAGTAAACTCTTCTTATCAATGCCTGTTTTTCATGTGGAATTCTTTAGGAGTAAAATGCTGCTGCTTATTAGATCAGCGTTTCCTTTCAGTGCCTGTTCTCCATATTCTAGTCCCAAGAGACATTCCAGAAAGGGTGAAAAAAAAGTTCTGTGGTCAAATAAACACTGCATACTAAATTTCCCTCTTGGAGATGTTCCAAGCACATTATTAAGTGAACAGTTCTGAGAGACCTGTGTTCCATGGATTAATCCAGTGTTTCCAGCCATTGACCGAGGGGAACTCCCCACTTTAGTTCCATGTAACAATTATCTTTGTCAATGGAAATGGTCCAGAGGCTGCACTGTGGGAAATGCCACTGGAGGATAAGAGGCGGGAGATTCCAGATTCCAAGTGTAGCCTGCGGCTCCCCCACCCCCTACTGTATCCCAGCGTGGCCGGGCAATCCTTCCAGGGCTCTGTTCCCAAGCCACCTTGGACCCAAAGTCTCAGTCATAGTTACAACTGATGGTGGCGAGGATGGTGCTGTCTTCCCCTCTGCTGTGTTCCATCTCCTCATTATGTAGGGAATGATCGTTTTCTCTCTAGAAGTCAAAGCCAACATCAGTGATTAATGTTGCCTAGTCCCTTATTCCTTGTAACTAACTAGTAGTTCAATTCTGCTCTCCTTTATGAAAGTCGACCTCTCTTTTCCTCATGTTTCTGTTGTTCCAAATCACTGTTATCACTCACCTGGGTTGTTAGGATGGTTGTCTGCTTGTCTTTTATAAATTCCATCCTCCCTCTTCATCCCTGGTGGCTCAGATGATAAAGAATCTGCCTGCAAGGCAGGAGACCCAGGTTTGATCCCTGGGTTGGAAAGATCCCCTGGAGGAGGCCATGGCAACCCACTCCAGTATTCTTGCCTGGAGAATCCCATGGACAGAGGAGCCTGGTGGGCCATAGCCCATGCGGTCGCAAAGGGTTGGACACGACTGAGCGACTCACACACACACACACACACACACACACACACACACACCCTTCATTCCTCACCTTGCCCTTCTCCATTCTGTGCATCTGTACAATAACCTACTTCAAATAACCCACTTTTTTAGCACCATTCCTTAGATCCATCTCCCCTCCTGCCACTGCAGAGAGGTTGTCCTCTCCAGTGTCCAAACCATCACATTTTCTTAGCACACCTTTGTCCTCTATAGTCTCCCTTTCAACATCTCAGCTAAAACCTCTAAACTTCCTTCCAAGCCTATGTGCCTGAGCCCACAGGCCACCTGTCAGTTCTCCCTTACCTGGGTAGCTACAGAGCTAGTTAATCTCTCAATGAAAGCACACGCTGTGCTCTGGGGAGGACCCAGGGGAGTTCAGTGCGTCTCCTCCAGCAAACGGCCACAAAGCTGGAACACGGGCCTCGAAAAATAGCTAAAAGACTGTGTGAAAGAAGCACAGAGGGAGAAAACTCAGAGGCTACAAATGACAGGGACCTGATCTTGACAAATTGCTGCAGGTAGGAAACCTGGAGATGGAAGGTGCTGGGGAGAGAAGAGTAGGCCTTGGGAACGAGAAAGAGTTCCAGACAGAGAAGGTCATGTTTAAATGAGACCCAAAGGCCACAGTGACTTGGTGGGAAAGAGGAAACTTGGAGGGGGCTGAAAACAGAACTGAAGAGCAAACACATAAATTGTAAAAGGCTTGGCAGAGAGGAGTGAGATAAGGCGAGAAGGGGCTCTGGGTAAGGACTACCGGGAATTTATTAAAACGAACTGAATTTATGGTGCCGTACAAGCATCTGTTGATAACGGGGCAAGTCTGGTAAAGAATGTGCTCACTGGCTTGTAGTCAACAGGAAGCCGGGGCAAGATGACAAGGGCCAGGCATTCCGATCAGAAATGTGTCATTCAGGCTGGCCAGCAAGGTTCCGGAGCACAGGGAGGGGCTTACATTTCTTCCGGAGGTCACTTTTGAGGTTAGAAGCAAGAAGTGACAGCCACTCAGTCACGGTCAAAAGGAAAAATACAGCATTGCAACTCCAAATGCAGCTGCTCCAGAAAACAGTAGAGCAGTTCTGCAAAAATTAAACATAGGGCTTCTCTGGAGGCTCAGTGGTCAAGAATCCACCTGACAATGCAGGAGACACGAGTTCCATCCTTGATTCAGGAACATCCCACATGCCACAGACCAACTAAACCCGTGCACCACAACTACAGAGCCTGTGCTCTAGAGCCCGGAGAATCGCAATTACTGAGCCCACGTGCTGCAAATACTGAAGCCCACATACCCTAGAGCTTGTGCTTTGCAACAAGAGAAGATCCAGCAATGAGAAGCCCGTGCATCGCAACTAGAGAATAGCATCTGCCACTAGAGAAAAAAAGCCCTCGCAGGAACAGAGACCCAGCACAGCCAAAAAATAAAGCAATCAATTAATTAAAAAAAATATTAAGCCTAGAATTAACATAGGATCCCAGCAATTCCATTTCTGGATGTAGATCTTTAAAAACAAAATGGATAGGAGGTATTGAAAAGAGATTTGTGCACTGGTGTTCATAGCAGTGTTGTTCACAATAGCTCAAGGGTGGAAGACACCCAAGTGTCCATCAGTGAACAGATGGACAGATGAATGGATAAACAGAATGTAGTAAATAAAAAATAGATTGTTATTCAACCCTAGAAGGGAAGAAAATTCTGATACATGCTCCATGGATGAGCCCTGAGGACATTATGCCGAGTGAAATAAGCCAGTCACAAAAGGACAAATACCGTATGATTCCACTCATATCAAGTACCTAGACTAGTCAAGTTCATAGAGACAGGAAGTAGAATGGTGGCTTCTCAGGCTAGGGGAAGGGAGAATGGAGAGTTATTGTTTAATGGGTAGAGAGTTTCCATTTTTCAAGATGAAAAAGAGTTCTGGAAGACTATACTTTCAGGGATCATTTCTATAGTTCGTTACTAGAGAAGTTTCTCTGATCGTGTAGAGCACCCGAAACCACGAGGAAGAGACGCAGCGTTTTCTCCTGAGCATGAAGTTGGCGTTTGGTGCTGCTGGACGCAGCTGCCATCGGCCGTTGATCGTTCTTCTCTCCCGTCTGGGAGAGTAAGAGGGAGAAAACGCCGTCTGAGTGAAAAAAAAAAAGAAAAGAAAAAGAGTTCTGGAGAAGAATGGTGGTCACGGTTGCACAACGTGAATGTACTTCACGCCACTGAACTCTACGCTTAAAACTGGCTAGGACTTGGTGGTCCAGTGGTTAAGAATCTGCCTGCCAGTGCAGGGGACCAGAGTTCGATCCTTGATCCAGGAAAATCCCACATGCCACGGGGCAACTATTGACCCTGTGCTCTAGAGCCTATGTGCCACAACTGCCGAACCCACATGCTGGAGTCTGTGCAGGAGAACCCAACCTCTAGCAGAGAAGTCTAAGGTTTGGGGGCATCAGTTAAGAACCTTTGGGCCGGAGTCTTTTGCAAAGATCCAAGGGCCGTGTCACTCATAAGATACAACCTGTGGTCCAGCAGTGAGAAGGAGAAGAGAGCTTGAGGAGTTACAGACAACTTTCAAAGACAAATGGAAGGTCCACTCAAGAACTGCCTCTCTGGTGGGTCCTATGACCCAGGTACTGCATTCACAACAGAGAACACGGAGTGGAACAAACTAGAGAGGGCTTGGAGTCCCTTCTCCCGGAGGTCCTGCTGTGAAGGGCCGTGGTCTCGATTAATACCAGGACGTCCATTTCCCCTGTAGCCTGAGTAGCATCAACAGGTGTTGGTGGATGTTGTACCACAACAGACCACACTTCCCACGTCCACCTACCATGTGGTGACAGGCCATCCACCAGCCGTGTGTTCAGAGCAAAGATTAGTGAGTTCTTCTCTAAGCAGAGGCAAAAATAGAATCATCTGCTCACAGTGCCTCCTTGGTGGTTAATGTGGGGAGCGTGGTAAACATGTCAGAGAGTCAGGCCTTTAAAAACAGGCCAATAAACTGAGAGCCTCAGCCAGAGTGGAAAAGTTGATATAGTGGGCTGCAGAATTCTTGCATCTTGGGGGTGAGATGGGGGAGAAGTTGTTAGGAACATGGTCTTGAGATGTGAAAATGATCAAGGGACTTATTTGAGTAGTTAAGTTTCTATGATCTGCCCCAGGCCTGCAGGCATCATAAAACCTGGCAGTGCCTTGCTGGGAATTACTTCGTGTCCACAGCTGCAGAAATGTCACACAGAAGTCTGACCAGGAAGAATGGGAATGTATAGCAAACAATCCAAACTCTGAAAGATTTAAGGGTCCTGAGGAAGAAAGGAGAACATGTTCCATTTTAAAGATAAACTTTGATTACTCAAACCAGTAGAATTTCAAATGTGTGCAGTATCTGACTTTTTTTGGTTGACAACTTACACTGTGGATCTAGAGTTAATTTGGTTTTGCATTGCCTTTTGCCCTCTGTGAGGAACACACTTTAAAACTGTTTTTTTTTTTTTTTTTAATCATTCAAGGGTTCTGAGAACTTATTTGAGAGAAGTTTTTCTGCTTACAAAATAGTAATCAAAGAGGAACTTGAAGCTCCATGGGAACTAGGAAATTAGTTGCTTCTTTGAATTTAGCCACCTGATGCAAAGAACTGACTCATTGGAAAAGACCCTGATGCTGGGAAAGATTGAAGGCAGGAGGAGAAGGGGACGACAGGGGATGAGATGGTTGGATGGCATCACCAACTCTATGGACATGAGTTTGAGTGTGGGAGTTAAGCTGTGGGAGTTGGTGATGGACAGGGAAGCCTGGCATGCTGCAGTCCATGGGGTTGCAAAGAGTCGGACATGACCAAGTGACTGAACTTGAACTTAGCAAAGATGTTTTTTAAATTATGAAATCAAAGAGGGTTTGTCATTCTTCTCTTTGAATAGAATAGGGAAGATATTTGCATTCTCAGTTAATTAGGGTTAAGAGCCATGAGAACTGGGTGAGTGTGTGCCATTTGGGGAATTATCTACGCAAAAGAGTTGTTGACAGAAGATACAATGCCTAGTGCCGTGTGTTCTCTGGACCTGCTTCCAGATGGGAGAATGTTTTGGCAAATGCCACAGTGATTCATAACTATGTTACATAACTGTATTTTGCATTTTGGGTTGAACAACTTGGATTTGTTGCAGGTACAATACAATTAAGTATGGAATTTATTATTCAAAAATATTAGCTGGAAACAGCTCTTATGTGATTTTCATTTATTTGAAGATGTTCTATTGTTTGGGAACGCATCTTCACAGGACTGTCATTTGAGGAATAAAGAAGTTACTGATGCTGTATTTGATTGTCACCGATGGAGCAGAAGCCCCTTTCCACCTTGAACCTGGTGTATTGGTGGATTTTTGGAAACACACATCAAGGAATGCCAAGCTGAAGGTCCGTGGCTGACTTCCCAGAGGGATGTTCATCTCCCACCAGCAGTCTGGCTGCCCCCAGAGGTGACATGATGGCCGGCATCCTCGGCCTCACTCTGTCCCAGCCAGGATGGACCTTTTGTTGCCAGCTGGTCACAGGGGTTGGGTCTGGTTGCTGAGTCCCAAGCCTCACATCGTGCTGTCAGTCTCAGGACTGAGAATCCGCACAAGATTTATTCCCTGGGCCCCTCCCCATGAGGCCCTGCTTGGACTCCTGCCAGACTCTCTTCTCAGGGCCAAGAATATCCCCTTTTTCCTATTTTGTTTTTAGTCACTCAGTCATGTCCAAATCTATTGCGACCCCATGGACTGTAGCCCTCCAGGCTTCTCTGACCATGAGATTCTCCAGGCAAGAATACTGGAGAGTGTCGCCATTTCCTCCTCCAGGGGATCTTCCCGACTCAGGGATCAAACCTGCATCTCCTGGATTGGCAGGTGGTTTCTTCACACTGAAGCACCTGGGAAGCCCTCCAAACCCCCTCGTTAGGCCCTAATGGCCACTAACAGGCCTTTTTGATTTCTACTTTACTAGACTCCCGGCTACTGCCCAGCCAGCACCTTCTCAATGGGCAGTTTTCTCCTGGACTGTCCAGTGATTACTAGAATGGAGCCGTCAGTTTTTTCCCCTTTAAATGTTATGCTTTGCTCATCAAAAGGAACCTGGTCTCTCAATTCACACAGCCTGGCTGGGTGTCCATGCCCAGACACCCCAGGGGATGAGCAAAAATCTTATGGAGAGATGTTTTACATTGTCAACTAATCATATTATCAACAAATTATGTATATTTTGGTAAGCATTTTAGCTTGAAATATTCTGTGTTAATGCTGGGACTTAATTTTAATTAATTAACTTCAGATTTTAAAGAAGGAAAAGCTATTGGGCAGCCAGGGCTCTGCTCAGGTCCACATTGTTCAGGGGCCCCATCCCTGGAGAAATAGTGTCTCATCTTTGATTCTACTTCAGCTGACAAAATCTCTTTTGTCAGAAATTTCTCAGAATCTTAAACCACACTGGGGCAAAATAAAACCAGGGGCTAATCAAATGTTTCTAATGTAGACGGTTGGAGCTGAGTCATCCCATTTGCAGTCGCCTAGTTTTGAACTAGAAAGGACTGTAGTTATCATCTGGCCCTTTGCTCTTCGAATTGCTTATCTTGACTCACCAGTGATGATGAAACCAATTTTGTGGATCGTGATCAGATTGCATTTGCTTTGTTTTTTCATGAACTAGAGTAGAAGAGAAGAGGAGAATAGACTGGATCAAAGCGGATCTTGCGTAGTAAAAGATATTTAGTAAAACTTTGATTTCAGGTGTATGTGTGTACTGGATCATAATGTAATATACATTATTTACTGAGGCTTATAATTAAACAAAGGGTCAAAGTCCCTGATCTTGTCCCAACCCCCTCATTTCGTACCCGAGAAAACTGAGACTCCGAGAGGGGAAGCCACTGGCCCAAATCCTCAAAGCCAACAAGTAGTCATAGAAAGAGAGTTGGAGCTGAAATGTGAAACTCAATTTTCTATTGTAAGTTGCCATGCTCTATTTGATGTTTTTCTAGCCAAACAAGAGTAATTTATATAGGCTGTTGATGTTTAGAAGTGTGGGTCACAAAGACATGGACATCAGTAGTCACTAAAACGCACAGCAACTGTCACCTATAGGTTGTCATAGAATGAAGATGGGGGAGGGCAAGAAAGCGGTGTGAAGTAAGGGGTAAAAGAGAAGGTCAGAGGTCCAAGAAAGTGGGTAAATTTCAGAAGGGTCTTTGGATGGCTTTTAGGAAGAGGGAACGTCTTAAACTGCACGAAAAAAGAAAGTTCTGTAGTAATCCACCATTTGGGATCACAAGAGACCATGCGAGGGACAGAGAGGGATGAAGAGTCTATTAAAGTTTCATTTGATAAAAATGGGGCTGTAATAGAAATCTCTGTCTTCTTGGTCTAGATTGCCCATTTGTCTGAGAACAGTTGTTCTTTCCATAATCCTCCCGATTGGGCTAGGCATTTAGATCAGTGTGCGTTCTCAGCTGCTCGGTCAATGGACTACAGACCCCATGGACTGTAGCCCACCAGGCTCCTCTGTCCATGGGATTGTCCTGGCAAGAATACTGGAGTGGGCCACCATTTCCTCCTCCAGGGGATCTTCCCAATCCAGGGATCAAATCTGCGTGTCCTGCATTGGCAGGCAGATTCTTTACCACTGAGCCACCTGGGAAGCTCCTTTGGATTGGTGGTAACTGTCAAATATGTTCCTTTTGACAGCTTTCTTGTTGTTCTCAATGACCTCCTGAAAAGAACAGCCAATCTTATCAGGGTATTTGCTTTTATGAAATAATGTGGCCCCCTAAAGTACAGTATCACTTTAATAAACACTCACTTAAACATGTATTCTAAAAGGCAGAGTATCAGGATTGACGTATGTTGACCAGTGAGTATTGATATCTAACTCATTGAATGATTCTCAATGATTGTGGCATAGAGACCATCAGATCTCCTATTAATTTTTTGAAGCTAGTGATTCTTAGCTTTGCTTTCAACACTTTCATAAAAGGCTCAACTTTTACCAAGCTTGGGGACCCAAATATTGCCCCCAGGCTGGCCTTCCGGGCAAATGTGAAGATAATTTAGAATTTCTGTACTTAATTCCATAGTTTCAAGGGTACTGTGTTTCCATTTACATCAGTTCCTCTTAAAACAGAGTCACAGTTTTAGGTCACTTAGTAAGTGAATCTCATTCTGAGGCGTGTGCTCCATATTGGCAGCAGAAGCTTTATTTAAGTTGGACTCTGTACATTGTCTGTGAGGCTCTTTTGCATCTGTGGCTCCATTCCTGCCTAAGATTTCTGCCATTCTTCCACATCTATGATTTTATTGAGCTCGGTCCAGTTTAAAAATGAGAACAATCTCCCTATATCCGTTGTCCAGTGTGAGTCTGAATATTTGTATTTTCTTGAACAAATCGGCATAGTTTCCACCCTAACGGATCCTCTCCCTTGTTTTCAAGTCCAGCATATTGAGATGTCTCAGTGTCTTCTAAACAAAGACTGGTCCTGTGGCAGAGGAGTGCACCAAGTCGAGTCCTTAGGAGCCTTTTCGTTCCCAGGATTTGGGGCCCTCTGGAAGGAGGCCAGCAAACCTCCCACATGAGGATGAGAGAGCCAGCTGACTGCCTGGAAGTAAACCATCTCTATGTGGCTCTTCAACCTCATCTAAATAGTACATAAGCACGATGGTGAAGAGCACTTACAGAGAAGTGTTCACACCCTAGTCACTTCCGGAGAACACACTCCCCTTGTGGATGGTGCAATGGAAGCTGAGCTTAAAAATATATCTGTTTTCTTAGCCGATGCCACATTCCGTATATATCCCACAGTTCTCAGCTTCCTCACTGCTGGTGACCAGGTGCTATGAGTTCACGAGTGTCACTAGTTAAATAAAACATGAGCCAAGAACCTCCAGGTTGGAGGCATATGAGACCCCTCTACCTCCCCTGGGCATGAGCTTTGGGTCTAAGTGCCAGGTCCTTTATGTCCAAACGAAAGTTTTCTTTATTTGCTAAATTGATTTGAGTGCAAAGACCCAAGGTTCCCTGGGAGATAGACTGCTTTAGACGCTGATACTTACAAAGATGTTCTTACAACACTCTAGTGCTACTAGGTACAAGAAGGTATTATCTGTATTACCTTCAGGGTACTGAATACAAGAGGGTATTCAGTGTGGCACTGGCATGAGGTTGGGCAGAGAGATGGAGCAGAGAAGTCAGAAATACATACAGGAACCAAGAGATGATTTTTTTTTAATGACATTTTAAATCAATTGGGAAAGGATGCATTTCCAGAAGGAACACCACCCTACTTCCATTCTTACCCTCAAATAAATTTCTGATGGGTCAAATATCTAAGTTTTTTAATAAAACAAAGTAACACTAGGAAAAAAAGTGGAAGTTAAAAAATATATATCCTTAGTGAAGAAAACCTTACTGAACAAGATACAAAATGTAGATACCATTGAAGTAGATTAAATTCAACAATACAAAAACATTTTCTGATTGGAACTATATGCTTTTTTATATTAATAAAAAATAACAGCAGATCCATCACTTCCAAGAGAGGTGATATAGGGGAAAGGGGCCTTTGAATAGGAGCCTTCAGGAGCTGCACATGAACTGAAGTTAGGTCGCTGTGTAAGTAGAAGTAATTACTAGTATTGGCACAATAAATCCTTGTCACCCACTGGATTACAAAATTTGCCAGAAACTGAAGGGACATAATCTCTATCCTGTTTATGCACGCTCGGTCACCTCAGCTGTATCCGACTCTTTGCGACCCCATGGACCATAGCCCGTCAGGCTCCTCTGTCCATGGGATTTTCCCAGAAAGAATACTAGAGTGGGCTGCCGTGCCCAATCACAAACATATTATATTGGTACTATTCTTTTAGGGTTTGAGAAGAAATATAGATCCAACTTGGGTTTCAACCTCAGACTAAAGAAGATAACCAGTAATCTTTAATCGAAGATTATCTAAAACAACAAAGCCTTTCTTTCTCCATATTATGTTGCCAAGGGTACATTAGTCCCCCTTTATCTGCAGTTTTGCTTTACCTGTTTTCAGTTACCTGTGGTCAACTATGGTCCAAAAGTATTAAGTGGAAAATTCTGGAAATAAGCAACCCATAAGTGTTAGATTGTTAAGTGTTAGAATGTTCTGTGTGATAAAATCTCATACCATTAAGTTCCATCCCACCCAGGATGTGAATCATCTCTTTGTCCAGCACATCCTGCCCTCCCATTGGTTGCTTAGTAGCCAAATCAGTTTCCAGATCATCTGACTGTCCTGGTAGCCCAAAGCTTGTGTTCAAGTAGCCCTTATTTTACTTAATAAGAGCCCCCAAATACAAGAACAGTGTTCTTGTATTGCAATTCAGATACACTAAAGAGAAGCCATAAAGTACTCCCTTTAAGTGAAAATGTGAAAGTTCTCCTCTTAATAAGGAGAGGAAAAAAAATCATATTCAGCAGCTTCTAAGATCTACAGTAAGAGGAAATCATTTATATGTGAAAGTATGGAGAAGGAAAAAGAAATTTCTGCTAGTTTTCCAGTTGCACCTCAAACTATAAAAGTTACAGCTGCAGTGCATGATAAATGCTTAGTTAAGATGGAAAAGGCACTAAATTTGTACAGTAAGTTATTCTAAGAAAGAGAGGGAAAGAGACCACAGTCACATAGCTTTTATTAAATATATTGTTATAGTGGGCTTCCCCGGTGGCTCAGCTGGTAAAGAATCTGCCTGTAATGCAGGAGACCCAGGTTTGATCCCTGGGTCAGGAAGATCCCCTGGAGAAGGGAATAGCTACTCACTCCAGTGTTCTTGCCTAGGAAATCCCATGGATAGAGAAGCCTGGTGGGCTGTAGTCCATGGGATTGCAGTTAGACACAACTGGGCAACTGACACTCATAATTGTTCTGAAAAGTGAAAGTCGCTCAGTCGTGTCTGACTCTTTGCAACCCTGTGGACTATACAGTCCATGGAATTCTCCAGGCCAGAATACTGGAGTGGTAGCCTTTCCCTTCTCCAGGGGATCTTCCCAACCCAGGGATTGAACCCAGGTCTCTCACATTGCAGGCAGATTCTTTACCAGCTGAGCCACAAGGGAAGACCAAGAATACTGGAGTGGATAACCTATCCCTTCTCCAGGGAGTCTTCCCGATTCAGGAATTGAACCTGCATTGCAGGCGGATTCTTTACCAATTGAGCTATCAGGGAAGCCCATAATTGTTCTAGTTAATTATTATTGTTGTTGATTCTTTTATTATTGTTGCTGTGCCTAATTTATAAATTAAATTTTATCTTTGGTACATATGTATAGGAAAAACACGGTATGTACAGGGTTCAGTGGTTTTAGGTGTCCACTGGGGGTCTTGGAACATACTCCTAGAGGCTACTCTGTGTGCATGTGTGTGTTAAATCGATTCAGTCATGTTATGTTGTGCATAACAGTTGTATAGGTGTGTGTGTCAGCCTTCCTGCTTTACATTCAGGTTCAGAGAAACCAGAGACAATGTGCATAGATTTATTTGCACAAAGCAGGTTGCAAAATTAGACACTTGATGAAGTCATTTTATTCTCAGTGGTGGTGGTGGTGGTGATTGTAACAAACATTGGTGCTCTCAGCCCCTCTTGGCAGAAAGCTTCTCCAGTGATTTACTTTCCTCACAATAGGAAAGGGAAAATGGTAAGAGGCAGGTTTCCAGTTTGAGGACCCAAACTCTGACTGAGTTGCTATGATGACCACAGGTAATAAGCATAAATACTCATCATGTTTGGTGTTCAGGTACAGAGTAAAGAGATCCTCTCTGCCCACGCTTTCAACATATACGCTCTGTCATGCATCTCAGTGTGGCATCAACAGCGTGGGGTTTCCCTCATCACATGATGAATCAGTCTATTATTTCAATGTTAACGGGACCAATCTGGGATCAATAACATTTCCTAACGACAGAAGGAATCCAAAAGTTAAGACAATTCAAACCAAATCATTTCCCAAAAGAAGGGGGTCTTTCATTGAACTTGGTCTATTCTTGCCATTCCCAATCAGTGAAACCATTTTGTTGAAATTTTAAAAGTAACAAAATAATTTTTAGGGCTAGAAAGGCCCTTAAATACAGACTAGTTTAACTCTTTCATCTGAAAGGGTGAACATACTGAGTCTCACCCAGTTTATAGAACTCAAACAGGCTTTCCCGGTGGCTCAGTTGGTAAAGAATCTACCTGCAATGCAGGAGACCCTGGTTCAATGCCTGGGTTGGAAAGATCCCCTGCAGAAGGGACAAGCTACTCACTCCAGTATTCTTGGGCTTTCCTGGTGGCTCAGTTGGTAAAGAATCCACTTGCAATGTGGGAGACCTGAGTTCAACCCCTGAGTTGAGAAGATCCCCTTGAGGAGGGCATGGCAATATCCCACTCTAATATCCTTGCCTGGAGAATCCCCATGGACAGAGGAGCCTGTGGGGGTCAGGGCTACAGTCCATGGGGTCGCAAATAGTTAGACATGACTGAACGACTTTCACTTTCCACAGAGCTCAAACAGGACTTTACCCCACCACTACAGTGCCTCTCAATTTGGCAGTGGACACATTTAAAAAGAAGTCAGCATTTTAAGACTCATCAATTTTTCTAAAGCAGAGAAAGTTGATAGCTTTGTATGAAGAAATTATGCCATCACCTTTCATTTTTTCCATTTTTATCTAAGATCATACTGCAATTTCTCTCTCTTCAACCTCATTTGAGATTGTTCTCTCTGATTCAAGTTTTCTTGAAATGAAAAGGGTAAATTGTGTAAAGTTAAAGTTGGGGGAGTGGGAAGTTGATTGGCCATCCTGTCGTCAAGGAAATCAGTCTGTCTCTCTCTCTGTCTCATGCACACATACACACATCACCATCACCAGCACCACACAATCCACCAATTAATACAGTGCCATTTAAACTCTTCATCTGAGGTTTTAAAATTATTTTAAAGTACTCAAGAGCTCTACTCTGAAAATCTGTACAGAACTACTTCAAGGGAGTGATTCCTAGAATCAGATTTAGAGAGGCCTTTTTCTAATTCTGGGGAAACCACCATCCTTCTGAGTCAGTGCTATGTCTCAGAAATGTATGACAGTCTCCAAGGTCAATGTCAAGTCAACAGCAGAATGAGACTGCTGGAAAGATAAGTTCTTCAGTACCTATTATACTCAGTGCAAGAAGCTATGCACTTAAAAAAAATGGGGCAAGGGGTGGGTGGAGACCATGCTAGAAGGGATCACAGAGAGTGAGATGGAATTGCCTGTTATTTAAAGTATGCACCATCTCCTCACTCTTCTTTTAGAGGAGTACATCTCCCTGCTCCACCAGTGTCAAGCTTGGCCAAGTAACTTGCTTTGGCCTAACTGCACACAGAGTGTGCTTTCTGCCCAGACTTTTGGTTTCTGCATATAACTTGGTTTGGCTGATAGGATGTTGGCAGAAACTTAAAATGTTCTTACACCGTTGGGCTTGCTCTCTTGATACTTTCCCTTCCCGAAACGAGCCTGCCCTGCCCCTCCTGCCTTTCCAAGGAGGATGAGGGAAGCATGGGGCACAGCTGCCCCTGCTGAACCTGCAGAAGCCCCAGGAAGCCCAGCTGAGCTTCCCAGACAGGCGAGCTCAGATCAGCCAACTCAAGCCAACCCGTAGGCATACCATCCATAATAATTTGTTCTTTAAGTCACTGCATTTTGGAGTAGTTTCTTATCCATAAATGACAGACTAATCCGAGACCATCGAGTAGAATATCTTCATGTACCACATTTTCAGGGTTACACAGCAAACTAAAGAGTGTTGAGAAGAACTTGGCCAAAACCGTGGGTCTCCTGGCATTTCCACAAAGAGTACATGTCAATCCCTCTTGAAAATCATCACTGAGAGACCAGCATCCCGTGCCCCATGGATAGAAGGGCTCACAAACCAAGTGGACCCCATTAGGATATACAATAGGAACGCCATAGAACTTTGCTGCCCCTAGAAAAGTTATCAGAGACCTAAGAGTCTGGAAAAAAGCTACCTCAAATCATCCAGCCGCTGAGGAAAAGCTGCGAGAGAACAGACTAAAATGATTAGGACTCCAGCCTAGAAGGACATGGGCTGAGAATCAGTACGATTCAAGTCTATTAAATCTTGAATAGGGTAAATGGTCTGATCATGGGCTTATTTGTCAGATGCCAGAATTTTTTTTTTAAAAAAGAGCATACTCTGAAGCATAAAAAGGAAAAATAAAGGGGCTATAGAAGATGGGGGTGAGAGAGGGTGAGATGGTTGGATGGCATCACTGACTCAATGGACATGAGTTTGAGCAAGCTCTGGGAGACAGTGAAGGACAGGGAAGCTTGGCATGCTGCAGTTCATGGGGTCTCAAAGAGTCAGACACAACTTAGTGGATGAACAGCAAAATATATATATATATATATATATATATATATATATATAGTTATGACTGATTTGCAATGATGTATAAAACCAACACAACATTGTAAAAGTGATTACCTTCCAATTAAAATAAATAAAGGAAAAATCTACATAGGATACTGGTATTCAATTTCTTAAGCTTGGTGATAGATACCTGTTCATTTTATTAATATTCTTTAAATTCTACATGTTACATGCTCTTTGGCATATATATTTCACAATTAAAAGAAAACATGTAGAAATTTTTTTAAAAGGGAAAATACAGGAAAAAGAAGGGGAAGGCCTATATTACTGAGAATTAGGGTGAGCATGCGACCAGTCTACCCAGGTCAGTCTTAGTTTCCACTGTTGTCCTGCAGTAAGTATGAATAGCACCCCCTGTTACTTTGAAATGTGTACAGTGTCAGATAATAGATGATATGGCCATACAGCTGATGCATATTTTACCCATAGAGTTGAATAAAATGGGCCCAAATAAGGTTTATAAGGGGCTTCCCTGGTAGCTCAGTGGTAATGAGTGCTAATGCAGGAGATGTGAGTTTGATCCCTGGATCGGGAAGATTCCCTGGAGAAGGAAATGCCAACCCTTTCCAGTTTTCTTGCCTGGGAAATCCCATGGACAGAGAAACCTGGTGGGCTATAGTCCATGGGGTCCAAAAGGAGTCGGACACGACTGAGTGACTAAAAAACAACAACAAAAGCTTAGATAAGATCATGGGAAAGACTTGCCAACGGTGGTCAAGGCAAATTAGAGTGAGGTGTGGAGGGCCACTGCCTCCCTTGCAACACACCTTTGGTACAGTCATCACAGATGGTCAAGGCACCCAGCGCCTGAACCAGCTGGTTGGGCTTTAAAGACTGGGAAAGGGTGTTTTTCAGGCTAGCACCATGCACCCTGGGCCGCCCTGGGATCTTCTCTAGGAGCCCCATCTGTACAGCTGGGTATACTCTTTGTGGATTCTCAAAAGTGATAAACACAGGCAACATGCCCATTCTCGTCATTCCTTCCATGTCACTTCAACACACACAAATCCAAACACATGGGAGAAGAATGGAGTTTTCGTCTTACCCACTCAGAGGTCCATATTGCTTTCTGAGCTCCATGTGGCTTTCCCAGAAACCCTGCAGAAAACAAGCACTATAGTAAAAATCAGATGAAACAGAATTTCAAATATTTAAACTTCTTCAGGAAAAAAGTCTACAATCATGAGAACACAGTTACATCAACCATAAAAATATAATTGAAGTGGTATTGTTTTCAGAACTGTTTCAGTTCTCAGTACTCCAATACTTTGGAGTATTAGAATAAACTAGTGGCTTGAAAAAATAATATTGCCAAGAGACAGTCGCTGTCAACTCTGCTTTAATGGACAGATGAGATCATCTGTACTTATACTATTTGTGTATAATTGCTGCTAAAATATTTGAAAACTGTTTGCTTTCTCAACTATGCTAACATTCCCCTCTGCAATTTGGTTTATATTATTATTATTTTTGGCAGAGCCTCTTTTCACAGCCACTATAGACATAAATGTCTGCTGAGTGTACCCAAATTATCACAAACTCTGAATTATGATCCAAGTTAAATTTTAACTAAAATCAACATATTCAAGGCATAAGAACCTTAGAGCTACTTTATATATGAGACACGTTTTGGGGTGGGAAAGGAGGGTTCCAGGATATATACACAGTGTGGAGCAGGGTCAGAAAAATGCTTGACTCACTGTATTGTTCAAATGGGGTCTGTGTGTGGATATACACGGGGGAAAGTATGGGTTAAGGGTTGAAAATGGCTGGATCCATTGTGTTATGGGAAAGAAATAAACATGAAAACATGCTTCAGTTGGGATGGAAGTGGAAGAGAGGAGACCCCTAGACTTGTGCTGTGGGAATGGAGTGGACAGGTAGTCACATAAAGGGTGGGTGAGAGTAGAGAGTTGGGAAGGTAGAAGAGGTGGATGTTCTTAATGAAAATCCATCCTAGGCTCTTTCAATCGAGCTCCACCATCTAGTTGCTGTTCAGTTGCTCAATCTTTTCTGACTCTACAATCTCACGGACTGCAGCATGCCAAGCTTCCCTGTCCTTCACTATCTCCCAGAGCTTGCTCAAACTCATGTCCACTGAGTCAGTGATGCCATCCAAACATCTCATCCTCTGTCCCCCGCTTCTCCTCCTGCCCTCAATCTTTCCCAGCATCAGGGTCTTTTCCAATGAGTTGGCCCTTTGCATTAGGTGGCCAAAGTATTAGAGCTTCAGCATCAGTCCTTCCAATGAACATTCAGGGTTGATTTCCTTTAGGATTGACTGATTGGATCTCCTTGCTGTCCAAGGGACTCTTAAGAGTTTTCTCTACCACCACAGTTCAAAAGCATCAATTCTTCAGTGCTCAGCCTTCTTTATGGTCCAACTCTCACATCCATACCTGACTACTGGAAAAACCATAGCTCCACCTCCATCTAAGCTTGCCATATATTAATACCAAGGAAAGCTCATATGACTATAAAAACAGTCAATGAAATGACTATGTTCTAGCAAGAACTTGGCAGGATTTGCCCATATGAGAATGAGCAGCTAAAAAGGAACATATGTGGAAATTAGCCAAAGGCAGGCACAGTGTGCTCGGCACATCAACAGGGATATGGTTTAACTCAACATGTTGATACAAAGTCTGAATGCAACTGATCATTTCCCCCACAGAAATTTGTGAAATGGATTTGCTTTAATCTCCTATCTGATTTCTTGTTGTGTTTTGACACTTAGAAATGTCTTCACACTTGCTTCACGGAGCTGATGGGGAGCCTTGCTGCGATGCTGTTTGTGGGCTGAAAGTTGTGGCCTGGCCACCCCTGAGCTAGAGAGGAGAGAAGGAAGTGTTAAAAAAAAACAGTGGGAAGAGAGAAACAACAATAAACAGTGGGAAGGGGTGTTGAACCGAGAAAGGGACAGAACGGAAGAGAAGAGAAATTGATGAGAAAGAAAAGGGACAGAAATAGCGTGTGTTATTTTCTATCTGACGCCAAGGGCCAGCCTTTCCGAGGGCAGGGGTGGGGAAAGCCTAAAGAGATCTTAGAGGGGTGTTATCAGGATTGGCCCCAATTTAGTCCTTCCTGCCTTTGTTTGGCTTAGTGGCTTCACATGTAGGATCTGTAGCCTCCTAATATTGGGTCTGGTGGCAGCACCCCCAACAGGAGTTGGCAGAATAAATCATCTGGCTTCTGAGAAAACCCAACGTGAGAAACAAAAATAACCTGCGAAGATAAAGTCCCAGGACTTTATCTCCAAATGCCCAGAGGGCATTCGAGTCATTCTGGCAAATCAAAGGCACCTCCCTAAACCAGCTGGCCTCCCGACCTTTTATTTTCGTGGACCCCTGGCCATTCTCCCTGTTGTCTGGCTCCAAACTTAAAGACGAGTTGATTCAATCTGCCTTGACTTCTCACCTAAGTCGCCAAAAGAGTTACTAATTTTGCCCCCAAAGTTCTTCTCTTTTGCTCTCATCTCCACCCTGGCCAAGCCCTCATTGCTTCACAGCCAGGGCTCAACAACTGTTGGATTCTACAGACCTGCTCTAAATCTTGCAGAGAAATCTTCCCCTTTGGTGTCCCCCTCCTACTCACCAGTGTTGGGACACGCACATTCTTCACTTGCCTTTCTGAACTGTCAGTGATCTAAGTAAGTGTTAGCTGCTCAGTCTTTGTGACCCCATGGACTGTAGCCCACCAGGCTCCTCTGTCCATGGGATTCTCCAGCCAAGAATACTGGAGTGGGTTGCCGTGCCCTTCTCCAGGGATCTTCCCAACCCAGGGATCAAACCTACATCTCTCACATCTCTGGCATTGGCAGGTGGGTTCTTTACCACTAGCGCCACCTGGGAAACCTGCTTTTCTCTCTTTCTCACAGCAGAGTTCCCTGGTGCTCCCCAGTCTCCGCTTTTTAGTCAAGGCTGCTCCCCAAGCTGTGCCCTGTTTCTCATATGGTGCCATCACACACATCATTGTTCCCATCTGGTGTGGGTCTCCTTGTCTTTGTGTCTATTGCTCCTGAAGACCCCCTCCTCCAGGAAGTCCTCCAGGATGACTCTAGCCCTGACGGATCTCCCCCTCCTCTGAAGGACAAACCACAGCTGCCTTGTCTACCACCCACACTAGCGCTAGGGCATGGGCAACTTTTACTTTCTTCCACATTCCAGGGCCCGGCACACTTAGACACTCATTAAATGGGTTTTTGCATGAATGACAGGATACCAGGACTCTATATGTGTTGATGAGTGATCAGTGATGGATCGTTCTCATCACATAAGAACTGATGCAATTCACACACGCACCTGCCTGAGTGTGGGAGACCTGAATAGAAGCAATGCTTTGTGGGTAAAGCTGCTCTGGGCTCAGAGCATCTTATATCAGAAGACAGTGGAAGGCAACCTTTACCTGGCGGAAAAACGCTAAGTTTCCAATAAAAGGAGAAGGCTTGGGATGTCTGATGCCCAACTTCTCTAGTCTTGAGAACGCTGATGTGGAGTACCTGAGGGAAAAAGCACGTTTTAAAAACTGAGATACAGGTTCACACTTTTGGCCCTATCTGATATCAGAATTGTTGTGCTCTCCAGATGTGAGGGTAGGAGAAGTTTCCAGGTGACAGCATCTTAGGACTGACGAGGTGGAGGCCTAGAGGTGTGCAGGAGGCATGAGCTCGGTAAATTCCTCCTAATTAACAGGCTAGAGATTCAGACATCCTCAGATGTCTTAGCTGAAAGTCCCCTTAGAGATGACGTAGCCCAAACACCCCTTCCCAACCTACAATTTCTGTCAATAAATAGTTTTTAAAACTGCACTTTGGGAAATCTCTGGCAGTTCAGTGGTTACGACTGTACTTTTACTGCCAAGGGTCTGGGTTCAATCCCTGGTCAGGGAACTAAGATTCCACAAGCCACACAGCATGGCCCCACCCCACCTCCAAAAAGCTGCACCTCTGCCCATTTTAGCTCCTCAACCTTTAAATCTACCATCAACAATTCTCTTGCAAGGTGAGGCGAAAAAAGTAACAATGGCAAAAATCAGTTGCCTGCACAAATCTGTGGATTTTCTTGGTCAAATTGACCCCTGCACATAATTTATCCCTCATCACATTCCATGACCTAATAGAGAAAAATAAAAAAAAACAAGGAAGGAGGGGACACTCTGTGGAACAAGACCTCATCACCAACCACTTGCAAACCCTCTATGTCTTTGTTTTCATGGCCTGAGACCATATGGGAAGCATATTTTTCTAGCCCCAAATCAGGAAACATGGCCCCACAGATGTATGTGCCACCTTCCAGGAGAAAGCAACAGTTTGAGAAGCGCAGTGTTGCTGTCAAAACATTGGAATTACTAGGATATTTCGACAGTTTATGGGAACAGAGGGATAACACAGTGAAAGTCAGAACTAGTTTAGAAAAACCTGGGCATATGGCTGTAATCCCTAATCAGCCAGCCAATTATGTCAAAAGTTCAGTTATTTCAGAAAAATTAATGAATCAAACTGCGTGTTTAGCATTGTACAAAGATCAGCCAAATCTCAATTTCGAAGCAAGGGAAAATATAGAGAATATCCATTCAGTCAGACTTCATAGGAACACTGGAACTTGAAAAATCCTGCAACTCCAAGTCTCACTTATCATTAGAAAGATGGAATGTTTGCTGTAGACTCTGACCTTCCCGTTCTTGCCTACAGTCCAATAAGGAGCAGTTAAGCACATTGCAATGAATACTCAAATATTCAGGGAAAGGACAACAGGTTAACTGTTGGTTTGCGTTACTTTGAGCAATGTTGCCTACCTTTAAAGTGGCCACAGGGAGAATCAAGCCAGGGTGAAAAGGGAAGGTGGGTTCTCCTCCCAGTTCTCCAGACCAAGGTTTCCTCTGAGTGGCTGCACTATTGGGTTTGAATGAGTCCCCAGGACATCACACTTAAGTCCACGTTCAAGGGTAATTACAAACCACACTCAAGAGCCTCATGTGAATTACATGGACTCGTCATGCCCACATTCCTCTTCATTAGTGTGTATGCCAAAGGTTGACAGCAGAGTGTGTAAAAGTAGACTGTGATGTTTTAAATAACCCCCTTCACACTTAAGACAAGACCAAAGGTGACTTACCAGTCTACTCAACACTTTCCTCAACGGCCTCAAATCTGGTTTCTGGTTCATTTTTTCATCAATTTTTATGAATTATTTTCTAAAATGTAATCTCTAATGGGTAGAAAGAAATATGTCGATCTTAGGCCACGTAATTACATCTTAATTTTGTAATTAGATGTCTTGATTGTCTAATTAAAGGACAAGAAGTCTGTGCCTAATTACACATGCTAATTATCATGCAAGCCCATGCCCTAATTATGTAACTCCACTTACGAAAATACCACTTGTGTGTCTCTGCACAAAATTCAGACATTTCCAAACATATGGCATCAGCAGAGAATGTTCTGGACATAACCACAAACTTCACTCTGCAGCCCAGAGTCAAGTATAGAACTGAAGCGTCTTCAGCTAGGAATGGGCCAAATGTTGCCATCAGTAACTAGAGACCTTGCACTAAAATCAACAGTGAGAGATCACTGCCTCCAGACTTCTGAGCAGAATTACAAAGTGCGCTCCATTTGTCTTGCTTGCAATTCCTTCTCTGCACCCATGTTTCACATTCTCCACTCCCAGACTCCCCTATATCAGTCTCAATAGGTTCTTAACCCAGAATCCATGGACTCTAGGAATCATGGGTTGAATTCTGTCACCCCTCCAAAAATCGGTAGAATTTCTGTTCCCAAAATACTATCTTATTTGGAGATAGGGTGGTTGCAAATGTAATTAGTTAAAGACGAGGGACTTCTCAGGGGTGCTAGTGGTAAAGAACCCACCTGCTAGTGCAGACAATGAAAGAGATGCAGATTCAATCCCTGGCTTGGGAAGATCCCCTGGAGAAGGAAATGGCAAGGCACTCCAGCATTCTTGCCTGGAGAACCCCACGGACAGAGGGGCCTGGGGGGCTACAGTCCATGGGGCTGCAGAGTTGGACGTGACTGAAGCAACTTAGGATTGATGATGGTCATACTGAAGTAGAGTGGATCTCTAAGCCATTATGGCTGGTGTCCTTACAGGAGGATGCTCCGTGAAGACATGGAGGCACAGGGAGAATGCCATGTGATAACAAAGGCAGAGATTGGAGTTACGTGGCTGCAAGCCAGGAAATAACAAAGGTTGTCAGCAGATGACTGGAAGCTAGGAAAAAGAAGGATGGATTCTCATCTACAGAGGGAACATAGCTCTGCAAAAAGCCTTGATTTCAGACTTCTGGCTTCCAGAATTGTGAGACAAACTCTGGTGTTTTAAGCCCAGTTTGTGTTATTTTAACATGGCAGCCCTAGGAAACTGGTACACCAGGAATACCCATGAATGAGTTTAGAGTCAATGAAAAAAGATTTTCTGAAAAATTTCCTGTTACCTTAAAAATTATCATTTTGAAAGAAATTTCTTTTTTGTCTCAAATTATACCGTTAAGTCCTGAGTTATTAGTAAAGAACTGGTAGGGACTTCCTGGAGATCCAGTGGTTAAGATTTCGTGTCTCCACTGCATGAGGCTTGTGTTCAATCCTTAGTCTAGGAACTGAGATCCTGCATGCCACATGGTGAAGCCAAAAAAAAAAAAAACACAATTCTGGTGGCCCAGGATGCTAGTAAATCAGATAACATTCAGCTATCATGTGGCTGCCGTGTTGCAATATTTAGAACAGCTTCTCTGACGGGAATTAATGCAAGTGTATTCCACAATTATGATCTTGAACATCTATCATTGTTTACATTAAGGATACTTAACTTGGAAAATGACAATGGAAAGTATATGAAGTAGCTTCAAATAGCATTCTTTGGTTTTATGCTTACAACCAAAGTGTCATTTATCCCCAAAGGATTCAAACCCTGCAGGACCAGTGATGCTCCTTCTACTGTCCATTCTCAAAAAACAAACAAAAACAGAAAAACACATGGAACCGCATGGGATTGTTTTCAGCATAAGAAATTCCTCAGTACTTTGTCTTCTGCAAGACAAAGGCCTTTCCTGATGTATTCAACAAGAGTGGTCAACCAGTTGCTTAGCCAAAGAAGCCACTCATAATAAACTGAGGGATATTTTGATAAATTGTGTATTAAACTGATGTATTACAGAGATGACTGAGCTGGTTGAATTGAAGTGAGGGTCATTCAGTCCTGTCTGATTCTTTGCGATCCCGTGGACTGTAGCCCGCCAGGCTCCTCTGTCCATGGGATTCTCCGGGAAAGAACACTGGAGTGGGTTGTCATTCCCTTCTCCAGGGGATCTTCCTGATCTAGGGATCGAACCTGGGTCTCCTGCACTGCAAGCGGATTCTTTACCATCTGAACTACTAGGGAAGCTGAGATTAGAGCCAAAGCAGAAGAGAGTCAAACCGTGGTCTTCTCTACAAGTTTCCCTCACTGTGTATCTTAAGCCACAGCCATAGAGGACTTGGCTTTTCCCTTCTGTGCTTTTGGGAGCCACAGACCCTCAGTCCATTCTTTATGTCTTCACGATCCCTATCAAAGAATTTCTACTTAGTGAGCTGCTTTTGGAAATTTCGGAGGCTACTGATATTTTTTGAAATAGTGGAAGATTCCTTTGGCAAATAGCGATTTTCCTGGGATAAAAATCATGGTGTGCCAGGAAGAGACGAAGCCCAAGGGTGCCAGGTAACCCCCTGTCCCACCTCTGGAGAAGAAAAGGCCTTTGTCATGGCTACACTATCCTTGTGACACACACAGCCATTAAAGGCTTAGCCAGCGGTTCCATAAAAGGCTGTGTGGCCACATGGGAAACTTTATTAGATAAGGACTTACATTTTTGGCTCTTCAAAAGATTTTAAGACACAGGAGCAGAAGATGAGATTTGCCAGCTTTCCAGAAAATAAATGAAATGCTTGACAGAAATTTGGGCAAAGGAGCTAGAAATATCAGGGAGAAAGCCTATTCCCATTTTATTAAAATTGTAAATTTTTTCTGAGTATATTTTTATGTATTTGAGATCCTTGTCTCTGTAAATTTTTTCTATTTCTTTACTTTTCTACTTTTTCCATTCAACATAAGAAAGATATCTCCATGTTATAAGTCCTTTATGAATATTATTTTTATGGTTGTATATTCCTCTTATGGACATATCAAAGTTTACTAAACTATCTTTATTGTTAAATATTTAGGATGTTTTCAGCTAATTTAAGTTAGGCCACTACAACTCTATACATCAAACTCTTTCAATATTTTACACATGAAGCTTTTCTGGATCTGAAATCCCTGAGTCACTGGTTTTAAACACTGGCGTGCAATACCAAATTGTTTTCCAGAAAGTTTGTCCCAGTTAGTCTCAGTGTCAGTGTCCATCCATTTCACCAAACACTCTCATTTAATTCTTCCGAGTTTTGTAGACACATCCATGTATCAACATCTCGATGTCTGTACTTTTTTGGAGAGAAAACGTTTTTTGCCATTGCTTTTCCTCCAATTTCGAAAATATTTTCCAACTTTGCAATTCCCCTATCTTTCCCCCTTATTCCCATTACAGTTTATCTAGGGGGCAGATACAGTTTATCTAGGCAGAATTGTGCTACACTGATTGGTTGAAGAATTAGTTGGGAAACGAGCAGTCGTCAATAGGTGACTGCAAGCTGATGCCAAGCACATATTTGGGCAGGGAGAGGAGGCCACGCAGATAAATTCTGAACAGCTTTTGTTTAGCAAATAACTAGCTGCAGCCTTGTTAGCTGACTTTGAATTGTTTTCTTCTTCCTTCCCCCATTCTTCCCCTACAACGACACTTAAAGGAACTGTTAGTATACAAATTGCTTCTTCAGTCATGTCTCAGGACAGGAGTTCATTGGAAATAGAATTTCTCTATGAGACTGTCTCAGTTCCTCTTTTAGTGCCTCATTTCTTTTTTCACATCCTCATCTTCACATGTGGTGCCCTCTCTTGAGACCCGTTCCCTTAAGACCTTGCCCTCAGGACTGGAAACCATCCAGTGTGCGTTCACTCATGTGTCAGTCAGTAGCAGTTAGAGAAGCTCATAAGATTATAAACTGCAAAGCAGAATGTTCATTAACTTATAAGAGCAGGTATCCTTTTCCAGGAACAAGATGCTGATGTATCTACTCAGAGTACATCCTTTTCAGGTACTTGAGAAGTCAAATCACTCATCGGAGGGTGATGTGTTAAGGCAGGTTCTACAATAAGAGGTGGCTGATCAGAAAACATGTCAGTGGGACCCTGGGAAAAATAATCCTGCCCCACAGCTGAGTGCCCTTCTATTAAGGGTTGGCAAAGAGACCCACCCCTCTCTCCACTGGTTTATAAGGCTGCCTCCATCCCTGTCCGACTCTTTGCGACCAACCCTATGGATTGTAGCTCACCAGGCTCTTCTATCCATGGGATTCTCCAGGCAAGAATACTGGAGGGGGTTGCCAAGCTCTCCACCAGGGGATCTTCCTGACTCAGGGATCAAACCCACGACTCTTATGTCTCCTTCCTTAGCTGGCAATTTCTTTGCTACTAATGCCACCTGGGAAGCCCTGGCTCCACCCTACACCCTAGGAATGTCGGAGCTCTGATCTATTCTGACTGTTTGACTTGTCCCAGTGCCTCATTATTTTAACTATTGTAAGTCTGTAACACCTTGTAATATCTTACTTTCTCCCATTAATTTTAGAATTGATTAGTCTAGTTTGATGAAAAATCCTCTTGGAATTTTTATTGGAATTGCATTAAATTTATAAATTAGTACCAATGTTATCACAACCCTGAGTCTTCTCATCTATGTATATATCTCTACATCAACTCATTCTCTGTCCTTTGTAACATTTTGTACTTTTGTGCACAGAGAGTGTTTTGCTATTTACATATATTGGGTTATTTTTACTGCTCATGTGTAAGAGCATCATTTGTCAGTCTTGTAATCAAGATCCTTCTAAAATTTCTTATCAGTTCTTCTGGTTTACATGTGGATTCTCTTTAATTTCTTACACAGACAGTTATATTTTATACAAACAATATCAGTTTGTTCTCTTTTTTCCCTAATCCCTTTATCTCACTTTTCATTTTCTTATCACACTGGCTAAGACCTTAGTACAATGTTTAAAAGATGCCGTGAGAGAGAACATCTTTTTCTTGTTCCTGACTCTATAGGAATGTACCTAATGTTTTAAAATTAAGTGTAAGATTTTGCCATAGATTTTTAACAGGCACCCTTTATAAAGGACATTCCTTCCATTCCTAGTTTGCTTGGAAAAGTTTTCCTTGAGGAGTATTGCTATAGGTTTGTCTATCTTTTCAAAGCCCCAACTTTTTGCTTTTGTCACTCATTTCTACATTTCTCTTTTTACTGTTTTTATGTCTGTTTCATAATTTTATGCTCATTTTTTATTATGATCTTCCTACTATTTTCTTTGGGTTTATTCTTAGTTCTTTATTTTTTTTTTTCTTTTAGCTTCTTAACAACTTGCCTCACTTATTTTCAATATGATTTTATTTCTAATAAATGCATTTAAGAATATAAATCTCCCTCTCCTTACTTGTTTGGCTGCTCCCCATGCATTTTTTGAAACGTACCACTTTCATTGTCTGATAGCTGCTTTCCAATAGGAGACTTCTGAATATAAAATAAGCTGTAAGATGTACACAGGCAAAACTCAGTGGGACAGATATCCTGGAGTTGAATTTCCCATTGTTTTTCAATTCTGTTCAGCCCTATCCGTGAAATTAAGTAACAGTCATTATAATTTGTTCCCAAAGACTCAGGAAAGGTGACTGTTTACAATCTTCACTCTTCTGGGAAAAAAAATAGAGGACTATTGAACAAATACACAAATATCTGACTGATGTGCAGTTCTTTCTCCAATAATAGAAGAACCACAAAAACATTGCTGCTGTTCAGTCGCTAAGTTGTGTCCGACTCTGTGACCCCATGGATTGCAGCACGCCAGGCTCTCCTGTCTTTCACTGTCTCCCGAAGTTTGCTCATTGCAGTTATTAGTCTGACAACAATTTTGTCACAGCACAAGAAAAATACATTTATATCAACAAAGAGAGGCTGCCCTAGTGGCTCAGATGGTAAAGAA
Organism: Bos grunniens; assembly: GCF_055505025.1. Classification (NCBI taxonomy): domain Eukaryota; kingdom Metazoa; phylum Chordata; class Mammalia; order Artiodactyla; family Bovidae; genus Bos; species Bos grunniens. The sequence goes on from NC_141168.1 coordinate 16,879,581, forward strand.
TTCACCTTCAATGCAGGAGATCTGGGTTCAATCCCTGGGTTGGGAAGATCCCCTGGAGAAGGGAATGGCAAACCACTCTAGTATTCTTGCCTGGAGCATTCCATGGACAGAGGAGTCTGGCAGGCTACAGTTCATGGGGTTGCCAAGAGTTGGACATGACTGAGTGACTAACACACACACTCATCATTATTATAACTTTTAACCTTCCCTATGTACCAGAGATTATGCCAAGAACTCTCTATATATTCTCTATGAGCCTTCTAACAATTATATAAATGTAGGCATAAATATTCTTCTTATATTACTGATTAAGAAATTAATGCTTAAGGAAATTAATTAGCACCCCCAAGTTGGCAGTGCTGCTAAGAGATTGAGGCAGAGATGAACCCAGGTCTGCCACATTTCAAACAGGTGCCGTGTGAACCCTACTAACCTGTTTCTTCCTGTCCTCTAAGGTAGGGTGTTGTTGACAAACCACTGCATGAGAACAAGCAGAGAATATACTGAGAACAAGGGCAGGTTTCTTAGAAACCAAAGGTATAATTATAACAGATACTAATTAACTGATGACCATAATGAGAGAGAGCACGTCTTTGCCTTTCTAAAGCCAGTGCCTTCACTTCTGCTTTTACTCAGAATTCTCAACTGTTTCTTTTTTCAGTTGCACCTATTTCTCCTTTTCTACTGGATCACTGCTATCAGTATACAGACATATTCTAGTGCCTTCTGTTTTAAAGAAAAGTAAAGCAGACTCCTGTGATTCCAGCCCTTTCCTTATTTTCCCTTATTTTCCTTTTTTTCTTCCCAGTAAAACCTCTTAAAAGCATCATCTAGCCATGTTCTCTTCCTCTTCTATACCCTATTCTCTTTTCCATCTTCCCAACTAGGTTTCTGCACCCACCACTTAAGTGGAAGTGGCCTTGTCAGGGTCACTTGTCACTTGTCCAAGGTTTTGATCTTGTCATTCAAGTAATTTCTAGCTAGTTTTGTTTTTATTTTTTCCACTTGCTCTCAGCAGCATTTTGATACAGATAAACACTTCCTTCTTCCTGAAACATTCTCTTCTCTTGGTTTCCATGACATCACACCTCCTACCTCAGGGGCTGGTCCTCAGAGTCTTTTCTGGCTCCTTTCCTTCAATTAGTCCCATCACTTTCAACACCATCTACATGTCAATAACTTCTATGCTGCTATCTCTAGCCCCATTCTCTCCACTGAACTCATCTCTATCCAGACATCACCTTGGCTGCACTCTTTTGATGTTTATTAGGCATGTTTTAAATTTCATAATTTGCTTGCTTATTCCCTTGTTAGGCTCCCCTTGTAGCTCAATCAGTAAGGAATCCACCTGCAATGCAGGAGACCCAGGTTTGATTCCTGGGTTGGAAAGATCTTGTGGAGAAAGAAATGGCAACCCACTCTAGTATTCTTGCCTGGGAAATCCCATGGACATAGGACACGGGGTACAGTCCGTGGGTTCACAAGAGTCAGACGTGACTTAGCAACTAAACCATCACCATTCCCTTGTTGTTGACATGTAAATTGTTTTCAATTCATTTCAATTCAATACAGAATTCTACAATAAATATCTTTTGCATATGAAGCATTTTACCATACAACTTTTAAAATTGTTAGACTTCAAGTCATTACATGATTGGTCAAAGCTATCATGGCTTTAAAGGTTCTTGAACATACTGAAAACTTCTGTCCCTCAAAATTCTACTGATTTCCAGTCACACAGGTGTGTACAGAAGCATTGAGTTCAAAACCAGGAAACTGTTTGGGGCTCTTAAAGTGGTAATATAGAGAGCTGACTGCGCCCTGGCCGGTCCTGCCTAAACTTGCCTTCTCCGAGCCAGCCTGGTGGATTGGATACTGACCAGTACAGCTGCCCCTGGGTATCAAGACAGTGGGGTCACCCACCGGAGCATTTTGGAAGTTCTAGCCCCGACATTAGGGGAACCTGGAAATGCACTGCTGTCTACCCATCTAGTATCCAAAATGCCTGGGTGATCATGGTTTTATTAGGCGTTTTAAACTTATATCTAAATCTGAACTCAATTTTCTCCCTAGGACTCTATCTCCTCTTTCATCTCTATATCACTGTTACAACCACAACCCACCAATTGCTCAAGCCAGAAACCTTTGAGACGTGGTGCGTGCTGACATGCCAAGTCACTTCAGTCGTGTCTGACTCTTTGCAACCCCATGGACTGTAGCCCGCCAGGCTCCTCTGTCTATGGGATTCTCCAGGTAAGAATACTGGAGTGGGTTGTCATGCCTTCCTCTAGGGGATTTTGCCAACCCAGGGATCAAAACCTCATCTCTTAGGTCTCCTGCATTGGCAGGTGGGATCTTTCTCACTAGTGGGGTGCGTAATTAATTAAAATATGACAATCTTTCCCAATTGGAGGATTACACATCTCCGCCTTATTTCCATAAGGCTTGATCATGTGGCTTTCTTTGGTCAACCAATCATGAAAAGACACCATGTGTGCTACATCCAAGTGGAAGCTTTGAGAGCCACACTTGATGAGCCTTTTGTCCTTTTCTCTCTGCCCTGAGGCCTGTAGTCTCCCAGATGAGAGCTGTTCCTGAAGCCTGGGTCCTGCAATGGAGACGATGAGGAGTAAAGAAGGCAGCGGTCCATGACAGATGTTTAGCATGACCAAGAAATAAATATTGGAGTATGTAAATCACTGAGATTTGCTGTGGGCATGAAGGGAGTCAGTTGCTACCCAGGCAGAACTTATCTGAAGCTGACTGATTTTAGACATGCTTAATTTTTCTCTTTTATTTTTCAAACGATCTATCAGCAAATAATTTTAGCTCCATCTTCAAATTAGCTCCATCTCCATATCTGCCCACTTCTCTCCATCTATTCTCTTTCTACCCTGGTATAAGCCAGGGTTATTTGCTAGCATCTTGCATATGCGTTTATCCACTGAGCCATCAAATCTGCTCCTGGGAATTTGCTCTACACATATACTTTTACACAAATAGGTACAGAGGTATTTATTTTTAACGTGTTTATAACAGCAAAAAATTGGGAACAACCTAACTGCCCATCTGTTTAAATAAATTATGATGCATCCGTTCAATAATATGCTATGCAACGGGGATGGAAAGTCATCAAAATACGCTAGTACATGAAAGTAGTGAGATGCGGAAAATTGAGTGCAGTGTACTTCCATTTATGTAAAAAAAATGAGAAGGAAAAACCTAATAGTATTTATATTAGCTTTCATGTTTATTAAAAATATCTCTATAAGTCTAAATAAGGAGTTAATTGAAGAGGTTACCAGTTGCACAGATGGAAGGAACAGTGGGGATGGCAGTGGGCAGGAAGGAGATGTTTAGTTTGATGTTTTAGTGTGGAAAGTGCAGAAATAGACGAAAGAGTAAAATGAATTCCCATGTACCTACCGTTCTAACAATTATCAACTGGTAGCCAATCTTGTCTCAGCTCTACACTCCTACCCACTCATGCCCAGACTTTTTTTGAAGCAAATCTATGACATCACATCATTCCAACTGTAAATACTTCTGTACCCCTTTGCTAAAATATGACTCCAAAAATAACCACAGTATTACTATTAGAATTAAAAATAACAATAGTTCCTTAGTATCTTCAAATAGATAGCCAGTGTTTCGATTCCCCCGGTCGTCCCACAGTTATTTTTTATAGTATCTTTATTGAGTGAGAATCTAAGGTCTGTAGTTTGAATTGGGTCATCTGACTTTAGATTCTCACTCAGTAAACATACTACAAGGAAAAATTGTGAGACAATTGAGGAAATTTAAACATACTGACTAGATACTAGAATTGGGTCAGATGTCTCGTAAGTATCTTTAAGTCTTTAAATCCTCCATCCAATCCCACCCCCCATCCCCATTTTCTGCCTTGCATGTTTTACACAACAAAGCCAGGTGGTGTCTCATAGGGTTTCCCACAGTCTAAATTCTGCCGGTTGCCTCCCATGGTGTAGTTTAACCTGTTCTTCAGTCCTAGTGAAAAGTAAAAGTGTTAGTCACCCAGTCGTGCCTGACTCTTTGCAACCCCGTGGACTACAGCCTGCCAGGTTCCTCTGTCCATGAAATTCTCCAGGCAAGAATACTGGTGTGAGTTGCCATTCCCTTCTCCAGAGGATCTTCCCAACCCCGGGATTGAACCTAGGTCTCCTGCATTGCAGGTGGACTCTTTACCAACTGAGCCACCAGGGAAGCCCCTGTGCTGCTGCTGCTAAGTCGCTTCAGTAGTGTCCGACTCTGTGCGACCCCAGAAACGGCAGCCCACCAGGCTCCCCTGTCCCTGGGATTCTCCAGGCAAGAACACTGGAGTGGGTTGCCATTTCCTTCTCCAATGCATGAAAGTGAAAAGTGAAAGTGAAGTTGCTCAGTCCTGTCCGACTCTTAGTGACCCCATGGACTGCAGCCTACCAGGCTCCTCCGCCCATGGGATTTTCCGGGCAAGAGTACTGGAGTGGGCTGCCATTGCCTTCTCCGGGAAGCCCCTGTAGCTGGATCTAAACCCTTGATTCCCGAATCTGTCTGCACCTGGAGAAGCTTGAAAAACTTCTGGTGCCTGTGTCCCATTCACCCCATCCCCACCCTTACCCATACCCCCAGGTAGTAACTTAATTGCCTGGGGTATGACTTGGGCTTTGGAATTTTTATAAGATCCTCAGGTGTTCCCAGTGTTCAGCCACATTTAGGAACCACTGATCCAGAGGCTTTTTCTTCAAGACTACACCCGAGGAGGTTCATAATCTACTTGTCTCTTTTATTATGACCTGAGCGGCTGTGAGGATTATCACCTGAATCCATTCATGCACCAGGGGCTGCAAAGTCATGTTATTCCTTCTCCATTTACCAGCTGGAATAATTCTGAATTTACCCTCCTCTGCTAGGGACAGGTCACATGAGAAAAGTAGGATCGGTCTTGATTCTTTGCTTTTACTGTTAGCGTTCCAAGTAGTGAGTTGATTCTGTAGCATCTTACATTGGGTACACATGCTATTTTTGTATCATCATGAACTCCTGAATTTAAATTTACTTGATGTGTTTTGATCCAGTGCCATGATTCAGCTCCCACACCAACTTCTATTGTGTACAGATGACTGTGTTTTAGAGTATTTTGATGTGTTTTGATCCATTGCCATGATTTTTCTATTCATCAGATTGTCCCATCGTTGGCTAGGGGGAGCACATTTAAGTTTGTTTCTGAGTACTTTTGGGGAGAACAGCCTCCCCACATTCTGAAATGACAAGTTGTTCCAAGTTGTACATTTCTTGCCCTAGACCTGAATCAGCCATTTTCCTGAGAAACCGTGTTTCCTTTCAGCAGAAAACAGTGTCTAGGGGCCATAACAGGAAGAAGACATCTCACTCTATTTTGGTAATACTTCATGATACTATGTTTGAGATTTCAACCACGTGGATGCCGATTCAAAAACTTAAATAGATTTTAAAATGTGTTAACTGAACCTCTTGTAATGAGAATTATTTTAAATGTATAGTGATACCTTACATAAAGGACCAATGTGATGAATCCTATCAGAAATTAAGGAACTGTTTAATCTTTCTCAACTGCTTTAGTTTCCTGTGGCTGCTAAAACAAGTCACCGCAAGTGTAGTGGTTTAAGATAACACAATTTATCTTGTGGACCTGGGGCCCAAAGTCCAAAATCAGTCTCGCTAGTTTGAAGCTGAGATGTCAGCAGGGCTGGTTCTTTCTGTGGGCTCCTGGAGAGCATCCATTTTTTGCATCCTTAGCTTTCGACCACACCATTCCAGTCTCTGCTCCCAGACACCACATCAACCCCTCTCTGCCTGACTCCTCCTGCCTCCCTCTTATAAGGACCCTTTTGATCACATTGAGGGTCCACCCAGATAATCAGGATACTCTCCTGATCTCAGGACCCTTAAGCACATCCTCAGAGTCCCTTTTGCTGTGTAAAGTGGCATTCACGGGTTCTGAGGATTAGGATGTGGACATCTTTGGAGGACATTATTCAGCTCTCACATCAGTCTCTATTGTGTACAGATGACTGTCTTTTGGAGTGTGCTTGATAATAAGTGTCTGGGGTGGAGGCTGAGGTTCTCAAGGCTTCCTGTTTAGAGAAAACTGATGAGCCAGCTGCTGGGGAAGGGGCGGGGGAGGGGCCGCCCAGAGCTACCACAGCACTCAGCCTCTGTCTCAGGCACCACTAAACCAGGCTTGGGGGCCCTACCACCCAAACAGATAAGAAAAGACTACAGTTTACAAACAATCGTGCCATCCAGTTGTTGGTTACTGTAGTGCATAGAATTAGCCAACTTTTCCAGCTTTCTCTCACCTTGCCAGGGCAGGAGAGTTGAGTCAATGAATCTCAATTGGCATTAAGAGGTTAACCTTCTAAATCAACAACATGTTGACAATTTTTGCCATATCTGCAAATCACCTAGGCTAGCACTTGCTTCCCACTTTCTTTGATATAGACGTAAATAAAAGGTAACTTTATGTCATGACCATAAATGAAAACCATTACCACTTCCTTAAAGAAAAACTAAGAGTAAGAATAAAAACTTTACCATGGGACATTTTAAAGCCCAGGAACTCCCTAAAGTGATCTCGCTGGCCATGGATGGTCCACAAGGATGATGCCGGGAAGATGGGGCTCTCAAGGCTGGTCCAAATGGGCCACATTTTCAAATGCGCCCTGTCTAGGTTGCCTTGCCTCAGCTGACAATCTAACACCACAGCTGGAAAACAATGAAGGCATCTCAGTCCTCTCTCAAAGGACTGAGATGTGGAGAATTCAATCTAATGGATCTTATGTATTTCATTTCTAAGAACTAAAGAGAGTTGGTCTGCTTTTGACACTGGATTTACTCCAAATTGTGATAGCAGTTTACCTTCACAAAGGGGAGGAGTCCTGGAATGACGTCCTTCATCACTGTCGGCTGATGGTAACCAACATGTTACAAGTGACACATTACAAGAATCATCAGGCAGACACACAGTGTCTCCTACAAGCCAGGGATGTGCCAGGGGAAGCTACAGGGAGGCGGTACTTATCGCCTTGTAGACCCAACACGCATTCAGTGGCTAATGACAAGCAGCCAACACAGTATTTACGTGATGACCTTTGTAGCAAAGAAGCGTCCCGTGTCAGAGGGTGTGCCAGTTGAGCTGTGTTTTGATCACTTAAGAGCACTTCTTGTGTCCAGCTATTGGATGGGACATATTTGTTGAACTTGAAAAAAAAGGCAAGTGGTCCTTAGGCTTATTATTATTTTCCCCCAAGGCTAGTTTTCCAGAAGCAGGGCCCTCCAAAGCAGACCAGATTCCAAAAATCTATGAAACGGAGGACAGAGGTGCGAAAGCTGGTGCGAGAAAGAACTGTGTCACTCATAGCGGGTGAAGGAGCTGGGAGACGCTGCTGCTTGGAGAGGAGGGTGTCCCAGGGGGCCCCCCACCCTGGGAAGAGCCAGTTCTGGGGGTTCCTATAGAGGAAGCCCTGGGCACTATGCGCTCTGCTTCCCCAGGTGTGCCTTCCGGTGCCCGGCCCCACCCAGCTGACGTCTTCGGGAATTAAGGAAGAAAGTGGAGCTGAGTGGGAGATGGTGGTTAAGCAGGGAGGGGGTCTCAGAGTGAGGCCTCGGTGCAGCCTCCGCCTCTGCCTTCGCACTGCCCCCCACCAGTTCTCCACCACTTCTCATGGAAGAATTCTGAGAGGCGCCTTGCCCTTTCGTGCCAGTGAGAATTAGAGGAGAAGAACGATCGAGGTAGTACCCAAAGTAGTTTCACAATATGAACACGCATGAGACCCATCTTTCTATTTTAAAAATAGGACTGCTGCTGCTAAGTCACTTCAGTCGTGTCCGACCTAGTATGACCTCATAGATGGCAGCCCACCAGGCTCCCCTGTCCCTGGGATTCTCCAGGCAAGAACACTGGAGTGGGTTGCCATTTCCTTCTCCGATGCATGAAAGTGAAAAGTGAAAGTGAAGTTGCTTAGTCGTGTCCAACTCTTAGTGACCCCATGGACTACAGCCTACCAGGCTCCTCCATCCATGGGATTTTCCAGGCAAAGTACTGGAGTGGGGTGCCATTGCCTTCTCCAAAAAATAGGACAGAACAATTGAATTGTGTGACAAGGCCGGTACAGTGGCTGATATTTTATGGAACACTTCTGGATTTTTTTATGTATTGGTTATTTGACTGAATTTAACTAGACTGAGCTCCCCCTGCCCATTCGGAAAAACCAATGACATATACAAATACAGAAAAAGATCTCCCCCTAAACCTCTCTTCTAGCGAGGAGAGGGAAAAAAACAGTCATGACCTAGTGTGTTAAAAGGTATATTTATAGTAAGTATTTCTAAAATAAAATATATTTAAGTGTATTACACTCTACTTGAATTTATAAATTTAATTTTATATGTTTATGTTTTACAGTGAAAACCTGCCTCTTTTATTTAGGCCTTGAATTCCTTATGTGTCAGAGATTGTCCACTCAGATGTAGCATTCTGCAGAAGACCCCGCCACCCTGCTTGCCCCAGGAGCTGGAGAACTTGTGACTTTCGAGGAAAAGAGCAAGCCAAAGAATTTTTTCCCAGCTCCCTTCAAACAAGAAGTTTACTTCTGTGAACGCTTCTGCATTCCCATTGTGCTGAGGCCTACAACTTCGCCCATGAGAATGCAGTTCTCGGATGGGAAGCTTCTGGCTTCCCAAGACTTGAGTGGCCCAAGATAAATTTTCGTGGAGATGGAAAAATTTCTAGGCAGTCTCAGATCAGTGGGAGCACTGCCATGACACAATTGAAAGGACTCTTACTCCTGCTGGACAGGTAAGGGTCCAGGGCACAGCCCAGGTTCATTTCTCTCCCTTCATCTGCCAATTAGTAGATTGGGCCTCACTGGTAATTGTGCTCTCAAGGTAATGGCTTGTTTAAGTAATTGATGATGTTTTTTGCCTCGCTGGGGAATCTTAGCACATCAAAAGATGTTGAGAAAACCAAGACTCACCTAGAGCCTGAATTAATCACTTTGTCAAGCACAACAAAGGCTGTCTGGCTTTGCTAATAATCCCAAATGGGGTAGCAACCCTCCGTGAAATAAGGAAACGATGGTGTCTTTAATTAATGTTTCAAAGAGCTCAGACTTGCTCTTTTACTCCCTTGATTTTTATGAGAACATGGAGAAATGTGTGCAGAACCAGCATTCTCCAGACTTCTCAAGCGCAGGGAGGGCAGGAGACCTGGCATCATTCGAGTTCATAGAAGAAGATCCGAGGGCTTCAGTGGACCACAAGGTCAGCGTGTGCGCCTGTGGCAGGGTCAGAGGAAATCAGTCCCAGGGTTGCCTCCGCGGGCAGTCCCGCAGCCCTAGTACTTCCCCTGCCCCGGGCTTGGCCCCTGAACACTGCCCTCCTTTCCCAGCATTGCTGCCTCTGCCTTTCCGGACACTGCCTCCAAACCCAGCTGCCCTCCGGCTGCCTTTCTGATCTACGTCATCTCTCACAAGGCTCTTCACAGGTGGCTGAAGACTCCCAGCCTCTGGACAGACCCTCACTCCCCCAGCCCCCTCCTCCCTTATCCCACTCCTCCCTCATCCCCCTCCTCCCTCCACCTCCCAGAGCCCCTGGCCGGGTCATATGGGGCAGGTCAGCGCCCTGGGGGTCAACACATCCAGAATGGGTGGCTGGGCGTGGCGGAGTGTCGATGTGAGCCCAGCTGCGTGGTTGTCTTTAAAAGGACTTTGAGAACCTTAAGACTGCTTGGAAAGCCAATGGGGTCTGGAAGTGGCTCAGCTCAGGTCGGTGATGCTAAGAGAGTGTGGGTACCATCCGGAGGGTAAGACATGTCTGACCCCAAGAGACTGTATCCTATGGAAAACCAATAGGGAGGGGTGTGGGGAGGTCTCCCTTGGACTTGGGGAAGCCTGCTAACTGCCTTCGGTATACTTCTATCTTACCTAATAGCTCCCTGTGTCTTCTAAACTGTGCCATTTGGAAAGCATTTTTATTCATTTATTTATACTTTGTTGCTTCACTCTGTCTTCACCGCTGTGCAGGGGCTTTCTCTAGTTGCGGCGAGCAGGGCCTACTCTCTAGTTTGTGGCCTGCCAGCTTCTCATCGCCGTGGCTTCTCTGGTTGAGGAGCGTGAGCTCTAGGGTGTAGTCTTCAGTAGTTGCGACACACTGGCTTCGTTGCCCCATGGCATATGGGATCTTCCTGGACCAGGGGTCGAACCCACTTCCTCTGCATTGGCAGGCGATTGTTCACCACAGGACTACCAGGGAAGTCTCTAAACTGTGCCATTTTTGACTCTTGCCGTTAACCCTCATCTGCCCTCAGTCACCATGGACTGTCAATTCTCCCTTCAAACCAGCTCTCTCGAGAACGCTCAGTGAGTTTTCTAACTGGCACTGCCCTGTTTCAGGCCGTCGTTGTCTTTCCCCTGGGCATGGACTCTTCAGCGGAGTCCTGAATTGGCCTCCTAATCTGCTTATTCCCTCATCCACCAATCTGCCGTTCATGCCAATGCCCGAAGAATCCTGCTAACAGGAAAACCTGATCATGTTGTAGATCAGTTGAGAATTCTTCACTGGCTCCCTGTCACTTTTAGACCAACTGTAAATTCTTTTATTTGGAGCATAAGACCTTTTATGATCTCACCCCAGCCTGACTTCTCAGGCTCACTCCAAGTGACCTCTGTCCTCAAGCCATCTTTCATGACTTGGACATTTCTGGTTATAGACATTTCTTTCCAGGCTCTGACCCAGGCTCTAGTCCAGGGCCAGGACTAAGGTGACACAACAGAGGCATTTAGGATACAAAACTAAAGGAGGCGCTCAATCCCAGCGGTGTGCAGATGCTGACCCTGCTCTCACATGGCCCTGAGAGTGAGTGCCTCCTTAAATCTTGTGTCCCCGGTACCTGTTTATCTCACCCTGGTCCCAGCACACTCTTCTCTGCCTGGTATACCGATCTTCTTTCTCCACCTGGCAAGTCCTGAATTCTTCAAGTCTCTGCTTGAGGGCTGCCTCCTCCAGGAGCCCATCCAGATTATCCTGGGCACATGGAGACATTGTCCTTGGCCACTGGCTCCCTTGTGGTAGAGGGATTGTAGACCGAGAGCCAAAGAACTCGGTGTATTGTTTGTAGGAATATAATCCTGCCTAAGGTCATTATTTACTGTACCTGGTTCTGTTTCCATCATGTGGGCTTAGTCATCTGTAGTTAATCCTTTTGTTTTCATGAAGTCCTTGAAGAACCCTTTGCATGTTGTGAAAGAGAGACATCTGCCTTGAGTGAACCCCAACAGACAATGACATTTGAGCCCAGAGAGGGCAGAGGGGGCTACTTTTGCCTCCATATCCTGCATAATAATAGCCTATTAATCACCATAATGAGACTATTTCTAGGGGCCAGGAGCCATTCTAAGTACTTTATACATCAACTCATTTATTCCTCTCCCTACTCTGTGTGGGAGGTGTTATTATGATCATCATTTTGCAGATGGGAAAAGCGAGGCTCAGAGAGATTAAGTCATTCACCCAAGGCTGCACAGCTAGGAAGAAGTGGAGCTGACGTATGAACCCAGGCTGTCTGGCTCTGAGCCTGTGCCCTTAGCTAGCAGCCTCTGTCTCTCATTTTGGATTTGAAGAGCAGCAAATTACCTAGAGCTCAACCTTTCGACAAAACGGGCTGCAGGAAGCTTTGCTCGCTTCTGTAGAGTAAGGACTCTGACTTCCTGGTGAAAAAGCAGATGCTATTCACGGCATCCTGTTATCCCTTGAATTTCAAGTGATTGCCACTGAGTCAGCAGGGCTCCAAGACTTGAGACAAAGGTCAATTCAAAGGGGAGACCTGGCCTGTGCAAAGAATAGAGGAAGTGCTTTTTGATCCATTGGGTTTTCATATTCATGAGTAATCACAGGTGGGATAAGGAGCAGTGGGTACTTGTACTAGGTGTACAGAATGACTCTAAGCTCTTTTATAATGAGCTTAGTAAGCATTCAGAAAACATTTGCCAATTGGATGTGAGGTATGTCTTTATAAACCCAGGCAATATCTTTAACTTTCTATTGTACCATGACCTGCCCAACAGCCTGGAACAGGCCTAGGAAACTTAATTCTGCCTCCCAGCTTGGCGGACAACTTAAAGAGCTAAGGCCATCAAAATAACAAAAGAATATTGTGAGTGTTTCAAAAATATTTATAATCCCATTGCATGTTGTTTGTTACTGGAATCCCCAAATCTTTGTATTGACTTAATTCTGGACAAATTCACTCATTGATCTTTGATCACCTCATCGCTACAGTGATCAACTGAAGGTCCAACTGGGAATTGTGTAACATTATGTCAGAAGGCGATACTCTAGTCTAAGATCACCAAGATCTCATTGCCTTCTGCTCAGTGATGTGGTTGTCTCTTATCTGCCCTGGGCTCTGGACCAGAGGCACAGACCCACAGAACCTGCCTGCTCATCTCCATGTCCAACCCATCTGGGTCTGACCTCTTCTCTGCCTCCTATGTTTAGTCTCCCATTACAGTCCCTGGTCTCAGCCCTGGCTCATCCTGGCCATTCTTATCTCAGCACCTGTACTGGTTATCTAGTGCTGTGTAACAAATTAGCCTCAACACCTAAGTGGCTTAAAACAACAGACATTTATCATCTTACACAGTTTCCGGGAACCTGGGAGTGTGTTACCTGAGCAGTTAGGGGTGAGGGTTTTTCATAAGGGTAAGTCAAGCTGTCAGCTGAGACTACAGTGATCTAAAGTTTGCCTGGGCCTAGAGAATCACATTCATGTCCCCTTATGTAGCTGTTGGCAGGCTTCATCTTGTGGGCCTTTCACCAGGCAGCCCAACATGACAGCTGGCTTCCCCCCAAACAAGCAACTCAGGGGAGAGAGAGCGCCCATAATGGAAGCCTCAAACTTTCATAACCTAATTTGATAAAAATACATCCTTCTTCTTGGACTTTTTAGCGGATTACTAAACCTCATGAAGCCTGTAAGCCATTTCCTTCTATGATGAGATGTAGTTGTTCCATTCTTCATTCCATAAAGATACTTTTAGTGTGAACCCTGAGCTAGATGCCATGGTACATCCCCAAAGGAATAGATGTCCACTTGGCTTTTACCAAAATAGTAAAATCAGGAAAACTTCACACTGAAAGTTTGAAAGATGAAAACCAATGGCTAATAGCAGCTAACATTTACTAAACATGTGCTATGGGCCAGGCATTGTACTGAATACTTTATAAACATGGCAGCCTTTAATCTCCCCCAACATTCTTGTTATGTCCATCGTATAGATGGGGAAACTGAGACTTTGAGCTCACTGGTCAGTGGCCAGCCTGCAGCCTAATCCTAGTCTGTCTGACTGAAGGGCCTGAGCCTCTAGCCAGGCCTTTGACTGGTCTGTTCTGGATCAGCAAGGCCAATGAGGGGAAGGAGACCACAGTCATCTCCAAGGGCTACCATAACATCGTACCACAAACTGGGGACTTACAACAACCGACATTTACTCTCTCCCAGTTCTGGAGGTTGGAAGTCTGAAATCAAGAAGTCGGCAGGGCCTTGCCCACCCTGAGGGTCTAAGGGACCCTCTTCCTCACTTCTGGTGGTTGTTAGCAATCCTTGGGGTTGCTGTGCAGACATATCACTCTAGTCTCTGCCTCCATCCTCACGTGGTGTTCTCATGTGTCTATATATTCACATCACCTCCACTCTGCGTGTCTCTGTGTCCAGATCCCCTCATAACAAGACATCAGTCTTGGATTAGGACTCACTAGCATTCAACTTGATTGACTCTATAAAGACACTGTCTCCAATGAAGGCCTTATTTGGAGGTGCCAAGTGACTGTGAATTTGGGGAGGGTGGGGGAACACTAACGCTACTCAATCCAGTATAAAGACCATCAGAGCTGTCACCAGCCGTGCCAACATGTGGGTAGGAGGATGGGGACAGGTCTTCTCGTCCACCCTGGAGGCAGAAGAGGTGACATGGAAAGAAACTGACCCTCATGAAAGAAAATGCTAATTCAAAAACATTTTTTTCCTGGCTCACTGAATGTTGGGCTTTGGTTTGTTTGTTTGTTTGTTTGTTTTTTTAATGGGGATTTTTGTCTACTGGGGATTTTTTGGTCTTATTATTAGTATGCTAACTAATCTATATTTTAGTTGTTTGAGTCAGCATACCCTTTTTATAGGAAAAAAAGGAAATGAAATTGATGGCTGATTTTGGATCGCAAGAGTACCTCCCTGTTGAGACTTACCAATAACTTCCTAGAGCAGAACGTTCAAAAGAGCCTGTCACAGGCTCTTTTGATCTTTCAGAGCCCAAGTTCAGTTCACCTTGTCTCATAGGCCTTGTGATGCTGAGACACACCCTTTCTCCTTTCAGCCTCTAGCCAGCACCACAGGAAATTTTCTGGAAGGGCAAGTGATTATCCTAAAACATATTTTTTTCTTTAACTCAGTAGGGCCCCAGCATCCATGAGAATATTTATAGTAATTCTGGAGCTGTTTGTTTCCAGCTGTAGCCATGTCTTGGCATAACGTCTTACATAAATGTATTGCCATGTATAAAACAATGCATTTGTCCCAAACAATGGAGCTAACAATCTACAAGAATGTCCCCTGGTTGTTATAGTGAACACAGCAGACTTTCAGCTTTCAGGCTTCCAGAGTACTTCAGAAATGTTCCCCTTCAATCCTGCTTTTTCAAACTCAAGTCGGATCCTCTATGTAGCAGCTACTCTCTTCCCCACCCCATCCCTGAATCAGTATTTACCCTTCTCAGGGTGAGCTGTAGCTCCATCATTGGTCAGTTCCTGATCTCCATCGCTTATTCAGCTAGAAATTCTTGGGTTCACCCCTAGGCTCAGTCAAGGTTTAAGCTGAGCCCCTGCACAGGGCGCACGACCCTGCTTCAGCCCTCCTGGAGCTAGCTCCTCACAGCCAAGACCTACTGTGACTCACCACCTTGGAGTCCTGTCCAACTTCCCATCCATGTCTGTTCTTTTTCCAGAAAACATCATTGTTGTCGTTTACAATAAAAATCCAAACTTCCATTAGCTCTACGTTTTTGTTTTGCTCGCTCTGTTTGTTTTTATCTTTGTCTCTTCTTTTGTTGTGTCTACTCACTCATGTCCTCTTTCTCCTTTGTCAGAGCTCAGAATCCACATGGGTGATCTCTGGGCATGTGGTAGACTGAATCATTCCTCCCAACTCATCACCCCCCCTCCTACCTCTTTATCAAAATTCTATATCATCAGGGAAAATGTTGATTCTCTGAAGTATCAATACCTCCCACTTCAGTGGAGTCTTCTTCCTCACCTCATTCATGTTAGGCTTTCGCATGGGATTTGCTTTAACCAAAAAATATAGGCAGAAGTTACATTCAGCCACTTTAAGGCTGAGCCCTGAAGAGACATTGCTTATTTCCTCTAGCATTTTTTTTTTTTTTGCCATGTCACATGGGCTTATGGGATCTTAGTTCCCCAGCCAAGGACTGAACCCCTGCGGTGGAAGCACAGAGTCCTAACCACTGGACCACCAGGGAATTTCCTCCTCTTGTGTTTCTTGCATTCCTATGATCTACCAGAAGTAGAACTTCCCTGAAGTATCCTCTTCAGCCTGTGCCCCATTACAAACCCATGTGGAGCAGATATGAACCCCACCCACAACCTGGAACATAGCTCCCCCAGCCAACATCCAGACCATGAGAAAAGTTAATGTTGTTGTTTGCGGAAGGGTTTGGGGTGGTTTGTTACACAATGTTATTGCAGCACTAGCTGACTGATAGAGGTCAATTCATGTAACTTCTCTTGACCTTCATTTCCTCATCTGTAAAATGAAGCCATTGGACTATATTCAAGGTGCTCAGGCTTTTCTGCACAACTATACAACTGAGATTCCTATTGTGAACCCAAGAGTAAGGGACTAAGCATATCAGAGTCAAATACTGCAAAGCACTAAAGAAAGACAAGGACAGAAATGTGAATTCTGTTTAGGAACCAAGGAGTTAGTGGTAGCCTTGGAGAGAGTCCTTTCAGTGGACAATGGAGCAGAGGGTAAATGGGAAGTGAGAAAGCGAGGAGTGTGGGGTCTTCTCTGGAAAGAGAAGGGTGGGATGGAGCAGAGGTGAGGGTGGAATACATGGTCCAAGAAGAGGTGGCTGCTGCTTGGCTGGCTTACTTGTATGCTTTAAGATGGGAGAGAATTGAACTTGCAAAAATACGTTTCCAGTGTCATAATAAAGGCAAAATGAAGGCAGGGTCTTGGACCAGAGTGTGCAGAAAACCAGAAGTCTGGTCTATGAGAGAGACTCGAGTGAGAACTTACTAGGATTTATTTGCTATGCATCGTTTACATGTCAAGTTCTCAAACCCAAGGACAAGGTAAGCGTCAACAAGCAAAACAAAGGCCAAATGAAAAATATTGTATTGGTCAAAAGTTCATTTGGGTTTTTCAGTAAAATGTTACAGAAAAGTCCAAATGAACTTTTTTTGGCTAACCCAACAGAATTGTGCTGTTATTGCTCAAATCAGAGGATAAATGTAAATTTTGTCATGGGAAAATTTGAAAATTTTCTGAAAAGCAAATTGAGTTTAAAGCTTCATAGAGCACTTTTCAAGAAACAGATTTTTTTTTTTTTTTTAAGTTTAAAAACCTACAAGTGAAAGTGAAAGTGTTAGCCAGGTCAACTCTTTGTGACTTTATAGACTGTAGCCCTCCAGGCTCCTCTGTCCATGGAATTCTCCAGGCAAGAATACTGGAGTGGGTTGCCATTCCCTCCTCCAGGGGATCTTCCCAACCCAGGGATCGAACCCTAGTCTCATACAATGCAGGCAGATTCTTTACCATCTGAGCCACCAGGGAAGCCTACAGCTAAGAGACAAACGGTTGCATCAATAGGCTAATAATAATATATATTGATGTAAAATTTATTAGCAAAGTATTCATACTCCTGTCAAGGATACAGGAAAAGGATGACTGTCTCTGCTTTACCACTGGAAACTGAAGCTCAGAATGGCAGCTGACGTTCCAGATCTTCTTCTTGAGAGAAAGGGCACCCCCTCCTCCTTGGCGACCTTCTTTCCCAATCACTTCTAAGCCTGCTGCATTCTGGCTTCTGTTCTCACCACCCCCAATTCCAACATCACCTAAAACTTCTTAGCTGCTAAATCCAGTAGTTATTTTTTAAACCTCATCTACCTTGCGCAAGATCAGAGGCTCCCTAATGGTATAAGCCCAGAATCATTCAAAATGAGGCCACTTGGTTGAACTTTACTTCTGTTTACTTTTCACTTCAATGCAGTTCTCAAGTTCATATGAGAATTCCAAATGGTGTTTTAAAAAAAATAAATAAAAACCTAGGACCTATGAGATTATTATTGAGTCCAAGCCTGCAGTTAATAATGGGGTGTTTACATGTGTGTTAAGTTGCTTCAGTCGTGTCCAACTCTGTGCAACCCTATACACTGTAGCCCACCAGGCTCCTCTGTCCATGGGATTCTCCAGGCAAGAATACTGGAGTGGGTTGCCATTTCTTCTCCAGGGGATCTTCCCAATCCAGGGATCAAACCCATGTCTCTTAGGTCTCCTGCATTGGCAGGGGGTTCTTTACTGCTAGCACCACCTGGCTAATTCTGGCAGTGAATTCTTTGAAGTATGCAGTTCAGTTCAGTTCAGTTCAGTCGCTCGGTCACGTCCAACTCTTTGTGACCCCATGAATCCCAGCACGCCAGGCCTCCCTGTCCATCACCAACTCCCGGAGTTCACTCAGACTCATGTCCATCAAGTCAGTGATGCCATCCAGCCATCTCATCCTCTGTCATCCCCTTCTCCTCCTGCCCCCAATCCCTCCCAGCATCAGAGTCTTTTCCAATGAGTCAACTCTTCACATGAGGTGGCCAAAGTACTGGAGTTTCAGCTTTAGCATCATTCCTTCCAAAGAAATCCCAGGGCTGATCTCCTTCAGAATGGACTGGTTGGATCTCCTTGCAGTCCAAGGGACTCTCAAGAGTCTTCTCCAACACCACAGTTCAAAAGCTTCAATTCTTCAGTGCTCAGCTTTCTTCACAGTCCAGCTTTCACATCCATACATGATCACTGGAAAAACCATAGTCTTGACTAGGCAGACCTTTGTTGGCAAAGTAATGTCTCTGCTTTTGAATATGCTATCTAGGTTGGTCATAACTTTCCTTCCAAGGAGTAAGCGTCTTTTAATTTCATGGCTGCAGTCACCATCTGCAGTTATTTTTGGAGCCCCTAAAAAATAAAGTCTGACACTGTTTCTGCCATTTCCCCATTTATTTCCCATGAAGTGATGGGACCAGATTCCATGATCTTCGTTTTCTGAATGTTGAGCTTTAAGCCAACTTTTTTTTTTTTTAAGCCAACTTTTTCACTCCCCTCTTTCACTTTCATCAAGAGGCTCTTTAGTTCTTCTTCACTTTCTGCCATAAGGGTGGTGTCATCTGCATATCTGAGGTTATTGATATTTCTCCCAGCAATCTTGATTCCAGCTTGTGCTTCTTCCAGCCCAGCGTTTCTCATGTTGTACTCTGCATAGAAGTTAAATAAGCAGGGTGACAATATACAGCCTTGACGTACTCCTTTTCCTATTTGGAACCAGTCTGTTGTTCCATGTCCAGTTCTAACTGTTGCTTCCTGACCTGCATACAAATTTCTCAAGAGGCAGATCAGGTGGTCTGGTATTCCCATCTCTTTCAGAATTTTCCACAGTTTATTGTGATCCACACAGTCAAAGGCTTTGGCATAGTCAATAAAGCAGAAATAGATGTTTTTCTGGAACTCTCTTGCTTTTTCCATGATCCAGCAGATATTGGCAATTTGATCTCTGGTTCCTCTGCCTTTTCTAAAACCAGCTTGAACATCTGGAAGTTCACGGTTCATGTATTGCTGAAGCCTGGCTTAGAGAATTTTGAGCATTACTTTACTAGTGTGTGAGATGAGTGCAATTGTGCAGTAGTTTGAGCATTCTTTGGCATTGCCTTTCTTTGGGATTGGAATGAAAACTGACCTTTTCCAGTCCTGTGGCCACTGCTGAGTTTTCCAAATTTGCTGGTTTATTGAGTGCAGCACTTTCACAGCATCATCTTTCAGGATTTGAAATTCCTTAACTGGAATTCCATCACCTCCACTAGCTTTGTTCATAGTGATACTTTCTAAGGCCCACTTGACTTCACATTCCAGGATGTCTGGCTCTAATTCCAGGATCACTGATGTGTCAGTGATCACACCATCGTGATTGTCTTGGTCATGAAGATCTTTTTTGTACAGTTCTTCTGTGTATTCTTGCCATCTCTTCTTAATATCTTCTGCTTCTGTTAGGTCCATACCATTTCTGTCCTTTATTGAGCTCATCTTTGCATGAAATGTTCCCTTGGTATCTCCAATTTTCTTGAAGAGATCTCTAGTCTTTCCCATTCTCTTGTTTTCCTCTATTTCTTTGCACTGAGTGCTGAGGTCGGCTTTCTTATCTCTTCTTGCTATTCTCTGGAACTCTGCATTCAGATGCTTATATCTTTCCTCTTCTCCTTTGCTTTTAGCTTCTCTTCTTTTCAGAGCTATTTGTAAGGCCTCCTCAGACAGCCATTTTGGTTGAATGTGGTCCACTGGAGAAGGGAATGGCAAACCACTTCAGTATTCTTGCCTTGAGAACCCCATGAACAGTATGAAAAAGGCAAAATGATAGGATACTGTAAGAGGAACTCCCCAGGTCAGTAGGGGCCCAATATGCTACTGGAGATCAGTGGAGAAATAACTCCCGAAAGAATGAAGGGATGGAGCCAAAGCAAAAAGAATACCCAGCTGTGGATGTGACTGGTGATAGAAGCAAGGTGCGATGCTGTAAAGAGCAATATTGCATAGGAACCTGGAATGTCAGGTCCATGAATCAAGGCAAATTGGAAGTGGTCAAACAGGAGATGGCAAGAGTGAATGTCGACATTCTAGGAATCAGTGAACTAAAATGGACTGGAATGGGTGAATTTAACTCAGATGACCATTATATCTACTACTGCGGGCAGGAATCCCTCAGAAGAAATGGAGTAGTCATCATGGTCAACAGAAGACTCCGAAATGCAGTACTTGGATGCAATCTCAAAAACAACAGAATGATCTCTGTTCGTTTCCAAGGCAAACCATTCAATATCACAGTAATCCAAGTCTATGCCCCAACCAGTAATGCTGAAGAAGCTGAAGTTGAACAGTTCTATGAAGACCTACAAGACCTTTTAGAACTAACACCCAAAAAAGATGTCCTTTTCATTATAGGGGACTGGAATGCAAAAGTAGGAAGTCAAGAAACACCTGGAGTAACAGGCAAATTTGGCCTTGGAATATGGAATGAAGCAGGGCAAAGACTAATAGAGTTTTGCCAAGAAAATGCACTGGTCATAGCAAACACCCTCTTCCAACAACACAAGAGAAGACTCTACACATGGACATCACCAGATGGTCAACACCGAAATCAGATTGATTATATTCTTTGCAGCCAAAGATGGAGAAGCTCTATACAGTCAGCAAAAAACAAGACCAGAAGCTGACTGTGGCTCAGATCATGAACTCCTTATTGCCAAATTCAGATTTAAATTGAAGACAGTAGGGAAAACCACTAGACCATTCAGGTATGACCTAAATCAAATCCCTTATGACTATACAGTGGAAGTGAGAAATAGATTTAAGGGCCTAGATCTGATAGATAGAGTGCCTGATGAACTATGGAATGAGGTTCGTGACATTGTACAGGAGACAGGGATCAAGACCATCCCCATGGAAAAGAAATATGCAGTAGTGCTTTGTAAACACAAACAGCTAATCCACATCTTCCTGTGTTCTGTTCACTAAGTTTGGGGTCATTCATTTAACACATGCTGACTAATATCAACCTTCCCAGTGGTGAAGAATCCACCTGCCAAGCAGGAGATCCAGGTTTGATCCCTGGGTCGGGAAGATTCCCTGGAGGAGGGAATGGCAACCCACTCCAGTATTCTTGCCTGGAGAATTCCAAGGACAGAGGATCCTGGTGGGCTACAGTCCATGGGGTTGCGAAAGAGTTGGACACGACTTAGAAACTAAACAGCAACAATAGCTAACACTTACTGAATGTTAACCGTGCCCAGCACTGCTCCAAGTCTACTCATATAATCCTTCCAACATGCTATGAGGTGAGCACTGTTATTATCCCTGTTTAACAGTGGGGGAATCTGAGGCACAGTCACCTTACCAACTTCCTTAAGATCACAAAACTAACCAAGACGTGAATCCAGGCAATCAAATTTCAAAGCCCAAGCTCTAGGACATTATATACATGGAGGAAAGGCAGCCAAGAGTGAAATATTTTTAGTGTGTTTCTAAAAGCAGTGTTGATGAACTAACATCGGTGAAAGTGCTTGAGAATAGTTTGTTTTCCTAAAGAGGTTCAAAAGTCACCTTTGCAGCAAGATTTTGTTTAGCAATCCTTCATACACTGTACAGAGATGAACTTCAACCCACAGCCCAGTGACACCTGAATTATAGAGATGAAATCCTTCACTGAGATCCAGAGTTCAATGCAGTGAAATTCTGTTATATAACAAGTGAGGGTGGCAGCTTGGTTGCAGTGATATGCATTTAGAAATAAATGGAAATTCTCTATGAGGATATTCATAGCTGCAAAGAACAACATGAATTTGTGTCTATATATGCCAAGCATGTGCCACACAAAATCCTATATACTGTCCCTCTTAATTCAACTATGTCAGCAAATAACTAAGTGTCTATTACCCAAAAGAGATGTACAAGCACAGTGCTGGGCACCTAAGATCCAGTCCTGCTTATCTTCTAACAGGGGAGCCAGGGAAGTGGTTCGAGAGAGAGAAGGCACCAGGTGTGGTGGGGCCAAGATCACAGGGATGCAGGGCTCTCACCAGAATGAAGGAATCAAGAGCATCCCAGGAGAGGGGAGGAAATGAACGGCATACAACATGGTGTGTGGAAGGAACAAAGGGACCAGAGAGCAAAGCGGCAGGTGAGGAGGCAACCAGGTTGGACAGGGCCTCCTGTGCCAGCCAAGGAGACCAATTCTGCAGGCAGGGAGGGCCATGGGAGGGCTTTCTGCCCCAGCGGTGAGAGGCTGGTTGTTCTTTGGGCTGCAGATGTGAAGGACAATTTTGAGGGGCACAAGACAAGAGACAGGGAAACAAAATGGGTGCTTATTTCCAGATGCTCTTGAAATCCACAACTCCAGGAGTAGAAGAGCAGATAGAGGGAAAAGAATGTTTCAAGGACCACTTAAGAAACCGGACTGGGTTGACTATCCAGGTGAGGGAGAGCTGGCCTGGGGGTTTGGGTGGAGAAGATGCCATATTCGGAGAGCCATGGATGGTCAGCCCTCTCTTATCAGTGAAAAATCTGGCAAGGATGGATGTACCCAAGCTCCTCTAGGGGAAAAGTGTACCTGCCCTCAACTAGAAAGGCCTTGCTGACTCGCACGGTGCCATATTTCTCCTGAGAACTGCCGAATTACCTCCTTCTATCGTCCCTTATATCTTGAGACGATGCTACCAATTTCAGTTACTCTATGTACAGATAGCACTCAAACCATCAAATGTATAGCTGACTATCCTTCACAATGCTTACAGCCTGGGGTTCCCAGATGCCTATTGATTTGTAGAGATAGGAAGGGGGTACGTGAGATATTTTCAGCATTTCAAAGAGCCTCAATGGAAATTGTGCCTCTATTGACAATCAGATTGTGCAGGTTAACAAAAATGTCAAGTTTCTTTGCTTTGGAGTAGAATTATAACTGGGTATACGAATGCCGGTTCTCTCATTGATCACTATTCTCATTGGCAGCGTTTCCATCAGCTTGTCTTCGAGTAATTAAAATGAGAAAATAAATCAATCATTACTTAAATATACATCATTGTTTGGACAATAGAACACGAGACCTATGGGGAAATAATATAAACAAAGACGGTGGTGAAGAGTTTAGATAGCGTTGCTTTGAACTATGGGGATTAGCGGTTAATAAAACAGTGAAGGATGAAGGGCTTGTCCTTTGATGCCTCTGCTGGAGGCTGGACCTCCCCTCCCCCACACTGTGGTCAGGATACCCTGCCCACACAGCAGGTATTCTGTGCTCCCCACATACCTCATCTTCTAAATGGCTGGGTCCTGCCTTCCATCCCATCTCCTACTTTTGCATCAGAGCTTTGCTCCTCTATTTCTAATGTGATAATTACTTGATCTGAGTTCGTGGTCAAGTGATCCATAGCCCATCAATGAGGTAGAACCAGCACGCGGCCTGGAAAGCCTTCAGCAGTCGGTGAGTGTATGAACAAAGAAGGAATGTACTCTTTCAATGACCTGGGTGCCAGGAATTCTGCCAGGTGTTGAGGTCATGCTGACACTAGTGTAATCAGAGCACACACAGATACTCACACACACACGCGACAGCGATCATTTAGAAGCCATGCCATGCGTATGTATAGTCATTAAAGTTTACTGAGCAGCTACTCTGCACAAGGCACTCATGGGTTTAAGATTCATCCCCTGCCCTCAGGGCCTTGTCAGGCCAGGAAATAGGACACAGGCATGAACGATAGAATAGTAAAGCGAGTGCCAAGACGGCAGTAGAGACAGAAAGTGGAATTCAGAGGAAGCCAGGCTCGTTGATGGCTGGCCTGGCTAAGGAGACCTTCAGGAAGGCAGTGTTTAGACAAGGTTTTGAGGGATGGGTTGGATTTCCTTTAACAGAGAGGCAAGGGCGTCAGGCAGCGGGGACTGCGATGTGCAGAGTGTGGCGAGAAGGGGCGGATTGTGTGTAGAGGAAGGCGATTCAGGAGCAACTTGGCATACTTCCCGGCTCAGAGGGCAGAGGCAGCCGCAGAGTTTGGTGCCCAGCGCTGGCTCTTGCTGGGAGTCTGGGCAGAGCTTGGGAAGCAGGGTTTTGGTTGAAGCCATTATCGGTAGCAGTTGGCCTTGCCTTCACTCTCTGACACCATTTTCCCAGAAACCTTTGAGCCAAAAAAAGAGGGGACCATCCTTTTTCTGGGGCCACGCTCAGGAACTGCCGTCTGCTGTGGTGAAAGCAAACACGTCTTCGCAAGACCACCTGGGGCCTTGAGGTGGCTCTGCAGGGTCGCCCAGCTCTCGGCTCTGTCCGGGTAGGGTGGGGGTGAGGACTGGGAGACAGCAGGGCTCCGGGGGTCGCCCCTCTCAGCTGATGCGCCTTGTGTCCCCCAGCCCCCGGGACACTGTGCAGCATCACGTATTTCTGGTAAGCCAGGGACAAGGGTGGCCCTTCCTTGCTGAAGTGCCAGTCATTAGCTGCATGATACCTGCCCCCATCCCCGCTCTCCCCAAAGTCTCGCCCTCTTGTGCAGATGTGTGTCCTTTTGGCCAGCAGAAACAAGTCCCTGCCACACGGTTCAGGTTCCCAAAGATGAGGCCCTTGCCTTCAAAGGCAAACGGCAGCCTGTTTGGTTGGTTGGGATCATGATGTTCGGGGGTGAAGGGGAGGGTCCGTGCAGTAGTTTTATTTCTGGAAGAACCACTGCGCTCCCAGGAGGGGAGCAGCAAACAGCTCAGTAAGGCACAAACACAAATCGGATGGTCTGCTTTGTTAATAGAGTGAATGAGCTGCTTCTTTCATCTCTGCCCAAAGAGTCAATGCTACCAATTCCAGAAGCCTGAATTCCTTACAAGATAAAACGATGTATGACCATAAGCGCTAAGATGATTGCTGCTGTTGACTTTAAAGTGAAACTAAGCTTGACTAAGAGCAACTCATATGTTCAGTGAGTATGGCCCAACAGAATCCCCTGGCTTCCAGAAATGGCTCATAAACTTCCCGGTAAGGACAGCAAGGCTTATTATTTTATGATCACATTTTTCTTGGGATTAAAAATAATATTACCCAGTCTAATCGCCTAGTTGCCAAAATTTGGGCTGTTTTTTAAAAAATCAATCCGTTCTCAACAAAGACAATGATTTGTGCCTTGAGGGTGGTCGAAAGACTGCACTCACACACCGAGGACCGTTAACAGAGAAAAGTGCTAAGAAGGTGTTTTCTGATATGGCATATCTGCAGTAAGGTTTCAGCCTATCAGGAAAATGCCTTTGAAGGTCACAAAATTCATTTGGCTGTATAAGTTCTGGTGCGTATGCTAAAATAATCAGTCACGTTATGTTATAGTCACACCTCGTCCTCTCGTTCTGGAAAATCAATAAAGCGAGAAGAAGGCTGGGGATATTGTGCACAACTATTTAAAAGAGAGAAAACAAAAAATAATATTCTGTGAAAATGGTCCTCAAGGAAACACAGACCTAGTTTTCATAAGCAGGCTCAATTTTATCTCCAAGCTCATCACTGAATTATTAAACCGAAGTACCCATCATATCCTAGACAAAAGCACACAAAAATAAGGAAACAGCATGCATCCTTTTCTATGATGCTCTAGGGCACCAGAAATTATCCACGGCCTCTAAAATGTATTTCTAAAATGTGTCCATTATTCACACTCTGAGTGGTCTATTCCACCAAATGTTACAAAGCCCGATGTTGCCCTCACTTCTGACACCTTCCCACCTGAAATGTCCACCCTCCTCTTCTCTGCTAGTCCTTCCCTGCATCTCAAGACCCAGCTAAATACCTTCCTGCTTCCCAAAGCCACCTGTGCCTGGCTGGTGACCCAGAAAGGCTGAAGGAATAAGACAGGAAGATGAGATTCAAGAATCATGCAAGAAGCTACAAGGAGACCCCCAAAAGCTGCCTCCTGAGGGTATTTCCTGGGCCCTGGGACACTCAGCACCATAGGAACTGCCAAGAAGGAAGAGTGGGGTGTCCAGGCAGGAGAGGGAGCAGTCCCTAGCAGACCCCTTGGGTCTTATCCAACTTGTTTTTCACCAGCACTGGTGGCAGCTAGATTCAGCACAGATCAGCCCAAGCAAGACCATCAACAGATGAAGCAGTCATGGAGTAAATCCAGAAGGTGCTGGGTGGCCTTTCGTTTTGTCCATTGTTTCCTTTGCTGTGTAGAAGATTTTAGTTTCATATAGTCCCACTAGCTTATTGGTGATGTTGTTGCCTGTGTTTTTAGTGTCATAGCCAAAAAAATCATTGCCAAGACCAATGTCAAGGGGCTTTTTCTCTATATTTTCTTCTAGGAGACTTTTAGTTGCAGGTCTTACATTTAAGTTGTTAATCTGATTTGGGTTTATTTTTATTTATGGTTGCTGCTGCTGCTGCTAAGTTGCTTCAGTCATGTCCGATTCTGTGCGACCCCATAGACAGCAGCCCACCAGGCTCCCCTGTCCCTGGGATTTTCCAAGCAAGAACACTGGAGTGGGTTGCCATTTCCTTCTCCAATGCATGAAAGTGAAAAGTGAAAGCGAAGTTGCTCAGTCGTGTCCGACTCTTAGTGACCCCATTGGACTGCAGCGTACCAGGCTCCTCCATCCATGTGTCTGTTTTTATTCCAGAACCACATGTTTTGACTATTATAGCTCTGTAATATAGTTTGAAATCAGAAATTGTGATGCCTCCAAATTTGTTCTTCTTTCTCAACAGTGACTTTACAATTCAGTTTTTTGTGGATCTATGCAAATTTTAAGATTTTTTTCCTATCTGTGGAAAATGCCATTGGAATTTCGATAGGTATTACATTGACTCCATAGATCACTTTGGGTACTATGAACATTTTGACAATATTAATTCTTCCCACATGGGATTTTTTCCATGTATTTTGTGGCTTTTTCCATTTCTTTCATCAATGGCATATTGATGAAATTTTCAGCATACAGATCTTTTACTTCCTTGATTAAAGTTATCCTTAAGTATTTCATTCTCTTTGATGCTATTGTCAATGGGATTGATTTCTTTTTCAGAAAGTTTGTTGTTAGTCTGTAGAAATGCAACTGACCTTTTTATGTTGATTTTGTATCCTGCAACTTTAATGAATTCATTCATTAGTTCTAATGGTTTTTGTTGGGGGGGGGGTGAGTCTAGGATATTGCATGTATAAGAGCATATGCTCTGCAAACAGATAGTTTTACTTCTTCCTTTCTAATTTAGATATCAATGTTTTCCTTTTCTTATCTAATTGCTGTGCTAGGACTACTAGCATTATGCTGAATGTCAAAAGTGGGCATTCTTGTTTTGTTCCTGATCTTAGAGAAAAGACTTTCAGCTTCTCATTCTTGAGTATGATGTTAGCTGTGAGTTTGTCCTGAACTATGGCCTTTATTGTGTTGAGGTACTTTCCGTCCTAATTTTTTGAGAGTTTTTGTCATGAAAGGAAGTCAAATTTTGTCAAATGCATTTCCTGCATCTATTGAGATAATTGTAGATTAGCTGTTAATGTGGTGTATCTTCATTCTGTTAATGTGGTGTATCACATTTATTGATTTGCATACATTGAACCAACTTGCGCCCTGGGAGCAGTGGTTTCTTCTCTTTTTTAAATATTTGTTTGACTGTGCCAGGTCTTAGTTGAGGGATGTGGGATCTGTAGCTGCAGCATGTGAAATCTTTAGTTGTGGCACGCAGGATTTTTAGTTGCGGCATGCAAACTCTTAGTTGTGGCATGTGGGATCTGGTTCCTTGATCAGGGATTAAACCTGGGCCCTCTGCACTGGGAGCTCAGAGTCTTAGTACTGAACCACTAGGGAAGTCCCAGTGGTTTCTTTAAAATATGTCTGAAATTAGATGTAGGGGACAGGGGAGCCTGGTGGGCTGCCATCTATGGGGTCACACAGAGTCGGACATGACTGAAGTGACCTAGCAGCAGCAGCAGCAGCTAGAGTTAGAATCTAGTTTTTCTACATGGAAAGCAAGCTCTATGGGAAAGAAACTTCCAGGTACAGACAAGGATGGACCTTATCATTGTCTTAATGATCACTATTCACAATTTAATTTAACCTGATGAGCGCAGGCGGCTGCGACCGGCGTGCTAAGCGCGGCGGAGAGGAGCCACCCCACATCTGAGGTCAGGGGCAGAAGCTGGGAGGACCCCAAGCCCGAAGGGCGGCAGCCAAGAGGAGTTACCCCACGTCTGAGGTCAGGGGCAGCAGCCGAGAGTACCATACTGCGACAACGCAAGAATGGCCGAGAGGAGCTACCCCACGCCCCCACGCCCGAGGCCAGGGGCGGTGGCCGGGAGGACCAAGCCCACGTCCAAGGAGCTGTGGCTGCACGGGCACAGGAGGGCCTAGAGGGGCTATCCCACGTTGAAGGTCAGGAAGGGCGGTGGTGAGGAGATACCCCTCGTCCAAGGTAAGGAGCAATGGCTGCGCTTTGCTGGAGCAGCCGTGAAGAGATACCCCACGCCCAAGGTAAGAGAAACCCAAGTAAGATGGTAGGTGTTGCAAGAGGGCATCAGAGGGCAAACACACTGAAACCATACTCACAGAAAACTAGTCAATCTAATCACACTAGGACAACAGCCTTGTCTAACTCAATGAAACTAAGCCATGCCCGTGGGGCAACCCAAGACAGGCAGGTCATGGTGGAGAGATCTGACAGAATGTGGTCCACTGGAGAAGGGAATGGCAAACCACTTCAGTATTCTTGCCTTGAGAACCCCATGAACAGTATGAAAAGGCAAAATGATAGGATACTGAAAGAGGAACTCCCCAGGTCAGTAGGTGCCCAATATGCTACTGGAGATCAGTGGAGAAATAACTCCCGAAAGAATGAAGGGATGGAGCCAAAGCAAAAAGAATACCCAGCTGTGGATGTGACTGGTGATAGAAGCAAGGTGCGATGCTGTAAAGAGCAATATTGCATAGGAACCTGGAATGTCAGGTCCATGAATCAAGGCAAATTGGAAGTGGTCAAACAGGAGATGGCAAGAGTGAATGTCGACATTCTAGGAATCAGCGAACTAAAATGGACTGGAATGGGTGAATTTAACTCAGATGACCATTATATCTACTACTGCGGGCAGGAATCCCTCAGAAGAAATGGAGTAGTCATCATGGTCAACAGAAGACTCCGAAATGCAGTACTTGGATGCAATCTCAAAAACAACAGAATGATCTCTGTTCGTTTCCAAGGCAAACCATTCAATATCACAGTAATCCAAGTCTATGCCCCAACCAGTAATGCTGAAGAAGCTGAAGTTGAACAGTTCTATGAAGACCTACAAGACCTTTTAGAACTAACACCCAAAAAAGATGTCCTTTTCATTATAGGGGACTGGAATGCAAAAGTAGGAAGTCAAGAAACACCTGGAGTAACAGGCAAATTTGGCCTTGGAATACAGAATGAAGCAGGGCAAAGAGTTTTGCCAAGAAAATGCACTGGTCATAGCAAACACCCTCTTCCAACAACACAAGAGAAGACTCTACACATGGACATCACCAGATGGTCAACACCAAAATCAGATTGATTATATTCTTTGCAGCCAAAGATGGAGAAGCTCTATACAGTCAGCAAAAACAAGACCAGGAGCTGACTGTGGCTCAGATCATGAACTCCTTATTGCCAAATTCAGACTTAAATTGAAGACAGTAGGGAAAACCACTAGACCATTCAGGTATGACCTAAATCAAATCCCTTATGACTATACAGTGGAAGTGAGAAATAGATTTAAGGGACTAGATCTGATAGAGTGCCTGATGAACTATGGAATGAGGTTCGTGACATTGTACAGGAGACAGGGATCAAGACCATCCCCATGGAAAAGAAATGCAAGAAAGCAAAATGGCTGTCTGGGGAGGACTTACAAATAGCTATGAAAAGAAGAGAAGCAAAAAGCAAAGGAGAAGAGGAAAGATATAAGCATCTGAATGCAGAGTTCCAAAGAATATCAAGAAGAGATAAGAAAGCCTTCTTCAGCAATCAATGCAAAGAAATAGAGGAAAACAACAGAATGGGAAAGACTAGGGATCTCTTTAAGAAAATCAGAGATACCAAAGGAACATTTCATGCAAAGATGGGCTCGATAAAGGACAGAAATGGTATGGACCTAACAGAAGCAGAAGATACTAAAAAGAGATGGCAAGAATACACAGAAGAACTGTACAAAAAAGATCTTCATGACCCAGATAATCACGATGGTGTGATCACTGACCTAGAGCCAGACATCCTGGAATGTGAAGTCAAGTGGGCCTTAGAAAGCATCACTACGAACAAAGCTAGTGGAGGTGATAGAATTCCAGTTGAGCTATTCCAAATCCTGAAAGATGATGCTGTGAAAGTGCTGCACTCAATATGCCAGCAAATTTGGAAAACTCAGCAGGGGCCACAGGACTAGAAAAGGTCAGTTTTCATTCCAATCCCAAAGAAAGGCAATGCCAAAGAATGCTCAAACTACCACACAATTGCACTCATCTCACATGCTAGTAAATAATGCTCAAAATTCTCCAAGCCAGGCTTCAGCAATATGTGAACCATGAACTTCCAGATGTTCAAGCTGGCTTTAGAAAAGGCAGAGGAACCAGAGATCAAATTGCCAACATCCTCTGGATCATGGGAAAAGCAAGAGAGTTCCAGAAAAACATCTATTTCTGCTTTATTGACTATGCCAAAGCCTTTGACTGTGTGGATCACAATAAACTGTGGAAAATTCTGAAAGAGATGGGAATACCAGACCACCTGATCTGCCTCTTGAGAAATTTGTATGCAGGTCAGGAAGCAACAGTTAGAACTGGACATGGAACAACAGACTGGTTCCAAATAGGAAAAGGAGTACATCAAGGCTGTATATTGTCACCCTGTTTATTTAACTTATATGCAAAGTACATCATGAGAAACGCTGGACTGGAAGAAACACAAGCTGGAATCAAGATTGCCAGGAGAAATATCAATAACCTCAGATATGCAGATGACACCACCCTTATGGCAGAAAGTGAAGAGGAACTAAAGAGCCTCTTGATGAAAGTGAAAGTGGAGAGTGAAAAAGTTGGCTTAAAGCTCAACATTCAGAAAACGAAGATCATGGAATCTGGTCCCATCACTTCATGGGAAATAGATGGGGAAACAGTGGAAACAGTGTCAGACTTTATTTTTCTGGGCTCCAGAATCACTGCAGATGGTGACTGCAGCCATGAAATTAAAAGACACTTACTCCTTGGAAAGAAAGTTATGACCAACCTAGACAGCATATTCAAAAGCAGAGACATTACTTTGCCAACAAAGATCTGTCTAGTCAAGGCTATGGTTTTTCCAGTGGTCATGTATGGATGTGAGGGTTGGACTGTGAAGAAGGCTGAGTGCCAAAGAATTGATGCTTTTGAACTGTGGTGTTGGAGAAGACTCTTGAGAGTAAATTGGACTCTCAAGGGAGAGTCAAGCAAGGGAATCAAACTAGTCAATCCTAAGGAAATCAGTCCTGAATATTCATTGGAAGGACTGATGCTGAAGCTGAAGCTCCAATACTTTGGCCACCTGATGCAAAGAACTCACTCACTGGAAAAGACCCTGATGCTGGGAAATATTGAAGGCGGGAGAAGAAGGGGATGACAAAAGATGAGATGACTGGATGGCATCATCGACTCGATGGACATGAGTTTGAGCAAGCTCCGGGAGTTGGTGATGGACAGGGAAGCCTGGTGTGCTACAGTCCATGGGGTCACAAAGAATCGGACATGACTGAGTGACTGAACTGAACTAAACTGAGAATGAGACTTGATCAGAACACTAACTTACCCTGTTTCCTATTTTAATGTCCATTTGGTTTATATTTCTGGGTCTCAGGTTCCTCAGACTTAAATGCAGCTTGGCATTAAGAGCCCTTCCACCTTCCCAAGACAACTCTTCTGTCTTTAGCCACTTATCGCAACAACCTCGGTTTACTTTCCTCACTGCTTCATCAGCCAGGAAGTTTCCCGATTATTCTAAATTCTCCTGTGTGTTCTACTCTGCTCTTGGAGAGTACGTCTTGAAACCTCCATGTTCAAAGCATAAGACTGCTTTCCTCTTCATTGCTACAGAGGAGGAATTCCCTACTCTTTTTAGTAAAACCTTTTTTGTTGTTGTTTTCCTCAGTAATTGATATTTGTCTTAAAAATATGAAAGATGCAGAAAGAGTAAAGGAAGAAAAAACCCCACAATCCTATCACTATTCCTCGTAACTCAGTTGGTAAAGAATCTTCCTGCAATGCAGGAGACCCAGGTTTGATTCCTGGGTGGGAAAGATACCCTGGTGAAGGAAATGGCAACCCACTCCAGTATTCTTGCCTGGAGAATCCTATGTACAGGGGAGCCTGACAGGCTACAGTCCATGGGGTCGCAAGAATCATACACGACTTTGCAATTAAACCACAACCATTAATATCTGGGCTATTTCCTTACATTCTTTCTCTCGCTTTCTTTTTTTTTTTCCGTGTACAGATGAATTTTTTATTGTGATATAATTCACATGTCATAAAATTCATCCTGTTAAAGTATGTGATTCAGTGGTTTTAGTATATTCACTGAGTTGTGCAACCATCAGCATTATCTAATTTCAGAACATTTTCATCACCCCCAAGAAACTCCACACCTACCAACAACCACTCCCATCTCCCCTCCTCCAGCTCCTGACAACCACTAATCTAGTTTCTGTCTGTGTGGATCGGGCAAGTATATTTGCATGTTATTAAATAGGGAATCCTTACACTCTTTCTTAGGGCTTCCCTGATAGCTCAGGTGGTAAAGAATCTGCCTGCAATGCAGGAGACCCTGGTTCAATTCCTGGGTTGGGAAGATCCACTGGAGAAGGGATAGGCTACCCACTCCAGTATTCTTGGTCTTCCATTGTGGCTCAGCTGGTAAAGAATCCGCCCACATTTCGGGAGACCTGGGTTCGATCCCTGGGTTGAGAAGATCCATCTCCTGGAGAAGGAAAAGGCTACTCCGCTCCAGTATTCTGGCCTGGAGAATTCTATGAACTGTATAGTCCATGGGGTCACAAAGAGTCAGATACGACTGAGTAACTTTCACTTTCACTTCACTTTACACTCTTTCTTAATAAAGAAATCCTCATCTTACCAAAAGCTGCCAGCTCATAGGTGGTCTTCAAAGTTTAATTACATTGTACTTAAGATTGCCTCTGCTGCTACTGCTGCTGCTAAATCTCTTCAGTCGTGTCCGACTCTGTGCGACCCCATAGACAGAAGCCCACCAGGCTCCCCCGTCCCTGGGATTCTCCAGGCAAGAACACTGGAGTGGGTTGCCATTTCCTTCTCCAAGGCATGAAAGTGAAAAGGGAAAGTGAAGTCCCTCAGTCGTGTCCGACTCGTAGCGACCCCATGGACTGCAGCCTACCAGGCTCCTCCGTCCATGGGATTTGCCAGGCAAGATTGCCTCTAGCACTAACTCACACCACTTACTTCTTGGACATAAATCTCTTCCAAAAGTCAGGATTTCAAACAACTTCATACAGAAAAATGAGATTTTAAGATGTTTTGTCACGTGTTTTGATCACAAGCTTCATGGGCTTCTTGCTAATGTATCCTACATCCCCAGCTCCAACCCCCAGGGGAGTAGCCCTGAGCCCCTTAGACCCCAGTGCACACTGTTCAGCCTCATAACTATCCATTTTAGTGACTGTCATCAAAAAAATTGTATCAAATACCTTTAGGGGGGAAAACTATCAAAATATACTATTTTAGTCTCTTTTAAAATGAAATTGATTCTTTTCTATTCTGCTTTCTAAATTCATACATATACTTCATAATGAAATGTTTAAGTACATGCCATAGTCTTGCTCTGCAAGGTGAGTAGAAATCCAAAAACAGCACACCTTTTGGGGTCCAATTAGAGCATGGACCCCAAGCTGGTCCAAACTGAAAAGGCCATAGGAAAAGGATGATGCATGTAGGCAGAAGAATTAAGACTTGTATTGAGCTATGACGTCTAAGGGAAGAGCCAGCAAGAAAATACCAGTGGAGATTAGAGCCAACATTCATTAGGCACCAACTGCATGCATGCACTGTGGAGGAGTGGGGGATAGAGGTGAGAACAACAAGGAAAGGCACAGTGAGTGGGACTGGTCAGTGCTGTGGGCAAGCAGAACCTTCAGTGAGGAGGTGCCGCTGAGCTCCTTGAAGGAAAGAGGAGAGAAAGGGGATTCCAAGCATGGAGAACAGCAAGAACAGAGGCCTGGATGCGTGGAGCACGTGACCATTCATGGACCTGCCAAGCCCACAGGATGGAGTCAGGGTCTGGGGGATGAAGCTGCTGCAAGAGGAGAACCAAAGCCTACATCCCGAGTGCCGTGTGGCCTTCTTCATTTTGCCTGCATTAAACCAAACACTAGAACAGGCAAGTTATGGACAGGTTTCCAGAACTGCAGTGAGGTACGGGACCTCGCCCCTGATTTGAATGAACCCCCAGGCTGGTGCAGCCGGCAAGAAGTGGCCCTCCTTGCGTTACCTTCCCAGAGTTGAGGCTCTTATTGCACGCTCTCCTGGTCCAGAGGCCGGCGGAACTCTTAACAGGAAAGAGTAAGGAGTTTAAACCTTCAAAACTGCACTCTGCACAAGACCTCCTTGGGGGCAGATGCTGTGAGGGTCTTTCTACCCTCCAGCTCTCCCTGAGTGCCCTTCTCTTTCCCACATGCATCTTGTCGAGAAAATGAAACGGGAGGGAGGCCTTGCCTCATTCAAACTGATGTCTGTTGCCCAGGAGTCTTGGGGATTCCCTGATAGTTCAGTTGGTAAAGAATCCGCCTGCAGTGCAGGAGACCCCAGTTCGATCCCTGTGTCAGGAAGATCCACTGGCGAGGGGATAGGCTACCCACTCCAGTATTCTTGGGCTTCCCTTGTGGCTCAGCTGAAAGAATCCACCTCAATGCAGAAGACCTGGGTTCGATCCCTGGGTCGGGAAGATCCCCTGGAGAAGGGAAAGGCCACCCACTCCAGTATTCTGGCCTGGAGGACTCCATGGACTGTATAGTCCAAGGGGTTGCACACGACTAAGCAACTTTCACTTCACTTCACTTCTCTCAGGAGTCTTGCCTGGAAAACAAGTGTTGAGAGCTCAAGGATGGTGACCTTGAGCTGATCCAGGATAGACCTAGGATATAAGAACCACATCCACGGCCCCTCAAGGCTCCTCCTCTTCAGCGTCATCCTCCCCAGACAGCCAGCTCAGCCACAACCTTCACATCTCCCCCACCTTGGGCATCTAATCTAGACCTCCTGTTTTCTGACCTTGTACCAGGGCCTCACGCCATGCCTGGAGCACATGAACAAATCGGTAAATATTTTCACAAGAACAAATAGAAGTCTGCTCTGGCTTCCTATTCACCACCTCCGCTTCATGCCTCTCTCTAATCTCAGTGTCTTTGACCCAAGTTATTAGCATGGCCCCGGAACAGATTACAAATGCACAACTGCCTTGCTGAATGGTATGGTGTTATTAGCTGTGACTCTGATCTACGCTGATTAGAAACACCCAGTTACAGCAGCTTATCACTCAGGACACATGCCCCTTTCCAGGACAAGCACAACATTAATGTATGCAATTCACTCACCCATTCATCAGACATTTATCAGAGCCATACTATATATATCAGGCACTGAGCTGGAAATTAAGACTATAGAAATTGAAAAGACCCAATAAGACAGAAACAGAAGTGAAGTGAAGTGTACAATAGAAATACGGATGCTGTGAGACCATGGGGGCCTCAAACAGGACACTCTTTGAGAATTACAGTCAGTGCACAACCGTTGATGAGAAATTAATATTAATAAGCATATTAACGAGAAATTTTAAATATACCTGAAGCACAAAAGACTTATTTCCCTCTGTGTTTAGGTCACATTAAAAGATAGTTAATGATACAGGCTGATGTCTACTAAGCACCCAGAACATATCAGGCACTGTGCTAAGTCCATCTCTGAGCAGAAACACGCTGAGATGGATGGAAGGATAGAGCAGGGTGGGGAAAGGAGCCTACCACTTGCTCCTGGGTTTGCACGTGGCTGGTTTCAAGGCAAGATAAGCCACACTGAGAAAAGTTCAAAAGATAATTAAACCAGTTAGAAAGCAAAACAGCACTGGGACTGAAGCTGGGTTTCAGAGCCAATTTCCAAGAAGTAATTTCATCATCATAGAACATCAAACGTGAATTCCATTTTCAGCTATGCAAATTCCAAAAGAATAATACCTCACATTTGCATAATGCTTGATGCTTTTCAAAGTGCTTTCCCAGTTATTAATCGAGAGGAGGCTTTATTACTACCAGAAACGTAAATTGAAATTCTGTTCAAACTCAAACTCTCCATTATTTTTTCCACTTTCCCCTCAAAAACCAGAGCTGCCTAAATCCAGGTGCTTTTGATGGAGTGGGTAATTTTAATAACTTTCACTGACAAGGTGAATATGCATAAATGAAGCATATTGTGGGGCCTCACATCCAGTCTCTGATCAAGTCAGACTTTAGAAAACCTTCTGTTGAATTAACAAGATCACGGGGAGTTGTTTCCAGTTTAAATTTGAGATCATCCCAGGTCTCAGACTTGGTGGCACTGCACACACTTCATTCATCCCTTTCTATCAAGTATTAGAAAATGAGGAAATTAGTTCCACCTCTTTATCTTTAAACCTACAGAAATCCCTTCGCAGTGACTTTCCCATGCACGTCGCCAGACCACGTTGCCGGACAGCTCCTTTATCTTTTTTTTTTTTTTTTGCTTTTAACGTCATCAGAACCAAGAGGCTGAATCTGCTGTAAATCCAGCCTGGGGAGATAGGACGGGGATGCAAGGAAATACTTCTGCCCAAACCTTGCCAATCTGTTGCTTTCTCCCTCTCTCTCAAACTTAATTATGTGTAGCGTTCTCAGTCACTGAATCACCAGCCTTTCCTGACACCTCCATCGCATGCATTAGAGCAAAAGATTAACCTGGCTGTTTGCTTTTAATTCTGAAGCTGTGTTAATACTCAACTCCCTGTAGATTAGAGAGGAAGAAAAACACACTCCCAAAGACCCCACCCCGGTTCCAGCATGGCTCTGCGACTGCTATTTCTGACAATGTCACCGTGGTTGGGACATACTGGCTGCACTTACCATTTCAGGAGGGCCAAGAAGACCACGGACAGGGCCACCGTCACCACGGGGCTGCTCACTTCCAGCCTGAAGAGCCCTAAGACTTCCATTGTCCCTCAGAGACCCTAGAGGGGTGATACTGCAGAGGAAAGAGAAAGGCTGATCCCCCAGCTGTTACAGGAACCCACAGTCT
The DNA here is from genome assembly GCF_055505025.1 of Bos grunniens. Classification (NCBI taxonomy): domain Eukaryota; kingdom Metazoa; phylum Chordata; class Mammalia; order Artiodactyla; family Bovidae; genus Bos; species Bos grunniens. The sequence goes on from NC_141168.1 coordinate 16,916,773, forward strand.
GCAGACAGAAGACACAGGCAACCAAGAAAATATCCCAAGATGTGGGTCTCTGAAGTGTGCCCTTTCTCGGAAGTGTCTCCTTATAAAGAGGAAGGAAGAGGAGGGGAAAACAAAGGGTTTCATTGTAAGGCAATGAATCAGCAACTTTATTTTCTTGATGATGGTACCGCCAATAAACATTTACGTTAACTTTCCCGGGAAGAAGCAGCAGCAGACCCGACCCAAGGTCTGCTGGGAAAGACAATGGCTGCAACCATAGAATTCTATCATGACAAGTACTCCTTAAAGAAAGAACATGCTTAAAAAAAAATTAATTTGTCATTAAATGCTCATATGGGTCAGGAAACTGAATGCCCCAGAAAAATTCAAGGCCAGACATCAGACTGATGAAAAATGCCAGCTGCATTGAGGACATCCATCCCACTAAGGTCGTTTGGGCTTCCCTAATAGCTCAGTTGGTAAAGAACCCGCCTGCAATGCAGGAGACCCCGGTTCAATTCCTGGGTTGGGAAGATCAGGGATAGGCTACCCACTCCAGTATTCTTGGGCTTCCCCTGTGGCTCAGCTGGTAAAGAATCCACCTGCAATGTGGGAGACCTGGGTTTCATCCCTGGGTTGGGAAGATCCGCTGGAGAAGGGAAAGCTACCCACTCCTGTATTCTGCCCTGGAGTACTCCATGAACTGTAAAGTCCATGGGGTCACAAAGAGTCAGATACAACTGAGCAATTTGTGCTTTCACTTTTCAAGGTCATTTAGTCCGTGGGGTCCCCTGGCCCCTAGGGGTTCAGTGGGGTCCCTACTCAATGCCTAAGGATCTTGCCTCGTGTCAGCCCTCTCATAATGACTTGGAGGATTTCTTAAATGTCTAGAAGCATACCTGTAGGTTTGTGTAAGGGCCCTTTGTTCTATCTCTGAGCTTATCGGACTAAGGTGGACTGGATCATCTTTTGCTTATTAATCAGCTGGTGACACCTTCAGTAACAGGAAGGGTGTATCAGAGAGGAAACCATTCACTCACCATGACAGTCTTTTGTTCATTCATCATGGGTCGGGGGGCCAGGCTGTATGCTGGGTTTACAATCCTTGGAGGAGAAGCACTGGGCTCTGGAGAATTTTCTCTGGGGACAGATAGACAATAAACAAGTAGATAAATTGCATGTTGAGAACAGCATTGTGAAGGTTGTGAACACAGGTCTGTGACTGGGAATAACTGGGATAACCCATTAGGAGAGTGTGGGGGGAAATCTGGGGAGGACAACTTGAAGCCAAGAGCCTCAGGCGAGGGGGAGACAGGTAAAGCCTTTGGGCCAAAAAGGTGACCAGATAAAGGCTCTCAGGTGGGAGCAAACTCCCCTTGTTGTGGGAACTGGAGAGAGGCCAGCAGGCCAGCTGGAGGAGCAGCTGGGAAAGGAGGAGACTCCGCAGAGGCCAGACAGCTCAGAGCCACGGCAAGCAGCCGGGGCTTCATTTTATGTGCCACTTAGCAGTTTAGTGCGGTCATATTTCTGTTTGTTAGAGTTGTTCTGGCCCTGCGTGAAGAATTCATGGAAAGAGAAGCAGGGAGCCGCTTGGAAGATGATTTTGTTCGTCTTGAGACGAGGCTGCTCAAACTAGAGTAGGGATGAGAGGAGGAGAGAAGTAGATGAGTTTGAAATCTATTCTGGGGACAGACTGTGCAGAATTTCCTGGTGGATTGGAGGAAGACAGAAGGGGAGGGAGGCGGCATGTCTGATCCCCATGTTCCTGACTTGAGGGAGCACCCTTCACTGAGATGAAGAAGGCTGGGAAAAGATGGGGTACTGCTGGGATCAAAAGTTGGGTTTTGGTGCTGTTGAGATGCCTGGGAGACACTGGAGTGGAGCTGTCAAGTCAGAGAGGAATCTCGGCTGCAAATACAAATAATAATCCTTAATACTGACAGTACCATTTATGGAGTACTTACTATGTGCTAGATACTAGTCTAAGAACATCCAGGTATATTAGCTCACTTAATCCTCATAAGCTACTCTAGGAGGCAATGCTTATTATTAATCCCACTTTAGAGAAGTAGAAACTGAGGCATGGGAGGTATGACTCCAAAGCCCATACTCTTTATCAAAAGGTGATAGTCAATCATTCAAGGCACCAATATGCAAATGGTAGTTAAATCCAGATGCACTGATGAGCATCAGCCCCAAATAAGAGAGTGACCATGCAAATACCAAGTGGCTTCCTTCCAAGCATCCTCCCTGTTCTCTAACCATTTGACCTGCCTCCCTGTTTTGCATCTCTACTTGGGTGTCCCCCAATGGCTACACCTATCTGGACCAGTGCCCCATGTTCCAGCCAAGCCCTTTAGGACTTCCTGTCCTCTCTCCATATTCTATGTCTCTCGTCCCATGTGACCAGTACTGTGTGCATCTATGCTCAGTCACTCAGTTGTGTCCGACTCTTTGCAACCCTGTGGACTGTAGCCTGCCAGGCTCCTCTGTCCATAGAATTTTCCAGGCAAGAATATTGGAGTGAGCTGATACATAGGTTTATTTACATAAGACCTCTTGGAGACTTGAACCTACCGACATGCATGGTGACTCTCCAACAACAGTGGGGTGCAGAGAACGGCATTCCTCAAGTGCATTAGACCACAGAATCCCTCTTAAAGGACATGTATAAACACAACCTGGATGTTGTGCTCTTAGGAATGTGCTTGGAGAAATATTGACCAAGCCTGGCTCTTATTTACGGAGGAAGAAATGGAAATCCAGAAAGAGAAAGTGATGGTACAAAGTCCCACGGCCACCTGGTGACAGAGACCAGGGCGGGCCCTCATCTCTTCTCAGACTCTGCATATAGAAGCCATGCCTCCCATCCTGCTATGGGCCTGTGGGACTGTCACAGGCCCTGTCCTTTCCATGGGGATGGCTTTGATGGACCTGTCACAGGCCCTGCCTGGTTCACGGAGATGGCTTTGATGTTGGCAGTCAGCTCAGGGATGTCCCGAGGGGTGGTCACCTCCCCTAGAGACACCAGTTCCTCTCATTCATGTGCTGAGTTTATTCGCTCAGTCGTGTCCGACCCTTTGCCACCCCGTGGTCTGCAGCCCGTCAAGCACCTCTGCCCATGGGGATTCTCCATGCAGGAATACTGGAGTGGGTTGCCATGCCCTCCTCCAGGCGATCGTCCCAACCCAGGGATCGAACCCAGGTCTCCCGCATTGCAGGCAGATTCTTTACCATCTGAGACACGAGGGAAGCCCAACGAATTCCTCAACTAGTATTTCTGGAGCCCTTTGTGTGTGATTTGTGATTTGTGGAAGCTGTAAATGCCGTAGAGAGATAATCACCCCCTTTCAACACTCTCCTGAGATAATACTCAGTGAATTGTGGACAGTAATTAATCCGGATGGAACAGAAGGGTCAAACACGAGAGGTTTTAGGCTTTGCATCAGAAGAGTAACATGATTAAGGATGTATTACAGCTTGGGTATCTGTGATGCAATGCAGAGACATGCTGGTTGAGATTTTTCCAGAATGAGGAGGAGACTGTTCCAGTAATATATACCACCATTAAATATTAGGCCTTTATTCTCTAGATTTTTTATTCTCGCAAAGAGTCAGACACAGCTGAGCAACTGAACTGAACTGATTCTCTAGATGTTTTCTTTTCAATACATATCTATTAAAAACAATCAACTTAGGGCTTACCTGGTAGTCCACTGATTGAGAACCTGCCTTCCGATGCTGGAGACTTGGGTTTGATCCTTGGTCAGGGAGCTAAGATCACACAGGCCTCAGGGCTACTAAGCCTGAGCACTGCAACAAAGACCCAATGCAGCCAAAATAGAAAACGAAAACAACCAATTCTACAGAACTGTATAAAAAATAGTCTATAATCCCAACTCCCAGAGATAAACTCTGTTAACCAATTTGTCTATGTCCCCCACTATCTTTTTCTACACATCTGCAAATATTGGTATATTTTTAGTTTTTATGAAAACAAGATCATCATATCCATGCCATGTGCAACTGGCCTTTCCCGTTCACCTGTAAAGATCTTTCCACGTTCATACTCAGACATATGGGGCTTCCCTGGTGGCTCAGCGTTAAAGAATCTGCCTTTAATGCAGGAGACTCGAGTTCAATCCCTGGGTCAGGAAGCTCCCCTGGAGGAGGAAATGGCCACCCACCCCAGTATTCTTGCCTGGGAGATCCCATGGACAGAGGAGCCTAGTGGGCTACAGTCTATGGGGTCTCAAAAAGAATCAGACACAACAGCTAAACGACAACAACAGCAGACACGTGCATCATTTGCTTCTTGGAATTCCCCTGGTTGGCTGTGTTGTAGTTCATACAGGTCCATCCTCTGTTAAATGGCATTCAAGCTGTTTTCAAGTTTTTCCAACTACAAATGAGTCTTTGGTGAACATCCTTATACATATCACTGTGAGGATAACCCAAGTGACAGTCTCAGAAGTGGAATTTCAAAAGTGCTAGTAGGTGATACCCTCTAGAGAGGCAGTTGGCTACCTGCGCCCAGCTGTGCATCAACGTGTCCGTTTACCCCGCTCAGTGGGACACCCCTCTGTCTCAACCCACTCCAATTCTAGCTTTTTTGTCTTCTACATCTAGGCAGACGCCTCCCCCAGAGTTGAGTCAACTGTTTTGACTTAAGTCTTGTGTTTCTTTTTAAAGCTCTCATCCATAAATTGTGTGGTATTTCCTCCATGTTCCCTGTGTTTAAAAACTGCCTGTGCGAATGCCTTCCTCCTCTGCCGAAGCTTCCCAGCTGGCCTGCATGAAGCCCAACGTCTCTGACAAGGTTTGAAGCCTCAGAACGTGCTCCCTCTGCCCTACGGGACCCTGAGGGGAAGGACAGCAGGGTGTCCTCAGCATCATAACTGATCAAGTAAGCTGTAACCAGGTCATACACTGACCTGTAACCTCATTTCAGCCTCATAGCAAACTTGGGCAGTAGGTGAGCAGGGTTTTTCATTCCTGGGTTCCCAGAGGGAAAAACTGGAGCTCAGAAATGTTACAAGACTGTCTGAGATCATGTGCATGCGTGTTCAGTCACTTCAGTCATGCCCAGCTCTTTGAGACCCTATGGACTATATATAACCCGCCAGGCTCCTCTGTCCATGGGATTCTTCAGGCAAGAATACTGGGGTGGGTAGCCATGCCCTCCTCCAGGGGAGCTTCCTGACCCAGGGATTGAATCCACATCTCCTACATTACAGTAGGATTCTTGACAGCTGAGCCACTAAGGAAATCTGTCTGATATCGTACTTTTCATAAATCCTAGAGGCCAGGCTCAAACCCCAATCTTCTGGCTTTAAACCCAAAGTTTTGTTCCATAAATCTAAAATCACATATTGATTTAAATATTCATAGTTCACCCAGCCAGAGCCTGGTATGATGCAGTTTATTCTGTGTTTCTGCCCCTGGGGTGCAGAGTTGTTGCAGTTAAAGACAGAGGGAATGCGCCAGCTGTTTTATGTCCATGGAGAAGATGCTGGGACTCTTTGGAAGGCAGAAAACCTCAGCTAGCTCCAATCCAGTCCAGTCTCCTCAACAGCGTCCAGTGTATTACAGACTCCCTGTCCAGCTTCTGAGAACAGGGGTCAGATTTGCAGGTTCCTCTATTTGTTATTCCTTCAATCAGCTCACAAGCATTGGACTGTCTGTATGCACTTGGCACTGGGGGACAGAATCCTTGCATATAAGGCCCCACGTTGCAGATCTTGCCGCCAAGGAGCTCAGATCCCAGGATAGGGAAGCAGACACGTAAACACCTACCTGCCGTCCATGTTCTAGAGACTGTGACATAAAGACAGACAGGGCACACAGGGGCAACAACAGGAGGAAGGAGATTGGTAAAGTCTTTATTTATTTTTTTAAAAAGTTCTGGCCACACTGCACAGCTTGCAGGATCCTAGTTCCTTGACCAGGGATTGAAGTCCTAACCACTAGACCACCAGGGGATTCCTTAGTCAAGGCTTTGAACAAATGATACCTGAGCTTAGACTGGACCGATGGAGTTGGCAGGCGGCACACAGCTAAGGCTTGCCTGAGGGCATCAGATGCTGGGGGTGAGTGGCGGGGGTCAGGTGAGGCAAGACAGTTGGGCCACACCAGAGTTTATACTTTATCTTAGAATCAGTGAGAAGCCAGGGCAGGACCAAAAATTGAGCACCAACAGTATTATTATTATTTCTAAACAGAAATACTTCTCGGAAGGCGGATCGGGTTACACCTGAGATGGGAGACCAGCAAAGAGACACTGGTCAGCTAAGTAAGAGAGGATGGTCTGAATGGAGCAGTAGATGTGGAAATGGGGAAGAGGGGGCTGGGTTTTGAGATTACAGGGAGGGCAGAACCTACAGTTCTTGCTCATTGAGTGCGGTGGTGAAGGTTGCTGAAGATAACCCTCCGGCTTCTGGCTCCACTGATGGAGCCCACGTGGTCCCTTGTGACACGATAAGGGCCTGGGGAAGGAATAAGTGGAGGAACGTTATTGTGGCTTCCATGGTAAGCAAGCTGAGCACAAGGTCCCTGGTGGGCAGACAGGTAAGGATGCTCAGGAGGCCCCAGGTCCTGGAGAGATAGGGAGAGAAATCTGAAGTGGAGAAGGAGTTTTTGAGAGCCACTTGTATAGAGATGGGGCAAAGCCATAAGGACAAAATTGGCCACAGAGAAAAGGTAGAGTGCTGAGAAGTAGGCCATGGGAAGGACACTAACAGGAGCAGCCTTGCAGGGGAAAGGGCAGAGAGAGGCCTGAAAAGAAGGAGAGGAAAGTCGGTCGGAGAGGGAGCAATGAAAGTGCCCGAGGGACACTTTCTTTCTAGTGCTTAAAACATTGCTCTTTGCTTTCAAGTCCTGGATTCAATCAAACCCAACCCCTTCAGCTCTCTAGCTTGGATGTTCTAGGGAGGCTACTTAATCTCTTAGATACTCTTTCTCACCTGTAAAGTGGGGATACCTGTACATACCGCCCAGGGCTCTTGTGAGGAAGATGAGGTGCCCGTGGAGCATGCTCAGCAGAGCCCTGCCACATGGGAAGCACTCGAGCACATGGTCTGCGATCGTTCCCACCAAAGCCACAGGGGGACAGTTTCAAGAAGCCGGAAAAGGCCAAGGGTGTGAATATTACCAAAAACCCAGGTGAGGCGGTTCCTGAAGCATCCTCATTTGGATTCAGCAATTTGATCATTGCTGCCACCCCCAGAATGGCTTTGGTGGAACGGTGGGTATAGACAAAGAGGGGGAGAGAAAAGGCAATTTGGAAAGGACTGATTCAGACTTCTCTGTCCATCCCTCTGGCCCCGTGGCTGAGATGTGGGGGAACGCACAGGTCTGGATCAGCTAGCGTAGAATTTCCAGGTGCCACTCTTTGAGGAACCCACGTGAAACCGGAACGTCTCCTGCATTAAGACACGGCCGCCATCTGTGTGTCTTTCCCTCCTGAGATAAGGACAGAACTATCTTCTTCTCCTCCAGGTTGCTATGGAGACAGGAATGAGTTTGTAAACAGTTTAAAGGTCTGTGTCAAATCTTGATTTTGTATTGGTTATGAGGGCAGGGACCATATTTTATATATCATCATGCAGCCATGCTGCCTGTCACATTGCAGTCTTAAACACTGGCTTGGCTTTAATTAACGCCCACAGGCTGATCACTCTGCAGTCTGTTCTCTCCCCTCCCAGTTCTCATTCCTGAGTTCAGATTAATATGTCCAGCTGCCCACTGGACCTCTTCTCAGATCCCCTACAGATGTTACAGACTCCAAATGTCTAAAAACTAGACCCATCAGAGCAGCCTCCTTCCTCCATTAACCTCTCCCTCATCCCACATCCCTCACCTCCGTGAATCATACCTCCTTCCCCTCAGCTCCCAAGTCTAGAGTTTGGGCTCATCCGTGCTTCTTCCTTCTCTCCTAGCCACCCCTCTCTGCACCTAGCTAATCACCAGAGCCTATTGCTTCTGCTGACTAAGCCTCTCCCGTTTCTGGCCACTGGTCCCTTTAGCCATTCACTCTTTCATTCATTCCACTTTATCTCACTTGCTCAATAAATGTATCGGCCTCTACTCCGTGTTAGCTACTGTTCTAGGCAGCAGGAATCCACTGGGGCAGCAAACGTGTGAAGTTTCTGATCTCAGAGAGTTTGTATCTAGGGTGGTCTAGCTTGTACCCTGGTGGTCTAGTGGTTAAGAATCTGCCTTCCGGTGCAGAGGATGTGGGTTCGATCCCTAGTCAGGGAACTGAGATCCCACATGCATCAGGGCAACTAAACCCACAGGGCACAAAGAAGACCCAGCACAGTCAATACGAAAAAAGAGAAAGAGAGTGCTTGTATAACACCTAGACCGAGACCCAAATCGCAGCACTGCGGTTCCCACCTCCTAACGGCCTCCCTGTTTCTCGTCCATTCATCAACATTTATTTGCTGGGTTTGTGCTCGGGACAACACTGGCACACTGGCCTGGGAAACCCTGAGCGAGGGTAACATGAGATTGAATGGTGGAGAAGGAAAAGTGAGAGTCAGAACACCCAAGACCTGGTTTGTGGTGTGTAAAATGTACTCTTTCCTTCCAGAGAAAAGGGGAACCACTGAAGAAAGGCCTTTAAGCAGGAGAGCGATGTGATTCTACACAGATCAACTGTTTCTCCTCTGGCTTCATTATTAAAACGAGTATGGAGCTCATCAGATTATAGTCTACCTGCTGCATGTCAACATCGCTCAAGTCCCCAGTCACACAGTGGGGATGCTGAAGCAGTGCCACCGTCCAGACCTTGACTGTATTATCACTGGAAGTTGTTGACTACAAGCTGCTCTTTTTAAAAAATCTGTATTTATTTGGCTGAGCCGGGTCTTAGTTGTGGCTTGTGGGATCTAGTTCCCCCAGCAGGGATTGAACTGAGTCCCTCTGCATTGGGAGCACAGAGTCCTAGCCACAGGACCACCAGGAAAGTCGCAAGCTGCTCTTGATATTGCTAATCAAACATCCTGGTGGTTTAGTCACTAAGTCGTGTTGAACTCTTGTGACCCCATGGACTCCTCTGTTCATGGGATTTGTCAGGCAGGAATGCTATGGCCCATCCCGTTTCCTTCACTTCTCAGCCTGTCAATGCACGCCACCTGCGATCTCAGCTTGTTAAAGGTTCATACTTTCTAAATTGTCATCGAATCTCTCCTGGCACTTCTCGTGGCAGAGTGTGGTCACATGTGGACAGTCAAGCATCCTTCTGCTTGTGAATGGAGGGTCAGCAGACAGCTTGACTGTCTTAAAGCAAAGTCTTGGAGCTTTCTAGCAAGTGAACAGCCATTATCCACCTCTTAGCCACAGAAGGTGAAGCAGGCATGGTGGAGACACATCCAGAAAGTAGAATCCAGCGTCTACAGAGTTTGATAGCAGATCGCAATGCTATTCCAGGCCACGAGTTGGCACCACCAACTCCCGGCATACATAGATGAAAGAGGGCACTATGACATATGCACAGGTCCCCAAATGAGAAGTCCCCCAAACAGAAGATAATTAGAAATTTCAGCAGGAGCTGCCTTCAAGGAAATACACCCATCAGCAGATAGTAGGACCCCCTCAGACCCCAGAACAGCAATATAGAAAGAAGAATTGGTTCCTGGAGGGGAGGAATGGATAGAATAAGTGTTGAATAAGGAAATCTCATGGAGAAGGACATGGCAACCCCCTCCAGTACTCTTGCCTGGGAAATTCCATGGATGGAGGAGCCTGGTAAGCTATAGTCCACGGGGTCACAAACAGTCAGACTCAACTGAGCGACTTCACTTTCTTTCTTTCTATAGTTCCTTTTGGAGAAGGAAATGGCAACCCCCTCCTGTGTTCTTACCTGGAGAATCGCATGGATGGAGGGGACTGGTGGGCTACAGTCTATGGGGTTGCAAAGAGTCAGACATGACTAAGCAACTAACACACACACACACACACACACACACACACACACACACACACAAGGAGCTGTCAAGGGCTTGACCTGTAGAAGTCTACTTCTTGCTCACCTTGAGCAATCTGAAAGTGGGCATTTGGTAGCCAACCTTCCAGGCAGGGACTCCGGAATGCAGGCTTTTCTGATCTTGTGACCCTACCCCACCCCCACCTACTAACCCTCAGATGCTGGATCATCTACAACCAGCTGACAGATGGGAAAAAGGAAAAAGATGGGAGGAAGGTCTTCACAGATCAGACTCCGAAGTGGCACCAACACGTCCACCTTTATTTCCTTGGACAGAATTCAGACATGGGCCATACCTGCCTGTGAAAAAGGCTGAGAAATGCAGCGGACCCAGGAGAAGAAAGAAACAAGGCTTGCAAACACACAGCGTTCCTGCCACAGATAGATCCCATCCCAGGCATGCTGTCCACCCAACAACCCCTACATAGGAAACAGGCTGCCAGAACAGGGTGAGAAATGGTAACTGAGGCCCCCCTAAAAGCCAGCTGGCGGCTCAGACGGTAAAGAATCTCCCTGGGATGCAGGAGATGTGAGTTCAGTCCCTGGGTTGGGAAGATCCCCTGGAGAAGGGGATGGCAACCCACTCCAGTATCCTTGCCTGGAGAATCCCATGGACAGCGGAGCCTGGCAGGCTACAGTGTAGTCCATGGGGTTGCAAGAGTCGGACACAACTTAGAGACTAACACTTACACTAAAAGTCAAAGCTTGTAGTCAGTTCAGGGTTCAGAGAGAAAGTGGGTTTGGCCTCCACAATGATGGAGTGCTGACGTCTGACCAAGTTTTTGCACCTCTCTCCGGGAGACTGAACCTACCACCCAAGCCCCAGCTGCTAGCTAGGTTTCTGTTCTAATTCCCTGCCAGGAGCCGGCCTGCAGCTCCGTGAGGCCACTAATGCCATCCCCCTACATGTGATGCTCATCTAGACCCAACTAGACAAGACTAATCTGCCCAACTAGACCCTCCCAGACTCCAGTGCTGCTTGAGTCAAGCCTCAGTTCTCCAAGCCCCAGTGGACGCTGTGAATCAAAACCATTTGCTGTGCCTGAAGAAGTCAACCTTGTACCTTGAACTCCTTGTTAAGTTCCTGCCTTTACTGGTCCCAACTGCACTGGTCTGTATACTGAAGTCCCAGCCGGCCTTGTACCTGTGCCCACCTGAATTACAGCAAGCCCTGTGTCATCTTATATCCTCACCCTCCTCTAACAGCCCAAACTCCTTCTTGTGCATTTTCAAGACACGTGGGTGGGACTCTCCCTCATCAAGGAAGCCCTCTAGGACCACCCATGATGATGAGTTCCCTGTCCTACCACAGGTCCCTAAGCTTTCTCCACTGAAGTTGCCTGACTAATTGCATGTCTGCCCTGTAGATGTAAATGTTTGGGGAACAGAGACCTTTTCTGATTCAACAGTGTATTCTCAGAGGCCAGGAGAAAGCCTGTCTGTCACTCAATAGGTACTCATGGAATGTTTGTCGAATGAATGAATGCACTTCTGCCTGTGTTTCAGGTAGCAACCACCAGATGGCAATAGTGCTCTTTGGGTCATGAAGATAGGCGGTCATGTTCTTTCTGCAGGAACACTGAAATCAACTGAGATTTGCTCCCATAATCCAAGTACTTGATTAATTTGTTGAAGAACAACCACAAAACCGTTTCTCAAGCTAGACTTTCTAAGAAAGATATAACAAAAGAAAGGAAAAGGTACAGAGAAAGTACCATGGAGTGAATCCCTTTCCACTCAAGTGAGTACCATTCTCCACTTGATCTAAGTGTGGGACTGGTTATCAAAGAGTGTTCATCTGAACTCCTAAGTATTTCAAGTTTCTGCAGCTGTACCACCCAGACACCCTCGTGGCTGCCTGTACCTGTTCCGGGTTCATTGGCTCTAATTTGACTAGCTTATCTTATCAGGGTTTACCAGTAGACCAGTTTGGCTGGATCAGAGGGCTTGTGAAGAAGGCTAGGAGATAACATGGGAGCAGTCAGGAGTGGCTGGCAGGAGAAGACCTCTGGATACCAGGATGAGCATGAACTTTACGCCACAGGGAAGAGTTACTGGCAGAGATTCCTGTGTTGTGCACACATGTGCATGCATGTGAGGGCGGGCATGCACATGTGTGTGCATGCGTGAAAGGGCAGTGGAATGGGGAGGGAGGGACATGTATCAGATGGTGTTGAGAAGGATGGTGGTGGTGGGAGGATTCAGGACATGCTCCGTAGGTAGAAACCCTGGAGGATTTGATAACAGATTGGGAAGAAGAGAGAGTGAAGAGAGCCTGGGGTGGAACCCCACCATGGGACTAAACCCTGACTTTGTACAACTTAGAAATAAGGTATGCCTTCCCCAGGACACTTCCGCCTGCTGGACAATTTGTCTTGTCTAGCAAGTTCCCGGGTGACCAGCACCTCTCGACTCAGTTATTCCGTGCTGCCCCCCTCCACAGCAGCCCTGTTGGGCACACTCCAAGGTCCCCAGCCTGGATGAGAGAGACAGGGGTGGTGGTTCTAGAGAGATGAGGAAGATAGAGGAAGAGCCATTTTTGAGTGCAGAAGCATCCCCAGGTGTCTATGTCACTAGCGCAGTGATTTTCAAACAATATGGGATGTCAGATACACGTGGGAGGGATTTTAAAACAGACTTCTGGGCACCCCTCCCACCCCAACCCCCTTCAGTTTCTGATTCTGTAGGGCTGGGGCCTGAGAATCTGCATGTCTATCAAATTCCCAGGTGATTCTGATGCTGCAGGTCTGGCCTGCCCTTAGAGAACAGAGCTTCCTTCTGGCCCCTGAAAGTGTAAGTGAAAGTCAATCAGTCGTGTCCGACTCTTTGCCACCCCATGGTCTACAGTCCATGGAATTTTCCAGGCCAGAATACTGAAAGGGGTAGCCTTTCCCTTCTCCAGGATATCTTCCCAACCCAGGGATCGAACCTGGGTCTCCCACATTGTAGGCAGACGCTTTACCACCTGAGCCACCAGGGAAGTCCTACTCAAACCACCAGAATCTGATCTGGCTGAAAAGACTCTCCCAGAGGGATTTCCTCCACCTACACAGTGGCTTCAAAGACAGCACCTCTGGGTGCTGAAGCTCTGAAGATGCTGCTGGGTTTGAGCAGCAGTGCATCAGCAATTCTTTGATTTCTGTTTATGAGTTATCCCCTATTTTGTCTCTCACACCCTCCTCTTTGCCTCAGGAAAGATCTCAGCTTCCCCTCTTTCCCTGACAGTTGTAGTCAACTGGCCAGAATTCACTAGTCCTCCCTAATGATCAACATGAACTATTTCAAACTAGGTTGTTTTACAATAGGCACTTGTCACTTTGCTTTTCTAGCTCTTGTTCCCAGAAATATCTATTTGGTATTTCCTGTAGGTGGATCCTGCCTGCTCCAGGCAGGCCAGCTCACCTGCTGAGCAGGTGTGCACCTCTGTCCCCCCACGCCAGTCACCACTTCCTGCCACAGCCCTGGTTTCACCCCACTCTTTGGATGACATCTGTCTTCTCTCCCAATAGGACTATTTGAGGTTCTGCAGAAGCTGAGACAAGATGTGTGTCCTTTCTCTCAATATGGTGGTGGGAAGACGAAGGAACAGAAGGTGTGTGTGGGATAGAAGTAAATATGGGTCTGAAATTCCACATAATTACATAATAGAGAGGTATTGCCAAGGTAAATTAATAAGAAAACAGTTGGATGATGTTTACCAACAAAATCAGCTGGGGTGTGTCAGTTGCTGCTTTTGCTTTGTTAAGTGAGCCACAGATTAGCCGCATACGTAGGGAAAGAGGCACCCTCTTCATGGAAGTAGCCACATTATTCTGTCTGCTTGGTCAAGCTACCTGGAAGCTAGGAAAATTGCCAGCTTAAGCCTGGGAGCTGTAGGGTAAGCCCTATGCCCATGGATTGCTTCACTGAACATCCTCCTGTCTGTCTATCTATCTCTTTTTCATATTTGCCCTGTCCTCTGATTCGCCCTGCTCCCTTCCACAGCAATAGAACAGCAAGGCCAGTACAGTACAGACCAGCCAGGCTAAGGTCTACCTCAAATTCACATTCCCTTACATAAAACACTTGGATGGCAACACTGAGATTCAAATCATGCTCACTGTCAGTATCATGCAAGCCCTCCTTCTCCCAACAAGTTTTGTAAACTGGCCACACCAGTTTGAATTTGAAACAGGACTTGGGCTTCAAGCTGATGTCAGAGGAGCCAAGCATGGCATCGTCCTTTAGCGAACAGTCTGGACCACCCACGAGGTGAGAGACTCAGGGTCAGGGTCTGGGAGAGGAAGAAGGATGAGAAAGGTCCCAAGGAAGGAACTCACCACTGGGTGACCCAAGACATCAGACCCCAGTCAAGACCCCAGGAGGCGGCGTCTATATGAGGACTCTGGGTCAGTCCTCTTTCGATCACAAATCACCACCTTTGGGAAAGTCTGGAGAATCACAATCTTTGGAAAACCAAGCAGAGGCTCCAGGCACCTCTTCTAGCCTTCCACCTTCAGAGCATCCCTGGAAGCTAGTCCGCAGGGTCTCTGCTTGAATTCCCCTAATTTTGGGGAGCATAGTTCGGTAAAGCTGCCCTTCTCTTGTTATACAGTGTCAGAACCTGTGTCTAATTTCCCCACCTGTGCTCAGACTCCTAGGGCTTCCCTGGTGGCTCAGACAGTAAAGAATTTGCCCGCAATACAGGAGACTGGAGTTCGGTTCCCTAGGTTGGGACGATCCCCTGGAGAAGGAAATGGCTACCCACTCCAGTATTCTTTTTTTGGTTTTGTTTTGTTTTGTTTTCCACTCCAGTATTCTTGCCTGGAGAATCCCATGGACCTGGTGGGCTACATACAGTCCATGGGGTTGCAAAGAGTCAGACACGACTGGAACGACTGAGCATGCAGTGACAACCACCCTCAGGTGGTTAGGCAGGGCCAGAGGGTGCCTGCTTGACCGAGCAGGTACACTCCAGCTCGGTCAGGTTCAGTGAACTTTGACAAAGACAAGACTAGAACTCGGGTTGCTCGCCCGCTGACCCAATAGCACTTTCATCACGTGCTGCATCGTGCAGAGAGCGGTCAGAGTCCAGCTTCCTGAATCTGACATGGACCCACCAGCCATCCTCCCCAATGAGCCTGCGTGCCAGGGTGAGGGCTGAAACCCTGGGCTCCAGGGTTTCCTCTTTGTGGAGAACAAGAGTGGTTGCCCAGGTGGTGGCCTGAGCAGATGGAGAAGTGAGCTGAGGGTCAGAGGGAAGCCTGCTCCTCACAGTGCTATGTAGAGAGATGGACTCAGGCTACTTCACTCTCTGATGATTTGTCTGTAGTGAATGGATGTTCCATTCAGGACAGACTAGGGGGACGGTGGTGCCTGGGGGAGGCATGTGAGCCACATGAATAGTCCAATAGAAATACCATCCAGGGACTTCCCTGGGGGCTCCAGTGGCTGGGACTCTGTGCTCCCCATGCAGGGGGGCCTGGATTCGGTCCCTGGTTAGGGAACTAGATCCCACCTGCTGCAACTAAGAGTTCACATGCCACAACTCAAGATCCTGCCTGAGGCCACGAAGAATGAAGATCCAGCGTGCAGAACATTTACAAAGTGTTAAACAAATACGTGTCCGACTCTTTGTGACCCCATGGACTGTAGCCTACCAGTCTCCTCTGTCCATGGGATTTTCCAGGAAAGAATACTGGAGTGTGGGTCGCCATTTCCTTCTCCAGGAGATCTTCCCGAACCAGGGATTGAACCCAGGTCTCCCGCATTGTAGGCAGACGATTTACCGTATGAGCCACCAGGGAAGTCTCATTAAACAAATATTAAAAAGAATATTGATAACAATAAATAAATATTAAAAAGAAAGAAAGAAGCACCAACAGATATGCAGTGAAGACTTCGCTCCTGAAGAGTAAACAGAGTGAGCGTAGGACTTAGAAGCTCCCATTATACCCTCCCCTCATGCATCCCATCTACTTTGGAGACAGGGTTCCAAAGGTCATAACTCCAATTTACACCTGCTTCTGGCAGAAAAAGAAGTACGTTCTGTGTCTGTAATCATTGAGCCTAGCATTTGCTAACATTTAGCATAATTATTCCCGGGGTCAGGAAGATGCCCCTGGAGAAGGAAATGGCAACTCACTCCAGTATTCTTGGGTGGAAAAATCCCATGGACAGAGGAGCCTGGTGGGCTGCAGTCTATGGGGTCAGAAAAGAGTCGGACACGACCTAGCAACTAAACAACAAAGTTATAAGAAGATCTGTAAAAATCCATAGAGTTTGAGTTCTAGGGTTCTGACACAGGTAAGATGGATTTGGCTTCAATTTACATAATTAGAAGTAGTTATGATGGGATTTGGGTACCCAATCCAGGGTCTGAGGACATAGTTCATTAGCCATGGGTGTTATTATTCAAAAGAAGAAGATGCAAAATAGCTAAACAAACGAACCTAAGGAACCCTGACATTCTTTTATCTTGAACATTTTTCCTGAAGCTATAAACAGCCCGGTGGGTAGTAAGTTTTCCTCAGCCCTTCACTAGCAGTGTTTTTTCTTGGCAGAGAGTTCTGTGGTGGCATGAAATGACCTATGCAAGAGGGGAAAGATAAGATGCCTCCAAGGTGGGCAAAAGGACATCATTGGCCCAATGTTGGGAGATGTCTGAACACCACATCCTGGCCTTCGATTTTACATAGGAAGCTGATTGAGTCCTGTGTTATTCATGCAGAAACATTGAGGATCTCCATCCTTTCCTCCCAAAAAGGAAACAGAAATGTGGAGAAATGTTATATTCTATCTCAGCTTCTCCTTTCCTGACCTCCTACTCATTTTGAAACCCGTCTCTAGGAAGAGTGTTGTCTTTCTTAAGACCTAATCCACAAAATGCAAGACAGGGCAAAAGACATGTTTTGGCAAAGAGAAAGCAAGGGAAATTTTCTTCCTTATGTTTGCCTGGAGTTCTTTAAAAAAATCTAACTGGAATATGTATTATTTTTGTAATGGAAAAGAAAAACTTCTGGGAAAACTTTTGATTTGGGCTGCATAAGTTCATGGGATAAGGTGTTGGTTCCATCTGAGTCTTTCTGAGCAGTTCACCCCAACGATGTGGGGTCAATATCACCCCTGTGTGCTCATGTATTATCTGCTCAGTAGGAATTCAGCCTTGGCCACAGAGTGTAGAACATTTCAACCTACTTATCTTTGCTTTGGAAAGAGGTTCCATCTAACCTTTTATGGTGTAATGGAAAAAGAGAGCTCTTTTAACATTCCTATACACTGCAGCTTTTCAAGGATGATGATCAGAAATACACATAAGATACTGAACTTCCACCTTCCATAAGACTGTCCTATGGCAGGAATTCAGCTGTGCCAAGGCGAGTACTTAAGAGCCTTGATTTGGGGGGCTAGAAGCCCTTGAGCCCCAGATTTATGACCATTTCCGTGTCTCAACCACCTTCTCCAGGCACATTCCTGTTAATTTATGAAACGCAATTGCTCTAAGGGGTACAGGCCTGGGAATGCAGGATTGAAATATTCCACCTGGCCAGACACTGTTGTATGGACTAATTTAAGGCTTTGCTCATTTTAAAGGGGATATTTCTCATCCATGATAAGGGAACTTTCCATGCCTTGTGAAGTATTATAAAGCAGTCAGTCCTGCTTGAAATGCTCAGAGAATATCCCTCACCAAAGGTCATTTGCTATTTCCATCTTCAGGGTTAACTATTCCTGAGGTCCTTGTCAGAGTGAAAAAGTCCTTTTCCTTTTTTCTTCCTTCCCTTAGTTTTTCTTTTAACGGTTAGTTCTTGAGTCTGCGGACCATGTCTGGATCTTTCTTCTAGAAGTAAGTGCCACAGAGTCCCTTTTCCAGAGCCTCAGTCATGCCAGGGAATCATTTCTAGTCCAGAATCATCTGGAACAGAGAGATTCAATCCTCCAAAGATATCGATCTTTCCAAAGACAAGCAAAACAGCCCACCCATGCCATTCTGTCTGCTTCCAATGAACTCACTTGGCTGCCAGATGAACTGTGGGCACAGCTCTTTTGTGACACATCCAGCTAGAAGAGGTGCCACTGTCACCCACAACATACCTTTGCTCATGAACCTTAGACTCTTGGGAACTATCTGTCCAGCACAGAGGGGACCCATCATCCAAGGTGACAAAGAATGACTGCGTGTGCAGAGTATATATAGATTTGTGCCCCCATAGGTAAGATATAATATCCCCTGTAAAAGGACATATTGTTGTTCAGTCTCTAAGTTGTGTCCAGCTCTTTTTGACTCCATAAACTGCAGCATGCCAGGCTTCCCCGTCCTTCACTATCTCCTGGAGCTTGCTCAAATTCACGTCCATTGAGTCAATTATGCCATTTAACCATCTCATCCTCTGTCACCCCCTTCTCCTCCTGCCCTCAATCTTTTCCAATGAGTAGGCTCCTCAAATCAGGTGGCCAAAGTACTGGAGCTTCAGCATCAGTCCTTCCAATGAATATTCAGGGTTGATAAAAGGAGATATCAAGAAATATCAATTGTTTAGGCTGAATCAAATAAAAAAAGCAAGTTCTTTCAAATTCTACTTATTTGATTGAGTTAAAGCAGAGTAACCTCAGTCTTCTGATTTTGCTTTTCAGACGTGTGTGTGTGTGTGTGTGTGTGTGTGTGTGTGTGTCTAGATAGAGCCATAAAGACACATAAACTTTTCTTTCAGCTGACAGTGAAATCGACATAGGTTTCAAAAACACCTAATTCCTAGGAGAAGTGGACCCAGACTAACTGGCGTAGTTTGGGTATGTGTGGTAATGTTGGTTGTCAGTCTGTTATGATTTGCTTTTAAATATTTATTTGTGAAATATAAATCTTGCTAAGATTGAAATCTGTGTGAGAGAAGTGACTCTTGCTTTCGCTGCTGCTTAATGGAACAGTTGAATCTTCTTGGAAAACAGAAAGATTCCTTGTATAAACACATCATCCTAGTGAAGTATGAAATAACAGTTCTAGAAAATGCACTCCTACCCCTTCACATCTACAGATATGTCACTCTAGATCATAGCCTATGGGGTTCATCAGCTACAAAAAATGTGAGTGACTCTGAAAATGCTGAGAAATTAGAGTCTATGTCATTAAAATGACAAGCATTCAGTTGAAAAATGGAAAAAACATCATCAGGACATTTCCAGATTCCTTTTCCATTGATCCACCCCCGTGGCTAATACAGTATTTGTTATGCAAAAATGCTCACGGTTCTGTCTTCCTGGTGGACTGGTCTGATATCCCTTTTTTAAAAATTTTATTTATTTTTTGGCTGTGCCGGATCTTCACTGCTGCAAGAGCTTTTCTCTAGTGTGGCAAGTGGGGGCTACTCTCTAATTGCAGTGCTTGGGCTTCTCATTTCAGTGGCTTCTCTTGTTGCAGAGCACAGGCTCTAGGGTGTGTGGGCTTCAATAGTTGCGGCACACGGGCTCCGTAGTTGTGGCTCCCAGGATCTAGAGCACAGGCTCAGTAGTTGTGACATATGGGCTTAATTGCTCCACAACTTGTGGGATCTTCCCCCATCAGGGACTGAACCCATGTCTCCTGCATTGGCAGGCAGATTCTTTACCATTGAGCCACCAGGGAAGCCCTGTGGTCTGATTTTTTTTATGAGTCAGAATGATGCTTTAGAATGTTAATTTTCATTCCATAAAAAAGACTAGGTCTGAGCTTCAAAGGCTGCAGGACATCAAATGTGTACAAGTGCTTTCTTTGAATGGCCACTTTCCCATGAGTGATGAGTTTGCATCCTATAGACATGAGCTGTGATAGGCATGGGAGCTCCATGTCTGGAGACTTGTTGGGAGAGTACACCCTTTCCTACCTCTAATGTATGTGGGTAAACTATTCTCACCTGTAAATGTTCTAGTTCATTTGGTCAGTTAATCCAATCAGCAAGCATTGTTTTCATTGAGACCCAGAACACTGTTCCATCATGCAGCCAAAGGCCCTTCCTATAGTGGATGGGAAGGGATATGGATGAGGAAAGGATGGTACCAACCAGGAAGGCATCATCCATTCTTTGAACTATAATTTACTGAGTGTCCACTTTGTACCAGGCACTGTACTGGGATCACAAAGACACAGCCTCTGCCCTCAAGAAGCTCATGGAATAGGAGGAGAGAGAGGTGTATAAATAGACTCAGTGTGGTAAGAACAATGGTTGAGACAAATGAGACTCAGGTTTCCCTGCCTAAGCAGCGCTAACCCCTAAAAGAACATGCATTGACTGGATGTCAGTGGGGAGGAGGGAGCTCTGGGAAAGGGGTCACTGGTGCCCTGGAGCTGGTTCGAACCAGTTCGCTAGGACTGATCATTAAATATTTAGGAATCTTGAAAGCTGGTTGTAAAACATGGTCATTATTAACAATTGAATTATACTCATTTACAATTAGATAATATGAAAAGCAAAGATAACAAATACTGAAAATGTATTACTTCCTAATTACTGTATTACATTTTACTATTATCTATGCCTCGAGGGTTTTTAGGGCTATTGTATTAATATGTGTATGATGGAAATACTGTCTAATGGAGGCTACTCTTCCCAGCTCCACGTTAACTCACATCAGGTTAGACCGAAATTGACTGTGATGGCCATGTTTACACCAGAAAAGACACAAGGGCTACAGATCAGGGGCTATTTCCTCCCCAGAAGGTCATTTAACAGCGGGCGAGGACAAGACCACAGAAAATAAAGGTGGGCCCTCCAAGCTGAGTGGAGAGCTGGGGAGAGAACCCAGCGGGAGGAAGGTATAGGAGGCCAGACCCCACATGAACTTGCAGCCACCTTGAGGAGCTGGGGCTGGAGACGTCAAGGAAGTTTAGGAGGGATGATCATCCTCACAGAAGCGGGGAGCATCACCTGCCTGGAGAGTGGCTGAACTAGACGTCAGGGACACCTGTTGGGCTAGATGGACTCGCTCACCATGGGGGAGGCATATTCTGTGAGTCAGGGTACTGAATTTTCGGTGTCTGGTCCATGAGTACTGGGAAAGAATATCCAGCAGACAACTGGCTGCTTAAAGGAAGCTGCAAAGGCAGCTGGGCTGCGGCCCTGGACTGGACACCATCAGTGTAGGGATGGTAGTGAAAACTTCAGGGCATGTGAGGCTGCCAAGGAGAGTGTCTAGAGTGGAAAGAGTAGTAGGCGGAGGATGGAGCAAAGGGGAGAAGCAAGGCGCTGAGGGAAAAGGGGTGGATGGAGAGGCTCATTCAGAGACTCACTTTTGAGAACGAAGCAAGAGAGAAGGCCAAGAAGAGGGTTTCAAGAGAAAGGAGAAAGAGAGAAAAAAGGAAGATGGAGGGAGAGACCTGGAGTGAATGTTTAGTCAAGACAGATCTTTCTTCACCGTAAAATAAATGAAGAGGAAAATTTAAAAAAAAAAAACAAAAAACACGTGACCTATGTAATAATTCTGTAACATGAATGAAGATAAACACAACACTCAAGAAATGTTAAAATTACATACTTAAAGAAAAAACTACCATAGAAAATAGAAGTAAACTTAAGTTACATTTGCTAGAAAGCAAAATAAAAAGTATAGGCTCCATGAAATAAAAGATAAAAAATGAGATGAGTCAACATTGTGATATAAGGGAGCTGTCAGAATTAAGAAAATAATGAAAGGAAGCATTTAATGCCAGTGGAATTTTGAAGGAATTTAGCATAAACTATGGTTAGAACGCTTACTCCTTGGAAGGAAAGTTGTGACTAACCTAGAGAGCATATTCAAATGCAGAGACATTACTTTGCCAACAAAGGTCCGTCTAGTCAAGGCTATGGTTTTTCCTGTGGTCATGTATGGATGTGAGAGCTGGACTGTGAAGAAGGCTGAGCGCCGAAGAATTGGTGCTCTTGAACTGTGGTGTTGGAGAAGACTCTTGAAGGTCCCTTGGACTGCAAGGAGATCCAACCAGTCCATTCTGAAGGAGATCAGCCCTGGGATTTCTATGGAAGGAATGATACTAAAGCTGAAACTCCAGTACTTTGGCCACCTGATGTGAAGAGTTGACTCATGGGAAAGACTCTGATGCTGGGAGGAATTGGGGGCAGGAGGAGAAGGGGACGACAGAGGATGAGATGGCTGGATGGCATCACTGACTCGATGCACATGAGTCTGAGTGAACTCCAGGAGTTGGTGATGGACAGGGAGGCCTGGCGTGCTGCAATTCATGGGTTTGCAGAGTCGAACTCGACTAAGTGACTGAAGTGAACTGAACTGAACTGATGGTTAGAACTGACACAAAATAAAATTCAAGCCATGAAAAGAAAGACTAGCTTGGGACTTTATTTCACAATAGAGAAAAGGACAAACAGGTCAAAATTATCTGAAACCAGGTCTGGAATTAGAGGATAAACAACAGAAATCTAGTTTTTTAATAATATTATAAGGATAATATATGATAATATAAGGCTATTAGAAAAGAAAATCTTTTTAAGTTGAAGCAAGACCTACAATCATGGATCAAAGCTCATTATGTGTCAGGCAAAAGTAACAAGAAGAGTCCAAGATTAGACATACTCTATTGAAACTGTTGAATATTGAGGGGAAACTAAACAATTATATGAAAGGACCAACACAAAGAAAACATCATTTAATTTAAAAATACATGAACGGAAAATTGTATTGGGTCCTTGATTAGAAGGAATTCCATATTACAAAGATATTAATTCCCCTCAAACTAACAAAGCTAACCAAAGTTAATGTGATCCTAAGTAAAATACCAGTGGGATTATTTTCAAAATTTTCTAAAAAGTGCTTCTGAAATTAATTTGAAGTAATTAAAAACACTTGATAGGAAGATGTTGAATACAGGGAAGAAATAAATGAGAGTAAGGAAATATAGTTGGGTATAGACTATTCCTGGGCTTCCCAGGTGATGCTAGTGGTAAAGACCTGGCCTGCTAACACGGGAGACATGGGCTTCCTCCCAGAGGCACTAAGATGCCCTGGAAGAAGGCATGGCTACCCACTCCAGTATTCTTGCCTGGAGAATCCCATGGGCACAGAAGCCTGGCGGCTATAGTCCACAGGGTCACAAAGAGACGGACACGACTGAAGCGACTTAGTACGTATGCCTAGACTATTCCTATGGCAGGTTTGTATAAAAAGAAAGAAGAAAGGTGTGATTGAGTCATATGAGAGTTTTTTAAGGTGAAAGAAAAAGTTAAACAGTCGATGGGAAAAGACTAAAAATTTAGGAGAGTAAGAATGCCCATGGGAGAATGTACCAGAGGAGACAGGGGAGGTAGAAAAAGGCACAGACATCTCTAATGAGAAGAGAGGATATTCCTATCCACAAAGTCTGGAATCATGAAGAAACATAAATAAAAATTTAATAATAATACATAATAATATACAAGTTCATAATAACATAAACAGTAAAATAATATTCAATAGCTAATGTATTAAATTGATGCAAACTTAATAGGTTGAGCATAGCACTGAAGCTGGAGAAATGATGGTCAACAAGACAGACGTGGTCTACACCTTCTTGGAACATAGAGTCCAGAGGGCAGACAGATAAAATGCAAATAAACAAAATAACTGCAAATTAGGATGAAACGTTTGGAGGAAATGAACATGGCAATAGGAATAATGGTGGAAAGGAGGAATGACAGTGCTTAGGGAGGCCTGGAAGGTCTTCCCTGAAGATATGATATTGAAGCCAAGAGCCCAGAGGTGAGAAGGCACCTGCCATTCAAGCAGAGAGAAGGGTGGTCCGAATGGGCAGTAGGCAGAGACCCTGGGTGAGGTGGGACAGCACGGTGAGGCCAGTGTGATCAGCCAACGTGAGCTCTGGGGGAAGGAGGCAGGGAGGAAGTCATGCAGGACCTTGGAGGTGACAGCAGTGTTTTGAATTTTTATCTGAAGTGCAGTGAGAAGGCACGGGTGAGCTGGAACCACCAGACTGGCACATTTATCTCCAGGCAAGAATACTGTAGTGGGTTGCCATTTCCTTTTCCAGGGGATCTTCCCCACCCAGGGATCAAACCCATGTCTCCTGCATTGCAGGCGGACTCTTTATGGCTGAGCCACCAGGGAAGCCCACAGAGCATACCGGTGGATAGTTATAAGAAAGGGAGGAGTACAGGATGATCTACAAGTTTCTGGTGTGAAAACTTGCTCCCCACTGGAAGAGATGTGGTTGGAGGGTGCCCAGAAATGAACAGATAAGACGTGATAATAAGTCAGGCAGGGCAGGCTAAGGCTGGCTGCCAGGGCAACGCAGAGACCTTTTGGGCTCTGAGATTGGATCCGGATGAAAGCGATGTTGAGACAGTTGTTCTAGGATGAGCGTGCCATGAATAAAAAGAGTGGAGAGGCAGGCCAGTAAGTAAGGAAAATGAAAGGGAAAGTCACTCAGTCGTGTCCCACTCTTTGCAACCCCAAATCACCTGGAGAAGGAAATGGCAACTCACTCCAGTATTCTTACCTGGAGAATCCCATGGACAGAGGAGCCAGGTGGGCTACAGTCCAAAAGTCGGACACAACTGAGTGACTAACACTTTCACTTCCCACTCTGTACAGTGGATTTCTCCAGACCAGAAATACTGGAGTAGGTAGCCTCCCTCCTCCAGGGGATCTTCCCAACCCAGGGATCGAATCTAGTTTTCCCACGTTGCAAGCGGATTCTTTACCAGCTGAGCTACCAGGGAAGTCCACGAATACTGGAGTGGGTAGCCTATCCCTTCTTCAGGGGATCTTCCTGACCCAGGATTTGAACCCGGGTCTCCTGCATGAGTGCAGATCTTTACCAGCTGAGCGGTAGCCCACCGGGGCATAATTTAGGGCAGTGAGGGTGTTGAGGAGAGACTGAGAAATTTGGAAGAAATAGTTGGCAGCCCTTGGAGATAAAGAAAGAGAATCAAAGGTGAGATGAAAGATGAATGATACCAATGTTCCAGAAAAGGACAGGTGGAGAGATGAGGCAATTTCAGATAAATGTTTTAAAATGATGACAGGGCTCCCAGACGGAAATGTCCATAAGCCAATAAATACAGTTAATGGCATCAGATCTGGTGTCTAAACTGGTTGCCAAGTGGACTGCATGCTAGGTAACTGAGGGTGATTTTCTCTCTCACACGTGGATTCACAATCTTCCAAAAATGTGAAGACACCAACATTCACTTAACATTCAGTCTGCATTTGCTAGTCAAACCATGTTCAACATGACTAATCTCTGAAAATTCAGAAGTTTCCTTTAGGTTCTTACCATACTTCAGGGTCACCATTAAGAACATGACTTATGGTTGGTTTGAAACTTTGAGCTAGAACTAATATTGTTAGGGAAAATGTCCTCTTTGAACCTTGATAGATGAAATGTACAAAGAGACTGATCTCCACCTTAGAGGGCTTCTGTTCTCTCCCTTCTCAAAATTTACACATTCTTTTTCAGTGTTAGCACAGCTGACTAACATTTTATTTTCTGTCTTTGCTTTCCCCACCTATCTCAGAAGCCATATGGTAGGCAGCTAATAATGTGGTTTGCAGAACAATATACCTGGCTGCCTCTGTTCACAGCACAGCAAAAACTTGCTCCACCCACTCAGTCTCCCCAGTCCCCCCTGCTGACAATCCCTTTCTCCCCGCCTAGCTTCCATGTCTTATCTTCCTTCCCTTAAATGCCTTTTTCTCTTCCTGCTTCAACAACTTCTTTCTTTCCCTCTGGCTCACTTGTCTTCTGTCTGTTAGCCTACCCACCCAGCTTCTCCCCTACAGAGCTCAGAGATTCAGAACAACACTTGTCTGAGCAGTGACTGCCCTCCCTGACTTCTGTCTGTTAAAAAAAGAAAGAAAGAAAGAAAGAAAAATCCTTGTCATCCAAGCTTCATGACTGCCTGGGTTCCAGATAAACTAAGATTTATTATGTGTATACAATGGCGACCCCCAGGCTATGTACCTTGAATGAGTATCACGAATCATTGAGGAGAAGAGTCGAAGCAAGCAGTGTCTTTTTTTTTATCTGGAAAACATTATTTTTATAATTATTGAAGAAGATAATAAACAGAATCAAATTAATACTTTGCATGGCCAGAACAGCGGTTGAGGTCAAAAGTCACTGAGAGGGCAGCGTGGCTCTCCTTGGGAAGCTTGAGTATTGCATCCACTCTGTCCTGTGTGAGTGGACCAGGGGACAGCAGAGTGACCCAGGGACCACCTGGGAGCCTTCATTTGCTGACCCTTGACTTACTTCTCTCTTTCCCTCTCTTCCCCACCAAAGCCAAAAAGCAAAAAGTAAAAGAGTTGGGACATTTGTTTGGGATCAAAAAGGATGGTTGAGTAGAAGGAAAGCTTTCCTTTTTTCTCGTCTCATAATGGATCACTTTCCACCCAACCAGCTGAATCACTGCATGATTAGCTTTATTTGTTAAGATGAACCAAATACTAGGACTTTGGAATGGTCACTCTATCAATTCAGGCCTTTAAAAAACCAAACAAGATGATATTATGTAAGAATCAATGTGGGGCAAATGGCTAATACTGTGGCCAAAATCCTTGGTTGACCTCAGAGTAATCAATTCAGGCAAAAATAACCTCGGGGGAGAAGTTTTCTGGGTCAGTCACCTCTAACTATGTTCCTTCAAAGTTGAGAACAAGACTCTGAATTGGCCCTTTACTCACTAAACTGATACTCTGTGGCCCCAAATACTCATTTTGTTCCAGAGAGATGTAGCTTTTCCCCAAAGCTTCTGTTAGGAATATAGACACAAACCAAGAAAGAACTCTTTTAAGCAATTACCATGTCTTGGTAGGCCTGACTCACTAATTACATGCTAATGGGATTTTTCACGTTGAAATGTGTATTAAATCTTGAATCATTGCACTTCCCTGGCAATCCAGTGGTTAAGATTCTCCACTTTCACTACAGGGGTCCAGGTTGGATCTCTGGTCCTGGAACTAAGATTCCACCTGCTGCATGATCCAGCCAAAATAATAATAACGATAATAATAATGTTGAATCTTTCATTGACATTAGGATTGGACTGAGCCTGTATCATGAGAACTGGGGAAGGCACTGGCGACCCACTCCAGCACCCTTGCCTGGAAAATCCCATGGGCAGAGGAGCCTGGTAGGCTGCAGTCCATGGGGTCGCAAAGACACGACTGCGTGACTTCACTTTCACTTTTCGCTTTCATGCATTGGAGAAGGAAATGGCAACCCACTCCAGTGTTTTCGCCTGGAGAATCCCAGGGACGGGGGAGCCTGGTGGGCTGCCGTCTATGGGGTCACACAGGGTCGGACACAACTGAAGTGGCTTAGCAGGAGCAGCATATCATGAGAACATATCTTACTATTAATAATTCAGTTAGTTCATTTAAAAATCCCAGATATTGTGTCACCATGATGTCAAACAGCAAGTTTAATTGACTTTAATACCAATAGATCAGATCAGATCAGATCAGTCGCTCAGTCGTGTCCAACTCTTTGCGACCCCATGAATCACAGCACGCCAGGCCTCCCTGTCCATCACCAACTCCTGGATTTCACTCAGACTCATGTCCATCGAGTCAGTGATGCCATCCAGCCATCTCATCCTCTGTCGTCCCCTTCTCCTCTTGCCCCCAATCCCTCCCAGCATCAGAGTCTTTTCCAATGAGTCAACTCTCCACATGAGGTGGCCAAAGTACTGGAGTTTCAGCTTTAGCATCATTCCTTCCAAAGAAATCCCAGGGCTGATCTCCTTCAGAATGAACTGGTTGGATCTCCTTGCAGTCCAATGGACTCTCAAGAGTCTTCTCCAAAAAAAAAAAAAAAGTCTTCTCCAACACCACAGTTCAAAAGCATCAATTCTTCGGTGCTCAGCCTTCTTCACAGTCCAACTCTCACATCCATACATGACCACAGGAAAGACCATAGCCTTGACTAGACAAACCTTTGTTGGCGAAGTAATGTCTCTGCTTTTGAATATGCTATCTAAGTTGGTCATAACTTTGCTTCCAAGGAGTAGATACAGCCCCTGAAAAGCTAAAACACATGCATTGCAGCTAGGAGTTGCATATTCTCTATCCCGGTAGTCGTTAGAGGTTATAGTCAAAATCTGAAACTCTTTTTTTAAAAAAACTCATAGACTGTATTTTTAGGGCAGTTTTAGAAGTTCAGAAATTTTATAGAAATAGGAAGCAGAAAATACACAATTCCCATTATTACCCCTCCCCAGTTTCCTCTATTATTAACATCTTAGTTGACTTCACTCAGTGGCTCAGTGGTAAAGAATCCGCCTGCCAATGCAGGAGACATGGGAGACACGGGTTTGATACCCGAGTGGGGAAGATTCCCTGGAGGAGCGCATGGCAACCCTCTCCAGTGTTCTTGCCTGGGATATTGCATGGACAGAGGAACCTGGCAGGCTATAGTTCACGGAGGTCACAAAAGAGTTGGACACAACTTAGCAACTAAAGAACAACTACAAACCTCAGTATAGTACATTTGTACAATTGATAAGCCAATACTGATATATTATTGACTAAAGTCCACAGTTCACACTAGGGTTCACTCTTGGTGTTATACGTTCTGTGGGTTTTGACAAATGTGCAGTGACATGTATCCACCATTACAGGATCAGAGAGAATAGTTTCACAGCCCCCCAAATCCCCTGTGATCGTCTTTGTTATCCTGCCCTCCCCCCGGATCTCTGGAAACCAATGAGCTTTTTAACATCTCCATGGGCTTGCCTACTTGAGAATGTCATAGTCGGAATTACACAGCATATGGCCTTTTCAGACTGGCTTCTTTCATTTGGCACGATGCATTTAAGGTTTTTGCACATCTTTCTGTGTTCTCATAGCTCATTTGTTTTCATCACTGAATGATATTCCATTGTACGGATGTACTACAGTTTGTTTATCCATTCTTTTTTTCTATTATTATATACCTCCTCATGTACTCTATATTCTACCTAATTCTATGAGGGCTACCAAAAATTCTGAAATAGCTTTATTTTCAAGGTTACTTCTAATTATGACATTAACATATATGTTAGACAAAATAATATAAAAGTATATTTGAAAGCATTGAAGTATATGGTTTGCACCAAAGAAATGTGTGCTATGAGAGTGAAGTTCTCAAGGAAACATGAGTCTCTTGAAATTAGACACATTTTTTTTGCATATATGCATCCAGGGTCCAAAGCATTAATCAGATTTTCAAAAGGATATGTTACACCTCCACCTAAGAGTAAGAACCATTGTAGAGATGAGGAGGGTGCAAACAATCACTATGGCACAAACAGATGGAGAGGAGTTCGTGATGGTAGTAGGGCTTGACCTGAAAACTGAAGGGTGATGGTAGGATCTGGTTTGGTGGAGCAAGCAGTACATCGCAAGAGTAGAAGCGGGGAAGCCGGGTAGGGCTGTGAAATAGGGAGGAAGAATAGATCTGAACTGGGAAGGGATGAGAAGTACGGTTGGCTAAGAAAGAGAAGTCCTTCAAAGTCCAGAAGTTACTTAATTTGAAATTATAAGCTGCAAAATGTCTGCTGCTGCTGTTGCTAAGTCACCTCAGTCGTGTCCGACTCTGCGCCCCACAGACAGCAGCCCACCAGGCTCCCCCGTCCCTGGGATTCTCTAGGCAAGAACACTGGAGTGGGTTGCCAGTTCCTCTCCAATGCGTTAAAGTGAAAAGTGAAAGTGAAGTCGCTCAGTCGTGTCCAACTCTTAGTGACCCCGTGGACTGCAGCCTATCAGGCTCCTCCATCCATGGGATTTTCCAGGCAAGAGTACAGGAGTGGGGTGCCATTGCCTTCTCCGGCAAAATGTCTTACTCACCCCAAATACAGTGCCCCATGCCAAATGTCAATCTGCATGCATGCGCATGCACACACACACATTCACACACACTCGTGAGTGATACCCAGAAGAATATAGCATCCTGGTTCCCTTTGCCACATCTGTGGAGAGAAATTCCCCTGTAGAAGAGCTCTGGATTAGCAAGTCCATGTGAAACCATGAACCCTGACCTGGAAGAAAGCATGAGGCGAAAGGAGGGATGGGTTCCCTTCTGTTAAGTCAGCTTCATCTCAGCTCTTGGCTCTGAAACACTTTGCTCATTTTCCACTCTATAGCATGGATGAGAAAATGCCCTGCAAACCCTAGAGCACTTTGTAAATGTTCCTGCTATTATGCTGCCCCAACTCATGTGAAATATGTTTCCTTTTCTTCTCTTTCTAAATCAAATCCATCCCTAAATGTCTGGCTCAAAATTTAAGCTTTTCTTGACTATTTCAGCAGACTGTGATCTTTCCATCCCCTAAAAGTCAATAGAATTTATAATATGAATCTTTCATTTGGCCCGTATCACATGCTGCCTGGATATTATTTGTTTGTTCATTTCTTGTGGGTTTCTCTCCTACCTAGCACTACAAGATTGTGAGAGGTGTTCACTGACGGATGCCATGTGCTAAAACAGTGTCTGACACGTAGTAGATGTTCAATAAACACTTTCAAAATGTACCAGTGACAAATAGGATACATACAGAGATGTTTTATGCTATTTTTCTTCCTCATGAAGTTTTAATTTATGCCATTCACCTGATAGATAACCACTCAACTGCATGTGTAGAACTGGTGATCCTAGTTAGCCATGAATTTGGCAGGCTATAGATGAATGGTCCACATTACCCTTCTTGGTGTAGGTCAGATGATGTCACACACATCGCTCCTCTCTTCCATTACCATTTTGCCTTGTTTCCTGCTAATGGTCTCTTATCTGAACCTCATGCATGTGTGCTAAGGCGCTTTAGTCGTGTCCGACTCTATGACCCTGTGGACTGTAGCCCGCCAGCCTCCTCTGTCCATGGGATTCTTCAGGCAAGAATACTGGAGTGGGTTGCCTTGCCCTCCTCCAGGGGAGCTACCTGACCCAGGGACTGAAACTGCGTCTCTTATATCTCCTGAATTGGCAGGCAGGTTCTTTACCACTAGCACCACCTGGGAAGCCCCTGTCTGAACCTCAAATGATACCAAGTGGTGCTTATAACTTAAAAAGTGCATTTTTCAAGACATTTCTTTTGGAGGAGAGGAGTGAGAGTAATCCTTTCTCTCCTCCCTCATTCATCCTTCGCAGCAGACCTGACCTTAGTAGACAAAGGCCTGGCTCAGAGCAAGCTCCGCTCCTATGACTGTCTAAGTAGGCAAGATGCCTGACACTTCTCACTGTCCCACATCCTAGCTAACCAACTTTGCTTCGTGGAATTCATGAAGCATAACCACCTACATGACTATGAATGTTTTAATTTGAATACTGGAGTGAGTTGCTATGCCTTCCTCCAGGGGATCTTCCCAACCCAGGAATCAAACCCATATCTCTCAAGTCTTTTACATTGGCAGGTGGGTTCTTCACCACTAGTACTTCCTGGGAAGCCCAAAGTTTTCTAGTGAAGTGACCTGAAAGACAGCATCTTCAACCTCTGGGAACTGCAGAGAGAATAAAGACAAGAGAGTGGTGATAATACAGGCCAGAAGCCAACCACCAAACAGATAATGAGTCAGGCTGGTTGGCTCTTTGCCTGAGAGGGATTATGTCTCCACCAAATCTTGCAGAGCTGGGGTCCAGGTCTCAGCCTTGTGGTTTTGATAACTCTATTTTTTTGTTGTTGTTTTCATTTTACCCAAGAGTCGTCAGGATCTGATGAGTTGATTCACTCTAACCAAACCACAGACTGGCTTTGTTTTCCCCCCCAAATCACAGTGCCAGTGTATGAGAGCGAGAGATGTACAGTCCAAGTATTTAGTCCTATTCCCTTCTGTTGTATGGGCTTCCGAGATAGCTCAGTTGGTAAAGAATCCACCTCAATGCAGGAGACCTCGGCTCGATCCCTGGGTCGGGAAAATCCGCTGGAGAAGGGATAGGCTACCCACTCCAGTATTCTTGGGCTTCCCTCGTGGCTCAGCTGGTAAAGAATCCACCTGCAATGCAGGAGACTTGGGTTCAATCCCTGGGTTGGGAAGATCCCCTGGAGAAGGGAAACACCACCCACTCCAGTATTCTGGCCTGGAGAATTCCATGGACTGTATGGGGTCACATGGGGTCACAGAGAGTTGGACATGATTGAGCGGCTTTCACTCTCACTTCTGATATACACAAAACTGATAAATTACATTTCTAAAGGGGAGAGAGCTTGCCAGGCATGGAGGCAGAGTCTTCAGGGCACTTGCTGTGGGGAACAGCATAAATTGATACGCACACAAGTCCTGCTTTGGAAAGTGCTTTCCCATGGGATAGAACGTTATGGCGTGGAGACCCAGAGATGCACTCTTCCACGTCACTTTTTTCTAAATTTCATGAAAACTACCATCCGTTTACATGTCATCATAAAATGCATCTTTGGGGGCTTCCCTGGTGGTCTAGTGCTTGAGAATTTGCCTGCCAATGCAGGGGACATGGGTTCTATCCTGGGTCCAGGAAGATCCCACGTGCCAAGGAACAACTAAGCCCCCACATCGCGAATACTGAGCCCACACTCTAGAGCCCAACTGCTGAGCCCACATGTCACAATGACTGAAACCTTCAAGCCTAGAGCCTGTGCTCTGCAACAAGAGAGGCCACTGCAACTAGAAGCTTTGCAACGAAGAGAAGCCCTGCCAATGCAACTAGAGAAAGCGAGTGTGCAGCAACGAAGACCCAGCGCAGCCAAAAACAAACAAACAAATATTTTTTAGAAAAGAAAAGAAAATGCATCTTTGTTTATGTTTAGTATCTTTATCCCCCCTCACACTTTAAAGGGGCTTCCCTGGTATCTCAGATGATAAAAAATTTGCCTGCAGTGCAGGAGACTGGGGTTCCATCCCTGGGTCGGGAAGATTCCCTGTAGAAGGGAACCGCAACCCACTCCAGTCTTCTTGCCTGGAGAATTCCATGGACAGAGGAGCCTGGCAAGCTCCAGTCTATGGGGTGGCAGAGTCAGACACGTCTGAGCGACTAACACTTTCCCTTTTATTTGCCCCTTTAAAATTGGAGTATATGTGCCTTGCAATGTTGTGTCAGTTTCTGCTGTACAATGAAGCCAATCAGCTATATGTATACATATATCCCATCTCTCTTGAGCCTCCCTCCCACCCCAACCGCATCCCACCCATCTAGGTCACCACAGAGCACTGAGCTGAGCTCCCAGCACTGCAGAGCAGGTTCCCACTCGCTTGGAACACATGGTGGTGTATACGTGCCGGTCTCAGTGTCCCGATTCATCCTTCCCTCCCTTCCCATTGCGTCCACATGTCCATTCTTGACTGCTGCATCTCTATCCTGCCCTGCAAATAGGTTCATTTTTCTAGTATCTTTAAATCATACTTAAATTCTTTTAATTCCAAAGAATGCAATCATTGGCTCAGTGGTAAAGAATCTGCCTGCCAATGCCAGAGACACAAGAGACACGGGTACAATTCCTGGGTTGAGGAAGATCTCCTGGAGGAGGAAATGGCAACCCATTCCAGTGTTCTTGCCTGAAGAATTCCATGGACAGAGGAGCCTGACAGGCTACTGTCCACGGTATCAAAGAGTCAGACAAAACCAAGAAACTGAGCACACACACACGCATGCAATCATTGCAAGAAAAGGAAAAAAGAAAAACAAAACTCCAAAGATGTGCAAAGAAAGTTAATCACCTCACATCCCCATTCCCGACCCTTGTCATGACCAAAGTGGACATGACTGGGGTAAGCAGCTTTCTGCACCTTTTGCCAGGATCACACAAAGATACACGCAGCGCAGTTAGGAGTTTTCAAATTCTTTTTACAAATGTGGGCTTACGTGAGGCACCTTACTCTGAAACTTACTTAATTCATCAATGAATATAATTCAAATCCATTATTTTTTAGTAGCCACATCATGTCCCCTGCTTTGGGTAGACATGCCTAGGGTCCTTCTTCAGATCAAAGTCTAGTCTTTGACCATGACAAGAGCAATAAAGTATTAAACAATAAGGCGTCAAACACTCCTGGGCCTATATTGTTACATATTGATCTTCTCACTTGTAGAAACTGGATTCCCCAAAGAGAATGCTGTTTTTAAAGAAATGGTGGTTTCAGTTGTATAAGCTGTTTTTCATAAATTGCAGTGAATTTTGCTGACCATTTCTTAATGACACAAAGATAAGGACCTTTTTTTTAATCAGAAAAATCTGTCTCCTTATTACACGAAAGGGCTGTTAAAACCTATGGGGTGTGAATTCTTGTAAGAGTCTCTGTCACCATGGGAGAAAGTCCCTGATTTAAGCATTTTGCCCTTTTCATAGTGTCTGAGAATGTTTGAGCTGGTCTAGCCCAGTGGGCACTTAAATAAATATTCGTTGAGTGTTGAATACATGAAGGTCATCTTGTTCAAGTTTCTCATTTCACACATGGGGAAATTGAAGCTCAGAGGGTTAAGTGAGGCACAGCTAGGGTGAAAGGGAGGAAAAAGTCCAAGCCATCTAAGCTGCAAAGAGATTTAGGAGCTTTGAGTAGGGAGGAGAGGACTTGGGGGTGTGGCCATGAGTACAGGACATACACAAAGGTTGAGAGAAGAAGACTTACAGAGTTTGTGCATTAAGAATACGATTCTTTTTTGATGTTTTCTTGAATGGCAGCAGCCAGGGTTTAAATTTAACTTTCTTGTGATGATTTCTTGTGACCTCTATTTCTTTGAACGTGACCTGGTGCAGAAGCAGAACTTTGGTGGTTCAAGGACTGTGAGGTTTCCTATAATCTGTGTTTCTTCTCCTGGACCCTCCCATAGGTCTGTTTCCTAGTCCCCACGTGGTTAGATGAAGCCACAGGACTGAGTTACAGCCCTTGGATTGAGGACAGAAGAGAGGAACACCACGCCTAGGCCTCACCCATGAAAACCTCCCACTGGGAATCTCTTTTGTTTCTCAGCTGGAAGCCAAGGACCCCAAGGTCCCACACACCAGTGGAGGAAGCCTGAGTCCCCGCATCACTGCTTGGAAGGCCACCTGCTAAACACCGACTCTGGACTGTTATGAGAAGTCAACTTCCATTGTGTTAGGCTGATGTAGCTTTTGACCCGGAGAAGGCAATGCCACCCCACTCCAGAACTCTTGCCTGGAAAGTCCCATGGACGGAGGAGCCTGGTAGGCTGCAGTCCATGGGGTTGCTAAGAGTCGGACATGACTGAGCAACTTCACTTTGACTTTTCCCTTTCATGCACTGGAGAAGGAAATGGCAAGCCACTCCAGTGTTCTTGCCTGGAGGATCCCAGGGACGGGGGAGCCTGGCGGGCTGCTGTCTATGGGGTTGCACAGAGTCGGACACAACTGAAGCGACTTAGCAGCAGCAGCAGCTTTTGATCTGTTACATCAGCTGTGTTACATAACTGGGGCCATGACTTCCACTGTACCTATTAGGGTTTCTTTTTGTTTGGTTGGTTTATGAATAAGCAGACATAAAATCCAGAACCAGTATCAATAAACGGTGCTATCATGATTACACCCACTAAGTCATACAAAGTTCATGTGGAGACCCAACCCTCCCACCTTAATTACCATGAGACTGAATACATAGGAGCAAGGGAGAAAATGGTCTGACATTAACATTTTTCCTTACTACCACATAACTTAATTTAGTTTGATCCCAGTGCAAACTTGATTTCTTTCCTCCAAGAGTTTAAGGAATCATTTCTCTTTTTGAGCATTATTTTTTTGCCAATTGCTCTTGCCCAATCACTCCTGCTATATTGGTTGTCTTGACAGGAGGGGAGATTTACCAAATAATTGTTTCAGTTTTTCTTGCTTTAAAGGTAGGATAAAAGGTGAATAGAAAACAGTTGTGGAGGAAAAAAGAAAAGAGGATGAAAGGAAGCTAGCGGGACTTGAGTTGTTCCTGGGCTTCCCGGGTCACAGTTGTGGTAAAGAACCCACCTGCCAATGCAGGAGATGCAAGAGACACAGGTTCGATCCCTGGGTCAGGTAGCTCTCCCGGAGGAGGGCATGGCAACCCACTCCAGTATTCTTGCCTAGAGAAGGCTGGTGGGTTACAGTCCATAGGGTCACAAAGAGTTGAATATGACTGAAGCAACTTAGCACACACACAGGCACAAGCTGTTCCCATTGTCAAAAAATCATACTGTTAAAGGTAGTGGTTGAAATAGGGGACATTTGAATATTTCTTTCAAGCATGAAACCCAAAGGATGCTCCTGGCCCTACCTGCACTTTAAACTACAGCTCCACTGACTCTATAGCTAAGACAAATTATTTAGAAAGCCTGAGATCCTGATGCAGCCTTCTGGGCTAGAATGATTGCCATGTGATCACAGGTATGTGGGATGAAGGGACATTATTGTAGAGAAGTAGGTACACTTGATGAGGAGGAGGAAATGATGGAACACATAAACAGATGTCTTGGCATTTCACCCATGGGCCTAACTAACCGTATTGTTCAGATGACAAAGTCAAAGTTGCTCAGTCACATCTGACTCTTTGCAACCCCATGGACTATATAGCCCATGGAATTCTCCAGGCTAGAATACTGGAGTGGGTAGCCTTTCTCTTCTTCAGGGGATCTTCCCAACCCAGGGATCAAACCCAGGTCTCCTGCATTGTGGGCAGATTCTTTAACGTCTGAGCCACTAGGGAAGCCCAAGAATACTGGAGTGGGTAGCCTATCCCTTCTTCAGTGGATCTTCCCAACCCAGGAATTGAACCGGAGTCACCTGCATTTCAGGTGGATTCTTTACCGACTGAGCTATCAGGGAAGCCCTCAGATGACAAAGCAGCAATTAAAGTTCAGTGGGGGTTGAAGGAAGAATTGACCTAGAACTAGACCCCAAAATACTCTAGAAGAAAATTCTCTTTCAGGATACAATGATCTGAGACCATAGTAAAAAGATCATCAAATCCTAGTCACCGGGTTGGAAATGTTATTAATAAAGAGATACTAAATGTATACCTATAGCCTCCATGGTGGCTCAGTGGTGAAGAATCAGCCTGTCAAGCAGGAGACGAGGGTTCAATGCCTGGGTCGGGAAGATCCTCTGGAGAAGGAAATGACAACCCACTCCTGTATTCTTGCCTGGAAAATCCAATGAATAGAGGAGCCTGGCAGGCTACAGTCCATGGGGTCACAAAGAGTCAGACCCAACTCAGTGACTAAGCAGCAACAGCAGAAAATGTATAGGCATTTTCTGTAGCTTCTCCAATTATTACAAAATAGACCAAAAAGTGAACAGGTATATCTTGGGGTGAGGGTGTGTGCTAAACCGGTTGGAATGATACACCATCACACCAAGGATGTGATTCCGCATAAGTAGGTGTCAGGCATATAGAGCTGGGAGAGGGATTAAGTCTTCTTTTGGTTATAGTTTACAAAGTAGGTTTGATCTGAACTCAAAACCTTATAGCTTTTGTTTCCAACGTCCCTTTCCATTTTTCACTCCCTACCAGCTTGGACTCTTGCTCCAAAATATTTAGTGCTTCTCCCTTGCTGATAGAAATATAGAGTTGAACATCCTTGCTTGGTACTAAAGGCTATCCACAGTATAGATCCAATCTAACTGTCTATATGTATTTTGCATTCATTCTCGCTGAACCTCTGTCCTCTGTTGAGCAGGGCAGTCTCCATTCAATACATGACATTCATCCCTCCATTCCCAGCCCTGAGCCTTTCCTCCCTGCCTCCCCTTGTCCCTCCAGTCAGATTCTGTGATGCTTTGGGCACAGCTCAGCATTCTAATGCCTCCCCATTGGTCTAGTTCCCCTCTCCCAAGGGCAGGTACACAGGATTGTGTGCTTGACCTGATGCTCTGCTGACACTGTCCAGAAATTCTCAATAATTTCTGAACGAGAAGCTCACATTTTCAACTTGCACTGGGCTCCACGAACTATGTCAGCAGGCCTGTGGGTGGGAACTATTTATATGGACAACTCCAACACAACACTTTGTGTTTTTATTTAATTAAAAATGAAGACAAAGTTTTTAACACACCCAGAGCACTTTCTGTGTACAAAGCAATTTTACACACACCACTGCATCTAAGGGCTTCCCTGGTGGCTCAGCGGTAAAGGATCCCCCTGCCAATGCAGGAGACTTGGGTTCGATCTCTGGGTCAGGAAGATCCTCTGGAGAAAGAAATGGCAACCCTCTCCAGCGTTCTTGCCTGGGGTCAGGAAGAGTGGGACATGACTGAGCAACAACACCACCACATCTAAACCATCAGACAAACCCATGGAGTGAGGAGGCTGAGTTCCAGCAGCAGCTGTGGGTTTCCAGGCATTTCTGAATCTATCGGAAGCCTCTGGGCATTTCCCTTTTAGCCTGTGTTCACATTTTCCAGCACCTCTTGCTCTGTAATTGTTATAAAATCAAAGTTCAGAGTAGCCTATGTTCAGCACTCTGGTCTCCAGTATTTGTTTCCTTTAGCTGGTGTAATCAAGTACCACAGACCCAGTGGCTTAAACACCAGAAACGTATTGTCTCACAGTTCTCGAGGCACAAAGTCTGACATCAGTGTCTACAGGCCACGCTCCCTCTGCAACCTGGAGGGAGATCCACCCTTGCCTCTTCTGAGGATGCTGAGGCAGCCCTCGGCACTCCTTGGCTCGTGGGTACATCCCTCCAATTTGCCATTTTCACAGGGCCTCCTCCCAGTGTCTCTGCCTTCACATGGCCATTTTCTCATAAACAAGAACATCGGTTCTCTTGGAGTAGTACTCATACTGCTCCACCACCACCTCATCTTGATTTAACTAATTACGTCTGTAATGGCCCAACTTCCAAGTAAGGTCCCATCCTGAGGTGTTGAGGGCTAGGACTTTAGCATGTCTTTTTTTGATGAGAGACACAATTTAACAGGTAATACTCCCCCCACCCCCAGCCCTACCCCATATGCTGCTGCTGCTGCTAAGTCACTTCAGTCATGTCCGACCCCATAGATGGCAGCCCACCAAGCTCCCCCATCCCTGGGACTCTCCCAGGCAAGAACACTGGAGTGGGTTGCCATTTCCTTCTTCAATGCATGAAAGTGAAGCGAAAGTGAAGTCGCGCAGTCGTGTCTGACTCTTTGCGACCCCATGGACTGCAGCCTACCAGGCTCCTCCATCCATGGGATTTTCCAGGCAAGAGTACTGGAGTGGGGTGCCATTGCCTTCTCCATATACTGCTAGTCATTAACGTCTATAGATTCCAACTCTGGAATGTCTCTCTCTTTTTCTAAAAAAATAAAAAGAAAGAAAGAGAAAAATTGATTTGACTGTGCTGGGTCTTAGTTGAGGCTTGTGGGATCTTTAGTTGCTGCCTGTGGAATCTAGCTTCCTGACCAGGGATCGAACCCAGGCCCCTGCCTTGGGAGTGCACAATCTTAGCCATTGAACTACCAGGGAAATCCCTGGAATGTCTCTTGAAGCCAGTCATTCCTGCTGTCACACCACCATGGCCCAGGTCTCACTCATCCTCTGCCTCCAAATCTTATGGCCTCTGATCTATTCCCACTTTGCAGTCAATAAGGACTTTTAAAAACCCTGATCTTGTCACCCTCTAACTTTCT
This sequence comes from Bos grunniens, assembly GCF_055505025.1. Lineage (NCBI taxonomy): Eukaryota > Metazoa > Chordata > Mammalia > Artiodactyla > Bovidae > Bos > Bos grunniens. The sequence goes on from NC_141168.1 coordinate 16,956,232, forward strand.
GTTATCACTTTCTGTTATCTCTTGATACATCCCAATGTTTCGATGAGGTTTATAAGGCCATGTGTGACTTGGCCCACTGTCCCCTCCCATCTCCCTCCATTCCACCTTCCCCATCATCCTTCCTCTTGCGAGCCTCTCATTCATCCTCTATGCTCCAGGCAGACTGAATTCTCCCAATCAAGGGCCATGACCTCTCATTCCCCAGACCCCCACACTACCAGGAACTCTGTCCCGCTCTCTTCATCCTTCAGTGTTTGGCTTACATATCACTTTCCTGGGATGTCTGGGCAAAATTAGCCCTAAGGGGGGCATCCACAACCCCCTCTTTTTTGTTATCTATCAAAGAGACTGCGAGAAGATCCAACCAGCCCATCTTAAAGGAAATCAGTCCTGAATATTCATTGGAAGGACTGATGCTGAAGCTGAAACTCCATTACTTCAGGCACCTGATATGAAGAACTGACTCATTAGAAAAGACCCTGATGCTGGGAAAGATTGAAGGTGGGAGGAGAAGGGGATGACAGAGGATGAGATGGTTGGATGGCATCACCGATGCAATGGACATGAGTTTGAGTAGACTCCGGGAGTTGGTGATGGACAGGGAGGCCTGGCATGCTGCAATCCATGGAAGTCGCAAAGAATTGGACATGATTGAGTGACTGAACTGAACTGAACCAAAGAGAATTCTGAAATTGACAACCATGTAATTTCTGCCTGGCTTCTTCCTTCACCCCAAAAGGAAGGCAAAGGTTTAAGTCCATCCACACAACAAAATCCTGAGGTGCTTGGGAGAAGAAAAATCTGAGGGTAAAATGAAAGGAGATTTAATTATTCTTGTCAAGCACTATGAGTTTGAATCCACATTAGTGTTTTTCCAGAAATGCAATATGTACACACACACACACACACACACACACACACATATAAATTACTTGGGGCTAATGGATCTTCCTTGACTATGGCTTTAAGACTGAATTTCATGGGCCTCAGAATTTCATGAGTTACTCTCCTACACATGTGCCCTTTGTCCATCAGAGCATTAATCACATTATACTCTTATGTGTATACTTGTCTCTCTCCCCACTAGACTGCAAATACCCAGCACAGGACCAGGTGCATGGTGGGTAAGCCCTCTAAAGATTGACTGATGAATGAATAAATGATGGAAGAGAAATGAAGTCACAGAGAGATGAAGAGATTTGCCCAAGGTTGGACCACAAGTAGGATGTAGAGGCAGACATTGAACGTGGACTAGCCTAAAAGCCACATCCTTGGGCTCCCCTGGGGGCTCAGTGGTAAAGAATCTGCCTAAAATGCAGGAGATGCCCATTCATTCCCTGGGTTGAGAAGGTCCCCTGGAGGAGGGAATGGCAACCCACTCTAGTATTTTGGCCTGGAGAATCCCATGGCCAGAGGAGCCTGGCGGGCTACAGTCCATGATGGGGTCTCAGAGTCAGACACGACTGAACACACACACACAAGGCCATGTCCTTAGCCGGGGGCGATGAGCTCTAGGAGCCTGACACCTGGGTCTGCCTTGTCACAGTTGCACTGTCAGTATGACCATCCTTCCGTTTCCATGGGAGGGCTGGGATTCAGGATCCTCCATGGATACGAAAGTCTGGGGAGCCTCAAGAGATAGATCGATAGTAGAGTCTTCTCCTTAGAAATTACTAACTGAGGTTGGTCGAATCTGAGGATGAAGAACCCTGGATATGGAGGGCGACCGTACATACTTGTTGAATGAGACAGAAATAAAAAGAGACTAATAAAGGAGAAAGGAAAGGAGAGAGAGACTGTAAAGATAAAGAAAGAGGATATAAAATTGAGAAGAAGAGGCAGAAGGGAAGTCAGAGAGAAGACAAGAGAAGTCTATGCCTCCTACCTAGACTCAGAGCTAGTATCTTCTGGCCTCTCTCACTCCTCTAGAATTTACAGTTCTCTAGGATGTGCCAGACACTGTTCTAGATTTTCACGACACATCAGCAAACAAAAGAGACAAAGGCTCCAGATTTTGTGGCACTTACATTTTAATAAGGAGAATCAGATGATTAAAAATGAACTTAAGTAAATAATATGTTAGTAGATAATAAATACTATGTAGAAAGATAGTGAAATAGAATAAGGGCAGGGATTTTTATCCTGGAGTTCTGTATCAATGAGGGGTTCATGGATAGAATTCAGGAGATCTGTGAAATTACATGGGGAAAAGAAATGACTTCTTTATTTTCATGAACCTTAAATCTTCAAATCTGACTAAAGGCAGCTAACCACAGGAGAAACTGCAGAACCTGCGACATGTTACCAGTGGAAGTCACGGGTATTTTCATATTGTATTGACAGTTGCTACAGGTGTCTTGAATTATTTTTCATATTCATTAAATTTTGTTTATCGTGATCCACACGGTCAAAGGCTTTGGCATAGTCAATAAAGCAGAAATAGATGTTTTTCTGGAACTCTCTTGCTTTTTCCATGATCCAGCGGATGTTGGCAATTTGATCTCTGGTTCCTCTGCCTTTTCTAAAACCAGCTTGAATATCAGGAAGTTCACGGTTCACGTATTGCTGAAGCATTACTTTAGCAACAAAGGTCCGTCTAGTCAAGGCTATGGTTTTTCCTGTGGTCATGTATGGATGTGAGAGTTGGACTATGAAGAAGGCTGAGCGCTGAAGAATTGATGCTTTTGAACTGTGGTGTTGGAGAAGACTCTTGAAAGTCCCTTGGACTGCAAGGAGATCCAACCAGTCCATTCTGAAGGAGATCAGCCCTGGGATTTCTTTGGAAGGAATGATGCTAAAGCTGAAACTCCAGTACTTTGGCCACCTCATGCAAAGAGTTGACTTATTGGAAAAGACTCTGATGCTGGGAGGGATTGGGGGCAGGAGGAGAAGGGGATGACAGAGGATGAGATGGCTGGATGGCATCACTGACTCGATGGGCGTGAGTCTGGGTGAACTCTGGGAGTTGGTGATGGACAGGGAGGCCTGGCGTGCTGGGATTCATGGGGTCGCAAAGAGTTGGACACGACTGAGCGACTAAACTGAACTGAACTGAAATTTTGTAACTATTGGACCTGCAGTTAGAGTTTGTTATTTAATGTCTTTCATCAATAAAGAAACATACATTTGGTAAGTATCTCAATATGATTAGATTTTTTTGTAACCTTATGTATCTTTCTAAATGCATCTTAAAGCATTTCTCTAAGAAGCCTGTCCCTAGGCTCCACCAGACTGTCCATGGAATTCATGGAAGAAAAAAGGTTAAGAACGTGGGGGAAGGGAAGTGGGGTGCAGCAGAGGACAATGGGGGTGAGTAGACAGGGTGGGCAGAGTCAGTCTCACGCCTAATGTCCTCTTGAGCCAATGTAGTCCATGCTCTCCTGGGCCGTCCCCAGGCACGGCCTTGGCTTTGCCCAAAGTTCAGACTCAGGTGCCCTGTGATGTATTCCTGTTATTCACCAATGTATTTTCCTGATGAAAGAACTCTGACCCCTCCCTGCTGCTCACCACCTTCCCCTCTCAGTGGTTATTTACCACAGGATGTAGCACCTGGGCTTCCCAGGTGGCACTAGTGGTAAAGAACCTGCCTGCCAATGCAGGAGACATGAGAGATGCCGGTTCGATCCCCGGGTCAAGAAGACCCCCTGGAGGAGGACATGGTAACCCACTCCAGTACCCTTGCCTGAGAAATCCCATGGACAGAGGAGCCTGGTGGACTAGGGCTACAGTTCATGGGGTCATAAAGAGTCAGACAAGACTGAAGTGACTTAGCACGCGTAACATTCAGGAGTTTAGAATCAACAAAACAGGGTCGAAAGAACACAAGGAAATTCAAGAATATTAAAAAGAAATCTTACTTTTTGTTGTTGTTCTGCCTTCTGTTGAAACATTCAACTCAACCAGACAAATTAGTCAGGCAGTGTATGTCTCCTCAAGAAAAGATAAGCAAATCGGCAGTTTCGGAGTGTTGATGAAGTGTATCACCTATAGCGAATGGAATGCGAGCTGAAGATACTGCCATGTTTCAAAATGAATTCTTTAAAAATTCAAATTTATCTCTCATGTACAGTGAAAGTCCTCAGGCTTTTGTGACAAAAGATCCTTTTTTAAAAACAAAAAATTACACTTTGAGGCTGCTGAAGAGTTTTTAAAAATCTACAAATAGACTAAAAAACAAAACTATCTGGAAATCACAAAATTAAATTCTTCCTTATACAAATGAAGATGCTGTGAGCTATAAGTTGGGGGCTTCCCTGGTGGCTCAGCAGTTTAAAAAAAACAAACATGAAAAAACTCCACCTGCAATATAGGAGATGGGGTTTGATCTCTGGGTCAGGAAGATCCCCTGGAGGAGGAAATGGCAACCCACTCCAGTATTCTCACTGAGAAAATCCAATGGACAGAGGAGTCTGATGGGCTGCAGTCCATAGGGTCACAAAAGAGTTAGACACAATTGAATGAGCACACACACACACGAGCTATAAGTATGAGAGCCCCAGCTGAAGGAGACTTTTATGACCTCACTCCTCTGATTCAACAAGAAGCTTGGAAATTAGTGGTTCATGCCCAAGATGTCAAGGCTCTGGGTTGACACCTAACACAGCCTCTTCTCATACCAGTGGCTGCCCCAGACCAGTGGCTGTTGAACTTCCCATCTGTAACTATATTCCTTAATGAGTGAATTTAAAATGCAGATTCCCAGGCACTACCCCAGATATTCCTGAGTCAGTAGGCTTGGGGTTCCCCCCGCACCCCGAGGAATCTGCATCTTTAGAAAACTCCTCTGGAGTTTTGAAGCGGGTGACTCAAAGACCTCACTTTGAGAAACACCATATATCACCTCTCCCTGTGTGATCTCCCCACTTCTAGGGATTAGTCACCCATTTTATACTGATGACTCAAAATTCTATCGCCCAGCTCCCTACACCCACTTGGCAACTGAACATCCCTATCTGAACATTTCATAGGAACCTTAAACTCAGCAGTTCAAAATTGAACTCATTTTTCTCCCCACACCTGGCATATATAGAATAAAGCCCAAATTCCCTGATTTGGCATCCAAGACCCTGCCTCTGTCTTCAGCCCCTTCCCTGACGACCGCCTGGGCCTTCTTCTCCATGTTTAGCAACATTCTGACTTCTTGCAGATCCTAGACACACATGTCTTTCCATATATTGTCCCCTGGGCAGAATTCATGCTGCTGGACTCAGACACCAATCTTCCGCTGCCTATAAGCACACTCCTTGCTATTTGTCCTTCTGTGCCATCTTTTGACCACGTGCATCCTTTAATTGCTGTGCTCACCATACAGAATTACACTCTTTACTTGGTTGTTTTGAACCTGAGCTCCTTGAAAGCCAGGAAGGGGGCTCTGTCCTTATTCTTTTTTTACTCTCACCTCTTGTGTAGAGTCTAACACACAGTAAGCAATCACTGAACATTTGATGAACTGAATTTCTTGGTGAAAAAGAAAGAAAGAAAGGAAGAGAGAGAGAGAGAAAGGAAGAGAGAAGCTTGATTTGGAAAGTTGAAAGGAAATTCTAGAAGTGCTTTGTTATGAAAAGGGAGGGGATTGATTCAAGTAGGATGAAGGGATTAACAGCGTCTAACTAATGTTTGTCTAGAGATCAACCACGGGAGGGGTTGAAAAGGGGCACTCGATCTGGCATCCAGGAATTCACAGCAGAGTCGGCCCTGCCAACCCTCAGCCATTACGGTCAGTCTCCCTCCCGGGGTTACCACCGAGGGGCAGTCTAACTTTCATGCCAGTGGGAGGAGACTTCATGACACAATTTTTGCACAGCACAGAAATGCTCAATCCCACTGATTAATCACAGAGCTAGGTTTAACTTGGCTTAACAGGACCCTCGGGCTTTTGCAAAGAGCTCTCCTGTGCCCATCCTCTTTTCTACATCTGCTCCTGAGCTAGTGGGTTCTCTCTGTGCCCTGTCTTCCTAGTTTGTCCAAGTTCAGTCTGGACTGCATGTCAGGCAAACCAAGCTGTTACCCATCTCCTCTCATCACAAACATTTCCCTGCGGGGCTGGATGGCTTCTTTTTCTCCTCAGATCTGCCCTAACCTACCATTCCTGAAACCCCCAACACAAACACCCTGTCTTCTGTGTGTCTACATCACACCTTCTTTTATTTTACATTCATAGGCTGATTATGGTTTGGGGTGTTTTTTGTTTGTTTTCTTCTCTTTTCTGCTGAATGTTGTTCCCTCTCTCTGCCTTTCCTGAATCCCTGTTCAGGTGTCTGATCATTTTTCTTCTAGGAGCAGAAGTGGAAAATGAATGATGTTTCCCTATTCCCTGATCTTGTAATTCCTCCAAGGCTGCCATTTCCACAATCAGATTCCCTTCACCCTGCGAAGCCTCGCTCTACCCTTTGCCCTTAAAGCCACAGCTCCTGTTTTTCCCGGTGTGAGTGCAGTGTCCAGCCTTTCACATCCTCTGTGGTATAATACCTTGCCTCTGAAGGTTTTGTTTCAGGAGTGTCCTGTAGTTATGAAACATCAGTTCTGTGCAAAATGTCTCATTTGAGACAATCAAAGGTTTAAAGCAGAAATATGAAGTAATTTCTTTTTAAAAAAATTATTTATTTATTTTATTTTTGGCTGTGCTGGGTCTTCATTGCTGCCTGGGACTCTTCTCTAGTTTCGGTGCTCACGTTTCTCACTGCAGTGCCTTCTCTTGTTGTGCAGCACAGGCTCTAGGGCCCTGGCTTCAGTAGTCGAAGCATGTGGGATCAGCAGTTGTGACTCCCCAGCTCTAGAGCAGAGATTCAATAGTCGTGGCACAGGGACCTAGTTGCTCCTTGGCATTGGGATCTCCCCAGATCAGGGATCAGATGCATGGTCTCCTGCATTGGCAGGTAGATTCTTTACCACTGAGTCACCAGGGAAGCCCAGTAATGTCTTAAGAATAACTAAGGCAAATATAGGCTTGTATTGGGACTTGTTAAGAGACATAATCATAAAAAAGAGGAAAGGAGAGAAGAAATCACATGTAGAAGAGGGAGAAAGACACAGAGAAAAAGAAGATGAGACAGATACACCGTCAAAGGGGCAGAGGGAAACACACGAAGAACAAGAGGCCCAAAAAGAGGCGTGATCTGAAAAGAAAAAAGTGAATCACCTCCCTCCCACGCACAGGCCACATCCTCAAAGACAAAGCCACAGGCTCCCACCCAGAAATAAAGACCAGGAAGGAAAACGGGGGTACCACACAGCAAGACTGAGTGAGGGACAGCCGGCACAAGCATCGGACGGCGAACACCCTGAGAGGAAGGACAAGACACGCACACCTGAATACACACACCTCAAAGAGAAATGTCTCCATCTTGTGGCCTCGAGAACAGTGTGATGCTGTGCATTTTCACAACTACAGGCACAAACAAAGAAAAGACCTTTCATCACCAGTTCGGTGAGCAAAATGAACTTGAAATGAGGTCCAAGCTCCCCCATGTTTACTCTACTGCTGCTGCTGCTGCTGCTAAGTCGCTTCAGTCGTGTCCGACTCTGTGTGACCCCATAGACGGCAGCCCACCAGGCTTCCCCATCCCTGGGATTCTCCAGGCAAGAACACTGGAGTGGGTTGCCATTTCTTTCTCCAATGCATGAAAGTGAACAGTGAAAGTGAAGTCGTTCAGTCGTGTCTGACTCTTAGTGACCCCATGGACTGCAGCCTCCCAGGCTCCTCCGTCCATGGGATTTTCCAGGCAAGAGTACTGGAGTGGGTGCCACTGCTAACCCCTGAGAAAGATCGTGCCGTTTTGTAGAAAGGCAAATGAAGAAGAGAGAACTGCTGTAGAGGACTACTATATCCTTTCCAGTTCTCTTGCTTTTGCTTATGTTTCTCAAGTAGTCTTTCGGCAAACCAGAGTTCTCTGTAGTGTAAAATATTGGATTTGTTAAATGAGCTAATATTAGTTAACTTCTTCAGTTCAGTTCAGTTCAGTCGCTCAGTCGTGTCTGACTCTTTGCGACCCCATGAATTGCAGCATGCCAGGCCTCCCTGTCCATCAGCAACTCCCGGAGTTCACCCAAGGTGGCTCGAATGGTAAAGAATTTGCCTGCAATGCAGGAGACCTGGGTTCAATCCCTGGGTTAGGAAGATCCCCTGGAGAAGGGAATGGTTATCCACTCCAGTATGCTTGCCTGGGAAATCCCATGGATGGAGGAGCCTGGAGGGCTACAGTCCATGGGGTCACAAAGAATCTGACAGGACTGAGCAACTAACAATGGAACACTGTCTAGGAGCTCATGTGTTTATTAAATAAGCAAAAGCCAATGCCTACTCTCTCTAAACCAATCATGCTAGCTCCTGGCCCTATCTCAGGTCTCGCCCCAGGACTTAGGTCTTGCTCTGGGTCTGGAATGCTATCTGTTGCCCTCTCCTAGTATCTCCCTGACCCTTCTCCCCTCCTCCCGTCTCCATCTATCAAACCCTGCACATTCTTTTCAGCTGAATTAAGAACCCTACATTTGCTCCATAATTAGTCTCACGAAAGGCACTAACGTCACTCTTGTTGCCCAGTCCTTTGGACGCCCCCCCACCTGCGTCTCGTGTGACCTCCGATTAGCATGGCTGACCTCACCTCCCTTTGCAGTGGTTTCTTCCCTGGGATGTCGAGGGGCTGTGCATCGAAGTCGTCCTGCTTCTTCCCTGCTCTCTCCTGCTCTTTTCTCTCTTCCGTCTTTCAAACACTGGTGCCCTGTGGGCCTCTGTCTCAGACTCTCTCCCTTCCAGCTCTCATGCTGCCCCTCCGTGGCATTTCACTGTGTGGTTTATATCCCACTCACCTGATTGCAATCACTGGAGAGAAGAGAAACAGGTAAGTGGACTCAACCTGCCAGTTCATGAAAACATACCTAAGTCCATTCAAAGAACATCTCCCCACCTATGAGATGCCAAGCATGCTGGCTCAGCTGACCGTCTTCTGCTGAAGTTGTGTATCACATGGTTCAGCTGTGGTCACAGTGACTGAAGAGCAGGTGGGGGTGGGAGGGGGCCTTGTCTATTGGGCTCCATCATCTTCTCCTTTTATGGGACTCCAGTTCCACGCTCATTTCCTCCTTCCTGTGGGAAGGAAGCTGCCCTCAAGATGTTTCTACTGGACACGAGTGATCTTTCTTCACTTTAATTCACCTCCTGCTAAGTCACTTCAGTCATGTCTGACTCTGTGTGACCCCATAGACGACCCCACAGACCAGGTTCTCCCATCCCTGGGATTCTTCAGGCAAGAACACTGGAGTGGCTTGCCATTTCCTTCTCCAATGCATGAAAGTGAAAAGATAAAGTGAAGTCGCTCAGTTGTGTCCAACTCTCAGCGACCCCATGGACTGCAGCCCACCAGGCTCCTCCATCCATGGGATTTTCCAGGCAAGAGTACTGGAGTGGGTTGCCATTGCCTTCTCCGAATTCACCTCCTAGGGGGTGTATATTAGTTTGCTTGGACTGCTACACTGCAGACAGCTTTAACAATGAATATTAATTTTCTCACAGTTCTGGAAACTCTGAGATCAAAGCGTTGACAGGGTTGGTTTCTTCTTAGACCCCTCTCCTTGGCTTGCAGAGGGCCTCCTTTTCTGTGTCTTCATGTGATCTTTCCTCTTTATGTTTCTGTCCCAATTCCCTTTTTAGAAGGACCCCAGTTGTACTGGATTAGGGTCCACCCAAATGACCTTCCTTTAACTCAGTTACCTCTTTAAAGAGCCCCCATCTCCAAATATAGTCCCCATCTGAGGCACTCGGGTGTTAGGGTTTTAACATATGAATTTTGGGGGGACAGAGGAGGCACTCCAGAGAGTGAGACTGCTTAGAGTCACTCACGGCTAGACAGCAGCTACGATGAAGTTAGAAGCAACTGCTAAACGTGGATCCGTGCAAGCTCTGAGCCGAGGGACATGAAGACAAGTGTGTCACAGACCTTGCCCCAGGATGCTGCCAGCCCAGTGGTGGGGACAGGGTGCTGATACAGAAAAGAAGCATCAGCCATCTAGACTGGAGTGTGCAGAGCACAACAGAGTGTGGATAACAGGCAGGAACTGTGCTTCCTAGAAGAAGAAGAGATAAACATCAGCCGGATTGGTCACAGGGAGGTTTGCATGATAAAAATAACCACCTTTTATGGAACTCTACTATCTGTTAGCCCTTTGTACACATTTTATCTCTAATCTAATCCCACCCCAGGGGCCGTGGGGAGGACTGTACAAAATAAGTTACACCAAGTTCTTGGTGTTGTGCTTGGCATAAGGGAGCAAATGACAGCTAATTATTCATCGAACAAATATTTGTGCAGTACCTGCCATGTGTCGGGCAATGTGCTCATTGCTGGGGATAGAACGTCAGCCAAGATGGTCTCTGCCCCCATTGCGCTTACAGTTTATGTGCATTATCCAGTATGGTAGCCACCAGCCATATGTTGGCTATTAACTAAAATGAAAAATTCAGTTCTTCAGTCACGCCAGCCACATTTCATGCACTCTGCAGCCACCAAGGGTTACATTTCCATTCCTGAAGGAAGTTCTATTAGGTAATACTGGAAAGGGATGAGAGATAAAACCTGTATGGTAAAGGTCATGATAGAGACTTACAGCTAGCATGGAGGATCAATTACTAGTCATGTTATAATCAAGATGTGGAAACTGAAGCTCCGAGAGGATAAACTATTTGATCAAATTCACACAGCTACCAAGTGGAAGAGCTGGGACTGGAACCCAGGCCTGTCTTAAACTTATGCTCCCTCAGGCTGTTTTGTGGAGGAAATGAGTCAGGCACAGGTAGAGTCTGATTAAAGACAGAAGATGGAGAAGCCATCCTTGGTGGGGAAGCAGCAGCTTGGACAAAGGCACAGATGGGCAAGGCTGGCAGAGGACCATGAGGAAACCAGTCCGGCTGGAGAGGCAGTGACTTGCTGAACTCAACTCAAGTGCTTAAAAAGGTAAGTCAGAGCCTGCCTGCCTTGATTAAGAGCCAAGAAGCAAGGAAATCAGCCCTGAGCGCAGAGGCTGACTCTTTGAAGGATGTTAGCAGGAGCATGGCATGGACAGAGCTGTGTGTTTGGAAGGTGGAAGTGCTTAGGGTAAACTGGGCTGTGACCTGTAGACGACAAGGGGATAGAAGGAAGGGATGAATGATGGTGTGAAGCAAAAAACACAAGACCCCAAGGTTGGTTGATTGATTGATTTTACTTTCTCCCTTTTTTTAAATTTTAATTTTATTGGAGTATAGTTGATTTACAATGTGTTAGTTTCAGGTGTACAGCAAAATAATTTCAGTTTTATATATATATATATTCATTCTTTTTCAGATTCTTTTCTCATATAGGTTATCACAGAATATTAAGTAGAGTTTCCTGTGTTATACAGTAGGTCCTTGTTGATTATCTTATTTATAGTTGTGTGCATATGTCCGTAAGTTTGTTTTCAATATCTGTAAGTCTGTTTCTTTTTTTGTCAATAAGTTCATCCATATCATTTAAAAAATTAGATTCCACATGAGTGACATCATGTGATATTTGTCCTTCTCTCTGACTTACTTCAGTCTGTATGATAATGTCTAGATCCATCCACGTTGCTGCAACTGGCATTATTTCATTCTTTTTTATGGCTAAGTAATATTCCATTGTATATATGTGCCACATTTTTATCCATTCTTCTGTTGACGGACATTTAGGTTGATTCTGTGTCTTGGCTATTATGAATAGTGCTGCAGTGAACACTGTGGTGCATGTATTTTTTCCAATTATGGTTTTCTCCAGATATACACCCATGAGTGGGATTGCTGGATCATAGGGTAGTTCTATCTTTTAGTTTTTAAAGGAATCTCCATATGGAACCCCAAGATTTAACACTGTGTAACACTGGATAATATACTTCATTTCCCCGGGCCTCATTCTTTCAGTTCTAGAAGGGCATGGCTGGCCCAGATTATTTCTGAGAGCCCCTTCAGCAATGGTAGTCAAGGATTCTGCAAATCAGAATGACATTAGGCTCAAAGAAGCAGTGCAAAGTGTAGCACTGAATATAGGGGCAAGGAAGACAGCAGAATCAAAGGTCATCCGTGGCAAAGGGGGAATGATGTACTACTAACAAAACAAGGTGAGTGTATAAAAGGGCTTGTCTTTGGGGGTTTTTTTGGAGGGGGTTTGTCACAAGGCATGGAGATGGGGAAGGATAAGTAAGAGGTGGTAGGAAAATAATGGTTTGTTCATTATTTTACATCCCCCAAATACAGACTTTAAACTTTTTTTTTGACCCATGACCCACAGCAGGAAATACAACTTGTATCCTGGTCCAGTACAGTTGTCCAGTATATATAACTGAAACAAAGGGTTTATGAAACAAATAATTACTCTAAGGGCAGTGTACTATTCTAGTACATTTCATTATTTTAAAAAGTTGGTTGCTGTCCAATGAATGTCTGTTATGATCAATTACTGCGTCACGACCCACAGTTTTAAAAACACTGTCTAAGAGGAAGATCAAGTCTTCTTAAGTTGGGGGCGATGGCAGGCATCCCATTAAAGAACCGAAGACTAGCTGCAGGAGTGGACTGGCAAGCCTCAGGGCTGGGGAGTCTGGAGCGCGTCTGAAGCTCTGTGAGGCATGAGTGTTGAGGAAGGCAGAGGCCTGGGAAACAATCGGTGGCAACCACTCGTCTAGGTGATAGGGATTAGGGGTTTAACCCTCCAGACCTCGTAGACCTGAGGATGGGGGCGGAAACCAGATTCCCGCAGGAATACAGCGAACACCCGAAGGCTGCATTTCATAAGCGTGCGCCGAATGGCTCCCGCATCTCTGACCTCATTTGGATTTCCAAAGCTCCTCCACTTACTCGAGAGTCCGGGGAGGACCGCGTGCGCCCACTCCTCCATTCATTCATTCATTCCAAACCCATCTCGGGGAGCGCCAACCAGGTGCGAGAAAGGGCGAGCCGCCGGCGGCCAAAGATCCCCTTCCAGTCGGTTCCCCTCCCGCCCAGCTCGCGCGCACACAAAGTTCTGGCTGCCACCCCCGCGGACCGGCTCCCTTGCCAATCAGAACCGAAGCGCATGCACCGCCGCCCGGCGGAGCCGCCTAACCTCCCCGGCTTCCCGGGATCCGCCCCCCACCCACCCCTCTCCCTGCACCGGCCCGGCCGCTCCTGCCCTGCGCTCGGCCTTCCCCGCCTCGCATCCGTGCCATCGGCGCTCGATTGCGCGCGGACTCCTCGCTCCGGGCTCGCTCGTCGCTCGCGCTCGGCCGCCGCTCCCGCCCCCGTCCCCCGCCCCCCGCCCCTCCCCCGGCTCCTCCCGCCCCTCCCCCGCCTCCCTTGCAACTTTTGCCGGAGCGCCCCCCTCCCCAACACACACAGCCATGCTGAGCTGAGCCCCGGCCGGGGACTGGCCGCGCGCTGCCCGCCCCGGCTCCCGCCCCACCGCGGACCCGCTCGGGGGCCGCGGCCGCTCGGCCCTCGGCCTCGGCCGCTGCGCCCGCCCGGCCGCCCCCCGGAGCCCCCGGGAGCCCCGCGCAGGGCCCGGGCCGCGGCGGCGGCGGCGGCGGCGGCGCCCGGCCCCCTCCCCCGGCGCCGGCCAAGTGAGGCGGTGATGCGGGCGCTGGCGGCCCCGGCTGCGCCGAGAGCGGAGACACAGGCTCAAGATGGCAGATTCCGACTGAGGCTGGGGGGGCCGAGCTCGCGCGCCGCGATCCCTTCTCCGTTGCCATGAATCGCGGACACCCCGGCCCCGATGGCCCCCGTGTACGAAGGTAAGCGGCGCCGGCCCGCCGACTCCGCCGACCCACGCCCGCTCGGCCGCCCGGCCGCCCGGCCCCCGGAGCTTTGTTCTGCCCGCGGCCCCGCGCCGGGCAGCACCCCCCCACCCCCGGCCCGCAGCCCCCCGGCGCCCGGTCCCCGCGCCCCACCCCCGGGGCTCGAACCGGTCGCCCGCCCCCCTCCCCGCCACCCCCTCGGTCGCCCGGCGATCGGCCGGGATCCGGAATCAAACATCTTATTTCCAGGGTGGAGAAGGAGGCGGGGGGTGGGGTGGGGGGTGTGCGAGGGTGGGCTACTGGCCGAAGAAAAGAAATTGGGTGGGAGGGGGCGCCGGGAAAAAGACAGACCCGTGACGGTGCTTTTTATTTATTTGTAAGAAATAAAGGTGATGCGGTGTAGCTTTCCATCTCCAGCACCCCCCCCCCCAAAGAAAATTACCTTTAGGGTGATCTGTTTCCACTCTCCGTCCTCCCAGCTCCCTTCCCGTTTCCCTCCACTCCCCCCCACCCCCCAACACACACACACACACACACACACACACACTCCTTTATTCTTCGCGAGCCTCAGATTTTGGGGGGCTGTCGGATCGGAATGTGCGGGGCTAGGTGATGCGAGGGGGGCAGAGAGGAAAAGTCCATTTCAGAGCCAGGCAGAACAATGAAATAGGCGAAAATCTCCCCGCATTAGCGTATGTAAGGGAAAATGTAGTTTAGGTTTGCCAGTCGGGGAGGCGGCCAAGACGCTGGTCTCCGCCGGTCTGGGTAAACCTGCGCGGTGCACCTTCACCTGGCGTTGGGTCCTTTTTCTCGTCTGTCTTTAGGAAGAAAGACAAGAACGGAAGGCACAAATACTCCGTTTCCCCTGCAGTCCCTCTCTCTTTCGTTTTTCTTCAGTCAGTTCTGTCAGTTTCCAGCTAGAAATCAAACCGGAATCAACTAAGTTTTTACACTTCGATATGTGTTTTGTGTGTGTGTGTGTGTGTGTGTGCTTGTAGTAGGAGGGATTTTGAACCAAAGGGTGTCTGATTTTTTTTTTCAGTCATTTTCCTCGTGAAAATGTCTTTCTCATGAAATCATTGAAGTAGCAGCCTTTACATACTTTGAGCGTCAGTCCATCTGGCTTTCTTTCGGTTTTGTTCAGATATCCTGTGGATGAAATACCAAATGAGAGGAGGCAAGGGTTTGTGCGGAATGGAGAGGAGGGGCGAGGTTTTAATCCTCTATAAATCCGGAGAACAGTCATGGCCAGTGAGACAGGGAACGCATTAATAGTTTTATCTCTGTTATAAAGGCAGATTAAAAAAAAAAAAAAACTTATCTGAAAAGAAAATCTGTTATTAGTTCCAGAGCTCCAAATGAATTAGGTTTCTGGATGGAATAAAGTTACCAGTCAGGCCCTGGGTAACGAGGCTGTAAATAACCTATGGACTGTAAATATTTTTTTTCAGACTCTCTTAGAAACAAAGGGGCCTGTTTAGAAGGCAACAGAGAGATGTTATTCCAGGGGCTTTCCTCTTTGATTCTGAAGAACACAAGGTCCATTTAACCATTCAACAAAACAAAACAAAATTTCTGATCACTCCACCACACAGAATGGAGCGAGCCCGGTGGCTCTGTGAACATACTAGGAGGACCCAGTCGGGCATTCATTGTTCCTCTGAGTCTCTGGGAGGGGGCTACAGTCAATGCTCCCACTGTCTATGGAGTGTTAAAATGAAACAATTTTCTCTTTATTAAGTACCTCTTTGAGACTCCCTCTGCTGGACACTCCGGGTGAGCATTGGAGAAGGAACTTGGCATTGAATTCAGAACTATAGTAAAACAGGCTGCTTTCCCTTTCTCAAGGGGCTGGGTATGTGGGTTGGGATGTATTTTGTCAACTTGGTAGAAAGCCGTCCTGGGAACCGTGCTGTCCCCCTCCTGTTCCTTTCATTCTAAATCCATACGGAATGTAGGCCATCCCCCTGCAGCTAAGACTTGGCACTCAGGTTCTTCCTACCGTGCTCTTTCAGGGCACGACACCAGATAAAGACCTGTGGGTGTGTAAGACGTTGTGGTTTAAGCATAATCTCAGATCTCAAAGGTCTCGAGCTCACTTTTTTTATTTGCAAGCCTGCCTTCTATGTCCCAGCTGACCTACTCGGTCACTTCTGCCACCCCTGGGCCCCTCAGTCTTGTGTGCGTGCTCTATTGATCATTCCTGTGCATTGTGCCCTTTGATTCTGCGAGAGTTTCTTCGAATCTTTGTAGTTCTTCTCTTCTTCCTCACCCCTTTTGAACCAGTCCAGCATCACCGCCCAAGCTCAGGCCTGGGTCTTTTTTGAAAGCAACTGTTGGTCATGCTCTAAAGCAGACAGGTGACCCCTCTAATCAGGCATTGCACATTTACTTCCTGCGATGAGTGCGTCTAAGACTCCAGTGACCTCCTTTTTCCCTCCTTTGGCAACGCCCCCTGGATTTAGCGAACCTGATTTTTACCACATCCCGGTCAGAGCACATGGACTCCTTGTGTGTATCCCAGAGGAGCAGGGCTTTTCCTGTGGAATTCTCCAAGAGCGATTTCTGATAGTTTTCACCCTACTAAAAGATTTGAACCCTGGATTCTTCTCAGGAGAAGGATAATGACAGGTGAGGCATTTAAGCCAGAATTCAGGGGTATATTCATTTATTTAAATAGGGTGCAATTGCCTCAGGCTAGGATTTGATGTAAAGGCCTGAGTGCATTAGTGGAGCATTCTGAACTGCCAGGTATTTAGAGAGAAGTGATCAGTTTGAAACGGGGTATGTTTGATAATACAAGTCAACGGGTAGGAAAGTGTGATCAGCCTTCCACAGCCTGCTTTTAAGGATAGGTTTCTAAATAGCATAGTAGTTTTCAATGGCTTGGTACTGATCAAGTTAAACTTCTTTAAAAAGATTTCTTTTCTTTAGAAGGTTAAACATTCTCCTTGCAGTTATGTTTACTCCATCACCTTGCTTAGCAAGGCTTTTTCCAGTGCCACAGGTGTAAATTAGAGGACCCTAAATTGTATTCTCTCTCCCTGGCTGTGCCTTGTCCACTAGTGTTGGCTCAGACAGTCAGACTTCCCCAAACTGTAGCATCAAAGTCTGTCATCAGATGGGCCTGAAGACACCTACCAAGAAATGGATTCTGAATCATCTTCCATTAAAAGAATTTGATGACACATGTTCAGAAATATCTTTTCCTGTGTTTATGTTTTATATTTTTAAAAATGAGTAAGTATAAATATTGTTTTCCTTCTTACCACATTTGAAAAGTGAATCAAGGCTCATTAATTAATTTTAATCCTTGATCCCGGACAGTGTGGTACAATACTCGAACCAGAAACCTGGGCTTTGACTCTAGCTGTATGGCTTTGGGCCTGTTACTTAACTTCTCTGAGCTTTTTTTTTTTTTTTTTTTTCTTCTTTTCAAAGCCTTATTTGATTGTTCCAGGGCTCCATTAGAAACAAGTATATGTAAAGCATCAGGCTATAGTAGGCATTTTCTCAGTACATGTTAAATCCCTCTATCTTTTGAGCTGCTTACAGGCATGATGACTCCAGGGAAAGAATAAGCCACAAATAGTTTAGAAAACCAATAATAGCAACATTTCAATTATTAATCTCCTGCCATTCCTTTTCCAGTTTGGGCACCAGCAACAATAAGCCCCCTATGGCCAGGGAAGAAAGAGCCTCTTTTGACCCTCTCTGTGACCTTTCCAGAGTCTTTATTCCCATTGAGCTTCTGCTGGTTTCAGGTAGAGGATTTCTCTTCTCCCATGGCACATTCTCTGCAACTCTAAAAATGAAGCAACAAACCGTTCGAACTGAGTTTCAGGGGCTGCAGCTGTGCCTCTGGGAAAATATCCCAAGGTGTGAAAGATAATCTTTGCCCTTTATCAGGATCCATTGGTAACCCAGACAGCCAGCCAGGAAAGGGAGCGCCCCGAGGTGGCTTACTTACGAACGGCCTCCTCAGAGGGGAGACACCCACTCGATCACGAGGCAAGGACTAGATCCATGCATCTAACGTGATTTTCCTACAAAAAAAATTGTGGTGCATTCTGCGAGTTGCAGCTGCTCATGTTCTTCATATTTTATTTTTTGTTTCTTTATTTCTTTCTCCCTTGTGTAGAGACCGATCTTGAAGGAACCACCTTTGAGTGGAACAAAGTAGCGACGTTCGAAAGGATATGATACGTGAACATTTTTTATTGTTCTCCGAACATGTCATTTGCCAGTGCTTTCTGGTGGTCTCACGATGACAATTCAAGCTCTTCAGGTTGCTGTCAAAGGCGAGTTTCAGAATAATGCCAGCAGATGTTATATAACATCCGATGAAGCATGAACTTGAAAGGCCCCAAATCATAATAGTTCCATTTCGTGTGGCAGTACTGCGTTGGGAGGGGTGAGGACTGGAGGCAGAGAAAGAAAATGGAAAACCTGGAATATAGGAAGGTCTTTATTTTTCCTCTAAAAGAAGCCAAGATGCCTGAAGTTCATGGTAATAATTGTAGCTTAGTTTGTGGCACATCCTCTCCCTACAGTGACCCACTTGTCCTCCTCACAGACCCACAGAGTGGATACCTTCACCCCCACTTTATAGACAGGGCGCTTCTTTAGAACATCCATTCCACAGACGTTTGTGTGGCGTCCCTGTCCTTGAGTTCAGGGGTGATGGGAAGTGAAAATCAAAACTAAGCAAGAGCTGAACTCAAGATAGAATGCCTTTACGTGTGTGCCTTTCAGAACTTTAACCAGTTCTTACGTCTTACATGCTCATGTTTCTTGAGGTATACAGGGAAGACCACCATTTCTTTATTTTCTCTAGAAAGATTTTCTTTGGGATCAAAAAAGTATTTATGAATGCAGAAAATACCTATTACAAATCTCCTTAGAAATTTCCTTGGAAATTACCATCTCTAATTTGCAGAAGATTCCGTCTTCCTCTTTCATTACTTACATTTTATACCTTTGTAAATGCACCACGTTTCTGATTTGCACATGCCGCTTGGAGACTTTCTGTTTTTGGCATTTGGCGTCCCCAGTTCTATCACCAGCGGACCTATTCATCTTACGTGGCTGTTGGAGAATGAATTCCTGACTTTGCTGCCTGGCTGAGATCCTTAATTCCAGGTAGCTTTGTGATACTTATTGGTGGGGATATAGATCGGGTGGTCACTCTGTAGATCCCTCAGGGAAGGAAGTTGTGGAAGAAGACCAACTCCTCCTCGCGGGAGCATGGAGCTCAGGACAGGAGAGGACCTCGGGAGAAATGAGTTCACCCTATTGCATTCAGGAAGGTGAACAGTCGTAACTTGGAATCGTCTGTTCACCCACAAAATTTTTTTCCAGGAAAAGACCACCATAGGAACTCCCTCAGTGACCAGTTCCAGCATTCTGTTAATCTGATGGTCAAGAAACTCTTGGGTTGGCCTGAGATCTCGTCTGTTGTCACTCAAACCTGTTCTCTTTGACTCAGTGTCTTTTTCTGAAGCCTTTCATGTACTTGAAGGCAGTAACCGAGTCACTGTTGCTTTTTCCTCACAGAGCCTGTTTTGGGTCCTCTCCCTCTGAGAGCTCTCATTTCTCCACAAAACCAGAAAAAATGGTGGTGATCAAAGCTGGACACAGTTCTGTAATAATGGTCCCCTTACTGCAGGGTTCTTGCCTCATGGAGAGCCCCTGGAGGGCAAGAATCAGGTCTGAGTCATCATTGTGTCCCCTGTAGTAGCCATGCAGTTCCTAAACCTAGTAGGTGCTTCATAAATGCTTGTTGAGTTGACACTTCCTTTTAATATATCTAAGTAATAACTTACGTCACACAAGCCCTGCCCTGGTTAGCTTGCTCTCTCCTCGGTTCTGATCTTTATTTTTCTTGTATGTACTTGTGTCTAACCATCCCTCACCCTAACAAGGCCATCTTCTGTTTGATCCTTTGAATCTCACCCTTCTGTTTGTAGCTCTCTAGAACCTTACTTAACAGATCCTACATACAGAATGCAGCTGACATAAGTCATTAAAAAAAAACAAACATAAAGTTGAACTACTCTCGAAAGAAGAGGAGAGAGGGCTCAGAAAAATCTTGACAATTTGATGCAATATTGGTTCATTCAGGTTTAGAAAGGACACTTGTCAGATTCTTTAGAGGTTCTGAGTCAGCCAGAGCCATACCTGTTTTTCCAGGTTCTCTACAACGAGTCAGTGAGGTGTTCATGACACTAGCTACAAGTCAGACTTGTAGCCCGTATCCCTCCATCTTTGGTCTAGGGCCAGTGCAAAAGACAAAAGATGTGATGGGCAACGTCATTCAATTGGCAATTTTCTGATGGGTGACTTTACCATTAGAAAGTAAGCTGCTGAAATAGTTGCCAATTTTTTAAAAAGCAGCAGACTCTTAAAACTGCAAAATAATTGTGTGGTTTTCCAGCCGCTTATTTCTAAACACAGCGTTGAAGAGATTTGTAGTGTTTTTGAAAGTGGTCTGTTTTAGCAATTCTTGCCTAACTTCTTTTGCTCTAGTAGGTTCTGATTAATTAAATGCCACTGTGTTTAAGCAGAATTAAGATTGATTGACTCTTGCATGTGCTAATGCTGTAAACTTCATAAAACCTTCATTGTCACAGAAAGAATGCGGTTTAATATGTGAGTGGACAGGGGATTTTCTCCCCAGGCTGTGCTGTCTGTCCTCAGTGAAAGATCATTTTGGAACCTGCCCTAACATTGGGTTATGGCACTTTGGGTTTGCATAGTTACAGACTGCATCCTGATGTTGCAGTAAGTTTTGTTTCCCCCTATATTTGTACCATTTTCCTCTATAGCAATATTACCCTTTGATTCAACCTATGGAGTTAAATATAAAGGGCTGATTTTCCAAGGACTTATATAATATCAGTGATCCATCATGCCAGTTCTATTGAGAACTTCTAGTTTCATAGCATCAAGGAAACAGATTTTAATGATACGCGTGTCTGGAGTCCTTTCAAAAGTCACATGGTAAAGCAATTGGGAAAACTCTGGTTTGTTGGTAGTTGTGGAATTTTGATTTTTTTTCTCTAATGAAGAATTAATAGAGCTCTGACCAAAAAAAAAAAAAAGCAGCGTGTTAAGTTAATTTTGCAGAAATTGTAGAAAGGCAGCAAGTTACACCCTCCAGAGTTCTGTGTCCGCTACACACTAGAACCCAGGCTGATAGAAGGAGTTTCTGCAGGAAAGTGAATTTCAAGGAAATTTGTAATGGTGGGTGGGGCTGGTAGGAGCATACACCGCTGAAGCAGGTACATATTCAGCTCCAGCACACCTGTGATCACCGTTACTCATTAATGAGTATGACCTGCACCATCAGGAAGAGGTTAATCGATGGTCCTTATGTTCTGTTAAGTGAGACTGGGAATGTCTGTAATGTGTTACAGAAATGTTTCCATTAGAAAATGGTTATAAATAAAGAAACTCTTTGATTTAATTGTTCCATGACTTATTCCCCCAAAAGGATTTAAGGCCTCTTAAAGAGTTAAGTTCCTGGAAGAGAGGAAATTAATTCATATAGATCAGTTCTGTGGCTCGACCTTATTTCCAAAAATGTCAGATAAGTGAGGTTGTCCTACCCGGAGTGACAGCGGAAGCCGTCAGATCGCTTGTGCTGGCGTAACCAGGTGAACAAGCAGAGGGCCTAATGGAATTCATTTGCAAAGTCATTTTTGCTTGGCTAGAGTGTAAGCGCAAAATAGACCAGCAGACGAGATTGGTAAGTGTTTGGGATCAGTTGTCCAAAGGCTTTTTAAAACGAGTGCTAATTTGAGAGGCATTTTATGGTGCAGAGAAGGGGACTAATATAATCGAAATGATTCTTGAACAAGGTAATTTTTCCTGGCCTGGGTATAACGGAGTGAGGCAGCCAGAGGGTGAGCCATGTGGTGCAGGGGAAGGTGTGTGCACAGTGGTGTTGGACCTGGACTGCTGTTGGCGTCACACAGGAGCGTGCGGAAGAGCACCAAGCAGCATGCCTGACCCGAGGCTTCAGTGAATATTCATTCCTTTCCACGTTCCTCCCCAGCTCGCGGTGGTCTGGGACCAGGGAAGCTTGCTGGTGTTAGCAGTACCATGATATTTACAGTCTGCCCTCTATATCCATAGCTTGCACATCCATGGAGTCAACCAACCACGGATTGGACATATTTGGGGAAAAAAATTGCAGAAAGTTTTAAAAACCAAAGCTTGTGTTTGTTGTGCTCCTGGCCAGTATCTCCATAACATTTGCATTGTATTAGGTGTTGTAAGTAATCTAGAGCTGATTTATAGCACACAAGCGGATGAATGTACGTTATGTACAAATGCTACATATTTTTATGTAAAGGACTGGCGCGTACAAGGAGATTGGGCTCCTGGAACCAACATTCCTCAGATACCATGGGGTGACTTTATTCTGTCTTTCTAAAGAATCTCTTCTTTTTATAGGCTCTCTCACAGTCTACACTGGCATCACAGTATTTCAGGATCTCACTGGGTTACAGTATAACCCCAGGGAAGGCTTTGCACACTTGTATCCACCTTAGACACTTGAGGAAACTGAGGCCAGAGCAGTGAGAAGAGGCTGCCGAGGCATCGTCTTGAGAGTTGGAGGTGGGCAGAGTGAGGCACCCCCCGCATTGCACTCCCTCAGCCATGGGCGCAGAAACTCCAGGATGTTGGCCACTGAGTGAGCTTTGCTGGGCTGCACAGCCCATGGAAGCTCCATCAGGATGGTTCCCACAGGGCTGTCAGAACAACAAACCTTCTCCCAAAATCCAGAGGGAGGTCCCGGGCTCCAGTCCCCCTGGGTGCCCTGCCGCCCATGGTGCCTGCCTGAGCCCATCCCAGAGGGCTCCTTCCCACTGTCTCAGGAAAGCAAGGCCATGTGCCTTCAGCACCAGTCTGTAAAGGGCCTTCTGTCAGGAAGTCATTCCTTCTGTTTCCCTGAGCCATTACTCAGCTTGTCACCACAAGCTACTTATTAACAAAAACACATGCACACAAAATCACAGAAACCGATACAATTGTGACAGGTTTCACAGAACCTCAGAGCACTTTTCAGTCATTAAGTGGCTTAAAAAAAAAAAAATTGGGGGGGATTCCCTGGCAGTCCAGTGGTGTGGACTCTGGACTTTTGCTGCTGAGGGCCTGGGTCTGATCCCTGGTTGAGGAACTAAGATCCTACAAGCTGTGCCATATGCAGAATTAGATTTTTAAAAATTAATTGATTTTAAAAAATACTGATTTTCTAAGGTAGAGCTTCAAGTCATCCTTTCTTTCCCTTTGACCTGACCAAAACTTGACCCCTATCCCTGTTGTCAGGCCTGCCCTTGTGACCCTAGCCCAAATCCTGTTGGGGTGGCCTTCTGTCTTGTGCTGCTCCCCACCTCCCTTGGAGGTCCTCCACCCTGACGAGTAACCCTGCATAGTATTTGAATAGACTTTTACGCGAAGGGCTGGCTTGACTTGGCATTGGTGAATCCTGGGGCGATGGTGCAGGGCGGCCTGCAGCCCACCAGTTCCTGGGTTCTGTGTCCAGCCTACGACCACCTCCACCTCCCCTTGGACCTCGGGGTGCCTCCTGGCCACCTACTCAGTCCCCTGCCTGGGGAAGGGACCTGCCCTGGGAAGGCCTGCAAGTAGGCATGAAACCTTTTGGACAGGGATTACCAGGGACCCAGAGCATGGTCTGGGAGAGCACCCTGTCCTTGGGGAGGGGTGTGGCTGAGACCTGCAAAGTATGGGGTTCAGGGCTGGAGCCCCGGCTGCCCTGTTGTGAGAGCCATGCTGATAAAAGCTTGGGCAACAAAGGCGACCCGACAATATTTCCTGTTTATACAAAGTCCTGGCTGCCGATTGCTTCACTGGATGCCCTGCTCCTTTCTTTCCCTCCTCCACCTTGATCTTCTACTTAGGGTTGCTCCATAAAGCAGGGTTGATGAAACTGCCCCATTTCCTGTTCCTGGCTGTGGAAAGTCTGTTCCTCCCACAGTGAAACTCACCAGAGAGCCCAGTGCATCCCGCAGCTCCTATGTCTTGTCTGTCTCTGCCACTGACACAGGCAGCTGCTCCTCCTCCTGTCCTCCCCTTTGATGTCATCTCACCTCTCTGCTTCCACCTGCTTATTATTTCCCACTCACCTGCCCACAGCCAGCCGGGCTCCTCCTGTCCCCGACTCACCTGCCCACAGCCAGCTGGGCTCCTTCCCTCCCCGACTCTGTGTATCTTGGACGTGTGTCCGCCTCGTTACACTCCTGTAGGTGTCAGGGTCCAAGAGCAGGACACTGGGCCTCTCTCTCTGGGAAGCATTTGTGTCGGGGAGCTGTTTGGGAAGAGTGCTCCTCCAGCTTTGGAAACTGTCAGTCACCTGGAGGGCCTGTTAAAACAGATCACCGGGCCCCACCCTCACAGTTTCTGTTTCAGTAGGTCTGGGGTGGGGCTCGGGAATTTGCATTTCTAATTGAGAACCCCGATTTTAGAGGAATGCACTCAGAATGAGAAATCCGTACGTATTTAAAGTCAGACGGTAGTTGCTTTGATGGAGACTTGCCTTGGGTGGGTGGGAGTCAGAGAGACCTGGCAGTGCGTTACTGCAGCTCTGACGCCCTTCCTAGCTGAGACAGCCTCCAGCCTCCAGCCTTCCTGCCTCAGCTCCGGGAGGGATGAGGCTCCATCTTCTCCAGGACCCGTCTGTACACGCAGTCTGTAGTTCATCCAATTCAATGCTGGGACCCCAGAACTGAATGGGCAGGCATGTCTCCCAGTAACAATATGTGATTATTATTAATTGACATAAACAGCGCTATGATTTTCTCCATTTACAGAAGAGGAAATGGTGGCTTGCAGAGACTAACTAACCTGTCCAGGATCTCATAAGCCAGGGCTGGAGCCCTCCTGACCCTGGAGTGTGTTCTTGGCTTGACCAGCCAGCCACCCAGCTCCACATGGGGCAGTGGGAGGGGTGCAGCATACAGTGGGGAGGATCCCCAGTAGGAAGGATCTGGTACCTTCTTGGAGCAGGGGCGGCCACCGTGGGGGCTGATGGTGCCAGAGCATTGAAGCCACAAACGCCTGTTCCCCCACCCCACCCCCCCTCTGCTGTCCCATTCACCTCCTCTCCATCCATGAGGAAGAAGTGAGATGGTGAGTGTCAAGTCTTAGCCCAGGAGCTGGCGCAGAGGAGGGTATAGTTTGGGGCAGCCAAGCCATGGGTCCATTTGAGCAGCTAAAACAGAGATCTGAGAATAATCTTACTGAGACCTCTAAGAAAAAAAGTTATGGAAAGATGATAACAGCTAATACTTACAGAGCCCTTGGAAGTTCCAGTTTTGTTCTCAGGCTTCAGTTCTATTAAATCATTGTCACCTTGTAGTAATGCAGCAGGGTAGGTTATGTCCCTGCTATGTTACACTCCAGAGGTAGTGGAAGGTTAGCCACTAACAGGTGGCTGAGCTGAGGTTAACCACCCCCCCCCCCCAGTAGCCCGGACCCAGACCCCCTGCCCCTGTCCACTAGGCTCTAGCTGCAAAGCAGAAAGTCCTTCCAGTCCCTTCCTTGATAAGAGAAATTTGTAAATATGTTGGTTCCGCCCCCCAAATATAAATGTTCTTTGTTTCAATCAGAACCTGAATAAATGTTTTAAAATTTGAAACACTGATTCCTTTTGGTCTTCTTGAAAGACAAGGTGGTGGGCGCATAGAACAGTCAGGTCTGAAAGATAAGAGCAGTGGAAGGACCAGCTCTGCCATGTGTTAAGCCAAACCATAAAGCTTCAGATTTGGCATGAAACTTGACAGCCCCATCAGCGGGCAGAATAGGTGCTCAGATTTAAGGCCCTGTAAGTCTGTGAGCGTTTAATAGATGACGAAGGAGTTTCCACGAAGCAGTCGGAAAGAGGAAACCTGATTGAGCAAATGGGGATGGGACCACGTGATAGCAATTTGAAAAGTCTCAACGGATGTTATCACCTCACATCATTATACCAACATAAATTCTGTGTGATTAAAATGTTAAATTCAACAAAAGTCTGTCGAGCGCATTCAGGAAGCCAGGGATTGCTCTAGGTGCTGAGGGTGTAGCAATGAGTGAAACAGATGAGCACCCCTACCCTGAAGCAGCCTGCGTTTTCATGGAGAAAGGTAAAATTTATCAATGGCTTAAAAAAAAAAATCCATTTTTAAAGAAAGCTGGGAGGAAACAGAAGTGGTATTTATTAAACCTCCAGAGGGGTTGACATTTCTAAGTTTAGAATCTGTCAAAGAAATCACAGAGGAAAATATTGGTAGTTTTGTTAGTGTAACATTCCCCAGATGTTAAAGTTGTTTCTGGTTCTTCTATCCTGAATCGTTTCTCAGTGTCACTCGGGGTAACATTAAGGGGTGTCTGGGTTTTAGGATCAGTTCTTCAAAGAAGCATTATTAGATCAAGGAGTATGACCGTTAATCTGGTTCTAGATACAGACCAGGCTTCCCTGCTGGCTCAGTGGTAAAGAATTTGCTTGCAGTGCAGGAGACGCAGGTTCGATTCCTGGGTGGGGAGTATCCCCCCAGAGGATGAAATGGCAACCCACTCCAGTATTCTTGCCTGGAAAAGCCCATGGACAGAGAAGCCTGGCAGGCTACAGTCCATGAGGTCACAAAGAGTGGAACATGACTTAGCAGCTAAACAATAACAAAGATACAGAGCACCAGGTTAACCTAATTTCCTCCCCTAAGTGTTTTTATATTAAACAAATCAAAGCACCTTGATAAAGATTTAAGTTCACCTGCCCGCAAATTCAGGAAGGCGCAGAGTTCCTCCTGCTCTTGGGGGACGTAAGCATCCTCGAGGGCTTTCACACACCACCTCTGTGTATCAGTGACTCTCAAAGATGTGTCTTCACCTAGACTCCTTTTTTTTGCGCTCCAAAGTCACAAAGCCAACAATCTACACGACGTCTCTATTTGGATGTCTCACAAGCATCTCAAACTTAATGTGTAAAAGAGAAAAATCTTGATCAACCACCCGAAGTGTGTACTTCTCCCAGAAATCTTTATTTCCATAAATAGCATCTCCTTCCGCCCAGTAGTTCATATTAGAAACCGGAGAGTCATCCTCAACTTCATTTTACTTTATATTTAATCCGTCACTGAATTGTATTGATTTTTGCCTCCCCAGTACAGCCATTCTTGCTTTTCACTGTGCTTACATTCTGTGAAGTCTCTGCGGGTGCCACGTTAGGGGACGATGACCCTCTGTCCCTAGGATTGGCTTCCTGTGAGCCTCTGGTCATATTTTCATCAGCCCATCACTACAGAACCTTGTGTTTTATGTGTGTTTTTGTTTAATGACACCTTCTTTAATACATACTGTTGATTGATTAGCGTTGAACTTGCAGCCCACAACACTATAACCCATGCTGGAATGAAGCTTACTGAACACATGTATTTTTCTGTAAGACACATCTCAGCCTGCTCACACTTACAAACACTAGACACCCATTCATCATGATGCTTGGGGGTCACTTAAAAATCCCGAACAAAAAATACCCCCAAATGTGAAAAACGTGGTCCTAAGTAGACCATGGAAGGTAAGCTCACTTACAGTATTGACATAAGAGGTGAAGCAAGAAGTCAGAGCTCGACCTCGTTTGACCTCAGCTGGGAACACAGGCATCAGGCATCAGGCATCACGCAGCCCAGATTTTTCCTGGCCATGTGTGCATGCCCGGGGTGACTGTGAAAGCACCTGCTGAGGATTGATTTTGAAGTTACAAATAAATATTAGCGAGATTATTGAATCTGCAAATAGCGACAATCAGTTTTACATAGGGAACTTTGTCTCTCTCCACTGCCACCCACTAGTCCATTGGTCAGCAGGCTTTCTCAAAAGGGCCACATAGCAGATGCTATGCTATGCTATGCTAAGTCACTTCAGTCGTGTCCGACTCTGTGTGACCCCACAGATGGCAGCCCACCAGGCTTCCCCGTCCCTGGGATTCTCCAGGCAAGAACACTGAAGTGGGTTGCCATTTCCTTCTCCAATGCATGAAAGTGAAAAGAGAAAGTGAAGTCGATCAGTCGTGTCCGACTCTTAGCGACCCCATGGACTGCAGCCTACCAGGCTCCTCCATCCATGGGATTTTCCAGGCAAGAGTACTGGAGTGGGGTGCCATTGCCTTTAGGCCAAATGGCCTCTGTCACAGCTACTTGGCTCTGCCCTGATAGTGAAAGCCTTTGTAGACCATACATAAATGAGCAGGCGGGGTGATGTTCCAATAAAGCTCTGTTTACACAAACCAGCTTTGGGCTGAATTCTGCCTTCAGGGTATAGTTTGGACCCCTGTAGCCTCATCCTGCTTCCCAGGTGGCTCAGAGGGCAAAGAATCCGCCTGCATTGCAGGAGACATGGGTTCCATCCCTGGGTCAGGAAGATCCCCTGGAGGAGGGCATGGTGACCCACTCCACTATTCTTGCCTGGAGAATCCCACAGACAGAGGAGCTGGGTGGGCTACAGTCCTTGGCATCACAAAGAGTCTGACACAACTGAAGCGACTGACACACATGCAACCTCATCTATAATCCAGCTTCTCATCTTCTCTGTACTGCCTTGTAGACGTGTCCCCCCCTCCCACCCCCGCCATTCATTCTTGAGCTTCCAACCAATCTCCATGTTGATTCTACATGTAACTCAGATGTGACCACTGTCCCATTTGGGATGGCCAGCGGCTTCCCCTGACACTTGGAGTAAAATCCCAAATCCTGAGTCACATGGCTACTGTACAGCCCTTGTGGATTTCTGCAGCCTCACTTTAGGTCAGTCTTCCCTTTGCCCCTGGTGACCGTCCTCTGCTCCTTCCTGCTTCAGCACCTTTGCTCACAGTCTGGCATGGAAGGCTTGCCCACTCTCTACTTGTCCAGTTCCCGCTCACTCTGTAGTCACAACTGAAATGTCACTTCCTCCGGTAAAGTACATGCCCCCTTTCTGATCCCAGGACACCCTGCTCTTTTTCTTCATGGCACTTGGTGTGTTCAGGCATCCATGTGTTTGGGTGTGTGTATTTTCCATCTGCCTGCCCCATCAGACCACACACTCTAGGAAGATAGAGCCTCAGTTGTCGTTTCTGTCTTCTCTGCTCGAGTTGCCTTTGCATGCATTGTAGACACTTCCCGAGACTTGTTAAAGCAGCATACACGACTGTACAATGTACTTTTGCTTGTACAGATCTTTGTATGAAGATCGTTCTTTGTATAGAAACCTGCAAAAGTCACCCTTCTAGAGCCTCTAGTGTATCTTCTCAATTTGAGAGTGGTGATTAAAGAAAATCATTCTGATAGCGAGTCTGTCAGTGGGTGTGAATGTGTGTCTATTGTCAGAGGGTGACTCTGCCATCAGGCACACCTAATCCGGGGCTTTCTCCATGGGACTCAAGTGCTATGTTCAGTCCTGCTGGTCTCCCTTTTCTCCGAAAGATTTTTTGAACTTTGCTGGTAGTGTTTTCACACAGGGGAAGTGAAAGTGAAATGTGCTTGACAAGGCATTTGTGGTACCCCTTTTGAACACTGACTTTAATTTCTTCTCTAAAAGCATCACCCCACCCCTCTCAGACCTTAAGTGGTATTAGTTTTTTTCCTGCTGCTGCTGCTGCTGCTAAGTCACCTCAGTTGTGTCCAACTCTGTGTGACCCTATAGACGGCAGCCCACCAGGCTCCCCCGTCCCAGGGATTCTCCAGGCAAGAACACTGGAGTGGGTTGCCATTTCCTTCTCCAATGCATGAAAGTGGAAAGTGAAAGTGAAGTCGCTCAGTCGTGTCCAACTCTTAGCCACCCCATGGACTGCAGTCTACCAGGCTCCTCCATCCATGGGATGTTCCAGGCAAGAGTCCTGGAGTGGAGTGTCATTGCCTTCTACTACAGCATTGCTATAGTCTGGGGAAGAAATCTTTGATTTCTCTGAGAATCATCTAAGCAGCAAAGTTCCAAATTGAGGAGCATCCCAAGAACTCTGCCTGCTCTCGATGGACAGACCATTCAGCATATTTTAGGAAGATTGTACATTGTCTTAGATGGTCTTTCATAGATTAGCAGTGATGAAATTTAAAACCTTATTTAAAGTCTTCAAGAGATGTACTACAGAAACATCACTTACGCATCATAAAAAGTTAGAAAAGAAAAAGGCAAGCAAAGGGCTTCCCTGGTGGTCCAGTGGTTAAGACTCCACGCTGCCAGTGCAGGAGGTGTAGGTTCAAACCCTGCTCAGGGAACTAGAATCCCACATGCTGTGTAGTACGGCCAAGAGATTCAAAAAAGTAAAGGAAAGCAAGCAAACACTGCCCCCCACCCCTTTCTCTTTCCTTTCTCCAGAGATTACCGATGTTATCCTTGTAGGTCTTTTTCTGTGCATGTATATGTACATATATATACGCTTTTCTTTTACACCAAAATGATGTAGTAAAAGAACTGCTTTTGTAACTGGCTTTTTTTTTTTTAACGAACAGTTTCCAACTTTTATTTCAGCACATTTTTTTCCTTTAGTTCCTTGTCCATATTCATTTTTCCATTATTGATTCCCAAATGTCCTTTGAAGCCAGTTTGTTGAAATCAGTATCTAATCAAGGACCACGCATTGCATCTGGTCATAACTTTCTTTTCATTTCCCCGCCTGGCACACATTCTCTCCCTCTCTCTCTCTCTCTCTCTAAAGAAGTGGGCCAGTTGCCCATAGAAGCTGTTGTCTTCTAGATAAGCAGGGTTTCTTCCTTGGGTGGTGCTGAGTTTGATTCTTCATCTCCTGTATCCTGTATGTACGGACTCGATGAATTCAGGTTCATCATTTGGGACTAGAATACCCCAGTGTTGATTCTGGGCACCAGCTTCAGTGTCCAGGGACCTACCCTTAGTGATGCTTAGATTAACCTCTGGATGAGGGTTATGACAGCCTGGACCCTCCCCTGTCCATTCCCATTTCCCCCCCTGAGACCAAAAAGTGCTCTGTGAGGTGTAACTTTGGCGTACAGACCATTTACTGAGGGATTTTAACACCAAATGATAATTCTTGGCCTGCTGAACTCATACGTTTCATTAAGTTTTGTAAAATGGTGTTTTCCTAATTCTTTTCATATCCTATGTAAAGTAAAACTTTTCCTCTTGCGTTGGGGCCATCTGGTTACCCTGAAATGATCGTTCCTACTAGGAAGAGAGGATCTTTGCTAATACTCCCCCTTTCATAGGGCTTCCCAGGTGGTGTCAGTGGTAAAGAACCCACCTGCCAATGCAGGAGACATACGAGAGGGCATGACAACCCATTCCAATATTCCTGCCTTGAGAATCCCATGGACAGAGGAGCCTGGCGGGCTGTGGTCCACAGGGTTGCAAAGATTCAGAAACGACTGAAGTAACTGAGCGCACACATGCAGGCACCCTTTAATCATTAATTGTCAGAGTAAGGAGTTGCATAATAGCCACTTAAAATAGTGAGAAATGAGGCTTTTTTTCTGCCTTTTTTAATCATGTAGTCATGGATTTTTATTGATTTGGCATATTTTAATCATTAGTCTTCTTGTTACAATTCTAGGCAGTGAGACCCCTTCAGCTAGCTCATGTGACCTCTTGACAGGACCTCTGCAGTCTTGAAAAGCTTTCCTGCTAAATGGCACAAATGCCCCAGACTCATCTTGGACTTTGCAGTGGTATTGGACAGTGGTGTTAGACACCACAGGTTGGACATTAGGAGTGGTTATTGCTACAGAGATGACTTTTTTCCTAGAGAATTTCAGTGGACAGAAGTGGAAAGTACATGTTGTTAAAAATTAAGAGTTTAGATACTATTTAGTTTAGTTTTAATTACCCTGTGCTTTCACTTATTTTCCTCAATTTTATCATTGTAACTCCTTTCTCTTCTCTAAGAAAATCTTTATTCTAGAAAACTTTATTTCTTCTTCTAAATATAAGAATTAAGTTTCAGAATACTAATATTTATATTATTACAAATGCTAAAACTACAAAAGAAAGTTCAACACATCTTTGTAATTTTTGTCTTTTCCTTAGCATGCATCCAACTATGGATATACAGTTAACCCTTGAACAACGCAGGGGTTAGGGGCACCAACCCCCAGCCCTGCCTCCCTCAAAGTCAGAATTTCGTGTATAACTTTTGTCTTCCTCAGAACTTACTACTGATGGCCTGCTGTTGACTGGAAGCCTTACCACCAACATAAACAGTGGACTAACTCACATTTTGTATGTTACCTGTGTGTGTTAGTCACTCAGTAGTTTCTGACTCTTTACGACCCCATGGACTGTAGCCCGCCAGGCTCCTCGGCCCATGGAATTCTCCAGGCAAGAATACAGGAGTGGGTTGCCATGCCCTCTTCATGTTACATGTATATCTAAATATATTTTATGTATAACCTAACTTTTTCTTGATTTTTTTGATATTTCTAGGGCTACACAGTTCATCTGTAAGTTATTTCAAATTGTTGCAAGTCTACAAAAAAAAATGTCAACATGTTTACTGAAAAATAGCAGTGTGTAAGTGGACCCATGCAGGTCAAACCTGTGTTGTTCCAGGGTCAATTGTGTAATTAAAACTGTGTTCTGAAATCTCTAAATTTTTCGTCAAGGTGACCGTGTCACAGTTTAGCATATAATTAGGT
This sequence comes from Bos grunniens, assembly GCF_055505025.1. Taxonomy (NCBI): domain Eukaryota; kingdom Metazoa; phylum Chordata; class Mammalia; order Artiodactyla; family Bovidae; genus Bos; species Bos grunniens. The sequence continues at coordinate 16,988,634 of NC_141168.1, forward strand.
TCGTAGCTTTCAGCTTTGAAATTTTAATTAAGAAATTTTATAATTTAACTTTTTTGAGAGAGGTAATGCGTTTTCGTGACCAAAAGGTCAAAAGTATACCAATACTAAATGTAGATGACAGGTCTATGGGAGTTTAATAAGTTATTCTTTCTACATTTTTTTGTTTGAAAATTAAAATAATTAAATTTAAACTATATAGAAAGAATCCACTATATATGCACAATGAAGTTTTTACTTTGTTCTCTCAGGATAGCCATTTTTATTGTGTCTTACTTGACCCTTTGAGTCTTTTGTTTTGCAAATTCAAATTGTGTGAGAGTATATGTGTTTGTTTGTTAGTTTGTTACCTTATTTATACAAAAGGTAACATATATATTGTTCTACATCTTAACTTTTCTCTTAAGAATATCTTCTGGAACTTTCTCTATATTAGTAAGTAGAGATTATCCTCAGTCATTTTTATGGCCACAAAGTACCTATTTTGTTGACACATCAGGTTAATGGAATATTAACATAATCTTGAATTGTATCCAGTCCTCTGCTGTTAGCAAACCATCTGTAGTGTGTTATCTTATAAACATGTCATTGCATACTCATGCAGGTGCATCTGTAGGACAGAATCCTGTAAGTGGGATTGTATGGTCAGAGGGTAAGTGCATCTGTAACTTTTAAAAGACATTGACAAATTCCTTCAGTTGGGATTTGTATTGTGTTTCACTAGAACAAGCCATATATGAACGTGCCTGACTCCCCAGAATGTTGCCCATAGACTCTGTTGTCACACTTTTGGATTTTTGCTTGTGGGTGAGAAATGGTATTTCGATGTAGGTTTTTAATTTGTATTTCTTTTATTATAAGTGAGGTTTAGCATCTTTCCATTTGTTTAAATGCCATTTGGTATTTATTTTTATGCAAATTGTTTTCCTACTGTTGTTTATCTTTTTCTCCTTTATTTCTAAGAGCTCTTTACATATTGTTTGTGATATGAGTTGCAGATATTTTTTTAGGTTGGTCATATATGTTTTGATTCACTGATGGTGGTGTTTTTTGTCCTTTAAAAATCTTTTTAATTTTATGTAATCACTTTTACCTTTCTGTTCATAGCCTCTGCATTTTGAGTCAGAGTTAAAAAGACATTACCTATTTCAGGTTTTAAGTTCCCTGTGGTACTTCTGTGATTGTGTTTTTCCATTTATATCTTTGTTTGTTTGGTAAACAGGTATGCTCTGAGATTTGGTGCCAACCTTATAGTTTTCCAATATACAATTGTCCAAACATCATTTATTTAAAAGTTTATATTTTTTCCACAGTATCATAATGTCTTCTTTATCGTATATTTAATTCCTGTAGTGTAGGCTCAGGGATCTGTTTCCAGACTCTGTATTTTTCTATTGGTCTGTCTGTTGCTAATTATTGAGATATATATTGTCTTTTAATATAGGAAAGGACTAGTTCTCCCTCGTTGCTGTTTTCAGAGTTTTCCTGGCTGTTCCCCTTGTTTGTTTTTCTATATGAACTTTGGAATCAACGTGTCTTGATTTTAGAAGAAATCTGTTGGTATTTCCATTGGGATCACATTAAATTTATAAATTGCTCAGAGGAAATTAACGTCTTTACAAGACTTTGAGTCTTGTCTGAGTTCATGTGTGCTTTCCGTGTGTTCTCTTTTTGTGTACTTTAGTAATGTTTAAAGTTTACTTAAAGCTTATGTAGTTAACATCTTAAGTTTATGCTTATAAATAGTCTTTCATTGTATTCTAATTGGTTGTTGTTTGTATGTATGAAGACTGTTGATTTCCATATGGATTTTTAGAAGCTTTACAGAGTTGTAATTCACCATTTAAAGCGTACAGTTCAGTGGTTTTTAAGATACATGCAGAATTGTGCAGTCATTACCCCTATGTAATTTTATAATGTTTCCTTCACCCCAAAAGAAACTCTGTGCCCTTAGTAGTTATTCCCTGGTCCATTCTCCCCTCATTCCCTGGAGACCACTAATCTACCTTCTGTTACACAGTTTCATATAAATGAAGTCATGCAACATATCATCTTTTTTGTACCTGGTTTCTTTCATTTAGTGTAATGTTTTCAAGTTCTTCCCACGTTGTAGCTTATGTCTTTTGTTTTTTTTTTTAATTATAGCCATCCTTATGGGTGTGAAGCAGGGTCTCATTGTGGCTTTGATTTGCGAATTTCTGTGTGTATTTCGTTTCTTTTTGTCACCCATTCTAGTGAGACTTCATGAGGACAGGAGTGGGCTTTCAGTTCTAAATCCCCAATGCCTAAATAGTCCCCAGTAGCCTGGCAAATATTTGGTGTTACTAGATGCTTCTTGAATGAATGATTTGATCTATTGTATTTCTAGAGCACCTCTACTTTTAAAAATTACTGTGTGGTTTAGCACACATAAGTTAATTATTTTACCCTAGGCAGAATATAATTAAGAGGATGGATTTTTTTTTTCTCTAGGAAGGAAAGTCTTGTGTTATATCCAACAGCCCTGTAAAAACAATTTTGTGTGATATATCGTTTGTGATGGCTAACGCTACCTTCTCTTACATTAGCATGAATGACTGAGAATTGCTGAAACTTATGTCTAGGAGACTCATTATCTTTGCAGGAGGATGATTTTATGCCCTAGATTCTATTGTTGGAGACTTCTTTGTAAGATACATAAGATAAACAGGAGAAATTAGGTAAAGGTGTTCTGGTCCTGGGAAGGGAGTTTTGAATGAGATAGATCAGCTCAGGAACATTTCAGAAGTTGTACGTTTACCAGGGGCTGTGTTCCAGAATTTCTTTTATAAAGTGGTTGTGTGGATACAGATCACATTTAACAATAGAAAAAAGTGGTACATTTAAGATCGAGGTCTCAAGCTAGCCTGAAAGAACATTAAAGAGCACATGGCTGATGAATGAGTGTGGGTGGGGGGCGCGGTGCATGGGAATCTCTGTACGTTCTGCCCAGTTTTGCTGTGAACCTAAAATTGCTGTAAAAAAAAAAAGTATAATAAAAATTTTGAAAAAATAGCATAACTTAAAAATATATTTTATAGGAAAAGAGAAATAATTTAATGTCAGAAAAATAAGATTGAATACAAATTACTTCGCTTCAATATCAGTGTATGAAAAAAGATACTTTATAAAAATAGGTAAGATTGTGTGTGTATTTACAGGAGACTTTTGATCACTGTCCAAGGGTTTCGAGATTGGCAATACTGGATTTTTATATTGCCTCAATTTTGTTCAAAAGATGTGACTTTCAACAAGGTTACCCTTATGTTATTAGGCATCTATGGGTTGAGGGTGGGAGAAAGAGACAGACTGATTAATTCACTGATTCCTTCATTTAGATAGATTTCCTTAAAGCACCTGAGAAACAGGAACAGTAGGATAGAATATGGTCCTAAAGCATCTGAATCAGCTACAAGAAAACATTCGTCTGAAAGGCACTAATTGAGAATTGAACAGTGCGAGACAGAAGCAGTATCTGAAGGGCAGGTGGGTCAGAACAATAGCTGTGGACCCACCTGGAACCAGTGAGCTGAGGAGCCACAGGGGGCACATTTAATCAGACCCTCAGGAAGAACGTTTTCATGCTGAACTCTCTACACATGGACAGCCCTGGGAATCAGACTCCTTTCCTACTGGAGGTGTTGGAAACGAGCACCTTCTGGTGGGACTGCTGGAGAAGTTGATCTTGGTGACCTTCAGAATTCCTCCTGAGAGAGAAGGTACCAGTCCTAGTGTGTCTGACGAGTGAGGGTCCAGCTCTGTTCATGACCTCCACTCAGAGGTGCTGATAACATCGGTTCTCTTCTCCACCAACGCCAGTGAAGCTTCAGCTGGGCATTTCCTTGACCCCAAACTACGTGACCGCATGGAGTAGCCTCCCATTCCCGCTCCTTCTGTCATTGAGAGAGAGACTTGCATAAAGTCACTGTCGCTCTTCACATGGTTCTGCAATGAAAGGACAGGGCACCCAGTGTCCTGTGTCCTCTCCCCAGCCCTGTGGTTCAGGCCTGACCCGCAGCTTCCACCCGCTTTCTAAGGATGTAGGCGCGGGGATCACCTGGATACAGCCTTGGGCTGGAGCAGGGAGCCGGCTCCCAGCAGTCCCCCCTGCCCTCCACTGCTGCAAAGCCAGGTTGAGCAGCCTGGCTGCTGCCCTCCTGCTCCTCGGTTATTCAGTGCAACCTTTAGTCTAGGAAAGGTGCCAGTCTTCGCTTCCAAGAATCATATCTCCCTAAATGGGGCAATCTGCTTCAAATGCCTTCTCGCCTGGAGCCTTCCCCGTCCCACGATTGGCACAATTAAAGCAACGGTTTCACCTTTTTAACTGCATGTGTGTGTGCACGTGTGTGTTTTCATGCCTGCCCGTGCGTGCATGCCCATAGCACCAGCACACCACGCTTCCACCCTCAGAGTGGTCATTTTCAGAAGTGTGGAGTCAGAGATTAAGATTTACTTTCGTGTTTCTCTTACTGTGCTCAACCTAAAACAATGTTTCAAGCAGTCTGTCTATTATGATGCACGAGGTTTTTTGCACGCATGCTGGACTGAGAGATACCTGTCTCTCTGCGTGGTCCCAAGTTGGGATTTTGCTCCATCGCTCATGACACTGGGTATCTTTCTCCAGTCATCTCTCCCTTCTCGTTTCCTGCACTCACCATTCTCCATCTGAGAGAGAAAGAGTTGGGGCTGGCCTCAGCAGGACGTGGAGAAGCCTCCGATGGTTGCTCATCCTCTCTGATTTCAGTGCAGCTGATAAACCAGCCCCTTCAACTGAGCTCCTTTGGACTCTGGGTTTTCATTACCTGTCTTAAACCAGAGGCTTCTCTTCAGGGCGTGCCGGTGACAGCTTGCTGCCCTCTCCTATGATCAGACAGCCAGTTATTGCAAGCACTTTACTCTCTGCAGTCAACCTTGCAGCAGCAGTTGAGGCCCACTGGGTATAGAGCCCTGCATTAAGTGGTTCAGCCGGAAACAGAAGAGAAGACACCTGAAGATACTGAAGAAACTTGAGGCAGACGGCCACCCACGCTCTCCCAGCTTAGAGGACACAGAACTGGTGTTGACTTCCTGGTCTCAGGGACAAAGCTGTACTCACTTCTGCCTCTCCTGGGTCCCCTTGCAATTAAATCAGATGTGCAGACGTTCAGGCCGTAGCAGTGGTGTTGGGCTGATGTTGTAACTTAAGGAATTTTCGACCTGACAAGTAAAGCCCCTCACCTTTCAGCCAAGCAGGTGCGACCAGTACCCCATGTGTTCGGCAGAGTTTTATGGTTGTTTCATTTCTACTGCGAGGAAGTACAGACTAGTGAGAAGTAGGGTTTGCTTTACAGGAGATGACTTTGGAGAATCATTCCCTCCTAAGCAAAAGCCTAAAGGCATGAAGGGCTATTGGGTGTCATGGTCCTGACCGCAGGGAGTTAGCTTTGGGTGCCTTCAGGAAGATGTTTGGCTTCTCAGTGGTCCGGAAGGAAGATGGCTGTGGCTTGGTGCAGAAGGGAGAGGGTGAGTGTGGAAGTGAGACAGTCACAGGGCAGGGAGGTCTGGCGGTGGGGTTCCTGGATGGCACAGGAGCCTGATGTCGTTTTGCTGTGTGCAAGGCCACGTGGCAGCGGGAAGAGCTCTGATGCACCGCCTCTCAGGCGTCTCCAGGACAACGGTACGGTGTCATGGGGACCACAAGAGGCGCAAAGACTCAGAGTGGGAGCAACTGACCCCTGAGGTCAGAGGACGGGGACGGTGGAGAAGAAGGAGACACAGTCCCTACCTGGCCAAAAGGAAGACAGATCAGCATGTGGGAAGGGGCGGAGGTGTGGGTGGAGTGGAGTACATTGAAAATATTATGCTTGTTTCTGAGCTTGTGTGTTGGTGTGGAAAAGATAGAAAAGACAGCGTTGTCAATGACCTGAAGAGCAGTTCATTTAAACCTGGGGGGCAGTCGTACCTGGTCCAGAGAATGCACAGAGTGTGCTGCCTGGTGGAGTACCAAGCTCTCCTGGCCTCCAGGATCCCTGTCCTCTGCATTCTTCCGTAGAAGAGCAAGAGCCGTTCATTTGTTAGTGGGCAGCAGGGTAGGGGGGCATTTGGTGCTTGTGTAGAGTTTCTGAAAGCGTTAATCAGACGACCCTGGAGGCTTCCCGATGTTCCAGGGAGAATCTGGAGGGCCACGTTTGGAGCAGTGTTCTCAGGAGGGTGCAGTTCTTAGGGTGTCTGCCTCCTCCAGCTCTTCGTCATTTCTCACTTATCTCTGTGTCTCCTGACGGGTGCGTTTAGTGTCCGACACTTAATGATGATAAAAATTATTGTGTGTGGTTGGCCCAGCAGAAAACCACGTGTGTTCATCCATCTGCTGGTCCAGCCATCCAGGTAAACACTCACGAAACAAGGAGCCTTCCTCATTGCCCTCAGTCATTCTCCTCTGCCTTCTTACAGGGGGAGCCGGGTATGTGCCCTGCCCAGATCAGGGGCTCCCAGACTCAGGAAGCTGTAAGCTTAGACTCGTCAGGATTGGATTCTGAGTCCTAAGGGGGAGGGTGGGAGGTGGTGATGGAAGTGAGGGAGGGTGATGTGTGAACCAGATCCAGGCTCTGCCAGAGGGCAAGTGGAGATGGCTTTATGAGGCAGGCACCTTAGAGTGTCTGCTGCAACATGTTAGTTTTTTTTAATGTTTTGTTCTGATTGTGTCTTTTTTTTTTTAAGTTTGCTATGATAATTAGTTCAATTGGGTTCTATTCAGTTAATTATTTATACCTCACCTTGTTCTACAAATTATGATCGGCTTTACAGTATAAACACATAGACTATAATAACCCATACAATACAAAAAGGAATTTAAGAGCAGAACTGGGAAAAACACAAATCAATATAGAAGTTCAAAGCCAGGAGGAAAAAGGAATCTCAGATATGCCAACAGTGAGACCCCTGCGTTGGCTTCAGCTGGGCCTCACATCGTCTCTCAGCTTCAGAGGATCAAAGAGCAGTGGTTACTTCAGTAATTCTTGCTGCCAGAGAAGGAAGACGTCCCACATCCTCAAGAGAAGCAAAGAGTTTTTTTGTTCTTTGAAACTCAATTTTGCGTGTGGACTTTTATCTAGGAAGAACTGAGTGGTATCACGACCGGGGTGTTCAGCATCCCCACGGCAAACGAACAGCTGGGCTCTTATAGCTGTTTCTCACATCAGCCCTCATCACAAGCGCCAGGCATAACATCAGAACGCAGCTCAGTCAGTGGAATTCGGGCTGCCTGCTGGTGTGGTGTGATGCGATGCCCAAAATACCAGTGGAAATGCTGGTCTCTGTGTCCATCAGACAGTCTTTACAGCCATCATTGCCTTTAACAGAGGTGTGTGTGTGTGTGTGTGTGTGTGTGAATAGGTGTGTGTGTATATGTGTGCAAAGTGAAGTGAAAGTTGCTCAGTTGTGTCCAACTCTTTGCGACCCCATGGACCATACAGTCCATGGAATTCTCCAGGCTAGGATACTGGAGTGGGTAGCCGTTTCTTTCTCCAGGGGATCTTCCCAACCTGGGGATTGAACATGGGTCTCTCCCACATTGCAGGAGGATTCTTTACCAGCTGAGGCACCAGGGAAGCCCATATATGTGTGTATACATATGTTAATATGAAATACTGTGTGTGTGTGTATACATACATGTATATATTATGGGGCTTCCCCAGTGGCTCAGCAGTAAAGAATCCACCTGCAGTGCAGGAACCACAGGAGATGCAGGTTTGATCCGTGGGTCAGGAAGATCCCCTGGAGGAGGGCATGGAGAATCCCATGGACAGAGGAGCCTGGTGGGCTACAGTCCATAGGGTTACAAAGAGTTGGACATGACTGAAGCAACTTAGCATTCATGCACGTGTGTGTGTGTGTGTGTGTGTGTGTGTGTGTGTGTGGAGAGAGAGAGAGTTCACACACACACACACACGCATATATACACACATATGAAGAGATGGTTTGAGGTTATATTCCGTTGCTACCATGTTGTTTTCTAGCTCACTGAGGCTTTGGAAATCGACCTGGTAAAGTTGACATCTTCTGCAGAAATTAAGGACTCTATTTGAAACACTCACAGAGGAGAGTTCTATTTCTGTAAATAGGATAATTGGGTGGAAAACTGTGCTAATATCTATCTTTATTTAACCACTCCCAAGGACGAAGCCTAACAGTTAAAACCATGAGGTTATAACCAAGAAACCACCATTCACCCAAGGACAGTGTCATCTGTATGATGTGGGGACCTCAAAAGCCAGACCATCCAGTGCCATCCCGTCATCTCAAGTGTGTGAATGGAGGGTGGGAATGAACAGGGAGAACAGGGCAGGACCTGCAGAGGAGGGACAAGTGGGCAGAGATGCCACCCCTAACCGCCAGGAATGTTCTGCGGTGAGTAAGAGTTTATCGGGGAGGAAGGGTTGGGGAGGGGCTTCCCAGGTGGCCCTAGTGATAAAGAACCCACCTGCCAATGCAGGAGACCTTAGAGTTGTGGATTCAATCCCTGGGTCAGGAAGATCCCCTGGAGGAGGGTATGGCAACTCACTCTGGTATTCTTACCTGGAGAATCCCATGGACAGAGGAGCCTAGCGGGCTACAGTCCATGGGGTCGCAAAGAGTCAGACACTACTGAAGCGACTTAGCACCCTCACAGGGTTTGGGAAGTGTCAAATGAGGCAATGATTGTGTCCTGACAGAGGTGATGTTTATTCTACATGACGTTCAATGACCTTTCCACCCTTGTGCAGATGTGAGCAGTGATGGGTGGCAGCATGGCATGGATTGTTATACAGTGTGTTCAATACCACAGAAGAGAGTAGGGGTGGGATACAGAGGGAACGATCATTTATAGAGCTCCCACTATATATCAGGCCTATCACAAAATGGTTAGGGGTGTGGCTTTGCCATCAGAGGGACCTAGCTCTCAGCTCTAAGCCTAAGTGTGCGCATTCAAAAATGGGCATAATGGTGGCACCCTACCCCATGAATACATCATCAGCGCTCAGTAAACATCATTATAAGATTGATGACCATCACCCGGTCTTTCTCAACATAATGTGAGTTGAGTCTCATGTTCCCCATATTGTGTGTGCTAAGTTGCTTCAGTTGTGTCCGATTCTTTGCGACCCTACAGACCATAGCCCACCAAGCTCCTCTGTCCAGACTCTCCAGGCAAGAATACTGGAATGGGTTGCCATTGCCCTCCTCCAGGGGATCTTCCGAATCCAGAGTTCGAACCTGTGTCTCTTTCATCTCCTGCATTGGCAGGCAGGTTCTTTACCCCTAGTGCCACCTGGGAAGCCCGCTCCCCATTTTACAGATAGGTAAACCGAGGCTTGAGAGGGTTAATTACTTTGTCCAAGATCTTTCATCAGTGTTGAAGCTGGGAGTCAACCCAGGTTTTCTAGCTCTGAAGCCTATTGTTTTTCTCTACTCCATGCTGCCTGGATTTATAGATAACTCTCCTGTATCTTGCAACTCAGATGTGTAGGCTGTGAACCAAAGTATCTTTCTGGGTCCCCGGGCTGGTGGATGACTTTCTGTCCTTGATGACCACAGTTGATAAGCTTGGGCAGTGACTTGTGTGATGACTGGAAGCAGCACTGTGATAAGGAGTCTGGGTGAGGAGAGACTTTTTTCCCATCTGTTTGTCATGTTACCTGGTGATCATACCTATGCAGTGAGATGGTTTGATTGGATGAAGGTGGAGGAACTTCCCAGCACTGATCTGGGGACCGTGACAACTGTGACAGTTTTCCTTTGGCACTTCTGCCAAAGTCCAGGCTTTGGTTTTTGGTTTTGGACCTTGTTAAATCTAGTATCGTGAGCTTGAATTGCCCTGGTGGATAATGGAAACAGCATTATGTGGAATAAGCTTCCGCCTGGGTCACCACCTGCTCCCACAAACCTCAGTAGCTTCTTACGAATCTTCTTGTATTGATAGGAGAATGGAAAACAGATGGTGTGCCAGGAGGGGTGCTTTTTCTTGGAGGCTTGAGGGCCCATTATGGGTTGAATTGCGTCCCCCTCCAGATTCCAGCAGTGAAGTCTGAGTCCCCAGAACATGACTTCATTTGGATATAAGATTACAACAGATGTAGTTAGTTAAGATGAGTTCATACTGAAATGGGGGGGGGGGACCCTAATCCTGTATGACTGGTGGTGGTTGTTGTTTAGTTGCTAGGTCATGTCCAGCTCTTTGCAATCCCATGGACTGTAGCCCATCAGACTCCTCTCTCCATGGGGATTCTCCAGGCAATAATACTGGAGTGGGTTGCCATGCTGTCCTCCAGGGGATCTTCCCAGACCAGGAATTGAACCCAGGTCTCCTTCATTGGCAAGCAGATTCTTTACCACTAAGCCACTAGGGAAGCCCCTAAAATGACTGGTATCCTTGTTAAAAGGGGGAAATGTGGACACAGGCATGCACCTTGATAGAACATATGTGAACAGAAAGGCAGACAAAATCACTGAAAGACTTCAGGTGATGTCTTTTCAATCCAGGGAGCATGAAAGGTTTCCAGAAGCCAGCAGAGCTCGGAGAGGGGCGTGGAACACATCGTCCCTCAGAGCCTCAGAAGGAGCCAGCCCTGCTGACTCCCTGACCTTGAACCTGTCATCTAGATGATCAGTCAGTTTCTGTTGCTGTAAGTCACCCAGTTTCTGGCCATGGGTCCTGGTAGCTCTGGCAAGCTCAAACAGAGCCCATGGAGAAACAGCAGTGTGTAAACCCAGGAGAGGACTGAGAGTCAGCCATGCACTTGGGCTACTGTTTTCTCTGGCGCAGGAGTTGGATGCAGGGCTGAGGGTTCAGGACGTAGAAAGAAGAGAAGCACGGACAAGCAGACTGCCTTCTGAAGAACGTGAATGCTTGTTGTGTAAGGGCCGTTTCTCTGAGGTGGCCTTTTGCCTTGCTGGAATTTTTTTAAGGAAAGCAAATGTCCATTAGGGTTGGCTTCAGGACATGGTGGTGGTTTCGCCGCTAAGTCGTGTCCGACTCTTGGGACCCATAGACTGTAGCCTCCCAGGCTCCTCTGTCCGTGGGATTCTCCAGGCAAGAATACTGGAGTAGGTTGCCATTTCCTTCTTCAGGCAATCTTCCCGACCCAGGGATGAAACCCAGGTCTCCTGCATTGCAGACAGATTTTTTACCCACTGAACTACAAGGGTAGCCCTTCAAGACTTAAAGTGATGTTAAAAAAAAAAAAAATTGGCCCCCTCTAAGTTTAAATTTCACTGTGCAGAAATGCTTTGTCCAGCAGAACTTTCTTACTGATTATAATGTTCCAGATCCACGCCCTCCAGCCTGGTAGCCACATGCTGCCTGTGTGGCTGTGTGGTACTTGAAATGTGCCCAGTGTGGCTGAGGAACTAAATTTTTAAAATTTTAGTTTCTACCTGTGGCGAATGGCACCATGTTGGGCATGTGGATCCAGAACATAAGAGTAACAGTGGGAAAGGACCCAGAGGAGAAGACTGAGGTGTTGGGTCTTTACTGAGGTTCAGGGGAAGGTTGGGTTAACTGCTCACCTTGGGTTTGCTAGTGCCCCCCATGTGTGGCCTTGTCCTCACCTAATGGGGCTCTGAAAGTATGAAAGTGTTAGCCTCTCAGTCAGGTCTGACTCCTAGCCACCCCGTGGACTGTAGCTTCTGTCCATGGGATTCTCCAAGCAAGAATACCAGAGGTGGGTTGCTATCCCCTTCTCCAGGGGATCTTCCCAACCCAGAGATTGAACCCGAGTCTCCCAAATTGCAGGCAGATTCTTTACCATCTGAGCCACCAGGGAAGCCAGTGGGGCTCTGGTGGGAGTCAAAGAGAGGTGAATACAAGCAGACGTCTCTAGATGCTTTGCTTAAAAGATGCTTGATACAGGGCTGCTTCTCGGAGTCCAGATCGTCTTAGACGGTGCCGTACTCAGTAGAGAGATGGGGCAGGTGAACGAGTGGGAGCAGAGAGGGTGGGGAAGCTGGGTCTTTGGGTCCAGAGACCTCGAAGTCTCTTTCAGGTTGTGTGTACTTGCCCCGACCTGCCCGGAGGGACACAGAGACCCAGCGTTAGGAAGTCGATGATGTCCAGGTTAGAACACCTTCTCTGAAGGCAAGAGGGTCACGCCTGGAGTGTTTTACACTGGATTTGCCGTGTGCAGATGCCCAGTAAAAGTTCCCAGAGCTCAGCACCCCCACCCATCCGACTACATTGACGACCTCTGGGTGGAACACGTGGCAGGGGTATGCTAGTTTGGAGAGAGCGCACGTGGAAGGTTTCAGACCCTAAAATGGAACCACAGACAGGCGCTCTCAGATGCAGTTTCGTATGGAACAAGAACGGGTCCCTGTGACCGTGCAACCAGCCCCGGACAAATGACTGTTGTCATCGTCTCACCACTGGCTTTGGCTCAGGGCCCCATACCATTTAAAAATTGCTCCTTTTTCCAACTCTAACTTAGCTATGATTTTGATTTCACAGAGAAGCAAATGGTTCATCAAGTCTTGTGATTTTTCTAAACCCCGAGTCAAAGGAGGGGTGTCACACAGAGATGCTTTATGTGAGGATGCTGTCTGTCTCTGCCCTGCCCCTCTCCGCTCCAGCAGACTGGACTTAAGTGTGTGTGGGAGGCGGTGGGGGGTGTCCCAGAAGGAAGGGGCGGATTCTCCTGACCAAGCTGGGAGCTGGTGGATGTTCAGCCGAAATTGTCTAGGCCTTAGAGGGCTGCTGCTGCTGCTGCTGCTGCTGCTGCTAAGTTGCTTCAGTTGTGTCCGACTCTGTGACCCCATAGACGGCAGCCCACCAGGCTCCTCTGTCCCTGGTATTCTCCAGGCAAGAACATTGGAGTGGGTTGCCATTTCCTTCTCCAATGCATGCATGCATGCTAAGTCACTTCAGTCGTGTCCGACTCTGTGACCCCATGGACAGCAGCGCACGAGGCTCCTCTGTCCACAGGATTCTCCAGGCAAGAACATTGGAGTGGGTTGCCATTTCCTTCTCCAGCCTTAGAGGGCAGGGGTTTTCATTTGAGAGAGGTTAGGGAGAGAAACGGGGTTGAAGGAAAACTGCTTGTCAGCACTCGGTAGCTTGTTCTCATGTCTGGGACCTTGGAGACCTCAGTAAGTAATGATCCTTCATCATGGCTCACACTCACACAGACAACGTGATGGTGTCTTAGACCACCGAAGCATAGTCTCCCTCGTCTCCAAGAACTCATGAACTCATTGCAGACAATATTAAACAAACAGCAAGAGACCAAGGGATGTGAGGTAAGGTGTCACGAGCACCATCAGAGTGACACAAAGAAAAAACTCTGAGGTCCCAAACAGCCGGGGGTGTTTGATTTGATCTGATCTTCGAAGGATGGGCTTGATTCGGATGGGCGTCCAGGCAGCCCGAGGGTCCTCCAGGTGGTGGTCCCCGAGTCTCAGCTGGCAACAGTGGGTGACTAACTTGCTCCGACCAGTGCAAGTTACAAATCACGGGGTTTTCCATTTGAATGCAACGATTTGACTGTAGTAGCTGTCAGCAGATGGAGAGTTCAGAGGGACTACACTGAAATAATTAGTAATTTGCAGGTGCAGCCAGTGGCCCCGATGTTTCCATGTGCTGTTCCGTTCCAGCAGAATCCACGCTCCCGGCCCCATCTGCTCCACTCTTCCCAGCTCAGTGTTTTATTCAATAACCTCTCTGTGACCTATTCACGTGAGGTCACCCACCTCCTCTTCTTCTCTTTTCCTGTGTCTCGGTAGTCTTGGCCGCCACTTGCTGTGTGGGATTTTATTAGTTGTGGGTGGTAGTGACCTCTTGAGTCAGTGAACATGTATTGAGTCTGGGACACGGCTTGCGGGGAGCCTGCACAGAAGGGGGGTGCACGCTTGGGTCCAGTGAATAGGGGGTTAAGAGTCGTGGACTACAGGAGCTGCCCCAGGGACATGTGGAAGGCAAGCCTGGAGAATGGTGATGATGGTATAGTCATGGGGGAAAGGGAAGACAGGAGGAGGAGGCTTGTGGGATCGAGGTTACGAGATTGAGTTGAGACTTTTTGAAAACTTTATTTATTTTTGGCCCTGCTGGGTCTTTGTTGCTGCACAAGCTTTCTCTCGTTGCAACGAGCGGGGTCTACTCTCTAACGGTATCATGCAGGCTTCTCATTGCAGTGGCTTCTCTTGCTGGGGAGCACGGGCTCTAGGGCAAGGGCTCAGTAGTTGAGGCACACAGGCTTAGTAGCTCTGAGGCGTGTAGGATCTTCCTTGACCAGAGATCCAACCCTTGTCCCCTGCATTGGCAGGTGGATTCTTAACCACTGGACCACTGGGGAAGTTCCTGATCTGTGACATTTTAAGTCTGAGACAGAACATCTCCATGGAGCCAGTGAGCAGGTATTAAAGTATTCAAGACCCCACGGCTGTAGCGGGAATGCCTTCGATTTCAGCTTCCTGGTGACTCAGGCGGTTAATAATATGCCTGCAATGCAGGAGACCTGGGTTTAATTCCTGGGTCGGGAAGATCCCGAGGAGAAGGGAATGGCAACCCACTCCAGTATCCTTGCCTGGAGAATTCTATGGACAGAGAGGAGCCTGGCTGACCGCAGTACATGGGGTCGCAGAAGAGTTGGACACAGTTGAGCAAGTAGCACTTTCACTTTTCCTTCCCTGCCCTTCTCAAGTGGTTCCCCGAAGAGTCACTTCAGATTACGGGGGAGGACATTCCTTAAGTCCCCCAGGGCTTTATCCTCACACTCAAATGCTAACTCCTGAACTCCCTGCTCCTGCTAAGTAGTTCAAAAGCTCCGAGGGATCCTTGGAACAGTCGCACCCTGGTGGGACTTTTCAGAGCCCTCCCAGGGTCGGGAGAGAAATTGCAGGGTAACTGCAAAATAGCGTGAGCTCTAACCGGCTTGAGTGATCTCCTGGCTGGATTGCGGGGGTCAGCCAGCACGTTTGAAGGTTGCTGAATACCTGTTGACCCGCGTGCCCCAACAGGGTGAACTCTGTCTGCCTTTCCATTCCTGACTAATTGCAGCAAACAATACACCCGCTCGTCTTCTGTAAAAGGAGAGGGGTGAGCGTTCCCACCAGCCTTGCCGCCTTGGTGGGGCAGGTCAGTTGACTGCCTTGAAGCTCTGCTTATTCATCTGGAAAATGAAGGGACTTGGCAAGATGCCCTGCAATGTGACTTCCAACACTAGCATTTTTGTGTCGGGCAGTGATCCTTTGTCTGGGGTGTGCTATTTTTTCCATAGGAGCCATTCTGCTGTTGCCAGGTAGCTTGTCATCTTGGCAAGAAGCAGCATGATGAGGTGGCCAGAATATAACCTTTGGAGTCAGCGACCCAAGTCAAATCCGTCACCCCAACCCACGGCCAGCCGGGTACCTCTTGCCAGTTTAGCTGTTCCCCGACAGCCCTCAAGTCTCCTCGCCTGCAAAAGGGGCATGATGACACACACAATAGCTTCATTGGGTGTTAATATATATCAAGCATCTACCCTTGTGGCTCTTTTTCAAACAGTTTTACTGAGATACAATTCATATAACAGAAGATTTATCCTTTTGAAGTACAACTTAATTTTTAGTACATTCACAGAGTTGTGTATTGGTTACTACATATCTGACCCCAGAACATTTTTCTCACTCCTGCAAAGAAATCCCACACCTGTTAGCAGTCACTTCGCGTCCTCCCCTCCCCCTCGTCCTTAGAACTTCTCGTCTGCTTTCTGTCTCAGTGGGTTTGCCTGGCCTGAACATTTCATATAAATGGAATTCTAGAACATGTGGGCTATTGCATCTGGCCTCTTGCTGAGTGTAACGTTTTCACATTTCGTTCACGTCGCAGTGTGTATCAGTGCTTCAGTCCTTTTCATCGCCAGGCAATGTTCATTGTATGGATGCAGCATATATACAACGCCTGGTGGGCCTTGGGTTGTTTCCACTTCCTGGCTGTTACGAGTAATGCTGTGAACACTGGTGTACGAGTTTTCGTGTGGACGTGCTTTCTCCCTTCTCTTGGTGTCTCATGATTTTGATTTGCATTTCTCTATTGACTAGTGTTGATGAGCACTGTTCGTGAGCTTATTAGCCATTTGTGCCTCTCCTTTGGAAAAATGTCTACTCAGATTCTTTGGTCATTAAAAAAATTGGGTTATTTGTCTTTTTTTATTGTTGAGTCGTAAGGCTTCTTAATTTATTCTAGATACTGCCTGCCTTTAAAATGGGTGTGCAGTCAATGTTAATTGCTCTTACCAGGTTTCTCAGAAATCTGTAACCTTTTAGGTGACATCTGGAACTAACTGCTAAGACATTGAATGCCCAGTATCCTGAGTCTTTTTATATATATATTTATTTATTGGGTCTTAGTTGCATCACACGGGATCTTCACTGCGCATGCAAGACCTTTAGGTTGCGATGTGCGGGTTCAGTTGCTCTGCAGCATGTGGGATCTAGTTCCCCGACCAAGGATCAAACTCATATTCCCTGCATTGGAAGGCAGCTTCCTAACCACGGGACCGTCAGGGCAGTCCCTGAGGTTTTCTTTTCTCTTTTGGTCTTCATTGCTGGGCAGAGCTTTCTCTCATTGCCGTGAGTAGGGGTTACTCTGGTCCTCTCATTGTGGTGGCTTCTCCTGTTGCGGAGCACAGGCTCTGGGCACAGGCTCAGTAGTTTGTAGCACATGGGCTTTAGTTGCCCACGGCATGTGAAATCTTCCTGGACCAGGGATCGAATCCATATCCCCTGCATTGGCAGGCAGATTCTTATCCACTGTACCACTGCAGAAATCCAATGTCCTGAGTCTTAAATACTTCTGTCTCTTGTAAAGCTCTTAGCACAGAGCCCTCAGCCTTTTTGATCCTAGAGCCCAAATTTGAAACCTAGAACATCAAGGGTAGTGATTGAGGGGCTAGAAAGGAGCTCTGGTGGGACCTGTGGAGCAGTGGCTATTTCTAAGTCTTATTTTTTTTTCTGGATGGAGAGTGTAGCAGGGGGTGATTGTACAGCTTTCTTAGCTGCAGCTGCTCTAGGGTATCCTTCATCCTGTGCTGTGAGCACCTGGGTCTTGGGGCTGAAGACCACGTGGAGGTATATCTGAGAACATCATCATCTTTCCATAGCACCACTGCCATGGTGAGTCACGTGTTTTCCAAGAGCTATTTGGCAATTTCAAGTCATATATAAAAATATCCCAAGGAAAGTCATGGGTCTGTTTCAAAGAGAAGGGAGTTTTATGGGAAACCCTTGAAGCTACTGAGAGGACCTGGAAATGATTCTGTGTCCTGAGACCCATACTCAGCATCTGAGACATGTCCTGTCCCTGCTGCCTCTGTGTCTTTGCAGCCCTTGTCCTCTCTCTCCATTCCCCCAGCCTGGCGTGGATAACTATCCCCTTTCTGCCAATTCAAATCAGATCACCCCTCAAGGCCCAGCAAGGTCTCCTGCCCCTCCCAGAAGCCTCTAGGGGCCTCTAAAGTTAGGGTTCCCTTCTCCCCACTCACCAGGGGAAGGGAGCCTCCCAGAGAAGCAGAGGCCTTTGGCAGTCCAGCCTGGACCAACCCCTTGGGAGCGAGCACCACCAGTTTTCAAAACTGTCAAGTCACACATCTGCCCTGAAGACATGGCCTTACCCGGGATGTGGATTTCAAGGGTTTTGGACAGATATCATTGATTCCTCCCCTTAAGTCAGTTAGGACAGTTTCAGATCATTTTAATGCCCAGGAAATTCCCTCTAGAGGACAAAGCCAGTCCAGTTGCATTTAGATGACGGCTCCTCACTTTTAAAGGGTAGGAGGTCCCTCCAGATAGGCAAGTCCACTGTCACGCAGCTTGTCTCTGTCTCCTTCCTGCTTCCCTGCACATGTGGACCTGCCCCTGCCTGGCTGCCACCTTCTTGATTTCTCGGAAAAGCCCACTCTACCCTCAGAAACTGTGTCATTTACTTGGAAGGGTGAGATAAGTCAGAAAATTGTTCATTGTTAGAGCCAATGCATTCCTTGAAGATTATCCAGTCTAATATTTTCCAGTCTACCATGTTGACCAAAAACCATTAAATGCTTTATGTGGAAAAGAAAAGGTTTCCCTTGATAAATAACTCTGGGCTATGGGGCATGTTTGTGTGGCCCTCTTGGAGATTCGCAGTGTGCACTGGTGTGTTGAAGGCTCTGAGAAGTCCTGCAACAAAAACAACAGCTTAATTTGATTTAACCCGGCCTTCCTTAAACCATTTTGATCTCAGGTTTTGTTCTTCTTTTTCCATAACAGATATTTATAGCTCCCAGGTCAGTAGACACACTTTGGGACCCGTTACCTCGTTTACTGACAAGGAAACCTGTGTTCAGAAATACCAAGTGACTTGCTCAACGTGAACACAAAGCCAGACTTGAAACCAAGTTTTCCAACTCCCAATGCATTGTTCTTGTTACAAATAATAACCATATCATGCTTGAAAGAAGGTGTATGATGTTTAAAACGTTGTCGTTCACATTATTAATGAAAAACACACAGGCTTTAGAGTAATAGTGACCTGTGTGTGAACCCTGGTCCTGTCATTTTACTAGACCTTAAGCAGCTAAGCCTTTTGGTCTCTCTGTGTCTCCTTCTTTTGTAAGGAGAGGGTGACAGTTACGGCCTCACAGGGTTGGTGTGAGGAGGAGGTGAGACGGTACATGTACAGCTCAAGTCTGTGTTCATACCTTTGATTCCGCAGACTTTTCTCCTTAGACCAGGTGCTGGCCCCCCTTTCTTTGTGATTTTAAAAGGCTTAAGCATATTACAGACACCGAGAAATCAGTAACAGTGATCGTAGTGGATGATGCTGATTTATAGGATGAAGGCACGTGGGATAGCAGCAATTACCTATGCAAATGCAGAGCTGCATTGAGCTGCTAAATATTCATGGAATTAGGGGGGCACTGATGGAGGGATGGGCTTGAACGTGTAGATTGCGAGGGGCTCGGTGGGCAGCCTCTGTCCAAGGTAGGAGCTGTTCAGCTCTCAAGCCCCGCGCCTTCCCTTTCTCCATCCCCGCAACAAGGAAACCTGGTGGAGGTTCCTTGTAAAACACATAGCAGTTTGCCTTGGGAATACAATGTATTTTAAAACATTTGGCAACAAAGTTTGTCCCAGGCGGGAGACGTAAACCTTCACGTGACAGGTTGCAGGAGAATGGGGCACTGCAGGGCCCAGAGTTCAGCATGGCAGAAGGGGCTCCCAGGGCTGTGACGGGGCCCAGGTTTCCCCAGGGCGGAAATCATCCTCACCTCCCCAGCCCACCACCCCAACCACAAAACTTGCCCATGTGACTTTTGCACCTTTGCAGAGAAATTTAGTATCTGTGGTTTTCGGTCAGGATGGGAGATTGGAAAAGATTAGATCGAATAATCTCCAAGGAAACTTTTAGCTCTAACAGTGGACAACTTTCTGATTTATTTCACCTTTCTGAGTAGATGACACACTTTCTGAGGGTAGAGTGGGCTTTTCTGCGAAATCAAGAAGGTGGCAGCCAGGTAGCGGCAGGTCCACATGTGCAGAGAAGCGGGAAGGAGACAGAGACAAGCTGCGTGACAGTGGACTTGTGTATCTGTCTAACGGGAAGCTCAGACATTTGTTTACCACTAGCGTGGAGGGACCACAGATGAGCCTGATACCGGGTCGCCAATTGCATCGATGAGGGCAACTTTCCTGGGATCAGTCCCAGCCCTCGGCCGGGAGTGTATCAGGACTAACAGGCGACATGCCCCGAGGGCCCTGTCTCTTTGACACCACCTTCACATCCCCACCCCCTGCCACCGTCCAATTGTTCTCTGGATCACCCGTGGTCCTAGCCCCCTTCTCTGTGCCAGTTTCTTGGCAGGTGGTTTCGGGAGCAGTCTGCGGTCGATAGTAAATCACCCTCCCCAGGCTTTGCTGTGGCAAGGGGGCCAGCGGAGAGGGTGCCGGCTTGCGTCGTTCTGCAGCTGCTCTGGGCACACAGAGCCCTTCGCCTGGCACCAGCGCACAACGTGCCAGCCCCGCCTGCCCCGCCAGGTGCTGGGACGGTGCGGGGCTGGGCATGCGGCTGGCACCCAGCACATCACAGCTTCCCTAATTTATTTACCTCGAATCAAACAAACCCCAGCTCCCCGGCTTTGAATGGTGACTGTGCAGTTTCACAGGATGACAGAAGGGCAGCCGTGTCTACGGAACTGCCTTTTGTGGGCTTTACCCGAGACCGCTGTCTGGCATGGCTCTTGCGGACTTCAGAGGCCACTCTGGAAAACAGCGTGGCAGCTCCTCAAAAGGTTAAACCCGGAGTTACCACACAACTCAGCAGGTCCACTCCAGAGTCTCCACCCAGGAGACTGCAAACGTCTGTCCACACCAACTCTTGAACATGAGTTCTCAGCAGCGTTGTCCAGAAATATAGCCCGAAACTAGAAACAGCCCAGATGTCTATCAGGTGACAAATGCGTCAGCGAATGTGCTGTATCCAGTCCATAGCACATTTGGTAGTAAAAAGGAGTGAAATGCTGATACATGCTATGACATGAATGAACTTTTAAAAATGAGGTTAAGTGGAAGAAACCAGACACAAAAGGCCACATTATCTGATGTAATTTTTATGAATTGTCCAGAATAGGTAAATCCATGGAGACAGAAAGCAGATTAGCTGTTACCAGGGGCTGGGGGAGAGGGAACAGGACTGCTAATGGGTGTGGCATTTCTGTTGAGGGCAGTCAGAATGTTTGAAATTATTTAATATATGGTGATGATGATCGCCCAACTCTCAATAGACTACCAGCCTCTGAACTGCGTTTTAAAAGAAAGACTTTTATGGTATGTGATTGTAGGTCAATAAAGCTTTACTTAGAAAATTGCTCAGAACTTGTTGCAGTGCAGTCCTCTGTGGACATAGATGTATAGGCTAGGAAACAAGAGGGGAGAAGAGAAGCACCAGGTCGTGGGTTTGGGTGAGACATGCTTTTGGGGGACATCAAGTGTCCTCTGAAATCCATGACATCTGTTCAAATTTGGGGGGTACCCTGAACTTCTTAGTTTCAAACCCCCATCTGCAAATAAGTTCCAGTTGGACCCTGAGTTCAGATGAGAGTTCACCCTCATCTACTGAAAACACATTTTATTTGGAAATAATTTTAAACTTAACAAAAATAAAAATAATGCGAAGAATAGCCCCATTCCTTCACCAAGTTCACTGGTCATCATTTTGCAGCATTTGCTTTTATCATTTGCATTCACTCACACGCTCCCTCTTTCTCACTTCTACTCTGTTGGTCACACGTGTGTGTGTGCACATACATATTTATATATATGTAAATGTTACTTGCTCTGAATGATTTGAGGGTGAGTTATAAATATCATGGCCCCTGATTTCTGCACCATCTAATACAGTAGCCACTAGCCACAGAGGGCTATTTAAATTAAAAGTAAATAAAATGTGGGACTTCCCTGGTGGCTCAGTGGTTAAGAATCCACCTTGCAACGCACAGGATTTGAGTTCAGTCCCTGGTTGGGGAAATAAAATCTCACATGCCGCAACTAAGACCTGACACAGCCAAATAAATAAATATTTTAAAAATATTTTTTAAGAAAGTAAGTAAAATGTAAATAAAAAGGTCCCTGGGTCACACCAGCCGCACTTTCAAGTGTTCGGTAGCCACGTGTGGTTGGTGGTGACTGTGTGGGTCAGAAGATGTTTCAGGCGTTTGCAGCTCTGTGCAGAGCTCGAGTGGACGGCCCCGACGCTGCTCGTGTGTGTCCTGTGTCCTGAGACAGGGTGCCGTGTGGTTCCCAACTCAGGAGAACTTAGCCCTGATTCAGAGCTCCCGTCTTAGCCACAGTTCGTACTCCAGTTTCGTCCGTAGATCCAGTGATGTTCTCATTCCTTTTGGAATGAGGTCTGCAGTCTTCTCTGTGGCCCAGATCCGCCTGGTCTGTGCTCTGGGGAAGCGTGTGAACTACATAGAGACGGTTCAGCTTTCTGTTGGGGGTTCCTTCTCTGTGGCTCTACTTTTCACAAACTTGAATCCTTTCTCTAACTCATGTGCTGGGGCCAGCTTGCATTTCCTTAGCTCAAAAAGTCAGCAGTTAAGACTTCACCTTCTCATGCAGGGGTTGCAGGTTCGATCCCTCGTCAGGGAGTTAGGATCCCACGTGCTTGGGGCCAGAAAACCAAAACATAAAACAGAAGCAATATTGTAACAAATCAATGAAGACTTTAAAAATGGCCCATATTAAAAGTCACTTGATATCTTTGTCATGGGCTGGAGAACCCCCTTCCCTGTTCTACACTGATGTTGGGTGTCTGAGCAGGTGAAGAAGCTCTGCCCTGAAAGCAGCAGGAAAGATTTCCTGTGAGAACAAGACAACTGGCCTCCCAGCAGCTGCACTTTTTTGCTTTATTCTGACAACTTTCCACATTTCAGCCTGCAGTCAAAAGAAAGCCTCATCTTGTTGCCCGTTGGTTTTTTGTTTTGCAGCTGAGTCATGATTCCGGGGCTCTACATAGCTTCGCAGGGCGGCTGGGGCTCCAGGGAGCCTCCTGCCTGAACCCATTGTGGAGTAGAGGCCAGGAGAGTGAGTCCCTGCCTGGGGTTGCCCTGCCCACTTGCCCAGGTGCTTCCAACCCTGGCCCATCTTCACCCTACTTCACCCCCATCCAGGGAAAAGTGGACTCTGGTGATCTTTCAACCACACTTTGGATGAGATGTGGGGGAAACAAGCAAATTGCAGAGCGGTTTCTACTGGTGTTGGCTCACCCTCCAAGGAATTTTATGGCAGGAGTAAGAATAGAAAACAGATTCCTGGGTTGCTAACTTCACTTCCACAGGGCACCATCCCCAAGACTCTTACCGTGTGGAGAGCGTGAAAGCTGGGAAACAAGAAATCTACAGGCTTATGCATTCGCCTTTCTTATATTTCCATTCTGCCCCTTAAATGTATGCTTATACCTTCTCCCACCTTGTATTTTGATTCAGCATTTCTTAGAAAAATGTTCAGCAGAAAAAAGATAAGAATCACTGAAGAACTCAGTGGGGATCTTATATGAGCCATATAGCTTGAGCCAAGAAAGAAAGGAGAAATGGAGTCATGCAGAGAAAGTGGAAATGGAGCTGATAGCTTCATTTTCCAACTGAAAAAGAATGCAAAGGGCTTGGCTGGCAGGGTCAAGACCTTGAGGCGGGGCAACAGGCACAGTGGAGTTTCTGCCCTTCCTCGCCTTCTTGAAAACTGACACAGGAAGGACTTGCAGCACCAGGTCCCCTCCCCATTTGGAGGAGTAAGCTGAGTGCATTTGATGCTGGTGAAAGAATCAGAGCACTGGCACTTCCTCCAGCTGTCAGAGAAGAACGTAAGTTCGGATGCTATGCATTCATATCTTGTGTATAACAAGGGGTACCCTAGGGACTTGCCTGGTGGTCCAGAGGTTACAACTCTGTGCGTCCGACACAGGGGTTGCAGGTTCAGCCCCTGCTCAGGGATGATCCCACATGCCTGGTGGGGCAGCAAAAAAATTTTTTTAAAGAAGTACCTAATTGGCCAAATTGTTCTGATTGATCCGTGTGTTTCTGTAAGGGTTTCTGTGTGTCATCCCTCGGGATTGTAAGTCTTCGAGTTTAAGGACTAAGAGCGTCCCAGCTTCAGCCGAGGCCAGCATCACAGGACAGGGACGCATAGGCCCAGCCTGAGCACTGGTTCATTTCAGGCCTTGGAGATAACACGCACTGAGTATTGGGCAGGCTAGGGGCTGGGCAGGAGGATGGGGGGCGGGGAGGGGGGGTTCTTTGCCCACTAGTGCCCCCTGCTGTCTGCTGTCTGGGTTTCCTCAGGGAAACACTGCAGCCACCCTATCCCTGTTGTGTCTGAGCTCTTTCTGGCAGCAGAGTCCCCATTCCCTGGGAGCCCCTGTGTTCCCAGGGCTGTGTTCCCAGCTGGCCTGGCCATGCCCACCAGGCCGTGCCTCCCTCGGCCACGCCAAGAAAGGGACCAGCCCTTCCCTTGGCTGTCACCGTGACCCGACATTATTGTGGACGCCTCTCCTGGCTTCTGCCTTCCCTGCCGGTTGCCAAGGTCTTTAACTGCCCCTTGGTCTCTTGTCTGTGACCTTGCTTTAGTCCCACCCGATGCCACGGTTCCTCCAGGACCTTACCTCCCAGATGCGCCTCCAAGGTGAGCAGGCTGCCTCCGGGCTTCTGCCGCAAGTCCATTTTTCCGTGCCACAGCCCTGCTAGTCCTTTCCTCCCCACCTCTGTCCACAGGCGCCTCTGCAGCCCCGCACCCTCTCCCGGGTACAGGCGAGGTCTGGCACCAAGGCCCTCCGCATCTCACTCACTCCAGTCTCTCCAGGTTTGTTTGCTCGCTCTCTGCAGGAGCCCTCCCCGCAGGCAGACCCTTCTTCCTTGTGTTCCCTCTACATGGCTTCTCCCCTGCTTTTGTCTTAAGTGATCTTACATTGTACCTGCAAAAACTACCCCAGGTCCTGTGGGCGTATAAAACACCAGCTCTCATCTTAGTCCCTAAGCCCGATGTGTGTCCCCTGGCCTCTGTGTGCCATTGGCCTCCTTCTTCCCCTTGGGGTGTTCTCCTGCACCTCCACCCTCCCTGTGACCCCTCTAGCAGTTGGTCAGTAACGGTTGTGCCTGCCTTCTGCGGTCAGTTATCTTGTCTCATTATCACTCATCTCGTCAGTCTCTTGAAAAACAGTAGTGTTGTTTTGCACACTGCCTGTAGCCTTGCTTCAGCACTCCAGGCGGTCCCTGGACACAGCAGGCGCTTAGTCGCTATTTCTGGATGCCCACCGCGGCCTCTAGAATCCTCAGCTTGGCAGATCTGGGAAATCTGACTTCATAAACTCATCAAGCATTCTGAGGATCAGCAGGACCGATTCCTGCTAACTGATCTTAGAGAAGACTGATTCATCTGAATCCTTTTAAGAGAGACCTACTCCTCGGCGTGCATCTCCAGGGGCATTCCCTGAGTCACAAGGTCCTTTCCGGAGTCCCAGTTGGAAATCAGAGACTACTTACCAGGCACAGAATTTGAGTACTAGGCATTCTGTGCTTTTCCAGATCCCTATAAATTATGAAATCACTCTCTCCTCCAGGGATATTTCTCTCTCAAGAACCAGTATCCCGCATCTAGATGCAAATGCCTTCTTTCCCCACCTAAAACAATGAAAAATCTCAGACTCTTATTTATAGACTTCACTGGGACAACGTCGCTTATTGTCACATCAGCCCTCTTTATTTTGGGATGTTCTGCACATTATAGTTCCCAGATTTATAGATATTCTGGTTAGTTATATTTTAGGCTTATCATTTTTCAGTCACAAATAAGATGACATCTTACCTCCTGGTTTGTAATTGTTGGGGATTCTTTTAGGATATGCAAATCTCTATTTATGAAATAGTGCAGCGTAACCCGCCTACTAGGGGAGTCACAGATGCTGTGGCACACGTCTAGGCGTCTCGGTCCCAAATCCCATATAAGTCAGGAATCCAGAATAGTGTTTTGGCCATTAATGAATCAGTGGTACCCTGAACATGTGAGCAGTGCTATTTTTACACCCATTGCTGACCTCAGTGATAAAGAGGGTACAGACTGTGCCTTGCCAGGCTTGTGAGCTTACCATGAGTAATACCCATGGTTATTATGATGTCAGAACTTGAATATTCTTTACCAAGAACATAACCATTGCATCACACAGCTTGGGGCAGGGTGTGAAAAGTCCATTTTCCCTGGAGAACGCAATAGCATAAGCTGGTTCTCCCACAAGGGCGGGGAAGCCTGAATTCTGCAGTGCCAAGACTCCTGCTTGGATTTGGAGAACAGCTTCCCGTTTTTGTCACCCGGAAGTTATTTGCCTCAGGGTTTCCAAACAAGAGGCATTTGTGATGGGTGATCCTCTACCTCCTGCTTGCTCAGGAAAGTACCAGGTGGGGATGAGTGGGCGCACACCTGAAGTCACTAATCGCTGTGAGGGTCAGTGCTGTCACATCATTGGACACATTGATCTCAGGAAGCATTTTCTTTCTTTTTTTTTTTAACTAATTTTTATTTTCACTTGTAAATTCTTGTCTTTTTTTTTTAATTGGAGGAAAATTGCTTTACAGTATTGTGTTGGTTTCTGCTGTACAACAATGTAAGTCAGTCGTAATTACACGTATATTCCCTCCCTGGGAACCCTCCCTCTTCTCCCTGCCTCCCACCCCTCTAGGTCATCACAGAACACCAGGCAGGGCTGCCTGTGTTATACAGCAGCTTCTCACCGACTGTTTCACACGTGATAGTGTACACATATCAACGCTCCTTTCTCCATTCGTCCCACTCTCTCCTTCCTCCTCTCAGGAAGCATTTTCACAAAGCACAGAAGTGATGCTAAACTATGAAAGCTAAGGATTGAACGATTTAGAATTTTTTAAGTTGTCTCTAGAAATGTGTGCTCTGACTTTGATGGGTGAGGATGCTGAGCGTCCAAACGTGATTACATTCAACCTCGTTAATCCAGACTCGTTAGGGAGCACAGCATTAAGGCAAAGCACAGTGCTATTTAGGATGGACTAAGTTTTACCGCGGCAGCAGACACCTTCCAGCGTCTCAGGGACTTAAAATAACAAAGGTTTGCTGCATCATCTTGCTGCGGGTCCCCCTTGGGTCAGCTGGGATCTCAGCCCCTTCTCATCCTCATTCACTTCCTATTCCCACCCCTGAATCATCACTGGTTACCTTAGCAAGGGATAGAGGGATCAAATAGGCCAATTGCACACTGGCTGTGAAAGCTTCTGCCCAGAAGTGGCACTTCTCACTTGGCCACTTTCTACTGGCCAACTTTAATCATATGGCCAAGACTAATTGTAAGTTACTTGGCTTTAGCTACCTGAGGTATAACAGGAATTTTCAAAGTGAAGAGCTCAGAACAGTTTATTGGGATAGAGAAGAAAATATTGGGGGCTTCCCAGGTGGCGCTGGTGGTAAGGAAACTGCTTGCCAATGCAGGAGACATAAGAGACACAGATTCGATCCCCCCGGGTCTGGAAGATCCCCTGGAGGAGGGCATGGGAGCCCACTCCAGTATTCCTGCCTGGAGAATCCCATGGACAGAGCACCCTGGTGGGCTACAGTTCGTGGGGTTGCAAAGAGTTGGACACGACTGAAGTAACTTAGCACGCACGCACAGAAGAAAGCATTAGACTATGAATATTATTTTTCATCCTTATAAATATTCTGGTTTTGTGTTTTTAATAAACATAATAGTAAAATAGAAATATATGATTTATTAAAAATAGATATCACATGTGTTAGGAGTGTTCAGGTTTTTTTTTTTTTACTGATTGTCAATCAGAAATGCTTAGGTCATAGTTTATACAGTAGATACAAATGTGCAATGAGTATGTTGTACATAGAAACTGAGTTCCATTTATGACCTGGAGTAGTGCTTTTTAAAAAAAAATTTTTTTCAAATTGAAGTAGAATTGGTTTACAGTGTTTCGGGTGTACAGCAAAGTGATTCAGTTATGCATATATATTCTTTTTCAGATTCTTTTCCATTATAGGTTATTATAAGATATTGAATATAGTTCCCTGTGCTATACAGTAGGTTCTTGTTGTTTATTTTATATATAGTAGTGTGTGGGAATAGTGCCTTTCATTCAAACGTTACATGGAAAAGAAATGCAATACATTTTTAAGGTTAAGTAGGTAAAAATATGGGCTTCCCAGGTGGCGCTAGTGACAAATAACCCACCTGCCAGTGCAGGAGATGTAACAGATATAGTTTCGATCCCTGGGTCGTGAAGAAGCTCTGGAGGAGGGCATGGCAACCCACTCCAGGATTCTTACCTGGAGCATCCCATGGACAGAGGAGCCTGGCGGGCTACAGTCCATAGGGTCACAGAGTCAGACATGACTGAAGTGACTTAGGATGCATGCACAGGTAAAAATATAGAGTTTTTATCTGAATCTTTTGAATCCATCCGGTTTCCTCTGTGTCTTCTTCAGAATCCTTGGAAGTTGCTTTTTTCCTAACCAGACCTCCCTTTCCATGGGGAACAGCACTTGAGACAAGTGACCAATGAGCTCTTGTCCCATTTCATCATCTGTTTGCCTTGTCCAGTCATTCAGAAATAGCGTACTGAGTCCTCGTCCAGCCAGGCATGGTGCTGAGGGGGCCCCTGGTACCATGTGAGCTCCGTCCATCACGGCCAGCCATGCATCGGCTGGGGTGCGTGTTCCTGGGCCTCAGCGAGCCAGCTGACCTCTCCCTTCTCCTCTGACACCAAGACAGAGCTCCCCCTGGGCCAGACTGTGCTGTGAGAGCAGGACACTGACGCCTCCCCTTCACACCAGGATCATAAGAGGCACCCATTTCAGAGATGAGAAAACTGAGGCTCAGAGAGGCTTCATCACTTGCTGAGACCTTGCAGCAGCAAGCAGCAGAGCCCACACCTGACCAGTGGCCAGGAACTCAGAAATGACCTGGAATGAGCCTTCGGAACACAAACCCTGTTGAGTTGGGACCAGCTATGTCACCAGCTGCCATCCTCTGTGCCCTGGAGCGGGACACATGAGAGCTTTCTGACGTCTTCTCTGTGCTCCGGGTGGGGACAGAGCAACACCCGGTATCACCGGAGTGGGTACCTCCCCTCAGGCCGTGTGCCAATGGCCGGCACTGTGGGGTTGCTGGGTCATAACGACACCAGAACTGGTTTGGTGACAGTGACTCACAGCATAAAAATGTCCTTGCAGCAGCCCAAAGAACCACTACCATCTACACAGTGTAGAACGGGCTATTGGTTGCCTGGCCAAGGGATCCCTGTACCAGCTGGTTTTTATATCTGCATCATCTGCACACAAATATTATAAATAATATTGTGCTGCATTTTTATTATGCTTTATAGTTTACAAAGCACGTCTCAGTGTTGCTTTATTATTCCACCTGTGCTTACAATACCATTTCACTGCAGTCTGTTTTCTCACTTTTTCTCCATCTTTCATTTCTTTTTCCTTTTCCTTTTCCCCGACCTTTCTCCCTTCCAGCATCCCAGCCTGCTTTCCCCGCCATTCCTCTGGTTTTTATTCCCTTTGCACTGTTAGGAAATGCTTCTTCTGTCTTTCCCAAATTGATCGCTAGTTGAGTTTCATCAGATGTCACTTTTAAAGGCAACTGAGAGTAATGAAAAAATTCTCTAAGGAGCAAGGGAGCTGTAACATAGAGTTACTGTTGTAAACAGCGGTCACCATTTAAATCAAGTAAGAAGGATTATATTACTGGGCTTTTAAGAGGAGGAAGGAAGGAATTTGGTCTCTGAAGAGAACCCAGGGGAAAGAGTCCTATGCACTTGGCCTTGTGGGCATGGCTGGGACTGGATGTGGTGGTTGATGGTTTAGTCGCTAAGTCATGTCCAACTCTTGCAACCCCATGGACTGCCACCTGCCAGGCTCCTCTGTCCATGGGATTTTCCAAGCAAGAATACTGAAGTGGGTTACCATTTCCTTCACCAGGATCTTCCCGACCCAGGGATTGAACCCTGGTCTTCTGCACTGCAGGTGGATTCTTTACACTCTGGGCTACCGGGGGTCTGAATGACATCTTCACAAAGTTTTCTTTGCAGGTGGATAGCAGTCTTATGAGGGAAGTGTTCAAAGAAATGCAGAAACCCGAGTACAAGAGGCAGCGAGCAACAGGTGTTGCACTGAGCATGGGATGTCCTGGTTTCTCTGAACGACAGCAAGAAGCTGAGGTTTCTTGAGCGGGCAGGTGTGAGGAAGTGCGGCGGGGACTCCTTAACTGTCATTTAGCTGGTGAGGACAGACTGAATTTTTCTCTGCCTTCCGGTGAAGTCGTGGTTGTAAAGTCACACATCCGACACGAAGAACAAGTATATTTGTACAAAGAGAGAGGGTGTTTAGCACCACCCCCCAGCATAGGACCTCAGTTCCAAAACTGAGATGGGCGTTTAGACTGAGAATGCTTCTACTGTCTTTCAACCGGGAGGCGGCAAAGACAGGCTGTCAGGGCAAACTGCCGTTCGGCCAGCGTGACTCTGCACTTGTTATAAATACTTTATCACAGCTTGAGCACAAACATGTTTTTTCAATGAAATGCATCTTGAATTATATTCCAGAGGGTATGCGTTTCTGAGGCCTGCTGTAACAAAGTGCCACAAACTGGGTGATCTAAACCAACAGATACTTATTCTCTCAGTTCTGGAGCCTGCAGGTTGGAAGCCAAAGTGTCAGCAGGGCCAGGCTCCCGCCGAGAATCTAGGCAGAAGCCGTCCTTGCCTCTTCCCAGCGTCCAGTGCACCCCCCAGCCAGCCTCAGCATCCCTGGGCTGGCAGCTGCACCCCTCTGGGCTCTGCCTGTGTCTTTATAGGGCAATCTGTGTGTGTGTGTGTGTCTTTTCTCCTTTTTGTATAAGGACACCAGTCAGATTGGATGAGAACTCACCTTAACACCTTAACTTGATTGTACCTGCAAAGAGCCTGTTTCTAGATAAGGTCATGTTCACAGGTACTGGGGGTTAGAACTCCAACATATCTTCTGAGGGGATACTTACTAATATAATATACCTAGAGTAACAGAGTAATGTAGAATAATGTGTGTGTGTGTGCATACTCAGTCATGTCCGACTCTTTGTGACCCCATGGACTATAGCCCACCAGGCTCCTCTCTCCGTGGAATTTCCCAAGGCAAGAATACTGGAGTGGGCTGCCATTTTCTTCTCCAAATATAGAGTAACAGATTTACATAATTTGTTGGGTACAAAAGAGTTGGCAGCAACACTGTAATAAGAACAGTAAAATGAAAAAGAGTAAAGTAGATTTTCAGTTTTGATCCTGAGTGCGCCAAACATTTTTGAAGTGGAAGCTAGGTTCACAAGACAAGTTTGTTGTGGGCTGGGCATGGGATGGGTCAGGTTAAGTAAAATGCGTAATTGGGTAAAAGGTGTTTAAGAATAACTACTCTATTGGGCCTGAAAGAGGGAAAAAAATCAAAAGCCTACTAGATTTTTAGTCTTGATTTGGACTTGCTAAACCATTTCTGAAGGACAAGCAAATCCAATTGAAGGCTTCCCTGAGCATCACCAGACATAGGGGTGGCCCTGAAGAACAGAAGTGCCTCATCCTCACCTAACCTGCGACTGATTTATCTCTTGAGTGTACTCAGGTCTCCTTCAGAAATGCATGCACACCCAGAACCAGAGCTAGAGGGACTTCCCTGGTGGTCCAGTGGCTAACACTCCACGCTCCCAATGCAGCAGGCCCGGGTTCAATCCCTGGTTGGGGAACTACATCCCAGATCACAGCTAAGAGTTCTCATGCCGCAACTAAAGGTCCTGCATGCCATAATGAAAATTGAAGATGCTCTGTGCCAGCTAGCCAAAGAAAACAAATAAAAATAAATGTTTTTTTAAAAAAGAAACTAGAAACTTACTCTCCCATTTTAGTGTTATTAATATGTGATGTTCAGTTCTCTTTTATACCAGAATGACTGCCATTATTCCTTGATATACATTGCAGAGATATTCCTGCATGACTTTTTTGGGAAGCACTGCATAAGTCACCTAAACTTATGCAGAATTTAATTTAAAGTAATCACTTAGCTTTTGCTTGTATAATATTCAACTAACTGACATCCCTTCCAGGGTCTTTTGAGGCAAGACATAGGGAAGTCACAGCGTGGACTGTCTTGTCTCCAAGGAGGGAGAAACAAAGAGAGTTCTTAGAAAATAATGACAGTATGTCCTGAGAAAGTTATGCTGTAGCAAAATGCTTTTGGTTTCCTTAAACCTACCATTAAGGGTTGAATTGTCTCCCCACCTGTAAAAACTCGTGTGTTTAATTCCTAACCCCAGGACCTCAGAAGGTGACTTCAGTTAAGGGAGGGTCTTCACAGAGGCGGTCAAATTACAGATTGTTGAACCTGGGCCCTCGGCAATGAGAACGCCGAGTCCTGACCACTGGATCTCCAGGGAGTTCCCTTGGAAACAGAGTTTTTGAGTTTTGAGTGTGTGTATATATGTGTGTGTGTGTGTGTGTGTGTGTATAAAATTTGTTTTCCTCTCATTGATTCTCCAGTTTCCTAAAACAAGCATGCATGTTTTATCATATCTTTCTTTCCTTCACCAGAATTCTCTTGGATTGGCAATTTTCAGATTGCTTATGAACTCTTGGTAACATGGCCTCTAGCTAATCAATCTGTAGGCTGCGTGTACTTACCCATGGCAGTGAAATTCTGGTGCATCCACAGTGACTTATGGCTTAGTCCCAAGCAATGAGGCAGAGACATAGAAAGGGGAATTTGGGAGGCATGAAGCTTTCAGAGGTGAAGTTGGCAACTTTCAGAAAGTCAGTCAGAACATGGAGAAGGGCTGATTTGGATGAATAATGAGCCAGTAGGTAGATAGGTATGTGGAGAATTTGCAAATGGTAGGAAGAGGATACTTTCTCAACTGAAGAAACACAGCTTATGGTAGAATTTGCAGATTCA
The DNA here is from genome assembly GCF_055505025.1 of Bos grunniens. Classification (NCBI taxonomy): domain Eukaryota; kingdom Metazoa; phylum Chordata; class Mammalia; order Artiodactyla; family Bovidae; genus Bos; species Bos grunniens. Next base: position 17,021,106 of record NC_141168.1, read on the forward strand.
AAGAAGATGACGTAAAGGATTTTGAAAGTCTAAGAGAATCCTATTTCTTGGGAAAACAAGGAGCATAACATGGTGCATTTGGTTCTTTTCCCAGGGGAGCACCCCTTCTTTCTCTCCTCCTGACCCTGTCGGGGGGAAAAAATGGGTTGGTGGCTTATTCTCAGCCAGGCCCTGTAGCCCTTTTTCTGTTCCCTTAATTTTTTTTTTTTTTTCCATCGTTTTATCCTTGACGTCTCTGTGTGACTCATAGTGTTTGACAACGTCTCTGCCCCCAAGGATTACTTTATTTGCCATCTGCTCTACTTTCTACACCGTTTCTCCAGGGAGCAGCTTTTCCCACGTGGATTCCATGTTCATAGAGGTGTTGGGGACAGCCCTCAGGTCAGCGACCCCTTACCCATTCTCCTCTCTCGTTTTTCTCCTGGTACCTATAGAATGTCTCCGCCCTGTCATTACTAATCCCACAGTGAAATCTCTCCCAAACCAAGCTCTCCCTACTGGACTCTGCTCTCATCTTTGGCAACACCGGTTCCCGTCATGGAACACGAACCTTTGATTTCAGTCTTTTTCCCTTTCCATATTTTTGTCACTCTGACCTGCTCATCTTTGTTGAGCCGTGTTTTGGGCTCCACCCCTTTGCCCTTGGGCTTGTGCATGGACTGGTTCAGGGTCATCTTGCCCTCTTCCCCCTCTGATTCATGCTGTACAGGCTGAGCCCATCTTATTGATTTCCATTCTCTTTCCAAATGGTTTATCTTCATTTGAGATTCAACTCAGCCAATGGGAAGTAGATGCTTGATTGTCAGTGACCAGCAGCTCCTGATACTGTGACTTTGGTAAATTCAGCACTTCCTTGTCTCAGAGTTTCAGTATGAAGTGTTGAACACTGAATATTTCAACTGGGATCTCCTCTCGTGTTTGTCATTCAACTTGTTTGAAAACACATTTCATTATCCCACCCGCTAAGAGAAACGCTTTCAGACCACCTCCCGTCTTCATTGTCACCATCCGTGGAACCCCACTCCTCTCAGCCCCCAGATGTTACTATTTGATTACCCCCTCGCCTCTGCCCTTTTGTCCCGTCCGTCAGTGTGTCTTGCCTCCCTTCTCTGCACAGTCTTAGGTTTCTGCTGCTTCCTTTCTGTTCTTTCAGGCAGTTCTTTATTCCAGGTCGTCCCTGCTGGGAAAACCCAGGTCAGCTCACCCAAGACCAGTGTTCTGTCCACTATGCATCAGAGAAGTGAAGTTTACCTCTTTCAGGAAGTAAATTTATGTGAATAGTTTGGAGTGGTGTTTCTCCAGTGTCATCCTAACCAGAGGATAGAGAAATGCCAGTGACTTGGAAACACTGTTGTGGAGTGCATTGATTTCCCAGGTGGTGTGCAGTCAGCCTACCCCTACTTTAGATCAGTCTCCTCTCACACATCAGGTTTCATTTTTTCTTGGCTGTTATGGTACCTTTCCCCTTAGTTGGTGCTTTGACTCCAAGACCCTAAAGCATGAAGAAGAAGAAAGGGTTAGCAGCATGGATTTGTGAGTCAGGCAGACCTCAGTTCAGATCCCAGTGGTAGAGTGAGCTTGGACAAGCTAAATCATCTCCCTAAACTCAACTTGGACTACCGTGGTGGCTCAAATGGCAAAGAATCTGCCTGCAGTGCAGGAGGCCCGGGTTCAATCCCTGGGTCAGAAAGATCCCCTGGAGAAGGGAATGGTAACCCACTCCAGTATTCTTGCCTGAAGAATCCCCATGGACAGGGGAGCCTGGTGGGCTACATACCATGGGGTCACAAAGAGTCAGACATGACTGAGCAACTAACACACTTTCACACTCAACTTACCTGTCTTTAAAATGGGAAATGCAGGAGAAGGAAATAGCAACCCACTCCAGTATTCTTGCCTAGAAAAGTCCATGGATAGAGGAGCCTGGCAGGCTGCAGTCCATGGGGTCACATGACTGAGCATGTATGTATGAGGGTGGAGGGAGATGGGTTGGTAGCAATAAACTGGTAGAACTAAAAAAAATAAAACAAAAAATAAAATGGGAAATGCACTTGACCTTGCATTTGTGAGCTGTGCACACCTAGAGTCTGACACAGAGCAAACCCAGTCACAATAGTTGCTCTCCAACTTGTTAATTGCATGTTAGATGATAGTAAAGTGAGTATCTAGTGGTAGGGCTTCACACCAGCTTTTTCAGTATTTAAAAATTACTTCTAGAAGGTTGAAGTTATCAGAAGATGACAATTCTGGATAAGCAGACTGTTGGGGCACCAGTGTAGACTAGTAGTTATGTTGGGAATGAGCATTTGTTAATGTATGACTACTACTAAAAACTCCTAAGCTGCTGTTTCCAAGCAAAGCCTCAGCTTCCTGAGGGCAGGGGCCATAGTGCTGGCTGCAGGCTCCCAAGGCCCAGTCAGCAGGAGCTGGAACACTGCCCTTCAAAAGACGTAACATCTTTCTAACTGCAGCTCAACTCTGCCTTTACCTCCCCTGTAAACCCTTGCCTTACGGTAGCCCGTGGTGATTCCTGCCTCTGAACTCCTGTTGCGTTTATTTTGGCAAGTTGTTTATGTTGCTCAGAATTGCCAGATGTCCTTTTTACTTTGCATTGACCTTGGCAACCCCATGAGATTTTTAGCTCCTTTAGCACAGGGCCAATGTCTTAGATATCTCATGCTTCCTTTTATACCCAATTCCAGCCTTTTTATAGAGAGAACCCTTAATGGAATCAGTAGTATTGTGATTGTGCTTATTGATAAAGAATTCTGTAGAGCTTGTGGTTGATTCTAAACTGATTTCTGGCGGGATAGACTATACATTTAACGTTATACAACTAACAGATAATTAGACTTTGATGGAAAACTATATACAAGTTTTACGGACATTTAGTATACAGTTTTGGAAATGAATCATTTATAAACGGGCTAACCTGAAATTGTCTTTGTACTTGTGAAATAGAAACTTGACAAGCAGGATTACTGTCATTAAAATTTTATGAATATTGTTATATATGTCAATGAAGAAGTTTTTTCTGTTACCTTTCAACCCCCAAAGGCATCAAATTACGGTAATCAAGGATTATACTGATTAACTCTTTTCTAAGTGTTTCTAAACGTCCATTCGGATGCATTTTTCTAACATTCATATATTTTTTATATTTTTTGAAATATTCTGTGATTTTATTATGTCTTATGTGCATAATGTGATTCGTAAGAGAGAGAGAGCAGTCAGCTAGGTATGGGAATTAATCCATCCTTTGAGTTCTGGATTCATAAAAAAAAAAGAAAAAGTCTGTAGCTTGTATCGAATGCTATTTGGTAGAAGTGTGTGTCCAAAGGACTATACACGCGGTGAGGCTGGCACCTTTTAAACTAAGGTGTCCTCTTTTTTCCCTGTTTTTGTTTTTGTTGTTGTTACATCATGTGACTTGCAGGACCTACCTTTGCCCCCTGTAATGAAAGTGTGGACTCTTAACCACTGGACCGCCAGGAAATCCCCAAACTAAGATGTTTGTGATTCCATTCTCTTTAATAATGTAACTGGATTCTGGGTGGTGACCTGCAACACCAAAATTAAACTTTACATCCTGATAAAAATGGTGCCACTATTTGGCTTGTAATTCCTTCCCTTGAGCTTTGAGAGGTTCCAGTGCAATTGAATTCAGTTTAATTTTTTTTTTTTAATCATAATCGAACCCTCACTCATCCCTGTAGTTTCACCAGAGTCTGATCTTCCAGTAGATAATTTTGGGGTGGTGAAATGAAAAGGAAATGTACTCAGATGTGAAGCAACTCTTCAGTTCATCTAATTGTGAAATATAAAATTATGAAGAAACTAAGCAAATAAGTGGGAAAAAATGAACTAAATAAGCCAATCCTTTAACAAATGACCTTTTAAAAATGCTTGTGACTTAAGAGCTCAGAAAGATCATGAAAATTTTTTAAACTAATCTTTTTTTTTAAGGTGGAAAAAAACTATTCTTAACCCTAGAAAAATTAATTTCTCATTGAACTATTAAGACAAAAAAGGCACATAGAATTACCCAGGTTTGAACTTTTGGGGCCAGAGTCTGTTTTTTCCACTTTATTATAGGTGCCTAAACCCATCACTTGACTTCCTAGTTTTCAAACTAGGACCTTTGTAAGAATGAAGGTAGGGTGGGTGCCCTACCTAATCGAATTGTTGTGACGGATAATTCCAGATCATCCCAAAGTCAGACGTGTGTTTACTCTGTTCGTGAAACATCTGGCCTGGAGCCTGGTACCTACTAGGTGCTCAAGATTTTAACTTCTGGAGAATCATGAGACTCCTAAGTAATAGGGTTTGAAATGAAGTGTGATCACATCAATGGACATAAATGGCCTCAACTTCCCTGGTGGCTTAAGTGGTAAAGATCCACTTGCAATGTGGGAAACCTGGGTTTGATCCTTGGCACAGTGTAAAGAACCTGCCAATTCAGGAAACACAAGAGACGGGTTTAGTCCCTTGATCAGGAAGATCCCCTAGAGTAGGAAATGGCAACATACTCCAGTATCCTTGCCTGGAAAATTCCATGGACAGAGGAACCTGGTGGTTTCTAGTCCATGGGGTTGCAAAGAGTCGGACATGACTGAGCGACTGAGCACACACTTTTAAAAATAGTATTTTGAAGTGTAGACTTATAGGCATGCTTTTTAAAAAATTTTTATTTATTTATCTGACTATGCTGTGTCTTAGTTACAGCATGTGAAATCTAGTTCCCCAACCAGAGAACGAACCTCAGCCCCCTGCATTGGAAACAGTCTTAGCCACCGGACCACAAGGGAAGTCCCACATGATTTTTTTAATGCACACTGAGGGTGTGAATAAAGTGACCAAAAGAGAGCCCGGTGCTTTTCTTTACCTTTAACATACAGGCTGTCAGAAATGCACCCAAGTATCAGGAGCCTGGATTTGTTTGGGGTGTGTGAGAGAGAGGTCTTTTGTCTTTGTTGGTAAGAAGAAATACCTTCTTACAAATCATGGGCTTTAATTCTGCTGACTGTAGGGTGTATCTTAATGCCCATTTTATTGGGGCTGTATTTCATTTGCCCTATGCAAGGAAGAATATATTACGTACAGTTGTATTAGTTGACTTAAACTTTAATAAATTTAAATGCCTCTTACTGGTCACTTTTATAACATCCACATAAACTTGTATCAATAACATTAAAAAGCACACAAGGCCCTGATGAATATCTAATAGTCAGTGTTGATGTTTTGACCTCGTTACGAGACAGATGGTAACAGGGCTATATGCCTTTTAGAAGCCAGAGTTCTAAATTATGGTGCCTGGCTGTGCGTTCATTTGCGTGACAGTGCGACCATAGTGTCAGGAGTTACCTTGGGAGGCTACTGAGGCTTTCGTGAATTGGTCTGGCTCTCGTGGCCCCTCTAGGGAGCAGCTGTTGAGTTTTGCAGATGTATCCTACAGTGATTTCCCAGGTCCCTCCTCATGGGCTCAGAACCACCCCCTCACACCCCAGTCCCCCACAGAAGGAGGAGAAAAATTCTTTCTTTTCCAAGAGCCAAATAGGAAGGACAGAGGTTACTTAAAAAGCAATTGCGATTGTGCTGTAATATCAAACAGAAAATGTCCATTAAACCCCCTGCCTTTTCTGAGAAGAAAATCGACCAATAAGGAGGATGGCAGGCTTTGCAGAGTACAACACAAGAGTTCAACACAGAGAGAAATGAAAGGAACCAGGACTTCCCTGGTGGCGCAGTGGATAAGAATCCTCCTGCCAACCAGGGGTATGTGGGTTCGATCCCTGGTCTGGGAAGATCCCACAACTTTGTTGTATTTCTCAGAGCAGCTAAGCCCATTCACTACAACTCCTGAAGCCCGCGCGCCCTAGAGCCTGTGCTCCTCAACAAGAGAAGCCCCCGCAGTGAGAAGCCTGAGCACCATGAGTAGAGAGTAGACCCTCCTCACCACAACTAGAGAAAGCCCATGCAAAGCAACAAAGACCCAGTGCAGCCAAAAAGAAAAAGAAAAAAGGAAAGAGATGAGAGGAAATAGCTCTTCCCAGAGTGGGGAACATAAACATTGTTGCCTTCTTCGTCCCCAGCCTTGGGGGTTTGAATAAATCGAAAGCAAAAGGTGTGGATTGGGCTTCCCGGGGACTCCATTAATTAGGAGGTTTTGTTCCAGAAAAACACTCTCAAAAAGAAGTGTTTGGATAAATCTGTTTATTCCAGTAGGATTAAGAGTAAGTTACACAGCTACCAGCAGTCTTTTATCCCTTATAGGTTGGAGATTTAAAAATAAATTATTGTTGTTATTATTATTGGAGACTTTCTTTCGCTATATTTTCTTTGAGCAGTTTGCTTCACAGAGCAAAATGACCTCTGCTAAAGAATAAGGGTAATAAGACTGTATTGGCAAACCTCCAGCTCTAAGATAAGTAAGCTTGGGGATGTAATGTACAATCTGATGACTGTAGTTAACAAGCTGTATTGTATCCTTGAAAGTTGCTAAGAGAGTAAATCTTAAATGTTCTCATCACACACATACAAAAGGTAAGGTGTGAGTTGATGGAGGTGGTAACTAACCTTATGATTATCATTTTGTAATATCAACGCATACCAAATCATTATGTTGTACACTTTAAGCTTCCACAATTTCGTATGTCAGTTACATCTCGTAAAGCTAGGGGGTTGGGAAATAAGACTGTATCAGGACCTGTGACTGATTCTTAGAACAGTGGCTGCTGATCTTGTGAAGGGGCAGCAGTAGTCATACCAGGCCAGGCTGGTGTGGCAAAGGGCGTCTCTAGCCATGCAGATCTCCTCTCTGATCCTGGGACTCTGTCACCAGAGATAGTGAATGACAATTTCCACAATTTTATGACCCTTGGCTGTCATCCCAGTAGCAAACAAGTCATAAGCCATTCTCTTCCCCTTTGTAAAATTCCACTTCTATACCCTGGCCTTTCCACCAAGATTTTTTGAAACAGTGAAAACAGAGAAGAGAATTGCATCTCCTTTGTGTAACTTCAGCATGTTTCTTCTGCCACCTCTGACCTCTTCACTGCACAGCCCGCCCCCCTACCCCCGCAATTCCTTGGCCTTAGTCCTTCTGCTTCGAAATACCAAGGATGAAGAAGTTAGGAGCAAGCTTCATACTAGAGAATATAGGAAATGCTTACTGCTTTGCCTTTTCAGGGATAAGTTACCAAAAGCCAAGGGATTGGTTGTTTATATATTGTATAAAATATCTGGAACAGTTGTTCATTCGCTCAGTCTTGTCTGACTCTTTGAGACCCCACGGACTGCAGCACGCCAGGTTTCCCTGTCCTTCACCATCTCCCAGAGTTTGCTCAAACTCATGTCCATTGAGTCAGTGATGCCATCCAACATCTCATCCTCTGTCGTCCCCTTCTCCTCCTGCCTTCAATCTTTCCCAGCATCAGGGTCTTTTCCAGTAAGTTGGCTCTTCGCATCAGATGGCCAAAGTATTGGCGCTTCGGCTTCAACATGAAACCTTCCAGTGAATATTCAGGGTTAATTTCCTTTAGGATTGACTGGTTTGATCTAGAACAGTATGGTTATTTAATACTGGTGTATATAGAATAGTCATTTTCTGTGCTATTGTAGAATTGAGGGGAAATTGACTTGAACAAAAAGTAGAGTAGGAAGAAACAGGCTAAGTGTGAATTCTGAATGAGCAAGCCAGAATAGTCTTGTCAGGCAGAAGGCTGTCTACAGAAGTGTAGTCATGTCACACAAGTAGATACTGGAGTTCAGGAAGCCTCCGTCAGATCTGTGAGGTCAGGGTCAAGGTGGGGTTCAGAGCAGCTGTTGGGTGTTGGGCTGAGGTTGACCCTGGGAAGTCAGAGTACATCAAGGATGAAGTGTAGATAGAACGTGGCTGCTGACACCAGAACAGGAGCTGCCTAGGCTCTGCCCCAGTTTGTGTGGAAAAGTATAAGCAGGTTTTTCTTTATTCTCCGGGGAGAGGCCAGGTTCCATAGGTACTTGTGACTGGTGATTGATTACTCTATTGCTAGAGAACTAAGCTCTCCTGGAGGCCTGGTCAGATAGAGTGCTTCATTCCATCAACCGAGTGCCTCCTATATATAACAATTGTGGCTTAATGCTGAGAGAAAAAAGAAGTATGGGGTGTAAACTGTACCGCGTGCCCTCTGAATATAGCCTGGTTATGGAAACATGACTTAAACATGGGAAAAGTTACATAGCACAAAAGCTAAGTCATTCAACTCAAGACAAGATATTCTGCAAGGTAGAAATGAATTTGTGAGCAAATGGGCAGTGCACGTGGTAAGTGGCTTAGAAACGGAAAATTGGGAATATCACTGTGCATTGCCGGTGCCTGGGGAGAAGAGGCATATGAATTGTTTTATCTTTGAATAACTTGAGAGAAGTGGTGAAGGCGTGCCAGATGGGGGTAGGGGGCACTGCATAAGAGCATGGTGGTAGGAAACAAAAGAGACAGTCTAGAAATAGTGAGTAGAACAGTTTAATTAAAACTGGGTTCAGGAAGATTAATAGTTGGAGGTGAAGCCAGCAAAGCAGTTCAGATCAAAAGGTGAAGGTGTTAAGAGTCCTCAAATTTATCTTCTAGACACTAAGGAATCATTGAAAGTTTTGGGACAGAGGAGTGACATGCTTAGAAATGTTCTAGGAAGATAATCTGGTGGCTGAATATGGGCAGATTGGGGGAAGAAAGAGCGCTCGGGTAGGCCAGATGTCTGTGCTTGCTTTTCTCTACTGGAGAGTGATAAATGTTTTCACTGTGGAAGTGGCAGCAAGAACGGAAACAAAGAGGTGGTTACAAGAGACATTTTGGAGGATGGAGAAATAAGAGTCCGCACCTTCTTGTCCATGGAGGCAAAGAAGAATCATCAAAGGCAAATCCACAGTTTTGGAACCAAGTGACTAGAAGAATATTTTATGAACAGACATGGGGACATGATCATGGAGGTGAAATGGCTAGATTTTTAGGAAAAGATAGGGAGTTCATCTTTGGAAGATCATCTATGATATTGTAGCAGGAGGCAGAAATAACCTTCCTGGAAGGCACAGCAGAGCAGTTGGCCGGTGATGAACATGTGGGGGTCACGAGAGCTTAACTCCAGAGAGAGCAAAGTCCAAACATTGGCGATGCCCAAATTTTAAAGGAGGAAGAGGAAGCAGCCAGCACAGTGTGCAATCAGATGCAGGATGGGGAGTTTACAGATTCACAGGGCACACAGATAAGAGCATCAAGAAGGAAGTCGTGGTTGGCAGTATCAGATCGGTCAGTTGCTGAGAGAGCAAAGAGAATAGAGGCTGAAAAAAGGCCATTTATTGGGCAATTAGGAAGTTGTTTACCTTTAAGAGGGCATTCCTGTCCAGTGTGTATGTGTGCATGGGTGGAGAGGGATTAAAGAGTGAGCCTTGAAGACAAGGGAGCATCAACCACTGATTACAGGTGAGAAGAAGGGAAGGATCAAAAGGGAAGAATTCATCTGGTACTCCCCTTCCAAGCGGAGAGTGTCCATGTGCACAATGTGAAGGCAGAAGAAAAAGACTGTCATTGATTCGTTTGGCAAAACTGTATTAAGTACCTGCTAAGAACTTGGATCCAGTTAACATAGAGAAATTGAAAACTGAAAGAGAATAGGTCATGGAGGGAGTTCAAAAGGAAATGGGAGAGGCTGAGAATCAGGGGAACTTTTAGCGTCAGAACAGGGAGACCCTTCTTCTCTTGAGACCGGAGAGATGGAAGAGAGGATGGAGGATGGAGATAAATTCAGGGATGTTTTGAAATGAAGAGAATAGAGGTGGAAAGCAAGGCAGCTGGCCTCAGGCTTCTGGACAGCATGGAAAGTGGGTTGTTGCTGAGAGAAAAGGTAGATGAGGTCAAAGGGAAAATGTTAAATAACCCACAGGCAATGCTAGGGGGTCAGAAAGACATGCACGAGGATCTCTAAACACCGATGGTGCTTGAGAGAAGCCCCACTTCCTGTGTGCTTTTATAGGAAATGTTTCTTAACTACACTTTAGAAGATGGGCAGTGTTTATTTCTGCTTTTACCTGTAAGGACTTACCCTTCCTCATCGCCTTGTTACTTTTCCTTAATTCGTTGTCTATGAATTTTTGTGTCCAGCATCACCATAGTTATAAATTGCACAGCTATTCCATAGTTATGGTTTTCTAGATTACTGAGGTTCCTTAAATTGTGGGTGCGGTTTTGATATGAAATAATAGTACTTTCTAGATAAATTGATTGATAACATGACTTTAGCAGGAAAAGTGAGTGAATAGAGCCCATGAATTATGCTACCCATTCCCCCTAGCCTTCCCCCCACCCCCCCCCCCAAAAAAAAAGTTGATAAAATGATTCAGACTATCTCAGTGAAAACGTCAGACCAACTGCTGGTCGATTCAGCCCTACAGAATGATTTAAGGTGAGTAAGACACCAGGGGGTAATTATGGTTCATCCGGAAGCTAGCAGATCATGAGTGGCTCTGTGATTGGACCTGTGTGGGAAGCTTTGTCCTCAAATGAGCAAGCCTGACATTTGCAGGGCCTGTGTATGGGCAGGGAGTACCCAACCGTGTGAGACAGCTAAGTATACAGTAGGTAACCGGGCCACCTGAGGCAGCCTTCAGGTTTAACTGGGTTTGCCACCCGATGAGAACTGAGGAAGAATTTGTTTCTATTGCAGACAATATTTATTAGGAAAAAACCCCAACATAATGAACTAAGTTCTGGTATTCTAATTCCATCTCTGAGACTTAGTCGTATTCCCACCCTACGAGTCTTCTACCGGAACTCCCCGGGCCCACAGGCTTAGTGGCCAGATTGTGCTTCTGGGTGGAATACATTCCATTTTCCAATCTTTTTTTTTTTAATTTATTTATTTTTTGGCTGCGCTGGGTCTTCGTTGCTGCATGCGGGCTTTCTGAAGTTGCGACAAGCGGGGGCTCCTCTCTAGCTGCGGTGCTCGGGCGTCTCTGGTTGTGGAGCACAGGCTCTAGGGCGTGCAAGCTTCAGTGGTTGTGACGCACAGGGTTAGTTGCTCCGCGGCATGTGGGATCTTCTCCAACCAGGGATCAACTGGTGTCCCCCTGCGTCGCAAGACAGATTCTTCACCCCCAGACCACCAGGGAAGCCCCTTTGCCCCTATTTGAAGTGGGAAGACAGTATTCTCGAGGACCCACGCCGCCAGTCAGAAGCCAAGGGGCTGTGTCACGTTCATTCAGGCGAGGACGACTAACATCTCTCTTCCTCCCCCGCAGGTATGGCCTCGCATGTGCAAGTTTTCTCCCCTCACACCCTTCAATCAAGTGCCTTCTGTAGCGTGAAGAAACTGAAAGTAGAGCCGAGTTCCAACTGGGACATGACCGGGTACGGCTCCCACAGCAAAGTGTACGGCCCGAGCAAGAACGCGCCACCGTCCCAGCCAGCCGCCGCGACCGTCAGCGCCTCCCTGCCCATCCCCAACCCCAGCCTCCCGTACGAGCAGACCATCATCTTCCCAGGAAGCACCGGGCACATCGTCGTGACCTCAGCCAGCAGCACTTCCGTCTCCGGGCCCGTCCTCGGCGGGCCGCACAACCTCATGCGTCGCAGCACTGTGAGCCTTCTTGACACCTACCAAAAATGTGGACTCAAGCGGAAGAGTGAGGAGATCGAGAACACGAGCAGCGTGCAGATCATCGAAGAGCATCCACCCATGATTCAGAACAATGCGAGCGGGGCCACTGTAGCCACTGCCACCACCTCGACTGCCACCTCCAAAAACAGCGGCTCCAACAGCGAGGGGGATTACCAGCTGGTCCAGCATGAGGTGCTGTGCTCCATGACCAACACATACGAGGTCTTAGAGTTCCTGGGCCGAGGGACGTTCGGGCAAGTGGTCAAGTGCTGGAAACGGGGCACCAATGAGATTGTGGCCATCAAGATCCTGAAGAACCACCCGTCCTACGCCCGCCAAGGTCAGATCGAGGTGAGCATCCTGGCCCGCTTGAGCACGGAGAGCGCCGATGACTACAACTTCGTCCGCGCCTACGAGTGCTTCCAGCACAAGAACCACACGTGCTTGGTGTTCGAGATGCTGGAGCAGAACCTCTATGACTTTCTGAAGCAGAACAAGTTCAGCCCCTTGCCCCTCAAGTACATTCGCCCGGTCCTCCAGCAGGTGGCCACCGCCCTGATGAAACTGAAAAGTCTAGGTCTTATCCATGCCGACCTCAAACCGGAGAACATCATGTTGGTAGATCCATCCAGACAGCCGTACAGGGTGAAGGTCATTGACTTCGGTTCCGCCAGTCACGTGTCCAAGGCTGTGTGCTCCACCTACCTACAGTCTAGATATTACAGGTAAGGCCGTGTGCCCTGAGATAAGAGATGCTGAATGCCCAGAGGCATTCACAAAGCATGTGCCGTGTTGGTCGCTGCTGGGGAGATAAAATTGCTGCTCTCGGTGGTCATGATTTACTCAGGAAATTAGGACATTTGCACTTTGAAACAGTGATTAGAAGTCACTTGAAAACAGAGCCAAGTAAGATTCTTGGCGTAGACGTTCAGACTTGGGAGGTATTCCTGGCAGGGTGGGGCTGGGGCTAAGAGCAAAGGCCTGGCAGGGAGTCAGGTCATCATGGACGGATAGAATCCAGATGCAGGTGAAGGAGAGAGAGGGACACACGTGATGAAGTCGCTCCAGCAAAATGCCCCAAAAGACTCACAGCAGACCAGGAGGACTGCCCACCTGGCCAGAACAGAGGATCCGTGGGGGGTGGAAGAGCTGACCACAAGGATAAGCTGGCCCCGGGATGCTGGGGTCTTAGCTACCAGACTAAGGGGTTGCAGTTGCGTCTGTAAACGTGGAGTAAGCGCCAACGCATTTGAGCAACAGAGGGTAATGGGATGAAAGTGATGCTCTGAGAAGGTGGCCCTATGTCCCTGTAGGAGGAGGAGTCCAGGGGGAGGGTCTGTAGCCTGGGGACCAGGCCGCCTGCTCTGGTGATGGGAGAACTCCAGGTTTGGGGTCAGGAAGATGAAGGATTGTAACACCCTTGGTGGGAAAATGTGAAACTTCCATTCCTTCACTCAACAAAGATTTATTTCACTTCTATCATGAGCTAGGCACAGCGCTGGGGACGGGAGCACAGCCAGGAGAGCAGGGGCAAGGCCCTCACCATCCTGAAGTCTGTAGTATACAGCTTCCCACCCTTGCCTCCATGTCAAAGTCACAAGCGGGTGGACAGAGCTTTAAAAAAAAACAAAAAACACCTGATTTAGGTCCCAGTCCCCACAAGCTGAATGGACATCTCTGGGGGAGGTATCCTGCACAGGTGATTGTCAGGGCCGTCCTGGGGCTCTCAGCACGCAGCCAGGGTTGAGAGCCGCTGCTCAGGAGGGACCCAGATGAGAGCCCTGGCTCGGGTCAGAGAGGCCTTGTTTCTCTATTCACTAAAGTGTGTGGCTGGGCTGGTTGCCTTGTTCCTGACCCGTAAACTGGGTGGGTCTGGGCACCAGCCATGTGGGGCTGGTGGACAGTGGAGCCAGGACATGACTTGGGTGCTTGCTCTGAGTCCAGCATGTGGTGGGTGCTCAGGGCTTGGATAGGAACAGGAACAAGTGAGTCTGTTCTGGGAGATGGCAGTGGGCTGCGCTTGAGGGAATGTTTGAACGGTCCAAGACTCGTGGAGTTTGGCAAGAAATGAAACTAAAACCCCCACGAGAAGATGAGGGCTGACAACACATTTAGGAGGTTGACACGTGGGCGGTGAAACCTGAATCCCTCGACCTTATCGTGCCCAGGCCCTGTGGGCCCAGCCCCGAAGGGTGCCCACACTTTCTGCTCACCCCTCTGTCCCGGGCACATGGGCACAGCCAGCCCATCAACCCATTCTGAGGCTGTCCTGGCGCGTCCCCACCTTGTCTGCCCATCTGCCCACCCCTCCACCTGGCCAGATCTGCACAGGTGCCCTCACCCCAGGGTCTCCTGACCCAGCCCGGCCCTCACCCTTGGGTCTCCATCCATGACCTCACACCCCCTCCCCTGGATGATCTGTGGCCACGAGACAGGCATCCCCATGGTCCCCCACCTCCCTTATCTCAGTCCTGACTCAAACAGGTTTGCAAGCCATTCCACCTGTTGCATCCATCACCATCCCCCCATCCCTTCTTGAGCATCCAGGGAAGAGCCTCACGTCCATGTCCCCTGGGTTTCTGGAGGGGTGGATCTGTATTGCTCACCCGGTTCCTCTCCACTCACCTGCTTCTTAAGCCTCTGTGGTCAGCTGTCGGACCTGCAGCCCCGGAGCCAGGCAAAGAAGGAGGCTGTGAGCCTGGTGCTGTGGCAGCTGCGGAAGGGAGCCTGGGCTTGCGGACCCCAGGGGAGGGCATGAGGAGGTGGTTGGGCAGGACTGGGATGGCAGGCGTTCTCTTGAAAGTGCCCTTTTCTCAATGTGCAGTCTGGGTGGCATCATGTAGGCTTACCTGCCCGTCTGAGGGATATTCAGTGCTGTGGCCAGCTCCCTGCCGCCATTGTCCCTCTGCACTTGGGGGTGCCAGACCAGGATGCCAGAGGCCACTTCTTCCTGGGTCTTGGCCTGAATTTAGGGTGAACTGCAGCAGAGTCAAGATGCTCAGGCTTTTATTATTTTATTAACTTGATGCCATTTAGTGAAGAATACTGGCTTCATTCATGTTTATTAAAAATCGAGCACAGCAATCCTCAGTGCTTAGTCCTCAGTCATGTCCAACTCTTTGCAACCCCATGGACTGTAGCCCACCAGACTCCTCTGTCCTTGGGGTTTCTCAGGGAAGAATACTAGAGTGGATTGCCATTACCTTCTCCAGGGGATCTCCCCAACCCAGAGGCTTCCCTGGTGACTCAGTGGTAAAGAATCCACCTGCCAGTGCAGGAGATACAGGAGAATTGCAGGAGAATTGGGGTCGATCCCTGGGTTGGGGAAACGGACAGAGGAGTCTATTGGACTACATACACTCCATGGGGTTGCTAAGACTCAGATATGACTTAGTGACTAAACAACAACATTCTTAACGTAGATCTTAGTAACCTCAGCATACCTTTTTTCTTTCCTTATTAAATGGAGAACTTTCACCTTTTCACTTAAAAGAAGCTCTTTATGGCTTCTCTTTGGTATCTCTGAATTCCCAGCATCACTACTTTTGCGCTTTGGGGCTGTTATTAAGTAAAATAAGGGCTACTTGAACACAGGCACTGCCATACCACAGTCAGTCTGATCGTCGAGTTGGCTACCAGGAGAGTCTACTGGGGGCTCACGGGCAGAACATGCTGAGCGAAGGGAAGATTCCCGTCCTGGCTGGGATAGACTGGAACTTGATGAGATTTTATCATGCTCCTCAGAATAGCAAGCAATTTAAAACTTAAGAATTGTTCGTTTCTGGAATTTTTCACTTAATGTTTTTGGATTGAGGTTGACTATGATTAAGGGGGAGGGACTACTGCATTTGATTCTATATCGATACCAGTTATTTTTCTTTTTTTTTTGGAGCAAGCAATAAGTTGATGCTTGGATATTTCCACTGTCAGTGTGACCAGCAGACTGAAAACAAGACTAAATATTAAGCTCTACCCAGGAAAAACAAAAAGACATGCCATTCAGGCAGGAGATAGTGATTAAAATGTGTGAATTTTTGTTTGTTTGCTTCTGCTCCAAGCTGTTCAAAATACTCTTGTCTAGATTTCATTTGAAATACTTAAGACTATTACCAGGACCAAAGAAGTAGGGGGGAGGTGTGTATAAAAACTTAGGATGTAAAAAATGGCCAGTAGTCTTTTCCTTCAGAATAATCTAACCTTTTTTGCCTGGTTCAAAAGGTTTCAGACACTATCTTAAAATTGGGGGCGGAGATACATTTTAATTCGGTTCAACTCATCACAGGTTCATTGGGTGCCTACCGTCTGTCCTGTGGTGGATGCACTGAAGGGTGGGAGAGATAAGACACAAGAGTTCCAATCTGGAGGAGTTTATGGTTTCTCTGAGGAGATTAAAAGACACAAGCAGATTGCCTGGAGTGTAATTCTGATACTTTGATATTGCAAATGTTTGATCACTCAGCAGATATTCATTGAGACTCTAGGGAACCCGTGATGAGAAAAACCAGTAAAAGAGATTCAAAGTCAATGAAAGATTTTGCAAGATGGGTTAATAGGGAAGATTTATAGAGCGCAGCTATATATTGAAGGACTGTTGAGGTCTGTCTTAAAGGAAATGTGAGATGGGGGTGGGGAGCAGCCTGAGAGGCACAGAGACTGGAATAAATAAGCGAATATGGTGGAGGTGGGGAAACAACATGACATCTGCAGGTAGTTGGGGGCCTGGGTTGGAAAGGAAGGGTTAGGTGAGAGAATCCAGACAGTGGAGAATTTTGATTGAGGCTTCAGGGGCTTGGATTTAACAAAGGAATAATTCAGGGACATTAAGAATATTAGTGAAGTTAATCAATTGAAATGGCAGGAAAACGTTTGGGAAAACGCAGAGGCCAGGAGACAACAGTGGTTATTTATGAATAAAGGGAAGAGGCCATAGATTATAATGGGAATTCCCCCACCCCCACCAGTATAAATGTGAACATGTTTTTTTTGGCTGCTCTGGGTCTTCTTTGCAGTGCAGGGCTTCTTTTGTTCTTGAGCATGTGGGATCTTAGTTCCTCTTGTTGGTGTTCAGTCACTAAGTCATGTCTGACTCTTTGCAACCCTATGGACTACAGCATACCAGGCTCCTCTGTCCACTGTCTCCCGAAGTTTGCTCAAACTCATGTCCATTGAGTCGGTGATGCTATCCAACCATTTCATCCTCTGCCACCCCCTTCTCCTTTTGCTTTCAACCTTTCCTAATGTCAGAGTCTTTTCCAGTGAGTCAGCTCTTCACATCAGGTGGCCGAAATATTGGAGCTTCAGCATCAGTCCTTCCAATGAATATTCAGGGTTGAATTCCTTTAGGATTGACTGGTTTGATCTCCTTGCTGTCCAAAGGACCTTCAAGAGTCTTCTCCAGTACCACAATTCAAAAGTATCAATTCTTCAGCACTCAGCCTTCTTTATAGTCCAACTCTCACATCTGTACATGACGACAGGAAAAACCATAGCTCTGACTATACAGACCTATGTCGGCAAAGTGGTATCTCTGCTTTCTAATACACTGTCTAGGTTTGTCATGGCTTCTCTTCCAAGGAGCAAACATCTTTTAATTTCATGGCTGCGGTCACCATCCGCAGTGATTTTGAAGCCCAAGAAAATAAAGTCTGTCACTACTTCCACTGACAAGGGAGCAAACCTGTATCCTCTGCAGGAAAGCAGGTTCTTAACCACTGGACACCCAGGGAAATTCCTGTGAACATTTTTAATGCTTTTACATTCTGGTATTGTGATTGCAGAGTTGGCTAGAGGAAATAGGTTGGTTGGTTTGGTTTGCTGTCTTTTGTTCATGGACTCTGCTTTCCCTAAGGCACAGTTGTAAGGCTCTGGCCTCCAGAACCTGGTTTCAAGTCCCACCAGTGCTATCAAGTAACAGGCTCTGGGAGGAGAGTTGAGAGATCTCAGCTCCAGTCCTGGCCCTGTGGGTCCCCAGCTGACTGTGTTCCCCTGAGTCGGTGTATTGATAGAATATCCACTGTGAGCCATCCCCACTCCCGCGTCTGGATCCCATTATGACCAGGGCTTCGTCCTTGGCCAGGGGACAGTTTCCTCTCCTGTGGGCTGACCTTGATCTCATTAGTTCACACTGGGGACCCGCCATCACC
Source organism: Bos grunniens (assembly GCF_055505025.1). NCBI lineage: Eukaryota > Metazoa > Chordata > Mammalia > Artiodactyla > Bovidae > Bos > Bos grunniens. The sequence continues at coordinate 17,038,879 of NC_141168.1, forward strand.
TCCTCCCCATCAACAGGGAACACAGGATCTTCCAAAAGGCCTTAAGTCACTTCAAAAAAGGGGCAAAACTTAATAAAGCCATAAAAATAAGTTTCCAAAACTGCAAAGCTTGTGCAGATTAAAAAGTGTAAAAGATTCTTGAGTAGGAGTTAGGTTTGATTGAAAAGAAGAGCTCTGAAAGCAACTGCAGGCATTGGCTTTTCAGCTAATTTGTCTTTCGTTACCAGCAGATGCAACAGGAAAGGGTGCTAGTTCACCCTTGAGAACATTGAGTGACAGCTTCAACCTACTGGCAGTCTCAGTCACCCAAATGAAGGAGGTGGTTTATAAATATGTGGAAGCTTTTAGAGTTGCAATCTCCTTTCTGAGGAGAAGTAATCAATAAGTTATCTGGGCTGTTAGGTTATCTTTAGTTTTTCCTTGCTTTTGTCTCAGACCTTGAGTTGTGTGGTGAAATAATTTGAAATTGGATTTTGCTTTAGTATGAACTTAAGTGAGAACCCCTCTGGTTTTTTTTGAGTGTATCTCTACCCCAGTGTTGTAGTCCTTCTTACACACACACACACACGTGCACAGTCACGCAAATAAACCCGGATGCCACAATATAAGCCCACACATGACTTACGCACACCTGGGTGTGCTTGTGAGCGTCTTGGTGATAGAAGCTAGCTCTCAACCCTAGCAAAGATGCTGATGTACACGGATGCCCACCACAGGGAGAAGGACACATACACACAACTTCACAGACACTGAGAAGCCACATACATTCACAGATCACATGAGCCACCCAGAGTGACCCTGGAGGCCAAGGGCCCAGGTGCAAAAGCAGTGTTGATGCCCCGGAAACTTGACCCAGTTGTCTGCCTTGCTGCAGAACTACCATCCACACGTCCGCAAACCTGAGGCTGGTAGGGCTGGAACCACTCCTGAGCTCAGAGTACGAACCAGTCGTTTCAAAGTGTGATTGAAGGACCCTTCTTCCGCAGTACCAACCAGGTGCCTGTTAAAAATGGAGATTCCTGGGTTGCAAAACAGATCTAAGAAACAGGCTTTCTGGGTATGGGGCAGGATGATTTAAACAAGCTCTGCAGCTCATTCTTTTTTTTTTTAAGCCACTTTATTGAGGTATGCCGCTGCTGCTGCTAAGTTGCTTCAGTCGTGTCCGACTCTGTGCGACCCCATAGATGGCAGCCCACCAGGCTCCCCCATCCCTGGGATTCTCCAGGCAAGAATACTGGAGTGGGTTGCCATTGTATGACTGACATACAAAAAGCCTTACATGTTTAATATGTACAACTTGATGAGTTTGGAGGTAAAACTATCACCGCAGTTAGTGCCCTAAACAGATCTATCACCTCCAGAAGTTTCCTCCTGCTTTATTTCTTTATTTACATTTTAAAAATTATTATTTTGTCCTTTGAGAACTGTTGCTCAAGTTGGCTTGGGTCCCAGAGTCCGTCACCCCACAGAGGGCGTTACTACTTGCCCCGTCAAAATGGGAGCCGTGGGGCCACTGTTGACAGCCTGGCATGGAACCGTTGACCTTTCACCTCAGTGGCTGACAGCCCCTCCTTCGGGGCCCAGTTGTTAGATTCCTTGTGGTCAGACCCTTTCTGCTTCAATGGTGGTGACAGTGAAGATCCAAAAATAGTTGACGCATGGGACAGGAGGGGTTTATGTGGGTTGGTAAACTGACAAGTGGGTGCTTGGGAGGGGGTTGTAATGGGGGTGGGTGGGCGTGGGGAAGCATTAATGCATGGCAGAGACATTAATACACATGGCTGTCTGCATAATCTGCAATCAATGTAGCATTTACAGCCAGTTACTGAACTGTCCCCGTAGCCACAGCTGGGTTTGAAGCCGTAATCCTCATTTCTGGATCCGACAAGTAATTTTTTGAATTCCGAAGATGTGCCAGACCCTGTGCTTTGTGCTGAGGTTTCAAGAGGCGAGTAGGAGTGCCCTCAGCTATGCAGCTCTACCCCCAAGCCTGTCACGGAGTGAGCTGTCCCCCGGGGAGGCAGTGGGGGTGCGTCGGGCTCCACTGTCCTGGTCCGCCCCGGCGCAGATGTCTTGTTAAACCCAGAAGGCAGAGTGCATCGCCTTTGAATGGCTCTGTCTGGTCTCCCTGGGTGCCACTCATGTCTTCTGAGTCCTGGGTGCCCTCCCCAGTGAATGCCGCCCCACCTCCCACCTGTCCTTGGTCCCCCCAAGCAGTGGATCTCTGCCTCACAGCTGGGACAGACCCGGCCATCCTCCTGCATCCCCTCACCAGGCTTCCAGAGGAGGAAGGAACGCCCAGCCTCAGCCTCCGCAGGGCAGCTCCAATATGGACTTCCCTTCCTCCCTTGGTTCCATCAGCTGCTGGCTCACAGGGCCTTAAAGCCGGATGGAGGAGCTGGGCTCTCGGTGTTGAGTGTTGGCCCCTGGCCCTCGTTCCTGGGTAGAGATGGAGATATTGACATTCCAGAAGCAATTGTCATGGGTTAGCTCCCCAAAGCAGAGCCCAAGGCAGGGCTGGGGTGCTACACGTCTGTGTGGGAGAAGACCTCAAGAAGCTGGGGGCAGGGGATGATTCCATGAGGAGTTAGGGGCCTGCTATAGGCCTCAGGGATCTTGCCCCAGGCAAGGGGAGGCTGGGGTTCTGAGGCTCCTCACCCCGAGACCGAGGGCCCTCAGGGGCATTGACTGTCCTGTGCCTTTGTGTGGGCTGAGCTTGTTCGAGGTCTGGGTGGGCTTGAGCAGACACAGGGGAGCCCATGAGGCAGAACAGACCACGTGACTGTGGCCGAGATCAGCGGGAAACATGACATGGGCACCAGGAACCATGAAAGTGTGAGCTCCAGCCCCTGCCCAGGGATCCGCTTTGTCCTCCTCGCCAACTACAAGTGTGGCATTTTTAAATAGAAAGGGAATATAGGCGAAATGCCTTTGTGGACAAATTTAAGTATTAGAGGCTAAGAATTCGGAACTGAACTCCAGATTTTGGTTTTGGAAGAGTTGGAGAATCTGACTTAAAAGCTCAAAAAAAAAAAAAGAAAGAATGAATCTTGCCTCCACCCCACTGCCTTTTGATCTGCCCAGCCTGCTGGCTAGACATGCAAGATGGGCCAGGCTCTCAGAGCGAGATACCTGCGCAGGGGGAGGTGCCTGAAGCATGTGTCTGTAGAAGCAGTGGGGTGAGGGGGAGGCGGGTTCTTTCCATTGGTGCTCAGTAGCTGATGTAGGTGCTGGTCCCCGAGGCACCTGTGTCAAATGGGCTGGTGACCAGCTGGCCAAATGAATGGACGAAGGAATGAATAGATGGATGGATAGATGGTTTCAGTGGCCTCGTATGTTTATAGCTCAACTCACATTGTTACACAGCGGAGACCCCCCACGTGCCCAGCTTCTTGTAGCCTCTTCCTACAAGTCCTTTCACCGTTGCCCTAAACCTTGGGCATGGCATCCAGCACCCCCGAAACCTGGATCATACGGGTCTGCTTAATCAGCCTTTTGGGGAGCAGACACATCTCACCAAAAACATTCATTCCATCTTGCCTTTCCACCTGTGAGGGTTCAATTTGAAACCCGAGGACAGCTGACTGCTTTTAACAGATTAGTTCCCGGAAATCAGCCAGCATCTGTCATGTCCCATTACGCCTTTACAGAAAATTAGAAATGACTTCCCAGCACAAAGAAGGGGCCGAGCGCAGCACGACCTGACCAGGGAGCCTTGTGCGTGTGGAGACAGTGCCGTCCTCCAGGCCGCTGACCCCGTCTCTGCTTCCTGTTTCGTGAGATGTTCCGAACATGCTCGTCGCAGGCCCTGTAACTTTGTCTTCTTCCTTAGGAGCTGAGTGTACAGAGCTCTCCCATAGAGGATAAAGTAAATCACCCACCGCTCAGTGTGTGCCTGGCACATAGCAAGCACTCAGCCCATGCTGGCTGCTCTTACTACTTTTCCTGCTGCTACTGTTAGCATCACTGTCGTCATTCTTACCATCCTCACTCTATTGGCAGAGACCTGGGTGTGAATTCCAGATCTGCTGCATTATAGCTGTGTGACTCCAGGTGAGTTCCCAAACCTCTCTGAGGCTCCCTGTTCTTTTTCTTACAAGAAATATGACAGCAGTTCTTGAGGTTGTTCTAGGGACCAACCAAACCAGATGGCTGGTGTGTGGCTCACCCGTGTGCACCTTGCCTCGACCATTAGTAACCGTCACACTCCCTGTTGGGCCCCCTTGCTGGTTTATGTGCCTGTGGCTTAGCATCTGTTTTCTTTGACCTGGTATCATTGTTAGCTGTCAACATCCCCACACTCCTTGGGGTCACGCGTCGTTATCATCCCTTATACACGTGGAGGCCCAGCACCTCCTTCACATTCAGCAGGCGCTACAGGAGTGTGTTTGGTGGGCTCATTTGGTGTCAGGAAGAGACAGTGTCCCGTGCAGCGGTGAAGGGGTCAGTGTTTGAGGAGAGGAGCGACAGCTCTTTTGAGTCAGGAGAGACACAGGCGCAGCATTCTCGACTTGAGGGCACGGGCCTGGCACCCTCTGCCGCTGCTCGCATTTGCTGCTCGCAAACAGCCGCTGCTATTCGGACCTTCTGCTTGACTGGGGTACATGAGCCTCAGGGTGGTGGGGAGCCATGTACCAAAACCTCAGGGCGGTGGGGAGCCGGGCACACAAGCCTCAGGAAGTTACAGTGCATCTGCCACCTGCCGTGCTTCCTGCCTCCACTCTCCATCTCTGCCAACATCAGAAAGGTCCAGGGGCCAAGACTAGAGTCATAGGCAAGACTCTGCTCAGGGACTCCCTGAAGGGATGTGTGTGTGTGTGTGAATGTTGTATGTTTATGACGTGAGTGTTTGGATGTGTAAATGTGTGTTGGTGTATGTATGTAATCTGCGTGTTTTCGATGTGTGAATGTGTGTTGATGTGTGTTGTATATGTGATGTGTGGTTGGTGTGTTGTATATGTGATATGTGTTGTTATGTGGGAGGTGTGTTGGTATGTGTGTGTTGGTATATGTTGTATATGTCTCTGTGTTGTACATACGAAGTGTGTATTACGTTTGGCATATTGTTACTGTGTACTGTGTATATGACGGGTGTTGGTAGGTGGGGCTGTGTGGGTGTTGGGGTGTGTGTGTGTTGGTATATGTTGTATGTGTCTGTGTGTTGTATATGTGGGGGGTGTATTGTGTGTGGCATGTGTGTTAGTGTGTATTATATATGTGATTAAGTGTTGGCAGGTGGGGGTGTGTGGCTGTGCTTGGTGTATGTGTGTTAGGCTGTGCGGTTCAGTGGCAGGAAGTAGGCTGGTCTCCATGTTTGCCATCCCTTCAGATCCGGCTTCGTGTGGCTGCAGAAATGTACCCTCCAGTCACAACTTAGTTTATGTCATTATTAACCGTAAAAATGAGTATTTTGGCCAGAACATGAGGGAGAGACCGTGGGTAGTGTTTATTTACCATCCACTGACCTCCCCTGAAGAATTTCCAGTCTTCTTCTCTTTGTAAATTAGAACTTATATTGGCAAATAAAAATGCACTAAGTGTGAACCCTCAGAATAGAAATAGCTCTGGCACCGAGAGTCAGATGTTGTCATTGTAAAAGGTAAATATTCACAGCAGGGAGACCTTTGGGAGGTGGCATGGCTCAGTGTCCCGACTGTCAAGATGGTGACGGGCTAAAACTCATAGAACTTACACAGAAAATTTTTTAAATTCTGAGTGAACATTTAGAATCTATTTACCCCTAAAGATCTCCAAGGAAACTGTTATATTAAACCCTTAAACTTTATCTTGTGTCGTTTCTCTTCCTGTTTTTGTTGTGTTGCGTTGTGTTTGGGTAAAAGAGATATCTTTGTCCATCCTGTAACAGGATGGCCAGTAGGGCAACAGTCATTACTGGAAACGGCCGGCCCAGGGAACTGTGAAAACAACTCTGGGGAATAAACAGCTGCTGATGACGGAAGTGTTTCTGTCCCAACGTTTCTTTACATGTGCTGTTCCACGTGTGGTTCATGGACTTGTCCTCTAAAAGTGAAGGACAGTGACCGCTAGAAACAGAGACGTGAGGGACTGTTACCTCTGAAATCTCAGAGTCCAGAAAGAAGACGAAGACTTTGTGGAATCTGGTCATCCGGCCTTACTGTGCCTGCAGGGCCCTGCCCTTGGCTCTTACCTCATCATGGCCTTGGCCAGCAAACCCGGGAGTGAAGCAACATCGTTTTCGATCAAGTAGCTTTCCTAAAATCCAAGCTTTTCCCAACGGCAGGCCTCCCACCTGTGGAGACATTGGCTTTTCACCGAGGGGTGGCTGGTTTTGTAGGAAGGGTCTTTTATCCCCTCAAAGAGAGGGCACCTGTGCGCCATCTTGGAAGCAGTGGGTTCTGCTGGGTGCGTTCTGAGTGATGGGCCTTGGAGAGGGGCCCCTGTCCCCAGCAGTGATCCCGGGCCTGATGAAGCCGGTTCCCAGCAGCATGACCTGGGCCACGCACCCCAGTGACTGGGCCATGGCCCAAGGCCACACGCTGGGCCCAGAGCCACGGGCCCTTCCGTTCCCGCCCCACTGACAGGAACTTTTCACTCGTTTCCTTGGGAGAAACAGGAGCATCCGCAGCATGTAAATGTCATTCCACTGCGCCCTCTGCAGCTCTGAGGGGCCGGTTGAAGACGGGTTCTCTGTGACTTTCCTGCAGTGGGAGGTCCGTCTGTTTGCAGATCTGAGCTCGTGGCCAGCCCTGCCGTTTCCTGGGCCTCTCTCTCCCTCTGTGCCAGTTCCAGGGAGCACGGGGCATCCTTGCTTGCCCTTCCATGTTGTCCTTTTCTTCTCAGAAGATGCCCCCCATGGCTCCTTCCTTGATTCCGTGTCCCTTCCTCTGTTTCCGATGTCCTGGTTCAGAATCCCAAGTCCTGTTCCAAGGCCCCAGCTTCTCCCTTGCCCCCTACCCGCACCCTCAGCACCTGTGTGAGCCCACCCCACTCCCTCAGCCTAGCGTCCCTCCCCACCTTCCCCAACACCCAGACCCTGAAACCTAGCCCTGTCCCACTCCTCTTGTGGAAGCCAAGTGCCAGACCCACCACAACCAGAAATAATCTCTTCCTCTGGAAACATTCAGACATTGATTAACCTGGCATGTTATTCACTTGTCTATTTGACCTCCAAGGAAATTATACACTTCCTGGGACCAGAGTCTGGCCCTTAGACCCCGTGATAGAACCAGGGCTGATGTTAACAACCCATGTTCCAGGGAGCTGGCATGACCAGCCACCGCTGGCACATCTAGGGAGGTGAGATGGAGACAGAGATCCGGTCTCAGTGTCCCGCCTACCGTGTGACTCCTGGTGGGTCTCCTCGCCTCCCTGACATGCCATCTCCTTAGTTGGACCAGGTGACGTAGCACACTGGGCCGCGGGCACCTGGAAGGTCTGTGAGTTTACCCCTCTGTGCTTAGCCTCACACAGCCCTGTGAGCTTCGGGCATAGTGCAGACCATCACTGTCTTACTATTTCTAACCATGCCTGGCCTTTCCTTTCTATCCCTGGCTTTTCCTTTTTCTTCTTTTCTTCTACCTGTGCTCCTAAGGTACTCCCATACTAATCCAGGTACATCAGCAGTGGTGGGACGTCTCAGGCACCGCCATACATAGACTCTGGAGACACGATTAAGCGAGACCTCGGCTCTCAGAGTGTTACCAGTTAATTGCTTTGCTGCCCCTGCAAGAAATGTACTCATGTTACTTCTGAGTTTGGGGCCATGTGGACCCAAATGAGGTTTCTGCTGGTGCGGACAGAAATAGTAAGATCGAAGATAGATTTTTTTTTTTTCCTGAAAATGAGCCATTAGCATTTTCCCCAACTTTTCCCAGTTGGTATTCTGTGTCATGGTTTGTATAGAAAGACCCGTATCTTCATCTCATTGCTTTACTTTACAAGCTCTGTTCAGCAAGGGGTGTCAAACATCTGTGTGTGTGTGAGGCTGCAGACCCAGTGCGGACACACCCCCCACCCTCCCACTCCCCAGCTTTGGGGGATGAGCCACAGCTTCTCTGGAAAGAGCATCTCTTAGGAACACACCCATTTGGACGGAAGTCTCAGGAACATGAAGCCATCAAAGAAATCAGCGGGAGTGCCAAGTCTCCAGACCCTGTCTGGGTGGGAGCTAACAGCCTGTATTTGCCTGGGCCTTTGGTTATGGTGACGGCTTGCATTTTCTTCGCCCCAGGGACATGGCTTTATGTGACCATAACACCAAGGGTGGCTCTGGCAGCGTTGTCACCATCTCACTGTGTGGTCAGTGCCTTGTTAGGGGTCACCCACATGTTGGTGACTAGCCCCACAGGTGCAGCTTGCATGTCCCACTCTGTCCTGGCAATTCCTGCCCTGGTTGAGGCGCCGCCCACCTCCCCCCCTGCCCCGCCCCTGCGCGCCCCGCCCCCACCAGCCAAGAAACCTAGAACAACCTCCGATGCAGAGGCACAGATCCGGTCTGCACGCAGCCCCAGGAATGTATTTGATGTGAGCGGCCTCCTGTCCTGGCTCCTGTCCTCCTCACTCTCCTCTGGAGGGACCGCGGAGCCACGATTGGTTTTCCCGCCACATTGGGAGGCACCTGCTTAGTTCGGCACCCGACACTCATATTTGCATACTACTTGCTTTTGTTTGTTGTTCCCTCCCTGTCCTGGTGTTAGTGAAACGCAGCATCCTTGACACGCAGGACAGGAAGACATCCGCTCCCGTTCGGAAATGAATGAGTCTGGGTGGGAGAGCGCGGTGCAGGCGCGCAGCTGCAGTGCACGTGCGCGTCGTTTGGAGGTGTGCCGCACGCCGGCGCCTCGCCCCCTCCGTGCCTTCGGGGGCAGGTCAGCCTTGGCCCCTAGGGTTTACACTGAAAAATGTAAACAGGCCTGAGTTGTGGTGAAGGGTCCCTCCGCACAAAAATCTAACTTCTTGCTGTGGAAGGAAGGCACCCACAGCCTAAGCGGGGAGGGACCTTGTACATATTCATGGGATCCTTCCTTCCATCTAGTCATCCAGACTCACCACACTTAAATACTTGCAATTTTGCCTGCACAGCATGAGAATTGCTGGGTTTGTTTTGCCACAGAAATTGAACATTTCTAACGAAACGTGACAACCTCGCCTTTCTTAGCAGGTGGTGGGGGGTGCTCTTCTGCAGGGGATTTGTTCCCTACCGCCCCTGGGAAATGAGATTGTGCCAGGTGCTGGCCAGGGAGGTGGAAGAGCCCAGCTCTTCCTCTGGGTCTCAGGGTGCTTGCTGCCCAAGCTGCCCTGCAGTAACAGAGCAGAGCACCCCACCCCACACCCCCAGTCCTTAAGGCGGCCATTGGATGGAAGCCAGAGCTTATTGTGTTTCTTATTTATTATACCCGCGTTCTTCAAGGTCTTAGACTTCATTTCTCTATTCATCTGTCTTTAGTCACTTTGCTCTCCAGTGCGTCTCTCCCTTGTCTGCTATAAATTCTTGTTGCATTTAAAAATCTGTATTTTATGCCTCTTTGCATTTGATGTAACTTTTGGACTTATGTTTGTTTTGTAATTGTGTCCTAGGTATTAGTCCTGGGCAACTAGCTAGATTGTTAATGTCTTGAGGGTTCTGGTGATTAACATATTCTTCCATACTTAGGGGAGAGGGTTGAGGATTAGAGATTTCATAAGAACTGTTAAAGGAAAGCTGTTACATAAATTCCCTAAGCTGTTCATAGCCGCAAAGGTCAGCATTAATAATCGTTTCAGGGCTTTTTTTTAATAAATTAGATATGTTTAAAAGAACTATTTCAGGAGTCTTCATACATTGCTAGTGGTCAAATAAAATGGCACAGCCACTATAGAAATATTTGGCAGTTCCTCAAAATTGTAAACGTAGAATTATTCCAGAGGAACTGAAAGCAGATACTCAGACAAATGCTTATATGTTCATAGCAGCATTATTCACAGTAGCCCGCAGGTGGAAACAGCCCCAATGTCCAGTAGGGGATGAATGTTTAAACAGATTGTGGTGTATCCCCACAACAGAATATTATTAATAGTCAGCTGTAAAGAGGAAAGAGGTACTGACACACACACTGGAGCATGGGTGTATATCCAAAACACTGTGCTGAGTGAGACGAGCCAGACACAAGCAGTCGAGCGTTGTGTGATTCTCTTTATATGAACAGTATGCTAAGTTGCTTCAGTCATGTTTGACTCTTTGCAACCCCATGGACTGTAGCCCACCAGGCTCCTCTGTCCATGGGATTCTCCAAGCAAGAATCCTGGAGTGGGTTGCCGTGCCGTCCTCCAGGGGATCTTCCTGACCCAGGGATTGGACTCACATCTCTTGTGTCTCCTGCATTGGCAGGCGGGTTCTTTACCACTAATGCCACCTAGGAAGCCCAGCAACAGGGCAGATAAACCCATAAAGACGGAATGCAGATTAATAGTTGATGGGGTAGGGAGTGGGGAGGAATGGGTGAAACTGCTGAATGAGGAAGAGGTTTTTCTTGGGAGTGATGGAAATGTTTTGCAACTGGGTAGGAGTAGTGACCAAACAACACCGTGAATATACTAAATACCACAGAATGGTAAATTTTATATTATGTGTATTTCATCTCAATAAATTACTTTTTAAAAAGAAAGGAAGTTTTTCAGGCTAAAAAGTTGGAGTGGGATATTTTACTAGGACCCAGAATTGTTAAAAAATGCCAGCTTGAATCTGAGTAGCTTTGAGAACTGTATTTGTGTGGTAACTATGGGAGCTGATTTTAAAATCCTTACAAAAGCAGATTTTTTAGGTTCATTTATACTTTTCTGGTGCTGGGCCGAAACACTGAAGTATATATTTTTTCTTTGACTTGGCAAGAAAAGGAACAGCTTTGATTTTTTTTTTTTTTTTCATTATTTATTTGGCTGAGCCGTGATTTAGTTGCAGCATGCAGGATCTTTAGTTGTGACATGTAGGGTCTAGTTCCCCGACTAGGAATCGAACCTGGGCACCCTACGCTGGGAGTGTGGAGTCTTAGCCACTGAACCATCAGGGAAGTCCCAGGAACAGCTTGATCTTTACTGTTTGAGGGCATCAGACACTCGGGGTATAAAAGCGGAAGTCGGTGCTGCTGTGCAGCATGAGCAGTGAGCCGGGGGTCCTAGAGCCGGGCTGCCTGCCTGCCTTGCTCTCTCCTGCTCTCTCTGTCTCTGTCTCTCTCTCTCCCTCGCTTGGTCTATCTTATGAGGGAGACTAATCTTGGTCTTAAAAAAAGAAAAAAAGACCTTTGTTTATGACACTTTTAGTATGCCTAAAGTATATGGTATTGCTGATTTTTAGAGCTGGCAAACCTGAAATGAAATTCTAGTTCTGCAGCTTCCAGACTGTGTCCTTGGGCAGGTTATTTAACCTTCCTAATTCCTACATCAGGGACAACAACACTGTCTTAGAAAAGCATGAGGATTAAATGAATCCACTCATGCAGGGCCTGGCCTGTGGAAATGCGCAGAAACGTCAACTTCTCTGAAGAGGAAACCACTGAGAGTGTGTCCCCTGAGAAATGAGTACCCCAGGGAGACACAGGTCCCTTCCTTTCGTGCTTGCCTCCCATCTGGCCCTTTCCGCCCTTCCTTAGATCTCTGCCTCTTCTGTGTCACACCCTTTCTTGGCCCTGCCCTTTAGAGGAAGTGCAGAGTACCTGGGTTTTATTTGTTTTCACATCAGCTGTCTTCCCTAGTAAAAACTTTGCTTTTCACCCACCCCCACCCCAGATTGCCACGTAGATAGTTAAATTTTATTCTCACTAGCCTTTGGATGAAAGACAAATTTGCATCTAACCACATGTATATTTAACATGTGTTAAATATATACATATTTTTAATATGTAAATGTTAAATGTAAACACATACATATGTTAACATGTACAGTTAACAAATCCTTTCAACCTGAGACCAAAGTGAAAACTTTCAGCAAAACATTAATTGGCACCATGAGCAGGATTTGTGAGACAAAATGCCACTCTTTAAGAAAAAAAGAGATTAAGGTTGATGAAGTTTTTATTCCCAGATGGGAAGATTCACTTTATTGCTCGTTAGCTAGTGAATGGGACATATTCTTTGGATTATGTGAGAATTGGAACCTTAAATTAAAGTGGGCCAAACCTTTAGAAGGCTTCTCTGGTAGCTCAGCTGGTAAAGAATCCGCCTGCAATGCAGGAGACCCCCTGGTTCAATTTCTGGGTCAGGAAGATCCGCTGGAGAAGGTAACCCACTCCAGTATTCTTGAGCTTCCCTGTGGCTCAGCTGGTAAAGAATCCACCTGCAATGCGGGAAACCTGGGTTCAATCCCTGGGTTGGGAAAGATCCCCTGGAGAAGGGAAAGGCTGCCCACTCCATTATTCTGGCCTGGAGAATTCCGTGGACTATATAGTCCATGGGGTTGCAAAGAGTCGGACACAACTGAGTGACTTTCACTTTCACATGTATATTTACGTATTTGCTTTTTCCGCACCTACCATCCACAAAACCAACCGAAGTTCCACAAACATCCTTTACACCAAGACTCCTTGCCTTGGTGTCTGCTGCCCTGCAATACGCTTTTCCCTCCTGGCCGGTTCTCCCACGTTTATAATAGGTCTGGTCTTCTCTAAGTCTGCGGCTTTTCTTTCCCCCTTCATTCAGGAAGCAGTTATTGGATACCTGTCATAAGCCAGGCAGTGTGCCATGATGAATCCAGAAGTAGACCCCTCTATCAGGAAGAATCCAGTAAGGAAAATTAAAAATTACTATGGTCAAAGTCAAGCTGTCTTAAATGGCAGAAGATTTCACTAAACTCTTGTTTTTATAGCTGTTTCACTCCCCAGTCATGCTGCCCCATCATTTGGGGTAAATTTTTACCATCTTTTTTGGGGGATATTGGTGACTATTTTTGTAAATCTTCCTTCCCTAGAGTTTTCTCCTTTTTTTTTTTTTTTTTAATAATGTGGCCCATTTTTAAAGTCTTTATTAAATTTGTTACAATATTACTTCTGCTTTATGTTTTGGTTTTTTGGCAGTGAGGCACACACAGGATCTTAGCTCCCCGAACAGGGATCCCAGGGATTGAACCCACATCCACTGTGTTGGAAGGCGAAGTCTTAACCCCCAGACCACCAGGGAAGTCCCAACAGTTTTCCCATGAGCATACTCTTTCTCCTCTCAGAAGTTTGTGTTGGCTGTAACAAATCGTCTGTCCCGTAAGTCATTCAGTACGACAGCTCTGGTTTGTTCTGGTTCTGTGCTCTTCTCCGGGCTCTCAGAAAACTTTCTAACATCCTCAAGCTCAGATAGATCCATTTCTGCGTCGAGCGTACAGAGGTTTCCCTCCCGGTAGCAGTGACGTCAGGTAACTGGGTTGACATTATCAGCTCCGTTTCATGGTTGGGGTGGCCCCAAGAGGTGGTGTGCGACGACCCCACCCCCCAAGGCCACCCCGCTGGCCAGTGATGAAGGTGTCTTTGGACCTCTCGATGGCCGTTCAGTGATGTTTAGGTCTCCCCCTTCGCTCTGGAACCGCTGCAGTGATGGGCACTCTGATGACAAGGGACCACTGTTCCCAGAGAACCGGCTGCCAGCAGCCTCCCCCTCTAATGCTGGCGGGCCAGTGGGAGGCAGTGTGAATATTAATAAACCATACATCACTTTTATTACTTTTTCATTAGGTTTTCGTGGAGACGGTGTTGGTAAGTGAAGCCCAGGCACTGGGCTGAAGGCAGGCATTTTGTTTTCATGACAAAATGGCGAAGATGCAGCCAGAGGAAGGCATGTTTAGGAGCAGCTAGCCAGGAGAAGCTGGCTTCTAACACGGGGTGACCCTGGGGATTTTTACGTTGTGACTGTCATCCAAGGCAAGGCAGATAAGTAGCGTCGTTCAGCAGTGTTTCAGGGAATTTCTGATGTGGCTGCGGCAGCATCTCGCCTCACACGCGATGCCCCGTCGCTCGCCCACGGTTGACTTGGGAACCTCTCCCTGCTCCGCTCTCACTGCGCACGCCCAGCCCTCTTGTGCTCCTCAGCAGCATCCTTCCACCAACCCAAAGCAGACACTGCCTCCCCACCCTCGCGTTTCACCATATGTCCCCGTGCTTGCGTGACCACGGACAGCACTGAAGTGTACACAGGTGATCGGGCCAGCAGGTGACCGTCGGCTTGCCCCAACCCCTGAACTCTCACCTGGGGCCCTTTGAGACCCAGGTAGACCAGAGCGGAGTTCCCACGTGTCTCCAGAGACCAGAGGTGGTCCTACCTGGAAGAATGTGCCTTTGGTCCCGCCCTGGGAAGATGGCCCAGGGAGCTCTGAGCCAGGTGTGGCTGGGGTGTCACGGTCAGTGCACGTCCTGTCTGTGGTGGAGATGGGGCTGTGCCTCACTGGGCCGGGGGACAGAACCTCACTTTTGCTCGTCTCTGCTGTCTGGTGGCGCCCTTACGGCGCGTGTGTCTGGGCAGGACTGACCGTGTGAGAGCTGTGGCAGCACGAATTTTACTGAATACATCCCTCTTGTGAGCCAGGAAAATGAAATGAATTTCGGCTAAGTCGAAATTAAATCGCCTTATTTCAGCAAGGTCAAAAGAGAAGCTTGAGAAACCCAAAGTGCTGAGGGATACAGGACACCTAGACTTAACCATTCTTGATTACTTACTGAATAGGAAAAAAAGTGTGTTCCTGCTTTTTCAATTCCAGATTCTTCCCCTCATTTTAGAATGAATTATTTTAAGGAAAGCTTGCACTTTTTATGCACATAAAAGTGGCTTGTTTTTAGGTTGGATTATTTCGCTTGGATTATCACTCCTTTCGTGTATTTGATTTGCAGCAAGCATTCATTAAGTGCTTCCTGCATGCTCCATACTGTATTTTAGTGCTCTGATGAATGTGAATTTTATTAAGAAATGCTCATGTGAGTTGCACAGTATTGGAGATGGAAGAATATCCTGTGTGTATATACGTTTTTCCGGGTGACTGAAACTTACCGATTTCAATACATACTTGAAAATGTTTTCATTTTTCTGGATGGAAATCCAACAGGAAGACATGAAAGCACCCACTGCCTTCTTATATGGCGTAGAAGACAAAGGCTCTGACGTTTAATAAACACCTGCCAAAGGCCAGGAACGACTGTCACTATCCCCATTTAATAGATGAGAAAACTGAGTTTCAGGGAACTGGTCGTCACATGTCACAAGGCTCATAACTAGTGCTGCTGGAATTGGGCCCAGAGTATCGGACTCCCAGACACAGGTTCCTCCTACCAAAGGGTGCTCTCTCCCCAGCTGAGCCTTTTCTTAATCCTTCAGGGTTATCATTATGATGTGATGAAATGTGCTCAACTACAGACGTGCACTTATGTATTCTACGTAGATGTTTCATTCTCTCTGCTCCAGAGTTAAAAGGCTCCTGTTATCTATATTCATTGAATTCTTAAAATAATAGCTAGAGCTGCCATTTATTAAATGCCTATTATATGCTGGGAACTTTACATACATTATCTCTTTCCTCCACGACTCTTGTAGCTGAGTATTATCCCCGTTTCATAGATGAGGAAATGGGCTCAGAGAGGTTAAGAACCCCCGACTCCGGGATCGTACAACCACTCAGTGATAGAGCTAAGTCCTTCTGCCTCCAGAGCATCTACGTTTTCTCACGGTGACCGTCCCCTGGTCCTCCCAGCATTCAGCCATCTCTGCTCACTGCTGTCAGTATGCTGACCCCTCCCGCCTGCCGCAGTGACATTCTAATCTGTTCGTGACCGCAGAGTCAAGTAACCAAACTTGCTAAAGGTAATACAAAAATATTGGCACGGGAGCCAAAGGACCTGGATTCTGGCCTCAAGGCCAGATGTGTGACCTTGAGCAAGTCATTAACCTCCTGAAGTCTCAGAGCTGGATGCTCCTAGTTTCTGCCTCCCAGCTGAGCCTTGATCACACATGTAGTTTGAAAACTGTGTGTTCCCTCCACATAGTGTATGTAGAGTAAGTTATGTTTGGTACAGCTGCACGCAACTTTTTTTTTTTGATGCACATTGACATTCTTGTGATTCATATATTGAAAAACATTACTTGACTACCATAGCTTTTTGGCATTTGGTATTTTCCCAGTTGGAAGATAATAGAAGTATAGTTACTATCATGTGGCTCTTACTGCCCCGCCCCCATTTTGCAGAAGAGGATGGAGTTTTCCTCAATGTCCGGGACATTCCCCCTGATGCCATGGCCAGTGCTCACTAAACACAGGCAGGGGTCCCTTAGTTGATGTGGTCCCTGGGCCTTTAACCCACCAACGTCTGCTTTGTGGTGCTCCAGACCCACTGAGCGCAGCTCCCCCCAAGCACGTGCCCTGCTGTCCCTTTGAAATCTGTCATCTCTGCTGCTCCCTGTCCTCGGGTCCCTGCCATCAGGCCCCTGTACCCTGGGCCACTTGTCTCCGACCCCGTCAGGGAAGCTCTGTGTCTCTCAGTATTGCCGGCTCATTTCTCCCGACCCTCTCCTCCTCTTTTTCTGATTTCGAGTTAGGTATCTGTCTACCCCAGTTAGTCTCTCGCAACACTCAAGCCATAATGTGAGAGCTGTGAGCCAGTTGGGTGGAGGTCAGGCGTCACCCTCCAGCCAGGGGGAAGTGGGGGACCAGCAGGGATGTGCAGCTTCGCATGGGGACAGCTCCAGTCTGGGCTCATTAGAAGAAAGAAAGTGAAAGAGTTAGTCACTCAGTTGTGTCCAGTTCTTTGCAACCCCCTGGACTGTTGCCTGCCAGGCTCCTCCATCCATGAGATTTTCCAGACAAGAATAACTGGAGTGGGTTGCCATTTCCTTCTCCAGGGGATCTTCCCCACTCAGGGATTGAACCCAGGTCTCCCGCATTGCAGGCAGACTAGCAGAAAGAATCCTGGACAACTTCAACAGTCTAGCGAATACATATAAATGATATTGTATGAAAATAACTTGGGGCTGTTTCACAGGAAATATTTATTTTCATTCTAAATGAGATAGCAAGATGATTCTTTTCGTAGGAAAAGATGTGACATAAGTAACTCCAAGGTCATGGCGCTTGTATTGGCTAAACCTTAATCATGAGAACTTCAGGGGTCTGTTTTGTGGGTGAACTTCGTTGTGGTGATTGGATTAGGGACAGCAGCAAAGTGGGGCCACCTCTCTCTGCCTGTGCCCGAGTTGGTCTATGTTCCCCTATAGGGAGCAGTCCTCCCTGACAGAAGTGTACCGTTTCCCCAGTTCTTGGGGAAAGACCAGAGGGTCCAAGGCTGCTTTTACCCTCCTCCCCTGGCAAATTTGGCATTCAACAGGCACCTCCTGGCTATCACAGGGTTGTTGTTGTTCAGTCACTATGTCTGACTCTTGTGACCCCATGGACTGCAGCACGCCAGGCTCCTCTGTCCTCCACTGTCTCCCGGAGTTTGAGCAAATTCATGTCCATTGAGTCAATGATGCCATCCAACCATCTTATCCTCTGTCTTCCCCTTCTCCTCCTGCCTTCAATCTCTCCCAGCATCAGGGTCTTTTCCAGTGAGTTGGCTCTTCACGTCAGTCGTGGCAATGAATATTCAGGGTTGATTTCTTTTAGGATTGACTGGTTGGATATCCTTGCAGTCCAAGGGACTCTCAAGAGTCTTCTCCAGCACCACAATTCAAAAGCATCAGTTGTTTGGTGCTCAGCCTTCTTTATGGTCCAAGGGGTAACAGGATTATTCTTTAGCTATTGTTCTGGGTCACCAACTGGCAATTATGTTTTCAGGTTGAGAATTTCTCTTCATAAGCCTTATGAATATTGGAGTTTGACTTGCAGTGGTATCTGAAAACATGAACTCTTGAACTAGAAGTAGGCCTTGGGGGTGGAGGTAGGAAGATTAAAAAGAAGAAGAAGTAAAACTAGAAGTATATTTTAATACACAAAAGCTCCAGAAAGTACCCCAGAGTCTTATCAGTTAATGGACCTTTTCACCAACCTTTTTTTTTTTTTTTCAGGTTCTATCCTGGTAACATTAAATGTACACATAAGCAGAATGCCCTTTGTAGTGAACAATCATATTTTTAAGTTGGTTGTCCAGGTGTGGGTCAAGTGGGAAGAGGGGTAGTGATTGTACATGGGCATTCACTTCTGATGTTAAAAAAATAGTGATCATCAGAGACATACAGGTGATAGAGAAATATTACCTCATTCCACATTATTCAGGGAAGCATTTGATGTTAAATTGTATGTCGGAGTTGAAAATAAGTTAGAAGACCAGCCCTCTGAGATGTGTACCTGTAGCTGGGAGCAGACCTTCCGCCCCCAACCCTGAGCACAGCCCCCGGGAGAGGACCAGATGGCAGCCAACAGTTCCCACCTCCTGGCTCTTGACACCTGACCCAGACTCTAGAGGTCAGAGACAAAGAAGCCAGTTTTCCCAGACCTTCCTGGCTTTTCCAGTTTCAGGCTGCCCTCAACTGCTTCTGACATGAAGAGGTCAGGTTGTCTCTGGTGGCTCAGACAGTAAAGAGTCCGCCTGCAGTGCAGGAGACCCAGGTTGGGAAGATCCCCTGAAGGAGGGCATGGCAATCCATTCCAGTATTCTTGCCTGGAGAATTCTGTGGATGGGGAAGCCTGGTGGGCTACAGTCCATGGAGTTGCAAAGAGTCGGACACGACTGAGCTACTAAACGACAGCAGTCCAGTGAGCAGCATCGGCCACAGGGAAGCTGGAGAGGATGAATGTGGAGAAGTTCGAGGGACCTGCAGAGCCTGGAAAGAACCTGGTGAATGAGAGTCCTCCATGCCAGAGCCCCACGGTCAAGGAGGAGCAGGACCTCAGCAGGCTGGGGCAGTGAGCAGGACAAAATGCGTGTGCATGGCTGTGAGTATGGGTGTGTACACACAGTGGCCACTGGGCTTGTCCCTCCAGACCCAGTGGGACATCTGTGTTTGTCAGCCTTGGCAGCAACTTACAGCAGGCTGGGATGACAGGAACCTGTGTTGCTGGAGAACAAGGGCATACTCACCCCCAGATGTGCTCAAACTCAGCTCTGCAACACGTGGCTAGGAAGGGCCCTTTGTCCTCTCTGTAGGAAATTTTGTTTCATCTCATATCTAGATTGTTCTCTCAACCAACCAGCCATCCACCAGCCCCAAAACTGCCTCACAACATTATCGAATACAAACCTGGGCTGTCTTGGCCAGAATTTCATTTATGTTGGAGCAGCAGGGGCTGATCATTAGACCCGCTCTGTGCTGCTTCATGGTTGCAAGTTGAGGAATCCAGGGAACTAATATTTCCTCCCCAGTGCTGGCCTGCGGGTCCTGGCAAGGGTGCCTGGTGGGGGACTGGACACACGGATGGGGGATTGAGACAAAGTTGGGGGCATAACACCCATAATATCCTTTGTTCAAATTAAAACCGAAATTCTTAAATAACATCAGATGTTCTGTGTTCAGCACATTTGTCCGTTTTCTTTACCAATGTGCTCCGTATCCCAAGCACCTAACAATGCTTGGCACATTTTAAGAATCCAGTGAATATTTGCTGAATGTTACAAATAAACTTTTTAAAGTGGTAGGCATTTAGAGTTTTGAAGAATACATAAAATTCCATCACTGATCACTTATCTTTAACAGCTTAGTTAAATCCTGGATGAGTGCATATGTCTCTATAGACACCCCCTCCGTCTTCTGTGGAATGGCCCCAGGGCTGTGGATAGTCTGGCTTCAGAAACTCTCTCGGGTAGCATCCCTTTCTCCCCTCATTTGCACGCAGCCCTGTTTCACCTCATGATGAGTAGCCATGGCCTAGTAAAGAAGTCATTTAAAAACCAAATGACCGGAGTTTGCCCTCGTGCCAGAGAGGAGGGAAGAATTTTTATCTTTATATATGTATTGATTTTTTAAAAAAAAATTTTAAACTCCCACTCCAGCTGTTTAGAATTATTACCTGAATTTTATAAGAGCCAAAGTTTGGTTATAATTATTTCTTTTGCAGAGGCTCTAACTCAGAGTCTGTTGTAAACTTGTCTCAATGGAGTTGTTTGTTTGGATGTTGGAAGAACACAATATTTTACTAGTGAACATTATTTTTTAAAGTGTTAACATTTTTGAATAGAGTTAAGTTTGAGTTTCTTTACGTTTTTCATGATACTCACCAGGTTGCCATGCCCCAACTTGGCCAGCTGAACAGCCCAGCCCCCGGGGGTCCAGAGAAGATCTACCTTTATTCCTTAAAGTTTCCCAACCACGAACCTCGGCATTAATTCAGAAACAAGAATATTTCCTAGTAACGTCTTGAAATAATATTTTATTAGTGACATGAATTGTTGAAAATATTTAAAATATTTTTAAAATGTTTACATATTTAACATGTTTAAAAGTAATCATTATACATCCATGTTAGTAACAGCATAATTCAGAATAGTCAAAAGAAGAAAGGGACGAAAGTGTACATAGATGGATGAAGAGTCCAGCAAAATGTGATGTGTGTATAGGATGGAATATTATTCAGCCTTAAAAAGGAAAGAAATTTTGACACAAGCTGCAATATGGATGAATCTTGAAGACATCAAGTGTAATAAACCAGTCACAAAAGGACAAATATTGTATGATTCCTCTCATATGAGGTGCTTGCTGCTGCTGCTAAGTCGCTTCAGTCGTGTCCGACTCTGTGTGACCCCATGGACTGCAGCCCACCAGGCTCCCCGTCCCTGGGATTCTCCAGGCAAGAACACTGGAGTGGGTTGCCATTTCCTTCTCCAGTGCATGAAAGTGAAAAGTGAAAGTGAAGTCGCTCAGTCATGCCCGACTCTTCGAAACCCCTTGGACTGCAGCCTACCAGGCTCCTCCGCCCATGGGATTTTCCAGGCAAGAGTACTGGAGTGGGGTGCCATTGCCTTTTCCTCTCATATGAGGTACTTGCTGCTGCTACTGCTGCTAAGTCGTTTCAGTTGTGTCCGACTCTGTGCGACCCCATAGACGGCAGCCCACCAGGCTCCCCCATCCCTGGGATTCTATAGGCAAGAATACTGGAGTGGGTTGCCATTTCCTTCTCCAGTGCATGAAAGTGAAAAGTGAAAGTGAAGCCGCTCAGTCGTGTCCGACCCTCAGGGACCCCATGGACTGCAGCCTTCCAGGCTCCTCCACCCATGGGATTTTCCAGGCAAGAGTACTGGAGTGGGGTGCCATTGCCTTCTCCAGTGAGGTACTTAGGGCAGTCAAATGCATAGAGACAGAAAGAGTGATTGTTGCCAGGGGAAGGGAAGAGGGGAGATGGGGTATTGTTATTTAATCGGTACAGACTTTCAGTTTTACAAGATGAAAAGAATTCTGGAAATGGATGGTGATGGTGATCACACAGCAATGTGAATGTACTTAATGTCACTTACCCACACACTAGCCTTCCCTCATAGCTCAGTCGGTAAAGAATTTGCCTGTAATGTAGGACACCCAAGTTCGATTCCTGGGTCGGAAGATCCCCTGGAGAAGGAAATGGCAATCCACTCCAGTATTCTTGCCTGGAAAATCCCATGGACAGAGGAGCCTGGTGAGCTACAGTCCATGGGGTCACAAGAGTCCGATACGACATAGGAACTAAACCACCACCACCACCCGCACCCTAAAAAAAGCACATACGTTTATGTTTGTGTTTATAGGTATAGGTGTGTGGATAGACAAACAGATAAATATCCTTTCTCCAATTCTGAGCCTGTTAAAATTTTCACAGCCATTGTGTAAAGCATCTGCAGCCTTCAAACTCACAGGTGGGGAAAAAAATCTCTCTGCGTGCGTATTGTGAACAGCCCAATGGAAGCCCACATAGAAAGAAACTGAGGCCTCCAGCCAACAGCCAGAAAGTAACAGAGGCTTCCTGGCAGGAGTCATGTAGGTGAGCTTAGAAGCAGATCACGTTAATTACAGCCTCACGAGAGACCCTGAACCAAACCACACAGCTAAGCTGCTACTGTATCTCCCACCTACAAAAACTATGAGATAATGACTGTTATTTTAAGCCACTGAGTTTCATGGTAATTTGTCAGCCTTGCAACAGATAGCTAATATGGTGTCTTACAGTATTTTAATCTCGGTACACGTAACCCATGTGTGTGTATGTAACACACAAGCTTGACGTGGTCATAGTGGTTGTAGTCCAGACTCGAGTTTGAAAGCCAACCCCCCGCAATGGGTAATACTCGGTATCACATGAAGAGCAAGGTTTTGTTCAGTAATTACTAAGTGGCCTTAGGGGATGGTGTGTCAGTGGTGAATGTGCCTCTTCTCTAAGAGGAGAGGCATGTCCTCCATCCACCACCAGAAAGTCTCATCCTGCTGCTGTGTTGCTCCCCTGAGGCCTGGACCTCTCCTCCCACCTGCTCCGCATCTGGGGCCTCTGCTGTCCTGCAGATACAATAGTCCGGAGGAGTCCGAGGAGGGTCTTTGCAAAGCACACAGCTTAGAGTGGACAGCTGGGGCTGGCTGTCAGACTCCTGACTGGAGCCGTCTGGCACACTTCTGCCCCCTCCATCAGAAGGAGGAACAGGTTTCTAGTGAATACTTCAGGAAGGATTGCTGTTGACCCTGATCCTAAGTTTTACCGTCAGGTACATTCGAATCAGCAGTAGACATGTGCGGAGCACCCGCCGTGTACAAGCCAGGGTGCCTGTTGTGTGGAGAGCACAGAGGAGCAGAGCCTTGTTCCTGCTCTCGAGGGGTGTTCATGCCTCTGGGGGCCCAGGTTGAGTACATTCATTACTGCCCTGACCCCAAAAAGGACCCTGAGGAGGCTGAGTGATGAGGGAGAGCTTCCCATCAGGTGGTATCCAAGCTGGGCCCCGAGAAATGGAGAACTGCATTCTCCTTCCTTGGTTCTCAGGACCCTTCGTCCTGACCGTTTACTGCACATCTGTGCTGATAGATCCGGCTACCACTACTCAAGTCTGAGCTTCTTGAGGAAGCTCATCTAGAGATGGGTGTTATTTAGTGTCTCTGTGTGCATCTATCACAATGCTTGACTCACTGGAGCCTCGGAGGATCTTTATGATTAAATGAACAGATGAAAAAGTGAGTGAATATACACAGTGATGATTGATGAGACTGGCAAGGTAACCGGGGCTGAGTTGTAAGGGCCTGGGATGCCATGAATTTTGAGCTAATAATTGGCACCCGGGGGTGTTTGCCTTCTCACGTGGAAGCAATGTGGCCTACAGTCAGTGCCAAGGAGAGGTGGAAGCTGGGGGCCACATCGGTGTGTTCCTGTGAGCCCCGGCATCACCCAGGGTCTGTCCCCAGAGGGGCACAAGCCATGTGCCAGCAGTAGAGGTGGCATATTAAGAGAAGGAACCAGAGCTGAGGGATGCAGTTGTGATTCCTGGGGTAGAAAAATCAGAGCCCACTGAGGCCAAACTGTCGTGGGCTGGGGCAACTCCCAGTCCAGGGGGAGGCATTCCTGAACACAGGTGGCTCCACGGAGATGTATGGCGAGATTCTGGCCCAGAGAACTGGAGGCCCTCTGCTCCCAGGACCTGTGGATGCTGCAGTGGACTGGGCTTGGCCAGTGCAGGGTCCAGGCTGCATTCTGGACTTTGCTTAAAGAGAACCTCTTGTCCCTGGAATAACAGAACATGTCACATGAGAATATTTAAATGTGCCTCTGGGTGGTAGCTGCGGCAACCTTAATTTCCATGGAGTAAACAGAGCTTAATTTGGATTCACAGAAAATGTGACTTTTAAAGCACGGCATTTAGTGATCATTGGAGATCATTTTTCACAGTCACCTCTTCGATTGTCCAGGTTGAGGGGAGGAGGAGATGGGAAGGTGGGTGGAGCTTTGGGGTTCAGCGTGTAAAACAGCAGGTACTCTGGAAGTTGGCTCTGGAAGTAGATTTGTGCAACACAGAAGGACCCTAAAAGCAGGATTTCTTCCTCTGTACTCACCTCCATCCTGTCCGCCGTCCTCATGTGGGATGGCAATGGGTTTCCATTATCAAGATGAGCCAAGAACAAGAGGGATTAAAAGCCAACACCAGAGAAAAGGTCACATTGGTTTCATGATGGGGCAGGGAAGAAATTGACCCAATTAAGACTTAAGAGGCCTGCCTTTAATGGCCTCTCCTGTACATTTTTATCTGGAGAGGCGTGTTACCAGCTCCCCCAAAGTGCAAAGTCTACCGGAAATAGAGATTGAAGAGTGGCTTTGTCATATAATGAGTCAACATCAGCCGGGAGGAAGGATGAATATAGCATCATGATATTCTCCATGGGCAGGCACCCCAGCCCTGGGGGATGCTGTGGTCTAACCAGAGGCCCTGTGGTCTGTCAGGGGTCCTCATGACAGACAGGAGACACAGTCCACGGAAACAGCCTTCAAAGGACACGTATCGCCACCCTCAGGCTGTCCTCCGAGCTTTATCAGGCGCTGTGTCCTGAACCGGGAGAGCTGTTCCCTTCTGTCCTAGTTGGAAAGTTCTGGAAGCACATTTAAACACACACATGCCCACAGGCATGAGCAAGAGTCTGTCTTGTAAAGACTCTTGAGCCATCTGAACATCAAGTTAAAAAATCACCTGCCGCTTTGGAGGCATTCTTAAGCCAGTTTTGGATACCATCCCTGTTAATTCTGTTCCTGGGGACATTCAGTACCATTTCTGTCACGGTCTGTACTTTTCAAAACAAAGCCTTCATAAAGCAGCATACCCCAGACACCCAAGGCATCCCCCATGGGGCAGGATTTTAAGTCAGCAACATAAACTTACTATTGGGTGAAAGTGAGTCGCTCAGTCGTGTCTGACTCTCTGTGACCCCATGGACTGTAGCTGGCCAGGCTCCTCTGTCCGTGAAATTCTCCAGGCAAGAATACTGGGGTGGGTTGCCATTCCCTTCTCCGGGGGGATCGTCCCGACCCAGGAATCAAACCCAGGTCTCCCACATTGATTGCAGGCCAATTCTTTACCATCTGAGCCAGCAAGGAAGCACTTACTACTGGGTACCTGAGTCTGAGGCTGCCCACTCCGAGTGTCCCAGGGCAGGGCTCTTGTTCCAAAGCCACATGCCCGCTGGAGCTGTCAGGGCACCAGTTAAACTGGGGTGATAATCACCCAGGTTCCCGGTGGGGAGGAGGCTTTGTAGAGCCGGGTCCTTGGGAAGCAGGCTGGATCCGACACAACCAGTCCTGGGGCAGAGGGGCCCTTCCCTGGGACCCGCATCCCATCTTGGTTTGAAAACCACTTAGACTTGGGCTAAATTCTGCTTGAAGAGTCTTGGGTAGAGGAGGGGCATTTTCAGAGATCAATTTGCTTTAGCAAATTCTGTGTTCGCCCTTGCTTGCCAGCCTTCCTAGACCCCATCCACACTCTCCCTCAGCTTCATCTGTAGAAAGCTTTGCACCCCAGGGTTCTGGCATTGGGTACCGAGAGAGACTAATGTCCGTGTCAAAGTGATTCCTGAAAGAAGGCGTCCTAGGTGTTAAATATTTATTTTAAGTGGAATGTTCTACTTCTGAGAGGTTAAAGAACAAATGTAATTTCATGCAGAGGCTTTCACTAGTCAGGGTGTGAGTGTCTTTTGGCTTTTTTTTATTTGGCTCTGCAGCAGCCAACCAACAAAATGCATTCCTGAGATGAGCTGACAAGAGTGCAGAAATGAAGAAATAAACAAAAAGCCATGTTAATTTCAAGCTTCAGTAGGAATACAGAAAGAAATATTAACATTTGCTGAATGACAAATAATGAAACGGCTAGGAATTTTTAATGCTTCTAGCAAGGTTTTTGTAAGCTTTCATGGAATTTTCTCCTAGTCGAGTGTAGCACATTTATAACTGGCAGCACCCCATGAAGGTGTCTTGATAGGAGGTTTAATTTCAGGATGGTCCCTCCAAGCATATGGGGTTTCTAATACGATTCCATAGCCCCATTTCCACTGCTCTAATCTGTTTGGAGTGGCCACATCTCCTTAGCATAATCTTCACAAGTGCTTGTCCACAAAGTAAGAGTCACTTTGCCTGGCCAGAAGGATGATCACAGAGCTGTTGCGTTGCTGTTGTTGTTGTTTGGGATATGTATAAAAAAATACGTATGTTAGCGTCCAGCTCCTACTTAATACCTAGTTTCTTTTATAGTCATGTTTTCTTTAGAAGTCGGTCCTCTCACTTTAATGTTGGATTTACTGAGAAATATTAAAGTTCTAAACACTTTTATAATTTTAAAAATTTATTTTATTAAAATTCTTTCCAGCTTTATTGAGATACAGTTGACATATAGCATTGCATACGTGTAAGGTATACAATGGGTTCAATACACTTTTTTTTTTAGTTTTTGTTGGAGTGTAGTTGATATACAGTGTTGTGTTCATTTCAGGTGTACAACAGAGTGAATCAGTTATTTGTCTACATACATCCATTCTTTTTTAAACTCTGTTCTCATGTAGGTCATTACAGAGTATAGAGTAGAGTTCCGTATGTCACACAGTAGGTTCTTATTTAAAGTTCTAAAATTTGTATGCGTGTGTCAGGTAGACATAAGGCACTGTTAACTTAAATTTTCTTTAATTCACTTTAGTCATGTTTTGGTTTTTTTTCTTTAATATTTATTTGGCTGTGCCAGGTCTTAGTTGCGGTATGCGGGATCTAACCCAGGCCCCCTGTATTGAGAGCAGAGTCTTAGCCGCTGTACCACCAGGGAAGTCCTTGGTCACTGTTTTTTGAGCACCCACCATGTGCAAGGCACTGGGTGAGCGGTCTTCTCCCAAGGGGCCACTCCTGCCAGCTGTAGATACAGAAGCATGAGGTGTTTGGTTGTAGAGAGAAGGTGCCCTGGCAGGTCAGAGGCAGGGGAGCTTCATCCAGCTCCTCCGAGCTGTCGAAATCATCCTCACCCGTCCGTCACCCCTACACACCCAGGACCGGCCTTGCACGCCGTGTACCTAGTGCTGAGCACACAGCGGGCGGCCCACAAGTGTCTGCTGAAGGGGGCTGTTGCGGGGAGCAGATGCGTGTAACGGTGGAGGGGCCTGTGAGGTGGGCAGAAGAGAGCGTGGGACGCTGACAGTCCACAGTGAGTGTGAGGAGACCCCGGGTGAGGAGGCTAGCCTCTGGGCTGGAAGGCCCGAGGGGGACAGTCAAGAGCTCCGCATGGCGGGGCCCAGCCTCGGGATGTCTGCTGAAGGGTCAGCAAGCCATGGCCCACAGGCCAGCCCTGTCCCCTCATCGCCAGGAGACTGTGGCTGTGCCTGCGCCTGCTGGGCCGAGGTGAGTAGTTGCAACAACATGGCCTGAAAACTGAAATTGGTTTTTACATGTCCCTTCACTGGTGGCTCAGATGGTAAAGCATCTGCCTGCAATGTGGGAGACTCGGGTTTGATCCCTGGGTTGGAAAGATGCTCTGGAGAAGGAAATGGCAACCCACTCCATTACTCTTGCCTGGAAAATCCCAGGGACGGAGGAGCCACAGACTCCTAGTAGACTGGTGGGCTACAGTCCATGGGGTCACAAAGAGTTGGACACAACTGACCGACTTCACTTCACTCACTCACAGAAGGAGCGTGGCGGCCTCTCCTCAGACACAGGAACAAGGATGAGTATAGCCAGGGACCTTAGGACCATGTTGTAAAGGGACAGCCTCACTTGGTCCTCCTGTGCAGGGGACTGCCCTGACGGGAGGAGTGTTTGAAGACCATTGCTGTGGCAGTGATTTGCACCAGGGAAGGAGCTGAGTGTAGGAAAACCACCAAGAACCGCCGTCAGTCACCTGCTGAGGTGTCATGGGGGGAAGTGCATGGTTTTGAGTCTCAAGATGAGAGTTGGCTTGGCACACTTTGTCCCTAAACTAGAAACCCTTGCCCTCTCCTAGTCCTTACCACTAGCTGGGGGTCCACCTCAAAGCTCCTTCAAAAAAACCCAAGTCAGTCCCACCCAGCTGACCATACCCTGACTTGTGGTGCTGTTTATCGAGACACGTGTGTCCTGTCTCTCTAAGCCTGTGAATATACCCTGAGGCCAGGGGCTTCAGCCTGCCACACCTCTCTCAGTGGTTAGCTGGTATTTTTAACATAACTAGTCACTTTGAAATGTTTGGTGATGAGACAGTCACCAAGCAGGACGTGTTGTTAGAGAAAACATACCCTATCTTGTTCCATATTTTAGTCAGAAAACATCAGGCTAATAATTGTAAGAACAAGCATCTGTCTGTCTGACGAAGCAACGTTGCGTCCATCAGATAGAGCGGTTAAACCCACGTCAGTCAGTTTGGTACAATAAAACTAAAATTAGACACAGCACAGACACAGAAAAGATGAGAGCATTTATCCCAACATTAAAGACTGATAGAGGCAGATGCTAAGGTGTCTGGACTCCTCGGACGGTTCAGTTCGATGGTTCTTACGGAGAAGAGCCTGGGTGAATGGAGGGGAGGTAATGGCCGGGGCTGGAGCCCCAAGGTCACACCCAGCACCCCTTTCTCGTCTTGAGGGTATGAGAAGCAAAAACGTCAGAATCATGAATCCAGTTTTACTTGGTAATATTCATTAGTGACCTAAATCAACAGAGAACCTTCTACTTAATGGAGTAATTAATTCGCTCCGGTAATTGATGTTGGAAACAGAAGATGAATTGATTAGCATGATTGCTGTGTTCCTTTTTCTTCCTTCTGTGGAAGGGAGCTGCTGTCGGGTCCATGCCAGGTTTGACATCAGGGGCCAGGCTGGATCAATCGGCCTGAGATTCGTTTTTGCTCTTCTCCTCACAGCTTGTCTGGTGCCCCGCTCTGTGCTCCTGTTCCTATATCATCCACAAGCCAAGGGCCTGTCTCCCCACCTTTCCCTCCAACACTTTACCTGCTCAAGCTCCGCCCACACCTCGCCCCCCACCCCCCATGGATTCAGGCTGTCTTGGTCCTTGTGGATCCCTGCTTTCTTTAAGTCACCATTTTACCTAATCAATACCAAGCAGTTTCTCGTGTAATGTTTCTTGTTGCTTTATATGTGGGATAAGGGGAAAGGATTAAAAGATTAAAGATAGACATCTCCCTCACTTTGCATAGTGTGAAATCCGACCTCTCTGCTCTGATAAGCCGCCTTCAGCACATCTCAGAGGGACGGGGGATGGAGGAGAGGGTGTCAGGCAAGACACCTATGCACTGTGAAGGCCACACAAGTTGTAATTACCGGCACCATAATTATTTTGGCATATGTGTAGTTTCTCTGCTGCACCATGATTATTTTGGGGTACATATAGCTTCTCTATTGTGTTTATACTGAAGATCCCCAAACCGAAAGTCAACAGGTTTTTGAACACCACTCTTTGTAAACGGGCTTTACCCTCGCCAGACAACGTGCTGCAAATAGATGGTTTTAAAAGCAGACTTCCTCCAGGTACCTGCTGCCCTTGCAGGTCGAAGGACAGCGAAGACCCACTTGAAACAGTGAGAGGGAACTCAAATGCAGGCACCTGGCCCCGCCCTGCCTGAATCTTCCTGCCCTCCCCCTCCCCACCTGCCCAGAGTCAAACACAGATGGCCCCACAGACCTCAGTCCCCAGGGGCTCCCCCAATCTCATCTTCCTCCATTTAGTCTTACAAAAAGAAGCAGGCGAAGCTGGACTGCCGCTCGGAGAGGGGGAATTTGGCAGTGTGCTCAGAAGCACTGGTGACTGGCCGACTCTTCCTCTGTGAGGGGGAGAGCAGAGCTGACAGAATATGAATGAGAACCAGAGTACATCACTGTCAAGGTCAGGCGCCCGCCACCGCTCTCTTCATTCGCTGCCAGCCAGCATGCTCCTTCTGTTTCTTCCCAGCTGACACCCTTTCAGGCTCCGCGTTCTCAGCCCATCCCTGGGCTCCAGAGTAGGTGGGGGTGACTCTGTAGGTCTCTAATAATCAGTTCCTGGCCATCTTCTCCCCTGACACCTACCCTTTCCCCCCCCCCCAATTTTTTTTTTTCATTAAAATGTTCCAACCACTGCTTTTCTAATCACCACTGTTCTAACCACTGGGACTTTCTGTTCTAGACAGATTTATGGCTGTTAAAATATTTGTCTTAATTGTTGCAGGTGGTAATTTTGCCTTCTTGGCTTTGTTCCAACTTGCATTATTTTTTTTTTTTTGCAAGGATACTGAATGCATTATAAAATATTAAATCATACTGTGACTGAGAATAGTAAAATTTAAATTCTTTAAATATAACAGGAGTTAAAGATGGGATAGTTATGTGGAGGACAACCCACCTGACTAAATAAATCATGATTCTGGTTTAATGACCTTAATTGACCCCAGAATTAATAAAAATGTTACTTTAATTATTTTTTTAAAGTTCTTATGCTCTGGAGACAGGACTTGAACTGACCTTTCTATAGTCAGTTTATGATTAGTTGATATGACATATTTAAAACTGTCCCAATTTTTCTTATAAGTTTGACTAGAGGCGATGGCACCCCACTCCAGTACTCTTGCCTGGAAAATCCCATGGACGGAGGAGGCTGGTAGGCTGCAGTCCATGGGGTCGCTAAGAGTCGGACACGACTGAGTGACTTCACTTTCACTCTTCACTTTCATGCGTTGGAGAAGGAAATGGCAACCCACTCCAGTGTTCTTGCCTGGAGAATCCCAGGGATGGGAGAGCCTGGTGGGCTGCCGTCTATGGGGTCGCACAGAGTCGGACACGGCTGAAGCGACTTAGCAGCAGCAGCAGTCTTCCATATCGAAGATATTGTATAATCTCATACCAACTTAAATGTAACGTATTTTCAAATCACTAAGTCAATAGCCAATCAATTCTATTAGCATTCCAAGTATTATACGAAGTAGAATGTAAATTCCATGAGGGCAGCAATGTTTGCCAGGCATGTGTTTATTTTATTCACTGTGCTATCTCTAGGATCTAAAACAATGCAGAGCATGTGTTGTTGTCACTAGATAAATATTGAATGAATGAATGAATAAGTGAACTATAGACAAATTATAAGAATTAATAAAAATCTTTTTACAAAAATGCAGAACAGTATATCATAATGTTAAATCACAAATGTGTCATTTTCAACTAAGACTGTAAATACCAACATACCGTGATTGATTGTACTTCACAGATAGTGTGGTTTTTACAAATTGAAAGTTTGTGACAACCCTGCCTTGTCAAATGATGGCTAGTATTTTGCAGCAACAACAACATACTTTTAAATTAACGTATGTACCCTTTTTTAGACACTTAATAGACCACTGCTAAGTCACTTCAGTCGTGTCCAACTCTGTGTGACCCCATAGACGGCAGCCCACCAGGCTCCCCCATCCCTGGGATTCTCCAGGCAAGAACACTGGAGTGGGTTGCCATTTCCTTCTCCAGTGCATGAAAGTGAAAAGTGAAAGTCAAGTCACTCAGTCGTATCCGACTCTTAGCGACCCCATGAACTGCAGCCCACCAGGCTCTCCCATCCATGGGATTTTCCAGGCAAGAGTACTGGAGTGGGGTGCCATTGCCTTCTCCGTAATAGACCACAGTATAATGTAAAAATAACTTTTATATACACTGGAAAACCAAAAACTCATGTGACTCACTTTATTTTGGTGTTCTAGAACCAAACCTCTGAGGTCTGCCTGTAGTGAACAAATGGGAGGAATTAAAACAGTCTGCATTGCCCATCTCAACTGTAGCACTCAATGCTTAGATTCTGGTAATGCCCGTTTCTAATAGATGCATTGTAGTCGCTGCGTTAGAACTTTACTCAGAGTTCAAAGCACTGTAAGGGAGTCCAGTCTGTTTGGGTGCACAGACCATAGAAATAGTTCTTAATCTACTTTGATTTTCTGATCTGTATTCAGCAGTCTTTATAGAGACTGGCATAAAGCTGGGTACAGAGCAATCACAATATTAGAGAAAATGTCACGTTCACAGTTCTTTTGAAGTCTATAAATACAAAGTTAACCAGTGTGGTTTTCTATAAACCTGTCTTTGGTATAATTACTATTTCTTTTAATTATTCTGCCTTTACTCTTGTAATCTTCTGTTGTGTTTGACATGCCAGTTTCACGTCACTGAATTCCACTTGTAATACTGTGTTTTCAAGTATTATAAAAATATCTTAATGTTCTTTCTGTTGCAAATTACTCCTTTGGGTTCAACTATTTCAAATTGTGGGTTTTAAGAGTGTTACTTTTCAAGTTGTAGTTAAAACTAGAAGATGTAAAAAAAAAAAATGAAAAACGAAACACTAAGATGTTTAAATTTGGTTGAAAACAATCCAGTTTGAGTATCAGGATAAGAGGTGTGACCCCAGCCCCACTGCACTCCCTTCACTGCCGATTACGGGAATGATCAGTAATTAAGTCATGTCACTCCTGCCTTGTAAAAGTCTAGAATCTTAATGACGGTCCTTGGAGGGAGCCTTTGACTCTGTCACCCCTCCATCAGTTGTGCGGGGAGGAAGAACAGCTTTTCTACTGAAGGAAGAACAGCTTCTTGTATGACTTCTGAGTCTTCTCAGGCTGGACTCTCCAACCGGTAATGAGAGATGAAAATGTTCAGCCTCTACTCTAAGTTCTCACCTGCCCAGCGTCCGAAAGCAATTTGAGAACAATTCAAACCAAATCTTTCAGTAGAGCTAGTAAAGAACTAGGGCTTCCAGGTGGTGTAGTGGTAAAGACTCTGCCTGCCAATGCTGAAGACACAGGAGACATGAATTTGAGCCCTGAGTCAAGAAGATCCCCTGGAGAAGGAGATGGCAACGCACTCCAGTATCCTTGCCTGGAAATTCCGTGGACAGAGGAGCCTAGCGGGCTACAGTCAATGGGGTCACAAAGAGACACGACCGAGTGACTGAACACAAAGCACAGTAAAGAACTACATCTAACTGCTAATGGTGCCACATTTTGCTCTTAGAACCTCCATAAATATAAGATTAAAATGATGGACCTGACAGGAAGTAAATAAAGCTTAATTATCCCAGTTTAAAATTCAGCCATGGGTATGCCTGTGCCTGGCTGTCGTGTTGACCTCATTGCCATATGACTGCCATCAATAGCTCTTTATATTTAATCCATTTCCTCTAAAAGCCACACTAACACATTTATAATGTGTGTAGACTGTTTTTTCCCATCACAGTTGATGTAGTCGCACAATCATTATTGAAGCCTTTTGTGAGATATAATCTTTCTGATTATCCTAGGATTTTCTGCTTCATTGCTTAAGTTTTTTGGTGACTGTGGTAGAACTGTTGCTCATGGAACAATTTGGTGAGACCCAGGAATTTCCCACTGTGTTTCTGTGGTTTCAGGGTCATCTCTCCATTCACCAGATGGAATCTCTGTAAGAACAGTACTCATCAGATAATTTATGAGAACCTTTTACAGCTGTGTTTTCTCATTCACAAATGAGTCTTGAAAAACTGGATTTAAGAAGTTTTTAAGATCTTTCTCTCAGTCTGCAGGAGAAAAACTGTGTTTATTAATGTTGCAGGCATGCTAAGTCACTTCAGTTGTGTCTGACCCTGTGCCAGCCTGTGAACTGTAGCCCATCAGGCTCCTCTGTCCATGGGATTCTCCAGGCAAGAATACTGGAAGGTTGCCATGCCCTCTTCCGGGGGATTGTCCCACCCCAGGGATTGAACCTGCGTCTCTTAATGTCTCCTGCGTCGGCCTGCAGGTTCTTTACCGATAGCACCACTTGGGAAGCCCTTATTTATGTGACCTCTGTTTTTATTCATGTAGCTATCTCCCCTGCCAGATCACCAGCTCCTCAAAGTGAGAGATCACCGTTGCTGTTTATGGTTCATCGTTTTAAACGACTTAAGAGCAAGCTGAGTACACAGTGGCCCACTGGCCGAGGGGATAGACTGTGACCTCCTTAGTAGGAGGAGAGATTCTTCAAGAAAGGTCACTCCCTACCCAGAATAATAAACCCTCCACTGTTGAATGTAATTGTTATCTAAAGGGATTAATTAACCCCAAGGAAGGAATGTTATGGCCACGTTCTTGGTCTTGTTTTTGATAAGAAAATTGAATTGAACCTTCTGTAAATTCTACACCTCACATTAGAAAGCAAAGGTTAAGTTGATCCTGCCACTTAAATTCTTCTGTGGTTGATTATTTGCAAAATATCTTGAAAGCTAAAAGGCATATAGACAAAAATCAATCAATGTAAATAGTTACATTTAGAGGAATAAAAGACAGTCATCAGTTGTTTTTTACTTCTCCATTAACCATGTGAATTCAGAGCTGGATTCTGTATCAGCTAAATACAACAGCTAGTATCCAATCAAATGTGCAATTTTAGCATTAGCCAGACAATCCCAGAATATCTGAATAACATTTGTAATTTTAGTCACAAAAATAATGGCATTAAATTCTAATAGAATTGATTTCATTTGTTAATTTCTTCTAAGTCAATCTAAAAGAAATCAACTTGACAAAGCAGGTGAGTGATGTCTGACCAGACATCCAGTTAAAAGTAAATCATGTCTGGTTCCCACAACAGGTAGCATTAATCAGACTTACTTGGTTAATAGTAAGTCATCTGACTATTGTTGCATAAGATATTGTTGATTTTAATTAACTCAAATTTGATATAATTTTAATTTATTTAATCATAAATGCTCTCTTCTCTCTTACCTAAAAGATAACCCAGGTGAAATAGAATGTATTCACCACTTATTACATATAAAACCAGATTGTTCTATGTATAAAGGAGATTAACCAATATGTTTTTGTATATTATACAAACGTACAAACTTTCTCCAAGGACTATGGCTTTTTTGGTAAGAGCTTCCCCGTTGTTATTGGTTTTCTTATAATAAAAACCAACAAGTCAATGCCATTTCTGAAATGGCAGTCACTCTTTTAGGATCCTACAGCAGTGACTTAATGCAAGAGGTAGATCAAAAATCATAAAATTGAATTTGAAACTCTGTGTTTGTACAATGCTACTAAAGATCAATTTAGCCAATTATAACAGCAGCCATAAATAGTTTTAAATCCTTTCACCTGATCATCTCATTCCTTAAAATTATGACTAATTGATTTTTAAAAGTGAAAGTGAAGTCGCTTAGTCGTGTCTGACTCTTTGTGACCCCCTGGACCGTAGCCTACCAGGCTTCTCCATCCATGGGATTTTTCAGGCAAGAATACTGGAGTGGGTTGCCATTTCCTTCTTCAGGGATCTTCCTGACCCAGGGATCGAACCCTGGTCTCCCGCATTGCAGGCAGATGCTTTACCCTCTGAGCTACCAGCATATATGTAATTATCCAACTATTGTTGGACAGTTGGATATTAGAATTGAATGTCAGAGACAACAGAATCAACAAATGAGCAATGAAGAATAAAAGCTTGAAAATGGAGTATTAAGAGTCAGGTGGAGTCTGTATTATAAGTATAAAGATCAAAAGTATATAGGAGGGGTTACAGACAAAAGAATGCAAAATTGTATGTGGACTGTGATTAAAATGATATGAAAAATGTTAAGTGAATAGCTTTTGTGTTAGATTTGTAATCTAAATTTCTTTAATGTTATTTTTTTTTTAAATATTGTTACAAAGTTGTTGAATATGTTGCTTAGCATATTTTTGTTCCATGGCACTTCAAGGAGGTATTGAAAGGATCAGCCAAAATGACTGCAGGTTATACCATCAACAATAAAGTCTCTTGGTGCCATTTAACAAATGATTGCATCCATTTGTGGCATCCTCAAAGAATGTCTGCACTTTCTAAGCATCCTCACCAACTCCCAGAGAGTCATTTACATGGTGGAACAGTTTCTTCTGGAGTGTCTTATCTGTCTAGTTAAAGCCTCAAGGAGGAAGATGATATTTGCCAGTCCATAAAATGACATTTGGCCACCTGACCTTTGACTTTTAAGAAGTGCCAGAGGGTCTTTAGTGGTTCGAGTGAGCCTTGGATTTCTGTGTTATCGTAGTGACATAGTGACAGCCCCTCTCACAAGAGCACCCCTTGGCCAGCACCCCTTCTTGAGTCTCAGAAGGCTGAACTCATGGTCACTGGGTTGCAGGTTAAAGATATCTGCGCATTCCCACCTCTTTAAAACTCTGATTTACCTAACACATATATTGGCCTTTTTAATGAAAAAAGGAAAGCCCAAAGAGTGAAATACTTGCTCTTCACCCATACCAATAAATTATTTTGAAAAATTGCAGTTTCCAGAAATGTACTCACCATGTCATCTGTCGTTTTCTAGGTGTATTTTTTTTTCTTATTTTTCTTTTTTAAAATTTTATTGGAGTATAGTTGCTTTACAATGTTGTGTTAGTTTCTTTTGTACAGCAAAGTGAATCAGCTGTAAGTATACACATATCTTCTCTTTTTTTGGATTTCTTTCCCATTTAGGTCACCACAGAGCATTGAGTAGAGTTCCCTGAGGTATACAATAGGTTCTCCTTAGTTACCTATTTTATACAGAGTGTCATATATGTCAGTCCCAATCTCCCAATTCCCCCTTGATATCCATATGTTTGTTACTACCTCTGTGTCTCTGTTTCTGCTTTTCAAGACAGGTTCATCATAGTTTTGCTTGTGCAATGTTGCTGGCCCTCGTAGAAACTGACTTCTGGCTACTAATGGTCACTGCCCATCAGCACAGTATATTAAGTAACTGCCGTATTGAAACCACCATCTAAGCATCACCATGTTTTTGTTTTTGTTTTAAAAAGTTCTGCTTACTGACTTAACTGATTTTAAAGAACTCACAGTCTAGTTGGAAACAGAACAACTGAAGAACATTCCCAAAGGTCAAGATGAACTGGTCATGCCATAAGTATTTGCACTGAACCCCCAGTTCTGGGTGATCCTCAAGTGAGTAGCAGGCTTAGATTAGCTGAGGCCTGGGTGTCCCAGCTGGAGTGACTATGCGTGTAAGAGAAAGTCAAGTACCAGGTACCAGTTTTAAAAAGGGATGAATTTGGTAAGGTAGTGAGAATAAAGAGCAGTTGTCAATTTCTGGAAAGTGAGTAATGGAATAAAAATTATGACTAGGAGACGGATTGATTGATGAATATGGCCAAGGGGCTGAAGACAGGAGTCCAACCCAGGAGAGCTGGGTCAGTGCCTACATCGCTGGGGCATCTGCTGAGAAAATGGGGATGACAAAAGTCAGATCTTTTACAGAAAAGGAATCTTCTGGGTTTCATAAAGTACTGAATGCAAGATAAGAAGAAGGAAGGGCAACCAAGGGAAAGGAATTCTAAGCATTTGGAAACTGTTGTTGTGCGGGTGTTGATGACAGGCTGGGGACAGAGTACCTATAATAAGACGGATGAGGGACTCCAAGCTGCTTGTGTGGTGTGTTGTCGCTCTCCAGTATCCGTGGGATGTTTATCTGGACAATTAAGGTATAGAATTCGGGGGCAGTTAGGACCAGACACTAGACTTGTCCGTTTTGTGTTCTTCAGATGAGTGCACATGCAGAAGGAGGACCCAGTTGAAAGTCAAGGGGATGGGCTTCCCTAGTGGCTCAGTGGTAAAGAATCCACCTACTGATGCAGGAGCCACGGGTTCGATCCCTGGTCCGGGAAGGTCCCACATGCGGTGAGGTCACCCAGCCTGTGTGTCACAACCGCCGACGCACGTGCTCTACGAAAGAAGTCACCACACAATGAACAACCTGCACCTCACAGCTAGAGAAAGGCTGTGTGTAGCAACGAAGATCCAGGACAACCAAAAATAAACAAATAAAATTATTTAGAAAAAGAAAGTCAAGGGGAGGATTAAGTCAGTGGTGGAGAGGGCAAAAGAGCCAGCGAAGAAATAGGGCCACAGTGTGGTCTCAGACCCACCTCACTGCCGCCACAGAGGCCATCCGAGGGGATGCTCTGCGTCCTCCACGGGGAGTGTTCTAACACAGCGGTGCAGACGGAAGCCACGTGGTGAGATGAGGGAGGGAGTTTTCAGGGGGATAAGCTTATTGGGATAGTTGAGAAAGGAGGATGAGAACAAAGTAGATGACAAGGGCAAAGGGAAGATGAACGCAGAGTGACCCGGTGAGGGTTTTTTCAGTCAGAAGCCTGAGTGTAGAGGCGTGGAGGGTGGAGGGTGGTGGCAGTGAAGCGAGTGGTCAGGTGTGAGGACAGAGGGTCCCCGTAGGAGCTCTGTGGGATGCCCAGGCACCCCTTCAGCCTGTTGGTGACAGTTGCTGGACCACACGCTTTCAGAACACAGGTGAGCTTGAAGGACCGCTGGAGACAGAGTTGAAGAGGTCTCTGGGCTAGTTGCTTCTTATCAGTTACTGTCTCTAGTTTCCAGGTTGGAATGTGGAAAGTGCTGGTCTGTCAAGGTTAAACTGTACCCCAGAGTCTAACTGAATTTAGCTTTTATATCTTTTCTGTTTGTCTGTTTTTTTCAAATGTCTCAAGAACCCAGTTTTACCTGGAGCTATTATTTAAAGTTCGTTTGGTCCCTAATGCATATAAACAGCATTGTACGTGCTAAGTCGCTTCAGTCGTGTCTGACTCTTTGTGACCTGTGGACTGTAGCCCGCCAGGCTCCTCTGTCCATGGGATTCTCCAGGCAAGAATAACTGGAGTGGGTTGCCATGCCCTCCTCCAGAGGATCTTCCTGGCCCAGGGATCGAACCTACGTCTCTTAAGTCTCTGCATTGGCAGGCGGGTTCTTTACCACTAGCACCCTCTGGGAAGCCCTCATTTATACCACAGAAGCCCACAAATATTATAGATGATCTGCTCCACCCCCACCCAGCGTCAGCAGGCCAGCACACCACCGGGATTGTCAGAATAAAGAGTGTCTGTTGGAAGCTGTGACCTTCTGGAATGTGAGACAGCAGATCAGAGAATGGAACATCCATGTTTACGTTCTTTGGACTTTTCAGATTTTCTTTCCCTCCATTATGTGCAGCTCCCATTGTTGGTGCTCAAAGCACTTCCTATCTCCTGCCAAGATCTGAGGCCTAGGAGTTTCTCTGTCACTGGATCTGCCAGGGAAACTCAGATACCTTCTGTTTCTTGGAATAATTCTTTCCTTGTTCAGTATCCCGACTGGCTAGCCCTGAGCAAGAGGCAGCCCCACTCCTCAGCACCAGCTGAAAGAACTGTGAGTCACAGATGAGTTCAGCCATCAAAACAGGATTTGGAAACACACAGGCTACGGAGAACACGTGGTCACAGGTGTAAGAGCAAAGCCCTCCCTGCAGGCCATGTGGCCCGCAGCAGGTCTCAGATCAGCCTCCGTGCCCATGGTTCGTGGGCAGAGAGTAAACAGTGATTTTCATTCTATTGTTTCTCTCTCACACTTCTTTTTACAGAGAGGATTTGAAGAAAGCCTGAGTCAGGTATAAGGGAAAAGCAAATACCCTGTGGTAGACAAGACAGCAGTCAACCGTGGTCACGCAAATTCTATTTGAGTTTGTTCTGAGGTTCTTAGTCAAGAAATTGATTGTTTTTACTTTTCTCATATGTCTACTATATCCCACTTGAAACCCCAAAGGCTTTTCTCTTTTCCCCAGCGCTGCTTTCTCCCCGTTCCCCAGGAGAGAGAGACAGTAGCACCCAGGAATAGGTAGGCTGTACCTGGGGGAATAGTCCGTCTAGTCAAAGCTATGGTTTTTCCAGTAGTCATGTGTGGATGTGAGAGCTGGACTATAAAGAAAGCTGAACGCCAAAGAATTGATGCTTTTGAATTGTAGTGTTAGAGAAGACTCTTGAGAGTCCCTTGGACTGCAAGGAGATCCAACCAGTCCATCCTAAAGGAGATGAACCCTGAATATACATTGGCAGGACGGATGCTGAAGCTGAAACTTCAATACTTTGGCAACCTGATGTGAAGAACTGACTCGTTGGAAAAGACCCTGATGCTGGGAAAGATTGAAGGCAGGAGGAGAAGGGGATGACAGAGGATGAGACGGTTGGATGGCATCATCGACTCAGTGGACATGAGTTTGGTTAAGCTCCAGGAGTTGGTGGTAGACAGGGAGGCCTGGCGTGCTGCAGTCCATGGGGTCGCAAAGAGTCAGACATGACTGAGCAGCTGAACTGAACTAACCTGGGGGAACGGCCCTTCCAGAAAAGTTCACATTGCCACCCTGTGAACAGTCTGTATTTGATAAAAAGTTTTCTTGCCAAATAAACCTATCCAAAGGTGATTTTTGAGCCGTAGAGCAAGCTAGTCTGAACCTCAGTATCCAGTTGTTTTTAACATGCAATAACAGGTTGTGAAGCTGTAAAGAGGTCTGTTTTAGAAGTGACTAAACCTCGTAGCACCAGTGGGAAGGAACGCGCCTGCCAGTGCAGGAGATTTAAGGGACCTGAGTTTGATCCCTGGGTTAGGAAGATCCCCTGGAGAAGGTATTCTTGTCTGGAGAATCCCATGGACAGAGGAATCTAGCAGGTTATGGGGTCATAAAGAGTTGGACACGACTGAAGCGGCTTAGTAGGAAACCCAATGAAGATGAGCTCTGTCCTCGTGTGGAGATTAGAGTGTGAAGAAGGGTCCGAGAGACCTGAATAAAGGCGTAAAGGTGAGACAGGAAGAAAGGGCAGGAAAGAGATTGCAGCTGTAGCACCACCGGGTCCCAGGCTAGGGACACATCCTTAGAAAGGTTTAGGCCAAGGGCAGGGAGTAAAGAGGAAACGGGTCCTGCTGCAGAAGCTGTAGGATGACAGGAGGTGGTGACTTGATGATGGTATTAACCGCAGGCCCATCCCAGGACCCCAGGAGGCCAGGGAGCAACCTCACTCTAGCCTTACCAAAGCCCCAGCCTGGGGTTGGAGCTCTGCGGAGCCCACAGGCTGGGGCTTCTGTAAGCCCCTTGTCCCTTCTGGCAGCAGAAAAATAGGGGCCCTGTTGGTTTTGGTTGGCCACATGCTGTCTGAGAAATGGCCTCACTGAGAAATACATCTGCTGGTCAGCATCTCTCCTTCTGCAGTCAGAGCTTCAGGGAAATGAAGCCCTCCTGCCCTAGACTGTATGTAAAGAGCCAGCTCCATATATATGAAATCTAGAAAAATGGTACTAATGAGCCTATTTGCAGGGCAGGAATAGAGATGCAGTTATAGATGCACAGATGTACAGAATGGACTTGTAGACACAGGGGGAAGGAGAGGGGATATGAACTGAGGGAGTAGTGTTGACATATATACACTGCCATGTGTAAAATAGGCAGCTAGACGGGAGCTGCCACACAGCACAGGGAGCGCAGCTCGGTGCTCTGTGACGACCTGGAGGGGTGCGATTGGCGGGGGGGAATATATGTATTCTTAGGGCTTCCCTGGTGGCTCAGCTGGTAAAGAATCTGCCTGCAATGTGAGAGACCTGGGTTCGATCCCTGGGTTGGGAAGATCCCCTGGAGGAGGGCATGGCAACCCACGCCAGTATTCTTACCTGGAGAATCCCCATGGACAGAGGAGCCTGGCAGGCTACATACAGCCCATGGGGTCGCAAAGGACACGACTGAGCAGCTAAGCGCACAGCACAGCACACAGCACACCTGGCTGATTGACGGTGTTCTGCAGCAGAGACCAACACAACATTGTGAAGCAATTATACTCCAATTTGAAAAAATAAAAACAAAAAAAGACAATCTGCAAAAAAAAGTCAGCTTCTCCCCTGGATACCTGGGGTGCTGCCTAGAAAGATGACAGTGACTCAGGTCATTTTCTGTCTCCTGTGGTTCAGGAGGAGAACCCTCCTTAAGAAAGACTGGCAATGCCTGACCTTCTGATACAAAATCATTAAGTATTTTAGCAACTTGCCAAGGTTCTGCCTGAAGAGGACTGCAGTAGCAGCTGGACTAGGGGGCACTTGGGATTGGGGATATACAGACCAAGGTCTTAGCTGCCTTTGAAGCATCTCCCAACTTTGATGTACCCATCAGAACTCCAATTCCCCCCTTCTCTTTACCCAAGATGAATTCTCTTATTAATAAATCTGTGCTTCCAAAGGCTCTCCCCCATCAAAACTTCTAGTATTTGGTTCCAGTAGTGTTAGCACCGGAGAAGGCAATGGCACCCCACTCCAGTACTCTTGCTTGGAAAATCCCATGGATGGAGGAGCCTGATAGGCTGCAGTCCTTGAGGTCTCGAAGAGTCAGACATGACTGAGCGACTTCACTTTCACCTTTCACTTTTATGCATTGGAGAAGGAAATGGCAACCCACTCCGGTGTTCTTGCCTGGAGAATCCCAGGGATGGCGGAGCCTGGCGGGCTGCTGTCTGTGGGGTCGCACAGAGTCGGACACGACTGAAGTGACTTAGCAGCAGCAGCAGCAGCAGTGTTAGCACTGTGGAGAAGGCAGTGGCACCCCACTCTAGTACTCTTGTCTGGAAAATCCCATGGATGGAGGAGCCTGGAAGGCTGTAGTCCATGGGGTTGCTGAGGGTCGGATATGACTGAGCGACTTCACTTTCACTCTTCACTTTCATGCATTGGAGAAGGAAATGGCAACCCACTCCAGTGTTCTTGCCTGGAGAATCCCAGGGATGGGGGAGCCTGGTAGGCTGCTATCTATGGGGTCGCACGGAGTTGGACACGACTGAAGTGACTTAGCAGCAGCAGCAGCAGCAGTATTGGCACTGAGATAGTTTCTAAGAAGAAAATTTTGATTTTGCCTCCCCATTTCTCATGGAAATTGTTCCATGAAAATAACTCAGTGGGGTTGAAAATTCTTGGCTCACTGGCCCTTAATAGCTTGGTCATATCTATAACACAACATTGAATTATTGAGTGAGAGAATTATTGACACTCCATTGATCTTTACCCCAATATATAAGGTAACCAAGTAGGAATTATTCTTACCGTCTCAGAGTT
The DNA here is from genome assembly GCF_055505025.1 of Bos grunniens. Taxonomy (NCBI): domain Eukaryota; kingdom Metazoa; phylum Chordata; class Mammalia; order Artiodactyla; family Bovidae; genus Bos; species Bos grunniens. The sequence continues at coordinate 17,081,587 of NC_141168.1, forward strand.
GAGACAACTTAGGCTCATAACAATTAAGAGACTTAACCAGGAACAGGTGTAGAACCCAGGTCTCCTGATCCCTGATCCAGAACTTTTAAAGGGAATCTAGAAGAATGGTGGCCAGGTGCATGGTGTGAGGCAAAATAAGACAAGTTGTGTTTCAGTAAGCACCTAATATGTAAGACTAGGGGCAGAGGCATGGGTGTCCAGGAAAAGATGTCGTGGTTTTTCATCAAGAAGCTTAAAGCTTACTTGGAAGGATCAAACTGCTACACCTAGAAAGAATTAGCCTTAATGAAGGTGAGTGAAGGGAAAGAAGAGAGTTCTGGAATGTACCAATAAAGTCTCTGGGGGAAGAACTAGAACTGAATGTTGGGCAGAGATAGGACTGCATAATCAGAGACCGGGGGACTGGGAGCGGAAATGGGGAGTTCGTGTTTAATGCGGACAGAGTTTCAGTTTAGGAAGGTGCAAAATTCAGGAGACAGATCATAGTGAGACTTGCACAACAATGTGAGCATACTTAGTGCTACTGAACTGTACAGTTAAAATAGTACCTTTTATATTATGTGACTTTACCACAAACACACAAAAAAACACTTTTTTTAAAAGAGCTAGCAAGCAGGGCCTTCTGGCCAGGGGTCGTTTGGGTGCCGGCAGAATGTGCAGGAACTGTCCAATCTAGAGATGAGGAGCTAAAGGTGAGGTCACAAGCTCCACAGAGGTCAGGCTGAAGAGTTTGGACTAGTAAACTGAAGAACTGAGTAGATGAGTCTGAAGGCACACTGGGGTCATCCCAAGTCTGTAAACAGCGGGATCGTGACCTGCAAAGACAAAGCAAACGGTATCTAACAGAGAGGTCTCCAGGCTGGTGTGATGCCTCCTGTGAGAGGCAGTGAGCAAGGGGGCACAGAGAGCAGTCTGGGGCTCCTGGGGGGAAGAGCCTGGGTGAGGCTAATAAAGAGCCTTGAGCTGGACTCTGAAGATGTTTACGATTTGAATAGGAGATGGAGAAGGCGCTTCAGGTGAAGGTGACACAGAAAAGTAAGGAGTAAGAAGGGAAGATACGGTCTTGAAAGAAGTTATTAAACAGAAACAGGATGGGATAAAAAGATGGGAATGGCTGCTCAGGGGCTGGGAGGCAATTAGAACTTGGATTGCATGGGGTAGCAAATTGGAGGAAGGAAGTTGGTATGATGAAAGCCGTTCTGGGAAAACAAGCCTGGCAGAGTCTTAGACAGGATTGGAAGGGAGAAAGATTAGAGGCAGAGAAACCAACCAGGAGACTCTGTCAGAAATCTGGGTTAAGCCCCTGGGAGTCATGGCCCCGAGAGGGAAGAGGAAAAGGTGACTCCAAAACAAAGAAATCAGAAACTTGGGATTTCAGGGAAGATGCCATGGGCAGATACGACTTGAGGGCCCTAATTTTGAAGATTAAAAAATAATGGTTCTACTGGGATAAAATGGGGTGATATGGGAAAGGAACCCCATTTTGAAAGGGGAAGGCGATAGTTCCATTTGGGGCACCCAAGTAAAGATACTCCCATCTTTGAGACTATGGGCCTAGAGGTGGAGGAGCTGGGACTGACGTCTGACGGCCGATGCTGGACAGTGAACCACAGTGAACGAGTGCCGCTGGGGGCTGGGGGTCCAGAGTAAGGAAGAGGAGGCAGAAAGGAAAGACAAGAATGACAGGAGGAAGTGGAGAGCCAGGGAAGCACATTTACACATCTGAATGGATTTTGAAAGTGGTCCAGTGGTTAAGAATCTGCCTTCCAGTTTGCGAGACGTGGGTTCGATTCCTGCTTGGGGAACTAAGATCCCACATGCCTCAGGGCAAAATAAGCTACAACTACTGAATCTGCTCGCTAAGTCCAAGCACCACAATGAAGACGCAGTGCAGCACCCCCCAAAATAGAATGAGTTGAAGATTATCTGCTATCAAAGAGAGGGGAGGATCTTCCCTTGTGGCGCAGTGGATAAGAATCCGCCTGCCAATGCAGGGGACACAGGTTCGATCCCTGGTCCGGGAAGATCCCACATGCTGCAGAGCAGCTAAGCCCATGTGCCGCAACTACAGAGCCCGCACTCTAGAGCCCAACAGAGCAACTACGGAGTCCGTGTGCTGCAACTGCTGAAGCCCCGAGAGCCTGTTCTCCACAAGAGAAGCCCCCGCAATGGGAAGCCCACACACTGCAACGAAGAGCAGCCCCCTGCTCACCACAACTAGAGAAATAGCCTTCGAAAAGCAGCAAAGACCCACTGTAGCCAAAACTACATTAATAAAACTTTAGAGAGAAAGAGTGGGGAGGCTAAGGATGGGAACTGAGAAGGCCAGTGGGTCTGCACAGAAGGAGGTTGTGTTGCTATAAGAGCAGTTTTCCTAGTGGCCGGGGGGCTCCCGGTGCGGGGGGCGGGGGGGGTCCCCACCCACCTGAAATGATGTGCTGGGCTCCAGACTCCCTCCCCCTGGCCTTCTCAGCTCTGACTGCTTCTCTGGGGGCCTAGCAGGAGAGGGCTCTTTCTTTCAAATCTTAGTCACAAGTAATTAATAGTTATGTTTCTAAACTACAGATCTAATCACACATCTTAAGTTGGACGGGTGAGTTACATGGGCAGTGGCGGAAGGTCTGAGGAGAAGGGGAGCCCACCAATCAGAGGGGGCATATGGCGGCCAACACTGCTTTAAAAGGAAGAAGGAGGGACTTCCCTAGTGGTCCGGTGGTAAAGAATCCGCCTTCCAATGTAGAGGATGCAGGTTCGATCCCTAGTTGGGGAACTAGGATCCCACACACCGCAGGGCAACTGAACCTGTGCACAGCAAGAGAAGATCACAGGCTGCAAGAGACCCAGCACAGCCAAAAATAAAAATTAAAAAAAAAAAAAAGGACGAAGGAGAGAAGAGAAAGGAGAAAAGAAAGAGGAAGTGAGCACATCCGAACCCAAAGCAAAGGCCTTGCAGCGGGGAATGAGCAGCGGCTACAGAGGGAGGCAGCCGGCACTGCTGGCCCCTCCTTCCTGCATCTCCAGGAACCCAGGGCCGGCCACTGCAACTAACGGCTTAACTCATGATACACCTTCCCTTCGTTCCAAAGGGAAGATCGATGTCTGCTTCTCTATCACCACTTGCTTCATCTGCTCTTGCTTTGTTTGCCTTCTCAGTACTTCTGCCTGCTGTTGCCCTGGTCTGCGTTTATTGCGACGATGCTCCCTTGACTAAACGTGGTTACTGACAACTGACGTTAACTCTGCACCTTGTTGGCACCTGGAGTTCAGCCACTGGCTCACAGACCGCAGCTCTGGCTGAGGACCCTCACCCCCAGGGATTCTTCCTGATCCTGCGCATTCCTCCATGGTCATAACAGCCCTCACGCTAATGCGTGGTCTTCCATCGCTCTGCGCCCCCCTGCCTGTGTAATTGCATGTGATCAGAAGGAAGGCGGAACTGAATCCTAGAGCCATGGTGTTGGCGAGGACTTGAGAAATCACCCCATCCAGCCTCCCACTCACGAGGAATCCCTGCAACAGCTTTTGTTTAACTTATTAAATAAATAGCTTTTCTCTCGATTTAAGCTGTTCCCAAAATAAATATTGGGTGGGCGATCCAAGGAGAGGTTTGAGAGTTGATATTACCAAGAATATCAAGACGAGCTCACTTTTTGAGAAATCAGAACTTGGCTGATTGTTAAGAATCCTCATCATGCTTGGCTACCACGCCCTCCATGGAGCCTGCACTGATGTATCATGGGGGGCCTAGGGGATCAGATGACAGGTCAGTGAAACCCCGTCCACAAGAGGGCCACTCCCTCCTAAATGTGCGAGGCAGCTCCTAAGATGTGTTTCAAGTGACGTTTACCTTGAAGAGCCACTCAGGCAGCAGCCACTTCTCTGTGTGCCCCATACCATTAAGGCCACTTGAACATGGTTCTGTCGGGTCTCTGCACCATTAGGACGCTGTTTTGCTTCTGTGTCATCCAACACACTAGGCTGCACATACACAGAACTGTTTCATGTTACTAAGGACCAAGTCTTTGGGACCAGGTGAGTGTGGTTTGCTTCCCCCCAACACACACACAACATCTGGGAAGGAAGAAACATTGAACAAGTGGAAAAGCTTTGCTAACATGACGGAAAACTTGGCATCATCTATCATGTCCTGGGCTGTGCCCCCTGAGGCTGTGTGGCTCACTTCCTTTCTCACTTCTCACCTCTCAGTGGCATCGCCAACAGGACATGAAGGCCTCCTTCCAAGGCCCGTGTGTCAGGCCTTTACAGTATATGGCCCCGGTGTTGCTGTTTGGTTGCTCAGTCTTGTCCGACTCTTTGTGACCCCATGGACTGCAGCACACCAGGCTTCCCTGTCCTTCACTGTCTCCCAGAGTTTGTTCAAACTCATCATATCCATTGAGTCGGAGATGGCCATCCAACCATCTCATCCTCTGTCACTCTTTTCCTCCTGCCCTCGATCTTTCCCAGCATCAAGGTCTTTTGCAATGAGTCGGTTCTTTGCATCAGGTGGCCAAAGTAGTGGAGCTTCAACTTCAGCATCACTCCTTCCAGTGAATATTCAGGGTTGATTTCCTTTAGGATTGACTGGTTTGATCTCCTTAATGTCTAAGGGACTCTCCAGCTCCAGAGTTTGAAAGCATCAGTTCTTCAGCACTCAGCCTTCTTTATGGTGTGGGAGGTGTGGTTTGTCCCATGAAGTCTCTAACCCCACCATCTACTTTACAACATTTAATAATCTCCAGTGCCATCTTCTCCAGTTACTCATGGTTAGAGACAAACCCCCTCGTGTCTGTACTTTCTGAGTAAAGGAATCAAAGAACAGCTCATTATCTGACCTCAGGACCAGCGCACCGGAAATGCAGGGTTAGTGCTTGCTGCCCTGGGTCATAGGTCCTGGTGTCCCTTCCTTGTTCCCCTGGACACTCCTGTGTTTTCCTGCCTCTGCGCCTTCACTTACAGTTTTCCCGTCTGCAGGCCCTCTCCCCTCTTGGGACCCTCTAAAGTCAGCTGAAAGTCTACCACTTCTAGTGTGTTAGTCGCTCAGTCGTGTCTGATTCTTTGTGACCCCTTGGACTGAAGCCCACCAGGCTCCTCTGCCCATGGAATTCTCCAGGCAAGAACACTGGGGTGGGTAGCCACTACCATGCCTAGTGGTCACAGTAAATCCTACCTGCTGGTGTTCTTCCCAGCCTGGATCAAGTCACTGAAGTCCACTAGAGTGTAAGCCCCAGGAGGGCAGAGACGCCCCATTTTTGTTCATTCCCAAATACTCAGCACCAGGACAGAATTGATGCTTGATAAGTATTGTTGAATGAAAGACAGCGATTACTGTCTGTAAACTTAGTGGCCATCTGAGGTATATCCCTTCTGTCCATGTCCACCAGCTGCTAAGCTTCTTGAGAACAGAAACCATGACTTTGTATCACCCTCTAGCAGAGTCTGGAACACCCGAGGAGCTCCATAAATACTGGTGATCACATTTACGACATCGTTCCCTGAGCGTGGGGTGGGCTCGGGGATGGGGAGGGAGGCAGAGTGTCTTTCTCGTGCTCTTATAAAAACCACCTTGAGCAGCTTTTTAAGGAAGCCCAAGGGCCCCTGACCTCCCACTCAGCACTTGACTGTTTAGAAAGGATGGTCTTAAGAGCATGACATTGTTAATACTGCATTCCTCCTCTATAAATTTTCAAAGGACTGTATAGAAATTGTTCAGGAATCAAGTTATCCAGGGATTGGTTAGTTAATTCCTGAGTAAGCCACTCTGAAAACTGATTTTAATCCTATTTCAAATGGAAAGTTGGGAGAGGGCCAAAAAAGGGTATATTATTGTATCTTGTAGGAGAGACGAATCCAGAGGATATTCACTGAGTTATGGCGCCAGAGCCTTCCTTTCTTCTGTTATTGTGAATTATTGTGCTCGTCGAAAGCCAGGTCAGCAAAGTGAGACTCCGGCATCCCACTTCCTCTCAGCTGAGGTCTTCTGTAATGGAGACCTTCATAAACAAACACTGCATACACTTCACGTGGGATCCTTCTAAACTTCACGCTGTTTAATGTAAAGTGTAATCATTATTGTACATTCCTTCTACGTTCTAAAGTGTCCCTGGCTTCTGGGGTAGCTGCTGATGAAACATTTTTTGTTTAATAAAAGATAACTAGCTTTCTACCACTCAAAAAAGTCTTCAGTATATAAGCTAAAAGCAGTCATTTTGCTTAGCTCCTCCATTCGTCCTTCCTCTTGCCTCTTTCCTGTGGGTGGCAAGCTCACATGCCTGTAGGGCCAGGCGGGTAAAATCATCGAGCTGCGAGGGCACAGCGGGAGACACACCTGTATGCCACATAAGGGGGCAGAGCTCCCCAGCCCAGGCTAATTGCTGCCAAGCACAGACCTGTAGCCCTGAGTTGCCGGAGCCTCGGAATTTCAAGAGAAGCCAGAAATCCAGATTTTTAAGAAAGACCACTTGATTTCTAAATGTTAACAACTAATTCAAAAAGGATTTTTAACCCTTTGCAGGCCAAACCATTTATGTGTCTGTGTCACACGCTTCCTACGGGGTAGCAGTTTGCAACCTTTATTCTGTCTTTCAGGCATTCCTGCCTCTGGGCACTTGAAAGTTCTCCTTGGTCATTGGTTTCATTGTACCACCTACTTTTTTAAGAGGTTGATCACTGACATCCAGAGTGTGTATGCCCACAGAGAAGGGACTAGGAGGAGCGTCTAGTACAGCTATGGGCACCAGGCAGATGCTCAGCTAAGGCTTGTCTCAAGAACAAGTCTCAAGCTTCTTTTGCATAATCCCTCCTCTCTTAGAAGTCTGGTCACATGTGGGTTTTAGTTACCCATCATTGCATAACGTATGACCTCAAAATTCATTGACTTAAAACAATAATATATATGTATTATCTCACAGTATCTGCAGGCCAGGAATTTGAGAGCAACCTGGCTGGACAGTTCTGCTCCAGTTCTCTCACAGGGTTGCAGTCAGCTTCTCAAGGGGGAGCTGCAGTCATCCGAGGACTTGGCCTGGGCTAGAGGATCTTCCTCAGTGGCTCTTTGTCCTGGCTGGTGCCAAGCTGGTGCAGGCGGTTGGCAGGAGGCCTCAGTTTCTTGCTGTGTGGGCCTCTGCCTAGAACTGCTTGAGCATCCTCACAACATGGCCACCGGCTTCTCACAGAGTGATCCATCCAAGAGAGAGCGGGGTAGCAGATGCAACGTCTTTTATAACCTAGTCTCAGCAGTCACGTTGTTTCTGCAGTATCCTGTGTGGGAGGATTCAGTGTGGGAGGGGATTCACTATTGAATATGACGAGGTGAGCGTCTAGGAGCCATCTTGGAGGCTCCTAGATGCTGTGTGTCACAGCTGTGCTTACAGTAGTCAGTAAATCCTTTTAGTTTATTTTGATTGCACTGGGTCTTCATTGCTGCTCACTGGCTTTCTCTAAGTGTAGCAAATGGGGGCTGCTCTTTGCTGTCTCGTTTCAGTGACTTCTCTTGTGAAGCCTGGGCTCCAGTAGTTTCAGCATGTGGGCTTAGCTGTTCCACAGCGTGTGAAATCGTCCCAGGTGGGGGTTGAACTGTGTCCCCGGCTTTAGCAGGCAGATTCTTATCCAGTGTACCATTAGGGAAGTTCAGTAGTCAGTAAATCCTTTTTAAACAGATGATCATTGAGAGTAGTTTAAAAAAAAAAAAAACCTAAAGGAATAACATTTATGCCCTAGTGATTTATCCCTAATATTCATCTCATTTACTATTGTGTTATGGAGATGAACCTCAGGAATTAAATACCCTATTTTCATATCCAGTCTTAAAACTGTCATCTCCAAATGTGTCAAAAAGCACTTTTCAAAAGTAGATTTAAAAATTCTACCTGTATCACCTCTCACAGTGATAGACTCAGGTATACTGTTTGCTCTTCAGGGAAGGGCTTTCAGTTACTGCTTCCCTCTGTCTGCTTCACGGGGTTTCCCTGTTCTCATATTCTCTGGATTGTCTGAGATGACACTTCTCTAGTGAGCCTAATGTTTTTTAAAGATTTGAAAGAAAAATCCCGAAGAAGTAGTGTCCTGAGCCAAGGATGGTACCCGCTTTGGTATATTAATATCATTTGTGAAGACTAATAGCCCCCAGAGACTTCCTGGAGCCCTCTGAATTGGTAGGAGAGGGGGGCCAGTTTTCAGAAGGTCAGAAGTTCATGCCACTGTATCTATTTCGGGTATCCCCTGTGCCAGTCCCCATCCCAGCTCCAGCAGCAGGACGGAGTGGGAGCTGCTGCCTGCTTCAAACATAGACACACAAAACACACACACACACACCACATACATCACTCAGGCTGCACCTCGCAGACATACAGACCCAACACAACACGCACGCGCACGCGCGCAGCCTCAGACTGCACCCTGCCTTTGCCTCCTTTAAGACCACTCTAAATACTCATTTTAACCACATTTCGCCTCAATAAAAATGTTCAGGGGAAGGAAACGTGCCCCACCGTGATTTCCCCTAGGAAAATCCCTGCTGGTAGCTAGTGCTTATTTGTTCAATAAACAAAACCTTAGACTGGGAATTGAAGGTCAACACCAGGCAAAACCACACGAGTGTGCCTTGCGCTGTGCTCTGGGGCCAGCGAGTCTGCGTGCGCACCCGGGTGGTGAGGGGGGCGCGGGGCGGGGTGGGGGTGGGGGGACCGCCTCGCCCCGCCCACTCCACCTTAGCCCTGGTCACCGAGAAGGGCATAGGTGGATGGAAATGAAATGCATAATTCATAAGGCCCGTAGTGTTGTGTGATCTGTGGAAGGGGAGTGGTAATTACAGAACTGAGAAAGGAGGCTGCAGGCGTGTAAGTAACCTTTCTAGGTTACAGGCTGCTGTGATAGATGGCCCTCATTGTTCTATTCCTGACCTTTTTCTGAACTTCCCTTTAGAAGAACAGAGGAAATACACTTCTGCCTTTTCCCATATTGTTTGTGAATAATACCTTCAGATGCCAGCTTTGAGCGTGTTTGTGTTCTTGCGTTTGGGGGTTTTGCTTTCCTTGTCCCCTCCCCAACTCCGGCCCCAGGCTTTGCTGCTTCCCATAGTAAAATTTAGTCCCTAATTAGTTCATCCCAGTATTAATGGTAAATACAGAGGCTACACAAATATTTGTCCATATTGAACACAGTACTGGGAAAGAAAAACACCCACGTAGCATCGTTTTCCCACCTCTGCCCCCTGCCTTTCCCTCCCAAAATTGCCTCCCTCAGGCAGGCAGGACAGGCCTGAAAATGGTGCTAAGGATAATGCAGATGGGCCGGTGACAAAGGTGTGGGATGTGGCTGTGGCCTCTCAGTAGGGATGATGGAACCGATGACAGACCTTCAGCCCCACCTTGCAAAATGGAGTCATTTTCACCAGATGTTAGGTGCACCTAGGAATGAAACTCACATTTAAACTGCTGATGCAATTGCAGAGAAAATAAAAAACATAACCAGGCTAGGGAACATGCGCCGTATTTCTTTTATCAGCCTTACCTCTACGCAACCCCAAGTCCTCGGTGTTGTACATGCCACACTTCCTCCAGCGGTATTGATTTCCTGGTCTGAACGGTGAGTCCCCAGTGATGGCCCTGTGATCGTCTGAAGCCTGTCAGCCTCTGTAAAGTCAGGGGACCCCAGAAGAGACAGGAAGGAAGACATCTGTTTGATTTTTCACACAAGTTAGCATCGTTAAAGAGTCAGGCAGAATTGTTCCACTTAGCCACCAATTTGAATCTAGAGTTGAATCTTTGGGGGTATTTGGGGTTGTTTTGTTCCTTGAAAAACAAACTCTTTTTGAGCCTGAATGAAAAGGAACTAGACAGTTTCGTCAGAGGCTTTCAACGAGGAGTCAGAATTTGATTGGTTAATGCTGATTGAACACCTGTTGTGTGCAGAGCACCACCAGGCTGCTCTCTGGCGGCTTAGCACTTCCTTAGGAAGCAAACATAGGCTCTGTCTTCTCAAGGAACTTTTGATCTCGTGCGGAAAGCCAGGACAAGCCTAAATGTACACATACAAAGACCTGCTTACATAACTGACACTCTACAGAGGCGAGGGTGACAAGCTCGGTTACTTTAAATGATTTTTCAAAACTTCGTACCAATGATGACTACCATTCTTTCAAACATTCATTTAATTGCTTGTGGTTTCTTTTTTTTTCAGTTGTATCTTTTAAAATCTCCCTAGCTGCCTCCTCTCTTCTCATCTCCATTTGTTATTTCTTTCCTCCATTCCAGATAAATAGTTTCTTCTCTTCACCTACCATTCCTCCATATCTTTTAAAGATACACACTTCCTAGGTCAAGCCTCTTCCATTAGAAATGAAGGATTTCTCCATGGAAATCCCCATTATCAGAGAAGTACCAGACAGGGCTCACTTGTTCTCTATCCCTTCTCTTGCCTGGCACATAAACACATGCATGTGCGTGCTCAGTCATGTCCAACTCTTTGCGACCCTATGGACTATAACCCGCCAGGCTCCTCTGTCCATGGGATTCTCCAGGCAAGCATACAGGAGTGGATTGCCATTTCCTCCTCCAGAGGATCTTCCTGACCCAGCGATCGAACCCGCATCTCCTGCATTGCAGGCAGATTCTTTGCTGCCTGAGCCATCAGGGAAGCCACACATCATCTATGATGCATAAACAACAAATAGTAAGAAGTCCCTGTGTTTACTTCTTCCCCAGAAAATGGCTTTCGTCAGCAAGCATCTGTGTATTGAACATTGACTACATCCTGCAGGGTTTGTGGTAGGAAAAGGAGACTGAGACCTCTGCCTCTCCCAACCCGTGAGTGTGGTGCGTGGCCACCCGTATATGTGGAGGACTCACCCCCACAGCACTTAGGCCGGGTTTGCAGGGATAAATAACAGACGCCCACTGCCTCGAGATGCTTTCTGTCCAGCTGAGGAGCCGCTGGTAGATTTTTCTCATTTTAAGAAATTTATCAGGGCAGCGATGAATAAAAGACTGGAACTGGCAGATGTGTTGTGGGGACACAGACTCAGAGAGCGCCTTGGTCAGGACAGAATTCTAGAAGAGGCAGGATTCGAGTTGGAAGCCTTGATGGCCAGAGGAGGGCTTTCCATAGAGGCAAACTGGAGGTGCGGCTGGGGGTGGGGAGCGAGGGCGGTTGGAAGGGATGCTGGGCGTGCTTCCAGGGCCTCGTCCTGACCACCCTGATGAGTCTGGATGGTTCTGCCCTGTCGCCTCTTGTGCCCCCACCAGGTAGATCCCCCCCTCCCTCTCAAGTCCATCTTCCTTTCCTTTTCCTCCACCTCCTGAGCCCCAGCCGACTGATGTGCAATGCCCTATTTCTGCACTTGGGTTAGTCCACTCAGCTGGAGTGGGGTTCGGTGCTCCAAGGAACAAGATGAACATTTTAATCTCTTTTGCTGAAGGCTGCTCCATTCCAAAGGCAAGATCCAAGAGTCCCAGCTCTTGGATTACAAAGAGGCCCCATTGTTCGGATGAGAAAAACAAGTTTCTGGACAGATGAGCAGTGGTGTTCTCATCTGGGGGGACAGCCTGCTCCCCTTCCACCGGCAGAAGTGTCTTCCAGGTTCTCGTCTGCAGCGTGCTGTAGGTCTGTCACGGTGACGTCCCTGGCTGTCCCCGGTGGCCTCCGTCCCTCTATCCTGCAGCAGTCGAAGGATGGGGGCCCTTTCAGAGCATGCATCGGCCCCTGCACTCCGGCAGCCCCTCATGTCAGCTGCAAAAAGCCATCTTTGTTTTTCCTCCATGACCCAAGCGAGCACAAGAAAGCAAACTGGAGCTCTGTTTTGTTTCCAGTTCCTCTAGGAAAAGTTGAATATTAGGTTTTCCCTCGATCAGCTGCCTTTGGCTGGAGACCTGGGATTTATGCCCACTCTCTCGTCCTAACTCCCGTCGGAACAAACAACCAGCCGCCACGGGGGCCGCATCTTTGCCCTGACCAGGGCAGGTCTGAGCAGACCGTGGTTTAAGTCCCCTCTGCAGCATGTCCTGCAGTAGAATTGAGTGAAGAATGGTGCCTCCATTCTCCTCTGCCCATCTGGTCTCCTGGCAGAGCCAGCCTCATCCACCTGGCTCTTCTTCCTCCACGCACCTGTCCACGTGCAGACAGGACACTTCCTACACTCTGTGGACCAGAACCTGCTCCATCCGCCAGGGTGGCCACTGGCTTTAGTTGAAAACTTGCTTAGGTAGCGTATCTGCTAGCCTTGGCCCTTCTTTCTCTATAATTCTCTACCGACAGCGCAATAGCAGGAGGGAGGCCTTGTCTGAGGATGGAAGTATCCCCATGGCTACAGGGAAGGTCACCCTCCAGCATGTGTTCAACATCCTTACTCAGCGGGCTCCTCTCCATATCTCAGGTTTCAGCTCCAGCTCTCGATTGGTATGTCTCCAATCGGTGACACTGAATGCATCTCCCTTTCAAAGAAGGAGCAGGTTTATCGCCAGGCCCTGTATTCCTCACCCCCATCCATCAGCCATAAAGACCGCCTCCTGATTTAGCACTGTGAGCCACAGAGTCAGCTGGTGCCATAAGAAGGGAAATAACCCAAGGACGAGCCTTGACTTTGGTACCGTTCACTTGCCAAGAGCTGGGCATCAGGGGGCCCCACGCAGTACAGCATACTGGCTCTCCAGCCTCGTGCTGGTTCAGTCCAGCCCTGAGAAGCATTTCTGAGAACTCACTACGGGCCAGTGGAAGCTAAGTGTTAACCAATGAAAACTTTTCCACCGAAATCAATAATTTCTTATAAGTAATAGTACCTTCTTAGTGTGCTTTTATTTGGGATAGAGGCTGTTGAGCTGTTGCTGAATCATGTCCAAGTCTTTGCGACCCCATGAACTGCAGCACGCCAGGCTCCCCCGTCCTTCACTATCTCCCAACATTTGCTCAAATTCATGTCCGTTGAGTCGGTGATGCTATCTAACCATCTCCTCCTCTGCTGCCCCCTTCTCCTTTTGCCTTCAATCTTTCCCAGCATCAGGGTCTTTTCCAATGAATCAGTCTTCACATCAGGTGGCCAAAGTATTGGAGCTTCAGCATCAGTCCTTCCAGTGAATATTCATGGTTGATTCCCTTTAGGATTGACTGGTTTGATCTCCTTGCTGTCCAGAGAACTCTCAAGAGTCTTCTCCGGCACCCTGGTTTGAAGGCATCAATGGCTGAGCCTTGAGTTAACTCACTCAAAGGTGTGAAGGAGACCCCTCCTTTCTTCCAGGCCTGCCATCCCACTTCCACCCCATTGGGGGTGACACATAACCACTCTGAATAAAGTGGAGGGGCTGCATCTGCCATGGGTATGGAACTCAAATTCCAAATTCCCTCCCAGCGCAGAGAAAAGAGGAGTGGCCTCAGGAAGCGAAGGGTGACAGCCGGTGACAGTGCCTCATGGGTGAGGCCTTCTTGGCATCAGCTGACTTTCCAGGGAAGCTCGAAATGCAGTTTCAACCCTCAGTTTCAGTCAGCAGACTAGCAACAAAGCAGAAGAAACAGTCAACCAGCAGAACTAAAAAGGACATCCGAGGTTTTGTCTTCTTTCTCCCCCTCAGCCAGCTGCCCTGGGCTTTGCGCTGCACGCCTGCCCCTGTGAGCCAGGACTCTGGTCTGGTCCTCCTGTTAAGGACCTGATTCCTGGAGGCGTGGGGGCCACACTACAAGATGCACACACTCCTGTACAGGCCACGTGTCACCACCTCATACAGAGAGGGGTTGGTATGTGGGAGGGGCTTGGTGATGCCCACCGCGTCTCTCCACCCGGCTGTGAGTGATGCCGGGTGATGCTTTCTGATAAGTCACAGCGCCATTATGTTTTTGCTCTATGCACATCTTTTTACATGTGTTGTTATTCACAATCAACCAAAGCCTTTTTTAACTTTATAAAAGAACCTGGAGCCGTACGTGTGTAAAAAGAATCTCTAGGTGTAGTTCAGTTCAGTTCAGTCATTCAGTCGTGTCTGACTCTGCCACTCCATGGATGCAGCACGCCAGGCTTCCCTGTCCATCACCAACTCCCAGAGTTTCCTCAAACTCCCATTGACTCAGTGATGCCATCCAACCATCTCATCCTATGTAGACCCCTTCTCAATCTTTCCCAGCATCAGGGTCTTTTCCAGTGAGTCAGTTCTTTGCATCAAATGGCCAAAGTACTGGAGCTTCAGCATCAGTCCTTTCAATGAATACTCAGGACTGATTTCCTTTACGATTGACTGGTTTTGGTCTCCTTGCAGTCCAAGAGTCTTCTCCAACACCACAGTTCAAAAGCATCCATTCTTTGGTGCTCAGCCTTCTTCATGGTCCAACTCACATCCATACATGACTACTGGAAAAACCATAGCTTTGACTAGACAGATCTTTGTCAGCAAAGTACTGTCTCTGCTTTTTAATACGCTTTCTAGGCTTGTCATAGCTTTTCTTGCAAGGAGCAAGCATCTTTTAATTTCATGGCTGCAGTCACCATCTGCAGTGATTTTGGAGCCCAAGAAAATAGTCTGTCATTGTTTCCCCATCTATTTGCCATGAAGTGATGGGACCGGATGTAGACGTGCCGAAATCTGAGATTCCGTTTCCCTGGCCAACAGGTGCTTCCACAGACATTTACTGAGCATGTACTTTCGCCAAAAGTATGAGCATAAAGTCTGGTAATGTTATCGTCCCATGGGGTGTTGGACGGCAAGAGCAGGCTTTCTCCAGCATCCCCTGACTTCATGATAACAAGCCCTAGAGACCTGGGAGATACAGGACCACCGGGTGTGGGGTGGGCTGAGTAGACACAGTGCGTGATACATGTCAAGAGGATAAGGAATTCTAGGACAGGGTCCATGTTTTCAAAATGACCCATTATGAGGTCTAAGTCATTCTTCCCAGGACCATTTCTTAAAGTGATTTACAAAGAATTAGAGGCTAACGTCAGTATATCCTCTAGATATCTGGGAACCAGTTTCCTAATTATACCAATATTGTTAGAAGCCTTTGGAGATTATAGTTATTGAGTTCCAGATCCAACCTTTTCTTCTGGTAGATAAGCAAGAAGGTTAGATTTTAGTGCTGAACTTTGCAGAGTTGAAGCAGAGCTGGGAACCAAGGGTCAGCACAGGGGTGGGGAATGGGAGGGTGGAGATGTGTGTGTGTGTGTGTGTGTGTGTGTGTGTGTGTGTGCACGCGCGCGTATATTTAGTGTACACCGGGTAAGACTTCCTCAGAGTCAAAATGTTCATTGCCAATACAAATCCAAAAAAACTTCCGCTCTGATTCTAACATTGTCCTGAAATGGTTGGTTGACTCAAGGAAACGCACTTCCTTCGGGAGACTGTCCAAGTATGGCGTTAGAATGACGTCACCAGCACAGTCAAACCCTGATTATATATAATCAACTTTCCAGGTGGATGTGATGCTTTGTTCTGATGTCTTGAGCATTTCTGTTCGTGAGAACTGGAGGTGCTCAATTATAGCAGCGTCACCAGTGAGGATCTTGAATCCTCATAGCACACACACAGTTTTATGGCTGTCAGCAGTGGCCCCGAGAAAGAACTTCTAGAACCCCTCTGAAACAATTTTCGTTGCATATGTAACATCAATCTGGGACCACCACAGGCACCAGTTGGGTATATTTGCTGGCTTCCCTTCTGGAGTCAGAGCCTTGTCACTGTCAGAGGACAGCGTCCTCCTCGTCGTACAGCAGATTTTCTTACAGAAGAAAATCTCTTCTGTGGAGGGTGTGTGGAGCTCTTAGGACACACAGCGTTTGGTTAGACCAGTCTCCTTATCACCTTGGCTCAGGGCAGGCTCACACAATGAGCGGGCTCCTGGTCAACCTCACCCTGTGATTTGTTCCTGAAGCTCTGTCTCTGAGTCACTTTGCCTTTCACCCATTTGTCAAGCACCTCAAAGACGGAGCTGCTTCTTTACTATCTCCAGTTTGCCAAGGAAGCTGTATCTTCTTCAAAATCGAACCCCAGGTTGACTTTGGATTAGCCAAGCCTCAGTTGCTATCTCCACTTGGACCTTTCTGGGTCCCCCTGACATGGTACGAACCCATCTTCTAGAAATACTGCCCCGAGGCACTCCCCAGCATTCACCTTTCAGGTTGTCCTCTGTGAAAATCCTTTGGGCTTTGGGGTCCAATTTCCCTAAAATAGCCTCCTCCGAGTCCTCAGATTTCTGCCCCTCCTAGGGTCCTGTGTTGCCTTGATATAATCCTTTGCCTCCCAGTCCAGGTCACCAACTCAAATAGTGCCTCTGAGCGGGTGTCAGCCTTTCCAAGTCTCCTTATTTTTGCGGCGGAAACATAAGATTTAACAACCCATCTGAAACACAATTTTACATTTTGATTGCTTCTGCCCCAGCCATACTGAGGTTACTTTCAATCTACATATATTTGTGGGAACAGGCTTTTTCACTGCAGTTCAATTCAAGTACACCTTATAATACCAGTGATTATAAAATACCATGGACTAACAGAGTGTCTTGCTTCCAGAGAGTTCAAACTGCTTTATAATTCTACCAAACGTAATTTATCTTCATAAGCTGCTGCAGAGACAAGGAAAAAAGCAAGATTAATAATCACATTTTATAGATGGTGAAATAAAAACCTGGAGAAATTGAGTAACATTTTTCCAGAAATGCACAGTCCTTCCTGTGCTCTCTGATTAGTGTTGCAGATTTATTGCCCGAGTTGGGAGTGGCCGTGAACCTTGCACTTATGTTATTAGTGTGGGTGATGGAGACATGAACTTGGCCGGGGAGGTTGGGTGAGGAAGGGCTTGTACTGTGAAAGGTGATGCAGGGTTAAGGTCATGCTCTCCAGTAGGAAGAAGTTAAAGAGCATCCCTTTAACTTCTTTAAAGTTAAAGGGGGTTGTGAATGGGCAGTTTTCTTTCTAAAGCTAAATGACAGGGACTTCGTTGTTGGTTATATTAATCTTTGTACCTTTTTCGTAAAGATAAATGAAAAAACTCTTTAATGGTTATGTTTTAATATATTTAAATAGTTTTCCTAATGTTTAAATTTATAAGGAAGAAAATGGACCTTTAAGATGAAGAAAGGGGGACTTCGCTGGTGGTCCATTGGTTAAGAATCTGCCTGCCAATGCAGAGCACATGTGTTTGATCCCTGGTCTGGGAGGATTCCACATGCCATGGGGCAACTGAGCCCTTGTGCCGCAACTCCTGAGCCCATGCTCTAGAGCCTGTGAGCCACAGCTGTTGAAGCCCATGTGTCTAGAGCCTGTGCTCTGCAATGGGGGAAGCCACTGCAATACGAAGCGCCCACACCGCAACTAGAGAGTAGCCCCTGCCTGCTGCAACTAGAGAGAAGCGCGTGCAGCAGTGAAGACCAAGCGCAACCAAAAAGTAAATAACAGTAATAAAACTTTTTAAATGAGGAAAAGGGATGCTTTTTATCTAATTGCCGTCACATGGCCTTAGACACATTGTACATAATACATAAGTGATGTACTATCTGTTGACTGCTTTCTCTGGGCCAGGCCCTGTGCTAGGTGCTCTGATGATGCTGTTTCATTTTATCCTCCTACCAACGTCAGGAAATTGGTATACAGCCACAACCTGATGGCACTGTGAACTTGGGGTCCTGAGTGTTTCCACTCAACTCAGGTGGTATCCACGCCTCTGTTGGAGGTCATTCCCCCATAGGGTCACAACATTCTGCACGTGATCTGGGAATGCCTCACCAGCTACATGTACTGTCAGGAGAGCAACTAGAGTGAAATATCAAAGCTTAATCTCTGGTGTGTTGAAAATGACAGTTGTCTGTTCTCTTTCTGTAGAAAGATAGAATTTTCCATGTCTTGCTGTGGAAATGTTGGAAAGGAACAATCTCTCTTTCTTAGGTGCAAATTTTGTCTGACACTTCATGTGTGTTTCAAGTATTTCTGATGTCCCAAAATAGCAGTGAGGAGCCTCTGTAAGAGGATTCCATGGGCTGGTAAGTGAAGGTTGAGTCCCTGACAAAGCCTGGGCGGTTCTGAGCCCAGAGGGGAAAGGCCATGTCCCAAGCTGTCAGTCCTACCCACTAGGGACCCAAACCGAGCCCAGAAACAGCCCCCATGCAAGAAACCGGGACGTGATCTTTTTTCTTTTTTTCTTTTTTTAAAGCATGTAAACTTTGAAATAGAAAGGCCAAGTAGTCTGCCTCTTGTCATATAGGCAGTGTTGCCAAGGAGATGGCACCAGCTTCAGGGAAAACTGGTGCCTGCTGAGGGTGTGGGGTTGAAACAGAAGGGTTTATTCCTTCTTCAGAGGTGTGGTGAGCACCTGGGCGCTCCATGTGTCTGTGCTAGACGCCAGAGGTGCAGCCAGAGGCCAGGGATGGACATGTACTCACCCCGCCCTGTGCCTGGAGGCCACTTCGCCCGATCACCTCTCCCAAGAAGCCCCCCAGGCTTTGCCTCGCCTGCGTGTGCTGGGCGCCGGTTGTGTGTTGGCTGCAGGCCCATTGTTGCCTCTGACTAGACAGTGAACTCCTGGAGGAACCGCAGGGTCTGGTTTCTGATCATCAGCACCCAGCACAGTGCCTGGCACATAGGAGATGCTTAGGAAAATGGCAGTTGAGTTATTCTGCTAAGTGACTAAATAAGGGGCGCTAAACTCTGTCTTAGGATAACCCCTGCTAATAATGGTTTCTTCACTGAAGAATAAATACACCTTAGCAACCATCGAATATGCTTCAGGTGCACTGAACAAAAAGAAACCAATTTTAGACTTGACTTTGAACATCGAGGAGTTTGGAGCCTTACAGACCATTGGAGCAGGGACTAGGCATCTGCCCGATCATAGCAGAGGGGTCTTCAGTTCCCCAGGGATTACTGAGAGGCCAGATAAAGAAGTACCTTCCTGACCTGAGGGTTCATGTTGAGCAGATTTTTATGAAGCATCTTCTGTGTACCAGTGGCTCAAAACATAGAAACACAGGCCCTGCCCTTGATATAGTAGAGGGCAAACACCCAGACATATATATACAGCAGTTGTTGTTCAGTCGCTCGGTCGTGTCTGACTCTTTGTAACTCCACGGACTGCAGCACACCAGGCTTCCCTGTCCTTCTCCATCTCCCGGAGTTTGCTCAAACTCATGTCCATTGAGTTGCTGATGCCATCCAACCATCTCATCCTCTGTTGTCCCCTTCTCCTGTCTTCAATCTTTCCCAGCATCAGGATCTTTTCCAATGAGTCAGTTCTTCGCATCAGGTTGGTCAAAGGATTGGAGCTTCAGCTTCAGCATCAGTCCTTCAGGTGGTCAGTTAATATTTATTGGACCGATCTGGTGGCTCATGTCTGTATGTTCACCACACAGTCCACCAGCACCGAGAGCAAGGTGTGTTTGAGTGAGGAAGGGGCGGGGAAGGACAGGCTGTCTCAGAAATGTGACCAAAGTGTCATGTGTGCAGACAAGAGGACACAGCCTTTGAATGGGGGACAGTTTCAGAGTAAATTGGAAACGGTTGAAACCAAAGGCAGGGGACGAGTAGGGGTTTACAAGAGAGGGCTGGACCACAGAGGGCTCCAGCAAGCCCACAGTGTGGAGCTGAGTGGATGATGGCTTCTAAAGGAAGAGGGAAGAGATGGGCCTTATCAGCCCTGCCCGTTCACATGCACGGAAGCCTGCTCTTCCCTGGGTGAAAGGCTCGCGCCTGGGCTCTCATTCCTTCATGAAGATTCGCCCCTTCCACCCTCCTTTGTTTGCAAGCCTTAGAACTTTCCATCTGAATCACATATTTTAGCACTTTTCTTATATTTAATAAAGGTTTATTCCATCTACAAATCCTTACTGATTGGCTCCTAAATGCCAGACCCTGTGCTGCCCTCTTGGACGTAGTAGAGGAGACAGACGGTGAGGAGGTTATTGGGAAAGTGCTGTAAAGTGACATTTACGGCACCAGAGATGGAGACTGACTGGTGTCGAGGGACGCCTGTCGGCGGCGGTGACAATTAAGCGCAGGTTTGAAGGATGAGTGAGAAGGAAGCCGCCACCTGAGAACCAGCGGAGAAAGCATTTGACGCCGAAGCTACAGCTCCGCAGGAAGGCTCAGGAAACTGGTTAGGCTGGGGCTCACTGAGCGAGAGTGGACTGGGTGACAGTGCCCGGCGGGGGAGGGACTGAGATTTCCTTCTCAGGGTGGCAGGGAGCCTGGGAAGGACTTCGAGCGGAGGGCCTGTGACCTGTTGAGCTGGTAGAGAGTGGACTGGAGGAAGCAGTGATGGATGGAAAGATAGGAAGGCCCAGGTGAGGTGGTCAGGGCCAGGGCGGTGGCAGCAGAAGCGGAGGATCTGGGGCCAGTTGAGCTGCTTCGGAGCTGCCGTTATTGCATGGCAAGGATGTGGAGGGAGAGAGAGGAATCAGCGATCAATCCCAGGTTTCCACCATGAGTAATGGGGCGCTGTGGGGGGTGGGGGTGCGACAGGAATTCCATTTAGTGAAACAGAGGACAGAGGGAGGAATTATTTGGGGTGGGAGGGTGCAGAGGAGCAGAGTTCCCTTTTAAAGACAAGTTGAGGTGATTGAGAGATATTCCAACGGAGATGTCAGGCCATCAGAAACATAAAGCTGGAGCCGAGAAAAGTCCAAGATGGAGACAGACTTTTGGAAATACACAAAATGGGATTTACACCACTAAGAGTGGACACAATGACCGTTGCACTTTCCCAGCGTGCAGAGACGAGTACCACAAAATACATGACTCAGAATAACAGAGCCTTGTCCTCTCTCAGTTCTGGAAGCTAGACATCCAAAACCAAGGTGTCGACAGGGCGATGCTCCCTCTGAACCCTCCAGGGAGGGGCCTTCTTGCCTCTTCTAGCTTCTGCTGGCTCCTTGGCTTGTGACAGCATCACTCCAGTCTCCGCCTCCATCTTCACATGGCCATCTTCCCTCTGTGTCTGTGTCCAAATCTCCCCCTTCTTCCGAGGACACTGGTCATACTGGATGAAGGATACACCCTGCTCCAGGATGACGTCATCATAACTGATGACATCTGTAGTCACCCCATTCCCAAAGAAGGGCACACGTTGAGCTACCGAAGATTAGTACTTCAGCATGACTTTGGGACACAGTTCAACCCCATAAGAATTACCTAGAAAAACAATGAAATGAAAGAAGAGAAGGGGTCCTGGGGCTTTGCCATGGGCAGCACTTGGACAGAGGAGGACAAGCCGTGAGCAACAGAGCAGAACGAATGCAGGAGCACGTAGTGTCGTGCGGACCAAGATTGCCTGTTTCAAGACTGGATGGAACGATCAACTGTGTGGAAGAAACATGACTCTCAGGCTCCAGAGCTGAGAAACTGACCAGTGGACGCGACGTGGTCCCTGCTGGCCTCGACAAGCTCCACGCTTGAGTGGAGCGGAGGGGCAAGTCCAGCGAGAGGAGGGAGGGAAGATGCGAGAGACAGAGCGTTGGAAGCTGCCGGAGATGACTCTTCAGAGATTTGGCTTTGGAAGGAGAACAGAGAACTAGGGCAACAGCTGCAGGGAGCTGAAGGGATTAGGAGAGGTTTGGTTTTGGCATGTTTTGTTCTTGCGCTCTGTTTTATTGTTTTTAGATGGGAGACACTGGAGGAGAGTGTGCGCTTGGATTAGGTCTGTGTGTGTGTGTGTACTGTGAGACACTGGAGGAGAGTGTGCGCTTGGATTAGGTCTGTGTGTGTGTGTGTGTGTGTACTGTGAGACACTGGAGGAGAGTGTGCACTTGGATTAGGTCTGTGTGTGTGTGTGTACTGTGTATGTTTTTGTGCTCGACTTCAGTTGTCACCTGTGCTTTGGTGTCGCCTCCCCAGCGACCCGTTGGGGACAGGGCTGCACCTTCTGTTTCTTTTGTCTCCCAGCTGCCCTGCCTGATGCCCATGCATTTGCTCACTAGGATCACAGCAAAAGAAATCCTCTGCCGTATATATCGCGACGCCAGGAATTGCTGTCATTCCGTTTTCTGATGGGCTAAACCATTTTTTTAAATATTTACTTACTATTTATCTGGCTGTGCTGGGTCTTAGTTGAGGCATGAGAACTCGTAGTTGCAGCATGTGGGATATTACTTCCTCAACCAGGGATCGAACCTGAGCCCCCTGTATAAGGACCTCGGCGTCTTAACCACTGGACCACCAGGGAAGTCCCCAACTAAATGATTTTCACAGATCCCATACCTGTAACGTGAGTCTGCTGTTTCTCGCCCAAGAACATCACTGGCATGCCCTTTGCATGACAGTCTTACCTGTTGGATTCTGCTGGGCAGATCATCAGGGAACAGAATCTGAGAAATGGGTTTCCAGGGGTTCCCAGCAGTCTGCTTAAGGGCATGAAAAAGTGAAAGTGAAAGTTAGTCACACAGTCGTGTCCCAGTCTTTGCGATCCCATGGACTGTAGCCCACCAGGCTCCTCTGTCCTTGGAATTCTCCAGGCAAGAGTACTGGGACATGAGGGCCAGTTAATTAACCTGATAGGAAGGACAGCCTCATGGTCAAGTCCAGAGATGGCCACACAGAACCAGAGCAGCCTGTTCCTAAGACCCGAGTGTCCAGGCTGCAACGGGCAAAGGGACAGGTCACAAGAACGGGAGACAGAGGTGCTGAGATGCCTGATTCTGAGCCAGCAGCAGCTGCCACAGGAGGGGCTTCTCAAGACCAGAGCAGGGACCTCCCCAAGGAGAGGCCCGAGTCTCCACGTGAGAGGATGCAGGTAGACACGTCTGACTCTCGAAGAGAGAGGGCAGAAAGCAAAGCAGGTTCTGCCACATGTGTAACAAGAGCATGTTGTTTTCACTATCATGTTCTTTTGAGATACGCCCTTCTTTTCAAAAAGATGTGTTGTTTTTGTTTTTGTTTTAAATAAACCGAAACCACCGCGGAAGAGATGGCATTGCTGGAAGCAACCTGCGGTAGTCTCATCAGTTCCACCTAATGATGTGTGGCTCTGGAAGCCCTGGTGTGCGGGGGCCCCGCTGGACACAGTGACCTAGGCCAGGTCGAAGGTCCCTGACCCGGGGCAGTCCAGCACTGACGCCTCCCCAGGGCATCCGTCCCGGAGGGCAAGAGCCATCCCCCACGTCCACATGAACCGTCAGCAGCTAGGCTGGGAGGAGACAAAGACCAAAGACAGAGCGAAGTGCCAGGCGCAACACTGGAGCTGAAGACACCCAGCAGCGAGGGGACGGGGACAGGGGAGACCCCTTAAGTAACAGCTCGCTCCCCGGCCCTCCGCAGCAATCCCCTCCTTCCAAGCCCACGGAGACCCAACCGAGGCCTCGCCACCCAGACCACAGTCTTGGTGCTCTAGAAGCATCAACAGTAGTGCTGCCTCTCCAGCTCCAAGGAAGGGAAGAGACTCCTTTTTACAGCTGAAAAATCAAAAGACTTGATAGCAAGACCTTTTGGTTCATATTTGCTTTTTCAGAACCATTATGTAGAGAAAAAAAACCAGCAATGAGAGCCAGTTTAAAGGAACAGGCAGGGAGATGCTTTGTGCAGGGAAAATTCAGCTCGAAGTTCCAACAAGTGGAGGTGCTCCTGGCATCCCCTCCCTCCCTCCTCTCCTGCTGGCTGGGCAAAGATAACCCAGATAGAGAAAAGTCTCCCAGCTCCCGGGCTCCCTCTCCAGGCTGCTAAAAAGGTGGAGTTGCATCTTCCTGGATCACTTCATCAAGGGGACCATTGATAGACAAAACAGAAGTTGGGCCCATGCATCAGCAGAATGCCTTGAGCCACGTTTAAAAAAAAAAAAAAATCATAAATTGAGTTCATATCTCATGCTCTGAACGTGGTTTTCTCCAAAATGTACCCCTAGCAATCATGACCAATTCCTAGAAAAGCGGAGCTACTCTGTGGTCTTTGGTTTTGATTACCAAGTACATGTGAAATTTTCTCTTTGAGTTTAGGTGATTTCCTTTAGAAGTTCCAGCAGGTAACCAGGTTTATCATGTGAAGGAATATAGTTTCTAAAGTTAGGAAAGGGTTTATAATGGAATTCTGATTAACACCTGAACTAGGTACTATAATTGTCATAATAGAGAATTCTTTAGAAGGTAATGAAAAAAAAAAAAAAAAAAACTAGTGTTTCCTTGGAAAAGTGTGATACAAACCCCTAAAAAGGGATTGTTGGCATAAACAGATACTGGATTTAATCCCATTCGGAGTGGAGGCAACTTGTTTTATATATGACTGAAAATAAAATACCTGTACTTCAGAATTCCTTTGTAAAAACTGGGCATCCTTGGGACTTCCCTGGTAACCCAGTGGTTAAGACTCGGAGCTTCCACTGAATGTTCAGGGTGCAGGTTTGATCCCTGATCAGGGAACTAAGATCCTGCATGCCACTCAGCAAAAAAAATTTTTTAAACCTGGGCATTCTCTAAAGGTTGGTTTCCTGGATTTTCAGCTACAAAAGATAATTCTTGAGTATCTGAAAGGCATTGATTAGCTCGTCTGGCTGGAGTGTGATGGTAATGAAGCAGTAGCTGTGGTTCCCTCTGGGTCTGCTCTACAACCTCAGACCTACCGTGCATCTCAGCCAGTCATCCAGCCAGGCTCCCTACTGATGGGAGGACCAAGCCAAAGGATGCAGGGATCATTGCAACCCAGCTCAAGAACAGCAGGACCTTGAGTAACAGTAGCTTGGATTTGAAAGACTGGATTTTTTTTTTTTTTTTTTTGTAGAAGTCATACAGAAATAGCTTCCTGCCTTTCCAAATTGCTAATGACTTTTTTTTTTCCATTCTTCCTTTTCAGGGCCCCTGAGATCATCCTGGGTTTACCATTTTGTGAGGCAATTGATATGTGGTCTTTGGGCTGCGTCATCGCAGAGCTGTTCCTGGGCTGGCCGCTGTATCCAGGAGCTTCAGAGTACGATCAGGTGGGTCCAGACAGCACAGGTGTTCTCAGCCAGCTCTCTTCCTTTGTCTGGATGGGCACCCCATCCATAACCTGACATGGGGTGGGGCTCTGAGGTATGATACTGTCTCCCAAACCTTGCTTCCCTTCAATCACTTTTTTTTTTTAATTTAGCCACGACCTTTATTGAAGCATCTTACCTGTGTTCTCTCTTCAAGTACCAGTATCCAAATTTACAATTGAAGATCACCTGGCTTTTCTTTCTTTGTTCTTCTTCCTTTTCCCTTTTCCTTTGATTACTTCTTTCTCTCCCTATAAAATTGTCATTTTTCTCTGAGACGCTAGAGCCGTGAGTATACCACGTGTATGGTGACAGGAAAAGCCCTGACCTCATTCCCATCTTTCCTTACAGATCCGGTATATTTCACAAACACAGGGTTTGCCAGCAGAATATTTATTAAGCGCGGGGACAAAGACAACTAGGTTTTTTAACCGGGACACAGACTCGCCGTATCCTCTGTGGAGGCTGAAGGTAGGAAGAGCGCCCACTCGTTCCTCACCAACACCCAGCTTTCGGGGAAGAAGGTCCCCGTGAAAAGTACCCCCATTCGCAGGGAGCCTTTAACCGAGGCACATGGGTCCTGGCTCTGACTCTGATTCGGCCATGGCGGGGTCGCGACTGTGGTTGATACATGGTGGATGGATTTTTGAATGTTCAGAAAGCACCACTTTGCTTGACCTACTGCCTTTGCACCTCAAGCTCTGATTGCTAAACTCCCTCAATTTCATCCAGTAAACCTGGATGACCTGCCTGGTTGGCTGCTGGATAGAGAAATGAAAGAAGTGAACGGCCCCTGGCCCTTAAGGAGCTCCCAGTGCAGAGGGAGACTGAACCTGTGTGACAAGCCCTGCCCCCTCCCCATGACCAGCACCCTGTTTCAGGCAGGAACAGAATGTGGGAGCCTGGAGGAGGGAGCCTTGATTCTTGCTATGGCAGAGGGTTGAGGAGGAGCATTTGAGCCAGGCCCTGAAGGATGCAGAGAGCCTTGCAGGCAGCAACACAATGTACGAAGGCTCCGGGAGGGGTCTGCTGGCCCCGCCGGCAGGTGGTGTAGCGCCTCACTGCACACCGTAAACTCCGGCAGTTTGACTTTAACGGAAACATATTTTGCTTTCACTTTGATCTGTGCCTAGTAATTAAAATTAATGTTGTTTTTTTTTTTTTCCTGGGGAGGAGAAAATAATATACGTCTTAAGTGTGTTTTGTGTTCATTTTAGGTGTTTCCTTTTTTTTGCAAGAGTGTGGGTGGGTATTTTTTTAACAGAAACCACAGCCAAACTGTAATACATTAGAGATGATGCATGGTCAGTGATGGCAAAAGATTTAGAAAAGAGATCTGGCAGCTGAGCAGGCCTCTGAGGCTCCTGATGGGAGGCTGGCATTTGGCAGCTGTTGAGGGTGAGCGGCTCAAGGTCAGGTCCAGTGAAAAAGAGTCCTGGCAGGAGGAGGCTGAGGCTGGCCAGGGCCGGGGTTCATTTCTGTGTCTTAGTTAGGAGACTCAGGCCTTCTTGGCCAGCTGTTCCCTCATCGAAGCCTGGATCTTAGCAGCTCCAGGTGTGCTGTCCTTGAGTGAGTCTTGGAGGATCAATTACCTGTGATCCATGAATTAGTCCAAAACCCCATAGTCATTGGAAACAGCGGCTTCCTAGACTGAGGCCAGTTTAGGAACCGGACGTGTGTCCCCTGGACCCAGGCAGAGAGGACTGTCGAACAGACTCCAGAGCCAGCAGTCACGTGACCTTGGCAAGCTCCTCAGGCTCTCTGCCCCCGTTTGTCCCTCTGGAAGATGGGCTGGTAATCGGCCTCCCTAAGTTGGTTGTGAAGGGCATTATGTGAGTTCACGTGCTTTGGAACAGTACCTGGGGACTCCCCTTGCAGTCCAATGGTTGAGAATCCGCCTGCCAATGCTGGGGACTCAGGTTCGATCCCTGTTCCAGGAAGGATGCATGTGCAGAGGGGCAACTAAGCCTGTGCCTCCCAGCTACTGAAGCCCACGTGCCCTGTAGCCCATGCTCCACAATAAGAAAAGCCACCACAATGAGAAACCCCCTGTGGCCACAGTTGGAGAAAGTCCTCATGCAGCGAGGACCCAATGCAGCCACAAATAAATACACGGTTAAATAGATAAATAATTTTAAAAAATAGTGTCTGACACATAGGGAGAGTTCTATGTATATGAATTTGATAAATTAAAATTTTAAAATGTGTGGACAAAAGGCTTCTGCTTTTGCACATATGAAACCTAACCGCATCCCTTAAACTTAGGGGAGAATGTAGTTTTCGGGGTTGTGGCATATACTGCCTTCTGGGGATCCCCCCAGACCCGACTCAGAGCTGGCACCCCAACAGTGTTCATGGGAAGGGAGGAAGGAGGAGGGGTGAACTAAGTGTGGAGCAGGAGGAGAGGAAGGAATTCCTGGGCAGGTCGCTTTAAGAATCCTATCTCCTCTCTGAAAGGTGGGAAAAGATCCTCAGGGGGAGAAGCAGAGGTTGGCAGGTTTGAGTCACAGTGACTAGGAAATAATTCATATTACCAATGGCCCGTTGCCTGTCTTGACCAGACACCAGATGACCATGAAGCAGAGACGGGGATTAAGTCAAAAGAAGCAAGGAAGTACATTTTCAACTGTTTAGATGACATGGCCCAGGTAAGCTCCGTGGGTGAGTATACAGTGTTAGCCCTTTCAGGGCCACACACAACAACACTTCTGCAGGAGTAATTAACAGAGGATGGGGGTAGAAATCCACCTGACTCCAATGTGGTGGCTGACTTTGACCTTAAACAATGAAATGTCAGCCTTGGGAAGTATACCACTGAGTTTGTGGAACATTTTTAAGACCTTACACAAGCTCTTTAAAAACAGCTTCAGTTTACTGTCTCTCAATTGTAAAATAGCACTGGCCAATCTTACTGATGTCTTCATGAGAAGAATTCAAGCCCATTAGTTCATTTGAGTACCATGAGGAGTTCTCTAGTGCCACCTTATCAAGGGGCCATAAACTGGTGACTTGAGGCAACAGTGTTTATTCTCTTGCAGTGCTAGAGGCCGGAAGTTTGAGATCACAGTGCCAGCAGGCCATGTCCCCTCTAGACCAGCTCTAGGAAGAAACTGGCCCAGGCTGTTCTAGTTTCTGATGGCCCCCAGTAACCCTCAGTTTCCCTTGACTTGTATGTGCATCCCCCAGTCTCTGTCTCCTTCATGTGGCCTTCTTTTCTCTGTGTTCTCTATGTTCCCTCTTTTCTCTGGGTCCAAAATCTCCCTTCTTTCTCTTACAAAGACACCAGTCATTGGCTGTATGGCCCACCCTACTTCATTGTGACTTTAACTTGGGTACATCTGCTGAGACTCTGTTTCCAAATTAGGTCCCATTCCCGGGTACCAGGGACCAGGACATCCATCTTCTGTGAGCACTCAACCCAATGCAGTCAGTCTCTCTCAGGTCACCTTTGTGTCCAGAGAGAATTCTAGAACATCAGCTATTTTTAGAATAAGACCTAGTCTAAAATCAGGGCAACCCAAAGTGAGTTTTTCTTCAAAGCAATGAGAAACACAGCTCCAGACCAATGAACACTTAACACACTTCTTACTGAAGATAAGCGTAACCAAAACTCATAACTCCAAGTAAAGTATACTTGTCAGTTGATTAGAAGCTTTGATTTTCTGAGAAAACTGAAATTGCTTTCCAGTACATGTCTTGGGAGGGAGGCGGAAAAGAAAGCACCACAAAACAAGGCTTTTAAAGGTCATCCTAGTATAGGTTTCCCAGGCAGTACAGTGGTAAAGAATCTGCCTGCTGATGTAGGAGACACGAGTTCGATTTCTGGGTCAGGAAGAGCCCCTGGAGAAGGAAATGGAAACCTGCTCCAGTATTCTTCCTGGGAAATCCCACGGACAGAGGAGCCTGGTGGGCTACAGTCCACAGGGTCACAAAGAGTTGGACACGACTGAACGACTGAGCACACACACACACCATATAGACTTGCTCTTGGAAGAAAAATCTTGTGTTCAGATATCCTGCCTGCCTTTGCCAGAGATGGTCCCAGTGAACCCTGGGATTCAAATAACTCAGACCCTGGCTCAGGAGCTGCAAGAAGACTGACCTGCTGTAGGTATAGGAAGCAGGCCCCAATACCTCTCTTGTAAGGTTAAAGAGCTAAACCTTTTTTGCATCTTATTTTTCACTGCTTGGTTGTAATTATTGTTTTTTAACCATGGGAAAATATGTGTAGCCTAAAATGGTACAACTCTAAGTATACCATTCAGTACATTCACATTGTCATAAGCTCAGTCTCCAGAATTCTTTTCATCTTATGGTTCTTTTCAATGATGCAAGGTGCATTTCAACCTAACTGATGAAAGCAGAGCCAGCTGCGCCCGCACACTCATATGTGTGCAGGTGCCCACAGGGGTCTCTCTCTTCCCTGAGCAGCCCCCACCAGCCTCTCCTGCAGAGAGAACAGCTATGACCTGCGGGCAGTGATGACCCGTGGTAGCACCCCCCACAGGGCAGACACAGCCTTCTGGGGGTTGTGAAGGGGTGCCCAAGAGATTAGGATGGAGCTGCAGAGCACAGAATAAGAGGGATGGGGCCAGGGAGGCCCAGCGGAATCTTGGTAACTTGTCCCCACTTGCTTGCAGGTGAACATGACCACAGATTTGGAAGGGAGTGACATGTTGGTGGAGAAGGCGGACCGGCGGGAGTTCATCGACCTGCTGAAGAAGATGCTGACCATAGACGCCGATAAGAGAATCACTCCAATCGAGACCCTGAACCACCCCTTCGTCACCATGACGCACTTACTCGACTTTCCCCACAGCACACAGTAGGTGTCCTGGTGGATGCTTTATCCCAGGGGTCAGCAGACTCTTTTTTAAAGCCCCAGGTAGTGCATGTTTCAGGCTTTGTAGGGACTTCCCTGGTGGGTCCAGTGTTCAAGACTCTGGGCTCCTTTCAATGCAAGGAGCGCAGGTTTGATCCCTGGTCAGGGAACCAAGATCCCACAGGCCTCGAGGCTCCCCCCTAAAAAAATTCAGGCTTTGTAGCCGTATGGTCTCTGTCACGACGACTCAGCTCTGCCATTAGAGTTGAAAGCAGCTGTAGACATTACAGAAACCAACAAGGGAGGCTGTGTTCCACTAAAGCAGTATTGATAAAAATAGTCGGCAGCCACACTGGGATCCTGGGCTGAAGTTTTCTTAACACCAAAAAGAGGGAACAGTGGGGCATGAGAGGGCATGAGGCCGGGTGGACCAGACCTGGGGTGTCTGCATGAAGGGAGGTGCTCAGAATGGCAGCATCTGTGGTGCAGAGCCATGTACAAGCCAGAGGTCATGCGTGGATTATTGGTTTGTTCATTCATTCATTCATTCATTCATTCACTGGGCTGGGCCGGGAGCTGGAGGCAGTGGGGAGCAGAGCAGATGGGTACCCTGCCCACTGGAGTTTAGAGTCTATAGGAGAGAAAGTGAAAGTTGCTTAGTCGTGTCTGACTCTGTGACTCCATGGACTATTATAGTCCATGGAACTCTCCAGGCCAGAATACTAGAGTGGGTACCCATTCTCTTCTCCAGGGGACCTTCCCAACCCAGGGATCAAACCCAGGTCTCCCGCGTAGCAGGTGGATTCTTTACCAGATGAGCCACTAGGGAAGCCCAGGCATACTGGAGTGGCTAGCCTATCCCTTCTCCAGGGGATCTTCCCAACCCAGGAATCAAACTGGGGTCTCCCGCATTGCCCGTGGATTTTTTACCAGCTGAGCCACCAGGGAAGCCCCTATAGGAGAGAGGAAGGCACTAAACCAAAGATCCCCAAATAACCAGGCTGTTCTCAGGGGATACAAAGGGCAAGCAGAGCATGTAACACGAGGACCTTGCTGGAGGCAGGGCGGGGATGACCCACAGATGTGACCGCCCAAGGAGAGGGAGCTGCTTGGTGGAAAGGCCAGTGAGAGTGGAAGGGGCCTTCCCAGGTGGAGACCCCAGCACGGGCAAGATCAAGCACCTGGGGACAGGGAGAGATGAGGCCTCAGGATAAGCCAGTGGCAAGGCTTCCGTGTTATGGATTTCGCTCTTTCTCCTAAGAGTAATGGGAAGTCATTAAAGGATTGATGGCCAGGGAATGGCTGATTGGAGTTGTGTTAAACAAAGATCGGTCTGCTGTCGCTCGATCAAGTCAAATAAGCTTGGAAAAAATGCCCATCAGATCTGGCAACTTGGAGGTTGCTGGTAACTTATGGAGAGCTGTTTCTGTGGATGGTAGAAGCAGAAACCAGTTTAGCAGGTTGAAAGATTGAGTGAGAGATGAAGAAATAGATGGTACCCTTTCAGGAAGGAAGGCTGTGAAAGGTGGGGGGAAGAAATAGAAGGGTGACTCAGGAAGACCCAAGGAGGGGGTTTCTTTTCATATGAAAGAGACTTGAGCATCTTAAGAGGCTGATGGGAAGTGCCTGGTAGTAAGTAAGAGATTAAAGATAAAGGATGCTCAGAAGATGTTTCTCGAGGTAGTGGGAAGGACCAGGATTCGGAGGGCAGGTGGAGGAATAGGCAACATCACAGAGGGCGGGCAGAGGAGAGCGCATGGCTGTTGCAAGTGCCTGGTGCAGTGGAGCAGAGTTGAGGGCTTCTTCCACCAGCTTCTGTCTCTCCCTGTTGAAAACAGGGTATTGGTGGTTAAAGGAGGGTAGGAAAGCTTAGGTAGCGGAAGATAGCAGAGACAATTGAACAGAGAAACAGAGCAGAATCGCTGAGTGTGGGGGTTGGATTTGAAAAGCCCGGGGTGTACATGAACTCCTCAGGTGAAGGCGTACAATCAACAGAGTCCTTCCAGGTTGGAGTTTGGCTGCGCTGCTAAGAGAAAAAGATTGACACAGATTTATGATGTTGGCAGTGAAGAGACTGTAATCCAAAGTCATGGCTATGCGAGGCTTAGCTAAAAGAAAAAGGAAGTGAAGCTGGGAGGGGTCCAAAGAGACTGAGTGGTCTGATCAGCTCAGAGAACGCTTAGTATAGTCATAGTTGAACTAGCCAGATGGGTGGAAAGTGTGCCCAGGAGGTGGGATGCTTGAATTTGTGGTTGTGGAAATGGCACGGTTTCAGGCTTGACTGTCCAAGGAATGGGGTGGCTGGAATTGACAACAGGTCCCTGGAGATGAGAAGGAACTAAGGAGCCAGGGAGTCTGATCAGGAATCAGGGTGACTCCGAAGGGCTTCCCTGTTGGCTCAGACAGTAAAGAATCTGCCCGCAAGGCAAGCAACTCAGGTTCGATCCCTGGGTCGGGAAGATCCCCTGGAGAAGGGAATGGCAACCCACTCCCAGTATTCTTGCCTGGAGAATTCTGTGGACAGAGAAGCCTGGCGGGCTACAGCCCATGGGGTCACAAAGAGTCGAACACAACTGAGCAACTAACACTTCCACTTTTTCACTTTTCGAAGTCTCCCAGATGGGCAGGACTGAGCAAGTGGCCCGGCCTCGGTGACTGAGGGGGAGAGAAGAGAAGGGAGGATTAGTTTGAGGAGGTGCCATCACAAAGCACCACCAAGTGGTCGAGTGTCATGAACAGCAGACACTCATTTTCTTATTCTAGAAGCCCACGATCTAGGTGTCCGGCAGAGTTGGCTTTTTCTGTGGCCTCTTTCCTCGGCTTCTGCCCGAGTCTTCCTGTGGTCTTCCTCTTACGCTGTCTGTGTCCTGATTTCTTCCTCCTTCTAAGGAATTGGATCAGGGCCCGCCCTAATGACCTCATTTCACCTTTAAAGATCCTATCTCCAAATTCAGTCCCATTCTTAAGTACTGGGGGGTTAGAACTATAACATGTGAATCTGAGGGGCACGGTTCAGCCTATAAACAGAGTCAGGAGAGAGATCACTTCAACCTCTGAGGCACTTGGGGCATGAAAGAATAAACAGCCCTCTCCCTGGGTGTCTGCCGGGAGAAGCAGGGTGCTCAAGAGAGCAGCAGGTTTCAGGTGGCATCAGGAGAGAGAGGGATACATGGAAAGAGCCTGCAGCCGAGACAGTCATGGGTCACCATGGGCCCCGCCACAGCCAGAATCAGATCAGGTCAAGTCTCAAGGCTGGATTTGACCCTCAGCAGCATACGAGAAATGAGGGTGTGGCACCCATCACCAGTGGTGCTTCCTCTCTTTTCGGTCTGTTCCTTACTAGCTGCTGTTGAGCAAGTCAGATTGTATTGCAACAACCAGATAGTGCCTCTACTTTAGAAGCATGCTTGCAACAACCAGACTCGAGAACAGAGAAGGAACTGGGACCCATCCCTTGCAAGCTCTCATTACGGGATTTGTCCTGTTTCTGGGTATGGGAGGGGTAAGTCAAGGGGTGCCAGTCTGAACCACAGAGGAAAGGCAGACTTGGTGATTTACTGCATAGGCCCCCATAAGATCAGTCTTCGTGTCATCAGGAGTGAAGTGGGATGGCTGAGAAACAGCTGTGGATAGGAGATGGAGGGGTGCTCGTTAGAGGGTTCCTGGTAGCCGTGTGCACTGTCAGTGAGACATTCGTGCATGCCCAGCTGTGTCCAGCTGTTTTGTGACTCAATAGACTGCTACCCACCAGGCTCCTCTAAGAAGTTTCCCAGGCAAGAATACTGGAGTGGGCTGCCACTTCCTTCTGCACGGAACCTTCCTGACCCAGGGATCGAACCCACATCTACTGCATCTCCCGCACCAGCAGGTGGATTCTTTACCACTGAGCCACCTGGAAAGCCCCCAGCACTGTCAGTGAACAGTCACATGCATAAAGTTTGAGGCTTGGCTGAATGACCTCAGGGTGCCGTCTGTCTTTTAGTTCTGCATGGAAGCAAATCAGGGTGTTTCACTGTAGGTGAAGACCCAGCACGGAAACCATGGGCATCAGCTGGCTCCTAACTCAGAACCTGGTGTGGAACCAGGGGAAGCACTGACAACTTAGATTTCAGAAAATAGGCCTCGGAAGGAAAGAAGGGTCTCTGAGCACAAAGTAGGCCTGATCTCCAAGCAACCCTAGAATTTGCTGGGCAGACCATGAAGAAGTCTGGGGCCAGAAGAAACCCGCGGCTGGGCCAGGGCTGCCCCAACATCTAGATTATCAGATGAAAGAGACTCCACTCGTTTCTCCATGCCAAGATTCTAGTGCTCGAATTCCTTAAAAACCATTCTCAACATTAACCCAGTGTGAAAGTACTTTCCTCTGAAACTAAAAACTCGATCGTTTCAGTTACAGAATCCTGAGTCTGAAAGCTTTGTGTTGAATTGTCGAAAAACCATTGATGTGTTAAATACAGTCCAGAAGAACACAAAATCCATTGTTTTATTCTTTCAGCCTCCAAGCACTTAGCTGTAGGTTTGGTACTGAGTCGATGCTCAAAACGTGTTGGCATTGTAGCATTAGTGTTTTTAGCTCTTGGTCAGCGGGGAATCCGTTCTCCTTCTCTCTAGGGTCATCAGTCAGTCATTGTTTACTTCGTGTGCATTGTGTGGCCAGTGTCAGTCATGATTAAGTCACAAAAAACGTGTAAGTCAGTTCAGAGGACCTTTCATGGAGCGGATGTTTCGGGATAGCCTGCAAGCACCTGCCTGGCCCAGAATCTAGCTTACCCGTAGTACAGTATGCAGCTGTCATCTTAAAATGGTAGAATTTTATTGTTACTACACTACTTATAATTAAAATAAGTATTTTAAATGGAAATTTCAGTGGGATCTTGCTATCCTAAATATTAGCATTTGAGGAAAAAGTGAGTTTAATTAGAAGATGACCCAGAAGTGAATGAGACTTGGCGTGGCACACGTGCTCAGTTGTGTCTGACTCTTTCAGACCCCGTGGACTATAGTCCACCAGGCTCCTCTGTCCATGGAATGTTCCAGGCAAGAATACTGCAGTGGGTTGCCATTTCCTCCTCCCGGGTATCTTCCTGACCCAGGGATCAAACCCGCGTGGGCCGGCGTTGGCAGGCAGATTCCTGACCTGGACACCACCTGGGAGCCGGGGACGTGAGTGAGAAGCGATGTACAAACAACTGGAAATCCTGTGGTGGGGTTTGAAACACCCAGTCAAGGCCACTAATGGCTTTCTTTGTCCTTGATGCTGGTGTCCGCAACACTTTTATACTTGAATTTCATAATTGAGAGTTTTGTTTTGATTCAAAAATGCAATGGAAGAAGAAAAAGAGGGAGAGAATTTTATGTAACTGGGTAACAATAAGAAAAGAAATGAAGAATGAAGGAAGTTAAAGAGAATGCATGTGTCTATGTGAAGACTACCATTAACCAGCTCTTGATCTTGGCAAATTACCTATCCCTTCTCTGCTTTATCCTTATTCGCAAAATAGGGGCAACAGTTGTCTGTCTTCCCCTCGTGGTGGTTGTAGGACTGAGTGAAAGAGTGCTTGCGAACAGCCGCCACGCTGTCAGTAAGCTTCACCGCTATTCAGTTCAGTTCAGTTCAGTCGCTCAGTCGTGTCCGACTCTTCGCGACCCCATGAATCACAACACGCCAGGCCTCCCTGTCCATCACCAACTCCCGGAGTTCACCCAGACTCATGTCCATCGAGTCAGGGATGCCATCCAGCCATCTCACCCTCTGTCGTCCCCTTCTCCTCCCGCCCCCAATCCCTCCCAGCATCAGAGTCTTTTCCAATGAGAACCCTTCGCTCATTCCCTGCACAATCCAGGGAGGAGCAAGAGTGCCAATAGGTCCTGACACCGGGTTGGCTATTCTTTGGCTGACCCCTAGATGGCGCTGGTGTCCTGGGTTAGCTGGAAAGGGCGTGGGCAAGGAAGATGGCGGCAGGTCATCCGTTGATGACCAGTGCCAATCAGAGAACTTACATGTTTATTTATGGGCCAGAAACCACTTTAAAAGCCAAGAATGAGCTGTGGAAATTGGGAAGCAGATCAGCAGCAGGAGGAAATGCAGTGAGAGCCAAGAGGTCTGTTGTGTTGGTGGAGAACTGTTACCCACCCAGGATGAGGAGGAGGCAGTGAGAAGGTGTGGGGGGAAGGGGCAGGGGAGGGTGGAATTCCTGTAAATACCACCAACTTTTGCAAGTGCAGACACTGCCTGAGAAATCCAGGAACTTGAGATCCAAAGTGAAGTGTCTCGGTTCTTTCGTTTATTAGATTAACTCTCTTTTTCTCTCTCCATTTTCTCCCCTGTAATTCCATGTTACTCTCTCCCTGACACCTTTGTCTCTGCTTGTGCATGAACAGCGTCAAATCATGTTTCCAGAACATGGAGATTTGCAAGCGTCGGGTGAACATGTATGACACGGTGAACCAGAGCAAAACCCCTTTCATCACGCACGTGGCCCCCAGCACATCCACCAACCTGACCATGACCTTCAACAACCAGCTGAACACTGTCCACAACCAGGTGAGTGGGGAGCAGAGCGGAAGGCAGACACGGGGCTGACAGCAAATGTCAGGAATTCTGTTTTCCCACCAAGCTGAGTCAGAAAACAAAACTCCAATATCATATACAACAGACAAAATCCCTCTACTGTCACGTTCAACTCTGCAAGAAGGTGTTTGTCTTCATTATTTTCCTTTGAGATCCTCAGGAATTCTTTGTATTGACTCCTAGCCCCTTGAAAGGTCCCAGAAATGACTCACTAAGAGAGTTATTTCTGAGATGGTACCTCCTACTGCTTCCCTGCCCTGCTGTGAGAATAAGGTAAAGGAGATGCTGGGATCCTCTCATGTCTGACATCTGCCCGATGGAGAATTCTAGAACTGGAAGGGATGGATGCTAGCGGTCATCCAGCTCAGGCCCCCACTCCTCTTGTCCACACTGCCGGGTCCACATGATCTCCTTTCAACACAGAAAAAAACCCGCCCTTTTCCAGGTCTTGTCACCAGAATCCCAGCAGTGAGAACTAAAAGGGGACCCACAGCTTTCAAACCTCTTACAGAAAATTTGCAGAATCTAGCACCTAATATACTGCTGGAAATATGGATGACACCCAGGAAATATGTACTACATGAAGAGTCTCCAAGGCCTCGCTCAGGCAGCCTCTGGTATCTAAGAGACTTTAACTTTTATTCCTACCTACCAGTTTCCCCAAAGAAAGTGTCCCTAGATCTTCTTCAGTCTTAGTATCAGTCTTTAATGATGACCACACACCTGTGTACGCACACACACACCCACACCCCTCGATAGCAGAGCATGTATGTTCCAGCGGGAATATTCTGCCTGGCCATCCACTCTTTTGACAGGTCCCCTGCTCCCATGAAGAGTCACAGACCCTGCTTCCCAGGCCATTCCCCGAACGTTTAGTTGCTAAGGCCCAGCGTTCCTTCCCAGCCTGTTCCTCTCCCCTTCTGCCTACCCTCTAGGAAAGGCCGTCTAGAATCTGCTGCCCCCTGGAGGCCACTGGTGTCCTTACCGTTCTCCTCAGCCAAAAGAGTTCATTTCTCTAAGGCCTGGAGTACCCTGTGATAAACATTCCCACCCAGTGCCTAGCTCAGTCCTCAGGCTAAGACAGCCACCTCCAGTCAGGTGAACTCCTGGACAGAATAACCACTGTGATTCTGCTCTCTGTCTCCAGAGTCCCAGCACGGTGAGCAGGCCGTCTGGCTGCTGCCCTGAGCAGGGAGGGTAGAAGATACATTGAGATGGGAAGTTGGGCCTAACTGTGATGGGAAGGAGGGCCAGCCTAAGATGCGTACACAGTGCCCATTAGGCAGCAACCGGAGACTTTTGAGCAGAGGTGGTATCACACAAAAAGTAGTCATTTGGAAAGAATGTTCTAGCCTCTGTGCCCAAGAAGAATTAGAAAAGAAGAAGTGGAGACCAGAACATCACTAGTCAAGGCCCTACAGGTCCCAGGCACCAGGACAGAAGGCCTTAGCGAAGGAAGTAGTCATTAAAAAGAGGGAGAGCCTTCCCAGGACATTTGGAAGCAAGGAGCAGCAAGACCAGTGGCTGGCCAGAAGGGGGAGCCACTGAGCACCCGTGTGGGAACCTGGAGGAGACTGCTGCCAGTGCCCCAAAGAGGGAAGCCAGGAGGCAGGAAGATGAGGGGAGAGTGTGGACTCTGGTGTGTAGAGGGCAAGTGGCTAGTGGGAGGTGTGTCTGAGGGGAGCCTCCAGGAGAGGTGAGGCTGCAGAGAGAGCAGAAAGGAAACACAAGTCATGCCGTTGGTAACAACACAAAATGCTGGCCCCATGCAAATGACTATGTATAAAATGAGCAACAGGGCCCTACTGTGCAGCACAGGGAGCTGTATTTAGTGCCTTTTAGTAACCTGTGATGGAAAGGAACAGGAAAATCGTGTATATTTATTCCTTTCACTAGAGTTTCCTTTTGTTAGGATATATATACATAACACAACATTGTAAATCAACTACACTTCAATAAAAAACAGTGATAAGAGATGCTGGCCTACATGTGCCACACATGCATTCCCAGTCACACTGCCTGGAGGCTGACTGTGTGATGCTGCACAGACGCTGGCTGTTAAAATAATATCTTAAAATCTAAACATGGGCAGTACCTAATGTGGTGATTACTTTCAAACAAATTCTATGCTTTGCACTGAAATTCAGCATAAAATATAAAAGACATGTAAAATGAGACTTTATCCTTTTCATCAAATTTGACATATATGCATACCTTTCCTAAGGTCCTAATTTTATATGTTTCCCGATAGCCTTGTGGCTCTTTCCCTTTTTACTTTTTTAGTCCTTATAGCCTCTAGTAGCAAAATCTCATAAACAAGGTTGAAATTGAAGCCATGGGTTACTCCCCCTATCTTACTGAAGGATCAGCACGAAGATGGGCTGAAACTGGAGAATTCCCAATGTAGAATTCCTTTTCCTTCCATGGCCTTGCTTCACATGCAAGTTCAACCTCAAATGCTATCTCTTTCTGAAAAAGAAAGGAGAGAGGACATAACTTCAGTGTCTGTCTAACCCATCTCCATTTAACTTAACCCATCTCAAGTTCTCTTAACCCCCTGGCATCTTCTCCTTGCCCTTTAGGCTTAGTTGCTGAATGCCAGCACAAGAATGCACCGAATTCCAACAAGTAACCCCAGCCTCAGCATGTCCCCCTCTATCTCTATTTCTGTAGTGTTATTTCTTCGCAGTAACTGTGCTCTGTGAACATCTAAGGGCATCTGTAAAAGTGCTACCCTTAGACCTGAGCAGAAGGGCTTGCTGCCCAGGCTCTCCCCGAGTGCATGTGCTTCCGTGTCAAGCTCCGGGAATCTGAGACCCGGGGCCTGGAGGAGCCACTTCTAGTTTCATCCTCCCCAGTAGAGACCAAGTCCAAATACCTGCACCCAAAGGCCCTCAGGTTGTGGGACAGAGCTGGAGCCTGGAGAGAAGGCAGGCAGGCACTCGGCTCCATATTCCAGGGCCCAAGCCAAGGAATCCAGATTCAGACTGAAACCAAAGCCTTCCAGGTGGTTATGAAAGTGTTTGTGTCTGCGTGGAAGGGCAGATCATAATTCTTTCCAGCCAGTCCTTAACTCTGCTGTTTAGACTTGACAGGCAGGCATGCCGTGTGCACTTGCAGGCCCTGCAAGTATTAGGAACAGGCCCTGAAAATATTAAGAACAGGCCTGAATCTAAGCATCGAAGGTGATTCTGTGTCCTGGGCTGCAGGTGCCTGCTTTCCCCTAAGACTTTCCAACTGTATTTCCACTCCCCCGTTTTTGCTTTTTTTCTTGGCTCGTGGTTTTCGTTCATTCGTTTGCTCTTCTTTGAGTTCATTTATTTGATTTGGATCCATGTCTCCCAGCATGCCATCTCCCTCATGTTTTATTTGTGTTTATTTTTGTCTAATCCCCACCATTCCTTTAGGCTCCCACCTCCACCAGTGCCACTCTTTCCCTAGCCAATCCCGAGGTCTCCATACTAAACTACCAATCTGCACTCTGCCAGCCCTCAGCGGCATCCATGGCCGCGGTGGCCCAGCGGAGCATGCCCCTGCAGACGGGAGCCGCCCAGATCTGCGCCCGGCCCGACCCCTTCCAGCAAGCGCTCATCGTGTGTCCACCCGGCTTCCAAGGTAAGGCAGAGTGGACCCAGCCTCCCACCTGCTTCCACCAGGACCGCCTCTGCGGTGCTGGCCTCATGCTTTTCTGTCCTGCTAAAGCCCTCTTTGTTTCTTTCCGCGAGAGCCCTGGCATCCCTGAACTTGAGGGCCCCCATCCTGCGGCAGCCAACCTAGAAACAATGGACTTAGGCTTCTGCGTCAAGTCCGTTCCCTGTTATTCGCACCACCTGCCAGTGGTTTTGTCCTGGCTCAGCCACCGTCTATAAATCAGCACATTGTGTGCGCTCCCGTTGTTATGCTGATGTCAGCTCTCCCGTGGGATAACCTCTGTGTGGATTATCGACAGCACACTGCCAGCCTCTGACAGCGCACCAGTCCCCGTTCTTGTGAAGAGTGTAAACCTCTCTGAAAAATACTTCCTGGCCAGTGCCCCCCACCTCTGGCCAGGCACCCCGGCACTCTTCTGAAAATTCTAAGCGAGAGTTGACCGGGTACCTTGTTATAGTTTACCTTGAAAACTCGAGAATTTGGTTCTGAAAACCCCCTGGTGTAAGTCTGCGTGGTTGAGTTTGAGTAAGTGCTGTTCAGCAGCCTTACCCTCTCTCCCCGGCTTTGACCCAGTCAGATGTGTCTTCATGACAAAAGCAGCTGTTTTCCTGCTGTAATTTGTCAGCATAACTGTTTCACTTTGGGCTTTAAAGACTCCTTAATTTGACTGAATCTTTGAAAACATTCAAAAAGGTTGTTTTTTGGTTTGGTTTTTTTTTTTTTTTTTTTTAATTTTAAATTAGAGGGAATTCCATGGTGGTCCAACGGGTAGGACTCCACGCCTCCACTGATGAAGGCCTGGGTTCTATCCCTGGTTAGCAAACTAAGATCCCAACAAGCCATGTGGCATGGCCAAAGAAAAAAAAACCACAGACTTTTTTTTAAGTTAAAACTGAGGCAGGGAAGACTTCCAAAGGACCAGGCAGTGTCTGGTGGGGACTAGTGCAAAGGGAAGCTGAGGGCTGACAGAGTGGGCTAGGAAGGTCTCCTCATCCAGCTCTTGCCAGTTACTCAGCCCTTCTCCCCCTCACCCCTTGTCTGCACTAGGATTGCAGGCCTCTCCCTCTAAACATGCTGGCTACTCTGTGCGAATGGAAAACGCCGTTCCCATCGTCACTCAAGCCCCAGGAGCTCAGCCTCTTCAGATCCAACCAGGTCTGCTTGCCCAGGTAATTCTTTTTTTATTATCACTGGTATTACCACGACACATGTTAATGTTGTTCACAAAAGAGATATATCTCTGATAATTCCCTCCCTGGCAGTGAGTTAGATGCCTCAAGTCATTAGAATATATCAGTAATATTCCGAATGATCCCCAGGTGAATTACCTTCCTAAGTATCTAGCTTACAGTTCCAAGAAGAAATTTAGACACAGGGGGAGTCTGGAGAAATTTATTATTATTATTGTCTCTTTGTAATGTAGATTAATATGAGAGACCTAGGTTTTAATCCTAACTCTACTAATAACTCTCTGTGACCCAAGGCAAGTCAGTTAGCATTTCCTTATTATAAATTGAAACTATTTTTTGAAAGCAGAAAAAGAACCTTGGAGATTATCTCTTTGTTTCCTAGTTGAAAACCAGGATCACAGAGGCTTTGGGCTGGAAGCTTCCTTATCTGTTCACATAGGTACTCTGGTAGATTCCTCAAATAAGATCA
This sequence comes from Bos grunniens, assembly GCF_055505025.1. NCBI lineage: Eukaryota > Metazoa > Chordata > Mammalia > Artiodactyla > Bovidae > Bos > Bos grunniens. The sequence goes on from NC_141168.1 coordinate 17,123,186, forward strand.
CAGAGGTGAAACTGGTTGAAAATTTGTGACGTGTTGTGAAAATTTTAGGCAACAAAGTGGTATAATGATAATAAGTAATCGATCCTTAATGTCACTCAAACATTAATAACAAATACATCTTCGTTGTGCTGAGCACTTCATAGTTGCTATTGATTTAATCCCCACAATATGGTAAGGTGTTTGTCTCCTTTTGCCAAACAAGGCACAGGCACTGGCTCAAAGTCACACAGCAATTAGGTGACAGAACCAGAACACAAACCCAAGAAGTCTGACTCCAGCACGTGTATTTTAACCCATCATTTGCTGTACTGTTTCTTTATCATGGCTTCTGTTGTTGGGAGTCAAGGATAGTTTGACTGAAATGTTGTTAGTTTAAAGCACCTTTGTTTTTTAAATGAAGTTGGTTCCCAAAGACACTTTATTTATAGTGTCTTTTATTGAACAGAAGTTTGGGGGATAATTTTAATGTAGTCAAATTGCATAGGTCTATTTTAGACTCATGGGGTTCCCTGGTGACTCAGTGGTACGGAATCTACTTGCAATGCAGGAGACACAGGTTTGATCCCTGGGTCAGGAAGATCCCCTGAAGAAGGAAATGTCAACCCACTCCACTGTTGTTGTTTGGGAAATCCCATGGACAGAGGGGCCTGGCGGGCTACAGTCCATGGAGTCAAAAAAGAGTCAGATACAACTGAGCAACTAAACAACAACAATTTTGGACTCAGTCCGTTCTAGACCACTGGGCTCTCTGATATCCTATTGTCTTTGCTATTGATTTTATAACTTTAACGTATGTCTTGATATCTGGTGGGAAAAGCCCTGATCCTATCACGTCCTTCAAAATTTCCCTGTTCTTGTCCCTTTGCTTTTCTATGTGAATTTTATCCTCACTGTTACATAAGAGTTTTCATTCCAAAACAAACAAGACAAAAGCCCAGAACCCTGATTTGTGTGTATTGGACCTGCACTGGATTTATATTCACTTCAAGGAAAACTGACATCTTTGTAATATTGTCATTTCATCCTTGATCATGGTATATAACTATATATAGTGAGTGAAGTTGCTCAGTTGTGTCTCTTTGCAACCCCATGGACTGTACCCTACTACGCTCCTCCATCCATGGGATTTTCCAGGCAAGAATACTGGAGTCGGTTGCCATTTCCTTCTCCAGAGGATCTTCCCAATTCAGGGATTGAACCCAGGTCTCCCGCATTGTAGGCAGATGCTTTACTGTCTGAACCACCAGGGAAGTCATAACTGTATATAGGTTACCTTTTATTCCTTTCACTAGAGTTTTCTTTTGTTAGAATCATTCCTAAATATTTTACACTTCTGTTATTAATAACTTTATTAACTATATTTTCTTATTATTTGTCTTTGGTTAATAGGAATATAACTGGTTTTGCTCCATTGAGTTTGTTATCCAGCACCTTCCAAACTCTGATTAGTTCTGATTGTTTCTGTGAATTCCCTTGGATTTTCTGTGTAGACTATTTTTTCATTTACAAGGGATACAATTTTGTTTCTTCCTTTCCAGTCTTTATAACTTTTATTTATTGTTCTCATGACACCGTGCCAACAGTAGCTCCAAAACAGTGTTTAATAAGAGCGTTGATATTGAGCATTCTTAACTTGAACTTAACTTTAAAGCAAATTCTTCTTGCTGTTTGCCACTAGAGATTTTGTTTAAAGAGCGGTTAGGGACACTTTATCAAGTTTGCTAAATTTTTTTTAATGAATTAATGTTCAACTGCATCAAATGTTCTTTCTCCACCTATTGAAATACTCCTGTGTTTTTGTTCCTTCAACTGTTAATGTAGCAAGTTAATAGATTTTGTAACGTTAAATCATCTTTGTATCAATATTTTCAATGTGAACTTTATTTGATCATGTGGTACTTGATGTGTTTGTGTGCTTTTCAATTCTGGATTGTTTGTGAATACTGCAGTTAGTATTTTTGCATCTTTGTTCGTACGTGAGGAAGTGGCATGGATTTCTTTTTCTTATAGAATCTTCATCTGCTTTGGTCATGGAGACCACACCCAGGCTCATAAGACACGGTGGATATTATTACTTCTTCTTCTGTTTTCAAGAACAGCTTGTTTGAGATTGACACTAGCCGTTCTTAATCTCTTTGTTCTTATGTCCAGATTGAGACTGCAGATGCCCACTTCCACTAGTTTCTGGTGGCACACAAAATTCTGTCTTGCTGAAGGTTTAAACAGAGAACCTTCCGTATATAAAGCACACCTGTACTCCTTCCCCTCTCTCTCTGTTCCTCATAGCTCCCTTTTGTTTGCACAGTTTGGTAGTACGGAGTTCAGAAAAAGCCCTGGTAGATCAAGAGAACTACCACTCACTCCAGGGGCACGGCAGCCTGTTCACACTTCATCTGACTGGGAGCCAAAATTCAGGCCAGTTTCCCAGTGCTGCTCCTCTGTGAGCCAAAACCTGCAGAATTCACATGTACTCTTAAAGGGTACTTACAGATCCTTTTTTTGTGTTTGCATACTTAACCCTGTAAGCCAAGAACCATCTCTGAAAGAAATGATACATAGCATCGCATACTAGCTAAAGTAGATATTACTCGTTGTTCAGTTCGGTGGAAACCAACAGGCCCAGCATTTCTGAATTTGTCTTAGTCCTTTAATCACAGCAGGGAAGGGCTTTACCAACTGCCTACTTGAAAAGGAGTCCTTAGAGCACCATAAATCTCCAAGTGGATTTAACCTACAGCTCTAAGTGGGGAAGTGAACCAAAATTACATGTACAAGGATTTTAATTGCTACAGTGCTTATAACAGGGAACTGCTGGAAGCAATTTGAATGTTCATCGGCAGAAAATTTGTTTAAATTGGTAAGGGCATAAAATGGAACACCATATAGCCATTGGAAAAGGACGTGATGGACCAAAGTGTCTTAACATACAGAGTTGTCTAAGAGATATTAACTTAAAAATTAAAAAAAAAAAAAGAACTGTCCTGTTCTATCCAGTGTCACTGTGTCTTTTTTGTTTATTGATTGCTTTTGATTTTTCTTGTTTGTCACCCAATCCATTCCAATATGTTAGCCTATTAAGGTGGAGCTTTCTCCTAGATATTTTTTAATGATCCCTTCAAAGGAAAAAAAATAAGCAACTTGCAAAACTAGGCAGATTCTTTAGCCTCTGAGCCACCAGGGAAGCCCTAAAAAACTAGTATGGCAGCTATTTTTTTAAAGCAGTAATTAAACATTAACACTGACCCCTTCATTTTTCTTGGGATTAGGTTAGGTATCAGGCAGAGGTACTCCAAATATTATTACTTTAAATATATCCCCAAATTTCAGTATATTTCTTTTTATCTAAATGTTTAAACCTTTTCAAGGAATTTGTGCATGTTTAGAAATAGTCTTTTGAATCCACCCTCATGTTAGCTTTGTTTGCTCTGCCATTTTCCAACCCCCCCTTGCCAGTAGCATCATATGTCCCTAAAATGGAAAACAGTCTCTCTGGTGCACCCCAAAGATGTGTGTCCGGAAATAATCACACCCTCTCATTTCAGTAACACAAGGGTGATCATGTGGATCGCCTTACCAGTAATGCTTTTTTGGTATCGCCTAAAAGGAGCTTTCACCTCTGTCTGCCCAGCCCCCAGCCAAGAACTGGTATCTTGACCACCATCAGAAATTGTGAGTGAGGGACTTGCCTGCTGGTCCAGTGGCTGAGATGCCACGCTCCCAATGCAGGGGGCTGGGAATCCCCGGCCAGGGAACTAGACCCCACATGCCACAACGAAGCTCACACACCACAACTGAAGATGCTGCCTGCCACAACAGAGGCGGAAGATCCCACTCCAGCGCTTCTCAAAACCTTCTCTGGTCATTTTCAGCAACCAGTCTTTCCCACCATTCTGTCTTGCTGTCTGTGTCAGTCTTGCTGGGTGCCTGATATTGCTAATAAATAAGGAAGACTTTTTCATACGACTCTTAGGCACCTGATCCTGAATTGGGCCGTCGTTTTTATGTGTCACCTCCACAGAAAGTGTAGCATATTGGCTGAGAGCATGGGCTCTGGAATTCCACTGCCCATGTTCAGATAGCGGCCCCAGCACTCACTGGCTTTTTGACTTTGGAGAAGTTATTTTGAATTTAAATTTTAATTCTTTTTCAAAGTAATACATGTGTCTAATTGTTACAGTTAAATGCCACCATAAACAGCTAAGAAAACAGTAGTCTCCTGCCTATCCCGTCCCCAATTTCCATTCCCCCCAAACTATCATTTTTTAATTAATTAATTTTAAATGAAGGCTAATTACTTTACAATATTATGGTGGTTTTTGCCATACACTGACATGAACCAGCCATAGATGTACATGTGTCCCCCCCTACCCCGTCCCGAACCGCCCCCCAACCCTCCTCCCCATCCCAGCCCCCTGGGCTGTCCCAGTGCACCGGCTCTGAGTGCCTTGTTTCATGCATCAAACTTGGACTGGTCATCCAAAAATAAAACAGTTTTTTTTAACTGTTTCATTTAGTTATTTAAATCCATGTTTCTAAATAGCATTCTTTAACTGTTTCTTACTGAATTTTGCACTTTAGGTATCAATCAACCATGGAAGAATGCTTAGCCCTCTAACCCTCCATCCCCAGAACACACAGGCCCACTCGCATGCACACTCTCTTCCTCTCTCTCTCACTTTTCCTTTCTCCCTTTTCCTCCCTTGTAAGTTTTTATTCGACCACTTTATATTATCTACATAATTATCATCAATATTGTATTATATTATTCTCAGCTGAGCCTCATAACGTACTACGATTCTGCTTCCTTTCCTGTATAAGTTGTTTTTCCTGGAATTAGTATTGTCCCATCTTTTCATTGGGTCAGTTTCCTCTGTATGTGTTATTATGCAGCCCCGAAGTCTTCCAGAGCTCTCAAAGGCTTGTGTGCTTGATGTACTGGTGTCTTTGAGCACATTGAGAAGTTCAGTGCTGTTGTTTTTCCTCTCTTTCGGAAAGTTTTTTAAGACCTTCCTTGTCCATGGTGGACACGATGTCCGTGAGATTCACGGCTCCATGCTTTCTCATGAGTCTTTTAGAATACACTGTCCGGTACATCCTGTTTGCCCTTTTTGTCTGGAGAACTTTCTTCTTTTATTTTTGCCCTTTTTATCTGGAGAACTTTCTTCTTTTATTTTTGCCCTTGTTAACTTCTTCCCCTACATTTTCTCTGTTCCTTCTTTGTGGAATTCCTGCTAGTTGAGCGCTGGTACTTCTGAACTGATCTAATGACTTTCATATCTCCCACCCTCACCCCCATCCACCTTTTCCCTGTATATATTCTATCTATGCTACTTTCTAAAATTTCCCCATCTGTATGGAATTGTTCATTTCTATTGTCATTGTTCTCATTTCCAAGAGTTTTCTTGTTCTCAGAATATAGATATATATCCTTTATATCTTGTTTCATGGATATATATACACGTTTAGCCTCTTTGAGGACACTAATTACATATATTTTTAGATTTTCTTCCAATTCCTGTACTGTTGTTGTTCCTCAGAGTTTCATTTTTTGTTTTAGTCTCCTTCATGATAGAAACTTCCTTTAAAGTCTGGTGACCCTTGGCTGTTCATTCATATCTAAGACTGAAGGACTAAAAACTGGAACGCTTCAGGGGCAGCGGGGTGGACTTCTCTATCGGATAATAAGGAGTGAGCTCAGCATTTTCATTGGTAGGTCCCCTCTCATCGAAAGTATCTGTAGTTTTTTTCTCTTGGAATAGTCAGTTTCCCTGGAGAGAATCCACCAGGTTCCTGCTTGAAGATTGGGGGTGGCGGGTGAGGGGGTAACAATCCTTCATACCAGGAATCTGAGGGTGACAGAATCCCAGGGTTTGATAGTCAGACTTTACCTTCTGTTCCTTCAGTCTGCTAACTTGGTAATCACTCTCATCTGTTTTCCAGCTTCTAAAATTCTGTTAACTGTTACTGTCCCTCACTGTTCTCTGTGTCCTTATGGATCTATATATACTTTTTCATTCCTTCACTGTCATTTTAGTTGGGCTTAAAAGAGGGAGAGCTGTAAACGTATGTTTAATTTACTATGTGTCCAGGCAAGCTAGTTAACTTCTCTGTGTTTCAGTTTATCCACCTGAAAAATAGGAGGGGAGAATAGCCCCGATGTCACAGGATTGGTGTTAAGATAAAGTCAGAGAATCCACTTATGGTCTTAGTTCTATGCCTGGCACACAATGTGCATCCAGAAATATTGGCTCTAACCTTACAGATTATAAAGTAGCAATAAATTATAGAAATACCTGATGCAAAGTGTTGTCTCAAATGAGTTGAACATATCCATCAGGGATAGAGGTCCAGAAATATCTTTTTACCCCATCTCTTTGAGGTAAAATGCTAAGATTCATTTTAGGGAAACAGGGAAGAAATAATGTCCTTAGCTTGATATCAAGATTTATTATTTCAAAATGACATTAGTCAAAACACAGGCTTTTCATGGGATCTGAAATAAGTTCCAGACAAAACAGTAGAATTCTTACTGCCAATGAGACTATTGTTCATTTAAGCTTTTGAGCTCATAATTATTTTAATCAATTAAATTATTTTTCTGCTTACTGTGTTTGAATTCAGTAAACCTGAAATACAGTTAAGTATAGCTAATTGCCTTGGTAGAATTGCTTCTTTCATTTTATCAACAAACATTTCTTAAGCACTTATTGTATAATCTGTGGTCCCTGAGCTTTTTGACTGTATATTAAAAGATCAGTAAACAAACAGGAAATATCTAAAAGGTATAAGAGATCTCACTGAATCTCATGTGCAACAGTGGTAACAGGATAGACCAGGTGAACTATGCACTCAAATCTAAGAGGAAGCTGTATCATTTTAGTACACATCACTGATTATGAAGTTTTGACTCAAATTTATAATCCATTTCTAGAAGTGCTTGTTTGTTGATATGAGCCAAAACACACATATTGAACATATGCACAGTTTGTGGAGCACTACATTATATTAATTAGCCAGTGTTCGTCATCTCCAGCCTGATGGAAAGAGAGAGAAAGAGCTAAGATCCCAAGTCTTTAAATCCTTGACCTTCCCAAGAGGTATTTTCCCTTAGCAGCATTCCTTTAAGTGTCCAACTTTGGACAACTGTGTTCAGAGTGAATCATTTAATAACCAAAGGCAAGCAGAATAGTGACTGAAGATACAGAGGGCTCAAAACACAACACACACACACACACACACACACACGTGTACACACGCACACCTGTAAGTCTATTCAAGGAGGAATCAGGAAAGTTCCTGATTTACAGCTTGGTGCTTATAAAAAATCGAACTCTGACTTCCTCACTATTTCATTTTCGCCTTGAGGAGTCAAGGTATTCTCAGTTAAGCTCAAGATCCCAGCTAAGAATTTTACTTCATGCCTGTTTGCCCTTGGATATAGGCAGGTGTCAGATACTTGGTGATCTCAGAATTACGTTAACTTAGATTCAGAAGATAACACAAGTTGCACCTCTACATTCTAACTGCTAAACAAAAGGTAAGATATTAAATAAAGGATACTAGACAGAAAACTTCTTGAGGGCAAGGAGTTACCCTTGTATGACCCAATTCAACCCCCTCAATCTCTTGTGCACAGTTGTGTCACAAATCAATAAGTGAACTTTTGGGAATTTTAAACGTGGTTCATTAGAGCAGATTTATAAATAAATCATTCTTCAGTGTGGATGAATCGCTTCCATATAGTTCTTTGCCCATATACCTACCTACTATCTTCTATTGAGTTCACATGTGTTCATTTTATCTGCCGTGGTGTTTGAGGTCAGAGAGCAGGTCTCCACTGTCACACCTGTCAAGGGGGTCTAGCATAACCTTGAGCAAAGAATAAACGCTTGACTCATGCCAACTGATATATGATCGTCAGACATAGTGATGGCAGGTGTCCTCTGTCCTACAGCAGGCCTGGCCAAGTGGGACCCAGCAGATCCTGCTTCCCCCGGCGTGGCAACAGCTGACCGGCGTGGCCACGCACACTTCGGTGCAGCACGCAACTGTGATTCCTGAGACCATGGCCGGCACCCAGCAGCTGGCCGACTGGAGGTGAGCAAGGCGCAGGCAGGGCTGGGATGGGAGGCACGTCCACCGCTGACCCAGAGGGCGGCCAGGCTGGCCAGTACCAGACTCCCCTGCTTTGTAGAGGGCTTTTTAAATTAAAAAGAGTAGCATGTGGCCTACCTGGGTTCGATCCTTGGTTTGGGAAGATCCCCTGGAGGAGGACATGGCAACCCATTCCAGTATTCTTGCCTGGAGAATCCCATGGCCAGAGGAGCCTGGCGGGCTACGGTTCATGGGGTCGCAAAGAGTCAGACACTATCGAGCAACTAAGCGCCTGAGCACACCATGTGGCCTAAAACTGCAGTGTAATGAGAGATTGTTTTTAAATAAATGTATAATGGAGAAGGAAATGGCAACCCACTCCAGTACTCTTGCCTAGAGAATTCCGTGGACAGAGGAACCTGCTGGGCTGCTGTCCACGGGGTCGCACAGAGTCGGATACGACTGAAGCAACTTAGCATGCATGCATGCACTGGAGAAGGGAATGGCAACCCACTCCAGTATTCTTTCCAGGAGAATCCCTGGGACAGAGGAACTTGGTGAGCTGCCGTTTATGGTGCTGCACAGAGTCAGACACAACTGCAGCGACTTAGCAGCAGCAGCAGCATACCAGGACACCAGAAAACCAGCTTGGTTACTTTAGGATCTGTTGTCATTTTGAACTCCAAATTCAGTTCCATTATCTGATCACCAGTGTGATTCACCAGACTTGGCTTGGGATGATTTTTGGTTGTTTCTCTGCAGAAGAGATCCAGGGGCTCCTTAGCAATTCCAGGAAGTGTTCTCGAGGTGTTTTCACACTCGAGCACGCTGGAGTCACATCCGACCTCCTGGGGGAAAGCTTGACAGAAAGGGGTTTATTTGGACTGGTAAACTCTGCTCTGTTTGCTGAGTGTGTCTCTTCAGTTAATGCTCATATCTTTGAGATCAAAGTATGCTTTCCACAGAGCCCAGAGACATCCAGCTGACAGCCACAAGCACACCACAACCCCTGCATCTGTTTCCAGAACCTTCCATGCCATCTTGCTCACCAACTTCATCACTAACATGTGGCTCTGTTGTTTTTATGGCCACTTTCCACTTTTCCTTATACCTGCCACCTATTCCATCCCACGGAGAAGGCAATGGCACTCCACTCCAGCACTCTTGCCTGGAAAATCCCATGGATGGAGGAGCCTGGTGGGCTGCAGTCCATGGGGCACTAAGGGTCGGACACGACTGAGTGACTTCACTTTCACTTTTCACTTTCATGCACTGGAGAAGGAAATGGCAACCCACTCCAGTGTTCTTGCCTGGAGAATCCCAGGGACGGAGGAGCCTGGTGGGCTGCCGTCTCTGGGGTTGCACAGAGTCGGACACGACTGAAGCGACTTAGCAGCAGCAGCAGCATGCCATCCCAATACCACCCTCAGTGCCCACCTTCACCAGTGCAGAGCCAAATGGCAGTCCCCCAAGTTGGCCCCAACTTCTCATGGCCCTCTGGGCTGTCTTTCTTTCAGCCAAACCATCAGGGTAGGACACACCCTTCACCCTCTGACAGTCCTCAAACCAGCCACAGAACCTCCCGACAGTTCTTTTTCTGTCCCGTAAAGCTGCTGTGAGTGAAGAGCTCTGATGAAAGGCAAAGAGACAGGCCCCCAGTCCAGCCTCAACTGCAGCGTCCTCTGTCCTGCCATTTAGTTTTCTACTTACTAATTTACTAATTCTAATTTAGTAGAAAGAAGAGAGGAACGGAGGCCATTTATCACAATCCCGTTCACTTTCCACTGACAACACCACCCCCTACATCCACCGCCTCTCATTGGAAGCACTTTCAAGCCAGGTAAACTGGGCTCATTTCTGGCCCTGCGTGACCTGGGAAAGTTACTAAACCTCAGTTCTTCAGTAAAGTAGGGACAGTAATGCCTATCATCGGATTGTTGGGAGGTTTAAATTTAAGATAAAAGACAAAGCACTTGACTGGATTTAACATGTACCATGCAGCACCAGGCTTCCCTGGTGGCTCAGTGGGTAAAGGATCCGCCTGCAATGCCGGAGACCTGGGTTTGATCCGTGATTCGAGAAAGATCCCCTGGAGGAAGGAATGGCTGCCCACTCCAGTGTTCTTGCCTGGAGAATCCCACAGACAGAGGAGCCTGGCGGGTTATAGTCCATGGGGTCGCAGAGTTGGACATGACTGAGTGAATAACATTTCACTTCATTCCAGCCCCTGATCCATGACAGGCAGCAATAAATCTGTTATCTGCCCTTCCCCCGTTCACAGCATGAACGCTCAGCAAGACCACCTTCCCTCTCCAGCTCATTAGCAGCAGCAACCAAGTGGAAAGCTGTTTGACCACTTGTTTTTTTCCTTACCCCTTTTTCTCCCAGAAGACCACACATATGCTGTACTTCCATTTTCCTTTGTCTCTCAGCATTTACAGCTTATTTAATTTCAGAGATACTGACATTCTTAACTCATTCATGCACATCTTCTTATCTCTCATCCCTCCTCATCTCTTACCTGGTTACCACAGGAGAGACCTAAAGCCAACAGTTTCTTTTCAGTCTCTTCTCCATTTCATATGTAGCCCAGAGAACATCTGGAATCATGGCTAGTGCTAGACCTATGTCAAAGGGAAAAATGCCATGTCTGTAGAAGAAATAGCAACAAAGTAAAGGAGCTATAACATCAGTTTTTAAAGTTCACTTAAATGTCCAAAAGACTATCAGGATCTCTACAAAAGTGTCTCCCTGCTTCTTTTCTTTGTGTTCAACTTTTTTCCTAAATTTCATAATATTTTAAAAATTCCTATGAACTCTCCTATAGCTCTTCATTTTACCATGTATTAAATGGGTTTTTCGGAGAAGGCGATGGCACCCCACTCCAGAACTCTAGCCTGGAAAATCCCATGGATGGAGGAGCCTGGTGGGCTATAGTCCATGGGGTCGCTAAGAGTCGGACATGACTGAGCGACTTCACTTTCACTTTTCACTTTCATGCACTGGAGAAGGAAAGGGCTTCTGGATGGAAACCCACTCCAGTGTTCTTACCTGGAGAATCCCAGGGATGGGGGAGCCGGGTGGGCTGCTGTCTATGGGGTCACACAGAGTTGGACACGACTGAAGCGACTTAGCAGCAGCAGCAGCAAATGGGTTTTTATGGGCAACTCTCTAAATTCATCATCACTCTTAATATTTCTGTGGGAATAAGCCTAACAGCACCATACAACCCAGATCTCACATAACCCATTTTCAGGATTATGGCTACAAATATTTCTATCAACATGTGTCTGTTACTAATTTTCACTTAGTACCAAACTCTATACATGTCTAGTCAACCTTCAGTTAATCTAATTGTTCATTCAGAAAGCATGTAACTCACTGATCAGCTGTTACATTCCTGAACATTGTGCTAACTGCTGAGAGAATTCTAAAGAATGTTAGCACTTCCTAATGCCAGAAAGACATACCTACCAGACTTCAAAGTTTGTTTTTCACATAACTGATATTCTCATTTACAAAACGGTATTACTAAGATATCCTGCCTACCTCACAGAGTGGAACAACCCATTGAAGGCACTTTTTAAATTATAAAATAAAATACACAGCCCAGTTAGCTATTTAGGGTCTTGAAGAGCAGAAGGGAATATTTATTTCCTCTCCCCAGAACTTAAGCTGAGTCCGCCTACTTGGCATTCTCCCCACTTGAAATGTGCCCTTTCTCACTCACGAACAAATTGTGTCCACGCCACTTAAACATTCCTACACCAGAGACATTCAATGAAGTCACCTGGGAAGGCTCATCTCTTCAACAACTCTCTCCTCGGTGTGAGGACTACCTTTTGATTTTAATTTGACTTTTAATGGGCGGGAGGGAACTTTATCTTCTAAAGGAGCTCTGTTTCTATTAAACCATCAAAGAATCTGTTTTCCCATCTCCCTTTCAGGAACACGCATGCTCATGGCAGCCATTACAATCCCATCATGCAGCAGCCTGCGTTGTTGACTGGTCATGTGACCCTTCCAGCAGCTCAACCCTTAAATGTGGGCGTGGCCCACGTGATGCGGCAGCAACCTACCAGCACCACCTCTTCCCGGAAGAATAAGCAACACCAGTCCTCTGCGAGGTAGGTGTGTAAGAAGTGTTAGAGAAAGAAAACTTCAAGGAGATTGGAAGTTAAAGATCTGGGTCCCTGGAATGGGATTTTGAAGGAGGCACTCATCTTGAGGTCTATGTGAGTGCTGGCCCTACCAGCACCCTAGGGTGGGGCCCTCAAACCACAGTGTTCCGTGTTCCTGTCTTGAGTGATTCTCTCCCCTTCCACTTATCTAGAAAACACTCAGACTGCCCTCTGAAGATGCATTTTTGAAACCATAACTTTTTTTTAGAAGTAGTAGAGAAATGTGTTTTATTTGAGTCTAATGTCAGAAATTTAACTCATTCAGCTATTTGCTAAAATATAAGCAGTAACTTTGGTTAATCACAGACACTACCAGAAGAACAATGATCTTTCCCATTTCCTCTAAATCCAGTTTCATCTCCATGAACTCTTAAAAAAAAATTAAGATTGACCAAAGGCCGTGTCCTTTTGTTCATTTTATATGGTATTTTGGAAAAGGTAAAACTATGGAGTGTGTAGATTGAAGGTTGCTGGGAAAGATTAAAGGCAGGAGGAGAAAAAGACAGAGGTTGAGATGGTTGGGTGACAATCACCGACTCAATGGACATGAATTTGAACAAGCTCTGGGAGATAGTGAAGGACAGGGAAACCTGGTGTGCTGCAGTCCATGGGTCACAAAGAGTCAGATACAACTGAGCAACTGAACAGCAACAAAACTATAGAGACAGATCAGATCAGGAGCTGCTAAGGACTAGAAGGAACTTTTCAAGGTGATAACAAATGTCTGTATCTGCATTGTGATGGGAATTACATGACTGTACATTTGTCAAAACTCATCAAACAATTGATACCTCAATATACCTTACTTAAAAAAATAGAGATTTCCTAACAAACAAAAAAATCGAGATCAAAATTGTATGGCTGTAAAATTGTTCCTACATCTCTCTCCGGTGGCTTGGCGGTCCCTAATTGTTTATTTGGAATAGGTTAATCAAGAGAAGTAAAGTAATACATGAAATGTCTAGTGAATTTTTTATACTTCCTTGGATAGCAAGATGCCAGAAATTAGATCTGCCTCTTTTCATTCTTTTTCATTTGAAAACTAATCCAAGAGCTGACTTCCTGAAGTTGTCATCCTTCCTGAACAAGATTCTTATTTGGTGGTTTCTGACAGCTTAGGGAAATTCATGTCAGATCAGTGGCAGGCTTCCAGAATGCTTTTGTTTGACAGCTCTGTGATAGAACACCCATGTCTGTGTTAGATTGGGTGGCCCCAGAGGCCCCTGTCTCAGTCCTCACGTGCTGTCATGCTCAGTCTGGTGGGTGGTCGCCAGAACCCTGGTCTGGCTTGAGCTTAGCCTCTGTGTGCTCACTCTGGCCAGGTAGGGGCAAGAAGAACCCTTAGCCTCTGACCTGTTGGTAAGTCCCTCTTTGTGGCCTTCTTACCACCCAGCTGGCTTTAGAAGGCTCACTGCCAGTGCATTTCAAGATCAGTGGGACTATGGTGAAAATTATGGGTTTGCCTATTTTTAAGACCAATGCCTTAGGCAAAACAATTGGAAAAACCAGAAGGCTCTCCCCTTTGGCAGGCGGTACGATCAGGCATAGTTTTCTTTAAAAATGCCAAGTAGACATATTTTAACTGCTCGAGTAGTAAAAACTTAATCTCAAAATTGTACCATGTTAGTAATAACAAATATTAAGTTTTCTGGTAAGTACAAATAATAGAACAATTTTATCAGTGAAACTTCTTATTAGGAGCCCCCCAAAAGGAACAAGCAACATGTGATACCGACTAAATAGAAAATTAAATAGACCTACCTTTATGGAATTATTTTCATCTAATTACCTTCCCTTTAGCTAGAAGGTGCTAGAATCTCTAAGGACATATCACACTCTTAAGTTTCATTATAGGCTGGCTTTGGTCTCATTGTATAGATACAACCAAGGTCATCAACAGTTGATGGGGAAGGGAAAGGTAAGGTCTTCTTTCTCTAAAGTTACCAGAAACTACATTGGCTTTTTGATAAGTTAATTTCTAGTTGATCAAAATCAAGAGTTACAGGTCCCTTAAGCATACATTTTTGTTTTGCATTTTTCCTGGTTTTTCATTACGATTGAAACAGACTGGTAAGCTTCCTGTGAGGCTCATGTGTCAAAATCCAGGATTTTCTTTGGGTTTGTTTCTGGTTGCACTGCGAGGCATGTGGAATCTTAGTTCCCCAACCGTGGATTGAACCCATGTGCCCTGCATTAGAAGGCAGAGTCTTAACCACTAGACCGCTCATTAAGTCCCCAGAAAAATTAATTTTTGAAAAATTATACCCGCACAGATACTTTTATAGTTATGTCCTTTTCCCAGAGGAGGAAGGAGGCAAAGCTACACTTTAACCTTAGATCTTTTAGCTCCAGGAAGTCTTAGGAAATGAGTGTGGTCATTGAATCAGTGGTAAACCAGCCGTGAGCAAGGAAATGAAAGCTTTATGTGCAAATATCTTTTCTTCCACCTCCCTCCAAAACAAGACCTAACTCAGTACACTGGGGAGGATGACGAGATTGAACTTACGTAGTTGGGCTTTGACCCTGAAGGCAGGGGGCTGCGTTGGGGCAGACACCCCTGAAATCTGCCCCCACCGCAAGACCGGCCCAGTCCTTGGGCATGGTCCTCTGTCCTCTCCTGAGAGCCCTGGCTACCCACTTTGTCCCTCAGCGGGTAGAGCCCAGAGAAGCCAGGATGCTGCCCTATCTGTGTAGCAATTGAAAGAAAGTCCCACAGGCCACCGCCTCTGCAGTCTGGTTAAGCCCGAGTGTGCTGGTCCTCTCTCCGATTTATGGAGAGCTTACGATGAATGGTGTCGGATTCGTGATCTCCAAAGAAGATATAACTTCAGGACCAGGGACCAGGCTTGAGCACTCAAGAGCTTTCATATAGCAGAGTTTTATTAAAGTATAAAAAATGGACAGAGAAAGCTTCTGACACAGACATCAGAAGGGGGAGAAGGAGTGGCCCCCATGCTAGTTTTGGCAAGCTGTTTTCTGTCTGTTAGAAAGCTATTAATCAGATAGAGACCCCTCAAGGCTGAGGGAGTTTCACCAGGCCCCTCTCCCACAATATGCATTTTTGAGATAGGATGGCAGGAGGTGTGTCATCCCCAGCCATAAAACAATTGATATGGATACTGGTTGGTTGAGCTGTTATCAGCCAAAAGTTAGTCTTAGGTGGAACCATTTTGAAGAAAGGCAAATTCCAAAGCAAACACATAGTTTCATTAACATAGCTTAAGAAAAACACTTCCATAAGAAAAATGCGTTGGTTAGCGCAAGGTTTGAGAAAAGTTAAGTTCAGGTGGAACTAGGTGTTGTCATGGCAACACAGAATTTTAAGAGAAAAAATTCTGACACTTGTAGTTTGTTTCCTCCTGCCGCTTAAGGGAGAGAGAGAAAAATGTCTGACACTTGCAGCCTGTTTCCTCCGTTTATAGACCCTTGGCCTTCCTGCCTGTGGTCCTCTCAATTTGGCCATGCTGGTGTTTCTAGACAGTTGGGCTTCTTGCAAGGACCTGGCGGCCCTGACCTTCTCCATGAGCGTGGTGTGGCTTTGTCGTTCCAGAAACGTCTCCACCTGTGAGGTGTCCTCCTCTCAGGCCGTCAGCTCCCCGCAGCGGTCCAAGCGCGTCAAGGAGAACACGCCTCCGCGCTGCGCCCTGGTGCACAGCAGCCCCGCCTGCAGCTCGTCCGTCACGTGCGGCTGGGGTGACGGGGCCTCCAGCACCACCAGGGAGCGGCAGCGGCAGACGATTGTCATCCCCGACACCCCCAGCCCCACGGTCAGCGTCATCACCATCAGCAGTGACACGGACGAGGAGGAGGAGCAGAAGCACGCCCCCACCAGGTGAGGCCGTGATGCCTTCAGACACCAGGAAGGAGCAGAGTCGGGGTGCACGGTGCATGGCCGGCTCACCCAGAGATAGTCGGTGGTGGGCCTGGACCACTTCCCCGTCATCCAAAGTGATGATCCATCCTTCTCTCCTGGCCCCTGAATCCTGGCCTTGCCATGTCCTGGAGCCCTAAAGTGACTTCAGGGGATCGTCCAATAGATTTGGGCTTCTCAGGTGGCTCAGATGGTAAAGAAGCCGCCTGCAAAGCAGAAGACCTCCATTCGATCCCTGGGTTGGGAAGAGCCCCTGGAGAAGGGAATGGCAACCCACTCCAGTATTCTTGCCTAGAGAATCCCCATGGACAGAGGAGCCTCGTGGGCTACAGTCCATGGGGTTGCAAAGAGTTGGACATAACTGAATGACGCTTCACTTTCTACTTTTCAAACAGATTTCTATAATTATTGAAAGCCCAAAATAATTTTGAGTCAATTTGGTCTTAAAAAATAGTTATAGGCCCTCTACATTTGGGGGACGTGAGACCATGAAAGTCAGGCACAGAGTGCCGTTGTATTTCAGCCCTCATAAGCTAAAAAAATCTCTGCCTCGGGCTATTGAACGTATTCCCAGTTGGTCAGGCTGTTTCTCAAACATTGCCTTGGTGCTCAGAATTTGAGGTAATTGTCCAACTAATCAGAAATTTCCCTGTGTCTGATTAACCCAGTCTTTCAAACTGCCACGTGGCCTTTTACCCAGAGAACATTACTGTTTATTCCCAAAGTAGTAAGAACTCATTTCACTCGCTGTATGCTTCTGGGGGAGAGGGAAGAAATATTTATTATATTTGCAAGACTGTTAAGCCTGGTGCCAGAGGCTCTTTCCTATACTTGCCAGCCAGACTGAAACAGAGTTTGGTGTGAGTTTGAGCTGTCTAATGGTCCCCTGGAACTTTTCCCTCCAAACAGTTGGTCCTCTGGCCCTTAGCATCCCTGGGCCTCGGGACCTTGTAGATCTGAAATCTCACAACCCCATCCTGCTGGCTCTTCCCACTGGGACCCAGGACTCGGGAAGGGAGGCCTGCCAGTCAGAGCACATCCTGTGACCCAATGTGAAGATAACATTCACATTTAGGCCCAAATTATTAATTCCTAATTGGATACAATGTCACTGATTATAATCACAAATCCTTTTGATTAGATAATAAATTCTTACCTTTGAAATCATTGCGCGATGTACAGATAGACTGATTAAAACATTATCACTACAACTATTCCTAGCTGCATGGGGTATTCCCTTCCCACCTTTATAATGAGCTCAGCATCTTGTCTTTTCATGAGAAGGCTTGTGTAGCGCTCATTCCAGTGTCCTCTTTAATGGCCTAGCTCAGTTCAGTGTGTCTCAGAGAAGCATGTGATGGAGCATTTCTGTCCTAGCATTGGGTCAGGTGGCAGAGGGGCCGAGGAGCTGAGGGCTGGGGCGTAGTGCCTCCCTCCCAGCCTGCCTGTTCCAGAGCTGGCCTCAGTTTCCTTTGGAGACTCAGTTTCCTTTGTTTCCTTAGGAGAACAGTCCCAAGCTGAGTCCATGGCCCGTGCCCCCCAGTCACTTCCCAAAGGGAAAGGCTCCTCCCAGCCACAGCCCGGGCCCTGGCCTGGAGCAGTGTGCCCACACATCTGTGGCATCAGGCATAAGAAGGACAGGCAACCTCACAGGGCCCTTTGCCACAAGTGGAAAAAGGCAATTTTAAAATCTGACAGTTGACTAGATTGGAATATCATTTTAACATTTGAATTGACACGGAATCTCAACATATGTGCTCAGGAGAGAACCGAATAGTGGATCTGAGGGGAAGGAGGATGAGCAAACCATCTCTCCACCCATCATGCCGCTGCCAGGGCCGAGAGCACAGAGCAAGCCGGAAGTACAGGCTGCCTCTGCAGCAGCCCCAGGGCCCAGAAAGAACAGAGGGGAAGCATGTGGCAGCATGGGAGGACCTTGGTGTCGATGAGTCACGACTTAGGGGAGGGCAGGGAAGGGGCCGATGGGCAGGTGCGAGTGTGACAACCAGAGATAGTGAGTGACAGTGGACTGCTGAGTACCGGAGATTCATAACATGGAAGATGCAGGCCTGCCTCCTGCCCAGGGTAACAAGATGCACAGAGACATTCCGTCAAACATGGGAGGCTGCAGTCTGAGGCCAGAGCGAAACCCAGAAAGGTGTCACCTGTCCACAGGTGTGATGGGAAGCTCACAGAATGAGAAAATAGTGTTTTCCAGAGAGATCAAATAACTGTTGCCTTGAAGAAACATTTGAGGACCCAGGAAGGTAGGAGAGGGTATTGGAACCTGAGGAGGATAAAACAGAAACCGGTAGCTATTTTATTTATAGAGAAACCATCATGTAATGTGACCACATTAATGTGACTGCATTTTGTAATGAGGAAAAAGATAGGGAGAAATACAAGTACTCATTCTTAGAAATCAGACTATCATAAAATTTAACAGGGTAAATATTTATTGGCCCCACTGGTAAGATATTATGCTCGGAACCGCAGGTGCTGCATAAATAAGGTAGACAGTCTCTGTCCTCAGGAGGTTTGCAGGGTAATAAGCAAGATAAGACACGTACAAATCTTCATAATACAAAACAGGTTACCAGGCCCCTAAAAACTAGCAGAGAACTGTAGAGATTCAAAGGGGGAATAGCTTGAGGAAATAGGGGAGAGGGGGCTTTTCAAGGTCAGTGGTCCTGATATGCTTAGACAATGGGTAGAGGAGGTGAGACTGCAAATTCCGGTGAGATAAGTGGTGGGCAGAGCCTCACAGGTGGGCAGAGCCTTAGGTGGGCAGAGGGGGATCAAGAACAGGTGGGGTTCGCTGATAAGAGAAAGTGGGAGGTCGGGACGAAAGGGATTTCAGCATGGAAAGGGGGATTTGGGGGGAATCTCCCCTTAGGTGGGCGTGGCCAGCTTTCCAAGGAGATGCTGAGGAGCTCCCAAGAAAGCATCAGTTCTGGGAGAACAAGGATGGGACATGCCCCCAGGGCAGGCCACTGGGGAGCTGCCTGGTTGCCCTCGGACTGGAAGCTTCTCTACCCGCCAGGGCTCCAGTGTGAACCGTGGACGCGTCCCTCCTTGACCCTCACCGTCCTCATTCCCAAACCTAATTTCTCCCAGCTGTGAGCAACTTGATTCTGCTCTTCTGTGTTCTGACCTCATTTCCTATTTGCGGCTCAGCCCCAGTACTAGCCCTGTAACCCTGCCTCAAATGCCGATGGCTTCCCCTCAGCCTCATCACAGCCTCTGGAGAGTTGAGGGAGGGGGGTTGGGGGTTCCTGTGATGCTCACAGGGATGGTGAGCATGGGATCACGTGGCAGCGACTTTTAAAGCCGACCTAAGACAAGTAGTCCTTGGTAGCTCAGTGGTAAAGAATCCACCTGCCAATGCAGGAGACGAGGGAGATGCAGGTTCGATCCCTGGGGCAGGAAGATCCCCTAGAGGAGGAAATGGCAACCCACTCCAGTGTTCTTGCCTGGGAAATGACATGGACAGATGAGCCTGGTGGGCTATAGTCCATGGGGTCGAAAAGAGTCAGACATGAGTTAGCCACTGAGCACAAAAGCGCAAGCGTGTCAGTAAATCTCCAGGACCAGGTGACATTGTCTAGAATTTTCAGGGGAATGCCAAGGCAAAATTATCGTTCCCGACCCCCAGCATGTGGGACTGTTAGCTGCCAGAGCAGATGGACACTCGACAGCTCCTGCTTATAAGGACTCCAGAGTGTGAGGGGCAGGCTGGGGGCGAGTGAACCAGACAGGAAGGGTGTTATAACAGACATCCCCCAGGAGTTTTCACCTGCACTGTCTCTGCATCATTTGATGAGATGACACAAGGCTGGTAGTTGTAGTCCCATTTAATAGATGAAGAAACTGAGGTCTGAGAAAAATAAGTGACCCAGACTGGCAAAGGTTCCAAGTAGCAGAATTGGGATTCAGGTTTTGTGACAGTGAGAAAATGGTAATCTTAATTACTGGCAAAAATAATTTATTTCTCCTTAGTCATTAATTCAACACATTATAAATTATGTCCTCAGCCTCCTCTGACCATAACCATGCCCACACCCATGGTCTCACCTGCTGTGTGCAGGGCACCAGGCCAGGGCAGTGGGGAGTCCAGGGCATGTTCACTGAGCCCTGACTCAGGCCAGGCATTGGTTGAGTGCAGCTGCTCTAGCAGCAGGCCAGGCAGAATTCACCTGTTCTCATTTCTTTGAGAAGGTTTGAAAAAGCGAGGAGGCCAGGCAAGACCCAGTAGCCTCCTCTTTTTCCATGTTGGATGAGGGGGCTCTGTGGTCATGGTTAGAGTTGTTTGTGTAAAGATAGAAAACAGATATATTTTTTGGATTCCCCAGGATTAGGTAGTAGAACCAGAATTACTTTAAATACACATAAATGATTTTGATGAGAGGAACAGCTGACTCTCTGCATGTGCTGAATAAGCCATGTTTTCTCCCTTGAAATTCCCTTGGAGAAAGTTTATGGGTGCCCGTCTTATTATTCAGACCTTTCTGCCAACCTTGTCTTGTGCTGAAGCTGTCTTTTAGGGGCCATGGGGCTACATCATACAGGCTTCCAGAGTGTGTGACCAGAGTGGCTCATTTCAGCTGATCCATTAGAAATCATTTTGCCTGGTCTCCATTATTCATTCATTTATCTGCTCATTCAATTATCTATTTCTGGTAGACGGGGTTCATTTACCAAGGTCATCAGGGCACCACTGTATCCTGCATCACTTTGCAAGTGATGCTGAGTGTTACAGCTAATCTGACCAAAATGTGAACTTCCCTAGGAGATTGATTCATCATTATCCCTAAGGATTTTAGGGGTCATTCTGAAACTGTTTATCCCCCAAAAGTGTGACACCACCCCCCCAATGTTCTTTTTGACACTAAATTGAAAATCCAGATAAATTACTATAGAAAAGTCACAGTCAGGAAGCTGATGTGCTGCTGCCCAAAAGACGGCCTGAAGAATTAACATCCAGTTAACGGGGGAAAGCGCACACACCCACTCAGGCCAACTTCGTGCTGTGCTGGTGGCATCAGAGCCAGGCTTGAGGAAAGAAGCAAAGGAACCCAGCACGCAGTGTCATTTGGAGGGCTTGTTATTTTGCGGTGTTAAGTTAAATCCAGTGAACCAGTTTCCATCACCTGACTCTTCCCGGGAGAGGTGAGTTTTGAGGAGAGTACCCTGTGGCTCCTCTTTCCTGGGCTTCATTCAGAACACCCCAGTGGTTAAGGGCTGCACTTTATGAAAAGACTGCATCTTGAAGAGAAGATACTGCACCCGGCTGTCCCCAGCTGCCAGTCCTACACTTCCCCGTGTTACAAAGCCGTTGCTGACGTGTAGCGACGACCTGCTGTCCTGCCTGCCTTCCACAGGGCAGAGGGAGGAGGGCCGGAGCAGCTTGGAAAGCACGGGGCAGAGCCATGCCCAGGGGACGGACCCAGCGTGATCAGGAGAGGCCTGCAGGCATGTGGAAGGCGGGGGCAGAGTGAACATCGGCTACTATGCGTGATGCCTGGGGACCAGGGCCACCCCTGGCTCCTTCCAGACCCCGTTTCAGATTTCTCCAGAAGGTAGTCAAGTTTAAAGTGATCATAATGGTGACGTGTATATGCGTATCTTGGGGCTTCCCAGGTGGCGCTAATGGTAAAGAACCCACCTGTTGGTGCAGGAGACATAAAAGATGTGGGTTTTGATCCCTGGGTCAGAAAGATCGATCCCCTGGAGAAGGAAATGGCAACCCACTCCAGTATTCTTACCTGGAGAATCCCATAGACAGAGGAGCCTGGCAAGGTACAGTCCATATTGAGAAATATATATATATATATATATATATATATATATGGATAATGTAACTCAAATGGAATGTATGCACCAAATTTAAAATGTAGAGGTTTTTTTTTTTTTTGGTCCTCAGTCATTTCAGTCACTCAGTCATGTCCGACTCTTTGCGACCCCATGGACTGCACACCAGGCTTCCCTGTCCATCACCAGCTCCCAGGGCTTACTCAAACTTATGTCCATCAAGTCAGTGATGCCATCCAACCATCTCATCCTCTGTCATCCCCTTCTCCTCCTGCCTTCAATCTTTCCCAGCATCAGGTTCTTTTCCAGTGAGGCAGTTCTTCACATCAGGTGGCCAAACTATTGGAGTTTCAGCTTCAGCATCAATCCTTCCAGTGAATATTCAGGACTGATTTCCTTTAGGATTGACTGGTTGGATCTCCTTGCTGTCCAAGGGACTCTCAAGAATCCTCTCCAACACCACAGTTCAAAAGCATCAATTCTTCAGTGCTCAGCTTTCTTTAAATCGAAGGCCATGTGATACATTGGAAGGAGCATGCTGGCCTGGTGGCATTGGACCCCAGCCCCTCCACTCACGTGACAGGCTAGTCAAAGGCTGTTGGCCATTTCTTTCTGGTTGGGTAGAAAGGGAGTGGGAACAGCACAGTGAACAGTTCACACCCCCATGCAGGTGGCCGGGCCAGCAGCTGTCATCTCCATCAGCTGGGGCAGCTGTCCGTGTGAACAATCCCACGTCCCATGCCACTGTCGCCGACTCGGCCCCTGGTGGAACCTGAAGGAGGACTCTCAGTTGCCTTACATTCTCAGTGCTCATGGGTAGGAGGAGCTGTGTAGCTGGTGATGAAGAGGGAGTGCAGGCTCTGGACAACCCAACAGAAAAAAAAAAAAAAAAAAACAGAAACCAAATTTAAAAGTGGGCTAAGGATTTGGACAGAGTTTACTTAAAAGAAGATGTACCAGCAGCCATATGAAGAGTGCTCAGCCTCACTCATAATCTGGGAAATGCGAAGCAAAACCATGGTGTGGTATCACCTCACACATGGCAGGATGGCTGTTACCAAAAAGACAAAAGCTGATCATTGTTGATGGAGGAAGTGGAGACATTGGAACTCTTGGACACTGCTGGTGGGAATATAAGTTGGTGCAGCTATTATGGAAAACAGTATGGAGGTTCCTCACAAAAATTAAAAATAGGGACTTCTCAGTAGTCCAGTGGTTAAGACTCCATGCTTCCAATGCAGGAGGTGCAGGCTCGATCCCCGGTCAGAGAAGTAAGATCCCACGTTCTGTGGGGCACAACCAAAAAGTGAAAAATAGAACTGCCATGTGATCTAGCAGGCCCACTTCTGAGTGTTTATCCAAAAGAATTAAAATTAGAACCTCAAAGAGATACCTACACTCCCGTGTTGACTGCAGCATCAGTCACAGTAGCCAAGATGTAGAAGCAGCCTAAGTGTCCATCAGATGAATGGATAAAAAAAAGGTGACCTGTGCATACAGTGGGGTGCTGTTCAGCCTTAAAAAGAAGGAAAATGTGCAGTATGCGACCTCATACATGAGCTATGTAAAATAGTCTAATTCACAAAATCAAAGAATTAAATCTCGGTTGTCAGGGGCTGTGAGTAGGGGGACATGGGCAGTCACTAATCAACAGGCATAAATCTCAGTTACAATGAATAAGCTTCAGAGATCTGCTATATAGCGTCACTGATACCATATTGTATACTTAAAATTTTAAGAAAGTAGATCTCATGTTGCATATTCTTACCACAATAAAATAAAGTTTTGAATAAACTAAGACCACACTCAGTCACAAAAAGAAAAAGGAGCAGAAGAAGAATGCTCACGCTTGGTTCCAGCCCAGCTCTGTCCCCAACCAGCTATGTGACCTTGAACATCCAAGTGACCTAAAGCACCCAACATTTTCCTGTTCTCAAAATGGAAGTTATAATTTTCTCCACCTCATAGTCTGGCTGTGAGGATTCAAGGGGATAAAACATGTAAAGGATTTTGAATAGTAGTTGTGCATTCAGTAAACATTATCTATATTCAGTAATCAATGTCATTTCACATATAGTGTTGATTATGGCATGGAAAGTTCATTGGTGGAGATGAGTTTTGACTCTGGTCTTGCAGGATGGAATTGACCGGCAAATGGAAATCAGAAGCATATTCCAGGTAGGGTCCTACAGAGAAGGGGTCGCAGAATGTGTCTGATTCTCCAGCCATGTGTTCTCCACTGGGGCTGATTTCTTTGCTTCTTAGCTCCTTGTTTCATCACTTGAAAATGATGAAAATCGTCTACTGCCATGACAACACAGTGCAGTCGTGAGCTCTGGCAGCTTTGTTCTTTATTCAGAAGTGATGTTCTGTCGAGGCCATTTAAGCAAGGATTTCTCATTCTGCTCTTGTCACTGTCTCACTTCCATTAACCAGTTTGTAATGGGATTGATAAGCTATCAATAATAATTAGACAGTGTCGTGGGATGAATCCCAGCAGAATCGACATGTAGGAGCTAAAAGAATCCGTAGTCATCGTGTCAAATGCGTGCTCATTTTTAAATTGACTCATTTAACAGCTTCCCTTTTGTTCTTTAATCTGCATAGTACATCAAGTAGAGCACAGAGATTCTAACAATAGAAGATATTAGAAACAGAGCTATCAAATTAATTCACCTCTTCCAAACCTGTCACATGTAAACCCAAAAACGTAGGTATATCAGCATCAGACTGTGTTGTACCTGTCTGCTCATCAGGCATGGGGACTTCCAGCTCCAAAAAAAGGGAGGAATCCCTGAAGAGCTCAGAGGTTTTATCCCACACTCCTGATAGCTATCAAGAAAATGACACGCAGAATTCCTCTACCCTTTTGGTGGAAAGACTCACCACTTGTTAGTTCTGAGGGGTCATCTAGATCAGCTGTCGGCTTTATAAGACTCTTGCCAGAAAGCCATCCTCTTGTGACAGGAAGCTCACTGGTTCACAAATTGGCCCACTGTATGTTCAGATAATTCCAGTTGTCAGAAAATTCTTAACTCGTATTGAGCTGAAGCTTCTCTGCAATTTCTAAACTTGAGTAAAGAATTCCAAGTATGTCCACCTTGAATTCGGTTACAGCTTGACCAGAATTAGTGGGGGTGGGGTGTGTGTGTGTTTAATTTGCCCGTTTTCTATTTGTGTGTTAGTCCCTCAGTCGTGTCTGACTCTTTGTGACCACATGAACTGTAGCCTTCCAGGCTCATCTGTCCATGGGATTCTCCAGGCAAGAATACTGGAATGGGTGGCCATTTCCTTCTCCAGTGGATCTTCCTGACCAGGGATCAAACCCATGTCTCCTGCATTGGAGGCAGATTCTTCACCGTCCGAGCCACCGCAGAAGCCCTATTTAATGAACTACTCAGAACCTAAGGAGGATAGGTAGTCAGCAGGGATTGCCTTGGTCTGGGTCTCCATGAAAAATACACTTACTAAAAGGATTTATTTTCTCTCCAAATTAGTAAAGCAAATCCTCTTTTAAATGTCTTTAATAATAAATATTCAGGGGACCACAACTGGCTCCTTTAATGCCACTCTCCCTAACAGTTTCATAGCAGGTTAGAGCTGGAGGGACATCCAGGGTCACCCCAGTATATCCAGGCCACTGCCCAAGGTCACACCGATGACATGGACAGCCGCGCCAGGCCCAGAGCGCCAGCTCTGAGGACACATTTGGCAACAGCCAGCCTCTGTCCTTCACGTGGGGTCCACCACCCACAGTCTGCGAACCTGCAGCAGAACGTTTCTGCGTTCAGTGAGGTGACCAGATGAGTCACTGTGTGTGTGTCATTTAATCAGGCGGAACTGGCTGTGACCGAGGCTGAGAGTGAAGGGCGGGGCAGGCAAGCCGCACGCTCTCAGTCTCCCAGCGCTGACCCTGGTCCTGGGAGCATTTTGTGATGGTGCCAGGAGTTGGGGGTTAGAGCTGGGGGCGTTTCCTGTAATAACATCTTATTACACTACAGACTGCTCCCAGGCCCGCCCCACCCCCCCACAGAGAGCAGCTGTAGCTTCTCTCACCAGTTCCTTTTTTTTTGTAAGGCAGCTCTCCTTCCTCCCAGTGTGTTGTGGGTTAGTCACTCAGTCGTGTCCAACTCTTTGCCTCCCCCTGGACTGTAGCCCATCAGGCTCTTCTGTCCATGGCTTTTCCAGGCAAGAATACTGGAGTGGGTTGCCATTGCCTCCTCCAGGGGATCTTTCCAACCCAGGGATCGAACCCAAGTCTCCTGTTTCTCTTGCGTTGCAGGCGGATTCTTTACTGCTGAGCCATCAGGAAAGCCCCAGTGCTCCATCCCATTTCCACAGCTTTCCAGAACTCTTGTTGCTCTCAGATTTCTTGTCCCTGCTGTGCAGGCTTGGGGATCTTTCCCCGGTGCCCCACTTTCTAGTTCTGCCACATCTGAGTCATTCATCCCCACCTACCCTGTGAGTCCCATTTGCTTTCTTGTCCCTGAATAAGCATATGGACTTTAAAACTTGAGATATAATTTGAGTACCGTAGAGTTCACCCATTTAAAGTATACAATTAAGTGGTTCGGGGCCTATTACATTATTTTTTTTTTTCAGTTGTGGCACTCAGATTCAGTTCAGTGTCTCAGTTGTGGCCAACTCTTTGCAACCCCATGAACTGCAGCACGCCAGGCCTCCCTGTCCATCACCAACTCCCAGAGTTTACCCAGACTCACGTCACGTCCATTGAGTCGGTGATGCCATCCAACCATCTCATCCTCTGTTGTCCCCTTCTCCTCCTGCCCTCAATCTTCCCCAGCATCGGAGTCTTTTCAAATGAGTCAGCTCTTCGCATCAGGTGCCCAAAGGATTGGCATTTCAGCTTCAACATCAGTCCTTCCAATGAACACCCAGGACTGATCTCCTTTAGGATGGACTGGTTGGATCTCCTTGCAGTCCAAGGACTCTCCAACACCACAGTTCAAAAGCATCAATTCTTTGGCGCTCAGCTTTCTTTATAGTCCAACTCTCACGTCCATACATGACTATTGGAATAACCATAGCCTTGACTAGACGGACCTTTGTTGACAAAGTATGTCCCTGCTTTTTAATATGCTATCTAGGTTGGTCATAACTTTCCTTCCAAGGAGTAAATGTCTTTTCATTTCATGGCTGCAATCACTATCTGCAGTGATTTTGGAGCCCCAGAAAATAAAGTCTGCCACTGTTTCCCCATCTATTTGCCATGAAGTGATAGGACCAGATCCCATGATCTTAGTTTTCTGAATGTTGAGCCTTAAGCCAACTTTTTCACTCTCCTCTTTCACCTTCATCAAGAGGCTCTTTAGTTCCTCTTCACCTTCTGCCATAAGGGTGGTGTCATCTGCATATCTGAGGTTATTGATATTTCTCCCAGCAATCTTGATTCCAGCTTGTGCTTCATCCAGCCCATTGTTTCTCATGATGTACTCTACATAAGTTAAATAAGCCGAGTGACAGTATATAGCCTTGACGTACTCCTTTTCCTATTTGGAAACAGTCTGTTTTTCCATGTCCAGTTCTAACTGTTCCTTCCTGACCTGCATACAGGTTTCTCAAGAGGCGGGTCAGCTGGTCTGGTATTCCCATCTCTCTGTACATACGTAATAAAGTGTGCCACTTGAACCATTGTTAAGTGTACAGTTCAGTGACACTGAATACGTTCATGTGTGCAGCCGTCACCACTATTTCCAAAACTTTTCCATCCCCTCAAACAGAAACTTTGTACCATTAAGCAGCAACTCCCCAAACTCCTCTCCCCACCCCCCAGCCCCTGGTACCCAACCTCTAATTTACATTCTGTCTCTATTAATTTGCCTATTCTAGGAATCTCGTATAAGTGGAATCACACAATATCTGTCCTTTTGTGTCTGGCTTATTTCACTTAGCATAACATTTCCAAGATTCATCCATATTGTAGCATGTATCAGAACTTTATTCGTTTTTATGGCTGAATACTATTCTGTTGATCAGCCGATGGGCACTGAGGTTATTTCCACCTTTTGGCTATGGTGAATACTACAGCAGTGAACATTAGCATACAAGTGTCTGTTTTGGCTTTCAATTCCGTTTTGTACTTACCTAGACCAGAATCACTGGGTCATACAGTAACTGTTTACCTCAAACTGTGTTTGAGCAACAAGCATGTGGGCCTTTTGCATTTCAGCTGTTACAAGTAGAAAGTGTAGTTCTTTATCCCCTGGAGGAGGAAATGGCAACGCACTCCAATATTCTTGACAGGATAATCCCATGGACAGAGGAGCCTGGTAGGTTACAGTCCACTGGAGTTGCAGAGTCGGACGTGACTGAGCGACTGAGCACACATGCACGTAGTTTTTCTTAATTAAGATATATCCATTTTATCAGTTAGAATGAAGAACTATAAGTGTATGCAATCAATTCATTCCTTGCCTTCTTCTGAGTTCTTAATTATCATCTGCACAGCTCACTTGACAGTTCATCATGGAAGCCTTTATGACATCCTTTCTCTTTAACTGATTATTTTAAAACTTCTAGTGTGTAACTTGTCATGTTTTTATACAATCCTTCACTGAGATTTTAATCAGCTCCTAGGGCGGAGACACATATTATATTTCTTTATACTGAAATTCCCTGTACCACCTAGCATAGATTGCCAAGGATTCTAACTGATGAGTTTTAACTTCTTTCCTATCAGTCTTCTGGTTTATTCCTAGACTGGAAACTTTTCCAGCAAGTCTGTTACCTTCATAGAACTCACTTTGCCTAGAGAGATTTTTTGCCTGCAAACCTGTTTCCACATGTTAAATGAGGTAACACTAATAATGGAAGCTAGTTTTCATAGAATACTTACTCTGTGTTGTGTACCATTCAAAATACTTCGTGTATTTTCTCATTTGATTCTCAGAACAAGCCTGTGATGTAGGTACTATTATTATCTACACCTTACTGGTAAGGAGATTGACTCTCTTGGAGGTTGAACAGTCGCCCAAGGCCACCAGCACTTGCTGAAGTTAGACATCTGTCTTCCGGGCCTGTGTCCTTACCCACAGATGCAGAGAGGGACCCTTCCACCCTGATCCGGGGGGGACAGAAGGTACAGCCCCAGGAGGAATTATCCAGCCCAGATGTCAGCAGTGCAGGCTTCGGGGAGCAAGGCATCAGGCCTCCTGTGGACTCACTCCCAGCCCCTCAGCCTTTTGTAGACCAGCAGACCTGGGGCTCCAGTTTCTCATTTCTCCACTGCCCTCAGGTGGGGCAGAGATCAATCTTGGAATCTGGCTGTCACTGGCTGTGTGACCTTGGGCAAGACACCTGGGTTGGGAGGTGGCAGTATTGTGGCTCCATTAGGCGCTCTATAAATACCGGCTTCTTAGCCAAGTGGTTGGACACTGACCATCTTACTTAGGCAATCGATATTTCTTAAAAATAGATGATCAATATACAAAAATAGATGTGATCCATTTTTACACCTTTCACAATAAGCAAGCAATTCCGTATCTGTCATCCCACCAGCCTCTCACTGAGCTGCGAGGCAGACAGAATTGGTTCCCAAAGTGACAAACATAAATATCTCAGGAAAAAAGAAACGTGCTGGCCAAGAGCCAGGCAAAGTGTGTTCCTCCCCATCAGTGTATGAAGTCTCGGTTCTAGAACGAAGACCAAGGGTTCAGAGCAGCGCCCTCACAGGCATCTTTTACCGCCCCCCCACCCTCGGCCCGGCAGTGGAGAAGCTGTAGGAAGGTTGGGACTTCCCTGAGATGGGGACCTGGGGGTCTTAGGTGGCCTGCACGGCAAAGCCATCGCCCCTCCCGTCCTCAGAGCCGAGAGGTGGCTGATGCTCTGGGGTCCAGCTCCAATTCCTCAGCTGTGTGCGGGATTAGCAGGGTCAGCACCTCGCTCTCCCATCCCTCTCACTGCATCGCAGCCCCTCTTGGATGTCTTATCCTCCCTTGCCTAAATTGGCGGGGTCTCCCAGGCCCCAAGCCTAATAAAGCTTATGCTCTTCCTTCCCAGGGGTGTTTTTCTTCCACACCACAGCCTCGCGTTGCTGGGGTCTGGCTGGGTGCTCCGTGTGCTTTTCTGTCCCTCCCTGGTGGCTCAGAGGGCACTTGTGTGAATTGGAATATCTCCTGCCTTATCAGTAAACAAGAATGTCACAGCCATCCGAGATTTCAGGCCTCCAAATGTAATGTCAAATGGAGTATTTTCTGCCATAGTAAACAGGGATGTCACAACCTAGCTATTTTTCCTTAATTAACACTTTTGATGTTCAGACTACTTGCCCCTTGCTACAAACTTCTATATAACCTGATTCCTCCCGCTACCTCCTCGGAACAGTTATCTCAGGATCACTTGAGATGCTGTCTCTCGGACTCCCAAGTCCTAGGTGGATGTTGTCTAGTCGCTCATTTGTGTCTGACTCTTTGCAACCCCATGGACTGCAGCACGCCAGGCTTCCCTGTCCCTCACTATCTCCCAGAGTTTGCTCAAACTCATGTCCATTGAGTCAGTGATGCCAGCCAACCATCTCATCTCTACCATCCCCTTCTCTTCTTGCCCTCAATCTTTCCCAGCATCAGGGTCTTTACCAGTGAGTTGGCTCTTCATATCAGGTGGTCAAAGGATTGGAGCTTCAGCTTCAGCATCAGTCCTTCCAGTAAATATTCAGGGTTGATTTCCTTTAGGATTGAATGGTTTGATCGCCAAGTGGTCCAAAGGACTAGGAATTCCCACCAAACAAAAGATAACTCTCAATTTCAAGAGAGTTGTGCCTGTTTTTTTAGTGGACAGCTGCCACACAGCTCTGGGCTGCCAGTGCTTCCCCGGCAGGTCTGCTGAGCCCTGATGAATGGGGGAGAGCCCAGGCCTGCCCGGAAGGTTCACCCCATTTCCAGAAGCTTCTGTGGGCCCCACTCCAGCCTCTTCTCTTGTCCTCGCATCATCCTCACCCCCACCCCCAACCCCGCCGGTGAGACTGGTGACACCTGGGTTTCCCCATCAGGGTTCTCAAGAGCAGAAGTCACATTCCCACCCTCTCTCCTGCTCTGCCTGCCCCTGCCTGCAGCAAGTGCAGCTCTGCCCGGCCGGTCAGGTGTCTCACCACACAGCTTCTCATGGTCCTTGTTTCTCTCTTTGCATTTCCAGCACTGTCTCCAAGCAGAGAAAAAACGTCATCAGCTGTGTCACGGTCCACGACTCTCCCTACTCCGACTCCTCCAGCAACACCAGCCCCTACTCCGTGCAGCACCGCGCCGGGCACACCACCACCACCTTCGACACCAAGGGGAGCCTGGAGCCACACTGCACGGGGAACCCCCGGACCATCATCGTGCCCCCCCTGAAAACCCAGGCCAGCGAGGTGCTGGTGGAGTGTGACAGCTTGGGGCCAGGTAATTCGGGGCGGAGCTGCCAGGAGCATCTCTCTCGAGGCTGGTTTTCTGCTTCCTGTGGCTCGCAATCTTGTTACAGGAGCACTTAATAAGCCCTGGGTCGGGGGAGTGTGTGGTTAATAGATCTTTACCAAGGATCCTGTTTGAGAAGGTTCCTTGTTGTCAGCCAAGGCGGCCAGAGATGACCTCATATCTGTCACAAAAAGTCCTCCCTGTGATGACGGCTGCCTCATTTCTAAACTATCTCACGGATGGGTGGACAGATGGGTGGATGGATGGATGGATGGATGGGTGGGGAGTTTGCAAAGAGTTTGTCGCCTGAGTGGGAACAAGCCTGGTCAGCCCTCAATGTTTCCTACTGAGGGTGGCTTTCTTTGCTCTCAAGGGACCATTCTCAGGAACCATATGTTCTGGAATTATTCCATTTGGGCACTTCTTAGGTTTCTCACACCTGGTGGCAGTGCAAACATTCAGGAGAGTGAGAAGGGAGCCTTTCTTTTGTAAGAGGGGTGAATGTGAGAGAGAAGGCGGCTAAGGGAACCAGTGGGTCCTAGGGCCAGTGCACCCATTTAGGAAAAGATACATCTGAAAGTTAAGAATCTGGGCATTGACCCCTCAAACCTCTCCTTGCCTCACACCCTTAAGTCCTCAGGTCACCTGCATGTAGCCCATTTATAAAGATTACAGCCTTAAATGCACACATCTTGGTGTGTGCTCTCCTGCTTAATTAACAGTGAAGGTGTCAAGACTATGTTGTTGAAAACCTTAAGACCAGCAAAAAGAGAATGACATACTGTTTTTCATCTGTAATCCAAAATCCAAAAAGCTCTGAAAACCAGATTTTAAGTTCATAGCAAACTCGGCTGGTAAACCCAGACCTGAACTAACCAGAGGCTGTTTGCAAGTCCCTTTGTCATATTCCTGTTTGTGTCATAGTCATATCTGTGCCAGTTAGTGAAATGTCCCGTATTTTATAACAGAAATATTCACTTCTTTTTATTATGTGGTTAGTGCCCAAGGCTCCTTTGGGGGTAACCTAAAATGTTGAATATGTATCAAATTCCCTTCTAAAATCTGAAAGTCTTTATTTCATAAGTGTCTGACCCTAGGGTTTTCCAATCGGAGATTGTCGATCTACAGAATGAGATGAGCGTTGTAAATTGAGGATGCCCGTGTTCCAGGACCTCTCAGAGGAACTCCGTAGCAGTAACGGCCCCTGTACAATTCAGGACAGTGTCTGTAAGAATTGGCTCAGAACAGACCTTACCCAGGTCCTCTGGCAATTCATAAAGGCAGGGGTGGGGGTGCACAAGTAACTGATGCTGAAATTCCCTTGGCCGTTTAAACACAGAGGAGGATGCATGAGACAGTGACCATATCATCGAAGGTTAGGCATCTTCCAACTCAGAGCTTTGTCGGTCTTGGTGCTGGCAAAATTGGGAGTTACTGAAACGTTAAGGTGAGGTGGTCCGATCCCTAGTTGAAACAGGTGAGGAAACCGAAGGCCAGCTTTGCCCCGCCTAACACAGCAGTTTTCTGTTAGGACCCAGAACAACAGCGAGGTGGACAGAGGCGGCTTTGTGGAGCCCACCGGTCACCTCTTTCACATTCCACTGCCCATTTCCACCATCAGCTGTCACGCTGTGGGCCGCCCATGGTGGTTTTGAGGACTCACCCCACTACATTTCCACAGAGATTGTTAGAGCTGAAGGGATGAGAATCTCTCAGGGATACTTTGGACCAAAAAAAAAAAAAAAAGGAAGTTATTCTCAGAATTCTCAGAAAGGCTGCTGGTTCTAAAGCACCTCATGCTGCTGTCTCTGGGGAAGCCCGTGGTGTGATTTCCTGATGTAAAGAGAGATATACGTTCCCCTGTGAGGACCTGCCTTCCTAGTGACAGCAGGAGGCAGGAAGGAGCTTCATTCTGGTCCCTGTCAGCCCACCAGCCTGTGGTGTCTGTCAACACTGACACCCACCATTAGCAGCACAACCCTCCTAGCTCAGCTCAGAAGAATCAGGAGAGCAGCCTTCCTCGGCCTCCTGGGGCCCATTTGGCCCCATTATGGACCTTTGCAGGGGTCCCGGGCTTCCCTGAGCCCTCTCAGGTCAAGACAAAAGGCCGTGCAGCCAACAGTCCATTTTCTTTCATTCTTGTTTTGGTCCATTTTCTCTCAGTGCTCATACCCTCTGTGGGTCCCAGTTCAGAAAGGATCCCTGAGAATGTCTCACGTAGCCTCCTCAGATCTCTTGGGGTAGTTAAGGTTCTTCTGGACGGCAACAGAATGAACTCTGCACTGTTATAAGGAAAATGCAGGACTAGGGTCAACCACCAAGTCCCGGATGGGACAGAACTCCTTGATCTGAGCCACTGGAGGCCCAACGCCTGCTTTCTGGGCACTGCGTCACCCTGACCCAGTGACCCCCAGGCTCCCAGTTTCCCTGCCCCAGGAGACAGGACTTGATGGTCCCAAGTTGGGGCAGACATCTGTTGTTTGCGCATCAGCCTTAGCCAAGGAACAGGGCTCAATAATAAAGACATCAACCATAGCTAACACTGTTAAGAGCTGAACACGTGCCAGATACTAAGCATTCTACGTCCTTTAACTCAGGTAGTCCTCACAGCAACCCTAATGTAGTTTCCATTACTTTCCCAGTTTTCCACATAGGAATATAGACGCACAGAGAGGTTAACTCACTACGGCCATGCAGGAGGCCCTCCAGGGTTCATGTGGCATCTAAAGCACTCTGCTACCGGCCTTGTGCAGACAGGGCCACCAGGGGCCACCCGTGAACCCAGGCCTGTTCCCGAGCAGTGGATCTTTGAGAGCAGCTAGGAAAGATGGAGGGCAAGAGAAGAAGGGGACAACAGAGAATGAGATGGTTGGATGGCATCTCTGACTCAATGGCATGAGTTTGAGCAAACTCCAGGAGATGGTGAAGGACAGGGAAGCCTGGCATGCGGCAGTCCATGGGGTCACAAAGAGTCGGACACGACTTAGGGACTGAATAACAAGGCTTAGGTAGAGAGCTCTGTACATCCTTCCAGCTCCAAAATATGCCCCAAGAACTTGACCCTCAGCACTTGCCTTCTCCACTCCGAGGTCACTTCATTTCTCTCCGCAGGAGGAAATTCCTAGTCTCTTGGTCCCTTTCAAGACCCTCTTCCCTCATTCTGGGGTCCCCTACTCTGGTGACTTGACAAGCTCTGACCCAGCCCCCCACCCCTGTCCCTGTGATGATGGTGGCCTGGCCCTGTCACATCCATTTCATCTGAAGCTCTCTAACTTACAGGCTCAAGCTATGGGTCCCTTGCACTTAAGAGTTTC
The DNA here is from genome assembly GCF_055505025.1 of Bos grunniens. Lineage (NCBI taxonomy): Eukaryota > Metazoa > Chordata > Mammalia > Artiodactyla > Bovidae > Bos > Bos grunniens. The sequence goes on from NC_141168.1 coordinate 17,157,864, forward strand.
TCCCTCAAGTATAATTACTACAAAGTACCCAGAGCATTGACACAGGAGCAGAGAGGTGCCATCCCCAGCTGGGCCCAGGAAGCTTGCACAGCTGGTGATCCACAAGGCAGGGAGGAACTGAATACCAGTACAGCAGCCCTATGGCTGAGCGATGGAGACTGAAGTTGTCCTGAAGTTGCCAACATCTGCAGCTTTCCGTCCTTCACCCTACAATGGGTCCCCTGAACCCCTCCCTCCACCCCCACCCCCAGGTTTTGGAGGACCTTTGAGAGTCTAAGTTTGGCCTGAGCACAGACCCTGATTCCATGATGCAGGTCAGCTGTGTCCACCAGGGCCAGGCTGGCTCCTGCTCTCCTGGAATCTTACGAAGAATACAAATTCCTGGGCATCTCATGCTTCACTGGGTAGGATGGGAGGGCCACTGGGCACCGATGCACAGTTGAATTTGGGGTCTCTGCTAGGACCCGCCCCTTCCCAGGGAGGTAGCTCTCCTTTTACTGGGGCAGGGAGGTTGGGGGGAGTGGCTGTTGCCTCCGGGTAGGAGGCTCCTCTCACCCTCAGTGTGCTCCCCAGTCTCCTGCTCCCAGGTTCCTGATTGGCCTTCACTCTCCAGCTTTGTCTCCATCAACAGTTAATCAGCATTCTCTCTTGCTGGCCCCAGCCTCAGGCATCTCCTCATCATGACTTTGATCTCATCACCCTGGGATTTGTAATAGAATTGATCCAACCCAGTTATGTCAAGTGTGCTTTATTAATTGTTAGCATCCCTACTCCCTAAAACAGCCAGAGAGTGCAGAGAATGCTCAGTCACTCAGTTGTATCCGATTCTTTGCGATCCTACGGACTGCAGCAAGCCAGGCTTCTCTGTCCATGGGATTCTCTAGGCAAGAGTGGGTTGCCATGCCGTCCTCCAGGGGATTTTCCAGACCCAGGAATCGAACCCGCATCTTTTGTGTCTCCTGCATTCACATGCGGATTCTTTACCACTAGCGCCACCTGGGAATGACCAGATGTGCTCTTTTTACACTCACAGTCCCGGGGTGCCTGATTGAGACTGTCTGTATTAGGCTTTTGTGTTTCCCAAAGATGCTCATCCCCAATAAATCTTCCAAATTCTCACAACTGACAGCACGAGAAATAGCCCTGCCTTCTGAGGTCCTGGGTTCGTCTTGCCGCTTCTCCTTTTACTGGGGTCTTCTCTTAAAGTCCCTACTCTGGGAGGCTCCTTCAAACATGGATGGTTTTAGGGTTGGGGAGTCTGCTGAGGACATTGCAGGTTTTGGCAAGTGTCCGGACTCCCTGTGCTGAAGGCCTCTTGGCATTCACTGTGGATCACTTCCTCTTCATCTAGACAAAGCTTCAGGACAGGAATACCTGATGTCAGGAGAGACACTGAGAGGTAGGCGAGCGGTCACTCTCAATTCCATATGTCCTGTGTCCGTGCATGCGGTTCTGACTTTGCCCCCTGGAGACACAAGTCCCACTCTGCTGGGAATTTGACAGGTCACTCGGCACCAATAATGACTGAAATGGTTTCTTTAATATAAACCGCCTCCCCCTCTTCATTTTATTCTGGTTGTTCCCCCTACCCCTGGGTATATTATTATTGTTCAGTTGCTAAGTTGTGTCCGACTTTTCATGACTCCAAGGACTGCAGCACTCCAGGCTTCCTTGTCCTTCACTATCTCCTGGAGTTGGCTCAAGCTCATGCCCATTGAGTCAGTGATGCCATCCAACCATCTCATCCTCTGTTGCCCCCTTCTCCTTTTTCCCTCAATCCTTCCCGCATCAGAGTCTTTCCCAGTGAGTCGGCTCTTCACATAAGGTGACCAAAGTATTGGAGCTTCAGCATCAGTCCTTCCGATGAATATTCAGGGTTGATTTCCTCTAAGATTGACTGGCTTGGTCTCCTTGCTGTCTGAGAGACCACAGTCCCTTTTTTGAGACTCAGTTTTCTGTACTCTGCTACATCTGTCACTGTGTCTTTGCATCTTGGCAGGTGGCCCCCCACTGCACCCCTGGCTGAAACACAAGGAACCTCAGAGAGCTCTCCTTCCACCTCTTAGATGACCTTTAGGCTTTTCAGTGTCACCAGATAGTAATTCTAAAGTCCATCAGGGTTTGCTCCCAACCAGTGGAACAAGCTGCAGCCCAGGTGTCAGTCCCGAGTCAACATCATCACCGAGTCTGGGGGCAATGCGGCTGATGGGGATCGTCCAGTCTCAGGACTGTGTCCTCGGAAGACTGCTGTTGTCCCCCTAGGGCAGGGTCTTCCGGGCAGCCAAGGACCTGTGACTGACCTGTGCCCTTTTCCTCCTCCTGACACAGTCAACACCAGTCACCACTCGTCCTCCTTCAAGTCCAAGTCCTCCAGCAACGTGACCTCCACCAGCGGTCACTCTTCAGGGAGCTCGTCTGGAGCAATTGCCTACCGGCAACAGCGGCCAGGACCACACTTCCAGCAGCAACAGCCTCTCAATCTCAGCCAGGTAAGCACACATGCCACGCTCCCCTGCCCCTCTCCTCCCACCAGCTCACTGGGTGCCCTGGGGTAGCAGGAAGTGCCTTGGTGAGCTCTGGTGGTCTCCCTCTGCTGCAGGTCACCTTGGAAAAGGTGGATCCTCAATACATGGAGAGCCAGTCCAACGCAAAATGACTTGTCTAATGTTCCAAAGCCCTTAGTGATGCGGTGCCTGCTTAAAAATAGTCTGGCCCACATGTTGCCTTTTCAGCCCAGCGAAGGGTAAAACACTGGGTCTGGGCCCACTTCGGCCCAGAACCCCAGAGACAGACCTAGAGTCCAACCACGCCAGGCCTCCTGAGTCATTACAGTGAAGGAGGCCTCACACAGGGACCCCAAACCCAGGAAAAGAGCCGGTAAACTTGGGAGACAGTGGTTGATACTCAGGGGAGTATCAACCAGGCGGTGTCTCCAGGGGCAGCACTCAGCCTGTGTGTCTAGGATCACTCAGGTCTGAATTGCAAAGTGGACTCCAGCCCTGCTTCCTTAGTAGCTGGGAGGTAAGATAAGACCACGTGTGTGTTGTGACTCAGTCTCTGGCTGAGAGAAGGTGGCTTCATTTGTATGTGACTTCAGAATACGGCAACGTTTCTGAGAGCCTGCTGTTTGGGGAGCAGGACTTCACGGTGAGGCAGGAAAGTGGTCCGCACTCAGAGACAGGCCCATGTGACACTTCACAGCTGCAGGATGTCCTCGGGAGACATGCTGTCTCCTGTTGCCTCTGCAGCTGGCTCTGTCGGTGTGTCACCCGGCCCAGGAAACAGCAGGGCACCACCTTGCTTCTCGGACAGGTTGACTGATATTTTTCCCAGCATGTGAACGAGGCATCTTCTGTGATCCCTGCCGCACCGCCCTCCCCACCCTCCTCCTGACTCTCCTCCCCAGCCCTCACTTCCGCTTTCTCCCAAGTCCTCACTTCCGCCTCCTCCCCACTCCCCCCACCTTCCTCCCTCTCTGCCCGCTCCCGCCCCATGCTCTTCTGCGCATGCGTATGTCCAGTCCCCCCACCCCCCTCAACGCGGTCCTCCTGGTCCTTCTCCAGGCTCAACAGCACATTGCCGCAGACCGCGCCGGGAGCCACCGACGTCAGCAGGCCTACATCACTCCCACGATGGCCCAGGCTCCATACTCCTTTCCGCACAACAGCCCCAGCCACGGCACTGTGCACCCCCACCTGGCCGCCGCCGCCGCCGCCCACCTCCCTGCCCAGCCCCACCTCTACACCTACACAGCACCCGCGGCCCTGGGCTCCACGGGCACCGTGGCCCATCTGGTGGCCTCCCAAGGCTCGGCGCGTCACACCGTGCAGCACACTGCCTACCCGGCCAGCATCGTCCACCAGGTCCCCGTGAGCATGGGCCCCCGGGTCCTGCCCTCACCCACCATACACCCAAGTCAGTATCCAGCCCAGTTTGCCCACCAGACCTACATCAGCGCCTCTCCAGCCTCCACAGTCTACACTGGATACCCACTGAGCCCAGCCAAGGTCAACCAGTACCCTTACATATAAACACTGGAAGGGGAGGGGATGGGAGGGAGGCTGGCCAGAGGGAGAGGAGGAGGGACGGAGAGGGGATCTGGGGCTTCTGTACTGAAGATGCCGCACAGAAACAATGCAAACGGGCAGGGGTGGGGGGCAGGGGGCAGGGACGGGACACGGATGAAACTTGAACTAGGAAGTAGGAGGACTGAGAGCGGAGGAGAGAACATTTTGAAAAGGAAGGGATTTAAGGAGGGGAGAAAATTATGCTTTTTATTTTAAAAAAGAAAAAGGAAAAAAAATTAAAAATAAAACGTCAGTAACAAAAAAAAACCACAGCTCACGAACCCGTTCGGCACCAAACTGGAAAGAAGAAGAAGAGCCACAGAAGATTCCAGAAGTAGGGGGAGGGGGGCCTCCGTTTTTGAAGAACTTTATGAACTTTGCAAAGATTATTTTCATATGGCAGCAAGTGGCGTTTAAGAATTTGCTGTCAGGGACACCTGATACGGAAATCCAATAGATTTTTAATGATTGAACGTAAGGATTAGGGATTTTTCCAGAACTCTATAAAGGGTCGGGAGCCCTCTGGAAAGGCCAGGCTGTGGCCTGAGGAGGCTGGTGTCTAGGGGTTGGCGGAGCCTAGTTCTGGTCCACTTGCCTGGACCTTTGGGGAGGGCGGGCAGGCAGCTGGGCTGAAGGAGGACCCCGGGAGAGGGTGTGTTTTTCTGAGCACTCTGGATAAATCCCTAAGCAATGATATTCCTCAAAATGTCATTAATGATGTGTGTTGCAAACTCGCTTTTTTTTTTTTTTTTTTTTTGGTCTTTTCTGAAAACGTCTCTTCTCTTTGAGTGCATCCCGCGTCTCATAGCCTAGGGCTCGCGGCGTGGCCAGCACCCTGGTAAATGTAGCAGTGTGCACCTATCTGTGCTGCTTTTCGTTCACCCCATTGATACCAATAGACTATCCTCACTGTAATTGCACAAGAAAGGCGATCTCCTGCAGGCACGTCCCCCGCGCGGTGGTCCAGGTGCGCCCTCCCGCCCCCGGGCACCGCCTCCGGCTCTCGCAGACTTGGTTTTTACATCCTTTCCTCCTAGTGCCTTAGCGACCGGGGACGCGGTTGAGGGTTTACTTCCACGGTACTCCAAGAAGCCGGCTGAGGCGAGTCTCAGCCTCTCAGCCCTTCTTCTGTGCTGTTGCAACATTTTACTCTGGTCTTTTCCTTTTCCTTTTTTTTTTTTTAATTTTAATTTTATTTTAATAAGCTGTTGTCTTTCCCCGGGCTGTTTGCTAGCAGAGGAGTGTCAGGGAACTGGCAGGGGCTAGGAGAGCCAGTGGGTCAGGAGACGGCTGCGGGAGGTGGATGGTGGTGGGTGAGGCTGACGCTGGAGATGGCTTGGCGTGGCTCTTCGCCTGGTGGACAAAGCAAGAGAGACTGACTCCCCACCCTGCACCTTCACCCAGTTCTGCCCCCAGCGGGCTAGCTCTGCCATCTGTGGGATCACAGATCCCATCTCAGTTTCAGGAATGTTGGCTTTGCTTCTGACGCAAGGAGCAAAGGAGAGGAGTGGCCTGCAGCCTCCAGGCCGGGCACTGGCTTCGGGTCGGTCGCCACCTGTCCGCAGGGCGGAGAGCAGGCCTGGGGGCCCGCCCCGTGTTCTCAGACCCGCCCCACACTCCACTCCACCAGCCCAGCCCATCTGGCCTCTGCTTCTACCCTCCCACCCCACCAGGCTGTGTTTTTCTCTCAACCATTTTGCCTGATCCCTTTCTCTGTAGACAACCGCCAACCGTCATTTGCTGCTAAATCTTTCCTCGCGTTACCCAGGCCTACCCCAGGCAGGCCTTCGTTTCTGGTCTTTGAGGGTTCGGGTGGGCAGAAGGCTGGAGGGACATTCACGAGGGTGAGCCGGTGATCTTGGACCGCCCTTGGGAAAACACGCCCACGGGCAGTCAAATTTCCAAGGAAGTTTGCCGTTTGCCCTCTGTGCATCGTTGATAACGTTCTGGAAATTTCCTCAGGCTTTGAACACTGGTGGGGGTGGGGGTGGAGAGGTGTCTCTATCCATAGCAAATTATTGTTACACACGAAAACGTTGGGAGGTGCTGTCTGGTCCCAGACGGGATTTTTAACTGTGGTCCTCACTGTTCGATGGTTGATGCGGAGCCCCTGACCCCAAAGCCAAGCTTCCAAGGTGCAGAGAGATCGCTCCCGGGTTCGAACAGCAGTCCGCACCCGCCTCCCTCACTTTCCTTCCCCGTCCTGCGGTATCCCTTAACGATCTACTGTGAAAGGTGTTTTTAATCTTGATATCCGACCTAATTCAGTAACGAAGCCCAGCCCTTACCTTAGCTCTTAGCTGTGAAATGTGAAATAACTCTGGAAAATATCCCCTCTCCATGCATCAATTCTACTTAAACGACAAAGAAATCGGTCCCCAGGTTGGAACCAGCTTAGTCCCGGCCTCAGCCTGGAAGGAAGGAAGGACCCCGTGTCCGCCGGGGAGCCGCCTACAGCAGGACACAATGGTGTCTTCATGGCGCCACAGTCAATGCATCTTCTATCTGGACGTGGGGAAGTGCCGCCATTCTGAGACAACCAGAAAGTGGTCCATGGGGGTGGGGGCGGGGAATGTGCCAGAGGACTCGTGAGCCCGAGCACTCACGGAGCCACGCCAGCCTGCGGACGGATCTCTGTTCTGGACTCGCGGCATCCAGAGGGCAGCAGTGCCCCGTCCAACCCTCCCCGTGCCCAGTCGCACAAGTCATGGCTGCAAACGAGCCAGCGTTTTTGCCTTATTGGGTAGCATACTGGACCCCTGGTACTGTTCACTTCCAGCGCTTTCTAGATCTGATCTTTTAACAGGAAAAGACAACGTAGCCTTCCACTTTAATGAAAATTATTTTGTCTACTTAAGTTGGAAGTTACTTTCACCTGACATTTTCTTTCCTTTCCTTCCTGATCAGGAAATGAAAGTTTCATGCTGCTCATAAAGATAATATTATTGTACTAATTATTTTGGTTATTAACCTTTGTAATTATTATCCTAATCATCATTTTGATATTTTAGTTGGGGGTTTAAAGTGCACATTTATTCCAAGTTATCTTTGTGTTTTCTCTTTAATATTTAAATTTATTTTATTGTATCTGTGAGTATCTGAGTAGACAGGAGGGACATCCAGATGTCCAGTTTTGTCAGACCAAAAAGAAAAGAAAAGAAGGAAGGATTCAGGAATCAGGAAAAAGCTGTCAAGAATGATCCACCAGAGAACAAAAGTCTGAAGAAGAATCAAAGCCTTTATCTCTGTGTAAGCCAACTTGGGCTCTGGACAGCATGGTTCGTGGTCACCATCAAGACTAGATTTTTCTAGACTCTCAGTGGCCTGGGAAGAGATCTGAGGAGGCTCCTTGGAGGCTGAACCCTCAGCATGGTCCTCTCCAACCTTCCCTGTGCTTCTGAAATCTGCTAAATAGACCCTGGGCCTGCCTCGCATCTGATACTGACCTGTCAAGGAAAAAAAAAAAAAGCCCTCTGCCCAGAGCTGACCCAGCCCCCTCCCTAAAAGTCCCCCCTTTTCCCATCAGCCCACCAGAAGTGTGGCTTATACCCTTCAGTGTATAGATAATGTTGCCTCCTAGAAGCCATTGAAGGTAACGAGCTGATGGAAGGTGCTTAGGCAGGTGGTACCTTCCCCTGGGAGATGTCAGCCTCCCTGCCCCTCACAAACCACACTGCCCACTTCTTCAGTCCCTGCCCCCACCCAGTACATCTCTGCACACAATTCTAGGGACAAACTGTGGAGCCAAAAAAATAATAAATAGGGATAGTAGGAGGCCAGAAGAGCACTGACCGTGTCCGGCAGGTCCTCGGACAGTGTGAGCTGCTGCCCCCATGAACTCGTTGGCCAGTGGAGGGGCACAGTGGGGCCTTACAGCAATGCCCACTGGGCTCTGACTGTGCCCTTTAGGCCACCATGCTGGGTGCCATGGGCTTTCTAAATCAGCTTGAGGTGCCCACACACCGCCCACCAAACCCAGAAACTACCAGGCCCCAGGTGGGTGAAATAAGGCCTGGAATGACGGGCTTCACTGAGGCTAATGAAGGGAGACGCCAGGCCATGCCCAGCCCCCCACCACTCAGCGAACATTAGTATCCTCCCCGCATCCCCGCCTGCCTTTTTCTTCCAACCCAAGCACAGAGCTGTGGGTCTGAAGCCCTCGGAGAAGGCCCTAGTGGGAGAGATGAGCCCCTCTGTGGGTTCCTCAGCAGCTGCTTGAACTCCCACCCCATCCTCCAACCCTGAGTCGCCCTGGCAGATAGGCTGAATAAAGGCTGCCCATCCCCAGGACCCAGCTCCCAAGTGGAGAGATGCCAACCTAGTCTTCATGTAGACCACAAATACCCTAGAACATCATCTGCTCTGGAATTGGCTCCATCCTCCTTTACTGAAGCAACATGGTCACGGCTCAGAGGGGCAGGCTAAAAAAGACAGGTCAAGGGGAGCCTCGTAACCGGAGCCCTGGGAACCGCAGGTTGATTTGCTTCTGCTCGTGTCGTCTCGCGGGCGCCTCGGGTATTTGCACCGCCATCTCTGTGCTTAGTGCCTCCTTTCATGATGTTTTGGCTGTTTCCAAGGGAAGGGTGAGCAGGCCGATGGGTGGGAGGGTCTGAGGCTTGGTGCCAATTAATACTGTGACGTGGAGCATGTGGTTGGTCGAATTCAGAGGGAAAGGAAGGGTTGGTTGTCTCCTGGACTGTCTTTGCATTCTGGCCTTACTGGTGGTGAGTGGCTGGTGGGCTGTGGGAGCTGGAAGACGTTACCCGCCCAGACACCAGATTGTGGGATGTAAGGAAGGCAAGGAAAGATCAGCCCAGCTGCTGACAGGCAGATTTCCCTCGACCGGATCTCTGGAATTGCAAACACTCATTTTTGAACAAGCTCGTGGTGGAGGATTTGGGTTGTGTGAGTGTGTGTGAGTGAGTGGAGCAGACTTTCTTGGAAACTGGAAGAAGGAGATGAGGAGGCTTAAGGAAATATTGCTGATGGGCTGTGGTTGATGAAACATGGTGGGCTGACCGGCCGGCCCCAGCTCTCGTCCTGGGTTCTCTGGTGCTGGGGGTGGGGTGGGATGTGGGGCTCTCCATGGCCTGTTCAGTAGCTGCGGGGACAGAACAGAAGAGAAAAACGAGGTGCCCTCGAGCAGCAGAGAGGCCAGGGCTCCTTCTGTGGGTCGCAGACCTTGCCCAGCACTGCTCAACACCAGCCCAAGCGATTCTGCCATGAAATATTCCAGCCCCAGGGACCCAACTTGCTTCTCGCCCCTTCTCTGTGTTTTCTTTCTGGTGTGTCTTAGAGATTTCAGATGGGGAAGGCTCAGAGTTGAGCAAGCTAGAGCTGTCCTAACCAAATTGGAAAGGAAAGTGAAAGTGTTCCTTTCTTTAGCCAAAGACCCTCTCCTCAAAGACACCCCCAGATGTGGACAGAATGGCATTCCTCTGTCCTTCCTCTCCCGGCAATAATGACTCTGTCAGTGATGCAATCCCGTTTATATCCTCTTGCCTGACTTGTTTTGGGTTTTTTGTTTTTGACTTTATTTTAAAACTGTGCTCATCTTGTAAGTGGAGTGGAGGTTTATAACCCCCAAATGCTGCTGCTGTCAGGAAACTGGAAGTACTGCATGGATCTGTGGGTGGAACTCACCTTGAGTTACCTCGGGTATCTGCCGGAGCAGACCAGCCAGGAGGTGCGGCTCTATCTGGGTCAGGTGCACGCCAGGACCGGGCTCAGGGGGGTCAGTATTTTTCCACTTCGATGCCTTAGGACTCTCACTTCTGAGTTCCACAGACGGGACTCAGTGGAGAGATGGAGATGGCGAACTGATATTTAAAGGCAGTAGAAACCCCTTGAAGGCTTTTGGCACCCTCACTCACTTGAGCAACCCAACCTAGGAGAAGTTTTTCCCATCCTTCTGGCAGCTCCCAAAAGTCCAAGAGAGCCAGCTCTGAGCCAGTTCTTCATTTGAGACTCAGTGAGAATCTGCAGAGAAGTGACCCTTCTGTGGGGCATGCTTGCTCAGGGTACCTCTGCCAGAAGGGAGCTTCCTGACGCCCCAGCTTGAGTCCCAGGAGCCTCTGCGAGCCCCTAATTGCACTCTCATTGCATTAGAATTTCACGTTGACTGTCTCTTTGTTAAAACTTGCCATGTCCTTCGAGTAGGAGCCAACATTTGTTGAATGCTTTCAATACACCAGGCTCATCCCAAGCCCTTAGTGAGCACGGCCTCCCGGTACCCTCAGACCCACCCCTATTCACAACACCCCTCTCCTCCATTTACAGAGGAGGAAGTTGATGAGACAGTCGACTCTCTGAGAAAGTAGGCTGTGTTAAGGAAAGGAAATACAAGGATTGGGGGTGGCCCCAAATCCCCGAGCTTCTAGTGAAATTTTGTGTTCTTGAGACCTTTACTAACAGAATTTGTTTCCCTTGTTAAATAATCATCAGTGAGTGGCCTCGTGTTTCTGGTGATCCATCTATGATGCTCCCATTGACTGTGTGCCAGACACTGTGCTGGAAGTCGCTCCTGTTTATCCCGTTTCATTTCGTCTTCATAACAGCCCTATGAAATCGGCAGTACTAGTCCCTTTACAGATGAGGCAGATGGCTTGGTGAACTGGTAACCAGCCCAGGGTCACACAAGCCAGTAGGGAAGGCCGGCCGTGACCTGGGTCTGCCCAGCTCACAGACGCTGGCCTCAGCTGTCTCCTGGGAGTGTGTGCGAAGAAGGGCCTCACAGGAGCGTTGCCCCGCACCACCCCTGCCCTGTGCGAAGAGCTCAGCAGAAGGTCTGTATGTAGAGGGAGTCCTGAATCTGATCCAGGCAGCAAGGGCAGAATTAGTTTGACTTTTAGAGAAAATCTTAGGGGAGTTTCTTTTGATTAATCATAGTAGGGTTCATTTTCTATTCCTTTTCAGTGCACCAACTAGCTTTAGCAGTGCTGCTGCTGCGACAAACTCTTATAAGAGTGAAGAAAAAAAAAAGTGTTCTTTTCTTTTAAAAAAATATTTTTTTCTTGCTTATAGTTAATTCTAGAAAGGCAATACTAAAAGTATATATTTTCTTCAAAATACTATTTTTTACTGCACTGATAAATATCATAACGACTCTGGTCTCTGTAATTAATCCACCCTTCAGCTCTGGGTAGAACCAAAGGCAGGATTCACACCAAATTTGTAAATAATCACGTGTGAGTCTGGTGTCCAGGAACTGTTTTTTCTTTGTGTTTAAAAAATTAAAAAAAAAAAAAAGGAAAAAAGAGACAAGATCAAGATGATATTTAGAAAGAGGAACAAAATTAAGTTTTATTTCAAGATAGCCTTCTCAAAGAAATGGGAAGCAACATGTTGTGCAAACTGAAGAAAAATTAGCCAACTTTCAGGATACAAGGAAGGGGAGCCTTTGGCTGAGGTGGGAGATTAACAGTAAGGTAGAAACGTGTTTCCTTTGGTTGAAAGGTGGCAAGAATTTAGCAATGCTTTAGAACTAGATTTTTCATTTTGTGGAAAACCATTACCATTTGTTACGAAATATCTCTGCAGTTGTTTGGAATGGGGTTTTCAGTTTCTTTTTTTTTTTCCTTTAAAAATTTCCTTATTGACTGGCTCCAGACATGTTTGCCTCAATTCTTAGGTAGTTTACACAAGTTCTAGAGTCTTCTAGAGCTTTAATTCCATTGGAAGCAAACCCAGCTAATCAGAATTTGAGATCCTGGTTGGTTTGAATAGGTATTCTGGAATTCTTGACAGAACACCTGAAGACTTCTTTTTTTTTTTTTTAAGAAGGTTTTAGATACGTTATCTTACACAAACTGTGACCTGATGGCAATAATTACCTCAAATGTGGGCATTCATCCTGGTTTTAGCCTTTTTTGAAATCATGTAGCCAGCTTGCTCTTGGAATTTAAAAGACTATAAATATAAACTCTGTGTGGGCTGAAAACAATGATTACTGCACATCCTGGTCGTTGTTGCTTAAGTGAACTCTGAAAATAGGTAATCTTTACAACAGAAATTAAACCAAGGGAGAGAATATTCTTTGTGTTTTCAAATGTGAGTTTCAAATGCACATGTTTAAGTATATATGTTTTTAGCTACTGTAAAATGCTGTTAGCCTTCTAAGATATCAAGAGAGTCACGTTTTAAGTGCATAAACTATAAACAATTGACTGTGGATAACTAAACATATTTCTGGCCACGTTTTATAGTTAAAGTATTTTATAGTTTACATTTAAACTGGTACTTTTTAAAGAAAATTTCTGTTTATAACTGACATCTTCGGACCCCAGCAATTGCCTCTTCAGTTGGAGGCCACATTCCCCCAAGGCAGGCGTGTTCTGCCCCTACTGTAGCACACCATGAGCATTTCCATCCGTATTGCTGGTTTCCATGGGAACTCGAGAGAATGTAAAGGGATTTCCAGGCTGAGCAGGAAGGGGTGAGTCCACAGCCTGGGCCAGGTGCGAAGATCTGCCACGTGATATGCACACTGGTGGTCAAGGCCTTCCTTTTGACATCTTGGAAGAGGCAGAGAGAATAGACATCTGGTTCATTGATTTTGTCTTGATTTGAATGTTTAATTTATTAATCGACCCACTGACTTGCAGGCACCAGGCAGTAGAAGACACTGGGATTCAGGTGGCCCCAAGGGTACAGCTGCTATTTCTGGGGCCCCAGCAATACTCTGATTGGTGTTTTGCAGGGGAGAGTCATACACCCCCGTGCCTATATTTACTGGTTGAGTTTTCCATATATCTGCTGTCATTTAATTCCTTTTGTCCTTTAAAACAAAGTGTAAAAGGATATGTTTACTTTTTACTCTTTATCAAACTTCTGTTTGAAGCCTAGGTCATTAGGAGGTGGGATCTAGATTTTTTTTTTTTTTTTTTTAACAGCTCAGTGTTTTATTCAGTAAACAGAGGGTAAGTAGTACATCCTCCAGGCGTGGGGGTGGGCCGACCCCAAAGGAGAGGCCTAGACTCTTTTTTTCTAGAGATTGTAAGTGCTGCTGAGCAGGAGGAAGGGACTGGAGACTGAAGGGCAGCTAGGGGGGCAGATGATGAGATCTATCCAAGTAGAGGTCACAATTGAGAGGCCCCGTCGCCATGCAGAAGCAGCCTGGAGGGCACCAGTTGCCCTAAATGTTTTGGTTCATTTCTTCTTTTGTGCCACAACCTTAGCGCAGAGGACCTACTGTGATCCAAAGGGCATTCCTTTAGCAAATAACACCTTAAAAGCTGCAGAACACCTGGGACCAGGGAACTGGTGGTGGTTCTTAATGCACTTGCTTTTTCCTTGTGAACTCTGTTGATAGCACGTTCTTATCACAGTATTCGGTTGGAAATGTCACTGTAAAATAGTTTTTGTCTTGCCTCTCCTAATTCAACTATCACTTTCCTCTGGTTTTCTCCCGTGATTTAAATAACCAAATATATTTTATGTCATTGTCTTTGGGGCTTAATCATATTTTTAAAAAAACAGAGGAATAGAAATTAGCTTTTTTTTTTTTTTTTTAATTAAATATGCTGTATCTGAAAAAAGGGCTCTGCCTTCTCTCTCGTTTCCTTTCAGCCAGCCTCCACGCAAACCTCCCAGCACCCTTGCCCTCTTGTGTTGGGGCACTGCTCCCCCCACCACCCCCACACGTGGCCACCTTGGCTTCCGCCCTGATGTCCCCACAGCCCCATCCATGCCCAGGCACCCAGAACGCCCAGGAAGCTCTCAAGAGCCAGGAAGAAGGATCCACTTAGCCTTGCCAATGGTGGTCTTGCCTCCCTGTTAGCTATTCGCCTGCTTGGTTGAAGGGGCAATGGATTTATTTTTATTATTATTATTATTTTAATAGTTTGGCTCAGGTTATAAGGAAGAACTTGGGAAATGGAAAGTGACTTGACCATGCCCATCCTTCGTAGCTTTCTGTGACTTCTGAATGGAACCTAAAGCGTGCCCCACCCCAGTTCCCTCTCCTCCCTTCCGGCAGACTCCTGTAGACGCCTCCATGGCTCGTGGTTTCTCCCTGCCGTCTCATCGTCACTTTCTACCCTTTCACCGTTGCGTTACTGCTCCTTTAAAGCTTTCTCCCATGGCTTTTCCAGGGCACAATCATTTCTGGCCCCCAAAGCACCTCCTCATCCTCTTTGTGTGCGTTTCTTTAACCAAATGAAGTAGACCCGGAAGTCATACTTTGGGGCGGTAGGATTTCTAGTCTAGGAGAATCACTGTATAGATAATAGATGTTGATATATATGTGTGTGTATATATATATATCAAACCAAATTTTGGATAGGAAAAGTATAGCTTTATGGATGAGGAAGGAGAGGAGCTTTTGGAAGCTGGTTGGTATATCAGAGGAGCCAGGGATGACCCAGGCTGCGCCGTCGCACATGGACTGGAAAAGCAGGATGCGGGGGACCCAGGCACCACCTCGGGCTGCAGTGGAGGCCGGTGGCCCCGAAGGGTACTGCTGCTCTCTCTGGGTCCCCAGTAACAGGGCAGAGATGAGTGTTGGGGGGTGGGGGAGGGCGGTACAGCACATCAGAATGACTGGAATTTTCCATCCCGTTTTGCTTTGACCACATGTATTGAGCTGCAGCCTCTGATATTATATCCCGTTTCCAAAAATGGTATCCATTAGGATGGAAAGAGAAGGCATCTGTAGAAATGTTTACCTTTCAACTGCCCACACATCAGGACACTCTGGATAGAAAGACTCACTCCCCAGAAAGAGAGCAGGGAAGAGGAGATCCGGTGAGGCTCGGTCACCGGTCCAAGGAACGTGGCTCCTCCCCAGGGCCATCTCGCCCAGATCTCTCTCTACCAGGTCATCTCAGCTCAGTTACCCTACAGAAGCCCTGGTCTGTTGTGTTCCTTCACTGTACGGTTTCTGTAATAAAAAAAAAAAAAAGTGTTAATCCATGTTAATCTTTGTGAAAATTATTGCGTGCAACAGTATTTTCTCGTGTACCTCTTTTTCCTATGTGAATTGTCCCTCTTTTCTTTTTTTATTTATAAATGTCTACTTTTTTTAAAAAAAGACAAACCAATGTGTCGTAGGCCTATATGTAACCTATTCCTTAGTCTCATATTATAGGTATGTTATAAGAATGGATATTTTACTTGGCTTTAGAATGTTTTACAAGAAAAATAATTCTTAACTGATCCAGTCCTTGCTACTAAAATGCTTGTGTTTTTCATCATGACGTCGTGTGCTTCTAAATTAATGATCATTTTTGTTGTAGAAAAATGGAGTGAATTTATATTAGTCTTGGAAACTAATAATAGCATTGTAAATTTATGAGATGATTTTAACAGAAAAAAATTATAGAAGAATATAGTTATTTTAATTGTAATATTACTAACTGTAGGGTGAGGAAGGGGGGGGTCCCGTTGTGGTGAACTATGTTATAGCTTGTTACTCACAGTTTCTTTTTGATCATTTTTTCGGTCTCTGAGGTGAAACGAGTTATTAATTAAAATTTGTAAACTCACATATGCATATTGTATATGTGTAGAAATGTAATCACACTTTGTCTTGGAATTACATTAAACTGTTTGGAATCACTGTACACTCGCCCTGGCACGTTTATTTATTCTAGAGCCAGACCAGTTCTGAGACTGCAGAGGTTGTTAATACGAGTCACAGCTTAAGTTATTTAGCCCTCTGGAAAATATTTAATACCTCTGAACACATTCATAACCCACCACTGCATTTTAAATCTGCCAGCAGGAATGTATGTGCCTGAAGAGGGGAGGTCTTGAGGTCATGTCACTACCTGCTCCTGGGCAGCTGGACAGGGCAGCTGGACAGGGGGTCGTCTCCTCACTGCCACTGACTCAGCTCGCCGTTTCCCAGCTCCATCCCTAAGGGCTAAGGCATTGCTATCATCTGCTGTCCCAAGCACTCCCCAAAGTCATCCCAGATCTGAGTGGGAGGTCACCATCCTGTGCACCCAGGCCCACCATCTCACCAGACTTCAGTGCCAGGCAGCCCCCCACTCACCAGCACCAGGGCCCCCCCAGCACTGCCCACCAGCACTCTACCACCGTGAGAAACTCCACATCCCTCTGACTGGGTCTTCTCACCCTTCCAGCAATCTTTTCTAAAGTGGTTAAAATATACATAAAAGTTACCATCTTAACCACTTTAAAATGTACTATCAATTAGTTACATTCACAACGTTGTGCAAACCTCACCACTAGCTATTTCTAGAACTTTCATCGTCCCAAACCACCTCCTACTTTCTGTCTCTAAATTTTCCTTTTCTAGACTGAACAACAACAAAGACACTTGATGTAAGTGGATCAGTACAATATTTGCCCTCTTGTGTCTGGCTTCTTTTACTCAACAGCGTTTTCAAGGTCCGTCTACTCATGTTATAGCACGCATCCGAATTTCATTCCCTTCAAAGACTGGGGCCACTCCATTGTTTGTGTACACCACATTTGGTCTGTCCATTCATTGTTAATGGACAAGTGAGTAACGACTCAACTTCTGGCTTCTGTGAACCATGCTGCTGGAAACACGGGGATGTAAGCGCCTGAGTCCCCGCTTTCAGTTCTTTGGGATAAATACCTGAATGTGGAATTGCTGGGTTATATGGTGATTCTTCACTTTTTGAGGAATTGCCAAAATTTTCCACAGCAGCTGTACCATATTACACCCCCGGCAACTCCAGTTTCCTCACCCAGCACTCTTATCCTGTCCTGCGTGGCCAGTGTTCTCAGGCCTCAGGAATGCCAGGCTCCTGGGCCTCCATTTTCTGTGTCTCCAGGTTTCATAAGGTCCCCAACCAGCCTAAACTCTCCCCACCCACCTTCTCTTTTTTTTGGCCATACCACCAGGCTTGAGGGATATTAGTTCCCTGACCAGGGGTTGAACCCATGCCTTCAGCAGTGGAAGCATGGAGTCCTAACCATTGGACCACCAGGGAATCCCTTCTTCCCAGGTGATGCTAGTGGTAAAGAACCTGCCAATCCAGGAGACACAGGAGATGCAGCTTGGTCCCTGTGTTGGGACGATCCCTTGGAGGAGGGCATGGCAACCCACTCTAGTATTCTTGCCTGGAGAATCCCATGGACAGAGGAGCCTGGCTCGATACAGTCCATAGTGTTGCAGAGTTGGACACGATTGAAGTGACTTTGCATGCACACCCTTTTGGCTGGTACCCTGAGCTTCCTGCTACACCTACTCGCTGTGAATTCAACCATCTATGGCTCTGCTTCTCCACCCTGGCTCCCAGAACCATGGGGACCTTGGGCCAGCATCTGTGCTCATCATTGGCTCCATGTGTGGCTGCTTGAAAACTTGCCATTCTCTCCAGCCACAATCCCTACTCTGCAGAGTCACCCAGAGAAATCCAGGCCCCCACAGGGCTCTCTCAATCCCACGCCCTCCTGAAGCCTGTGCCTCACAAGCCTTTCTCCCTTCAGCCTCAGAGGAAGAAGGGCCTGCACCCAGAGTCCCTTCCTCTCTTCAGAGCTCTTTCTTGTCAAGCATCTGCCCTTTACCTGGGATTCTCCTGCTTGTCTCACACCGGGTGCCCCTCGAGAACCAGCCTGAGTCATCCCTCTGGTGGGCTCGTCCTCAGGCTCCTGATAGGGTGGGTGTCCCTGACCACAACCTCTTGTGCATACTTCTTAGTAAGCCACACTGTCAACCTTTTTTCCCTGATTTTCCTTCCCCAGGGACCACAAATTCCTTGCAGGTAAGGATTTTTCTCTCATCTCTTATTTCCATGCCTTCTATTACCCTGCTAGGCAGAGTAGGAGGTCAAGAAATATTTGGATAAATGAACACGCTACATCAGGCTGCCTTCATTGCCCAATCAACCCACCTTCCCGCTGGCCAAATTCCATGTGTCCCAGAATTCAGGACAAATAAACCCTAAATGCAACTCAACCAAAACTCAAGTTCCGTAAAAATCCATGCAAAAAATTTTGACAGAACTTCAGAACTCGTCCAACAATCTTCTTCAGTGAGAAATGCACTCCAGGGATCACAGCCCATGGAAATGGAGGAAGAAGCAGAGCCTATATTCCAAGTGAGATAAGAGCATGTCAACGGGAGATACAGGGCAGCTGTGTTTAAGATCTCACCATTAGTGTCTCTGGAAAGTTATTTAAATCTAAAGTGAAAAGACAGAAGAACAAATATTGTATATTAATACATACATATGGAATCTACAAAAAATGGTTCCGATGAACCTATTTGCAGGGCAAGGATAGAGACACAGAGATAGAGAACAGATTTGTAGACACAGTGAGAAGGGGAGGGTGGGACAAATTGGGAGAGCAGCATTGACAGTTCACTTCAGTTCACTTCAGTCGATCAGTCGTGTCTGACTCTTTGCGACCCCATGAATCGCAGCACGCCAGGCCTCCCTGTCCATCACCAACTCCCGGAGTTTACCCAAACTCATGTCCATTGAGTCAGTGATACCATCCTGCCATCTCATCCTCTGTCGTCCCCTTCTCCTCCTGCCCTCAATCCCTCCCAGCATCAGTCTTTTCCGATGAGTCAACTCTTTGCATGACACCACTGTGTGTAAAATAGCTGGTGGGAAGCTGCCGTAGAGCACAGGGAAGTCAACTCAGTGCTCTGTGATGACCTAGAGGGGCGGGATGGGGGAATGGGTGGGAGGGAGGTTCAAGAGGCAGGGGATATATATGTATATATATATATATATACACACACACACACACACACACACACACACACACACACACATATTCCCAGGTGGCTCAGTGAGTAAAGAACCTGCCTGCCAATGCAGAAGAGGTAAGAGACCCAGGTTCGATCCTTGGGTCAGGAAGATTCCCTGGAGTGGGGCTTGGCAACCCACTCCAGTATTCTTATCTGGAGAATCTCCATGGACAGAGGAGCCTGGTGGACTATGGCCCAAAGGGTTGCATAGAGTCAACACAGCTGAGACTACTGAGCTCATACGCATGGCTGATTCACATTGTTGTACAGCAGGAAAATAAATAAATAAAATTTGTAAAATAATAAGTGAAAAGACAAAGCTACTGATGTCAATATGTTCCTCCAAGCAAAAAAAAAAAAAAAACAAACACTGCTTTCCTTGAACTGATGATGAACAGAAAGTGGAACTCTAGAGGCCAATAATAAATACTATTTCCCAGCAGAGCCAAGGAGCCCCTAGAGGAAGGCCAAGCCAGGAGGTAGGTGGTGCTTTCACGCAGCAGGCAGCTCTGGACTCTGCTCCCTGGCGCTTTGCTTCTGGGGGGAGGTGCTCTCACCTCACAAAGCTCCCCTTCCTTTGGGGGCATATTGCTGGGTCCTGGAGGTCCTGCCGAACAGCCACGTGCACTACGTTTTTGGCAAGAGTCTGATTTACATGTTTCCTAACTGTTCCCTAGGAATAGCTAAGCTTAAGCAAATAACCCCTCCAGTATCCTTGCCTGTAAAATCTCCATGGACAGAGGAGCCTGACGTGCTATACAGTCCATGAGGCTGCAAAGAGTCAGACACAACTGAGCAACTAAGCACACACACACAAGCAAATATCAAGTAAGTGTAAAAGCAGAGAATACACAAAGAGCAAAGTGTAAATGTAACAGTGATGGGGCAGGTGTCTTCATGACCTCTTCACTGTGTTCAGTCCCTCCCTTCTGCCCTTGGGCCCTCCCTCCCCCACCTGGCACGATGTAGGCCCAACTTGAGCCATGCAAACATCCTCCAACAGATCTTCCTTAGAAGATCTACTTTCCTTACACTGCCTGGTGCTGCTTGAGGTTGGAAAACATTCCCTCCCACCACCAACCCCCCCCCCCAACACCCTATTCAGCAACAACCCTAATCCTCACTCTGCTGCTGCTAAGTCACTTCAATCGTGTCCGGCTCTGTGCAACCCCAGAGACGGCAGCCCACCAGGCTCCCCCGTCCCTGGATTCTCCAGGCAAGAACACTGGAGTAGGTTGCCATTTCCTTCTCCAATGCATGAAAGTGAAAAGTGAAAGTGAAGTCACTCAGTCGTGTCCGACTCTTAGCGACCCCATGGACTCCAGCCTACCAGGCTCCTCTGCCCATGGGATTTTCCAGGCAAGAGTACTGGAGTGGGGTGCCATTGCCTTCTCCAATCCTCACTCTACAGAGAAGAAACAGCCAGAAGTCAGATAGTCCTCCAGTCTTGTGAGCCTGAAACCATGCACGATGATTAATCAAGTCCATTCCACCTGCCTCCGCTGATCCAGAGCACTTTCACAATCACGTGTCCTCCAAGCAGCTTTTAACCTGAACAGTAAGATCTTTGCCTGAGTCGTTTTCTAGGAATTTGGAATTGCAGCTGCATCCAGTTCAACTGAGCCCGGTAAAATGGATAGGCCAGCGACCCTCCAGCTGGACCCCTGCAGAGGCTGGTAGCTTGGTTACATCTGCACAGACAGTGATTCCAAACCTTTTTCCAATCACTGTGCATCAGCAAGACAACGTTGGTTTGGTAAGACGACCATCTAATTCCATTCATGAGTGCTCTCTTTACACACGTCCATCTATAGATCTAGTCCCATCTACCGACACACTCGGCATTTGACAGCACATATAAAACACTGGAGTGCAGGTACCCTTCTCCAGAACCACTTAACTTCCGCTTCTATGTCTTTTTGTATTCTGTTTGGATGTCTTATTGCTGTGGCTCTCAGACTGTTTATCTGCTGCAGACTGAGTTCCAGAAAAACATCTACTTTATTGACTGTACCAAAGCCTTTGACTGTGTGGCTCACAACAAACTGTTGAAAATTATTCAAGAGATGGGAATACCAGACCACCTTACCTGCCTCCTGAGAAACCTGTATGCAAATCAAGAAGCAACGGTTAGAATCTGACATGGAACAAGGAACTGGTTCCAAATTGGGAAAGGAGTATGTCAAGGCTGTATATTGTCACCCTACTTAATTTAATTTATATGCAGAGAATATCATGCGAAATGCCAGACTGGATGAAGCACAAACTGGAATCATAATCACAAGGAGAAATATCAATAACCTCAGATATGCAGATGACACCACCCTTATGGCAGAAAGCAAAGAGGAAATAAACAGCCTCTTGATGAAAGTGAAATTGGAGAGTAGAAAAGCTGGTTTAAAACTCAACATTCAAAAAACTAACGTCATGGCATCCAGTCCCATCACTTCATGACAAATAGATGGGGAAAAATGGAAACAGTGATAGACTTCATTTTCTTGGGCTCCAAAATCACTGCAGATGGTGACTGCAGCCATGAAATTAAAACGTGCTTGTTCCTTGGAAGAATATCTATGACCAAAGACAGCATATTAAAAAGCAGAGGCATTACTGACAAAGTTCTGTCTAGTCAAAGTTATGGTTTTTCCAGTAGTCATGTATGGATGTGAAAGTTGGACCATAAAGAAAGCTGAGCACCGAAGAATTGATGCTTTTGAAGTGTGGTGTTGGAGAAGACTCTTGAGAGTCCCTTGGACTGCAAGGAGATCAAACCAGTCAATCCTAAAGGAAATCAGTCCTGAATATTCATTGGAAAGACTATGCTGAAGTTGA
Source organism: Bos grunniens (assembly GCF_055505025.1). Lineage (NCBI taxonomy): Eukaryota > Metazoa > Chordata > Mammalia > Artiodactyla > Bovidae > Bos > Bos grunniens. The sequence goes on from NC_141168.1 coordinate 17,179,461, forward strand.
AGCTCTAATACTTCAGCCACCTGATGCAAAGGACTGACTCACTGGAAAAGACCCTGATGCTAGGAAAGATTGAAGGCAGGGGCAGAAGAGAACGACAGAGGATGAGATGGTTGGATGGCATCACTGACTCGATGGACGTGAGTTTGAGCAGCTCTGGGAGTTGGTGATGGACAGGGAAGCCTGGCATGCTGCCATCCATGGGGTTGCAAAGAGTTGGATACAACTGAACGACTGAACTGAACTGAAAAGCCCATGGACCAGACTGCTTATAAGAGAAAAAATTACCCATTGATATATAAAAAGGCAGAACCAGAAGAGAAAAAGTGGGTGCTTGGAAGAAGCCCTTCTAAAGGAGAAACGATTGCCCCAGGTCTTAAGATAGCACTGGCCAATGAGGCATAAGAGAGAAGGCATTATCAACAGAGCAATTCAGAGCATGGCTTTGGAGTCAGCCATATTGGGTCCAATTCCAGGCTCTGTTGTTTATGATGGTAAAAGCTGAGAGATCACTTAACCTCTCAAGCCTCAGATTTCTTTTCTGTAAAACAGGGATAATGCCAACAGTGGCAAAGACTAATTGGATACTCTCAAAGTCGTTTCCTCTTCTTGCTGAGCATAGAGCCAGATTATATTTCCTAGCTTTCTTTGCATATAGATATGGCTGGCCCAGGACTTCCCTGGTGGTCCAATAGCTAGACTCCAAGTTCCCAATGTAGTGGGCCTGGGTACAGTCCCTGGTCAGGGAACTAGATCCCAGATGCTGCAACTAAGAGTTCACACACCAGAACTAAAAGCTCCCGTGTGCTACAACTAAGACCAAAGATCCCAAGTGCTGCAACTAAGATCCAGCACAGTCAAATAAATATATTTTTTTAAATAGCCCTAAAAAAACTCTCCTACTTTTATCCGAGCTCTCTTTCCTCAATTTCTGGCCAAGTGTGGAAGAGCTAATGAAGGACTTTGAAAGCTCGGAAAACCGTGGGACCACCGAATGACTTCATGGCCTCCTAATAAAACCACGTTGGACAAAGCCACAAAGAGTAAGAAAAAGCCTTTTTATAATATTTAAGCCACTGAAATTTTCGGGTTGTTTGTTACAGCAATTGCAGTTTTGATCCCTAGGTTGGGAATACCCCTGGAGAAGGAAATGGCAAACCATTCCAGTATTCTTGCCTGGGAAATGCCATGGACAGAGGAACTTGGTAGGCTACAGTCCATGGGGTCGCAAAGAGTCAGACACAACTTAACCACTAAGCGACAACAATAAATTATAGCAATTAGCCTATCCTGACTAATATAGACATTGGTTTCTGAAAGTGAGGTACTACTGTAGCAAACAGGTAAAATAAAATCCATGGCACTGGCTTAGCAGCTGGACAGAGAAATGAAGCTGATTTCAGGAGTTGGAATCATGGTGACCCACGCTTTGTTTTAATAAAACATTGGATGCACGTGCAATTAAAAAGCCTGATCAGTCTGCTGAAATATAGAACTAACAAGTCAGTCTGGTAAGATAACAGGATAAAAGGTATGACAAACCCAACAGCCTTAATTGGAGTCCGGGAAGGAGAGAAAAGAGTCAGGCAGGAGAAATATTTAGAGACAAAGGTAAGGAATCTTCCAAAATTTATGAAAACCTCAACTTTTAGAATCATGAATCTCGTGCAGGGCTTCCTTGGTAGCTCAGTGGTAAAGAATCTGCCTGCTTATGCAGGGGACACAGGCTCGATCCCTGGGAAGATCCCACATTTCGAGGAACAACTAAGCCCGTGTGCCACCACCATTGAGCCTGTGCTCTAGAGCCTGGGAACCACAACTACTGAGCCCATGCACTGCAACTACGGAAGCCTGAGTACCCTAGAGCCCACGTTCCACAAGGAGAAAAGCCGCCACAATGAGAAGCCTAGGCACCGCAACTAGAGAGTAGTCCGTGCAGCAACAAAAACCCAGCACAGCCAAAACTAAGTAAATAAATAAATTTATTAAAAAAAAGAATCTCATGCATACAACAGGCATACAGCTGAAGATATTTCTCAGCCTCCCACAACCTTCCTGGTCAATGAACTGTGGATGGAACGTGTGCCACCTCCAGGTCTCTGTCTAGTCTAGGGTAAGATACGCTATGATCACAACAAATCCAAAATCTCAGAGGCTTTCTCCCTTACACATCTGCTGCAGATTCAGACACCCTCCAGGGAACCCATCCTCCACATACTGACTTAGCATTTCAGAATGCTTCAGTCTTAGGAAGCCTCCAAATAGAAAAATTATGACTGGCAGTGGAGGAGGGGGCAGTATAGAATATGGAGGAGTGTGCACTGGTTCTTAAATGTTTCCACCAGGAAACGACATGTCACCTTTCCATGGTTAAAGCTCTGGTGTCACCTGACACCCACCTTCAAACAGACCCGGAAGTGCAGTCCTTCTACCTTGTGGGTACACAAGGAAAGGAAAGGAAAAATTGGTACCTGGTAGCCTCATCTACCACATCCCCTAAAACACGTCCTGTGTGAGCCTCTATGTTCAAAAGCCCTGGATGCAGCAACGCTTTTCCATGTGGTTGACCTGCGTTAGTCTGCGGTGTGAGCCACAAAGAGATCTTTACTCAGGTAAGCCTCTGAAATGCAGGTATTACAGAAGCTAGCATATTCCAACCCCCTACTCAGTTTACATCATAGTGAAAAAAGATAATAACTTTTTATTAAGCACTTACTATGTGTGTGAAGTGCTTCGCACAATGCCTGGCCTTATTATAAGCTCTTAATTAGCATTCATTGTTATTATTCCAATTTTGTCTTAGATGTGTATGTCTTTGTTCAGATGGATTCTGTGCTCTAAAAGATGCTAATCGACATTGCAAGGTAGTTGAGCATCTTTTCTTTTTCTCTAAAACATCTGCAAGTTTTCATACTTTCTGAGGGCAGCTGGACTGGCAGTGCAGATTTCTGAGATCAGAGACGGCATGGTATAGAGGGAAGGAGCATGTGAATTAGGAGCCAAGATCAGTTCAACACACATTTATTAAGTTCCTTTAGTATGCACCAGGCTCCAGAGAAACAAAGGAGCATGAGAGTGGATCCCCACCCTCTAGGGGCTTACACTTCCGTGTGGATGGTGAACAAGTGAACAAATAAAGCATGATACGTGCAACAATAAGAAGATCAACAAAGAGAGGAGCCACAAGACCTGAGGTCTAGCTCTGCCACTAGATGCGCAACCTTGGACGTGTTTTTTAACCCTCTCTGGGCCTCATGGATAGTGAGAACAGGGTTGATCATTTTTTATCCCTGAAATTCTAACATCTACAGTTCTCATAACCCTGTGAGGTAGGCCAGGCAGGCACGATTTCTACTTTATTAGAAGTAAAGCCTGGGGTCTGGGAGGTTGAGCACAGCAGTCTGAGCTGCACACCTGCTCATTGGTAGAGATAGTCCAGACTAGACTCCAGCAGGTCTTCAGAGCCAAGAGGAAGCACATCCCCTCCAGGCTGAGAATGTATCTCTGAAGGGTATGGCAGGAAGTTTTCCGGATGCCCTTCTGTGTGAATCTCATACTTGCTCCCAGTTTGAAGTTCTTTACCCCCTCCTGGTGTAAGTACACAGCTGACAGTGGACATTTCTGAAAACCAAGTGGTCTTTCACACACAGAACAGCGACATTAGCATAATTATCCTGGAGATCACAGGAATCTTCAGCAGCCAACCCCAGTCACTGCTGGAAGCCCTCCCTGGGCCTGGTCTCTTGGTCCTCTGTGTATGATGCAAAGAACATCTTAAGAGGTGGAGGGATTTCTCCCTCTCGGCTCACGTGCTCCAGGCCACCCCCACTCAGGCGGCCCAGTATGTACGTGCTTAGGGAATGTGAGTGAGCTCACTTAGCTGAAGCAAAACAAATTAAAGATCTCATCTTGGCCGGACCTCTAAAATCATGCCACGCCCACTAAAGCCTAAAAGGCAAGTCTCTAACAGGCAGCCAGCCACGGCTGTCTGCCCCCATGGCAAAGGGTGAAGAGATGACACTCGCCAGCAATCTTATTGTCACCAACAACAATTTTTTTGAGCATATGTTATGTGTGCTACAAAGAGCCAGCAACACATAATCCCTGCTATTCAGAGGCTTATAATCAGACAAGAGCAGTCAGATGAGTGAAGAGATGCGTCACAGATGAGAAGTTCCACACACTCGGCCGTGTGAGAGGCTCAGTCTTCGGTGCTGGAGGTGTTGGGGGAAGGCGTGGTCACCGAGGGCTGCTGCCGACCCAGAAGCAGTCCCAGGGAGTGCGAACTGGACCTTGAAGCGAGAGAAGGGCAGTAGTCAGTATTTGCGTCACTCACGCTCTATGGGAAATTCCTCCTGAAAACCATATGAAAGCGATAAAAGTGCGCAGGAAAAAAAAATCGCCGAGGGGCACCCCACGTCCTCTCCCAAGGTGGCTCCTTTGGCTCCTTCTATCCCCCACCCCCTAGGCTTGTGATGTAGATAGAGCAAGCCCCTTAACGTTCCTGAACCTGCTTCTTCATCTGTTAAGGCTGTAAGAGAATTTACTAAGCAAACACCAGTGAACCTGCCAGCACAGCAACGAACCTTACCCCGCACTGTGTCCTGCTAATAAAATCCCTCCTCGCGCCATCTTCATAGCCAACGTCTGAGGGTGGCCTGGGAGGTGAGCTCCAGCCTTTCCGTCCCCTCCAGGGGCTACTCAGAGGACAGCGCTGCGGTGTGGCTTCAAATCCACCCAGGTTCCAAGCTAAGCACACTCTCAACTCCAGGCGAGTCGCCTCAGAAGGGAAAATCTTCCAAAGGGGTTGAGGAGTGGGGCTGGAGGGTGGTCCTTTGGGGCAGAAGGGTGGATCTTTGCACCTTGCCCCTACCCTTCTCCCTAGCCTGAAGTGAAGTGAAGTGAAAGTCGCTCAGCCATGTCCGACTCTTTGCGATCCCATGGACTACTATGCAATCCATGGAATTCTCCAGGCCAGAATACTGGAATGGGTAGCCTTTCCCTTCTCCAGGGGATCTTCCCAACCCAGGGATCGAACCCAGGTCTCCCTCATGGCGGCCGGATTCTTTACCAGCTGAGCCACAAGGGAAGCCCTACCCTAGGCCTCTCCCTACCCACCCCCACCCAACCCCCCAGCCCCCGACCCAGGGAGACAGCTCTGAGCTCCAGGCTTAGAAACCCGCAGAGGGTCTGGACTCCATGCTGCCGCCTGGGGCCTCAGGAGGAACTGCATGCCCACCCAGCCTGGCTCACTGCCCACCAGGATGGCGTGGGTGCCTGGGTGGGTTTATCGGTATTTTGTTTTGCTTTTGGTCGCGCAGGGCAGTGTGCAAGATCTTCCTCGACCAGAGATCGGATGGATCGCGCCCCCTACAGTAGAAGGCGGAATTTTAACCGCTGAACCTCCAGGGAAGTCCCTGGCTGGTTTATAACCTTGGAAAGGATTTTCAACGTTTCTCAAGTTTGGCGTGCTGGTGTTTTGTTTTGCTCTTGTGTTTCCTTCCTGGGTAGGAATAGATAAGAAAGCTCTGAAAACATCCATGACCTTGGGTCAGAGTTCCTTTTGTTGTTACTCAGTCGCTCAGTCCTGTTTGACTCATTACGACCCCATGGACTGCAGCTGGCCAGGCTTCCCTGTCCACTACCTTCCTGAGTTTGCTGAAACTTATGTCCACTGAGTCAGTGAAGCCATCAAACCATCTCATCCTCTGTTGCCCTCTTCTCCTCTTGTCCTTAATCTTTTCTGCAAGAGGGTCTTTTCCAGTCAGTCGGCTCTTCAAATCAGGTGGCCAAGGTTTTGGAGCTTCAGCATCAGTCCTTCCAATGAATATTCAGGGTTGATTTCCTTTAGGATTGACTGGTTTGATCTCTTTTAGCTTTAGAGTTCCTTTAACTTTGCTGAACTGATTTAGAATTGTTGAGCCACCCCAGGACAAACCCAAGGTTAGGCGAGCTCACCTGCCAGTGTGCCCTGAGGCAGCAGGCTGTGGCGCGCTGAATGAAAGATCAGATCCCAAGGGCCTGGGTTCCTATTCCCTGCCCTCCCACAGTGCTTCCTCCCTGCCGCCTCATGGCTCCCTTCTTCCCACTCGAACCCACAAAACAGAATGAGAGCACAGCCCCGCTCCTTGTGCCTTGGGGCCCTGCCTGGGTACTGTTGGGTCATCTGTGGCAGCATAATCCGCCTCAGGTCCTTTTTAAGAGAATTAAATGAGGTAAGACTAGCATCACTGACTCAATGAACCTGAGTTTGAGCAAACTCTGGGAGATAGTGGAGGAAAGAGGAGCCTAGTGTGCTGCAGTCTGTCGGGTCGCAAAGAGTCGGACACAACTTGGTGACTGAACAACAACAGCAAAGCCTTTGATGGGAGGATACTGGTGAGAACCCCAGGCCTGTGTATGACTGAGAACAGGTGTGAGTGTGAGACACCCCCCTACTCACCCTTCAGCTCCTGCCCAACCCAAGCAGCAGCAACAGCAGCTGACCACTTCCTCAGTCCTCAGCCCCTCAAAACACTTCCCCACAGGAGCTGGGAAGGCAGTGGGCTTCAGCCAACCCCCGACAGGCCACCACCACCACACTGCATTCCTTTAACCTCTTCGTTACACAGATTCTACACTGGGTCCCCATGAAGATAAAATATGAAACCACAAAATATCCATATTTTACTAAATATCTGGAAAGCTTTCAGAAGAATCAACAAAACCGAAGCTGACAGTTTTGTCTGAAAACTGACAGTAAAAGTGACCAGAGCAGAGCAGGATGTGTTTCCCTCCAAGCTCTTTTCTCAGAAAAGGGGCCAGGACCCAGATTCACAGATGCAACTCCGAGGCAGCTCCCGCCTGTATCTCACCCGGCCATGGGCTGGGGAGGCCCAGGCCGCCCCACCGCTTGCTCAGGGCTCCAGGTGTGTGCTGGAGAGGGTGGCACTTGCAGCCGCTGCAGGCCCAGGGGAACTGCCAGCCTCTGCCCCATCCCCCCTTCCTTCCCCACAGACCAAGGGAGAACAGGAAGGGGCCCTTGGACCTGCACAAACTCTTAACCAGCCCAACATGCACATGATCTCCTCTCATCCTTCCGCCTTCTTCACTCCATCCTCTCCTAAGGCAGAATAAGCCATCCCCCGGCCATGTCCCAGAATGTTCTGGTGCTTCCCAAGCTGGCCCCTCTACTCCCTGTGTGCTCACTTGGGGGATACAGCTGCTGATCCCCCTGCCTGGTGTGGTGTCTGGCACATGATAGGTGTGAATAAATGTTTGTCATGTTGAGTCGAATAGTAATGACGCCGCCAGATGGAGCACACCCCTCAGACATCTAAGAATAACACAGTGGCCTGGCAACATTAAACAGTGCCCTGAGGCCACTGAGCGTGTTTTTGGCCTTGGTTCCTACATGTGTCTCCGGCCACACAGGTGCCTCTTGGTGGTCCCTCCCTAGACAGTCCTCCCGAGCCATGGCCCCTCCCCCAATCCACGACCATGGAACAAACAGCAGCCGACTTCTCTGGACGCCAGTCATCTCTTTATTCCACCGGTGGCCAACAGAGCAGCACCACGGACACAGCAGGGGCCTGCCTGAGACTCCGGGCAAGGCCAGAGAGGTGGATGCAGGGGCCAGGTGAGGGGGCTGCCCTTCCTGCCTCCCCAGGTGCCAGAAGAGAGATGCCTGGGGAGGGGGGTCCGTGTGTGCAGACAGTATGGCAGACTGTCAGCCCCCAGCCTTCCTCAGAGCACCGGGGCCTCCAGAGGAAGAAATGCTCCAGGGTGGGGCCAGGGAGAGACCTGTTGGGCTGACTAAGGGTAGACTGTGAACTTGAGCGGGCGCTGTGTGCACATGTGTGCATAAGCAAGTGCGTTGGTGTGCGTGTGTGTCTGAGGACAGGTGCCTACTGTACTACTGAGCTCGTGGGAGTTGACTGCTGAGCCACAGGACCTGCCTGGGGCCAAGGAGACCAGGGACCAGGACTCAGGGGTTGGGGAAGAGCACCCAGGGGCAGAGAGCATCCTCCTCGCTGCTTTGCCTTGGAGTGGGGCCCCGGGCCAGCAGGTCTCGGAGCCTGGTTGCAGGGTGGCCTCTGGCGTGACCCACCTCACGTGTAGGCCATCTTGCTGCACACCCAGGGCCGGGTCATCAGGCAGTCTGTCGACACCAGCCTGGTGGGCTCCACGAAGACGCACTCCCCAGGGCCCGCAATGGGGAACCTGTGGCCGGGAGAGACGAGACCAGGCACTCACCGCTGGCAGATGCCACCCATCGCTGGGCAGCCCCGGAGGCCCTGTGACTCATCCTTCCCTCTGGAGCTGCCCTGCTCTGGGACAGTCCGCCCCATAGACCTTGCTAGTGTGGCTCCCACCATCTCCCAACTCTGTCCACAGCTCCAATCGCCCTGGTGACGCCCACAGACGTGTCCTGGACGCACCCTACACTCCCCATCCGGCTTCCCCATCCTGCCAGGCTCAGCTCACTCATGCCAGGAGACTGGGAGCCTATCTAGGACAAGCCTCCCCTGACCCCACCTCCCCACGGCACCCTGCCTGCACCTCTTACAGCTATTAATAGCACAGGGGTTTTTCCCTGCCTAAAATCATCCCTTTTGAATCTCAACATTTCTTCTTAAACTCATTTGGTCACCCTGACCTGAGCCTCCCACCACCAAGGTCAGAACAGGGGTCTCAGAGGGCATCAGAAGGACCCCAAGAGGGAGTGGGGAGGCCAGAACCACGTCAGAGTGGTCAGAGAAGCGTGGCCCCAAGGCCTGCTGGTTGCTGGGTGGTCAACATCCTGGGGTCCCAGCCTCCAGGGCTCCCCGGGTTCTGGGAGCAAGAAGCTTCCAGAAGGGGAGAGGCAGGGGCAGCAGCAAGGTAAGACTTTCTCAGCAGCTCTGAGAACAGATTGGGGATGAAGACAGGACAAGGAAAAAGGAGAAAAAAGGAAGGGGCAGTGAGGACAGAGAGAGGCACCGAATGAAGAGTGCAGGAGACAGGGAGACACAGGAACAGGGAAGTCTTCGTGGCCCGAGGGTCACATCAGGTCAGCAGCTGTGCCCGCACCCAGCTCCTCGGGCCTAGTCCTCCAGCCTTAGGGTCTAGATCAGAGGCTGAGGTTATTACGCCCCTGTGTGTGCTGACCTGTGTCTCCCTAAGCCTAAAGTGCCCCCCTCTCTGCTGCCACCATCACCCTACACATGCACCACACAAATCAGATGCTCGCTGCCACACCACGTGGGCCACACAAATAATACCATCCTGGCACACACCACCAACACCCTCAAGGTGTTTTCTCTAAGAGGACCCTCCTGGGACCCATAGTTCAGATCCCCTTTCTCCATAGTAAAACTGTTCAGGTAGCATGTGACTGCCCAGCAGAGAAGTCCCAGCTCCTCCCCTCTCTCACTGTCAGGTGGGGCCATATGGCTAAGTTCTGCCCAATGCAGAGGGCTGTCCTGGGATGTCCTCCCCTTTCTCTGAGCCACACTGAGCTGTGCAGAGGGATGAGGGAGTCACAAGATGGAAAGAGCCTGGGCCCCTTCCAGCAGCAGGAAGCTCTGATGCCTACATGGGACAGGACCACCAAACCAGGCTGGACTTTACTGGGGAGGGAACAGTAAAGCCATTCCCACGCCCAGGTCTCTGTCCCTCACTCCTGACCCTACAGGTGAGTGGCTCTAGCTAACACAAAACCAAGTTCTCCCTCAGGGGGTTCGTCTGGGAGGCTAGGTCTTCCCCGGTTTAAGCTCGGTGGCCAGGAGATGAAGCCTCAGCTCACGTGTCCGGGTCAAATGGGTCCCCGTTGACCCAGTGGAATTCATCCCCCACTCTGCGCAGGCCAATCCAGGGCTCCCTCCGTGTGAACTTGAACATGAATTCCTGCACCAAGGAAAGAGGGAAACCGCAGAGTCAGGTGTGGCCTCCTGACTGCTCAAACATCCACAGATGAACCTCAACTTGGAAGACTGGCTCTCAAGATGTGTGGACACCGTGAAGGAGACACCTCACTGCACCCCAAGACTGAGGAGCTGGGTTTACAGATGCACTGCAATGGCCTTCAAGGTACCTGGACTCTGGGGATGTGCCAATGGGGCAGGAACCCTGGAACAGGGTTTGTCTCTTAGCTTGGGGACCCAGCATGCCAACATTCCTGATTTTCAGGAAGCCTGGGATTGCTTGATGGATTATCTGGGACTGGCTGTCCTGGGCCTTTCTCTGCAGAAAGAGGCTATTAGACTGTGTATCAGAGACAAACAGAAGTGATTTTAGATTTTGAATTGCACGAACTGTTGCCTACAAAATCCAAAAATGGCCAAGAGACCTGTTCATTGTGTTACATTCATATTTCTAGTGATATAACTGTTTGGGGTGTTAGGTGGGACCTCAGATCCTGACATGGACTAGTTGAAGATGCCAATTTGATATACTGGAGTGGGTTGCCATGCCCTCCTCCAGGGGATCCTTCCAACCCAGGGATTGAGCCCAGGTCTCCTGCATAGCAGGCGGGTTCTTTACTGTCTGAGCCACCAAGGAAGCCCTCACATTTCACAAGTGCCTGTATAATTTGTAATGCTTACACTTAACTGTGTTGAGCTCAGCAAACCAGCCTTGGAATGGACGCAGCTGGCCTTGACAAGAGCAGTGAGAACAAGAGCCCCTCGTGGAGCTGCTCAGATTCCACTTGTGGAGCCCACGTGCACACCCCACCCGTCTGGAAACAGGTCACAGGGGGCACCATGTTCTTGGGCGTGGCTGTCCCGGGTGGCCCCGCCCCTTTCCCCGACACGCCCAGGCCCCGCCCCGACACGCCCCCCGCCCCGCACGCACCAGCTCTTTCTGACTCTGGATCACAGCAAGTGCCGCTTCGTGGCTGTGGCAATACTGCCGGCCCGTGTTCCAGTCTCTTGGTTCCTCCGAGAAGAAGTAGCATTTTCTTCCGTACAGCAGCCAGTCCTCCGGGCAGGGCGCTTCGCACTTGATGCAGCCCTTGGAGGCTGCAGGGAAAAGGAGGGACTCAGTAGCTGCCAGCACGGAGAGCCTCTGCCTGGCCCCCCAAAATCCCACTTCCCCTGTCTTTGGTGACCATCAGTCATTCATCTCAGGGGAGGGCCTGTCACAGTGCCTGGCAGGTCGGAGGCTGAGGACTACATGAACTAGGAAGAGCAATTTGGCAGGGACACCCCTGTGAGGGGAAGTATTATAGCAGGTTATGTTCTCCTCTCTCTCTGAGCTCCTGGAGGCCGTGGAATCCTAGAAACTCGGACTTGAACCTGGTGACCATCCTCTCTCTTCAGCCAGGGTGGGAACCATGCCAGACTCCATGGGCTCCATAACCCCCCACTCCCACCTGCAGCCCCCCCCCACCTCTGACCCCCACTCCCACCCGCTCTCATTGGCCACACCCTCATCGGCTACGCTGAGGAAGCGCTGGAAATTCCTTTTCAATGCTGAGTCTCAACCTGCCTTCCCATTGTGACCTAGCACCGCGGACCCAGGATCTGCCTCTGGAGTGACCCGGACAGACCTGCTCTGCCTTCTCCTTGAGGAAGGACCCACATCCCCCTCTTCCAGAACTGAACAGACACCGTTTCTTCCACAATCCCTTGGAGGGGATGCTCTCCAGACCTTCTCCATCCTGCCTGCCTCACTGTGATGCGCCCACATCACCCCTAAAACGCTGCCACCAGCACAGGCTGCGATACATCAGCTGTGCTCTGCCACCCAGCAGTGATCGCCATACCCCTACCGGCTGCCGTGGATTTTCCAGTCTGCAGACTCTCCAATGAGGAGAATCTGTGGGTATGTGCATAGGTGCACTTTTCTGGGAAGGAAGCCCGGAGCTTCCATGCAATTCTCTAAGGGCCTCCTTGCCAAAAGGAATTCAGCCATACTCTTCAACTATTTTCCTATGATCTCCTTCCAAACCAGGCCCCCCTGCCCAGAACACGTGTAAATCACATTTAAATCTAAATGCAGGGTCTTGTGTTTATTTCTTACACAGTCGCTTCATTCACGTTGGCTCATTTGAGTTTTTAAGGATGAATTTTAATCTCGATTTCTTTTTCACCTGGCCTGTGGAACATCCCCCTTTGGGTTGTATTGCCTACAAATTCCATAAGCATATTTTTTTCATTTGTTCTCATATAAGAAGGTTGATTAAAATGTAGACCAGGACAGAGTCAAGAACAGGCCCATGGTACTCAAGCACCCAAGGGAGCTACCCCTATGCCAACACCAATTAATTAATTAATGGGCACTTGGGCATTCCTGCTCAGTGAGCTGCAGGCTCACCTAGAAGTATAGGCCATGCTTTTCCATGAGGATGTCCGAAGACTGCTGTGCTTTCCTCCAATCACAATATGCTCTGTTTACACATTGCCCTGGCCTCCCAACACAGCAGTAGAACAGTTTAATTTGTAGCAATTAGTCTAGGTGGATCCAAGCTGGTGGTCACCACCTTCTTTTCTAAACACCCACAGTGCCCTGCTTAGCCTGCATGCCTTGCAAGTGCGGGTTGAATAGAACTGATATTATCCGTGGATTTTCCTCCCATTTTGAGGTCTTGGGATGCTTCTCAAAGATTAAAGACAGAGGTCCTGAAATCACTTTGGCTTGAATCCATTACAAGCAGCAAAGCCCCAGGTCATATAGCCTGGCCTGCCTTACTTGTAGCAGTTTCCTCTTTTTTATTCCTCCTTCAACCCTTTCAGTCCTGCCTGCCACTGGTGTTTCCCTGGACTCTCCTTCTCAGAATGCCCTGGTCTGTGTTCCTCCTGGTCTCCAGGAAACTATTCATTCTTCAGAGTTTACCACATGGGAGACCTCCAGGCAATACCCTATCACTGGACAAGGGAGTTGATGTCATACTACACTTTAAAAATATATATATATCTCCAGCACTTAGCCCAGGGCCTAACACACAGCTAGGATCAATAACTGTTTGTTGAGTGAGTGAATGAGATCTTTAAGGCCCTTAACCCCAAACTGTCTCTTTCATGAAGCACTGCCCGCCTAACGCACACCAAGTTTGTTCAGCGTTCTTGAAGCATTTTTGTAATGGTACCTAAGTAACGTCTCCACTTTCGCTGCATGGCTTAGTTAAGGGGATGAATATAATCGATGTGTGAACATATTATTTTAGGCTAAAATGTCATCTAGAGCCAACACTCTATTTCCTATTTACTTTGACCCCCACAAAGTTGACGATATGTCTGGAACCTTTCTTGACCTAATTAGACATGCTTTTGAAAGGTGTGTAGGAAATGAATTACAAATGCTCTGACATCCATGCTCACCCAAGATGCTCATCACCACCAGGATGGCGAACAGAAGCACTGCGATGGCCCCCAGCAGGAGACGCGTGGTGGTATCTGAGGAGAGAGAAAGGGATTGATTATGGCCCATCCCTACCACCCATTCCCACTGCCAACCCCAAGTCCTGACACTGAGAAACTGGGGCTGAGCCCAGCACTCTGTGTTTGAACAAGCCCTCCAGGGAAGTGGCCCCCAACCTTTTTGGCACCAAGGACTGGTTTTGTGGAAGACAATCTTTCCATGGACCATGAGGGGTTCCATGAGGGAGAGGGATGATTTGGGGATGATTCAAGTGCATTACATGTATTGTGCACTTTATTTCTAATTTAATGCCAATGCTGATCTGATAGGAGGTACCAGTCCACAGGCTGGAGGTTGGAGACCTCTGGTCCAGGCCATCCTGGTGCTGAAGTCTGAATTGCCATTCTCAAGCACAGGTTTGTCTGATTCTGTGATACTTCTGCTTAAAAACCCTCCCTCAAGGCTACGCACTTGAACTCTTTCTGTGGCTGTCTCTCATCTCCTGCTGCTTCTCTGCCTCACCCCTAATGTCAGCCAGACAGACTCCTTGAAATACCCAGCTCGCTCTCTTAGCCCTGTGGCTGGATCTTTGCTCCCAAAGTGCTCCTCTTCCACTGCTGTCTCTTGAAATTCTGCCCCACACCCTCCATCTTCTTCAGGAAGGCTTTCCTGATCCTCTGGCTTCTCCCTTTAAATTGTTATTTATTTATTGTTCTCACTCCAAATTTTAATTTGATTTTTTAAATGCTCATAGCAGGTTTATTCATAACAGTGCGAAAATGGAAAGAAGCTAAATATTTGTCAAAGGGAGAATGGATAAAATGTTGGGCATTCATTCAGTGGAATCCTGCACAGCAATTTTTTAACTCTCTATTTTATATTGGAGTGTAATTGATTAACAATGATGTGTTAGTTTCAGGTGTATACAGCAAAGTGATTCATTTTATATATGTATATATCTGTTCTTTTTCAAATTCTTTTCCCATTTAGGTTGTTACATAATATTGAACAGAGTTCCCTGTGCAATGCAGTAGGTCTTGTTGGTTATTTTAAGTATAGCAGTGTGTACATGTCAATCCCAAACTCCCTTACCATCCCTCCCCTCAATCCTTCCCACTGGTAACTATAAGTTCCTTCCCTAAATCTATGAGTCTGTTTCTGTTTCGTAAAAAAATTCATTTGTATTCTTCTGTTTTTTCAGATTCCACATATAAACGATATCATACAATATTTGTACTTCTCTGTCTGACTTTATTTCACTCAGTATGACGATCTCTAGATCCATCCGTGTTGCTGCAAATGGCATTTAATTTGATATTTAATGAAAGAACGCTTATAGACTTTAGACACAGGGTCTTTGAAAGTTTTATTAATTGTGATAAAATACACATAACATAAAAGTTGCCTTTTTAACTATGCTCAAGGGTGCGATGCATGGTGTTAATTGCATTCACAAAGTTGTGCATTGATCCCCATGATCTACTTGTAAAACTTTTTCATCATCCCAAACAGAAACTCTGTACTGATCAAGCATTAACGCCTCATTCCCAACCCTCTCCAGCCCCTGCTAATCTCTCATTCACTTTCTGACTCTAATATTCACCTATCCTAAGTACCTCATGTAAATGAAATCATATCTGTCTTTTGGGGTCTGACTTCTTTTGCTTAACATATTGTTTTCAGTGTTCATCCATATTGTAGCACGTATCAAAATTTCATTCCTTTTTGTGGCTGAATAATATTCCATTGTATGATTACATACATTTTGTTTATCCATCCATACATTGACAGACAGTTAGATGGACTGTTTCCATCTTTTAGTTATTATGAATCATCCTGCTGTGAACATTGGCCAACAAAGATCTGTTTGAGTCCCTATTTTCAACTCTTTGGGGTATATACCTAGGAGTAGAATTGCTGGATCATATGATAATTCTACATTTAACTTTTTGAGGACACACCAAACTGCTTTCCACAGCTGCAACACCATTTTGCATCCTACCAGAGATGCTGACACCACGTGTTCTACTTTCTCCATCTCCTCACCAACACTTGTTAGCTTCCAGTTTTGTTTGTTATAGCCATCCTAGTAGATGTGAAAAGTGAAAGTCACTCAGTCGTGTCAGACTCTGTGCGACCCTATGGACTGTAGTCTGCCAGCCTCCTCTGTCCGTAGAATTCTCCAGGCCAGAATACTGGAGTGGGTAGCTGGTCCCTTCTCCAGGGGATCTTCCCAACTCAGTGATCAAACCCAGGTCTCCCACATTGCAGGCGGATTCTTTACCAGCTGAGCCACCAGTAGATGAGAACTTCCTTTTTGTTTTTAAGTCCTTTAAAATTGTTTTATATTATATATGTGCATAGATGAAAGAACCACCTCCACAGCCCACCACTGGGTTGTCCACCCGTATGAACTAAGTACCAAAGTCAAGAGGAAGTATCTATTAGTAGAAACGTCTACAGCAATTCAGCATTCCTGTGACATCCAAGTGCCTGATACTGTTTCTAGTAATTCATCTGTATGGTACTTCACAACAGATTGGGAAAAGAAACCTGGTCCTTTATCAAGGATCTGCAAAGCAACAGATCCAAAGTCAAGAAATTCTACCAGGCTTCACTACACAACCAAACAACATCGCCCCTTCCATAGAGGCAACTACTTCCAATTCCTTCAGCAAATTCTTTCGGTATTTACCTCCAAATCTCTAAAAGCTTTGTGTCAAGAAGTCAATACTGCTCAACTTTTCTATTTAAGACATTACTTATTGACGTTCCACAACAATGAGGAAGATTTAATTCTCTGCATTATTGTCCCACCCTGACCACTCACATACTACTTACCCTCTCAACATCATAGTTTGGGTTGGACTGATAATTTGGTGAGGTTTTTTGTGGTTTTTTTTTTTTTTTTTGGCCATGCCACACAGCTTGTGGGATCTTAGCTCTCCTGACCAGGGATAAAACCTGCGCCCCCTGCAGTGGAAGTGAGGAATCGTAACCACTGGACCACCAGGGAAGTTGAGTGTTCTTTTCTTACGACAATGTAAATGCTGCTCCCAGCAAGCTATGCAGCGTATTATTTCTACACAACTTCTTGTTTCCCTGTAAGTAATTATTTCCCTTTGCCTACACTTCTGTGTGCTCATCCTGATTTCAATTCCAAAGCTCCTTTAAGCTGATGAGGCAAAATCAGGAATTCTACTCCACTTCTGTCTTAGTCTTCACAGGCTAACAAAATCCCCAGACTAGATGGCTGAAGCAACACATCTCTCCCCCAGTTCTGGAGGCTGGCGAGTGCAGGATCAAGGTTACCAGCAGATCTGTTCTTGGTCAGGGCTCCCATGGTGGGGTTAATGCCCTTACAAGAAGAGGACATGGCACCAGAGCAGACAGCGGAAGCCCTCATATCCACTTTGCCTGTTGCTCTATTTCCTGAAGATTTTTTTAAACTTTACCTTCCCACTCTCTACTGAATCTTTTATTTTTACGATTATTTTTAACTTGCAAGGTTTTGGGGGATTTGTTGCTGCTGTTCCCTGAATACTCCCTCTTAAAACATCCTGTTCTTTAATGATGCGAAATTTTCTCTTCTCTCTCTGAATAATACTGACAGTTTTTTAGTTGATATTTTGTGGGGGAAGCAGGAGGGTTGGGGGAGAGGTGGGCAGAAAGTTTAGTCTATATAATCGCTGTTTTTTCCAAACTGCTTCCCCCACCCCCCCATTCATGTGTTTTAATCTCTAGCTTCCATGTCAGGGACTTTCCTCATACATCTCAAGATCCTTGGTTATTTGTTCATGATTAAGGCAGGAGGAATAAGACTGTATTGGCGCCTCTGAGACCGTGAGAGGAGCTTATTAACTGTGGAGGTCACAGCAGAGTGACCTGGCTGGGTCAGTCCTCAAGGCTCTCTCTTTAACACTTGATTTTATTATTATTTTTTTAATATTTATTTATTTGACTGTGGGATCTTAGTTCCCTGACCAGGAATTGAACCTGGGCCCCCTGCCTTGGGAGCACTGGGTCTTAGCCACTGGGCCACCAGGGAAGTCCAGCTCTCTGTTTGTGGACCTTCTTGGGTTTCTCCTTTTGGGTCAGCGTCCCTGGGGGCTGTCCCTCTGTTTTCACTCCTGGAGGATGTAGTCTTGGCTGGGACAAGAGGTGAGGAGGCCGTCTTCAGCCCTCAAGCCGCAGATGCTGCCTCGTTTGCTCTCAAATGTTCTCGTGTCTGGATGTCCTCTCTCCCCAGGGCAGAGGGCTGGGGAGAGGCTCACAGAGTGGGAAGAGGACTGGGGACCTGAAGTCTTCCTAACAAGGGTTCACCCAGCCCTCCTAACATCAGCTCCCTCTTCACTCACTGCTGTGCTGACCAGTGTGGGGTCCTGCGTGCTCCTCTGCTTCCTGAACTTTCTAAGCCCAGGGAAGTCAGTGTCAGTTATTGATCACTGATCATCATTGATCATCATCATTGATCCCTAGCTCCCAACTGTGTTGCTATTGTTTTCTCTCCTGTTCTTATTATTCTTGTGGTCTTTTTAAAAAATCCCTTTATTGGATTTTTAAGGGAAAGAAAAATGCATGTCTTCAGTCTACCATCTTTACTTGAAAGTCCCTTTATTGGGACTTCCCTGGCGGTCCAGTGGTTAAGACTCTGTGCTTCCACTGCAGGGGGCATGGGTTCGATCCCTGGTCAGGGACCTAAGATCCTACATGCTTCAGTGACCCCCTCCCAAATAAAAGGAAAAAAAAAAAAAAAACCTTTTACTATTGTATTAGTGAGTTTCAGAAGGGAAAGAAAAATGCATGTGTTTAGTCTGCCGTCTTTATTTGCAAGTCCAACAGACATTCGGGAGTCCTTGCTATGGGCATGGTTTGTACTGACAACTAAGCAGGATCCAGAGGCGGGTGGCCCCAGGCCCGTTAAGAGCAGAGGGCTGAACCCCATCTGGGTCAGCTCTGCCGTCCCCAGGGGCTGCGTGTTGTAAGGTTGATGCCCTTGAGCTGCATGGTGGCGCCCATGGCAAGTACGCTGTGTGAATCCTTCTTTTTCCTTCCATAAACACCTCTCAGTCCGCATTGTAAACCACTTCACCTGGGTTCACATCCCAGCTCTGCCACTTTCTTGTGGCAAAGTTACTTAGCTTCTATTTCATTTTCCTTGTCTTTAAGACAAAGTCATTATAGTATCTGCCTCTTAGAATTTTATGAGAATTCAACAAATTGTGCTTAGAGCAGTGCCTGGCACGGTAAGCTCTCCTTCAGTGTCAACAACTACCATCATGATGGTTATTGGCCCACAGGCTCCTTCTGGGCAGTTGTTCAGTCCTCCAGTCGTGTCCGACTCTTTGCGACCCTGTGGACTGTAGTACGCCAGGCTTCCCTGTCCCTCACCATCTCCTGGAGCTTGCCCAAGTTCATGTCCATTGAGTTGGTCCTTTGGGGTAAGGGTTGTACTTTCCTCACGTTTGGGTTCCCTCTAACAGGGCGCAGTCATCGCCTGGCATGTTACAGAGCACCAACTGGGGCTGGAAACGCACAGAGAATCTAGTTGCCCTGAATGACAATGCCCTTGACCATGTGTATATACATCTGCTCTCAGAGAAAGCGGAGTCTGTGCCCGCACCTCCAGCATCACCAGAATGGAGGACTCTCCTCGTCTTTCATGGGATAACTGCCCTGGACACTGTGCTGTGGACAGACAGAAGACACGCTACAGGATCTGACACTTCGTTCACTCCCGAGGGTGGCCTTGGAGCTGGACAACCCCAAACAATGTGGTATTAGTTTCCTAGGTCAACATAACAAACCATCACAAACTAGGTGGCTTAAAACACCAGAAATGTGTCATCTCATAGCTCTGAAGCCTAGAAGTCCACAGTCAAGGTGTCAGCAAGCCATGCTCCCTCTGAGACCTGTAGGCAAATTCTTCCTGGCTTTGTCCTCATTTCTCCTGGTTTACTGGTGATCTCCGGCCCTCCTGGGCTTGCAGTTGCATCACTCCAGCCTCTGCCTCCATTGTCACATCCTTCTCCCTGTGTGTCTGTCTTCATGTGACCATCTCTTAGGACACCAGTCACATTGGGTTAGAAGCCCACTCTACTCCTGTATGCCCTCATCTGAACTAATTACACCTGCAGTGACCATATTTCCAAATAAGGTCATAATCTGAGGAACTGTGGAGTTACAATTTCAACACATCTTTTAGGGGGATACAATTCAAGCCAGAACAAATGTCTAACTCAGCAATCCTTCCTTGTATGCACTGGCCTTTATTAAATGGAGTTTGAGGGTGCAGTTTATTTATGTTATAAATGCATACGATTTAGCCTAATGTTAGAAAGAACAACTGAAAAAAATTTGGCTTCCAAGCCCAGACAAATCCCGACAACGTTCATATCACAGCACAAAAGAGACTCATAGCTGACGTCCCTAAGTTGACAGTCAAAAACTCTCAAATGTAGAGTTTGGTAATTTTTAAATTTTTAAGAGGCTTTGCTAAATGCGTGTGTGTGGTTTTGAGCAGGAAGTTGTGGGTTTATGCCTAATCAAGAAACTTTCAACATTAAAAATTCAGAATTGGTGAGCACTGAAAAATCTATAGCCTGAGATTTGCAGAATCATCTGTGGCCCCCCTCTTGTACCCCCCAGGCTGCTTTTCATCACCCCCGCACCCCCAGTGCCAGAAATATTCCCATCTCCAATCACCTCCAGTCTTTCCAGCACCCAGATGGCAGCCTTGGATCACTTTTGCAACCTGTCCCCCAAGGCTGAGGGTGGAAGGAAAGGTTAATAGCCACAGGGAGAGGACTCAATTGGAAGAATTTCTGTTTGGCTTCCTATTTATAAAGCCAACTGTTCATCAAAGGAAAGTCTTAAAGACCTGGGCTCTAATCTCAGCTTTAGATTTAAGATGTTTTCCACGTCACTTAACCTGTGAAGAGGAAAAAAATATCTGCTGGAGGCAGCAGGGTCATCTGAGGAGCACACGGAGGAGAGCTGCGTGCGTCACAAGCATAACTTCTCTCCAATTAGCCTCACCGAGCCCCATGCCCTTGGTCAGGTCAGGACAGGGTAAGAGCTCTCACATCAGAGGGCCTCGTGGCAAACCCAATGGGGTTTCACCTGTGACAGAGCAATGTGTGTCCTTGGGCAAGACACTGAGCCTCTCTGAGTCTCAGTTTCCTCTTGTATAAAATACACACGACACTTACCCAGCCCGTGGAAGGGCAGACATGAAGGTTAAATGTGATGGTTATAGGAAAGCCCCAGCACGGGGCTGGCACATAGTAGGGGTTTGATAAATATTCAGCACGTGGTAATAAAGGAGCACAGCTCCCCTGAGGGCTCAGTTTGGTCAAATCAAGAAGTCTCAAGACAAGGACTTCCCTGGCTGTCCAGTAGTTAGGACTCTGCACTTCCAACGCAGGGGGTGAGAGTTCAATAGCTGGTCAGGGAATTAAGATCCCACATACCCCGCAGCTCAGCCAAAAGAAGTCTCAAAACAGATGCTTGGCTAAGTAAGGGCTGCAAAATTGATCTCTTGGTCCACAGACATGGCAGACCACTCATTCCATAACGAGGGTTTCATCATGGGCTTATTAGGTGGGCCCCAGTTTGATCCTTGGGTCAGGAAAATCCCCTGGAGAAGGGCATGGCAATCCATTTCAGTATTCTTAGATTTCCCTGGTGGCCCAGATGGTATAGAATCCGCCTACAATGTGGGAGACTTGGGTTCAATCCCTAGGTCGGAAAGATCCCCTGGAGGAGGGCATGGCAACCCACGCCAGTATTCTTGCCTGGAGAATCCCATGGACAGAGGAGCTAGGCGGGCTACAGTCCGTGGAGTTGCAAAGAGTCGGACTTAGCATGCACACAGTTCAGGGTGGGCTGTGGACTCAGTAGGCAGACCAGCAGTCAAAGGATTTTGGTTGAGCAGACAGTCACACACTTTGCCTGGGTTCCCCCACCGGGCTCTAGGGACTGGGGAAAGGGGTCACCTGCACACACCCTACACCCCAGCACCTCTGTCTGTGTAGCCCTGAGAGGCAGAAATCCTTCTCTAGCTTAGTAGGTGGGAAAACTGAGACTCGGACAAGTTTGAAAACCTGCCAGCACACTGGCAGTGAAAGGATCTGGCTCAGGCTTGGCCAACCCCAGAATTCGTTCTCTCTGCCCCTCAACAGGCTGCCTCGGCCCCTGCCCCACGATCTCTTCAAGCACAGGGATGTTCCCTGTGCCGAGAGGTGCGCCAGGACAGTGGGCCTTCCAGGAGTGTGTGTGGGAGGTGAGGAAGAATGAATGAGTTGGGGTGGGGAGGTGTGGCGGCCAGCACAGGGCAGGACCTTGGAGAGCACCATCCTGGTTTGAGAGCTCCCCTCTCCCCACGGGAGATGCGGCACCCAGGGAACACCCAGGAGATGCTCAGGGGACTGGCAGAGGGGAGGCCCCTGGCAAGGACACAGACTCCACGTGCTAAAACAATGGGAAAGGCCCATAGGCCCCGGAGGCTGAGCCCCCAAGGTCCACAGGCATCAGAGTGGGCCTGTTTCTGATGGACCATGTGAACAAGGGCAAGGGACCAGAGCTGCCCCGAGACCCAGAGTCAGGCGAGGTAGGGAGCCATGCCCGGACAGGTGAGATGAGGCTGGGCCACAGGTAAACATGGACCACAGGGTGGCCCGGAAGACCCAGTGTCCTGAAAGACCCCCTGGACCATTTCCTGCCGGGCGTGCAGCCTCTTCTTCAGCCTAACTTGCAGGTGGTTGGCCCAGTCACCCCTGGGAGTAGGAAGCAGACGGGGCCAAGGTCAGGATGAGGAATAAGACAGGAGGTGGCAAGCCAGAGGTGTTGAAAGAGGCCACACCACCTCTGAAATGGCCCTAACCCCTGGGGGTTAGAGCTAGGTTGGGGCAGATGCTGGAGAAATGCTTACAAATGAATGAGTGGAGAATACAGATAAGAGGCGTGAGCAACCAAGAAATAACTTGGGTGGGAGGGAAGCAGGGTGTCACATGCAAATCTAACAATGTGCCTGGAGACGCACATCAAAGAGAGGGGTCTGTCCACCTTTATCCTGAGAAGAGGGCTCAGCTCTTCTCAGCCCGAAGCCTCTCTGCAAAAGTTCTTCTCCAAGTTCCAACATCTTTGCCTCCTTTGTCCCAAATCACCACCCAGGTGTCCAGCTTTCCCCCAAGTCTGCACTTCCCCACCCCGCCCTCAGGCCATCCATGTCTCCTGGTCCACCCACCTTTGGGCCAAATGCAGACACGGCTGCCCCATCTCTCCCTCCTTGGCCAGGCCCCTGCCCTGGCTGCCACTGGCTATGTCCCTCCTCTGACCACAGCTCCACCTTCCTCGCTGACCTAGCCTTGGTCTGACCCCTCTGGGCCACCACCGCTTTTCCAAGGATAAACTCGCTTGGAAAATGAAACCCGCTTCATTTTCATTCTATGCTTTAAATCTCTCAGTAGTTGCCTCAGACAAAGTCCAAACTCTGGCAAGGCCTGGGTCGCCGTTCACAATCTGGGTCCTCCGGACTCCTCTCTTCTCACCCCTCCCTGATCCTGTACTTTGAAGGTCAGTTCCCCACAAGGGACAGGCTACCTCTCACTATTTGACCCCTGAACATGTCACTCCTTCTCTTTCCATATGTCTATGAGGTCACCTACTCCAGGAAGTCCTCCTATCCTGATATTCCTTCCCTAATGGCTGGGTAATCCAGCTTAGGGTTTCCCTTAGCTGATGCTGTCCGGGTCCTCCGCCTTGGGACTCTGGGTGTCAAGTTTACCAAGAAACTTCCAAAGGACCAGCCCTCTGGCCACACCTCCCACACCACACACCACCAGTGGCCACCCAAGCGGACTGGGAGAACTCACGAACTTAAACTCTCTTTTCCACTTTGGTTACCGCCCGCCTTGGCCAGTCAGGTGTCACCTCCTGAGCCCCTCCGACTGAAAGAGGTAGGTGGGACCCCTGCAGGTTCTCCAGTCCATCACCTCCAGGCGTTCACCCCCACCTCCCAGCCAACCCCTTCTCACAGGGCATTAGCACCGCGACTGGGGTCTACAGCTTTTGAGCTTTGCCCAGGGCGTTTTCACTGCTGGAGGGTCAAGCCACTCTCTCAATGCTTCCCAGGTGAGTGCGGGACAGTAACCGCCCCCTTCACTCATGAGGAAATTGAAGCTCAGCGCGAGAAACCTACTCCCAAGGTCAGAGTGTGAGTTAGCTGCAGAGATAGGTGGTCCCCAGTTACCTCCTCCCCACTGCCCCGCAGTGTGGCATCCGATGCCCTGACATCCATCCTCGGGGGTCCAGAGTCGCCCTCACTCCCCTCCCTGTCCTCCCCACGGGAGATCGGCCAAGGTGACTCTTGTCCCGCCTCTCGCGTCCCGCTCACCGCTTACCCTCCAAGGCCGCTTTCCAGCTGGTGCTGCCCTCGTAGCCCGACCCCGATCGCCGCAGCAGCCCCTCTGGACCGCGGCCCTCCGCCTCGGCGGGCGAGCGCGGCCTGGGGGCGGCAGGGGCTGGCGCAGGGCGAACGGCGGGAGGCGGCGGCGGCCGGGTGCGCGCGGGGGGCTCCCGGGCCGGCTCCATGCCCCGCGCTCCGCCACGCCGCGCCCGCGCTCCTGTGCCGGGGTGCGGGGCCCAGCCCCACGCGCACTCGGCGCTCCGCGCGCCCTGCGGGCCCCCCAGGCCGGCCTCGGTGGGCGAGGGCCGCGGCTCGTGCAGGCCGGGGCTGAGCCCGGCTCCCCGCTCCGGACCCGCTGCACCCTGTGGCCGCCGCCGCCGCCGCCGCCGCCTGAGTCCCCGCGCGCCTGCCCGGCGGAGCCGCAACCTCAGCGCAGAACCGAGGCGCGGGGGAGGAGCGCGGGGAGGCGCGGGGACCCGGGCAGGGCGGGGGCAGGGAGCGAGGGAGGAGGCGCCGGGAGCGCGAACGGCCCCACCGCCCGGGGCCGCCGGCCTCCCGCCCCCTCGGCAGGAGTCCAGATGCTGCGGAGCGGGGACCGCGGCGCCGGGAGCCCGGAGTCCTGGCTCCCAGTCCACCTGCCAGTTTCTATTAAAACGGGAATCAAGTTACCGCGGCCGACGCAGGGAGGCTCAAGGAAGATGAGGGGCTTTCCTCCGGGCCACCCTGGAGCCAGAGCAGTAGGGTGAGGGCTGGGACGTGGCCCAGACTCTTGGCAGATGAGAGAAACGACAGAATCGGTGAGCACGAGAGAGCCGAGGGCCGAGGGGACGCGTGGAACAGCATTTCCGATTCACTTAAAGTTGACTGCGCCTCTAATACGTGCCAGGAGTTTTTTTTTTTTTTTTTTACAAAACTTAACTGACAACATCCTCAGTTTACGTTGAGAACGGGGAGTTAGAGAGGTCAAGAGCGATGCTGAAGGCAGCACCGTGCAGGCGCGTGTTAGGCCACTGTTCTATTCTGGGGCCAGGGCTTTCTGGATGGTCTTCACTCGGGCCGGCTCTTTCCGTGGTTGACCCCAGGTCACCTCAGGCTCCATGCGGAGGATGGCATGTCCTTCTCCAGGCCCCATCCCACATCTGTTTCCTCAGTCTATGATCCCTCATTCTCAGCCCTCCTGCTCTCTCCTCCACCAAATCCAGTAAGGTACCAACAACTCCTATGAATTCTCTCTTTCAGTGGCTCCATCTGTCCATCCTTCTCTCTTCCTGCAGCCACTCACCAAACACAAGTCCATTTCACCTCTTGTCTGATTGCAACCCCAGCCTCCTAACGGTCTCCCTCAATGTTGCACAGCCATCACCACTACCTAATTCCAGAATGTGTTCACCATCCTAGAAAGAAATCTGGTACCCATCAAGCAGTCACTCCTCATCCCCCTCTCCCCCAGCCCCTGGCAACTGCTAGCTGCTTTCTGTCTCTGTGAGATTGCGTGTTCTGGATATTTTGCATCAGTGGAGTCATACACTATGTGGCCTTTGGTGCCTAGCTTCTTTTTACTTAGCCTGTTTTTGAGCAGCATCCGGGTTGTAGCACGTGTCAGTCCTTCATTCCTTTTCATCTCGTTCTGTTTTGAGAGCTGCTGTCCTTTCAAGGTTGTATCAGAATCCCCAAAGCTTACAAGGGACATCCTGGCTGACACCTGTCCTCTGAGCTGAGCAGACTCTGCTTCCTGGCTTTCATGAGATGTGGAGTCTTTGCTAGCCCTGGGGTGCTGGGGCCAGAGCTGCCTCTCCAGGCCACTGGGCCATGTGGCCCCTCCATAGGCTCTCATGGAGCTGTGGTGGCCCTGCTGCCCTAAAGGAGCCTCCAGACTTCTCTGCCCTTCCTGGGCTGGGGCCCACCCTCCTCACTCCACCACTTCTCCAAGGTCACTCTCCAGGACACCCCATCATCTCATCAGTGACCTTAGGTTCTTAGTATAAATCAGCTTCATTTTCAAGCTGCTGTGCTCTCTGCCCCACCAAAATTCTTAAGGCAAGGACATACAAAGCCTGGTGAATTGCTTACAATCAGGTTCAGTGGATAGAGAATCTGCCTGCAATGCAGGAGACACAGGAGACGAGGGTTTGACTCCTGTGTCGGGAAGATCCCCTAGAGGAGTCATGGCAACCCACTCCAGTATTCTTCCCTGGAGAATCCCATGGACAGAGGAGTCTGGCGGGCTACAGTCCATAGGGTCACAAAGAATCGGACATGACTGGAGCAACTGAATAGGCACAGGAAATACGTAAACTGTCAAACAAAAATTTCACTAGAATAGGGTCTTCCCTGGTTGCCCAGTGGTTAAGAACTGCCTTCTAATGCAGGGAACATGGGTTTGATCCCTGGTCCGGGAACTAAGATCTCACATGCCACAGGGAAATTAAGCCTGCGTGTGCAACTAGACAAACCTGTGGGCCACACAAAAGATCCCGGATGCTGCAACTAAGACCTGATGCTGCCAAATAAATGTCATTAGAACAGGTTATTTTTCTGCTAGCTGTTAGAGTGTGATGTATGTTGCACCCGTGTCCTCACGTGCAGAGTTGTTCTGGAATGATGGTGTCTGCTATGGTGTTTGCTAGACCAGGAGGGCACAGAATTGTGAACCCAAATGCCCAGGGGCAGACATCTGAAGGAAAGAGGGAGTAAATCCTATCAGTGGGGGACTGTGGAGGACCCCCTCACTCAGGTCAGCAGGTCATGGCCAAGTGGGAACACCGCTCCACTGTTATCAGCACTTCCCAGCGTTTGGGTATTTTCCACAGGGGTTGGAAATATGAGTGGTTATATGAAACTTCATCATTTCTAGTTCTGGCAAACAATTCATATTTTAATAGAAAACTTGTACAAGCCAAAAAAATAACAACACACACACACACACACACATCTACAGGATTGATTCAGCCTCTGAGGTACCAGTTGACAGTCTCTGATTTAAGGATATACTTGATGTCAGTTCAGTTCAGTTCAGTCGCTCAGTCGTGTCCGACTCTTCGCGACCCCACAAATCGCAGCACGCCAGGCCTCCCTGTCCATCACCAACTCCCTGAGTTCACTCAGACTCACATCCATCAAGTCAGTGATGCCATCCAGCCATCTCATACTTGATGTCAGGGACCCCATATAACACAAGACATCACAAACCCTTAGGAAAAATGGTCACTGGATGAGACCCATGAGAGCAATTGTCTCCTAATAGGCAAGGGCTTCCTTTACTGGCCTGTCTCCGTCATCTGGAAGGAAACTTCCTCACTGCTTATTATGTGAGCATAGGGTGTGGGGGTCCTTATGGCTGAGCAGGTGTTGAACTGGGAGGATATTAGGAAAGGCATTTCCATACAGATGAAGGCTGAACCTATATACTGGTTATAGGTTTTTCCTCTTATTCCTTTGGATTGGGCTTGAGAAATCACACTACCTTCTCCCCATAAGTCAATGGCATCACCTGAGATCTGCAAGCAGACTGCATATTACCGTGGGATACCAAGAAGGTCTTTGCTCTTGGCAATAAGAGGAGTAGGAATAGATCATTTATAATAACAAACATAAATAATTCACTTTATTGTCCATAAGTTAATAAAGTAAAAAATTGTGAAGCCAACACAAGGAGAAACTAAAGCCTGGTAGTAGAATATATTTTGTCACATGACTTATTTTGGCATCATCTCCTTCACGAGTCCATTCTTGGCTGTCAACAGTCAAATTCTCATTGCCAAGTCCATGTGAGTCTTGCCATATGACTCATAATGCTGCTTGGAATCATGGGGTATTCAAGGTCCTTCTTTCTTGAGTTCAGGAAGTCAGTTAGTTAGTGTTAGTCGCTCAGTCATGTCCAACTCTTTGCAACTCTATGGACTGTAGCCCACAAGGCTCCTCTGTCCATGGGATTCTCCAGGCAAGGATACTGGAGTGGGTTGCCATTTCCTTCTCCAGGGGATCTTCCCGACCCAGGGATTGAACCCGGGTCTCCCTCATTGCAGGCAGCTTCTTTACCCTCTAAGCCACCAGGGAAGTCATTGTCCTTTTTGTAGCACAGAAGAGACATTATCTGTTGAGGTTCCTCTCCACTGGGGCAAAGCCCCCCCTGTCAAGTTGTCCTGTGTTTCTCTCCAGAGCATGGCTCATCTGCTGAAATAAGTCTCCACTCCCCTGTCCTGTCTTTCTTTGTCCTGGGTCCCCAGTGATGTGATTTGTCCTCTGCCAGTTTCAATCAGGCCAGATGATGACTCTGACTTTTTCTCATCCTCAACGTAACCCTAATACACAGGCTAAGCTTAGGACCCCAAGTAGCGCACACAAGCAGATTGTTCAAGCAGAAGTAATGAGCATAGCCAAAAGACTTCAGTCAGGAGATTTTCCAATCCCAGAGTCAACTGTGAGACACATGAAACAAGGAAATGAGTGTCAGTTCCTGGACTTGTGCACAACAAAAGAGGGTGTGGTGAGGGACTTCCCTAGGGGTCCAGTGGCTAAGACTCCGTGCTCCCAATGCAGGGGACCCAGGTTCCATCCCTGGTCAGGGAATTAAATAGTACGTGCTGCAACTAAGAGTTCGCATGCCACAACTAAAGATTCCACTGTGGCAACAAAGATGGAAGATCCTGCATGCTGTCACTAAGATTCGGCATAGCCACATAAATAAATAAAAAATTTAAAAAGACAGCTGTAATAGTGTTTCTTTACACTATAGGAGAAAGGGATAGTTAGGGAGCTTGGGGTCGACATGTACACACTGCTATATTTTAAATGGATAACCAACAAAGACCTACTGTATAGCATAGGAAACTCCGCTCAGTGGAGTTGAGCAGGTCCCGCTCAACATTATATGGCAGCCTGGATGGGAGGGGAGTTGGGGGGAGAAGGGATACATGTCTATGTATGGCTGAGTCCCTTTGATGTCCATTGTTAATCAGCTATGCGTGTGCTAAGTCGCTTCAGTTGTGTCTACTTCTTTGAGATCCCTTGGACTGTAGCCCTCCAGGCTTCTCTCCCTGGGGATTCTCCAGGCAAGAATACTGGAGTGGGTTGCCATGCCCTTCTCCAGGGAATCTTTCCCACCCAGGGATCAAACCTGTGGCTCTTATGTCTCCTGTATTGGCAAACGCATTCTTTTACCACAAGAACGACCTGGGAAGCCTCCAATACAAAATAAAAAGTTTAAAAATTAAAGAAAAACTTAATATCATCCCCACCAAAAAAAAAAAAATAAAAAGAGGACTGTGGTGAATGAATCTTGGAAGCACTGAATAATTTTGTATGGCCAGCGGTTTTCCAAAACTTCTCCATAGACTGTTCTCGGGTAAGAGGAGAGTCCATGGAAATTGAAGCATGTGAGAGTGAAGGAGAGGGGGCACAGGGCAGCCGTCACATCCCCACGCTGGGGCTTTTCTGCACCTCGGGTCACAGGCTGGTGCAGCAGGACCTGGAGATTGCCCTGGGGCAGAGGCTTCGTGAGCCAGCGCTGGTTTCTCTGACAACACAATCCAGTTGGGATTCCAGGGGCTTCCAGGCTGTTCTTCCCAAGTGCCATGGAGTAGAAACCACTGACTGCCCAGGTCATAGCCAGGACTCCGTGCTTTACCTCATCAGGATTTCCTTGCTTAACTTCCTCCTGCTTTTATTTTCCTTATCTGAAAATCAGCATCTACTCCAGTGGGTTGTTAGGAGTTATGAGCTCATAGATGTGAACCATACAAGAGACACCAAAGTGTCGGGTCGTGTGACTAGCCTCCTTAGTCTCAACCTTCTTCTGGCTGTTTTCTGCCTCTCAGCCTGTACTTGCAGCGCCCTCAGCTTGTTGCAGAAAATTCAGCTTTTCCAATAGAATTTGACCAGACTCTCAGCCATACTGGCTTGCAGGTCCCAGGCAAAAAGGGGCTTCTCCTAATAGAGCTGTGTTTCTTTCCATCCGTGTATGTTTTATTTTAACTAAAATACATGCAAAGTAATATTTACCATCTTAACCATTTTTCAGTGGCTCTCAGTACGTTCACGTTTTGTGCAGCCATCACCACCATCCATCTCCTGAGCTCCCTCCATCCTGCAAAACTGAAACTCGGTATCCAGCAAACAACCACTTTCTGTTTCCAGCTCCCCCAGCCACTGGCAACCACTGCTCTACTCTCTCTCCTTCTGAATTTGACTAGTCTAGGCACCTCATGTAAGTAGAACAGTGCCCTTAGTCTGAATGGCCACAATTTAATTAGTTGCTTCATTACTATGTGATAAGAATGGCCAACTTGCTACCAAGAGAAGGATCTCCACCTTCTTTGACTGGGCTGATTCAGCATGCTGGGGTCCCTTGCCATCCCTCATTTATTTATTTGGCCGCATTGAGTCTTAGATGCAGCACTCAGGATCTCTGTTGAGTCATGTGGGACCTTTTCCTTGTGGCGTGTGGGCTCCAGGTCATGCAGGCTTCAGTAGTTGTGGTGCACGGGCTTAGTTGCCCCAAGGCACGTGGGATCTCAGGTCCCCAACCAGGGATCAAACCCATGTCCCCTGCACTGCAAGGCAGATTCTTAACCGCTGGACCACCAGGGAAGTCTTGCCATTCCTCATTCTTGATGCCAGTTTCTATAGCAAGACTCTTCCTAGGGTGAACTGCAGAAAGCCCTGCCCAATTTGCTTAGGCAAAAAAGGAATCCATTGGCACATGTAATTAAAAGTTCAGGGTGGAGAGGGAGGGCTCCAGGTAAACCTGAACCAGACTCTTAAAACCATGCCATCAAGACAAGCATCTCCCTATCTTGGCTCCATTCTTCTTCATATAGGCTTCATTCTCAGACTCCACACGATGGAAACTGCTCCAGGACCACATTCTCCTGGTTGCATGTTCAGCAGGAGAAAGAGAGCTTCTCTTACCTTAATAATTCAGATAAAACTGTGGCCCTCACTGACCTTGCTGGCATCTGGGTCACGTGTCCACCCTTGAACTAGTCTCAATGATAAGATCTGGGTCGTATGTCCAAGGCTGTAGCTGAGGTCAAGGCCATCTTCACCCAAGTCATAGGACTGAAGGTGGGGAGGAGACAAAGGAACTCTCAAAGGACGAAATGCTACTCTCCCAGGCTGCTGGGCAGGAAGAATACAGCAAGCGTTTCCCATATAGACAGTGGAACAGGAAAGCCCTTTAGAAAGAAGAAGGTAAGGACTTCCCTGGTGGTCCAGTGGCTAAGACTCTGTGCTCGCAATGCAGGGGGCCCAGGTTCAATCCCTGATCAAGGAACTAGATCTCACAGGACACAACCAAGTCCTAGTGCAGGCAAATAAAGTTCTTTCAAAATAGAAGTTCGTTTAAAAAAGAATAAGGTAAATCTGTGTCTGTTGATTTGGAGCAGTCTCCAAGCTAAGCTAAAAAAGAAAAAAAAAAGGAAGATGCATAAGACTGGCAGAGGGTGTGTCCATCTCTGGCCACCAAAAGGCGAGGATGTGTGCGTGGGCGCTGGCACGGGAGTGAAGATAGTTATGAGAACACACAAGAAAGGGTTAATGGATATTTATCTCTGTACAGTAGAACTAGGGGGTGTGGAAGGAAGAATATTTTTTGTTTTCAGTTCTTGCGCATTTTCATTAAATATCAACCGACCACAGGCCCCATATTTAAGTTGCATTCAGAGCACCTATGTCAGAATTTTTATCTCACAGAAGCCGGGAAAGATCACTGGGAGTAAGGACTCTGAGGTCTGGCTGAGATTTTGACTGAGGGGCAACGGACCTGGGATAGCAAGGCCAGGGGCCTGGGCCAGGAGCTGGGCAAAGCAGGGCCACCAGTCATGTTTTCTGTGTCAGGGGTGGAGGCTGGGGAGACCTTCAGAAGGAAGGGGAGCTTGAGGCTCAGCTCTGAGAGCTCACGACTGGGGACCACCCTCCTTTTTCAGAAACAGAGAGAGAGTCGGCATGTGGGTGGGCCTGATTTGGAGTCCAGAGCATCTTTGAAAGGAGCTCAGAGCAGTTACAAGTCCACTTAGATCCCTTTTTGGCACCCAGGCTCCAAAGACACCCCAGAAGTGATTGATTTTGCTTCAGCCATGAACCCACTTACCATTATTTAAGGTGATTACCATTTACATCACAGTTTCCTCGGTGGCTTAGTGGTAAAGAATCTGCTTGCAAAGCAGGAGACATAAGAGATGCAAGTTCGATCCCTAGGTTGGGAAGATCCCCTGGAGGAGGGCATGGCAACCCACTCCAGTATTCTTGCCTGGAGAACCCATGGACAGAGGAGAGCCTTGCGGGCTATAGTCCATGGGGTCGCAAAGAGTTGGACATGACTGAACAACTAACACAACAGCAACTGTGTAGGAGAAACATTCTGCAAATTGCTAAAACGCGTCACATCAACTCCATGGCATCCTGTCTGAATCCAGGACAGTGTCTGCTCCTGTGTGTTAAGACTTTACCAGGTGCTGCTCAGGTGGCTCAGCCAACTCACAACTGTACAGAGTTAGGAACCCAGGAGACACCCATGACCCAGGAACTTCCAGCCACCTTCACAGACACCCCACTGCCCCAAAATCTGAAAATCAAGCCGAAAGAGATCAAACAGCCTTCCTTCAACAAATTCTGTTAACAGTTTCTGAGCAGCAAATACACACTGAGCAGGGCACTGGGTGCTGGGAACACAGAGGCCAAGGACACACCCAGCCCTGGCACTCAGAGCTTCATGACAAGGGCCCCACCAGTGCGTGGAAGCCGGGTCGCTTGGTGAGCGTCCTGGGTACCAGCTCTGACAGTGAGCTGTATTTGCTGATGGAAGCAACTTCTGCAGTCAAGAAAAGCTAGTCTTGGGACTTCTCTGGTGGTCTAGCAGTTAAGACTCCACACTCCCAGTGCAGGGGGAGCAGGTTTGATCCCTGGTTAGGGAACCAAAATCCCACATGCTCTGCAGCCAAAAAAAAAGCTAGTGTTGGCCAAAAGATTGACTTTAGGATAAGAATGATGTCTTCAATAATAATCCTGCTCCAAACCGCTGCCTCATGCATTAGCCTTCTCCCTGGAGGGTAACAGGAACCTGTAAGGGACACAAAAAACTTACACTGGCTGAAGATGAAAACCAAATCTGACTTTGTGCCTTTTTTTCTAAAACAACCAAAATAAACACATTTTTTAAATTATAAAGCTAATACAGAAAATGTTTTCATGCAGGCAATATGTAAATTTTTAAATAACCTTTTGCTAGAGTTTGGTATACTTCGTGTGCTTCTAAACACCTTTTAATATATGTAAAATAAGTATTTATGATTTTTTTTACAAAAATGAAGCTAATACATCCTGCAACTTGCTTCTTGTGTCACTTCCTATAGCTCTATAGCATTTTTTTTTTTTTAACATATAGAATTCCACAGTATGGAGATACCATAATTATTACTACTTCATTATTCTCCTATGGATGGACATTTAAATTATTTGTAATTTTTTAAATAGTACGAGCAGTGCTGCGATAAATATTCCAGCACATTTACTTCTGTGCCCTGTACAGGTGTTTCTGTGGAAGAAATTTCTAGAAGGGGAATTACTGGGTAAAAAGTTATCTGAAATGGTTCAACTCAAAACACTGTGAGTAAACATTCTGCAGAGCCGAGAGTTATAAAATAATGCACAAGATTAATTATTCAGAGTGAGAGTTGAAGTGTGCCCAAGGGTATGCTTCGTGCCTTTGCACTGCCTGGTCAGAAATATTCCACTTTCCTCCTGAGGACAGGAAATCAGCAAAGCAGGATTTCTGAACCGGGTCTCCCTGACCTCACTGACGGGAATGTGTGAAGGGTTTTGATGGCAGCATCAGAATCATTCATGGACTGAACACATCAGTTGATCACAGGAGGGAAGGGACCACAGGTGAGCCTAAGCCCTCAGACTCCTACTAAGTGCTGTTCTGAAGAGAGAGCAGCGTCCCCAAGAGGCGTTTAGGTGTCAGCACCTGTCCTCACACAAGGGGCTGTATCTCTTCCTGCTTAGTTTCTCACTTCCTCTAAACCCACCCAGTAAATACTCACAGTCTAAACCTCTTAAAGAAAAGTAATACCATAGAACCCAAGAAGACTCTGGGTAAGTTGTAGTGAGTCTGAGTCTTAGTGTTCTCATTTTGTGTGACCAAAGTGCCATGATATGTAGTCGTGTGTAGTTTTTCAAAGGTGTAGAACAGTTATCCAGTGAGTGGGGCTCACTTAGCCAGCATCCACCTCTCACTGCAATCCTGCCATTGTCCCTGCATAACTGAGGGCTTCCCAGGTGGCGCTGGTGGTAAAGAACCTGCCTGCCAATACAGGAGACATAGCCGATGAAGGTGCCATCCCTGGGTTGCAAAGATACCCTGGAGGATCCCTGAGTTGGGAAGATCCCCTGGAGGAGAAATGGCAACCCACTCCAGTATTCTTCCCTGGAGAATCCCATGGACAGAGGAGCCTGGCGGGCTACAGACCATAAGGTCGCAAAGAGTCAGACACTGAAGCGACTTAGCACACAGGCATGCATGCAGTATATTACTGAACATTAAGCGATGCTCCAGAAATGATACAAACTGGCACGATGGTTTGAAAAAAGGTCACAAAGTAAAAAAGAAACTAGTAACAAGTAGACAAGTTAACAAGTAGTTAACTCGCAGTATGAGAATAAGCACAGGAACACTCTGGATTGAGATTTTTTTAAACTATATTTGGTTTATAATATTGTGTTAGTTTCAGGTGTACAGCAAAGTGGGTCAGTCGTATTTTTCAGATTATGTTACATTATAGGTTATTACAAGATATTGAATATTGTTCCCCGTGTTATATAGTAAACCATTCTTGCTTATCTATTTTATATATAGCAGTGTGTACCTGATAATTCCATATTCCCAATTTATCCCACCCCTGCCTTCCCCTTTGGTAACCATAAGTTTGTTTTTTATGTTTGTGGGTCTGTTTCTATTTTGTAAATAGATTCATTTGTATTCTTGTTTTTAGATTTCACATATAAGTGATATATGATATTTGTCTTTTTCTGTCTGATTTATTTCATTTAGTATAATAATCTCTGTGTCCATCCATGTTGCTGAAAATGGTGTTATTTCACTCTTTTAACAGCTGGGTAATATTCCGTTATGTATATATACACCAAAACTTCTTTCAGATTGAGTTGTTTTTTTTTTAAGGAGCAATTCAGGAGTCAAATAAACCCAAAAAGCCATGTCCCAGGGTTTTGCAACTTCTGCACTGTTGACATTTTGGTCTAGATGATTCTTTGTTACTGGAGTAGGTGGGTGGAGGGGGGCTGTCCTGTGCAATGTGGGATGTGTAATGACAGCATGAAATGAAAAGTGAAATTTAGTTGCTCAGCCATGTCTGACTCTTTGCAACCCCATGGACGGTAGCCTAACAGGCTCCTCTGTTTACAGAATTCACCAGGCAAGAATACTGGACTGGATTGCCATTTCCTTCTCCAGAGGATCTTCCCAACCCAGGGACTGAACCCGGGTTGGGTTCAATGTCTCCTGCATTGCAGGCAGATTCTTTACCATTTGAGCTACAGGGAAGCCCTAATGACACCATTCAGTTCAGTCCAGTTCAGTCACTCAGTCATGTCCGACTCTTTGCAACTCCATGAACTGCAGCACGCCAGGCCTCCCTGTCCATCACCAACTCCCGGAGTCCACTCAAACCCATGTCCATCAAGTCGGTGATGCCATCCAACCACCTCATCCTCTGTGGTCCCCTTCTCCTCTGGCCCTCAATCTTTCTCAGCATCAGGGTCTTTTCCAATGAGTCAGCTCTTCGCATCAAGTGGCCAAAGTACTGGAGTTTCAGCCTCAACATCAGTCCTTCCAATGAACACCCAGGACTGATCTCCTTTAGGATGGACTGGTTGGATCTCCTTGCAGTCCAAGGGACTTCCAAGAGTCTTCTCCAACACCACAGTTCAAAAGCATCAATTTGGTGTCTGTCTATCCACTAGATGTCACTAGCGTGCGCGCGCGCGCGCGCGCGCACACACACACACACGCTCACACACACTTGTGACAGTCATTAAATTCTCTAGAGCCATTGCCATGTTTGAACAGTTCAAGATTTAAGAAGCCCCTGGGAAACAGGTCTCTTGAAGACAAAGCAGCTGCTGGGGACTCTTCCCCCAACCATGTGAACTGCTTTGGACTTCCGGTAGTTACTGTAAGATGTTTTCCCTCATCCAGACAAGAAGCCCGAATTTGGCAACAGTGGGGCACAGTGAATAGCCCACAGGGAAGGAGAGTGTCCTCTGGGGGCCAGAAGCCAAACAAGAAACCCATAACTCGGTTTCTGGGGCAGCAGCTGTGGTGGCAGGGAACGCGTCTAGAGAACTGCAAGTTCTGGGGCAGCCCTGCCCAAA
The DNA here is from genome assembly GCF_055505025.1 of Bos grunniens. Classification (NCBI taxonomy): domain Eukaryota; kingdom Metazoa; phylum Chordata; class Mammalia; order Artiodactyla; family Bovidae; genus Bos; species Bos grunniens. The sequence continues at coordinate 17,215,579 of NC_141168.1, forward strand.
GAGAGGTTGAGCAAGAAAGCCCGGGTGAGGGGGCGGGTTGGAGATTGGAGACTTGCAGGTATCTTCCTGGGCTTCCGGAGCGGATGCTGTAGTGGGGGGAGGGATAGGCAATAAACCTTACCCAGGTGGGGTAGTTTGCTATGAGGAGACTTAAGGAGACAGAGTAATGACTGTTGGCAGGTAGGGGGCGCTGTTTTAGGTGGGGTGATCAGGGCCCAACATCTCTCTGAGTAACTATCAACTATCAAAAAGAGGAACCTGGCATCTTATTTAGTGCTGAATTCCCTGAACCTTACACAGCGTCTAGCACAGAAGCCATCTTGGCAAAAGCTTCCTGTGATACGGCACGGACTAGTTTCGGCCCTAGTTGGGCTATTAATTTACCATTGCTGCTGCTACTGCTAAGTCGCTTCAGTCGTGTCCGACTCTGTGCGACCCCATAGACGGCAGCCCACCAGACTTCCCCATCCCTGGGATTCTCCAGGCAAGAACACTGGAGTGGGTTGTCATTTCCTTCTCCAATGCACGAAAGTGAAAAGTGAAAATGAAGTCGCTCGGTCGTGTCCGACTCTAGTGACCCCATGGACTGCAGCCCACCAGGCTCCTCCGTCCATGTGATTTTCTAGGCAAAAGTACTGTAGTGGGGTGCCATTGCCTTCTCCACTGCCTCCCTGCAGTAAAGCTCTGTTCCCCATCGCCCTGAGGGAGTTTCAGGACTGAAATGAAACATACACAAAATATATAGTACTGCAAATTAATATAAAGGGTGAAGATTCGAAAGCGGCCTCCAGTTGCCACTTTTCAAATATGCCCAGACAGCGTCCTTGTGGCTCACTGGTAAAGAATCCACCTGCAATGCAGCAAACGCAGGTTCAATCCCTGAGTGGGGAAGATTCCCTGGAGGAGGAAATGGCAACCCATCCCAGGAGTCTTGCCTGGGAAATCCCATGGACAGAGGAACCGGGGCTACAGTCCATGGGGTCACAAAGAGTCGGACACATCTGAGGACCCTCAGACCAATTCCACAAGCTTCCAAACACTGCAGAGCTTTCATTATTGTTGCTGTTGTTTGTTTTGGCGAAGTCGCTTCAGTTGTGTCCGACCCTTTGCGACCCTACGGACCGTAGCCCACCAGGCCCCCCTGTCCATGGGATTCGCCAGGCAAGAATACTAGAGTGGGTTGCCAAGCCCTCCTCCAGGGGATCTTCCCCACCCAGGAATCGAACCTGCATCTCTTATATCTCCTGCATCGGCAGGAAGGTTTTTTTTACCACTAGCACCACCTGGGAAGCCCGTTGTTGTTGTTGTTGTTATTTAAATTGTACAGTTGCGAGCACACAGATCCACTCTGGTTTTTCTAGGAACCCGCCCGGGGTCTGACCTTGCTGCGGTGCGCGGGCGCCACCTTGGCCGTGGCCTTGAGCCTGTGCCTTGGAGGCCGGTGCTCAGCTGAGAGTGTTCTCTCCCCCCTCGCAGGGCTCACGTCCTTGCCCTGAGATGGGCTTCACCTGAAAACAGCCTTTAGGGGCAAAACCGGTCCCCAGCGGGTAACGCGAGGAGCCACTCCGCGAGTGCGCACAGCTCCGGAGCCGCGGGAAGCTGGGCTGGCGTTTGGGCGCGCTCCTGGGGAAGGACAGCACCCGCTCCCGGGGCGTCTGGGGGAGGAATTGCCCCCAGGAGCCACGCCCCCGGAGTCCCCGGGCGAACCCGAAAGCCAGCACCTTCCTCCTGCACCGTCTACCGTCTCGATTCCCTCCAGGGACCCCGCCTCTGAGGAGAGGCAAGCAGGCCGTGAGCGGCGCTGTTGCCAGCGATGTTTCCCTTTCTCTTAACGCAGGGTCGCCATCTAGCGATATCTAAGGGTATACTACCACGTTCTAACTTCGGGTGGCCGAAGTACACCTGTGGAACGTTCTGATGAGTGCGGGAAAGTTCTGTGGAGCGGACTGGACCCCGTTCCAAAAGGCCTTGTTGCGGGCGGATGAGGGATGGCGCTTCCCTGCCCGACAACAACACGCGGCCTGGGGCCATCTCCGCGGGTGGAGGCGGGTCTGGTCCAAGCCCTGAGTCAGGCCTCCTGTTGAGGATGCCTTGCTCTTCAGCAGGGCAGGCCGGTGGCCCCACAGAGGTCGGCTCAGAGCCACACTAGGCATAAGACCTCTCTGGGAGAATTCTGGTTCAAGATACCCCACTATTTGTCGGGACTGGGGAAGGTGTTCGGGGAGACCAGGGTGTCAGAGGGAGCATCACCAGGGTTAGCCTGAGTGCACCCTCCCTGAGTGCACCCGGGTTAGAGACTCAGAAGACCCGGCCGGACCGACCTCCGAAGTTTCTGGGCCGGCCTGGCCCTGAGCTACCTCATCCCCACCAGCCCACCTGCTCCAGAAAACCACCTCATCCCCACCAGCCCACTTGCTCCAGAAAAAACTCAGGAGGCAAGTGGTTTCTGCAGCTCAGCAAACAATCAGGTGGAAAAGGACTCCACTCTCCTCTTTTCAGACACCCCGCTTAGGGGTTTTCTTGCAGTCCCCAACTTGGCTTCACGGAGGGAAGGCACCACCCGCCTTTTAAGAGAATAGCTTCTCCCCACAAGCACTGAGCTCGCAAAGGCTGCTGACCTCCTTCCCTACTGGGGGGAGGGGGTTGTTGGGGAGGAGGATGAGGAAAAGGGAAAGTTTTCAATAGGCACCACTCAGTAAGCCCTGTGGATAGGCTTGGTCTGATTGTTGGCCTCTTTGGACTTAAAATGTGGACCACCCAGAACTTCTTACCCACTTTTGGAGCCTTGGCTGCCATTCTTTTTTTTTTTTTTTAATATTTATTTTTACTTACTTGGCTGTGCTGGGTCTTAGTTGCTGCATGTGGCATCTTTAGGTGTGGCATGTGGGATCTAGTTCCCTGACCAGGGACTGAACCCAAGCCCCCTGCATTGGGAGCTCCCAGTCTTAATCACTGGCCCACCAGGGAAGTCCCGGCTGTTATTCTTGAGCAACAGGCTGTCCCCCACCCATGTGGGACAAGTGCATGAATAGAAGCAGATACAGACTGAGAACCAAGAGAGCAATCAGAACAGGCTACTTACGTTTGTGTAAGCTGCTCACTGAACACCCGATGCCTGGCCTGGGGCGGGGGTGGGGGCGTTGGGCGGGGGGTGGTGAAGCCATTAGGACCTGGAATTCAGCTCTTACCTGATCGCAGAGCCATGTCACCTGGAGGAAAGGGCACATTTTTCAAATCCACCTGCTCTCTGTGAGCCTGCCCACAGTGGATGGGAGTGGTGGGGCTTTTCCTAATTCTCACAGATAGGGGCCAACTGCAGCTTTCGGGGAGTTAGGTGGCTCCTTGGAGAACAGGCTCCTGCATGGAGTCCCAGCTCATGACTCCCTGGCTTCTCCGGACCCCTTCTCACCTGTGTTCTCCTACAGGTAGAAATCCCTTCCCCAGTTGCTCCGTGTATTAGCTGGAGTGGCAAATCTTTTCCTGTGCCTGTGGTCTCCACCAGGGGGTGCAGCTGCGGTGTGTAACGTCAAGACTCTTACCTCTGTATTTGATCATAAGGTTTTCAGGCAGAAAACGTGCTTGCACCATTCTGCTGACTGTAGCCTAGCTCTTCAAGCCAAGCTGTGAATGGCTCACCTTCATTTCTCTTGTTCCCAGACTATCTCAGATATACAGACACTCCTCTGTAAATAGAAATGTCGTTACAGTTCCGGCAGACAGAGATTAAGGTGGGCCAAGAATGAGTTTATGTTCCCACCACCTGGTCTATAAAAATCTGTGTAGTTGAGCACTTTTTGATGATGTCTGAAACGGGACAATGAGGCATTTCCTTGTGGGCTACCAAAGGCCCGGGTCAGTGTGTTTGTTTCCTGGGGCTGCTGTAACAAAGTATCATAAACGAGGTGACATAACGGGGTCCCCAGCATCCGGGATCTTATGCCTGATGATCTGAGGAGGAGCTGACATCATAATAATAGAAATAAAGTGTACAGTAAATGTAATAACGTGAATCATCCTGAAACCATCCCCTCCCCGGTCCGTGGAAAAGATTTCCGTGAAACCAGTCCCTGGTGCCCAAAAGGTTGGGGATCACTTGCTTAGAAAACAGAAATGTCCTGTCTCACAGTTCCAGAGTCTAGAAGTCTGAGGTCAAGGCATCAGCAGAGTTCATTCCTTCTGAGGGTTGTCAAGTAGAATCTTGCCTCTCTCCTGGCTTCCAGTGGTTTGCTGTCCATCTTTGGTGTTCCTTGGCCTGTAGACACGTCTCCCCCATCTGCCTTTATGCTCACGTGGCGTTCTCCCTGCATGCATGTCTGTGTCTAGACCTCCCCTTTTTATGATGTATTAGGACCTTCCCTGATGGCTCAGTGGGTGAAGAATCCACCTGCAAAGCAGAAGACACAGGAGATACTGGTTCAGTCCCTGGGTTGGGAAGATCTCCTGGAAGAAGGAATGGCAACCCACTCCAATATTCTTGCCTGGAAAATCCCACGGACAGAGGAGCCTGGCAGGCTGCAGTCCATGGGGTGGCAAAAAGTCGGACCTGACTGAGTGACTAAGCATATATGCGTGCACGAAGGGCTCATCCTAATGACCTCACCTTAACTAATTACATCTGCAAGGACCTCAGCTCCAAATAAAGTTACATTCTGAGCTACTAGGGATTAGGACTTCAACATATGAATTTGTGGGGACACAGTTCAGCAGATACCATTAAGATCCCCAAACAAGATAGCACTAAACCCCTCATCTTCTCCTCCATTGCCATGGTGATGGGAGGAGGGGAGGCTGGAGGGACAGAGAAATTCAGCTCATAAAAGTTACTAGAAAGCTTTTCTTTCTGTGTCAGGTTGGATTCAGAAACCTGTCTGATCTCCAATAAAATCTCTTAAGATAAACAAGCCAGACAGTCTCAAATTTATGTGTCTCCAGACCCCAAAGCAAAAGGAGGCTTTGTAGCCCAAACAGACCCTGAGCTGTCTCAGCAGCCAAAGAAACATAAGGCTATGAAAAGCTGGCCTCCTTGGCCAGAGCTATCATCATCCTTGCAGGCGTTTACCCCTTCAGGTTTTTTAAATTATACCTTGTCTTAATCATCGCAGTGAAGGTCTCTTCAAAATTAGCCATAGCTTAAATGCCTGTTTCAGTTGTTGTATTTTGCTTGCAGAAACGGCACGGTTCTGTGTCTAATTCTCAGGCACAGTGACCAGACTGGCTCTCCTGCTGTCTGCGTCAGGGTATTTAAGTCATGTAATCCCAGTTTGAGGGTCTGAGGAGACAGGTGGAAACCAGACTTCCGATGGCCTATGAAAGAAGCTTCATGGGCAAAAACGCAGTGGAATAGATAAGCCAGATGGTTAGAGCTTCAGCCTGTAGACCAGGGGTCCTTACCTTGCTGCTCATGGGTGGGCTTCAGGGAATCTGTGACCCCGCCTCCCAACACCAAAAACTGCAAAGTATATATATTTTACTAGGGAGGATGGAGAAGGCAATGGCACCCCACTCCAGTACTCTTGCCTGGAAAATCCCATGGATGGAGGAGCCTGGAAGGCTGCAGTCCATGGGTCGCACAGAGTCAGACATGACTGAGCGACTTCACTTTCACTTTTCACTTTCATGCATTGGAGAAGGAAATGGCAACCCACTCCAGTGTTCTTGCCTGGAGAATCCCAGGGACGGGGAAGCCTGGTGGGCTGCTGTCTATGGGGTCACACAGAGTCGGACATGACTGAAGTGACTTAGCAGCAGGGAGGATGTTCCCAGGATTCACTGCAGAGTCAAAGGAATCTATACATAAACCAATTAAGAAATACTGTCCTAAAAACTCTCATCCCCGCACACATCTTTAGGGTAAATGAGTAGATTCAATTTTCTTCTAAAGCATAGACGTTCATCGTGAAATTGGGAATTGATCTTGACAATGGTTGTCTCCCTATCTGAGCCCCGAAGGAACTTCAGGGCTGTGTATGAGGTTCTATAACTTGGATTGATGCAGGCTAGGTTCTGTGGTCACAGAATAGCATGCAGTGTGGTCCCTGTGGCCTGGGTTCTCTATGGGTCCCCAGGAATAGAAATATCTGTTCCTTTGTAGAGAAAGATGGACCTTGATGGAGTCCATGAGCTTGGTCCCAAGACTGACAGCGATGTAAGACCCTTTCCCTAGAAGTTTGCCTCTCTAGAGGGTTTTTGTTCTGAGTGAGCTGAGTGAGAGCTGAGTGACCGACGACTTCTACTTGACCAAAGATTCACAGTGTTTGTATTTAAGACTAAGTTGGTCCTGCTCTCCCTGTCTCTCTTTCTCTCTCTCTGTCTCTCATTTGTCTCACCCTCTGCCACCACTGTGTGTGGGCATGCTCAGTCTGTCTGACTCTTTGCAACCCCATGGACTGTAGCCTGCCAGACTCCTCTGTCCATGGAATTTTCCAGGCAAGAATACTGCAGTGGGTTGCCATTTCCTTCTCTAGGGGATCTTCCCAACCCAGGGATCAAACCTGAGTCTCCTATGTCTCCTGCATTGGCAGGCAGATTCTTTACCACTGCGCCACCTAGGGAGCCCTCTGCCACTACTCTCCTCTATGGTAAATGGATAGATGAAAGAAAGATGTTAGACAGATAGCTGTATACCTTCATGGTACATGGTAGGGAAAGTTCTCAGTCTGCATTATTATAAAAAATCTAGCTTTCCCTGCCAGATTTATTTTACAGAAATAAAAGAAATTTTAGCAAGCTGTTTAAACTAAATAGTTTCCTAAATAGTTCCCTAAAACTAATAGTTTCCTAAAAGTTTCCTTCACAGCCAGAGATCTCCAATAGTCTCCCCATCAGACCTCAGTGTTTCACTAACGGATGAATTTGGCTTTTATTTTGGGGGGAGAAAGCCTCTTGTTTTCTACTTGCCTGCATTATTGTTTTAACATCTTCTGGAAAGCTGGGGTATTTTGATGCATGTGGACCACACCTGGGAGTATCTCCACCTCACTCTGTGCTGTGAGCATCTCCATTCAGCCATCCCTCTCCTTGTATCTGACAGGCTGGCAGCCAAGTCACACGCATCACGGGTGCAGGACTGGGGAGGGTCTGCACAAAGACACTCACTGTTTGGAAAGCATCTGTACGACATCACCGAGAGCCAGGTCTGATGAAAACCCCCTCCCCGGCTTAGACTTCCTCACGGGCATGAGTGCCAGGGCGTCACACTGTCACCTGCTCCTGGCCTCCCCTGAAGGCTGTGATCATTACCAGTGTTATTCACCTGGGCAGGGAGGAGCCTCACAAGGCCTGCTTCTGTGGCCATGCGGTGTCCTGGCATCAGGTCGGCAGGGAGGAGAGGTGGCCAGGATTTGAGGGCAGTGTGTGGGGAATCCCTTGTGTCCCGGGGCTGCTCCCTCATGAAGGGGGTGGGTATCTCAGGGGGGAGCGTCACAGTGTAAGCGTGAGACCCCGCTTATTTTTCACATGGAAAGTCCTTGAGGGTGTGGGGCACTTCCAGTGTCTGAGACAGGTCTCGGGAAGCACCACCTGTCTTGAGGTGGGTGGAGGGACTCAGGGGACAGATGGAAGCGGGGAGAGGGAGCCCTTAGAGAATTGGGATGGGCCGGGGCCTGGGAGGCAGACGACTCCATGCCTGAGACTGGCGGCCCCTCATCTTTGACCAGCAGAAGTAACCAGGTCAGTTCAACCCTGACAGAGCCAAGTCTAGGGCCTGAAAGACAGTCGGGGGACCCCCTTGTGGGCTATGGGGTTGCTGAGACCTCTCATCTCGACGTTTTTGTCCTGAGTGGCCTTGGGCTGCCTGCTGTCTCCAGCATCATCATGTAGCCTAGCATCGGGCCACACTGGAGCAGCCCACCCTCCTGGGAAGACCAGGCTCTTTGTCCTCACTGAGGTCTAATAGAGTTTTGCCAAGAAAATGCACTGGTCATAACAAACACCCTCTTCCAACAACACAAGAGAAGACTCTATATGTGGACATCACCAGATGGTCAACACCAAAATCAGATTGATTATATTCTTTGCAGCCAAAGATGGAGAATCTCTATACAGTTAGCAAAAACAAGACCAGGAGCTGACTGTGGCTCAGACCATGAACTCCTTATTGCCAAATTCAGACTGAAATTGAAGAAAGTAGGGAAAACCATTAGACCATTCAGGTATGACCTAAATCAAATCCCTTATGATTATACAGTGGAAGTGAGAAATATATTTAAGGGCCTAGATCTGATAGAGTGCCTGATGAACTATGGAATGAGGTTCGTGACATTGTACAGGAGACAGGGATCAAGACCATCCCCATGGAAAAGAAATGAAAAAAAAGCAAAATGACTATCTGGGGAGGACTTACAAATAGCTGTGAAAAGAAGAGAAGCGAAAAGCAAAGCAGAAAAGGAAAGATATAAACATCTGAATGCAGAGTTCCAAAGAATAGCAAGAAGAGATAAGAAAGCCTTCCTCAGGGATCAATGCAAAGAAATAGAGGAAAACAACAGAATGGGAAAGACTAGAGATCTCTTCAAGAAAATCAGAGATACCAAAGGAACATTTCATGCAAAGATGGGCTCGATAAAGGACGGAAATGGTATGGACCTAACAGAAGCAGAAGATATTAAGAAGAGATGGAAAGAATACACAGAAGAACTGTACAAAAAAGATCTTCACAACCCAGATAATCACGATGGTGTGATCACTGACCTACAGCCAGACATCCTGGAATGTGAAGTCAAGTGGGCCTTGGAAAGCATCACTATGAACAAAGCTAGTGGAGGTGATGGAATTCCAGTTGAGCTATTCCAAATCCTGAAAGATGATGCTGTGAAAGTGCTGCACTCAATATGCGAGCAAATTTGGAAAACTCAGCAGTGGCCACAGGACTGGAAAAGGTCAGTTTTCATTCCAATCCCAAAGAAGGGCAATGCCAAAGAATGCTCAAACTACTGCACAGTTGCACTCATCTCACACGCTAGTAAAGTAATGCCCAAAGTTCTCCAAGCCAGGCTTAAGCAATATGTGACCCGTAAACTTTCTGATGTTCAAGCTGGTTTTAGAAAAGGCAGAGGAACCAGAGATCAAATTGCCAACATCCACTGGATCATGGAAAAAGCAAGAGAGTTCCAGAAAAACATCTATTTCTGCTTTATTGACTATGCCAAAGCCTTTGACTGTGTGGATCACAATAAACTGTGGAAAATTCTGAAAGAGATGGGAATACCAGACCACCCGATCTGCCTCTTGAGAAATTTGTATGCAGGTCAGGAAGCAACAGTTAAAACTGGACATGGAACAACAGACTGGTTCCAAATAGGAAAAGGAGTTCGTCAAGGCTGTATATTGTCACCCTGTTTATTTAACTTATATGCAGAGTATATCATGAGAAACGCTGGACTGGAAGAAACACAAGCTGGAATCAAGATTGCCGGGAGAAATATCAATAACCTCAGATATGCAGATGACACCACTCTTATGGCAGAAAGTGAAGAGGAACTCAAAAGCCTCTTGATAAAAGTGAAAGTGGAGAGTGAAAAAGTTGGCTTAAAGCTCAACATTCAGAAAACGAAGATCATGGCATCCGGTCCCATCACTTCATGGGAAATAGATGGGGAAACAGTGGAAACAGTGTCAGACTTTATTTTTCTGGGCTCCAAAATCACTGCAGATAGTGACTGCAGCCATGAAATTAAAAGACACTTACTCCTTGGAAGGAAGGTTATGACCAACCTAGATAGCATATTCAAAAGCAGAGACGTTACTTTGCCAACAAAGGTTTGTCTAGTCAAGGCTATGGTTTTTCCAGTGGTCATGTATGGATGTGAGAGTTAGACTGTGAAGAAAGCTGAGCGCCAAAGAATTGATGCTTTTGAACTGTGGTGTTGGAGAAGACTCTTGAGAGTCCCTTGGACTGCAAGGAGATCTAACCAGTCCATTGTGAAGGAGATCAGCCCTGGGATTTCTTTGGAAGGAATGATGTTAAAGCTGAAACTCCAGTACTTTGGCCACCTCATGCAAAGAGTTGACTCATTGGAAAAGACTCTGATGCTGGGAGGGATTGGGGGCAGGAGGAGAAGGGGATGACAGAGGATGAGATGGCTGGATGGCATCACTGACTCGATGGATGTGAGTCTGAGTGAACTCTGGGAGTTGGTGATGGACAGGGAGGCCTGGCGTGTTGTGATTCATGGGGTGGCAAAGAGTCGGACACGACTGAGCGACTGATCTGATCTGATCTGATCTGAGGTCTGCACAGTAGGCCTTGAGAAGGTAGTTGGCGTCTTGCAGGGAGACCCCCACATCTTCCACTGTGGTCACTCACCCCTGGGGCCTGGGCACAGAGTTCAGCGGCGGGTGTGCATTCAACAGTGCAGGCCATGAACTCCCCTGGACTCTGATGTGAGTGCAAGCCCAGCATCTCATCACCTCTGCTCCCGACAGCAGGAAGAGACAAAGCTGACAGGTAGGAATGGTCTGATTTCAAGTTAGCCACCTCGGTTTCCAATAGACTCACTACCAAAAGAGCAGTGTTTTTCTGCTTCTTCCTCTTCAGAGGGCGGTTGGACTTTGTGTCCTAGAAATTGAATTGTTCCTAGCCCCAGGGGAGAGTTGAGTGCTTTCATTTTAAAAAGCCTGCCTGGACTCATAAAATAATCATAACACAAGAGGTTTTGGATAGAGGAAGACTCCATGGACTGAGTCCAAAGAACAGCCCGAGGCTGGCGAGGACTGGGTGGGGACAGGCACTCCTAAAGTGCCAGGTGCCTGCCCAGGAGGGTCAGGGAGGGGCAGGACCTCAGCCCGGGGAGGTGTGGAGGTGTGGAGCTGCCTCTGGGAGGTGCGGCCCTGGAAGGACAGCAGGAAAGAGGCAGTCTGTACCACAAAAGCTGGATTTGTCAGGGTCTTTAGAGAGACAGAAACATTGGGGACATATTGTTGTTGTCTAGTCGCTAAGTCATGTCCAACTGTTTTGCGACTCCATGATCTGTGGCCCATCAGGCTTCTCTGTCCATGGGATTTCCCAGGCAAGAATACTGGAGTGGGTTGCCATTCCCTTCTCCAGGGGATCTTTGCGACCCAGGGATCAGAACTGAGTCTGCCACATTTGCAGGCAAACTCTTTACCCCTGAGCCACGAGGGAGGCCCATTAGAGACATACGTGTATATATATTTCCTATATATATATATATTTTTTTTTTTTCCTGTATGTATAATCAGGAGCCGGCTCATCGCATTATAGAGGCTGAGCAATCCCATTTGCCCCTCCTTGTCTCTTTCCGCCCCTGGTCTCCTGTTCCTTGCACCTGCCCCAATCCAGGTCTTTCCACGTGTGGAGCCCCAGACCCCTAGCAGTCAGCTACAGTGGGAACATTAATCCACAGGAGGGCTGGGTCTGTCCCACGTGTCACTGTCTATTCATCAGGGTTCTCTGTTCACACAGGTCAGTCACTTTCAAGCCTGAGTGCAGAGCATTCAGTGTGCTGTGTTGTAGGGGAACAGATTCTAGGAGTGGAGCTCCCAGCAAGGGAGGCTCTTTGTTTCGACTCGCAGGGAGCGAGCAACCAATGACTCAGGGAGCTGTTTTCCTGTTTATGGCTCCTGAGTCTCCTCTGGTGAGCCTGCATGCTTCCAGGTGGGACGTTTTCTCATCCCTGCTGCAGCCCTCCCTGTATCTGCACACCTGACTGAAGGCCACCACTTATTCCTCCACTGGATCCACATTTATCCCTCCTCCAGCTCAGGTGGACCCTCCACCAAATAACCGAGGCAGAAGCAGGACGCCGTGTCACTCTCAGCCGACAGCTACCATCTCAGAGAGCAACAGAGAAAAGATCAGGGTGAGGAGGTGGCTGGAGGAACTTGAAAGCAAATAATTGCCGAGTAACTGGGTCAGCTCCTTCACCTTGGCCTCAGCCCATGACTTGCAGGGAGCCTCCAGAGACTGGGAGAGAAACCTCCGAGGGCCAGGGTGGGCAAGAAGTAGGAAATGGGGAGAAAAGCCGTGTCTGGGGTTCAGAGATACACGACTGCATCCCGAGTCTCCCACTTCGTGGTCATGTGACCCTGGCAAGTGCCTCAACCTCTCTCACTCTCAATTTCCTGTAAAGTAGGAATTTTAGTAATTTTAGTGTCTTCTCCACAGGGTTATTAAGGTGAAGAGTAAATAGACCTCACAGCCAAATGCACTGTACCAAAATAAACTGACTGGATCCTAGTTTGAGACTAATTGGGGGAATTTAAAATGGGGGGATTTCACTGGGGGAATGTCTCTGTAACATCATCTGGTGTGGAGTACTTGTTCATTTCTTGGCACAAGGATGGTCCATATTGTGCTGAGTCATTTCAGTTGTGTCCGACTCTTTGCAACCCGGTTGACTGTAACCCGCCAGGCTCCTCTGTCCATGGGATTCTCTAGGCAGGAATGCTGAAGTGGGTTGCCATGCCCTCCTCCAGGGGATCTTCGTGGCCCAGGGACTGAACCTGTGGCTCCTGTGCCTCCAGCATTGCAGGTGGATTCTTCACCACTGAGCCCCAGGGAAGCCAATGGACCTCCATAGAACACTATATTCGTGGGTGATAACATGCTAAAGGATTTAGGCACAACTTTCTTGAGGTCTGAAGCTCATTCACGTGGTTCAACACCAACAAAAAGTACATTTGTGTGGCGAGAACCACAAAGCAAATATGATGATATGCTAACCGCTGGAGGCTCTGCAAGTGTTCGTGTTCACGGGATGTGCTTTCCATTTTCCTTAATGTTTAAAATTTGTCAAAAATTGGAGGAGGGTGGGGGAGGAAGGAGAAATGAGACAAGATATGTCAAGCACCCCGCCCAGCACCCATTCCGCAATGTTTATTTCATAAATATTAATGATATGTCACCAGGGGTAATGTCAGCAGAGAACCACAGAGGGGCCTGCCAGGTACTGTCCTGGGGATACAAAACAGTGGCTGCTAGAGGCCCGGAGACAAACATTAAATGACAAAATAAATATATGAACACATTGGCCCAAGACAGTGCCAAGTGCTATGAAGACAGTCACAGGTGAGGGACCAGGGCCCCAGGGGTGGGAGTGCCACACTGGCTCGGCGGGCCCTCAGGTTCTGAGCAGGTGGAATGTGAACTGAAGATGGACCGTGCCAGTGAGCCAGCCGTGCAGAAACCTCCCCCTCCCCATCTGAGCATCCAGGGGCCCGGGAAGGGCTCAGGATGCCGCAGCGGGTGACATCAGCCAAGAGCCAGGACTGGGCGTGTCTGGTCCCTCTCTGGGAGTGACCAGCTGTGGTTCAGTTTACGCTCAGACAGGCCAGATACCATCAGCCTCCTGGAGCAGTGAGCTCTGTGGTTTGCCAGTAGGTGACAAGGGAACCAGCTCGGCCACTTCCTGGAACCAACTCGTGATCTGGAACGGGCCTCAGAGGGAATCTCCGTGGCCCTCTTCACTGAGGCTGCCAAAGGAACTTGTCAGCAACGCAGAGAACAAAGCACGTTCAACCTCATTCACGTCTCAAGAAATGCAAGTTGAAATTTCACCCATCAGATGAGTAATGACTAAGAAAATATCAAGTTCAATGAGAGAGGGAATATCATAACAGATTCCACAGGTATTTAAGGGAGGGATTTCCCCATGGTCCAGTGGTTAAGAATCTGCCTTCCAATGAAGGAGACATGGGTTCCATCTCTGGTTGGGGAACTAAAAGCCCACATATGGCAGAGCAACGAAGCCCACTTGCCCCAGAGCCTGCATGCCGCAGTTAAGACTTGATGCAGCCAAATAAATAGATAAAAAATTTTTTAAATATTAAGGGAGTATTTTGAACAATGTTTTGCCAATATATTAGAAAACAGGGATGAAATGGACAAACTCCTTGAAAAACACAATTTTCCCAAACTGACATGATGAAACAGAAAATCTGAATATTGTAGTCCTATATCTATTATAGAAATTGAATTTCTTATCAAACTTTTCCTACAAACTCCAGGCTTAGGTAAGTTTTACCAGTGAGTTTTCTTGCGTCTCCTGTATTGGCAGGCGGGTTCTTTACCACTAGCGCCACCTGGGAAGCCCCTTTGTCTCTAGAGAGCTGTGGAGCTGTGGCGCTCTAGGGAGTTATGACAACTCCCAGTTCCAGGTCTCTCAGAATCAAGTGCCAAATTCCTGCAAGGGACAATCCGATTGGCCCAGCTGAGTCAGAGGCAGTGAACCATCAGGGTAAGCTGTCCCCCTGACAGGGAGCCATCTGAATTGGAGACCCTTGTATTGGTTTCCTGGGGTTGCTGTAACAAAGTACCACAAGCCCAGTGGCTTAAACAATAGAAATCTATTGTCTCACAGTTCCGGAGGCTGAAAGTCCAAGATCATGGCATCAACAGGCCTGGATCCTCCTGAGGGCTGCCAGGAAGAACTGGTCCCAGGCCTCTCCCTGAGCTCTGGTAGCTTGCCAGCAATCTCTGGCATCCCTTGACTTGTGGGCACTTCATTCCGATCTCTGCCTTCGTGTTCAGAAGGTGTTCTCCCAGTGTGTGTGTGTCTGTATTCACACCTCCCCTTTTCATAAGGACACCAGTCATATTGGATTAGGGGCCCACCCTAATGCGGTGTGACTTCATCTTAACTAATTACCTAAATTTAGATATGGACACATTCTGAGGCTCTCAGGGTTAAGACTTCAACATATGAGTTTGGGGCAAGACAGGGTTGTGGGACAAAATCCAACCCATGGCGCAGCTGTTATGGTCAAGGTCAGGAGAAAGATCTGGGCTGGAGAGAGAGCTGGAGACTCCCTGACATGACGGAGGGTGGAGAGCTCTGGGAGCAGACTCAAGGAGGAGCAGCAGGGTCTTTATATTTAATATACTTGTTGAACTATTTTCATTTTTATAGTAATCTTTCAGTTCAGTTCAGTTCAGTCGTTCAGTTGTGTCCGATTCTTTGTGACCCTGTGAAATCACAGCACACCAGGCCTCCCTGTCTAGCACTAAAAAAACTTACTATTAGTACATGCCATCTCTTTAAAAACTGAATTTTTATGTAAGAATATACATACTTTCCAGTAGTCATGTACAGATGTGAGAGATGAACCATAAAGAGGGCTGAGCGCCAACAAGTTGATGCTTTCAAACTATCGTGTTGGAGACTCTCAAGACTCTTGGGAGTCCCTTGGACAGCAAGGAGATCAAACAAATCCTAAATGAAATCAACCTTGAATATTCATTGGAAGGACTGATGCTGAAGCTGAAGCTCCAGTACTTTGGCCACCTGATGTGAAGAGCAGACTCACTGGAAAAGACCATGATGCTGGGAAAGATTGAAGGCAAAAGGAAAAGGGAGTGACAGAGAATGAGCTGGTTGGATGGCATCACTGACTCAGTTGACATGAGTGTGAGCAAGCTCAGGGAAATAGTGAAGAACAAGGAAGCCTGCTGTGCTGCAGTTCGTGGGGTCCCAAAGAGTCGGACACGACTGAGCAACTGAACAACAAATACATACAATAAATCCGTTCTCTTTCAAGAAAGTGGAAACATTGCAGATCAGGTTAAGTCTCCTAGACAATCCCTCCGCCCACCCTCCAAACAACCTACAGCAAATACAGCAAAGTATTATCACTTTGGTATGTATCTTTCCATATCTTTTAAAATTCATTTTCATGCATATATATGTCCTCACATTAAATATATAGCCTGGGTTTGGAAGACATTAAATATAAAGTGTTTACATATTGTGTTTTCTTTCTGCTGGACTTTTTCTCGAAGTCATTTGTCTTCAGGGAGCTTCCTTTCTAGTAGTTTAACTGCCCTCCTAAGATCCTTCCCCTTCACCACCTCCTTCCTTCTTTACCCCAGGAGTAACAAGTCAGTGGTCTTTTCAAATGCTGTTCCCAAGACCACTCCAGCAGAAGTCCCTGGAAGTAGAGTTGCCTGGTTTCGTGAATAAAAATATAGGAGGCAGGGACTTCCCTGGAGGTCCAGTGGTTAAGACTCCACCTTCTGATGCAGGAGGTGCGGATTCAGTCTCTGGTTGAGGAACCAAGATCCCGCATGCTGCACAGCATGGCCAAGACAAAAAAAGTAAATAAATACAATCACATCATTTAAAAAAAAGAAAAATATAGGAGGCAGGTTAAATTTTAATTTCAGATAAGGGAGCACTTGGGACGTGAATGAGTGAAGTCGCTCAGTCATGTCCGACTCTTTACAACCCCATGGACTGTAGCCTACCAGGCTCCTCCTTCCATGGGATTCTCCAGGCAAGAATCCTGGAGTGGGTTGCCATTTCCTTCTCCAGAAAGGGAGAGTATCCAGACAACGTAGTGGGGGAAGGAGCAGGACACATGAGAGGTCACCCCCAAGGCAGAAGTCGCAGGGACATAAATACTTGGGATGTACTTATACTTAAAAAAACAAAAAAACAACTTTTATCAGAAATTCAGATTTAACTGAGTGATCTGTATTGTATCTGCCAATCCTGCCCTGGGGCTGTGCTGTGCCGTGTGTGCTAAATCCCACTCTTAGCGACCCCACGGACTGTAGCCCGCCAGACTCTTCTGTCCGTGGTATTCTCCAGGCGAGAATACTGGAATGGATAGCTATCTCCTACTCCAGGGGATCTTCCCGACCCAGGGATCAAACCAAATGTCTCCTGCATTGACAGGCAAGTTCTTTACCACTAGCACCACCTGGGAATCCTGGGGCACTTGTTGAAAATTGCCCTCTTTATCCCCTTATGAGATTCAGTAGGTCTAGGAGGAGTCCGCCAGGAATCTATATTTTTAAACGGTATTTAGATTACTGGTCCCGGTGAAAATACACATTTTCAAGCTTATTAATCTCTCAGTCTTTATTGAGTTCGCATAGTGGGAGTCGGGCCTCCAGAGTAGATGTCCCTGCGACTTCTGCCTTGGGGGTGACCTGTCAGGTGTTCCGCTCCTTCCCCCACTACGTTGTCCGGATACTCAGCTCTGCTCCTTTCCACAAGCAGGCCCATTTCCTTTGGACTCGCTGATTTTACTGAGGTCCCAGGATTTCTACAGGCTTGGCCAATCGCTCTCCGCCCAAGCTATAACTCTCAAAAATCAGCACAGTCCAGAGCGCTAGAGGGAGAAACGGTTGGGGCCAGGGACAAGAAAGAGAGAAGAGTCTGAGCTCTGGGATGAGTCTGTTCGCAGCTCTGTCTTTCTGAGTAAAACCTCAGAAGGGAGTCTGAAGGGCGTGGCCAACAGAACTCGGGCCGTAGCCCATCCCAGCCGGGCCCTGGTTTGGGAGGAGGAAGTGGGTGTGGAGACAGGGAGGGGTGTGGCTTAACAACTTACGCGACTCCTCTGGACCAATCCCAACCCGGGAGGAGAAGTTAACCCTCTACCTGGGCCCAGGTGCGTCCCGCTCGGCATCTCTCTGCTCCTCTGCGCACAGGATGGAAGGGGCCCGGGCGGCGTGGGGGGCGTCGAAGGAAGACCAAACCGGAGCCGAGTTCGAAATGGATTCCTTGGGAAACCAGGTCCCGGAGCTGGAGCAGCCGCAGGATCCCGCGGAGGAAAGACGCCCTGAGAGTCCTGAGAACAGCTTGAGTCTGGCCCCCGCCAAAGAGGCGGCGGGCGCGGGCCAGGACCTGTCGGGCGGGAAGATGCTGCCTTCGCCTCGCCCCGCGCCCCTGCGAGTGCTGCCACCCAGCCTGGGCTATGGCGCCTTCCGCCGCCAGGCGTCGACCGGCCCGGAGCCGCCGTCTCCGGACCCCGCCGCGGCCGAGCAGCCCCGGGACGGCGAGACGCCGGAGACCGAGCTGATACCCAAGGCAGCGCCGGGTGAGCCAGCTCCGGGCGCCTGGACCCCGGTGGAACTGCAGGTAGACGTGCGCGTGAAGTCTGTGGGCACGGCCGGCGGCAGCCGCGCGCCCTCGCCGGCGCCCTCCACGCACTTCCTCACCGTCCCAGTGCCCGAGTCCCCGGGCTTCTCCCGCCACGCCTCCCCCGCGCACACCCTCCTGCGGCGGACCCCGTCCCCGGGAGGCACGTGGGGCCGCGGCACGCCGCCGGCCGCCGCCGGGACTGAGCGCGGCCTCGACGTCGAGGGCTGCGCCAGTCCCGCGGAGGGGCGCGCAGAGTCCTCGGGCTCCCCTATGTGCCGCTGCCGCTGCCGGGAGGACTCCGTGCTCCTGCCCCACGCCGAGCTGGACGGAGACAAGAAGATGTCCGGGATCATAAAGCGCGTAGGTAAGCGCGCGGGCGCCGGGAGCAGCGCTGCCCGGTAGGGGTTGAGCCACTGGGGCGGAGGAACCCCAACCCGGTCCCTCTGGCTTAGAGCCAATAACTTTAAGGTCTACGTAATTATCATTCAAATTGTTGGTAGTAAAAAAATAAAGCCACTATTCTCCCTCCCTGACCCTCTAAGAACTTAAGCGTTCCATCTTAGTGTGCGCAGCATCTTTGAGAAGTAGGGGTGGAAGGATTCCAGGCGCGAGGAAGGCTTTCAGGATCACGTGACGGTGGTGGCGACCGGGTAGAACAGCCTACTCCTGGCTCTGGCTGGCCGACCTCTCTAGGCCCAGGATTCCTCTTTCCCTCCCATATATCAGGGATCACCTGGCCCCTAACACTCATCCATTCAGCAGCTACTGCGGGGGGGACAACAGGCCAGACGGGGCGGGGTGGGGGTGGGGCGTGCCCCGCGGCGTGGGGATTTGCAGGGAAGAAGAAAGATCCTAAATATAAAAATCCTGGACACAGAAGCAGAAGGGAGTGGTTGGTGAACTTGAGGGCATGGGAAAGCTTCCTTCAGCTAAGTCTTGAAAGCTTAAGGAGTTGCGGGTGGTAGCCTCCTCCTAGGTAGAAAGCCAACGGGAACAGGGACCCTATGGAGCTAGACACAGACACATTGCTAAAAGCTTGGCCAGCCGAGAGGAAGGACGGTTCAGCTGGACAGGCTGCAAATCCCGAGGGGCTCTATGCCAGAGGTGAGTAGGTTGTTCTTGGACAGTAGAGTTCAACGACTCTGATCACTCAGGAACTTGTGCAGAGTTGGGTGGGAGCACACTTTGTGCATGAGAAGTGTAGTCGATTTCTGGAGCTGCTGTAACAAACTGGCACAAACTTAGAGGCTTAAAATGGCACTAATTTATTATCTTGCAGTTCTGTAAGTCTGAAATCTGATGTAGGCTCAGTGGTCTAAAGTCCAGTTATCAACCCCCGTGATCCATTCTGGGGGCTTCAGGAGATGGTTGTTTCCTTGCCTTTTCTGGTTTCTAAGGGTGATCGAGTTCCTTCGCTCATGGTCCTCTGTATATTCAAAACCAATGTCTGCTTGAAGCCTCCCACTGCCATCTTTGACTCTCCTGTCCTTCTGTCTCCCTCTTCCATTTATAAGGACCCTTGTGATTACATTGGACCCACCCAGAAATCCATCTCAAGGTCAGCAGATAGGAAACCGTAATCCCCATGTACCTGTAACCTAACATATTCCCAGATCCCAGGGGTTAAGATGTGGACGTCTTTGCTGCTGTGCTGTGTGTGCTCAACTGTGTCTGACTTGTTGTCACCCCATGAACTGCAGCCCGCCAGACGCCTCTGTCCATGGAATTTTCCAGGCAAGAATACTGGAGTGCGTTGCCATTCCTCCTCCAGAGGATCTTCCCGACCCAGGGGTCAAAGCTGCATCTTCTGCATTGGCAGGTGGATTCTTTACCAGCATCTTTAAGGGGACGTTATTCTGTCTACCATAATGAGTCTATAGCTTTTTATGAGATTAATAATATAAGTTGCTCAGTCATGTCCGACTCTTTATGACCCGATGGACTGTAGCCTTCCAGGCTCCTCTGTCCATGGAATTTTCCAGGCAAGAACCCTGGAGTGGGTTGCCATTCCCTTCTCCATGGGATCTTCCCGACCCAGGGATTGAACCAGGGTCTTCTGTGTTGCAGGCAGATTCTTTACCATCTGAAGGGTGGGGTAACAAGGAAATGACTAAAAAGTGAGCTCTGACAACACTGTGGAGGAAGGTTGGGACAGGCATGAGGTTGAAGGAAGACAGACCTTAGGAGGTGATAGCAGTTGTTCAACCAGAGACGATGAAGGCCTGATCTGTGGCAGGGGTGGGAGGGAGGGCCCAAGAGGTAGGATTAGTGAGCGAGGCCACTGTGCCCATGAAGATGCGCGAACAGGAGGAGTGGGGATACCCCCCAAGTTGCTGATCTGAGTAGCGGAGTGATGGATTCATTGGGTTATCCTTCCAGAGTGGAGAATGGGGAAAGAGGTGGGGAAGAAATAAGCAGGTGCATTTGGGAGTTCCAGGTAGTGATGTCATTTAAAGGAAGAAGAGTCAGACGTCCCTGGGAGTCCAGTGGTTAAGACTCCAAGCCCGACTACAGGGGTCTCAGGTTCGATCCCTGACCTGGGAACTAAGATCCTGCATGCCATGCATCACCAAAAAACAAAAGGAAGAGGAGCCGGTCACAGACTGGGAAAGAAAAGTATAGGTGGTAGGGAGAGAATCAGGATACAAAGAAGCCGCAAAAGGAGAAAGTTTGAGGAAGATGTGGTCAGCAGCGTCCTGGGGAGAGGCAGACTCAGGGAGTGCTGCCACGTGGGAACAGAGCTCTGGGCATGAGGCAAGGAACCTGGGGGCGTGGGGACGAATTTTGAGGGTATAGGGGGAAGACAGCTAACAGAAAATACTGCAGGGTGCACACAGACACTGGTGCTTTGGGCTTGCTCTCTGGGAAGTGTGGGATCAAAGAACTGTAAGGTCCCCAGCACCTGCCTGAGGCTTGGTCTGAGGGAGGCTGCCTGGATGAGGAACTCTGCGTGTGGTTTCTGCCTGCTATGGCCTTTACCACGAGGGATCAAGCTAGTGACCTTAACAAGAGGGCACTCGAGGGTACAGGCTGGGGGACTTGCCCAGACCCCCAGCACAGTAATGCTGCCACCCCGCTGTTTCATGTCCCCTCCTTATGAACCTGAGAGGGTGGAAGCCACTGTGGAGAGATTTAGGGGACATCACTGCTTTGTCTCTTCACTGCTTTGGGGGGAAAATGTCCCAGAGGCGCTGGCCCCATGTAAACTGAAAAATCGAAGACTCAGGGAGGGACTTGCCTGGTGGTCCAGTGGCTAAGACTCCGAGCTCCCAATGCAGGGAGCCTGGGTTCAATCCCTGGGATCCCACATGCTGCAACTAAGACCTGGAACAGTCAAATTAATAAATATTAAAAAAAAAAAAAACACAGACTCAGGGAATGTTCTCTATGGCAGCATGCAGACCAGAAGTCACTTTTTGCAGACAGCCTAAAACTGGGGGGACAGCTGGATCCTCAGATGGAGAATATGCCCCCTTAGGTGCTGGTTTAGAGTCACCTCATCTGGTCCCAAGGCTGGTAGGTGTCTCTATTCTGTGCTCCACGGGCTCTTGTGCTGCCCAGCTTAGCATCCCTCTTGTGAGTGTCCTCAGGGTTCCCGAGCCCTGCGGGGCATGGCTGGTGACAGCCTACATTTCACCAAATCTCTGACACCTGGCAGTGCTCTGCGAATCAATACTCAATGAATGGCACTAACTTCAGAGTGTGAGCATGTGCCAGGAACGCTTCCTCCCCAGCCCTGTCGGGGCAGGAGAGCCGCAGCTGGATCTCAGTGGTTGTCTAACCCGCTGGTGCTGGTGGCATTGTGCTCAGCACGTCAGGGGTAGAGGATAGGAGGAAACAGAGCCCTGCCCCTGCCCTCTGGCAGTCCTTACTCTGGAGAAAACAAAAGGGCCTGGCAATCTGCAATGGCATGGCGGGGGGAGGTGGGGGACATTCAGAGGAAGAATGTTCTCAGTGTCTGGAGGAAGTGGAGCCGAGAGAGTGGTGTCCAGCATGCTTGAGCTCAGCCAGAGGGACAGAGGCCACCAGCCAAAGTAGACTGACCTGCAGGTCTCTCAGTGGCAGGAGCCCTCTGAGTCCTCTGGCAAGCTTTGTATTTGGAAGTGTGTATTTTAGTTTTTATGATGCCCCTCAGCTGCCCCAGGTGAATAAACTGTGAGTCCCCCCAAACTGGCTCTACCCCAGCTGTGGGATTTGGCTACAGGAGGAAGCAGGTAGTGTTTCAGTTGTGGGTTGGGAAAGGTAGTCAAAATATAGAGAATGACAATGGATGAGCTGTGATGAATAGCAGTACAGGGTGAGACATCAGAGATGTCAATACCAGATACAAAAAGGGAATCAGACGGTGGGTATATACAATGTACGTAGCTTCTTTTTTTTTTTAATGGAATTGGTCTTTTCAAAATAATGAAATATTTGCCACAGACTTACTTCTGCTGTTCTAGACTCTGGGAAATATGACTGATTTCTTAATACCCTCACACCGATTATGTGACATTCCTGACCCACATCCCCAAGATCTGGGTAGGTCCAGGGCCCCCTGCAGCAAGATGTTTTTGCTCTGATTGATTTCACACCGGAGTTGTGGCCGAGGTCCCATCCTGAGTGCTCAGTGACTTCAGATGCGCGTGTCTTTCTGGGTGGAAAGCTGCTTATAACTATCGATGTCTGTGAGCAAGCACTGACTATGTTTTATTCTCCAAGTGTTCCCCTCTGGTCTCCCCAGTTAGTCTGTCTACAGGGTAGGATGTGACCTCTGAACACGTTCTATCTTTGAGTCCTTCCTCCCTCCTGGAGTGTCCCCTGTCTTCCTTTCCCCTCCACAGCCTCATTCCAGCCATCTGGTCCCCTGGTCCCTGAGCGGCTGACTGCTCACATTTGTCTAGTGCTCTGCAGCCTGCAAAGCACTCTTTGCCTGATGCTTCATCAGTGGTCTCCAGTGACCTGGAGCGAGACAGCAGAGGCAGGTGTGAGTCCAACATTAAAATGGGACAACACCAAGAACACTTGAGGGGCCCTTGGAGTCAGGACTTGAACTTGAATTGGAGGGTCTGTTGAACTTTGAATCTAGCCCTGGGCCCTCTCTCCTGTGGAATTTTATCTCCTGGCATCTTTGCCTGTCCCATTAGCAACCTGAGCGCAGGCACCTTGCCCGCTCCTCTGTGTTGTTGGTGCCTTGCCTCTAGTGCACATCAGGTGCTCTGTTAATGGCTGTTAGCCACTTAACTCTCTCACTTGAAAAGAATCTCGTGTCTCCTAGTTATTTAAGAAGTGGAATATCTTCTAGCAGTTTTCTCCCAAATATGAAGTTTGGACCTAAATTGAATGGTGTTATGGGCCAAGGGGGTGGGTGCTGAGGTGGGTGTGATGCTCTTGTAGGATTCAGCATGGTCCTGAATTGTGATGACACCCTAACCTGTGTCTCCTGGTTGTCCCCTCCCCTCCTCCCAGGGCTGCCCATGTACATGAGGTCCCTGCGCTGGGCCCTGGCAGTCATGGCCGTGCTCCTGGCGGTGTTGGCGGTGGCTGTTGTGGCCTTGGCCTCAAAAACAGGTGTGGAACTTCTTCCCCACCCTCACCCCTCTCCTCCCCATCCCCTTTCCTCCCTTTCCTCCCCTGCTCCACCAGCAGGGTGTCTAGTCCTTCCAGCTTCTTTGTGAAATTAGTAAAAGACATCCCTAGCAATCCAGTGGTTAGGATTTAGCCTTCCAACGCAGGGAGTACAGGTTCAGTCCCTGGTTGGGTGGCTAAGCTCCCACCGCGACCAAAAACCCCAAACATGAAACAGAAGTAATATTGTAACAAATACAATAAAGACTTTTAAAAATGGGCCAAATCCAAAAAATCTTTTGAGGAAAAAAAAGAAAAAGACACCCCCCTGGGCAGATGCACAAAGATAGGGGGCTCAGTGAGCAAAGGTAAGGGATTAGAGCCCGTTCCGGATGGATGATGGATGAAGCTTGTGCTTAAGCCTTCCCGGGACCTGCCCCGCCCCGCCCCGCCCCACCCCACCCCACCCCGCCCCACCGCCCCCGCTCCTGCCCCAACCGGTGCTCGCCCCGCCCCCCCCCGTGCTCGCCCCGCCCCCCCCACCCCCGTGCTCGCCCCGCCCCCCCGTGCTCGTTTCCCTCTCCCCTTCCAGGCTCGCCAGCTCCATGTCTCCGCACCTGCCCCCTGATATTTGAACATCCATACCAACCCTGAGCTCTGTACAGTTTACCCTGTGCTCACCTCCGGTCTCCCTCTGTGCTGCAGGGATCAGATGCCGACCATGCCCCCAGGGCTGGATGTGGTCCGAGGGGCAGTGCTACTACCTCGCTGCCGAAGCCGAGGCCTGGGAGACCAGCCAGGCTTTCTGCTCAGCCCACCAGGCTACCCTACCCCTGCTGAGACACACTCAGGTGAGAAGTGGGTAGGTGGGCAGGGGAGGGGCATGAAAAGTACTGAAAGGAAGTATACTAATGGTTATCACTGGAGCCACAAGTGATAATTTTTCTTCTTTCCAGCTTTTTGGAATGTTCTAGGTGTTCCACAAATAGTGTGCTCTAGAAGTAGGGGGAAATGGTAGAGGAATGGTAGCCCAAGAGATCAGAATATAATGGTTCCTGCCAGACCCAGCCTGGCTGGGTCTGCAAAGTGAAGGCCAGTGAGAACTTGCTGGGTCCCTAGAGAGTGCCTGGAGCTGATGGAGGGTGGAGGGTGAACTGGGCAAGGACTTAGCAGCCCATCTCCTGAGACCCACTCAGCGCAGCAAGTGTCATCAGAAAACTGGTGAAGCAAAAGGTCCCTGCTCTCTGGCCTCACATCAGACAGGTTTGGTCCACAATGACTTTGGATGTCACCTGAACAAATGGCCTCCCGGTGACTGGGGTCCTCCAAGAGGGGAGATGGGCTGAACTATCCCAATTGCAAATGGATCTTAAATTCTTTTAAAACTTAGCACATAGGATCAATCATTTGTGACACAAGTATATATAATCAGAAAATATATCACAAAGTTTCAATAAGCTTTTTTCAAAAAGGAACTTCCAAAATGCCCTTTGCAAAAAGACCAAAGTGAAGACTTGGGTCTCAAGCAGTTAAAATCCTGAATATCATGGTTGTGGAGTTCTAGAATTGTCCCGAGTTCTGGATGAGGGCCAGAAGCTGCAGGAGGCACCGAGGCGGAGGTGGGAAAGAGCGGCTGAGGACAGGCCGGCGGCTGGCAGAGGGGCTGGGCTGGTTGGCAAAGGCTGGGCTCACGAGTTGGGAGGCACAGACTCATGGGACACGCCAAAGTGCCAGTAGCACACACAGCCCAATGATACACACAGCTCCTCTTCCTCAAGAGTTTAAGAGGAAAGGAGAAAGTTTCAGTGCTTCCCAGGTGGCACTAGTGGTAAAGAACCTGCCTGCCAGTGCAGGAGACACAAGATTCACAGGTTCGATCCCTGGGTCAGGAAGATCCCCTGGAGGAGGGCATGGCAACCCACTCCAGTATTCTTGCCTGGAGAATCCCATGGACAGGGGAGCCTGGCAGGCTACAGTCCACAGGTTTCAAAGAGACACAACTGAGGCAACTTAGCTTGCACACATGTGCCATCAATCATTAGATTCACTAGCCACTGGTTTAAGATCAGCTGGGTTTCCCAGGGGTGAGGAAGTTCAGTTCAGTTGCTCAGTCGTGTCCAACTCTTTGCGACCCCATGAACCACAGTATGCCAGGCCTCTCTGTCCATCAGCAACTCCTGGAGTCCACCCAAACCCATGTCCATTGAGTCAGTGATGCCATCCAACCATCTCATCCTCTGTCATCCCCTTCTCCTCCTTCCCTCAATCTTTCCCAGCATCAGGGTCTTTCCCAGTGAGTCAGCTCTTTGCATCAGGTGGCCAAATTATTGGAGTTTCAGCTTCAACATCAGTCCTTCCAATGAACACCCAGGACTGATCTCCTTTAGGATGGACTGGTTGGATCTCCTTGCAGTCCAAGGGACTCTCAAGAGTCTTCTCCAACACCACAGTTCAAAAGCATCAATTCTTCTGTGCTCAGCTTTCTTTATAGTCTAACTCTCACATCCATACATGACCACTGGAAAAACCATACCCTTGACTAGATGGACCTTTGTTGACAAAGTAATGTCTCTGCTTTGTAATACGCTGTCTAGGTTGGTCATAATTTTCCTTCCAAGGAGTAAGCGTCTTTTAATTTCATGGCTGCAATTACCATCTGCAGTGATTTTGGAGCCCAGAAAAATAGTCAGCCACTGTTTCCCCATCTATTTGCCATGAAGTGATGGGACTGGATGCCATGATCTTAGTTTCCTGAATGGGGAAGGAAGAAGATTCTTGAAATGTACACATCGACTGTAAGCCACATCTTGAGTGCAGAAAGATGAAAACACAAATAGATATCATAGGATTCAGCTTAAAACATTTAAACATTAAAACATTTAAATATTAACACAAATGTTTGAAGGCAAAAAGTAGAATGGTGGTTGCCGGGGGAGGGGGAAATCAGAGTTGCTTCATGGGTGCAAGGTTTCAGTTGCGGAAGATGAAAAAGTTCTGGAGATGAAGGGGGGCGGTGATGGTCATAAAGCAGTGAGTGAACCTAAAGCCTCTGAGCCACACACTTAAAAATGGTAAATTTTATATGTATATTTTACCACAGTTTTTAAAGAAGAAATGTATGAAAGCATGGTAAGTAGTTTACCTTAATTTTAAGATGTAGAGCATAAGCTTTCAGGTAATATCAGGATCACATCCCCCACCCCCACATTGGTAGCAAAACTGGAGACATACCAGCTAGAGACAGTGGAGGCCCAGCGTCAGCGCCGCCCTTACAGAGCTTTCCTTTGAGCTGTAAATTACTCTTAAGTTTCTGTACTTCGTTGCTCAGTCGTGTCCGACTCTTTGCGACCCCATGAACTGTAGCCTGCCAGGCTCCTCTGTCCATGGGGATTCTCCAGGCAACAATACTAGAGTGGGTTGCCATGCCCTCCTCCAGGGGATCTTCCCGACCCAGGAACCGAACCCAGGTCTCCTGAATGGCAGGCTGATTCTTTATCATCTGAACCACCAGGGAAGCCCCCCAAATTTCTAGAATTTACTTTTATCTCTGCTGTTGCTGCTGCTAAGTCGCTTCAGTCGTGTCCAACTCTGTGTGACCCCTTAGATAGCAGCCCACCAGGCTTCACCGTCCCTGGGATTCTCCAGGCAAGAACACTGGAGTGGGTTGCCATTTCCTTCTCCAATGCATGAAAGTGAAGTGAAAATGAAGTCACTCAGTTGTGTCCAACTCTTTGTGACCCCATGGACTGCAGCCTACCAGGCTTCTCCATCCATGGGATTTTCTAGGCAAGAGTACTGGAGTGGGTTGCCATTTCCTTCTCTTAAACTTTTATCTCTAAACAGTGCTTTTCCCACGTCACAGTTTTCGCTAACAATGGGAACAGGTTAGTGGAGTCTGAGCTGCAAGGAATGGAATGGGTGGAGCTGGGTGGGGAAGGCCCAGGGAGAGAGCCTGATGGCCTAGGGCTGACAGAGAAGGGCAGGATCACCTTGGCAAACATCAGATGAGGTCTTGTATGTTGGAATGAGACACGAAGCTTTACACTCCACCCAGCAGACTGGAGACTCCTCATTTAATGAGTGTATACTACACGCCCTTGGCTTTGTGGACATGATCTCAGGCCTCATTGCAAACATCTCCCCCACTTTAGTTCAGTTCAGTTCAGTCGCTCAGTCGTGTCTGACTCTTTGTGACCCCATGAATCGCAGCACGCCAGGCCTCCCTGACCATCACCAACTCCTGGAGTTCACTCAGACTCACGTCCATCGAGTCAGTGATGCCATGCAGCCATCTAATCCTCTGTCATCCCCTTCTCCTGCCTTCAATCTTTCCCAGCATCAGAGTCTTTTCCAATGAGTCAACTCTTCGCATGAGGTGGTCAAAGTACTGGAGTTACAGCTTTAGCATCATGCCTTCCAAAGAAAACCCAGGGCTGATCTCCTTCAGAATGGACTGGTTGGATCTCCTTGCAGTCCAAGGGACTCTCAAGAGTCTTCTCCAACACCACAGTTCAAAAGCATCAATTCTTTAGCGCTCGGCCTTCTTCACAGTCCAACTCTCACATCCATACATGACCACAGGAAAAACCATAGCCTTGACTAGACGGACCTTTGTTGGCAAAGTAATGTCTCTGCTTTTGAGTATGCTATCTAGGTTGGTCATGACTTTCCTTCCAAGGAGTAAGTGTCTTTTAATTTCATGGCTGCAGTCACCATCTGCAGTGATTTTGGAGCCCAGAAAAATAAAGTCTGACACTGTTTCCACTGTTTCTCCATCTATTTCCCATGAAGTGATGGGACCGGATGCCATGATCTTCGTTTTCTGAATGTTGAACTTTAAGCCAACTTTTTCACTCTCCACTTTCACTTTCATCAAGAGGTTTTTTAGTTCCTCTTCACTTTCTGCCATAAGGGTAGTGTTACCTGCATATCTGAGGTTATTGATATTTCTCCTGGCAATCTTAATTCCATCTTGTGCTTTTTCCAGTCCAGCGTTTCTCATGATGTACTCTGCATATAAGTTAAATAAGCAGGGTGACAATATACAGCCTTGACGAACTCCTTTTCCTATTTGGAACCAGTCTGTTGTTCCATGTCCAGTTCTAACTGTTGTTTCCTGACCTGCGTACAAATTTCTCAAGAGGCAGATCAGGTGGTCTGGTATTCCCACCTCTTTCAGAATTTCCCACAGTTTATTGTGATCCACACAGTCAAAGGCTTTGGCATAGTCAATAAAGCAGAAATAGATGTTTTTCTGGAACTCTCTTGCTTTTTCCATGATCCAGCAGATGTGGGCAATTTGATCTCTGGTTCCTCTGCCTTTTCTAAAACCAGCTTGAACATCAGGAAGTTCACGTTTCACATATTGCTGAAGCCTGGCTTGGCAAATTTGGCCTTGGAATATGGAATGAGGCAGGACAAAGACTAATAGAGTTTTGCCAAGAAAATGCACTGGTCATAACAAACACCCTCTTCCAACAACACAAGAGAAGACTCTATACATGGACATCACCAGATGGTCAACACCAAAATCAGATTGATTATATTCTTTGCAGCCAAAGATGGAGAAGCTCTATATAGTCAGCAAAAACAAGACCAGGAGCTGACTGTGGCTCAGATCATGAACTCCTTATTGCCAAATTCAGACTGAAATTGAAGAAAGTAGGGAAAACCATTAGACCATTCAGGTATGACCTAAATCAAATCCCTTATGATTATACAGTGGAAGTGAGAAATAGATTTAAGGGCCTAGATCTGATAGACAGAGTGCCTGATGAACTATGGAATGAGGTTCGTGACATTGTACAGGAGACAGGGATCAAGACCATCCCCATGGAAAAGAAACGCAAAAAAGCAAAATGGCTGTCTGGGGAGGCCTCACAAATAGCTGTGAAATTTCAGAAGAGAAGTGAAAAGCAAAGGAGAAAAGGAAAGATATAAGCATCTCAATGCAGAGTTCCAAAGAATAGCAAGAAGAGATAAGAAAACCTTCAGCGGTCAATGCAAAGAAATAGAGGAAAACAACAGAAAGGGAAAGACTAGAGATCTCTTCAAGAAAATTAGAGATACCAAGGGAACATTTCATGCAAAGATGGGCTCGATAAAGGACAAAAATGGTATGGACCTAACAGAAGCAGAAGATATTAAGAAGAGATGGCAAGAATACACAGAAGAACTGTACAAAAAAGATCTTCACGACCCAGACAATCATGATGGTGTGATCACTGACCTAGAGCCAGACATCCTGGAATGTGAAGTCAAGTGGGCCTTAGAAAGCATCACTATGAACAAAGCTAGTGGAAGTGATGGAATTCCAGTTGAGCTATTTCAAATCCTGAAAGAAAATGCTATGAAAGTGCTGCACTCGATATGCCAGCAAATTTGGAAAACTCAGCAGTGGCCACAGGACTGGAAAAGGTCAGTTTTCATTCCAGTCCCAAAGAAAGGCGAAGCCAAAGAATGGTCAAACTACCACACAATTGCACTCATCCCCCACTTTACAGAGGATAATACTGAAGCTCTGAAAAGTCAGGGAACTTGCCTAAGGTCACGTAACTTGCAAGTCACAGAACCAGAATTTGAGTAAGGGGTGGCCAGGCCCCATAGCGCTGCTCTGCAGTGATAGCTTCCTTCTCAGCACTGGAAGAAGCTCTAAGATCTGGTGATTAGGCAGTGACTGTTCCCAGGAGGCCGGGGCTGGGCAGCAGGAGGCCGGTCTGCTGCAGCCACAGTTGCAAGATGCTCAGGGCTGGCCTGCCCTCTGCCTCAAAGCCAGCCCAGTTTCCTTCTCATCCCCTCCAAAGCTCCCTCCAGCCCTGCCCCTGGGCCCCAGCCTGTGGAGTCCAGCCAGAGAGCAAATAAAATGCCCAGGCATGGCTGTGTGCCTTGTGCAGTCTGGTCTTCTGGTCTTTGGGGTTTCAAAAGGGGTAAGGCTGTCACCCCTCAGTCTGGAAGTTCTTTTAGGTTCTTCTCCCAGCTGATGTTCCTGAAAGGGGTGGTGGGGATGGGTCTGCACCAACAGCTCTGGGTGCAGGGCTGGCCTCACAGCTTGCGTGTTACCTGTGGCCCTTGCTGGTTATTGGCAGGGACATGTGGGTTGGGGGGTGCATTTTGTTGGGCTGGTCTGCTGTGTGCTGGGCTCTCACGGTCAGTGACCAATAGGGCAGGCCCCCAGTCCTCACCAAGTTCACCGATACAGAAAACTGACAAGGTCAGTGTCTCATATCACGCTCCAAACTATGAAGGTTGTAGTGATCCAGGGGAGGGGTTCCGTGGTGTCCCTAGTCACCTTTAAACTGAGACCCGAAGGACAAATAGTGTCATCAAGGGGGCAGGCATCATTCTGTGCTTCCTTTCTGTGGGTTTTATTTTTTGGGGCCACACTGCACAGCCTGTTGGATCTTAGTTCCCCTACCAGGGCTTGAACCTGCACCCTCTGCAGTGAAAGTCCAGAGTTTTAACCATAGGTCCTCCAGGGAAGTCCCCGTGCTTGCTTCCTAGTCCCCAGGGTCAAACATAGAACTTTTGTCTCTGTCATCCTGAACACTGGTAGAGAGGAACTAAGTCTATGTCAGACGTATGCCAGGCCACTTCCTGTCATCACTAATGTGCGTGCTGCCATGTGTGAGCGCCATGGGCTTGCTGGCATGGTTTGCTTTTTTCCACTTGGCATGATTTCATATTTACATTTTTCTTGCCTAACTGTGTCTTTGGTGTGCCTGTCATCTTTAAGAGCACTGTAATTTTCCATCATGTTGATATCCCATAATTTGCCTAGTTATTTCCTGACTGCTGAGCATTTGGGTGGTTTCCATTTTATCTTTATAAATAGCAGCAGGAAATTTTGAGAACGTTCATTTTCTCTTTCTGTTCTTGGATTTCTTCCCTAAAGTGGAATTACCCATCTGAGCAATAGGAACCATGATACCGCTCTTGTGACATAGCACAACTTATGTTCTGGAAAGACTGGGCTGGTATGGACAGCTGCCCCGCCCTTCCACCTTCCAGTTCCCTACACCAGGGCTTAGGATATGGAAACATCTTTTTTCGAGTTGAAGATTTTTTTTAAATTGGAGGATTATTGCTTTACAATGTTGTGTTGGTTTCTGCCATACTACAACGTGAGTCAGCCATAAATATACATATATCCCCTCCCTCTTGAGCCTCTTTCCCACTCTCCCCCTGTCAACATTTTTAAACACGGGTTTTTTTTGCTTTAATTCATTGCTAAAAACATGGCATTGAGGACAAGTATTTAAAAGAAAAAAGCATCTCCAACAGCTCCCTGCACATCCTTGTTTTGGTTTTGTTGTTCCTCATGTGTCTGTGTCCAGGGGTGTACACATTTTTTTCCATTCTTATAATCAGGCCACAACTTTAATTCAGCTTTTTCATGGACTCTAACCCCTCACATACTATAACTTTTCCCCATGTTGCCCCATGGATTTCATACTCACCCTTATTTTTAATGGTCTTTCTTTAAAACATCTTTTATTATTACTATTATTGATTTTGGCTGCACTGGGTCTTCATTGCGGAACAGAAGCTCTGGAGCGTGAGGGCTCTGTAGTTGCGGTTCTCAAGACTTAGTTGCTCCTTGGCATGTGAGATCTTAGTTCCCCAACCAGGGATTGAACCCTTGTCCCCCCGCATTGGAAGGTTCTTACGCACTTCACCCCAGTGAAGTCCCCTTTAGTGGTCTTAACAATACTTCCCCAGTGGATGTAATGTAGTTTATTATTCTTGCTGGCAACTGTGGTGGTGACCATCTGTTCCCTGACCACCTCTGCAGCCTCCCGCCCAGTGAGGCTGCTTGCTGTCTGTCACCTGGATTTCTCCGTAGGCTCCCAGCTTTCCCCATGCCTTTCACCATCTTCTCAGAGCTTCCTCGTTTCTCTGTCTGCTCAGTACCCATCATGCATTGCTTGTGGGGATGGAGGATCACATCCGTTACCCCCTTGAAGGCTGAGAGGGGATCGCCCCATTTCTGGTCCCCAGCCCTGAGCACAGTGCCTGTCAACCAGCAAGCATCCAAGACAGCTTCCCACTTCCTGGCGTTTGGGGAGAAATGAGTCACGTCTCTGGCTTGGGGAGCTGGGAACTTGTGGAAGCCGGGGTGGGGGGATCGGACGGGGATGGAAGCCCAGGTGAGCCGTCCCAGTGACGTGAGAAGAATGACTCACTGCTTTCCTCCCTCAGGATTTCCTGAGCAGACACCCGGTCACCAAGTACTCCTGGGTGGGAGCCCGACGAGGCCCCCAGGGCTGGCACTGGATCGACGGGACCCCCCTGCCACCCCAGCTGTGAGTGACCGTGGCTGGCCCCTCTGTCCCGTTTGCTAGTACTGGCCCCCCTGTGTGACCAGTGTGACATCACAGCAGCACCAGAAGGACCCTGAAGCCTTCCCCTTCACCTGTCCCCAAGTTGAGTCCTCTCCCACCCCCCTCCCCTTCTCCATCCCCCTCCTAGGATGGGTATTTCAGTTTCACTTGGTCCCCATCATGCCATCCCTTGTTTGGGTCCCCCACGCATTTGCCCAAGAAGGACTGTCACCCTCTTCTCTGGATAAGGGGTGTGCCTCTCAGAGAGGTTTGGTGGTTTGCCCAGGGCCACCCAGCTGACACCTGGGGCGGGGGGGAGGGGGTGCAGCCTCCTGGCTCCTGCCCCAGGGCTTTCCCCGACCCCGGGCTCCAGGCGGCGATCCCAGCAGTACACAGGCAGCGGCCGCACAGGCCAGGAGGGCCCGTCCTCCTGAAGGCCTCTCTGTGCTCTCACCCTTCCCCAGGCTCCCAGAGGAAGACCAGGACCAGCCAGATCTCGAGTGCGGGTGCCTGGAGGGAGGCAAGCTGGTGGCTTCGGACTGTGCCTCCCCCAGACCCTGGGTCTGTGCCAAGGGCACCAAGTGACTTAGGTTTCTGCCAGCCCTGAGTCTGCTGGGGGATTGTGGCTCCCCGGGGAGGCCAGGTTGAGAGCTGGGGCAGCCTCCTCCCTGGACCGGGGTGCCCAGGTCTCCCCGCTTGGTGCTTAACAGTCCTGCCTCAGCAAACCAGGGAGCATGTCCTGGGACAGGAAGATGGGGTCCACGGGAGAGGAGAGCCACCGTGGCCCCGAAGCTGAGCCCCCCACTGGATCTCCAGCTGCTGAAGTGCATTTGTGACCTTGTGTGTGTGTGTGTGTGTTTAAAGCATTCTAAGCCTGTTTCTCCCTCGTTAAACTGGCCATTCCCCATTCTCACATACCTGCTGCCTCACAGGTGCATGCCCTTTCCGAGAGGAACAGAGAGGACTCACAGGTGATCCCAGCCTGGGTTCTTGAGCCCACAGAGGGAGGCTCCTATTTCATGCCTGGGATTTGGCAGCAATGACGTCATTGCTATAAGGACCCTTTCCAGGTGGTCAGACGCACCCACACACCCACAGCATGTGGAGGACGGGGCAGGAGAAAGGGCCGCCTCGGAGGAGAGAGGAAGCAGGTCCCATCCCTGCTCTGGGAGCAGGCAGAGAGTAAGGTTCTTTGTGCAGACCAGCATCGGTGGGTTGCTGGTGGGGCGTCCGCCCAGCTGATGCCAGAGGCTGAGGATGTGGCGAGGACAGAGCCATCCAGGCAAGGGGAACCAAGGGAGCACCCCCTCTTGGTTGATGAAGCTGCTGCAAAGCTTGGGGTCTGAGTGAGAAAAAGCAATCAGAAATGTGGGGAGGTGCGAGGCAGCCCTGCCTCTCACAGTTGTGGGGACACAGCCTGGAGATGCTCCCCAGTTGAGGTTCAGTGAGGGTCTTCGGGTTGAAGGGCATGGCAGCAAAGTGGGGGGAAGGGAGAGTGTGTGCACGCGCATGCACACAGGCTCATTCAGTTGTGTCCGGCTCTCTGAGGCCCCATGGACTATAGCCCACCAGGCTCCTCTGTCCATGGGATTCTCCAGGCAAGAACACTGGGGTGAGGGGTGCCATTTCCTCCTCCAGGGGGATCTTCCCAACCCAGAGGTTGAACCCACATCTCTTGCACCTCCTGCCTTGGTAGGCAGATTCTATACCACGAGCACCACCTGGGAGGCCCTTCCAGGCTGGAGAGGCTCCTCCAAAGGAAAGAGACTGCCTGCCCTGCTTATGGTGCCGATCAGGTGCAAACCAGCCTTCCTCTAAGGCAGGCCCGGTGCCCGCACTCCTCAGGGAAAGCTCTACTGGTCGAGTTTAACTGTACAGAGTGTGTGGCTGCCTGGGAGAAAGGGGTGGAGAGCCATGAGAACACACATGATGATCAGTAAAAATCTTAGAAACACGCTGGTGTTTCTCATGACTTCCTTCCAACTACAAATTAGTCCAGAGCTTGATGACGTGTCCTAGTTTAACTATCATCAGAGCCCTTCTTGGCAAACATTCTGGCGTTGTCAGGCTGGTTTCATGTCAGTTTCTGGGTCACCACCGGCTTGGGGCCCTCTGGGCTCAGTGCCACTTAGGATCACCTGCGGTGCTTAAAGTACCCAGGTGCCCAGGGTGGGTGGTGTGGTGCTGCGGTGTAGAAACCTGAGAGTTTCTCAGCTTCAGTGGGTAAGTTGCTGCTGCTAAGTCGCTTCAGTCATGTCTGACTGTGCGACCCCGTAGACGGCAGCCCACCCGGCTCTGCCATCCCTGGGATTCTCCAGGCAAGAACACTGGAGTCGGTTGCCATTTCCTTCTCCATTGTGTGAAAGTGAAAAGTGAAAAGTGAAAGTGAAGTCGCTCAGTCGTGACCCCATGGACTGCAGCCCACCAGGCTCCTCCATCCATGGGGTTTTCCAGGCAAGAGTACTGGAATGGGGTGCCATTGCCTTCTCCGTCAGTGGGTAAGGAAGGTGAGTAAACGAGTGAAGTTTGACCTACCAAAGTAGGAAGCTCCTAGTTACTGTCCAAAGTTGGCAAACCAAGGAATAGCAGTGTACACTTATTATTTAGAATTATGGAGAAAGTACTAGAAGAAATGGGCTTCCCTGGTGGCTCAGCTGGTAAAGAATCTGCCTGCAATGCGGGACCTGGGTTCAGTCCTAGGGTTGGGAAAATCCCCTGGAGAAGGGAAAGGCTACCCACTCCAGTATTCTGGCCTGGAGAATTCCATGGACTATACAGTCCATGGGGTCACAGTCAGAGAGGACTGAGTGACTTTCACTTCACTAGATGAAATGGCAAAAATCATTTCAGATGGTCACCTTAAAACTATTTGATGGTGACAGTACTTGTCTTGAGGCAAGGCAGTATTAACTGGACAGAGGTACCAGTGAGTATTTGAGGATGCTGGAATGGTCTGGATCTTGATCTGGGTGAGGTTAGGTGGATACACGTGTAAAAATTCATCAAGCTGTACACTTAAGGTTAAAAAGCTTAAATGTCTAAGGAACAGGAGTGAGATTACAAGGGGACTGATGTTTGTTCTTTTTTTAAAACATACATCCTTTAGTACTATTAAAACCATATTCAGTTCAAAAAAAAAAAATACTGTGTTTGGGACTTCCCTGTAAGTCTAGGAGTTAAGACTCCCAGCTTCCCCTTCGAGGGGTCAGGTTCGATCTCTGGTTAGAGAACTAAGATCCCTCCTGCTGTACCATGCAGCCAAGAAATAAAATAATTAAAAAAACTGTATTTGTGTACTACTTCGATAAAAAGAGAAAGTGAAATGCTTTAAAGGTCCTAAAGAGACTGATGTGCAGCCTGGCTTGAGAACTACTCATTTTAGAAAGGGTTCCTGTGACTGGAATGCCTTTTCTTACAACCTGTAATTATCTCTTACATCAAGATACGTTTTCACAACTTTCAGCCTCACCTCACCTTCAGAGAGTGTGTTTCCCTTTCTACTAAATGGAAGCTGGAAAAGTTACACAGCAGGTTGGTCTGCATGGAATTCCTCTTGAGTAGTTTCTCTAGGCTCTTTTCCCACCAGGCACTGCCAACTGCTATTGTTTGAAAACCACACTAGTAACGCTGCCACCGGCACCCACTTGTTTCTCGGAGCTTTGGAGAACAGTCTCTGACACAGGCTGGCCTAGCAGGTCACAGCGGCCTCTGCGGTAGAGCTCAGAGGCCACCTCGCTTGTGCAAGTCACCAGAGTGCAGCACACACAACTCATCCTGAGATGGGCAGGGGGTGGGTACCGACCCCCAAGTCAGGTTTTTAACCAGCTTTCCTGGTGAGACACACTGTCTAAGAGTCCATATTGTCACCAGGAAAAGCATATTTTTGCAAAGAAGAAAATAACCTCATCTCAAGAGTACCTTTTGGGACTACCCTGGGTGGTCCAGTGGTTAAGAATCCACTGCAGGGAGCATGGGCTCGATCCCCGGTCAAGGAACTAAGATCCCACAGGCTTCATGGTATGGCCAAAAATGAAAAATCAAGAGGGTACCTTCTGAAGACTGTAGGCACCCAAACCACTGCCAGTCAAGACATGGAGTAGTTCCAGGAAGTTCCCTCCTGTCCGTTTGTGGTCAGTGCTCTTTCTCCTGACCTCCAGCCCCAGGCAAACTGCTTGTTCTGGGATTTCACATGAACTGTACATTATGTACTGTGTGCTTCTTTAGCAACAGCATGAGCTTTTAAGGACATGTTCAGGTTGCCACCTTTACTGATAGGAGTTCCTTTCTTTGTAGGGATGTCAGAATCTGTTTATCATCTCTCTAGTTGGTTGTCTCTAGTTTACGGCCATTATGAATACAATGCTATGGACATTCAAATGTAAGTCTGTGTGTGGAAGGAAGCTGTCAATTTTCTTGAATATCTAGGAGTAGGGTTACTGGGTTGTATGGTACGGGTGTGTGTTCAGGCAAAGGAATCATTGGGGATACTGGGCTTCTCCCTATAAGCTCCAA
This sequence comes from Bos grunniens, assembly GCF_055505025.1. Taxonomy (NCBI): domain Eukaryota; kingdom Metazoa; phylum Chordata; class Mammalia; order Artiodactyla; family Bovidae; genus Bos; species Bos grunniens. The sequence goes on from NC_141168.1 coordinate 17,252,786, forward strand.
CCTCCTACCGCCACCGTGGACAGCCGTGTGGTCTGGCAGTGATGCCAGTTTGCAGGTGGAGGTGAGCAGCGATAACCTGGGAGGCACCTGATACATCTAAGCCTAACGTTCGTCGTGTGGTCCCAGCCCTCTGGCCAGTGTTTGGTTCAGGAGTCCAGACCGAAGTCAATTAGGGATGTCACTAACTCTGTCCACTTTGCTTGGTTTCCAAATGGGAACTTGACTCAATTGGGCCATAGACCTAAGCAAAGATGGCCTTGCTCTTTACAGACACAGGAGCAATGGTTTTGAAATGGTACGTGATGATTGATCAAATCCATTTCACCTGTCTCCACTAATCAAGGACACTTCGGTGTTCTCTCAAGCAGCAGGTAGCCTGAACAGTGTCTGCCTGGGTTATTTTCCGGGACCTTGGAGCCTCAGCTAAGCCGGTTAAGGCTGGATGGAACCACCCACCCTCCACCTCCCCCAGCATGAGTGGGTGCCCGCTCCCACAACCTCCTTGTAGCTTCATTGCACCTGTGCACAGGAAGATTCCTGCACCTCTTTCCTGTCTCCTCTCCCCATCCCTCATCAGCTCTGCCTCTTCGTCGTCCTGTATATACACTGAGCCCCTCCCTTTCTGGGAGGCAGATTCGAGATCTGAGATCTGTTATCCCATCTCCTCTTTTGGCTGGAATATACCCATTCTTTGTCCCCAAACTCGGCATCTCAGTGTTTGGCTCTCTGTGCAATGCGGCAGGACAAAGCTGAGTTGGTAACACATTGAGTTGGTAACACATCTGTGGAGCCTGGTAGGAGGGGAAGCCCAGGTGGACTTTATGCTTGTTGGCCCTTGGTTGGAACTGAGAGCCCGCGGATGGGTCCAAGCAGCTGCCTGGTCCGTTTGTTCCAGGACCTCCCCTGAATCTCCCCTGCCAGGTGCCACCGACATTTCATTTCACAGAAGCTAGTTTGGAAGATGTCTTGTGGGTGAGTAACCGCATCAAAGAAATCCAGCAGTGCTTAAACCATCCGATAACCCTGACCAGGTCATGGGCTGGGGGCCCATCTACCTGGAAGGATTCTGGCAGACAATACAAAAGTCACAGCTGCTGAGGTACCCTCTACCTGCGTTGGAGGCCAAGGGTTTTTGGTTGCTGATCTTGTTTGGGTCTTGTCTCTGTCCATCTTCATCTTATTGTTTCAGTTGTTCAGAATCGCCTGTTGGGGGGACTTCCCTGATGGCTCAGTGGTAAAGAATCTGCCTGCCAATGCAGGGGACACAGGTTCGAGCCCTGGCCTGGGAGGATCCTACATGCCATGGAGCAATTAAGCCTGAGCACCCCACAGCCTGCGCTCCGCAACTGGAGAAGTCACCGCAATGAGAAGCCCGTGAACCACAACATACAGTAGCTCCTGCTCTCTGCAACTAGAGAAAACCCGTGTGTGCAGCAATGAAGACCCAGCCCAGCCAAAAATAAGTAAATAATAAAAGAATTGACACTTGGGGATTGAGCTTGGTAATGGCAGCAAGGACCCTTAGAAAGACTTCATTACTGAGACCACCTGGAAGCAAAGCCCCTTCAAAACGGGAAGTACTCAGTTCCCCCTTGCAGCCCTCTAGACTGCATTTTCCAAAATTGGGAGACTTTCAGGTATGAATCCATGGAAAAGAAAGTGATGGTAATATTTGGTAACAGAGCATGACCACAATATCCTGTAGATTCCTGAGCAAAATGGCCTGTAAATGGATCCTGCATTTACAGTATCCCTCTGCAACTGGATTTACTTTGTAAATGGGAAGAAAAATGGGATGAAGTACCTTAGGTACAGTGACTGAATCAGAATAAGCCTGTGCAAAGACGTCAGGTCATGGTCCAACAGGAAGGGAAGGCAGAGAAACCTGTTTTGCTTAATCCTAACGGAAAGGGGGATTGCTGTTCACCCTACCCAAGGCGGCTGCTGCTCTTTCCCCTGAGCACAGCCTCAGGCTTGGGGCCCTCCGGTCTCTGAGGGGCCCACAGGAGTGATCTTGCCCTTCTCATACCTGTCACTTGACTGGGCCAGGGAGCTATGCAAACTCAGGTGGGGCAGCGTCCAACAAGGCAAGTCCCCACTGGGGATGTGAATGCTGAGACCGGGCAGCTGATGGGGATGATCTGGGTCCAGTCTCAAGTTCAACTTCAGATTTAATTGGAAGAACAATATGCCAACTTATAGAGATGAAGCAGAGAGAATGGAAGAATTCTTTTTTCGTCAAAGAAAAAAAAAAATTTTTTTTTTTTTAAACTCCAAATCCGACCTGGGCAGATGTTCAGAATTTCATTCAATACCCTTCTCATTTCAGAAGATCGCAGAATGGTGCTGGATAAAACTCGTGAGGAGGCAGTTATGTAGCCCTGACAAGCCGGTGTGGGAGGCTGTGAGCATGGCTATGTCAACAGCAGATGATAAGTGGGATGTGAATGCTGGGGATAGGCCAAAAGTTGAGACTGATTCAAAGAGGGATGCTCAAATGAAGAAGTTTTAAAAGTACAAGAGATAAACAGAACCCAAATGAGGGTCTTTCAGAATTTCTAGCAAGGGTCTTCAAAGCTAAGAGGCATTATACAGATACAGACCCTGAGGCCCCAGAACTTAAAGGTGGTTAATAAAACTTATTGGTTAGAGTGCCCCCCCCCTACTTCTACCATACACAAAAAATGGAAGGTGCTCTTGGAATGCCTATGTCTTAACCTGTTGAGATTGCCTGCAGTTTCTAATGGCAGGGCAGGCTCAGAAGAGAACAAGAGAATGAAACAGGCCACTCTGTCTTCACAGAGGGAAGAGCTGGACCAGGGTGAAGACCCTACAAGGCACTTGGCAAAAGGTAGGAGGCCCCAGGCTTCTATGTGAATGGGGCAATCAATAGTGAGACCTCTTCCCTGGCGATCCAGTGGTTAAGACTCCACACTTCTACTGCAGGGGGTGTGGGCTTGATTCTTGGTTAGAGAACTAAGATCCTATATGCCACATAGCACAACCAAAAAAAAAAAAGACACCCCCCACCACCACTGTGCATATTTCAAACAGGAGGGACCCCAGAAAAGATTGTGCCATTCTAAGGAAGACTCTGGAAGAAGATAGTAAGACAAGTGGCACATCAGATGGCTGAGATAGCTGAGAATGATAGAGACCAAGGAACCCAAGGGCTCCCCTAAGTCCTGCCAAGTCCATCAATTTCCAGCATATGGAACCTCACAGGACTAGGACAGTAATAAATCAATTTTTGGACTTTCTGATCAATATGGGGGCCACTTACTCTGTTTCAAATGTCTAGCTTTGAGGCTATGTTCATAACTAAGGTGTCTGGAGAAATTTTGAAAAGCCTGGTCTCCAGTCTCTAGACCGTCAGATGGGGAAGATTCATGTGACGCAGCTACGATTTTCTTTTAAGTCACATAGCTTGTGGGATATTTATTCCCCAACCTGGGATTGAACCAGGGCCCTTGTCAGTGAAAGTGCCAAGGATCTAACTGGTGCCTGGACTAGTGCCTCCCCGAAGCAGCTATGCGCTCTGTGGCACGTGAATATTCCCAGACCAGGAATTGATCCGGTGTCCCCTGTATTGGCAGGCATAAGTTCCCCAGGAAACTCTTAAGAGGAGGAGATAATGAACCTCTGCCCTGAAATCTTAGAAGGGTAAACATCTAGAAGACCAGTGCCATCCTTGCTGGACTAGACCTTCTGATGAACACAATGGGAAAAAGAGACCCTGCTGCAGAAAGGAAACAAACCTTGCCCAAGGTCATCCAAACCTTGTCTGGTTCCATAGCCCTGACACTGACTTCTCTGAATGGGCAAGGGAGTCCCTAGCAGATCTTAAGTTGCTTTCCAGAAAGAAGCTGTGAGAAAGAAACTAAGCTGAACAAGACTGCTGCAGTGCTGGCTTTGGTTAAAATTCTTCAGAAGGTAAGTTACTTTAGTAACTTGTTAGGTTACCAGAATGACTGTTCTTTTGACCTCCCGGGCTTGGAAGAACAATGATTAGGATTTCTCAGACTCTGGCAAAAGCAGGGACTCTCTCTAGCTGTTGGACATGTTACTCCAAACCTTTTTATATATTTGATCATGCTGACCCCTTAGTTATGCTGGTCAGCAATTTTCCACCACCTCTACCTTCACAGACACTTAGGAAAAGAGCCCTCAGATGTTAAGGTCGGGTTGGACTAATCAACCCAATTTCCAGTCCCCCGGAAGCTGGAACTTGGTCCTCTCCTTGTGTCCTCAAATAACCCTGGGTGTCCTTCCCCTTTAAGAGTCCACTTGGTCAGAATATTGTAGCAATCATACTTAATCTTCCCTGCCCATGTCCCTTCCATATTTAGCATCTAAGTGTTTCAGCTAAACTGGTTAACAACTGAGGCACTTTAGGTCAAAGTAAGCCACTGACCCCTGACTTGATGTGTGAAGTTTATCAATATGTCTCGCACTTACATTCTGTGTGCTTTACCCTCCCCTCCCCACCAAGGTACATCTTTTTGATGACCAACTTTGGCCTATAAATGTTGTGACAGCTGGCACATAGGTGCCGTTTGCTTATTGGGGTCAAAATGTTAACTTGAAATCAGGAGTAAGAGTATTTTCAAATGAGTGCTAACAGCTTCATTACTAAGTCCTTGTTAGGTCTACACACCCCTTACCAGCAAAAAGTATTCAGAGTGGGCACTGCCATTCCTTCCTCAAGACTGAGGAACAAGGGACTTTCTCAATGGATGAGTGGTTAAGAAAATGCGTATCCACTGTAGGAGAATCGAGTTTGATCCTTATTCAGGGAACTAAGCTCCCACAGCCATGTGGTACAGTCAAAAAACTAAATTTTTAACACTTAAATAAAAGATTGAAGAATGATCCAAAGATGCAGTGGGCTGAAATGGTGCATGAGGATTAGTCAAATCTGCTTTACCTGCCTCACTTGTCACGGTTAACATCTGTATGTTTCCCAAGAGGCCAGGAGCCTGAACACTAAGATGGCTGGCAGGGCTCCTTCCCAGGCACTTGGGAGTCTCAACCGCACCTGGTGCAAGTGAACTGGTTAAGGCTGGCGAGGACCACCCCCCAACCCACCTCCAGCGGAGCACGCTCAGACACCTGCCTGGTGACCTTTCCAACCTGCAGAGGCCTGTAGCTGAGTTCCACTAGCGCAGAATGACCCCTGCACGTTTTCCAATCACCTTTCCCCGTGCACCCCACACCTCCGCTTCTTTTTATTGAAGTACTGCTGATTTACAATGTTGTGTTAATTACTGCTGTACAGCAAAGTGATCTGGTTATACATACACATTTAATACTTTTCCATTATGGTTTATCATAGGGTACTGAATGCAGTTCTCTGTGCTATACAATAGGGCTTTGTTCATAAAAGCTTACAGGGAATTCCCTGGCGGTCCAGTGGTTAAGACTCCACGCTACCACTGCAGGGGGCCTGGGTCTGGTCCCTGGTCGCTGAGTTAAGACCCCAAGAGTCATCCAGTGCAGCCAAAAAACCCCAAAAAACCCCAAGCAACCAAACAAAAACCAAACCTTCACACCAACCTTCTACTCCATCTGTCTTGATCTTTTATGGTTCCATATGAATTTTAGGACTGTTCTAGTTCTGTGAGAAACGTCATGGGTAATTTGACAGAACACTGAACCTGCAGAATGCTTTGTGTAGAATGGGTATTTTAACAATGTCAATTCTTCCAAGGCAAGGCATGCTGCCCTGCTTCATAACTCATCATCCAATCAATACTCTGACACTTTTGGGGTGGCCAGTTTAAGATCTGTTCTCCCATCTCCTCACTCAGCTGACTTGCCAAGAAACCCTCTTTTGCCTTAAACCTTGGCATGTCAGCGTTTTGGTTCCGTGTGTCAGGCAAGATGAAGCTGGTTTGGGAACAGTTCATCTGGGTTATCTGGTGCTACCCTGAGAATGGAGCTGTCACATGGAACTCAAGCAGCTGAGTTTTGAGTGATCTCCTTGTATAAGGCTGCTGGAGCTGGGTCTTCTGTTACAAGCAGTCAGCAGTACCCAGGTACAGGAGTGACCCTAGCAGCTTCTCCCAGAGCAGTATCAGCAGATTCAGGTGTGGGCGCTTCCTACAAGGCTTCCCTTGGCTGAATCCTCGACCGATAGCCCAGTTCTGCGAGTCTGAATGCCTTACTTGCAGCCTGAACCCTGTTATGCTGTCGGTTTGGTTTGACCCTTGGTGTATTTATAGACCCCAAACCTCTGACATCCTGGTCTCTGCTGATACCTGGAAAACATGAAGGCCCACCTTGAAGTTCAGAACAGTCCTGCTCACCTGTGGCCCCAGCACTACTCACTCCACTGGCAGTCCCCTGCCTGGCCCTCCAAGTCAGCCTCTGCCACCAAACCTCTGTTCTCAGCCCTCTCCTGCCGTCCCTACCTCTGCTGAAGGTGAGACCTTATTTTCATTTTCAAATTACAACGGCTAAAGAAAAAACAGAACAACTTTGTATTGCCTTATTTATACCGGGGAAAATCTGAATACCAGTAATTGAGGTATAATGAATAATGGATGTTAACAGCTTCTTTTTGGATAGGAAAAACAGACAAGAACTTTCTTCCCCCAGAATATCAGTACAGCATATTGTGCTGGATCAGATTCCAAAGATTCTCAGCTGTGCCACAGCCTAACCTGAGAGATGTGATCCTTGAAAGGATCTTAAGTTATACTCACAGATCCTTATATTACTTAATATTTTCTCAGCTTTTCTAGAATCACAAGTTTAACTACTGTTTCAACATGAATGGATATACAGCTTTTCAATGCAGAAATCGTTAAGTCTCTTTACACTGGTTACACCATGTTTTTATTTCGGTTTGTTCAATGTGAAGAAAAACAAAACAAACAAACCCAATTTCTTCTGCAGGTCTGGTCCTTCTCTACAGTGGTTGTTACAGTCCTGAAGCAGCTGGAATATAATCAGCAAGGGCCCAGGTGGAGCAACAATTCAGCTTGAATCTCTGTAAGTATATATTTATTTCCTTTGGTGCCTTGCACAGTAAGGCACTATAATAACAGAATAGAAATGGCCACCGCAAATAGCTCTAGTGACAATTGACTAGACAAGTTACAGTTTAATGATGGTGGTGGTGATTCTTTCACTTTATTATTTTTTACAATAAGGGTGTCATCTTTGTACTCCACACACACAAAATAAAACAAGTGCTTATGAAAGTCCCTGCCCCCACCCCCATCTCAAAACATCCTGAATGTAGCTATTCAAGAAGAACAGAAAAATCAAGACATGTTTGATTTCAAAATTTCAATAAAAAAGCAAAGTATGTAATGCAACAGCTGTTCAACTTCCAACTCTAAAATAGGCACCGTTAGACAAACAAAACTCCTCGTATTTTAAATTTCTCCAGCACACATTCCAGTATAAATGTTTTGAACTGTAATCAGCTACTAATTAATAATGGGCATAGAACCTTAGAACAGAAGTTATATTGCTTCCTTGTACCCCTTTCTCTTACCACTAGAGGGTAGAAGTGTCAGGGGATATAGAGTCAAAGGAAGAAGGATTAAAAAGAAATACCCAAAGTCGCTGTTGTTTGGGACTAGAGAGGAAGACAGCATTTTACAAATGTTCAGAAAATCCTAAGGCAAGTAACACAATTCACCCATTATCAGTCCTACTAGAAAGAATAAAGACATCTGTGTCTTATTATATAAAACTGGACTTTCAGAAGTGTATTACAGGTTCACCAGAAACTATGGATGTAGTTTTAGGCTTCATCAAAGAAAACAAGTACAGACTGAGTTAAGATGCTGTACACCTAGCCTAGCTGGATCGGTGTCTGGAACTGCTCACTGTGCCACCCCGAACAGCTGTAAACTAAACAATAGTATGTAACTCCAGAAGAAGCTTAAGGATTGAGGATATGTACACAGCTAATTATATCTCCCCTGCTTCGCGCTCTTCAGAGCTCCTCCTGTCTTCTGATCTGCCATTAGCGCTCTCATAGGACCGCTTCTTATCTTTTCGATCTCTGTCACGAGGTGATCTGTCTCTTGAATTCCTGTCTCTGTCACGTGATGCTAAGTCTTGGTCTCTGAATCTTTCTTTTGAGGATCTGAAAAATATTAATTTGAGGAGCAAAATGTGTTGGGAAACCCAAAACCCAAATGAAAGAATCGGATAAATATTAAGGTACTGATTAGTTGAAGATACACAGAATACAACCAAGAAAGAGGAGTCAGTTTTCTGACAGAAAAGAGCACTACTGTATTTTGCTAAGGGGACTAAATAAGGAGATGGGTGAAAACAAAGAGCTAAGGGTAAAAAACCGTAAGCCAAAATAATGATTTCCAAGATAGTCTCATTATCTCAGAGGCAACCCTAGAGCTTCTCCAGCTCACAGCAAATGTATTTCATATGAAAATATACAAGATAATACCTTAAAAATGTTATCCAACATTTTAAAAACAGAATGTACATTCCAAATTAGATGGAAAGCACTGACTTATGATAGGAGTCAGGAACTAATTTTTCTTTGCTGTCTGGCCAGAGATGTAAAGATTTTAGGTGTTACAGGTCATGTAAGTGTGGTATATTCTTCCTCTTCCCTTTGTCAACTCCTTAGCAACATAAAAACCATCATCCATAGCTCCCTGGCTGTATAAAAACGGGCCAATGGACCAGATTTGGCCTGCAGGCAACAGTTTGCCAACATTCAACTTAGGTAAGAGAACTACTCAATGATATGGCTTTAGGTAACCATCGATTATTTTAAAACTCTGCTTTATTCCTCCTGAGTTAGCTCATTCAACCAAAAGAAAAAAAAACAGAATAAAAGACAGGTGATCACACTAATCAATCTTGATTAACCGTGACTGTTTCTTAATACCGCCTTTCCATTCCCATACCCAGCCAGTAAGAAAGGTAAATATAAGCTCATACCAGAGATTCAATCAGAAGGAAAACCAAAGGACACTAGGGGATCAGAATTAACATGGAATCTTCTATACCTTCAACATCTAGAATAAATTAGGAACATATCATATTTATTTGGTTCTTTACAGGTGACATGGTACTTTTACATAATTATCTCACTTAATCCATGCTTAGAATTAGGATCTGAAGCCTAATTAAGTAATACTTTCAACTACTAAGGCAAGGGGAAAAAAACACTACTATACTAGGCAGCTGTAGAAATATCGTTTAAAAAGACTAAACCAGAAAGGTTGAAAGATTAAATGTCAACTTTGAGCATTCTACTGAATTAAGGTTTTAATAAGCTTAATTTAAAAATGATGTGTTAAATCACTCCACACATCCTACCTTTGTAGGATGTCTTTGTAGGAATGGAATATGGAGAGAGAAGACTGAGATGCTGCCTAAGAATAAGGACATGTACTAAGCCCCAGAGAAACGATGACAAACTATGAGATGAGTATCAACTAATATTTTGCCAGAGGTTACAATGTCCTGTACAGAAGCAGTTTCTACTCAGTATACCAGTAATTCTGATGAAGCAGGTACTCTTCTACTAAGTAGATGAGGAGAGACAGGAGGGGTAACTGGATAATTTGGCCAAGGCCCTTTTCATCCAAGTAGTCTGACTCTGAAGTCTGCACTGTATGCGCCTGAACACAGCAGAAAAATGCACATGGTCCTCGTTTACCAAGGGTGGGAGTTCCCAGCAAAAGCCGCACGAAGACTCTACTGAGACCAGTACTTCATAGCTGAAGCAGAAGAAAGCCAAGTCATAAAAGACCTTTAACTGGGATTTTTACTTTGAAATTAAAACTGGTACTATGTAGCAATAACTTGATATTCTCTTTTATATCAAGTAGATTTCAATAGCAATTGCTCATTTTCGGCAAAAAACAAAATACTGCTTTGAGACAGTAATCTGAGTATCAAGATTAGAAGTGTTCTTGAGAAAAAAATACTTCTACAAAAATAATCCTCTTTATGAACAATATGCTGAAAATATTGGATGAGGGATTGTCAGGTAGCATGGTGGTCAAATTTCCTATATATCTTCATAAACGCGGGAAACATTAGAGACTGGGTCCCGGAAGAGGGAGACTTCATGCCTATCCCGCCATCCCCACCACCAATGACAACATTTAAGAGTGCAGAGATACCAAAACAATGACAGGGGGCCAAGGTGACAAGAGAAATTATCTAGACCTTCTACCAACCAGCAAGATGATTCTTAAAATTTACAATGTAGGTAAGATTCACGGAGAATTTTTTAAGATGTATTTTTCTGGGCACTGTACTGTGTGCCTAGTTTTAAGGATATGAGATAAGGGACCTAAAAGCACACTATGAACAACTCTGTCCCTTAAAAATTCACAAATTCCCAGCTCATTCTCTGCATGTGCCTGTAATATCTAAAATATCTCTTTCCTACCTGGTTTTATCTATTCAAATTATACCTACTCTATTTAGGCTTTAGGCTACTCCCTGAAGCTATCTTTTAAAATTACTCTGATATTTCCCTCATCTAAACTCCCAGGTGGCGCTAGCAGTAAAGAACCTGCCTGCCAACAAAGGAGATATAAGAGATGCAGGTTCGGTCCGTGGGTCGGGAAGATCCCCTGAAGAAGGAAATGGCAACCCACTCCAGTATTCTTGCCTGGAGAATCCCAGGGACAGAGGCGCCTGGCAGGCTACAATCCCTAGGGTCGCATAGAGTCGGACACGACTGAAGCGACTTAGCACTAGCACTAAACTCCCATACTGTTTACTCTGATTCCAGTTTAGCGCTTAGGTCAACCTCATTATTGTCAAAATATTAGTCCTATGCCCTAATTCACTTGAATAAAGTTGCTCAACTACCTTATATATATATATAAGGCCTAGTGCAGTAGAAGAACTACTTGGTTTTCTAAGAGTAGAACATAAATGTTCTCACCAAAAACAACAAAAATATATGTGAGGTGATGGATGTGTTAACTAGATGGGAGGAATCCTTTCACAATGTACCTGTATAGCAAATCACCACAATGTACACTTTAAATATCTTACAACTTTGTTAATTACACCTCAGTAAAGCTGGAGGAGGGGGTGGGAACCTACTTGGAACAAGGCAAGAAAATAAAGAATAAATAAAAGGGCCTATCATATCCAACTCAGTCTGTGAGCAGTTTCAGGGAATGGCTGGCTAAGGCGCCAAAAATAAAAAAAAGGAATCTGCAGAAAGCTGTTAAAAATTTATCACAGGTTTCATGTGGAGTAATAATCCATAGAAAGCTTGAGATTAGTAGATACTAGGCACTCAAAAAAATGTTTCTGTTCCTTAGAAATGACCTGGCTCTTCAAGGGCCATGATGGGACCTGAGAAGTTTGGGGAGCTTGGTTTATACAGACCATGAGTGCAAAGGCTCCATCACATTCTAATCCTTTGTCCTTTGTCAAACCAAGTCCTTAAACATACCTCAACCTGGGTCTGCCCTCCCTGCATGTTTTGAATTTTCATGCCAGTGATGTCTAACTTCCTTAAAATTCTGAACCTGCCCTGCCAAGCTAACTGTATGTAACATTGCATACCTATAGTGCAGAATAAACAAGAATATACTGAATGTATCTGCTCTGAAAAAGTACACCAGCTCCAGGAAGTTTAGAAAACAGTAAGTCAAACAACTCTTAACAAAAGGACTTCTCAGAGTCCCTAATTTTCCAATACATACTGGAGAAGCTCTCACAGTACTGGTACCTAAAATTATTTGCCCATAAAGTACTTTTCCCCAAGACACACTAACCAGAGAAAAGCAATAACCTCTGCATGTACTGGTTCCAATTTCTTACTCTGGCTCATAAGTATATTCTTTCTGAACTACCCATATAATCAGGAAAAAAAAGTTATACACTCACACACAAATGTGTACAAATTACCAGATGCAAGTTCAAACCACTAGTATTCCAAGTCTAAACTGTAAAGGTAGTTCCATATCCTCCTATGGACCTCAGTACCTCCTCCTCGATCGCTCTCTGCTCCTGTCTCTAGAACTGTGCCCACTTCTCTGGTGGCTGCGGCTCCGACTACGGCTGCTGGAGCGGGACCTGTGGCGATGGCGTTTCTCCCGGGATTTGGATCGAGTTCTCCTTTTCCGTTCTCGTGACATGGAGCGAGACCGATGTCTGCGATGCTCCCTGGACCTGGATCTATAAAAGATATTTAGTTTTTAGTTTCGTTGGCACTTAAGTTTCTCATTTACTAAAGCCTACTCTTTATAGAGAAACTTAATGCCAGTACTATTTCAAATCAGCTAAATCTACAATGAAATAAACTGCTGGTATATTAAATAACTACATACTAGAATTTTGAAATAAACAGTTCTCAGGTCAGTGTTGTATAAATTTACATTAGGAATATTTTTTTAAATGGAGGAAACAATCTATAATACTACTACATGCCAAGGACTATATTACCTAGATGTTTTATGGATTTAATTTTAAATCTCTATGGATTTAACTATGATTTTTAGTATACTTTAGAAACAAAGTATGTACCTGGTGAACACGGACAGAAGGGAGGAGACACATGAGAAAGAATATTGTTTAGGGTAAGTTTTAACTCGCTGAATTGGAAAGGTTGTATGAACATCAAAATAAATGCCCACAATGTGTCTTGTCAGTGTAATCAAAACAGTTAAGACAGTTCTCTCTGCAAGTAGTACATAATTTATTGGGAAGAAAAAGATTACATGCATAAATCATTTTAGAGAACTTTACTTATACTGCAAAATAATAATAATAATTTACAACAAGTATGTAGGCATACAGAGAAGGAAAAACACTTCTGTAGCCTCTATTGGGTTACAAAACTAATTTATGTATTGTGTATATGGTCACGGTGGGGACAACATATATAGAGGATATAAAACATTTGGGGAACAATGGGAAGAAATGAATGAATACTGTTACTGCTGCTAAGTCGCTTTAGTCGTGTCCAACTCTGTGCGACCCCAGAGATGGCAGCCCACCAGGCTCCACTGTCCCTGGGATTCTCCAGGCAAGAACACTGGAGTGGGTTGCCATTTCCTTCTCCAATGCATGAAAGTGAAAAGTGAAAGTGAAGTAGCTCAGTAGTGTCCGACTCCTAGCGACCCCATGGACTGCAGTCCACCAGGCTCCTCCGGCCATGGGATTTTCCAGGCAAGAGTACTGGAGTAGAGTGCCATCGCCTTCTCCAGAATATTGTTAAGAGTGATGGAAATGTTTTAAACTGGATTGTGACAGTTGCACAACATAAAAATTTACTGAAAAATCAACCTGCAAACTTAAATAGGTAAACTTATCAAATGGTGTGTAAATAATGAAGTATTTTCTCGTAATCTGATTACAGTAAGTTCAAAAGCACATTATTCAGGTAATTTATAAACTGGGTTTATTTTCAAATGATTACTTTGTTACGGTTTAAAAGTATTCAGCTTCTATCAACATTAGAAAGAAAGGCATCTACTATGGATCCAGTATCAATCGCAGCTGAATACAGTGTTTCCACAATTGAGTATTTCTGAGAAGAAACAAAGGGAAAAGAGAAAATCCAGTCCATGTGTTTTTATCAAATGGTATTTTCTTTTATCACTCACTCTGGGCTATTGTAACAAATTATTTCCCCAAGGCATACTTCATTTTACTTGACAATAACTGTCTGGTAGAAACATTTACTGGGTGCCTACTGCACTGTTCCAGGTCCTAGGGAGACTGAGCAGCCCATACAGCAAAGTCCTTAACCTCCTCATGGTGCTTAAAGTCCAGAAAGAGGCCTCCAGACATGTAGGCAGCAAATAAAATATAGGTCAGGTAGTAAGGACATGACAGAAGAGTAAAAAAGGAGAGTAAAATTAGGTGGTCCTCTTTTATACAGAATAGGCAGGAAAAGGTTTACCAGCTAATCAGGGAGCACAGAGAAGAATGCTTCAGGTAGAGGGAACTCAGGTGCAAAGGCCCTGAGGGGGGGAAAGTTCACAGGAACGAGACACCCTTCTGGCTGTCATGAGATTAGCAAGGGGGAGTAATATCAGGAGTCTAATAAGCAGGATGACCTGCTTGACCTGAATGACTTTGTCATTCAAACCAGGATGCTTTCAGTATTAAATTATACAGAGGAAAAGAGGGAGCTATTAATAAACATGCTGAGACAAGAAATAAACTGTAACTCTCCTAGGGCAGATTGATCACTCTACTTAAAAACCATGGTGAGGATTTCAACTTCTCCTGAGTGAAACGGAATACCTTTAGAAGGTTTGAAGACAGAGCTGATTTGCTTTAGTCCACTTTTTAAAAGAATACATTTTGGCTAATGTGTAAAAAACAGATTGAGGCCAAAAAGGGACGTGGACATGAACAGAAATTAAGAGACTTGTTAAAAGGCTACTGTAAATAGCGAGGTAAAAAGTGGCTTGGACTAGGGTAGCAGAAATTAAATTTCTAGCCTGAATATCTAAGGATGTTCTGTGTACAAAGAGTTTAAATTTCTCTCCAATGAAGGGACAAGCCTGCAGTAACCAATCAGTAAAAAAAAATCATCATTTAATATTTCTACTTCTCATCCTGGACTGAGAAACTCACAACCATATAAATTAGCTAATACAACTGGTCCTGACTAATGTCTTAGTTTTTTAGTGTTTTATGCAGAAATACCACTGAAAGATGCTAAAAAGTACTAAGTAAGTGTTAGTCGCTCAGTCATGCCCAACTCTTTGGACTGCAGCCCACCAGGCTCCTCTGTCCATGAGATTTTCCAAGGCAAGGATACTGGAGTGGGTTGCCATTTTCTTCTCCAGGGGAAATCCCTGACTCAGGGATCAAACCCAGGTCTCTTGCACTGCAGGCGGATTCTTTACCGACTGAGCTACAAGGGAACCCTCTCCCTGCCACCAAAAAAAAGTACTAAGTAGTACTTAGTACTAAAAAAAAATACTAAAAAGTACTAAGGGACGTTTAATAGAAACACAAGGTTTTGCTTTCATAACAGCAAATGCTCTTATTCTTTAAAGTCAAGAATACGTAGAAGGTTTCAAGAAGAAGATGTGATTTGAGTGAGAGCAATGGAAGAATTTGGGGAAAAAGCTTCAAAAAGTCCACCAATACTAGGGCCAAAGATCAAAATTAAGTCTTCTCCTCTTCCTCTTTTATGGATGTAAAATGCCCCATTAAAGCTTTATGTGATACCTGTGCAAAGGGAGAAGTAATAAAGCCCAAGTCTAGCTTGGGTGCAAACCAACATTTTCGTTTCCCTTAATTAACTCACCATGGATTCCCTCATTCAAAACATATCCAACTATTTATTTGTATTTTGAACAGATACAACCTCTTAGAATGTGTTTCTTAGATGTACCACCCAAACTGATTTTTAAAAAATAAATCTTGTCACATGTATACTCAGCTTCTAAATAAGATTTTAATGAAATATTCTGAAATATTTTTAGCTTTCTCTGTAACTTCAGGGCACTGTATATAATTTATTCTGATAAAATTAAACTGTAGCTCATGAGTATCTTCTGACCAACTTCTCAAATGACACTGCTCAAATATGCACTACAAAAGAATTAAGAGAACTAATAAATTCTCATTCACTACCCTCAGAAAACACAGCTTCACCACTTATCTTGTATAATACCTACCTTTTAGGATTCTTGCTATGTGAGCGAGACCTAAAAAAAGAATTCTGTTTTTAGAAAAATAACTATAAATAAGGAAGAAAGGGTACAATGTGGTATTAAAATTACATTCCCATTTCTAATTTTTATATTACTTTTATAAATACAAGGCACATGTGTGTATACACAAATTTTCCCAAAAAGCACCACAAACTTTACAGACTTTCTCACTCTGGCACATCCCTTACCTAGGCTACCTGGCTCTTAGAAGACTTAAAACACAATGCAATTCACTAATTCTCCAAAAACCACCTCCCAACCTGGAAAGAATTCTTTGTTATTTACATCTGTCATTTCGTCTTTCCCTCTTAGATCAGAACTTCTGAGGGGCACATACCCTGGAATTATCACCTCATACAATAACCCCTAGAACACTCAATTCAATCTTACAATGTTTCTTAATATGACACACAATTCTCTGATACAAAGTACTCTTCATGTTGCCCAGTACACAATTAAAGCTCAACAGATAGTAAGAGCAAGTATTACGGTTACCAGGAAGTCAAAAGGTTTTTTTTAGTGGAGTGTATATAGCTTGGTTGGAACATGAATGTGGACTGAGCCTCATGTAAGCCATAACTGTTTCCATCACTCACTATCTGTGTGGCCTGGGCAGATTATTTATCTTCCTGCAGCTTAGTTTGCCATTTGAAAAAGAGGAATAATAATAAAAAATTCACCGGGAGCTTTCAAGTAATAGATAAATAAATACAGGAAGTCTTACTTATTAGCACAGTATCTGGCACACAGTAAGCATCTAGTAAAGTGATAATAGTTTTTATCATTATCCTTTCAACACCATAGTTGGAATCCCATTTTGTGTATAATTTTATACTTACTAGTAATTTCCTCATTTTCCATACTTAGGGTCCTTCAAGTTCACAGATAGTTTAAAAAAAATTTTTTTAAACATTTCTGAAATAGCGTTAACATTTCATAACCAATATTAAAAGAAATGTGGCATTAGAAGAGTAAGATGTGATGTACTTTCATCTCTGACAGATGTGAAAATGTAGTCTTGCAAAGAATTCTTTTTCTTATTTGGCTGTCATCTCAGATGTATAATTTGTATTAGTGGCAGTATATTCTGTTGAATTTTAACTTAAACTGAGATTCAAATTCCATTTGTATTATCTTAAATATTACAATACTGGGTGCTATTTCCATGGAAACTTAGTATACACAAAAGAGAACAGGGATAAAGCTCTAAGGTAAAATTTACTAGTAAATGAAGAAAATGTATCAATGGAAGAAGAAAAGCACCTCCTCTAAACAGGAACATGTCCATGTATAGCTTTGTTTCATTTTTGTCATCAAAGTGCAAAGAGATTACCTGTTACAAGCCATGTAACAAAAATGAAGTCAGTTTAAGTGTCTTGAAATAGATTGCATGTAACAATCTCAAAGCTTGGAGGAAGGTGACATAGCTGAGTCACATATTATCAAAGGTTTTAATTAACTTAGGAACATCTACTGAAGAGAAGCTATTTAAATTTCAGAGCAATATAATATCATTAAGGAAACACTGTAAGTTAGAATGATAGGTAAATCTTTTCTGGCACATCCCTCCATCTGAAAATTGTTTAAGTTTTTAAACATGTTATCACACAACATGCTGCCAATGGGTAACAATGATCCAGAACATGCACACGTTCTAAATATGAAGAATCCTGATTTTATCAATATACCAATATAAAAAGAACTGTGCACATTTAGCTATTAAATTAATAAAAGTTTTAACAGTTTATAGCTTCTAAATTGAACAAATAGATAATCAAAGTAGCATGTAAAATAATCAGTGAAACAGATTAAAAAAAAAACAAAAAACACCCAGCCCTTCTATCAACAAGTATGTACCATAAAATAGTTCTGTGCCAGTCTAGCTCCAAGTGAGCCTATTATGGTAATCAAAGGGCTAGAAACGGGCCTTGTTATCTTACTAAACACAAAGATGTGAGGCGCTCTTGGCTCCCTCTTCCATACATTTTGAAGGAAATCTCCTGGACTTAAACAGTCTTTAGTTAATATACTTGAATAAACACTGTTTCATATGGTAATATTTTTAAGAGTAAACAGAAATTTCCCAAGTCCAGATTTACTGATGTCTAAAATCTTATGCGCCATCACATCTTTTTTTATGCCCCACTTCAGGTCCTTGGACCACTCCAGTGATCACGCCATACCTCCTCAGCTTCTCCCTTTCTTCTCTCTCCCTTTCTTCTCTTCTTTTCAGCCGTTCTTGGTTTCTTTTCTCCTGCTTCTCAGCTACAACTCTCTTAAAACACAACGACAGTTCAAAATAATATTAAATGAGAAGCATTATTTACCGGGCCCATTCTTAGCATTATCCTCAACTTTACCATATCGAATATCAAAACTTTTTAATACCAATTCAATTTGAAGTTTTGTCAGGTTTAATCACTACACTTACAAGTCTGGTTTCCAAAATCTTTCCTCCCTTTCATATAAAATTTCATATTTCTCTATGACTTCTTAATGATATTTCAAAATCACTTTTAAGATTTTTCTCCTCTTTTATCTTCTAAATTCTTTAAAAATGATTTAAAAAAATCAATCATTATAAATCACTATTTCCATGCTCTATGATTTCCAACACAGAAATGTCTTCTGTTGACTTCTAGTTACAATCCTGATGCTACTACTTTTAAAAATACCAGTGATAAACTAACAACAAAAGAAATAAAAATAAAATAAAATAAAATAAAAATACCAGTGAAATGCTCAACAGTTCTGCTTCTAGGTCTGTATTTGGTACCCAATCAGGTACCATTTTTATCTTTGAGCCCAATGATCATTTGCTATGGTGACACATTTGTAATTTCAAAAAACTTACCCAAGATCATCTAAGTTACTCAGAATACTGGACAAGAGCTCACATTAAACTAAAAATATGGAGAAATCCCTAGGTGATTTGATTCTACATTATTTTAAATGCCCAGCTACGGATGCTGGGTTAATTTCAGTGATAACTACACAAGAAGTCACTACTGGTGTTTGCCATCTTTAAGAAAGTCCTCAATTCATGACAAAATGCAACAGTGCCAATTAAAAAAAGACAAAAAACAGCTAGCCACATCAGACTGCTGAAAAGTAAACTGGCCCTATCCATTGACTGTGCTCACTTTCAATGGTTTAGAAATATCCTTTTCTGTCTTTGTTTATCTTCTCAGAAGAATTTGGCAGACAAGTAAGAGTTGTGTTGCCTTTCTCACATCAGCCTATTTAAATGACACAGACTGTCCATTTAAAAAAATAGGTTTCTAAGCTTTCTCAAGTGGGAGCAGAAGCATAAAACTAGAGGTTTTAAAATCTGCTATTTAGTGAACTGCAAAATATTTAAAATATTATCATTTTTTTAATCTTCCTTTAAATGTTATATTAACATTATTACCAGTTTTTTTTTTTTTTTTTTAAAGAAAGTATCATTGGAAATTTTAGGGGGCTTGTAGGATTTTCTAACCCAGTTTGCAAGATTCCTACCTGATTCAATATAATGTCCAAGAGAAAATATTATCTCCACCAACAATAAGAGGATTTTTAAAGTTTGTCAGATATCCATTAAACAAGCTATTTCCATTTACAATCCTACACAAAATCCTATAATCTGAATTATTAACAGAATCACAGTTAAGAATAGTCTTCAATATCAAAGAAAAATACTACACAAAATGAGTGGCTATAACTGTAAAAAGTGTGGGATATTAATTTACCAATGTACCTTTAATTCTTCAAGCTTCTCTCTTATTTCAATAAATCCCAGGTGCAGTTTACCCCCAAAATGATCAGCCAGTCGTCTGTCATTATCATGAAGACCTAAATAGGCAGAGCAAACTTCACAGACTCGAAGTTTCTGCTGCTGGAAACTGGAAGCGGGCATAGAATTCCGATAAACTTCCTAAACAAAAGTGAGAAAAACCATGTTCATATAAACTGCATTCAAATCACACAATTAAACAAAATTCACTATGTTCATACAAAAAAAAATGCTTCTAGTGAACATACGAAAGTATGGCTATTTTGTCATGAAACAGATTTCCCCCCCTTACTCCCATCCTCCGTCCTCAAGACTTCTCCACTAGAAATGAAAGATCAGAGCCTCAAATTACCTTTTGCCAGAACTACAATAACATTAACAGGATATAACTTTCTTCAAAGGTTTTCTCTTTCTGTTTTCTGTATTTTTTTGTTAAAAATGAGATGCAGCAACCTCAAAAATATACACTAGTGAAGAATCAAGGTAGTCGCCGCCCATGCTTGCAGAAAAGGAATGCACGCCTTCCATACTGTTACAGCTTCCTTCCACGTATCGTTCTCCCCACGATGTAAATACAGACAAGGCCTACAAAAAACTTCGCCTCAAACAGAGCAGCTCTATAAGACATAGATGAAAGGTGCCTTACTGAGATTAAGAGGTCTTGGACTCATCATTTTACTTATACTAAGGAGATAATAAATTAGTATATTTGTGCATCCACTCTACCCTTTTTCCTTATACTGACAGAATTCTGATTTGTTTGAGGCAGCAGCATGCCCATATAAAAGCATGACATTTCCAAGTTTCCACATAGCTTTGGCTAAGGAAATATAAGTGGACACTGCTGGAGAAAATCTATAGGAGGTTCTTTAAGCATCCGCCTTGCAAAGCAAAGGACACCAGTTCAATCCCTGGTCTGGGAAGATCCCACACAGCACATCTACTGAGCCAGCACTCCAGAGCCCGTGCTCCGCAACAAAAGCAGCCACTGCACCACAACTGGAGAGTAGCCCCCATTTTCCACAACTAGAGAAAGACCACATGCAGCCAAAAATAAACGAGTGAAATTTTTTCAAAAAATAATAAAATGCAGTCTCCACTTTGGGCCCAGTTTTTGTATACCAATTTTTTTTTCTTTTTTTTTTAAAAAAAAAAAAAACAGGCAATGGGAGAAATGTCTATATAGGTCTTCCACCCATTTTTTGATTTTTTTTTTTAATATTGAGCTCCATGAGCTGTTTGTCACTTTGGAGATTAATCCATTGTCTGCTGCTTCATTTGCAAATATTTTCTTCCTAAATAAGACATTTCTCCCATTTCTAGGGATTTCCTATTAGCTCAGCTGGTACAATCTACCTGCAATGCAGGAGACCCAACTTTGATTCCTGGGTCAGAAAGATCCCCTGGAGAAGGAAATGGCAACCCAATCCAGTATTCGTGCCTGGGAAATTCCATGGACAGAGGAGCCTGGCAGGCTACAGTCCATGGACTTGCAAGAGTCGGACATGACTTAACGACAAAACCACATGTTACCACGTGTAAAACAGACAGCTAGTGGGAAGCTGCTGTATGGCACCGTGTCCTTGATGACCTAAAGGGGTGGGGTGGAAGGGAGGCTCTAGAGGGAGGAGGTACAGGTATACATGTAAACAAACCACTAACACATGCCTTTGATAGGCTATGACATTGTTTCAGTGGTATTCCTCTCAAAAATCTAATGAGAAAGAAATATTGAGCAAATCCAAAGTGAAGGACATTTTACAGAATAACAGGTCTATACTTTTCAAAATGGTCAAGACCATGTAAGACAAAGACTGAGGTACCAGATTAAATAAGATTAGAGTAAGACATAACAACTAAAATGCAATACATGATCCTGGACTGGATCTTAAGCAAAAGTTTTTCTTTTCTGAAAATGAACATTATTGGGACAAATGGTAAAATATGAACAAAGTCTTCAGATTAATAGTATTGTAACAATATTATTCTGTGATTCAGACAACTGGTACTGTGGTTATATAGTAAGATATCCTTGTTTTTATGAAATACACACTGAAGTATTTAGGGATAAATAGGCATCATTTTTATAACTTATTGTCAAACAGTTCAAATACACACACACACTGATGTAGGAAGAGAATGATAAAGCTAATGTGGTAATATGCTACCATTTGAAGAGTCTGTGTGAAGGATATAGAGAATTCTTCACCTGATATTTTTTTTTTTTACTTTTCTTAAAATATTTCAAAATAAAATATTTTAAAAAAGAAAATCCGAAAGCACAAGAAAGCACAGGTCAACTCAATTTTTGTGCCTTATTATTCCTCCTCTTTCTGCTTAGGGAGAAATGAAAGGCTTTAGGCTTAGAGACCATGGTGGTACCACAAACTGTTTATTTTCTGCATTGACATTAACTACATTTTAAAAAATCCTAATATTAAGAAATTAAAACTACCTAGAATGGCTACTTGGTATACCTTTTCCCAGCCTAGAACCTTTAATCTGTGTCTCTGTATTTAGAGTGGGTTTCCTGCAGCTAGTACACAGTTAAGTCTTATTTCTTTTTGTTGTAAATCTAGTCTCACAATCTCTTTTTAATTGGACTATTGAGACTCAGACGGTAAAGTGTTTGCCTGCAATGCGGGAGACCCGGGTTTGATTCCTGGGTCGGGAAGGTCCCCTGGAGAAGGAAATGGCAATCCACTCCAGCACTCTTGCCTGGAAAATCCCATGGATGGAGGAGCCTGAGAGGCTACAGTCCATGGTGTCGCAAAGAGTTGGACACGACTGAGCGACTTCACTTTCACTATACCTCTTTTTCTGCTCCAGTGGTTTCTCTAGAGTTTATAGTATACAACTCCAACTTGTAAAAAAAGCTAGAATCTTTTATTATAATCAGACAAAGGATAGTTCAAAACAAGGGACATTAATAGGGAGAGAGAAGGACATTTCAAAACAAAGGGTTAAATTAATCAAAAGACATAAAAATTCTAAATGTGTATTAAGCTAATAACAGAGCTTCAAAATAGATGAAGCAAAAAGTGACTAAATGGAAAGCATAAAGAAACAAATCTACAATTAGACTTCAACCACTCCTCTCAGTAAATATTAATAGCAGAGTAAGTAGGCAGGAAAACCAACACGATATAGGTAAGTTGAAAAAATCTATCAACTATCTTCACTCAAAGGACATTTACAGAACACTTCATTTAACAAGGCAGAGTATCATTCAAGTGCAAATGGAACATTCACTAAGACAGGCCATAGGCAGGGTCACAAAACCAGTGTACTGACATATTTAAGAGAACTGAAATCACAACATGTTTTCTGACCACAACAGAATTAAAATCAGTGAAAATAAAGACTAAACAGATCTCTTAAAACCCACAGGTCAGAAAAGAAATCATAAGCAATATTAGCAAATATTTAGAAATGAATGAAAATAAAAACACAACATATGAAAATCTATGAGATGCTATTGCTGTGGTTAGAAGAATGATCCAAGGGGGTTGGAGGAGGGAAGGATTGGAAGCTTGGGAATAGCAGACACAAACTATGATATACAGTATGGATGAACAACAAAGTTCTACTGTATAGCACAGGAACTATATGTATATTTCATAATTCATGATAAAATATAATGGCAAAGAAAAAAAATATGTAATGACTGAGTCACTTTGCTGGGCCTGCTAAGTTGCTTCAGTCGTGTCCGACTCTTTGCAACCCCATGGACGGTAGCCTGCCAGGCTCCTCTGTCCAAGTGATTCTCCAGGCAAGAATACTGGAGTGGGTTGCCATGCCCTCCTTCAGGGGATCTTCCCGACCTAGGGATCAAACCAGTGTCTCTTAGGTCTAACTTGCATTGGCAGGCAGTTTCTTTATCACTAGCACCACCTGGGAAGCCCAGAAATTAACACAACACTGTAAATCAACTACACTTCAGTAGAAGTAAAAAATGAAAAATAAATCAATAAAATAAACTGAATCAATGCTCTAAGCTTCTGCCTCAAAACACTATAAAAAAAAGAACAAATTACACCCAGCTGTGATACAGTTAAAAACAATGGAGACTATAGCAAAAGGGGAGAGTACAATCTTATTTGAAGGTATTTGATTTCCTGAAAAATATCGGGGGGAGGGGCAAAAAAAAAATAGAACTTTGTCTGCAGGATAGCAGATTTTGAGCTGTGCTGTCGAAGAAGAATGAGAGGAGGCTTCCAGTGTGCTAGCAGACTATAATGAGGAAGGAAGAAAAGGGAGAATACTATAGTTGCATGGGGATGGAGAAGGGGGTAGGGTATCATAGTGACCATGGATATGAATACTGTATGTGTGTGTCTGTGTGTGTGAGAGACGTTTCAGTTCAGTTCAGTTTACTCGCTTAGTCGTGTCCAACTCTTCACGACCCCATGAATCGCAGCACGCCAGGCCTCCCTGTCCATCACCAACTCCCGGAGTTCACACAGACTCACGTCCATCGAGTCAGTGATGCCATCCAGCCATCTCATCCTCTGTCATCCCCTTCTCCTCCTGCCCCCAATCCCTCCCAGCATCAGAGTCTTTTCCAATGAGTCAACTCTTCGCATGAGGTGGCCAAAGTACTGGAGTTACAGCTTTAGCATCATTCCTTCCAAAGAAATCCCAGGGCTGATCTCCTTGAGACGTTGTTTAGGTAATTTCAATTTCAACAGATCAATGACTCTAAATTCCAAAACAACCACTAGTTTTGATATATAACCCATTGGCACGACATAAACTAGATATTTATTTTTAAACTGGTTTAAATTTCCTTTAACTTTTCAGTAACTTCTGATCAAATATATGTTCTTTTGGAAGTACAGATGCTAAGGCTCTAGAAACTGTAACTATAAACTACCTCTGCTTCTCTTTTTTTTGCCCGTGCTTTTTCCACTTCATCCATTACTTTCTGGGATTCCTCCACATTTCCTTCAGCTCCTAGCTGCTCCACCTTGGCCAACAATTTGCCAATTTCTTCATTTAACTCATGAACACGTTCTGCCTAGAAAGAAACAGAAAAGATGATCATGAATAAAAATCAGCACGTACCAAAGTTCAAAATATTTCGTAAGTGTTCAGAAAAGACGTTTGAGCTATCTAAGGCAATATAACTAATGCTTTTCTGAGCATATCATAAATGAATTGGTGGACATTAGAGTATTTTGAGCCTGCCTGCCTTTACTTGTGAGTTCAGGGAGACAACTGATCTCAATATAACTACTGCTTTTTAACCTCTGCTTTGGCAGTGTATTCCAAGTATAAAATACATTTTCTTCCACATTCTGGAACTCTGTACCTTTCCAAACCATCTCTTTCTGTTCTCTGA
This sequence comes from Bos grunniens, assembly GCF_055505025.1. NCBI lineage: Eukaryota > Metazoa > Chordata > Mammalia > Artiodactyla > Bovidae > Bos > Bos grunniens. The sequence continues at coordinate 17,277,561 of NC_141168.1, forward strand.
CTTCACAACAAATCTGTTATGTTTCCCAAACTCACCCTGTTGTTTTCTTCCTCTCTGACTTTCCACATACTGCTCTCTCTTGCTAGGATGTCGTCCATTATCTCCTTTACCTGCCTCATGCGTGTCTATCCTTTCAGTAAGATCCAACTGAACAGTCTATTATGTGAACAATCAATAGTCACACCTCACCCTCACTTAAGACACTTAAGCAGAGAGCATCATACACTCCTTTGTGCCATCTTTGTATCTTCTATGACAATTTTATCTGTATCACATTACTCTGTATGCCATTTTTGTATTTCCAATGCCTAAGATACGCTCAAATATGAGTAAAAGAAATGAATTGGGGGATATTCTTTAAAGTGAAGATATGGCTTTAAAGTCCAACATATCTATCTGGTTTATGGCCAAACCAATTAACAGCTATGTAATTGTGGCCAGATTACCACACCCGAATCTACTTCCTCATCTGAGAAGTAGGGATAATACCTATCTCTCAAGGTTGTGAGAGATGAGAAAATGTGCCTTGTATATGCATGTGGCATATTACTAATATTCAGTATACCAGCATGGCACCTTTCTCCCATGGTCCATCCCTTTCCATTGGGATTATTTCTTTCCTTGTCTTCTGATATACCACCTCATCACCACCGTTATGGGTATCTAGTTCATTCCTATTGTTTTAATGGCACATGACAGTCTTTATTCTGGCTAGAAAGTAAGTATTCAGCCTATATGGCCAATTAGCAAAAAAGGTTTTGATTTGATATTGACATCCAATCCCAACAAAGTAGTGTGCCAATAATCTTTACTCCTTAAATTTCCCTCAATCCAAGATATTTGTCCCTCAAAGAAATTTCCAATTGTATTATCACTATTGTCCTACTTTAACAAAATGGTATTTTCCTCAAGTATCTGCCACAGAAAGACTGCATTAGTGACCAAAGCTCTTCACCCTCCTGCACCTGTGCCCTTTGCTATGTGAACACCATCATACGCTGACTCTGAACTTGGCCATGTAACTAACTGGCTTTGGTTAACAGGATGGTAGCAAATATGACATAAGGGAATGCTTAAAAACTGCTTGTACGATGGGGCTTGATACTATTGCACCTCTGCTACCACCATGAGAATATGTTCAGGCCAGACTTCTGGCCTCCAGCTGACTAGAAGACATGAGTGAGCCCAGCTTAGAGGAGTAACTGCCTAGTCAATTTCAGCTTAAGTTACTGATTACAGACTCATGAGCTAAATAAATTCTTAATGTTTTAAGTTTTGAGGTAACCTGTCAGCATTTTTGTAGTGATGGGTAACTAATACAAAGCTTTATAAACCAATATAGCTGGGGTCTAGCCAACTGCTATGGATCTCTTCCTACCAGGAGATATGAAATCCCATGTACTTTAGGACACCTATCTTTATAGTCCCCATATTAAGAAAACTTTCCAGAAAAAAGTTGGTTATACATAATCCTCTCCTCAGACAAGGGATCCATTTCACTTTGTATACACATATCTGAGCACTACATTTAATGACGTTACCTAAACTCTATTGGATAACTTTGTCTCCATTCTGCATTTTCATAAAATGTGCCAGACTACACTGAATGGTACACAACATTATAAAGCAGTGAATCATCAAATCAGCTAAAGTCAATATGTGGACTTCGGAACTCTGATTTAACACACCAACTCTACATAGGAAAATGAATTCATTCTGGGTATTGGATGATATTAAAAATTTGTTACCTTTATGAATGTAATTTTGTGGTTATGTTTTAAAGGTGAAATGATATGACATCTACAATTTGCTTTTCAAATAATGAAATAGCAGAAGACTGATGCCTTTGAATTCATTGGGATTCACTGTACTTTTCTCTCTACTTTATGCATAAGTTCACAACAAAACATTTTTGCCTAAGAATGAGGTACTGATACACACAACTTGTATGAAACTGAAGGACGTTGTACTGACTATAAAAAGCCAATCTCAAAAGGATACAACCTGCATGATGCCATTTATGCAATATTCAATAAAATAATTACAGAGATGGAAAATAGATTAGTGGTACCCAGGGCCTAGAGAGATACAGGAACGAATGTGGCTATAAAGGGGTAATATGAGGGAGTATTGTGGTGATGCTACAGTTAAGTATCTCAATTACAGTGGTAGTTAACCGTTACACATGTGACGAAATTGCATACAGCTGCACACACATGCACAACTAATGAAATGTGAATAAAATGTAAGGACTGGCCCAGTTATCAACTTCATGGCTTTGACACTATTAATTATGTAAGATGTTAACATAGGGGAGGACTAGAGGAAGAGTATGCAAAATCTCTACATATGTCTCTGCAATCTCCTATAAATCAGATCAGATCAGTCGCTCAGTCGTGTCCGACTCTTTGCAACCCCATGAATTGCAGCACACCAGGCCTCCTATAAATATAATTATTAAAAAATAAAAAGTCATAAAAAGTATACCTCAAAGTATAGTAAGGTAAAACTACTTTGTATTAATGAAATAATTGAACATCTTACCTTCGCTGCAACTTCAGCACTAATTTCTTCTTGAGTTTCTGCTAATCTTTTCTTAGCCACTTCTGTTCTTCGATCACAATCTGCAATGAATGACTGCAGATGATCCATAGCCTACAAAGTTTAATTAAGACAATTACTGTAAGAAAAATCAACTGTATCTGTAAATATCTTTACTCAAAAAGTATACTTTATTATTTTAAATGCTACTATGGGAATAAAAAAAAAAAGTGAGTTCAACTACAAATTGAAAACCACTATCATCATCTATCAAATCTACAAAGAACAAACATAAAAATTCCCAGAAAATGTAAGGCTGTAAGGAAACCGCCACTCTCACACTTTGCTGAAGGAATCACAAACCAGTGCAGGCTCAATAAAAAGGCAATATGGTAATCTTTATCAAAAGCCTTAACAATATGCCCTGACTTAGTAACTTTTACTTCTAGGAATCCATTTTAAGAAAGTAATCAGAGGTATATGGAGAAATTAATATTCAAAAATGTTCTTCACAGTGTTAAATGGGGAAATATCCAGGTAACATGTAGAGAACTTAATCTTCAGTCATTTAAAAAAGGTGTCAGTAGAACACGTAAGGACCTAAGAAAATGCTCATGCTTCATTTGTAAATAAAGTTACAAAATGGTATATGCAGTACGAGCCCAATTTTGTAAAATAAAAAAACAGTAGAAAAATTGACAAGCATACGTTAGATATTAACAATTTCTGAATATATGGATAATTTTTAGTAATCTGTTTTTCTGTGTCCTTCAAATTTTCCACAATGAAAATGTTACCATCAGGAACAATTGCTCTTTTCTCAAAGAATAAACCACTGAGAATTTTGTAAAAATCTACATCAGTATTTACATAGATGTTTATCAGGCATATGTTAGTATGTCTATAAATAAATCACAGTTCATATAAAACTAAGCTTTAAAGATGTATTCCCAACCCAACCAATTTAGACTTTCATATCTTACTGTACAGAAATACAGCTAATTCAAAACTTCAATGTTTAAAAATATAAATTTATTAGACACACATAAAATTCTAAAAATGGTTATTTAACCCATGAATTTCATGAAAATGTAAAACCTTTTATCTGTGATGAAAAAGAAATAGTTATTTAACTCTTAATTAACTTAAATTTTATTTTTAAAAAATGATGGAACTAATCAATAGTGTTGGGTCAACTAAGCAGCTATGTAGAAAGTGAGACCTATACCTCAATTCCTTGTAACAGAATAAATTTAATTCACAGATTCAAATACATAAAACAAAGCCATAAAAATACCAGAAGAAATAATGAAACAGAATTCTTATCACAGCAGGACAGGGAAGGCCTTTTGACTTAATTTAACAGATTTTTAACAGTTAATAAACGACACAACTACACAAATATTTTGCAAAACTCACAACTTCCAAAAAAGAAATAGAAAAAAAACCACAACATATTATCTGAGATAAGGGACTAATTTTCATTATATGTAAGGTGCTATTTAGTACAAATCAAGTAGAAAAATACTAACATCCAGGACTTTCCTGGTAGTCTGATGGCTAAGACTCCCTGCTTCCACTACAAAGGGTGTGAGTTTGATCCCTGGTTGGGGAGCTAAGATCCCATATGCCACATGGCAAAAATTAAAACACACACACACACACACACACACGTATCTGAAATTAGTAAATAGCACCCCCCACACATACACACAAAATGATGTACACTGAAAGTTCACTGAAAAGGATATATAAATAGATCTTAAATACATGAAAAATTTTCAAACTTACTTATAATAAGAAATGCAAATTAAAATTGTACTTATAGTCCATTTCATTTATTAAAGCTGCAAGGAAATCGTGACCAACACACTATATGGCATATGGGAAATAGTTTCAAACATACTTGTGGGAGTATAAGATTGAAAACCCCACACCCATACATCTAGATGTTGGTGAATTTCTGCAGTATTTTATGCCCAGTGTACGTTAAATCATAACAAATTCACTTAAGGCATTTCCCCAACTGCTCCAGCCCCATATTAAAATTATGTTTACATAGATGACTTCATTTCCATTAGCAGAAATTCTTGGAAGTTCAAAGAAGTAAATGGGGGGCAGGGGAGGGGAGGTGGCTATTTACTACTTTTCTCCCAAACCAAATAAACCATCTGTTACCTCACTGATAAAATATACCATAAGGTTTATGGTCATCAGTATGTTTTATATAATGCTGATTAGTATGTCTTCTACTTTAAAAAAATCACGACTACTCTCATGTTTGTATAACAAGTTTGAGCCTTTTAGATACCTATATAGCATCTTCTATTTCCTCTAATATTTCTTCTCTTAAGCACATTAAAAAAAAAAAAAAAACAAAATAAAACACTGCCCTTAATATCTTCCCTCTCTTTACACGTATACTTATAGATACAAAAGCAAGTATGAATATAAAAATTCAGTTAATTATTAAAGGGTTTTATATACACTAGAAATTAGTTGTTTACATTTTTTTTTAAGTTGTCTACATTTAAAATGGTTATTTTCTTAATCACAAATACCTAATTGGGAAGAACATCCTTAATTTTCAAATCAATGTATGAATTACACAACTTTCACACACTTTCTTAAAATATGCAGTTTCATCTCATATTTTTCAAAATTATCGTTAGGAAAGTACATAATCCTACTAGTTTAGTATTGCCCTTCATGTGTGTGTTGTGTGTGTTAGTCACTCAGCTGTGTGTCTGACTCTTGGTGGACTTCCCTTAAACCATCCTTCATATTAACCACAAAAATAAGATGATTTTTCTAAGAGGCTTTTCCATTAAGAAATATCAATCTATATTCAAAATATTTTACTGCAAAAGGTAATCCAACTTGTTAAAACAAAATCACATACATCAAGTTCAAAGAAAAAATCTTGTTCTTTGGATGCGATTTCATAATCTGCTCTTAAAGCCAGGTCATGGACTTTCAGACATTCTCCAAGATCCATTCTCTGGAGGAGGAAAAAAGACACATATTATTAAAACAGAAAACACTTTTTTCAAAAATTCATTAACAATCACAGTTCTCTTCAGAATAATTATTGAGTCATACAGATGCTTCTTTATTTATGGATTTTTCGAATCATGCAAACTTTCATAGACAACTATAAAACTAGGTGCCAGAAAAAACCCAAATGAATTCTATCTACCAACAGATGGGAAAGATGATTACTTTTGTACTTAAGAACAAATAGAAAAGGAAAAGCCTGTCAGAAACTGAAAAAAGCTTCTCACTTCTACCTCAAGACATTTCAGTTGGTTGTTTAAGACAAAAAAAGATAAATTTAAAATCAAACTAGCAGAACGTGTAAACCAAACTGCTGAATTATACTCAATATTTTATGAATAACATTCTAACTTTCAAATAAAGATGAAGTCCTCAAACAACAGACTGGTAATCTTGATATGGATTCCAGACAAGACTCCAGGTGAACTAGTAAAGAGGTACTTTATTAAAACCCATAACAATTTGACAGAGTAAGTATCTAGCCCCACTATGATTAGCATATGTCAGGAAAATAAATACCTACTTGGTATTTATTTATACCAAGTTAAGTATTTATTTCAATAAGGAATCTAGTAGGAACCTTCTATGGGAATTCCAATTCGACATTATTTACCTTTCCTGGTGGCTCAGACAGTAAAGAACGTGCCTGCAATATAGGAGACCAAGGTTCAATCCCTGGATCGGGAAGATCCCTTAGAAGAGAATGGCTATCCATTCCAGTATTCTTGTCTAGAAAACCCCATGAACAGAGGAGCCTGGAGGGCTAGAGTCCACAGAGTCACAGAGTCCCCAGTCAACAGGACTGGAGTCTAATGGTTTTACTTTTTCACCCAATTAGAAGATTTCCTCGTATCTGAGACAAAAATCTCTAAAAATCTGTCCATTTTTACATGTATCTGGACAACTGATAAGATCTTTCATGAAATTCTTTTAGAAGCATATTATGTAAAAAAAAAATGGGCTCGCTGTAAAGATAATTAGATGTGATTAAAGGTGATCATGGCATCTGGTCCCATCACTTCATGGCAAATAGATGGGGAAACAGTGGAAACAGTGGCAGACTTCATTTTTTGGGGCTCCAAAATCACTACAGATGGTGATTTCAGCCATGAAATTAAAAGACGCTTACTCCTTGGAAGGAAAGTTATGACCAAACTAGATAGCATATTCAAAAGCAGGGACATTACTTTTCCAACAAATGTCCGTCTAGTCAAGGCTATGGTTTTTCCAGTGGTCATGTACGGATGTGACAGTTGGACTGTGAAGAAAACTGAGCGCCGAAGAATTGGTGCTTTTGAACTGTGGTGTTGGAGAAGACTCTTGAGAGTCCCTTGGACTGCAAGGAGATCCAACAAGTCCATCCTAAAGGAGACCAGTCCTGGGTGTTCATTGGAAGGACTGATGCTGAGGCTGAAACTCTAGTACTTTGGCCACCTCATGCGAAGAGTTGACTCATTGGAAAAGACCCTGATGCTGGGAGGGATTGGGGGCAGGAGGAGAAGGGGACGACAGAGGATGAGACGGCTGGATGGCATTACCAACTCGATGCACATGAGTTTGGGTGAACTCCGGGAGTTGGTGATGGACAGGGAAGCCTGGCGTGCTGCAATTCATGGGGTTGCAAAGAGTCGGACAGGACTGAGCTACTGAACTGAACTGAAAGGTGATCAGAGCAAAGCAGATTTTCCAATTGGAGTTATGATATCCCATCACTGAAATGTGACAGAATCTCTATAAGGGTGGTAAAAGGGAATACAGTAATTCAAAAAGCTAAATGTTCCTTTTGTATTTATTACACAAATATATATAAAGTAAAACTACAAAAAAACATTGCAGCAGTAAAATTATTCCTTCAACTGAGTCCCCAACTTGTGCCAAGCACTATGTTAGGTGCAAGGGACATAGCACTAAATGACAAAGATATTGGTCTCTGACCTCACGGAGCTGACATTCTAGAAGAGGAGAAGTTAATAATAAACCATATTTGTATCTCTGAACAATGTTAAGTGATCTAGCAAAACAGTAACATTCCTATTACTAGGGGAAGCTACTTGGGATAAGGTTGTCAGAGAAGCCCTTTCTGATGAGGCTACATTCCAACTGGATCTAGAAAAGTGAGAGGAAGCAGACTAACCTTAGGGAAAGCTAAGAAGAGAGTCTTTCAGTTTTACAGATTTAGAAAGCAGATCTTTAAGAAAATATATACAAGTGTAACTCAAGAGGGAAGTTTCTAGAAGCAAGGAACAGGACTAACGTATCTATAGCACACAGGTCTGGGTCTTACCTCTGTATATATTACCTAAAAATGACTCTGCCTATTTAACATTTTTGCAACCACCTGGACATATAGAAGGATATGATCAACAATTCTGTGCAATATCCCAAGCGAAAAAGGATAGTGAATTTACTGGATTAAGATTCAAAAATACTGATATACCAGATTAAATTTAATATGAAGAAATAAGTGCAAAGTTCTAAAGGACTTTCCTGGTGGCTCAGTTAGTAAAGAATCTCTGCCTGCAATGCAGAAGACCCAGGTTCGACCCCTGGGGTCAGGAAAATCCCCTGGAAAAGGAAACAGCAAACCACTCCAGTATTCTTGCCTGGAGAATTTCATGGACAAAGAGGAGCCTGGTGGGCTACACACAATCCATGGGGTCACAAAGAGTTGGAAATGACTAAATGACTAATATTTTCACTTTCACAGTTACATCAAAAAATGAAATTTATAAATAACTAAATATAAGGAAAAAAATCAGACAAACTGAAAAACTTGCTAGTCAAGAGTAAGGGTTACAGGGTGGCATGACTGAGATTAAGTTAAGTGATACAATAGTAATTTATAGGATATAATATGAGCAAGTGAGAATACTGTTACTGAAAGCTGGTTTAAAAGCAAGTCCCTCTCTTCCAAAACACACATTCTGTGTGCTAACACATTTCAAAAGTGATATGAATAAATTAGTGTCTCAAAACAAAGCTTTACAAAATAGCCAGAGAACAGATGTAACTAAACTGGAGAATTAAGATGTGAAAAGTCAACTGAAGAACTTTTTAAGATGGAATCAGACAAAGATTGTATTATGGCCCCAAGGGACTCCAGAGACACTTTGGTCATCTTAACATAATACATTCTAATCTAATGCTATTCAAAAGATGGACAAGCTTTCTTGGCAGTTACTTGAGTTTCCAGGTAACAGAGATTCAAATACTGTTTAGACAACTACTTCTTTGGGGTACTCAATAAAGAATTCGAACATCAGGTAACTGTTAGTCTTTCTTCCAACTCTGAGATTTTATGACTATCTTTGGAAAAAAAAAAAAAAGGTTCTCAAAACTGTATTACCTTGGTTCTTAATTATGTAAAGGAATGAATGGGAAAATATAAATAGACAATGTCCTCAAAGTTATCCTTTGGGAAATAATAAGGACTATTCACCACCATTATAAAAGTCATCACACTAATGGTTTAAAGCAGGCTGGAACCCAACCCCGAGGCTGGAACCAGTCCATGGCCTGTTAAGAACCAGGCCACACATCAGGAAGTGAGCAGTGGGCGAGTAAGCCAAGCTTCTTCTGTATTTACAGCTGCTCCCCATTGCTTGCATTACCACCTGAGCTTCACCTCCTGTCAGATCAGAGGTGGCATCAGATTCTCACAGGAGTGGGAACCAGCCTGTGAACTGCACATGCAAGGGATCTAGGTTGCTCCTTACAAGAATCGCTCTGAAACCAGTCCTTCATATTCAGTCTGTGGAAAAATTATCTTCCATGAAACCAGTCCTTGGTATCCAAAGGTTGCTGCTACTGCTGCTTCTAAGTCGCTTCAGTCGTGTCCGACTCTGTGCAACCCCATAGACGGCAGCCCACCAGGCTCCACTGTCCCTGGGATTCTCCAGTCAAAAACACTGGAGTGGGTTGCCATCTCATTCTCCAATGCATGAGAGTGAAAAGTGAAAGTGAAGTTGCTCAGTCGCTTCCGACTCTTCTCGATCCCATGGACTGCAGCCCACCAGGCTTCTCCGTCCATGGGATTTTCCAAGCAAGAGTACTGGAGTGGGGTGCCATTGCCTTCTCCGATCCAAAGGCTGGGGACTACTAAAGTGTCACTGTGATGCTGAGGATGCTGAGATTTTTCCAGGCTCCAATGCTTACTCTCAATCATTAGTCCATGGATTAACAAACTAAGGAGATTTCCAGTGAGAAGCAACAGCAACTGAAACTTTCTACAGATGTCTGGAAATTCAAAGCTGTTTATTAGGCAATGCTTATTAAAACAAAACAAAACAAATAACTAGAAAAACACTTAATACCCTTTAAAAAAATTGCAGGAAAATAAGAGGAATGAAAGAAGTTAATGGCAAAAGAATGTTCTTCCCCTCTGTTACACTAGCCTGTTGATTTAATAATATCTTAATATTACTCATCCCAACAATCCTATTTACACATATTTCCACAGCTATAGTTGTTCATGCTACACTTACTTCATCAAATGTTAGTATGTCAGAGTTGGAAATGCCTTTGATCTTGGGAGCAGTTCTGAATCTGAACTTGGATTTAAATATTATCAGTGGAAGCTTCTGAAAATAGGCCCAAGCCCTAACCTCCAAAAACTGAATTGTAAAAGTCCCCCAGAAGTTTTTAATGCACAGTGTTGTGACTCACTATTTGATCTAGTTTTATCCCCATTTCAAAGAGGACGGAACTGAAGCACACAGACTGCCTTCTTCAGGGCACTCATTAGGAAATCTGGTTAGAGATTTCTGCTCTAACACCTCTTCTGCTTTATTATGCTAATTCCAATTATTTCAGTGCTAATTTATCTTTTAGTATTTTTAGTCGACAATCATTCCCCATCACATCTAAAAAAGCTCTGTACTGCAGATATTCAAAGCAGCTGTCTAATGCCTTTACTTCAGCAATCTCCCTTATTTTTACCTTGTGCTTAACTGTATTTCCAATCTGTTTTCAGAAACATGTTAATTGCCTCACTGCGCTTAACCTAAACATCTGTCGTCCACCCATACTATCCTTTGGCAAGAATTCCAGGCTCCCCCCGCCCCCCGCCCTCGTCTATCTTTAAATTCACACCACACAACCAATCAAAACAAAAGCAACTATGTGGATCAAGAACACAATGAACACTAAAAAAAGATCCAATTATGTCACTACAGCAAAGTTGGAATCTGGGTGAAAGGAGTAGAGCTGGGGGAATATGTGCCTTGTGGGGGACTCATGGAAGGGAAAATGTGAGCTCCACAAGGATAAAGACTTTTTTCTACTTTATCCATTACATATCTGGGTCTATACATCAAAATGCTTGAAATATTTAACCTTTACTGAATGAACAAAACTGGGCAGAGAAGAACATTTGGCACAGAGGGTCCTATCCTTAAGCAAGGGTGGTCAAGATGCAAAATTGGACTAGGGCAAAATTGGTCTGAGCTCTGAAAAGGGAAGGTCTTCTTAGCCTCTCCTTGGATTTTATCCTTTTGGAGGCTCCCTTTCTTCTTAACTGTTTTGAGCTACTCTTCTGTTTTTCCCTATGCACTCCTCTCCTCCAGGAGGAAGACTTACTTGGGCTTTTCACTATGGTGGGCTAAAAGCATCTTCAGCTTTAGTCTTGTCTAGCTCACCAAAGTAGATTTGGGGGCCAAAGCTGTAGGAGCTCAAAGAGCCTAGTTATGATGAAAATTCCCCCCCACCCCCCCAGCCCAATAGCCTCAGTGCTTATTTCTTCAGGGACCTATCAGGACAGTATGTGTAAAAAGGCAGATTTTCAATTCTGGATACTAGCCATGTTTTTTCTTCAGTCTGTAACATCATTACTAAGCACTTACACTGGCGTCATATTGTGCACATGAGTATTTAAGAAGCCAAAATAAACTCAACAATTACCTGCCACTGTAAAACTGAGTGAAGGGAAAGTATAGTAATGCTCTTCATGACCCTAGTAATGTAATTAAAAAGCCACCAGAGCCAAGCATGGTAGAACCACACCATGACTAAGCATGAACCTGACTCCATCACTGATGGTGCAACAGTGCTTTGAACACTAAGTGCACGGATATTTTCTGTTGCTACTGCTTCTCTTTTGAAATAGTTGAGCTTCAAACTGAACAAAATAAAATGTTTGGTCATTTATTTTAACTTAAAATAACTATTTACGATGAAAGCCACAGGAAGAGTTTTAAATTTTTAAATTTAACAAGTAATTTACTCCATAAATTCTTTCCACAAACTTACTCTTGGTGTTTTAATTAATGCACATTTAAATTCTTAGATTATTGGGAAAATGGATAAATTCAGTTCTGCATTTTGACCTCTCCATCCTAAATCCACTTTTTCCATGAAGTCTTGATCAAATAACTATACCTGATCTTGGTAACAGAATTCTCTTACAACCTCCCAACATTTTATGTTTTACTATTTAACAAAGCTGATTCTGTTAAGTGCTTTTTAACTGTTCTTTTGAAATTCCAACACAGATCAGGTTTGCATAACCCACAACTTAGCCATTTTTAAAGAGACACTGCTGTGAGGTTGAATATTTTGTTTAGATTTTTGGATAATGGTTGAATTAAATGTAAATAAAGATGTATATACAAGCATTCCACTGCCATACTGCACACCAAAAACAAGAGCAATTAAGAGTCATTGGATAAGTAACTTAGGGAATGGCTATATTGTAAAATATTATATCTGCATTTAAAAAATATAGACCACTGATATGGAAACTTCTCCAAGACAAGTGAGAAAAATTCAAAGATGCTATTTGTTAAAACACACACACATCACACATACTCGTAAATGCACAGAAAGGAGAGTGGAAGATGTACATTAAATTGTTAACAGGGTTTAGTTCTGGGAAGAGGGGTATGACGAACAAGGGGAAACTTCTATGTTTTATGCTTTTCCTCTTCTACTTGAAGACTATATTGCCAAAGTAATAAATAAAATATGACAGACCAGGCACTGACCTGGTCTGAACTCAGAAAATATCCCATTTTCTCATTATCCCGTATCTCATTATCCATTTAACTGTGAGAAATTCACTTAATCTCTCAGAACTTCTCTTTTCTCCAGAACTTCAGGACTGCAGCACAATTTACTTACAGACTGACTACACTGTGGAAGATTCTGAATGTGAATCAACACATGCAGAACTTTCTCTGCGGCAGAGAAGAATGATGGACTACTTGGACAGGAATATGACATGATAAAACCTGTTTCAGAAGCATTAACACCACACTACTAGGTGGACGAACATCCTTGTCAGACAGCAAGCAATTTAAGAATGGACAGCAATATTGGTAAAGTACTAAAAGGAATACATACCAACTGAAGAAAAAGTAAAACAAAACCATGACAGCAGGGGAGAGAGCACAGCAAATACAAACCCTTAGTCTAGCATCTGAACCATTCCATGCATGGTTCCAATGCCAACGCTATTTTCCAAAACACAAATCATCTATACTTTGACGTTCACATCTTCACATTTTACATCTTCACTTTCTTCCTCCTCCTCCTCACAATGATAAAATCTTGCTCTTCCATCCATGTTCAGTGCCCACCTTAAGACCCAGCTTAAGAACAAGAGAAAGCTGAAAAAACTTCGGAAGAAGTCTTGAAATGACAAAACCTGGACACGAGTTTCAGTTATGCCACGATTGTTTTAAGAAGGATGTTTTAATTAGGATGTTTTAACATCCTAATTCCAATGCTGGCACTCAAAACTAACAAACTAAACATGAGTGGCGAATGAAGAGGAATGGGGCCCACTGTGAACGCACCAAGTAGCTCCTGCTTTTCCACCACTTCCCCACTTGTTAACTGCCCATTCTCACTTGAATGTTCTTCCTCCAAGTTCACTTTTTCCTGAGTGGATAAAGAAAAATAAAGCTCTTTGTTTACGATTTCTTAATGAATGTTTTTTCATGAATACAGTAGGAAATATCTCATCCATTTCTAATCTTAGATATGCAAACATAACGGGATAAGATTAAAACAGAAGGCCTTGCCTCACAAAGACCATCTAATCAAGGAGAGAAAGGATATATATAAACAAGATAAAACAAGTGACCACTCGGTAATATGGAGGGTAGGTGCTCCCCTGGGGTTCAGAGAAATCACATGTAGTGTCCTAGGCAGGATTTAAATTTGTAGAGAAACGGTTATTCCAGGCATAGAAAGGCGGATAGGCAATAATGAACATGCTGGGCAAGGACAGCAGTGAGACAACAATGAAAAAATCAGTCTGGTCCAAACAGAGGACCAAACTGATTTATTTATTCAAAGAAGAGACAGATCCAACTGAAGACTTTCAGAATTTTGACCATATATAAATACATAATAGGGAACGACCAAAAGTTTTTGAGTGGAGGCGATATATGCCAAATTTATTTCCTCTCAGGAATAACTGGCTTCTTTTCCCCACATTTAGAACTCTTCAAATGTCATCTCATCAAAATGTTTTCTCCAGTCATCCTGTCATAGCAGCCCCTTGCCCACCATCCCAGATCTAACCACGCATTTTTGTCACAGGGCTTGCAACATTCCTGAAATCACAGTGTTTCTTTTCACACTTGATTGTGAAAGAACCTTAGAAGGTAAGTTCCCATCACTGAAAGAGAAACCCCGATATACTTGTTATCTCCAGCATTTTTGCATATGACACGGAGCAGGTCCTCAATATGTATTTGTTAAGTGAATTAATGAATGAATGCTGATCTCAGCAATCAGCAACACTCCCAGATATTAAAAAAAAAATTAATTTCTTGAAAGAGAATTTTCTGTTAATTTTTACTGTGAATTTTCTTTATATTTTCCATCTAACCCTCATTAATCTGATACTCTTGCTCACCCTTTTCTATTTCTTCCTCTGCTTAATTTCATTGTTCCAAACACTGTAATAATAAATACAAAAGGGGTAGGGAACACACAAAAATCTACCTAAAGTTAGATATTTTACAAAATTGCATTATACAAACACATCAACATATATGCTTATATTTTTTGACTTTATAGACCAACAAAAAGGCTATAGGGTAATATATAGTCAAGATGTTTTAGTCAATATAAATCAGAGTAAAACATCAAATGTTTTTAAAAGTTTCCTTTGTAACTACCCTTAAATAAGGAAGGATTATACTAAGTCATTTGACCTTGCCACCAGCACATCAAGGTAGAATGCATCACATTAAAAAAAAACATTTTCAGTGATAAGACATTTTATGATTTTGCTTGATGCCTGCGGTTAATTACCTGTACAATAAAAATATGTTTTAAGTTTTCATTTATTACTATGTTTGCTTTGTGTTCACAGTCTGATTCTTCCAAACAATGCATTTATAACTCCATCCCACCTTTCTCAATGAATAGCCTCAGAGAACACACTAATTCAGATTTGTTAAAATGCAATTTTTAAAACTGTTCCTACGTCTAAAAAAGACCTAAAATGTTCAAGAGATTACTGAGTGATGATTCCTAGTTTTTAAATAATAAACATTTATTGAGAGCCATTGTACAGAAAAACCAATGTGTGGGAACTACCTGGCAGTTCAGTGGTTAGGATCCACACTCTTAACTGTGGAGGGTCCAGGTTCAATCCCTGGGGAACTAAGATCCCACAAAACACCCTGCCCCGCCCCCAAAAGAAAAACCAATGTGACAGTGAAATATACTGACCAAGTACCAGGGTATTAAAAACAATCTGCTTGAACAATGACTTCCAGACCTTATTCTTCTTTGCTTGGAAGTTACTGGTCTTTGCTACTTTATAGTGTTTCAAGAGTTATCCTAAATGACAGGTCCAAAATGTTAAGATTTACCTCAAAAAACAAACAAAAGGATGAAGAGGACATTAAGTAATTATAAATGACATAAGGTAGTTGTATGTAAAATACTTATGAAGCTGGAATATGGGGAGATGAAGCTCAGTATACAACTCTACTTTTACATAGCTGAAATTTAAGTTTCAAAAGATTTTTTCCCTCAAACTGATTCAACAGCACAGAATAAAAATGAAAAGTAAAATTAATTTGTATTTGATCTACAAAGACTGGACATGAGCACAATAGATGCACATATATTTACATATATGTACTTTTGTATTTAACCATTAATGCAAGTGTCATGGACAAATATGCTGACTGATCTTAACTAGAGACACTAAAGTAGAACAAGACCCAGAGATGGTCTCAGGGTCTCCTTTTAAAAGATTACTTCCACAAGCCTAAAGTATATTAACTTGTTTTAGGAACATGAAATGAATGACTGCAAGATTATTCAGAACAATAGAAAAAGGTTATTTCCAAAGGACAGAACCACCTGAAGCTGAACAGTTCAGGGTATTCATATCCCAAGTCAATAATACTCCAAATTATATTCAGGACTTGGTTTCAAATTTGTTTCTTTTTTTAAATGTGGACCATTTTAAGTCTTTTTTGAATTTGTTACAACACTACTTCTGTTTCATGTTTTCATTTTTTGGGCTCAAGAGACTGAACCGACACCGCCTGCATTTGAAGGCGAACTCCTTACCACTAGGACTGCCAGGGAAGTCCCCAGGACTGGGTTTTTCTTTTTTTTAATTGTAGGATAACTGCTTTACAATATTGTGCTGGCTTCTGCCATACAACAGTGTGAATCAGACACAAGTACATTTATGACCCCTCCCCTTCCTTCCTGAGCCTCCCCGGCCATTCCCCATTCCTATACCTGTCACATTGTACACGATTGAACTCCCTAAATGTAAACTGATACAGCCGCTATGGAGAATAGTATGCAGTTTCCTTAACAAGCGATGAATAAAACTATCATATGATCCAGCAATCCCACTACTGGGCACATACCCTGAGAAAACCACAACTGAAAAAGAACATGTACCCCAATGTTCAGAGCTGCACTATTTACAATACCTAGGACTTGGAAGCAACCTAGATGTTCATCAACAGATGAATGGATGAAGAAGTTGTGCTACATACATACAATGGAATATTATTAGTCAGCCATAAAAAGGACTAGGTTTTTGAAGTGTGGCTGCTGCTAAGCTGCTAAGTCACTTCAGTCGTGTCTGACTCTCTGCGATCCCGTAGACGGCAGCCCACCAGGCTCCCCCGTCCCTGGGATTCTCCAGGCAAGAACACTGGAGTGGGTTTCCATTTCCTTCTCAAATGCATGAAAAGTGAAAAGTGAAAGTGAAGTCGCTCAGTCGTGTCCGACCCTCAGCGACCCCATGGACTGCAGCCTACCAGGCTCCTTCGTCCATAGGATTTTCCAGGCAAGAGTACTGGAGTGGGGTGCCGTTGCCTTCTCTGTGAAGTGTGGCAGTAAAGATCAAATTATTCACTGGGAAGCTCTTAATGTGCCTCTGATTTCCTAGGCATCAAATGTATTTTTAGTGTAAGGCATTCTCTAGAACTGCTTGTTAAAGGAATTTTTCTAAGAAACCGAGACTAAAATACAAACAGCAAGTTTGATAATGTAAGAACATCTCAAAAGCCAATTCTGCTAAAAACCTGGGTTATCTGGCAGTTTCATAAATTGGGAAGCTCTAGAAACTGGGGGTCATAGAAATTAGGGGGAAAAAATTTCAAGCTAGTTATCTAGGCGTGTGTTTTATTTTGCTT
This sequence comes from Bos grunniens, assembly GCF_055505025.1. Classification (NCBI taxonomy): domain Eukaryota; kingdom Metazoa; phylum Chordata; class Mammalia; order Artiodactyla; family Bovidae; genus Bos; species Bos grunniens. Next base: position 17,294,789 of record NC_141168.1, read on the forward strand.
TCCTTCTTTTCTTTTTTTATTTTAGCCATGCCACAACAGCTTAAGGGACATCTCAGTTCCTTGACCAGGGACTGAATCCAGGCCATGGCAGTGAGAATGCTAAATCCTAACCACTAGATCACTAGGGAACCTAATGTTAAAAACACTTGCTTACCAGAGGGATGGTACGGGGAGGTAGGCGGGAGGAGGGTTCAAGATGGGGAACACGTGTACACCTGTGGTGGGTTCATGTTGACGTATGGCAAAACCAATATAGTATTGTAAAGTAATTAGCCTCCAATTAAAATAAATAAATTTATATTAAAAAAACAAACACTTGCTTAAAAATCTTAAGTGTCTCAAAACAAACCCTTTCCAGAGAAAAGGTTATGAGTTTAAATTATCTACAGACTTTTTCATATATATATGTAAAACCACTGCTGTCATGTTTTGGTAAGTAATCCAAAATCAAGATACACTCCTTATCCATTAGAAGGTAACACTTTTTCCCACAATAATTAATTTTTGAAACTTAAAGCTTGCTCTGAACAACACGTGTTCCATGTCCTACTTCTGGGTGATTGATTATTCATGTTAACACAAGGGAAGGACACCATTCTAGATGCTAGATACAGCACTGAAGGAAACAGGTCTGCTCTCACTATGAAATTTACATTCTACTTAGTGGCTGAGAAAATTTTGTGCAGGTTTATTTCTTATAATGCTTCTCTAAACTTTCATGGCTCCTTTAAATTTGTACTATCAAACACACTTCAGCAGTTGTAAAGTTCAGGTTTGGAGGTATTCAAGGAACTGACTTTAACCAGGTCTCAAGAGAGAAGCAGTAAAGGAGTTCTGATTAATAAAAATTTCATTTTGGATAAAACCCAGAACCTACTGCGGACACCATAAAATCGACTCAGGAATTTTGACAACCAATACTCCCATCCAATCACTTCAAAGAAGCAGATAAAATTTTACCTTATCCCTGTCCCTAAGTATTTCTCCTGGAGTCCAAAGACAAGTGGGCCTTAGGAAGCATCACTATGAACAAAGCTGGTGGAAGTGATGGAATTCCAGCTGAGCTATTTCAAGTCCTAAAACATGATGCTGTTAAAGTGCTGCACTCAATATGCCAGCAAATTTGGAAGACTCAGCAGGGGCCACAAGACTGGAAAAGGTCAGTTTTCATTCCAATCCCAAAGACACTGTCAAAGAATGTTCAAACTATTGCACAATTGCACTCATCTCACATGCTAGCAAAGTAATGCTCAATATTCTCCAAGCCAGGCTTCAACAGAACGTGAGAACTTCCAGATGTTCAAGCTGGATTTAGAAAAGGCAGAGGAACCAGATATCAAATTGCCAACATCCACTGGATCATAGAAAAGGCAAGACAGTTCCAGAAAAACATCTATTTCTGCCTTATTGACTACACCAAAGGCTTTGACTATGTGGACCACGACAAACTGTGGAAAATTCTTCAAGAGATGGGAATACCAGACCACCTTACCTGCCTCCTGAGAAATCTGTATGCAGGTCAAGAAGCAACAGTCAGAACCAGACATGGAACAACAGAACTGGTTCCAAATTGGGACAGGAGTACGTCAAGGCTGTATAGGCACCCTGCTTATCTAACTTATATGCAGAGTACATTATGCAAATTGCCGGGCTGGATGAAGCACAAGCTGGAATAAAAGTTGCCAGGAGAAATATCAATAATCTCAGATATGCAGATGACACCACCTTTATGGCAGAAAGCAAAGAGGAACTAAAGAGCCTCTTGATGAAAAGTAAAAGAGAGTGAAAAAGTTGGCTTAAAACTCAACATTCAGAAAACAAAGATCATGGCATCTGGTACCATCACTTCATGGCAAATAGATGGGCAAACAATGGAAATAGTGACAGACTTTATTTCCTTGGGCTCCAAAATCACTGTAGATGGTGACTGCAGCCATGAAATTAAAAGACGCTTGCTTCTTGGAAGAAAAGTTATGACCAACCTAGACAACATATTAAAAGGCAGAGACATGACTTTGCTGTCAAAGGTCTGTCTAATCAAAGCTATGGTTTTTCCAGTAGTCATGTATGGACGTGGGAGTTGGACCATAAAGAAAGCCGAGCCCTGAAGAAGGGATACTTTTGAACTGTGGTGTTGGAGAAGACTCTTGAGAGTCCCTTGGACTGCAAGGAAATCAAACCAGTCAATCCTAAAGTTAATCAGTCCAAATACTCATTGGAAGGACTGATGCTGAAGCTCCAGTACCTGGCCACCCAATGCAAAGAACTGACTCACTGAAAAAGACCCTGATGCTGGGAAAGATTGAAGGCAGGAAGAGAAGGGGATGACAGAGGATGAGATGTTTGGATGGCATCATTGACATGAGTCTGAGCAAGTTCTGGGAGTTGGTGATGGACAGGGAATCCTGGCGTGCTGCAGTCCATGGGGTTGCAAAGAGTCAGACACGACTGAGCAACTGAACTGAAGTATTTCTCAAGATCAGCTCTTTACAAACATAAAACATTAAAGAAGTATTTGGATTAAAATAACTCTAAGATTCCCACGTGGCATAATATACCATGATTATTTGTGAGACATCTGACAAAGACAATTTCCCTGAATCTTAATTTTTCTATCTATATAAAATGATGGCCTTAAGCTAGAAGACATGATGGCCTGTCAACACTAAAACTATCCTATGATGAAGTCTGTAAGAAAATTAATAGTGGCCATTTTTGAATTTAGGATAAATGTATTATGAGTATACATCCCTATCCCTGCAGATCTTAATTTCAATCTCTGATGCCGCCTGCTTCCGATTTAATGCTTTCTGTAAATTACTACTATTACATACCTTTTCCCCAGGTTCCTAAGAACTAGATGCAAAGATTTTTTTAAGCATTTCAATATCCTTATCTTTCCTTAGGGAATATATGAACCAGAAATAATGTGGTTTATTTTGGTGGAGGGAGGGAGCAGGGGGAGATGACAACTCTTAGGCTTTTTGTTTTGCCTAAATCTGAAAGGGGGTGCTGTCTACTTTATGCATGCTAAATATAAGGAGACAACTAAATGGACCAAAGGATGAAAAGAGTGGGACAAACAAAAAGTTCTAGATGAATAGGAAAATAATCCAAGCTTTTGAATTAGAAGGAAATGGCAATCCACTCCAGTATCCTTGCCTGGGAAATCCCATGGACAGAGGAGCCTGGCGGGCTACAGCACCTGAAATACAACTTTGTAAATCAACTATACTCCAAAAAAAAAGAAAAGGTTATACCAAAGTACCAGACTAAAGAAAGGTACAATGCTACAGGGCCATTTTCATCAAAGTGAATTTCAAAAATATTCCAATTTGTCAGTTATGAGTATGTTTTCAGAAACCATACCCTTTCTCTCCAAGTACTCAGTATAAAGTTCAACCTTTTTACAATAATAATAAAGAAAAGCCAAAGAATATATTTTTGGGTTATCTTCTGCTAAATAATCTAGAACACTGATGAGTCATATTCTCTTGGAAGTGACAGATCTGAGGAACAAGGTCTGGAAAACTAAAGGGCAACTTTTAGTTATAAAAAAGACAAAAAGCACTATAAAATCAATAATTACAATTTGGTTCTTTTCATCTGTGATCTAACAGGTCAAAAAAATATTTTCAACATACAGAGGTGTGAACTATTAGATTCTGTGCCAGAAAAGCATTAGCCCTACAGAGACTGGTTGCTCAAGAAGTCAGAGCTCTGTAGGTAAAAACCACACGCACACAGGATAAACTGCTATGCTACTGCTAAGTCACTTCAGTCGTGTCCGACTCTGTGCGACCCCATAGACGGCAGCCCACCAGGCTTCCCCGTCCCTGGGATTCTCCAGGCAAGAACACTGGAGTGGGTTGCCATTTCCTTCTCCAATGCAGGAAAGTGAAAAGAGAAAGTGAAGTCGCTCAGTCGTGTCCGACTCTTTTCGACCCCATAGACTGCAGCCCACCAGGCTCCTCCGTCCATGGGATTTTCCAAGCAAGAGTACTGGAGTGGGGTGCCATTGCCTTCTCCAAAAACTGCTATAAACAGCCCTTTTTAGTATTACAGTAAGCGTCATGAGACAGTCACTCATGGGTGGTTTCAGGTTCTCAAGTTCATCACTCTAGACAACCTTGGACTCTTACAAAATTCTAGAGCCAGCCCTGAAAATTTTGCTTCAGAGGCTCATAAGGACTTAACTCCATCCTTACATAAATGACAATCTCTTGCCTATTAAGCTGACATAAAGAAGATAGGTCTCATATAGAATTTCTCTAACAAGTGCCTTTCAAAGGTCATTCGCTATTTTTCATGTGATCCAAAACACCAATTTTAAGCCTCACTGTAAGAAAAATGTTACAAATTAAAACAGTATTTTTCTATCATCAATTTTAAGATGCATACTACAGAAACACTGAAATTTGAAAAAATGTGCTTCTTACAAATCCACCAGCAAGAATTTTACAATGAAAGTCTAAGACCAACATGATGAAGGATTAAGTATTACCTACAGAGTAAATAAAACTAGAGTGAATAAAACTAGACCTCAGAAAATTTGGCTTTGGTCCCAGTTTTACTTTAAATCAACAGAACTGAATAATTTTTAATAAATCACTTTACTATCATTAAGGCTAACTATGGAACATATACTCAACAAATTGTTTTACCCAACAGAGAAATAAATGAGTGTAACTGAATTATATAATTATAAAATGCAAAAGCACAACTGTGATGTCAGATTTTTAAAATTATTATTAAATGCCATAACTGAAGAATGTAATAATATGTCAAAGTCTTGCTCTTGCTGGTTTTAAAGTACCAAAAACTGAAATCCTGCCACTTATCAACTAATCTTGTTCTCAAAATTCATTTGAAGTGATAATTTATCCATTAAGTATCATTAAGAGTTAAACAGTAAATGTGAAGAATCAAATAATACCACAGATAACTACAGATAATATAGATTTCAATATTACAGCAGAGCAGAATATTTTAATTATGCAAATTCTAAAGAGTAGATATGAGGGTCTAACAGAGATATCTGTCACAGTCCTAATTCAAGCCCTGAGAAACCGGTATGCTTGTCTTGTAATATATTGATACTTAAAAAATAAATTTAAGTATTTATATATTTTTTTAAATGTTAGCACTTCTATTAACTTATATAACACAGTTTCAATGGTCTTTCCTATTGGAAAAAGACAAGTGTAGTAGTGTTAGTCACTCAGTCATGTATGCCTCTTTGGGTCCCCATGGACTGTAGCCCACCAGGCTCCTCTGTCCATGGGATTCTCCAGGCAAGAATACTGGAGAGGACTGCCATTCCCTTCAGAGGACCTTCCTGACTCAGGGATAGAACCCAGGTCTCCTGCATTGCAGGCAGATTCTTTACCATTTGAGCTACAGGGAAGACCAAATACTGGAGTGGGTAGCCTTTCCCTTCTCCAGCAGATCTTCCTGACCCAGGAATCAAACTGGGTCTCTTGAACCACAGGTGGATTCTTTACCAACTGAGCTATCAGGGAAGCCCCCAAAAGACAGGTGCTTTTTTAAATCAAAAATGCCTGGATACCTATACATTTGGGGTATTCTACTCCTATCAAAAAGACACTACTCGTCAAGACTCCACACTTCCCCTACAGGGAACGTGGGTCTCATCCCTCGTCAGGGAACTAACATCCCACATCCTGTGGCAGAAGAAACCATTCATTTAGACATTTTTAATTAAGGGACCTCACTGCTTCTTCAAATGAAGTATGAAATCCTTTCATTTTAGAAAAATGACAAAATCAGCTAAATATTTAGCCCTACCAGCCCTCCTGTGCTATCCGGGTGACCAGGAGCTCTTGAAAGTATCATTTCAATCAAATCCAAAACCCAGGTAACAAAATCCTTTGTTCTACAGATCCATGATCATGTGATTTATCCATCAAATTAAAAATTATAATACTTTAAGATAAACTAACATCACTAGATGTAGAATATAAATTAAGTGAGCTTTATGTATTATCAGGAGTAAGCAATATAAGTGAGTTTTAACCAACAACACTACTCACAAACTTTACTGTGAATTTAAGTAATTACCAATATATTGCTTCACAATAATGTCTACAAATGTGCAGAAATCTTAATGAAAATGTAAACTGTTTTGGATAAAAGTCTCCTATGCTCAACACTGAAGCAAATAATTAAAAAAATCATCTACATTATTTCTAAACTAAAAATGTAACTGATGTATTATAACTGTCTCTTTGTTCCAAATAAATGCTCTAAAGAATGGAAAATATTATAAAGTAAAATAGCAATAATTTCTGTGAGGAATCCCATTATTGCAGACCTAAATAATCAACCTGAATATAATAGATGTAAATTGCTCTGCTAACAAGTGTTTTTAAAAAAAATCACTGCATAGTAATTTGACACAAAACTAAGACGTTATCAAGTAGTTTGTTTTTGTAGTATACCAACAATAAAATAATAGATTTAATAAACACATACAGTTCCAGACAGGACATCATGGGGGCAACAGTTGAGAAGGTGACTCTTGCACACTCTGTCATCACTGAATTTGATTCGTTGACGAGTAGTATCTCCTGTAATAGAGGAAAGTTAATGACATTCAAGGTTAGACATTTAGAAAATATGTATTTTCTGAGAGCCCTACTAACACTAGCTTTTTATGTGTGGCTATACACACACATTTATAAATCACCTCAAGAGGGGTTAGTTCATATAATATCCTACAGAAAAACTATTTTAGACAACATGCAGTTGCAGTACATGTACTGCACATGTAATTCAAACAGTCAAAGTGGGAAAGCAATGCATTCTGTTAAATAGAGTACTTCAGAAAAGCACAGGATTTAGAGCAGGAATGGACCTTAAAGATTATTGAGTCCAACTCCTTCATACTGTAGATGAGAAAACTGAGGACCCAAGAGGTTAAACGACTTGCAGCAGACCCACTAGGAGAATTTCTATTGGTATACGATGTTCCCTACATTGACACTAAGCACTGATTCATTCTGTAATTATTTACATTAATTGAAAAACATAAAAAGTAATCTTGCAAACATTGCATACACACTGCGAATCCCCACTGAACCCCAGACGCCATTTCTTCCACTATTTTGTTCCAGCTGAAGTGTCTCCCTTTTGCTGCTGGGAGGAGTTAGAGAGGGTAGAATGACGTGTTTACGAGTGTACAAACCTGGAAGAAGGACTTACACACCAGTCAAACAAAGGCACACTGCCTAAATGAAACATTTAACTTAATGGCTCCAAAGGTCCCATATCTCCAAGTTTTAGGTAGTCTGTGCTATAAATGGCCAAACTGGGTCCATTTAAATTTATTCTGTCTTCACTTAACACAATACACCTCCTAGGCAACAGAAGCTTCCGACCTGCTAGTCAAATAGGCCTATCTACTCAAAACTTGAAAGAATATAAGAAAAAGAAAGTTAACTATCTCTAATAACAAAAAAAAATAGATGTTAGATTTTTTTTTTGCTTCAAATCTCTTTGGGAGGGGGGAATTCTTAAGGATGGTTTCCTCTAAGGAGACTGATTAAGCCCTAAGAAATGAAAGTGTTTTATTTTTAGCCTTAAATTGACATAGTCATTGATGAATGAAAACCTACTGGTGAATTACTGAAGCAAGAACTGTTGGTACCAAAACAGACTGTAAATAACACTGTACTAAAACTTTCAAGGAAGAGATTCAATTGTTTGTTTTTGACATGTGAGTAACAAAAAAGGTTAAAACTTTACCCCTTTAACATGGTATTATTTTAAAGAGCTTAACTCAAAGTCAATTAAATACTATCATTTTTAGGCAGGGTAAGATTTTGTTCAGATTGTTTTAACTTGGTTCAAAAGACTTAAACAACATTTTAATTTGCAATCATGGTTTATAAAACTTTAAGAACAGTAACTTTTGGCTAAAACAACAGCTTCAGAGCAGTTCAACAATAGGTTTTCTAGAGGCTAGTCTCTAGTTAATGTTATTTTTGACACCACAATTTGGAGTAATTCATTTAGTGTTCACGCCTGCTACTATAATAGAGGTTATTTTGATGGTCCTTTTTTCCTTTTAAACACAACTGCTTTTTGTTCCACATTTATTAACACATCTGAAAAGTTAGTGATAACTCACGGCTCGGCGAATGCGGGGCCTTTCTGACACTCCCTTGCAGATTGAAGTAGTCAGGCATAGATACATTGAACCTTTACAAATAAAACAAGGGGCCAGATTGTTCAGTTTGTATAGAATAGACTCTGCCAGCAATTTCAATACAGCATCTAGAAGTACATGTTCACTGTTAAGATTCTTGTATATGAAAACAAAAGTGAACAAAATCGGGGCGGGGGGGTGTTTTCTGTGTTTTAATATTGACTTAACAAGTATAAACCCTGGAGAAGAATAGGACTGATCATAGGTAAAAGTCCAAGGCTGGAGCTCTGTAAAGTGGTCCCTGGGCCAACTGGGGTTTTAGGAAAAAAAATTTTTATAAAGCGTATTTCATACTGATCAGGGCCCTAAGCTCATGTCAGAATGGTACTCTGATGAGCTCACATCAGAATGGCAATGCCATTATTAGAGGTTTTTTGCTTCCTCACATGTAAGAAAAAATATTTTACCTTTAAGGTAAGAAATTAAAAAAAAATTTTTTGAAGAGGAGAAAATCATATATTCTACAAGTCCCCTGCCACAATTATCTAAGCTTTTCAGTAATGCAACAGCAGTATCGTTCCAGTGCTTTGTCAAACTAATGGCTCAAGAATACTATAAGCCAGGCTTCAGAGTAAAATTAAGATTTTAGAAGTTTTACTAGTTGAGCATTTTGTAAGAAATCACAACATAAACCTAATATTAACATATGTGCCTTGAAGATACTGCCATCAGATAAAATGTAAACAGTTTCAAATATGAATTAAACAAAAGCATCCCCAATGAGTGTGGGGATACTAAAAAAAGCATCCGTTTCTATAAACATCAAAAAGTATTTTTAATTAATTCTTCACTGCATATAAACGTCTGCTCTATTTGATAACTGCAGCAAACACAATAAACACAGTTATCAAACATCAGCCTGCACAGTAAAGAAATCTTTATAAACAAAGAAATAATAAAATTCCTAATAATCTGAGATACAGAAATGAAAAGGATTAGCAACTGAGTATCTGTCTATTGGTATTTTTAAAATTTTACTTCAGAGACCTTAAGGTTAACATTTTAAAATAATTTGGCTATATTATCATGTAGTATTTAATAAGTTTATTTGGGCTTATACCATGAAAGTATCATCTGACTAATCAAAGAATTTTAAAATAAAAATACTAGTAATTTTGATTTCTGTCAATATATCTGGCCCAAACCATGTTTTTCAAAAGAAACTAGGTAAAACAGCACCCACTGAAAAACAAAGGTGGGGAGAAGGGCTGTAATTAATAAGAAACAAATATGAACCAAATGTCCTTACAATACAAGAAATTATTTTATTAATCAAATGTACTTCAAATGTACTTTATGTTTGGGGTTTCTGGGTATGTACTCACTATTAAAATAACCTAAGTTAAACAATTGTCCTGTTATACTAATACTGGATCCAAATCAAAGAATCAAGCCGACTCCTGAAGATATCCTCTGTGCCAGCCAATGGGATTACAAAGAGGCATTTCATTAAGACAAGCTCTCTACCCTCAAGGAGCCCATCACTTTTAGAGAAGAGAGGGTATTTAAATACAGTAACAACAAAAGGGGGCATGATCCAAGTGCCAAATGAATGTCTAAAATGGATGGAATACTATTAAATAGTAGTACTTCAGGATTTCTAAGACTAGAATGACCACAAGGACTGAAGAGGTTAGAGGAAGCTTTGTGTAATACATAGAAGCCATTATTTGAAGGAAAGATAGGACTTAGACCAAAGGAATGGGGAAAGAAGAGCATTCCAAATTGGCATACCATCTTTGACAAAGCTTAGGAAGGCAGGAAGGTTTGGGAAACAGTACGTAAATCTATCTTATCTGGATTTGGCAAGTGGTTTCATGTAGGGGAATAGCAAAGTTGAGGCAAGAATATTTTTAGGGTAAAATCTGGTTTCTTTAATTTCTTCCCCCAGATTTTAAATGTGTAAACAAAGGAAAAGCTTAAAAATAATGAGGCAGAGATTAGATCAAGTCAACACAATTTACAACAAAATGCCCTACCCATAAAAACATGGCAGACTCTCTTCCCTATAACCTCCACAATACTAATTAATTAGGCTTTGTAGATAACTATAATGCTAAGGATTGAGATTAAAACCTTGATTTAGAACTGTGAAAGGAAAAGTATTCTTCATTTGAAAGGAAGCCCCAAAATTTCTATTTTTTCTACCAAACAACTAACTTCAGAGTAACCTCTCTCTGTTCTTCAACCCCCTCAAGGGCTTCATGAATCCTAACCTATATTTAGGAACACCTGAGTCACGGGTGTACAATAAAAACTAGAATGCACATTGTTCCTCTTAAACAACGTTCCTCAGTAACATTAACGGAACCTGAGGTGCTACCAAAGCAGCTTCATTCAGGGAATATGGACAGGTCACTCTAAAAAGGCGACTTCTGTCCAAACTACTCAAAAACTGCTATTCTCAAAATCCCCTTCAATCTGTAGGGAGAAAAAGCTAGGCCCACTGTAAATCCCAACACTGCCACTGTATGGTCCTGCCTCTTCTGAAACAGACTTGTATTCAAACTGCAGTAGCAACACTTATAATTTTAGCCTATATGATATCTAACATCATTTTACACGGTGCATGCTATTTCCCCAATATCCACCCCCTCCCTTCGAGTGCCAACCACCCTCTCCCCCCCATACAAACAATAAATCAAATCAATTTTCATAGATTTAGGTGCTATTTTAAAAACATCAAAATTTTACTTTACCCATTCTCTCCGATGCTCCCTGTATTTTTTTAAGCTGTGAGTGGATGACCATGCTATGTGATCAACAACTGTGAAGGCTAAGCAAAAGTGAACTGAGTTTAGTATTGTAATTTCAAAAGAACCTTAAAGTTTGTAATATTTGACATATATAATGGTATGCAGAATCCTTATTTTACTGCATTTTATCAGGCATTAATGGCAAGCAATTTATAAAAACAACTAATTAGTATTTCTTTTGTACAGAATTAGCTTAAAGCTTAGCTTAGAGAAAACAGAGAGGGAAAAACTCAACAGCACACAAAGCAAACAGAAGCATCGTAGTTTATAAACGGGGCCAAGAGGGGAAAAGCTCTCCCACGTTCTCTGATGTGACAATCAAATCCCTCCCCTCCCCACAGGTATACTTGTTGGGGCCATGTGTCACTGTTGGCTGGAGCAGGGTAGGCTTACTCCCTCTGAAATAATTTCCATACTCTTTCAGTGAAAGAAAAGCCAGAGCTAGAAAGAGCAGTGAATAATTTTTAAGCTTCTTTAAGCTTAAAGTTTTTTATTTCCCTGTGCCCTCATATCTTCAAATGTCTCACCTTCTTATTACCATTTCTTACAACATAAGCTATGAGTCCATAGAATGTGGAAACTATATAAACACCAATTTCTAATCTAGTACAGAGTGGGAAGAGACCTGTCCTGTACTGGCAAACACTCATCTTCATATCTTTTCGTGAAACTCTTAGGTCTTCTTGTGGAACCAAGATAACAGCTACTGCTGCACAGTAACTATTATAGTAAAGAACAAATCTGATCATTTTTACAGCTTTCTGCAACAGTCTCACCAACCCCTAACTTCTCCCACCTACCTTTGTTGTTCCTTTAGCCTGAAGCTCATCTACAGCCTAAATTTAGCCTAAAGCTCACCTATAAGGATCCTTTTAAAATAATCTTCAAAGAAAAAACTCATTACTCCATTTACCTTGTTAATAAATACACTCAGTTTAATTCATCATATATTTATACAGTACAAAGTATAAGTTCATTTTACGAAAGCATTCACTACCATGTCTTAAAATAATGATTATTGATGCTTTGAAAATATTTAATATGACCTGGTACATATGAAACTTTCCAGGAACATATTTATTATATAAGGAAAGAAAAAATACTCAAGTCAAATACGGCAGCAGGAAAAACTAATGAGGGCATTTTCCCTTCCAAATGAAATATCAAGTCATTTCTTTCTAACAGAACTTAGGAAATCATCCTGAGTACTAGTAGAGGCTTTCCTTTCCTCTAGAAAAATCCAAAAAAATTAGGGTATTACAAGGCTAGCCCTCTTAATTCTTTCATATGGTCCTATAGGTTTATCATCACAAATCGGTACTTGTATCACCCCCACCATCATATTCCCCATGACAAGCCCATTTTTAAAATGCAATGCCTACTGCAGAAGAAATTTCCAAGAAAGTTCGTTCTTGCTGAATATCAGAGATAAATAATGCTAAAATAATTTTTCAAATTTTCCAGTCTATTTGTCTGTGAAAATCCATATCAAAAAAATTATAAGGAATGAAACAGAGAAACAGCCTTGTAGCAAGAGCAAAAGCTTACTCAGAGTCTTTAAGAGCTAACAGAATGGTAAAAGAAACGTTCAAAAATAAATACTAAAGTAGCTGCATTCCAAGAATCCTATTCCACCCCTTGCCACAACCCTATTTTCTCTCATTATAAAGCAGTCTTGGCCACTGGCAGGGGTCAGTGCCATCACATTTCCGCCAGGGGATATATGCTTTAGGAAATCAACATGTCGCTCCTCTTAGATTTAAGGCACACATTAGAAGTGTGTCTTGAATAAATAGTTATCCACAAATGTAGTCCTAAAAGTGGATTACATATACTTTGTTTTATGGTATATGCCATTAAGCGAAGTCAATTATTAAAAAGTTGTAGCCTGCTAAATTTTATATTTTGATGCTTACTTACAGAGCTGCAATTCTGATACAATAATACTCATACTCTAGATATCTGGTGCCTTCTATCATCCACAATGTTTTATACACAAAATTAGAAGTAACAAAAGCTATCTCTGGCTATGAAAAAATAGCTGAAAAGAGCAGAAGAAAAAGTATTTGGCAGATCTGTCTATTAATGAGGCAAGTTTTCAATGGTTGGTGATTGCTATAAAAGCTAAGCAGAGCCTCCCCAAATCTAAAACAAAGTAAAGAAACAAAAATGGAAAGAAATGAGAATATCAAAGGACAGAGGTGACAGACAACTCAATGATAAAGGAATTTAAAATGAAAAAACAGATTAGCATGAAGAAGGAGACTGAGCCTTATAAGTACTGAAACAACACAGAGGAAAATCCACTGACATATTCACAAAAAATGCCTTTGGGGGAAAGGACTAAAACTGTGAAGGAGAACCTAAGAGACTTCATTTGTAACACTTAAAAAATTTTTTTTTAACTTAAGGGAAACTTACAAAACATTTGTTCAGTCTTAGAGGTGTTTGGTGGTCTTTTATATTTATTAACATTTTTTCAAAATTAGGTATCTATATATGTAATCAGCATACAGAATTTATCACTTACTATACATCTTCACTCCCTACTAGACTTTCAGTCCATTTAGGGTCAGAGTCTTATGTTACTACTTTATTGCAGAGTCAAATGACAAAAGCAGCAAATATGTCCATAATCTCTAAGAAAAATAAAGCAAGAAAAATCTGAAGCAAGCCAGCAACCTAGAGATATTCAGGTTCTAGTCGCACCAACAATTACTACATCCTAAAACATTTCAGCCAGTATCAGAATACCGTGTCTGGGAAAGTATTCCCTGTAATACTATGAGGCATATTAAATCATTTATTCTCACACCATAATTTCTCAAAATACATGGTTTCTAAAATCTGAGGTGAATCAACTGTTTTCCTTAGCCTGCCCATAATGCAGAATCACAGCACTTCTCCCGTTTTTAGTCCATGAGTCTTCTTTGACAAACAACCAGCACCTTTTCACAATCCCACTGTGGAACAGGCTGGTGAAATCCTGCAGAGATACTGACCACCACAGCCCGGAACATTAATGGAGAGCTAAGATCAAGCTAAATAGGCAATTTCATCCTAGAAGGCTGAATGGACCTCTCTAGGGACTTCTATATCATTCCATCTTATGGGTGTGTATTTCTAAGGAAAAGTCATTTCTACTTAGGGGCTTAGATATGTACAGTTCAAACAGCTTTCCTTCCATGTAAGGAACTAGAACTGCATTTCCTAAAGTATGGAATTTGTACAAAAAGTGATTTTAGGTGTTATATAATTTCACCAGCATGACATTTTGAACACCAATCACTTGGTGGTGATTATTATATCATGATTAAGTCAAGAAAAAGTTCCCACTTACTGCCTAGTATGTGTTTAATTAATATGTCTAACGAGCTCTAATTTTTAGCACAGGTAAATGACAGCAGAATCTAGTTTTCTCTTATAACACCATGTTGTTTTCACTGTATTTATTTTTCTGGTGACGTAAGCTTTCACTTTAAAGTTACCTTAAATTTTCAGAAAGTGAGTTGACAATTAAAAATGTTAAAACAGGGTAAAAAATAGTAAAGTGATATGTGTGACTAACATTTGGAAAACATTTATCTAGAACAGGGTTTCTCAAACTTTTAATGTGCATCAGAGTCATGTGGAAGGCTTCTTAAAACACAAATTGCTTGCACCCAACCCCAGAATGTCTAATTTGGTAGGCCTGGAGTGGTAGGTCCAAGAATCTGTATTTCTAACAAGTTCCCAGGTGATGCTAAAGTTGATCAGGCACCACACTTTTGAGAAACACTGATCTAGAACAATGGTCAGCATGCTTTTTCTTAAAGGGCCAGAGGGCAAATACTTTAAACTTACCAGCTATATATCTCGGCTGCAAAGCAAAGTAGCCATAGACCATACATACACAAATGGGCACAACTATGTTCCAACAAAACTTACAAAAAGCGAGTGGGCCGTCGTGCCAACCCCGATCTAAAACACACCCTCAAGAGACAGAGAAGAGTATCATGTATAACACAGCAGTAGGACAGAATATAGGAGCCACCAAACAGCAAGGTATGTATACTATAGACACTATCCATCAATATCTAACCAATTTTATTGAAAGGAAAAGTTTTGTAAAGTTTAACTCTGAAAGAAAAAACTGATGTCTGCAGAAAACTGAGGTCTCAAGAAAATAAAAACAAAACAATTTACCATGCATTCAGGAGACATGACAAAAGATTCAGCAAGGGCAGCTGGTTAAATTCTTTTCATGTAGAATCACAGAGGTCAAACATCATTGCACACGGTTCACAACTAAATTAGAACATAAGGATCAGTATCTAGTGAGTGCTTTTTTAAGAAAAAAGTTTTAAAGACTCCTTTCTCTAGCCCATGTTAAATAGCAAAATATAACATTTATTCAGCTGACTGAGTTACATGTTATTTTCTAATGGCTTTGACTTTTCAAGTCTTACACTACTAAGTTAAAACACAAAACTGTACCTAAATTCAGTTTTTACAAACTACTTTTCTCTACATCCTCAATAATCTTACATAACTGATTAAATGATCAAAAGGTCTTGCCTTCTAATTTCTATCCTAGCAGCTGCTAGTGTATGAGAACTTAAACTGGAAAGGAATAGAATGACTTCTGCAGGTGCTGAATCCATAAGATTCCTGTCATAAACTTACCCTTCCGCCCACTCCCTCACTCTTTCTCCAGCAAAATGTTTCAACTTTCTTCATCTTCTTACCTACAATTTTCCCATACACTGATTATTAAGTTGGGTAGTACAGTCATGTATGTGTCCTCAATGAATATACTAATAGCCCTGAGCTTTTAGGATTCAGTCCATTTCAAGCACCTTTCTGGAATTCCATTCTTGAGGAGTACCTGTCTCATTTATCTAGTCTTGCCCACAGTTTTAAGCCCTCTGCCTATCCTTGCAACCCCGAATTTGCCTGAATCCCTAGCAACTCCGAGGTTTAATGTTTATATGAGCCACCTGGTACTGAACATTGACTCACTAACCCTCACCCACATCCATGACACCTTACTTGCCCTTAACTTCCTGCTATCCATCTTAAAGATGTAGCTCACTAACATTTATCCCTATATGACATCTTAATCAAACCAAATCAAAATATTTACTTGCTGCTTATAAAGCTTATGCACTGACAGACAAAATGATTTCTTTGGTTTTATTTATTTATTTTTTACCCGAAGCAAGAATGTCTCAAAAGCACAGGTTTCCTTCAGGAGAGCTAAAATGTAGAAAATTCAAGAACGATGCAGAGTTGTAGGAGGTGATACTATTATTGTTTTCTGAATTGTACTGTAGTCAGAAATACCAGAGTTCAAAACTAGTTTTTTTTAAATGAATTCACTATGTGGGTGTTAACAGTTTTCGGTGTTTTGATATGCCTGGACCTCTGATAAAATCCTATATTTACTAAAACTGTTTAATGTTTGTTAAAATTTCTTAAAATGTCAAAAGAATTCACAAGCTCTAAAACTAGATATATCCCATTATCATTTCAAAAACTGTGTGCTTACACATTATAGGCTACGCCTCCTTCACTTAAAATGAACAATCCAAGTGGAAGAGAAGAAATGATTTACAACTGACCAAGAAATAAATGATCCATTATGTTAATGAGAGAAAATGAGGAGAAAATGCTCTCGATGTTGATGACAACTCAAGGAACACAGATTACAGTCAAGGTGATTTTATGAAGAAAATCCACTGAAAAGAACACTACAATCTTTGATTCACTATTTATTTTGAAGAAAAGCAGCATGGTCATACTGTCCTATAGGTTCAACACTTATGTATCACTAGTACCAGGAACAAGTAACTGATTTTCTGAACTGTATTTTCCTGATTATCTCCTAGGATGCATGTCCCTTTAACTTTACATCCCATAAGATACAACCACTGTACACTATAAATGATCAGCAAAAATATTTAATTATGGTTAATGTACTCTGTTAACTGAGAAAGTACATCATAGGTTCAGAAAGATTATCATCCAAAACAGCTAAACTTACCCGAAAGCTTTAACTTGCCCTAACATTCCCTAATCATAATGGACAACAAATGATGCTGTAAAATTCTTATCTATATTCTGAATTCTACTGGTTGTTTTTGAGGGCAGATTGCCATTTCTGGCCTGATATAACCTTTCAGAGATGGACTCTGTTCCCATTTAAGAGTTATAAGCAATTCAAGAGGTATGGAATCCTTAGAACTACCTTCTGTAACTTCCCTAGTTGCTAAACTTAGAAAGTAATCTAAATATACACCCTCAATTTTAACTCCTATCCCTCAAATCTTGCAAGACCTTTCTGGGCTCAGGACTAGAGACCTCTCATAACTAAACCATACTTGCTGGTGAAAGGGCTTTAGCTAAGGGACACCCTTTCAATTAAACCAACACAACAAAAAATGGCTAGTCTGTGTGGGGACACTAGGCTCCTCCGACCATCACAGACAATTCAACTGAACCACTGTTTTACTTCTCCTGTGTTGCTCCTGCTTTTTAAATGGAATATTTTGGGGAAAACAAATTATCCCTCTCTTTTCTGTCACTGCTAACAACTAAAACAAAGTATTTATAAAATTTAATGTATCTTAAAATAAGATGCTAATATCTACCTATGGTTTCTTCCTTTAAAAAATTTTAAAATATACTTATTTGTCAACATTTCTGAGGATAACATAAGAAATTACTTGGCTTCTCATTTAACAAAGTATAGATTTAACTTGAGGCAAAAAAGGTTAAGTGACTTACCCAAGGTTACAATTAGAGGTACAGCTGGGGCTAGAAACCAGGTCTCCTGAGTCTCAGCCCAGTGCTCTTTTCCTTAGCCCATGATGCCTTATCAGAAAAATCCAAATACAGTCAGACCCCCAGTTACATGTGTATGAGTTACACTGATTCACATATACAAACTTTATATAGTGTGACCAATGTTTCAACTCACGCGGTACCCTGCTTCCATTTATGCAGTATGCCAGGCATCGGCACGATTTTCAGTGGCACACAGGCGGTTGCCACCACCAGGGCCCTAGGCAAAATTGCAAAGAAGGCAAAGTTTGTCTTTGGCCCTCCCACTTCCCTTATGCATTCCTCTCCCACCTCCTGTCATCCCCCTGCCCAGCCTCCCAGCGCGATCATGCTGCCCTCTGGTTGTTCAAAGCCTCCCACTTCCACCACTCACCCAGGACTGTCCTTTCTGGAAGTGCCCAGTGATCCAAAATTACCTCTCCTTTTCCCTACTAAAAGTCCCTCTTCTGAGAATTTCCATAAAGTTTAGGTCATCTACATGATTAACTGATTTGAGTAATTCCAACTTACATTTAACAGACAAATCTCCAAGGAGTTTAAAAAGGAACTAATTAAAAATTCTGATTTGGGGATGGAAAAGAGGAAATAAATTTTTCATTAGAGGGGCAAAGGAGGTGAAAGAGAAAGTGCCCTGGGCTTCCTGTGCCACTTCAGATTCCCTCACAGACAGCACTCTAAGAGTAGAGGGGGTGGTTACTGCCACCCTGACAAAAAGACAGTGGTTGCTTTATAGTTAGTCTCTAGGATTAAAAAAAAAAAAAAAAAAAGGACACAGCTGCTTTAAATACTCTCCAACCTACCCTTTCCATCTCTCTCCCACCCCTTGAACCCCATTTCCACTTCTTAGAAACCATTCCCTTAAGCTGTTCCTGTGTCCCATACAAAGCTTCCCATTATATAATTTCAAATTACATGGTATTATTCAGGAAGGCGTCCATATCCCCTATCCCTGGATAACTTGAAGCTGACTGAACACTTAAAAAAAAAAAATCCTAATTATTTGAAGGTCCTGAATAAGATGAGTATATAAACTCATTAACTATGTGGTAAGAAGGAAAAGAATGCTCTGATTTCTATATACATAAAAGAACTAATCTGGGTATCTAAAAAACATTCTTCTCCTTGAAAGTAGTATGTTTCTTACTTCTAGCCCAACACAGCAGTGAAAATCCAGTCATTTCAGCTAAAATAATATCGTGGACTTGTAAACCTGAGTTCACTGGTAAATCAGTCTGGAGGCAAAAAAAATCCAGTAACAGACACATAAAAATATAAATTTATCTGTATACAAAGCAGAGTGGATTTTAAGAAACTCAAGTTTCTGTGGACTACACACATAGGAAAAATATGTATGTATTATATGTGAGTGAGTACACACACACATATATTTTAATTCAGTTTTGCAATAGTAGATTGCAGTCTAGTTTGGAATTTATCAGGTGATAATAGTTGCTTTGATTCAACTACCCATCCAGTAAAATTCGGAATCTAAATCCATGAGGAAGGGACCAAAAATGGCACCCTACTAGGATTAATAGGCTCGTGTAAAGTACGTCTTAAACAAAATGATTTCTATAATTATACTACAAAGATTAGTTATTCTGTTAGTTAAAATCCTGAATTAAGCCCCTTCTCAACACCAGCTTCATAATGGAAAAGGAGCAATGTTAAAACATGCTACTGTTATAAAAACCACTCTAACCTAAAAGTGAAAAATGTTAACTGATAGAAATTTCTCCAGTGGCATTTTTAATTAATGCTAACTTTCAAGGGTTTACTACATAAATAAAATTCATTTCCTTCCCAATCCTCCCTCCTCTATACACAACCACAAGTAGGTTTGCGATCTACACCTATTTTTCTATACGTTCTAAGAAGAAAACTTCCAAATGTGGGTTTTTGTTAAAAATGAATTATGAACACTGATAAACCATGCAAATTATGCACTAAAAACATGTGAATTCAATAAAATGTTTTAAATCTACTCACATTTTGCTGCAAAGCACTCAAGGAAATTATAACAGCGACTGCTCAAAAGTTAAGAGTGTGCCTTTTCTCTTACATCAAACAACTTAAGTAACTTGTCAAGAAAAAAGCATTGGTTTAATGGCTATGAAACTATTTGCCTGAACAAGCAACATACAAAAATGAGCAAGTATTGGCTTTGTTTCTAAGAAAGTAGTGGACTAGACTCTTCCTCCATATTAGCATGGGCTTCACTCGAATTTCAAAGAGTATATTACTAATTACCATCATCAAAAAAGCAACAGCATTTCATCTTACCTAGAAATTCTCTGTGACAAAAAGATAACCAGCCATTAGTGGTTCTTTGTACAAACACTAACCTAAGCGCCTAAAAGCATCGTTGTTTCCCTCAATTCTACTTCACTGGGCACATTTTCAAAATGGTTCTATTCGGGGCACATACAAAGTTCGTCAATATTTACTGAACAAAGCTTCTATTAAATTGCCTAACAAAATGGAGGTCTCTCGGAAAAAACAGGCCGTAACATTCTTTTCACAAAATGGGCCGAACACACCCGCTTCAGGAAACCATGGTTTGGGTCAGATTTTCCCATAAGAATGGTGGTTTCATCTCTGGGACTGGATTCTAGGAAAGGTTTTCTCCGGACCCAGGTAAAGGAGTGGAGGGTGGGGACCAGTTCTCTGGATACTCCGCAGGGCGGCGGCGAGAGCTGATCCCACAGCTCTGGGTTAAGGAATTGGTTCAGGGGGCGGAGGCCTTAGCGGTCCGCAGGTACCTAACCAGCGACAAGACAGGCCGCCCGACTACGCAGGAGAGACGTGGGCGCTCCCGTCCCAGCCAAGTCAACACTCGGAGCGCAAACTCTCCTTTCAGGCTCCAGGCCCCGCCTGACCCCATTGGCAGCAGTTCCCGCCAATCCGCTCGGTCGCCGCCCCCCGGGCCCGCCTGCCCAACCCTCATTGGATGGGACGGGAGCCGGGACCTCGTGTTACCAATCTGGGAGCCCCTTACTCAGCCACACACACAAGCCCAGGTGCGCCCGCGGAGCCCCTTCCCCTCGCCTTCCCCATCCCTTCCCCCACCCCCAGGGCACTGGCAGAGACTTACCGTCCCGGGAGGTGCCCATCAACTGGTCCAGCATCGCGCGCATCTGGGCCTGCGCCGACATGGCGGCGGCGTAGCGGGCGGGCGGGGGTGGGGCGCAGAAAGGGCCCTTTCGGGCGGGGGGGACAAGGGGAAGGGGTGGGGGAAGCCTGTTTCTGCCGCCGCTGCCTCGAGGCGTGCGTAAAGGAAGCCGGAGGGGTTGCAGGAGAGTCCGGGCTGCGGCTCCTCACGACGACGCGTACGTGGAAGTCAGCAGCCCCCGAAAGCGACCCTCGTTCCCTCTCTCTCCGTCGGTTCCTGGGACGGAAGCAATACCGGCTAACCAAGCTCTCGTCTCCAACACCGCCACCCGCCAGAAGACGTCAGCCCCCCCTCCAAGTTCTGACGCCGCCACCGTCGCCGCGACGTGAGCGCGCACGCTCCTCGCGCTTAGTCGTTTCCCGCGGGGGCTCCACCAACTGGCGTCTAACTGTATTCGCTCCGCCCGCCCCGCACGGGAGGGGTTCCACCCTAACGTATCTCGGGCGCGTGCACGCCGGCCTCTCCCGCCCCTACCTCCAGATCTCGCGAGACTCGGATGCCTCAAGCTGGATCCGCCCCGGGCGCGAAACCTCGCTCTCCCGGCTGCGGGTCCGTTAGGGCTTCGCCGCACGGTGTGCTGGCGAGCCAGACCCAAGTTAGCCAGTGGGCCAGAGGGTTAGCCAGAGTCGAAAGTAAGTAGAAACCATATCTGGCATTTCGACGGAGGTTAGCACCGTTAGTAGCTATTATGGGCGTAATCTTGACAATACTCATTGACCTGACCAATTAACTCGTTTTCACAGGCCCAGGGGCCTGTGATCATGTAGACTCAACCCTTTTCTCATTGTGACCCGACCCTCTACGAAAGAAGCCCTGGAGATCTGACAGCTGGGTCATTTTCCTTAATCTATGCAGAGAGGCTTGAAGCCGCCCAACTGGAATAAGTTAGGTTCAGGAAATAACGCCTGAAATTAATACACTAGGAGCAGGCCATCCAACCCATTCGGATTTATCATCGTAACTTATATAGCAGGAGGCTGTTAGTCTAAATTAGAAGCTATAAAAATTAAGCACTATTCTAAGAAAGGAAAGGAGGTCATTTTGTAGAGAATTTTTTCCCCTATTTGACAGCTAAATTTGAAGGATGAGGCCTTTTTGGTATATCAACAGCTTTGACAATGGAAAAGAAAGCCTGTGGGTTTAGCTTAGCCATCACCCTGCGTTCCAGACGTAGGTGGACGGATTCCTAACTGTGGGACCTTAAGTGATTTTTTTCCTTAAATCTCAACCTCCGATGAAGCTATACGTATGTGAGGACTAAATGAGCTCACAGAAAATGCTTATCCCAGAGCCTTGTCCCGATGTTTTAACTTTTATTGTAAAATAATAATTCCTTAAGAGGAGACACAGGTAAATAATGGTGAAAATTTTTGTTTCATTAAAGTGTTATATACATTGCCTTTGAACTTTATTAGCAAGATCAGTAAAAAAATGTACATGAAATAGCAATTGTGGTCTCAAGGTGCCCCCCACCACACCCTTTTTATTCGGCCCTACGGTGCAGCTTGGGAGGGAAGGCTCTGAGAACTAACCACAGGCCCCACCTTCAGGGAATATCCCCCGAGATCCTTTGAAAGCATATTGGGTCTATCTTAGAATCATCGCAGTGTTTAGTAACTGAAAAGATAGTTTCCTACCAGTTATTCAGAAAGTTGAAAATTCAAACAACTCCAAATACGTGGAATGTCATTCTTTGGAAACTATTTACAGTAAAAGAAAACTTTACAAATTAATACGTGTGAGAGAAATGCACTATTATATATGGCCGTCCCTGGTGGCGCATGAGGTCAGAGTAGGACACGACTGAACAACTAACACTATTACATGCACAGTAAGTATCCTTCAGTTCAGTCGGTCAGTCGTGTCCGACTCTGGCCGACCCCATGGACTGCAGCACGCCATCCTTAAGAGGAAAATACACTAAAATATTGAAATGGTTTGTGTTAGTGAAGAGAGTTTAGTTCTTATCTCTCGCTTACTTTCTACCTTTCTGATTGCTCACATTTTAGATAAATCTCATTTTCAGAAAACATAGTTTTTGTCTTTTTTAATAATCTGATATTCACTGCCTTTTAATTGAAGCATTTACTCATTTATATTCATGTAATTACATACGTGCTTGAGTTTAAAGCCCTTGGCTATTTATCTCACCTGTTATAGGTTTAATTTTCTCTCCTTTCTTGTCTGCCTTTTAATCATTTCATTTTTTCCACTTCTGGTAGTTTGGAAATTTTAGTCTTTTAGTAGTTACTCTAGAAGTTATAAGGGGCATTTTTAATGTATCAAGGTCTAATCAATGCCTTTACACTTCACTCAGAGAGCTAATACGGAGAACCAAGAAAACACTACATTTAAACCTCTTCCCAAGATAAATGCACTTGTTAATCATATGGTTTAGATTTTTGGTTTCTTTTTTTCTTTTCTTTTTTTGGCTGTACCCCAGGGCTTGCAAGATCTTAGCTCCCCGATTAGGGATTGAACCTGGGCCCACAGCAGTGAAAGGGTGAAGTCTTAACCACTGGGCAACCTGGGATTTCCCAGTTCGTTATGGCTTTTTAAAATCAAATTTCATATCAATGTTTGTTTATTTACCACTTTTTCTTTCTTTCTGGAATCTGCCTTTCCATCTGGGATCATTTCCCTTTTGTCTGATGTTTAAACTTTAGGACAGGAGTCAGCAATATACAATTCACTCATCAAATCCAGGCCATTGCCAATTTTTGTGACTAGTTTCATTGGAATACTGTCAGGCTTGTTCATTTGTTACTGTCTACAGTTTCTTTAGACTACAACAGCAGAGTTAAGTGGTTGGCAGATACCATACCCTATGACCTGGAAGACTGAAATATTTACTGTCTATCTCTTTGCGGACACTTGCCTGCCCTGCCTCCGAGTTTGCTTTCCTATTGGCTTGCTAGTAGAGAACTCTGCCATTTTTGTTGATCTGAAAAGACCTTTATCTTGCCTTTCTCAATTCTAGATGGATATTCTAGGTTGAAAGTTATTTTCTTTTGGCACATAGATTCTATCATTCTGCTGCCTTCCTTGCTCCTGGGAAGTCAGTTCTCAGGCTGTCATTCCTTCGAAGAAAGCTGGGCTGCCTGCTTTCAAATTGTGTTCTTTTTGCCTGTATTATTCTGTAGCTAACTCTATCTAGGTGTGGATTTATTTTTATTCTGCTTGTGATTCATTGAGCTTTTAGAAACAGTGGACTGACATATTTTTTTAAATCAATTTCAGGAAAATTTTTAGCTATTCTTGAATACTGTCGTTCATCAACTTCTTGACCTCCGAATAAAGTTTTCATTGTTTCCTCTGTATCTCTTTATTCTCTTTGCATTTTCCACCTTGTTGTGCCAAGCTCCCTTCTTCATGCTTTTTTTTCTGATGAGTTTTATTGTTCACTAACCTCCCTTCAGCTGTATCTAGTCTGCTGTTAAACCTATCTGATGAATTCTTTATTTTTTCAGTTACAGAATTTTTATTTGGTTGTTTTTCAAATCTAAGTAATTTTTTATGGTTTCTGGTTCCTTGATGAAATTCCCAAGGCTGGCTATTGTTTGACCCAGTGATCATAATTGTTTTGTAATCTGAGTTTGCTAATTATAATATCTGAAGTTTCCTATGGTTCTGTGTCTGTTGTTTCTCCTGGATTTCTCTTTTGGGGTCTTGTTTTCTTATGTATCTGATTCTCTTCGTCTGCTGAACATGTACTTGAAAAAATATGTTTAGGATATAATGCTGTCTTTCTCCAAAGAGGATTTTTATTTTTTTTTTCTGATAGTAATGTGAAATACATGTCAAGGATCATCATAATACAAATTCAATGCTTTAATTTCTCTTGATACCAAAATGGCAAAAATCTAGTCTGAAAGGCTGACAAGGACTTTTTTATTTCCAGTTCACCCTTGAGAGTTAACTCCAGAGTCCTAGTTTAAAGTCAGTGTGGGTTTCTTAGAATGCCCACCTTGGTGGGCCTGAGACTTTGCCTTTTGCCTCCCTAACCTCTATGATCCTACCAAAAGTGCAGGTTAATTTCAAAACTGAAGCTGCTGCTGCTGCTAAGTCACTTCAGTCATGTCCGACTCTGTGCAACCCCATAGACAGCCTCCCACCAGGCTCCCCTATCCCTGGGATTCTCCAGGCAAGAACACTGGAGTGGGCTGCCATTTCCTTCTCCAATGCATGAAAGTAAAAATGAAGTCACTCAGTCGTGTCAGACTCTTAGCAACCCCATGGACTGCAGCCTACCAGGTTCCTCCGCCCATGGGATTTTCCAGGCAAGAGTACTGGAGTGGGTTGCCATTGCCTTCTCCAAAACTGAAGCTATTGCTACTAAATTGGCAAATGCCCTGAGGCCAAAATTGTGCCTTTGTGTGCTGCACTTTTCTTGGTTCTTGTCTTTTAAGATTTGGTCTACTATTTCCTACTTATCTTAATAGCTCTTTAATGATTTTAAGAATTAAAATATTTCATCCATGGTTTTTAGCTGTGTTCAACCAAGTTTTAATCTAAATTACCTAGACTGTCATTAACAGAATTAGAAGTTTGTTCTCTTTGTAAACTTTTTTTAATTTTTAAAATTTAATAACTGTGTATTACTCTTATCCAAAAACAAAACAAAACCTGTGAATATGTCTTTGTGTACATCCTAGCAATGATATCCATTCCTTTAGGAATAAGTTGTCATAAGGAAACAGGAACTTACAAGAGTAGTATATACTCTTAATCTATACATGCCATCAACTAGGTAATTAAAAATTAGAATAGGTACAAGGTTGGTGCAAAAGTAATTACAGTTTTTGCATTGTTAAAATTTGCTGTTTGATATTGGAATACATTCTTAAATGTGGTTATATTATACATTATTTTAATGCACATTTCTTGCTTTGCTGTTTTGGTAATGACTTATTACTTGCTGTTTATTTTATATTTATTTTAGACTAGGAAATGATGTTAGACCAAAAGTAAATTTGAGCAATTTTCTTAATTCGAGTTCAAAATGGGTTGTAAAACAGCAGCAACAACTTGAAACATCAATAACCCATTTGGCCCAGGAACTGCTAACGAACATACAGTGCAGTGGTGGTTTAAGAAGTTTTGCAAGGGAGATGAGAGCCTTGAAGGTGAGAAGTGCAGTGGTTGGCCATCAGAAGTTGATAACGATCAACTGAGAGCAATCATCAAAGCTGATCCTCTTACAACTACACAAGAAGTTGCTGAAAGAACTCAGCGTCAACCATTCTATGGTCATTTGGCATTTGAAGCAAATTGGAAAGGTGAAAAGCTCGATAAGTGGGTGCCTCATGAACTGATCGAAAATTTTAAAAACCGGCATTTTGAAGTGTCATCTTCTCTTATACTGTGCAACAGCAACGAACCATTTCTTAATCAGATTGTGACATGTGACAAAAAGTGGATTTTATATGACAACCAGCTCAGTGGTTGGACTGAGAAGAAGCTCCAAAGCACTTGCCAAAGCCAAGCTTGCACCAAAAAAAGGTCATGGTCACTGTTTGGTCTGCTGCCAGTCTGATCCACTACAGCTTTTTGAATCTCTGGGAAACCATTACACCCGAGAAGTATGCTCAGCACATTGATGAGAGGCACGGGAAACTGCAACGCCTGCAGCTGGCATTGGTCAACAAAAAGGGCCCAGTTCTTCTCCACCAGAATGCCCAACTGCACATCACACAACCAGTGCTTCAAAAGTACTACGAATTGGGCTACGAAGTTTTGCCTCATCTGCCATATTCACCTGACCTCTCGCCAACCAACTACCACTTCTTCAAGCATCTCAACAAATTTTGCAGGGAAAACGCTTCCACAACCAGCAGGAGGCAGAAAATGCTTTCCAGGAGTTCATGGGATCCTGAAGCATGGATTTTTATGCCACAGGAATAAACAAACTTATTTCTTGTTGGCAAAAATATGTTGATTGTAATGGTTCCTATTTTGGTTAATAAAGATGTGTTTGAGTCTAGTTATAATGATTTAAAATTCATGATCCAAAACCACAATTACTTTTGCACCAACCTAAATAGCATACATTTTGCTAGCCATCCAGAGCAGACAACTCTTCATTTTATTGTAATTTATAAATTAATCTAGTAAATAAAGGCTATATAGTAAAATTTAATATTGCAGTGATTCTTTCGTCATGAGTACCTACCTAATAACAAATTTTATAAACATGTTCCTGTTAATTTAAATACAAATTAAAAAATTCAAATTCTGGGGTAATTCCCTTGTGATCCAGTGGTTGAGTTTGTACTTCCACCTCAGGGAAGCACTGGTTGGGCTAAGATCCTGTATGCAGCATGACCCCCCCCCCACCCCCAAAAATCAATGTAAATTATATCTTTTTAGTTGAGTGATTAAAAATTTACCTTACAAACATAAAGTGCCTTGGATTAGTCTGCCTTTAGTTCAAAACTACACTGCTTTTTCTCCATCCCACATAATCCTAATATGTGAACCTTTTGTTCTTATTATGTTTGTATTTATGTCCTGAACATTTGTCCATACAAAGGACAACCAAAGTACTGACTCAAAACCAGACAAAAACAGTCTAGTCAAAATTCATAAACATTTGAAGTTTATGGAGAGGAGAAATAGTGAGACATTACTTTACCAACAAAGGTCCGTCTAGTCAAAGCTATGGTTTTTCCAATAGTCATGTATGGATGTGAGAGTTGGACTATAAAGAAAGCTGAGCGCCAAAGAATTGATACTTTTGAACTGTGGTGTTAGAGAAGACTCTTGAGAGTCCCTTGGACTTCAAGGAGATCCAACCAGTCCCTCCTAAAGGAGATCAGCCCTGGGTGTTCTTTGGAAGGACTGATGTTGAAGCTGAAAGTCCAATACTTTGGCCACCTGATGCTAAGAACTGACTCATTTGAAAAGACCTTGATGCTGGGAAAGATTGAAGGTGGGAGGAGAAGGGGATGGCAGAGGATGAGATGGTTGGATGGCATCACTGACTCATTGAACATGAGTGTGAGTAAACTCTGGGAATTTGTGATAGACAGGGAGGCCTGGTGTGCTGCAGTCCATGGGGTCCCAAAGAGTCGGACACTACTGAGCAAGTGAACTGACCGAAATAGCAAGAACCAAGCCTAAACTGAGTGAGCTTCTTGATTGGTCTATTAAAGACAGAGGTTTTAAAGAGTGAAAAGAAGATATCGAAGCCACAGTCAGCCCCATAATAGGCATTTTAAAGTGCTTGTTGAGGGAATACCTTAGCGGTCCAGTGGTTAGTACTCGGCGCTTTCAATGCTGTTGCCCAGGGTTCAACCCCTGGTTGGCACACAGCACGTGCAAAAAAATAAAAACCTTGTTGAAGGAAGAAGGAGAAAAAGAGAGAAAGCAAAATTTAACCTGAGAGTTAAAGAGTGAATAGGAATTAGTCTGAGAAGTGGGGGATAGTTGGGAGAAAGAACTTTCCATGCATATGGAACAACAGAATGTTGAAAGAGAGCCATGGCTTCTAGAACTGAATGAATTTCTGTATGGCTAGACTGTCAGATGTAAAGAGAGGAGAGATGAAGCTAAAGAGATTTAGCAAGGGCCAAATCCTAGAGGACCTTGTTAAGTTTAGCTTGAAGGGTTAAAAGCTGGAGAGACAAGATCAGATCTGTACATTATGGAATATTAATTGATTGAAGAGCATAATTTGAATTTAGACCAATTAGGAATGGCAAAGTTTCAGAGAAAAGATGCAAGACATAAGGTAGGTCTGCAATAGGGTAGTAGCAATAGAGGTTCAAGATTCTTAGGGGGTAGAATCTAATTTAGTGATTATTTAACTGAGGATGTGAAGGTAAGGAAGCAGTCTAGAATAACTCAGATTTCTGACTTGAGTGATTGAGTAAAAATGTTAGGGAATGCCAGAGAGATTTATGGGGGAATGAGGAAGTTCCATTTTACATGCACTGAATTTGAGATGCCTTTGAGTCATCTAAGTAGTGGTTTCTGGCCACTGGACATACAGGTTTTTATAACTTGACTGGGGTGGGGGGCACAGACTGGAGTTAGCCTCTTGGTAATTAAAGCATTGAAATGGAGGTGATCAACCAGGGAAAGCACGTAGAGTATGAGGTTAAGGACCTAGGTCTGCACCCAAGAAATACCAACACGTAAGGGATATACAGAAGAGGACACAAGACAAATGGCTCGAGTGAGAAGAAAACAAAATGTATCACGAAAGCCAAGAGAAAAAAGGAAGGAATGGTTAATAGTGGCAAATGCTCCTTAGAGCTCAGCAAGATAAGGAATGATCCATTGGGTTTAGTGGATGAAGGTCATTTGTAAACTTGCAAGGCAGTTCTAGTAGGGGAGAAACCAGACTGCAGCGGATTAAGGATGAATGGCCATGAAAAATAGAAAATGTCATGAGACAACATAGATAATTAACTTCAGAATCTGTCTGCTGAGCCAAAGAAGCCAACTTAAAAACAGTACATACATATTATGACTGCATTTGTATTAAATACTTGAACAGGCCAAATTAATCTACTGTGACAACAAGCAGGTCAGTGGTTGCCTG
Organism: Bos grunniens; assembly: GCF_055505025.1. Classification (NCBI taxonomy): domain Eukaryota; kingdom Metazoa; phylum Chordata; class Mammalia; order Artiodactyla; family Bovidae; genus Bos; species Bos grunniens. The sequence continues at coordinate 17,324,320 of NC_141168.1, forward strand.
GGACCAGGTGTGGGGAAGGAGGGATGTCTGCAAAGGGGCATAGGGGAACTTTGAGGGGTGGTGAAAATATTATATGGCTTTACTGGGGTGGTTAATCCACAGGTGCATTCATTTGTCATTATTTGTTGACCTGCGTATTTATTATATGTAAATTATACCTCAATACAACTTATTTTACAAGTTTAAAAAATATAGAAAGTGAGGACGTCCCTGGTGGTCCAGTTGTTGAGAATCTGCCTGCCAATACAGGGGACACAGGTTTGATCCCTGGCCCAGGAAGATTCCACATACTGTGAGACAAGCCCAAGCGCAACAACTACTAAAGGCCTGTGCTCTGCTCCAAGAGAAGCCACTGCAGTGAGAAGCACGCAGACAACCAGAGAGCAGCTCCCATTTGCCACAACTAGAGAAAGCCCACATGCAGCAACAAAGACTCAGCACAGCCAAAAATAAATAATAAAAAATTTTAATGTAGAGAATGAAAATTCATTCAATTCACTGAATACATTCAATTCATTGAATACATTCGTTTGCAAAGAGGAACAAGTTAGAAGAGAGCAGCTGAAGAAATATTTGAGATAAAGCCGACTACAACTGAGCCTTGAATGACAGGTGTTTGAACTGTGCTGGTCCACTTACACCTGGACTTTTTTCAATGGGAAATACTAAAGTACTACCGGATCTGTAGTTGGCTGAATCCACAGATGCAGAACCATGGAGGGCCAACTGTAGTTATACTCAGAGTTCTGAGTGGAGGGTCAGTGCCCCTAATCCTCCAAATTGTTCAAGAGTCAATTATAGTTGCTTTTAGATGGAAGAGCCTGGAGCATATTTAAATACTAATAAAATTCAGTGAAAGGAAGCAGTTAAAGCATAGCAGGTAAGAGACACTAAAGTGAAGGAATATGATAAAGCACGTACCACATCAGAAATTAGAATAGTGAGCTAACAAGTGCCCAAACCTCAGGAGTCCCTAGTTTTGGGACATTCCAAGTATAGAAAGGTTATCGCCAATACAATTCATATTCCACAATCGGTTCCTTCCAAATGTTGAGTTCAGTTAATTCTGGATAGTAAGACCACTGATAAGAGGTACAGGTTGGTTATATATGGACAGAAATGGCCTAAGCAAATCATTTAAACCATGGGAAATAATTTATTTCAGAAGACTGGTAGCAATAGGGCTTAGAGAAGTTGTTTAGTTGCTAAGTCCTGTCTGACTTTTGACCCCATGGACTGTAGCTTGCCAGGCTCCTCTGTCCATGGGATTTCCCAGGTAAGAATACTGGAACAGGTTGCCACTTCCTTCTCCAGGGCTTAGAGAAGGGTTCGTGATAAAAGAATAAGGGTGCAGTGGTTTGAGATGAACACAAGATTTTCTTTGTCAAGCACTTAGGTACTGTGCAAATGTTTTATGTAAGTATTATTCTCATTTGTTATAACTACCTTGTTGGCATTCTCATTCTACAGAAGAGGGAACAAGCCCAGGTCAATTAACCTAGCCAAGATCACGCACATTATAAAGGTGGTAAATTATAAAGGTGGGATTAAAGCCTACGTCTGTATTTCAGGCTTCTTTGGTGGTTCAGCAGTGAAGAATCTGCCTGCAGTGCAGGAGCCGAAGATGTGGGTTCAACCCCTGGGTCAGGAAGATCCCCTGGAGGAGGGCATGGCAACCCACTCCAGTATTCTTGCCTGGAGAATCTCATGGACAGAGAAGCCCGGCAGGCTAGTCTATGGGGTCGCAAGGAGTAGGACACAATTGAAGTGACTGAGCATGTATACTATATGATTTCAAACCCATAGTAAGTATTTCTTATCCTGCTATTCAGGGCTTGGGGCTGAGTGGTAAAGAATCCACCTGCCAAGCAAGAGAGACAAGTTGATTCCTGGGTTGGGAAGATCCCCTGGAAAAGGAAATGGCTACCCACTTCAGTATTCTTGCCTGGGAAACCCCATGGAGAGAAGCTTGGTAAGTTACAGTCCATGGGGCTGAAAAGGAGTTGGATAGGACTTACTGACTAAACAACCACCCTGTTATGCAATTCTGCCTCAAATCTCATTCTTTAAAAATGCTATGGGAATTCCCTGGCAGTTCAGTGGTTAAGACTTGGCATTTTCACTGCTGTGTTGGGTTCAATCCCTGGTCGGGGAACTGAGATCCCACAAGCCACGTAACCAAAAAAAAAAAAAAAAAAATTATATACAGCTGCTGGGTATATAACAAAAGCAATCAAAAGATTGGTCTATCTTAATCCTTTTGCTTTCTTCATCTTAGTAAAGTAAAACATCTTCAGATAATAATATACCCAGGTGGCACTAGTGATAAAGAACCCACCTACCAGGGCAAGGAGATGGAAGAGACGCAGATTTAATCCCTAGGTAGGGAAGATCCCCTGGAGGAGGAAATGGCAACCCACTCCAGTATTCTTGCCTGGAGAATCCCATGAACAGAGGAGCCTGGCGGGCTACAGTCCATGGGGTCACAAAGTCAGACACGACTGAGGCAACAGAGCACACATGCATATATGAAATAAAACAGGGGAGATAGGATATTAAACATTTTTACTTTTTTGATCTGTTCAGTTGAATAGATGCTTGGTTTGACTCTCAATACTGTTATTTTAATGTTAATCTCTTAGAAGAAAAAGATGTTTTGAAGTACTTTACGAGTGAGTGTTTAGGTTGTACTCCTAGTGAGTAGAATTGAGCCGTGCATTCAAAATACTGAATAACTGTCTATGTAAGTCACTGTGGAAGACGCTTTACAGAATACAAAAATGAAAGAGGTGTCTTCCTTACTGTAAAGGAGCTGGTAGTTCAGGGAAAAAGAGGTTATATGTCTACGATTATACCAGAAGAAACTGACATATACCACAAAGCGGGCACAGGTAAAGAATTATTGGTAGTTCAGGGAGAATTTTTATTTAAGGAATTCAGGATGTTAGAGGCAAAGGAAACATTTAGGAGTCTACTTTAATAGTTCAGCCCATTGATTTCCAGTGCTTCAACTAGGACAGAGATAGTGATGCTAACAGTTCTTGCAGAACTGTTTTTCACTCCAAACTTATTGATTGGATGTGGAGAGTGAGAAGAAAGAGAAATACAGAATGAAGCCCAAGTTCTTGACTTTTTCAGCCAAGTGCATGGTAGAGTCCTTCACCTTGATAAAGAATTCAAGAGGAAGAGCAATTTGACACGAAGGGTAGAAGGCAGAGGGGAGAGAAGTCAGTGTTCTCAATCCATCACCCTCTCCTTGGTCTTTCCGCAGCTTGTACTTGAGTGGTGGCTGTGTTCTCATTACCTAAGGGTCAGGCCTAGGGAGGCACTAGCTCTCCACTGTTGTAGCCCGTCTCGTTCACCTTAATTCAAACCATATCTTTATATATACACACACACACATACATATACATATATATCCCGTCGTTAACTCTCAATAACCCTGTTTGAACGTACCATCTGTTTCCTACCAGGATCTTAACGTCGTATTTGTGTATTTTTAAATAAAACATGCATCTGTATAATTATTTGTTTGTGCATAGGAAACATCTAGAAGGATGCACACCAACTGTTAGCAATTGTAGGATTGGTAATGGGTTTGGAAGAGGGGAGGGAGATACAGGGAAAAGATGAGAGGGCTTTATTTTATATGTCTATACTATTTGAATTCCTTAATAATAGGCTGTATTACTTTCTAAATTGAAAAATAACTAAGAGTTTTCAAAGTAAATCAAGAACATCAATCAGCCCAGTGTAAGAACTTCAGTAAATTCAGAGAGTAAAGATGAAACCTCCCTGAGAAACAGTCAACAAAATTTCAGAGAAAACCCCTAAATTAAAAAAAAAAATTTAATGATAAATACATATTGACAAAAATTAGTAAACTCTTGCATGAAGACAGCATCCAAGGAATTTCTCCATTTTCATGGCTCCCAGCCCTTCCCTCCAGGCTGCTGGGGCAACTTGAGACCCACTAAGCCAGCAGACTCCTCCACTGAGCGCTCACCCTTGCCATGAAATTCCTGATGAAGGGCCACGTGTTCTCGAATGCTGCGTAGCAGGCAGAGATAGGTGGCAGCTTGGAAATGAAGCTCATGCTGGGCTCTGCACAGTTTCTCACTGGTGACCTGGAGAAGTAGCAAGGTCAGATAGTCTATTAACAGCCCAGCTGCAGATACAGGGGCACTGTATTGAGAGCATTATTAAACAAGCATTCTCCAGAATAAAAGTAAACTGCACACAGGAAATACAAACATATGTTTGTGTATACTTAATACATCTGTCATTTGGGCACCTGTTAACTGAAGAATTTTACGAGTTTCACTGAAGCACTTCATTGAGTGTCCTCAAATTTTAATACTGGAAAAATAAAGTTACCTCCTTTCAACATCCTCATTTAATGAATGAGGGATCTAAAGCCCAGAGAGTTTCCATCGTTGGTTAATGCAGAGACGGGGAACTATAGTCAGGTCACTAATCATTAATGTCACCTAAGGAATAAAATACAGAACTTTCTACCCTTCAAAAAATGAAGGACTGCTTTATTTTATGTGACTGTTGACTTTGGTTAATATGGCACATGACTTTCAATAAAAATTAAAAACTTATTTTGTCTGAAAAATAGTTTTGTCTTCACCAGTAACAAAATGAAGGTTTTATATAAGAATCATATGTTGATATTACTTAATTATACTCCCTCACAATGTACATTTTCATTTAAAAAATCTATATTCTGATGACCTAAGGTCATCAGAAGCTGGTCATAATTAACTTTCATAATTAAGTACATTAAAACACAGACTTTACTTGACAAGTTTTATGTTCTGAGGCTTGATAAAGGGGTAGGAAAGGTGAGAGGGAGATGTGTGCACAGCCTCAAATGACTTAAGGAGCCCTGACCAAGTGTGGATTAAGCTCTGGGCACCACTGCCTACATATGCTTTTCTTTGACCTTTCTTTACTGGAATATCTAGGTTTGGAATCTGAAAATTAATATGTCTGATTTAAGATCTGCAGATCATATATATGAAAATATAAGCTGCTCAAAAACAGAATTCATCTATTTTAACTTTTTTTTTCAATTTAACTTTTATAATTAAAAATTTATGAGATCAACACTAACGTTAAGCATCAACAAAGAGTAACATTCATCTCTTAAGTCTAGTTTGATAGAATTTTAAATAGGAACTCTACATTAGTATAAGACAGCACATAACCAATCTTGATTCAGCTAAGCCTGAATTATGAGGAAAGAAGTGTCAGTAATATAACGTAGTAAATGAACCACCAGAGATCAAGAGATCTAATGAAAAAGAAAGCTGTATTTCCCCTATAGAGAAAGGGGAGATCTTTCCCTAATTGAATCCCTTCAGCCTAAAGAAAGGAGAGACAATGGGCAAAGATGATTACTGAGTTAGCTCTGAGCCAGCAGGAAATAGAAACCATACCCAATTCCTCTCATGCATTCCAGAGAGTTGTTTCTAGAATATTTAGCATGAATTTCACATTTATTCCCAAGGGATTTCACAGCCATTTCCAAGGCTCTCTCAAGGGCAAATAATGTTGCCTCCATAAGGTATAAACTATAATCTTGTCACATTAAGAATCTTAGAGTGACTTCCTGTTACAATTAAAATAAAGTTTAAATTCCTGCCTACCTATCTTCCTCCACTTCATCCACCACACCGTAAGCCTTCAGTTCAGTTCAGTCGCTCAGTTGTGTCCGACTCTTTGCGACCCCATGAATCGCAGCACACCAGGCCTCCCTGTCCATCACCAACTCCCAGAGTTCACTCAGACTCACGTCCATTGAGTCAGTGATGCCATCCAGCCATCTCATCCTCTCCCCTTCTCCTCCTGCCCCCAATCCCTCCCAGCATCAGTCTTTTCCAATGAGTCAACTCTTTGCATGAGGTGGCCAAAGTACTGGAGTTTCAGCTTCAGCATCATTCCCTCCAAAGAACTCCCAGGGCTGATCTCCTTCAGAATGGACTGGTTGGATCTCCTTGCAGTCCAAGGGGCTCTCAAGAGTCTTCTCCAACACCACAGTTCAAAAGCATCAATTCTTCAGCGCTCAGCTTTCGCCACAGTCCAACTCTCACATCCATACATGACTACTGGAAAAACCATAGCCTTGACTAGACGGACCTTTGTTGGCAAAGTAATGTCTCTGCTTTTGAGTATGCTATCTAGGTTGGTCATGACTTTCCTTCCAAGGAGTGTCTTTTAATTTCATGGCTGCAGTCACCATTTGCAGTGATTTTGGAGCCCCAAAAAATAAAGTCTGACACCATTTCCACTGTTTCCCCATCTATTTCCCATGAAGTGATGGGACCCGATGCCATGATCTTTGTTTTCTGAATGTTGAGCTTTAAGCCAACTTTTTCACTCTCCTCTTTCACCTTCATCAAGAGGCTTTTTAGTTCCTCTTCACTTTCTGCCGTAAGGGTGGTGTCATCTGCATATCTGAGGTTATTGATATTTCTCCTGGCAATCTTGATTCCAGCTTGTGCTTCTTCCAGCCCAGCGTTTCTCATGATGTACTCTGCATATAAGTTAAATAAGCAGGGTGACATATACAGCCTTGACGTACTCCTTCAGCTGCTCTCAACTGTCAGTTCCTCTCTCCTCTTGACTTTCAGTTGTGCAGCTTCTTGGACTTTTACTAACCCTCACTTACTTGCTAACTCTAATATTCTTAAAGTTCCTGGGTAATAAATTTTAATAAATTCCATCCTGTAAAGCCTACCTCTTCTATATACCAGGACTCCGGGGTCTCTACTCCTTTAGCATTTGTTTATTCTAAGTCCTTGGTCAAATGGCTCCTCAGGTGGAATGCAAGCTTCTTAAAAGACAAGACCCATGTGGATCTTACTCGTCATTTTTAGTCAAGTTCCTGTTAGTCCCTACTATTGTGACCTTTCAAAACTTAGTTGAACTTTAGTTTTAACATTTTGCATTCTAACTTCCATGGCTCAGACAATCAAGAGTTTAAGATAATGGTTCTCCCCTTTCCACACTGTTCAAAGGACACCAGGTTTCCTTCGCTAAAGCCCAAGCTAATTATTCAACTTCTGAGATAGGTTGCAAATTCTTTCCAAGTCAGATAAGTAACTCTAAATCTACTTGGGCTTGTATAGTTCAACTGTCCCTGAGTCTCAGTTGCCCCATTTGAAAAAAGAAACTATCTTTCATTCCATCTTGCCTATCCGTGGTAAACAGAGTGCTGGAGTGCAGAATTCATAAAGGAATTGTCCAAGGATGATGGATAGAGTCGGACACGACTGAGCGACTGAACTGAACTGAATTGATGGATGTTCATATTTATCTGCTACAGATGGAAAAATTGTTACTTGGTCATACATCACACATTCAACAGTACCACCTCATTAGAGGTGTCTAGTTCAGCTCTACAACGTGCGTGCTCAGTCCTGTCCCACTCTTTGGGACCCGGTAAGAATGAGCCCCCACTTCCTCCTCCAGGGGCTCTTCCCCACCCAGGAGTTGAACCCGCGTCTCTTCAATTAGCAGGCGGCTTCTTTATCACTGAGCCAGCTAAAAGTGGCGGCATAGTCACGCTCTTCAAGTAGCTCCCATATCCCTCGCTCCATCTACAACTGCTTCTCAGAATAGCTCTCCTAGTGAAGGTGTGTGTTGGATAGATGCTGTGACTAGTAACCCTACACTCATCTTTCTGCTTGTCCCTCTGTTTCTTCCATTTCACTTTCCTCTAACCTTCCCATCCACACAGGCCAAAGACAGCCAGTGCAATCTCCAGGGACGGCTCCACCCCAGGACGACTTTGCTCTCCCGCCGGTCCTTGCTTAGTCCCTGGGCTTAGGTCTTAGACCAGGGCCTAGGGCCTGGGTCTGTCTGGAGGAAGCTTGGGCCTCAGAATTGCGGGTTAAGGCCAGGCGCGCTCCGTCCCGCCCAGACGCGACTCTCCCGCCCTCCCCGGAAAGGGGACGCTTGAGCACCCGGACACAGGCTTCCGTACCCGATGTGCACGGAAAGCTTTGACGAGATACCGATAGGCCGCGGTGTCGCGATAGGGTCGGCCTGTGGCCGCGTTCAAGTAGCGCAACTCCCGTAGAAGGCCTCGCCAAGTGCGCAGCGGTGACCCTAAGGCCGCCATTTTCCAGTCGCCGAGTCGGTTGCGGGATGGCGCCCTACGACCCTCCTGCTCCCTCACCCTCCTGCCCAGCCGCTTAATGGTAGGGTTGGGACCAGACTGCAGGCTCCCCCTATCGATTGCAGGACAGTGGGATGTCTCACTTCCCTTCTCTGCCGAGCAGCATTAATCGAACGCCGAGCGGCTTCCTAAGAGAAAAGCAAACGAAAGCCGAGTGTAACTGAATGGCCTGGAAAAAGCCTGGCGGAGAGAAAGAAGGTCCTTGTTCGTTTCCTGACTGCGTCATGTCAGACGCCATTCGCTGACGGAGCACCGCTGAACCTGGAGAAAATGAGGGCATATCGCAAGTGGGTGTCAACTTAAAAATAGAAAACTTTGAGATTTTGTTTTATTTCTAAAGGGGATATCAAAATTCAGCCTATCGGCTTTCCCAAAATCTTAACGAGATTACGGCTCAGAAGGAAATGGGAGTCTATTGATTATCGCAAAATGTAGCCCCAAACCTAGAAAAACCACGCATACACTTCCCATCTTTAAAAAGTAAAATCGAGTTGGCATATTTCGCTATAATTGTTTAAGAAGCGGAAAAGGTAAAAGTTTTATTGAAAAGTTCATTTTAAAGGCAACAAAAACTTTGCCACCCCAGATGGGACTCGAACCCACAATCCCTGGCTTAGGAGGCCAATGCCTTATCCATTAGGCCACTGGGGCTTCTGTGAATAACGCGCTCAGACAACGTTTTCAATTTTTTTTCCTTCTTCGTACGTCATGTCAGTTTCCTTTTAACCTATCCTAGGAAACCACACTTAGTACCAATAATAGGGGGACGAGGCATGCTGGGAGTTGTAGTTCAAGAAACAAAATCCCACGTTATAGCTCCAAAGGTTTTACCCTCGAAAACAGCACCGATGCGCCGGACGGACAACGGGCGCGCGCACGGTTTTGTGTACACGTTTCCTACGCGGTGCCCCCGCGCCTGCGCTGAAGCGCACATACGACGTCGCGGAGCCGAACCCTCTTGGGACGCTGGCTGACTCTTCTAGATTCGCCTCTAGAGTTTCTGTCGCGTTGGGTTTTCTCCGGAAACAGCCGGCCCCTTCCGGCTTTGCGGCTTTCTGGACGTAGCTTGCCCTCCATCCTGCCATTAGGTGGCGTTTCTGGCGGTCATTTTCTGTTTCCGGTTGAAACTCTGAGGCCATTTCCGCAGGGTAAGGGGCCAGTTAGAAATGTTTATCTTGCGTTCTGAATTGGCTGTTCAGTGGGAAACATGGGACAGCAGGGAATTGGAATTAGTTAATTAAGAATTAGTTAATTGGAAACAAATAGGAGTTTATTTTGGTTATTTAGTTGCATAAATCGGACAATTCATTTCTGAGTCTCAGCGACATTACCCCTTGCTTAAAATCTCGCAGTGGCTCCCCGTTGCCAGTAAACTTAAGACCGCTGGACCGTACCTAAATTGACCGTTGCCTGTATCTTCAGTTTAGTTCAGTTCAGTCGCTTAGTCGTGTCCGACTCTTTGCGACCCCATGGACTGCAGCACGCCACGCCTTCCTATCTCCAACTCCGGGAGTTTTCCCGAACGCATGTCCTTTGAGTCGGTGATGCCATCCAACCGTCTCATTCTCTGTCGTCCCCTTCTGCCCTCAATCTTTCCCAGCATCAGGGTCTTTTCCAATGAGTCAGCTCTTCGAATCAGGTGGCCAAAGTATTGGAGTTTCAGCTTCAGCATCATTCCCTGCAAAGAAATCCCAGGGCTGATCTCCTTCAGAATGGACTGGTTGGATCTTCTTGCCGTCCAAGGGACTCTCAAGAGTCTTCTCCACCACCACACTTCAAAAGCATCAATTCTTCGGCGCTTAGCTTTCTTTATAGTCCAACTCTCACATCCATACATGACTACTGGAAAAACCATAGCCTTGACTCCACGCACCTTTGTTGGCAAAGTAATGTCTCTGCTTTTTAATATGCTGTCTAGGTTGGTCATAACTTTGCTTCCAAGGAGTAAGCGTCTTTTAATTTCATGGCTACAGTCACCATTTGCAGTGATTTTGGAGCCCCCCCCCCCCCCAAATTAAAGTCAGCCACTGTTTCCCCATCTATTTCCCATGAAGTGATGGGACCAGATGCCATGATCTTTGTTTTCTCAATGTTGAGCTTTAAGCCAACTTTTTCACTCCCTTCTTTCATTTTCATCAAGAGGCTCTTTAGTTCTTCACTTTCTGCCATAAGGATGGTGTCATCTGCATATCTGAGGTAATTGATACTTCTCCTGGCAATCTTGATTCCAGCTTGTGCTTCTTCCAGCCCAGCGTTTCTCATGATGTACTCTGCATATAAGTTAAATAAGCAGAGTGACAATATACAGCCTTGACGTACTCCTTTTCCTATTTGGAACCAGTCTGTTGTTCTGTGTCCAGTTCTAACTGTTGCTTCCTGACTTGCATACAGATTTCTCAAGAGGCAGGTCAGGTGGTCTGGTATTCCCGTCTCTTTCAGATATTCTCCCCTGAATTGAAATTTGTTAATCCAGCTTTCAAAGATGTTGCAAATTTAAGCATGCTCTGAGAAAGAAGAAGAATTGGAAGTAGGTTTTCAGTAACTGTTGGTATGTTATGGTAAGGGGCGGTAAGACATAATTCTGAGTCCTTTTTACTGAACTGCCAAGGGACTCTTCTTCCATTTTTAGACTGAAGCAGAGTAAATAGATAATCATAAAATGTTAGTTCTAACCAAAGGCAGCCTCCAAACAAGCTTCCCCTTTCATACATACATTGTTTATTACAACAAGAGGTGAAGCGTTTTACCCCTCCTTCCCACCATTCCTGCTCTTAAATCTGAGCAGGCTTTGTGACTAGCTTTAACTAATACGTAGAATGTTCTGGAACTTCTATGGTACCTCAGGCTTTAAAACTGTTAGCTTTCACAGTGTGCTTCTTACCTAGCTACCATGCTATGAAAACTACAGGGCTCATAGAAGAATCCTGAGACAGGCCCAGCTGAGCTCTCAACTGACAGCACTAATTACCAACCAGAGAAGTGGGCCATCTTGAATGTTCCAATCCAGTAGCACCCACAAATTACGATAGTCTTAACTGGTGTCATATGTAGCAGAGAATTGCCCAGATGAATCTAGTCAACTCAAAGAAACGTTAAAAGAACATGACTGTTGTTTGGGAATAAATTCCACTAAATTTTAGAACAACTGTGTGTCAACAGAAAACCAAATCAGTCAATGCAATGCTTCTCTAATTAAAAGTGTTAGCAGTCAGTTAAAACCAATACTGTTTGTCCAATAAAAAACTTCTGTTGACCTTATATAATCTAAGGTTGCAAGTTTACACTGTGTCCCAGGGCATTTCACAGGCAATGTCTCATGGGACCCTATGAGGTAGTACTCTGATTTTACCTACTTTGAAATGTGGGAACAAGCTCAAGGCAGTTTCATGGTTTAGTCAGCTTTACTGACTGCTCAGTGATAAAGTCAACATTTGCTCTCAGGCAGTCTTAACTCCAAAGCCTATTTTTTAAACTTAAAGTTTTATAGCAGAAAAGGGATTTTTATGAAAAAGAGGTGGGGTATCATAATCAGAACTGGGTAAGGTTAGAGACTAGGTTTGGAAGCTACACAGCCAAGAACCTCACCTAAAAGCCTGCTCCAGAAGTGGTCCAGTGAAAACAGCAGTCACTGCAGCTTGCAGTGCTGACACAGGGACGCTGCACAGGGTCTGGACACTGGCACCAAGCCAACTTGTGCCAGAATGGAGAAAGTCATTACCTAAGAGTCAGAGCTCTGGGCTGAGTACTTCTAATAAACATGGCCTGGGTCATGTTCCCATGCTGGTCAGAGGCGGCTGGGAAAGCAAATACTTTGTCATTCATTGAATTTTATTAAGCTTCTAGTAGTTTGGCCACCTCATGCGAAGAGTTGACTCATTGGAAAAGACTCTGATGCTGGGAGGGATTGGGGGCAGGAGAAGAAGGGGACGACAGAGGATGAGATGGCTGGATGGCATCACTGACTCGATGGACGTGAGTCGCAGTGAACTCCGGGAGTTGGTGGACAGGGAGGCCTGGTGTGCTGCGATTCATGGGGTCGCAAAGAGTCGGACACGACTGAGCGACTGATCTGATCTGATCTGATGAGGCAGGCACTTCTAGATGCTAGGGAAACAGAAGCACAAGTAGTATAGGTCAACCTTTCCTCTACTCATCAAAGTTTCCATTCTAGAAAGGGGCAGACAGACAATAAGCAAATAAACAAGCAGAACATAAAATTTATCAAATGGTGAGGAGTGCTATGAAAAATAACTAAATAAAGCCAGGGGCCAGGGATTAAGCCCTATTACGGGTTCTGGGCGGTCCTTCTGGATAAGGTAAGGACATTTGAGCAGAGACCCAAATGATGTGTAGAAACTGCATCTTCAGCTTGTGTTTGTGTGTGTTTGTGTGTATGTGTGCCCACATTTTAAGTAGAGACCCTGCCTCCATTTCCCACCCATTGTGAGGCCACCGCTATTCTGTCCTTCAAGCTCTGTGAGGTACAGGAGAAGTTCTGGGACAAGTTTTCTATGCCCAGAGAAAGGAGGTCTAGTCTTAACTCTGCAACTACAGCAGTGACTGGCTACCTGGCCATGCACGTGGGAATCTGGAGGAAATTTTAGTGGGAAAGAGACGGGACTAATGAAAGAGGGTGATTCTGAGATGAGACATACATAGGCACTTGCTTCCATCAGTCAGTGATTTCTAAACTTCTTTGTGTATCCACAGTGGTAAAAATCTTGTGCCTCCCCATAAGTCTTTGTATTTATTTTAAAATCACATACATGTACTATTGATTAGTGTAGAATATATATTTAAAACATGCACAAAGTAGAAATAAAATTTTTTAAAATGAAAAACAGTATTTTGAAAACATTTTTGTTATTTATTAACAGTAAAAAACAAAGTCCTAATTTCTCTCAGTAAAGAAAGATGAACATACTTTATTGAAAATGCAGTGTAATACATTTTATTATTTTTAAAATCTTGGTCTAACACATTTGGGGCAACAAGATCACATAGTGATAAACATTTCTAAACATCCATTTTCAAATTTCTCTCTTCATTGCATGAGCTTCTTTTAAAAAGGCAGTCACTTACAGTTTTAAAAAATTACTTTTAACTTAAAGGGAACCTTTAAATATGTTCATTTCTTTCAGAAGATCAGCTAGGCAGTTGTATCCATCAGGGAAGAATCAGAAAAAGAGAAACAACTGCAGGCTTTTCAAGCAGAAAGCAGTCAAGTGCAGGGCACTGAGATGCCCGATGGCGCTATTAGAGGACCTGCAGGAGCCAGGGGAAGTCGCTACTCACATTCAGCAGTTCAGAGTATCAGGAGGTTGCTGCTCTTACATAGGTCAGAAAATAACAGGGAACCCCCCCAGTGCTGATCAGAGCTGCTCACCCCACCCCCAAGTACTCATATAGGAGCTGACAGGAGATTACATGTGAGCTGCGGAGAACTTTTAAGTCTCCCACGGATGGCCCATTTTGCTAGGCGCTGCCGCTTTTCCCTCCCATCCACAAAATAGCCTATGAATACATCTGGCAGAAAGAAATCACATCCAGAACCTGGAAGGCAAGGAGTTTGGGAAATGTTTCCATAATTCTAATCCCTGTGATACATAAAAGGATGTAGGAATGAATGCTGGCTGCCAAAAACCAGGCTGTAGCCCACACAGCAGCATACTCCTGAGCCTCTGGTCATCACAGAAAGGGACAGCAAGTGAGAAACACTCGCCCCTATCGTATAAGAAAAATAGGTAAATTTTAAGTTAGACAGCTCTTGTAAATCCTTTTAAGCAAGCTAATCACTGCATCAGTGTAGCTTATGTATTTTTATGTAGTCTACTTCCCATTACATGGTAGTTTCTGCTTTTTAAAGGTCTTACTTTAAACATTAACCTTACCAATAACATCCTGTAGCATATAGACTGCAGTATGTTATAACACTCAGAAGCAAAGGTGCCTATTAACCAGCAAGCCAGACTTGCTAGATGTAAGCAGAATGCAATTTATCCCTCCCACCACTGCTGCTCATGGACTTCTTCCTCTCTGGCATGAAATCCTGGGTGGTTCACATAGCTTTTCCAGGGAATAACAGGCAGTTGGCTTTTTTTTTTTTCCCTCCCCTCCCCCCACTGACCCTGCTTTGGTTTTTTAAAAAATTCAACCTGTTTAACATTAAAACTCCAAACTTGTTTCCATAAAACTTTTCCCCGTTGTCAGCTGCGGCTGCCACAGGCTGAAGGTGAGCAGTTAGGACTGCAGGATGGAGCTGACTTCTCCATCTCCCCTGAACTACTCTCCCACTCTTCAAATGTAACCTCTTCCTGGAACAAGCTGGATTTGTATAAACAGAAAGCAAGTTGTTTTCTCAGGAGTGCCCCTACACACTTGCTGTAATGATTTGTTATGCTTGGATGAAATTCATGGCTTTTTTTCTTTTAGGTGACAAACAGGTTAAAGAGTTATCATTTTAAAAACAGTCTTCTTTTTAGGTATGAACCAGTCTCATCCAGTATCAGATCAAAACTGCAAACGCCAGTTTTGATTTAACATTTCTCTCCTCCTCCAGCCTGGAAATGTGAAGAGAAGGGGGACCAGGGTCAGTGTCATTTCTGTTTCTCACCCCCTCTTGCCTCCTTGCTGGCTGCTGTTGCAGCAGCAGTTGCAGCAAGGGAGAGAAGAGATGAGGTTTCTTTCCGTTGGTAGAGAGATAAGCTGGTGTCTGTGACCTCTAGGAGCAGCAGATTGCAGCGTTGCTTCTTTTTTTATAGCTCAATAGTTCCTCTTTCTCTGGGGATCTCTCAGCTGCAGTCCCTTGTGGGCCGTGTCCTCTAGTTACTCAGGATGCCTGCACCCGCCGCTTAGTTTCCAGGATCCGCCCCTCCACTGAAGTCATTTCATCCATCCAGGTGTTCCCTTTGGCTGGGTTCCTTCTTAAAATGAGCAAATCTGATTCCCTTTCTTGAGAACCACATCGGACCCACAGGAACTCAGGAACTTTGGCATGCAGTCATGCCACACTCCCCATGCAGCCTTCTCTCCTCTAATGTCTTCTCCAGGAGCTAATCACCTACTCCTCACTTGTCTTTAGACTTTAAGGAGTAAGTCAGACTCCTATGTCCCTCAGATTCCACTGGAGATGGGTCAAGCCCTCCAAACAGTCCTGTGGAGGGGCCCCCTCATTTGGCACGAGTTGAAGAGGAAGCACCCTGACCCTCTCCTGCTTGGGCAGCAGAAGGGAAACGTCCAGCATATTGACAACTGCTTCCAGAGGAATCTTCTCACATTTTCTCATGGAGCCTGGAGGCAGGTGCCAAGCCAGCTCATCCGTCCCAGCACTGAGCTAGTGCTTCCCAGGATCCGCTTCACAGTCTCTTAGCACGTGGTGCACAGGTAATCTAGTTCCCTTTCCCTTTAGAACGTGGATGGACTTGGCACCTACTGTTTTGTTCTCGGCCTTTGGGGTTTCTGGTGAAACTGACACAGAGAGAGTCCCACTTTAGTAAATGAAGGTACCATTGTCAGACCTTCCTTATGGAACCCCTGTTCTTTCATCAGGATGCCTGAGGCACTGCAGGCAACACGACTAGTGAACTAGACTGCCTGAATGTACAGTTAATACAGAACTATTAATACTTGTCTTTTCGTTTTAGTGACTAAGTCATGTCCAACTCTTTTGTGACCCAATGGACTGTTACCCACCAGGCTTCTCTATCCATGGGGTTTCCCAGCAAGAATATTGGAGTGGGGATTGCCATTCCCTTTTCCAGGGGATCTTCCTGACTGAGAAATTGGACCCGTGTCTCCTGCATTGCAGGCAGTTTCTTTGCCCTTACATATTAATTATTAAGTATATCTTATTGACTTGTTAAATTTCAATATTATATATGTTTATGGGGCTTCCCAGGTGGTGCAGTGGTAAAGAATCCACCTGCCAGTGCAGGAGACGCAAAAGGTGTGGGTTAAATCCCTGCATCAGGAAGATGCCCTGAAGAAGGAAATGGCAACCCATTCCAGTATTCCTGCCTGGAGAATCCCATGGACAGAGGAACCTGGCGGGCTACAGTCCATGGGGTCGCAAAGAATCAGACACGACTGAGGACAGGGACCTTGACCTTAACATATGTTTATATAGAGAGATAGCTATTTTTATGAAAACTATGTATAAGACTTCTTTTTTGCGATATGAAATCATACCTTTAATCTCATCATGAAAACGTCTTAAAAATATCCTTATAAAAATTCTCCATAAATATAATTTAGAAGGAATTTTATTAATACTTCCTTTATTGTTGGATATTTATGAACTCTTTCTTGATTAAACACAGTGCTGGTGTGAAAATCTTTGTGCAAAGGTATTAGCTGACATTCTGAAATATTTCCTAGAAGTTGAAAATTACTGTAAGACTCGTTTTTCACATTGTGGAAGATTAGATGTGCAGAGAAATCTCAATATAAGACACCTTAAAGTGCTGGGTGAAATTTCCATACACATAAAAATATTTTTTCAACGTGGGAATGAGTAAAAGAAGCCAGAATAACCACAAGTCAAAAAGGAAGAAAGGGAACAATAAAAGTAGCATTTACCCTGAGGGATAATCCTGGTGGCCTGCTATCCCTGGTGGCCTAGAGTGTGGATTTTAATTTGCCTTAGTTAAAGTCACTTAGTCGTGTCTGACTTTTTGGGACGCCATGGACTATATACAGTCCATGGAATTCTCCAGGCCAGAATACTGGAGTGGGTAGCCTTCCTCTTCTCCAGAAGATCTTCCTAACCCAGGAATTGAACCGGGGTCTCTTGTATTGCAGGCGGATTCTTTACCAGCTGAGCCACAAGGGAAGCTCTAATTTGCCTTAGGCAGTCCAAAAAAAAGAGAAAGCCTCAGATCACCTTGGTGGGAGGTCAGATCATGTTGCTATGCTCCTCAGTCGTGTCCAATTCTTTGGGACCTCACAGACTGTAGCCTGCCAGGCTCCTCTGTCCATGGGATTCTCCAAGCTAGAATGCTGGAGTGGGTTACCATTTCCTTCCTCCAGGGTATCTTCCTGACCCAGGGATTGAACCTATATCTCCTGCATTGGCAGGCAGTCCTTTACCACAGATCCACCAGGGAAGCCCAAGTCAGATCATAAACTCTTACAAAATGATGGCACCCCCAACAATTAACCTTATTGCTGGGAATGAAAACAATATCCCCTGACCTCACCGAGAGGAGACTTTTCTGTCTCAGCTCAGGGCTGGGTGGCACGTGGGGAAAAGCTTCTATACAAGAATTCTTAACGACCAGCAGTAACCACTCATATACATCTGTGGCTGGAAAGTTATCCTATCTCTGTGGCCTTGAAATCCTTAAGCTGAACATTTAGTTTGAAATGGTCTTGGATTAGCAATGTCCCTAGAAACCTGGAAGCAGCAAACTCAAATACTCTTTAGAGGAACACACTTTAAATCCAGGCCTCAAAGAATGCACAAAGTCAAAGTGCAGGGGAGCATTAAAAAAAGAAGAAGAAGAAATCACCAAACACATGCAGAAATAAGCCAGTATAAGCAAGTTAGTAGAAAAACTGTAGGACTGGACCTACAGTTGGTTCAAGATCTTACTCTGGTGTCTAGAACTTTATGGGTCTGATGCTCCCAACCCACTAAGCACATGCTAGGGCCCTGACCTTGGTCTCTCTCTTTAGTACACTTTATGGGTCTGATGCTCCCAACCCACTAAGCACATGCTAGGGCCCTGACCTTGGTCTCTCTCTTTAGTACACTTCACCAGCTAAGAATACTGCTAAACCCAGGAAAAAATAAGCTCATTTTTTTGAAAATGAGATATTTGAGGAGTATAATCACAACAGAGACAATAAATGCAACATACCGTGCTAGACAAACCAGAATGGAACAACACTGATCAAAAACTTGAGCATAATAAAAGTCCTCACAAACAGGATAACAGTAAGAAACAAGCAATTATGTAGAACTAAATGGAAATATATATGAAATATGTAATAGCTGAACAAACCCAATACAGTGGATAAAAACAATGGCTACCTAGCTGAAAAATGAATAATAATCTAGATCAGCTCAAGGAATTTTCTTAGAAAGTATTGGAAAGGGATGGAAAATGTGAAAGAACATTTAAGAAATAATAATAAGTCAATATCTGAACAACATGAATCCCACCCAGAAAGAGAGAAAATGGATTTAGGGAAGAGATCTTAAATCATAAGTAAGAACTTTCAAAAATTAAAGATAAAAAGGACTCTAAAGGTCTCATGGAGCACCAAATAGAAGAATTATGGAAAAATCAAAATTTTGACATATTACATGATATTTAAGAATATAAGAGGGAGGGGATATGTATATACTTATGGCTGGTTCCCATCGTTGGACAGCAAAAACCAACACAACATTGTAAAGGAATTATTCTCCAATTAAAAATAAAAATTTTTTAAAAGACAAAATGCTAAAAGCTTCTGGAGAGAAGAAGCAGAAAGCTCACAAAAGCTTAAGAATTAGATTTATACTAGTCTTCCTAAGAAATACAATGGAGACAAGAAAACTGGTGAAGTGAATTCTAAGTGAATATAGAATATATTTTCCTAAGGAAAATAACCTAAGAGTATTATATCCAGCTAAACTATTACTTAAATGTAAGGACAGAAAGATATATTCAGACATACAGAAAGATATATTCAGACATACAGGGCCTTAGAAAATTTACAGCACAAAAAGTCTCTTTGAAAGCCCTCCTGCTTAAGTGAGATGAGTCAGAGAAAGACAGAAACTGTATAATATCACTTACATATGAAATTTAAAATATACAGCAAAATTGTGTATTATAAGGAAGCAGACTCAACAGATACAGAGAACAAACTAGTGGTTACAAGTGGGGAGAGGGAAGTGGGTAGAGTACAAACTTAGGTATAAAATAAGCTACAAGGATATACTATACAACATGGGGAATATAGTCAATATTTTATAATAATGAATATAACCTTTAAAAATTATGACTCACTATATTGTATACTATAATATACAGTATTTTACATCAGCTGGGAATGTAAAATGGTCCAGCTCCTGTGGGAAACAGTTTGATGTTTCCTCAAAAAAATGAAACATAAAGTTACCATATGACCCAGGAATACCATTCCTTGGTATATATACAAAAGAACTGAAGACATATACTCCACAAAAGCTTGTACACAAATGTTCATAGCAGCATTATTCATAATATTAAAAAAGTGGAAACAGCCCAAGTATCTATACTAATAAATGGATATATAAAAATGTAATACATTCATACAAAATACTATTCGGGATATAGATAGCTTGGATATTAAATTTAATATTAGGGCCAAATATAAAGAAAGATAAGCAACATTATATATTGTTGAAAAGAAAAATATATCAAAAAGATATAACCAAAACAAATACAACATTGTAAATCAACTATACCTCAATTGAAAAAAAAAAGAAAAAATAGATATAACCATAATGAACATATATTCACTCAATATATGCCAAGACCGAAGGAAAAGGAAGAAGATGCACATAAACAAAAACAGAGAATGAGAGCAGGAAAACAAGTACAGATGCAACAGAGATTATATAATAAAAATATTTTTAATACACTTCTAAGAAATTGTCTACAAGTGGATTGATTGTATATAGGTGCTATAGGACAAGCAATTGACATAATTCAACTCATACTTAACAAGATTTCCAGAAAATTAGGAATAGAATTTTAACTTCATAAAAACTATATACCAAAAATATAGAATAAATGCTATACTTAAAAGAGAAAATTTTCCCATTAAAATAAGAAACAAAGATGGGGACCCTGGCTGCCCAGTGGCTAGGACTTGGCACTTTCACTACGTGGGCCCAGGTTCAATACCTGAGGAGGGAGCAAAGATCCTACAAGCCACATGGCATGACCAAAAAAAAAGTGAAAAAATTGGAAGAGGAAATTAACGTGCCATTATTTATAATTATATGATCAACTCAGTTAAAAAATTAATAATCAGACAAGTAATTAGAAGAGAATAAAGCTGCTGGATTACTAACTCAATTTGTGAAATCAAAAGCATTGATCCCAAGAAAACCACTAGAAAATAGATTAACATAACCATTTCTAAAAACAACAAATCTAAAGTACCTAGAAATCAATACATAAACAATACCTTTACAGAGAAAATTTAAAAGGTTTACTAGAAGACATGAAAGAGGATTTTTAAAAATGAAGAACAAGAAGCGGAACAAGAAGCAAAACTAAGGGTGGGTACCTTTGGGATAGAGGGAGTGGGGAAGTAAGAAAGGAAGGAGAAACCTAATTTATCATAAAATGAGGAAACGAGAGCTTCTATTAAGAGATGAAAACCATGCGCTATGGATTAAGGCACACAATTAATGCACTGCTTTGCATTTGCGGTACAGTAAAGCAGAAATGAACTATATACAACACATACTGACACACAGTTTGAAAATGCAGCAGCAAACTATGATGGGAGAGGCAGTAGTTGTCAGAGGGTTACATGTGAAACCTGACACTTTGAGTGCAAGGGCAGAGACAGAGGTGAAACTGAATCACTGGATAAAGCTTTATTTCTCTTCATGGCTTCACGTCAAGCTTTACTTCTCTCCAATACAAGCGGAAAAAGTGGAAGTGGTGATTTGGACTCCAATCAGTGTGGACGGTGAGAAGCTATGACAAAATTAGACAGCGTATTAAAAAGCAGAGACATCACTTTGCTGACAAAGGTCTGTATAGTCAAACCTACTTTTTCCAGTAGTCATGTATGGATGTGAGAGTTGGACAGTAAAGAAAGCTGAGTGCCGAAGAATTGATGCTTTTGAATTGTGATGCTGGAGAAGACTCTTAAGAGTCCCTTGGATACCAAGATCAAACTAGTCAATCCTAAAGGAAATCAACCCTGAATTTTCACTGGAAGAACTGATGCTGAAGCTCCAATACTTTGGCCGCCTGATGGGAAGAGGTAACTCACTGGAAAAGACCCTGATCCTGGGAAAGATTGAAGGCAAAAGGAGAAGGGGGTGGCAGAGGATGAGATAGATAACATCACTGACTCAATAGACATGAATTTGAGCAAAATCTGGGAGACAGTGAAGGACAGAGGAGCCTGGCATGCTGCAGTCCATGGGGTTGCAAAGAGAATGACACAACTTAGCAAATGAACAGCAACAAAGCTAGGTTTACCTCTAGACTGCTCATTACATGAACCAAAAGATTCCCTTAATTGTTTTGCTTAACAGACTTTTAGAGCAGTCTCCCTTTACTTTATATGCCAAGGGACTGACACCTGTGATGGAAGAAATCTTAACTGGTATTTATCCACTCTTGTACTTTTAAATATATATTTTTTAAGATTTTTAAAAGTACTGGTTTCACTTATATATTTGGGAATATTAGAGCAAGAGGAAGCATGAATTTATGCAGGGGAGAAAAAAGAGGCAGAAGAGACAGAATAACAGTAGCCACCCTGTATTAGTTCTCATGTGCTAGGCACTATGCTAGGTGCTTTCCATACCTTGTCTCTTAATTCAACAACAAAACCCTCCACTGGGAATCATCCCTGCAGAAATGAGGAGGCTGAACGGAAAGCCACATCTTGTCTGAAGTGCCACCTTCATAAAGGGGACCTCAGAGCCCAAGTCTGATGTCAGCCTGTTCTGCACACTGTGCCATCCTAGTACAGAAACGATAGTGGGGAAATAGTGAAGGGACAGACACAGGGACACAGACGAGGTAAATATACACAGAGACAGAAAAAAAAACAAGCCACATCAGGGCACGTTCCGATGAGGAAGAACTACCGTATGAGCCAATACCCGTCACTGCCCTTTGAAAAGCTCGTGCCCTCACCTGCAATGTAATGCAATCCTTCGAGCACCCAGAATCAGCTCTTCTGCTTTTACTTCCAATTTTCAAAACTCTTTAAAAAATATTTATTTTCTCAAATATTCCTTAAAGCTTTACATGGATATGAAGCAATGTTGCAGATTCAGACACTGAGTTTCAAATCTGAATGTCAGGCCTATTACAAAACAAACGTGCGACTGCCGGTTTGGTTATGCAAACAGACACCAAATACCTAAAGGACAGCACAGTTAGACCTGTCATAGCTAGCTAACCGCTCATCAATAACTGTGCTACTGTAGCTATGCAATACTATATGAACTGTCAACAAGTAAAGACAGATCTCTATGTACTGAGGTGGAATAACCTCCAAGATAATGTTAAAAAGCTGGATACATGTTTATGCTTTTAACTGGAGAACTTGGTGGCAGTAGTTGGTCTGGGGAGAAAAAGGGGGACAAGGGTAGGAAAGATGCTTTGCACTCACTGTCAATCATGTATTTGGTGTTTTTTTTCTTCTACCCAAGTGCAAGAATGATCTTTCCCCCTAAAATCTTTATATCAAGCTGTTCAGTTGTGTCTTCCCTCTAAACCAGATCCAGTTTTGGGGTCTGAGTGGGAAGAAATAAATTATTTATTTCCCCTCTCCAAGTGATTAGATAGCAAGAGGCTCCTTCCCATTTTTTTCCCCTTTTCTCCAACTAAACCCACCTCTTTGTTTCTTTACAAAACTCCCAAACCAAAAACTTACTCACGGTATCCACGTTCATTGAAAACCCGTTTATGTAAAAAGATAAAGCATTTCTCTCACCACTCTGTATTTTGCAGTGTACGTCCATTTTCTTTCTGTGCATATGCATGTGCATGAGCAGTTATTAGCTCACACTTTTCTGCACTAAAGCTAAGGTTGGAGATGATTTCTTGACTACATGGACAAGTATAAAACACACTTGCTGCTTCAGTTTTCTGTATTCCTGTGAACCAACTCCTCTGGACATCTGTCCCTCATTCAATTCAGCCTCAGAGAACAGGCTGCATCTCGTGTTTAATTCTTGGCTCTAAATTGACTTGGTTAGTCTGAAATCCTTAACTCCTTGGGCCATGTTTTTTCTTCTTAAAAACTTCATATATATATATATATATATATATACACACACACACACATACATACACACACACCATACAATCAATAACAACACAGAACTAGTATAAATGATAATAAAAGCTAACATTTATCTAGTACTCACTATGAGTCACTGTACTAAGTGCTTCACATGCCTTATATATAATTTAATGTTAATCAAAGTTACATGAAAAAAAGTATTCCACAGTCGAAGCTTGAGGAAATTATGGCTTTAAAAAATCCTATTTAACAATGGCAGCTTTAATACGTTAATCCACATTTGCAAGATGGTAGTCAGATTACTTAGCTACAAATTTGAGGGGCTGTTACTCCCAAAAACACACTTTTGCAAAACTACTAGTTTTTCGTAAAAGCACTTGCAGCCTACCCTCTCCTGCCTGAGGACCATGTCTTTAAACTTCTTCATCTTAATGACAGTGCATTGAAAATACACTTAAATACCAGGACTGTTTATATTTGAGGGCATATGTTCTTTTCTGTATCTTATATGCACATATACAGTTATAAATGACGAAACTGTTCGATTTCTCTCACAAATTGCTACCTTTTCACCCTCTTTCCCAGTCCCTACCTGGATTTCTAAGGTTAAATTCTTTTTTTCACTTTTTTCTCATGCCAATATTTTCCCTAAAGAAGTCCTCTACAAGTAAGACTAAAAGATGCTCACTTATGCAACTAGGTGAGCATCCTGCATCTACAACTGCAAGCCCTGACCCTGGAGGCAGGCATACGCCTACACAGGCACACACCCTCTAATCTGAAGGAAGAACCTAGTAAGCCTGCGTTCCAGGACTCACACAGTCTGGCTTCCTCTAGTCACCCCAGCACCCACCTCACACCAGCCTGGCCGCCTTCCTGTTTCTTCCTGAGTCTGCTCAGGATGCTCCCTTTTCCTCCTTCCCAGTCAAATCCCATTTATCCGTGGAGGCCCAGTTCAAATGTCATCAACCTGACAAGGTCTCCTCAGATCTTTCCAGCCTATTTTCTCCCCTGCTCTGAACTCAAGTGGCAGGTGGCCATGGACCACACCTTTGTGACACATTTTGAACTGTAACTTGTCATATGATTGCAGACTCTTTGTAAATACATGGAGGGTAGGTAGGTAAATACATGCCTCTGATTTCTGTATCCCATAACACCCAGCACAGTGTGTTACAAGCAAGAGATACTTCAGCACCACTGAAAGAATGAGATATTAAAATTCAAGTTAACTCAATGATACAACAGACACAAGAATAATATGTACATTCCTCTTTATTTAATACAACAACACGTAACACATACAAAAAGAAAAAACACTCATGTAAAAGGCCCTGTCGCAAAGGATAGACAGGAAACATCTACACAATCAAATAAGGCTCCTGCTTTAAAACAGGGGTTTGCTTAGCTACACTTGGAATATGAGCAAGGCTGTTGCGAAAAAAAGAAAAAAAAAATCCCTGCACTGAAGGAGTATATATATCAATGGGGTCAATTTACTAAATTCACAGATCCACATCTAGGAATGTTTAAATCCTCTCACATATCCAAAAGTCATCAGGGTTTTATGAAATGTGATTTTTTTGGGGGGTTAAAAAATTTTACCTGTCCTCCTCTGTCTTTAGAAAATAGTGACAAGAGCTCTCTAAAAACTAGAGACCAGCAAACCACCCAAAGTTTGGAAAACTTTACCATTAAAGTCCAAAAAGTGTGTAGAACTGAGAATTCAAAGGCAAGATGGCAGTGGGAAGAAGAATTTAACTTAGTCATTTCCTGATCAGTCACTAGGAAACACAATGGAAACATCTAGGCTTAGTGCAGGGTTCGGTAGCAGCAGTTTTGTCCATATTCCTGCTCTTATTAGAGCCGGAAATTAAACAAGCACCAGTTCATCTCAAAAGAGCCTTATACAAACATACACACATACATACCCACACCCATTCACATCTCATCACCACCCCCTTTTATTTAAATTTATTATTATTATTTTTTTACTAAAATAATACAAAAAAGGGAGACAGGTATATTTACAAAAATCCATGGCTGGTACAGTACATAATTTTTAAGACACACTAAATGCTACAATCTTTCAGGTCCTGAGATTATTACAAATATCAACTCAAAGCTGTGTTCAGGTCCAGTTTTAAAGGAGGAAAAAAAAATTCCCAAAATATTAAGTCACACATTTATTTAAATTTAAAATACAGCATATCCCTTCAAGTTAGCAAAAACACACCTCCCTAAAAACAACTGCAATATGGTAGTCAGGGCCGTTCACCCAGAGGAGCAGCAATTATTTAGGCTCCTTCCTTCAAGATGCATTATAAAACCTGTTGGCATCTATATAAAGCGGGGAGGTGGCTCAAGAAAGAAGATGCTGTGTAACCAGAGGGACATTCCTCTATACAGTGAGCATTCACTGTATAAATAAGTCCCGTTTTTCCTTCTGTTACCAAACAAAAGTCTTTCCTTTATCAAAATTCATACTGCAAGAGTTGGAAATATGTGCTTACCCAGACTAAAAATCAGAATCCTTATTTCCAATCAGTTATAGCAAATCGGTCTGCAGTCCCACGATAATTTTTACAACTGCAAATAAATTTTCTTGCTTGTAATAAACGAGAAAACACTCATCATTTGGTTACCTTGGGAGACTTTGATTAACTTATTGTTTGGGGCACAAAATTTTCACCAGCCAGAGATTTCCTTTCCTTTCCTTTCCTTTTCAGCTTGCCAGTGTTTAGCAAGCAACAGATAAGGAAGGGCAAGCTCTAAGATTTACATACTCTTAAGAACAATTAGATATTTTTGATACATTCTGTAATATAATTTTTCAAAGACAGCCAACAATAGAGCAGTACAAAGCTTGAATCCCTTCTCTGGAGGCTGGCCAAAAAAATTGTGTGTATGTTGGAAACCTACCTCTACTGGTGCAAGGGCCCCTTGCTTATCTACAAGTCTCAGAAGGTCTATGTAATTAATTATGTAAGCATAGCCAGGATTTTAAAAGTTGGCCAAACTTGGTCAACTTTCCGACCACCTATATAAAACAGTAATAACTCTGTCAACTGAGAATAATTTCTCTTTTAATGCCTCTGGCCAAAATTGGGGGTAATTCTTGGTAATTTCACAGGTACAAGAAAGAAAACCCAATATGCTGGCACAGGGCACACTACTCCTGCAAACAGATGAGAGAAGCGAAAAAGGAGGGAAGTTTATAGCCAGAAGGCCATGAAATGTAATATAGCAGGCTGTCACATAGAAGAATATGCCACTTGGCTAGTCTTGGTTACTGCCAACTCCTAAATGTGCTTGGAGGGTAGATGGAACTGTTAAATTAAAAAACAGTACCTCCACATTATCTAAGGTAATAGTCACCTTGCTTGTGTTTCAATTAAGTTTCTGTTAGTGCTTTGTTATAAAATATTTTAAAACTAGACAAGATAAAATAGGATTATATTATTATTGGCAAAACAGTAACAAATAATATATCAAGAGTTTTCTGAGGAACCTAAAATTGGTACTAAGGATTCATATGGCCTTTCTGACGCAGAACTTTGTAAAGTAGGTTTATTCCAGAGGAATTAATGAAAAGAAGCAAGGCAGACTATTATGTGAAATAGAAGCCCAACAAATAATAAAAACAAATAAGAGTTCTCTTTTGAATAACCTTGAAAAGTATCAAGAAGAGGCCATGCAATGTAGCTACTACTATATTATATAGTAGAGAAATCTATTTAACACAAAGGAGAAGAGAAAAAAAAATTCAGGTCACCAGTGATGATTCTAAGTCCTGGACATATAGACCCCCTTAATTATACTACTGAGATTTATTTATTTATTTATTAAGTATTCTTGACCTGTTTGGGTAACAGTTCGGAAAAGTGTCCAAAATTTAAGTACTAACCTGCTCTAAAATGGACATATGAAAGAAAGTCTGAAAAGCATAAGTATTACATATTACAGTATGAGGAAATTAAATAAAGATCGCAAATAGCTACTTTCAAGCAAATGGTACTTTGGGAATATCTGAGAAAAATATCAAGTTTTTCAAAGGCAGCCTGATTAAAATCCTACCAGTCCCTGTCTGAGTGTGCTGGGATGTAAACAGTCTCCTACAACATGCCTGTAGTCTTTACTTTCAAATTCAGTGGGGACCCAGCGTAGATGACCAATGTGAATGAGAAAAGGAGGTGAAAGTTTAACCTTTCCTCCCCAGACTCTTAGCAACTTTTATTCTAGTGTAGCCACTGGTTGATGAAATGGTTGAGAGCTCAGACTAGAGAAAAGAAGAATGAAAACTAAAGAAAGTGAAGAAAGAATGAGAATCTGACATTAATATTTAATGCCACTTTATAATGATAGTCTGACCATCTGTTTATTAGCTCCACAAACCTGAACACTGTGCCAGAGAATCTAAAACTTTCTCAGAATTGAACACTGGGATGGTTTTATCTTAACAACCCGAAGACATTCCATGATTCTAACTACAGTGTGCACCAGAATCTGTACTTAGTTTTTGAATATAAAGTTCACATTTTAGGACAGATGGACACACAAAATATCTCTATTTTTATGTTTCCATTAATTTTCCCGAGAGGAACAAACACACATTCAACAAAACCCTTATGCCTTATTTCTTTGGGTAGAAGTCTTAATTAACATCTGTTATTTAAAGAATGAAAAAAAGAGGAAGAATGTGGAAAACATGTATATTTATCTGCATAGTTGATATTTAGAGGCTACTAACTAAGGCTTTATCTGGAAAACACAACAAAAAACCAAAAAGTGACTTTTAAGGAAAAACATCCTATCACTAGAGAGGGCCTCAGCCAGTTCTGGGAATTAACTCAGAGGCTTTGTCTTCTTGGGCCTGGGGCCTTCTCCCGACTCACTCAACACTGGATCATTTGTTCCTAATCACCTGACATTCTCTTTCCTGACCCTGAATATGTGCTACAAAATCTACACACATGTCCTCACAAATGGTGCTCAGCATCTAGCTCTAACAGAGAAGCAGCATCCAATGTTTCCTGTTGTTATTGTTTTAAATGATAAAAGGAAAATTCTATGTATTACTGCTTCATATACCCGATGGAGGGAGGGTAGGATAAGATGACCTTCCTCTCGTCCCTGGAGCCGGGCAAAATATATTTCTTTGTACCCCGACCCTTCCCATGGCTGCCCCAGCTAGGAAGAGAAACCTGCCTCCTCTCTCCCATTTTTCTACAACCTGAGCAGTTGATGGCTCCAACTCTTTCACGTTAAAGAAGCATAAATGACAAAGGTAGACTGGCTAAAGTACACCTAGCAGACTGTGTAGTGCTTGCCCCTTCAGTGCAAAGCTGGATAAACCTATGGTTACAGGAATAGTACACAATCTCTACAAGGAGACCCCCATTCATTCTTAGAAAGTTAAAACCTTAGCTATATTCATCACTGAACAAGTAATATAAGGAAATTAGGCTGAGAACATGGCAAAGTGAGGCAGATAAAACATTTGGGATCATTAATCAACTCTAGTAACCAATCATTCACACTTTAGCTAGCTTCAGCTCCACAATCTTGGCAAAAATCACACATGTAATAATACCATAAACAGCTTAAAAAAAACAAAAAAACTACTTATAATTAGGAAACTTAGTGTTATTTACCCCCTCCCCTCTTATTAACCTGAAACTAAGCATTTTATCCAACCACAAATATAATATGTTTAAATAACACATATGTATCTAAATTAGAATTCCAGTGATTTTTTTTTAAACCTAAAAATCATATGGTGCTTTTTATACCCATCATAGGGAAACATTTTTTTAGCCTCTGCAGGAAGATGATAATACTTTTTTAAATTATATAGGACATTTTAGAAAAACTCAAAATATTTTTGAAAAAGTCTCTGATATCCCTGGGAGGTAGGTGAATATTATTATACCCAATTTTCTAATGGGTAATCTGAGGCACAAAGGTTAAACAATATTCCCCCTAAACACAATAATTCAAGAGTAACATGACTGAACTGAGGCCACCTGATAACAGTCTTGCTATCAAGTAACACTGCCAGGAGCCTCTGCTTTCTCCTTTTTGGCCACCAGTCTCCTCAGTTAAAATGTATTTAAAAGGGGGCATTTATTAGATATATTTATACTGGGTTTTGAGGATTGGTTCAACTTAGTCTCCCTTCACATGTCACATCTGTTTTCAACAAGAAACAGATGAACACTAATTACTGATATTATGTTATTTTGCTCAAGGGAGAAACATAAATAACCATTAAATCATATTAAGCCAAATGTAATTATTTGGCAAATGAGAAAACTGAAGCTCTCTCAAGAATGCCATGGGTTATATGAGTGTTTCCCTCCATATCTGAAGTCCTTCTGCTTCTAAGTTTATTACCCTTTTAACAGATACGCAGCTATATGAATTCTTCAAAACCCATTTTCCAGAAGAGTATATGGTGCATTTTTAATATGGACAAAGTTGCTAACTTGCTTCGAAACTCAGAAACAATACCATGGTTCTAACTCTAGCTCTCCTGTGTCTTTAGTCTTGCCTGACATCAGGTACCTTATCAACTTGACCTGGAAAGACTCTTGTTATTCCAATGCTTTCTCTAGTATTACACATGCCAAGTCTGAAGGGCACAGACCAGTGGATTACATCCAGGAGCAGCCAATGAGCCCACTAAATTTATTTTAGTTATAGTAACTGACTTGTTTTATATGTAGTTGTTGTTCCTATTAACTTCTACAAACAGATATTCAAAGGGCGAACACAGTATCTTGTGAGAAGACAATTTCCCAATCTACCCATTCAAATCAACTAAAGGCAATGGAATAAACAAGGCAAAAATTTTGCAAACATTAAAAGGGGAGTGCTTGGAAAGGATGCAATGGTACAGCAGCTACCAGTTATATATATATATATATATATATATATTACATATGTATACAAATATACACACATATATATGTATGCATGTATGTGTGTATCTTACACATATATCCATATACATATAAAGAAAAAGAAGAATATTACAGCATGACATGATCTTGGCAACTCTGAGATTCTTCCTCCTGAATCCCCTGACGTTATTAGCCTTCACTTTAGGGTATCTGAGAATAGTTTCCAAAGAGGGGAAAAAAGAAAGCAAAAAAGGCACTTAACAAAGACAAAGGCCTGAATTGAATATGCTTTAGAGGAGTAGTATAAGCCATTTTACCAGAGCTAAGAAATGATTTACAGAGTTAAACCTTTCCTCTTAAATTTTATAAAATAAAACTGTCTAACATGTTTCTAATCATTTACCTACTACTGCATTTGTCTTCTGCATCATTATTAGAAAAACAAAAGCCCCCTAAAAGCAAAAACCAAAACAACAAACAAACAAAAACAACCATACATACACAACAGCAAGTAAAAGTGCCCTTCTGAGAACGTAAAGTCAGCAGAAACTGCAGCGCTGCAGCACGGGGGCAAGGTCTCAAGTTTGGCCCGACTGCAGATTTCTCTCACTCTTCTAATTTAAAACAGGACAAAATGAACATCGACCAACAAAAAGAGCAAACAAAAATCCAAAACCTCAATGATGAAAAGAATACAAGGACCAGTGTGCTTTTATGGTACACCCTTAAAGTATCCTAGTTCTACACATGGGTCAAATTATATGACAAAGCCTCCCAGAAATAAAGAAATGTAAATTGAAGTTGAACATTACAGGCAAAGTTCATTTTACAAATGTAGCAGCAAATCTGATAGATTAATTGGAGTGCTAAGAGATGATCCCAAGGGACACAGTATTCGCGTAATCAATGGTAGTTTGAATAACAGTAGAATTCCATTTCAGAAAATGTCTTGAACCAAGTAGAGGTGGAAAGGGGGTGTGGTAGAGGGCAACGATAGGAGAAAGATTAGAGGTGTCTGCCCTTTCCAAACCTGGGTAGTAAACAATTTAAATCTGCTTTGGGGGTCGGGGGGAAATCCTGGGTTAAATATCTTTTCGTAGAAGTTGTTTTCATACAGGTGTCAAACCCACAGCATTCAAACAGGTGTGTGCCCGGTTCTTCCGTCTAGCTGGGTGATATGATAAACCCTATTCAGCTTCTATGATGTTAAAAAAAAAAAGAAAGAAAGAAATTTGGGCTAACAACATCCATCAAAGGGGTGGCAGGCATGAAGGAATGTGCTGACACAATGCTCTGAGTCCCTCAAAATCAAGATTTGGGGACCTCAGATGAACTTCACTTCTTCCCCCAATACTTAATCTCTTCAGTTGGTTTTAAAATCATGATTTCTTTTACCCTCTGATCTCAGAAGCAGATGAGAAAGACTTATAACCAACTGGTAATGAAATTATTGCTTACATCGATTGTGGAGGCTCTGAATGAGCTTGACACTTTGCTCTCAGTCTCCAGCCGAGGCTCAGCACTGCTATCTCTGGAGACAGCTCTGCTGATCATTCATTATTGCTTGTGAATACTGAGGATTAACTTGTATGTACAGTAACAGCTTATACGTCAGCGAAGGCAATTTAAAATACAAGACCGTTGAAAATAGCTTCCTTTTCCTGAATCAAGAATCCCATGGCATGGGATGTAACTGTGCTGATTACTTTTACACTGGGATGCTGCTAATGCTCTTCAGAAAAGACACATTGCTCTATAGCCTTTCCAATTACTCCCCACTTTAAAAAATAACATAATTTGATTTTCAAGTGCAAAAATAGAATATGAGTTGCAAGCCTCTGTGCTAAAAAATAACTGATTTGTATGTATGTTTTTAGTAAGAAAAGCTGTAAAAATAGGTGACCGTACAGTATGGACACCATTTTCAATGTTATGATCTAGGAAAGAAACAGGTATTTACATGCAGTAACTCTCTGATCATACTTTTTAAGAAATATAAGGATGTTTATTTGATTTGTACAACATAAACGGGCAGTCTGATTGAAATGGATGAAGGTAATGAAAATGTGATGGGGGTGAGGCAGCAGTTCTCACAGAATCAGGATTGAAGAGAACAGAATAAAATCTCCACAGAGGAGGCCTCAGAGCCCAGAGCCCTCAGGTGTTTCGATATGGGGGAGGAACTGATAATCCCACTCTTCTCGAATGAAGACAGAATCATGGGGGGTCTTCATATGGTGTGACTGAGTTGATGGGTTTAACAAAGTTGTCATTCCTCAACTTAAACTACCACTGAACTCATCTATCGATAAATATATGTGTACAAAAATACACACACAGATGAATACACGCACCACTCTCCACCAGAAGAGAGATGAATCTGCATTGTGTTCTCTCCTTGTTCAGGGAAGTAAAATGAAGGTGGCTTCTCAAAGGAAAATTCCTAAAGATTAGCAGACTTTTTTCCCTCTCTAAATTAGATAAAAGCAAGAGGTATGCTACATTGGAAGAACTCAAGAACTGGATAAGCTTCCCTAGTTAAAAAAACCGAACAAACTTTAATCAAACATTCTCCATTCAAGTCAAACCTATCTGCAACATCCCAGTATCCTTCCAAAGTATCTACTAGGGTTGACAGGACATTCTTATTTGCTTTACTGATTAACTAAATTCTTAGAGGCAAGTAATTATATCAATGATTCCTTTGAAATAACCCTTTCCCCTTATTGTAACAAGTTCTTGGAACTAAAGTTTTCAGTTATTAACTTTTTTTTCCACTGTAAAGTAAGCCAATATGACTCTGAAGTCAAAATATGGGCTTACAGATCTAAAGCATTGTGTTAATTTATTCAGTCCTAAAGCCTATTTGCAACTTTTGCTTATGAAAGTAAAAAAGGGCCCGATTAATACCCTTATCTGGATAAATATTAATGGTACTGGGGGACTTGTAATGAAAACATATGTAAGAAATCTTGCTACTACCAATCTGGTGCAGTTTTTTTAGGTGTCTGGCATTATTAATGGACCAAGCTTACACCATTCTTGTGAACAGTTTGAAAACATTCGGAAGCCTAAACAGGAAGAAAAAGACTAGAACAATGATGAGGTGAAAAAAGTCAACAAAATGTATCTAAACACTATAAATCTCTCCCTTAACATCCTTTGTTGAACATGCAATTTGCATGAGGAAGCTCTAGTAACGGAGTTTTATTATCTGCAGGTTTACTCATATATCAATACTCTAAGTATTAGTAAAACTTTAAAATCTCAAATGCTCCAAATCAGTTTCACTACAATGGATATAGGGAGTAAAAATACACTATGATTGTTATAAAAATAATCCCCTGTACACAATGATCCTAATTTAATTCCTCCCTTTAAAATACCATCTTCAAAATTCCCCCCAAATACATATATGCCATTTGAATGACCAATGAAGAAGCACTGCAATACACACTTATACCTGTTTATATCAATAGTTAATAATCACCTGAAATACCACTAGCTAAAAGAACAGAAGGAGAGGTTGTGAACTAAAGTGATGTTGGGGGAAATTGACAGTTCATACTGGCAGGCCTGCAAAGGCTAAGTGGACCAAAGCTGCAGTCCTACAACAAAGATCCCCATTTCTCAAGAGGAAAATGTGAACACAAGTCACATTTTAACATCAAGAATGGAAATAAGAATTAACCAGTCAACACCAGATGCACAAATCACCTGAAGAAGAGAGTTAAGTACCTGCTTCTGAATGGAAGATGTAATTGACCCTTTTACAAAAAGGGGACATCTAAGTTTCATCTGTTATGAGCAACAGGCTCAATTTTTTGACTTAAAAAAATGTAATATATATCACTGTGCTAAAATAACTTTCCTGAAACATCTTTAGTCCACTGATTTACACAGGAGTTGCTACACACTGGAGAAGATTCAAGTTTGTTCAGGATTTTTGAGGGTACATGATTTATACTCAGCTATTGTCTGCATCAGACATAGGGCCATTAAATATTTTTTGTGGCAAATTAGCTGCATAGTCCACTCAGACATGACCATTACTCCTGACAAACGCCTAATTTGGGGTATACTGCCTTTTATTATGCAACTATGTCTACAAGTGTTCAGATCCAACCCCCAGGATGGATGGAGTTTACCCAAATCCTCAATTTCCTTCTTCCTGCCCAGGGAAAAATCAAATTTGTATTTCTGTGGGTTTGACAACTGAGTCTCTTTCAAGTCAGTTAATATGGTAACTTTGTCTTTCTTTAGAAGAGACTAAAGGTCACACTTAACTTTGCACAAAAGTATTTCTTCCTCCTGCACCTGGCTTTACTCAAGTAATGTTTTCTTTTCTTTTTCCTCCTCACCACAGTGCTTGGGACGAGAGAATGTAAACATCGACAGAACAGCAGCCCTATGACCACACGAGTACTTTCCCATCAGGTAGGTTCCAACAGCCAGCCAAGTGTGTCATCTCCTTCGCTTGCTGGGAAGTCACTGAGATTTCCGTGGTAATTTAGTGTCCCCTTTACTTTGGCCTCCATCTGAGAAAAGAGGTGTTTAATCAGTATGGGTCGGCATGTCATAAAAAATAAAAGCATATGAAGCAAAACATACAATTAACTTCTAATTTTCACGTGGATGACGACATTGCTAGAAAGATAACCTTTAGTACCTTACATGTTACAACACAGAGAAGTTGACATATAAAGAAGAATGATTCTCTTATCTCAAAATGACTATGGTTTAACTGGTTTCCAGTGTCCTACAAATACTATTTCAACAAGTATTTGTTATCTACCTTATAGTCAACTGTGTCAAATGCTGCGAGGATTATAAAGAAACGCAAAAACACAATCAGTCCCCCTCCTTCAAGGAACTTATCACATTTTTTGATTCCCTTAGAAAACAAGGTCAACTTCAAGGTCGATTTCATTTTCATGCAGGTGAAAATTTCTTGCCATGACATAGTAATTAATAACTCTCAATTATTTATGTAAATGATTGGACCACACTGGGAGTGAAAACTCCAGCTGCATCTTTTAGTCCTAACCTGGCAAACATTGTAAAAGGTAGGAAAGCCTGCTATGGGAAGAATGATTTTTCTAGTTTTACATATGGCTATGTAACTTATATTGGGAAAATGCTAATCACTCTACTTAAACTGGACAAGAGTAGGACTGGGTGACCTCGAGGGCCCAAAAAAAATGTAGAAAATCTCTTATCATTTGTTGCCTTATCAAGGAAAATTAAGCTCCACCAGGCCTGAGTATTCTTGCCTGGAGAATCCCATGAACAGAGGAGTCTGGCAGGCTATAGTCCATGGGGTCACAAAGAGTCGGACACGACCGAGCGACTCACACTTTGTTCCCACGCTGGCACAACTATGGTCCTGTGTTCATTCTCTCAAGGAGTTAGTCTGGGGCAGCTCAACACTCGGGTGTCTTAGAGCATTTAGTACAACCTACTGCCTCATGATTGCTCTGAAGCTCCCATTTCCACTTTGTGGTCAGCTGTAAACTTGCTCAACAACCATTTTAAATGCAGTGGCCAAAAAGAACAGTGAGGCCCTAGTCAGCTTTCAAAGTTAAGAGAGCAGCTGAGCTGCTCAAAGATGCTGAAAATGGCCCTCAAAATAGTTTCAGCATTTTACTGGGGTCAGCTGCTGATGAGAGCGAGAATCTGGAGGCCAGGGTTGGGTGCAGTGTCCACTGTCCAACTCCAGATCTCAGAGAATCTAGATGGGCTGCAAGTATATAACACAGAGAGTCTGAAATCACATTGGTTTAATCAGGGCTAAGACGCAGAGAAGAGTGATAGTTAAGGATACAGGCCATGGAGTCAGACTTCCTGGATTTGTATCTCAGATTAAACACTTATTATCCCATCAACTTGGGCAAGTTGCTTACCTCTGATTCCATTTCCTGATCTGTAAAATGGGAACTGTGATCTCATTCACAGGTTTATTTTAAGGATTAAATTAACTAATATGTGTGTCACAAGACTATCTGGCACTTTGGAAAATTTCTATAAAGGTCAAGTGTGATTAACTACTGGACATGATTTTTGTATACTGTCTTATGAATCCTATTCTTTGTCCTCATTCCCATATAACAAACACCTTCAAAAAGGCTCTCTGCACATGTAACAAAAGATCTCCTTTACCTGTTTCCTTTCTCTGAAAAGGCGTTTGTTGCCGATGAGGATTTGCTCATATGAAAATTACTTTTTCCAATCTTTGTCATTCTCTCACATTGTTTTCAGGAAAGATTTAATATATTGGTAAATCTGTATAAATATTAGATAGAGGAAGAAACGGGGGGCTCTCTTACCATTAAATGTTTGCTGTACATGTGTAGGCAGAGGTGCGTGGGAAAGCGCTGCTGCGTGCTGAGCTCCTGGCTGTAAACCCTTTAGTAAATCTGGGGGAAGAACACACTTGTCAGTGATCTTCTTCAAACTAAGACCTGAGCACTCTTAGATACAAAAATAAAAATAATTTATCCAATGCAAGCACAGGCCTCGACTTCAAAGGTTTTTTTAAACTAGAGCACATACATTATGTGTATAAATATAAATGTGCATGCAAATAACCCAGGAAATCTGACTTTCTCTTACTATAAATTTCATTAAGATAGAAATGTGGAATAGCCAGTTCACTTTAGAAACTATAAAAAAATTTCAGAGTCCAGTAATTCCACTTATTTTATATATACACAAGAAATAAACTGGATTTCTTTTAAAAAGAAATTCTATAATCTCCACTAACTCCAACTAGACTGCTCTCAATTAGTATAAATTTGTAAGGTTTCCTGTTCTCTCAAGACTAGGCAGCCATGTAAGAAAAAGAGCCCCACTTACTCTGAGTTAGGCTATGGTGGAAAGCGGCTGAGGTAGATCCCGAGGTGGTTGTCACTCCAGCTGTGTCCGTTCCAAAGCCAAGTAGCTCCAAGGGAAACTGGAAGGGCATGGTCACTGGAACAAGGCCACCCAGCATCCCAAAAGGAGTCACATTTTGATTTGTTACAGACAAAGGTGATGTCATGAGAGTCAGAGGTGAGGCATTAGCCAATAATGATGCTCCTGCTGTGGACTGCAGAAACCAGGGGTCAAAATACATAAGAAATCAAGTCTTTAACCTGAATTGATTTATTTTACTTAATATCCTCATGAATGTGAGACTGTGTCTTACGTCTACTCTAACACAAACTCTGGGAGACAGAAATGAAGGCTGAAGTGTAAATTACATTTCAAAGAGTGACCAATACTGGCTTTGGAAATACTTCTACGTTTCAGCACCAGTTAAGCTTCCTTAACTGTTATTGCAATGTCTGTATTAACACCCATTCCTCTCTTAATTTCTAAACTTGGATTTCCACTTTTGCTCTTATCTCTACATCTGACACAGGGAATTAATTCCATATAATTTCAATTCGGTCTCTGATCTGTAATTTAACTGTCTTTCTGGGCACAATCTCTGCAGCTTCTGTTCTAGACTATTACTCTCTCAGATCCCTCAACTCAGTACCCTGTACGTTCATCGTTAATGGCCATCCGTGTTTTCCTCTTCAAAAGCTTTATCTGCCTCTTCCTCAAAAGCTAACCACCTGACCTATGCCATGAATACCACCCCTGCAGAACTTTCTGTCACAGATGTCAACCAAGCACTGCACCTTCTCTGCATTTCCTCTGCTTTTGCATATACAGAGACTGCTGACATATCTTAAAACCAACTGTCTTACAACCAACCATTACTCTTCCCTAACCCCTAGCAACAACCTGACTTATGTATCTTTCTTTTATTATCAAACTTATTGAATGGCAACCTTCATTTTCCACACTATCTCATCTCTTCTTAACCCCTGAAAGCTGATTTTCAATTCCACTACATTTCTGAACTCAGACTCCTAAGGCAAAAGGTAAATTACAGAGTGTTTTGACACTCCCCAACTTGGGCTTTGATGCCATCATTATGAAGAAAAACACTTCAAAACATGCCAGCACTGATAAGCTTTCATTGAGAAATTACTGAAATATACTTTATAAAGCTAATTTAGTTCTTTGAACAATTTCCTATACAGCAAGTAGACATTTTTTTCCATTCCGACTTTTTTTGTGTACTTAATAAAGATTATAACCAAAATTTCTCAGTATCAGATATTACCAACTACATCTGCAATTGTGAGCTTTTTTTTATAGCCTTATTTTATCAACTCCAAATTTCTGTGGTAAAAAATTTTCACAGTTCGAAGTTTGGTCAAGAAAACTGAATTCTCTGAATATTTGTTAATCAATAACAAGCATTAGCAATTGTTACTTTTATTTTGTATACTGATGATTTCTACCAGTAAATATTATTAATAAAGGGCTGGTCATTTTATTTCTCAGTTAATCTATAGGGAAAATGTAGGTGATTTTCCCATGCAAAAATGCCACATCATCTCACATATTTATACACTCAATGGTCCACACCACTGCTGAATGAAAAAATGAAAAACATTCTTAAAAAGCTTTCTATTGTTTTTTCACTAGTTCTCCAATTGCCTTCCCTTACCTCCTTTATTTATGTGTCAAATTTGTACCTATAGTTCTGACCTCTCACCTCAGTTGCAATCCTGTTTAGCTAATGGTTTAGTGAAGAATTCCACTTGGATATCTAACCTCACCAAATTGGTATGCCCAGAATTGAACTCATCATCTGTTACAATCATTTCCCTCCCATATATGTTAACTGCTAAGATCAGTAGTTTCAATTCTTTCCCACCACTCAAGGCTTGAAACCTTAGTTTTTAAGCAACACAAAATGAAAGACAAGATGATCTCATATTCAACATATCCTTTTTTTTTTTTAATCACAACTTTCTCCCACATTTAAGTGCAAATCTTTACAAATTTACACTTGGACTTAACTGTTTTTCTTACTTGCCAGTTGTTCCCCTCTACTGTGCCAACCATGATATTAAAAATGGGTGATTTGGGAACAAATTACTGACTTAGAAACAACAGTGGTTTGAAGCAAAAAAAAAAGGATCAGTATCAAGAGTTAACAAGGGTTTTCTCTTCTTTTTTCATCAACATTCTACTACTGTCTCAGGATAATATGGGGAACACACTCTAAAACCATGTTCCCCAAGCAGAGCCCTCCTGGTGAGGAACATTAAATACTGCTAATAAGGAGAACTCTTATGCTTTTCTGGAGCAGGTTCACTGAAGCATTAAAGCTGACAGAAAATGTAAATTAGGGCAACTTCCAAAATTAAGTTATGTGTATTAGCAAAAGAAAAAAATGGCACCAGGTCCTAACTGTCTGACATTTTATACTTATAAAAACCTTCCATATCCACTTTTGTTTACAAAACTAAAATCAAACACCAGATTATCTAAATGTTACATCGCAGTTATAATTTTCTCTCACAGAAGATGGAGACCTTTTAAAAGCGGGGTATCCCATTGTTGGTATTATTCAGAAACATTACAGGAGAAGCTATCAACATGAAGCAGGCAAACAGTTCAGGATAATGCCCCATAATCAGAAATATTTTCCATGACCTCCACATTTCATTCCCAGGGGAAAATATAAAGGAACACCTTGCTCTTCGTGGTGGGCATTAGACTTCTTTTTAAGGACATGTTTCATTTTGGTGAGTACATCTGCCCCCCACATTCTCTATAACACCCAGGGTGGTTTTTTGAAATGTGTATCAGACCATACCACTCCCCTCCAACGGCTTCCCACTGAACACGAAGTAAAAGCCCAAGTCCTTATTGTAGCCCCCAAGGTCCCCAGTCACATGGTCTGGAGTTGTTTTTTGACCTGTCACCCCCCATCTTTCCCAACTGTCCAGCCCTGTCAGGCTCTTTCCTATCTCAGTGTCTTCACATCTACCTTCCCTTTCTTGCCTGGGCTGTTTGCTCTTCTCTCCAAAAGGCTTGGTCCTAGTCATTCAATTATCAGCTCAAACGTTGCCTCTTCCAAGAGGCTTTCTCCATCTCCCTTATCCATGTTAGCAGCAATCGCACTTTATCATATTATTCTGTTTTTATTTTTATAGCACAAAGTATTTTTAAATACTGTGTTTTGCTTATCTTCGTCCTAGAATATATGCCCCATGAGAGGGGGCATATATTGATCTTGACTCACCCCAATTTTCCCAGCACCTAGAAGAGTGCCTGGCACATATTAAACACTTAGTAAATATTTGCTTAGTGAATTATTTTGGAAATTATAGAGTGGCAAAGACTGGATTCACAGAAAATCAATAAGCTGAAGGGCAAGAAAGAACAAGAAAGCCTTCAGTGCAAAGTTATTAAATACAAAGCAGGTAGAGATCAATCTGAACCTATAAAGACTTTAACTTTGGCTAACCTCAGGACCTGTCATTTTCACATCTGCACACAGCTAAAGACATCTTTCAGAGGCAAGTGGAATATTTTACAGACATAGATAGGAAATCTGTTTTTCGTGTTGGCTAGCTTTAGAAAGACAGGATCTAGGGGCCACAGGGTAGCTGATAAGACATCAATAAGATGTTCTGTTAAAAAAGAGAACAAAAGTTAGGAATAACCTTATTCAATTACTGATCTTTTCTTCAGTCAAACCAATAAGAAAGACAAAAAGGATCAGATATGAGGCAGGAACATTAAGGTCTCCAAATCATAAAGCCATTTTGGAGAGGAAGAAATCAGAAGGAAGGAGTTACATTTTAGAAACACAAATTTTGCCATGTAGCTTCCTTGATAAGAAACTAACCGGTAAACAATAAACCAAATTGTTCTTTTGGGATAAATGATCAACTGTAGGAAGTTTTCCAGGGTCGGGGTGGGGGTGGGGGGGCGTGGGGAACAGAACTGATAGATTCTGGAGATGATAAAAGACAGAGGGAGATTTAACTTTAAAGAAAACAAAGTAAGTGAAAGAAAAAAACAAGCAAATTTTAACTCCAGGAAACAAGCCAAAAATTTATGACTGAAACCACAGTTCACAATAGATAGCTCAACTAGACAATCTTTTACAAAGTCACAGATTTAACCAAAAGTTGTCATTTTAGTCTCTGAAGAGAATGGGAGAAGTATAAGACAGTTAAAAGCCTTATTTATCACAATGAGAAGCTGAAAGATAACACTAAAAGAGACTTCCATTCATTCTTATTTTTAAAAAACACAAGAGAAAAAGCTAACAGTTAAAGTAGTTGACAATAGGAAGGAGGATATGGGCCATGGAACTGTCATTTTGGTTATAATCCTCTCATCAAATTAAATCAAACTAAAGATTGATTTCAAAAGCAGTCAATATTTTAACAAAGATAATAAAATAAGAATGCAGACGAACTCCTAGACCTTAGTTATAACTTAAATTTTAACATACGATCCCTAGGGGTTTTTTTGGCTATTTTCTTATTTCTGATAAAAGCAAAATCATATGGCTAAA
Organism: Bos grunniens; assembly: GCF_055505025.1. Lineage (NCBI taxonomy): Eukaryota > Metazoa > Chordata > Mammalia > Artiodactyla > Bovidae > Bos > Bos grunniens. The sequence continues at coordinate 17,365,823 of NC_141168.1, forward strand.
ATATCTATAAATCCTAGATTCAATTAATGAAGTGTCAGTTAATGGAATTTTGTTCTATATTAGAATTTTAGAATTCATTCATTCCTAAGCCTATAGTAGAGGCAGAGTGATGATCTGGGTTTTAGGTGTACATTGAATACCAACACTTAGCTTGTACTGAACAGCAGGAAATCTCTCAGATACCATGGGGAAACTTACTTCATTAGATGTTCCTATTCCACATAAATAAGATGCAGTACAAAGTTAGAGCACTTTCTTAGACAACAGAGTTTCATAAATAAGTCGTATTTTCAAAGAATAATTGAGAAGCTAAGAAATAACATCATAAAATGCTATTTTTAGAAAAGCTTATGAAACATACTATTATATAAAATCTACTTTCTTGAAGAGTCTAAAAAAAGTATCTGGAAAACATCAACACTGGTGAGATGATACATGACTTTTCTTTCTTTTTTAATTTTTTTCTGAATTTTACCAACTGTGAACATGGATTATGTTTCAAGGGAGAGGGGAAAAAGTTAAAGAAACCAAATGAGTAAAGTGAAGAACAAATCTGAGAAAACCTCAGAATACAAATACGTGGTGGATAGATGAAAATAATAACAGAAAAGATGACATGAAAGGCAGAGAGATGAAATATATGAGCAATAGAGCTCTCAAAAACCTAGGCAAATGGATCAGAAATGATAAGCAGGCCCATAATAGAATAAAATATTCTTGAGCTGAAAAAATGGGTGGGTCAGAGACTGAAAGATGTTACTATTTTCTAAGTACAAAATTACTGAAAACTATCTAGATAAACCTAGCCATTATCTGGGAACACTTGATTTTCAAGGAAAAAGATAAAATGTGATTAGCATTTAGGCAGAGAAAATATGTTACTTATAAGGGAACAAATGTCAGAATGGCCTCAAACTTTTTTATAACCTTAAATAGTAAGGGTCAGTGGAGCAGTATTTATAAAATCTGGAGTGAGACACTTAGTGACCCAAGAAGTCTATCTATTCAAGTGTGACAGAAATCATCAGGTATATAAGTGCTGAAGTAGAACAACTTTCACATTAGCCTTTCTGAAAAGATTCCTTGAATTAGGTACTCCTGTTAACTGAGAGAGAAATTTAAATGAAAAACTCATGAATGGGGAAAGTATGGTATAAACAGACTACTGATACTAATTTGACAGATAATTATACATGAACAACTGCAAAATTTATAAAAAATAAAAATTTTATTCAAAAAGACGCAGTTAAAGGAAAAAAATAATATGAATGTATAAATTTGATTTTAAAAGTTATGAAAGTTGACAGGAGAAAGGGACAAGGACAGGGAAGAGAAGAGACAAGCGAAGGTATGTTAAAATCATAAGTGATGATTTTGTTCTGGACTTTGATAAGATACAGTTTTAAATTGTGTTTTTCAAAAATTTTGAAAGCAAACATGTGATTAAAAAAACACACCCCAACAAAAGTTTTGTCCCCAAGATTATCCATCACTGTGATGTCAACATCCATAAGTTATAAATTATAAACAATTGACACATTATAATAAGATCATTAAATGGAGAGAAATTACACCACCTTAACGTTTTCATCACGTAAGTGCATCTAACATACATACCTGCACACTGGCTGCTACCACTGAAGACCCTGAGGCAGAGGATGGTCTATGTGGAGTAGACAACGGTTTAGTAGCACCCTGTGTTCCACTTCCTGTTCCCCCAGATAGACTAGTCCTATTAGCTCCGCTTGAGTTAAGGTTGCTACCTCTGCTGGCAGGTACATTCATTGCAATTCCACTCAAGCTATTCTTCCCAACAGTTCCAGTGGATGGTGAGTTTGTTAGCTTTGAAGGGGCCTGAAGATTTTTTGTAGACGGAAGGCCTGAAGTGCGATTCAAGGGCAATAAATTCAAGGTGGGAGACTGTCTGCTGATGTTCATTCCACTGGGCTGTTTATGGACTGGGTTGTTACTGCTTGAGTGGCTACTCTGGGCCACTAGTGCATTTGGACTGGAAGAACTTGGGGATACAGTAGGTTTGGGAGTTGGGTTGGATTTAGAAATAAGTTTAGTTGATACTGAAGGCTTAGCTGACTGAGAGGGCTTGGGTGAGGCAGAAGGCTTAGGTGAGGGCAAGGGTTTAGGAGACGTGGCGGGTTTTGGAGATGAGGCAAGTTTTGGGGATGCAGCCATTGAGAAGGGGGACTTGAAACCCTGCGTGGAGATTTGTGACACCATCGCCTTGGCTAAATAGTTAGTGGAGGTAGTGGTGCTAGGTACTGTCCTAGAAACCAGGGAGTGGGACCCTTGAGAACCATTTCCAGGTGGGGGTGTAGATAAGGGAAGGCGGTACATAAGTGGCTTGTCTGAAGTCTTAGTAAGTGGGGATGAACAGGAAAGCTGGGGATTATTACTTAACTTCACCACTGGGTTGGTCTGTGATTTACTAATAGTCGCTTGTAATGGAGACACATAGTTCTGCTGGACAGCTGAATGCTGGTGCACCTTTGTTACTTGTGTTAACGGAGAAGCGTCTTGGGCCTCTGATGTTCCCAGAGTATGAGAAGAGGCAGCAACTTGGGCTTGGGAAGAGGAGGAGACATGGGTCTGTGAAGAGGAAGAAGCATGAATCTGGCTTGACCTCTGTAGTCCTTGCTGAAGCAGCCTGGCTGGCAAAGGTTCTAAGGAAACTTTTGGGTTCTGAATTGAAGAACCAGCAATAAGGCCTGAAGAGATGCCAGTATGAGCTAAATCCTGGGGTTTCTTTGGTACTGGCCCCGTGTGGCCAGCAATGAGACTCGACGAATGTGCAGTCTGAGTAGAATCTAGTTTTTTGGGTGTAGCCAGTGGCAGTTTACTCATGATACTTGCTAATTTTTCTTCTCTCAGTCCTGGACGAGGTTTTGCAGTTGGCATACTTATCCTTGAGCCAGCTGGAGGGCCCTTGTTCCCATTGTTGATAACAGCTAAGGCTTCAGAAACAAGATCCAGTGCAGGGGGATGAAAGGAAAGCTCTTCATCTAGTGAGTCATCGAGGCAGATGGTCTCCTGCACTGGCGTGGAGCCAGAACTGGTAGAGGCCACAGCCGATGTGCTAGAGCTTGTTGAAGGACCACCAACTGAAGCCACTGAGGATGCAGGAGTTTTCTGGTCCTTTTTTGGACTACACTCCTAGCATAAGAAGCATTATATTGGAAAAATAAAAACAATTAATCAAAATTTACACAGTATTAGTTTTTAAAGCATTAGAATTTTCATAATTAAAATTCTACAGGTCTCTTTGCCTTTATCTTAGGATTTTACGCATCTTATGTAGTATAGTTTGCGATGATACAGACCATCACTCCCTGCTTCCTTGCATTTTGGCCTCTTTGTATGCCTGTCTTACAGCTACCTACAGACAGTACATAGAGAAACCGGTACATCAAACTGGTAGATGATTCAATTCAAGCACACTTAAATTATGTTTTCTATTCATTATGGTAGAAGTCATTCATAATTTATTTCATATATATTCACTATGAGCAAGGTACTATGCTCAGAAAACAAGAGTATTAGAAATTAAAACTCTAAATACCTAAGAGAGAATTAATAATTTAACCTTCTTAAAATTCAAGGAAGAGATAGAATTAGAGCAGTTTAAAATACTTAAAGAGCGAAAGCATTAAAAAAGTGTCTTTCTCAAGAAAAATATGAAGTACTTGACATTTTATTTTTATAATTAAGAAGAAAGAAAACTACATAAAAATCATTTCAAAGTTTCAATTAGTTTTTAAAAAAGAGACAAATCCAAATAAAACCAAAGCCTTATCTATTAATTTATACCACCATAGCACTTACCTTAACTATAGTGGGGAAAGCATGGAGAAAAAGAGTCTCTACCATCTACCTTCTAAGGTTTTATGATAACAATAAATAGGAATAGTAAATTCTTATTTCTCTTAAGAATGCCACTGCACTCTAACTTTCTTAGCAATTTCTCTAAAACTTCTAAACAGCCCTGACTGAAAGCCTCAGTGCCTTTCAGCAGTCTGAAGTGTAGCTACATTAAGGCCAAGCCTGTCTGCTAAGACGAAATGCAGATGAGGCACGATGGCATTGACATACCAAAAACTCCATCACTATAAAGAGGACAGAAACTGAGAGTGAGGGAGGGTATCAAAATAATATTGGTAGTGTTACCAGTATAAAACTGCCATTTTAAAGTAAGTTCTTTAATATTTTTCTTTATAAAAATAACATTTAATCCACCCGAGAGTACTGTGTAGATTTATACTGGCAAATTGTTTAGGATATATATTTGAGTGGAAAAAACATGTTATTCCTTTTATATAAAATGTTAATTCAATCTGGATAAATCAATGACTGGATGGGCAGATGGATTCAGAAGGAAGGAGGGGAGGCAAGGACAGAGGGCAGATGTGTACCAGAAAGTAAGAAGCTTTTTTTCCCTCTGTGTGAGCAGAAATTTCAGGATACTTTTACTTTCCTCCTTCACTTTTCTATATTGTTTGCATTTTCTCCTGTAAGCATTCCTTGTATTACCTTTATAACTGAAATAGGTATTGAAGGGGCATTAGAGCAGGAAAGAAAAAACAAATCAGAATACAGTTTTTTCCATTTGGGGAAAAGAAAAGGTAAATTCATCCAAAGATGAACAAAACAGAACTACCCTGGTGGTTCAGTGGTTAAGAATATGCCTGCCAATGCAGAGGACATGGGTTTGATTCCTGGCCTGGGAAGATCTGACATGCCTTGGGGGCAACTAAGCCCATGCCCTACAATTACTAGCATTAACTACTGAGCCCTTGTGCCCAGAGCCTGTGCTCTGCAATGAGAAGCCATAGCAATGAAAAGCCCGCATACCGCAATGAAGAGTACCCCCACTCAAAGCTACTAGAGAAAGCCCGTGCACAGCAACAAAGACCCAGTGCAGCCAAAAATAAATTAAAAAAAATTTTTTTTAAGATGAACATAACGGACAATCCCACTGTACCATCCCAACACACCCGTTATCGGAGTTCTGGTAAATTCAATTGTATGTTTAAATAGATGTATCAAAATTTAACCAACTCTTTATGGTGGGTATTAGGAGTTTAAAAATAAGTCAAATGTCAAAACAAAGCATGAACCAATAGATTTAATCAAATACTGGCTCAATATTATTTGGATCAGAAGTTAAAAGAAGGTTAACCAAGAAAAAGAAGACTACTTCATCTGTATTCAAAAAGCCTCTGACACTATTAAGTTAAGAAGACCATAGAGTAGCAAATACAGATCTTCTGGCCATAACCTCACAAGCAAAGAAACTCTATGCAAAGAGTGAAGGCTATGGGAAAAGTCTGAAATCTAAAAGGTGTGGGCTTTCATTACAATTTTAATTTCAAATGATTATAGTTTTCACTTCTAAAGGTTATTGTGGGTTGGCCAAAAGGTTCATTAGGTTTTTTCCATAACAGCCTACAGAAAAACTCAAACTTTCTGGCCAACCCAATACTTGGTTCAACTCTGCCTTGTCTATTTTGATGTTTTTCCCCCCGCTTCTACATTTTTAAATATTAAATAACTTAAGTTATTTTATGTCCTATACATAATAAATTCATCACTTGCTGTTCTCAGACAACCAATTCTATTGGTTGTCTCTGCTGACCCACTCATAGGAACACTTCCTCACAATTTTCTCACGTATCCCATATTTTCAGATGTTTGACACAGTATATACAGTGACTAGGATTTGGCGCTTTCACCACCATGGTCTGGGTTCGTTTCCCAGTCAGGGAAACCTTTCTTTGGGCTTTCCCAGCAGCTTAGCTAATAAATAATCCTCCTGCAATGCAGGAGACCCCAGTTTGATTCCTGGGTCTGGAGGTTCCCCTGGAGAAGGGATAGGCTGCCCACTTCAGTATTTTGGGGCTTCCCTGGTGGCTCAGATGCTAAAGAATCTGCCTGTAATGTGGGAGACTTGGGTTTGATCCCTGGGTTGGGAAGATTTACTGGAGGAAGGCATGGCAATACACTCCAGTATTCTTGCCTGGAGAATTCCCTTGGACAGAGGAGCCTAGCAGGCTAGAGTCCATGGGGTCGCAAAGAGTGGGATATGACTCAGCAACTAAGCACATATGTAATAAGCCTTTGAGGTCTGGGATGAGGGTACGTTATTCCAGAAAGAATGTGATTTGCCAGTGTCCTGGGTTAATACTAATCTAACAACTTTTAAGTTAAGGTTTTCCTAGATCACGCAGGTTGTATAAACTAATCCATGGAAAATTTTCAGGAAAGACTTTCTTTCCCTAATTCAGAACCAAGGCCAAAACACAAATTTCTTAATCTTTCTACTGGTGAATGGATTCCTTTTCTAGTCCTTTTACTAAAAATGTCATCCTCTCAGAGTCCCAGGTTTATGGAGAGCTTCATTCCAATTCCCAATCTATTTAAGTCTAAGAAAATCTTATCAGCTGTGCTGTGAAAGGTGACAGAAACCAGCAAATGCACCTAAGGGCAACTGAAGTTTCAGTGACAGATTAACTTTCTGGCAGCTTCTCCTTTGTTTTGAGACATGGATTTCACTCATTCAAGATCCCAGCCATGCTTTTAAAAGCTATTTATCATATTAATATTTTATTCAACATTTCTAAGTAGTACTAAGCCTTAGAATTCAATTAATGTATATAAACCTCCCATCGCCACAGTCATCTGTTCTCCCAAATACAATGGTTCCAGGATTTTTACAATGCTTAAAAATACCCATCTTAAGAGAACAGTACCTAAATCTATGCTAAATGCCATATAACCTTTTCATCATAAGAACATATTTCAATAGTCACCAATTATCACTAACTAAAGATTTGGTTCAATACTTACCTTCACTTTGGGTTTAGGTGCAGGAATCACCTTTTTCTTTGCCCTAAGAGAAAAGATTAAAAAGGAGGTTATCTCAGTAGCAGTTAAGTCACTCATTAGGAAATGGTAACACATAATCTCATATGTAAGTATTCAGTTTATATGTGAATATACACCAATATTTTTACTAATCTCAATTAACTACAATAAAGGTCAAACCATTAGTAAAATGTAGATAATAAAATTTTTTTAATCAAATATAATTACTAAAAATAAAAATTAAAACTCAAAACAGGGTAATGAAGGTGCCTAAAGGAGACTTATTTCAAAGAATTGGTAGGAATTTGTAATTATTTATAGAAAAGAGCTTCAAGGAACTTCAAGCTCAAATGAAACCATGCTAAGAGGTTATAAACGAGATACTATTTAAAAAACAAAACAAAAAAATCCTCAAGTTTTTTAAGAAAGTTATTTTTAACATAATAGTTCAAATAAAAAATTTCAAAGCTGACAGAAAAAGGGCAATAAAAAAATACCATGGACGCTTAGAACATTTGTGAACCAGTGTGAAAAAGTGAAAAGATTAAAAAACTCTTACAGGTTCTTCAGCACAAGAAAGTACTCATATGTTTGCTGAATAATTAAAGGGTTGTAAAGCTAAAACTGTCTGAATATTTCTACTTCACTAAGTTAAATTAACAAATGTCTTAATTAAAAGTTTACAGTCAATCTACAACTTCATTAAGTTAACAGTAATATTCATGACTTCCAGGCCTACATTACCACACAGATTCCTACTTTCTGATACAAAACAAAACAAAAAGTTAGCCATAATAATGAGGTTACTAAAAAAAAAAAAAAGACAAAAAAATGAGGGAAAGGATCTATGTAAATTCTATGTTTTAGAATTAAAGAAATAAATTATTTCTATACTTAAATTGTAATGGGATTTTAGGACTATAGGGAAATTAAAGGCCTAGAATACTGACATAAATACACCTAAGTGCATAAAAAAATACATTTACACTGACCCTAGGATATGTAAATCACCTGCAACAAAGTAAACCTATAACAAATAAAACCAAACTACTCCAAATTTATACCCCAAAAAAACAAAAATAGCAAGATCTGAAAACCAAAACCAACTTCAATATATCTACCATAGTATACTAACAAAGTGTCCTTCCTAAAAGCTGTAAAAAAATTCTATCTACTACAATTATATATAAGGAGAGGGGGAATTTTGTAACACTACCCAGATGTTATCCAGACCTCTTAATGGAGTACTGAACTAGAGTTGTTCAGTAACTTCTCAGTGACCTGATAATTTTATATTTTATTAACCCTTAACACTACACTTCTAGGCTATAGAGAAGGAGCCTTAAGTTGTAACTAAAAATAGAATCCTTGTCAAGATAACCAGTATTCACCCAAAAATATAACCACAGAAAAATCTGCCTTTTTACTAGAGACCTTTCTTTAGTAATTACATCACTAATGAAAAGATCCACTTTGGGACAGAAGGAAGGACATGAAGAGTACATAAATCTTGTGGAATAAAACACTCTGCAAGGCAAGGCTAGGTAGGATATATACAGAACTGTAGTGGAAAGCAGGAGGCTAACAGATGACCTTTGTAGATGGTCATTAAGAGGACAAGAAAAAGGATACAGAAGAACTGGAGGGCAGACTGTCCAGGAACAAAGGAAACCACTGAAGCCTTCCTATTTAAATGGCTTCTCACCACCAGATTTCAAGCCAATATGTTACATTATGGATTCAAGTTTTTAGAGACTAGCCTGAGAAGTTTTTTAATAGAGAAATGTGTCCTTAGGTCTAGAGAGTCAACAGTTAAAATGGTTTTTTTAAGCTGTGTTAAGACAGATTGTATGTTTAAGTCTTATTTTACCTAGCATTTAATGAATATTTTGTTTTCTAAATATCATAATGTGAATAAAAATAAACGAAGAAATCTAGGGTCTGCATTTACTCACGGAGCAGAAGTAAGATGATTATGTACACTCCGACTTTCCTTAAAAAGCATTCTGGAAAAATTAAAAAAAAAAAACAGTTATTTTCCATAGCAGACAATAACAGGATAATCATTTTGTCATTTTAATCATTTGATACTCAATAGGCTACTACTTGCTATTTACCAAATAAAGACTTACAATGGTACAGTAAATTCAATAACCTATATTATGCAAAATTTTATATTACCTCTTTATTTAAATATTTTGACAGATTTCTGTTGATTTAAGATGAACACTTTAGGATGACAGGTTGAGACAACCAGGCCTATTGATTTTAACATTCTATATTTAACTCTTTAAACTGAGCTACCCTTAGTTTTTGAGATACCACTCTACACTGACTATATTTTCAACAGAACTAAGGCTGTGCCTCTTTTTTTGCAGTCTAAATCTTGTATTCAGTTACTTATCTTCAAGATATCCATATAAAGTCCCCCTCCCAAAGTTCATAACCTTCTTCCCCCCTCCATTTTTCTCTATTAGGAAGATTTAGGTGCAAAAAACAAAAAGTGGTCGGTTAAAGAGAATCACTTTTATGTGTATCTCTATGTCCATATGACATTTTTCTTTTAAGTGAGTGAAGCTTTCAGAGTAGGCATCATCTGAGATGACTTACAGAATGTTAAACACACTAGGTTCTTAGGAAAATCAATGTAATGTGTGTGTATATATGTGTCTTTAACAACGGCAATAAGAGAGTAAAATAAAATCTAGGATGTCACATTTCTTACCTTGCCTGCATCCAGCCCTTAGGCCACAATGGTTTCACCTCTGTCTCCATAAAGGATTTAAGATAATCCTCAGCAGACTGGCTTTTATTTGGCTCTAACTCATAGCATCCCAATTTGATCTCAACAAGGTTACATAACAAAGTTCTAAACAGATTAAAAATATATATTTATATATAAATCTGACTGCAAATTGTAGAAAATTAAGCTTGAAACAGATTTTTTTTAAAGCACACAAATCTGACAGCAATAATAAAGAATATTATCTGAAGAATTCAGAAGATGACATGAAGATAAATAATTTCTAACATACATCATTCAGTGTACTATAGCCAAATCCCCAGTATGAGATAATTCCCTTCGGTACCTTTAATCCAGGCACCAAAGTTTAAAAGGAGTAGTCCTACAACTAAACCCTCTACTCGGAGTACAGAAATACTGGTAAGAAAGATGATGCGTTACACAAACATATTGAGTACTTCACCTCTCAAACCAGTATAACTTACTCAATAATAAGATTGGTTTATGAAAAGTACTATATGAAAATAAAAGTGATAGAACTGTATGGATATTAGAACCAAATTAATTTCTCTTGAATAAAATTTTCCTACACACTAACTTTTGGTTGCTTCTAATCGAATTTTCCATTTACTATAGAGTCTTTTTTAATGAGAAACCGTAAACACTGTACTTCTGCATTATCTATTTGGTTGAAAATGAAGGTTTTCGTTAAACCTTACCTAATAGTGTCATCCCAGTGGAATTTCTTCCTTGGTCCTATGACACGTTTCCCTGGTTTCTCCTCGTCATCTTCCTCGGACCCATTTTTTTCTCGTTCTTCATCTGTCTGAAACCTAAAAATGGAAAACATTTTATGCAGTAAAGTTTTAACCCAACATTGCTATAATATGTTCCTTGGATACTTGTTGAATTGCTTCAAAGACAGGGTAAATAAGGAATTTAACTTTCCACATAATACTTTGAATTTGAAGTGCATTATATAGCACTCTGGTAAATAAGATCTTCAAATTCTAATATAAAGGCATGAACACTTATCTTTTGTATCCAACTGCAACCAGTCAAGTAGGTCAACCTGTGAAATGTCTTACCAGTGTCAGCTTTAGCTTTGATCACACACATACACAACATCAAAAGATCTTTTGCCTTTTACCCCAAAGCAACTGAGTGGGAAGTGATTTACCATTTAGAAAATATTCAATTATACCACTCTAGTGGTTTAGGTGGATTTCTACCTAAGACCAATCCCTAACAGCAACAAGTATTTCTCAAGTGCAAAAGCCAGTCCAAATAGAAGAGGTACATACTTGGCACACTTAGCCTGATTACGAGCCTGGCAGTCCTCCTGGTATTTGAATAGCTGTTCAGGCATGACATTGCTGACAGCCAGTTTCAGCTTTTGCAGAGGTTCTCTTAAACGATCATCCTGAGGGAAAAAAAACTAAAAGTTTTTTCAAGCATATTTACATAGCCTATTTTGTAAGCAGATCCTCAAAAGATGAAATCTGGGTTTTAGATATTGATCACACAATTGAAATGTTAGCATACTCAAACATTTCTTCTACAACGCTGACTTTTCATAATGTACATTAGATATAAAATTAGGATAACCATACTTCTCAGACAGCCAGACAGAGTCCCAGTTTTTGCCTGTTCAGTTCAGTTCAGTTCAGTTGCTCAGTCGTGTCCAACTCTTTGCGACCCCATGAACCGCAGCACACCAGGCCTCCCTGTCCATCACCAACTCCCAGAGTCCACCCAAACTCATGTCCACTGAGTCGATGATGCCATTCAACCATCTCATCCTCTGTCGTCCCCTTCTCCTCCTGCCCCTAATCTTTCCCAGCATCAGGGTCTTTTCCAGTGAGTCAGCTTATCGCATCAGGTGGCCAAAGTATTTGAGTTTCAGCTTCAACATCAGTCTTTCCAATGAACACCCAGGACTGATCTCCCTTACGATGGACTGGTTGGATTTCCTTGCAGTCCAAGGGACTCTCAAGAGTCTCCTCCAACACCACAGTTCAAAAGCATCAATTATTTGACGCCCAACTTTCTTTATAGTCCAACTCTCACATCCATACGTGACCACTGGAAAAACCACAGCCTTGACTAGACGGACCTTTGTTGGCAAAGTAATGTTTCTGCTTTGTAATATGCTGTCTAGGTTGGTCGTAACTTTCCTTCCATTTGCCTGTTGCCTCAGCATAATTAATAGTGTTCAATTACATTCTTAAAAATACTCCATGTTTGGGCAGTAAATTATATGGACACTTTAACAGTAATAAAATGATTAAATAGAGACCAAAATCTAATAAAAATAAAACACAAATATTACTAACAAGCATTTTACTTATTTCATGCATACTAATTAACATTGCAGCACACATGACAGTGTTTGCTATAAAATACCATTCTTAAAAATGCAAATCCAGTATCATGGTTTCTTGATGATCTTAAGAATTATATAGTTGAGACTATCTGCCTGGGAAAACGTCAAGTATCCATCAACAGTTAAATAAATAAATTAACTGAAATATATTCATATAATGGAACACTGTACACACATCAGTAAAAATAAGAGTCCCACTACACGTAAAGACAGATAAACCTGAAATGCATAATGTTGAGTGTAAATTAGCAAGCTGAAGAAGAAAACAGACACTCTTTCTCCATTTATATGAAGGTCAAAAACATGCAAACCACATAATATGTTTAGGGATACAAAGGTACATAATTATACCACATGAAGAAAAGCAAGGGTTAGATAAATGTCTTCTTCCATAGCTAACACTCCACAGTCCAGGAAATCTGCGACCTCGAATAAATTTCATTTGTTCATTAACCTGCTTGAACTGAGAAAGAATTGAATTGTTTCTCAATTCAAAAGAACTATTTTATTAATGGAAGTATACAACCTGTAACACAGAATTCCATGCCAAAAGCAGAATTAGGGTCGAAAGGAGGGAAAGGACTTGGATCTGGCCCAGTGTATGGAAGAACTTCCTGATATTGTAATGAAACACTTAGAGGGGTTGTAGTGGAAAAGAACCTAGCAAAACAACGATGATCACAATGAATAACCTTTGAGTTTACATGCAACCCTGTGATTCTTTCCACTGGTCTTCATACCTGTGTGAGTGAGTATATCTATACAGGTCCATTTCAGGAATAAGAAAATTGAGTGACACATGTCAGATTATTTGTTGAGGATAAAGTTGTGTCACCTGTGGAATGAAGTTATTTACCTCATCCAGGAAGCATCAGAAAACATTATTTCTGACTGAAACTTACCGATTGTTGAAAAGCAATTGTATCCCAGGCCTTAAAAAGAACATTCTATGCTTATTAAATACATATACTATGACTATAAAGCAATTAATATGCAAAAGCAGCAAACAGAAACCAGTCTCCTTACAGGTTCTAAAACCCCAGATGCAGCTGTTATTGTTCCTCCTCTTACCTGGACATTGAGATGTAACTTCTTCAGACGTTTTACCAGTGTTTCTTTATTGCATGGCACGAAAGCTTCAAGGTGGGAGTAGACACCACTACGAATGACAGGGCCTAGTTCCTGCAGCTGTAACTCAATGCTGACCAAAAACAATAACAAATATGTAGCAGAGAATTTCTTTTAGGTAGTAACAAACAGGCAAGGAGACAGAGGCAGATTCTTTTCTCATTTTATACTTCCCTGATTTCCCAGACAGCATTGTTCAAGTAAAAAAACAAAAAAACCAACATAAATAACAATGCTATAAAAAATTTTCAATGAATCTAGTTTAAGAGTAGAATTTATAACCCTAAACAAGATAGCAAATAATTTGCTTTCCTTTTTTAAATTGAAATATAGCCATTTACGATATTGTGTTAGTTTCAGTTATACAGGAAAGTGATTTAGTTTTATATATATACTTTTTCAGATTCTTTTCAACTATAGGTTATTATGAGATATTTAATATAGTCCCCTGTGCTATACAGTATCTTTATCTATTTTATGTATCATCTTCATGTTAGTCACTCAGCTGTGTCTGACTCTTTGCAACTCCATGGACTGTAACCTGCCAGGCAAAGAATTCTCCTTGGGACTATAGCCAGCAAGGCATGGAATTCTCCAGGCAAGAATACTGGAGTAGGCAGCCATTCCTTTCTCCAAGAGATCGTCCCAACCCAGTGACTGAACCCAGGTCTCCTGCACTGCAAGCATATTCTCTACCATACAGCAGTGTGTATCTGTTAACCCCTAAATTCCTGGAAATTCTCTGGTAGTCCAGTGGTTAGAGCTCCATGCTTCCATTGCAGGGGGCAAAAGTTTGACCCCTGGTTGGGATCCTAACATCCCGCAAGCCACGCAACATGGCCAGAAAAAAAGTCCTTAACTCCTAATTTACTCCCCTTCCGTGCAAATAATTTTTGGGGGGGTCTTTTACTTTTAATTGGAGAATAACTGCTTTACAACATTATGTTGGTTTCTGCTGTACACCACCACCACGTGAATCAGCTATAACCAGATAATTTCCTAATGACAGGGATAAAGTCTCCATTTTTGCATAAAGCACAGGAACTCCACTATTAACCAAAAACTCATTTCATCAAAGAGATTTCATAATTCCCCTCACCACCCTGCAGCCGCTATACTAGAGTTACAATTTCTGTAAGTTCTCAGAGTAAATTTTCCTTAAAGGTGTTTGAAAAAATTATAGATTCAGAAGAGGCTACACACACAGATCATTTTATCCATCTTTTATTGGCCTTATTGTGCCTCCACTGCACAAACTAGGTATTTATTAGTTTATTCAATATATTCTAATTCTCCAGCTCCTAAAGGTTATTTAGCCAAATAGTTGCTTAAAAAAAAAAAAAAGATTTTGTAACAGCCACCATATTCTTAGCAGGACAGGTCTATAATAAATAGTTGAGGTTTCTTTAAGATGGAAGACATTATATCTGGCAGCTGCTACTGTAGAAAGGTGAGAACAGATTTTAATTTGAAGGCCAAGACCAAACTGGGGCCCTTGGTAGCAAATTATGTCCAAATCATCATGTTCTTCTATAGAAGGTGCTGACAGACTTAAATACTTTCACAAATGTAGGTGCATCCAAAGATTCAATTAACAGCTTTTGGAGAAAAAAAGAAACCAGAATCCCTGCCAGATCAAATGTACCTAACACTTAAAATATACACTGCAATTTCAGAAACAATGAAATGTGGAAAACTAACTATACGCCTTAAAATCGACAGTATAAAATTTTCAGTATTAGAGAAGCCAACCCAATAAAGAAATAAACGAACAAAAGTTTAAGACCTACTAGAGCCAGAGGGTCAAATGCAGAGGAGGTACATATGGAAGATAATCACTATGGTCATGAGTTCTGTGTATAAACATCTGGTTAAATAATGTGGTTAGAACTTATTAAAAGTCTAGACTCTGAGTAGGAGGCATTTTAGGCTTGTCCCATCATAAAAGGTTAGTTAAAGCTGAAAATAAAATAGAAACTTCAAATAGTAAGAGAGTCCAAGTAAGAACAGATTAAATCAATGACCTACTTATAAAAATTAGTGGTTTCCAAAGAGGGGGTAACTCAGAAAGCACTGACTCTGCTCCCAAGCCCCTATTAGGCAAAAATTAGAGAAAAGGATTAACCCTAGAGGTTTCTGACTGTATTGGTCTATCCCAAATAGATACAAATTCGTATCTGAGAGCAGTTTAAGTACACATCCCTCACATATATACTTTAATATTTTTTTCTAATAATTCCAGTCTTTTAGTATATGCTGCTGCTAAGTCACCTCAGTCGTGTCCAACTCTGTGCGACCCCATAGACGGCAGCCCACCAGGCTCCCCCGTCCCTAGGATTCTCTAGGCAAGAACACTGGAGTGGGTTGCCATTTCCTTCTCCAATGCAGGAAAGTGAAAAGTGAAAGTGAAGTCGCTCAGTCATGTCCGACTCTTAGCGACCCCATGGACTGCAGCCCACCAGGCTCCTCCATCCATGGGATTTTCCAGGCAAGAGTACTGGAGTTGGGGTGCCATTGCCTTCTCTGCTTTTAGTATATGGGGATGACTAAAATTTATCTGAAAAAATTCATGGAATTACTACCCCAAATAATCGTGTATCATATGCCCTTAGACAATCAACTCAGTACAGAGAAATAAGGGATTGTTTGTTCAGGAAAGTGTAAGAAGACAAGAGAGCGTAAGAAAGTTACTAAAAGGGAAAAAAATTCAAAGCCTGAACACTAAGGCTTGTAGAATTACAGGCACACTCTCTGTCACAGTAAAAAGACCTAATCTAGTAAACTTGGGCTATTAGGTAAAAAGAAAAAGAGCTAGTTAGATCCCTGATCCTGGAATCTGGGGCAGCTCTGATGATTAATGGTTACACTGGTTGTTGAATCTAAGGTTTAGAGGAGAGCTAGGTAAAAGGAGGTGGCACTGACAGGAAGCATTTGCAAGCAAACTGAGTAAATCTGAAAACCCCTGGCTAAAATAAATAATAGGAACAAGAAATTCCTCTGTCTCCATGCTAGCAGCATACTAGGTTATGTGTTTTATGAGTCCATGGGACCAAAATGATTTTTTTAAGTACTTCAGGAAAAAGAGAGAATGTATTATTTAAAATAGTTATCAAAACCAGTAAACCAACTCATCCTTTATATCTCATGAGAAACTATCTCCATTATACATTTAAAAGACAGGAATCACAGTATTGGAAACATTGCCTCGTTTCTGTATATATGATGCTACTAAACCACCAAAAGTAGGCATACATTATTTTCATCAGAAAGGAATTTACTGCTTTCCCCAGGACCACTTCTCTTTTGCCCATTCCTGCCTGTAGCCAATTATATACTCAATTTCTGGAACCATGGTCAAAATTTATAAGCCAATAGGTTTATAAATACAGCTTATTTGACCACAATCTTAGAACCTGCAATTTCATTAACATCAAATTCTACCTAAGGGTGAAGATTATCACTAATTTAAATACTGTTTGCATCATACAGCAGCTTTTACCCTTTCCTTTCCAACTGAACATCTGTCGTCTCTACACTGCTCCACTCTATCCCATAACAATGATTCTTCGTTAAACCATACTTTCCATTTGGATATAAAATGTTTGTGTGAATTTTAATGTAAACAATCAGAGATGTCTCAAAAAGATATCTTCATATAACATGACAAAGAATGCATTTAAAAGTAGGATAACATTCAACCCATACAGTGGTCACTTGCTCTGGCGGTTTTCACATTGGAAGCTTTGATTATACTAAGGGGTCACTGTACACAGACACATAGTTTTGCTAAGAAACTTTATCACACATGTCGTGAGGCCAAAAGGAAAGAGCTAAGGCCTGAGACTAACCAAGCAAGCAGCATCTGCACCTCAAAGGTCTACAATATTTCTCAAAGAATTCTTACAGTTTTTTAATCAAAGAAGAAAATTACTTACTCCAGAAGAATATTATTCATATCCTGTGTAAAGAATTTTTTCCTTCCTTCTTCATCAAAAAGTTTGGCAGCCTACAGAAACACAAGATTGTCAATATAACTCTCAATAAACACATTTGTTTCCATATCTATTTACTTTAGAATAAGCTCCTTGAGGGCAGGGCTAGGATTAGTTTCACTTCACATCCCAGCTATTACCTGGCATGACAGGCAATTAAAGGGTGCTGAAACAAAATTTAGCATACATAACATTCTTTCCTAATTTTATGTCTATATTTCATTTTTCTGAATTTTCCCAAATTCAATAAGTTTTACATATAAGATTTTTTAGTGCTATGGGTGTCTTGTGTATTTTGAATATCTGTTAGTTTTATTAATTCTTTCTGTTATCTCTAAGATAACAGAAAGCAGCTGTCTCACTTTTTACTAGACAATACTGTCTAACAATATGTCTGATATTCTATATACTGTACACATTACCATGTGTAATCTTCATAACAGCCAATGACACTGGTATTATAGCTCCCATTTTACAAACAAGGAACCTAAATCTTACAGAAATTACGTGATATGCCCCCAAATCACACTGCTAGTAAGTGGTGGATCCAAGACTCAGACCAGAAGCTTTCTGACTTCAACTGTATAACACTGTGACTCTATACAAAGATACTCAGCTTCTGCAGCCGGTCTGTGAAGTGAAAGTCACTCAGTCATGTCCGACTCTTTGTGACCCCATGGACTATACAGTCCATGGAATTCTCCAGGCTTGAATACTGGAGTGGGTAACCTTTCCCTTCTCCAGGGCATCTTCCCAAGCCAGGGATTGAACCAAGATCTCCCCTATTGCAGGCGGATTCTTTACCATCTGAGCCACAAGGGAAGCCCCGCAGCCAGTCTGGGTTCCACTTAATTACTAACAATGAAAAAACTGGCCACGGTCATTACCAAGGAATAAACGAAAATCAATTCAACAAGGATAAGAATGATATTTTCATCACTGTGTCTCTTAACCAGTTTACCAGAAACAAAGAGTATGCAAACCAATACACTACCATAAGTAAAATTTACTGGGGAAATCACAAAAGACAGTTTATCTTAAGACACCCAAGATGTAAAACATCCTGATCCAATAATCTGAGCAAGAAATATGCTGACTCTGTCAACTTTGTTGATAATTTTACACTGTTTGACGACCTCAAATGCTATAAATAGATGAACACAATTTGGGGGATGTGCCTCAGCATTTCTTAGAAAGGAAGAAGACTGGGTATGTGTAGGGAGAAGAAATATAGAAAGAAAGCCAGAATGAAAACTAAACTTTCCAGAGGCTGAACAGTGGAAGAATGTTACAAAGTGAGAAAAGAGCTACAAGAAGAAAGTCCTTATCAGACAGAGGTGAGCACTGCAGGCAATGATGAATCCTTACTTTATGAGGAAAAATACTATGTCCTATTTGAAAGAGAAAAATATGGAGAATTTACAGATACTAGCAAATGAAATTAACCTTCTTACTGATCACTTCCTAAGAGGTTAGGAAGTAGGTGTTTCAGTCCTGCCATGGCTACTACAGAGAGTTTTATATGACAGCACCTGACAAAACTGAAGCACACTCACTGCTAATCAGTTTTGTTTATTCAGTGGGAAAGAATGGCACACAACACAGTGGGCAGAGTGCAAGTTATATAAAGCTTGATGGGCCTCCCTTTCAATTCTGACTTTGCATCACAGCTTAGCCACTTCCACTCAGGGCACTGTCTCCTCAACAGTAAGTGGGCTCCTGTGAAGTTGTGGGTCCCAGGAGCACTACACTCAGTGGACAGTATAGTTATTTGCTAATAACTATTTGCTATTTCTTAATAATAATAGCTGTTATTATTAATTACATGTTGAAAAACCTGGATTACATCCCTAGCACTTTTATATTTAAACCATCAAAGAAACTAAAGATTTTAGGAGCCATATGGGATAGGAAAAAGCACATACCTTGGAGACAGGTGAACCCTTGTGTTTAAATTAGGGCTCCACCGCTTACTAGTTGTGGGACCTGACCAAGCTACTTAATCTACCTCCACTTAAGTTTGTTAACTATAAAAAGGAAACAATACCTGTACTTCATACACTGGTTAAGAAGATTAAATAAAAAAACTATATGATGATAAGCACAGAAAATAGCAAGAGTGAAAAACAAAAGAGGGGGAGGGAATAAAACAGAATATAAAAGAAAATGACAGAATAAAGATTATGTCATTATCATTGTAACAGCTGTAAGTAAGATAAAATCTTAATGAGAATCTTAAACAAATGAACTCAAAAAAGAGCTAAAATGAAGGGAAATGATGGGAAAAGCTATTCCATGCAAAAATAAAGAGAAAGGAATCCACAGTAAAATCAGACAATACTGAATTTGCGGTAAGAGACATTAATAGCACAGACAGGGCCATCTTCAAATGATACACATCACAACAGAGACCTAGCCAGCAAGAACCGTATGGGCCAACAAATAACACAGCATAGACATAAAGCAAAAATTACGGTAATACAAGCCATAAGCTAAAAAACACTGGCAATGAGATACTTGAACACACTTCTGTAAGTCCTGAACTAACAAATTACCTTAAAATAAGTAAAAATTTTAGGGAATTTAATAAGTGATGAGCTCAGAAGAAATGCTAAAGAACAAAAAATAGAAAAAAAATAAAATTGATAATTAAAACCATGAGTCACCTGTTGGAAAAATTAGATAGATCTCTTGCTCCCCTAATCAGATACTTAAAATTTAGAAAGAGTTAAGAGAAATAAATACAACATGGAGATGATTAATAAATTTACAATGTGATTTAAATGGCTACTATAACCTTAGAAGAAACAAGTTATAGAATATACTTCTGTTAACAGTAATTAATAATTTTAATAATCACAATAATTATTTTTAATAACATATTTGCAAATGCATGAAATAAAATCCAGAAAAATAAGTAGTTTAACTTATTTTTAAATTAAAATTTAAATATAAATTTTGGGTTGTCCCATACTGGAGGTGGAAAATGTCTGATTATCGGGCATGTTTCCCTCCCTAAGTGAAAAATACAACTTATATTGAATATATAACTTCTGTAATCAGGGGGGGAAAAAAAGAGGACTAAAAACATGGCATGGGTTTAGACAAACATGCCAAAGGAGTAACAAAGGGGGGGGGGGCATTTTAAGCTATGTTTGGAACATTTTAAGTCAAAATAATATCTCCCTGAGATTAAAGGAAAAAGTGTACTCACATACCTGAACCTGCAGCTAAACAAAGATTATGTATCCAAGTCAATCGGCAGAGGAATCCACTGTGAAATGCTAAAAGCTCAACTCTTAAAAGTTTGTCTAGTGAGAACACAATGTGTGCTTACTAAAGCTGATTAGTGGGTCAGGACTAGCTGGTAAAATCAACTGTAGAATAACTAGTCAACAAAGTTGGACCAAGTTCAGGTACAGTTATTTGTTCCTACCTTCCCTGTATTTTCTTTACCAGGCTATGTAAGCCAATAAAAATTATATTTATGAAAATTATACAGAAAAATAAGATGAAGTGAGGTAATAAAACAGTGAACTATATCCATGTCATGTGTGCATTTGTGTTCAATCACTTCCGACTCTTTGCAATGCCCTGGACTGTAGCCCACCAGGTGCCCCTGTCTATGGTATTTTCCAGGCAAGAATACTGGAGTGGGTTGCCATTCCCATGTTATAACTATACTTAAAAAGCCTATGCACAGATCCAATGCTTAAAAGGAAATATAGAAAATAAAGTTACTTAAAAGTATGTTAGGATTACAGGTTATTATTTTTGCTTGAAAATAAGTATTTATTGCTATGTTTATGCAGTAAATAAAAAAAAAGAGAATTATCCCACTTACTACACGGAGGTCTTCAATACGTTTTTCAAGGAGGACAGGCAGACCCTCTGGGAGTGTAGGTACCACCTTGGGCATAACTTGAGAGGCATAGGTTGGCTGGGTGGTGTTTCCATTCTCTCCCCCTGACTCCGAGAGGGGGCTACCATTAGAAGCAGCATCCAGTAATCTGTCAAAGTCGAAATCATCTAGCATCTCCAGGGCATTTTCAGCTTCCTGAAATAGTTCATGTTCGTTTGTGCTAACAAAGATGGGGAGGTCCGGATCAGCACTGGTCAGATTCAGGTCTGAGACATCATTTCCCAACGCTACAGCAGCAGAGGGGGGTTTATTCAGAGAGGAGGTTGAGAA
The DNA here is from genome assembly GCF_055505025.1 of Bos grunniens. NCBI lineage: Eukaryota > Metazoa > Chordata > Mammalia > Artiodactyla > Bovidae > Bos > Bos grunniens. Next base: position 17,387,140 of record NC_141168.1, read on the forward strand.
GTTCAGTGGGGTTTTAGGGTTAGATTCCTTCTTTAATGCATCCTTCTCTTTCTGAAATTTTCTTATCATGGCAGCTAGAGAAAGAGAATCTTTATAACGTTTCTTCTTTTTTTCAGATTTGTGTGAATTTAGAGCCATAACTCTGTGAAGAAAATAGTGATCAGTTAGGCTATGTATGATTTCATAGGTTAAAACCTCATGGAAATAAGGAGGCATAGACTTAAAGGAACATCATCTTCATCATCTGGACTGTCATTTATGAAAGGCAGATGGGTAAATGGCCATTAGAGTGAATAAAATGAAAGGGATAAAGTCAACAGAAATAAACAACACTGAATAGAGCTCTGGTTTATTAAGTACACAAAGTTAGGGAAGTCCCTCTGGTCTAGTGGTTAGGACTCTGCGCTTTCACTGCCAAGGGTGCAGGTTTGATCCCTTGTCAGGGAATTGAGATCCCGCAAGTCAAAAAAAAAAAAAAAAAAGTAAAGTATATGAACTTAAACTTCTACACCTTTTGGAATGTTCTTTCTTTGCCACATCTATAAAGTAGTCACCTAAAGAATTAATGAAGTAAAGAATTGCACTTTTGCTGAAAACAGAGCTGACTTTAATCACAACCAGAGAAGCCTACATAGTATACCTTCAAACTGGTACCCCAGGTGGTTCGTGCTACAAACTGCCAAAGGAATGCAAAATCCTCTGTGTCAATCTGTGAGCCTTCATTCATCACCATGTCATCTATCCAGATCTCATTCTGTCTGCTACTACCTTCTGATACTTCTTCACTTTCCATTCTCTCCGAGGGTGTCGGATAGATACATGTAATTTTCAGTGACAACTTTCTCTCTGTGGGGATTATAAGGCAAGGGTGGTCTTGGTTTAGCCATCAGTTTCTCTAAAAAATCTTTTCTAATTTCATTGGCTTATATGCTTCTATGGGCACTACAGAAACTAAAAATGATGATTAGTGCTTTGAAGGTAGGCCAGTGTTTCATTTCATACTATTATATATCCAAAACCCAGACAGTGTCTGGTATGCAGGAAGTGTGTTTGTCGCTCAGTCGTGTCCGACTCTTTTGTGACCCCACCAACTGTAGCCTGCCTGGCTCCTGTGTCCATGGGATTTCCCAGGCAAGAATACTGGAGTGGGTTGCCACTTCCTCCTGTAGGAGATCTTCCTGACCCAGGGACTGAACCTGTGTCTCCTGCATTGGCAGGTGGATTCTTTACCACTGCGCCACCTGAGGGGCTAAATATGTTCTTATATTAACTCTTGGGATTTTGAGAGTCTCAAATTCAGATGTACCTCTTCCTCTGCTAAGGAGGGGAGAAAAATCCAGCCTCTCACAAGTTTTTGTCCCTGGGCTCTATTTAAAAAAGCCATAGAGAAGTAGGGACAACTGGTAGTTTCATAATTGCAAGGTACATTTTATTCTTATGACTTTTTATTCCATTTCTCTCCCTCGCTCTCCTTTTTTTTTTTTTTTTTTTTTTTTTTGTGGCTGTGCCTCTCGATGTACAGGATCTTAGTTTCTAACCAGAGATTGCATCCAGGCCCTGGCAGTGAAAGCACCAAGTCCTAACCACTGGACTGCCAAGGAATTCCCTCTTATGACTTGTGACCAGCATTTAGAATAGCTAAATAAAATGAGTGACTTTTAAAAAAATATTAAAACGACCATCAATCATTAACACAAAGACTACTGCCAATTCTCAGACCCCGGGTATTTGTTTTAGTGCAAAAAATTAAGAAAACGTGTTCCATTTTTCAAACTGGTTCTTGTTGATAAAATGTTGTAATGAGCAAAATACTTCATGAACAAATATGTAAATCTGATCTAAAACACCTAAAGTCTCTAAGATGACTGCTACTTAATAATAAATACTAAAATATAAGTTAATAGGTCACTGACATTTATAAATACTGTATTAAATTAGATCCAGCTAAGTTGAACTAATTAATGTTAAATATATCTTTCTAAAAAAGAGTGCTTGTCATGCTACAATACTAGTTCCCTCATTACGTCTATTTTCACTTACCCCAGTTGTTTGGGTACTTTTTTTCTTGGCTTCTTCTCCTTTTCCCCTTCCTCTTTCCGCTTCCTCTTCTTCATCTCAATATCATCTTCTTTTATTTTGGGAATCTATAAAATGATAAAGTACATCACTTACCTAAGTATTACTGCTTTACTCTTTGATGGTATCAATCCAGCATCCAGGGAAAATGGTTTTACTCAAATTTAGGGGTGCATTAGAATTACTTATTAAAAATGCAAATTCTTTGGGTCCATGAGAATTCCCAAACCTTGGTTTTGGTTATCTGGGGGACAGCCTTTTAATCTGCATTTTTAACAAACATTTTGATAATTCTGGTGAAAATATGTCTTTGGCTCACATTTCAGGAAACATCTAAAGACATTTTAGTCATTTCTTAAATACAATATACATATTCTATAAAATTTGCTTTACATCATAGAACAAGCAACTGCTAAACCAGTCATTTCCATATTAAGTCTTAAGCTATCCTAGAACCACAACCTTATCCAGAAATAGTGGATTATTAGACTAGATATGGAGAGAGAAGTTTTAACAGAAAATATAACTTATTATGATATAAAAATATATTTCCCCATATTTATATAATTTTACTTTAAAGCATGTAATTAACTATAAATTCATTAAAAAATGATTAGCATTTTACTTTTCCTTATATTCACAGCTGTAAAGCACAAGTAAAATTCAAAAACCACATCTTTTTAATTGAATCCTCTCATTGCTGTTGCAGTATTGGATAAACTCACTTTGGGTGGCTTGTGCTTTTGGTTGTCTGTGGTATCGTCTTCTTCAGTATCTGAAGCTTGGCGAAACTGGAGAGTGCCAGTATTTATATAAAAGCCTCCATATTTTGTTGTTAGAGAAGCAGGAACTAATTCGTCATACTAGATTGAAAAAAATTTTTCAGATGTATCTTACTATCTTTAATTCTATAAATACGTCAAAGAAATTCAATCCTGTCAGCATCTTCCTTACATCTTAACTACAAAACTAACTGCAATGAAGATGTCTGTGAATAAACTTAGAAAAAGTTAGTATCTGGAACAGAAATGAGCTCTGATCATCATTCAGTATTTGTCAAAAAAAGAAACTTCTCAACACTGAAGCTAATTCTAAATATATTGTCTGCTGAGAAAAACTTAACAATCACTGCTATTCTTAATGACAAATGGTTCTGCTCAGAAATCAAAACAAGTTAAAAAAGACTAAATGGCCAGACGACAAATGAACTTCATTTCTTACCAATATTGGTATTAATATATAATTTTATTCATAGATAGATTGTAAAAATTAAAGGTTATTTCTTCTGCCTTAGTTCTAAGCTTTTAAGTAAGGAATATTTTTTAAATATATAAAACAAAAATAAGTTTTAAAGGGAAGTAGAAAAAGAACTGTCCTGTTCAGTAAGCATACACTGAGAATCCAGGTACTGCTTTGAAAAAAAGATTCAAATTGTATAAATCAATATGAAGATCTGGTCTAGAATATCACAGTAAGCTGATGTCCTCTAAGCTTCAATTTTTTAAAATGTTATGTATGTATGTATTTATGGCTGCACTCGGTCTTTCGTTGCTACATGGGCTTTCTCTAGTTGTGGAAGTCTGGATTTCAAGGTTTATCTTATCTCACCTGAAGAAGAAAAAACAAGCATTAAATGGAAGGTCAATCTTAAGTAAATGAAGGTGTTCATGGCAAAAGAGAAAAAAAGGAACTACTTGTCTAACAGAAGCAAGATACCCGCTACCTGAGGTCCCCAGAACTCTACTTAAGGGTTCTCTTCATATTATATAATTAGTCTTTAAGAAAGTCGTATTTGTAAGGAAAATTTTTTCGCCACGGGCAAAAAATATACATAACATATTTGTTAAACATATTAAGGCTAAGTACAAAACTTGTGATTTTAAACTGTATCCTCTTAAGTTACATGGAGAATGGAGAAAGACTGTACATTTAATGATTTTGAACCAAAACTGAATGATGTTAGAAAAAGAAAAAAGGAATGCACTCCTTTCTTGTTGCTCCACTTGAGGGGTTACTACAAAGACCTACAGCTAAGACCTTCTGATAGGGCCCAGTACTATCTGTAAGTAAAGGAGTGATGTGAGGAGTAAAGAATTAAAAGTGAAAAGATCAGACTTCCATGGTGGTTCAGTGGTTAGGAATCTCCACATTTATCTGGAGAAAAATATGATCCTAAAGAATATATGCACCCCAATGGTCACTGTAGCGCTGTTTACAAAAGCCAAGGCATTGAAACAACCTAAATGGCCAACAGAGGAATGGATAAAGAAGATGCGGTACAAACGAGAAGGCACTGCAATGGGAAGCCTATGCACTGCAACTAGAGAGGTGCCCCGGCTTGCTCCAAGTAGATAAAGCCCACGCATAGCAATGAAGACCCAGAGCAGACAAAAATAAATAAATTTTTTTAAAAAGTGAAAAGTGTCTGTAGTAATTATTTTGAAAATGTGTAATTGTGATAATATAAATACACCTGCACTTTTTGCTTACATAAACTTGTATAATGCTTTACAATTTTTAGCTTCCTCATATAAATTATTTCACTTGGTTCCCCTGATCCCCTTTTGAGGCAAGGAAGGCAAATATTACTCCCATTTTATAAGTGAAAACCAAATTCAGAGAGGTTAAGAACTTTGCCACAGTAACTGTATTGGTTTATGGCAGTGTCACTGACTTTTCCCAACCTATCCATTATAGTAAGCAGCATCTCGCGTTAGAAACACACTCATCACCAGGCTACCGGACAATGTGGAGGTGCTCAGTGCCTATCTTCTGCAGTATTCTGCTGAGCTTTCCCTATCAAAACACTCTTCAGGAGAACAAACTCTTTATGGATATTTTATTTAGCCTTTTTTAAAAAATATAACCAGGTGGACTACAGTTGTGTTTGATAAACCTGGCAACCATACTAAAATGACACAAGCAACGTGACAGAGCAAGGATTAATACACAGCTTCTACTGCACTGTGAGTTATAAACATGCCAAGCATTTTTTTTTTCTTGAAAGGTACAGGATATATTCTGGGGTTGTTTTTGTTAAGGTAACACTCGTTTATAACCTTACATAAGTTTCATGAGTATGTGACATTTCTACTTCTGCAATAATTTTAGCCTTTTAAGTACAATGTATTAAGAGGCAATGGATCACTGAACCTGCAAACCACACTTATTAGATCCTTTGCCAACAGAGATGCCTAGCTATTGTGACCCAGAATAAATCACTTCACATCAATACTTTGCAGCTGTAAAAAAGATTCAGTATTACTTACTTCACTAAGTTCTAGAGAAATTTAAAAGACATAACCGAAATAAAACCATTAATCATGTCTGGTATTATTTCAACAATAAAAAGATTTCCCTTGTTTTTTAAAAATTTGGCAGCATGCTTGTTAGACTAAAAATAATCTTCAAAAGCATTTATTTTCAGATATTACAGTAGTAAGTATTAATAGTACACAATTCTTAAAGTGAATCAGAACCAGATTATTTTTAATCCCTATTGAATAATATACAAACAGAGAAAGCCTACTAGTGGGAATTTCCTAGCAGTCCAGTTGTTATGACTCTGAACTTTCACTTCCAAGGGCCCAGGTTCAATTTCCAGTCAGGGAACTAAGATCCCATGAAGGTGACTCAAAGGGAAAAAAAAAAAGCCTATAGGCAATATACCCATTGAAAAAAAACAAGAAAATCATTTGGTTGGCTCATAAGTGTTTTATGTTTGAATCACTGAATTATTTCATGTAAAAATGAAATAATCTGTTAAAGAAAATGATGCAAAATTATTTTGCAAGTCAATAAACAACCTGTGCTTTAGTTCAATTTCCTCCTATAAAATAGGGACCAAAATTGTCCTATAAATGTCAGTAACTGTGTAAGTTATATACACATATATATAACAAATATATATATATATAACAACAACTTATACCTACAAAAGTTATCCTCATTTATTAAAGCAGTGGCTTGCAAATTTTCTTCACCAGCCCAAGTGGAAAATACACTACCCATCAAAACCCAGTGCATGTGTATAAACACACACACATAATAAAAACTGCATAACGTATCAGTGGATTACTATAACACCTCCTACTCTTATTTCATTCTCTTTGAAAATGCTGGCCAGTCTTTAAATCGATACATAAAGAAATTACAGTTCGCAAAAATCAGTTTGAAAAACACTTTTATTCAAATATTTGGAATGCTACAAAAGGAAAATACTAAAAATGCTCTTTATGAAAGGCTACATACCATGTGATTCTAACTGTATGACGCTGGAGAAGAGGCAAAACTATGAAGACAATAAAAAGATTAGTGGTTGCAGGTGTTAGGGAGGGATGACTAGGTAGAGGATTTTTTTTTAGGGCAGTGAAACTATCTTGTATGACAGTATAACAGTGGATACATGTCATTATACATTTGTTAAAATCCATAGAACGTACAACACCAAGAGTGAATCTGAGGTCAACTGTGGACTCTGGGTGATGATGTGTTGATGCAGATTTTCCCCCTGTGACTAGTATACCACTCTGGTGGGGGAACACTGATAATGGGGGAAGCAGTGCATGTTGTGAGGGCAAGGAGTATATGGGCAATTTCTGCACCTTCCATTCAATTTTCCTGTGAACCTCAAACTGCTCTAAAAAAATTAGGTTTACTAATTAAACTCAAACAAGGGCTCTGTATCAACTGGGGGCGGGGATGGGGAGGGACATGGGAGGGAAGTTCAAAAGGGAGGGGATATATGTATTCCTATTGCTGATTCATGTTGAGGTTTGACAGAAAACAACAAAATCCAGTAAAGCAATTATCCTTCAATAAAAAAAATTAATTAAAAAAATTTTAAATGCTATTTATGTAAGCCTGAGTACATGCAATATTCATTTATATATGGCCATGGCTGAGTTTCCTCTTGGGTTATTTAGAATTGAAAATCTACTTTACATAGAGTGTTAACATCAGTACCGTTGCTTTATACTTGCTTTATGCTTTTCGATGGGCCTCCCTGGTGGCACACTGGTAAAGAATCCACCTGCAGGAGCAGTAGGAGAGATGAGTTCGATCCCTGGGTTGGGAAAATCCCCTGGAGAAGGAAACGGCAAACCCCTCCAATATTCTTGCCTATGAAATCCTATGGACAGGGGAACGTGATGGGCTACACGGTCCATGGGATCGCAACAAGCTGGGCACAAATGAAGCGACTGAGCACCTACGCAGGCTTTGCAGCATGTCATTATCTTGAGTCTCAGAGTACATAATTGTGCTGGGCAAGTCAGTCGTAACAGAGAAAACTGGGTGATGCTAAAATAAAAGACTTGCTCCTGGTCCATAGTGAATTAGAAAACAAGTGGAGTCTAGAATCTAGGACTTTTGACTTCAATGTCAAATCAAGGTCAAAACTCTTTGAGACCATTCCATGCCCGAACCTACAAAAAGGCTGACAACCTTTTTGGTAACACAAAGTCCTCTCAACTCCAAAGGATACTGTCAACATTTTACTCCTACAGAGTAGGCTTGCAAACCAGTTTATGTCAGGAAACCAAAGTAACATAGGAGTATGACAGGGTATGTACGCCTCATGCTGGAAGTCCTTCCTATCACTTCCCTACCACTACACGCCTTGTCATCCGCTACACAACCAAGCACTGTAGTAACAGGAAAAAGAGGTACGAATTTGTGGGTAGTCCAACGGCCACCTTACTGTCACTTTCTGTATATTCTAAGCAGTCACTACACAGTGCAGGGGATATCATAATGCAGGGATTAGATTATTCCAGCACGCTGAGAAGAATGTAAGAACATACAACTTACCAACCCCTAAACATGACATGCCTTTATTTATTTGCTATGTGACCAATGCACTGTTGTAGTTGTGAAATGCTCTCCTGAATTCCTCTTCCTTTATAAGAGAAAGAAGATTCCAGGGGGAAAGCTGTAGGGCTTCATCAAAACAGACTGTGATGAAGGACAGCATTCAACTATCACCACTGTAGTAAGGATTGGCAGCAATAAAACCATGAAGCACAATTTCAAGGTATTTGCCAGATTAACTACAACCCAGCAGCCCCAGTCTTCAAAATCTCATGGTTCTGATCTGGAAGGCGTTTCAAAACACACCTGCCCCTGGGAACGTCGATTAAAAACTCAAGATGGAAATACTCTCTGATCAATAAATCCCACTACTAGAAACTTAACCTATACATATAATTTTAACTATAATTATATTACATGCATACTCAAGTACACAAAGAGAAATGTATATTACTGATGGCTCAATTACTTATAAGCACATAAAACTGGAAACTTATTTTTTTCTTTGGCTACACCATGCAGCTTTTGGGATTTTAGTTTCCCAACCAAGGATCGAACCCAGGCTCCGACCAAGAAAGCACCGCATGCTAAGCAGTGGAATGCCAGGGAATTACCCAAACTGTAACTGATTTAGACATACATCAAAAGGGAATTAGTAAAAACACTTGCTGAAACATTTACTTTAACTTTGAATTCCACTACCCAAATAAACAAAGAAGTGCTATTATATTAAAGACAAATTACTCACAGCCTCTGAGTTATCAATAAACGGATCTGTCTCATCATAGCCAAAGCCTATATCGATTAAATCTTGTAGCCGATCCCTCCGGTGTTTACGGGGCTTCCCACCCTGTGAAGAACAGATATGTTAGACTGAATCAGTACTCATGTTGTTTCCATTAAATTATAAAATACCTGTCAGAAGAATCTGCAAATGACTTCTGTAAATAATACCCCTCAGGAGGTTGAATTTAAATCCCCTCACATCTTGAACGAAAGCTGTACTTAGGGACTCACTTTCAAAGTAAGTTTGCAGTGAAAAACCTGGCTAACGTTACTCAGCCACATGATCAAGGTCGACACCAACAGTATAAGTCATACTGATATAGCGTTACTCTTGACACGATGCGACACAAATGGCACTGAAACTTTGCAGTCTTCCTCTCAAAAGCCTGTCGCCTCAGTTATCGGTAAACCGTGAGATAAACATCATGACAAACAGAACCACAAGAAAAACACCAAACTCAACTGAGGGACATTCTTATAAGCAACCAGTATTTGAGGAATTCTTACAAGTATTCCTCAAAGTGGTCAAGATTATAAAAAACAAGAAAAATCTGAAAAAATGTCATAGTCTAGACAAGCTTAGATAGAAAAACGAAATGTGATCTGCTCTCCTGCCTGGCGTGCAGGCACTAAAAAAGGACACTGGGGGAAATAAGCAAATCTTGAATAAACTGCAACATCGATTAATAGTGATGTACCAAAGTTGGTTTGTTAGTTGTAACAAGTCTGCTATAGAATCATAAGATGTTATAGGGGAGAGTGGGTGAAAACTATATGAAAATTCTTTGTATTTTCTTTTCAACTTTTCTGTAAATCCAAACTATTCTTAAAAGTATTTTTAATGTCCTAGAGTTAATTATACACATAGACATACAAGAAAATAAAAAATGAATGCATGGAGAAACTGGTGAAATCTGAGTAAAGTCTGTAGTCTAGTTAACTGGACTGTGCCAATGCCAATTTCCTAGTTTTGGTAACTATAGTTAAGTCACTACTGAGAAAAACCACGTCAAACCTGCTGTGAAGCAGGAGTCAGGAAAAGAAGGCTCAGAAAGCAGAGAGAAAACCAACAGTGCTAAGGGTACTGCCTGCCCACATGCCACCACTGAGTGCGAACGAGCCCTGTAGAGGCTGTAATACATGAGACCTAACTCTCCTATGGCTTATATTTCCACAGTGCATGTGTCTCTCAATGCACAGTTCATTTCACCATTTCTTCCACCGGTGAAAGATGGCTGAGTTTTTTGCAACATGGCTCTCAAATGAAAGCAAATTACTTCATCTATTTCCACGTGAAGAAATGGGGATCTCTTCCAGTGTTCACATTAAAAAAAAAATTATGACAAACTTACTGAGAAATGTCTCCAACATAAAATATTTCCTTTTTAGGTAATTTTGTAAGGTAATTCTGAGTAAATGCTTTGTTTGTATTGCATATTAATGTTAAAAAGAACCTACCCCCCATAACTATGACTTCATTGTATGCTTTTCATTGAATAAAACCATTACAATACCATCACCAGCAAGAGTGTCATTTTGGTGTGAGATAAAGTAGTTGCTCACGTTTCAAGATTTTCAGTTCAGTTCAGTCGCTCAGTCGTGTCTGACTCTTTGCGACCCCGTGAATCGCAGCACGCCAGGCTTCCCTGTCCATCACAAACTCCTGGAGTTCACTCAAACTCAAGTCCATCGAGTGAGTGATGCTATCCAGCCATCTCATCCTCTGGCGTCCCCTTCTCCTCCTGCCCCCAATCCCTCCCAGCATCAGAGTCTTTTCCAATGAGTCAACTCTTTGCATGAGGTGGCCAAAGTACTGGAGTTTCAGCTTCAGCATCATTCCCTCCAAAGAAATCCCAGGGCTGATCTCCTTCAGAATGGACTGGTTGGATCTCCTTGCAGTCCAAGGGACTCTCAAGAGTCTTCTCCAACACCACACTTCAAAAGCATCAATTCTTCGGTGCTCAGCCTTCTTCACAATCCAACTCTCACATCCATACATGACCACAGGAAAAACCATAGCCTTGACTAGACGGACCTTTGTTGGCAAAGTAATGTCTCTGCTTTTGAATATGCTATCTAGGTTGGTCATAACTTTCCTTCCAAGGAGTAAGCGTCTTTTAATTTCATGGCTGCAGTCACCATCCGCAGTGATTCTGGAGCCCAAAAAGATAAAGTCTGACACTGTTTCCACTGTTTCCCCATCTACTTCCCATGAAGTGATGGGACTGGATGCCATGATCTTCATTTTCTGAATGTTGAGCTTTAAGCCAACTTTTTCACTCTTCACTTTCACTTTCATCAAGAGGCTTTTGAGTTCCTCTTCACTTTCTGCCATACCAACACAGAGTGGAAACCCTTTTATTTTGCTGGATAAGATGACTGAGTTCAGTTCAGTACAGTCGCTCACTTGTGTCCAACTCTTTGCGACCCCATGGACTCCAGCATGCCAGGCTTCCCTGTCCATCACCAACTCCTGGAGCTTGCTCAAACTCACATCCATTGAGTCAGTGATGCCATCCAACCATCTCATCCTCTGTCGTCTCCGTTTCCTCCCACCTTCAATCTTTCCCAGCATAACGGTCTCTTCAAACGAGTCCGTTCTTCACACCAGGTGGCCAAAGTGTTGAATCTTCAGCTTCAGCATCAGTCCTTCCAATGAATATTCAAGAGTGATTTCCTTTAGAACTGACTGGTTTGATCTCCTTGCAGTCCAAGGAATTCTCAAGAGTCTACTCCAACACCACAGTTCAAAAGCATCCGTTCTTCAGTGCTCAGCTTTGTTTATGGTCCAACTCTCACATCCATACATGACCACTGGAAAATCTACAGTTTGACTAGATGGACCTTTGTCATCAAAGTAATGTCTCTGCTTTTTAATATGCTATTTAGGTTTGTCAGAGCTTTTCTTCCACGAAGCGAACGTCTTTTAATTTCATGGCTGACAGTCACCATCTGCAGTGATTTTGGAGCCCAAGAAAATAAAGTCTGTCACTGTTCCCATTGTTTCCCCATCTATTTACCATGAAGTGATGGGACCAGATACCATGATCTTCATTTTCTGAATGTTGAGTTTTAAGCCAGCTTTCTCACTCTCCTCTTTCACTTTCATCAAGAGGCTCTTTAGTTCTTCCTCGCTTTCAGCCGTAAGGGTGCTTTCATCTGCATATCTGAGGTTATTGATACTTCTCCTGGCAATCTTGATTCCACCTTGTGCTTCATCCAGCCTGGCATTTCTTATGATGTACTCTGCATATAAGTTAAATAAGCAGAGTGACAATATACAGCCTTGATATACTCCTTTTCCAATTCAGAACCAGTCTGTTGTTCCATGTCCACTTCTAACTATTGCTTCTTGACCTGCATACAGATTTCTCAGTACAAACAGTATGTACAGTATGAAAAGGCAAAAAGACAGGACACTGAAAGATGAATTCCCCAGGTCAACAGGTGCCCAATATGCTACTGAAGACCAGTGGAGAAATAACTTCAGAAAGAATGAAGAGATGGAGCCAAAGCAAAAACAACAACCAGTTGAGGATGTGACTGGTGATGGAAGTAAAGTACGATGCTATAAAGAGCAATACTGCATCAGTCAGTAAGTTCAGTCGCTCAGTTATGTCCGACTCTTTGCAACCCCATGTACTGCAGCATGCCAGCCCTCCCTGTCCATCACCAACTCCCAGGGTTTATTCAAACTCATGTCCACTGAGTCAGTGATGCCATCCAACCATCTCATCCTCTGTTGTCCCCTTCTCTTTATGCCTTCAATCTTTCCTAGCATCAGCGTCTTTTCAAATGACTCAGTTCTTCACATCAGGTGGCCAAAGTATTAGAGTTTCAGCTTCAGCATCAGTCCTTCCAATGAATATTCAGAACTGATTTCCTTTAGGATGGACTGGTTGGATCTCCTTGCAGTCCAATGGACTCTTGGAGTCTTCTTCAACACCATAGTTCAAAAGCATTAATTTTTCTACACTCAGCTTTCTTTATAGTCCAACTCTCAGATCCATACATGACTACTGGAAAAACCATAGCCTTAACTAGACGGACCTTTGTTGGCAAAGTAATGTCTCTGCTTTTTAATATGCTGTCTAGGTTGGTAATAGGAACCTGGAATGTTAGGTTCATGAATCAAGGCAAACTGGTAGTGGTCAAACAGGAGATGACAAGAGTGAACATCGACATTATAGGAATCAGTAAATTAAAATGGACTGGAATGGGTGAATTTAACTCAGATGACCATTATATCTACGACTGTGGGCAATCCCTGAGAGGAAATGGAGTAGTCATCCTGGTCAACAAAAGAGTCCGAAATGCAGTACTTGGATGCAATCTCAAAAATGACAGAAGGATCTCTGTTCCTTTCCAAGGCAAACCATTCAATGTCACAATAATCCAAGTCTGGGCACCAATCAGTAACGCTGAAGAAGCTGAAGTTGAACGCTTCTATGAAGGCCTACAAGACCTTCTAGAACTAACACCCAAAAAAGATGTCCTTTTCATTATAGGGGACTGGAATGCAAAAGTAGGAAGTCAAGAGATACCTGGCCTAACGGGCAAGTTTGACCTTGGAGACCAAAATGAAGTAGGCCAAAGGCTAACAGAGTTTTGCCAAGAGAACATACTGGTCATAGCAAACACCCTCTTCCAACAACATAAGAGAAGACTCTATACATGGACATCACCAGATGGTCAATACCAAAAGCAGATTGATTATATTCTTAGTAGGCTTCAGCAATATGTGAACCATGAACTTCCAGATGCTCAAGCTGGTTTTAGAAAAGGCAGAGGAACCAGAGATCAAATTGCCAACATCCACTGGATCATCGAAAAAGCAAGAGAGTTCCAGAAAAACATCTATTTCTGCTTTATTGACTATGCCAAAGCCTTTGCCTGTGTGGATCACAATAAACTATGGAAAATTCTGAAAGAGATGGGAATACCAGACCACCTGACCTGCCTCTTGAGAAACCTATATGCAGGTCAGGAAGCAACAGTTAGAACTGGACATGGAACAACAGACTGGTTCCAAATACGAAAAGGAATACGTCAAGGCTGTATATTGTCACCCTGCTTATTTAACTTATATGCAGAGTATATCACGAGAAACGCTGGGCTGGAAGAAGCACAAGCTGGAATCAAGATTGCCGGGAGAAATATCAATAACCTCAGATATGCAGATGACACCACCCTTATGGCAGAAAGTGAAGAGGAACTAAAAAGCCTCCTGATGAAAAGTGGAAGAGGAGAGTGAAAAATCTGGCTTAAAGCTCAACATTCAGAAAATGAAGATCATGGCATCCAGTCCCATCACTTCATGGGAAATAGATGGGGCAAGAGTGGAAACAGTGGCAGACTTTATTTTTTGGGGCTCCAAAATCACTGTAGATGGTGACTGCAGCCATGAAATTAAAAGATGCTTACTCCTTGGAAGGAAAGTTATGACCAACCTAGATAGCATATTGAAAAGCAGAGACATTATTTTGCCAACAAAGGTCCGTCTAGTCAAAGCTATGGTTCTTCCAGTGGTCATGTATGGATGTGAGAGTTGGACTGTGAAGAAGGCTGAGAGCCGAAGAATTGATGCTTTTGAACTGTGGTGTTGGAGAAGACTCTTGAGAGTCCCTTGGACTGCAAGGAGATCCAACCAGTCAATCCTAAAGGAGATCAGTTCTGGGTGTTCACTGGAAGGACTGATGCTGAAGCTGAAACTCCAATAGTTTGGCCACCTCATGCGAAGAGCTGACTCATTGGAAAAGACCCTGATGCTGGGAGGGATTGAAGGCAGGAGGAGAAGGGGACGCCAGAGGATGAAATGGCTGGATGACATCACTGACTCGATGGACATGAATTTGAGTGAACTCCAGGAGTTGCTGATGGACAGGGAGGCCTGGCGTGCTGTGATTCATGGGATTGCAAAGAGTCAGACATGACTGAGCAACTGAACTGAACTGAGTCCCAGCCATGTGGGTTCAAGTCCCAAGCACGGTTCTGGTTGAGTTTGAGTCACAGCCATGTGGATTTGAGTCCCAAACTGGGTTTTGGCTGGGTTCAAGTCCCAGTACATGGGTTCAAGTCCCAATCTGTGATAAATGGTTTCAAGAGTATACCAATAAAACTCTTGGAAAGCAATCGAAAAGAATCTGCAAAGATTCTTCCATACTCTTAGCTCTGGCTGCAGTAGACCTAGGACATGCAGCTATACCCACCACAGAGCTGCTGAGCAGATGACCCACAAACTGCAGAACAATTATATCAAAGATATTCTCACACTGTTAAGAAAATTCTAGGACCCACAACAGATTTCCCAAACTGGGGATCTGGCAAAGGAACTGAGAACCCCCAGGGAATCTGACTTTGGAGGCCAGTGGGATTTGATTACACAACTTGCACCGGACTGGGGAAACAGACTCTTGGAGGGCACAAACAAAACCTTGTGTGCACCAGTAGCCAGGAGAAAGGAGCAGTGTTCCCAAAAGAGACTGAGTCAGACTTGCCTAAGAGTGTCCAGGAGTCTCCAGTGGAGGCACGGGTCCACAGTTTGGCCTCAAGCCAAACAAGAAGGATGGAACACAGTTCCACCCATCAACAGAAAATTGGATTAAAGATTTACTGAGCAAGGCCCTACCCATCAGAACAAGACCCAGTTTCCCCCTCAGTCAGTGTCCCCATCAGGAAGCTTCCATAAGGCTCTTATCCTTATTCATCAGAGGGCAGACAGAATGAAAACCACAATCACAGAAAACTAATCAAACTGATCACATGAACCACAGCCTTCTCTAACTCAATGAAACTATGACCCATGCTATGTAGGGTCACCCAAGATGAACAGGTCATGGTGGAGAGTTCTGACAAAACATGGTCCACTGGAGAAAAGAATGGCAAACCACTTCAGTATTCTTGCCTTGAAAACCCCCTGAACAGGATGAAAAGGCAAAAAGATATGACACTGAAAGATGAAGTCCCAGGTCAGTAGGTGCCCAATATGTTACTGGAGAAGAGTGGAGAATAACACCAGAATGAATGAAGAGATGGAGCCAAAGCAAAGACAATGCCCAGTTGTGGATGTGACTGGTGATGGAAGTAAAGTCTGATGCTGTAAAGAACAATACTGCATAGGAACCTGGGATGTTAGGTCCATGAATCAGGATAAATTGGAAGTGGTCAAACAGAAGATGGCAAGAATGAACATTGACATTTTAGGAATCAGTGAACTAAAATGGATTGGAATGGGCGAATTTAATTCAGATGACCATTATATACACTACTGTGGGCAAGAATCCCTTAAAAGAAATGCAGTAGCCCTCAGAGTCAACAAAACAGTCTGAAATGCAGTACTTGGGTGCAACCTCAAAGATAACAGAATAATCTCTGTTCGTTTCCAAGGCAAACCATTCAATATCACAGTAATCCAAGCCTATGCCCCAACCACTAATGCTGAAGAAGCTGAAGTTGAACAGTTCTATGATGGCCTACAAGACCTTCTAGAAATAAAACCGAAAAAAATATGTCCTTTTCATCATAGGGGACTGGAATGCAAAAGTAGGAAGTCAAGAGATACCTGAAGTAATAAGCAAGTTTGACCTTGGAGTACAAAACAAAGCAGGGCAAAAGCTAACAAGAGTTTTCCCAACAGAATGCACTGATCTTAGCAAACACCCTCTTCCAACAACACAAGAAATGACTCTACACATGGACATCACCAATGATCAATACCAAATCAGACTGATTATATATTTGCAGCCAAAGATGGAGAAGCTCTATACGGTCAGACTCAGAGCTGACTGTGGCTCAGATCGTGAACTCCTTATTGCAAAATGCACACTGAAATTGAAGAAAGTAGGGAAAACCACTAGACCATTCAGGTACGACCTAAATAAAATCCCTTATGATTATACAGTGGAAGTGACAAATAGATTCAAGGGATTAGATCTGATAGGTGGCTCAGATGGTAAAGCATCTGTCTACAATGCAGGAGACCTGGGTTCGATCCCTGGGTTGGGAAGATCCCCTGGAGAAGAAAATGGCAATCCACTCTAGTACTATTGCCTGGAAAATCTCATGGACAGAGGAGCCTGGTAGGCTATAGTCCATGGGGTCGCAAAGAGTCAGACACGACTGAGCAACTTCACTTTTCACTTTCAGAGTGCCTGATGAACCATGAACAGTGGTTCATGACATTGTAGAGGAGTCAGTGATTGAGACCATTCCCAAGAAAAACAAATGCAAAAAGGCAAAATGGTTGTCTGAGGAGGCCTTACAAACAGCTGAGAAAAAAAAGAGATGCTAAAGGCAAATGAAAAAAGAAAAGATATACCCATCATAATGCAGAATTCCAAAGAACAGCAAGGAGAGATATGAAAGCGTTCCTAAGTGATCAATGCAAAGAAATAGAGGAAAACAATAGAATGGGAAAGACTAGAGATCTCTTCAAGAAAATTAGCGATATCAAGGGAACATTTCATGCAAAGATGGGCACAATAAAGGACAGAAACGGTATGGAACTAACAGAAGCAGAAGCTATTAAGAAGAGGTGGCAAAATACATGGAAGAACTGTACAAAAAGGATCTTCACGACCAAGATAATCACGATGGTGTGATCACTCACTAGAGCCAGCCATCTTGGAGTGCAAAGTCAAGTGGGCCTTAAGAAGCATCACTATGAACAAAGGTAGTAGAGGTGATGGAATTCCAGCTGAGCTATTTCAAGTCCTAAAAGATGATGCTGTGAAAGTGCTGCACTCCATAGGCAAGCAAATTTGGAAAACTCACCAGTGGTCATAGGACTGGAAAAGGTGAGTTCTCATTCCAAAGAAAGGCAATGCCAAACAATGTTCAAACTACTGCACAACTGCACTCATCTCAAACGCTAGCAAGGTAATGGTCAAAATTCTCCAAGCCAGGCTTCAACAGTATGTGAACCGAGAACTTTCAGATGTTCAAGCTGGTCTTAGAAAAGGCAGAGGACTATCTGACATACATCACAACAGGATCCTCTATGACCCACCTCCCAGAATATTGGAAATAAAAGCAAAAATAAACAAATGGGACCTAATTAACCTTAAAAGCTTCTGCACATCAAAGGAAACTATCAGCAAGGTGACAAGACAGCCTTCAGAATGGGAGAAAATAATAGCAAATGAAGCAACTGACAAACAACTAATCTCAAAAATATATAAGCAACTCCTACAGCTCAACTCCAGAAAAATAAATGACCCAATCAAAAAATGGGCCAAAGAACTAAATAGACATTTCTCCAAAGAAGACATACAGAGGGCTAACAAACACATGAAAAGATGCTCAACATCACTCATTATCAGAGAAATGCAAATCAAAACCACTATGAGGTACCATTTCATACCAGTCAGAATAGCTGCGATCCAGAAGTCTACAAATAATAAATGCTGGAGAGGGTGTGGAGAAAAGGGAACCCTCTTACACTGTTGGTGGGAATGCAAACTAGTACAGCCACTATGGAGAACAGTGTGGAGATTCCTTAAAAAACTGGAAATAGAACTGCCTTATGACCCAGCAATCCCACTGCTAGGCATACACACTGAGGAAACCAGAAGGGAAAGAGACACGTGTACCCCAATGTTCATAACAGCACTGTTTATAATAGCCAGGACATGGAAGCAACCTAGATGTCCACCAGCAGATGAATGGATAAGAAAGCTATGGTACATATACACAATGGAGTATTACTCAGCCATTAAAAAGAATACATTTGAATCAGTTCTAATGAGGTGGATGAAACTGGAGCCTATTATACAGAGTGAAGTAAGCCAGAAGGAAAAACACCAATACAGTATACTAACGCATATATATGGAATTTAGAAAGATGGTAACAATAACCCTGTGTACGAGACAGCAAGAGACACTGATGTATAGAACAGTCTTATGGACTCTGTGGGAGAGGGAGAGGGTGGGAAGATTTGGGAGAATGGCATTGAAACATGTAAAATATCATGTATGAAATGAGATGCCAGTCCAGGTTCGATGCACGATACTGGATGAGTGGGGCTAGAGCACTGGGATGACTCAGAGGGATGGTATGGGGAGGGAGGAGGGTTCAGGATGGGGAACACATGTATACCTGTGGCGTATTCATTTTGATATTTGGCAAAACTAATACAATTATGTAAAGTTTAAAAATAAAAATTAAAAAAAAAAAAGAAAGAAAAGGCAAAGGAACCAGAGATCAAATTGCTACCATCCACTGGATCATCAAAAAAGCAAGAGAGTTCCAGAAAAACATCTACTTCTGCTTTATTGACTCTGCCAAAGCCTTTGACTATGTGGATCATGACAAACTGTGGAAAATTCAAGAGATGGGAATACCAGACCACCTTACTTGCCTCCTGAGATATCTGTACACAGGTCAAGAAGCACCAGTTAGAACTGGACATGGAACAACAGGCTGGTTCCAAATTGGGAAAGCAGTACATCGAGGCCGTATGTTGTCACCCTGCTTATTTAACTTATATGCAGAGTACATAATGTGAAATGGCAGGATGGATGAAACACCAGCTGGAATCAAGATTGCTGGGAGAAATATCAGTAACCTGAGATATGCAGATGACACCACCCTTATGGCATAAAGCAAAGAGGAATGGAAGAGCCTGTTGATGAAAGTGAAAGAGGAGAATGAAAAGGCTGGCTTAAAATTAAACATTCAAAAAATGAAGATTATGGTACCGGTCCCATCACTTCATGGCAAATAGATCAGGAAACAAGAGGAACAGTGACAGACGTTATTTTGTTGGGCTCCAACGTCACTGCAGATGGTGACTGCCGCCATGAAATTAAAACACGTTTGCTCTTTGGAAGAAAAGCTACGACAAGCCTAAACAGCATATTAAAAAGCAGAGACATTACTTTGATGACAAAGGTCCATCTAGTCAAAGCTATAATTTTTCCAGTAGTCATGTATGGATGTGACAGTTGGACCATAAACAAAGCTGAGCACCAAAGAATTGATACTTTTGAACTGTGGTGTTGGAGAAGACTCTCAAGAGTCCCTTGCACAGCAAGGAGATCAAACCAGTCAATCCTAAAGGAAATCAGTTCTGAATATTCATTGGAAGGAATGATGCTGAAGCTCCAATACTTTGGCCACCTGGTGTGAAGAACTGACTCATTGGAAAAGACCCTGATGTTGGGAAAGATTGAAGATGGGAGGAAAAGGGGACGACAGAGGATGAGATGGTTGGATGGCATCACCGACTCAATGGACATGAGTTTGAGCAGGCTCTGGGAGTTGGTGATGGACAGGGAGGCCTGGCATGCTGCAGTCCATGGGATCACAAAGAGTCAGACAGGAATGAGCTACTGAACTGAGAACTAAAGTTTTAAAACTTCATATTTGACTTGATAATTCAACTTACTCTGAACCACTAGTTAGATCCAAAAGTATCAGATAAAAGTGCATGGTATGGAAAGAAACATGTAATCTACAGATGCAATGGAGTTCCTATCATAACCAACAGCATTTTCCATAAAATTAGAGCAAAAGATTTTACAATTTTTATGTAAACACAAAAGACCCTGAATAGCCATAGCAATATTGAGAAAAACAGAGCTGAATCAATTAGGATTTCTGACCTCAGACTATACTACAAAACTACAGTCATCAAAACAGTATGGTACTGCCATAAAACTCCAGCGATAAATACACGCACATATGGTCACCTAATCTGTGACAAAAGCGACAAGAATATATCAATATGGAAAAAAGACAGTATCTTTAATAAGTAGTACTAGAAAACTGGACAGCTACATGTTAAAGAATGAAATTAGAAAATTTTCTAACACCATACAAAAAATAAACTCAAAATGGATTAAAGATCTAAATGTAAGACTGGATACTATAAATCCCTAAGAGGAAAACACAGGCTAAACACTCTCTGACATAAATCACAGCTAGGTCTTTTTTGATCTACTTCCCAGAGTAATGAAGATAAAAACAAAAATAAATAAATGGAACCTAATTAAACTTAAAAGCTCTTGCACAGCAAAGGAAACCACAAGCAGGATGAAAAGGCAACCCTGAGAATAAGAGAAAATATTTGCAAACAAAGTATTAATCTCTAAAATACACAAACAGCTCATGCAGCTCAGTATCAAAAAAATAAAAAACCAAAGAACCCAATCAAAGAATGGGCAGAAATTCTAAACAAACAGTCCTCCAAAGAAAACATACAGATGGCTAAGAAACACATGAAAAGATTCACAACATCACCAATTATCAGATCAGATCAGATCAGATCAGTCACTCAGTTATGTCCGACTCTTTGCGACCCCATGAATTGCGGCACGCCAGGCCTCCCTGTCCATCACCAACTCCCAGAGTTCACCAAGACTCACGTCCATCAAGTCAGCGATGTCATCCAGCCATCTCATCCTCTGGCATCCCCTTCTCCTCCTGCCCCCAATCCCTCCCAGCATCAGAGTCTTTTCCAATGAGTCAACTTTTCCCATGAGGTGGCCAAAGTACTGGAGTTTCTACTTTAGCATCATTCCTTCCAAAGAAATCCCAGGGCTGATCTCCTTCAGAATGGACTGGCTGGATCTCCTTGCAGTCCAAGAGACTCTCAAGAGTCTTCTCCAACACCACACTTCAAAAGCATCAATTCTTCGGTGCTCAGCCTTCTTCACAGTCCAACTCTCACATCCATACATGACCACAGGAAAAACCATAGCCTTGACTAGACGGACCTTGGTTGGCAAAGTAATGTCTCTGCTTTTGAATATGCTATCTAGGTTGGTCATAACTTTCCTTCCAAGGAGTAAGCGTCTTTTAATTTCATGGCTGCAGTCACCATCCGCAGTGATTCTGGAGCCCAGAAAAATAAAGTCTGACACTGTTTCCACTGTTTCCCCATCTATTTCCCATGAAGTGATGGGACCGGTTGCCATGATCTTCGTTTTCTGAATGTTGAGCTTTAAGCCAACTTTTTCACTCTCCACTTTCAGAGGCATGCAAATCAAAACTACAATGAGGTTATCACCTCACACTGGTCAGAATGGCCATCATCAAAATATCTACAAACAGAAAATGCTGGAAAGCGTGTGGAGAAAAGTGAACCCTCCTACTCTGTTTATGAGAATATAAACTGGTAGAAGCAATATGGAGAAGAGTATGAAGGTTCTTCAAAAAAAACTAAAAATGGAGCTGGCATATGATCTAGCAATCTCCCTTCTAGGCATATAACCAGAGAAAAACCATAATTTGAAAAGGTACATGTACCCAGATATTCATTTCACCACTGTTTACAATAGCCAAGACATGAAACAGTTATACATATACACAATGGAATACTACTCAGCCATTAAAAAAGAACAAAATAATGCCATCTGCAGCAACATGGATGGATCTAGAGATCACCATACTGAGTGAAGTCAGACATAAAAAGACAAATACTATATGTTATCACTTATATGTGTAATCTAAGGAAATGGTATAAATGAACCTATTTACAAAAGAGAAATAAAGTCACAGATATAGAAAACAAACTATGGTTACCCAAAGGGGAAAGGCTGAGGGGGCAGGGATAAACTGGGAGACTGGGATTGACATACACACATTACTATGTATAAAATAGGTAACTAATAAAAACCTACTGAATATCACAGGGAACTCTACTCAATAGTCTATAATGACCTATATTGGAACAGAATCTAAAAAAAGGTGAATACATGTATAACTGATTCACTTTACTGTACAGCAGAAACTAATACAACATTACAAATAAACTATACCTTAATTATTTAAGAAAAAATAATTTTAAAAAAAGAAGAAAGCAGGGCTTCCCTGGTGGCTCAGTCGTAAAGAATGCACCTGCCAATGCAGGAGACACAAGTTCGATCCTTGATCCAGGAAGATTCCCACATGCCATGGAGCAACTAAGCCTGGGTCCCAGAACCACTATGCCTGTGCTCTAGAGCCAGGGAGCCACAACCACTGATGCCCCCCTGCCCTAGAGTTTGCTCTGCAACAAGAGAAGTCACCACAATGAGAAACCCGTGCACCGCAACTAGAGAGTAGCCCCTGCTCACCACAACTAGAGAAAAGCCTATGAAGCAACAAAGACCCAGCACAGCCAAAATAAATAAAATTTCTCTTAAAAAGTGAGTATATATTAAAAAAAAAAAAACAATGTTAGACGTCAGAAGGACCTTAGGTTTAAGTAAGAAGTCTTTGTCCTGAAAGAACCTGAAAATAATCTCAACAAATTAACTGAGCACCTATCAAATGCCAGCCTTCATGGATTTTATAGTATTGTGGAGAAGAGAAAGATAAATAAATGATAAATAGGAAAATATAAGTAGTACTGGGTTTTTTTCTTAACAGAAGACAAAATCAAGCCTTTCCTGAGATATTTATGCCCAGACAAGGATAAGAGGAAGTAATCACTTGTGGAAGCCCAGTTCACTTGGGAAGTAACCAGTTCACTTGGAACTGGGAAATAACCTAGAAAGATCAGTGCTTTAACAAAATCACTCTGGCCACAGTGGTGGGGAATGAACACAGTTGAGGAGATCAATTAGGAAAGAAAAACTGCAGAGATTTGCAAGAAAGTCACAAGTTACTGGGGGCATAAAATATATACTTAAGTACCAATCATGATAAAGACGATGGCCACCATCCACTGAGTGCTAACTTGCATCAGCACCGACACTAAGTACAACTGTGTATTATTTCACATTTAACAAATGGGAAAAACTAAAGATTGGAGAAGATAAATAACTTGTCCAAGATCATAGAGAAAGTAATAGAGTCAATGTTCAAACTCATGACCATCTGACTCTAAAGTATTATTCTATTAAAAGTTCTGTAAGAAAAGGAGGGGGCATATGTATACCTATGGCTCATTCATGTTGATGTATAGCAGACACTAATACAGTATTGTAAAGCAATTATCCTCCAATTAAAAATAAAGTTTTTTTTTAAAAGTTCTGTAAGAGAAGTTATAGAACCTCTGGGTCATTTTTCCACTCAGAGACACATAAAACTCAATACAAAACACCAGTGTTCCTACCGTCAATCATCTCCAAATTAGCTTCCCCACTAGACGTTCCATTTTATTCTTCTATTTTTCTGCCTTAAAGTTTCATTATTAACTAAAATTACACAATTTGATGACACTGGGATGTTTATTATTAACAAGGATGTGGAACAATTCAAACCCTCGTGGCTGGTGCAAAATGATACACCCACTTTGGAAAAGTTTGACAGTTTCTTATCAAGTTAAACACACACTTATCATATGACCTAACAATTCCTCTCTTACTATTTCCTCAAGAGAAATGAAGACATATGTTCACACACACACACTTATGTTCCAATGTTAGAGCAGCTTTACTTTTAGCAACCACAATCTGGAAACCACCCAGTGCCCATCACCCAGTGTTACATCCACATGCTTTGCACCAATAAAAATAACTACTGATAACATGCAACACTTGGATGCACTTCAGAAGCATTATACCACGTTAAAGAAACCATATACAAAAAACTGTAAGAGGACATTTATAGGAAACACTAGAAAAGAAAAAACAAAACCCGAAAATCTATAGTAACACAAAATAAATCAGAGGTTGCCAGGGGCCAGGGCTGGAGGGGAGAGGGTTATCTGTAGAGAGGTAGAAGTGAACTTTCTGGGATGTTGAAACTGTTCTGTATCATCATTGCTGTAGTGGTTATAGGACAGCATACATTTATCAAAATTCACCAAACTGTATATTTAAATGAATGAATTGTATCTAAATTATACTCCAATAACAATTTTTAAAAACTCTTCATTAATACTTCTACTTCAACTCTTTCTCCCCACAAACCTTTGTTCATATAATTATTCACATCTACAGTTTCTTCTCCATTCTAACTGCCATTGCTTATAATCCTGGCCATTGTTTTCACTTAAATGTAATGAAAACCTTAACTAGCATCTCCTTCCTCATATTAAGGGGTTTCCCTGATAGTTCAGATGGTAAAGAATCTGCCTGTGATGAGGGAGACCCAGGTTCAATCTCTGGGTGAGGAAGATCCCCTGGGGAAGGGAATAGCAACCCACTCCAGTATGCTTGCCTGAGAATTCCAAAGAGTCTGGCAGGCTACAGTGCATGGAGTTGTAAAGGGTCAGACATGACTGAGCGACTGACTACTAATACAACACTTACTAAACCACTGATACTTCCTGTATAATAGTAGAAGTTCCATCTCAAAGTCTGTTGTATCAGCCCTTCAGAGAAATAAAGATTCTGCTCATTGACATACTGACAGGGGCTTTGGGAAGCTAGTCATATATACAGAATCAGTGCTTGTCTCACAGTTCCCATTGATGAGGTTTACATTAGAGTGTGTTCAGTGCGGTTCATCAAACATTTTATTTCCCCATTCAGTTCAGTTCAGTTACTTTGTGAGCCCGTGGACTGCAGCATGCCAGGCTTCCCTGTCCATCACCAACTCCAGGTGATGTCAAACTCATGTCCATTGAGTCCGTGATGTCATCCAACCATCTCATCCTCTGTTGTCCCCTTCTCTTCCTCCCTTCAATCTTTACCAGCATCAGGGTCTTTTCCAATGAGTCAGTTCTTCTCATCAGAAGGCCAAAGTATTGGAGCTTCAGCTTCAGCATCAGTCCTTCCAATGGAATATTCAGAACTGATTTCCTTTAGGATTGACTGGTTTGATCTCCTTGCAGTCCAAGGGACTCTCAAGAGTCCTCTCCAACACAGTTCAAAAGCATCAATTCTTCAGCGCTCAGCTTTGTTTATGGTTCAACTCTCACATCCATACATGACTACTGGAAAAACCATAGCTTTTGTCCGCAAAGTAATGTCTCTGCTTTTTAATATGCTGCCTAGTTTTGTCACGTTATTTCCTCATATTAATCCTTCATTCATCCTGCTTAATATCATTTAACATTTCTAAAATATCATTTCATATTCATTTCCTTGCTCAAAATACTTCAGAAGCATCGTATTACAAAATAAATCCAAAACTCTTACTATGGCATTAATTAAATGCCTTCTACATGCTAACTCAAAACTACCTTTCCAACTTTTTTTTCACTTGAGCACTTTAATCCATTCAGTTTATATACCCACTCTCCTCCCAAACATGCTGGCTTATCTTTCCTCATGCTTTCCCCTTATTTGGAATAATCTCTTACTCCTCTCTGAATACTCCCACCCTTTACAACTTAGCCCAAGTTGTAAAGCTTTTCTCCTAGATGTTTTCCACTCAAAATCACAATGATCTTTTTCTGCTCTCCTAATGTATTTTTTTGTCTAGGCACAATTATTTGCCTATAAAAGATTTATCCAGGGAAATCTTGAAAAACAAATAGGTTCTATTTTAATGAGCACAATGAGACTTATGCATAAGTCTAGTAACTTACACATAAGTAGAGAGATTTAGGAACATTTAAGTCTAGTCAAAGATACCAGTAATTACCAATGGAAATGATAGCGCTGAATCCCTATTATATTCAGTAAAATGGTTAAATAAGGAAATGTGACACTTGTCAATGATAGCAACCAAAATGGCTAATTCTTTACCTAAGAGTATTAATCAAACTAAAATGCCTCTAAAAATAGGATCTTAGAAGTATAAGGATTTTCCCAAGCTCATATCAATTATAGCACCATAACAATGATAAAGGTATAAATTATACTATGACAAACCTATTCAATATTAACAGCCATTTTAAAACAATGTGGTAGAAGACTATTCAATAATATAGAAGGTAACAAGAACAATTTACCAAGTGTTATGTATAGTTCAGGCTATTCACAGAAAAACTAATACTGATATTCACTAAGTATCTGGAAGTGCTCAACCTAACTGGTAATCACAGAGACAACATTAAAAATAACAAGTTGTTTATTCAACTATCATACAAACAGAAGGATTTCATTTAAGAAAAACACAACAATATACATCTATAGCTATATATATAGCTTTATATATATAAAGCTCAAAGAATTATAACCAGTGGATAACCATGGTTATTACCAGTGTGGAAGGGATATAATTGGAAGTAGCAGTGAAGGGAGACTTTGGCTGGCAGGATCTCAGTTCCCCAACCAGGGACTGAATCCAGAACTACAGCAAAGAAAGTCTGGAATCCTGACCTCTAGGCCACCAGTGAAATTTCTTTTTTTTTTAATCTAAAAATATTAAATTCACCTAAAGAAACTCAAGACAGATTGGCAAAGGACTGTATTATCATGTCTTTCCTACTAGGCCTATTTTGAGCTGCTCTCTTGTCCAGTATCTTTAGCAAAAATACTTCTCAGTAGCATCAAACCCTTACCTGATAAATTGTCTGGCCTCCTGCAATTATTGATATTATAGTTTACACAGTAAATGCATCTTAAAGCAATGCAAATTTTATTTTCCAAATTTTAAAAGCCTTTGAATTTTGCTACATATAAGATGAAGAAATCCCTTTAAATCTATTCCTAGAGGGCACTAGTTCACATACCATGACTCAGAAAAAAATGGCTTACCGAGTCATTAGTACTTAACCTGATAATCAGTGTTTCAAGCCAATGAAGTCTAATTATACTGGAACACCAAAATGGAAAACAAACTTACAGAACCACCTATTGCCTCCAAGTTATAATAACCCTAAACTAATAACCAACTTTCATTGATCACCTACGGAAGACAGAAGCATGACACTGCCAAAACTCCAGTTTGATAACCAAGAAGAAAATATCTACTGGTCATACAGATAGTTGCTGCAGCCCTATCACAACCTTATCTTCCACCTTTACTAATTTCCTTAACCTACCAACAGAAAAAGGCAGAGATTTAAGTCAGTGGAAAGTCAGTCAAGAGCTGACTTAACAACAAAGAAACAGTATACTCAGATTTCTATAATCACCACTTATGGATACAGAACCTTCCTCCCAAATACCCTAAAACTGCTGATTCTCAACTGTTCCTATGGGATTTAAAGAAGATGAAGAGAAATTTATTTAGCTTAAAGAGGCCAAGGACTTAAAAAGGCATGTCATGGCAAGCAATTAGAATTGTTAACTGCAATAAAGAAACTATTATTTGAGGGGACAATTCTCTCTTGCCCTTTGAAAAACCACACCCATCAGACTGCTTTAAAAGGCTATTATTTTACATTTTTATTGTATTTGCAGTACCACACTATTACTGGTCAACAGAAGTTAAATATACATGTGCTTTTTAAGTAGAATTCATTTTGTGGTAGTATTAACAAGCTGGCCCAAACTGCTTTACCAAGTTGATTCTTAGGGACAAGATTTAGTATAAGGCCAAAACAAATAGAGGAAAACCAGCCCAGGAAGTTCTCTGCTGCTGCTGCTGCTGCTGCTAAGTCACTTCAGTTGTGTCTGACTCTGTGCGACCCCACAGACGGCAGTCCACCAGGCTCCCTCGTCCCTGGGATTCTCCAGGCAAGAACACTGGAGTGGGTTGCCATTTCCTTCTCCAATGCATGAAAGTGAAAAGTGAAAGTGAAGTTGCTCAGCTGTGTCCGACTCTTAGCAACCCCATGGACTGCAGCCTACTAGGCTCCGCTGTCCATGGGATTTTCCAGGCAAGAGTACTGGAGTGGGGTGCCAGTGCCTTCTCCCAGGAAGTTCTCAAGGAAGCTCAAATGCCTCAGCAAGTGTGGATGATGATCTAATAATATGAAGAGCAGACAGAATCCTTAAAATTCCCAGACAGGGCACATAAATGCTTTCTGATATCCACTTACATCACTCTCACATTTGAGGACACTTTTCAAACAATTTACAATTATTTTAAGTACAAAAATATATTTCCTTTCAACTCAGTTTAGTATATACTATGAAGAAGCCAATTTCATTGAAAATTAGTTATGCCAAGACATTGCCATTCTTTAAAACATAATTGAACAAAATCAGTTTTAAAAGCCATACCAAAAGAATGACTTTTTATATACTTTTTTACTAAAAAGTGTTAACTCAACTCCATCAAATGCCTTACTTATAAGACTGCTCATAACTTTTACACCATCAAATCTACCCCTATCCTCTCTTTTAAAATAAATATGAAGCCACTTAAGGGTTCAGAAAGTCCAAAATCAAAGCACTAGAGGTGGGTTCAAAATCTTTGTGGTATAATAAGCAGATTTTAAAGTCACAATGTGACTTTATAAAGGCTAATAAATGCCTGGAAGAATACATGTCTTCCTGTTTAGAGAGTCATTGAGATTCAAACAGTTTTAACTGCAAGGTATCAGATATTGGGTTAAGCACTTCCCTTTAGATTATTGAAGTTATATCCAGTTCTAGGACAGCATGATCTTTCAAGATGCTGGGGTAAGAAAGTGAGAAAAATCACTAAAACAAATCTTCCAACCATCACATGTCATCCTATGGCCTCGCAGGCTTAGAGAACAAGTCTACACCCATCAAACCAAACTTCATTACATGCTCTAATCTAGAGTATACATGGCCTCAGAAAAACATACACAATCCAGAAATATCTAAAAACTGAACTGGGAAGTACTATACATATTTAGCCTCAACATGTGGAGTCTTAAGACTGGGAATGAGGAAGTTATGGTGGTCTCTTTAAACTGTATTCTACTTCCTGCCTACAATAACCAACACGACAAATGTCAAATGTCAAAACTTGGACTTAACTATTTATCATGAGTGTACAACAACCATTTTGATATATTCTAGGTAGAAGTAAGTGCTGAATACCTATATCGCTCTTTTTCCAAAAAATAATTTAGCAACTGATGCTGAATGCATACCGTCACATACTGAGGAAATACATACTGTGGAAAATTCTTCAAGAGATGGGACTACCCAGAGCACCTGACCTGCCTCCAGAGAAATCTGCATGCAGGTGAAGAAGCAACAGTTAGAACTGGACATGGAACAACAGACTGGTTCTAAATTAGGAAAGCAGTATGTCAAGGCTGTATATTGTCACCCTGCTTATTTAACTTATATGCTGAGTACATCATGCAAAATGGCGGGATGGATGAAGCACAAGCTGGAATCAAGACTGCCTGGAGAAATCAGTAACCTGAGATATGCAGATGACACCACCCTTATGGCCTAAAACGAAGAGAAACTGAAGAGCCTCTTGATGAAAGTGAAAGAGGAGAATGAAGAAGCTGCTTAAAACTCAACATTCAGAAAACTAAGATCATGGCATCTGGTCCCATCACTTCATGGCAAATAGATGGGCAAACAATGGGAACAGTGACAAACTTTATTTTCTTGGGCTCCAAAATCACTGCAGATGGTGACTGCAGCCATGAAACTAGAGGATGCCTGCTTCTTGGAAGAAAAGTTATGACCAACCTAGACAGCATATTAAAAAGCAGAGACATTACTTTGCTGACAAAGGTCCATCTAATCAAGGCTATGGTTTTTCCAGTAGTCATGTATGGATGTGAGAGTCGCAAACAGTTGGACATGACTGAGCAACTGAACTGAACTGACACACTGTCACATTATTTGACAAGTAATGTAACAGGAAATACAACAGACAATAAAAATAGGACAGAAGGGGGGAAAAACACAAACCAATCATTCAATACAGGGTTCTATATGCCCCATAATTTGTTATCACTGGTTTTCAACTACCAAAGCTGTCTTAGTCCTTCTATCCACAAGCAACGGCAGCAGGATAAAGTGCATCCTATACGCCACAGGCAGTCTTCCTTTCTCCCTTAGGTGGTCACCTGCTCCCCCTTCACATAACTCCTCTCCAGCATAAGTAACAGCTATATATACAAAAAGCCCACAAACTGGCCTCACAGGCTTTCCAACAAATCACAGAATTTATCACTAACATCTCTCTTGGACCCAGCCACATCTCAATGCATCCTATTTTTCTCCTTATCTGGAAATCCCCAACTGAGTTTAGCTTGCCCAGTTCTCTGAATCTTCATACAAATGCATGCTCCATCACAGTAGAAATGGTATAGGCCCCCACACGTACCACCAGCCACCCTGCTCACAGAAGAGAAAAGGCAGAATGTAAAAAGTAGATGAACTGACAAGTTAAATGTATTAGGGAAAAAAAAAAAGGTGAACCAAGTATACAGAGGTCTCAAACAAAAGCTTGAGAGCCAAATACGGCCCTCAGATATATTTTGGCCAGCCCAGGAGGTGTTTTAGTTAGAAGCCAACATTTAAAAGTAAGAATAATAGAGTAAAATGCAGATTTCAGCATTCTTTTGAGAAATGGAAAGATTTGGCAACCCTAAGGCCAAATTCCTGCAAAGTTAACAAAGGCTGGAACCGAGCAGCAGTGTCCCCTTCAGACAGGGCATGTGCTGTCTGTCTTCCGTTTGGAAGAATCCCCCACTTTCAGTGTCCATCAGACTTGCTTCACTGATTGATCAGTGCACAACTGAGGACATCTGAATTTGCTACTCCTGAATTTCAAACACTAAAATAACTACAGGACAGTATAAACTATAGGGCAATAATATCCCCATTTGTTGTTTAACCGTACTCTTTTTTGTGAGAGTCTAGGCTTGGAAAAGATATCTTCTCCCAAGTCATTGTTGGCCAATAATTTTTCTTAAAGGGCTCCAAATAATCTGTTGTGGTCTGTAAGAAGACAAAACAGTTAAGAAGAATATGTAACAAGTGATTGGAGGACCAAAGATAAAGGCTACATGGAACAAAATTCCTGAAGGAGATCAAAATCAGTGGGGTTGTCAATTAAGAGGTTAAAACCACACAGATGTTTATGTACAAAGAATTTACGACAAGTACAGAATAAAGCAACTCTCCACAAGAATGATAAGCTTTAATTTCTGTTTTATCCAATGAAGTAATTCTCTGCATAGGTCTAGCCCTCTGGGTAATCAGGAGGCCAGGTTAATATATCTGCCTAAAAGAGAGAGAAAAATATTGGTGTTTTAATGTCTTTTTTTGCAAAATTAATCTGTTACTTGCTATTTCCTGAAATAAATTATTTTTCAGAGAAAAGAATGATATGTTTAAGTGACTAAACAGCATTTCGCATTTAGATAGCACTTTAAACATTTTAAACATTAACAATCTATTTTTCATCTTATGTTGACAAAACTTTTGTGTTATAAAGTTGACTAAGCAGACCTTACTTTCACCTCACACATACTAAAGCACAAAGAAGCCAAGAGGTTTCACTAAGGTAACCCAGCTAGTTATGGCAAAGAGAAGATTAGAATGCAGCTTCATTAAATCATAACCCTGGGTTCTTTCCACTACAGCCCGCTGCTGCTGCTGCCTCTCATCCAGTGTAAGTCTACAAAGGGTGGAAAGGAGGTTCAAAGGATCCATTCAAGTCTCCAAAATTCCTCCCAATTTCAAGAATGAGACTGGCTCTTCTACTCAATTTTAGGTCCCCAAAGGAGAGTCATTCATTTCCACAGACACTGCATTTGTGTGTCATATGTTTTGTCTTCCCAATTATTTTTAAAGTTTCTCCAGGAGGCGGCAAATAACATGATTCTTTGTATGTCCAACATAAATACTCAAATATTTCATTATTTATATACAGAATTTAACAAATTATCTCCATCTCTTGTTCCAAGAAACAAAAGGTCAGAAATAACCTTAAGTGATTTTCAGAAATAATGACAAGGACATCTAAGTTATATTACAAAAGGGAAAAAAGTAAGAAGAAAAGGTAGCTAGGGATACAAGTTTTATTTGTGTTTTATAAACCTCAAAAAACTAAGTCATTTTTTTGTCATATGCACAAAAAGTAATCGAACTTTGGTGGGTTAACATTTTGCAAATATCTAAAAGATTTTCTTTTAGTTAAAATATAAATACACATATGGTGCTTATATAAACAATTGTCATATATGTATAACTATACATATAGACATCTACATATACTGTCTTTAAACACCAATGAAAATCTCTGCTGTTTAAGAGTGATCTTTTACAAAGCCTGGAGCCTAGAGCGGACAAGGTATCTTCTCACAGGTCACTTAAGAGTCTGATGATTTTCTTAAAAGGTTCCAAATAACTTGTAATAATATGCATACATAACATTCACTGTTATGATATTCATGGCATGCTTTTAGATTTATGTACATAAAACCTTGATGAGGCAGAATATTTTAAATCTCTACTTAGAATGAAATAAAAGAGTCAGCAGTCAAAATAAAACACTAGGGAAGAAATATAGTCCATTAAATTCAATGATAACAAGAGTAACATTTTATCCTTGCAAAATGACAGTGCTTGAGTATATCCTAATCACATAAAACAATTTTACACATCAACCAACTTCTTTTGGACACTGGTTTGTCTATGCCAGGAAAGATCTCCAATAAGATTTAATGCAAACTGTGAGGTTCCTTCTTTATAGGATATGCTGGGAGTCTTCCATTTTCAAAGGGCAATTGTAACCCTTGGTTTTATAACCCATGGGGGAAAAAAACATTTTAATAAGAGTGTTGGAGGGAGTAGAGAGTAATAACTGAAACTCCTAATTTGATAATACAGTATATACCAAAAATATATATGCATAAATGTTTTGACCTAAAAAATCCCCTTCTAGGAATTTGTTCTACAGATAAACTTGAAGTAGTATGAAATGCCATGCTACTAAATAATTTACTGTAGCACTATTAGAAAAGCAAATTTTTGGAAACAATTTTGCAATTATGTGGGGACTAGTTAAATAAACTGTGATATTTCCATACAACCGAATACCATGTAGCTCTGAAAAAGAGAGAAAGCTCCCTTTGCCTGGATATGAAAAAAAATCTCCATGATATAGGAAATGAAAAAAGCAAAGAGCAGAATCATGTATTCTGCTATATGTGTAAAAGGGTGGCGGTAGGGGAAGGAATAATGTATACAGAAAGATACACATAAAATATCTTTGGGAAGGACACTCAAGAACACTATTTGCCTCTTGGAAATGAGATTAGGTGGGTGGACAAGAGAATAAAAGGAAGATTTTTCATTCCATACTTTTGAATTTGAACCATGTAAAATGTACTAGCTGGTTAAAACACTAAATTTAACCCAAGTATTTATTAATTTGTATAAAAATTATAAACAGCTATTTCAGGATTTATAATCTGAGAACACTGCATTATAATTAACACTACAAATCAGTGTAACAACTTTGGCTATTCTTTCCATCAGTGCACCCCTCAGGATATTATACAGCCACAGAATACAGAGCCAGAGAAGGATGGGAAAAATCTGAACTTCTCAAATTTACAGGGAAGAAAACTTTGGCACAAAGAGGTTAAATAAACTCACCAATGGATACAATTAGCAGCTGGCAAAGTATGACCTAGAACCTGACCCACATTTCAAAACATTCTCATCTATTTTCCTCCCCTCAAACTGTTTCCTCACAAGTGCTCACCAAGATCACCAAGAAATGACAGTTACTACTACTGCCACCCTAACTGCACTCTGAAGATAACACGAATGACGGGGCTAGTGTGAGCTGATGTCCTATCTCTGTGAGATACTTTCCAGTGCTCTCAGGGGAACCACAAGAGAGGTAAGGTCTTGCTTCTCTTGGGTCAGGTCTGAGCAATGAGACAGGGGTAGTTAAAGCCATAGAATAAACACGGGAAGGGTATGGGAGGGATTTTCCAACCAAGTCAACTATATCAGAAAAAATGAGAATAATAGTAAGCAATTTCACAATCAGGAAATTCAAATTTATTTTTATATTAAAACAAACACTAATCTATTGTGGCACAGTTTATAAAATGCACATGGATTTTTAAGGTAGACAAGGCACTTATAAAGAAATTTCATGCTGCTTCTTGACTGATCCTGTAAGTGGCCTAGAAGGACACACATTCAAAATCTCTTAAACACTTAAGAGGCAGGAAGGCTTAAGAACTACTACACCAAAGGAATTAAAGCAGTGTTCTCAATGGCAGTGGAAAGAGCAAAGGATTAAGCTAAACAGACCTGGAAATGCAGTCTCATTTCTGCCATCAGTACATGTGACCTTAGATCAGTTATTTAACCTTAAGCTCAGACCTCTTTCCTCATCTGTAAATGTGGTCAATGTCACTTACCTTGCAGTGCTGTTACAAGGATTGTAGGTAATGATAAGCAAACTGCTGAAACTCCAGAAGGAGTACAAGAAATGACAGTTACTACTATAGCCACCACAAACCTATTGGAATCTTTATTTGATCATCTAACCATTCATCTGGGTTCAATTTATTAGAACAAGATAATGTGAGCAATGGATGTCATAAGCCCTCCCAACCAGTCACAGGGAAAAAAAAAATAGGCCAATAGGATAAAATTACCTGAGTGAAGTTTATTATACTCACATATTTCATTTCAAACTTCTTAGCCAACATTTCCACTTCTTGCCTCTCTTGATGATCATCATTGAATGGGTCTTCTGTGTAAACAGGCTTTTTCTGATTCAAAGTGAATGGTAAAAGAAACAGAAGTATTAGTATTACTTCAGTTACAGTTGACTATATCTTTAAAATTTAGTAAATAAGTCAATTTTTCCAAATATTAACAAATAAATTAGAAGCATTAAAAAGTAATTAAAAAAGAAACTAACACTGTAAATCAACTACACTTCATTTGAAAAATCCATTTTAATTTTTTAAAAATTCAAAAATTAAAAAAAAACTAATTAGAAAGACATGTTGGTTTATAGCAAAAATATTTGCAGTTTTAATGGACTCTTACACATTTTAAAGTTTTTCAACAGTTAAAAACTCAACAATTCAAATTGTCTTCAGTCACAAAATGATCTATGGTTACCCTATCCAAAATAAAAAGGCCAAAGAAACCCAAGAAAATTAGGTTAAAAAAAAAAAACAAAACACCTATAACTTCCCAACAAAGATTAACCAATTTGGTCAGAAAATCTTTTGCTTCTAAAAGTTTATTACAATTATCATTTAATCATCTGCCCTGAGTTAGCACTGGAGTATCTATAGCTGCTACAGCTTTTTGCTGAGGCCAAGCACAGACAAGCTCTATATCATCTACATCCTGTCAATGAATATCCATTCAAGAAATTCATACGACTTCTAAACAAGGCAGAAAAATTTGATAGCTACAGCTTACATTATCAAGGCTTCCTTTTAGCAGGTAGAGTTAAAATCTACTATAAAGCACAGTTTAAAACATACAGCTAGGATCCTGCATTTACCACCTACTGATCAAAATAAACAAAAAGACACATCACATCTTTTACTCAAGCTTACTATTTCACAGACACACTTCATATATATAGATAGATAGATAGATAGATAGATAGATACATTTCAATATACAAAAAAAAAACAAAACAAGGAGCTACACATAATCTAATTATGAACAACTGACTAGAAAGTTCATGGAAAAAAAGGCTAAATGCTTTAACTGACGTACCATCTTCAAGCAGTAATTAAAGTGAGAGTACATTACAGCTGAAATATTAGACACAGATTTGCCCTGAAGGTCAAGAAAAAATGTAGAAGGGATGACGTTTTGCAAACTTTGAAACCAAGATATTTTATCCTGGCTATAAAGGCTGAGACATGATTAATCGAAAAATATGGACAGAATGAATACAAAACAATTCATCATACTTAGGAGGCATTAGAATGAAAGGATACATTTTAAAGCTTAAAGGAACTTTTAAATCAATTTTGAAAATTATCTATTAAATAACATGTACAGTCCTTTATCCCAACAGGAGTTATCAAAGGAAAATATAAATATGACCTGAAGGAAACAAAACAGCAGCAAGGTGATGAAACAAGAAAGGAAAGAAACAAAACATAAATGACAGAAATAAAAAAAGCAAGCAAGCAAGCAGAAAGGTGATGAAACAAGAAGCACCAGGCATGTGCAGGGGACAGCCTTAACATGAGATCAGAGTTAAGGACAGTCAACAACCACTGTGCCTTGCCATTATAAACTGTTCCTCATATCACGATGGAGTCCAAATACTACATCTCACTACTGATCTGACCCACTTCTATATGAGCAAATATAAACACATGGATAGATATTTTAAATAAGAATCACCTTATAAACCATTATCAAATATTTTATATGTGGATTTTTATATAGGCAGCAAAATTAAATCACTTATTTACTCTTGATAATCTATAAAAGTAAATTTAAGGAAACTGACTCACTTTCAAAATTAAGGCTCTAAGCTTTACATTTTTGGGGTGAAAAGACCTAATAATTAGTAAATACCGAAATAACCGATCAACCCATAGGCAAAATTGATGCAACAATTCTTTCCTTTGATTAACTAATTAACACCATTTTCAGAAGAGCTTTCATATATGTTATCCAAAATATGCAGTATGACAAATAATGGAATACCACAGAATGCTCTGGTAACAGTATAATCACATTACCACTGTAATCATTTATTTTTATACAAAATGCTCAATTAATCATGCTTAAGGGAAGATGTTTTCTGGTTAAGTGATTCTCTGGTTTACTAAGAGTTAAAAAAGAATTTCTTGTGTATCAATTCCCCTGAGCCAGAAAAGGTGAACAAATTACTCTTTCAGGATAGAGATGATTACAGTGCCTCCACCTCAACCAGGATCAATGCTCTGCAGACAAGGTTAAGGGTTTAGCTAATCTGTGTTCTGACAACTAGAGCGGGTTTTGTTTTCCATATTTTGCCAACACCTGCTCATTTGATTATGTTTTCCCTTATAAATAAGTAAGTTTAGAAAAATTCCTGACTGCATTTAGTTAATAGGGGTTTTACTGTTATATATTTATGAAAGATGGTTTAAATTCACCCCAGTACAGATTGTACTCACATGTAACAGGTTTTTTATACTTACATATCTATCAAGTAAAATCTTACTGGGTAATAGACAGCTATCTCAATATTGCAGAAAGTTTCCTTCTTTTAATTTTACAAGATCTCTTTTCCTTCCCTTGCTACTCTTAACCTGCTACATAGTATGTTGTTCAATTACAATAAGGCAAAATGAGGGCTTCCCTCATAGCTCAGTCGGTAAAGAATCTCCTGCAATGCAGGAGACCTGGGTTCTATTCCTGGGTCAGGAAGATCCCATGGAGAAGGAAATGGCAACCCACTCCAGTATTCTTGCCTGGAGAATCCCATGGACAGAGGAGCCTGGCAGGCTACAGTCCATAGGGTCGAAATAGTCGGACATGACTTAGCCACTAAGTCACCACAAAATTTAAAAACTATTTTGAAAATATTCCATCATCACTGAAAATAAACTGGACTCCTCCTGAGGGGAAGAAAAACCAAAGCTGGGAATCTCCACTTTGCAGATTAATTCTATTGCTTACATTTTGCCTTTTCCTGGTTTCTCTTCCCAGGATTTCCTTTCATGGAAATGTGACAACTTCATTTAGAAAGGTGTTTTCTATACTTCCTTATGTAATAAATATGTTCACTGGGAATAATCATAGGAAAATCTGGCAAATATTTGTTGCAAAGGCACACTGTATGTATAAACAATGGATATTTTGGTTAAGTGGAATATGTCAAATGATATATGGCTGAATGTACAAGATAACTAGACTAATACACCACAAACTGATAGTGTAAAAGAAAAATTAAATGAATTATTCACCTTTCTCCTAGTACATTTAATTATTAGTTCTGATATTATCAAATTAATAGGGTAGGGTGTCAAAATCAACTTAATAATTAAAAGATACATATCTATTATTAGTCTATCATCCCATGAATATTATAGCATAAAGATCATAACAGAGGTTTTTGTATTTCTACTATAATTCCTTTTTCAGTTCAATTGGGCAGGACTTTCTAAATTTATACTATATGAGTAAATTGTAAGAATTCTGTTTTTATTAAGAATTGGTACTAGCATATGGGAAAAAGTACTAATAAGATGATATATGAGCACTCTGGGAACCAGCCACCTCTTTGTAAATTGGGGATGAAGGTTTTTTCTCATGCAGTTCTGCTGGACTTAAACTCCACAAGCCACAATTAGAACTGTGTTTAGCACACAGTGAGAAATCAGTAAATGTTAGTCATTATTATGTATTTTTTCCCCAATATAATCACCTATAATTTATGAAGTAGATTAGGGAGTACAACTGCAAACCTTCTTTAGATTAGAAGATCAAATATAGCACAATTTTTTGGAAAAATGCTTCAGTCCAATATTCTCAAAATTCTTTGGAGGAAAAATATGCCATCACTTTATGAATAACATGGGCACTAAAGTGAGTCTAAAGGGCAAAATGTTGTGTAGAAATGACCAAAATGATCTCTATCCTTAACAATTCATTTTGGTTGCAAACACTTAGTAATGATTTGATCACACAACAGTATTTGTAAATAATGATCAAAAGATTGACCGGCTTTACAACAAACAAAATCTAATGACACTGTTTAATATGGTATTTTTAAACTAAGTTATTCATTTCAACTATAAAGATAACCAAGGATGAAAATAAAACAAGTGATTTCTGGGGTCCATTAGACGAGTGCTAAAGCAAAACCTAATAAACAGAATAGTCTCTAAACAACAGAGGAAATTGTTCTTATTACACTTACTCCATCATTTCCCTTTCTAGCTTACTTCTGAAGATCACCAACCAACAATAAAAATTACAGCTACCAACAAGCCCCTCTCCTATCTCCATTGTTCACCAGTTCCACCAAAGGCATACCTAGGTATTTTTAATAAAGTTTTTAGAAATTCAAAGCTAACATTATTTTCATCATCCAAAAATCACAATGGCCAAGTGCAATATCCTTCAACTAGAACCAATAAACTAATGATATGTACACTCAAATAAGAATATGATGGTAAGCGCCAAATAAAACGAGAGACACCCTCCCATTCAATTGCTGCATGAACACTAGAGAAAACAAAGCTTAAAAGGTTTACCAATATCAACACGAAAGAGAAAAATAAGGAACCAGATAACTAGCTCAGGTATCCTTCATTCCTAAAGTGGAATCCTTAGTCTGAAAATGTTTAGATTACTTTTAAATCCCCTTCAATTAAGAAAAATACCCCACGCTCAGAAGCACATCTCAGCGCCCACAACAACAAACAGCGACGAAGGTGAAGATGATCCTGGAGGGGTTACACAATGTCTCTGCTTCACACTGGGGGGCGTGTCCCCCAGGTTTTCTCTTCCTTTCTACCGACTGCTGGAGGTCCGCAAGCAAAACCCAACAACGCAACTTGCAGGGCCCCCAGGTTTTTTTTGTAGAAGGCACAGAGGAAACCTGAGGTTTCGAAAGGTGCAAGGGAAAGCCAGATCCGAACAGCCTTTGGAGCGGGAGCGAGAGCAGGATGCGGGGGGTAGGGGAGGATGGTCGGTGGAGCGGGTAGGAGCCTCGGGGCCAACCCAGGGGAGCAGAGAAAAGCACACCCGCTCGGCCCCTGCCCTTTCCAGCCACCCTCTGCGGAGACCCGAGACGCACAAGGTGGGCGTCGGAAGGTGCAAACCACTGGGGGGAGGCGGACGGGTCTCGAGGCTCCCGGGGTCTGGGGGATGAGGGAGGGATCTTCTGTACCCGTTGTTCTCCACACAGCAACAGCTCCGGGTAACTGAACTCCACGCAGCTCTCGTCGGTGGGATCTTTGAGCACCAGCTCCAGGCGCACCGTCTCCCTCGGCGGCCTCGGCTGCGGCTCGGCCCGGGAAGTCGACTCCCGCGGCGGGGGCGGCTGCAAGTGCAACTGCGGGAGCGGCGGTGGCGGCGGCTCGGGCCGCGGGGGCTCGCGCTGCAGCGACATGGGCGGCTCGGCGCGGCTGACCTCGCGCTGAGGGAGCGGCTTCTCCCGCGGCGGGGGCTGCGCGTCCGACCTGGGGGCAACCTCCCGCGGGGCCGGCGGCTCCGTCCGGGCCGGCTCGCGGTACGGCTGCGGTTCCAGCCGGGGAGGCTCGCGAGGATACTCGGGCTCGCGTTCGGTCCCTGGGAACTCGGCCTCGCGCCGCCTCACCGGTGACAGGCTAATAAACGCTACTCTGCGTGGCTCCGCCATCCCCACTGTTCTGGCCCTCTGCCTTCGCTCGAGCCGGCGCTCGGTTCTACGCCGAGTTGTTTGCCTGCCTGCCCTTCCTTTTGCTCTCTGTAGCTTTTCTTCCCTCCACCACCCTCAGCCGTCTCCGCCGACGCCACCGTGAGTGCGGACTGTGCCCCCTTCCCCGCCACTATGTTCTGACGGGCTCCACCGCCATCGTCAGGGTCGCCGCAGCCGCCATGTTGGATCCCCCACATAAATAGAAGCAGGCCGCTGAGCGGGCGCATGCGCAGACAGGAGACGCTCGCATCCACCGTCGTGGCTGTGGCTCAGTTTTCCTCTTTTCCTCCCAACAGTCTGGAGTCCAGACAGGTCAGCGGAAGTGACATCATGGCAGGACCGGTTTCCATGGAAACAGAGACGCTGTCTGCGCCCTTTCTAAAGGGGAGGGGTCTGGGGGTTCGCGAGAAGCTTCCTGTTCGCACCTGGAAACCCGAGGGGCGCTCAGTGGCGAGCGTGGAGATGTGCCTGGGACCGACCTAGCTATGGCGCCCGGTCATCTCTCTCTCTCTGTCTCTGTCTCTCTCTGTCTCTGTCGCTTCTAGGGAGTTGGGGTTGTCAGCTGGTTAGTCAAGGCAGATGCGGGGAAAGAGTAGAAGGCCGCAAACACCAGCCTCGGTGTCTGCCCGCCCAGCGCCCCGGCAGCCCGAAATGTCAGGGGAAGAAAGGAAATGGCTAACTCCAACCTGACTCACCCTGCAGCTTCATTGCGCAAAGCGCGACGTTGACTCCCACAGGCCTCCCTTTCCTAAACCGACTCCTCTGTTTTTTTTTGGTCGGACTGCGCCGCGGATTGTGTCACAGGGTCATAAAATGCCCAGTAACGTTTTGCAGTTGGGAAATTGAACCAGCCAATGAACACTTCTGGACTCATTCATAAAGTCTAAACTGTTTAATTTACAAAAAACCCTTCTCAACAGAGTGTGGTGGTATTTTATGAAACTCTCTTGAAAGCGGAATGCTACATGACCCATTTCTGGTAGGAGAGGAACCTTAGTTGGAAACGACTCACAGGCACACCTGTCATAAACTAATTGAAATTCACCTTTAAAAGAATGAGGGTTACGGTCCATTTGATTAATAATACATTTAATGGAAAACAAATCTGATAGCTTGCCCTCCACGCCTTCTGTTAATTCCATTAACCAGGTTAACAGTGTTAACACCTGTGGGTGACTTTGAGTCAGTGTGATGTTGTAGACGAGTTATGAGTTGGTTCTGGGTTTTTTGCCTTCTTATTATTAATACTTTCGTATTGTATAAAGATGGTGTTGGAATCGATCGTTCTGATGTTCCCTCCCAGCTCTCAACTGCTAAGCTAATATGAGAATCCTAGTTTTGGGGTCATTTGAAGAACCTGGGAAGAGGTCAAAGTCAATTCTCATTCAAAGTCAAAATATCTTTGTCTAAAATACTAGATTACCTAAAATGTGTCAGATACTCATGTTATCTAACTGTAATGCTGTGAAGTGAAAGTCCCTCAGTCGTGTCCAACACTTTGCAACCCCATGGACCATACAGTCCATGGAATTCTCCAGGCCAGAATTCTGGAGTGGGTAGCCAGTCCCTTTTCCAGCGGATCTTCTCAACCCAGAGATCTAACCCAGCTCTCCCGCATTGCAGGTTGATTCTTTACCAGCTGAGCTACAAATGAAGCCCACATAGCGGCTGTGAGCGCAGGCATTCTTTGTTATCTCTAAAATATCCATGAGATCAAGCTACTCATACCTTTTTAATGGATAATTACTATCTAAAACATCTTCACAGCAATTTTGATAACTTTACAGACTCTCAAATCTCAGGTTGAGGATTAATATTCTGTCCAGGGTGCGGTAATCTTACACTTATGGAGAACTGTACTTATAGAGAAAGAGCAGGTCAATCTGATCCTTAATTTAATGCCTTTCCCTTAATGTTCTGTCCTAGAGGCAGAGCAGCAGGATTGTCCCCAAATCCATGTCTTCCCCAGAATGAATTTAGCAATAAGCTTAAAACAGCTGCTTTGTGGAGTTAAATAGGAAAATCTTAAATGGTAATAGCAGAGACAAACAGAATTAACATGAATAGGTAGATTTAAAGACAGTTCAGTGTCATGTTAGTTCCTTTTATGTTAATCCTCTCTGAGAATGACAGGTTTAAGACTAGAATGTCTTGGGAAGATCCAAAGGCAGAGTATCACTGAGAAAGAAACGCAAGTGCAAAAGGTCTGTGTAGGGAGTAAGTCGGAGAAGGCAATGGCACCCCACTCCAGTACTTTGCCTGGAAAATCCCATGGGCAGAGGAG
This sequence comes from Bos grunniens, assembly GCF_055505025.1. Lineage (NCBI taxonomy): Eukaryota > Metazoa > Chordata > Mammalia > Artiodactyla > Bovidae > Bos > Bos grunniens. The sequence goes on from NC_141168.1 coordinate 17,430,111, forward strand.
CCTGGTAGGCTGCAGTCCATGGGGTCGCTAAGAGTCGGACACGACTGAGCGACTTCCCTTTCACTTTTCACTTTCATGCATTGGAGAAGGAAACGGCAACCCACACCAGTGTTCTTGCCTGGAGAATCCCAGGGACGGGGGAGCCTGGTGGCTGCCGTCTGTGGGATCACACAGAGTCGGACACGACTGAAGTGACTTAGCAGCAGCAGCAGGGAGTAAGTGGGACAAAAGGTCAGAGTGGCTGGAGCACAGTAAGCGAGATGGGGAAAGAGGCAAGAGACAAATCTGAGACAAGAATAAAATTTTATTTCACACCTTACAAAAGGATAAATACGTAGTGAATCAAAATTTTAAATGTAAAAAAAAGAAAAGAAACTTTAGAAGTAATCAGCTGAGATGTTTTTAAAAACTCACACTAGGAAAGGCCTTTCCAATTATGATTGATAATTTTGACTATTTAAATTTTATGAAAGAAAAATAGCCTTAGTCAAAAGACAAATTGGAAAGAAACAATTATAACACATTTCACAAAGGGTGAATTACCCTGATAATAATCGAGGAGAAACAACAACAGTACCCTGGCAGCTCAGTGGTAAAGAATCTGCTTGCAGTGTAGGAGCCTCAGGAGAAGTGGGTTTGATCCCTGGGTCAGGAAGATCCCCTGGAGAAGGGAATGGCACCTCACTCCAGTATTCTTGCCTAGAGAATCCCATGGATAGAGGAGCCTGGCGGGCTACAGTCCATAGGGTTGCAAAGAGTCAGACACGACTGAAGAGATAGCACGCAGGCACACAATAACCTAATAGAAAAATGGAGAAATACAAGAACAGATAGTAAAGCACAAAATTCAGGAGCTAATTTTATGAAATTAAATACATGTCTGAATACTTGAATGACAGTTTCTAGTTGGAGACAGTTTTTCCTCAGAATTATTAAGGCTTTGCAACACTGTTTTAAAGCTTCCAGAGTTGCTACTGAGAAGTCCAAGGCCATTTATCAATTTGATTTTTGGATGCTGCTGCTGCTGCTAAGTTGCTTCAGTCGTGTCCGACTCTGTGCGACCCCATGGATGGCAGCCCACCAGGCTCCCCGTCCCTGGGATTCTCCAGGCAAGAACACTGGAGTGGGTTGCCATTTCCTTCTCCAATGCATGAAAGTGAAAAGTGAAAGGGAAGTCGCTCAGTCGTGTCCAACTCTTAGCGACCCCATGGACTGCAGCCTACCAGGCCCCTCCGTCCATGGGATTCTCCAGGCAAGAGTACTGGAGTGGGTCGCCAGTGCCTTTGTCTGCAATCTGTGCCGACCTTCCCCATCATAAGCTTTAGTTCTCTTTGTCACCAGTGTTCCAGTAATTATCTTTTTTAGTTCCACTGACACACTGGACAGATGGCCCAGGTCTCATGCCAGTTTCCAAACAGTGGTTGCAACCATAGCAGGTGAGCATGAACTTATACCTGGGATTCTTTTTTATTTCTATTTTTTATTTTATTATTATTTTGGCTATACCTTGCAGCATGTGGAATCTTAGTTCCCCAACCAGGAATTGAACTCACACCCCCTGCACTGGAAACAGAGAATCATAACCACTGACAACACCAGGGAAGTCCCCTGTATTCTTTTTTAAAAATAGCTTTTTTATTTTTAAAAAAAAGCATATATATATATTAACAAATCTATATATAACATATATATTTTATTCATCGGAAGGACTGATGCTGAAGCTGAAACTCCAATACTTTGGCCACCTGATGCGAAGAGCTGACTCATTTGAAAAGACCCTGATGCTGGGAAAGATTGAAGGCGGGAGAAGGGGATGACAGAGGACGAGATGGTTGGATGGCATCACCAACTCAATGGACATGAGTTTGAGTAAACACTGGGAGTTGATGATGGACAGGGAGGCCTGGCGTGCTGCAGTCCATGGGGTCACAAAGAGTCAGACACGACTGAGTGACTGAACTAATGACTGTATACATTTGGCAAAACCGTCGAACCATAAAAAACATACATTTGGTGATTTCCCCAGTCCTTTCCCAAAAGGACCTATGGCCATTTACTCAGATGACAGTAAACTGAGGAATACTTGACTTTTCTGAGGACTGGGAGACTCAAAGTCATAGTTGACATTGATACAGAGACCCAGGATGTACCATTGCCCTTTTGGTACAGCTTTGGAGTCTGGGAACTAAGTAATAAGTGCAGCCCTGGTCCAAGTCCATCTTACTGTGGGTCTGCTGGTTGGCAGACCCACTTTGTGGTCATTTCCCCTTTCTTTAACATATAATCAGGATCTACAAACTTGACGGAGAAACCCCAATGACTTCTTACCCTGGATATTGGAGCCTTTAAGGCACAGTGGAGTGTGAATTATTGTGTCAAATTAGATGTCAAAGCTTCATGCTTATTATGTAATAACAGTGTAGTAATTCTAGAAGAACACAATATGTCACATTTCCAGATTAAGCAGTCCCCACACTATTTCCAGCTCACAGGAAAGGAAAGTTTGAAAACACAGGAAAATTTAAAACAATGTTTCATTACAGCAGAATTTCTTCACAAAAATAAAATGTGAAAATGAGGCTGCAGTGGTTTCTGAGTGGCTCATCTGTTAGTCAAGCAAGGAAAGCCATTTACCAATGGAGAGTTAATTAAACTGTGTTTGCTTGTAGCAGTTGATGAAAAATGTATGCAAATAGAATAAATCAGCCTTTTGTTCAAGGAGCTAAGATATTGGGAGCAACATCAAGAGTCAGTCCAAAAACAAGGCAAATGATTTGAGTGGTTTCTGTGGGCTCTTTGGTCTGAAGTGTACTTTGAAGTGAAAGTGAAAGTTGCTCAGTTGTGTCCAAATCTTTGGTACCCCATGGACTATACAGTTTCTCCAGGCCAGAATACTGGAGTGGGTAGCCTATCCCTTCTCCAGGGGATCTTCCCAACCCAGGGACTGAACCCAGGTCTCCCACATTGCAGGCAGATTCTTTGTCAGCTGAGCCACCAGAGAAGCCCAAGAATACTGGAGTGGGTAGCCTATCCCTTCTCCAGGGGATCTTCCTGACCCAGGAATCAAATTGGGGTCTCCTGCCTTGCAGGTGGATTCTTTACCAGCTGAGCTACCAGGGAAGCTAAAGTCTACTTTGCCTGGTTATTAATATAGACACGGCAGCTTGCTTTTGATTATTATTTGTATGGTATATCTTTTTACATTCCTTTTTTTTTTTATAGTGATTTTAAAAATCGCATAATATTGATGATCTTAATCATTTTTAAGTGTATAGTTCAGAAGTACCTTCATGTTGCTTTGGAACAGATCTCCAGAACTTTTTTATGTTTTATTTACTTTTTATTCTAGTTTTATTGAGAGACAGTTGATGTACAGCAGCACTGTAGAAGTTTACAGTATGCAGCATAATTTGACTTCATCATGAATTACCACAAATTTAGTGAACATCCATCACCTCATATAGATACAAAAATTAAGAAATAGAAAAAAATACTTCTCCTTGCGATGAGCACTCTTAGGATTTACTCTTTTAACAACTTTTATATATAATATACGGACTTCCCTCATAGCTCAGTTGGTAAATCATCTGCCTGCAATACAGGAGACCAGGGTTCGATTCCTAGGTCAGGAAGATCCCCTGGAGGAGGAAATGACAACCCACTCCAGTATTCTTGCCTGGAGAATCCCATGGACAGAGGAGCCTGGCGGGCACTGTCCATGGGATCACAGGAGTCAGACATGACTGAGTGACTAACAGTTTCAGCTTAGCGACTAAACCACTACCACCACCATACATAATGTACACTCCAGAACTTTTTCTTCTTGGAGAACAAGAAATTCTATATCCATTAAACAATTCCCTCCCTGCCTCTGGCAATTACCATTTAACTTTCTGCTTCTGTGAATTTGACTGCTTTGGATACTTCATGTAAGTGTAATTGTGCAGTATGGGAGCTCAGAGAAGTCCCAACAATTTTTTCAAGCAACCACACCTTGCTTGAAAGTTTCACTTGAGGAAAATAAGGTAATATTCTAGGGCAAGAGTCAAAGAACTCTTTCTATAAAGAATCAGTTAGTAAATACTTTAGGTTTTGCAGACCAAGAGGCAAATTGAGACTATTCAGTAGCTATTTACTTAACAAGAGAGAAAACAAAGCTTCCCAAATTTCTTATTGATGAAATTAAAAATAGAAACTGACCACAATTTTTTTGGTAATACAAGTCTACTAACAAGAATAGAATTCTTCTCAAGTGGGAGAGTCTACACACCACGTGTTTCCTGACATGACAGGCGTCTCTTGTTGCAGAGCACAGGCTCTAGGTGCTTGGACATCAGTAACTGTGACACACGGGGTTAGTTGCACCATGGCATGTGGAATCTTCCTGGAACGGGGATCGAACCCATGTCCCCTGCACTGGCAACAGATTCTTAACCCCAAGACCACCAAGGACATCCAAGAGTCTCTCCTGAACATTTACAGAAGAGTGGAATTCCTGGGTCATAGTATGAAGCTAAAGTTTGCAAAAAAGGCCATACTGTTTCTCAAAGAATAAATGAAAGTAGGTAAATAGGAACAATTAAAGTTAAGATTAAACATCTTATAAATATTATTCAAGCCTTCATTTATGTTATCTTCATTGGACATAATTATTGACTTATTCTCTATGTGGTTAAAGTCTGTACTTCAAGTTTCATCTTAAGATGCACTTCCCCTATGTAGCCTTTTGTGTGTGACCCATCCACAGTATTTTCCCCTGTTACATTTTCTCAGTAAATGTATTAATATAAGCTATACTATCCTATCATTTCATTGCTTTTACAGTACCTTGCAATTATTCTTTAGATTGCTGTTATCTACATTTTCATCCTAACATACACTTTCAATTTTTAAGACTTGAATAACATGTCTCATCACCACCATATTAATAGCTACTTCTCAGTTTAAAACTAGCAAAGGAGGGTATAATTATATGTCTATGGAGGAAATGAAAAATTGGAAGGGCTCATGTAATTAACTGTACATAATATGTATGTGTAGTTTATACATAGTGGGAAAGACTTATACATATTTAGAGATGCAATAAGATTCCCTTGAAATTTTTGTTACACATATAGCTATGTCTAAGTTATGATGCAGAAACCCAACTCAGAACCCCATCAACAGAGATCTCAGTTTTTTTTCCCTGTAAGGAGAAAGGGTTCATTTACACAAGTGGACTGAGTTTTTTATCTGCTTGTATTTCTCTTTTTGCTTTGGTTTGTGGGAAGCTTGAAAGTAGATTTACAGCCCATTTTTCATAGTTCTGGTATGTATTTTTGTGTATTAACTTTACTCATGCCTTCCTTTTTTTTGACCAGACTGCATGGCTTATGGGATTTCAGTTTCCTGACCACGGATCAAACCAAGACCTTCCGTAGTGAAAGCACAGAATCCTAACCACTGGGCCACCAGGGTATTCCTTCTTTTACTCTTAAATGCCTTCTATTTGTTATATATATATGTATGTATATATATATATATATATATATATATATTTGCTAATTTATCTCTAATTGTTTCTTGAACACAGTAGAAGTAACTGACCAAATAAATACATGAATCATTACACACACACACAAAGGTGAATTAAATCAAATGCTTCTGTAATTTGCAGTATGGATGCTCACATCTGCGTTTCCCACTGCCCTCTCTCCTGAGGTTCACCTAGCAGCCTCCTGCTTTCCTGTATCTGAGGTTTGTAAGCTGTGTTGCCTTGTTCGGTAGCCTGAGTGGTGGGCCTGCTGTGTCTGCTTCCATTTCTCTTTTTGCCCCAACCACCAAGGCAGTCCTTTGGCTGCTGCTGCTGCATCACTTTAGTCGTGTCCGACTCTGTGTGACCCCAGAGACAGCAGCCCACCAGGCTCCTCTGTCCCTGGGATTCTCCAGGCAAGAACACTGGAGTGGGTTGCCATTTCCTTCTCCAATGCATGAAAGTGAAAAGTGAAAGTGAAGTCGCTCAGTCGTGTCCGACTCTTAGCGACCCCATGGACTGCAGCCTACCAGGCTCCTCTGCCCATGGGATTTTCCAGGCAAGAGTACTGGAGTGGAGTGCCACTGCCTTCTCCGAAGAAGGGGTTTGATGCAGAAAAGAGTGCAAGGTTGTCTATACACTACACAGTCAATACACATGCATCAGCTGATTGTGTTCACACATCCTTTTGGTGTGTGGCTGCCTCATAATATCACATATTCCTCCAGAGTCGAGGCAGGTTGTGGGCACATCATCAGGTCTCTAGCTCTGCTTTTCTGAGAGCATCTCTAAATAAGCAGATGACTGTTTGGACATTATCATAAAATACACACAAACCTGAGAAGTATTTTATAGGATGAAGAAGAAAGATAACTATTTATCTAAGTCATATTAAGGGAGTCATAAATACAAAAACTAGTAAATCACTAAAATTAGTAAAAACTAAGATCATAGCATCTGGTCCCATCACCTCATGGCAAATAGAAGGGAATAACTGGAAACAGTGACAGATTTTCTTTTCTTGGGCTCCAAAATCACTGTAGACAGTGACTGCAGTGAAATTAAAAGATGCTTGCTACTTAGAAGAAAAGCTATGATAAACCTAGACAGTGTATTAAAAAGCAGAGACATCACTTTGTCAACAAAGGTCTGTATACTCAAAGCTATAGTTTTTCCAGTAGTCATGTGTGGATATAAGAGTAAGTCCATAAAGAAGGACCCCAGAGACCTCAGAATTGATGCTTTTGAACTGTGGCACTAGAGAAGACTCTTAAGAGTCCCTTGGACAGCAAAGAGATCCAACCAGTCAATCCTAAAGGAAATCAACCCTGAATAGTCATTGGAAGACTGATGCTGAAGCTGAAGCTCCAATCCTTTGGCCATCTGATGCGAAGATCGAACTCATTGGAAAAGACTCTAATGCCGGGAAAGGTTGAAGGCAGGAGGAAAAGGGGATGACAGAGGATGAGATGGTTGGATGGCATCACCGACTCAATGGACACGAGTCTGAACAAAGTCTAGGCGCTAGTGAAGGACAGAGAAGTCAGGCGTGCTGCAGTCCATGGGGTCTCAGAGTCATACACAACTTAGTGACTGAATAAAAACAACAAAGGAAATCACAAATTCATTTTTGTTATTAGAAAGTAGATATAACTATTGTGATTTAATGCCCACTAGCTTGAAACTTTTTAAGTGTATCAAGCCATAAAGAAGGAAAGCAGTCCTTTGGCTTCTGTGTACTTGGATATATGTTGCATGTGCTGCACAAACGGCAGAGGTCTGGGCGTCTTGGTAGCTGTTGAGTTCTAGGATCCATTCTGGTTGCTTCTCCCAAATGGGGAAGGAGGTGTCTCCTATATAAGGATACAGACATTCCCACTGCCTTATTATATCTCTCAGTAGCTTGTTCCTATTGAGACAACAATCACATGTTACTGTGTTTCGGTGGGTATACTTCTTTTAGACTGAGTTTCTTAAGGATCAGGATTGTGCGTTCTCTGCATCTCTAGCACCTAGCATATGCTTGCTGTGCTATGCTGTTCTTAGTCGTTCAGTCATGTCCAACTCTTTGCAACCCCATGGACTGTAGTCCACCAGGTTTCTCTGTCCATGGGGATTCTCCAGGGAAGAATACTGGAATGGGTTACCATGCCCTCCTCTGGGTGATCTCCCCAACCCAAGGATCAAACCCAGGTCTCCCACAATCCAGGTGAATTCTTTACTGTCCGAGCCACCAGGGAAGCCCAGTATATGCTTGGCACACCAGAAAACAATTACTGCTATATTTAAAATGGATAACTAACAAGAACCTATTGTACAGCACAGGGAACTCTGCTCAGTGTTATGTGGCAGCCTGGATGGGAGGAGGGTATGGGGGAGAATGGATACATGTATATGCATGGCTGAGTCCCTTCACTGTTCACCTGAAACTATCACATCATTGTTAACTGGCTATATCCCAGTACAAAATAAAAAGTTCAAAAGGAAAAAAAAAATTAGATGGGAACAAGAATCCATGAGGTCAGATCTCACAAGTACCCTGCTCTTCCAGTTACTACGTTAAATTATTCAGTCAAGTATTTGGAAGCTTTCTATATATGAGACTTGTATAGTGTTGTATAACATTTGTTAATGTTGTATAATGAACTTCTGGAATGCACTGTGACTTAGTAGAGAGCCAAACCTAACATGGCTAAGCAGGAAATACAAGCCTTAGTAGACAAGGCTTCTTAGGGCTGTCTATTCTCCTCTCAGAAAGAGTAACTTGTGGAGAGTAAAACTTGGTGTTTCCCCCTTCACTCTGAGGTCAGGAAAGAAAGGGGAGAAGGCACATTATAAACCCACCACCCTTACTCACGGCACTTAAGAGAATACCATAAATAACCAAATAATAAGCTTTAATTTAAATATGTTACAGTGGAACATAACAATTCTTTTGAAGTATAAAAATAACATTTTTTCCATTTGCAAGTAGTATCTGCTACAGAGTATAAAGAGCACATTGATGCTATGAATTGTACACATTATCACTCCATTCCCAAGCCTGGACCCTCTCCTCTCCATGCAACACTACTCTGCAATCTTGAGGCCCCGTCAAGGGGCCAAGCTACTTCAGAAGTAGCAATCCTTAATAACAGAATTGGGCAGTAGCTCTCTTAAACTAGTCTCTATGGGGTTTTTTTTGGCGGGGGGGTCGGTTCTACAGATAAAAAACTTTTTTAAAAAGTTAATCTAAAATTCTGGGAATTGCTCTTTTTGGAATATGTTTTTTCCAGGAGACAGAAAAATGGCAGGGAGAAGCTGGAGCATTAAGATCAACAAGAGCTCATTTAAAAGTAAATCACTATCCGTGGAAAAGCTTTCCAAGTATAGGAAATTTGAAAATAACAGCAACTAACTGGAAGACAAATTTCATTGCCAAAAACCACTGAAGAGGTCCATACGTCTTTCTCTACTGTCATGTTTCCTAATATTTTGAGTGAGGTAAGTAAGAATCACAAGGATTCTAAAGATTATGGCAGGTTCTGTCCAGATCTGACCCACCTAGTAACTTAGATACTGAGGACCAACTAGTGAAAAAACAGAAACAATATAATAAGGAACAGAAGCTTTTGTATATAAAAAATTGCGGTGTAATTTTGTTTTCTAAAACTCAGCTATTCTGGCCAGTTTATTTTGATTTGTGCTTTGACTTGATTAGATCTGGGTCTAATAAAAGACTGGAGAACTGGCCACCTTCCTGAGTGGAGGTGGGAGAACCCTCATAATCGTCCAGAAGGCAGAACCCTCTGCCATCACTGACCTCACCTCCGCTGCGCTGACTTCTGCCACGTTCCCGTCTCTATCCTATGCAACTCCTTCATCCTCAGTGGATGCTGGGGTGGGGTGGAAAACCTGACTCAGTGCTTATAGGAATTCTTGTCTTTAGTGCTTCAAGGAATGGTGACCTTGAGTTCTCCTGCTGGAGAGGAATGGCTCTGCGCTTATGTAATGCTGGTACCTTCAACTGGCAGAAACAAAGTATGTAATATAGAAACAAAGTAACCTGGTACATAAAATGTGTAGGTCGATCTTCCAAAAATGGGTTGTGAGCCTAAAAATGCTCAGTTGTATAAGTTGTGTTGCGAGAGCTCAGCAACATTGAGCTGGAATAGGACTTAGGACAAAGTCCATCCATTAGGGAGGGAATCCCTCAAAGAACTTTACATGATTCATATTCTATTATCATTGCATTAATAAATAAAATAATCTTTGGAGCCCTACTTTCAAAAATTGATATTTACTTAGTGAGATAGAGGAAGGAAAACCTAACCTGTAAGACCACCTAAAATATAACGGAGAAGTGACTGATGAGACCTGTATACTTTGTTTCCTGAATATCTTTAAAATGTCCCACACAGATTTTCTTCATATAGAACTCACCTTTTAAAAACTGCAATATACATGTTACTCTGCTGTAACATGTTATTATCATCAACAATTCAACTATCAAAAGAATAACCCCATAAGTCTATTATCTATTAGTGCCTGGACAGTTTGATGAAGGTTCTTACTGCCATTCTTAGAACCAGGTAGCTATTTATAACTTCTGCTCTCCTAAGATTCAGAGATGCATTACAAAACTTTTTATGGATTTCCCCAGTAACACAGGATCACGTACATAGATGGCTAAAATTAAGATGACAGAAATGATGTGACCCTTGAGCAGTAAAGGCATCTGTTATTGCAACTTGGAGAAAATGCCATGGAATGCTAATAAATAAAAAAAGTTTATGTCATTCTCCTTTAAGTCAGTAAATTACATAAGAGTGCTCTGAGTATTTTTAGAATAAAGGCACTGGACAAGTCCAAAGTCTTATTGCTCATGGGATCATATGGGAGCCACAGCCCAGACTACAGCTCTTAACTCAGCCAGGAGGCTTGGTCTAAGCTAGCCTGTCACTGATCAGGAGGCTTGGAGACCAAGGAAGGAGATGTCAATAAACAGAGCCTTGTCTCTAACATAAACTTGAGGGAAATGATCTCCAATTTTATGTCAAAGTGGTGATGGGTTCTGGAGGACTTGGGGGCTGTTTTAGACAGGCACTCTGTTTTCTTTGGCCCATTTCTTCATGATCCGGACGATGTACTCGACTTGCGGGTTACCCGTGCTTCTCAGTAAGTGGAGCACTTCTCGAAGGGTCTCTCTGAGGAAACGGTGTGAAAGGACAAGAATGCAAATTAACAGCTAAAATAACTTGTGACGGTTCTTCACATCCTTCTAGCAGGCATATCTGCCTACCCTTTTCCTGTGTTTTCATAAACCAATCACAGACTTCCTAGCTTTCTATTCTTATGGTGCCATAGTAAAATGGAAATTCTGTGAACTCCTCACCAATCTCAGTTTTCTTTGTTTGCATACACACACATATACACATATTTTTTTTGTCTGAATATGACATAAATATTTCTGTTTCTATCGTTATTCTGTAGGACAGAATAGAAAGTGTGTATTAAGGAGCTGGGTTCAAATTCTAGCTCTGTGCTAACAGGTCACTTAACTTGACTGAGTCCCAGAGTTCTCCTTTGTTTAATGTGGTAATCACCCCAAACTGGGTGTCACTGCCATAAATGGAAAATGTCAGAAAGCTGGGGTAGATGATCTCTTCAAGAAAAGTGACACATTAATAAATACAGAAGAGGGGAAAGTTAAGGACCATGATTTGGCAAATATTCAATATTTATATCTAACTAATTTAAATTTAATTTAAATTAAAACTCATGTTTTAAGTAATACATACTAAATCTTCCCTGTTACATCATCAGATCTATAGATGACTGCCTACTGATCCTCTTCCCTAAGGGTTCGCTCATATTTTATCCTTTTTCCCTCAAGTGTCTTCTTTCAACTACCCAAATTCTTTTAAACTTTTAACAGTACTAGAAATATATACAAGGTAGGAACTAATTTTTGATAGATTATTTACTTATAAAATAGTCATTATCTTCTATCATAGATCAGTAACAAATACATTCCATGAAATTACTTTCAGAAAATGGAATTTAGTTTTCAGTAGTTTAACTGTTATTACAAATGGAACTATATGCCATGTAATTTTGTGTGGTCTAATGTCTCAGTATTTCCTGAAATATGAGAAGGCAAAAAAAATTAATTTTTAACCACACTCACTCCATTTCTAATTCTTTGAGGTCTAAACTAAGAGACACAAGAAAAAAACCAACAGGCAAAGAAAAGAGCAGAAGAGATTGAAAAAGACATTGCTTGTGAAAATGGCAGTATAAAACTTAAACTTTCATTCATCATTCTAAAACGTCATTATTTTATTGCATTGAATCTATAGGTTGCTTTGGGTAGTATACTCGTGTTATTGCATTGAATCTATAGGTTGCTTTGGGTAGTATACTCATTTTATTGCATTGAATCTATAGGTTGCTTTGGGTAGTATACTCATTTTATTGCATTGAATCTATAGGTTGCTTTGGGTAGTATACTCGTTTTATTGCATTGAATCTATAGATTGCTTTATAATTTTTAGTTTTCAGAGGATGTTAGCCAGGAAAACAATTGTCACCCCCCCAGGAAACCAGCAAGTGCACAGAATAGCGTCTCTTGTCTGTCTACTTACTTGGGTTCCCTCCCAGCCAAGATCATCTGGAATATGCCCACACAGGCACCCCGCTTGCCTTCCCAGTATTCAGGGTTGGGGTCCAGCCTCTCTAAGACATCAAATGCTTTGGCTGAATAGTAAAACTGGCCCATCTGAATAAAAGAAAGTATTGTGGTAATACTTGTAGTCAAAAGATCCCACAAAATGAAACTAAATGTAAAGATACCATGAAACATAACATAAGTACATAAAACACGTGTATGGGTAATGACAACATTCTTAGTTAGCAAATTAACTTCTATTCCTTATTAAAACGAGAAGGGAAATCACAGTTTGTGTACATGGGTTCAGTTTAAATCCCCTTACCTTCATTAAGTTTTCAGCAATACAACATTTCTTCTACATATAGTCAAGTTATGCTATAATCAACACATTTGTCATTTCTTCTAATTCTATTCTTCTGTTCTTGAGGATAAATACTGATGACTGATCCAGACTGGTTATTTTTCAAGTTTCCTCAATACATTCCAAAGCTGACTACTTTCATTCATTTTCTGCTTATTTGATCATGTTTCACCCAAGAGAATGATCTTTCCCTGACCTTTGCCCTGTCATCTCAGAATACCTAGATGTATACTGACTCCTAAACAGCAAACCTCTTAAATATTTAATTCCTTTTGACAAACTTCTTTCCCAAACACACTACACACTCCCATGGCCTTGTACAGTATGCTATCATTAAATTTTGCTTAGATGTTGCTGTTGTTGTTCAGTTGCTAAGTTGTGTCCAACTCTTTGTGACCCTATGGACTGCAACACACCAGGCTTCTCTGTCTGTCACTTTCTCCTCGAGTTTGCTCAAACTCATGTCTATTGAGTCAGTGATGCCATCCAACCATCTCGTCCTCTGTCGTCTCCTTCTCCTCTTGCCCTCAATCTTTCCCACCATCAGAGTCTTTCCAAAGAGTCAGCTCTTTGCATCAAGTGGCCAAAATATTGGAGCTTCAGCTTCAGCATCAGTCCTTCCAATGACTAGTCAGGGTTGATTTCTCTTAGGATTGACTGGATTGATCTCCTTGCAGTCCAAGGAACTCTCAAGAGTCTTCTCCAGCACCACAGTTAAAAAGCATCAATTCTTTGGGGCTCAGCCTTCTTTATGGTCCAACTCCTCATCTGTACATGGCTACTGGAAAAACCATATGGACCTTTGTTGGCAAAGTGCTGTCTCTGCTTTTTAATATGCTGTCTAGGTTTGTCATAGCTTCTCTTCCAAAGAGCAAGCATCTTTTAATTTCATGGCTGCAGTCTCATAAATATATAGGGTTACCAATTTCACTGAAGTCTTCAAGTTGCTTGGAAATCCTCCCTTATTTAGTGTGGTTTAATTACTTCTCCTTTTCCATAAACTGTTGCTTTAAACCTTTCCAATTTCCTTAAGATCTCTATTGCATTCTTAGCTTAGCTTTTTTCTCTACTTCATAGGGAAGACACAACTTTCCTGCCTTCCATTCAAATTATACTTCATTACTCTGCCTATCTCACAGAAAGAAGTGTTCTTATTCCTTTTCAAGGTTAATCCTTCTTCCTATGTTCACCTAAAATATTTTTTTTGGTAAAGAAACACACCAAATGATGTGAGAAACATACATGCACAGTTTAATGACTATAATGTCAATACAAGTGTAACTACCACCCATGTCAAGAAACAAAACATTGAGAGCAAAACCAAAGCTCTGTGTTTCACTTCTATACCACAGCCCTCTCTTCCCATATTTTCATAACTACTAGTCTGACTCTTATGGTCATCAGTTCTTTGACTGTATAGCTGTATCAGCTTTGTATATATGTTTAGACAACATAATTGAGTGCTGCCTCTTAGTATGTTAACTATATGAAATAATGCTGTAAATATTATTTTGTATCTTTGTATATGTTTTTACAATTTGTCTATATTGTTGGATATAGCCCTAGTTGGGTCATTTGCTAAAGCCTTTTTTATTTTGGAATAATTATAAACTGACAGGAAGTTACAAAGATAGTACAGAGTGGTCCCATGGAACATCAAACCCAGGAAACTGACATCACTACAATGTATGTGTACATTTCTGTTATTTAATCAAGTGTGTCAGACTCATATAACCACCACCCCCAGCAAGACAGAACTATTACATCACCACAAATCTGTACCTCCCAGCTGACCATTCCTAACCTCTGGCAATCATCAATTTTTTCCTACGTCTCTATAATTTTGTCATTTCAAGAATGCTTTATATATATATATATATGTATACATATGAAATCATATATCAGTTTTTTAAAGATTATGGGTTATGTTATTCTCGTTCAATCTGTCTCCTAGTCCAATTCTCTTCTGTACCTAGTAGTGTTTTCTCAGGCCTCATGCAAGTCAATCTAGCTGCAGATTCGACATTTTCCTTCCTTGGCATTTGATAAAATAGAAACAAGAAAAAGAATAAGGAAAAAGGCTTTTTTTCTCTCTCTCCTGGTTCTTCTCTTTCCCTTCTGTTCATCCTCATCGTCTGTTTCTTTTACTAACTCCTCTGTTTCTATCCCTTAAATACTGATTGGTGTTCCACATGGTTCCTCACCCCAGTCACTGGCTACTCTCATTCTTTCCCATACTCTGCCGCTGCCACAACCACCTCCACCATTAACTTCTGTTAACTTCTGAAGTCACATATTTAATCCAAACCTTTCACATGCTTTCCTGAGCTCTGGGTTCACCCTGCGTATTTCCTACTATAATATCTCTACCTGGGAGCCCCAAACATACTTCAGATTTAATACATTTAAAACTGAACTAAATTCCTGTCCTTTAGTGTTTTCTTTCCTTCTGCCTTCTCTAACTTACTTAATATCATTGCCGTCCACTAAGTTATATTAAACATTTTCAAGTTTCCTATGTTTTAAAACCTTTTCCACTGATGGTGATTTATTTTTGTAATGATTTACTTTGCAATGAGCAAAGTAAATAAATCACTGATGGTGATTTATTTTTGTAATGATTCACTTTGCAATGAGCTATTATTGATTAAGTTGATACTAGACTTTCTTTACCTAATGTTTTCCTGTCTTTTGAGCAGGAAGAAATATTCACCAAATAGTTTTCAGAATTTGAGGTTAGTTTTGTAAAAAGCTTTTAATCTATAGGATAGGGCCCCAAACTCTTCCCTGTCTTTCCAACTCCCTACACACACACACATACACACACACATACAAAGCTCCTCTTTTACTAAATCTGACTCTACTTTTTTCTGGTTCCTTTGTCCTTCCTGTCTACTATTTACATCAAGGTTTCCCAAAGGTTTGGTTTGCAACTCTTTATTCTTCTTACTTGACTCCCTTATCTGGGAAATTTCACTATTTTTCAGGGCATCTATTACTATTGATGGAGAAGGTAACGGCACCCCACTCCAGTACTCTTGCCTGGAAAATCCCGTGGACGGAGGAGCCTGGTAGGCTGCAGTCCATGGGGTCGCTAAGAGTCAGGCACAACTGAGTGACTTCACTTTCACTTTTCACTTTCATGCATTGGAGAAGGAAATGGCAACCCACTCCAGTGTTCTTGCCTGGAGAATCCCAGGGACAGAGGAGCCTGGTGGGCTGCCGTCTATGGGGTCGCACAGAGTCGGACACGACTGAAGAGACTTAGCAGCAGCAGCAGCAGCATTACTATTGAAGTGGTGATTTCTCCAAATCTGTCTCTCAGTGTCAGAGGACACTGTTGTTTTCTCTAATGTGTTTATTTTTGGCTGGATTGGGTCTCCATTGCTGTGCATGAGCAGGGGCTACTCTCTAGTTGCAGTGTGCAGGTTTCTCATTGCGATGGCTCCTCCTGTTGTGGAGCACTGGCTCTAGAGCAAGCTGGCTTCAGTTGTTTTAGCAGGTAGGGTCAGTAGTTGTGGCAGCTGGGCTTAGCTGCCCGGCAGATGTGGAGTCTTCCCAGACCAGGATCGAATCTATGACCTCTGCACTGGCAGGCACATTCATAACCACTTGACCATCAGGGAAATCCAGAGGCCATCATTCTTGAGCTTCAGAACCAAACTTCCAACTACCAGATGAATATCTCTACCTGCATGATACCTAAAGAGTCATAGCCTTTAGAAATCTAAAACCTCCTATCTAAACCACTATTTCCGTACATATGATTTTCAGATTTCATTTATATGTATACATGTTTTATATATACATAAAATCCTGCCTATCTCTGAGTTCAGTTCATTTATAAAAGGGATGACATTTCTGATATCACTATGTGAATTCTCTCACCTATGACCATTTAGTCTCTAGGACACTTTCCCCTAACATTTAGTCAATGCACCAATGTAATACTGATCTTCACTTTCCCCTTAGATTTCACTCAGACTCACCTTGTAGCAGTCATTAGCAATGAGCTGTAGGAGGCTAAAGGACTCGCCAGAGGTTTCCATCTTGAGATAAAGCTCCCAGGCTAGTCTTGGCTTCTTATTCATAATGTCTACAAAGAGAAACAAAGATTTATGTTTTCTAAATGTACAAGAAGTACACTTCTGCATCTTGCTAGTCTATGGATTTGGTTTTATGTTAGAAACATACTAAGTAATAGTAGACAGTGAACATTTTACATGGAAAGCTTGCAATGTTGGCATTAAACTGGTTCCCCATCAGGACTCTATATACAGTGCTTAAAATACTTGTTAGGCTTCAGGTAAGTATGTCTTTTTAGACTGAGTTGATTTTCAGTAGTTCTCACTTTGCTCATCTGCTTAAAAAGTCATCTATCATTCATTCAATCCGACTCATACAGTTTCAGCCTCACTTAGAAGATCTAATTGCTAAAATTTTCCTAAGACGTCAAAAACTTAGTGAACATTTTAAATCCAAGTGAAAAAAAGGAACAAGAAAAAACACTGGAGAGAGAGAAAGACAGAGGTGATAGGCTATATATATACAGCACACAAAAATTACGTTTTTGACATTTTACTACTTTTCAGGCCTGTACCATAGTGAAAAGGTAAAATTAACATAACAATATCATTTAGCAAAAAAAAAAAGCAAAGTAAACTGAGATTCTGGAAGGCGGAACACGCTAAAGAAAGAACTTGGCATCTTTTAGGCCTGCTGGTGCTAGGTCACGGCCATATGGAAGAACTAACCGCAAGGCACACTCGTATACATACACACACATGGCCACCTTTACTGAGCAGCACTAACAACACAATCTCAGAGTTTAACCATTCTACAAGACAAAACCAGAAAACACTCAATAAAAGGAAGATTCGTCTATAACGTTTAAAAGAAGACTCACAGCACCGAGCTAACCAGCTGAGGTAAATGTAGTCATTTTTCATCTTCTCACTTTGGATTAAAAGGAAAACCTGCAAGAGGAGGGAAAAGGGAACAAACATACAGAAGCTTTTACAGTGAAAATATCCACAGCAGCTTGCCTTAGACTAATGAGCATTATAATGACCAAATTCTACACAGGCTGCTGAGAAAAGTGAAGGATAAAATTGTGGTGATTTAAACACATTTCTCTCAGTTATTGAGGCTTCCCTCGTAGCTCAGTCAGTAAAGAATCTGCTTGCAATGCAGGAGACCTGGGTTTGATTCCTGGGTTGGGAAGATCCCCTGGAGAAGGAAATGGCAACCCACTCTAGTATTCTTGCCTGGAGAATCCCATGGACAGAGGAACATGCGCTACAGTCCATGGGATTGCAAAGAGTCAGTCACGACCTAGTGACTAAGGACGAGCACTCAGTTATTGATATCATAAGGTGACATGAGGTTAGTAAGGAATAGAAGATTTGAACAGAATAATTAACAACTGCAGATGCTACTGGGCAATAAAGTAAGTCTTAACAGATTTTAAACGATTCATGTTATACAGACCACACTCTATGACCACAATACAATTAAGTTAGAAATCAAAATAACCTGGATATATATATTTCCCCTTCTGATTCATGTTGAGGTTTGACCAAAAACAGCAAAATTCTGTAAAGATTGTCCTTCAATAAAAAATATATTAATAATAAAAAAAAAACCTGGAAAAGATAACATACATAACTTGAAAATCATGAAACATGTTTTAAAATAACTCACACTTAAAGATAATAAAAAGATAATTTCTAAACACGATAGAAATTGGAAAACACTTAGAATTTCAAATAATAATAAGTTGAGTCATTTGTTGAGTAATAACAAAACTGAATTAAGTAACTTAACTGAAATATTTTGAATCATTTGGATAATCAATCTATGGAGTTAGATATCAAGATAGTGGTTAGCCTTGTGGGAAAGGGATTGACTCCAAAAGGGATGAGAGGGTTCCCTGCTGCTGCTGCTAAGTCGCTTCAGTCTTGTCTGACTCTGTGCGACCCCATAGACGGCAGCCCATCAGGCTCCTCTGTCCCTGGGATTCTCCAGGCAAGAACACTGGAGTGGGTTGCCATTTCCTTCTCCAATGCATGAAAGTGAAAAGTGAAAGTGAAGTCGCTCAGTTGTGTCCGACTCTTAGCGACCTCATGGACTGCAGCCTACCAGGCTCCTCTGTCAACGGGATTTTCCAGGCAAGAGTACTGGAATGGGGTGCCATTGCCTTCTCTGAGAGGGTTCCCTAGGTTATGATAAAATTCTGTTTTACAATCTGGGTGCTGACTATTTGGGTATGTTCACTTTAAAAATTCATCAAGCTGTGTACTTTGATTTGTATACTTTTCTCCATGTATGTTATGTCTTTATACAATTTATCCAAAAAAGGAAAATATGAATGTGGTTATACATGTATGTCTCTCAATATGGACTGTAGCCCGCCAGGCTCCTCTGTCCATGAGACTTTCCAGGCAGGAATACTGGAGTGGGTTGCCATTTCCTTCTCCAGGGGATCTTCCCCACCCAGGGATCAAAACCCGCATCTCTTATGTCTCCTGCACTGAGAGGTGGGTTCTTTACCACCAGCACAACCTGGGAAGCCCCATAAAATTTATCCAAAAAGGAAAACATGAATGTGGTCATAACCTATGTGTTTATTTATATTGTACTTTTTAATGTAACCTAAGAACAATGGAACTGTCAATAATCCTTTAACTTTAAACATGTATTTCCGTGAGAAAAAGATAATGTTTTTAGATAGAATCATTCAAAAGTCTTCAAAAGCAGGTACCTACCTCTTCACCCTCACTGGTATTGCCAGTTGCAGCTTTGGCTTGGGCATAATTAAAGTTAAAGATGTCATCGTTATAGAAGTAACTCTGAAAAACATCCCAAGAACAGGTCACATTGAGCTTTAACATATAAAATATAAAAACAACAGTTACCACTACTACTCCCACAGTAAAAGGGTCATCTCCAAAAGTATCTTATCTGTGACATATTAGAGTATTTTGTATACAAAATCACCTAGAAAACTACACTGACCTTGAATGAGTTGAGGTAAATCAAGACATCATCAAATTGCTTAAGCAGGAAGAAACAGGAAGCCATGCACTGCCTTCCTGGTATTGTATCTGAAATGGAATGGGAAAAAAATCAGGTGTATTCCTGAAACTAAAAGTTCTCTTTAGCTGAAATTTGAGTTATTTCATAATTTAGCAATAAGAAATGTATTCCAAGACATCTTTCTAGATTCTGAGATTAGATTCTGTTCATTGGACAGAACCTCGGCATGTGGAAGTCACAGTACTCAAGAATGACCAGCAATCTCTCCTGCGAGTCCCACATGAGCATGTGTCCTTCGGGCTACAGTTTTCCCTAGGTCTTTTTTCCAGGGCTTTGATTCTCTCATTCAGCTCCAACACCTGCACATTCAACGAATATGAATTAGTATCCATCATTACTCACCTAGGACAACCTAACACTTCCGATCTCAAATGGAGAAATATTTGGCCATGGAACCATCTGATCCTGATTCTGACCAACTTGTCTGATAACAGATTCCTATTTGAAGTGGCAGAGGATTTGTGTAATACCCTACCTTCACCATGGTCACTCCTGATCCTCCTTCCTCTGTTCAATTTTTTCTCCTGTAACACTTATCACAGTCAGATATACTAAATAATCTATTTCTTATGTCTATAGTTTGTTCTCTCTAGACTGAACACTGCACAAGGGTGGGGGAATTGGCTGGTTTTGTTTACTGCTGTATCCCTAACACCTCAATAAATTTTTGTTTTAAAGAATGAAGTGAAATTGGGAAAGAAAATATTATCCAATAAATGGTTTTGGTGAAACATTTGAAAGAAAATGAATCCCCGGGGTGATCAGAATATTTAATAATAACTTCAGCATGAACACTGTTTGTCAGAATAGATGCCAGCCATTGAAGACAGGTACAGCCAGCCATACTGGTTTATACTGGCTAACTATCAGTCCTGTTTAGATGCCTTTTTCAAAACTTGCACTGAATTTTGAGTGATGAGATCAATAGTTTAATAACAAAAATGAAGCCACAAAACTACTGGCAAAATATAGGTGAATATTACATAACTTCAGGAATAAAAAAGCATTTTCTAAGCTTGATACCCATGTAATAAATCATTATAGAAAAGATAAATAAGATTTAAATGTTTTCATATGGGAAAAATACCATAGGCAAAATTAAAAGCAAATGACCTTCTGAAAAAATATCTACAGCATGACAAAAGCTCTATACCTAAAGAGCTCTTGAGAAATCAATCAAAGTGAACATTTCAAATAAAAAACAGAATCAAAATTTTAAAACTCTTATGAACTACAGAATATACTTATTCTCCTCTGTTTATGTATCCTCTCATCCCATTTTAGCTGAGCTGCTAAGAAGGGCTAATCTAATATTCTCTCCTATGTCTGGGTTCCTGCTTTATAATGGGAAACCTAACAGATATATCCCTGGACACAGAATCAAACTTCACCAGTCAATATACGACCAACTCCAGTGATAAATCGTGCTCACATGTACAGATTCAAACATACCACATTCGCTAGCTGATCCTCCCACCAACTGGAAGAACTGCTGGGCAATTTTCATATGATCCCTCTAAAAAACCAAGCAGAGCTGATAAGAGGAATAAACTGAAAATACATTATTTGTATTACACTCTATGGTTTCAACATATCTGTCAGGATCTAACAAATTTTAAATTCTCAAATCAGCAGTACTAATTTTTATTAGCATCACCAATTAAAAAGTAACAATCTATAATTGAATTAAAACTTAATTAGGATCAGATAGAAAAGAAGAGAAAAAAAAAATTCAATTCCCAAATCCTATTTTAAAAGTACCTTTATTAAATGAACTCATTCATTCATTTAACAAATATTTATTGCTTTTATCATATATCAGACCTTGTGGTAGGAGCTATGGCTAGAACAAGGAGTAACTTACTAAGTAGAATCATTAATTTATTCAATAGCTATTTACTGCCTATTTGAGGCAATCTGGAGTGAGCTGGAGATAAAAAGATTTATTTACATCCCATTTCGTTCCAAAAAGAACCTACTATGCCATATTCAGGTGAATAAGAGCTTAATTTTAGTCAGCGTTTTGTATTTATAAAAAACTTTCCCAAAGAAACAATTATTCTCATTTTACAGATGCCAAAATTATAGCTCAGAGGTATACAAGGTTAAAAAAAAAGTCAGTGAAAGTAAGAATGAAGTTTTGCAATGATTTGCTGTTGTTATTAGATAAACACGTTGTTCAACAATTGGGCTTTTTTTTCCCCTTAAAAAGCAGTAATTCTTAAGGCTATAGCTTTCTATTTTTTTTTTTTTTTCAGTTTTTATTCTATTCTGCTTTATATTTTGGACAAGCCACCTGGTTTGCGGGATCTTGTTCTCCATCCAGGGATTGAACCTGGGCCCTTGGCAATGAGTGTGCCAAGTCCTAACCGCAGGACCACCAGGGAATTCCCTTTTTTTGTCTTCAAATAACACAGAATTCTGTCACAATGGAATCTGGATTGGTGGATATGGAGAAATAAAAGGAACTGCAGAGGAGCCTATAGTAAGCTTATTACTAGTTGAACTTTGAAAGTCATTTTTATTTTTTCCACACACTGTAACTTTACAAACTATAGATACCAGTGGTTTTATACTCACTGAACACATTTCCTGGCCAAGGGCTGCATTGACCACTCCTTTGAGGATATACTCCTGGAAACGTGAAATATCAGTAATTAATTTAAAAGGAACATAAAACTAAGAGATATCACTCAAAAAAATCATTTGCATCAACTCAATGCTTTATATATATTATCAAAAGTTACCCAAAGTCACTTTGCTCTGTTCTATCCCTGGTTAGAATAAAAGAATTAGGAGACTTTCATTTGGTTCTCAGGAAAGTGTTTATATAACAGAATTAATCATATTTGTAAATTCTCAATCATAAGGGGAAAAACTCAGTGGACATGCATAGGAGTTTTGTTTTTATTTCAATTCAGTGGAAAAATTAACCATAAAATGTTTATGTAATAATTTTTACACTTTATCAGCCACTGCCATTTTCTGTGACCATATCACACACACACACACACACACATACACACACATATATAATTTTCCCTTTCCAATGATATAATAACCTTCCTTTGCTAGTGATTCCTTTCTTCAAAAATAAATTAATTAATAACAATAATCCTCTGACTCTCATTTGTAAGGTATTCTCATTTTGGAGTCCTGAGGCCTTATCTGTATCTCCTTTAGACTTGGTTCTATTCTTTAACAGATACTCTCCTTAGCTTTATGAATTTTTTTTTTTTTTTGCACCGCACAGGATCTTAGTTCGATGAACAGAGATCAAACCAGTATCCCCTGCAGTGGAAGTATGGAGTCCTAGTGACTGGATCACCAGGGAATTCTGATTTTTATGTGAGTACTATTTTTATTTAAGACAGCTCTTTAAAAGAATAAAACAAAAAATGCTGAAGCTTTTAATACACTTGAGAAATATACCAACTTAGACCTGGAAATATTTTTCAGCCTTTCACCCCATGAGTGGGACGCCTAGTACATGCTTAGCGTTCGTATCACTGGAGACACAATACGAACTCAGTGCCTGCCTTCAGGGAGTGGACACGCAGCAGGGGACACAGACACAGCACAGACAGGCATCCTGGTGACTGAGTTCCCGTGTCTAGTTTCATCAGAATTCTAGATTTCAGTATTTTCAAACTTCCACCCTTTTGAGGAAATGACCATATTTATGGGAGTTTACAAATTTCAAAAAAGCCCAGAATATTGATTCTCATATCAAAAGTCTCATGTAATATTCCCAGATCAACATACACAAACTTTCCTGAGAGTCTACAAGCAGGAATCTTCCCTAATATGCCTTCCAACTACCTTTCAACAGAAATTCCACCTTTAACAGAACTTGGTTAGTAAAAATGTAACACATTGTCAATTACCTGAGGAGTAGTAGGTTCCAGATCCTTAATTAAGTTATAAGCTTCCTGTACATCATCTGAAATATAAGAAATATGTAGCCATATTAGTCTGTATCCTAGCAAACAGTTGCCCCAAATGATAAGGTCCTTCAAATATTCATGAGAAGTATGATTTGCTTTTCTTGTCTCTTAACTCTCCATGAAGTTCAATGCTTAGTAGTAGATAACCAAATATCTGTAGGAAACCTGTATTAAGCCACGAAGCACTTAAGGGTTCAAGCTAAAAATAAGGAACAGGGAAGTATATGTTTATGGCATTATAATTATATAAGAAAAACATCCATTTTATATGTGTGTGTGTGTATGTGTATATATATATATATATATATATATGTATATATATATATATACACACATAAAGTACATAGGAGTAAAATGACACGAAGGCTGGGATTCGCTTTAAAATATTTCACAACAAAACTGGAAGAAGGAGGATAAATTAAGAAAGACTGGCAATATCTACAAAACTATTGTATCTGGGGTTATTATTTGGGTGTTCATACTATTAACTTGTTTTGTTTGTGTTTGAAAGTTCCTAGAATAAAAATTAGTTTGTAAAATATATAAGGTGTTTCTTTAATTCTTGTCCAAAAGCTTATTTCTTTGCGCTGATGTACCAAATTAGAGAACTATTTGCAAGTTCACGGTCTCCTGTTAATAAACACTTCACATTTCCCTCAGTGAGGAATATGTTGCCTGGTTGGTTCCTACCGTGCACCTTAAAAGGCCCACACTTAGTCTGAGGCCCATGACTGAGTGCCAGCGCCTCTGCGTGGGAGCTCCCACCCCGCGTTCACAACTGTGAGACAACACGCTGCTTGGGCCTGTGCCTACAATTTATCCTTACTCAGGGCAACAAATACCATGCTCATTTTGCATCTTCATATTTTGCAGGAGCTGGGGGTACAAGGAAACAGAAAGACAGATAATTAGAGCAAATAAAAAAGTTAATGATGGGGAAGAAAAGACCCAAGGAACAGTAGATGGACTTTACACACAGAGGAACACACAACAAAGAAGAAATGAGGGAGGGAAAGGAAAAACAACAGAAAACCTGAAATAAAATGAATAGAGGACAAAGGGCAGAAAAATAAGAGGGAAAGCAAAAACCAGAATGGGCGAGAGATTGGAAGCAACAGAAGAGGAAAGAGGAGATGAAGAGAAAAGGCACAACAGATAAATATCAATAAGTTTGCTCTGTCCTGAGAACCTGCTGCAAATATATTTTTGGGTATTATGAAGTGATTTTAAAGGTTAAACAAGTAGTTCAGTTGGAGAGTAAATGTTCTAAAATATCTTACATAGGCAAGATCAAGACATATTTCTCTTACCTTGACGAAGATAGTAAATCACTAAGTTTAGCCTAGCTTCAGGAATGACATCAACCAGGGGAGGCAAAACTTGCAAAGCCCCTTCTCCTCCTCGGAAGACTACCTAAAGACAGAAAAGCCATTATTATGGCAGCAAATATGAGTACGTTTACTGGTGGAAATACACACGGACCTGACACAACAGTTACTCTTTGAAGGGAGGAATATATTTTTGAAGCTTTTTCTATACACACATGACCTTGACCTCATTAAAAAAAAAAAAAAAAGGCATCCTAGGGACTTCTCTGGCAGTCCAGTGGTTAAGACTCTGTGCTTCAAATGTAGGGGCTATGGATTTGATCCTTGTTTGGGGCGCTAAGTCCCATGTGCTTCACAGCCAGGAAAAAAAAAAGTCATCCTAAATGTAAGAAATAGAATAAAGGCATGGCCCTATTGCATATATTTCCTTTTTGCCTCATAAGAACTATACGAAACTCTTAAAGTACCCAATAATTAATGAAACTTCTTTCTAGACAGATATTCTACATTAAAAACTCCATGAAGGAATTTATGAAATCCTTCTGAGATTATTTCCTCATCTCTAAATGGCATTAGTAATGTCCATCTAATTAGTAATGGCATTAGTAATGTTCAGAGTTATCATAAGGATGAAATAAGTTAAAGTGGGCTACATGCATGGCATATCATACGTTATATTTTGTTTTATTAAAATATTAGTAAATATTCATTAACACCTACTATATGCCTGGTATTGTAATACCAGGGCTACACCAGGAAAAAGTCCTTCTCCTGTCTATGACTTATAGTATAGTTATGCTATACTATATGCTGCTGCTAAGTCGCTTCAGTCGTGTCCGACTCTGTGAGACCCCAGAGACGGCAGCCCACGAGGCTCCCCCGTCCCTGGGATTCTCCAGGCAAGAACACTGGAGTGGGTTGCCATTTCCTTCTCCAATGCATGAAAGTGAAAAGTCAAAGTGAAGTCGCTCAGTCAGGTCTGAGTCTTAGCGACCCCATGGACTGCAGCCTACCAGGCTCATCCATCCATGGGATTTTCTAGGCAAAAGTACTGGAGTGGGGTGCCATTGCCTTCTCCGATATTATACTATATAGTCCTGTCTGTATACTCAAATGAGGAGAGACCTTCAAAGAGCAAACTTAAGTATGTTGTCATATAATAATAAAAGCTACAGAGGACAGCTAAAACAAAAACACCATCCATGAAAGGACTGTTTACATGCTGTTTTGTACCCACAGCCTAGCACAGTGTCTGACACATAGTAAATTATATCACAAATATACAGAAATCAAGGCAATCAGGCATAAACTACCTAATCTCTTCTTTCTATATCAAAATATCCATCTGGTCATTTTTTTTTTTTTTTTGGTTCTCTTTGTCTAAGATGCTCCCTTCCCTTGCCAAGATTAATTCCTACAATTGTCTTCTTTGATGTCATGATTTTAACTCCATTTGGATTTTGTTTCTGCATTAATATTCTATTTCATTAATCCTGGTCCCACTTCTCAACTTTAAATATGCACAAAGGTTTCTACTCTCTTGAAAAATCTTCTCTTCACTTGGTGTCACTGTTACCTCTGAACAGCATCGTACTTTTTCTCCTTTTTTCAATGCCACACTTGAAAAGTAAGTGGCTTGCTGTTTCAACTTCTCTTCCTCTCCTTAACCTCCCAGAAAACTTGCTGCTGCTCTCTGCACACTAATAAACCCATTCTACAAGTCACAAATATCAACCCCTTTGACCAAATTCAATAGACTTTCCTCTCTTGTTGCTCCATGACATATCTGCAGTTTTGACACCGGTGGCCATAGCATGACAATAAAAGCACTAGTCACTAAATGCTGACTGTATGCTGTATGCTGCCTGAGGCACCTTACATATATTACCTCCTTTCATCTTCACAAGGAAATGAGGTAGGTGCTGTGATTTCCTCTATTCTACATAGAGAACACAGAGACTCATCAGTGTTTAGTGACTTACCCAAAGTTACAAAGCTAGTATATCGTGTACTTGATTTTGACATCAGGTCTGACTGCAAAAGCTGATGTCAGTAACAATTTATACTGCTTAATATTTTTTTCAGGTTTTGTCTTAAACTATAAAATTAATCTGTATTTACTAGAAAAAACTTACATATAGTATTACAACAGGCAAAAGGGAAATTACCATTCTCTCACTTTTCTTTTTAATCCCACCCTCCAAGTATAACTCCCATCACTAGCTAATATGCACCTTCCAGTTATATGTATATATAAAGGTTCTTTACTCTGGCTGTATATTATATCCACTTGGAAAACTTTTAAGAAAAGTATTGATAGTTGAACCTTAGCCCAACCATTCGATAAAAATCTCACACATTAATATTTTTAAAAATCCCCTGGGTGATTAAAATGTGTAGTTATAATGACATTACAACTTCCATGATGGCTTCTCTGGTGGCTCAGACAGTAAAGAATCCACTACAATGCAGGAGACCTGGGTTCAATCCCTGGATTGGGAAGATCCCCTGGAGGAAGGCATGGCAACTCAGTCCAGTATTCTTGCCTGGAGAAGCCTCATGGACAGAGAAGCCTGGCAGGCTACAGTCCATGGGGTCACAAAGAGTCGGACATGACTGAGCGACTAAGCACAGCACAACACAATGACATTACAGTCAGAAGCAACCTACGTGTCCATCAACAGATGAGATGAATGGACGAAGAAGATGTGGTCTGTATATACAATGGAATATTGCTCAGCCATAAAAAATAATGAAATTTTGCCATTTGCAACATGATGGACCTGGAGGGCATTATGCTAAGTGAAGTAAGTCGGACAGAGAGACAAATACTGCTTGATGTCACTTATATGTGGAATCTAAAAAAGATGCAACACATCTGTGAATAGAGCAGAAAAGAAGCAGACAGACTCACAGATATAGAGAACAAACTAGTGGTTACCAGTGGGGAGGGCAGTATGTGGGGGCTGGGGGAAGTACAGACTATTGGGTGTAAGATAGGAATAAAGATGTATTTGTACAACACAGAGCACATAGCTGATATTTTGTAATAACTGTAAATGGAGTATAACCTTTAAAAATTATATAAAAATTAGAAAAATTTTATAAAATGACTGTTGACCATTGAACAATGGTGATGGAGATTGTTTAAGGACACTGACTCTCCACACAGTTGAAAATTCAAATGTGATTTACAGTCAGCCGCCCACATGCAGGGTTCCTCCGTATACGAGGATTCAACCCACCTCAGATGGTATAATATTTACGACTGAGAAAAATCTGTGTATGAGTGGACCCATGCATTTCAAACCTGTGCTGCAGAAGGGGTTGTACATTATGTAGGTGTTTTCTCTTGCCTGCCTTTTTTTATTTTCTTATTCTCCTCTTTCAGCCCCTTAAATACAAACACTCTCTTGGAACCGTATTTCTCTTTTTTTAACCTTTTCTTCAGCTATCCCTACTCTTATGAAAACTCCTAAATCTTAATCTCTTAATCTTCCAGTCTTCATCTCTTTCCAAGTTTAATTTCCAGACTACTCTCTCTAACATCATATTCTCCACAAAAATTAATCTGGCTTTAATTTATAGACTAATTAGAAGAGAAAAGGTTAGAGGCAGAAGCTCATAATGCAAAATAACCTCAGAAAACCCTGTGATGGAGGCCTGAGTTAGAGGAGGAATAGAATAAATAGAAGAATTAATAGGATTAAGCAGCTGAGTATCAGAAATAAAGGGGAAGAGAGAGTCTAAACCAGCTACGGTTTTCAGCATTGGTACTGGGAGACTTAGTGCTAATGAAGGTGCAGAGAAATCAGAAGGAAAAGGTGTAGTTATTACTACTGCCATATTCACACGAGGAATCTGAAACTCAACAATACTGAGTAATTTGCTCAGTGTCCCCAGGTGTCTGAGTTGAATACAGCTGCTCTGCACCCACTTTACTGCTGAGTCAATTGAATCCAACTTGAAACTTCATCTGAATCTTTTTTTTTTTTTAGCAACTATCCCCGTGCAAATTTTCTGTCCCAGTAAATTCAGTCTGCTCACATATGTCGTCTTCATTCATTCATCCATGTCCTTGCCACAAATGAACCCTTTAAATCCAAGTCATTCTTCAAAGACCAGCTCAAGTTTTACTTTCATCAGAAAGTAAAGGATTTTCACTTTCATCAGAAAGTAAAGGATATGTTCCTTTGTCTTTGCCAACAACATGAACACTTGGATCTCACTGCCTCACACTTCTTTCTAAACGTTAAGTATGTGTTACTGCCTTCCCAGTAAGGAAAGAACCTGGTATCTTAAACTCATTCTCTCTCCTCCACAAGAAGAAAGAGTTCACTTAGAGTAGAGAAATACTTGTCGAGATATCTCCCTTCATTCATCTTCCCAACCACTGTAATGTACCCAAAATAGGGTAGGCCTCAAATCATCAAGACTAGAAACTCTTATTCACCAGATTGTGCCTGATGAGCTCTTTAGCAAATTCAAAGGAAGAAGAAGCGTTGTCCATCAAGCTTTTGAGTTCTGCCTGAAATTAAAAAAAGGAAAGGCTTATGAAAACGACAAGTGTATAGTTCTTACATCACCTGTAAGAATTACAAAGTTTTATAGCTTACGAAGAATTTAACATGCTGCTTCCTTTGTTCTGCAGGGCTCTGAGAAATAATGTAATTATTATTCTCCTTATTTTACAGATGAGAACCTTGAGGCTTATAAACGTTAAACAACTGAACCTCTACGCAGCAAGTCTGAAACTGGTGAACCCAAGTCTGAAGACTCCTAGAGTTAGTCTTCGGAGAAGGCAATGGCACCCCACTCCAGTACTCTTGCCTGGAAAATCCCATGGATGGAGGAGCCTGGTAGGCTGTAGTCCATGGGGTCGCTACGAGTCAGACACGACTGAGCGTCTTCCCTTTCACTTTTCACTTTCATGCATTGGAGAAGGAAATGGCAACCCACTCCAGTGTTCTTGCCTGGAGAATCCCAGGGACGGGGGAGCCTTGTGGGCTTCCATCTATGGGGTCGCACAGAGTCGGACACAACTGAAGCGACTTAGCAGCAGCACAGTTAGTCTTTCCTTTTGGGTGATCAACTTTTAACAACTAAGGTTGGTTATTTTTCTTTATTTAACATTTTAAATTAATTAACTTATTTATTTATTACTTATTATTTTTTACTGCCCTAGGTCTTTACTGCTGCACATGGGCTTTCTGTAGTTGTGGTGAGAGGGGGCTACTCTTCACTGAAGTGTATAGGCTTCTCTTGCAGAGCACGGGGTTGAGGCACTTGGGCTTCAGTAGTTGCAAGGCTTGGGCTCAGTAGTTCAGTAGTTGTGGTCAAGGGCTCTAGAGCTCAGGCTCAGTAGGTATGGCACACAGGCTTTAGTTGCTCAATGGCAGGCAGAATCTTTCTGGACCAGGGATTGAACTTGTGTCTCCTACATTAGCAGTTGGATTTTCAACCACTGTAACACCAGGGAAGTCCACTAAGGTTGATTCTTCAATCTGACCATTCCACCTGTGTCCTGAATTTTCCTATACTTTCTTCCTGCTGAATTGGCCTTTATTTACATGATGCAATTAATGTACCTTCTCCCCTCTATGTTACTATTTATCAGAACTATCAGATCTCTTTTGTTTTATCCTGTTTCTTTAACTTCCCCTAGAACAAATGGTCAGCCATTTCTACAGTGTCTTTAGTAATGTCTGAGGCTTATTTATCCACTCCCTCAGCTTTCTGCTATTCCCTCTTGCCAGTCTATAATTTTGACTAATTCTCACCTTCTTTTTCTACCTCCATCGTGGATACCTAAGATTTTCTGGATAAAATAATTAAATTCTTGACTGTTCTCACTAAGCACTACAAACTTGTTCTACCTGATATCATATGGGAATGCACACCTATTTAGCAACCTTTTACTAATCTCCTCTTGTCTACAGCAGGAATTCCAAAGTCTTGGGTAATATTAGGCTAGTTCAGCAGTTTTCAAGCTTTTTGATCTCAAGATCTTTTTTAAACCTTAAAAATTACTAAGGATCCCAAAGAGTTTTTGTTTATGTGAGTTACAGCCATTCATATATATTGTATTAGAAATTAAAACAGAAATTTAAAGTATTCAATTAATCAAAAGTACTAATAAACTTACTACACATTAACACAAATAACATATTTTTCATTAAAAAAAAAACTGTATTTACCAATACATAAATTTAGTGACAAGAATGGTACTGTTATCTATTTTTGCAAGTCTCTTCAATGTCTGCCTTAACAGATGACAGCTTGATTGGCATATCTGTGCCTGTAATCAATCTATTTTGAAATCATGCTGTCCCTGGAAAACATCATTGCACACTCAAAAGTGAATGAAAGTGAAAAGAAAATCTTTTAGTATTATGAGGCTAGCTTTGATCTTTGGCTAGCCAGGATGAAAGGTGAGGCAAGTGAGATGCACAGGGCACAAAATTCAAAGCAGTGCTCACTGCACATGAAAAGATGCTCAACATCATTCCAGCTGTCAGGAAAATACAAATCAAGATTACAGTGAGATTCCACTCCACATCCCCGGGGATGGCTAGAATGAAAAAGACAGATAATAACAACTGTTGGTAAGGATGTAGAAACATTGAAACTCGAAACTCTTACACACATTGCTAGTGGGAGTGGAAACTGGTGCAGCCACTTTGGAAAATAGTCTGAAAGTTCCTCAATTAAATATAGCTACTATATGACCCAGGATTTCCATTTCTAGGTATATGCCCAAGATAAATGAAACTTATACAAAACGTGCCCCAAAACATGTATATACCTGTTTACAGCAGCATTATCATAATAGGAAGCATGTGGAAACAATCGAAATATCCATCTCTGACAATTGGAAAAATACAATGTGGTATATCCATACAATGGAATATTATTTGGTGATAAAAATGAATGAAGTACTGAAACATGCTATAACAAGATGAATTTCATAGACATTAAGCTAAAGTAAAACAGGCCAATCATAGAAGATGATATATTATTAAAATATGACTCCTTTTTAGAGGAAATATCCAAAACACACAAATCTATAGAAACAGAAAGTGGATTAGTAGCTGTTTGGGGTTGGCGGGATGGCAGTTGATAGCTATAGATTATGGAGTTTCTCTGTGAAGTAATGGAAATGCTTTAGAATTGACTGTGGTGGGAATTCCCTGGCAGTCCAGTGGTTAGGACTCAGCACTTTCACTGCCAAGGGTGTGGGATCAATCCCTGGTTAGGGAAGTTAGATCCTGCAAGCTGCATGGTGTAGTCAAAAATAGGGGGCGGGGGGGGAAGTGTTTAAAAATAAATAAATAAGTGAGTAAAATTCACTGTGGTGAAGATTAAACACAGTGGTGAATACACTAAACCCCACAGAATTGTATATTTCAAAAGGGTGACTCCATGGTACGTTAGTTATACCTCAATAAAGCTGTTAAAACATTGAGGTATAAATAGAAGACGTAGGTCATCTTATTTTAGAGTTAAAATGTCAAAAATATACAAGCAACTCCTACAGCTCAACTCCAGAAAAATAAATGACCCAATCAAAAAATGGGCCAAAGAACTAAACATACATTTCTCCAAAGAAGACATACAGAGGGCTAACAAACACATGAAAAGATGCTCAACATCACTCATTATCAGAGAAATGCAAATCAAAACCACTATGAGGTACCATTTCACGCCAGTCAGAATGGCTGTGATCCAAAAGTCTACAAGCAATGAATGCTGGAGAGGGTGTGGAGAAAAGGGAACTCTCTTGCACTGTTGGTGGGAATGCAAACTAGTACAGCCACTATGGAGAACAGTGTGGAGATTCCTTAAAAAACTGGAAATAGAACTGCCTTATGATCCAGCAATCCAACTGCTGGGCATACACACTGAGGAAACAAAAGGGAAAGAGACACATGTACCCCAATGTTCATCGCAGCACTGTTTATAATAGCCAGGACATGGAAGCAACCTAGATGTCCATCAGCAGATGAATGGATAAGAAAGCTATGGTACATATACACAATGGAGTATTACTCAGCCATTAAAAAGAATACATTTGAATCAGTTCTAATGAGATGGATAAAACTGGAACCTATTATACAGAGTGAAGTAAGCCAGAAAGAAAAACACCAATAAAGTATACTAACACATATATATGGAATTTAGAAAGATGGTAACAATAACCCTGTGTACGAGACAGCAAAAGAGACACCGATGTATAGATCAGTCTTATGGACTCTGTGGGAGAGGGAGAGGGTGGGGAGATTTGGGAGAATAGCATTGAAACATGTATAATATCATGTATGAAACGAGTCGCCAGTCCAGGTTCGATGCACGGTACTCGATGCTTGGGGCTGGTGCACTGGGACGACCCAGAGGGAGGGTAGGGGAGGGAGGAGGGAGGAGGGTTCAGGATGGGGAACGCGGGTATACCTGTGGCGGATTCGTTTCAATGTTTGGCAAAACTAATACAATATTGTAAAGTTTAAAAATAAAATAAAAGTTAAAAAAAAAAAGTACAAAAACATGATAGAAATCATGTAAGAAATATTCCTCATGATATACATGCTTTCACATTCAAATTTTCTGTGTCCTATATTTAAAATGAAAATCCCTTATGATTATACAGTGGAGATGACAACTAGGTTCAAGGGATTAGATCTGGTAGACAGTGTCTGAAGAACAATGGACGGAGGCTTATACATTGTACAGGAGGCAATGACCAAAACCATCTCAAAGAAGAAGAGACGCAAGAAGGCAAAGTGGTTGTCTGAGGAGACTTTACAAATACCTGAGAAAAGAAGACAAGCAAAAGGCAACGGAGAAAGGGAAAGATATACCCAACTGAATGCAGACCTCCAGAAAATAGCAAGAAGAGATAAGAAAGCCTTCTTTAGTGAATAAAGAGGAAAACAACAGAATGAAAAAGACTAGAGATCTCTTCAAACAAACTGGAGATAACAGGGGAGCATTTCATGCAAAGATGGGCACAATAAAGGACAGAAATGGCAAGGAATCACAGAAGTAGAAGGAATTAAGAGGACGTGGCAAGAACACATAGAAGAACTGAACAAGAAAGGTCTTAATGACCCAGATAACTACAGTGATGTACTCATTCACCTAGAGCCAGACATCTTGGAGTGCGAAGTTAAGTGGGCCTAAGGAAGCATTACGATGAACAAAGCTAGTGGAGGTGATGGAATTCCAGCTGAGCTATTTCAGATCCTAAAAGAAGATGCTGTTAAAGTGTTGCACTCAGTGTGGTAGCAAATTTGGAAAACTCAGTAGTGGCCACAGGACTGGAAAAGGTCAGTTTTCATTCCAATCCCAAAGAAAGGCAATGCCAAAGAATGTTCGAATTACCATACCATTGCACTCATTTCACATGCTAGCAAGACTATGCTCACAATCCTTCAAGCTAGGCTTCAGCAGCAGATGAACTGAGAACTTCCATATGTTCAAGCTGGATTTAGAAAAGGCAGAGGAACCAGAGATCAAATTGCCAATATACGCTTGATCATAGAAAAAAGCAAGAGAATTCCAAAAAAAATCTACTTCTGCTTCATTGCTAAAGCCTTTGGCTGTGTGTATCACAACAAACTATGTAAAATTCTTAAAGAGATGGGAATATCAGACCACCTTAACCTGCCTCCTGAGAAACCTGTAT
The DNA here is from genome assembly GCF_055505025.1 of Bos grunniens. Classification (NCBI taxonomy): domain Eukaryota; kingdom Metazoa; phylum Chordata; class Mammalia; order Artiodactyla; family Bovidae; genus Bos; species Bos grunniens. Next base: position 17,464,691 of record NC_141168.1, read on the forward strand.
GCAGGACAAGAAGCAACAGTTACAACTGGACATGGAACAATGGACTAGTTCAAAATTGGGAAAGGAGTATGTCAAGGCTGTATATTGTCACCCTGCTTATTTAACTTATACACAGAGTACATCATGTGAAATGCTGGGCTAGATGAAGCATAAGCTGGAATCAAGATTGCCAGGAGAAGTAGCAATAACCTCAGATATGCAGATGATATCACTTTAATAGCAGAAAGCAAAGGGGAACTACAGAGCCTCTTGATGAAGGTGAAAGAGGAAGGTGAAAAAGCTGGCTTAAAATTCAGCATTCAAAAAATGAAGATATGGTATCTGGTCCCATCATTTCATGGCAGATAGATGGGGAAAAGTGGAAACAGTGACAGATTTTATTTTCTTGGGCTCCAAAATCACTGTGGACGGTGACTGCAGCCACCAAATTAAAAGATGCTTGCTCCTTGGAAGAAAAGCTATGACAAACCTAAACGGAGTATTAAAAAGCAGAAATATCACTTTGCCGATAAAGGTTTGCATAGTCAAAGCTATGGTTTTTCCAATAGTCATATACAGATGTGAGAGTTGGACCGTAAAGAAGGCTGAGCATCGAAAAATTGATGCTTTCAAACTGTGGAGCAGGAGATGAATCTTGAGAGCACTTGGACAGCAAGGAGATCAAACCAGTCAATCCTAAAGGAAATTAACCATGAATATTCATTGGAAGGACTGATGCGGAAGCTCAAATTCTTTGGCCAGCCAATGTGAAGAGCTGACTCTTTGGAAAAGACCCTGATGCTGGAAAAGTCTGAGAACAAGAGGAGAAGGGGGCAACAGAGATGAGATGGTTGGATGGCATCAATGACTCATGGACAGGAGTTGGAGCAAGCTCCAGGAGTTGGTGATAAACAGAGAAGCCTGGAGTACTGCAATTCATGGAGTCCCAAAGAGTCAGATAGGACTTAATGACTCAACAACAGCAACAATAATATTTAAAACATGTATTAGGGTTTTGTCTTTTCAATCTAACTTGTCAATCTTTGTCATTAATTGAGAAACAAAACCTTGTAGATATAATTACAGATAATTTGGATTTGTAAAAGGCAAAACAATAGGCTTTTAGAATATCAGAGAACAACATTTGGGCTAGGAAATATTTTTTTAAACAAAATACGAAAAGCACTAAACATAAAAAGATAAATCTGACTATGTTTCAGCCTATAAAATCTTTGATAATTGCTCAGTTCACTATCTACCAAAAACCTACAATAATTCAGTACTGTTATTTTGCATACTTTGTACTGAACCACATAGCTAGTAACCTAAGATTGGAATTTGGATAAAATTTCTTTATCCTCTGAAACTATTCCTTCCTTTCACAAGCATCCTATACTCACTGCTTCTGTTTCTTCATCATCTACTTGTCTTTCTTTTGCCATATCCCTCAGGACATTTCTCAGTCCAAGAGGTTACTCATTCACTCCTTATCTCCTTGACATCTAGCTTCAACACTCAATAATAATGATACCCTAATCAGCATAGGAAATACCAGTTATGAAATCCAATGGCCTTTTCTTAATCTTCATCTTTATTGACCTGTTTTGAACGTCCTCTTGTTTTTAAACATGACTCGCCCTTAATCTGTTAGTCATATTTTAAATTTCTCATTCAACCATTACTTCATTGGCATCAACTTTGTATATACATTGTGCCAGGTCTTGGGATATAAATGTCACAAGGCTCAACCCTCAATAAGCTTATCTAGATTAAAGATAATTAAAGCAGGTTCATGAGGCCTTGCTCCAGTAGGACTCACCACCATCTGGACCCTAAGGGCCCCCATGCAGCTCAGTGCCACGGCTCTGTGCTACCCCATGACTGCGGGCATCAGCAAGGCCTACAGGATGAATAATAACGTGAGCCAACAGAGCTATAGCCACTGTTCCTGTGGGCACCTCACCAAGAACAAGCCTCATGATCTGAGAGGTCTGCAGCTTCACTCTTTAGGAGTGGCAAGCCGTGGAGCTGCTCAAGGTCTCTGAGAACAGAGCCTCAAGTTCATCAAGAAAAGGGTGGGGACACACATCCATGCCAAGAAGAAGGGAGAGGAGCTGAGTAATGTCCTGGTAGTCACGAGGAGAGTCGCAGCCAAGGACAGAGCTCCTTCCTCTCTGTGAATAATAAAACTTGTTCAGGAAAAAAAAGGTAATTAGGCAACTACCAAATAGTAAGCATGATTTTATATATAGATATAGAATCATATATAATAGCCATATTATTACCAATTATCTGTTGGTAAGATATAATAACCATATTGTTTGATATATATATATAAAAATCATTCTTGTTATTTGGTAGCTGTATTATTACATGTGTATGTGTGTATACATATATATGTTATATATATATAAGTTTAGAGCAGAGAAGAAGAATGCACACCTAAATTTGCATTAAATTTTAGTGGTTAAGTCTATGGGCTTTATTTTTTGTTTTGTTTCTTTTTTTTAATTTATTTTTTAGTTGAAGGATAATTGCTTTATAGAATTTTGTTGTTTTCTGTCAAACATCAACATGAACCAGCCATCTATGGGCTTTAGAGATCTGAATTTCTCACTTGTTAGTTGTATAACTTTGAGTGAGTTATTCAAAGGACTTTAAGAATTGAATGAATCATTACATAATATTTCATGCTTACTATAGAAGAGCAGAATGCTTTGGTGTTTGAGAAGAGAATGAATTATACAATATAGAGCCCATTATAAAAGATTCTAGAGGAATGCTTGCTTTTAGAAGGTTTAATAAAACTATCGTAAGTAAAAACAAACTATATCCTATTGCTGTCAAAAAAAAAAAAAAAAAGAAAGAAAGCTCCTTAGGGTACATTTGTTACAGTTATCTACTGCTGGAGAACATTATACAATCAATATGTAATCTGCACGGACACACTTTCAAATGAAAAAGCATGCTTTTAGTGAACAAGAAGTACAATTTGCTGTCCTGAGTTGGATAGCATTAGATAGCATATTGGTTAGCCAAGTCACCCATTCCAGACTATGGAAAGAACATGTGCAGACAAAATATAAGCATTTAATAGGTTGGACCTTATGCCAAAATTGGCAAAGCCCCCAAGACGGACTTAATATAGAAAGACAAAAACATACTTCTTTTATTTATTTTAACCAAAACTCTAATTAAAGATCAAATTGCAAATCCAGTTTACTATTAAACTGCTGATGCTGGGAACTAGTCAATTAGGCAGGGACTTTAGCTGAAATGAGGATATCCAAGAATGTATTTTATTTCATACATAAAGCAACCGTTCCATTGCATACTAAGCAGTTTAACTGTAGGCATTTCTTTTGCCTCAAGTGAGCACCTTTATCAACACAAGCCATGAAAAGTGAACCTGAGCAAATGTTAAGGATATGTGTTCTCTATCCACCAGGTGATAAATGCTGTTTCACTCACCAACTCAATCTGCTGTTAGTGTAAAGTGTATTAATAGTGCTTCCTACTATTACACAATAAATTTTGCTTTGATATAGTAGTTAATTTTCCAGTTTCAATTTCTCCCTTCCTCCACCTATTCTGGACTTCCCAGGTGGTGCAGTGGTAAAGAATCCATCTGCTAATGAAGGAGGCGCAGTAGATGCAGGTTTGATCCCTGGGTTGGGAAGACCCCCCTGGAGGAGGAAATGGCAACTCACTCGAATACTCTTGCCTGGAAAATCCCATCGATAGAGGAGTCTGGCGGGCTACAGTCCATGGGGTCACTAAAGAGTCAGACACGACTGAGCACAATCATTCCTTCCCCTACTCTAGGCTGATACGATGCCACATACACTACCTTTTGGGCAGGGTATTGACACATAAAGAAATTTTGAATTTAAATTTTGGTGGCTTCTGACATCAACTAAAGTAATGGCCAAGGAAGTAATTTGTACTCATGGACCCCCTCGTAGGGTTAACCTAAGCATATCTGTACATAAAGTATATTCAAATATATATACCTGAATCTGTATAGATATAGTATAGAACATGCTATCTATATATCTATTTATAGATCTATTTATATCTATGTTTATGTATATATGTGTGTATGCATGTGTTTGTGTGTAGTTTAATAAAATGAGATCATAATGTATGGACTCCTGTATATTCTGAGTTTCAAATAAAACAAGAGCTATAACAACAAGGGAAAAAATTAAAAAAAGAAAAAAAGAGAGAGCTGTTTAACAGAATTTATCCACAGGATTGTCAGGGAAACTAAATAATGGATACAAAGTACTCTGCACAGGGCCTATAAGTTAACTTTCTAACTACTTTTAAATAATGGATACAAAGTATTCTGCACAGGGCCTATAAGTTAACTTTCTAACTACTTTTAAATAATGGATACAAAGTATTCTGCACAGGGCCAAAAGTTAACCACTTTCTAACTACTTATAAAATGCCTCCCACTATTGCTTCTTGGCAACCTTAAAGGAGATACTGCAGTATCACTGAGCAGAGAAAGGCACTCCAGGAAACAGAAAGGAGTGTACAAAGCCATGGCAGTGGGAGGATATGGGTGTGTGAAACAAACTCAATGACTGGACTGAAGAGAACAAAGACGAGAGGCAGGGAAATTATTTAAGGAGTTGAAACAAGAGGTAAGGAGTGCCGGAACTAGAGCAGTGGCAAAGGAGACGGCACAGGGAAAAGAGGTATCTAGAACCGAAATGACAGGAACCGGGAGAAAATTAGAGTGCGGATGAAGGAGGAGAGAGCGAGGGACACTCCAGCCTTCTGATTACATGTTGATGACTCTGAGCCACAAACGTATTTCAGAGAAAGAAGCAGAAGTATTTGGTTTTTAACATGTTTAAGGTAATGTAAGACACAGATAAAGATCATCTACAGCATATCAGATGCACACAGAGAATTCAGAAGTCAACATTCTTTTTTAGAATATCTGGTAAATATAAATACTTATACAGTTGGGTTCTTATAGAATCACACTGGCAATAACAAAGGGATATTAATCAAGAGTAACAGATACTAGTTTTATGAATAACCCAGGAAGTACAGGGTAATTCAAACTGGAATTAAGTGAATTAAGAACAAATTTCATCACTACCTCAGCAGCTTTGCCGTTGTAAAGGCGAAAGTGATTACAGGCCTTAAGATTGAGTGCGATGGTGCTATCAGGAATTTGCTGAAGATAAACAGCCAGAACTTCTTGAGACACGTCATAGTAATCCAGCTTATAGTAACACAGGGCCACATAAACATTGAGGGCAAGGTATTCCCTATTAGATGAAAAAATTAAGGATTAACAATTTAAGTCTACTTCACAAAAATGTTGTCAAACTACAGACATTTTTAATGGCTCAACTGGACAGTAAGGCAAAGAGGACATTTCTTTTTTTAAAGAAAAAGGCAGTATGATCAGTGTAGTCTTTTTCTTTTTGTGTTATAATATTTGAGTGTTTTGATATAAGTAGAGTAAAAAGTGACAACTAGAGGAGAAAGGGAAAAGTTCAACTACTACCTGTTCATGTTAGGAAAAAAACCAACAAAACTAATATAATCAGTAATGAAGTATAAATGCAAATAAGCTGACACCGTACAGAAGATGGACAGACAAGGCAAGTAGGTTTGATGACTGAGAATGGGAACAGGTGGGAGACTATGACAGTAATGCAAAAGGAGGGAGAAGGGAGATGGACGAGATACTTTGGGATACAGAAGAGAGACCAAGTAGTCAGTGATAAAGTTGGAATGCCAGTTCTTTAGAACAGTTTGTTTCTAATTTTGTCAGCAAATTACCTTCAATGTAACTACAACACTGAAATTGATACATCTAGACCATGCATTTTCAACAGGTGTGATATCACCCCCAAAGGAGCGAAAATTGGTTCTTATGGAGAGATGAAAAATATTTATTTTATATATATATACATACATACATATACATACAGTACTTATACATATATCTGTATACAGATATACATATAGTACATAACCAGATATACAATATACCTGTGGTACTGAAACTTAATAGGAGGGCAATTAAGAGGGGGAAAGACAATCTACACAATGAGTCTAGACTATAAGGAGTTCTTAATCTCACCAGATTATTAAATAGACTTGAATACACGGTGATATTAGAACCAAAGGACACTAGGTTCTCAGCCAAACTGGGGTACAGAAGAAAGTAACAAAATGAGAGTTCAAGGAGGCGTAACAGGACACACACCTGTTATCTAGCAGTATTCGCTTGTAAATATCAATAGCTTCTTGGTAGTGAGATCGCATATAGTGGATTGAGGCCAAACTGAGTTGATCTTCTGTGATATCCTGAAGATTCTGATGGAAGTTCATCAATTTCTTCTCATCGTTAAACTAAAATTGTAAGAGAGAAAAAAGACATAAAAATTCATGTTAGAGAATGGTTAGAGAAACCAACACTTATGTAACACAAATTTAACTCCATCCACCCTTCAGCCACTTGCCTCTGTTCTCCCTATTTCTCTTCAGCTCCCAGTCTTCTTTATCTCTCCTTCAGACACAGAATAAAATAGTCTCTAGAGGCAGAGCCTTAGTCTTTAGTTACAACTCATTAACTACTTGACCCCCCCTATTCTTACTTTGTTTCTTTTCTATTTCTTTCTTTATATCTTCTCCCTCCCTTTTTATCTTCTATGTTTCTATCTTTTTTATATGCTGTTTATAAGAGAGACATTTAAAATAGGACATAGAAAAGTAGAGAATGAACAGATATAAAAAGATGTAATAGGCAACCACTAACCAAAGGAGAGCTGATAGAGCTACACAAACATGACAAAGTAGTGTTTACATGAAGAGAGAGTTTTAGAGATAAAGATAGGCATTTCATAATGATAATGATAAATGTTTCCATTTACTAGATGGACATAACAATTCTATATCTGTATGCACTTAATGAGAGTCTGTAAAACATGTAAAGCAAAAATTGAAAGAACTAAACAAAGAGAGATAATTACAGCATGAAAATTTTAAATACACCAAGAACAATTATTTTCAAATACTACCTATAGATAAACTTCCTGTAAAACAGTTTAGCACTATCAGTTAACAGCTTTAAATTTTTATTGTTCATACTCAATAACTCAATAAGTCTATTTCTAGGGTGTTAGAATTACATTTTTATAATTAAAATCGAAACCAATCTTGAAGCCAAATAACTAGGAAATGCTGAATGAATTGTGGCACACACATATGGTGGATTGTTATTTAAAAAGGACGGGTTTGAAGACTAGTGACTCAGGGATACGCTCATAATTTAAAGGTAAGTTGTAGAATACAAAAGTATATATTTAACATAAATCCCATTCTGCAAAACAAATGAACAAAAATACAACTATGCATATAAAAAATAATTATCCCTAAAGGGATATGCCCAAAGGTTGAAATATAGTTAACTTTAAATATGGTAGATGTTTGAACAAACTCCGGGAGATAGTGAAGAAAAGGGAAGCCTGACATGCTGCAGTCCATGGAGTCACAGTCAGATATGACTTAGCGACAGAACAACAACAACAACAATATCTTTTTATTGCATATTTATATTTTGATTACTAGAATGTGTGAATTTTATAATATGAAAAAGTATTCATAAATAATTTGATGATGATGATCAAAATTATTGCTATAAGGCAGGCAATTCAGAAAAGTATGTATTTATTTTCAGGAGTCAGGACAAGCATCTTTGCTTCTGTTTCCTAAGAGACAATAAGATGGTGGAAACAAACTAATCATAAAAGACTACTGCTTAAGAAGAACTAAAACCTAACATCTCTGAATAAATTACCAGGGTAAAAAACATTAATGGGGGAGAAAAATCCTATAAAATTAATACCTGTATTCTACTTGCTCTAAACATATCATTAACAAGAATTTCTACTTAATTCTCTTTCACCCATGCTGGTAACAAGAAAGAAAGAGAAAAATATTTTAAAAACAAAAGCTTTAATTTATGTCAATTAAAAAAGAAAAACAAAATTTTACATTAAAAAAAAAGTGTGAAATAAGCAGAGAAATACCTTGTGAGCCAAGTGGAAGAGGAGGCGGTTTTGAAGTCGGCTTTTTGGAGCTGAGGAAAGAATCCAAGGTGCTTATTAAAGATTTCAATTGTCTATGGCACTTAGTCCCTTGTAGGAGTGACATGAGACTCAGATAAGGATACTCCCAAATCCTTACCCATGGGATCCTGCTATGTCTCTGTATAATATATATTATTTTAGTCTAGTCCTACTGCAGTAGAAGGAACATCATCAAGAACCAGAAGAAAAACACTCTAGGGTTCTGCTCGTGCCCACACTGGTTCCTCCTGACTCTCGTGGTAAAGCACAGCCTGCACTCTTCACAGTGCCCGCAGCAGCCCATCCTGTGTAGTTCACACGCAGAACCAAACACAGGAAGCAAACGTTGTGGTCCTAGCAGTACATGTAGGAATCCAGTGCTGTCAATTCCTTCTGAACTCTTCTTTTCATAGTTACACTGCCATGTTTTCCTAAATGGGGCTTCACAGGTGCCTCAGTGGTAAAGAATCTGCCTGTCATTGCAGGAAACGCAGGTTTGATCCCTGGGTCATGAAGATCCCCTGGAGAAGGGAATGCCAACCCACTCCAGTATCCTTGCCCAGAAAATCCCATAGACAGAGGAGCCCAGCGTGCTACAGTTCATGGGGTCGCAAAAAGTCAGACACAACTGAGAACACTCATATGCATTTCCCTAAATACTAGCCCATTCTCCACAGATCTTCTGGCATGATAATAGTACCATCTAAAAGAGGTAGCCAAGCAAAAAAGTTAACATCTTTTAAATTCCAGATCCGCTTTGTGCTCTTGGAGAATCTTCCTAATTCTGGACACTCAATATTATTAATCTATCTCTTTACAACAAAAAGTCATACTTCAATGTTAAAAAAGAAAAAATATGCATGGAAAGAGAGATAGGTACCTTGATCATCTCACATGCATCTAACTGTTCTACGCACAAAGTCTAGAAACATGAGATAAATAACTCACAGACCATTATAAATGAATTGGGAAAAACTACATCAGTAAATTGAAACAACTTGGGTACAAATCAAGAGATTTTCCATGACCTTGAACTGGAATTCTATCTAAATATGTATGTGCCAGTTAATTCTCTAAGAATTCTACCCTGGAATACACTCATCACTCACATATTTCCTAACAAACATTCTTTTGCCCACTTTCTCTATTTTTCTTTGATTTTAATTTGATTCATACTCTAATTATTCTTAATCTTTCCTCCCATATTTCCATTCTGCCCTACACTTATTTGCAAATTTGAATTCACTTCTCCTAAGATGACTGACTTCATAAAACAAACAAAAGGGAAGAAATCTGGATTCTTCAACCTCAAATCACTAGGCTTCTCATTTCGAAGTAGGGCAAGAAGCGATAAGATCCACATTCATGAGAGCTTGACCAACTATACCCAACTGCTACCAACATCATGAATGTCCCACCACAGGAGGGCCTAAGAAAGGCACCTTGTCTTTTTCTTCTCTCATCCTTCTGCTTTTTGGCTGTAGATTCTGGGGAAGTGAAGTGGGGAGGGTACGGGTAAGGCATACAGAGATTAACTCTGTCTTTAAATATAAAGTTGCTAAGATCCAATATGCTTTGAAGAGTAGAGCTTTTCTTTCTTTTTTTTTTTTTAGCTTTCTAATGTCACTTGATTTTTCCTCGAGAAAGGTATTAAGTTTAAAAATCTCCAAAATGACTCTTAGTATTAGTGGTGAATTTCAGATATTAAAAGGGCTCATTTACCTTTAAATCCAGCTGCTTCAGCTTGTTTATACATTCCAAGAAAAAAGTACGTACAGGCTAGGTTCACCCAGACTTCAGGACTGCAATTTTCGTCTTTTGTTGCATTTTCATATTCCTGAAATATACAATAAGCAATGATCCCATATAGCAGTAAAGCAATCAATGGGCCATTCCTTCTCCTGTCTATGACTTATAGTATAGTTATATTATACTACACGCTGCTGCTAAGTCGCTTCAGTCGTGTCCGACTCTGTGTGACCCCGTAGACTGCAGCCCACCAGGCTCCCCCGTCCCTGGGATTCTCCAGGCAAGAACACTGGAGTGGGTTGCCATTTCCTTCTCCAATGCAGGAAAGTGAAAAGTGAAAGTGAAGTCGCTCGGTCGTGTCTGACTCTTAGCGACCCCACGAACTGCAGCCTACCAGGCTCTTCCGCCCATGGGATTTTCTAGGCAAGAGTACTGGAGTTCTTGATTGGGCAACTTCACATTTAGGAGAATTCTATATACTCCTTAGGGCTTCCCAGGTGGCGCTAGTGGTAAAGAACCTGCCTGCCGACGCAGATGTAATTTCAGTCCCTGGGTCGGGAAGATCCCCTGGAGGATCGCATGGCAACCCACTCCAATATTCTTGCCTGGAGAATCTCATGAACAGAGGAGCCTGGAGGGCTACAGTGCACAGAGTCACAAAGAGTCGGACACGACTGAAGCGACTTACCACGTACACACATGTGCTCCTTATATTCTATACCTGTAATATTAAATACTGCAGTTAGGGCTCAAGCCTACCCATGTGGGACTGTTGCCCATAGAACCCTACACTTGTTTTTTTTCTTTCCCTTTTAATACTGACATGGGCTAACAAACTGCAGAAATGAAAAACAACTAAAATATTTTGTTTTTGCTAACTTAAAAAGATATTAAAAATGCATAGTTTCAGCTAACTTAAAATCCGATACCTTAATATGCTACAAATTTGATTTCATTCTAATTGTTTTCTGGCTTTGTTTACTTGGCTTTACATTTTAAAAATTTGGTCTTTGAGGGTTTTTTTCCTTCCCTTTTAAGGATAGTTTCTGAAATTCACTTTGTCAACTACATTTTCCATATACTCTTTTACTATCAGTGTTTACCACATGCCTATTTTCTTTTTTACTCCATTTGAACTACTCTCTCTTCTCCTAAATCTTTCACAAATACTACCAGCTTCTATTCTGCCCTCTTCACATCTTCACTTTTCCTTCACTGATTTTGTTGCTTTTGTTCATATCAGTTTCTCATTGTGTGATCTTGGATATTTTTCATTTTAGTAGTGCAGGTTTTTAATATCCTTAAATTACATTTTGAGAGTGAGAATATGTAAGAAAGGTCAAAACAATTTCATTTATGAGTTAAAAATCATTGACATAAGGCATCTACAATTTTATGTACAGCCATAATTCTATAGATTGTTAATTACATTGTAGGGTTTACAATGACCAAGAAAAACAACTTTCAAAACTCTATTTTTAAAAATATAAAAAATAAATAATATATTAAAATATTTTAAAATATAAAGATAAAATAATATTTCCTATGTCTAAAATTAACCTTTAAAAAATAACCATGAACTTTTTTTGAGAAAAGAATCATAAAACTTTTAATCAAAAGGGCTTATTTTTCTTCTCCTAAAGGTTTTCTTAAGAAAGACTAATATTAATATATTGAACAATCTCATTAGTATATATCTAAAAGGAAAAAGTAAATAACATTGCTATATATATTTGAACATATATAGAAGATTTCTGAAGCAATACATCAAAAAAGATCCAATGTTTACTCCTGTTAACAAAGAAATAGGATGGAGGAAGGCAGACTGGGTGACTTTTTTCCTTTTTCCTTTGTTCCCCTCTATATTGTTTGAATTTTACCATGAGTATGTATTATTATAATACAAAACTTAAAAACATTTCAGAACCCTACAGTTATTTAAAAAAAAAAAAAAAAAACTTTAAACTAACCTCCAAAGCTCTCTTGTAGTCACCCAGATGAAAAGCACAGTATCCAATCCACAAATTAGTATCCTCTTCTTGTTCCCCAACATGACGTTTGAACTTGATGTTAAAATTTCATGAAAAAAAAAATCATGAATACTTTGAATGGTAAGCCCTTGTTTAAAAAACTATGTTATTAATGAACAATAGGAAATTGCAAATTATGGAAGCAAGATAATCTCAGTTTAATCAAACTATACCTACAGAACTCAGCACAATTAACTACCTTTTCCTCAAATATTTCACAACTGTTTTTGTGTTTATTGACACCCTACTCCAGGAAGTATCTAAGAGTTATCCTCAAAAAATTCTGGGTGATTTATAAAGATCATAAGAACTCTCTGAAATATTTAATGCCAAATAACTGAAGGTTAGAGAAATTAAGCAATGACCTCAAGGCCACACACAGCCAGTAAGTGTGGTGGAAGGGACCACGTAGCCAACTGACTCCAAAGCCCATGTTTTCACCCCCTATCCCATGTTCTACTGCATTTAACTTCACACTTTAAACCTGTCCCATGAGCACACACATATATTTATTCATAGGTTATAACTTTTCACTGAAGACAAGGCATTAAATCATTCTATTACCCTTGAACAGGCTTGCCAGGGCCTATAAGAATTAAAGATTTTAGAAGACCACCTAATCATTTATGTCCATTGTGAAAAAATATTCATGAATTCATCATCCATGAAACAAAAGTCCTGTTTTGGAGGAAAGGTGTGAGATCCTGAAGAAGTCTGAATTACCATGAGCTTTTTTTTTTTCCACTCTATGTGATGATAAGTCAAAAACATAGGTGAAAAAGCAAAAACTAAACAGATCATTGTTGATTTGTAGTGACCTAAATAGAAATGAAATCTAAAAAACAGTGGAAATATGTATGCATATAAGTGATTCACTTTACTGTACAGTAGAAGCTAACAACATTGTAAAGCAACTATACTCTAATAAAAATAAGATAAAATTTTAAAAAACCAATCATTGTTACAAAACTTAAGGTGCCTTGACCAGTACAAGATGAAGATATCTATTGATACTCTGTCTAAATAAAAACTTACTCTTGTAGCTAACTCTATAATATTAGAAATTCTCCTCTCACCTAGAGAAGGAAATGGCAACCCACTCCAGTATACTTGCCTGGAAAACCCAAAGGACAGAGAAGCCTGGTGGGCTACAGTTCATGGGGTCTCAAAGAGTCGGACACGACTGAAGCGACTAAACAATAACAACCTCTCACCAAATACTGTGAATCTGAGTGCAGTGCCTTAAGTCTGAAGAAACTCTTATTTGAGGTCTCCCTGAATCTGCTCCTGGAATTCCCTGGAGCCACAGTGAAAAGAGAGAAGAGAAAAAGAGACTAACAAAAATCACACATGTATCTACCACTCACTCCACTGATTTACAGAGCAGGAGGGCCCTTCCAAGGCAGCTCCCCTGATTTAAAGATAAGAAATCCAACACCAGAAAAGTTTAAGCAATGTGCTCAACACCAGGGGACTAGCAAGAAACACAGGACTTTACATGCAAGACTGAGAAAGATATATAAAGCTGATTAAAACACTTATTGTTGATAGAGTAATACAGCTGTTGTAGTGCTTTAGAGAAATGATTATGGCACAACACAACCAGGCTGTGCCGTCAAAACTCCTCCCCTCTTCGTTCTTTGGTGAGCCCCATTCATTTCTCCTACAACACGTGCTTCCCACAAAGCACGTATCCTTGGACCATCTACATCAGCACTTAGGCTATTTGCCCAAAATACTGGGTTCTTGAGTCTCCCTGGTGGCTTAGATGATAAAGAACCTGCCTGCAACTTGGGAGACCCGGGTTCAATCCCTGGGTAGGGAGGATCCCGTGGAGAAGGGAAAGGCATCCCACTCCAGAATTCTTGCCTGGGAAATCCCATGGACAGAGGAGCCTGGCGGGCTATAGTTCATGGGGTCGAAAAGAGTTAGGCACAAGTGAGAGACTAATACACACACACACAGGGTAGGAGTCCAGAAATGCACATTTAAACAAGTACCACAAGTGACTCTGCTGCTGCTAAGTCGCTTCAGTCGTGTCCGACTCTGTGTAAGCCCATAGACAGCAGCCCACCAGGCTCCCCGGTCCCTGGGATTCTCCAGGCAAGAACACTGGAGTGGGTTGCCATTTCCTTCTCCAATGCATGAAAGTGAAAAGTGAAAGGGAAGTCGCTCAGTCGTGTCTGACTGTTCGTGACCCCATGGACTGCAGCCTACCAGGCTCCTCCGTCCATGGAATTTTCCAGGCTAGAGTACTGGAGTGGGGTGCCATCGCCTTGAGTATTAAAAGTTGAGAACTACTGCCATAGAGATTTGAAATATCTTCTGAAGATAGAGTATTTCACACAATAAGCATGAAACATGGTAGAATTATTTAAATTTGATCAAAATGTTATAACATATTAATAGGAATAAATCATAAACTGGTCAGGGGGTGGAATAGGCAATGTGTGAACTGACACTGTATTAAATGTCCCTCTACATTTTTAGGCTAGATTTGCCATCAGTGGAACTAGACATAATTAAAAGTGTCCCTCAAGAAATAAGTCTATCATGTAAAAAAAGAGAGAGAGAAAGAAGTCTATCTTTTTAGTTCATCTTTAGTCAGGTTTATAGTTAACCTGGAATCTGTGCCTGACTAGATTTACAGGAAGTCCCAGAATGCACCCACCTGTTCCATGCATAGCAACCAGCATTCACCCATGCATTCCTCTATATTCTGGTTATTTACGTCCTAAGAAGCAACTTTCTTTGGACATTACCTCCAACAGGGTAATAGCTCCAGTGAAATCTCTTTGTGAAAGTAGCTCCTCCAGCTTTGGAATCTTCCTACCTTTCTTCTTCCTTTTGTCAGTGTGCGGTGGGTCCCCGCCTACAGCAGGTTTGGCCCTTGAAAGCATCTGTGAAAGAAAAAACAAAGATAGCTGTATGATCCCAATCCCGTGGTCAATTTTAAACTGAGAGTGACGGCTCCCGGATTCATAAGTCAAGTCCTGAACAACGAACCCCTTGTAAGCCTATTTAAACTCTTTCCGTAACACGTATTTTACTAAAAGGTCCGTCACCCGGTGCTTGAGCTGAACGAAACCGCTATTCCCTACTTCTTCATCTCCTCCAACGAGAATGAGGTAAAAGATGCTTTCGCGGAGCTGTTGTCATCTCAGCCTTCCCTTGGTCCACTTCCCATCTCACGCGCAGCTCAGGAGTGGGAAAACGGAGAAACAGGAGGGAAGAAAGCAACGATGTATCTACAGTTGCAGCCCTGTCCCCGGTGGGAACACGGGAGCGGGCACAGACACCTGCCTCCGCTAACACTCCTAGACTTAAACCAGAAGTGTGCTAGGAATCTCCAATCTCCAGTCCCAGGACCTACTCAAACTTATTCCTCACTATTCGACGCCACTAACCATCTTGGCGCCGGTCCTGTGAACACCCTCTGCAGACAGACAACAGAAGGCCTGGCTTCAGCTCGCCTCAGCATCCATGAAGCTCGCTTGGTCTCCACGGCAACCCCGCCAGGGGACTGGTCCTGCCCGGAGTAGCGCTCGCCGGAGAACTGGTGCCCTGCGCATCTTGGTTCCCATAGGCTTATCGCTGCTGCCGGGCGTGAAAGGTTTTCTTTCCGGATGAAGGTGTCTTTCTCTGTTCTGAGAGCGACAGTTTGTCTGTATTTCTATGAGTTCATATTAGGAAAAGCGAATTAAAATGACACGGTTTTTCAAAAACAGGTTTCCCGGGAAAGTCATTTTCAAGGAACCACTTCCGATTTGTTCCGCGTTGGGCTCCAGAGCAGCCTTGGGCGCCGACTGGCGCGTGATCGCGGGTCTCCTGTGCTGTGCGGCTTAGAATCAAATTTCTGCCGGAGCGAGGATGCTGATGTTTGGAGGCGGGAGTTCCCCTGAATACGATTTCTGATTTCCATAGATACATCTCCATTGTGATGTGACATTGTAATTCCTACTTCGAATTTAGAATGGAACCTCTCGTTCGTTAGAAATAGGGAAACACAAGATAAAGTCACAGTGGCCAATGCAGCACCCGTCTTGTTTCTAAAGGTCTGATGTAATATTTTGAATATGTAAATTAAGATAACTAGAGTGAAATAATTAAATTTGTTTTGGCTGTGTGTGGTGTGTGTGTGTGTGTAAGTTTCGTTGTTGTTTGGCTGTGTCACGGAGCTTGTGGGATCTTAGTTACCCAACCAGGGATGGAGCCGGGACCCTCCTGAAGCGAGGAATTCTAATCACTGGTCCATCAGGGAATTCCAGGAAAAATTTTTTAAAGATGTGGAGAAAGGGTTTAAAGATGTGTAAGTTGTAGTAAGTTTAAGTTTAAGTTTTAGTAAGGCTCTTTCTAAGGACTAAAGCCCAAGAGACAGCCACTTAGGCACTCCGAAGCAACCACTCAGTAGAAGTAAGGGGAAAGTTAGTTCATACATTACTTTTGGCTGGGGGATACCTGCAGTCAAGCATGTATCTTGGTACGATTACTGCTAATCGTAAAGAACAGATGTCTCCAGTTAATCTTTTTAGCTTTTCTATGTATGGAGGATTGAAGAATCTAGAGACATTAAAATTCTTCCTGAGATATACTTTTGACTACCTATGAAAGTGAAAGTGTTAGTCACTTGGTCCTGTCTGACTCTTTGCAACCCTATGGACTGTAGCCCAACAGGCTCCTCTGTTCGTGGGATTCTCCAGGCAAGAATAAGCGGAGTGGGTTGCCATGAGTATCTCCAGGGATCTTCCTGACCCAGGGATGAAACCCAGGTCTCCCACATTGCAGGCAGATTCTTTATTGTTTGAGCTACCCAAAGCCTGGGACCTGTCTATATTCATGTGCATCCAAAGCACAGATGCCTCATCCTGTTTTTGCCTTAAATTCCTCCGAGTCCTACTGTCAGTCACGAAATGTGGTGAGTTTACAAATGAACCCTTGTGGAAATGGGTGCTGAGCAATGATCTTTGTCTTAGCAATCCTGATTTTGGGGGGATCTATGCTTGTATGTTGGAGAAGGAAATGGGAACCCACTCCTGTATTCTTGCCTGGGAAATCCCATGGACAGAGGAGCCTGGCAGACTATAGTCCATGAGGTTGCAAAGAGTCGGACATGCTGCTGCTGCTGCTAAGTCGCTTCAGTCGTGTCCGACTCTTTTCGACCCCATAGATGGAAGCCAACCAGGCACCCCCGTCCCTGGGATTCTCCAGGCAAGAACACTGGAGTGGGTTGCCATTTCCTTCTCCAATGCATGAAAGTGAAAAGTGAAAGTGAAGTTGCTCAGCCGTGTCCGACTCTTAGCAACCCCATGGACTGCAGCCTACCAGGCTCTGCTGTCCATGGGATTTTCCAGGCAAGAGTACTGGAGTGGGGTGCCACTGCCTTCTCCGGAGTTGGACATGACTGAGCAACTAAAACACACATATACACACACATGCACACATACATGCTTGTATGTTGACTTTAAAAAGTGCACAACCTAAAAGTTGAGAGTTATGTTTATTCAGGGAAACTTATGAAGGACTATAGCCTGGGAATTAGCCTCTCAGATGGCTCTGAGGAACTGTTCCAAAGAGATAAGCGAGGAGCCAGGATATATAGGGGGTTTTGTTGGAGAACAAAATGTAGTCAAACTTCAAAAGATTACTGTTAAATACAAAAAAAACCCCAACATCTCAAAGACTTCAGTGCTTTTTTATGTATGGGAAAATGGAAGTGACTGGGCTCATTGAAATTATTCCTTTGATATGCATCTTCACTATCTAGGGCCAGTGTCCTCTTTTTCTCCATTCTGAATTCCACTTAAGAGGCACTGTTAGGACAGCTGCAATGACTGTTGGTTTGATGGCAGACAGCACTCTTTACTGAAATAGAAGACAACATTGTTTTGTCCAGAGGTAAGGCTCCTTGTAGCCAGGATTGTAACTGTTGCACCCTACGGACTGTACCTTACAAAAGATAGGGTGTGAACACATAAAGAAAGCTGAGCGCCAAAGAATTGATGCTTTTGAACTGTGGTGTTGAAGAAGACTCTTGAGAGTCCCTTAGACTGCAAGGAGATCCAACCAGTCCATCCTAAAGGAAATCCAACCCTGAATATTCATTGGAAGGACTGATGCTGAAGCTGAAGCTCCAATAATTTGGCCACCTGAAGAACTGACTCATTTGAAAAGACCCTGATGCTGGGAAATATTGAAGGCAGGAGGAGAAGGGGGAAGCAGAGGATATGATGGTTGGATGACATCACTGACTCAATGGACACGAGTTTGAGAAGGCTCTGGGAGTTGGTCATGGACAGGGAAGCCTGGTGTGCTATAGTCCATGGGGCCACAAAGAGTCAGACATGACTGAGCGACTGAACTGACTGAACACATTTGCTGAAGAAGGGTCTCAGTGGAGCATACGTACTAAAGTGGAGACTGCCCATGTCAGAAGCTGCCAGAGTAGAAGGTAACTGCAGAGAAAAGCCAGTGCCACACTGGTTGCCATGCCTACATGCAGAACCTGTGCCTGCCATCTGCATTGAGAATGCCTCTTGTCCCTGATCCCTCTTCAGAGTGGTTCCTTAAATCCTGTATTTTCTTTACTATTGGGTGTGACTAATTTGAATATATTGAGTGCAATAAGCTGAATGATTTGAACTTCTTACACAATTGGCTCATGACATGTTTTATGACTTCTCAATCCCATGATTCTTACTTGGCCTTGTTGCTTTGTCTTACGACACCCACACACAGTAAGAAACTATAATATGTGTTGTTTGGGTGACTTAATTTATCTTACTCCTGAACCTGAAACAGGAGAGAAGGGGGCAGGGCACAACCTTTAAAAGAATGATATAGCCATAGGACATGACAAAGTCTGGTTAGAACCAACTGGATCCAAGATGATGGAACAGTCGACTTCCAGTAGACCTTGGAGCCGCATAATTTCCTCCTTGTAATACGCTGTTGTTGCTGTTTAGTTGCTAAGTTGTGTCCTACTCTAATATTAACATAAGCTAAATGACACACCCACTGGTGCCATGACAGTTCTGAGGCTGAGCATAAAAGGCTAAAAAGTGGGTGGTAGCCCAATTCCAGGAAGTCCCTGTCCCTCCCCCAAAATAATTGAAATAAACCTCCGACTCATTAACCTATGAAATTATGCAACTCATAAAAACTAACCATGCCATATATTGAAGCTCTCTTGCACCTTCTAAGGTGCCCATACTCTGTCTGTGGAGTGTGTTTCTCTCTAAATATATCCACTTCTTCTCCAAATTCTTTGATGATGATGCAAGAACCTCAGATTCACTGGGAACAAATCCAGTAAACACAGCTGCAAGGGTAATCTAAAATCACTAAATCATGGAATATTAGAGCTGGAAGGGACCTTTAAAGGACATCTAGTCCAACCCTCAGAATTAATAGACTAAGGAACTAACATCTGGAGAAGTGAAGTAATTCTCCCAAGTGTATAGACTGTTGTGTTATAGTTGAATTACATTACATACCCCCCTGAATAACTTGCCTATATAAAGACTCAGGTGTACCATAAGCTCACAGAGTGGCCAAGTCGCTTCAGTCGTGTCCAATTCTGTGTGACCCCATAGACAGCAGCCAACCAGGCTCCCACATCCCTGGGATTCTCCAGGCAAGAACACTGGAGTGGGTTGCCATTTCCTTCTCCAATGCATGAAAGTGAAAAGTGAAAGTGAAGTTGCTCAGTCGTGTCCGACTCTTAGCGACCCCCTGGACTTCAGCCTACCAGGCTCCTCCGTCCATGGGATTTTCCAGGCAAGAGTACTGGAGTGGGTTGTCATTTCCTTCTCCAAAGTTCACAGAAGGAAGGTATGATTTCCTAGATTCTTCTTCATCCTCTTTGTGCTCCAGTTCTTGCCCCCCATCCCATTCCCAAACACTTGGAGAGTAAATGAGTGTCTACTTGTCTTCATTCATTGATAAATACAGCTTTGTATACACACAAACGGGGCTTCCCTGGTAACTCAGCTGGTTAAGAATCCACCTGCAATGCAGGAGACCCCAGTTCGATTCCTTGGTCAGGAAGATTCCCCTGGAGAAGGGATAGGCTACCCATTCCAGTATTCATGGGCTTCCCTGGTGGCTCAGATAGTAAAGAATCTGCCTGCAAGGTGGGAGACCTGGATTCGATCCCTGGTTTGGGAAGATCCCCTGGAGGAGGGCTTGGCAACCCACCCCAGTATAGTTGCCTGGAGAATCCCCATGACAGAGGAACCTGGTGGACTATAGTCCATGGTGTCTCAAAGAGTCAGAAACGACTGAGTGACTAAGCATGGCTGCTGCTGCTAAGTCAAGTCAGTTGTTTCTGACTCTGTGGGACCCCACAGATGGCAGCCCACCAGGCTCCTCTGTCCCTGGGATTCTTGAGGCAAGAATACTGGAGTGGGTTGCCATTTCCTTCTCCAGACTAAGCACAGCACATACACACAGACATGGATAAAGACACATCAACAGGCATATGCATAGTTTCCCCTTCTTCCCCCAGCTTTTGGCAACCACTAACCCATCTCTCTCTATGGATTTGCCTATTATGGACATTTCATAAAAATGAAGCCATACAGAGGTCCACATACCATATGTCTAAATACTGAAAAATTTTAAATCATCCTCAGTTCAGTTCAGTTGCTCAGTCGTGTCTGACTCTTTGCGACCCCATGAATCACAGCACGCCAGGCCTCCCTGTCCATCACCAACTCCCAGAGTTCACTCAGACTCATGTCCATTAAGTCAGTGATGCCATCCAGCCATCTCACCCTCTGTCGTCCCCTTCTCCCGCCTTCAATCTTTCCCAGCATCAGGGTCTTTTCAAATGAGTCAACTCTTCGCATGAAGTGGCCAAAGTATTGGAGTTTCAGCTTCAACATCAGTCCTTCCAATGAACATTCAGGACTGATTTCCTTTAAGACAGACTGGTTGGATCTCCTTGCAGTCCAAGGGACTCTCAAGAGTCTTCTCCAACATCACAGTTCAAAAGCATCAATCCTTTGGTGCTCAGCTTTCTTTATAGTCCAAATCTCACACCCATACATGACTACTGGAAAAACCATAGCTTTGATTAGATGGACCTTTGTTGGCAAAGTAATGTCTCTGCTTTTTAATATGCTATCTAGGTTGGTCATAGCTTTTCTTCCAAGGAGCAAGCATCTTTTAATTTCATGGCTGCAGTCACCATCTGCAGTGATTTTGGAGCCCCCATAAATAAAGTCTGACACTGTTTCCACTGTTTCCCCATCTATTTGCCATGAAGTGATGGGACCAGATGCCATGATCTTTGTTTTCTAAATGTTGAGCTTTAAGCCAACTTTTTCACTCTCCTCTTTCACTTTCGTCATGAGGCTCTTTAGTTCTTCACTTTCTGCCATGAGGGTGGTGTCATCTGCATATCTGAGGTTATTAATATTTCTCCTGGCAATCTTGATTCCACTCTGTGCTTCATCCAGCCTGGCATTTCTTATGATGTACTCTGCATATAAGTTAAATAAGCAGGGTGACAATGTACAGCCTTGATGTACTTCTTTCCCAATTTGGAACCAGTCTTTTGTTCCATGTCAGGTTCATGGTCAGTGCTATTATACATGCCTCCATCTTCATATTATTTTTTTATTGGAATATCATTTTCATGTCATAAAATTCACTATTTTTAAGTGTACAATTTAATGGTGTTTTGGTATGTTTGCAAGAATGTACATCACTATTATCTAATTTAGAATATTTTCATTACCTCTGAGAGAAATGCCCCTGTACCCATTAATGGTCACTCTACATTCACTCTTATCTTATGCCCCTGGCAATCATTAATCTATTTTCTGACTCTGTGGACATTTCATATAAATGGAATCATACAGTGTGTGACCCTTTATCTTTGGCTTCTGTCACTTAGAGTAATGTTTTCCAGTCTCAATCATGTCACAGGGCACATTCCTTTTGATAGCTGAATAATATTCCACAGTACGACTATGTCACATTCATTAAAGCACTTAACACAGCAAATGCTTAGGGCCTGGTGGTGTTATCAACATCCCACCCATACCATAGGGTTCAGGGTACCGCTCCAGTCCCATTTTATCCCAAGTGGATTAGTACTCAAGGAAGAGGCCCAAGCTGTGAAAGGTCACCCACACACAGCCTGTTGGGCTGTCACTCTGCCTTGCCCAGTCCTGCCTTGATCTTCCATAGGGTGTTCTTACAAACCATGAGTTCCCAGTTGTCTCTCCCCAGCCACACACAACCTGATAACCTGTTGTTAATCCACTCCCTGTCATCCGCTCTTCACTAATCTGTCCTTTGATTCCTCCTCTGGGTCTGATGATCGCCCCAGATGCCTTCTACAGTTCACATTGCTTTTTGTTTGGGACCTTTGTTACTTTGTGTGTTTGGGTATATTATATTAATTATCCATGGCTGCATAACAATTTCCCCCCAAACTTAATAGCTTAAAGCAATCAATATTCTTATCTCCCATAGTTACTGAGTAGCTCCTGTACTGCTGAGTAACTTAGCTGGGTGGTTCTGGCCCAGTGTTTCCTCAGGTTCAAACCAAGCTGTTAGTTAGGGGCTCTAGTTATTGGACTGCTTGGCTGGAGCTGAAGGGTCCCATTCTATGGGGCTTATCCATATGCCTGGCAAGTTAGTGCTGGCTGTGGACAGGAGGCCTTTGTTCCCTGTCATATGGACCTCTCCAAAGGCTGCTTGAGTGTCCTCATGACATATCAACTGGCTTCCCCATAGCAAGTGATAAGAGTGAATCAGGAAGTCACAATGCTTTTTATGACCACACTCTCATTACTGTCCTACCCCACTGATGAATTATGCAGATGAGTCCTATAGAGTGTGGGAGGGTGCAAATATCAGGAGGTGAGATTCCCTGAGGTCTCTCTGGCTGTCACATCAGGCCCTTGTCTAAACGCCTGTTTCCTGTGCTTTCAAACCAGTGTTAACAACAAGATTTGCAGCCTGAAGTTCCTGATTTTAACACCACCAGAGCAAAGCCTAGAAATTCATTCTCAGAGAAAGAAATGACCCTTCTTACTCTGAAGTCAGCCCTTCCACCTGTTTATGCCAGCTCCATCCCTTCCCAGGTCTTTTCCTCAGAGGGAGCCTTGCTGCTGCAGTTTCAACCTAGGGAAATCCCTTCTGCCTGCTCCCCTCCTCTGCCCTCCCCTGTCTGGCTGACTAATGCCTCCTCTGACTCCTCTAGCTCCTGGAGAACACCTGTTTGCCGTGGACTTTGAACACCACATGTGACTCAATCCTCCAAGGCTTATGTACTTTACATTTCTATGACTTGGCATAGCTGACTCATCACTGCCTTGTGTATGTTTTGCTTCCCTCCCCGATTGGTGGTTCAACTGAATCACGTAGCCTGATTTCTTGCTAACATGTCAGAGCAACTGTAGTTTTGCTCCCTCCCTAGATGTATTTCTTTGAAATTTTCACACTTGCCTCAGGTCTGCCAGTAAAACAACAGCAATAAGTAGGCAAGCAAACAAAAAGTCTCTGTAGGGATTTCCCTGGTGGTCCAGTGGTTAGGAATCTGCCTGCCAATGCAGGGGACACAGGTTTGATCCCTGGTTCAGGGAGATTCCACGTGCCTTGGGGCAACTAAGCCAGCCTATACACCACAGCTTCTGAGTCTGCACACCTAGAGCCTGTGCTCTGCAATGAGAGACGCCCCTGCAATAAGAAGCCCACACACCACAACTACAGAGTATCCCCCACTCACCACAACTAGAGAAAGCCTGTGAGAAGCAATGAAGACTGAGTTCAGTAAAAAAAAAAAAAAATCTCCCTGGCTATGCAAATAATTCCTCTCCTCCCCTCTCCTCTCCTTATCAGTCCTCTAAAATGAGTGATGTATTTTGATTTCTAACCTGACCAGTCTGAGAAATTGCCTCCATCAAGTAAGCTGGAATATAAAACTGTATACAGACTTTATTGACAAAGGAGCACTCTCTCAGGATATAGGATTTAAGGGGGCGCGGTACAAGGAAGCTGTCCCAGGTGGCTCAGATGGTAAAGAATCTGCCCACAATGCAGGAGACCCTGGGTTCGATCCCTGGGTCAGGAAGATCCCCTGGAGTGGGGAATGAGAGTATTCTTGACTGGGAAATCCTATGGCCAGAGGAGCCTGTCAGGTGATAGTCCAGGGGGTCACAACGAGTCAGACATGACTGAGCGATTAACACTTCCACCTCCAAGGAAGCTGTATGAACAGATAGCCCAGATCTCTATATCACTCATTACACTTGCACCAGCAACCACCCCTCCCCCCTGCAACCAGATACACCAGCTTTTCCTATGGCTATATGAGGGGGCTCCCATATAACCAATAAAGAAAGAAGAAAAATTCCAAGCTGGGAGTGCGCATGAGTCACCTCAGCATGTGGGTACCAGCTGAACAGGGAAGGCAGCTACATTAAGTCACACTCAGGGGGGCCCTTGAAAGACGGTGGTGACAGAAATCTCTCCAATAGGAGGAACCCTGAGGTGTGCACCTGGTCATTTGAGTTGCGTGTAAGGATGATGGCCTATGGTTTGAACAAGTGTGGACTCATGGACAGTGATGTGTGGTCTGGCTGGTGGGTGGAGGACCTGAGAGAAAAAGATTGTAAAATCGAGAGACAAGAAGAGCTGGCGTAGAGACTTGTGGATGGACATAAAGGAGTGGGCGCAACATGGGAAGTTGTTCGTATCCCATGTTAAGCCCATTTGTAAATACCTATTCCAAAAGATATGCCAAGTAGACAAAATAACTTGGCCAGCTGACGCAGTAAGGCTTTGTCAGAGCCACTCTCCCACCACTGCTGAATGATGCATACCAAATATAACTACTGCCAATTCTAGATGTCTAATCTGATAGACTGAGGCTATTCTACTCCTTAAGGAAACCCACAGGATACTTGGTGACCAGCTAACTGCACTGTGACCTCTTTTTTCCTGGAAGGGCCAGAGTTTTGCTCTCTCGGGAACAGACACTGATTTCAGGTATGGGGGTTGCCTTTCCTGCCTGCAGGACCTCAGTAGTGCCATTCTCTGGGTGCTTAATCCACAGACATGTAATCCCACATAACACAGTATTTGACCAGAAAACTCTTTCCATCACAGGAAGTAGGAGGGGCCCATGAACATGGGATCTGCAGGTCACATCACTGTGTAAACTCAAAGCAGCTGGGTATGCATGAAATATTGGAATAGCCAGTTAGAGACACAGCGGAAGCTCCATCATGGAGGTGATACACTGCAGTGATTGATGCCAAAAGCTTAGGTGCTGGCACACTGGTGCTGAATCAAGTCTCAGAGACAGCGTTTTGGGTGATGCAGAAAAGGATAGTTTTATTGCTTTGCCAGGCAAAGAGGAATTAATGCCCTCAAGAACAAGTGTCCCAACTTGGGGAAGATAGTGACAAGTTTTCTAGCAATTGTTCACAGAGGGTATGATCAGCTGGTAGACTTTCTTCTGATGAGTTGGTGGTGAGTTAAGTAGCAGTGAGTTCACACTGTCAACCTTCAGGTCTGACTACTCTGGGTCTATATGCTTGTGGGCAGCATACCATCATGAATCATTAACTTCTCCCACCTAGAGGGGGTTTCAGTATTTGCAAAATAGCTCAAAGATATTGTTGTGTGTATCCTTTGATGGGGAAATGGGACTTTGTCCAAGGCTGCTCTTGACTGCTTCTCCTTGGTCTCCCATTCCCTTCCTTCCCTAATTAACAATGGCTTGAATCTGCCCATTGGAGCTCAGGGAAGGTCATGGAGGCTGACTGAAGGCTGTTCCCTATAATCAAAGAAATTGGGGCTTAAAGACCTTGTGCTCAGGATCCCCACAGAGCTCTGCACCATATCATGATGACATTTCCTCCAGGACATCAGAGCAAACCCCTTCGATCAGATAACATAGGATGGTACTGTGTCCACCATAGAAAGAATACTTGTATCTTTCACAATAGGTGGAAGTGTGAGTGACCCCAGTTAGTATCATCCCAGTGACCCACTGGGGAGGAAGAAACTTCCCTCTCCCCTTCTAGGTTCTTCTGGTTGGTCTAATAATTACACTGACATGAGACAAATTCATAAGAAAATTAAGCAACTTGGAGTAACAGGCAAATTTGGCCTTGGAGTACAGAATGAAGCAGGGCAAAGGCTAATAGAGTTTTGCCAAGAGAATGCACTGCTCATAGCAAACATCCTCTTCCAACAACACAAGAAAGACTCTACACATGGACATCATCTGATGGTCAACACCGAAATCAGATTGATTATATTCTTTGCAGCCAAAGATGGAGAAGCTCTATACAGTCAGCAAAAACAAGACTGGGAGCTGACTGTGGCTCAAATCATGAGCTCTTTATTGCCAAATTCAGACTTAAATTGAAGAAAGTAGGGAAAACCACTAGACCATTCAGGTATGACCTAAATAAAATCCCTTACATTATATAGTGGAAGTGAGAAACAGATTTAGAGGACTAGATCTGATACAGTGCCTGAAGAACTATGCACAGAGGTTTGTGACATCATACAGGAGACAGGGAACAAGACCATCCCCATGGAAAAGAAATGCAAAAAAGCAAAATGGCAGTCTGAGGAGGCCTTACAAAGCTATGAAAAGAAGAGAAGTGAAAAGCAAAGGAGGAAAGGAAAGATACACCCATTTGAAAGCAGAGTTCCAAAGAATAGCAAGGAGAGATAAGAAAGCCTTCCTCAGTCATCAATGCAAAGAAATAGAGGAAAACAATAGAACGGGAAAGACTAGAGATCTCTTCAAGAAAATTAGAGATACCAATAGAACATTTCATGCAAAGATGGGCTCAATAAAGGACAGAAATGGTATGGAACTAACAGAAGCAGAAGATATTAAGAAGAGATGGCAAGACTACACAGAAGAACTGTGCAAAGGGATCTTCATGACCCAGATGATCACGATGGTGTGATCACTGACCTAGAGCCAGACTTCCTGGAATGTGAAGTCAAGTGGGCCTTAGGAAGCATCACTATGAACAAAGTTAGTGGAGGTGATGGAATTCCAGCTGAGCTATTTCAAATCCTGAAAGATGATGCTGTGAAAATGCTGCACTCGATATGCCAGCAAATTTGGAACACTCAGCAGTGGCCACAGGACTGGAAAAGGTCAGTTTTCATTCCAATCCCAAAGAAAGGCAATGCCAAAGAATGCTCAAACTATCGCACAATTGCACTCATCTCACACGCTAGTAAAGTAATGCCCAAATTCTCCAAGCCAGGCTTCAGCAATACGTGAACCATGAACTTCCAGATGTTCAAGCTGGTTTTAGAAAAGGCAGAGGAACCAGAGATCAAATTGCCAACATCCACTGGATCATGGAAAAAGCAAGAGAGTTCCAGAAAAACATCTATTTCTGCTTTATTGACTATGCCAAAGCCTTTGACTGTGTGGATCACAATAAACTGTGGAAAATTCTTCAAGAGATGGGAATACCAGACCACCTGACCTGCCTCTTGAGAAATCTGTATGCAGGTCAGGAAGCAACAGTTAGAACTGGACATGGACCAACAGACTGGTTCCAAATAGGAAAAGGAGTACCTCAAGGCTGTACATTGTCACCCAGCTTATTTAACTTATATGCAGAGTACATCACAAGAAATGCTGGGCTGGATGAAGCACAAGCTGGAATCAAGATTGCCGGGAGAAATATCAATAACCTCAGATATGCAGATGACACCACCTTTATGGCAGAAAGTGAAGAACTAAAGATCCTCTTGATGAAAGTGAAGGAGGAGAGTGAAAAAGTTGCCTTAGGCTCAACATTCAGAAAACTAAGATCATAGCATCTGGTCCCATCACTTCATGGCAAATAGATGGGGAAACAATGGAAACAGTGTCAGACTTTATTTTGGGGGGCTCCAAAATCACTGCAGCCATGAAATTAAAAGGTGCTTGCTCCTTGGAAGAAAAGTTATGACCAACCTAGATAGCATATTAAAAAGCAGAGACATTACTTTGCCAACAAATGTTCGTCTAGTCAAAGCTATGGTTTTTCCAGTAGTCATGTATGGATGTGAGAGTTGGACTATAAAGAAAGCTGAGCACCAAAGGATTGATGCTTTTAAACTGTGATGTTGGAGAAGACTCTTGAGAGTCCCTTGGACTGCAAGGAGATCCAACCAGTCCATTCTCAAGGAGATCAGTCCTGAATGTTCATTGGAAGGACTGATGTTGAAGCTGAAACTCCAAACTTTGGCCATCTAATGCGAAGAGCTGACTCATTTGAAAAGACCCTGATGCTGGGAAAGATTGAGGGCAGGAGGAGAAGGGGATGATAGAGGATGAGATGATTGGATGACATCACTGACTCAGTGGACATGAGTTTGAGTAAACTCCGGGAGGTGGTGATGGACTGGGAGGCCCTGTGTGCTGCAGTCCATGGGGCTGCAAAGAGTGGAACATGACTGATGGACTGAACTGAACTGACTGAACTTTTGCTTGTTTTAAGTCTTTGTTGAATTTGTTATAATATAGCTTCTCTTTTTACACTTTCATTTGTTGGCTACAAGACATATGGGATCTTAGCTTCTGGACCAGTGATTGAACCCACATCCCCTGCATTGGAAGGCAAAATCTTAACCACTGGACCGTCAAGGAAGCCCCCAAGAAAATTAAGCAAAGTTTAATAACATGAATATGTTGGATTCAGGCTTCTTACGTGGTGCTACTGGTAAAGGACATGCCTGCCAGTGCAGGAGACATAAGAGACTTGGGTTCGATCCCTGGATTGAGAAGGTCCCTTGGGGGAGGGTACAGCAACCCACTTCCAGTATTCTTGCCTGGAGAATCCCACAGACAGAGGAGCCTGCCGGGCTGCAGTCCATGGGGTCACACAGAGTGGGACACGACTGAGTGACTTAGCACGCATGCATATGTGGAAGACACCTTGAAAGAGACTTGGGAAAGCTAAGTAACTCCTCCAAATAGCTGAATCCTTCACCTAAAATATTATCTTTAGCTTAAGATAAAAGAGGATGTTGAGGGTGGTGATTTGGAACTTCAAAGGGGAGGAAGGCAATTCACATGGAGATGGAAAAACAAATATTTGGTAAATAAATGTTTGCTGGGTCACGGAGACAAGGGGTCACAGAATGGACTCTGATCTCTAGGCCCTGTTTAGAGTTCCCCCACCAGCCACAGCCTGTATTCTCTACAGGTACCTCTGGTGATAGCCCTATTCCAGAACATACCCTCAATTGAAATTTTTTTAGGCAGTTGTGGGAAGGTCAGAATTTCTTCCTGAGTCTTTTGGATCTTAATTATATTCAACTGGAAATGATCCTCATACTAAGGAGATATTTTGGGGGTGTCGAGTGTGGGTCTCCTACAAACCCACTGGTCTCCCACTTTTCCTCACAAATCCAGGCTCTGCAAAATTAGAGGTCTTGGTCCCAAAAAGGACACATTCTTGCCTGAGGATACAGCAAATGTCCCACTGGATTGCACATTATGGCTGCCACCAGACACTTTGACCTCCTGATGGTCAGAGACCAGAAATAAGATAAGAAATGACTGTCTTATCAGAGATACCTTAATGTGGTCAGCAGGAGGAAGTAGGGCTGCTGTTAGAAGGGGGAAGGAGAAATATGCATGCACTCCAGTGACCTATTTGGGTGTCTGCTGGTACCTTTTGCCCAACTGTGACTGAGAATGGACAAGAAAAGAGCAGCAACTGTGGTCTGTGAAGGTGTTCGGACCTCTTAGGAATGAAGGTTTGGGGTACCCACCCTGGTGGACTACTGAGAGTCACCTCACCTAGGCTGAGGGAAATTGGAAATGGATAGTCATCAAAAAGTCTACAAATGCTGGGCAGGGTGTGGAGAAAAGGGAACCCTCCTACACTGTTGGTGGGAATGTATTGAATAAATTGGTTGCAGCTACTATGGAAAACAGTAATGGAGGTTTCTTAGAAAACTAAAAACAGAAGTACCATATGGTCAAACTATTCCACTCCTGGGCATGTATCTGGAAAAGATGAAAGTTCTAATTTGAAAAGATACATGTACCCTGATGTTCTTAGCAGCACTATTTACAATAGTTAAGACACTGAAGCAACCTAAGTGTCCATCAACAAATGAATGGATAAAGTAGATGTACATACAATGGAATATTAACCATAAAAAAAATGAAATAAATCCATTTGCAGCAACATGAATGGACCTAGACATTATCATACTAAGTAAGTCAGAGAAAGACAAATATATAATATCACTTACATGTGGAATCTAAAAAAGAGTACAAACAATCTTACTTACAAAACAGCAACAGACTCACATAGAAAATAAACTCAGTTACCCATGGGGAAGGGAGGGAGGGATAAATGAAGAGTATGAGATTAACAGATATACACTACTATATATAAAATAAACAACAAGGATTTACTGCACAGCCCAGGAAACTATATTTAATATCTTGCAATATATAATAACAGAATCAAAAAAGAATATATATATATATACACATATGCATAACCATATCACTTTGCTGTATATCTAAAACTAACACAATATTGTAAATCAACTATATTCAATAAAATAAGTAAAAAGAAAAAGAAATGGATAGTGGTGGAGGGAAATGAGGACCAGTTGCAGTTTCTACAACCAGCTGCAGTGGCAGAAGCTATTGTGTGTGCTCAGCCACTTCAGTCCTGTCTGACTCTTTGCATTCCTATGGGCTGTAGCCCGCCAGGCTGCTCCATCCATTGAATTCTCCAGGCAAGAACACTGGAGTGGGCCCAAGCCCTTTTCCAGGGGAGCTTCCCAACTCAGGGATCAAACCCAGGTCTCCTGCACTGCAGGCAGATTCTTTACCATCTGAGCCACCGAGGAAGCCCTTCACTTCATTAACTTCCCTCTTCTAAGTTTCTTTTCAGGAAGAGTGGCCCAGTGAGCCCTAAAGAAGCTGTTCCCTGAGTACAGGTGGAGAAACAGGATCCACATGGTGCAGAGGGTGGATATGGCGTCACTCAGATTTCCCTTCAAGCCAGGACTTGCTCCCTGGCTGCAAGGAGTGTGTTTACCTGAGAGCACCCAGCTTCCACTCTTTCAGGCTTCACCTCAGTGACTGAGCTGAAGTCACGTACTTCTCCAGCGGCCCCTGCCAATTGCCATCTCAGACAGTGGTATGAGGGCCTAGGCTACCTCCTGTTCAAGTTGGACTGGCAGAGACTTGGTGACGTCTACAACGAAGCCTGATAGCTCCCACAGACCAATCTTGGCTTCTTCCCTTGACTTTGTGGTGTTACCCTTCCAGCAATCTTCTGTATTTTTAACTCCGTAACAGTGTCTGCTTCCTGGAGAATCCAACCTGTGACAACACAAATTTCCTAAATCTCTGCTTTTTTCCTCTCCACAGCCCCTTACATTTGTCTCTCAGATCTTCAAACTGAGGGGAATTTTATATCTCTATTCCCAACCACTCTCACCAAACTCTATTCTTCTCCAGTGTCCTGTATACCTGTCCCAGCATTTAACCATGGATTCCCTTTTATTTTAATGTTTGTTATCTCTTTCCAAACATAAGGTCCTTGACTATAGGGATGATTTCTTAAACTTCTATATGTTCATGTTACTGCTCCTTGCATGACAGGCCAATGAATCTAAGAGACAGGTGTTGAGGCAAGGAATATGACTGTATTCCTAAAGCCAGCTGACAAGATGGCAGACTAATGTCTCAAAATAACTTTCTTCTTGGGGTCTTGATGCCAAGTTCTTTTATAGAACTAGAGAGAGAAACATTGAGGAACTGAAGTCAAGGGGCAGAACAGAGGAGGAGAGGTGGTGAGGAAGTAAAGTAAAAAAAAACCATCAGTCTTGAAAAACATCTCTGGGAATGGGACTGG
This sequence comes from Bos grunniens, assembly GCF_055505025.1. NCBI lineage: Eukaryota > Metazoa > Chordata > Mammalia > Artiodactyla > Bovidae > Bos > Bos grunniens. The sequence continues at coordinate 17,496,440 of NC_141168.1, forward strand.
CCAGCCTTTGGAAGGGATGTGTTAATCTCCTTTTCACAGGTGGGCAGGGTCAGATTATCTATCAACTGAACAAAGACACTTTAACAGTCAGGCAGAGGGGCAGGGGCCATAGAGGCAGGCCACTATGTTTGATTATAATAACAACAGCAATGAAAAGCAAGTCAAAGAATCAGTTCCAACATGGAGTTAGAATTGATTCTTCTCTGAAACATTCAGAATGACTAAGTAAAGTAAAAGCCACAGGGAAGATATTGTGGTGAATTTAACTAATTTCATATGGAAAGTCCAGTCCATATGATTATATGTGGAAACTGAAAAAAAAAAAAAAAGGTACAAGTGAACTTATTTACAAAACAAAAACAGAGTTACTGATGTAGAAAGCAAATTTATAGTTACCAGGGGGTAAAGAGGGGAGGGATAAACTGGAAGATGGGGATTGACATATACACACTACTGTATATAACATAGGTAACTACTAAAGAACTACTGCATAGCATAGGTAGCTCTATTTAATACTCTGTAGTGGCCTATATGGAGAAGAACCTAAAAAAGAGTGGATATACGTATAACTGATCCCCTTTGGGGTACACCTGAAACTAGTATAACATTGTAAACCAACTATACTCCAATACAAATGTGAAAAAAGAGAAAAGTCTATGGGAACCTGTCAGACCACAAATCAGGCCAAGTGAATCAAAGGCAACTATAAAGTAACAGCTAGAAGGAACCCAGATTTTCCTGGTTTTCATACCAAAGTACTGTATTTCTAAGACACTGTTCATCAGTCATGAATTACCAACCTGAGAATGCCCATTCATCATTTTGAAGAATTTTTAGTTTGACTACTGAATTCTGTCATTTAAAAAAAAGCTTTATGACTTGTCTGATCAATGACGTTCCACTCAGGGGTGTTAGGAGGAAAACCTTTTTCCTATTCCAATTTGAATCCAGTCATTCAGTTCAGTTCAGTTCAGTCGCTCAGTCATGTCCGACACTTTGCGACCCCATGAACCGCAGCACACCAGGCCTCCCTGTCCATCACCAACTCCTGGAGTCCACCCAAACCCATGTCCATCGAGAAGATGATGCCATCCAACCATCTCATCCTCTGTCGACCCCTTCCACTCCTGCCCTCAATCTTTCCCAGCATCAGAGTCTTTTCCAATGAGTCAGCTTTTTGCATCAGGTGGCTAAAGTATTGGAGTTTCAGCCTCAACATCAGTCCTTCCAATGAACACCCAGGACTGATCTCCTTTAAGATGGACTGGTTGGATTTTCTTGCAGTCCAAAGGAGTTTCAAGAGTCTTCTCCAATACCACAGTTCAAAAGCATCGATTCTTTGGTGCTCAGCTTTCTTTGTAGTCCATCTCTTACATCCATACATAACCACTGGAAAAACCATAGCCTTGACTAGACGGACTTTTGTTGGCAAAGTAATGTCTCTGCTTTTTAATATGCTGTCTAGGTTGGTCATAACTTTTCCTTCCAAGGAGTAAGCGTCTTTTAATTTCATGGCTGCAGTCACCATCTGCAGTGATTTTGGAGCCCCCCAAAATAAAGTCTGACACTGTTTTCACTGTTTCCCCATCTATCTGCCACGAAGGGATGGGACCGGATGCCATGATCTTAGTTTACTGAATGTTGAGATTTAAGCCAACTTTTTCACTCTCCTCTCTCACTTTCATCATGAGGCTCTTTAGTTCTTCTTCACTTTCTGCCATAAGGGTGGTGTCATCTGCATATCTGAGGTTATTGATATTTCTCCCGGCAATTTTGATTCCAGCTTGTGCTTCATCCAGCCCAGCGTTTCTCATGATGTACTGTGCATATAAGTTAAATAAGCAGGGTGACAAAATACAGCCTTGACATACTCCTTTTCCTATTTTGAATCAGTCTGTTGTTCCATGTCCAGTTCTAACATTTGTTTCCTGACCTGCATACAGATTTCTCAAGAGGCAGGTCAGGTAGTCTGGTATTCATTCCCATCTCTTTCAGAATTTTCCACAGTTTATTGTGATCCACACAGTCAAAGGCTTTGGCATAGTCAATAAAGCAGAAATAGATGTTTTTCTGGAACTCTCTTGCTTTTTCCATGATCCAGCAGATGTTGGCAATTTGATCTCTGGTTCCTCTACCTTTTCTAAAACCAGCTTGAACATCTGGAAGTTCATGGTTCACGTATTGCTGAAGCCTGGCTTGGAGAATTTTGAGCATTACTTTACTAGTGTGTGAGATGAGTGCAATTGTGTGGTAGTTTGAGCATTCTTTGGCATTGCCTTTCTTTGGGATTGGAATGAAAACTGACCTTTTCCAGTCCTGTGGCCACTGCTGAGTGTTCCAAATTTGCTGGCATATTGAGTGCAGCACTTTCACAGCATCATCTTTCAGGATTTGAAATAGCTCAGCTGGAATTCCATCACCTCCACTAGCTTTGTTTGTAGTGATGCTTTCTAAGGCCCACTTGACTTCACATTCCAGGAAGTCTGGCTCTAGGTGAGTGATCACACCATCGTGATTATCTGGGTCATGAAGATCTTTTTTGTACAGTTCTTCTGTGTATTCTTGCCATCTCTTCTTAATATCTTCTGCTTCTGTTAGTTCCATACCATTTCTGTCCTTTATTGAGCACATCTTTGCATGAAATGTTCTATTGGTATCTCCAATTTTCTTGAAGAGATCTCTAGTCTTTCCCATTCTGTTGTTTTCCTCTATTTCTTTGCATTGATGACTGAGGAAGGCTTTCTTATCTCTCCTTGCTATTCTTTGGCACTCTGCATTCAAATGGGTATACCTTTCCTTTTCTCCTTTGCTTTTCGCTTCTCTTCTTTTCACAGCTATTTGTAAGGCCTCCTCAGACAGCCATTTTGCTTTTTTGCATTTCTTTTTCATGGGAATGGTCTTGATTCCTGTCTCCTGTACAATGTCACGAACCTCCATCCATAGTTCATCAGGCACTCTGTCTATCAGATCTAGTCCCTTACATCTATTTCTCATTTCCACTGTATAATCATAAGGGATTTGATTTTCTCCACTTTCTTCAATCACTGGGTCTTGCAAATTAACTGGCAGTAGACAGATTAAAAAGAGAAAGAAAAAATAAAAAGAGAAAAGAGATTTAGTTAGCATTGGTGGGGGGAAGCTTCCAATAATGGAAACCTCCTGGAATTGCCTGAAATCACTTTATATATCTCAATTAACAAAAGGGTTTCTTTTTTAGGACTTCAGTAGAGGGGTAAGGCAATGGCAACCCACTCCAGTACTCTTGCCTGGAAAATCCCATGGATGGAGGAGCCTGGTAGGCTGCAGTCCGTGGGGTCACGAAGAGTCGGATACGACTGAACAACTTCACTTTCACTTTTCACTTTCATGCATTGGAGAAGGAAATGGCAACCCACTCCAGTGTTCTTGCCTGGAGAATCCCAGGGACAGAGGAGCCTGGTGGGCTGCCATCTATGGGGTTGCACAGAGTCAGACAGGACTGAAGCGACTTAGCAGCAGCAGCAGCAGCAGCAGCAGAGGGGTATGGGAGGTTCTATCTGGCTTTTTGATGCTAACTGCAATGGATATTTTGTCTCCAGGGCAATTGAGTTAGCAGGAAACTCCCTTGGAAGGGGGTGAAAGGTAGCTACATTTTTTGGAGGCCTTTGCTTTACTCAGATTAAGAGAAATTCAGATAAATTTCTTTCTGCATCCTCTGTAGCTCAAACGTTTTCACTTTAATCTCTATTCGGTGGCTCAGATGGTAAAGACTCTGCCTGCAAATGTGGGAGACCTGGGTTCGATACCTGGGTTGGGAAGATCTGCTGGAAAAGGGAACAGCTACCCACTCCAGTATTCTGGCCTGGAGAATTACATGGACAAACGAGCCCGGTGGGCTACAGTCCATGGAGTCCCCAAGAGTCAGACAGACTGAGCAACTTTCACTTTCACTTTTTTCTTTTATACCAACTCTACAGGCTTAAGGGAGTCCCCACCAAAGGGGAAAAGATCGTGTCCAAATATTCAAAGACAGGAAATCTAGATGAAGTCCTGGGATCTGTCTAAGCATGCCCGACTGTGACTAATTGCCATCAGAAATTAAGCTGTGTCTGGGGCACCTCTGTTAATGGTTATAGACAGGCAAGAATGTGTCAAGAAGTGGTTCTTCAAAGAGCTTAAAAGAAGGTGAAAAAGAGAGAGCAATAATGATTGTTCTTGGAGAAGGTCGGATGCTGAGGGAGACACTACCCAGCGGTCCTGGCCAGGCGGACCTCGACCTGGAGTCTGGGCGCCAGATTTGGGAAACCTTGGGTAGTATTCAGGCTCCAGCTTGTCGGCTGTTTGCTCAGATTACTTCCTGGAGGAGAGTGAGGATAATATTATCTAACTCGTGGAGCTGTGAAGATTACTGATGCCTAAGCTGAAGCTCCAATACTCTGGCCACCTGATGTGAAGAGCTCAATCACTGGGAAAGACCCTGATGCTGAGAAAGATAGGGCAGGAGGAGAAAGGGGCGACAGAGGACGATATGGTTGGATGGCATCACTGACTCCATGGACATGAGTTTGGGTAAACTCCAGGAGATGGTGAAGGACAGGGAAGCCTGGCGGGCTGCAGTCCTTGCGGTCACAAAGAGTCGGACTGAGCGACTGAACAACAAACAACAACTAATATCGGGGGCAGGGCGCGGGGCTCAGAGCAGGCGCTCTCTTGGGTCCGTTCTTTCCGGGGATGGGTGGGGTAGAGAACAGAGGGCTCCTCAAGAGGGCTCCCAAGACTCGCGTCATTCGCCGCTTCGTCTGGCTTATAAAAGCTCTGCCGGAGCCCAGAGGTCTTTTTTTTTTTTTTTTTCCCTTCCCCTTTTAGTTTCTCTTCTTTCCGAAGAAGACTCTCGGCGCCCATCTGGGGAACCTGACCCTCCAGAAGACTGGAGACGAGGGGGCAGCCGTCCGGTGGTCTCCACGGTCGCCCGCAGACAAGCCCGCACTCGTTCGCTCTCTTTGCACGAGGTGGCCGTCGCGATCTGCTTTTGCTCTGACGCAGGGACCGGGGTCGGTGAGATCTGGCCTCTCGACACGAGCTTTTCTGAAACCGAAACCGCCAGGCTCGGCTAACGGGCGGCGGACAGCGCACGCTCGCTCGCTGGCCCCGGGCGCGCCCAGCCCGCGCGGCGCCCGCCCCCCGCCCCAGGGACTCTAGTAAGTTTCGATTCTCCCAGCAGCCGAGTCCCGCGCGGAGGTCAGGCCAGTGAAGCGCGCCATGGCGGACCCCGGGGTGTGCTGCTTCATCACCAAGATCCTGTGCGCCCACGGGGGGCGCATGGCCCTGGAAGAGCTGCTCCACGAGATGCAGCTCTCCGAGGAGCAGCTCTGCGAGGTGCTGGAGGAGGCCGGGCCCGACCGCTTCGTGGTGTTGGAGATGGGCGGCAAGGAAGGGGTCACCCGGTCCGTGGTAGCCACCACTCGAGCCCGGGTCTGCCGTCGCAAGTACTGCAACAAACCCTGCGGGAACCTGCACCTCTGTAAGCTCAACCTGCTGGGCCGGTGCCACTATTCGCAGTCGGAGCGGTGAGTGCCCTGAGCGGGAGGGGCGGCTCCCCCCGGTCCCGGCTCTGGGAGGACCGCGGCTGCTGCTCTGGGAGGGGCGCGCCCTAGCTGGGACCGCGCGCTCTATGCCTCTACCTTGCTTCTCGCGGCGCGCTTCTTCTCTTGGAGGTTTCCTCCCCTCCAGCGCCGTCGGACCTTTCCTCCAATATGGCTAGGGCACTATTGCCCCGGTGAAGACTACGATGAGCTCCCCACTTCCATAAGGCTCTGTCTGCAATGCGGAAAACCGGGTTCGATCCCTGGGTCGGGAAGATCCCCTGGAGGAGGGCATGGCAACCCACTCCAGTACTCTTGCCAGAGGAGCCTGGGGGGGCTACAGTCCATGGAGTTGCAAAGAGTCGGACACCACTGAGCAACTAACACTTTCGCTTTTCTCGTAAGAATAAATTTCTTTTGGGCATTCCAGGTTCTAGAGGGTTTAGAGGCAGGTTTGGGAACGACCGAAAATGCCTCCACTCTCTGGAAGCTTGAGTCTCTCCCTCTCGGCTACCTTACCCGCTAGGGGTTTTTGTGTGGTCTTCCCAGACCCCCAGGCGCGCCTGGGCCCCGGGATCTGTCTCTATCGCTGCGCCTGCCGGGCTCTGCTTGGCCCTCCATTCCTAGACGCCTCTCTCACCCCTCTTATTATCCCTTTTCTGATATCTGCCTCTAGACCGCTCCACCGGACCAGAAGGGTCCTATCCAAGGTTACCAACGATGGTCCGCTCAGAGATCCTTCCTCGTGGTCGCCAGGGTGGCCTGCACCTTTGGCCAACCACCCTTTGACCAAACCACTCTTGGGACCACTTTGAGACAGTGCTGCAGTGTCTCCCAGGCAGCCGCTTCTGTGTTTCCACTTGTTTCGTCTCCTGAAATATAGGTGTGCCCCAACGTTTGGGTTAACCTTTTTGATTGGCCTGTCTTCCACTTCTCTCCCCGAAAGCCCCGACTCCACTGGATTCAGTTGTCACATTTACAAAGATGGCTTCCTTGTATACTTCCACGGGCAAAGGCTCTAGGTTCTTCATCTCCAGGTGTCTGAGAAGTATCTGCGTCTAAATATCCTGCCAATGAATCAAACCCATTTTCTTTTCCCCAGGGCAGAGTTTCTGACACTCCTCTCAACCTCTTCTTCCTTCTTCACATTACCTTAATCATTAATCAGTAAGTCCTTTCATTGAGCACTCCTGAGCCTTCCCTATTTCCTACTTTTCAGTCTCACTTCTAAATGAATGTCTTGTTGAATCAGTGAATGATTTTCTCTGACCACAGTCCTTCTCCCCATCTTTCCTATCTGTATGTACTTCTGCTCTATTGTTTTTCTTGATGTAGCACTTGTCACACTTCCTCCAGTGGTGTCTTAGTGTCCAAAATGGTGGTCTTCAAACTTTTTAGCCTGCACATATTCACCAAGAACTTTAGATTTCTCACTCCCAATATTCGTGTGATAAAACATACAAGACAGGTTGTAAATGGATGAGATTAGATGAGGCGATTTTTTAAATATTCGTTTAGAGCAAAGTTTTCAAAATATGCTCCATTGTTATTAAAAAGAAATATTTATTATGTTGCGAGGCAACAATTTGAAAGTCTGTTTCTGAGTTTTAGGAAGGTATGAGTTTGGAAGAAGTCATCTAAATCAGCAACAGATGAAACCAGGAAGGAGTAACAGGGTGGAGAGTAAGACAGAAAAAAAAAAAAAAAAAGGAAGGAACATTCTAGTGCTCTACCAAATAACAACGGGGATGAAAGGCTTTGTGATCTTTTCTGTTCTGTTATAAAAAATTCTTCACCAGTTAGTGCTGGCTTTTAGTTTTAAATACATAGGCTTCTTGTCTTTACATTTTTTTTTTTTACTATGAGTATTTTCAACATACGCTAGAGTAGAGAAGAGAGAATGATGAACCCCTATGTACCCATAGTTTCAACAGTTTTCAAAGTAAGGCCAGTCTTGGCTCATTTATTCTCCCCTTTCCATCCCCATTCCCAACACCAATGTGTTATTTTAAGCCAAATGCCAGAGTTTAGTTGCTTTGTAAATAGTATCTCCAAAGATGAAGGACTCTATTAATATAACTGCAGTGCAATGATCACTTTTTTTACAATTATAATTTTAATATCATATAATATCCAGTCGGTTTTCAAATTTCTCTGCTGCCATATATTCAGACTTGCATTTACAGGGAATAAAACCTGTGCAGACATAATCCATAATTGTTTTAATATGTTGCAATATATCTAATATACTTAGAAACTTAGTTTTATCACACACAGTACATTTAGAAACTTTAGTTTGTTGCTTTATAATTATCATTCTTTGTTGTTTGAAACATCAAAACTGTTTTAAGTTCACAAATTGGGTAGTTGACCTGCACTTTTCTATATTTTAAAGGGGGAATAATATGTTCTATATGAATAATATGGTCTGTAGGAATAATTTAGTTTATGCAAGTTTGGGTGGATTTTCTGGAGAATTCATCAGTCTTTTTTCTTTTTTTCAGTTGAGTGATAAAGTCTTATTTCTTAAGTTTATTGGTCTAGTCATATTTTAAAATTGTTTATATATCACTTTTGAGTTTGAGGATTAATCTATTAATGTAAATCATGTCCTCATAATAAGGACCATTGGAAGAATTCTTTTTCTTTTGCCTCAAAGTCTAGAAAATATATTTTTCCCCAAGTATGTTTTAAAATATTCTCCCTTTCTTAGCAACTTATAAAACCTCATCTTCTAAAAGATGGGTTTGACACATGGGAGTCTAAGGGTTTTCTTTGTGGATTACAGGGTGATGGGCTCTGTTGACCAATCGATGCCCAGGTTGAGATTAATATTCAGTTCAGTAACTGTTCTCTGTTTGCATGAGGACTGTTTGCCTTTTGCTGGGCTTATAAAATTTCCTCTGTATTACTATTATTTATAGATTGGATTTCTCCTATAAATTCTGCAGTTCTGATCTTTTAAGTTGCTTTTAGGTAGACATTTTAGTTGATGACAGGGCTTGCTTCAGCTTCAGTTTCAGTTTCAGTTTGATGTAAGGAAACTCAGGCCTAGAGCTGTTTAAAATTTTACCAAAGGTCACATAGCAGATAGCTGACAAAGTTAGTGTTGAACCCAGATGTACACAACTTCTTCTTTTTTAAAAAATATTTGTTTATTTACTTGACTGTAGTGGGTCTTAGTTGTGGATTTCAGGATCTTAGTTCCCTGACCAAGGACCAAACCCAGGCCCCCTGTACTGGGAGCACAGAGTCATTGGACCAGGGCAGTCCCCTGTAGGACTTAACTTAGCTACTGGCATTGTCAGGTAGCTGTAGGAAGTGTGATCTTTCATTAATTCAGGTTCAAGATATTTTTTTGTAAGCATGTTTTCTGTTTAACTGTTTAAAGCAGACTGAGTGCCTTCAACTAGCTTTGCGGTTTCTGCTGCTGTGGGTGTATCCTCTGGGCTCTTCCTGTTTGTATGACTTTCCTGTTTGCGTAATTGAAACTTTGGGTGGGGGTGGGTAGATAGGAAGAGAATGAATCGATTATTTCATAAATTTAAAAAAATGCAAAGAATAGTATAACAAGCATCAGAGTCTATATATCCTGAGGATATTGCAAAAGCTACACTATGTAAAACAATATATAGTATAATAAGCTTATAATTCACCTCTCAGAATAAATATTTACATTTTTTATTTTTGCTTCTTTTATTTTAAAATAAGATGAAAACCATAACATGCCTAAGGTTATTGTTTTTTTCGCTTCATCTTATTTACCTCTTTACCCAGAAACAATGATTTTGGTGTGTGTCCATGATTTTAAAATTTCCTCTCATCTATGTTTTTATTCATAGACAAAATGTAGTGTTGCTTTATGTGTTTTAGAATTTTTACTCAGTGTTATGTTTTGAAGATCGATTCATGCCGTTACACGGATCTAGTTTATTCCTCTTAACAGCTGTATAGCATTTCATCAAATGATTTGTATCTATTCCCACAATAATGGACATTTAGAATATTTCTAATTTTTTGCTACAAAGAAGCATGCTGCCAAAAGGATACTTTTCTCTTGGTGCACATGGCAAAAGCTTCTCCAAGGTATATCATTGTGCTATGCTGTACTTAGTTGCTCAGTCGTGCCTGACTCTTCACGACCCCATGGGCTGTGGCCCACCAGGCTCCTCTGTCCATGGGATTTTTCAGACAAGGATACTGGAGTGGGTAGCCATGCCCTCCTCCAGGGAATCTTACCAACCCAGGGATTGAACCCAGGTCTCCTGCATGTCTGGCAGATTCTTTACTGTCTGAGTCACCACAGAAATCCATTAGGAAATGGAATTGCTGGGTTCAGTGTTTGCTTCACCTTTTGCAGATTCTGACAAATCAATGTAATGAAAGTACTTTTACCTTGAAAGTGTTAGTTGTTGGGTCATGTCTGACTCTTTGTGACCCCATGGACTGTAGCCCACCAGGCTCCACAGTCCAGGAAATTTCCCAGGCAAGAGTACTGGAGTGGGTTGCCATTCCCATCTTCAGGGGAATCTTTCTGACCCAGAGATCAAACCTGGGTCTCCTGCATTGCAGGTAGATTCTTCACCATCTGAACCATGGGGCCAGTTTACATTTTTCATGTTTGGTAGTCTCACTTTCCTGATTTTATAGACAATTAGCACTTGGTATTATCAGATTTTTTCTTTTCTTTTCCTTTTAACTTTTTGACTGCACCATGCAGCATGTGAGATCTTAGTTCCCTGACCAGACATTGAACCTGCAACCTCTGCAGTGGCAGCGCAGAGTCTTAACTGCTGGACCGCCAGGGAATTCTTTTTCTCTTTTCTTTTTAACTTTTTGATGGCACCTCGCAGCATGTGAGATCTTAGTTCCCTGACTAGGGACTGAACTGCTGCCCAGACTGTATTTGTGCTAATCTGAAGGGTATACAATCGTATCTCATTGTTTTAATTTTATAAAATTATTTTCTTATGAAAATTTTTAATATGTGTTATTTATTTGCTTATGACACTATATACATACAGTGAAAATCTGTGTACCCACAAATCAGCTTCAGAAATAAAATATTACCAGTTAAAAGCCCCAGAATTCTCACCTTTGATCAGTTCAGTCCAGTCGCTCAGTCGTGTCTGACTCTTGGCGACCCCGTGGACTGCAGCACACCGGGCTTCTCTGTCCATCACCAACTTCCGGAGCTTGCTCAAACTCATCTCCATCGAGTCAGTGATGCCATGAGATGGTTGGATGGCATCATCTTTCATTATCTCCCCCATTTTACAGGTGATAACTGGTGGTAAACAGAACAGCTTTAAGTACGATTGACTAATAAACATTGTGCATATTTAGGATCTACAATGTAGTATTTTGTCATATGTATACATTGTGTAGTGATTCCCTCAGTCAAGCTGATTAACCTATTTATCACCTCATCTGTTTACCCCCCATTTTAAAAAAGTTTGTTTATTTATTCATTTGGCTGCGCTGGGGTCTTAGTTGCAGCACGTGGATCTTAGATCTTCATCGTGACATGCGGACTCTTAGTTGTGGCATGAGGGATCTAGTTCCTTGACCAGGGATTAAACCAGGGCCCTGCAAGTTGGGAGTGGGAAGTCTTAGCCACTGAGGCCACCAGGGAAGTCCTATTTACCCCCATTTTTTTAAATGATGAGAACTTTTAGTAACAACTCTCTTAGCAAGTCTCAAGTATACGATATTTATTATCAACTATGGTCACCAAGCTGTACCTTAGAGATCCAGAACTTCTTCATCTTATAGGTGAAAGTTTGTACCCTTTGACCAACGTCCCTCCTCCCGCGCTCAAATCCCTGGCAGCTACCATTTCACTCCCATATTTGATGTGTGTGACTTGCTTAGATTCCGTGTGTAAGTGAGATCATGCAGTTTTTGTCTTTCTGTGTCTGGCTTATTTCATCTAGCAGAAGGTCTTTTAGGTTCACACATGTCACAAATGGCAGTTTTCTTGTTTTTATGATTTAATAATGTTTCATTTTATACATCTAAACCACATTTTCTTTATCCACGCATCTGCAGATGCACACTCAGGTTGTCTCCATGTCTTGGCTATTGTGAATAATGCAGCGATCAACTTGGGAGTGCAGATATTTCTTCAGGATACTGATTTCATTTCCTTTGGATATACACCCAGCAGTGAGATCGCTGGATCACATGTTGTTCTATTTTTAATTTTTTGAGGAACTTCATTCTGTTTTCCATAATGGCCATACCAGTTTACAATCCCACAACACGGTTCTGTGTTTGATATTTATTTTTTCCCACATGTTTATTATCTTTCTACACATGTATTTATTTCTAAGCAATATTGAGGATTGTTTTGCCTGTTTTCAAGGCTATAGTTACATCAGTGATTGGGTATACAAATATTTGCTTTATTTCGTCTTGTTTGCACAGCTTAATGTTTGAGATTCACTCCTGCTAACAAAGCCCTGTTTCTATACCACCCTGTGGCCTAGGCAAGACAAATTTCTGCCCTGTGCCCTCTGCTGTATGGTCCTAGTTCTAGCCCAAGTGTATACCCACTCACCTTTTGAGGAGTCTGTGGAGTTAAGGAATCGTGCTCATCTGGACCGTGTGGCCTCCCTCTGGGGCCCTCCCCCTCCCCCTCATCGTTCTAGACTATGCTGTGGGTTCCCAGAACCCTAGAATTCCCAAGCCCGTTTCCAGGGCCTGAGTGGGCCTCTTCCCTGGGTCTTCTGACATGCGGAAGGAATTTGGATGTACAGGCTGGCATGTTCATCGCCTCTGTCTGATGGCACTAGCAACGTGGGACAGAGCCTGATGGGGAGAGGAGAAGTGATGGGCTGGAGGTGGGAGCCAGGGCTGACTTTCTTCATTTTCCTGTTAATATATTCTATCACAGCACTCAAAGGAGTCTGAGAGTTCTAAATTTGAACTTGGCCTTCCAGGTCATTATAATAGTGCGTTTGTCAAGATAGGAAGAGAGAACATATTTTACTGAACCATTTCTTAGCTTGATTAATTACTTCTAAGTGTTTAGGTACTTGAGTCCTGGATTGGAAAGATTCCCTGGAGAAGGAAATGGCAATCCACTCCAGGATTGTTACCTGGGAAATCCTGTGGACCTAGGAACCTGGCAGGCTACAGTCTGAGGGGTCACAAAAGAGTCAGACACGACTTAGCAACTAAACAACAACACGGGCCTCCACACCCCATCATTTTCAGAGAGGGACTGCTCTAGTTCTTTCTTGTATAAGCAATTGCTTTCTTTGGTACGAATGTACCCGATTTTTGTATCAGTTTTCTTGTTATTAAAATATAGGTTGTTTTCAGTTTTTTGTTATTATAAACTAATAATTTAGAATATCTTCCTTTGTGTATACATGGAAGAGTTACCTAGGTATCTAGTAGCAGAATTCCCATGCTTAAGTTTTAGGGGCCAATACCAAACCTCCAGGTGTGCACACCAAGTTTTAGTCCCACCAGGAAAATATGAGCATCCCTTTGTTTCACATCCTTGCCAATTGATGCCATCAGCCTTTTACAAATTGTGCCAATACAAGGAATGAGAAGTTGCACCTCATTATGGTTTCAATATTATTAGTTTATATATTATTATATAATAATATATAAAGACCTACTCCCCAGGTCAGTAGGTGCCCAGTATGCTACTGGAGATCAGTGGAGAAATAACTCCAGAAAGAATGAAGGGATGGAGCCAAAGCAAAAAGAATACCCAGCTGTGGATGTGACTGGTGATAGAAGCAAGGTCCGATGCTGTAAAGAGCAATATTGCATAGGAACCTGGAATGTCAGGTCCATGAATCAAGGCAAATTGGAAGTGGTCAAACAAGAGATGGCAAGAGTGAATGTTGACATTCTAGGAATCAGCGAACTGAAATGGACTGGAATGGGTGATTTTAACTCAGATGACCATTATATCTACTACTGCGGGCAGGAATCCCTCAGAAGAAATGGAGCAGCCATCATGGCTATGAAAAGAGTCCGAAATGCAGTACTTGGATGCAATCTCAAAAACAACAGAATGATCTCTGTTCGTTTCCAAGGCAAACCATTCAATATCACCGTAATCCAAGTCTATGCCCCAACCAGTAATGCTGAAGAAGCTGAAGTTGAACGGTTCTATGAAGATCTACAAGATTTTTTAGAACTAACACCCAAAAAAGACGTCCTTTTCATTATAGGGGACTGGAATGCAAAAGTAGGAAGTCAAGAAACACCTGGAGTAACAGGCAAATTTGGCCTTGGAATATGGAATGAAGCAGGGCAAAGACTAATAGAGTTTTGCCAAGAAAATGCACTGGTCATAACAAACACCCTCTTCCAACAACACAAGAGAAGACTCTATACATGGACATCACCAGATCGTCAACACCAAAATCAGATTGATTATATTCTTTGCAGCCAAAGATGGAGAAGCTCTATACAGTCAGCAAAAACAAGGCCAGGAGCTGACTGTGGCTCAGACCATGAACTCCTTATTGCCAAATTCAGACTTAAATTGAAGAAAGAAGGGAAAACCACTAGACCATTCAGGTATGACCTAAATCAAATCCCTTATGATTATACAGTGGAAGTGAGAAATAGATTTAAGGGCCTAGATCTGATAGACAGAGTGCCTGATGAACTATGGACTGAGGTTCGTGACATTGTACAGGCGACAGGGATCAAGACCATCCCCATGGAAAAGAAATGCAAAAAAGCAAAATGGCTGTCTGGGGAGGCCTTACAAATAGCTGTGAAAAGAAGAGAAGTGAAAAGCAAAAGAGAAAAGGAAAGATACAAGCATCTGAATGCAGAGTTCCAAAGGATAGCAAGGAGAGATAAGAAAGCCTTCTTCAGCGGTCAATGCAAAGAAATAGAGGAAAACAACAGAATGGGAAAGACTAGGGATCTCTTCAAGAAAATCAGAGATACCAAAGGAACATTTCATGCAAAAATGGGCTCGATAAAGGACAGAAATGGTATGGAACTAACAGAAGCAGAAGATATTAAGAAGAGATGGCAAGAATACACAGAAGAACTGTACAAAAAAGATCTTCACGACCCAGATAATCACGATGGTGTGATCACTGACCTAGAGCCAGATATCCTGGAATGTGAAGTCAAGTGGGCCTTAGAAAGCATCACTACAAACAAAGCTAGTGGAGGTGATGGAATTCCAGCTGAGCTATTTCAAATCCTGAAAGATGATGCTGTGAAAGTGCTGCACTCAATATGCCAGCAAATTTGGAACACTCAGCAGTGGCCACAGGACTGGAAAAGGTCAGTTTTCATTCCAATCCCAAAGAAAGGCAATGCCAAAGAATGCCCAAACTACCGCACGATTGCACTCATCTCACACACTAGTAAAGTAATGCTTAAAATTCTCCAAGCCAGGCTTCAGCAATACGTGAACCATGAACTTCCAGATGTTCAAGCTGGTTTTAGAAAAGGCAGATGAACCAGAGATCAAATTGCCAACATCCACTGGATCATGGAAAAAGCAAGAGAGTTCCAGAAAAACATCTATTTCTGCTTTATTGACTATGCCAAAGCCTTTGACTGTGTGGATCACAATAAACTGTGGAAAATTCTTCAAGAGATGGGAATACCAGACCACCTGATCTGCCTCTTGAGAAATTTGTATGCAGGTCAGGAAGCAACAGTTAGAACTGGACATGGAACAACAGACTGATTCAAAATAGGAAAATGAGTATGTCAAGGCTGTATATTGTCACCCAGCTTATTTAACTTATATGCAGAGTACTAGCAACCCACTCCAGTGTTCTTGCCTGGAGAATCCCAGGGACGGCGGGGCCTGGTGGGCTGCTGTCTATGGGGTCGCACAGAGTCGGACACGACTGAAGCAACTTAGCAGCAGCATGCAGAGTACATCATGAGAAACGCTGGACTGGAAGAAACACAAGCTGGAATCAAGACTGCTGGGAGAAATATCAATAACCTCAGATATGCAGATGACACCACCCTTATGGCAGAAAGTGAAGAGGAACTAAAAAGCCTCTTGATGAAGGTGAAAGTGGAAAGTGAAAAAGTTGGCTTAAAGCTCAACATTCAGAAAACAAAGATCATGGCATCCAGTCCCATCACTCCATGGGAAATAGATGGGGAAACAGTGGAAACAGTGTCAGACTTTATTTTTCTGGGCTCCAAAATCACTGCAGATGGTGACTGCAGCCATGGAATTAAAAGACGCTTACTCCTTGGAAGGAAAGTTATGACCAACCTAGATAGCATATTCAAAAGCAGAGACATTACTTTGCCAACAAAGGTCCGTCTAGTCAAGGCTATGGTTTTTCCTGTGGTCATGTATGGATGTGAGAGTCGGACTGTGAAGAAAGCTGAGTGCCGAAGAATTGATGCTTTTGAACTGTGGTGCTGGAGAAGACTCTTGAGAGTCCCTTGGACTGCAAAGAGATCCAACCGGTCCATTCTGAAGGAGATCAGCCCTGGGTGTTCTTTGGAAGGAATGATGCTAAAGCTGAAACTCCAGTACTTTGGCCACCTCATGCGAAGAGTTGACTCATTGGAAAAGACTCTGATGCTGGGAGGGATTGTGGGCAGGAGGAGAAGGGGACGACAGAGGATGTGATGGCTGGATGGCATCACTGACTTGATGGACATGAGTCTGAGTGAACTCCGGGAGTTGGTGATGGACAGGGAGGCCTGGCGTGCTGCGATTCATGGGGTCGCAAAGAGTCGGACACGACTGAGCGACTGATCTGATCTGATCTGATATAATAATAGTATTTATATAATATTATATAAATATATTTTATATATTGTTAGTTTATATATTGTTTATATAAATTTATTGTTTATATATTGTTAGTTTATATACTGTTTATATATTGTTAGTCTCTAGTACTTTGAAGTCATACTGCTTGTTTTAAAATTTCGTTTTTAAAAGTTTTATGCAATTTTTAAAAGTTTCTTTCCATTTATAGTTATTACAAAATATTGACCCTGTTCCCCATTTTGTACAATATATCCTTGAGCCTATCTTACACCTAATAGTTTGTATCTCCTACTGCTACATTTCTCCTCCCAAACCCCCACTGGTTTGTTCTCTCTATATCTGTGAATCTGCTTCTTTTTGTTATACTCACTGTTTGTTGTATTTTTTTAGATTCATATATATGTGATATCATACAGTACTTTTCTTTCTCTGTCTGACTTATTTCACTTAGTGTAAAGTCCTCCAAGTCCTTCTGTGTTTCTGCAAATGGCAAAATTTTGTTCTTTTTTATGGCTGAGCAGTGTTCCATTGTGGTATTCCAAAGTATACTACATCTTCTTTATCTGTCTGTTGATGCCTACTTTGGTTTCGTCCATAACTTGGCAATTGTAAATAATGCTTCTATGAATGTTGGGTATGTATCCTTTTAAATTGATGGTTTTGCTTTTTTCGGATATATACCCAGTAGTGGAATTAATGGATCATGTTGTAGTTTTTATTTTTAGTTTTCTGAGAGACCTCCATACGCTTCTCCACGATGGTTGCACCAATGTACATTCCCACCAACAGTGTATGAGGGTTCCATTTTCTCCACATCCTTGCCAACATTTGTTATTTGTGTTCTTTTTGATGATAACCATTCTGACAGGTGTGAAGTGCTATCTCATTGTGATTTTGATTTGCATTTCCCTGATAATTAGTGATGCTGAGAATTTTTTCATGTGTTTGTTGGCTACCTGTATTTCCTCTTTGGAAAAATGTCTATTCAGTTCTGCCCATTTTTAAATTGTTTGATTTTGTTTTGATGTTGAGTTGTATGAGCTGTTTATATGTGTTGGATATTATATACATTGGCTATTAATCCCTTGTTGGTCATAGTGTTTGCAAATATTCTCTCCTGTTCAGTAGGTTGTCTTTTCATTTTGTCGATGGTTTCCTTTGCCGTGCAAAATCTTTTCAGTTTAATTAGGTCCCATTTGTTTCTTTTTGCATTTATTCCCTTTGCTTCAAGGGACAGATCCAAGAAAAATATTGCTATGGCCTAATGCTTGTTTTTTAAGTTTGTCTTATGTGGTGTCTGATTCTTGGCAGTTGTTTCTTATTTACGTTGTTCTTTTTCTGTCCTCTTAGCAATATATTTTTGCCTGTAATTGCTTTTATTGTATTTTATTTTTTATGGTAAACTGTACAGTTCAATGGCAATAAGTACATTCACGATGTTGTGCAACCATCTCCACTTTCTGGTTCCAGAACATTTTCATAATCCCAAAAAGAAACCCCACACCCATCCATGGGCACACCTCATTTTTTCCTCTCCACAGCCTCTGGTAACCTCTAATCCACATTCTGTTTGCATGGATTTGGCTGTTTTGGAAGTTTCCTGTAAATGGAAACATACATTATTTTTCCTATTGTATCTGGCTTCTTTCACTTAGCATAATGTCTTCAAAGTTTGCCATTTACTTCTGCATGTTACATGTCTTTTGTGAGGGTATATACCCAGGAGGAATCTCCCTGGAAGTTCCCTTTATTACTAATTGTGCTCTGCCTGTGGAGTCTTCCTGAAATTTTAAATAAGTGACCAAAAAATATATCTGATAACAAAATATTTTCTGCTTTTTACTCAATGTAGCGGTGGCAGAATTAAACGTTTAAGGTAAGTATAGATTTGTTTACATAAAAAGGTTCTAAATTGATTACTGCTCCTGACCACATTTATTCCAAACTAGTATCTGTGACCTTTGGGCTTCTCTGGTAGGTCAGATGGTAAAGAATCCACCTGCAATTCGGGAGTCCTGGGTTCGATCCCTGGGTTGGGAAGATCTCCTGGGGAAGGGAATGGCTATCTATTCCAGTATTTTTGCCTGGGGAATCCCATGGACAGAAGAGCCTGGCAAGCTACAGTCCATGGAGTGACAAAGAATCAGTGATCTTTACCTACAGACTACTTTAGAATTGGCAAGGTCCCAAGATGGTTTTAGAAAAGGAATAAAAGAAGAACTTCAGCTCTCAAGTCCAATGAGAAATCAATTTAACCAAATTGGGGCACGAAAGATGGACTCGGTTTGGGAGAAGAAAGTGGAGACCTCATTCATGATCTTTGAATGCTTCCTCACTGAGAAAAAATTTTAATGTGTTTCAGACCAAGGACTTACCTGGTGGTCCAGTGTTTAGGACTCCAGGCTTCCTCTGCAAGGGGGGGCCGGTTTGATCCCAGGTCAGGGAACTAAGATCCCACATGCTACATAGGACTTCCTGCTCTTCACTCTCTTCACTTGCTATGCTTTTTCTCTGTCCTGATGTGGACTTAGGGCAATGATGCCAAACTTTCGCTGCACATTGGAATCACTTGAGGAATCTTTTAAAGATGCTGGTGCCCAGATCCTACCCCTGGACGTTCTGATTTAATTGGTATAGGGTATGACTTGGGCATTGGGGTTTTTTAAAAGGCCATGGGTGGGGCTTCCCTGGTGGCTCAGTGGTAAAGAAACTGCCTTGCCAATGCAGGGGACAGGTGTTCGATTCCCAGTCCGGGAAGATCCCACATGCCTTGGAGCAACTAAGCTTGTGCACTGCAACTATTGAGCCCGCGCCCTAGAGCCTGTGCTTTACTACAGAAGAAGCCACAGTAACGAGAAGCTCTCGCCCCTCAACTAGAGAGCAGCCCCTGTTCTCCGCAGCTAGAGAAAAGCCTGCACAGCAACCAAGACCCAGCACAGCCAAAATAAATGAATAAAATTATTTTTTAAAAAAAGGCCATGGGTGGTTCTCATGGGCAGTAGGGTTTGAGAACCCCCCTAGTTAAAAGGACCAGAGAAATAGGTCAACCTGGGGAGTTGTCTACAGTGTTGTGGCACCTGTACAGTTCGCCTTGCTTTTGGTACAGTCATAGATTACAGTCAGCTCCTCCGCCCTGCACCTCTCCCATTCTGGGAACCTTGGCCAACTGCACCTGCGGCTCACCACAGTCAGCAGTCAGGGGGCGCCTCTTCTTTGCAGCCGGTATACTCTGGGTAACACAGTTGTGGTTAAAGCAGACCAGTTTCTTCGGCTCCACCCTTTCCCTTCCCGCACACTGTACCTTAGACTGCTCCTGTGTTCTCCGCTGGTCTACTCTGGTTTTCCCCCATCTTACTAGGGGTTCCAGATTTGGTGAATCATTCCTGCCTCTAGTAACTGGCAGTCGAATCTCAAACATGAGGTACAGTCGTATAGAGAATAGGAGTCTCATGACTTGGATATTTTTCAGGGTTGGTTTGATTGACGCCACTTTATACTGCAGACTAATGTTCTCTAGATTTTTATCTTTCACAGGTCTTGGTTTCTTTCTCGCTTGGCTGGCATTGTGGTGAGCTATTTCCTGTATTCTACACAAACTGACTAGCTCTTTGATTCTGTCCACCCTCCCCCCATGAGGTGTTGGGGAGCAGAGCAGGTGAAAGGAAGAGGTGTTTTGATACAAACAACTCTTGAAAAACAAGACTCTCTAGAGAATGGATGTGTGGAGACAGTGGGAGAGGGAGAGAGTGGGATGGATTGAGAGAAGCACTGACATCTATACACCACCACGTGCAAATTCGATAGATTGTGGGGAGCTGCTGCGTAACACAGTGAGCGCAGCTCAGGGCTCTGATGACTTACAGGAGTGGCATGGGAGGGCGGCTCAAGAAGGATATGCATATGGCTGATTCACGCTGCTTCACAACAAGAGAAGCCACCGCATAAAGAATCCCCCGCAACTAGAGAGTGGCTTCTGCATACCGCAACTAGAGAAACGCGCTTGCAGTAATGAAGACCTAGCACAGGCGAAAAAAAGAGAGAGAGAGCGAGAGAGAGAGAAATAAAATTATTTTAAAAAATAAAAATAAACTAAAACCAAGACTCTCCCTAAGGTTATCGTTTTCTCGTTGGTCTGGTTGTGGAGCCCAGGGTTGACCCTATGTTTATTGACTTGCGAAGTGCCAAAGCTCACACGTGTGAATATCTAGTTCAGGAACCTAGCTTAGAATTTCATCCAACAGGCCCAACCAGCAACTCCCAGCCTGACTGCACACTGAAATCATCTGCGGTCCCACCTCCTGTCAAATTAAATAACCGTCTCTGAGGGTGTGGCCAGGCTTAGGTATTTCTCAGCACTGCCCAGTTGGTTATTATGTGTAGCCAGGGATGAGAACCTCTCTGCAGGCTAGACCTCATCTGTGGTTGGGGAGCACTTCCTGCCAGGGTTAAAATAACCTTTCATTCAGTGGCTGAAAGAAAAGAATGAAAAGATCATTTGTTTTTAGGCTTTTGGCTTGAGATTCCTGAGAGACCTTCTTGCCTCTCCCAAGGCCATCTTCACTCTTTTTAGCAAAGTTATCATTTCCTGTCCCAACTCATGCTCTTTGAAGTTTATCTGCTCCAAGGGCAGGCAGCCTTCTGCAAACGCTTGTCTCCCCCTGGGCAGCTCATAAGGGCTTATAAGGGTGAGCTCTTTTCTGTGCTGGGAGGTGGGGAGTCCCATGGCTGTGAGTCACGAGAAGGTCACCTTGAACATGCTTATCCAGGTGTGCCCTTTGGTCCAGCAGCATTAGCATCACCTAGGAGCTTGTGAGAAATGTACGC
This sequence comes from Bos grunniens, assembly GCF_055505025.1. NCBI lineage: Eukaryota > Metazoa > Chordata > Mammalia > Artiodactyla > Bovidae > Bos > Bos grunniens. The sequence continues at coordinate 17,517,581 of NC_141168.1, forward strand.
TCAGCCCTCATCCCAGACCTCCTGATCAGGGACTCTGGGGGTGGTGTCTAGCAATCTGTGCTCTAACAAACCTTCTCAACCATTCTGATGTGAGCTAGAAAGTTGAGACTCACTCTGTAGGTCTGGGACAGGGCCTGAGAATTTGCGTTTCTGACAACCTCCTAGGTGATGCTGATCGGGGGACTTCACTTTGAGAACCACTGGTTTTGAGAACCCCAAGAGGCCTTGGGAGATTTTCACACCGTTTCCTGGCTAAAGCCTCATAGCCAGTATTAGGGACCTGGAACTGAGACAGAGTGATCAGAAGAAAGTGAGAAGGAAGCTTCTGCATCTTAAACCTAAACATGACCTCCATCAAGCCCTGACCATAACAGGTTGGGCTAAAGGTTGAATCAGTCAGCTGCTGAACTTGTCTCCTCAATGCCAATCATGAGAAACAGTTTCTTTTCTTTTTAAAAAAATAATTTATTAAATGTTCATGTTTGCTTGATGAAGTACTAGACATAGCCTTTATGGATCTGGGAACTGCCATAGAAAATAGACTAGCATAAGTGGGCTTGCTCAGTTGTGTCTGACTCTGCAACCCCATGGACTGTAGCCCACCAGGCTCCTTTGTCCATGGGATTTCTCAGGCAAGAATACTGGAGCGCGTTGCCGTTTCCTATTCCAGGGGATATTCCTGACCCAGGGAGCAAACCCTCGCCTGTTGAGTCTCCTGCATTGGCAAGAAGATTCTTCACCAAATGGCACCACCTGGGAAGCCTGAAATAGTTTCATTTTTTCTTTTGGCCTCTCTGCCATGTATGCAGGATCTTAGTTTTCCAACCAGGAATTGAACCTGTGCCCCCTGCAGTGGAAGCATGGAGTCTTAACCACTGCACTGCCAGGGAAGTCCCAAGAAACAGTTTCTATCATTTATTGTGTCCCTCCTACACCATATTCTTCCTTGGTAGCTCAGATGGTAAAGAATCTGCTTGCAATGCAAGAGACCCAGGTTCGATCCCTGGAGAAGATCTCCTGGAGAAAGAAATGGCAATCTACTCCAGTATTCTTGCCTCCCGTGGACAGAAGAGCCTGGTGGGCTACAGTCCATGGGGTTGCAAAGAACTGGACACAACTTAGCTACTAAACAATAACAGCAACAAGGGAACAGTAACTGGGATAATCTAGCATGGCTTTCTTTTTTTTTCTTTTTGGTTTGGAAAATTTTCAGTCCTGTTTGTTTTTATTTTTCCAGATTGTGTTTTTAATTTTCTTGAGTTCTGGGTTCAGTGATGAGCTTTTCCTCTTATATGAGTCACCTTTTATTTCTCATGTTACCTAGCCTCAGTTTTCCAAAATAAAAAGTAAAATATTTCCTCATAGGCTATAAATAACAAACAGATCCAGTACCTGTCACTTAGAAAATATGTGATAAGTGTTAGTGTCCGTACTTCTGGTCTTACTTGCATGCATATGGGCTGCTACGGCTGCTAAGTCGCTTCAGTCGTGTCCGACTCTGTGCAACCCCATAGACGGCAGCCCACCAGGCTCCGCCGTCCCTGGGATTTTCCAGGCAAGAGTACTGGAGTGGGGTGCCCACTAAGTCATTTCATTTGTGTCTGACTCTGTGGACTGTAGCCCACAGACTTCTCTGTCCATGGGATTCTCCAGGCAAGAACGCTGGGGAATGCTGGGGATCTTCCCAACCCAGGCATCAAACCCGAGTCTCTTATGTCTCCGGGACTGGCAAGCAGGTTCTTTACCACTTCCCAGTGCCACCTGGGAAGTCCTTGGTCTTAGTTACTCCCCAGATAAGTGAGTGAGAACTGCCCCACTTTTTTGAAATTAGGGTGGAGATAAATCTTCTAAGAAGCTTGGAAAAGTCTAGGAAATGTGGGAAAACAGATCAGGGCCTCCCAGGGATGGAGCTGCAGGTCAGAACCCAAGGCTAGATATGACATGTTGCTGACTGAAGCTGGGTTCAAGGTGAGGATTATAGAATCTAGAGGAATGAATAGTTTGCCTGAGGATGGAGATGAGAAATGAAGAGTGATCTGGGCCCTCAGACAGGCAGCATCAAGGACCCAGCCAGCACCATGTGTGCTGGATGGGCTCCTCCTATGGGCATGAGTGTCTTAGGTGGGCTGGGAAAGCCCAGACTCTTGGGGCTCCAGGCAAAGGGCTTCTCCATAGGCTTGCCTGGCTGCCTTTAGTTCTTTAGAGGAAATACTGACTTCCAGGACCTTGGAAGTGCCCCACTGCCCCTTGGCAAGGGCAGAGTAGGTGCAAGACAGGTAAGACCAAGGCTGTATGTTGCTGGAATCTGGAGAGGAGCTGGATCTTCAAGTATGACCTTAATTTGGCCATAGGTGAAGTACGATTGTCTTGGCACTGTGACCATAACATCTGGACTGAAGCTCAAAGGAAAGAAAGGTTCTTAATTCCTCCCACCTACCCGCTGTCCGATATCTCTGAGCTGGAGGGTAGAAGCTGCCTAGCGGTGGGGTGTTTCAGTGAGCTCATTTTCTGCTCTGGATTGAGAGGGTCATTAGTGGCAATGCCCAGGGGAGTGAGAGGTCTAGAGAGGTAGGGAGGCTCACACATGTCTGGTAAAAGCTGTACTGGAGGGGTTTCCTGCTTTGGGGTGGAGGCTGGGCCCCTTCCTGCTGTAGAATCTCTTCATAGATGCCCCCCTCCCGTGATGGTTGGGAAAGAGATAAGGTGTAGTTTTGCCTAGCCGCTGAGGGCTCTGGGGAGTGGGGGCTGTGGGGGAGCAGTTATCTGAAACCACAAACCCCAAGAGCAAGCAGAGAGCTGATGTCAGCTTTATCAGGGAGTGCCAGAAACACACTAAAAGCCAGGACTCCTGGTGAAGAAAACCAGGAGAGTGCACGCCCTAGAAAATGGCTGGGATACACGCTGTCAACAGAGCCTGACCACCTGCCCTTGACTTTTACATGAGGCAGGAAGTGTGGGAGGGCTGGCTGGGTTTTAAGGGCTCGGGCGGTGGCTGCCATGGTTGTTGATTCTGACTTTTCTTTTGGGGTTCCTAGAGCTAGATCCAAAAGCAATGCCAGAGTGTTTCAGAAATGCCCTACACACAGATAGTGGCATTTGAATAGTGACTTTCAAACACCAATTCTTAGAGAATAACTTTTATGTAGGTGTTTACATTACAAAAATCACTGTCAATTTCAATAAGATAATTTTGCAGTCAGTTGCATTTCTGTTTACAGTGACAGTGAAAAACAATGGTGACAACTGATTTATGTTTAATATTTGGGAAATGAAAGAGAACTATGAAAAGAAAGATTTTAATTCTCAGTAAGAAAAATAGAATAAGACTTGAATAAATGAAGAGATTTTTTTGGTCCTAGAATCAGAAGATTTAAAATAGTAAGATGACATAATATATAATCTAATGTATGGAGTTAACACAAATTAGTTTCCATATGATATTTTGTGGAAATTGACAAAACAATAATACAGTTTCTATAGAGAAAATAATAGTTAAGCACATTAAGGAAATTTTTGAAAAGAAATGAACCAATAATAGGCTAGATTATTCTGTTAACATTTAAAATGTGGTACAAAGGACATTTATATTGTATGGTATCAGATGCAAAGCAGAATAGTAGATTGATAAAAACATAATAAGGATTCCCTGCATTCTAAATTTACTAAAAAGTTAACAAACAATAGTTCTGGACAACAAAATAGTAAGAAAGAAATCCTATTCAATAGACATTACTGAGAAAAGATATAAAGCACTTCTGTCCTCCTCTGAAGCTGGTTTTCAAAATAAGCTCCAGATATTTTAAAGTTGAAAATATCTTTTTTAAAAGTGAAACAAAATGATATATTATAGTTACCCAGCTGTGGTGGAGGAATTAATTTCTCAAGTATTAAACAGTGGCTAAATTACAAGTGGTGAATTGGAAGGATCTGATTGCATAAAAATTGAGCAATAGAAAGCTTAATAAGTTCTTGATAAAAAGGGAAAAGTGCAAAACTATTTGAAATAAACAAGGCTGGTAAAGATTAGTATTAAAATATAAAGAACAATTATAAATTATAAACAGTTAAAAGATATGAACAAATAGTATAAGAGGAAGTATGAGCATCAAACCTACATTTGGAATATTTCAGTCTTGCTAATAAAGTGCAAATTAAAAGCATGAATCTATTTCTTAGTTAAGTAGCAAAAGTGATAAAACTCTATATTAATGTGTTTGGAGGGAAAGAGACACACTCTCTAGGTTTACTAATATGTTTTCTGCAGAGCAGGAGATCAAAATGAAACACAAACCACATAGGCAATACTCTCAAATAAATCTCAAGAAAATAATGTGAAAGAGGAAAGGTTTATAAAGGTGGTATAGTGAATATCTGTCCATTACCTAACCACCTGACAATTTGATAATGGTTGTACAAACTGGAAAATATTAAGATCCCATCACATTAGCAACTATTAAAACCATAAATCTGAGGATGGTGATGATATTATAGGGAATGTACGTATATAAGTTAAGAAGTAGAAGACATTCGTTAAAGGGAACATTGGTAATTGTCAAGTTATGTTTGTCTGATGAAAACATCAGTGCCCATCAGTGTCAATGTCTCAGTGCTTGATCTAATAAGTCAGTGCTTGTGGGACGTCAGTGTGATTATAATTTGGGGGTCTTGTTGAAAGGCAGATTTTGATTCACTTGACCTGGGGTGGGGCCTGGGATATTCTAAATCTGTGATAATGGTAAAGCTACTCCTCCAACATTTTTAAGAGCAAATGTTTAAATCTCTGCCATGCAGTCTTGTGACCACTAGTCATATGAGGCTATTCAAATTTAGATTAATTGAAATAAAATGGAAAATTTAGTTTCCTAAGTCTTACTACCTATATTTCAAGGGTGCCTTAGTCATGCATGGCTTACATCTCAGAAAGCTCGGATTATAGAACAAGTCCATCATCACAGAAAGTTCTGTCAGACCTGAATCATCAGTCTTAAAGTGAAGGGGATTTTTATCACTTTTTTGGTAAAGTTGTTTGAATGTGATATAAGCTTGTTCCATTCGTTTGTAGTCAGAAATCACATAGGTATACATTCATAGAAGTGATAAAGCAAGGGACAGTTTCGTCTAGTCTAGTTTGATCAATGAAATTCTTTTATCCCATTGATTTTATTGTCATTCCATAAATGTGTTGTCCTAATTATTATTTGCCTCTCAATGGGCAGTCATTTCCACTAAATTGGTTTCAGTTCCTTTGCTACTTTTTCCTCATCTTACGTAATTAACATATACTAGAGGAGACGTTTAAAGAAGGATTGCGATAAATTAAAGCATAACGTGTGTGTTGTTAATCAGCTATACCCCAATACAAAATAAAAAGTTAAAAAAAAAGAATACATGTATATAACTTATGAAGAGATCCTCATATTCTCTTTTCCTATCTACGTGTTTCATCAATTTATATTTTTAAAGTGTATTCTTGAAGCTGGACCAACCTTGTGTTAGTTACCCAAGGATGTGAGCATTGATTTTCATTTGAAAGGTTTCCTGGATGATTGCTTTTTCTTTATTTTCTGTGAAGTGGAAATGCTGACTATTGTTATTTTCTTCCAGGAATTTATGCAAATATTCTCACGAGGTTCTCTCAGAAGATAACTTCAGGGTCCTGACAAACCATGGGCTATCTGGACTGAACCAAGAGGAATTAGCTGTGCTCCTTCTCCAAAGTGACCCTTTTTTTATGCCCGAGGTAAGTTCTGATTCCTCAGTTTGAAAAGCAAGGAGAATGCCCTTGGCAGTGTGGTGTCCTGTGTGTGTTGGAATGGGGGCAGAGAAAACCTGGCACCAGGGCTCTGTAGGTGGCAGTCAGCAGGTGGTTGTTGCTAAGTGACCTGGAGATGCCAACACTTTCCTTCTTATTTGAAGTTTAATAAGTATTTGAGTCTGGAATGCCTCCTCCCCTGGGCTGCTAGGGAACCCTGTGTGAGCAAGTGTGATCTGAAGAACTAGCAATAAGACTAATTGATGCCTTACATCCGAGTGACTTCCTGGAAGAGGTGGGCTTTGAAGCAAGATTTTGGAAGGTGACAGGGTACATTGCTTGAGGCTAAGTTGTAGCAAAGAGATCTCAAAATGTAGTGATTCAAGTAAAATATTACTTTGTTTCTCCATCTCTCAGTAGTCTAGATCTGAGGTCACTAAACTGTACTCCATGGACCACATCCCACCTGCCTCCTGTTTTCGTAGTTTAATTGGAACACAGCCACACTCATTCATTTATATATTGTCTATGACCACTTTCTCATACAAGAGTGAGATGAGTATTTGCAACAGAGATTGATGGCCTGCCAAGCCTAAAATATTTACTATTCGATCATTTATGCTAATAGTTTGCTGACCTTTGGTCTTGCCTAGAGGTAGGCAGGCAGGTAGTCTGATGGTTAGGCAGCTGAATTCCATGATGTCATGTAGGGACTCAGGCCAGTAGGTCAGCCTTGTTATCTTATATATAATAGATCTGTTTTATTACTGGACCAGTAGATATCTCTTTTAACATATGGCTTCCTCCTCATGGTACAAGGAGGCTCTTCTCAGTGTCATCATTTTTCTAGCCAACTGGAACGCAGAGAAGGAGTAAGTAAAAGACAAGCTGCTTCCTTTTTAAAAAGATGTGAAAAAAAAAATAAAAAGATGTGACTTGGATATTATATCTCATTTATTGTATGCTCTATCTCATTTGCCAGAACTTATCACATGACTGCACTTGGGGAGAAGGCAGGCTGGCAAATGTAGTTTTCTGGCTGGATAGCTATATATCCAGCTAAAACTTGGAAGCTTCTATTATTAGAAGAAGGATAAGAATAATCTCAGATAATTAACAGTCTCATCCACCTAGGAATATTGACTTGAAAATCAGATGATTCTGCTTAAAGAATGGTATCTGAGAATGATCTAAGAAAAATCCTTGTGTACAGAAGTTAGCCTCACATTGGAAGAGAGGCCCAGAAACGTAATGGAAGCCTCAGGTTGAGAGGGTGGAAGGGACTGAGATAAGATAACAAGGTTGAAATTCGGTCGTGCTTTTATGTATGACAAGATAGCTATTAGGGACATCTGGAGGGTTAAACATCTTTTGACTCTAAGCTCAGTGTGTTTCCCTGAGGACTTAGGAAAACTTAGGACATGTGGGGTGATTTTGCGTTGATTACTGAGCTTAGGCAAGATAGGAATGCAAGATACTCTGTAAAAATGTCTTCAGAGAGGAAGGGTGGAGGAGAAATATTTAACTATATGTAACTCACTTCCCCAGGCATTCTTTCATTTATGTACGTGAGTTTCTCTCTCTCTCTTTCTGTTTCCAGGAACCCAAGGTTCAGAGGTCTTAGGATCTCTATAGCCCCTGGCCTATGTGCCAGCCAGCGCAGTCCTTCCTGGCTACCAGTATGGGGAAAATGCCTTACACCCTAACTTGTTAAAGGTCACGTTGACTAACAGAGGCACCCTCTCCTTTCCCTTTCATGTGGAAGAATGATGACAGTTGAATGCTTATCATGACTCTCGAGAGTCATGGGGTTGCCCGGGGTCCAACTTAGTGTTAAACTTGCAGGGTTGGAAACGTCACTCACCAGGTCAGCTCTCTGCTTCTGTTCTCCAGAATCACCAAGGACTTGCTATATCACGTCCCTGGAGAATAAGGACTGGTGGCTCTTCCTTTCTCTAGGAAAGAACCCTCCTAGATGGTGCTGTTGCTGACTTAGCCCAGAAAAAGCCCATCGACAAAAGTGCTGGGAGGCTTCTCGTAGGAGGACGCTGACGTTAATCACACAGAGTCTTAAGTGTCACCTGAGGCTCCCTTACAGTGTCCGTGGATTTTAAGAATTCGGTACCGTGCTTAGAGGGTAGGGTGGAACGGTTTGTGCTTGAAGTTTATTTTTAGCCGATAACTTAATTGCCTCTTGCCACATGTTGGGGTAGGATCACAGACTAGCAGACTGCACTGTTTCCTGGGACCAGAGGTCTGAGAAGCTGGTTCCTGTGATGGGGAATCAACTAGAGCATCGATGACCTAAGTCTCTATTTGACTATTCTGGGCAAGAGTTGTCTCTAAAGGAGCGTTTTAACTTGGGGGAGTAGGGCGGAGTATTTTCAAGGTTTTAGAAGGGAGGGGAGTGGTTAGCCAGAGTTCAGCTAGTTCCAAGGATAGTTGATCAAGGATGGTTCCTCCACGTCTCTAAGTTCTGTCTTTGCCACCAACTATGTATGTCATCTTGGACAAGGCATTTCATCCTTCAGGGTCTCACTTTACTTACTGTTTGCTTTGCACTCATTCAGCTAACACTCAGGAGTGCAAAGGTAGCACTGAGTTAAATCCTGAAGCCAATGGTGGACAAGGCAGACGCCTGCCCTCAAATACCGAACACGTTCACACTTTTCCACTTTGCTTAACCTGTGAGAACATAAAAGCATAAACCTGAACTTCCTGGTAAATAAACATGGATAATTGAAGTGCATTTATTAAAAGGGAGAAATGGGTCTCATTTGTTCTGGCAGGAGCAGTCTTTCTTAAACATCAGAATAGTACTAGGAATGTTAATCAAAGTATCATTTGTGAAGTTGCTAATAATCCTTGTTTTACTTGAGCCTCGAGAATTCTGGCTCTCAAGCTTTAGTGTGGGTCAGAATCACCAGGAGTGTTTGTCAAACCCAGATTGCTGGGCTCCTCCTCTGGCCATTCTGACTGTAGATACGGGGAAGGGCCCAAGGGTTTGTATTTCTAGTTAGTTTTCGGTTGGAGCTGATGCTGTTGGTTCAGGGACCACACTTTGAGAACTGTTGGCCAAGAGTCTCGATTCTGGCTCATAGACTCTATTACAATGATATGTATTTGCATCAGGTTTAGAAGTTGTTTGTATGGCTCAATCATGGTTGAATCCATGTCTTTCCCACCTGGATACACCACAGTGGCCCATGTTGATCTGGTTTGCTCAGAGTCTGTTGAAACAACTTACAAATGCGTTTGTGTTTAAGCCTCTTTGTGTAATGATTCAAACATTTGCATCACATTTTGTATTGTGCTCAAGACATTACGTATTTTATTATTTAACCTGCTCTACAACATGGTTAGGTGAGGGGAGCAAATATTTTTGTCTTTTACAGCAAGGGCAAGAGGCTGGGAGTAAGTAAGTAACTCAGATGTGAAGTCATGTATAGCTGCTTCCAGCTGCAGACTTCAACCAACATCCTCTAGTCCTGTATCACAGGGTCTGGCCTCACTGACGATACTTCTCCTGCTTCCCTTTCAGTAAGAATTACATCTCTGTAGAGCTAGATATGTAGATATACCTATTTACATATAAAAATGATCAGCTATCACTTGGTCTTTTGAGAAACTGCCACATTCTGCCTAGCTCCCAGCAGCTGAAGACAAGACCTCACATCCTTTTTTTTCTTCCTTTTGACTGTACTACATGGCACACAGTGCCCCCTGCAGTGTTCTTCTAATTGAGGATGGTCTTTTAATTGAAGATGTGTTGATATCCAAAGGTGGGCCTTCCTCTTTGGGATTCCTTTATATGTAGGGCTCCCTTTGATTCCTGTTTTGTTCTATCTATACCTGGCCGTCTTATATTGATTCTTCCAAAAGAGGTTAATAAAAGTCAAGTTTCTTTAAGTTAGTTTGTAGACCTCTTCTACCCTAAATAAGTCACTGATTGAATATAACTCAATAGAGATTATAGAGTTATGCACATACATTTTTTTCCTTAGATATGTCTCTGCTTCTGCTCACGTGCTCAGTCGTGTCTTGACTCTTTGCGACCCCATGGACTGTAGCCCACCAGGCTCCTCTGCCCATGGGATTCCCAGACAAGAATACTAGAGAGGGTTGCCATTTCTTTCTCCAAGGGATCTTCCTGACACAAGGATTGAACCTGTGTCTCCTGCAGCTCCTGTATTACAGGCAGATTTTTTTACCTGCTAGGTCATCAGGGAAGTTTATATCTGTGCTTCTGTTTTTTTCTTTTTCTTCCAGGAAATAAGAAAATATGAATTTTTTTCTTACCAGGAAGTAAAAAAAAAAGAATTTTTATTTTTTATTTATTTAATCAATATTTGTTGGAGTATATAGTTGATTTACAATGTTGTGTTAGTTTCAGGTGTACAGCAGAGTGAATCAGTTATACCTATACATAGATCCAGCCCGTCCATCCTAAAGGAAATCAGTCCTGAATATTCATTGGAAGGGCTGATGTTGAAGCTGAAACTTTAATATTTTGGCCATCTGATGGGAAGAACTGACTCATTTGAAAAGACCCTCATGCTGGGAAAGATTGAAGGTGGGAGGAGAAGGGGACGACAGAGGATGAGATGGTTGGATGGCATCACTGACTCAATGGACATGAGTTTGAGTAAACTCTGGGAGTTGGTGATGGACAAGGAGGCCTGGCGTGCTGCAGTCCATGGGGTCGCAAAGAGTTGGACACAACTGAGCGACTGAACTGAACTGAACTGATACATAGATCCACTCTTTTTTAGATTCTATTCCCATATAGATCATTATATTTATACGAACTTTCCTTAATGTGTGGCATATAGAGAAACATGTTTTCTTTCTGGCGCTTGTTTCTTTCTTCTGTAGATATGCAAGAATTATAAGGGCGAGGGTGGAAGACAGATTTGTAACCAGCAGCCCCCGTGTGAAAGACTCCACATCTGTGAACATTTTACCCGAGGGAACTGTGGTTATGCCAACTGCTTCCGGTCCCATAACCTGATGGACAGAAGGGTGCTGGCCGTCATGAGGGAGCACGGGCTGAGCTCAAGCGTAGTACAGAACATCCAGGACATCTGCAATAGCAGGCACCGCCAGAAGAAGCCCTCAGCATGGAAAGGTAAGCGTGGTGGCCTTCTTAACAGGATAAACGGAAATAAACAGAAATCACAAGGAGAGGAAATCTCTACTTATACTCACCCTACCTCATCGTGTAAAACTATTTTGCCTTTCAGACCTTGTCGATATGCATACACAATTTTTACATAATTATGATCATAGTATATGTGTGATTTTGCAATTTGATTTCATGCTCTTCCATGCATCCACACCACACAGACATACTTCACACTCGGGCACGTTGCCAACATATATGCACCTCTCACTAACGGACATGTGCCACACACCATATGTGCAAACCTCACGTACACACACATAAACCCCTCACATGTCCACCATGTATGCATATCACACACACACGCACACACTTCATATAAACATATGTGAACCCCACATATAAACATCACATACAAGCACACCACACTTTTTGAACACACGAACACACTTGCTCACTCCCTCGCTTCTCTCTGCTTCCCAGGGCTGTGACTTAACATGTTTCTAGAAAGAGGTCAATTTTTTTTTTTTAAATTTTGGATATCGCTGACTTAAGCTTGGGCATTTGGGGGCCAGATGAACAACTCTGGATAATTCCAAGCTTCAATGAAATCAGACCTTTCCTTATTTTCTTTTTTTGTTGTTGTTTTAAGTGTTGTGACTTCTTAGCTTAGGTACACCTGTGTCACAATATGGGTGAACTCTTAGTGATTTGGGGGCACTCATCTCTGATGAGCACTAGTCTGTCTCTCCATTCACCCTAGCGGTGAATGTGGACTTGAACTTGAGGACTGTGGACAGCCCCACCTAAGACAGTGGGCATTGAGGAGCTACCTCTAAGTCCCATGAGAGAAGCTGAGCAGAGCCAGGGTTGGCTCAGCCTTTATCCTAGGCCAAAGGTGGTGTTTTCTGCTGGGCTGGCAGAGAGCGGGGATTCTTCCATTGTCATAACCACCTTGTCAAGATTTTCACACAAATTAATTTTTTTAAACTTCTTATTGGATTTTGGAGAATAGTCAATTAACAATGTTGAGATAGTTGCAGGTTCACAGCAGAGGGACTCAGCCTTATATATACATGTATCCATTCTCCCCCAAACTCTCCTCCCATCCAGGCTGCCATAAGCACTGAGCAGAGCTCCCTGTGCTACACAGTAGGTCCTTGTTGGTTATCCACTTTAAATATAGCAGTGTGTATATGTTGATCCCAAATTCCCTAACCATCCCTTCCCTCCATCCTTCCCCCGCTGGTAATCATAAGTTCCTTCTCTAAGTCTACGAGTCCTTTTCTGTTTTGTGAATAAATTCATTTGTATCATTTCTTTTAAGATTACCCATATAAGGCATGTCATAGGATATGTCTCATCTATTTGACTCACTTCACTCTAGTATGAAGTAGTATGACCCTCTAGGTTGTCATACAACCTACAACAAGCAACATACATACTGTGTTGCTGCAGATGGCATTATTCCATTCTTTTTTAATGGCTGAGTAGTATTCTGTTGTGTATATGTACCGCATCTTCTTATTCATTCCTCTGTCAATGGACATTTAGGTTGCCTCCATGTCGTGGCTGGGCTTCCCTGGTAGCTCAGCAGGTAAAGAATCCGCCTGCAATGCAGGAGACACTGGTCCGATTTCTGGGTCGAGACGATCCCCTGGAGGAGGAAGTGGCAACCCACTCCAGTATCCTTGCCTGGAGAATCCCCACGGAGAGCAGCCTGGTGGGCTACAGTTCATGGGGTTGCAAAGAGTCAGACACAACCGAGCGACTAAGCACAGCACAGCTCAGGTCTTGGCTGTTGCGAGCCGTGGCGGCGTTTGACTCTACAGGATTGCCGAGTAACGGTGCCTGGTTAATTCACTGCTTCTCCAGTGTGAAGGTTTAGGGCTCCGAGGTGGAAAGAGTGAGATCCCTAAAAGTGGTCTTGGGGAATTCCTGAAAAGACTTTTAGACCTCCAAATATACTTACCCAAGAAAACATCTGAACTTCTTTTGCCCGCTGACGAAGTCCCTCCTTTTCTTCTCTCCTGCTGATACTGTTTCTGCTTTACCCCACTCTCACTTCACTCGGCCCCTCTGAGGCCGAACGGGAGGCGGGTACAGAGTTAGTGACGTTAAAGTTACCTTTTGTGGTTTGATTTTTCTTTCCCAGCTCCTCCTCCCCATCGTAGAGACCTGGCATTCAGAGGGAGGAGTAAGAGCAGAGACCGGGGCAGCAAGGAATTTCTTCCAGCAGCTTCAGCTCCTGCCCAGAGGTCCTGCTCACCCAGCCCAGAGCCTCCCGGCCACCGCGGCTCTGTCGCAAGTGACGGGCCTGTCGAGGATCTTGCCCGCCAATTCTCGCATCTGGGAAGTCAGGAGTGCCCCCCGCCTGCCTCCAACCCATCTGCAGCTGTCGTTCTTGGAGGAACCCCTCAAGGAGGAGGAAACCAGAGGCTTGCAGAGAACGGCAGTGCAAAGGATCTTTTCTATGGGAATCATAGCCATGCTCCCCTCACTTTTGATTTGAAACCAGCCTTCGACTGGAAGGGCCCTGCATCCTGGCAGAATGACCAGGACACCGGTAAAAAGAGTTGGCTTCCCTCCAGTCCAGTCTTCTCCTCTTCTCCTGGTTCTCCACAAACACCTGAAACCATCACCACCAGAAAGACCACCGCTGTCCTTTCCTCTGACCATGTGAATGCGGAGCGCAGGAGTGGGAATCAAGATGGCCAGCATTTCCCGCTTTTTGCTGATAAGGCTGATGGCATGGCTGTAGATGCCACTTCCACGAGACTGGCAAATTACCAAACTCCAAGCAGTAGACAGAGAGAAAAATCGTTACCTAGGAATCCAGACACCGGAACACCTCGGAGTCATCTGCCCACCGCTGGCCAGATGACTGGGGATGGAGCCGCAGCCTTTGTTAACGGTAATCACACAGAAGAGACCTTCTGGGCTAGTCAGTCTGTCCACAGTGCCAGTAGATGGATGGATAAAGTGATGGATAAAACTACCGATATAGGTAAAACTGGTGCCACTGGGCTTGGCTTCATGGCAGCAGTCAAAGGGAAGAAAGATGTGTTATGCTCTGGAATTCAGGGGTTAACAAGCAGGTCCTGCCCACATGTGGGGAGCCCTCTGCCCCCGTACAAGGCACCACTTGCTCTCCCCAAGGTCCCTTCTTTTTCTTTTCTATAAACATAATAGTTTATACAAGGATGTTATAATATTATTAATTGATATTAACGTAAGTAAAGACACTGCAGTTACACAAAGAAATGTACAATGAACTTTTCATTTATATTCTTTAACGTTTTTCTATACCTAGTTTGTTTATAGCTAAGATGATACTGCATAAGCAATTTTTTATGTTACATACATTTTTTTTACTGATTTATAATTTAGCACGTCTCACCTTGGTACAAGGATTCATAAACATCATTTTTACCAAGGTCCCTTCTTTTACACTTCCTTAAGCAACAGAGCTGCAGCCTAGGGGACCCATGGTCAGAATGCAGCTCAAATCCCAGTTACCCACGCCAGTGAGATGACCAGGCGGGCTCCAGGCTGGGTTCTGTGTGATCACTGAGGGACAAAGTGGGGCCCCATGTCTCGTGTTTGAGCAGAGTGGCCATGGCTGGTGGTTTCTCTTTGGATGTTCCTTAGCAGTACTAAAGGGCAAAGGGTTTTGGTTAAGGAGTGGTACTGATGAGGACATAGGAAGACAGGGGGACCAACCCTAGAACTGTGTAGAGTAAGTTGCTCCATTTACTGAGAACAGGAGCAGTTCAGCCATGGTTTAAGAAAGCAGCATGACACTAAGTAACCCTGACTTTCATGTTGGTTTTCATGACTGGGCTCTCATGAGCAGCACATGAATCTTAAGAATTTTCTTGAACTTGGCCCCCATTTCAGATGCTCTTTCCCACTGTTAGACCAAATATCTTGTTTTTTTGGTTTAAATGTTATAATTCGTTTACATGCATCCTCTTCTGTTTTGTAGATTCTGTACCTGATGTTGCCAGTACCATATCTTCCACGATGAATGAACACAGCTCAAACGAAATTTGTCTTGACCATCTGTATAAGAGTTGTCAACTTAGTGAGTAACTACCTTAAGGACTTTCTAGAAGCAGAAACATTATTAATAGTAGCCTGGCTAGCATTTATTGAGTGTTTCCTATGTGTGGAGTGCAGTGCTGAGAATCCTACATGCATCTTCTTTAACCTTCAAGTCAACTTTAGGTTCTGTTGTTAATTCATTTTACACATACACAAATAGAACTTGGGTGTTCATCCCAAACCGCTTCACCACTGTGTTATATTATACTTTCTCCTTTTACAATTCAGGTTTATTTGAACTCTTACACTTAATCAGGGACCCCTCGTCTTACATACTAAAACCAAACAGAAGTAACAGTTGTTTTTTAGTCACTAAGATGCGTCCAACTCTTTGTGACCCCAGAGACTGCAGCAGCCAGGCTTCCGGCATCTGTTTACTGCTCCCTCTCACCGAGCCTCGTGTAGAACTGTTTCCCACGGGACTGCTTGGGACACAGCGCTTCCCTGTCACTCTTGAGCCACACTGTTCCTTTCATGTCTCTACCCCAGGCCTTCTCAGCATGTCTGATTCATTTGTTTGATCACTTAGTGGTCTTAGAGTCATTCGCCTGTGTCTAAGGAGGAGATTCTGCCCTGTGTTCTCTTAATCAAAAATCTTTAACTTCAACAAAATTTATTTTTAACTAAGATAAAACACATCACATAGATTTTACCATCTTAACCTTTTTAAGTGTACTGCTCAGTACTGTTGCTGTGCAACCAATCTCCAGAACTCTTTTCATCCTTTTAAACTGAAGCTCTACCTCAGTTCAGTCGCTCAGTCGTGTCCTACCCTCTGTGAACCCGTGGACTGCAGCGTGCCAGGCTTCCTTGTACCTCACCAACTCCCAGAGCTACTTAAACTCATGTCCATTGCATCGGTGATGCCATTCCACTGTCTCATCCTCTGTTGTCCCCTTCTTCTCCCGCCTTCAATCTTTCCCAGCATCAGTTCAGTTCATTTCAGTTCAGTCGCTCAGTCGTGTACGACTCTTTCTGACCCCATGAACCGCAGCACACCAAGCCTCCCTGTCCATCACCAACTCCCGGAACTTACTCAAACTCATGTCCATTGCGTCGGTGATGCCATCCAACCATCTCATCCTCTGTCATCCCCTTCTCCTCCCACCCTCAGTCTTTCCCAGCATCAGGGTCTTTTCCAGTGAGTTGGCTTTTGGCATCAGGTGGCCAAAGTTTTGGAGTTTCAGCTTCAACATCAGTCCTTCCAATGGATATTCAGGACTGGTCCTCTGTAAAACAACACCTCTGTACCTATTAAACAACAACTCCTCATTTCCCCCTTCTGGCAGGGAAGCCCCTGACAGTTGCCATTTTGATTTCTGTCTACGAATATGACTCTTCTATGTCCCTCATATGAGTGATCTCACACAATATTTGTCTTTTCTGACACTGGCTTATTTCACTTAGCACAGTGTCCTCAAGGTTCACCCATGTTATAGCCTTTGCGAGAATTTCCTCCCTTATGAAGGTTGAACACTATTCACTTGTATTCTATCCCATTTTGTTTATCCACTCATCCACTGATGGGCACTTGAGTCGCTTCTACCTTTTAGCCATTGTGTATAATGCTGCTGGGAACACAGGTGTACAAATATCAGTTCTTGCTTTCAGTTCTTTTGGGTATATACCCAGGAGTGGAATTGCTGGATTATGTGGTAAATCTGTGTTTAAGTTTTTAAGAAACTGCCACACAGTTTTCTATAGCAGCTGTATCACTTTACATTTTTATCAGCAATGCGCAAGGGCTCCAATTTCTCCATATCCTTGCCAACATTTGTAAATTTGTTCTTGTTTGCTTATTTATATCAGCCATTCTAATGGGTGTGAGGAAGGTTATATTTTTCAATCAGTTAAATTCCTGGCAGTGACATTTCAAAATGATTTAAACAATGCAAACTGTGAAAAATAGAACTGTTTTCTGTTCTCCTGTATTATGAGCTTCTAACATTAATTCATTATTCAGCAAGCAGTCATTGAAAGGGCATCCTTTGCATGCCTACTCCTCTGCCAGTGAAGCAAGGAGACATAAGCTAAACAATGACGCAGGCCTTTCTTCAGTAAGTTTGTCATTAAGTGAAAGTAGCTCAGTCGTGTCTGACTCTTTGCAACCATGGACTATACAGTCCATGGAATTCTCCAGGCCACAGTACTGGAGTGGGCAGCCTTTCCCTTCTCCAGGGGGTCTTCCCAACCCAGGGATCGAACGGAGGTCTCCTGCACTGCGGGCGGATTCTTTCCCAGCTGAGCCACGAAGGAAGCCCAAGTTTGTCATTAGAGCTGGGCATCAAAACATCCACAAATTTGGGAATTCCCTGGCAGTCCAGTGGTTAGTCCCGTCTGTGCCCTCTCACTGCCAAGGGCTTGGGTTCAATCCCTGGTCAAAGAACCAAGATCCCACAAGCTGTGCAGTGTGGCCCAAAACAAACAGAACATCCACAAATTAGAGAACTAATAAAGCACAAAGTGTGTCTAGAGCACTGGTTGAGGGAACATAAAACACAAGTCAGGTCAGAAGAGCACAAGATCAGTGAGGGAATTCCGGAAGAGATGAATTCTAGGCCAGGGCTTCCTAGAAAACAGGCAGTTGCCTCCAATAGAGAGCAGTTTGTCTCAATAAAAGCATATAGAGGGAGGTGCAGAAAGGATAATTGGAGAAGGAAATGGCAACCTACTCCAGTGTTCTTGCCTGGAGAATCCCAGGGACAGAGGAGCCTGGTAGGCTGCCATCTAGACTGAAGCGACTTAGCAGCAGCAGCAGCAGAAAGGATAATTGTAAATTTCTAATGACCTCAGATTTCCATGTGGGTAATATGGTTCTTTTTTTGAAGGTGAGAGGAGAAGGGGACAACAGAGGATGAGATGGTTGGGTGGTATCACCAACTCAATGGACTTGAGTTTGAGCAAGCTCTGGGAGTTGATGATGGACAGGGAAGCCTGGCGTGCTGCAGTCCATGGGTCGCAAAGACTTGAACACAACTGAGCGACTGAGCTGAACTGAACATAGCTTTTGGGGGAGTGGAGAATTTTGTTTTCTGACGAGTCTATGTGGGTAGTAAATGAATGTGGAGAGAGGGGCTTGACATGATGCAGGTAGGGGCTGGCATGAGCACAGGTGTAGCTGGAAAATGTGCCTACAGGGCTGGTAGGGTGAGAAAGGCAGGCCTTGATGGGGAGAGTCAGCAGTGAACTTGGTCGAATTGCTTAGACCTCTTTTCTCTCTTTGTAGAGAGCTGCAACAAAGTTCATTTCCACCTGCCCTACCGGTGGCAGATGTTACTTGCAAACAGCTGGGTGGACCTTCCGTTCATGGAGGATATTGAGAAGGCCTTTTGTGACCCCAAAAACTGCAGGTAAGTTGGTGGCAGGTCTGGCTTGTGAAATCTACAACATCATCAAAGGAGAGCCTAGTGCTGTGCTAATGGGAAGAAGAAAAAACAGTTTTCCTTCAGAATCCCATTCAGGTTAACTCCTGAGATTAAAATGGCAAATGACTTCTGAGTTAATAAAGATAAAGGAATAAGTGGGGCAGGTTTGAAGTCACCCAGAGCCTGGCTAATACGAGGGACTCTGGGAATATTTGCTAACTCAGGTGAAATAAACAGGGACACAAATATTTGTTCAGTTAATATGTATCTGAACAACAAAAATGCATAGGTTGGTTTGCAAACCTATGAGCTCAGAAGAGCCTTTGGCTTAATCTCATTGTTTGAGAAAATGATTTGAGTCATTTCATATAGTTCTAAGGCAGAATTTTGTTACATACTTCAGCATTTTATACCTGCCTCTATTTTTGCTATTTTCTCTATCCTGGAGATTTCTAAAAGGCTACTTTATATTTCTGCTTCTGTTAGGGCTGATATGGGTGATACTACCCATGGCCATATTTATAAGCTGCATCCTACTTTATAAGGAAATACTTTAGGAGGGAAAATAAGGACTTGTCACCCTGTTCAAATTTAGTGACTTTTCTGGTGGAGGGTGTGTTGCTGCATTTTGCCACTAGAGGGTGGTGTCAGCTGTTTTGTTTCCCCCAGCAGGTAAATCTGAAGCAGGGTTTTTCGACCTTAGCGCTGTTGACTTTGGGGCCCAAATAATTCTTTGGTTTGCTGGAGTATTTTAGCATCATCCCTGGTGTCTACCCACTACATGCCAGTTGCGAGAAACAAAAATATCTTTTGACATTGTCAGTGTTTCCTGGGTCTGATATCACTCCTGGTTGAACATCGCTGATCTAGGAGGTATTTTGTAGAGCAGTAACTCTCAAACTTTTTGGTTTCCGGAGCCCTTGATACTCTTAAAATGTACTGAGGATCCCAGAGATTTCAGTTTATGTGGATTTATAGCTATGGATATTTACCATGTTAAAAATCACAACTGAGAAAAATTATTGATTCATTAAAAATAATGATAATAAACTCATTCGTGTTAACATAACATTTTTAGATAATTATATATAGTTACATGCATACATAAATGTATGTAAGTATAGCTATAAAAATAACTTTTCCAAAACCAAACCAAACCAAATTCACTGAGAAGAATGACATTGTTTTATATTTTTGCAAATCTCTTTATTGTGAAATCAAACATTGTGTAGCCTTGAAAAACTCCACTGTGTACTTGTGAGGGTATGAAAGTGAAAAAGGTGGATAATGTCCTAATATTATTATGAAAGAACTTTGACCTTGCTGACTCCTTGAAAAGATCTCGAACTACGCTTTGATAATGGAATTCTCTGGGCAAGGATACTGAAGTGGATAGCCATTCCCTTCGCCAGGGGATCTTCCTGACCCAGGGACTGAATCCCAGTCTCCTGCATTGAAAGTAGTTCTTTATAAGCCTTCGCCACCAGGGAAGCCCAACTATTTAAATAATGTGTAATAATTGAAAAAACTGACCTATTGTGAGTTTCAGAGTTTCTGACATTGAGCCAATCATTTGATTTCTTTTGGGAATATTTTTTGAGGGAAGAACCCATTCTGCGATACCATTAAATATGTGGCAGGTTGCCTTACCTCTCTGTATTTCAGTTTTTTCTTTTGTGTGTAAGACCGTAAGCTGTATAAAGGGAATTCAGAGACCACTTTCAACTCTCAGTTTTTAATTCTGCCCTCTTATTAAGAAGATCAGAGTAGAGAAAACAGAAGCATTTTGCTTCAGTGAAGCATTTTATTAATGCTAAGCTTTTCCCTCTCAGCGTTTCTGTTCGCACTTATAACATCAATTTCCAGAAGATGATTTGTGATTTTAATCCTGTCCGACGTATCTCCACACCTTCATCCGTCACACAGCCGCCCAGTTCTCTCTTGACCACAAAATGGATTTGGTACTGGAGGAACGGAACTAAATGGGTTCCATATGGGGAGAAGGTGAGTGCCGTTCCTTTTTGTGGACACTCTTGTATAAACTTGACAACTTCAGAAGAATATAGTGGTACAGTGTCTGACACCAGTGTGATTACCCATGGAGCATGGATGTGGTAGAGAAAGTGGTGTTTTTTTGTATTATACTCGGCAAGCATGTATTCCGATTGCATTATAAAACATTATAACTATTTTTAAGAAACTCCTTGATGTACGAGCCAGTCAAATATCCCTCTTTCCTCATTATCAGGGACTGTGGCAGAACCTTGAGATAGCTTTCTATGTACTAGTATATAAATGGGCAGAGACTACCCCTTTCAGCCAGAAAAGTAGGCAAGAGTGAGAAATCGGAAGACTTACACCTGTAAGTCTGAACACGGGGACATAGTAATAGGGGAGAGAAATTTAGACAGGCAGAGGTTCTGTCTAGTGTGCCTTTTCCCTTTTGATTCAGATGATTAAACAGAGAGGGAGGTAGCTAAAGTAGGCAATGAAATTGGAGTGATGAGAAAGAGAAAAGAAAAGCAAGAAATGGAAATGAAGCCAAAGACAAAAAAGGGATGAGGATATCTCAGCATAAGTTGCTGGGCCATACATTTGGTTCTGAGCTCCCAAGCTGCCAAAGCAATCAAAGAAACACAATCTATTACAAGATCCCTGGGGCTTCCCAGATAGTTTAGTGGTAGAGAACCTGTCTGCCAATGCAGGAGATGCCAGAGATGCAGGTTCGATCCCTGGGTTGGGAAGATACCCTGGAGAAGGAAATGGCAAACTGCTCCAGTAGGAGCCTGGTGGGCTACAGTCCATAGGGTCACAAAGAGTCAGACACAACTGAAGCGACTTAGCATGCAGCACACAGTCAAGCTTAGTAGCGTGCCTTGAGGGGCAGGAGTGCATGCCCTGAAGGAATTGCCCAAGGTGAGGGCGAGCCATAGCTCTAGAAAGCCAAAATCAAGGCTGTCATGTAGGCCCAAGGCAAAAGTAACAAGACCTGGTTGCTGAAACTGAGGTATAAATTCAAGTCTTGGAGAATATGTAATTGAAGGCTCTCGTTCAGAACTGGAGTTCAGTGAGGGCAGGGCTAGAGGAAGGTCCTGGAGATGGCTGGAGATTATATCTTTACATTTTGGGGGTGTTCCTTACCCCGGCCCTCTCATTTGGACAGCGATACACCTATAGGATGGAGAAGGAAATGGCAACCCACTCCAGTATTCTTGCCTGGGAAACCCATGAACAGAGGAGAGTGGTGGGCTACAGCCCATGGGGTGGCAAAGAGTCATGACTTAGCAGCTAAATAACGATGCACCTGTTGGAATTTTATGTGCCTTCTTTCCAGCTTTAGACTGTTCTTTATCATTGTGTGATGAGACGATAGCTGTGATGGTCTACTTCATGACGTTTTGGGTTTGGTTAGACATTCTTGTATTGGGTACAAGTTGCTCTGTACACTTGGGTCATATTTTATGGAATATGTGAAAGGACTATTGCAAAACAGCTCTATTTTTCAGGCCTCCACCTAGGGTATCGTCAGTTTCAGTAGCATAGACCCCGTACAGTGGAGACTACAGAAGGGTGTTGACTTGCCCCCACCAGGAATCCTTTACAATCTGGTTTGGATGGCAGGATGCATTCCTATTCAAATCCCAGAGCTGAAATAAAGTTACATAAGATATCATGATAGAAATTTCTTAAAAGCCTATCCTGAAGTTTTTACCTTTTTATTTTTAATAGAAAGACAATGAGCAAATTTCGAGCATTGACTCTTCATACCTTGAGTCTCTTTTTCTATCCTGTCCGAGGGGAATTGTGCCGTTTCAGGCGGGTTCACAAAACTACGAGCTGAGTTTTCAAGGTAAGTGTCTGCATTTGGGAGCTGTGCCTGTCTTTTCAGTCTGGCCTGTGGCATCCATGGGGGAGTGGGAATAGAGCCATGGGGACCCTGCACTCGGGACCAGGTTCTTTCTAGCACGGCAGGACCAGTGGGTGGGAGCCGATGGCAGTCAGAAGGGCTGTGCTCTAAGCCTTGACTGTGACACACAGGAGCTGGGAGCAGCACCTGGCACCCTGTAAACCGGGGAGGATTGGATTACATGGTCTCTGTGGACACTTCTGGTTCTGCCATTCTAAGTTTCTTATTCTAGGTGGGCTGCTTCCCTGACACAGATTTCAGGTGTTAACAACTACAGGAGAGGCCTTGGGACTGTGGGTCCTTCAGAATTTTAGACCCATGCTGTCCCTTTTAGACTTCGTCATCTAGGTCAATGCTTTTATCCGTCACCTTTTCTAAAGACTTTGCATTCTGCCATGTTTACTGGAGCCCCCATAGAAAGATTTGGTTACCTTCTGCCTGTCTGCCTGTTGTGTTTAGTAAGAAACCAGGGCAGAAACTGTTCTCCCTCAGAATGTAGTGTCCCATGGGCTGCCTCTGTGTCCCCCTGCCCCCAAATCCCACTCCCCACCTCTGCACCCCCGCCAGCCCTGTATATGGTCAGATATGTGCCCTTTCAGGACTATCCTCATAGATGCTTTGAAAGAGATGAAAGAGACTTTTTCAGCTCCTTGACATTCCCAGGTGGTACCCGAGATTTGGACCCTGTACCAGTTACTGTGTTAAGTCACATAACTTTTCGTTCTTTTTCTTTTTTTTTTTTTCGCTGTGCCATGTGGGATGTGGGAGCTTAGCTCCCCAATTAGGGATTGAACTTGTGCCCCACACATTGGAAGTGCAGGGTCTTAACCACTGGACTGTCAGGGAAGACCCCAAGTCACAGAGCTTTGAGGGAGCATTTACTAACTACTGTGGAAAGCATCCTGGCAGTACATATCAAGAGATATTCAAATATGCTTACTTTTTTATTATCAGGAATCTTTCTAAGGAAATAATTCACAAGAAAAAAAATAAGCTATAGAAATAAAGGTCTTTATTAAAGCCTCCTTATAGTACTAGCAAATAGGAATAGCCTGTGTACCGGTAGGATTGTGACTGAACACATAAAAGTAGTACATTTCAGTGGGGTATTAGGTAGTTGCTAAAAATTATGATTGTGAAAACTGTGCTGTAAAAGCAAAATTTGATATTGTTAAGTGAAGAAGGCCAAACCCCAAGTTTATGTTTCTGTAATTAAAACAGAGATAAATATTTTTTTTCAGGAATGAATTTTTTTAAAAATTTAATGTGTGTGGTAAGTGCAACAATGTGTGCATATGAACCAAGACTAGAAAGCAGTGGACGAAAGTAAAAATTTCTTCTGTTGGGTCGTCAAATTAAAAATGGACTTAAATTAAAACATTTTTTTTGAAGTGGTATTCTATTGTTCTGACTGTTTAAAAAGGTGGTGGAGAGATGAAAACCAATATATCTTGTTCCTGAATCTGGAGAAATTTTAATCCCATATATTTGTTCCCTTGGTTCATAGAAGCCAGTCCAGAGAAGTTTTCAGCATTCCAGACTATTTCCTTTCTATTTCTAATATGCTCTTGTTCATTAAACTAGTATTTGAGCTCTGTTGCCAGGCACTAATCGGAATGCTGGCAAACCAGGCACCTTCAGAAAAGAATAACAGCTACAGGAAAGATGAAGCAATGTGATGAATCTGCAAGAGAATGGAGGGCTCGTGGGAGGGTGCCTGCTTTTATCTGAGGAGGACACTTTGGAAGGGAGTGGGCAGCCCATGCATGTGGCAGGGATGTGTGTAAGAGCTGAGAGTAGACATTGAAACTTAAATATTTTACAAGCTGGAAACGTCCAGAAGGCTTTGAGCAGAGTTGTGGCAGGATCTGATTGCTCTTTTCCTTGTTTTTTGTTTTGTTGGTGTGGATGTAAACCTATGGTGAGGCATAATTGCTACCATCAGGTATATCCATTTTAAGTGTCTAGTTGGATGAGTACTGACAAATGCATGCAGCTGCTATCCTAATCAAGATCTAGAACATTCCCATCAATCCAGAAAGTTTTTTCATGCTCCTTTGTGGTCAGTCTCCCCTCTGCAGCCAATTTACTTTCTGTCACTATAATTTAGTTTAATCTATTCTAGAACTTCATATAATAGAACTTTGTGGTGTGTACTCTTCATATGGTTGACTCCTCTCAGAATACTGTTTTTCACTCATCTATATTATTGCATGTAAAGCGGTCCTTTTTCGTTGCTGAGTAATATTCCATTGCATGGATATACCATGGTTTGTTTAACCATTCATTTGTTGATGGATATTTGGATTGTTTTCACATTTTGCTTATTATAATGCTACTAGGCACATTGAAATGCAAATCTTTGTGTGGATGTAGATTTCTCTTGGATAAATAGTAAGGAGTGGATTTGTTGGATTGTATAGGTAGTGTATGTTTAACTTGGTAAGAAGCTTCCAAATTCTTTTCCAAAGTGGTTGTGCCATTTTATGCTTTTATTCACAATGTATGATGATTTACTTTTTAAAGAACTCATGCTGCAGTGTAGACCCAGGTATACAACATGCATGAATTAAAACTAACATTTCACATTTGAGGTAGGAAAATACTTTCAAAATATACCTACCATGTTCCAACTCATAATCACTGATGCCTGGTTGAGGCCAGTGGTCATGGGTGACGTAATCTGGCTGCCCTAGTTCCCTTTCCCACCTGACTTTGATTGAAAGATTTGATTAACTGCAATTTGCCCATGTACCTCTTTGTTTTCTGGATCTTATACTAAGGCCAGTGAAGGATATTCATTTTTATCATGAGCGGTTTCCATCTGAAAGGATTTTCTCGATTCATGCATGTATAGTTGAGTCATGAATACTAGCTATGTTAGTAGTCTCTGAAAAATAAAGATAAATCATTTCCTAGGACCAATTCATGATTTGTGTTTTCTCTTTGTTTTTCTGTCTGAAGGGATGATTCAGACAAATATAGCTTCCAAGACCCAAAAGGATGTCATCAGAAGGCCGACGTTTGTGTCTTACTGGGACGTGGAGCAGGTGAAACGCAGACAAGAGTGAGTGTCTGTGCTTGCTGGCACACGTTGCAATGTTCGAGTCACTCATGAATCTGGACCCTGTTTTCTGAAATGTTCATGCTCACATAACACTGCAATTTCCTTTTGCTTTAACTATGAGTAAGGTACTGACCAAGTAGTACAGTGTGACTAAAAGCATTCTAGAGTAGGAACTTTGTCTTTTCCTCAGATTCACGGGGGACTTTGAGCAGACCTCTTACTCTGGGTTCAGTTTCTTCAGCTGAGAATGGCTGGCTGTGCCTAGGAAAGAATCAGATGCACAGTTACTGGGTTTTTGTTCTGTTCTGGGTTCTTCTGAGTATCTTTAGTTTTGTGGAATGGATTTACAGGGGGTGGGAGTTTGAGGGAGAAATGGAGAGAAAAAAGGGATGTAGCAGCTGCCTGGTAAAGCCTTTGAGGAAAGATAAAGTTGATGAAAATGCATTTTTAAAGGAAATTTTGCTAAGGGATTCAGTGTGACAGCTCTGTCTGCTCACAGAAACCCAGTCAAAACGACATTGCTGGGACTTCTCTGGTGGTCCAGTGGCTAGGACTTCATGCTCCCACCGCAGGGACCTCGGTTTGATCCCTGGTCCGGGGACAAGATCCCACATGCCACAGCTAAAGATCCTGCATGCTGCGACTATTTGGTGCATCCAAATAAATAAATATAAAACAAAATGAACTGAGAAAACTGTTTGTGGGTGTTTGTGGAAAGAAGTAGCTTGAATCCAATACTTTGGCCACCTGATGTGAAGAACTGACTCATTGGAAAAGACCGAGATGCTGGGAAAGATAGAAGGCAGGAGGAGAAGGGGACGACAGAGGATGAGATGGTTGATGGCATCACCAACTCCATGGATGTGAGTTTGAGCAAGCTTTGGGAGTTGGTGATGGACCGGGCAGCCTGGTGTGCTGCAGTCCACGGGGTCACAAAGAGTCAGACACAACTGATTGACTGAACTGAACTGAGCTTAAATCCTGCTATGACAAACCCAGAGGAGACACATGGCTTTAGGATAGAATAAAGGCTGTGAGTGCTACTCTGGACAATCTGAAGAGAAGTGAACGATAGCATTTTTGATGAGCTCCTTACAACATATTGAATGTTTTGTACTATACTAGTACAGTATGAAAATCAGAGCTTAACATATAAACTGGGGCCAGCTTCTTTCATTCCAAAAGAATTTTCATTTTATGAAAGGAGGTTTTTAAAGAGTTTTTTCCTTAAAGCATTTTTTAAAATGTAATGTTCTCAAAATGGAAAATATCAAACTTAAAGAAAATTATGTGATAAACCCCTATGTACATGTTGCTGCTAAGTCGCTTCAGTCATGTCTGACTCTGTGCGACCCCAGAGACGGCAGCCCACTAGGCTCCCCTGTCCCTGGGATTCTCCAGGCAAGAACACTGGAGTGGGTTGCCATTTCTTTCTCCAATGCATAAAAGTGAAAGTGAAGTCGCTCAGTCGTGTCCGACTCTTAGCAACCCCATGGACTGCAGCCCACCAGGCTCCTCTGTCCAAGGGATTTTCCAGGCAAGAGTACTGGAGTGGGTTGCCATTGCCTTCTCTGATGTACATGTTAGGGGTTCTCTATTTGAGGGTGGAGAACCCTCAAATGTATGGTTACTCTTCCTGAAATACAGTTCATACAGGAAAGGCAGGATTCTTTTCCCTATACCACTAAAGTATTTAAATATTTATCATTTGGAAGAGAAGCTGTAAGACAAACTTACTTTTTTTTAATATTACTTTTTGGCTATGCCTGGAGAATGCTATGGACCGAGGAGCCTGGTGGGCTGCAGTCCGTTGGGTCGCAAAGAGTTGGACATGACTGAGTGACTAACACAACACAAGGCACATGGGATCTTAGTTCTCCCACCAGGGATCAAACTCATGTCCCCCTTGTATTGGAAGCATGGATTCCTAACCATTGGACCACCAGGGAAGCCCCCTAGCCTTACTTAATGCTAACACATTAGGACTTAGAAAATTCCCAGAGGAACCTCAGCTTAGTTGAAGTTAAGCAAAGAAAATCACTTGGGTGTATCAAACAGGGAGCCAGATGAATTTCTTTCTCTCTCTTGTTTCCAGCCCTCAGCAGGGGCAGACCTCATCAGAACCTTTCATCAAGATATATCTTCCCCAACCGGACACAAGCGTCCCAGGCTCGAATGGCTTTGAGGTACTTGCTTTTTACTTTGTACTGGGTGAATTATTTAAAGATGAAACAAAGTACTTTGCTACAAATGTGTTTAGTTGAATGAATGAATGAGTGAATGAATCATTTCTGCAAAACTCTTGAAACGAGATTCAAAGGCTAACATCCAAATGGTGACTGTGTCACGTGCCACTTTCCCAAAGTAGAAGGGCACCTCACTGTTTCCAGAGTTCTGGCGCACACGATCTGCTTGGGACAGATGCTCATGACAAACTTGTAAAATAGATATTTGCTTCTCTACCTTACAGATGAGCAAACTGGAACTCACAGTAAGAGCAACTTGTTCATTAATTGGAGTTAAAAAGCAGGTTTCTATGGGACTCAAAGTGGGCCTCAGCTTACCTGGTTGGGGGGACTCTTTTTTAAAAAATTTTATTTAGTTATTTATTTTTGGCTGTGCTGGGTCTTTGTTGTTAGTTTTCTCTAGTTGCGGTGAGCAGGGGCTAATCTCTAGTTGTGGTACACAAGCTTCTTACTGCAGTGGCCTTCTCCTGTTGCAGAACACGGGCTCTAGGGCATGCAGGCCTCAGCACGAGTTCAGTAGTTATGGTGCCGGGCTACGTGGCCCTGCAGCATGTGGAATCTTCCTGGACCAAGGATTGAACCCATGTCCCCTGCATTGGCAGGCGGATTGTTAACCACAGGATCACCAGGGAAGTCCCAGGGCAAGGTTCTTCCTGGATCATTTAGCCACATCAGAGGCTAGGTTTGGGTGCAGCCAACTCTGCTTGGGCTCCTTGGGTACCTCCATTGCCTCTGCCCCCGCACTGGCTTTAAGCAAAGAACTCACCAGGTCACTGGTGAGTCACAGGTCACTGAATCACACACCTGGGGGTGTGGGGCGGGGAGGAGTGTTTGCCTTCAGGCTAATGCTCTGTTAGCCTTGAACAGATGGGCTCCGGGCCATCTAGTTCATCACTGGAATGAACTATCAGATGTGGAAACCCTAAGCCAGCTTATCCTACCTGCTGTCAGAGGCCTGGCAAGGATACTCCATGGCATAGACGGCCACACATATGGACGTGTGCTGTGCTAAGTCGCTTCAGTCGTGTCTGATTCTTTGTAACTCTATAGACTATAGCCCTCCAGTTTCCTCTGTCCACGGGATTCTCTGGGCAAGAATACTAGAGTGGGTTGCCATGCCTTCCTCCAGGGGCTCTTTCTGACCCAGGGATCGAGCTCCCAGTCTCTTGGATCGCCTGCATTGGCAGGCAGGTTCTTTACCACTAGCGCCACCTGGGAAGCCCACAGAGGGACATGAAGTGAAAGTGAAGGTCGCTCAGTCGTGTCCGACTCTTTGCGACCCCATGGACTATACAGTCCATGGAATTCTCCAGGCCAGAATACTGGAGTAGGGAGCCGTTCCCTTCCCCAGGGGAATCTTCCCAACCCAGGGACCGAACCCAGGTCTCCCGCATTGCAGGCAGATTCTTTACCAGTTGAGCCACAAGGGAAGCCCCATCATGCCTTAAGTGTTTCCTGCTTCACATTTACATATTTTAAAATTTCTTTCAGTTGCTTGAAATCCCTAGCAATACTCCAGAATATGCTAAAGTGAGTGATCATTTTAAAGCTTCCATGAGAAATTTCAAGATTGAAAAGATAAAGAAGGTCCAGAACGCACAGCTCTTGGAGGCTTTTAAAAGGTGGGTGGCCACCGTAACGGGCTTCTCTTGACATAAAGTTTGAAAGGATTAGTGAAGACCTATCTTTGAAGATTTATATTCACTTTTTTATTTTAGTGGTCAACAGTTTCTTCAATCTCTAGTTGTGTTTTCATAGTGTAAGCTCAAACTTCTCTGTTTCAGTTTTAGCTTTACAATTAAATGCTTTCATGTGTCTATCATTTAAAAGTTTTCATATATTTATTTTTTTTATAGCTGTTGCCTTAATGTTAGTAGCTCCATTCTGAAAGCTGGTGGAATACAATTTTAAGATAATTAGACTTTAGTTGGGATTTACGTTATTAACTGGAGTGGGTGAGGAATGTTCTCCATGTTAAGTCTCACGTTTTCCGTATTAGCAAGAAAAACGAGATGAAGAAAGAAGAGCAAATCCTATTTTGTGCAACAGAACGCAGCAACGTGGCGTCTATCTGTAAGAATAATTTTGACTGGCTCTTACATGGAAGTCACGACACCAAATATGGAAAAGGTTTGTATGGAATAGAGAAGCTGAACAAGTAGAGCCAACACTTGGCTCTACTATACACTCTCCTATTATGAGATATATTATTTTGTATTAACCAGTACCTGCAGGCTTTTGCATTCCTGGAGAAAAAATAAGCTCATGTTAATCTGAAATTTCCAAATTAGAGTGGGAAATCACGGTGGGACTTGATTCCTGCACTTTAGCCCGGCTTCCTTCCTGTCTTCTGTGTTTTATGGGAAGGGTGGGGTGCGGAGACCAGAGCACCTCATATATCTTGCAAAATCTTCTCTTTTGTTGATGACTTTGTCTACCACTGCTACTCAGTTCTGGCCATGGCTCTTCCTGACCTATGTCCATCCCTTCTCTTTCCACTGATGGATTCCAGTCAAAGATGGAGATGAGGTCTTTTCCCATCACAGGCCGTGCTGGTCACACCAAATCTTTTTGGCTTTCTTTTTGTTCCTAAATTCCTTCATGCATCTCAAAATCCAGAAACCCACCAAACAAAAACCAAAGAATCACTCACCTTAAGGCAACAAGTAATAGTTTATCAATATCAATTAGTTTTTTCACAGAATATCAGATTTTGCAATATAGACTCCTTTCCTTCAACGGGCAGAAAGACATTTTCTGTTGTTCAGTTGTTAAGTCATGTCTGATTCTTTGCAACCCTGTGGACCGAAGCCCGTCTGGCTCCTCTGTCCTCCACTATCTTCTGAAATCTGCTCACATTCATGTCTATTGAGTCAGTGATGTCATCCAACCATCTCATCCTCTGTTGCCCCCTTCTTCCACCTTCAGTCTTTCCCAGCATCAGGGCCTTTTCCAATGAGTCAGATCTTTGCATCAGGTGCCCAAAGTATTAGAGCTTCAGCTTCAGCATCTGTCCTTTCAACGAATATTCAGGGTTAATTTCCTTTAGAATTGATTGGTTTTATTTCCTTGCAGTCCAAGGGACTCTCAAGAGTTTTCTACAGCACCACAATTGGAAAGCATCAATTCTTCAATGCTGTCTTTTTTGTGGTCCAACTCTCACATCTATACATGACTACTGGAAAAACCATAGTTTTGATTATATGAACCTTTGTCAGCAAAGTGGTATCTTTGCTTTTTAGTGCGCTTTCTAGGTTTGTTATAGCTTTTCTTCCAAGGAGCAAGTGTCTTTTAATTTAATGGCTGCAGTCACCATCCACAGTGATTTTGGAGCCCAAGAAAATAAAATCTGTTACTGTTTCTTTTTCCCCATCTATTTGCCATGAAATTATGGAACTGGATGCCATGATCTTAGTTTTTTGAATGTTGAGTTTTAAGCCAGCTTTTCCACTCTTCTCTTTCACCCTTGTCAAGAGGTTATTTTGTTCCCTTGGCAATAATAAAAATAAAAATAGGAAATTTGAATTTGTCAGGAAATGGTTGTTGCTCTGGTGAGTGTGGAGATATCAGTGATTATCAGAGGTTGTCTTGTAGTTGAGGACGATAGATTGAGTGTCTGACCAGCTCTGCCAGGGTCAACTGTTGGCTCATGTCACATCTCTCATCTCTCCCTTTTCCTTTCCCCAAGACCTTCGCACAGTAATAAATGATGTTTCTTCCTTAAAATGTACACAATATAAAATGGCCTTTGTTGGAGTATCTTTGGTTTATTAGTTACAACTCAACTTGCTTGCATGAACTGGACCACTGTGATATCAACAGTTAGTCATTCTACCCAGTGGCTCAACATTGTACCTATGAATTCTGCAGAGTTACAAATGTTTCTGTTAATTCTGTCAGGTTATACACTGTATTCAAATGTACTTGCATAATAAATATTTTCCTAAGTACAAAGGAAAGTTATTAGTATCAATAAGGTATTGCTGACATATACTTGGTCAATGCCTATCATCTGATTATGTGTAAATAATCTTATAACTACATACCTTCTTTTATAATAATTCTTAACCTTTTTCTTCTGATTATTTCTAGGAAACTACTTCACAAAAGATGCCTTTAGTTCCCATAAAAATTGCCCGTTTGATTCCAGAAACATCGTTATGTTTGTAGCCCGAGTCCTGGTTGGAAATTTCATTGAAGGCCATACAAGTTACCGGAGTCCCCCTCTGCAGTATGACAGCTGTGTGGATACAAGATTGAATCCCTCTGTTTTTGTCATCTTTCAGAAAGATCAGATTTACCCAGAATATGTGATTGAATATACGGAACCAGAGAGATCAGAGAAACCCTGCTTGATTAGTTAGAAATGATGGCTACAGCCTCATATAGGATGCCATAACCATTTTGTTACAGGACCCGATCTTCCACAAAGATAATAGTTAAACTTACGTTTTCTCTCCTATAAATGCCTTGGATTAGTGGTTCCCAAACTTTGCTGCACATTTGAATCATCTGGGAAGCGCTAAACAACTTCACTGTCCAGGGGACTTCCCTAGTGATCCAGTGGTTAAGATTCCGCACTCCCAATGTAGGGGGCATGGGTTCGATCCCTGAACTAAGATCTGGCATGCTGCACAGTCCATGCAGCCTTAAAAAAAATTTCCGCTGTCCAGATTACACACCACCCCAACTAAATCACTTTTTTGGGGTTGACAGCCAAGAAGAGGATTGAAATGTGTCATAAGTTTGGGAATCACTCATTACCTTAGATGTAACCGGTAAAGACTCACTTCTAAAACTTCTGTTAATGCTGCAACCTTTCTCCCCCAACTACTCTTAATTGATTGCATGATTTGGTTTTGTTTTGGTTAAACTGAAAGAAAATTTATTTGGGAAATTTAAGTGAAATCTAAAAATTACTATTGAAATAAGGACATAAGACAGTACAGCCTTGGAAAATTGTGGAAAGCTGGGGGAAAATACATAGGAATATAGTTGCGGGGGGCAGAAATGTAAGGGCAATTTAAATGCTAGCAAGACATAACTGCAGTACTGTACCTTATCTCTGTGGTGACACTGATTTGAGGGCATGCATTTCTTTATCGCTACGTTTATTTAGGGTATTCATCCAAGTTGACGCTTTCTGAAATGCAATAAAAAGAGCTGCTAAATATGGCTCAGAGCGCAGCAACCAACTGGAATTAACTGCCCATTTGGGCAAAGTAGACATTTATATTCTAACTAATATGATTACAGAGAAGGCTTTTTTTCAGGTCAGACATATATAAAGTGCTGGTATTTTGAGTGGACCGAGTTGCAGTAACCAGATTCACACAATCACGACTGATAAATCCGAGTGCTGTTGTAGTCGTTCGCTATGTTAGTTGAAGCTCACCAAGCAATTAGGGCCATTCAACTAAAGCACAGGCCCCCTAAGGAGGTGAGGTTAGTTTCCTAGGGAGACAGAATCAGAACGAAGGGAACAGTGCCGCAAACTAGCCTCGCGCCTGCGAGGGGCTTCTTTTTCTAAATATAACAGATTGTGTGGAATTGTAGCACAATCAGTTTTTAGAGCAGCTGAGGTGCCTGGACCAAGAGTGCCTTTCTTATTATGAATGAGGGTTTTCCTTCCAATTTTCAACATTCCATACCAGTCGCCAACATTTCATGTTATAATTACTTCCAGCAGATAGGTTATAAAAATTAATTAGCATTAGAGTTGATTTTATATTAGGTTTTACATCAGTGCAAAGATCTCTACAACTCTCTGGCTTAAAAGGGCTCCAACAGGGACTTACTTCCCTGACAGTCCAAAGGTTAAGGCTTCAGGCTTCCACTGCAGGGGGCACGGGTTTAAACCCTGGTCAGGGAACCAAGATCCCATATTCCACGTGACCAGACCAAAAAAAGTTAAAAACCTTAAAAAAAAAAAAAAAGGAAATCTACAGATTGTCGAAATGGAGATAATGAGGAAGTACTATATTCTTGCAGGCGAGCTGTAGGTCATACACGAATGTCTAGGGAGACATTCTACATTCGTATAGGGTGCAGAGTAATTCCTTTCTGTGAGCAGCTGTCCAGTGTACTGCAAGATAGTCAGCATACTTGGCTCTCACATACTAAATGCCAGTAGCGCCCTCTCCCCCACCCCCATTATGATGGCAACAACAAACCTTATCAGATCTATTCACCATTTTCAGAGCAAATAATTTGTATGATAACATCCCCTTTGCTGTCCTGAGATGATTCAGATACTACCATCTACATGAATTTTTTTCTTAAGAAATCAATTTATTGCCCTAACTATTATAATGGAGAACCAGAAGGCAAGAAGTTTGTAATAATGATAAAATGAATATCAATATGTAAATGCTCCAGCATGACCACGCTATACGACATCATGAAATAGATATTTACTTTTACTGATAATGAATAGGTTTGGATTTAAGGGTCGATTGGAGGCTACTTCCTATAAAGAAGTACTGGAAAGATTAGAAGTATAAGTGACACCAGAATGAGAACCAGTATTAGGGTAAGTTACAACAGACCATATACCTTTTCTGTATGTAGTTAGGGGAAGAACGAAATTATCTTAATTGAAATTAGTTTAGCAGGACAAGACAAATGACAGATTGTCTAAGAGGAAAAAAAGAATTATATCCTTTCAGGCGAGCTATTGGTCCTATATAAGTGTCTAGTAGGACCTTAGGAAGTCGTATAGAGTACCGAATAAGTCTTCTTTGTATGGGACTGACCCATACACCATAGGGGCATCTCTTATCCCTAGCCACATCCACTCAATGCCAGTAAAAGCCCTCAATTATTACAAAACCAACAAGTCGTCAATTTCCAAAAGACCACAGTGAGACTCACTCAGTTAATATCTAGCATCTTTAGATTAGCTTACTAGCCTCCATAAGGAGTCCTCCTATAGATTAAATTGGATGCTTGCCTCCCAAATCCCTGGTTTTTAAAACACTTTGCATCTTGCTTTGATCATTTTTAGCACCTGACTTAAAGTTGTCCGCTTTTTGCATTAGCGTGTAAGCTCCATGAGAGCTGAGTCAACCTGTCTTGTTCACTGTGCCACACTGCATACCCAGCTGAATGCTTGATACACTGGATAAAATTTGTTGAATAAAGTTCAACTTCTTATAATTCAGTAGCTGAGTTGTATTTCTTCTTATTCTCCTCCCAACTCCATTTGAGATTCTAATACAAGAAAATAAATATTAACTTCGGCTCCACTGCTTGTATTTGCTCTATTTCCAGGTATCTCCTAAAAGATAGTCACCTGCAGACATCTGTTTTTTCAATGGGGCGGGGCGGCTAAAGGATGTGAATTGCCCCTTCCGGCTTCATCATTCCTGGACTCAGTGACCAAGGAGCCTTTAGCATACCGCCAGGGGAAGACTGGGTGGTGGTGATGGAGAAGCCCACAGTGGGTTGGTACATCTTCTGTTTAGGGGAGAGGGAGACAGTGGAAACTGCTGACACCCCTTAGGAGTGGGAACAGGGCCAGTGGGAGGCAGCTAAAAATGTAAATGATCAGCAGAGTTGTCCAATTAGTAACGCCTTCAAAAGTCCTTCTCCATTCTTTTTTTTTCAGGAAGGAGTATTTTTATTTATTTTTGGTGACACTGGGTCTTTGTTCTGCATGTGTGCCTTCTCTAGTTGCAGAAAGCGTGGGCGGCTCATCATATTGGCTTCTCTTGTTTCGGAGCACGGGCTCTAGGCACATGGGTTTAGTTGCCCCAGGCCATGTATAATCTTCCCGGACCAGGGATAGAACCCATGTGCCCTGCACTGGCAGGCAGTTTCTAGGGCTTCCCGGGTGGCGCTAGTGGTAAAGAACCTGCCGGCCAATGCAGGAGACAAAAGAGACACGGGTTCGATCCCTGGGTTGGGAAGATCCCCTGGAGAAGGAAATGGCAACCCACTCCAGTATTCTTGCCTGGAGAATCCCATGGACAGAGGAGCCTGGCAGGCTGCAGTCCGAGGGGTTGCAAAGAGTCGGACACGACTGAAATGACTTAGCACTAGCACTTCCTAACTTCCAGGAAGTCCCAACCATTTGTTTTTAATCACAAAGCTTTGGGTGGAGACAGAAAACATCTATATGGCAGCATGTGCTGCTCAGTTGTGCATGACTCTTTGTGACCCCATGGACTGTAGCCTGCCAGGCTTCTCTATCCATGGGATTTCTCCAGTCTAGAATACTGGAGTAGGTTGCACCTTCCTCCTCCAGGGGATCTTCCCAACCCAGGGATTGAACCCGAGTCTTCTAGACTGGCAGGCTGATTCTTTACCACTGAGCCACCTGGGAAATACAGTAGCATTCAGTTCAGTGCAGTTCAGTCACTCAGTTGTGTCTGAGCCTTTGCGACCCCATGAACCACAGCATGCCAGGCCTCCCTGTCCATCACCAACTCCTGGAGTTTACCCAAACTCATGTCCACAGATATAATTAAAGTGAAAGTAAAACTGCCATTTGATTTGGACCTCAATGGAAATAATATATAGCCAACTCATCACTGTCAAAGCACCCACACTCAAATATATAGAAGTGACATCAAACCAAGCAAATGCTTTGAGTTTTTCCATTTAGTTTACGTTCTATTTGATTATTTGTCATAGCAGGCTCTCAAATTTTTCAGAAATGTTTGATGTTGCTACTCCCCAAGGTTCGATCCTCCCACCTCTGCTTTTCTTTATTTGTGCTGAGTGAGCTTATCAACTATCAAAGCTCCAGTTTCCTTATTCTCTGATGACACTCAAATCAATATTCTCTTCAATCTTTCTTAAGCTGTTGACCTGTAAATTCAACAGCCCACTGAGCACCTCCCCATGGACCATTCACTGCAAACTCAACACAATAAAAATTAAGATAATAATCCCTCAGCTGTTTCTCTTCTGTTTTTTTCTTAATTTTGTCTTGGTTTTCTAGAAATCCATTCTTTATTACGGCCAGAGATCTTTCCAAAACACCTTTCTATCCCACATTAGAAGTGTTCAGGAAAATGACAGATACTTTTGTTAATTATGAAAATAAAGATTATGTAGGGAAATCTACCATTTTTAAAAGTCATGCCTAATGAAGTATTTAGGATTGAAGTATCTAGAAATATCTACAAATTGAAACTTATAAATTCTCAGCCAAAACAGTCAGGCACATAAAATAGGACAAAGTGTTAAGATTTTATAACTCGAGGAAATCGATATATATGGGTGCTTATTTCACTATCTTCTAATTTCCTGCTTGAAAAATTGTCTACTACTAATTAAAAAAAATAAAAATAAAAACACCTACCCTGGGACTTCCCTGGTGGTATAGAGGTTAAAAAACTGCCTTCCAGTGCAAGGGACAATGTTTGGATCCCTGATCCAGGAAGATTCCACGTGCCAAGAAGCAACTAAGCCCATGTGCCACAACTACTGAGCCTGTGTGCTGCAATTATTGAAGCCTGTGCTCCGCAACAAGAGAAGCCACTGCGGTGGGAAGTTTGTGCACTGCAATGAAGAGGAGCCGCTGCTAGCTACAACTAGAAAAAGCCCTCGAGTGGCAATGAAGACCCAGCACAGCCAAAAATAAGTATTAAATCAAATAACATTTATACGTAATATTATATATAATAATTTAATAATAGAACATTAAATAATCATAAAAAAACACTTATCCTACAATATAGCCAAGCACTGTTTTTTGGGATTTTTTAAAAGGATTTATTTATTTATTTATTTTTGGCTGTGCTGGGTCTTCACTGCTGCGTGAAGGCCTTCAGGTGCAGTGCGCCGGCTTCTCATTGGAGTGGTTTCTCTTGTTTTGGAGCACAGGCTCTAGGCGCACGGGCTTCAGCAGTTGCCACCTGTGGGCTCAGTAGTTGTGGCGCATGGCTTAGTTGCTCCTTGGCACATGGGAATCTTCCTGGACGAGTGAGAGAACCTGTGTCCCCAGCACTGGCAGGCGGAT
Source organism: Bos grunniens (assembly GCF_055505025.1). Lineage (NCBI taxonomy): Eukaryota > Metazoa > Chordata > Mammalia > Artiodactyla > Bovidae > Bos > Bos grunniens. The sequence goes on from NC_141168.1 coordinate 17,555,117, forward strand.
TCTTTACCACTGAGCCACCAGGGAAGCCCCTAGCCTGGCACTGTTTTTAAGTGCTGGGGATACAGCAAGGAACACAAAATTTCTGCTCTCACAAGCTTGAATTCTACAAATATATAAATAAACAAGAAGAAAAACATGAGCGGTAAGTTCCATCCAGAGACCAGGATGCTACTTTAGAGTGGGAGGTTAGGAAAGGCCTTACCAAAGAGAAGACATTTAAGCTCAGTTTTGAATGACAAAAAGACTACTAGATGGTGATAGGGATGCCTGGGAGCATTCTAGCCAGAGGGTCACTCCCCAGCTGAGATTCCTTCAGTTGCTTCCCAAAGTCTTCTGAAGTCCAACTTTCTTAACATGGCAGAAAAGATCTTTGAGCATCTGGCCAGTGGACTTTCTCTTTAGCTTCTTCACATGCCATTAACTTATTTAATCTTCACAACCACCTTGCAAGATAGCAACTCGACCAGGTGAGTTCCTCAATCATGTTTTATCCATCTCAGTACTCCATGGCTGCACTAAGAGTTGGCTCAAAAAATGCTCATTAAATCAGCATGGCCCTGGGCAAAAAGCTCTTTAACAAACCTTCCCTGGTGGCTCTGACAGTATAGAATCTGCCTGTAATGCAGGAGACCTGACTTCAATCCCTGGGTGGGAAGATCCCCTGGAGAAGGGAATGGCAACCCACTCCAGCATTCTTGCCTGGAGAATTCCATGAACAGACTGTATTCCTGGCAGGCTACAGTCCATGGGGTTACAAAGAGACAGATAGGACTAAGCCACCAACATTTAACAAACCTACAGGTCTAAACCAGTGCTGTCTAACAGAAGCATTAAGTGAGCCTCGTGTGTAACTTTACATTTTCTCATAGCTGCCTTAGAAGTGAACTTAAGAAACAGATGAAATTATAACATTTTATTTAAATATTATCAATTTAACATCGTTAATATAAAATTTTAGTTTCTCCATTCTAAAGCTTCCAAATCCAGTCTTTGTATATTTCACACATCCCACTTCAAACTGGTCACATTTCAAGCACCCCAAAACCACCTGTGGCTAGCGGCTAAGTCCTGAGATCGCCTCCTTAAGGCCGCCCAGCTACCACACCTTCTACCACATTACCTGTTCCATCTTCTTTGCAGCCCTTGCTAGTATCTCCCAATTCCCTCCGACTATACAAGTCCCTCGAGGTGAGGACTTAACCTTCAAGGGTGCCTGACGTAGAGCAGGCGCCGGATCAGGATTGTCCTCGCCTGATCTGCGCCCCAGGTGGCCCCGGGCCCCGGGGCTGTTCTCTCGCACGGCCGCCCCTCGCCCGCCCTTTCCCAGGCCCTTCCCGGGAACCGGGTTTGAAGTCGTGGACGTGACTGGGAGGAGTCTGCCCGCCTCGGATTTCCGCACAGGGAGCCGGGCCGAGACCATGGCGGAGCCCACCGTGTGCTCCTTCCTCACCAAAGTGCTGTGCGCCCACGGCGGCCGCATGTTCCTGCAGGACCTGCGCGGCCACGTGGAGCTCTCCGAGGCCCGGCTGCGGGACGTGCTGCGCCAGGCCGGGCCCGACCGCTTCCTGCTGCAGGAGGTGGAGGTGCGGGAGGGCCCGTGGGACGCCGAGGCCGAGGTTGCGGCCGGCGCGGGCGGCGGCGGCGGCGGCCCTGCGGCCTGGCGGGTGGTGGCCGTGTCCTCTGCGCGCCTCTGCGCCCGCTACCAGCGCGGCGAGTGCCAGGGCTGCGACCAGCTGCACCTCTGCCGCCGCCACATGCAGGGCAAGTGCCCGAACCGCGACTGCTGGTGAGGCTGCGGGCCGGGCGGGGCGGGGCGGGGCGGCGGGCGGGACGCGAAGGTCTCGGCGCGGAGGCCGCGGGCCTGACCCGTCCAGCCGGGAGCTGGACCCAGAAGGAAAGGAGAACGAGGGTCGTCGATCCGGGCCGGACGACCCCTTCTGGAAGGGCAGAAGAGAAGCCCGGGGAAGGGGCCCCTCCGCGTCCTTCGGGCGGAGGCCTCCCCCGCGCTCCCAGCTGCGGAACGAGACGGAAGATCGTCTCAATTTGGGTTTCTCAATCACCTCTCTCCGCCCCAAATTTGCAGCTTCTTCTCCTTCCCCGCCCCCCGTCCTCCACATCAGGGCCGGGATAAATCTGGACTTTTGAGTTCCTTTCCTTCAGGGGCCCTTTTGCCGCCATTTACGGACCCGTGGAATTCACGGATCCTTTGTCGAAGAAATCGGCTTTTCCCACTTAAACAGTTTCAGCAGAAGAGAGTCTGTGCTCTGTGGGTTTAGAACGCGCGATCTAGGTCGACCCCCGCCAGGAAACGGAGGGTGGGGTGATTTGTGTGAGGTCGTTTTAGTCTGCCTCCTGACTCCAGTCTTCCTTGGTCGTCTCGAGCGCCCCGAAGTGGGTGGGGGAGGAGGCATGCATTCTTTTTAAGGTTGGGGGATGGTGGGCTGGGCAGCCGTTTGGGGTGGAGAAGGCCAGTGCAGACGTCTGCAGACCCCACCGGCTGGGACCCTCCGTCAAAGCAGGTGACTGGGGGAGAGGGTCCCCTTGGCCGTAAAGTGTCTTTGTTCAGCCTGAAATGGCTTTGGGAGGGGAGTTACTTTATCCCAGCTTTCTTATTATCAGAGCTTACTAGACCGTAAGGGGGTCCAGGGTTTCCCTGGTGGCTTGGACCGTAAAGAATCTGCCTGCAATGCAGAATCTGCCTGCAATGCGGGAGACGGGGATTCAGTCCCTGAGGCAGGAAGATTTCCTGGAGAAGGCAATGGCAACGGGCTACAGTCCATAGCGTCGCAAAGAGTGGGACACGACTGAACGACTAACACACAGGATACACGCCAGACTGTAGTTGAAAGCCACCCGAGGACAGGGATTTGACGATCTGGCTCCATCCTCATCTGGGCCTCTGATCCAGACCTTTGTGGTTCTAGGTCTACCTGCACGCTTTCTCATGATATTCACACGCCTGTCAACATCCAGGTTCTGAAAAAACAGGGACTGTTTGGTCTCAACGAGGCCCAGCTTCGGGTCCTGCTTTTACAGAATGACCCCTGCCTTCTACCAGAGGTGAGTCGCCCTCATATTGCCCAAATTCGTGAAAAGAGTCGGAGAAGAACATCAAATGTTTGCTTGCCCAGGACAGCCTGAGGGGAAGGGGGCGGGTGTGGTACAGTGGTGACCTTCCTGGACTCTCAGATTTTATTGGGCTTTGATACATCTTGACATACAAGGAATGATGGACCTGTGTGGGATAGAAATAATAATAATGGTTTGTGGAATTTTTTTTTTTTGAGTTCTTACTGAATGCTAATTATTGATAGTTCAATTATCTTAAGCTATTAGTAACTGGTGAGTGAAGTATGCCTGTTCCCGTTTTACAGGTGAGGCAACTGAGGTTTGATTAAATAACTTGCCCAAGGTCACATAGTAAATGGCAGATTTGAGTTTAGTTTTGTCTGATTATGAAGCCTCGGTTTTGTAAATTACCTGTTTATACTTTTGCTGGTTTTTCTATCCAGGCATTTGTCTTTTTCTGTTAATTCATAAGATATCTTTAACTACAAATCCCTTTTTGGGTCACATTTGTTACAAGTATTCACCCCCATTTATTTTGGGGGACTTTAGACATTAATTTCAATAACCTCAGATATGCAGATGACACCACCCTTATGGCAGAAAGTGAAGAGGAACTAAAAATCCTCTTGATGAAAGTGAAAGAGGAGAGTGAAAAAGTTGGCTTAAAGCTCAACATTTAGAAAACGAAGATCATGGCATCCGGTCCCATCACTTCATGGGAAATAGATGGGGAAACAGTGGAAACAGTGTCAGACTTTATTTTTTGGGGCTCCAAAATCACTGCAGATGGTGACTGCAGCCATGAAATTAAAAGACGCTTACTTCTTGGAAGGAAAGTTATGACCAACCTAGATAGCATATTCAAAAGCAGAGACATTACTTTGCCAACAAAGGTCCGTCTAGTCAAGGCTATGGTTTTCCAGTGGTCATGTATGGATGTGAGAGTTGGACTGTGAAGAAGGCTGAGCACCGAAGAGTTGATGCTTTTGAACTGTGGTGTTGGAGAAGACTCTTGAGAGTCCCTTGGACTGCAAGGAGATCCAACCAGTCCATTCTGAAGGAGATCAGCCCTGGGATTTCTTTGGAAGGAATGATGCTAAAGCTGAAACTCCAGTACTTTGACCACCTCACGTGAAGAGTTGACTCATTGGAAAAGACTCTGATGCTGGGAGGGATTGGGGGCAGGAGGAGAAGGGGACGACAGAGGATGAGATGGCTGGATGGCATCACTGAGTCGATGGATGTGAGTCTGAGTGAACTCAGGGAGTTGGTGATGGACAGGGAGGCCTGGTGTGCTGTGATTCATGGGGTCCCAAAGAGTCAGACAGGACTGAGAGACTTAACTGAACTGAACTGAGACATTAATTTTAATTGCTTCACAACTCCATAATGTGGTTTCAAATGGTTAAAAAGTACTCATCATAACTGCTATAATGGCAAAATTAGCACACTTATATCTGTTTAGCTATACACAAAGAATTTTCAAAAAAAAGGGTTGGAATCACCAAAGAAGATATTACAAGAAGTCTCCAATTAAAAGTAGAGTTTTCTAATCTAGCACAATGATTCTGTCATAGACACTTTCTATGTTGGTGGCGCTAGTGGTAAAGAACCTGCTTGCCACTTTAGGAGACATAATGAGACACAGGGTCCATCCCTGGGTCAGGAAAATCCCCTGGAGGAGGGCATGGCAACCCATTCCAGTACCCTTGCCTGGAGAATCCCAAGGACAGAGGAGCCTGATGGGCTACAGTCCATAGGGTTGCAAAGAGTCAGACATGACTGAAATGACTTATCACACACACACACCTTGCCAGAAAGGGGATGGGAAGAAGGGAGGATGTTAGGAAAACAGAGTAGCTCATGATTGTGGTCCCACTTTAACTCAGAGGAATTTCAGGGTCTACAGGGAAGAAATTCAGAAGGTAGTGGGGGGGTTTGAGCTAGAATCTTTGGTAGCTCAAAAATGGGTAGAGCTCAAAAATTGGTAATTGGTAGAGGCTGCCCACCAGGCAGCAGTCTATACTCAGAAGTCTGGAGTCAGCCTTAGGAGCCAACAGGCTTCTACTCGGTGTCCACGTGCTTTCTGATTTCAGGTTCTGAAGCCAGGTTTGGTATGTCATGAGCCAGATTCATTCCAGCCATGTTGCCTGATGCAGTCCCAGCAGCAGCTGGAGCAGGTGCTTGGCAGGAAGGGAGAGGAGGATGCGGCACCTAGGGGAGAGCGCACTTCTACTTACCTTTAGTGTTTATGGATTTTTTTGTTTTTGACTAATAGAAACGTAGCGTTTTTATATTGTTAAACTTACTGAATTTTTTTCTTTATGGCTTCTCCCCGAGTGTCTGGGTCCAGCCTCATTCTGTTGTATTAGTCTATGTCAGTGTTCTGTGAACAGCTGATGGGTTGGCTGCATTTATGACAGGAGCCTGCCTTCACGTTGATCATCTGAAGCTGGTAGTGTGTGTCATGGGGGCTTCCCAGGTGGTGCTAGTGGTTGAGAACCCGCCTGCCAATGCAGGAGACATAATGAGACCCTGGTTCGATCCCTGGGTAGGGAAGATCCCCTGGAGGAGGGCATGGCAACCCACTCTAGTATCCTTGCCTAGAGAATCTCATGGACAGAGGAGCCTGGTGGGCTACAGTCCATGGGGTCGCAAAGAGTTGGACACAACTGAGGCGACTTAGCACACAGCACAGTCATGTGATGCAAAACACGGCCACTTAGACAGCAGGGACCATGGACAAGCAGGTGGGTGAGGCAGAAATGGTACCTCGAGTCTCATGTGTGAAAATACCTGATGATCCCTTTTTACCTCTCTCCCAAAGATTCAGCACATAGTGCAGGTCCAGTGTATGTACAACATCAGTAAGGGGTGGGACTTCCCCAGTGGTTCAGTGGTTAGGACCCTGCACTTCCATTGCAAGGGGCGCAAGTTCCATCCCTGAATGGGGAACTAAGATCCTGTGTGCCATGTGGCGCCCCCCCCCCCACAAAAAACCAGCGGGCCCACATATCGCAGTGTGTATGGACATGTAAGTTGCTTCAGTTGTGTCTAACTCTGTACGACCCTATGGACTATGGACCACTATGGCTCCTCTATCCATGGGATTCTCCAGGCAAGAGTACTGGAGTGTGTTGCCATGCCCTCTTCCAGGGTATCTTCCCGACCCAGGGATGGAGCCTGCATCTCTTACTTCTTCTGCATTGGCAGGCAGGTTCTTTACCACTGGTGCCACCTGGAAAGCCCAAATATTGTGATATTATGATTTATAATAAGAAATATATATTTGCTCTTCATCTCTGTCTCTGGCACAGAGTTCCTAAAACTCTTGAAATTTCCTGAATGTTGAGAGCAATAAAATATTACTTTTGTTATGTTCATGTGATGACTTTTGAAAAGTTCCTAGGTGACATGGGGACTGGTTTCCTGAAGAACCGATTACGTGATTAGAAGGTTGGAACTTTCAGTCCCACCTCCAGTCCTGGGAGGGTAGTGGGTCTTGAGGTTGAGTTCAGTTACCAGTGGCCAGTGATTTAATCAAGGAAGCCTCCATAAAACCCCAAAAGGATGGGTTTTAGAGAGCTTTCAGGCTGGTGAACACGTGGAGGTCCTGGGAGAGTGGTGGCCATAGAGAGTCTGGAAGCTATACCCCTCCCCCATGCCCTTTGTGTCTCTTCCATCCAGCTGTTCCTGAGTTATATCCTTTGATGCTTCCCTGCTGGTGCTAGTGGTAAAGAACTGGCCTGCCAGTGCAGGAGGAGGTCTAGGAGACACCAGTTCGATCCTTGGGTTAGGAAGATCCCCTGAGAAGGGAACGGCGATTCACTCCAGTATTTTTGCTTGGGAAATCCCGTGGACAGAGGAGCCTGGCAGGCTGCAGTCTGCAGGGATAATAAACTGGAAATTTAGCAAATAAAATGTGTCTTTGAGTTATGTGAGCCTTTCTAGCAAATTAATTGGACACAGGGAAGGGGTTGTGGGAACTTCTAATCTATAGCTGAAAGATCAAAAGCACAGGTGTTAACCTGGACTTATGATTTGTATCTGAAGTGAGGTCAGGCTTGTGAGTGGTGGTTTAGTCGCTAAGTCGTATCCTTGTGATCCAATGGACTGTATAGCCTGCTAGGCTTCTCTGTCCATGGGATTTTCCAGGCAACAATACTGGAGTGGCTTGCTATTCCCTTCTCCAGAGGATCTTCCCGATCCAGGGATCGAACCCGGGTCTCCTGCACTACAGGCAGATTTTTTTTTTTTTTTGCCCACTGAGCTACCAGGGAAGTCCTAGGCTTGTGGGACCAAGCCCTATCCCTTAAACTGTGTGACCTGACGCCACTCCAAGTCTGTCTCCTGGAGATCATGTCAGACTTGAGTTAAATTTGTGGGATACCTGGTCAGTGTCCGCTGATAATTGCTTGGTGGTGTTGGAAAACACACACATTGGAAATATGAAAATATACTTTGCTGATACATTTGAAAACTTTCATGAAATGGGCAGATCTCTAGAAAAATATTGCATGTCAATATTTATTCAAGAAGAAATAGGAAACCAGAATCATTTTTTAAAAAAATAAAAGCATTCAAATAAAAATGTAAAAAACTCACAAAATCAGAATGTTTGGTAAGTCTTCTACAAGAGAGTATTAAGCCCTTACGGATCTATTGCTCAACTTTAATGTATCTTGAAGGAACAGATTATTCTGATTTGGGGGCTAGATCTGGGATCTATTTTCTTTGATCTCCTGTACATTCTGGAACCAGTATTATACTGTTTAATGAAAGTATGTTATATTTTAAGATATGATGTTGTAAGTCTCTATGCCCTTAACTCTTTTTCAAACATTTTTCCTTTAATCAATTCTCACTTGTTTCCTTTTTCAGGTAAGTTTTTACAGTCATTTGAATTCCTAACTGTTTTATAGGAATTCTTTGGGGGAAGTAGGAATTGCACTAAAATTGTGTGTTCATTTCAGAAAATTGGCATCACAATTGCAGGTAGGAAGCCATTTAAAAAATTTATTGATTGAGATATAATTGATGTACAGTAAGTAGTATGTTAGTTTCGCATGCATCATGTTTAAATACATTATGAAATGATCACCAAATAAGTCTAATAACCATCTGTCTCCATACAATTTTTGTTGTTGTTGTTCAGTCGCCAAGTTGTATCCGACTCTTTGTGAGCCCAAGTTTGCCCAAGTTCATTCATGTCCAGTAAATCAATGATGTGTTGGATGGCATCACTCCATACAATATTGACCATGTTTTTATGCTGTATATTATATTTGTGTGACTTCCTTTAAGATGGGAAGCTTGTACCTCTTAATTCCCTTGCGCTATTTTGCCCATCCTCCACCTCTCTGTCCTTGGGCAACCACCCCCTTGTTCTTTGATATCATTTGTGGTGTCAGTCTCTGGTCATCTGGTCATTTGTGTCCAGTAGAATTGCACACATTTTAGGTTTGACTAACGTGTTCCTCTAGTATCATTTAACATGTTCCTGAATTTACTGTAAATTGATTGATCTGGAGCTTTGATTGGATTTAGGCTTGAATTATGCAGCAAAAATTTTTTGTACATGTGGTATATTGTTAGGGTGACTAATGGTCCCCATTTACCTGGGACTGAGGGGTTTCCAGCCTTGTCAGATTTTCCTGCTAAAAGGTCCTATTTCCTATTGCATCTTGTCAGGAGGTACACAATGTCTGGTCCCAATGCAAATATTAATAGTGCTCCTTTAAAAATGCCCTTGTCTGGATAATAAATTATCTGATCACGCTGCCTGTCCAGATTGGTTTCCCTGGAGGCAGAGGCTGACATAGGGATTGAGGTACGTGTGATATATTGAAGAAGGGATCCTTGGGAAAAATCTGTAAGGTAAAATAGTGGGAGGGGAGAGCTACAAGCAAGATGGAATGGCCTTGACCTGATTCACACAGAGGCTTGGGAGCAAATATTACTAACTTTGAGGTTCTAACTTTGAGGCAGGGTCCAGCCTTTTGTACCTGCATAGAAGTCACTCATTGGCTACCAGCTTTGGGAGAGGAGGGCAGGCCAACTGTGAGTGAAGGTCAGAGAGGGGCAGCTGAATGTTAGTTGCAGCTAGGAGAGATGAGGGCCTTCCCAGGTGGCTCAGTGGTAAAGAATCTGCCTTCCAGGGCAAGAGACGTGGGTTCAATCCCTGGGTCAGGAAAATCCCTTGGGGTAGAAAATGGCAACCTGCTCCAGCCTGAAAAACTCCTTGGACAGAGGAGCCTGGTGGGCTACAGTCCCTGGGGTGGCAAAGAGTCAGACACGACTGAGCCACTGAGTCTACATGGGAGAGATGTGAGTGGAGGAACTGTTTTATGCCCGTCTGCCTTTCACCCATGGGGACTTCAACAGCCATCAATGATCAGAGGGCGCCATTTAGAGATACTGTCCTTTACTGTCTTGAGATACAGTGAAAACAAACATCCTAAGTGTTGCTTCATTTCTGTCCCAGGTCTGTTTGCTCTACAACAAAGGTGAAGCCCTCTATGGTTACTGCAGCCTCAAGGATAAATGCACCAAGTTGCACGTGTGCAAGTCCTTCGTCAGGGGAGAGTGCAGGCTGCAGAAGTGCAAGCGGTCCCATCAACTCATTCATGCTACATCCCTGGAGCTGCTGCAGGACCAAGAACTGGAGATCTCAAGCGTCGTTAATTTTCAGATCATTTCCACCTACAAGCACATGAAGCTGCACAAGATGCTAGAAAATAAAGGTGAGGCTATCAGAGATGAACAAAACACTATCCACAGTGTAGTGCTGAGCTGGAAGTGAGTCTGGGGAAAAAGCACTTTGTAGGTTGATGGCTGCTGGGTCCTTGGGAGGCTTCATCAGTCAGTGTTTTATGATATCGAACTGTGCTTCTAACCAAAGGAGGGAGGGTCGGGTTCGAGTTTATTTTCAGCACTGCCACCAAATGTTTGGACAGTGTAGCTTCTTGGTAAGTTGGGGATCAGGAAGTAGGAAGAACAGCCTTAACCTCTTTGTTAGGAAAAAAGAGGGCTTCCCTCGTAGCTCAGTCAGTAAAGAATCTACCTGCAATGTAGGATACCTGGGTTCGATTTCTGGGTCGGGAAGATCCTCTGGAGAAGGAAATGGCAACCCACTCCAGTATTCTTGCCTGGAGATCCCATGGACAGAGGAGCCTAGCAAGCTACAGTCAGTGGGGTCGCAAGAGTCGGACATGCCTTAGCGACTAAACCACCAGGAAAAAAGAGGAGGAAGGTGGGCTAGAAACATATATAGTTATCCATACTGGAAACATAAGGATAATGTAGAGATGGCTTTCTTTTATTAAGTTGAATTAAAAAATTTTTTATTAAATTTTTAGGAAATTTTAAGCACACTACAGAAGAATTTGGAAAATAGAGAGTAGAAATAAAAATCACATATGACTCACCCTAATCCACAATAATTCACTTCAGTTCAGTTCAGTTGCTCAGTCGTGTTCGACTCTTTGCGACCCCATGAATCGCAGCACGCCAGGCTTCTCTGTCCATCACCAACTCCTAGAGTTCACTCAAACTCACATCCATTGAGTCAGTGATGCCATCCAGCCATCTCATCCTCTGTCGTCCCCTTCTCCTCCTGCCCCCAATCCCTCCCAGCATCAGAGTCTTTTCCAATGAGTCAGCTCTTCACATGAGGTGGCCAAAGTACTGGAGTTTCAGCTTTAGCATCATTCCTTGCAAAGAAATCCCAGGGCTGATCTCCTTCAGAATGGACTGGTTGGATCTCCTTGCAGTCCAAGGGACTCTCAAGAGTCTTCTCCAGCACCACAGTTCAAAAGCATCAACTCTTCGGTGCTCAGCTTTCTTCACAGTCCAACTCTCACATCCATACATGACCACTGGAAAAACCATAGTCTTGACTAGACAGACCTTTGTTGGCAAAGTAATGTCTCTGCTTTTCAATATGCTATCTAGGTTGGTCATAACTTTTCTTCCAAGGAGTAAGCATCTTTTAATTTTATGGCTGCAGTCACCATCTGCAGTGATTTTGGAGCCCCCCAAAATAAAGTCTGACACTGTTTCCACTGTTTCCCCTTCTATTTCCCATGAAGTGATGGGACCAGATGCCATGATCTTTGTTTTCTGAATCCATTTAATTACAGGCCCTTCAGTCCTATTACTAGAAAATACCAGTCCAGTGGTGGTCAGAGTCTGCAGCAGTTTAGTACCTTTCGTTCTCATGTTATACAGCATCATAAATATCATCCCATATTGCTGCATAGTCTATCCTTTATTAAGGTCTATAAAGTGTGAGCTTCCCTGGTGGCTCAGCGGTAAAGAATCCACCTACCAATGCAGGAGATTTGGGTTCAATCCCTGGGTCGGGAAGATCCCCTGGAGAAGGAAATGGTAACCCACTCCAGTATTCTTGCCTGGGAAATCCCATGGACAGAGGAGCCTGGCGGACTTCAGTTCATGAAGTTGAAAAAGAGTCGGACACAACTTAGCGACTAAACAACAACCAAGTGTGGTTTGGTCTTTTAATTATAGTGTGAGGGTATTTATTCCATGAGATTTGCTTATAGCTGAAAATCAGGGGGTAGTAGGCTTGGAAGAATTGCTGACGGAAAAACCAGATATCCAGAATCAGAGCCTCTAAGCTTTAACATGGAAGTTCCTTGTGTTGGAATAGTAGAGAATGACCTGATGAGTGGTGGCTTGAAGGTAGGGAGGACTCTGTATGTATCAGTGTCAGAGGCTGTGTTGGTGGGTCCCTGAATGGTGGCAAGGCCCTCCCAAACTATTTGATGAGGAGGGCCTGTCCCTGTCTTCATCTGGTCTTGTTTAATGGGTCTCTCCTAACTATGAATTGTGACTTTCTGCTTGCTGTCGAGTATATAAGTACATATGTAATTTTTTTAATCCAGAAGACATGAACTCTCTAAATCCAGAGCGTTGGGAGTTTTACCAGAGATCTGACTAGCTTGGGCTGATGGTCCCAACATAAAATGAAATTTTGAGTGATAAAGGAGTATCTTAGGAAACCTCATCTCTTTCTTCTTCTGTTTTAATTCAGCTTCTCCTGCTGAGCATTCCCAGGACCTTGAGAAACGAGGAGGACACGTAGCTGGGGGTGCAGAGGCCCGACCTCTGGTCTCTGGCCCTGCTGCGTCAGCCAAGAAGCCGCGAGCAGGCAAACCTTAAGGGACGTCAGCAAGATAAGAAGATTGTCCAATCGGAAGGTCTAAAAACAAAGCTTCTGTTGAGATTCGATTTGTAACTGTTCATTCACTTAATCGTTTATTAATAATAGCCATAATAATACCTACCTCACAGGTTGTGGTGAGAAAGAGAAGATGGGAAAGGAGAAAATGTCAGATTGGGAGGATGAAATTGGGGCTGAGTGGTTGGGGGTGAGGTTGGATGTTAAACAGGCTAAGAGAGGTAAAACCTGGAGGGAGATGAGGTCAGTCTGGGCAAATCCTGCAGTTCTGGAGAGCCTTCCCAGGCTGGCTGGCTAGAGCTCTTAAAGAGACAGACTCCTGCTGACCTGTTCTGCAACCCAACCAAGTGCCTATCTATACGTCTGTATACAGAGTTCACCTTGTGTTCAGAGAGTACACACACTTCATGCTGCTTTTTTTTTTAATAGTCCATAAGCATTTCTCCATATGTGTTCACATTTATCAAGCATCATCATTTTTATGCACAGATACACTCATATATCATCCTTTGCTTCACTAGTCCCATTATTCTGGGATATTCTGATTCTTCCCAACAAATTTTGAATACAGTTCTTCTTAAAATCCACATAATATTAATTTTTAAGTTATTCTTTGCTTTTGCTTCACCTATATAGTTGCTGAATGATAACTCTTGATTTTAATTTCTTTAAAAATATATGCAGGAATTCCCTGGTGGTCCAGTGGTTAGGACTCTGCATTTCCACTGCAGGGGGCATGAGTCAAAAATATATTATCTATATCTGTACGCCAGTAAATACTTTTCTGTGTGTCTTCTTTCTATATGTCTTTATTTTGTACGGTTTGTACGTGCCCTTGAATTGCTGGAGCCCTCCTCTGTGCTGATGTGAGTTAGCCTTTAATTAGGCTCCTTAAAGTTTTTATAAAATGATGATGGCTGTATATGATATGATATCCAGCCCTTGCGGATCCACCCTCAGCCAACTCCGCAGAGAATTTAACTTTCGGGTGCTCACCGGAGATTTCTACCTCATTTTCTATTCTCCATTTCTTATTAAACTTTTACCAAACCTCAGATTCCTACAGTGTGAAGGAAGTGTAGCTCATACATTCCTCCAAGTTGTGTCCATTCTTTCTGTGATTAAGACAAACCATCAGAAATCTAAATACCTCGCCCATTCAGTACTGACTTCCTGCTTCCTCCTTTCTCTCTGCCCCTGCCTACCCAGCTGTCTCTGTTGAGTTATACCCCATGTTTGGTTCTTTGTTTTCACCAAGGGATACCACAGAGATCAGCTTTGTGAGTTTCTTTACTGTGTTTGTTGTCGTAATAGCCCAAATATTGGTGTGTAAAGTTGTTTTCTTTCTTTTTTTAAAAATTTAACTGTCTGGCAATAACATAACATTTGAAGAATAGGCCAAATTGGTGAGCTTTTCATCAGCTAAATTTATTTAATTTAGAAAACTTTTAATCATGAAAATTTTTCTTTTCCTTTGAGGGAAATGAGTAAATATGTCCTTTGTAAAGTGAGAAAGTGCTGTTTTCTTCTGATGGACAATAAAGAGCCATGCAACTTAATGCTAATCCCTTCACTTTGATTGCCAACAACAGTATTTCTGAAAACTCTTAGGTTTTGCATATCTTGTTTCTTTTTTCTTTGTTATGATTTCTTCTGGTGATAACTTTTTAAGAAAAATCTTCACATTTTATTATCACTTACATTTTATTATTTTACTATTATATTTCTTTTGTAAGCCATGTTAAATCCTTAATGGAAACAGTGTAGCGTATAGAAGCATATTCTTTACATCTTTGGTAGATTTGTACATTATTGTATTCTTTTTGTATATCTTTTTAAAATTTTATTTTTGTATTTCTTATAATTATGCCTTTATACATATTAGAGAGTCAAGTTATTGACTCTCTAACCTTTGTTGCAGTATTTTATTCAATTCTGTAATATTCCGTTGTAATCTTTGTTCCATTAGTAGTCATTCTTATAAACATTTTATGTGCTCGTACCTGTCTCTCTTATTTTAACTTGATGAGTCAGCTGTTGGAGAGGTATCAGGTTAGAGTTTGCTTTGGCAATCCATCAGGGCTTAGATGAAGCTGCACATCTATAGGCTCCCTCAATTCCAAATACCCTAAATTGAATGACTGACTTTCCTTCAGACTTGTTCCTCCTTTTGTTCTTAATGTTGAAGTGTCCACACCAAATGACTTGAGCGAAAACCCGGCAAAGTGTCCTATACTTTTCTTTTCTCCGTATTCCGTGTCAGATTGGTTACCCCATGTTGGAGGATTTTCCACCTTAAAAATCTCTCAAATTTTTGCCCTTCTCTACCCCTTTCTTTGCATCCCCAACCCACTGCCTTTATCTAAGCCCTCATCACTTCTTATATTTATTTTATAGATGGATAACTGTGGTTTTCAAGTCCTGTCTTGTGAGAATTTTGTGGTAAGAGTTGGTAGCCCCATTGTAACGTGAACTTCAAGGGTGGTAGTGCCATTGTAGTTTTTCATACAGCAGGCCTTTCCTGTTGTCATTGATCTCCTTACCACCCTTCTCTCCCTTTGCTGCCTGGTTAACCTTTTGAAATGCAGACCTAATGGCATTGCTTTTTTCTGCCATACCTTCAGTGGTCCCCATTATGGAGAGTAGAAGTCATAAAACTCAAATCCCTGCAGGGACTAGAAAGTTAAGGTAAATGGACAAAGTGAGATGGATGTGAGAGGAATGGGAGGAGAGAGGAAGTGCTGTGGCATATTGTCCCATCTGAAAGGGGCACCTGCCACCTGCTTCCACGTGGGAATGCGGGACCCAATTTGACATATCGTCCAATTTCTTAAAAGAAGCCAAAAATCCAGAAATTTTTATGAGCGGTTTGCTGATTTTTAAATATTGACTTTTAGTTGAGTTTTTAAAATGCAGGTCAGTATTTTGTGAATTGACCTACTTGCAGTTTTTGGAATGTGCCATTTTATCTTGTGATTCTGTTTGTAAGTTGATGCTTCTTCTAAATAACGCTCTTTCCTTCCTCCTGCCTCAAAACCTGGCAAAATTAGGTTCTTTAAGATTCCAGGTTAGCCTTTCCTGACCCCAAGACAGGCAGTTCTCCTCGTGTTCTCCAAGCTCTAGCACTTACTACATTACATTGCAATGCTTTGTGTTTTTATTCCCTGGCTTTGAGCAAAGACATTATTTATTCTTCTTGCAAAATTATACACTTGGTAGTTAAATATTTTTTGCCATACAATGAATTAAACTCTTCATTTTCATCTATTGAGTCAGTATCATATTGCTCTTCATTGATTCTCTTTCTCCTCACATATTTTTAATACTAAAAAATATTTTTCCCATAAGGAATGTCTTATATAAAGTAAACACCCTTTTGATACTTCAATTTGCATTGTCTAGGTCTAAAAGTACCTCTTTATGACCTATGTTTATGATGCTAATTCCTTCCATCAAGGAATAAAGTCTACATTATTGACATATTTCTTGATTTCTTTCTTTATAATTTGTTCATGTTTTTGTCTAGATCTCGAATATACCTTATTGCATAAATTCTGTCCTGGCTAAATATGTCAGTATTACTACTCAGCATGGGGACTCTCTATCATTAGAATGCTATTGATTTTCAAAATATTTGTCTTTAGATGAATTGTCTTCATCCTATCAGTATTAGATGGTTCGTATTTATCTTTTCATGTATTTCTGTTATATCTTTGGTTAAATAAAACTGTAATAGCATATTTTGGATATTTCTTCATTAAATATGAAGTTAATTGTTGGCTTTAAATAAATATTCTCTATTATAATAAGGGAAATAGCATCTTTTATTCTTGTTTATTGAAAGCTTTTGGTAGGAATTGGTATCTTTCGATATAATCATAATTTTAATCATTTAAATCACCTAATATTATTATATTAATGGTTTTCATGATATTAAAGCATCTTTAAATTCTTGAGTAAGCTCCACTTGGTATATATTCTTTTAATGTATTGTTTTATCTTATTTGGTAATTTTCAAGTATATACATCTAAACATTCATAAATAAAGTTCATTTATATATTATGTGTGTGTAGTAAGTTCCTTTTATTGCTATATTCTGAAAAAAATATTCTAGGTACTGTTTTGACTTTTTGTGAATTGATGTGTAATGTTATTATAATTTTTATTAAGATATTTGTCCAGCTTTATTGAGATGTAAATGACATATAACATTGTGTCAGTTTAAGATGTATAAGATGATCTGATCCATCTGTATACATATCTATATTTCAAACTGTTTACCACGATAAAGCTAGTTAGCACATCCATCCCCTCACATTCATTATTAACTTTAGAATAATGGATTACTGTATCGTTTAATTACTGTATTATTATTTGGGAATATTTTTCCAAAAGATTTTTTGGGGAGAAAAACATATCATTGTAGACGTTTTGGAGAGTACAAAAATTAAGTAGTAAGAGAGAAGACATGCTGCTGCTAAGTCGCTTCAGTTGTGTCTGACTCTGTGCGACCCCATAGACGGCAGCCCACCAGGCTCCTCCATCCATGGGATTTTCTAGGCAAGAACACTGGAGTGGGTTGCCATTGCCTTCTCCATTGTGTGAAAGTGAAAAGTGAAAGTGAAGTCGCTCAGTCGTGTCCGACCCCTAGCGACCCCATGGACTGCAGCCCACCAGGCTCCTCCATCCATGGGATTTTCTAGGCAAGAGTACTGGAGTGGCTTGCCATTGCCTTCTCTGAAGAGAAGACATATGCACCCATAATACAACCGTGTAGAGATGATCACTGTTGATAATTTAGGATATTTTCTCAATCTTGTTTCATAAACATTTTTTCAAGTATTTGTTTATTTGACTGCCTCAGGTCTTAGTCGTGGAACGTGGGCTCTGTGGTGTAGCAGGGGCGTCTCTCTAGTGGCACGTGGCTCAGTATTTGTGGCTTGCAGTCTTAGTTGCCCTGCCGCATGTGGGATCTTAGTTCCTCGACCAGGGCTTGGCCCTGCATCCCCTGCTTTGGAAGGTGGATACTTAGCCACTGGACCACCAGGGAAGTCCCTTATGCATATATTCTTAAACACTGAGAGTATACCGTAAGTGCAACGTCATATTATGCACTTCTGGATTGATGTTTTGTCAGCATTCCCCCCACACAATAGAAAGCACTCATATTTGATAGCTGCATTATATTTTTAAGGTATCATTTATTTAATCATAGTTCTATGGTTGGGCATTTATTATTATATTTTAGTACATGATTTTTTTTAGAGTAGTTTTATATTTATGAGAGGAAGGTAGAGATTTCTCATATACCCTCAGCTCCCATACATGCATAGTCTCTCCCATTATGAACATCACTTCCCAGAATAGTATATTTTTGAGCAAGAATGTACCTCCTTTCTGGAGAAGGAAATGGCAACCCATTCCAGTATTCTTGCCTGGAAAGCCACATGGACAGAGGAGCCTGTCAGTCTACAGTCCTTGGGGTTGCACAGAGTTGAACACAACTTAGAGACTGAACAACAACAAAATTTACTTTTACACATCTGAATCATCTAAGGTCCATGGTTTACCTTAGGGTTCACTCTTAGTGTTGTGTACTCTATAGGTTTAGATAAAAGTATAATAACATATATCCATCGTTATATTAATAATGTGTATGTATTCAGTCTCTTCAGTTGTGTATGACTCTGCCACCCCATGGACTGTAGCCTGCCAGGCTGCTCCATCTGTGGGATTTCCCAGGCAAGAACACTGGAGTGGGTTGCCATTCCCTTCCCCAGGGGATCTTCCTGACCCAGGGATTGAACCTGCCTCTCCTGTGGCCCTTGCATTGCAGGTGAGTTCTTTACCATCTGAGCCACCAGGGGCCATACAGAATATTTTTACTGCCTTAAAAAGTCTCTGCACTTTGCCTATCATCTCCCTTCCCCAACTTGGCAAACACTGATCTTTTGATTGTTTCCATGGTTTTGCTTTTTCTAGAATGTTATATAGTTGGAATTGTACAGTACATAGTTTTTTTAGATTGGTTTCTTTCACTTAGTAATATGCATTTAGGTTCCTCCATGTCTCTGGGGGCTCATTTCTTTATAGTGCTGTATAATATTCCATTGTCTGAATGTACCGCAGTTTATCCATCCACCTACTGAAGGACATCTTGGTTGCTTCCAATTTTGTAATTATGACTAAAACTGCTAAATATGTCCATGTTGAGGTTTGTGTGTGGACATACTTTTTCAACATCACTGGGTAAATACCAAGAAGTATAATTGCTAGATCATATGGTAAAAGTTTCATGAGAAACCACCAAACTGTCTTCCAAAGTGACTGTACCACCCTTTTCTTGCCTTACCACATTAGCAAGGACTTCAGTTCTATATTGAAAAGAAGTGCTGAGAAGGGACATTCTTGTCTTAAAGCTTTGAATTTCTCACCATTTAGTATGATGTTAGCTGTAGATTTTTTGTAGACAATCTTTATCAACTTGAGAAAGTTCCCTTCCACTCCAGTTTACTGAGAGTTTTCATCACTGAGAGTTGGATTTTATCAAATGTTTCTTCTGCATCTATCGATATAATCATGTGATTTTTCTTTTTTAGTCTGTCAATGTGATAGATTACAGTAATTGATTTTCAAATGTTGACCCAGTCGTCTTGTGTATCTGTGATAAATCCCACTTGGTCATGGTGTATAATTTTTTTGGACGTTTTTGGATTCAACTTGTTAATATTTTGTTGAGGACTTTTGGATCTGCATTTACAAGAGATATTGATCTGTGTATGCTTAGTCGCTCAGTCATGTTTGACTCTGCGACCCACTGGATTGTAGCCTACCAGGCTCCTCTGTCCATGCGATTCTCCAGGCAAGAATACTGAAATGGGTGCCATTTCCTTCTCCAGGGGATCTTCCTGACCCAGGGATCAAAACTGAGTCTCCTGTGTCTTTTGCATTGCAGGCAGATTCTTTACCTAATGAGCCATTCGGGAAGTTTTCTTATAGTAGCTTTATCTGGTTTTGGTATTAGGTTAATGTTGGCTTCGTAGAATAAGTTACTAATTATTTCCTCTGCTTCTATTCTCTGAATGAGACGGTACAGAATTGGCATAATTTTTTTCTTAAAT
Source organism: Bos grunniens (assembly GCF_055505025.1). Taxonomy (NCBI): domain Eukaryota; kingdom Metazoa; phylum Chordata; class Mammalia; order Artiodactyla; family Bovidae; genus Bos; species Bos grunniens. The sequence continues at coordinate 17,574,510 of NC_141168.1, forward strand.
GTTTGGTATAATTCACCGATGAACCCTTCTGGGTCTCTTGCTTTCTGTTTTGGAGGACTATTCATTATTGATTCAATTACTTTATTGTCTATATGATTTTTAAAAAATAATTACAATTATTTTTTTGATAAACACAATAAAAGTTGTTTTTTTTTTTTTTAATGGCATGAAATTGGAAAAAAGAAACCAAACCCAGAACAATGCCGGTGGTCACAGTCTACTGAGCATAATGAACTAGGATGTTCACAAACAGGACACAGAGATTTATTCCAGTGATTACCCTTCCACAGTTCAATAAGATCAGTCTGATATTTGACCAATTACTGGTGAAACTTCTCAGTAAGGAAAGGCTCTTGTGCAAGTAGGTGGCACAAAGAGCCAGTTCTCTGGAACTAAGTCTGTTCTTAAAAGGAAAAGAGCTGAAAACATTTTCCTTAACTGTGCTTCTTGGTTCATATTCATTTAGTTAAAATATTTTATAAAGATATTGATAGAATTAATTATGTTAATATTAAGAAGAACAATACAGTAATGATTCTACATTTGTTACTATTTTTTTTAATCTCAAAGGTTGATCACGTGAACTGAAGGTTTCTAACACGGTTGATGCCCTAAACAAGATTGAATTTACATTTTTTTTAGCTTGTTTCTGAGATAGAATTGATGCCCTACCGATAAAATGCAAGCACACTTTTTTTTGTAGTATCTGCTGAAACTGACAAGATCTCCTAAAATACCAGTGAAAGCATTTGAAACAAAAACCTCAACGTCAAAAAGCAGTAGAAAAACACTCAGAATGAGGGAAGGGAGAAAATAGCCTGAGGGGAAAAAAGTTATCTTACAAAAAGAACAATACCCAAAGTAATTATGGAAGTATTAAATCGTAAGCAGAATGTTAGATCTACTTGGGATCTCATTAAAATGCTAGAGGAAAAACAGATTAGGATGAAAAATATTTTAATGTATTTGTAAGTGCTATAAAAATTAAGATAATACTGAATTGTTTGTGCTTACTGACTCGATGGACGTGAGTCTGACTGAACTCCGGGAGTTGGTGATGGACAGGGAGGCCTGGCGTGCTGCGATTCATGGGGTCCCAAAGAGTCGGACACGACTGAGCTACTGATAGTAGCTGATACTATATCTAATCAGCAATGCTGAAGATTAATTAAAAATCAAATTTAAGACACAGAGGGATTGAGTAAGAAGAGTTATAGTATGACTAGCAAAATTAGGCAACAGAACACAGAAATACAACTGAAGATTAACAATTTCTGAGAAAGTGCTAATCTAGCTGCATAAACAGCATTGTAATAGAAGAGCATTTCCTAGGACTGGAAACAAATAAGTTGTGCTTGAAGTTCAAAAGTACACCTGGGGTCCTGTCAAGTACTATCATTTAAAATAAGAAACCTGAATAAATATTTTAACTTGCTGAACTTAGAAAGAATGCTTTAAGCAACCAAGAAGGGGTAAACATTGAAAGAAATATCAAATAGAATTATTTCGGGACTTGAAATCCAAATAAAAGGCCACAGGGACTGAAATCAGGATCTTTAAGATATGTTGAGCTAATGGGTTTCATCGGTGATGAGAAATAGTGATAATTATAACAGCTTCCCTTCATTGTACCTTTCCTGTGTGACAGGAAAGTCCTAAGTCCTTTTTAAAATATATTTAATTGATTTATTTTTTGGCCACGCAGCATGTGGGATCTTAGTTCTCTGACCAGGGATTGAAGCCTTGACCAAGATCCCGTGGAGGAGGGCATGGCAACCCACTCCAGTATTCTTGCCTGGACAGAGGAGTCTGGCAGGCTGCAGTCCATGGGGTCACAGAGAGTCAGACACGACTGAAGCGATTTAGCGTGCTCGCATGCCCTTGCGTTGGAAGTGTGGTGTCTTAACCACTGGACTGCCTGGGAAGTTCCCTAAGTCCTTTAAATAGGCTACCTTATTTAATTATCCAAACAGAGATGAGTTAGACAGAGATGAGTTAGATCAGTACTGCCCTTAGAACTGGGTAAGGGTGTCTCTGCACTGGGCCTCGACTTTAGAAGCTCCTCTCTGCTGACGATTTACATCTTTTTAGGTCCCAGGAAAATCTTTCTCTACCTCTCTTACACTATGTCCTCACACAAACGGTGATCGCAGAACCTCCCTGGTGGTCCCGTGGTTGGTTGAGAAGCCACCTTGTAAAGCAGGGTACTTGGGTCTGATCCCTGACTGGGGAACTAGGATCCCACATGTGGTGGAGCAACTGAGCCCACACGCCACAACTAGAGAATCCTTGCGCTGCAACGAAAGATCCCTCATGACCCAACAAAGTTCCGGGATGTAGCAACTAACTTGTTGCAGCAAAACAAAGTGATCGCTTCTAAACGCTGTGCAGGTCTGTGGGTTGTACCCCTGCCAACAGTGGAGACAGGTATGGTTTTAGGCTTTGCAAAGGATTTCACTTGTGCGAACATGAACATAAGCAAAAACAAACGAACTTGTCAAGTCCTGCTTGTCAGAGGGGATGCAATAGAATCTTTCAAAATAAAATAACATTTCCCAGTAGTTTCCAGTGTCCATTTCCCTTCCTCTTTGTGTTCCAGTCAGCAGTTCTGCAGACACAAATTAAATAGTATTTGCTGCTAGTGCACACAGAGGCTGGAGAACATTTTTCATTATTAAACAAGCCATACTACTCTTCAACATTTATAAAGTAGTTTTCCAGTAATATATGAGACAAGATATTGAGTCTTTAGGCATTACATGGACACTGAATTGGGTATTGAATAGTTTGATGTTTTATTTTTATTAAAGAATCCTTAAGATTTAACTAAATTTAACTAAAAATTGAATGGGGAGTTGCACTTGAACCTCGTGATGCAGAAAGTCGCAAGAAAAAGCCAGATCACCTACAAAATCATAACTTTTCTGTCTTTTTTAAAGCTTTCATTTCTTTTTTGGCTGTTCCACCCAGCTTGCAGGATCTTGTTTCCCCACCCAGGGCCTGGGCCTGGCAATGAAAGTGCTGGGTCTTAACCACTGGACCACCAGGGAATCACCATAACCTTTCTTGGGTTCGTAAAGAGAGCTGTGGTCACAGGTCAGTCAACTTCACTGAAATCCAAAGAGTGACACGATTCTGCGAAGAGAGACGTGACACAAAAACGAATTCACTTTTGAAAGAGCATGAGGGAAGGAATGGCCCCCATACAAATGGATAAGATGAAATCACATACATTTTAACAAATTCCTAAAGGCCAATTGTGGGCTAGCATGTCAATTTATAATAGGTGTGGCAGAGGAAAACACAGAAAGTTATGTAAGAACAGCCAAAACAAACAGACTGCGATGATTAATAGGTAATCTCTAACCCCAAAACACACTTTCAAAGATAAGATGACCTCCATATTATAGAAACGTTTACGAATGCAGCAAAAGATAGAGAAATTATAATACCCAGTTGGACAAGGGGCTTGAAGGCTGTCACTATCAGGCACTGTGGGGAAAGCGTCCACTGGAAGACAAGTTGGCAAGCTCATAAAAGGTCTTAAAAATACACATGTCATCGATCAAATAACTTCAGTGTCAGAAATTTATCATGTGATAATAATAAAAAACACGTAGAGGGATTTACTTACAAAGTTGTTTATGTTTGTTAGGGTTGTGGTGAGAAAGACATGGCACACTTAAACTGGATAAGTGGGGTGAATTTAGTGAAGGACTATTTACAGAAAAATGGTCAGGTGAAGGGAAACCTACCGGGGTCAGTGGAGTACATGGGCTAGCGGTGATGAGGGTGCCAACCTGATCATGAAGGTGCGAGGTGAGGGCCTGTTACAGGAGCCCAGGGAGAGTAGCCACAGGAGAGAACCTCCCACTGGGTACAGTCAAGTTCTTTCACTCATGGACACCAACAACTAGAAGCCCTTTAGGGAGGACCTGGGGAATAAATACCCTTGTCTCCCTTTTCTCTGTTGTCTAATTGCTTGTTCCCATTGATTGAACCCACAGGAGGCCAGATAAAAAGGAAGGTCAACGATGAAGTCTGGCAAAGGTCAGCTTCCTGAAGCAAATAGCATGGTGGAGAGTGCGGGATGGACACAGGCTAAAAAAACATCGAACACAGTGTCTGATGCAGCATTGCCTATAATGGTAAAATATTGGAAACCGCCTGTATGTCCAACATTAGGGAACTCCTGAACAACTTAGGTTCATATCTGGGAATACAATGCCACCATTAAAAATGATGTCTGCAAGTATTTACTAAGGTGGGAAGATATTCATAATATAGTGTTGAATGAAACAAAATCTTATCTACAGCGTGAACCCAATTTTATATTAGTATTGTGTGTGTGTGTGCACACACGTGCATGCATACATGCGCACACATATGCATTTGTAGTGTCTGGAAGAATATTCAGTCTAATGTTAACAGTGCTTCTTTTGGGGTGGTGAGATTATAGGGCATAACTTTGCTTTTTGGTATATTCTGCCTTTTCTGCAATGTGTAATAAAAAATTAAAGTTATTTTTTGAAAAGTGAGAAATACGGCATAATCCCAAATTAATTCTGTGAGTTAAATAGGTGCTATTCTTAAAACTGATAAGGAAAATTCATTAAAAATTCTATTAGAAGCCAATTTCACTTTTGAACATGGTTACAACATTCTTCAATGAAATTCTAGCAAAGAATTGAGCAACAATAATTATTGTATATAATTAGATGCAGGTAACAATACTGAGTGACTTACCCAACTCTCTATCTTTTTCATCCAACACTATCAAGTAGGTATTAACATTTTCATTTTTAGGCAGAGAAATCAAGGCTCAGAAAAGTCATGCTCAAAGTTATGTGGTTGCTGCTGCTGCTGCTGCTAAGTCACTTCAGTCGTGTCCAACTCTGTGCGACCCCAGAGACGGCAGCCCACCAGGCTCCCCCGTCCCTGGGATTCTCCAGGCAAGAACACTGGAGTGGGTTGCCATTTCCTTCTCCAATGCATGAAAGTGAAAAGTGAAAGTGAAGTCGCTCAGTCGTGTCCGACTCCTAGCAACCCCATGGACTGCAGCCTACTAGGCTCCTCCATCCATGGGATTTTCCAGGCAAGAGTACTGAAGTGGGGTGCCATTGCCTTCTCCGAGTTATGTGGTTATTAAATGACAAAACAGTATTCAAAGTCAGATCTGTCTTCATCTAAAATCTGTGTTTCAGGGAGCCCAGCCTGGCACTCTGTGATGACCTACAGGGGTGGGATGCGAGGAGGAGACAGAGGCTCAGGAGGGAAGGGATACATATATATATATATATATAATGATGGCTGATTTGTATTGTTGTATAGCAGAAACCAATACAAAATCATAAAGCAATTTTCCACCAATTAAAAAATAAATGAAAAAATAAATAAAATCTGTGTTGTTAACCACACTATGACTAAATAGAACTTATCTCCAAGTATAATATGAGCAGATCACAAAGAAAACTCTGAATACATTACTTCATGTCAACAACAGAATGATTAATGAACATCAGAAGATTGTAAACACCGCACAGGCATTGTATAATATTTAAAAGACTCTACGAAGCTAAAACCAGGTAGATACTTCATTAACTTGGCATCTATATCTTTAAAATGAGTTAGACTCACAGGCTTAGAAAACAAACTTATGGTTGCTGGGGGAGAAGGGATACTTAGGGAGTTTGGGAAGGTCATGTACACACTGTTATATTCAAAATAGATAACCAACAAAGACCTACTGTATAGCACATGGAGCTCTACTCAATGTTATGTGCCAGCATAACATTATGGGTGTTCCAACATCCATAACATATGGATGGCAGGGGGGTTTGGGGAAGAATGGCTATGTGTGTACGTATGGCTGAGTCCCATACATATACATGAGTCCCTTTGCTGTTCACCTGAAACTGCCATATCATTGTTAATCAGCTATACCCTAATGCAAAATAAAGAGTTTAAAGTTCGAAAAAATATCGAAAAAATAAAAATAAAAACAAGTTAAGATGTGTGCATCAACTATACTTCATTTAAAAAAAAGGTCAGCATCAGATTAACCACAAATTAACTGGTCAATGTCATAATTATGTAGAATATTTTTAGGGATTATTGTCATTGCTTTTAAGATGGCAAGAGTAGTTAGGAAAAAAATCAGAACATTCATATAGTATGGAAATTCAATCAGTAAATATTTACTGGGAACATACCATGTGTCAGGCATTGCCAAAACAGTGTCAAAGGATAATAACAGCTGACATTAATGTAGAGCTTGCTATATGCTAGACTGGACTCTTCTAAGTGCTTTAGATACACCAACTCAGTTCTTATACAACCCCACGAGATAATGACTGTTACTATTCCATTTTATAGATGAGAACACTGAGGCACAGAGGGGCTAACGCATCATACAGTTACTAAGTGGTGGGGCTGTGACACAAATATAGGTAACTCTGACCTAAGAGTCTGAGCAAATAACCATTGTGTAAAACGCCCCTCTCTAGACAAAAAGCAATGCCCTCTGTCCTCAGGAAGATTATGATGTAATGTCAAACACAGACATAAAACCAAACACAAAATTAAATACGTGGTTTCAAATAGTAAATGCTAAAAAAGGTAGAAGAGACTAACAGGAATGGCTTACTTAGATGGGGACAGAGCAGTCAGGGAAGGCTGGAGTGAGGAGAAGCCCATCAGAGGAAGGGTGGGTGAAGGGCCAGGGCTAGTGGGAAAGCCTGTGAAGGGGCCTGGGGCAGTGCCTGGAAGGATAGTCCCAGACACTGCACATCCCTGAAGGAGTCTGTGAACATTTGCTGGTCAGGCCAAGCAACTGGTTTTATTTGAAGAGTGATGGGGAGATTTCAAAGTTTCAGTTTTTTATTTATGGAGTGTTTTTGTTCACTACAGATGCTTCATCTGCAGGTGTCTTTTATTTTTTTATTCACCTGATGGCTAAGCCATTCTATCAATGGGACTCACACCAGCATCTTCTGTGGTCACAGGTGACGGTGGCTGAGTTCCTTTCTGGCTGAGCCTCAGGCACACAGCCCCTCATACCCAAACGTGGAATTTCAAATTGATTCTTAGAAGGTTAGAGAGGCAAAGTGGTGAGGGTTGTATGAGGTAGTTCAGTTTAGTTCAGTTGCTCAGTCACATCCAACTCTTTGCGACCCCATGAATTGCAGCACACCAGGCCTCCCTGTCCATCACCAACTCCTGGAATTAATTCAAACTCATGTCCATCGAGTCGGTGATGCCATCCAGCCATCTCATCCTCTGTCGACCCCTTCTCCTCCTGCCCCCAATCCCTTCCAGCATCAGGGTATTTTCCAATGAGTCAGCTCTTTGCATCAGGTGGCCAAAGTATTGGAGTTTCAGCTTCAACATCAGTCCTTCCAATGAACACGCAGGACTGATCTCCTTTAGGATGGACTGATTGGATCTCCTTGCAGTCCAAGGGACTCTCAAGAGTCTTCTCCAACACCACAGTTCAAAAGCATCAATTCTTCAGCTCTCAGCCTTCTTCACAGTCCAACTCTCACATCCATACATGAGCACTGGAAAAACCATAGCTTTGACTAGATGGACCTTTGTTGGCAATGTCTCTGCTTTTTAATATGCTGTCTAGGTTGGTCATAACTTTCCTTCCAAGGAATAAGCGTCTTTAAATTTCATGGCTGCAGTCACCATCTGCAGTGATTTTGGAGCCCCCCAAAATAAAGTCTGACACTGTTTCCACTGTTTCCCCATCTATTTGCCATGAAGTGATGGGACCAGATGCCATGATCTTCGTTTTCTGAATGTTGAGCTTTAAGCCAACTTTTTCACTCTCCTCTTTCACTTTCATCAAGACGCTTTTTACTTTCTCTTCACTTTACTTTTATGATTATTCCCATTTTTCCGATGAGAAACTAAGGTACAGAAAGTGGTGTTTGCCATAGATGTCAAATACCCATCATGGACCAGTGAAAATGAAAATCGCTCAGCCATGTTTGACTCTTTGTGAACCCCTGGATGAGTTCTCCAGGCCAGAACACTGGAGTGAATAGCTGTTCCCTTCCCCAGGGGATCTTCACAACCCAGGGATCTAACCCAGGTCTCCTGCATTGCAGGTGGATTCTTTACCAGCTGAGCCACCAGGGAAGCCCAAGAATATTGGAGTGGGTGGACTATCCCTTCTCCAGCAGATCTTCCTAACCCAGGAATCAAACCAGGGTCTTCTGCAGTGCAGGTGGATTCTTTACCAACTGAGATACCAGGGAATACAAAAAATAGTGTATATCATGTGCTATGCTGTGCTTAGTCATGTCCAGCTCTTTGTGATCCCATGGACTGTAGCCAGTTAGGCTCCTCTGTCCATGGGGATTCTCCAAGCAAGAATACTGGAGTGGGTTGCACCCTCCTCCAAGGGGTCTTCCCAACTCAGGGATCGAACCCAGGTCTCTGGCATTGCAGGAAGATTCTCTACCATCTGAGTCACCAGGAAAGCCCATCATGGACCAAGTCTAGGATTTATTAGCAAATGTGAATGGTAAGTTAAAAGTTGGCAGTTTCTATACTCAACTTATCACACAGCAGTCATTGTACTTTGTTTTCATGATGGAGCTGTTCCATCCAATATGGTGGCCACATAAGATATTCAGCTTTAAATTCATTAAACTGAAATAACATTAAAAATTCAGCTCCTTAGTCACACTTTGGATGCTCATAGCAGCTACTTCACTGGACAGAACAGATTTATAGAACAGTTCCATCATCGCATAAAGTTCTTCTTGACAGCACTGGCCTAGGAATTTCTTAATTTGCTCTTTTAAATGGTGGAGGAGCTCCACACACAGCTGTTTGTGGGTGGATAATTTTATCATCCAGCCTCTCACAATTTTCACCAGAGCCTATGAAATTCAAATTTTGTAAGCATATTTCATTGTTTGGAGATTGTCATCACCTAAAGGGCAGAGACTGTGTTCTTTCTCTTTTTCTGTGAAGAGCTTTTAAAGTCATTCACTAAATTTAATAAGCTTTTGCTGATGCCAGTGACTGTGGCTTACCAAACTCTATACAAGGCTGAGCTAATGTCATGTCTGAAGTGACCTTTTATGTTCTTTTAAGCAATCACTGGTTGATGGTTCATAGTGCAGAGAAGAGGAATCCAGCATTTCTTTCCTTTTTTTAAAATTTTATTTATTTTTGGTTGTGCTGGGTCTTCATTGCTCTGCATGGGCTTTCTCGAGTTGCAGCGAGCGGGGACTACCCTTTGTTGCAGTGCGTGGGCTTCTCATTGCAATGGATTCTCTTGTTGTGAAGCACAGGCTCTAGGCCCACGGGCTTCAGTAGTTGCGGCATGCAGACTCCATAGTTGTGGCTCGTCTGCTCTAGAGTTCGGGCTCGGTAGTTGTGGTGCACAGGCGTAGTTGCTCTGAGGCATGTGGAATCTTCCCGGATCAGGGATCAAACCTGTGTCCCCTCATTGGCAGGTGAGTTTCCATCCACTGTACCACCAGGGAGGTCCCAGCATTTCTTGATATACTTTGAAGTCTGAGAAGTTACTCTGTGTGTAAAGTTGGATAAGAAGATGCCCTGGTACATTTTTCTGGCTCTGGTACCCAAGGACAATGGACAAACTCATGCTCTCCTAATTAATTTATTAGGTTAATTGTTCATGGGCGGCAGGGAAGGGTGAGCTTGGAGCTTAGTTCTTGTACATCCAAGTATTAACTGAGCCCTACAACCTGCCAAGCGCTATGCTAGGCATCCAGGAATGAAAGAGGTGGAAATGAGCTGGTCTCTGCCCTTGAAGAACTAGCAGACACATGTAGATTTACTCCACGTGGTCAGTGCCCTGATCGAGGTATCCCAGGGGCTGTGGGAACATAGAGGGAGGGCAACAGATCCGGGTTGGGGAGATTAAGGACCAATGAGTGGAGAAATGAAGGATACAGCTCAAGAGCAGATCTCTCCTAGGAAGGGTATCCATCTAGGGGTGTGCGTGAGCAAAGAGTTATTTAGAAAAGGAGGGAGATTAGGACAAATCCCCAGAGTGGGTTTGGCTTTCCTTACTTAGGTCATTGATTCTCACTCAGGCCCAAATGGAAGAAAAAGAAAGGGAATTGAGTGATCATCATTCTCCTTCTCTGAAGTGGAGCCAGAGTCGATGAGTTCTAGAACCCAGTCATATGTGAGTTGGAGTTAGTAGAATGCCAGAGAAAGAGGGTGATTCTAAAAACAGCTTTCACCAACTGCTGCCACGGTTCTCCTATGGGTTTTTTTGGCACATCTTAGGGGAGCTGCCCATGGGTTTGGGGCTATTGTGGGAAACGGCCGAGGAGGGTGTGGGCAGAGGATTGAGCTGGTTGATCTGTGGCCATTTGTGTGCTGTGGGGAGGGGACTGGGGAAGGAGGTAAGGGAAACTGCAACAGACAGGGAGGTGAGGCTGGGAAGCTTGCTTCAGGAACGTTCTTATTGTCATTATGGCCAACAAACGGTGCGAGAGAGACAGAAGTCTCTGGCTCAATCCATCTGAGACCAGGATCCTTGTACCCTTGGTTCCCTGCACTTGGAGGATCTTTTTCTCCACTGGCTTCCCTTTTGATGGGCAGGAGGTCTTTCCTAGAGACTGAGGTCATTTAGGTAGTTGTTTGGTTTAGACCATGGCAGGTCTAAACTCTGCTTGCTACAATCTGACCACACCTATTTGTTCTTCTCCCCAAATTCCTCTAAATAGCTCTTCCTCCAGTTAACAAGTGTCCCATCCTGTGCCCACATTCCATTTATTTCTACCTTCTTGCTTTTAGAATTTCTATCTTACCTTTCTTTGCCTTGTCTTCCTACCCTTGTTTTCTCTGCAATACCCTCTCTCCTTTTTTTTCAAAAAAACTTTTTGGCCACACTGCTCAGGCATGTGGGATCTTAGTGCCCCCATTCCCACCCCCACCAGAGATCGAACTCTCACCCCCTGCCGTGTAAGCGTGGAGTCTTAACTGTTATTTGGGTTTTCCAACCTCCCCCCGCCAAATTTATAGTCCCAAACCTGCCATGTAACACTGAGACTTAGGGTGTTGGAAAGGGAGAAATCATATTAAAGACCACCAAACCCTTCATCTGAACTCATCTTTATCTGTCCTTTCCTCTCCTCTCTTGGAGGAAGACACTTCTAAACACTTTTTTATTGAAAACACAAATATGACAACATCTAAAGAGAGAATGGACTTCCCTGGTGGCTCAGATGGTAGAATACTCAATCTCATCATCTTAATACAACAACAATTTTAAGTATTACACCATTCCTTTCCAGTCATACTCATTGTTTTACATCATCTCATAAACCACTTTAGTATTTCTCCATTTAACATCATAACCCAAACACATCTTTAGCTTCCTCACAGTTCTTGTAAGGGAAGCATAACACTGCCTCTTGTTACTGTAATATAATTATATCAAGCCACTCTCCTGATACTGGACAGAGGTTGCTGGCTCTTCCTTTCATTTTTTTTTTTAAATCACAAACAATGCTTTTAATTATTTAGCTTCTTACCGTATTCACATAACAGAAACGGAAAAATCTGTGTTGTTGTTGTTTAGTCACTAAGTCATGTCTGACTCTTTTGCGACCCCATGGACTGTAGCCCGCCAGGCTCTTCTGTCCATGGAATTTCCCAGGCCAGAATACCGGAGTGGGTGCCATTGGCTCTATTTTTCAAAAGAATTACATGCTGCTCTTAATTCCATCTCCTCTGAATTCTGAGAATTTGTCCTTCCCTTGTATTTTTTGAGGTTAATTTGTGCTTTTATTTGCCAGTATAATTTAACTACAGTGGCCTGCAAAGTTTTTGACCTAAGAGATCGATTTTACATCACAACCCAACACACACACACACACACACACACACATAATGTGTATACATAAGTAAAAGTAAAACAAAAGTTTTGCCAAAAATGTCTACTCTGAGTGTTAATTTTTTTGAGACTTTTTTAAAAAGCAGTTTTAGGTTCACAACAAAAATGACAAGAAGTACAGAAATTCCTCATGTACCCCCTCCACTGGAATATATAGCCATTATCAACCAGGTGGTACATTTTTTTTAAAATCAAGAATGAACTGTATTGACACATTAGAATCAACCAAGGCCCCCAGTTCATCTTAGGGTTCACTTTAAAGTGAGTAGTGTTATACATTCTATGGATTTGGACAAAAGTATAAAAACATATGAGCTTCCCTGGTAGCTCAGCTGGTAAAGAATCCACCTGCATTGCAGGAGACCTGGGTTTGATCCCTGAGTTGGGAAGATCCCCTGGAGGAGGATACCTTCTCTTCTACCTACAGAGATGTTCACGCTTATCTAACCTAAAACATATTTCAACCCTGCTGATACCATTCTCTGTAGCCTCCAGTGTTTTCCAATCAGTTCATTCTTGTTACTCTTGTTATTACCCTCCTCCATCCCCATTTCAGCAGTCTCCTTTTAATGACCACATCATCAAGTCCAAAAAGATCTCAATCGTTATCATCCCTGACATTGACCATGCCCTTCTGAAGCAGTCCTCCAAGCCCTTGGTGATGTCACATTTCCTTCGTTCTCCTCAGCTTTCGATAGAGTCTTTCTCTGCTTTTTCGTAACCTCCTTTTTAATTTTTCCAAAATGAAGGTCTTTCTGAAGATCCTCAGCCCTCTTCTCTGCTTTCCCCTCTTCCCAGACATAGTCATTTACTTTCACATCTTTAGCTAATCAGTTCAGTTCAGTCGCTCAGTCGTGTCCGACTTTGTGACCCCATGAATTGCAGCACGCCAGGTCTCCCTGTCCATCACCAACTCCCAGAGTTCACTCAGACTCACATCTATTGAGTCAGTGATGCCATCCAGCCATCTCATCCTCTGTCATCCCCTTCTCCTCCTGCCCCCAATCCCTCCCAGCATCAGAGTCTTTTCCAATGAGTCAACTCTTCGCATGAGGTGGCCAAAGTACTGGAGTTTCAGCTTTAGCATCATTCCTTCCAAAGAAATCCCAGGGCTGATCTCCTTCAGAATGGACTGGTTGGATTTCCTTGCAGTCCAAGGGACTCTCAAGAGTTTTCTCCAACACCACAGTTCAAAAGTATCAATTCTTCAGCTCTCAGCCTTCTTCACAGTCCAACTCTCACATCCATACATGACCACAGGAAAAACCATATCCTTGACTAGACGAACCTTTGTTGGCAAAGTAATGTCTCTGCTTTTGAATATGCTATCTAGGTTGGACATGACTTTCCATCCAAGGAGTAAGCGTCTTTTAATTTCATGGCTGCAGTCACCATCTGCAGTGATTTTGGAGCCCAGAAAAATAAAGTCTGACACTGTTTTTGTTTCCCCATCTATTTCCCATGAAGTGATGGGACCGGATGCCATGATCTTCGTTTTCTGAATGTTGAGCTTTAAGCCAACTTTTTCACTCTCCTCTTTCACTTTCATCAAGAGGCTTTTTAGTTCCTCTTCACTTTCTGCCATAAGGGTGGTGTCATCTGCATGTCTGAGGTTATTGATATTTCTCCCTGCAATCTTGATTCCAGCTTGTGCTTCTTCCAGCCCAGCGTTTCTCATGATGTACTCTGCATATAAGTTAAATAAGCAGGGTGACAATACACAGCCTTGACATACTCCTTTTCCTATTTGGAACCAGTCTGTTGTTCCATGTCCAGTTCTAACTGTTGCTTCCTGACCTGCATAGAGGTTTCTCAAGAAACCTTTCAGAATTTTCCACAGTTTATTGTGATCCACACAGTCAAAGGCTTTGGCGTAGTCAATAAAGCAGAATACTTCTGTGCAAATGATTTCCATATGTGTACTTTTAACCCTACTGGCCCAATCCCCTAAGCCCGAGGCTCAACTTCACCACCCACTGCTTGTGCTAACATCATTCCCTGTTAGCACTGGGTGCTAACCCAGCTCCTCGAATTTAGCTCCCAACCTTCTTCTTCCCCCACCCCAGTCTCTCCACTGGCTTCCTTTGGCTTACCCTTGCACATATGACTCAAAACCTCTGAATCATCTTTTATTCTTTTCTTTCCTCTTATTTCATCAGCTGATTTAACATCCAGAGTGGTGGTGGTGTTGTTCAGTCACTAAGTCATGTCCAACTCTTTGTGACCCCACGAACTGCAGCACGCCAGGCTTCCCTATCCTTCACTATCTCCCAGAGACGTGTGTGTCTCATCTGTTTTCTAATTTCCACTCAAACACACAGAGATTTTAGTTAAAATACAAAAGCATTATGCTTGTGTTAAAAATGCAAATGATATATTATTATACTATAATCAGATGTATTAACATATAGAGTAACAAATGAATGCTCCTCTCCATAAAAGTGAACATTCCTCTTCAAATATTTACTCTTCAATCTCTTTCCAAATATTATTTCTTTTCCCAGTGGGAAAACTGGGGAAAAAAAAAATTTCCAATCAACACACTTTTTTCCATTAATGGGATTACACTATACTGTCTTGCTTTCTCTCCTCCCTTATGAGGTATATAGATCTCACATGGAATAGAATAGAAGGTCCAAGGAAAGACCCACATATACATTGTAATAAATTTTGAAAAGGTATAAAATTGGACTTCCCTTGTAGTCTAGTGGTTAAGAATCTACCTGCCAATGCAGGGGACGTGGGTTCCGTCCTTGCTCTGGGATAATTCCACATGCCGCAGGGCAACTAACACTGTGTACCACAACTACTGAAACCCATGTGCTCTCGAGCCTGTGCTCTGCAACAAAAAACCAACTGCAAGGAGACGCCCATACATCAGAACTAGAGAGCAGCCCCCCATCACCGCAACTGGAGAAAACCAGCATGCAGCAGCGAAGACTCGGTGCAGTAAAAAAAAAATTAATTAACACTATAATTATTATATTAATAAAATAAAAATTTAAAAAGTATAACATTGATTCTTATGGAGAAAGGATAGTCTTTTAACAAATGGTGCTATAATAACTGGACATTGTACGCGAAAGGTTAATGGCAACTTCTATCTAGCAAAATACATAGAAGTTGACTCAGATGAATTGAAGAGCTAAACATAAAAGCTAAACATTATATTTCTTAAAGGAAACATAGGAGAAAATATTTGGGACCTCGGGTTAGACAAAAATTCTCTTAGGACATAGAAAGCAAAAGCAAAAATATTTATAAATTGGACCTCATCAAAGTTAAAAATGTCTGCTTTTCAAAAGATATTGTTAAGAGAACAGAAAGACAAGTTATGGATTCAAATAAAATATTTGCAAAAATAGTTGTCTGAAAAAGAATTTGTATCCAGGATAAATAGATACTTACAACTTCATAATAAGAAAACAGTGCAATTATAAAATGAGTAAAAGATTCAGACAAGCACTTCATCAAAAAAGAAATATTAATGGAAAATGAACACACGAAAGGTGTTCAATGACATCAGTCATTAGGAAAATGCAAATTAAAGACCATAACGAAATATCACTACATGTCTACTGTGTGTGTGTGTGCTCAGTCGATCAGCTGTGTCTGACTCTTTTGTGACCCCATAGACCATAGCCCACCAGGCTCCTCTATCCATGGAATTTTCCAAGCAAGAACACTGGAGTGGGTTGCCATTTCCTACTCCAGGGATCCTCCTGACCCAGGGGTCAAAACCACATCTCCTGCATTGGCAGGTGGATTCTTTACCACTGAGCCACCTGGGAAGCCCCACATGCCTACTGCTGCTGCTAAGTCGCTTCAGTCGTGTCTGACTCTGTGCGACCCCATAGACGGCAGCCCACCAGGCTCCCCCGTCCCTGGGATTCTCCAGGCAAGAACACTGGAGTGGGTTGCCATTTCCTTCTCCAATGCATGAAAGTGAAAAGTGAAAGTGAAGTCACTCAGTCGTGTCCGACTCTCAGCGACCCCATGGACTGCAGCCCACCAGGCTCCTCCATCCATGGGATTTTCCAGGCAAGAGTACCGGAGTGGGGTGCCATTGCCTTCTAGAATGGTACAAATTAAAGTGACTGATAAAAGCAAGTGCTGACATGGACATGAAACAACTGAAACCATCATACATAGCTGGTGAGAATGTAAAATATCATATCCACTTTGGAAGACAGTTTCGTGTAAAGTTAAATTTAGATTAGCCACATGACCTAACAACTCAAATCCAAGGTTTTTACCTAAGAGAAATGGAAACATTGTCACACAAAGACTTGGAAGCAAATGTTTATGGCAGCTGTATTCATAACAGCTGAAACAAAACAAAATTGAAAACAAGCCAAATGTTCATCACTTGGTGAGTGGATTAACAAATTGTGGTATGGCCATTCAACGGAATACTAGTTAGCAACAGAAAGGGACAAATTGCTGGACAAAATGCAACAACTTGAATGAATCTCAAAGTAAGCAAAAGAAACCAGTCACAAAAGGGTACATATCATATTATTCCATTTATATACGAAATTCTGGGAGAGGCAAAGCTATAGAAATAGAAATCAGATTGGTGGTTGTTAGGGATTGGGATGGGGCACGGGATAGACTGTGGGCTGGCACAAGGGAACTTTGTAGGGCAGTAGAAATGCTCTGTGTCTTAAATGTGGTGGCAGTTACTAGTTTGTCAAAATTCACTGGGCTGTAGGTATACTTTAAAGAAATGAATTTTATCTGATTGAATTATTTGACTGAATTTACCTGTCTGAATTAAGCTTGATTTAAAAAAAGAAAAGCAATGAAGAAAAAGAAAGGAAGAAAAAGAAGCAGAAACCAAAGCATATATATTCCCAGGTGGTTCAGATGGTAAAGTGTCTGCCTGCAATGTGGGAGACCCGGGTTTGATCCCTAGGTCAAGAAGAGCCCCTGGAGAAGGCAATGGCACCCCACTCCAGTACTCTTGCCCTGGAAAATTCCATGGACAGAGGAGCCTGGTAGGCTATAGTCCACGGGGTTGCAAAGAGTCAGACACAACTGAGGGACTTCACTTCACTTTATATACACACACACACACACACATACATACACATACGTATATATATGTATATATGGAATTTTCTGCACCAGATGGTGAATTAATTTTAAATTTTGATAGATAAGGTTTAATCATCCTCCAAAATGGATATGCCAACTTACACCTCCACCACTAGAATCTGAGAGTGCCTGTTTCCCCACACTCTGGCACGAATGGATATAATCAATTTTTTTAAAAGGTCTATTTGATGGTGAAAAAACCTATGATCCTTTCTATTTCAGTCATGCACTGTTAAGATCTTGTCCTAATCAGTCTCTCCACTTGCAGTCTTTTCTCTCTCCAAATCATCTTATATATTGTTAATTGAGTAATCCTTCTTGTGTTTAGTTGTAATACTATCTCAAAAAAATCATTAATGATACCCCAATTGCTTACAAAGTTAAGTCTAGACCTTTTAGCCAGGTGTTTGAGTCCTTAGTCTATCCCAGCTTCTCTACTAAGTTTCTGTCTTATCATTTTTAGTAGAAAGTTGGACTCAAACTTCTAGCTCAATGATTCTTACCCCCTCCGGCTTTATTGAGGTGTAACTGACATATAACAAGGTATAAGTTGAAGGTGCACAAAGTGATAATTTGATGCTTAGATATATAGTGAAATGTTTACTACAATAAGGTTAACACAACTTTCATCTCACATAATTACTATTTTGTTATGTTAAGACTATTAAAGCTCTGTGCTCACAACTTTAAACTATTATTGATTACAACCACTTTGCCAAACACTAGATCCCTGGAACTACTCATCTTTTAACTGAAAGTCTGTACTCTCTGACCAACGTCTCCCCATTTCCCTCAGTCCTTGGTAACCACCACTCTACTCTGTTTCTATGAGCTCCATGTTTTTAGATTCCACAAATAAATGAGATCATACAGTATTTGTCTTTCTTTATTTCACTTAGTATAATGCCTGTAAGATCTATCCATGTTGTTGCAAATAACAGGATTTCCTTCTTTGTCATGGCTAAATAATAGTTGTGTGTGTGTGTGTGATTACTTTACCATTCACCTGTTGATGAGTGCTTAGGTGGTTTCCACGTTGGGTCTTAGTTTTGACACGCGGGCTCTCTAGTTGTGTCTTGCAGGGTTAGCTGAGCCATTGCAGGTGATGTCTTATTCCCCAACCAGGGATTGAACCCACATCCCCTGCACTGAAGGTGGATTCTTTTTAAAATTTTTTAAAATGTTTGGCTGTACTGAGTCTTCCTTGCTGCTCTGTTTTCTCTAGTTGGGGCGAGCAGGGGCTACTCTCCAGTTGTGGTGCAGGGGCTTCTCAGTGCCGTGGCTTCTCTTTTTGGGTAGCACGGGCTGTAGGGCTTGAGGGCTTCAGAAGTTGCAGCTCACAAGCTCTAGAGCTTGGCTTGGTAGTCATGGCAAATGGGCTTATTTGCTCCTTGGCATGTGGGATCTTCCCTGACCAGGGATCAAACCCCTGTCCCCAGCATTGGCAGGCGGATTCTCAACCACTGGACCACCAGGAAGTCCTGGAAGATGGATTCTTAACCCCTGAATCATCAGGGAAGTCCCCAAACATTGAGTTTTATGCCTTCAGAGATGGGAAACTACGGGACACTAGGAATCTCATTTTCCTTAGAGAGTTGGTGACCTTGCCTCATTCCTATTGAAGTTGCAATGTCTATTTCCAATTGATGTTGATCCTTTCTTAATGTCTGGGCAAATATTTCATTTTTCTCGAATTGACTCGCAACTTGTGAGGGCACCTCCTTTCCCTCACACCCTGTCTTCTAGGGTAGGTGGAAGCCTCCTGGAGGCTAGGGCAAGATCTGAAAAGTTGAACCTCTTCACTGGGCAGGTGGATTCTCTGATTCAAATCAACAAATGGAAAACAAGGGTTGACTGGTGCTATGGGCAGTGCTAACAGGATGACATCATCTTTGAATTTCCTATTAATTTGGCTGGAGACACAAAGCATAAATTCATAAAAGATAACATTAACAGGACAAGACAATTTAAGAATCACCCAAGGCAGGGGTCTGTGGTCAAATGAGGTGAAATCAGAAAATGAAGATCTAGGGATGATATCCAAGGACCAGACGTGCATGGATATCAGTATCTCCATTTGAGCACTAACCTGCAGATTAGGAGCTGGAAGTAAGGTTTGCAAAGCTCCTTATCTATGAAGAGTGGTGATGTTGTGGCTCAGATGGTAAAGCATCTGTCTACAATGTGGGAGACCCGGGTTTGAGCCCTGGGTTGGGAAGATCCCCTGGAGAAGGAAATGGAAATCCACTCCAGTACTATTGCCTGGAAAATCCCATGGACAGAGGAGCCTGGTAGGCTACAGTCTATGGGGTCACAAAGAGTCAGACACGACTGAGCGACTTCACTTTCACTTTATCTATGAAGGGAGGTGATCAGGTGCTAAGAACAAGGACTGTTTATGATAAGGAGGGATTAAAACGTACAAAACCAAATAGGAGTATCAACAAAAGTTATCTTTAACCTTTATTCTCAATTATCTTTCTCCCAATCTTTAGTATATGTGCTGCCGAAGCACTCAAATATCCTCCTCGAAACTAACAGGTAGGTACTTATAGGTAGGTACCTCAGCCTTATTCTGAGCAAGGGCTATTATTGATTCTCCAATACTCTGACCACCAGACAGGAAGCCTAGTTGGGCTGGAGCTGCAAGGCTGGGCTTAGCAGGGAAAGCGGACTGGAAAGCAACCTGCATCCTTTGCGGGTGATTCACATTCTCCACAGTTCATTGTAGTTTCCTGGGGCAATACACAGTGTCCCCAACTCACACCTTTCATAATCTGACTGGGGCAAGCATTCCAACAGGACGCCAAGATCCAAAACTGTCAATTCCGCGTTCCAAGACCTTTAGTCCATGGGGCGTCCGCGGAGTTAGACCCTCCGCAGGCTCAGCAGGCACCAGACAAATGTTAACTCATATCCTCGCTTTTCTGATCCTCGCACCCAGTCCGAACAATCCTCTGACATTCTCTTCCCCTCCCAAGACCACTGCTTTCTCTAAGAGAGACTGGGCGTGCGTGATTCTCTCCCCAGTCAGTTCAGTTCAGTCGCTCAGTCGTGTGCGACTCTTTGTGACCCCATGGACTGCAGCACGCCAGGCCTCCCTGTCCATCACCAACTCCCGGAGTTTACCATAACCCATGTCCATTGAGTCGGTGATGCCATCCAACCATCTCATCCTCTGTCGTCCCCTTCTCCTCCCGCCTTCAATCTTTCCCAGCATCAGGGTCTTTTCAAATGAGTCAGCTCTTCGCATCAGGTGGCCAAAGTATTGGAGTTTCAGCTTTAGCATCAGTCCTTCCAAAGAACACTCAGGACTCATCTCCTTCAGAATGGACTGGTTGGATCTCCTGGCAGTCGAAGGGACTTTCAAGAGTCTTCAACACCACAGTTCAAAAGCATCGATTCTTCGGCGTTCTGCTTCAATTCGATTCTGTAGGCGCCTCCTGCAGGCCTACTACGTGCGAGATTTGCGGGCTTCCCGGGCGCAGAGCGTCCTGTCTGTTCGTTTCCCAGTCACCTGGTCCCGAGGCAAGACCTGCAGGCGGGAGACAGGATGGGTAGGGCTGTGCGCGCGCTTTCCTCTACTGCACGTCGGACTCTTGGAAACGGGCCGCCGATTTCGCCTTCGTTCTGTCCCCGCTGCAGCCCCGAAGGCTGTCCTACCAACGCAGGAGCCCTACTCACACCTGCTGCCCCGCACCGACTGGAGCCAGAGGAGGAGCAAGAGGCCCGTCGCGCTCGCGCGGGCCAGGTTTTCCGGCTCTGACCCCTCCTCGCGGCTCCCCCTCCCTCCGTGCGCCCCCGAGGGGCTGGACGCCGGGCCACCAGGGCGGCGGGACCCGGGGTTCGGTGCGGGTCCGGGCGGCGCCAACCGCCGCCTGGTCCCAGGCCTCCCGCGTCCCGCGCGTCCCCTCCCAGGAGGCGGATCCCGGGGGCGGGCCGGGCCCGGGCCTTGCGCCGCGCAGCCCCCGCGCGCCCGCGCCCGCCGCCTGGCCGCCCCTCAGGCAGGTTCCCGGCCGGCCGGGAGGTGGTGCTCGCCTCCCCGCGCCCGGGCCCGCGCGTTGCCGGGCAGCGCCTCGGAGGCTCCGAAGGGGGCGGAGCGGCGAGGCCGGCGTGCGGCTGGCAGCCCCCGTCCGTCCGCGGTTCCGGCCCCCGGCCCGCCCCCGCTTCGCCGGCCTCTCTCCGCGCCGGTGCGCGGCGTCCCGTCCAAGCCGCCGCCGCCGCAGCGGCCGCCCCTCCCGGGCCTGAGAGCGCAGAGCCGCGAGGCCGGGCCGGGGCGCCGGCCGGGACTGCCGGGGGCGCGGCGCCGACGCCGAGGCGCGGCCATGGAGGGGAAGACCCGCGCCGGGGTCGCGCTGGTCCCGGGGCCGAGCGGCCGCGGGCCTTCCGCCCGCCGCGCCCGCCGCCGCCGCCGCCGCCGCTCGGGGCTGCTGCTCCCCGGCCTCTGGCTGCTACTGCTGGCCCGGCCAACCTCGTGCGCCCCAGGTAAGCTCCGCGGAGACCCTCC
Organism: Bos grunniens; assembly: GCF_055505025.1. Classification (NCBI taxonomy): domain Eukaryota; kingdom Metazoa; phylum Chordata; class Mammalia; order Artiodactyla; family Bovidae; genus Bos; species Bos grunniens. Next base: position 17,596,013 of record NC_141168.1, read on the forward strand.
GGCGCGACCCTGCCTTTCCTTTATCGCTGCTCTTTTCAAAATCCGGCTCTCCCCGCCCATCCTCTTTTATTCTCCACCGCTCCCTCGCCCTCCTTTATGGAGATGCTTTTCCATTCTCGTTGGGCCCAGCAGATAAAGGCACTGAAAAAATAATACGAAAAAGCAAGCAGATTCTGGCCAGTCTTGCCAAAAAGTCTGCAAAGCTTATTCTGCTATCCACGGAGCCCGAGGCGGGTCTGGCGGCTTCATCTCAGAATGTGTCTTTATTTTTCCCTGCAAAACGCAGGCACTGAAATTGTAATGCATGGCTGTATGAATGTGGTTACAGCAAATTTGAGGAAATACTTGATGGTCGGGGCTAAAGGGTACATTCGGTGTGTGTGCTTTAAAACAGTGTTGCATTACTCTGGGTGGCCCTGCGTCCCCCAGATGCAGGCAGCTGGCCGTGTCCCCCAGTGCACCAGGACACAAAGAACATTCAAAGAATATCTCTTGGAAAGCGCCCTGGCCATGGATCTTTCCAGGGAAATAGCTATTGCTGTTACTTCTGCAAAGGCATTAGTACAATAGAGTGTGAAAATATTGTGATTCTTAAGTGTCAGGGCATGAAAGGAGTAAGGGTTGTTTATAATAGAGGCAGTTTACTGACTGTTAGTCAGCGTGGAATTAAGAGGCATGATTTATGAAGAAGCATGTGGGCGGGTTTTGTTGTTGAGGAAATGATTTAATTCATATTGCTCCTCTGAAATGTTTATTTGTCCACCCTGAGCATACACGCAGGATGGTCTGCAAACCATCTCTGAGCTGACATGATGCAAGCCGGTGATTGCCCTAGCGCGTGCTCGTGCGCGTGCACACACAGACACACACAGAAACAGACACACACACACAAGCGCGCACACGCACGACCACTTTGGGGGCAGGAAAGGTGGAGTGAGCAGTGTGCAGAGCGGCTGCACGCTGAACAAAACCAGAAAGCTGTGGAAGCAACTCCAAACCCTCCCTTCTGGTGGGAGCAGTGCCAGAGGACCGCCAAGTGGCTCTGGGAGGAAATGGAACACGTTTGAAGGTGTCCCTGGACCTCACTGTCGGAATTATAACCAGTGCCACATAGAGGATGGGACACAAAAGCACAGGAAGGGACTTGAGGGATCACAGACTGGAACTGCTTCTCTTACTGAAGAGGAAATTGACACATAACTGACTTGCTCAAGGTCACAGGCTAGTTGGTGCAGAGTCCTCTGCTTTCCATTCGCCTTATGGCGCTTAACCTGTGAACTTAGGCACACCTGAGACCACCTCATAGCTTTCCCATAGCTGGGTGGAACCCTGCTCAGGGAGCCACAGCAGAACCAGGGGGACAAAATGGGTCTCTTTCAGGCATTTGAAAGAGACAGTGTTGCCTGACCCAGTGCCTCAGCTCTCAGTCTTGCTCCAGTGTGTTCTAGCCTGTGTGTCCAGAGAAATGGAGATCCTAGGTTTTTTTGTGAGAAGAGGCAATCATGAAGTGGGCTCTTGGCTTTAGTCAAGCAGTAAAGCCCATCTGATACTAATGGATTCATCTGCTATGGGACATGGCAAACTGATTGTTTCCAATTACTGAGTGCGTCCTGTGTGCCAGGTGCCACATTTTACATACACGATCTGATACGCTGTGAGTTAGGCATTGTTATCCCCATTTTACAGATGAGAATACTAAGGCTGCAGGAGTTTGGGTTAGTTTGACTCCAGACTCCATGTACAGTAACCTCTGTACAGCTTCCTCATGTGAATATGGCCATCTGGATGTGCTGTAGATGTTGTGAGTAATACAAGTAATTCTCTTGATAAATTTAAAGTAAATGGAGCTGTTTGTACTGTCCCTCCATAATTTTCTCTTCTCTAGTCTTTTCCTGTTCCCCGTAACCTCCAATGCAAACATTAAACGCGGAGACTTGAAAGTCGTTTTATTTCCGCTCTAGAGCCAACATCACGGAAGCAGAGACTTCATCCTTTCTCTGGTTGGTGTATTGGGCCCCTCTGGTTTGCACAGCTGCTTCTAGGCTTTGTCATAGGATGGGAACTGAAGAAGGGGAGGACACGGTGCCTGTCCTCAGGGATCCTGTTGGGACCCAAAGCAGCTCATAAGCAAGAGCAGACTCCACGTGGGCTGTCCCCGGGCAGGAAAGGCAGCAAGGGAAACAGCTTCCCAGGGAAGATCTCTTAAAAGGTGGCACCGATCCTCTGGAAGGCTGAGAGAGTGATAGTGGCAGAGGGTGGCTTTCTAATGTAGGACACCTGGGCATGGTGAGTGGCATGTGACCCCGAGGAGATGCTGCGTTTCAGTTGTTTGGCCCACGTCTTTCTCTGTGCCACTAGGACCCTCGGGCTTCTCGTCCTGAGTGTTGTATTTTCCCCACTGGAGTGGGGCTGGAGGAGGCTATGCCAAACCCTGCTGTGCTGGTTCTCTTTCTGAAGAGTAAGTGGCATTAGAAAGTGTGGTGTCTTTCTCCTGCCTTGGGTCTCCTAGGTTAGGCACTTGTTCCTTCTGTGGCTGCCTATAGACTCTCTCCTCCTTCCACAGGTTTGTCTTTCATTGGTAACTTTGTTAAATGGAGTCCGCTCTCCAGTTATCCCCATATTTCAGTCTTTACGTAAATTTCTGTGTCTTATTGATTTCTTGTCTATATCTGTTTCATTCAGCATTTTGAATGTGCTTTTTTTTTTTTGGTTCGTTTAAACATTTATAAGTTTGGTCTTGATGGTTCACTGTTGTGGAAACAAGTTGTAATGCTTTGGACTTGTTTTTGAATGGAGTGCTTTAGGAATCCTACATCCATGATGTAAAAGGAAAAGATTGTACCCCATTTCTTCATTTTATTCAGGGGTAAGTCTTTCTTAAGATAATAGTTATTATAAAATTGAAACTTTGAAAATTATTGGAAGGTACAGATAACAGGTATCCTTAATCCCACAACCTATAGCCAACTCTGTAAATAACTTTGTCTTTGTTAACATTAAAAAAAAATTGAATTTATGTATTTACTTTTTTCACTCAATATTTAACTTAAGTATTTCTCTATTCATGAAATATTGTTTGAAAACACAGTTTCCATCCTAATAATTTACTCAATTATCCTTTTATTATTTCCAGCTTTTTTTTTTCCTGTTATAAATAACGCTGTAATGAATAGGTATGTAGGTAAGGCTTTGTCTAGATTTCTTTGTGTATGGGCTCTTTTCCCCACTTAGAATACATTTCCAGAAGGGAAATTAGACTATAGTTTAGATCTAAATCCACCAGCCTGGATCTTTGCATATTTTGTTTGGTGTGCTGGGTGTCTAATACGTGTCTCAGTAGGTGGTTGTTAAAGGAATCAGCTTCTCATGTAAAACTGTAATGCTGAAATTACCCCAAGCAGTCTATGCAGTTTACTGTTTGACTTCATCACCGCCAGCATTATTACTTTTAAAACTCTTGTTAAATTTGTAACACATTACTTTAATTTTTTATTACTTTTGAGTTGAATATTTTTTGTTTATTTTGTAGTTGTAGTCTGTGAATTTTCTGTTTTTGCTTATTTATCCATGATATATACGTATAGTTTAGTCACTAAGTCGTGTCTGACTCTTTTGTGACCCTGTGGACTGTAGCCCGCCAGGCTCCTCTGTCCTTGGAATTTCTCAGGCAAGAATACTGGAGTGGATTTCCATTTCTAGGGAATCTTCCCGACCCAGAAATCCAGCCCTCATCTCTGATATCAGCAGGCGGATTCTTTATCACTGAGCCACCTGGGAAGCCCAATATATATGTCAGTTCAGTTCAGTTCAGTCGCTCACTTGTGTCCGACTCTTTGCGACCCCATGAATTGCAGCACGCCAGGTCTCCCTGTCCATCACCAACTCCCGGAGTCCACCCAAACTCACGTCCATTGAGTCAGTGATGCCATCCAATCATCTCATTCTCTGTTGTCCCCTTCTCCTCCTGCCCCCAATCCCTCCCAGCATCAGGGTCTTTTCCAATGAGTCAACTCTTCGCATGAGGTGGCCAAAGTACTGGAGTTTCAGCTTTAGCATCATTCCTTCCAAAGAACACCCAGGACTGATCTCCTTTAGAATGGACTGGAGAGATCCAAGGGACTCTCAAGAGTCTTCTCCAACATCACAGTTCAATAGCATCAATTCTTCAGCGCTCAGCTTTCTTTACAGTCCAACTTTCATATCCATACATGACTATTGGAAAAACTATAGCCTTGACTAGACGGACCTTTGTTGGCAAAGTAATGTCTCTGCCTTTGAATATGCTGTCTAGGTTGGTCATAACTTTCCTTCCAAGCAGTAAGCGTCTTTTAATTTCATGGCTGCAATATATATGTATATACACATATATATGTAAATTTTTTTAAAGGATAGCAACTGTTTTTCCCCCTCCTTTTTGTTGTATTCTCCCCCTCCTAATGGATTTTCCTTTAAATTTTATATAGTCTTGAAATTTTTGATTATTTTGGTTAGCAAAATCTGCCATTTTATTTTTCATTGCATGTATGCCTAATGGCATGTTAACTTTTTATCTTACTTAATGCACTGTTTTATTAAATAATGAGCATTTTCAGTTGAATATTTGCTATACTTCTTGAGTGGTGTAGTAGCCTATAAACGAAGACTTAGATAAATGTTCCGAAGGTGTGATGCCTGGACCCCCTGCATCATCATCATCCTTTGGGGACTTAGGGGTGCTTGTTAAGAATTTAGATTTCTGCGGCTCTCCCTTCACCTACATCAGAATCTTTGGTGTTAGTAACTGGGAATCTTCCTTTTTTAACAAGTTCACAGCTTATTTTTAGGCACTTTGACCTTTGGAACTGCCAATCCAGACACCATAAACCCCTAGTTGAAAGTTGATCGCATATGGGGTATATTCCACTTAATATCTTGCAACTGTCTTTTCACTGTTAGAACAATTGATTTAAAACCACGACGTTGAAACTGTTTGGGATTCTATCTTGTTTGCTTGGTTGTCTCTGGGTTGAGAATCAAAGGGCATGGAGGACATCATTTTAAATCCTCACCTCCCCAGCCCCTTGGGAACAGCTGCTGCAGTCTTTGTCAGGAAATGCCTCATTTAATCCTGAAAACAGAACCCAGCCAGGGGTTGTGAAAAGTCACGGGGGACCTGGGAGCCACAGGTTTTTCTCTCAGTGCCCTGGGTGCTAGAGGCAGCTAATTACTGTAATTATAATTACACTAGGTTGATTTTCCCAGCTAGAAAGATGCTGTTCTCACTGATCTAATTTGTTTCCAAGTTGTGACCACCCACCTTTCATCTGCGGGCTTGCAGTGACATGATTTCTCTTTCATGTGCTTAGGCAGCATGATTTGTTGGAAAGCACACCGAACTGTGAGTTAGCTAACCTGAGTGTGCTCTTCTCAGCCGATGACTTGCCGTGTGACTGTGGACAGGTTACCCTGTTCTGGGTTATCCCATCAGTGTAAGAAGGGGTCGCTGAGATGATCTCTGAGTACCCTTTAGCTCTTATGTTTCAGGTCCACAGGTTGGATGCCTTGGGATGCATGTATTATAGCAACTGTCCTGCTTCTACCAAATGTCTGTGTCACCATCTCACCGTCCTGTAGATGTTCTAGCCCAGTGACCTACCGAAGGCCATTGTGTTCAGTTCTTCTTAAAAAAAAAAAAAAAATACTCTTCCCTCCTGCATCCCCACCCCCAGGACACCCACTGTGTTAATTTTCTCATAAGCCCCAGCATCCTAGGTGCCTACTCCCACCCCAGCTCATAAACCTCCTAACAGAATACAGGCTGTGGACTCAGACTTGGGGGATCTTGAGAAAAACAGGAGGCCCTACAGACGCAAGGAGGGCAGGAGGTGACCAGATTTGCCACTTATTGACTTCATGGAGTTGATGGAGATTTTGAAAACATATATAAGCTTCATAGGTTATGTTCATGGGCATCATGGAAGAATCAGTAAAGCAGTCGTTGAAAATTTAAGAATGAGTAGAAGCACATAGAATCCCCAGTGGCTTCAGACGGTAAAGCATCTGCCTACAATGTGGGAGACCCGGGTTTGATCCCTGGGTCGGGAAGATCCCCTGGAGAAGGAAATGGCAACCCACTCCAGTACTCTTGCCTGGAAAATCCCATGGACGAAGGAGCCTGGTAGGCTACAGTCCACAGGCTCGCAAAGAGTTGGACAGGACTGAGCACATAGAAGGATATTTCTGAAGGATATTTCTCCAAAGTGAAGAAGTTCCTTTGGGCAGGCAGGCTTAAAATAGCTCATGTAGGAGAGAAATAATAATGGGAGAAGGAACTGGAGGGGACTGGTGGGAGGGAAGCCTGAAGCGACGGGAGATAGCGGTGGTGTTGCCAGGGCACATGTGATGGCGTTTGTCCTGTAGCATCTGACAGGCCGTGTGGGGCCAGGGGAGGTGGGCAGTTGGCTTGAGCCAGGGTGGGGAATCTTGGGCAGATGTGGTCAAGAGCCAAGGGGAGTGGGGGGATTTGTGAAGACATGGTCTGGTGGTGGGGTGCAGAGTCTGGGCTGGGTGAGGAAGGAAGGGGAGGAGGAGGGGAGAAGGACTGAGAAGGGGAGTCCGGGGAGATCCCAGATAGCAGCGAGGTGGGAGGTGGGCTGGAGGGATGGCGGTTTCAGAGGTGAATCGGCACTGGTGTTGGTCTTGGTTAAGGGTGTGGGGTGTGGCTGCAGGGATCGGTTGTTGGAGTGGACTGTGAATGCAGGCTCTGGGTGAATCCTCTGTAGGTGCCAGATTCGCCAGGAGTGAGGTGAGAGAACCGGGAGCTGGGCACTGAGTACTCAGTGAATGAAGGGCTGTGACCTCCGGGGCCGGGGAGGAAGCGGCCCTTTAGTCTCTCCACCCCTCTCTCCATCACCACTGCCCCTGTCCATGCTCCCGTCCTCTTTTCCCCCCGTTACTACTCTGGCTCCAGCCAGTTCATCTCCCCACTTCAGCTGGAGGTCCTTGTGGAAACCAGTCTGCTCAGGTCACATCATCACTTTCTCGCTGAAACACCTGGGGGGGCCTTGTCCGATTTCATGCTCCTTCAAGTCCAAGTCCACAGCCTGGGCGCTCAGGATGAGGCTTGTGACAGGGGTGGGAACAGGGATGTAGGAGGGGGGCGCTCACGAGAACGTGCACACGGTGGGTGCAGGGTCTCCAGAACGATTGTGCTGGAAAGGGCCAACGAGAGGGGGAAGTGACAGGATCTGACGCCTGAGGGTCGCCCTCCTCAGATTCTCCGTGGTTTCAACCTCGGGATGCACTTGAGGATGACTGGCTGGCTGGGGGAGGGGGAGGGAGGTGGGGGGGGGGAAGCCGAGTCCTGCTTTGGGGGGTCCTGGTTTCTTTGGGGCATGAAGTGGGCAGCAAGTTAGCAGAAAGCGAAGAAGGGGCAGGTAGGGGCCCCCGAGTGCCGGTGAGGAGGGGCTGGCCTGGAAGAGGAGATGGATGGTGCTGGAAAGGGTGATGAGGGTAGCAGCGAAGGCTCCCGGGCTTTGGGGGGGACGCAGGGGAGAGTGGAGGAGAGCTGGAGCTAGGTGGTGGGGGGACAGCGGTGGGCTGAGGAGCGGGTGACCGTTCCTGGGGATGGCGGACGATGACCTCTGCTGAGAAGAAGGCGGGTATGAGAGGGGACAGCGAGTGTGAGGAAATAACGCTGGTTTGTGGTGGGAAGCCGAGAGGAGTAGAGTGGACGGATTTCAGGCCTCAAATAGTGTGGGCGGCAGTTGGGAGGCCGTCTTGGCAGTGGGCGAGGCAGGCACTGTCCGCTTGCCTTTCCTGGTGGCCCGGAGGCCGGACATGCACCGTGACAGCTCCCCTGGGCGGTGGGTGGCCCGTCCTGCCAGGGGGTCGGGGTCGGGCCGGACGGGTGCTCCCGCTGTTGGTGCTGGGCAGGTGTTGGCGGCCCTGTGGAGTCCTGGGGAAGCCCTTCAGCTCCTTTCTTTGCTCTCGAGTCGGGTCCCGCGGAGGGAGCCCTTCCTCACCGTGGTGCCGGGATTCACTTTGGAGCCACACAGCCTGAAGGGCCATGTGAACACGGCGGGGGAGCCTCAGTAGAGGGACGCCTTGCACACACACAGCTAACGGGGAGCCCAGGAGACAGGAGTGAATCGGGGGGCAGTTGCTAGGCCTTTGCTCCTGCAGGCTACGGGGCATGGAGCGGTCCCCAAAGCTCCCTGGGAGTGTGTGAGGAAGGCTCTTGCCCAGGTCTACTTGGATCTATGGAGTATACCGTTTAAGTCCAAGTGGTGCTAGTGGTAAAGAACCTGCCTGCCAGTGCAGGAGATGTAAGAGTCTCAGGTTTGATCCCTGGGTTGGGAAGATCCCCTGGAGGAAGGCACAGCAACCCAGTCCAGTATTCTTGCCTGGAGAATCCCATGGACAGAGGAGCCTGGTGGGCTGTGGTCCATAGGGGTTGCAGAGAGTTGGACATGAGAGGGACTTATCACACTCAGGTTTGAGAAGCTCTGGCCTTGGCAGTGTGTCCTTGAGGATGGGTACATTTCCCAGACTTGGTTTCACCTATCAGTAAGGAGTCTTTAACTGGTAAAAATTCAGGTTTTAACTTGGTTGGGAAGCAGGGAAGGAGCAGCAGCAGGTTCAGAACTGGGCTGGTGTCTGGCAGGTCGTGTAGCTCAGAACCGCCCCTGCTCCGTGTTTTCCCTCAGCCTGGGCATGTTTGGAGGCCTTCCGCTCCACCCTAGGTTGCCCTGCACCGATCTTGAACCCCAAGGATTACAGGAGCACCTGGAGGTAGCTGAAGGAAACAAGTGTCAAAAGCTAGGCGAAGGTGGAAGCAACTCAGATGTCCATCAGCAGACATAAACAAAATGCGATCTGTCCATACAAGGGACTTAGTATTCCTTCTTACAAAAAAAGGAAAGTTCTGACTCAGCTTGCGACATGGATGGACCTTGACATTAATGCTAGGTGAAATAAGACAGTCACAAAAAAGACAAAATACTGTGCGGTTCCACTTGTATCTAGAGTTGCCAGAATTGCAGAGACTGAAAGTAGAGTGGAGCTGGCCAGGGGCAGAGGGGAGGAGGGCAGGGGGAGCTGTGTTCAGTGGGTGCAGAGTTTCACTTTTGCAGGATGAAAAGCATTCTGGGGATGGGTTGTACAATCATATGAATGTACCAAACACTATGGTAAATTGTATGATATGTGGGGTTTTTTAAAATTGCAATTAAAAAAAAAAAAAAAAAACCCTGAAGTGAGGCTGAATGGGAACTAGCTGGTCGGGTAGCTGGAGTGAACATTCGTCAGAGCTGGGATCCACAGTGGCCTAGGGCAGGGCTGGAGCACAGGACAGGTGCTGGCTGTGGGAACGTGCTGGCTGACACAGGTGACCAGCAGAGGCCAGACCTGATGGGGACTGGTCGGTGGCTGGTGGCTAGGACAGCAGTCACATTACCTGCTCTTGGCCCTAAGGCACCATCAGGGATCTCCAGGCTTCTCAACCTCAGGACTGATTCACCTCACCTCACATTCCTAGGTGGTGCTAGTGGTAAAGAACCTACTGCCAGTGTGGGAGATGTAGGAGTCACGGGTTCCATCCCTGGGTCGGGAACATCCCCTGGAGGAGGGCATGGCAAACCCACTCCAGTATTCTTGCTTGGAGAATCCCATGGACAAAGGAACCTTGTGGGCTTCGGTACATAGGGTCGCAAAGAGTCGGACACGAATGAAGTGACTAAGCATGCACTTTCACCGTATACTTTATCTCTCTTCTCACCTTTCACCTCATTTCACCTTACCTCAAAGCTTCTCACCTCAGTTGTCACCTTCCACTTTCACCTCACTTTTAACCTCTCAACTCGTCTCACTCCCCCCGTTTTGTTGGAGGATAGGCTGGGGACAGGGCTGGGAAGGGGTTGAAATTTTCAGCCTGGGCCAGGGTAGAGTCTTAAGAATTTATAAAATCGGATTATTCTTCCTTGCCCTTGGCATTGGGCTTTTAAATATTTGGATGCATTTTCAGACTTACAATAGCCTTATTATTATTATTTTTTTCTATTCTGATTATACAAATGGTGTGTGTTTATTGAACTAATCTGTACTTACTGTTCTCTGTGCCTGGAACATTCTTATCTCAGCTGTGATCTCCATGGTTTACGGGCGCCCCTTCCTTCAGGTCTGTGCTCAGATGTCACGTCATCAGAGACGCCTTCCCTGACTCTGTTTTAAAGAAACAGCAGCCCTTCCTGAATTCCTTGCGCCTGACACTGTCTTGGTGGTCTCCACAGCGCTTGTCACCACCTTCTAGGTGTCTGCTTCTTCTCTCTCCCTCCACTAGAGAGTAAGCTCGGCTGGGCCAGCCTTGATCACCTTCTACGTGTCTGCTGCTTCTCTCTCCCTCCACTAGAGAGTAAGCTCGGCTGGGCCAGCCTTGATCACCTTCTACGTGTCTGCTGCTTCTCTCTCCCTCCACTAGAGAGTAAGCTCGGCTGGGCCAGCCTTGATCACCTTCTACATGTCTGCTGCTTCTCTCTCCCTCCACTAGAGAGTAAGCTCGGCTGGGCCAGCCTTGATCTGTCTTGTCCTGTGTTGTTTCTCTGTGTAGCAGATCCTTCTTGAGTGCTTACTCTGTGCAGACCTTGTACTGGGCCCTGGGGATGCCTCTGTGAACAAAGGTAATTTCATGGCGTGTTACTTCTTGGTAAATGCTGTGAAGAAGTGGAGCAGGTAGAGGGCTTGGGAGCAAGGGATGGAAGTGGGAGTCCAGTGGCGAGGGAGACCTCTTTGAGCCCGTGACTGTGTTAATTGCTGGGGCCACCATAATGAAGGGCCACGAAAATGGCAGCTTAAACAGCAGAAATTGATTGCAGCCCCGTGCCGGACGCTAGAAGTCCTCTGTCTGCAGGGCTGCAGTCCTCTGAAGGTGGGGGGTGGGGAGCATCTGTCCTGTCCTCTCTCCTGGATTGTGGCAGGCCTTGGCTTGTGGCAGCATCCAGTCTTCTCATGGGGCTCTCCCTGTGTTCAAATTTCCCCTTTTTGTAAGGACAGCCATTGAATTGAGGACCCACCCTACTCCAGTATGACTTCATCTTAGCTTCTTACATCTTCAATGACCCTGTTTCCAAATAAGGTCACATCCTGAGGTACTCAGGGTTAGGACTCCAGCCTGTGAATTTGGGGACGGGGCACATGGTTCAACCTGTGACAGTTGCATTTACTCTTAAGATTTGAAGGAGGCCAGGGGGCCAGCCGACTAGGTCTTTGGGGGACAGTGTTTCCTGTGGATGAAGCAATCAGTGTAAAGACAGGAGAGTGCAGTTGTTGGGGCGGGGGGGTGGTGGTGGGGGAATGGGAGGAAAGCTAATGTGCCCAAAGCAGAGAGGGTGGAGGTGAGGAGTAGGGGGCAGGGGCTCAGGCGTGGGAGAAAGTGAGTGTTGGGTGGAGCATCGTAGGTGTCACAGGACTCATCATCACCCCCAGGTAAGGTGAGAATTAGAGGAGTGATGTGATGAGGCTTAACATGTCAGATTTATGGTACATTAAATGCATTCTTTTAGTATAAAAAGATAGTGAAAACCACCCCAGATCCCTCCACTTAGAGATAACCGCTGTGCCACTCTGGTGTCTCTCCTTTCAGACTTTTTTTTAGCTGTGTAAGCACATACACGTGAAGGAATGGTACTGTCTTCCACGTGTTGCTGGCTGACTTGCTTTTTATCACTTCACACTTGCTCATAGAACCTTCTTGTCAGGAAATACAGGTCCACATCGTGATTTTACCCGATGCTGTGGATGTTCTATACTTTATTTAATCGGTTCTCTGTTGATGGATAATTACATCGCTTTCAGCTTTGGTGTGATTAAAAAACACTGCTATGAGTGTCTTTGTATGTCTATCTTTATACACTTTTCTAATTATTTCCTTAGGATAAATTCCCAGAAATAGAACTGCTGGACTAGACAGTCTTCATGTATTAAATTTTAATATATATTACCAAATTGGTCTCTCAAAAGGTTGACACTATCAGCATTCTCCCTAGCGGTGAATTGAGTGCCAGTTTTATTCTACCTTTCCATAATACAGACTATTCCCAATCTTTATTATTTTTACCAAAATCATAGGTAAAAAACATTTCCTTTAAAGTTGTACTTCCTTGTTTGTTAGTAGGCACTTAGGCCTTTGTTTTTTTTTCATTTCTTAAAGACTTTTATTTTTTTTTGGATATGGACCATTTTTTAAGTCTTTATTGGATTTGTTATAATATTGCTTCTATTTTATGTTTTGGTCTTTTGGCCATGAGGCATGTGGGGTCTTAGCTTCCTGACCAGGGATTGAACCCTCACCCTCTGCATTGGAAAGGGAAGTCTTAACCACTGGACCATCAGGAAAGTCCCGTCAGGCCTTTGATTGAGGCCGCCTTTGTGTTCCTTTCTCTGGTTTCCCTTGTAGAGAGCTCAAGGCTAACCTGGGAGTAATAATACCCAACAATTATAGAGTGCTAGTTGCTTGCCAAGCATTGTGTTAGGCACAGTGTATCTTGTTTAATGTATATCAGAACAATACGAGGTGGGCACTGTTATTATCCCCATTTTACAGATGAGGGAAATAAAGGTTAGAGATGTTCACAGACTTGCTCACGGTCATACAACTAGCAGCAGTCCTCCTCACCCTGGGGGTTTCTTTTGCTCTGGGTCTAGTTACAGAATGACTCTGTGATCTCTGTCATTACAATGCCCGCTCATAGGCTTTGCTTGCTTGGTTGAGTGAGCTCTATGGACCCAGAGCTGTGGTCACAGCCATCCATGGCCCCTTGCCAGCCCCCTGCCTGTGTCAGATGTCCTGGCTCTGAAGGCCAGCCCAGGGCTCAGCACATACGGAAAGGTGCTCACCAAATAGTGGTTAAGAGAAATGAAGGAGGCAGGCTTTTGAAAGTTAGGATATTATGTGAAGGTGCCATTTTTTTTAACACTAGCATATTAAAAATTTTAAAAAGTTTCAGAAAGTTAAAATTCATGTTATGAACCCATATTCCATATCCTCCAACACAGAGGATAATCATTTTCTTAATACCAAGTGACATTTTCTTATTGCATTTCCTTTTGTATCATGTCCTGGATCATATCCTTGTGGTTTTGATACTATTTCTACTTTGTTTTTGACTATACTATTTTTCTGTGGCTTGTTTCTGACAGCATAGTGTGTGGGTTGTTATACATCCTCTTTGTTAATAAATTGGTGTATGCCACTGGTTTAAAATCAATTTCTCATTAACTTTGAAATTTTGGTGGGAGGAAGTCGAGGCCTTAAAATTAATACATTGTCTGAAACCCAACCTGTGCACCAAGCTGCCCTACTTTCATTGTTTTATATGCCCCTTGAGCCTTTTTAGTTCTTAATAAAACACAGTGTATTCATACCTTGAGTTCTTGTCTGGATCTGGCTTTAAAGTTTAACCTTCTAAATAATTTTCCAGAAATCTTAGGCCTGAAACTGTTTTACCTATTTTTTAATCAGAGTTTTTATTGACTTTGACCATTGACATCTTTCACGTTCCTCTTGTCCTTCCAATTTAGGGTTCAGCTCCTCATGAGAACAAAACAACATATACTTGTAGAAAATGTATTCCGTCAGTCAGGATAAGCTAGTTGTGCTGCAGAAACAACCCTCAAACTCCAGTGGCTTTCATTCTGTGCTTTTGACTCCACCATGCTGATTTTACTCTTTACCTCTTTCCTGCACCTTTTGATTTTTGTCTGGTTCTAGAAATTTTGCTTTCTTGGTTCCTATATTTGTTTCCATCTTCATCTTGGGTTTTCCAGTGCATGTCTGGGGTAAACCAGATGTATGGAGGTTCCTTTTATTTTATACGTGCATACATTATTCATTAACCTTTTTTTTTTTCCATGCCACACAGCTGATGGAATTTTAGTTCCTCAACCAGGGATTGAGTCCAGAGACTCGGCAGTGAGAGGGTGGACTCCTAACCATTGGACTTCCAGGGGAATTCCCTCAGCTAACATTTTTTTTGGAGCACTCACTACCACTTGCTGAATGCGCTAGACGTGAGGATATTAAGATAAACATGACAGTTAGTCATGGCCCCAAGGAACTCCGTCCAGTAGGAGAGAGAGTCCTATACATAAATAACTATCCAGCAGTGTGCTAAGTGCTATAATAGAAGACTGCAGTGGTGATACAAAGAAGTCAGTAACTGGTGGTAAACGTAGGGTTGAAGAACTGTGGGATATTTTGTTTTAAGATGGGATGGATGATGGAACATTCTTTTAGTGCTGAAGGGGAGCATTGTTTCAGTTATCTCTTGTTGCATAACAGATCACCCCAACATTGAGTGGTTTAAGACAATAATGGTATTTTATTTCTAGTGATTCTGTGGGTCAGGAATTTGGACAGGGCTCAGATGGGCGATTCTTCTACTCCATATAGCCTGGACTGTGGTTCCTGACTTGGCTTGTGGTTGGTACTGGAACTGGGCTGGAAGGTCCAAGAGGGTTTCCCTTACCTGTCTAGTATTTTTATGCTCTTCCACATACCCTCCTGCTCTCTTCCCATGTGGCTGTCGTGGGCTTCTTCAAAATGTAGTGGTCTCAGGATGGTAGGACATCATATTTGGCTTTCCATAGGGATAAAGCAGAAGCTGCCAGTTCACTTAAGATCTGGGGCTTGAAAGTTCCCCTGGTGCATTCTCTTGGTCAGAGCAAATCACAAGGCCAGCCCAGATTCAAGTGGCAGGCGGGAATAGAAGCTAACCATTGGTGGATGGACTAGCATATGCTTATGAATTGATGGTGATCATCAAGATTATCTACCACAAGCACAAATTGTTTGAGGATAAAGGAGGAAAAGGTAAAATCACCAGGGCAAGTTCTCAGAAGAGACACAAGTAAATTATAAAGCAATAGCAATTATAATAACTTGTTCGTCATTCAGTTGCAAAGTTGTATCTGACTCTTTGTTACCCCCATGCAGCACGCCAGGCTTCCTGTCCCTCAGTATCTCCCAGAGTTTGCCCAAGTTCATGTCCACTGAGTCAGTGATGCTATCCAACCATCTTATCCTCTGCTGCCCTATTATAATAGCTAACTCACATTTAATGTACACTTACCCTATGCCAGGCATTCTTCTAGCCACTTGACGTGGATTAATAGTATTATTTTGTCCTGGCAACAACTCTATCAGCTACAACTATTAACTCCATTTTACAGATGAGGAAACTGATACACAAGAAGATGAGGTACCTCACCTTAGGTCACGCATCTAATAACTAGAAGGGGACAGATTCGAACTCCGGGGCACTCTTGGACAGGAAGAATGGTGCTGCTTCCACGGAGACAGACGGACTGGAAGGAGCGATGGGTACAGGTGTGGGTGGGTGCAGGTGAGGGCGTGGAGATGATGCTGTGGAGCAACTTAGTGTCGGATTGCCTCTTTTTTTCTTTTTGATGGTAGGATGGTCATCACTTCGGTGTGATGGGGCAGGGCCAGGTTGAACTTTGTGCAAAAAGTGTTTTTTAAGTGTAGTGTCTGTGGATCACAGCAGAAAGAGCAGAGCAGGAAGCTATAAGGCACGTCGTCTGTACTCTCTCCCATGCCACGGAGCTCAGGGGTCAACTCTGCTTCTCCTGGACCTGGTAGCCCCATCAGCCTTTGACAATTGAGGTGGGGACATCACTCGAATTCCTGCTTTGATTCACCATATCCTGGATTAACTTTTGAAGCCTCTGACCAGACCAGATCTTATCCATGTCAGGGAACTGGCAGTCTTTTCCGTCTTTGCCCTCTAGTCCTGAGCACTGACCCTGTACAACACAGCTGTGACATTTGTTGAAAATTGTTAGTCCTGGAGTGTTTAAAGACGGGTCACGTCGGGCTCAGAGACACAGTTCCCACCCAGCTGCCCTGTGATCATCACATACCCTTTGACCCTGTGGTTTAGCTCTTTGGAATTTACAAAGTTAGAATTCTTTGACAGTAGCACTTACATAATTTTATAAAGAGATTTGTTAATGGATCCTCTAATCAAGAAAAAGTTTCTAATTTACCATAAGTTTAAGTCTTATTTTGTAAACAAGCGTTCAAGATACATTTCATGCTGAAATAATTGATAACACACGACGTCAGGGTTAAAGATGGTCATAACAGTGATTACATTTTCTCCATTTATAAAATCTGACTATAAGTTCTAACTGCAGGCTTTTTATGGGAAATGAATACGAAGACCCTGTGCAGTTTGGGCCTCTCAGCCACACACCCTCACTCCCTGTTCCCCACGGTGGGATCCCTGTTAGAGTTAGTCATCTGTATTCCACAGGGCCCAGCACTAGTAAATGAATGAGGACTTATCATCAATAGTGCTTATTTATTTATTACCTTTTTATTAAATTTTTTTTTATCATTGGTACTTTTCCTAGTTGTTTATGGTCATGATTTCTGGTAGTCTTAGTTTTAATAGGTGGCTCATTGCCAAGAGGGAATAAATGAACCTACACCAGGTTTTTATAATACTTAAGGTTGTTTAGTTAAACAATAATGGATTAGAGGGACTTCCCTGGTGGTCCAGTGGTTGAGACTTTGTATTTCCAGTGTAGGGGGTTGCAGGTTTGATCCCTGATCGGGGAACTAAGGTCCTACATGTCCTGCAGAGCGGCCAAAAGGAAAAAGAAATGTGAATTAGAACTTTTGGCCACAGTGAAAAAACAAATCTGTATTTCTTTAAATAGTGTAACTTGTGTGTCTGCCTGAACAGGAACAGTTTCTGAGCTCTGCCACGTTGTTTGGGTCATATTGGATTGTTGCTGAGTGAAGCAGAGTGTCTGCCGTCTGTATTAGTCAGGCGAGACTAGACAGAAGCTGGGCGTCTCCGGACCTGGGAGAGGAAGAGTAGGTGGTGGATAGTGAGGCAGCAAGAAACTGAACCGGGGAGGGAGAAATACAAGTTTTAAAAATAATCCCAGGCAAAACTGTTGTCATGGGTAGTATATGACAGAGTGTTAAATAGTTCCTGAACCATAGAACTTTGCAGCTGGGAAGGTGTGTAAATATTCTTATCTGTGTCAATTTCTACTTCTGTGGCCCTGACAAGATGCCCCGGGGCCTGCACCTTGGAGATCCAGGCTGTAGGAGACGGAGACCGTTCTTTAGGGAAGAGCCAGTTGGGTGAATTTCAGCCTTTATTATTTTTCTGTTCAGGATTCCAATTCTGAGGGGAGAGCATGGGGGTTGGGTTAGGTGCCTGTCCCTTGGCCCTGAGGAAATGGGCATCTTTAGTGACAAAGGCACCTTGATCATGGAGGAAGGAGTGTTCCCCAAAGCTATACTGGGGGAGTGGGTGCCAGGTGGGCTGAAACTGCAGATGATCACATCCCCACTCACGCTCAGCACATCTTTTCACCTGTTTACATACATACATGTACTCACAGATAAATATGCATGTATGTACATCCAGAGGAAGACACTCAAAAGGTGAGGAAAGACAGAAATATGTATTAACAGACATTTTCACAAATACTACATACACAGACACACGAGTCCATAAAAAAGCATCTTGTATACAGTTACATAGGTTAATAGTAGCACATACAGAAATACACATATATAGATACATGGATCTACATGATTAAACAGACTGGGGAGTACATGCCCTTGGCAGAGTGCGTGGGTGCTTGGAGAGAGAACGCATGGGGCAGGAAGGCTGAATAGTAGAGGGTGGATGAGGAAGAGAGTAGAGGGGACAGCAGAGATAAGGAGGGGACAGCAAGTGACATGGAGTGTGAAAAGGGTCCACAGTTACACGCGTTAACAACGTAGTTGGCTGCGATTCATTAGTTGACTTTGGGCTTCTGCTTGTCTTTTTGTTCTTGGGCCTCTTGGCTGTGTTCCTAGTCAGCATGTTCGCTGAGTTCACTGGATCAGAAGGGCAGCGTGATGCCGCACGTGGCAGTGTTCCTGGTCTGTTCAGTCTTCATTTCTCTCGGTCTGCCTTTGCCAGTGGAACAGCCTTCCTTCGCTTTCCTGCTTCGTGTCCTGTCCTCCACGACACCGCTCAGGCCACACGTTCCTTCCCCATAAGGGGACCTGTGTTGAGTTCTTTATGTCTCAGTGCCTTTGCACATGCTGTCTCTATGCTGTTCCTTCTCCTGGAATGCTCTTTCTCTTCCTCATTTCCTTGATTTTCCTCCATCCTCGAAAACTCAGCCTAGATATCACCTCCTGCAGGAAGCCTTCCAGAAATCCCAAAAAGGTTTAGATGGTCTGCTTACACTCCGTGATAGCACGGACCACTCTGTGCAGAATTTGTTTTTAATTAGATTGGAAGCTTCTTGGGGGTAGAAAAATGGTTCCTCTTCCAATTCATGTCCTCACCACCTAGCACTGTGGCTGGCCCTCAGTGAATGTTTGTTGACTAACTAAATGGATGACTGAAGAGAGGAGTGATGCTGTCAGTGAAAGATTGAACAGATATGTGATTGTACTGTGTGTGCTAAGTCACTTCAGTCGTGTCTGACTCTTTGTGACCTGTGGACTATAGCCCATCAGGCTCCTCTGTCCATGGGATTCTCCCAGCAAGAATACTAGAGTGGGTTGCCATGCCCTCCTCCAGGGGATCTTCCCAACCCAGGGATTGAACCCATGTCTCTTACATCTCCTGCATTGGCAGGTGGGTTCTTTACCACTGGTGCCACCTGGAAAGCCCCATATGTGATTATATGAACGGTTGATTGAACCAGAATAATGACTTAGTGAATGTAACAGGTGCTTCTTAAAGCCACTTACCATCTTCCTCCTCCTGAATCCTAACTCAGGACTCTTTTTCACACCCTCTTTTCTTTCTTGAAGATTTTACTCAGTCTCTTGGCCCCAGGAGTCCCCTCTATATTATTGAGCCTCAAAAGTCCTCTCGGACATCTTTGTCCCAGACCTTGTCCTTGAACTTAAACCCATGTGGATGTTAGATGTCATTTTAAATTTAATCCTGTCAGTGACTGAATTTCCTGCATATCATTGATTCTTTCTTTCGTGGAGTAAGAAAAATTTGTTTCTGATTATAACTAATACTTAGTCACAGGAGATGCAGCTTCCATCCCTGGGTCAGGAAGATCCCCTGGAGGAGGGTATGGCAACCCACTCCAGTATTCTTGCCTGGAGAATCCCATGGACAGAGGAGCTTGGCAGGCTGCAGTCTATAGGTTCACAAAGAGTCAGACATGACTGAAGCAATTTAGCACACATAAATAATACTTATTTATATATTCTTTGAAAATATGGAAATATATTTAGATGAAAATAAGCACCTTTATTTTTACCATCTAACAATAACTATAGTATTTCATATACAGTTTGATATGTGTCTTTCTTATCTTTTAAAAAACATGTATCAGTTCAGTTCAGTCACTCAGTTGTGTCCGACTCTTTGCGACCCCATGAACTGCAGCATGCCAGGCCTCCCTGTCCATCACCACCTCCTGGAATCCACCCAAACCCATGTCCATTGAGTCGGTGATGCCATCCAACCATGTCATCCTCTGTTGTCCCCTTCTCCTCCTGCCCTCAAACTTTCCCAGCATCAGGGTCTTTTCCAATGAGTCAGTTCTTCACATCCAGTGGCCAAAGTATTGGAATTTTAGCTTTAACATCAGTCCTTCCAATGAACACCCAGGACTGAGCTCCTTTAGGATGGACTGCTTGGATCTCCTTGCAGTCCAAAAACATGTATACAGGTATATATAATTAATAGACTGTTTTGTAAAATGTGGTCATACTATCTGTATAATTTTCCTTATTGCAATTTTCGTTTGCAATGAAATGCAAAATATTTTCCCGGGTATTACATATCCTTTAAAATATTTTTAATGGTTGCATAGTATCCCTTTATAGAGCAGAATTTTTCAAGCCATTCTTAGTTTGGGGTCTACATTGATCCTCATCCTTACCATTTTATACATTTATGCTCTGATGAACCTCTTCATACATAGATCTTTGGGCTTCTGGTTATTTCCTTTAGGATGAGATTATAGGAGAATTACTGGGTCAAAAACCCCTCTGTGTGTGTGTGTGTGTGTGTGTGTAAACCAGAATCATTTCCAGAAGAACTATCCCAAAATATGCCGCTTGTTTGGGAATTTAGAAACAGGTTTATAGTTTGTATGAAAGTGAAGAAAGTGCAAGTTGCTCAGTCATGTCTTTGTCTTTGCGACCCCATGAACTATACAGTCCATGGAATTCTCCAGGCCAGAATATTGGAGTGGGTAGCCTATCCCTTCTCCAGGGGATTTTCCCGACCCAGGAATTGAACCAGGGTCTCCTGCATTGCAGGAGGATTCTTTACCAACTGAGCTACCAGGGAAGCCCATAGTTTGTATAGTTCAGCAATTTTCCGGAAAGAGAATCCTTGGCCGGGACTAATATTTCTTCCCAGTCATGTTGTCTGATTGTCTTCTACTGCATCTCAGTGTGAACAGATGTTTACCCATAAAGCAGTCATTACCCTGTGCACTCGTCTCGAGATCCAGAGCCCAAGAGTCAGAGGGTATTTAGGAATCTTGGCCACACCGGGGATGTGAACAGCCATTGCCGTTACTTCCTGGGGGACGGGCGTGGGGAGTATGATCTGGCGGTGAACGGATGGGAGTGGGAGGAACATGTGCTCTTCTGGGAGCACGCTTTCTGCTCCTCCTTCAGGGTTCAGCCCCAGCTGTCTTTACTTTGTTGAGCACCTCTCTCCTGATCCTCCTTTGTGCCACAACTGTGTTCATTGTCTCTATTTGAGTGTTCCTACTGTGTGTTACAGTGCTTCACTGGTTATTGTGGTAAAAATACCTGAGATTTCCTTTCACCATGATTAAGTGCACGGGTTTGCAGGGTATTACGTGCATTCCCATTGTCGTGCAACCATCGCTCATCCTCTCACAGCGAAACCCTTACAGTGACTTATTTTTAGTTCTGTTTTTACTATCAGACTAGCACCAACTTAGGGACAGGGATGGTGCCTGCAGATCCCAGAAGCCTGGTGCTGTCTCTGGCACACAGTGAGACTGGTGACTTGAGTCCTGGGCGATCTGTTGGGGGGGGTCTTTCCCGTGCTCAGCCTCTGGGGCATCGTGCCTCGAATGCTCCATGGCTTTGCTGTCTTCTTCTTGCCCTGGGTTGCTGGATCTGCCTTCCAGATGCCCCCTCACAAGTGTGGCTTCTCTTCCCCACCTTAGTTCCCATCACCTGGTCCTGACACTGCTCAGTTTCTCCTGCACTACACGACTCTTCCTTATGGTTCTTGCTTAAGGCCACTTTTCCCCGAAACTTGAGTAGCTCTGTATGATTCATTCCCTTCCTGGAGAGGCAGAAACTTTAGTGAGCCAGCAAGGATGGCCGAAGACAACTTCTGGAGGGGAAGCTGAGGTGGAAAACTGACTCTGGCATCCTTTGGGAGTAGAGGGGCCCAGAGGCAGAGAAATACCCTGAAAGATGTAGCGGAGGAAGCAGACCATTTTTGGCCAGTGGGCAGGCACCCTGGGGAATTTCTTTTGGCTGTTGCAGAGAGCTTGCGCCTTGGCAGGGGGTGGATGTTCAGGATGCCAGACCAGCTTGTTCGATCAATTTTTAACTGCTTAGTCTGGCAGTTCAGGTCCTCAGGAGTCTCATCCTGTTATCCACCCCGTCTCCCATCACACGTCTGAACTGCCCACCTGACCCAGGTTAATTATGCCCCAGATGGCCCCTCTGTATTCCGTCTTTAACATCTTCCTCATGATGTTTTCCCGAAAGGCAGCGCCTGCCCAGGCTTTGTCAGTCTGCTAAATTCTCACCGTCTTCAGAGCAAAGTTCAGGACTTATTTTTACAGACAGAGTTCAATTGCTTGAATGCCCTCTGCTTCATATTCTTTTAGCAGTTTCTCTGTTAACACCCATACTACATACAGCCCCTTGTTTGGAACTAATTTTAATTATTATTCATCTAAGTTTCTCTGCATTCATCCTATCTCCGTGACTGTATTATTGGCCCCTTGCTAGCGTAAAGCCTTGCCTGTAGTAATATTATTGTCGATGACTAATATAACATTTCATTGGAACTAGGATGCCATCGAGAGTAAGATGGACTAGTTATTTTCTCTACTCTGAGGAAGAAAAATCATGAAGATAAAACATTGCCACTTAAATGACAGCACACCCATGGTTGCAAATGCATCCTAATTTCTTATAGACTGTGAAAAAAAAGATGTCTTTGTCTGTGAATGAATGGATCATAATAGATGTGAAATGTTTATTTTGTTTCACGTGTGTCTGTTTTCTGTTCGTGTTGTGTGGAAGATAGACGAGAAAGTTTATGAAATTACAGGATAAGGTCCTAAAATTTTATTTCTTGAAAATTTTAAACTGCCATTCTTTCTGTTTTTGGGAATGGGAATCACATAACCTCCTCTTCTGAATGGAGTGCTACTACTTCCTTTCCTAATGCAGCTTTCCTCATTTTGTTTCACTCATGTTTTCTTTCATGTTTTTTGTTTTTCCCTATAGATTTTTTTTTCAAATTAAGGTGTTTTTTTTTTTTTTTTTGGTGGAAGCAGTGCTTTCTGGAGGAAGGTGACCCTTAAAAAAAAAAAAAGCCTATAGGACCTTCTAGAACACACTTCATCAAGGAACCAAGAATCTTTTCAAGATTATCACAAAGTGACAGAAATGATCAGAGTTAGTGTCTGTGATGGAGAAGGCAATGGCACCCCACTCCAGTACTCTCGCCTGGAAAATCCCATAGACGGAGGAGCCTGGTAGGCTGCAGTCCATGGGGTCGCTAAGAGTCAGATACGACTGAGCGACTTCACTTTCACTTTTCACTTTCATGCACTGGAGAAGGAAATGACAACCCACTCCAGTACTCTTGCCTGGAGAATCCCAGGGACGGGGGAGCCTGGTGGGCTGCCATCTATGGGGTCGCACAGAGTTGGACACGACTGACACGACTTAGCAGCAGCAGCAGCAGTGTCTGTGATGCCAGATGCAAATTTCAGTGGGTGAAAAATGCATTTTTGGACTAGAGTATAACTACTTTGCTAAAGTGGCCCATTAGGTGATTATAATAGTGACTGGGTAGAGCTTCAGGCCCTGGGGATTCACACCAACAACTTAGGTTCCTTCTCATTCATCCTGAGTGATCTTCATGAATGTCACTTGATGTGTAGAGTCCTTAACTTATTCCTGGGAATGACATCTTTCTGATTTTACTAACCAAGAAGAGCGGAACAAACTAATTTCCCCTGAAGGTTCTTGGTTATTAAAATTCTCACTTGCCTTAGCCTGGTTCTTTTAAGTGCTTCATCTTGTTTAGACCTGGAACCCCGAATTCTTCCTTTCCCAGGCCGTATTGTGAATGATCGTACTAAAAGCTGGCATTTTGGAGGGATAGCTTTCCCTATGTTTGTTCAGTTTTTCTGGACCTTATGCACATTAGAATCATCTGCAGAGTTTCAGAATTCCAGAGTATACCCAGACAGACTGAGTCAGAACCTCTGGGAGAGGGATCAAAGCACCAGTATTCTGTTCAGTGCTGCAGATGATTCTGATTGGCAGCCAAGGGTCCCCTGTGCTATTTTAATCTATCTAATGACCCTCTGGAGCATGTATTTTCCACACTTTATGTTTGGAAACACCGAGGACAGGATTGATCAACCCAACATTAGTGGAGATTCAAACGTAGTTTGTCTGATTCCAGAGACTGATCTTTCAGTACTTATCAGTTATATTTTGGAGCCAGACTGTTTGATTAAAACAGAGCAATGGCATCCTGCAGTATTTACAGAGGTCACTCTGTAACATCAGTTCAGGAAGTACTTTTAAATTCCTGGTTAGTGTGCAGGCATCTATATTGTGTTCTTTTCTCCTGTAGTCTGCACATCGGGACGTACAGAATTTCTGCCCGATCAGGAGTGTTTGCTGATTAGCATTTTATTATTGATCTCTCAGATAGTCCGTGCACCATCCCAGGGGGATGAGTTAAGTTTTGGGTACTTTATTAAAAGTTGTGCTTCTCTGGAGTTGGTTGTTCTGTGGGGAGAGCAGCATTTAATGAGTGGGTTGATAGCTTAAGCCCGAGCGGTTGTTCACCTGGGAGTGGCTCTCGCAGAACTGCGGAGACTGACATAAGCAGTCCCCTGGGCCAGCCCCGTGGGTGCAGAGCTAGCAAAGAGGCCATGCACGGGGAGGAGGTCAAGGGTGCGTTCCAGGAAATGCCCAGGGAAGGGAAAGAGAAAGAGAAAGAGGGTGAGGGGCAGCAACAGGGTTAAGGAGAGGTCTCCAGAAAGCGGAAGCCTGTACTGTTTGCAGGAGAGAGAGAAGACCCTGAGGAAAAGGGAGAGAAGTCAATTGATGGGGGTTCCTGCAGAGCCTGCCTTCTGCAATGCCGTGTTTGGGGTTCAGCTTATTCAGAGGAGATGTGTGGTTGGGGGAAGGGAGAGATGCGTCTGACCTTGGGGATGAAGGAACGACAGGGAGGTAACTGTGGTGACGGAGCGGGTGGAGGTGAGGGCGAAGGTGGCAGGGACCTCATGTGAGATGGTGCCGATAGTTTCAGCAAAGTAGGAGAGATGATCTGATGGGAGTGTGAGGTTTCAGCCCCAGGGGAGAGCAGGAGCATGGCAGCTGCTGTGGCGATGGAGAATTCTCTTGCCTGGAGAATCCCATGGACAGAAGAGCCTGGCGGGCTACAGTCCATAGGGTCGTCAAGAGTCGGACATGACTGAAGTGACTTAGCACACACATTCTTTATATATGTATATATTTTTTAGTTGATTGTGCCTGATCTTAGTTGCAGCATGTGAACTCTTAGTTCTGGCATGTGGAATCTAGTTGCCTGACCAGGGATCAAACGGGAGTCCCCTGCATTGGCAATGTGGAGCCCTAGCCACTGGACCACCAGGGAAGTCCCTGGAAGTGATTCTTCATGTGCTGCTGCTGCTGCTAAGTCGCCTCAGTCGTGTCCAACTCTGTGCGACCCCATAGACGGCAGCCCACCAGGCTCCCCCGTCCCTGGGATTCTCCAGGCAAGAGTACTGGAGTGGGTTGCCATTGCCTTCTCCGCTTCATGTGCTGAATAGTTTTTAAATGACAAGTCCCCTAAGGCATTTTGTATAGAATTTAGAGATTCCAGAGGCAGTTTTCATACAGCTTTTCGAGAATTCATCTCACAGCCCAAATTTAAGCTCACACAGAGTATTTTCTTTTCTTGAAGCCTAGTAAGGCTTGAAAGAGGGAAGACTTGTAGCCAGCCTTTCCTTTTCCAAACAGTAGTTGAGTGGCTTTAACTAAGTGAGCAGCTTAGTGTGGGTGTTTGGATCCTTTATAAGTGTCTTAAGGATTTTTCAAGTTTCATAGAAATCGAGCTTTTGAAATTTTATGTATTTCTCTCTCTACTTATCTGTCTATATTTTCGCATGTGTACGTAGAAAAGTACGCTTAAGTGTTTAACCCAATGAATTTGCACAGTGTTGTTGTTGTTTAGTCTCTCAGTTGTGTCCAACTCTTTGCAACCCCATGGAGGCTCGTCTGTTCATGGGATTCTCCAGGCAAGAATACTGGACTGGGTTGCCATTCCCTTCTCCAGGGGATGTTCCAGGAATTAAATCCATGTCTGCTGCATTGGCAGGCAGGGCCACCAGAGAAGCCCCGCACAAACAATACAGGGGTATAATAACACTGAAATCAAGAAATAGAATGTCACTTGCCCATCCAAAGCTCTGCCGTGAGTCCTCTTCTCCCAGTGTAATCCCTGTCCTGGTGTAAGAGCTGAAATGGTAAATTAGCATGTGCAGTCATGTCATACACAAACTTGTCCACAGCTTGTTGCCAGGGTTAGGGTTAGTTTTGTGCAGATCTTGAAGGTGGCCTCAGCCATCTTCCTGAAAATGTAGTGTCAGTTAGGAGGCTTGTGGCTTGGCATGGGCAGCTGACTTCAGATCTGTTCATTGCACTCGTGGGCTTGTGCTGCCCCGTGCCCTGCCGGGGAGTGGCTCAGATGTGTTTGCTTGGTGTGTGCGAAACACCCATGGGTCTCTGGGATCCTGGGCTGTTGCAGGTGGTTCTGGATCTCTCCCAGGTCCTGGGTGCCCCTGGTCCTCTGCATACATTGCAGGGAGTGCTGGTGACTCCTAGGTAGCTTTAGGGCCTCTTCATCCTGACACAAACATCTCCTCTACACTGACTTTGAGTTCAAACCTGATGAAGTGGTTTCATTGACTTGAAGATTATTTGTAAATGTCAGAAGAATTGCCAGCATTTAAAAATCAGGAGATTTCGCATCAAAATGTAGATGTGTGTCTTCTCTTGGAATGAACTAATACTTGGCCTCACCAAGCCTGCTTTCCTCAACTGGGGCACTGTGCTGGGACTGAATCTCTGTGACCCCTTTTCCTCCACCCTGTCCCCTTTATTTTGTGAGGTTCACTCCTGAACCTCTTCTCTCCATTGTGTCTCTAGACACTTGTGTATAAGAGTCTCCTGAGATCACAAAAGAGAACGAACCTTCAAAGTCTCCAAAACTTTTGTATCTTTGAGGTTTTTCTTGGTTCCAGTAACTTAACTATTTTCCAGCAAGTTGCAAGGTTCACTCTTGAACTTCTTCTCCCCCTTGCTTCTCTAGGCGTTTGTGTCGAAGAGTGTTCTGAGATTGCAAATGGAGAACCTTCAGACTCTCTGACACTTTTTGTATCTTTGAGAATTTTCTTAATTCCAGTAACTTAACCATTTTCCAGCAAGTGTATCTAAACCCTGGATCACAAGCTTCTAGCCAGAATCAGCAGGCATGGTATTATACTTTGTTTAAAATTTTTTTAAATTAACCTTTTATTGAGCAGGTCACACTTTCACATGGTTCATCACTTACTCACGGAGTGTATCACCCCATCAGTTTGGAGACCACCACCTGGGCTATCTGACCAGAGGGTCAAGTGCTCAGGGCTGGAGGCTTGCATGGAAACCCCAATTCCATGACTTCTAGCAGCCAGCCTTTGCAGGTTCCCTAACCTGTCTAGCTTCAGTTTCCTCCTTTGTAAAACACCGTGTTGGGGAAATTAAACGGTATAATGCCTGCAGGGTGCTTAACACATAGCGGGCAGTCAATAAATATTAGCATTGATTCTCCAAGTGAATGCACTGCTGTGGCTTTCCTGATTCTGCTGTGGGTTTTCCTACACCAGATGGCAATGGAGGCACCAGGGTGACTTGGGGGTAATTTTCTACCCTCCCTAGGCCTCCCCAGTGAAGACGCAGCACACAGCAGGGGTTCTTCGTTGGGCCAGTATTGTTGCAGGGGCGTTTGTTGTCATTGTCAGGGTGGGGATGAAGACTACAGACAATGGATTGGGAGTCCAAAGAACTGGGGTCCTCTGGGTGCCTCTAAGCCTCTAAGGACTGCATTTTCATTTTTTAAAAGTTCTGTCTTAAGGTATTTTGGGGCTTCCATGGGGACTCACTGGTAAAGAATCCACTTACAATGTAGGAGAAGCAGGAAATGCGGGTTTGATCCCTGGGTCAGGAAGATCCCCTAAGAGGGCATGACAGCCTACTCCAGTATTTTTGCCTGGAGGATCCCCATGGATAGAGGAGCCTGGCCGGCCACAGTCTGTGGGGTTGCAGAGAGTCAGACATGACTGACTGAGCACGCACAGGGTATCTTTGGTCTATGAGGGCCTTTTCTTTTTGTCTCTGCAGCCAAGCAGAAGAAGGAGGAATTGTATCATGACAGTGGGGTGGTTTAAAATTCTCACTGAGTATACCCTGTGTTCCTTATTTAAATAGCATCAGCAATCAAGAGCCTTTTTCTCTTAGAGGCCACTGATGCCTCTAGAGAAATCAACCAAGGCTTACACACAAGCAGGAGGAAAAAAAAAGTTTATTTAAAAGAACAAATTGTAACTAGTATTTAAAAACAGAGAATAGAAACCTCCCTCAGTAAATGTAACAATGTGTATACTTAATTATTTGATTTCATAATCTTATGTTATTCCAGTTGAGGAAAGGGAGAAGATGGGAGGCAGATAAGAAACACAGGACTGGGGAGAGGCTGGCAAAGGATGGAGAGAGACTGGGGGAGTGGTGGTGGGGTTAATGAGTTCAGAGAGGGGGAACCAGCTTAAATATGTTCTTTGCCAAGCTTGCTGTTGACCTAGACTTGTGGATACGTTTTAAAACTGCCACTTAGGTTAAAATTGTTGTGTTTTGAAGGAATTTTATTAATAATATGCCTAGAAGAAAACATGTTAGCAGTCTGGTTTTGAAGTGGGAGTAGTCAGAAATCAGTCTTTGGGTAAGACGTGTGAGTTCATGCTTTAAACATTGGTAGATGAAATGCAATCCCTTGTGGCTCAGCAGGTAAAGAATCTGCCTGCAATGTGGGAGACCTGGGTTCGATCCCTAGGTTGGGAACATCCGCTGGTGAAGGGAAAGGCTACTCACTCCAGTATTCTAGCCTAGAGAATTCCATGGACTGTAGAGTCCATGGGGTCGCAAAGAGTTGGACATGACTGAGAGACTTTCACGTCACTTCACTTCATCAGTCTCAAAAACAGGATAACCACCTCTGTGGATCAGAAGTGGAACAGAACTTCGAATAGTGGGGCCAGTGTCAGCTTTTGTCAGGTGGGGAGGCTTGACTTGGAAAGTGCAGCTGAGAGCTAAACACAGCAGATGCTAACAGCTCAGAGGTGGTACTCAGGCATCCACGGCCAGCAGGTGGAAAGAAGTTGATTAACACTTTTCTTCTGAGAAGCTTCAGTAACTGGCCTGCTGGCTAGAAGGACAGGGATGGGAGTCTTAGAGGTGATGCTGAGGCACTGGGGCAGGTGTTAAACTGTGCATTCCTGCCCCCTTGGAGAGTCTGGAGAGAGGCCTGGAGATCCGTATTCTTAAAAGGTCTTCAGGGGATTCTGAGAGCAGGACCACTCTGAGAAACACTGCACTGGTAGAAAGGAAAGACAGCTTGAGAATAATGCTGCTGCTGCCAAGTCGGTTCAGTCGTGTCCGACTCTGTGCAACCCCAGAGACGGCAGCCCACCAGGCTCCCCCGTCCCTGGGATTCTCCAGGCAAGAACACTGGAGTGGGTTGCCATTTCCTTCTCCAGTGCGTGAAAGCGAAAAGTGAAAGTGAAGTCGCTCCATCGTGTCTGATTCCTAGTGACCCCATGGACTGCAGCCCACCAGGCTCCTCTGTCCATGGGATTTTCCAGGCAAGAGTACTGGAGTGGGTTGCCATTGCCTTCTCCTGAGAATAATGAGAGCTTACCAAAAGTAAGTTGGGATAAGGTTTACTTTGCACCTAGGAGTTTTTGTATTCAAGCCCTGGGCCTGGTTGCTTAAAAAAAAAAAAAAAAAAATGTAAGATTTCCATGGTGATACAGTGGATAGGAATCTGCCTGCCAATGCAGAGAACACGATTTCAATCCCTAATCTGGGAAGATTCCACATGCTGCGGAGCCACTAAAACCTGTGAGCCACAACTGCTGAGCCTGAGCTCTAGGGCCTTGGAGCCACAACTACTGAATCCATGCCCTGCAGCTACTAAAGCCTGTACACCTGGAGCCCGTGCTTTGAAACAAGAGAAGCCACCAAAATGAGAAGGCTGTCCTCTGCAATGAAGAGTAGCCCCCATTCACTGCAACTAGAGAAAGCCCACATGCAGCAATGAAGACCCAGCGCAACGCTAAATAAATTGTAGGAAACACACATAACCTGAAATTACCATTGAAGAACCTTTTGAAAGTGTGTAGTTCTGTGGCACTAAGTACATTTACAGTGTTGTGTGTAACCAGCATTCACTGTCTGGTTCTCTTGCTCCCGCCCCCAGCCCCTGGCAACCACTAATCTGTTTTCTCGCTCACTGGGTTTGTTGATTCTGGATATTTCATGTAAATAGAATCGTACAGTATGTGTCTTTGTGGGTGTGTCCGGCTGCTTTCACTTAGCATAACCTTTTCAAGATTCATCCGCGTTGAAGCGTGTTTGAGTACCTCGTTCTTTTTTATGCCCGGATAAAATTGCATTGTATGGATATACTACACTTTGTTTATCCAGTCACCTGTTGATGAGTGTTTGAGTGGTTTCCAGGGATTGGCTATTGTCAATAGTACTGCTGGGAACATTCCTGTAGAAGGTTTTGAGCACCAGGTTTCCAGTGTTTTTAAGTATTTACCTAGGGATGGTATTACTGGGTCATATGGTGATTCTCTGCATAACAGCAAACTCTTTACCATAGTGGATGCACCAGCAGTGTATGAGCATTACAATTACTCCACATCTTCCAGGACTTTTTTTTTTAATTTCTTGTTTAAAAAAAAAATTCTGGCCATCCTGCTGCTGCTGTTAAGTCGCTTCAGTCGTGTCCGACTCTGTGCGACCCCAGAGACGGCAGCCCACCAGGCTCCCCCGTCCCTGGGATTCTCCAGGCAAGAACTGGAGTGGGTTGCCATTTCCTTCTCCAGTGCATGAAAGTGAAAAGTGAAAGTGAAGTTGCTCAGTCGTGTCCGGCTCCTAGCGACCCCATGGACTGCAGCCCACCAGGCTCCTCCGGCCATCCTAGTGGGTGTGAATTGGTGTCTCGTTGTGGTTTTGACTTGCGTTTTCCTAATGACATGGAGCATCTTTTCTTGTGCTTTTTGGCAACAGTGTTGCTTTTAAATAGTCACCATATATTGAGGTGGGTATTGTCTTCTTAATGTAGGGTAACAGTTTTGAATGTTGTTGGTGCTGGAGGCAGAGAGCCCAGGATCCTAGTCCTGACTCTTGCCGGGCTTTGGGCAAGCTAGAACTCTCTGAGCCTGCCTGCCTTGTTGGTGCAACAGCGATGCTAACAGTAGCTTCCTTGGAGGGCTTTGTGAACATCAGGAAGGACCTGTAAAAGCATCTGGGCACAGAGTGAGAACTCTGGAGCCATTGTCCTTGTCTTTGTCACAAACGAGGCGCTCTGTCATTGTATCTGTGCTTCTTTCTTAGTGTTGAGGATGGCAACCTGGAGGGACACATTGTAGTTTTCTATCTACTGTGTGAGGCCCTGGGGAACCGTGTCTAGGTTGCCGGGGATAGTGATCCTCTATATTCATTGCTTCCGGCCCAAACTCTAGTTTATCTGGGTTGTCAGGGGAGTAAATGTGTTACCAGCCCAAAGCCCAGGAAAGCCCATTTCCTGGAAGGCTCCCATGGACCTAGGCAACTTTTTACCATTTACAGAGTCCTCCTGTGGCACCACCCTGCGCGGTCCTGATGCAGAGCTGAGCCAGGAGCCAGCTTCGTGCCTCTTTGGATTTAGTGTTGAGATGTTATTTTTACTGCATCGTTCTTTTAAATATTGTTTAATGCCTTTCAAGTCAATAGGGCTGTATTGGCATGTAAGGAACATATTGGGAAGCCATTTTTATTATATAGAATTCTTGGGGCCTCCCTGGTGGCTCAGTGGTAAAGAATCCACCTGCCAATTCATGAGTTTAATCCCTCATCTGGGGAGGTCCCATGTGCGCGGAGCAACCAAGCCCATGTACCACACCTATTGGGCCTGTGTTCTAGAGCCTAGGAGCCCAACTACTGAGCCCACATGCTGCAGCTCCTGAGCCTACGAGCCCTAGAGCCCATGCTTCACAACTAAGAGAAGCCGCTGCAACGAGAAGCCGCAACTGGAGAAGAGCCCCCATTCGCCACAACTAGAGAAAAGCCTGTGCAGCAACTGAGACCCAGTGCAGTCAAAAATAAATAAAAAATTTTAAATCTTAAATATATATATATAAAACAGAATTCTTGTTTGCTGTGTAATTATGAAGATTTTTTGCGTATAGCTATTCAAGAATGATAATCTAGAAATGTGCCTTGAAAACTTTTGAGTGCAGTTCGACACACCCTCCCCAGAGAGGTTGTGTGGTGTTGTGAGAGAGCAGGGGCTTTGGAAGCTGATGGATGCGTGTTCAAACCCGAACCACTTACTGACCGTGGGCCTTGACCAAGGTACTTCATCTTTTGGGTCCTCATCTCCTTCACCAGTAAGGTGGGAAGGATAATGGATCCAGTGGCTGGCCTGAGTGGTGGTTACTGTTGAGAAGAGCCTGTAACCCTCTTAGTTGGCCATTGCAACATTTTGTTTTGTTTGCTATGGTAAAATATACATAATATAAAAGTTTCCATTCCACTGATTGTTAAGTATACAACTCTGTGGCAGTCATTGCAACATTTTTATTATTGCGTTATTTCTTCTTTTTGTGGCATTTAGCCTCTCTCATCATCATACCTGGAGGTCACACCTGGCGACAGGTGCCCCCTCCCCTCCCCTCCTGCTTGCCCCAGGCTGGTGAAGTTCAGTGAGCTGCAAGATCTCTAGCCCAAGAGGGAAAATGCAGGCGTTCTGGGAGGCTTGGCTATTGATGGAGGCTTTCTCAGGGTCCTTACATGGTTCTTCAGGTGGTATTAACTCTCATTGCCAGTTTTGGAGGCAAGGTCTCCTGCTTCTGTCCACACAGGTATTATACTGTTTATTAACATCTGACTACGGAATAGGGAAGAAAAAGATTTCAGGTTCTTTTTGGCTGTTTTCTAGAAACTCTAATTAAGAGCT
Organism: Bos grunniens; assembly: GCF_055505025.1. Classification (NCBI taxonomy): domain Eukaryota; kingdom Metazoa; phylum Chordata; class Mammalia; order Artiodactyla; family Bovidae; genus Bos; species Bos grunniens. Next base: position 17,628,583 of record NC_141168.1, read on the forward strand.
TTGGGAAGAAGTAGAAATTGAAACTGTTTAACCATTATGTCTTAGGGTTATTTTGGTACTTCATTAATCTCTCCTTTGGAAAGGGACTAAAATAAATGTACTGCTTTGGGAAATATTCTGCCATTTCTATTTCCTCCTCCTTTGCTCTTTCATAATTGGCATACTTTCTAAGGTTTTCTTGATTCTTTATTCACTGTCTTTTTGGAACTTTGAACTCCAGAGAAAGAGAGACAGACATAGAACTTTACTGTATTACATGCACAGTTAGTCATTTATAAGTAATCTTTCTAAAGAAAAGTCTAGGGGTCAGCATCTTTGTATTGAATTCTTAATTAGGTGACTTAAGAAATGTTCTCAAACACACACAAATATGTTATTGTTTCAGATACCAAATAAGAATTATTCTTTCTGTAATTGTATCTGTGAGCGTTAGGAATATCTTTGAGTAAGTAGGATTAAGAAACTCAGCCTTCTTAAGGAAATAGCAGATGTGAGCAGTGGCCTTCTTGACTGCTTCATTGTTTGGTGAGACATTGATGGAGGGCTTTATGACGGATAGAGCAGGCTGTCACCACCTAAAGCCCCGGATGAATGTTGGTATCTTGCCCAGCGGGACAGCCAGGGATCAGGTACCTCCTGATGTGATGCAGTGGGGCACCTGGAAAGTACTCTTGCTAAAAACATTGCTCCTGAATCTCATAAAGCCTCTTAATGTAACACCCAGTTTATAGAAAATTCGAGGGTTGGAAGAACATGTTAAATGACACCATGAGAATATAGTCAACTAAATATAGAAGGGCTGTCTACAGGGACAAACGACCTTTTTCTGTAGCAAGTGAATAACGAGAGATTTAAAAAAGAAAAAAGGCAGGAGAGACCTGTTAACCAAGTAAAGGAGGCTTGGGAGACACATTACCCTAAGCAGTTGTGCACCTGCGTTCAATCCTGATTTGCAAAAAGCAATTATACAAAAATATTTTGAGGCCGTCAAGGAAATCTAAGTGTGGGATAGATAATTAGATGATATTAAGAATTACTTTTAATTTTGTTGGCTGCGATAATGATTGTGGTTATGATTTTTAAAAGTCCTTATCAGAGACACTGAAGTAGATACTAGTGAAATAAATGGTGTCTGCAATTTGCTTTACTTCCATTTAAAAAAAAGCTGTGAGGAGGGGTAGATGAAGTGAGCATAGAGAAAGCTGGTGTTCACACTGGATAATGTGTTCCAGTCTTTTAGCTTCTATATGTCTGAAAATTTCATAATAAAAAGTTAAAAATGCTGAAATTGGTTTACTGGTGGCATTTAAACACTTCACTTTAAATAGTGAAAACAAATACAGAACTCTCCAGTCTGGTAGAACCTCAGCTTTTGGAAAATTGCCTTTTGGCTTATCTGCATATTTGGTCTGGTTGGTTTCTTGGCAAATTAGTATTTACATTAACTTCATGTTATTCCTCATCCTGAAGTCCCCAGGAGCCCTCAAATAAACCAAGAGAAGTCATAATTACAGATACTTAGAGAGTTAACGCTATGGATAATTGCTAATCAGTAGGCTGTTCATACCAATAAACAGGCAGAAGAGGGGGTTTGGGGAAGATTGTCAGTGAATGGAAATAAATTAAGTCAGGAGGAGAATAATTTGTGTGCTTGACTGAGTTGGCTTGTAGAAGTGTATGTAAATAGCACTCTGGTCATGATTGCTAAAGGTGGTCTCTTCTGACTGGTGTAGAATCTAGGGTTCTCCCACCACGCCTTAAATGAACATAGCGCTGTAGAGTGTGGGGTCGAACTTTTCTCTCTCTCTCTCTCTGCCTTGATGGAGTCATTTGACTTCAGTTTGTTACCATCTCTCTGTAGATGATCACCAAATTGGTATCCTTGGCCCAAATGACTCAGTTGGGCGCTAGAATCACATTTCCCTCCACCTGGACTTGGTTCCCTGCCTTCCTTGCCAGCCTCGTCTGAGGCTCCCCATGCTGGCTGAGCACCATTCACACCAGCTCTTGGTGCTCTGCCTTGGGCGCCATTCTCGCCAGCCCTGCCTTAGCCATGTCCTTAGCCGTCTTCTCAATTTATAATGATTGTCTCCTCTTCTCCACTGTGAGGCCCCCAAGCAGGACACCTTTCTGTCTTGGTTGACACTTCACACCCTGCACTTTGCTTCCATCGTCAGTAGACATTTGTTGGATTTACAAGTGAATGATTGATGAATGAATGGACACGTCTGGCTCTGGGCTAAACCTGGGAGACAGATGTGAACGATACAGTTTTTTCCTCCAGGCATCTTGGTCATTGGCTCGGGGAGGGAGATGAGTAAGCCAAAATTACAGTTTTAAGTTGTATGAGAAAAGCACACAGAGGTTCTGGAAGTGATGGGAACAAGAAGTCTGGGAGCATGATTGGAGTTAGGGAAAGGAGGAGGGATGGGTATTTGTAGGCGAGGAACCAGCCTTTCCAGAAGCAGGGCGGTCAGAGAAAACTTTGCATGGTGGGAGTGTGTGGGCTGGCTGTCAGGGAGGTGACACCAGCAGGACAGGATGTGACCGGAAGATAAGGGCTCTTGTGTCACAGCTGAGGACTGTGGATTTCCGAAGGCTGTTAGGGACCCTTGGAGGATCTTAAGACTGGAATGTCGTGGAAGGATTATTTCTCTGCTTGCTTTAGAGAAACCTCAGATGCACAGAAATGGAAGGATTGGATCTGTGTGTTAGAACACCTTCCAGATGGGTTGAAGGTGCTAGGAGAGGCTTCAGGAATTTAGGGTGGGTTGTGGCTGGTGGGGAGAGACCACAGCCCTGATGGATTTCCCTGGGCAGGAGCACACTTCTGATCAGGCTGAATTTCCTGACAATTACAGCATTTTTTAGCATGGCTCCTCTTGGGCCTAGAGCCCTAGGGGCTGGGGCACATGGGAAGCAGGTAGTCACAGCTCTCGGGAGGCTGTGATGAACAGGAAATTGTCACGTTGGGGGTGTTCACCCTTACTGGGCCACCACTCCTTGTACTGGTGGTGTGTGACACCACTCAGGAAGCACTTGTCACCGCAGCCGCTTCTTTGCCATCAGAGGGATGTTAAAGGATCCTCTGGGTTCTCCTGGTTCTTGAACCAAACTCAGGGTGAGCAAGGAAGCAGCTTTTGTGTCCAGGATGTCAGAACATCCCTGCCTCCTGTGCTCTCCAGGCCCTTGGAAAGCCCGTCTCCTCACAGGGGCTGATGATGATCAAGCAGTGATTAAGGGCCCAGACTTCAGTGTGGCAGGGCTCGAAGGATTTGAGAGTGAATTACAAGATCCTGACTGTGAGAAGGACTTATTAATATCCAAAGAGGGAGGATCAGGTTTTCTTAGGGGCCTGTTAGGTACCTTTTAGATACCCAGGGCTTCCTAGGTGGCTCAGTGGTGAAGAAACCGTCCGCCAATGCAGGAGACACGGGTTCGATCCCTGGGTCAGAAAGATCTCCTGGAGAAGGAAATGGCAATCCTCTCTAGTATTCTTGCCTGCGAAATCCCATGGACAGAGGAGTCTGGTGGTCTACCATCTGTGGGGTTGCAAAGAATCAGACACGCCTGAGCACACATGCATTAGATAACCAGGTGGAATAGTCTGTAGCGGGCAGTTGAATCTGTGACTCAGAATTGCTTTGGACTGACTCTTCTTTCCTGCCCCATCCATGTCATCAGTAACTAACTTTATTACTGGCCTTCTGTGCAGTCTGTCTTGTAACTTCTCTTGCATTCTCATCTGTCACACAGTCCTCTCTCCTGGCCCCGACGGCTGTGTACCTGTGGGTGCGATTGAAGTTTTGTGCTTCTCTCTGCTCTGCCAGGCTTTTTTTTTCTTTTCTTCTGCAGGGTAATTTTGATAAGAAGCCCACTTTGCTACAAATATCCAGTGGCTCCCCCATTGTTCACTGACATTCTCACGCTCTTCAGCCAGCTTTCCTAGTGTTCTCTCCAACCAAGTGGAGCCACTACTGTTTGTTACGCAAACACACCCCACATTGTCCAGACGTGGAGCCTTTGTCCGTGCTGCCACTTCCAGCCAGCGTGGCCCCCCACTCTCTCTCTTAGGCCTCTGGCTCCCTTGATATAAAGTCAAAACTCAGCTTAGAGGTGAATTAAGGTACTGAGCATAAGCTCTGGACTGTTGGGAGGGGAGCCACCCAGGAGGCAGATGTGTCTCCTGGTCACTTTGTTTCAGACATGTGTGTTTGCGCGGAGACTGATGGCCTCGGGCTCCCATGTTTGGGGGTGAAGTGCCTTCTCATGCTTAGTCACAGGATGTCGTGTGCCATTCCAGCTCCGAGTGAAATTGGAGATGGAAGATTATCTTGAAGCTGATGGTGTCCTTTTCCCTGTTGTTCTGGGACTGTGTTTTGAATTAAATTATTTTAGAAACAGATGGCCGACTGAGAGTTTTTTCGCCTTTGTTCTTAGTGAATTGAGTATTTAGTTGAGTTTGTTTTGGTTACTTAAAGTGCTGACAGCCTTGCTTTCCAGGTTGGTAAAAGAGGATTGCATTTTATTTAGGAAAAAGATAAAGTGCGACAGAACATCTCCCAACAAATATTCAAACATGCTTTGAATTAAACCAACATTTTAATATCCTTACCTCCTCAAATAAAAAAATCGTGCACAGAGAGAGAGAGGCCCAGATCCCAATGGGAAGCTATCCTGGTGTTTCAATGATAATAGTATGCGTGTGGAAAAGCTTCATGGGCCCATTATTTCAGGACTGTATGGTTGCAGTTGTTGTTTTCTGAAGTTGCTCGTTAGTTCTTTTCCTGTTTCAGTGATGTCACTAATTGTTATCTGTATCTCCATCTCTTGAGGAAGAAGGGGAAGATGTGACTAACTACAGCAGATTTCTTCTAGGGAGCTGAGCAAGTTTGATACAGAACGGAACCCAGTTCTGTTATCTGTGGAAGGTTCTGGAGCTGTCGTCTCCCTCTCTGACCAGGATTGTATTATGCCAGTGCTGTGCTTTTTATTAGCTTTTATTTTTCCAGTTAAAACTGAAGCCCCCACCTCTGATGTAGTAGCCATGTGCCAGTTTGGGGACCACTCTTTCCCTTTCTGGGGAATCCATATTATGTCCAAGGTCCAAAGGCTGCAGGGTTGACTGGCAGTGTGGCTTGTGACCTGGGTGAGGCTAGTGGGGCACTCCTGGCTGGACTCTGAACTTTGCAGGAGTGAGGTCATGAAGCAAAGGCCCAGAGGGTCCCCTGACGGCTGTGCCAGTCGTGGTTCCGGCCGGGCGGTGTCAGCTGACTCTCCTTGCAGAGACCCCAGCCGGCTCCCTCACTGTCGGCATCACTTGTCTCTTGACTGTGTTCTGAGCCTGAGCCACCTTGTTCGTTCCGTAGACCCTCTGGTGTCTTCCCACTGAATCCCTTCGTGCTTGTGTGGCCAGAGCTGTTTCCACTGTGAACAACAGAGAACCCTGACTGAGTAACCCTCACAAGCAAGCAGGCAAGTATAGGGTTACATGTCAGGCCTGGACAGGGGAAGTCCACGCTTTCACACCCATTTTCAGGAACGTTGTATCTCATGAGGAGAAGAGGGAGCCAAGACCCAGGGATGTGTGAGTTACTCAGGGCCGGCAGCCCCTGGGCCCGTGGTGGGCCGGGGCCGGGCCTCAGGCCCACAGGTTTCCTGTCGTCTCTACTCTATCACAGAGCCTTTTGCTTGAGCCAGGAATGAATGGTGTTGTCTTGGTCACTTGAGCCGCCCTGGCAAAACGCCAGACTGTGTGACATCAACAGGAATTGGCTTCCTTCTAGCTCTGAGGCTGGGGTCCACGATTGAGGTGCCGACAGGGCTGGTGTCTGTCGAGGCGCCACGCCTGTGCTTACAGATGCTGCCTTCTCACTGTGTCCTCATGTGGCCTTTCCTCCGTGCCCGGGCACCCGGAGCTGGTGAGCTCTGGTTTCCCTCTTCTTATAAAGGGTCCTGTTCTGTCAGATCAGGAAGGACCGTACCCTCATGACTGCCTTTAACCTCCATCACCTCCCTAAAGGCCCCATCTCCAAACACCGTCACAGGAGGGTTAGGGCTTCAACACAGAGACCTGGGCAACACAGTTCAATTCATGACAGATGGGCACTATGGCGATTCAGGAAGTTTACTGGTGTTTGTGACTTAATAATAGTTGAGAAACAAAGGATATCAAAGGAGGATTTCTAAAAAGAGTTTTTATGTAGTGCTGAGGTCTTAAAATACCCAGATTGGCCAGCATGCTCAGTTGCTTCAGTCATGGCTGACTCTTTGCGACCCCATGGACTGTAGCCCACCAGGCTCTCTGTCCGTGGGATTCTCTGAGTAAGAATACTGGAGTGGACTGCCGTTTGCTTCTCCAGGGGATCTTCCTGACCCAGGTATTGAACCTGCATCTCTTATATCTCCTGCATTGGTAGTTGGATTCTTTACCACTTGTGCCACCTGAGGTCTTTAAAATACTGAGGACTGGCCAGCAGTTACTATTTATTCACCTCGAGCTTGAGTCTTTTCTGTGCAGAGAGCTCTTTGGTGATTGTTCTTTGGCTGAGCCCCCAGATCCAACCTGAAACGCTGAATCGGGAACCACAGTTTCCCAAACCGCATGGGACCTGTGAAGCCTGCCCTCTGGTTTCAGGCTGTAGCTCCCCCGACAGAGCCTGGCTATATCCTCTCATGCCTGTTTCAGCATCCTCCACTGACCTGGTTGCTGCCGTCCCCACCCTAGGCCAGAATCCCCTTCAGTACTCTCTAGCAAATCTGTGCATCATGCCCAGTCTGCACTCACCCTCTCTTCCAGGTGAGGGTCAAAGTCTGCTTCCCCTCTGGACCCCATTTCCTTCTTCCTTCCCAGCCCTCTGGGCTTTGCACCTTTTACTTCTTCCTCTCTTGTGGGTTGTTCCGTCAGCATTGTTCCCAGTCTGGTCCTCACAAAGAAGGGTCTTTGTGCTTGGCATTAGTATTACCTGTGGTGTGGTTTTCAAAACACAGATTCCACCACAACAGGAACAGCAGCAAACACAGGTGCCCACACCGAGTCCTGAGCCCCAGGCCCAACCTGCTGAGTGAGAACCCGACTTATTTTAGTTTTTATTTGGAAAGCATCTTAGACATCAAGCAAAGCTGCGAAATTAACAGAGTTCTCATGAGCCCCTTTACTCAGCATCTGCTCTTGGCCCTGGTTAACCTGTTCTTCACGCTGTAGTAGGAGGGACTTTTAGATCATTATTCCGATTGTGTCATTCTTGCTTTATGCTTTTAAAGGATATCACAATGGCTTTTACTCTAGGGAGGGATTTAAGCTTTCCATCTTAAGACACAGACACACAAATCTCAAACAATTACAGAAAAGATTGATAAATTTAACCACATTAAAACTGATCATTTCTGTTCATCAAAAGACCACATAAAACTCAGATGTTCTTTATGTTACTATATATATGTGACCTGATAAATTCGTCTTTATAAGTAGTATTTCTTATCTACTAGATATTTGGTAATAACAACAGTACCACTTGGAGGAGAGAGTAGAAGATAGGTAGCTGGTAGAAGGTATTAATAGACAGTTGGGGTTGGAGAAAGAAAGAGAAGAGGCATACTCTTCTAAACCAGGGAGAGAAAAATGAAAGGTAGGAAAAGGAGGAGGATGGTTTTAAGAACGGCACTAAAATCCCTCTTAGGAAAGCCTAAGAAGTAGGTAAAAGGTGCTGAAGATTTGCCACATTGGGTATTGGTTTAATTATCTGACTGCTTTTGTATTTAAACACCTAGAGATTCTAGCAGGCTCTTGTTTTGTGGCAGACTTAATAGCCATGAAGTGGAGATGACTCACCCTGCTTTGCAAACTCCACAGTTCAGCAGAGAAGCTAAAGTAATGGTTCTATTTGGATGAAAGCTCTTTAGAGGTTTTTGATGTTGCTGTCCCTTGGGTTTTCCAGGCCAGCCCTCAGAGGATGTTTTGTTTTCTGAGCGCCCGTGCCTGCAGCTGTGAGCTGCCCCGCGTGGACGGTGGGACCTCACAGCTCAGTGTGCCTTGGCATAGGTTTCAGGGGCACAGAATTTAGCATGTACTTTCAATTCATTTATAACACAACTTAGCGTGTTTTTCAATGTAATGTATTCACTAGCAGTCTTAATGAAATAGGCTGATTTGCCTCAGCCTGGTGTGGTGTGAAGAGCATTCAACCAGTGAGGGCTTAGGAACCTGCCTTTCTAGGCTGGCTCTGCCCTGATGCTATTTTGAGCAAGTCAGCTTAAACCCTGAGCCTCATTTGCCATGTGAGGGGGATGCCAAGGTCTTAAAGGATCCATTCAGCTTGAAAAGTCCACGATGCCATGTTTGACTGGTGTATTTAGGGAAGGTTTCCAGATGGAAAAATACAACTTTCAAAAAGGATAAATACCAGATTATGCATGTGTGAATGAAACCAGCAACTTCCTAGAGACAGGCAGCTCACACATGAGTTTTAAAAAAGTTTTATTTTTTAAAATATTATTTATTTGTTTGTTTTGTTTTTTTGGCCATACTGTGCAGCTTGTGGTATCTTAGTTGCTTGACCAGGGATTGAACCCAGGCCCTCAGCAGTGAAAGCATGAAGTCCTGACTAACTGTTGGGTCACCAGGGAATTCCCAAGATTTTATTTTATTTTATTTTTTTAAAGAACAGTTTTAGGTTCATTCAGTTAGCAAAATTGAGAGGAAGGTAGAGAGATTTCCCATATACTCCCTGCCCCCACCCACGCATAGCCTCCCCCATTGTTAACATCCCCCACGAGACGGTACATTTGTTCCAGTAAATGAGCCTACACTGACACAGCATTGTCACCCAAAGGCTAGTTCCCTTTGATGTGCTTTCTATGGGTTTGCATTGTGAATTTTCATCACTATGAATCTGCGTGGCACTTGGGCAGTTTCTGCTCTGTTCCATGCAGCTTGGCAGGGACCTACAAAGGAGAAGTGGGTGCAAGGTACGTTGTACCGTCTACACAGGAGAAAGTGGCTCAGTACTTGTTACTCAGGGTGTGGGTGGGTCTGGCCCCACCTGGGCGCCATGCAGAAGCTCAGCGGGCCCTCTCCTGCCCCGGCCCTGCCTGACAGTGCCCATATCTTAACAAGATCCCCCATCACGCGTGTAATCATCCCCATTCCTTTCTCCGTGTTGTCCAAGAGAAAACCTTACACTCTTGTGTGAACTTGAGAGCTTGAAAATTGATCTCCAGGGCTTGAAATTAGTCTTGGAAGCCTTTTCTACTGGGAGAGACTCACCTGGGTTTTCTAACCTCTTCCTGAATTAACTACAGAAGTGATTCCCATGGCATTTCAGCGGCTGTCTCTTTAGAGCTGATTTCTTTCTCCTGGGACTTGGCCAAAAGGAGGGGGGAGAAAGCACCACGGCTTGGCTCACCTCACAGTTCTTAATAGGAAGTTTTTGTTCCTCTGTTTTACTAGCCAGGAGAATTTTTCATTCTTTTGATCACTTTGCCTTCCCTGTTCCCTGTCCTTTGTAGGCAGAATTGATTGAATTCTAAGTTGCATCAGATACTTGGGCTCATAAATTAGCCACTAAATGCTTCTCTCTTTGCTGTTTTTTCTCTTGCAGTTTTCCAGTGCACTTATATTTCTGATTCGATTAAGAAGGGATCTTGCTTTTTCTTCAGGTCTTCTATTTCAAAATAAATCATGGCAGAGTTTTCAAACACATAAAATAATTTATTCTTAGGAAAACTTTTAAATCTATGTGCTGCATAGTTGCACATATTGTTATTTTATTACCTCTCAAATGTATCACTTCTGAGAGCAGCTGCTACTTTACTGTATTTGTAGTAAGTACCACCTTTACTTTTATCCATGCTTGGAATGTGGCAGGTAAATAGTAAAAGCATATAGACCAGAAATGCCAGAGCCTAGCTGTATGGAAGGCAACAGATGCCTAATAAATATTGCTATGAAACAACCTAAAATCTCTGAGAAACAGTTTTCTTCTTTAATTATCTACTCATTTTTAAAAGTCATATTCCATAGAAAGTGAGCAGCTTTAAAGTAAGCAGCTTCTGTCTGGTGTAAATTTTTAACTTTCAGATGCTAATGGAACCAGCTAGAAATAGTTCATCTATATAAATTTATGATTGAATATAATTTACAAATTTTAGTGTGTACACAGAAGATCTATTCAGTTTTGTCTAAATGCTGCTCTTTCGACTTCTATGCCATGTAACAAGCTATCTTAATTCTGTATTAGGTCTCTTGTAACCTTACAGATTAGGTAGTATTTTTATTGTTCATTTATAACATCAGTGCTTGTTTAGATTTAACCACATTTTATCATTCCTTTATTCTCTGTTTATCCTCAGATCTTCCCTCCAGGATAATCACCTTTTCTTTTGATGTATATCCTTGTTTAGAGAGACTCTTCTATTGGTCTTCTGTTAGTATAACCACTTTTTAAAAAAATCTGAAACTGTCCTTATTTTTAAAAATAGAGAGTACTGCTGGTTATTCAAGTCTAGATGTCAGATATTTTCTCTCAGCATGTTGAAGATGTTATTGTCTCACTGTTAGTTGGCTCCTAGTTCTGTGAAGTAGTTACCTGATGGTTAATTGCCATTCCTTTTCTCTGACTACCTGCACAATTATTATTATTAATTTATTTTTTTGGTCTTTGGTGTCCTATGGTATCATCACGTGTGTCGGTATGGGTTTTTCTTTTTTTTTTTTTAAATTCACCTGCTTTGTGATTCTTTGTCTTCCTGAATTGAAGGATTCATGTCTCTTTTTTCTAGCACTATCTCTTTTAATATTGCCTCCACCCAGTTCCCTCCATTCCTTCTTTTAAAACTTTAATCCAATGTGTGTTGTACTATCTCATTTTGCCTTCTGTATGTTCTTCACTGCCTTCTTTTGTATTTCTCCTTGTTTTGTTTCTCTGTGCTCCATTCTGAATAATTTCCAGGTCTGTTCCCCAGTTCACTAAATCTTCAGCTATGTCTAAGTTGCTGTTTGCTGTGTATTTTATATTGTATATTGAGTTTAAAGGGCTTCCCTGATGGCTCAGTTGGTAAAGAATCTGCCTGCAATGCAGAAGATCCCGGTTTGATTCCTGGGTCGGAAAGATCCACTGGAAAAGAGATAGGCTACCCACTCCAGTATTCTTGGGCTTCTCTTGTGGCTCAGCTGGTAAAGAATCTGCCTATTGCAGACCTGGGTTTGATCCCTGGATTGGGAAGACCCCTGGAGAAGGGAATGGCTACCTAGTCCAGTATTCTGGCCTGGAGAATTCCATGGACTGTATAGTCCATGGGGTTGCAAAGAGTCGGACACGACTGAGCGACTTTCACTTTTGACTTATTGAGCTGTTAGTATAAGTCACTCACTGTGCTAGGCACTAGGGAGAGAGATCAATAGTTTCTGTCCTCCAAATGCTCAGAGTGTAATGAGCAGACATTTCATTTCAGTGGGACACGATCAGGGATGTGACAGGTAGGGAGAGACACTCACCCACCTTTGGAGCATCGAGGAGGGAGGTGGTGCCTGGGCTGCATCTGCAGGGCTGGTAGAAATAATCCAGGTGGAGAGCAGAGGGAGTGCATCCCAGGCAGCGAAGGAGAGGGATGTGCACATCACTGAGCCACAGAGGATCTGGGCTTAGGGAATTGCAGGTAGCTCATTGAGCCAGAGTGTAGTTGGGATGGTGTGAGAGTAGAGCCGGGAAGGATGAGAAGTGAGCCTGGAGGTAGTCTGCAGCCTGGATGTGGAAGGTCCTATAACTAGGAAACTGCTGAACTCTCTTCCCTGCATAGCCCGTGGTGCTGTCAAAGTAGTTATGTTCATTTCTCATTAGAGCCAACTCTTCTGAACGAATAGGAAAACGGGCTTGGGCATCAAGGCAGGCTTCTACTAAGATTCCAGCTCCACCTGCATCTGGGTGGTCATGTAACTGATTTACTTACCTTCTCCGAACTTCTCTTTCTCAGTGATAAGTGAGAAGAGATGAGATGGCTCTGTACGTCCTCCTCTATTTATAGTATTCTGTGGTGGTGTGATAAGGCAGGAGGAACATGTCAGTGTGTGTATATAGACAGACAGACACAACATGCTTAAGTAAAAAGTGGTGCTCAAATTTATGAATGTTTGCTAGTGTTATGCTGACAGTTAACTGGCAAGTTCTGGCTTTCATTTGGTTGTTTTTGAATTGTGGATATTCAATGAGTGGGTACCTGTTGATGGAGAATATTTTCATATCTGAAACAAAATGTTATCAGTGTGACTTTTCATTGCCTTTCAACTGAACTCAGCTGTTATTTTCTTAGATGAGCTCCCTCTGGAACAGCACAATCTTTCTTTCTCCTCCGTGGAGCTCATGCCGAGGGAAAGTGCTGTGCCCAGCACTGCATACGTGGCCTTAACAGAAACCGCTCCAGGGTCCCTGCAAAGCAGTTCTCTCCACGTCACATCATCTCCATCCACCATGACTTTTGATACAGCCTTTTTTAACCAAGGAAAATGGACCCAAAGTACAGCAGATCCCAGCATCTTTGCGGAAAATTATGTGGCAGTGACGAGCAACGAGGTCCTAGATGACGATGAAATGGACAACTTCTTGCCAGAGACTTACTGGACCACCTCCCGTGTGGTTTCTCCGGTACGATACGTCACAGTCAGTCCTCCAGAGCCGCCCAAAGAAACCTTAGAGTCCGTGCTGACTCCATCGTTACCCGTCATACCTTTACAAGATGAAGAAGTGACGTCAGCCTGGCTAAACACAGAGCAACAACCAACCACGCATGCTGAGCTCCCCGGGCATTTCAATGCTTTTCAGTCAGCTTTTCCCACTTCTGAGGGCATAATTCCAATGCCTAGTAGGAATTTGGTGTTTTATCCTTCTGATGCTTGTGGGCACGTGTCAAGCAGGACTTTGCCGGAGATCATGGCTTCAGGAGCAGAGGGCTCAGGAACCCTCCTTCTTAGCTCACAGTCTTCCGAGTCCTGGCCACCAGGTGATGATGTTACTCAGCAGCCATCTCCCCCGTCAGGGCAGGTCTCACCGTCTCCAGAGGATGCTCTGGCCACAGATACGGACAGGTACCCTGATGTCACCACTGCTTTGGGTCAGAGTCTAGACAAAACCGTCTCTCCAGGCACACACCGTCCTGCAGCTCTGTCACCGATGGTCCTTGCTTTCAGCAGCAGCAGTGCACGTTGGGCTTTGTTTCCAACTCCTCTGGCATCTGGATCCTTTTCTGCTCAATCAGCTGGCGTGTCACATAACCCCTTTCTTCCCGGCGACTCCAGTGAGGCATCAGAATTGCCTGGCCACTCAGTGGTCCCAAGTGGTGTGGGTGACTCTCACGTCTGGAGCCCGGTGTCTTCGTTCAGACCGTACACGTGGTGTGTGTCCTGTGCTGCAGTGTTGTCCCGGCCTGTGCTGTCAACGAGCCTCACGGAGAAGGACACGGGATCGGGCGATGGTGCTGAGACCCTGTCCCCCACCCCCTTGGAAGCCAGCAGCATCTCTCCACTGAGCAGTGTTGTCACGGACTTCTCTGAATTTGAGGAAGATTCTCAAGAATTTAATACACTTTTCCCCTCCAGGCCGATGGTTCCTCTCTCTTCTCCATCTGGGGAAATCTCAGCCACCAGCATCGGTGTTTCAGCCGAGGGGGAGATGAGCAGTGTTGTAACTGTGCAGGTGTACCCTCCCCACGGCCACCCCTCGGTGCCTGTGTCACCTGATGCTGCTCTGGGCTCCGTCTCTGTCGCTCAAGTGATGCCGTCCAGCGTGACAGCTGTGCCGTCCTTGGTCACCCCCGGGGTCCTTCTAGACTCTTCTTACCCCATCACAGCAAACAGAAACACGCCGTCGCTCGCCGTCAGCGGACCAGGTCTTTTTACATCTTACAGTTTGGACCCGCCGGCAGAGTCTTCGCTTTTCCTGGATCGAGAACCTGTCAATTTTTCCCAACTTGAAACTGCAAGTATTTGGGGTTCTGCATCCAGCTTTTTCTCTACTCCACCGCTGGAATACAGCAGCAGCGTCCCTCCATCTTCGGAAGTATTTGCTTCTCCATCTCTGAGGTCAAGGGATCTGTCTACCTTTGTTTCTCAGGCGTTTTCCAGCTTGGTTGAGACACCTACATTGAGTGACGCAATCAATTCTCAGTCACCGCAGCCCTCTGTTCCCGGTTCCACAAACCTGGAGTTTTCTCAGCCCTGGCCAAGCTCAGACTTTCTTTTAAGCACGTTCACTCTTCTCCCTGGTTACTCTGCAATGTCACGACACTCCAGCTTCCCCTCTGATTCCCTGAAGTTTTCTGAAGCGCCCACAGTGTCGCTTACAGACACTGAAGCTCATTTTACCTCAGCTTTCACTGAAACTACCTCCTCTGTTGAGTCTTCACTCACGTCCCGTGAATCCGCAGTCACCACCCTGGTGCCCTCCATCTCCGAGCCCGTTTTGACTGCTGACTCTCACTTCATGTCACTTTGGACTGCTGTTCCTACTTCCCCTGTTCTAACTGAACCTTCTCTCTTTTCAACCCTGGCACCTTCTGGTGATCTCAGTGCTGTAAACGATCACATGTCTGTCTTACCCTCTTTCTCGGAAGTCACCCCTGCCAGCACAGTGCTGGTCACTGCCAGGCACCTGCCGTCAGCATCCTCGTCTGTTTCTGACGTGACCCCCTCGCCTCTGCCTGCAGAGCCTGCAGGTGGTTCGCATGGGCCGTCCTTCACACCCGCGGATCTACCAAGGAACACCTCCACTGAACCAAGCATATCTGATACCAGTGGTGCCCCTGAGAATTCTGGCCACACCACCCTGAACAGCAGAACTGCCAGTCAGGATCTCCACGAGGGTGGCACAGTTCTCCCCGCACTGTCCCTTCATCCTGTGAGCACCCCCACTCCCGAAGCATCAGTTCATACTCCAGCGCTGGTCACCACCAAGTCGCCATACGTGTGTGATATTACAGTTCCTGATGCCTATTTGATCACAACTGGTAAGCCCCTGCTTCACGTCCCTTCTGTCAGTTGGGGTGATCTTCCAAAGGTGCTGATACAAAACGCGTATATGATGTGCAGCTTTGGGGCAGAGTATAAGGTCTGGATCCAGACAACTCCTCACTGCTCTACCAGCTCCCGTGAGTTCTCCAGACAGTTAGCTTCTCTAAGCCTCAGTTTCCACAACTGTTAAACAGGGAGGATGGTGGCACTTAACTTTTTTGGGTTGTTATAGAGATTTCAATGCGTTAATGCATATAAAATACTTAACCTAGTGCCTGGCTTATCTAGTAAGTGCCCACAAAATATTACAGATTAGCAGCAATGAAAACAGATTTAGATGAGCCTTAGAAGTGTTTGCTGGGATCTTTGTCTTTGGAGTTCATAACCCGTTGGATACAGAGATGACACAGTTAAAGTAAAATGCCTTCATGTTTAGTTCAAGCAGTTAGTTGGACAAATGTGTAAGGGCCTCCACTGCAATTTCTTATTCATTTACTGTTCTCACTTTTCCTGGAAAAGAGGGGAAACTTTGTTTTTATATGAAAGTGTTAGTTACTCAGTGGTGTCTGACTCTTTGTGACCCCACAGACTAGCCCACCAGGCTCCTCTGCCCATAGAATTCTCTAGGCAAGAATGCTGGAGTGGGTAGCCATTCCCTTCTCCAGGGGATCTTCCTGAGCCAGGGATCAAATCCGGGTTTCCTGCGTTACAGGCAGATTCTTTAGCATCTGAGCCATCAGAGAAGCCAAGGAGAGCAACATGGGGTGACTTAGTATCCTCTGAACTGGGTCACAGACCTTGACCTTCTCCCCAGCCTGCTGTCTGAGTTACTGGCCAACAGGCAGCAGCTTCTCTTGCAGCTGCTTGGCTGTTTAAGTCACAGGAACCTGGAGTACCCCGGATGTCATGTCTGAACAAGTCTGGCGACTGTGGTCTCCCATTAGACTGTCCCACTTTTCCTCTGAGAAGTGGCAAGTGTGCATCAAGCCAGTGTCCTGTTCATATGCACTGAAGTATAATGTGCGGTTGATCAGCAACCTGGTTCTGCATGTTGCTTGGGATGGGGATGAGGGATAGAAAGGAAGAAGATGGCAGGAGAGGAGGAGCAGGCAGGGAGCTGAGTGGTCAGGGAAGGTGGAACTGGGAGGAGGGAGGAGAACACACTGGGTCTTTTTTCTCCACACTGAGACCAGGGGAGCCCTTGGGTCCTCTGCACGTTCATAATGACACTAACCTGCCTTGCAGTGCTGGCCCGCAGAGCCGTGCAGGAGTATATCATCACATCCATCAAAGAGGTGTTGAGGACCCACTTTAACCGTGTGGTGGAGCTCAAGGTGGGTCTGCATGGTGTGGAAATCTGGACGGGGAGCTTGGGTGGATTGCTCGTCTTAGTGGGAGCAGGACATTTGTTTTCCTCTTTCCCCCTCCCTCCTCCTGGTGGACACCTTCTTTTCCTTTGGATCACCCCTCAACCATCCAGTTCTCCAAGGAAGCCTTTCTGACCCCAGATGAGGCCAGGTTTAGTCCATCAGATGTGTTGGCAGAGTGGGAGCAAAGGGCTCTAAGACTCGAGTCTGGGGTGATGGCCTAAGGATCTTGCTTCCTTTGATTTACATGAAAGCGCTTGGATGAGAGTTTAGAGGGAATGTGTATGTATGTTTCTGTGCGTTGAGTGAGATGGGTTTCTAGGTGCTTTATGCTGGACGCCTGCTAGTGCCTCCTGTCCCCTGCTGAGCTCACACAGCCACGTTCTAGGCTGGCGCCATCCTGAATGGAGCCGTGAGCCACGTGTGGCTGTTGAGCACGTGCAACGGGGCTTGTCCTGAGTGAGATGTGCTGTCAATGCAAAATAAACACCAGATTTCAGAGACTCAGTGCAAAAGGGAATGCAAAATATCTCATTAATCATGTTTTTGCATTGCCTACAATTGAGATGATATTTCATATATGGTTTAAGTAAAATGTTTTAAAAATTAATTTCACCTGTTTATATTTTTAAATGTGGCTACTAGAAATTTAAAAATTACATATGTGGCTCACATATTTCTTGTGGATAGCTCTGCTTAATAGAGTCAGTGCTCCTTTTTACGTGGGTTAAATACAATAAAACACCTTGAATTTTTCTGAATTCCTTATTTGGTTCCTGTTATTGACTATTCTTCTTTTTCACAGTCCTTGCTCTTGTAATTTTGTGCTTTTGTTGAGAAATTTGATGGATATGTGAATAATTAAAATAAAATAAATTAAAATAAAATTTTAATTATCTCTGAAGCCATACCCCTTCATTTAAAATTATTTTTCTAACTTTGTTATTTTTCTACTCAATACAACTTCCTTTAGTTTGGGTAATGTTACCCTCAAATTTTCTAATTAATGTCTTTTGTCTTTATTTTTATAGGTTTATGAACTATTTGCTGACTTCACTTTTCTGGTAACATCTGGTCCCTTCGTTTACACGGCAATATCTGTCATCAATGTACTTATAAATAGTAAACTTGTACGAGACCAAACTCCTTTAATCTTGGCTGTGAAACCCTCCTTCCTTGTGCCAGAGTCCAGGTTCCAAGTTCAAACAGGTACGAAGACTTAAGTATAGTTGTTCTGATTTGTAAATAGAATTTCATTTCATTTTTTTATGTTTTAAAATAGTTTGGGGAGGATTGTGTCAAAACTTGTTATTCAGAATTTCAAAAAACTTTATAATGATGGCGAATTTCCAGCTTATATAAAAGTGCACAGAATAATATAATGAACCCCTAGTTACTCATTGTATGGCTTCAACAATTGGTGGCTCAGACAGTAAAGAGTCCGCCTGCAATGCAGGAGACCTGGGTTCAAGCCCTGGATTGGGAAGCTCCTGGGTTGTGAAGATCCCCTGGAGGAGGGCATGACAACGCGGTCTAGTATTCTGGCCTGGAGAATCCCCAGGGACAAAGGAACAGTTCCCAGGGTTGCAAAGAGTCAGACGCAACTGAGTGACTAACACACAACAGTTTTCAACTCCTAGCCAGTTTTGTTACATCTTTGTCCTCAGATAAACCCCCTCCTCTCACGTTATTTTGATATGGCCTCTTGTCATCTCATTCATAAATATTTCAGCCTGTGCCTCTAAAAGATAAGACTATTAAACATATATGCACACACATAAAACATACATATGCATACATACAAACTTCTATTCACAATATTATTGTCACACCCCCTGAAATTAACAGTAATTCATTAATGTCATTTAAATTTTTATTATGGACTTTTAAAAACATACAGAAGTAGAAAGAATACTGTAATTAGCCCACATATGTGCATACAAACATTTTTCCAATTTTGTTTATCTCACAGAGACTTTTTTGAGGAAGCTAGAGTGTTTTAAAACAATATCAGATACCATGTCATTTCACCCATACATACTTAAGAATTCATCACTAGTGAATTTATTTATATTTCAAATGTTTCAGTGTTGTATCTTTTGATGCCCCAGTTATTATCTTAGGTATTTTTCCATTTTAAGATGGTATGAGTCACCTTCACATTGCATGTAGTCCTTTGGGACAGTTGGCTTTCCACATTTCCATGATATGATATATGTAAATAATACATCATGGACTCTTGTATACTGTTGGTGAGAATGTAAATTGGTGCAGCCACTACAGAAAACAGTATGGAGGTTTCTCAAAAAACTGAAAATAGAACTACCATATGACCCAGCAGTTCCACTCTGGGATGTGTATCCAAAAAAATGAAAACACTAATTAAAAAAGACACATACACCTCAGTGTTCATAGCAGCATTTTTTTCAATAACCCAAGACATAGAAGCACCCAAGTGCCTGTCAACAGATGAATGGATGAAGATGTGATATGTATGTGTGTGTGTATATATATATAATGGTGATGTTCAGTCATGTCGGACTCTTTGCAAACCCATGGACTGTAACCTGCCAGGCTCTTCTGTCCGTGTGAATTTCCCGGCAAGAATATTGGAGTGGGTTGCCATTTATTCCTCCAGGGAGTCTTTCTGACCCAGGGTTTGAACCTGTGTCTCCTGCATTGGCAGGTAGATTCTTTACTGTTGAGCCACCTGGGAATCCCTATATATTTATATACTATTTAGCCATAAAAAGGAATGAAAATTTTGCCATTTGCAAGAACATGGATGGACTTAGAGGGTATTATGCTAAGTGAAGTTAAGTCAGACAGAGAAAGACAAATACTGTGTCTTTGTGAATAAAATAGAAAAGAAATGGATTCATAGAGAACAAACTAGTGTTTACAAGCAGAGAGAACCAAGGGTGGGGACAGTATAGATGTGAGAGATTAAGAGGCGCGAACTACTATATATAAAATAAATAAGCTACAAGGGTATATTGTATAACACAGGGAATATAGCTAGTATTTTATAACTATAAATGAAATATAACCTTCAAAAACTGTGAATCAGTAGGTTGTACACTTGAAACTTACATAATCATGTACATCAACTATCCTTCAGTAAGATAATAATTTTATAGAACTTAACTGTGTACTGTGGGACAGAGTTCGTTGATTTAGACACTGTTTTGTCCCTCTCCTCATTTTAAATACTGAAGAAATGCCTAGTTCAGGGGACTGTGTTGCTGTCCTTTTTTTCAGTACTCCAGTTTGTGCCTCAAAGTGTGGACACCGGCTTCTGCAACTTCACCCAGCGCATCGAGAAAGGCCTGATGATAGCTCTCTCAGAAGTGAGAAAACACCACCAGGGGAGGTATAACCTCACGGTGCAGGTGAGAACAGCCTTGAGTGCAGAACAAGATGCTTTATCTTTTAAAGAAGAACCCCTTTCTTAATGTTTAGTTTCAGACACACTTCACTCTTACTAATTCCCTCCAGCAGAGGAGATTCGGTTCTCATGGATTAGAGAGCATCTCTTTCCATGGCATTGAGCCCACAGAGTGTGAGTAGGCTAAGTATATTTGAAAGATTGCAGAGTGGTGCAATAACCAGGGAGCTCAGATATGGTGAGCTGAAGAGAGATGAGCCTACGTGGGAAATGTAAGAATGTTCTAAAAAAGAACAGTATCAACTTAAATATCCAATGAGGGGAATGCTTGAATACACTGGAGTTTCATTTTATGGAATACCATGAAATACAGTGCTTCACTGTATGAACAGAATATAGTGCTAATCAAAGAATAGGCTTTGTACTACATGGAAACAGCTGTTTTTACATTTCTTTGATGTTTATTCCTCCATATTCTTTGTTTTTTCTTTTTCAAATTCATGTTAAAAAGATCTTGGTGGTCCTGGATCCCCCATGCATATTTCTTACTTTTTCCATCTCTCTCTCTCTCTTTCATATTTATTTATGTAGTTTTGGCTGTGTCAGGTCTTGGTTGCAGCATGCGGGGTCTTTTGTTGTGGCATGCAGGCTCTTCATTGCAGTGTGAGGGCTTCCCTCTAGTTGTGGCACAGGCAGGCCCAGGAGTTGAGGCACACGGGCTTCATTGTCCTGTGACATGTGGGATCTTAGTTCCCCGACCAGGAATCAAACCCAAGTGCCCTGCATTGGAAGGTGGATTCTTAACCACTGGACCACCAGGGAAGTCCCTCTACCTGTTTTTGAAATTCCCTGCTTTTACAGATTTTTAAATCTTGTCCTCCTAGTTATTGATGTAGTCTTCAGCTGTGTCTTCAGTCTTCATTACGTTATTCATTTCCTCTATTGAATTTTCTTTTAGCTGTCATTTGTTTTTCATTGTTATTTGCTCTTTGTTTCATTGCAGGCTTCCTATAATAATGCAGGCTTGTCTTGAATGATGTTACAAGAGTCCCTTGGAAGTTTCTGAGGATGTTAATTAGAATTTTTAATCAGTTGTCTTCCATGTCCTAAGTTTTCTCTGCATTCTTTGCCATTGTTCTGTGTTTATCTTGGGTCTTCACTTTCATGCTATTAGTTTTCTGTAAACATCTGCTGACTGTTAGTGGTTGTCTTTAGGAATGAGGAAGAAGGTGGTTTTAGGACCTTGTTCACCTTTCCCCTTCAGCTGTAGAGTCTGTGTCTACATCAGCCCTCTCTCCTGATAGGAGAGTTCACTGGAGCCCTGGGTACCGGGCAGTATGTGGTCAGGGGCAGGCAACAGTCGTATGAGATGAGGAGGTTGTATCCTGGGGATGGGGTGTGTTGATGTATTTTTTATGGCAGAACAGTTCCTTCTTTCATGCTTTTTCCTTCTTTGTCTCTTATGTGCACTGTGGTTATTTTCATCCACCTTCCTGCTTAGAGGCTGCCCCACAACAGGTCTTGGGCCCTCTCAGACCAGGAGCTCATCTTCCTCAGGGAGCAGTTCTTCAGCTTCCTGGGGTGAACCTGGGGCTGCTAGCCCTTCCGACTTGGCCTGGGTGTGACATGGGAAGGGACAGGGGTGGGAGATATCTGAATCACCCAGTCTTTACCTAGTGACCCCACTGGCTGTCCTGCAGCCCACTTTGGTCTCAGTTCCTGCAGATCTCTGGGAGGAGGCCTCCTGGGGCCTCTGGAGGAGACCCTTCTCAGTCCACTGTGGTCTCTGCATGTGTGTGTTTTGGGGTCTTGGTTCCCTCTGTTCTGGTTTGTATCAACATGATTCCCACCCTGCCTCCAGCTTCCAGTAATATGACAGAATCTCTGGTTTTCTTCTTTTCTCGGTGTCTTTGTAGATTTATTCCCCTTTGTTCATCTTATTATTATTTCAGTGGGATTTGGGGTGGGAACGAAATGGGGAGAAACTATAAATACATGTATGTGTTCAGTTCTCTACTTAATGTAAAAAATGTTTTCAATAAACTGAAGGTTTAAAATTATTACAAAAGGGAACCTGGTTGTGAAGCCAATTATTCTTCCTTTAAAAATATTCTTAAAAAAAAATTTGGTGAGGGAAATTGTGAGAGAGAAATCATAGTCAGGCCTTGAGCTAGATGTTTTAATTTATCTTATTCCAATTGCTTTCTTTCAGATCTTGAATATCACTGTGGGATCTTCGAGGCTGGCTCCTCGCCGGGGCCCAGTGAACATCGTCTTTGCTGTCAGAGGCTCGCAGGGGTTTCTAAATGGATCTGAAGTGAGCGAGCTGCTCAGAAACCTGAGCGTGGTGGAGTTCAGTTTCTACCTGGGGTACCCGGTGCTGCAGATCGCTGAACGTGAGTGGTGCTCTCCCGGGGAATGTGGCTGCGAATGCTTGCGTTGGTGGACTTCTTCAAACAGAATAGCTAGAAGAAATCCAGAATGTAAATCAGATGAAACTGGAGCTTCTCAAATCACGCGGGGGTGGGCCTCCAGAGCCCTCCTCTGCCCCGAGGCTTGCTTTGTTATTCTCTTCAGAGAGCCAAGGGTGCTATCCAGGATTATACCAGTCCTGGAAGAGGTGAAACCAGAGGGACCGAGTAACAAATCTGTGGTTACCAGGGCTGAAGGATGTGAAGAAAGCGGCTTGGAGTAGGGGGAGGGGGTAGTGATGAGAGTGTCTTGTATATTATGGTGGTGGTTATACACCTCTATGCACTTGTCAAAACCCATAAAACTATTAGGTTGGTGCAAAAGTAATTGCGGTTTTGCATTGTTGAACTTTGCCATTTGATATCGGAATACCTTCTTAAATAAATTTGGTTATGTTGTACATCGTTTTAATGCCCATTTCTCACTTTATGTTTTTTTTGCTAGTGACTTGTTACTGGCTGTGTATTTTATATTTATTTTAGACTATGGAAATGATGTTAAACAAAAAGCAAATTCGAGTGATTTCCTTATTTGAGTTCAAAATGGGTTGTAAAGCAGAGACAACTCGCAACATCAACAAAGCATTTGGCCAAAGAACTGTTAATGAATGTACAGAGCAGTGGTGGTTCAAGAAGTTTTGCAAAGGAGAGGAAAGCCTTGAAGATGAGGAACATAGTTCGGAAGTTGACAATGGCCAGTTGAGAGCCATCAACAAATCTGATCCTTTTCCAACTACACAAGAAGTTGCTGAAGAACTCAGCATCAACGATTTTATAGTCATTTAGTATTTGAAGCAAATTGGAAAGGTGGAAAAACTCGATAAGTGGGTGCCTTGTGAGCTGACTGAAAATTTTTAAAAAATTGTCATCTGAAGTGTCCTCTTATTCTAGACAACAACAGTGAACCATTTCTCAATCAGATTGTGTCGTGGGATGAAAAGTGGATTTTATACGACAACCAGCAATGACTAGCTCAGCAGTTGGACCAAGAAGAAGCTCCAAAGTACTTCCCAAAGCCAGACTTGAACCAAAAAAGGTCATTGTCACTGTTTGGTGGTCTGCTGGTGGTCTGATCCACTACAGCTTTCTGAATCCTGGCGAAACCATTCCATCTGAGAAGTATGCTCAGCAAATTGATGAGATACCCTGAAAACTGCAACACCTGCAGCCAGCATTGGTCAACAGAAAGGGCCCAGTTCTTTTCCACAACAACACCTGACCACATGTCACACAACCAATGTTTTAAAAGTTGAATGAATTGGGCTATGAAGTTTTGCCTCATCTGCCATGTTCACCTCACCTCTTGCCAACCGACTACCATTTCTTCAAGCATCCTGACAACTTTCTGCAGAGAAAATGCTTCCACCACTAGCAGGACGCAGAAAATGCTTTCCAAGAGTTCATCAGATCCTGAAGCATGGGTTTTCACACTACAGGAATAAACAAACATTTCTCATTGGCAAAGATGTATTGATTGTAATGATTCCTATTTTGATTAATAAAGATGTGTTTGAGCCTAGTTATAATGAATTAAAAATCATGGTCCAAAACCGCAATTATGCTTGCACCAACCTAAGTGAAGTGAAGTCGCTCAGTTGTGTCCGACTCTTTGTGACCCCATGGACTGTAGCCTACCAGGCTCCTCTGTCCATGGGATTTTCCAGGCAATAGTCCTGGACTGGCAGGGGATCTTCCCAACCCAGGGATCGAACCCGGGTCTCCTGCATTGTAGACAGACGCTTTACCGTCTGAGCCACCAGGGAAGTCCTAAATATACAGCACCAACCTACATATGCAGCAAAAAGACCAAGGTTTACTGTGTGTACATTTAAGAAGAAAAAAGAAACAGAAATGAAAACCACCAAAACCTTCCTTCCTGGTGGAAACAGTTCAGTTCACGGTACAAAGGGAGTGGAGTCAGGATAGGGGAAATATTTACCTCAAAAAAACAGTAGATTCCAGAGTTGAAGTTAAGGGGAAAGAAAGATATCAAATTCTTTTTCAGAATGGAACAGCCAAATGGCTTAATGATTATTACTGTGTTTTGTGTGTTAGTCACTCATTTGTGTCGACTCTTTGCAACCCCATGGACTGTAGCCTGCAAGGCTCCTCTGTCCATGGGATTGTCTAGGCAAGAGTACTGGAGTGGGTAGCCATGCTGTCCTCCCGGAGATTTCCCGACCCAGGGATCGAACCCAGGTCTTCCGCATTGCAGGCATATTCCTTAGCATTTGAGCTACCTGGGAATCACCTGGGAAACCCTTATCGTATTTTAGTGTAGTGTTAATTAAATGAAAAAGAATAACTTGTAAAATGCAGAAGTAGACAGGGATGAAATTGTTATTTACGAATAGCAGCTTTCAGTGATATATTGTGCAGGTATGGATGAACTAATAGGTATGCCAGACATTGGGTCACTTTACCCTGGCTGAGTCACTGCTGGGAATTTCCAGGGCTCTGAGGAACACGGAGTGAAAGCTGGTTGCTTTGAAACTGTGACATTTCAAGGGGAGCTTATGGGTGAGCTCTGTGAAACAGTGTCCCATGATGTCGCCCTTTCTTTCCTTTTCTTCCTCTTTCTCCTAGAGGCTGATGTGCTCAGGACCCTGTCACTGTCTCTGCCTTCACCCCAGCCTGGCACTCTAGCCTTGCGCCCACAGACAGAGCTGATTAGTGAAGGAGAGATGGCATATTGTGACTTTATCCCTCGCTCCCTAGAACACTCACCTTTCTGACTGTTGCAAACTTTTTTTTTTAACAGATCTTTCTCCTTTTCTAACTCTTTCCTTCTTATAGCCTTCCAGTACCCGCAGCTCAACTTATCTCAGCTGTTGAAGTCCTCCTGGGTAAGAACAGGTATGTTTAACTTACATAATGTTTTGAGAAACTGTAAGAGGAAGAAGCCTGTGCTGGTATATTGAGAGGGACACTGCCTTTCCTGTTTCTGAATCCTAAATTCAGGGCAACATGTACCTTAGATTCTTGGCAAAAGAATGAATGAGAAAAGGGATTCAGATTTGACCACGAGAATATGTCCCACTGAGTTATGGCACAGAAAGGATTGGCTTTCTTTAAAATTCATATGTCAAGTCCAGGACAAAGTCTAACAGAAATTGACAATCTTCTGACCAGAACAGGACAAGGTTCCAAAGCAAGGCTCTCTTCTTTTCCCCTAAAAGCCTCATATGTCTGGTTTGATAAGGACAAATAAGGTAACTTGGTGAGCAGTTAAGAAGCATGTTTTAAAGTCTTGTGGGCCTGGATCAGATATTCATAGCCGTGGAATTGCAAATAAAGGCTTTCTAACTTGGGACACAAAAGAGTAAAAGATGCCCAGCCTATGACAGTGTGGGAGCAGCCTGGTACCTCACTGGTCATGGAGGAAGCTTGCAAAGTGGGGATCATCACTATGGACAGGTTCCTGGACCCTGAAAGTTCTCGTTGCTCATGTACAGCATGATGTCTGATAAAGGTCCCACCTCTTTGCATGGTACAGTGGCCTTATTTTTGAAATAATTTTCCTAGTGGTTAAGTGACTTGCATGTGGTCCTATTTCAAAGGGGATGTGAGCCAGTTTTGGCTGAAAAACTCACTTTTTTCTTCTATACCATGCTGAGAAGCCGTTGTCTGTTTAGATAATCCAGATGTCTGAAGACAGGCCTCCTTATCTCAAGTCAGTTAATGAGTCTGAATCTCAAGATAGAATATGAGTTCAGACCATTTACAGAAATTTTGAATCAGTGCAGACAAAGCATTTGATCTTGTGTAGGAGCTCTTAGCTCCAAAGCCCCTGCATTGCTGAACTCCTGGAACTTCTGGCTACCAGTCTTTGTGAACTTTAGAGATAAGACCCATGACCTACCCTCCCTGAGGCTCTCTCACACCCCGTTCGTCTTCCCTCTTTCCCCCTTTAATGTCTCCTTCCTAGGGATTGGCATTTTATAGTAAGCCCGTGTTAATTTCCTTTATACACACTCTTTCCTCTCCACTGTTAACTTGTTTGGGGGCCTGTGTGTGTTTCACCTTAAATGTAGTCCTCCTGGGTGTTGTTGAGAAGCAACTCCAGAATGAAGTGTTTCAAGCTGAGATGGAGCGCAAGCTGGCCCAGCTGCTCAGTGAAGTTTCCACCAGAAGGCGGATGTGGAGAAGGGCCACCATCACTGCTGGGAACAACATGGTGCAGGTAAGAAGGCCAGAGGAGGAGGGAGGGGAAGGAGAGAGCAGCCATCTAAAAATGGGCCATGTTTTCACGCAAATGGAAAATGCCAGGAGAAAAGTGTTGATAAATAGACTGATTGCTCTCTTAAGCAGCAGTGAATGTGTCAGGATTTCGGTTCCGCTAGAGTCTGGACAGATATTTCCCGAGTCCTTAATAAGTGGTCAGTGCAGCAAATGGCCTTGTGGGGACCACAGCAAAAGAATGTATAAGTGGATTGCCATTGGATGACCTGATTTTATGGAATGGTACACATTATTGATAGCATCGTAGAGATAAATCATTCAGCTGTGAGAGACCTTGAGAGATGGGAAAGAGGAAAACGTACTGTCCTCTATTCCAGCACTCTGTCTTCCTCACCTCCCGCCAGCCCTGATTGTCTCTTGTTACCCAAGTTGTCTTCACTACATAAACTGGTAGAAAGGTTGCAATGACAGATCCATTTGAATTGAAAAGTGACCCATTTAAAAATGCACATACTCAGAGTTGGGGGTTGAGGCTGTAATTAATTCCCATCTCGATATGAATTACGTTATTTTGGATTTTCGTCTTTACCAAATGCTGACTTTTAAAGCTAGGGAAATGGGAGATAGAGCTATGTCATTTCAGAGACAAGAAGCCAGGGTGAAACCCCAGCGTGCAGAGACATGGAGGCTGGTGGTTTAGAGGCTTTAGAGAGAAAGATATGAAGCTGACACTTGGGTGGGGAGCTGGCCATTTTGCTGAGAACTGGCATCACCATCATCCCTCAGCTCTTTTACCAAGTTTTCCCCTGTAAATGTTGCACTTTATTTTCCCTCCCAGAAAGGTGGTTGTTAGGTTTCTAAACTAGTTACTTTGCCAGATGCTATAGAATATGGAGAAATTAAAAAACTAAAAAAAAAAAAAAAAATGAGAGCAATATTAAACAAATAACTATAATACTAAGAATAAAAATGAACATAAAAAGCCTTACCTTATTTGGCAGCCTTGGCTTCTTAGACCTCAAGGTCTGGGTGGAGGTTAATTTATGCACATAAAATAGCTGTAGAGGACCATAAAATTCCATAATGATATGCTTTATTAGTTGTGTAAGTTCCCTAAGATAGAAATGTGGAATCTGTGAAAGTTAACCAAGTCATCCTGGGCTAATGGTGCCATCTAATAAATTGCTTAGAAAACATACCCTCCATGTCTTCCACTTTAGAGTGACCAAACATGGAGACGTAGGCAAGGATTTATGTACAACCAGGACTTTTCATCAAAACATAATGCTGTGGCTGATTCATGTTGATGTGTGGCAGAAACCAACGCAATATTATAAAGCAAATAAATAAATTTAATTAAAAAAAAAAAAGAAAAAAACATAATGTGTAAAGACCCTATTGTATAGCACATGGAACTCTCCTCAATGTTATGTGCCAGCCTGGATGGGAGGGGAGTTTGGGAGAGAATGGATTCATGTTTTATATGTATGGTTTAGTGCCTTTTCACCTGAAACTACCACCATGTTGTTAATCTGCTATACCTCAACACAAAGTATTTTTGGTGTTAAAATTAAAAAAAAAAACATAATGTGTAAAAGTGAAAATATTAAAACAAACTCAAAGTCCAGCAATTAGAGAATGGGCAAATAAACAGTAGTGAAATCTTTATGTTAGAATGTCCCATTATCATTTTTTTTTAATTAGTGAGGAAATATAGAAAAAAGCTCAAGTAAAAAGAGGCTACAAATGAATATATGCAATGTAATCCAAATATTAATGTACATATTATGAAAAAAGTGACAGGGGATATGCCAAAATATTTGCAATGATTTTCTTTGGTTGATTGAGTTTCAGGTGATTTTTGTTATATTCTTTATCCTTATTTTTCTTGTTCTTCAAAATTTCTCCAATGAGCATATAATTTGTATGGTTGAATATGTGATTTTAATCAGAAAATATTTTTTTAAAATAAAATAGAAAGTGTTGCCCCAAATGATGACTGTCACAGCCTGGTTTTATGGATTTCAGATATGAATCTGATAAGAAGTCATCTAGAAAGGATGTTGGGATTAGATTTTACAGACTGTTACTTTCAGATTAGAGAAGCATGTAGAATTTTTAATCAAGGTAGATGTCACTGGATATTTAGGTGTATGGTTTCTGCAAGAAGAAGCATTTCTAAAACTTATCCAAACTTTAAAATGGAATAAATAGGCACGTAGGTAGACAGGCAGGGGGATATAATCTATTGTGTTTCAGTAGCCCTTTGTAGTATTCCATCCTAAAGGCTAATGAAAATCAGCTACTACAGCACAGTTCTGGGGGAGGAAGTAGGTGGTTAGGGAGCAGAAGTGGTCAAGGAACTAGCCTAGAAACAGCAAATGAAGGGCTGAACAGGTGAGCCATTCTTAAGATGAGAGGTATAAAGAATAGGTTCTCCAGGGATGGGAGTTTGGACCTATGTTAAGGATCTTTATACATGATCTGGAAGTAGGCGTTCACAATGAAATCATGAAATAGCAGCCCAAAGTTTGCCAGAAGTTTCCAGTGGTGAAGAAAGAGGCCAACAGCCATGTCCAGAGCACAGGGCACTATTACAGTTCTGTATTGTGGCTAGAAAAGTAGCAGCTACGTTTTGCCAATGGCAAATGTAGAGACCAAACATTCAAATTATGTGTCTAAAATAGAGGGCTTGGGGTTACCGTTGATCATTCTCTCAGAATGTCAGTCCACTATTTTGCTGGAGTCTGAAGGGGCCATAAAGTTGTTGCATATTACTAAGAGAAATAGAAACAAAATAGAAAGCTATATTTATGCAAAACTGTGATATATCAAGTGTCCTAGATTCTGAAGTACTGATGTAACAGGACTTCCCTGTTAACGCCAGAGAGATACAAATTTGGGGACAAATCAAAGTATTGTTTGACCCAGCAGATAGTGAATTTATGAGATTTTTTCCAACTTGATTGTGAAGTAACTGACTTATACCATTGTGTGAATTTAAAGTGTACAGTATGATGATATGCTTTATGCACGTTGTTTACTTGGTAAGTCACATCCAACTATTTTGTGACCTCATGGACTGCAGGGGGCTCCTCTATCCATGGGATTTCTCAGGCAAGAATACTGGAGTGGGTTGCCATGTCCTTCTCCATTGATTTATATATACATTGTGAAACAGTTACTAATGTAAGATTAGTTAGCACATCCATGGCTCACATATTTTTGTGTGTGTGTGGTGAGAACTTTTAAGGTCTGTTCTCTTAGTAGCAAGTATGCAGTACAATATTATTAACTGTAGTCACCATGCTATACATTAGATCCCTAGAACTTGATGACTAGAAGTGTACCCTCTCTGACCACCATCACCCCATTTCTCTTCCCCTCCACACTTGCAATCACCAATCTACTCTTTCCATGAGTTTGACTTTTTTAGATTCCACAAGTGTGAGATAATACAGTATTTGTCAGACTTACTTCACTTAGCGTAATGCATTCAAGGTTCATCCCATATAGTTGCAAATGATGGGATTTTCTGCTTCTTTTGGATAAGTAATATTCCATTGTGTGTGTACATGCATGTGTGTGTATCATGTCCCATTTTCTTTATCCATTTGCCCATAGATGGACACTTAGGTTACTTCCATGTCCTGCCTGTTGAATATAGTGAACTTGGGGTGCAGATATCTTTTCAAAGACAGTGATTTCATTTACTTTGGATATGTACTCCAAAGTGGAGCTCCCGGATCATATACTGGTTCTAGTTTTAAATTTTTGAGGAACCTCCACACTATTTTCCATGGTGGCTATACAAACTTACATTCCCACCAGTAGTGCACAAAGGTTCCCTTTTCTCTACATCCTCACTAGCATTTATCTCCTATGCTTTTGATAAGTCATTCTAATAGATGTGAGGTGATATCTCACTGTGGTTTTGATTTGCATTTCCATGATAGTTAGTGATATTGAGTTCCTTTTCATGAACCCCTTGGCCATTTGTGTATCTTCGGAAAAATATCTATTCATATCCTATGCCCATTTGTTTCCAAGGGAGATACCAAGGGAACATTTCATGCAATGATGGGCACAATAAAGGACAGAAATGATATGGACCTAACAGAAGCAGAAGATATTAAGAAGACGTGGCAAGAATACACAGAACTATACAAAAAAGATCTTAATGACCCAGATAACCATGATAGTGTGATCACTTAACCTAGAGCTAGACATCCTGGAGTGTGAAGTCAAATGGGCCTTAGGAAGCATCACTATGAACAAAACTAGTGGAGGTGATGGGATTCCAGTGGAGCTATTTCAAATCCTGAAAGATGATGCTGTGAAAGTGCTGCATTCAATACACCAGCAAATTTGGAAGACTCAACAGTGGCTGAAAAACAGGACTGGAAAAGGTCAGTTTTCATTCCAGTCCCAAACAAAGGCAGTGCCAAAGAATGCTCAAATTATTTATTGCACAGTTGGACTCATCTCACACGCTGGTAAAGTAATGCTCAAAATTCTCCAAGCCAGTGAATTGTGAATTCACAACAGTATGTGAATTGTGAACTTCCAGATGTTCAAGCTGGATTTAGAAAAGGCAGAGGAACAAGAGATCAAATTGCCTACATCCGTTGGATCATCGCAAAAGCAAGAGAATTCCAGAAAAGTATCTACTTCTGCTTCATTGACTTTGCTAAACCCTTTGTGTGGATCACAGCAAATTATGGAAAATTCTTCAAGAGATGGGAATACAGACCACCTTATCTGCTTCCTGAGAAATCTATGCAGGTCAAAAAGCAACAGTTAGAACTGGACATGGAACAACAGACTGGTTCCAAATAGGGAAAGGAATATGTCAAGGCTGTATATTGTCACCTGGCTTATTTAACTTATATGTGAAGTACATCATGCAAAATGCCAGACTGGATGAAGCACAAGCTGGAGTTAAGATTGCTGGGAGAAATATCAGTAACCTCAGATATGGAGATAACAGCACCCTGATGGCAGAAAGCGAAGAGAAACTAAAGAGCCTCATGATGAAAGTGAAAGAGGAGAGTCAAAAAGCTGGCATAAAACTCAGCACTCAAAAAATTAAGATCATGGCATCCAGTCCTATCACTTCATGGCAAATAGATGGGGAAACAATGGAAACAGTGACAGACTTTATTTTCTTGGGCTCCAAAATCACTGCAGATGGTGACTGCAGCCATGAAATTAAAAGACACTTGCTCCTTGGAAGAAAAAATATGACCAACCTAGACAGCATATTATAAAGCAGAGACATTACTTTGCCAACAAAGGTCCATCTAGTCAAAGCTATGGTTTTTCCAGTGTTCATGTATGGATGTGAGAATTGGACCATAAAGAAAGCTGAGCACCAAAGAATTGATGCTTTAGAACTGTGGTGTTGGAGAAGACTCTTAAGAGTCCCTTGGACAGCAAGGAGGTCAAGCCAGTCAATCCTAGATGAAATCAAGCCTGAAATATTCAATGGAAAAACTGATGCTGAAGCTCTAATACTTTGGCCACCTGATGTGAAGAACTGACTCATTGGAAAAGACCCTGATGCTAGACAGTGTATTAAAAAGCAGAGACAACACTTTGCTGACAAAGGTCTGTGTAGTCAAAGCTATGTTTTTTTTTTTTTCCCAAAGAAAGCTGAGTGCCAAAGAATTTATGCTTTTGAACTATGGTGTTGGAGAAGATTCTTGAGTGCCTTGTACTGCAAGGAGATCAAACCATTCAATCCTAAAGGAAATCAGTCCTGAATATTCATTGGAAGGATTGATGCTGAAGCTGAAGCTCTAATACTTTGGCCACCTGATGTGAAGAACTAACTCACTGGAAAAGACCCTGATGCTGGGAAAGATTGAAGGCAGGAGGAGAAGAGGGCAACAGATGATGAGATAGTTGGATGGCATCTCTGACTTGATGGACATAAGTTTGAGCAAGCTCCAGGAGTTGGTGAGGGAAGCCTGGCTTGCTGCAGTCCATGGGGTCGCAAAGAGTCGGACACGACTGAGTGAACTGAACTGAACTGAACTGATGCTTGTTTGTTAATCAGGTTTTTTTTTTTTTTTGCTATTGAATTTTATCAGTTCCTTAATATATTTTGAATATTAACCCCTTATTGAATACATGATTTGCAAATATTTTATCCCATTTCATAGATTGCCTCTTCATTTTGTTGCTTATTTTGCTGTATAGAGGCTTTTTTGTTAACATGTAGTCCCATTTATTTATTTTTGCTTTGTTGCTTGTGCTTTGAATGTCTTATCCAAAAACCACTGCCAAGACCAATGACAGAACTTTTGTCATATGTTTTCATGTAGGAGTTTTGTGGTTTCAGGTGTTTCCATTTAGAGTTAATTTTTGTGTATAGATGGTGTCCAGTTTCAACGTTTTTGATGTGAATATCCAGTTTTCCCAACTCCGTTTATTGAAAAGACTTTCTTTTCCCCATTGAGTATTCTTGGCTTTTTTGTCACCAGGGTCTTTTGTGGTTCCATATGAATTTTAGGATTGTTGTTTTATTTCTGTAAAAATGCCATTGGAATTTTGGTAGGGACTGCATTAAATCTATAGATATCTTTGGATAGTATGGCCATTTTAACAGTATTCTTTTGATCCATGAATATGGGATATATTTCCATTTATTTGTGTATTCTTCGGTTTCTTTCTTCAGTGTCTTATAGATTTCAGTATACAGATCTTTACCTCCTTGGTTAAATTTATTCCTAAATAGTTGATTATTTTTGATGCTATTTTGAATGGGACTGTTTGTTTCTTTTTCAGGTATTTTGTTATTAGTGTATAGAAATACAACGGATTTTTGTATGTTTATTTTATATCTTGCAACTGTACTGAATTTAGTCATTCCACTAGGTTTTTTTTTTTTTTTTTTTTTGTAGAGTCTTTAGGGTTTTCTATATATAATATCATGTCACCTACAAAGACAGTTTTACTTCTTCCTTTTCAATTTGAGTGCCTTTTATTTATTTTTCTTGCCTGATTTTTCCAGCTAGGATCTCTAGTATTGTGTTGAACAGGGGTAGTGAGAGTGGAGAATCTCATCTTATTCCTGATCATAAAAGCAAAGCTTTCAACCTTTCACCATTGAGCACAGTGTTAGCTGTGGATTTGTCATATGTGATTTTTTCTATATAGAGATATGTTTCTTCTGTATTCAATTTGTTGAGAGTTTTTATCAAAAACAGATGTTGAGTTTTGTCAGATGCTTTTTTTTGTATCGGTTGATATGATTGTATGATTTATTGTTGAATTTGGTGCGCTAAGACTGTTAAAAGTCTTACATTTGTGTTTCTTAGAGATATTGGTCTGCAGTTTTCTTTTCTTGTAGTGTCTATACCTGGCTTTGGTATTAAGATAATGTTAGTCTTATACAATCAATTTGAGAATGCTTCCTCCTCTTTAATTTTTTGGAAAATTTTGAGGTTTGGCATTAATTTTGCTTTAAATATTTGATAGAATTCATCAGTGAAATCATCTAGTTCTGGGCTTTTTTTTTTTTTTTTTTTGGCTGGGAAGTTTGTGATTACTGATTTAATTTCCTTACTCATTGTTGGTCTGAATAGATTTTCTGTTTCATCATGGTCCTGTCTTGGTAGGTTGTATGTTTCTAGGAATTTACCCATGTCTTCTAGGTTGTCAAATCTATAGGCATATAATTGTTCACAGTAGTCTCTTTTGATCCGTTACGTTTCTGTGGTATCTAATGTAATGTCTTCTCTTTCACTTATAGTTTTTGAGTCCTGTCTCTTTTTATTGGTTCAGTTCAGTTCAATTCAGTCACTCAGTCGTGTCCAACTCTTTGTGATCCCTTGGACTGCAGCATGCCAGGCTTCCCTGTCCATCACCAACATACTGAAACTCACGTCTACCTTGAAACTTGTTTTATGGCCTAACATATGATGTGCACTAGAAAATGTTCCGTGTGTACTTGAGAAGAATGTATATTGTGTTGTATTAGATGGAATGTTCTATGTATGTTTGTTCGGTTCATTTGGTCTGCAGCATTGTTCAAATCTGCTGTTTATTGATTCTTGTCTGGATGATCTATCTCTTGTTGGGAGTGGGATATTAAAAAATTAATGAGATTTATTATTGCAAGAGCAGTGGTTCTCAACAGGGGATGATTTTGCCCCCCAGGGTACATTTGGCAATGTTTGGAAACATTTTTGGTTTTCGCAGCTGGTGAGGAAGGACATGGCTTTTGCTACCAGCCTTTAGTGAGTTGAGGGCAGAGATGCTGCTAAACATCCTATGATACTTGGGGTAGTCCCACATCAAAGAATTATCTGGATCAAAAATGGCAATGGTGCCAAGGTTGAGAAACTCTGCCCTAGAAGAACAGGGAGAAAATGCTAGTAGATTTGAGAAAGGATTGGCTAGAACCACTAATAGTTTCAGAGAACCAGGGGTGTTGGGAGGACAACAGCACTCTCCCGTGACCTGTTGGAGCTGGTTGATAGCAGTTCTAGACTGGACTTGGTGTATTCTATGTGCCCTCCTTGCTGTTTTATCTCAAAGAAGACTTTGAGCAAAACAAAGCACACTTGTTATTCTGCAGAGAGGAGCTTTCATTTTAACTGTTTTTCTTCTCTTCAAGAGAGCGTCTTGGGGATTCTGGGATCTGGAGTGGTGTAATGACCTTATTAGGATAGGAGGAATAAATCCTGGGTAACACAGTCAAGGTTGAGTGCTCCCAAGAAAGGGCATCTGGAAATGTGAGCTTCTAAAATGCTAATGGTTTCTGTTATCTTTCAGGTGGTAAATGTGTCAAGGCTCGAGGGAGATGACAATCCTGTGCAGCTCATCTACTTTGTGGAGGATCAAGATGGAGAGAGACTCAGTGCAGTCAAGTCTTCAGATCTGATTAACAAGATAGACATCCAGAGAGCAGCCATCATCTTGGGTTACCGAATTCAAGGCGCTGTTGCCCAACGTGAGTGCGTGAGGCTTGGCCTCTCATAGTCATCTGTGCTGAGCTGGGGTCAAAAGCCAGTCTTTCTCTGATGATAATCTCTGAATTTAAAGCTTTCTTATGTGTGCATAGTAGATTTATGTCTTATACCTTTATTATTAGGTGTCACTTATATAAGAGGCCAGTCATTAAAATTAATTTGCCAGGACCTTCTTTATTTCAGTTGCATGTAGTTGTAGCATTCACTGTTCATTTTCTTACCCAGCATTTTATATTCATAGTGTTGTAGTGAGTTTTAGTAGCTTAAGTTAACTTTAATATTTTTCCCTTCTTCCTGTACTAAAAAAAAATTTATCCTAGGTAAAATAATGTGTTTTCCCTGTATTTATTCCAAAATCTTATATGTCACGTTTTGAATGTTGGGGTGGGGACAGTGAGTCAAACAGGAAGCTGGGAGGTACCTTCTGAATTTATTGGCTTCCTCCTGGGTCTTATAACACAAAGAAGTCCTTGATCCTTACCCTTTTCAATCCTGTTTCTCTCCCACCCTGTCCTTAACACCACTCATAATTTAGGGGTGTTTTGATATCTCTTTATTATTGCTGGAAGAGTCTAGGCTCCTGCTGCCCCCCGCCTCCACTACGATGGCTATTCTCAATGCCTTTTTTCCCCCCACTCACAGATTTTGGTTATTTAAAAGTAAGAAAAGGAGAGACATGAAAGAGTATGTTTTTCTAAATATGACTTTCTGAATCAGACTACTATTTTAATGTGGGTGTTTTTCCTTTATATTTCTAGGAGCAATCCTCGTAAGAGCCGAGAGATATTTCCTCCCAACAGTAAAGGGATAACTAAATGTTTAGAAGGAATTTAGCATCAGAGTGTTGAAAATCTCCCCCCAAATTTCAGCGATGAAGGCAGTTCTTAAAAAATGACAGCTTTGAAATGATCCTCAATAATAGAATGTTCTTTGTAAAAAGAGCTGTCCTTGGAAACTAACAAAGATGAGGGCCAGTGGGCACACTTGCTCCATTTTATAGGTGATCATGGGAGAGTTGAAGCAATTAACCACTGGTGGTTTGTGTTTGTATATTTGAGAGATGATTATATATTGGTGTGTTCTGTTTCAAAGCAGCCAGAAAAAATAATGAAACACTTACTTGCATTTCTTCATAGATGGTATTTCTAACTGTTGGATGGGTGCCCCACTCCAGCTGAGCACTCACTTTTTTAGAAACGATGCATTGCAGTAGGCTCTGGGCACTTTTCAAGGCTACTTCCATCTGCTCTTGCACCTCTCTTTGGCTCATTTTTGTGCTGAAGACCACAGGGGTAGCAGTCCTGGGATTGGAAGCCTCAGCCAAGACTAGAGCCAGCCCCCAAAACAGCTGTGGACCCCGTGTCAGGCCCTCATTTTGATGAGTCACAGGGTTTTACTAGGTTAGAACTAAGAAGAGTCTCTAGTTGTCCCAGCTCCTCAGTTTGGTTGTGTAACTCCAGTATTGTCAGTTGTTTTCATGCAAAATAAACTACATGTACAAACTATATTCATGGAAAACTAAAAGATGCAAAATATTAACACCCTGTCACTTTCCCCATTTCCTGCAGTCTTTGCTTTGTAATTTGTGCTTCTTTCAGAGTGCACGTGCTTTAGAGGGCTTCCTCCCCTCCCTGGTCACTCAGGGGCCTAAATCCAGACTTAAACCAGCACTAAGCATCTTTTTTTATTGTTACATTTTCGAGTGAAAACATTCTGATCCCCTAGCATGTGTTAACCATTACAGGATATGAAAAAAGTATAAAACTTAGTCCCTGCCCAGGAAGACTGAGGTTGTGTTTGAACAGACAAAGCTTAGTCATGGCCATATTAATGAGCGAAGTGGTATTGTATATCAAGATGATACATTTATGTAATAACATGCATCATGAAACAATAGCACAGTACTGTTTATAAGACAAAGACATCCAAGGACAAAAGAACTTAGACAAGGGGATTCCACCATCGTCATGGAGAGGTTGTTGTGAAGTGACCATAATGGATGAGGGAGCTGGGCAGAGGGGAGGGGGTGTTTTGGTTTCCAGAGCCTGGTAATTGGAACCTGAGCTTTAAAAGGACCGAAAAGAGTTGAGCTTTTAAGAAGAGCTGAATCTTGCAAGAGGAGGAATACAAAATGAAGAGCATGAGGGCCCAGTGCTGGGGGGCTGGGTTAGGGGGAGGAGCCCGTGAAGGAAGTTGAGGAGGACAGAGTAATGGCAGCATGATCGTGCAAGGCCGTGGAAGATGGAGGCGGGCGGGGGGGCGGTGGGAGGTAGAGGGGCGGAGGGTGGAGGATTCAGAATGTTAGTTGAGGGGACTTCCTTGACAGCCCAGTGGTTAAGACTTTACTTTCCAGTGCAGAGAGTGTGAGTTTGATCCCTGGTTGGGGACCTAAGATCCCACATGCCAACAAGCCAAAACATAGAACAGAAGCAATATTGTAACAAATTCAATAAAGACTTTAAAGATGATCCACATTAAAAAAAATCTTAAATATTTTAATGTAATTGTAAAATTGACAACTGTCCCTTAAGTAAAGCAGTTTCAATGCAAAGTCCTATTTCAAGGGCTTAGAGAGAGACCCAGATGAAGACAGTGCTCACAGACCCCTTCCTGGGATTTCTGATTTTTGGTGAGGATTAGAAATCTTCCTGCAGTGAGAATTTAGGGAGGGACCTGGTAGAATAAGCTGGACATCAGGAGAATAAACTGGATATCAGGAGACCTGGAATCAACCTCACTTGGCTGTTGAATTTTCCTTTAGACGTGTCACGTATGTCACTGTGGTCCTTGCTGTGTTGTAGCTGGAACATCCTGGGTTGTTTACTGCGTCCCGTTTTTTGTCTTCAGGGGGTCATCATCCCTCCCCAGTTGTCTTGAGCTGAAATGACGTGGGAGGGTTTCTGCTAGTAGAGGGGGCGTTCACTGCCCAGTAAAGGAGTGCAGAGGACTCACTGGGAGACCTTGCTTTCTCGTGTGCAGCTGTGGACAGGGTGAAGAGGCCGTCCCCCGAGGCCCAGAGCAGCAACCTCTGGGTCATCGTGGGCGTGGTCGTGCCGGTGCTGGTGGTGCTGGTGATCGTCATCATCCTGTACTGGAAGCTCTGCCGCACGGACAAGCTGGACTTTCAGCCCGACACCGTGGCCAGCGTTCAGCAGCGTCAGAAGGTAAGGGGCGGCCCCCCCACCCCCACGTTCGTATGAGCGTCTTGTGGGCCGGGATGGGGCGAGCTCAGATTCCTGGTATTGAAGGACAGGGAGAGGAGCTGGTCAGGAAATCTGGCCCTAGTGGTGGTGTCCCTTTACTTCCATGCTTGTTTGCTGAGACCCAGGTCTTCTGTAGTGTTCAATACCTGCCCAAAGAAGCTGTGTAAAGGCTCAGCAATGCTGTGGGCTCTGAGTTCCACTGTAATTTTATTTTTGAGATATTCAGTTACAAAATCATATCCATTCTGTGCATGAATTCTGATCTATTTTAACCCTGGACACATTCAGAGAACAAGAACCAAGGAAGCTTTTCTTTGATCTACAGCCCTGCCGGGCGGCTCCTTTATTTTCTGTCTACCTTATTGCAAGCTTACTTACCCACCTTGATCAACAGCACTTAATCATTTATGTGCCTTTTTCATTTTGACTTTATATATGCGTGTGTGTGTGTATGTACATAATGAGTCTTTATTTGACAATCTTCAAAAAAAATTTGGAGTACTAGTCAACCAGAAGGAATTCTGTGTGGTCTTTCTTGTTAACAACACACAAAATGCATCAGCTGCAGTTTCCAGATTGGGATACTTTAGGGAAGAACAAAACAACCTCAGTACAAAATTTTCTATTTTTTTTTTCCATATCCCCCCTACCCAGCCCTACTCTGCAGTCTTTTAGAGTTAATTAACTTACACCTGATTTGCCAGCAGTTTCTTTCTTTCTTTATTAGCAGCTCCTTTTCCATGTCTTTCCAAGGCATTCCTTGGAAATTTATAATAGCAGATTTTAGTTTTTATAATAGCAGTTCCCTTCTCATGCTTATGTTTCAACAGTGTCTGCAGTATTTGTCACATATAAGTTTCAGAGCAAAGACACAGCATCTTGGTCAGTATCTGGCTCCTCCGGTGAAGCATGAACATGCCAAGTAAGAGAAGAGCTGGTTAGGTGCAAACCCTGAGCTCAGCACACCTGTAGCCTCACCCAGGGCATGAGAAGTGGTGGTTGCTGGCTCTGATAACATGTATCCATTATGGGTCACACATTTAGAGGACTCAATGGACTCTAAGAGTTTGGTGAGAAAAAGCAAGCAAGAGGCAGAGGAACAGGAAATAAAGGATCACCCTATTAGCCTTCTAATTTTACTCTGATTTTCTGGGTATAAAAAATCCTGTATATAATAAACCTAGACCTGATGGATGAAAAAAGTGAAGGTGAAAGTCACGTCCAGCTCTTTGCAACCCCATGGACTATACAGTCCAGGCCAGAATACTGGAGTGGGTAGTCTTTCCCTTTTCCAGGGGATCTTCCCAACGCAGGGATCAAACCCAGGTCTCCTGCATTGTAGGTGGATTCTTTACCTGCTGAGCCACCAGGGAAGCCCAAATTAATTCAGCACTATTTAAAGCCATTTTGGGGGTTGTTTCTTTGGCCACACTGTGCAGCATATGGGATCTTAATTCCCAGACCAGGGATTGAACCCACATTCCCTGCATCGAAAGTGTGGAGTCTTAATCACTAGACCATCAGGGAAGTTCTGATGGATGAAAAAAGTATTTAAAATTCATTTTGCTTGTAAAAGTAAATGAAGAGCATTCTTCTTATGATTTAACTAAGAAATGCAAACTCTTGATTAAATTGCAAGCTTATGGTTATCCAGCATTTTGGAAGCAGTTTATACATTAAGGTTATATTTATTACCCATCTTCATTTATTATTGACATAGTCTGCTAAGGTTATTTTGTTGTCAGACTGGTGAATAGCATGGAAAAAACCTGGGGGGTAGAGTCCTTGATGATTCATCATGTAACTTTTACCATGATGACATCAGCAATTGGTTTGGAAATGTTTCGGGCTCTGGTGAAAGAGCACTGTTACAGAGAGATTTCGCAGTGTGGATGGTTCTGTATTTGGGTCTGTACTGTGCTGTGCTTCCTCACATAAACACTCCTGTGGAAACCCATCCATTGTCTCTCACTTCAGTAAACTGTCAAGAGAACTACATCCCTGAAGTTCACAACAGACTGTTCCAAAATATTCTAACCACTGATGCTGCTATACCTCAAATAAGCAGTTTCCAATAGAACTTTGCGCCTTTGGAGTTGTATTCTTCTGCAGGTGCTGCATGGATTGGCGTATTCACTTTTACAGCATCTTTTCAGGAAGGGTTTTTTGTACCAAGGATTCCCCAAGAGAACAGGTGTCCTTGACTTGGTTAGGAGCATAGCAGGGTCTTTGTTTTGCTGGCATAAGAGCCCGTCATTTGGATCTTGTCATGTTTTTTTAATAAGAAAATGATGATATCCATTTAGTTCAAAAACAAGCATCTCTGCTTCATAAGTGTTTCTTCTAAGATTATCTGACAATAGTAAAGTGCCTCTAGCCTATTCTTCAGGGCACTTTGCAAAGATGCTGTCTTCCCCGTGACTCAAAAGAGCAGAGGCTCTTTTTCCTTCTTGTGTGGCTCTGTTTTCTCTCTCTGCTCTGCTCACCCCGCCCCCTGATGCTGCTTCACTGCTATTCTCTGAAATCTTTTAGCAAATCCCAGAGCTGCAAACATCTGGAAACAATAAATCTGCTGACCCCAAATCCACACCCCTTTCTTCTTGTAACCAGAAGGAAACCTCTTCCTATTGTCTGGGAGTAGATTAGTTTTGAAATATGATAAGAGAGAGAAGCCATTCAGTCCTATTTTGAGGCAGAGTCTTTTAAAATTTTGAATGATAAAAAAACAAAAACCCTAATGCATGTCTTTCTTTTTATCTGTATTCTCTTTAATCTGTAGCCCAAAGGCATCACTTTTTACTGCTACCAGTAAAATTATAGCTTGGACCCGCCTCGCCCTGTTGAGGTTCTATTTAAAGACATGAACGCCATTGGCTTAGATGTTGCCTGCTTGGTGAAAACTTGTTCCCTCTGATGGGGACAGTCCATACCCCATGGTTGGCCTGGGACCTGGTTCCTGGCTCATGGGCACCGTGGGCAGCTGGATGGGGCTGCCTCAGACGCCACGTGTTCATTCACCAAATGCCGAGCCTTTGCTCTCAGCCAAGCAAGGTCGGGCTGGGTGACAAGCACAGATAACATGTGGTCCCAGCCTTCAAGGGGCTTCCCTTGTAGCTCAGTCGGTAAAGAATCTACCTGCAACGCAGGAGACCTGGGTTCGATTCCTGGGTCAGGAAGATCCCCTGAAGAAGGAAATGGCAATCCACTCCAGTATCCTTGCCTG
The DNA here is from genome assembly GCF_055505025.1 of Bos grunniens. Classification (NCBI taxonomy): domain Eukaryota; kingdom Metazoa; phylum Chordata; class Mammalia; order Artiodactyla; family Bovidae; genus Bos; species Bos grunniens. The sequence continues at coordinate 17,670,396 of NC_141168.1, forward strand.
GAAAATTCCATGGACAGAGGAGCCTGGCAGGGTACAGTCCACGGGGTTGCAAGAGTTGGACACGACTTAGCGACTAAACCACCTAAACCATCCTGCCTTCGAGGGCTTTCGTGAGGGAGGAAGTGGCTCAAAGCTGACACACAGCAGCGTGTCTGTCCAGGGCTCTGTGGCAGCTCAGATAAGGGGCTGAAGCTTGGAGGTTGAGGAGGGGAAGCCAGAAGAAGTGGGCCCAGGCGGTGGGGTAGGGCAGGTGTGGACGGCAGGAAGGATGGGGCGAAGGTGAATGGAACGAAGGGCACAGCCAACACCGAGGTGACAAGTGTAGGCAGGAGCCAGGCTTGGAGGGTTTATGGGACATGTCAAGGGGTGGAGGTGATGCTGTCAGCTTGAGGGAGCACTGAGGGGTTCTCAGCGGGGAGAGTAGCTTGGACATATTGATTTGTTTTTATTTTTAAATTTAGTTGCATTGGGTCTTTTGGTGTGTGCGTGGGCTCTTTGTTGTGGCTCCCAGGCTTTCTCTAGTTCCAGGGGGGCTTCTCCTGTTGTGGTACCCAGGCTCTAGAGCTCATGGGGTCAGTAGTTACAGTGCTGCATGGGCTTAGTCACCCCGAGCATAGGGGATCTTAGTTCCCTGACCAAGGATCGAACCCATGTCCCCTGCATTGGAAGGCAGATTCTTAACCATGGGGCCTCCAGGGAATCCCCTGGACACACTGATGTTTGAAACAGTCCCTAAAGAGGGCAGTGTGATCAGCGGGTTGAAGTGAAGCGGGAAGAGTTTCTTCCATCTGAACAGAGTTCATCTCATCCTTTCTCTGCAAGGATCATGCTAACACCTAAAGTGTTGGTGGTTCCAGGGTGCCCTTGGTCAGCTGACCAGGACTTGCTGGGGCCTGGGGGTGGGAGGATCTTGGAGAGCTGCTTGCCCACATCCTAGACCTTGGGATGAGCTACGGCCCCACACTGGGCTGCAGTGGAGACCTGGAGTGGCAGAAGGCTTGCCTTGTCTTCACCTCTTCAATGGAAACAGCACGGTGACCGTGGTGGCTTTTCACTGACCACATCTATCCAATAGCAAGCGCTGAAACAATGGCGCTCTCTTGGAGGTGGTGCGTTTTTGTTCAGCCACTTTGGGGATCAGCTCTGCTGTTTCCCTTGTCATCTCAACTGCTCCTTCCTAAGGGGGCTCAGGCTAACCCGAGTCCTGGGGCCTTCACTCTGCGTTGTTCCATCTGGGTCGTATTATATTTATGGCTCACACATTTTAAAATTCATCTGGCGTCTCTCCTGTTACTTGGCTGACCTGCCGTACCAGCCCACCCCAACTTGTCAGCAACGTATTCCAATGAGACACAGACAGTGGGGTTGTCCCCTCTGTGATACATTAAAGAAGGAACAAAAGAGCTGTCTTTCCTTAGAAAAACTGGGTCCTAATAGGAATATTGAAAGTGCTCATGAATCTTGGCTCTTTTATAAAATGCCAATTGATGCTTATTTCTGCATGTGAAGGCTGGAAGCACAAAACACCAGACTTAACGCTATAGATTTTTTTAAAACATGGAAAAACTAGAAAAAGTGTTCTGGGAAACAGGGATGAAACAAAGGGAGTTAATAGTTCCATAAGTGAGGGGAACAGTGTTTTCTCTAATTTTTTCCTTCTGTGTGGAGATGGCCTTTGTTTCGTGTATAAGCACAGACTGGTTGCCAAATTTCTATTGTCATAGGAGGAGGCGACTCACCCAGCCTGAGAGAAGTCAGGGATCTAATGAATGTATTTAAAGATGCTAGTTGGAATGAACCAAAGCCAACAGGACTTCAAGGCTGTAACAGATGTATATTTCATTTATGATGTCTGCAGTATCATATATGATGATACCCTTTTCTTGGTTCCCCACAAAATTCAGTAAGTTTGGTGACCTTTTTAAAATTTGTTCAGTCATCAGATATTTATTGGGGGTCTACCATGGGTCACGTTGCTGAATTAAAACATTTTGTATCTAAATTTATATCTATAGCTTTACCTGGTCTCTGAGAACTCTCAACTGACTATTTATATCAACTGCTTGATCTTTCATCGACCAACAGCAAAAATATTGCTGTCAGTCTCATTTGTACGGTGCCTTGGCATGTATGAAGCATTTTGACGTTGTCGGGGAGGAAGGAATTTTCTAGGTTCTCCTGGCCGGTCTACAAATTAAATTGACCTGAGACAGATTGACAGGAGGAAATCACAGAAAGGTTCAATAGCACGGGTTCATTGGAGAGACCCACGTATGGACATGAATAATGCACCACAATGGCCAAAGTGCTCACTTTAAATACACCAGCAGCTGAAGATGAGAGAGGGTGTCAGAGGCAGTCAGTTGGGACTGTAGAGGGGAGGAAGGCAGTTCACAGGGAGACGGAAAAGCAAAGGTTTGGTAAATAAGTGCTTGCTGAGTCTTGCAGAGACAGGGGCCCAGAGAGGAAAGGTGATAATCTCTTTCTGGAATAGGTCCTCTGTCTGTATTTTTTAGGCAGTTAGATGGGAGTGAATATCAGAGTTTTTCCTGAGTCTTTTGGGCCTTGCTTGTTTTCATCTTGCAATAATGCACCTGCCAAAGAGACATTGTTGTTCAGTCGCTCAGTAGTGTCCGACGCTTTGTGACACACACCCCCACCCCCACCTCCATGGACTGCAGCACGCCAGGCTTCCCTGTCTTCACCATCTCCTGGAGCTTGCTCACACTCATGTCCATTGAGTTGATGATGCCATCCATCTTGTCCTTTATTGCCCACTTCTCCTCCTGCCCTCATTCTTTCCTAACATCAGGGTCTTTTTCAGTAAGTCAACTCTTCGCATCAGGTGGCCAAAGTATTGGAGCTTCAGCATCAGTCCTTCCAATGAATATTCAGGATTGATTTCCTTCAGGATTGACTGGTTGGATCTCCTTGCTGTCCCAGGGACTCTCAAGAGACATTTGGGGTAGCAAATTTTGTTTCCCTATGATGTATATATATGTTTCTTTTTTTCTTGCCAAGGTTTTCATCTTTATTTTTTTTTTTAAGTTTTTAAAAAAACTTATTTTTAATTAGAGGATAATTGCTTTACAGTGTTGTGTTGTTTTACAACAATGTGAATCAGCTGTAAGTGTAACTATAGCTACTCCCTCTTGAGCCTCCCACCTACCTCTCTAGGTCATCACAGAGCACTGAGCTGAGCTTCCTGTACTATATAGCTGCTTCCCACTTACGTATGTTTCTTATATAAACCTAAGAGTATATCGGAGAAGGCAATGGCACCCCACTCCAGTATTCTTGCCTGGAAAATCCCATGGGCAGAGGAGCCTGGTGGGCTGCAGTCCATGGGCTCGCTAAGAGTCGGACATGACTGAGCGACTTGACTTTCACTTCTCACTTTCATGCATTGGAGAAGGAAATGGCAACCCACTCCAGTGTTCTTGCCTGGAGAATCCCAGGGACGGGGGAGCCTAGTGGGCTGCCGTCTATGGGGTCACACAGAGTTGGACACAACTGAAGCGACTTAGCAGCAGCAGCAAGAGTATATCAGGGCAGGCATTTAGTTCCTAGACCTGGCTACACAGACTGTACCAAGGAGGCGATGCGGTCTATATTTTTTCCCATATTCACTTTAGAGACCTTTGGTTAGAGGAGGCAATCTGTGGCTCTTCCTTCAATTTTGATAAAAGCAAATCATCTAACTTTCAAAAGAGGAGATTTTGATGGTTATGATTAGATGACTATTGATTATATCTGTTACTCTGTCATTTAGAGGAAACTTATGGAACTAAAATGAGGTGTAGCTGGGGTAAAAGCAGCCCCATGGATGAGAGATGTGCCTCTCCTGTAAAGCAGGAGAAGGATTCTTGAGAAAGGAGGAACCAGAAGATTATCTACAGAGGTTGTCTGTTTGGAGTTTGATTGCTTTAAAAGGAACACATGCCCCCAGGAAGGTGTGTGCGTGTATGCACGTTCAGTTGTGCCTGACTCTTTGCGACCCCATGGACCGTAGCCCGCCAGACTCCTCTGTCCACGCAATTTTCCAGGCAGGAATATTGGAGCGTGTTGCCATTTCCCCCTCCAGGGGATCTTCCCTACCCAGGGAGTGAACCTGTCTCCTGCGTCTCCTGCACTGGCAGCCAGACTCTTCACCCTTTGCTCCACCTGGGAAGCCCACAGTCCCAGAGATTCACGGAGTCCCAGTGAAGACGACTGGGACGTAGGGGGCGTCATGGAGATGCAGGTTGGGGCTCATTGTTTGGGAAAACAACACTTTTGAGCCAAGAAACGTGCACCACGCACAATCTGCTTGTGTGTGGTGAAGTTGACTGCTGGTAACAAGATGTTATTAATTTAGAAAATATAGGCATGCCAGTCTTTGCCTTTTGTTTCCAAGCAGCGTTTTTGTAAGCATGATTTATATCAAGTTCTGTCCCCCTCTGCTGGTGTAAGTCGTTATTGCAGACTGCTTTCCTTCTACCCATCCAGCCTAGCTTTTTAGTGCTGAAAAGACCTTAGAGATCACAAATAGAAGCCACTGATGTTGTCACTCACCTGTGCGTAAAGTTAGCGCAAATACAGCAAAATCTTTCACTTCTACATGCAGTATATTGTCTAGAACAGCTCCTTAGATGGGTTGGACTTTGTCTTCTGACCGATAGCACTCTCTGTGGGTATAGAATTCAGCCTGATGGAATTGCATGGGGAATTCCTGCCAAAGAGACCCTTGGGACCACTTACTAATATGTGGCTTATTTTCCTCTACTTTGCAAGTTGAGTAAAGGAAACAGTTAATACCGACCCCTGGGTATTACAGTCTGGCCTTCTCTCATTCGCCTCCGTCCTGACCCTTCTAGTGCAGCTAATGTGATCTTTTACCAGATCTCAAGTCTTCTCTGGTCCCTGATGTAATTGAGGACATTCTCTGAGTAGCCACCTCTTTTTATTTCTATATTTGGTCTGTCCTCTGAGTCCTGGCACAAGTCCCTGTTCTCTGAGAAGAGTCTCACCCCATGCCGCCATCCGGGCTTGGGTCACTGCTGTGACAGTGGTCAGGCATAGTCTTGTGATGTCTTGTATCGTGGTCTAACTTTTTAATCTTTGTATTTTAATCTGTAGCAAGTATCTGTCTTTTCTGCAAACTCAAGGTATAATTCTTGCCCGGATCAGTGTTCTAGAGATGCATGTTGAAGTTGATGGGTAAGATTGCAAGCACACTTTTGGGTCAGAAAGCTGGCACTCACCATCAGCTTGACCGTCTCACTTGTGCGTATGTGTGTGTTTCAGCTGCAGATCCCTAGTGTGAAGGGCTTCGACTTCGCTAAGCAGCACCTGGGTCAGCACAATAAGGACGACATACTGATCATTCACGAGCCAGCACCACTGCCGGGACCTGTGAAGGACCACACCACGCCCTCTGAGAACGGAGATGTGCCAAGCCCCAAGGCAAAGATCCCTTCCAAGAACATCCGTCACAGAGGAAGGTTCTTACTGGGCTTTCTGTATTGTTCTCTATCATGACCTGTGGTTCTATTTTCCGTTTGTTAGTTTCCAGTAGCAGAAGGGCTGACGGTGAATGTTGCCCAAGTCTGCAGCCTGGAAGACTGGTGAGATTGGCCCCCAAAATCAGCACACTCAAGGGCCCTTGGTCCACTCTAATGGACTCCCAGAGGAGGCCCATGTGCTTTCTTGCCCCAAAGTGGGTAAGGTTATGAATCACCGACCCATATGGTTTGATGGTCCCCCTGGAACTTCATTAGGGATTGACCAGCTCAAGGGTATATATTCTGGGGTGACCCCGCTAGGCCCTCTGGAGGTGATGTTAGGAATAATGTACAAAAATGTATAAAAAGTGCATGGCTTATGATACACACTCGGCCAGCATTGGCTCTGCCCTTGACTGTTATGCTGGCGGCTGGAGCTGGGGCTTCCTCTCTTGGTCTGCAGGTGACCTTCGTCACACCCTACTTTCTTTGCTTGGCTTTTCTCCATCTGCCCCTCTTGTCACCCTCCTTAGCATGTGTGCATGGATTCTCCATCGCCCTGCTCCCCACTCCCCTGCCCAGCTCCCCTTTCCCAGTTAATTCCCATTCCTCTTACCAACATTAAGCACATGGGGCATTGCTGCTAACAGACTACCTACTGTGACCCTATGACCTTATGAGACGGGCTGCCCTTCTCTAAAGAAGACAACGTTCAGGGTCAGGTTTTATTAACTTAGCTTTAGGTCAAAGCGTGATCAGGCTTTGGTATTGAAGCCTCGAATTATCAGCCTTCTTTTGAACTTTGGAATGCCAAATTCAGGTTTTCTGTTGAGAGGGGAAAAGTGTGTGATCATACCAACATTCCAAATGACATTGTAATTTCTGATTTATAAGAAAACATACCCCAGGGGTTCTGGCCTAGTTTTAAGAATTTAATGATTGTCAGAACATGATCTTTACAAAAGAAGATGAATAATGTAGAGAGAGATCATTTGCTTAATTATTTTGCAGAGTGAGAATAAATCAAATCATTAAAGATGATTGAATATGCTAGTACAATTTAACAAAGTCTTTTTTTCTCCTCTGGAAGCCTCAGCCTAGACACTTAGTCACAACATCTCAATGTTCTGCATGGTTAATATCAGAGTTTCGCATCCCTCAGGGGCACTAGAATGTCTGGGCATTTCAGAAAGTTCAAAGAGAAGGGGTGTTAACTGTTTAAGGCTTTTCAGTGAATCCTGGAGCAACTTGGGTTCTGTGACACACTTGCTTTTTATATATAGAATCAATTAACAGCAATAATCATTGCCTTTGTGTTAGAAGTGTAGGCTTCCTCCAAAGATTTGGAATTATATGGGGTGACTACAGAATGACCCTGGCTTCCTAGAAATTTTGCAGGCCCAGCTAACCCCTAACCAAACTTGAATCTCAGATCCTCTGATCCAACCCAGATTGCCAGGTTTCCACTGGGAGCTGGGGGGACTGTCCTCCAGCAAATACTTGGTTTTCTAGCCATTTGTTGAAATGAGTCTGCTGAGCCATTTAGTAGGGCATCTCACGCTGTCCTTAAAAGGTGACCGTGCTGTCAATGCGGTCCTTGAAGATGCTGCGCCTCGAAACAGGGTTTTGGACTCTTTGACTTCTCTCAGTTTTGCCCAGAAGCCTGACTTCCACATCCAGATGAATGTGACCTTTCTGCCTGCTTTCTTTCTTTTTCCTAACATCTGCATTTGTTTTGTATCTGCAGAGTTTCTCCCTCAGATGCCGACTCCACAGTAAGTGAAGAGTCCAGTGAGAGGGAAGCGGGGGACAAGACTGCAGGAGCCGTGACCGATGGCAAGTCCCACAGAGCCCCACAGAGTGGTCTGTGACCCTTCTTGTTCTCCACTTTAAAAGTAGTAATTATGAGGGACTTCCCTGACAGTCCAGTGGTTTGGATTCTGCTGTTTCATTGCAGAGGGTGTGGGTTTGATCCCTGGTCAGGGAACTAAGATCCCACAAGCCCTGCAGTGTGGTGGAAAAAAAAAAAAGTCATTATGAGGTTCCAGTAGGCTAGGCTCTTATACTACTTCAAATGCAGAACGTAAAAAAGCCCTGTGCATTAGCATATTCATCATTCATACAGTGGATTTTTCAGATTAATTGTCACCATCTAACACTGTATCAGTGTCTGCATTGAGCTGGTGGGCCAGGCTAGAAGTTAAGAGATTCAGTTATGTGTGTTTTGAGGTTACTGGTCATGTTTGAATCTAGTTTGGGGTCCTAACAATTTTCCTCTTCAAAGGACAAGGAGGAATCCAACTAAAACTGCATCCAGGATTCGGTGACCTTCTTAGGGTCCCGTTTAAGTATTTCACGGCTGTCACTGTCAGAACGCTGATTATTTATTCTAGGTCCAAGGGCATTATATTTGGTCCTTGTCCTAGGTCTGTCTTCCAGGAGATAGTTGAGTGTGGTCAGATAGTTGTGTGTGTTGTCAGATGCTGTCGCTTCTTAGGCCAGGTTTGAAATGTACTTCACTCCCCTTCTAAACAGTATTGTCTTCAAACTCACATGTCTTGCAGTAGAACTTAGCTCATCGGTCTTACTGGACTTGGAGCCTTTTTTGGCCTGATGACAGGGTAGCTTTGGTGTTAGTTTAATAGATTCTGTTAAATAAATGCTCTTGTACTTGCTGGAGTTTTATTTATATTTCAGGGTTGTGTTTTAGTAGTGCAAAGAAAATGGAAGTGCCTCTGGATATCATTTTATTATTTTTTTATTTGGCTGTGTCACGCCTCTTTTGGGATCTTAGCTCCTGACTAGGGATTGAACCCAAGCCCTTGGTAGTGAAACTGTAGAGTCCTAACCACTGGACTGCCAGGGAATTCCCAGGATATAATTTTTAATAGTAATTTATATACTTACGTTTTCCATTACAAATATCTCTCTGAAATTGCAGTACAGACTGAACCATACTCTGTAAGTGAAGAGATTGTGGACAGAAGCTGGAGGGCCTATTTCATCCACTGTCATGTTTGTGACCTTGTATGTCCCTCAGTTGTGGGAACTCCTCTGGGACTAAACTAGCTGATTTTTGAGATGCCTTCCATTTGTTTCTTTTTTGGTGTTAAAAACAAAAGCAAAAAAATCCCTTAGAATAAGGGAAGAATTTTTTTCTTTAGATCTAATGATCTAATTTCATAGAATCTTAAAAATTAGCACCATGGTAACAGGGGTACTGTTTCAGATAGACAGGATTAAAATCTAATTTTGATCCTGGGAAAGAAATATTTGGGGGAAAAAAATCAGCTCTGGAGCATCTTAATTTCTGTTAATTGTATGTCTAAGAAAATCTTCCTCTTTAGTTCCTGTTTTTAACTCCTTCTGTGCTTAGTCACTCAGTCGTGTCTGACTCTTTGTGACCCTTTGGACTGCAGCCCACTAGGCTTCTGTGTCCATGAGATTTTCTAGGCAAGAATACTGGAGTGGGTTGTGATTTCCTCCTCCAGGGGATCTTCCCAACCCAGGGATCAAACCATCTTCTTCTGTGTCTCCTGCATTGCAGGCAGTTTCTTTACCCACTGAGCCACCAGGAAAGCCCTTTAACAAGTATTAGAACCAGTATATTATGCATGGCTAACAAAAATCAAATATCACTCTCAACATATATTCAAAATCCAGGTAGTAAACATGTCAGTGTTGGGGCTCAGAGTTGACTGTGGAAGGAGACAAGTGGCCTAGACGTTCTTGTGGGTCCTAGAAGGCTCACCTGCCACTATTTTGATTTAAAGATGTACTTACTTATTGATAATGGAATTAATATTCCATTATAAACATTCTGTTGGTTCAGTATTGCAGTAATTGAGGTTGCCATTTCCTGTGTCATTCTGTTCTGTGGACATCATCTTACACTATAATTTCATCCTTACTTAATTTTTGTTTTCTAATTTTTTAAGATGTATAGAACAGTCTTTTAAGAGAAAAGATTTTAACACCTACTTGCCTTAAGTAAGCAGTATTCATGCAGCATTGATCTATCTACGTAGCCCTTGTACTTTCCATTGTCATTATTATTCAGGCAGTTTTTAAAAAAATTGTACAGTGGATAGCAAACAATAAAAATATGTATTATTATATGTAAAATAATGTGTTACATATGTATACTAATCTAATTTGTTTATATATATATATATGTATGGGGGTATATATATGTCTGTTTAACGTATAAATATGGCAAACAACATATCGCACTTTTCAGCCTTTGGATGAAGCGCTGAGTTCCAGGCAGTCTAGAAGTTGAGGGTTTTCTGTGCATCTCTTGCTTCTCCTGTTGCAGCTGGTGAATTATAGAGTGAGGATCCAACTGAGGGGTGGGAAAGGGCAGGGCAGGAGTCGGTAGGAGGCCTGCAGCCCCGGGGACCCAGGCAGGCAGATGACACGAGCAGACGGGCCTTTCTTCCTGTCACCTTTGCGCCCTGGTTTTTTTTTTCCACCATCCTGGAGGAGGCCGCCTCTGCCTTCAGTATCAGTGACTTAATGGGACGCCCTTTGTGACATTTGCCGTTGGTTTGAAAGTTTGGGTTAGCAAGGCTGGCCTTATCTGGTAGAGCTAATTATCTCCTACTAGGCTCCATGCCTGTAATTTGAGTAGCTCCCTGGTGAAAGGTGCTGTCTGGCTGTGTTTGCATTATACAAAGGGTCAGCCTCCCTCCAGGCAGGGAAAGAAAGCCTGGGAACAGCCTGAATGCAGACAAGTGCCTCCTCGCTAAGAGACATCTTCATTCACAGAGTTAAGTATGTAATTTCTAATTACTTGGGATGAGTATTACTGAACATAAATGAATATAATTCAAATTGAGAGGAAATAGAAAGATTTGTGTCCCACTGCTGTGCATTCCTTCTATAAAATATCAACTACTACTCCTTACTGCTTTGCTCAACACTTTTTTACACTGAGGGGAAAACCTCTATATTTTTCACTTATGATTGAGGTTTCAAAACTCAGGCTTTTGTTTAGAAACAGTTTCTACATGCCCTCACTGCTTCTCTTGGCCCGTGTGTGTGTGCTCAGTCATGTCTTTTGCAACCCCTTGGACTGTAGCCCGCCAGGCTTCTCTGCCCATGGAATTTTCCAGGCAAGAATACTGGAGTGGGCAGCCATTTCCTTATCCAGGGGATCTTCCAGACCCAGGGATGGAACCCATGTCTCTTGCATCTCCTGCATTGGCAGATGGATTCTTAACCACTAGCGCCACCTGGGAAGCCCCTCTCTTGGTGTTTGGCCATTTATTTTCGAGCAATGTTAGAGTAGCCCAGAGGGGACTGTGGCTTAAAGGAAGGGCATCAGGGATCTTAGTGCATGTAACTGGAGAGTTCTTTTCATCTATTTGGCCCTTCTTAACCTCTCTCTTTGCCTTTTAAAAATAAAAGTTTATTGAGGTTATTTCTATTATAAAAGTAATACTGACTAGAGAAAATCCTCATTATAGAAAATACAAAAAAGTGGAGAAAATGACCCATTACACCAAGATCCAGTCTCTATTAACATTGTAACGTGTTTTTCTTTTTTCTATACATTTAAATGTCTTTCTTCTTTGCAGTTCTGACTACTTAAAAAAAACTTCATTGTGGTGAAATACATATAGCCATACAATTTACCTTTTTAACCATTTTTCAAGTGTTATCTGCATCTCTTTGTAAAGAGGGAACTAATTCCTTGAAGCAGCAGCTTTTTCTTCTCCTGACTCTTCAATGTCATTTTTTGCTGCATTAGAACTGAATAGCCAGCAGCATTCACCATTAACCAGTACTTGCTAGCAGGTCCACAGTCCCCCTGGTCTTTTGTTTTTTCGACGGTAAGTTGCCTTGGCAACTAAATTTATATCACTCTCACTCCAGATAAGCATGGATGTTCAGAGCTGTTAGCAGTGTTGTCCTCCACGTTCTGTAAATCGCCCCTGGCTGGCCAACCTCAGGCTCCTCTTACCCTTTACCCTGTCTTACTGAAGACTTTGAAACACCTTTAGACAAAACAGGACCATCCGGGACACAAAGTGTCATAATGATTTTCTTATCTTCCCTACAGATATCTGTAATTATTACTGAGGTTGAAGGAGACACTATTTAACCCAGACAGTTTAGGCTCAAAGAGTGACATTTCAAATATTCTACCATGGAGTTGTGGATGTGTTTTTGGTCTGGTACCCATCTAAGGGTCCTTTAGGAAATAATCCATAATTGTGAAGGTTTGCTGTTTTCTTATGGTGATGGTGTTTATTAATTCTGCTCCCCCTGTGTTCCAGGGCCAGCACCCAGCTCAGGGAACGAGCAGCACTCATCAGCCTCCATCTTCGAGCACGTGGACAGGATCTCCCGCTCCTCCGAGGCCAGTCGGCGGGTCCCCAGTAAGATCCAGCTGATTGCCATGCAGCCCATCCCAGCTCCTCCGGCTCCGCACCCCATCCTGGCTGACCGTGTGGCAGAAACCAACAAAATTAACAAAGAGGTATTTGGTTTTATGGAAAAGTACAGTATTAAAAAAAAACAAAACACCCTTAGATTCTGATTTGGTCACTGCTTAAAAAAGAGTGAAAGTTAGTGTTAAAAGGTTGCTAATGATATGAGCTGCTCACGTGTGTGCATGCTAAGTTGCTTTAGTCGTGTCCAGCTCTTTGGGATCCTATGGACTATAGCCCACCAGGCTCCTCTGTCCATGGGATTCTCCAGGCAAGAATAATGGAGTGAACTGCCGTGCCCTCCTCCAGGGGATCTACCTGACCCAGAATTGTGTCTCTTATGTCTTGTCATTGGCAAGTGAATTCTTTACCAGTAGTGCCACCTGAGAAGTCCCATGAGCTGCTCACAACTATTCTTAATTTTAAATCTGCTACTCAGTATTTTTAGGTCAGTTACTGATTGTGGACACTAGTGGGCACATTTGGAGATATGCAGATTAAAGACCAGGGCCGGCTATCCTTAGAAAGTCCGCCTTAGCCCGTGGCTGGGGTTTGGAATTAGATTTTGGAAAGATCCCCACCATTTCCAGAATGGAGTGGCTCACTGTACCTAAACTGTTTTTGTACAAACAGCATGATTTATGCTGAACAGCTCTTCCTGGAGTCTGGAATTTGGTACATGCTAGGCACAGGGTGCCTGTGTGAGCAGTCTCCAGTAAAGACCCTGTGAGCCCTGAGTATCTAATACACTTCCCTCGTAGACGTTTCACATGTGTTGTCGCAGGTCATTGCTGGAGGAATTCAGCACACCCCACATGACTTTACCGGGGAAGGACTCCTGGAAGCTTGCGCCTGGGTCCTCCAGACCTCACCCTGTGTGCCATTCCCCTATGCTGGTTTTGCTTTGTAGCCTTTTGCTGCAATAAATTGGACTGAATGCTGAGTCCTGAGGGTTCTCCCAGTGAATCACTGAACGCTGAGTAATCTTGGGACCACGGTAGATTCTGTGAACTCTGATAGGGCTGCTCTGGCCTCAAGATCTAAATCATGATTGGTAAAATACCCTATTCTAGTGACTCCTGGAAGAGTGAGTTAGATCTGCTTTCCTCCTAAGATTCTGGAATCAGAAGGCCAGCTCAAGTCACTGTTAAGTTGAACTTGAGAAGTTTGACCTGGGCTGGACCATGAGTGCAGGGAAAAGTATTTAGGGCTACACACATCACAGCATCATGGCTGTCAGTTTCCTGCCTCTAAGGAATACCTGCTGTTCTTGTGAGTTCTGCTAGGTGAAGTAGTAATTGGTACAACTGAATCCTTAAAGTGGATTATCTTACAGAAGTCTTATCAAGAGTTCTTACACTGTCTCTTCTTCATTGGCTCCTTGCCAAGGTCGTGACCACGAGAACGTGTGTCATGGGTTCAAGGTGGCACGTGCTGTCCCTTCTCACCAATGCTTGGGAGCCCTGGGGTTGCTCACATGACCCCCATCCTAGCGTAGACCTGTTTCCATCAGTCCAGTGTTGCAGGTATCTCACACCAGCCGTGAGTAAGCGATCTCGAGTAGGTTCTCTGTGTGATCAAAAGAAAAGAAGAGAATGAGTTCACCAGTCTGAGGCCTCACCACTGGAAAGCATTCATCTCCACTTTGTTCTTTTACTATCTTTTACAAATGTATTTGATGGATACATATAGTATGGGAAACATATATACTGATTATGAAGCATAAAATGAAAAACCAACTTAAGAACAAGAGCGTTATCAGTTCTGGTGGACCTACCTGTATGGTAGATACAGACATCTCAATGGAAATGTTTTCTTCGTAGGAGATTCTGGTGCAGATTCCTAGCATATCTTAGTCCTCCGGTGAGACCTCACGTATTTTAAAGAACAGTTAGATCCTGAAAGAGTTAGAGGGGCTTCCTGAACTCTCCTGCTGGGAAGTTTGTCGAGACTCTCATCTAGCTGACCCTCCTTCTCAGTCTCAAGGAGGACATGGCTTCTGGTCTGCAGTGGTGTGGCGGACCATGTCCGGTCTTGGACAGCGTCCTGTTGTCTCTTCCGGTTGGAGTCTCATCTTGGTTTCCCTTTTTTCCCTCTGTCTCCCTCCATCTCACTTGGTGTTAAGTTCTCTGAAGCAGGGCTAAGGGCTTAGAAAATGAGGTGATGTACGTTGATGAAGGCAGGGATTCCCTATTCTCCACCACAGCCCAACAGACTGGCTGCTCCTGGAGTCATGGCCTCCTTCCCCTAGACCTGCATCTGCATTCCTGTTTCTGGCCCTCAACCTCTGCCCACTACCCTTCCTCCCCGACTCTTCCAGACCTAGTTCGCGCCCCATGGAGCCAGGAGGACATGTTTCCATACCTGTTGATTTTCTTCATTGAGGAGAGGGGTCTCCTGTCACTGGGCTTGTTTCGGTAACACTGAAACATCATTAGTAAATGGCTATTTTGTTGTATAGTGCAAATATCGTCTTTGAACTGTCTTAATTTAAAAACGTATTAGGTAATGATACTATTGGGTATGGAAAATATTTACTCTTTTCTTAGGAAGAATTACATCTAGGAATCACTGCCCCTCAGGATCTTCAAAGTTGCTACTGGACGATTTCCTGGGTTTGAGTGCTTTTGGCCTTCCCAGGTCGCGCAGTGGTACAGAATCCACCTGTCAGTGCAGGAGATGCAAGAGGCATGGGTTCGATCCCCGGGTCGGAAAAATCCCCTGGAGGAGGAAATAGCAACCCACTTCGGTATTCTTGCCTGAAAAAAATCCCATGGACGGAGGAGTCTGGCGAGCTGCAGTCCATGGGGTTGCAAAGAGTCAAATATGAGTGAGCGAGTACCGAGGCTTCTCCCCTCGCATGCACAACGTGGAGGGTGTGGACGCAGTTCGGGGATGGTGGCCGGCTCTCCGCGCCTGGTGTGGGTGTGTCTGCCCCTGTCACCCCTTTGGTGCCTCTTGGGAGCCTAGGACAGGTGTGGGGGCGGGGGGTGGGGTCGGAGAGAGGGCCGGGGAGAGACACAAGATGCCTCCAGACTACTTTGTGCGCGGATCCCTGGAAACATGCAAACAGTCGGCTCGTCTCGCTCCCCAGATCCAGACGGCACTGCGGCACAAATCTGAGATCGAGCACCATCGCAACAAGATCCGGCTGCGCGCCAAGCGCCGCGGGCACTATGAGTTCCCGGTGCTGGACGAGCTGTCATCGGGCGACACGCGGGAGCGGCACCGCGTGTACCGCAGGGCGCAGATGCAGATCGACAAGATCCTGGACCCCACGGCCAGCGTGCCCTCCGTGTTCATCGAGCCCAGGAAGAGGTGGGCGTGCTGCTGGGGTGGTGGGCAACCCTGTGGAAGACTCCGGGCGGCAGGGAGGGGGCGACCCCGCCTGGCCATCACCTGTGGGGAAGGCCGCTTCCACCCCGGTTACCCCAGGAGTCGCCATTTCTGGGTTTCTTGTATCCTGGAATTCAGCTTTCTGAAATGGGAGCCCCTTCCTTCTCAGACGCTGAGTCCTGGCTCCCCCTTCCCCCGTCCTCATCCTGCCCTCATCCCCAGTGTCGTCACCACCTCCTGTGCTTGGTAGATGCTCATTTCTTTTCCCGCTGCTGCCCTCAGCCTCTGTCTTCTTTGTCTCTCAGACCCCTGCCCCTTAAGGGAGAGGCGTTTTCTGTAAGGTCAGCTCTCATTTGTGTCTTGCTCGGCTCACCCTGTGCTGGCTCGGGCTGCCTGCAGGTGGACCCCGTGCTCCTGTACCTGGTGGGGCCTCGAGTCTCTACCCAGCTGCTCCCCACCGAGGGGCCTGTCGCCCTACCAGGCGCTAGCCTCATTGCCCTCCAGACATTGATCTACATTCCCATTTCTGGCCCTGGGCAAGATCCCAGCTGCAGCTCACACTCTCTCCACCTCTCCTGATTTATTATTTTTGTTGGATAAATTGGGCATACCCAAAGCTCCTTATCCCTTTTCAAGACCTAGGTCAGGTCCCAGTAGCCAGCGATGATGTTATTCTGTATTGTTCTGTGTGTTAGTATTGTCTGCCTGGTGGACTGTGCCTTTCTTAGAGCAGAGACTGTGTCTTACACGTTGTTTTTATCTGGTGAGGTGTTTCATACAGTGGCCAGCAGGTCCTAGGTAAAATCCTTAGAGTTTAGTTCATGAGCCAGGGCAGGAAAGTAATTTCCTATGAAGATAATGTCTTTTTCTCCTGGCAGCTCCAGGATAAAACGTTCCCCTAAGCCACGCCGGAAACACCAGGTCAACGGCTGCCCCGGAGATGCTGAGAAGGACAGACTTATCACCACAGACAGCGACGGCACGTACAAAAGGCCACCTGGCGTCCACAACTCTGCCTATATTGGTTGCCCGGTGCGTAACGCTGACCCTTGCATCTGGTGGCCATCTGGAGATGAGTGAGCAGTGCCAGCTGCGGCCACGTGTGGTGTTGATGCTCCGGGGCCAGCTGGGTCGTGGGGCATATGTGGGTGCGGGCAGGGATGGGCCGCTCATTTGTGGAGAAACTTGAGTCCTGGGGACCAGGGGGCTGCTGGGGGCGCCCTCTGGAAACATGCTCAGTGTTTTTCTTTCCTCTGTGCAAGCCCTGTCCTCTCGGGCTTCAGGATGGGCACTTTTGGAAATTCACTGGAAAACAGAAATGTCCAGAAAGTTTTTTTCCCCTTCCCCTGGTTGAGGGAACTGTTTGGATTTCTCTGTGGTAGGAGTGATATTTAGGGTTTTGCGCCCCCTTCTGCTCTTGGAGCGCTAAGATGTTCCCTCTATATGTGTGTGTGTGTGTGTGTGTGTGTGTATGTATGTATGGCTTCCCAGGGGTTCAGCTGTAAAGAATCCACCTGCAGTGCAGGAGATGCAGGTTCAATGCCTGGACTGGGAATATACCCTGGATAAAGGAAGTAGCAACCCACTCCAGTATTCCTGCTGGAAAATCGCAATCCATGAGGTTGCAAATGAGTTGAACATGACTGAATGACTAAACAACAATGTATATATATATATATTTCTAATTTTAATGGAAGAAAGAGCTTAATGGAAATTAAGAAATAGGGGCTTAATTTTTTTGGAAGGAAAAGCACGTGTTAAAGCAGATGTTGACAACATTAAGACACATACAGACCCCACTAAGTAGGGAGGAAAGGGCTAGCCTCCTCAACAGACCATGAGAAATACAGATATAAAAACACTCCAAGACGGAGAGGAGCCCCAGATACCCAGGTGTCTTCTTGTTAATCCGTTTTTATCCACTGTGTCTGGCAGCACTGGGACACACAGTGGATGTCTGTGACCCTGTGCCAAGGTGCAGCCCCGACAGAGCTATCTTTGTTAAAGAAATGAGCGAAAAACACACTCTCGGAAAAAGAGTTTGTGGTGTACGTGACCACTTCAGATAGAGCTTATATAACCAATGTTTTATTTGAGTTTTATATTTTATCCCTCAAATTACACACACATCTAACATTGAGAGACACTAAGCATAATTACACATATGTGCCAAATGCCATACTGACATTGGGACTAAATATAATTGCATCATGATCATCTGAGAGATGATCCCAGGCTTCTTTCCCCAGGCTTTTCCTTGGAATCTTATTGTGATTCTGGTGTCCTAAGACTGTCCCTTCCTAACTGGCTTGTGAGGGTTGATATAACTCCCGAGGGCCGGAAGGTCTACAAATTAGGCTCCCTTGCTCCTCAGCAGGATGAATGAATGAGTCCTTTCTGAAGGCTGTGAATAAATTCCTCTGGTTGGGGAACCAGCATTGGCAGTTCTCACAGTAGATGGCGATCTTGAGCTGCCTCTGTGTTTTTGGACCGGTGTCTGGGTGTCTGTGGTGTCTGGCTTGATCCAGGAAGGGATGTATCCTTGGCTCCCCAGGATGGTCCCTTGGAGCTTTTGTTTTTGTCTAATCTGGGACCTCAGAGACCGTGTTGTGTGAAACTAAAGAATAGATTAGTTTGCTGGGAGAAATATCAATGACCTCAGATATGCAGATGACACCACCCTTATGGCAGAAAGCAAAGAACTAAAGAGCTTCTTGATGAATGTGAAAGAAGAGAGTGAAAAAGTTGGCTTAAAGCTCAACATTTAGAAAACTAAGATTGAGGCATCTGGTCCCATCACTTCGTAGCAAATAGATGGGGAAATAGTGACAGACTTTATTTTTGGGGGCTCCAAGATCACTGCAGATGGTTAATGCAGCCATGAAATTAAAAGACTCTTGCTGCTTGGAAGAAAAGTTATGATCAACCTAGACAGCTTATTAAAAAGCAGAGACATTACTTTGCCAACAAAAGTCCGTCTAGTCAAAGTTATGGTTTTTCCAGTAGTCATGTATGGATGTGAGAGTTGGACTATAAAGAAAGCTGAGTGCCAAAGAATTGATGCTTTTGAATTGTGGTGTTGAAGACTCTTGAGAGTCCCTTGGACTGCAAGGAGATCCAACCAGTCCATCCTAAAGGAGATTAGTCCTGAATATTCATTGGAAGGACTGATGCTGAAGCTGAAACTCCAGTACTTTGGCCACCTGATGTGAAGAACTTACTCATTTGCAAAGACCCTGATGCTGGGAAAGATTGAAGGCAGGAGGAGAAGGGGACGACAGAGGATGAGATGGCTGGATGGCATCACTGACTTAATGGACATGAGTCTGAGTGAACTCCGGGAGTTGGTGATGGACAGGGAGGCCTGGCGTGCTGCGGTTCATGGGGTCGCAAAGAGTCGGACACGACTGAGCGACTGAACTGAACTGAACCTGTCCTCCCCTTCCTGTCTTGATCCTAAATCAGGCTTCTTTCATGGCGGCCCAGACCATCCTTCTTCTCTTTGCTTTTTTTCTTAGCAGAAACTGCAGAGTTTCCTCCCTCAGCTGGAGGGAAGAAGCTCTTCCCTGGTGAGTACCACCTCAATCAGCTGCTTCGTCCCAAATGGCTCCAATTTGCAGAGGTACCCTAAGAAGACATTCTTCCTTACATGGACTTTTTACTTTCTCTCCTTAAAATTCTGAAATGTATACTTTCTTTTTTATTTTAATACTTATATTGTATGATTTTGTTTTAATTTTTATTTTATATTGGAGTGTTGTTAATTTCGGGCTTCCCAGGTGGCATAGTGTAAAAAATCTGCCTGCCAGGGTAGGAAATGCAGATTCAATCGCTGGGTCAGGAAGATTCCCTGTAAAAGGAAATGGTTACCCACTCCAGTATTCCTGCCTGGAGAAGCCCATGGACAGAGGAGCTTGGAGGGCTACAGACCATGGGGTCATAAAAGAGTGGGACCAAGCTGAGCACACACACACACAGTTGATTTACAGTGTGTGTTTCAGGTGTACAGTAAAGTGATTCAGTTACACATACATCTTTTCTTTTTCAGATTCTTTTCCAATATAGGTTATTACAGAATATTGAGTAGAGTTCCTTGTACTTGTTTATTATGTAATTTATATGTGTGTGTGCTCAGTTGCCTCTGACTCTTTGGAGACCCCATGTACTATAGCCTACCAGGCTCCTCTGACCACGGAAATTTCCAGGCAAGAGTACTGGAGTAGGTTGCCATTTCCTACTCTATGGATTAATTTTCCATGCCTAGGATTCAAACCCTATCTCTTGTGTCTCCTGCATTGGTAGGCAGATTCTTTACCACTGAGTCACCTGGGAAGCCCATTTTATATATAGTAGGGTGTATATGTTAATCCCAACCTCTTAATTTATCCCTCCCCCAGCCTACCTTTCTCCTTTGATAAAGCCATAAGTTTGTTTTCTAAGTCTGCGAGTCTGATGAAATGTATACTTTCAAAGATAATGCCTTTTTGAGCACTCACCTTTTTATAGGTAGTATTTCATCTTGAAGGTTATACCACGCATACATGCTTTTGAACTGTCTTGAATTTTGTGCTTTCCCCTCAAAATATCTTCTTGCGAGCTTTCTTCTCTTGAAGTAAAAGAAATATTCCTGGATTTCTCGTAAATAGGGTTACCATTATAAATCAGGATTCAGCAAACTATGACCCTCAGGCCAAACCCAGCCTACTGCTGGCTTTTGTAAAGTTTTATTGGAACACAGCCACACCCATCATTTTTGTGTTATCTATGACTGCTTTTGCTAAGGTGGCAGAGCTGAGTAGTTATATGGCTCACAAAGCCTAGAATATTTACTTTCTGGCCCTTTATGGAAGTTTGTCAACCCCAATATAATTTATTTTCCAAGTCACACCCTTGTGAGGATGACAGTAGATGGTTTTACTTATCCTAGGATAACAAGCATGAACCGAGATTGTCCTGGACCAACCATAGGACATGATCACTCTCTTATAATATGAAGGCTTGCAGAGAGGCACCAGAATACATCATAAAAATACCTTTTTTTTTTTTTTTTTTAACTAAAGGTAAAAAAGTTCTCATATATTTCTGGGGAGTGATAGGTGAACATGTATTTGTGCCAAGGAAACAAACTAAATGTCAAAGTCATCAAACTTGGATTCAAGAGAATGGAATTCAAATTCCAACTCCTGAGTATCCTAGGTAGATCTCAACTTCTGTTGATTATAGTACCATCTGTTAAGTTCCATCTACATGTGAAACACTGTGCTGGATGTTGGGACACAGGAATAAATAAAGTAAATAAAACCTCCTCTTGGCCTGCAGGTTGCTGAGAGTCTAGTCTGTGAATTTGGGGGGTGGGGGCAGCAGGAAGGCCAGAGAGCAGGAAGCTCTCACATCATAGCTCTATGGCTCTTTGCCTTCATGGCAGGGTTCATGGGACCAATGAGACTCCAAGGGAACCTAACTTCACACCTTTGCAACAGGTCTCTCTTGCTATAGAAGTTACACCTTTTTTAAAGTTACACCCACTGATGCTGAGATTGGCAGTGCCTGTAGGGGGACTCTATTTGGGCGACTCTCCTCAAATGTATATAGGGTTTGTCCCCCATTTGAATTTCAGTTTGCGCTGTAGCCACAGTGCTCGTTTCCTTGCAGTGCAGTTATTGAAAACCACCACCAGGAACATTGCTTCCGGTTTTAGAGAGACCCTCTTAATTACCAGTAGGACGTTTCTACGGATATACTTTTCTTTCTCGCCGTGGGGTGTTGGGTTGGTGGCCCTCTACTCACCACATTCTTCCTGATCTGCTCCTCAAGTAAACCAAAAGCAGAAGGCATGAGTGTGGGCCATTTTGTACCCTGTAAGGAGAGGATCACAGAGTCTTTCCAGTATTATGTCATAAGCCGGAGACCTTTGCAGCCCCAAATCCTTCCTCGATGACGAAGTCACTTAGTGGAACTTTACTAGAATATTGTAATTTTGGAGAAGTAGTCTTTCAGGACCCAGTGTGTATTGTAGGGACTGAGACCACCCACTTGCAGTCGTGAAGGACAGAGCACCGGCCTATCTCAGGAGCAGTCTCTGCCCAACAGCACCTGTTTCTGTGGAGGACGGGGGCCCAGTGGTGCCACAGCTTCCGAGTCTGCCGAGAGAATCCAGAAATCTGAGTTTTCATAGGAAATTTTCAGATTTTTAAAATATTGACTATTTTTTAAATACTGCGTGGGGCAAGCAAAATAGGTTTGTGAACTGTTGGTGGGTTTGCCAGTTCGTCTGTTTTTCTCTCTGTTTGGAATTACACAGCTGCTGCTCTTAAGTGTTTGATGCTGGCGTGAATAATAACTGATCCTCGGTGGACAGACCATAGTCATTAGGAAGTGCTTCAGACAGTTGACTAAAAGTAAGGATGTCACTCTGGAATAGAGATTTTCTTTGTAAGAGGTTCACTGATCCGAACAAATATGGGAATTCCTTTGGCCCTTCTGTGGGACGATCCAGCTAGCGAAGCTAAAACTGTGGACCTATAGCGTAAGCAGAGAACTCCAGGAAAAGGTACCCACCCAAAAAGTGATAACAGAAGCAGAATTAATTTTCTTGGACTCCAAAATTACTGTGGACTGTGACTACAGCCATGAAATTAAAAGACACTTGATCCTTGGAAGAAAAGCTTTGACAAATGTAGACAGTGTATTAAAAAGCAGAGACGTCACTTTGCTGACGAAGGTGCGTATAATCCAAGCTTTGGTTTTTCCACTAGTCATGTATGGATGTGAGAGTTGGACCATAAAGAAGGCTGGGTACTGAAGAATTGATGCTTTCGAATTGTGGTGCTGGAGAAGACTCTTGAGAGTCCCTTGAACTTCAAGGAGATCCAACCAGTTAATCCTAAAGGATTGAAGACTCCTAAGGAATATTAATTGGAAAGACTGATGCTGAAGCTGAAGCTCCAGTAATTTGGCCACCTGATGTAAAGAACTGACTAACTGGAAAAGATCCTGATGCTGGGAAAGATTGAAGGCAGGAGTAGAAGGCAGAGGATGAGATGGTTGGATGGCATCACTGACACAGTGGGCATGATTTTGAGCAAGCTCCATGAGATAGTGAAGGACAAGAAAGCCCAGCATGCTGTAGTACGTGGAGTTGCAAAGAGTTGGACACGACTGAGCAATTGAACAACAACTTTTTCTTTGAGGACATGGGGTCACCAGCCCACTGAATAGAACCTCTTCTCTTTTCAGTGTGTCAGTTGAAGTAATTGTAATTAAAAATTTTTAATTGTTACTTATGTCCCTGCCTCTTAGACACTGGGTATAGAAGTTAAATTTTTCTTGTCAGCTCATGTTATCCAGGGACACCTCCTTTTTAAGAAAGTAGTTTCTGAACAAATAATTGATACTATTTACTGTTTATAAAGAGTTGCCACAATAAGTATTAAAATGGTTTATACACACATAGTTGTAATATGGTGGTGACTTTGAATTCTTTTGGGTTGTATAGGGCTGTTCTGTTATTAATAGTCAATAGACTGCCTTAGTGGGGGGTTTCTGTATCTATGGAACATCAACTAGGTATTTTAGTATGTAAACTCTGACGGAGAAGGCAATGGCACCCCACTCCAGTACTTTTGCCTAGAAGATCCCATGGACGGAGGAACCCGGTAGGCTGCAGTCCATGGGGTCGCTAGAGTCGGACATGACTGAGCGACTTCACTTTCACTTTTCACTTTCATGCATTGGAGAAGGAAATGGCAACCCACTCCAGTGCTCTTGCCTGGAGAATCCCAGGGACAGGGGAGCCTGGTGGGGTGCACAGAGTCGGACACGACTGAAGCAACTTAGCAGCAGCAGTATGTAAACTCTGACACATCGTTTTTGGTTGTTGGGGGCTCTCAGGAAAAATATGAACTTCCAGGTACTGAGATATCTTTCAGGGAGTTGATTGAGTTTTGCCTGACAAATGGTTGTTGAATATTTTTACTTTTTTTCTGATTTCAAACTTTTTGCCCCTATGAAAGGTAACACACATTCCTTGGCTGTGATTTGAAAAATTTTTATGGTAAACCCATTCCTCAATGGCAGTGAAAATGGTTAAAAATTCTGTCTTGGTCCTAGAATTTTGTTTTCCATAGAAGCTCGTGTCTGATTCTTTTTTTTTTTAAATACAATTGCTTTACAATGTTGGGTTTGTCTCCACTGTTCAGTGAAGTGAATCAGCAGTATGTATACATATATCCCCTCCCTCTTGGATCTTTCTCCCACCCATGCCGCCTCTTGGTTGCCACAGGGCACCGAGCTGAGCTCCCTGTGCTCTATAGCAGCTTCCCACTGGCTCTCTCTATTACACATGATAGTGTGTAAGTGTCAGTGGTGTTCTCCCAGTTCATCCTACCCTCCCCTCCCCTGTATGTCCACGTCTGTTCTTTATCCCCTGCCCTGCAAATGGCTTCATCTGTACCATTTTCTAGATTCCATTTATATGCATTAGTATGCAATATTTGTTTTTCTCTTTCTGACTTCCTTCTGTATGACAGACTCTAGGTCCATGCACATCTCTACAAATGACCCAGTTTCGTTCCTGTTTTTGGCTGAGTAATGTGATTCTCCACTTTGCTGTTTCCCCTGCTGTAGTCTGATCCTGACCTCCCGGCTGATGTGCCCACGCCGTCGTCGGCGGAGCTGGGGAGGTATCCAGGCCTGCCCTTCCCGGCCTCCCAGTACATCCCGCCCCAGCCGTCCATCGAGGAGGCGCGCCAGACCATGCACTCCCTCCTGGACGATGCTTTTGCCCTGGTGGCCCCCAGCAGCCAGCCCCCGAACGCTGCGGCTGCAGGCCCTGGCGTCCCAGCCGGCCTGCCCGTGAACAGCACCCCTTCCCGGGAAGAGAGACGAGCCACCCAGTGGGGGTCCTTCTACAGCCCAGCTCAGACGGCCAACAACCCATGCAGTGTAAGTGTGGACCTTCTGGAATTCTCTCATGGGCAAGATGTTGCTTGACTGCCTCATTTTCAGGATCCCTGCAATACCCTGATTGGATTCGACTGGAATCAAAGTTTGGATGATGAGTTTTAGTTTTTATTATCTTATAAGTTAATTCTCAATGTTGAAAACATTCTTTTGTGCAACTTGGACGTTTCATGGAGATACCTTCCTGAATTTGCCTCCATGAAAGGTATGAAATTCATTGTCATAAAATATATGTGGAGTAACTGTCAAAATATATTCTCGTTTTTTTGTTTGTTTAGTTGTTCAGTCCTGTCTGACTCATGTGACCCCATGGACTGTAGCCCACCAGGTTTCCTCTGTCCCTTGGATTTTCCAGGCGAGAATACTGGAGTGGATTGCCATTTTCTACTCCAGGCAATCTTCCCAACCCAGGGATCAAACTCACATCTCCTCCAGCTCCTGTATTGGCAGGTGGATTCTTTACCACGGGAAAGACATGGCTCGGTGGTAAAGAGTCCATCTGCCAGTGCCGGAGACATGAGTTTCATCTCTGGTTCGGGAATGTCCCTTGGAGCAGGAAATGGCAACCCACTCCAGTATCCTTGCCTGGGAAATCCCATGGACAGAGGACCCTGGTGGGCTACAATCTGTGGGGTCGAGGAAGAATCAGACAGGACTTAGAGACTAACACAACAACTAGAAAATTTTCATTGATGTCTCCATAAAAGATATGGTCAAGAATGCCCTGGAGTCATTCAGCTTCTTTTTGTAGGCCTCCTGGGACTGAAGAGGAGTGGGGAGGCCCTGGGAGTGGAGGGACTGAAGAGGGGAGGGGAGGCCCTGGGAGTGCAGGCATCTAGTCCACGAGGAGCCAAGCACAGTTGCTTTCAAACACCAGGTTTCCATCTCGGGAGCTGACATTTCAGTGCTTCATCTGTTTTTGTTATCCTTTATTTTTCATATTCGGTCAGTGCTTTCAAAGGTGCTTTCTCAAGTCATGGATAAGAAGTAAAACTCAAGGATAAAATATTAAACATTATCTTTTACTAATTTCAGATGATCAAACCGAAACATTTGACATTTTACAGTTTAAATTTCTTCTTCAAGGAATGTTTATCCAGGGTTCCTCTAGTTTTGTTAACTATATTAAGGTTCAATTGGGTGATCATAACATATGTTAAAAGAATTTTCAGCTCTGGAGACTTCCCTGGTTGTCTGGTGGTTAAGACTCCATCCTCTCAATTCAGGGGGCCCAAGTTTGATTCCCTGGTCAGGGAACTTGATCCCACATGCTGCAACTAAGACCTGGCACAGACAAATACGTCTTTTTTTTTATTTTTAAAGAAGAATTTTCGTCTCTGAAATTGGTTTGGATTTTCAAAGTCGGCTCTTAGATAGTTTTTTACAAGGCATAGTGAGCATGTGTCTGAGGTATAGATCACAGCCACCACGCAGGAGAAAAATACTGTCTAACCTAGTCATTGTTGGTTTACGTATTAAAATGTAGATTGTTTCAACAGTAAATGTTAAACCATTTCATAATTATAGGTGGTATGTAATGATAAACTAATAGTTTATAATCTTTAAGCAAATGGATGATACACAACAAAACTCAGCAATGAAAATGAATTTGACCATATCCGCTGTCTATTTACTTTAAGCTTATCTCACTTGTTTATTCACTCAAATGTATTTCTGAAGCACCTGCTTTGTGCTGAGTGCTCTGCAAGGTGTTGGGGCTATAGAAGTGTACAACCTGCAACTCCAGCTCCTGCATCCCAGTGGGCGTATGTGGACAGTGGAAACAGTAACTCAGTTCAGCATAGGGTGGGTGTCGGGCAGGAGGAGAGTATGTGGGAGGAGCCCCTGACCGAAAGTGTTGGGGAAGGAGTTTCTAGACAGAATGACATCTAAGTGGAAGTCTGAGGGTAATTAGTGGTTTCAGTTAAAGAAGAGTATTCCGGGTAGTGGGAAAGCTAGCAGAGACCCAGAAACAAAAGTATCTGGTACAAACCCCTCTTCTGGACAAAATGGAGGAAAGGCTCAGGATTTATCTTCCCTCCAGAAACAAGTAAAATAACTGAACAAAATGTATGGGTTTTCACCACATTGGACTTGAGGCAACAAAGAAGAGGGATCATTGACAAATGAGTAGAACCCTACAGTCACCCCAGCTTCCCATCTTGAGAGAGTTTCTAGCTATGGTGCAGGGAGGAAGACTCCAGGGAGAACTCCGTGGTCTCCCTGAGTTGAGAGAATCGAGTGGTGAGTGTGGGAAGGAGAAGAGAGCTAGAGTTCACAACAGACAGTGCGGGAAAGCAGAGAGAAGCACACAGAGATGCTTCCAGAGGTTGCAGAAAATCTTCATTTGAGTTTTGATCAGTTTTAAGGTGTGAGGACACTACCCCAGATGAGGGAAAGAACCGCCCTAGGAGATTAAAGGGAACAATCCTCAGAGCTCACATAAGCATGGGAAAATGTTCCTGCTGTGGATTGAATTGTATTCTCCCAAAATTTGTATGTTGAAGCATAAGCCCCCATGCACATGTATTGGAGACTGAGTCTTGAAGGAGGAAGTCAAAGTTAAATGAGGTCATACGGTTGCATCCCTGATCTGATAGAACTGGTACCCTTATAAAAAGAGGAAGAGACACTGGGGCTCGCTGTCCACCGTGTGAGGACACAGCAAGTAGGCAGCTGTCCACAAGCCAGGAGGAAAGCTCCTAGCGACAACTGAACCTGCTGGAAACTTGACTGTGGATTTTCCACCTCCAGAACTGTGAAAAAATAAATTTCTGTTTTTTAAGCCACCCAATCGGTGGTATTTTGTGATGGCGGCCTGAGATGACTAGTAGTTTTTTTTTTTTTTTTTTTTGGTACACTGTAGAAGACCTCATAATTCACAGAGCATCAGTTAGAGTACTCAGAAGAGTTTTGCCTCAGTAGTGGGGCAAATAGCCCCAGGTTAAAGCTGCTCTCATTCTGCCTAACACAGAAAAAAGTAAGACCTGAAACTGAACAAAGCTCAGGAATATTTATATAGAAAACCAAAAATATACAGCATCCAACAAGGTAAACTGAATAATGTCTAGCATCCAATCAAAACTAAGCAGAGAAGCAAGAAAATGGTACAGCTAAGAGTCGGACACGACTCAGCGACTTCACCTTCACTTTTCACCTTCACGCACTGGAGATGGAAATGGCAACCCACTCCAGTGTTCTTGCCTGAAGAATCCCAGGGACCGGGGAGCCTGGTGGGGTCTATGGGGTCTGTGGGGTCACACAGAGTCTATGGGGTCGCACAGAGTTGGCATGACTGAAGTGACTTAGCAGCAGTAGCAGCAGAATAGCATTAGTAGACAGAGATATTAAAAGAATTATTATAATGGAATTACAGAGATATTAAAAGAATTATTATAATGGAGTTTTGTATGTTTAGGAACCTAGAGGAAAGATTGAACACATTAATTAGAAGCATTGAAAAATTTAAAGGATACAGATCAAATTCAACCTTTTAAAAATATTAGTTTATTGGTATTTATTTGGCTGCTCTGGGTCTTATTAAATAGCTGTGGCATGCAGGATCTGGGATCTTCGATGTTCATTGCGGCATATGGGATCTTTAGTTGTGGCAAGACTCTGAATTGCAGCACGTGGGATCCTGTTCCCTGACCAAGGATTGAACCCAGATTCCCTACGTTGGTTTCTGTTCTCACAGTAGAGAAAACAGAGTCATCTCTTGAGAATCAGAGAAGTGTGGCAAGGCAAGAGGGTTGAGGGAGAGTGGAAACATGAAATACTTATGGAGGAGAATGAGAGAAAGCAGACTAGGGACCTGGAAGTAATCACTTAGTCTTGAGGCTGCTGTTGAGACTGACGATCGTGAAATTATAGTGGCACAAATTAAAGTTTTGTAGTTTACCAGCATTCAGATACCCAGGTGTAGACAAGGAGAGAATAGGCAATCGGACTGATCCAGGACTGGGGCTTTATCAGGCATGTGTGGTGATAAGACAGCCGGGAAGAGATGTGCAGGTCAGAGGGTAGAGTTGAAGTGATGGCAGATCAGCACTGAAAGGGGAAATGGAGGAAGCTGAGCTTGATTAAATATGCTAGAGCTTTGGAGACTCTTCCTCTCAAATCTATCCACTGTATTACACTGGTGGAGTCATCATCATCTCTCACCAAGATTATTGAAAGATTTCCTGACCACCTCCCTGCCTCTGGTTTTGAAAGTGGAATGTCAGGGTGGTGGCTGACAAGTAAAATGCTGTTTATTGGTTTTGAGGAGCTGAGAGGCTAACACAGTAGATGTATCTATGGGGGACAGGAGGACTTGAGTGAAGAGGGAGACCTTCCAGGAGCCTCTTGGGTTAGTCTCGTGTTTTCCAAAAGGAGGATTCTCATCTCACTTCCCAACCTACACTTGGCTGCTGGCATCCACATGTTGCTTCTTTCTGTTCCTTGAGTTGATCAGTGGAGAAATCTGTGGCCTAATTGCTCCCTACCTGATAGAAGATGTACGTGTCCTGTCCTCTGGGAAGCATAAATAGTTCTTGGCATTCACCCAATTTTTCGGAATCATTTTCCCCCTGAATAACCAGTGTCCATTTAATCTTCATATTCAATTCTTTCATTCATGTCAGGGAAACTTCCTTTCGTTTCTGAAGCAGTTTTCTTTGTTGGGTTGAAGATAACAATTATTTTTGTGTTGGCTCATCTCTGTCCCTTTTCTGTATCTCTCAGTTTATCTGCAGCTTTAGCTATGTTGTTCTTTTTTCTCTGCCTTCAGTTATGATTGAAGGCATTGATTTGATTATAAGTCATATCTATTGTTTTCCCTACTAGTTGATTATCCTTAGTGTTTTGATGGGAGTGGTAGCAATTTAATCTAGCGGAAAACCAGATCATTGGTTGTATTTGGGCATATCTAATATAACTTAAACATGCTTATAAATTGTTTGTAAAGTTATCGTTTGTTGCCAGGAAGAACCTGATCACCTTTTATTTGCTCCTTCTGACTATAGTAAAAACCACTGAAATGTGGATTTCAGGATGGTTTCAGTGAATGTTTATAGAGCATCTGATGACATTTTTATCCCTTTCTTGCCAGTGTAAAAGTGTTAGTTATGCACTGGTGAGTCAGGCCACTTGAGAGGTAGTATTTCTGCTTTCCTAGGTAAAGTTAACCTCCTTGGATTTGTCCTCCAAGTGGCAGGTGTGAATACCTGAGATTTTACTAGCGCTCCTTGCCATCTGGTTGCTTTACCTCAGGCCTCTCCCAGACTCCACCCATCATTTGTCTTTCTTACTTTGTTGGCTTGTTTTATATGGAATAGAAAGAAAGAATGCATTAAAATGGGATTTTCATTCACCTAGATGATTGCAACCTTAAAATTCTCTTTGTCCTCCAGACTTTAATTTTTAACAAGTGTGACCCATGTAAAGGAAATGCCTGCCATCACTGGGGGCATGTAGTCCCCAGAGAAGGCAATGGCACCCCACTCCAGTATTCTTGCCTGGAAAATCCCATGGACGGAGGAGCCTGGTAGGCTGCAGTCCATGGGGCGCTAAGGGTCGGACACGACTGAGCGACTTCACTTTTGCTTTTCACTTTCATACATTGGAGAAGGAAATGGCAACCCACTCCAGTGTTCTTGCCTGGAGAATCCCAGGAACGGGGGAGCCTAGTGGGCTGCCGTCTATGGGGTTGCACAGAGTCAGACATGACTGAAGCAACAGCAGCAGCAGCAGTCTCTAGAAAAATAATACCCTTTTTCTGACTACAGTAGAGTAGAAATGCCTAGCACTGCAGTAATAGATCTGGTAAAGAGTGGTCAGCTACTTTGCATTGTTTTTCTTTTTAGTTTTTCACTTATTAGATCTTGTGAAATCCTGACAGATAAACTGTAAAGTCTTGACCTTTTTTAAAAATATTATTTTGCATATGAATATGTTTTTTTAAAAAGCCAAACTGTGTTGAAAGCACAGGGGCCATTTTATTCTGTAAAGAATAATCTTGATCCAGTCTCAGCTTTCTGTTTAATTATTTGGAAAATAAATTGACTCTCCTTTTCATCCTGTTCCTCTCTTCTTCCATAATCCCCTTTGGCTTATTTTACCTCAGTTGTGGAACTCTGAGGGGTTCTAAGTTTCTCTCCCTTTGCCAAGGGAAGGGAAGCAGTGAGGGTCAGAGGTGAAGTAATTTGAGTACAGTTTCCAGTCTAGTAATCCCTTGGAGACTCTATGAGGTGCAGAGGTTGTTTTGTCCTTCTTGGCCTCAGGAAAGAGACAAGGGAAATAAGAGTGATTTGGTCAGTGTGTCTGATGCCAAAGCTGCTGCTCCCTATCTGCCCCCCTGCCTCCCACCAGTAGAAATTTATTTAAGAGGGAAAGTCTGGTTTTAAAAATCATGGGTGGTGCAGCTCAGTGATTAAAAGCATAGTCTTTGGAGTCAGAAAGATAGATTAGAAGGACATTGTTTAATTTCTTTGTGTTTTGGTTTCATCTGTAAACAGTAGGTAGTGAACACTTTTTAGCATTGCTGAGGACCTGAATCAGTGTTCATATAGTGCATAGCAAAATAATAATTCAGTAAATGGCAGCTTAAAAAAAAAATCTCATATGAGAGCAAGTCCAGAAGCAAGGCTGATGTAGTAACTTAATATGGAACTCCTATCCTGGAGCCAGAAATGTAAACTGAGTGGAGTTGGGTATGATGCTGTCCAGAGTTACTATCCTACTGAAATATCTGACTCCAAAATCATGATACATAGTTGTCGAAAAGAAGTGTTAAAAGTCCGAGTCCCAACTATGCTAGGGTTAGGATATATTGATTTCATGAGGAATGCAACATAAGTCTAGATTTCTTTAAATTTGGTGCCATCTTGCTTTAGTCAAAGAGCACTTGGTTAGTGCAGATTAGTTCAAATAAGAAGAGAGGATTGAAGGATACATGGACATCTTATGGAATTTAAGGGCAGGGAGTACGGCTGGACCTCCTTGGTATTATTCATAACGGA
Organism: Bos grunniens; assembly: GCF_055505025.1. Classification (NCBI taxonomy): domain Eukaryota; kingdom Metazoa; phylum Chordata; class Mammalia; order Artiodactyla; family Bovidae; genus Bos; species Bos grunniens. Next base: position 17,701,614 of record NC_141168.1, read on the forward strand.
ATGTGTTTACTTCATCTTTTAGTATCTCTCTCTCTTTATAGCATTGGACAACATGGAACAACTTTTGCATTGTTTAGTTTCTTGAGTGTATCTGAATTGCAAATAGGTGCCCACTAGATCTGGTGACCGTTATGGTCCGTGTTGATGGAGTCATTTACACTAAATATGGCAATGAAGGCCCATCGGATTAGCAGAAGATACAGGTTTGTGGAGGATAAGCCTGTAGGGAAGGGCAGGTGCAGGAACCCTGTCTCTTGTTAATATTTTTACAAAAGAAAGAAAGATCTGGAAGCTGGTTGTGTATTAGCCCAGTTCCCCAAACTGAAGCTTCTAGCATTACATGGTGGCAGAATGCCATGAAAGCATGCTAACTTTTTATGAGAAAATAAATCTCTTGGAAGCTGATCCTGCAAATCTAAATTTCCAAGTTTGCTGTTGTCACTTCATAATAAGGATTGAATGTTAATCTTCATCTTCTTTTGAATTTCTTCCAGAGATATGAAGACTATGGAATGACTCCCCCATCAGGCCCATTACCTAGGTAAGGTTTTTAGGAGAAAATGTATCAGGATTTTTTCACATAGGCTCTTTCTTAACTTTTGCAGCTTTGTTTCTTTTAGCTAATATGAACAGAAATGAAACTCTGAGTTGAGTGTCATCTTGGTGTAACCAGAAGAGGAGGAAAAAAGTTAGAATTTAAGTCCTGCTTCTAGTAATGACGGACTAGATAATTTGCTCATGATAACTGGAAAAGCTGGACAAGATTTAAGAACAAAAACAAAACACCAGGTAGCCATCAGGGCAGTGAAACAGAATGGAGCCAAGATCTAGCAAATCCAGAGAAGTGAACCCTGCTTTTGGGTCCACTTTCTCCCACGGATACTGCTGATTCCAGACAAGGTGGCTGAGACGCTGAGCAAAACTTTTGACAAGACTCATGAGATTTGGAGTCCTAAAAATGCACTGTATCAGAAGTTTTGGGGGGACTTCACTGGTGGTCCATTGGTTAAGGCTCCACCTTCCAATGCAGGGGGTGCAGATTCATTCCCTGGTAAGGGAGCAAAGATCCCCTGTGCCTTATGGCCAAAAAACCAGGTCATAAACAACAGAAGCAATAGTGTAGCAGGTGCAATAAAGACTTTTAAAATGGTTCATATGAAAAAAAGTCTTAAAACCTAGGGAAGTAGAAGGAAGGAAATAATAAAAATAAGAATAGAATCAGTGAAGTAGAAAACAAATGCCATACTAGAGAAGATCAGCAAAGCTGAAAGTTAGTTCTTTGAAAAACTCCTAGAAAGAGAAGACCTGAATAGTCCTATAACTATTAAAGAGATTAAAATCATTATTAAAATTCTTTCTACAAAGAAAACTTTAGGGCCCAGTGGCTTCAACAGTAAATTCTACCAAACACTGAAGGAAGAAAAGATACCAGTATCATACAAACTCTCCTAAAGAACAGAAAAAAAGAAAACACTCCCTGACTCATTTTATGAGACCAGCATAACCTTGATAACCAAAAACAGAAAGGACAAGGACATTGCAAGGCAGGAAACATTAAAGGCCACTTTCATTCATGAACATAGATGCCAAAAATTTGAACCTGTATATTAGCAAGTGTATAATATAATACAATACGCTATCACATCATAATCAAATTGGATTTTTTTCCAGCAGGACAAGAGTAATGTAATATTTTAAAAAATCATTATAATTCACCACTTCGAAGTGAATAAAGGAGGAAAATCTTCTCATTTCAATAGATAAAACATTTGATAAAGTTCAACATCCATTCATAGTAGAAATCTTTGTAAACACAGAATAGAAGCATAGAGATAGGAATCTGATAAAAGTATCTTGGCAAATACTGGTTAATGGTAGAATGTTAAAAACTTTCCCTTTGAGAGCAAAAGCAAGACAAAGTTGCCTGCTTGCATTACTTCTATTCAGCATTGCCCTGGCCATCCTAGCCAGTATAATAACGCAAGAAAAAGTAACAGAAAGATTAAGGAATTCAAATAGAAAATTAATACTGTTATTATTAACAGATGATATACTTTTGTAGTAGAAAAATCCTAAAATGTCAACACATGAGTTGTTAGTATTAAGGAACTTTAGCAAGATGGCTAAATAGCAAGATCTTAATAATTAAATTACAAAGTAGTTGGATACCAAGATGAACAAGATCAGTATACATTATAAGACCAGTATACAAAAATCTCTTCTATTCATGAGCAATGACAGAAAATAAAAAAAATTTAAAGGTACTATATAAAATAGCATTCAAAAATATGAAATACCTCAGGATAAATCTAACTGAAGATAGTCAAGCCTTCTAAAGAAAGATATTCATGGATTGTGCAACTCAATATTTTTAAAATGTCAAATCTCCCCAAATGGTCTACAGAGTCATTGTAGTCCCATTCAAAATCCCAATAGTTTATTGCATTTTTTATTTATTTTTTTTAAATTAATTCATTTATTATAATTGGAGGCTAATTACTTTACCATATTGTAGTGGTTCTGGCCACACACTGACATGAATCAGCCACAAGTGTACATGTGTTCCCCTGTCCTGAACCCCCATCCCGTCCCTCTGAGCTGTCCCAGTGCACCGGCTTTGAGTGCCCTGTTTGATGCATCGAACTTGGACTGGTCATCTGTTTCACATATGGTAATATACATGTTTCAATGCTGTTCTCTCAAATCATCCCACCCTCGCCTTCCCCCACAGAGTCCAAAAGTCTGTTCTTTATATCTGTGTCTTTTGCTGTCTCTGTTGCATTTTTTAATATGTGGAAATAGACGAACTCATCTAAAACATATGTAGATATGCAAGGGGCCAAGAGTAGCCAAGACACTTTGAGAAAGAAGAGTAAGATGTTAGGACTATATTCTAAATGTTGCAAATTACTGTCAAGGAATGAGGAGTGTGGTGTTGCTGTAAAGCAAGACAAGTAGACCAACAGAGCAGAAAAGAGCATTCATAATCAGACCCACATGTGAATAGACAATTGATTTATTACAATGAAGGAATTGTAATAAAGACTTAGTCTCAGAAATCACATTCAACTATCCCTTGAATGATTCAGCTCTCCCTCTAGTCACACAGAAGTAGGAGTGTTATCTGCTTTCTCCTTACTTTCTCTTTATTTGCCCTCATTTTCAGAGGATTTTGTTTTTCGCCAGCCCTCCTCCCCTTCTCCACGCACTGCTTTGTGGTCCAGAAGCAACAAAGTAAAGGGAACAGGTGGAGACTCGATGATCCAGGGCAAAAGCTAATGCTCGGGGGGCCACGTGATCTGGTTTTGCCTGGTTCAATCCTAATTTATTCCTGTTGTTCAGCATAATTGTAAATTCCACTCTCAAAAGTGTTCTGGTTTGGATGCTAAATTTTATGGTCACCCAAGGTAAATTAGAGTATTTGGATCACACAGAACTCTCTGAGTATACAGTTTAGGATGAAAGGGGTGTAGATATAAGCAGGAGGGTGCTAATTGATTGGATAAAGCAGAAATCATTAATAAAAAGGCAAGCTCTTGTTCCTAGGTTAATGGTCCAGAGATTATAATTAGTTTAGGTGAGCTCTAGTTTACAGGGCTGGAAGGAGGAGTGTGTATTGGTTAAGCTCTTAGATCTGTAAGGTCAGAGATGTCAGACACCTCTTTCTGAGGTCAGTCAGAAACAGCAGCAGTTATTTAAAGAGAGTAATACAGGTTGCCTGGGTTTCAGTTTATGGACTGTACTCCAGAAATGACAGTGTAGAATCAGAGCAAGTTGGTGTACTTTCTCATCAAACTGGTTTAATCTATTAGTCAGTTCAGGTGCTCATTCATGTCCGACTCTTTGCGACCGCATGGACTGCAGCATGCCAGGCTTCCCTGTCCATCACCAACTGCTGGAGCTTGCTCAAACTCATGTGCATCGAGTCAGTACTGCTATCCAACCATCTCATCGTCTGTCATCCCCTTCTCCTCCTGCCTTCAGTCTTTCCCAGCATCAGGGTCTTTTCCAATGAGTCACTTCTTCATATCAGGTGGCCAAAGTATTGGAGCTTCAGCTTCAGCATCAGTCCTTCCAAGGGATATTCAGGACTGATTGCCTTTAGGATGGACTGGTTTGATCTCCATGCAATCCAAGTTTTAATCTATTAATTACTGGTTAACTGTCATTTGCAAGGAATTATAACTAAACCATCATTCTTTTTTTTTAATTTTTGAGTATCTTTAAAAGAGTGGTTCTCAGGGTGAGATTCTCAGATCCTTAGAGGGTCCTTGAGGCCTGTTGAGGGAGGTCTGTGAGGTCAAAGCTATTTTTATAATAATTTGAAGATGTCATCTGACTTTTCTCATTGCTTTGACCTTTGTACGGAGGTATGAATGCAGTGGTGGGTGAAGCTGTGGTGCCTTGGCTTGAATCCAGACAGTGACACCTAGCTGTTCAAGGACTCATTCCAGTCTTCCTCACTGCTGGGCAATCACAGATGTTTTTATTTTTATTTTTTACAGCATTTTTTTAAATGCCAGTTTTATGTTAGTATATCATTGAAACAGTAAAAATAAATTTTAAAGATTTATTTATTTTTGGCTGTGGTGAGTCTTAACTGCTGTGCAGGCTTTCTCTAGTTGTGGAGAGCAGGGGCTACTCTTCATTGTGGTGTGGAGGCTTCTCATGGCAGTAGCTCCTCTTGTTGTGGAGCACGGGCTCTTCAGTAGCTGTGGCTTGTGGGCTCTAGAGGCAAGGGCTCAGTAATTGTGGTGCATGGGCTTAGTTGCTCCATGGCATGTGGGATCTTCCCAGACCAGGGATCAAACCTGTGTCCCCTGCATGGGCAGGCAGATTCTTAACCACGGGACCACCAGGGAAGCCCCAAAATTTATTTTATTAAACCTAAACCCTAGAGTCTCTTAACAGTCTGGATGACAGGAGAGGAGACACATATAAAGCACTTTTGCTGATTATGGCCTCTGATTATGCTGATCAGAGAACTGATCTAACTGTTGCCGTGTTTTTGCTTGAACAAACAGCCTGTGGACTTGAGTGTTTGGCTTTGAAAATGAGCAGTGGGCAGGAAAACAACTGACAGCAGTTATTGCCAGTGATCAAATTAAGTTTTCAATTGGAAATTAAAATTTTACAAACTTGTCTGCCACGGTGAAACGGACAGTTTCTTAGTACTTAAAGCCTTTTCTGATGAGCTCGATGGTGATATTAATGAATGTGATTTTGGGTTACTGCAAAATAAAATGTGTCAATATCAAGAAAGTCTGCATAATTCAGTGAACCATTATTTTCAAATGAGCAATGTCATACAATCATGCATAAGTCTATTCAAAGTGCAAGGAAGCCCAGTAGTTTTAACATAACAGAAGATGAAAAGTTCATTGATAGTTTCAGAGTCAATATTGCCACTAACCTTCATAGGAAATATTGTTGAGTTTTGGTGTGGTTTCAGAGAAGAATATTTAACCAAAATACTATTTGAATATTATTTGGTCGGCTATTAAAATCTTCCTCCTTTTCCCAACTACATATTTATGCTTTTCTTCATAAAATAACTGATGGAAACTGATTGAATACAAAGTGTAGGAGAATCCAGATATCTTCTATTAAGGAATTTTTTTAAAAACGTAGAACACTTCTCATTAAATTTGGGTGGGGGGCATGTAGGAAAATATGGGCTTCTCTGGTGGCTCAGATGGTAAAGAATCCACCTGCAATCCAAGAAACCCAGGTTTGATCCCTGTGTCAGGAAGATTCCATGGAGAAAGGAATGGCTACCCACTCCAGTATTAGTTAATTCTGTGAAAAATGTTGACACGTAATAGGTTGAATATTGTTATTTTTAAATGAATTTTTCATTTGCTCTGTTTTAATTTTGAACATGATATTTATCTGTAGATATGCTCCACATAAACAAGAACTCTTGAAAGTGTTAGTTACTCAGTTGTGTCTGACTCTTTGTGACCCTGTGGACTGTAGCCTGCCAAGCTCCTCTGTCCGTGGAATTCTCCAGGCAAGAATACTGGAATGGGTTGCCATACCCTCCTCCAGGGGATCTTCTGAGCCAGGGACTGAACCCCAGACTCCTGCATTGCAGGCGGATTCTTTACCATCTGAGCCACCAGGGAAGCCAAATAAACAAAAGCTCTTGTGAATCCTTCACTCTTAGCTCAGTTGGTAAAGAATTCGCCTGCAATGCAGGAGACCCCGGTTCAATTACTGGGTCGGGACGATCCACTGGAGAAGGGATGGGCTACCCACTCCAGAATTCTTGGGCTTCCCTTGTGGCTCAGCTGATAGAGAATCCACCTACAATTCTGGAGACCTGGGTTCGATCTCTGGGTTGGGAAGATCCCCTGGAGAAGGGAAAGGCTACCCACTCCAGTATTCCGGCCTGGAGAATTCCATGGAATAGCCCATGGGGTTGCAAAGAGTCAGACACTACTGAGCGACTTTTACTTTCACTTGTGAGTCCTTATTTTCATGAATGCAAGTACGTCCTGAGACTAAATAGTTTGAGAATCCCTGCTTTAGAGCACTAGCTTTCAGCCTTGATGAAACTCAGGGACATCAGTGGAGCTTTAAAAACTACCATGGTGTGGGTCCTATGTCTAAAGATTCTATTTTTTGGAGGTCTGGGGTGTGGTGTGGGTTCCCCAGATAACCCTAATATATAGCCAGGGTTGAGATCCACTCCTTTAGTCGACTGCTAGAGATGAACGTGCCCTGGAGCTTGAGATGCACCCTTTTTGGGTCTGTAAACTAGAGCATTTTTTCTCCAGTCATCTGGCAGATTAGTCAAGCATCAGCTGTGTTCCTGCATGTGTACTGGACGGTATATATACAGTTTGTAGCACAGGAGATTTGTCAGGAGCAAGTAGAGTCCCTGTCCTCGGGGAGCCCATGTTCTGGGAGAAGAGATGGCTAATAAGCCAACAGACACATAGGTCTTATATTGCTTCAGGGCTGAGGGTGGACCTAATAAAATACCAGAACCAGGCAAGTGTGGTCCTAATGTTTGGGTGTGCTTCGCCTTCAGACCCAGTTTTGGACCCGGTTTGCTGCAGTCTTCGGAGCTGGTGCCTCCCGAGCCCCCACAGCCCCAAGCATCATCTGAAGCCACCTCATTTGCTGCCCGAGGGATCTACTCTGAGGAGGGGCCGTCAGTGGCCCGGCCTCGGCCTGTTGGGGGCACCACAGGTACACGTGGGCATTTCTTTCTGGCTAAGTTCTGCAGAGAACATTTTAGACTTCCGGGTGTCAGCATCCCAGCCCTGGCCTCTTCTGGCGGTAAGAGCTATGTTCCCTCGGATCCTGTTGGAGATGCATGGCTGGGAGGTGGGAAAGGACAGAGTGGCTGAGATCCCAAGACCTGGGGCCTCCGATTTGTTCCTGAGTCAGAGTCTCGAAAACAGTCCCTTCATGTGAAATTCCCAGCACATGTCTTCCAGGGAAAACGTTTTTGAAAACTTACCGTGAAACAGAAACACCTATTTCTGAGTGCTTACGATGGCATGAAAACAAGCGTTTATTTTAAGGAAGGCAGTTTCTAAAGTTGATCCACGGTGACTACAGGGAGATTAGTGTTTTATTTGGTCATTTCTGGGAGGGTACAACCACGGTTTTGTCCTCGAGCCTTACTTCCCTCGTTTTTCCCCTTCTACCTTTGCCTTGATCTTCTTCTCTTTTCTAAAATGTCCGTGTCATTTCCGCATGCCTCTGTGCCTGTCCTGTCTCTGCAGTCACTCACGGGCAGAGTCGGCAGTGGAAGGTCAGGGGAAGCTGGTGACAACATGAAACTGTTCTACGTTTTTTCTGTCCTCTCTTTCAAATCATCATTAAAAGAACAGTCTTAGAAGATAACAGATATAAAGTGCTTAAAATAGTGCCTACGGCTATGGCTAAGTCACTTCAGTCGTGTCCGACTCTGTGCGACCCCGTAGACAGCAGCCCACCAGGCTGTCCCATCCCTGGGATTCTCCAGGCAAGAACACTGGAGTGGGTTGCCATTTTCCTTCTCCAGTACATGAAAGTGAAAAGTGAAAGTGAAGTCGCTCAGTCCTGTCCGACCCTCAGCGACCCCATGGACTGCAGCCCTCCAGGCTCCTCTGTCCATGGGATTTTCCAGGCAAGAGTACTGGAGTGGGGTGCCAGTGCCTGGAATATCATAAATTGTAATATTTATTAGCTGCTATTATTACTACTCTTATTTCTGGTGATGGTGTAAATCATTAACTTTTTGGAAAGCAGCTTGGCAATATAACTTGATGAGCCTTTGACTTGGTAATTTGGGAATATGGGCTCCTCCCTGTCCCCCGAGGAGATCCAAAATATTGCAGAAAAACTACATGTGCAAGGATGTTTATTGAAGCATTGTTCAGAATAGCAAACAACTGTGAGCTCCCTCAATACCGAGTTATAAGGGCATCAGCGAGTAAACTTGTACAGCTATCTAAAATGAAGAGCTCAGAGCCAGAAAAAGGGAATTTCAGATTTTCTGATTGCCTCCTATGCATTTGGTACTTGACCTATTTTGTCTCTTTTAATCCTTGAAATAGCACTGTGAGATAGATTTTTTTTTTTAATCTCCATTTGAAAAGTGAGGCATTGAGTCTCAGCTGGAAAGATTACTGGGTGTCCAAGGTCACAGGCTTGTCAGTGGTTGAGCTGGAATGCAAACCCCTGCCTGCTGAGGGGTGGTGGGCCACTTGAATCATGAGGGAGCCTGTGCTGCCTCGTTAAGTGAACAAAGCAAAATACAGAATCATGTCTCAACTATGATTTCAACTGCTGTTGCAAGTCTAACACAAAGGTGTGCTTTTCTCCCTGTGAGGTTGTCTGAACCTTCACAAGTGATGACGAACACTGTGCTGCATTTCCGTCTTTTGCAAGATTTGCTCAAACAATGTCTGTTGGGCAATGTCCATTGTCTGATGGTTCTAAGAATTTTAATAGTGTTAGGAATCTTCAGTAACAAATGCTTCAGGACAAGTGCTCCTGTAGAGTACATTTTTTAAAAAAGTATTTGATTAACAGAGGCTGTTAATTAGGTAACTAGAGTAGGAACAGCCTGGAAGATGGAGAGGTCTTACCTCTGGAAAACCCTGAACCTTTGTGGGACTAGCCTGAGCATTCCAGATGAATGAGACAATCCCAGGTGCATTTGGAAATCAATGTTTTATTTCACAGCATTTGAAGATCTGTTTTTTTTCTCCCTTGATCTGTTGAATAGGGTTATTTCCATATGCCAAAGTTGATGGGAGAGAAAAATATGTTATTTAAAGGCTAGCTTTCACAGCCACACAAGGCCATGGTGTGCCTAAGTGTAGAATGAGCGCTAGAGATCATCTGTCTTTGCTTCAGTATACCTCGATGAAGAGGTTGGGTGGGTGGCTTTGTCGACTGAAAAAGAGGGACAACTTGAGAGGTGAGTTTTATTTCGGGTGAAATGAGGACTATAGCCTGGGAGACAGCACCTCAGATAGCTCTGAGAAACTGCTTCAAAGAGACAGCGGGGGAAGGTCAATATATGATTTGGTGAAAGGGGAGTTCAGTGCAACCAGGCACTTACTTTACAAGAGGTTTTCTGCTAGTCCCCGGGAGCTGATGTCATCATGAAGGGATTTAGTGCTTTTCTAGATATGAGGAGATGCAAAGATTGGGATCATGAAATCAGTTCCTGAAAATACCTAACTATCTAAAGACCTGTTCCACCAGATTCCCTGGAGCACAGAGTGCCTCACTCCACCCTGAACTCCCTTGGGGTGTTGAAGGTCAACAGCTGCAATAGCACAGGGTTCGGTCTCCTCAGAGGCAGGTGACAAATGCCCTAGTTGTTCAGTCGCTGGCTCATGCTCTCGGCAAGTGCCCATTTGTCATGGATAGTTTAAATTTTTAATTATGATATGACTAAATTTTGAAAACAATGTGAATATAACAAAAATGTACTTTAACATTTTGAACTCAAATACACACTCTGCCTGTTTTTTTTTTTAAAAAAAGGCATATTGCATTTTCATTTCCTTGTGAGTCTGAAAATCATAAGCAAGGAAGAACTAGGTTTCAGCTTCTTTATGGCTCCAAAACTTTTCACTCCTTTTTTTCTGAATGAATAAGGTCCCCATTATCTGTAGCCTCAACAGAAATGAATGGAAGGGCCCTCCATTATCCCCTTTATTCCCCGTCTTTTGATGTCTGACCAGGAAAATAGAAACATCACTAATAGCCACTGTATTGAGAGAAAGTAAAAGCCCACAAGCCCAGAAGCTCAGGTCTGGTTTTCTTAGGAAGTGTCTTTTCTGGGGGTAGAATTGGTGCCACATTTGAACAATGCTCATGTCCCCAGGGCGTGCCGAGGTCAGAACCAGAGTATCTCACTTGAGTAGCCTTCCACTCCCTTGCTGGTGTTCACTGGGCCCCTCCCTGTGTTCCTCCAGGCTCTCAGATCCAGCACCTGACGCAGGTGGGAATCGCCAGCAGAATCGGAGCTCAGCCAGTGGAAATCCCACCCAGCAGAGGCGGCCAGTATGGGGGGCCAAGTTGGCCTGCCTATGGGGAGGACGAAGCTGGCCGGAGAGAGGCTGTGAGTATCTTGTGTTGGGATCATCGCTGAGAATTCAGACACGATGGATATGGATTTCAGTTTTATAAGATGAAAAGAGCTATGGGGACGAATGATGTGAAGGTTGCATAATAGTGTGAATGTATTTAAAACCACTTAAGCATGGTTCAAATGGTAAATGGTATAGCTGCTGCTGCTTCTGCGTGGGAGATCTCGCTTTAAAACCTGCATGAAGTTTTAAGCTCCGTCACTTTTTTCCTCCTTGAGTGTATTTTTCTTTTCACACAGTCATGCATGCATGCCAAGTTGCTTCAGTTGTGTCCGACTCTTTGTGATCTTATGGACTGTTGCCCGCCAGGCTCCACTGTTCATGGGATTCTCCAAGCAAGAATACTGGAGTGGGTTGCCATTTCCTCCTCTAGGGGATCTTCCCGACTCAGGGGTTGAACTTGGGTCAACTTGGTTAAACTTGGATTGACGTGAGTTCGATCCCTGGGTCAGGAAGATCCCCTGGAGTAGGAAATGGCACCCTACTCCAGTATTCTTGCCTGGAGAATCCCATGGACAGAGGAGCCTGGTGGGCTACAGTCTATGGGGTCCCAAGAGTTGGACATGACTGAAGAGACGTGCATGCATGCGTTACAGTCTCAGGTCTGCACTTTACCTTTGCTGACGTTTTGCTTTTTCTGTGCCTGGCTTAGTTTCCTGAGTTGTTTTGGGTTTTCCCATCAAATCCAATGTGCACTTTTTGAGGGCCTCTTGGTCACAGTTTGCAGAAGTGAAATGTGGAAGTTATTCCAGGGCTCAAATGTCCTGTTTACCAGGCTATCGAGTTGCTCTTACCACAAGTGAAATCACAGATGTAGTATGTGTATGTGTGTATAAAGAGATTTTTTTTTCACTGAAAAAATACGAAAAAAAATCACTGAAAAGTATAATTCTTATCAAAGGAATGCCCAGTTAATCCATATTTTGCCAATGTCAGCAAAGCTAGTGTATGCTTTTGTGCAGATAGCTTAAAAAAAAAAAAAGCTGTGCAGAGCACTGACACATAGACACACAGACAGACAGATAGGATGGAAGATGACTTTGTGATCTTGTTGCCGTTCCACGGGCCCCATATGTGTTCTCATCACCCCTTCCTTGGGTTCCAGACTCAGAGCAAAGGCAGTTGCTCTTCCCATCGGTCTATCTGCCAGTTTCTGCTTATCCCTCTGAGCAGACATCCTTATCAGACCTTGCCCTCTCTGGGATGCTCCAGCCTCCCTCCCGGTCCAGCTCTTCAGGGCCCTTCCTGGCTCCCCAGTGGCCCACTCTCCTTCCACACATGGCAGCACAGGGATTAGCCAGTGGGGCCAACTGCACGTTCATTCTTTCTGTCTTTAATCAAGTGTGTATAGTTCAATTCAGTTCAGGTCAGTCCCTCAGTCGTGTCCGACTCTTCGTGACCCCATGAATCGCAGGACGCCAGGCCTCCCTGTCCATCACCAACTCCCTGAGTTCACCCAGACTCACGTCCATCGAGTCAGTGATGCCATCCAGCCATCTCATCCTCTGTTGTCCCCTTCTCCTCCTGCCCCCAATCCCTCCCAGCATCAGAGTCTTTTCCAATGAGTCAACTTTTCGCATGAGGTGGCCAAAGTACTGGAGTTTCAGCTTCAGCATCATTCCCTCCAAAGAAATCCCAGGGCTGATCTCCTTCAGAATGGACTGGTTGGATCTCCTTGCAGTCCAAGGGACTCTTAAGAGTCTTCTCCAGCACCACAGTTCAAAAGCATCAATTCTTCAGCTCTCAGCCTTCTTCACAGTCCAACTCTCACATCCATACATGACCACAGGAAAAACCATAGCCTTGACTAGACAGACCTTTGTTGGCAAAGTAATGTCTCTGCTTCTCAATATGCTATCTAGGTTGGTCATAACTTTTGTTTCAAGGAGTAAGCGTCTTTTTTAAATTAAGTTCAGGGGCTTCTTTATTGGACTACTTTCCCTTGCACAATTTCTCCGCAGTTACGTCTTTGCGTTCTGGTGGTGGGAGGCTGAGTTGTTGGTTGGGAGGTGGGTGGAGAGCGTTGGATGCCAGTTTGCCTCTGATCTTCCCTCCTGTTTTCCTGTGTTTGCTGTGGTTTTTCAGACACACGTGCTCGGACATCAGGAGTATTCATCACCACTGTTCCAGGTGCCAAGGACTTCAGGCCGGGAGCCCTCAGCTCCTCCCGGGAACCTCCCTCACAGGGGGCTGCCGGGTGCTGGATTGGCCTACCCCACCAGCTCCACGGAAGACCTCCAGCCCAGCCACTCCTCAGCCTCTCTCATCAAAGCGATCCGCGAGGAGCTCCTCCGGCTCTCGCAGAAGCAGACCGCCGTGCAGAACTTCCACAGCTGATCAGCCTCACCTTGCACATTTGCCAAGTATCTGCTTCCTGTGGAAGCAAGACTAAAAGGAAGTCAACTGAGCAGGTGTTTTTAATAGAAGGAGCATCTCCGGGGCGAGGGGCCCAACTAAGGGAACAGGTTGCAATTTTAGAAAATGCCCCAAGTCACGTGACAGCCCATGATGCTTTTCATATGTTGGCAGTTTTGTGACCACCTAGGTTCAGTTGAAATTTATGTACTTTTGGCCAAAAGCCAGCAGCACTTCACAAAAGACCAACCACAATTCTAAGCTAATGAAATTCCTAAGTTAGTCTCTTTTTTTTTTTTTTTTTTTAAGGTGAAAGATGAAAATGTGTAGATGGTGTAGGGATTAAAGGAACCTAGTATTTCCGTGGGAAGATGTGACTCAGACTGGTTTGTACGATGAACCTGCTGCTTTGTTTTCTGAGAAAAGAGTTTTGAAGACATTTTATTAACTGCTTGATTTTCACCCTCTTTTTCCTCCTTAGGAACTTCTTTTAATAGTAATATTAACAACATGAATACTAAGACTGTTTGGGAATTTAAAAAGCTACTAGTGAGAAACCAAATGATAGATTGTAGAGCCTGATGATTCAAAACGAAGCCATCAACTGCATTTTCCTTCTTCTGGTGCTACAGCTCCAAGAGCCCCTTCACCTTGTCTGTGAAATGCAACTTTGGCTTTCTCAATGGAAGAACATGTGGAAGGTTTCATTTTGTTCTAGAAAGAGGAGGGAAAAAGCCTCTCCACATAGGAAAAGCTTAATATTTATTTGGTTATTCAAAGTACATATCAAAGTTTAGATTTACACTCTTTAATTGTATTTGCCATTTGTTGATTGGCAGAGGTAACTGCCTATTGCATTTCATCTGAGTACATCTTCATCAAGGCCAGTCCTATCGAATGAGGCTTTGAGGAGGCCCCGACGAATCCTGGCACTTTGCTGATACGTTGCTCCCAACTTTGAATGAGGAATCTTACATAAGCAAAAATGCTTTGTCACAGTTCCTAGGACCACCGAATGGTTAGTTATTTGTGAATGCATCTGTGGTAATCGCATTCCCTATGTTCGAGACCTGGAAATGAGTTCTGTTGAGCCTCTTTGTAATGAGCCAAGAAAGGAAAGAGGAGCTTTGAGACCACGAGGGAGAAAGAGTTGCTCCTAATTTCTGATTTCATTGTGTATAACTGTGCTGAGTGACTGTTGAAACCCCCTTTGGGCCTGACGGAGGGGTCCTCTCACTTGAGATTGCCTCCTGAAGGGACTATCTCTCCACCTCCCGAAGTGGAGTGAGGACTAGAGTAACAAGGGCTGTTCTGTTTTCTGGGACCTGAGTGAAATGAAGAAGAACAGATGCAGATAACACTTTGCCATGAATCCTTTTTTATTAGCTCAATTAATATCTTTAATTAAACAACATATACACAGGCAGAATCTGGGGCTCTGACTAATCAAAATCTCTGTATCTGTGTCAGATTTTAAGAATCCCAAAGCAGCTAAAATAGTTCCCCAAAGTGTAACCATTGGGCTCCAGTGTTATGTTTCTGCCCTTCCTGCATTAAGCCTGTTATGTAGACTCGTCTCACAATCCAGGGAGAGTCAGTTCTGGGAAATTAAAATGTAGGCATTTTTTGTCTTTATGCCTCTGAAACAGGAGAGGTGAGAAGGATGTCTGTTGAGAATATGAAATAAAGTAATGGGAGCTCCTTTTCAGGTACCCTTCCTGGGCTCCAAAGAGCAGGGGAGAGAGGACCCTCATATGGGCTTGATCTCTTACCTCTCAGTCTTGATTTAATACCAGACTTGCCCAGAGTGGAGGGGTCTCTTTGCCTGTCATTCAGAAATACCAGGATCCTGAATGTGTAAGGAAGAATTTCAGAGATTCTTGCAGATTTTTATTTCGGACACCTTTTGGCAACTTCAGATTGAGGGCCAGCTGATAGCCCCTCCCCTCCCATCCTGCTCAGTATCCTAAGTGTTCACACTTGGAGTGTACAAATGTGGTTACCTCCTTAGCACGCGGCAGAAATGGGCCTCTGTTTTAAATGGGGCTGCGACAGCAGTTTTGATGCCTTTCAAACTAGCAAAACGGGATTCTGTCTCTATTTTTCTTCTTAGAAGGGATATACTTTTAAACCAACGTCAAGACCAAAGATGACATGTAACATAAATGGTGGTATGTGGTGGGTGTGAGCAGACCGGTGAGATCCCCAGCACTCTTGCGTTGGTTGTAAAGCACACTCAGTTTGCACTCAGTTTTACCGTCAACTGACCCAGAACATACCAGCTGTCGTGGGAACACCATCCCGAGTGGGGCTTCAGACACTCAGTGAATGGAATCTACTTAAACGAGAGGTCCTCATGACAGTTGTGTGGCTTTGGCGTTCCATTTATTGAAACACTGCAAAATGAAAACTGAAATTTTATGTCTATTCTTTTTTTCTGATTTTAAAAGTTCTCATGGTAATAGCAAGAGCTATACATTTGAGTCAGAGTTTTAGAGGAGACTGTTTGTTGAAATGATCATTTTCAGATTCTGCACAGTCACTGCCCGGCTGTGTCAGGCCCCTTGTCTGAGCCTCACTCTCCCCATCAGCCACGTGAGAACGGGCCTCCCCCGCCCCGGATTTCTCATTGCAAGGATCAGGTGTGGTCATGTGGGCAGACATCCCTTGAGGAGGGAGCACAACGCACTGAGAATGTGGGCTGTCTGTGTGATGGTGCTGGGATGGACCGTCTGATCTGCGGTGACCTCCCAGTGAGTGAGTTCACGTGGAGGAAACCAGAGCAACACCAGAGGCCCCGTGGGACTCCACTTCCTCCCTCCCGATTTGCTTTCAATTCACTTCCTTCACCATTAACTTTCAGTTCTCATGCATTGTTCGGATTTTCTGCTGTTTCTGGCACCAAACACGAGCCCTGCCTTCTGAGATCTTAGGATCTGAATCAGACAACACCCTCTGGTGTAAAAGATGGAAGAGATGGAAAAATAACATGGTTTAAACATCAGTAAAATGCACCCAAGTACACAAGTACATTGGAAGGAGGAATGGAACTTACACGTTTGGAAAACAGTGGGGTCTTGGGGAGAACTCAACATCAGAAGCCACGGAAGACAAGAGCTTCCCAGGCACATGGTGAGATGGTGTGGGAAGAGCTGAGAGTGGGCCTGGGGAAGGATGGAGAAAGTGGTGAAGCTGCTGTTGAAAATAACCTTGAACCTGTTCTCCAATACGGAGACCAAATCCCTAACTGCACCATCAAAGGAGTTTTGTAAAGAGGAAGAAGTGAGGGTCTGAGGAAACGTCTGCAAGAACCCAACAAGAAAATGACCAGGCCTGGGAGGAGGTTTGCGGAGGAGCACGTCTGTCCTAGAGGGGACGGGGGAGTCCCAGAACTGCCAGAGGGCCAGTGTCAAGTGTGAAAGACGTCTGCCGAGGTCTGCTGCTAAGCGCAGATCTCAAGGGTCCGTCATTCAGCCGCATTTGATCCTTTGTGGAGCGCAATGGGTTATAAGTAAATATATTTGACTTTACAGCTACCTACACCTTTTCCTCCAAATTGTATTTAATTTCAGAGCGTCTTTTCATTTTGGTCATATGTGGCTTTTGAGCTGCAGACTAAGCCAGTTTCTGCCAACCACGATTTTTCAGGGCATGAGGCCTGTGATGCAGGGCACAGGTGAAGGGACGCCTGGAGGCTGCGGGCTGAAACAGGTAATCCTGTGCTTTACGAGCCTCCCATTGAACTGTGTGCAGGGTCAGTGTTCACTGCGTTTGCACAACTTAGTGCTCCAGTGACCAAACCAACCACTCGGACACAGATTGGCATTTGTAGTTAATTCAGGAGTTAATCATTAAATACATCTCTCTCTCCCTTTCCTGTGAGCTTCCTAGACATGAATTAATTTGCTGATTGGAAGGAGAGCTGGTGAAAGGTTCTGGGTGGGTGGGGAGGGGGTTCCAGTCTTCAGTACCACACACACTGTAGCTGTAGATGTTTTAGCCATTTCATTTCTACCTCCAGAGCAGGTCCCCAAAGCCAGACTCCAGAGCCCACCTAAGCCACCTTTGTTCCAGGCAGGAGCGTGAGGAAGTCCACTTCTGCACCTGCAAGGAGACCATTTGAACACAAAGCTTGTTTTTATGGGATGGTAAACTGAACTTCATTTTTACATTTAATCCGACACCGTCACGGATATTCTTACAACAGGTGAGGGGGGTTTCCATCAACAGCTGCTGTAACACACTCATACACTGTGTTAGGCTCACACTTGTGACCTAGTGAACAGGGAGTGTGTGCATTTCAGGTTTCTTTTGATACCCTTGGAGGTGATTTGCGGTGTTTAAGAGGTGTTTAAGATTCGTTTCTCTAATTTTATGAAAAAGACTTGAAAACTGAAACCTCACGGTACGATCCTAATTCCATGCTGTGCGTGTAACAGTACACTTGACAATTTATCTTAACACGCCAGCAGCGTTGACATTTAGCAAAAGAGTATCAAATGCCTTGGAAACATGAAACAAAGTTGGGAACCAGCAAGCAAGTGAAAGAAGGAAGGAATGTCACCCTCTGAGACACCCTTCTTGAAATTACTTTCCCACAGGGTAGATCATCATGCATTCTGCTTTTCCTTCTTTCTGCGGGTTTTTCTGCTCTGGGGCCACTTCACATTTAAAGAAAGAGTGGATAAATAAAAGGGACAAAGAGAAAAATTGAAGTGATTTAGGTCTCACGATCCCTGATTCCACGGAATCTTTCCGGACAACTTGGAACGTCATGAATGCCCCTTCTCATGTCCACCAGGTTTCCAGCGTTCATCACTTGACTCCTTGAGTGTGCAAGGTTGGAATAGTGCCGGGTCAGCTTCTAGCCAGGCTCCCTGTACTGTTCTGCAAATGTGGGGAAGGAGGAGGGGGCCCTAGGGGAACAGAGGCAAACCAGTGGGCTCGGTTGCTCTAAGCAGCAGAGGGTTAATTTCAGAAAAGGGGAGTAGAAACTCTCCACTTTGCCTTCCTCCAGGGCATGGTCTAGGGAGCGTTGGAGGTGGGGTGAATTGCACCCTTCCAGGACAGGCTGTCAAACCGAGCGCTCTGGTGTGCCCACTGGCCACCTCCGACTTTGTTAAGGTCCATGTTCTTCTGAGTTCCTGCACTCTCATTCCTAGATTATGAGTGTTAATGTACGAAAAAATGCAGAGTAAATTGAGGCCACTCGTGGCATCAATCCTGCAGCTTTGAACTTGACAATCATGGTTTGCTGGTCTCAAATGGGCCCTTAAATTTCAGTATGGGTAAATGATTTAGTAATCAAGCTCTCTCTTCTCTTTGCTGGTTATGTTTCTTACCTTCAATTAGCTGCACTGTTTTCTAATGTGCTGTAGAGTTTTTGAAATAATTTATGCAAGTGTTTGGTTTCCATGTTTACAATTTATACAGCTTTCCTAGCATTTTAAATGGAAATGTCAATAAATGCTCTGAATTGGTGTCAAGTGATATTTTCTGTTTATTTCCTTTGCAACATGATAGTTCTCTCATGTGCAAAATGTGAAAGTTGAATGCAGTGTTTCTTGTTCTCTGATTTTTGTGTCCGTCGTGAGAACACCTGATGCTTTCATTTTCCAAGGAATTAAGTTGAAAGTAGTCTATTCAGTGCATGGAATTTGCAGAATTGTTGTCACTCAAGGTGGTTGGCGCCACTCCTTTCAACTCACTGTTTTGCTTTACAGGCTCTCCACTAATCAAATTGATGCTTCCACTAAGAGCAGATTCATTTTGGAATTAAAAGATTAGGACTATAATCTAGAAAGATAACTGAGAAGATCCTATGCAAACTTGAAGGGTAATAGGATAAACCTGGAGTTGTTTACGAAACTCAAGAAAATAAAAACCCCTTGAAACTGAGAAAAGCAAGAGGAACTGCAAAACACAGAGGAACTCAACAAAGGAATGAAATGTGGAAACCTGCATAGGATTCTGGACAACAAAAAAGGTTATCAGTGGGAAAAAATGATGAAATCTAAATACAGCCTACAGTGTAGTTAGCAGTATTGTACAGAGTTTCCTTTATTGGTTTTGCTAACTTTAGTATTAGGGGAAGCTATGGAAAAGGTATACAGAAACACTCTATTTTTGCAATTTTTCTCTAAAGTTAATTGAAATTTTAAAAACTAATCTGGTACAGATAAAGCCCAAAGGTCCTCGCAGAGACTATTAAGAGTCTGCCCTGGGCATCCATGACCCACAACTTGCCTTGCTTCTCAAGGCAGTCAGCTCCTGGTGAAGTGGAAACCACAGTTAATGATTGCAAGTCTTGGCAGAAAATAAGGCTTCATGACGGAGAGTTCACAGGATCAACCAAAAGGAGAATTTGAGCTTAAAAATTGGAGGGAGTAGACCACTATGAAGAAAGTTTACAGAGCTTAAAAAAAACTAGTAAACAGAAAGACAGGATATCAGGAAAGTTTAAACACACTGACAAAACTGAAAATCCATGAAAGAAAAATAAAGGGATTAAAAAAAATACATATATACACACTGGTTAAGATATGCCAATATTTTAGACATACCTGAAGAAATAAATGTGATAGTTTTAAGATACTTTTATGTTCTTTTTTAATCAATATTGTATTGGATTGAAAGTAGCTCAGTCATGTCTGACTCTTTGCAACCCCATGGACTATATACAGTCCATGGAATTCTCCAGGCCAGAATACTGGAATGGGTAGCCTATCCCTTCTCCAGCGGATCTTCCTGACCCAGGAATCGAATTGGGGTCTCCTGCTGTGCAGGTGGATTCTTTACCAACTGAGCTATCAGGAAAGCCCTGATATACTTCAGATTAAAACCAGGGGACTACCTGGCACACCCTGTTCCCCTAGGAGATTTCACATGCTCTGATTGTAAAAAGATTCAAAATAGTAGAACAGGGAATTAGGAGAAGCAGCTAAGGCTTAGGAGAAAGGTCAGGCTGGTCCCACGCCCAGACCCTGACCACTAGGTTGACATAAATGTGGATTAAAACCAAATTGGCATTTTTTCTCCCTCTTCCTCCTCTTCCATGTTGCACCTGCTAAGCGCAGCTTCAGGTAAGAAGAAAACAAGAAGCAAAAACAAATAAGAGATCCTTGGTCCAGTGCCTGGGTTAGGTGATTAACGAAATATTTTTATTGTTGTTGAGTTGCACACTATTTATCTAGTAACTTTCTTCCTCTAAAGATCTCCCTCCCCTTCCTTGCTGGACCTTCCTGGGGGAGTAATTGGAGGTGGTATGTGTTTGATCTCTCTGGTGTTGGGAGACTGGAACAATTGTAGTCACAAATCTCAGTAGCCCACATTCATGTAGTTAAACTACTATTTGTCATACTTGTGCCAAAGGATAGAATTACAGAAGTGTGAAACATAGAACATATCTGGACCACTCCTATTATAAAGTTGTTTTAGAGTAACTGGCTCATAGGGGGTTACATCAGTACCCTGAGAATACTCATTAGTGTAAGTATTTAGATTTTGATTTTGTGATGTGATGATATTCCTGAAATCAGTGGTTTCTTTCATTTCAGTTCATTCAGTCACTCAGTTGTGTCTGAGTCTTTGCGACCCCATGAACTGCAGCACACCAGGCCTCCCTGTCCATCGCCAACTCCCAGAATTTACTCAAACCCACGTCCATTGAGTCGGTGATGCCATCTAACCATCTCATCCTCTGTCGTCCCCTTGTCCTCCTGCCTTCAATCTTTCCCAGCATCAGGGGCTTTTCCAGTGAGTCAATTCTTTACATCAGGTAAGTATTGGAGTTTCAACTTTAGCATCAGTCCTGCCGATGAATATTCAGTACTGATCTCCTTTAGGATGGACTGGTTGGATCTCTTTGCAGTCCAAGGGACTCTCAAGAGTCTTGTCCAACACCACAGTTTAAAAGCATCAATTCTTTGGCACTCAGCTTTCTTTATAGTCCAACTCTCACATCCATACATGACCACTGGAAAAACCATAGCCTTGACTGGATGGACCTTTGTTGGCAAAGTAACGTCTCTGCTTTTTAATATGCTATCTAGGTTGGTCATAACTTTTCTTCCAAGGAGCAAGTGTCTTTTAATTTCATGGCTGCAGTCACCATCTACAGTGATTTTGGAGCCCCCCAAAATAAAAATAAAATCTGTCACTGTTTCCCCATCTATTTGCCATGAAGTGATGGGACCAGAGGCCATGATCTTAATTTTCTGAATGTTGAGCTTTAAGCCAACTTTTTCACTCTCCTCTTTCACTTGCCTCAAGAGGCTCTTTAGTTCTTTGCTTTCTGCCATAAGGGTGGTGTCATCTGCATATCTGAGGTTATTGATATTTCTTCTGGCAATCTTGATTCCAGCTTGTGCTTCATGCAGCCCAGCGTTTCTCATGATGTTTCTTTCATTTAGCATTTTACAATTCTGAGATTTTTCTAAAGAAAACATCAGTATGAAGAGTTTTTTGTTTTGTTTTGTTTAAGAATGACTTAAAAGCTCAAATAGAGTTGCTGCATTTTAGTACAAATGTTGATCTTTTCCCCCCAAAGTAGTTCTGCACTGTGCCTGTTTTTGAAGAACAGTAGATATGTTCTGCTTTTAGAAGAAGTGAGAAGTAGCTATTCCCTTTAGAAATTCCTAAAGCGGTGTGTGTGGGGATCAGTAGTAGGGGGTGGGGGTGGGCTGTGGTGGAGAGGCAGGGAAAGAAAGAAATCATGGCCTGGATTTAAAGTCAAGAACCAGCAGGTGTTTTGAATGTTGTTTTACTTTTATAGTTCGCTGATATTGTTCTTTCTGGATTCTTTGCAAGACAAATATGATACACAAGTTACGAGTAAAGTTCTTGAAAAAAAAAAGATGTAATCAAATTTAAATCAGAACATCATATTACTGCAGGTAGCCCATTAACCCCAATCTTTTTTCATTGTATCTTTTCTGGAAAAAATGCAGGTTAGCAAAAAAAGGAAAAAGAAACCAATATAACTTCACCATTAGAGATACTGCAGTCAAAAAAAATTTTTTTTAATTTTAATAAATCTCAGTCAATTTAATCTTGTTTGGTGATTGGGACTGATCAAGGTGATTTGCTTTCTAATTGTTCTTCTAATAAGCTATTGATTTGGTTTCCAACGTATACAAGGGCTGGGGGAGGGTCAGGAAGAGGGCAGAAGCATTAGAATTGGTGCAGGGTATACACTGGAAAGAAGGGTGGGATATGTGCCTGGGGACCTTCCACTGGGGAAAGTGGCACCACCACCTTGAGAGCCCCATCCCTTTGTGGCTAATTCTGCGGCTGCCTCTGGGGAGCACTGCCTGATTGACCTCCTGACACGTGGAATTTTGCAGGAACTTCACAGAGCTTGTAGCTGAGATAGAGGACTTCATGGACAGAGAGGCCTGTTCAGAAAACAATGTCCCATTTCTCGCCTTTAAGGTAACTCAAAAACTCTGCCTTCTGCACATAAACTGCTTTGCGGGGACCCTGGTGAAAAGTGTCTGCCTCAGTATCTTTCTCTTCATTGGCTAACGGCACAGACATCAACTTTCCATAACACATTTCCTCCCAGACTGCCTACCTCTCTCTCCCCAACTCACTGATGGATGAACCAAGAGTAACATCTCTAGTATTGCTGTAGAATCAAAAGTTGCTTTAGCCTATGACAGAGTCCTCCGTGTCTCAACCCCTTTCTGGATAATTAAGATTTCTGTCTTCTGAGGTTACTGGCCCCTGGACCTCAGAAGTTAAAGAGTTTGTATGCTCTTTCCATCAATGGGTTCAGAGTGACTTACTGAATTTGAGATACCTCAACATGTAGAAGGATGGTATTGTGACAAACAGCAAGCAGAATTACAAATGAACTTGACAGGCTAAAACACAGGAAAAGAATGTTAACAGAATTTCATTTATTCCTATAAAATTTGAAGTTCTACTCCTAGGTTTAAAAAATCTATAATATGCATATATGATAAAGGGAATATGGTCTAACAGGATTTTATGGGAAAAGATTTGAGGATGTTAACATTCTAGGGACCATTTGGAGCACTGGAGATGTTTGGGGAGCAACCCTGACTTAGACATTATCAATAGTAACATGTTGCCCTGTAAGAATTTCTATCTCCCAGGTTGGTTACATGAAGAATTCAGGCATCCTATTTTGAAAGAAATGCTCATGAATTGGATGGAAAGACTGGGAGAAAGGGAGCCAGAATGTAAGGACTGGAAACCACCTCCTTTGAGAAAGAAACCAAGAAGCTAAATGTTTGCCCTGAGGAGTGAAGGCTTGTAGGAGACAAAGCTATCTTCACGTGTTCGAAGTGTCATCATGAGAAAGAGAATTGACTTGCTTTACGTATTTGATTGTATTCTGGAAGACATAACTATCAACCCAAGAAAGTCGGTCTTGGCCCTGTTAAAAGAAAGAACTTAGCAATGATTTCAGTAGGTCGGCACAGAAAAGTCATCTCTAGAATTTCTTCCCATTGGCCTCTTGTGAGGACCTTCTTCCATGGCACTAAGCCTGTCCCCCCATGGCCTCCAGCAGAAGGACTGTATCTCTGGGCATTGAGTCCTCCCTCCCAGTCAGTTCTTTTCCAAGATGCTCATGGGGCAGCGAGGAAGAAGGAGAGGCTCTGGACACCTGGAACGGAGATGATGCTATGGATAGGACTGAACACAAGGAGCTCAGGCTCTCCCCAGAGTCAGTATGGTGAGGGGACGTCCATCTCCCTGCTTCATTGTTCTTAGTTATGCCATAAAATGAAGGAAGGGCAAGATGTTGTTTAGTATGTCTTGAAGAAGTAGCTGTGAATAAAGTTGAATGGCTTAAAGAGTCGCTTCTATAGATAGAACATGGCATGTTATGTGTATATGAAAGTGAACAATTTCAACTCCAACATTGAGAATCTCATGGAATGGCAAATAAATTTGCTGAAAACTGACCTGTCTGATAATACTGTAGCTACATGAGTGCATTCATTAAATAAACATTGATCAAGTACCAGCTCTGTGATAGGTACTGTTATAAGCACCAGGAACTTGGAATACACTGGGGAATAAGACCAATTTCATGCTCCAGTAAACAGCATGGAGGCCATCAGTCTCTGGAGTGCTGGTGAAAGAAGTTAGCTTGGACACAGAGTGAAAGAGGACTAGGAGGGGAGAGATGGAGAGAAGGGAGAATTCAGACAGCTCTTTTCAGGCACTTTGCTGAGAAGGGAAGAAAAGGGATGGTAACTGGAAGACAGGGCTGTAGGGTGAATGATGTAAGGTTGTCAAATAAAATACAGGGAACCTGATTAAGTTGAATTTCAGACAAGTAGGAAGGCTTTGTTTTCAGTTTTTAGTATGTCTTAAATATTGCTTGGTGCTGCAGTCCATGGGGTCGCAAAGAGTTGGACACAACTGAGTGACTGAACTGAACTGAAATATTCCATGAGACACACACTAATATGTTACTTGTTTACCTGACACTGAAATTTACCTAGATGTCTGTGTTTTTACTTGCTAAACGTGGCAAGCTTAAAATTAATGGATACCAGACATGTTGTGAGCTAATGGGGGTGACCCATGGAGTGAAGACAAGAGAAGAAAGTGAGGAGGCTGGGATTCAGTGGATAATGGGGGAGTAGGAATATTATCCTATTGTGTAAGAGGGGAAACAGAACACAGCCCAGATTCAGGTCAGTCTGTAGAGATGCAAAAACTGACAACCTTTCTGCTCTGAGAAAAAATTGATTTCAAATGAGTAGGTTACCATTTCTTTAGATTTATTAGCTTAGGACTTTTTAATAGGCAGCAAAAATATTATTTCACAGTAAGAGAAGTCAAGTTGCTCAGTCGTGTGAGACTCTGTGAATTTTCCAGGCAAGAGGACTGGAGTGGATTGCTGTTTCCTTCTCCAGGGGATCTCCCCGACCTGGGGATTGAGCCCAGGTCTCCTGCATTGAAGGCAGATGTTTTACCCTCTGTGCCACCAGAGAAGCCCAAAGATTGTCTAATTTTGTGCTTTTTATAAGATGAGCTCTGCTTCATTTTCCCTGGCTTGAAAGATACATTCAAATTAATAGTGTTTGTTATTTGAGGTATCATGGGCTCCCCATGTGGCCCAGTGCCACATCCAACTGCCAATGCAGACACGCACGAGAAATGGGTTCAATCCCTGGGTTGGGAAAATCCCCTGGAGTAGGAAATGGCAGCCCACTCCAGTATTCTTGTCTGGGAAATCCCTTGGACAGAGAAGCCTGGAGGGCTACAGCCCAGGGGTTTGCAAAGAGTCAGACGCAACTAAGGACGCGTACAATGGCTGAGTGGCAGGGAGCTCTTTCTTTTAAATTTTGTGTGGCCCAGAATAGAGTCCCTCTTGGTGAATATTCTGTGAGTTTGAGGAGAATGTGTAATCTGTTGTGGTTGGGTGAAGTAGGCTATGAATGTCAATTAAATTCAGTTGATTGATGGGGCTGTTCTGTTCAACTATGTCCTTACTGATATTTTCTGCCTGCTGGGTTTGTCAGTTGCTGACAGAGGGGTACCGAACTCTCTAGCTGTAATAGTGGATTTATCTGTTTCTCTCTGCAGTTCTATCAGTTTTTGCCTCATGTATTTTGTTGCTCTGTTGTTAGGAGTATGCACAGTAAGAATTGTTATATCTTCTTGGAAAATTGGCCTCTTTATCTTTTTGTAATGCTTCTCTTTATCCCTGATAAATTTCTTTCTCTGAATTCTGCTCTGAAATTAATATAACTGTACCAACTTTCTTTTTATTAGTGTTATCATGGTATATCTTTCTCCATCCCTTTACGTTTAATCTATGTATTTATATTTAAAGTGGGTTTCTTGTAGACAACATATAGTTCAGTCTTTTTTTTCTATCCATTCTGATATTCTTTTAATTGGTTTATTTAGACCACTCACATTTAAAGTGATTATGACATGTTTGCCCTATTTGTTACTATTTTCATTCATTGACTTGTTCATTTCTGTTTTTTTGTCTTCCACTCTTTTAATACCTTCTTTGCTTTTATGAGCATTTAGGGCTTCCCATGTGGCTCAGCTGGTAAAGAATCTGCCTGCAATGTGGGAGACCTGGGTTTGATTCCTGGGTTGGGAAGATCCCCTGGAGAAGGAAAAGGCTACCCACTCCAGTATTCTGGCCTGGAGAATTCCATGGACTCTATAGTCTATGGGGTCGCAAAGAGTCGTACACAACTGAGCGACTTTCACTCACTCACTATATCATTCCATTTCTCTCCTCTCTTAACATTTCAGTTTTACTTCTATTTTTACTTTCTTAAGCAATTGCAGTAGAGTTTGCTATACACATTTATGACTAGCCCAAGTCCACTTGCAAATACTATACTGCTTCACAGGTGATACAAATACCTTGTAACAGAGTTTCAACTTTACATGTTGCATTGCTTGATGATCAGCTAAATACATACACATGTGCTACCCAGACATACCTGTTCTGCTATATAGTGTTGCTCAAAAAGCCCTGTAGGGGCTTCCCAGGCGGCACAGTGGTAAAGAATCTGTCTGCCAGTGCAGGAGACACAAGAGATTCGGGTTTGATCTCTGGATCGAGAAGATCCTCTAGAGAAGGAAATGACAACCCACTGCAGTATTCTTGCCTGGAAAATTCCATGGACAGAGGAGCCTGGCGAGCTACAGTGCACGGAGTCCGATACGACTCAGAATCAGATATGACAGCCCATGTGCATTCTATCCTGTTTTCTTTTTCAGCATGGTCATAAACAGTATCTCATGTCACTAAAGACCTGTGTTTAGACCTGTCTAAATAGATGTATTTTTTCCAACTTCTTTATAATTCATTATCTTATAGCTTGCATATATCTGAGTTAACGTCTTCACTAAAAACATTTTTCCTTTAGTAACTTGATTACATTTTTTTCTTTGTAAACTTTTGTGGTTGGCACTCCTGTTTCCTTTAACACTTCAAGGAAGGAATTCCTGGTTCCTTCACCATTCTTGCCTAAGTATGAAAAGTATAATTAGTTCTGGAGGTAAAACTTGGAGATCAGGGTATCAGCATAGTGGGGTGAGGCACCCCTTCTAGGTTGCTCACCTCTCATTGTATCCTCTCATGGTGAAAGGGGCCCTGTGTTTTTTGCATGATATTCCTGTCTGTGGATCTACCATAATTTTAACCATGTCCCCGATGTTTAACATTTGGTTGTTTCTAATGTTTTGCTCTTGTAAATAATGCTGTGATAAATATCTTTGTTTATAAATTGTCTAATTTTCAGATTCTTTCCTTAGAATAAATTCCTAGAGGTGAAATTACTGAGTTGAATAATCTGAATAGATTTAAAGAGTCATATTCCATATCATTAATTATTTTTTAGAATTCCTGGGCCAATTTATATCCTCCAGGTCCACCTTGAGAATACATCTCATTATATCCTCACCAGCATTGAGTAATAAAATATTTTTTTGTATACTTAATATTTTATAATTTGACCAATAAAATAGTTTCCACATACTTCTCATAGTTATCATTTTATATCTGTATAATATCCCATAGTTGTATTACCTTTCCTTGACCTTGTTTTTTGCTATTTAGTGTTCTTTTCTGAATAGGTTACATTATCTTCAATAGTGAATACTGGAAACAACTATTACTTTTCCAGATTATTTCCTAAGGGTTTTTCCCTTTGAATTAATTGCTTTCAATATACATGGAATTTAAGGGACTCTTTCATAGTGTGATGAACATAATTTTCTGGAAGTCATCAAGCAGACAAGTCATCTTTCTCAAGGTGTAATTAAATGTGTGTGAGCGGGGTGGGGGTGGGGGGAGGGGCAGGGGTGGCAGAGAAGGAGATGGAATCTCTTGGCCTCTAAGGTCCCTTCCAGGTCTTTGACTCACTACATTGTCCCCACATCCCAGGCAGTCTTGCTGATGAAGATTTAAAGCAAAGAATTCCAAGCCTGGAGGGGATCAGGTTTATTATTATTATTATTATTTTTTTTTTTTTTTTGGCCATGCCACACAGCATGTGGGATCTTAGTTTTCTGACTAAAGATTGAACTCACACCCCGTGCATTGGAAGTGCAGAGTCTTAACCGTGGACCTCTGGGGAGGTCCCTAGATTTATGAATATTTTTAATCCAAGCTGAGCTGCTTAGACTGATATGACTTTGGTCAACTCACATTATCTCCCTGGATTTCATTGAAATCCCTCAGATGCCTGTAAAAGTAATGTATGTAAATAACATTGAATGTTAAGCTAAACATCTCTGAACAAAAAAATTTAAAATATTACCATGTTGTATACCTTAAATATATAAAATTTTTGTGAATTATAATGGACAGAGAAGCCTGGCGGGCTACAGTCCATGGGATCACAAAGAGTTGGACATGACTGAGCAACTAACACTTTCACTCACAAAGCTGAAAAAGGCAAAAAATGTTCTCATCCTCAGACTGTTGTGGAAGTCTGATTTGCTCTACATGCAAATTGCTCCCATCACACAGGTCTTATCCACCAGACTCCCTGCCACCTCCCACCCCACCTCCAGCTCCACTCTTGGGGTTCTTCAAAGGGGATTGCCCTTGGAAAGCTGGAGGTAAGGTTTGGTTCTGTTGAGTTGGCAGCCTTCCACGTGACTTCATCCAGAGATGGGCTGGAAGGCTGAGATCTCTGGATGCAAACTGGAGATGTTTTGGTACTCTGGAAGGTTCCTTTTACCCCCTGGAACATTTAACTCTTGCAGTGGTGTATCATCTATGGAATTATTTTAAAATTTAAAAAATAATTCTTAAAATTATGAAAACCCCCTGCCTCCCTGACATTTACATTTAAGTGTTCTATAGAATCTGAAATATCCCTGGTATAAGCCCTGTAGGTTACTATGTCTGAGGTTTTCTCCTTATCTTAGCATGGAACACAGCTGTCATCCAGCCTCGTGGCCCACTCTGCTGTTTCTTCTCACTGCTGGGATGGACTTTCAGAACTGACCAGTAGAAGCTGCTTTTTGGTTCCTTTCTGGGAAGAACACACTGAGATATCATCATAGTTCCAGAACGATCCATCAGAGTTGCTCTCTTAATAAGACAGCTTTTCTGCATTTCCTGAAACCTGGCACAACCCTGGCATATCTGAAGGTGAGAAATCTGCCCTGGAGCCAGGAATAATCGGGCAGAAATTTTTATTTTTCAATTCAGCTAAAAATGCACACTTGCCCAGAATTTCATTTATAGTGTGTATGCTCAGTTGTGTCTGATTCTTTTATGACCCTGTGGACTGTAGCCTGCCAGGCTCCTCTGTCCATGGAATTCTCCAGACATGAATACTGGAGTGGGTTTGCCATGTCTGCTCCAGGGGATCTTCATGACCCAGGGATCAACCCACATCCCCTGCATTGGCAGGCAGATAATTCACCCCTGAGCCATCTCGGAAGCCAGAATTTCACTTATAGATAACCTTTAAAAAAAAATCACATTGAAAAGAAAAATGCTGATGGAAATCAATAGCAATGCTATCTTCAGATTCAAGATAAAATTGAATTGAATAAATTGAATTCAGCACCTAACAATGGGAATGTTATGTGTAATATTCTTGAATGAGGCGTGGAAATGATGGTTGTCTATCCTTGGAACAGGGAGATAGATAGAAACAATGAAAAGTCAATTTCAGTTTCTGAGACAACTGAATGAAATAACTGTATGCTGATTTAAAAAGCAAGTTATCCTGTAATACTTTAATTAAAAATGTGCTTCTTCTGTGACACAGCGTTACTGTAGCTGGCAGTATTTGCCCAGGGAAATACATTCACAAACCCATAAAGGGAACTTCTGAGGATTTCAGTGGCAGTGTGGTGTGGAGGTGGGCTCTGGAGCCAGTCTAGGGGTCCATCCTGGGAATGCGGAAGTGAGCCGAGATTGCTTATTGGTAGAACCCTGTGTAGCAGCAAGACTCTCTGGTCTTACTGACATAGAAGAGCAAATAGGTCTTAAAAAAATCACCAGTGTGTGAACAAAGTAAGAGGCAGGATGAGATCTAGCTTATGTGAATTCAAAATACCTACACTTATAATAGAACTTTATATTTTACAGAAGCCTGTATAGGCACTATAGGGTTGCCTTCAGTTCAGTTCAGTCGCTCAGTCTGAACCCCTATGCGACCCCATGAATCACAGAACACCTATGCGACCCCATGAATCATAGCACACCAGGCCTCTCTGTCCATCACCAACTCCCAGAATTCACTCAAACTCATGTCCATCGAGTCGGTGATGCCATCCAACCATCTCATCCTCTGTCGTCCCCTTCTCCTCCTGCCCCAGTCCCTCCCAGCATCAGGGTCTTGAAACAGGAGAATATGAGACAGAAGGGGGTAAAAGTGAATACAGAGTAAAATGAAGACAGGCTGGACTGACCATTGACTGTGCATCATACATTTCCCCCCAAATATATAAGTGAGTACAGTTCTCTTAAGAGAAAACAAATACTTAACATTTTGATTTATTCAGTGATCCTAAGAATGGACTTGATAAACTAATTTAGGCATTAAAGTTTGGTGCTAATGCATAAGACACAGAAGTTACCTTCCTCTAAGTAGTTTTCTGTTCAAGATTTTAAATTCAAGGATATTTAATTTGATGCATAAAAAAAACCACCCTTCTCTGGAGTGAGTACTAAGATTCTCCCAGATACTTGTAAATCTGCTTTTAAAAATAGACTTTTGCTTTTTGGGTCTTTAGGTTTGGAGCAAACCTGAGCAGAAGGTACAGAGATTTCCCATAGATCCCTGCCTCCACAACGCAGAGCCTCCCCGGCTCTCAGCATCTCCCTCCAGAGTGCTACATTTGTGACAGAGCCTACACTGACACAGCATTATCACCTGAAGTCCATGGTTTATATGAGCGTTCACTCCTGGTATACATTCTATGGTTTTGGACAAATGTATAATGACATGTATCCTCCATTGTTGCTTCATACAGAATAGTTTTACTGCCCTAAAAATCCCCATGAGCAGCCCCTTCATCCCTTCCCATCTCCAACCACTGGTCTTTTTTAATTTTACTGTCTCTATAGTTTTGCCTTTTCCAGAATGTCACATGGTTGTAATCATTTAGTATGTAGCCTTTTCAGATTGAATTCCTTCACTTGCTAATGTGCATTTAAGGTTCCTCTATGTCTTTGCATGACTTGATAACTTGTCAGTTTTTAAAAGAATATTTGATTTCATCATCTCCAAAGTATAATTATTCCCTATATTGCATATATTGCTTATAACAGTACAAAATTTGAGAAAAAAGCTAGTTGCTCAACCAGTGAAAACAGAAATATTTGCTTACTCTTCCAGAATCAGTTTAGCTCTTACTCCTTCTTGGTAGGAATGAACATGTCACAGAAGAAATGTGATGAATGCATTTGTGGGCCTGTCTGCTTTAAGCGGGGAGGAAGAATGGCTTCTTTGACTGTGGAAAGTGCATGACTGCATGTTTGTAGTCCACCAGACAGTGTCGCCATCTGTGCGGTGGCTTTTTTCATCACTGGCACTGTATCAGTCTGGCCAAACAAAAAAATTCATTTTTTTTTTTTAAACTTTAGCCTTTTCAGTAGTTTGTTTTTGTTTTGTTTCTTTTGCCACGCTAGGTGGCACGCAGAATCTTAGTTGTCCAACCAGGAATTGAACCCACGGCCCCTGCAGTGGAAACTCAAAGTCCTAACAACTAGACTCCCAGGGAATTCCCATTTCAGAACAGTTCAAAGAAGGCATTTCCAAATATGCTATAAAGCAAGTGTGTTTTGTAGCCAGACAAGCATGTAACTGAAGCCAAGTATTGCACCTTATGTGTCATTTCTTTTTTCTCAGGTTTCAGCATAGAGGTTTAGGACACCTCTTTGCAAATTTTTAGTTCAGTTCAGTTTAGTAGCTCAGTCGTGTCCGACTCTTTGTGACCCCATGAATCGCAGCCTGCCAGGCCTCCCTGTCCATCACCAACTCCCGGAGTTCACTCAGACTCACGTCCATCGAGTCAGTGATACCATCCAGCCATCTCATCCTCTGTCGTCCCCTTCTCCTCCTGCCCCCCATCCCTCCCAGCATCAGAGTCTTTTCCAGTGAGTCAACTCTTCACATGAGGTGGCCTAAGTACTGGAGTTTCAGCTTTAGCATCATTCCTTCCAAAGAGCACCCAGGACTGATCTTTTTTAGAATGGACTGGTTGGATCTCCTTGCAGTCCAAGGGACTCTCAAGAGTCTTCTCCAACACCATAGTTCAAAAGCATCAATTCTTCGGCACTCAGCTTTCTTCACAATCCAACTCTCACATCCATACATGACCACTGGAAAAACCATAGCCTTGACTAGACAGGCCTTTGTTGGCAAAGGAATGTCTCTGCTTTTTAATATGCTATCTAGGTTGGTCATAACTTTCCTTCCAAGGAGTAAGCATCTTTTATTTTCGTGGCTGCAATCACCATCTGCAGTGATTTTGGAGCCCAAAAACATAAAGTCTGACACTGTTTCCACTGTTTCCCCATCTATTTCCCATGAAGTGATGGGACCGGATGCCATGATCTTAGTTTTCTGAATGTTGAGCTTTAAGCCAACTCTTTTACTCTCCTCTTTCACCTTTATCAAGAGGCTTTTTAGTTCCTCTTCACTTTCTGCCATAAGGGTGGTGTCATCTGCATATCTGAGGTTATTGATATTTCTCCTGGCAATCTTGATTCCAGCTTGTGCTTCTTCCAGCCCAGTGTTTCTCATGATGTACTCTGCATATAAGTTAAATAAGCAGAGTGACAATATACAGCATTGATGAACTCCTTTTCCTATTTGGAACCAATCTGTTGTTCCATGTCCAGTTCTAACTGTTGCTTCCTGACCTGCGTATAGGTTTCTCAAGAGGCAGGTCAGGTGGTCTGGTATTCCCATCTCTTTCAGAATTTCCCACAGTTTATTGTGATCCACACAGTCAAAGGCTTTGGCATACTCAATAAAGCAGAAATAGATGTTTTTCTGGAACTCTCTTGATTTTTCTATGATCCAGCAGATGTTGGCAATTTGATCTCTGGTTCCTCTGCCTTTTCTAAAACCAGCTTGAACATCTGGAAGTTCATGGTTCACGTATTGCTGAAGCCTGGCTTGGAGAATTTTGAGCATTACTTTACTAGCGTGTGAGATGAGTGCAATTGTGTGGTAGTTTGAGAATTCTTTGGCATTGCCTTTCTTTGGGATTGGAATGAAAACTGCATTTTTCATTGCAATGAAAAATGCAAATTTTAAAAGGTGCCTATTTCTCAAAGAAACCTGGGTAAGTGGATGTGAATAATTTGAACTACACTCGAAGAGCTTTCTAGATCCCAGTGGGCAGCACCCTCCGCCCCATACTCGCTCTGGCGCTCATGCGCACTCCAGGCCCCAGGCACCCTGCCTTAGGTTCCCAAACACTCTGTGTTCCTCTCCCTAGGACCATTCAGCTTCAGGTGGGGAGCGGGGAGGACCTCGCGTGGCAGTGTCAGGCAGTAGGGAGAGGACCAGTGAGGGGAGTGGGCTCAAGGACCCTAGTTGTGGCCAGAACAAGGCAACACTGTGTGTGTGCTTTCCTGAGTGTGTGCAAAGCCTTGCGTGCAGTGTGGGTTTATTAGAGGGGTTTTCTAGAAGGGGGCCTCCTGCCACCCCAGGACTGACATGAGAGCCCTCAAGTCCTGCGTTCCCCACCCCTGGCTCCCCCAGCTCTCACACAGGAAGTCTGGCTGCAATGGTGCTTTCATGCTATGCACAGTTTGTGTGTGACCCTGGGGCTGGCATCTCTCGCTTCCAGGTGTTGCATCTTCCGAGGCAGCATCTCCACCCTCTTGACCTGTTCTTGAACAGGTAGTGTGTGGTGTGGAGAGGAGAGCCATCCTGGGCCATGAAGAGATGCAGAAAGGTGGCCTGGGCCTTCCTTATTCCTTCTTTAGGTTCACTGCAAAATTGTCACCACAGGTGACTCACACTCCACGTGCCCACGGCTTGAAGCTCCATAGGAAAGCATCCTGCCTATCTGTTCATATTCAATGCTTCATTGCAAACCCTGGGCACCAGACTCCCCTTGATTTCAAGTGGAAGCTGCTCATTTTTCAAAAAGCCATGCTCTTTGTATTAGTTTGCTGTGGTTGCTCTAAGAAAGTATCGCAAACTGGGTGTCTGAGACCAACAGGGATGGACTGCCTTGCTGTTCTGGAGGCTGAACACCTGAGAGCAAGGTGGTGCTTCCTTCTGAGGGACATGGAGGGAATCTGTTCCGGGGCTCTTCCCACCCCTCCCCCTGCCTCTGGCAGTTGCTGATGACCTTTAGAAATCCTTGGCTTGTGAATACATTACCCTGACCTCTGCCTT
Organism: Bos grunniens; assembly: GCF_055505025.1. Classification (NCBI taxonomy): domain Eukaryota; kingdom Metazoa; phylum Chordata; class Mammalia; order Artiodactyla; family Bovidae; genus Bos; species Bos grunniens. The sequence continues at coordinate 17,735,929 of NC_141168.1, forward strand.
CATTACATGCATCCTCCCCGTGTGTGGTGTGTGTGTGTCTGTATTGAAAATTTCCTTTTTACATAAGGACACATCAAATTAGAGACCCAATTGAAGTCTGTTCCAGGGTAGCCTCATCTTAATTCATTACAATTGCAATGACCCTATTTCCGAATAGTTCACATTCCAAAGTCCTGGGGGTTACAATTCCAACATGAGTTTTGGGGGACACATGGAATACTCAGCCCATAATACTCTCTCTCAATAGCTTGCTTCATTTTGACCTGGTAATAGGAATCTCCCAGATAAAAAGATCTCCTTCAAGATGCAAAGAACAAGACAAATATTTCAACAAAGAGTTCAATAAATCATCACTGTGGAAATAAGCAAAGACCACCCAACTAAGAACAAGAAAATACTGTTTATTCTAGGAGTCAGCCACCATCATTTATGTTTGGCAGAGACTCAGATGCGGGCAGGGGCATGGGAAGGCTTGATGGTGAAAGGAGGGAGGCTTCAGATATTCAGCTGTGCTCCACCAGAGGCTGTAGGCCTGGGATGACTGTCGATGGACTGAGGAGGAGTGGAGCATTCTGTATGACTGGTCAGGGGGCAGATGTTTGGCTTCCTATGCTTGATCCTAAACTATCTGAAGCTGTCCATTATTAACCAAACCCTGGCTGTCTGAGCCAATTGCTGTGGAGGTGGCTTGATTTCCTGGATTAGTTGCTGAGGCTGATGGGTTGGCTTCCTGGACTGGTTGCTGCAGATTGTGGGTTGAAGTTCTGTTTTTATATATGATCTGGCCCTTGTCCCTTTGTATGTTGAATCTCTTATCACAGAATCAGCTTTTGGGGTAGGTCTGCCAGGTACTGGTTTCCACAAATGACTTAATTATGTATAGTTATAAACTTATGAAAACAGTAATTTAAAATTTTCCCGACCTTCAAACCTCAAATTTCCCCAAGAGCCTCCTCTTTGTCTTCATAGCTCTCTCGCTTCACTGTGGTGGTTGCACAGGCCACGCTCCTGGGTCTCCTCTGATGCACTAACTCATCAGATGTTTATTGAGTTTTGCTGTGCACCCAGCTCTGGGCCAGTGGAAGGAATCAGAGGTGAACGACGTAGTTTCTGCCTTCAGAGAGACCAGTGAGAGAGGCAGGCAGGGAGATACTGTCCTCCACAGTGCTCAGTTGTCCAAGTTAAACAGAGCCAGACACTAACGTGGTGAAGACAGATTTTAATAACTACTGCAACAGATTAGAGAGTCTAGGATAAAACTGTGCAGAAGTGACTGGGTGTTTTATAGGGAAATGAGGGAGCAGGGGTGGGTGAGGGATCTCAGTAGAGTTGGGGAATTGAGAAATTATAGAGTTGGTGAGTGTGAATGCTGATCAGGTCAGCTCTGCTTGCTCTCTGGCAGTCATTGAAGCCAGGGTTCTGCCCCCCAACAGAGACCAGGGATGAGGGGGACAGAAGCCCTATCCTTCTGATTAAGTTTTAAAGGAATGGCTTTCAGGTTTTGAGGTGTAGGAGATACAGATGGATGAATGGATGGATGGATCAGTTCAGTTCAGTCGCTCAGTCATGTCTGACTCTTTGTGACCCCATGAATCACAGCACGCCAGGCCTCCCTGTCCATCACCATCTCCCGGAGTTCACTCAGACTCATGTCCATCGAGTCAGTGATGCCATCCAGCCATCTCATCCTCTGTCGTCCCCTTCTCCTCCTGCCCCCAATCCCTCCCAGCATCAGAGTCTTTTCCAATGAGTCAACTCTTTGCATGAGGTGGCCAAAGTACTGAAGTTTCAGCTTTAGCATCATTCCTTCCAAAGAAATCCCAGGGCTGATTTCCTTCAGAATGGACTGGTTGGATCTCCTTGCAGTCCAAGGGACTCTCAAGAGTCTTCTCCAACACCACAGTTCAAAAGCATCAATTCTTCGGCGCTCAGCTTTCTTCACAGTCCAACTCTCACATCCATACGTGACCACAGGAAAAACCATAGCCTTGACTAGATGGACCTTTGTTGGCAAAGGAATGTCTCTGCTTTTGAATATGCTATCTAGATTGGTCATAACTTTTCTTCCAAGGAGTAAGCGTCTTTTAATCTCATGGCTGCAGTCACCATCTGCAGTGATTTTGGAGCCCCCAAAAATAAAGTCTGGATGGATAGACAGCATCAATATAGAGACATCTTGATAGAGATATTGATCTAGATAGAGACATCTCGAAAGGACAGAGGAAGAATTCACAACTAAGGCCTTTATAATAAATGCTCTAAGTATGGTCAGGGCCTCTTGTCAGGTACTGGCTGGGAGAACCAGCAAGTTCTTCTGGCAACCTTGAGCTTTCTCAGACAGGCACTTTAAAGGGGGATAGGGCCATCCTAGGGATGCAGTCTTGAGCTGTTAGAAACTAGGTTAGTGTTTATTTGAGTCTTTAATATGGGGGGATGGGTTGGATGAAGTTATTTATGTTGAGTCTGTAGTTTGTATAGACCAAGTTGAGGCATAGTTGAGAAGAAGGCTCAAAGAAGTTGGGTCAAGGGAAGAGTGTGTGTGTGTGTTTTTAAGTTTTATTTCATTTTTGACTGTGCTGGGTCTTCGTTGCTGCATGCAGGTTTTGTCTAATTGCGGAGAGCTGCTCTTCGTTGCAGTGCATGGGCTTTTCCTTGCAGTGGTTTCTCTTGTTGCAGAGCACAGGCTTTGGGGTGCGCGTGAGCTCAGTAGTTCCAGTTCGAGGGCTTTGTTGCCCCGAGTCATGTGGAATCTTACTGGAGCAGGCATCGAACCTGTGTCCCCTGCACTGACAGGTGGGTTCTCTTTATCTATGTATAATTTATTTATTTTTAATTGGAGGATATTTCCTTTACATTGTTGTGCTGGTTTCCACTATACATCAACATGAATCAGCCATAGGCATACATATGTCCCCTCCATCTTGAACCTCCATCCCACCCCTCTAGGTTGCCACAGAGAACCAGGTTGAGCTCCCTGCATCATACAGCGAATTCCCACTGGCTATCTGTTTTACATATTGTGGTGTGTATGTTTCAATGCTACTCTCTCAATTTGTCCGACACCCCCAGTGTCTCCACAAGTCTGTTCTCTATGTCTTTTTGTCTCTCTTTTGCTGCCCTACAGATAGATTAACCAGTACCATTTTTCTAGATTCCATATATATGCATTAATATATGATATTTGTTTTTCTCTTTGTGACTCAGCTTTATGATGGGCTCTAGGTTCATTCACCTCACTAGAGTTGACTCACATTCGTTCCTTTTTGTGGCTGAGTAATATTCCATTGTGTATGTGTACCACAACTTCTTTATCCATTCATCTGTTGATGGACATCTAGGTTGCTTCCATGTCCTGGCTATTGTAAATAGTGCTGCAGTGAACACTGGGTTATATGTGTCTTTTAAAATTGTGGTTTTCTCAGGGTATGTGCCCAGTAGTGGGATTGCTGTGTCATATGGCAGTTTTAGTCCTAGTTTTTAAAGAAATCTCCATACTGTTCTTCATAGTGGCTGTACCAATTTACATTCCCACCAACAGTGTGGGAAGGTTCCCTTTTCTCCCTTAAGGGGAGAGAAAGTCTTTGCCCTGGAGGTGAGCACAGGCCACCGAGGGAGGGTATACATGTGCATATACGTGTGCATGTATATGTGTGTGTGTATGTGTGTGTGTCGAGAGAGGAGAGGATAACTTGACTTGAAAGACCAATCCCAATAAACCCAATGAATCCAATCAGCAGAGGGGAAGGGAGGGAAGAGCAAGGGCAGGTCCCGGTTTATGGGACCTAAAACGTACATAATTAGAGTATTCTCTTCTAAAAAAAAGATACAAAATAAGAAATACAAAACTAGATAGACAGTCTTGGAGAGGGGCAAACAAGAAAGAGGACCAAAATTAAAGCTTCTTTTCTTGTTGTTCAGTTGCTAAGTTGTGTCCAACTCTTTGCGACCCCATGGACTGCAGCACACCAGGCTTTCCTGTCCTTCACTCTCTCCTGCAGTTTGCTCAAACTCATGCCCATTGAGTTGGTGATGCCATCCAACCATCTCATCCTCTGCCGCCCCCTTCTCCTCTTGCCATCCGTCTTTCCTAGAATCAGGGTCTTTTCCATCGGCTTTTCACATCAGGTAGCCAAAATATTGGAGCTTCAGCTTCAGCATCAAGTTTGATTTCCTTTAGAATGGGCTGGTTTGATCTCCTTGCTGTCCACAGGACTCTCAAAAGTCTTCTCTGGCACCATAGTTTAAAAGCATCAGTTCTTTGGTGCTCAGCCTCCATAATGGTCCAACTCTCACATCTACCCATGACTACTGGAAAAACCATAGCTTTAACTAGACAGACCTTTGTCAGCAAAATGATATCTCTGCTTTTTAATAGGCTGTCTAGGCTTGTCATAGTTTTTCCTCCAAGGAGCAAGCATCTTTTAATTTTGTGGCTGCAGTCACTGTCCACAGTGATTTTGGAGCCCAAGAAAAGAAAACTTGTCACTGTTTCCACTTTTTCTCCATCTATTTCCCATGAAGTGATGGCACCAGATGCCATGATCTTAATTTTTTGAATGTTGAGTTTTAAGCCAGCTTTTTCACTGTCCTCTTTCACTCCCATCAAGAGGCTCTTTAGTTCCTCTCTGCTTTCTCCCATTAGAGTGGTGTTATCTGCATATCTGAGGTTGCTGATATTTCTCCTGGGAATCTTGATTACAGCCTGGCATTTCACATGATGCACTCTACATATGAGTTAAATTAGCAGGGTGACAAAGTTCTCTTGGTTCATGGCAAATCTGCCTCTTGGGAAGGGTATGTTTCAGACTGTGTGAACAAGAGTGAAGGCTTGGAGGATAGAGAGAGAGCTGAAATAATTCATAACTGGGTGTGTGTGAAGGATACAGAAGAGAAAAAGCTAGAGAAGATCCTATGGTCAGGTAGAAATATGGTATGGGTAGTCACTGGGGGATTTTAGGCAGGTGAGAGTGACTCAATTTCTTATTCATGGATTAGACAGATCACTCTGGAAAGAAGTACAGAGGATGGACGGAGTCAGGTAAGGCTGGCTGTAGACCCAGGGAGGGGTTGTTTGCACGGCCCTCCTGCCAAACACTGACGAAGACCCAGGAATGTCACTGTATGTCCATATGTGACTTCAACACAGACGTCAGGACTCTGACGGAAAGAAACATTCTTCATCAAAAACATTTTTAGACTGTTCTTTAAGTTTAAAAATATGCTTTCATATATTTTTGTGGAAAAGAGGCCCAAGTTACCCTAAGACTTGTTTTTTATTAATCTTGCATGGCATAGTGTTTCATTTTAAATAGAAAAATCATATATTTGGTTTATTTGTCCTTGGGTATCATGCATCTAAAAAGGAATAGATTTTAAAAGTCGGATAATTGTGCCACACCTTAATGTTTAAAGATTCTATTTTTGCATAGGACATTGATACAGAAATGCCTCAAACTGGATATGCCCTGTGTTACACAGTCTGTAGCGGTGCTGAGGACCACACTGATCCCTGAGGACAAAGTTTTTTAAATGAAAAGTACATCTACTATGAGACAGGTCCTGCTGCTTGTCACAGGAAACTCTTAGATGGACATCAGTCCCTGGTTTTCCCTCTCAGGTGTTCCTTTTAAATTTCCTGACAAGTCTTTGCTTTTCTAGAATAAAGACGTTCCATGTTGAAGGTAGATCTGAGAGTTAGCATCTGGGTCACATAACCATCAGATGATATAACCATCTTTCTTTCCAGTCTCAAAGAAAAGAGTGATTGTTTGGATCTGATCTAGCCTTCCTTTTGTGAAAGAAAAGCAAGACACAGAGTGCCTGAATTTCACTGTGACAATGGCAGCAACTACATGTAATTCTTTTCAGTGTAGTCTAAGAGTCTACTCATCTCAGATGCCAACTGGTGCTGTGACTCTCCCCCCTTTAAAGCAGCAAATGCAGTCTGGCCACCGAGGTTCACACATGCATAAAAGAGATGAGAGCCCCGCTGCTCTGGTTGCAAGGAAGAGCCTCACACCCACCCACTTACATGCAGAGCCTCACATAGCTTCCTGAGCTTTTGTAATCTGGTTTGCATACACGTTTGGTCCAGTTCTTACGTTTTCCAATTAGAAGGTTGATCCTCAGCAAGACAGCGTGTCAATTCTGTTCATGTTCACCAGAAATAAATCTTAATCTTCCTTCTTGCTTTTTTCGTTTTGAGACAGTGCTCTTTCACTATTGCACACTGATTTACTTAAAAAATATTTGCAGATATTAAAGCAAAGTTGGTTTCACACTGAATCTTTTCATCTTGAAAGAATTAAACCATCATGTATGGTGGAGACTCCTTGAATTTCTAAAAAAGTGAAGCACCACCCATGTGTACATCCATGACGTAGCTCAGGCTTTTATAGATACTTGTGCCCATATGATCAACACTCTGAAATAAGTCCATCCTGTTTCACTGATTAAACAACTAAGATTCTGATACGATCTGGATCCTCAGAAGAGAGCAAACTGTGCTGTGCAATCCCTTCAGTTCAGGGAAATTTATTCAGACTTTCTGAAAGAGCAGTAGGGTGGCTTTGAATCATTTGCCACCTCTAGAAAATATTTCTTCCCATTTCAGAGGCCTCTCACTTTTCCTTTGTGTATTATGATTATTTAGAGTTTGTCCACATATTTGCTGTCGAAGGGCAAATATGTTTTCTTCAAGAGTCACTTTCTTTCTTCTGATGACCCCACCCATCTCTCTTCCTGACTCCCACTGAAAGAGTTCACAGTGATGCTGACATCTGGGCCCTAAGTGATTGTCCCTAAGCTGGCCAGAGCCAAATGGCTCCTCCAGAGGTCAGTTTGGTCAACCAGCTCCAAAAAAATGGAGGTTCTGGATGCAGAGCGACGATCAGAAAATTTGTTTAGGCCAGGAACTCATTTGTTTGTTTATTCATTCATTCATTGGACAAACACTAAGAGCTATTTATACCCTGGAGCATGAGGCAGTACAAGCTGATTGTGAAGAGGCCTGTTGTTCACAGTGACTGTGCTCAGAGCACCACACAAGTACCCAAAGACCACCAACTCCTGGTCCCCAGAAGACAAGCCTAGAAGTTTGAAGGCAGAGCAAGCATTAGAGCTGGACTTTGAGGAATGGCCTTCGTTCTGGGGGTGGAGGTGGAAGGCAGCCACCCCTGCAGAGGGAATGGCAGCAAAGAAGTGGAAGATGTTGGGATGAGGGGAGGGACAAGCTAGGGCGTGGAGGGCGGATCCTGAAGGCAGTGAGAACAAAGTGAAGGATTCCTGACATGGTGGGGGGATGGGGTAACGAGGGCCAGACCTACGGTGCCGGCAAGGAGAATGGGCAGGCTCGACATGAGGACGTGTCAAAGGAAGAACAAGAGCCCAGGAAGCATTGGACGTGGGACTAAGGAAGCGGCCAAGGTGGCTCTCACATTTTGAAATGACAGTGATGCCCTTGACTGAAATAAGGGACAAAACACCACCACTTGTTTTTGGTAAGAAGGTTCTGAGTTTTGTTTTGAATGGGGTGACTTTAAGACTGAAGTTCATGTTTCTTGTGTACCACATACTTGGAACGCAGAAGAAAGCGATGGTCAAAATACAAGCAATTCCCCCCTCCCCACACAAAAATACAAGCAAAGGAGTCAATCAGGGAAATGTCAGATTATAAAGGACCCAAGTACATTTTGAAATTAGGTGTGTTGGGAGCACTGGTCTTGTCTTCCTTGGATCCCTGTCTCCTTTCCTTTTTAAAAGTAACTGAAGAGTATGAGGATAACAAGGCTTTGGGACTTCCATGGTCATCAGTGGTTAGGATGCTGAGCTTCCACTGCCAAGGCCCGGGTTTGATCCGTGGTCAGGGAACTAAGATTCCACCAGCCACCTAGTATGGCCAAAATACAAAACAAAACCACAAAACTCCAAACAAACAAAAAGGGGTGAACGGACTTTGAAATATCGGAAACCACATCAGCGCTCTCCCCTCCTGCTATTACCCACAACTTGGTGATTGACATTCTTGGGACTAGTGTTCTAAGTCTCAGGCTTGCAAGTCCTTAGACTCATCTGGAGTGAGCTTCATCAGTTTGTCCACACAGAGCAGGATGAGGGTGAGAAACAAGAGACTCCAACCAACAGCCGCCGCGATCCAGCCGTATTCATCTACTCCCGTGTGGCAACACCGGGCCGCTTGTGGGCAGAAGTCGACGTCTGGCGGGGAAGAGAGGGCGAGAAGGACAGTGTCACCCCAGCCTCCCTTCCCCCAAGGCTATTCTCTGATATTCATACCATCAAGACCAGTAATAACAGGATAGCACCATTTACTAAGGCACGCCCTGCACTGTGCTAAGAGCTCTACACATGTTCCCTTATTTATTCCTCACCAAGTGGATAGGCAGTTATTCCTCCTGTTTGACATGCAGGAACTGAAGCTGTCACCTGCCCAGGGTCACGAGATGGCAGAACTAGAACGCAAACCCATGTTTGTAGGAGTCCAAAGCCACATTTGTAGCCTCTACATATTGCTGCCTGTTACTCTCCCTTGTTAGTGTCCAGAAGTAAGCACATGTGGTCATTCAGTGGGGGCAGAATCAAGGAGCCAAACTTAGAATAAAGCAAACTTCCTATAAATTAGACATGCACCACAGTGGTTGTTTATGAAGCACTAGGCTCCTTAGTACTGCAAGTCTTCAAGTGGAAGATGAACAGAAAAATGCAACAGGTACGAGAATGAAGCTCCTGCATTGGGCAGGAATTGGACTGGCTCATGTTTAGGATGTTTCCACTCCCAAACTTCTATAAGCATTCGAAGTTAGGGGGTCTTTGACTGCTGTCCTGAGGATGAGCCATTAAAGCCAAACTGCACCAGAGTGTGAGCTTACATGGGGATCATGGCCAAGAGAGCTTTGTAGACGTGCCCTGCAGACGGTTCTGGGGCTGTGAACAAACCACAGTGGGGTGCGAGAGGGCCAGGCAGGCGCTCAGCCACTCAGTGCCAATGAACAGAAAGTGAGGAGGCTTCAGTGTCCCTCCCTGTTCCGAGATGAGCCCTGAGCTAGGGCAATTGCCGGGAGAAGCTTACTGGGGCACTGCTCGAGGGTCTCAAGATTCTCTGGATGGTGGATGGTCGAGGTTGAGTTGCTGCCGCTGCTTGCTTCTGGAAGAAAAGACAAATGATAGTCTCAGGCAGTAGGAAAAGCCATTCTCAGGCATGGAGTTAGCAGTTTTTGTTGTGAATCAGTAGTGAGTATTATGACAGTATTATAGAAGTTCCAGTAGAGGTATGTTGAGATTTCATACAGCAAAGTTCTGTTATAGCCTGAACTATGGCCCCAGATTTGGTAGTGCTTTGTTATGGAAATAGGGCTTTAAAGAGGAAATTAAGGTTAAATGGTTAAATTAGTCCAGTGTGACTGGTGTCCTTGTGAGAAGAGGAAGAGGCACCAGGGATGGAAACTCAGAGGGAAAAGATGATATGAGGACCCAGTGCAGAGTGGGGCAAACTGCAAGCTGAGGAGAGAGGTCTCAGGATTAAACACAGCTGGTGACACCCAGAGCCTCCAGATCTGTGAGAAAAGAGGCTTCTGTGGTTTCAGCCACCCAGGCTGTGGTATTTTGTTGGGCAGCAAACTCACACACTCCCCTTTTCCAACCACTTCCTATTCCCATTGAGATGCTTTATCTTTATATCTCATCACCCTTCTGTCACCAAGGGCCTCTGTTTAAGCTGCTTTCTATGCAGATAAGTACATCTAAGAAGTGTTTTGTTTTGTTTTGTTTTCCTAGCATATACCAACACAGACACTTAAAAATCTGCCATGTCGTTTCATAACAAGCTTCAGTTTCCTTCAAAAACTTGAACTAAAAAACATCGAAGTCTGACCTTGATTCTTTATTTCTGATGATTATGATGTTAGTATTCAGAAAAAGGGTGTGAAAAACTAAACACTCTACAAGCAAGTTGAGAGGTTTCCAGCGTATACAGCACTTAGAATTATATAGTCCTTGATTAATAAACAAGGCACACAATGATAAAAAGGCACTCTAGCAGAAAATATCAGAGTTTGGGGAGTGAGGAGGGATTACAGAGATGAACATAAGGATCCCCAAGGGAGAGAAATCATGGGCTGTGTTCCCTCTCATCATTGAGAATAAGAAGGTAGGCAGTCTGGGTCCACTGTGTCCAATATAGTGGCCACAAACCAGAGTGGCTGTTTAAGTTTATTAAAATGAAATTAAATGAAAACTTCAGCTACTTGGTCATACTAGCCACTTGCAAAGTGCTCAGTCATGTGGCTGGTGGCTACCATGTTAGAAAGATAGCACAGACATGGAACCTTTCCACAATCAAAAAAGTTCTGTTAGAAACAAACTCACAGACTTAGAGAACAAACTCATGGTTTCTAGGGGGCAAGGATGTGGGGGAAGGGATAGTTAGGGAGTTTGGGATCTACACCTACACACTGCTATATTTAAAATGGACAACCAACAAGGACCTTCTGTGTAGCACAGGGAACTCTGCTCAATGTCCTGTGGCAGCCTGGATGGAAGGGGAGTTTGGGGGAGAATGGATACATGTATACATATGGCCTAGTTCCTATGCTGTGCCCCTGAAACTATTACAGCATTATTAATCAGCTATACTCCAATATAAAATAAAAAGTTTAAAAAAAGTTCTGTTAGACAATGCTGACCTAGGTAGAGCTAGAGCAAGAGCAAGAGAGCCTTTGAAAGAATCTTTCTGGAAATTGTATGGCTGCTCAATCTGCTTCTTTGGAAATGACAGAAAAAAAGTTTGGAAACTGTCCAGGCCCCACTGACTCTAGGTTAGCATGTCCTTCAAAGGTGCTTGCTGTCACATAGCAGAGTAACTTGGGAGGAAACTTCTTGATTAGCTAAAGCCATGAAATTTCTGCTCAGGCTAATTTTACACCATCCCCTCCCTAGCCATTCCAGTGTCCTGCTGAAATATAGTAACTACCTTGATGCAATCTGATTGCTACTGTAAATTATTTACAGCTAAATGCCTCAGAGCTTGGTTTTTATTTGCTTTGGAAAAATTGATTCCTCCATGTTTTAATTTCCCTTGTTACCCGAATCACTTCCTTGACCCTGACTTTCATCTCCCCTCTACCCTAGTAGGGAAGTGGTCCTGGTCTAGAACTGGTGTGTGGAAAAAAATCAAGTTAATGAAACACTAGTAGTAGGTTATGCTATGCTAAGTCACTTCAGTCGTGTCCGACTCTGTGTGACCCCATAGACGGCAGCCCACCAGGCTCCCCCGTCCCTGGGATTCTCCAGGCAAGAACACTGGAGTGGGTTGCCATTTCCTTCTCCAATGCAGGAAAGTGAAAAGTGAAAGTGAAGTCGCTCAGTCGTGTCCGACTCTTAGCAACCCCATTGATTGCAGCCTAACAGGCTCCTCCGTCCATGGGATTTTCCAAGCAAGAGTACTGTTAACCCATATGAAATCACCATTTCTATAGGTCCAGAATTATTCAATATCAGACATTTTATATGGTTCAAATCGAATAACCTAGTGTAAATTCTGAAGAACTGAAACATCACCCACCTCCCTCATAAGCAAAGCCAGCCAGGGACTGGTCCTATTTGGAGTCACTTCCAAAGTAAAGGCTACTGGAAGGATCCAACCGTTCAGTGCAGTGAAATGGGTCAAGTGTTTGAGGCCTTCTCATAAGCAAGGCACCTCCAGGGTAAACAGAAAACACTCTTACTTGGAGAGGGGCGATATTGGAAGAAGTAAAAGGAGCATGCTAACCTTTGCTGAGTGTTTGAAATGAAGTGAAAGTGTTAGTCATTCAGTCGCGTCTGACTCTTTTTGACCCCGTGGACTGTAGCCCACCAGGCTCCTCTGTCTGTGGAATTCTTCAGGCAAGAATACTGGAGTGGGTTGGCATTCCCTCCTCCAGGGGACCTTCCCGAACCAGGAATCGAACCTGGGTCTCCTGCATTGCAGGCAGATTCTTTACTGAGAGAGCCACCAGGGAAGCCCCATTGGGGTGTTTACCACGTGCTATTTCATTCAAAGTTCTTTATGTGCAGTTACCCTATTTCATCTTTACAACAACCCTATATGTAAGCACTATGATTATCTCCACATTAGATATGAGGAAACTGAAGCTCAGGGAGGGTAAAGAATTTGCTTGAGATCACACTACTAGTCAGTTGTGGAAGCCGAAGTTGAGTTGAGGCTCAGAGGCTTGAGAGCCCACCCTCTGAACCTCCCGAGGAGAGACTGAGGAGAGAGATGGATACTGCCTGGCGTGGGGGACTGTGAGGGTTGGCTTTGAGAGAGGGAGAATCTGCCAGGGAGCAGGGCAGACTGTTCTGAGGAGCCAGGTCAAAGCCAAAGGCAAAAGTCCAGGAGCATGAGAATGAGAGCGAGGTCCCTGATGTGCAGAGCCCAGCCTGGGAGGGCGCTTCCTAACACCCACCTCGGCCTCCCTGAGAAAGTGGGGTGATAATCCAACATCTCCTGAGCCGGGTGAGATGGAGGAAGATTTAACAGCATACGGCGGCTTGTGTTGAGGTTTAGTGAAAGTTGCAAAGGATGCCCAGGGTCAAGGGAAGGACGGATGTCCTTAGGTGAGAGGAGGGTATGCAAAGGAAGGATGATAGCCACAAAATAAGGAATTGCAACACAATTACCCTGAGCAGCCGCCGCTGAGAAACAGCAGTCCAAAGATGCCGTTTTAGGTGCATCTCCCGTCTCTGACGGGAGGGACTCGTGGTGGCTCCCATCTTGGCTGACTCTGGTCTTAGGTAAACCCCCATTCCACCCTACACTCTCCAGCCTAATCCTTCAGATGAGAAAGCCCTATTTCCTCTTTCCTTTGAGCAGGACCAACCTGAGCCAAGGAATCCTCCTCCTGCCTCCTTCTCTCTCCCACCCTCCCTCCCTCTTCCCATTGCGGCGAGAATAAAGCTCACGGTTCTACCTGCCAAGTAAACCGGGTGGAAGGAGAGGAAGGCCAGGCCAAGGACCAGGGAGGTCCAGGGTGCCAGGTGGAGGCGCTTCATGCTGAGGAGAGAGGCTTCTGTGTGCACTGCCCCTGCAGAGGCGAGCTGAGGGCCACCTGCCATGCACCCCGTGTGTGTCTCGTCCTGCGGGAGCTTGGAAACAACGCTGGCAGAGGTGAATTTCTGCTCTGTGTTTGGGGGAGAGGGAGGGGTGGAGCAAAGCGAGCTTGGGCTGTCACACCTGGCTTTCACCTCTCCAGGAGGGAAGCTGAGCTGTGTTGGCTGTGGGAGGAAGAGATGGTGACTTTTGCGGTTCTTACTTAGCTTTCATTTTGTCCCTGCTGAGAAAAAAGAGGACAGGGGAGGCAATCTGGGCCCTGCTGGTTCCTTGAAGATAAGTTTTCTGTCTCTTTCACTTGCAGGCTTAACTGCTATATTCCCTAGTCCATCCTGTCCAATATTTTCTGAGCCCCTGCCCTCTCGCTAGGGGCTTCCCTGGTGGCTCAGATGGTAAAAAATCTGCCTGCAATGCAGGAGACCCGGGTTTGATCCCTGGGTCGGGAAGATCCCCTGGAGAAGGGAATGGCAACCCACTCCAGTATTCTTGCCTGGAGAATCCCCATGGACAGAGAAGCCGGGCAGGTTATAGTCCATGGGATCACAAAGGGTCGGACATGACTGAGCAACTATAACACACATACACACACACTCTCTCTTGCTAAAGTCTAGAAATACCTGTCCTCAAAGTACCTTTTTACAAATATGCATCATTAAAATACAGAGCAGTGTTTTAGAAAGGACCTGAGAAAGACAAAGCACTTTGCTTCTCAGCAGCAGTGGGCATCACCTGCTGCCACATAAGGAAGATAGCATTTGGGTTGGGTCTTGATGGACGGTTAGGGTTTTGACAGGCAAAGAGGAGAAGCGGGCATCATAGGCAGAAGGGATGGGCAAGCAAAGGCCCAGAGGTAAGAGATGCTCAGAAGTCCACTGTGGCCAAGAGGCTGAGTGTCCCGTGTGTCAGGCTCGGGGGCTGAATTGTCAAGAGACCAAAAGGAAGTTTTGTGAAGATTTTGAACTGAGTAGTCATTTGATTGAGGGGGCTTCCCAGGTGGTACTAGTGGTAAAGAACCCATCTGCCAGTGCAGGAGAGACATAAGAGATCTGGTTCTCAGAATTGAAAGAGACATGTGTAACCCAATGTTCATCACAGCACTCTTTGCAATAGCTAGGACATGGAAGCGACCTAGATGTCCATTGGCTGATGAATGGATAAGAAAGCGGTGGTGCATATACACAATGGAATAGTACTCAGCTATTAAAAAGAATGCATTTGAATCAGTTCTAATGAGGTGGATGAAACTGGAGCCTATTATACAGAGTGAAGTAAGTCAGAAAGAAAAACACCAGTACAGTATATTAATGCATATATATGGAATTTAGAAAGATGGTAATGATAACCCTATATGTGAGACAGCGAAAGAGACACAGATGTAAAGAACAGACTTTCGGACTCTGTGGGAGAAGGCGAGGGTGGGATGATTTGAAAGAATAGCATTGAAACATGTATATTACCATATGTGAAATAGATTGCCAGTCCAGGTTCAATGCATGAGACAGGGCGCTCAGGACTGTTGCACTGGGATAACCCTGAGGGATGGGATGGGGAGGGAGGTGGGAGGGGGGTTCAGGATGGGGAACACATGTACACCCATGGCTGATTCATGTAAATGTATGGCAAAACCACTACAATATTATAAAGTAATTAGCCTCCAATTAAAATAAACTAATTAATTAAAAAATAAAAAACAAAAAGAGATCTGGGTTCTGTCCCTGGGTCGGGAAGATTCCCCTGGAGGAGGGCATAGCAACCCACTCCAGTATTCTTGCCTGGAGAATCCCATGGACAGAGAAGCCTGGTGGGTTAGAGGAGCCTGGTCGGCTATGGTCTGTAGGGTCGCAAAGAGCTGGACACGACTGAAGCGACTTAGAAGGCACGCACACGCAGTTGTTGGATTGAAGCACCACCTTCAGTCCAAGGCATTCATTGAAGGCCCACCATATATTTGAAAGGCATGATCCAAGGCTTTCGAGACCCAAAGATGATTAAGATTCAACCTCTCCTCTTGATGCCCACTCACAGTGCAGCCATGAGGCCAGGTGGGGAGGAAAGAACTGGGAGGCAATATGGCAGGACTCAATGTGGGTATCTTCCTGGGTGATGGGGATCTAAGAGGGAGCAGCAAGTCTGCCTGAGAGGAGCAGGGAGAGATTCACAGAGGAACTGAGCTTTGGGCTGGGTATTGAAGTTCGCATGTGCAGGTGAGAGTAGGTGGACCTCTTGAGTGAAAGGAATGACACCTACAAAGGTGGGAGAACTGTCTGTGTGTGCTGCTGGCCGCCATGGTTTTGATGTGGGCATTATGTTTCTGTGCAAGCTTGGGTCTGGTTGAAAGAGTGAGGGATGAAGTGTAGCTCATTCAAAGCTCTGTGGCAGCATTACAGGAAAGGGGACCCCTCCCAGGGCTCTAGAGTGGGCTCTTGTCTAACACTCAGAAATGAATTGTTTGAGGAGACACAAGTCCTGACAAAGCAAGAGACATTATTGGAGAGGGGTGCCCAGGTAGAAAGCAGAAAGGTAAGGGAAACCTAGGAGAATGGCTCTGCCACGTGGTTCACAGTCTCGGATTTTATGGTGATGGGGTTAGTTTCAGGGCTGACTCTGGCCAATCATTGTGCTTGGCCTGTAGTTGACTCTGGGTCCTTTCTGGGGGCTTAAGCAACTCTCAACCAAGATGGATGCCAGTGCTAGGGCTTCTGGGAGGTTGGCAGGGCACATCCTCTCCTCCCTCCTCCTTTTGCCTCCCCCCGCCCCCGAATTCTCCCAGTTGGTTTCAGCACCTGCCTCATGTTCCTTATGAGACCTCCTGTTGTGAGATAACCATGCAAGTGGTTATCATTGTGCCTGGCCAGGGCAGCTGGTTTTAATCAATGGCTCCCTACCAGGAGGACTTGTAAGCCATGGCTAAGCCCAGAATAAGGATGTCTAATTGTTATATATTGGGCTTCCCTGGTAGCTCAGCTGGTAAAGAATCCACCTGCAATGCAGGAGACTCTGGTAGATTCCTGGGTCAGGAAGATCCCCTGGAGAAGGGATAGGCTACCCACTCCAGTGTTCTTGGGCTTCCCTGGTGGCTCAGATGGTAAAGAATCTGCCTGCAGTGCAGAGACCTGAGTTCGATTCCCGGGTTGAGAAGATCCCCTGGAGAAGGGCATGGCAACCCACTTGCCTGGAGAATCCCCACAGACAGAGGAGCCTGGTGGGCTCCATGGGGTCCCAAAGAGTTGGACACAACTGAGTGACTAAGCACAGCACATTGTTATACATGAGCCTGGAGGAGACACTTTTTTCTAATCTACCCAAAGGTACAAATTAATGGTGGTCCTCTACTCTTGGGTTTGGGAGCTGGGAGCAGAAGTGCCTTAGGAATGTTTATCTTCAGGCAGTGTACCAAAGTCCAGTTTAGACCTACCACTCACTTGACTATTCAGCAATTCCCAAGCAGCTGCTGTATCCGGGCCCTTGGGAGTGGGGATTAGGGGGTGGGGGTCTGATGTGGGTAAGGCCACATAGCCCCTGTCCTCAAGAAGCTCAGGGTCCAATGAGGAAGATGGATGAATATTGACAACCAATGAAGTAAGCGTGGTGAGGAGGGTTGGGGCCTCGAGGATTCAGAAAACATTTTACAATGGAAGTGGCACTTTGACCTGAAACTTAAGAGATGTGTAGTGTGCCAGGCACAGGAGAAGGGACCAGTGTGTGCTTGGCCTCTGAGGCATGACTGTGTGCCTCTTGTGTGGGGAGTAATTATTGTCCTCGGAGTATGGGCTGGGTCACTGTGTATCTGGTTAGACTGAGAACAGATTGTAAGTGGGCCTACGTGCCAGACTGGGAAATTGTCTATTACATATTTGGGGTACCTATAAGGAACTTGTAAATGTGGTCAGCTTTGTATTTCAGAAAAAATACAGGATAAAGGGCGGGGCTGGGTTCAGAGAGATTATCCAAGAAGCTGTTGCAGAAATCCCAGACAGACATCAAAAGACACATACACACACACGTGTGTGTGTGTGTGTGTACGTGTGTTTGTATATCCCCTTTATGAATAACAGGCTTGTCGTGGCAAAGAGACTTATATAACTCAATGAAGCTATGAGCCATGCCCTGCAGGGCCACCCAAGAGGGACCGGTCACAGTGCAGAGTTCTGACAAAACGTGGTTCACTGGAGGAGGGAATGGCAAGTCACTCCAGTATTCTTGCCACGAGAACCCCATGAACAGCATGAAATGGCAAAAAGATGGCACCACAAGATGAGCCCCTCAGGCTGGAAGTTGTCCAATATGCTTATTAGGGAAGAACAGAGGGCAATTATTAATAGTTTCAAAAAGAATGAAGTGGCTGGGCCAAAGCGGAAACAATGCTCAGTTGTGGATGTGTCTGGTGGTGAAAGTAAAGTCTGATGCTGTAAAGAACAATATTGCATAGGAACCTGGAATAGTAGGTCCGTGAATCAAGGTTAAGTTGGACGTGGTCAAGCAGGAGATGGCAAGAGTGAACATCAACATTTTAGGAATCAGTGAAGTAAAATGGACAGGAATGGGTGAATTTAACTCAGATGACCATTATATCTACTACTGTGAGGAAGAATCCCTTAGAAAAAGTGGAGTAGCCTGCATAGTCAACAAAAGAGTCTGAAATGAAGTACTTGGGTACAATCTCAAACCAACAGAATGATCTCAGTTCATTTCCAGGGCAAACCATTCAATATCACAGCAATCCAAGTCTGTGCCCCAAGCACTAATGCTGAAGCAGCTGAAGTTGACCAGTTCTATGAAGACCTACAAGACCTTCTAGAACTAACACCAGAAAAAGGGGTCCTTTTCATCATAGGGGGCTGGAATGCAAAGTACTCAAAAGATACCTGGAGTAACAGGTAAGTTTGGCCTTGAAATACAAAATGAAACAGAACAAAGGCTAACAGTTTTTTCAAGAGAATGCACTGGTCATAGTGAATATCCTCTTCCAACAACACAAGAGATGTCTCTACACATGGACATCACTAAATGGTCAGTACCAAAATCAGATTGATTATATTCTTTGCAGCCGAAGATGAAGAAGCTCTATACAGCCAGCAAAAAGAAGACTTGGAGGCAACTGTGGCTCAGATCATGAAATCCTCATTGCAAAATTCAGACTTAAATTGAAGAAAGTAGGGAAAACCACTAGACCATTCAGGTATGACCTAAATAAAATCCCTTATGATTATACAGTGGAAGTGACAAACAGATTCAAGGGATTAGATCTGATAGAAAGAGTGGCTGAAGAACTATGGATGGAGGTTCATGACATTGTACAGGAGGCGTTGATCAAGACCATACCCAAGAAAAAGAAATGCAAAAGGGAAAAATGGTTGTCTGAGGAGGCCTCACAAATAGCTGAGAAAAGAGAAGCTAAAGGCAAAAGAAAAAGGGAACGATATATCCAACTGAATGCAGAGTTCCAGAGAATAGCAAGGAGAGATAAGAAAGCCTTCTTAAGTGACCAGTATAACGAATTAGAGGAAAACACTTGAATGGTAAAGACTAGAGATCTCGTCAAGAAAATTGGAGATATCAAGGGAACATTTCATGCAAGGATGGGCACGATAAAGAACAGAAACAGCAAGGAGCTAACAGAGGCAGAAGAGATTAAGAAGAGGTGGCAAGAATACACAGAACTGTACAAAAAATGTCTAAAAGACCCAGATAACCACGATGGTGTGGTCATTCACCTAGAGCCAGATATCCTGGAGTGTGAAGTCAAGTGGGCCTTAGGAAGCATCACTACCAACAAAGCTAGTGGAGGTGATGGGATTCCATCTGAGCTATTTCAAACTGTAAAAGATGATGCTTTTAAAGTGCTGCACTCAATATGCCAGCAAATTTGGAAAACTCAGCAGTGGCTTCAGAACTGGAAAAGGTCAGTTTTCATTTCCAGTCCCAAAGAAGGGCAATGCCAAAGAATGTTCAAACTACCACACAATTGTACTCATTTCACATGCTAGCAAGATTATGCTCCAGATCCTTGAAGTTAGGCTTCACATAGCAGTATGTGAACCGAGGACTTCCAGATGTACAAGCTGGGTTTAGAAAAGGCAAAGGAACCAGAGAGATGCTCTTGATACCATTCTCCTCTTGGGTCCCCACAGAGATGACATCACTTAATAGACTGAGTACTTTCTTAGATTTTTTTTTTCTCTCATCTTTTATCTCTGTTCTTGACACTTCCCTCACAGTACACCCTGCAGTGAGCTTCACAGATTAGGGCTGGTTTATCCAATAGGCACTGAAGACAACAGCAGTATGTGGGGTCTACAGGATTCTCAAGGGTCCCGAAAATGTTTGAGACCTGAAAAATGTTCTCTGATCCAAAATATGAACAACAGCAGCAACAACCAAATCTTTTCCAGCAAAAACATTTTATTTCAGGAATTCCTGGTGATCAGTGGTTAGGACTCAGGGCTTCCACTGTAGGGGGCAGCTAAGATCCGAAGTGCTGTGGCAAGTCCAAAAAAAAGAAAAAAAATTATTTCAAAAGCAAAGTTATGTAATTTATTTCAAACATTTAAGTGGAAATAGTTTAATGTAGGATGTTGTATGCATTCTAATATGTTCGAAGTGAGCAGAACATATCCATCCAAAATGGTCGGAGCCTGGGACATAGATTTGAATCAGCCCTGGATGGGACTGTTGTGATGAGAGTTTGAAAAGCACACACCCATCAACTTAGATGCATTGTATTAGACGCATCAACTTAGACAGCATCATATCAAGTCATACAACAGGAAGTAATTAAATAAAGGGGATGGCAATGACCCCCCCTTTTTTTAAAACATGTTTTTAGTTCATTTGGGCCTGTCTTAGAATAGGTGTTTACAAGTCAATTTTAAAATCAAACATTCCCTTATCAATTGATGAAAGGATTTTATTATCCTAAAATAGGATGGACTTGACTGGTCTCTGATAGCTCATTAATTCTCCAAAGAAGGGCTGTGTGGTCACTGTTTTATAAGGGTCACATTATTAGCTGTCTTTCATTTAACACGTCTATAAATAGTAAATCCATGCAGTTGGTTACCTTGCCTCATCTTTCATTTTACATCAGGTTTGCTTTGGAAACTATACCAGGAAGTTGCATTGCTCAAAGCTAGACATTCTACAGGAACTTCCTCAAGATTTGTTTTTTTCTCCGGTGGTTGAGATGGGTGTTTGGTTACACACACTTGAAAGTCCAGGCTAACGTACTTGTGACCAAGCTCCAAGTTGGGGTTTGGGTGACCTAGAGGATCGGGTTCCAGGACCCTTACTGCCTCCAGTTTTATCTGTTTTCCTTGATACAATTTCATTTGAAAAAGAGACGAAGGGGGACAAAGTGTTTCCTGTACTAAATGATTAAAAACCAGAATTCTGTGGCCTGGAATGGTCTCTGCGTTTGGGAAGGATATTTTATGTTGAGAGAACTTCCTTTGTGATTTTATATGTATATGTAAAATTTATTTTATTGAAGTATAGTTCATTTCTGCTGTACAGCAAAATGATTCAGTTGCACACATATACGTTCTTTTTCTTATTCTTTTTTACTATGGTTTATCACAGGATTTTGAATATAGTTCCCTGTGCTATACCGTAGGACCTTGTCTATATATTTTATATGTAAGTTTGCCTGTGCTAATCCCAAACTCCAAATCCATCCCTCCCTAGCCCCCCTTGTGATTCTGATTGGCCCCTCTAACTGCCCCTCCATCTCTGGGAAGAGACCACTGACTTTGAACTTGGGGCTTTCATTTCTGCTTCACCCACTCTGAGACTCATGGTCCTACCAACACTTGTGTCTGCCATCTCCTAACTTCCCAGCAGAGATGAGGTCTTTGGCTCTTCCTATGTGTGGCTTTGTCAGTATCCCTTTTCATAGAACAATGTCAGTTGCTAGTTGCTTATGGGACTAGAACACCAAACCTTCCCCTGAGCAACACTTGGTTTGTGGAGGAGCTTCAGTTCAGTTCAGTTCAGTTGCTCAGTTGTGTCTGATTCTTTGTGACCCCATGGACTGCAGCACGCCAGGCTTCCCTGTCCATGACCAACTCCTGGAGCTTGCTCAAACTCATGTCCATTGAGTCAGTGATGCCATCCAACCATCTCATTCTCTGTTGTCCCCTTCTCCTGCCTTCAGTCTTTCTCAGCATCACAGTTTTTTCCAATGAGTCAGTTCTTCGCATCAGATGGCCCTGGTATTGGAACTTCGGCTTCAGCATCAGTCCTTCCAAATGAATATTCAGGACTGATTTCCTTTAGGATGGACTGGTTGGATCTCCTGGCAGCTCAAGGGACTCTTAATAAGTGTCTTCTCCTACACCACAGTTCAAAAGCATCAGTTCTTCAGCACTCAGCTTTCTTTATGGTCCAACCCTCACATCCATACATTACTACTGGAAAAACCATAACCTTGACTAGACGGACCTTTGTCGGCAAAGTAATGTCTGCTTTTAATATGCTGTTTAGGTGGAGGAGCTTAAGTTCACCCAATGTCATTCAGTTATGGGTGTAAGGTTTGGAGAGAATGAGGAGTACCATAGTAAGAAAAATGGAGAACTACACTGAGTCCAATTTGAGATCATACCGTAGAGCTGATAAAAGGAACAAAGTGACCAAAGTTCCAGTCCACTGGAAGATTTCCAAGCAGTCCCTGGGGTGACCCATTCAGCTTGCTCTTACTCCACAGTCGCACTAGAGGTTGGGGATACCATGGCCAGGACTGAGGTGGGTTTAACAAAAAAGAATGTGACTTCTGCTTGGCAAAGGCCGTTTTCCTCCTCAGCCCTGGATTTCATCATTTCCCATCTTCTCAGAGAATATTTCTGAATTTTCAACCATATGGAAGTTTTCCAGTTATCATTTTGTTTTTGATTTCTAGCTTAATTCAATTGTAATCTGCAAACATACTTGGATGACATTAATTTTTTTATTTGTTAAGAACCTTCATATGGCCATGGAGAAGGAAATGGCAACCCACTCCAGTATTCTTGCCCGGAGAATCCCATGGACAGAGGAGCCTGGCAGGCTACAGTCCATGGGGTCGCACGAGTCGGACACTACTTATCGACTAAACCAACCACCATCATATGGCCAACTTTTATGAATGTTTGATGCTACTTGAAAAGTCTGTTTTGTGTAGTTGTGGGGGGTTTCAGGATTCTGCCTAAAGTTGGTTAGATTAAGAATGCTAATGGAAAAAAAGAGAGTGCTAATTGTGAATAGCTCACATCTTCTATTTTAAATATAGCGGTGTGTCCATGTCAGTTTCAAACTGCCAATCTACCGCTTCCCTACCCTGTAATGGTATGTTCTTTCTCTAAGTCCGTGAGTCCGTTTCTGTTTTGTAAATTTGTAAATAAGTTCATTCGTGTCACTTTTTTTTTAGATTTCACGTATAAGCCATATCATATGATATTTGTCTTGAAGTGAACATAATTTAAAAAAAATCTGTGTCAGACAGCCTCAGCATCTGCCCACTCTCATTGGTCTGTTTCTACTGTCTATTATTTCTGCTGGTTTTCATTCGTGTTGTTGTGTTTCCTTGTGTATTTTTTATTATATGAAAAATTGTAATTGCATACAATTGTTTGTAGAAATAACTTGAGACCTGGGATGACCTAGGATGACACATGATTTTTTAATTTTTTTGGTTGCTTTAATCAGGTGCTTGTGGTTACAACACTATGCCCTTACGTCAGTCCATGCTTAGTAATTGAGATGATTTATAGCTGACTTGTGATGGAGGAGCCTGATAGGCTACAGTCCATGGGGTTGCAAAGAATTAGACACGACTGAGCGACTTCACTTACTATAGCTGACTTGTAGACTTCGTTTAGGTCAGCTTATTTTGGTCACCTTTCCTTCAATGGGGCAGCTCTTTAGAAATTTTTTTCCTAAAGGAAATAGTCAGAGGTGAGTGTACACACACATGCACAAAATGTATGCCCAAGATTCTCCATCTCAACATTACAATATTTATGAAGACAAAAGCTTAGAAGTGGCTTATAATGGAATAAAATGTTAAACACTTTTTTAAATTAAGATGATATTTTTGAATAACATTTATTATTTGGGAAAACACTTGCTATATAATACAGAGCAGAAGAAGCAGGATATAAAACTGTACATTCCAGTATCACTCCAGTTTTGTAGGACCTACATATACAAAGAAAAAAGTTCAAAAAGTACCCTACCAAGATGTTAGCAGTGAAGTGAAAGTCGCTCAGTCATGTCTGACTCTTTGTGACTCCATGGTCTATACAGTTCATGAAATTCTCCAGGCCAGAATTCAGGAGTGGATAGCCTTTCCCTTCTCCAGGGGGTCTTCCCAACCCAGGGATTGAACCCAGGTCTTCTGCTTTGCAGGCGGATTCTTTACCAGCTGAGCCACCAGGAAAGCCCAAGAAGGTGTTAGCAGTAGTCATATCTAAAATTAAAAGAAAATTTTCATTTTCTTATTCACATTTTTGTATGTCTTTCAAATCCTCTATAAGGAATGTGTATTATTCTTAAATCAGGAAATAAAATCAAGTTATTACATTTTTAAAAACAGTAGTTCACAGGAGTGCAAGCAGTCACAATGGAATAGATAGACTATAGTTTGCAACATCTGTCTGATTGCCTGGGGAAAATTTCAATGTCAGGAAATCGTTCCCATTTTAAAAATAATCTTACTGAAGTTTCAAGTTGCATATGCTACAGAGAACTGCTTATTGACAGTCTCTGTGCTTGAGGTGCCCAAGATATATAACAAAAGTGCAGACACACCCAAGAAGACTGGAAATAAGACTCAGAAAAGAACACCAGTAACAACATGGAATCTCAGTGTTGGAAAGGCACCTACAGGCTGCCTGGCCCAATCCTTCACCCATAAGAATTCTCTCCTACAAAAAAAGTAGTGGCTTACAGTTTGGTAATGCAGTGTTTGACCTCTCAAGGTTATTACTTGGACTTCGCTAAAATGTGTCAAGTGACAGGTTTATTACTAACTTTGAAGGCAGCCATTTCCAAGGTGGGGTAGCTCCAGCTGGAACAAAGTTAGTGAGTTACTAGCCTGGAGCCCAGAAGGGCGTACTAAGGTGAGGTTAATCAGCAATGGAGGGAGAGCCTGTTTGACTCCCAGCCTCTCTGATTGGCAGTCTCTGGCTCCCTTCAGTTTCCAGTCTGACCATTTGTGCAAAACGCTTCTGTTGGCAAAACAGAGCTTGTGGTCGGCTTCATCCTTTGTTTGATAAACAGAGATGTGTGTTCCCAAAAAGTAATTTTAAGCTAAGGTTTTTGGGAAATAAGCTGCATGTTTGTAATAAACAGACAATTTTTTTTTCCAGTTTTGTCTACATGAAACTAAAAAGGACCAGGTAGTATTCAGCTGAGTGAGAGGTTGTTGGCCATCTCATTTCCAATATCTGACTTCTCTCCTCCATGGCCTTGCAGCCTCTTCTGTCATGTTCCATCGCTCTCTTTCTCTCTCATTTTCTCATCTCTCCTGCCCAGGCTTCCCAGAACCTCTTAGGGTCAGCAAAACTAACCCTGAGTCAGGAGTCCTGGATTCCAGTTTTCATGTTGTCACTTCCTATGGCACCTTGGGGGAGTCACATCCCCTTGCTGATGATGTTACCCGAGAGAGATAGTGGGTGTGGGTGTCCCTCTGGGAGGGAAATCCACGGAAATGGAGAATTCAAGCATGGGGGAAAGTCCAAGGAAATGCTGCCTTCAATCCAATGTGGGAAGACCTTTGTCTGGGGTCCTCAGGACTCCCCAGAGGGGATAGAGGGATTTTGCTCCATATGGTGCCTATACAAAGGGATATAGAAACAAACTGGAAGTTGTGGGGCTGAAGGGAAAACCTTGTGTTAGGAGCCCTGG
This sequence comes from Bos grunniens, assembly GCF_055505025.1. Taxonomy (NCBI): domain Eukaryota; kingdom Metazoa; phylum Chordata; class Mammalia; order Artiodactyla; family Bovidae; genus Bos; species Bos grunniens. The sequence continues at coordinate 17,760,911 of NC_141168.1, forward strand.
CCTCTGCACCCAACTGTGTCCCTAAATAGCTCTGTGACCTTAAGCAAATCCTTCACCTCCCTGGGCTTGTTTGCTTACCTTTAAAGTAAAGGGATTGGATTAGATCTCTAAGTTTTCTTCCAGCAGCATGATTCTGTGACTCTGTGCTCAATATTGCATATTAAATGGAGAAAGAGAAATGAGCTAGTAAGATTTTTTTTTTTTATTTTTTAAGAAAGTAGAAGTAGAAATTATGCTGGGAAGAAGCTCCCTCAGAGGATTTATTTGTAAAAAAATATTTTTCTTTTAAAAAAACTTTATTTTTAATTGGAGGATCATTGCTTTACAATATTGTGTCAGTTTCCGCCATATAGCAACATGAATTAGCCATAGGTATACGTATGTCATCTCCCTGTTGACTTTTATTTTATTTTTGGCTGCAAAAGGAAGACCCACTTCCTTGCTGCATGCAGACTTTCTCTAGCTACAGTAAGCAAAGGCTACTCTTCATGATGTTTCAAGGGATTCTCATTGTGGTGGCTTCTCTTGTTGCGATTCTCGGACTCTGGAGCTCAGGCTTAGTAGCTGTGGTGCATGAATTTGGCTGCTCCACGGCATGTGGGATCATCTCAGACCAGGGATTGAACCCATGCCCCCTGCGCTGGCAGATGGATTCTTAACCACTAGACCACCAGGGAAACGCCCTACTAGAACTTAGAGTAAATATTATTACAGAAACCCAGTGAAAAATCTAGAGATGCAGCAGGTAAAGTCTGTCCATGACAAACCTAGAGGTAATATGCTCTTTGTGATGAAATTTTATTTTCCTAAATCTCACTCCCAGTCAGACTGTGACTTCAAGTGAAGAATGAAAGAATGAAGGGAAGCAGAGTCAAGACTGAGGCACGCTGAGGTGGAGAAAAGAGGAACCAGAGGGTGCCATGATGGAGGCACCTTGGGAAGAAGGTGGTCATGGGCTGAGGGTGGGAAAGGTGGTGAGATGGGAGGGAGGGGAAAGAAAAACGTTGCTGTCCCTGAGAGAACTGGGAAGGCTCTTACTCAGGGCATGATCTAGAGGATGGAAAGGTATAGAACAACAGTGAGGGCCCAGCGGACACTGGGTGGCACCACTACATCCTGAGACCCATCACTGGAGCAGGTCCAAGGCCCAGTGGGAGCGGGAACGCTCACGGCAGGGGACCGTCCTGCCTCCAGCCAGCATACATAATACGGTTATTGGTGTGCTGATAACCTGGACTCATGAATGTTGCTGTCAACAGACTGTACATGTTGTTATGTGTGTGAAGCTGAATGTCATTTCCTCTTGTTTGAACAACTTCAAATCATTCTCTTTCCATCTCCAGCACGTTCTCTGTTAGAGCCTGTTGCGAAGGCTCCTGGCTGGTGGGCTCAGTGCCTGGCCTGAGGCGGACAAGTGCTAGGTAAGTGGATGGTAAAATCAATTCTTTGAATGAAGGTGATCAGGCCAGGTTTCAGTTCAGAGAGATCTGATATTGTTTTAGAAAAATCAGGTTGCTACTGTTGCAGCTTACCTATTTTTGGAATTTCTGGCATAAATTTCTTGCAGGCATTTTGGCTTTTCTCCACTTAACCCCTTTTCATTTTTTTTAAGATGTGATTAACATTTTTAAAAATTATTTATTTTTAATTAAGGGATAATTGCTTCGGTTTCTGCCATACATCAACACCGTTTTCATTTTTTAAATTATGATATCCTGTAAATTGATCTAGTAGAGCTGAACATGTGGTTGTGCCCAGCGTCATCCTAATCCCAGGTCCACGGCTATGAGAACAAAGGAGGCCCTTTGTTTTAGGTCTGCCTTGAAGGTGTGTAAGGTGAATGCTTCCCCCTTCAGCTTCTCAGGAGCCAGTTTATAGACAGTCTGTAGGGCATGAAAGTGTCTTGCTACAAGCCTGCATGGACAAGTATGTAGTGGCTGCAGCTGGCATTGTGTCCCAGACTTTCTATAGAGGACAGTGGTATTAAACACTCAATGTCAGAAACAATGTTCATTTGGATAATGTAGGGGATTATTTGCTCTAAGTGGTAAAAGATCTACCTGCCAGTGCAGGAAACACAAGAGATGCGGGTTTGACTCCTGGGTCAGGAAGATCCCCTCATAGGAAATGGCAACCCACTCCAGTATTCTTGTCTGGTAAATCCCATGCACGGAAGAGCGTGGTGGGCAAGAGTCCATGCAGTCACAGAGAGTTGGACACGACTGTTCACTCACTCCTTTGCCCTTAATAAGGTTCAGTTCAGTTCAGTTCAGTCACTCAGTCGTGTCCGACTCTTTGCGACCCCATGGACTGCAGCATGCCAGGCCTCCCTGTCCATCACCAACTCCTGGAGTTTACTCAAACTCATGTCCATTGAGTCAGTGATGCCATCCAACCATCTCATCCTCTGTTATCCCCTTCTCCTCCTGCCCTCAATTTTTCCCATCATCATGGTCTTTTACAATGAGTCAGTTCTTCGTATCAGGTGGCCAAAGTATTGGAGTTTCAGCTTCAGCATCAGGAAGTAACTACTTAATAAGGTAGTTTCTCTCAAGACCTAATGCCAAATTTAACTGTTATTTGGGATTTTAAATATATATATTTAAAATATTAAACTTCTTTTGTTTCTTTTTTTCTCATTTATTTTTTTATTGTAGTGTAGTTGATTTACAATATTGTTAATTCCTATTGTATAGCAAAGTGATTCAGTTATATTCTTTTCCATAATAGTTTATCATAGGATTTTTTAAAATTGGAGGATAAATGCTTTACAATGTTGTCTTGGTTTCTCCTGTACAAAAACGTGAATCAGCATATATATATATATATTTCTTCCCTCTTGAACCTTCAGTCCCATGGAACTCCTAGCCCTTTATACTCTTAAAAATTACTGAGAACCCCAAGGAGATCTGACTTATGAGGATTCTACCCACTTGATACTTACCACACTAGAAATTAAAACTGAGAAATTAGGTATATTAAATTTAAGTATATTAATTTAATATACTTTAAAAGTATATTAAGTCATCTGAAATAATATTAACCTGTTCTATGTTGATATAAATATATATTTTAAGGAAAATATATTTTCCAAAGCAAACAATTTATGGAGAAGAGAGGCATTGTTTTATTTTTACAAATCTCTTTAAGGCCTGATGATAGAAGACAGTTTTCGTCTTTTGCATCTGTTTTTTTCATTCTATCTGTTGCTATTTGTTATTTTTGCGTATATTAAGAAAGTCTGGCCTAACTTAGATTTTGTGGTTTTAAAAAGGGGAGAAATGTTTTACCAGCTTTTTCAGAGAGCTGTGGATATTTTTCTTTGATACTACACCAAAACTTAACAAGTAGTAATTTTTAAAAGCTTAGTTGCAATGGGGGATCTGAAACCAAATCAGTGACTTTTTCATTAAAACCTACTGGCTAATCCCTCACTTTCGATGAATCATTTGCCTGCACATGATTTTATAACATCGTCCTTTAGTCATTTGGAAAATATTGGTACATTCAGTTATGAAGATCTTCCAGTGTTGCCATATTTCATAATATGATGCACTAAGAGAAGACCATGCTTATTAATATCCTAACAGAAATAGCCCCGTCAGAAAAGTTTCTAGTCTTAGGAAGCTGTCAAGTCTTGGTGGCAGCTAAAAGTTTTCTAAAATTGTATCTTTATCATCAGCAACAAATGCTGTCAGTTGTTTTCCTTTGAAGTGACAGAATCATTTGGATCCTCTTTTGAGAAAATGCCTGCCAAATGCCAAAATCTGTCAGCTGCTCTTTCAAGTAAAAAATGCTGTTCAGTGAAAATAGCAGCTAATTCAGCCTGCACGTCAAATAATTGCTTTTCTTCTTTATGCCGTAGAAGTGTTTTATGTCTGCTTTCCATTCTGTCACACAGGATATTAAAAATAAAAAAAATGTCCTCTTTGGCCTGGACCACTGCTCCAGTCTCATATTTTTTCCTCCTCTTCAATCCACCCTGTCATTAGAAAAATACTTTCAAAGCTTCACACCTATCTAGGCCTTCTTGTTGCTCTCGGGACAAAGACACCATCTGTTTTTAAATTATTATTTATTTCTTTGGCTGCACCAGGTATGCAGGGTCTTTGTTCTTCGTTAGAGCGTGTGGGATCTAGTTCCCTGACCAGGGATCAAACCTGGGCCCCTGCACTTGGAGTCTTGGCCCCTGGACTACCAGGGAAGTCCCAAAGACACCTTCTTTAACACGGATCCTGAATTTCCTTGTCCTTCCCAGTCCCCCAGCCTCATCTCACAGGCCTCCTTCTTTCTCCCTACACTGTTTATTCTGCCTTCTCTCCCCAAGAATGCCTTCCCTGAGTCGAGGCTGGGTCTGGCTATGCAGCTCAGACCGCGTGTACCCTCCTTCAGGGTGTTCATCCCAGTATATGGCATGTTGGTCCCTGTCGTTATTAGATGATTTGATGACTGAGGTGAGAGTGTCTCAGCTCTGGAGCCATCGTTTGGTTCAAGTCCTTTCTTTACCACTTACTAGCTGAGTGACCTTGAATAGATCCCCTCTCTCTGCCTCAGTTTCTGAATCTGTAGAACAAACAATCAAGAAATAGGGATCCTAATCTTACCTATTTCTTAGGGTTCTGTCTTAAATTAGCCCATGGGAAGCACCATCTGTGTGTTAGCCATTGACATTAATTAGGATTGCTGTGTCCGACTCTCCCGGGCTCCGCAGGAGCAGAATTGTTTCGCCTGCTTTATTCTAAGCATCTAGTACCTTCCCTGGCACATTTTCTTTTATTGCCATTAAAACTTTGATTTTAATTGTTTAACTGTCTTCATATTAATAAATGGATGCAAATTTTGAAAATCAAGTAATAGGAAGGATTTATTTAAAAAAAATGCTAAAGTCTCCTACTCCATCTACAGTTTGTTCTATAGGAACGACTTCTTTTTTAAAGATTTTTTTTTTTTTTAATGTGGACCATTTTTAAAGTCTTTATCAAATTTGTAACACTTTTGCTTCTGCTTTATGTTTTGGTTTTTTGACTGAGAGACATGTGGGATCTTCCTTGACTAGGGATCAAACCCACACCTCCTACATTGGAAGGTGGAATCTTAACCACTGGACCAGCTGGGAAGTCACCCTAAGAGCTACTTTTGACTTTTTTCTTCTTGTGTTTACCTTCAGAATGTTCGAACAATATGCTCACATTGCTATTCTTGATTTATCTGTGTTAGACATCATCTATTGACTTGTATGCAGTTGTCCCTCTTAATCCCAGGTTTCACTTTCTGTGGTTTCAGTTGCCCTCAGTCAACCGTGATTTGAAAAAATAAATAGTCCCTAGGTTTTCAGTTGTGCACTGTTCTGAGTCGTGTCATAAACTCTTGTGCCATCCTGCCTTCATCCTTCTAGGATATGAATCTTTCCTTTGCCCAGCCTGTCACTTGGTAGCCCACTTGGTTGGTTATCAGATTGGCTGTCAGGGTATCAGAGTGCTTATGTTCTTGAAACCCTTATTTTACTGAGTCATGGCCGCAAAGCACAAGAGTAGTGATCCTGGAAAGTTCCTCCCAGTGGGTGGTTATAGACGAGGAAACAGTATTTGTGAGGAATGGACAGGACAAAGATTTGGGGTGTCCAACTAGGGACAACTCTAGACAGCGTTTGGGCTTGGGGCAGTAAATTAAAGAAGTCACAAGGTTTGCCTGAGCTTTCTGAGTTCCCTGGCTTTGATGATAAGGGTGTCCTTCTCCAGAGGCAGGGAGAGAGAGTACCTTTCACATAAGAGACTTATTTCCTGCTTGCAGGGAGACTGGCTGGGGGTGTGTGTCAAAGTGCCCCACTTGAGTTGACTTTCTTAAGTAACTTTAATTCAACAGAGTGCCAGTTGCTCAGTCATGTTTGACTCTTTTCGACCCTGAGGACTGTAGTCTGCCAGGCTCCCCTGTCCATGGAATTCTCCAGGCAAGAATACTGGAGTGGCTTGCCATTCCATTCTCCAGGGGATCTTCCTGACCCAAGGATTGAACCCAGGTCTCCTGTGTTGCAGGCGGGTTCTTTACTGTCTGAACCACCAACATGCTATTGAGGTACAACTTGGGGTGACCTACCCTGGGCCCCAGCTGCACCCTGGCTGGGAGGAGCAGAGAAGTGCTTGGCCAATCAGGTGACCTCCACGTCCCAGTGGAGGGGTGGCATCATTACCAATTGGCAGAGGTGAATGTTCTGATTGTCTCATCTGACAGTATCCCAACACAGGTTAACAGGAATGCCTTGTTACTACAGGTGGGCGGGGAGTCCCGGCGCCCCACTTAGTCTTCTCTGACACTACCCTGGGGGTGTGGCTTTGGTGTAACTGCGTAAGGGAAGAAGTCTAGGCATGGTGGCCTGCAGCCACAGTTTTTTTCTGGGATGTTTGGCTGGGTTAGAGTGATCCTATCTCAAAGTCTTTCTGGCTATCCTGCCCCCTTCCTGTTCCTTTGGCTAGAGAGAGCAGGCTTTGGAAATTTTTTCTTTTTTTGTCTGCATATCTTGCTGGATTCCGCAGCACTGCATCTAGAATATACGAGGCAGAAGAAAACCCAGAGGACACACCCCAACCTTGTTCCTCAGACCAGGAGGTCCTTAGATAGTCTGTCTTTTCTGTACCTTTTAGAGCCTTCTAATATTTATTGTATATATAATGTTCAGGGTTTTTACTTTTTCTTCTTGATAGTAAAACTACTTCTACTCTATCCTTCCAGAAGCATTAGTCAAAGTAATATTTTAAAACTGTTAATCTAGGAATTTCCCTAGAGGTTCAGCGGTTAAGACTCCTCACTCTTAATGCAGAGGATATAGGTTCGATCCCTGGTTGGGGAACTAAGTTGCCGCATGCCACACGGCAAGGCCAAAAAAAAGAAAAAAAATGAATCAAGTAATGTCACTCCCCTGCTTCAAATTTCCCAAAGGGCTTCCCGGTGTGTTTAGAATAAAATCCAACTTTCTTATTGGCCCATCAGCTCTCACGTGGCTTGGCCCTTGCCTCCACCTGACACACCTCATATGACCTCTCCCCACTCCTCCCATGTTCCAGCCACACTGGTCTCCTTTCTGTTCTTGAATATGGTGAGCCTTTTTAGACCATAAGACAATATCATGCAGTGGATGTAAACCACTGTGTCAAATGACCTGTCACGAGCGACTGTGTGACCTTGGGCAAATGACTTAGCTTCTTTGTGCCTCCATTTCCTCATGTGTAACATGAGAATAAGAACACTGCCGTAGGGTTACTAAGAAAATTGAATGGGCTAATACAGGTAAAGTATCTAATTGTGTTCTACAGCCATGAAAACAATGGCAAGAACTCAGTAGATATACTAGCTATTGTGATGAAGTCGATCTCCAATGTCACACCCCTGCTCTCACATCCAGGTTCCCGCTGCCTAGAATACCCTTCCAGCAGCTTCTTTTTGCAAAACCAGCCCATTAAAAAATCTTTCACACCTCAGCTCAAATGCTATCTCCTCTTAAATGAGAGAGATCTTCCCTGACCATCTATCTAAAATAATCTCTCTTCATTTCTCTAAAGCCTACTTTCTATAATTACAGTCTTTGTAATCTGCAATATCTTGCTAACTTATTACTTATTTACTGTTTGTCTCCTTGCATCTGGACATAAGCTTCATGAGGGCAGGGCCTTGTCTCTCATCTACTGCTCTATCCTTGAGCCCAGAACAGGAGGGCGCATAATCCGTTCTGTTCTGTTGCTCAGTCATGTCTGACTCTTTGCAACCCCATGGACTGCAGCATGCCAGGCTTCCCTGTCCATCACCAACTTCTGGAGCCTGCTCAATCTCATGTCCATCAAGTCGGCGATGCCATCCAACCATCTCATCTTCTGTTGGCCCCTTCTCCTGCCTTCAGTCTTTCTCAGCATCAGGGTCTTTTCCATTGAGTCACTTCTTCATATCAGGCAGCCAAAGTATTGGAGTTTAAGCTGCAGCATCAGCCCTTTCAGTGACTATTCAGGACTGATTTCCTTTAGGATAGACTGGTTGGATCTCCTTGCAGTCTTGAGGGACTCTTAAGAGTCTTCTTCAACACCACAGTTCAAAAGTATCCATTCTTCGGCACTCAGCTTTCTTTATGGTCCAACTCTCACATCTGTAATTGACTACTGGAAAAACCACAGCTTTGACTAGACGGACCTTTGTCAACACATAACAGACTCTCAAAAATACTGAATGGATGAAAGAATTTGGGTCTTTTACAAGTAGGTACTTACTACAAACAATGCTACAATAGACATGATTGTAATTAAATTTTGATTTGTATCCTTAGATTATTTTTTTAGGATGAACTTCTGAGAGTTCTGAGATTCCTGGGTCAAAGGACAAGCATACTCCCATTCAGACAGATTGCGCCAATTTAGAGTCCTGCCAGTGTCATACAGGCATGCTGGCCTTCTGCACCTTTAATTTGGGGCTCTAGGAGAAAAAAATAGCAAACCTGAAAATAATCTCTCCTTCCTATATTTCCACACGCTAAATAAATATCTAAGATCCTATTTTATTTTATAGATTAGGACACTGAGAGTGAAGTGAAAGTGATAGTCATTCAGTCATGTCTGACTCTTTGTGACCTGATGGGCTGTAACTTGCCAGGCTCCTCTGTCCAAGGGCTTCTCCAGACAAGAATACTGGAGAGGGTTGCCATGCCCTCCTCCAGGGGATTTTCCCTACCCACGGATCAGAACTCATGTTTCTTATCTCTCTTATGTAGGCAGGTGGGTTCTTTACCACCAGTGCCACCTAGGACGCTGAGACCCTGGGATTAAATAGCTTCCCCAAGGTCACATGTGGTCAAAGGCAGAGATGGGGTCCTGACCCAGGCAGTTTGGATCTCAACTCTGCTCTTAACCATCAAGATGTACTTTTTTCTGTGTTTGCTTCTCTGTAATTCCTGAGCACCAGGACCTTTGAGAACTACTGTTCCACCCACTGACCAAAAGATATAGCACTCAGAGTTGGGGTGAAGAGCAGAAAGGAAGTGGGGAGGAGAAGTGAGAAAGAAGAGGGAGGCACCGACTGAGGTGGGGGCTTCTCTTGCCTTGGTCTGGAGCTTATCTGATGGCAGAGGCAGAGTCAACACTGGTAATGCCTTTGTTAGTTTTCAGTTCTGAGCTTCCTGCCTTGGTTTGCCAATCCTGTTTTCAGCCTTGGAAGCTAGCTTTACCCAGGTGAGTCTGGACTCTTGAATGGGTCTGCCGGGTTGAGATGGATGGGTGTAGCCAAGCTCTGCTTCTTAAGAAGCCCAAGCGGTACCTTTCCTCCAGGGCTCTCAGAGGCCCTGACTCTACTGTCCTGGGTGCAAAACAGCTGCTTCTTAGCTGATTGTTTGCAAATTGCATTCACCCTTCTCTGTTTCCTCCCAATGAAAGCTAGATTTTCACCCTGTGTTCTCAAAGGCAATGGTTCTTATTTGGTCATACACAAAAATCATCTAAAAGGCTTACTAAAAAGGCAAATTTCGGACAATCTGGGAAATTGAACACTGATTGGATATTTGATATTAAGAAATTATTACTGAATTTTAGCATGTGACCATTGTATTGTGTGTGTGTGTATAACATATACAGAGAAGAATCCTTATCTTTTGTACCTTTTGAATATTTTGGTATTCACATATTTTGAAAGAAAAATATGATGTATACGATTAGCTTCAAAATAGCCCAGAGTGGGTAGGAGAAATGGGTAGGTATTAGAGGATACAAAATTCAACAACTGTTGCTGCTGAGTGGTGTGTACATGGGGCGGTGGTTCTTTATACTATTTCTTTATTTGTGAAGATGCTTTAATTTATCCATAATAAAGTGTAAAAAATCCAAACGGTACCCTCCTTATTCCAGGGTACATTTTACAGGCATCCAGCATGGCTGTGGGGGGATCTACTCACCTCACCTGGAGAAAAGACTCTACAAAGGGAACTCAGGTGGCTCCTGCAGAGAAACCTCATTGAATCACCCCTCATGGCTCTCCCAGATAAACGGGAAAGAGCAGTCCTCAGTGAGGAAAGGGTGCGTCACTCAGCTGGCCTGTGTCAACTCACCTGGGCCACAATAAAGCTGAATTTTAGCTGTAGTGTATATATTTAGATGGGTTTGTATAGTCTCCTTTTGAAGTATTTTGTAAATTAATTGTTGGTAGGGTAGTGAGTGTGATGTGTTTTTTCTTTTTTTCCCTTTGGTTTTCCAAAACTATTTTTTAATGTTATCTCTCCAGCGATAAGAAGTGTTTTAATACGGTGTAATAGATTTTCGGAGAAGGCAATGGCAAACCACTCCAGTACTCTTGCCTGGAAAAATCCCATGGATGGAGGAGTCTGGTAGGCTGCAGTCCATGGGGTCGCGAAAAGTCGGACACGACTGAGTGACTTCCCTTCCACTTTTCACTTTCATGCATTGGAGAAGGAAATGGCAACCCACTCCAGTGTTCTTGCCTGGAGACTCCCAGGGACGGGGGTGCCTGATGGGCTGCCGTCTGTGGGGTCGCACAGAGTCGGACACGACTAAAGTGACTTAGCAGCAGCGGCAATAGATATTTGGCTCAGCTGATAAAGAATCCGCCTGCAATGCGGGAGACCTGGGCTCGATCCCTGGGTTGGGAAGATGCCCTGGGTTGGGAAGATGACCTGGAGAAGGGAAAGGCTACCCACTCCAGTATTCTGGCCTAGAGAATCCCATGGATAGTCCATGGGGTCGCAAAGAGTCGGATACGACTGAGCGACTTTCACTTCACTTCAACAGATATTAAAACACAGGAAGGTTAGCTCTAGGGCTCTTCTGAGGCCTCAAGTCGGCTCTTCCCAATCCCTCCCCTCACTAGGGGGTAAGTGTCTTCCTTAGAGAAGTAAGGCTCTGACCCCGGTGGGGCCCCAAGGTCGTGGCCGAGGGCACAGGTTGGGCGGGGGAGGGAGGGGGGGTGTGTGAGCAGGGCCGGCCGGCGGGGCAGGTTCGTCCTCGCCTGGGACAGGCCGGTGTTGATACAACACAGCCCGCCTCGGGCTCTGCGAGCGCCGGAGGAGGAGAAGCGGCGGGAGGGGCTCGGCGGTCGCTAGGGGAGTCGCCAGCGGAGTCCGCGGCCCGGGCTGGTCCCATCCGCCCGCCGCTCGCTAGCCCTACCCTCCCGGCCCCGCCAAGGAAGCCGCGGGAGTCCCGCGCCCAGGACCGGCTCGGACAAAGCTGGGGTAGGAAGGGAGGGTCTCTGTCTTGTCCTCTTGGGTCTGCAGGAAGCTCATGTCTTCTTCTGTGTCTTTTCTATGAAAACTTTGCCTTGCTTGCTAGAACCGGCCGTGTGAAAAATTCATTCATCTGGGTGTCAGCAGGCACAAATGGAATACCAGAGTCTTCATTCGGGAGGGTCGGAGGAGATTTTTGCTTCTAGTCAGTAAATCCGGAAATGTTTTTTGAGCCTCTTCTTTGGGATTGAGCTAGACGGGTGATGGAGTGAAAAACAGTTCTGATCTCATGGGCTTTTCTGGCTAGTGGGCAGAACAGACAGGAAGCAAGTAATTGCAGATGATTAATTGCAGTATTCGATTATATTCTGGGAGGGCTTCCCAGGTGCCTCAGTGGTAAAGAATCTACCTGCCTGTGCTGGAGACACAGGTTTGATCCCTAGGTTGGGAAGATCCCCCGGAGAAGGAAATGGCAACCCACTCCAGTATTCTTGTCTGGGAAACCGCATGGACAGAGGAACCTGGTGGGCTACAGTTTGTGGCGTGGCAAAGAGTCAGACCTGACTTAGCCACTAAGCAACATATTCTAGGAGCACAAAGAAGGGGGCTTAGTTCGCTCTGAGTGTTGGGGATCGGGAGAGGTGTATGGAAGAAGAGGATTCTTACCCAAGAGGGAGAAATGACAGGTGTATGTGGGGTATGGGGGATGCAGGGTGGGGAGGAAGGGGTTTAGGTTCTAAATCTTGGGAAAGCCTGAACAAAGGTTCTCAGAGAAATTCGGGGAAACGGGAAGGGAGGGCCGAGGCCAGATGATGCACACAGCCCTTCCTTGGCTACATCAAGGGTTTTAGAATTTAATCTGTGGGAAAAATGGGACAATGGAAGGATTAAAACAGGGGGGATAAACCCAGTGTTTGCAAATAGTAGATTATACATTATAAAATTATAAGGAAAAGGGACTCCTTCTGGGATATGTGATGGTTCTTCCAAAATGTTAGGATCTGAGGAAGACAGTTTGATTTGGCAGCAGTAGGGCAATCTGGAGGGTCTTGGGTCAGAGTGGGTTCTAGGTGAGTATCCTTTTTCCTTATAGAGGACATACAGATTTATTTCATTCATGCTAACTGCACAGAGTTCTGTCTGTTGTATCAGTTTAATCTTTCCCCTGTTGATGGATATCTAGGTTAGGTCCATTTATTATAATTAGTAAATACAGTGTTGTCAGAAACATCCTTGTGAGTCCATTTTCCCTTACATTTCCGAGTTTATCTGGGTGAAGAGCAGTGGAAATCTTGTGTCATGGGTATGAATAACATAAAGTTTGGCGGATACTGACAAATTGCTCTCTAAAAAAAGCTATACCAAAAAAATGCTCTACAAATGTACACTTCAAGTATCAAGTGTCTGAAAATGCCTGCTTCCTCACACCTTCTCCAAATGTGAGTTAATTAATCATATTTTTAAATCTTTTGCCAATCTGATAGGTGGTGAAAAGTAGTACCTTGTTGTTTATTGTTTATGTTTTTAAATTTAGGAAAGATTCCTGTTGCACTTTTTTCTTCTGTTGGATTTTAATATAACTCAGTGACACATTTTTTACCTCAAATATCTTTGTGTCCCGCAGACCAAGGTTGGGCCAACATGGCGTCCATATTCCGAAGTGAGGAAATGTGTTTGTCACAGCTCTTTCTCCAGGTGGAGGCTGCATACTGCTGTGTAGCTGAGCTTGGAGAGCTTGGATTGGTTCAGTTCAAAGATGTAAGTACTTCATTCATAGGAGACCAAAAGAAGGTGGAGTTTCCACTTCTTGGTGGTGAATAAAGGTCAGGGAGAAGCGCCCTGGGCTGGAGTAATGGAATTCAGTGGTTCTTGTTCTTCTGGCTAGAATTTGTGATAACATTGGTCAACTGACTTGCAAACATTTCTCCCTTCCTCCTTATGTGTCACCTCTATAGGGATGTTTTGAAACTGTAATATAATAAAAAAGATGACATTGTACTTTATTTCCTATGTACCTCTTCAAGACATTTGATATAACCAGTGGGCACATGGATTGCCAATCTTATTATGAGGGCAAAGAACAGTGCTTCCAGACCAGTTAGTTTGAGGAAAAAGTATCTTGGGAGTCCACAGTCTCTTGAGGGTGATATTCTCCAGCTAGACTGTATTTCCCACCCCCGCCACCCCCAGTTTTATTGAGATAATTGACCTATAACACTGTATAGGTTTAAGGTGTATGGCATAATGACTTGACTTACATCATAAGACTCTTACAATTTACTGTCTTAACAACTTTCACATATAATGTACAACAGTGTTCATCATATTTATCATGTACATTATATCCCTAGTACGTATTTATCTACTAACTTATCTAATTATCTAATAATTTATCTCATAACTAGATAAAATTATTTCTGTAATTATCTAATAATAATTTATTTATCTAATAAAAGGAAGTTTGTACCTTTTGACGGTCTTCATCCAATTTCTCTGTTACCTCAACTCCCACCTCTGGTAATCACAAATCTGATCTTTTTTTCTATGAGTTTGTTTGATTTTGAAGTATGATTGACCTACAACACTGGTAGTTCCTAGCACACCACAATACCAGGATATCAGTATTTCTATACATTTCAAATGATCACCATAATAAGTCTGTTTACCGTCTGTCACCATGCTGCTGCTGCTGCTTCTGCTGCTGCTGCTGCTAAGTCGCTTCAGTCGTGTCCGACTCTGTGCGACCCCATAGACGGCAGCCCACCAGGCCTCTCGTCCCTGGGATTCTCCAGGCAAGAACACTGGAGTGGGTTGCCATTTCCTCCTCCAATGCATGAAAGTGAAAAGTAAAAGGGAAGTCGCTCAGTCTTGTCCGACTCTTTATGACCCCATGGACTGCAGCCCACCAGGCTCCTCTGTCCATGGGATTTTCCAGGCAAGAGTACTGGAGTGGGGTGCCATTGCCTTCTCCGGTCTGTCACCATAGGACTGTCTTAAGTAAATCGGGGTATCATTTCCCAGAGGCAGTTGAGGTCCTCGCCAAAAGCTTTTGAATTCAATTTAGAAAATGGGACTCACTAATTCCACTCATTTTCCCACTAAGGTCCGGTCAAAACTAAGACCTTCAGAGAAGGATCATGTCTTTGCAGCCCTAGTTCCAACTCAGGACCTGACATGGGGTAGCTCCTTAATAACACTTATTGGGCTGAGCTGAGGGGTCACCAGCACAAAAGGATGCTGTCTTTTTCTTGAAGACCAGGATCCACTGCTTGGAGCTGTGCTATATTCAAGGTCCTATTGTATTCATGACTCCATTGAGGAATTCAAAGCAATTTGGATAGTAAGTGCAGCTAAAACTTAAGAAAAGTTTACAGGGGCCAGAGTTTGTGGCATTTGGGGAACTGAGGGTAAGAATATCAAGGTATATTTTGACTGGAACTCTCCTGTCTTGTTCATGCAAGTATCTAGTCCTAAGATGATTCCAGCAACATTCTGCAGCATTAATAATTAATAATAGCCAAAGAGAATACGTTGCCAGCGGTTGCTACTAACGTGTGCCTTGTGGCTTTCCTCTCCCTCTAGTTAAATGTGAAAGAGAGCCGCTTACAGAGGAAATTTGTGAATGAAGTCAGAAGGTGTGAATCATTGGAGAGAATCCTGCGTAAGCCAGTTTTCTGCTTGCAGTTTGAATGTGCACTGGTAGGGAGGGAGATGGTTTGCAGGGGTGATGTCCTGCAATCTGCCTCTATGTATGATACTGCTACTCTAGGTTGAGACAGACCTGGTTGGGGGCAGAGGAGGCTAGAGATGGGGGCCAGGTTCTGTGGCAGGTGCCAGGGCAATTCAGGCAGCTGAGCTGGGAAACGCATCAGTCCCACTTGGCCCCATTGCTTAGGTGTGAGAAAACACTCTCACCTTGCGCTGTCTGGTGGGGTTTCATCCTTCAGGTTTTCTGGAAGATCAGATGCAAGATGAGATTGAGATTCAGGTGCCTGAGAAGTCCCCGCTGACCCCTCTCCCACGGGAAATGATCATCCTGGAGGTAGGTTCTTTCTGACTTAACAGAGTACTGTGTCGAAGCCTGTCTCCTGTGAACTCTGCAAGCCTCTCATGGTCCTCTACCCCATTGCTGAAGGCATGGGGGTGGGTTTATGTGGTGGTCCACTTTTCAGTGTTACTCCCCCAGGAAAAGCCCCCCAGTTTTTAAAGTGCAGTTTTTAGTCACTCTTGCACCTTTTGGTGGCCATGTGTGTTGTTTCCATGTCTTGGCTATTGTAAACAATTCTGCGATGAGCAGGGGGATGCCCGTTTCTTTTCCAGTTATGATTTCCTTTCCTTTGGATAAATATACCCAGAAGTACAGTTGTGGGATCCAGTGGTTTGCTTCTGAATTGTCTGTCTCATGCATTGGGTCCACTCTGGATTGAGGCATCCCCTCAGATTGGATTCTGAGGTCAAGTGGGAGAAGGTAGCAGTTTTCTTTGGCTAAGGCCTTTGTGGCTGGAGGACCCCTCCCTCTTTCTCTCCCTTCTCTGTCAATTTGCTTTTGTAAAACACTGAGTATCTGCTGTGCACAAGGCACCTTGGTGAAACATGGCCTTGCCTCTGGGAGCTTTGAGAGCAGGCTGTGGGGCGAGGGGAGAGGGTGAGCCAGGGGGAGAGGATGTCAAAAGGTTACTGTTGTTCAGTTGCTAAGTTGTGTCTGACTCTTTGCGACCCCATGAACTGCAGCATGCCAGGCTTCCCTGTCCTTTACTGTCTCCCAGAATTTGCTCAGACTCATGTCCACTGAGTTGGCGATGCCAATCCAATTATCTCATCCTCTGTCACCCTCTTCTTTTGCCTTCAGTCTTTCCTGGCATCCAGGGTCTTTTCCAATGAACTGGCTCTTGGCTTCAGGTAGCCAAAGTATTGAGGCTTTAGCTTCAGCATCAGTCCTTCCAATGAATATTCTTTAGGGTTCTTCAGTCCTTTAGGATTGACTGGTTGGATCTCCTTGCAGTCCAAGGGACTCTCAAAAGTCTTCTCCAGCACCACAGTTCAAAAGCATCAATTCTTTGGTGCTCAGCCTTCTTTATGGTCCAGCTCTCATATCTGTACATGACTATTGGGAAAACCATAGCTTTTGACTGTATGGCCCTTTGTCGGCAAAGTGACGTCTCTGCTTTTTAATATACTGTCTAGGTTTGTCACAGTTTGCCTTCCAAGAAGCAGCATCTTTTAATTTCTTGGCTGTAGTCACCATCCACACAGATTTTGGAGCCCAAGAAAAGAAAATCATTTACCACTTCCACTTTTCCCCGCTCTGTTTGCCTTGAAGGGACCTTGCCTGATGGGACCAGATGCCATGATCTTAATTTTTTGAATGCTGAATTTTATGCCAGGTTTTTCACTCTCTTCCTCTTCACTTTCATCAGGAGGCTCCTTAGTTTCTCTTCACATTCTGCCATTAGTGTGGTATTATCTGCATATCTGAGGTTCTTGATATTTCTCTAGGCAATCTTTTTTTTTTTTTTTTCACTTTTCAATGTTTTTTTATTGTTTGACAGGCATTTACAACGTTCCATTCATAGACCTAAAAACATAAAAATAGACCTTCTTTCAGCTTATAAAAGAAATATATAAGAACTTTTGACATACACACATCATGACCTTATGTACAAGAGACAGTGGCACCCTCTCCAAGCACCAGACTTTCCAGCATTTTCAGACAAACTCATTGCACTGGGACTGGTCAGTGGGACTATTAGAAGCCTCCACTTCAGTTTTCCACAATCTGGGCAATCTTGATTTCAGCTTGTGATTTATCCAGCCAGGCATTTCACATGTTGTCAAAAGATGGGCAGATCCAAATCCTGGAAGGCCCTATTGATCTTCATTTAAAAAAAAAAAAAAAAAAAGGACTTTTTATCCTCAAAAGAGAAAGAGCTCACTAAGAGAGGTGAACAGGTATGGAAGAGCTTCATTGATTGAGCCTTATCTCTGGCTGGGTTTTCTCATGTGATTTTTTTGTTTTCTTTTAAGATAATTTAAAATTCTTGAAATTGTTGGAGCCACCAGTAGCATAAATCTAGATTCTCTAACGGAGTCATGAGACTGACAAGACTGGCAACTCTGCTTGAATATATTTTGGATCTGGTCATATTAAAATCTGGATATTTGAGGAGAAGGTTTTAATCCATACAGATAGGATTTCCATAAGATCATCTCCAGTTTCAGTCTTTCCCCTGGTGTTCTAGCACCAGCCTTGTTAGTTACCAGCTCCACTCCTGCCTCCATCCCCCTCACCTTCCTAAACACCTACACCTGTTCTTGTGAACTGTGAGCTAGCTTAATGGCTCATGTTCTCATCATAATCTTTTTATAGATTCTTTTCCAGATTCTTTTCCCTTCTAGGTTATTGTGTGCATGCCCAGTCGCTCAGTTGTGTCCAACTCTGTGACCCCTTGGACTGTATCGCTCTACTATGTCACTTCCCTGCTTGAGAGTGTTGATGATGTCCTTCTTGCCTGAGTCAGGTCCATCCTGGCCAGCAGAATCTGCTCTCCTTGGCCCTGTCCTACCTCTCAAGTCCTACAGGCTCCTTGGGCTGGTTCCTTGATTGTATACTACTCTTAACACCTTGTTGAGGATCCCAAAGAGCTTTATTTAGGAGGGTTATGTTTATTGGAGAAGGAAATGGCAACCCACTCCGGTACTCTTGCCTGGAGAATCCCATGGACGGAGGAGCCTGGTAGGCTACAGTCCACAGGGTCGCAAAGAGTCGGACATGACTGAGCGACTTCACTTCACTTCATGTTTATTGATACTTACTGCTGGAGAAGACTCTTGAGAGTCCCTTGGATTGCAAGGAGATCAAACTAGTCAATCCTAAGGGAAATCCACCCTGAATATTCACTGGAAGGACTGGTGCTGAAGCTCCAATACTTTGACCACCTGATGCGAAAAGCTGACTCATTGGAAAAGACCCTGATGCTAGGAAAGATTGAAGGCAGAAGGGGATGATTCAATGGACATGAGTTTGAGTGAACTCTGGGAAATAGTGAAGGATAGGGAAGCCTGGTGTGCTGCAGTCCACGGGGTTGCAAAGAGTTGGACAAAACTGAGCAACCGAACAACAACAACTGTATTAGGAACTAAAACTGAAAAAAGTAAAATATTTATTAATTCATTAAAAATAATATCTCATTACATGTTAACATTTTTAATTAAAAATAATTGTATTTTCAAAGAAAAAACTTTAGTGAAGAGTGATGTTGTTAGCAAATTTATATGTTTGACTTAATAGAAGATGGACTTCGTGTGCTTTGAATCTGTTGTGATATGTTCTTATTGAAGTATATGAAGAGAATTTAGTCTTGAAAAATAGGTAGTTGGGAAAGGGAGGAGTGTTTTAATAGTCTTTTAAAATAACTGTGGATATTCTTTGATATTACATTAAACTTTGACAAGCATAGGGACATTTGCTTTTGTTAAACAGGTAACAAGTATTTTTGTTTCCAAGTTTACATAAGAGATGCAGGTTCAGTCTCTGGGTTGGGAAGATCCCCTGGAAGAGGAAATGGCAACCCATTCCAGTGTTCTTGCTTGGAGAATCCCATGGACAGAGGAGCCTAGTGAGCTACAGTCCATGGGGTGGCAAAGAGTTGGACGTGACTGAATGTCTGAGTACTAAAATAACCAGTGTTAATTTGAAAACAAATATACTTGTTACCTGTTTAACAAAAGCAAAAATCCCCTTGCTGATATGTGACTTGCCGGAATCCCTTGACTTCTCATGTAGCTCATTTTCCTTCCCCTGAGTGTTTTCTGGTCCTCCCCATTTGATAAGGGAACTCCTGAGAGTGTATGACCATGGCTGGACTTGTTCAGTTACTGAGTTATGTCTGACTATTTGCAACCCCATGGACTGCAGCATGCCAGGCTTGCCTGTCCTTCACCATTTCCCAGAGTTTGCTCAAACTCAACATCCATTGAATTGGTGATGCCATCCAACCATTTCATCCTCTGTTGTCCCCTTCTCCTCCTGCCTTCTATCTTTCCCAGTATCAGAGTCTTTTCCAATGAGTCGGCTCTTCGCATCAGGTGGCTGAAGTACTGAGCTTCAGGTTCAGCCTCAGTCCTTCCAATGAATATTCAGGGTTGATTTTCTTTAGGATTGACTGGTTTGATCTCCTTGCAGTCCAAGGAACTCTCAAAAGCCTTCTCCAGCACCACAATTTGAAAGCATCAATTCTTCGGTGCTCAGCCTTCTTTATGGTGCATCTCTCACATCCATACATGACTATTGAAAAAGCCATAGCTTTGACTATACAGGTCTTTGTCAGCAAAGTGATGTCTGTACTTTCAGCTCTACAGTCTTGTTGAGTTTGACTGAACAGGCCTCTCAACTTCAAGCTACGTTGTGATGCTCTGCATACTTGATATTATTTGTTGTGGTTAATGTACAGTAAATGTCATAGTGCTTTCTGCCTGGCTTACTTTCTTTTTTCCTCCTGCAAAGACTGCTCTAGAAAAACTGGAAGGAGAGCTTCAGGAAGCCAATCAGAACTATCAGGCTTTGAAGAAAAACTTCCTAGAACTGACGGAATTCAAACATCTCCTGAAGAAAACCCAGGACTTCTTTGAGGTTGTAATTTGGGCACTGTGTATTCAAGGGCCCTTTTCTCTAGAACCTCAAATTTCTATTTTGACAACTGGTTGGTTTGGAATATGAGTAAATTGTGATGTTTCTGTTGTCTGGCTGGGCTGTGGGTGGTGAGGGTTAGGGTGGCATGTGGCATTGGTTGAAATGAATGCAAAAATATTATCAGATCAAATCAATCACTCAGTCGTGTCTGACTCTTTGTGACCCTATGAATCGCAGCATTCCAGGCCTCCCTGTCCATCACCAACACCCGGAGTTCACCCAGACTCATGTCCATCGAGTCAGTGATGCCATCCAGCCATCTCATCCTCTGTCGTCCCCTTCTCCTCTTGCCCCCTATCCCTCCCAGCATCAGAGTCTTTTCCAATGAGTCAACTCTTCGCATGAGGTGGCCAAAGTACTGGAGTTTCAGCTTCAGCATCATTCCCTCCAAAGAAATCCCAGGGCTGATCTCCTTCAGAATGGACTGGTTGGATCTCCTTGCAGTCCAAGGGACTCTCAAGAGTCTTCTCCAACACCACAGTTCAAAAGCATCGATTCTTCGGTGCTCAGCCTTAAGGAGCTCACTAATAAAGTACGTGGCCCAAATGGCCCAGAGAGAAATGGAAGTCAGAAAAAAGCACAACAATTAGTTTGAGCAGATTTGGGATTTTGGTACGAAGAGACCTTGTTTTAAATACACAGTTAAAAAAAAAAAATACACAGTTACATCTTTATTTGAAACAGAAAACTAAATTAGGTTTAAGCATCAGGTCTTCTGAATTCTATTTGTAGAAAATTGAGTAATTATGTAAAAGCAGATGAAGTCATGCAATGTGGGTGCTTTTAAGATAGTCTAAGTACATTTAAATGAAAATAGTGATTCTTTTACTTTCAGACAGAAGCCAACTTAGCAGATGATTTCTTTGTAGAAGACACTTCCGGTCTCCTGGAGTTGAGACCTACGCCTGCGTACATCAGTGGAAAGCTGGGGTCAGTGAAATTCCTGCTCTGAAAGTTATATGTAGTTGGGTCCCTGGTCTGCATGCTCAGTGCCTGGCATGTGGTAGATTTCCCTGACTGTTTGAGTGAATGAATGAATGGACAAATCATGACTGACAAGAGGACAGTTTCACACGATTATAGGCCTCCATCCAGTAAAAAACCCAAGTTTAACCTTATCTGGTTGGTGGAGGTGTAGGTAGTGTTATCTTTTTAATGGTGAGACTGACATTCTTGAGTCTGAAGAGTGCCACATTTGTATTGTCTCCACGTGGGAAGGATATAGTGAAAATTGTTTAGGTAGGGTTTCTCGACTGTCCCTGGAGGGCTATGGGATACATGTTTGTTTTTTTTTTTTTTGCCTTGTCTCTAAAATACTGTTTTGATAATAGATTTGGAGTGTGAAGTTTGAAGTGTAATTAGCAATGTGGTAGTTGGGCAGTCACGTCTTCCACAAGTAGAAGTAATAGAGTATGATAATACCCACCAAAACGTGTGATGATTCAAAATGGTGGGATTTCATTTACTGTTGAAGTAAAATTGAGAGTGAGTTTTGGAATTCTAGTTCTTTATTCAGCAGATACTGCTATTTGAGCACTAGACATTGAATTTGGAAAGGAAAGGAAACTATGTATTGAAAATATTTAATCAGAAGGTAATACTGGGTAACATATATTTACAATAATGGGCCAATGAAAGTAACCATTTTAAGTTAATGTGAAAAGTTTGAGTTAGAAACTTATCTAGATACCTAGATGATTGTATAAGTAGAGATGTATAGACAGCAATACATACATTTCAGTCTTAGTACATTATTTGTATAAATGCATAGAGACCATTGTTGAGCAGATTGAATACTTGCTTCTTTTAGCTGCAATGATATAATGAATGGTCTGTCATATTGTTAATTGCAAATAAGTGAACGTATAGTATTGGGATGATTAAGGACACGTGGACATGTCAAAGGAAACAGGAGGTCAGAGGGGAGTTGGGGTTCATTGGGACTGGGATCCAGAGTGCTAAGCAGGGCCATGTCCTTCCTTCCTGCTTAGAGGGCAGTGGGCTTCTACCTTCTGTCTGCTTATCTTCACATCCCATGGGGTCTTCTGCCTGTACCCACTCCCTGTGCCTCAGTAATATCTCCTCTTCTGACTGCCCAGGTTCACAGCCGGTGTGGTCAACCGGGAGAGGATGGCTTCCTTTGAGAGGCTGCTGTGGCGAATTTGCCGAGGAAACATCTACGTAAAGTTCAGTGAGATGGACACAGTTCTGGAAGATCCCGTTACAGTGGGTATCTCAGGCTGCGGAAAACATTCTCATAAGTTTCCTGTAGCCCCACCAGAGGGGTTTGCCCTGCCAGGGGGCTTTTGTTCTCTCAAATCCTGAGTCTTTAGCTCTATGAAGTTAATATCTACTTCCTTTTTTTCTCCTTTCTTTTCTTTTTTCTTCCCCATCCCTCCTTTTTCAAAAATACCTATGAAAGGTCAGTTCCAGGACTGAGTCTTGTTAGCACCTCATAAGTGGTCATTCCTCCAAATGACTTAACTGGACAAGTTCCTGGAAACTTTGCTGTACTGGTGCCGCATAGGTCGGCAGCTGTGTCTTCATCACAAAGCCCTGATAACTAATGTAGGTCAGTGTGCTCCAAGCTCCAGGGTGCTCTTGAGCAGAAGATGTTGTCCAGTGTGGATTCTGATTCATTGCGTCTGTGGTGGTGCCCAGGAGCCCGCATTGTTAACCAGCTTGCAGTTGGTTCCTGGTCGTCAGCAGACCATACGTTTGGAATGAAGATTTTGAGGGTCTCCTTCACTGAGTGCCACATGTTACTGCTACTAGTTTTGTAGGATTTGCTTCTTCCACCCTTCTGGTTAGTATTTAAATCCACTTTTTAATTCCAAGAAGCTTGCTTTATTTCTAAAAATAAATCATAATCTAGTGTAAAAAATAGAGGCTAAAAATGGAATTTTAAGCTTTATTTCATGGAAAACAACTTCATAGAAAATAAGAAAAAAGTTTGTTTTTAAAAAATACAAAAATTCAGCATTTTCATGTCTTTATTTTTATTTTTTTCTTGTGCTCTTTTTCTGTAATCCATAGCTATAGGCAGGTATGATTTAATATGGTTGTAGTTAAAACCTGGAAATCTTTTTTTTGCCTTCTGTTGATTTTATATAATATAAATGCCCTCCTGTATTACAGTGTGTCCTATAAATATTAATATTTTAAAATGTGACATTGAATCAGTACTTTTCATAATCGTATTTTGACATTCTGTAGTCCTGGTGGTAAAGAGAGTATTTATAAAGTAAGATGACTTTAGCCTATGACTTTGAAGGTCACTGAGCAGATGGTGTGTGGTCAGAATAGATTCCTGGGTCTGGTGAATCCAGAGACAAGAAGATCTTAAGAGATTCAGCAAAGGACCGTGGGTGGGAGTGGTGCTCCATGGGTGAGGGAACCTTTGGAAATAATGTAAAGCAGGCGGCTCCCCGAATCCTAAAATATCCCTTTCCTGCTCCCATGAGCAGCTACCAAAGAGACAATTCATTTTGATATTTTCAGTTGGTATCTAATGTCTCCACTGAGTTGATGTGACATTCATTATCTGATTTTAGACACTTAATTTCCAATTTTTCTCCAGAATATAGACACTATGATAAGCATCATCATGCATGTGAATTTTTGTTTACTTCTGAACTAGTTCCATGATATGAATTCAAGGAAATAGGATTGCTGGCTTAAAGGGTGTGGGCATTTTCATGACCCTTGATATGTCCTGACAAGAAGCTTTTCAGTGGAGTCATACCTGATTCCAAAGATACCTGAGACGTAAGTCATGTGTAATGAGTGTGTAGGATTTGTTATCACTTTCCCAACAACGGGTTTCATAATTTTACCTTCACTCCCCACCCCAAACTAAATAAGAGTAAAAAAGTGCATTTCTTTGCTTACAGTTAAGGTTGAACATTTCCATATATGCTTGTGAAATACCTATTTTCCTTTTCTTATGAAATGTTAGACTTGGACTTTAAAAATGCATTTAATTAGTGTTCCTTTGGGCATACAGTGAGTATGTAAGTCAAACATTAGACCCGGCTTTTCGTTGTTATTGTTCGGTTGCTTAGTCATCTCCGACTCATTGAGACCCCATGAGCTGCCACACAGCAGGCCTCCCTGTCCTTCACTGTCTCCCGGAGTTTGCTCAAACTCAGGTCTCTTGAGTCAGTGATGCCATCCAACCATCATCCTCTGCTGCCTCCTCCTTTTGCTTTCAATCTTTCCCAGCATCAGGGTCTTTTCCAATGAGTCGGCTCTTCACATCAGGTGGCCAAAGTATTGGAGCTTCAGCATCAGTCCTTCCAATGAATATTCAGGGTTGATTTCCCTTAGGATTGACTGATTTGGTCTTGTTGTCCAAGGGACCCTTAAGAGTCTTCTCCAACACCACAGTTCAAAAGCATCAATTCTTTGGTGCTCAGCCTTCTTTCTGGTCCAGCTCTCATATCCCTGCATGACTGCTGGCTCTGTCTTTGTTAAGTGTCAAATATCATTCGTCCCTAAAGTATAAATGTTGTTTATGAGTTACCTTTGGTGAGCTAGGTCAGCTACTTTTACTTTAAGGCTTGCATATCCTGGTTCCTTCTCTTCTGTGTGTTTTGTTGTTTATTAACACATCTCTTAAACACAGGGCTCAGAGCTGAATACAAGGTTCGGCTGTGATCCCTCTCGTGTAGCAGACAGCGATGTTGTCCCTCTGAGGCTGTATCAGCCTGCCTGAGGGCTCCACCCAGCCTGCCTCCGTGGCCTTGCCCTCAATCATAATATTACAAACTTGAATCAACTGGGAGAAGTTGAAGTTTTCCAATTTTAAATTTAGAAAAAATAAATTCTAAACACATGCATTTTACTGTTCTGATTTTCCAGAGAGAAGAAATTAAAAAGAATATATTCATCATATTTTATCAAGGAGAACAGCTCAGGGAGAAAATCAAGAAGGTCTGTGATGGGTAAGCGACTATTAAAGGTTCTTTTCATCAGCTATTTGGATCAGGATTAGTTCAGGGTCTATGCAATAAATCCAAATAAACTTTCCTGGTTGCTCAGTGGTAATGAATTCTCCTGCCAGTGCAGGAGACATGGGTTCAATTCCTGGATGGGGAAGATCCCCTGGAGAAGGGAATGGCAACCCTCTCTGGTATTCTTGTCTGGGAATTCCCATGGACAGAGAAGCCTGGCAGGCTGTAGTCCAGGGGGTCACAGAGAGTTGGACATAACTTAGCAATTGAACAACAGCAAGGCTCGAGTAGGGCTTCTTTGAGGTTGCTTAAGGTTTTTGAATAACTTTCCCACGTTTGATAATAGTGCTAAAAAGGCAACTGCTTTTTAGTAACTGGGGATAGAAACAGAGAGATCTTGATGTGTAAAATTTAAAAGGTCGAAAAAGACGTTTCAGTTGATTCCTTCTCACCCCTTTATCAGCTGCTAAACAACAAGCAAACTGCATGCTTAGTCGTTTCTGAGGTTACTGAATCATCTTATGTGTAGCCCCTTAGAAGCAGAAATTCAGTAGAGAAAAGACACCAAAACAGTAAGTTCTGGGGAGAAGACAAGACTAGTCAAGCTTGCAGTCGTTTTTATACACCAACTGGTGGGTTTTGTGGTTTGAATGGAGCCCATTCATATAATAGAACCACAGGTTTAATTCAGATGGTGTGAGCCATGTGTTGGGAACCGTAGGCCGAGATCCAGTGTCTGGCTGCTCGCTAGATGGTTACTGTGGGGGAAAGTGGTCATCTAACCAAAGTGGACAAGGGATGGGTTAGTAGAAAAGGATGTGCCTATGCTTCTTGGCAATCACCCACGTGTGTCCTATGGAATGTTTGAAACACAGGTATCGAGCCACTGTATACCCCTGCCCAGAGCTGGCGTTGGAGCGCAGAGAGATGCTGCAGGGCGTCAACATGAGGCTGGAAGATTTACTCACCGTGAGTGAGGCATTCAGGCGTGTGACATAAACACCTGCCATTTCCTATGAGTCCTGTCTCCCAGGGCGCTTGCTCCAAGGTTGGCTGGAATGTCTGCTATGCTCGACTCGCTGTTGCTGCAGAAGGCTTCTTAATTAGTAGATGGATGGCATTCACTAAGCTCGTGATGATTCTGCTTGTCAGGGATGCTTTGCCGGGGCTTAGAGTTAACCACGGCCCTGGTCAGCCTTCAGTTCCCCACCCCAGGCTGATAGAAGGAACCTTTTATTGCCAGACTGGCCTAGGCCGCCTCTATGATATAACTCACTAGCCAATGAAGGCGAACAGCCAGTCTTGCTGATTTTTTTTCTGCACGGAATTGCCCGGTTGTGTGAGCCAAGCAATTAATTCTGTCAAGGCAGCGAGTCAAGTTTCACATATGAACACGCCCCCAGTTCATATCCTCATACTGAATCTGTTGTCACCTAGGGTGGCTCTCAAAACATAGGACTTTTCTTCAATAATAGTAATAAGCTTTGTGAGTGATCCCTGAAAGCTGCTGGCCTATATCAAATGGTATATTCCAGATCAGCTCTGTCCAGTAGGTGGTGGCGGAAATGTTATATAGCATGTGAGTCCAGTGTCATAGCCGTGAGCCACGTGTCACCCCTGAGCATTTGAAATGTGGCTGGGGGAGTGGATTTTTATTTGTATTTAATGTGGCTGCTGTCTGATCAGCACAAATCTAGATACTTGATGAGTATCTTTAGAAATTCGATGTGTGTGTATTCATCTTCCCAGAAAAAGCAGTGTTTGATTTTCTAATCCTCTCTCTTCCCTCTTTGTCACGTCAGGGAGACTCTTTCCCTGAAGCAATTACCCTTGAAGTCCTTTCCCCCAAATACTTTGCCAGGTTTTATGAAAACTGCATGAGGAGGGACTTCTCTGGTGGTTCAGGGGTTGAGACTCTGTGCTTCCTCTGCAGGGAACTCGGGTTCGATCCCTGGTTAGGGAACAAGATCCTGCATGCCCGATGGAATGGCCAAAACAAAACAAAAGTCTCATGAGGAGGATGAAAGTTAGGCTAGACTTACACTTAGGTTTCAGATGTCTTGGGTAGCCCTGTGTAATGGCTACTGAAAGTGTTACTGGGTTGTATCATCAGAACAAAAACTGGTTCCATTTAAACAAATCCTATGTGGGCCAGATCACCTATCATTCCTTCATTCATTAATTCACTTGTCATTTATTGGAGAGGTTTAGTATGTAAGGCATTTCAACAGATGTATGTTTCCTTTGGCTGATGTAACAAATTACGGCAAACTGGGTGGCTTAAAATAACCACATTTATTCTCCCACAGTTCTGTCTTGAGAAGTCTGAGATCAAGGTGCCAGCAGAGCCAGGCTTCCTCTGAAGGCACTAGGAAAGGATCCTTGCTTGCCTGTTTTGCTATAGTTCGCATGTATATATCACCCCAAAATTTGAACGTTAAAAACCTGATGACTGGGACTTTCCTGGTGGTCCAGTGGTTAAGAATCTGCCTTCCAGTGCAGGGGACATGGGTTGAATCCCTGGTCCAGGAACTGAGATACCACATGCTGGGGCAAGCAAGCCCATGCACCACAACTACTGAGCCCGTGCCCCCTACAGCCCGTGCCCCCTACAGCCCGTGCTCCCTACAGCCCGTGCTCCCTACAGTCCGTGCTCCCTACAGCCCGTGCTCCCTACAGCCTGTGCTCCCTAACAAGAGAGTAGCCCCTGCTTGCCACAACTAGAGAGAGCCCGAGTGCAGCAATAAAAAGCCTGTGTGCTACGACGAAGGCCCAGTGCAGCAAAAAAGAAAAAAAGGCAACAAAACCCCACAAAAACCTAATGCCCTGGATGATGGTATTGGGAGATGGGGCCTTTGGGAGGTGATTAGTTCATGAGATTGGGGTTCTCCTGCATGCGATTAATGCCCCTTTAAAAAGAACCTTAGAGAGCTGGCTTGCCCTTCTGCCATGTTGGGTTAGAATTTGAAGTCTGCAGCCGAGACAAGGGCCTTCAACCATGCTAATCTCAGACTTCTACCTTCCAGAACTGGGAAAACTTTCTGTTACAAAGCACCGGTCTATGATGTTTTATCATAGCCGCTCGAGTGGACTAAGGCATCTTCCCAGCTGCTGGTGGCTGTCAGCCATCCTTGCTGGTCCTTGCTTCGTTGATGCATCACTCCGGTCTCTGTCTCCATCACACACATCTTCCCTGTGGGTCTCAGTGTCCAGATTTCTTATAAAAACATTGATCATACCAGAATAGTGCGCACCCTACTCCAGCATGACCTCATTTTAACTTGATCACATCTGCAAAGACCGTATTTCCAAGATCATGTTCCCAGCTACCAGTCTTAGGACTTCAGCATGTCTTTTGCGGGGACACCATTCAACCTATCACAATAGTACTATTAGGGGTTTAGAAGAAAAGAAATATACAGTCCTGGCCTCAGGGCTTTAACCTCTAGTGCAGGAGTTCAAGGCCAGGTGAGAACTGAGAGGCAGAGGAGCAGGCAGGAGCCGAGGACGCCTCCAGGTCTGGCTGTCCTGCATTTTTGCCATGTTATCTGTCATCTCCCTGAGTGTCCTTTGTTTTGCTGGGTGCTGTTTTTTTGGCCAGGTGTTAACACAGACAGAGTCTCACCGTCAGAGCCTCCTGCAAGAAGCAGCTGCCAACTGGCACTCCTGGGTCATCAAAGTGCAGAAGATGAAGGCCATCTATCACATCCTGAACCTGTGCAACATTGACATCACCCAGCAGTGTGTCATCGCTGAGATCTGGTTCCCAGTGGCTGACACCGTGCGCATCAGGAGGGCGCTGGAGCAAGGCGTGGTGCGTGCGGGAGGGGGCAGGGGGCGGGGAGGGTCATGTCCAGTTGAGTGGGCCCTCTGCCAGGTGTTCAGATTGCTAGCTTCCTAAGTCACGTGACCCTTACCTGGTAGGATTGTCTCTATCTTTACGCCTTTGGTCCTTACCCAGTGTGTGGGCACATGTCAGAAAGGCCTATTCTTCTCAGTGTCTTACCCACAGGTGACATTTCTTTGATCTTAGCAAGAGTGTACTGGGTGCTGATATGCTGCTGTCCCTCTGCTAGCTTTGTCGGGCTGGAAAGACAGATAGCCAGACACCTGCAACAATAGCCAGAAGGCAGGGAGTGGATGGCTCCCCATGCCTGCCATTGTGCTGAGCACTCAGGCACCTTGTGTAACTCTCACCGTGCTCTTGAGTCCTCTCTCTGCCCAGTGGGGGGCCTGTCTCATCACCTATTTGCCCCATGGAAATTTGGGAGAGGGTCAAGGCCATTAGGAATACAGGAACAAAATTTGGAAAGTGAATAAACTCTTGAGAGAGTAAGTCAGAAGGAAGAGTAGAGGGCTCAGAACTGTGCATAACATTTGCAGGAGCTTGAGGATGGAGATTGCCAGAGAATCAGGAGGAACTCTACTCTCTTTGACAACTTCCTTTAAGATACATTACATAAGTATTAACTTCAGATGAAATCACGAGTCTCAGATCAAGAAATTGTCCCACGTTCACCGAGTAAGTGACAGGAGTTGGGCTGTGAGCCATGTGCTTACGCCCAGCCAATGGCATTCTTCCTAACATCTTCTCATATGTTCTTTTTGCAGGAACTAAGTGGCTCCTCCATGGTCCCCATCTTGACAGCAGTGCAGTCTAAAACAGCTCCTCCCACGTTTAACAGGACAAATAAATTCACAGCTGGCTTCCAGAATATTGTAGATGCATATGGCATAGGCAGTTACCGGGAGATGAACCCAGGTAAAGGAAACTGATGTGTTTCTCAATCAGGCAGCTTGTAAATGAAAATTGAACAAGATTTATCACAGCGGTGGCCTTGGCAATTCATTGCTTTGAATTGTGACATTCCTAAAATCTTACTTGGTTTTCTGATGCCCCTAATTGTCTTTTAAAATGGTGATTAGCTAGATATACTCCTTGACAGGATTTCACCTGTTCTCAGGCAGACAAATTCAGTTTTCATTTTCTTACTGATTCAAAGAGGGTCATCTTAGGCATCTTCACAGTCACATAGTGTTGTGTGGGAGAGATGGCAATGGGCACAGATAGGACTTTTAGTCAGAAGACTGGATTCTCAGTGATATTGTATCACTGAGTCTGATTTGTAAAGTAAGAGGGTAGACCAGATGTCCTTTAGCCAAGCAGTTCATGGTGCTGCTGTTCTCCAGCCTGAGTTTGAATCTAATTTGTGACCTGTATTGCAGGGTCCTGTGAGTAATTGCTGGAGGTGTGTGGTGCATGTGAATGGTTGAAAAACAAACAAAAGGTGGTAGTGGACAGGGTATAGAAAGCACTTAGAGAGAGAAAACTGGTTTTAAATCCCATTAAACTTTGTGATCTTGGGGAAAGTCACTTTTGTTGGTGGTGTTCAGTTGCTAAATCACGTCCAACTCTTTGCGACCCCATGGACCGCAGCATGCCAGGCTTCCCCATCCTCCACTATTTCCTGGAGTTTGCTCAAACTCCTGTCCGTTGAGTTGGTGATGCTATCCAACCATCTCATCCTCTGTTGCCCCTTCTCCTCCTGCCCTCAATATTTTCCAACGTCAGAGTTTTTTCCAATGAGTCGACTCTTCTCATCAGGTGGCCAAAGTATTGGAGCTTCAGAAGGTCACTTAGCTACTCCAAAACGCAGCTCATCTGTAAAGTGGGGAGTAGTAATATTTACCTCAGAGAAGGCAATGGCAACCCACTCCAGTATTCTTGCCTGGAAAATCCCATGGGCAAAGGAGCCTGGTAGGATGCAGTCCATGGGGTTTCGAAGAGTCGAACACGACTGAGTGACTTCACTTTCACTTTTCACTTTTATGCATTGGAGAAGGAAATGGCAACCCACTCCAGTATTCTTGCCTGGGGAATCCCAGGGACGGGGGAGCCTGGTGGGCTGCCGTCTGTGGGGTCGCACAGAGTCGGACACGACTGAAGCGACTTAGCAGCAGCAGCAGCAGCAGTAATATTTATCTGCTGCTGCTACGTCGCTTCAGTCGTGTCCGACTCTGTGCAACCCCACAGACGGCAGCCCACCAGGCTCCCCCGTCCCTGGGATTCCCCAGGCAAGAATACTGGAGTGGGTTGCCAAATATTTACCTACTGAGGAGTTAATGTATGTGAGGGCTGAGTGTCAGAGGTGGGGATGGTGAGAGAAGACAGACACAGAAAGATGCAAGGGACCAGCTTTTATGTCATGGAGCCTGGTAGGGAAATCTTTGATGTGGGGCTGAAAGAATGTTGGGAGGACTCAGGCCATTGTGGTCTCACCTCTACAGCTCCCTACACCATCATCACTTTCCCCTTCCTGTTCGCCGTGATGTTTGGAGACTGTGGTCATGGAACTGTGATGTTCCTGGCAGCCCTTTGGATGGTCCTTAATGAGAAACACTTGCTCGCTCAAAAGTCGACCAATGAGGTGGGTGCCCATCAACTGTCTCACCTGTTTTCTTGGAGGTTATAAATAGAACATGAAAAATATGTCTGTTGTTTTCACCATGGAAATAAAGTGTTGTTTTAAAAAGTAAGGGAAAGTTGGAGAGTTAAAAAAGGGGCCAGAATTCAGCATAAACATTCCTGGCCAAAGGTAAAGCCTTTGGATGGTTTGGTACAGTACCATCTTTGTTTATTGTATGTTTTTCAAGAAAGTATTGATCTTTTCCTTTACTTTTTTTTCCAACATTGATTTTTTCCCCCCCTTTGATTGAAAAGCAATATATGTTTCTTGTAAAAATTGGGAAAATACAATAATCTAACTACCTAGAGAAAATTACAATTAATGCTTTTTTCTGTGCTTATACACAAGTATATAATTTTCTAAAATTGAGATGAAATAGTCCATGTTAGTTTGTAGCTTCCTTTTTTTTTCACTCAAAATATCACAACTATTTTTTCATGGCAGAGCCCTTCTACAATCAGCCCGTTCTCCATGTCCTTATGTAACACTGAGGAATCCTGAATATCATGTCTTCACATCAGTTCACACTTTAAATTTCCACATTTTCCATGAAGTCCCTTCACAGTATTGTGAAGATTGAGACAACTCAAGCCTGCATTGTTTCAACTTAATCAATTCAGTTGAGTCACGTCTGACTCTTTGCGACCCCATGGACTATAGCTCGCCAGGCTCCTCTGTCCATGGGATTCTCTAGGCAAGAATACTGGAGTGGGTTGCCATTCCCTTTTCCAGGGGATCTTCCTGACTCAGGGATCGAAGTGAGGTATCCTGTACTGCAAGCAGATTCTTTACTGTCTGAGCCACCAGAGAAGCCCCCTCAAGGTCACGAGTATAGATTTGACTTGCCGTACACCTCAGCAGCGTAAGTGGCAGCTCTGTTCTTGTCTCCTGGAAGGAGTAAGGCAGCAGTCACTCACTTTCAAGTGCGTCCTTTACAGCTGACACTTTTCTTCAGTTACATTTTCTACCCAAGGCTGAATTAAAGGCTGGGAGGCTGTGTGGTTTGTTTCTGCAATAACTGCCATTTCAGGACTTTTCTGGATCAGCTCTAGAAGCTCAGGAAGATCAGGGTGGGTGTGCCCTTTCTGTTTGGATCACTTTGACGCCTGCCTGGTGACCGACACGGCCCCTCTGTGTAGGATGCCCGTGTCTTGGCTGCAGGTGTCCAGTGGTGCTGGGGGCCTCCTGTAAACACGTCCCTGGGGTCTGGTTCAAAGCCCACTGATGATTGTCCTCTGTCTTCTTGGGGCCAGATTTGGAACACCTTCTTCCATGGGCGCTACCTCATCCTCCTCATGGGCATCTTCTCCATCTACACGGGCTTGATCTATAACGACTGCTTCGCCAAGTCTTTGAACATCTTTGGCTCTTCCTGGAGTGTCCAACCCATGTTCAGAAATGGCACGTGGAGGTAAGTTGGGACAGAGGTGGGTCACTCACTGGTCATCCAGGTGGACTCAGTGATCGTTCTCATGCCAGGGGCTTCTGTGCCTGGTTCTGTTCAGAGGTGCGCCCACCAATTGAACAAATAATTCAGTATTATCTGTTGAGTGTGAGACCTTGTATCACTTCCTCAGTTAACTGTGCTGGTCACTGTAATGCCTGGAAAGTTTTTTCAAAACTTCAGCCGTATTAAGTAGGTATCCTGGAGTGCATCCCACTCCCAGGCACTGTTGTGAAAACAAGCGTGGATCAGGTATAAACTGGGCATCAGAGTAGTCGTGGAAGCAAGAAGACTTTGGGAGAAGAAGATGGCATTTTCTTGCTTGGCCTGGAATCGGAAAGAGAGTAAGAATACAGGCAAGAATACTGGAGTGGGTTGCCATTTCCTTTTCCAGGGAGTCTTCCCGACCCAGGGATTGAACCTGCATCTCCTGCACTGACAGGCAGGTCTTTACCACTGAGCCACCAGGGAATAGGGGCTTCATACTGAGGCTGAAAAGCCTCAGGTGATGTTCCTCATGTCTTCCCCACAGATGCTTCAGTTCAGTCTCAGGTTTCTCTGTCTTGCCCTGGAGCGTCCAGGGGAAGTGACAGGAGAGCACTTCGAGAAAGGAGAGACAGACGCCTGACCGGGTGCACAGCCCTTCGCCCGTGTTTTCTCTCTCAAGCACAGTAGGACTTTCTATTGAAGGCATGTCAAGGGTCTTACCTGCTTGCCAACTGCATATTGTAAGTGGGGAGAGAGAAAACACCATCCATCTCATCCCAGGATTTCTTAGGAAAGATTCAACACAGGGTTCCTTTTGACGTGGAGCATCCCACGAGCGTGTGAGGGCTTGGTGCTGACTGAAGCGGGGCTCAGGAGGGCTATACTAGTGCAGGGGTGTGTGTCACTGAGGCTCCGTGAATCTCCTTTTAGTCCCTCTGCTGGGTCCAAGTGCCCTGTAGTAGAGGACAGGAATGTTAATAAATAAATAAAAATGAAGAAGAAAGCATTTTGCAGGATTCCAATTACAGATGGCCATATCTATGGGTTGTTTTTTTTTTTCTTTGCAATTAGTATCCTGAAGAGATGCCTCGAAGAACAAAACTGTTATCCATTTGAAGACAGCTTGCTTAGTGCTGCTCTTCAGGTTTGCACTCATAAGCGTAGTGATGGGCTTGGAAATGTATTGAATTGGCAAAACTTTATCAAACCATGCACACACATTTTCATTTGCCCTGGAGTGTGCCTGGGAAAGGTCTGAGTCTGATGGTTGGCTGTCACTCTGCAAATGTGGGTCAGAATACGGTTCTTTTGTGTGCAGGCAAATGACCCCTGCCCCCAGTTCCAGGCCTTTGAGGCCATGCCAGACTGAGGCCCCAGGCTGGGTCCCACGCCCACACATGGATGGTATGAAGCAGACTTGCTTGAGCAGGGCGGTGAAGGGAAGCCACAGGCATCCATCAGAGTGGCAGAGGACACAGCGGCGGGTTGTGGCCACTGGCTGCAAGCTGAGTCTTGGGCCTGCTTACCCTGACAGTGGGCTGGAGACACTGTCACAGCCTCCCTCACTGCGGACCGTGCACCACTCTCAGTAAGAGGCTATGAGAAGGGCTTCGAGGATTTGGCCTCAGGGAGGATAAGGGGAAGGATAGGTCATTTTTGTGGTTTGGACAGCGTCCTTATCTTGAAATGTCCATGTTTTGACATTAGATATGATTGTGGAATGGTCTTGTTTTTGTCTTGATCCACCACGGTCACCCTGTGGCCTTATCTGATGTTCCCTGAAATTGCTATGTTCAACAGCAGATACTATGGCTTGGCTGTGGGCACCAGGCCAATTTCCTCTTTTTGTTTTGTCACACAAACACATCTCTGATAGTGAAATCCAAGCATTTGCGCTGAGGTGTGCCTTTTGGACAGGGGTCTGGGTCTGAGATGGCCAGTCAGGCCCAGCTGCTTCCACTGTCACTGAGGGCCTGGTCAGCATAATAAGGCTTCCTGAACTCCCCTCACTGGGCTACAAATACCCCCACCACACTAGCTGCAGGAGGGAGGGAATGTATTTCTAGGCAGCCTAAGTTACCAACGTCCCGTTCTTCATCCTTTCAACTACTCAGTCTTGGGTCCCTCCATAGACACGTGCTCTTAAAAAAAAAAAAAAAAAATTAAACCCTAATGTTCTGTCACGTTTGCACAGACAGTAAGAAGCTTCCGCTCATTGACATTTGTACTTCTAAGTGAGAAAGGGACACAGGTTTAAAAGCAGTCAGTGGACCATAACTTTCAGGGGCTGAGGTTCCCAGAGGTCAGAGGCCACATGTGGAAGCCAGTTCACTCCTCTGGGATCAGCTCTTGTGCCCCCAGGGGAGATTTCCCAGGCTGGTCCCAAGGCTGGATTTTATTTCTTCTATGCTTCCCCGGTTGCTCAGCTGGAAGAACCTGCCTGTCAATGCAGGAGACCCTGGAGACGTGGGTTCAATTCCTGTGCCAGGAAGATCCCCTGGAGAAGGAAATGGCAACCCGCTCTAGCATTCTTGCCTGGGAAATCCCACGGACAGAGGAGCCTGTAGGCTACACTCCGTAGGGTCGTAAAGAGTCAGACACGGCTGAGTGTGCATGTACATATGCTCCTGTCACCCCTTCCCCCTGCCTCTTTTTTGATATAGGATAGTTTTTTCTTTACCTCATCAGGCTGATAGCCCTCGCGAAACTCAGACTGTGACCTCCTTGGGAGCCAGAGGGTAATTTCTGTAGCTTAGCACATAGTGGTTATTCAGTGAGTACACGTCACTCAGTCTCTTTGCGACCTCATGGATAGTAGCGGCCAGGCTTCTGTGTTCATGGGATTTTCTAGGCAAGAATACTGGAGTGGGTTGCCATTTCCTCCTTCAGGGAATCTTCCCAACCCAAGGATCGAACCCTGGTCTCCTAGCATTGCAGGCAGAGTCTTTACTCCTTGAGTCACCAGGGAAGCATGGTTATTTGTTAATTGAATGAGCCAGTTGGTGAGTCACACCCACAGTTAGGCTTTGATTGGCTGCTTGCAAGTGGATGACTGATGTTCCTGTAGTATCTTTCCTACCTCTGGTTGATCGTTGGTTTTGTTTTTGTTTTTCCTTTCACTCTCAATAGTATGCAGGTCTTGAAAACGAATCCACTGTTGCAGCTCGACCCAGCCGTTCCGGGAGTATACTCTGGAAATCCATACCCGTTTGGAATTGATCCGGTAATAATGTCTTCTGAGGTTAAATATTTATTATGTAAAATGTCTTGCTCAGGAGATTTCTTCCCCTCCTCTGTGTGAGGGGAAGAAAGTGCTAGAACCTATGAAATCCACAAACATGTGTTGAGATAGAAGAGCAGGTCTTGGAGGTGTTTGTGACACACTGCTCCAGATTCGAGTGCACGTCCTGCATATACCCTATATCCAGCCACTGGGTCATTTTCCCTGAAGTTTCCCAAACGTCTGCCTCTTTCTTCTCAATCAGACCCTTGGTGGTTAACAATTGCTTCTTTAAAAGGCCCTTGTTTGCCTGGAAAATATGCTTATTAGATAAGCAATTTAGCATCCTAGCCAGGTTCCCAACTTTGACATTTTCTTCCAATGATTAACATCTTAACTTTTTCCTAGAGAAGTATGGATTTGCTTTTATATTTGCTTTATTTTACTGCATAGAATTAGAGTTTAAAAAAATGTGTTAACTCTAATTGGTTTGTTATATCTACCTCAGTTGGATTTGAGCCAGACAAAGGTGTTCCTTTGCCCAAACTTCAGGTGCAAAGCGATTTCGAGAAGTCACGCGCGCCTGTTCGTGCAAAGCCACTGGTACCATGGCCTTAGTACATAGCACCAGCAGATGGCAGGCTTGTGCTCCAAATGAGCACAAGCATCTGGACCTGAACTTGGTAGATAGGGTTCATAAATGTTTCCTCTATGCTCTTTTTGTTGGAAGAGAATCTGAGACCACAGTTTTACTTGCTGACAGTTGAGAGGAAAAATGTTGCTGTTGTTCAGTCACTAAGTCACGTCTGACTCTTTGCAACCCCATGCACTGCAGCATGCCAGGCTTCCCTGTCCTTCACTGTCTCCTGGAGTTTGCTCAAACTCCTGTCCATTGAGTCGGTGGTGCCATCCAACCATCTCATCCTCTGCCGCCCCCTTCTCCTTCTGCTCTCAATCTTTCCCAGCATCAGGGTTTTTCCAGTGAGTTGGCTCTTTGCATCAGGTGGCCAAAGGATTGGAGCTTCAGCTTTAGCATCAGTCCTTCCAATGAATATTCAGGGTTGATTTCTTTTAGGATTGAGTGGTTTGATCTCCTTGAAGTCCAAGAGACTTACAGGAGTCTTCTCCAACACCATAGTTCAAAAGCATCAATTCTTCGACATTCATCCGTCTTTATGGTCCAGTTTTCACATGCATACATGACTCCTGGAAAAACCAAAGCTTTGACTATACAGACTTTTGCCGGCAAAGTGATGTCTGCTTTTTAATATGCTAAGTTTGTCACAGTTTTCCTTCCAATAACAAGTGTCTTTTAATTGAGGGATAATACTGCACTAAAATTGGTTCTCTGGTTTCTCCTCTCTTGGGGTTCGCCCCCTCTTCAGTTTTGAGTCGTCCCACTTTCTGCCTGCCTCCCCTCTCTTATAAAAACAGCGAGCATCACCCAGGATTGGGTTTTACTCGGCACTTGGATTTTAAGTTTTATCAAAAGAGGTTAAGTCCATGAAGGCTGGTTTGTAAGCTGCAAGGTGCTAAAAATAAACACAAGTTGTTATTTTTGTAGACTGGAAGGCTTTATCTTTGGTCCTAGGAGTTTCACGAGTAGCAGGCAGGCAGAGGAGGGGTATAGATGGGTGTGATTTTTAAGGTCTGGTTGACCTTTCTTTCCTTTGAATATCATTGCTCCTACCGTCTTGTCTGTTCCCTTCACAGCCCCCATCTGATGCATCAGCAAATCCTATCTGCCCAGTTTAGCTCCTCACAGACAAAGGGAGAATAGCGTATTTAGCCTTTCAAAACTGAGTAATCCAGTCTCTGCGTGTGTGCTCAGTCATGTACAGCTCCTCTGCGACCCTATGGCCTCTAGCCTGTCAGGCTTCTCTGTCTATGGGCTTTTCCAGGCAGGAATACTGGAGTGGGTTGCCATTTCTTCCTCCTGGGGATCTTTCCAAACCAGGGATCGAACCCACATCTCTTGTGTCTCCTGCATTGGCAGGCAGATTCTGTACCAGTTAGCTATCTGGGAAATGGTCTAGTCTCTAGTCTGCATTCAATTTTGTCATCAGCCTACTAGTTAGAAAAATGTGAGGGTGAAAGGCAAGGTGGGATGTTGAAAATAATACATTTTTTCCTAGGAACATTTAGATTTTTAAAATATTTTAGTCTCTTTCCTATAAAATAATAATACATCATCGACACAATGGACATGAATTTGAGCAAACTCTGGGAGATAGTAAAGGACAGGGAAGCCTGCTATGCTGCAGTCCATTGGATTGCAAAGAGTAGGATGTGACTTAGCGACTGAACAACAACAACAATATACATGATTAAAACTCCATATAATGCAAAAATTGTTTAAAAAAATGAGTTGGCTTTCTTGCCTTTCCTGTTCCTACAATCTGATTCCCCAGAGATAATCTCTTTAATAGAATTATTTCTGTGCTTATATTATTAATGGCACTTATATATATTAATGAAGGGTTTGATTTTTACATAATGTAAATTTCTACAGCTGCATTTATTAACTGTGTTATTCATCTATTTGTGAATCAAATTGCAAAATATTTGAGCATCAGAGCTGAGGCGACTTTCTAAAAGTGTTTGTAAATATTTTATAATAAATGAACACTGCTGCTGCTGCTGCTAAGTCGCTTCAGTCATGTCCTACTCTGTGCGACCCCATAGACGGCAGCCCACCAGGCTCCCCCGTCCCTGAGATTCTCCAGGCAAGAACACTGGAGTGGGTTGCCATTTCCTTCTCCAGTGCATGAAAGTGAAAAGTGAAAGTGAAGTCACTCAGTCATGTCCGACTCTTGGCGACCCCATGGACTGCAGCCCACCAGGCTCCTCTGTCCATGGGACTTTCCAGGCAAGAGTACTGGAGTGGGTTGCCAAAAGCCGGTGATTTAGGATCAGACAGCCTGTGTTTAAATCTTGGCTTTTCTGTTTACTTGCTATGTGATTTTGAGCAAATCGTTATCTCTGTGTCTCTGTTTCCTCGTCTGTAAATTGGGTGTAATAGTAGTCTTTATAGAGTTGCTCAGAAGAGTAAATGGATTTTATAGGTAAAACACCCAGAAGAATCTGGTGCATATGGAATAAATGCCCCATTTGCTATTATATTATTTCTCCCTGAGTGTGTAAATAACTTAGTCTCCCTGAGATTTTGTAATTGTACTTACCTGTCAAATGGAAATACTTTTAACTATCTCATAAGGTTTTTATTAGAATTAAATGAGATAAATACACTTAAAGGGCTTAGTATGTGCCTGGTACTTACCCATGAACGTTTTTAGCTTTTCCAGGCTGGGTCTAAAGTGTACAGGTAACCCTGCCCTCACCGTGTTGAGTGATCCTGTGGGTATTGGCCAGCCAGCAAAGGGATAAGCAGAGGATGCAGGACAAGCCTGGTGCAGCTTCAATGCCAAAGTGGTTGATCAGGGTAGTGGAGGTGCTTCCCCGAGTGACTTTCTCAGAGTAGACATGGCTCTGGTGCCTGACTTTGATGATAGAACTTCTAGACTCTGGTCTCATGTATTTCTTTCTTTACTTTCGGGGAAGATTACTTTACAGTCCGTGTTGGTTTCTGCCATACCACAGTGCAAATCAGCCGTGATCATACATACACTGCCTCCCTCCCATTCCCCATCACACCCCTATGGAAGTGGGAAGCCAGGCTGGGCTTCCTGTGTGATATAGCAGCTTCTCAGCAGCTATCTGTTTTGCGCATGGTAGGGTGTGCATGTCAGGGCTGCTTTCTCCATTTGGGCTCATGTGTTTCCTGTCTTGTTTTCCTTCCAGATTTGGAACTTGGCTTCAAACAAGCTAACATTTTTGAACTCCTATAAGATGAAGATGTCAGTTATCCTGGGAATTGTCCAGATGGTTTTTGGTGTTATTCTCAGCCTTTTCAATTACAGGTAGGTTTTGTGATGAACTTTCTGCCTGTTGGTCTGACCACGTCGGTGGTGAGTGGTGACAGAGCCACCAGTTCAGTCCTGTGTCCATCTGTAAGTTTCCTTCCTAAAGTGTCTGAGAGTGTTAGTTGCTCAGTCGTGTCCAGCTCTTTGTGACCTTATGGCCTGTAGCCCGCTAGGCTTCTCTGTCCATGGGATTTCCCAGACAAGAATACTGGAGTGGGGAAGCCATTTCCTCCTCCAGGGGATCTTCCTGACTTAGGGATCGAACCTGGGTCTCCTGCATTGCAGGCAGATTCTTTACCATCCTGGGTCTCTTGGCTTGAGCTTGGACAAGCTGATTTGCCAGAAATGATACCTCTGTTTCTCCTGAGCTGAGTGTGCCTTTCACCTCAGAAATATTTGAGAGTTCAGTAAGAGACTGCAAGCCCACAGTGCTATTGTTGCTGTTTAGCCTCATGGTTGTATCTGACTCTTCACAACCCCATGGGCTGCAGCTACGGTGCTCAGTCTCCTCCCAACCTGCCAGGCCTCAGTTGCTGCTATGTCTGGGTTTAGCCCCACTGCATTTGGGCCAGAGTGCCCTCAGATTCTGAATTCCACTTGGTATTCATTTCTTCATACTGGCAGCAGCCTCTCTTTCACTTCTTTGGTGGTTAATTTCTCCATCTGTCCTTCCTGTTATGCTCTATCTCTACCAAAGCTTCTTACACTTGTATATTTGTGCCAAAGTTGTAAATGCTTGAAAACAGCCTATTTAGAGACCCTTTGTGGACATGGAAGCTTGTAGTTATCACCAAAACCCACCTGCCAGGAGGTCAGTACCGTACTGCAGAAATGATGCAGAGTTTAGAATCAGAGATTTGACACCCAGCACGGCAACCCACTCCAGTGTTCTGGCCTGGAGAATCCCATGGACAGAGGAGCCTGGCAGGCCACATTCTTAGGCTGCAAAGAGTTGGACATGACTGAAGCGACTGAGCATAGCCCACACACAGCACAGGTAGCTGGGTGATCATAGGTATGTTGCTGAACGTGTCTGTCATCCACCAAAACCCACCTTCTAGGAGTTCAGTACCGTACTTCAGAAATGATGCAGGGTTTAGAATCAGAGATTTGACACACATGTAGCTGTGTGATCATAGATGTGTTGCTGAACGTGTCTGTGATCGTTTTCTTCCACAGAGTGGGAATAGAGGAGTCAGAATGGGTCAGTTATTGTGTAGTAACAAACAACTCTCAAATCTCAGTGTCTCAAGGCCATGATACATGTCATGGTGGGCCAATGGGGGTGCTGCTCATCTTATCCTCACACTAGGACCAGGGCTGATGGGCAGCTGCCACCTAGAAGTTGCCAGTTGCTGCGGCAGGAGAGGGCAGTCAGTTACACACTGACTCTTAAGCTTCCACCCAGAGGGACACATGCCACCTCTGTTCCCGTTTCATTGGCCAGAACCAGCCTTGTGGTGCCCCGTGTCTATTGGAAAACCAATAGACATATGCTTCTACTTGAAAAATAAGAACTATTTAGCGAGTGAGTGAATGACAACGCCTTGGTACTACTGCCTGCCTGAAAGTGCTGTGAGAGTTACCCAAGAGGTAAAACGAGGATAAAACCAGAAAGGACTTTCTGGGTGGACTGTGGTTAGCATCGCGTGTCAGGCCAGCCTTAACAATCTCTCTCAATCCTGCTTTATCACGGGATCTCCATTTTCCCTGCAATAGTTCTTATACTTAACAGGCTCTTTCTGACGTTTTACCTGGGGGTCCCCCAGCTTAGTCTTGTGGGACTCTCCCTGTGTCTTAGAGCAGGAGTTGACAAACTTTCTGTGTAAAGGGCCAGGTAGTAACTATTCTAGGCTTTGCAGGCAGGTGGTCTCTGTCACTGCTGCTCAGTTCCAGTGCTGTAGCGTGAACGAACACTGCCACAGGCAATGCGTAAACAAATGAGTGTGACTATTCCAGTCAAATTAAAACTGAAATTTGGATTTCCTATACTTTTCTTGGGTCATAAAATATTCTTTTGATTTTCCCCAAACCATTAAAAAATGTAAAAACCAGGCTGCACAAACTAGGTAATGGGCTCAGTTTGGCTCGTGGGCTGTTGTTGGCCAGCAACTGTTTCAGAGCATCCTTTTGAGAATAGCTGTCAAGCCCTGTGTCTGTATCCTATGCCCTTGGCTGTGTAGTATGAATTGGGTCTGCACGGGAAGCTGTGGCTGGGTCGCCAGCTGTCTGTGTGGGCCTGTCCTTTGCCTCATGACTTTACCTTCTGGACCCTGGCTCTCTCTGAACTGTTTGTGCAAAAGCACCTTTCTTTCTCATTTTTCCATCCATGCATGATTACTACTTACCTGGAGAGAGGATGCAGGATTCATAAAACAAAAAAAAAGAACACTTGGCTCTTTGGAGAGAGTGGTGAGTGACTGGCATTCCTTCAGTGTTCTCTCTTGTGTGTGTGTTTTCCACCCCCAGGTTCTTCAGAAACACTCTGAACATCATTCTGCAGTTCATCCCTGAGATGATTTTTATCCTGAGTCTTTTTGGATACCTGGTCTTCATGATCATCTTCAAATGGTGCTCCTTCGACGTCTCTGTGTCCCGGCGAGCCCCAAGCATCCTTATCCACTTCATTAACATGTTCCTATTTAACTACAAGGACTCTTCGAATGTACCTCTGTACCAACATCAGGTACTTCTGGGCTTTCTTTTTCTTTTATGCATTTCGATTATGTCAAATCTCTCCTGCTCTTGGGTTTTGCAGAGAGTAATTGTCTGTAAGACTGAGCCATCTTAGCAGCCGATGTGTTCGGTTCTTCAGATTTCAGAAGGCCCTGATTGAATAACTTCTCCGCATGCTGGGGGCAGTGCTTTGAGGCAGCTCCAGTGGTTTTTGTTTGGGTAATGCACCTGAGGTGTTATAGCCGTGGGGTTGAAAATTGGCTTGTACGTTGTCTGTGAAGAAAGAGAAAAATAAGCCTTCAAATTGATTGGCTTGAAACTGTAAGTGCTGTAAATTGTATCTTAAAATGGAGTAATCTTTTATTATAAAAGCAAACTCTAGTTGTTGTTGTTTAGTTGCTAAGTCATGTTCAATTCTTTGAGACCCCATGGACCATAGCATGCCAACCTTCTCTGTCCATGGGATTTCCCTGGTGGTCCAAAGGATGGGTCTTTGTACTCCTGGTGCAGGAGGGCCCGGGTTCAATCCCTGGTCAGGGAGCTGGATCCCACATGCCACAGTCAAATAAATAAATATTTGGTGGGTTTCCCAGGTAGTTCAGTGATACAAAATCCTCCTGCCAGTGCAGG
Source organism: Bos grunniens (assembly GCF_055505025.1). Taxonomy (NCBI): domain Eukaryota; kingdom Metazoa; phylum Chordata; class Mammalia; order Artiodactyla; family Bovidae; genus Bos; species Bos grunniens. Next base: position 17,804,103 of record NC_141168.1, read on the forward strand.
AGACATGCGTTTGATCCCTGGGTTGGGAAGATCCCCTGGAGGAAGAAATGGCAACCCACTCTAGTATTCTTGCCTGGAGAATCCCAAGGACAGAGGAGCCTGGTGGGCTATAGTCCATGAGGTGGCAAAGAGTTGGACGGGACTGAGTGACTGGGCACACATGCTCCCAACACCGCCCTGGCTGCTTTGTGCTGTGTTTCAGTATCAGAGAAGAGCAACAGCTCAGGAGACATGTCTGGTTGCTTTAGACATTGTGAAGGGGAAAAGCATGATATAAAATCAGGCAAAAGGCAGTGAGGTAGCTTCAAGGGCAGGGACCTGGGACTGGTGAGTGCCGTGCATGTGGTTCCCACCCCACCTCCTGTTCTCCTTATGAGTAATTAAGGGTGGAGGAGGGTCGGAGATGGAGCAAGTAAGATGTTATCACTGTTAGTGGGGGTAAATCACTGTTATTGGGGTAAATCTTACTACAGTTGGGATGATGATAAATCGTCTCACTGGGAGCATGGGCAGAGAGAGAAATGTGAAGGCTCAAGAAACATTTTCCCTTTTACTCTGAACACAGTGGCTCTGAGACAGCCTTCCCCGGCATCCTGGTCCTTTAGGAGCCATGGGTCCCTCCTCAAAGCTGGTGACTCAGGAGGGTAAGAAGAAGAGGTGGGGTTGAGGATGTGAAAGGAAATATCTAAGAGGATAATAAACTGGGATGACTCCTGGGTTTCAACGAGGCACAAAGACCATGGATGCCTCGTTCCAAAATGAAGTGAATTGTGGCACACACACACACACACACACACACAGGGAAAGAGTTCAGCCCAATGTCCCTGAACCCATTAGATAACTCACCCACAATGAGACTGTGCAAGTCAGGTGGCCATCGTGAGTATTTTTTTTTGGATGTGAGAGCAACAGGGCTCAGTAATACTGGAAATATAAGATTACTTATAGAGGGACTTTGCTTGTGGTCTAGTGGCTAAGATGCCATGCTCCTAATGCAAGGCCTAGGTTTGATCGCTGATGAGGGAACTAGATCCCCCATACCGCAATTAAATAAAGTAATATTCAGTCAAGTAAATAAATATTAAAAAAAAAAACAAAACCAGGATTACTGATGGAGACAATGTCTGTGACTTAAAGTGATACAAGGACTTTTGGTCACTCTAGAGTGACTGGTAAAGTGCCAGGCCTGATCTTTTTCCAGGACCAGTGCTAACTGTCCCCACAGAATAGAGTCAAGGAGACATGAGACAAATAAAGTGCCCTTATGATGTGGCTCGTGAACACTCCTGTCCAGTGACTGGCTCCATACGGTGTGGGTGCACAATCAGGGGCTTCATGGAAAGGAAGTAATAAAGAGAGGAAGTCCCCTGTGCCTGCCATGAGTGGACACCCCACACCACCGGACTGACAGGTCTCACTCTGCAGTGGGAATAGCCCACGATGGGAAGGCGAATGGATTTATTGAAATGCTTCTGATCTCTCCAAATGAAATGCGGTTGATCATGTGTATTGATCATGTGTAGTTGATCCATATTGATCATTTGTGTCATATAAAGTATGCTGTGCAGTCACCTTGAAACGCTAAGACCGTCCCATTTTGGTCTTACAGCAAAAAGTCCAGAGTTTCTTTGTTATCATGGCTTTGATCTCTGTGCCGTGGATGCTTCTGATTAAGCCGTTTATCCTTAGAGCCAACCATCGGAAATCCCAGGTAAGCACCATCCACTTCAGTTCCCTCACTGTGGTTACGATTATGGGTTCTCTGGAAATATAAGTCAGGGGTTTAGAGAGAATGCTGGGTTTACCAGGGCCTGAAGAGCCTGCTGAGGTGAGTGGTGAGGTGAGGAAATGGCCCGCTCCAGGTATGGTTCCTTCTATAGAGCTCAGCTTTTCTTTGGGGTCATCTTGTTTCCAGCATAATCATTGTTCAGTCACTAAGTACTGTCTGACTTTGTGATCCCGTGGACTACAGCATGTCAGGCTTCCCTGTCCCTCACTGTCTCCCAGAGTTTGCTCACACTCATGTTCATTGAGTTGGTGATGCCATCCAAGCATCTCATCCTCTGCCAGCCTCTTCTCTTTCTGCCTTCAGTCTTTCCCAGCATCAGGGTCTTTTCCAATGAGTTGGCTCTTCGCATCACATGGCTAAAGTATTGAGAGTTTCAGCATCAGTCCTTCTAATGAATATTCAGGGTTGATTTCCCTTAGGATTGTCTGGTTTGATCTCCTTGCTGTCCCTGGAACTCTCAAGAGTCTTCTCCAGTACCATAGTTTGAAAGCATCAATTCTTAGGCACTCTGCCTTCCTTATGGTCCAGCCTAATGGTCACATTTAAGGCTTATGTGTTGCGAACTGTGCTTGGGGTGTGTGTACTGAGTCTAGGGTTGGTTGATGATCTCTAGGTGTCTGATCGTGGTTTTTTTTGAGTTAAAACTAAGTCTTATAGTACAGGTTTAGTGTGTGCTGAACACTGCTTTTCGCAAAGCTGTGGGCTTTTACTATGTTAGTTCGGCTTCACAGGTGGTGCTAGTGGTAAAGAATCCAGCTGTCAATGCAGGAAACAAAATGTGACAGGGATTCGATCTCTGGGTTGGGAAGATCCCATGGAGGAGGGCATGGCAACCTCCTCCAGTATTTTTGCCTGGAGAATCCCATGGACAGAGGAGCCTGGTGGGCTGCAGTTGATACTGTCGCAAAATTCGGACACAACTGAATCGACTTAGCACGCTTGCACTCTATCGTGTTACAGATCGTGTGAGGAAACTAGAGGAGTAAACAAATTCAAATAAGTCCATTCTTGTTTATTTGTGATTTTTCACTCTGTTTTCAAACACCAGTTTCAGCCCACTTCTTCGTTTTGTCTAAATTTCTCCCAAGCCTCAGGTTTACTCAGGGGTTGATAAAGAATTTACTGTTTGCCTAAATCAAGTAGGAATAAGGAAGATCAACTGTCCAGGGAGCTTTTGAGTCTAGAAATGACACACAGGTGCTGTTTGAAATGATCAGTCTCTGCTTCCCTCTTTTAGTGCAAAAGATTAAATAGGCTCTTCTGAGATCACGTGTATTTTAAGTGGTTGTGAATATATTTAGATAAACCTTTTTTTCCCTAAACTCTGACCTGGCTGATGTTTGAGTCAGGGATCAATTGGATGAGGCTGAAGTTCGGGAGGTTCTTCCCTAGGTGGCGCCGTCTTTCTGAATCACCTGCACCTTCCACTCTTTCCTGCCAGCCTTGACTAGATCTAAAGCCTGTCTGAAATACAATTTTTGTGGGATATAAACACATAGGAAGGCAAAGCAAAGAATACTTGTTTATTGTTTGGTTAACTGGTGAGAGACCAAGATGGTGAAGGATAGCTGAGGTGGACCATTGTCCAAATAAGGTGATGGGTGTTTGAAAGGAAGGTGACAGATACCTTTTCTGCAGACACAGATGCAGTTTTTTTTCCTGAGAAGCTCCACCTGCCCGTTATCTGAGGGCTGGGTTCCTGCTGGCTGTCTGGAGTCCCAGGACTCTCAAACCATAGCTTGTCTTACTCTTTGCTCAGCAAAACTATTTAAATAGTGGTGGAACTCAAAGTGATGGATTTCTCCCTTCTCCCCATGGAGGATATGTACAATGGGGAAGAAAGTATAGGTGTTTCTGTGGTCTGCCATGTTGGAGGGTACCTTCTAGACTGGCTCAGGAGAACAGGAGCTCCCAAAGACTGCTTGGAGGTTTGTCTCCTTGGCCCTTGGAGTGTAGGGCTGTTGGTTGATTCCTTAGGCTGATTAGATGGTCCTTTCTCATGTTTGAAACATTTCCTCCCACCTCCATTCATGAGATGATTCCATAGTGGAATTATTTGGCCTCTTCCCAGTTCCCTCTATGAAACCTTAAGGAGGCCCAATACATAAGAGATTGTAAACAGATTTGTTCTGATGGGCCTCAGGGGATGTGAACAGAGGTCCCATTTCCTCAGGCTCCTCTGTAATACTATAACGCTGAGTCCCCGCAGAAAGTGAAGAAGAAACTATGGCAGAAAGCGAAGAAGAACTAAAGAGCCTCTTGAAAGTGAAAGAGGAGAGTGAAAAAGTTGGCTTAAAACTCAACATTCAGAAAATTGAGATCATGGCATCTGGTCCCATCACTTCATGGCAAATAGATGGTGAAACAGTGAAAACAGTAACAGACTTTATTTTATTTTTTTGGGCTCCAAAATCACTGCAGATGGTGACTGCAGCCATGAAATTAAAAGACGTTTGTTCCTTGGAAGAAAAGTTATGACCAACCTAGACAGCATATTAAAAAGCAGAGACATTACTTTGCCAACAAATGTCCATCTAGTCAAAGCTGTGGTTTTTCCAGTAGTCATGTATGGATGTGAGTTGGACTATGAAGAAAGTTGAGCGCTGAAGAATTGATGCTTTTGAACTGTGGTGTAGGGACTCTTGAGAGTCCCTTGGACTGCAAGGAGATCCAACCAGTCCATCCTAAAGGAAATCAGTCCTGAATATTCATTGGAGGGAGTGATGCTGAAGCTGAAACTCCAATACTTTGGCCACCTGATGTGAAGAACTGACTCATTTGAAGAGACCCTGATGCTGGGAAAGATTGAAGGCAGGAGGAGAAGAGGGTGACAGGATGAGATGGTTGGATGGCATCACTGACTCAATGGACATGAGTTTGTATAAACTCTGGGAGTTGGTGATAGACAGGGAGGCCTGATGTGCTGCAGTCCATGGGGTTGCAAAGACTCGGACACGACTGAGCGACTGAACTGACTGACTACACACATACAAGTACGCAACTGATAAGGGCGCATGTTAGTGACTTATCACAACATGAACACACTAGGGTGACCAGCACTCAGGTGGAGACTCAGAACATCATCAGGCTCCGGAGTCCCTTTGTGCCTGCTTCCTGTCACTCTTGGCCCAAGGTTGACCATTACCCTGATTTCTAACACTGTACGTTAGTTTTCCCTGTTTTTGAACTTTATGTAAATGGAATCCTGCACTGTGCCTTCTTTTGGATCTGGCTTCCTTCCTTTGATATTATATTTGAGAGATTGTATGTATATGATTGGCATATAGTATTCCCTTGCATGGATGTACCACAATTTAGTTATCTATTCATGTATTGATAGTTGGTTTTCAGTTGCTCAGTCATGTCGACTCTTTGCCACCCTGTGGGCTGAAGCCTGCTAGGCTTCCCTGTCCTTCACTGTCTCCCTGAGCTTGCTCAAACTCATGTCCATTGAGTCGGTGATGCCATCCAACCATCTCATCCTCTGTCACCCTCTTCTCCTCCTGCCTTCAATCTTTCCCAGCATCAGGGTCTTTTCCAATGAGTCGGCTCTTCGCATCAGGTGGCCAAAGTATTGGAGCTTCTGCTTTAACATCAGTCCTACCAATGAATATTCAGGGTTGATTTCCTTTAGGATTGACTGGTTTGATCTCCTTGCTGTTCAAGGGACTCTCAAGAGTCTCCTCCAGCACCACAATTTGAAAGCATCAAAGTATTGATAGTTATCTGGCTTTTTTCCAGTGTTAGTAATTATAGATAGTGCTGCTCTATACAACCTATGTCTGTCTTTTTGCATGCATTTTATGTGTTTTTAGAAAGTTGCAAGTAGCTAATTTCCAGTTGATTACTATTTTATTTCAGACAGCATCCAGCTCAGACATTGTGAGAAGATTATTAGGGGGGTAGAAAAGTATATTTTGAATAGGAAAAGAGTGAGATTTTCCAAGTCCCCCGGATCACATTCTACACAATTGTTTATGCTTACTTGAACCAGTTTCAGGATATGTCCAGAGAAGTCTAGCATTTAGGGGATGGAAAGGGAAAAACTGTCTTCCATGTCTTCTTTAATATTTTCTTCTTTAAGTTGACAGGGAGAGAAAATAGGATTTCAAGAAGACAAAGTAATGTTAACTTGAGTCCCTTTCCTCACGTTGGGGCAAGGAACCACAGGCCAAGGGAAGAGGCTGACCCAGAGCCCCCTCTTGATACCCGGCACCCTGGAATTCCTGTCCAGAGGGACTCAAGCCCACTTCTGGGTCATACAAAGGGCCAACCAGACCACTGGGTACCGCTGACCCTGGTGTGGTCAAGGGGCAGCACTTTGTGGGGGAGTGTGGGTGGGACGTAGAGATCTTGGGTGGGAGTGCCCACACATGAGCCACAAGGCCACGGTCCCTGTGCTGTGAGATGAAATCAGAGGTGAGAGGGGAAGGGTGACCTGCCAGTGCAGGGCCAACTCTCCTGTGCGCCCCTGTCCTGGTGTGGGATGCTGAATTTGCACCTGGCTTTCCAAAAAAGATCTTCATGACCCAGATAATCACAATGGTGTGATCACTGACCTAGAGCCAGACATCCTGGAATGTGAAGTCAAGTGGGCCTTAGAAAGCATCACTACTAACAAAGCTAGTGGAGGTCATGGAATTCCAGTTGAGCTATAGCAAATCCTGAAAGGTGATGCTGTGAAAGTGCTGCACTCAATATGCAAGCAAATTTGGACAACTCAGCAGTGGCCACAGGACTGGAAAATGTCAGTTTTCATTCCAATCCCAAAGAAGGCAATGCCAAAGAATGCTCAAACTACAGCACAATTGCACTCATCTCACATGCTAGTAAAGTAATGCTCAAAATTCTCCAAGCCAGGCTTCAGCAATATGTGAACCGTGAACTTCCAGATGTTCAAGCTGGTTTTAGAAAAGGCAGAGGAAACAGAGATCAAATTGCCAACATCTGCTGGATCATGGAAAAAGCAAGAGAGTTCCAGAAAAACATCTATTTCTGCTTTATTGAGTATGCCAAAGCCTTTGACTGTGTGGATCACAATAAACTGTTGAAAATGCTGAAAGAGATGGGAATACCAGACCACCTGATCTGCCTCTTGAGAAATTTGTTTGCAGGTCAGGAAGCAACAGTTAGAACTGGACATGGAACAACAGACTGGTTCCAAATAGGAAAAGGAGTATGTCAAGGCTGTATATTGTCTCCTGGCTTATTTAACTTATATGCAGAGTACATCATGAGAAACGCTGGACTGGAAGAAGCACAAGCTGGAATCAAGATTGCAGGGAGAAATATCAATAACCTCAGATATGCAGATGACACCACCCTTATGGCAGAAAGTGAAGAGGAACTAAAAAGCCTCTTGATGAAAGTGAAAGTGGAGAGTGAAAAAGTTGGCTTAAAGCTCAACATTCAGAAAACGAAGATCATGGCATCCGGTCCCATCACTTCATGGGAAATAGATGGGGAAACAGTGTCAGACTTTATTTTTTGGGGCTCCAAAATCACTGCAGATGGTGACTGCAGCCATGAAATTAAAAGATGCTTACTCCTTGGAAGGAAAGTTATGACCAACCTAGATAGCATATTCAAAAGCAGAGACATTACTTTGCCAACAAAGGTTCGTCTAGTCAAGGCTATGCTTTTTCCCGTGGTCATGTATGGATGTGAGACTTGGACTGTGAAGAAGGCTGAGTGCTGAAGAATTGATGCTTTTGAACTGTGGTGTTGGAGAAGACTCTTGAGAGTCCCTTGGACTGCAAGGAGATCCAACCAGTCCATTCTGAAGGAGATCAGCCCTGGGATTTCTTGGACGGGATCATGCTAATGCTGAAACTCCAATACTTTGGCCACCTCATGCGAAGAGTTGACTCATTGGAAAAGACTCTGATGCTGCAAGAGATTGGGGGCAGGAGGGGAAGGGGACAACAGAGGATGAGATGGCTGGATGGCATCACTGAGTCAATGGATGTGAGTCTGAGTGAACTCCGGGAGTTGGTGATGGACAGGGAGGCCTGGTGTGCTGCGATTCATGGGGTCGCAAACAGTTGGACACGACTGAGTGACTGAACTGAACTGAACTTCCAAGCTCTGGTGAGAATTTATTTGCCAAGACAGAGGCCAGAATATACTTTGTTTGGGACTTTGTTGGCTTGATTTGTACCTTTAAAATATTTAGACATGTGGCATGTGGACTTTCGTTTGTACCTTTGCCCAAAGGTCTGCAAATATTAGGTGCAGATGTGCTGAAGGAAGAAAACTAAAGATACTTTCATGCCTAATTTGCAATACCTTACCTGTGAAATCATTCTAGGAACAACTTTGGCCTTGGGACATTAAGTTTCAGGGTGACTTGAGTTAAATATTCTTTTCTGACTCAAGGATAAAAATCAGGCCAAATTGAATGGCAACTAGACCTAGATTTTTTTCCCCTTGAATTCTTTTCTTAGCTATTTAAAAAAAATTATTAAAAGTTTTTATTTTTCTTTATTTTGGGCTGTACTGGGCGTTCATTGCTGCGTGGGCTTTACTCTAGTTGAGAGCAGGGGCTACTCTGTAGCTGCAGTGCTCGGGCTTCTCATTATGGTGGCTTCTCTCGTGGAGACCAGGCTCTGGGCATGCGGGCTTTAGTGGTTGCAACTCATGGCCTCAGCTGTAGCTCCTGGGCTCCAGAGCACAGGCTCAGTAGTTGGAGCACATGCGCTTAGTTGCTCCCCGGCAGGATCTTCCCAAATCAGGGATCGAACCCATATTTCCTGCATTGGCAGATGGATTCTTTACCACTGAGTCGCCAGGGAAGCCTCTTAGCTATTTTTATAAAGTAATGCTTTTATTTTAAAAAGTGTGTTTGTGCTGGAAAAGCCTTTGTCTAGTCCACTTGGGCTGTGTAACAAAGTACCGCATCCTGGGTGGCTAAAGCAATAGATATCTATTGCTCACAGTTCTGAGGGCTGTATGTCCACGACCAGGGTGTCAGTATCATCACCTTCTTGTGAGACCACTTTCCTGGTTCACTGCTGGCATCGTCTCTGTGTGTCCTTACCAGATGGAGCTAGGGGGCTCTCTGAAGCCTCTTTTATACGGGCACTAATTCCATTCACAGGGCTTCCACCTTCATGACCTAAGTGCCTTCCAAAGGTTCCACTTTCTAATACTTTCATCTTTGGAGGTTAGGATTTTAACATTAACTTTGGGGGGGTCACAAGCATTCAGACAGTAGCACTCATTAATCCCTCCTGGTTGGATTTGCTAGTAGAAATCTGGCTGTTTGGGTCACAAGACTGTTCGTTTATTGTAAAGAGCATGATTAATCCGGCACCTTCTGGAACACCATGGAGAAAAGTACATGCCCAAGATCAGACTGCCTACTGATGCTACTCTGTCACTAACTAGCCTTAACTAACTGTGCAATCCTGTGGGTTCATTTCTTAACCTTTCTGTACCTTAGTTTACTTTTCTGTACAATGGGGGGATAATTGTGTTTACATAAAAAACATTGTTACAAAGGCTAAATGAGATAATCGAGAATTTAGAACAGTATCTGGAACATGCTGCTGCTGCTAAGCTGCTTCAGTCGTGTCAGACTCTGTGCGACCCCATAGATGGCAGCCCACCAGGCTCCCCCCCCAGTCCCTGGGATTCTGCAGGCAATAACACTGGAGTGGGTTGCCATTTCCTTCTCCAATGCGTGAACGTGAAAAGTGAAAGTGAAGTTGCTCAGTCGTGTCCAACTCTTAGCGACCCCATGGACTGCAGCCTACCAGGCTCCTCCGTCCATGGGATTTTCCAGGCAAGAGTACTGGAGTGGGGTGCCATTGCCTTCTCTGGAACATAGCTAATATGGAACATAGCTAATAGTTAATGAGAGCCTTTATTTTATAGAGAATTTTTATAATCCTAAAAGTGAATCTGCCATTTCATGTTCTTGTTTGCTGACAGCTGCAGGCCTCCAGAATCCCAGAAGACACCACCGAGAACACCGAGGGTGACAACTCTGGTCACAGTGCTTCTGTAGGTGCCCATGGGGCTCAGGATGACCACGATCAAGAGGTATTTAAGGGAGTCCCCTGGCGGCCTAGTGGTTAAGGTTTGGCGCCGTCTCTTCCGTGACCTGGGTTTGATCCCTTGTCAGGGAACTGAGAGCCCACAAGCTACACAGGCAAAATATTAGAGAAAAAATGGCTTATTTAAAGAAGAGGTATTTGGGACTTGACACCCTATGAAGGCTTGCTGTTTGTACAGATTCTAGAGGTCAGTTCTAGCCAGGGAGGATGCTCATGTATTTAACAGCCAGTAGTGTGTGGGCACGACTGAAGTGACTTAGCAGTGTGTGGGCACCAGCCCATCTGACTGGACTTAAGCAGGAGAGCTGGGAGGGTCGGGAGGACCCTGCTGAGGGTGGCCTTTTCATCCCTAAGTCATGGGAAGTTGGGGAGATCTCACGGAAGGGGGAGCACTTGAGTTTCCAGCTACTTACCATCCAATCAGGGGGCATTTTAAAATTTTGCCCAGGTACTGCTCTGAGTATGAGGTGCATATCAGTTTCAAGTTTTGTAACACAGAAGCTCCTAAATGTTACCAAGGACCCCTTGGCTCAGAACCATGCCCCTGGGAGTCTGCTGGTTTATTTTCCCCATCAGTGCCCTCATTTACAATCACAGAGCCCAAATCTGGTCCCTTATCTTGAAGCAAGAGGTGGGTTATTAATTGCCAGTCCTCTGCCCCAATGTAAGTATGAGCAGCTGCCATTGCCTGCTCCTGCCTCAATGCTGGCTCTTTCTTGACTTTGTTCACTTATCTTTGTGACATTGCCTTGCACATGAATTCCCAAACTGTGTTCTTCTCTCCTCCCTCCCTGTCTCTTTCTGTCCAAGGGCAGCCACTCCCCTCCTTGGGAATGTGCCATGTTTCCTCAGACAAGGCAGCTGACTTTTTAATCCCATGACTGAAGTCACCCACAGTCCTGAACCCCGGGATGGGGGTTTTAACTGGAGCTGTCTTCTAATTCTGGAGTGGAAAGAGGGTTCCTGTGAGGCCTCAGAGATGCCTCACAGGAAGTGAGGCGTAAGGCATATAAGTAGCTCCGTTTGTGGTATTAATTACTTTTTAAAAATTATTCATTTGTACCAATGGATAGTCAGAATTACTGAAAAATTGGATCATGGAAAGTTTTCCGAACAGATTCCAGATATAGAGAGTAACCCTTGTTAGTGGTGATTGATATTAGTAGGTCTTTGAGACCTGCTGGAATGTTTTAGAATCCAACCCACACATCTGACTCATCAAGCCCCAGCCTGTCTTGTACAACCTCCCTCATCCATCTTCCTCGTTCACCTCAGGATAGATCCAGTCAGTGTGCCCCTGCCAGCTCTTCCATGAACCCGCCGCCCTTGTGGGGGCAACTCCAGGCTCTGCTGGACAGCTCTTTCCCCCAGTACAGTCATACCTGGGTCTCCCAGGACAAAGCACATCCAGGCTCGACTCGACTCAGCCAGACTCTTTGAGGTTCATTCTTCACCAGACACTCCTTTGTTACTGTGACCCCTCTCCAGGTCTCCTCCCACTTCTCTCCTTACCCACATTCAGCCCAGCTCCAGGTTAACAGCACACATCTCCAGACTTCCAAGTCTACCCAACACTTCTGACATCAGTCACAAGTCTGGGGTGGGGAGCCCTCAGATTCCCTTGGTTGAGTCATTTGTAGACAGTTCACAGGACTCAGGAGAAGGCTGTACTTTCAATTGCAGGATTATTTACAGCCAAAGTCTGCACATTAGCAATCCTCCTAAGAGGCACGTCAGCAGAATCCGACACTGGGAGGTTCTGAAGGCTGAGCTCCCGTGTCCTTAGGGATGCATGGCTCTCCTGCATTGACATTGACATGCAGCTGTGTTATTGTGTTGCTTTCTCAGGAAGCTCACACACCTTCTGGTTTCCTGTTTTATTGAGGTGTCATTATGTAGGCGTGACTGACCCGAGTGCAGTCCAGGTGTTTGCACCCAATCTTATCTCCCTCCCTGGAGTTGGATTTGGGTTGATAACATGTGGCTGAAAGTCTCAAGTCTCTGACCACATGGTAGGTCTTTCAGGTGAGGCCGGCTCCCACTTAAACTACCAAGTGCCTCTGTTTGGATACCTCCTTAGCAAAGATGATGCGGTGTGGTCCCAGGGACCAGTGGAGCTTGAATATAGACTTTTCTTTCACTTGGGAAATCTCAAGGGTTTCGAGACTGCCTCCCAGGAGCCAGGACTAAGCCAGACCTCTCTTTGGCTAAGGTTCATTCTTCAGACATTCCTATGTTACTGTGACTCTCTCCACCTATTTCCCTGTCATTTAACTAAAAATGTCTTCACAGCAGAGCCCAGGTCTTCTCCATATATCATTTGTAACATGTTCGCATAGAAAGTACTTGATGGAGTAACATCAGAAATTCTCTCTTTCAGTTCAACTTTGGAGACATCTTTGTGCATCAGGCCATCCACACGATCGAGTATTGCCTGGGCTGCATTTCCAACACAGCCTCCTACCTCCGGCTTTGGGCCCTCAGTCTGGCACATGCACGTGAGTGAGTGGGCCGCCTGGCAGGGTGACCATCACACGTCCCTTTGGAAACAGATGTAATGTACTTGGAGGAGAAAGTGCCTTCTGGGTTGTTTCTGGTGTGTTTGCCAGAAGAGTGGCTCTTTCAAAGTGTTAATAGAAGTGACTTTTTTTCAGGAGGTCTGGCTTTGTATTGCTGAAATGATTACCCTCTGTATCAGGTTCCTGTTGCTGCTGTAACAAATTATCACAAATGTAGCAGAGGTGACTGAGCGCAGCACACAGCAGCTTAGAACACTGTGAAATTGACTATCTTACAGTTCTGGAGGGCAGAAGGCTTAAAAACAAGGTGTTGGCAACTCTCTTTTTTTCTGGAAGCTCTTGGGGAGAATCTATTTCTTTGCCTTTCCTAGTTTCTACAGGCCTCTTGTATTTATTGGTAAAGATTTAAGCCCCAAGAATGACTTAAATCTGGAATCTTGACTCATGGACTTACTTCGTAAAATTTCTCTTGATTTCTGCCTGCTTCTCCAGTCTTGACTCTTGGTGTTTCCCTCCGTGCCCCACTGGCTCTCTGTTACCCCCACCCCCTCCCCAGTTCTTGTGCAGTGGCCACGAGGAACGGCCCTGAGGCTCCTGAAGATGCCACGCCATCTCGGCCCTCCGTGCGTCTGCCCTCACCTGTAATACTCTTCCCTTCTTGAACCCTCTCTGCAGCCTGATGTCTCATTCCTCCTTCAGAACTCAGTGTGGTTGGCTCCTTTGCTGCTGGTCTTCCTCCCTGGCTCCCAGTCTGGAAGGTGCCCTTCCCTAGGTTCTGGAGGTGCTCTGACCTAGTACAGATTGTAACCCTGTCTTATTAGCCTGTCTCCCTACTAGATTCTGAGCTCCTGAAAGGTAAGGACCCTGGCTTTTAACTCTGCATTCCCAGCCCTGGGCATCATGCCAAGAACAGAGAACCCAGGCCAGAATGTGTGCTAAATAAATAGAAACCAAAGCAGTGAAAATGAGCCTGGTTATTGATTTATAGCAGAAAAGCAGGTGCTCAGAGTTCGTGTGGTCTTGACTGCTTTGGCCGCTTGTTTTCTTGTACAAACTCCTGTAATTATAGTATCTCCCTGGAAGGGGGAGTGAGAGGACTCTTTGGTGTCTCTTCTTATAAGGGGCACTAATGCCATCATGAGGACTCTACTGTGACCCCATCTAACCCTAATATTTTCTTAAAAGGTTTTTTTGATGTTAACCATTTTTAAAGTCTTTATTGAATTTGTTACAATATTGCTTGTTTTATGTTTTGGTATTTTGGCTGCAAGGCATGTGGGATCTTGGTTCCTCAATCAGGGATCGAACCTTTGGCCCTGGTTTTGGAAGGCAAAGTCTTAACCACTGGACAACCAGAGAAGTCCCCCAATTCACTTCTTAAAGGCCCCATCTCCCACGTACCATCCCTTGGGGGTTAGGGCTTTAATATATGAATTTGAATTCAGTACCTATTAAATCGTATTACACGTATTCTTTTGTGTTTCGCTTCTTTGGCATAAGATGTTCCTTCATGTTGCTGCCAGTAGCTATGGTTTGCTCACCTTCACTGGTGAATAATGTGCCATCATACACTTGTCCTCTTGATGGAAACTCCTCCAAAACTGCTGTAGATGACCGTAGGCAGGTAACCTAGGGTGTAGATGCCCATGTTCTCCACTTGGGAGCGGAGTTGCCGAATTGTAGGGTGTACAGATCCAGGATTACTGTATGAGAGTAATCTGCATTTGCCCAGTAAACCACGTGGTTGAGAGTGTTTCTCTTGTGTCTGGCAGAACTGTCTGAAGTGCTCTGGACAATGGTGATGCACATTGGCCTTCGCACGCGAGGCTGGGGAGGACTCGTTGGGGTCTTCATCATTTTTGCCGTGTTCGCTGTTCTGACGGTAGCCATCCTTCTGATCATGGAGGGCCTCTCTGCTTTCCTGCATGCCCTGAGGCTGCACTGGTATGACCTGCTTGTAGAGTAGACGCTCTCTCGGGAAAGAGGGTGGATGGGAGGGAGGGCTAGCTGACTGGGTTCAAATCCTGACCTGTTGTGTGACATTAGCAACTCCTGCGCCTTTTTGGAACCTTAATTTAGTCCCTTCTTGGTGTAATATCAAATGATGTCTTATATATACACACACACAGTGACTGCTCTAGAAGACACGTTAGTTCCCATTCACTCCTTTTAAATGTTCATTTGTTATTATAATTGGCTTCATAAGGGACACCCCAACTGTTGGTAAGATGACGGATTGGAAAGGCTCACAGAGGGAGATGCTGAGTGATTCTGGGCTCTCTGGCCCTTGTTGCTGAGTGTGGGAATTATACCAACAGAACAGGCAAATAGTTCTTGGAAAAGGGAAACTCAAGGAGGGTACCCCCCAGGAGGAAGGCTCTCACTGGAGGCCCTTGACATGCATAGATGTGTCCAGAGGCCATTGGCCATCACTGGACTGATGAATATGCAAACATTTGCTTAGGCTTCTGTTTCTCTCCCGGGTCACTTTTCAGCCAAGAATTTTGGGTGTGTCTTCTCTACTGAAGCATCAGGTTTCCCATACGTCCTGGCCAGACTCTCAGCTTCACTGAGGCTTCCTCCCTCCATCTGTGGCCACTGTTCATAAAGAAAAGGTTTTCCATCTCACCTGTTGATTTGAGAGACTCATAGCCTTCCCTGCCTGGGGCTATAACATTATATTTACCCATGTCATTAAAGAAATGAACTCTGCAACATAATAACACAGAAGTGACCATTTGTGGTATCTGTTATGTAAGTTATAAAAGTGTAAGTCAAGGCTCTGGTGGTTCTGCAGTTATGTAAGCCCCACAGTTTAAGATTAGGATAGAAGCAAACCGCCTGTACCACATGGTGGTACGTTGTCCCATGACCATCTCTTCAGACAGTGCTGCCCAGAAAGGACTTCCCTGGTGGTTGGGGATCTGGGGGAGGTTGTGCTGTGGTCCCTGAGGTCACTAGTAAAGGCCTGGAGAAAATGGGGGGTGGAGAAGGTGTCAGGGGGAGGCAAGAGAAGGGTTTGAAAATAAAGCCCCGAAACCCCAGGATTCCTATGGTGGCTGCCAGGGGTGCCTTCCTCGCCTGGGGCTTGATTTTACACTCTTTCCGCTTCTCCCTTCCGGCTGCCAGCCTCTCATTTCTGTGTTCGATTCCCTTTCTCCTTGCCCCCAACAACAGGGTGGAGTTCCAAAACAAGTTCTACACCGGGGCTGGTTACAAGTTCTCTCCATTCTCCTTCAAACAAATCCTGGATGGGACAGCTGAGGAGTAGCTGCACGTCTGGAGGCTGTGGCCACCTGTCTGGCCACCTCCTGTTCCAGTCTCTATGCCGATGAAAGAAGTTTCGTCTTGTCTTTAAAGTCAGCCTGCGCAAGGCCATCAATGGAATGATTGTTCTCACTAACTGGAGGCAGGAAGCCCTGTATTATTTATCTGTAAGCCCTGGGATTTGATATGACTTCACCATGTCATAGAGAAACTACACAGGCAAGTCATTTCAACCTGGAGCCTGTTGTCAAATACTAAAATGATTGCAATGAGGGGAGTGGGAGTGCCAAACTCATGTTTTCATGTAATTAAACTTTTGGGGCATTCACTCTTTCTTTAAGATTTTTTTTAAAGAAAACTATTCTGTAAAATTGAGTACTGATAATGATAGGCCAAAGCTAAACAATAGAGTTATACAAACAAATCCTAGGGAAGGATTATGTTTTTTTTTTTTAATTCCTCATTTCCTCCTTCCTCAAACACCTTCTTTTCCTTGTCTGGGGCTAAACTTTACAGGATTAGGAACTTTCTCATGAATTTTCACTCCAGGTGAGGAAGAACAGATAATATTCTCTGCTGAGAGGGAGGGCTGGCCCCAGTGTGGCTCTCTGAATCATTAAATCCTGTGGAATGAAGTGTGACAACCTTCAACAGTGATTTTGTTTGTTCTCAATGCGCATTATGCCGGGGTAACTGGGGAAAGGGATCCACAGGCTTCAGCGGGTTCTGGAAAATGGCTTGCAGGGAAGGAGATGGCCGGACAGCCTGTCCTGATGCTTTCTGGGTCAGTTGGCCCCAGAGTCATTTCTTAGGCACCCACATTGGCAAACTTCCGAGAGCCAGGTGTAGAATAACATGTGTTCTGTCAACTAGTCTGAAGGGCCTTTATCCAGATTCATTACCGTCTTTATGGTAACTATGGGGCTCTCAGGTAACTCAGTGGTAAAGAATCCACCTGCGAATGCAGCAGATGCAGGAGATGTGACCCCTGGGTTGGAAGATCTACTGGAGAAAATGCCAACCTGCTCCAGTATTCTTGCTTAGAGAATCCCATGGACAGAGGAGCCTTGAGGGCTACCGTCCACGGGGTCACAAACAGTCAGACACGACCGAGCACATGGTAACTCTATGGGTAGAGTTAAGTGTCATTAACAATGGTGTCATGCTTTATAGTTTACAGAGCACTTTTACATAGCCTCTAACTCATAATCAGATTTCAGAGGATCTGACCAAACGCAAAATCGTCTTTTGGACAGATCTTTTTTTTTTAAGCTCCCATAGGCCTCTCTGCACTGTGGGGTTGACTGGTGCTCATGGACATGTCCATGTCACCTTCCACGTCAAGTGTCACGACTTGTCCAGCACAATTTAAGGCACAGTTAGGTGCTCAACAAGGATTACTTTAGTGATTAAAACAGGCTGAGCCCAGGCATAATAGTTGGAGTCAGAAGATGTGTATCTGAGTTCCCACTTTGGTACTTCATCAGGTGTGCGCTTGGGCAGGAAATGGAGTTGTTCCTCTCATTGCCAAACTGTAAATAGCACTCTCCACCCCGGGGTTGGGGAGGGAGGTGCGGTCATGGAGCAGCAGGTACGGACGAGGTGTTCGGCCAATGGCACCAATGGAAGGAGAGGACAGACTGAAGCTGTGTGTAAGTGGCAGTTGTAAGTCCATAAGTCCCCATGCTGCCAAGGTCACCAGATGGCTTCAAGGTTCTCAGTTCATCACTCTTCTCAATGGCTATCTAAAAATCTGTGATGCGTAGGTGAATCACAGTCTTTTGCCCTGTATTCTAAACAGTGATGACTGTGAGAACAGGCGTGAAGGAGCAAAGCTGTCTCTTCTGCCCCTTGCCTGGACCCCTGCTCTTTCAGAAATTCGCAGTCTCCCTGGGATCGACATAACAGTTTCCTCCAAGGATTGGCAGTCTCTTTCTCAATGAGAGATGTAATTTCCTCTTTAAAAAGGGATTGGGTGAAGGGCTGCTGAGAAGAGGGTGTGACCTGAATGTCACTCATTAGCCCAGGACGCAGGGTTGTTCTTCAAAGAATCTGTTCACGGAACTGAGCCGAAAGGAGGAGAGAAGATCTGAGAGCCAGCTTCTTGGAAAGGGAAGTCCAGAAGCCCGCA
Source organism: Bos grunniens (assembly GCF_055505025.1). Taxonomy (NCBI): domain Eukaryota; kingdom Metazoa; phylum Chordata; class Mammalia; order Artiodactyla; family Bovidae; genus Bos; species Bos grunniens. Next base: position 17,821,869 of record NC_141168.1, read on the forward strand.
AGAGGCCATGCATGGTCCAGCTTCTGTGTAAGACTTGGGTGCAGTAAGGTAGAGAAAAAGAGCTCGAAACAGGAAAGTTTTCCAGGAAGTATACAGAGGTAAGAAACTCTGACGGGAAACATAGTTCTGGGTTTTTTCCTGCTCTGGGGGTGCTTAGGGAATTTGACCATTAGTGCTTGGCTGAATACAGATGAAGTATAACAATTCTTGCTCTTCTTACTGATGATATTGCCAAACAAATTACATCACACACACACAAGTTCAGTTTTTTTTTTCTTTTTTTAATTTTATTTTTAAACTTTACAGTATTGTATTAGTTTTGCCAAATATCAAAATGAATCCGCCACAGTATACTCGTGCTCCCCATCCTGAACCCTCCTCCCTCCTCCCTCCCCATACCCTCCCTCTGGGTCGTCCCAGTGCACCAGCCCCAAGCATCCAGTATCTTGCATCGGACCTGGACTGGTGACTCGTTTCATACATAATATTATACATGTTTCAATGCCATTCTCCCAAATCTCTCCACCCTCTCCCTCTCCCTCTCCCACAGAGTCCATAAGACTGATCTATACACCAGTGTCTCTTTTGCTGTCTCATACACAGGGTTACAAGTTCAGTTTTTAAAAGCTCTACATGGCCCAATCATCTCTGGCTAAAAAATTAAGCACAGCAAAATGCAATAGAATAAAATGTCCATTAATGAAACCTGAACTCCTTCTGAGTCCTGGAGTTTCACAGTGAATCCCTAATGTGTCAGTTCTTTGAAGGCGGGCAATGATTACTTTCCACTGAAAATTTTCAGGAGTGATAGTGAAGGATGTGGAGCGTCTTCCCCCACGTTAATCCATATTCTTTTGAATTGGTCTGACAGGTTGCCCATCCACCATGCATCCACCAGTCCCTCCATCCATCACTCCATCTCTCCCTCTATCCATCCATCTGTCCAACCTCTTTCTAGGCTAGAAGGGATTTAGAATGACTTAGGGAGCCAAAGAACAGAAAATGCCAACTCAGCTCTTCCAAAGTTCCATTTCAGCATTAAGATTACAAGCTCTATCTCTCAGTAACATTTCTCACTCATATCCATCTCTGAAGCATTTTGTCCTGTTTATGAAAGCTTATTTTATGAAACTGTGGCAGAAACTCAAGAAAACAGAGAATACTTTCCTTATCTGTTAACTTCAAGTTAATATTTGAGTGTCCTCTTAATGACTTGGAGTGTAAGCCCCTTTATAATTCACAAATGTGAATACCAAAATCCTAAAAATATCCTATCAACACCCCTGCCCCCCCCCCCCCCCCCCCCACCAGCATGTCCCCACCAAAGGAATCTTGCTGTTGAAGGCCTTGTATAACTTACCAGGGCAGGAATGAGGACTTTTTCTGTTGCAGGTAGTTGGTATATATATATATATATATTTTTTTTTTCCCCCCACCCTTTAGCAACCTCCACTGACGTAGAGAATGCATCTGAGTCTTGACCATCTTCAAGGGCTGGTCTTGCATTTGAGCCAAGACGTCTTCAAGACAGACTGATATTACAGTCGGTGAAACTGAACAGCTTCACTCCTTTGAGTGAGTCACACATGACTGCCCGCTTTTTTGTCCAGCATCTCACCCATGCAGCAGCTAGTTTCTTCTGTATTCAAAAGATCTTTCTTTCTGTAAAATACACTGATTTTACAACTGAAAGCAATGTACAACAAGATCATTTTTAGTGAAAATTAATCCATTTTGTTTTGCTCTTCGTAAGCATAAGGTGATTGAAAGGGGTGGATGTTGTGTTAAATATCTGATTGGAGTTTTTTGGGTCTTATTTTCCAATAGGCATATGGCACGTGTGAGGTCTTCCTAACACCACTTAAGTTGACTCCTGAAGTGCAATCAATCTATTTTAGGAAGCAAGCTACCCCTCCCTTCCAATTTGGATAGTCTTTCATTTGAGTCCTAGGTGTTCTCTTATTGGCTGAATATTAGAAATAATTGCCTTTGGAGAAATACATATTTGATAACTCTGTAGATGCTTAACTTACCCTGAGTGTATCTGACTTGTGATTGTGGTGAAATTTTAGAAATTTTGTTGATACTTTGATGAGAAACAGTACCAGCATGAGTGCTTGTGTTGCAGTGGGCACTGTGTCATATTACACAAGCATCATTTCATTTAATCCTCATAATGCACTTAAGAAACTTTATCGGCTAAAAATCACACATACCTGGCTAGTCTGAGTATACTGGTGTTTACAATTAATCATAGCTAATTACAGACTTCTTTATTCCTTCTCTACTCCACTGCTTCACTTGACTAGCCTAAAGAAAACACACAGACATACAAACAAAAAAGAGAGCTTTCTTTTATCCCCAGGGAAAACACGTCTGGAGGTGAACAGTTCAAAGCTGTAGAAGAGCTCCGCGTCATGGTCGTCAGGTCCCAGGCTCTTTTCTAGCTTATGCTCAGACTTAGCTGAGAGTTTCCATCTTTCCAACTTCATATTTGTATCACCACCCATAATGGCTGCTGAAGCACCAACCATCATGTCTCTGTGACCCAGGGAGGAGACAGGGGCAAAAGAGGACTTTCTCAGAAGCCTTCCCCAGCAACCTCAACCTGTATCTCAGTGGCCAGCCCACAAGCAAGGTTCAGGGAAGACTTGTCACCGGGAGGGCAGCAGGCTGCTTCTGAAGGTAGAGGGTATTATTTTTATTTTCAGACGAGGGAACAGAAGAGTTTCAGCCCCTATGTCACCATGGCTACTGACTTACTTTTCTCCCTCCCTGCTTCCTCTCACCCTTCCTTCTCCCTTCTTCCCTCCTTGTCACCTCTAATTCCTCTTCTCCCCTTTTCTTCCTTCTCTCCATCCCTTTCCCCTTCCCTTCCCTTCCCTCCTTTATCCTGCCTTTTCTTTCCTCCTTCCCCTTCTCTCCTTCTTCCCTCTCTCCCTCTTCTCTTCTTCCTTTCTTCCATCTTCCTATGTTTAATTTATGGCTTAGATGGTAAAGAATTCACCTGTAATGTGGGAGACATGGGTTCGATCCCTGGGTTTGGAAGATCCCTGGAGGAGGGCATGGCAACTCACTACAATATTCTTGCCCAGATAATCCCCATGGGTAGAGGAGCCTGGTGGGCTACAGTCCATGGAGTCACAAAGAGTCAGACCTGACTGAGCGACTAAGCACACACACACACACACACACACACACACACACACACACACACACACACACACACACAGAGGATACCTAAAGATTTTAATTTCTATAACTTGGTTAGTTACTACAGAAGTGAACAATTTTCCAGTTTTATTTGCAATTTCTGTTGGGAATTGCCTGGTTATATAATGTGCTCATTATTCCACTAGGATCTTAACATTCTTTTTCTTGAATTTATGGTTTATATCAACTACAGACACCTATTACCTATATAATGGCTCTTCTTGTTCTTTTAATTTTTGAAATTATGCTAAAAAATACACATAAAATTTATCTTTGCAGCAATTATAAAGCGAACAGTTCAGTGGCATTTAGTTTTATAATTTAGTTACACAATATTGTGCAACCACCAGCACTAGCAGTGGGGGCTTTCTGTGCCCGGCCACCTTGTAGACTTGTGGCCAGTCAATGACTTGATTGTTTCCAGGTCAAGAGCCTATCCTGACCCAGGAGGTCAAGGCCAGTGATGGAGGGCAGGTGGGGCTCATGGCGCAAGAGTCAGTGACTTAGGGAGCCCTATGACACATCAACTGTGCATCTTCATTGGTTCATTTCTTCCAGAATTTTCATGGTAACAGACATAGCCTTTCTAAAAATTAAATAATTCAGAAAAGTATAAAAGGAAGTAAGAAAAAGCCACCCTAAATTCTACCAGCCAGGTAATTCTTTCCTCACTTTTTCCTCTTGGCCAAATCCTCGTCCTTCTGATCTCAGTCCTTCAGGACTGGCTGCCCTAGGTCCCAGGACTGGGCAGAGCAGGGCCTCCCTTACGTTGCCAGAGCAACCTCTGCCTACCACCCCTGGGCCACGTGGCTCCCACCTGAATACTTGACTTTATCCCCCGTTTGTAAGTACTTTGGGGACAGGAACCCTTTTCACTATATTTTATTGTCTGATACATGGTGGTGTTCCATAAATATTTGTTGAAAGACAAAACACAGTTTCAGACATATCTCCTGAAATTTCTATGTAAGTACATATTTAAATGAAATTTTATGAACTGGGATCATTGAATATGTGCTTTAGGTACATATATTTTGGGAAATACTTTTTAGCACCAAATAGACTTTCACCTAAGAGCTTTTAAATGGCATTCTGTTATAAGAGTGTTTTGTAGTATAATTTGTTTGGTCACTCCTTGACAATCGGCGTTAAAATAACAGTGTGCTGCGTTTTCATACACGTTATCTTCATCTACCTTTTTGATTACCTCATTAGGATGAACCTGAGAAGTGAAACTGCTTAGTCAACATTCTTTCATCTTTGCCCACCTGCCTTCTGGGAAGGTTGTAGCCGTGTACTCTCCTATCAGTGTCAGTGCCTATTTCACTTACCCTGGGTAGTGTTGTTTTTTGTTTATTCTGGTTGCACCGCACAGCATGTGGGATCTTAGTTCCCAACCACAGATGGACCCTGCACGCCCTCCATTGGAAGCAGAGAGTCGTAACCAGTGGACCACCAGGGGAGTTCCTACACTGGGTATAATTGATCTTTTGTATTTTTTCAAATTCAATAGAGGAAAATGGTAACTTGTTTTAATTTGAGGGCATGGTTCTTGTCATATCATGGAAAGCAAATATTATGATTCTCTTCTTCAGTCAAGAAATAGATGAGGACTTTGCTGGCCATCCAGTGGCCAAGGCTCTGTGCTCCCAATGCAGGGGGTTCGGGTTTGATCCCTGGTCAGGGAACTAGATCCTACATGCCACAATGAAAGATCCCGTGTGCCGCAGTGAAGGTTGACGATCCAGTGCTGCAACTAAGACTTGGTGCAGCCGAATACATTAAAGAAAAGAAACATGAAATAAAAAATGTGAATCTCCTTTCCCGCGATCAGCTTTAATTCAAGAGATACTCTGAAGCAATTATCATGGACCTGACAGCTTTTGCCAGGCTGTGATGAATCACTTTGCTGATAAGAGAAGGGAAGTTTGTAGGGTGTTTATGACCCATGGAGCTACCTAATCGGTTAAAACAAACACGTTAAATTAAAACTCATCTACTTGGTAGTAAGTGGTAGATTTCCTGGGTTTCTCCTCCTGCCACTCAGTATTTTAGTGAGCAGACTCGCTGGAAGACTGCTTTATTACTCTTCTAAAATGTAAACCTTTATGATTGTTGAAATTGTGAAACATGTTAAGATTGTTATGAGAAGTCATAAAACTTGACTGGCAGAGATTAAGTGTTGGTTGAAGATTGAATTTACTGTTAAGCATTTTAGTTGTAACTGAACTTAAGATGAACTTACTGGGATTTTTAAAAATTTTTTCCCCATCAGACCAAATTGTTTTATTATCTAACACTGTGCTGTGCTTAGTCTCTCAGTCACATCCGACTCTTTGCAACCCTATGTATTGTAGCCTGCCAGACTCCTCTGTCCATGGGGATTCTCCAGGCAAGAATACTGGAGTGGGTTGCCATGCCCTCCTCCAGGGGATCGTCCCAACCCAGGGATTGAACCCAGGTCTCCCACATTGCAGGTAGATTCTTTACTGTCTGATCCACTCTAACACTGTAAATGGCCATACTCACTTTCAGTTTTTAAGTCCGCTGTCATGATATGCATGGCTGTTCTTTAGAGGAAAAAAATTGGATATAATTGACATATAATAAAATTCACCATTTTAGAGTATATATAATGCAGTGATTTTTAGTATAGTCACACGTTTGTAAAGCCATCACCACCATCTAATTCTCACTGAATAATCTCATTGTCATATTTTGGTTAAGTTAGTACTTCATTTCATCTGGAAACATGATATTCAGTCATAGCTAATTTTTAATGTGTACTGAAGTCCTTTTGATAATTAACCAAAGGTGATTTTTTCTCATAAGTTTTTTAAAAGTTACTAGGTAAAGAACACCTCTCCAAAAGGTATTTGGACAACATTTGGAAAGAGAGCATTAGGAATTTCTGGAACATTCCATCTTTGTGAATTTCAGCCTCTCAGATGGTCCAAGAGACCAATTATTTTTACGTTTTCCACTCTGTGAAAATAACAGCCTTTTGTACTTTTCATGATCTCCTTTGGGAGAGAGGATTTCGTGAACTCATTTCTGAGCATTATTGATTTCTCTTCCATCTGGAATATTTGTGTGTCTGTGACAGAGTTTTAAGGAAACAAATAATATCTACTTTATAGTATGGTTTTTATGTGTATCTTTGGTGTCCCCAGCTAGATTAAAAGCTCCTTAGGGCAGGGAATGTGTCCGATGCTCCTACAAACCCTCCACAGGAGCCCACGCAAAGATACAGAGGTGGCACTTGGCAAACACTGATGACCTTGACTTGCTTCTCTGCAACTGCTCTGCAGCTATTTATGTTCTGGGAAAAGGGGATCTTTGAGTTCTGCTTTTGCTACTTACTAGTGGTCTGATATTAGAAAAGTTACATACAAATCTCGAAACCTCCTTTTTGAAACTATTTATTTTGAAAAATGTTACACATCTGCAAAAGCAGAGGACAGTCAAACCCCAGTGTACCCACTACCCTCCTTAAATAATTGTTACTATAAGGCCATTCTTTTTTCATCTACACGTCCATCCCCTTCTGCACGCTATTCCTAACCCACCATTGAATTATTTTAAAACAAATCCCAACCATTGTTGTATCTAAATATTTCAGCATCTATCTCTAAAATATAAGGATTTTTTCTACCATAGCCATGTCATTGTCCCAGCTAATGATGTCCTCAGTAATTCTTTAATATCATCAAACTTCCAAACTTAAATTTCCCTGATTTTCTGTCATCTTTGTCATCTCATTCTCTTGTTGTTGTTTTATAATTGATTTGTTTGACTGAAGATCCAGGCAAATTAACTCATTTATTTGGTTGGTTTGTCTCTTTTCTGTTAGTCTGTAGGTTCTCCTCTCCTCTTTTTTTCTTTCCATTTATTTACTGAAGAATTTGGGTCATTAACCTGTAGAACTTCTGGCATTTTGGATTTTTCTTTTTGCATCCACGTTGTGTAGTTTAGCATCATTTCTTCATTCTCTGTATAAAATGGTGTGTGTGTGTTAGTTGCTCAGTCGTGTCCGACTCCTTGCGACCCCATTGACTGTAGCCTGCCAGGCTCCTCTGTCCATGAACTTCTCCAGGCAAGAATCCTGGAGTGGATTGCCATACTCTTCTCCAGGGGATCTTCCCGAGCCAGGGATCAAACTTTGCTCTCCTGTATCGCAGGCAGATTCTTTACCATTTGAGCTGCAAGGAAGTCCTGTACTTCTGAGCTACAGGAATTATAAAATGGTAGGTAGAGCTAGGAGCTCAATCAGACTCACGTTCAGTTTCTTCTTAGGAGACTACATCACAGCTGATGTTGTGTATCCTCCCTTGTGCCTCTCATCAGGAGCCACGTTGCCTCTGATCATCTTCAGCGGCATGAAGGGCCAATGTCAGTGGGGTCAGGGGTGTTATCAGTCTTATCTATTTGAATAAAGTTCTCTATCAGCTTTTTACCTAGTTTATCAGCCATTGATGATCATTACCTGGATCCTTTATTTTGTTAGGAGTTGCAAAATCATGAACTTTAATTCCATCCTTCTTTCTGTATGTTTTAGCTGAAATGAAAGAATACTTTTCTTTCACAGACTGTTTGGTTACTCTAAAATACAGACAATTTGTACAAGAAAGGCAAGATACTTACTAGTTTTCAGAATGAGTTGTTTTCTTAGTGTTCTCCAAAGATGATCAGTGAGATTACAATTTTAGTAATCCTATGAACAATGGATTTTTATATCTTTGGGCTTTAATTCTTTGCAGCAATTTTTCTTCTTTATATGTATATATATGTGTGTATATGTGTATATATATATGTGTGTGTGTTTATAATACATAATGAATTCATGGATATTTCTAATTCAAAATTAGAAAGTAAAGTGTTCACATAACTTTTGATTTTTGTATATTCTTTCTCTTACACTGAAATCTTGGTTCCTAATAATAGTAACATAATTGCTTTAAGCTACAATATGTACTTGTGTCAAAATAATGATACCAACATTATTGCTAACAGTATAATTAGTGAGAATAGATTAGGGTGTCTGTTTATCCTACCAGGGCTGTAGAATGAAATTACTATTATAAACCTATTTAAAATTTTTCCCCACTAATTTCAGCTTTCCTTGTTTTATTCTTGTTTTAATGTTTAGGGTTAATTTTTTTTTTTTTAAGGATTAAATACCCCAGGTGGAAGGGATAAAAAGAAACTTTATGGGTTTCTGTCAGAATTAAATGAAAATAAGGTGAGAAAGCACTCTGTAATACCTGATTATACTGTAAACCATAGCATTTATGGAGCAGTAAAGCATTGGCTATTGTGATTATCTCTCTCTAGCACAGCCCACCCTCATTCCCAGTCAGAGAACACTATTGGTTAAACTGTCAAGAGCTCACCTGGCCCCGACTCCGGGTTGATTACTAGCCATTAGAACTCAATTCTTCCATTTGGCCATTCAACCTTCTCCATGATTTAACTTCTCCATGTTGCAGGTTTTCCACTTGTAAAATGGTGATAAATTACAATACCTACTGTACTGATTTTCTGTGAAGAGTAGAGGAGAATATGCACTCGATTTTCTTTCTTTCCTTCTTCCTTCCCCAGTTTCCTGCATCTTCCCTCTCCTGTCTCCTGTAGGACAGCTGTGTGGGGAATCCAAACCGTTTGAAAGATGACAGCCAAGCAGACAGAGCCAGTCACTATCGTTAGCCTTCGGGAGCTGAACCTAGGGACCCCAGAGCCACAGCCGAGAGGTAAGGGGACCATAGAAGTCTCTGGTCCTCAAGTTACTGTTGAATTCCCTCTCTTCTCTGTATTTACTATTTTTATAGCAACAAATTGGTTTTCCAACATCCTCCAGAGTGAGTGATAATCCATACACATTGCCTGCCCACAGGGGCTGTTCCTTTCACTCTGTTTTTCCTTGTTAGAGTCCAAGACATTCACCGTGGAAGAAGCCGTGGAGACCATCGGATTCGGACGTTTCCACATTGCCCTGTTTCTGATCATGGGCAGCACAGGGGTGAGTGCTTAGAGCTGATTTATAGTTGGATATAGGAGTGTGTATCTGTTAATCCCAGACTTCTAATTTATCCCTTTCCTGCCCTTTCCCTTCTGGTAACCATAAGTTTATTTTCTATGTCATGAGTCTATTTCTGTCTTGTAAATAAGTTCATTTGTCAATACTCATTTTTTTTTAAAAAGGTTTAAATTGAAACACTGAAAAGAGAGGAGAAACCTATGGTATCATTCTAAGTCAAATTAGATGCATGGTTCTCAACATTTTATGCATAACTGTCACCTGGATACCTGCTGTAATTATAGATTCACCGACCCTGTAACTGGCACCCCTGAAGGTTTGTTGGTGCCACTGAAGGTAGCTGGAGTTCAGGGCCCCACGTGTCTGGGATGTGTGTGTAACAGCAGCACGACAGTCTCAGTCCATGACAAGGACTCCTAGGTCTCAGGCGTCTCTAAGGTCTTCTGAGATCTTCTTTTGCAGTGCCTCTCCTTCATGACTGCCCCTAGCTTCTGGCTGATCCTTCTCCCATACGGCTATTAAATCAGAGTGGGACAGAGCTTTATCCCTTATTGACTTATTTCCTTCTAAGACTCCTGAGAGGAGTGGAGTCCAGGTTAATACTTACCCAACTGCTCTCTATTAGCAAAGGAGGTAAGTTTAATACCTAAGTTTTCTTCTGAGATCATCAGGCCACCTCTTACACATGATACTTTTTGGACTAAAACATACCAACTATTTGAATTCTAAACATGACTATAATACTCTCCAAGGAGAGAGATGAGCCATTATGATATATTTCAAATTCCCGCATATTAGCTAACATTAGCCATGCCTGTTTCATCCCAGACCTTCGAGTTACACAAATACAAGAAGTACCATAATAAACACCCCATACAAATATCCTGTTATTATTCATAGAATGTATCTCCAACAAATGCATCTTTCCCTCCCTATAATTTCCCTTTTTTCCTTAATGTCTTTTGGTCCCTGTCAATCATATCATTATTCATCTCTTCCTCCAGGCAGAAAACCTCAGAATGATCTTGGAATCTTCCTTGTTCATTATTGCATTGAATTTCTATCATCTAACATCTACTTCTTCCTTTCCCTGGGAGATCAACTCATCCTGGAATGAATTACAAGATATGGACAGAGGAAGATATTTCATTCAATAGAAAATATAAATATTTAGTAACACATCTTACACTAATTTTACTAAGCAGTCATTCTTTCCCGATGATGAGCTCTTACTGTTTTGTATTCATTGCTTATTTTCTAACTTTCATGAATCTTGCCTCCCCATTGCAGCCTCTTGAAATCAGGGACTATTTCAACAATCCATTTGCAAAGGATATGCCCTGAGATCTCGAGGATGGCAAGTATAGGACAGCAATGTTGGGTTGACGTGGATGCTGCTGAATAACTTGGGTCATCTGCCAACTAAATGGCCCCCACACAACACCCTCATTGTGTTAAATGCAAAAACATGAAATATCACAAGGGAATACATGTCATACATCTTGAGGGACCCTCTCAAAATTGTTCAAACCATGAATGTTACATCCATGAAAGCCAAAGTTGTTCTGTGCTTCTTTATCCAACTAGCAGGGCTGAGTGGGTATATAATAGGTAGATCCTCCCTAAGTGGGGGACAGGAAGGAGGAGGTTAGGACTAGAAGGATGACAGGCAGACATGGGAGGCAGTGACAACAGGCTAGCACTTTGACACAGTGTTTTCCTTCCTTCTTTTTGAGGTTGCCGAGGCCATGGAGATCATGTTAATAGCGGTTGTGTCTCCTGCCATCCGCTGTGAATGGCAGCTGGAGAACTGGCAGGTGGCACTAGTGACCACGGTGAGTGCCCACTTCCTGTACTGAGAATGAAGCAACTGAGGACCCGGGGTTTCCGCTCCCCTTCCTCATCCCCCTGGCGGAGGGCCACGGATTCCCTCTCCACCTGCTGTTTTGGTTCCCAATCTAGCATTTGAGGCCTTTCTCCCTTTTCTCTTTTCCTCTAGGGAGATAACCTTGAACTGCTCATTTTCCAGACCCTAGCAGGAGCCCAGAAGAGACACAAATCAGAGAAAGTGAGCCTTAGCCAAATTTGGGGATTCACAAACTGATATGAGTTAAAAAAAAAAAAATCAAGTGGCTGACCTAGAGTTGACATTAAAAGAGATATATATTTGACAAGGAAGGCCATTAGAAGAAGAGTAAAAGGGAGCGGGGGGGCTTCCCTAGTGGCTCAGATGGTATAGAATCTGCCTGCCCATGAAGAAAACATGAGCTTGATCCCTGGGTTGGGAAGATTACCTGGAGAAGGGAATGTCTACCTACCTGAGTATTTTTGTCTGGGAAAATTGTAGGACAGAGGAGCCTGGCAGGCTACAGCCCATAAAGTTGCAAAAGAGTGGACATGACATCACAACTGAATAACAACAACCAAAAGGGAGCACAATATGTGACCCCAAAGTATACTGCTTTGGCCTGTGGATTATTTTGAACTGAAGACACTTGAGACCAAGCAGACTCAAGAGAAACTTTTACATTTCCCTTAACTACATAAAAGAATTTAGATAGGGAGCCTGGCTCAGAGAGAGAGAGAGAGTTATTGCCAGAGATAACTTTCATCTGAGTGACCTATCCATGTGGCAGCACAGACATCTAATTACCAGACATCTGTTCTTCTCATTGTCCTATGAATGACCCTCCTCTCCTTTGAAGTCCCAGGGGCCTTCCTGTTCCTCAGCTCAAAGTGGCATATAAGCCTCAACTGTCCAATGTGCCCTTGGGTCTTATATTTTATGGGATTCTTGTATGAACAAAATTAAACTTGCTTTTCTCCTCTCAATCTGTCTTGCATGCTAAGTTGCTTCAGTTGTGTCCAGCTCTTTGCCACCATATGGACTATAGCCCACCAGGCTCCTCTGTCCATGGGATTCTCTAGACAAGAATACTGCAGTGGAAAAAAGAAAAAAAAGTCCTGGAATGGGTTGCCATGCCCTCCTCCAGGGGATCTTTCCGACTCAGGGACCAAACCTGTGTCTTTTACATCTCCTGCATTGGCAAGTGGGTTCTTTACCACTAGCACCACCTGGGGAGCCCCTCAATGTGTCAGTTTATCTTAAATCAATTTAATTATTAGACCAGCCAAAGAGTATAGAAGGGTGGAGGGAAAATTTTAACACCCCAACAAGAGGCAGAAAATCTTGCCATCAACGATCATCATCTTTCAAAAAACAAAAAGGCCATGTGAATACCAATTATCAGAAAGAAAATTACTCCAGAGCAAGAGCTCTTCGTAGTTAATGAATTTGGATTTATGCAGACTGTGTCACATTGTGCTCATTTCTGTCATGTTGCTGAGGATTAGATTTTGTTATGGTATGGCATTCGTCCCAGGCGTGGCGTTGAAAACATTGGCTTTTCCCTCCTTCAGTCATGTCCTAGAGAGAACAGCGCACAGAAGAAAAGGATGGCTTTTGTTTTTCAAGTATAAATATGAATTTTTTTTATTAGTTCCCTGTGGAAGAGATGCTTTTTTTTTTTCTAGGACCCCTGCTTCTACCTGGTGTCAATGGTTTCAGGTGTGGGAATCATCAGCCTCTGACATTTTAAAAAGGAGTCCAGGGAGAGTTTTGTGAAAGCCTATTTTTCAACTTCCAACCCCACCCACATTTCCAATCTTCTTTGTTTAGACGGATGAATGCTTAATGCGGTAAATTAGCATATTGTAAAAATGCCGCTTAGAGGATAACTTCTTCTCACCCCACCTCCAGATGGTGTTTTTTGGCTACATGGTGTTCAGCGTCCTCTTTGGCCTCTTGGCTGACAGATACGGCCGCTGGAAGGTAGGCTGGCTTTAAGGGTGATCTGGAATTTTCTTTGTGGTGACGTGACCACTGCTTTTCTTTTCTTGGTATTTATTTATTTGGCTGCAGCAGGTCTTGGTTGGGGCACACAGGATCTTTGATCTTTGTTGAGGTGTGTAGGGTCTTTAGCTGTGGTGTGTGAACTCTTAGTTGCATTGTACGGGATCTAGTTCCCTGACCCGGAATGAAACCAGGGCCCCCTGCATTGGGAGGTTGGAGTCTTAGCCACCTGACCTCCAGGGAAGTCCTACTGCTGCTCTTCTTTCACGGACGTTTGTCTATAAATACCCAAGTGAGAGAGTATGGAAATGTCCTTCTCTGACACCTTGTCTTTTTTGCTTTGTCATCTTTCCCCAAGATTTTTGTCCCTACAGCTGATCCCTGTAGTCCAGCTGTGCCGTGGATGGATGTGCGTAGTTAGAACACAGCAAATAAAATGTGGGGACTGCGTGTATAAACATAAGCAGTTTCACATTGGTTAACTTGGGTATAGCTTTGAAACTAACCTACTTGCTTGATGTCATACATACTGAAATTCAACATCAAGACACAGAACTATGTTTTCTGATGATAAACCCAGACCTATCTATCTTGTCTGATTTTTGGTGGGGAAGACCTCTCTAGGTGTAAATACAAAGGAGGACAGTCATAGTCTTGGATGTGTGTTTCAAAGTGCACAAAATACCATAGATTTTGACAAGTGAATATGAAAACACAAGTTTTGCAAAAAAAAAAAAAAATGTAGAGAGCACAAAAGGCATTTTACAAAAGGAGACATACAAATTGTCAAGAAACCTTGAAAAGTGTTCAATCACAGGAGTTATCAGAAACAAAATTACATAGCGAGATATATGTATATACAATTTTTTTCATTGTCAAAGCCATATCAAATGTCAGATCCATAAGGAATTTTTCTTTTTCTTGAAGAACACTGCAAGTGTCCAAACACCCTCATGTACAGTTGATATAATTTTTCTGACATCAATTTGGCAGCATAAACCAAGAATCTTGAGAATACTCATTTTCCCTGACAGTTTGCCTTCCAGAAATCTATTCTATTTAGATCATCAGAGAACCCCAAAGATTTATGCACAGTGTCTCAGCTGATTTTAATGGAAAATATAAAACCATCTCAACAGTCAATATAGGGGAAAGGTTTGTGCATTTCATTATATTATGTGTGTTATGGTATGTCTTTTCACTGGAATATTTTGCAAATATTAAGGATATATTTTCCCTTAGAATCAGTGAAAATAGGGTAAAACTGTGTTAATAGTATTTTCTCTGGGTTGGAGAAGCAAAAGTGATTTTTATATCTTTTCTTTTTTCCATATCTTCTGCTATAAACTGTTATTATTCTTATAGTCACAAAAAAAAGAAAATCCCTTAAAATTTCTCCTTAGACTCATTCTCCTTATATTCTCATACTCATGTTTTGTTGTGGTCCTGCCATCCCTGTTTGCCGGGAGGGTGAGCTTTGCATCCTGATTTACACGTTCACTTTCCTGCCACCTATGAGGGTAGACACCTTGAACGAGTTTTGATGAATGGTCTAAACTTAGAATGTTGGGGCTTTCAGACGATAAAATGATATGGATTATATTTTCTGATGATTATAAGAGATTAGTGAGTTCTCTAAAGTTTAGCTCCACAGAGAAGCAAACATCTGGATAAAATTAAAAATCACCTTCAGAAGTTAAATTTCTTTCTGCCCTTCCATGGGGGCAGATCCAATTAACGTCTCCTTTTGTTGCTTCAGATTTTGTTCATCTCGTTCCTGTGGGGAGCTTACTTCTCCTTGCTGACTTCATTCTCTCCATCGTACATCTGGTTTGTCTTCCTGAGGACCATGGTGGGCTGTGGCGTGTCTGGCCATTCACAAGGGTAAAGATTTTACCTAGAGGCCCCCTGAGGGAGATATTATGAACACCCATAGTCACATTCACTGTGGTTAAGAGACTAAGAGCATCAGTAAGTTGAAAATGTATAGACTTCACTTGTACTAATCTTTTTTGAGCTTTTTTTTCCCTCTGGTGATGGCTGCTTATCCCACTGGAAGTTCTTTGCCCATGAAAATGATGTTTGATAGGGAGGCTAGCAGGGTTTTAGATTGAGGATGTGTTAATTTCCTTGTTCCTAAGGCTGATAAGCATTTTTTTTAAGATAAATAATATTTTGTGAGACTAACTGCTAACAAAAAGTGCCATACAAAGTAGGTAACAAAAATGTCAACCCAAACATAGTTTTACTTCCTTTCAACCCAAACACAATTTCTTGAGAATTTCTAGGAGACTTTAGTTTGACCATAGGCTGCTATAACACTCAGGAATAACCATTTTAAAGGGCAATGGCCCTGTAACTGAAGACCATTGCAAAGTGAATTTGCAAAGCATGTAAGACATATTGAAACAGCTGGACTGCTGCTGGCTTTTTCTCTGCCCTCAGTTAGTTGTGTAATGTCTCATCATACAGGGTGTGAAAGTTGTTATACAAAATGTTCAACAACTTGGAAGCCTCCCTTTAACTAACAAGGCTCCTCCTCCTCTCTTGGGTGCCTTGCAGAAAGTTGCCCTTAGAATATATTCAGTTCAGTTCAGTTCAGTTCAGTCGCTCAGTCATGTATGACTCTTTGCGACCCCAAGAATTGCCACACGCCAGGCCTCCCTGTCCATCACCAACTCCTGGAGTTCATTCAAACTCACATCCATCGAGTTGGTGATGCCATCCAGCCATCTCATCCTCTGTCATCCCCTTCTCCTCCTGCCCCCAATCCCTCCCAGCATCAGAGTCTTTTCCAATGAGTCAACTCTTCGCATGAGGTGGCCAAAGTACTGGAGTTTCAGCTTTAGCACCATTCCTTCCAAAGAAGACCCAGGACTGATCTTTTTAAGAATGGACTGGTTGGATCTCCTTGCAGTCCAAGGGACTCTCAAGAGTCTTCTCCAACACCACAGTTCAAAAGCATCAATTCTTTGGCGCTCAGCTTTCTTCACAGTCCAACTCTCACATCCATACATGACCACAGGAAAAACCATAGCCTTGACTAGACGGACCTTTGTTGGCAAAGTAATATCTCTGCTTTTGAATATGCTATCTAGGCTGGTCATAACTTTCCTTCCAAGGAGTAAGCGTCTTTTAATTTCATGGCTGCAATCACCATCTGCAGTGATTTTGGAGCCCAAAAAGATGAAGTCTGACACTGTTTCCACTGTTTCCCCATCTATTTCCCATGAAGTGATGGGACCAGATACCATGATCTTCGTTTTCTGAATGTTGAGCTTTAAGCCAACTTTTTCACTCTCCTCTTTCACTTTCATCAAGAGGCTTTTTAGTTTCTTTTCACTTAGGAGAAGTCAAAGCACCTAATTATTACCCTAATGGTTTAGAGAAAGAATTGTTCTTCCCTGGAGCATAAATTAAACATCACTCTGGCACCCTAATGGAGTTGAAGTAGAATTTGAAAACATCCCTAAGGAAGCAGCTCAATAAATACATTGAAACTCCAAACCCTGGTTAATAACATCAACAGAGAAGAACAATTAGAAAATGGATGGGTTGGAAGTCCGTTTATTCTGCTGTTCAAAAAATTAATATGGACTTAATTAGAAACCTGTGCTTTGACTGTCGTCATTGGTTGGAAAAACTATTTACCTTCTCTTGGGTGTATTTTAATTTCCCACATATGTTTTAGAAAAGGGAATCAGGCCTGACAAAACATTTTGCCGGTGCTTCTTTCTCTTGGTGAAAGAAATAGGGCTAATATCTCTTAGATGGTAGAAGGCTTCAAATAACTTTGGGAATAAAAAATGTAAACAGAAGAGCACTTAGAAGTTTATTTTTTATGTTTTCTTTTATGGGTTAATGATTATATTTTGGTGTATCAATGCATAGGGAAAGATTCTGTTTCTCTTTACATACTCACTTAAATACAATACTGCTGACACCAAATGTGTGGAATTTTTTTTACACACCAACAAATCCTACAACATCAGCTGGGTGTCCTCCAACATCAGAACATCAACATTTAGTTCTGATCCTCACTAGGGTTAGTGTGGACCTGACAGGTTTAGGGCTCAGGCCCAAAACACTCCTTATTTGACTTATATGCTGAGTACATTATGTGAAATGCTGGGCTGGATGAAGCTCAAGTTGGAATCAAGATTGCCAGAAGAAATAGTGATAACCTCAGATAGGCAGATGACACCACCCTAATGGCAGAAAGTGAAGAGGAACTAAAGAGCCACTTGATGAAGGTGAGAGAGGAGAGTAAAAAAGCTGGCTTAAAACTCAGTATTCAAGAAATGAAGATCATGGCATCTGGTCCCATCACTTAATGGCAAATAGATGGGGAAACAATGCAAACAGTGACAGACTTTATTTTCTTAACTTTCTTTATAGTCCAACTCTCACATCCATACATGACTACTGGAAAAACCATAGCTTTGACTAGACAGGCTTTTGTTGGCAAAGTAATGTCTCTGCTTTATAATATGCTGTCTAGGTTGGTCATAATTTTCCTTCCAAGGAGTAAGCGTCTTTTAATTTCATGGCTGAAGTCACCATCTGCAGCGATTTTGGAGCCTCCCAAAAGTCTGCAACTGTTTGCGCTGTTTCCCCATCTTTTTGCCATGAAGTGATGGGACCAGATGCCATGATCTTCGTTTTCTGAGTGTTGAGCTTTAAGCCAACTTTTTCACTCTCCTCTTTAATTTTCATCAAGAGGCTCTTTAGTTCTTCACTTTCTGCCATAAGGGTGGTGTCATCTGCATATCTGAGGTTATTGATATTTCTCTCAGCAATCTTGATTCCAGCTTGTGCTTCTTCCAGCCCAGCGTTTCTCATGATGTACTCTGCATATAAGTTAAATAAGCAGGGTGACAATATATAGCCTTGACATATTCCTTTTCGTATTTAGAACCAGTCTGTTGTTCCATGTCCAGTTTTAACTGTTGCTTCCTGACCCACATACAGATTTCTCAAGAGGCAGGTCAGGTGGTCTGGTATTCCCATTTCTTCTTTTTTTTAATATAAATTTATTTATTTTAATTGGAAGCTAATTACTTTACAATATTGTATTGGTTTTGCAATACATCAACATGAATCCACCATGGGTGTACACATGTTCCCCATCCTGAACCTCCCTCCCACCTCCCTCCCCATACCATCCCTCTGGGTCATCCCAGTTCACCAGCCCTGAGCATCCTGTGCCATGCATTGAACCTGGACTGGCGATCTGTTTCACATATGATATTATACATGTTTCAATGCCATTCTCTCAAATCATCCCACCCTCTCCCTCTCCCACAGAGTCCAAAAGACTGTTTTATAGATCTGTATCTCTTTTGCTGTCTCACATACAGGGTTACTATTCAGTTCAGTTCAGTTCAGTCACTCAGTTGTGTCCGACTCTTTGCGACCCCATGAATCGAAGCACGCCGGGCCTCCCTGTCCATCACCAACTCCTGGAGTTCACTGAGACTCACATCCATCGAGTCAGTGATGCCATCCAGCCATCTCATCCTCTGTCATCCCCTTCTCCTCCTGCCCCCAATCCCTCCCAGCATCAGAGTCTTTTCCAATGAGTCAGCTCTTCACCTGAGGTGGCCAAAGTACTGGAGTTTCAGCTTCAGCATCATTCCTTCCAAAGAAATCCCAGGGCTGATCTCCTTCAGAATAGACTGGTTGGATCTCCTTGTAGTCCAAGGGACTCTCAAGAGTCTTCTCCAACACCACAGTTCAAAAGCATCAATTCTTCGGCGCTCAGCTTTCTTCACAGTTCAACTCTCACATTATTACCATCTTTCTAAATTCCATATATGTGCTTTAGTATACTGTATTGGCTATGGTTTTTCCTGTGGTCATGTATGGATTGTATGGGCAGTTCTATTCCAGTTTTTTAAGGAATCTCCACTGTTCTCCATAGTGGCTGTACTAGTTTGCATTCCCACCAACAGTGTAAGAGGGTTCCCTTTTCTCCACACTCTCTCCAGCATTTATTGCTTGTAGACTTTTGGATAGTAGCCATTCTGACTGGCATGAAATGGTACCTCATTGTGGTTTTGATTTGCATTTCTCTGATAATGAGTGATGTTGAGCATCTTTTCATGTGTTTTTTTAGCACCTGTATGTCTTTGGAGAAATGTCTGTTTAGTTCTTTGGCCCATTTTTTGATTGGGTCGTTTATTTTTCTGGAATTGAGCTGTAGGAGTTGCTTGTATATTTTTGAGATTAATTCTTTGTCAATTGCTTCAGTTGCTATTATTTTCTCCCATTCTGAAGGCTGTCTTTTCATCTTGCTTATAGTTTCCTTTGTTGTGCAGAAGCTTTTAGTTTTAATTAGGTCCCATTGTTTATTTTTGCTTTTACTTCCGATATTCTGGGAGGTGGGTCATAGAGGATCCTGCTGTGATGTATGTCGGAGAGGGTTTTGCCTATGTTCTCCTAGGAGTTTTATAGTTTCTGGTCTTATATTTAGATATTTAATCCATTTTGAGTTTGTTTTTGTGTATGGTGTTAGAAAGTGTTCTAGTTTAATTCTTTTACAAGTGGTTGACCAGTTTTCCCAGCACCACTTGTTAAAGAGATTGTCTTTTCTCCATTGTATAGTCTTGCCTCCTTTGTCAAAGATAAGGTGTCCATAGGTGTGTGGGTTTATCTCTGGGCTTTCTATTTTGTTCCATTGATCTATATTTCTGTCTTTGTGCCAGTACCATACTGTCTTGATGACTGTGGCTTTGTAGTATAGCCGGAAGTCAGGCAGGTTGATTCCTCCAGTTCCATTCTTCTTTCTCAAGATTGCTTTGGCTATTTGAGGTTTTTTGTATTTCCATACAAATTGTGAAATTACTTGTTCTAGCTCTGTGAAAAATACCGTTGGTAGCTTGATAGGGATTGCATTGAATCTATAGTTTGCTTTGGGTAATATACTTATTTTTGCTATATTGATTCTTCTGATCCATGAACATGGTATATTTCTCCATCTATTAGTGTCCTCTTTGATTTCTTTCACCAGTGTTTTATAGTTTTATAGATATAGGTCTTGTTTCTTTAGGTAGATATATTCTTAGTATTTTATTCTTTTCGTTGTAATGGTGAATGGAATTGTTTCCTTAATTTCTCTTTCAGTTTTCTCATTATTAGTGTATAGGAATGCAAGGGATTTCTGTGTGTTGATTTTATATCCTGCAACTTTACTATATTCATTGATTAGTTCTAGTAATTTTCTGGTGGTGTCTTTAGGGTTTTCTATGTAGAGGATCATGTCATCTGCAAACAGTGAGAGTTTTACTTCTTTTCCAATTTGGATTCCTTTTATTTCTTTATCTGCTCTGACTGCTGTGGCCAAAACTTCCAAAACTATGTTGAATAGTAGTGGTGAAAGTGGGCACCCTTGTCTTGTTCCTGACTTTAAAGTGAAAGTGGAAGTGAAGTTGCTCAGTCGTGTCCGACTCTTTGCGACCCCATAGACTGTAGCCCGCCAGGCTCCTCCTCAGTCCATGGGATTCTCCACGCAAGAATACTGGAGTGGGTTGCCATTTCCTTCTCCAGGGGATCTTCCCAACCCAGGGATCGAACCCAGGTCTCCCACATTGCAAGCAGATGCTTTAACCTCTGAGTCACGGATAAATATAGCTTTTATTATGTTGAGGTATGTTCCTTCTGTTCCTGCTTTCTGGAGAGTTTTTATCATAAATGGATGCTGAATTTTGTCAAAGGCTTTCTCTGCATCTATTGAGATAATCATATGGCTTTTATTTTTCAGTTTGTTAATGTGGTGTATTACATTGATTGATTTGCAGATATTGAAGAATCCTTGCATCCCTGGGATAAAGCCCACTTGGTCATGGTGTATGATCTTTTAAATGTGTTGTTGGATTCTGATTGATAGAATTTTGTTGAGGATTTTTGCATCTATGTTCATCAGTGATATTGGCCTGTATTCTTTTTATTTGTAGCATCTTTGTCAGGAAATGGCAACCCACTCCAGTATTCTTGCCTGGAGAATCCCATGGACAGGAACCTTGCAGGCTGCAATCCATGGGGTCACAAGAGTCGGACACGACTGAGTGACTTTGACTTGACTTGACTTGTCAGGTTTTGGTATTAGGGTGATGGTGGCCTCATAGAATGAGTTTGGAAGTTTACCTTCCTCTGCAATTTTCTGGAAGAGTTTGAGTAGGATAGGTGTTAACTCTTCTCTAAATTTTTTTGTAGAATTCAGCTGTAAAGCTGTCTGGACCTGGGCTTTTGTTTGCTGGACGATTTCTGATTAGAGTTTCAATTTCCGTGCTTGTGATGGGTCTGTTAAGATTTTCTATTTCTTCCAGGTTCAGTTTTGGAAAGTTGTACTTTTCTAAGAATTTGTCCATTTCTTCCACGTTGTCCATTTTATTGGCATATAATTGCTGATAGTAGTCTCTTATGATCATTTGTATTTCTGTGTTGTCTGTTGTGATCTCTATTTTCATTTCTAATGTTATTGATTTGATTTTTCTCCCTTTGTTTCTTGATGAGTCTGGCTAATGGTTTGTTAATTTTATTTATCCTCTCAAAGAACCAGCTTTTGGCTTTTTGCTATGGTCTCTTTTATTTCTTTTGCATTTATTTCTGCCCTACTTTTTAAGATTTCTTTTCTTCTACTAACCCTGGGGTTCTTCATTTCTTCCTTTTCTAGTTGCTTTAGGTGTAGAGTTAGGTTATCTATTTGACTTTTTTCTTGTTTCTTGAGGTATGCCTGTATTGCTGTGAAGCTTCCCCTTAGCACTGCTTTTACAGTGTCCCACAGGTTTTGTGTTGTTGTGTTTTCATTTTCATTTGTTTCTATGCAAATTTTGATTTCTGTTTTGATTTCTTCTGTGATTTGTTGGTTATTCAGCAGCGTGTTGTTCAGCCTCCATATGTTGGAATTTTTAATAATTTCTCTCCAGTAATTGAGATCTAATCTTACTGCATTGTGGTCAGAAAAATTGCTTGGGATGATTTCAATTTTTTTGAATTTACCAAGGCTAGATTTATGGCCCAGGATGTGATCTATCCTGGAGAAGGTTCCGTGTGCGCTTGAGAAAAAGGTGAAATTCATTGTTTTGGGGTGACATGTCCTATAGATATCAATTAGGTCTAACTGGTCTATTGTATCATTTAAAGTTTGTGTTTTCTTGTTAATTTTCTGTTTAGTTGATCTATCCATAGGTGTGAGTGGGGTATTAAAGTCTCCCACTATTATTGTGTTACTGTTAATTTCCCCTTTCATACTTGTTAGCATTTGTCTTACATATTGTGGTGCTCCTATCTTGAGTGCATATATATTTATAATTGTTATATATTCTTATTGGATTGATCCTTTGATCATTATGTAGTGTCCTTTGTCTCTTTTCACAGCCTTTGTTTTAAAGTCTATTTTATCTGATATGAGTATTGCTACTCCTGCTTTCTTTTGGTCTCTATTTGCATGGAATATCTTTTTCCAGCCCTTCACTTTCAGTCTGTATGTGTCCCTTGTTTTGAGGTGGGCCTCTTGTAGACAACATATGTAGGGGTCTTGTTTTTGTATCCATTCAGCCAGTCTTTGTCTTTTGGTTGGGGCAATCAACCCACTTACATTTAAGATAATTATTGATAAGTATGATCCCGTTGCCATTTACTTTGTTGTTTTGGGTTTGAGTTTATACACCCTTTCTGTGTTTCCTGTCTAGAGAAGATCCTTTAGCATTTGTTTGAGAGCTGGTTTGGTGGTGCTGAATTCTCTCAGCTTTTGCTTGTCTGTAAAGCTTTTGATTTCTCCTTCATATTTGAATGAGATCCTTGCTGGGTAAAGTAATCTGGGCTGTAGGTTATTTTCTTTCATCACTTTAAGTATATCTTGCCATTCCTTCCTGGCCTGAAGAGTTTCTATTGAAAGATCAGCTGTTATCCTTATGGGAATCCCCTTGTGTGTAATTTGTTGTTTTTCCCTTTCTGCTTTTAATATTTGTTCTTTGTGCTTGATCTTTGTTAATTTGATTAATATGTGTCTTAGGTGTTTTGCCTTGGGTTGATCCTGTTTGGGACTTTCTGGGTTTCTTGGACTTGTGTGATTATTGGGTGATTATTTCCTTCCCCATTTTAGGGAAATTTTCAACTATTATCTCCTCAAGTATTTTCTCATTGTTTTTCTTTTTGTCTTCTTCTTCTGGGACTCCTATGATTCGAATGTTGGGGCATTTAACATTGTCCCAGAGGTCTCTGAGATTGTCCTCATTTCTTTTAATTCGTTTTTTTTTTTTTTTTTTCCTCTCTATTTATTTCTACCATTCTATCTTCTACCTCACTAATCCTGTCTTCTGCCTCTGTTATTCTACTATTTGTTCCCTCCAGAGTGTTTTTGATATAATTTATTGCATTATTCATTACATATTGACTTTTTTATTTCTTCTAGGTCTTTGTTAAACCTTTCTTGCATCTTCTTAATCCTTGTCTCCAGGCTATTTATCTGTGATTCCACTTTGTTTTCAAGATTTTGGATCATTTTCACTATCATTTGGAATTCTTTATCAGGTAGATTCCCTATCTCTTCCTCTTTTGTTTGGTTTGGCTACACTTATCCTGTTCCTTTTCCTGCTGGGTATTCCTCTATCTCTTCATCTTGTTTATATTTCTGTGTTTGGGGTAGCTTTTTTGTATTCTGGCAGTTTGTGGAGTTCTCTTTGTTGTGGAGTTTCCTCGCTGTGGGTGGGGTTGTAGTACGGGTGGCTTGTCAAGGTTTCCTGGTTAGGGAAGCTTGTGTCAGTGTTCTGGTGGGTGGAGCTGGATTTCTCCTCTCTGGAGTGCAATAAAGTGTCCAGTAATGAGTTATGAGATGTCAATGGGTTTGAAGTGACTTTGGGCAGCCTGTATATTGAAGCTCAGGGCTATGTTCCTGTGTTGCTGGAGAATTTGTGTGGTATGTCTTGCTCTGAAACTTGTTGGCCCTTGGGTGGTACTTGGTTTCAGTGTAGGTATGGAGGAGTTTGATGAGCTCCTGTCGATTAATGTTCCCTGGAGTCAGGAGTTCTCTGGTGTTCTCAGGATTTGGACTTAAGCTTCCTGCTTCTGGTTTTCAGTCTTATTTTTACAGTAGCCTCAAGACTTCTCCATCTATACAGCACCGTTGATAAAACATCTAGGTTAAAGATGAAAAGTTTCTCCACAGTGAGGGACACCCAGAGAGATTTGCAGAGTTACATGGAGACGAGAAGAAGGAGGAGGGAGATAGAAGTGACCAGGATGAGATGAGGTAGAATCAAAAGAGGAGAGAGCAAGCTAGCCAGTAATCACTTCCTTATGTGTGCTCCACAGTCTGGACCCCTCAGAGATGTTCACGGAGTTATCAGAGAAGAGAAGAGGAAGGAAGGAGACAGAGGTGGCCAGGAGGATAAAGTGAAGTGAAGTGAAGTCACTCAGTCATGTCTGACTCTTAGCGACCCCACGGACTGCAGCCTACCAGGCTCCTGTGTCCATGGGATTCTCCAGGCAAGAGTACTGGAGTGGGTTGCCATTGCCTTCTCCAATAGGAGGATAAAGGGGAGAATCAAAAGGGGAGAGACAGATCTAGCCAGTAATCAGTTCCCTAAGTGTTCTCCACTGTCTGGAACATACAAAGAGATTCACAGAGTTGGGTAGACAAGAGAAGGGGGAGGGAGGAGATAGAGGTGACCTGGTTGAGAAAAAGGAGAGTCCAAAGGGGTAGAGAGCAGTCAAGCCAGTAATCTCACTCCCAAGGAAAAATGGGTACTGAAGATTGGGTTCTTAAAGGTACAAAATTGATAACAAATACCAAAAAGCAAAGATTAAAAATCTAGAGTAGAGGTTGTATTTTCAAAAATTCAATATTATAGAAAAAAAAGTTACAAAAATTATTATATATATATATATATATGAAGTTTGCTTTAAAAATTAGGGTCTCTCTCTCTCTTTTTTTTATTTTTTGCAAAGTAATCAGTTCAGTTCAGTTCAGTAGCTCAGTCGTGTCTGACTCTTTGCGACCCCATGAATTGCAGCATGCCAGGCCTCCCTGTCCATCACCAACTCCCAGAGTTCACTCATACTCACGTCCATCGACTCTGTGATGCCATCCAGCCATCTCATCCTCTGTCATCCCCTTCTTCTCCTGCCCCCAATCCCAGCACTGGAATCTTTTCCAATGAGTCAACTCTTTGCATGAGGTGGCCAAAGTACTGGAGTTTCAGCTTTAGCATCATTCCCTTCAAAGAAATCCCAGGGCTGATCTCCTTCAGAATGGACTGGTTGGATCTCCTTGCAGTCCAAGGGACTCTCAAGAGTCTTCTCCAACACCACAGTTCAAAAGCATCAATTTTTCAGTGCTCAGCTTTCTCCACAGTCCAACTCTCATACACATACATGACCACTGGAAAAACCATAGCCTTGACTAGATGGACCTTTGTTGGCAAAGTAATGTCTTTGCTTTTGAATATGCTATCTGGGTTGGTCATAACTTTCCTTCCAAGGAGTAAGCATCTTTTAATTTCATGGCTGCAGTCACCATCTGCAGTGATTTTCGAGCCCCCCAAAATAAAGTCTGACACTGTTTCCACTGTTTCCCCATCTATTTCCCATGAAGTGATGGGACCAGATGCCATGATCTTCATTTTCTGAATATTGAGCTTTAAGACAACTTTTTCAGTCTCCACTTTCACTTTCATCAAGAGGCTTTTTAGTTCCTCTTCACTTTCTGCCATAAGGGTGGTGTCATCTGCATATCTGAGGTTATTGATATTTCTCCTGGCAATCTTGATTCCAGCTAATAGTAGGTTATAAAAATGAAAATTAAAGGAGTAATAGAGGGCTTAAAAATAAAAAAAAATTAAAAAAATTAAAGAATGATAGTAAGTATAGTAAAAATATATCTAGGACTTTCTCTGGTGGTGTTGTGGGCAGTGTGGGGTCAGTTCATTTTCAGATAGTTCCTTGATCCGGCTTATATTTCTCAAGATCTGTAGGCCCCTTCCTATGTAGTTGGTGCTATCTACAGGGTTTTAATCTATTGCACCTGTCACTTCCAAGATGTTCCCTCTGTTTTAGCTTCTTCTCTTTGCTGGTCTCTTCAGTGTCTAATTTCTGCACTCTTGCAAGGGGCCGGTGGTGGACACTTTTTTAGGCTCACTTGTTCAGTCGTGCTGTGGGGAGGGAGGGACGCTGCAAACAAATACTGGCGTGTGCTTACAGTGTCTCGGCCACACTGGGTTTGCCCCCGCTCACAGTGTGTGTGCTTTCCCTGTCTACACTGCTTAGGCTCTAGGTTACTCTGCTGGGAACTGTCTGAGGCCTGCCCTCGGTTATACGCACTTCCCAAGTCTAAGCCACTCAGGTTCAGGTACTCGGGTAGTCCTCAGAGGTGCAGACTCGGTTGGGCCTGCGTTTTGTGCCCTTCCGAGGTCCGAGCAGCTCAGGTGACGAGGTGTTTGGTGAGTGCGGTCGCTGTGACTTATCGTCTCCCCCATCCCTGCCACTCGGTTTTCTGGGTGTACAACCTGCGCACCTTCTCAGGCGGATGTTGACCATCCAGAATCCCAAGGAGTCTTGGTTAGGAATGAAGCCTGCTTGCAGTTTGGTAGATAATGCCTCTCTGGGGCCGTGATTGCCCTCTTCCGGCTCTGGCTGCCCTCACCTGCCTGTCACCAGAAGGGGATGGGCCAGTCTGCAGGTGGGTAGCTCTGCTCAGTCCTTTGTTCCGTGAGTGAGCCTTGCGGTGTCTTAGGTTAGGGCATTTTGCGAGGTAGCTATCCCACAGTCTGGTTTGCTGTCCGGAGTTAGTTCCCTCAGATTGCCCTTGGGGCATTCAGGCCTGGGCCTTACTCTAAGCAATGCAGCCCGTGCCTCCCTGCCCAGCCCCCGCGTGCTAGTGGTGGATGCGGGCGTCTGTACAGTTTCTCTGCTGGGGGAGTTACCATTAGGCTCGTAATCTGTGGGTTTAAATTATTTATTTATTTTTCCTCCCGGTTATGTTGCTCTCTGTGGTTCCAAGGCTCGCCACAGACTCGGCAGTAAGAGTGTTTCCTGTGTTTGGAAACCTCTCTTTTTTAGACTCCCTTCCCAGGACGGAGCTCCGTCCCTACCACTTTTGTCTCTCTTTTTATCTTTTATAGTTTTTCCTACCTTCTTTCTAAGACAATGGGCTGCTTTTCTGGGTGCCTGATGTCCTCTGCTGGCATTCAGAAGTTGTTTTGTGAGTTTTTCTGAGCGTTCAAATGTTCTTTTGATCAATTTGTGGGGGAGAAAGTGGTCTCCCTGCCCTATTCCTCCGCCATCTTCTGGTATTCCCATTTCTTTCAGAATTTTCCACAGTTTATTGTGATCCACACAGTCTAAGGCTTTGGCATTGTCAATAAAGCAGAAATAGATGTTTTTCTGGAACTCTCTTGCTTTTTCGATGATCCAATGGATGTTGGCAATTTGATCTCTCGTTCCTCTACCTTTTCTAAAACCAGGTTGAACATCTGGAAGTTCATGACTCATGTATTGCTGAAGCCTGGCTTGGAGAATTTTGAGCGTTACTTTGCTGGCGTGTGAGTAGAGTGCAATTGTGCAGTAGTTAGAACATTCTTTGGCATTACCTTTCTTTGGGATTGGAATGAAAACTGACCTTTTCCAGTCCTGTGGCCACTGCTGAGTTTTCTAATTTGAGTGCAGCACTTTCATAGCATCATCTTTTAGGATTTGAAATAGCTCAACTGAAATTCCATCACCTCTACTAGCTTTGTTTGTATTGATGCTTCCTAAGGCCCACTTGACTTCAGATTCCAGGATGTCTGGCTCAAGTGAGTGATCATACCATTGTGATTATCTGGGTCATGAAGATCTTTTTTATATAGTTCTTCTGTGTATTCTTGCTGCCTCTTCTTAACATCTGCTTCTGTTAGCTCCATAACATTTCTGTCCTTTATTGAGCCCATCTTTGCATGAAATGTTCCCTAGGTATCTCTAATTTTCTTGAAGAGATCTCTAGTCTTTCCCATTCTATTGTTTTCCTCTATTTCTTTGCATTGATGACTGAGGAAGGCTTTCTTATCTCTCCTTGCTATGCTTTGGAACTCTGCATTCACATGGATATATCTTTCCTTTTCTCCTTTGCTTTTTGCTTCTCTTCTTTTCACAGATGTTTGTAAGGCCTCCTCAGACAGCCATTTCGCTCTTTTGCATTTCTTTTTCTTAGGGATAGTCTTGATCCCTATCTCCTGTACAATGTCACGAACTTCCTGATAATTTATCAGGTATCCTGATAGTTTATCAGGTACTCTGTCTATCAGATCTATCTAGTCCCTTAAATTTATTTCTTATTTCCACTGTATAATCATAAGGGATTTGATTTAGGTCATACCTGAATGGTCTAGTGGTTTTTCCTACTTTCTTCAATTTAAGTCTGAATTTGGCAATAAGGAGTTCATGGTCTGAACCACAGTCAGCTCCTGGTCTTGTTTTTGCTGTCTGTATAGAACTTCTCCAACTTTGGCTGCAAAGAATATAATCAATCTTATTTTGGTGTTGACCACATGGTGATGTCCATGTGTAGAGTCTTCTCTTGTGATGGTTAGATAGCATCATCAAATCAATGGACATGAATCTGAGAAAATTCCATGAGACAGTGAAGGAAATGGGAGTCTGGCATGCTACATTTTGTGGGGTCGCAGAGTCGAATACAACTTAGCAACTGAATGATGCTCCTAGGACATAGCTGTGTTCACCAGCCTGGAAGCTCTCTGAATCCTGTTTGTTAGGGATTTTTATGGAGGTTTCCTCATGTAGGCATAATTGATTATTAATTAGTTTTCCAGCCCCTCTCTTCTCTTCAGAGGAGGGGGGATAGGGCTGAAAATTCAAAGATTCTAATCATGCCTTAGTGTTTGAAGACCAGCCACCATCTAGGATGCATCAAGCATCACCTCCTTAGAATAAATGATGCTCCTATCATCCAGGAAATCCCAAGGTTTTCAGAAACTCTGTCGGGGACTGGCGTCAAAGACCAAATATTAGCAGGAACCAGGGCTTCCCAGGGGCTTACCTTATAATTCAGTTGCTAAAGAATCTGCCTGCATTGCAGGAGACCTGGGTTCCATTGCTGAGTCTGGAAGATCCCCTGGAGGAGGAAATGGCAACCCACTCCAGTATTCTTGCCTGGAGAATCCCATGGACAGAGGAGCCTGGTGGGCTACAGTCCATGGGGTTGCAAGAGTTGGACACAACTTAGCGACTAAACCACCACCAGGGCTTCCCTAGTGGCTCAGATGGTAAAGAATCTGCCTGCATCTCAGAAGGCCTGGGTTTGATCCCTGGGTCAGGAAGATCTCCTGGAGAAGGGAATGGCATCCCACTCCAGTATTCTTGCCTGGAGAATCCCATGGACAGAGGAGCCTGGCAGGCTGTGGTCTGTGGGGTTGCAAAGAGTTGGACATGAGTGAGCATCTTTCACTTTCAGGGACAGAGACCAACATATGTATTTCTATCATTTTACAGTGATGAAATTTTTTTCTGAATTGTTTATCAAAGAAACAAGAAAAATTATGATTTTTTTTGTTAAAGAAATGTTTGTTTAATTTTCGCTGTGCTGGGTCTTCATTGCTTTGTGCAGGCTTTCTCTAGTTGTGAGCAGGCATCACTGTTGCCGTGCTCGGGATTCTCACTGTGGTGGCTTCTTGAGTTGCAGAGCATGGACTCT
This sequence comes from Bos grunniens, assembly GCF_055505025.1. NCBI lineage: Eukaryota > Metazoa > Chordata > Mammalia > Artiodactyla > Bovidae > Bos > Bos grunniens. Next base: position 17,851,659 of record NC_141168.1, read on the forward strand.
AGGCACGCAGTAGTTGTGGCACGCGGGCATAGTTGCCCTGCAGAATGTGGAATCTTCCTGGACCAGGGATTGAACCTGTGTCCCCTGCACTGGCAGGTGGATTCTTCTCCACTGTGCCACCAGGGAAGTCCAATGACTGTTTTATAAGATGAGTTATTTGGCTTTATGAAAGCATAATTGTGTTTTCCCCCTTCCTGTTTAGGCTAATCATAAAGACGGAATTCTTGCCTACAAAATATCGAGGCTACATGCTCCCCTTGTCTCAGGTGAGTGAAGCCAAATTCTACCCAGTCTTCAGATCCCAGTTTTTCTCCTGGTCGGTTGATGGTCCTTTGATCAGCACACTCCTGGTACTTGGTACCAGCCAGAAAGCATTAGGGATGCTTGACCACAAAGGTCATTTCCAAGGCTTTCTGAGCCAGGACTTCTATCATCCATTAATCCAGCAGCAGCATTTAGAGCACAGTAACCGCTTCCCCAGGAAACAGTCCACTGGCTGGTTTCACTAGAATGACAGCCGCTCAGGAATGCATCTGGTATGAACTTTCTCTCCCCATTGAGTCTTCAGTGGAGGCACACTCTCAGCACCCCTTCTAGAGTCTCCCTTGTGGACAGTAGTGTGCATAACTGGCCCGTGCCTGTGAGCGCTTTTGTAATCTCCTCCTCCCAGCTGAGCCGTTTCCCCAGGTGAGAAGATGAGGATGTCTCCCACCGCTCCTCAGACCCCTGCTGGCTACTGACTAGAGGTTTTGCATCCAGAAGCTCCATCAGTCTAGGTGCCCTTGTACCATCTTTGATGTCATCCTTATCCTAAAGCCCTGACTTTCAGAGGACCCAGGAAGGTGATGACCCTTCCCACTGAAAAATATATTAATATATTTGGCGATGAATAAAGCAGTAGGAGAATATTTAAAATTTTATTTTTGATTTTTCTGACACTAAATTTAGACAACAACAATAAAAAATGTAGGCAAACAAATGCTAACTCTTTATATCCCTCCCAGCTTTCTGCTTATCTTTGTCAAGATAAATGCCCACACTTTCAATAGTTAGGGGTTGGGTTTTACACTGAATGTGATTTAATAGATGTGATCTGGTTCAGGCTCACCTGTGGACATTTTCTCTTCCATCTACTTCCATTGCTTTTGTCATGATCCCATGTCATGACATTGTCTTATCTTCTCATTGCTGGTTTTATTTTCCGGGTCTTTTGGGGTCATCTAATTGATGAATCCAATGGTTTTAGGTGGCTAATGGGTTGGCCAAAAAGTTCTTTTGGGTTTCCCATAACATTGCAAGGGAAAAACCGAACAAACTTTTTGATGTTTCTTTGCACCGCCTGCCCCTCCCCGCCCCAAAATATTTACCTACAATGAAGAGCATCTTCTTACTACTGAGCTACCACAGAAGTCCTGGTGCAGTGCCTAACAGCAAATCCTGTTGCCTTTACCTCCAAAACATGTGCCAAATCCATCAAACAGGAAAAAAAAAATTTTTTTTTCTTATCATTTCACTACTAAAATCTTTTTCAGTGCCACATATGCTGTTACCCGGTCTGCTACAGTGGCTTCTTACTGGCCTTCTTTTTTTTTCTTACTGGCCTTCTTACACATTGCTTTTTCAGAAAGATCATCCCTGATCACACAAGTCATTCTCACATTACTTTTTTCTTTTATAGCTCTTACCACTTTCTGAAATATTCTTGCTGTTTTAAAAATAGACTTCCTTGGTGATGAAATAGTTACCCTGTAAGTGGCCCCCCAAAGGGTCTTTTAAAGTATTATCTTCTCTCCATCTCTGTGAGGTGGAATGGAGGTATCATCTATTCTTCATCTTCCACTGGGAAAATAATGCTCACGATAACACTTGGACCTGTTTTAATTCCCAACTCATGAGGGTGGCTGCCATGCTCTTTGTTGATATAAAATAATCTCAAGATAAATTTTTCAGGACAGAAAGCAGAATTGAGAAATATTTATACTATGTTACCATTTTAAGCAAAGAACAAAACGTATCCTCATTAGCTTGTATATGTTTAGAACAGGGGAGGTTCTTGACATTGTACAGGAGACAGGGATCAAGACCATCCCCAGGGAAAAGAAAAGCAAAAAACCAAAATGGCTGTCTGGGGAGGCCTTACAAATAGCTGTGAAATGAAGAGAAGCAAAAAGCAGAGGAGAAAAGGAAAGATATAAGCATCTGAATGCAGAGTTCCAAAGAATAGCAAGGAGAGATAAGAAAAGCCTTCCTCAGGGATCAATGCAAAAGAAATAGAGGAAAACAACAGGATGGGAAAGACTAGAGATCTCTTCAAGAAAATTAGAGATACCAAGTGAACATTTCATGCAAAGATGGGCTCGATAAAGGACAGAAATGGTATGGACCTAACAGAAGCAGAAGATATTAAGAAGAGGTGGCAAGAATACACAGAACTGTATAAAAACGATCTTCATGACCCAGATAATCACGATGGTGTGATCACTCACCTAGAGCCAGACATCCTGGAATAGGTCTAAGGTCAAGTGGGCCTTAGAAAGCATCACTATGAACAAAGCTAGTGGAGGTGATGAAATTCCAGTGAAACTATTTCAAATCCTGAAGGATGATGCTATGAAAGTGCTGCACTCAATATGCCAGCAAATGTGGAAAACTCAGCAGTGGCCACAGGACCGGAAAAGGTCAGTTTTCATTCCAATCCCAAAGAAAGGTAATACCAAAGAATGCTCAAACTACCGCACAATTACACTCATCTCACACGCTAGTAAAGTAACGCTCAAAATTCTCCAAGCCAGGCTTCAACAATATGTGAACCGTGAACTCCCAGATGTTCAAGCTGGTTTTAGAAAAGGCAGAGGAAACAGAGATCAAATTGCCAACATCTGCTGGATCATGGAAAAAGCAAGAGAGTTCCAGAAACACATCTATTTCTGCTTTATTGACTATGCCAAAGCCTTTAACTCTGTGGATCACAATAAACTGGAAAATTCTTCAAGAGATGGGAATACCAGACCACCTGACCTGCCTCTTGAGAAACCTATATGCAGGTCAGGAAGCAACAGTTAGAACTGGACATGGAACAACAGACTGGTTCCAAATAGGAAAAGGAGTACGTCAAGGCTGTATATTGTCTCCTGGCTTATTTAACTTGTATGCAGAGTACATCATGAGAAATGCTGGGCTGGAAGAAGCACAAGCTGGAATCAAGATTGCCAGGAGAAATATCAATAACCTCAGATATGCAGATGACACCACCCTTATGGCAGAAAGTAAAGAAGAACTAAAGAGCCTTTTTATGAAAGTGAAAGAGGAGAGTGAAAAAGTTGGCTTAAAGCTCAACATTCAGAAAACGAAGATCATGGTATCCGGTCCCATCACTTCATGGCAAATAGATGGGGAAACAGTGCAAACAGTGGCAGATTTATTTTTCTGGGCTCCAAAATCACTGCAGATGGTGATTGCAGCCATGAAATTAAAAGATGCTTACTCTTTGGAAGGAAAGTTATGACCAACCTAGATAGCATATTGAAAAGCAGAGACATTACTTTGTCAACAAAATCAAGGCTATGGTTTTTCCTGTGGTCATGTATGGATGTGAGAGTTGGACTGTGAAGAAAGCTGAGTGCTGAAGAATTGTTGCTTTTGAACTGTGGTGTTGGAGAAGACTCTTGAGAGTCCCTTGGACTTCAAGGAGATCCAAGCAGTTCATCCTAAAGGAAATTAGTCCTGGGTGTTCATTGGAAGGACTGATGCTGAAGCTGAAACTCCAGTACTTTGGCCACCTCATGCAAAGAGTTGACTCATTTTAAAAGACCCTGATTCTGGGAGGGATTGGCGGCAGGAGGAGAAGGGGACGCCAGAGGATGAGATGTCTGGATGGCATCACCGACTCGATGGGCGTGAGTTTGAGTGAACTCTGGGAGATGGTGATGGACAGGGAGGCCTGGTGTGCTGCTATTCATTGGGTCGCAAAGAGTCGGACACGACTGAGTGTCTGAACTGAACTGAGAACAGCTTCGGAAGAATGGAAGAAACTGGTGATACTGGTTTCTTCTGAGAAGAGGAACTGGATGGAAGGAAACTGGGAGAAAAGAGGAATCCATTCGCAGTGCTCTCCTTTGTACCTTGAGTTATGAACCAGTGACTGTATTTATTCAAGAAAAGAAAGTCTATGTCTTGGGCCTGAGGTGTTTTTAAACTTTGATGGCATTGCTGTCCCCCTGTGTTGCTGAGCCTCCTATCTGTAGACAAGCAAATGGAGTCATGGAGAAGTGAATAACTTCACCAATTCATCCAGTCCTGGAGGTGGGGCCGCTCCTCAAGCAAAGCCTCTGTCCCATCTCATCCTCTTACAATGCAGGTTGAGGCGCTCCTGGAGTGGGGGTATGGAGTGCATGTAATCCAGTTCAGTTGCTCAGTCGTGTCCAACTCTACGACTCCATGGACTGCAGCATGCCAGGCTTCCCTGTCCGTTACCAACTCCCTGAGCTTACTTAAACTCATGTCCATCAAGCTGGTGATGCCATCCAACAATCTCATCTTCTGTCATCCCCTTCTCCTCCTGCCTTCAATCTTTCCCAGCATCAGGGTCTTTTCCAATGCGTCAGTTCTTCACATCAGGTGGCCAAAGTATTGGAGTTTCATCTTCAGCATCAGTCCTTCCAGTGAATATTCAGGACTGATTTCCTTTAGGATGGACTGGTTGGCTCTCCTTGCAGTCCAAGGGACTCTCAAGAGTCTTCTCCAACTCCACAGTTCAAAAGCATCTATTCTTTGGTGCTCAGGTTTCTTTATAGTCCAACTCTCACATCCACATGTGACTATTGGAAAATAGGAGGGCTTTAACCTTCCTTCTCTCCCCCAGGTTTTCTGGCTGGCTGGCTCCCTGCTCATCATCGGCCTGGCCTCCGTGGTCGTCCCCACCATCGGGTGGCGCTGGCTTATTCGTATTGCCTCCATCCCTGGCATCATCCTCATCATGGCCTTCAAGGTGATGAAGCTTGTGGGCTCCCTCTTGACCTCCCCTCTGGTTGGCCCAGTGGCCTTCTTGGCCTACAGATATCGTTCTCATGCCCAGGATCTTTCTCCTTTATTTAAGTATCTGTCTCTGTCGGTTTATGAGAAAAGGGTGTTTTGGCAGATTTAATGCACAAGCCCAGTCATGAAGCTGTGAATGCAGGATATGTTTGGGGGAGATCAGGCAGGCAGTGAATTGTAGAGTGAGGGGTGCTGGGGGGAGGCCAGCTGGAAAGACAGGCCTGTGTCCAGGTTACAAAGAGCCTGGAGGACCAGGGGCCCTGGCGACGTGGCAAGGGTTGCATGCTGGGGAACAGGTACTGGGTTTTGTGGAGGCTGGTGGGAGGGAAGATGGAAAAGGTCAGAAAAGCAGTTAGAAACAATCAGATTAATCCTGGTGGGTGATAAGGATGACCTGAACTGCACTCTGGCTGGGGAATGGGGAAGAGGATACTGCTGGGGGAGATGCTTTGCTGAGGAAGAAGCCACTGGTCTTCATCGGGTGAGGCACCAAGAGCAGGGGGCCCTTCAAGTTGATTCTCAAGGTCCTCGTGTCAGTGGAAGGCTGTGCTGTTTTCTGAGTGTGGTGTTCAGAGTATGCCACCATCAGTGGGTCGAAACCCTCTGTGATTGGGATGGTTCCTGCACTGTGGAGAGTTCTTGGGTTCCTGGGGAGGGCCTAGGTGATGGAGGAGTAGAAAATCAGTAAAAAGTAAAGCAGTAGAAAGAGCCCTGGGAGGCAGGTCTTTACAGATTGGGTGTAAGAATTTCATGGTATTAGGTTGGTTGGGCCAAACTGGTGTGCAGCTTAGTATCAATCCACTGTCACCCTAGACGGGACGATGGCAAGGAGACGGCCACTTCTCGTTCTCTCAGGACTGCACGAGTGCACCTGCTGTATTCTTGCCACAAAGCTCGCTGCATCCTTACTTCTCTGGAAACTGGGATGGTGTAGTGTATGAAACTGTGATGGTCGTATCTCTGGGGTCCACAGCAGTTGCAATTCTGATGTTCTTTGTCACCTATGCCCAGTTTATCCCTGAATCTGCTCGGTTCAATGTCTCCACCGGGAACACTCAGGCTGCCCTGGCTACACTGGAACGCATTGCCAAGATGAACCGCTCAGTCATGCCGGAGGGGAAGCTGGTGGAGCCCATCCTGGTGAGTCGTTCTCCAACCAGGGGTCACCAGAAATCCCCTTAGTGGTGGAAGGTGAGAGGGAAGGGGACCTGAGCCCTCCAGGGGCAGGACTAGGAAAAGAATGGAGGAAAACGAGCCTAAATCCAGCTCCGCCTTGAGCCTGGTGGAGCCAAGTAACGCAATATCACTTTTTTCCCCCCAAATTTTATTGAAGTATAGTTGGTTTACAATGTTGTGTTTAATTTCTGCTGTACAGCAAAGTGACTCAGTTACATGTTTTTTCATAATTCTTTTCCATTATGGTTTATCATAGGCTATTGAATGTAATTCCATGTGCTATACAGATGAGGCAGTCAACATCTGCCAATCCTGGATTTCCAATCCTCCTTGCCCCCCCGCCCCCCCTCAACGACCACAAGTCTCTTCTTTATATTTGCGGGTCTGGTTTTGTTTCATAGATGAGCTCATTTGTGTCATATTTTAGATTCCACATGGAAGTGATACATTTGTCTTTGACTCAAACTTCACTTAGCATGGTAATCTCTAGGTCCATTCCTGCTGCTGCAGATGGCATTATTTCATTCTTTTTAATGGCTGAGTAGTAACCCACTGTGTGTGTATATGTGTGTATACACACACACACACACACACACATTACACCACATCTTCTTTATCCACTCATGTATCAGTGGACATTTGGGTTGTTTCCATATCTTGGCAATTGTAAATAGTGTTGCAATAAATACTAGGGTGCATGTATCTTTTTGATTTATAATTTTGTCTGGCTATATGCCCAGGAATGGGATTGCTGGGTCATATGGCAATTCTATTTTTAAAGTATTTTAAGGAACCTCCATACTAATTTCCTTAGTGGCCACACCAGTTTACATTCCCACCAACAGTGTAAGAGGATTCTCTTTTCTCCACATCCTTTCTGGCATTTATTACTTGTAGACTTTTTATTGATGGCTGTTCTGCCTGCCTGCCATCACTTTCCTCATCAACAAAATGGAAATAACAGCATCTGTCTTACAGAGCTAGTCACATGTTATTGCCACACTGTTTATAGCCGAGAGATTGTTTTATAATTTTATTTTCCTTGTACTGGCCTCATCTTACTGATACCAACTGTATAAACCTCATAAATGATTTTTTCAAAGCAAAATTTGGCATTTAAATTCTATTTTTAGGGTCATTATCGAGAGTTATTGACGTTTTTTACTTTTTTATTGTTGTCAAAGTCAATTTTTACAGTTCCTTTTTTGTCTCCCTCCCCTTTGTGTTGGGTTAATTTGGTTTCTTATTTAATATGTAAATGCTGGATCTGTGTGTGTTTAATTGGATATAAGAAGCATGGAACAGATCTAGCTTTGCCATATCCAAATAACTAACACTGATGCATTTTTATTGACTAATCCATCCCCTATGTATTTAAATTTATTGCTGAATATTATGTTCTAAACAAGCTTCCCATGTGGTGCTAGTGGGAAAGAACCCACCTGCCAATGCAGGAGACTCAAGAGATGTGGGTTTGATCCCTGGGTCAGGAAGATCACCTGGAAAAGGAAATGGCAACCTGCTCCAATATTCTTGCCTCGAGAATCCCAGAACAGAAGAGCCTAGTGGGCTGTGGGCCATAGAGTCGCAAATAGTTGGACACGACTGAAGCAACTTAGCAGGCATGTTCTAAATATTAGGTTTGTTCAAATATATATGGGATTTATTATATACTAGAACATTAGTTGTTGGTCTAATGTAACAATTATAGTATTCTATAATAAGTTTTCATACTTATAAAGTACGTACTCATTATCAAAGTTCTTTTTCAGAATTTTCCAAGCTATTTTCTCAGGCCTATTTTTCATTGCCGTTGCTGCTGTTGTTCAGTCACTAAGTTGTGTCCGACTCTTTGTGATCCCATGGATTGCTGCACACCAGGTTCCCCTGTCCTTCACTGTCTCCTGGAGTTTGCTCAGACTCAGGTCCATTGAGTCAGGGATGCTATCTAACTATCTCATCCTCTGCAGCCCCCTTCTCCTTTTGCCTTCAGTCTTTCCCAGCATCAGGGTCTTTTCCAGTGAGTAAGTTCTTCGCATCAGGTGGCCAAAATATTGGCATTTCAGCATCAGTCCTTCCAATGAATATTCAGGGTTGATTACCTTTACAATTGACTGATTTGATCTTGCAGTCCAAGGGATTCTCAAGAGTCTTCTCCAGCACCCCATTTTGAAAACATCAGTTATTGGTCCTTGATGGTCCAAGGCTTAAGGTCCAATTCTCTACCATACTTGACTACTGGAAAACCATAGCTTGACAGTACAGACCTTTGCTGGCAAAGTGATGTCTCTGTTTTTTGATATGCTGTCTAGGTTTGTCATAGCTTTCCTTCCAAGGAGCCAGCGTCTTTTAATTTCATGGCTGCAGTCATCATCTGCAGTGATTTGGGAGCCCAAGAAAATAACTGTCCCTGCTTCCACTTTTTCCAGTTCTGTTTGCTGTGAAGTGATAGGACCAGATGCCATGATGTTATGTTTTTGAATATTGAGTTTTAAGTCATCTTTTTCACTTTCCTCTTTCACCTTCATCAAGAGGGTCTTTAGCTCCTCTTCACTTTCTTCCATTAGAGTGGTGTCATCTGCACATCTGAGGTTGTTGCTATGTCTCCTGGCAGTCTTGATTCCAGCTTGTGATTTAACCAGCTCAATATTTCATGTGATGTTCTGTGTATATAAATTAAATAAGTTGGGTGACAATGTACTGCCTCAATGTACTCCTTCCCCAATTCTGAACCAGTCAGTTGTTCCATGTCTGGTTCTTAACTGTTGCTTCTTGACTTACATACAGATTTCTTAGGAGACAGGTAAGCTGGTCTGGTAGTCCCATCTTTTGAAGAATTTTCTACAGTTTTTTGTGATCTACACAGTAAGAGGCTTTAATGTAGTCAATGAAGTATGCTGTAATTAGTAATGTAGTAATGTAGTCTGTAGTAAGTAATTAGTAAGCAATGTAGTCTGCTTTAATGAAGCAGAAGTAGATGTTTTTCTGGAATTTCCTGCTTTCTCTATGATCCAACAAATGTTGGCAATTTGAACTCTGGCTTTCTAAACCCAGCTTGTACATCTGTAATTTCTCAGTTCATATACTGCTGAAGCCTAGCTTGAAGGATTTTGAATATAACCTTGCTAGCATGTAAAATGAGTACAGCTACACAGTAGTTTGAACATCCTTTGGCATTGCCTGTTTTTGGAATTGGAATAAGAACTGACCTTTTTCAGTTCTGTGGCCACTGCTGAGTTTTCCAAATTTGCTGACATATTGAGTGCAGCACTTTCACAGCATCATCTTTTAGGATTTTAAATAGCTCAGCTGGTATTCCATCACCCCCACTAGCTTTGTTTATAGTGATGCTTCCTAGCCCACTTGACTGCATACTCCAGGATGTCTGATTCTAGGTGAGTGGCCACATCATTGTGGTTATCTGAGTCATTAAGATATTTTTTGTATAGTTCTTTGTATTCTTGCCACCTTTTCTTAATCTCTTCTGCTTTTGTTAGGTCCTTACCATTCCTGTCCTTTAGCATGCCCATCCTTGCATGAAATACTCCCTTGATATCTCCAATTTTCTTGAAGAGATGTCTAGCCTTTCCCATTTTGTTGTTTCCCTCTATTTCTTTGCATTGTTTGTTGAAGAAGGCTTTCTTATCTCTCCTTGCTATTTTCGGGAACTCTGCATTCATTTGGGTGTATCTTTCCCTTTCTCCCTTGCATTTCACTTCTTTTCTTGTCTCAGCTATTTGTAAAGCCACCTCAGACAACCACTTTGCCTTCCTGCATTTCTTTTTCTTTGGGATGGTTTTGGTTACCACCTCCTGTACAGTGTTCCAAACCTCCATCCATAGTTCTTCAGGCACTGTCTACCAGATCTAATCCTTTGAATCTATTCATCCTGTCCACTATGTAATCATAAAGGATTTGCTTTAGGTCATATCTAAAAGGCCTAGCAGTTTTCCCTACTTTCTTTAATTTAAGCCTGAATTTTGCAATAAGCAGTTCGTGATCTGAGCCACAGTCAGCTCCTGGTCTTGTCTTTGATGACTGTATAAAGCTTTTCCATCTTCAGCTGCAGAGAATATCATCAATCTGATTTCAGTATTGGTTATATGATGATGTCCATGTGTATAGTCATCCCTTGTGTTGTTGGAAAAGGGTGTTTGCTGTGACGTATGTTTTCTTGACAAAATTCTGTTAGCCTTTGCCTTGCTTCATTTTGTACACCAAGGCCAAATTTGCCTGTTACTCAAGGTATCTCTTGACTTCCTGCTTTTGCATTCCAATCCCCTATGCTGTTAATTTGTTTTTTTTTTTTTTGGTGTTAGTGCTGGAAGGTCTTGTAAGTCTTCATAGAACCATTCAACTTTGGCTTCTTCTGCATTAGTGGTTGGGGCATAGACTTGGATTACTGTGATGTTGAATGATTTGCCTTGGAAATGAACCAAGTGAACCAACCAAAATTGAATGATTTTTTTTTTTTTAGAAGAACTTTAAAGTGAAGTGGGAGTGAAGATCTCTTTAAGCCCCTATTTTCATTTCCTCTGGATATATACCCAGAGGTGGGGTTGCTAGATTCAAAAGCAGAGACATTACTTTGCCAACAAAGGTTCATCTAGTCAAGGCTATGGTTTTTCCTGTGGTCATGTATGGATGTGAGAGTTGGACTGTGAAGAAGGCTGAGCGCCAAAGAATTGATGCTTTTGAACTGTGGTGTTGGAGAAGACTTGAGAGTCCCTTGGACTGCAAGGAGATCCAACCAGTCCATTCTGAAGGAGATCAGCCCTGGGATTTCTTTGGAAGGAATGATAATAAAGCTGAAACTCCAGTACTTTGACCACCTCATGCGAAGAGTTGACTCATTGGAAAAGACTCTGATGCTGGGAGGGATTGGGGGCAGGAGGAGAAGGGGACGACAGAGGATGAGATGGCTGGATGGTATCACTGACTCGATGGACGTGAGTCTGAGTGAACTCCGGGAGTTGGTGATGGACAGGGAGGCCTGGCGTGCTGTGATTCATGGGGTCCCAAAGAGTCGGACATGACTGAGCGACTGATCTGATCTGATCTGATCTGATGGAAGTTCTACTTTTAATCTTCTGAGGACTGTCCATACCACTTTCCACAGTGGCTGCACCAATCTATGGCAGAGCCTGATCTTGACCCAGCTGTTCCTCCATGCCTCAGATGGGTCCAGGGCAGCAACAGCTCTCCCCACTCACCTCCTCACATCCTACTCCCTCAGGCATTGTATAACCACAACAGGAGGGTGATGTCAAGGGTACAGGTCTTCTGTGTCCTGCACACAAGTCAGAGGTGGGCTTTTCTGGGTGTTCCTGACTTTCCCAGGACATCACTGATGACAAAAGCATTGTAATCCCACTGCCACCTGACCTGGTGCTGGATGTGTTGTGAGATAGAATGTGCTTGATAAAAATGCAAAAATGAGAATTCAATGCCCCAAACTTCCTCACGTTCACAGTTTTCATTTGGTAAGGTGTTCTTACTTTGCTTTGTGGAGTGTTTCCCCTAATTATTCCACATGCCTCAAAACCCAGTTGTGAAACAAGAACCTTGAACTTTCTTCCGAAGAATTAAGGATGCTTCTGTTATTCTAATTTTTTTTTTTTCTGGATTTTGGAAATAAAAGTTTGTGGTTCAGAGGTCAGGACCCTACTATTAGGCAGTATCAGCTCTCTCCTACCTTTCTACCAAGATACTGACAATTACATTTTATCATGCAAAGCATGGTGGGAAGACTAGTTGCTAGGCAACAAGGATTAAATGAAAGAAGTTGTTATGCTTTGTAGAAACTGGCACATAATCTCTGGCTGTGAAATTTTGATTGTCAATAGCATAAAAAATAAAATTGGGTTCAGAGAGAGAAAAAAATTTAGAGACAAAACCATGGACAGCTGAATGATCATGAGGGTCTGATTGTAGAGTTTTTTGCTGTGGACCATTTTTTTAAAGTTTTTATTGAATTTGTTACAGTACTGCTTTTGTTTTGTGTTTTGTTTTTTTTTTTGGCCAAGAGGCCATGTGGGATCTTAGCTCCCCGACCAGGGATCAAACCTGCCCCTTCTGCATTGAAAGGTGAAGTCTTAATCACTGGACCATCAGGGAGTCTCTGATGCGTATTTTTTTTTTTAACCCAGTAGTTGCTCCAGGACTGAGGAGCACTGAGGTCCACTTCTCTCCTCTTTCCTTTTTCCCTCCTCGCTCTTCCACCCCTCCTCCTCCATCTCCTATCCCACTGAGTATTAGTTCACTTGGGCTGCCATAATAAAATAGCATAGACTGGGTGTCTTAAACAACAAATATTATTTTCTCACAATTCTGGAGGCTAGATGTCCAATGTCAAGGTGTTGCAGAGCTGGTTTCTTCTGAGGCTCCTTTCCCTGGCTTTTAGATGTCCGTCTTCTCCCTGTGTCTCCATGTCATCTTCCCTATGTGTGTATTCTGACCTCATTTTATAAGGACATCAGTCATATTGGATTACAATCCACCCTAATGACCTCATTTTAGCTCATTTAACTCTTTAAAGACCCCATCTCCATTCTCAGTCATCTCTACAACTGCCCCCTACCCTCCTTCCTCTTATATCCTTCTCTTCTCTCCCCCTTCTTTCTTTCTCCCCCTTCATTTCTCTTGACTTCAGCTTGCTGCCTCCATCCCTCATGCCCATTAAATGATCTTGTTCTTCTCCATGGTGGTCTATTGAGCAAGGCCTTGTGAATACAGAGTTGTAAGCGAGGGACCCTGCCTTCAAGTCTCCTAAATCTGGTTAGAGAGGTAAGACTCACATAGGAAAGTATCAATAACATAACAGAACCCAGATGCCTAGAACCAGGCGAGTGGCCTGGGAAGCAGGGTGTGGAGGATCAAAGCAGAGAGGTGACTGTAAGCCAGGTTGGCAGAGCCACCTGCAGGGAAAAGTGGGGCAGACATTGCACACTGAGAGGAGAGGCAGCCTTGGGGAGGAAAAAGGCCAGGAAGGAGGAATGGTGTGAGCTGAGACCAAAGGTAGGGATGAGCAGTGGATTCGGTCACATAGGTGGTTATTAGGATGCTGTGTGGAGGAGGCCAGGCAAGATGCTGTGAGCAGTGGAGCCTCTGCAGCTTCACTCCTGAGATGCTTTGCGGGCTGTCTGAGGGGGGGCCATTCCGTGAAGAAGCTGAATAAGTCCACCCATTTGGGTTGTATAGCCAAAGGTTCAGAACCAAATGACTTATTAGGATAAAATTTATATGTTTATATATAACTCAGCTTTCTGAATCTCCAGTGACACTTGGGGAGGTGAGGGGACATAGTTGTGTCTAAACCCAGGGGACATGGCAGAGAGGCAGGTGGGAAAGACCCAGACTGGCTCTGTCTTCAAACATCTGTGTGATCTTGGGCAAGTCACTTACCCTCTCTGGGCCATGTATTCTGTGTTGGAAAATATGAGGATAGGGCTGGATCAGAGGTTTTCCAAAGATGAGTGACCAGAGTCCCGAGATATAGAGCAGATGAAAGTGGAGTGTCAGTTGCTCGAGTCCACCCCCAGTGAAATCTAGGAGCTGAGCCTGAAAGTCACGGAGGCAGAGGACCTCTGAGTCCTCTGGGAGCTCTTCCTGTGACAACAAAATCCAGGACCCCCAGACCACACTTCTGGTCTCCCTGGTCGGGGTGCCAAGGGTGGGATGCTGTAATCCCAGGTGGATTTGTGAGAAAAGAGTAGTTGGTTTTCAGCTGAACACCCTCCACCTGAAATATTCCTAGCTTTACATAAAAATCCATTACTGCCTAATCCTGTATAACTCAGCCTTATTTTGATCCAAACATAGTTCATAGGCACTGGCTATGGACAAGAACTTTTACTAAAGACACACAAAGAAATTGGACACTGTATCCTGTTTCCAAATTTAGGCCACTTGTTTTTTACATGAATCTCACACTTTTTTAATATTAGGGTTTTTTCATCTTAATGTTAAAAGAATCTCGATCAGTTTCATATTTGTTTTTATATCCTCCTACTTTCTGTACTCTATTCTACCTCTCACCAGTACTGGTGAGAAGGAGAAGAGCGAAAGCATTAGAACCTTAAATTCAGTGGGTCTTGGTTCTTGCCAGTGATAAAAAAGTATGCAGAGACTGATTGACTTAGACAAATGTGTTAAAGCCAGTATTTATGGGTTTGGATGAAGGGTATTCAGGGAGCGGAGTGACCGTCTCTCTGCACAACATTCCCACATTGTTCTTGCTTTCTCTGACCTAAAATATTACAGTCACCTTTGTCCATTCTTAACCCACTTAATCTGTTCTGTCTCCCCCTTTCACTACCCCAGGAAAAGAGAGGAAGATTTGCAGACTTATTGGATGCTAAATATTTACGGACCACATTACAGATCTGGGTCATATGGTAAGAATGGTATTATTTCAAAATTAGGTTTAGGGAGGTTCAAGAGGGACGGGATATATGTATACTTACAGCTGATTCACATTGTTGTACAGCAGAAACTGATACAGCATTGTGAAGCAATTATACTCTAATTAAAAAAAAAAAAAAAACTAGGTTCAAATAAACAAACATTTTCAGTGGGAGAAAGTCCACTGAAGTAAACTCTTCCTGAGTGCTCTGGGGAGAAAACACAAGGCAGACACCAGGAATGCCTTATTTTTTTGCTTAACACCACAGACCAAAAAAATAGGTATAAAATAACAATATAAAAAGAGAGAAAAAAATCCAAATCATCTATAACTAGTTTAAAAAATTTTTTCATTTGAGTTCTGTACTAAGCTTTTGCAGCCTGGTCTCTTCCCTCATCACTCTCCAGGAACTGATCCTCTGAGGTCACTGAGAGTCATATTCAAAGGAATAGATTCAGTGGCTCTCTCTGTGCAAAGATTTTCTAAATAGGACACAAAAGGTACCAACGCTAAAAGAAAAGATTGATGAGTTTGCCTACATTAAATTAAGAGCCTGAAAAGTATGCCACCAACTGAGAAAAGAAATTTATAGTATATTATGTCCAACAAATTATATATACATGTTATATATATTATTAATATATGTTACTGTGATATAACTTATTTCAACAAGAAAATCATACCTGACCTGGTAGAGAAATAGGCCAGAGACTTGAACAGCCACTTGACAGAAATGTGTATCAGATAAATACATGAAAGCATGGTCAACCTTAAAGTCTCCAGGGAAATACAAATTAAAACCAAATGAGAAACCATTACAAATCCACCTGAATGGCTAAGTTAAAAAGACTGTATCAAGCTTTGAAAGAAAGAAAGTGAAGTCGCTCAGTCATGTCCAGCTCTTTGCGACCCCATAGACTGTAGCCAGAGAAGGTGATGGCACCCCACTCCAGTACTCTTGCCTGGAAAATCCCATGGACGGAGGAGCCTGGTAGGCTGCAGTCCATGGGGTCGCGAAGAGTCAGACATGACTGAATGACTTCCCTTTCTGCCGGGGTCCAGCCCCAGCAGGATCCAGGAGTACCCTCAGAATGACGGCCTAGGCAAAAGGAGATAGCAAAGCAGAGAGCAGGGCTTGATCTTCTTTGATTAACACAGAAAGCCAATAAAGCTCCTGGCACAGAACTTGCTCTGTTCACGGAGGCCACAGGCGCCCTCTCGGTGGGGTGAGGACGCAGGACGCCCCCTCCCTGGTGAAGACGCAGGGCGCCTTCCTGATTGGGTCTTAGAAGCCCAGGCAAAAAAGTGAACTCAGAGAGCCCCTGTGCCCCAAGGAGTCATCCTGAAAGAAGAACAGAGAGAGAAAAGGAGGAAAAAGAAAAAAAAAGAACAACACGGGGAGACCAAGCTTCGGTGAGCGAGGCCCATAACTTTATTTTCAAAAGGAACTTTTTATACCTTGATTTGTACATAGAGGGAAATGAAAGATGCAAAGTCATACAGAGTCAGCCCAAACATTACATCTGTTTTGTCTTTATCAAAACCAGGATTTTTTCTGCATACCTTTCCCATAAACAATGTTGTGTACCATATCTTCTGGCCTTGGAGGCCTGTGGACATTTTATGACCCTTTTTTGATAAAGGCTGATCAGCCAGAAAACTTGTTTTCCCTTAAAGTGTTTCTTCTTTATTTTTCCCAGCCTCAGAATGTACTAAACAGAGTTACATTCTCACGGAGCAAAGGTGCAGTGGATCACAACAAAGAAGGAACCAATTAGCTCAAAGGTCTGATGTGGTTAATTCCAAGGCTGCTACTTGTTTTTCTTACATTCCAACTATGTTAACTAATGCACTCCCAGGTACACAATGGATAAGGGATACGGGCACTTGGCAGCAAGCATTGGCCCAATGATGAAGCCCTTTACCAGTACTATCTATTCTAATAATTTTTCATCCCTTAAAGGACTCTATGCTCATTAGGACTTTTAGAATGTTTTGGCTTCCCATGCCTTTCAAGGTTGGGGAGTTGTGAACAGTCATGTGTGTTAATTGCAAGAGTATGGATAAACCTGTCAGGCAAGCTAGAATGCCAACAGAGGGATTAAAGTAGAAATATTCCTTTCATGCCCAGGAGACTTATTAACTAAAGCCCTAAGTTGACTTTTTCCAGAGAAAGGTGGTCGGGGATAGCCCCCTATTAATGACAGAAGAGTTGGTGAAAGGCACAAAATACTAAGACAGATTCTGGTTTTGGGGTAGATGCTCGAGCAGATTCAGGGGGTCCCTCGAGGCCTGACCCACCTTTGCCTGTCAGGTTCTCTTCCGCATGACCTTTGTCATGGGTGGGATCTCCCGTGGTGGCTCCCAGCACCTTTCACTTTCACTTTCATGCATTGGAGAAGGAAATGGCAACCCACTCCAGTGTTCTTGCCTGGAGAATCCCAGGGATGGGGGAACCTGGTGGGCTGTCGTCTATGGGGTCACACAGAGTCGGACATACCGAAGTGACTTGGCAGCAGCAGCAGCCGACTGTAGCCTACCGGGCTCCTCTGTTGGGATATTCCAGGCAAGAGTACTGGAGTGGGTTGCCATTTCCTTCTCCAGGAGATCTTCCCAATCAAGCATTGGGAAGGATGTAAAGTAACTAGAAATTTTATACACTGATGATTGGATTTCAAGTTAGCATGACCACTTTGAAAAACTGTTTAACGATTTCTACGGCAGTTGAAAGTATGCATAACCTATAGCTCAGCAGTTTCACTCCTAGATTTATATTCAACAGAAATGCCAAGTAAAATAAAATAGCATTATTTTATTTGTAACAGCCCCAAACTAAAAACAACCCATATGCCCATCAACAGTGTAATGGATAAGTTGTGTTATATTTGTGAAATAGAATACCATACAATAATAAAAATGAGAAAACTCGTGCTCTGCCCTCAACATGGCTGAATCTTACAAATGTAATAATGAGCAAAGCAAGTCAGACACAGAATGCATAATACATGCTTCCACTTACAGAAAGATTCAGAACAGTTGAAACTTAACGATAGTGTTTGAATTCAGGAAATTGGTTGTCCGCCTTTCCCAGATATAATCACTAAAAATACGTTGATGTGTCTCCTTTTGAGACTTTTTAATTTTTAAAATACTCTCAGTATTTGGAAATTAAGCAAAATTTAAAGCTACCTTAATAACAAGATGATTATTGTCTTCTTTTTAAATATTTCAATATTTCATGATGAGAGTTTCCAAGCTCACAAGAGAGCACAGAGGATTTACTTGCCACTCAGATCTGACAATCATAGATATTCACCCACTTGCGTTGGCTGTTTTTTTTCCTGTTCTGAAGTATTTCCAAGTAGGCCCAACACTTCATGCCATTTCATCCCCAGGTACTTCATTAGGAGTCTCAACTACCTGAGGACATTTTCTTAGGTGATTCCAAGCCTATAATCACACCAACAAGGTTAACAATTGTGAGACTCACTTGGTGGTTCACTGGCTAAGACTCTGCACTCCTAATGCAGGAGGCCTGGGTTTGATCCCTGGTCAGGGAACTAGATCCCATGTGTCACAATTAAAGAGCCGCAACTAAAGATATCATTTGCCACAACTAAGATCCGGTGCAGCCAAATAAATAAAATATGAAAAAATATTAACAATCATCACTAGTATCATGCAATGTGCAGAATATATGTAATGTCCCTTAATTATCCCCGTATGTCTTTTACCTGTGGCTTTAATAACCATTTCCATAAAATAGGCATGAGGGGGGCTTCTAGGAGGCTGACTTTATTCTTTTTCTTCAGTTTGATATATGAACTTTTCTGTATGTTATGTTTACATTTAAATAAATTTTATTTTAAATATATAAAAATTTATATTTATTTTAAATATATAAAAATATAAGACTAGACCAAAAAAAAAAGAGAGAGAGATGAAGGAAATATAAAGCAAAAGCAAAAAACCTTGCATGGCTTCCTGACCTCCGAAACGCAGAATTCTAAAGATGATTCCCAAGATTTCCAACACCTGGTGATTTAATCAAACACTCACTTGACTGTCGGTGTGAAGGCAGCACATGGATGTAGTTAAGTATGGTTATCAGACTTAAAACAGGTAACCTGGATTAGGCAGGTGGGCTCAATCTAATCACCCGAGTCTTTAAAAGTAGAGAAGTCTCTCCAGCTGGAATCAGAGCTGCAGCAGAAGAGAAGTGTGAGATAAGGCAGGCTCATGAGAAGGACACGACTGCTGTTGCTGATTCCGCAGACAAGGAACAAGCGGAGCCTGCAGAAGCTGAAAACCACTGGTCGGCAGCCAGCGAGGTCGTGGACAAGAGTCCTTCAGCCTGTGCAGCTGGGTTGTGCCAACCGTCTGGATCAGCTTGAAGATGGATTCTCCCATAAAAAGTGGAGCAGCCCCGCCTACACTGGCGTTTCTGCCTCCTGAAGACACCGAGCAGAGAAGTCAGCCAGACCCACTGAAGTGCTGAGCTCCAGGACTGTGAGATGATACTTGTGAACTGTTGAAAGCACTGTTTGTGCTGCTCACATGTTGGAGTAGCTGCAGAGAAGGAAACTGCTACCCAGTCTGAGCTTGCAGTGCTTGCTGCATGACAGGCAAGTAGAAGTCAAGGTGTTGAGGCAAATTACAGTGACTTTATCCAGAATGCCAGCAGACTGAGAAGATGGTGGACTAAAGTTTTAAAGAACCATCTTAGAGTAGCCTTCAGGCTGCGCTTTAGCTGAGGGAAAGATGGAGGTGGGAGGATTCGAGATGAAAGGGTCATGACAGGTTGCAGACTTCTTGGAGCCACTGGCCTTCAATGGAAGCTTAACATTTCTTTGTTCTTCTGTTTGCTCACAAGGTTTCTACAAAACTTCAAATCGATATTGGTTATTTTTACTCTACCGCCCCTATCTCTGCTTATTTGCAAGGTTTCTAGGCTGAAAATGAACTTATTTACAAGTAGTAGCCAAAACTAACACAGGACCACCTGGGATGGGAACTTAATAAGTTTTTGGGCACAAGCAACAGTCCTCTGATAGTTAACTCTGTGTATTCAGGGCTAAAGTAACAGAGTACATGAGCTAAAGAATGAGGGGGGCAGTTTCAACCTGGTGTTAGTTCTGTTCTGACTCTGTGACAAAACTCTCTCCTGGCCTGAGGGGGTCCTCTGGGCCCTTTCTGCTTTTTCTTGCAAATCCGTTTCTCACCGTGCAGTGTCTGGTGAAGGCCACCCTCCAGTCTCCCCCTGAAATGTGACCCCACTTTCCCCTCCCCTCCTTTCCCCTCCCACACACCGTACCTTCCCCCTGAAAAGCTCTTCCTGCTTCTCCCCACCTCTCACGGGGCTACTCCTTCTTCAGGCCTGGAGGCAGCCTTTCCTGATGCCCATCTTTTCTTGCTTCCAGGCTGGGCATCTCTTTTGCCTACTACGGGGTCATCCTGGCCAGTGCCGAGCTGCTGGAGCGGGACCTAGTCTGTGGCTCGCGGTCTGAGTCCGAGGTGGCCGTGACCGTGGGGGTCTTGGAGGAGAGCCAGAGCCCCTGTTACTGCCACATGTTCGCCCCCTCCGACTACAGGACCATGATTATCAGCACCATTGGCGAAATTGCTCGTAAATGTCTCTCTCTGTTGGGTGGCTCTCTGTTTTGGGTGGGGGACAGGCAACTCAGAGCCTCATAGAGAAGAGTGGCCTGTCATACACTTGGTTCCTGCCTGGTAGGACTAGACGAGTCCCCAGATCATGCTGACATATCTCCAGTGTGGATGAATGTAGGGAGGACAAGTCTGGAGGCATAGAGGTTTGAATTACTTTATCGAATCAATTCTAAGATGCATTCCCCCACATTGTAATATCTCTGCCACTGGGATATGTCTTACAGTGACTTATTAGGTTTCCCTTTGGAAGCACTGTTTCTGCTTTAATAGGCATAAAATAATGGTACTTAATCATTGGCACCTTGGACTTCCCTGGTGGTCTAGTGGGTAAGACTCCATGCTTCCACTGCAGGGGGTGTGGGTTTGATTCCTGGTTGGGGAAGTTCCACATGCTGTGTATATACCACCCCCCCCAAAAAAAAAAATTCACGGCATTTTGAATTTGAAAAACAGCATAAAATATTTATAGATGGAACAAGTGGGCAGTTTAGACCTATATGCAGTAATACACATCCTGGGCATAAAATGTACTTCGCATACACCAATACTTGTTTTTCTCAGACCCACATGGGAAAAGGATGTGGAAAGAGCATGATGCTGATGACAGTGTGACTGTGTCTTGGCTGCAATACCCATGAGGTTTGGATTAAGTTGTTTCTTTATGAAATGACAAGGAGGAAACCATGCCAGTGTTGATAAACGCCATTTGCTGTCAAAGTTCTGAAAATTGTCTTTGTTTTTTTCCAGTGAATCCTTTAAACATCCTGGGCATTAATTTCCTGGGGAGACGGCTGAGCCTTTCTATTACCATGGGATGCACGGCTTTATTCTTCCTGCTCCTCAATATTTGCACCTCAAGGTATTTGCTCTCTGTTTGCTTTGGAACAACCTAGTTTTGAGTGGTGGTTTTAAAATGAGGTCTCCTGGGGACTTCTCTGGCAGTCCAGTGGTTAAGACTCCATGCTTCCACTGCAGAGAGTGCATGTTCGATCCCTGGTTGGGGAACTAAGATCCCACATGCCCCATAGCCAGAAAAAAAAATGTAAAATAAATAAAACGAGGTCTCCTGACCCATGGCCTTCAGTGCATGTCAGGAACAAGTCCCTTTCCCTAGGAAAGTAGAGTACAAGCTGCCTCTGCCCGTCCTACTCCCTTTTTGCCCCTGAACAGAACTAGCCTAGGGGTATTGAGTACGCTCACCAAGATACTTAGGATCTTTATACAAAGCTTCCTTGAGAATGGGGACTGTAGTCGCTGACCAAATGAGCTGCATCGTTGTCAAGACAGTGATGTAGACAGCGTACCTGTGGTGGGAAAATTCACTGCACGCAATTTGTGACCCTAGGGTGGCCTCATTCATAATATGTATGACTTATTCTGCACACTCTACCATTTTCCAGGAGTGGTCACAGAGGTGTGCTCATAGTGGGGAGAGGACAGGCTGGAACGGCACAGTTTGGGGGAACGGGATTGAAGGTCTGAGTCAGGCTTTTGCTTTAGGACCCCACGGCCTGGCCAGCTGATGAGCCGCACCCTGGGGACCTGGTCTCCACGGGTGTGTGTGTGTTGGCCGCTATAATGCACCGGGATGGGGGCCCCGGAAGGCCCTCCCATACTGCCTTTGTAATGTCTCCCTTCCGGCTCCCTAGCGCCGGCCTCATCGGCTTCCTCTTCATGCTGAGGGCTCTCGTGGCAGCCAACTTCAACACCATCTACATTTACACTGCTGAGGTTAGTTTTGGGGAAGGGGTTGCTTACATCAAGGTGTTTGTCTGTAGATAATGCATCCCTGGCTTCTGCTGACTTTTGATGAGTTTCTAAAAACATCCTATTAAAATGACATCAGAAGGTATATTTGATGTGGTCTTTCTCTTGCCCCATGGGGTCTAGTGAAAGTCAGTCTCTGAGAAGAAAGATAGGACCTTCTCCCTTTCTCAGTAAATCACATTCATGTTAACCAAAACAAACAAACAAAAAAAACCACCTCATTGCCCGCTTACCCTGCTTCCTGAAGAAATAGGGCCCATACCTGCATGTTGCTGATATAATGTAAAGCACCCTATTTCTCTCTTTTTGAAATTAGAATGTATTTTTCAACTTTTTTCTTTTGAAAGATCACATCCCACTCTGCTGTTCGTTGTGTGTGGCTTAAATTCAAATATAAGAGTAATTTATCTTTAATTTATTGAATTATTCCATATACTTAATACATCTACTTCTGAGGGGGCTCCTCAGAAAGCCCCAGTTTAAAAAGCAAACATTCCTAGAAATAAGCAATGTCTGAATAGGAAACAGTATTTTAACTGACTTTGTCTTTCATTGAGCTAAAGAAAGTGGTGCTGTAGGGACTGCTAAGGCTTCATTCATTTTCATGTCAGGAAAGGTAAAAGTCTGTTCAGAATACAGATATTACATATCAAAATCATTAAAGCCACAGGAAAAAAAATTCTTGTCCTCTCATGTAGATTAAAAATAGGATATTATAACATATTTGACATATATCAATACATAATTCTTCATTTAGTTCCATTGAAAAAATCTAAAATTGTGAATTTGTGAACTTAAAGGTCTATATGTATTGTGGTATACCTCTAAGGTTATATTTGGAATATTCAATTTAACATATTTTGGAACATGTTCATTTAAAGGGTTACTTCTAAGTATTTCTTCCCCTGATGCTTATGGCTTAAAAAAAAAATCAAAGATGTGTACCAAAAGATGATTGTCTTGAATTATTTCATCTCCTAGAATTGTCAAAAAACAAAAATATTGATAGTAGAGCAAAGATCGTCTCTGTGTATCTGAATCCATTGTTTTCAATAGCCAGTAACCTCATTTTCCACAAAAAGAAAAGAACTCCATGAAAAGGCACTCAGCCTCCAGGTCGTCTTTATAAATACAGCGGTTTCCCCTGGGGCAGGATAGCATCTTGTTGCATCTGACAGATGGTGTCTAGAGAGGTCACATGCTTTACTTTGCTGACTGATCAGTATTACATAGCACTCAGAGAAAAATTTCCAAAATTAAGCATTCTTTCATATATTCTCCCTATATAGTCTTCCTATAATCCTCTTTATTAAATATTTGCCTATCAAGAATTCTGAATCAATGAAGTACAGATTTTTGGTGGTGGTTTAATCAATAAATCATGTACGAGGGTTACGACCCCATGGACTATAGCCTGTCAGGCTTCTCTGTCAATGGAATTTTCCAGGCAAGAATACTGGAGTGGGTTGCCATTTCCTTCTCGAGGGGATCTTTCTTACCCAGGGATAGAACTTGGGTCTCCTGAATTGCAGATTAATGAGGTCTTGCTATAAATGAAAGAAAGCAGACTGTGCCATATGGTTTTGAAATGCAAACATGGGGGATGGTGTAGTATGTATCTGACACTTCAGTCAGTTCCCTGTATCTATATTAAAGATTTGCTTGGATTGTTGTTGTTTGGGGTGTATTTTCTTTCCATTCAGTAGAACCACCTTTATATGTTTATAGCTCTAAGGTGGAACTCTATCTGATTCCAAAGTTTAGCTTTCTAAAATCAAATTTGGAATATTAAACACATATTTTGGAATTTGCTCACTGAAAGGATAATTTCTAAATGTTCATTGTCTGATACTGTTAAAATTCAAAGTTGTGTCCCTGAGAAAATGAACATCTTCTATTCTTATCCTGTCTATATAGACTATTTGGCCTTTTATATATTAGCAAAGCCTGACCCGGGGAGGGAAGAACAGAGGACTTGGGGAAGAAGGAGTCTAAACTAACTGATGCTTTCTACACTGGCCCCATCCAGGTCTACCCCACGGCGATGCGTGCTTTGGGGATGGGGACCAGCGGCTCCCTGTGTCGCATTGGAGCAATGGTGGCACCGTTTATATCCCAGGTACAGCCCAGCAGTCTCGGTAGGGAGGATATGTCTAAGGGAGGTGGGGAAAGAGTGGCCTGAGTCCCTTCAGGTTAAGGGTTTAACCAAATATTTGTCTACTTGAGTTTCCTTGCGGTGCTGTTTTCTCATTGTCTGGTGAGTTTGGTGGGAAAAGAGACTAAATCAGTGCTTCCAGTCAACAGCTTGTATTGTGCCGGACACTGTTGGTGAAAGATGCAAAGGACACAGATGACACGGGGAGTTGGAGCTGTTGAGTGACAGTGGGCTCCAACTCTGCTGTCAAGGGCGCAATTGAGAAACAGAACACAAACATGCAGGGAGGCTGAACCAGGACGCAGGGAGGAGGCCCTGGGACGGGCAAGTCCAGCACTCAGGCAAACCAGTTGCAGGCTGGGAGAAAATCCAGAGGTGATCGGGACCATGGTAGGGGGACCTTGTTTCAGGAGGGAATCAGAGGCAGCTATGGTAACCCACGTGGTCATTGTTCCTCAGAGGGACCAAATGGCTTGCCCCTCTGCACTGGTCATTCTGTTTTGGCCACAAGAAATGAAAATCCACCTGCTCTGGCTGCAGCCAAAAACAAGAGTGAGGTTGGGTGCTGGGTGGGCCTGATCCAGGCTGTGAACATTGTTGGGGACCCAGGCTCTGCCTCCTCACATTTGTCTAGGGCCTGTGGTCACTGAGCATTCAGACTGTGTGCCCTCAAGACCAGTGTGCTGTGCTTGCCCATGGACCTTGCTCCTTACAAATCCCAGACATCTCTCCTTAGATCTAGCTACCAGAAGATACCAATGTGCTCTCTACAACCCAGAAAGATGCTCTCCCTGCATCCCACTGGCCATGCCCGGTCAGGTGTTCATACTTGAGCTACATCAGTTGCAGCCAAAGTCAGGCTTATGCACAGAAGCAGCTGGGTGGCAGGTTGTGGGGGGTGGCGGGGGGGCAGATTTTGGAGAAAGTTTTGGGTTGACGTGGGCTGAGTAGACTGTAATGTGTATTTCCTACAATTTAACAGAGGATTTTGCTACCATTTTTCTTAAGACTATCTTGGGCATGTTTTGCCCTCTCATCTTTATTTGTTTAAAAGTTTTGTTATTTTTGGCTGCGTTGGGTCTTAGTTGCAGCACTTGGAGTCTTTCATTGTGGCATGAGGGCTTCTTTCTAGCTTTAGAGCACAGGCTCACTAGCCCCTCGGCATGTGGGATCTTAGTTCCCTGACCAGGAGTTGAGCTCAAGTTCCCTGTTTTAGAAGGTGGAGTTTTAGTCGCTGGACCCTCAGGGAAGTCCCCCCCTCGTCTTAATTTAAAATGAGGGCAGGTTTGGTCTTGCAATTTTGCTTTTCAGAGTTCTTTTGTACTTATTACTTTACCATTTCAGAAAAGAACAAAATGGTGAACAGCAGCAGTAAAATATTGATCCTATTGATCAGACTGAGGTATAGTTGGTTTTCCAGACTCCAGAAATAGAGTCTCTTGGGCTTCCCTGGTGACTTAATGGGTAAAGAATCCACCTGTAATGAGGGAGACCTGGGTTTGATCCCTGGGTTGGGAAGATCTCCTGGAGAAGGGAATGGCTACCTACTCCAGTATTCTTGCCTGGAGAATTCCATGGATAGAATAGTCTGGCAGGCTACAGTCCAACCGGTCACAAACAGTCAGACACAGCTGAGCGACTAACACTTACTCAAGGCCTCAGTAAGTGTTAGCTAATAACAGTAACAATGATCAATAACAATCAATGCAATGTCACGGTCTTGGTAGACCGGGACCTGGGGATTGGAGTCGACAAGAAGAAGGACGCAGGGGACCCAAGTATCGAGTGAAACAAGGGTGCTTTATTTGCAGAAACCGCATGTTCATATATCTTCATACAAGGCGGCTTCAGGCACTTAAAAAATTGAGCAAAAACAAAGCCAGGCAAATAACAATCTTCAAAGGGCCAGAAAGCATTCCATATCCTGAGTAAGAGGGGCATAACTGAATAGATTACCTTTAAGTAAAAGGTCACTGAAGGGAACCGCTGAAAGGAGTCACTGAAGGGAATCCAAGCAGGTGCCCTTTCTCATGATCTCAGTCCTGAGAACTGCATGCAGCTCTGCTCGTTCCTGGAAAACAGGAATAGAGAGTCCTTGAGAAACGGCCCACAAAAGAAGAAAATAACATTGGATCAATTAAAGTTGAACGTCCCCTGACAGTTCCCCCGTTTTTATTTTTTCATAATTGGGGGTGACTGTAGATACTTTGTGAAAAAGGCTCTGACGAATTGAGTTTGTTTAGTTTGAACAATTTTAGTTGAAAGGCATCGATATATTACAAATATAATCACCAGGATAATTACCAGTGTTGTAGTTCCAGATCCAATACTATGTGTAATGCTTTGAAACCATCTTCGAAGGTCTAGCCCAGATACTTGATCAGCCAGCTGTTCAGCTAAGGTTTCCAAATTTTTGGAAAAGGGTAGACTCTTAGAGAAGGTTTCAAGGGTTTCCTTTTGCAAGAATTGTACATTTAAGGAAGCATTATTATGTATATCTTGCAAATGAAATTTGATCTGATCCCATTTGTAAGCACTATGGTTGAACCAAAAAGGAGTGATACAAAATTGAGTAGAATTCCAATTCCAATTTAATAATACTTGTTTTTGTAAATCTATTAATTGATCTCAAACCCATTGGATGGCTGTTTTTAATTCCTGAATTTTATCTTGAACTTTTTCATCTATCTGAACCTGAGTGACCCATATAGTATGAGCATCTTTAGTCCAATTTTGAATAAAATTATGTGTTTGAATTGAAGTTTGTAAAGCAACATCTGCAACAGCAGCAGTGGTGCAAATGGCTGTTAACCCCCCAAAACAAGAATCAACCATCCAATGAATCGCTTAGATCGTCGGAGTAATTTAGTGAGTAACTGGGAGGCAAGTCTTGCCATGGGACCCTCTTTCCAGGGTCGTTGGAGATCTACTGGCAACCACAGACTACGCTGAGATCAAATAATCAAAAGGGATTCATTTTTTAGAGAGATAGAGGAATTAAGACAAGTATACAATTTGCAATCTGTACAAGTCACAGAACATAAAGTCTTATTAAATTATAAGTTTCCTATGGCTATAACAAAAGGGGAACACAAGCTTGTATAAAATATGAATGATTATAATGGAAGGAATAGTTACTATGACTGGTTCCTGTGAAATATCCAGTCCAAGTTCCAAGTTTTTCAGTACTTGTAGCACGCTTCCAGATGTTTTATTGTTCAGGCCCAATTCGTTTATGGAGGATGATTTGAGGGCGAGGAGGTGCCATTCTGCCGTCAAGGCAGCCAAGGAGTCTTTGTCATGAAAGTGTTCCACTGAACTGTTGGTAATTTTCCATGTTACTTGAGTAACATAATCACACATGGTACTATTAATATCATCTGAATAGTTAGATAACCACATACCATAGGGTCCCCAATCAACAGTGGTGTAATTGGCCACAAACATTTAGCTTGACGTGTATCTCAATAAACAGGAGTATATTTAAAATTCTTATAAGTAAACCCCTTACATTCCAACTTTTGTCCTTTTCCTAGAGTTTTGGTAGTATTGACATGGTCCTCATAAGAGGACAGGACAGTAAACAGTCTAAACAAGGTACGGAAGTTCTTTTTTGGAGGCAGGACGAAAGCCCATGTTTGTCGACTAACATGAATACATAATTCTGCTGGGCTCATGTGTAAAGGAAGGATTTCATAGCCTAGAGAAATGTTAATTAGTCTTCCTTCTTCCTCAGGATGAGAGGGCCCCTCCAAGCTCCAAGGACAGGGCATATGTACTGAGTCATTAGTGGATACGATCGGTCCTATATCTGTCCGTTCTACAACCTGCAATAAACGGCGGTTAGATATATAAGCCCAGTAAGTGTGATTAATCAAGTTATCCTGAGTGGAGGAAGCAAAAGCAAGCATAGCAACAAAAATATTTTCAGGATTCAGAGGCATTCCCTGTTGAGAAACCAGATTTTCAGCTTGATTTGTAAAGGTTATCTGTCCCCAAGTACGGAGATCATAAGGTCGATGATGTCAAGTGTGGCATTTCTTGGAAATTTTTTAAGCCACCATGGCTTGTACTGGAAACTTCTCCTCCTGGGGATTTTGCTGTTTTCGTGATTTTGTTGGCTCCATCTGGAGAAATACAAGCATACCCCTTTCCCTGTAATATTAATTCTCCAGATTTCCATTGTTTAGTCAACCCAAATGGGCAGAGGAAGGGAGGTATCCTTCAATGCCTTGAAATGTTTTTTCCACTTTTGTCAAACTATCACCTTGCAGTAAGTTTAAAAAGTTAAAAACAAATAAAGCTCTATTAACAATAGTTATAGGATTAAAGAATATATTGCACTGCTGCGCTGCTAAGTCGCTTCAGTCGTGTCCGACTCTGTGCGACCCCATAGACGGCAGCCCACCAGGCTCCCCCGTCCCTGGGATTCTCCAGGCAAGAACACTGGTGTGGGTTGCCATTTCCTTCTCCAGTGCATGAAAGTGAAAAGTTAAAGGGAAGTCGTTCAGTCGTGTCTGACTCTTCGAGACCCCATGGACTGCAGCTTGCCAGGCTCCTCTGTCCATGGGATTTCCCAGGCAAGAGTCTAGTAAAGTCTGCTCTGGATAAGGAAGATAGAAGTGTTCCTGTGAATTCCCTCTTTTTAAATTTTTTTATTTGTAGTTTCAGTGTGTGATGTGCTCATTCAACTATGCCCTGTGCTTGTGGATTATAAGGAATACCTGTAATATGTTTAATAGAAAATGATTGCAAAAATTGTTTGAATCGCCTAGAAATATAGGTGGGGCTATTGTCTGTTTTTATAGAACTAGGTGTTCCCATTATTGTACAGCAAGTTAATAGGTGAGTTATAACCTGTTGTGTGGTTTCACCTCAGGGAGGTGTGGCCCATATAAAAGAAGAATTTGTATCGATTGAGACATGGAAGAAGGAAGAGGTAGAAAATTCAGGGCAATGAGTTACATCAATTTGCCATAGTTCATTGGGTTGTAATCCTCAAGGACTGATACTTTGTGCAATGGGTCGAAGATGTAGGGGCCTACAAGTAGAGCAATTATTAATGATTTCTTTAGCATGTTGGTATGGGATTTTCCAAATTTGATGTAACAAGCCAGCATTATTGTGTAATAGAGCATGTTGCTCTTCAGGAGTAGAAAAGAGACAAGTTTATCAGCTTGTTCATTGCCATGAGCCATAAGGCCAGGAAGAAAGAATGTGTTTGAATATGGGTAATATAAATGGGGGAAGTGCGGTTCTTAACAATAGATTGTAGTTCAAGAAAAAGTTGTTGGATAATAGATTGGTTAGAATTTATGGTAGAAATTTCTATATTTCTTAATAAACTGAGTATAAGGAGTCAGAAACTATATTAATAGGATAAGAATGTAGGTGAATAACCTGAATGAGAGCATATAATTTGTTTCGTTGAGCAGAGTGAAATTTAGTATAAAAGACTTTATATTCTTTTAGAGACCAGAATGAGGCTTTGGCGTTTTTAGTCCCATCTATATAGAAAACATCAGTTTGAGGTATAGGTTGTGATGTGACAATGTGAGAGATAATAAATTCAGTATTTTTGAAGAAATTCCAGAGTTTGTTAGAAGGATAATAAAATGAAATTTCTCCAAAATATTCCAGAAGGGCTATTTGGAAATCGGTAGAAGTTTGTAATGCATTCTCGAATTGAGATTTATTAATACGAAGAATTGTTGCTTTTGAACTGTGGTTTTGGAGAAGACTCTTGAGAGTCCCTTGGACTGCAAGGAGATCCAACCAGTCCATTCTAAAGGAGATCAGCCCTGGGATTTCTCTGGAAGGAATGATGCTAAAGCTGAAACTCCAGTACTTTGGCCACCTCATGCGAAGAGTTGACTCATTGGAAAAGACTCTGATGCTGGGAGAGATTGGGGGCAAGAGGAAAAGGGGACGACAGAAGATGAGATGGCAGGATGGCATCACTGACTCGATGGATGTGAGTCTGAGTGAACTCTGGGAGTTGGTGATGGACAGGGAGGCCTGGTGTGCTGCGATTCATGGGGTCGTAGAGAGTTGGACATGACTGAGTGACTGAACTGACTGACTGACTACAATTTTATGAGGATCAGAGCCAGTTAGAGTCTTAGCTCTATTTCTTCATTGATAATGATTAGAGCGATCAAATCAAGATAGGGTGTAAGTGACTGTCCCTCTAAAATGGGTATAGAGCCATTCTACTGGGTATTATTGTTGGGTAAGAAGTCCTGCGGGAGAATGGAGAGAGGGGAGTATAAATAATTCTAGAGGTAAATCAAGTCTAATACGAGTAAGAAATTGTTCTTGCAATTTATTTTGTATTAGAGTTTTTCTCGTGCCTATTGTGAAAGTGAATGAGGGTTATTTAAATCAGGGTCTCTTTTTCAAGTGTTAAATAAATTAGTTGATAATTTGTAATGTCTAAAGAGGGTCTAATCCAATTTATATCACCTAAAAGTTTTTGAAAATCATTCAAGGTTGATAATTTATTAACATAAATCTGTGTTAGTTGGGGAGTAATACGTTGTCTATTAACAACAAATCTTAAGTAATAGTAAGGTGTAGATGTTTGAATCTTTTCAGGGGCAATGATTAATTTAGAAGCTTTTAAGCATTGTTGAGCTGTGTCAAATGTCTCTTGAGTTTCTAAAATAGATGGAGCTGAAAACAATATATCATCCATATAATGAATAAAAAGAAAGTCAGGAAATTGTTTTCTCACAGGTTCAAGGGCTTTGGCTACATAATATTGGCA
Source organism: Bos grunniens (assembly GCF_055505025.1). Taxonomy (NCBI): domain Eukaryota; kingdom Metazoa; phylum Chordata; class Mammalia; order Artiodactyla; family Bovidae; genus Bos; species Bos grunniens. The sequence goes on from NC_141168.1 coordinate 17,882,634, forward strand.
CATGGTGGGAGAATTCATCATTCCTTGAGGCAACATAGTCCATTGACACCGTTTATGAGGCCTGATATGATTATGATAAGGTAAAGAGAAAGCAAATTTCTCTTTGTCTAGAGGGTGTAAAGGTATAGTAAAAAAAAGGAATCCTGTATATCTATAATAATAATATGCCAGTTTTGAGGAATAGCGGTAGGTGATGGAATTCCTGGTTGTAATACACCCATAGGTTTCATAGATGTATTAACTTTTTGAAGATCTGTTAAAAGACACCATTTGCCAGATTTCTTTTTTATTACAAAAATGGGAGAATTCCAAGGGGAACAAGATTCCTCAATATGTTTTCATTTCAATTGTGTATAAGTTCCTTAGCAGCCTCTAATTTCTCTTTTGTAAGGGGCCATTGCTCTGTCCAAATAGGCCCGTTATTTTTCTAAGTTATTTTAATAATCGTATTGTTTGTTAAATGAGCAGTGGCCCCTAGGAAAAATGTGGAATATATATTTGAGTTTTCCATTGCATAAGTAAATCTCTTCCTATTAAATTAAGGGGTGCATCTATCACATAAGGTTGTAAGGTTGCAGGCTGGCCTTCTGGTCCCTCATATGGATATATTTGGACATTTTGATAAACCTCTTGTATTTTGGTTTGAGAAATTCCTTCAATTTGGCAAGAAATTCTCTGTATAGGCCAAGATTTGGGCCATAAATGTTTGGAAATAATGGTAATGTCGAATCTAGTATCAAGAAGACCAGAAAGTCTTTTGCCATTAATTTTGATATTTATATTTGGTCATGCATATTCAGATACTATTGATGTCCATAAGGATTGCTTTTGATCTGTATTACCAAATCCACCTGTCTGTATACCATTAGAGGAGTTAATATAAATGTAAGGTAAAAGAAGTAATTGGGCAATTTTGTCCCCCTTTTTGAATTGTTATAGTATCTGAGATGACATAATAATTTGAATTTTTTTCCTTATAATCTGAATCAATTATTTCAGGGTGAATAGTAATTTCTTTAGAAGTCAGACTAGACTGGCCAAGTATAAGGCCGAAGGTTTGTGGGGGTAGGGGTCCATAAGGTCCGGTAGGTATTCTAGAAGGGACTGCTTGAGGAAAAAGAAGAAAATCATTTAGGGCTGGTATTTCCATGGCAGCATTGCTGGATGTTGAAGGTTTGAGGAAAAAGATGGAGTTTGCCCCTGGTTTTTGTTGATGGGGACCCAGAGAGTCCCCATCTTTGAATTTCCCCAAATAGGGTTCCCTTCAACATCATACTTAGATCGACATTTTTTAGCCCAATGTACCCCTTTATGATATTGAGGGCAGACTCCTGGAGGTTTTTTAGTAGTTATAATATTTTCTGTGTGTTTTTTAGGGCAATCCTTTTTTAAATGGCTTTTATCTCCACAAACAAAACATCCTTCATTTCCCTTTTTAAAGGCAGCAGCCATTGCTTCAGCTAACATTTGCATTTTCTGAGTTTCTGATCCTAAGTTGCGACAAGCCTTCAAATAATCACTAACATTCCCAGTCTCACGAATTGGAGCGATGGCTCTTTGACACTCCTGATTCTCATTCTCATATGCAAGCAGTTTTTCTAATTGTACTCTTGTCTCTTCTCTGACATTATGGGAGATAGCAACTCCCAGTCTAGTTAAAAAATCAGCATAGGCTTCATTAGGCCCTTGTAATATCTTTGTGTAGTTAATTTTAGGTTCCCTTTGAGGATTAATTCAATCCCAAGCTTCAAGGGCTGCTGCTGCTGCTGTTAAGTCACTTCAGTCGTGTCCAACTCTGTGCGACCCCATAGACGGCAGCCCACCAGGCTCCCCCGTCCCTGGGATTCTCCAGACAAGAACACTGGAGTGGGTTGCCATTTCCTTCTCCAGTGCATGAAAGTGAAAAGTGAAAGTGAAGTTGCTCAGTCGTGTCTGACTCTTAGCACCTTCTTTCAATTGTTCATGCAACAAAGGAGGGCATTGTATCTGAGCTTTCACCAAATCAAATTGCTCCATACCGGTTAACATTTTAAAAGTAATTTGGTTTTGGGGAGTGCCAGCTTGAGCATTAGAATTGGCATGATCTTGGGTCACATCATGAAATCACATTATTCATTGAAGATATTTTTCTGGTTTAAGAAGAGCTTTTATCAAAATTTGCCAATCATAAGGAATAAAATTTCCAATAGAAGATTCCATAGCATTTAGAAGTTCTTTAGTAAAAGGTGAATGAGGGCCGTATATAGTTATAGCATTTTTCATCTGTTGCATGTGAGAAAAATCAATGCCTTCATATTGAGGTATTAGTTGCCCTTGAGCATAAACATTTCCTAACACAGGAAAGGCAAAAAGATCACCGGCCTCAGAGACTTGAGATTGCAAAGCCAGTAAATCAGAAAGCCTTCGTTGTGAAGGAAAATGAGTGGATCGTCTGTTTTCATAAATATGAGTGTGTGTTAGGAGCTTATCATTGTCATCAAAAAAAGTATTGTTGGCTTTAGTGTCAAAGAGAGCATCAGAAGAATCATCATCAGATTCATTTTGTCCTCTAATTGAGGGGACCTTCGGTTTTGTGACCGTTAAAAGAGGAGGAGGAGGAGCACTTGGGATAGCCGGAGCAGGGATGGTGGGAAAGTTTTGAAACATTTTATGTTGCTCTAACTGGGCCTTCTGTAAAGTCATCATCTAATTTACATTTGTATAATGAGTGTTCTGCTTGTTGATGAATATCAGGGGGACTAGAATTGCCTTGAAATGGCAAGATTTCAGCTTAATGAGGGCCCACAAGGGCCAGAAATTTATTGGAATATTTTCTCCCTGTCTTGCGACTTGTTCAACATTTTCTTTAACCCAATTCCAAATTTCTAAATCAAAACTGCCTTCATCAGGGAACCAGGGATTATATTTAACCACTGTTTGGAGACAAGCCTCTATCCATTGATGTGAAACCGAAAGTCCTTGAACCTTATATAAATGAAGTAAAGTAGACAAGCGATGGGGCTTTCCAGCCATTTGTACTATATCCCCACACTTACCGACCTCCGTAGGTCCTAACAGTCACTCCACCTACTTGCCAAGGGCTTTCACCAGGTCCCTGTTCGGGCGCCGCTTGTCACTGTCTTTGTAGACCGGGACCTGGGGACTGGAGTTGATGAGAAGAAGGATGCAGGGTACCCAAGTTGCGAGTGAAACAAGGGTGCTTTATTTGCAGAAATGCATGTTCATATATCTTCATACAAGGCAGCTTTAGGCAGTAAAAAAATTGAGCAAAAACAAAGCCAAGCAAATAACAATCTTCAAAGGGTCAGAAAACATTCCATATCCTGAGTAAGAGGGGCATAACTGAATAGGTTACCTTTAAATAAAAGGTCACTGAAGGGGGTCACTGAAGGGAATCCAAGCAGGTGCCCTTTCTCATGATCTCAGTCCTGAGAACTGTATGCAGCTCTGCTCGTTCCTGTTTTCCAGGAGCTGATAAGGAATAGAGAGTCCTTGAGAAACGGCACATAAAAGAAGAAAATAACATAGTGGATCCCTTAAAGTTGAATGTCCCCTGACAATGCAAGATACTAAATATTCAAACAAGTATTTCTCAACAACAAAAATACTTTCTAGGTCTAGTTGAATTATTTTGATCACAGTGAAATTGGAATGTTTATCTTTCCTTACCAGGTTTAGAATGGGATGTTAGAATCTAGGAAGATTTGATTGCTTGTAGAATATTTGCCTTGGGTTTGGGCTGGGGTGGACTGTTCCAAGGAAACAGCAGAGCTTGGTGTCACTCATAAGTTCATTAGTTAGTGTACCCTTGGATGTGGTTGTCAGACTTTGGTGCATATCAGAATTACTAGGGTAACTTGATAACATGAAGATTCCTGGACTTCACCCAGAAATTCTGATTCTTAATATGAGATTCATCACCTATAGTTTTAACAGAGGGAATCCAGTGTCATTAGTCTGTGGACCAGTGAGAGGTGTGGCAGTCAACGAGGAGTTTGGCTTTACTTTCATTTTTCTTTCTATTCCTATCTCCTCTTCCTTCGCTTCCAACTCCCCTGCCCTCTATCCTCCTCTGTCTTTTGTCTTTCATTTACTTTGGTGACTCATTTGACAAGATATTTTCAGAGTAATTCTCTACAAACTCTAGGTACTCACTTCACAGTTTGGCAGTTAGAATGTAAAAAGGACTCCATAAGCTATAATTTATAATTGATAGAATAGAAGAAAGGATTTATAAGGGACTTCTGTACTTCTACTTCAGGGAGCATAGGTTTGATCCCTAGTCTGGGTACTAAGATCCTGAATGCCATAAGGCTCAGCCAAAAAAAAAAAAAAAGAATTTATTCCAATTTAATATTCAACCAACATTTGTTGCATGCTTACTCTATGCCTGGCATTGTTCTATTTACAGCAGTAAATAAGCCAGACCAGGTTCCAGTGGTGTGCCAGAACTGGCCTGCCCTGGCTTGTGAAAACCGTTAAATTTTTAGGGAGTAGTTTTGCAAGCTAGTTGATGTCACATTGCAGTTTGAAATTAGCATGGTGGTGGTATTTATCCCATGACCACAGGCAAATACTATATTAGGACTGTTTTTGGAAAGCCTGTTAAACATTTGGCAGCATGCCACCACAAGATTCTTGATCTCAAGAGGCATAATTTCAAGAGGGTCTTTATAACTGGGGTTCCAAGGTGGCTCAGATTGTAAAGAATATGCCTACAATGCAGAAGAACTGGGTTCGATCCCTGGGTCAGGAAGATCCCCTGGAGAAGGGAATGGCGACCTACTCCAGTATTCTTGCTGGAGAATTCCATGGACAAAGGAGCCTGGCAGGCTACAACCCATGGAAGTGAAAAGAGTTGGACACAACAGAGTAAGTAGTGCACACACACTTTACATATATGAAAAAAATCAAAATGAGTCAAATAAATTATTGGTATATCTTAATTATTTGCATATCTGTGGACTAGAAGAAACACAAACTGGAATCAAGATTGCCGGGAGAAATATCAATAACCTCAGATATGCAGATGACACCACCCTTATGGCAGAAAGTGAAGAGGAACTCAAAAGCCTCTTGATGAAAGTGAAAGTGGAGAGTGAAAAAGTTGGCTTAAAGCTCAACATTCAGAAAACGAAGATCATGGCATCTGGTCCCACCACTTCATGGGAAATAGATGGGGAAACAGTGGAAACAGTGTCAGACTTTATTTTTCTGGGCTCCAAAATCACTACAGATGGTGACTGCAGCCATGAAATTAAAAGACGCTTACTCCTTGGAAGGAAAGTTATGACCAACTTAGATAGCATATTCAAAAGCAGAGACATTCCTTTGCCAACAAAGGTCTGTCTAGTCAAGGCTATGGTTTTTCCTGTGGTCATGTATGGATGTGAGAGTTGGACTGTGAAGAAGGCTGAGCACCAAAGAATTGATGCTTTTGAACTGTGGTGTTGGAGAAGACTCTTGAGAGTCCCTGGGACTGCAAGGAGATCCAACCAGTCCATTCTGAAGGAGATCAGCCCTGGGATTTCTTTGGAAGGAATGATGCTAAAGCTGAAACTCCAGTACTTTGGCCACCTCATGCGAAGAGTTGACTCATTGGAAAAACTCTGATGCTGGGAGGGATTGGGGGTAGGAGGAGAAGGGGATGACAGAGGATGAGATGGCTGGATGGCATCAGTGAGTCAATGGACATGAGTCTCAGTGAACTCTGGGAGTTGGTGATGGACAGGGAGGCCTGGCGTGCTGCGATTCATGGGATCGCAAACAGTCGGACACGACTGAGTGACTGATCTGATCTGATCTGATCTGAAAGCACTCAACTGGAAAGTAAGTTGGAGGCAATGATAAGGAATGATAGGACTTCCCTTCCCCTACACACACCCTGTCCTTTGGCTCAAAATTACTTTCCCAAAAGATAAATTGAATTAAACTCCATACATTCCATTAGGGACAGTCCTTATAAAAGTCAAGGCTTCATATAGCCAATATTATATAGTATGTGTAAGTGTAGCCTTTAAAAATTGTGAATCACTATATTGTGCACCCGTACCTTAAATAGTGTTGTCCATCAACTATACTTCAATAAGACAAAATTACAGGAAGAGACAAGGCCTCTCTGGGGAGATGACATGGGGGTTGAGACCTGACGTGTGAGAAGCTCACAACTTGTAAAGGGTAACAGCAGTCAAGTGAGATAAAAGCTCCAAGGTCCTGGAGCAGGAAGAGCTCAGTGTGTTCCTGGAATAGAAGATAGCTATGGTGAACAAAATGCTCAGATATGGGAGAGTCAGGCCTTCCCTGTTGGAGTGAGTGGTAAAGAACCCGCCTGCCAGTGCAGGAGATGCAAGAGATGCAGGCTTGATTTCTGGGTCAGGAAGATCCCCTGGAGGAGGAAATGGCAACCCACTCCGGTATTCTTGCCTGGAGAATTCATAGACAGAGGAGCCTAGCAGGCTACATACAGTCCATAGAATCGCAGAGTCAGGTATGACTGAAAAGGCTTAGCACCTGTCTCCCAGGCATACTGAAGACTTTGGATTTGTTTTTGTAGAAGTGGGAAGTAATTGAAAGGTTTTAAGCAGCAATGTGACCAGCTTTTGTATTTTAAAAAGAGCACTCTGGTTGCTAAAGGGTTAATTGACAAGGGATTGGGAGAGGGCAAGAGGGGAGCAGGCTTATCATAACGTACTCATCTGAAATAGGAGATTACATAATTTTGGAACACCCTTTTTCTGATAGTGTGGAAAGACTATGTACAAATTTAAAAGTTCTGCCCAAGAAAAAAACAAAAAAAACAAGGATGAAAAAAAGCCTTTACTTTTTAAGGGTTTCAAAAAAACCCTAATTGAATCGTCACACCTGAGCAATGATTTTTGTTGGCCTGTTGAATACCTGACCCTCCAGAGGTGTGAATACACATTGAATCAACATGTCAGATGATAATGGAACTTCACCAGTTAATGGGGATGAAAAATCTATCAATTTTCCAAGTTCATGAGTGATTCCTCAGTTCAGTTCAGTGGCTCACTCATGTCAGACTCTTTGCGAGCCCATGAATTACAGCACGCCAGGCCTCCCTGTCCATCCCCAACTCCCAGAGTTTACTCAAATTCATGCCAATTAAGTCGGTGATGCCATCCAACCATCTCCTCCTCTGCCGTCCCCTTCTCCTCTCGCCTTCAATCTTTTCCAGCATCAGGGTCCTTTCAAATGAGTCAGTTCTTCACATTAGGTGGTCAAAGTAGTGGAGTTTCACCTTAAGCATCAGTCCTTCCAATGAATATTCAGGATTGATTTCCTTTAGGTTGGATCTCCTTGCAGTCCAAGGGACTCTCAAGAGTCTTCTCCAACACTACAGTTCAAAAGCATCAATTCTTCAGTGCTCTGCTTTCTTTATAGTCCAACTCTCACATCCATACATGACTACTGGAAAATGTCTCTGCTTTTTAATATGCTGTCTATGTTGGTCATAATTGTTCTTCCAAGGAACAAGCATCTTTTAATTTCATAGCTGCAGTCACCATCTGCAGTGATTTTGGAGCCTCCCAAAATAGTCTGCCACTGTTTCCACTGTGTCCCCATCTATTTGCCACGAAGTGATGGAACCAGATGCCATGATCTTCGTTTTCTGAGTGTTGAGTTCTAAGCCAACTTTTTCACTTTCACTATTGTCAAGAGGCTCTTTAGTTCGTCTTCACTTTCTGCCATAAGGGTGGTGTCATTTGCATATCTGAGGTTATTGATATTTCTCCCAGCAATCTTGATTCCATCTTGTGCTTCATCCAGCCCAGCATTTCACATGATGTACTCTGCTTATAAGTTAAATAAGCAGGGTGACAATATATAGCCTTGACATACTCCTTTCCCAATTTGGAACCAGTCTGTTTTTCCATGTCCAGTTCTAACAGTAGCTTCTTGACCTGCATACAGATTTCTCAGGAGGCAGGTAAGGTGGTCTGGTATTCCCATCTCTTGAATAATTTTGCACAGTTTGTTGTGATCCACACAAAGGCTTTGGCATAGTCAATAAAGCAGAGGTAGACATTTTTCTGAAACTCTCTTGATTTTTCTATGATCCGACGGATGTTGACAATTTGATCTCTGGTTCCTCTGTCTTTTCTAAATCCAGCTTGAACATCTGGAAGTTTGTGGTTCATGTACTGTTGAAGGCTGGCTTGGGGAATTTTTGAGGATTACTTTGCTGGTGTGTGAGATGAGTGCAATTATGTGGTAGTTTGAGCATTCTTTGGCATTGCCTTTCTTTGGGATTGGAATGAAACTGACCTTTTCTAGTCCTATGGCCACTGCTGAGTTTTCCAAATTTGCTGGCATATTGAGTGCTGTACTTTCACAGCATATATTTTAGGATTTGAAATAGCTCAACTGGAATACCATTACCTTCACTAGCTTTGTTCATAGTGATGCTTCTTAAGGCCCACTTGACTTTGCATTCCAAGATGTCTGGCTCTAGGTGAGTGATCACACCATCGTGATTATCTGAGTCATGATCTTTTTTGTACAGTTCTTCTGTGTATTCTTGCCACTTCTTCTTAACATCTTCTGCTTTGTTAGGTCCATACAGTTTCTGTCCTTTATTGTTCCCATCTTTGCATGAAAATTTCCCTTGGTATCTCTAATTTTTTTGAAGAGATCTCTAGTCTTTCCCATTCTATTGTTTTCCTCTATTTCTTTGCACTGAACATTCAGGAAGGCTTTCCTATCTCTCCTTGCTATTCTTTGGGACTCTGCATTCAAATGGGCTTATCTTTCCTTTTCTCCTTTGCCTTTGGCTTCTCTTCTTTTCATAGCTATTTGTAAGGCCTCCTCAGACAACCATTTTGCCTTTTTGCATTTCTTTTTCTTGGGAATGGTCTTGATCAGTGCCTTTTCTACAGTGTCACAAACCTTCGTCCATAGTTCTTCAGGCACTCTTTCTATCAGATTTAATCCCTTGAATCTGTTTGTCACTTCCACTGTATAATTGTAAGGGATTTGATTTAGGTCATACCTGAATGGTCTAGTAGTTTCCCCTACTTTCTTCTATTTAAGTCTGAATTTAGCAATAAGGAGTTCATGATCTGAGCCACAGTCAGCTCCTGGTCTTGTTTTTGCTGACTGTATATAGCTTCTCCGTCTTTGATTGCAAAGAATATAATCAATCTGATTTTGGTATTGACCATCTGGTGATGTCCATGTATAGACTTTTCTTTTGTTGTTGGAAGAGGGTGTTTGCCATGACCAATGCATTTTCTTGGCAAAACTCTATTAGCCTTTGCCCTGCTTCATTCTGTACTCCAAGGCCAAATTTGCCTGTTACTCCAGTTATTTCTTGACTTCCTGCTTTTGCATTCCCGACCCCTATAATGAAAAGGACATCTTTTTTGGGTGTTAGTTGTAGAAGGTCTTGTAGGTCTTCATAGGACCATTCAACTTCAGCTTCTTCAGCATTACTGGTTGGGGCATAGACTTCGATTACCATGATTTTGAATGGTTTGCCTTGGAAATGAACAGAGATCATTCTGTCATTTTTGAGATTGCATCCAAGTACTGCATTTCAGACTCTTTTGTTGACTGTGATGACTACTCCATTTATTCTAAGGGATTCCTCCCCACACTAGTAGCTATAATGGTCATCTGAGTTAAATCCACCCATTCCAGTCCATTTTAGTTCGCTGATTCCTAAATTATCAATGTTCACTCTTGCCATCTCCTGTTTGACCACTTCCAATTTGCCTTGATTCATGGACCTGACATTCCAGGTTCCTATGCAATATTGCTCTTTACAGCATCAGACATTACTTCCATCTCCAGTCACATCCACAACTGGGTGGTGGTTTTGCTTTGGCTCTGTCTCTTCATTCTTTCTGGAGTTATTTCTCCACTGATCTCTAGTAGCATATTGGGCACCTACCAACCTGGGGAGTTCATCTTTCAGTGACCTCTCTTTTTGCATTTTCATATTGTTCATGGGATTCTCAAGACAGGAATACTGAAGTGGTTTGCCATTTCCTTCTCCAGTGGACCATGTTTTGTCAGAACTCTTCACCATGACCTATCTGTCCTGGGTAGCCCTACATGGCATGGGTCATATTTTCATTGAGTTAGACAAGGCTGTGGTCCATGTGATCAGATTGGTTAGTTTTCTGTGATTTCAGTCTGTCTGCCCCCTTATAGAGAATGAGAAGAGGCTTATGGAAGCTTCCTGGTGGGGGAGACTGCCTGAGGGGGAAACTGAGTCTTGTTCTGATGAGTGGGGGCCATGCTCATAAATATTTAATCCAATTTAAAGATTTAATGAAATTATATTTAAAATTAAATCCCATACATGTCAGAGATACTGGGAGGGCTGAAACATACCTTGTGTGCACCAGGACCCAGGGACCCTACAGAGACTGAGACAGACCTGTGTTTGTGTGTCTCCTGAGGAGGTACAGGTCAGCAGTGGACTGCTGCAGTGGCAGGCGCTCTGGGTGCAGTAGACTGGGGTATGGCATAAGCCCCCTTGGAGGAGGTCACCATTATGCCCATCACAGAACCACCAGAGCTTACACAGGACTGGGGAAACAGACTCTTGGAGGGCACAAACAGAACCTTGTGCACACCAGGACCCAGGAGAAAGCAGTGACCCCACAAGAGACTGACCCAGACTTGCCTGTGAGTGTACAGGAGCCTCCAGTGAAGGCATGGGTCAGCCATGGCCTGCTGCATTGGGGGCACTGAGTGTAGCAATGCGTGCATGGGATCTTTTGAAGGAGGTTGCCATTATCTTCATTACCTCCACCATAGTTTGGCCTCAGGTCAAATAACAGGGAGGGAACACAATTTAATCAAATCTTTAAGTGATTTCTAGTAAGCAATAAACTTACTGAGAAACTATGTTGTCAAAGATACAAAAGCGAATCATGCATTCATGCAAGTGCAAGTGTTGCTCAGTTGTGTCCGACTCTTAGCAACCCCATGGACTGTAGCCTGCCGGGCTCCTCTGTGCATGGGATTCTCCAGGCAAGAATACTGGAGTGGGTTGCCATTTCCTTCTCCAGAGGATCTTCCCAACCCAGGGATTGAACCTAGGTCTGTTACATTGCAGGCAGACTCCTGCATTGCAGGCAGTTTCTTTACCACTGAACATCCAGGGAAGCCTGGTTCATAAATACATTTGTGTTTATTGTATTTGGTCCCATCATTTCATGGCAAATAGATGGGGAAACAGTGACAGACTTTATTTTGGGGGCTCCAAAATCACTGCAGATAGTGACTGCAGTCATGAAATTAAGAGACGCTAGCTCCTTGGAAGAAAAGTTATGACCAACACAGACAGAATATTAAAAATCAGAGACATTACTTTGCCAACAAAGACCTGTCTAGTCAAAGCTGTTTTTTCCAGTAGCCATGTGTGGATGTGAGAGTTGGACTATAAAGAAAGCTGAGCGCTGAAGAATTGATGCTTTTGAACTGTGGTGTTGGAGAAGACTCTTGAGAGTCCCTTGGACAGCAAAGAGATCCAAGCAGTCCATCCTAGGGGAAACCAGTCCTGAATATTCATTGGAAGGACTGATGCTTAAGGTGAAACTCCAATACTTTGGCCACCTGATGTGAAGAACTAACTCATTGGAAAAGACCCTGATGCTGGGAAAGATTGAAGGTGGGAGGAGAAGGGGATGACAGAGGATGAGATGGTTGGATGGCATCACCGACTCAACGGACATGAGTTTGAGGAGACTCTGGGAGTTGGTGTTGAACAGGGAGGCCTGATGTGCTGCAGTCCATGGGGTCACAAAGAGTCAGTCATGACTGAGCGATTGAACTGAACTTACTGTATTTTCAGTGATTTAAGAGATTTCAACAGCAGTTTTGACCATATGTGATTTTTTTCCTTCTGCTTTGAAAACACAGAAACTACAAAGAAGAAATAAAATATTACTACCTAATATTTTAGTAGCAATAACAAATATAAATATGTTAATGAAGCCCTCGCTATATGTATAAGCATATATATATAAATATGCATGTACAGTATACTCAAATATGATCATAGTTTGTATGCTTTTCATATCTTAATGTATTTAAAATACTTTATTGGAATAATTTTTCAGTTGTTAGCTTGATATTTATGATGGCATTATTCATACGATGATTGTACATTGTGAAATCTATATTTATTTTTAAATCTTATTGAAGTGTAGTTGAATTACACTATTCTTAGTTTCAGGTGTACAGCAAAGTGATTTGGTTATATATACACATATATTCATTCTTTTTCAGATTCTTTTCATAATAACTTAATCTATATAGTTTATTACAGATTATTGAGTAGACCTCCCTGTGCTACACAGTAGGTCTTTATTGGTTATCTATCTCATATATAGTAGTATATGTGTGTATGTTAATCCCAAGCTGCTACTTTGTCTCTCCCCGCCATATTTCCTCTTTGGTAACCAAAGGGTTGTTTTCAAGATCTGTGAGTCTGTTTCTGTTTTGTAATAACTTCGTTTATATCATTTTTAAAAATTAGGTTCCATATACGATATTTATCATTCTCTGCTTTCACTAGTATGAAAATCTCTAGCTTCATCCCTATTGCTTCAAATGGCATTTTGTTCTTTGCATGGCTGAGTAGTATTCCATTGTCTATATGCACCATGTCGTCTTTATCCATTCATCTGTAGATGGACATTTAGGTTGTTTCCGTACCTTGTTTACTGTGACTAGTGCTGCTATGAACATAGAAGTACCTGTATCTTTTTGAATTACAGTTTTGTCTGTATATAAGACTAAGTCTGTATACTAAGACTGGGATTGCTGGATCATATGGTAATTATATTTTTAGTTTTCTGAGGAATCTCCATACTGTTTTCCTTAGTGGCCGCACCATTTTTCACCCTGGGTCAGGAAGATTCCTGGGAGAAGGGCATGGCAACCCACTCCAGTATTCTTGCCTGGAGAATCCCATGGACAAAGAAGCCTGTTGTGCTAGTCCATCGGGTCACAAAGAGTCAGACATGACTGAAGTGACTTATCACAACAGTGTAAAACAGTTTTGTTTTCTTCACACCCTCTCCAGCCTTTATTCTTGTAGACTTTCTGGTGATGACCATTCTGACTGGTATGGGGTGGTACCTCATTGTAGTTTTGATTTGCATTTCTCTAATATTGGAGAAGACTCTTGAGAGTCCCTTGGACTGCAAGGAGATCCAACCAGTCCATTCTGAAGGAGATCAGCCCTGGGATTTCTTTGGAAGGAATGATGCTAAAGGTGAAACTCCAGTACTTTGGCCACCTCATGAGAAGAGTTGACTCATTGGAAAAGACTCTGATGCTGGGAGGGATTGGGGGCAGGAGGAGAAGGGGACGACAGAGGATGCATCACTGACTCGATGGACGTGAGTCTGAGTGAACTCCGGGAGTTGGTGATGGACAGGGAGGCCTGGTGTGCTGCCATTCATGGGGTCGCAAAGAGTCGGACACGACTGAGTGACTGAACTGAACTGAATAATGTGATGTTGAGCATCTTTTCATGTGATTTTGGCTATCTGTATATTTTCTTTGGAGAAAGGTCTACTTAGATATTCTGCCCATTTTTTAAATTTTGGATTCAGTTGTTTGTTTTTTTGACATAGATTGTGTGAGCTGTTTGTATGTTTTGGAGATTAATCCCCTGTCTGTCACTTCACTTGCAAATATTTTCTCCCATTCTGTGGGTTGTCTTTTTCATTTTGTTTATGGTTTCTTTTGCCATGAAAAAGCTTTTAAGTTTAATTAGGTCACATCTGTTTATTTTTTGTTTTTATTTCCATTACTCTTGGAGGTGGATCAAAAAGTTATTGCTGTCATTATGTCAAAGAGCGTTCTGCCTATGTTTTCCTCTAGGAGTTTTTATAGTATCCAGTCTTACATGTAGGTCTTTGATCCATTTTGAGTTTATTTTTGTGTATGATGTTAGAAAATGTTCTAATTTCATTGTTTTACATATAGCTGTCCAGTTTTCCTAATACCATATATTGAAGAAACTGTCCTTTCTCTATTGTATTTTCTTTTATTTGTTTATTTCTTTTTTGGCTGTGCCAACTTGTCGTGGTGGCATGTAGGATCTTTGGTCTTTGTTGAGGCACGTGGAATTTTTAGTTGAGGTATGGGTAATCTTTAGTTGTAGTGTGTGAACTTTTACTTGGGGCATGTGGGATCTGGTTCCCTGGCCAGGGATCAAGCCTGGTCTCCTATATTGGGAGCATGGAGTTTTAGCCTTTGAACCACCAGGGAAGCCCCATCTATTGGATAATCTTACCTCCTTTTTCATAGATTAGTTGACCAAAGGTGTGTGGGCTTATTTCTAGGATTTCTATCCTGTTTTCACTGGTCTACATTTGTTTTTGCACCAGTACCATCTGTTGTGATATTTGTGGCTTTGTAGTGTAATCTGAATCAGAGAGCCTGATTCTTCCCGCTGTAATTTTCTTTCTCAAGATTGCTTTGGCTATTCAAGGCCTTCTGTGTTTCCATACAAATTTAAAATTTTCCTATTCTGTGAAAAATGCCATTGGTAATTTGATAGAATCTGTAGATTTGACTGAATTCAATTTGATTGAGTCTGTAGATTGCCTGAGGTAGTACAGTCATTTTGACTATTGATTGTTCCAAGCCAAGAACATAGTATATCTTTCCATCTGTTTGTGTCATCTTTGATTTCTTACATCAGTGTCTTATATTAATAGTTTTCAGTTTTTTTGGCCTCCTGAGGTAGGTTTATTGTTAGACATTTTATTCTTTTTGATGCGATGTTAAATGGGATTTCTTCCTTAATTTCCAATTCCACTCTTTTGTTATTGAGTTCAGTTCAGTCGCGTCCAACTTTTGCGACCCTATGAATTGCAGCACGCCAGGCCTCTCTGTCCATCACCAACTCCCGGAGTTCACTCAGACTCACGTCCATCGAGTCAGTGATGCCATCCAGCCATCTCATCCTCTGTCATCCCCTTCTCCTCCTGCCCCCAATCCCTCCCAACATCAGAGTCTTTTCCAGTGAGTCAACTCTTCACATGAGGTGGCCAAAGTACTGGAGTTTGAGCTTTAGCATCATTCCTTCCAAAGAAATCCCAGAGCTGATCTCCTTTAGAATGGACTGGTTGGATCTCCTTGCAGTCCAAGGGACTCTCAAGAGTCTTGTCCAACACCACAGTTCAGAAACATCAATTCTTTGCTGCTCAGCTTTCTTCACAGTCCAACTCTCACATCCATACATGACCACAGGAAAAACCATAGCCTTGACTAGACGGACCTTTGTTGGCAAAGTAATGTCTCTGCTTTTGAATATGCTATCCAGGTTAGTCATAACTTTCCTTCCAAGGAGTAAGCGTCTTTTAATTTCATGGCTGCAGTCACCATCTGCAGTAATTTTGGAGCCCAAAAAGATAAAGTCTGACACTGTTTCCACTGTTTCCCCATCTATTTCCCATGAAATGATGGGACCAGATGCTATGATCTTCATTTTCTGAATGTTGAGCTTTAAGCCAACCTTTTTGGTCTCCACTTTCACTTTCATCAAGAGGCTTTTTAGTTCCTCTTCACTTTCTGCCATAAGGGTGGTGTCATCTGCATATCTGAGGTTATTGATATTTCTCCTGGCAATCTTGATTCCAGCTTGTGTTTCTTCCAGCCCAGCGTTTCTCATGATGTACTCTGCATAGAAGTTAAATAAGCAGGGTGACAATATGCAGCCTTGACGTACTCCTTTTCCTATTTGGAACAAGTCTGTTGTTCCATGTCCAGTTCTAACTGTTGCTTCCTGACCTGCATATAGGTTTCTCAAGAGGCAGGTCAGGTGGTCTGGTATTCCCATCTCTTGAAGAATTTTCCACAGTTTTTTGTGATCCACACAGTCAAAGGCTTTGGCATAGTCAATAAAGCAGAAATAGTTGTTTTTCTGGAACTCTCTTGCTTTTTTGATGATCCAGCAGATGTTGGCAGTTTGATATCTGGTTCTTCTGCCTTTTCTAAAACCAGCTTGAACATCTGGAAGTTCATGGTTCATGTATTGCTGACGCCTGGCTTGGACAATTTTGAGCATTACTTTACTAGCATGTGAGATGAGTGTAACTGTGTGGTAGTTTGAGCATTCTTTGGCATTGCCTTTCTTTGGGATTGGAATGAAAACTGACCTTTTCCAGTCCTGTGGCCACTGCTGAGTTTTCCAAATTTGCTGGCATATTGAGTGCAGCACTTTCACAGCATCATCTTTCAGGATTTGGAATAGCTCCACTGGAATTCTATCACCTCCACTAGCTTTGTTCGTAGTGATGCTTTCTAAGGCCCACTTGACTTCACATTCCAGGATGTCTGTTTCTAGATGAATGATCACACCATCGTGATTATCTGTATAGGAATGCAAGAGATTTTTTTTTTGGTTTGTTTTTAATTTTGTATTCTGCAAGTTTACTGAATTAATTGAGTTCTAGTAGTTTTCTGGTAGTATCTTTAGGTTTTTCTAATTATAGAATTTTGTCAAGAGAATACACTGGTCATAGCAGACACCCTCTTCCAACAACACAAGAGAAGACTCTACACATGGCCATCACCAGATGGTCAACACCAAAATCAGATTGATCTTTTCAGCCAAAGATGGAGAAGGTCTATACAGTCAGCAAAAACAAGACCGGGAGATGACTGTGGCTCAGATCATGAGCTCCTTATTGCCAAATTCAGACTTAACATTGAAGAAAGTAGGGAAAACCACTAGACCATTCAGGTATGACCTAAATCAAATCCCTTATGATTATACAGTGGAAGTGAGAAATAGATTTAAGGGACTAGATCTGAGAGATAGAGTGCCTGATGAACTGTGGACTGAGGTTTGTGACATTATACAGGAGACAGGGATCAAGACCATCTCCATAAAAAAGAAATGCAAAAAAGCAAAATGGCTGTCTGAGGAGGCCTTACAAATAGCTGTGAAAAGAAGAGAAGTGAAAAGCAAAGGAGAAAAGGAAATATATAGACATCTGAATGCAGAGTTCCAAAGAATAGCAAGAAGAGATAAGAAAGCCTTCTTCAGTGATCAATGCAAAGAAATAGAGGAAAACAACAGAATGGGAAAGACTAGAGATCTCTTCAAGAAAATTAGAGATACCAAGGGAACATTTCATGCAAAGATGGGCTCGATAAAGGACAGAAATGGTATGGACCCAAGAGAAGCAGAAGATATTAAGAGGTGGCAAGAATACACAGAAGAACTGTACAAAAAAGATCTTCATGACCAAGATAATCACAATGGTGTGATCACTGACCTAGAGCCAGACATCCTGGAATGTGAAGTCAAGTGGGCCTTAGAAAGCATCACTACGAACAAAGCTAGTGGAGGTGATGGAATTCCAGTGGAGCTATTTCAAATCCTGAAAGATGATGCTGGGAAAGTGCTGCACTCAATATGCCAGCAAATTTGGAAAACTCAGCAGTGGCCACAGGACTGGAAAAGGTCAGTTTTCATTCCAATCCCAAAGAAAGGCAATGCCAAAGAATGCTCAAACTACCGCACAATTGCACTCATCTCACATGCTAGTAAAGTAATGCTCAAAATTCTCCAAGCCAGGCTTCAGCAATACATGAACCGTGAACCTCCAGATGTTCAAGCTGGATTTAGAAAAGGCAGAAGAACCAGATATCAAACTGCCAATATCCGCTGGATCATCAAAAAAGCAAGAGAGTTCCAGAAAAACAACTATTTCTGCTTTATTGACTATGCCAAAGCCTTTGACTGTGTGGATCACAAAAAACTGTGGAAAATTCTTCAAGAGATGGGAATACCAGACCACCTGACCTGCCTCTTGAGAACTTGTATGCATGTCAGGAAGCAACAGTTAGAACTGGACATGGAACAACAGACTTGTTCCAAATAGGAAAAGGAGTATGTCAAGGCTATATATTGTCACCCTGCTTATTTCACTTATATGCAGATTACATCATGAGAAATACTGGGTTGGAAGAAGCATAAGCTGGAATCAAGATTGCTGGGAGAAATATCAATAACCTCAGATATGCAGATGACACCACCCTTATGGCAGAAAGTGAAGAGGAACTAAAAAGCCTCTTGATGAAAGTGAAAGTGGAGAGTGAAAAGTTGGCTTAAAGCTCAACATTCAGATAACAAAGATCATAGCATCTGGTCCCATCATTTCATGGGAAATAGATGGGGAAACAGTGGAAACAGTGTCAGACTTTATCTTTTTGGGCTCCAAAATTACTGCAGATGGTGACCGCAGCCATGAAATTAAAAGACGCTTACTCCTTGGAAGGAAAGTTATGACCAACCTAGATAGCATATTCAAAAGCAGAGACATTCCTTTGCTGACAAAGGTCCGTCTAGTTAAGGCTATGGTTTTTCCAGTGGTCATGTATGGATGTGAGAGTTGGACTGTGAAGAAAGCTGAGTGCCAAAGAATTGATACTTTTGAACTGTGGTGTTGGAGAAGATTCTTGAGAGTCACTTGGACTGCAAGGAGATCCAACCAGTCCATTCTGAAGGAGATCAGCCCTGGGATTTCTTTGGAAGGAATGATGCTAAAGGTGAAACTCCAGTACTTTGGCCACCTCATGTGAAGAGTTGACTCACTGGAAAAGACTCTGATGTTGGGAGGGATTGGGGGCAGGAGGAGAAGGGGACGACAGAGGATGAGATGGCTCGATGGCATCACCGACTCGATGGACGTGAGTTTGAGGAAACACTGGGAGATGGTGATGGACAGGGAGGCCTGGTGTGCTGCAATTCATGGGGTCGCAAAGAGTCAGACACGACTGAGCAACTGAACTGAATGGAACTGAACTGATGTGTCTTCTCTAAACATTGATAATTTTACTTCTTCTTTCCTAATTTGAATTCCTTTTATTTCTTTTTCTTTTGATTGCTGTGGCCAGTACTCCCAAAACTATGTTGAATAAAAGTCATGAAAGTGGACATCAATGCCCTGTTCCTGATCTTAGAATGCTTTCAGCTTTCCACTGTTGGGAATGATGTTAGTTGTCGGTTTGTCATATATGGCCTTCTTTAAGGTAAAGTAATTTCCCTCTGTGCCCACTTTCTGGAGAGTTTTAATCCTAAACAGGTGTTGAATTTTGTCAAAAGCTTTTTCTGCATCTATTGAGATGATCAGATGGTTTTTATGCTTCAGTTTTTTAATATTATGTATCACACTAATTTGTGGATATTGAAGAATCCTTGGAATAAATCCCACTTGATCATGGTTTGTGATCCTTTTAATGTATTGTCGGATTCAGTTTGCTAGTATTTTGTTGGGTATTTTTGTGTCTGTGTTCATCAGTGATATTGATACCTAATTTTCTTTGTTTTTTTCTCTGTCTCTGTCTGGTTTTGGTATGGAGATGATGGTGCTGTCATAGAATGTGCTTGGGAGTGTTCCTTTTTCCTCTGGAATGTTTTAGGAAGAATTTCAGAAGGATAGGTATTAATTTATCTTTAAATATTGGATAGAAATCTCCTGTGAAGCCATCTGATCCTGGACTTTTGCTGGAAGTTTTAAAATCAGTTTTAATTTCAGTATCTATGATTGGTCTGTTCATATTTTCTGTTTCTTTCTGGTTCAGTCTTGGAAGGTTGTACTTTTCAAAGAATTTATTCATCTCTTCTAGGTTGTTCATTTTATTGGTATGTAGTTATTTGCAGTAGTTTCTTATGATCCTTTGTGTTTCTGTGGTGTCCATTGTAACTCTTTTGTGCCCATTTTTGATTTTATGGATTTGAGTCCTCTCTTTTTTGGGTGAATCTGGCTAAAGATTTATCAATTTTGCTTATCTTTTCAAAGAACCAGATTTTGGTTTCATTGATCTTTTCTGTTTACTTCATTGCTATTTCATTTATTTCTGCTCTATATGATTTCTTTCCATTCCTCAAAAATTTTAAGATTTTTTGTTGTTGTTCTTTCTCTAGTTGTTTTAGGTGTAAGATTAGGGTGTTTATTTGGGATTTTTCTTGTTTCTTGAGGTAAGATTGTATTGCTATAAACTCCTCCCTTAGAACTGCTTTTTCTGCATTCCATAGGTTTTGGATCATTTAATTTTCATTGTCATTTGTCTCTAGATACTTTTTATTTTTCCTCTTTGATTTCTTCAGTGATCCATTGATTATTTCATAACATATAGTTTAGCCTCATACATTTTTTATTTTTACAGTTTTTCCCCCCCTGTAATTGATTTCTAATCTTATAGATTTTGGTTAGAAAAGACGCTTCTATGATTTTCAATTTTATTAAATTTACTGAGGCTTGATTTGTGGCCCAACATGTAATCTATCCTGAAGAATGTTCCATGTACACTTGAGAAGAAAGTGTTTTCTGCTGTTTTCAGATGGAATGTTCTATAAATATTAAGTCTGTCTGGTCTAATGTGTCATTTAAAGCCTGTGTTTCCATATAGATTTTTTTGTCTGGATGATCTGTCCATTGGTGTAAGTGGGGTGTTAAAGTCCCCCACTATTTTTGTGTTACTGGCAGTTTCCCCTTTTATGGATCTTAGCATTTGTCTTATATATTGAGGTGCTTCTTTGCTAGGTGCATATATATTTAGAATTGTAATAACTTCTTGGATTGATCACTTCATCATTATGTAGTATCTTTATTTGCCTCTTAAAAGTCTTTATTTTAAAGTCTAGTTTGTCTTATATGAGAATTGCTACTCCAGCTTTCTTTTAATATCCCTTTGCATGGAATACCTTTTTCCATCCCCTCACTTTCAGTCTGTATGTGTCCCTAGATCTGAAGTGGATGTCTTATAGGCAGCATATATACAGGTCTTGTTTCTGTATCCATTCAACCAGTCTATATCTTTTGGTTGAAGCATGTAATCCATTTACATTTAAGGTAATTATGTGTGTTCCTAGAGCCATTTTGTTGGTTGATTTGAATCTGTTTTTGTAGGTCTTTTTTCTTCCCTTCCTCTTTTGTTCTCTTCTCTTGTGATTTGATATCCATCTTTAATGTTGTGTTTGGATTGCTCTTTTGTGTATGGATATCTATTATACATTTTTGGTTTATGGCTCCCATGAGGTTTTTGAGATAGCACTCTCTCTCTCTCTATACACACACACACACACACACACACACACACACACACACACACATATATATAGTATATATATATATATATATGATATACAAGATTGTTTTAAGTTGCTGGTCTCTTAATTTCCATGCATTTCCAATATTCTGCATTTGTATTCTCCTCTTCTCACAGTTGTTGGTTTTGATATCATATTTGTGTGTGGATGATTTCCTACCTTTACTTTAGGTTTGACTTTACTGGTGAGCTTTCTTGTTTGTAATTTTCTTATTTCAAGTTGTGGACTTTTCTTTTCCACCCAGAGAAGTTCCTTCAGGGTTTGTTGTAAAGCTGGTTTGGTGGCATTGAATTCTTTTAACTTTTGCTTGTTTGTTAAGCTTTTGATTTCTTTGTCAAATCTAAATGACAGCCTTGCTGGGTAGAGTAGTCTTGCTTGGGGGTTTTTCCCTTTCATTACTTTAAATATATCATGCTCTTCCATTCTGGTCTGTAGAGTTTCTTTTGTAAGATAAGCTGATAAAATTTTGGAGATTCCCTTGTATCTTATTTATTGTTTTTTCCTTGTTGCTTTTAATATTTTTTCTTTGTCTTTAATTTTTGTTACTTTGATTAATAGGTGTCTCAGCATGTTCCTCCTTGGGTTTATCTTGTATGAGACTTTCTGTTCTTCCCAGACTTGAGTGTTTCCTTTCTCATGTTGGGATTCCCAGGTGGCTCAGTGGTAAAGAATCAGCCTGCCAATGCAGGAGACACAGGTTCAATCCCTGGGTGGGGAAGATCCCCTGGAAGAGGAAATGGAAACCCACTCCAGTATTCTTGCCTGGAGAATATCCATGGACAGAGGAGCCTGGCAAGCTACAGTCCATGGGGTTGCAAAGAGTCGGACATGACTGATCATGCACGTACCACATACCTTTCTAATGTTAGGGAAGTTTTCAGCTATAATCTTTTAAAATCTCAACATTGTCTCAAGCTCTTTCTCTGTTTCCTTCACATAATAGGGTGAAGGATGTGAATGTTGGTGCATTTAATATTGTCCCAGAGGTCTCTGAGAGTATCCTCATTTCTTTTTATTGTTTTTTTCTTTATTCCTTGGAAGTGATTTCCACCACTGTGTCTTCCAGCTCACTTATTTGTTTTTCTCCCTCATTTATTGTGCTATTGTGCTAGCCTTCTACTTTTCATTGCATTCCTTCCATTCTTCAGTGTATTTTTTCATTGCAGTTATTGTATTCTTCTGTTTATCTGTCGATAAAGGACAGAAATGGTATGGACCTATCAGAGGCAGAAGATATTAAGAAGAGGTGGCAAGAATACACAGAAGAACTGTACAAAAAAGGTCTTCATGACCCAGATAATCACAATGGTGTGATCACTCACCTAAAGCCAGACATCCTGGATTGTGAAGTCAAGTGGGCCTTAGAAAGCATCACTATGAACAAAGCTAGTGGAGGTGATGGAATTCCAGTTGAGCTATTCCAAATCCTGAAAGATGATGCTGTGAAAGTGCTGCACTCAATATGCCAGCAAATTTGGAAAACTCAGCAGTGGCCACAGGACTGGAAAAGGTCAGTTTTCATTCCAATCCCAAAGAAAGGCAATGCCAAAGAATGCTCAAACTACCACACAATTGCACTCATTTCACACGCTAGTAAAGTAATGCTCAAAATTCTCCAAGCCAGGCTTCAGCAATACGTGAACCGTGAACTTCTAGATGTTCAAGCTGGTTTTAGAAAAGGCAGAGGAACCAGAGATAAATTGCCAACATCTGCTGGATCATGGAAAAAGCAAGAGAGTTCCAGAAACACATCTATTTCTGCTTTATTGACTATGCCAAAGCCTTTGACTGTGTGGATCACAATAAACTGGAAAATTCTTCAAGAGATGGGAATACCAGACCACCTGACCTGCCTCTTGAGAAACCTATATGCAGGTCAGGAAGCAACAGTTAGAACTGGACATGGAACAACAGACTTGTTCCAAATAGGAAAAGGAGTATGTCAAGGCTGCATATTGTCACCCTGCTTATTTAACTTATATGCAGAGTACATCATGAGAAATGCTGGGCTGGAAGAAGCACAAGCTGGAATCAAGATTGCCGGGAGAAATATCAATAACCTCAGATATGCAGATGATACCACCCTTATAGCAGAAAGTGAAGAAGAACTAAAGAGCCTCTTGATGAAAGTGAAAGAGGAGAGTGAAAAAGTTGGCTTAAAGCTCAACATTCAGAAAACAAAGATCATGGCATCTAGCCCTATCACTTCATGGCAAATAGGTGGGGAAAAAATGGAAACAGTGAGAGACTTTATTTTCTTGGGCTCCAAAATCATTGCAGATGCTGACTGCAGCCATGCAATTAAAAGACGCTTGCTCCCTGGAAGAAAAGCTATGACAAACCTAGACATTAAAAGCAGAGATATCACTTTGCCGACAAAGGTCCGTATGGTCAAAGCTATTGTTTGTTCAGTAGTCATGTATGGAATGTGCGTTTTGGACCATAAAGAAGGCTGAGCACTGAAAAACTTATGCTTTTGAACTGTGATGCTGGAGAAGTCTCTTGAGAGTCCCTTGGATGGCAGGGATTCAAACCAGTCATTCCTATAGGAAATCAACCCTGAATATTCTTGGATAGATTGATGCTGAAGCTCCCATGCTTTGGCCAAATGACGTGAAGAGCCAATTCATTGGAAAAGACCCTGATGCTGGGAAAGATTGAAGGCAGGAGGACAAGGGGATGGCAGAGGATGAGATGGTTGGATGGTATCACCGACTCAATGAACATGAGTTTGAACAAACTCCAGGGGATAGTGAAGGGCAGGGAAGCCGGGCGTGCTGTAGTCCATGGGGTCACAGAGAGTCATGACTGAGCGACTGAACAACAACCCATTTCACTTTTACCTCCTGCCACTGGCAACTACCAGTGTGTTCTCCGTATCTGTGAGAGTATTTGTTTTTTATTTCACATAAGGGAGATCATACAGTGTTTGTCTTTATTTGGCTTATTTCACTGAGCATTGTGCCCTTCAGGTCTATACAAGGAATTCCTTCCTTCCCGCCTTTATTTATGTATTTGACCATGCTGGGTCTTTGTTGCTGCACACAGGCTTTCTCTAGTTGCAGCAAGTGGCAGGCTACTCTTCGCTGTGGTGTGGAGGCTTCTCATTGCTGTGGCTTCTCTGGTTGCAGAGCACTGGCTCTAGGTGCGTGGGCATTGGTAGATGTAGCACGTGGGCTCAGTAGTTTTGATTCATGGGCTTTGTTGCCCTGAAACATGTGGGATATTCCCAGACTGGGGATTGAACTTGTGTCCCCTGCATTTGCAGGTGGATTCTTAACCACTGAATCACCAAGGAGGGCCCAGGTTCCTTGTTTTTTATAGCTCAATAATATCCCACTGTATATATCCATACTACATTTACTTTATATGCTCATCCACCCGTGGATTCTTAGGTTGTTTCTGTATTTTGGCTATTGCAAATAACACTGCAATGAACATGGGAGTGTAGATATTTCTTTAAGTGTTTTTGCTTCTTTTGGATAAATAGAACTGGAATTGCTGGATCATATGGTAGTTCTATTTTTAATTTTTTTGAGGAATTACTGTACTGTTTTCCATAGTGGCTGCATCAATTTGTAGCCCCACCATTGGTGAATATAGGGTGTAAAAGTTCAAAAGTATTCCCTTTTCTCCACATCCTTACCAACGCCTGTGATCTCTTGCCTTTTTGATACTAGCCATTCTAACATGTATGGGGTGATATCTCACTGTGGTTTTAATTTGCATTTCTTTGGTGATTAGTATTGTTGGGTATATTTTCATATACTTGCTGGCCATCTGTACGTCATCTTAGGAAAAATGTCTATCAGATCCTCTGCCCATTTGTAAATTGAATTGTTTTCTTGAGTTGTATGAGTTCTTTTCATATTTTGGATATTATTATTCATTCACTGGATATGGGGTATTAAAGTCCCCTACTATTTCTGTATTGCCATCTATTTCTCCCTTTAGATCTGTTAGCATTTGCTTTGTATATTTAGGTATTCCTGTATCGGGTACATAAGTATTTGTTGTATCCTCTCACAGGACTGACACCTTTATTACTATGTAATGACCTTCTTTGTGACTTCTTTTTTGTCTGGTAAGAGTATAGCTGTCTTAACGTTGGCTTTTCCATTAGCATGGAATACCGTTTTTGTTTTGTGCTACCATGAGGCTTACATAAGACATCTGAGAGATACAACAATTTATCTTTGATAGTGATTTAAGTATAGTGCTTTCCAAAGCACTACATTTTTACTCCCACCCACACTTTGGTTTTGATATGACAGTGTATCTATTTATGTCTTGTGTGTCCATTAACACATTATTGTAGTTACTTTTTATTACTTTTGGAGTGGGCAGAGGGAGAGCAGGAAGATGTGCCAGCCAGCCTCTAGGTCTCTGGAGAGGATTATAGTTGGTCCCTAGATGTGTGTTTAATTGGAAGCCTGCTGCTCGGGTTGCAGCTATGAAGATAAGCTACCAGGCCTCTTTCCAGAAAGATGTTTCAGTCTGCTGAGTCTCTGCTGCTGTGCGCTGGGGTGTAGGTAGTTAAGAATTCTTTCTCTGCTTATTATAATCTTGTGGGACATAGAAACAAACTCTGCTGGCCACCAGAGCCAGGCAATCAAGGGGTGTCCCCTGGGCAGTAGCCACAAAATTGGGACATGGTACATGTACAGAAGCTCCTTTCTGGGAGAAACCAGCGATCTGGAGCAAGACAGAAAGCACAGAGATGGCACCTGCCAGCCTCCATGTTTACAGACTATCTTTGCAGAATAGGTTCCTAGATGGATGTTGTTAAATTACCTCTGTGTGAGCTAGGGTAGATAGCTAGGTAGTCCTTGGGAGCACTCTAAGAACAATGCTCAGTTTATGATAGCCCGGTCTTGTGTGCCTCATGGATGCAAGCCCTGTTGGCTTTCAAAACTAGATGTTTTGGGGGCTCATCTCTCAGGTGCTGGTCTTAAAAGCTGTGCTGCCAGATGTGGGGTTCAAACCCATCACTCCTCATGGAGAAGCTCAAACTTGTGAGTTCTCCTCTTATCTTGCCTTGGAAATCCTATGGACAGAGGAGCCTGGTAGGCTACAGTTCAAAGGGTTGCAAAGAGTCAGACGTGACTGAGCACCTAAGCATGAACTGGGGGAGGGTTCATGGTAAGATTGTGTCTCAGCCTGTCCCAGCCATCTTGATGTGGGTTTTTTTCTTTGCTTGATGTGTAGGAGTCATTAAGCTACTTTTGGGGTTTCTTTCAGAGGATATTGTTTTGTATGAGTTGTAGATTCAGTGTGTCCATGAGAGGAGGCGAGTTCATCTTGAACCCAAACCTTTATGAACTTTTTATAGCCTACTTTTGGCATGCAACAATATGTTACAGTCATTTTTCATGCCAATGAAAATAAAAGTCAAGCCCTTTTTCATGCTGAAAAATGTCATTTTATGTGTACTCCAAATGTTACTTTAAATCACTTTATCAGTTCTGTGTAAATGTCTAGACTATTTGATATCTGTCGATTATAAACAACAGTTATAAGCACCCTTGTGCTTACATTTTTATCCAAGTATGCAATTATCTCTTTAGGATAATTCTTAGAAATTGGATTGGTAGGTCAGGGGGTCTGCTCATTTTCCATTTTGATATACTGTGCTAAAATTCTCTTTAGGAAGATTGTGCCAAAGTGGTAGGCCCCACTGTGTCACATAATTGCCAACTGGTTTTGTTCATCTTTTTCATCTTTGCCAACCTTACCGACAATAAATGATATCCCTTTGTTATTATAATTCATATTTCTTCAATTAGGAATGAAACTGAATGGTCCTTTCATATTTTAATTGGGTGTCTACTTTAGCTTGCCCACTCCTTGTCTTAAATTCAGTTTTAAAACATTGATTTGTGACCATCCTTCATACCTATAAAGTATTTTAGTTACTTTGCTAACATACTGCAGATATTCCCTCCAATTTTTTGTCTTTCATTCCTATTTATGCTCCCCTTTCTTTGTACAGGAACTTAAAGTTCATAGGCAGTCAAATATATCAATATGTTTATTTACAGTGTCTGGGTTCTGTGATTAGAATGATAAGGATACATATCTCTTTATTTCCAGTCTTTCTATGGCCTTGTGTTTTTTTGGGAGAAAGGGTGTGTAAGCTTAAAAAAATTTTTTTTTTGCTGTATTGCATGGCATATGGGATCTTAGTTCCCCCACCAGGGATCAAACCTATGCCCCCTGCAGTCAAAGCATGAGTCTTAACCTCTGTTCTGCCAGGAAAGTCTCTAAACTTTTTACTGAAGTATAACAATACGTGAAACGTGAAATTCTAGATGTTCAAGCTGGTTTTAGAAAAAGCAGAGGAACCAGAGATCAAATTGCCAAGATCTGCTGGATCATTGAAAAAGCAAGAGGGTTTCAGAAAAAACATCTATTTCTGGTTTATTGATTATGTCAAAGCCTTTGACTCTGTGGACAACAACAAATGGTGGAAAATTCTGAAAGAGATGGGGATACCAGACCACCTGACCTGCCTCTTGAGAAATTTCTATGCAGGTCAGGAAGCAACAGTTAGAACTGGACATGGACCAACAGACTGGTTCCAAATAGGAAAAGGAGTACGTCAAGGCTGTATATTGTCACCCTGCTTATTTAACTTATATGCAGAGTACATCATGAGAAACGCTGGGCTGGAGGAAGCAAAAGCTGGAATCAATATTGCCAGAAGAAATAGCAATAACCTCAGATATGCAGATGACACCACCCTTATGGCAGAAAGTGAAGAAGAACTAAAGAGCCTCTTGATGAAAATGAAAGAGGAGAGAAAAAGTTGGCTTAAAGCTCAACATTCAGAAAACGAAGATCATGGCATCTGGTCCCATCACTTCATGGCAAATAGATGGAGAAACACTGGAAACAGTGGCTGCCTTTATTTTTGGGGGCTGCAAAATCACTGCAGATGGTGATTGCAGCCATGAAATTAAAAGGCACTTACTCCTTGGAAGGAAAGTTATGACCAACCTAGACAGCATATTAAAAACCAGAGACATTACTTTGTCAACAAAGGTCCATCTAGTCAAGGCTATGGTTTATCCAATAGTCATGTATGGATGTGAGAGTTGGACTATAAAGAAAACTGAGCGCTGAAGAATTGATGCTTTTGAACTGTGGTGTCGGAGAAGACTCTCGAGAGTCCCTTGGACCGCAAGGAGATCCAACAAGTCCATCCTAAAGGAAATCAGTCCTGAATATTCATTGGAAGGACTGATGCTGAAGCTGAAACTCCAAATACTTTGGCTACCTCATGTGAAGAGTTGACTCATTGGAAAAGGCTCTGATGCTGGGAAAGACTGAAGGCGGGAGGAGAAGGGGATGACAGAGAATGAGATGGTTGGATGGCATCACTAACTCAATGGGCATGAGTTTGAGTAAACTCCAGGAGTTGGTGATGGACAGGAAGGCTTGGCATGCTGCAGTCCATGGGGTTGCAAAGAGTCGGACACTGAGCGACTGAACTGAACATACTTATGTGTGCTCAGTAGTGTCTGATTCTCTGCGACCCTGTGGACTGTAGCTTGCCCGGCTCCTCTGTCCATGGGATTCTCCAGGCAAGAATACTGCAGTGGGTTGCCATGCCCTCCTCCAGGGGATCTTCCTGACCCAGGGATGGAACCTGTGTCTCCTGCATTGGCAGGCAGATTCTTTACCACTGAGCCATCTTTGAAGCCCCCATAACATGCATGTAAAAGTGTTCAAATCATTAAGTCTACAACTTCATTTTCACAAAGTGATATGCATCCCAGATTCTAACCCAGAAATCCCTGCTCTGATATGCCCTCTTTCAGGCCATTATAGTATCAAAGTGTGAGGTCAATGCAGGAAACAACTTTATGATTTCCTGAATGGCAGCCCAGTTGTCCCTACACTATTTATTGAATACCCTGTTTTTTACTCATGGATTAGAACTGTCTGCTTATATTCCCACAATTACTTGGTCTATTTCTAGCTTTGCTATTTTAGTCCATTGATCTGTCTGGTTTCATCACTGTCATATTCTTTTCATTAGTCAGATGGGGTTTATAGTATATTTTCAAATCTGGATGTGTATGCCCCACCTCACTGCTATTCTTTCTCAAATAACCTTTAGAATCATTTATTTGCAATGTGCCTCCCTTGTCAGCCCAAATCCTATTACGATTCTAATTGTTAATTCATTAAATGTATCAGTTCATTTAGGAAAATTTGACTTTTTTCTCTTAATGTTGCCTTCCCATGTAAAAACAAGGTTTTTCTCTCCATTTATTCCATGTTCCTTGCTGGGATTTTATTGTTTTCTTCAAATAGATCTTGTACATCTTGTTATGTTTATTCTTAGGCATTTTAAGGCTTTTCATTATTATTGCAAATAGATGATTTTTTCATTATAACTTCTAGTCTAACATTTTAATTAGTTAATTGTAGAGAGGCAGTTTTTTGTCTATGGATTTTCAAACAGCTTACTGAACCCCTTCCAGTGGGTTTCCATTTGATTCTCATGAGTTTTTCAGGTTTATCATTATACATGTCATGATTCCAATCTATCCCTGCATATTGAATCTTTTGGTCAGCATGTTAAGATTCTATAGCTTGCAGACTGTAAAACTCCATTTCCTCTTCTCTCCAGCCACACTACTTAAAAGAGTTCTTTCTCTTCACTGTATTCATTTCTTTCCCCTACTCAGTCCTCCTGTCCCAACCTGGCTGCAACCATCCTGACCCCACCAAAATGCTTCTTGCTATGGTCTCTCTGGTTCCACATCTCCAAATACAATTGTCATTTTAACCGTCCATCTCGCGGGACGGCTCCCTCTCATGGATTCTGATGGCCATGTCCTCGTGCTCTCACCTTCCCATGGCACCCATCACCTTGCAGTCTTTCTCCTGCATCTTTGCTGCTCTTTCTGAATCCATGGTTCCCCCACCTCTGCAATTTATTATTGAGAATTCTTATTGCTCAACATTAGACCCTCATCTTTTCATATTTTTACTCTCTACTTTTAGCACCCATTGATGATTTTTACCTGAATCAATTCTTAGTGTGGTGGTTATATAATGACTTTCTGTCATTTCTTCTACATTTATTGGTTGGGATTCTTCTATAAAACACATGGAGGCTGAACAACAAGCTGCTGAATAACCAACAAATCACAGAAGAAATCAAAAGGCAGGACCTAGACACTACATCTAGTCCCAAAAGACTTCCTCCTGGTTCATCCTGTCAGAACTGAAGAGGGCAAGTTGACTTTTAGCAGAGGGAGGTATTGCAGGAAAGGAGATGGTTACTGGTTAAGCAAGCTGAATTAGTATGAGAAGGGGTAGGAAAACAGGCGGCTCTCATCTTCCCCAGGTATTGGTTTGCCCAGTGATACCCAAGGGGTGGGTGCAGGGAGAAGTCTGACCTGGCCGGTGCATGTTAACATCACTCCCAGCTTCTGGAAGAGTTGCACAAAATGTCTACAAAAGCTTGGCCCAAATAAATACTAGATCTGGGATGTCAGAATTGCACAATTTGCAGAATGGCTGCAAAGCCTTTCATTTATGTATTTGGTGGGATGAATCCTTATTTTCCCTTTGGCATGAAGATCAATGGAAACGTGACTGGGGTGCAGTATATTGAGTCATTCCTTGTGCTTTGCAGGTTCTTATGAGCGCATCGTTCCTGGGGGCCTTGTGTCTCTTCGCGTCTGTCTGTGTGGTGTGTGCCATTTCTGCATTTACTCTCCCCATTGAGACCAAAGGACGGGCCCTACAGGTAAGTGATGTGGGAATCTAAGTAGTCTCCTTTTGACAAAAGGAAATGTGCTTGGAGTAGGAAAATTCTTTTAAGTAGAGGTGATAATGCCCAAGCCTGTGCTCACACAAGGGTACATTTGTTTAGCAGGTTCCAGTAGAAAAACTGGGTATCCAGTGCTCTTCCATGTAACTTTGAGCAGTATACTGATTATTCACTTCAAACCTTTGCTTCCTGTAAAGCTTGAACTGGGACTAAATGAGTATTACTGATACTTCAGCATTCTACCCTTTCCACTTTTCTTCTGTATAGAAGCAGTGCTGCAGAGCTAAACGTGGCCATAGGGTCAGAAACAGCTGTTTGCATTGCCTGTAGGATCACAGAATCTTTCCTTTTGGTCCCGCTATCTTCCCCCCAGTTTTTTCAACTGCCCATGGTAAGAGTGGAGGCAAAAACTTCCACACTGCACCAGCTGCCATCCAATACTGACAGTCAGACACAAAGTACATAAAAAGAAGTATAATGTGTGCTCCTGGGGGCAAAGTTGTATCAGGGACAGCTTCTCCTAGCCCTCTGCCCTTACGGTTGGCTGTTTCCCTGCCTTAAATACAAAGCTTATTGCTGGCAGGCAAGGGCATGTGTGTACACGCACACATGGGAAATGGGGAGAACAGCTGAGGTTAGTATATACAGTTGACTCCTGAACAGGGGTCAGGACACCAACCTTCCAGGCTGTCAAAGCCTGCAGTATTAAAAACTTAATCTTCAGTGTCCACAGTTCCTCACATCTGCAGATTCAACCAACCATGAACTACAGATCATACAGTACTAGAATATTTACAGTTGGAAAAAAATCCACGTAAAAGTGGACCTGCACAATTCAACCCCATGCTGTTTGAGAGTTAACTATAGTTTGGTGGATCTGAGCTGCCCCATCTAAATGGGACTGTGAAATCATCGTGCTTGTTTGGCTGAATGCAGCCTGCCCTCTCCCATATGCTATTTATAGTGAATCGTGGGCACATGTTAATTATTTGTCCTGGTACAGATGTGTTTTGTTGTCTGAGTAGTTGGAAAACACTACTGAGTAAAGAGGGGGAAAGCACAACACGCTAGTGTCAATTTTTTCTTGTCCTAGATTCAAGATGTGTTATTGTTTTCCCTTTAACTTTTAATCTTTTAATCACAGATTAGATAACTTGCTAAGTAATTAGAAATTTACGGCTTTGTTTAGGTTCCTTACTTGGAAAGGTGACCTAATCACTGAATCCTTAAAACCAGGGATTGTATTAGGTGATTCAGATGATTCCTTTTAATCTTAAATAATAGGATTATCACACTCTTCACACAGTTGAGGAAAGTAAGGTAAGGGAAAGTTAAGTAACTTGTATAAAGGAACATGCTAAATACAGAGGGACTGGAATTTAAACTAGATTGCAAAATTAAGTGGTGCTAAATCTTATGCTAATTTTCTATGGTGGTGGTTTTTTAAAGTAGCAATAATATGTATAAAATGAAATCTGGCTCATCATCTCACGTGCTTTATGGATTTCCGATTCAAGTCATATGCTGCTGCTAAGTCGCTTCAGTCGTGTCCGACTCTGTGCGACCCCACAGACGGCAGCCCATCAGGCTCCTCTGTCCCTGGGATTCTCCAGGCAAGAACACTGGAGTGGGTTGCCATTTCCTTCTCCAGTGCATGAAAGTGGAAAGTGAAAGTGAAGTCGCTTAGTCGTGCCGGACTCTTAGTGACCCCATGGACTGCAGCCCACCAGGCTCCTCCGTCCGTGGGACTTTCCAGGCAAGAGTACTGGAGTGGGGTCAAGTCATATGAGCCACTGACAAAAACCATTCCCTTTTCTGTTGATTGAAATGAAATTATTTTACATGTCTGTTTATAAGACTTAATATCAGTTCCTACAACTTTCATATGCAGATCCAATAAATATATTTGTGTGGGAATATAGCCCTTGATGGCTCTGCTACTCAATGGCTGTATGTCTTCAGGCAAATCTCAAAAGGTGTATGTCTGTATCTCAGTGTTGTGAGCACTTAACATATGAAACTATCTATTAACTGATACAGTAAAACTTCTAAAAATGTTTAAAACATGCCCTAAATTTTACCTTTCAACAGGATCCCAAATAATTTGAATGAACCAACCTGGCCAATAGTTAATAGTAGTAATTCCACTTTAGAATTACTTTAAAAACTTATTTTGATGGACCTAGTAAAGAATTAAAAAAAGAAGGTAAGTATAATGTGATTTTTTCCCCTGAATTATATCTGTAATTGAATTATAAAAGGACTATTGCGTTGTCAGGTACACAGGTAAAAATGTTAGACCTTTAATTCTTTATTAAAGAACCTCCTGTTACTAGTTTTCACTGCCAGATAGCTGAATGTGAAGACTTCAAAAAAATTAAATGTATTATCTATTCTTTCTCCAGCAAATTAAATGAAGATCTGCAAATCTATGTCTACCAAAGAAGAAAAATGTATTTTCACCTTCACAAAGAGCTGTGGCACATTTAAAAACACCTGGTTTAATTTTGGTATACTACTTGGTAGTTAAGAAATTGATCATGTATGTTTGAAAAACAAGAGGATGAAATAAGTTATCTGTATATATAGTCTCTTAGGGAAGAGATCAATACAGAAGTTTCATAAAATATACATTAAGGTTGGTGAGGGATATCTAGGAGAGATGGGGAGGGAGAAGCTGGCTTTCATTGCTTGGCATCAAGTCTGTTCATGTTTATATGAATAAGTAATAAGTATCAGACAAAACCTATACTTGATATTCTCCCATGAGGTATACAGCAAAAGCTGTATTAAAATTTTGTAGCTAAGACATGAGTTTGAGGTGGTATCATTAAGCCTTTCAAAATAGAAGTCATCAAATTCAATTATAATTAGCATACTTAAATTGTGACCTCCATACTTTATAATGAAAATTACTTATTCATAAAAGAATGTACTTAAATTCATTGCAATCTTGTGTATAAAATAACCAAAGTAGCTGGGAATAAACTTTTTCCCATTCTATTTTGACTCTAATTTCATTACAGTATAGCAAGCTTTTCTACATGATGTAATTATATGCCCTTTGGAGAACAACCATGTGCGTGCATATCATACCTGTGCACACAGGTATGCTGTGGAAGAAAAACACCCACGTTATTACATTTAGTCTTTTGTTGCTCTTTGGATTTACGGTAGACTTCTTAAAAGAGGAATCCATACCCAATGACTTGACTCCCCTACTCCTTCCACCCCCATTTTGCAATGGGAAAAAAAATAGAATTTGTTGCTACAATGATGAAGTGTCCCTGGACTGGCGAACTATGTGTATGCAAATCATTCCTATTTGAACTACAGGCACAAATGGCTTAAAGTCAGGAAAATGTCTATAAAGGGCCAGAGAATAAACATTTCAGATTCTGAGCTACATATGGTCTCTGTCAACAGCCCTCGCCAGCCTTTAAAAATGTTAACATTATTAGCTCTCAGGCTGTAATAAAAGGAGGTCATAGGCTGAATTTGGCTAACAGGCCATAGTGGTTTTTTTGAAGTAAGTTTGAAGGCTTAATTAAGATGGAGCCACTCCTGCCCAGGTGCCATGTCAGCAAACCAAAACTTAAATAAGCTGCATGTCCCTGTAAATGGTCTGCTTGACCAGAAACACAGTACAGCCAGTTGGCCAGACACCAAGCCAAATGTGGCTCTCTACTCACCTCCTTATTCATTATCCTCCTGTCTTCAGCTCCCCTTTGCAGTATTTTGGGCCCCTGCAAGTGGAGAGTGCCTGCTTCAAGTGTCAAAGTTTGTTTGGATTGCCTAAATCGTCTTTTGACGGGGAGGATGGAATCCCAAGCTGACTTCCAATGGCCTGTGGGACAAGATGCATAGGCAAAGAGCCCACTGAACCCTTGACGTTGTTTTTCTCATCATAACCAAGGGCAAGCCACTTAGGGATTTGAGCTCTGACCCCTTGTACACAGTTCTGATCCAAACAAACTTTATGTAAGGGGAAAAAGAAATATGTGTGTGTATACTTATTTCCAAGAAAAGTTCCAAGACAGCTTATATTGGGAACCCACAATGGGTGGCAGCAGTTAGGTAATGCATAAAGAGAACGCCACAGCAAAAAGTGTGGGGAGACTTGGAAAATAAGAAATTACAACTGTTTGAACTAATGGCACATCATCATCTAAGTAGCACAAGTCATACTATTAAAAGTCATTAGGGCGACTGCTGCTTTTATAAAGAAATCTTCTCATTTAAAGATTAAATAGATCAATTGCTAAGGGGAATCTTGAATCCAAAGATGTAAAACTGGTAAGCATGGATCAAACACTTGAAAGATTAAAACCTAAGACTCATGTGCTAAGATGGTCATGGACTGAGTTAGATTGACACTGGGCCACCTGACAACCTCAAGAAAAATTCTGTGCAACAAAGTACACTGTAAAATACCACCAGATCCCCAGCCTAGCAGAGTACATCCCTCTTAAGGAGTAATTTGGTTCCCAAAGACCCAAGGCTTATTACCTAAGACTCCTTGAGATCCTTGAGTTTCAAAAAACTGAGCA
The DNA here is from genome assembly GCF_055505025.1 of Bos grunniens. Taxonomy (NCBI): domain Eukaryota; kingdom Metazoa; phylum Chordata; class Mammalia; order Artiodactyla; family Bovidae; genus Bos; species Bos grunniens. Next base: position 17,918,095 of record NC_141168.1, read on the forward strand.
GTCCGCCTTCTGGCACACCTGCTTATTCTGTCATAATAATTGTGGTCCTGGAAACTGCAGATATCTACAGAAATGGCAAAAATCTAAGACAACCTAGCATTGCAATGGCCATCATCAGGGACATTCCAGTTAGACACACTGTTTATTTAAGAACCACCTGTGAAAATGTTCCCAAATCAACCAGCATGGGATATATTTTAATTGCTATGCAGAAGACTCCAAAATGCTGCAAAATTCCAAAACAGCTTCATTGAAAGATTCAACGCTAAAGGCTATTGAAAAATCTGAGAAAACAAGACAAATGTGGCTCCAACAACTATTTTTCTTTACCTGAATACTGTCTCCTAATCCTAACTGAACTGCCTTTCGACTTTGAAGAGACCAGACCAAAAACATTCATCAAGTTGGTTTTAAAACTGCAACAGCTCCAAGGCCAGATAACTAAGATAATAAAACCCCCTCCTCCTGAACTTGAATACCCCCTTATCTATTCTCAAAGGCGGGGCCTTCCAGGGTGAATGGGACTCTGAGGGATTTTCTGATAAACTCTTAACAGTTATTCCCTTAAACAGCCAAGGGGAAACTAAAACAAATGGAAAACCTTGTAAAATCCTAGTAGGCCAGAATTTACACTCTTTACTGTAACTTCTGCTCACTGGAATCTGTAGATCGGGATCCTGGGAAAACCCACATAAGCTAGCCAAAAGTGAGAATTCTTACCAAAGTCAGCTCTTGCTGGTCCCTGGAGTTTCTGGTCCAGAGAGAAATTTCACGTCCTTCCCTTTCCAAATGAAGACTCTTGGGAATCTGGTTTGGGGAACTCATTGGTTATTGATCCTTTCTCTCCCAGGAATAGCTATTGCCTTCTTGTGTCCTGAGAACTGGCTGGCCTTTCTGCCTGCTGACACCTGGGGGTTGTTTGTTCTTGTGTATGGAGGCAGTTCAACTATCAGGCCACAAAATATGGTTGGACAGAAATGTGGGTTGCATCCCATTTGCAGCTTACCAGCTGTTGCCAGCTTCTCCAGAAACTGTCCAAGTACTTCTTTCTTTTGGCTCTCTTTGGGAGTGACTCTGTATCTAGGGAGGGTAGTAGCTCTTGGTGTTTGTTCAGTACAGCCAGGAACAGTCACTGTCCAGTCTGAAATTTGGTGTTGGGTGGACGGTCCCCTTGGTATCTTTCAGGTTGTAATCCTGTAATCCAATCCTATTTCCTGTTTCACAAATTGAGTCTCTAAGACCAGAAAAAGTTCACCTATCCTTTTTACTAATCAGAACCTCTCCCCTATCTCACAAGGTTTGTGAAAGTGAAAAGTGAAAGTCGCTCAGTCATGTCTGATCCTTAGTCCATGGAATTCTCCAGGCCAGAATACTGGAGTGGGTAGCCTTTCTCTTCTCCAGGGGATCTTCCCCACCCAGGATTGAACCCAGGTCTCCCGCATTGCAGACGGATTCTTTACCAGCTGAGCCTCTAGGGAAGCCCCAAGGCTTGTAGGTACTGTAAAAATGCAGGCTCCAGGTAACATCTTTCTTGGAGGAAGCTGCATTCTTTGTTGATGCCTGTGAGATGTTTGAGTGTCTTTGCTAGGAACTGAGGTTTGTCTCTTTGGAATGCAAACTTCAGGGAGGAAATTTTTTACAAAAAAAAAAAAGGGGGGTGGGCAGTATTTGGAAACTAGGCAAATGAAAAAAATCTTAAGTCTTCTTCACAAATACTAGTAAGAAAGTTTAAACTATCTGTGCAAGTAACCTTAATTCATTCCATCTGCCAGAAACACAATTTGGATCCAACTGTTTTTATGAACTAGTGAGTTTTGAATGATCATACCCATCTCGTGGCTAAAATTGTAAAACAAGCTGTAAGATCAGTATGTCACAGATGTTTGACTTTGTTCTTCTGGATGGTGTGGCCAAAATTTGTGAAGAGCTCCATTAAACTGACTTAAAGACAAATAGAAGTTTATATAAATCAAGTAAACTCTCAGAAATATAGAAACTAAGCCAAATATTTTTCAAGTTCACGTGATCTAGGATAATCTTTGGTTAAAAAAAAGTAGTTTAAGTTTTGTCAGTTTAATTAAAATAGACACGTCTTTAAATGGCTTCCCTCGTAGCTCATTTGGTAAAGAATCTGCCTGCAATGCATAAGACCTGGGTTCTATTTCCTGGGTTGGGAAGATCCCCTGGAGAAGGAAATGGCAACCCACTCCAGTATTCTTGCCTGGAGATTCCCATGCACAGAGGAGCCTGGCAGGCTACAGTTAGTGGGCATGCAAGAGTCAGACATGACTTAGTGACTAACTACCAGGCTTACTAAAAGTCAAATAAGTTAATGTTATTTCTTTTACAGAATTTGTCAGCAAGAAATTAGATGAAGATAATAGCAGTTTAAAGTCTCATGAAATTTTCATGAGTAATCCAAACATAATTGTTAACAAACATGAATAAGTTTATAAAGGAGCTTTTCAAAAATAATCATGTTTTATGGTATATCTACTTAAAAATTGTTTCCAAAATATTTTTGGTACTTGAAACCTTAAAGTCATACTAAGATTAAATGATGGATATTTATTGAATCATTTCCAAGTAAGAGAAAATTCTGAAATATTAATTACTGAGCATAGACTTACTTTTACAGAAAAACCAAAAGATATTTGGAACATGTTTTGTGTCATGCTGAAAAATTTCCTGCGAGGAAGAATATACTTCCAGAAATTATTGCAAAAGCATTATCAGATAAGAAGTGATATTTAATTCTGTTAGGTTATTTGTGCAGGCATGTTATTAATATAAGTTATCAAGAAATTATATTAAATTTCCGATAATCTGACATTCTAGTACAATGGTATCAGTCATAATTCCAGTTATTATCTTAAATGTTAGATATCTATTTGTAGCTCATAGAAATAACCACATTTTCTTGTCAGTTCCATAACTGAACTCGTCAGCTCTCTTTAGTATTTTAAAGTCTTGTCATTTATATAGACAGTTGTTATTTCACTCTGATTCTTTTACAAAAATGAGATTCATGCAAAGTACCCTATCAAGTACTCTTGACCACCGACACTGCTGTTAAAGTGTCAAAGTTTTTGTCCTTATTTTACAACTGTGTAAACATGGAAGACCTCAAAAACTGAGGAGGAGGAGAAGTAGCCCGCATCAAGGCAGACTGCTTTCTCCCAAGAGTGCTATTACTCATATACCTCAGGCCATTTCAAATTGAACATAATCCAACTTCCAACCATTAGATCTGTGGTGATGCTGGTGATCCTGTAGTTAGTTATTTTTGCCCATGATAAACTTCCCCCCTGTTTTCCAATGCCTCAGTGTCTTTGGAACAAGCTCACTGGATAAATACTTCTGGAGAAGTATAGACCAATTATATGAAACAAATTAATAGACCAACTGGCTTTAAGAAGTATCCCCCACATCCATATTTCTTGACTTATTTGATTCTAGTTAGTTTTGGACATGGAAACCCTGGTTCAGGAGTACTTTCCAAACCATGGGTATTATTTTGATGCTTATAATTTTTGCCTCCCTACTAGGCTGTGTACTCACTAAAGTGGGTACACAGCGTGTGGGGTAGCCACTGACCAGCTAATGACTCTCTGACCAAAACGACCAAAGAGAATAGAACATAACCAGTTCCAAGAATACAAGCCTGATATCTCTTCTGAACATTACACTAAGACCCAAAGTGGAAATAGTAACTGAAAATCGTACTAGGACTGATATTTTTAATTGAAACTCTCAACTGGTCAAGAGAATGATCCAAAGGTGGTACCAGGCCTACTCTAGGCCCAACATCAAGCCACTTCCGGTGGGGGTGCTACGTACACAAACCGAAACTTAGTAACTTTCATTTCCCAGTAAATGCTCTACTTGACCAGACGTGCCATATATCCAGCAGCCAATCACCAAATGCCAAGCAATTTCTGGACTCTGTACTAATTTTCTGGTTCTTTACCCCATAAAACTTCCTGCCTTCCATCCCATTTTGTTGTTCTCTGAACCACTGCCTTCTTCATGAAGTGTTGAATAAAAGTTTGTTTGGATTACCTAAATTGTCATCTTTAATACTTTTAAATAGTTTGTAGACCTTAGTCTAGTTACCAGAAAATTTTAGGCCAAAATATTTTTGATGCAAATATGTCTTGGCTACACATGTAGGGTTAGCCAAATAACCCTTAGTGGTTCAGTGGTTAAGACTCCACCTGCCAATGCAGGGAACGTGGGTTTGATCCCTGGTTGGGGAATATTCCACAACTAGGGCAATTAAGCCCGCACGCCACAATTTGAGAGCCTGTGCATCATGACTAAGACCTGAGGCAGCCAAAAAAAAAGAAAAACAACCCATGACAAACCGTAACTCAAAACCCTAACTCTGACCTTAGCAGTAAATACTACTTAAAGAATAGCAGTGACTGAAAACCACTGACAAAACTGATACTTAAGCACCTTCCTAAGGCTTTCAGGAACTTTCAATGTGGCAGTATCCAAGCTTAAGATACTACACAATGTTGTCTAGAACTGTCTAGTACTCAAGGTTCCTAGAAGACATTAGTCTATAGCAAACCCTATCAACATAATTTTAATTCAAATACTGAATTTCAGAAATCTTTTATAAACTGATAAATATTGCTTACCTTAATTGTTTCAGGTACTAGTAGAAATGGAAGTCAACAAACGTCAAGTCATTTCTTTGTAAAAACTTTTTTGGATTGGTTTCACAGTCCATTAAGACAGTATTAGTTGAGGTATTAACAATAGTAACATAACTCTAGTCTCTGTACAAGCATATTTTGCTTTATGCAATAAAAGGTTGAATGTCTGGATCTATAGTTTTATGTATAGAAGAGAATTTGATTTTTTAAAATCTCTTCAAAGCACAGTTTACAGTGGCCAAAAAATCCTCCTGTAATATGAATGTCAATGCCTTTATTTGGGACTTATTATATCTTGAGCTTTCTTAACATACACCCTCAGCAGTAAATGCTTTCAATGACTAGAGAACCAGCATCATTGCCAAAGCATGGCCCTTAATGGCTCACTGACACCCTCCTCTTCCTTCCTATTTGCCAAATTAATTTTTTGCTTATCTTTTAAGGTTGGTGAAATCCCTGTGTTAGAGTTTTGTTTTTGTTTGTTTAAAAGTCTTCCTATTATTTATGGACTAGCAGCTATGGTCCACAGGGCTGCAAAGAGTTGGATATGAGTGAAGTGACTTAGCATGCACAGCTTGTCCCTAAATGGACCGATTTTATAGAGGAATATACAAGGGACACAAAGGAGACCCACACTAGTTAATGTTCTACTGAATGACAAACAGTGATTTTTCCATTAAAAAGTCCTTGTTGTGGTAAAATACTCACAGTAAAAATTCATCAAAGCTGATTTTTATTAAAATCAAAGCACCAGTTGACTCTCCCAAATTAAAAACAACAACAAAGACTACTGCCTCAGATATCCTTCACAATAAGCAAAACCTTCATGGGGAGAGAAACTGTGATCTGATTGGTTAGCATTATTCTCTTTCAAGAATATGAGCCATCAGGATGTGAATTTTAGTTAATTCACATCCAAGATGAAGGGATAATATACACATAGAGAGACATGAATTCTTAACTTACATGATATAAAAAATTTTTTAAAATATGTGCATGGTTATTTTAAAGGAGGGTTTCTAAAGATTCCCTGGAGAAGGGAAAGGCTACCCACTCCAGTATTCTGGCCTGGAGAATTCCATGGACTGTATAATCCATGGGGTTGCAAAGAGCTGGACACGATTGAGCGACTTTCACCTTCTATTTCAACAAGCAATTAGATGGTTGAACTCATGGTTATGTCCATAATTTTAATGGCCAATCAGATCACTCAATTTCTCTCATTCATAACAGATACAGATGAAAAGAAAATAAGTACATCTTCTATTTAAATTTAAAAACCTTTTGCTCCCGTGAAGCAACCTACTGCTGGGATTCACGTTCATCTGTAGATCAAAAGGAGTTAGCTCCTCCTTTCATTGTCTAACTAGTCTCTCCATGTAAACTAAATTTAAAAGTTTAAGCAGTGTTAACAGCAAGAGAAAACTGAAATGCAAATTCATATACTCACCCTTTGTGAATTCTTTTTGGAAGCAGTCCTAAATTGTGTTATGTCTACACTACTGTGTAGTACTAAAATGCGGAGCCAATTCTTTAGCTTGGAAAAAAAAGTAAAGCTACCAAAAGAGGACATTTTCCTTCTAGGACCTTCCAATTTCCTACCCTTCAATTCAGAAAAGAAAAGCAGGGCCTGTTAATTCAAAGGGCAAGATAACTGTATTGCCAGATAGTATTTGGAATTTAATACTGGAGAAGGAAATGGCAGCCCATTCTAGTATTCTTGCCTGGAGAATCCCATGGACAGAGGAGCCTGGTGGGCTACAGTCCACGGGGTCGCCAAGAGTCAGACAGGACTTCACTTTCACTATCATGGTATGCATTATCCTTGTAAGTCACTGACTGTGTATTGGGTTTTCTTATTGATGGGAAAGAACAGATGCTTGGCACCTGGGAAAACTTTTGATGAGCTGGACTGAGTCAGTTCTAAGTGCCACATGGCCTGTTCATCGTATGATCCCCCTTCAGCATTGGGAGTCCTGCAGATATGACATGAGGCTCTTGGTTCTAAATCTAGAGGGCAATCTCCAGGAGTTTTTGACCAGAGGTAAAAACTGGAGTTTTCAAAGTTTAGGTCAAGGTTGCTTGAGTTGCACTGACCTTTTGAAAGGAATGCTCTCCAAGTGGGCATGAGGTATAGTCAGGCTCTTCTGATAGCTTATTTCTATTATAATTTAAGGACTACTTTGCTGGGATCTGCTGGGATCCTCCTGGACACATACGTCAGAGGACTTTAAAGACTATTAAGAAAATGCTATTTGGAGAGAGAAACTCTTCTAATATATGTGGTTGTCAAGTGCCTCTCATTCAACTATGTATGTATGTGTATATATAAAGGTGAAAGAAAAATATCGTTTTAAAAGATTCATATGGCACTGAATATAACAGTGAAAATTCTGGGTACATTAGTAGACATTCTGGCTCAGATGCATTTAGGAAATTATAAATTTTCACTCTTAAGTGCTACTTCCCTTTTTGATCATCTTAAAATTTATCTGCAGTGCCTCCCTTTTAACTAAGGAGACAAATGTGGAAGAAGAAAATGTCCTAAGTATTCTAACATAAAAACAATAAACAGATTAGCAAAAGCTCCATGGCTGCTGTGTTAAAGACGCTGGAGCAAAAGAAGACAATCAAGTGGTAAATGCACTATTACCAAAATCTGTTCGTCTTTGGAGAATAAATGCCAAATACATACTCAAAACCATACAACAACAACAACTTCCCTGAAACACGTATTTGGAAAAGTGAATTACGGTTTCTTAACCTTTAATACATAATTGACTTATGGACTAAACTGAAGTCTACACAAAGTGAGATGCTCTTGCCAATAAATAATCAGTATTTTCTCATTTTATCTTCAGCAGTACCTGAAAACCCAATGACTTAGCCACAAGGCATTTTCAAATTATCCATTTGAAGAAATAATGCCATGTGGATAAAAGTAAGTCCTCTAGGTTTAATTCATGGGACCTGACACCATCCAAAGGATAAAATTCTGTCAAGTCAGATGTATTTTTATTCTTCTGGCCTAAGAGGAAAATATCCTCAGCCAACTGATGTTTAATAAATAAAGGTTTACTTCGGCAAACTAAAAAATTTCATGTATTCTGTCAAACGTTAGATTAGGAAATGGCACAACAATTTTCTTCTATCTTAATCTAGTTACCTTCCTTGATACTGAACAACAAGTAAAAGGAATACATGAAAGTCAATTAAACTAGCCAAGGCTGACCCAGGAAGAATATGCTTGCCCTCAGAAGGTAGGTTTTCTATATCTCTCCATCAAGAGAATGAAAATGAAGCCCAGATTAAGTCAGAAAGAATCAATTTGAGGTTCTGATTCTGAAAAATAGATGCTTTAGAAAAAATTTAAATTTCACTAATTCCCTCTAACTGCCTGCTTCTAAATTCCACAAAAGACTTTCATTCCAATTTATAAAGACAGAAGAAAACCACAAAAACTGGTCCCTTTCAGGGGAATTTGTATTTAATGCCCCAAAGGGTATAAGTTGAAGAATCTTTACATCAAATATGGCACACACTGCTGTATTTCATATTCTGGATGGCTCCACTAAAAGCCATACTGCAGACAATGAGTCTTGTTATAAAAGGGTCATCTGCACAGTTAAAATGCAAACACCAGTCCACATACAGACACACAGCAAAACCAAACAAGTACACTTACTTCCTTCCCTGGTGGAAGAAGGAGAGGTTTTAGAAACGTATGAAAGATGGTCTTGAAAACCTGCTATATCAAACACCTCTATAGATAAGAAAAAAAAAAAAAATCAAACATTTGTTTTCCTTTTTCTTTAATACAGTTGCCATTTTACATGATATGCTATTAGGCACCTTCTTAAACAGCATCTAGTCTACTTTCTTGGTGCACCAGTGGGCATTCTAGGATAGAACTCATTACCACTGACATTCATGGAGTACTGTACTTACATGCAGTACACCTAACTCATGTTGGTCCATAATTGAGTAGTGGTATATTCTAAAAATGGATTAATGCACACATCCAGACCACATTAAATTTTCAACTTAGAGTTCATACAAAGTCCTTTCTATAGTAGCTGTCACTCGGGACTGCAGTTTGAAATCCAGGAAGTGGGAAGAATGTCTTTTTATTTTGTTGTTGATGCTTCTTTCTTCCTTTCTCCTTCCTTCCTCCCTCTTTTCCTTTCTTTCTTAATAAGGTTAAAAGAAATGGGTTATTAAGGAAATTAGAGTCTAGTAAACATTGAAAACTTAAGATGGTCACAAACTCTTCTTGGTAATGATGTTAAATTAATGGCAAAATGTATTTAGAAAACAAACAAAAATCTAAAAACCAGCACAGGCAAGTGTGCTTATTTAAGCAACTGGCGTTCCTCTATGCTCTTGAGGCGTTTCTTCCGGGGCTGTACAAAGTCATCATCTGAGTCATCACTAAATTTATTATCTTCTGAGTCATTCCTGAATTCTAGTTTAGGAAACCTTTTTTCTGGATAAAGATTCTTCAGAAGTTCTTCAAAATAGCTTTCAAGTTTTATACCAGCATTGGCTACTTCTGAATCAGGCTGTTGAAAAAAATATGAATTAAAGAAATGTTTAGTCAATAAAAGTAGATTTCTTATATTTTGCTCCTTTTTACCTCAAGATTATGAATATCAGTGGATTGTTTCAAAAGAAATGTTTACTTAAAGCTTTGATGTAAAGTAAATAATAGCCCAGGGCAAGAAAAAGTCTAGAGAAGAGCAGATAAGAAGTAAATAAAGGCATTGACTCATCTAGATTACCAGAAAGATATGAAAGAGATGCTGTAATCAGAATCCAGTAACAGGTGTTTTTTAGAACAAACATAATATCTACCTCTGAATGAGTAACTGATCCAAAGGACAAACTATCATCAAAAAGCTTTAAGTTTGATAGATGTTTAGATGATAAAGTTTTTGAGAAAACTCTTAAGAATTATTTAAACCACATTCTTAATATTTCAATATCACAAAGACTAAAGTCTGGAAATGCTATATTTCAAGAAATAAAGGTGAGAATGACAAAGAATGCTTCTAGGTTAGATAAAAAATATTTTCTAAACTGTTTTTAAGTTGTCAACAGTAATTTGCATTTCCACTCACCATATAATAAACCTTTGACTATACATGTGGATAACGTTTTCCTAATGACCTCTCTTCATTCCTTGACATAGACTCGAACTTTTGAAAATTTATGCTACCAGAGATAGATATCTTCATCTCCTCCTTTGTTGGTAAGGTGTTTGGTTTAACATTACTTTCACATTGCTATTTCCACCCCCTTCTCACCTCATTGAATTCAGCACAGTTTTGAAAGATCAATCTAAAATCAGCTACAAAATCTTCAGGCTTTGTATACATGCAATAATCTTCTTGTAGTCTTTTCTTGATGGTTGACAAGTCCATTGGATTTTTAATTATTTTGTAATAATCAGGCACCTTTCAAAAGAAATGTGATGCTATAATAAATAAATTCTACCTGGTCCCATATAAATTCTATAAGAAGTAGTGCATAATTCAGATCATCCTTACTGCTTTTCTCAGTTCTATTTTGTCACTGATAAGGAAATATATTCAGCAAAATTTGCAAGCACCTACATGTTTCCAGACATCAGTAAATGTTTTGTGTCACTTTTATCAAAAATTTTCATCAGTTATTTTTAATGAAAAAAACCTACTACATTTCCCCTCTTACTATTCTTTTTTCATTATTAAACAAAAAGGCAATCATTAGAAGAAATATTACTTCTAGTAAGATTTGACATGTTTTTTGCTGCATATGTTATAGCAAGTGGGCTCTGAATCTGGGTTTGAACCGCAGTTCTGCTACTCAATAACACTCTCCTGGGTAAGATACTGGGTTCAGTCATTTCACCGAACCTGTTTCGTCAAGTTTCAAACAGAAATAATTCTACCATTCTCATAGGATTTTGTAAAGACGAAATAAGATAATATATATTCAGTTCAGTTCAGTTCAGTCGCTCAGTTGTGTCCAACTCTTTGTGACCCCATGAATTGCAGCACACCAGGCCTCCCTGTCCATCACCAACTCCTGGAGTTCACTCAGACTCACGTCCATCGAGTCAGTGATGCCATCCAGCCATCTCATCCTCTGTCGTAAATGAATAACATGCAAAACAGGCATGCAAAATAACATGCAAAATATATATTAAGGGGGCCTATTTTGCTGTTGCTGTTATTCATGCCAAATGTAACAGTAGGCCAACAGTAGAAAAAGCACCAAATTCTAGGTCACATTTTTAAGTGAATTAACTTTTTATTGGCATATTTTTGCCCTGCTTCTTTTGGGCACAAAGGGCTTTCCACCCCAAAGACTATAGTGGACCCCCGAACTGTGCAGGTACACTTATACACAGATTTTTTCCCATGAAATTCATACAGCAATACGACAAAATCTGTGATTGATTGATGCTGTAGATACAGAAGGCTGACTGTAAAGTCACATGAAGACTCCACTGTGCAGAAAGTTGGTGCCCTCAACCTCTGTGTTGTTCTAAGAGTCAACTGCATTTCTTTTTCCGATCTTAACTTCTCCAAACTTGTTTACAAGGGAATTGCTTCTCTGCTCAGTGTTACTTGGCTAGTTTTCTTTTCTAATGTTGCATTCATTTAAAAAAATTTTTAACAAATCTATTAGCTTTTTAAAGGAAATTCAGACATCAGAGAATAGAACACATTTTGAGTAGCAGGTCCAACACCTTACAATAACGAACTAAGTGAAAGTGAAACTGAAGGTTGCACAGTCCTATCTGACTCTTTGCAACCCCGTGGACTATACAGTCCATGGGATTCTCCAGCCAGAATACTGGAGTGGGTAGCCTTTCTCTTCTCCAGGGGATCTTCCCAACTCAGGGATTGAACCCAGATCACGCACAATGCAGGTGGATTCTTTACCAGCTGAGCCACTAGGGAAGCCCATAATGCACTAAAGTCACATCAAACTTGAAATATGAAGCTTTTGAAGTCAATGGTAAGCATACACACACCTCCTCCTCTATTGTTAATGTCTACTTCTTAAGATATACCCATTTGAATGCAGAGTTCCAAAGAATAGCAAGGAGAGATAAGAAAGCCTTCCTCAGTGATCAATGCAAAGAAATAGAGGAAAACAATAGAATGGGAAAGACTAGAGATCTCTTCAAGAAAATGAGAGACCAAGGGAACATTTCATGCAAAGATGGGCTCGATAAAGGACAGAAATAGTATGGACCTAACAGAAGCAGAAGATATTAAGAAGAGGTGGCAAGAATACACAGAAGAACTGTAGGAAAAAGATCTTCATGACCCAGATAATCACGATGGTGTGATCACTCACCTAGAGCCAGACATCCTGGAATGTGAAGTCAAGTGGGCCTTAGGAAGCATCACTATGAACAAAGGTAGTGCAGGTGATGGAATTCCAGTTGAGCTATTTCAAATCCTGAAAGATGATGCTGTGAAAGTGCTGCACTCAATATGTCAGCAAATTTGGAAAACTCAGCAGTGGCCACAGGACTAGAAGAGGTCAGTTTTCATTCTAATCCCTAAGAAAGGCAATGCCAAAGAATGCTCAAACTAATCGCACAATTGTACTTATCTCACATGCTAGTAAAGTAACGCTCAAAATTCTCCAAGTCAGGCTTCAGCAATACGTGAACTGTGAACTTCCAGATGTTCAAGCTGGATTTAGAAAAGGCAGAGGAACCAGAGATGAAATTGCTGACATCTGCTGGATCATCGAAAAAGCAAGAGAATTCCAGAAACACATCTATTTCTGCTTTATTGACTATGCCAAAGCCTTTGACTCTGTGGATCACAATAAACTGTGGAAAATTCTGAAAGAGATGGGAATACCAGACCACCTGACCTGCCTCTTGAGAAACCTGTATGCAGGTCAGGAAGCAACAGTTAGAAGTGGACATGGAACAACAGACTGGTTCCAAATATGAAAAGAAGTAAGTCAAAGCTGTATATTGTCACCCTGCAGAGTACACCATGGGAAATGCTGGGCTGAAGGAAGCACAAGCTGGAATCAAGATGGGGAGAAATATCAGTCACCTCAGATATGCAGATGACACCACCCTTATGGCAGAAAGTGAAGAAGAACTAAAGAGCCTCTTGATGAAAGTGAAAGAGGAGAATGAAAAAGTTGGCTTAAAGCTCAACATTCAGAAAACGAAGATCATGGTATCCGGTCCCGTCACTTCATGGCAAATAGATGGAGAAACAGTGGAAACAGTGGCTGCCTTTATTTTTGGGGGCTCCAAAATCACTGCAGATGTTTTTTGCAGCCATGAAATTAAAAGACGCTTATTCCTTGGAAGGAAAGTTATGACCAAACTAGACAGCATAATAAAGCAGAGACACTACTTTGCCAACAATGGTCCGTCTAGTCAAGGTTATGGTTTTTCCAGTAGTTATGTATGGATGCGAGAGTTGGACTATAAGAAAAGCTGAGCGCTGAAGAATTGATGCTTTTGAACTGTGGTGTTGGAGAAGACTCTTGAGAGTCCCTTGGACTGCAAGGAGATCCAACCAGTCCATCCTAAAGGAGATCAGTCCTGGGTGTTCATTGGAAGGACTAATGCTAAAGCTGAAACTCCAACACTTTGGCCACCTGATACGAAGAGCTGGCTCATTTGAAAAGACCCTGATGCTGTGAAAGATTGAGGGCAGGAGGAGAAGGGACGACAGAGCATGAGATGGTTGGATGGCATCACCGACTCAATGGACATGGGTTTGGGTAGACTCCGGCAGTTGGTTATGGACAGGGTGGCTTGGCGTTGCTGCGGTCTGTGGGGCTGCAAAGAGTCAGACATGACCTAGCGACTGAACTGAACTTATTACTTGAAGTCTGCACCTATAAATCAAAATGTGTACAGAGATGGGGGGTGGGCATGGGGTGTCTTTACCTGAAATGAAAAGTTTCTTTCCCAATAGCTTTAGGATATATATACCTAAAACTCCTGAGAGAAACAATTGATTTAAATCATCCCAGAGAATAGTAAGTAAAATGCATGAAAGAAAGAATACATGAAAAAAGAACAGAAGTTTTTGAGCAGTTAACATACAATGTAGTCAAGATTAAAGCATTCAGTATGTATTAACAGGGCTTCCAAGGTGGCTCAGTGGTAAAGCATCTGCCTGCCAATACAGGGGATGCGTGCTTGATCCCTCGGTTGGGACGATCTCCTGGAGAAGGAAATGGCAAGCCACTCCAGTATTCTTGTTGGAGGAATCCCATGGGCAAAAGAGCAAGGGGAGTGACTAAACAACAACAATGCAGTAAGTTTTAAGATTTTGATTAATGTAAGAAATTTACTGTTGAAAAATGGTACAGAAACTAGATTCTCATAAATCAAGTTTCAGAAAAACCATCCCACTGTACAAAAATGCATTTTAATACTTTAATGCACCATTAATACTTACGGTCAGAGGAACTGGGTCTTGAAAAGCCAGGCTCATTTCATGGCAGTAAAGAAATAAAAGTAGGCGTTCACACTTCTAAGCATAAATAAATAAATAAAAAATAATGAAGTCACAACTAATTTTTAGTAGCAATATTAATAGATCTAAAAGTACCAGAATGGAAATTAAAACCAGATGAATACAAAAAACAGTGATACTTAGAGCTTTGATGTCCTTTCCAATCATTTGCTACAGTGTACTGTTTGACATTTTGGGATGCATGTAACATATGAGAGCAGTCTTTACAGAAATAAAAACAGTATCACTAGAAAACTATCTGAAGTTTTTATTTCCACTTATCTGCAATTTTTATACTGAATTAGTCACAGTCAATAAAATGACTCATAATCAATAAAAAACATCCAGGTGTTAAGCGATCCAGGTGGATCTCTATCCATGGGGTGTTGGGTCCTAAGGCCCCTCTGTGAATGCAGATGTTTTTGTCATGCACTCTGCTATTTCTCTGCTTACAAGTCTACCCCAGTAACCACCATGTCTCAGTGGTAGTGCATGTTTCAGCCCTCTCTTGCACAACAACTTTCATACTGATTGTTCTACTTAATAAATTAGCAAAGGAGCTTCTTTAGTAATAAATAAGGTTAAATACATTAGCTGGCTTTAAGGTATAAATCCAGTACCACTGGGTGAAAGAATGAGTTATTTCCAGGAAGAGTAAATAGAAAAACCCATCTTTTTGCTGCCAATTCTGAACAAATTCCAAGGAAGAAAACATATTTGTAGTAGAAAATAAAACTGAAATTTATTAAAGGTAGGCTAAATTTAAAAGTCCAGACCACATAAAGGATATACAGTCTACCGTGTTCAATTACCGTATTTTAAGCTTCTAGGAAATGTATATATAGCATCGCTATTTTACTTCATTAAAAAAGTTATAGTCTGCCATTATTTAAGATTCTTGTATTCTGTGGAAGTACTAAGTTGACGATACACTTCTTTGATGACGGCACAGCTGCATTACAATGATGGGACGTCTAACCAAAACAACTAAGTTTAACAATCTAGGCTGGAAACTTACCCTTTTATCTATTGGTGTTAGTTTGACAAAGCCTTCAGTTTTCCTTTTTTCTGAGTTGTGAACAGGAACATCACAATCATATTCAACTTCGGGTTTAGATAAGTCTCGGCAGAAAGTGCAGATCCACTCTCCACTGTTGGGGGAGGAAGTATCTGACTGAGTTCCTGCTGCATCACTCCTCTCCTCACTACCTCCCTTTCCCACCCTGCTCCGTGCCATCTGTAATGCAGAATTATTTATTTGGTGTAACTGTTAATCACTGAGGATTTACCACCTATCTCCTATGTACATGGCACCATGCTGAGAGCTTACCCACAGGAATACAGTTCATGGGCCTAAGGGGTGTGTTAGTCCAGTGAAGGGGGCATGAAATATACACACAAAAGAAAACAAATAAAACACACACATTAATCTATGCCTGATGTGAGGCACAAATGGCATTTCCCCCCAAATGATTAAGTTTGAAATTATACAATGGTTGTTCTCTATTATTATCATCTCATAAGGTCTAAGAATTTACTGAAGATATTTATAAATAATAAAACTCAAATGCCTGGCAAATAAGATGCACTAAATTATGACAGTTGTGCATAAGAATCATTGTTCTTCATGGTAATTCCCTTGTAATAATTTAAAGGGCCAGATGTCTTTTTCCTTGACATAACAGACTAGGTTTTTGAGAGATGAGAGAAGCAAAGGAAATGTGAGACAGGGTATGGAAAACCCTATGCTGAACATTTTGGCGTATAAATTTATGCCAAGTGGATTTCTATTTAAATTTTTATAAAGGTTTTGTGTTTAAAAAAAAAAGGTTTTGTGTTACAGGATCAAATATCATTGCTGTTATTATTTATAGTGAAAAATGGTAAGCAAGGGAAGCAAGTGCCATCTTACCTTGGAAAATTTGCCAGAGTGGGCACGTGACAAGAGAGATGGAATACTTTGGGACACTTCTCACAGCACAGGAGTTCTCCTCCATTCTGACAAACTGCACACCAGTCCTCATTGGGGTCATCCTCTTTCCTCGTCTCCCCAGCATGAAGGGGTGACTTCTGGGAGGCATCTAGCCACTCAGACTTTCCATTTGAGGAGTTTTCCTGGTGAAGTCCAGGTTGATCTCCTGTGCTGTCAGGGGCATCTGATCTCAACACAGACTCCTCGGACGCAGAGCTCTGACTGCTATTTAGGAGCAGGGAGGTGAGTATGCTTCTTGGATAGTTGGTCTGCAATGGAAAGAGTTAACTATGTATATGGATTTCTTAAACTGCCATTCTTTATCAGCACTACTGCAATTTTGGATTGCAATTTGCTTACTCATGCTGCTAAGTCACTTCAGTTGTGTCCGACTCTGTGCAACCCCATAGACGGCAGCCTACCAGGCTCCCCCGTCCCTGGGATTTCCAGGCAAGAACACTGGAGTGGGTTGCCATTTCCTTCTCCGATGCATGAAAGTGAAAAGTGAAAGTGAAGTCGCTCAGTCGTGTCGGACCCTCAGCGACCCCATGGAGTGAGCACCTGGTTATTTCAAATGAGTCCATGAAACTGCAGGAGAGCAGACTGTTTACTGCTAACTGGCCCTAATGGTAAAGAACATGGACCTCAACTGAAAAACATCTTCCAAACAGAAGATCAGCAGCAGTAAGGGGGTGTGGATAAAAGGAAAAGGAAAAATCTTTTTGACGGCTTCAGAAGTGGCAGAATAGGTGGTTAATGTAGAAGTCAACCATGTGAACTGTAAATACATTTTACTGGAGACGTTAATTCAAATTATACGCAAACACAAAACATTCCTACTGTAGATTTTTTTTTTATCATTCATAGAAAGGTATACTGCTTTAATTCTTATCGGTAATTTCACCTCTCCAAGTGCCATTAATAACATTAAAGTGAACCTAAATTCTATGCTGGAGCCTAGAATGGTGAAAATTTAAAATTATGAACTAAATCTATTATTTCCTTTAAATGTTAAAATAAATTCTTAAGTAATAAAATGCAGATTCAGTTAAGGGCGTGGTTATTCTAATATTCTTTGGAGGTAATTATTTTCAAATTATTTAGCTTTTTTCTATGCTAGTTAGTTCTATATTTCTAAAGAGTACGCTTATACTGTAAATTTTCCAGATTTAAATTTTAAACATTTTCTATTTTATTACACATGTATATATTTTTTATACTATGCAAGATTAGATTTTTCCTTCCTGACTCTCCATATCCTCCTTATACTTAACACACCATTTATGCCATCTTCTTAACATAGTTTTATTAAGCACTGATTTCTTTTTAGTTGGCAGGGGCAAGTACAACTGTTATAAGCAGCATTTATTCTAACTGGTCAGTATCACTGCTGTACTAATATCCTGAAAAATCAATTTTTGGTCAAATGCATGTTCAGGTCATATTTTGATTATATTTAGTTCTTATTTAAATTTTTTATTTCGGTATTTATTTATATCATTACGACTATATACTGTTCATTGCATAACCACAGTATGTACTATGATCACTTCCTCTTTTGTCTAACTTTTTGTTTTTTACTATGAGTCAATAATTGTTGTTGGTCAGTTAAGTCATGTCCAACTCTATGAATGGCAGCACACCAGGGTTCCCTGACCTTCACTATCTCCCAGAGCTTGCTCAAACTCATTTCCATTGAGTTGGTGATGCCATCCTCTGTCATCTGCTTCTCTTCCTGCCCTTAATCTTTCCCAGCATCAGGGTCTTTTTCAATGAATCAACTCTTTGCATCAAGTGGCCAAAGTACTGGAGCTTCAGCTTTAGCATCAGTCCTTCCAATGAATATTCAGGGTTGATTTCCTTTAGGATTGACTGGTTTGATCTCCTTGTGTCCAAGGGACTCTCAAGAATCTTCTCCAACACCACAGTACAAAAGCATCAATTCTTTGGCACTCAGCCTTCTTTGTGGTCCAACTCTCACATCCATACATAACTACTGGAAAAACCATAGCTTTGACTACACAGACCTTTTGTCAGTGAAGTGATGTCTCTGCTTTTTAATACACTGTCTAGGTTTGTTATAGCTTTAGTTTCAAGGAGCAACTGTCTTTTAATTTTGTGGTTGCAGTCACCGTCTGCAGTCATTTTGGAGCCTAAGAAAATAAAATCTGTCACTGTCAATTACCTTACTCTAAAATTTAATCCATTTGCTTCTTTTTCTAGATATCTATCTCTAAGTTATTCTCACAATCTCCAACAGGGTTATAAAATGCTTCTCAATACTGTCAAAATTTTTTTCTCCCTCTTCACACATCCCTGATGGAGTCTTCTGTCCCCCTACAGGGTATACAAGAGGAGCTGTTGAACTGGGGACTAACTATTCTTTTCTTTGCTTCTCTTCTGTGTTAGATTCTATTTCTGGAATTCTATGTCTTCCTCTTTCTGGGTTTACTTCATTTTCGATGAAGCATATTTTCAAATATCTCCCTCAGAATGAGTATATGGAATTAAATTTTTGAGACTCCGCATGCATGTCTAAAAATGTTTATTTCATCTTTATACATAATCATTTGAATGGGTACAGAATTCTCCCTACAAAATATCTTTCTTCACAATTTTGATATTTCTCTATTGGTTTCCAGCTTTGAGAGTCTGTGGAGGACTTGGTGATTTAAAATGTCTGATTCATTATGTAAGGTGTTTTTCTCCTCTGGAGGCTTTTAGAATCTGTTTAGAATACTGGCATTCTAAAATTGATGATGGTATATATGACTTGCATTTTTTTTCATTTACTTGTTCTGGTACTTGCTAGGCCCTTTCAACTCAGATGCTCATGCCCTTCAGTTGGGCTTCCCTGATAGCTCAGTTGGTAAAGAATCCGCCTGCAAGGCAGGAGACCCTGGTTCAATCCCTGGGTTGGGAGGGAAGATCCCCTGGAGAAGGGAATGGCTACCCACTCCAGTATTCTGGCCTGGAGAATCTCAGGTAGCAAAGAGTCGGACACGACTGAGCAGCTTTCACAAACAGTTGGACACGACTGAGTGACTTTCAGCACTCACTAGTACTGCCCTTCAGTTATAGAAATCTCCATGTAGTATGGCTTTGACAATTACCTTCCATGTAGTTTACTCCATTCTCTCTTTAAAATACCCAACCTCCTCATTTAATAAGCCTCTTGTTTTGATATACTGAGAGATTTCCTCAAAGTTTTCAACCTCTAAGTTGACTATTTTCCTGCCTTTAAATACAATAGCTTTTATTTCCTACAATTTATTTAAAAGTTCCTTTCATCTTATCCCTCAAGTAGGAGTAGTACTGCAATCATAATTACATTTTGAGCCCTGGATTCTTCATCTGATTCTTGTTTCACTATTACAACAGGAAAATCGTAATTTTCAGGTGGTCCACTGTTTTCTTGTTTTATTCGAATTGGCTCCAACATGACCACTGGGACTTTGTGTGTAGAATCAGCTCCTGCTGGTTTGCTGGAAGAGCCAGAGCTAGAAATATAAGAAAAAAGGAAAGAAAACAAAATCTAAGAAAGCTATCTTAAGTATCTTAAAAAGAGGTACAACAATAGCTTTATGGGAATAATGCTGTATCTTCATGGCAGTGAAGATTTGCTATGTTATATCAGCAAAAATGATACATAACTGAAATGCATCTGTTGTATGCAAAATAGTTTCATTTATGTATAAAAAATGTTCTATGTGTTAACCTACCTAAATAGTTACATTATATACCTGGAAAGATACCTAAATACATTTAAATAAATCCTGAATTAAAACTGACTTCAATATTCTAAGGTTCTAAAATTAGGCAGCCAGATCTTAGAACTATCTTAGAAGTAGCATATTTTTTTTTAGTCTTTCCCATTTCCTTCTCTAGTCAGTGACAAAGAGAACTCTAGGCTCATATTAATGATTTACTGTCACAAAGAGTGAAGAGAACTAACTAGGGACATAATTCATTTGTATGAGAGAGTTAATTCTTAGGTAGGTTGATAAGAAGTCTGGGGTCCTGAGGAAAAGAAAAAGACAAAGTTTTTTTTTCTACATTCTTGCATCTTAGTCACAGAAAACTTTATTGTGTGTGGCAGAGTTTTATTACAGTATAAAAAGGGATAGAGAAAGCTTCTGATACAGACATCAGAAGGGTGAAGGACAGTGCCTCCTCACTAGTCTTAGCAAGGGAGCTGTATACTTTTTCAATTCAGTCAAGGTTGTAAAGATCTTACCAGAACCACTCCCACAATTTACATTTTAAGATGACAGAACTAGAACAGAATACTATACAAAAAAGATCTTAATAACCCAGATAACCAAGATGGTGTGATCACTCACCTAGAACTATTTTTTTTCTTTAAGCCCAGAGCTAATGACTACACAACAAAACAACTCATCTTGCTCAAGGGTATGTTTAAAGCGTCTGCCTGCAATGTGGGAGACCTGGGTTCGATCCATGGGTTGGGAAGATCCCCTGGAGAAGGAAATGGCAACCCACTCCAGTATTCTTGCCTGGAGATCCCATGGACAGAGGAGCCTGGTGGGCTACAGTCCACGGGGTCACAGAGAGTCAGACACGACTGAGCGACTTCACTTTTACTGTACCAATAATTATATAACAACAGTGTATCCTACTGGAGGACATGTTTCTCCTTAAGAACCTTCTGATTAATCCTGTCATCTTGAAGTGTATGTTGTGGGAATGGGTCTGGTAAGATCTTTCTATTGTTAGTTCTAATCCCATTATCTTAAAATGTAAATTGTGGGAGTGGGTCTGGTAAGACTTTTACAACCTTGAGTCAGTCTTTTGATTGTCTCCCCTTCAGAGTATGTTTCCTCCATAGGATTAGGAAAGTAAGAATTGGGCTCACTATTGATGAGAAATTTACAAGCAGTATGAGTGGTGTGTAACTGAAGTTAAAATACAATTTCAACAACTGTAAATTAATTTGTTTTAAAGCAAATTCAATGCAAGGTATTTAGAAAAGTCAGAACACCAATTTTAGTATAAAATTATTTGTTTTCTCTAAGTTTTTATTTGTGCATGTCCCTATACAGTGCAGTGTTATACATCCATCATTTCTGCTTTTTCTTTGCTATTATGCTAAACTCAAATGTATTTTCTAATTTTCAACACATGTACAAATCTTTTTGTATCTTTAAAGATAAAGATACAAAATTGATTAACCCATTAACTGATTTCGTTAACATGTAATATATAATTATTATACACTGGACAGTAAGTTGAGTCCGTTTACCTTCCTCGGCTGCCGACGCTGGAGGCACTAGGTGAACGTATTGGCGGGTGTACACTTGTCATAGTAACAGGTCCTGAGGAGGAAGAGATCAGACACATTCATAGAATGAATATCTGTATTTAATTCCTATTGAATGTTCTCACTTCGTAGTACACTGAAACTGGAAACACATAATGAAATTATATAAAACAAAAAGTAGTTGCTGAACTCCCAGCAGAGCTGGTGTGCCCTGAAGTAGCAGGGCTGTTCAATCTCAGCACTATTGACATTTTGGGCCAGGTAATTCTTTGATGTGGGGGCTGTATGTGCATTGTAAGGATGCCAAGCAGCCCCCTTGGCCTTGACCAGTTATTAGATGCCAGTAGCATCTCTACATACACAGCATCTAGGGGTGTAAGAATCAGAAATGTCTCCAAACACTGTTCAGTGTTCCACATGAGAGTAAGCAGGGTAGGAGCTTCGTGAGGACACTAATGCCAGCAAAAGCTGCAGAGCACAATAAAAAGTTGGTAGGGCTCATATAAAAGCAGTCCAAGAAAGAAATCAACACAGAGACTAATTAATGGAAGACAATGGAGCAATGTGTAGAAGGTACTTTGCCCTGTGCTGGACACAGAGTCAGTACTGAATAAAGTTAGCTTTAGTAATGGTGCTAAAATGGCTTCCAGAAATGTGTCAAGTTATATTACCACCAGCAATGTATCAGAGCATTCCTCCCATTACATCCTTATCAATGAGTATTTTCACTGTTGAAATCTTGCTTACTCAATAGTTAGAAATCATGTCTTTTGATTTCATAATGACTACTAGTGAGATGGAACCACCCATCTTTCTTCCTCCCGCCCCCTCACTTTAGAGAGTTATTTCCTCTTTAGGGAGTTATCTACTCATGGAGAAGGAAATGGCAATCCACTTCAGTATTCTTGCTGGGAAAATCCCATGGACAGAGGAACCTGGTGGGCTACAGTCCCTGGGGTCACAAAGAGTCGGACACGACTGAGCACACACGCTGCAGGGTCCTCTGGTAATACTGTGTGCTGTTCTTATTCATTTGTATGAACTTGCTACATAATTAGGAGAAGGCAATGGCAACCCACTCCAGTACTCTTGCCTGGGAAATCCCATGGACAGAGGAGCCTGGTAGGCTGCAGTCCATGGAGTCATGAAGGGTCAGACTCGACTGAGCAACTTGACTTTCACTTTTCACTTTCATGCACTGGAGAAGAAAATAGCAACCCACTCCAGTATTGTTGCTTGGAGAATCCCAGGGACCGGAGCCTGGTGGGCTGCCATCTATGGGGTCACACAGAGTCTGACACAACTGACGTGACTTAGCAGCAGCTACATAATTAAATAGTTTTTCTGCCATCTTTTGTCAACAATTTCCTTTCAGTTTGTTTACGTTTTAAATAAGTACTTCTTAAAATTCTAAAACTGCTTTATTATGTGGGACTAGTTAATGGCATAAGAGAGTCTCCTCTTTCCTTATTTGGTCTAAGGCATCTAATTTGCCAAGGTCTCTGGGAGTAGCTTTTCACTTTTCATTTTCATGCGTTGGAGAAGGAAATGGCAACCCACTCCAGTGTTCTTGCCTGGAGAATCCCAGGGATGGGGGAGCCACCAGGCTGCCGTCTTTGGGGTCGCACAGAGTTGGACACGACTGAAGTGACTTAGCAGCTGGGAGTAGCAGCATTAGTCAGAGGGCTTCTCTTTTGGAGGCAATAAGTAGTTCTGTCCAAAATTCTTAAAACACAAACACCAAACCAGGGTAGGAGCAATCAACAAAAAGAGTGTTACTGAGACATTTTAAGTCTAGGCAAATTCTACACAAAAAGGGACAATACTATAGGCAACTTGTCTAAAAGAGAAAGTAAAATAGCAATTTCCTCCTAGGAATGTGTGCTATGGTGCCTCTAAGTTCTGTTGAAACTGAAAATGTAGAGAGGCGTAATCTTTGCTTTCCACTTTGAAAGTACACTAATTTCAAAGACTACTTAAAACACAGATCCATTTTAATCACCCAAGAGACAAAGGGAAGGTGGAGGCCGATCCTTTTATTATTAATAAGTAAAAACTGAAAAAAAAAACTATAAAAATTTTTACAAGTCCACTTTACCTGCAAGGCCTGGAGATGGCACTGATGAATTCGGTGACTGGACAGTTCTGTTTGAGGGTGGTCGTGGCTGGCCATGATCGGTACTAGTATCTTTCCTCACAATGTTGTCCAGCATAATAGTACTTGAACAGTCAATCTGGTAAGAAAAGAAATTACTTCATGGCATTCTGACTCGGCAAGTTAAAAGCTATTTTAAATTTATAAGAAAACTTTTGTAGATGCAAATATCCTTTTGAGAAGTTCTGATGTATATTTTCCCCATAAACAATCTTGGAAAAAAGCTCTCATACTTCTTAATACTTCATCGTAGTAAATATACTGAGGTCACACTATTTCACAATTCATGAGCCAGGAGAAAGGAATACTGTGTGTTACCTCCTTAAAAGTGAAAACAAAATTATTTTTAAAATTTTATTTAAAGATAATAGAAGTACCAATTAAAAAAGAACCTGGTGAGACAAATAGCACCATTTCACATTTTAAAAATTTCTTTAGTGTCTGGCTTTATAACAGCCAACTGGAATCTGATATATTTTCTCGATCTGCTCAGATGTGTGATTGTGGCTAAAGAATATGAAGAAAATCTGGTCTTACACAGGGAAGACCTTGTAGAGCCTCTGAAAAGGTTGTACAGACCCTCATGTTCCTGGCCCACACTTCAAGAACTCATGCTCTGTTACGCACTAGATAGATGAAACACGTCCACACATCACACATTTCGAGAACATTAACGTCATTTAACTACATTATTAATGTTTGGTAGGAAAAATCTGATCCCCTGTAGATTCTTGCTTTACACGTTTATAAGTAATTAACTGCTAAGCCAAACTACTGATAAATTTCTACCAAGACTTTAATACTTTAGATTAAAATTTTCTAAATTTTATTTTTTATTGAAGTATAATTGAATTACAATGTTTTGCTAATTTCTGCTGTACAAAAAAGTGATTCAGTTATATACATTATTATTCATATTCTTTTCGATTATGGTTTATCACAGGATACTGAATATAGTTCCCTGTGCTACAGTTCTTTGTTGCTAATCCTTGTTGCTTGTGTATTCTATATACACCAGTTTGCGTGAACTAATCTCAAACTCCCAATCCAACCCCCTCCTAAATCTCTTTGGATGCAAATATTTTTAATGCTTAAATATACCATTTGTTTCCTAAGAATGTCTTTGTGATTAAAATCCAGCTTAATAGTTCCAGCCTTTCTCAATCAAGATTCTTCAAGAAAATTAAGTCCTACATTCCAAGGGCATAGGCTGTATATAATGAATTTACTTCTTGCCTCTGCATCTAGAATGGTACTGCTACTGCTGCTGCAGCTAAGTCGCTCAGTCGTGTCCGACTCTTAATGACCCCATGGACTGCAGCCCACCAGGTTCCTCCGCCCATGGGATTTTCCAGGCAAGAGTACTGGAGTGGGGTGCCATTGTCTTCTCACAGAATGGTACTAGTTATGAACAAACCTTGGAAGGACTGAGCAAACAGTCCCTCAAAGCAGTTTCTTTCTTTTGTGGTTCAGATGAGGAATCTCAGTTGAGAAAGGCTGGTACACAAAGGGTCATCTGTATTTGAAGGCTGTAGAGGAAATTTTACTTTCTGTGGGTCCTCTTTCAATTGGGGGAGGAGGGAAGTAAATGGGGTTATTTTCCTTTAATATTCTTTGGGCACTACCTTGGCCAATACAATACTTGTGGCCAGAGTACTTATACAAGTACAAGTACTTATACAAGTACAATACAATAGTTGTGGCAATAAGTACTGGATTGACTAGATTTGTTAGATCTTAATATAATAAAAGTTATTTACACTGTGGAGGAATCCTAAAAGCTAAAATAAAATTATAGGAATGAATAAAAGTTTTCCTATCATCTATGCATGAAAATAAAATACATATACTCTACCCGTCTAAATTATATACAATTACTTAAAAAATGAAGTAACTCCAGTAAGGTTAATGATTCAACTTTTAGGAAATATGAATTCATCTCAGTAATTTGAAAAAGTAAATAATATAACATTTTAGATTTCCTTCACAATCCTACAAGATTTCTTAAAAGTTCTTCATGTTTGCATAAGTGATTACCTAAGCTTGTAGGATGAAAAAAGGTAAAACAAATATCAACTCTTGTGTAATTGATTTGTTTCTTCAATGATGTATTTTCTGTCTTGAAAAAAAAAAATTTATTTTTGAGCCATGCCACAGGGCATGTGGTATCTTAGTTCCCAGACCATGGATCAAACCCACATCCCCTGCATTGGAATCGCAGAGTCTTAACCACTGGACTGGCAGGGAAGTCCCAAAACAGATTGATTAAAAAGTCATACTGACAACCAGTTTAGAGGTAAATGTATTTAATTTAAATAAAAAAGAAATCAGAGGTAATACTGCACTTGTCAGTAAAATGTTATCATTTTTCATTAAACCTGTCTCCAACTCTTCTGACGTCTTAAATGTTAGCCTTGCTCTCTAACCCTATTCTAATGAATCACATTCCAGCAATTCTCCCATATTTTCACTTCCCTCCTTCCCTAGCTTACATTCCATAATTAATCACCATAATCATTCATTTACTAACACATTAACTCCAGTGCCCTGAAAGACATTCTGTAGTATGTTTAAGTGTTAATACTAATCTTTTTATGATTCCTGCTGTCACAATATTTCTAAAGGATAAAAACAACTTCCAAACACAAACACAGCCTATAATCCAACATAACCATGGCCTTTCACCAGATTCAAGTTCACTTAAAATTTATGAAACAGATTCTTTAGTGGAAGTTTTGTGTTTACTTACATCTGGAAGAGAAGGAAGATTGTAGGGACCTCCCACCGGTGAGCTCAAATCAATCACAGGTGAGCCGAAAGCCTTTGCATCATACCCTGCTGCACTAGTAATGGTGGGGCTGGAGGGAGTGGAGGACGTGCTGTTGGCAGTCGAGGGGGCCGCATGCCCACTGCTGATCTGCCACTGTGGTAGCAAGAAGGAAGAAGAAAGGTTGCCTATCAGCAAGCCTGTTACATAAAATGTCCATCTAATCCCTGTTCCAGGTACAAGACAAAGTAAAAGACACATTCTACTATTTGAATTCAACTGTAATTTTCATGGAACGGAGAGAGGACACTGGTATATATAATTTTCAGTAATTCTCTCCAAACATAAATAATAAAAAGCACTGATTTCTCCCAGAAGACAACAGTATACACCAGAAAACCACAGCACCCGATCTTGGAAAGCTTATATACATCGGAAAAGAAATCTAAACATGTACATAGCAACTACAAACAAAGACGGAGGACTGAAAACACACCTTTCCTTCTGTCCCCACCTGATAGACCTGAGACTAAAATGACAGTTCAGGGAACTTTTTTTTTTTTTTTTAAAACAACACATTGACCCTAAAGACAAACTAAAAACAGGATGATCGTTGAGAGTCTGTTTAAGCTTTCCTACTCTAGCTACCCCCAAATAATAAGGACTTCTTTCACCTCTACAGAAGAAGACTGGAAATTAAGTTTCCAGAATAGGTAAAACAGTGTCTTTGGACTCATGGGCACCAGGCTCAGTTGAAGGCAGAAGTATTACACTGAAAATGAAAATTAAGAAACCATACACACACTGAATGCTGAGCTTCAACGAGCATCAGGCCCTGCATTTCAGGCATGAAACAAAGAGATCTTTTGGGAACTGAGCCATTACCTAAAGATAGTGACATCAGTAAATCTAACAAACATGCCAAGGAGCCCTCACACAAGAGCAAAATTCAGCATTAAACATTAGCCCCACATCCCAGCTTTCAGTTTTTTTAAAAACACCCATTGCTTATATACAAACAGGCAACTAAGCATCAACATCTGAGAAAACTGTTACAAGCTGAGATAAACAAAGTGAAAGTGAAGTCGCTCAGTCGTGTCCGACTCTTTACGACCCTGTGGACTGGAGTCTACCACACTCCTCCGTCCATGGGATTTTCCAGACAAGGGTACTGGAGTGGGGTGCCATTTCCTTCTCCAGAGGATCTTCCTGACCCAGGGATCGAACCCAGGTCTCCAGCATGGTAGGCAGACGCTTTACCTGAGCCACCAGGGAAGTCAGGCTGAGATAAACCCATTAAAACTAGGAATGCTATAGTATACAGAGATGAACTGTATGTATACCTGCTATCTAAAATTTATTTTAAAACCTATCAAAAGTAATAAGGTTTGACTGATGGATGAATGGATAAATGGATACAGATAACAAAGGAGACAGCAAATAGAGCAATCTGTCCCCTATACAACTCTCTCAACTAAGTTTGAAAATTTTATGATAAAATAGTTGGGGAGAAAAAAAGCAACTAAGAGGTATCTTAAGACTACGCAAAGGAAAAAACTCCCAAACACCGTATCATTTATATAGGGATGACACAATACAGAGTGACAGTGACAGAAATATTCTAACTTTGAAAAACCTAATTTATATTCTCCACTGAAAAAACTAAGTAAAAAACTCTGTGAATATGAATGTCAACTGAACCACCCCTCACACCTATCTGTCCATCTGTCTCTCTCCTTTCTTCCCACCCAGAACAAGCACGGTTACAGTTCATGTGTATCTTTCCAGGTTTCTTCTATGTATATGAAATTAAAAAAAAAAAACACACACACAAAAATTCGATGTTTCTCCCCATATATACTTAGAAGATCATATATAGATTACTGCCTTTTCTTAATAACCAGAAAGCATTTCCATTGTACCAGTATAATTTAAGCGATTCTATTAAAACAAACTCTCCACTATATTTTCCTCCTAGTTTGTTCATTTATTCATGTTTAGACTTTTGACTAGAAAACATTTTTAAAAACATTCTTAGAGTGTGTGTCTATCCATTAAAAATAATAAACAGAGGGCTTCCTTAGTGTCTCAGTGGTAAAGAATCTGCCTGCCAGTGCAGGAGACACGGGTTTGATCCCTGATTTGGGAAGATCTCACATGCCGTGGAGCAACTAAGCCTGTGCACCACAACTATTAAGCCTGTGCTCCAGAGCCCAGGAGCCACAACTACTGAGCCCACCTGCCCTGGAGCCTGTGCTCCACAACAAGAGAAGCCACTGAAACGAGAAGCCCATGCCCTGCAGTTAGATAGTAGCCCTCTGTCCACACTGAGAGAAAAGCCCGAGCAGCAATGAAGACTCAGCACAGCCAAAAATAAACAAGTGAAATTCTACATATACAGAGGCTCAGTAGTTGTGGCTCCTGGGCTCTAGGGCACAGGCTTAACAGTTGTGGTGTGCAGGCCTAGTTGCTCCAGCGCATGTGAGATCGTCCAAATCAGGGATCAAACCCATATTACATAGCTATGAGGTAGATAAATATGAGTACCCAGAATGTGCTAGGTGCTGTTATACACACTACCATCTAAGTCTCAGCACAACTCTGCAAGTTACGAACTCATTTTATAGTAGGGGCAAATGAGATTTAAGAGAGTAAACTTGTACAAGGCCACAAAAGTATTAGGAAAATAATCAGAATTTAAGATCTAACTGTAGCTTGGTCTCTCTTCACCTCATCTCTAATGATGAAAGAGAGATAGGTATAAATTTTATTGAAAATAATTAAAATGTCATTTTAGAAAATTTATATCAAAGTAATTATAAAAACACAAAGACACAGCATGTGTTCTTTTAGAATATTACTTTAAAATCATTTGATTAAAATGAATGTTACAGAATTATGGGGAATAAGATCATATTCTTTATTTTGGTCTTGGCAAAAAAAATTAAACTAAAATCAAACTGCTGGTTGTAAGCTGGAAAGACCTGACACAAGTACTTGGAGAAGACAAAGTGCTGGGAGAACTTTAGCTTTTTAAAACAGTAATTCCTAAAAAAAACATATTACCTGAAAACATTACGAATATAAATATTAAACTTTCTAAAATTTAATGTATAACCTTAAATATTAAGCTTTATCAAGTGTATATATACTGTATCCTGTTTAATACTGAATACAATATAGTCTTATATACAGGTATATATATGTATAAATACTGTTTAATACTTCATATTCAAACTGTGTGATACTAAGTTTGTTTCCAAGAAGTCTCCTTGAAACACTATGAAGATTCATTGATTGGTCTCTTTTGAGGTATGCCATCTGTATTTGTTAGAATACTTTCATACTCACCTAAAAGCTACACACATTAATACTGAAAAATTCATACCCATGACTCACTGATTATTCTGGGCCTTTACTTCTGTATAAGTAGCTTGATTTTTTTCTTGTTAATTACAAAGCATCAAGATCCTTTCTCCTAGCTTTCTCTCTTTAGGTCTGTATGTAAAAAACTGTAATTCACATTTACTAAAAAAAAGAAAACAGCTTACTCTTGTTCTTCATCACTATTGGCTCTATCCATAAATTCAATATGATTTGGAAGCAGAGAGAAATACAAGCACCTGTGGAGAAGTAAACACACATACCTGTTTTATGGCTTGTTGAGCCAAGAAAGCCATCTGCAAGGGGTTGGGCTTCATTGCTTGTCGTGGCGTATTCTGGTTTGATGGGTATCTTAGCTGTTGATGATGAGGAGGGAGAACTGGTCCATTGGGCTTGGGGCTATGATTCTGAAAATTTATCAAACGTGGAGGAGGTTGCTGGAAAAAAGACATTGTATCAATTCAGTGGCAGTCAGCTCCTGAAAGACGAATTACAGAGAACTCTATTTTATAACTTTTATAGAAAGAAAACAATTCTGCCACAGATGAATCATTTATTAATATTACAATAAGGGTATGGGGGGAGGGGACAGCTGCCCAGAATGTGAACAAGCATTTAAAGTAAGGAAGTTTTACTAGGAAAAGACCCTTGGGAGAGGATTTTCCAATCCGAGTTAAATCTAGACCACATTGGGAAATAGGGATTCCCTAAGTCCCCGATGACTATCTTCTGCAAAGAATTGCCCTCTTAAAATCTAAAATAATAGAATAATAATTACTGATAGTTACTGAGTAGTTATCACATGTCCAGTACTAGTTAAAATGCTTTACATGTGTTAACTCATTTAATTTTCACAAAGATCCTCCTCTGAGGCAGGGATTATCTCTGTTTTACAGAAAAGGAAACTTGTCCAAGATTAGCAAAGATAGGAAGGAATGGAGCTAAGATTTGAACTCAAGTTCTCTGGCTCTAAGGTCTGTGCAGACCTCTAAGGTCTGTACTCTATGCAGATATTAATAATGAAAACACACGATATTAACAACATTTAAAAATGAGTGAATTTTAGATCTTACTGAGATCAAACTACATGCCAGGCATTGTGAATGGCGTTTTATATGTTATCTTATTATTACTTCCCTCAGTCAGTTCAGTTGCTCAGTCATGTCCGACTCTTTGCGACCCCATGAACTGCAGCACACCAGTCCTCCCTGTCCATCACCAACTCCCGGAATCCACCCACACCCATGTCCATTGAGTCAGTGATGCCATCCAACCATCTCATCCTCTGTCATCCCCTTCTCCCGCCTTCAATCTTTCCCAGCATCAGGGTCTTTTCAAATAAGTCAGTTCTTTGCATCAGGTGGCCAAAGTATTGGAGTTTGAGCATCAGCATCAGTCCTTCCAATGAATATTCAGGACTGATTTCCTTTAGGATGGACTGGTTGGATCTCCTTGCAGTCCAAGGGACTCTCAAGAGTCTTTTCCAACACCACAGTTCAAAAGCATCAATTCTTCAGCGCTCAGCTTTCTTTATAGTTCAACTCTCACATCCATACATGACTATTGGAAAAACCATAGCTTTGAATAGATGGACCTTTGTTGGCAAAGTAATGTCTCTGCTTTTTAATATGTTGTCTAGGTTGGTCATAACTTTCCTTCCAAGGAGTATGCGTCTTTTAATTTCATGGCTGCAGTCACCATCTGCAGTGATTTTGGAGCCCAAAAAAATAAAGTCTGTCACTGTTTCCACTGTTTCCCCATCCATTTGCCATGAAGTGATGGGACCAGATGCCATGATCTCAGTTTTCTGAATGTTGAGCTTTAAGCCAACTTTTTCACTCTCCTCTTTCACTTTCATCAAGAGGCTCTTTATTACTCCCCTACCCCCACCATTTTACAAATCAGGACAGTAAACATTAAAAAGCTGGGATAACCAGAAAAAAGGTCACGCAACTCATTAAAGGCAGCACTATGGTTTTAATCCAACACTAGTCTGCCATTTCATTAGTCAAACATGTTCTGGTGTTTAACTGGGGGTTGAGGTACTAATTACAGTTTAGAGGATGAGTTTCTCTAAAAGAAAACAGATTTTGAAAGGAAACCCTTCAAGGACAGTGTTGGTTGATTACAGGTCAGGGTAAGGACAAGCTTAGTTTGCTCACAAATGCTATCCTTAGAAACTGACACCAGTGTTCCACAAAAAAGGTAACCTTGGTTACCAAGGTTCCACAAAAGGTTGGCAAATTATTGCAAAGTAAATACTTATTTTCAGGCTATCTTAACTGTATATGACCAGAACTTCTCAGAAAGGGAACTATTAACCCCCATATTCAAAGGGGGGACAAATAAATGAATTTATAAAGCTGAAGTAGCAACATCTTAAGGTGGACAACTATAAAGTGTAGCCCTGCCCTCTTTTTGTTCTTTTCTTTTCTCTCATTTTTGGAATTTATCTCCTTTTCTGGGTAAAGGTCTTCTGTTACTCCTCTCCTGCAAATTAGCTGGCACTGGGTTCACACTTAGTAACTTACAAGAGTGACCAGCAATTACAGACCTAATGAAAAGTAGACTTAGACACTATTTCAAGATCAAAGGAAATTCTGTGGATGAAGAATAGAAAAATATGAGAAAAAGAGAAAATGCCAAAATTTTACAGAAGGCTGAAGCCATAGCAATTCTTTTTGATTCTTCTATTAAAGTTTTTCACTGGAAGGGTTTTATATCACAGAAACAAACAAAAAATAATTTGGGAAGTATAGTGGAAAACTTCTAAATTCATCCAAAAGACTATTTTTTAAAAAGTGAAAAAGCACTCAAAATGATCTTTAAGGGAGAACAAAAGCAGTTAAAACTTTTGCCTACTCCTGCCCTGACTGGGATTTATATATTGATTCAGTCAAGAAATGACATTCTGGGGCGGGGGGGGAAGTGACATTTGATGCCAGAGTACTATACTCCTGTGAGAAATCAGTATGGAACTGGATGTCCACTCTCCCATCAAGGAAGCCCAGTGTAGAAAGATCTAAGGTGATTGATTTTTATCTCCTCCCTAAACTGTTATCGTTGACTGAGTTAATTTCTAAGAACCCCATGACAGGAAAAGTAACTTGAAAGAACAGGACTAGAAACTGGTTATGAACATAAAAGAAATAGCAAAACCAGTGCTATTTTAATTAAATGGAATTAACTTGCAAGAAGGAAAAAAGGGAGAGAATAGAGAAATAATTGAGAGCTTAAGTAAAGTGACATATATTCATCATTATCCTCACCCTCACTGTAAATACTTTCATTATTATAGGTGGTAATTTTACTCTAGGTCAGTATAACCATGAAGGATAGCAGATGTCCTTCTAAAATCCACTCACTGTTTAGGAAAATTAGTATATACATATAAATGAGAGTATCTCTGCAGAATAGTAAATCTGGCCCAGGAGTGAGAACCATAAGGTATACAATAACAGACTCAGATTTAACAAACTTCGAGCTGTCCACTGCAGTACGACAGAGTATACTGTACACCACTCAATAAAGAGATGCAGAGTGTTTATTAGTTTGTACCACACAGTCATATAACTATGTAGTCTATCTCTGTATCACCCAGCTCTTTAATCATTCAGATTACATGGCTACTTTCAGAGAAAGAAGAAACAGGGAACTCCTGTGTAAGCGATTTTTAGAGCAGGCCTTTAAATTGACCTGTGTCTTCAGGCTAGAGGTAGAGCATGACAAAGAGGCACACATATACACCTGTCTACAAACAGATATTTTACCAGATGTACATGCAAATAAACTGCTAGAGAACTAAGAAAGCAGGTAAGCAGGGCAGTGTAAAAGTTTAAAGAAGAGGGAAAAAACTGATGAGTGAAAAATGTAGGAGCAGATATTTGGTAGAGAGAAGATAAAAATGAGAGATGAGAGTACTAGAAGAGGGCTCAGGGGTCACTGAGAGGAGACAGAAAAAGAGCAGTGTGCAAAGTAATGACATAAAGATGAGAAAATTACAGCTGATATCCTAACAACACAGGTTTAGACTGTGCAGGTCCACTTAGACAAGGATTTTTTTCAATAGTGAATACTTCAGTAGTGCACAATCTGTGTTTAGTTGAATCCTCAGACGCAGAGCAGTGGATGTGGAGGAACCATGGCGAGTGGCGGGGGGTGGCTGACTATAAGTCATATGTGAATTTTCAACTATATGGAGGGTCAGTGCTTCAAACCCCTGAATTAATTGTTCAAGGGTCAAATGTGTTGATATGTGGGAAAATTAGGCTGTATAATAAAGATTGTACATTATATACAATCATACAGCAGTATACCACAGAAAGAAATAATAAGATCAAACATAAATTTCTGAGATAAGCAGGCTAAAGGCTCTATCAAGGTCACCTCTGTTTGGTTACTGCTTCTATAAATAGCTGTTTCTGAGAATGTGACTGAGTCACACAGAATCTAGTAACTGCCTCAGTTCCTCACTTTTTAATGAAAAGGGAATTAATGCAAATGATGGATTTATCCTGTTTCAGGTTAATAAAGTAATAAAAATCACTTTACCATCTTTCAGATACTTAAGATAAATATCAATCATGTAAATGCTTAGCACTAGTCACTCAGTAAGTAAATATTTTCTCTCTTTTCCTCGTCAAATATATGTCTAAAACAATTTGGGTGCTCTGCAGTCTATCTGCAATATGTTACTCTGCAGTCTGGGAGGGGAGTGACAAAAGAATTTCTCCATTTTCTTAACAAAATTTCAATTCTGCCAGTGGCACTCCTGGGATCGAAAGTGTATACATTTTTTTCCCACAGAACACTCACCAAACAAAGACCTCTTAAATTGCTTGCTATTTACTTCCTTTAAAAACCTGGGTTAAAACAAAGTTCGAGAGCCATAATGAACTGGTCATACTAATTAATATTCTCTTGGATTTGACATATCTTGTTAATCAAATTACCAGACAGCCATAAATCACAAATAAAATCACCTCAGGCCTACACAGAAGCAATTTAACAAAATCAGGATTCATAGGCCCATAAGTCTTATTCAGGGTTGAAGCAAGTCTCCTGTGAAGATCATCTGTCTTGAATAACTGCTACCAAAACACGCTATTATGCCATTTAATTGCTTTTTCATAAAAGAACTGCATTATGTATACATTCCTCTTAGTGCTAAAAAAAAAAACACTGGTAAAAAATTTCTCCTCTAATGATGTTTCCTTTTAATCAAGTAATAGATATTATTCCTGATTCTTTTTTTGTTTGGTTGATCAAAAACTGAGCTAAGTCCTGTTCTTAAGCATAATGAGAATTCTTAGTCTAGTTCTGCATGCTTTGAACATTACTAATACTTATTAATCCCTGTGCCATTTCATTTGAGTCACTTACTGTAAATCAGTTCAAATTCTGAGAAACAGGGAGTATAAATTAATAAATAAAAGGAACTGAAAATAACGAGACAATTTTTGTGCATTAAAGTAAGAATGGTGCATGAGGGAAAAAAAACGACTTGCTCTTAAATGGAGTGGATAGAAGCTTCTATAACAACAGCAGAAATGTATACTAATATTGCAACTGTTCTTAACTAATGTACGGTAATTAATCCACAGGATCATGAGTCATGCTGTGAACTTGTTACTGTATTGTTAGTACTGTTGAGTTTATGACTATATGAACACATGTGTAGACTCTTCCACCCACTCTACATCACAAGTAGAATTTACATGCATATGTTCTTCAAACCCTTTAGAGGGACAAGTAGAAAATAAACACATGCTTTTCCCATTTCTCCACCAGTGACTGAAATCTTTGTTATGAATTAAGAAATAATACAAATAAAAAGATGACAAAACTGAAAAAAAAAAAAAAAAAAAGAATGGTGCCTGGAACATTTGCTCAGAAATAAACTTTGAAAAAGGCAGACTTCTAACAAACCACCCCCTTACCCTTTTCTATTTCATTCTGTCCTAGTTTCCAGATGCAGTGGGTTTTCTAAACTCTGCATCTTCACAGAGGACAGATACCTGAAGCATCAGTCATCCTGAAGCACTAATGTAACGATTATGAGTTACAGGTACACAACTTTCCCATCAATCATATGCATGGGTTATTCAGGAATGCAATCACTTATCCTCTGTTATAAAGACGACAAAGAGCAGATAAGAATAGATGTCCCAGCTGAATAAACCATTAATTTCTTTTTCAGAAGGGCTAAGAACTAGAGTTAAATTAGGGACCCTTGATGTGACAAATTTTTATAAATTCATACATTTAAATCATGGAGGAAGGACACCTTGGTTATTTTAGGAGCTGCTGAATATAACTGTACTATAGTTATCTAAGTTAGGACAGGCCTGCTTCCAAATTTACCTGGTGAGAGATGGAAGGTTGCTGGATGGGCCCCTGCATTCTAGGGTTTGGTAAACCCACAGGTGCTGGCCTCCGTTGCACCTGTTGCCTCTGAGCCATTACCTGTTGCTGCATATGCTGGAGTCGTAACTGAGCTAGGCTGATCTGGGTTGGAAACTTGGATAACTGGTTTGAAGATAAACCACCTGGTGGCTGTGAATTCTGTTCCACGACAGGATTCTGCTTAGGCATTTGTGGTTGACTCTCTTTATCTTCAATTACTAAAGAACCTAATCAAAGAGAAAAAGTTAAGTTCTAAAGATTTTCTGATAGTAACATACCATATTTTGTAAAAGGCTATCTTTGCTCATTTTCAGGATTTCCAAGGAACTTCTTTTTGTCTTAGGAACCCTTTACATGGTTAACGATAGAAACTCCTAAGAGTTTCTGTTTATGTAGGGTCTATCAAACAAAATCTACCATATTCAAAACTAGAAATGAGAATTAAAAAAACATTTTTCCATACTAATTCATTTAAAAGTGACAACCCAAAGTAACATATTTTTATGGAAAAAAAAACACCTTATTTTTATTTTCAAAAAAGTTTAGTGATGAATGGCACTATTTTATATTTTCAAACATCTCTTTAAATGTCTGGCTTAATAGCTGAACTCTCATAACTGTTTCTGCATTATCTAATATATTGTTTAAATAGAAATACACGCAGAAAACCCAGCCATATATGGGTATGTACTTGGAAAAGGGAGACCTATTATCACCTGAAGGAGCTTCAGACTACACTGTGAGAACTGCTGTTGTATAATCAAAACAAAACACGCAAACCTGACACTGGATGTGAGAACAATACCACAGAGTATTTCTGATTCAGTTATCTCTCTGTGACTTAGCAATTGAATGACAACAACAGCTGGTTCTTTACACCTTCACGGTGCAAACTATGTTAGTTCTCTGATGGCGAACACCATGCTTTATAACTACACTGTTAAAAAAGAGATTAAGGGTACCTCTTACAGGTCTGGTCCAAGAGTAGGGCAAAGCTTGATTTCTTCAATAGCAGAGACTCAGTTAAAAGTCTGATTTCTGATTTACTAAGCATAGGCATCCTTAAAGATATGGTTATCATTCATTAAATACTTACTCCATATTAGGTACCATGACAGGAGATCTATGTGTATTGTTAAAATCCTTCATACAGATAAGGGATCTAAGGTTCAGAGAGACCAAACAACTTATCCAAAGTCACAAAGACACTAAACTGAATACGCGTCCAAGACATTACTTTTCCCTTGTACTCGTCTATAAGATGTTTCTCAGAAGCCATAAATAAACAAGTTTGGGAAAGTTGTATCCTTCTTAGAAGATTTAAAATGTCAATCTCACTTTAAATGACAATTTATAGAGCTATATATGACAGCTCTGGAAAGTCCTACAGTAAAGGATACTGTTTTACAAATTCCTCACAAATAAGAGGTGTTTTTGTTTTTGCTGATTCAGATTTACCTAAACTATATTCACTCATGTGCGTACAGTTACATATTTTCTTAATTTTACCTATGTCTACATCATGTGGACTATGTTTTAAGTGATATGCTTATAAGTACATATAAGTTGACATGACTGTTTCTGTGGATATAAAACTGTGATAGATTCTCTGTATAGCTACGTATGTGGTAGAGGGTAGAGTAGGGTAAGAGATAGTTATATACATGCTTTGTATTAAGATGCTTCTTTTTAGTTATATAGATGAGAATATGTATGATTCTAGCTGCTGGCTATGTTTATCAATCAATAAATATGTACTTCTGAACTGTGCTGAGGAGTCACCTTATCATTTCTTCAAAGGGTCACCTTATTACCATTCTTTCTGTTCTCACGTATGGATGAGATTTATGTAAGCCTATTTCTTTCTTTCTTGGAGTGTTCTGAGAGCTCTGGCTCTCTTTCCAGCCAGTTCTTTTTTACCTAGAATCTAGCTTAGAGAATGAGAGAGCAACCCTATTTGATGATTTTGAAACAAAGTCAATGAGCCCAAAAACTGCCAAAAGGTGGTTAATGAAGAATGTATATGAAATTCTTATTTTTGTTTCTATAATTTCCCTGTGAGAAATTAAGAAAGGAGGCAAAAATTGAAGATTTTTTTTTTACTAGTACATAATGTAACAAGGACTGCCTGCAAGGATATGTGATGTTACCAAATGACACCGAAAGTCCCCCTTTTTGATAACTCTAGTACTTCAAATTTGGGCAGTTATATATATGCATGATACACTTCAATTAGGAGGTTAAAAATTATTTAATTATTACATAAAAGAAAAAAAAAACAAAAAAACAAAAACAGAGAGAGAGAATTCCTCCCTAGCAAGAAAAAGCAAATAAATGAAACATTAGTACCTGACAACTGGGTCTCAAGACTGAGTAAGCCAAGAATTGTATGAGAAATACTGTTTTAACAGAAAACATTCTAAAAAGTACTATATTAATGGCAGACACATGTCAAGAGTTTTAATAGCTATTCTGATAAATATGTCACTAACAGCACAAGCAAGATTCTACTTGCTTGAGGAAGAAAAACAACTCCTAAATCCAGAAGTCTAGACACTGAGTCAATAAAAGGATGTTTCATATCACCCACATATTTATATGTGTGTTTATATTCATGCATGCGTCACACATATACACACACTAATGAAATACCAGGAAAAATTCATGTCTTTAAAATAAGATAATAAACATATTTAGGGGGTGGAAGGGAATACATTTTCAACAATCTCATAATCATTAAGAGTTCCAGAAACAAATGGCACTTTGAGAAAATCTACATAACAGCCTACCTAAATTGATTATATTTTGAGCCCAGAAACTAGGATCACAGTGAAACTGGATGGTATTGTTGGTCACTGGGGAAGCATCACACCTTGCTCGAAGGAGGTGCCGTAACCGGTACGTAATCTAGAAGAAAGCAGAGAGACAACTAAGCATCCAAGTCTTTATTAGGCAAATAATTTATCAAGTTCCCAACAAATACATAAAAAATGCTCTCTGTATCACATATATGCCAACACAAAACAAGTGTTCATATGTAAGTTATAAAAAGTAGACAAACAACACAGTTTTCCTTCAAAAATGCATTAGAAGTACAATTAGTTATACTGTTGAACACAAAACAAACCTATCCTAAAGTGACAGGTTAAAGTTAGTTCACTGAATTACAGAAGTTTCACAGATGTACCAACCACATATTTGTAAAGTAAAATCACATTCTGCTTTTATTTTACTTACTCTCTCAAAGAAGGATTCAGAGTAGAGATTAGGGGGCTAATGGATTACAGAAAATACAAATGAATCTGCTCAGGACATGAAGTACAGCCTTAACCAGGCCTGCTAGTAGGATGGCTCTCCTTGCTCCTGTGCTGTGAATCTCAGTCATCACACCACCTCCCACCCTCCTCCACACTGCAGTCCGCAGTGAATGCTCAGTCATTCTCTCTCAGTCTTTGAAGAGTTCAGCTCTTGGCTCATGATCACCATCTCCAATATTATTTCTGCCATAATCCTAGATGGGCCACAGGACTGGAAAAGCTCAGTTTTTGTTCCAATCACAAAGAAAGGCAATGCCAAAGAATGTTCAAACTACCAGACAACTGTGCTCATTTCACATGCTAGCAAGGCAATGCTCAAAATCCTTCAAGCTA
Source organism: Bos grunniens (assembly GCF_055505025.1). Lineage (NCBI taxonomy): Eukaryota > Metazoa > Chordata > Mammalia > Artiodactyla > Bovidae > Bos > Bos grunniens. The sequence goes on from NC_141168.1 coordinate 17,957,879, forward strand.
GACTTCAACAGTACATGAACCGAGAACTTCCAGATGTACAAGCTGCATTTAGAAAAGGCAGAGGAAACAGAGGTCAAATTGCCAACATCTGCTGGATCATAAAAAAAGCAAGGGAATTCCAAAAATAACATCTACTGATGCTTCACTGACTCTGCTAAAGTCTTTGAACTGTGGAAAATTCTTAAGGAGATGGGAATACCAGACCACCTTATGTTTCTCCTGAGAAACCTGTATGCAGGATAAACAGCAATAGTTCCAACCAGTCATGGAGCAACTGACTGGTTCATAATTGGGAAAGGAGTACATCAAGGCTGTACATTGTCACCCTGCTTATTTAACTCCTATGCAGAATACATCATGTGAAATGCCAGACTGAAGGAATCACAAGTTTGAATCAAGACTGCTAGGAAAAATATCAACAACCTCAGATATGCAGATAATACCACTCTAAGGGCAGAACGTGAAGAGGAACTAAAAAGCCTCTTGATGAAGGTGAAAGAGTGAAAAAGCTGGCTTAAAACTCAACATTCAAAAAACTATGATCATGGCATTTGGTCCCATTACTTCATGGCAAATAGAAGATGAAAAACTGGAAATGGTGGAAGGCTTTATTTTCTTGTCTCCAAAATCACTGCGGACAGTGACTGCAGCCACGAAATTAAAAGACGCTTGCTCCTTGGAAGAAAAGCTATGACAAACCTAGATCACATATTAAAAAACAGAGACGTCACTTTGCCAACAAAGGTCCACATAGTCAAAGTTATGGTTTTTCCAGTAGTCAAGTATGGATGTGAGAATTGGACCATAAAGAAGGCTGAGCACTGAAGAACTGATACTTTTGAACAACGGTGCTGGAGAAGACTCTTGAGAGTCACTTAGACTGCAAGAAGATTAAAACCAGTCAATCCTAAAGGAAATCAACCCTGAATATTCATTGGAAGGACTGATGCTGAAGCTCCAATACTTTGGCCACCTGAAATGAAGAGCCAACTCATTGGAACAGACCCTGATGCTGGGAAAGACTGAGGGCAGGAAGAGAAGGGGGCAACAGAGGATGAGATACTTGCATGGTATCACGATCAATGGACAAGAGTTAGAGCAAACTGTGAGAGAGAGTGAAGGTCACAGAAACCTGGTGTGCTGCAGTCCATGGGGTCACAAATAGTCAGACATGACCTAGCAACTGAACAACAAATTCTGGATGATTTTAGTATACAATTAGATGACTTTCTTTCCAGATTGTTCCCTCTAGTGCCCAGATCCCAATAATCCTACAAACCCTAAAGGTCCTATGAACTTTTGCTCTTTAAAATTTTTCCTGTCCTTTGACTTTATGTTACTTTCCAATCTTACAATATCCCTCTGAAGTGAAGTGTTAGTCGCTCACTCATGTCCAACACTATCCATCAATTTCTCCTTATCCAGCTTAAATCCCAGGAGTAATCCTCATAATAATTTCCTTGCATATATCCTCAACACCTTTCTCTCACATGTCAAATTACACACACTTCTTTCTCCTCAATCTTTCTCTGAAACTACAACCAATAAACAACACTGGTTAAATCTTTTCTAATGACTGTAATTGGACTGGTAAAGGGACTGATCGGACTTCAAAAACACAGCCTATTTACTAAGGTTGATAGGCTATCATATGACATTCCTCTGATCCTTCATGTCCGTACTCTCCTAAAGGACTATTTCAAATGACTATCTCTTACCAAACCTCCAGCATCTTAAAAAAAAACAAACAGGAACGATCAGAGACCTTCCACAAACTTCCACCACCTACCAGTACTGGTGGTCCCTCCTATCACAGTGGATTAACGGGCCAGGCTTCCAGCTAAAGCGAATCACGCACTCATGCAAGTGCAAGTGTTAGTTGCTCATTCATGTCCAACTCTCTGCAACCCCATGGACTACAGCCCACCAGGCTCCTCTGTCTGTGGAATTTCCCAGGCAAGAAAACTGGAGTGGGTCGCCATTTCCTTCTCCAGGGGATTTCCGGCCCAGGGATCAAACCTGGGTTTCCTACATTGCAGGCAGGCAGATTCATTACCATCTGAGCCACCAGGGAAGCCATTACACTTGCGCAATAGGGCCCAACACCCTTGCCGATTCAAAGACACTACTCAGCAATTTTCTCCCCTCAGGCTTTCAGTAGCTTTTCACACAGGTGATCACTTGGCCTTCATGGAAGTAAATCATTTTCTTCATTTGGCTTCTAGCAAACTACAGTCTCATGGTTTTCCCCTTATTTCACCGGCTGCTACTTTTTAAGGTCACTGAGTATAGGTGTGAGTCCCAGTGTCACATCTCAGTCTCCCTTGTTGGTTCCTCCTCCTCTCCCACACCAGGGGGTCTTGCAACTGCTCTCTCTTCTCCTACACCCACATACTTTTAGAGATCTCATCCACTCTCATCATTTATACAACTCAAATTTGTATCTCAGTACTTACTCTTCCTACTGCGTGTTCATTCACTGTGCTCCTCTTAGGCCTCCTTGTCCATGTCACAAGTAACTCCCATCTCAGTCTCTCACTTGCCGTCTGTACCTGTTCTCTACCTGAATATTCTCTGCGAGTACGTGCCTGGCTTGCTTTGTCACCTTCTTCAGGTGTTTGCTCAAATATCACCCTCTTTAGCTAGAATTCCCTACCTGAAACCACAATCCTACCCCAATGCGCCCAGATTCTTCCCTTAATTTACTGTTTTCCCTACAGCACTCAACATCATGCAATGGTCTATATATTTTACTTGTTTTGGTACTGTCTATCTCTCTTTACTAAAATGCAGCTTTTTAAGGGCAGATATTTTGCTTTGTTTTCTGTTCCCTTAGTATTTAGAATACTGCCTTAAAAATAAAACAGGCATTCAATAAGTGTTGAATAGCTATACTAAATTCTGAGTAAAAAAACATTTATTCTGGGACAATGTAGAGTACATGGCACAGTGTCTGGCAAACAGCACTTAACACAATGCTCTTTTCCCTAAGTTTTTCTTGCTTCCTTAATTCTTTGCATCTTAGCAATTCTCACTATAGAAGATTCTCAATAAGATGCTAATCAAAAGAATGATGCCCCCAATTTTTCCTTTATAAAATCCTTATGTCTTATCATTTTCTAAAATTGAATAATTTATTTTGAAGTAATTTTAAAACTGGAGAAAAGTAAAAATAACTCTTCACTCAGATTTCCCAACTGTTAATAAGCACATTTATTTCAGGGCTCACTCAGGGGTTCCTGTGCACAGACACTGCTATTACCAGTCTTTTTACAAACCTTCTGAGAGCAAGCTGAAGACATCAGGTTCTGTCTCCTCTAAACACTCCAGTGTCTATATTCTAAATCAAAGATCCTCTAGCATAAGCAACAAAGTACAAATTCAGAAAGCAACTCTGTTGCAACATGACCACTCAACCCAGACTTCATTCTAATGCCAATTGTTTCCACAGTGACTCTTTCCAGGATGCTCACTAGGAATATAGGTTGTATTCAGTTGCCATGTCTCTTCAGCCTTTCCCTGACATGTATGTCTTTGATGATTTCAGGCTTTACACTCAGTAGGATGACTTTCAACCTGGGTTTGAGTGTATTTCCTCCGGTATAGGTAAAGTATTCTTGTCAGGAAAGCCACACAAGTGATAATGTGCACTTCTCAGGGCATCATATTTAGAAGCTCAGGCAGGATATAAACTGTCCAACCATTGCTGATACTAATCTTCATCACCTAGTCATTCTGCTGCCCAGTTTCTCTACTGTAAATTCACCACTCTGTTTATAACTGATCAATATTTGCAGAGAGGTATTTTAGGGTTATACAAAAACCCTATTCCTCACCAATGCTCTAATTCACTACATTAGTACCCAGCGATAACTCCTTTTGAATTTCCTCTAAGACAGTGAGTGGGTGGCTCAGCTAGTAAAGAATCTGCCTGCAATGAGGGAGACCAAGGTTCAACCCCTAAGTTGGGAAGCTAGCCTGGAGAAGGGAGTGGTAACCCACTCCAATATTCTTGCCTGGGAAATCCCAAGGATAGGCAGAGGGGCCTGGCGGGCTACAGTCCATGGCGTCAAAGAGCTGGACACAACTAAGCAGCCAACGCTTTCACTAAGACAGTGACCAAATGTGCTTCTTTATTTTCACTATTCTTTCTCTACTTATTTATATTCTCACCATAAATTCTTCCCTTGTCATTTGCCTATTTTTCTTATCATGGGCTCATTTATTCCTACTTAATCCAATGTGTTGTAACTCACTGTTTATTTAGCTTCAGCCTCAAATCTGTGGGTGTGCCTAAGGTGACCCACTTAGGCTGGATCCTGGTCTTTTTGACAAGTCTTCCTCATTTCATCAGTTCAAGATGTTCTGGGTACAACTTGCACTTTCCCTCATTTTGTTTGATATTTAGAAACCCACATCTGAAGGACAGTGGGTTCATTGCTACTGAGTATAGCAAACATACATACATACACATACATACTTATACATCTATAATTACTTCCAGATCTGTGTATATGCATAAAACTCTGTTGTTCAGTCACTCAGTTGAGTCCGACTCTTTGTGACCCCATTGATTGCAGCACGCTGGGCTTCACTGTCCTTCACCATCTGCCAGAGCTTGTTCAAACTCACAGCCATTCAGTCACTGATACTATCCAACCATCTCCTCTGTCGTCCCCTTCTCCTCCTGCCTTCAGTCTTTCCCAGCATCAGAGTCTTTTCTAATGAGTCAGATCTTCACATCAGGTGGCCAAAGTACTGGAGTTTCAGCTTCAGCCCCAGTCTTTCCAATGAATATTCAAGGTTGATTTCCTTTAGAATTGACTGGTTTCATCTTCTTGCAGTCCAAGGAACTCTGAAGAGTCTTTTCCAACATCACAGTTCAAAAGCTTCAATCCTTTGGCACTCAGTCTTCTTTATGGTCCAACTCCCACATCCATACATGACTACTGGAAAAACCATAGCTTTGACTATAAGGACCTTTATTAAACTGAGTTCATAATTATACCTCTATCTTAGGGATCTTTATAGCTTTATTCTTTTTTCTACATTTCTAAGTATCTTCTCTAGTAGGAAAAAGCAAACAAACAAACCAAAACTTGGCTGCCATTGCCCTCAATATATTTACTTACTTGCTCAGTCCATTTACTGATACTCTGTTGCTTAATGTAACCAAAATCCAAATGACACTCTGCTTACTACCTCTGTGTTCCCCACTCACCACTTGATGCCTTTGGCTAGGGCTGCCTCTATGTGGTCCCCCAACCCTCTTCACTACCCTGTGTCTTCATAGTCACCATGCTAAAGGCTCCATGCCAGGAAGTAGAGTTGATCATTCTTATTTTAACAATCCTTTTTGGCATACTACAGTAATTTAGCACTTCAAATATATGAGTTTTAGTTTGGAACTTGAAAAATAAAGCTTTTTTGCCCCCCCAAATTAAGTCAGAAACCTAAGCACTTCCTTAGATGGTAATCAGCTTTAATTAGAGGAACTATGAGGCAAATCACTTGGAAACACTATATTTTTCCTTTGAGGTACTATGCTGTAAATTCCTTCTTTTGCTGATGAGAAACTAGAAGACATGGAATTTATTTTTAACTCAGATAACTAGTACCTATTTGCTAATTAGGTTGTGGCATGGTCTAAAAGTAATACTAAATTTGGCCAAACTCTGTTCTTTATCTTAAATAACAATTTCTGCTGTATTTTACTGACATTCAATGTAAATATATAAAACCTCTTGTCAAATTATATTACCCATCTCGAATATAAACCATTATACTTATTGAACCCCTTGATGCACGTTTGAGATAATTCTGAGGAGTCATAAACCTTGACTAGTGTAAAAGATAAATAATGGGTCATTAAATGTATTTGTTGATGTCTTCAGATGTATCTGAACTTAAGTAAACTCAGGTTTCACACTGAAAACTTAGCTACTGTTCAAAAAGCAAAAGACAAAATTAAAAAAAATATGAAAGATGTCAGAATAGCTTTTGAGATGGCAATACTGTATACTGCCTCCTTTCTACTGAAGTTAAAATAAACAAAGAAATTTAGTATTTGAGTTTCTAATCCTGTAAAATATAACAAAGTTTTATATATATTTATTTATAGCTTCTGACAGTTGATATTATCTAATACCTTACTTATTTACCATCAATCTTTCACTGAACTCCTATATATCAAGCACTGGGTAACATAAAATTTCTACCCTTAAAGAAGTAAAAAGTCAGACTTCTCTGGTGGTCCAGTGGATAAAAATCTGCCTGCCAATGCGGCGGACATGGGTTTGATCCCTGGTCCAGAAAGATCCCAAATGCCATGGAGCAACTAAGCCTGTGTGCCACACTACTGAAGCCTGCGTGCCTGGAGAAGCCCACACACTGCAACAAAGAAGAGCCCCTGCTCACTGCATCTAGAGCAAGCCCAGAGCACTGGAAACCCAGTGCAATCTAAAAAAAGGGAAAACAATCGAATGCAAAGAAAAATATGCAAATGTAACAACAGTAGATAAAAATAAGTAACAGTATGATGGATATATGCATAAGGGCTTTGTAAACACAGGGAAGGTTAATCCAACCCATTGTTGATCATGGAAGGCTGCCAAAAGGAATGGAAGACAAATCTAAACTAAACCCGGTAGGCTCTAAAAAGAAACAGCATCCTGAGGAAGGGTAACAGTAATCCAGGGAAAGAACATGATCTATTCTGAGCACTGAGGACTAAAAGTAAGGAACTGCATGAGATATTCAAGAAACATAAAGAAGGTCTTTGAAGGTTAATTATATGGGCGGACAAGGGAAAGGGAGTAAAAAAGCTTGTGGAATCTCCTTTTACTATGTATATACTCTAACTACTTTACTACTTATATACTCTAACAGTTTCTTAGTCACTAGTATTACAAAAATACCTATTGCTAGTATACTCTCTTGGTCTCTTCTGTCAGTATTTCTTACCTTTCTTCTAAATAATGTTAGGATAAACTGAATGTTTAACAGATGAGAGAAGAACCCTAGGGAAATACTGTGAAAATGTTTTCAAATATATTTAAAACTGGACTTCTGAAAGGATTCTCCTATTCCAATGGGTTTGGCCTTTTACTGAGTATAACTCCTATTGCAAAAAAAAAAAAAAGAAAAAAAGAACTAAGAATCTCAAGCTAAGCTTGAAATTTCAGGCCAGTAACACATTTCTTTTTAATGTTTAAGCATATAAAAGACATTATTTAAAAAATAACCGGGGGGGGGGGGGGGATAACCTGAGAAAACATGTCTATATTTACGAAGCATGGAAGCTCTAAAGGACAGAGTTGCATAATATAGTGACTTTCAAATTTTCTTAGGATAAAAATCCTTCTAAATGTTTACAAGTAATCACAAGCTTTAGCTCTACATTCATCACAGGTAAATTATTTTACTAGCTGTATCTGCTGCCAGTGATGCAGCAAGGCCCACCACAATTCAGTGAGTCAGGAAGCTGGTAATACTGGTTCCTTATGTTTCCTTGTGTCTATTTTCTCTTGTGTATAATACAGAGAACAGTTTCCCTCTCTATTTCAAGAGCTCATTGTGCAGATTAAGTAATCCTATCCTCTAACTTTACTGTTTTATTATAATCACAAACAAAATCGTAGAATAAAATTAGAGAAACATTATTAAACTGATAAGGAGACTATCTGTGCAAATATGTTTTCTTATGTACAAATAAAAATATTCATTATGGGTCTAGTAGAGAAGAGGACAATTCTCTCACTTTCTCCTTTATCTGTGTTTTGTTTGACTTATAGGAAAATATAAGTAACAGAAAAAGTATGAACTGTATAAAAGCTGTTTTTCATTAGACTAATGAAGCGGTAAAAAAAGAAAAAGAAAAAACAGCTCAAGATTGAGAGAACATATCATTGATAATTATAAAAGAAAAAATCTTAAGAGTTGAATATAATTCATGATTAGAAAGTTTTAGAAATAGTTAAAATCAGTTTTCTAGTAAGTCACTCAATATTTGAACCTAGTTTACAAAAGTTTATCCTGAAATGCATTTCCTTATTTCAATACAGTCATACAAAATTTCTTCCACAAAACAGTAGGTGAACAGAAAACAGATTTGGATGTCATAATTTTATTTCAAAATATAAATCTCTGTGGAATCTTTAAAATGAGTAGAGCAGGAGTTTTTAAGAATGCTTATATAGTGTGACTCCCACGGCTAAATGTCTTCTACGTCCTTGCTACTAAAGATGTGGTCTACAGACCAGCAGCATTAGCATCACCTGGGAGCTTGTTAGAACTACAGATCACATCTACTGGACCAGAATCTTCAGGTAATTAGTATGCAGTAAACACATTTTCAGTAGCAAGGTTCTAGACTATTCTGAAAATAGTTGGACAAATGACAGCCACTTGTCTGTAGCAATGGGGTTGAAATATCCAGCACCACACATCACTGACAGGGTAAACAATGTAGTGTTGACAAGAGGAACAAAGCCTCTGGGTTCGGATGTCCAAGTTAGAATTTTGAGTGGTCTTATGCGTGTTAATTCGTGCTTTGGTTTCATCACTCATACAATGGGGGTGGATAGGTACATCCATCTCATAAAAATGATGTAAATGTTTAAATAAAATATTTCATGAAGTGCTTAGAATTAAGTGCCTGGCACACTACAGGTTATCAAGAAATGTTTACCATTATCATTATTGTTAGTATTAAGTTCAGTTGTCACTAAGGGAAATTTGGAAAAGAACAAAATAGAAGTGACAGTGGCAGAATGAATTGAAGATGCACCTAAATCATGGGAGTTTAAAGATTTTTTAAAAGCAAAATATTTTGATTGATAAAAATTAGAAAAAGGTAAAAAGCATTTAAGTATAGATTAACGAACATTTCTAAATTTTGAGCATTCTAGTAACTCCACTGTATCTCTCTATATTAAACCACACAGTTGATCTTACCAGTCGCTTGCTATAAAGTAATGCTGTGCTGCTGCCACTGGAAACTGCCCATTTAGAAAAATGCATGACATGTTCCAACTGTTTAGAAAGTCCAGCCACTTCCTGCTGCTGTTGCATAAGTTTCATTCGATGATCTTTTGCAAGACTCTGAAAAAAAGTTTCAAAATTAGGTCTGCATGTAACACATTTTACTTCCTGATGTTCAAGCTGGTTTTAGAAAAGGCAGAGGAACCAGAGATCAAATTGCCAACATCCGCTGGATCATGGAAAAAGCAAGAGAGTTCCAGAAAAGTATCTATTTCTGCTTTACTGACTATGCCAAAGCCTTTGACTGTGTGGATCACAATAAACTGTGGGAAATTCTTAAAGAGATGGGAATACCAGACCACCTGACCTGCCTCTTGAGAAATATGTATGCAGGTCAGGAGGCAACAGTTAGAACTGGACATGGAACAACAGACTGGTTCCAAATAGGAAAAGGAGTATGTCAAGGCTGTATATTGTCACCCTGCTTATTTAGCTTATACGCAGAGTACATCATGAGAAACACTGGACTGGAAGAAGCACAAGCTGGAATCAAGACTGCCGGGAGAAGTATCAATAACCTCAGATATGCAGATGACACCACCCTTATGGCAGAAAGTGAAGAGGAATTAAAAAGCCTCTTGATGAAAGTGAAAGTGGAGAGTGAAAAAATTGGCTTAAAGCTCAACATTCAGAAAACGAAGATCATGGCATCTGGTCCCATCACTTCATGGGAAATAGATGGGGAAACAGTGGAAACAGTGTCAGGCTTTATTTTTTTGGGCTCCAAAATCACTGCAGATGGTGACTGCAGCCGTGAAATTAAAATACGCTTACTCCTTGGAAGGAAAGTTATAACCAACCTAGATAGCATATTCAAAAGCAGAGACATTACTTTGCCAACAAAGGTCCGTCTAGTCAAGGCTATGGTTTTTCCAGTGGTCATGTATGGATGTGAGAGTTGGACTGTGAAGAAGGCTGAGCGCCGAAGAATTGATGCCTTTGAACTGTGGTGTTGGAGAAGACTCTTGAGAGTCCCTTGGACTGCAAGGAGATCCAACCAGTCCATTCTGAAGGAGATCAGCCCTGGGATTTCTTTGGAAGGAATGATGCTAAAGCTGAAACTCCAGTACTTTGGCCACCTCATGCAAAGAGTTGACTCATTGGAAAAGACTCTGATGCTGGGAGGGATTGGGGGCAGGAGGGGAAGGGGACAACAGAGGATGAGATGGCTGGATGGCATCACTGACTCGATGGATGTGAGTCTGAGTGAACTCAGGGAGCTGGTGATGGACAGGGAGGCCTGGTGTGCTGCGATTCATGCGGTCGCAAAGAGTTGGACACGACTGAACGACTGAACACATTTTAATGGTCATTTTCAGATTACCAAATTAAAATAACCACCACCTCTAAGAACCAGGTGACAGTAACTTATCACTTATCCCTAGGTACAAAAGATCACTTTCATTGAAGTAAAAATCATGTCTCCAGTGTCAGAGTCAGCCCCCTGATGCTACCTCATCTGTGCTGCCCAAGGTCTTGGGTTGGGTTTTACATATTCTGGGATTTAGGTTTCTGTTCATCCATCTTCCAGTATCCATAAAGGTACAAAACCATGGATTAGCTATCTTTGTGACCGTATGGACTACAGCCCACCAGGCTCCTCTGCCATGGGATTCTCCAGGCAGGAATACTGGAGTTGGGCTACTATGCCCTCCTCCAGGTGATGGTCTTGACTCAGGGATCAAACCCATGTCTCTTATGTCTCCTGCATTGGCAGGCGGGTTCTTTACCACTAGCGCCACCTGGGAAGCCCTTTAACAAAGCAAGTGACTATTAAATTCAATACTAAAAAATAAAATAGGTGTACCACCCAGCAATCGAGTAAAGCTACCAGATCACATGATTTACTCAAAGACATGATTTCTCCTTTCAGGCACTCTTATCCTGATTGCAGCTACTTTGTGCCAAGTCATGCCACATGGTAGACAACATTTATGCTTTGTATGTAGTAAGGAAAAAAAGGGGAAAGCATATAATTTTTGTCTATTGAAAACTGCCATGAACCAACTGATACCGTGACTAATGGAACGAATGCACTCTCAGAAAAGTCACAGAAAAGCAGACTACAGAATTTCTCCAAGGGAAGTACATAAGCAAGAACATAGGTCAGTCCAGAGTAGAAGAAAACCCCACTAAATGTGGGCTATTTTAAAGGTCTCTATCCCCAAGGTCTCCTTTACCTGGTACAGAAAGGAGGAGAAAACAGGACCTTCCACTGGCTCTAAGAAATGTTAAGTAAAATTGCTATACTCCAATATGGAATTATATTCTCAATAGAAAAAGTGAACCTACATCTTGGCCCTAGTTGGTTTCAAATTTGGAAAATACATACATGCTAAACTGAATTAAGAGGCTTCCCTGGTGGCTCAGATGGTAAAGAATTTGCCTGCAATGTGGAGGACCTGAGTTTGATCCCTGGGTCAGGAAGATCCCCTGGAGAAGGAAATGGCAACTCACTCCAGTATTCTTGCCTGGAAAATTCCATGGATGGAGGAGCCTGGTGGGCTACACAGTCCATAGGGTTGCAAAGAGTTAGACACAACTGAGTGACTCCAAACTGAATTAAGTCACTGCAGTGACTATTGATGGCTTTGTTGTGTCTAATCTTAAGTTCAGAGATGATTTGCTAGGCTCTTTCTGACCACACAAAACCCAGTGTTTCTTTGGAGACATTCTAGAAAGAATAGAAATTCTGTTGACTTTTAGAGATGTTGCAAATTGAGAATCAGAAGCCCAAATGTCTTTGTTTTCTATAGTAATAACTATTTGGCTGAATTTTTCAAGTTATTAGAAAACACTGATTACATTAATTTGCCTTAGAGGAGGATCCTATGAAGCAGGAGAAAGGGTATGAAGACTGACAAGAATACTTAGAAGTGGTTGTAAAAATTATAAGTCAACATATAAAGTTGATTTAAAATAATACTGATGACCAGGTTCACTTTTAGAGATTTGAAGACGTGGTCATCTTGTGTTCTTTCCTGGATTTTTAAAAAAACAAGCAACCCTGATTTACAGTGAAATTTGGAAACAGCTATGGTAATATGTGCACTATTCACTCCGAGAAAGCAAATCGATGCGACATCTGATTTTAAGTAGAGCTCTGACATCTTTTAAAATAGTTTAAATGCTTCTAGCTAAACAAACCAACAACCCCCCAATGCACCCTAGAACCTTGAAAAGACAGTTACTACAAATGGGGTTTGATTCCTCCCAGCTAGAAAACTTTTTCACTACGTATTTGTTTCTAAAAGGAGAGAGAATAATTTTGGTCTCAGCTTCCCGTATGTTTGAAAAACCACGGGAATGATCATGCTTTTCCAAGAGGAAGAGATCTTGCTGACAAAGACATTATAATTTTGTCAACTATAGATAAAGAGGTTGAACTAACATATTTCTATGAGCTTTCTTCCCCTTAAATCTTCAAACATTAGGATGCTTTTATTCTCAATTTGCTTCTCTACTCTTAAATTCCTTTTGTACCAATATATTAAAAGAATACCAAAATATCATGCAATTATTATTACATTAAGATACCATGTAGAAGTTGTAGCTTCATATTATTTGAGTCAAACATTAACTCTGGATCTTGACCTTTTATGTGTGTAAAAAAGCTGATTAAGACAGTAATATTTTTCTTACCTGCAGTGAGAAAAAACTATCCTAAGTGCCTTGAGCATCGCTCCCTGAGTATTGCTTTCACAATTAAGACCGTTGAGGGGAGGAGACACATCCTTTTATCTAATTTCTCCTAAGGTTAAATGTATATATTTGAGATTTAAATATAGCTTAGGGTAACTTACTGAAAAAGTTTGCTGCACTGCTTTGGGGACCCAAAGCTGTCAGTTCAATGAATCTCTAAAACAGTTCAACTTGTTTTAACATTTACTAAGCTCCTCCTTCAAGCAAAGCATTATGCTTTGTGCTCTGAAGTAAACAAGAAGGATTAAGACATTCCTAGTGTATTTTAAAGTCATAAATTGTCAGCTACAAGGTAGAGCCTAAAATATTACTGAATCATAAATGAAAACAATTATATGAAAAAGGCTGTGATTCCAAATTCACAAATACATAAGAAAACACTTAACATAATCACCACATTCTGTCCCATTAACAGTAACTTACCTCAAGCTGATGCAGTAAAGCTTTACCTTTTTTATTTATTTCTACCATCAATGTAAATATGGCAACTTTTATATCCTGTTCCACCTGCTTCTGATTCTGATTTACTTCAATTATCCTGAAAATTAAACAAAAGGCAAAAATCTAAAATCTAAGGCATTGATTTTTTAATGTCTAAATTAGACCAGGAAGTTTTCAGCTCTTAAAAGCTTGCCTATTCCTAAGGGTCCTTCAGTTTAAATTGACTTTCTTAAAGATGAGAGAGCAAAAATATAATTCTTCCAAAAGACAGTCACTTTAGTTCAATCTTAAAAATGTATTAAACTATAAAAGAATGAACACATTTTAAGGAAATAATATTCAGAAAAATTATGACAACATCTAGAAAAATTCTCAGCCTATAAGGATGGACAAAAAAAGAATGACTTATAAACAAGATAAGGAAAATCATGACTCTGAGTTTTACTGTATTCACTGCAACTAAGAAGTAGAAAACCTTAAATGTGTCACAATTATCTTAGTCATCTGAACTGCTGCCCATTCATTATATCTGAATAAAAACCAAAAGACGATAATAATAGTTAACTACTTTTAATAACCCATTTGTCTTGAAATAAGCAGCCAAATAACTACTTTATGTCTTTACAAACCACAATATATATTTTTTCCTTTGATCAGAGAAAATGTTTTCTTGGAGATCAAGATGGATGAGAAAAAAAATACACAGCATCAAACCAGAATACCTTATAGAAGCAGATAAAAATGAGGCATCCACCATCAAACATTATGAGATAAATAAAAGGCTTCGTTTCTTCTGTCTGCTTCTCCCATAGTTATCTTCCAAAACTTAAGATCAAAGGGGCAGGGATTTTACTCTGTTGGAAATTCTTTTTTTTTTTTTTTTTTTAATTGTAGCTGATTTACAACATTGTATCAGTTTCAGGTGCATGGTAAAGGGATTCAGTTACGCATACATATATATATTATTATTATCATCCAGATTAGTTTCCCTTATACATTATTACAAAATACTGAGTATAAGTTCCCTGGGCTATTTATTCCCTGCCATGTTGGCTATTTATTCCCTGCCATGTTGGAAATTCTTCAAGATAATTATTGAACATCAACATTGGCTGTCAGATCAAGGAAGTAAACAACCTCAAAAAATAAACAAAAATCTCATAATGGTAGAACAGAATGAAAAAAGGGACAAGTAATGCCATGTTTGCACATGAATAAAAATGAATTAATAGTGAAGTCAGTCCAGTAAATTTAACCTTTTTATAATCAGGTAGGCTATAAAGATATTAATAATTAGCAGCTAATTCAAAGATTTTAAATTCTTACCATTCAAAAAATAAAATCCTTCCATATCATAATGTATTATTTTTTAAAAATAGCATAAACAACTTTTAAAAAAAGTAAAACAAATTTGGAAAATTCACACCGATTTTAAGATTTACTATAAAAATCATAAAGATTTACTATATTTACTATAAAAAGCTCTAGTCATGAAGCAAGTGTGGTATTAGCAAGAAAGAAAATGGAATGAAATGGAATGTCCAAAATAATCTCATACTTATATGGCCAAATGATTTTCTACCAAGGTGCCAACACAGTTTAACAGCAACAGGATAGTCTTTTTAACAACTGGAACAAGTGTTGGAATAAACGTATATCTTTTTTTTTTTTAAAGTAAACTTTGGCTCAGAACTCATACCATATACACAGTGAAAGAAAAAAGTCAAAAGGGTGAATTTCATCAAGGGTGGATAGTTTATATAAAATTAGTTATTTTACAATTGCTACTCTTTGTCATTAGATGGGAAAAACTATCCTTATCATTCCATAAATATTCATTACATATTTTCCATTATTCAAATGCAAAAATTTTAAACCCACCAGTTATGTCAATTTTGCCAAATACAGTACTTGATTGGAATATGGCAAAGAAAACAGTATTTGGTCAACTACAGTTTTTATATGAAAGAGAAAAGTAAAATGAAATGAGAGCTGATACCTTTTATTATCACAATGTATAATAATAAATAGATATAATAATAACACTACCAGGTTATCAAGAAAAGGTTAAATCATACTTAAAATCTCCTTTAAGAAAACCAGGTAAACCAAGGAATTTCTTGGAAAAAAGTACAAATGCCCCATCCTAGCCATGTTGCAAAATGATCAGAGTAACAGATTGTGACAACTGATCTTAAGGAAGATGAACTACAAGAGGCTGATATATCTTTTCCCTGTGAACAGCACTGAAAACTGCTGCAAGGCCTCTCTTATTCAGGCTCTCTCTTTTTTGATCTATTTAAGCAGTGACATGTTACTTCTGTGTGCACAACAACAAAGGAAAGGAGACATGGAGATTCACAGGTATTGTAAAATGTCAGTGTGGGTCCCAAATGGGATAAAAAGGGGTACCAGGCAAATTCCCTCTTCCCCACAGAGGTCAGTGGTTTGCTCCCCCAGTCACTGAACTGTAAGACATGGACAGCTGATGATTTGATCCCTTGGAGGACAAAAGTATAACAGGTAATATGTAGAAACTGTTTTAAGTATTCTACTTGTTAAAGAGTAAAAGGTATGTGAAACAGTTTAACAAGCCCTGTCTCCTGATGTTCTATGATATGTTCTTCCTTAAAATAGCAAGTATTTATCTAATTGTTAAAATATTTTACAGTTTTTATATCCTTGTATTTCTTGGAAAATTGGAAAACAGCAAATAATTAAAAATTATTATTAATACTTACCTGATAAATGAGCGGTTAATAATAATAACAGTTTTGAAATTTCATGGCTGAGAAGAATACTCTCAAACTTTCCAGAAATTCAGTTTCTGGACAAGTCTTATCAACTCTGTTATTAGACCCATCTGACAACTCACTTGGATGTACTTCACCATGAGTTGAGCAAACTGTCTGTTCTTAAAATTAATATACTTAATACATTGTATATAAAGATGATTTAAATAATAACACAAATATAAATTTACCTGTTTTGGATTTGATTTCCTGTGAATTTTATATATTTTGTTTTTTCCATCAGTTTGGTGATTAGTGTATCTATGATCACTTTCTGATTCTGAAAAGCTTCTTCTATAAATTGGTATCTGAAAAAAAAATAAGCAAATTATTTCACACAAATATGTCTGTCTAAAATGAGGAAAAGCCCCAAACAAATAATAGAAGACTAAGATAATGGGTATGCTTAGCTGCTCAGTCGTGTCTGACTCTTTGAAACCCCATGGACTGCAGCCTGCCAGGCTCCTCTGTCCATGGGATTCTCCAGGTAAGAATAATGGAGTGGGTTTCCATTTCCTTCTCCAGAGGATCTTCCTGACCCAGGGATCGAACCTGGGTCTCCCACATTGCAGGCAGATTCTTTGCCATCTGAGCCACCAGGGAAGCCCACTTGGATAAAGGATGTAAACAATAACTTAAAAAAAAAAAAAAACAAATATATCCATAGAAGGTAGCTTTTCCCTTCATTATCCCTTAAGAAGGAGGGAGTCTTTATAGATATTACTAAATTAAAGGACTATTTTGATCCAACTTTTCACTATGACTATTTCATTAATTTCTGCATTGTATCTATCATATCCTTTTTGCTACTTACTTTGGGTTTAATTTACTGTTTTTTCTAACTTGAGATAAATGTTTAATACATTTATTTTTATCCTTAACATAGAATATATGCATTTAATGATAATTTCCTCTAATTATGGCTTTAGCAGTATACCTCAAGGATAATATTTTCATTATCATTCAGATAAAAATATTTTCTAATATCTATTGGAACTTCCTTGATGCGTTATTTAAATTGATTTCTAACTACTTGGGCTTCCCTGGTAACTCAGCTGGTAAAGAATCTGCCTGCAATTCAGGAGACCCTGGTTCGATTCCTGGGTCAGGAAGATCTCTTGGAGAAGGGAAAGGCCACCCACTCCAGTATTCTGGCCTGGAGAACTCTAGATTCTCTGTTTCCTTATTAAGCCTGGAATGTTTTAATTTGGAACCTTTTATCCACTCATGTTTATTATAACTACAAATATATTTAGAGATCTACCAACCTATCAAAGTATTATTAAATCCCACTTGCTCTTTGTTCCTTTTTTCTTCTTGGTCTGAGTTTAGACTAATTATTAATTTCTCCACTTCCTCTGTTATCCTGATAATCATATTGATTTTTACTACTCTTTTAGTGACTACTTTCTGCATTAGAAAATGCATATTTTGACTTATCATCTAAGATTAATTTATATTTACTACCATCTTCCTAAACAATGCTAAGGACATGAACTCCATATCCTCCCCTAATACATCTGCTGTATGATAATATAACACACACCCGACACACACCAAGACATTACTGTTAAGTCAACAATTATTCTGATTTACTCATACTTATTTTAACTACTACTCTTTCCATCACTCATCACCTACTGTTTTTCTTCTTTTGTGAGTGTTTATTAGGGATATATTCTCTCAGTTTATTTTGTCTGAATATGTCTTTCTCACTAACTCTCATTTCTGAAGAATATGTTTACTGGGTATAGAATTTTAGTTTTATAGTTATTTTCTTGTTACACTTCAAAATATTACTTTATTTTTTAATTATCCTGCTGAGGAGTTATGAGGCTTCTTGAATATGAGTTAGATATCTGTGCATTACAAAGTGCTAAGCCATTATACTCTGCTCTCAAATGCTGCTTCCTTCCCATTCTCTCTCTCCTTCTTGGAGCCTAATTACACACTGTGTTACATCTTTTTGATCCATTTTACATCTTTATGTTTATCATGCTAATTTTGATGTTTTCTTAACTTTCTTCCAGTTCATGAATTCTCATTTACTGGTATGTCAAATCAACTCTTAAACCCTTTACTGAGTTAATCAGTTATTTTAATGTTAAGTTCTAGACATTGTTCACATTGCCTTGTATCATATTGCCTAACATATTTGGTTATTTCTAATTGTGTGCTGAACCCATTTTGCAAAACTCATTATTAAATAGATTTGAGGTTAGGGTGATGTCTTCTTCCAGGGAGGATTCATATTTTATTCTACCAGGTATCCTGAGGCACAAGCAGTATTATTTCAATTTAATCCAACTTTAGGTACTGGGAAGATTTGATTTTGCATTTTAGTTCTGGTGAGGAACTATTTACCAACTAGTTGATCTTTATCATAATAGTGTTGACTTTCAGGATCCCAGTGCAAGGCAAGGAGAAGCCTTTAACCCTTGTGACCGCAGAACTCCAATTCCTGTCTTTTAGCTTTGAGAACTTGTTAAAAGCACCTTTCAACCTCTAGGTAAATGCTTCAAAGGGGAAAAAAGCCTGTACCATTCTCTGTCCCCACTGCAACCCAATCCTGGTCTAGTAATTATTGTTGTTGTTTAGTCGCTAAGTTGGGACTGACTCTTTGTGACCCCACGAACAATAGTCTGCCAGGCTTCTCCTGTCCATGGGACTTCCAGGCAAGAGTACTGGAGTGCGTTAATAATTCTTTATTATCAACTCTAAAATGTCCATGGTTTCTATATTTTGTCCATGTTTTCTAGTTATTTTCACTGGTATAGTGAAAGTGAAAGTCACTTAGTCATGTCCAACTCTGAGACCCCATGGACGATACAGTCCATGGAATCCTCCAGGCCAGATACTGCAGTGGGTAGCCTTTGCCTTCTCCAGGGGATCTTCCCAACTCAGGGATCGAACCCAGGTCTCCCAAACTGCAGGCAGATTCTTTACCTGCTGAGCTACCAGGGAAGCCTGAGCTACACTGGTATGAGCTCACTGGTATGGTTGGTCCAAATTACCTGGTCTGGCACTACTGGAAGACTAGATTTTTTTACACCAATTGTATTTGTATCAGTGTATCATAATCTTACTGTTTAATTCAGTTGTTGCTAACTCAAATGCCAATGGAGGACAGATATAAAAGTTACCTGTAGTAGGAACTATGATGAATTAGACAAGTATGACCATTTTAAAGAGGACTAAAGTCAATTCCAGTCAAACGCTGACATGAAAATATATGGCACCTAGGGCTACAACTGTTCACCTGACCTGCCTCTTGAGAAACCCGTATGCAGGTCAGGAAGCCACAGTTAGAACTGGACATGGAACAACAGACTGGTTCCAAATAGGAAAAGGAGTACGTCAAGGCTGTATATTGTCACCCTGCTTATTTAACTTATATGCAGAGTACATCATGAGAAACGCTGGACTGGAAGAAACACAAGCTGGAATCAAGATTGCCGGGAGAAATATCAATAACCTCAGACATGCAGATGACACCACCCTTATGGCAGAAAGTGAAGAAGAACTAAAAGGCCTCTTGATGAAAGTGAAAGAGGAGAGTGAAAAATTTGGCTTAAAGCTCAACATTCAGAAAATGAAGATCACGGCATCCGGTCCCATCACTTCATGGGAAATAGATGTGGAAACAGTGTCAGACTTTATTTTTTGGGGCTCCAAAAATCACTGCAGATGGTGACTGCAGCCACAAAATTAAAAGATGCTTACTCCTTGGATGGAAAGTTATGACCAATCTAGATAGCATATTGAAAAGCAGAGACATTACTTTGCCAGCAAAGGTCCGTCTAGTCAAGGCTATGGTTTTTCCAGTGGTCATGTATGGATGTGAGAGTTGGACTGTGAAGAAAGCTAAGCGCCGAAGAATTGATGCTTCTGAACTGTGGTGTTGGAGAAGACTCTTGAGAGTCCCTTGGACTGCAAGGAGATCCAACCAGTCCATTCTAAAGGAGATGAGCCCTGGGATTTCTTTGGAGGGAATGATGCTGAAGCTGAAACTTCAGTACTTTGGCCACCTCATGTGAAGAGCTAACTCATTGGAAAAGACTCTGATGCTGGGAGGGATTGGGGGCAGGAGGAGAAGGGGATGACAGAGGATGAGATGGCTGGATGGCATCACCGACTCAATGGACATGAGTTTGAGTGAACTCCGGGAGTTGGTGATGGACAGGGAGGTCTGGCGTGCTGCGATTCATGGAGTTGCAGAGTCGGACATGACTGAGCGACTGAACTGAACTGAATTGAGGGCTACAACAGATTCAATTTTCTTTAAAAACAAAACAGAAAACCAAAATGAAAGACCTGCTGATTTTTTATATGTAAAATCTCATCTACAATGCTGGCAACTAATTCTCTATATTTTTAAAGTGTGCAGGCCAGTTGTTTTCAACTGGGGTGATTTTCCTCCCCAGGACATTTGGCAGTGTCTGGAGACATTTTTAATTGTCAAATTGGGAGAATGCTACTGGAATCTAGTAAATAGAGGTAAAACACCATACAATGCACCAGATAGGCCCTACAACAAAGAATCAGTTGGCTCCAAAGTCAATAACATCAAAGTTGAAAAATCCTTTAATAGGTCAACATACTGCTAGCCGAACAAAACATTTACACACTGCCATTTTGCTGTGATGCCAGCAGTCGTCTAGTCCTCCTAAAGCTATATTATAAATCTATGTATATAATCAAAGATGCAAGTACCTATGTTCTTTATGTTCTAGTAACTGGCAATCCCGACACGTCAGTTTGTCACATGTTTCACAGTAAAGCTTCAGCTGCTCCTTCTTATGAAAAGGACAAAATACTGGTCGTTGACTGGTCACACCAACTGCCTCTGTAGAGACATGGGGGAGGGAGCAAAAAGAAGAAAATTAACATAATTAAACAGTAAATAATTATTTGAGTGTTCATTTAAATTCAAATCCACTGAGATGTAAAGGAGGTACAGCTTCATCCACATCACTGTTACCACTAGGTTTTACAGATAGTAAAATATCAAGTACTTTTTTCATTTCTGGAGGAAAAGATAAATGAACTTTTCACTTTAGAATGTTAACATTAAAATTGATTCATGAGAAAAAGAAAGTGTGTAGCTTAAAAGATGCTTTATGAAAAGTTATGACCAACCTAGACAGTATATTAAAAAGCAGAAACATTACTTTGCCAACAAAGGTCTATTCAAAGCTATGGTTTTTCCAGTAGTCAAGTATGGATGTGAGAGTTGGACTATAAAGAAAGCTGAGTGCCAAAGAATTGATGCTTTTGAACTGTGGTGTTGGAGAAGACTCTTGAGAGTCCCTTGGACTGCAAGGAGATCCAACCAGACCATTCTAAAGGAAATCAGTACTGAATATTCATTGGAAGGACTGATGCTGAAGCTGAAACTCCAATATTTTGGCCATCTGATGTTAAAAACTGACTCATTTGAAAAGACCCTGATGCTGGGAAAGATTGAAGGCAGGAGGAGAAGGGGACGACAGAGGATGAGATGGATGGATGGCATCACTGACTCAATGGACATGAGTTTGAGTAAACTCCGGGAGTTGGTGATGGACAGGGAGGCCTGGTATGCTGCAGTCCGTGGGGTTGCAAAGAGTCGGACATGACTGAGCAACTAAATTGAACTGAACTGATGAAATAAAAGAAAAAAAATCTTAAGAAAATAGCCCAGATAAGTGAGTGAAACCAACTGGAATTCTCCTTATTTCAAATGTAGTTTTTTTTTTTTGTTTTTTTTTTATGTGCGATGCAGAAAAATGTAATAAAAATGTATAAAAGAGGTGATGGAAAAATTTTATTTCCCCACTTTTGCAAAACTCCTAACAGAGGATACCCATTGACACAGAGATAATCATAAAATGCATATTATTACATTGCAGTCATCCACATAACTTCTTAATTAGTTATCTACTGTGGAGATAAGACCAGGTAATGCTTATGTTACAACATTAAATGGAAACACAGAATACAAATAAATAGAATGACTGATTAAACAATACTAAGGTAAGCTGAGTGGAATTAAAAATAAAATTAATAAACTAAAAATATGTATAGGGCAATTAGATAAATTTACGGATAAACACAAAAAGGTAAACTACTGTCTAGTTTATCAAAAAGAAGGGAAAACAAAATTCTAGGGAAAAAAAAAAAAAAGGAAAATAACCAGACCGAGAAAGTTAGCAATGTATTAAAAGAATTTTATTTTTAAATTTTATTTATTTTTTATTTATTTTATTTTTTAACTTTACAATATTGTATTGGTTTTGCCATATATCAACATGAATCCTCCACAGGTATACACGTGTTCCCTATCCTGAACCCTCCTCCCTCCCTGTACCATCCCTCTGGGTCATCCCAATGCACCAGCCCCAAGCATCCAGTATTGTGCATCGAACCTGGATTGGCAACTCATTTCATATATGATATTATGCATGTTTCAATGCCATTCTCCCAAATCATCCCACCCTCTCCATCTCCCACAGAGTCCAAAAGACTTCTATACATCATTGTCTCTTTTGCTGTCTCGTATACAGGGTTATTGTTACCATCTCGTTAGTATACTGTATTGGTGTTTTTCTTTCTGGCTTACTTCACTCTGTATAATAGGCTCCAGTTTCATCCACCTCATTAGAACTGATTCAAAGGTATTCTTTTTAATGGCTGAGTAATACTCCATTGTGTATATGTACCACCGCTTTCTTATCCATTCATCTGCTGATGGACATCTAGGTTGCTTCCATGTCCTGGCTATTGTAAACAGTGCTGCGATGAACATTGGGGTACATGTGTCTCTTTCAATTCTGATTTCCTCATCGTGTATGCACAACAGTGGGATTGCTGGGTCATATGGCAGTTCTATTTCCAGTTTTTTAAGGAATCTCCACACTGTTCTCCACAGTGGCTGTACTAGTTTGCATTCTCACCAACAGTGTAAGAGGGTTCCCTTTTCTCCACACCCTCTCCAGCATTTATTGCTTGTAGACTTTTGGATAGCAGCCATTCTGACTGGCATGAAATGGTACCTCATAGTTGTTTTGATTTGCATTTCTCTGATAATGAGTGATGTTGAGCATCTTTTCATGTGTTTGTTAGCCATCTGTATGTCTTCTTTAGAGAAACGTCTATTTAGTTCTTTAGCCCATTTTTTGATTGGGTCATTTATTTTTCTGGAATTGAGCTGTAGGAGTTGCCTGTATATTTTTGAGATTAGTTGTTTGTCAGTTGCTTCATTTGCTATTATTTTCTCCCATTTTGAAGGCTGTCTTTTCACCTTGCTTATAGTTTCCTTTGTTGTGCAGAAGCTTTTAAGTTTAATTAGGTCCCATTGTTTATTTTTGCTTTTACTTCCAATATTCTGGGAGGTGGGTCATAGAGGATCCTGCTGTGATGTATGTCGGAGAGTGTTTTGCCTATGTTCTCCTCTAGGAGTTTTATAGTTTCTGGTCTTACGTTTAGATCTTTAATCCATTTTGAGTTTATTTTTGTGTATGGTGTTAGAAGGTGTTCTAGTTTCATTCTTTCACAAGTGGTTGACCAGTTTTCCCAGCACCACTTGTTAAAGAGATTGTCTTTTCTCCATTGTGTAGTCTTGCCTCCTTTGTCAAATATAAGGTGTCCATAGGTGTGTGGGTTTATCTCTGAGCTTTCTATTTTGTTCCACTGATCTATATTTCTGTCTTTGTGCCAGTACCATACTGTCTTGATGACTGTGGCTTTGTAGTAGAGCCTGAAGTCAGGCAGGTTGATTCCTCCAGTTCCATTCTTCTTTCTCAAGATTGCTTTGGCTATTCGAGGTTTTTTGTATTTCCATACAAACTGTGAAATTATTTGTTCTAGCTCTGTGAAGAATACCATTGGTAGCTTGATAGGGATTGCATTGAATCTATAAATTGCTTTGGGTGGTATACTCATTTTCACTATATTGATTCTTCCAATCCATGAACATGGTATATTTCTCCATCTATTAGTGTCCTCTTTGATTTCTTTCACCAGTGTTTTATAGTTTTCTATATATAGGTCTTTAGTTTCTTTAGGTAGATATATTCCTAAGTATTTTAATCTTTTCATTGCAATGGTGAATGGAATTGTTTGCTTAATTTCTCTTTCTATTTTCTCATTATTAGTGTATAGGAATGCGAGGGATTTCTGTGTGTTGATTTTATATAGTAGAAGGAAAGAAATCTTAAAATTTAGGGCAGAAATACATGCAAAAGAAAAGAGACCTTAGCAAAAATCAACAAAGCCAAAAGCTGCTTCTTTGAAAGGATAAATAAAATTGACAAACCATTAGCCAGACTCATCAAGAAACAAAGGGAGAAAAATCAATAAAATTAGAAATGAAAATGGAGAGATCACAACAGACAACACAGAAATACAAAGGATCATAAGAGACTACTATCAGCAATTATATGCCAATAAAATGGACAACATGGAAGAAATGGACAAATTCTTAGAAAAGTACAACTTTCCAAAACTGGACCAGGAAGAAATAGAAAATCTTAACAGACCCATCACAAGCACAGAAATTGAAACTCTAATCAGAAATCTTCCAGCAAACAAAAGCCCAGGTCCAGACAGCTTCACAGCTGAATTCTACCAAAAATTTAGAGAAGAGTTAACACCTATCCTACTCAAACTCTTCCATAAAATTGCAGAGGAAGGTAAACTTCCAAACTCATTCTATGAGGCCACCATCACCCTAATACCAAAACCTGACAAAGATGCCACAAAAAAAGAAAACTACAGGCCAATATCACTGATGAACATAGATGCAAAAATCCTTAACAAAATTCTAGCAATCAGAATCCAAAAACACATTAAAAAGATCATACACCATGACCAAGTGTGCTTTATCCCAGGGATGCAAGGATTCTTCAATATCCGCAAATAAATCAATGTAATACACCACATTAACAAATTGAAAAGTAAAAACCATATGATTATCTCAATAGACGCAGAGAAAGCCTTTGACAAAATTCAACATCATGATAAAAACTCTCCAGAAAGCAGGAATAGAAGGAACATACCTCAACATAATAAAAGCTATATATGACAAATCCACAGCAAATATTATCCTCAATGGTGAAAAATTGAAAGCATTTCCCCTAGAGTCAGGAATAAGACAAGGGTGCCCATTTTCACCATTACTATTTAACATAGTTTTGGAAGTTTTAGCCACAGCAATCAGAGCAGAAAAAGAAATAAAAGAATTTTAAAACCACAACACAACAAGACCAAATGGAATGAATCCTAGCAAGGCGAAGATGGCTCAATACTGTCATAGCTTCCCCGCTCCCATCTCCTTGAGGTTCAAGTCATCTGGGCATCACAGTAGATGATGGGTAGTCAGATACCCTTGCTTGGCTTGGGACATCCTGGTTTGTGCCTGCTCTTCAGGAATAATTATATTATTATAATACCTGATGTAGATAATTAACATGTCACCCATTTATAGACTTCTTTTATGTATGAGGAATTTCGATTCTGACCCACAGTCATCCTCCTAGCACTAAGTCTCATCATGATCAGCCTGGATGATTGAGAAGTCCGCAGAAAGCACCACATAAAGACAAGCCTCTCAGACTTTTTCATCTCTAGAGACCTATACTTCATTTTAGCTGCTTATTCCATTTCATATACATCATGGTCTCACCCTAGATTTTCTATCGTTTGTTAACTATTTCATTTCTGTAATCATAAATTCAAATATTCCACTTTTAATAACTTCTACTTTCTAACTTTCCAATTCTTCAACTACTCTCATTATACCTCACCGATATCTCTAGTCCCTAACTGCTTCTTCTATCCTAACAACTTCACTTTCTCTCTACAGTTAAAACCCCAAATTCTTCATGTCAACACATGCCATTATCTGTATCATTTACCCAGTGGAAATCCAACTGAACCCCAACCATAAATAGTTCAATTCTTCTCTATAAACATCAGACTCTGGAGGACTGACAGAGGAAGTTTTAAGTGCTATATCAAATGCAACCTCGATGCTACCAAGTAATTTTATTTCCAAAGCTAGAGCTCTCTTTCAACAGACGTTATTTCAAGTATCCTCCATGTCCCTTACCTTTTAAGTCCTTAATTCTTCTAATCTCTTTTTCAGTAGACATTGGACTTCACAGGAAAACAAGTCTTTCTAGTACTAATCTACTAAATTTATCTGAGACTATACCTGGCCTTTTCTCTTTTTTCTTCATTGGTGTTCTTGGACATTATATCCCTTTTCCTGTGTCTCAGCACTCTTAGCCCCATCTCTTACTACTCTTCTTGCATCTTACTCTCAGGTACAATCAATGTTCTCCCTCTGGAAATTTGTGCATGTGCTTCGGTTTTCTCCACCCTTCTCATTTATGTGATGAACTTCTATTTACCCTTGAAGTCCCAAATGTGGCTTTCAATGTAAACCCCCAAGTCTGCGTTTGGTACTCCTTTCATGTGCTCCTACAGAATTTATGAGGTTAAACTATGATTGCTAATCTGTTCATAGTCTTCATCATACTGATACTTCCTGGAGGGTAGGAAGTACCCGTCTTACTCGTTCATCTCTTTAATCTAGCAAAGTTCCTGGAATATAGAATAGACATTCAAACCCTTTGTTGACTCAGTGAATAAAAAAGCAGTGAATTAATTTTTAAACAAAAATATATTAATGAGCCATAAAGATGAACAAAGAGCTGATAAATATTACAACACGGATAAAACCTGAAAACACTGAGGTAAGTGAAATAAGCCAGACATTGAAGGACAAACACCATATGATTTCACTTGTATGAGATATCTAGAGTAAGCAAATTCATAGAGATGAATCATAGATTAGAGGTTAAAAGGGGCTGGAGAGGAGAGGGGAATGGGCAATTACTATTTATTGGGTACAATTTATCTTGGGGGTGCTAGGAAAGTTTTCTAAATAGTGGTGATGGTTGCGTAACGCTTTGGATACAATTAATGCCACCAATTTGTACACTTAAAAATGGTTGGAATGTCAATTTTTAAGTTACATACATATTTTACTATAATAAAAATGTATTAGTCAAGTTTACATTATAAGCAACACAACAAAAATGCAGAAACCATCATTACATAAAAAGCAAAGCTTTAGTTACCTATATAATAAATATCATGAAACAGGTTTACTACGAGAATATCAGTGAGAAAAAGAATTGTAAAACTTCTTTTAACTCACCCCTTGTCATCTTAAAAAGAAAGAAATAGAGAAATTTTAAAAGCAACTTTTTTTTAGTTGTACATTCATACCAAATCAAGGCATTTATAGGAGGAGGGTTGTGAGTAAAAATAATGCAGAATAATACTAAATCTACTTAACAGTTACTTACCAACATTTACAAGTATTCAAATTCAACTACAATAGACTTTCTCATATTAAAAGACAAGAGTATATTTAATGTTTACAACTGTATCAAAACAAGTTAATATGGGAAGGAAAGAATGACCTGGGAAGGACAGAGAAAAAATGAGTTTTAAAAACTAATTTATTACCTGGAGATACTTCCTCTTTCTGTCTCACAGTGTGGTCTTTTGTGAATTTCACCCTTTGATGAGCTCTGATGCATGTCTTGCAGAGCCATTCAACACACTCTACGCAAAACCCATTAGCTTCTGCATTGTCCTCACAGCTTGTACATACCTAATAAAAAGAAACATGTCCCATCAATTTTTAAGAATAAAGAAAAGGTGGTCTCACAACTAACCACACATAAATGAACCCATACTTACTAGTTGAGTAGTCTTAGGCAGTTTTAGAAGGTTCATCTTAAAATAATGGCAATAACATGAACTTTACTAAGTGGTTATGAAGAATAACATGGGGGAAGTCAAACATTATTGGAATAATCACACTAATACAAAACTACAAATTGAAAAGTGCCATAAAGGAAAGGTATGAGAAACTATAAAAACATATGATGGGGGAAAGTCATCTTTGAGTAGGGTTCAAGTGTTGGGAAAAGTGAAGAGAGATCACCCAGACAAGGCTTTCTCTAAAGATAAAGATAAGAAAGCTGAGTCATCAATTACTGGTGATGGTCTTCTAGACAGAGAGAACAGCATGCCAGATCAGCAAAAGGGCAGGTATTTCTGCACAGAGGGAAGTAGGAGCCCTTTGCAGTGCTACAAGTGGAGATGAATGAAGGAGATTTGGAAGTAAAACTGACTGGTTTGGAGGATACACTGGATATGCGAGATGAAGAGACAGCAAGAGATAGTACCTTTCCCCCCAGCTTGTATAACTGTGTAGATGTTAGCCCTCTTTTCTAAGAACAGATATTAAAGTTACACAACACATAAACAGTCCTCATAACACCATTTATGATTGGGAAAAAATGTTTTCCCCTCAGTCAGTGGTTTACATTAGTCAAATCCCAAATATCTGGATAATACTTCCACAAACCCAAACTTGCTCTTTCTCAGTTCTTGCTTTTCACCTTTCTAACATCATTTGATGCCACTCTTATGCCCTAGAAATAATTTTGATTCCTTGACACTTCCACATCCTCTTATCTCCTGGATTGCCTCTCTGGATCCCACCACTACTCTTTCTCCTCTGGATTCTGTAAATTTTTGCTAGGTTTAAAGACTGGTCTCATCCATTCCCTCAGCTTCAACTATCACCTCTATAAGGATGTCACCCAAAACTTAATCTCTACATTCTGCAGCAAAAAGGAGTAAGGGATTTCTATACATACTTTTAGGGAAGGATGTCCACTATAAAAAGTAAAACCAAAAAAGCGAAGTGTTAAAGCATACCATATTACTGCTTATCTAAGAAAGACGCAGATGAGCTGGAATGACTTATTTGCTTAAATCTTTAAAATAACATAAAATTACTTATATTATAAAACAATATTAAAAATGCAAGGATAAACCATAAAAGAAATCAAACGGTTAGCTGTAAGATAAGAGAAAATATAGGGTAGGTGAAGATGGAGATAGAAGTTTGAGTTCCCTGAAAACATTCTGTTTCATAGATTTTTCTTTGGAACCAGTATATGAATATTTTATATGTAGTTTTACAAATTTCAAATTAAAAAAAAAAAAAAAAAAGTTCAGTTCAATTCAATCGCTTAATTGTGCCTGACTCTTTGCGACCCCAAAGACTGCAGCATGCCAGGCTTCCCTGTCCATCATCAACTCCTGGAGCTTATTCAAACTCATGTCCATCAAGTTGGTGATGCCATCCAATCATCTCAGCCACAGTCCGCTCCTGGACTCATTTTTCCTGACTGTATAGAGCTTCTCCATCTTTGGCTGCAAAGAATATAATCAATCTGATTTCAGTATTGACCATCTGGTGATGTCCATGTGTAGAGTCGTCTCTTGTGTTGTCGGAAGAGGGTGTTTGCTATGACCAGTGCGTTCTCTTGGCAAAATTGCTAGCCTTTGCCCTGCTTCATTCTGTACTCCAAAGCCAAATTTGCCTGTTACTCCAGGTATCTTCTGACTTCCTACTTTTGCATTCCAATCCCCTATAATGAAAAGGACATCTTTTTTGGGTGTTAGTTCTAGAAGGTAGTGTAGGTTTTCATAGAACTGGTGATCTTTAGCTGCTTCGGCATTAGTGGTTGGGGCACAGACTTGGGTTACTGTGATATTGAATGGTCTGCATTGGCAACGAACAGAGATCATCTGTTGTTTTGAGAATGCATCCAAATACTGCATTTCGGACTTTTTTGTTGACTATGAGGGCTACTCCATTTCTTCTAAGGGATTCTTTCCCACAGTAGTAGATCTAATGGGACAGGGGTGCCTGGTGGGCTGCTGTCTCTGGGGTCGCACAGAGTCTGACACAACTGAAGCAACTTAGCAGCAGCAGCAGTCCATTTTAGTTCATTGATTCCTAAAATGTCAACGTTCACTCTTGCCATCTCCTGTTTGACCACTTCCAATTTACCTTGTTTCATGGACCTAACATTCCAGGTTCCTATGCGATATTGCTCTTTACAGCATCAGATTTTACTTCCATCACCAGTCACATCCACAACTGGGGGTTGTTTTTGCTTTGGTTCCATCTCTTCATTCTTCTTGGAGTTATTTCTCTACTGTTGTCTAGTAGCATATTGGGAACCTACCAACCTGAGGAGTTCATCTTTCACTGTCCTATCTTTTTGCCTTTTCATCCTGTTCATGGGGTTCTCAAGGCAAGAATACTGAAGTGGTTTGCCATTTCCTTTTCCAGTGGACCACGTTTTGTCAGAACTCTCCACCATGACCTGTCCATCTTGGGTGGCCCTACATGGCATGGCTCATAGCCCTAAAAAAAAACTAAAGCCCTAAACAAAACCATAAACAAAAGCAAAATGAAACAAATGAACCTGCCTATCAAGTGGGTGACTTAACCATATAGAGAAGAATTACTTAAGTAACCTTAAAACATGATGATTTGGTTGAATATCTCCAGTACATACATTTAGTAATTGTTACCTTGTTTTCTGTTTTGACAGAGACAATTCTATAATTTCTACTTTCAGTACCAACTCTGTCTTCACTCTTACTCTGCAAGTCTCATTTATGCTTAACGAGCTGCTTCCACATTAGATTCTAGCAATAGGTGGTACTGGAGGAAGACTGCAATGCCAGAGGGAAAGATCATCTTAGTTGGCTTCCTATTTGCTCAACTTTTCATCTACAATTCTAGATTTGACTTAAAAATGTCAATATATCCTTGATATATTTTTCCTTTTTCCTTCCTCTTTTAAAAATAAAAAAGCATTTGCTGAATCATTCTCTTGAAAATCATAGAAAAATTGGCCAACAAAGTGCTCAGGAGCATCCATATTGTGTTCTCTAAATACCATTTCAGACTAAAAGGAACCAAGGCTCTCAGAAGAACCAACTCCTGCAGGTTGCAGGTATAGAGCAGAAAATGAACAAGATCTTGTCAAAATAGAAAGCAAGGAAGATAGCAGTGACTACTGGGATTGTGTTGGAAGGACTCAGGAATCCTCACTGCCAAGATGGCACAAATTTGAGCACCAATAAGAATAACTACAACACATTTCATGTTAATACTCCATGAGTTAGTTCATAACAATAAGCACACACACCACTCGTTAGTCACCTCTGAAGAATGCTAAGAAAATAAATCACTACTCTAAAATTTAGCAACTCAAGGGAAAGAATTGAGCATTTATCTACTTTTCCTGTAAACCTAAGAATCAATGAAGGATGCTTTTCTCTTCCTATTCCAGTTGAGAAATAAAGGAGAATGACAGAATAAAATGTCATCCTTTTTCAAAGTCTGAGTGAAATATGGAATCCTGGCAGTGATCACTGATGGCCATTAACATCAGAAAAAAGACAACCAAGCATCACAATCTTTCTGCTTGAAAGACACACAGACATATGGATGGACATATTCTTATATCCTCTTACCCAGTGGGACTCAAATATAAACCAGCCTCTACATTTTTATCACCAGTTTACACAAAATACAGCAGAGAGGGAAGCATGTCAAATGACTTAAGAGGTGCACAAAATTCAGAATAAGGCTAATTTTACTGGACTAACAACCCAGTTTACCCAGCAAATATATTAAAAGGGAGGAAAAGAAAGCCAAGCAGGGAGAAGGGATAATTTGAAATTAATTAAAGATATGCTTGAGACAAACCAACAAAATGCATGATAAGTTCTCCAGTATTCTAGGCTGCCACATTAAGAGGAAGCAAGATACTCAAGACTTAATATACTTACCTGATTAGACTTTTCTACTGTACTGCTGGGAACCTCAGTAGTGTCCTTCACAAAAAAGTTATCTATGATGTGTCTCTCTGCACACTCTTGGCTGCAAACGGGACACCGAATAACTCCAACTGGGAAAGACAAAATTGTATTTTTAACTTTTTTTTTTCATTGACACATAATTGACATAACACAGTAAGTTTAGGCTGCACAACGAAAGAAATTGATGTCTGTATATATTGCAAAACGATCACCACAAAAAATCCAGTTGAAATCTGTCATTGTACACAATTACAAGTTTGGTGTTATTTTGGTGGTGAGAACTTAAGATCCACTCCCCTAGCTCCTTTCATATATGTGATAGTTTTATGAACTATAGTCCATACTGTACATTACATCCCTAGGACTTATTTTATAACTGGAAATTTGTAACTTTTGACCCTTTTCACCCATTTTGCCCACCCCCAACAGCTACCTCATGCAACCACCAATCCTGTTGATATCCATAAGCTCACATTCTAAGTTTTAAAACCAAATATGGAGTCCTAACCCAACACATCTCATCCAAACTGCGAATGGGTTCTTTTACAGGTCTACTATCTTCAAATTTATACCTGTTGTTACTTAACTTAAAGCAATTCACTTTTATGTACATATATGAATTTTACACGCAGGTGCACCATGTGTGTATACATATAGTGTGTGTGTTTATGTGTATGTCCCACACTAGTATATTAAATGATGAAAAAATGCTCATAACTTTAAATGAGATGCTCTTCTAAATAAACATCCCCTCGGGCTATTCTTTTTATTGTTTAGCAACTTCTCTCAGAGAGATATGCAGAATCATATGGACCCTCCTAAAGGAATTAGAGTTCTGGTTCTCTCTGGGCCTACAAGATCGGGATTGCTAAAAGTGGAACACAGACACACTTATTTTGTTTAAAATATCCATGGGAATTCAGAAAACACTAAATTTGCTTCCTTTAAGTGCAAACAGTGTTCCTTTGGGAGAGGGGAGATCTTTCACAGTGCTTGTCCTGTGTCCCTTTGTGGGAGTTGTGAAACAATAAATGAATGAATTAAAATCTAAATTTTAAAAATCTTAATTAAAAAACTAAAACTATTTCACAATAATAAAAAATATATTAAGTACTTAGGAGTAAAGTTTTGAAAATGTGTAAGGCCACTGTGTAGAAAAATGTTAAGCTATATTTAGAACCATTAACAAAAAATACCTAAGTAATGAAAATACCATGTTCTTGATGGTAAAGGTGCCAAGTCTCTCCAAACGTATCTATAGATTCAATACAGTTATACACATGACAGATGTGGCGCTAGAAATTGGTGGGAAAGGGGAGGAAAACTTTTCATGCTGCTACAGCTCTCTACAGTGGGAGAGGGATGAAATTAGATCCCTGCTGCTGCTGCTGCTATGTTGCTTTAGTCGAGTCCGACTCTGTGCGACCCCATTGACAGCAGCCCACCAGGCTTCCCGTCCCTGGGATTCTCCAGGCAAGAACACTGGAGTGGGTTGCCATTTCCTTCTCCAATGCATGAAAGTGAAAAGTGAAAGTGAAGTCACTCAGTTGTGTCCAACTCTAGCGACCCCATGGACTGCAGCCTACCAGGCTCCTCCATCCACAGGATTTTCTAGGCAAAAGTACTGGAGTGGGGTGCCATTGCCTTCTCCAGAATCAGATCCCTACTTGACTTAATTCAAAATTTTGGATAGGACAGATGAAGAAATTTAAAACTTTCATGAGGAAATAGAGGAAAGTATCTGTGTAACCTTAGAGCTGGAATAAGTTTCTTAATCAAGAAAACAAAAAGCAAGAGCACAAAGGAGAAATGAATGAATTCAACTTCAGTAAAGTTAAGAACTACAGTTAGGCAAGAGATTACCATGAAGAAAATGAGAAAATAAGCCCTCAATTGGGAGAAGGTATAGATAGAACATAGAACTGACAAGAAATCAGTAATTCAAATCTGTAAAAATGTGGCAATGCACTTCACAGAATAGAAAGATTGAATAAACATGCTTTTCCTTATTCCAGATAAGCACAGCTAAAGACTCTACACATTCTATACAAAACTGAGAAAGGCAGAGAGGAGGCAGACTGTCTAGAGACCTCAGGACCTGAGGAATGACAATGGTGAGTTTGCTGGGTTTTCTTTTAGCCTCATATATGCTAAAGTGGGAGCTCATGAAGCTGTAGTCTCAGAAACACCAAAAGGTAGTTAAAAAAAAAAAAAATCCACAAAAGGGTGCTCCCTCTACTCAAAGGACCAGGAACAGGGCAGTCTGGCAAGACAGAAAACTGACGCCTAACCACCACAGAAAAAAAGTATTTCCTCTCCTACCAGCAAAGGTCCAGTGGGAAGCTTCAGCTTCTACCCTGGCCAAGCAGAAACCAGCTGCCCCCACCATTCCCTGCTGCCTGTGTCAGAGAAGCCTGGTGGGGAGCTAGGGCTTTGGTCCTCACTGGGTGGTAACGAGGCCCCCAGCAGTGCCCATGGAGATGACGTGAGGAGCCTAAGCGTTTATGTCCAGAACAGTAATCAGGTACTCCCCTGCCTCCAGGCTGAAGGCCTGGTGTTAAGTCCAGACTTCCATTGCTATTTATCAGTAACCTCCCTCACCCCTATATCCCTTCTCCTTTGATGTGTCAATGAAGAACAGATGAGAAACACTAAATAGGCACCCATACCCCTACCATCCGGGGAGGTATTAGCAGTGCCCAGTGGGAGCATCAACTTCCACACCATCAACCAGTGAGGAGGAAGATCTCTCACCAGGACAGCAAGGGATGCAGCGCAAGAAACTTAAGACTTCAACCTCCACCTCACAGAAGCAAGAAATAATAAATGTAAGAGCAGAAATCAATGAAATTGAAAAACTGAAAGTCAATTCAACAAAAAGTTTATTTAAAAAGGTCAATAAAATTAACAAACCTCCAGCAAGACTGATAAAGACAAAGGAGAAGACACAACTTACCAAACATAAGGAATAAAAATGGTGATATCACTACAGACCATAAGACAGCAAAAGGATGACAGGGAAATACTAAGAACACTACTCACACAAAATGACAATATAAATGAAATGGACCAATTTCTCAAAAGGGACAAACTACTATAAAATAATTTGAACAGCCATTTAATTATATGGAAATCAGCTCTAAACAGAATTAAATACTAACAAACATGTATAGTACTAGTATGCTGAAAACTACAAAATTTTGGAAATCAAAAGAGATCTAAATATATGGAGAGACAATGTTCATGGATAGAGATAATCAATGTAGTAAAAAGTAATGTGATCTACCAGTTAAACAGAATTCCTAATAAAATCCTAACAACATTTCCTTTTGCAGATAGACAAGATTGTTTTAATATTTATATTAAAAGGCAAACGCACTATAATAGCTGAATGGATAATGGAAAGGAGAATAATAAAGAATCACTATCCAATTTCAAGACTTACATAGCAGCAGTAATCAGGAATGTCCGTTATCGAACATAGGATAGACACACAGGTAAATGAGAAAGCATAGAGACTTGAAACAGATCTACACAGGTAGGGCCAACTGATTTTTGCACCTTTATGCTGATTAACTACAAAATGTTGATAAGAGATACTGTTCATGGATTGAAAGATTGTTGTTGTTCTTGTTCAGTTGCTCAGTCGTGTCTAACTCTTTGCGACCCCATGGACACCAGGCTTCCCTGTCCCTCACCAACTCTTGGAGCTTGCTCAAACTCATGTCCATTGAGGTGGTGATGCTATCCAACCATCTAGTCCTCTCTTGTACCCTTCTCTTCTTGCCTTCAATCTTTCCCAGCATCAGGGTCTTTTCTAAGGTGTCGGCTCTTCACATCAGGTGGCCCAAGTATTGGAGCTTCAGCATCAGCCCTTCCAATGAATATTCAGGACTGAGTTCATTTAGGATGGACTGGTTGGATATTCTTGCAGTCCAAGGGACTCTCAAGAGTCATCTCCAATACCACAGTTCAGAAGCATGAATCCTTCGGCGCTCAGCTTTCTTTATAGACCAACTCTCACATCCATACACGACTACTCGAAAAACCATAGCTTTTACTAGACGGACCTTTGGTGGCAAGGTAATGTCTCTGCTTTTTAATATGCTGTCTAGGTTTGTCATAAATCTTTTTCCAAGGAGCAAACATCTTTTAATTTCATGGCTACAGTCACCATCTGCAGTGATTTTGGAGCCCCAAAGAATAAAATCTGTCAGACTTTATTTTCTTGGATTGAAATGCATCACAGTAAAGATGTCACTTCTCGCAACACTGGTCTGTTGGGCTAAGTGTATTCCTATCAGAATCATAGCAAGATCTTTTTGTAAATATAGATAAGATTATTCCAAGATTTATGTGGAAAAGGAAAGGAACTAGAATAGGTAAAACAATTCTGGAAAAAGGAAAATATAGTGAAAAGAATCACTATCCAATTTTAAGACTTACATGCAGTAACTTAGACAGGATGGTATTGGCAGGGTACATGCATAGACGAATGGAATAGAATACAGCAGCAAGAAGTACACCCACACAAGTGCAACTCATTGTGACAGAAATGTGAGAACAATTCAGTGGAAAAGGGAAGACTTTTCAACAAAAGGTTGAAACAACTGGGTACACATAGGAAAAACTGGACTTCAACTTAACCTTCACATTTTATATAAAATTAACTCAAAGTGGATCAGTTTTAAATATAAAACATAAAACTAAAATCTTTGGAAGAAAACAGGAGAAATCTTGAGAACATAAGGCTTGTTGAAGGTCTTAGATATATCAAAAACCCAATCCATAAAAGAAAAATATGGATGAATTTTATTTCATCAAAATTTAAGACTTTTATTCTGCAAAAGACCTACAAAGAAGATGAAAAAACAAGCTACACGCTGGGATAAAATATCTGCAAACCACTGATCTGACAAAGGATTCACATCTACAATGTATAAAGAACTCTCAAAACAAAAACAAACAACCCAATTAAAAAATGGACAAAATACACAGAGGATATGCAATACCAATAAGGTATGGACATGGCAAATACGCACGTGATAAAATGCTCCACATCAATAGCCATCAGGTACTAAATACAAATTAAGATCACGATGGGTTATCAGCACAGAGCTATTAAAAAATGTTGAGGTATTAGATCTCTTACACATTCCCACGGAGAGTGTGAAATAACAGAGCCATTCTGGAAAACAGTCTGGCAGTTTCTTAAAAAAACACTAAACATAACATTTATCATATGAATCAGCAATCTCACTCCTGAGCAGAAATAAATTTAAGTTCACACAAAAATCTGAACTGCCACTGCTGCTATTTAGTCACTAAGTTGTGTCCGACTCTTTTTCGACCTTGTGGACTTCACAATCTTAATTGTTACTTGAAAGGACCCAAATCTCCTTTAATAAGCTAATGGTTAAATAAACTGTGGTACATCCATACCATGGGATAACAGTTGCAATCAAAGGGAACTAATTATTGATAGACACAGCAAACTGGATGGATCCTAAAGGCATTAGCGTGAGTTTTTTAAAGAGTCAATTTTGAAAGGTCTTATGAATGATCTTACATAACATTCCCCAAATGACAAGAATATAGACATACGAAACAGATTAGTACTTTGCCTGAAATTAGGGACAATGTGGCCTGGGGAAAGAGGGTATGTTTGACTATAAAGAGGTAACAAGAGGGAGAGCTTTGGTGATGGGATTGTTTGGAACTGTTGTGCATCTTGACTGTGAGGTTATATGAATCTAAACATGTGATTACTTTGTAATCATTACTTTGTCAACAAAGGTCCATCTAGTCAAGGCTATGGTTTTTCCAGTGGTCACGAGAGTTGGACTGTAAAGAAAGCTGAGCGTCGAAGAACTGATGCTTTTGAACTGTGGTGTTGGAGAAGACTCTTGAGAGCCCCCTGGACTGCAAGGAGATCCAACCAGTCCATCCTAAAGGAGATCAGTCCTGAATATTCATTGCAAGGACTGATGCCGAAGCTAAAACTCCAATACTTTGGCCACCTGATGCAAAGAGCTGATTCATTTGAAGAGACCGTGATGCTGTGAAAGACTGAGGGCAGGAGGAGAAGGGGACGACAGAGGATGAGATCATTGGATGGCATCACCAACTTGATGGACATGAGTTTGAGTAAACTCCAGGAGTTGGTGATGGACAGGGAGGTCTGGCGTGCTGCAGTCCACAGGGTCACAGAGTCGAACACGACTGAGCGACTGAACTGAATTGAACACATGTGATAAAGTTGCATTAGAACTATACTCACTATTGTAACGATGTTCATTTCCTGGATTGATATTGCACTGTAGTTATATAAGAAGTAATCACTGGGGAAAAACTGGGTGCAAAGGACCTCTCTCTAACTTCCATCAATATATTATTATTTCAAAATAAAAAGTTAAAAAAACAAAGCAAAATAACTAACCTTTATTTAGTGCTGTTCTTGTATGTAGTGTTTTATCCTCATACAGAGGAGGAATGAAGATTAGAGCCTTGGATTAAGTTGACCTCGGTCACACAGTAGTGGGGTTGTGATCTGAACCCATGGCCAAGGGACCACAGAATGCAGGCTCTGTACTGCCACACTTTACAAAAATGTCATAGAAAGCTATGGGGTCACAGACTGCATCACTGTGACAGATGAATTAAGAACCGAAGTTGTGTATGGTGGTGAATTTAACCTGTTACTACTGCTGTCACTTCAGTCGTGTCTGACTCTGTGCTACCCCATAGACGGCAGCCCACCAGGCTCCCCCGTCCCTGGGATTCTCAAGGCAAGAACACTGGAGTGGGTTGCCATTTCCTTCTCCAATGCATGACAGTGAAAAGTGAAAGTGAAGTCGTTCAGTCGTGCCCAACTCTTAGCAACCCCATGGACTGCAGCCCACCAGGCTCCTCTGTCCATGGATTTTCCAGGCAAGAGTACTGGAGTGGGGTGCCATTGCCTTCTTGCTACCTCAACAATACTTTGTTACCCATAAAAAGTTAGCAGGTAAACATAATTTCTATTCAAGTCTGAGCACACTTAAAGTTCCTCTGTACAGACACAGATGCAAAGAATGGACTTGTGGACACAGTGGAGGAAGGAGAGGGCGGGACAAATTGAGAGAGCAGCACTGACATTATACACTGATGAGAGCCAGTGGGAAGCTACTGCATAACACAGGGAGCTCAGCTTGGTGCTTTGTGATGACCTAGATGGGTGGGGTGAGCGAGAGGCTCAAGAAGGAGGGGATGTATGTATACTAACAGCTGATTCAAGTTGTTGTATACCAAAAACTAACAACACTGTAAAGCAATTATCCTCCAATTAAAAAATAAAATAAAGTTCCTTTATACAGACTGACAGAGATCAGGATCTGGAATATATCCTTCCAGAAATTAGAGTGATTAAAATCTGATTAACTAAAGAAAAATAATTCTGTGAGAAGTATGGAGATATTTTCTTTAATCATTCATCACTGTGTGCTCAATGGCCATAGTTGTTTCTTTCTGGTATTTATAAG
Source organism: Bos grunniens (assembly GCF_055505025.1). NCBI lineage: Eukaryota > Metazoa > Chordata > Mammalia > Artiodactyla > Bovidae > Bos > Bos grunniens. The sequence goes on from NC_141168.1 coordinate 17,997,135, forward strand.
GTTGTACATGGTGCATAGATTCCTGTAAGTCTGTTTTCAAATATTACCTTTGATGACCCCTGCACGCCCCACCCCCCACCACTCCCCACACATTCCTGCACAAGAAATTCCCCTAATCCTGCTCTGATTCTTCTCTCTCGGGCAGCTATCCTTCTGTTTCATTTATATTTATTTTTATCATCTGGCTATTGGCCCCACTCCAGTACTCTTGCCTGGAAAATCCCATGGACGGAGGAGCCTGGTAGGCTTCAGACCATGGGGTCGCTAAGAGTTGGACACGACTGGGTGACTTCACTTTCACTTTTCACTTTCATGCATTGGAGAAGGAAATGGCAACCCACTCCAGTGTTCTTGCCTGGAGAATCCCAAGGATGGCGGAGCCTGGTGGGCTGCTGTCTATGGGGTCACACAGAGTTGGACACGACTGAAGTGACTTAGCAGTATCGCAAGTAAAATGTAAATCATCTGCTTAGTTCACTGATATTCTAAGCACCTAAACATGTACTTGACACATAGCACTACTTGATAATATTTAGTGGATGAGTGAATGAACTCCCATAGTGATGCACACGCCTTGTGATTCACACTTTCACCATGGAGAAACTCTTCAGCACTGGGAAACATGCTCAAAAATGTTCACAGCACTATTTTTCATAAAAGTCCACAACATAAAAGTTCAAGAAACAATCTAAATGTCCATCAACAATAGAACAAAAATACTATAGTATATACAAATAATAGAACATTATACAAGCTGGAATCAAGATTGCTGGGAGAAATATCAATAATCTCAGATATGCAGATGACACCACTCTTATGGCAGAAAGTGAAGCAGAACTAAAAAGCCTCTTGATGAAAGTGAAAGAGGAGAGTGAAAAAGTTGGCTTAAAACTCAACCTTCAGAAAACTAAGATCATGGCATCTGGTCCCATCACTTCATGGCAAATACATGGGGAAACAATGGAAACAGTGACAGACTTTATTTTCTTGGACTCCAAAATCACTGCAGATGGTGACGGTAGCCATGAAATTAAAACATGCTTGCTCCTTGGAAGAAAAGCTATGACCAATCTAGACAGCGTACTAAAAAGCAGATATTACTTTGCCAAAAAAGGTCCGTCTAGTCAAGGCTATGGTTTTTCCAGTAGTCATGTACGGATTTGAGAGCTGGACTATAAAAGCAAGCTGATCACCTTAGAATTGGTGCTTTTGAACTGTGGTATTGGAGAAGACTCTTGAGAGTCCCTTGGACTGCAAGGAGATCCAGTCCTGAATATTCATTGGAAGGACTGATGCTGAAGCTGAAACTCCAATACTCTGGCCACTTGATGTGAAGAACTGACTCATTGGAAAATGCCTTGATGCTGGGAAAGACTGAAGGCAGGAGAAGGGGACAACAGAGGATGAGATGGTTGGATGGCATCACTGACTCAATGGACATGAGTTTGAGTAACCTCTGGGAATTGGTGATGGATAGGGAAGCCTGGCGTGCTGCAGTCTATGAGGTCACAAAGAGACGGACATGACTGAGTGAACTGAACTGAACTAACAATGAAGTCAATGTACGTAAACTACAGATGGCTGAGTTCCCAAAAGTATGTTGAGTGAAGAAAGTCCCAGAAGAATATATATTATACTCTATGCTGCTGCTAAGTCGCTTCAGTCGTGCCCAACTCTGTGTGATCCCATAGAAGGCAGCTGAACAGGCTCCTCTGCCCCTGGGATTCTCTAGGCAAGAATACTGGAGTGGGTTGTCATTTCCTTCTCTAATGCATGCATGCATGCTAAGTCACTTCAGTCATGTCCAACTCTCTGCAACCCTATGGACAGCAGCCCACCAGGCTCCTCTGTCCAAGAGATTCTCTAGGCAAGAATACTGGAGTGGGTTGCCATTTCCTTCTCCAATTATACTCTATATCAAAGTTCAAAAATACTATTTAGGAAAGCAAGTATAGCTGATAAATTATAAAGAAAAACAAGAGAATGATTAACACAAAATTGTGGATAATGGCTATGCCAAGGAAGGAGGAAAGAATAAGCAGCTCCCCTGCAATACTAATTTTATCCCATCTATCTTTCATGAACCAAACAACTTTGAAGGCCTAAGAGCACATGGAAATAAACGTGTGCAAGCTAATGAAACTTCATGCCCATTTCTAGGGATAAGAGAGCCTGAGGACTAGTAACCCTCACAGCTACCCAGCTCTAGTGTATTAAGTATCATCCCCACTGTACAGATCAGGAAACTGAGCATCATGACTTGCCTGTGGTCATTCGACTACTAAGTGCCAACTGCGGAATTTGAAATCTGCCTAAGGATACATCTTGCATACATTGTACACAGAAAATATTTAAATGAAAAGGATATGCATGCATGCTAAATCACTTCAACGTACAACTCTTTGTGACTCACTGGACTGTAGCCAACCATGCTCCTTTGTCCATGGGATTTTCTAGGCTCCAGATATACTGGAGTGGGTTGCCATGTCCTCCTCCAGGGGATCTTCCCAACCCAGGGACTGAACCTGTGTCTCTTATGTCTCCTGCACAGGCAGGCAGGTTCTTTACCACTAGCACCGCCTGGGAAGCCCAGGGGATATAGCACAGACTATAAAGCTATATGCCCTACATATTATTCCTCTTTATTGACTGTTTTATATCCCTGAAGCAATCTTTATGAGCCTCTATTTCCTCTTCTATAAAGTAACAGCAGTATGATAATCATGACAATGGTTACCATACTGACAATTTGTGCTTGTTATTGTGCTAAATATTCCACGCTCAATAGAACAAATCTGAGGCAGAACTGTTATGAACATTATATTAATAAATGTACAAAAAGGGCCTAATGATGTTGGGCTGGTACCTGGTAAACCTGTGCATCACACTCTGTGCTCCCAAGTAAAATCAGATTAATAGTTGAATCCTTCTGAAAGGCCCAGCACAACATCACCTACCTCATTCCCTCAGTCACAGAGGTACCTCAACCTACAAGAAACAATGAGGCCAAATGCTGGTGAATCTCAAATTTGCGTCTTTACCCATACTTCATTCCCAAGCTCAATATGTACCTTGTCAGTATAAGAAAAAAACAAAACAAAACAGGCATTTTGTATTATACAGTAAATACCTGAACACTTAGGTTATGACACACTATTCCAGAAAGGGTGGGAATACTGCAGAAACATAATACAACTCCCATTTTTGAAAAGGGAAAATTTGAAATCTGAAAGGCAAGCAGGGAGCCAACTTTAATTCAAGAGAAATAGAAAGCAAACAGACAAGTACAAATTGCTTCTCTTTGCTGCTACCAGAATATGGGCTAGGTACAAGCTAAATAAGGAAATCACCTATTTATTAATCAAGTTGAAACAACTAACACTTCTTTATTTATCTGTGTTTTAAAGGAAAAGGACTGTTGAAATTATTACGTAAATTTTTGTGTTTGCTAAAAAAAATCATGAAAGATGTTTAGACTGCAAGGAGATCAAACCAGTCAATCCTAAAGGAAATCAATCCTAAAGGAAATAAATCCTAAATATTCATTGGAAGGACTGATGCTGAAGCTCCAATACTTTGGCCGCCTGATGCGAAGAGCCAACTCATTAGAAAAAGACCCTGTTGCTGGGAAAGACTGAAGGCAGGAGAAGGGGACGAGAGAGGATGAGATGGTTGGATGTCATCACCGACTCAATGGACATGAGTTTCAGCAAGCTCCAGGAGATGGTGAAGGACAGGGAAGCCTGGTATGCTGCAGTCAATGGGGTCACAGAGTCAGACACGACTGAGGTTATCAAACAACAACAAAGGTCACAGAAGAACATGGCTGATATAAGAGATTAATGACAGATCATAAAGAACATTTATAAAGCAGCTGGATTTAAGCTTTAGTATCTGGTTTTATTCTTTTCTACAGAATAAACGTTTACAGTTTGAAGACATAAACTCCATGAAAGAGATGAATGTGGATTCAAAGCCTCTTGCTGCACACTGGATCACAGACATAAGTAAGCTGAAGGTTAGGACCATGAGATGGATTGCAACAGTCAGGCATGCATGGGAGAAAAGGAGAGATCTATGTAATGGAAAATGGTGCTCTGTCCAAGGTCCTGTCAATACCATTGATGGCTTGCTACTTAAGCGTATTAATGTATATATAACAAAAGACCCAATTAAAATGCTACCTACAAGAAACCCAATCTAAATATACATACAGGTTTAAAAAAATCAAAGTATGGAAATAGAAACATATTCAAATAAAAAGCAAATGAAACCTGGAGGACTGTATAATTTTATGACAGAGTAGACTACAGAACTAGAACTATTATCAGATATAAAGTTAGGACAGTGTATAATGATAAAGAGCTTGGTTCCTCATGAAGACACATAATCCTGAATGCTCAAGTACCTAATTAACAGTGTCAGAACACGTAGTGTAAAAACTGATACTGTAAAGTGAAAGAAAACAAGTCCACACGATGGTTGGAGATTTCAACTCTCCTCTTAATAATCAACAGAGCAGCAGACAGAAAATCAATAAAGAAAGATTTGAACAAAAGAATCAAATAACTTGATCCAATTGATGTTTAAAGAATAAGCAATGTTAGTAGAATACATATTCTTAAAGTGTGAATGGAATATTCACCAAGATATAATATATGCTGGACAACAAAACAAGTATAAAAAATAAACACACACAAAATATGTTCCATGTGAGAGAGCTAATTCTTAGGTAGGTTGATAAGAAGTCTGGTGTCCCCAAGGAGGAGAAAGGTGTCTGGGGCTCTGTAGGAAGAGAAAAGGACAAACTTTTTTTTTCTACATTCCTGCATCTTAGTTACATAAGACTTTTTTTGTTTAAGCCAGAGCTATTGATTGCATAACAAAAAGCTCATCATGCTTAAGGGTATGTTTTTCCTTAAACTCTGTACCAATTATTGTATGACAACAGTGTATCTTTCTTAAGAACCTTGACTAATCCTGTCATCTTAAAATATATATATATATATATATAAAACACACATATATACACACACATACACATTTGTGTGTGTGTGTTTGTGTGTGTGTGTGTGTGCGGGGGGAGAGGGAGAGACTGCTATGGGGTCTTAGATGTGGCATGTGGGATCTAGTTCCCTGACCAGGGAATGAACCTGGGCCCCATGCATTGGGATTGTGGAGTTTTAACCACTGGACCACCATCATCTTAAAGTGTATGTTATGAGAGTGGGTCTGGTAAGATCTTTCTATTGTTAGTTCTAATCCCATTATCTTAAAATGTAAATTGTGGGAGTGGGTCTGGTAAGACCTTTACAACCTTGAGTCAGTCTTTTGATTTATTGTTAATAACCAATTAAAAAAGTATATAGCTCCCTTGCTAAGATAAGTGACGGGGCACTCTCCCTTCCCCTTCTGATGTCTATGGCAGAAGCTTTCTCTGGCCTTTTTCACTGTAATAAAATTTCTGCCACATAAAAGCTCTGAGTGATCAAGCCTGGTCTCTGATCCTGAATCATCATCTTCAGAGATCACGAATCCAACATCATTCACTGTAAGCTATCACATGAATACAACGGAATAAACTTAGAAATCACTAACAGAAAACTGCAAAACTCCCAAATATTTGTAAACTGAACAACTTTGCACCAACCCATGTGTTAATTGGAAAAGGTCTAAAACCCACTGATCTAAGAATTCTCTTCCAGAAGCTAGAAAAAGAAGAGCAAATTAATCCCCCAAAAAAGCAGAAGGAAGGAAATAATAAGGAGCTGAGTACAATGAACAGGAAAATGGGAATAAAGAGCAAAAAAAAAAAAAAAATCAATGAAACCAAAGACAGATTTTGGGGTGGGATAAAATTAATAACTAACCAAGAAAAATGACCAAAATGCAAAGTAAAATAGGCCATTTCTACAGAGTCCATGGAGCTTTAAAAAGTATAGGAATATTATCTGTGGTGACCCAAGGATGAAAGAGCAGATAAAATGAAGGAGGGTCTTGGAATGCAGGAAGGAAAAACCAGGCCCTTATTGTTCTTCCCTCCATATTGTAACTATTAATGGATTTCAGGTCCTCCTGAGCAGTATAACCAACCTGTCTCCCCCTCCTACCCCACAGGGAGAAGGTAATTGCCCTACTCTTATGCGTCTCTCATCCAATCAGCAAATGACCTACAAGAACCTATCCCACTCCTTGTATGCTGGGTATAAAAGTGGACTAAGCAAAACACAAAAGGGGTGGGGATGGTGATATAAAGGAGCAGACTTTTTGTATCTTATTGAAATTAAGCTGTAATAAATTCAAATTAGAATGTTAAAAAAAAATAAAATAAAATAAAAGTGGACCAAGGAGCCCTGTTCAACGTCGTTTCTCTCTTGAGCTAGCCCACTGTTCTAACAGCATCTCCCACTCTAATAAGCTCTATTTCCCTCTCATTCTGTCTCATGTCTGGAAGTTCTTTTCCAACCCATGCCCGGACCATGACATTGTGTATGTGTGTGAAGTCGCTCAGTCGTGTCCAACTCTTTGCGATGCCGTGGACTGGAGCCTACCAGGCTTCTCCATCCACGGGATTCTCCAGGCAAGAATACTGGAGTGGGTTACCATTTCCTTCTCCAGGGGATCTTCCCAACCCAGGGATCCAACCCGGGTCTCCTGCACTGGAGGCAGACACTTTAACCTCTTGAGTCACCGGGGCCATGACATTATCAACCCGATTAAATAGGTTGATTCTTTAAAAAACATAATTATCAGAATCTTCTCAAAAAGAACCAGAAAACCTGAATAGTTCTATACTAATTTAAAAAATTGAATTCATAATTTAAATTTTTCCCATAAACAAAATTTAGACCTAGAAGAGACCACTGGATTCCAAACATTTAAAGATAATTCTAACTCTAAACAATTCTTTTAAAAAACAGAGGAGGGGCACTGCCCATCTCATCTTATAAGCCCAATATTACCTTGATACTAAAATCAAGGAAAGAAAAGTACACAGACCAAAATCTCATTAATGAAATATCAGAAAATCAAATGCAGAAATACATATAAATAATAATACATCATTTAAGTAGGGTTTATTACAGAAATGAAGAGTTGGTTAAGCATCCAAATCAATTAAAGCAATTCACTATATTAATAGAATAAAGGAGAAAAACCATATCTTTGAAAAATTCAATACCCACCCAAGATAAAAAACAAAACCTCTCATCAACCCAGAAACAGAATGAAACTTCCTCAACATGATAATGACTATGTATTAAAATTCTGCACCTAGCATATTTAATGATGAAATACTGCTTTCTGGTGTGACATGGAAGAAGGAGGTAAGGGTGTCCACTCTCACAAGTTCTATTCCAAGCTGTTTTAGTTTCTTTAGATAAAGATAATATTTTTTGTTTTTAGTTTACTTTTAGTATAAAATTATTTTTGAATATGTAAAACATTTACTCATCAAAAGTAAAAAAAAAAAAAAAAATTAGAAAGTATACCAAGTTTCACTTTTGTCTCCATCCCTCTATCCATTGCATTCTATCTGCTCCACTTCCCTATAGGTCACCATTTTTATTAAACCACATTTGTGGTTTATCCTTTTAAGTAACTTTTTTACTCCATAAAAGTTCTTTTTGCAAAAATTCTTTTTGAAAAAAACCAAAAAACTAGCAAACTACTATATACATAGTGTATAGCATCTTCTATGGAGTATTGTTGCCTAATGAAATTTAACCTGATTTTAATCAGTTAAACTTCTAGTTGAGGGGAATTACCTGAAGAGCCTATGAGGGAACACCACAAAAACCCAGAATGCAAAATATTTTACAATCCAACTGACTGTTTCTCTCCAATGTGTACAAAATGAAGACAGGAGAAAATAAAAGATGGGAGAGGGAACTATTCTAGATTAAGAAAGACTTAAGAAGTATGACATCCAAACATGATGGCTAATCCTTGACTGCTTTCTGGTTTAAAAACAGCTTAAAGCAGGGCTTCCTGGGTGGTTCAGTGGTAAAGAATCCACCTGCCAATGCAGGTTTGATCCCTGATCCAGGAAGATCCCACAGGCCGTGGAACAACTAAGCCCATGCGCCAGAACTATTGAGCCTGTGCTCAACAACAAGAGAAGCCGCAACAGTGAGACGCGCATGCAACACAACTGCAGAGTAGCCCCACTTGTCGCAACTAGAGGGAAGTCCACACAGCAACGAAGACTCAGCGCAGCCAAAAAAGTAATTATTTTTTTTAAAAAAAGCACAAATAGCTTAAAGCACATTTCTGGGGGGTAAATGTAAAGACAGACTTGTACTAGAAAGAACACAAGGGAATAATAGCTATTTTAGTTGTCCATGGAAATTATCTTGGGATTATCAAGGTTACTTATTTTTGGGGGACGCAAGTTAAACTATTTTAAGGATGAAATGCCAAATCTGTGATTTACTTCAGAGTAGCTAAAATAAATTAAAAAAATTAGTATTAAAAGCAGGAAAAATATGTTGCCAATTTTTAAGGCTTTATGCATGCTTTTTCTTAATTAAAAAAAAACTGGATCTAGTTACAACAGAAAAGGGGTGACTCAGGTCACTACCAGGTGGTAAAGAATCTACCTGCCAATGCAGGAGCTGCAGGAGACATGGGTTCAATCCCTGGGTCCACAGATCCCCTGGAGAAGGAACTGGCAACCCATTCCAGTATTCTTGCTGGCAAAATCCCAGGGACAGAGGAGCCTGGTGGGCTGTGGTTCACAGGGTCACAAGAGTCGAACACAATTGAGCATGCACACACAAAAGAAAAAGGCATACAACATAGAACATGATAAAAACTGAACTCCCCCAGAAGAGTCCTAAGAGATGAAATAAACACACCATCAGTTTTGGTCTGCATCTTCAAAGGACCTACTTTATCTACATTGTAAAATTCCTCTCTCCTGCCCTTTGGATTTTATAATACTAAACCCATTATAAAATCCAGCACAATATAGCACCCTCAGAGCAACAACAGCAACAGATATTGTCACATATATAAGCCCTGTTTTTCTCAATAGAGATTTACAAAAGGAAAAACATAAAGTAGCAAAAAAAGCAGCAAAGAATGTCATTAAAAAAAAAAAAAAAGGCAGTCATCGGGATTGGTTTCTCTACCAAAACAAGTATTAAGCTGGAAAAAATGATCAAAATTAACTATCCCAGAACTATGAAACTGGTTCAGACATTTACAGCAATCAAGGAAGACTTAATGAAGGAAGGGGCTGCTTAGGTAGGAGAGCTGCTTGCATGAACTAGCTACCATGCTCACATATCTTAAATTCTGCTGCAGAGTAGGGACAGCAGCCCACATCCCTGGGGTGGCTGGCTGGTGTGGATGGTCAGTAAGGATCTTGTACTCTAAGATTTGGGGGCTATGTGATTTAGTTATGGGGGTTCCCTGATGGTCAGCTGAGATGCTTGACTTTATTCAGCTCCCCTGCAGCAGCTTCTCTGGCAGCACATCAGAACATTTAAAAAGGAATACACACTTTTAAATCGACACATTTAAGAAACCTCCGAGAGGTCACAGACTGAGATAACAGGTCAATAACACATACAAGTAAGGCTTACATACAAGTAAGGCTTTGCATAGTTTGGAAAAGTTGCTATACAGATAGATAACTGAAGACCTCAACAAGCAACAAAATCAATCCCTAAGGAGAAGAACCTGATTTCCAGAGTTACCACAATACTCAAAATGTCCAGTTCTCAACAAAATATTACAAAGAAATCAGGAAATACGGGTTCATTCATAGGAAAAAAGAATTTGACAGAAATGGTAGAGTTGAATAGGCAGAAGAAACAAACATCAGCAAAGCTGAAGATATGGTTATTATCTTCCAGTCTGAGGAGTAACAATGAAAAAAGAATGAAGAAATGCTCATTGCAGCACTATTTACAATAGCCAAGATGTGGAAGCAACCTATCAACAGATGGATGGATGGATAAAGATGTGGTACATATACACAATGGAATATTACTCAGCCATAAGAAAGAATGAAATAATGACATTTGCAGTCATGTGGATGGACTTAGAGACTGTCATATTGAGTGAAGTCAGATGTAGAAAGACATATCATATGACGCTGCTTATATGTGGAATCTAAAATGTATGGTACAAATTAACTTATTTACAAAACAGAAATAGAGTCACGCATATAGAAAACCAACTTATGGTTGCCCAGGGGGGAAAGGGAGGGAAGGATAAATTGGGAGATTGGGATTGACAAATATACAGTACTATATATAAAATAGCAGAGAAGGCAATGGCACCCCACTCCAGTACTCTTGCCTGGAAAATCCCATGGACGGAGGAGCCTGGTAGGCTGCAGTCTATGGGGTTGCTAAGAGTCAGACATGACTGAGCGACTTCATTTTCACTTTTCACTGTCATGCACAGGAGAAGGAAATGGCAACCCACTCCAGTGTTCTTGCCTGGAGAATCCCAGGGACGGGGGAGCCTGGTGGGCTGCTGTCTCTGGGGTCGCACAGAGTTGGACACGACTGAAGCGACTTAGCAGCAGCAGCAGCATATAAAATAGATATTTAATAAGAACCTACTTAGAGCACAGGAAACTCTACTCAATACTCTAATGATCCATATGGAAAAACAATCTTTAAAAAAAGTGGATACATGTGTATGTATAACTGATTCACTCCTCTGTACAGCAGCAACTAACACAACAATGTAAATCAGCTATACTCCGATAATAATTTTTTTAAAAAAAGAAAGGAAAAACGAATAAAGTGAACAAAATTTGAGGGACCTGTTAGATACCATCAAACATACCACTGTAAACATCATGGCACTCCCAGAGGAGGAGAGAGAGAGAAAAGGACAGGGGAAAAAATGTGCAGAAATAATGACTGAAAACTTCCTAAATTTGATGAAAGACATGAATCTATATCTTTAAGAATCTCAACAAACTCCAAGCAAGATAAACTTAAAAAGATCTTGTTAATAAACATAACAATGGTAACTCCAGATCTCTCTAATTTTTCTACTCGTCAGGGATTACTAAATTTTACTCACTGATTGCTGGAGCAGTCCATTTGTGACTTTTCCAAACCATTTTGCAAAGTATGTATGAATTCCTTATGAAGTGTGGTCTGTTTCATACTATCTAGTGGCCAGACAGTAAACTGACAAAAATTTCCTTAAATGCCTGAATCCAAAAGGAGAGGGGTACCACCTCTAAATCTCAGCAATACCAGAGTCCAGCCCTCTAGTCCTAAAGGATCCATGAGACTGATCAAGACACACAACCTCCAAGTTTAGGAGCCTTCTTACCGTTCTGCAGCAGCCTCTCCCTTTATCAAGCACTCCCCTGGTTCTTTGAGTGTTTGATCAAGGTTCAAAGTCTGAAATTGCTGATTCTAATAATTTTATTTTTAGCTTTTAAAAAAAATTGTTTCAGTGGAGGGACTGACCCCTAGAGAATCCTGAAGTGTGCATAACTCTAAAGGAAATTTCATACAAGTAACATAAAAAAGAAAAATCACAGGCCACCTATCTCCTAAACATAGAAGCAAAAATCATAACAGTAGCAAGTCAAATTCCACAATGTGTCAGGAGGATAATTTAACATCATCAAGTAGACTTTGGCCTGGGATTGCAAGCTATTCTACCATTAGAAAATTAAATCTTTGAATTCATCACATAACAGATTAAAGAAAAAAATTATTCTCACTAGATGCAAAAAAAGTGTTTGATTTAAAAAATCTACTCACAATTACAGAAGAAAACAAAACTCAAAACCTTTTGTACATAATAGTAGTGAGGTGTTTTAAGGCCTAAATGCAAGGCTTAATATATTATGCTGCCTCAGTTCTGGTAAAATTGGAAGTGCCTCAGATAGCTTAACTTCCTCAGAATGGCTCAGATAGTAAAGAGCCTGCATGCAATGCAGGAGACGTGAGTTCAATCCCTGGGTCAGGAAGACATCGTGGAAAAGAAAATGGCAACCCACAGTATTCTTGCCTGGAAAATCCCATGGATGGAGGGGCCTGGCAGGCTATGGTCCATGGGGTCACAAAGAGTCCGACACAACTGAGCCACTTCACAGACAGCTTAACTTCAAGTTTCCCTCCGCATTCTACTCCCACTGATAAGATCCCCTAACAAACCATTCCCTCCTAATCAAAGGGACCAGACAGTTTCTGCTTATCTTTGAACAGTGGGTTTCAGTTCCTTGTCAGCTTATAGAATTATTCAAACATGTCAATCACATCCTCCTGTGGGAACCAGGGGACATCCTACTTTCAAAACAGTACATACAAAGCCTGCCTCCTACAATATCTGGTAGCTGACTCTGTCCTTATGTGGCCTTGCATGGCATGTGGTGGAAATTCATTAACTATTGTATTAATTCTCTACAAGAGATGGGAATACCAGACCACTTGACCTGCCTCTTGAGAAACCTATATGCAGGTCAGGAAGCAACAGAACTGGACATGGAACAACAGACTGGTTTCACATTGGAAAAGGAGTAAGTCAAGAATGTATATTGTCACCCTGCTTATTTAACTTATATGCAGAGTACATCATGAGAAACGCGGGGCTGGAAGAAACACAAGCTGGAATCAAGATTTCCAGGAGAAATATCAATAACCTCAGATATGCACATGACACCATCCTTATGGCAGAAAGTGAAGAGGAACTAAAAAGCCTCTTGATGAAAGTGAAAGAGGAGAGTGAAAAAGTTGGCTTAAAGCTCAACATTTAGAAAACGAAGATCACGGCATCTGGTCCCATCACTTCATGGGAAATAGATGGGGAAACAGTGGAAACAGTGTCAGGCTTTATTTTTTTGGGGCTCCAAAATCACTGCAGATGGTGACTGCAGCCATGAAATTAAAATACGCTTACTCCTTGGAAGGAAAGTTATGACCAACCTAGATAGCATATTCAAAAGCAAAGACATTACTTTGCCAACAAAGGTCCGTCTAGTCAAGGCTATGGTTTTTCCAGTGGTCATGTATGGATGTGAGAGTTGGACTGTGAAGAAAGCTGAGAGCCGAAGAATTGATGCTTTTGAACTGTGGTGCTGGAGAAGACTCTTGAGAGTCCCTTGGACTACAAGGAGATCCAGCCAGTCCATTCTGAAGGAGATCAGTCCTGGGTGTTCATTGGAAGGACTGATGATAAAGCTGAAACTCCAATACTTTGGCCACCTGGTGTGAAGAGTTGACTGATTGGAAAAGTCTCTGATGCTGGGAGGGATTGGGGGCAGGAGGAGAAGGGGACGACAGAGGATGAGATGCCTGGATGGCATCACTGACTCGGTGGACTTGAGTCTGAGTGAACTCCGGGACTTTGTGATGGACAGGAAGGCCTGGCATGCTGCAGTTCATGGGTCGCAAAGAGTCGGACACGACTGAGTGACTGAACTGAAATGAGAAAAGTAACTATCTATGGGATGGGAAGGAATAATGGGAAAGGGAGACACAGGCAACTTATGGGGTACTGGCAATGTTCATTTCTTGATCTAGGTGGTAGTTAATGACTGTTTACTTAAACTGTTAATTGCATGTGTGTTTTCTTCACAAGTTTAAAAAGTTTAAATGTCCTAATTTTGGGGGAGAGGGGGAACCTATTCAACAAAACTGAGAAGTAAGAACGGTTAGGAAGTAGCTGAAATAATCCTAAGAAATAGAGAAGGCCTGATCTAAGAGGATTAAAAAAAAAAGGGAACAGATTTCTGATAGATATGAAAAGAAAGTTGACATAAAGTCAAGGAAGAAGCTTTAACTTTTAGCTTAGTACTTTTTAAATGCATATTGAATATATAGGAAAAGAGAACACAAAAATAATGGATTGTTTTACAATCAACTTAAATATTTAAACAAGTTGACTTTTACTAATAGTGCCACAGGTATGATTTTTAAGAGTCTTTTTCTACTTTTAAAATAATTTAATTTGCCATGACTTATTAATCATGTTTTCCAGTTTTTTCCTTTAATTCTGCTAATATATGACACCAAGTATTTTTAAGTTATATAGGGTTATTATAAAAAAACAGGAGGCCCCTGCCCAACTGCACAATGGAAGATGATGGATAACCCCCCAAAATTCTTTCCCTCTTTATCACCCTAGCATTTCTATTAGTTTTCCATTAAATCAAAATATGAGCAGTTATTAATATTCACAACTGAGTCACAGAACATATTACATTTATATTTCTCAGTTTTTCTGGATGTAATCAACAGTTTCTACATTTTATAATTTGTTTAGTTTTTAGGTATTCATCACTAAATCAGCCCCAAACTTTCCAACAAATCCCTTTCAACATGTTCAAGTATATCACGTAGTCTATGAATTTCACTTTTTTTTTTAACTCAGATGTATCCTTCTCTGAAGTCTTTCTCCAGCTGGTCCTGGGTGGCTCAGTGGAAAAAAATCCATCTGCAATGCAGAGAACTCAATCCCTGGGTTGGGAAGATCCCCTGGAGGAGGAAACGCCAACCCATTTCAGAGTTCTTGCCTGGAGAATCCCATGGACAGAGGAGCCTGGTGGCTACGGTCCATAGGGTTTACAAAGAGTTGGACACGACTGAGCAACTGAACACATACATATATAAACAGACACAATCTTCCCTCAAGTCTGCTGCAAGCTACCATCCTGGACTTTCCTTCACTATCATCCTGGAAATTCCTTGGCCTGATTCCATTAACATAATTATCTATTTGCTTTATGCCAAATGAAACAGGGAGTTTCAAAGTATTTATGCCAGAAAAATAACTAAAAATAAGCCACAGAATGAAATATAAATTTTATTTTTCTGTTTAGGATATAATAATACAGTTAATGTTGTGATTTAAAATCAGCTGAAAAAATTGTTTACTATTATCAACCAGATTAAGACACCTGGTTGATTATATGCATTTGTTCAGGGGTGGGATTTTTTTTGGGGGGGGGGTAGCTAATACTTCAGTTTTTATTATATAACACATTTATATTGTTTCAAAAATCAATACTGCAATATAAGTTACATTGACATGGGTCTGGTTTCATCCCTATCCCTTCCCTATATCCTCTTGCCTCCATCAGGAGCCATTTTTTGTTTTTTATTATTTCTTTTAAAAATATAAGCATATATTTTCTCTTTTTTCTTCTCACTTATTTATCTTTCCCACTCCCCCACTTATTTCTTTTAAAAAACATTATTTATTAAAAAAAAAAAAAAAGTGTGCCTCAGTTACAGCACACAACCTGCAGCATGTGGGATCTAATTCCCTGACCAGGGATAGAACCTGGGCCCCTGCATCAGGAGTGTGGAGTCTTAGCTACTGGACTACCAGAGAAGTCCCTCTCTTGCTTATTTCTTATTGTTACTGAGATACTGCTTTTAGGCCACCACAGTGGACAGAGGTAAGAAACACACACTAACACATCTCACTCTACTTCTTGGATGTCAGCATGACACATTCTTTAGCATCTTGCCACTTTCCACTCAACAATACACCCTGGAATTCGCTCCACAGGAAACTTTCTCACTCCTTTTCTACATCTGCACAATGATAGAGTATTCCACTAGTTATCTACTGCTGCTGCTGCTAGTCACTCCAATTTTTCACTATTGCAAACACTACTGCAACAACTCTGCACATACCTAATTTCATACTTTTGCAATTCTACCTTTGGGATATATTCCTAAAAGTGAATATTGCTAGGTCAATGAGAAAATGCATTTCCCATTTTGCTAGATGTTGTCAAAGTCCACACTACAGGAGTTCAACCATTTTCACATTCCCATCAGCAATACTGCTGAGTGTCTTACTTTCTCCAGTTTCATCCAAAAAGTACAGTGGTTTTTTTTTTTTCTTTTGCCCATTTTATTCAGTGAAAACATGTGTTTCACTATAGTTTTAATTTGTATTGCTACTATTATGAGCAACTTCCCTGGTGGCTCAGACGATAAAGCCTCTGTCTACAATGCCAGAGACCCGGGTTCGATCCCTGGGTTGATAAGATCCCCTGGAGAAGGAAATGACAATCCACTCCAGGACTACTGCCTGGAAAATCTCATGGACAGAGGAGCCTGGTAGGCTACAGCCCATGGGGTCGCAAAGAGTCGGACACAACTGAGCGACTTCACTATTATGAGCATATAGTCATGCTTACATGTATTAGTTCTACTTTTTTGTTACTTAAAACCCACTCTTTATTAAATCTTTCCTTCTGCATTCTTTTCTTTTGGTGTCTTTCTACCTTTTGAGTGTTCACTGTCATTTTCACTGATGTAAACATTTTATGCTAAGAATTTTCTACTAATAATATAGCTATAACCCAGACGTTATTTAACTTATATGCAGAGTACATTATGAGAAATGCTGGGCTGGAAGAAACACAAGCTGGAATCAAGATTGCCAGGAGAAATATCAATAACCTCAGATATGCAGATGACACCACCCTTACAGCAGAAAGTGAAGAGGAACTAAAAAGCCTATTGATGAAAGTGAAAGAGGAGAGAGAAAAAGTTGGCTTAAAGCTCAACATTCAGAAAACTAACATCATGGTCCCATCACTTCATGGGTAATAGATGGGGAAACAGTGTTAGACTTTATTTTTGGGGGCTCCAAAATCACTGCAGATGGTGATTGCAGCCATGAA
The DNA here is from genome assembly GCF_055505025.1 of Bos grunniens. Taxonomy (NCBI): domain Eukaryota; kingdom Metazoa; phylum Chordata; class Mammalia; order Artiodactyla; family Bovidae; genus Bos; species Bos grunniens. Next base: position 18,013,768 of record NC_141168.1, read on the forward strand.
ATTAAAAGACGCTTACTCCTTGGAAGGAAAGTTATGTCCAACCTAAATAGCATATTCAAAAGCAGAGACATTACTTTGCCAACAAAGGTCCATCTAGTCACGGCTATGGTTTTTCCTGTGGTCATGTATGGATGTAAGACTTGGACTGTGAAGAAAGCTGAGCGCTGAAGAATTGATGCTTTTGAATGTGGTGTTGGAGAAGATTCTTGAGAGTCCCTTGGACTGCAAGGAGATCCAAACAGTCCATTCTGAAGGAGATCAGCCCTGGGATTTCTTTGGAAGGACTGATGCTAAAGCTGAAACTCCAGTACTTTGGCCACCTCATGTGAAGAGTTGCCTCATTGGAAAAGACTCTGATGCTGGGAGGGATTGGGGGCAGGAGGAGAAGGGGATGACAGAGGCTGAGATGGCTGGATGGCATCACTGACTCGATGGACGTGAGTCTGAGTGAATTCCGGGAGTTGGTGATGGACAGGGAGGCCTGGCATGCTGCAATTCATGGGGTTGCAAAGAGTCGGACATGACTGAGCGACTGAACTGAACTGAACCCAGACGTTCATGAGCCATATCCAGTCTGTCACCTCTTTTTATAAATAAAGTTTTGTTGAACAGCCAACTTAACTTATTTATATATCATCTTATGACTACTTTCATATTACAATGGAAAAGTCTGAAAGTTGCAAAAGACACCATATGATCCACAAACTTTAAAATATTTACTATCCTTTTTTAAATTTTTTTTTAAAGTTTACCGACCCCCACTATAATGCCTTGATTCTGATGTGTTATGTCAGGAAACTCAACAATTTTATTTGAATTTTCTTTTTAAGCCAAGAGTTGTTTGGCAGTATGTTTATTAGTTTCCAGGTAGAAGGGTCTTTTCCAATTTTCTGTACTGATTTTTAGTCCAAAAACGTGGTATCTATTTCGGGGACGTTTTGGCTTGTTTTGTTTATACATCAACGAAAAATCATTTTTTTCACCAATGCTCCACTTGCATTTCCAAGATGATGCATTCTCCCATATGTAATATACAGACATGAGATCTGCCTCTTGGTTGTGTTATTTAGGTCTTCAGTTCAGTTTAGTTTAGTCGCTCAGTTGTGTCTGACTCTTTGGAACCCCATGAATTGCAGCACACCAGGCCTCCCTGTCCATTACCAACTCCCGGAGTTTACTCAAACTCATGTCCATCGAGTCAGTGATGCCATCCAGCCATCTCATCTTCTGTGGTCCCCTTCTCCTCCTGCCCCCAACCCCTCCAAGCATTAGAGTCTTTTCCAATGAGGCAACTCTTCACATGAGGTGGCCAAAGTACTGGAGTTTAAGCTTTAGCATCAGTCCTTCCAGTGAACACCTAGGACTGATCTCCTTTAGGATGGACTGGTTGGATTTCCTTGCAGTCCAAGGGACTCTCAAGAGTCTTCTCCAACACCACATTCAAAAGCATCAATTCTTCAGCACTCAGCTTTCTTCACAGTCCAACTCTCACATCCATACATGACCAATGGAAAAACTATAGCCTTGACTAGATGGACCTTTGTTGGCAAAGTAATGTCTCTGCTTTTGAATATGCTATCTGGGTTGGTCATAACTTTCCTTCTAAGGAGTAAGCGTCTTTTAATTTCATGGCTGCAGTCACCATCTGCAGTGATTTTGGAGCCCCCAAAAATAAAGTCTGACACTGTTTCCCCATCTATTTCCCATGAAGTGATGGGACCATGATGTTAGTTTTCTGAATGCTGAGCTTTAAGCCAACTTTTTCACTCTCCTCTTGCACTTTCATCAAGAGGCTTTTTAGTTCCCAGTAACCTAATAACATTTCTGGTCACTTGACCCATCTTCAACTGAGATTTTTAAGTCTTCTTTTATTAATATGCTCTAATTCTTACTTGTTGGGAGCCGAGTTAGGCATTACTGACAAAGTGGAGGTATGGCCCCAACTCCCTCTCCTCATCCCGCAGGCACAGTCCCGGGATGAAGGGGTTAGCTCTTGTGATTCTGACTTGTTTCTTCCTTTCTTCAGTTGAGTTGGCTGGAAATAATGTCAAGGTGCTTATTTTTCTTGAGAGGAGCATGAGAAAGCACAAAGCCTTCTGCAGTTGTGCCCAGAAAATAATCCACAAAGTTAACCACTGACATTTGTTCAAGGATCTTTACAAAGAATGTTCCAGGATGAGCACATAGGCCGCAGCTTGAGGCCATGGGAAGGATTATTATCTGAGACCTGTTTGTGAGGGGAATGTTTATGGAAAAAGAAGTTTGCTGAGCTTAGGGTTAATTAAGAATAGCTAGAAGCCTTCAGAGAAGGCAATGGCAACCCACTCCAGTACTCTTGCCTGGGAAATCCCATGGACAGAGGAGCTTGGTAGGCTACAGTCCACGGGGTCGCAAAGAATCGGACACGACTGTGCAACTTCACTTTCACTTTTCACTTTTCACTTTCATGCACTGGAGAAGGAAATGGCAACTCACTCCATATTCTTGCCTAGAGAATCCCAGGAATGGGAGCCTGGTGGGCTGCCGTCTATGGGGTCGCACAGAGTCAGACACGACTGAAGTGACTTAGCAGCAGCAGAAGCCTTTTTAGGAGATAGTGAGCTTAGGATGCTAGGGGCAAACAGGATTTAGAAAGATAAGAAAGATAAGAAACTGAGGAATGTGGCATGAGTTACAATGTAATCATAGTTAAGTATAGGACACAGAAGAGGAAGTAGATAATAGTAAAGAATCACTGAAGCAGCAACTCTGTCTGTAGGGCAACAATGATTTCTGGAGACAATAAATCTGGGTGGGGGAAACTAAAAATGTAAAACCTCTGACCTAATGCTTTTGTCAAAGTATAAAAGAAAACCTGAAGCTTGAAATAAACATGTAGTCCCCTACTTAGAGTCAGAGGCTACATCATCCCTGGCCGACACTGCTCACCCCTTCAGGCTGATTCCCTGGCTGCTGGAGCTGGACTCCGGCACTTACTGACTCTCCTGAAACTTAAAAAAAAAATCATCAAAATTGTCATTAATATCAATCTGTCCAATAATATATTTTCATTAAGACTTGCGGCTTGTAGCCTTATGTTACCTCTTCAGTGAATTTCTAGTTTGAGTTCTACTTTGTCCAACGTCAAAATAGTGACCCCTGTCTTCTTTGATTTGTCTGGCATATATTTGTCTAACCTCTTATTCTTTTGCATACATTACAGGGGTAGATTCTGTTATGTAAATTAACTTCAAAATATGTTTCTCTTAAGAAGCCAGTTAAGCTAATTTAATGATATGCCTGATATGGTCTCAATTCTGTCATAGAGAGACAGACTAAATTATTTCACTGTGTTTATTTCCTTTGTTCTTTTTTTCCCCTTCCATACTTCTTTTGAGGCCTCTCAGATGGCTCTAGTGGTGAAAAAAAAAAAAACCTGCCTGCCAAAGCAGAAGACATAAGAGACACGGGTTCGATCCCTGGGTTGGGAAGATACCCTGGAGAAGGAAATGGCAACCCACTCCAGTATTCTTGCCTGGAGAACCCCATGGACAGAGGAGTTGGGGTTGCACAGATTCGGACACGACTGAAGTGACCTAGTATATTTCTTTTAGTATCTAAGGAACAGTTTGGGTTTTTGTCCTAATGGTCCTTTTTATATAAATACCTTTATATAACCTTAGTCCTTTCATAAATACTGTCTATTGATTCCCTAGTATAATATAGAAATTAGCTCTTTTTCCCTCTCATATAATCTCTGCACTGAATCCCCCAGTATTTATTTAAAGTAATATTCTTTGATGCCCTGGTGAATTTCTATAAGGCAATCAATGAGCCTATAAAATCATTTCTTGGTTGCTTGAAATTTATTCTCTAATAACTTCCTCAGGACAGATTTACATGAACTATATTCTTTAAGTTCTTGAATAATTGTATTATGTCTACCTTGTTAGAGCATGTAACAAACAAGTACATACTACTTTGTCACCACTTCTCCCTGTTATTAATATTAAATTCAGTTCTACAGTTAGACATAAGAATTTCCTGCAGAATATCTTCCCTGTTGTTTTTTGGCATAAGATCTTTTGAAAGTAATATACACACTCAACAGCATAGTACTGGCATAAAAACAGACAAATAGATCAATGGAATAGAACAGAGAGGCCAGAAATAAACCCAGACATGCATGGATCACTGACACTTGACAAAGGCAGAGCACAAAAGAACAGCCTTTTCAACAGCAGTGGTGGAAAATTTAAAATATCCATATGTAAGATGAACTTGGATCTATGCTTTATACCACATATCAACATTAACTGAAAATAGATCATTGACCTGAATGTAAAACATAAAAGAAACTTCAAGGAGAAAACATTGGTGGTAAGTAAATATATCTTAGATACAGCACAAAAGAAAATAAGATAAATTGGACTTCATCAAAATAAGGAATCAAGGATCCTTGGGGAAATAACTAAGGCTGATATAGAAAAAGTATGAGACAAATCTAGAAACTCTTTGTCAGAAAGTAAAGCTCAAAAATCAACAAGGCTGTGTCAAACAACAAGTCAACTTGAAGGGGTCTGTACTACCCAAATGGGAACAATATGATTATTAAAATTAAAAAAAAAAGAAATGGATTTTAATATATTAAATAAAAAATTAGAGAAGCCCCTAATAATGATAAATAAATGAGAAAGGAAAATGTCACTGAAGCAGTAAAATGTCACTGAAGTAGTAAATTATTAACAAATAAGCATGGAATGATATAAAAAAACTACCATTTTGCAACATCACATTAACAACTGATAAAAGCATGAGTTAGCAGTGCATGTCCATCTAAGGATTTGGGGAACTGAGTATTCACAGATCCCCAAACTCAAAGGAAGTATTAACTACAAAAGGGAGAAAAAACAAAATCTTTTGGGTGAAGAAAAGCATTCACCTTAAACAAATGAGTAAACTTGTTTGACCAAAACTAATAATAATCAGAAGAGAAACTAAAGGCAAAGGAAAAAAGGAAAGATATAACCATTTGAATGCAGAGTTCCAAAGAATAGCAAGGAAAGCCTTCTTCAGTGATCACTGCAATAGAAAAGGGAAAGACTAGAGATCTCTTTAAGAAAATTAGATACCAAGGGAACATTTCATGCAAAGATGGGCCCAATAAAGGACAGAGATGGTATGGACCTAACAGAAGCAGAAGATACTAAGAAGAGGTGACAAGAATACACAGAAGAGCTGTACAAAAAAGATCTTTGTGACCCAGACAACCACGATGGTGTGATCACTCACCTAGAGCCAGACATCCTGGAATGTGAAGTCAAGTGGGCCTTAGGAAGCATCACTATGAACAAAGCTACTGGAGGTGATGGAATTCAATTTGAGCTATTTCAAATCCTAAAAGACGATGCTGTGAGAGTGCCGTGCTCAACATGCCAGCAAATTTGGAAAACTCAGCAGTGGCCACAGGACTGGAAAAGGTCAGGTTTCATTCCAATTCCAAAGAAGGCAATGCCAAAGAATGCTCAAACTACTGTACCATTGCACTCATCTCACACGCTAGTAAAGTAATGCTCAAAATTCTCCAAGCCAGACTTCAACAATATGTGAACCGTGAACTTCCAGATGTTCAAGTTGGATTTAGAAAAGGCAGAGGAACCAGAGATCAAATTGCCAACATCTGTTGGATCACAGAAAAAGCAAGAGAATTCCAAAAAAACATCTACTTCTGGTTTATTTACTACACCAAAGCCTCAGACTGTGTGGATCACAACAAACTGTGGAAAATTCTGAAAGAGATGGGAATACCAGACCACCTGACCTGTCTCCTGAGAAATCTGGATGCAGGTCAAGAAGCAATAGTTAGAACCGGACATGGTGAGAGACTTTATTTTGGTGGGCTCCAAAATCACTGCAGATGGTGACTGCAGCCATGAAATTAAAAGATGCTTGCTCCTTGGAAGAAAAGCTATGATCATCCTAGACAGCCTATTTAAAAGCAGAGACATTACTTTGCTGACAAAGTTCTGTCTAGTCAAAGCTATGGTTTTTCCACTAGTCATGTATGGATACGAGAATTGGACTATAGAGAAAGCTGAGCACCGAAGAATTGATGCTTTTGAACTGTGGTGTTGGAGAAGACTCTTGAGAGTCCCTTGGACTGCAAGGAGATCCAATCAGTCCATCCTAAAGGAGATAAGTCCTAGGTGTTCATTGGAAGGACTGATGGTGAAGCTCAAACTCCAATGCTTTGGAGTCAGAAGAACTGACTCCTTTGAAAAGACCCTGGTGCCGGGAAAGATTGAAGGCAGGAGGAGAAGGGGACGACAGAGGATGAGATGGTTGGATGGCATCACTGACTCAATGGGCATGAGTTTGAGCAAGCTCCGGGAGTTGGTGATGGACAGGGAAGCCTGGTGTGCTGCAGTCCATGGGGTTGCAAAGAGTTGGACATGACTGACCAACTGGACTGAACTGATACTGACATGAGAAATAAAGAAAACACAGCAAAATCTGGTATCTTTAGTAAAGGGATGTAAGGACAATACTCGCTAAGTTCTTACACGTAGCCTTTATGCTTGAAAATCAGTTGGTTGGATATAGTCTCTACATTGGCAGGCAGATTTCTTTAACTCTGAGTCATCTTGGATATCATTTTTCTCACCTTTTCTTCCTGTGAAAATCTCAAAATCTTTACAGTCTTCTGGACTCTAATGTTGATGTTGGAGTCCAATGATAATCTGACACTCTTTGCATTATAAGTGATGTAGTCTTTTTGTATAGATGTCCAAAATGTTTTCTTTAAAACCCTGGAACATGTTTCAGTGGTGGCTGTGGGTACATGGTAAGCCCTTTCAATGTAGATGTTTATCATACTTTCAATGACATTTTCTTGGAATGTAATTTTTTTTTTTCCTGTTCCTTTATTTTAGTACTCTTCAGGTACAGGGAAACCTGTGGTCCATGGGGTTGCAAAGAGCTGGATATGACTCAGCAACTGAACAACAATTATAAATGTTCATATACTTATTGGTATGAGAATAGAAGATCTTCTTGTCTTTTTCTCTATGAATTTCTTTGATTTCATTCTCTACTTGTTTGATTTGTTTTCATCTTTTTCTACCCTTTACTTCTTTTATGGTAGTTTCTAGATTGTCTTGGCTTCCCAAGTGGCTCACTGGTAAAGAATTCATCTGCCCATGAAGGAGATGCAGGAGACATGGGTTTGATCCCTGGGTAGGGAGGATCCCCTGGGGAGGAAATGGCAACCGACTCCAGTATTCTTGCCTGGAGAATTCCACGGACAGAGGAGCCTGGTGCGCTACAGTCCATGTATTCACAAAGAGTCAGACTCAATTGTGGGACTGAGCACAAGGACAAGAGTGTCTATTCAAGAACTTTCTGTTTTAATTTCTGAAATACTTCTAATTTTATTCCTTAACTCCCAGTTTTTCTTTTCATGACTTCTGTATCACAGTCATCTCATTTCTAAATTTTGTAATTCTGGTTTTTTTACATAACATTCTGTTTTATTTGTAGAAATAGGTTTCATTATGTCTCTACTTTAAGACTAAGGTACAATGCTATCTCCATTTCTTTAGATCTGTTATTCAGAGACTTGTTGTCTTTTTTTCTTATATAACATCTTAGAAAGGTGTAAAACCACAGTAGATTCCATAACTCATATTATGTTGTTTTCCTATATTTATAAGAGAAGTTTCCTATGTATGAGTTGTAAACAGGCTAATCTTTTGTACTGAAGTTATCTCAGGATGTATGCCTTGGGAAGGGGTCTGGTGGAACTTTTACAACCTTGAGGTATTCTTTTTATTTTTAGCAGCCAACTGAAGAGTATATAATGTTCTGCTCAAATTAACAAAGTGGGTACTCTCTCTACCCGCTTCTGATATCTATGTCAGAAGTCTCTGCTCCTTTTCAAAAAACTTCCTTGCTGCAAGTCTCAAGTGGTCTCTATTATCTCCTCAACTCAGTAAAGGAATTTTTTTTCCTTACAAGAGCTGTGAACTCAGGTACGGACTACACTCTGTGGCTACATCACATGAGAACCAGTTTCAGTATCACTATAATTTTGATCTTTAGCAGCAAACATGATCTGTAATCATAATACATTTTACTAGGAAACACCATCCACTTTGAGGACACACAGAGAAACCTTCTATATTTATGCCTTTTCTTGCCTTCTCTCCTGTTCACGATAAAGAAAATGTATCTTCTCCTATCTAGTCACCAATGTCTCCACCTATGCCTTGGATCAATTCTACTCTGCCTTCTCAGATGCCTCACACAGTCACAGATCTCTTCTTTTGTATGTTCAGTAGCTCACTTGAGTGGATCCCAAAATAGATCTACAATATGACCCAGCAATCCCACTCCTAGTATGTATCTGAAAAGAACAAAAATGCTAATTCAAAAAAGATATATGCACTCCAATGTTCACAGAAGCATTATTTATAATTGCCAAGATACAGAAGCAACCTAAGTGTCCATCAACAGATAGCTGGATAAAGACGATGTATGTGTGTACACACACACACAGGAAAACTACTCAGCCATAAAAAAAACAAAATTCTGTCATTTGCACCACCATGGATGGACTTGGAAGGCGTTAGGCTAAGTGAAGTAAGTCAGAGAGAGACAAATACTGCATGATATCACTTACCTATGTGGAATCTAAAAAAATACAATAAACTAGTGCAGAAAACAAAAAAGAAGCAGGTTCACAGATACAAAGAACAAACTAGGGTTACGTGTGTGTGTGTGTGTGTGTGTGTGTGTGTGTGTGTGTGTGTGTGTGTAGGTGTCAATATAAGGATAAGGGGGAGGAGGTACAAACTGCTGGGTATAAGATAGTATTGCACAAAACAGGAACTATAGCCAGTACAGATACAAAGAACAAACTAGGGTTACCAGTGTGTGTGTGTGTGTCAATATAAGGATAAGGGGGAGGAGGTACAAATGCTGGGTATAAGATAGTATTGCACAACACAGGAACTATAGCTAGTATTTTGTAATAACTGTAAAATGGAGAGTAACCTTTAAATATTGTGTAAACAATAAACAAACATGTTTACGTCTTTCCGACTTACAAAAAGAAAAAATATTCCTCAATTCCTTTTTTCTTCCCAGGAATTGCCTTATCCCTTTCCTCTCTCACCCAGAAGTAAACTTTTTTCTTTTTACAAAGTTGGTAAATTTTCCATCTATGTCTCTTTACCTCCTACTCACTCTAACATGGTTTTCCCTTTACCTCTCTACCAAAACATACTTTTGCAAGACCTCCACATTTCTAACCCTAAAATCCTCTTGGCCTCTCTTACTAGCCCTTGCAGCAGCTTGCCAATATGAACCACTGCTGCCTTTGTTAATGCTTTCTTTCTTTCACTTTGATGATGCTACATTTTTCTGGTTTTCTCCTACTTCTTGTCTGTCTCCTTTGCAGGTTCATCCTTATCTAGTAGTTGTTCAGTTCAGTCGCTTGGTCATTACCAACTCTTTACGACTCCATGGACCGCAGCACGCCAGGCCTCCCTGTCCATCACCAACTACGGGAATTTACCCAAACTAATGTCCATTGAGTCAGTGATGCCATCCAACCATCTCATCCTCTGTCATCCCCTTCTCTTCCTGCCCTCAGTCTTTCCCAGCATCAGAGTCTTTTCAAATGAGTCAGGTGGCCGAAGTATTGGCCACCTGGTGGCCAAAGTATTGGAGTTTCAGCTTCAACATCAGTCTTTCCAGTGAATACTCTGGACTGATCTCCTTTAGGATGAAATGGTTGGATCTGCTTGCAGTCCAAGGGACTCTCAAGAGTTTGCTCCAACACCACAATTCAAAAGCATCAACTCTTTGGTACTCAGCTTTCTTTACTGTCCAACTCTCACATCCATAAATGATTACTGGAAAAACCATTGCTGTGACTAGATGGATCTTTTTTGGCAAAGAATGTCTCTGCTTTTTAATATGCTGTCTAGATTGGTCATAACTTTTCTTCCAAGGAGCAAGCATCTTTTAATTTCATGGCTTCAGTCACCATCTGCAGTGATTTTGGAGCCCCCCAAAATAAAGTCAGCCACTGTTTCCCCATCTATTTGCCATTAAGTGATAGGACTGGATGCCGTGATCTTTTCTGAATGTTGAGCTTTAAGCCAACTTTTTCACTCTCCTCTTTCACTTTTATCAAGAGGCTCTTTAGTTCTTCACTTTCTGCCATAAGGGTGGTATCATCTGCATATATGAGGTTATTTATATTTCTCCCAGCCATCTTGATTCCAGCTTGTGCTTCTTCTAGCCCAGCATTTCTCATGATGTACTCTGCATATAAGTTAAATAAGCAGGGTGACAATATACATCCTTGACGGCCTCCTTTTCCTATGTGGAACCAGTCTGTTGTTCCATGTCCAGTTCTAACTGTTGCTTCCTGATGTGCATACAGATTTCTCAAGAGGCAGGTCAGGTGGTCTGGTATTCCCATCTCTTTCAGAATTGTCTACAGTTTATTGTGATCCACACAGTCAAAGACTTTGGCATAGTCAATAAAGCAGAAATAGATGTGTTTCTGGAACTCTCTTGCTTTTTTGATGATCCAGCAAATGTTGGCAGTTTGATCTCTGGTTCCTTTGCCTTTTCTAAAACCAGCCTGAACATCTGGAAGTTCACGGTTCGTGTATTGCTGAAGCCTGGCTTGGAAAATTTTGAGCATTACTTTACTAGCGTGTGAGATGAGTACAATTGTGAGGTAGTTTGAGCATTCTTTGGCATTGCCTTTCTTTGGGATTGGAATGAAACCTGACCTTTTCCAGTCCTGTGGCCACTGCTGAGTTTTCCAAATTTGCTGGCATATTGAGTGCAGCACTTTCACAGCATCATCTTTTAGGACTTGAAATAGCTCAATTGGAATTCCATCACCTCCAGTAGCTTTGTTCATAGTGATGCTTCCTAAGGCCCACTTGAGTTCGCATTCCAGGATGTCTGGCCCTAGCTGAGTGATCACACCATTGTGATTATCTTGGTCATGAAGATCTTTTTTGTACAGTTCTTCTGTGTATTCTTGCCACCTCTTCTTAGTATCTTCTGCTTCTGTTAGGTCCATACCATCTCTGTCCTTTATTGGGCCCATCTTTGCATGAAATGGTCCCTTGGTATCTCTAATTTTCTTGAAGAGATCTAGTCTTTCCCATTCTATTGTTTTCCTCTATTTCTTTGCAGTGATCACTGAGGAAGGCTTTCTTCTCTCTCCTTGTTATTATTTGGAACTCTGCATTCAAATGGGTGTATCTTTCCTTTTCTCTTCTTTTCACAGCTATTTGTAAGGCCTCCTCAGACAGCCATTTTGATTTTTTGCTTTTCTTTTCCTTGGGGATGGTCTTGATCCCAGTGTCCTGTGCAATGTCACAAACCTCTGTCCATAGTTCTTCAGGCACTCTATCAGATCTAGTCCCTTAAATCTATTTCTCACTTCACCTGTATAATCATAAGGGATTTGATTTAGGTCATACCTGAATGGTCCAGTGGTTGTCCCTACTTTCTTCAATTTAAATCTGAATTTGGGAATAAGGAGTTTATGATCTGAGCCAGATATTGGAGTGGATAGCCTTTCCCTTCTTCAGGGGATCTTTCCAACCCAGGGATGGAACCCAGGTCTCCCGCATTGCAGGCAGACTGTTTACCAGCGGAGCCACAAGGGAAGCCCAGTAGTTGTTAGCCATAAGAATTCCTAAAGGCTGATCCTAGGTGTACTCCACACTCTATTTTCTAAGAGCAGAAGAAGAAACAGAAGACAGCAAGCAGATCAACAAGGAAGGGTCAGGGAAGTGGGACGAGAACTTGAACGACAGGACCAGTCTAGAAGTTTGATGAGAGGAAGAAATATAAATCAACATACATCAGTATAGAGACAGACACTAAAAATATCAAGTGCTTTAGGCTCTCTTCCTGGCTAAGCTTAGTGATGAGGATATATAGGTAAGAGATCACAGGGAGCTTATCCATTCAATATCAAAATAAATATTCTGGTAATTATGACTTGTATTTAAGAATTTCTATTAAGAACTCCTATTAAGAATTAAGTATTAAAAAGGAGTACGTCAAGGCTGTATATTGTCACCCTGCTTATTTAACTTATACACAGTGTTCATCATGAGAAACACTGGGCTGGAGGAAGTACAAGCTGGAATGAAAATTGCCAGGAGAAATATCAATAACCTCAGATATGCAGATGACACCACCCTTATGGCAGAAAGTGCAGAGGAACCAAAAAGCCTCTTGATGAAAGTGAAAGTGGAGTGAAAAAGCTGGCTTAAAGCTCAACATTCAGAAAACTAACATTATGGCATCCAGTCCCATCACTTCATGGCAAATAGATGGGGAAATAGTGGAAACAGTGTCAGACTTTATTTTTGGGGGCTCCAAAATCACTGCAGATGGTGACTGCAGCCATGAAATTAAAAGACGCTTACTCTTTGGAAGGAAAGTTACGACCAACCTAGATAGCATATTCAAAAGCAGAGACATTACTTTGCCAACAAAGGTCCGTCTAGTCAAGGCTATGGTTTTCCCTGTGGTCATGTATGGATGTGAGAGTTGGACTGTGAAGAGAGCTGAGTGCCGAAGAATTGATGCTTTTGAACTGTGGTATTGGAGAAGACTCTGGACTGCAAGGAGATCCAACTAGTCCATTCTGAAGGAGATCAGCCCTGGGATTTCTTTGGAAGGAATGATGCTAAAGCTGAAACTCCAGTACTTTGGCCACCTCATGCGAAGAGCTGACTCACTGGCAAAGACTCTGATGCTGGGAGGGATTGGGGGCAGGAGGAGAAGGGGACGACAGAGGATGAGATGGCTGGATGGCATCACTGACCCGATGGACGTGAGTCTGGGTGAACTCTGGGAGTTGGTGATGGACAGGGAGGGCTGGCATGCTGCGTTTCATGGGGTCGCAAAGAGTTGGACACGACTGATCAACTGAACTAACTGATTGAATACTATTTAAGAACTTCTTTTAAATTTTGTTGTACCATAATATGAATACCTATGAACTATTTTTATTAAAGGAAATCAAAACAAATTCTTTGAGGGATAGGATTGTTCTGCAACTTTAAAGAGAATGTGAAAAATGTTTTTAAAGACTAGATAAACATGCAAAAACATTGAGATAATTCAGCTAATAGTCATGTTCGTGCATTGTTTTAAACACAAATATTTGAATAAGCACCCTACATATTTATTATGTATATATGCTAAAAACTACTATGCTGCTGCTGCTGCTAAGTCACTTCAGTCGTGTCCGACTCTGTGTGATCCCATAGACGGCAGCCCACCAGGCTCTGCTGTCCCTGGGATTCTCCAGGCAAGAATACTGGAGTGGATTGCCATCTCCTTCTCCAATGCATGAAAGAGAAAAGTGAAAGTGAAGTCGCTCAGTCACGTCCGACTCTTTGCGACCCCATGTACTGCAGACTACCAGGCTCCTCCGTCCATGGATTTTCCAGGCAAGAGTACTGGAGTGGTGTGCCACTGCCTTCTCCAAAAACTACTATACCTTGTACATAATAAATCACAAAAATATAAGATATTTTTAAAGAATGAAATACTCTTAAATATATTGCTAATCACGGAAGCTTCATACCGTTATGGACTAATGGTCCAAGATGTAATATACACTTAAGGCGTAGTTCATCATTAAAATAATAAACGTCAATTTCAAAGAATCTTTTTATTAATTTTCAAACTTTCAGGTCCCCTTCTTGTTAGACCTAGATAGTCACTACTGTTAACTTCCTAATAAGACTGATGAAGAACCTAAAATGTGTCAGTTCGGCTATTCTAATGTTATACTTGCAAAATTAATGTTATCTTTAAGATAGCTAAAAATGAGATTTCAAACAATTTAAGCATGGTGGGAAAACTCATGATGCCATCAACTCCACACACCTGATAAAATTAAACACAAAATAAGGCAGCAACCAGGCAGTAACGCTTATAGTTTCTACACAACGTGGATCTCCTCGCCAGCTAACTCACCACTGATTGCATATTCAGGTGTCAAGAACAACAAGTATCTATCCCGCTACAAAACATTGAAGACATCATCAAATATGAGCAGTCCTGATTTCTCAGAGCTCAGCTTTCTGTCACTGGGGAAGAAGCAAGTCAACAGTACCCAATCTTGATTATAGATTGAACTGGAACTAACTCTACAATTTTAATTGGAATTGGGGATCACTTTTTTTTTTTTTTAAAGAATTTATCATCTTGTAATTGAACGAAGTATAGTTGATTTACAACATTGTGTTAGTTTCAGGAATACACCAAAGTGATTCAGTGTTTTTTATATACATATATATATATATGAAAGTGTTAGTTGTTCAGTCATGTCCGACTCTTTGTGACCCCATGGACTAGAGCCTGCTAGACTCCTCTGTCCATGGGATTTCCCAGACAAGAATACTGGAGTGTATATATAAAAAAATATATATATATTCCTTTTCAGATTCCTTTCCATCATCATCATTATAGGAAATTAAGAATAGTTCTTGTTCTATACCGTAAAACCTTGTTGTTTATCTATTTTAGAAATAGTAGTGTGTATCTGTTAAATCCCAAACTCCTAATTTATCCCCCCTCATTCTCACCTCTTTGGTAACGGTAAGTTTGTTCTATATCTGTGAATCTATTTCTGTTTTATAAATAAGTTCATCTACCTTTTTTTTTTAAGATTACACATAAAAATTATATATGGCATTTGTCTTTCTCCGACTGACTTACTTTGTATAACCTCAAGGTCCATCCGTGTTGCTACAAATGACATTATTTCATTGTTTTTTTGTGGCTGAGTAATAAGCTGGGAAAGATCGAAAGTGGGAGGAGAAGGGGACGACAGAGGATGAGATGGTTGGATGGCATCACTGACTTGATGGACATGAGTTTGAGTAAGCTCCAGGAGTTGGTGATGGACAGGGAAGTCTGGCCTGCTGCAGTCCATGGGGTCACAAAGAGTCGGACATGACTGAGTGACTGAACTGAACTAATATTCCATTCCATTCACATCTTCTTTATCCAGTCCTCTGTCAATGGACACTTAGGTTGCTCCCATGTCTTGGCTAACGTAAACAGCGCTGCCATGAACACTGGAGTGCATGTATCTTTTCAAATTACAGAGTTTTCACCTTTTCCAAATATAGGTGTAGGATTATATGGTATTTCTATTTTTAGTTTATGGAACCTCCATATTCTTCTCCACAGTGGCTACACCAATTTACATTCTCCCCACCAGAGAAAGAGGGTTCCCTTTTTACTATATCCTCTCCAGCATTTATTATTTGTAGACTCTTTGATGATGGCCATTCAGCAATAAGTGATACCTCATTGTGATTGTTATTTGCATTTCTCTGATATTTAGCCATGTTGAGCATCTTTCCATGTACTTGTTGGCCATCTGGATGTCTTCTTTGGAGAAATGTCTTTAGGTCTTCTGTCCATTTTTGAGTTTTTTATTTTTTTTTATTGAGCTATATGAGCTGCTTATGTATTCTAGAAATTAATCCCTTGTCAATCACATTGTTTGCAAATATTTTACCCCATTCCTTAGGTTACTAGTTTGCTTGTTTATGGTTTCCTTTACTGTGCAAAATATTTTAAATTTAATTAGGTCCCATTTGCTTATTTTTGTTTTATTCCCATTACTCTAGAAGACATGCAAAAAATACTGCTATGACTTATGTCAAATAGTGTTCTTCCTAATGTTTTCCTTTAGGAGTTTTACAGTATCCAGCCTTATATGTAGGTCTTCAATCCATTTTGTGTTTATTTTTGTATACGGAGTCAGAGAATGTTTTAATCTGATTCATTTACATGTAGTTGTCCAGTTTTTCCAGCATTACCTATTGAGGAGACTTCTCCACTGTATATTCTTGCCTCATTTTTCAAAGATGAATTGACCTTAGAATCACTTTTTATAGCTATGGCACATGTGCCCTACATCTTAAAATTTAGGGACTTTTAAGACTCTGGAGACCACGGGACTTTGAGTAGTTCCATATCCATATGGAACTTCCCTAGGAATGGAGATTAGAGGGTTGTACACCAGGATCCTGGTAATGGCCTACCATGACCTTCAATCTTTGACAGTTTAAGTCCATAAACTTATCCGAGCACATGTAAATTGTGTTACAATTTGCAGGAGAAAAAAAAAACAAAACACAATAGGGTCTGCAGTAGAGAAATCTCATCACCTCTAAGACAGCTGTGTATAGTTTTGTTTTTGTCTTTTGCTTTTATGAAAGATTCCCAGGTCTCAATCTAAGTCTCAATCTTCCAGGGCTCTAAGCAGAACTAAATTTGGTGGGTAGACAAGGGAAGATTCAGATACAGCACCAGGGACTGCCTAATTTAAAAGGGCAAATGACGATTATAGACATACCACTTGCTAAGCCATGTATCCCCCAGGTGCAACATATGCCTAGAAAAGCCTTATTGCTAACTCACACAAAGGTACCTTTTGGGCTTGCAGCAACCCCGACTTCTTTGCAGGATATGGTATGTGCAATGCAGCCAAGTACCAATAAGCCAACCATGGCATGCTTATTCATGAGACCACAACAATCTATACAACCAAGTACTTCCAAATTAAATTTATGCAAATAAGTTCTAATGTTTTCTCTCTCCTCAGTAGGTATTTTATTTCATAATATGGCACACATTCCATTTTAGAGACTACTGGTCTAGTATATACTTGAAAATACACAAGTAAAATTTGAGAAAGGGATCAAGGTTATAGGAAGATACAAGAGATGTGTGCATCTATGTGACAGTTTAAACTGGTGCAGTCTTCAAATTAAAGGGAAAAGTCTGGCGATCTAAGGACCAAAGTTTGCTGATTACCACATTTGAGTAGAGGGGGAAAAAAGCAATGTGATTAAAAAATGGTCTTCTGACATCCACTTTCAATCGGGACAGAGTAACTAATAGCAGGACAAGCTTGTCTGACATGAACAACTATGTGTAACTGGGAAGAATACATACGAAGTTCACTGTTTTCTGGCGCTGAACAACAGAAATGGATGCCAGTGATGCCTGAAAAAGGGAAAACTCAGGAAGTGAGCCCCTATAATATCTTGATTCTCTACCACCTGGGAACTATATTCTGGCTGTGGTGCAGGGAACTAGAGCCTAAGGAGGACACAGATTAGAATCCTGAGGAAAATTTGGGTGGTGAAATAGGTAAGCACTCGAGAGAAGGGAACTGCACAGAGGAAGGGTACCGGCAGTCTATGAAGGGTTTCTCTGAATCTTTGGCTGAAGGCTACCATGCATGTGCAGGGTGAGACTTACAGAAGTTTACCAGAGAGCAGCTCCTAAGGGATTGAGAGAGGAGAATATATACTAGAGGCCCACAGGGAATAGAGAAAATGAAGAGAAAGATGGCCATCTTAAACTGGATCATAATAATAACAACTTAAAATGTAAATACATTAAACGATTAAAAGTAAAATTTTACAACTTGGATTAAAAGCAAGACAATCATTTATAAGAGAATATAAATGTTAAAAAAGGATGAAAAAAATACACAATTTAAACACAAAGATAAGAAAACTGATAGCTATAATAAGATAACAGGAGTACATCAAGGCTGTATATTGTCACCTTGCTTATTTAACTTCTATGCAGAGTACATCATGTGAAATGCTGGACTGGATGAAGCACAAGATGGAATCAAGATTGCAGGGAGAAATATCAATAACCTCAGATATGCAGATGACACCACCCTTATGGCAGAAAGTGAAGAAGAACTAAAGAGCCTCTTGAGGAAAGTGAAAGAGGAGAGTGAAAATGTTGGCTTAAAGCTCAACATTCAGAAAACTAAGATCATGGCATCCGGTCCCATCACTTCATGGCAAATAGATGGGGAAACAGTGGAAACAGTAATAGACTTGATTTTCTTGGACTCCAAAATCACTGCAGATGGTGACTGCAGTCATGAAATTAAAAGAATGCTTGCTCCTTGGAAGAAAAGCTATGACAAACCTAGACAGCATATTAAAAAGCAGAGACATCACTTTGCCGACAAAGGTCCGTTTAGTCAAAACTATGGTTTTTCCAGTATTCATGTATGGATGTGAGAATTGTCGGTAAAGAAAGCTGAGCGCTGAAGAACTGATGCTTTTCAACTGTACTGTTGGAGAAGACTCTTGAGAGTTCCATGGACTGCAAAGAGGTCAAACTAGTCAATCCTAAGGGAAATCAACCCTGAATTTTCATTGGAAGGATGACTGATGCTGAAGCTGAAGCTCCAGTATTTTGGCCACCTGAAATGAAGAGCTGACTCATTAGAAAAGGCCCTGATGCTGGGAAAGATTGAGGGCAGGAGGAGAAGGAGACGACAGAGGATGAGATGGTTGGATGGCATCACCAACTCGATGGATATGACTTTGAGCAAGTTCTGGGAGATGGGACGGACAAGGAAGCTTGGTGTGTGCAGTCCGTGCAGTCACAAAGAATAAGACATGACTGAGCAACTAAACAACAACAGGCATCATGAAAGAGTATGAAAAATAAAGAAGAGCATTTCGTATTGTTAGGGCAGGGAATCCATCAGTAAGACAAAGCTTCTAAATACCTGTAACAGAAACTAACTAGAAAAAAGGAATTAAGTGATAAATCAGCAATCATGATTGAAGATTTTAACATTTTTCCATAACTGATAGAACAAGCAGAAAAACAAAAACAAAAACCTGACAAAAAACAAAAAAAAAATAACATATTTTTACACTATCAACCAATTTGACCTAATTAACATTTACAGAACACTACTCTCAGCAAATGGAGAATTTAATTCTTTAACTGCACATTCATCAAAACAGATGATACACTAGGACATAAAATGTCTCAGTTCAGTTGCTCAGTCGTATCCGACTCTTTGCAACCCCATAAATCACAGCACGCCAGGCCTCCCTGTCCATCACCAACTCCCAGAGTTCACTCAAACTCATGTCCATCGAGTTGGTGATGCCATCCAGCCATCTCATCCTCTGTCGTCCCCTTCTCCTCCTGCCCCCAATCCCTCCCAGCATCAGGGTCTTTTCCAATGAGTCAACTTTGCATGAGGTGGCCAAAGTACTGGAGTTTCTGGCCAAAGTACTGGAGGACTGATCTCCTTTAGAATGGACTGGTTGGATCTCCTTGCAGTCCAAGGGACTCTTAAGAGTCTTCTCCAACACCACAGTTGAAAAGCATCAATTCTTCGGCGCTCAGCTTTTTTCACAGTCCAACGCTCACATACATACAGGACCACTGGAAAAACCATAGCCTTGACTAGACGGACCTTTGTTGGGAAAGTAATATCTCTGCTTTTCAATATGCTATCAAGGTTGGTCATAACTTTGCTTCCAAAGACTAAGTGTCTTTTAATTTCATGGCCGCAATCACCATCTGCAGTGATTTTGGGGCCCCCAAAAACAAAGTCTGACTGTTTCCACTGTTTTCCCATCTATTTCCCATGAAGTGATGGGACCAGATGCCATGATTTTAGTGTTCTGAATGTTGACCTTTAAGCCAACTTTTTAACTCTCCTTTTTCACTTTCATCAACAGGCTTTTTAGTTCCTTTTCACTTTCTGCCATAAGAGTGGTATCATCTGCATATCTGAGGTTACTGATATTTCTCCAGGCAATCTTGATTCCAGCTTGTGCTTCCTCCAGCCCAGTGTTTCTCATGATGTACTCCGCATACAAGTTAAATAAGCAGGGTGACAAAAAAAAGCCTTGACGGCCTCCTTTTCCTATTTGGAACAAGTCTGTTGTTCTATGTCTAGTTCTAACTGTTGCTTCCTGATCTGCATATAGGTTTCTCAAAAGGCAGGTCAGGTGGTCTGGTATTCCCATCTCTTTCAGAATTTTCCAGTTTATTGTGATCCACACAGTCAAAGGCTTTGGCATAGTCAATAAAGCAGAAATGGATGTCTTTCTGGAACTCTCTTGCTTTTTCCATGATCCAGCAGATGTTGGCAATTTGATCTCTGGTTCCTCTGCCTTTTCTAAAACCAGCTTAAACATCTGGAAGTTCATGGTTCATGTACTGCTGAAGCCTGGCTTGCAGAATTTTAAGCATTACTTTACTAGCATGTGAGATGAGTGCAATTGTGCAGTATAGTTTGAAATTCTTTGGCATTGCCTTTCTTTGGGATTGGAATGAAAACTGACCTTTTCCAGTCCTGTGGCCACTGCTGAGTTTTCCAAATTTGCTGGCATATTGAGTGCGGCACTCTCACAGCATCATCTTCCAGGATTTGAAATAGCTCAACTGGAATTCCATCACCTCCACTAGCTTTGTTCATAGTGATCCTTTCTAAGGCCTAGTTCACTTCACATTCCAGGATGTCTGGCTCTAGGTGAGAGATCACACCATCATGATTATCTGGGTCGTGAAGATCTTTTTTGTACAGTTCTTCTGTGTATTCTTGCCACCTCTTTTTAATATCTTCTGCTTCTGTTAGGTCCATACCATTTCTGTCCTTTACTGGATGAGCCCATCTTTGCATGAAATGGTCCCTTGGTATCTCTAATTTTCTTGAAGAGATCTCTAGTCTTTCCCATTCTATTGTTTTCCTCTATTTCTTTGTATTGATCGCTGAGGAAGGCTTTCTTCTCTCTCCTTGCTATTCTTTGGAACTCTGCATTCAGATGCTTATATCTTTCCTTTTCTCCTTTGCTTTTTGCTTCTCTTCTTTTCACAGCTATTTGTAAGGCCTCCTCAGACAGCCATTTTGATTTTTTGCTTTTCTTTTCCTTGGGGATGGTCTTGATCCCTGTCTCCTATACAATGTCATGAACCTCCATCCATAGTTCATCAGGCACTCTATCAGATCTAGTCCCTTAAATCTATTTCTCACTTCCACTGTATAATCATAAGGCATTTGATTTAGGTCATACCTGAATGGTCTAGTGGTTTTCCCCACTTTCTTCAATTTAAGTCTGAATTTGGTAATAAGGAGTTCATGATCTGAGCCACACTCAGCTCCCGGTCTTGTTTTTGCTGACTGTAAACTTCAAAAGATTTAAATCCTACAGAGCATTTTTTTTTTTTTTCACTCTAATGAAATAAGCTATCTAGAAAGTCCCCCATACATCTACAAATTTAACACACTTCTAGGCAACCCACTGGTCAAAAGCTGAAACATCATTCAGCTCCTGAACACACTGAAAGGATAAAAGAATGTTACGATCAAACTCATGCCAATAAATGTACCAATTAGCAAAATCATATACTTTTATTCACACAATTTACTGAAATGGATTCAAGAAGAAATAGAAAAAATCTGATAGCCCTATTTCTATTAAAGACACTGAATTCCTAATCAAAATCATCCCCATAAAGAAAACTCCAAGCCCATGTGGATTCATTAGTGAATTCTGTCAAATATTCAAGAAGGCATTAACAGTAATACAAAAACTCAGAAAACAGAGATGGAGGCAACACCTTATACTATATTTTGAGGTATTACCTTGATGCCAAAATTAGGTAAGAACAGAAGATAATCATATGTTCCTCATGAATATAAGAAAAAAAAAAAATCTTTAAAGTATTAGCAAGTCAAATCTAGAAATGCACAGAAAGAACAACACACTGTGACCAAGAATTCAAGACTGGTTTAACATATGAAAATCAATGTAAGTCACCACAGAACAGGAAAAAAACAAAACAAAATCCACCACATAACCATTTTAATAAATATAGAAAATGCATTTGACCAAATTAATCATTCATTCATGGTAAAAACCCTGAAGACATTTGAAATAGAAGGAAACCTATTAATGTTTTTTATAATGGGCAATTATAAAAAACAAAGAAGCTAACATATTAATGGTGAGCAACTTAATTTTTTTTTTAAATTGGAGGATAATTGCTTTACAATGTCGTGTTAGATTCTGCCATACAATAATGTGAATCAGCCATAAGTATATATATGCCCACTCCCTCTTGAACCTCCATTCCACTTCTCTAGATTGTCAAAGAGCATGGGGTTGAGCTCCCTGTGTTATACAGCAACTTCCCACCAGCTGTTTTATGTATGGTAGATTGTATATTTCAATGCTACTGCATATGTTTCAATTCATCCAACCCTCTCCATCCCCCGCTGTTACAGTGCCCAATTTAATGTTTTATCCCTAAGATCAGGAATAAGAAAAAGAATGTCATCTCTCATTTAATACTGAAATGAACTAAACTTCTCTTCAATATGGTACTGGAAGTCCTAGCTAGTATAAGAGAAGAAAATGTCATAAATTATAAAAAAATGAAAAGAAATAAGTAAAACTACCTGCAACCAACGTGATAGTCTATGTTGAAATTCCTAAGGAATCTACAAAAAACTACTAGATTTAATTGAATTTAGCAAGAGAATGGGATATTATCAACATACAAAAGTCAATTGTATTTCAATGTGTAAGCAACAATTGGAAATGAAAAATTTTAAATGCCACTTTCAATATGTTAAAGAATATTATCATAAAATATTTCAGAGCAAACTTCACAAAAAAATCAGCTCCCAGAATTGATGGTTAAGTGTTACAGACTGCCAGTTAATAAAGAGAACTGATGGACTCATATTTTACTCTCCCTTTGACAACTAAAGTGACCCCTTTCAAAAGTGTGCTCAGTCTTCTTTAAAAATAGCTCTTAGAGCCTGCTACTCTTTGGCTGAACAGTAATATCCACACTATAAAATATTGCATAACATTGTAACATTTCACAACATTATAACATTTAAGATCAGTTTGTCTCCTGACTTCATGTACCATAATGTATCTAAAGAAAATATTTTCCAAGCTCTTCCCCCTTTCCTGGACATTACTGCATACTAAGAAAATAAAAGTCTTGTGGTCACTCATTTTCTAACTGGTAGCCATACAAAATTGAAACAATGTTCTCAATATGGGCTTGCTGACCAAACATGAAATGTGTCTAAGCATTTACAAAAACTGTATCTTTGTTGTTACAAATTAGCTTTGTTTCTTCTTTACAACAATCAAACCATTATGTCGATTTTTGTAAAAAAAAAAAAAAGTTAGAAAACACTTTCTATAAAGTTCATTTAGGATAACAAAAGGAGCACCAAAAAGCACTTAACAGAAAGAGAAACTAGGTTTGATGGTGTTGAGAACACTACACTTTTGAATTTGGTCTTCATTTTCTAACGAATCCTCTTTGAGCAACTGTACTTTAGAATAATACAGCTTGAACTAAAACACACACACACACACACACCACACAAAAACAAAATAAAACCCAACCACTTGGGTTTATGATTATCTAGAACTCTGAAATAAAGCTATGACATACTGAGCTCTCTGGGGTAAGAGGTCTAGAAAACTTATTTGCAACAAGCATATCAGGTGATTCTAGTAAAGTGAAAATTTGAAAACCCCTATCTAAATCTTTATGCTTTCTTTATAGTCCAACTCTCACATCCACACATGACTACTGGAAAAACCATAGCTTTGACTAGATCTAAATCTGAGTGTAACTGTAACACATATGGCCTCAACAAAACTAGTTTTGTTTGGCCTACAGAAAGGGTCCACACTGAGTATGTGTTAATTACTTGCCAATATCTAATACTAGAGAAATGTTACATTCCTCCAGACCTCAGACTTCTCATTAAAAATTAAAGATCCTCCAAGCCTGGCCCTGCTCTATCACAAGACAACCTGCTGGAGCTAAGTAGAGTTTGCTCCCTTCCTTTCTCTCCCACCATTTCCTATTATTTTACCCAAGCCTTCTAGTTCCCCATCTGTTACTTGGTTAGCTCCTGACAGGACTGTAGTTTGACCTTTGATGCCTGTCCCCACAAGTTCATTAGGAGAAGAAGAACAGAGATAATGAACCTTATTTACAGTTGATCCTTGAACAAGCTGGGGGGTTAGGGGTGCTGACACTTGTGCAGTTGAAAATTCGAATATAACTTACTGTTGACCTTCCCCCTCCCAGTTCTGCATCCTTGGATTCAACCCATGACAAATCATGTACTACTCTAGTATTTCTATTGAAAAAAATCTGTGTATTAGTGCACGCTTGCAGTTCAAACTGTGCTGCTTAAGGGTTAACTGTGGTTCTGAAATAAACTATTAACTTTTGTTACAGCTAATATTAGAATAAATCTGCAAGGAGAGAGGAAGGGAGAAAATATTCAAGTTATTAAGACTCAACATCGTATTTTTAATTTATTGAAGATAATCCTAACTTTTTTTCTTTAGAGATATATGCAGAAGTATCGTTGGTAAAAAAACATCTTCCTCAGTATAAAAAAAATGAAAACATTACCTTCCAATTTAAAAGCTTTTCTGAACTCTGGCTTACAATACAAACACAAAGATAAAAAATATCTGGAGACTGCAACAGTTTGAGAACTTTATAATTGCAAACTTGCCTCAGAATTGAGGATCAGAGCTTTTATTACTCATGTTCTCATTCATTCAGATCTAAATGTCATGCCCTGGAACACAATACATCTTTAATTCTAGAATTATGCAGAATTCAGATCCTAATTGGCTACTGTCCATTTTAAACATTTAAAATATAAATAAAAGAAACCCTTAAATGTGTCTAAAAATTAAGAAGTAAAATTAACTTTCCAACAGGTGGGCCATGTCAAGAGCAAATTAGGGTGAAGGATCTGAGATTTTTACGGTACTTGCAAACTAACAAAGTATTAGCTTACCATGGAAGCTGGGAGAAGGCATGAGACTGGTGAATCAGAGACAAAGGGCAATTTATTATTACTTCCAGTAATAACATAAGCCAAAGCATCAACACTTTAGCACTGGTTCCCAGAGCCCCGGTTTTCACCTGGCAAGGTGAAGAGGGTCAGTTGACACTTGCTTAAGCAACGCAAGCAATGGGCTGTGTTGCAGGAGAGGAAGCCCAAGTTTAGGGAACCCTAACCTTTTATGATGGGCAATAAGCAGGCCTGCCTTCTACCCCGGGAGACACTGATCTGTTACTATTGTACCATATGCATGGTTCCTCTTTGCTCTGATGGTAGACACTGTCTCTACCATCCAAGGTTTTTCCTTATACGAACATCCTTTAAAAACAGAAACAAAGAGCAGGCAGTCAGTACCTCCCCTGGCAAGCTCTGCACAAACAGCCAGACCCATGGAAAACTCTCTCAACTAGACACTGTTCCTAACACATAAATAAATCAAGAGTCTAACACTGCAACCTATTTAAAAGCATCAATTTCATGTGTTCTTTGACCTCGCTCAATTATTTAATTAGCAATTTTTCTCTAACTACATCAACTAGTCCCTTTTTAAAAGGCAGTGTATGTAAAACAGAATTATTTCCGGTTACTTTGTCTTTTTTAAACAGAGTTGCTCAAATATTAGCCATGTAAACGTTTAAAACCTCAATTATTCTACCACAAACAATTTAGTGTGCTTACTTCAACTTTGTGTTTCAAAACCTGTTAACATTAGCAATGGGACCTACCTGTCAAAAGTCTCATTATACGGTAACAAACACCACAAAGAACAGTAACTTCAACATTTCCAGCTGCTGTCCACAAAATCCAAGAAAATGCTGCACTCCGAATCACTTTTTTCTATTTGTCTTTACCATTTACCGACTCAAAACAAAATCTCGCACCACCAAACACCGTCTCTTAGTTCCTTTGTCCCCATCGGAGAGAACTGATGGCTCATTAAGGTAAATAACCCAAAACATGCAAGACAAAACAAAAAACCAGAATCCGATATGTAACCAAATAAAAGTCCCCACCACCTCATCTTCATCCCTCCCTTCCCCTCGCCAGCTCAAATAACGTGGGTACAGACGAAATGATTAGTATCACCTGGACAAAGCTGCGGGGAGGCAGAGGGTAGCGGTTAACTAGATGCAGCCGGCAAAGGGCCGGAGATAGACAACAGCGCACTCCCGCAGAGGTTTTCAAAAGTACGGGTTGCACGGGCCACGCAGCCCGGAGGAGGAGGCTGGGGGGGCGGGAGCAGCAGCTCGGCCAAGTCCACAGCGCCGGGGGAAGTTGCTTGCGGGGCGCGCGGACGCCGCAGAGCGCGCGAGCCCTGCAAGTCACCGCCGCCAGCACAGACCCTCCTCGCCCCTCCCCCGCCGAGCACCCCGGGCGGCGACGACGTGACAGCGGGTCGCCGCGCCGCCCCGGGGCGCCGGCCTCCTCACCCCACCCCACCCTCCCGCCTCTCACCTTGGGTAGCGAACGGCGAGGAGCCGCTGACCGGCGAGCCGGGGGCGGGGACGGGCGGCGGGGTTTCGGCAGAGCCCAGCATGGGCGCAGGCAGCATGAGGTAGCGCTGGGGCGCGGGCAGGCAGCGCTGGCAGAAGGAGTGCAGGCAAGGCAGCAGCTTGGGGGCCCGGCTCTGGATGTTCTGGTGGCACACGGCGCAAGTGTCCAACAGGTTGAGCCGGGCCGCCTCCCCTCCGCGCTCCGAGTCAGGGCCCTGACGACTCTCGGCCTCGTTCTCCCCGCTCGGCGCCGCCGAGGGCCCCCCGGCGGCCGCCGCCGAAGCGGCCGCGGCCGCCGTCGCCGCCTTCTCCACAGCCACCTCCATTGTCCTGCCCCCGCCGCCGCCGCTGGGAAAGGGGGAGCGCGTTCTCTGCCCGCCGCCGCCCCCGGTAGACCTCCTTCTCCTTCTCCTAGGCCGCTCCGGTGACCCGCAGGAGAGGGAGGGACGGAGGCTCGGGCCGAGGAAGCCTCCTCAGGCCCCGGGGATCCGCCTCCCGGGTGGCGCGGCCGGAAGAAGAGGATCTGTCAGCGGGGACTGCTCTTCGCATCGGGGAGGCTGCGCCCGGCTCGCTTCGCCAACCGCCGCGGCGCTCGTCGAATCCGCCCAGCCCGCCCTCGCCTCTCTGCCTTTCTCTGGGGCCCGCGAGCCCCACCTCAGGCCACGCCCCCGCCGCCGCCCTCCCTCTCCCAGCAACCGAAGCGAAGGCAGGGAGAGAGCCGTTCTATCCAGCCGCGTCTGATCGGAGGGCGGGGCCTGCCCGAAGCCCGCGAGGCTCAGACAGCCGTGGCGGGAGGCTGGGAGGTGGGAGGGCGCTTGCCCAGCCCCGCCCCCCGAGCTCCGGGAACCACGGCCTCTGATTGGCCCTTTGTGTGTGTTTAGCTCCCCTAAAAAGATTAAGCGTTTATTTGTTAACCATCGACCACATAATTCGGTCCAACTGTGTTAGCTCCTCCTATGGGGCGGGGCTTCACAGTGTCTACCTGAAGCTGTTAATTAACTACTTCGAAAAACTCTCTATTTACTACTGCGGACGGAGGTCCAGTAGGAGGAGTAAATATGGTAAGGAGGGTCGAAGCATAACGAAGTCGAGTGAGGGAGCAAAGGGAAGAATTTTTCAAAAAGGGAAAATGTATAGAAAAGATATTGTGGAATTAGCATGGATTTTGCCACCTGGATTTACTAATCTCTGTGATAAGAGGGGAGGTTCTTTTGAAAGTCCGAAAATTTTAAAGGTTTTGCCCATGAAAAAGGTGAAATTAATTTTTAAATCAAGTCAGTGATTTGCTTTTTAGGTGAATAAAACTGATTTATTCTTCAAGGGATTAACGAAGACTGAGTGTTTTATTGCATAAATATGACATTACAAGAAATGGAAATAAATGTCAATACTGATATCCAAATAATTCTAAAATATTCTTTTTCATTTCTCCAAACCCTCACCACCCCCCCTCACACACACAAACTTTGATCAGAAGTTACAATATTTTCACTTTAAAAATGGCCAAGCTTTACAAAAAAGTATAGAAATAGGGTAGGGGAAACAAGCCTCTGTACACATATGACGTGGAAGTGCCATTTTAAAGAATACATGAAGTGATGCTGCACCTTTGCAGAGAGTAGGATGGGGTCAGAATAGGCTTTGTTAAAATGGAAATGATCTTGTGTTAGAGAAATAGTAAGTAGCCAAGATGGCAATGGTCAGGCTCCCTTGCCCTACTTCGTGTGAAAAACAACTTTGCATGGTTATGTAACAGCTGAGATCATCTATATAGCAATGCACACGTGCATTGTGATGCAATAGCTTGTCAAATTGCCACCTTTATTTCTGTATACTAGTATTAAGACCCCCTGAAACATCCCTTGCTGCTGAGTCAGCCACTGCAAATAAAGCATGTCTGCAATTCCTATGGCTCCTCGCATTTTCTTCCAGCTTTGTTTCTTGCACCTTGCCTACCCTGGATTCAGTGATCAGCGAGACAATTGGCATAGTGGGAAGGATACCTAGCAGGAAGGGAAGCCTGAAGCTCCAATGGATGGAGGAAGCCAGTGGCCATGGCATAGCATGTGGTACTTGGTCGCCGTGGTCCTCTCGGTGTGGGCCCTGGTGGAAGACCAGGAGGTGGCAGACAGGTCACTGGATAGCCTTAAAGAGGTGTTACAGACGGTGAGTTCCCATTTGCCAGACAAAGTGGCATGTACTGCTGCTGGCACTATGGGGTGGATTTTCCTGACTGCTCTGAAGTCTAATGTGGATAGTGCCCACAGGCAAGCTGTCCAAGTGTCCGAATTACAGAGACGAGACAGGAGGAAGAACTAGAGCAGAGTATATGTACACTGGAGCAAGAGATGTGTGGCCTTGATGAACCCAGTGCCTAGGACAATGAAGAGTTAAGGGACAGTGATGATGAACGTTATGAGACCTTGGGTCCCTGCTTGTTAGCTAGGCCCATTGTACAGCAGAAGGTGAAATATGAACAACCTGTGGCCCCCAGTGGGACGGGGGCAGGGGGCGGACATCCTCAAGGGGTCCCCAATGTGACTGAGTTCATGACTTGTCCACCATATACCCAGATGGAGTTGGTTAACTTGGGTAAGCAATTTCGGAAAGCAAGGGGAACCCTTGACAATGTGGCTTTTGTGATTCTGGGACACAGGGGTGGATGGTATTATTTGTTCTGGGGGATGACATAGAATGATTGGCATCTATAACCACTCACCCCTCATTAAGACAAAGATTATAGAATGCTAGGCGACTCATGCAGGGGACACCTAGCCAAACACCCTGGTGGAATGGATTAATGCTGCCATCTGCACTGTGTAGACAAAAGCGGCAGAACTCCTAGACCCTGTAAGTGGCATATTTTTGCTGAGTTAACCCAAGTTGTGAGACAGCTGGGCATGAAACAGTCTATGTTTAACCTAAATACTCGAGGTCTAGCTGATGAGCGTTTTACAGGAAACATGCAAGATGGCATTTTGAAAAATGTGCCCCAATGGGGACATAGTGAACAATGCCCTATCTACTCTTTTGAATCCCTGAATGCTATTCTTGGGACCTACGTGGGACACCCCATCTGTGAGGGAGGACTTGAGACATGGGCAACACCAGGCAAAAGGCCTCAGGAATGTGAAGACCCTGAAGGAAGGCCAAGCTGGTAAAGTCCCCATCCAGGCCACACGGTTACAGATGTAGGCTGATTTTCTGGCAGTGGAAATTAACAGAAATAAAATTGGTAAATAGCCCAATGCTACACTCCTAGAGTTACGGAGGCAACTGAGACTGGAGCAGCAGCTTACCAAGTGTGGGAAACACTCACAGCAAGAGATACAGTTCAGTTAGAGATTACATGGCGCCCAAGGATGTTCCTTCAGATACCCTTTTCCACTTTGAATAGGGCTCAGGCCAAGGTGCCCTCTTGAAGAGCCCAAGTGGAGACCAGAGGCCTCATGAAGAACTTGCAATTCACTGGTCAATTCATTAGTACAGAGAGTAATGGCTCTGGTAGACAACAATGCTGAAGGCAGCCTTCTTTATGGCAAGCTGGAGCAGTTCCCTGGTCCTGGTGCACAAATTGATGGCTATGGTAGCCAAACAGTTAAGGCAAAGGCTGTGTCCTTACCTCTGGAAATTGGACGGCTCCTTGTGTGGATGTATACTGTGTGTATCCCCGATCACGCAATATGTTTTGGGGATACATGTTCCACAAGGCCTAATGTTGCAAACCTCTGTGTGGGAATTTTGTCCCTGAGTGTGTATGGTGAAGATCATTGTGAGGGGATACGTGAAGCATCCCTTACAGTTATTGCCAGCACCTCGGAGGGGAACAGCTGTGAGACAGTATTGTCTACCAGGTGGCCTGAAGAAATAGGCATTACTGTCACTGAGCTGGTGAAAGTGGGCATTGTACAGCCCACTCATAGTCCCTTTAACTCCCCGCTGTGGTCTTTTCAGAAGCCTGATGGTTCATGGCGGTTGATGGTGGACTACAGAGAACTCAATAAAATCATGCCGCCCTTGCATGCCTCCATACCACTGATCTGTGACTTGATGGACCAGTTGACCACAGTGTTGGGCACTTATCACTATGTGGTGGACTTAGCTAATGCTTTTTTCTCTATAGCTATAGCTGATGAGAGTCAAGGTCAACTTGCATTTACTTGGGAGGGAAGACAGAGGATGTTTCAGGTCCTTCCCCAGGGACACGTGCATAGCCTAACTATGTCACTGGCTGGTTGTGGAAGTCTTAGTGAAATGTAAGCACCCAACATCAGTGAACCTGTTTCATTACATTGATGATATGTTATTAACCCCCGATTCTCTTGAAGATTTAGAACAGTGTGCACCAGAGCACATTTGGAATCATGTGGGTTGGCTGAGAATGCCAGAAAAATCCAAGGGCCTGGATTGTCTGTCAAGTTCTTGGGAAGACAAAGGTGATATCGGAAGCTGCTGCTGCTGCTAAGTCACTTCAGTTGTATCCGACTCTGTGCGACCCCATAGATGGCAGCCCACAAGGCTCCGCCGTCCCTGGGATTCTCCAGGCAAGAATACTGGAGTAGGTTGCCATTTCCTTCTCCAATGCATGAAAGTGAAAAGTGAAAGTGAAGGCGCTCAGTTGTGTCTGACTCTTCGTGACCCTATGGACTGCAGCCTACCAGGCTCCTCTGTCCATGGGATTTTCTAGGCAAGAGTACTGGAGTGGGTTGCCATTGCCTTCTCCAAATATTGGAAGCAGTAATTGATTAAAATACAAATGTTCCTGCAACCTACTACTGTGGCTCAATTGCAGACCTATGAGGGACTTTTAGGATACTGGAGGGCATGGTGTGCCCCTTATATACTCACTTACAAGAAAGTGGGTGGCCCCGAATGGTTGGATACCATAGAACAAGCATTCTGAGCTACTAAGTGGACACTGCAGCAGGCTGAAGCATTTCAGGTTATAGATCCCATTAAGCCCTCTGAGTTAGATACACACATCACCCTTGAAAGGTTTGGATGGGTCTGTGGGAACAGCAAGAGTAGCTACATGCCCCTATGGGGTTTTGGTCTCAATTATGGAAAGGGGCAGAAATGAGGTACTCCTTGATGGAGAAGCAGCTAGCAGCTGGTGTATGCCACTTTATTATCCACAGAAGTGATCACAGGGAAGGCTCTGGTACATATTAAAACAACCTACCCAATAGAGGGCTAGCTATGATCTTGGGTGTCATCTCCCAAGACCAGAGAGTGGCAAGACCCCAACCTTGGCTAAATAGGGAGCATATCTGGAACAAATGAGCTCCCTGTCTGCCAGTCCTT
Organism: Bos grunniens; assembly: GCF_055505025.1. NCBI lineage: Eukaryota > Metazoa > Chordata > Mammalia > Artiodactyla > Bovidae > Bos > Bos grunniens. The sequence continues at coordinate 18,045,325 of NC_141168.1, forward strand.
TGTCAGAGAAGCTGCAGCATATTCTAGAGCCTATTACATTTACAGTAGAAACGTTGGGAGACACCCCGACAATGATGGAACCAGGACCCTTACCATTTAAAGAATGTAAACCACCAATACATGTTCAAGCCAGGTACACTGATGGGTTCAGTAGAGGCCAGGCCTTCTCCTGGGCTGCGACTGATATCCAGCTGGCCAGGGATACCATATGGTTTGATTCCAGAGTTGGTCAAAGTAAGCAATGGCTGAATTACATGCTGTCTGGATAGTGGCCAAGAATGAAGCAGTGCCCCCTCACTATCTGTACAGATATTTGCATGGCTTATAAAGGTCTAATGTTATGGATCACCACATGGAAGGCACAGCACTGGCTGGTAGGCCATAGACCCCTGTGGGAGTAAGCCATGTGACAAGATCAGAGGGACTTAGGGCATGAGAAGGACATAACAATAATACATGTGACTGGGCATTTGCCTATGGTGAGCCAGAGGAGTGATAAGCAGACAGGTTTGTGCAAGTCTGGTGGGTGGAACAGGCTCCGCCCAATGAGGTAGCAGCTTGGGTACACCAGTGCCTGCACCATGCAGGGACAAAAACCATGTGGGCAGTCCCTAAAAGATGGGATCTTCTCATTTCATGGAAAGAGATAGCAGATGCCTCCCATGATTGCCCCACATGTGACCAGGAGGAGACCTCTATCCCCATAGACCAATGGACAAGTGGTAAGGAGAAGGGTCCCCTTGACTCAGTGGCAAGTGGACTTGATAGGGCCTCTGCCAGCATCAGACAATGCCAGCTTTGCACTAACAGCTGCAGACCCAGCCACAAGTTTGCTTTTTGCCTGACCATGTAAGGCCACAGATCAACTCTGTAGATTCAAAGAGCTTAAAGCCATCCTCTAATCATAGAGAGTGATCAAGGTACCCATTTCACCAGAAAGAAGGTTTGGGAATGGGCACATAGGCTGGGAATACAATGGATATTTCAAGTCCCATACTGTTGCAAAGGAGAAGCCAATTCTGACTCCATGTTGGAACTGTTTCATTGACCTGCTTTTTGTTGCTTTTGTTTTTACAATCAGACATAATGACCTGCCTCAGAGGACTCTGTCCCTCTGCCTGACTGTAAACTGAAGTGCATTTGTTCAGCACATAGATAATCTGACCCTGCCTATCTGTGAATGTTGTTCTTCAGTCACTCAGTTGTATCTGACTCTGCGACCCCATGGATTGCAGCATGCCAGGCTTCCCAGTCCTACCATCTCCTGGAGCTTGTTAAAACTCATGTCCATTGAGTCACTGATGCCATCCAACCACCTCATCTGTATTGTTCCCTTCTCCTCCTGCCCTCAATCGTTCCTAGCACCTGTGAATAGCTACAACAAAAAGAAGAGCTACAACAAAAAGAACACATCCTTTCCAAAGGCTGGCCATCCCCTTGGAGACGTTTTGCAAGACTGAAGACCATTTCATCATTCAGTGTCCTGTCTTTTTGCCTTTTCATGCTGTTCATGGGGTTCTCAAGGCAAGACTACTGAAGTGGTTTGCCATTCCCTTCTCCAGCGGACCACATTTTGTCAGTTTGTCAACAAACTGTGGAAAAAGCTTAAAGAATTTCCCCCCTCTCCCGCATCCCTCTGTGCTAATTTTAGCCTCGATCAGGATTATCAAGAGGCCTATAGTGTAATTCCTGTCCCTCATGGAACCTTGGGTATGTGGGTTATGTGGGCCATATGGGTGGCATACTTGCCTGGGTATTGGACTGGACATATTCTTGGGGCTGACCGTTCCTACTCACCTCAGTGTATGTTACACTCCCACACTGTCCTGCTAATAATAGGGCTGTGCATGGTACCATGTGAAATGGACGTCATGGTGGTACTACCTGCAGGCCCTGTTTTTGCCCCAAGGGGGAGCTATAGTTACTGAAGCACAAGTGACTGCCCTTGCCTTGCATGCTACCCATGCTCTGAATTACACACACCAGGCCTTAACTCTGTTAGATGAAGAGGTATACCACATGAGGAAAACAGTCTTACTGAACAGAATGGCCCTAGACTTATTAACTGCTACACAGGGCAGAGTGTGTGCATTACTATGTACAGGACGTTGTGTGTATATTCCAGATTATCATAAAAATGTTACAACAGCATTATAGCACATGACACAGGAAATTCATGAAGTACAACAACTTACTGGAGACGCACTTCAGGAATGGTGGGCCAACCTGTCCAGTACCTGTCCAGTATCGGTTTTGCTATGTATTGGGGATGTAGTTTGAGGCCTGGTAGGTGGTTGTTGTAGCCTCTACTGCTGTTGTGGGATGTGGGTTCCTGTGGCCGCTTTATGTGCTAAGAGGATGCTGCAGAGGATGGAAATTGTATAGTTAGTACAGCAAGAAACCCTGAAGGGCTGGAATGTAGAGAAATAGCAGTTAGCCAAGATGGCAATGGTCAGGCTCTCTCAGTCCACTTCCTATAAACAATGACTTTGCATGGCTATGTAACTAAGGGCTTCAATCATTCATAGCAATGTGCACTTGCATCATGATGTGATAACTTGGCAAAGTGCCTCCTTTGTTTATATATACCTATATTAAGTCAACCTGAAATATCCCTTTTTGCTGCATTAGCCACTGCAAATAAAGTATGTCTGCAGTTCCTGCAGTTCCTCACATTTTCTTCCTGCTTCCTCACTCATGCCTTGCCTATCCTGAGTTCAGTGATCAACAAGACAATTGTGAAAAAAGAATTGTATAGAAGTGCCATTTTTACAAATAAGTGAAGTGATGATGGTTATGTCCATGTGTAGAGTTTTCTCTTGTGTTGTTGGAAGACCAGGAGCTGACTGTGGCTCAGATCATGAACTCCTTATTGCCAAATTCAGACTTAAATTGAAGAAAGTAGGGAAAACCACTAGACCATTCAGGTATGACCTAAATCAAATCCTTTATTATTATACAGTGGAAGTGACAAATAGGTTGAAGGGATTAGATCTGATAGAGTGCCTGATGAACTATGGATGCAGGTTCATGACATTGTACAGGAGGCAGTGATCAAGATCATCCTTAAGAAAAAGAAATGCAAAAAGGCAAAATGGTTGTCTCAGGAGGCCTTAAAAATAGCTGTGAAAAGAAGAGAAGCAAAAGGCAAAGGAGAAAAGGAAAGATATACCTATCTGAATGCAGAGTTCCAAAGAATAGCAAGAAGAGATAAGAAAGCCTTTCTCAGCGATCAATGCAAAGAAATAGAGGAAAACAATAGAATGAGAAAGACTAGAGATCTCTTCAGGAAATTAAGAGATACCAAGGGAACATTTCATGCAAAGTTGGGTACAATAAAGGACAGAAATGGTATGGACCTAACAGAAGCAGAAGATATTAAGAAGAAGTGGCAAGAATACACAGAAGAACTATACAAAAAAGATTTTCATGACCCAGATAATCATGATGGTGTGATCACTCACCTACAGCCAGATATCCTGGAACGCGAAGTCAAGTGGGCCTTAGAAAGCTTCACTACGAACAAAGCTAGTTCAGGTGATGGAATTTCAGCTGTTCAGTTCAGTTCAGTTCAGTTCAGTTCCTCAGTCGTGTCCGACTCTTCACAACCCCATGGACCACAGCATGCAAGTCCTCCCTGTCCATCACCAACTCCCAGAGTCTGCTCAAACTCATCTCCATTGAGTCGGTGATGCCATCCAACCATCTCATCCTCTGTTGTCCCCTTCTCCTCCTGCCTTCAATCTTTCCCAGCATCAGGGTCTTTTCAAATGAGTCAATTCTTCACATCAGGTGGCCGAAATATTGGAGTTTCAGCTTCAGCATCAGTCCTTCCAATGAACACTCAGGACTCCTTTAGGGGTCCTCAAAAGCATCAATTCTTCGGCGCTCAGATTTCTTTATAGTCTGACTCTCATATCCATACATGACTACTGGAAAAACCATAGCCTTGACTAGACGGACCTTTGTTGGCAAAGTAATGTCTCTGCTTTTTAATATACTGTCTAGGTTGGTCATAACGTTCCTCCCAAGGAGCAAGCATCTTTTAATTTCATGGCTGCAGTCACCATCTGCAGTGATTTTAGAGTCCCCCCAAAATAAAGTCAGCCACTGTTTCCACTGTTTCTCCATCTATTTGCCATGAAGTGATGGGACTGGATGCCATGATCTTAGTTTTCTGAATGTTGAGCTTTAAGCCAACATTTTCACTCTCCTTTTTCACTTTCATCAAGAGGCTCTTTAGTTCTTCTTCACTTTCTGCCATAAGGGTGGTGTCATCTGCATATCTGAGGTTATTGATATTTCTCCTGGCAATTTTCATTCCAGCTTGTACTTCCTCCAGCCCAGTGTTTCTCATGATGAACACTGTGTATAAGTTAAATAAGCAGGGTGACAATATGCAGCCTTGATGTACTCCTTTTCCTATTTGGAAGCAGTCTGCTGTTCCATGTCCTATAAAGAAAGCTGAGCACTGAAGAATTGATGCTTTTGAACTGTGGTGTTGGAGAAGATTCTTGAGAGTCCCTTGGACTGCAAGGAGATCCAACCAGTCCATCCTAAAGGAGATCAGTCCTGAGTGTTCATTGGAAGGACTGATGCTGAAGCCGAAACTCCAATATTTTGGCAACCTGATGTGTAGAATTGACTCATTTGAAAAGACCCTGATGCTGGGAAAGATTGAAGGCAGGAGGAAGAGGGGATGACAGAGGATGAGATGGTTGGATGGCATCACCGACTCAATGGAGATGAGTTTGAGCAGACTCCAGGAGTTGGTGATGGACAGGGAGGCCTTGCGTGCTGCGGTCCATGGGGTCGTGAAGAGTTGGACACAACTGAGTGACTGAGCAGAGTTGAACTGAAGTAATGCTGGACCTTTGAAGAGAGAGGGATTGGGTCAGAAAATCCTTTTTAAAATAGAAATGATCCTGGAAGAAGAGATGACATTTGGGGAGGGCAAACTAATCTTGGAGAGCTATCCTAGCTTTCCCCCAAGATGTTTCCTTTCCCAAATTATTCCTCTCTGAGCAGCCTCTTTTCCAAACAGATCCTTAAATCCAATCTCCATTGGCCTCCCTGGTTGTTCAGTGGTAAAGAATCTGCCTGCAATGCAGGAGACATGGGTTCAATCCCTGGGTCAGGATGATCCCCTGAGGAAGGAAATGGCAACCCATTCCAGTATTCTCGTCTGGGAAATTCCATGGACAGAGGAGCCTGGCAGGCTACAGTCCATGGGGTCCAAAAGAATCGGACATGACTTAGGGACAAAATAACACCAATAGGCTTCCAGAGTGAAGTTTCCTTTTTAATGACTCTCAAAGGCTATTTATTTTGTATAGTAGTAGTTTCTTAGATATTAATTTGCATAAGAATCATCTGGCAAATTTACTTAGAAGCTGGTCCTTAGACCCCTCCACAAATTCAATTTTAGTAGCATCTCCTGATTGTGATGTGGATGGCCCAGGAATACCTTTACCTTCTGGTTTTGTTTGGTTTTGTTGGTTTAGTTTGAGCATGCAGAGATCTAGTACAAACTGCTCGAGTTAAAACAAGAATTGCTCCCTCTAAGTTTCCACACCCCACCTGGGAACCCCTTGGAAAATTTTTTTTTAATGATTGGTCAGTCTATAGCTATGATCCAATGACAAGAAAAATGGCCTAAAAATATTAGATCTTTATTGACATAGGATAGAAAAATGGACTGAATTTCCCTATGTTCAGGCTTCCTTGGTGTCTCAGACAGTAAAGAATCTACCTGCAATGTGGGAGACCTGGTTTCCATCCTTGGGTTGGGAAGATCCCCTGGAGAAGGGAATGGGTACCTACTCCAGTATTCTTGCCTGGAGAATTCCATGGAAATAGGAGCCTGGCAGGCTACAGTCCATGGGTTCACAAAGAATCAAACATGACTCTGCAACTTTCACTTTCACCTTTAGAGAAACAAATTTCTTAACCCATCTGTCACCTCTCCATGGTTTCATCTCCATAGACTTCTCAGGCTGAAGCTCCCACTACGTTATGCTCAGCAATTTTAACTCTTCCCTGCTTTGCACATGCTTTTTCCTTTGTTTTGGGACGCCCTTCCGTTTTTACACTATGTTTTTGAAACTGTACCATGAAAATACTCATATAGTAGGAATGCAAAATCTGTATTATAAACTAATGCTTTTAATATGCTAATAATTCATTATAGAGGTGGTATAGAAGGTTCACTGGAGGCAGGCATGGCAACTCACTCCAGTATTCTTGCCTGGAAAATCCCATGGACAGAGGCTCCTGGGGAGTCTACAGTCCATAGGGTCACAGAGTCAGACACAACTGAGTGCCTGGCACACACACATATACATACAAGATTTAAGCAGACTGAAAGACAGGTGCCTTTTATTCCCTCAGATGACGGTGGTTTAGAAGAAAAAAGAGGTAAATAGGGAAGTCTTGTTTATAGAGAGTGTGTGTGTGCTCAGTTGCTCAGTCACGTCTGACTTATTTTGCCCTCATGGATTGTAGCCCACCAGGCTCCTCTGTCCATGGGATTTTCCAGGCAAGAATACTGGAATGGGTTGCCATTTCATACTCCAGGGGATCTTCTTGATGCAGGGCTCAAACCCATGTCTCCTGAGTCTCCTGTGTTGACAGGTGGATTCTTTACCACTGAGCCACCTGGGGAGCCCCTTGTTTGGAGAGAATAATAAATAATAAAAGTAGTGTGTACATATTGATCCCAATATGTACATCATACCAAAAATAAATAGTATGTACATGTTTATCCCAAACAATAAATATTAAAAAAATGTGGGTATTAAAATATGTATATTTACAGAAATTCACACTCTTATTCTTCATTAATTACAGCTGTCTCTATTGCCCTCTGTTTTTCTATAATTTTTGTGGCTCACCGCTGCATCCAAGGCTCTCCACAACTTCATGCCTGTCTGATATCCTTATCTAATCTTCCTGATTGATCCTCACTGCTTTCTCATGCCCATTCTAAGGTTCGGCCTAACTGGATGGCTTGTCATTTTCTACATAGCACCAGGATCACCTCTACCACCACCTCTGAGAGAGGAAATATGGGTTGCCTGTGCTGGAAGGAAAGGGAGTCTCCAAGGAGAGCAAGAGCATTACATGCTGGTGAAGATTTCTCATGACCACATCTTAAAAGGTAGCAATGGACAGAAATTCTTGAACTTACAAGAAATTTAACAAAATTATTTTGAATAGAACTCTCAGAGTTTGTGACACAAATTTGGACAAGAAGAGGTTCAGATAACCCCTTCACTCAATCCCCTATAGCTTTAAAGGAATAAAGAAAAGATTACTGTATCTTCATTAATAGCCCAAAGGCTTGGATGACTTGAGCCTTCATTGTTAGGACAAGTAGGATGCAGTGTGCAGGGATTATTTCAGTGGCTTCCAGAGAGATGCCAGCAGTTGAGAGCCAAAGGAGGCAAGGCACATTCTGTGTATGCCAATATAAACCAAGGATGCCCAAGGACCAGTGTCTCTCCCACTTATACCATGACCCTGTTATACCTGTGGCTCTTCCAACTGGCCCTGGATAGAAGGAAGAATGAATATTATACTGATCGACTTAAATCAGAAATGATGACCAAAACAAAAATAGAAACAAAAACCTAAAGTAACTGAGAATTTGACTATATTAAGTTTTCTGCTCAGAAAAATTTTATTTTTAAATTAATTAATTAATTCTAATTGGAGGATAATTACTTTACAATATTGTGGTGGTTTTTACCATACATTGACATGAGTCAGTTGTGGGTGCACATGTGTCCCCTAGTCCTGAACCCCAATCCCAACTCCCTCCCTACCTCATCCCTCTGGGTTGGCCCAGAGCACCGGCTTTGAGTGCTGTGCTTCATGCTTCAAGCTTGCACTGGTCATCTACATATGGTCATTTTACATATGGTAATATACATATTTCAATGCTATTCTCTCAAATCATCCCACCCTCACTTTCTCCCACAGACTCCAAAACTCTGTTCTTTATATCTGTCTCTTTTGGTGCCTTGCATATAGGATTATCGTTACCATGTTTCTAAATTTTATATATATATATATATATACATACACACACACATATATATATATATACATTAATATACTGTATTGGTGTTTCTCTTTCTGACTTACATCACTCTGTATAATAGGCTACAGTTTCATCCACCTCATTATGAATGCATCAAGTGCATTCATTTTTTATAGCTAAGTAATATTCCATTGTGTATATGTACTACAACTTCCTTATCCATTCTCCTGATGGACATCTAGGTTGCTTCCATGTCCTAGCTATTGTAAACAGTGCTACAATGAACACTGGGGTACATGTGTCTCTTTCGATTCTGGTTTTCTTGGTGTGCATGCCCAGCAGTGGGGTTGCTGAGTCATATGGCAGTTATATTTCCAGTTTTTTCCACACTCTTCTCCATAGTGGCTGTACCAGTTTGCATTCCCACCAGCTGTTTAAGAGGGTTCCTTTTTCTCCACACCCTTTCCAGCATTTATTGTCTGTAGACTTTCTGATGGCAGCCATTGTAACCAGCATGAGATGATACCTCATACTGGTTTGCATTTCTCTAATAATGAGTGATGTTGAGCATCTTTTCATGTGTTTATTAGCCATATATATGTCTTCTTTGAAGAAATGTCTGTTTAGTTCTTTGTCCCACTCTTTGATTGGGTTGTTCCTTTTTCTGGCATTGAGCTACATAGGCTACATGCATATTTTGGAGATTAATCCTTTGTCAGTTTTTCATTTGATATTATTTTCTCACATTCTGAAGGCTGCCTTTTCACCTTGATAGTTTCCTTTGCTGTGCAAGAGTTTTAAGTTTAATTAGATCCCATTTGTTTATTTTTGTTTTTATTTCCATTACTCTGGGAGGTGGGTCATAGAGTGTTCTGCCTATATTTTCCTCTAAGAGTTTTATAGTTTCTGGTCTTACATTTAGATCTTTAATCCATTTTGAGTTTATTTCTGTATATGGTGTTAGAAAGTGTTCTAGTTTCATTCTTTTACACGTGGTTGACCAGTTTTCCCAGCACCACTTGTTAAAGAGATTATCTTTTCTCCATTGTAAATTTTTGCCTTCATTGTCTAAGATAAGGTGTCCATAGGTGTGTGGATTTATCTCTGGGTTATTGTTTCATTGACCTATATTTCTGTCTTTGTGCCAGTACATACTGTCTTTTTTTCCCCTTCATTTTCTTTTGATTTTATTTTTTAACTTTACAATATTGTATTGGTTTTGCCATATATCAACATGAATCCTCCACAGGTATACACGTGTCCTCCATCCTGAACCCTCCTCCCTCCTCCTTCCCTGTACCATCCCTCTGGGTCGTCCCAGTGCACCAGCCCCAAGCATCCAGTATTGTACATCAAACCTGGACTGGTGACTCGTTTCATATATGACATTATACATGTTTCAATGCCATTCTCCCAAGCCATCCCACCCTCTCCCTCTCCCACAGAGTCCAAAAGACTGTTCTATACAACAGTGTCTCTTTTGCTGTCTCGTATACAGGGTTATTGTTATCATCTTTCTAAATTCCGTATATATGCATTGGTATACTGTATTGGTGTTTTTCTTTCTGGCTTACTTCACTCTGTATAATAGGCTCCAGTTTCATCCACCTCATTAGAACTGATTCAAATGTATTCTTTTTAATGGCTGAGTAATACTCCATTGTGTATATGTACCACAGCTTTCTTATCCATTCATCTGCTGATGGACATCTAGGTTGCTTCCATGTCCTGGCTATTATAAATAGTGCTGTGATGAACAATGGGGTACACGTGTCTCTTTCAATTCTGGTTTCCTCAGTGTGTATGCCCAGCAGTGGGATTGCTGGGTCATAAGGCAGTTCTATTTCCAGTTTTTTAAGGAATCTCCACACTCTTCTCCATAGTGGCTGTACTAGTTTGCATTCCCACCAACAGTGTAAGAGGATTCCCTTTTCTCTACACCCTCTCCAGCATTTATTGCTTGTAGACTTTTGGTTCACAGCCATTCTGACTGGTGTGAAATGGTACCTCATAGTGGTTTTGATTTTGCATTTCTCTGATGAGTGATGTTGAGCATCTTTTCATGTGTTTGTTAGCCATCTGTATGTCTTCTTTGGATAAATGTCTATTTAGTTCTTTGGCCCATTTTTTAATTGGGTCATTTATTTTTCTGGAATTGAGCTGTAGGAGTTGCTTGTATATTTTTGAGATTAGTTGTTTGTCAGCTGCTTCATTAGCTATTATTTTCTCCCATTCTGAAGGCTGTCTTTTCACCTTGCTTATAGTTTCCTTTGTTGTGCAGAAGCTTTTAAGTTTAATTAGGTCCCATTTGTTTATTTTTGCTTTATTTCCAATATTCTGGGAGGTGGGTCATAGAGGATCCTGCTGTGATGTATGTCAGACAGTGTTTTGCCTATGTTCTCCTCTAGGAGTTTTATAGTTTCTGGTCTTACGTTTAGATCTTTAATCCATTTTGAGTTTATTTTTGTGTATGGTGTTAGAAAGTGTTCTAGTTTCATTCTTTTACAAGTGGTTGACCAGTTTTCCCAGCACCACTTGTTAAAGAGATTATCTTTTCTCCATTGTATATTTTTGCCTCCATTGTCTAAGATAAGGTATCCACAGGTGTGTGGATTTATCTGTGGGTTATTGTTTCATTGACCTATATTTCTGTCTTTGTGCCAGTACATACTGTCTTGATGAATGTAGCTTTGTAGCATAGTCTGAAGTCAGGAAGGTTGATTCTTCCAGTTCCACTCTTCTTTCTGAAGATTGCTTTAGCTATTCGAGGTTTTTTGTGTTTCCATACAAATTGTGAAATATTTCTTTTGGTTTTGTGAAAAATATTGTTGGTAGCTTGATAGGGATTGCATTGAATCTATAGATTGCTATGGATGGTATACTCATTTTCACTATATTGATTCTTCCAATCCACGAACATGGTATATTTCTCCATCTATTTGTGTCGTCTTTGATTTCTTTCACCAGTGTTTTATAGTTTTCTGTATATAGGTCTTTTGTTACTTTAGCTAAATTTTATTCCTAAATATTTTATTCTTTCCATTGCAATGGCAAATGGGATTGTTTCCTTAATTTCTTTCTGTTTTTTTCATTGTTAGTGTATAGGAATGCAAGAGATTTTTGTGTATTAATTTTATATCCTGCAACTTTACTATATTGATTAGCTCTAGTAATTTTCTGGTGATATCTTTAGGGTTTTCTATGTTTTTCCTGTGGTCATGTATGGGTGTGAGAGTTGGACTGTGAAGAAGGCTGAGCGCCAAAGAATTGATGCTTTTGAACTGTGGTGTTGGAGAAGACTCCTGAGAGTCCCTTGGATTGCAAGGAGATCCAACCAGTCCATTCTGAAGGAGATCAGCCCTGGGATTTCTTTGGAAGGAATGATGCTAAAGCTGAAACTCCAGTACTTTGGCCACCTCATGCGAAGAGTTGACTCACTGGAAAAGACTCTGATGCTGGAAGGGATTGGAGGCAAGAGGAGAAGGGGACGACAGAGGATGAGATGGCTGGATGGCATCACTGACTCAATGGACGTGAGTCTGGGTGAACTCCGGGAGTTGGTGATGGACAGGGAGGCCTGGTATGCTGTGATGCATGGGGTCGCAAAGAGTTGGACACGACTAAGCGAATGATCTGATCTGATCTGATGTAGAGGATCATGTCATCTGCAAACAGTGAGAGTTTTACTTCTTCTTTTCCAGTCTGGATTCCTTTTATTTCTTTTTCTTCTCTGATTGCTGTGGCTAGGACTTCCAAAACTATGTTGAATACTAGTGGTGAGAGTGGGCACACTTATCTTGTTCCTGGTTTTAGAGGAAATGCTTTAGATTTTTCACCATTGAGGATAATGTTTGCTGTGGATTTATCATATATGGCTTTTATTACATTGAGGTATTTTTCCTTGTATGACTGCTTTCTGGAAAGTTTTGATCATAAGTGGGTGTTAAATTTTGTCAAAGGCTTTCTCTGCATCTGTTGAGATAATCATATGGCTTTATTTTTCAATTTATTAATATGGTGTATCACATTGATTGATTTGCAAATATTGAAGAATCCTTGTATCCCTGGAATAAAGCCTACTTGATCATGATGTATAATCTTTTTAATATGTTGTTAAATTCTGTTTGCTAGAATTTTGTTAAGGATTTTTGCATCTATGTTCATCAGTGATATTGGCCTATAGTTTTCTTTTTTTGTGGCATCTTTGGTTTTGGTATCAGGGTAATGGTGGCCACATAGAATGAATTTGGGAGTTTGCCTTCCTCTGCAATTTTCTGGAAGAGTTTGAGTAGGATAGGTGTTATCTCTTCTTTAAATTTTTGGTAGGCTCAACTATGAAGCCATCTGGTCCTGGGCTTTTTTTGTTGGAAGATTTTTGATTACAGTTTTGATTTCTGTGCTTGTGATGGGTCTGCTCAGATTTTCTATTTCTTCCTGTTTCAGTTTTGGAAGGCTAAACTTTTCTAAGAATTTGTCCATTTCTTCCAAGTTGTCCGTTTTATTGGCATATAGTTGCTCACAGTAGTCTCTTATGATCTTTTGTATTTCTGTGTTGTCTGTTGTGATTTCTCCATTTTCATTTCTAATTTTATTGATTTTATTCTTCTCCCCCTTTTTTTTTTGGGATGAGTCTAGTTAATGGTTTCCCTATTTATCTTCTCAAAGAATTAGCTTTTAGTTTCATTGATCTTTGCTATAGGCTCCTTTGTTTCTGTTTCTTTTATTTCTGCTCTGATTTTCTTGATTTCTTTTCTTTTACTAACTTTGGGGTTTTTCTGTTCTTCTTTTTCTAGTTGCTTTAAGTGTAAAGTTAGGTTGTTTATTTGATATTTCTCTTGTTTCTTGAGGTAGGCTTGTATTGCTCTGAACCTCCCTCTTAGCACTGCTATTACTGAATCACATAGGTTTGGGGTTGTTGTGTTTCCATTTTCATTTGTTCCTATGCATATTTTAATTTCCTTTTTGTTTCTTCTATGATCTGTTGGCTATTCAGAAGTGTGTTTTTAGCCTGTATATGTTTGTGTTTTTTTATAGTTTTTTTTTTTTTCCTGTAGTTGATATCTAATCTTACCTGCATTGTGATCAGAAAAGATGCTTGAATGATTTCAATTTTTTAAAAATTGACCAAAGTTAGATTTGTGGCCCAGGATGTGCTCTATCCTGCAGAAAGTTCCTTGTGCACTTGAGGAAGAGTTTAAATCCATTGTTTTTGGCTGAAATGCTCTGTAGATATCAATTAGGTCTAACTGGTCCATTGAATTATTTAAAGCTTGTGTTTCCTTGCTAATTTTCTGTTTGGTTGATCTCTCCATAGGTATGAGTAGGGTATTAAAGTCCCCCACTATTATTGTGTTACTGTTAATTTCTCCTTTCATACTTGTTAGCATTTGTCTTACATATTGAGGTGTTCCTATGTTGGGTGCATATATAGTTGTTATATCTCCTTCTTGGATTGATCCCTTGAACATTATGTAGTGTCTGTCCTTGGTCTCTTATCATGGCCTATATTTCAAAGTCTATTTTATCTGATATGAGTATTGCTACTCCTGTTATCTTTTGGCCTCCTTTTGCATGAAATATCTTTTTCCAGCCCCTCACTTTCAGTCTGTATGTGTCCCTAGGTTTGAGGTGGGTTTCTTGTAGACAGCATATACAGGGGTTTTGTTTTTGTATCCATTCGGCCAGTCTTTGTCTTTTGGTTGGAGCATTTAACCCATTTAAATTTAAAGTAGTTATTGATAAGTATGATCCCATTACCATTTACTTTGTTGTTTGGGGTTCATTTTTATAAACCTTTTCTGTGTTTCCTGTCTAGAGAAGATCCTTTAGCATTTGTTGAAGAGCTGGTTTGGTGGTACTGAATTCTCTCAGCTTAGCTTGTCTGTAAAGCTTTTGATTTCTCTTTCATATCTGAATGAGATACTTGCTGGGTAGAGTAATCTTTGTTGTAGGTTTTTCTGTTTCATTACTGTGGTATGTCCTGCCATTCCTTTCTGGACTGAGGAGTTTCTATTGAAAGATCAGCTGTTATCTTTATGGGGATCCCTTTGTGTGTTATTTGTTGCTTTTCCCTTGCTGTTTTTAATATTTGCTCTTTGTGCTTAATTTTTCTTAGTTTGATTGATATGTGTCTTGGGGTGTTTCACCTTGGGTTTATCCTGTTTGGGACTCTGCATTTTTTGGACTTGGGTGGCTATTTCCTTCCCCATTTTAGGGAAGTTTTCAACTATTATCTCAAGCATTTTCTCATGCCTTTATTTTTGTCTTCTTCTCCTGGGACACCTATGATTTGAATGTTGGGGCACTTAACATTGTCCCAGAGGTCTCTGAGGATGTCCTCACTTCTTTTTATTCTCTTCTCTTTTTTCCTCTCTGCATCATTTATTTCCACTGTTCTATCTTCCATCTCACTAATCCTCCCTTCTGCCTCAGTTATTCTACTATTGGTTCCCTCCAGAGTGTTTTAAATCTCAGTTATTGCATTGTTCATTATTGATTGGCTATTCTTTATTTCTTCTAGGTCCTTGTTAAACATTTCTTTCTTCTTCTTAATCCTTGTCTATAGTCTATTTATCTGTAACTCCATTTTGTTTTCAAGATTTTGGATCATCTTTACAATCATTATTCTGAATTCTTTTTCAGGTAGACTCCCTATCTCCTTCTCTTTTGTTTGATTTTTTGGGTTTTTATCAGGTTCCTTTACCTGGGGAATATTTCTCTGCCTTTTCATTTTGTTTAGATTGCTGTGTTTGGGGTTCCCTTTCTGTAGGCTGAAATGTTGTGGTTCCTTTTAATTGTGAAGTGTGCTCCCTGTGGGTGGGGTTGGACCAGTGGCTCCTCAAGGTTTCCTGGCTGTGAGAACTTGTGTCTGTGTTCTGGTAGGTATAGCTGGATCTATTCTCTCTGGAGTAGAATGAAGCGTCCAGTAGTGATTTTAGGGGTGTCTATGGGTTTGGTAGGAGAAGGAAATGGCAACCCATTCCAGTATTCTTGCCTGGAGAATTCCAAGGACAGGGGAGCCTGGTGGGCTATGGTCTGTGGGATCACAGAGTCAGACATGGCTGAGCACACAGCACATGGGTTTGGTACGGCTTTGTGTAGGCTGTTTTTTTTTTAATGTTTAGGGTTGTGTTCATGTTTTGCTGGAGAATTAGCATGGTGTGTCTTGCACTGGAACTTGTTGGCTCTTGGGTGGAGCTTGGTTCAGGGTAGGTATGGAGAATTTTGGGTGCACTCTTGCCTATTAATGTTCCCTGGAGTCAGGAATACTCTGATTTTCTAAAGTTCTGGAGTTGAGCCTCCTGCCTCTGGGTTTCAGTCCTCTTAAGACTTCTCCATCCATACAGCACAGAAGATAAACCCCCGAGGTTAATGGTGAAACAATTCTCCACAGCCAGGAACACCCAGAGAGATTCACAGAGTTATATAGAGAAGAGAGGAGGGAAGAGGGAGATAGAGGTGACCAGGAAGAGAAAAGGTAGAGTCAAAAGGGGAGAGAGTAATCAAGACAGTAATCAAATCCCTAAGTGAAAATGGATACTGAAGATTAGCTTCTTAAAGGTACACAATTGATAACAAATATTAAAAAGCAAAGATTAAAAACCTAAAATTGAGGTTAGACTCTCAAAGATACAATATACAAAGTACAAATATATATATATATATATATATATATATATATATATATATATATATATAAATTACAAAGCAAAATCAATCACAAAAATTTTAAAAAATATATAGAATTTGATTTTTTTTAAATAGGGTTTTTTAGAAATGTAATAATATAGTAAGCTATAAAAATGAAAGTTAAAGGAGCAATAAAGAACTAAAACTTTTTAAAAATTAAAAAGTGATAATAGTAAACATATATCTAGGAATTTCTCTGGAGCTGTTGTGGTCAGTGTGGGGTTAGTTCAGTGTCAGATAGTCCCTTGTTCTGGCTTGTACTTGTTCTCAAGGTCTATAATTGCCCCTCAAATGCACAGTCTCAGCATTAACTGCAGGGTTTTAGTCTGTTGCACCTGTCACTTCCAGGGCGGTTCCCCCTTCTTTATTTATTTTGGCTTTCTCTCTTTGCAAGTCTCTTCAGTGTCTAATTTCCACTGACACGAGGGGGTGAAGGTGGCCACTTATTTAGGCTCACTTGTTGAGTTGTGCTGTGGAGAGGGAGTGACACTGGGAATACTGCTGGCATGTGTGGGGAGTGCTTGCAGTGGATGGGCCACACTGTTTGCAACAGCCCAAGGCAGCATGTATTTCCTGGGTCCACACTGCTCAGGGTCCAGGGGGATCGCAAGGGCATTGTCCCAAGTGAGCCCTGTGTATCATGCACTTCCCAGGG
This sequence comes from Bos grunniens, assembly GCF_055505025.1. Classification (NCBI taxonomy): domain Eukaryota; kingdom Metazoa; phylum Chordata; class Mammalia; order Artiodactyla; family Bovidae; genus Bos; species Bos grunniens. Next base: position 18,061,713 of record NC_141168.1, read on the forward strand.
CTAAGCTACTCAGGTTCTCAGCTGCTCTGCAAGAGCACAGACCCTGATGGGCTGGGCATTTTGCGCTCTTCCCAGGTCCAAGCCACTCAGGCAACCAGGTGCTTGGCGAATGCACTGTCCCAGGTGGCGTGTTTTATGCACCTCCCTGGTCCCAGCTGCTCAGTTTCCCGGGTGAACCGTGAGGGCACAGTCCCAGGTGTACCATGTGTCTCCTCCGGGGAGTGATCTCAGGCTGTGACACTCCTGGTGGCTGTGAACCATCCAGGATCCCAGGAAGATGTGGTGAGCAACAGGCAGCCTGCTCACAGTTTGGTGGAAGATGTGTTCTCTGGGTCTGATTGCAGTGGCCCCTTGCCTCTAACTCTGGCTGTTGCACACCTGCCTCTTTGCTGTTGGGGAGGGAGGGCCCTAAATGGCAGCTGGCTTGCTCTCCTTTGATACTTGCTAGGGCACAATCCTTAGTTCTGTGAGTATACTAGGGGGTCACCATGTGGTGTTAGAGCCTTTTGTGAGAAAGGTCTTTTTTTTTTAAATCTCTCTGGTGATTGCAGTGTTTGGGTTGCTATCTCATATTAGCTTCCTCAGATTGTCCTCAGGGCATTCAGGCCCAGTCCTTACCCTACAGACCTATGATGCAACCTGCGCCTCCCTGCCCAGCCCCCACTTGCTGCTGGCATATGCGAGTGTCTGAGCTGCTTTTCCACTGGTAGTTGGAGTTAGGTGTATATTCTGTATATGTGTGTGTGTGTGTGTGTGGTTAGGTTGCCCTCTAAAATTCAAAAGCTCCCCACTGATATGCCTGTGAGTGGGTTTCCTATTGTGTGGAAACTTCTCCTGCTTCATGACTCCCTCCCCAGGACAGGTCTCTGTCCCTAAATCCTTGGTCTCTATTTTTGTCTTTTATATTTTGTCCTACCTCCTTTTAAAGAGATTGGGCTGCCTTTCTGGGTGCCTGGTGTCCTCCACCAGCATTCAAAAGTTGTTTTGTGGAAGTTGCTCAACATTCAAATGATCTTCTGATGAATTTGTGGGGGAGAAAGTGGTCTCCCTGTCCTATTCCTCTGCCATCTTGGGACCGCCTCCCAGAAAAACTTCAAATTCAGCACAGTTCAATGCTTAGGACTCTTTGCTCTCACTGCCAAGGGACTATGTTTGATCTTGTTACTGAGTCCAAGCTCATTCTGCTTACCATGCAACAGCCCACTTAACCAAGAGACGAGGTGTTGAGTCATAAAATACAACTTTATTTGGAAAAGCTGGCTGACTGAGGAGATGGTTTATTAATGTCTCAAAATAACCATCTTGTTGGGGTTTGGAGGTCAGGTTCTTTTAGAGAACACAGAGGCTGAGAAGCTGAGGAAATAAAGACCATTATCTTGCAAATATCTCCTGGATTGACCAACTTCATTCCAGAAACACATCTACTTCTGCTTCATTGACTACACTGAAGAATTTGATTGTGTGGATCACAACAAACTATGGAAAATTCTTAAAGAAATGGGAATACTGATCACCTTGAGAAACCTGTATGCAGGTCAAGAAGCAACAGTTAGAATTATACATGGAACAACTGACTGGTTCAAAATTGGGAAAGGAGTACATCAAGGCTGTATATTGTCACCCTGATTATTTAACTTACATGCAGAGTACATTATGTGAAATGAATGAATCATAAGCTAGAATAAAGATTGCCGGTAGAAATAACAACATCAGATATGCAGATGATACCACTCTAATGACAGAAAGGGAAGAGGAACTAAAGAGCCTTTTGATGAAGGTGAAAGAGTAGAGTGAAAAAAACTGGTTTAAAATTCAACTTTTGTATTACTGAAGGTGAGGCCCTGAGAGGTTCTGGGGCACCAGGAGCCCAAGTTCTGCTGCACTTTCTCCCCACTTCCTTTTCATTGCCCAGGTTTCCTGGCCTTGAGGTTCCAGGCCTGAGGTGCCATGGACAGAAACTCAGCATATTCTGTTTTCTGCTGGCATCCACGAAACAGTAACAGGCTCCAGTCTCTTTACATATCCTGAAACTACTTACCTATCTGAGAACCTGAGCATTATTGGCATGATCTCCACCTCTCTACACCTTTCCTCCCATGGAAGGAAGCTGAAAGAAGGGATGAGTCAAGTAACATAATAAATTTCTGAGAAGAGATCAAGCCCTGAGCCTTTGGAGTGGGATCACTGACTCTAAGACCCTAGACCAGAGAACTAACCCTGGCAGTTAGTTCTGCCAGGCTAACTAACCTGCCAGGTTAGTTCTGGCAGCCCACCAGGCTCCCCTGTCCCTGGGATTCTCCAGGCAAGAACACTGGAGTGGGTTGCCATTTCCTTCTCCAATGCAGGAAAGTGAAAAGTGAAAGTGAAGTCACTTACTCATGTCCGACTCTTAGCGACCCCATGGACTGCAGCCTTCCAGGCTCCTCCGCCCATGGAACTAACCCTAGGGAGCATCAAACAGTGAGAACTCCCACAAAGGAAACCACTTGAATATAAGACGTGGCATCACCCAACCACTAGTAGCACCCTGTGCAGGATGCCCCAACCAAACAACAAACAAAACAAAATTACAAACCCAATCATTAGTATACAGGATTACCACCTCACTCAACCTTGCCCGTCAAAGGAAACAAACAAACAAACAAACAAACAAAAAACTCAGCACAAATCTCACCCTATAAGAAGCTTACACAAACCACTGGATCAACCTTAGGAGGGCAGAAACCAAAAGGAAGAAAGAATTCAACCTTGAAGCCTGGGAAAAGGAGACCTCAAACACAATAAGTTAAAAAAAAATAATGAAAATGCAGAGAGATACTGCAAAAATGAAGGAACAAACTAGAAAAACAGAAGTCCAAATAAATGAAGAGGAAATAAGCAAACTGCCTGAAAAAGAATTCAGAGTAATGATAGTAAGAGAATGGAGAAAATGCAAGAATCAATTAGCAAAGACCTAGAAGAATTAAAGAATACACACACAAACAACACAATTACTGAAATTAAAAATACTCTAGAAGGAATCAATAGCAGAATATCTAAAGCAGAAGAATGAATCAGTGAACTGGCAGATAAAATGGTGGAAATAACTTCTGAAGGGCAGAAGTAAAAAGAACTGATAGTCTCAGAGACCTCTGGGACAAAATCAAATACACCAACATTCAAACTATAGGGGTCCCAGACGAAGATGAGAAAAAAGGTTATGAGAAAAGTTTTTAAGAGATTATAGTTGAAAAATTTCCCCAAAGGAAAAGGAAATAGTCAATCAAGTCCAAGAGGTGCAGAGTCCCATACAGGATAAACCCAAGGAGAAACACACCAAGACACATACTAATCAAACTAACAAAGATTAAACACAAAGAAAGAATATTAAAGGCAGCAAGGGAAAAGCAACAAGTAACACACAAGGGAATCTCCATACATTTAACAGCTGATCTTTCAGCAGAAACTCTGCAGGCCAGAAGGGAATGGCAGGATATATTTAAAGTACTGAAAGGGAAAAATCTACAACCAAGATTACTCTACCCAGGAAGGATCTCATTCAAAATTGATGGAGAAATCAAAAGCTTTGTAGACAAGCAAAAGTTAAGAGAATTCAGTACCACCAAACTAGCTTTACAACAAATGTTAACAGGACTTACATAGTTGAGAAATATGAGAAGAAAAAGATCTACAAAATCAAGCCCCAAACAATTAAGAAAAAGGCAATAGAAACATCAGTTCAGTCACTCAGTCGTGTTTGACTCTTTGCAACCCCATGGACTGCAGCATGCCAGGCTTCCCTGTCCATCACCAACTCCTGAAGCTCACTCAAATTCATGTCCATTGAGTCAGTGATGCCATCCAACCATCTCATCCTCTGTAATCCCCTTCTCCTCCCGCCTTCAATCTTTCCCAGCATCACCGTCTTTTCCAATGAGTCAGTTCTTCACATCAGGTGGCCAAAGTATTAGAGTTTCAGCTTCAGCATCAGTCCTTCCAATGAATATTCAGGACTGATTTCCTTTAGGATGTTCTGGTTGGTTGGAAATAGGAACATATATATTAATAATTACTTTAAATGTAAACAAATTAAATGCTCCAACCAAAGACACAGACGGAATGAATACAAAAACAAGACCCATATATATGCTGTCTACAAGAAACCCACTTCTGACCTAAAGATACATATAGATTGAAAGTGAGAGGATGAAAAAAAAGAAAGAAAGTGAGAGGATGGAAAAATATATTCCATGCAAATGGAAAGCAAAGGAAAGCTGGAGTAGCAATTCTCATATCAGACAAAATAGACCTTAAAATAAAAAATATTATAAGAAATAAGGAAGGACGCTATATAATGATCAAGGGATCAATCCAAAGGGAAGATATAACAATTGTAAATATCTATGCACCCAACATAGAAGTACCTCAACACATAAGACAAACTCTAACAGACATAAAAGGAGAAATTGACAGTAACACAATAAAAGTAGGAGACTTTAACACCCCATTCACACCAATGGATATATCATCAAAAGAAAATTAACAAGGAAACACAAGTCTTAAATTATACATTAGATGAGATAGATCTCAATCTTCAGGACATTCCATCCAAATGCAGAAGAATACACCTTCTTCTCAAGTGCACATGGAGCATTCTCCAGGATAGGCCACATCTTGGGTCACAAATCAAACCTTAGTAAATTTAAGAAAATTGAAACTATATCAAGCATCTCTTCTGACCACAAGTCTATGAGACTAGATATCAATTACAAGAAAAAACTGAAAAACACAAAAACATGGAGATTAAACTATGTTTCTAAATAACAACAGGTTACTGAAGAAATCAAAAGGGAAATAAAAAAATTTCTAGAAACAAATGACAATGAAAACATGGCAACTCAAAACCTATGGGATGCAGCAAAACAAGTTCTAAGAGGGAAGTTTATAGCAATACATTCCTACCTCAAGAAGCAAGAAAAACATTGAATAGACAACCTTTACACTTAAAACACTGGAAAAAGAAGAACAAAAACTCCCCAAAAGTAACAGAAGGGAAGAAATCATAAAGATGTGAGTAGAAATAAATGAAAAATAAATGAAAGAAGCAATAGTAAAGATTAATAAAACTAAAAGCTGGTTCTTTGAGAAGATAAACAAAATTGACAAACCCTTAGCCAGACTCATCAAGAAAAAAAGAGAGAAGAATCAAATCAACAAAATTAGAAATGAAAAAGGAGAGGTTACAGCCGGGGCTGGACCTCGGCAGGTTACAACAGACAATGCAGAAATACAAAGGATTATAAGAGACTATTATGAACAACTATATGGCAATAAAATGGTTAACCTGGAAGAAATGGACAGATTTTCAGAAAATTTCAATCTTCCAAGACTGAACCAGGAAGAAATAGAAATTATGAACAACACAATTTATAAGAACTGAAATTGAAGCTGTGATCAAAAATTTCCCCAAAAACAAAAGCCCAGGACCAGCTGGCTTCACAGGAGAATTCTACCAAACATTTAGAGACGAGCTAATGCCTATCCTTCTAAAACTCTTTCAAAAAATTGCAGAGGAAAGAACACTTCCAAACTCTTTCTATGAGGCCACCATAACCCTGATACCAAAACCAGACAAAGGCAACACATAAAAACAAAACTATAAAATATATATATATATATAAAAAAATAAAAAAAAACTATAAAAAAAAAAGAAAACTATAGGCCAATATCACTGATGAACATAGATACAAAAATCCTCAACAAAATTTTAGCAAACAGAATTCAACAACACATTAAAAAGCTCATACATTATGATCAAGTTGGGTTTATTACAGGGATGCAAGGATTCTTCAATATATGCAAGTCAAACAATGTGATACACCATATTAACAAATTGAAAGATAAAAACCATATGATCATCTCAGTAGATGCAGAAATAGCCTTTGACAAAATTCAGCACCTATTTATGATTAAAATGCTTCAATAAATGGGCATAGAAGGAACCTACCTTAATATAGTAAAGGCCATATATGATAAACCTATGGCAAACATTATTCTCAATGGTGAAAAACTGAAAGCATTCCCCCTATGATCAGGAACAAGACAAGGATGTCCACTTTCACTGCATACTCAGTATAGTTTTGGAAGTCCTAGTTACAGCAATCAGAGAAGAAAAATAAATCAAAGGAATCCAGATCAGAAAAGAAGAAGTAAAGCTCTCACTGTTTACAGATGACGTGATACTATTCAAAGAAAACCCTAAAGATACTACCAGAAAATTACTAGAGCTAATCAGTGAATTTAGCAAAGTTGCAGGATACAAAATCAGTACCCAGAAATCACTTGCATTTCTAAATACTAACAATGAAAAATCAGAAAGAGAAATTAAGGAATCAATTCCATTCACCATTGCAACAAAAAGAATAAGATATCTAGGAATAAACTTATCTAAGGAGACAAAAGACCTGTACACAGAAAATTATAAGATACTAATGAAAGAAATCAAAGATGACATAAACAGATGGAGAGATATTTCATGTTTCTGGGTAGGAAGAATCAATATTGTGAAAATGACTATATTACCAAATGCAATCTACAGATTCAATGAGATCCCTATCAAATTACCAATGGCAGTTTTCACAGAACTAGAACAAAAAATTTCACAATTCATATGGAAACACAAAAGACCCCAAATAGCCAAAGCAGTCTTGAGAAAGAAGAATGGAGCTGGAGGAATCAACCTTCCTGATTTCAGATTATCTACAAAGCTACAGTCATCAAGACAGTATGGTACTGACACAAAAACAGAAATATAGACCAATGGAACAAGATAGAAAGCCCAGAAATAAACCCATGCACCTATGGGTACCTTATTTTTGACAAAGGAGGCAAGAATATACAATGGGGCAAAGACAGCCTCTTCAATAAATGGTGCTGGGAAAACTGGAGAGCTACAAGTAAAATAATGAAATTAGATCACTTCCTAACACCATACACAAAGATAAACTCATGGGTTAAAGACCTAAATGTAAGACCAGAACTATTAAACTCTTAGAGGAAATATAGGCAGAACACTCAGTGACATAAATCAAAGCAAGATCCTCTATGACCTACCTCCTAGAGTAATGGAAATAACAGCAAAAGTAAACAAGTGGAACATGATTAAACTTAAAAGCTTTTACACAGCAACGGAAACTATAAATAAATAGTTTATTTATTTATAAATAAATAAATTTATTTTTTTTAAATAATAAAATAAAACTCTTTGTTCAGTTCAGTTCAGTCGCTCAGTTGTGTCTGACTCTCTGCGACCCCATGAATCGCAGCATGCCAGGCCTCCCTGTCCATCACCAAGTCCTGGAGTTCACTCAAACTCACGTCCATCGAGTCGGTGATGCCATCCAGCCATCTCATCCTCTGTAGTCCTCTTCTCCTCCTGCCCCCAATCCCTTAGAATGGGAGAAAATAATAGCAAATGAAACAACTGACAAAGGATTAATTTCCAAAATATACAAGCAGTTCATACAACTCAATGCCAGAAAAACAAACAACCCAAAAAAGTGGGAAAAAGACTAAACATACATTTCTCCAAAGAAGACATACAGATGGCTAGCGAACACATGAAAAGATGCCCAACATTGCTCATTATTAGAGAAATGCAAATCAAAATAAAATGAGATATCACCTCACACCAGTCAGAATGACAATCATCAAAAAATCTACAAACAATAAATGTGGGTGAGGGTGTGGAGAAAACACTCTTGCACTGTTGGTGGGAATGTAAATTGATATAGCCATTATGGAAGACAGTATGGAGATTCCTTAAAAACTAGGAATAAAACCACCCAGCAATCCCCCTCCTAGGCAAATACCCTGAAGAAACCAAAATTGAAAAAGACACATGTATCCCATTGTTCATTGAAGCACTATTTACAATAGCTAGAACATGGAAGAAACCTAGGTGTCCATTGACAGATGAATGGATAAAGAAGTTGTGGTACACATACACAATGGAATATTACTCAGCCATAAAAAGGAATGCATTTGAGTCAGTTCTAATGAGGTGGATGAACCTAGAGCCTATTATACAGAGTGAAGTAAGTCAGAAAGAGAAAGATAAATATCATATATTAAGCATATATATGGAATCTAGAAAAATGCTACTGAAGAATTTATTTGCAGGACAGCAATGGCGAAACAGACATAGAGAATAGACTTATGGACATGGGAAGAGGGGAGGAAAGTACGAGATGTATGGAGAGAGTAACATAGAAACTTACATTACTATATGTAAAATAGATAGCCAATGGGAATTTGCTGTATGTCTCAGGAAACTCAAACAGGGACTATGTATCAACCTAGAGGGGTGGGATGGCAAGGGAGATGGGAGGGAGGTTCAAAAGGGAGGGGATATATGTATACCTATGGCTGATTCATGTTGAGGTTTGACAGAAAACAACAAAATTCTGTTAATTATCCTTCAATTAAAAAATAAATTTTAAAAATTAAACTTAAAAAAAATCTAAGATCATGGCATATAATCCCATCGCTTCATGACAAACAGAAAGGGAAAAAGTGGAAGCAGTGACAAATTTTATCTTGTCGTGCTCCAAAATCATCAAGGATGGCAACTGCGGCCATGAAATTAAAAGATTCTTGTTCCTTGAAAGGAAAGTTATGACAAATCTAGACCTAAAAAGAAGGGACACCACTTTGCTGACAAAGATCTGTAGAGTCAAAGCTATGGTTTTTCCAGTAGTCAGGTGCAGATATGAGAGCTGGACCACAAAAAAGGCTGAAAGCCAAAAAAATAAAAAAATTGATGCTTTCAAATTGGGGTGTTGGAGAAGACTCTTGAGAGTCTCTTGGATTGCAAGAAGATAGTACCAGTCAATCCTAAGGGAAATCAACCCTGAATATTCATTGGAAGGACTGATGCTGAAGCTGAAGCTCTAATATTTTGGTCACCTGATGCAAAAAGCTGACTCATTGGAAAAGACCCTGATGCTGGAAGAGACTAGGGCAGGAGAAGAAGGGGATGACAGAAGACTAGATGGTTGGATGGCATCACCAACTCAATGGACATGAGTTTGAGCAAACTCCCAGAGATAGCGAAGGACAAGGGAGCCTGTTGTGCTGCAGTTCATGGGGTCCCAAATAATCAGAGAAGACTTAGCAACTGAACAGCAAAAACAACATAACAAAAGCAATGACAAGCAAAGGTTAAAGTCAAAGAAGCAGGTCCATCATGGAGTCAGAATTGGCTCTTCTCTGGTACAATCCCTGCTTGAAGAACTAAGATCCTGCAATCTGAGAGGCAAGGCCAAAATAAAAATAAATAAACAAATATTATTTTAATTAAAAAAGTTAAAAAATATATTTATGGTCTACATACTACTTGGGGATGCAGTAAAGGGTTAACTCAGTGTTCATGGGTTACATAATCCTGTACATTCCAGAAAAAGCACTGGCCCTTGAGTAACTTCTGGGAGATGATCTCTGAACTGTTATCTTACCCAATAAGAGTAGTTTTGTACACTTGAAGTTTTGGGTCACACTCTGTGAGTTTGATCAGATAGTTTTTGCTAACAATGGGAACACCAGTTTTTGCATACCCGAGGCCCTGGGCCGTGCTGTGTCAGTTTGACCTCTAAAGGGCTGGAGACTAAGTAGCTAAAGTCAGTCACATAGGGGCTGCATGTCATTACAACTAACCCCCAATTAAAATCCTGGCTATCAGGGCTTGAGTGAATTTTGCTGTATTAGCTTTCTTGTAGCTCAGATGGTAACGAATCTGCCTGCAATGCAGGAAACCTGGGTTTGATTTCTGGGTCGGGAAGATCCTCCGGAGAAACGAATGACAATCCACTCTAGTATTCTTGCTCGGAGAATCCCATGGACAGAGGAGCCTGGCAGGCTATAGCCCGTGGGGTCGCAAAGAGTTGGACATGACTGAGCGACTACTACTATTATTATTGGCAACATTTTGCAGGTGTTATTTCATAGTTGGCTAGGAGAATTAAGGCTGTTTGTGGGATGCCAGTGTGAGAGGACAGCTGGAATCTTGCGGCTGGTTTCTCCTGGACTTTGCACCTTTCCCTTTTGCTGAGTCTATGCTGTGTCCTTTTGCATAATCAACTATAACTGGGAGTACAAAAACTTTCTGACTCTTGGGAGTGTTTCCAGCAAATCACTGAAACTGAGGGTGGTCTGGGGATACTCAATGCAAAAGGCATGCTATTTCTCCTGCTGCTGCTATTTCTCCTACTAGATTATAATTCCTTGAGGTTAAGAACCACTTCTCTTCTGTATTCCTTTAATATCTCACGTATTTCATGGAGGCCAAAAATCTAGACCTTGCTATTTACCTATTTTATATATAGTACTATGTATCTGTTTATCCCTAAATCCTAATGAATCCCTCCCCTACCACTTTCCCCACTGGTAACCATAAGTTTGTTTTCTATGTCTGTGAGTCTATTTATGTTTTGTAAATAAGTTCATCTGTATCATTTTTTTTAGATTTCACATGTAAATGATATCACATGATATTTTTCTTTGACTTTCTTCACTTAGTATGATAATCTCTTGGTCCATCCATGTACTGCAAATGGGATTATTCGTTCTTTTTGATACTTGGGTAATATTTCATTGTATGTACATCCAGATCTTCTTTATCCAGTCATCTGTCAATGGACACTTAGGTTGCTTCTAAGTCTTGGCTATTGTAAATAATGCTGCTATGAACACTAGGGTGCATGTGTGGTTTTTTTTTTTTTTTCCAAATTTGAGTTTGTGTCTTTTCAGGATATATGCCCAGGAGTGGGATTGCTGGATCATATGATAACTTTATTTTTAGTTTTCTTAAGAAAACTCCACACTGTTTGCAATTTACATTCCCACCAGCAGTGCAAGAGCATTCTGTTTTTACCACATCCTCTCCAGAATTTATTATTTCTAGACTCTTATGATGGTCATTCTGACCAGTGTGAAGTGATACCTCATTGTGGTTTTGATTTGCAGTTCTCTAATAATTACCAATGTTGAGTATCTTTTCATGTGCCTGCTGGCCATCTGGATGTCATCTCTGAAGATATTTCTATTTAGGTCTTCTGCCCATTTTTTGATTGGGCTGTTTGTTGTTTTTTGATATTGAACTGTATGAGCTGTTTGTGTATTTTGGAAATTAATCCCTTGTCAGTTGCACCATTTGCAAATATTTTCTCCCACTAGGTATGTTGTCTTTTCATTTTGTTTATGGATTCCTTTGCTGTGCAAAAGCTTTTAAGTTTAATTAGGTCCCATTTGTTTATTTTTGCTTTTATTTCCATTACTTTAGAAGATGGAGCCAAAAAATATTGCTGCAATGTATGTCAAAGGCTGTTCTGCCTTTGTTTTCCTTTAGGAGTTTTATAGTATCTGGTCTTATATTTAAGTCTTTAATCCATTTTGCATTTGTTTTTGTATACGAAGTTAGAGAATGTTATAATTTCATTCTTTTACTTGTAACTGTCCAGTTTTTCCAGCACCACTTATTGAGGACACTTTCTTTTCTCCATTGTATATAATTGCTTCCTTTATTGCAGATTAATTGACTGTAAGTACATAGGTTTATTTCTATGCTATTGATCTTTGTGTCTATTTTTCTGTACTGAGTTTTATTATTAGGTTAGGGATTGCAAAGGGGAAAAAAAAGAAAAAAAGCAATTAACAATTTCATAGATCAGGAGTAAGTTAATAAGAGGACCAAGAAAAAGAAAAGACAGTGAGAATAAAGAAGACGATAAGGGGACACATGAAAGAAGACAAACAGAATAAAAAGGCTCAACACCTCAATTCCTTCAATCCAGGAAGATCCCTGGAGAAGGGAATGGCTACCCACTCCAGTATAATTTTGCCTCGAGACTTCCACGGACAGAGGAGCCTGGCGGGCTACAGTCCACAGGGTTGCAAAGAGTTGGGCATAGCTGAGCGACTAATGCACACATTTGATCTTGGACTTTTTAGTCTCTTGAACTGCGAGAAATAAATTTTTGTTATATAAACCATTCAGTCTAGAGGATTTTGTTATAGCAACTCAAGCAGACTAAGAAACTCAACAATTACATGTAGACATCTACAGATTTATAAAGCCACTTTTAAGGACTGCCCATGATTCCATTATAAAAAAATAATGGGAAAAGAACTATGTTGACAGACATTTAAACTTGTATTAGTTGTTATGGGTTAAGTTGTATTAAAAGTTTTGTGGCTCAAACAAGTTATTTTTCTTTCATATAACAAATCCCACAACTCTGCTGCTCAGTCATACAAGACAGCAGATTCTTTCTAGCTTGTTATTCTGCCTTCTCTCAAAATGTTGTTCTTGTCTACATGGCTAGAGCTGACCCAAGCATCATGTTTTCACTTGGGAGAAAAGTGTGCTTAGTCACTCAGTCATGTTCAATTCTTTGAGACCCCAAGGATTGTAGTGCACCAGGCTTCTCTGTCCATGGGATTTTTCAGGCAAGAAATACTGGAGTGGGTTGCCATTTCCTTCTCCATGGGAGAAGAGAAGAACTGGCAAGTGCTATCAGGTGATACAGAAGTTAAACACTTACTTCTACTGATATTATGTTACAGGGCCACATGAAACTTCAGGGTCAGCTGGGAAATGTCTTCTGCAGTGGAGTAGTTATGTATCCCCTCAGGGGAGTGGAGATCCTATTAGTAAAAGGATAAGGAAAGGTTAGGTGGGGCAGAAATTAGTAATCTGACATACAGTTGTTTGTTGCATTTCATTTATCTCTGTGACCTTAGGTTAAATTTCTAGAAGTGAAATTTTCAGATCAAGCATTGCACAATTAGTTTCTTTATATATGTACTGTCACACTGCCCTTCAGAAATAATTTATATTATATTCCCACTGACATTATGTGAATACTGAATTTCTGACATCTTTGCCATTTTTTGAGTTAATCTTTCCAGTCTGAATGTCTAAAAAAGGTAAGTCATTATTAATTTTATCTTCGTTTCTTTTATTAGTGCTGAGACAGAACTTATCTTCATATATTTAGGGGTCATTTGCATCTTTTTCATTTCAGATTGCCTGATCATGGTCTTGGCCTCTTTTTTTCCTATGGCATGCTCATCTTTTTTCCTATTGTTTTGAAAGGAACCACTGTTTATCACGCACCATATGTTGCAAATTTTTTTCCAAAGTGCCGTTTGGGTTTTAATCTTATGGATTTTTTTTCCTTCTAGACAAAATTGTAAACTTTTTATGGTCAAATTTATCATTTTTTTTATGATTTGATTTTGTCATATTCAGAAATGCCTTCCATCTCAAGATTATACAAGTATTCATCTGTATTACCTTCTTCCATCCTAAAGGAGATCAGTCCTGGGTATTCATTGGAAGGACTGATGTTGAAGTGGAAACTCCAATACTTTGGCCACCTGATGCGAAGAGCTGACTCATTGGAAAAGACCCTGGTGCTGGGAAAGATTGAGGTCAGGAGGAGAAGGGGACGACAGAGGATGAGATGGTTAGATCGCATCACCGATGCGACAGATTTGGGTGAACTCCGGGAGCTGGTGATGGACAGGGAGGCCTGGTGTGCTGCGGTTCATGGGGTCTCAAAGAGTCGGACACGAGTGAGCGACTGAACTGAACTGAACTGAAGGTATAATTTTAATAGGTACATATTCATACGGCTAAAAAAATAAATCCTCATAGTACAAAAATTACTTCTAGTCTCTTCTGTCTCATCAACTTCATAACCCTCCTCCTCCTTCAGTGTAAACTTATGATAGAATGAGAACAAAAAAGGCAAGTAACATATTAGACTTTTTTTTTTTTAATTTCATTTATTTATTTGTTTCTGGCTGTGCTGGGTCTTCATTGTTGCTCGGGCTTTTCTCTAGTTGCAGCAAGCAGGGGTTACTCTCTAGTGTGAGTGGACTTCTCATTGCAGTGGCTTCTCTTACAGTGTTTCAGAGCACAAGCTCTAGGGCATGCGGGCTTCAGTAGTTGTGACTGTGAGCTCAGAAGCTGTGGCTCCCAGGCTCTGGAGCATAGGCTCAATAGTTGTGCACAGGCTTAGTTGCTCCGAAGCAAGTGGGGTCTTCCTGGACCAGGCATCAAACCTGTGTTTCCTGCACTGGCAGGCAGATTCTTTATCACTGAGCCACCAGGGAAGCCCTAACATATTAGTATATTTTAAAAATTGTTTTGACCTCATGGCTCCATTGAAAAGGCATCAGAGGCCTTTCAGAGTCAGACTACATTTTTAGAACCACTGGAGAAGGCAATGGCACCCCACTCCAGTACTCTTGCCTGGAAAATCCCATGGATGGAGGAGCCTGGTAGGCTGCAGTCCATGAGGTCGATAAGAGTTGGACACGACTGAGTGACTTCCCTTTCGCTTTTCACTTTCATGCTTTGGAGAAGGAAATGGCAACCCACTCCAGTGTTCTTGCCTGCAGAGTCCCAGGGACGGGGGAGCCTGGTGGGCTGCCATCTCTGGGGTCGCACAGAGTCGGACATGACTGAAGTGACTTAGCAGTGCCAGCCTGATGTGTGTGTATGCTAAGTTGCTTCAGTCGTGTCTGACTCTTTGCAGCACCATGGACTGTAGCCCACCAGGCTGCTCTGTCCATGGTATTCTCCAGGCAAGAATACTGGAGTGGGTAACAGATTAATTCACTATATAATTATGCACCTTTTTCAGTGATTTATAATTTTTACAACCTTTCTAAATAACTGTCTTGTAGTATTATTTATTTTTAACTTAAGCAATTATGAAAGTTCAGAATAAAGAGTAACGGCTCCCATGTGTATACTACTTCTCTTCATGGTAACAGTGGTAGCAATTTGTTGTATATACTTCTAGATCCTTTTTCTATAAATGAGTTTTCATATATATGTGTGTATTGGGGCTTCAGGTTTCAGGGGGGAGGCCCCTTCCCAAACACACATATATAGGATTGTGTTGTATAGATTTTTTTCCTGTAACTTGTCCTTTTTACTTTACAGTCTGGAGATCTTTTCATATTGTTACACATAAATGTTCTTCATTAAAAAAAAAATAAACACAATATAGTAACAACTCTGTGACAGGGACATTTTATTAGTTGTGGGGAGGAGAGGAGGGAAAACCAAATTCATTCTCGTTTCCATATGGATGACCAACGTTACCAATCACAATCATTTAGATTAAATGAATAATTTAATCCACTTTCCCTTTCAGTCTCTTTTCAACTTGTTTATTCATTTTTCTTTTATATGACTATAATTTATTGAGCAGATATAGTCATGAAAGTGAAAGTCTCTGAGTTGCGTCTGACTCTTTGTGACCCCATGGCCTATACAGTCCATGGAATTCTCCAGGCCAGAATACTGGAGTGGGTAGCCTTTCCCTTCTCCAAGGGATCTTCTCAACCCAGGGATTGAACCCAGGTCTCCTGCATTGCAGGCAGATTCTTTACCAGCTGAGCCACCAGGGAAGCCCAAGAATACTGGAGTGGATATCCCTTCTCCAGCAGATCTTCTTGATCAAGGAATTGAACCAGAGTCTTCTGCATTGCAGGCGGATTCATATAGTCATAGTTTCTTTTAATTAAAAAAAATTTTAAATATAGCTAGTGTACAATATTATGGTAGTTTCAGGGGTATTACATAGTGATTTGATATTTGTATATATTCAGAAATGATCACTTCAGTAAGTCTAGCAACCATCTGTCCCTATATGAAGTTATTGTAATGTTACTGATCATATTCCTTATGCCATATATTATATGGCTGTGACCTATTTATTTTATAACTGGAGGGTTGTATCTCTTAATTCCCCTCACCCTTTTTGTCCCCACTCCCACCCACCTTGTTTATACTATTCTATGTTTACTATCCCATATATATTTTTTTCACAAGGAAATGAAGTACCTTTATTATCTTCCACAATGTATTTAAGGAGTATTGCTCTTAAAAGCAATTTGAGTATGAATACAAATACATTTTTTTTTTCCCCCACAGGAATTGAACCTGGGTCTCCTGCATCACAGGCAGATGCTTTACCATCTGAGCCACCAGGGAAGCTCTCATATATATTCTAGTTAAGACCTATTGGGCTTCTCTAATAGTTCAGTTGGTAAAGAATCTGCTTGCAATGTAGGAGACCCTGGTTTGATTCCTGGGTTGGGAAGACCCACTGGAGAGGAGATAGGCTATCCACTCCAGTATTCTTGGGCTTCCCTGGTGGCTCAACTGGTAAAGAATCCACCTGCCATGCAGGAGACCTGGGTTTGATCCCTGGGTTGGGAAGATCCCCTGGGGAAGAGAACCCACTCCAGGGGGTAGAATACTACCCATTCCAGTATTCTGGCCTGGAGAATTCCATGGACTGTATAGTTCAGTACAGTTCAGTCACTCAGTCATGTCTGACTCTTTGCAACCCTATGGACTACAGCATGCCAGGCCTCCCTGTCCATCACCGACTCCCAGAGTCCACCCAAACCCATGTCCATTGAGTTGGTGATGCCATCCAACCATCTCATCCTGTTTTCCCCTTTTCCTCCTGCCTTCAATCTTTCTCACTATCAAGACCTTTTCTTTCTTTTTTTTAAGGGCATTTTCTAATGAGTCAGCTCTTGGCATCAGATGGCCAAAGTATTGGAGCTTCAACTTCAGCGCAGTCCTTCCAATGAATAATCAGGACTGATCTCCTTTAAGATGGACTGGTTGGATCTCCCTGCAGTCCAAGGGACTCACAAGAGTCTTCTCCAACACAACAGTTCAAAAGCATTAATTCGTTGGCACTCAGCTTTCTTTATAGTCCAACTCTCACATCCATACATGACTACTGGAAAAACCATAGCCTTGACTAGACAGACCTTTGTTGGCAAAGTAATGTCTCTGCTTTTCAATATGGGGTCACAAAGAGTCAGACACGACTGACTTTCACTTTTCAAGACCTATTGTGTAAACTTTAAGCAATCAGGAAGCAGTTTTTAAGGATATCAATTCTGATTATTCATTGAAAGGACTGATGCTGAAGTTGAAGCTCCAATATTTTGGCCACCTGATGCCAAGAGCTGACTCATTAGAAAACGCCCCTAAAAAATAATAATAATAAAGAAAGAAAAGGCCCTGATGCTGGGAAACATTGAGGGCAGGAGGAGAAGGGGATGGCAGAGAATGAGATGGTTGGATGGCATCACTGACTCATTGGACATGAGTTTGAGCAAGCTCCAGGAGATGGTGAAGGACAGGGAAGCCTGGTGTGCTGTGGTCTGTGGGGTCACAAAGAAATGGACATGGCTGAGTGACTGAAGAACAGCAACAATCATATAAAAAAGAAAAAAGGATATCATATCACTATCCATATACATTTTATACATGGATTATCAAGTTGTATAAAAAATCTAATTGGGACTTTAAAAATTATCTGTTTTTGAACAGGAAATGCATGGGCCTGATTCAAAGTGTATTTGTGCATATTGGAAAGCAGTCATAGCAGATAGTATGTGGATGCTAATGGCTAGTAGAAAATTAATTTATGACTGTCATATCCTTAGTCTGTGACATGACCATTATTCTGGCTTTGGTTTGCATCTGTTTTTTTTTCTCAGTCTTATTTGTATTGCAATTAATTGTATATATAATTGTATCTCTTCCCAAAAGAAGTATGGGCTTCCTATGGGCAGCATTTGTGTTGACTTCTCTTTGTAGTCTAGTGCCAAGTATATAGCCCAGATCCTTGTGATGGCATTAAAGAGAGAGAAAAAAGATTGGTTTTCATGTGTAGGAAGGTGAGGTGTGTTAAGACTGGGCACAGCAAGAGTAGACACTGAAAACTGAAAACTATTGTCATTTGAAATACATAAACAATCATCTGCCTCCTAGAGGGAGGGACTTGATTTATATCAAGGTAATCATCCCTGAGTTCCAGGCAAACCTTTCTAACATTGCTTTACTTGTGCAAATGCAAAGTGTTTGGAATGCAGCTGTGGTCTAGGAGCTAAAATACCCCTTGTAATTTTATAACACTTGTCTTAATGCCCGGCAGAATTGGTATTATGTTTCCTTTAGACTCTTATTTAGAGAAATGTTTGTTTCCTGGATTCCAGTTGTCCCATGTAATCACTTCTGTGTATTCTTGGCCTTGCCTGTAGTTTTATAATTTATGCTCTTATTTGCCCATAGGAAATCACAGAGACCCCAAAGACTGTTGAAACAATATTCAGACTTGGTCATCCTTTCATGCTAGAGGAGAAACTGTCCAAGGAACTGCTCTGATTTTGATGCTATTTGACGTAAGCTAGACTGTCTATTTCTAGACTATCTATTTCTATGCCAAAGCCTTTGACTGTGTGGATCACAATAAACTGTGGAAAATTCTGGAAGAGATGGGAATACCAGACCACCTGACCTGTGTTTCTCTTGAGAAACCTGTATGCAGGTCAGGAAGCAACAGTTAGACCTGGACATGGAGCAATAGACTGGTTCCAAATAGGAAAAGGAGTACATCAAGGCTGTATATTGTCACCCTGCTTATTTAACTTATATGCAGAGTACATCATGAGAAACGCTGGGCTGGAAGAAGCACAAACTGGAATCCAGATTGCCAGGAGAAATATCAATAACCTCAGATATGCAGATGACACCACCCTTATGGCAGAAAGTGAAGAAGAACTCAAAAGCCTCTTGAGGAAAGTGAAAGAGGAGAGTGGAAAAAGTTGGCTTAAAGCTCAACATTCAGAAAACTAAGATCATGGCATCTGGTCCTATCACTTCATGGGAAAAAGATGGGGAAACAGTGGAAACAGTGTCAGGCTTTATTTTTTTGGGCTCCAAAATCACTGCAGATGGTGACTGCAGCCATGAAATTAAAAGATGCTTACTCCTTGGAAGAAAAGTTATGAACAACCTAGATAGCATATTCAAAAGCAGAGACATTACTTTGCCAACAAAAATCCATCTAGTCAAGGCTATGGTTTTTCCAGTGGTCATGTATGGATGTGAAAGTTGGACTGTGAAGAAAGCTGAGCACCGAAGGATTGATGCTTTTGAACTGTGGTGTTGGAGAAGACTCTTGAGAGTCCCTTGGACTGCAAGGAGATCCAACCAGTCCATCGTAGAAGAGATCAGTCCTGAGTATTCATTGGAAGTACTGATGCTGAAGCTGAAACTCCAGTACTTTGGCCACCTCATGCGAAGAGTTGACTCATTGGAAAAGACCCTGATGCTGGGAGGGATTGGGGGCAGGAGGAGAAGGGCACGACAGAGGATGAGATCATTCGATGGCATCACCAACTCGATGGACAACTCCTGGGTAAACTCCAGGAGTTGGTGATGGACAGGGAGGCCTGGCATGCTGCAATTCATGGGGTTGCAAAGAGTCGGACACGACTGAGTGACTGAACTGAACTGAGACTGTTGATAGCGCATGTTTTTATTCAAGACTGAATATCCTAGACTTTGATAGCTTTGCTAATATTGAATTATTGTATTCTTATGTACTATAATATTTAACACTCAGAAAACATGTTAAATATTTCTCAACTAGATTAAATAAATAAACTACGTTTAGAGAAATGAAGAAGCAGGACCACATCTACATCTGAGAATAGGGATGGTGGTCACAGATTCTGGTGGTCACAGAATCTGTAGTCTCTTGGAATGACATATATCCTGGGAAAGAAAACAAGAATATAGGATATGGGTGAAGGGAAACTGAATTCTACTCTGAGGGGACTTTCTTGGAGGCCCAATGGTTAAGACTTCATTCTTCCAACACAAGTGATGTGGGTTCTATCCCTGGCTGGGGATCTAAGATCCCACATGCCTCACAATGTGGCTGAAGGGAAAAAAAAAAAGATTGAATTCTACTCTGAGCTTCAAAGAATTTGATGCCTGGACTGCAGGCATTAGTGTGTTAGAGCTTTCTGGCTAGCAAGAACCAATTGCTAGGGGACTTACCTGGCGGTCCAGTGGCTAAGACTGCATTTCCACTGCAAGGGGCCTGGGTTAGATCCCTGGTCAGGGAACTAGACACCACATGTTGTAACTAAGAGTTCGAAGTGGCCATTAAAGATCCCTCATGCCACAACTAAGACTCAGTGCAGCAAAATAAATAAATATGAATATACATTAAAAAAATTTTTTTAAAACAACCAAATGCTAAATTTTCAGAAATCTTGTGAGTTGATTGTTAAATTGTTAGTAGCTTAAAACTGGACATGGTCAGAGTATTTACACCATGGAAATCAGCAGACACATAAATGGACACACTCCTGATTTCCCCAACCCCCAAGCCAGTTAGACCTGTACTAGCACATGTCTTACTCCAGGTAAAGGAGACAGACTCACAGTATGGTGACATTCTAGACATTCCTCATCTGCTTGGGGCAGTCTCAGTGGACACCAATTTCCCTGGTGTCATTATTAATAGCTCCCCTTCCACTGTTGAAAGTATCTAGTTTGGACAGTAAATATTTGTTTATTCTAGCTAAAGGGCTGTCCCTTAAGGAGCAGTATGATGGCCCTGTAGTCTGGCAGATGACCAGATTTGCTGCTACTGCTGCTGCTAAGTCACTTCAGTCGTGTCCGACTCTGTGCGACCCCATAGACAGCAGCCCACCAGGTTCCCCCATCCCTGGGATTCTCCAGGCAAGAACACTGGAGTGGGTTGCCATATCCTTCTCCATGGCCAGGTTTAGGGACTCCTAGTTCAAGGCCCAAATTGGGACTTGGAAGTGCAGAGTCTGAGAAACACTATCTACCACTATCCTTTGGTTTAACATCTTTTAATTCATTCCTTCAAATGCTAGTGCTAATCAAAAATGCGTTTTCAAAAAACCTTGTTTCATTCATTTTAAAGGGAAAAATTGCAATGCCTGAAATTTCAACCCAAGATCCCATATAATTTTTGCAGAAAACTATAATAACCAGGATTCCACCCCTGAGTCAGGAAGACTCCCTGGAGAAGGAAATGGCAGCCCACTCCTGTATTTTTGCCTGGGAAATCCCATGGACAGAGAAGCCTGGTGTGCTATAGTCCACAGGGTCACAAAGAATTAGACACGACTGAATGACTAACACTAACTATAATAACTAAGTAATACAAATAAATGAAAAAAAAGTAATACAAATAAATGTAAATAAGTAATAAACAACAATTTGAAACTATAGACACATGAGTTGTATATAAAGTGACATGTAATGAAAAGTTGTTGTACTTGCCCAAAGATGAATTAAGGATCTGGTGGTGGATGGCAGAGGAGGAAGCAGGGAAGCATTTCTGGGAAGGGAGTGAAGAGGGGCTAATGGATGTTAAAATATTCAAGATCATGTTGCAGGGAGGAAGCCAATTCTGACTCCATGTTGGAACTGTTTCTTTGATTTCTTTTCATTGCTTTTGTTATTATAATCACACTTAATAGCTTCCCTCAGAGGACCCTGCCCCTCTGTTTCACTGTAAACTAAAGTGCCTTTGTTCAGCTCATACAGAAATAATTTGTCTCTACTTAACTGTGAGTAGAAGAGAATTACACACCCCTTCCAAAGGCTGGCCCTTACTGTCTGACTCTTGGCAACCCTATGGACTGTAATCCACCAGGGTCCTCTGTTCATGGGATTCTCCAGGCAAGAATACTGGAGTGGGTTCCCATGCACTTCTCCAGGGGATCTTCCTAAGCCAGGTATCGAACCTTTGTCTCTTACGTCTCCTGCATTAGCAGGCAGGTTCTTTACCACTAGCACCATCTGGGAAGCCCATCTAGCTCTCCCTAAAAACATTGTCAGCATTTTTTTTTTTTTTTTTTACTTTTTCATTCTGTTTACTGCACAGCTCTTTGTTCAATGGCTAATGTTCTTTCCCCCTTCTTTCTGCACCATTTTTCCCCCCACCAGTATTTGAACCATTTGGAGGTTCATACTACTTTGGACTCGATATGTTCTTAAAAATAAAGTTATGACACAAAAAACCCCTAGGACAAAATAAAAGCTAAAGAGAAATGTCCTTCAAAACAGACTGAAGAATCCCTCTCCCTGAAAGCACATGAAATCATATGCAATACAAAGTCAAATATAGCATACAATTCAGATTTGTTCCATATGATATTCTTTAACTAGAAACTGTTGTGTCACATGTATTAGTGAGTGGGTCTTTGTCTGAAATCATAATGTCAAAATATTGCTGCTTATAAAATGTTTCTTTAGGATTTTTCTTTTAACATCTACACACTGCTGTATTTGTTTAGTATTTATTTAGTTTTGGCTTCACTGGGTCTTTGTTGCTGCATGTGGGCTTTCTCTTGTGGCAGAGAATGGGGGCTACTCTCTAGCTGCAGTGCTCAGGCTTCTCATTGCAGTGGCTTCTCTTCTTGTAGAGCAGGGGATCTAGGCACATGGGCTTCAGTAGTGGCAGCATGTGGGCTTGGTAGTTGTGACTTGCTGGCCCTAGAGGGTGCAGGCTTCAGTAGTTGTGGCTCATGGGCTTAGTTGCTCCAGGACATGAGGAATCTTCCTGATCAGAGATTGAACCCATATCCCCTGCATTGGCAGGACAATTCTTATCCATTGCACCACCAGGGAAGTACCTCTTTAGGATGTTTTTGAGTGAAAAAACATTATACTGGAGAATGAGTTGTCAGAAATTGGACATTTTTTGAGTGAAAAAACATTATACTGGAGAATGAATTGTCAGACATTATGGTTACTGTGATGAAATGTTATAAACTGAATAGCCTCTACAGGTTAAGAATGATAAATACAAAAAATTTAGCCTGTATACAATAATAGCATGATACGTTGCCATTCCATTTTGAAATCTTTCAGTATTTAGTAAAGACTTGTTAAATGTGCCAGACACATCTTAGCTTTCACCACTGGAAACAGAAGGAAGGGATGCATGCCCATTCATGGGATCAAGGTGGGGGCGGGGACTCTATAGAACACTAAGGTGTTCTAAAGAGGAAAAAAATCACACTTTTCAATAGCTGCACGAGAAGTTCTAAGGCAATGGGGGAAAGCCTTTAGAACTATGATGAAAAATTATTCAGTTCAGTCGCTCAGTCGTGTCTGACTCTTTGCGACCCCATGAATCACAGCACGCCAGGCCTCCCTGTCCGTCACCAACTCCCGGAGTTCACTCAAACTCTTGTCCATTGAGTTGGTGATGCCATCTAGCCATCTCATCCTCTGTTGTCCCCTTCTCCTCCTGCCCCCAATCCTTCCCAGCATCAGGGTCTTTTCCAACGAGTCAACTCTTCACATGAGGTGGCCAAAGTATTGGAGTTTCAGCTTTAGCATCAGTCCTTCCAATGAACACCCAGGACTGATCTCCTTTAGGATGGACTGGTTGGATCTCCTTGCAGTCCAAGGGACTCTCAGGAGACTTCTCCAACACCACAGTTCAAAAGCATCAGTTTTTCGGTGCTCAGCTTTCTTCACAGTCCAACTCTCACATCCATACATGACCACTGGAAAAAACATAGCCTTGACTAGATGGACCTTTATTGGCAAAGTAATGTCTCTGCTTTTTAATATGCTGTCTAGGTTGGTCATAACTTTCCTTCCAAGGAGTAAGCGTCTTTTAATTTCATGGCTGCAATCACCATCTGCAGTGATTTTGGAGCCCCCCAAAATAAAGTCTGACACTGTTTCCCCATCTATTTCCCATGAAGTGATGGGACCAGATGCCATGATTACCAATCCTTAAACATTTTTTATATTATTTACTTGATTTTTAAAAAGATAACATCACTATATAGTTTTATGATTATGTGTATTCTTAATCACCTTCCACGCTGAAAAGTATTCTCATGGGATCAAGGTCTCTGTCCTATTTCTAACATAATAATCATAGTGTTGCCTGTTAGGGCTTGAATGACTAGATGCCCTAGAAAGTTATGGCCTTTCTTGAGCAGCCCCACCCCTTCTCATACCTGTCTCCCAAGAAGAGTTTATTCTCCTTTCCAGAACTCCAATGTTACTTATTTTGTATTATGTCTCCTCATTGTCTTATGAGGGTCAGAAACTCAGTTTAATTGCCTTGCTACACTCACTTGCCAGCACAGGACCTTGAACCTGGTAAGTGTTGAATAGCTTTGTGTTAAATGTTTCTGCACCTTGAGTAAGCTTATATCTTTGGAAATCTTTCTAAAAACTTTTCCATTATTTCAGACTCCCTCTCCAACAACATTCCTACTTCAAAGTAAAAAGAGAAAAAGTCCTTGCAAAATCACAATTTCCTATAATTAGTTGCATAGAAAAAAAATCATGTTGAAATCATGAGGTCCAATCATACATCATCCCCTGAGAATATTTTCCTTCTTTCACATAAGTATCAATCATTATCAAGAGAAATAACTATTTATTACACTCAATTCATTATTCATTACTCATAAATATTTGAGTTGAATCACTCCAGATGAGATTTGGTAATAAAAAATGCAATTTTAAGTCTCACTTTCTGTTGGACTACTTGATTTCAGAACTTCTTAGAGCTTCAAGTATACATTTTTTCTAAATTGTAAAATGAATGAATCCAGTTTGTCCCTTACACTGGTGACCATCCATTCACTGGAAATGGAAAACAGTATCTATTTAGCTCCTCTGGAAGCCATCAGCTGCAAGATTGGTAGTTTCTATTTCCTATTTCTTTTTATAAAAGCTTAATATTATTTTTAAAAGTATTAATTTACTGGTGGAAGTATAAATCAGTTCTATTTGAAATATGTACATTTATACATTTGACCTAAAAATTCTACTGTTAGAACTTAATGCTACATCTTAATGATGTGTCTATGTAGGTTCATTGGGGGATGTTAGTAACGGGGGTTATTAACATGCATCTGTAGAGAGTTTGGTACATATGGAAACTCTCCATACCTTATGCTCAATTTTGCTGTGAAAGTAAAACTGCTCTAAAAATGAAAGTCTGTTAAAATAAATAGAAATGAATAAATAGGAAAGACGACAAGGGGAAGTCATAGCATTAGTAATAGATGGCAAGGTAATAGATTCAGCAACTCATCTCCAGATTTTGTGAATCACCTCTATCCTTCTTCTTCCTTCTTCTTAATTACATCTTCTTTAAATTATTGGAAATAGGCATAATTATAATACACTTACATTCTATAAAACTAATATAAGTATATCCTGCCTCTCAGGAAATTTATGTGGGAAAAATCTTCTTTATAGAAGAATTCTAGATTATAATACAGAATAATTGATAAAATCATGGTATTACCACACGTTCCTTAATGAATGAATCTAGGAAATGATTGTCAATAGCTGCTAAAGCCATTGGGTGGAAAGTTGATGGGAAACTATAATGAATGGATTAGGTCAATAGCATCAGAAACCCAAATCAATCTTAACATCACAGAAAGAGAGAACATTATTACATGCCTTTTGATGTAATGCAATAGAGAATATATAGTGCCACCAATAAACTATTTGGGGCAGGCAAAGTCAGACTTGAAGCTGATCAAACCCTGGATCTAACTACCAGTCTACAGGAAATTCAGAGAATTGAAGAACACATTAGGGGAAAAACATGGAGATTCTGTTGGCCAAATCCAGAGTATGGGAAATTCTATAGAAATACAAACAACCTGGGTTCTTCAACATTAACAAAAATGAAGAGACAGAAAGAGAGAGATAAGAGGAGAGAGAGACAGAGAAAGAAAGAGAAAAAGAGAAGGAAAAAGAGAGAGGCTATCTTAAGACATCAAACACATTTCTGTTGGGGAGGAAACTTTTCCTCATTCCTCACAGCTTCTCTAGCAGGCTTTACAAAATTTTCTGGTTAATCTAACAACAGATTAACAGGAGAAAGGGCATACACATTTATTTGATGTTAGAAGTTTTATGTGGCTTGAAGAGACTTCATAAAGACAAGAGAAAACCCTTACAAGCAGCAGCGAGGCTTGTAAACATTTATACAATTCTCCAAAAGAGATCACATTAAAAGAGATATGACAAGACAAAGGAAAGGGACTTTGAGCTTCAAGAGGTGGCAAGTTGTAGGTAGGCAAATATATGAGGACACTGCTGTTGCTGCTAAGTCGCTTCAGTCGTGTCCGACTCTGTGCGACCCCATAGACGGCACCAGGCTCCCCCGTCCCCGGGATTCTCCAGGCAAGAACACTGGAGTGGGTTGCCATTTCCTTCTCCAATGTATGAAAGTGAAAAGTGAAAGTGAAGACGCTTAGTTGTGTCTGACTCTTAGCGACCCCATGGACTGCAGCCTATCAGGCTCCTCCATCCATGGGATTTTCCAGGCAAGAGTACTGGAGTGGGGTGCCATTGCCTTCTCCGGGATAAAGGCTAGTTAATAAGATTTATCGGAGAAGGCAATGGCACCCCACTCCAGTACTCTTGCCTGGAAAATCCCATGGATGGAGGAGCCTGGAAGGCTGCAGTCCATGGGGTTGCTGAGGGTCGGACACGACTGAGCGACTTCACTTTCACTTTTCACTTTCATGCATTGGAGAAGGAAATGGCAACCCACTCCAGTGTTCTTGCCTGGAGAATCCCAGGGATGGGGGAGTCTGGTGGGCTCCCATCTACGGGATCACACAGAGTCGGACACGACTGAAGTGACTTAGCAGTAGCAATAAGATTTATTTATTGTAGAGAGTTTTTTTCAGCTCCATCTCATCTTGGGTGATAAGGTTTTTATTTTCTTCCTTGTATGGGAAGTCTTTCTTTGTCTCTGTCTCTCCATTTCTTGTTAATGTTGAAGAACCCAGGTTTTTTGTATTTGTATAGAATTTCCCATACTCTGGATTTGGCCAACAGAATCTTCATGTTTTTCCCCTAAGATGTTCTCCAATTCTCTGAATTTCCTGTAGACTGGTAGTTAGATCCAGGGGCTTGATCAGATTCAAGTCTGACTTTTCTTTCCCCAAATAGTTTATTGGTGGTACTATACATTTTCTATTGCATTTTTTTCAGGAAGAGAGGAGGATGCTTGAGAGCTCATCCTGTTTGCCTTTATCTCAAAATCATCCTCATGTCAGAGGGACATATTATGGGGTGATATATTCTGATCTTCTATACATCTGTAGACTAAATCTGGAATTCACATTAAAATTATCCAGTTTGGGAGGGGGTAGACAGGAATGTACGTGAATAAGATTGTGTATTGATACCCACTAAAGTAAGATGGACAGGGAGGCCTGGCGTGCTGTGATTCATAGGGTCGCAGAGAGTCAGACATGACTGAGCGACTCAACTGAACTGAACTGAAAGATGATTTGTCTATTAGCTTCAATTTTGTATGTTGTTGTCTTGAACGACACAAGCTTGAACTGCATGGGTCCACTTATACATGATTTTTTTTCAATAAATATGTTCTGTACTGCGAAATTTGGGATTCAGTGGTAAAGAACCCGCTTGCCAACACAGGAGACATAAGAGAGGTGGATTCAATCCCTTGGTTGGGAAGATTCCCTGGAGGAGGGCATGGCAACACATTCCAGTATTCTTGCCTGGAGAATCCCCATGGACAGAGGAGCCTGGGGAGCTATAGTCCATAGGGTCGCACAGAGTAGGACATGACTGAAGAGACTTAGTACATGCGTACTGTGAGATTTGCAGTTGGTTAAATCTGAAGATGTGGAATTGCAAATATGAATTTATACTCAAATTTTCAACTACATGGAGGGTATGTGCCCTTAACCCTGCGCTGTTCAAGAATCAACTGCATATTTGGACCACAATAAGATATTTTAAAACAAAGAGTCTAGGTAATATTAGATTTCCCCACCCAGTTTTGTGAGAAGTAACTTGCACACAAGGAGCCTGAAAAGCTGTGCCCAGATGTTTTTCCTTGTATTTAGTCTAAAAATGTCTAGCTATGTATTCTTGTTAGAAAAAATTTCTATGAAAGAAATCTATGAACTGACTTTCTTCAAGTTCCCTTGAGATTGAAAGAAACTTTGACTATGCTTGCAATAAATTGTTGCCTTGACAATTATTTGAACAACCCTGAGAGATAGGTAGTGTAAATATTAGCATGCCCATTATTTACATAAGGAATTCTGAAATTCAGAAAAGTGGACTTTCCCAAGGTCAGAGAGTTCTACCTGAATAATTGGAAGAATTATTTTTAATAATTATTTTATTTTTTCATGTGATACTTAGTTGGGTGGTATATCTTCTGCTCCAACTGCTTCTCCACTGCCCTCCACTTCCTTGAAAAATGGAGGGAGATGTCAATTATTTTGACCCCACAGAAACCAAGCTGTCTGCACTGCTGAGTATTAGACATCCTCTTTTTTATCTTGACACTATTGATTTGAGTTTAGATGTGCACAATGAAAGAACCATCCTCCTTTCTTTGTGGATCATTCTGACATATGATCACTATAATATCATACTACTAGAGCTTTACTATGGGCTTCCCTGATAGCTCAGCTGGTAAAGAGTCCACCTGCAATGCAGGAGACCCTGGTTCAATTCCTGGGTCAGGAAGTTCCCCTGGAGAAGGGATAAGCTACCTACTCCAGTATTCTTGGGCTTCCTGGTGGTTCAGGTAGTAAAGAATCCACCTGCAATGTGGGAGACCTCAGTTCAATCCCTGGGTTGGGAAGATTTCCTGGAGGAGGGCATGGTAACCCACTCCAGTATTCTTGCCTGGAGAATCCCCTTGGACAGAGGAGCCTGGCAGGCTACAGTCCATGGGGTCGAAAAGGGTTGGACACAACTGAGTGACTAAGCACAACAAGAACCTTACTATAAGAAGATTGCTTCATGTAGGAGAGGTTATTTTAAGGCTACTTAATGCTATTCATTTAGAGGAAAATACAGTACATTTCTCAGACTGGATGTGAAAGGAATATAAGACTTGGCTTGCAAAATATGATGTCTCTTTGTCAGTCAGACCACTGGTATTCCTCATATTCTATGCTCATTTTCGTTTTGTAAGTCATCTAAAATATTTTAGTCTATTTCAACTCTATCTGAAATAAATAAAAAAAGGCTTTTGTCCATTCTTGTTCCAGAAAATTAATGTGAAAGCAGAGTAGCCTTCTGGGTGAGGATGATGGTAGTTGTAACTAAAGTCATGTCAACTTAAAAAAACACAAAACACCACACAGCACAAGGGTTGTGAATTTCAGTTTTATTCAGGGACCTAACTGAGGACTATAACCCAGGAGACAGCCACTCAGTAGCTCTGAGGAAGCTGTTCCAAAGAGGTGGACAGAGCAGCCAGTTTATATGTGAGTTTTGGCTGGGGAATGTGTGCAGTCAGGGATACCTCTTGGCAAAAGATGCTGCTAGTCACAAAGAACAAATATCTCAAGTTAATGATTTTACTGCTTTTCTATGTATGGAAATGTGGTGTTGGAGAAGACTCTTGAGAGTCCCATGGACTGCAAGGAGATCCAACCAGTTCATTCTAAAGGAGATCAGTCCTGGGTGTTCTTTGGAAGGAATGATGCTAAAGCTGAAACTCCAGTACTTTGGCCACCTCATGCGAAGAGTTGACTCATTGGCAAAGACTCTGATGCTGGGAGGGATTGGGGGCAGGAGGAGAAGGGGACGACAGAGGATGAGATGGTTGGATGGCATCACTGACTTGATGGACGTGAGTTTGAGTGAACTCTGGGAGTTGGTGATGGACAAGGAGGCCTGGTGTGCTGCAATTCATGGGGTCGCAGAGTCGGACACGACTGAGTGACTGAACTGAACTGATGTATGGAAAGATGCAAGCAACTGGATTCATTAAAATTCTTCCTGAGATATACATCTAACTCTCTAAGGGGCCTGCCTGTCCCAAGCACAGAGAACTCTGTTCTCATCTTCATTTTCTCTGTCTGGAACATAGAATGTACTGTTGGTCAGAGACTGAAGGGGTTAATCTTTATGTAACTGGGTGGTAAACAACACCTTTTGTTTTTTGTTTACAGTTTTTTAGACATAAGTAAAAGTATAACCCAAAAGGAAGCTAGCACACCATTTAATTTGGCGACACTAAATTAATTAAGTAGCACATAGGAGAATGAAATTGAAATGGAGCAGAACTCTATGGTCCTTGTCCACCATGTCCTTTGCCTGCCTTTTGTCTGTGGAAAAGCTTTAGCCAAAGAATAAGCTTAATCAGAGAAGTGAGAACATGTAGAAACAAAGGAAAACAGTCAAAGGAGACCAAATAATAATGTTGTTGTTTAACTGTTTGGTCTTGTCCGACTCTTTTGCAACCCTATGGACTAGCCCACCAGGCTCTGTCCATGGGATTTCCCAGGGAAGAATACTGGAGTGGGTTGCCATTTCCTTCTCTGTGAGAACTTCCCAACTCAGGGATTGAACCTATGTCTCCTGCATTGGCAGGTGCATTCTTTGCCACTGAGCCCCCAGGGAAGCCCAAATAATAATAGTTTAGTTATTAAGCATAATCAAGGACCTTTAGTTCCTTCTCAAGGGCAATAGATGATATTCTGAGCCATATCCTATGACCTGTCATAGATACTGAAACCTCCACCAGGTGAGAAGTTAACTACATCATGACCAGACTGTGGTCATGACATAAGCTGCCACAATTCCAAGAACTGACCTCAGAAATGGAAATAAACTAGCCTTGGAACTGAAGATTAATGGCACTTAGAACAATCAAGCGGAGAAGGCAATGGCACCCCACTCCAGTACTCTTGCCTGGAAAATCCCATGGACAGAGGAGCCTAGTAGGCTTCAGTCCATGGGGTCGCTGAGTCAGACATGACTGACTTCACTTTCACTTTTCACTTTCATGAATTGGAGAAGGAAATGGCAACCCACTCCAATGTTCTTGCCTGGAGAATCCCAGGGATGGCGGACCCTGGTAGGCTGCCGTCTATGGGGTCGCACAGAGTCGGACATGACTGATGTGACTTAGCGGCAGCAGCAGCAGAACAATCAAGATGATGCTGGTCAGACCACCAATGACCAAGTTCAGAGCTGACTGTGCTGTATCCCCCTCCCTCAGCCTATGAAAGCTCTGGTCCACTGATTGTCAGTCAGAGGGAGGTGGCCTTTGGACAGAAGTTCCTCCTCCCCCCTGCCAGTTTCCAGCATCCAAAATAAAGCAAGCTTTTTCATCTACCTTGCACATGTGTGTGTGTGTTAGTTACTCAGTCGTGTCCGACTCTGTGACCCCATGGACTGTAGCCTGCCAGGCTCCTCTGTCAATGGGATTCTCCAGGCAAGAATACTGGAGTAGGTTGCCATTTCCTTCTCCTAACGTTGCCTATTTATTGGCGTTTGAGAAGCATGCAGCCAGACCCCACTTTCCATTACAAAATGACATGTATGGGCTGTGAGTAGGCTTTCTCAGGGAACTGTTTTTAATGTGGAAAGACTAAAACATGCTCTAAGTATAAAGATAATAACAGAGCTTTCAGTCTATTAACAAATATTGATTGTTGACAGTACCACTTAGGTCAGCACTCTGGCACTAGATCTGTATAAGCTGGAGGGAAATGGAATAGAAGCACAGTAATAACTTACTTCAGTTTACAAAAGAAAAGAAAGGGTGAACTTCAGCAGGAAATGAAAAACCAGTTCTCCACAATCAAGGCAACCAGATTCTCTTCCAAATTTTACTATTATATATATAATTTTTTTTTCCCCTGCCACATGGCTTGTGGAATCTTAGTTCCCTGACCAGGGATTGAACCAAGGTCCTCAGCAGTGAGAGTGTGGAGTAATAATCACTGTACCACCAGGAATTCCTTCCTGCAATGATTCTGATAGTAATCGATTAGATACTGGTAAGTTTGAAGCAGAAGCGATGGAAGGATTATAACAACTTGGAACTCTAAACTGTACTTAAAAAGAAGCAATTGAGAGGATAAGAGAGGGGAGAGGTAATATAAATGCTTTAAATTCGCATTTAACACTGAAGTCAGTACATCTAAAACTAATTAATGACAAAAATAACAGTATAATGAAAATACTAGCAGCCAACCTATTTTAAGTATTAATCGGGTAGGGGTGGCAAAGTGAGTGAAAGGAGTCAAAAAGTATAAACTCTACTTATAAATTGAATAAGTCCTGGGAATGTAGTGTACTGCATGGCTACTGTAGTTAATACTGCATGGCATGTTTGAATGTTGTTTAGAGAGTAGGTCTTAAAAGTGGAATGGTATTACTATTGCTACTGTTATTTTTAAGTTAATCAATGATGATTGCACATATATGCACATGTGAATATATTTATTGTCACTGAATTGCATACTTAAAAATGAATAAAATGATTATCCTTACATGTATTTTATTATAATTTTCTGGGCAACTGATCAAGATTATTTCAAAATTTTATCAAAGACTTTATGAATTTAGGTTGGACTTCCAAAAAGAAAGCCATGGACTTGCCTGGTGATCCAGTCGTTAAGACTCAACAGTTTCAAAATAGGGGGCACAGGTGCAATCCCTGGTTAGGGGACTAAGATCCCATATGCCATATGATGTAGCATATAAATAAATAAGTAAACCATGATTTAAAAAGAAAAAAATCTAACAGAGTTTGGAAGACTATAAGAAATATTTGGAAGATAAAAGGAAGAATGTTGTATAAACATTTAATATGATCTGATTGACACAAACTGTTAACTAGTACAAAAAGTCTTATAGGTAGTAAATGGATTTGGAGCAAAAGATTGTTTACAAATAATAAAAAATATAATTATAAAATACCATAGCTTCAGGCCTATTATAACAAGAGTATTTGGTCTATGGACCACAAACAAAATGCTAATAGAAGATAATTGAACCCTTACATCATACACAAAAATTGACTCAAAATGGATCAAAGACTTAAACATAAGACCTGAAACTATAGAGCTCCTAGAAGGAAACAAGCAAACCACTTCTTGATACTGGCTTTTGTAGTGATTTCTTGATATAACACCAAAAGCACAGACAACATTAGGTAAGTGAGACTATATTAAATCAAAAAGATTCTGCACAACAAGGGAAACAATTAACCAAATGAAAAGGCAACCTATAGAAAGGGCAAAAATATCTGCATATCATATATCTGATAAAAATTAATGTACAAAATATGTAAGGAACTCTTACAATTCAATAGCAAAACAAAGAAACAAAGAAAAAACCCACAGAAAACCAAAACAACAACAACAAACACACTGAAGTCAAATACCTGATTTTAAAATGGACAAAGGAACTGAACAGATGTTTTTCCAAAAAGAAGACATACAAATGGCCAACAGATTTATGAAAGGTACCCAACGTCACTAATCATCAGAAAAATGCAAATCAAAACTGTAGTGAGATACCACCTCACACCTGTTGGGATAGCTATTATCATAAAAGACAAAAAATAACAAGTGCTGTGGAGGTTGTAAATAAAAAGGAATCCTTATGTACTGTTGGTAGGAATATAAATTTATATAGCCCTTACCAAACCAGATTCATCTGTTGGATGTGCAGCAAGCTAAATGCAGAATCTTCCAAGATTTGCAGCAGAGGAAAGGTTTATCCACAAGGCAACTGAGCCAGAAGACAAAAGACCAAATCTCAAACCCACCTCTTTCAAGGCTGGGGCTCAGGGTATGTATGAGAGAAAGCTAAGGTGTGGAGGTTGTGGGAAAAGGTGATTGAAGATAAGAAAAAGGTGAGATAATCAGCAGTCCTCCTGCTTCTCGGGTGGCTCAGAAGTTAAAACATCTGCCTGCAATGTGGGACACCTGGGTTTGATCCCTGGGTCAAGAAGATACCCTGGAGAAGGAAATGGCAACTCACTCCAGTATTCTTGCCTGGAGAATCCCATGGATGGAGGAGCCTGGTGGGCTACAGTCCACAGGGTAGCAAAGAGTTGGACATGACTGAGCAACTTCATTTTCACTTTTCTTTTCACAGGGCAACAGATGCACCTAGGTTACAAGCTTCTTCATAGGATGAAAATGTGGTGTTAGCATGTTCTGAGGGTGGAGTTTTCGGTTCTTTGACATCAGAAGGTCACCAATCAGACACTCATGCATGCCCAGTTGAAAGGTTGATGGTCTCAACAAGTCTTAACTAGCCCAAGCCCAAACTAGACACAGCTGACTCCAAGTTCCTGAAAAACAACTTGGGCAAATACCTTATTGTTAAAGCTTGGAGAACATGCAAGTTTTTGTTAAAATAATTAAAGAGAGCTTGATCAGCAAAGGCAGATTATAGTTCATTCTTTCTTCAGCAAGTTATAGTTTAATGGATCTAACTACTGATGACTACCCTTAGTAGTCACTATGGAAATCAGGATGAAGCATCCTCAAAAAAAAAAAAAAATGCTGATAGAAGACAGACACATTTGAACCTTATAATGGTAATGTGAGGACCTGGCACATATAGCAGAATTTTTAGGGAAAAGTCTACATATGGAAGGTGGCAAAAAGCCTGGTAATTTTTTACCCACACTAATGAGCAAAGACTTTCCACCATGAGTTCCCTCTACATAAAGGAGAAGTTTCATTTGCAAAAGATTCCAAAGAAGGATTTGTGGTGTGGTTCTAAAAATGATTAAAGTATCTAGGGCACTTAGTTTAACGGAAACAGGGAGCTCCCTGGTGGCCCGGTGGTTCGGATTCAGGGCTTTCACCTCCGTGGCCTGGGTTCAGTCCCTGATTAGGGAACTGAGATTCTATAAGCCAAAAAAAAAAAAAAAAAAAGAAGAAGAATGAAAAGAGAAAAATATAATAAAATGTAGGCAGATAGACATTTCCAAGTATTTTAGGGGCATAATCATTCCACAAATACCCTAAGTAGAGACACTATCACCCTAAGTAATAAAATTGATTCACTATTGGCCTTTTTCACCAACCTCTATAAAGACTTTGAAAAACCTTCAGGTTTATTGGTCTCCTAATATGATAAAATTTAGGTTTTATTCAGGTTAGAGCTTCAGTTTTCTGTAGTTTGACTTGAAAAACAGACTTGACCCCCCCAAAAAAAGTCTACCTTTTGTTATAAGAATGATTGAAGGATTTAAACTATTAATCTGGAAAGTGATACAGAGTAAGAGCATATAGTAACTAATTGTGTATATATATAGTAGATATTCAGAGAAGGCAATGGCAACCCACTCCAGTACTCTTGCCTGGCAAATCCTGTGGATGGAGGGGCCTGGTAGGCTGCAGTCCATGGGGTCGCTAAGAGTCGGACATGACTGAGCGACTTCACTTTCACTTTTCACTTCCATGCATTGGAGAAGGAAATGTCAACCCACTCCAGTGTTCTTGCTTGGAGAATCCCAGGGACGGGGGAGCCTGGTGGGTAGCCGTCTCTGGGGTCGCACAGAGTCAGACACGACTGAAGTGACTTAGCAGCAGCAGCATAGTAGATATTAGGACTTCCCTGGCAGCTCAGACGGTATAGTATCTGCCTACAATGTGGGGGACCTGGGTTGGATCCCTGGGTCGGAAAGAGCATCTGGAGAAGGAAATGGCAGTCCACTCCAGTACTCTTGCCTGGAAAATCCCATGGATGGAGAAGTGTGGTAGGCTACAGTCCACAGGGTCACAAGAGTTGGACACGACTAAGTGACTTCACTTTCATAGTAGTTATTATTCAGACATGAAAAAAGGAGGAAATCTTGCTATTTGTGACTACATGGATGGAAACTGTGAGCATTGTCATAAGTGAAATCAGTCAGGCAGAGAAAGACAAACATCGTATGATATCATCTATACGTGGACTATAAGAGAACAGGCAAACAAACAAAAACAAAACAAACATAAAAAGCAAAGGTCACAGATACAGAGAACAGATTGGTGATTGCCAGAGGTAGGGGATGAAGGGTTGGCAAGGTGGATGAAGGGGATCAAAAGGTACAAACTTCCAGTTAAAAAATAAATAAATCATGGGGATGTAATATACCACATGCTGGCCATAGTTAATAATACTGTATTGTATATCGGAACAATAGATCTTAAAAGTTCTCATCACAAGAAAAAAATTGTAACTATCTATGGTGACAGATGTTAACTAGACTTGTGGTGATTATTTGGTAAAATATACAAATGTTGAATTAAAATTTTTTTTCTTTTTTTTAAAAATTAATTTATTTTTTATTGAAGGATAAAAAAGAATTAAAAGAAATGCCCACTGGTCAGATAACAAGTGATATACAAAAATCTGTCCAGGCACTACTTAACTGAATAAATTTAGATTCAACTCCCTATAGTAATGACAAACAGAAAAGTCTACATGTTATGGAAAGAACATGGACCCTTATATGCCTGAAACAGTGGTTTTAATGCACGTTTAGCTGGGTAGATCTTATGGCAATATAATTTGTGAGCAATCACTGAGTTGCAATTTTCTTTATCTTGAGAAAATTAAATAGCTTCCCACTCTAAATTTCAATAATTCTAGTCATTTAAAAAATAATATATTTGATGTTTAACTTAGTTATAAAATAAAGAGGTGCTCTATTTTTGTTAAAGCAACTAGATGAATAAACTACTAAAATTAGAGTTCGTTTATGCACACAAATGCCTCAAAATATTGAACAGTTATAAAGTTTTTATAGTTGATGAATAATTAGTGAGTGTTTTACTTTAATAAGAAATTTAAAAATGGCTAAATCTTTTCATTTGTAGCTCTCATGAAATGCAGACTAGAGAGTATATAATTTAATATACATAATAATCTCATGGACAGCTGGGAAACACAAAACTCATCTAGGAGATTGCATTTTTATTCATGTGCGTGCAATTTACTCTAGAGTAGATTATTTTTTAATTGTATGTGTTTGAAGGAATTTAGTTATATCAAAAGAGATGAAACAATAACATATGCTTCGCTCTGCAAGCTTTTACAAAAATACAGCAGACAATGAGATACTGCATTGTAGGCTTAACAGTTCTCTTTTTTAATGCTCCACAACCATCTGTCACATATTTCCTAGGACAGATCTGTTGTAATATCCTTTCTGATCATCTCCATAAACTTGTACAATTCTCTAGGAATGCAAATATTTTAAATTTTTTGGCAAGTGGGAAATGAATAAATCAAGTTAGTATCCATTAAAATGAAAACATACCTCTGTCAAAAAAGAAAACCCACAGGAAGTCACAAGGGACATGGAATAACAGGTTTAGGAAACATCTTGATTGTTTACAGGAGTGCATGCCTGCCTGTTAAGTATTTACATATAGCTAAGGGGAACAGGCCCTAATTCTGCTCAGCCCCCCAAATCTCCAGACACACTTTCTCAAATAAACATGCTTCCACCTCTGTTAGTTGCTCCATTTCCGTCCATCTGTTTTGGTAATTGCTTTTCCTTCCTCATTATCGTTTCCAGTGTCTGGACAGGCTTATCCTGTTTCCTCCGGATGGTGTTTTTGTTTGTAGTCAGTTCCTGATTCCTCTTCCTGTTCCCTTTTATCCACTTTTGTTTGACCTCTCATTTGCACTGTAGGCTCCTTACACAGAACATTCTAAGCATGATTCCAACAACCATCCAAATTTAGGCACAATGGCTGGAATACTCTGGGTTTTGACTTTAATATAATAATCTTTTGCATCACTACATACATACACACAATCTTGGAAAATTGAGAACAGGGTAGATGGGGGAGTGGCTAAATGCTTTAAAAGTATTGTGGTATCTAAGTTGTATAGCTACATATAGACAACAATAGTCGATAAAATTCTACTTGAAAAGTCACAAAACAAGAGATGGTATTTAACTCTGTTTTAGTGTTGGGACAATAGGGTGGAAAGGATATACATCACTCTGAAGTCCAGCTAATAAGCTGTGAACTAAAAGAGAAGGTATCAAAAGCTGAAAGTCCAACTTGCTGCCAGGACAAGGGGAACTCGGTTATAGCTATGGAGATGGGAGGAAGGAGTCACTGTAAAAGACTGAGGGACTGAGATAGGCTATTCTCCAAGGGTTTCTTGCATTTCTGCACGACTTGCAAACAGGGCACTGACTGGCCTTTGTTCTTAACTATGTTTCCAAGGATATTTGTTTAACAAACTTCCTTGGAAGATAGAGATAGTGTTTCCCTTCAGAGCAAAGGATAAGTTGGCTTATTTTCCACTGTAGTAAAAGTAATGTTTTCTTCTAGAAGGTCATGTGTGCTTATAGTTTTATAGTGCATTTTAAAAGAAATTCCTGTTCCCTAAGCCCAAGATGCCTTTCCTATAAATGAACCCATTGTATGCACGGGTATAAACTGGCCCTCGTGTCACCCTGTGAACACTGGGATTTGAGCAAATGGTGCAAAAATGCCTCACTTTGGCTACTGCTTTTGCTGCAACTAATAAACTACCTGCATTCTCTACACAGGAGTCTCCTGTCTTCTATAAGCATCCATGAAATTGCAAAAGCCTAACTAGATAACTAACTCATACAGGAAAATCTCAGATCCTCTCAAGTTCTTGATAGGGGCTGAAGTTCAGATTTTAGGATTATATGAGCACCTGATCCAGGGGAATCAAAGTAGGAGATGAGACATGGAGCCAGGGAATTCAGCTCCCAAGTCAGTCAAAGAGGAACAGTTCTTGAGCCCTATTTCCTCATGAAATGGACACACAAGACACCAGACCAGTGCCAGTTCTCTTACCTGGAGTGGCAGTGGTTTGGTGGTAGCCATGGTTAGAAATTTTTCCACAGTTTATTGTGATCCACACAGTCATAGGCTTTGGCATAGTCAATAAAGCAGAAACAGATGTTTTTCTGGAACTCTCTTGCTTTTTCCATGATCCAGCAGATGTTGGCAATTTGATCTCTGGTTCCTCTGCCTTTTCTAAAACCAGCTTGAACATCAGGAAGTTCACAGTTCACATATTACTGAAGCCTGGCTTGGAGAATTTTGAGCATTACTTTACTAGCGTGTGAGATGAGTACAATTGTGCGGTAGTTTGAGCAATCTTTGGCATTGCCTTTCTTTGGGATTGGAATGAAACCTGACCTTTTCCAGTCCTGTGGCCACTGCTGAGTTTTCCAAATTTGCTGGCATATTGAGTGCAGCACTTTCACAGCATCATCTTTCAGGATTTGGAATAGCTCAACTGGAATTCCATCACCTCCACTAGCTTTGTTCGTAGTGATGCTTTCTAAGGCCCACTTGACTTCACATTCCAGGATGTCTGGCTCTAGGTCAGTGATCACACCATTGTGATTATCTGGATCATGAAGATCTTTTTTGTACAGTTCTTTTGTGTATTCTTGCCATCTCTTCTTAATATCTTCTGCTTCTGTTAGGTCCATACCATTTCTGTCCTTTATCGAGCCCATCTTTGCATGAAATGTTCCCTTGGTGTCTCTCATTTTCTTGAAGAGATCTCTAGTCTTTCCCATTCTGTTGTTTCCCTCTATTTCTTTGCATTGATCGCTGAGGAAGGCTTTCTTATCTCTTCTTGCTATTTTTTGGAACTCTGCATTCAGATGATTATATCTTTCCTTTTCTCCTTTGCTTTTCGCTTCTCTTCTTTTCACAGCTATTTGTAAGGCCTCCCCAGGCAGCCATTTTGCTTTTTTGCATTTCTTTTCCATGGGGATGG
The DNA here is from genome assembly GCF_055505025.1 of Bos grunniens. Classification (NCBI taxonomy): domain Eukaryota; kingdom Metazoa; phylum Chordata; class Mammalia; order Artiodactyla; family Bovidae; genus Bos; species Bos grunniens. The sequence goes on from NC_141168.1 coordinate 18,101,179, forward strand.
TCTTGATCCCTGTCTCCTGTACAATGTCACGAACCTCATTCCATAGTTTATCAGGCACTCTACCTATCAGATCTAGGCCAGGAAGCAACAGTTAGAACTGGACATGGAACAACAGACTGGTTCCAAATAGGAAAAGGAGTGTGCCAAGGCTGTATATTGTCACCCTGTTTATTTAACTTATATGCAGAGTACATCACGAGAAATGCCGGACTGGAAGAAACACAGGCTGGAATCAAGATTGCCGGGAGAAATATCAATCACCTCAGATATGCAGATGACACCACCCTTATGGCAGAAAGTGAAGAGGAACTAAAAAGCCTCTTGATGAAAGTGAAAGTGGAGAGTGAAAAAGTTGGCTTAAAGCTCAACATTCAGAAAACGAAGATCATGGCATCCTGTCCCATCACTTCATGGGAAATAGATGGGGAAACAGTGGAAACAGTGTCAAGACTTTATTTTTCTGGGCTCCAAAATCACTACAGATGGTGACTGCAGCCATGAAATTAAAAGACGCTTACTCCTTGGAAGGAAAGTTATGACCAACCTAGATAGCATATTCAAAAGCAGAGACATTACTTTGCCAACAAAAGTTCATCTAGTCAAGGCTATGGTTTTTCCAGTGGTCATGTATGGATGTGAGAGTTGGACTGTGAAGAAGGCTGAGTGCCGAAGAATTGATGCTTTTGAACTGTGGTGTTGGAGAAGACTCTTGAGAGTCCCTTGGACTGCAAGGAGATCCAAACAGTCCATTCTGAAGGAGATCAGCCCTGGGATTTCTTTGGAAGTAATGATGCTAAAGCTGAAATCCAGTACTTTGGCCACCTCATGCGAAGAGTTGACTAATTGGAAAAGACTCTGATGCTGGGAGGCATTGGGGGCAAGAGGAGAAGGGGACGACAGAGGATGAGATGGCTGGATGGCATCACTGACTTGATGGACGTGAGTTTGAGTGAACTCTGGGAGTTGGTGATGGACAGGGAGGCCTGGCATGCTGTGATTCATGGGGTCGCAAAGAGTCAGACACGACTCACCGACTGATCTGATCTGATCTGATCTGATGGTTAGTAACCCCAGGTATCCAAGAAGTCTGGGTAGAAGAGTTCAGATAGCTCTGCAGACTTCCCCATGATTCATGGGTGTCCTATAAGTTCAGTTTAGTTCAGCCCCTCAGTTGTGTCCGACTCTTTGTGACCCCATGAACCACAGCACGCCAGGCCTCCCTGTCCATCACCAACTCCCAGAGTCTACCCAAATCCATGTCCATCGAGTGGATGATGCCATCCAACCATCTCATCCTCTGTCGTCCCCCTTTCCTCCTGCCCTCAATCTTTCCCAGTATCAGGGTCTTTTCCAATGAGTCAGCTCTTTGCATCAGGTGGCCAAAGTATTGGAGTTTCAGCCTCAATATCAGTCCTTCCAATGAACACCGAAGACTGATCTCCTTTAGGATGGACTTGTTGGATTTCCTTGCAGTCCAAGGGACTATCAAGAGTCTTCTCCAACACCACAGTTCAAAAGCATCAATTCTTCAGTGCTCAGCTTTATTTATAGTCCAACTTCCACATCCATACATGACTACTGGAAAAACCATAGCCTTGACTAGACAGACCTTTGTTGACAAAGTAATGTCTCTGTTTTTTAATATGCTATCTAGATTGGTCATAACTGTCCTTCCAAGGAGTAAGCATCTTTTAATTTCATTGGTGCAATATAGTGCCATAGAAGTTCTTGACACTTCAGTCTGTGGACATTAGTGGGTTGATAATTTCCAAGTTCTTCTCATTTGTAGCTGTAGGCTCTACATGTGCCCCACAAGATTTCTTAAAGGAAGAGAGGATCAAGATGAATCTGCTGAATGCCCATTTTGAATAGCAAGTATGGGACAAAGACCGATATCAGACACTAGAGCAGGAGTTGGCAAACATTTTAAGGGCCAGATAGTAAACAGTTTAGTCTGTGTGGGCCAGTCCATCTCTGTAGCACGTATACAGCTCTGCTATTATAGGGCAAAAGCATCCATGAGCTACATTCCAATATAACTTACAGAAATAGGAAGCAGCTGAATTTACACTGTGGGTGGTAGTTTGCTGACTATTGCACTTGGAGATTGCTCTCTGTAGGCTGACTTCCACAGTGTATGACCTCAGTAATCCTTCTGGTTTGATGCTCTGCTTTCACTCTCTTAAAATTCCCAGTACTTTTCAAATGAGGATCTCTATATTTGCCTATATCCTATGTAGCTGGTCGCTGGTTATATACAATCTTTTTGCTATCATATCTCTGTAGGCCTGAAGAAAACCAAACTGATCTGAGACACAGAGAGTATAATTATGAGATAAAGTCAGATGTATGATATTAGTTATGTACCAGAGAAGCCTTAGAGATAAAATGTTTCCTGGTTTAGCAACAAGAAAATTAAGAACCTACCTTTTATCATAATAATACTGGCATATATAAAGAAGAAATGTGTCTGTCTGAAGAATGGCTATCTAGTGGTCCAGTAGGCAATATTCCAGACTGCTGTGATGAAGTATTCTATGTGCATGGAATCAGAACACTTCCTAACACCATACACAAAAATAAACTCAAAATGGATTAAAGACTTAAATGTAAGTCCAGATACTATAAAACTCTTAGAGGAAAATATACGCAGAACACTCTTTGACATAAATCACAGCAGGATCCTCTTTGACCCATCTCCTAGAGTCATGGAAATAAAAACAAAAATAAACAAACGGGATCTAATTAAACGTCAAAGCTTTTCCACAGTCAAGGAAACTATAAACAAGATGAAAAGACAACTCTGAGAATGAGAGAAAATAATTGCAAATGAAGCAACCGACAAAGGATTAAGCTCCAAAATATACAAGCAGCTTGTGCAGCTCAATATCAGAAAAACAAACAACCCAATCAAAAAGTGGGTGGAAGACCTAAGCAGACATTTCACCAAAGAAGACATACAGATGGCCAACAAACACATGAAATGATGTTCAACATCCCTCATTATTAGAGAAATGCAAATCAAAACTACAATGAGATATGACCTCACACTTGTCAAAATGGCCATCATCAAAAAAATCTACAAACAATAAATGCTGGCGAGGATGTGGAGAAAAGAGAATGATTTTGCAGTGTTGGTGGAAGTGTAAATTGATAGAGCCACTATGGAGAACAGTGTGGAGATTCCTTAAAAAAACAGAATAAAACTACCATAGGACCCAGCAATCCCACTACTGGGCATATACCCTGAGAAAATAAAAATCCAAGAAGACACACATACCCCAATGTTCATTGTAGCTATTTACAATGGCCAGGACATGCATATCTATTAATGAATGAATGAATAAAGAAGATGTGGTACATATATACAATGGAATATTACTCAGCCATGAAAAGGAGTGAGTTGGAGTCACTTGTAGTGAGGTGGATGAACCTAGAGCCTGTTACACAGAGTGAAGTAAGTCAGAAAGAGAAAAACAAATATAGTATATTAACACATATATATGGAATCTAGAAAAATGGTACTGATGAACCCATTTGTAGGGCAGGAATAAAGACACAGATACAAAGAATGAACTTTTGGACACAGAAGGGGAAGAGAGGGCGGGACAAAGTGAGAGAGTAGCAATTATGTATATATACACTACTCTGTGTAAAATAGATAGCTATTGGGAAGCTGCTGTATAACACAGTGAGCTCATTTTGGTGCTCTGTGATAACCTAGGGGGCTGGGTGAGAGGGAGGCTTAAGAGGGAGAGCATATATATATATATATATATATATATATATATATATACAGCTGATTCACATTGTTGTACAACAGAAACCAACACAACATTGTAAAGCAATTATCCTCCAATGAAAAATAAATTTTAAAAACTATATTTAAAAAATAAAAAGTACTCTAGTACTCTAGAGGGGCTATAATGTACTGCATATGAATATACTCAATGATATTGCAATAACTTTGTATGGAGACAGATGGTTACTAGACTTATTATGGTGACCAATCCATAATGTATCTAAATGTCAAATCACTAAGTTATATACCTGAAACTAAAATAACATTGAATGTCAACTATACTTCAATAAAAAAATAAAAAGGAAAAAAAAAAGAAGAAAAAAAGATTCAATGTACAGTAAGAATCTGTCGCTGAAATGTCAAGGCTAAAGTCAATAGGTTCCTAAAACAGACCACTTCTTGCCTTGTGTCCAAGCACTATAATTTCAATTATAATATGGTTTCTCATATATGTCTCTCCAAGAATTTAATATTGAATTGGTCAGAATAGCCAATCCTTTTGCCAGTTAAATTTCTCATTGTAGTTAAATACATTGGTACTGCTATTTACATATCAATCTGATACTTCAGTGAGCCTGGGCTCTTGGCAAATTGACAAAATTAATTGAAACGAAGACCCTACACAGAAGTGATGACTTCAGCAAGGCAGATGCCATCTTGGGAAGCCATCTTCTTCACCATATGCCTTCTTTTAGTTTTCATAGTAGGTTTTATCCAGGCAATGCTAATCCATTAGAAACTTTTATGCAGGGTAGTTATAGGGTTGACTCCAGATCTAGTGATAGTTTGAAAGAAGAAATGGATAGAGATAGATTGGTGGGGTAGAGTGAGAAAGGAAAGTAAGGAGGGAAGTGAGAAGGGGTTGGGGATCAAAAACATTCCAACATGTTTGGGTCTGATAGTTTACATGAAATCTCTAAGAGTTAGCCTTTCTACTCAGCCTAGTAATAGAGAGTGTAGAATTACCTCACATATACCCTTCATCTCACCAAATGATCAGTGTGAAGACAGGATGAAAGGTAATCTTTTTCATATGTGGTGGGTTTGCCCAAGGACAGCTAAGATTTAGAACAGCATACTTTAATTATGAGGAATGTTTGGTTAAAGATATTTGATTACTATTAAATACATTCCATAAGATTAATGTTTAATTTAAAAAAGGAAGTTTGCTTTTGATTCTAATAGCTGTAAAATTCTGTTAAAGAAAGGAAGCAGAAGAATTTACTCAAATCCAAGCTTGCATAAATGAGATATGGAAAAGTAAGATACAAGAAAGACATCATAAATGAAAACACATTTTCAACTTAAGTATGTCATTTTTTAAAAAACATAGGATGACTTTCACAAAAATAAAAAGTTAAAGGTTATTTAAAAGTAAGTTACAAAAACCAAAGGGTAATTTATAAACACTGGTGACATGGCAAAGAATAAAATGAGCTATAAATATCTGGATTAGTATCTAAGAACCAAACAGTTGTTGAAGACTTTATATAAAGCAACCTACAATGCATGCTTTTTTGTTACTAAAAAGAAGCTTTACAAAGGTTCAAAAACTGCTAATTGATTACCTACATTTTGTAAAGGAACTATTGTAGGGAAATTAGAATATATTGTATTATGATGCAATCTTTCCCTCAACCTTGGAATCTAAGTTGAGGGAGAAAGGGCACTCAAAAAAAAAAAAAAAAAAAACAACCAAATGAATTTTATGCAATACTGGACAAGTAAAATCATAAAAATCAATACTGATAAAAATTTAGCCCTTAAGCATTTTTATGCAAATAGAACAATTTTTTTTTAATTAAAAAAATCACACAAGACTATTGGAGAGGAAAAACTCTTGTTTAACTTTTCACCTTTGGGGTCATGTGAGTTAAAATAACAAAAAGAATAACAGGAGAAAAGGCACACAATTTTTATTTATATTTAGACGCATGGCATTTACAAGAAAGAAGCAAAACTCAAGAAGTTAGACTCAGGGCTTATAAATCAAGTTAACAATAAAAAGGCAGGGAGGGTTTGGGCTTCAAGGGATGATAAATTGTGAGAAAATGACTAGGAAATATATGAGGGAACTGATAGAAGATAAGGGCTGTTTTAGTGAGGTCTATTTATGCAAAGTCATCTTGGTGTTGACTCCTTGTCTTCAGTGATAAGAATTGTACTTCTCTCTCTCTGATGATGTTGGGGGGCTACCTTCCTTAAAGGAAATCTTATGCCTTGCTTTGAAGCAAATAAAGAGAAGGCAGAAAACTCTTCCCTAATCTGTTTATTCTTTATTATTACTATTATTATTGTTGTTATTTTGGCCACACTGCATGGCTTGTGGGATCTTAGTACCTTGACCAGGGATTGAACCGGGGCCCCAGCAGTGAAAGCACCAAGTCATAACTACTGGACTGCCATGGAATTCCCCTAAATCTGTTGATTCTTAATTGCCTTCAGCTCAAATTAATCCTCATGCCAAAGTGGTTTATTATGAGGTTGCTCTTGCAGATTAAGGCAGTTCACCCAGATGGCCAGGTTAAATATTTGTGATAGGAATATTGAGAAGAAAGATTACTCTTTGGGCTTCATGGACACAGGAAACTTTTCCTAAGGAAGCGATGACAAATTTGCTATTTCCTATTATGAAATTTTGAAACAACTTTATAAAAGTTTTTTTTTTTACTGATTATAAAGTATTACATGTTGCTCAAAATGGAAAATTAAGAAAGTTCAGAGAAAAATAACTCCATCATCCAGAGATACCATCATTGTGACATTTTTTTCCACATTAATTTTTAACCAGTTTTAATTGTTATATTTTATATATGTAAGAACATGTAGCTGGGATGGCAGAAAAATCCCTCTTGAATGCCAAGTCTAATTAGTATGCACTGATCTGTAGCATGGAATGGAGAAAGCAACTAAAACTCAGTCCAGTTCAGTTCAGTTCAGTCACTCAGTCGTGTCCAACTCTTTGCGACCCCATTAACTGCAGCACACCAGGCCTCCCTGTCCATCACCAACTCCCAGAGTCCACCCAAACCCATGTTCATTGAGTTGGTGATGCCATTCAATGATCTCATCCTCTGTCATCCCCTTCTCCTCCTGCCCTCAATCTTTCCCAGCATCAGGGTCTTTTCAAATGAGTCAGCTCTTCAAATCAGGTGGCCAAAGCACTGGAGTTTCAGCTTCAATATCAGTCCTTACAATGAACACTCAGGACTGATCTTCTTTAGGATGGACTGATTGGATCTCCTTGCAGTCCAAGGGACTCTCAAGAGTCTTCTCTAACACCACAGTTCAAAAGCATCAATTCTTTGGTGCTCAGCTTTCTTTATAGTCCAACTCTCACATCCGTACATGACCACTGGAAAAACCATAGTCTTGACTAGACGGACCTTTGTTGGCAAAGTAAAGTCTTTGCTTTTGAATATGCTATCTAGGTTGGTCATAACTTTCCTTCCAAGGAGTAAGCGTCTTTTAATTTCATTGCCGCAATCCCCATCTGCAGTGATTTTGGAGCCCAGAAAAAAAAGTCAGCCACTGTTTCCCCATTTATTTGCCATGAAGTGATTGGACCAGATGCCATGATCTTTGTTTTCTGAATGTTGAGCTTTAAGCCAACTTTTTCACTCTCCACTTTCACTTTCATCAAGAGGCTCTTTAGTTCTTCTTCACTTTCTGCCATAAGGGTGGTGTCATCTGCATATCTGAGGTTATTGATATTTCTCATGGCAATCTTGATTCCAGCTTGTGCTTCCTCCAGCCCAGCGTTTCTAATGGTGTACTCTGCATATAAGTTAAATAAGCAGGGTGACAATATACAGCCTTGACGTACTCCTTCACAGCTACCACCGAGAAAGCTCAGTCCAGTCTATGCTTTTTCATGTCGAAAAATGCATCTTGTTGTTGTTGTTCAGTCACTAAGTTGTGTCTGACTTTTTGCACCCCATAGACTGCTTATCAAATCCTTGTCTTAAATGCTTGCCAAGGGGAGAGGTCAATTGATTCTTATTCCTTGTTAGAAACTTCTTGATTATATTTTAAAGAGCTTTATTCAAATATAATTCACATACTATACAATTGACACTCTAAAAATACGCAGTTCAATGGTTTTTAGTGTGTTTGCACTGTGCAACCATCTATGTTCTAAACATAGAACATTTTACCTCAGCCCCCAAAGAAACCCAGTACCCGAGTAAGAGTCATTCTCTCTATTTGCCCCAATCCTTCCAGCCTATTCTGTACATTTCACAGGAATGGTATTGTGCATTACATAGCTTTTTGTGACAGGCCTCTTATACTTGGCATGGTGTGTAAGATTCACTCACATTGTAGCATATATCTGTACTTCATTTTTTCTCATTGGCAATTTTCCATTGTATGGATATACCACATTTTATTTATCCATTCATCAATCGATACACATTTGGCTGGTTTCCACTTTTTTGCCATTAGGAGTAATGCTGCCAGGATTTCCCTGGTGGTCTAGTTCTAAGACTCTGAACTTCCAAAGCAGGGTCCCAGGTTCAACCTCTGGTCAGGGAACTATATCTCACACGTCTTAATTAAGAGTTAGCATGCTGCAACTTAAAGATCTTGCATGTTGCAATGAAAATTGAAGTGCTCGAGTGCTGCATCTGAGACCTGACACAGCCAAATAAATATTTTTTAAAATAGTAATCCTGGCATCAATATTTGTGCATATGTTTTTGTATAGACATATGTTTTCATTTATCTTGATAGATACCTAAGAGTGAAATTACTAGGTCATGTGGTAACTCAATATTTAACATTTTGAGGGACAGCCAGACTATTTTATGAGGGAATTGGGCCATTTTACATTCCCACACAATGTGTAAGGGATCCAATTTCTTCACAACTTTGCCAAAATTTTTATTATCTGTTTGATTATAGCCATCCTAGTGGGGGTATGTGGTTTTGATTCTGCACTTCCCAGATAGACAATGATGTTGTGTATCTTTTCATGCACTTTTTGGCCATTTGCACACGTCCTCTGAAAAAATGTCTTTTAGATCACACCTGTCAAACAGCATCATCAAAAGGACCACAAGTAACAAATGTCAGTAAGTGTATGGAGAAAAGAGAACGCTTGCACACTGTTTGCTGGTTGGAAGGTAAATTGATGCAGACATTATGGAAAATAGTATGGAGACTTCACAAAAAACAAAAAATAGAACTACCATATGATCTAGCAGTTCTACTCCTGGGTGCATACCCAAAAGACACAAAAACACTAATTTAAAAAGATACCTGCATCCTGATGTTCATATCAGCATTATTTATGACAGCTAAGATATGGAAGCAACCTAAGTGTCTGTCAACATACGAATGGATAAAGAAAATGTGGTATATATACACAATGGAATATTAGTCATAAAAATGAAAGCTGCCATTTGCAGCAACATGATTGGACCTGGAGGGAATTTGCACATGTGCGTGCTGTCATTTCAGTCATATCTGACTCTTTGCAACCCTATGGACTGTAATCTATCAGGCTCCTCTGTCCATGGGATTCTCCAGGCAAGAATACTGGAGTGGGTTGCCATGCCCACCTCCAGGGGATCTTCCCTAACCAGGGATGAAAGTTCTCCTGCATTGGCAGGTGGGTTCTTAACCACTAGTGCCATCTGGGAAGGCCCTAGAGGGTATTATGCTTAGTGAAATAAGTCAAACAGAGAAAGACAAAAACTACATGTTATTACTTATATGTAAAATCTAAAAAATAAAAGAAATGAATAAATACAGCAAAACAGAAGCAGACACATAGACATTGTTGCTACCAGTGGGGAGAGAAAGGGGGAGGGGCAAGATAGAGGTAGGGGATTAAGAGCTTCAAATTGCTATGTATAAAATAAATAAGCTACAAGGGTATACTGTAAAACACAGGAAATATTGCCAATATTTTATAAAAACTTAAAAAGTTTTTATTTTCAACAAATGAAAATTTGTTTTATCTCTGCTTCTTACTTTTGATCTTTTCTAGGTTTGCTTTTGTTAACTTTTTCGGATTTTTTATGAGTACTTATGAAGAACTAAAGAGCTTCTTGATGAAAGTGAAAGAGGAGAGTGAAAAAATTGGCTTAAAACTCATTAAGAAAATCAAGATCATGGCATCTGGTCCCATCACTTCATGGCAAATAGATGGGGAAACAGTGGAAACAGTGAGACTTTATTTTTTTGGGCTCCAAAATCACTGCATATGGTGACTGCAGCCATGAAATTAAAAGAAGCTTGCTCCTTGGAAGAAAAGTTATGATCAACCTAGACAGCATATTAAAAAGCAGAGACACAACTTTGCCAACAAAGGTCCATCTAGTCAAGGCTATGGTTTTCCCAGTAGTCATGGATGGATGTGAGAGTTGGACTATCAAGAAAGCTGAGCACACAAGAATTGATGCTTTTGAACTATGGTGCTGGAGAAGACTCTTGAGAGTGCCTTGGAGTGCAAGGAGATCCAACCACTCAATCCTAAATGAAATCAACCCTGAATATTCATTGGAAGGACTGATGCCGAAGCTCCAATACTTTGGCCACCTGATGTGAAGAACTGGCTCATTGGAAAAGACCCTGATGCTGGGAAAGATTGACAGCGGGAGGAGAAGGGGATGACAGAGGATGAGATGGTTGGATGGCGTCACCAACTCGATGGACATGAGTTTGAGTAAGCTCTGGGAGTTGGTGATGGATGGGGAGGCCTGGCGTGCTGCCGTTCATGGGGTGGCAAAGAGTTGGACACAACTGAGTGACTGAACTGAACTGAAAGATGATTAGGTAATTGTTTAATCTTTCTCTTTTCTTCTAGAATCTCATTACCACAATTAACCCACCATATATTTAGCTCACTTTCTTTGTGACAAATGTAAGTAAAAGTTTTATCAGTTCATTTCAGTTGCTCAATTGTGTCTGACTCTTTGCAACCCCATGGACTGTAGAAAGCCAGGTTTCCCTGTCTATCACCGACTCTTGGAGTTTACTCAAACTCATGTCCATCAAGTCGGTGATGCCATCCAACCATCTCATCCTCTGTCATCCCCTTTTCCTCCCACTATCAATCTTTCCCAGCATCAGGGTCTTTTCTAATGAGCCAGTTCTTTGCATAAGGTGGCCAAAGTATTGGAGTTTCAGTTTCAGCATTAGTCCTTCCAATGAATATTCAGGACTGATCTCCTTTAGGATGGACTGGTTGGATCTTCTTGCAGTCCAAGGGACTCTCAAGAGTCTTCTCAAGAGTCAACACTACAGTTCAAAAGGATCAATTCTTCAGTGCTCAGCTTTCTTTATAGTCCAACTTTCACATCCATACATGACTACTGGAAAAACCATAGCCTTGACTAGATGGACCTTTGTTGGCAAAGTAATGTCTCTGCTTTTTAAAATGCTGTCTAGGTTATTCATAACTTTTCTTCCAAGAAGTAAGCGTCTTTTAATTTCATGGGTGTAATCATCATCTGCAGTGATTTTGGAGCCCCCCAAAATAAAGTCTGTTACTGTTTCCACTGTTTCTGCATCTATTTGCCATGAAGTGATGGGACCAGATGCCATGATTTTAGTTTTCTGAATCATCTTTAGAAAAGAGAAAAAAGAATGCCTAGATAAAGATCATTAGAATATTCATTGATTGGATGAATACATACTTTCTCAGAGGTCTTTAATTTCATTACGGTTTATTAGAATTACCCAAACCTTTTATCAGGACTGCTAATTTCTTCCTAGGAGAAGACTATGAAGGAGTAGAAATTTTGCTCTAGACTTGCTTTGGGATTTCTTTTTTTAAAAATCTATTGTTGTTATTCCTATCTCCCCAAACTTACTCAGAACAAACAAACAATTCTACATACAGCCAGACAGAAGAGGTCATCTGATAGGGAAATCCATCAGCCTGGACCAAATTTCTTAAATAATATTTGAACACATTACAAATTCCAAAAAGGAGTTTTCCTGCTCAGTAGTTAAAAGCAAGAGAAAGATGTTCTTTTATGTGCAAATCCTCTAAAAATGCCCTCAGGACTTTTCCTAAGGAAACAAACAACAAAAACCCAACCACACTGTAGGGAAATACATTTAAAAAATTTACATGATAAATTATTTAAAATAATTTTCCCTCTGCTATTCTGAGTTCTTGGCTAGAATCTTTGTAATAAAAGACATTAACAAATGAAAAAGAAATGCAAGTTTATTAACATGTACACCTACTGCACACATAGTTCGTAGCCAGGAAAACTAACTCCCTGAGATGGCCCAAGTCACCATCTTAAATACCACCCTCAGCAAAAGACAAAAGAAAATATTGGTGGGGTAGGGTGTGTGTAGGGAAATAGTTCTGGGAAGTTATGAGGAAAAGTTCTGTAGAGGAGGGTAAGATTTGTTCTGCAGATTTAAGTAGGTGTCCTCTCTATTGACCAAATTCTCTTATGGTTTAGAGTCAACCTTCTCTTCCTAGTGAGACAGGAATTGGAGTTCTTGTCTGTGGAGCCAAAGAATGGAATCCACAAACACCCAAACACTCATGGTAGCAAGCAAATAGGATTTATTACAGGAACAAAGTACAAAGCTCTCAGCATAGACACTGAGAGGGGTAAAGAGTCCTTCAAGGTGGGACTTAAAGCAGTTTTTACATCCTTTCTTAAATCACATTATTATTTCTAACCAATCAATTTAAAGGTCAAGATACTTAACATCTTTATGGCTTCTCTTGATCCTTGGATTAAGTCACCAGCCTTTTTCATGCCTGGCCATTTTACCAGGGACCAGATGTATGGTCTTAAGATTAAGGATCACCAGTTGTTTTTCCCTCAAGTATATGGAATAGAATTTAATTACTGCCCTTCCCTAAATCTGAGGGCTGATAATTTATCAGACTAAAGAGCATTCCAAGAATTCAGGACAATGGAGTAGGATGTCTACTGAAAATAAGACTGAGGGTGGGAACTCTACACTGATTGTCTAGTAATTTCTACCTCAGTGGGAGAGAGGGAGACACTTACAAACGGAGATTTCCTTTATAAATGCACATTTCTCTCACAAAAGGGTAACTTCAGCTCTTTTTTTCAGAGCTTGTCCTGTGTCTGCAGTTTCTCAAAATAATCCTTATGCCAAAGAGGTACATTTTGGAGGTAGCACATTCTTCCACTCTTCAGCACAACCAACTAAATGACATAACCCAACAAGGAGAAGATGCAAAGAACATAGAAAAGACAAGAATGGGAGAAAATTATGAGAAAAAGGGGGTTGTGTGTAATTGATGTACTTATCCATTGAACTTAGTTTAAATGGATATTTAGACCAAAAGGAAATGTGTATGTTATGATTTTTGAAAGAAATGAAAGATGAATGAGAGCAGGGGTTATTATAGATTTTGTTTACTGCTGTGTCTTAAAAACATGGTAAAACAATCAATGGGCAAATTCCTTTAAAAGGGAGTTTCAGGGGTGCAGGCAGAGGGAAGGGCTATATGCAGAAACAGCACAGTCAGCTCTGACAGTCATCTTGAATTGATGGTGCACTGATCAGAGTCATCTTGATTGTTTTAAGTACAGTTGGTCTTCAGTTCCAAAGTTGGTTTGTTCCCATTTCTTTAAGGCCAGCTCTCAGAATTGTGGCAGCTTATGTCATAGCTACAGTCTGATTATTATGCAGTTAACTTCTTCCTCTTGGTAGGGGTTTAAGTATCCATAAGACAGCTCAAGGGATATGGCTCAAAATATTATAGCCCTTGTGGATGAAGTAAAGGTCCTTGACCTTGTTTAATGAATAAACTATTACTATTTCATCTTGTTTGACTGCTTTATTTTGCTTCAACATTTTCTCACTTTTCTGATTAAGCTTGTTCTTTGGCTTAAACTTTTCTATAGACAAAAAGCAGGTGGAAGACATGAGAGGGAAGGACCATAGGGCCCTTCTCTATTTCAATATCTCAGGATACTTTCCCTTCCCCATCAATGCCCTTGCTTTAATGGAAATGTCCAGCACTGCAACTCTGCAACCCTTACAGTCTGGTCATGGCATTAGTCCTTGACAGTGACCAGTGAAAGATGTGAGGGACTCCTCACAGCAGTCTTGGAAGCTCTCTAGTTCTCTTTGTGTTCTTAGTTGCATATGCATGGCTTTCAATATATCTTTATCCTCTGGCATCAAAAGATGCCAAGTGACTTTACTCTTTAACATCATTATTATTGTCATAATGACTGACTACCCAGTGCCTTCCCTTTCACTTGAATTCAAACATCTAAAAGATAAAGTAAGATACACTAAGTTTTTAAGAGTTTAAAATCAGTTGAAATCAGACAGCACCAAACCAGAGGGGGTTACAAGTCCTCTGCCCACAGGAACCAGGAAAAGAGACTTATACAGAGAAAATGGGGAAGCAAAGAAAGGAAGTTCATTGGAAGAGGAAATGGCAAACCACTCAGTATTCTTGCCCTGAGAACCTCAGAAACAGTATAAAAAGGCAAAAAGATATGACACCAGAAGAGCTCCAGGGATGGAAGGGGTCCAATATGATACTGGGAAAGAGCAGAGGACAATTACTAATAGCCCCAGAAAGAAAGAATCTGCTGGGCCAAAACAGAAACAACACTCATCATGGATGTGTCTGGTGATGAAAGTAAAATCTGATACTGTAAAGAATAATACCAAGTTACCAAGTAGGAACCTGGAATGTTAGGTCCATGAATCAAGGTAAGGTGGATGTGGTCAAGCAGGAAATGGCAAGAATGAACATCGACATTTTATGAATCACAAACTAAAATGGACTGGAATAGGAAAATTTAATTCAGATGACCATTGTATCTACTATGTGGGTAAGAATCCCACAGGAGAAATGGAGTAGCCCTTATAATCAACAAAAGAATCCAAAATGCAGTATGTGGGTACAATCTTAAAAATGACAGAATGATCTCAGTTTGCTTCAGTGGCAAACCATTCAACATCACAGTAATCCAAGTCTATACCCCAACCACTGGTGCCAAAGAAGCTGAATTTGACTAGTTTTATGAAGACTTACCTCCTAGCTCAGTTGGTAAAGAATCTGCCTGCAGTGCAGGAGACCCAGGTTCGATTCCGGGGTTGGAAAGATCCCCTGGAGAAGGAAATGGCAATCCGCTCCAGTATACTTGTCTGGAGAATCCCATGGATAGAGGAATCTGGGGGGCTACAGTCCATGGGGTCGCAAGGGTCGGACACGACTTAGCAGCTAAACCACCACCACCACCATGAAGACTTACAAGACCTTCTAGAAATAACATCAAAAAAAAAAAAAGTCCTTTTTTCATCATAGGAGATTGGAATGCAAAAGTAGGGTATCAATAGATACCTGGAGTAACAGGCAAGTTTGGCATTGGAGTACAAAATGAAGCAGGGAAAAGGCTAACAGAATTTTGCCAAGAGAATGCACTGGTCATAACAAACACCCTTTTCCTACAACACAAGAGATGACTATTGTGATGAAATGGACATCACCAGATGGTCAATACTGAAATCAGATTGATTATATTCTTTGCAGCAGAAGATGGAGAAGCTCTATACAGTCAGAAAAAATAAGACCTGGAGCTGACTATGGCTCAGATCATCAGCTGCTTATAGCAAAATTCAGGCTTAAACTAAAGTAAATGGGGGAAACCACTAGGCAATTCGGATATACCCTAAATCAAATTCCTTATGATTATACAGTGGACATGATGAATAGACTCAAAGGATTAGGTCTGGTAGATGTAGTGCCTGAAGAACTATTAATGGAGAGGCAGTGATGAAAATAATCCCAAAGAAAAAGAAAGGCAAGAAAACAAAGTGGCTGTCTGAGGAGGCATTACAAATAGCTGAGGAAAGAAGAAAAGCAAAAACAAGGGAGCAAGGGAAAAATGTATCCAGCTGAATGCAGAGCTCCAGAGAATAGCAAGGAGAGATAAAAAGGGCTTCTTCAATGAAAAATGCAAAGAAAGAGAGGGAAAAAATAGAATGGGAAAACTAGAGATCTCTTCAAGAAAATTGAAGACATCAAGGGAATATTTCATGCAAGGATGGGGATGTTAAAGGACAGAAATAGTAAAGACTTACGAGAGGCAAAAGAGATTAAGAAGAGGTGGCAAGAATACCCAGAAGAACTATACAAAAAGGGTTTTAACGACCCGGATAACCACCATGGTGTGGTCACTCACCTAGAGCCAGACATCCTGGAGTGTGAAGTCAAGTGGGTCAAAAAAAGCCTTATCACCAATAAAGCTAGTGTAAGTAATGATTTAAATTCCAGCTGAGCTATTTAAAATACTAAAAGATGATGGTGTTAAAGTGCTGCACTCCATATGTCAGCATATTTGGAAAATCCAGTGGCCATAGGACTAGAAAAGATCAGTTTTTTCCCCCAATTCCAAAGAAGGGCAGTGATAAAGAATATTCAGACTACCAGACAATTGTGCTCACTTCCCATGCTAGTAAAGTGAAAGTGAAAGTCGCTCAGTCCTGTCTGACTCTTTGTGACCCCATGGACTGTAGTCGGCCAGGCTCTTCTGTCAGTGAAATTCTAAGGTTATGCTCAAAATCCTTCAAGCTAGGCTTCAGCAGTATTTGAATTGAGAACTGCCAGATGAACAAGATGGGTTTAGAAAAGACAGAGGAACCAGACATCAAATTGCCAGCATTCTTTGGATCATGGAGAAAGCAAGGGAATTCCAGAAAAAATATCTGCCTCTGATTCACTGACTAAGCAAAAGCCTTTGACATTGTTGCTGTTGCTGCTGCTAAGCCGCTTCAGTTGTGTCCAACTCTGTGTGACCCCATAGAAGGCAGCCCATTAGGCTCTGCCGTCCCTGGAATTCTCCAGGCAAGAACACTGGAGTGGGTTGCCATTTCCTTCTCCAATGCATGAAAGTGAAAAGTGAAAGTGAAGTTGCTCAGTCGTGTCCGACTCTTCATGACCCCATAGACTGTAGCCTACCAGGCTCCTCCGTCCATGGGATTTTCCAGGCAAGAACACTAGAGTGGGTTGCCATTGCCTTCTCTGTTTGACACTGTGGATCACAACAAACTGTGGAAAATTCTTAAAGAGATGAGAATACCAGACCATCTCACCTCTTTCTTCAGACACCTCTTTCTTCATCTCACCTCTTTCTTCTTTGTCGTCAAGAAGCAATGGTTAGAACCTTACATAGAACAACTAACTGTTCAAAGTTGGGAAAATAGTAAGACATGAACAATGGATTTTTCAAAATTGAGAAAGGAGTACATCAAGGCTGTATATTGTTATCCTGCTTATTTAACTTATAGGAAGAGTACATCACACAACATACCAGGCTGGATGAGTTACACACTGGAATTAAGGTTTCTGGGAGAAGTATCAACAACCTCAGATATGCAGATGATACCACTCTAATGGCAGAAAGCAAAGAGCCTCTTGATGAGGGTGAAGGAGGAGAGTGAAAAAGATGACTTAGAAATCAGCACTCAAAAAACTAAGGTCATGGCATCCAGTCCCATCACTTCATGGCAAATAGAAGGGGAAAAACTGGAAGTGGTAACAGACTTTATTTTCTTGGGCTCCAAAATCTCTGCAGATGGTGACTGCAGCCATGAAATTAGAAGATACTTGCTTTTTGGAAAGAAGGCCTAGGTTGCATATTAAAAAGCAGAGACATCACTTTGCCAGCAAAGATCTGTACAGTCAAAGCTATGGTTTTTCTAGTAGTCATGTAAGGATGTGAGAAAGTGAAAGTGAAGTCGCTCAGTCCTGTCCGACTCTTTGCGACTCCGTGGACTGTAGCCTACCAGGCTTCTCCATCCATGGGATTCTCCAGGCAAGAATACTGGAGTGGGTTACCATTTCCTTCTCCAGGAGATCTTCCTGACCCAGGGATAGAAGCCGGGTCTCCTGCATTGGAGGCATACGCTTTAACCTCTGAGCCACAGGGAAGCCCTAAGGATGTAAGAATTGGACCATAAAGAAGACAGTGCTGCAGAATTGATGCTTTTGAATTGTGGTGCTAGAGAAGACTGTTGAGATTTCCTTGGACAGCAAGGAGATCAAACCAGTCAATCCTAAGGGAAATCAATCCTGATTATTCAACAGAAGGACTGATGCTGAAGCTGAAGCTCCAATACTTTGGCTACCTGATGTGAAGAACTGACTCATTAAGAAAAGACTGATATTGGGAAAGATTGAGGGCAGGAGGAAAAGGAGGTGACAGAGGATGAGATGGTTGGATGGCATCATTGACTCAATTGACATGAACTTGGGAAAACTCCAGGAGATGGTGAGGGACCAGGAGGCCTGCTGTGCTTCAGAGGTTGCAAAGAGTGGGACATGACTTAGCAATTGAACAACAACAAAAAGAAGGAAATGGGGCAATTAGCTGAATGGTTGTCTGTTTGTGACTGGTTGAAATTAGTGCTTTGATTTAGAAAACTTGAGGCATTTTTAGGCCTAGATTTTGGTTTGGTTATGTAGGCTGTGTCAGTCAGTTCAGTTCAGTTGTTCAGTCCTGTCTGACTCTCTGCGACCCCATGGACTGCAGCACACCAGGCTTCCCTGTCCGGCACTATCTCCCGGAGCTTGCTCAAACTCATGTCCATTGAGTCAGTGATGCCATCCAACCGTCTCATCCTCTGTCATCCCCTTCTCTTCCTGGCTTCAATCTTTCTCAGCATCAGGGTCTTTTCCAATGAGTCAGTTCTTTGCATCAGGTGGCCAAAATATTGGAGCTTCAGCTTCAGCATCAGTTTTTCCATTGAATATTCAGGGTTGATTTCATTTAGGATTGACTGGCTTCATCTTCGTGCAGTCCAAAGGACTCTCAGGAGTCTTCTCCCCCACACCACAGTTCTAAAGCATCAATTCTTTGGCACTCGGCTTTCTTTATGGTCCATATCTCACATCCATACATGACTACTGGAAAAACCATAGCTTGGACAATATGGACCTTTTTTGGCAAAGTAATATCTCTGCTTTTTCATATGCTGTCTAGGATTGTCATAGCTTTTCTTCAAAGGAGCAAGCATCTTTTAATTTCATGGCTACAGCCACCATCTGCAGTGATTTTGGAGCCCAATAAAGTCTCTCACTGTTTCCATTGTTTCCCCATCTATTTTCCATGAAATGATGGGACTGGATGCCATGATCTCTGTTTTTTGAATGTTGAGTTTTAAGTTGGCTTTTCATTCTCCTCTTTCACTTTCCTCATGAGGCTCTGTAGTTCCTCTTTGCTTTCTGCCATAAAGGTGGTGTCATCAGCATATCTGAAGTTATTGATATTTTTCCTGGCAATGTTGATTCCAGCTTGTGTTTCATCCAGCCTAGCATTTCACATGATGCATTCTCATATAAGTTAAATAAGTAGGGTGACAATATGTAGCCTTGACATACTCCTTTCCCAATTTGGACCCCCACCTCCCCGCCCCCCCACCCCATTCTTCCATGTCTGGTTCTAACTGTTTCTTCTTGACCTGCATACCGATTTCTCAGAAGGAAAGTGGTCTGGTATTCCTATATCTTGAAGAATTTTCCACAGTTTGTTGTGATCCACATGGTCAAAGGCTTTGGCATAGTCAATAAAGCAGAAGTACATATTTTTCTGAAACTCTCTTGCTTTTTCGATGATCTAACGGATATTGGCAATTTGATCTCTCGTTCCTCTGCCTCTTCTAAATCTAGCTTGAACATTTGGACATTCTTGGTTCACGTACTATTGAAGTCTGCTGCTGCTGCTAAGTTGCTTTAGTCATATCCGACTCTGTGTGACCCCATAGACGGCAGCCCACGAGGCTTCCCTGTCCCTGGGATTCTCCAGGCAATAACACTGGAGTGGGTTGCCATTTCCTTCTCCAATTGAAGTCTAGCTTGCAGAATTTTGAGCATTACTTTGCTAACGTGTGAAATGGATGCAACTGTGCAGTAGGTTGAACATTCTTTGGCATTGCCTTTCTTTGTGATTGGAATGAAACCTGACCTTTTCCAGTCCTGTGGCCACTGCTGAGCTTACCAAATTTGTTGAGCACATTGAGTGCAGCACTTTCACAGCATCATCTTTTTAGGTTTTGTGCTTGCCACCCCAAAATATGTCTCTGCCATGAGGATTATTTTAAAGCTGGTTATTTTTAAGAAACTACAGATACAGGAAAAACTGAAAGCTGAGTAGTAGAAGTTTCTCTTTTGTTAGATACATTTACACCTGTAAGGGCAATTTCCATTTCTAAAAGTGTGTCTCTTGCTTTAAGAGAAAGAAGATGACAGTATTTCTAGAAACTCTTTTCAATGCAGAAGACAAAGAATTAAGTTTGCTGCACTTTTCCTGGTAGCCTCCCATAACTGACTCCACCCACCCCTAATATCCTTTCTTGTTTTTAGCAAAAAAGTGTTTTGTTTTTTTTAAATTTAAATTTATTTATTTTAATTGGAGGCTAATTACTTTACAATATTGCATTGGTTCTGCCACACATCAACATGACGTACATGGGCGTACATGTGTTCCCCATCCCGAACCCCCTCCCACCTCCCTCCCTTTACCATCCCTCTGGGTCATCCCAGTGCACCAGCCCCAAGGATCCTGTATCGAACCTGGACTGGCGATTTGTTTCTTATATGATATTATACATGTTTCCATGCCATTCCCCCAAATCATCCCACCCTCTCCCTCTCCCACAGAGTCCAAAAGACTGTTCTATATATCTGTGTCTCTTTTGCTGTCTCGCTGAAGTAAGCCAGAAAGAAAAACACCAATACAGTATACAAACACATATATATGGAATTTAGAAAGATGGTAATGATAACCCTGTATGTTAGACAGCAAAAAAGTGATTAAAGTGATTGTGGAACAGGAAGGAAGGGAGCTGGGCACAACCTTTGAAAGACTGACACAGCCTGAGGACACAAAATATACTGAGTAGAATCAAATGGATCCAAGATGGCAGCCAAGTCTACTTGACTAGACCTTGATAATCAGTAACACTCATAGGAACATATCAGCACCAAGAGACGCCATGACAATTTCTAAGTGGTTTAGTCACTAAATTGAGTCCGACTTTTGTGACCCCATGGACTGTAGCCTGTCAGGCTCCTCTGTCCATGGGATTCTCCAGGCAAGAATACTGGAGTGAGTTGCCATTTCCTTTTCCAGCGGATCTTTCCAACCCAGGAATCAAACCCAGGTCTCCTACATTGCAGACAAGTTCCAAGGCCAAACATCAAAGACCAAAAAGTGGGTGGTGGCCAATTCCTGGAAATCTCTGCTCTTTTTCCAAAATAGTTGGAATAATCCTATCACTCATTAACCTATGAAATTATCCAGTCCATAGAAGCTAACCATACCACTTTTCAAGGCCACACTCAGCCCTCTGTGATGGCCCACACCCTGTCTATGGAGTGTGTTTCTCTCTAAATAAATCCACTTCCTACCTATCATTTTGTCTTTCACTGAATTCTTTCAGCAAAACATTAAGACATTAAGAATCTGAGCTTCATTAGGTTCTGAAACCAGGTGTGTGATCTCAGTTGGAAGACTATGGGTTTTGGCAGAGTTTGAGTCTTGATCATGTGGGTTAGAGTCCCACACTGGATTTTGTCCGGGTTTGGAGTCCCAATCTGAGGTGAATGGTTTCAGTGGTTTTCCGCATTTGGGGGACTTAGTTTTCCTGAATCTCTCCCATGTACATAGGAGGTATATACATTATTAAACTTTGTTGTTTTTCTCCTGTTAATCTGTCTCATAGAAATTTGATTTTTTATTAGGTCAACCAAAGAACCTGGAAGAGTAGTAGGTGTGATATAAAATTCAGATTTCATGGCAAGATGAGACACACTTAAACATAAAAATTTTTTCTGCCCTTTGGCCCCCTTTTTCTCTTCTACTGTGCAATGTGTATCTGTATCACACATTGATCAAACCTCCCCATGGGCAGAAACACCTGCTCAACCATATAGAGAAACATTCTTTTAGCGTCAACAAGACAACGCCTTAAAAGATAACATTCCTTTTCATCTTGTAAGGAGTCACGATGATGCACTACTCTGTACTTGCAGATCTGGATTGTACAAGGTGTCAATAATGATGTTGAAAGCTTGGCTTCTCTGCACTGGTGCTGAATTGAATCTTTGAGACAGAACTTGGGTGAAGTAGAAAAGGATAGCTTTATTGCTTGCCAGGTAAAGGGGGCCACAGCAGACTCCTGCCTCAGAAAAACTATGTATCTCAACTCAGAAGGATTTGATGAGGAGCTTCCCTGGTGGCTCAGATGGTAAAGTGTCTGCCTGCAATGCAGGAGACCTGGGTTCGATTCCTGGGTTGGGAAGATCCCCTGGAGAAGGAAATGGCAATCCACTCCAGCACTCTTGCCTGGAAAATCCCATGAATGGAGGAGCATATTAGGCTACAGTCCATGGGGTCACAAAGTCACTTCATTCACTTTTCATAATAATACTTCAAGGGTGGGGTTGCTGAAAAGATTAGGGTGTGTGCAGTGTCTCAGGTGGTTTCAGTTCAGGTCAGTTTCTCAGTCCTGTCTGACTCTTTGAGAACCCCTGGACTGTAGCATACCAGGCTTCCCTGTCTAGCACTATCTCCTGGAGCTTACTCAAAATCATGCCCATTGGGTCAGTGATGCCATCCAACTGTCTCATCCTCTGTCGATCCCTTCTCCACCTGCCTTCAATCTTTCCCAGTCAGGGTCTTTTCTAATGAGCCAGCCCTTCGCATCAGGTGGCCAAAGTATTGGAGCTTCAGCTTTAGCATCAGTCCTTCTAAAGAATGTCCATGGTTGATTTCCTTTAGGTTTGATCTCCTTTCACTTAAATGGACTCTCAAGAGTCTTCTCCAACACCACAGTGCAAAAGCATCAGTTCTTTGGCACTCAGTTCTTTTTATGGTCCAACTCTCACATCCATACATGACTACTGGAAAAACCTTAGCTTGGACTATATGTACCTTTGTTGGCAAAGTAATGTCTCTGCTGTCTAGCAATGTCTATGCTGTCTAGGTTTGTCAATAGCTTTTCTCCCAAGGAGCAAGCATTTTTTAATTTCATGGCTACAGCCACCATCTGCAGTGATTTTTGAAGCCCAAGAAAATAGTCTCTCACTGTTACTATTGTTTCCCCATCTATTTGCCATGGAGTGATGGGACAGGATACCAAGATCTTTGTGTTTTGAATGTTTAGTTTTAAGCCAGCTTTTTCACTCTCCTCACTCACTTTCATGAAGAGACTCTTTAGTTCCTCTTTGCTTTCTGCCATAAGGGTGGTGTCATCAGCATATCTGAGGTTATTGATTTTTCTCCCGGCAATCTTGATTCCAGCTTGTGCTTCAACCAGCCTAGCATTTTGCATGACATACTCTGCTTATAAGTTAGATAAGCAAGGTGACAATATGCAGCCTTGATGTACTCCTTTCTGAATTTGGAACCATTGTTCCATGTCTGGTTCTAACTTTTGCTTGTTGACCTGCATATAGATTTCTAGGAGGCAGGTAAGGTGGTTTGGTATTCACATCTCTTTAAGAATTTTCCACAGTTTATTGTGATCCACAGAGTCAAAGGCCTTAATCCAGTCAATGAAGCATAAGTAGTTGTTTTTTTTTTAGTTCTCTTGCTTTTTCTATGATCCAATGGATGTTGGTAATTTGATCTTTGGTTCTTCTGCCTTTTCTAAATCCATCTTGAACATCTGGACATTCTTGGTTCATGTATTATTGAAGCCTAGCTTGAAGAATTTTGAGCATTACTTTGCTACCATGTGAAATGAGTGCAACTGTGCAGTAGTTTGAACATTCTTTGGTATTGCCTTTCCTTGGGATTGGAATGAAAACTGACCTTTCCCAGTCCTGTGCCAGCGCTGAGCCTTCCAAATTTATTGAGGATATTGAGTGTAGCACTTTCACAGTATCGTCTTTTAGGATTTGAAATAGCTCGGCTGGAATTCCATCATCTCCACCAGCTTTGTTTATCAGTGATGCTTCTAATTCCTAAGGGCCATTTGACCTCGTATTCCAGGATGTCTGGCTCTAGGTGAGTGATCACACCATCGTGGTTATCTGGGTCGTTAAGATCTTTTCTGCGTATTCTTGCCACCTCTTCTTAATATCTTCTGCTTCTGTTAGGTCCATACTGTTTCTGTCTTTTATTGTGCCCATCTTTGCATGAAACGTTCCCTTGGTATCTCTGATTTTCTTGAAGAAATCTCTAATCTTTTCAATTCTATTGTTTTCCTCTATTTCTTTGTTTTGATCACTTAGGAAGGCTTTCTTATCCCTCCTTGCTGTTCTTTGGAACTCTGCATTCAGATGGATATATTTTTCCTTTTCTCCTTTGCCTTTTGCTTGTCTTCTTTTCTCAGCTATTTGTAAGGCCTCCTCAGACAACCATTTTGCCTTCTTGCATTTCTTTTTCTTGGGGATGGTTAGTTTCCAAATTTTGATGAGTTTCCCTAGTTCCTTGAATCTTGCCTCAGGTGGTTTCTTCGTTGCTCCTCCCTTGATAAGTCAAACCTTTGGAATCTGCCCTTTGGGACTCAGGGATTGTCATGGAGGTTGACGTCTTGCCTACAAGGAACAAGGTGTCAAAAAAGGCTTGTCCCCAGGAACTCTCAGTCCACTAGTTTCAATAATATGTTATTTAATATAGAGCCCTTTGTCTCAAAAAACTTACATAACCGTGCCTTGACTTCTAACAGGCAGTTCTTAAAGCTTCCTGAGATGCTCTTTCCAAATTATAATACTCAATTTGGCTTGAATAAAATTTTCCATTTCTTTCTTAGATTGACTGATTAATATTTCATCAACAAAGGAAAAAAAATTTCCAGTAGCTATCATGGCATTAAAACCACCTCAATCTAATTGCTTCCTTGTTTAGTTAATTTCACAACCCTAAGCTAATGCTGATGATAACTTGAGTCACTTTTATACGGTACCATGCAATGAATTACTAAGGTTCCATGCCTTCATCTGCCACTCTTCTCCACATCAGGGATCAGACTGGGTGCATTTACTGTTGGTCTGACCCTGAGAGTGAAGAAAGTTATTCTGACGTTCCTCAAATATATGAGCAACCTAATCTAGATGTCTATTTTGAGGGTGTATTTTCTGAGGTCACTCCTGGCACCAATCAATTCCACTGAAACAGGAGGAAGTGGGCAAGGCACAACCTTTCAAAGAATGACATAGTCCAAGGACATGACATAAACTGATTAGAAAAAAAACAGTTTCAAGATGGGTCATGAGTTGGCTTCTACTAGAATTTGAGCCTCAGTATACATGCCAAAGCTTCCCTAGTGGCTCAGAGGGTAAAGCATCTGCCTGCAATGCAGGTTGACCTGGGTTTGATACCTGGGTCAGGAAGATCCTCTGGAGAAGGAAATGGCAACCCACTCCAGAACCTTTGCCCGGAAAATCCCATTGACAGAGGAGCCCGGTAGACTACAGTCCATGGGGTCGCAAAGAGTCGGACATGACTGAACGACTTCACTTTCCTTTCTTTCCTATACATGCCAAAGAATGCTCAAACTACCGCACAACTGCACTCATCTCACACGCTAGTAAAGTAATGCTCAAAATTATCCAAGCCAGGCTTCAGCAATATGTGAACCGTGAACTTCCTGATATTCAAGCTGGTTTTAGAAAAGGCAGAGGAACCAGAGATCAAATTGCCAACATCTGCTGGATAATGGAAAAAACAAGCAAGTTCCAGAAAAACATTTATTTCTGCTTTATTGACTATGCCAAAGCCTTTGACTGTGTGGATCACATTAACTGTGGAAAATTCTGAAAGAGATGGGAATACCAGACCACCTGACCTGCCTCTTGAGAAATCTGTATGCAGGTCAGGAAGCAACAGTTAGAACTGGACATGGACCAACAGACTGGTTCCAAATAGGAAAAGGAGTATGTCAAGGCTGTATATGGTCACCCTGCTTATTTAACTTATATGCAGAGTACATCATGAGAAACGCTGGGCTGGAGGAAGCACAGGCTGGAATCAAGATTGCCGGGAGAAATATCAATAACCTCAGATATGCAGATGACACCACCCTTATGGCAGAAAGTGAAGAGGAACTAAAAAGCCTCTTGATGAAAGTGAAAGAGGAGAGTAAAAAAGTTGCCTTAAAGCTCAACGTTCAGAATACTAAGATCATGGCATCTGGTCCCATCACTTCATGGGAAATAGATGGGGAAACTGTCAGACTTCATTTTTTTGGCCCCAATCAGATGGTGATTGCAGCCATGAAATTAAAAGACGCTTACTCCTTGGAAGGAAAGTTATGACCAACCTAGATAGCATATTAAAAAGCAGAGACATTACTTTGCCAACAAAGGTCCATCTCGTCAAGGCTATGGTTTTTCTTGTGGTCATGTATGGATGTAAGAGTTGGACTGTGAAGAAAGCTGAGCACCGAAGAATTTATGCTTTTGAACTGTGATGTTGGAGAAGACTCTTAAGAGTCCCTTGGACTGCAAGGAGATCCAACCAGTGCATCCTAAAGGAGATCAGTCCTGGGTGTTCATTGGAAGGACTGATGCTAAAGCTGAAACTCCAATACTTTGGCCACCTGATGCGAAGAGTTGACTCATTGGAAAAGACTCTGACGCTGGGAGGGATTGGAGGCAGGAGGAGAAGGGGATGAGATGTCTGGATGGCATCACCGACTTGATGGACATGAGTTTGAGTGAACTCTGGGAGTTGGTGATGGACAGGGAGGCCTGGCGTGCTGCAATTCATGGTGTCGCAAAGAGTCGGACACGACTGAGTGACTGAACTGAACTGATACATACATTGTAACATATCATCAAGTTAAATGACACACCCACAGGCACTATGGAAGTTTTAAGGCTGACCATAAAGATCAAAAACTGGATGGCGGCCCATTTTCTGGAAATTCCCACTCCTTCCCCCAAATAATTGGAATGCTCTTCCCACTCATTAGCCTATGAAATGACCCACTGTTTAAATAAATTCACTTCTAATCTATCATTTTGTCTCTCACTGAATTATTTCTGTGATGAGACATCAAGAACCTGAACTTCAATAAGTCCTGAGACCAGGTGTGCGATCTCAATTAAAAGAACATGGGCTCAAGTCTCAATCTGGGTTGCATGATTTCACTATCAGCCAGAGTCCTAGGAGGGAACAGATGTTAAACTAAAATTAGAATGACTTGAGAAGGACTATTTGCAAATGTGAGGGCAAAGTTTAGAGAAACCACTACCTTCAGAACAATGACTGCATGGACCTATTAGCATGGAGATCTAAATGGGTAAAGGGAGGGACAGAGAGGTTACCAGAGACAGAGAACAAGAGCCCAGAGGGTACCTGACAAGTTCTTAAGCTCTGATCAATTTCTTAGTGATCTTGCAGGGAGGGAGCCAAGGGAGTGAATGCCCAGACCTCTCCCTCTATGTGAAAATGAAAGTAAAGTTGCTCAGTCATGTCGGACTCCCTGGGACCCCAGAGACTGTAGCCTGCCAGGCTCCTCCATCTGTGGGATTTTCCAGGCAAGAATACTGGAGTGGGTTGCCATTTCCTTCTCCAGGGGATCTTCCTGACCAAGGGATTGAACCCAGTCTCCTGCATTGCAGGCAGACTCTTTTACTGTCTGAGCCATCAGGGAATCCCTCTATGTACTGATGTGTTATTGGTTTTCCCCTCTGGCCAGCAAATGTTGATCAGCTTCCTGGAGTGGGTGTAGAAATGGGGAGAGTAAAATGAGAGGAGTGAGCAAAGTATCTCCATCACAAGTGGCTAACTGTATGCCAAGTAAAAGAGTATCAAAATAACACAAGGAAGAGAGGGGTCATTATATTCATATCAAAGTTGAATACAAGGAAAAAAGTAACAAATGAAATAAAGTAACTCAACAAAAAGCCCCACACCACCTTCATGGACACTTTTCTTTCTTTCTTTTTTTTTTTTTTTTTTTGCACCTAATAGCATACCTACAAAAATATGAAAAAAACTTAGCTGTAAGAAATCTAAGGAGAAATCAACAGATGGAATATAGTGATGTTCAGACACATTTTTTGCAAGACAAGGAAACTTTAAACAAAATTTTTTCTCTGCCCATTGGGCCTTTTCCTCCTCTCTAGTGTGTATTGTGCATCTGCATTAATCAGACTTCCTTAGAAGATAACTTCTTTCTCAAGCTTGTGTGAGGTCACAATGACCCACTACTCACTTTACAACTGTGCTTTTCCTGGTAACCTCCTATAACTTTTTTTTGTGTGTGTATAAGCCGTCAACATGTCCTTTGGCATATAATCCTTTGTTTCAAAAAGGGGTTTAACTGTGCTTTAACCTCTGATGGGTGAAACAGTCCTCAGAGCTTTTTGGGAAGACTGTCTCTTGGGTTATAATCCTAATGTTACCTTGAATAAAATTTTCTATTTCTTCCCTAGATTGACCAGTGGCTAATTTTTTTTTTTTCAACAGTGAGAGGCATTATACAATATTAATAGAAAAACCCAAGATACTTTTCTAGCTATGATTAGACTGCAAAACTGGAAGACACACCATAGAACAGGAGCTGGAGATCTCTATAGAAAAGATGCAACAAAGATGTGGCCAGAGTTACAAGCTAAGATCCAAGCACTGGTCTAGAGAATTTGTAGTATTACAGCTTTAAAAAGAGATGTTTATCAATTAGGATTCAATTCAGCTGCGATTAGCAGGAAGTCCCCAAATCACATAGACTTAAACAGGATATAGTTCAATGACCAGAGGAAGGCAGTCTAAGGTTGGTATGGTGGCTCTACACAAAATCCTCAGGAACGCAAGCTACTTTCACATTTCTGCCTCACTGTGTATAAAAGGTGGCTTTTAGCTCATGGTTAAAGATAGAGCCATGGACTTGTTCATACTGTGGTCAGCAAAGAGGAGGAAGAAGGGACGAACGGATAAAGCAGAAGGGAAGGGAAGCTCTTGAGAGTTGCCCTACAATACTTTTGCTTATATTCCTGGGTCTAGAACGTTCATATTTCCATGTCTACATCACATAAAATATAGAATTCTTTTTCATGTTCTGGCTGGCTGAAAATCTATGACTAAGAAAAACGGTGAAAGAAGATATTGAGAAGCAACCAGCAGTTAGTCTCAGCCACAGCCAGCCCTGCACACACTTCCTGAAACACAGTCAACATTTCTTCTTTGTGGGAGAAATGTCAATGGTTTTTATTAGGTGAATAAATGAGAAAAGAAAATGAGAAAGTTGGAGTTAGGTTGGAGTTATGTCCTCAAGTTCCATTTTCAGTTTGACCCATAAAGTTGGAAAACCAGGTGGCAAGATAGTGCAAGACCAAGTCTGAAATTTCTTCTCTTGTTAAAGTACCTGTCTCTGGTGTAGTAATAATACCAGATAATGGACATGAGAGTGATTGTGCAGTGGACTGCCCAGTTAAAGACCAAGTGTATTGGTTTTTTTACTCTTCTTTATTGAGTTGGTGCCAGAAATGACTTTGGACTCATTGATGGAACCTCTCTTAATGGTTCGGACACTCTTTTTCATCATCTGTCTTAAAAAATGTAAATAATTTTACTTGGACTAGAAATAACTCTTGCCTCCTAGTTTAGTAGTCAAGAGACCAGTGAGTCTTATATTTATAGGTATATAAGAATTACCTAGTACATTTGTTGAAAATTCTTAGTAATGGACCCCATTACCCAGATATTCTGCTGCAATGTCAGATATGGGGTAGGACTTGCAATCTACATTTAAACGTTTTTCAGATAATTTTAACACATATACCTAGAGTAGCACTATCAGAAATATATTGTGAGCAACATGTCATTTTAAATTTCCTAGTAATCACTTTTAAAAAAACAAGAAGAAATTGCTAAATTAATTTGAATGATATATCTTATGTGGTGGTTTAGTTGCTAAATCGTGTCGACTCTTGCGACCCCATGGACTGTAGCCTGCCAGGCTCCTCTGCCCATGGGGTTTCTCCAGGCAAGAATACTTTAGTGGGTTGCCATTTCCTTCTCCAATATCTTATGTAACACAATATATCTAAAACATTATCATGTAGACATGTAATCCACCTAAAAAATTATTAATGAAATATTTTACATTTTTTTCTACTAAGTCCTCAATACCTGGCCTGTGTATTTTATACTTAGGGTACACCTCATTGGGACCTGCCACCTTTCAAATGCGCCACCACCATGTGAGGCAATGGCTTTTACACTGGACAGGGCAGTTTTCAAGGATTAGACAGCACTAGATTGAAACTATGGAGGTCAGAAACTGCATTTCATTCTTATATTTGTAGAGCTTAGCAAAGTGCCTAGAATACAGAAAATGTTCAAAAAATATTGGTCGGTTGGTTGGTTAGTCACAGTAACAGTCTGTGCTATAATCACACGAAACTATGTGCCAATGGCTGTTATTGTGGCAGGGAAAGAGCCCCAAGGTTTTTTTGTGGGGGAGGCACAGAAATTTCTGGGATGTTCAGAAATCTGCTAGGACAGTTAATAGGTGGTATTTAGAATTCTATTAAGAGTAACTTCAAAGGCATGAGGGAGGAGGAACTCATTTTAAAGGCTTTAAGAGGAGAAATAGAGCCAGTTAGCAAAGACTGTTGCTAGGACAACCTTCTTAGGATTGAAAGAGGAGACTCGGACACTGTAGACTGGGGTTGGTATGGCTGTGATCTCTCCTTTTGTACTATACTCTCCTTTTGCCTGGCTCGAAGGAAGAACAGTTTTAAAATGGCTATTTAAAAATGCAATTTGGAGCCACAGGGCTGTGTGGCACTAAAAGGTTTTAAGTGCAAAGAGAAGGAGAAGGGACCGAAAGTTGATTGGAAAAGGGCCACCTGAAGTGAAGCATAATCACAAGGGTTCCTATTAAATTACTGGAATATGCAGTTCAAGAAGAACATCTCCCAGTTGCTGGGACACTCCATTTATGGGAATCAAGGATAGGGAACAAGGTAAGTTTTTCCTGGGGCTTCTCTAGTGGCACAGAAGGTAAAGAATCTGCTTGCAATGCAAGAGATCTGGGTTTGATCCCTGGTTAGGAAAGCTGCCCTGGAGAAGTGAATGGCTACCCACTCCAGTATTCTTGCCTGGAGAATCCCATTGACAGAGGAGCCTGGTGGGCTACCATCCATGGGGTCTCCAACTGACTGAAGAACTAACATTTTCACTTTAGAATATCATTAGATCAAGCAGTTTAAAATTATTAAAAAAATAATTATTGGGAACTAAAGTGATTTTATTTTCTTAAGTCTTATTCTCAATTTATCATTGACATTTATAAAGGTATTAGCTGATAATTAATATTTAAGTTTTTAAATAAATTCTAAATAGTGAACTTTTGTTGGGCAATTATTATATGCCTGGTATTCAGCTGAAGGCTTTCCATTTATTAATTTCCAGAAAAAATGTTTTCTTTTTTATCTACAATTTACTGATTTTTAAAAAAAAATTGAAATTAAGAGAGATTAAGTGATTTGTCTAAGAACTGTTTCTATAGGAACAATAGAACTAGGGATAATTTTTATATTGTGCTTTCCACTTTAGGAGATACTTGTATTATTTCTCATAATAACCTTAACTAAGCTGTAAAATTCAAATTTGTACCATGATGGTAAATTCGTAGGGCCTTACAGGATCTGATATTAACAATAGGCTACAACCGTATATTTATATAGTGAAAGTGACATTTGAGAAATCAGTTCAGTTCAGTAGCTCAGTTGTGTCCGACTCTTTGCGGCTCCATGAACCACAGCACACCAGGCCTCCCTGTCCATCACCAACTCCCGGAGTCCACCCAAACCCATGCCCATTGAGTCGGTGATGCCATCCAACCATCTCATCCTCTGTCGTCCCCTTCTCCTCCTGCCCTCAATCTTTCCCAGCATCAGGGTCTTTTCAAATGAGTCAGCTCTTGCATCAGGTGGCCAAAGATTTGGAGTTTCAGCTTCAAAATCAATCCTTCCAATGAACACCTAGGACTGATCTCCTTTAGGATGCACTGGTTGGATCTCCTTGCAGTCCAAGGGACTCTCAAGAGTCTTCTCCAACACCACAAGTCAAAAGCATCAATTCTTTGGTGCTCGGCTTTCTTTATACTCCAACTCTAACATCCATACATGACTGCTGGAAAAACCATAGCCTTGACTAGATGGACCTTTGTTGACAAAGTAATGTCTTGGCTTTTGAATATGCTGTCTAGGTTGGTCATAACTTTCCTTCCAAGGAGTAAGTGTCTTTTAATTTCATGGCTGAAATCACCATCTGCAGTGATTTTGGAGCCCCCAAAATAAAGTCACCCACTGTTTCCACTGTTTCTGCATCTATTTGCCATGAAGTGATGGGACCAGATGCCATGATCTTAGTTTCCTGAATGCTGAATTTTAAGCCAACTTTTTCACTCTCCACTTTCACTTTCATCAAGAGGCTCTTTAGTTCTTCTTCACTTTCTGCCATAAGGGTGGTGTCATCTGCATACCTGAGGTTATTGATATTTCTCATGGCAATCGTGATTCCAGCTTGTGCTTCTTCCAGCCCAGCGTGTCTCATGATGTACTCTGAGTATAAGTTAAATGAGCAAGGTGACAATATACAGCCTTGACAGACTCCTTTTCCTATTTGGAACCAGTCTGTTGTTCCATGTCCAGTTCTAACTATTGCTTCCTGACCTGCATTAGGTTTCTCAAGAGGCAGGTGAAGTGGTCTGGTATTCCTATCTCTTTCAGAATTTTCCACAGTTTGTTGTGATCCACACAGTCAAAGGCTTTGGCATAGTCAATAAAGCAGAAATAGATGTTTTTCTGGAACTCTCCTGCTTTTTCCATGATCCAGCAGATGTTGGCAATTTGATCTCTGGTTTCTCTGCCTTTTCTAAAACCAGCTTAAACATCTGGAAGTTCACGGTTCACATACTGCTGAAGCCTGGCCTGGAAAATTTTGAGCATTACTTTACTAGCGTGTGAGATGAGTGCAATTGTGCGGTAGTTTGAGCATTCTTTGGCATTGCCTTTCTTTGGGATTGGAATGAAAACTGACCTTTTTCAGTCCTGTGGCCACTGCTGAGTTTTCCAAATTTGCTGGCATATTGAGTGCAGCACTTTCACAGCATGATCTTTCAGGATTTGAAATAGCTCAACTGGAATTCCATCACCTCCACTTGCTTTGTTCGTAGTGATGCTTTCTAAGCCCCACTTGACTTCACATTCCAGGATGTGTGGCTCTAGCTGAGTGATCACACCATCTTGATTATCTGGATCATGAAGATCTTTTTCCTACAGTTCTTCTGTGTATTCTTGCCACTTCTGCTTAATATCTTCTGCTTCTGTTAGGTCCATACCATTTCTGTCCTTTATTGAGCCCATCTTTGCATGAGATATTCCCTTGGTATCTCTAATTTCCCTGAAGAGATCTCTAGTCTTTCCCATTCTGTTGTTTTCATCTATTTCTTTGCATTGATCACTGAGGAAGGCTTTCTTATCTCTCCTTGATATTCTTTGGAACTCTGTATTCAAATGGGTGTATCTTTCCTTTTCTCCTTTGCTTTTTGCTTCTCTTCTTTTCACAGCTATTTGTAAGGCCTCCTCTGACAGTGATTTTGCCTTTTTACATTTCTTTTTCTTAGGGATGGTCGTAATTCCTGTCTCCTGTACAATGTCATGAACCTCCATCCATAGTTCATCAGGCACTCTGTCTATCAGATCTAGTCCCTTAAATCTATTTCTCACTTCCACTGTGTAGTCATAAGGGATTTGATTTAGATCATACATGAATGGTCTAGTGGTTTTCCCCACTTTCTTCAATGTAAGTCTGAATTCGGCAATAAGGAGTTCATGATCTGAGCCACAGTCAGCTCCTGGTCTTATTTTTGCTGATTGTATAGAGCTTCTCCATCTTTGGCTGCAAGGAATATAATCAATCTGATTTTGGTGTTGACCATCTGGTGATGTCCGTGTGCAGAGTCTTCTTTTGTGTTATTTGAAGGTGTTTGCTATGACTAGTGTGATTTCTTGGGAAAACTCTATGAACATTTGCCCTGCTTCATTCTGTACTCCAAGGTCAAATTTGCCTGTTACTCCAGGTGTTTCTTGACTTTCTACTTTTGCATTGCAGTCCCCTATAATGAAAAACGACATCTTTTTTTGGGTGTTCGTTCTAAAAGGTCTGGTAGGTCTTCATAGAACCATTCAGCCTCAGCTTCTTCAGTGTTACTGGTCAGGGCATATGCTTGGATTACCATGATATTGAATGGTTTGCCTTGGAAACGAACAGAGATCATTCTGTCATTTTTGAGATTGCATCCAAGTACTGCATTTCGGACTCTTTTGTTGACTATGATGGCTACTCCATTTCTTCTAAGGGATTCCTGCCCACAATAGTAGATATAATGGTCATCTGAGTTCAATTCACCCATTCCAGTCCATTTTAGTCTGCTGATTCCTAGAATGTTGATGTTCACTCTTGCCATCTCCTGTTTGACCACTTCCAATTTGCCTTGATTCATGGACCTGACATTCCAGATTCCTATGCAATATTGCTCTTTACAGCATCAGACCTTGCTTCTATCACCAGTCACATCCACAACTCGGTGTTGTTTTTGCTTTGGCTGCATCCCTTCATTCTTTCTGGAGTTATTTCTCCACTGATCTCCAGTAGCATATTGGGCACCTACTGACCTGGGGGTTCATCTTTCAGTGTCCTATCTTTTGGCCTGTTCATACTGTTCATGGGGTTCTCAAGGCAAGAATATTGAAGTGGTTTGCCATTCCCTTGTCCAATGGATCACATTGTGTCAGACCTCTATATCATGACTGTCCATCTCAGGTGGCCCCACACAGCATGGCTGTTTCATTGAGTTAGACAAGCCTGTGGTCCGTGTGATCAGATTGGCTAGTTTTTTGCCATGTGGTTTCAGTCTGTCTGCCCTCTGATGCCCTCTCTTAGTTCCTACTGTCTTACTTGGGTTTCTTTCCTTGGACGTGGGGTAAGATGTATTTGAGAAGTATTTGAGAAATACATTGCCCTAATGATATTAGGAGAAATTGAAATAAGCAGAGACTGGAGGCAAACACAGTACTACAAGTAATTTATCATAATCCCAGCAGGAGATGGACAGAGCCTGGAGTATAAAAAGGCATTTAGGGGACTTGCCTTGAAGTCCAGTGTTTAAGACTCCGGCCTTTCCCTACAAGGGGTGCAGATCCAATCCCTGCTCAGGGAACTAAGATCCCACATGTTGTGTGGGAAGTATTTGTACACAGAGAAAGGAAGGTGCTGGTGATGATCTTTAGTGACTGGTCTCAACTACTCTTCTCTCTTTTATTTTCTATAGGGTTCTATAATCAGATCAGTGTGGTTATTATTTCAATTCCATTTATTGCCACTTTGGTACTGAATACTGATTTCTCCAGCCTCATGTATCTTCCTTGTTTTCTGTAGAGGAATAATTGGGTGAAGAACAGATAAATTCCACTCCCTTTGTCGAATGTGAAATTAATTTGCCCATTTTTTTAGGATAAAGCAGAAAAGATTCAAAATTCAAGGAGGTAGACATGAGTCAGAGGATTTTTCAAAGGAATATCTTCTAACCTAATAGTAAGCCATCATCAGAAGTTATCTGTACTTCTCCTCAAGCCTTCTTGGTGAGGGTGGCTTTTTTAATTTGAAAGTTCTAATAGTGAGGACAACCCTCTTTGTCTCTCCTCCACCCCAAGTTCTCCTTCTCCCATCTAAGGAGAGGGAGCTCGAGAGTCCTCCATAGTCAAATTATACAACCAAGGAATTGAATACTCTAACTTCCTTTTCTGATCTAATTTTTTTCTCCTATTTAAAATTTTGTTTTGTTTTTGACTGTGCCACACAACATGCAGGGATCTTAGTTCCTCAACCAGGGATCAAACCCATGCCCCCTACAGAGGAAGCATGGAGTTTTAACCACTGGACAACCAGGGATTTCCCAGGCCTAAATTTTTGACAGTGATACCCATTTGCGGTATTCAAATGTTTCTGCCAAAATGAAAGGGACTAGAAAATCTAGAAATTTTGGGATTTATAGGCTTGGAAAACAGATTGCTTTTCAGCCTGATGACATAAAATTTAGATATAAAGGCTGATAGCGATCCTCTTTGCAAGGATTAAATCAGAGATGTGACCATCACACCATTAACAAAACTCTTTACCATATTAAGGTGAAGCCAAGCAAATCTTTTTAGTTAGACCAAATGGCTTGGGGATGGTAGTGGGTGAAGTAGGGATATTAAAGGTATGGTTCTCTCACTGGAGCTTGATAGTTAAGCCAGACAGAAATATGTGGTGAGAAAACAAAAAAATATAGAATCCCACCCCTCCAAAAAAGTATAGCTAGAAGTAAACTGTGTTTGGCATTATTGGTGTTTTCAGTTAACTGTAATCAGAAAAGAAGCTGACTGGAGTAGGTGCCAGAAGAACTGCCATCATGGACTAAAAAGATACAATTGTTGAAGATATAAAATCATACTTAGCCCCCAACCTTCTATCAGCAGGAAGCAGGTTAAAAAAGTTACTCAGTCCCCAAGGAGGACATATTCTCCAACTCTCTTTTCAAATATAGCTGAGGAGCAAAATAGAAAAGGAAGGAAATTCCAGTGGGTGGAACTGCAGAAAGTCATGGACGGTGGAACCTTACCAAGGAGTAAACAGGAGCTAATATGGACCTGTCTCTGCAGTGTATCTCCTATTCATTCCCTTTTCAAATGAGAGTATTTTGTGTGTATACTGCATCTGTTTCCTTATGGTCGCTTGGTTGTATAAGGGATAAATATTTTGTACTTTTAATTCATAGGCATGATGTCTCAGATTTTTGTTCATCAAATATTCACTCCTCTCCACTCTTCTTTGTGTGGCAGTGTATTTCCATTCTTAACACTTTATACATGACCCTACTTTGCGACTTGTAAACCTCTAACTTGCTTTGGCTAATGGAATGCAAATGTATATAAAGGCTTCAAATATTGAGTGTTTATTTGGTTTGTGCTCTCCTGTGCTTAAAAACTGCCACTAATTGAGCATATTCCTTCAATGAAGAATACATGAAGACACCTGGAGAAGAAGTGAACCAAATCCAAGCAAAGCCAGAAATGTTTATTTTAAACTATTGAATTTAGGAGTGGTGTATTACACGTCACTATTGTATTAAGAGTTGATTAATACATTCATTCTTTGAATGAAGAGAAGCTATATCTGGATATGAAGTAAAGAAATAGTGACAATCTCAGATATGCAGATGATACCATTCTAATGGCAGACAGCAAAGAGGAACTAAAGAGCCTCTTGATAAGGGTGAAAGAGGACAGTGAAAAAGCTGGCTTAAAACTCAGCATTAAAAAACTAAGATCATGGCATCCAGTCCCATCACTTCCTGGCAAATAAATGGGGAAAAAGTGGAAGCAGTGACAGGTTTTCTTTTCTTGGGCTCCAAAATCACAGCAGATGGTGACTGCAGCCATGAAATTAAAAGACGGTTGCTCTTGGAAGAAAAGCTATGACAAATCTAGACAGTGTATTGAAAAGCAGAGACATTACTTAGAAAACAAAGGTCTGTCTAGTCAAAGCTATGGTTTTTCCAGTAGTCATGTATGGATGTGCGAGTTGGGTGTAAAGAAAGCTGAGTGCCGAAGAACTGATGCTTTTGCACTGTGATGTTGGAGAAGACTCTTGAGAGTCCCTTGGACTGCAAGGAGATCCAACCAGTCAATCCTAAAGGAAATCAACCCTAAATATTCATTGGAAAAACTGATGTTGAAGTTGAAGCGCCAATACTTTGGCACCTGGTGTGAAGAGCTGACTCATTGGAAAAGATCTTGATTCTGGGAAAGATTGAGGACAGGAGAAGGAGGTGGCAGGGGATGAGATGGTTGAATGGCATTGCTGATTCAGTGAATATGATCTTGGGGGAATTCTGGGAGATGGTGAGGGATAAGAAGGCCTGACGTGCTGCAGTCCATGGGGTTGCAAAAAGTTGGACACAACTTAGGGACTGAACAACAATGATGTTGAGAGACCACATATCATGCCATATGTAGAGTCTATCCTGACTTGAGCTTGATACTCTAACTAGTGGAGACTTTCAGACTGTTAACTTGGGGAGGTTGTGAATGCACTTGGGGTTTAGGAAGAAGAGTGAATTAAATAGTTAATGACCATAAGGTGTATAGCAGTTGTCTGGACCCCCTGTCCCCACTTGCAGGCACATAGTAGAATTGTATTTCCTGACCCCTTGTGATTTTGAAGGATCAAATAACTAGTTCTGATAAATGAGTTGTGACCAGAGTGACATGCATTTGCTAATATGAAAACCTCCAGGGCTTTCAGGCTTTCTTTTCATCTTTGCACAGTGATTGGTATTCTAGATTATGGATGCTCTGTCAGCCCGGGGCCTAAGAACATAGATGACGTAAACCAGAGTCCCAAAAACACTCAACATAAGTGTAGCGTTAGTAAGAAATATTAGTCTTTGCTGTGTTAAGCTCACAAGGGTGCTGTAGTGGGAGGTAAGATCTTTCCCATCTATTTTTGGATTTGGATTTGCTGTCTGGATGTGGAATAGCTGGACTGATATTTTCTTAGCATTCATAGTGAATTTTTGTACTGCCCATTCACATTCGACTTGTTCAATGCCCTTGTTCTGCTAGTTATTAAACAATTTGAGAGAATTCCCTAATGGCTCAGAGGTTAAGACTCAGTGCTTTCACTGAAGTAGCCTGGGGTTCAATCCCTGCTTGGGAATTAAGATCCTGCAAGCTGCACTGCATGGCCAAAAAAAAAAAAAAAAAAATTGAATACCATCCCCTTGGCTGGCCAAAAATAATGGAAAATGCATAGTATAATGTTGCAATAAACATTTTGATTATGGAGAATATTTATTTATTCATAAAAATTTTAATTCTTAGATTACATCACTGGTATAGACTCCCCAAAGAAAGCATATTATCTTACATTATCGTTGTACTGTGCAAGCATGCCAGATCGCTTCAGTTGTGTCTTACTCTTTGCGACACTGTGGACTACAGCCCACCAGGCTCCTCTGTCCATAGGATTTCCCAGGCAAGAATACTAGAATGGGTTGCCATTTCCTTCTCCAGGGGATCTTCCCAACCCAGGGATCGTACCAGCACCTCCTGCAGCTCCTGCATTGCAGGCAGATTCTTTACCACTGAGCCACCGGGGAAGCTCCTGTCATGGTACTAAGTAAGGTAAATATTTGCCTGAACCAGGAAATGCCTTATGAGTCAACTCAAGTTCATTTATTAAGACTAAAGTATACAAGTCAAGACTCACTTGCCTCACTGTGCCCACCAATCCACAGTTACTTTGTGACAAACGATGCCCAGTCCTCAACAATTCCTCACCTTGTAAGATCTGCTTTAAAAGTCTCCGAGACTAAAACTCTAAAGATCAGTTCAGAGGAGCTAAGATGGCGGAGGAGTAGGACGGGGAGAACACTTTCTCCCCCACAAATTCATCAAAAGAACATTTAAACGCGGAGTAAATTCCACAAAACAACTTCTGAATGCCGGCAGAGGACATCAGGCACCCAGAAAAGCAACCCAAGTCTTCGAAAGGAGGTAGGAAAAAATATAAAAGACAAAAAAAGGGACAAAAGCGGGAGGGATGGAGTTCCATCCCCGGAAGGGAGTCTTAAAAAAAGAGAAGTTTCCAAACACCAGGAAACCTTCTCACTGCCGAATCTGTGCTGAGCCTTGGAAACACAGAGGGCAACATAACAGGGAGGAAATATAAATAATTAAAATCCGCACATTGTGAGCCCTACGGTAACTTCCCCAGCGGAGAAGCAGCGCAGACGCCTGCATACGCCATTAGCAAGCGGGGGCTGGGCAGGGAGGCGCGGCGCGGGCTACATCACAAGAATCTGGCCTGAATACCCCGAGCACTATCTGAGCGAAATAATTTGGGCTAGCAAACCAGACTGTGGGATATCTACCATGCGAAAAGACAGCCCTAACCTATGACACCGCCAGGCCCGCGCACGGAACAAAGAACTGAACAGAGATAGCCGGCGGCAGACCATCCCCCTCCGGTCATAGGCAGCCAGAGCCGGAAGGGGACAATCGCAGCCCCAGAGAGACATTATCTATAAAACTGTAAGCAGGCTTCTTTGCTAACTAAAACTTCTTGGGGGTCTGGACGGTCAACATCTACTTGAGAAGGTGCGCCGGTGCACAACTAGATAACGGAGCGGCGGAGAGGTGATAAGTCGCAGCAATCGCGCGCGCAAAACACCTCATCACCTGAGCTGCTCAGATCTGGGAAGGGCACAAAACGCAGGCCCAACCGAGAGTCTGCGCCTCTGAGTGCCTGAACCTGAGCGGCTTGGACCTGCGAAGTACAGGCAGCCCAGGGCCGGCCGTGGATGGTTCGTGGCGGAGCAACCTAGAGCCTGAGCAGCGTGGGCAGAGAGGCTACACGCACCATGAACGGGGGGGCAGATCCAGTGTGGCTGAGGCACTGCGAGCATACGCCAGTGTTATTTGTTTGCAGCATCCCTCCCTACCTCCCCTCAGTGCGACTGAACAAGTGAGGCTATTAAAAAAAAAAAAAAAATTAAGTCCTCTATTATTCCTTTAATTTCCACTTTTACAACCGATTACTTTGCAAAAAAAAAAAAAAAAAAGAAGACCCTATTTTTTTAAAAGCAAACTTCATATATATATATTTTTAAATAATTTTTTGACCTTTTTTTTTCTTTTTCCTTCTTTTCTTTAACATTGTATTTTTGAAATTCCAAACTCTACTCTAGATTTTTAATTTTAGCTTTTTAGCATTTGTTATCAATTTTGTACCTATAGTTTTTTTTTGTTTTGTTTTTATATAATTTCTGTGACCCTTTTTTCTTTTTCTTTTTCTCTGTTTCTTTCTATTCTTCTTTTAAATAACATTGTATATCTGAAATTCCAAACTCTATTCTAGATTTTTAATTTATGCTTTTTGGTATTTGTTATCAATTTTGTACCTGTATTTTTTTTTTTTATATATAATTTATGCGACCTTGTTTGTTCTTGTTTGTTTTTTTTTTCTCTCTCTTTCTTTTTCTTCTTTTTTTAACATTGTATTTTTGAAATTCCAAACTCTACTCTAGATTTTTAACTTGCTTTTTGGTATTAGTTATCAATTTTGTACCTATATTTTCTTTATAATTTTTGCGATCTTGTTTGTTTTTGTTTGTTCGTTTTTTCTCTCTTTCTTTTCCTTCTTCTTTTCTTTAACATCGTATTTTTGAAATTCCAAACTCTACTCTAGATTTTAAATTTTTGCTTTTATGTATTTGTTACCAATTTTGTACCTTTAAGAACCCAATCTTCAGTACCCATTTTTCACTAGGGAGTGAGATTACTGGCTTAACTGCTCTCTCTCCCTTTGGACTCTCCTTTTTCTCCACTAGGTCGCCTGTGTCTCCTCCCTAACCCCTCTCTACTCTACCCAACTCTGAATTTCTGTGTGTTCCAGACGGTGGAGAACACTTAGGGAACTGATTACTGGCTGAATCTGTCTCCCTCCTTTTCATTCCCCGCATTTATCCTCCTGGCCACCTCTGCCACCTTCTTCCTTCTTCTCTTCTTTGTATAACTCTGTGAACAACTCTGAGCGGTCCAGTTGTGGAGTGCACATAAGGAAGAGATTACTGAATAGCCCACTCTCTCCTCTATTGATTCTACCTCATCTCATTTGGGTCACCTATAACTCCCTCCTCACTCTTCTCTTCTCCATATAATGCTGTAAACCTCTCTGGGCGAAACAAGTTTCAGGGCAAGACATACCAAGAAAATTCTCCAGCAGCAAGGAACACAGCCCTGAGCTCCAAGATACAGGCAACCCAAAGTCACCCCAAAACCATAGACATCCCATAACTCATTACTGGACATTTCATTGCACTCCAGAGAGAAGAAATACAGCTCCACCCACAAGAACACCAACACAAGCTTCCCTAACCAAGAAACCTTGACAAGCCACCTGTACAAACCCACACAGAGCAAGGAAATGCCACAATAAAGAGAACTCCACAAACTGCCAGAATACAGAAAGGACACCCCAAACCCAGCAATTTAAACAAGATGAAGAGACAGAGGAATACCCAGCAGATAAAGGAACAGGATAAATGCCCACCAAACCAAACAAAAGAGGAAGAGACAGGGAATCTACCTGATAAAGAATTCCAAATAATGACAGTGAAATTGATCCAAAATCTTGAAATCAAAATGGAATCACAGATAAATAGCTTGGAGACAAAGATTGAGAAGATGCAAGAAAGGTTTAACAGGGACCTAGAAGAAATAAAAGAGAGTCAATATAAAATGAATAATGCAATAAATGAAATTAAAAACACTCTGGAGGCAACAAATAGTAGAATAACAGAGGCAGAAGATAGGATTAGTGAATTAGAAGATAGAATGGTAGAAATAAATGAATCAGAGAGGATAAAAGAAAAACGAATTAAAAGAAATGAGGACAATCTCAGAGACCTCCAGGACAATATTAAATGCTACAACATTCGAATCATAGGGGTCCCAGAAGAAGAAGACAAAAAGAAAGACCATGAGAAAATACTTAAGGAGATAATAGTTGAAAACTTCCTTAAAATGGGGAAGGAAATAATCACCCAAGTCCAAGAAACCCAGAGAGTCCCAAACAGGATAAACCCAAGGTGAAACACCCCAAGACACATATTAATCAAATTAACGAAGATCAAACACAAAGAACAAATATTAAAAGCAGCAAGGGTAAAACAACAAATAACACACAAGGGAATTCCCATTAGGATAACAGCTGATCTTTCAATAGAAACTCTTCAAGCCAGGAGGGAATGGCAAGACATACTTAAAGTGATGAAAGAAAGTAACCTACAGCCCAGATTATTGTACCCAGCAAGGATCTCATTCAAATATGAAGGAGAAATCAAAAGCTTTTCAGACAAGCAAAAGCTGAGAGAATTCAGGATCACCAAACCAGCTCTCCAACAAATACTAAAGGATATTCTCTAGACAGGAAACACAAAAACAGTGTATAAACTCGAACCCAAAACAATAAAGTAAATGGCAATGGGATCATACTTATCAGTAATTACCTTAAATGTAAATGGGTTGAATGCCCCAACCAAAAGACAAAGACTGGCTGAATGGATACAAAAACAAGACCCCTACATATGTTGTCTACAAGAGACCCACCTCAAAACAGGGGACACATACAGACTGAAAGTGAAGGGCTGGAAAAAGATTTTCCATGCAAATAGGGACCAAAAGAAAGCAGGAGTAGCAATACTTATATCAGATAAAATAGACTTTAAAACAAAGGCTGTGAAAAGAGACAAAGATGGTCACTACATAATGATCAAAGGATCAATCCAAGAAGAAGATATAACAATTATAAATATATATGCACCCAACATGGGAGCGCCGCAATATGTAAGACAAATGCTAACAAGTATGAAAGGAGAAATTAACACTAACACAATAATAGTGGGAGACTTTAATACCCCACTCACACCTATAGATAGATCAACTAAACAGAAAATTAACAAGGAAACACAAACGTTAAATGATACAATAGACCAGTTAGACCTAATTGATATCTATAGGGCATTTCATCCCAAAACAATGAATTTCACCTTTTCCTCAAGCGCACATGGAACCTTCTCCAGGATAGATCACATCCTGGGCCATAAATCTAGCCTTGGTAAATTAAAAAAAAAAAAATAGAAATCATTCCAAGCATCTTTTCTGACCACAATGCAGTAAGATTAGATCTCAATTACAGGAGAAAAACTATTAAAAATTCCAACATATGGAGGCTGAACAACACACTGCTGAATAACCAACAAATCACAGGAGAAATCAAAAAAGAAATCAAAATTTGCATATAAACTAATGAAAATGAAAACACAACAACCCAAAACCTGTGGGACACTTTAAAAGCAGTCCTAAGGGGAAAGTTCATAGCAATACAGGCATATCTCAAGAAACAAGAAAAAAGTCAAATAAATAACCTAACCCTACACCTAAAGCAACTAGAAAAGGAAGAAATGAAGAACCCCAGGGTTAGTAGAAGGAAAGAAATCTTAAAAATTAGGGCAGAAATAAATGCAAAAGAAACAAAAGAGACCATAGCAAAAATCAACAAAGCCAAAAGCTGGTTCTTTGAAAGGATAAATAAAATTGACAAACCGTTAGCCAGAGTCATCAAGAAACAAAGGGAGAAAAATCAAATCAATAAAATTAGAAATGAAAATGGAGAATCACAACAGACAACACAGAAATACAAAGGATCATAAGAGACTACTATCAGCAATTATATGCCAATAAAATGGAAAACTTGGAAGAAATGGACAAATTCTTAGAAAAGTACAACTTTCCAAAACTGTACCAGGAAGAAATAGAAAATCTTAACAGACCCATCACAAGCACAGAAATTGAAACTGTAATCAAAAATCTTCCAGCAAACAAAAGCCCAGGTCCAGACGGCTTCACAGCTGAATTCTACCAAAAATTTAGAGAAGAGCTAACACCTATCCTGCTCAAACTCTTCCAGAAAATTGCAGAGGAAGGTAAACTTCCAAACTCATTCTATGAGGCCACCATCACCCTAATACCAAAACCTGACAAAGATCCCACAAAAAAAGAAAACTACAGGCCAATATCACTGATGAACATAGATGCAAAAATCCTTAACAAAATTCTAGCAATCAGAATCCAACAACACATTAAAAAGATCATACACCATGACCAAGTGGGCTTTATCCCAGGGATGCAAGGATTCTTCAATATCTGCAAATCAATCAATGTTATACACCACATTAACAAATTGAAAAGTAAAAACCATATGATTATCTCAATAGATGCAGAGAAAGCCTTTGACAAAATCCAACATCCATTTATGATAAGAACTCTCCAGAAAGCAGGAATAGAAGGAACATACCTCAACATAATAAAAGCTATATA
Organism: Bos grunniens; assembly: GCF_055505025.1. Classification (NCBI taxonomy): domain Eukaryota; kingdom Metazoa; phylum Chordata; class Mammalia; order Artiodactyla; family Bovidae; genus Bos; species Bos grunniens. Next base: position 18,145,914 of record NC_141168.1, read on the forward strand.
TGATAAACCCACAGCAAACATTATCCTCAATGGTGAAAAATTGAAAGCATTTCCTCTAAAGTCAGGAACAAGACAAGGGTGCCCACTTTCACCATTACTATTCAACATAGTTTTGGAAGTTTTAGCCACAGCAATCAGAGCAGAAAAAGAAATAAAAGGAATCCAAATTGGAAAAGAAGAAGTAAAACTCTCACTGTTTGCAGATGACATGATCCTTTACATAGAAAACCCTAAAGACTCCACCAGAAAATTACTAGAACTAATCAATGATTATAGTAAAGTTGCAGGATATAAAATCAACACACAGAAATCCCTTGCATTCCTATACACTAATAATGAGAAAACTGAAAGAGAAATTAAGGAAACAATTCCATTCACCATTGCAACGGAAAGAATAAGATACTTAGGAATATATCTACCTAAAGAAACTAAAGACCTATATATAGAAAACCATAAAACACTGGTGAAAGAAATCAAAGAGGACATTAATAGATGGAGAAATATACCATGTTCATGGATTGGAAGAATCAATATAGTGAAAATGAGAATACTACCCAAAGCAATTTATAGATTCAATGCAATCCCTATCAAGCTACCAACGGTATTCTTCACAGAGCTAGAACAAATAATTTCACAATTTGTATGGAAATACAAAAAACCTCGAATAGCCAAAGCTATCTTGAGAAAGAAAAATGGAACTGGAGGAATCAACCTACCTGACTTCAGGCTCTATTACAAAGCCACAGTTATCAAGACAGTATGGTACTGGCACAAAGACAGAAATATTGATCAATGGAACAAAATAGAAAGCCCAGAGATAAATCCACGCACATATGGACACCTTATCTTTGACAAAGGAGGCAAGAATATACAATGGATTAAAGACAATCTCTTTAACAAGTGGTGCTGGGAAAACTGGTCAACCACTTGTAAAAGAATGAAACTAGAACACTTTCTAACACCATACACAAAAATAAACTCAAAATGGATTAAAGATCTAAACGTAAGACCAGAAACTATAAAACTCCTAGAGGAGAACATAGGCAAAACACTCTCCCACATACATCACAGCAGGACCCTCTATGACCCACCTCCCAGAATATTGGAAATAAAAGCAAAAATAAACAAATGGGACCTAATTAAACTTAAAAGCTTCTGCACAACAAAGGAAACTATTAGCAAGGTGAAAAGGCAGCTTTCAGAATTGGAGAAAATAATAGCAAATGAAGCAACGGACAAACAACTAATCTCAAAAATATACAAGCAACTCCTACAGCTCAACTCCAGAAAAATAAATGACCCAATCAAAAAATGGGCCAAAGAACTAAATAGACATTTATCCAAAGAAGACATACAGATGGCTAACAAACACATGAAAAGATGCTCAACATCACTCATTATCAGAGAAATGCAAATCAAAACCACTATGAGGTTCCATTTCATGCCAGTCAGAATGGCTGCAATCCATAAGTCTACAAGCAATAAATGCTGGAGAGGATGTGGAGAAAAGGGAACTCTCTTACACTGTTGGTGGGAATGCAAACTAGTACAGCCACTATGGAGAACAGTGTGGAGATTCCTTAAAAAACTGGAAATAGAACTGCCTTATGATCCAGCAATCCCACTGCTGGGCATACACACTGAGGAAACAAGAAGGGAAAGAGACACGTGTACCCCAATGTTCATCACAGCACTGTTTATAATAGCCAGGACATGGAAGCAACCTAGATGTCCATCAGCAGATGAATGGATAAGAAAGCTGTGGTACATATACACAATGGAGTATTACTCAGCCATTAAAAAATACATTTGAATCAGTTCTAATGAGATGGATGAAACTGGAACCTATTATACAGAGTGAAGTAAGCCAGAAAGAAAAACACCAGTACAGGATATTAACTCATATATATGGAATTTAGAAAGATGGTAACAATAACCTTGTGTATGAGACAGCAAAAGAGACACCGATGTATAGATCAGTCTTATGGACTCTGTGGGAGAGGGAGAGGGTGGGGAGATTTGGGAGAATAGCATTGAAACATGTATAAGATCATGTATGAAACGAGTTGCCAGTCCAGGTTCGATGCACGTTACGGGATGCTTGGGGCTGGTGCACTGGGACGACCCAGAGGGAGGGTAGGGGAGGGAGGAGGGAGGAGGGTTCAGGATGGGGAACGTGGGTATAGGTATGGCGGATTCATTTTGATATTTGGCAAAACTAATACAATATTGTAAAGTTTGAAAATAAAATAAAATAAAATAAATAAGCAAATAAATAAATAAAAGACCCCCCCCAAAAAAATAAATAAAATAAAAATCAGTTCATTTCAGTCAGTCAGTCATGTCTGACTCTTTGCCACCCCATGGACTGCAGCATACTATGCGTCAGTGTCCACCGCCAACTCCCTGAGCTACTCAAACTCATGTCCATCTAGTCAGTGATGCCATCTAACCATCTCATCCTGTGTCATCCCCTTCTCCACCTGCCTTCAATCTTTTCCAACATCAGTGCTGGGAAATGAGTCAGCTCTTCACTTCAGGTGGCCAAAATATTAGAGCTTCAACTTCAGCATCAGTCCTTCCAATGAATATTCAGGGTTGATTTCCTTTAGGATTAACTGATTTGATCTCCATGCATTCCAAGGGACTCTCAAGAGTCTTCTCCAACACCACAGTGCAAAAGCATCAGTTCTTTGGTGCTAGCCTTTCTTTCGGAGAAGGCGATGGCACCCCACTCCAGTACTCTTGCCTGGAAAATCCCATGGACAGAGGGGCCTGGTGGGCTTCAGTCCATGGGGTCGCTAGGAGTCAGACATGACTGAGTGACTTCACTTTCACTTTTCACTTTCATGCATTGGAGAAGGAAATGGCAACCCACTCCAGTGTTCTTGCCTGGAGAATCCCAGGGACGGGGGAGCCTGGTGGGTTGCCATTTATGGGGTCGCACAGAGTCGGACACGACTGAAGCGACTTAGCAGTAGCAGCAGCAGGCTTTCTTTATGGTCCAAATCTCACATCCATACATGACCACCGGAAAAACCATAGCTTTGACTAGACAGATCTTTGTTGGCAAAGTAATGTCTCTGCTTTTTAATATGCTGTCTAGGTTGACCATAGCTTTTCTTCCAAGGAGCAAGCATCTTTTAATTTCATGGCTGCAAGTGATTTTGCAGCCATCTGTAGTGATTTTGTAGACCCCCAAAATAGAGTCAATCACTGTTTCCATTGTTTCCCCATCTGTTTGCCATGAAGTGATGGGACCAGATGCCATGATCTTGGTTTTTTGAATGCTGAGTTTTAAGCCAACTTTTTCAGTCTTCTCTTTCATCAAGAGGCTCTTTAGTTCTTCTTCCCTTTCTGCCATAAGGGTGGTGTCATCTTCATATCTGAAGCTATGGATATTTCTCCTGGCAATCTTGATTCCAGCTTGTGCTTAATCCAGCGTGTCATTTTGCATCATGTACTCTGCATGTAAGTTAAATAAATAATGTGAAAATATACAGTCTTGACATCCTCCTTTCCCAATTTGAAACCAGACCATTGTTTCATGTCCAGTTCTAACTGTTACTTCCTGACCTGCATACAGATTTCTCAGGAGGCAGGTAAGGTGGTCTGGTATTCCCATCTCTTTCAGAATTTTCCACAGTTTGTTGTGATCCACATAGTCAAAGGTTTTGGTATAGTCAGTAAAGCAGAAATTGATGCTTTTCTGGAACTCTCTTGCTTTTTCGATGATCCAACATATGTTGGCAATTTGATCTCTACTTCCTCTGCCTTTTCTAAAACCAGCTTAAACATCTGGAAGTTCTTGATTCACGTACTGTTGAAACCTAGCTTGGAGAATTTTGAGCATTACTTTGCTAGCGTGTGAGATGAGTGCAATTGTGTGGTAATCTGAACATTCTTTGGCTTTGGCTTTCTTTGAGATTGTAATGAAAACTGAGCTTTTCCAGTCCTGTGGCCACTGCTGAGTTTTCCAAATTTGCTGGCATATTGAGTGCAGCACTTTCACAGCATTGTCTTTTAGGATTTCAAATAGCTCAACTGGAATTCCACCACCTCCACTAGCTTTGTTCGTAGTGATGCTTCCTAAGGCCCACTTGACTTCACATTCCAGGATGTCTGGCTCTAGGTGAGTGATCACACCAACCTGGTTATCTGCATCATTAAAATTTTTTTGTTTAGTTTTTCTGTGTATTCTTGCCACCTCTTCTTAATATCTTCTGCTTCTGTTAGGTCCATACCATTACTGTCTTTTATTGTGCCCATCTTTCCATGAAATATTCCCTTGGTATCTCTAATCTTCTTGAAGAGATCTCTAGTCTTTCCCATTCTATTGTTTTCCTCTATTTCTTTGCATTGGTCACTGAAGAAGGCTTTCTTATCTCTCCTTGATATTCTTTGGAACTCTGCATTCATATGGCTATATCTTTCCTTTTCTCCTTTGCCTTTCATGTCTCTTCTTTTCTCAGATATTTGTAAGGTCTCCTCAGACAACCATTTTTGCTTTTTTGCATTTCTTTTTCTTGGAGATGGTTTTGATCTCTGCCTCCTGTACAATGTTACAAATCTCCATCCATAGTTCTTCAGGCACTCCATCAGATCTAGTCCCTTGAATCTATTTCTCACTTCCACTGTATAATCGTAAGGGATTTGATTTAGGTCATATCTGAATGGCCTAGTGATTTTCCCTATTTTCTTTGACTTAAGTCTGAATTTTGCAATAAGGAGTTCATGATCTGAGCCACGGTCAGCTCCTAGTCTTATTTTTGCTGACTGTCTAGAGTTTCTCCACCTTCAGCTGCAAAGAATATATTAATCTGAAATTGGTGCTGACTATCTGGTGATGTCCATGTGTAGAGTCATCTCTTGTGTTGTTGGAATAGGGTGTTTGCCTTGACCAGTGTGTTCTCTTGTTAACCTGTTAAGCTTTGCCCTGCTTCATTTTGTACTCCAAGTTCAAACTTGCCTGTTATTCCTGGAATCTCTTGACTACTTACTTTTGCATTCCAGTCCCCTATGATGAAAAGAACATCTTTTTTTGGGTGTTAGTTCTAGAAGGTCTTGTAAGTCATCATAGAATCATTTAACTTCAGGTTTTTCGGCATTAGTGGTTGTGGCATAGATTTGGATTACTGTGATATTGAATGGTTTACCTTGGAAATGAACAGAGATAATTCTGTCACTTTTGAGATTGCACACAAGTACTGAATTTTGGACTCTTTTTTTGACTATGAGGGCTACTCCGTTTCTTCTAGGGGATTCTTTCCCTCAGTAGTAAATATAATAGTCATCTGCATTTAATTTGCCCATTCCGGTCCATTTTCATTCACTGATTCCTAAAATGTCGATGTTCACTCTTGTGATATCCTGTTTGACCACTTCCAATTTACCAGTCTGCCAAATACATGGGGAAACAATGGAAACGGTTACAGACTTAATTTTCTTGGGCTCCAAAATCACTGCAGATGGTGACTGCAGCCATGAAATTAGAAGACGCTTGCTCCTTGGAAGAAAAGCTATGACAAACCTAGACAGCATATTAAAAAGCAGAGACATTACTTTGCTGACAAAGGTCCATCTAGCCAAAGCTATGGTTTTTCCAGTAGTCATGTATGGATGTGAGAGTTGGATCATAAAGAAAGCTGAGCTCCGAAGAACTGATGCTTTTGGCTTGTGGTGTTGGAGAAGACTCTTGAGAGTCCCTTGGACTGTATGGAGATCCAACCAGTCAATCCTAAAGGAAATCAGTCCTGAATGTTCATTAGAAGGACTGATGCTGAAGCTGAAGCTCCAATACTTTGGCCACCTGATGCAAAGAACTGAGTCACTGGAAAAGACCCTGATGCCAGGAAAGATTGAAGACAGGAGGAGAAGGATATGACAGAGGATGAGATGGTTGGATGGCATAACCACCTTTATGAACATGAGTTTGAACATGCTCCTGGATATAATGATGGACAGGGAAGCCTGGCGTGGTGCAGTCCATGGGGTTACAAAGACACGACTGAGCCACTGAACTGACTGAGTTTACCTTGATTCATGGACCTAACATTCCAGATTCCTATGCAATATTGTTCTTTACAGCATCAGACTTTGCTTCCATCACCAGTCACATCCATAACTGGGTGCTGTTTTTGCTTTGGCTCAGCCTCTTCATTCTTTCCTGAGCTACTTCTCTGCTGTTCTCCAGTACAATATTGGGCACCTACTGACCCGGAAGGCTCATCTTTCAGTGTCTTATCTTTCTGCCTTTTCATACTGTTCATGGGGTTCTCAAGGCTAGAATATTGAAGTGGTTTGCCATTCCCTTCTCCAGTGGACCACATTTTGTCAGGAGGTCTTTTTAAAAGACTCAACTCTGAACATTGCTTTCTTAAATGTGAAGCTTCATGTACATGCACAAGGGTGATAGTAGCCCTTTATCATTGCTAGCAATAATTAATATCGAGTTAGGAAATCTTTGCTTATTTGAGGTGGGGGTGAAGGGAGTAGTATTGTTTTCATTCTGAACTTAGATTACTCCTAAGTTTGAACGTATTTCAAGTTTTAAGTATTCCTTCTATTAAGTAATGCATGTGGTTGTACTTGTTGTTTTAGCCACTAAGTTGTGTCTGACTCTTTGAGACCCCACAAACTGTAGCCTGCCAGTCTCCTCCATCCATGGGATTTTCCAGGCAAGTATACTGGAGTGGATTACCATTTTCTTCTCCAGGAGATATTCCTGACCCAGGGACTGAACCCCTGTCTCCTGCATTGGCAGGCAGATTCTTTACTGCTGAGCCACCAGGGAAGCCCAACATATGTCGAGTAAGCCCTAAAATTAAGGCACAGTATAATGTACTGCTTTGAAATCTAGTGAAATTGAGAGGGCTTTCAATGGCCTATCTGCAAGTTCCCCACCTGGCTCTGTTCTCAGAACTAGGTGTCTTTGCCAAACAACCTTCCTTTTCAAAAGAACTGGGGACAGTTGCTGCTTATCCCTGAGTAGTGGGGCTTTAGTTCCCTGCATATAATTGGAATTATTCAAACAAACCAGTTGCATCCTTCCACGGGAATTGTGGGCACTCCACCCTCATGATCCTACAAGCCTGCTTTGCAGAGCACTGGTTGTTCAACCTGTTCCCAAGTACCAGACTTGTGTGGCCTTGCCTGGGATGTCCTCCTTCCCAGGCTGTGATTATACATACTAGTAAACTGCTGTTGATCTCATCTGTCCAGTGTCGAGTGTGGTGTCTTCAGCCAACCTGTTAATCCTAAGGCAGGAATCCCTTCTTCACCAACCAGAAGAGGAGGTCGGTGATTAAAGAAATTAGATAAATATATGCCTGCAAAGAGTAAAGCAGTATGTCAGTTGGTGAGGCCACCAGAGTGAACAAAACAGAATTACTCCGCCCTCACCAAGCTTACAGTTTTTTGAGGGAGACAGACATTAAACAAATAGTCACATGATAATATTATAATTGTTGTTCAGTCACTCAGTCGTGTCTGACTCTTTTTGACCCCATGGACTATAGCATGCCAGGCCTCTCTGTTCTTCACTATCTCTTGGAGTTTGCTCAAACTCATGTCCATTGAGTTGGTGATGCCATTCAACCATCTCATCTCACTCTTTTTCATTCTGATTTTTTTTGTTGTTAGTTTTACTTTTAGAATTCTTCCCTGTCAGAAATTTGGTAACTATTCATTTTTGCATATAATTTTTTTTTAAAGAAATACATGCACATGTGTTACATGCCCATGAAAAAAATGTCAACAGTGCAAAAGAATATAGAATGAAAAGTAGATCTCTCCAAAACAAACCTCCACAATCCATGGATCTATGTTCTTTCAGAATTTTTTACGCACATACCCACATATAGCCTTTACAAACTGTCTTCTTGTAACTTGTAACTTTACAAACTGTCCCTTGTTCCTTTTCCTTAAAGATATATATCAGAACTTTTAGATTAGTGTGTGTATTTGTAGCCCATTTAAAAAAACAGCTACAGAATTTTCCACTGAGGATCTTAGGATAAAAAACTCCACCTCCTATTTACTGTGTTACATATAATGTTGCAATGAACAATATGTTTCTGTGCATATATGCAAAAGTTTCAATGGTTAAGTTTTCAGAATTTGAATTGTTGGGTCAAGGTAATTGTTTGTTAAGAAGTTTCTATATATTAAGAAAATTAGTATTTTGTCAAATATTTTGTAACTATTTTTTCTCAGTTTGTGATTTAAGTTTTTGTTGAGACCATACAGAAAATGTAAATGTTTATGTTGCCCAATTTGTCAATCTTTCCCTTTATGGTTTCTGTGTTTTGTTTAGACATATACCAAGGTTAATTGTGTTTCTTTTTTACTACTTTTAAGGTTTAATTTTACATTAAAATTTTTAATTTATATGAAGTTGAATTTGGCAAAAAGAATGAGCTAGGGAGCCAAGTTAATTTTTTTCCAGATGGCTTCTCAGTGGCCCAACATCATTTATTACAAATCAGTTTTTTTCTTTACTATTTTGGTATGCTGTCTTTATCTTATATTAAATTCCCATTTACTTTTAAATTTAGTTCTATAGTTTATACTTTGTTCTAATGATCTGTTTGTTTATTCATGCATCAGGGCCAAATCTCTTAAATTACTATACTTTATATGATATTCTATACATTAATTTTTATTCCATGTGCAATTGATTTTTGTATATGTTATATGAGAATGTAAATGTCAAATAAAGTTGCCCTATAGACAGAAAACAGAAGTTGAAGAAAATGGAGATGGTAGGTATAAGGTCTCTCATAGCTTTATGGATAATTATTTCATGAAATGTGGAAAAAGAAAGGATAGCTTACAACTATGGTACTTTTATCATTTTATTACTAAAAATATGTTATGATGTTTAATATTATTAACAGTATAATAGATAAATGTTGTTAATATATGACCCTTTTGATCATTATTTTCTGTCCCTGTAGTTCTTTGAAATCATTAAATTTTGCTATCTGAATAAATTATGGAAGGCCCCATTCTGTTATTACACTTCCCTACCCTTCTCCCTTTATACTTTTTTCTTTCCTGTTTTTACCATTCTTTTTTAAAGATTTAAATACAAAATAATATGTTTGAGTTTTGCCACAGGACTCCAGAGAGGAGCAGTACCATGATGTGACAAATGTCTGGAGCAGAGCCCAGCATTTTCCTGCAACAGATTAGACTTGCCTATAATTATAAGCATTCGCTTCCTTTTGGTGAAATACAAAGTGAGCCACATCTCTAAATAATACAGAAGTTTTAAACACTGGTGGAGTTTAAAAGCAAAACTACAAAAGAAAATGACACTAGGTCACCTCCTCCTGTATGTATCTCCCAGAAATAGAGCTTAATTTCACAAGGAACATAACGATTTAGGGTGGATTTTAGCTACAATTTTGTGGCAGACACAGTTCATGACAGCTTCTACCACAGAGACTTGAAAAACCAAATACTGCCTTCCTTAATCTTACTTGTAGCCAGCTGTGGTTGATGTGACACATTGACTGTTGGTGAATACTGGAAAAATTTTTTTTCTATGAAAGAGACAGCTACAGATCCAAAGTTTGTGCCTACCAACTTTCATATTGTTGCTGTTCAGTTGCTCTGTTGTGTCCGACTCTTTGTGACCCCATGGACTGCAGCACACCAGGCTTTCCTGTCCTTCACTATCTCCCAGAGCTTGCTCAAACTCATGTCCATTGAGTCTGTGATGCCATCCAACCATCTCATCCTCTGTTGTCCCCTTCTCCTCCTGCTTTTAATCTTCCCCAGCATCAGGGTCTTTTCCAATAAGTCGTCTCTTCACATCAGGTGCCAAAGTATTGGAGCTTCAGCTTCAGCATCAGTCCTTCCAGTGAATATTCAGAACTGATTTCCTTTAGGATTGACTGGTTGGATCTCCTTGCTGCCCAAGGGACTCTCAAGAGTCTTCTCCAACACCACAGTTCAAAAGCATCAGTTCTTTCTCACTCGGCCTTCTTTATGGTCCAACTCTCACATCAATGCATGACTACTAGAAAAGCCATAGCTTTGACTAGATAGATGTTTGTTGGAAAAGTAATGTCTTTACTTTTTAATACACTGTCTAGGTTGGTCATAGCTTTTCTTCCAAGAAGCAATCTTTCCCAGCATTCATATGCTTAAATCTAATCCCCAATGTGGTGATATGAGAAGATGGGGCTTTTGTGAGGTGATTAGGTCATGAGGATGGAGCCCTCATGAATGGCATTAGTGCCCTTATAAAAAAGGACCCAGAGAGTATCCTTGTCCCTTCTATCTTGTGAGGATACAGTGAACAGACAGTCATATATGAACCAGCAAGTGGGTACTCAGACACTGAATCTGCCAGTGCCATAACCTTGGACTTCCCAGTCTCTAGAACAGTGAGAAATAAATATCTGTGGTTAAACTCACTCAATGTATGGTATTTTTATTACATCAGGCTGAGCAGACTAAGAGAGAACAGATGTGGTTGACACCATCTTTTCTCCCCTCTTTTTCTCTTGAAAGCTGCCTTGATGTCCAGAGATCTGAAAACTATATTTTAACCATGAGTTATATTACAAGAAAGTCTCAGAGCCTTACCCTGAACTTAGATGCCAGTACTCCTTATCTCCAGATTTCTTGCTGTGATGAAACAAAAACCCTTTTGTGAGTCCATGCTGTTTTTAAGTCGATAACTCGTACCTGACTCTTTAGCAACTGCATAGACTGTAGCCTGCCAGGATCCCCTGTCCATGGGATTTCCCAGGCAAGAATACTGAAATGGGTTGCCATTTCCATCTCTAGGAGTTCTTTCTGACCTAGGGATTGAAACCCTGTTTCCTGCATTGGCAGCTGGATTCCTTACCACTGAGCCATTTGAGAAGCCCAGTTCACTGTTCTATAATGTGCTGCCAACGGACTGCAAGATCAAACCAGCCAATCCTAAAGGAAATCAACCTTGAATACTCATTGGAAGGACCAATGCTGAAACTGAAGCTCCAATACTTTGGCCACCTGTTGCAAAGAGGCAGCTTATTGGAAAAGATCCTGATGCTTGGAAGGACTGAAGGCAAAAAGAGAAGGGGGCAGCAGAGGATGAGATGGTTAGATAGCATCGCTGATTCAAGGACATGAATTTGAGAAAATTCCAGAAGATAGTGGAGGACAGAGGAGCCTGATGGGCTGCAGGGCACATCATCTCAAAGAGTCTGACACAACTTAGCCACTGAACAACAACAATAAGAACAAAAAATGTGCAACCAAGAACGGTAGATGATAAAGTCTAATAACATATGAAATGAAGCAATAATTTAAAGAATACAGTCCAGTAGTAAACTTGTTGTAGGGAGAAGCCAATTCTGACTCCCTGTTGGAAACTATTTCTTTGAGTTGCTTTTCATGGCTTTTTTTTGTTTTGTTTTGTTTTGTTTTTTTACAATCATACATAATGGCCTGCCTCAGAGGACCCTGCCCCTCTGCCTGACTGTTAAACTAAAGAGCCTTTGTTTAGCTCATAAAGAGATAATCTGACCCTGCCTGTGTGCTAAATCACTTCAGTCATGTCTGACTGTGCAACCCTATGAACTGTAGCCAGCCAGGCTCTTCTGTCCATTGGATTCTCCAGGCAAGAATATTAAGAATACTGGAGTGAGTTCTCATTTCTTTCTCAGTGGGATCTTCCTGACCTAAGGATCAAGCCCATGTCTCTATGTCCCTTGCATTGGTTCTTTACCACTCACGCCACCTGGGAAGCTCACTGCCCACAGATGAATGGCTTTAGGGAAAAAAAAGGAGATTAGTATAACCTTTCTAAAGGCTGGCCATTCCTAGAGATGTTTTGCGAGACTGAAGACTCTTTTACTTCCTCACTGCCTCTCCCTTTTGACTTTAGTTCCTCATTGCTTCTCTTTCTCTGACTCTATAAAAGAACCTGGCATCCAGACCCTGACAAGATGGTTATTTTGAGACATTAGTCTGCCATCTTCTCAATCAGCCAGCTTTCCAAATAAAGTTGTATTCCTCGCCTCACCACTTCATCTCTCAGGTTCATTGGCCTGTCATGCAGAAAGCAGAGCAAGCTTGGACTTGGTAACAAATTGGCTTCTTCTCTACATAATTCAATGACTTTTTTCAAAAAAGATTTTTTTAACTGATATTCACAGGAGATGAGGTCCTATGAGAATAAAAACGAAGTGTCACTATATTTTATTTGAAGATTTAAATATGAAACCCTACTCACAGGCTGTAGGTGATAATATTCTCTTTGAATTATTGAAGGTAAACATTAAGAGAATTCACAGAGCTGATGCTGAGCAGGATGCCTTGGGGCTCCTGGGCACAAAGCCTTTCTGTGCACCTCATTTCTTTGATTATAGTAAACAGCCTTCACTCAGCATCCATGACCTTCCCTGAGTTCCAGCAGGCAGGTTCAAGCAGTTGTTAATTTGGGATGAGAGAGGATGCAAGACCAAGGAAAAACAGTCAAGAGCAGCCTTGGGGCATGATCCGATTTCCTCATCAAAGGATACACACAGCAATATCTTTGAGCTATTTTGCAGATACTGAAACCCCTTCCAGGTGGGAGAAGTTAACGAGGGTATTCTGCCCACAAGCATGTAGACCCCAGACCAGTTGGACCAGAGGGCTGATGATGTTGACTCCTACTTACCTCATCATCAACCCTTCAGAAGAGTGTCCACAAGTTGATTATGCCCTCTTTGAACAATTACTTTAAAACTTCCCACTATCTTCTCCAAGTTGGCACACCTGGTTTTGAGGGCATTAGCCCACTGTGGCCCCCATTGCCTGGCAAAGTAATAAAGTTATCTTTTTTTACTTCACCTATAACTCTGTCTCTGAGACTTGATTCAGTACTGGTGTACAGAGAAGCTGAGCTTTCAGCATCAGAGCTAAAAAACATTTCAAGAAACACTCTGTTCTTGCCACTCATTTTCTGTCTGATGGAGAATGAAATAAAATTTCTTTCTTTTTTTTAAAACTAAAGCTTAAAACATCCCCAAACTCTAACAGACATTTGTCTGTTTTATTATTATTATTACTAATTTATGTATTTGTCAGCTGTGCTGGGTCTTTGCTGCTTTGTGAGGGCTTTCTCTAGCTGCAGAAAGCGGGGCTTTCTCTTCACTGTGGTGCACTGGCTTCTCTTTGCAGTTGTTTCTCTCGTCGTGGAGCGCTGGCTCTGGGTGCTCAGGCTCAGTAATTGTGGCACATGGGCTTTGTTGCTCCGCAGCGTGTGGAATCTTCCCAGACCAGGGCTTGAACCCGTGTCCCCTGCTTTGGCATGCAGATTCCTATACTCTCTTACGTGTGCAATAGTCAACAGCATTATGTCTAATCAATGTACATATCCTAATTTAAAAATAATACTATTGGGAGAATGGTGCTTATAGACTTGCTCCAAGGCAGAGTTGCCACAAACCTTCAATTTATAAAAAGCACAGTATCTTAGAAATACAATAAAACATATACATGTGTATATATATAAAGTATATTTATATGTCTATGATCATTTTTACCCTTAATTACATACATGAGTACATGTACATACTCACTTATATGTATACACACATAAGTTGTATACGCATGTATATGTATATATTCATTTATACACTCAGTATATACACTCATATGTATGAGTCTGCAATTACATTGCCACAATATAATTATATATTTTCAGGCTTCTATAATATCATCTTGGGCTTCCCAGGTAGCGCAATGGTAAAGAATCTGTCTGGCAATGCAGGGGATGTGGATTTGATCCCTGGGTCAGGAAGATCCCCTGGAGAAGGAAATGGCAACCCACTCCAGTATTCTTGCCTGGGAAATCCCAGGGACAGAAGCGCCTGGCAAGCTTCGGTCCATGGGTTTGCAAAAGAGTTGGTCATGATTTAGTGACTAAACAACAATAAAACCATCTTAGCCACTCTACCATTGTCTTTAGCTTTCGGAAGTTCACATATATCTTGGTGTGGATTTCCTTTTTTGGGAATTCTTTCAGTTTCTTTCATCTGTAGATGTATATCTTTTCTCAATTTGTGAAGTTTTCAGCCACTATTATTTCTTTGAATTTTTGAACCATTCCCCCCACCTACCCCACCCCCATTCTTTCTCTTCTTTCGAGAATCCAGTGATTAGATCTTTTGTTACTTTCCCACAAGTCCACAAGGCTCTAATTTTTATTTGTCCCAGGAAACTTTATAATTGCACATAAAAGCAATTTTTGGTGACAGCTGCTTTAAAATCTTTGTCAGATAATTCCAGTATCTGTTTCATCTCAGAATTGGCTGTTGAATGTCTTTTCTCATCCAATTTGTGATTTTTCCTGATTCTTAGTATGATGGATGATTTTCTATTGTATCCTAGGCATTTTGGATATTGTTAGGAGACTCTGAACCCTATTTAATCATATTTTAGTAGGCAATTAAGATGTAGCTCTTGGCTTATTTTCATGGTCTGTGGTTCCAAGAACAATTTAATTTTTTCTAGCTCTTGAAGTGCTGTTATGTTCTCCTAAGTTCACTTGGGGCCACCTTACCCTTCTCTGGTCCTGGTATTACCAGGTGGGTGGGGGAGGCACAACAGAACCTGAGGCAGTCCCTGGGCTGCCCAACATTGGCAGGATCCTTGATTCCATTTGTTTGACTTAGTATGAATAGAATGCTAGATTTCTAATTAAAAAAATAGATATGCAACAAGCAACAAAGGTTTACTGTATAGCACAGGGAACTGTAGTCAATATTTTATAATAACCCATAATGAAAAATAATCTGAGAAATAATATATGTGTATATGTATAACTGAATCACTTTACTACGTACCTGAAACACTGTAAGTAGACTATACTTCAATAAAATATATACATCAAGAGAGAAAAGTAACTGAAAGTGGAAGTTTAGAATTTCAGTTTATACAGTATCCTCAACAAGGAACAACAACAATAAAAAATAATAACAGGGCTTCCCTGGTGGTCCAGTGGGTAAGAATTCAGCTTTCAATGCAAAGGACACTGCTTAGATCCTGGTCCAGAAAGATACCACATGCCATGGGGCAACTGAGCCCATGTGCCACAACTAATGAGCCCACATTCTGGAGCCTGCAAGCCACAACTATTGAAGCCCGAGTGCCTAGAGGCTGTGATCTGCAGCAAGAGACGCCACTGCAATGAGAAGCCCTTGGACCACAAATAGAGAGTAACCTCCACTCACAGCAACTAGGTAGAGAAAGCTGGCTCACAGCAACGAAGACCCAGTACTGCCAAAATCAATGAATAAATAGTACTTAAATAATAGCAGATTTAAAGGGAAATGACAGGAAAAGGAAAGCAGTTCAGGCTTCCAAGGGCTACAGACTGGGAAAGTAAATATATGGGCAGGAACTAATGGAGCAAAGGTTGTTTGGGGATTCCTCTGTTGCCATCTCTGGGCTGATTAGTCTGTCTTTAAGAAGAGGAAAATTTAAAATTTGCATTTAGTCAGACAAGGGGAAACGTTTTCTGCCTTTCTTGATTCTTAGTTGCCTTCATTTTAAAAAACAAAATTCAGCTGAGTAAATTTGAAGCTCCAGTTGGTTGTATTAAGCAGTTCATGAACTGGGCAGCATGCCGTGCAGCAACTAGAAAGGTACAAAATTGGAGGCTTTGATAGGCAGAAGGGTGGGGTGGGGAGCTATTAGCAAGGAAGAGAAGATTATTTTTGCCCGAGATGTCTTCTTTTGGTGGGATGCAGACTGCTTCTTCTTCTCCCTCCAAGATGGAGAGGGCCACGTGACAGTTGACCTTGCTGGGGCTGACAAGAAAATTTCATACTGGTTGATTAAGATGCCATTTCTAATGAAGGTCGAAACTGCAATTAGGTCAGGTCCTAAATGTAGGTTTGGTATCATTGGCTTTAGCACAAGTGATGCCATTTTGGACCTGTGGTTTTTCTTTCACAACTTCAAACAATATTTATGACAATGAGGCATATTTGGGGGTGACATTCTGGTTTCTTTCATTTTTTTTTTTTTTTCTGGTTTCTTTCAGGTGGAAAAAGTTGGGAAACACCAGGATTGGATTGCCTTATGCAGGAAGTGGGGGCTGGGAAAGTAGGGGCTGGGAAATGCCAGGCCTCCTCTGTCCTGTCTCCCCTGAGAGCCCACCTGTTGCCAGTGAGTTTGGAGTCATGGGTGGGGCTCTCTGTTAGGTGTCTGCTGGGCTTCCCCTTCCTGGTCCTTGGGTCAGAGGCAGCTTTTCTCAAGATTTCATTTTGGTCTGTCCTGCTTTCCCACATCCAGTTTAAGATACTAGGGAGAAAAAAAGTTGAACCCAGGGAACTCATGGCTTGTTGTTCCTCAATTCCTGAGGTTCTTAGCCAGTTTGCCTTCTCTTTTCCATCAGAGTCCTATTACGGTTGTTTATTTTTATGGTTGTGTTTAGAGGAGACGAGAAGAGCTTCCCCAGTAGCTCAGCAGTCAAGAACCCACCTGCAAAGTAGGAGGTGGGGGAGACTTAGGTTTCATTCCTAGGCTGGGAAGATCCCCTGGAGGAGGGCATGGCAACTCACTCCAGTATTCTTGCCTGAGGAATCTTGGACAGAGGAGCCTGGTTGGCTAGGATTCATGGGGTCACAAAGAGTCAGAAACAACCAAAGTGACTGAGAACACATGCACACATAGAGGAGAGGAGCAGAGAAATGTGTGTAGAGGGAAAAAAATCTGCCATCCAGGTTAATTTAGACTGGTTATTTTTAAGGTCCAGGGACTTAGGAAGAACCTTTGACTTTCCCCTTAACTGCCTAACAGAATGTAGACAGGATGTGTTGCAGGAAGGGAGCATCACTATACTCAAACAGCATGAGCTAAGTGTGGAGACAGGAAGGATCCTAGCAGAGTCCCTCTGTTTCTGGAAGGCTCAGGAAACATTTGTTGATCCAACCTTTGCTTTCACATCTCTCTATGAACTGCCTTCCTCCCCTTGGGAAGTCCCAAACTACTACCTCCAACAACCTCTTTTGTCTTCAGTTAAAGGTGGAGTTTATGTGAAGGTTTCAACTATTTTGGTAAGTTACTCAGTTTTCCTGGGTCTCTCCCATATATATATATTGTTTTCTCCTGTTAATCTGTCTCACAGCAATTTAACTTTTAGACCAGCCCAGAAAAGGGAAAATTTTCCTTCCTGACAAATGGAGGCAAAAATGAGTCTCTGGGAATTACTCCAAATAGTCAACATGTAAAATTAGGTGCATGACAAAGCTAATGGAGGTGATGGAATCCCAGTTGAACTATTTCAAATCCTAAAAGATGATGCTGTGAAAGTGCTGCACTCAATATGCCAGCAAATTTGGAAAACTCAGCAGTGGCCACAGGACTGGAAAAGGTCAGTTTTCATTCCAATCCCAAAGAAAGACAATGCGAAAGAATGCTGAAACTACCCCACAATTGCACTCATCTCACACACTAGTAAAGTAATGCCCCAAATTCTCCAAGCCAGGCTTCAAGAATACGTGAACCGTGAACTTCCAGATGTTCAAGCTGGTTTTAGAAAAGGTAGAGGAACCAGAGATCAAATTGCCAACATCCGCTGGATCATTGAAAAAGCAAGAAAGTTCCAGAAAAATGTCTACTTCTGCTTTATTGACTATGCCAAAGCCTTTGACTGTGTGAACCACAACAAACTCTGGAAAATTCTTCAAGAGATGGGAATATCAGACCACCTAACCTGCCTCCTGAGAAATCTGTATGCAGGTCAGGAAGCAACAGTTAGAACTGGACATGGAACAACAGACTGGTTCCAAATAGGAAAAGGAGGCCGTCAAGGCTGTATATTGTCACCCTGCTTATTTAACTTTATATGCAGAGTACATCATGAGAAATGCTGGGCTGGAAGAAACACAAGCTGGAACCAAGACTGCAGGGAGAAATATCAATAACCTCAGATATGCAGATGATGCCACCCTTATGGCAAAAAGTGAAGAAGAACTAAAGAGCCTCTTGATGAAAGTGAAAGAGGAGAGTGAAAAATTTGGCTTAAAGCTCAACATTCAGAAAACTAGGATCATGGCATCCAGTCCCATCACTTCATGGAAAATAGATGTGGAAACAGTATCAGATTTTATTTTTTGGGGCTCCAAAATCACTGCAGATGGTGACTGCAGCAATGAAATTAAAAGATGCTTACTCCTTGGAAGAAAAGCTATGATCAACCTAGACAGCATATTAAAAAGCAGAGACAGTACTTTGCCAACAAAGGTCAGTCTAGTCAAAGCTATGGTTTTTCCAGTAGTCATGTATGGATGTGAGAGTTGGACTATAAAGAAAGCTTAGCGCCGAAGAATTGATGCTTTCGAAATGGGGTGTTGGAGAAGACTCTTGAGAGTCTCTTGGACTGCAAGGAGATCCAACTAGTTCATCCTAAAGGAGATCAGTCCTGAGTATTCATTGGAAGGACTGATGTTGAAGCGGAAACTCCAATACTTTGGCCACGTGATGCGAAGAGCTGACTCATTGGAAAAGACCCTGATGCTGGGAAAGATTGAAGGCAGGAGGAGAAGGGGATGACAGAGGATGAGATGGTTGGATGGCATCACCAACTCAATGGGGATGAGTTTGAGTAAATTCCAGGAGTTGGAGATGGACAGGGAGGCCTGGCATGCTGTGATTCATGGCATCATAAAGAGTTGGACATGACTGAGCAACAGAACTGAACTGAGATAGTTCTCATTAATACCTAGCCAAAGCTACGAATAATTAAAAAAACAATTTTTGATCAATTATGCAGAAAAGATCAAATTGTTTACCTCTTCTCTTTATAAAAATATTATAAAATATGAAGAGGCAATCGAAACATATATAGCCATGTATTTTGAGGATATGCTGCTGTCTGGAAAATCTGGGACTGAGAAATCATTTTAATTTTGAATCTACCAAGTCCTGAATTTTTTATCTTTCATCTCAGTTTTCTTAAAAACCGGAGAGTTCCCTTTTATTTTATTTTATTTTTTTTTTTGCAGTTTACTCTTTTTTTTTTTTTTTAATTTTATTTTTTTTTTAAACTTTACATAATTGTATTAGTTTTGCCAAATATCAAAATGAATCCACCACAGGCATACATGTGTTCCCCATCCTGAACCCTCCTCCCTCCTCCCTCCCCACACCATCCCTCTGGGTCGTCCCAGTGCACCAGCCCCAAGCATCCAGTATCGCGCATCGAACCTGGACTGGCAACTCGTTTCTTACATGATATTCTACGTGTTTCAATGTCACTCTCCCAAATCTTCCCACCCTCTCCCTCTCCCTCTCCCACAGAGTCCATAAGACTGTTCTATACATCAGTGTCTCTTTTGCTGTCTCGTACACCAGGTTATTGTTACCATCTTTCTAAATTCCATATATATGCGTTAGTATACTGTATTTCTGTTTTTCCTTCTGGCTTACTTCACTCTGTATAATAGGCTCCAGTTTCATCCACCTCATTAGAACTGAGTTCCCTTTTAAATTGCCCTCTTTCTACCTGTCATAGGCAGGCACTGACAGCTTCCTCCAGGCTCTCATCTCTCACGTTATAGTCTACTCAATGTCCTTCAAGGAGATCAAACCAGTCAATCCCAAAGGCAATCAACCCTGAATATTCAGGAAGGACCGATGCTAAAACTGAAGCTCCAAAACTTTGGCCACCTAATTCAAAGAGCCGACTCATTGAAAAAGACCCTGTTGCTGGTTGGATGGTTGGATGGCATCAGTGGCTCAACGGACATGAGTTTGGGCAAACTCAGGGAAATGGTGACGGACAAGGAAGCCTAACATGCTGCAGTCCATGGGGTCGCAAAGAGTTAGACATAACTTAGCAACTGAAGAACAACAACAAGGTCCTTCTACCTTCCTCCTGCTGCCCAGTCTTTAAGTCAATGCAGTGTGTTTTTGGGTTTTGTTACAGGAGCACTTAACTTTTAGGTAAAAAGTTTGCTCTGTTTATCCAATGCTGTGTAACAACTGAGAACTGCAGACTGCAAAAGCAACTCCATGCCTACTCCCTCCCCACTCCACTCCCACCTCCAGACTCAGAGATCTGACCAAACTCTACCTGGCTTCCAGCAGCGTAAAGCCACGTCTTTGGGACAACTCTACACGCCTTAAGTTCCAGCCTTGAAAAGCTCAAGGCTGCCAGAAGAATAGGTTTTTTCTTCCAGTCAAAACCTTCTTCATTTTTCTTAAATCGTTTGTTTTAGAAAACTTGCACTTTGCAATTTTAAGTCCTTTCTTTGTTCCTTTGAGATGTATATGTCTCTTCTACAATCCAGGACTGTCTTTCTGGAGGACTTCTTTTGCAGTGTAATAATCCAGAAGGTTAGGGTCTTAGCAGACAGGGATGGTCTAATCACATTCCTTAAAATCTTTAGCATGCCTCCTTTAGCACACCACATGTTTTGGGGGCTGGGGCGCAGGGCTGAAGAATCCTGGAGGGCTTGCTGGTTGGGTCTGGCTGGAGTCTCTCATGAAATGCTGGCAGACAGAGGCTAAAACTGGAACAGCTCGGGGCTAGAGCAGCTGGATGAGATGTTTGGATGGCATCATCGACTCAATGGACAGGAGTTTGAGCAAATTTCAGGAGATAGTGAAGGACAGGGAAGCCTGATGTGCAGTCCATGGGGTTGCACAGAAGCAGACATAAATGAGCAATTGAACAACAAAGAGCAGCTGGGGGCTGGGGCTAGCTGGGCAACTCACTCACCTTCTGTGGTCTCTGGGTCTGGCTGAATGAGCTCTCTGCATGGACTGATCTGGGCCTCAGGACAGCTGGTTGACTTACATGCCAGCTACAGACATTCAGGGGCTAGTATTCCAGTGAGTAGAGGCAGAAGATACCATGCTTTTTCTGATCTAATCTTGAAATTCAGCATCTATTCCAGGCATTCTAAATGTTAATAGAATGTTACAAATGTTCCATGGGAGTCAAATCGCCTGGGGTAAGGGGGAGGAAAAGTTAAAAAGCAGACCCCATTTCATGAAAAGAGGGTCAAAGTCACATTGCAGATAAAGCCAAGGAATGGGGCCATTTTGGGGAAAAACAGTTTTCCACAATTATCTACATTTAAAGCATTCAGATTGAATATGCTATAGTCTTCTATGTCCATAAATAGAAAAATAATTTTGTCCCTTTATTTTCTATTGGAACTTTAGATTTTCTTCTGGATTTATGAGAGTTGCAAAATTGTAGACATTCATACAAGGCCTCTCAACTAGGAGAAATAGGCCTTATAAACACTGTTAGAAATCTGTGCTTTGGAGACTTTTCTTACCCAATTCATGCTCTGGGCAACTGTGACTGCCAAACCACCTTCATTATTAGTGCTGGCATTCAAACCCAGGGATTTCAATCTCTTATAATTATTTTTTTGGGTTGCCATTTAAAAACAAAACTTCCCTGGTGGCTCAGATGGTAGAGTGTCTGTCTACAATGCGGGAGACCTGGGTTCTATCCCTGGATCGGGAAGATCCGCTGGAGAAGGAAATGGCAATCCACTCCAGTACTATTGCCTGGAAAATCCCATGGACAGAGGAGCCTGGTAGGCTACACAGTCCATGGGGTCGTAAAGAGTCGGACACGACTGAGCGACTTCACTTCACTTTCACTTTAAAAACAAAACAATAAAAATTGGTAGTGAGATATAAAAATTAATAACACTGATCTTTCTATCCTTAAAAGTAATTACATGCTCACTGAACAAAGTGGAAAAATAAAGATAAGTAAAAATGGAGAAAATAAAACCAGCCATGTGGAGTTTGAACTTCAAAAAAAAAAACCTCTAATCTCAACAATCGCTGATAAGAGGCAGGGGTTTGGGATTTTGTTTGATTTTCTCCTGTTAAGCTATCTAGGGAAATACAATAATAAGCAAAAAGTGCTTTTTTTGCCCCCTGATGATTTTTATTTATTATTATTATTTTTGGCCACACTGCTGCATGTGGGAGTTCCCTGATCAGGGATCTATCCCATGTACCTTGTAGTATTTATCCCATGTACCAAGAATTCTTAACCCTTGGACCACCAGGGAAGTCCTCCAAAGATTTTCAAAATTCATACTTACTCCTATCTTTAATTATTCAGAAAGTGCCAACAAAAGCAGATAGAGATAGTCACCTCCACACAGATAAAACCCTAGGTCCAAGTCTGAGCAACTTTGGGAGACTCCTAAGCAGATGAGCTTACCTGGAAGAGTGTTCTCATGGATCTTGAGGGAAAAGTAGCTGTGAAGCCAGTTCATTTTACAGGGATCAGGATGATGAGATGCTTAAACAGCTCCTGCTTAGTTGGATGTAATCTACATATGATGGGCTTCCCAGGTGGCACTAGTGATAAAGCATCCGCCTGCCAGTGTAGGAGGACCCAAGACACATGGGTGGATCCCAGGGTTAGGAAGATCCCCTGTAGTAGGAAATGACACCCCAGTCCAATATGCTTGCCTGGAAAATTCCATGGACAGAGGAGCCTGGCAGGCTACAGTCCACAGGACCACAAAGACTTGGACATGACTGAGCACACTCCATGTGATATGATGGACAGAAGCCTGGACTCTGAGGTGCAGCTGTTGGACCCTCATGTGGGATGGAGATCTGAGCCTTCCCTATCTCCATCTGTCTGTGTCATACTCTGTGCTCCCTGTATCAGAGTGTTAACTTGGCACTAGAGTTAGTTTCCTCCTCCTGGACTGCTTCAATCTAGAGTCAGTTCAATTCACTTCAGTTCAGTGGCTCAGTCATGTGAAACTCTGCGACCCCATGAACTGCAGCAGGGCGGGCCTCCCTGTCCATCACCAGCTCCAAGAGTCCACCCAAATCCATGTCCATTGAGTCGGTGATGTATCCAACCATCTCATCCTCTGTCATCCCCTTCTCCTCCTGCCCTCAATCTTTCCCAGCATCAGAATCTTTTCCAATGAGTCAGCCCTTCACATCAAGTGGCCAAAGTATTGCAGTTTCAGCCTCAGCATCAGTCCTTCCAATGAACACCCAGGACTGATCTCCTTTAGGATGGACTGGTTGGATCTCCTTGCAGTCCAAGGGACTCTCAAGAGTCTTCTCCAATACCACAGTTCAAAAGCATCAATTCTTCGGTGTTCAGCTTTCTTTATAGTCCAAATCTCACATCCATATATAACTACTGGAAAAACCATAGCCTTGACTAGATGGACATTTGTTGACAAAGTATTGTCTCTGCTTTTTAATATGCCATCTAGATTGGTCATAACTTTCCTTCCAAGGAGGAGGCTTCTTTTAATTTCATGGCTGCAAAAAACATCTGCAGTGATTTTGGAGCCCACAAAAATAAACTCTGACACTGTTTCCACTGTTTCCCCATCTATTTGCCATGAAGTGATGGGACTGGATGCCATGATCTTAGTTTTCTGAATGTTGAGCTTTAGGCCAACTTTTTCACTCTCCACTTTCACTTTCATCAAGAGGTTCTTTAGTTCTTCTTCACTTTCTGCCATAGGGTGGTGTCATCTGCATACCTGAGGTTATTGATATTTCTCATGGCAATCTTGATTCCAGCTTGTGCTTCCTCCAGCCCAGCGTTTCTCATGATGTACTCTGCAAATAAGTTAAATAAGCAGGGTGACAATATACAGCCTTGACATATTCCTTTTCCTATGCGGAACCAGTCTGTTGTTCCATGTCCAGTTCTAACTATTGCTTCCTGACCTGCATACAGGTTTCTCAAGAGGCAGGTTAGGTGGTCTGATATTCCCATCTCTTGAAGAATTTTCCAGAGTTTGTTGTGGTCCACACAGTCAAAGGCTTTGGCATAGTCAATAAAGCAGAAGTTGATATTTTTCTGGAACTCTCTTGTTTTTTTGATGATCCAGCGAATGTTGGCAATTTGATCTCTGGTTCCTCTGCCTTTTCTAAAACCAGCTTGAACATCTGGAAGTTCATGGTTCGAGTATTGCTGAAACCTGGCTTGGAGAATTTTAAGCATTTCTTTACTAGCATGTGAGATGAGTGCAATTGTGCGCTAGTTTGAACATTCTTTGGCATTGCCAAACTAGCGCACCAGGCCTCCCTGTCCATCACCAACTCCCGGAGTTCACTGAGACTCACGTCCATCGAGTCAGTGATGCCATCCAACCATCTCATCCTCTGTCGTCCCCTTCTCCTCCTACTTTCAATCTTCCCCAGCATCAGGGTCTTTCCCAAGGAGTCAGATCTTTTCTTCAGGTGGCCAAAGTATTGGAGTTTCAGCTTCAGCATCAGTCCTTCCAATGAACATTCAGGACTGATTTCTGTTAGTATTGTAAACTGAAGTGAAAGTGAAGTTGTTCAGTTGTGTCCGATTCTTTGAGACCCAATGGACTGTAGCCTACCAGGCTCCTCTGTCCATAGGATTTTCCAGGCAATAGTCCTGGAGTGGATTGTCATTCCCTCTCCAGTATTGCAAACTCAGACTTAAATTATTTGGCAAGCATATATTTTTTATCATCATTTTAGTACAGTCTGTTACAGGGCTAAATTTGTATTATATATAATCTCTATATTTTGACTGTCACAATATATCAGTAACATTTTTACATATAACAACCTATATAAACAGTCTTTGTACACTGGTATTTCTGACCCAGAGATGCAGTCATTGAAGAATATTGGAGGTAGGAAATTTGGTGCCTTCAGGGTTTTCCCTAAATATTTTTCTATTAAAATACTCCTAACTCCAGCTACAAATAGAAACATGTTAACATTTGGTTCTATATTTTTCCACTCATTTTTTTTCTCTGCAATTTTCTTTTTAACATAATTGAGATTATATTGAGTATACTATTTTGTAGCCTGCCCTTTTCTACGTCTTATATATACATATACACTTTGATAATAATTTCAGTGGCTTAATAATAATCTGTTATGATATATGTCAATTTATTTCACTATAAACTATTATCAGACTTTTTTGATTACCTCCAGTTTTCACTATTATCAAAAATAATGAGATGAACTTATTTGAAAAGGAACATTTTTGCACAGTCATGATAGTTTCTTAGAATAATGTTGCATTTGGGGATCAAAGAGAAATATTTAAGGCCTTTAATTTGTACAGCTAAATGGCCATCCAACTTGGTTTCATCATTTGCCCTCCCCCATTGATACCTCCACGTGTCAATGGTGCCACATATTACAGTTAAAAAAACTTTCTTTTAATTTGATGCAAAAAAATAATCACTGAAAATAAAATCCAGTTCTTGTAAAGTTATATAGTCTTGCATGTTCTATATCACCCAAGGTCCAAGTTCTGCCTGTCTCTGTTTATCTCTTCTATTTCATCTTATACTCTTTGCTACCCTACTCACTGTTGTTCCAGCTACACTGACTTCTTTTATGTTTTTGTTTCTGCTTTTTAGTTTATTTGGATTTTGGCTGCACCACAAGGCATGTAGGATTGGAGCTCTCCCACAAAGTATCAAACCTGCACCTTTGCAGTGGAAGTTTGAAGTCTAAACGTTTGGACCATCAGGGAAGTTCCTCCACTGACATCTTTTAATTTTCCAAGGGACCACCCCTTTCCTGCATCATGGTGCTCCTACATCTCTGCTCCCTCTATGTTGAATACTCACATCCCTTCTTTGAAATCTCAGTTTCACCTTCCTCTGGTGTTTTCAAGTTTGATGAGGAAGATGACTAGGATGAGGGTGGTATGACTAAGCTAATCATCTATTATTGCAGGAAATAAACGTTACAATTAAAAATAAAGTTAGAAATTTGACTCTTCTCTGCTCCACATGGGCTTCATCTTCCAAAAATCTAGTCCACATGGGCTTCTTCACATGATGTACCTGGGATTCCAAAGAGTTGCAGGAAGGGGCAAGCCCCAGGGCGGTGTTCGCCAGCATCACATTCACAATGGCCTATTGCCCAAAGCAAATGGCAAGGTCAAGCCTAGGTTCAAAGGATGGAGAAACAGACTCTACTTTTTGATGGGAGGAAGCTCAAAGTCATTACAAAGAGAGTAAAAACAGAGATCTGGTAACCTTTGGCTATTTTGTAAAGCATTGTGCAAATATTGCCATTTTGTAAACAATCTGCCTAGCTATTTTCCTCCTTTTCCTTTTCCTTCTTTTCTCGTCTCCCTTGCCCTCCTTCTTTCTTTTGTTTCTGGGTGTTTGTTTTTAAAATTAAGACCTAGGAGGTTATCTTATTTGCTGTAACATAAAATAGTCAGAAATGGCCTGTCAATACTCTGCTGGCAAGAGTCATGGGGAAAGTTTCTTTTAACTTCCTTAAAGCATCAGAAGTTCTTTAGGAGATTGAAAAGGTTATTCGTAAATTTAGAGAGTCCCTTCTGTCAACTCAGTCTGTTTAGTGGTTTAAATTAAATTTAGAGTAACAATGAAGTTTTAAGCGGTCATTCTCTGTGACAATCTTAGGTACCCACTTAAATTATGAGAGTGAGAAAAAAATAGCCATTAAACAATGCTGATCTTCAGCTAGAAAATATAAGGCTTTCAGTAAACTTGTTCTGAAGTCATTGTTCAACAGTATTTCCAGTAAGTTGTGTTTGTGGATAAGTGGATTTTTAAAAAGTTTCCATTTTGACTTATTTAGCTATTTCTTTTTTTCCTTCTTTCTTTCTTTTTTTTTTCTTTTGGCACATGGGACCCCAGTTTCTTGACCCGGGATAAAACCTCATCCTCTGCATTGGAAGCTGGGCTTCCTAACCCCTGGACCTTCAGGGAAGTCCTAGCTATTTCTAAAGTAGCATTTCTCAAAATGTATTCAGAATAATGCTAAATATAAAGCATTTATGCTGCTTGCAATAAAAATTAGTAAATTATAGAAAGGCTATATAGGACACTCGTCATTTTAAGATTCACAAATCTTCTCTAATTTTCCATATTAAAGTTTTAAGAAGTCCTGATGTACCTTTTAACTGCTTCACTTAGTGTTTCCTAAACTTATTTGACCATGGATATCTTTTTCTTCAAGTCACACTCAACAATATTCTTCTGAATACAATTTAAGAATTAATTCTGTAGAAGAATGGCCCTTGGACAAGCAGTATACCTTCTAAAATTATTAAGAATAGAGACTAAGTAATGTCATTACTTATCTAAGGGTTGAGATCTCCAGAAATATTAGTCATCAGAGCTTAGAACACCTATAAATAAAGAAAAAGATCATAATAAATAGTGCACTGCTTGGCAGGAAGTGTTTATTCAATAAGATATACCAAATTCTTTCCCAAGGAACCAAATAAGGATGAAAAGAAACCAGGTCTTACAGATGAATCATGGAAAATTTTAAAAAGAGTCCCCTGAATTAAGAAAGATAAACATGTCTGATTCTTGCTTTCAAACAATAGTTTTTCTCCATGCTGTTGGAAAATAAAAGGATGAGAGATTTAGAATGAGTGAATTGATATTCTAAAAATATAGATCCATAAAGGCATAAAGGCAGATATTATTATGGCTCATGAGGATGAGATTTTTTTGTTTAGAAACCCATCCTGTCATGTTTCCAGAAGGGGAATTTCAAACTGGAAAAATGTTACTCTACTGATCAAGTGATCATATGCTACTTGGGTAATATCAACATAATTAAATGGTTCTGGTTCATCAGAGTTAAACAGTCTGTAGGATATCAGCAGTTTCTACAATCTTCTTTAGGAATGAAATTGTGAGGGGAAGATGGGATGGCTATGGAACAACCTAATTCCTCCAAAGTGGTTTTGTCTGAAAGAGAAGTGAGAACAGGCCTGGATAGCAGATAGCAGATAGGATGTTGATATAAAAAAAGAAAAAAGGAATAATTTATATACAATTAGGAGAAATGCAAATATTTATTTTTTAACACTATATCAATGTTCCTTTGCCTAAAACATATGGGTCAAATCTATCTGCCAGTCTTCTCCAGCATATTTTCCTATACATTGTAAACCTGGAGGAACTGATTAGCTGTTATGGGGATTATTTTCCTGACATATCTCACATCCCTTAACAATTTGAACTACAGTTTTTATCAATCCCTTTCCTTTAAAGAGACTTTTAGCAAGTTGGTAAGTATTTTCAATTCCCAGACAGAATGTTTGATGTAATGTTTTAAGAACCTTCCATTGGCCATTGGAGAGTAATAAAAGCTTTTGATCTTCTGTTTGAAGCCAACCTGATGGGAGTAAAATATCTCCTTGAGAAAGGGAATGTTGAAGTTCCTCAGGAGAATAGTGGGGTTTTATGTCAGTGGGAACCCACTCCAGTGTTCTTGCCTGGAGAATCCCAGGGACGGGGGAGCCTGGTGGGCTGCCGTCTGTGGGGTTGCACAGAGTCGGACATGACTGAAGAGACTTAGCAGCAGCAGCAGCAGCATGTCAGTGGGAATTCTGTTCCAGAGGTGGGGAGCCTGAGAATTAAAAGTCTATGTTTCCATTTATGCTTGTTGGTCTATCATCCTATTTCCCTCTGCTATTTTCCAGAATCATCCTTCTGATGACCTTGACAACGTATTACTGCCACCTCCTTGGATAACCTTGCATCTAGGAGGCACAGAATTTCTTGATAGTATTTGATGGGACTGCCATCTGAAGTTTTAAAGGTCCTCTTTTTCCAAATGGCAGCATGAGCATGAAGAAATAGGTAAGCATATTTGGAGTCAGTATATATGTTTACTCTTTTATTAGTCCCCAGTTCTAAAGCTGTGGTTAAAGCAATTAATTCAGCCAATTGAGCACTAGTCCCAGGAGGTAGGGAGCAACTTTCTAAGGTTCCAAATAAAGTTATCACGTCATAGCCTACTTTACGTTCTCCTTTCTCTATAAAGGAACTGCCATTGGTAAACATACTTACATCTGGATTTTCTAACGGCGTGTCTTTGAAGTCCTCCCTTGCTGAGTAACTTAAAGCTAGGACTTGATGACAGTCATGCTCTGATTTTTTATCTAATAACTCAGGAAGGAATGTAGCTGGGTTTAAAGTTGAGCAAGTTTTTAGCTGAGTTATGGGTCCTTCTAAGAGCAGGGATTGGTATCTGAGAAGCTGATTGTCTGATAACCACAATCCTCCCTTAGAGTTTAAAATTCCAGAGATATCATGTGAAGTAAAGACCACCAGATCTCAGTCTATAAATAATTTAGTAGTTTCAGGAATGAATAGAGCTACTGAGGCCACTATTTGCAGACAATGAGGCCATCCTTGAGCTACAGAATCGAGTTCTTTCCTCAGATAAGCAATAGGTTGTTGTGAGTTTCTTTTGGGTTGTGTTAGGACTCCCAGTGCTATTCCTGATCTAACTGTTATAAAAATGTTAAATTGGTTTCCTGTAGGCAGGTTGAGAGCAGGCCTAAAAAGAGCCTGTTGTAAAGGCTTAAATGCATGTATTTCTCCAGGTTCCCATTGTAATACCTTTTGTCCTAATTGTTTAGTCTCTTTTAATAACTTATGTAGAGGTTGAACTAGCTCTCCATATCCAGGAATGCAAATTCAGCAGTAGTCAGTTATACCAAGGAAACCATGGAGTTGTCTAATAGC
The DNA here is from genome assembly GCF_055505025.1 of Bos grunniens. Classification (NCBI taxonomy): domain Eukaryota; kingdom Metazoa; phylum Chordata; class Mammalia; order Artiodactyla; family Bovidae; genus Bos; species Bos grunniens. The sequence continues at coordinate 18,175,412 of NC_141168.1, forward strand.
ACTAGGGAGAGGATGTTATAAAATGGGCTTTATTCTTTCCTTCCCTAAGGCTTGAGTTCCATGTGAAAATTTGAGTCCTTGACATTTCACTTCCTGCTACATATCTGAGCTTTAGATTTTGATATTTTGTAACCACACTGGGCTACATAATAAGAAAATCACAGGTAGCTTGGTCACACTGTTCTTTTGAGTCACTGCAAAGGAGAATGCCATCTACATTTTGGATAATTTTTATAAGCTCTGGTGCCAAAAGGCAGTTAGGTCTTTAGCCAAAGCCTGCCCAAACAAGTGAGGAGTATCTCTAAATCCTTGAGGCAACACTGTCCAAGTTAATTGGGTAGCAGAATCAGATGGATCCTCAAAAGCAAACAAAAATTGTGAACTTTGGGCTAGAGGAATACAAAAGAAGGCATCCTTTAAGTCTAGCACAGTAAACCAGTCTGCCATTTCTGGGATCTGGGAAAGTAAAGCATAGGGCTTAGGCACCACAGGATGTAATGGAATTACAGCTTCATTAATGAGACAAAGGTCTTGTACTATGCTCCATTCTCCATTTTGTTTTTGTACTCCTAGAACAGATGTGTTACAAGGGCTGTTGCATTCAATTAAGAAAAAGTCTTGTTCTTTGAGATTTTTAATTAGGGGAATGAATCCTTGTCATGCCTCCAGTTTTAGGGGGTATTGTTTTTGATGGGGAAATTGATTAGGATCTGTGTTGACTGAGCAGAGACTGCTCTTCCTATCTTTCCTCCAATTGCCCAAAGCTCAGGGTTAATATTTGTTTCTGTTAGGGGTAGACATAAGTTTTCTGTGGGTTTCATTTCATATGGCTTGAAGCTTGCATATTAGATAGTATATCTCTTCCCAGGTTGGGAGTTGGGCTTTGTGGTATTATCAGAAAGGCATGGGAAAAGAGAATGGACTCTCAGTTACAACTCAATGGTTGTGTAAAGAATTTTGTAATTGACTTCCCAGAAATGCCACATATAGTGGGTGATTTAGTTGAGGGAGGTCCTGGATTAGAAAGGGGGGCTGAAAAAGTGGCTCTTATATCAAGAGAAAAGTTAACAGCGCAGTCTCCTACGGTCAGAATAACCTGAAGCTTCGTGCTGTGATGAGGACGGGAGCCAAAGTGGGAAGCCCTGGACCCCATCAGTCTTGATTTTGGGTCTGAGGAACTGATTTCAGAGACCTATGTCTCTGAGGGCAATTCCTCTTCCAATGATCACCTCAACAAAGGGGGCATGACTTAGGTGGCAGTATCTTAGCCTGGGGGCATTTTCCATCCTTGCCACAGAGGAAACAGGCTCCAGGCTTTAGCTTTTTGTCTGTTTTAGCTCCTGTTTTGGGAGCTCTAAAGTTAACTCCCTGTAGTGACATAATGAGAGTTTCAGCCTTTTTCTTATCTCTCCTCTCTTTCTCCTTACATTCCTCCTGATCTCTCTTATAGAACACAGGTGTGGCAGTCTTTAGGAGGCTCTCTAGATCTTGTTTGGAAGGTTTTGGAACTTCATCTTAATGAATGGGGCTGATTGAGTAATAAGTTTATCCTTGAGAATAATTTGGCCCTACATAGATTTCGGGTCCATTGGAGTATGTTTCTTCAATGTCTCCCTGAGCCTTTTCCAGAAAAGTTTAAGGACTTTCCTTTTCTTCCTGATTTATTTTGGGAAACTAAGTAGTTTAAAGGCTTAGTTTGTGCCTTCTTCAAAATTTCCATTGTTGTTCAGTGGCTCAGTCGTGTCCGACTCTTTGCAAACCCATGGACTGTGGCACACCAGGCCTCCTTGTCCTTCACTATCTCCCAGAATTTGCTCAAACTCATGTCCACCGAGTTGGTGATGCCATCCAACCATCTTGTCCTCTGTCATCCCCTTCTTTTCCAGCCTTCCATCTTTCCCAGGATCAGGGCCTTTTCCAATAAGTCAGTTCTTTGCTTCAGGTGGCCGAAGTATTGGATTTTCAGCTTTAGCATCAGTCCTTCCAATGAATATTCAGGACTTATTTCCTTTAGGATTGACTGGTTTGATCTCCTTGCAGTCCAAGGGACTCTCAAGAGTCTTCTCCAACGCCACAGCTCAAAAGCATCAATTATTTGGCACTCAGCCTTCTTTATGGTCCAACTCTCACATCCATACATGAAAACCATACTTTTGATTATACAGACCATTGTCAGCAAAATAATGTCTCTACTTTTCAACATACTGTTTAGGTTTGTTCTAGCTTTTCTTCCAAGGAGCAAGTGCAAACACAATGTTTAACTTGACATCTTTATGTCTTCTTTTGATCCTCATATTCTCAGTTTTCTTAGGCATTAAGTCACTATCCCGCAACCATTTCTCATGACCCTGGGCCATTTTACAATGGACCAGATATACAGGCTAAAAATTAATGATCACCAGTTGCGTTTCCCTCAGGCATATGGAGCAAAAGTTAATTACTACCCTTTCCTGGCTCTGAATGCTGATAATTTATCACGCCAAGGACACATTCCTCTGAGAGCCAGGCAATCAGGACAAAGTGTATAATTTCAGGTTAGTGGAGTGGGATGTTTATCGAAACAGGACAAAGTCTCAGAGTTCCTACACTAACTGCCTAACAATTTCTAACTCACTACCCTGTAATTGCACTCATTTCATATGCTACCAAGGCAATGGTCAAAATCCTTAAAACTAGGCTTCAACAGTGTGTGAACAGAGAACTTCCAGATGAACAAGCTAGATTTAGAAAATGTAGAGGAACCAGAGACCAAGTTGCCAACATCTGCTGGATCATAGACAAAGCAAGAGAGTTTCAGAAAACATCTACTTGTGCTTCATTAACCATGCTAAAGATGTTCACTGTGTGGATCACAGCAAACTGTGGAAAATTCTTCAAGAAATGGGAATACCAGACCACCTTACCTGCCTCCTGAGAAATCTGCATGAAGGTCAAGAAGCAACGGTAGAACTGGACTTGGAACAATGGACTGGTTCCAAGTTGAGAAAGGAGTATGTCAAGGCTGTATATTGTCACTCTGCTTATGTAACTTATATGCAGAGTACATCATGTGAAATGCTGGGCTGGAAGAAGCACAGGCTGGAATCAAGGTTGCTGAGAGAAATATAAATAACCTCAGATATGCAGATGATACCACCCTTATGGCAGAAAGTGAAGAGGAACTGAAGAGCCTCTTGATGAAAGTGAAAGAGGAGAGTAAAAAAGCTGGCTTAAAACTCAACATTCAAAAAACGAAGATCATGGCATCTGGTCCCATCACTTCATAGCAAATAGATGGGGGAAAACGGAAACAGTAGCAGCCTTTATTTTCTTGGGCTCCAAAATCACTGCAGATGGTGACTGCAGCCATGAAATTAAAAGACATTTGCTCCTTGGAAGGAAACCTGTGACAAACCTAGATAGAGTATTAAACAGCAAAGACATTACTTTGCTGACAAAGGTCCACATAGTCAAAGCTATTGTTTTTCCAGTAGTCATGTGAGAATGTGAGAGTTGGACCATACGGAAGGCTGAACTGAAGAACTGATGCTTTCTAACCATGGTGTTGGTGGAGAGTCTTGAGAGTCCCATGGACTGCAGGGAGATCAAACCAATCAATCCTAATTGAAATCAACCCTGAGTATTCATTGGAAGAGCTGATTTGAAGCTAAAGCTCCAATACTTTGGCCACCTGATGTGAAGAGCTAACTCATTGGAGAAGACCCTGATGCTGGGAAAGATTGAAGGCAGGGAAAGAAGGGGATGACAGAGGACAAGATATTTGGATGGTATCACTGACTCAATGGATATGAGTTTGAGCAAATTCTGGGAGATGGTGAAGGATAGGGAGGCCTGGTGTGCTGCAGTCCATGGGTTTGCAGAGTCAGATATGACTGACTGAACAATAGCAAATACCTTCATGATGATATCAGATCCTCCTGACTAGCAAAAAACTTTTGTAAAATGGTTGCTTAATTGTATTGAACTCCCCCTTCACCAAAACCTTATATACTGACTTTCCCCCACTGCCTCTTTGGAACAGTCTCTCAGAGCTATCTGAAGTGTTACCTCCTGGGCTGCGGTCCTCGTTTCACTCCAAATAAAACTTAACTTGCAACTCTCAACTTGTGTATCTTTTTTAGTCAAAAAAGCCACCCACCCAGCCTCTTCATTGAGGTGTACTGAAGCAAAGATGGATGATATCTAGTCAACTCATTGGAAAAGACCCTGATGCTGGGTAAGATTGAGGGCAGGAGGAGAAGCGAGCGACAGAGGATGAGATGTTAGGATGGCATCATCAACTCAAAGGACATGAGTTTGGGCAAACTCTGAGAGATAGTGAAGGACAGGGAATCCTGGCACCCTGCAGTCCATGGGGTCACAAAGAGCATGAGCAACCAAGCAACAGAGAGGGAGAGGCAGTGAGGAAGTAAAGTAAAAAGGGTCTTAAGTCTTGCAAACCATCTTTGGGAAGGGTCAGCATTTGGAAGGGGTGTGTGAATCTCTTCTATCCAGACATGGGCATGGTCAGATTTTCTATGAACTGAACAAAAGTTCTTCCGTTTATAGTCAGGCAGAGGGGCAGGATCCTCTGAGGCAGGCTATTATGTGTGATTATAATAACAAAAGCCGCAAAAACAAGTCAAAGAAAGTTTCCAGCATGGAGTCAGAATTGGCTTCTTCTCTGCAGTAAAGTCAAAATTGGCTTCTTCTCTGCAACAGCTGGCCATTCCAGGATATATCTGCATGATAATGGCCTTTTTACTTTACTTCCTCAACTTCTGTCCTTCTCTGTTCTATAAAAGAACCTGGCATCCAGACCTAGAGGGAGATGATTATTTCGAGACATTAGCCTGCCATCTACTCAATGAGCTGGCTTTCTGAATAAAGTTGTATTCCTCGCCTCAACAGCTCATCTCTCAGTTAACTGGCCTGTCATAGGGGGAGCAGAACGTGCTTGGACTCAGCAACAGGATTTCTGAGACTGGATCATAAGAAGCCTTGCATCTTCCAAGTGGGCATCTTGGAATGATTGCTCTGAGGTAAGCCAGCTACCACAAAAGTCTATCCTACATATAACCACTGTGCTGTGTGATTACCCAAGGCAGTCATGTGGCAATGCTGTGTGAAGAGAGGTATTTCTATACCTCTACTGTTTCCAACCCAGCCCAGTCACCAGACAGGCATGAAGAAGCTATGCTGGCCATTCAGCTCTATCAGGCTCATCATGGAGAAAAACTGAGGAACTACCTGACAGTCAAAACTGGAAGCCCAGAAATATGACCCCACCCCAATTCTCCCTGGGCATTTTAGCAATCTAAAGTCCCAGTCATTATGCAACAGAAGTGAGATATTCCCACTTGATCTGGTCAAATTCCTGATCTAAAAAATCATAAGCATAAAGATTAAAAAAGAAAAAAAGAAAAGATTGTTAATTTACACCTCTAAGTTTTGGAGTGGTTTACTTGTGTCTTAGTCCATTCAGACTGTTCTCACAAAATGCCAAAGGATGGGTGGATGGGTGGATTTATGAAAATTAGAAATTTCTTTCTCACAATTTTGAAAGCTTGGAAGTTCAAGATCATGGCACTAACACCTTTGGTGTCTGGTAAGAGCCAGCTGCCTGGCATTTTCCCCTGTAACCTTACATAGTAGAAAGGGGCAAGAGACCTCTATTAGGCCTCTTTTACAAAGGGACTAATCTTGAGGCAGGCGACAGACAAGCCATCCAAGGGTAAGCAGCTGGAGTTCATTTCCTGTGGACAGAAACTCCAAAATATGGATAGCAGGACAATCGGAGGAGGAGGCTGGGCCCTGCCCAGATGAAAGAGAAGAGACCACATATTTCTCATTCTTGTAGTTAAGGATGACAAGAAAACTCCTTCTTGACTAGAAAGCTCATTGGAGGTCAAAAGAGGAGTGATGTCAAAGCTCTTTGCTGGAATTCATGTTGGCTGAGAGATGCGCATGCACATGGGGTGATCCTGAGATATACCAAATACAGACTCAGAATCAGGCCAATCAAAATGATTGGCTAAAGGAAACCCAGAGGAAATGCCCCAATATAAGTGATTTAAACTACCGCGAATTTCTCTCTCTGAGTCCACTTGTGTGTCTATCCATAAATACTGTACTCTTTTTCCTCCTAATAAACCCTTGTTTAATTATTTTCTGCCTTTGTGGGCATTCTTTTCTGCAAAACAGTGTCAGGGACTTGTCACTGACCACTGATCTAGTGGCTAGGATTCAGCTCTCTCACTGCCACGACCTGACCTCAATTTCTGGTTGGGAACCAAAAGCCTGCTTAAAGCCTCTGCAGGCCTAAGTCCACCCGAGATCAATCCCACTCATGAGGGCACTAAGTGCTCAGGATTTAAGCACTCCCCTAAAGCTCCCGCTACCTAATACCATCATCTTGGGGGTAGGACTTCAACATGTGAATTTTAGGGGGACACAAACGTTCACTGTACAGCAGCTACACAGCAAAAGATGACTGATCAGGGAGAACGTTCTCTTACCTCCACTCATGCTGTCTGATGTTAACCAGGCTAGGAGCTGGCTCCCTGCACTCTCATTGCTCTTCAGAGGTTTTAAGGGAAACAGCTGTCCTCTGACCTCTGGCATGGGTCCCTGGGCTGGGGGCCGAGAGAAACTGGTTACAGAAGATATGAGTGGCACACATCCGGTTTTATTCAAAATTGTTCAACTAGAAAATTACCCTCCAAAACAAGGAGAACCAGAAACACAAATTCTAGAGAGTAAAAAACAAGTCATGAAGAAATGGGAATTAGAATGTCACCAGACTTTTCAACAATATTGCCGTAAGCTTGAAGGTAATAGAACAATGCCCATAAAATGCTGAGTGAAAATAGTTCTCAACTTAGAATTTCCTTCACTTGGGTGGGGGCCTTAGTTCCTGCAGAAGAACTCAAAGATATTGTTCTGTATATCCCTTGAGGAAGAACCAGGATTCTACTTTAATCCCTGCACTATAGTTTCCTGATTATTCCTCCTTTGTTTATGCATTCCCTTACTTCCCCAATTAGCAACTTTTTGAATCTGTTCCTTGCAACTAAGGGAGGTCTAAGAGGCTTAGGACTCAAATGGGTCTTAGGAAGCACCACAAGGAACAAAGCTAGTAGGGGGTGAAGGCATTCCAGCCGAGCTATTTCTATTAAAGTGTTGCATTCAATATGCCAGCACATTTGGAAAACTCAGCAGTGGCCACAGGATTGGAAAACACAGCAGTGGCCACAGTTTTCTTTCCAGTCCCAAAGAAAGGCAATACCAATGAATGTTTAAACTACCACATAATTGCACTCATCTCACAAACTAGCAAAGTAATGCTCAAAATTCTCCAAGCCAGGCTTCAACAGTACATGAACTGAGAATGTACAGAAGTTCAAGCTGGATTTAGAAAAGGCAGAGGAACCAGAGATCAAATTGCCAATATCCATTAAATCATAGAAAAAAGCAAGAGAATTCCAGAAGGACATCTACTTTCGCTTCACTGACTATGCTAAAGGCTTTGACTGCGTGGATCACAACAAACTGGGGAAAATTCTTCGAGAGATGGGAATACCAGACCATCTTACCTGCCTCCTGAGAAATCTGTATGCAGGTCAGGAAGCAACAGTTAGAACCAGACTTGGAACAACGGACTGGTTCCAAATAGGGAAAGGAGTACATCAAGGTTGTATATTGTCACCTTGCTTATTTATATATGCAGAGTACATCATGTGAAATGCTGGGCTGGATGAAGCACAAGCTGGAATCAAGATTGCTGGTAGAAATATCAATAACCTCAGATATGCAGATGATACCTCCCTTATGGAAGAAAGTGAAGAGGAACTAAAGAGCCTTTTGATGAAAGTGAAAGAGGAGAGTGAAAAAGCTGGCTTAAAACTCAACATTCAACAAACAAATATCATGGCATCCTGTCCCATCACTTCATGGCAAATAGATGGGGAAAAAATGGAAACAGTGACAGACTTTTTTTCCTGGGCTCCAAAATCACTGCAGATGGTGACTGCAGCCATGAAATTAAAAGACACTTGCTCCTTGGAAAAAAGTTATGACCAACCTAGACAGCATATTAAAAAGCAGAGACATTACTTTGCCAACAAAGGTCCATCTAGTCAAGGCTATGGTTTTTCTAGTAGTCATGTATGGATGTGAGAGTTGGACTATAAAGAAAGCTGAGTGCCAAAGAATGGATGCTTTAGAACTGTGATGTTGGAGAAGACTCTTGGACTGCAAGGACAGCAAATCAGTCAATCCTAAAGGAAGTCAATCCTGAACATTCATTTGAAGGACTGATGCTGAAGCTGAAGCTTCAATACTTTGGCCACCTGATGAAAAGAACTGACTCATTGGAAAAGACTCTGATGCTGGGAAAGATTGAAGGCAGGAAGAGAAGGGGATGACAGAGGATGAGATGGTTGGATGGCATCACCAACTCAGTAGACATGAGCTTGAGCAAGCTCCAAGAGTTGGTGATATACAGGGAAGCCTGGCGTGCTGCAGTCCATGGGTTTGCAAGGAGTGAACTGAACTGAAGAGGCTCAAGTCTTTATCCTGCAAATAAGAGACAGGGACAGGGAAAGGCTTTTGGACTCTGGAGGGCCCTGGAGGGTCCTGCTCAGTTTCACTATCGGTCAAGTACAAAAGTAGAATAAAAAGTTTCAAAATAGAAAAATCAGAAAAAAATTGTGATGCAAATTTTTTCAAGAAAGTACTGAAAGATACTCTATAAAAACAAAGAAAAAGATAGGGTGCAAAAAACGAGAGATTCAAAGGAGAAGAGGTAAAGGAAAGTCTTAAGATGCTAGCTGTGCGGCTTCTAAGAGAAACAGTCTAGATCTAAGTTACAGTTCAGTTCAGTTCAGTTGTCACTGCGTCATGTCCGACCCTTTGCGACCCCGTGGACTGCAGCATTCCAGGCCTCTCTGTCCATCGCCAACTCCCAGAGTTTACTCAAACTCATGTCCATTGAGTCGGTGATGCTATCCGACTGTCTCATCCTCTCATGTCCCCTTCTCCTCCTCCAGTTCAGGTTTAAAAAAAAAACATGTCTGTATTGGGGAGGGAGGTGGTTTAACCACATTAAAAAATGTATTGGAGGTATCTTACAGAACTATTGGAAACTATAGGAAGAATTAGTCAGTCACTCAAAGAGAATTAGCAAATTCACACCAGATAAAAGAAAAAAATTATATAAGAAAAAAGTGTAGTCTTAATATACCCTCTGACTCACCAGGGAACAATATTTACATTGTCACAGTCATAAGAGGGAAAAAAGTAAAAATGGGGACAAAAATCATAAAGAGTGGAGGTGGGGAAAGAAAGCAAAAATTGGAAATCAGTTAAATCTTTGTCTATTATAATACACAGAGTTGTGGATATTGTTTAAAATAGATGACTCAGGATTTCCCTGGTGGCTCAGTGTTAGAGAATCCACTTGCAAATGCAGGAGACACAGGCTTGATCCCTGATCCAGGAAGAAGCCACATGCCTTGGAGCAACTAAGCCTGTGCACAACTATTGAGCCTGTGCTCTAGTTTCCGGAGCCGCAACTACTGAGCCAGTGCTCCGCAACAAGAGAAGCCATCACAATGAGAAGTCCATGTCCTGAAACTAAAGATTAGCCCCCTGCCTCATTGCAACTAGAGAAAAGCCCTCACAGCAATGAACACCCAGTACAGCCAAAAAAAAAAAAAATAACATTTAGAAAAAAAATACATGACTCAAGAGGCTATATGTGTTTTATTTAGAAATAGGGACTTAAATACCAGAAGAAACAGTTAAGTTGAAAATAGTTTGTTCTGTAGAAGGGAATGAGGGAGAAAGGCAGAGGAGAAAAAAGAAATGCTGAGTCCTATAAACTTTTTGGTACTATATGAATTTTAAAATCACTCATGTGATACTTTTATAAATGTAAAAAGTCTTTAGCTTGGGCCCTTGTTCAGTTCAGTTCAGTCACTCAGTTGTGTCCGACTCTTTGCAACCCCATGAATCATAGCACGCCAGGCCTCCCTGTCCATCACCAACTCCCAGAGTTCACTCAAACTCACGTCCATCGAGTCGGTGATGCCATCCAGCCATCTCATCCTCTGTCGTCCCCTTCTCCTCCTGCCCCCAATCCCTCCCAGCATCAGAGTCTTTGCCAATGAGTCAGCTCTTCGCATGAGGTGGCCAAAGTACTGGAGTTTCAGCTTTGGCATCATTCCTTCCAAAGAAATCCCAGGGCTGATCTCCTTCAGAATGGACTGGTTGGATCTCCTTGCAGTCCAAGGGACTCTCAAGAGTCTTCTCCAACACCACAGTTCAAAAGCATCAATTCTTCAGCTCTCAGCTTTCTTCACAGTCCAACTCTCACATCCATACATGACCACTGGAAAAACCATAGCCTTGACTAGACAGACCTTTGTTGGCAAAGTAATGTCTCTGCTTTTTAATATGCTATCTAGGTTGGTCATAACTTTTCTTCCAAGGAGTAAGCATCTTTTAATGTCATGGCTGCAATCACCATCTGCAATGATTTTGAAGCACAAAAAAAATAAAGTCTGACACTGTTTCCACATCTATTTCCCATGAAGTGATGGGATCAGATGCCATGATGTTAGTTTTCTGAATGAGCTTTAAGCCAACTTTTTCACTCTCCGCTTTCACCTTCATCAAGAGGTTTTTAAGTTCCTCTTCACTTTCTGCCATAAGGGTGGTGTCATCTGCATATCTGAGGTTATTGATATTTGTCCCGGCAATCTTGATTCCAGCTTGTGCTTCTTCCAGCCCAGCGTTTCTCATGATGTACTCTGCATAGAAGTTAAATAAGCAAGGTGACAATATACAGCCTTGATGTACTCCTTTGATATTAAAAATAAAATTGGAGTTTCTTAGGAATGAAATATATAAATACTTAATTATTTTTCTCTTTCTAAAGGTAGTAAGGGGACTTCCTTGGTGGTCCAGTGTGTAAGACTCTAAGCTCCCAATCCAGTGGGCCCAGGTTCAACCCTGGTCAGGGAACTGGATTTTGCACACTTCAACTAAGAGTTCACATGCCACAGCTAAAAGATGATCCAGGTCACAAGTAAAAAAAATAAAGTCCCACATGTTGCTGAGGCAGAAGGCAGATGGCCCGCCCCTCAGGGTAAAGTGATAGGAGATTCATTCCCTGTGGACCAAAACTCCAAGAGGAGAACAGCAGGACAATTAAGAGAGGAGACTGGGGGTGGGGGTGGGGGGGCAGAGAATGGCATCATGTATATGGATGGCTGATTCCCTTCACTGTTCACCTGAAACTATCACAACAGTGTTAACCAGCTGCACCCCAACACAAAATGTTTTTGGTGTTAAAAACAAAAAGAGAGAGAGAGGTGGCTGGGCTCTGCCCAGGCCACATATATGTCATTCTTGAAGTCAGGAGACCTCCCGGACTACACTTGTGCAGAAAAGCTCCATGCAGGTCAAAGGGGAGTGATGCCAAGATATGCTCATTACCCATACGTCTTTGCGGTAGAACCCGTCTTGGCTAAGAGATGTGTGCACACACATGGACATATCCTGAGATATACCAAATATGGACTGTGAACCTGGCAAATCAAAATGATTGGTTAAAGGAAACCCAGAAGAAATGTCCCATGTAAGTGATTTAAACTGCCATGGGCTTCCCTGGTGGCTCAAATGGTAAAGAATCTGCTTGCAATGTCGGAGTCCTGGGTTCAATCCCTGGGTTGGGAAGATCCCCTGGAGAAGGGACCGTCTATCCACTCCAGTATTCTGGCTTGGAGAATTCCATGGACAAAGGAATCTTGTGGGCTATAGTCCATGGGGTCGCAAAGAGGACGTGATTAAGGGACTTTCACTTTTCAAACTGTCACGGAGGCTTGACTCAGGGCCACTCTCTGTGAGGCTGCCTGTGTGTCTATCCACACGTACTGTACCCTGTTTCCTCCTAGTAAACACTTTTCTTGTTTTACGACTCTCCACTTTGTGGGGATCCTTTCCTGCAAAGCTGAAGGGCCTGGGCCCGTGTCACCCATCACTTGGTGCTCTCATCATCGTGACCTGGCCTCTAATCGCTGGCTGGGGAACCGAAGCCCCACTTCAAGTCGCTGGAGGCTGAGGACACTCGAGATCACGATAACTAAAAAAAGATCCCACATGTTGAAACAGTGATGAAGATCCTACGTGCCACAACTGAGACCAGTTTAATATACGAATAATACGTAAATGAGTAAATAAATAGATAAAAGTAGTATGTTTGTTGCTTCAAAATGAAAACTATGAAACTGCCCACTGCAGAAAATAATCATCACCATACAGAGTGTTTTTACAGAATATTTCCTAGTTTTCTTTTACTTTTTAAAATTATCTGGCTATGCTGGATCTTCGTCACGAGGCTCAGGCTTTCGCTAGTTGTGATGAGTGGGAGCTACTCTGTAGTCGCGGTGCTTGCGCTTCTCATTGCGGCGGTTTCTTCTGTTGCGGCTTGAGGGCTCTAGGGCTCAGGCTTCCGTAGTCGTGGCACACCGGCCTAGTTGTCCCGTGGCACATGGAATCCTCCCAGACCAGGAATCAACTGTGTCCCTCTGCATTGGCAGGCAGATTCTCAACCTCTGGAGCACCAGGTAAGCCCTGTATTCTTTTATTTTTATTGTGTACATAAATATTTTTATCTTATTACTATTTATTGAACAGTGTGAATCTGGGAGAGTCAAATCCTGCCCATACTACGTTATTTTTTTCCCATCCCTGACTTAATAAGACCTTGAAAGACGCTGCAGTTTTCTTTCCAACTTCAGTTATTACATCAACTTCCATTTCATTTTTCTTCTAAGGCAATATCTTTTTCTGTCTGGCTTTGACTTGAGAATTTGTAGAGTACAGGAAGAGGGGTTCTCTCTTTCACTCTTTCGCCTCTCCTGTTTCAGTTCTTTCTTCTCCATTACTGGGGTCAGGAAAAAGATTTAGAGAAAAGGAGGAAGGGCAGTGTATCTAACTGGGTGTATGATGCTCTCTCTTCTCTCTTGATTTCCTTGTATTGTGGTCAGCAGTTGATTCATGGCAGAAACCAGAGCTCTCCTGTGCTGGCTTTCCTGTGACAAAGATACAATTCCAACATGTTGTATATGTTGGTATTTTGAGAGGAAATACTTATATTACCTTAAAAAATTGCATATCCAATGATATCTAACAATTGATACACAATATCAATCACTTTTGAAATATGGGACCAAACAATTCTTTAGCAGATCTTTTAAACCGTTCCTTTTTTCCCCATTGACTCATTGTCATTCTATGTCAGAATAGAAAGAATATACACAGAATTTATACTATTGTAATATATTTTATGTTTAAAGGCCTTTTATTGATTATAATACATATGTATATCTGTATATGTATGCACAGCCATCCCTTGGTATTGAAAGGGGATTGGTACCAGGACCACCCCCCAACACCTCCATAGCTACCAAGATCTGAGGATGCTCAAGCCCCTTAAATAAAATGGTATAGTATTTGCATATAACCTACACACATCTTTCCATACACTTTAACTCATTTCTAGATTACTTATAATACATAATACAATGTAAATCTATGTAAATAGTTGTAAATACAATGTAAATGCTATGTAAATAGTTTTGGAATGATAAATTCAAGTTTTGCTTTTGGAAACTTTCTGGAATTTTTTTTCTCAATGTTTTTAATTTGTGGTTGGCTAAATCCATGGATGCAGAACCTGCAGGAACAAAGGATTGACTGTATATGCATATATATAAATAATTTTTAAAGATTCTGATGATTTAGCTCTTAATGTGAAAAAACTCTTCTTGATTGGGTTATCATTACAACATCTATAAATTCACAATTAATCAGAGCAACATAAATATTTTACATTTTGATGAATAATTATCAAATATAAAAAGTAAAAAATTAATGGGAAGGAATCTCTTAATAAGATGGATGGTGCTCCTTCCCCAATTACTTCATTTATCTGTGTCTAAATTGCTATTTATTGCTAAAATGAGTGAGGGCTCAGCATCAATCCTATGCCTATTTTTTATCTTTATAGAAATAAGCATTGAGAAAATGTGATTGCATGAATATGTAGATGAAAATGGAAGGTTTTTTTTTTTTTTTTTTTTTACAGCGATGCCAATCAATTCTTTGGATGCTTTCTGAGTTATTTTTGAAAAAGTCATACAGGTCTCTGTTCAAAATTGTTTTTGATGAGTTACCAGTTGGCAACTCAATTAAGCGTTCTAATTTTGTTAGGCAAGTAATTGGAAATCATCCGACTTGCTAAAAGATTTATCTATTTGTATTTGTTGAGTGCATCTAAACTACTGTCCTGTAGACTATTCCATCTATTTGATTTATCTGACTGCTTCCTCATGTCATTTAAACTGTTGTTACCCTGACCTCCATTTAGATCTGAAAGTTGTGAAGTTGACTGTTTTTAGGTGAAATATACTTGGTGAGAATAGTTCATGAGAGATGCCATGCCTTTCACATTGCATCACATCAAGAGGCCCATAATGTTAGGTGGTCACACTCTATTATGCCAGTGTTAATCATGGATTAAGGTGATGACTTCTCAGTCCTTCATTGTGAGCTGTCTTTTCCTTGAAACTAGCTAGTAAATGGTGGAATGTTGCCTTGGAATTATGGAACTATCCTTTCATTCTATTGAACATCATTGATGATTCCTTCTTGAGTCAATTGCTTCCTTTTCTGGGCCTCTTTGCTTATTCTTAAAAATAAAATCCTAATAAAAATAGAAGAAAAATGCTTGCCATGTTTCCTTTCATTAGGATAAGGAGATGATACAACAGCTCTCTCCAATGGTGACAAGGTTTTAATGTGCCTTTAGCTTTGTTTTGTTTTTAAATTTGCCTTTTGGTTTTTTCCTTTTTGAGTATTTTGATCAATTCAGTAGATTTTCACATATTCAAAAACATTTAAATCAAGTATGCATGTGTGCTAAATTGCTTCTGCTGTGTCTGACTCTGTGTGACCCTATGGACTAGAGTCCACCAGGCACCTCTGTCCATGGGATTCTCCAGGCAAGAATACTAGAGAAAGTTGCCATGCCCTCCTCCAGGGGACCTTCCTGACCCAGGGATGAAACCTGCTTCTCTTATGTCTTCTGAATTGACACACAGGTGTTTACAACTAGTGCCACCTGGAAAGCCCTTAAAAGAATCAGGGAAAAATTGTCCCAATCTTAACCAGAGGTAGCTATTAATCAGGTTTTCATAAACTTTTGGTATCACCTCAGTCCTGAAGTGAAAGTGTTAGTCTCTCAATTGTGTCTGACTTTTTATGACCCCATGGACTGTAGCTTGCCAGGCTCCTCTGTCCGTGGAATTCTCCATACAAGGGTACTGGAGTGGGTAGTTCCCTTCTCCGGGGGATCTTTCCGACCCAGGGATAGAACCTGGGTCTCCCACAAAGCAGATTCTTTACTGTCTGAGCCACCAGGGAAGCCCAGTCCTTGAACTCTTCCTTGTTTTTTATATCAACAAAAGGTCTTTGGCATCAGTTAGTAATATTTCCTAGAATCAGTCATTTCCCTAAGGAATACTGGTTCCCTTTAATGTAAACCTGTATTTAGACAACAAACTCTGGATCCTGGAAATGCCCAGTGCTACAAGAGTATTATTGCTTCTTGGACTTTTAATTGGAAAAATCAGGAAAAAAAAAATATATATTATAAATGTATAGTAGTGCAATGAAAATGAACCAATGAATATATCTTTTATCTCTTACACTGAAAATAAAATTTGGTTTTATTTTACTTGCTTCTGAATAAAATTAACATTTGCTTTTTCTTATAATATGCATAAAACTATTTTATGCATATTTATATTATTATACATAATAATATGAATAATAATAATAGTAATAGTAGTAGGAGGACACCTACTGGAAATTAAACTACCAAGTAAAATTTAAAATTTCTTTGCAATCCTTTTTATCTTCCTACTCTGAATATACATTCAAAGCACTGAGTGTTAAGATATTTTAAGATAATCATAATCATTTTCACATCAGAGTTATATTAGCATTTGATTGGGAGTTAGGACAATTTATTTTAATTTGTTTTCAGCTTTAAGAATTGCCTTTTGTGTTCCTGGTTTAATTTGGTTTTGGATTTTTTTTTTTTTTTTGGCCATACTTTGTGGCTTGTGGGATTTTAGTTCCTCAATCAGGGATTGAACCCAGGCCCTTGGCAGTGAGAGCCCAGAGCCCTAACCACTGGAACATCAGGGAATTCCCTATTTTTGGATTTTTGAAGCATTTAAGCGTTCCAAAGGTTAAGATAATATAAAAAAGATTTAGTCAAAGAAGACTTATTTTCATATGTATTAGCTATCTTTTGCTGCATAATTGAGTACCTGAGGTTTAAGACAGCAATTATATTGCTTCTTACCATTTTGTGTTTCTTTGACAGTTCTATTGTACTTGGTTTGGGTTTGGGTCACTCATATGATAGCACTAAGCTAGCACTGAGTTGGGCTGGAATCTATAAGAAGTTCTCTCTTACATGTCTCTGATCAGTCGCTCAGTCGTATCTGACCCTTTGCGACCTCATGGACTGCAGCATGCCAGGCTTCCCTGTCCATCATCAGCTCCCAGATCTTGCTTAAATTCATGTTCATCCAGTCAGTGATGCCATCCAACCATCTCATCCTCTGTTGTCCTCTTCTCTTCCTGCCTTCAGTTTTTCCTAGCATCAGAGTCTTTTCCAATGAGTCGGCTCTTCACATCAGGTGGCCAAAGTATTGGAGTTTCAGCTTCAGCTAAAACTGAAATCAGTCCTACCAATGAATATTCAAGATTGATTTCCTTTAGGATGGACAGGTTGGATCTCCTTGCAGTCCAAGGGACTCTCAAGAGTCTTCTCCAAAACCACAGTTCGAAAGCATCCATTCTTTGGCACTCGGCTTTCTTCACAGTTCAATTCTCACATCCATACATGACTACAGGAAAAATCTTAGCTTTGACTAGACAGACCTTTGTTGGCAAAGTAATGTCTCTGCTTTTTAATATGCTGTCTAGGTTGGTCATAGCTTTTCTTCCAAGGAGCAAGCATCTTTTAATTTCATGGGTGCAATCACCATTTGCAGTGATTTTGGAGTCCAACAAAATAAAGTCTGTCACTGTTTCCATCATTTCCCCATCTATTTGTCATGAAGTGATGGTACTGGATGCCATGATCTTTGTTTTTTGAATGTTGAGTTTTAAGCCAGCTTTCTCACTCTCCTCTTTCACTTTCATCAAGAGGCTCTTTAGTTCCTCTTCACTTTCTGCCATAAGGATGGTGTCATCTGCATATCTGAGGTTATTGATATTTCTCCTGGCAGTCTTGATTCCAGCTTGTGCTTCATCCAGCTAGGCATTTTGGATGATGTACTCTGCATATAAGTTAAATAAGCAGGGTGACAATATACAACCTTGATTTTCTCCTTTCCCAATTTGAACCTAGTCCATTGTTCCATGTCTGGTTCTAACTGTTGCTTCTTGACCTGCATACAGATTCCTCAGGAGGCAGGTAAGGTGGTCTGGTATTCCCATCAGTTTAAGAATTTTCCACATTCTGTGGCCTTGGAAATAAATGGAGGCTTAAGTACTTCAAATTTTTCTCCAAGTAGCTACTTTCTCCCTAAGATGATGTCACCTCTCACAAGTTTTCCCACGTGGCTCTCTTCAGTATAGTCTGGATTTCTTTATAACATGGCAAAAGAATTCCAGGAAAGCAGAATCTTGTCAAATCTTTTAAGTTCTGGACCTGGAACTGACACAGTGTCACTTCTGTCACATTCCACTTGTCAAAGTAGGTCAGAGGCCATCCCACCTCTTGCTGGGAGTAACAACCTCAGTGTACAGAGAAAAGAGGAATTGTAGGTGACCATGTTTAGAGACCACTGACCACATCATTGCTATCTTCTTCACCCTATCCCTCCACCACAAACATTTTTAAGATCAGTTTCTGGTTTATCTTTGTTATGATTCTTTTCACAAATACTACCAAATGTATTTGTGTATCTTGACTTCTTTTCCTTTTAAAATAAAAAAGTCAGATGATACAGCAAGTTTGCAGCCCTTGCTTTTTTCATTCACTATATCCTAGGGCTTTTTATTCTCCATTGTACATAGTGATCCTCTTCATAAAGGTAGTTTACAGAAAGTCAGAACAGAGCCTCCTAGAATGTACTTGGGGAACTTTATAGCTTATCCCCATACTTAAGTATGCTTTTAAGAGAAAACTTTAAATTACTTCATAGCACTTAACAGCAAAAATAAAATTATTGGATCATTAGTAAGTAGTGGAAAAGTGTCAGATAAGATCAGATCAGTTGCTCAGTCGTGTCCGACTCTTTTTGACCCCATGAACCGCAGCACGCCAGGCCTCCCTGTCCATCACCAACTCCCGGAGTTCACTGAGACTCACGTCCATTGAGTCAGTGATGCCATCCAGCCATCTCATCCTCTGTGGTCCCCTTCTCCTCTTGCCCCCAATCCCTCCCAGCATCAGAGTCTTTTCCAATGAGTCAACTCTTCGCATGAGGTGGCCAAAAAGTACTGGAGTTTCAGCTTTAGCATCATTCCTTCCAAAGAAATCCCAGGGCTGATCTCCTTCAGAATGGACTGGTTGGATCTCCCTGCAGTCCAAGGGACTCTCAAGAGTCTTCTCCAACACCACAGTTCAAAAGCATCAATTCTTCAGCTCTCAGCCTTCTTCACAGTCCAACTCTCACATCCATACATGACTACTGGAAAAATCATAGCCTTGACTAGATGGATCTTTGTTGGCAAAGTAATGTCTCTGCTTTTGAATATGCTCTCTAGGTTGGTCATAACTTTCCTTCCAAGGAGTGAGCATCTTTTAATTTCATGGCTGCAGTCACCATCTGCAGTGATTTTGGAGCCCAGAAAAATAAAGTCTGACACTGTTTCCACTGTTTTCCCATCTATTTCCCATGAAGTGATGGGATCAGATGCCATGATGTTAGTTTTCTGAATGAGCTTTAAGCCAACTTTTTCACTCTCCACTTTCACTTTCATCAAGAGGCTTTTTAGTACGACTTCACTTTCTGCCATAAGGGTGGTGTCATCTGCATATCTGAAGTTATTGATATTTCTCCCAGCAATCTTGATTCCAGCTTGTGCTTCTTCCAGCCCAGCGTTTCTCATGATGTACTCTGCATATAAGTTAAATAAACAGGGTGACAGTATACAGCCTTGATGTACTCCTTTTCCTATTTGGAACCAGTCTGTTGTTCCATGTCCAGTTCTAACTGTTGCTTCCTGACCTGCATACAAATTTCTCAAGAGGCAGATCAGGTGGTCTGGTATTCCCATCTCTTGAAGAATTTTCCACAGTTTATTGTGATCCACACAGTCAAAGGCTTTGGCATAGTCAATAAAGCAGAAATAGATGTTTTTCTGGAACTCTCTTGCTTTTTCCATGATCCAGCAGATGTTGGCAATTTGATCTCTGGTTCCTCTGCCTTTTCTAAAACCAGCTTGAGCATCAGGAAGTTCACAGTTCATATATTGCTGAAACCTGGCTTGGAGAATTTTGAGCATTACTTTACTAGCCTGTGAGATGAGTGCAATTGTGCAGTAGTTTGAGCATTCTTTGGCATTGTCTTTCTTTGGGATTGGAATGAAAACTGACCTTTTCCAGTCCTGTGGCCACTGCTGAGTTTTCCAAATTTGCTGGCATATTGAGTGTAGCACTTTTCACAGCATCATCTTTCAGGATTTGGAATAGCTCAACTGGAATTCTATCACCTCCACTAGCTTTGTTTGTAGTGATGCTTTCTAAGGCCCATTTGACTTCACATTCCAGGATGTCTGGCTCTATGTGAGTGATCACACCATTGTGATTATCTGGGTCGTGAAGAAAAGTGTGTTAATTATTGCTGACATAGGGGAAGAAAAAGTTTTTTCCTTGACCCTCTTAGATACCCTGCGTGGGTCTAAAAATTAAACTGATAAAATAAATTAACAGAGAATAGCATAAAAATTCTATGAAATTTTTATACATACATGGGAGTCTTCCCAAGAGAATGATGACCCAAAGGAATGACCAGAGTATGAGCTTTTATATGTTCTATACAAAGAAGAAACTCATTTGTGATGATTTGACAAGACACAAAGGTTTAGGCTAGAGGCAGTCAATGGTGAAGAAGTAACTAGGAAGATAATGGTTTAACACGATTTGTTCCTTGGCCTCAAATTCCCTCTTATGATAAGAATGTCTTTCTGCCTCCTGGTAGAAGGAAGGTGCCTCTCACATGGGAGATTTATGACTTGTTTCAGGAAAGAAGGGCTAGCTGGGTAGTAGAGGCCAGTGTGACCTTCCTGCTTCTGCTATTTTCTCAAAATTCCTCAGCTATTTATATTCAATGCCAAGGTGCCATATTTGGAGATAGTGTGTTTTGAACACCATAACTGTAAAGTGCATTATTTACCACAAAATAGTCAACCTATTCCTCTTAAGAGCCATTAAATCCAATAAGAATATGTCAGGATATCTCTTCAAGAAAATTGGAGATATCAGGGGAACATTTCATGCAAGGGTGGGCACGAAAAGGATAGAAATGGTGGGGACCTAACAGAAGCAGAAGAGATTAAGAAGTGGCAAGAACGCACAGAAGAACTGTACAAAAAAAGTCTTAATGACCCGGATAATGCTGGTGTGGTCACTCATATAGAGCCGGACATCTTGGAGTGTGAAGTCAAGTAGGGATTAGGAAGCATTACTGGGGCTTCCCTGGTGGCTCAGACAGTAAAGAATCTGTCTATAATGCAGGAGACGTGGTTTTGATCCCTGGGTCAGGAAGATTTCCTGGAGAAGGAAATGGCAACCCACTGTAATATTCTTGCCTGGAGAATTCCACGGAGGATCCTGGCAGGCAACAGTCCATGGAGTCACAAAGAGTTGGACATGACCGCGTAACTAACACAAACACTACAAACAAAGCTAGTGGAAGTGACGGATTTCCAGCTGAGCTATTTCAAACCCTAAAAGATGATGCTGTTCAAGTGCTACACTCAGTATGTTAACAAATTTGAAAAACTCACCAGTGGCCACAGGACTAGAAATGATCAGTTTTTATTCAATCCTAAAGAAGAACAATGCCAAAGAATGTTCAAACTACCATACACTTGTACTCATTTCTCATGTTAGCAAAGTAATGCTCAAAATCCTTCAAGCTAGGCTTTAGCAGTTCAGTTGAGTTCAATCTGGAGTTATTTCTCCACTGATCTCCAGTAGCATATTGGGCACCTACTGACCTGGGGAGTTTCTCTTTCAGTATCCTATCATTTTGCCTTTTCATACTGTTCATGGGGTTCTCAAGGCAAGAATACTGAAGTGGTTTGCCATTCCCTTCTCCAGTGGACCACATTCTGTCAGATCTCTCCACCATGATCCGCCCATCATGGGTTGACCCACGGGCATGGCTTAGTTTCATTGAGTTAGACAAGGCTGTGGTCCTAGTGTGATTAGATTGATTAGTTTTCTGTGAGTATGGTTTCAGTGTGTTTGCCCTCTGATGCCCTCTTGCAACACCTACCATCTTACTTGGGTTTCTCTTACCTTGGGCATGGGGTATCTCTTCACGGCTGCTCCAGCAAAGCGCAGCCATTGCTCCTTACCTTGGACAAGGGGTATCTCCTCACCACCGCCCTTCCTGACCTTCAACGTGGGATAACTCCTCTAGGCCCTCCTGTGCTTGTGCAGCCAGGACTCCTTGGATGTGGGGTTGGTGAGCCAAAGCAAAAAGAATACCCAGCTGTGGATGTGACTGGTGATAGAAGCAAGATCCAATGCTGTAAAGAGCAATATTGCATAGGAACCTGGAATGTCAGGTCCGTGAATCAAGGCAAATTGGAAGTGGTCACACAAGAGATGGCAAATGTGAATGTCGACATTCTAGGAATCAGCAAACTGAAATGGACTGGAATGGGTGAATTTAACTCAGATGACCATTATATCTACTACTGTGGGCAGGAATCCCTCAGAAGAAATGGAGTGGCCATCATGATAAACAAAAGAGTCGGAAATGCAGTACTTGGATGCAATCTCAAAAACAACATAATGATTTCTGTTCGTTTCCAAGGCAAACCATTCAATATCGCAGTAATTCAAGTCTATGCCCCCACCAGTAACGCTGAAGAAGCTGAAGTTGAATGGTTCAATGAAGACCCACAAGACCTTTTAGAACTAACACCCAAAAAAGATGTCCTTTTCATTATAGGGGACTGGAATGCAAAAGTAGGAAGTCAAGAAACACCTGGAGTAACAGGGAAATTTGGCCTTGGAATACAGAATGAAGCAGGGCAAAGACTAATAGAGTTTTGTCAAGAGAACGCACTGGTCATAGCAAACACCCTCTTCCAACAACACAAGAGAAGACTCTACACATGGACATCACCAGATGGTCAACACCAAAATCAGATTGATTATATTCTTTGCAACCAAAGATGGAGAAGCTCTATACAGTCAACAAAAACAAGACCAGGAACTGACTGTGTCTCAGACCATGAGCTCCTTATTGCCAAATTCAGACTTAAATTGAAGAAAGTAGGGAAAACCACTAGACCATTCAGGTATGACCTAAATCAAATCCCTTATGATTATACAGTGGAAGTGAGAAATAGATTTAAGGGACTAGATCTGATAGATTGCCTGATGAACAATGGAATGAGGTTTGTGACATTGTACAGGAGACAGGGATCAAGACCATCCCTATGGAAAAGAAATGCAAAAAAGCAAAATGGCTGTCTGGGGAGGCCTTAAAATAGCTGTGAAAAGAAGAGAAGCGAAAAGCAAAGGAGAAAAGGAAAGATATAAACGTCTGAATACAGAGTTCCAAAGAATAGCAAGAAGAGATAAGAAAGCCTTCTTCAGCGATCAATGCAAAGAAATAGAGGTCAAAAAGAGTCGGACATGACTGAGCAACTGATCTGATCTGAGTTCAGTAACTCAGTCATGTCTGATTCTTTGTGACCCCATGAATTGCAGCACACCAGGCCTCCCTGTCCATCACCAACTCCCGGAGTTCACTGAAACTTATGTCCATCGAGTCGGTGATGCCATCCAACATCTTATCCTCTGTTGTCCCCTTCTCCTCCTGCCCCCAATTCCTCCCAGCATCAGGGTCTTTTCCAATGAGTCAACTCTTTGCATGAGGTGGCCAAAGTACTGGATTTTCTGCTTCAACATCAGTCCTTCCAAAAAACACCCAGGACTGATCTCCTTTAGAATGGACTGGTTGATCTCCTTGCAGTCCAAGGGAGTCTCAAGAGTCTTCTCCAACACCACAGTTCAAAAGCATCAGTTCTTTGGCACTCAGCCTTCTTCACAGTCCAACTCTCACAGCCATACATGACCACTGGAAAAACCATAGCCTTAACTAGATGGACCTTTGTTGGCAAAGTACTGTCTGCTTTGCAATATGCTATCTAGGTTGGTCATAGCTTTCTTTCCAAGGACTAAGCGTTTTTTAATTTCATGGCTGCAATCACCATCTGCAGTGATTTTGGAGCCCAAAAAAATAAAGTCTGACACTGTTTCCACTGTTTTCCCATCTATTTCCCATGAAGTGATGGGACCAGATGCCATGATCTTCGTTTTCTGAATGTTGAGCTCTAAGCCAACTTTTTAACTCTCCTCTTTCACTTTCATCAAGAGGCTTTTTAGTACGACTTCACATTCTGCCATAAGGGTGGTGTCATCTGCATAGCTGAGATTATTGATATTTTTCCCGGCAATCTTGATTCTAGCTTGTGCTTCCTCCAACCCAGCGTTTCTCATGATGTACTCTGCATATAAGTTAAATAAACAGAGTGACAATATACAGCCTTGACGTATTTCTTTTCCTATTTGGAACCAGTCTGTTGTTCCATGTTCAGTTCTAACTGTTGCTTCCTGACCTGCATATAGGTTTCTCAAGAGGCAGGTCAGGTAGCTTGGTAGTCCCATCTCTTGAAGAATTTTCCACAGTTTATTGTGATCCAAATAGTCAAAGGCTTTGGCATAGTCAATAAAGCAGAAATAGTTGTTTTTCTGGAACTCTCTTGCTTTTTCCATGATCCAGCAGATGTTGGCAATTTGATCTCTGGTTCCTCTGCCTTTTCTAAAACCAGCTTGAACATCTAGAAGTTCATGGTTCACATATTGCTGAAGTCTGGCTTGGAGAATTTTGAGCATTACTTTATTAGCATGTGAGAGGAGTGCAATTGTGCAGTAGTATGAGCATTCTTTGGCATTGCCTTTCTTTGGGATTGGAATGAAAATTGACCTTTTCCAGTCCTGTGGCCACTGCTGAAGATTCCAAATTTGCTGGCATATTGAGTGCAGCACTTTCACAGCATCATCTTCCAGGATTTGAAACAGCTCAACTGGAATTCCATCACCTCCACTAGCTTTGTTCGTAGTGATAAGGCCCACCTGACTTCACATTCCAGGATGTCTGGCCCTAGCTGAGTGATCACACCTTTGTGATTATCTGGGTCATGAAGATATTTTTTGTAGAGTTCTTCTGTGTAGTCTTGCCACCTCTTCTTAATATCTTCTGCTTCTGTTAGGTCCATACCATTTCTGTCCTTTATCGAGCCCATCTTTGCATGAAATGTTCCCTTGATACCTCTAATTTTCTTGAAGAGATCTCTAGTCTTTCCCATTCTGTTGTTTTCCTCTATTTTTTTGCAGTGGTCACTGAGGAAGGCTTTCTTATCTCTTCTTGCTATTCTTTGGAACTTTGCATTCAGATGCTTATATCTTTCCTTTTCTCCTTTGCTTTTCACTTCTCTTCTTTTCACAGCTATTTGTAAGGCCTCCTCAGACAGCCATTTTGCTTTTTTGCATTTCTTTTCCATGGGGATGGTCTTGATCCCTGTCTCCTGTACAATGTCACAAACCTCTGTCCATAGTTCATCAGGCACTCTATCAGATCTAGGCCCTTAAATCTATTTCTCACTTCCACTGTATAATCATAAGGGATTTGATTTAGGTCATACCTGAATGGTCTAGTGGTTTTCCCTACTTTCTTCAATTTAAGTCTGAATTTGGCAATAAGGAGTTCATGGTCTGAGCCACAGTCAGCCCCCAGTCTTGTTTTTGCTGACTGCAGAGCTTCTCCATCTTTGGCTGCAAAGAATATAATCAATCTGATTTTGGTGTTGACCATCTGGTGATGTCCATGTGTAGAGTCTTCTCTTGTGTTGTTGGAAGAGGGTGTTTGCTATGACCAGTGCGTTCTCTTGACAAAACTCTATTAGTCTTTGCCCTGCTTCATTCTGTACTCCAAGGACAAATTTCCCTGTTACTCCAGGTGTTTCTTGACTACCTACTTTTCATTCCAGTCCCCTATAATGAAAAGGGTATCTTTTTTTGGATGTTAGTTCTAAAAGGTCTTGTAGGTCTTCATTGAACCATTCAACTTCAGCTTTTTCAGCGTTACTGGTTGGGGCATAGGCTTGGATTACCATGATATTGAATGGTTTGCCTTGGAAACGAACAGAGATCATTCTGTCATTTTGAGACTGCATCCAAGTACTGCATTTTGGAGTCTTTTGTTGACCATGATGGCTACTCCATTTCTTCTACGGAATTCCTGCCCACAGTAGTATATATAATGGTCATCTGAGTTAAATTCACCCATTTCAGTCTATCTTAGTTCACTGATTTCTAGAATGTCGATGTTCACTCTTGCCATCTCCTGTTTGATCACTTTCAATTTGCCTTGATTCATGGACCTAACATTCCAGGTTCCTATGCAATATTGCTCTTTACAGCATTGGACTTTGCTTCTATCACCAGTCACATCCACAACTGGGTATTGTTTTTGTTTTGGCTCCATCCCTTCATTCTTTCTGGAGTTATTTCTCCACTGATCTCCAGTAGGATATTGGGCACCTACAGTATCCTATCATTTTGCCTTTTCATACTGTTCATGGGGTTCTCAAGGCAAGAATACTGAAGTGGTTTGCCATTCACTTCTCCAGTGGACCACATTCTCTCAGACCTCTTCACCATGACCCGGCCATCCTGGGTACCCCAACACGACGTGGCTTAGTTTCAATTAGTTAGACAAGGCTGTGGTCCGTGTGATCAGATTGGCTAGTTTTCTGTGATTATGGTTTCAGTGTGTCTGCCCTCTTATGCCCTCTCACAACACCTACCATCTTACTTGGGTTTGTCTTACCTTGGACGTGGCATATCTCTTCACGGCTGCTCCAGCAAAGCGCAGCCACTGCTCCTTACCTTTGATGAGTGGTATCTTCTCACCACCACCCCTCCTGACCTTGAACGTGGAGTAGCTCCTCTCGGCCCTCCTGTGCCTGTGCAGCCACTGCTCCTTGGACGTGGCTTTAGCAGTATGTGAACGAAAAAATTCCAGATGTACAAGCTGGATTTCAAAGAAAGAGAGGAATCAGAGATCAAATTGGCAACATCCATTGGAACATAGAGAAAGCAAGGGAATCCAGAAATGCATCCATTTCTGCTTCATTGACTATGCTAAAGCCTTTCACTGTGTGGATCACAACAAACTGTGGAAAATTCTTCAGAGATGGGAATACCCGATCTCCTTACCTGTAACCTGAGACATATGTATTCGAGTCAAGAAGCAACAGTTAGAATCAGCCATGGAACAACTGAGTGGTTCAAAACTGGGAAAAGGATACAACAAGGCTGTATATTGTCACTCTGCTTATTTAAATTCTATGCAGAATATATTATGAGAAATGCTGAGGTTGGATAAATTACAGCTATAATTGAGATTGTCAAGAGAAACATCAACAACTGCAGATATGCTGATAATAGCACTCTAATGGGGCTTCCCAGGTGGCTCGGTGGTAAAGAATCTGCTTGCCAAGCAGGAGACTACAATTTGATCTCTGGGTCAGGAGGATATCCTGGAGAAGGAAATGGCGACCCACTCCAGTATTCTTGCCTGGAAAATCCCATGGACAGAGGAGCCTGGCGGGTTACAGTCCATGGGGTCATGAAAGAGTCGGACATGACTGAGCAACTTAACAACAACATCCATTCTAATGGTAGAAAGTGAAAAGGAACTAAAGAGCCTCTTGATGAAGGTGAAAGAGGGGAGTGAAAAATCTGGCTTGAAATGCAACATTCAAAAAACCAAGATCATGCCACTGATATGATCAGTTCAGTTCAGTCACTCAGTCATGTCTGACTCTGCAACCCCATGGACTGCAGCATACCAGCTTCCCTGTCCATCATCAACTCCCAGAACTTGCTCAAATTCATGTCCATCGAGTCTGTGATGGCATCCAACCATCTCATCCTGTCATCCCCTTCTCCTCCTACCTTCAATCTTTCTCAGCATCAGAGTCTTTTCCAATGAGTCAGCTCTTCACATCAGGTGGTCAAAGTATTGGAGCTTCAGCTTCAGCATCAGTCCTTCCAATGAATATTTAGGACTAATTTCCTTCAGGTTTGACTGGCTTGATCTCCTTGCTGCCCAAGAGGCTTTCAAGAGTCTTCTCCAACACCACATTTCAAAAGCAGCAATTCTTCAGTGCTCAGCTTTCTTTATGGTCCAACTCTCACATCCATACGTGACTACTGGAAAAACCATAGCTTTGACTAGAGGGACCTTTGTCAGCAAAGTAATATCTCTGCTTTTTAATACACTGTCTAGGTTTGTCATAACTTTTCTTCCAAGTAGCAAGCATCTTTTAATTTCATGGCTGCAGTCACCATCTGCAGTGATTTTGGAGCCCAAGAAAATAAAATCTACACTGTTTCCATTTTTCCCCCATCTATTTGCCATGAAGTGATGGGACCAGATGCCATGATTTTTGTTTTTTTGAATGTTGAGTTTTAAGCCAGCTTTTTCACTCTCCTCTTTCACTTTCATCAAGAGGCTCTTTAGTTCATCTTTGCTTTCTGCCATAAGGGTGGTGTTATCTGCATGTCTGAGGTTATAGATATATTTATCCTGGCAATCTGATTCCAGCTTGTGCATCATCCAGTCTGGCATTTCACATGATGTACTCTGCATATAAGTTAAAAAGCAGGATAACAATATATAACCTTGAGGTACTCCTTTCCCAATTTGGAACCAGTCCATTGTTCCATATCTGGTTCTAACTGTTGCTCCTTGACCTGCCCACAGATTTCTCAGGAGGCAGGTAAGATGGTCTGGTATTCCCATCTCTTTAAGAATTTTCCAGTTTGTTGTGACATACACAGTCAAAGGCTTTGGCATAGTTAATGAAGCAGAAGTAGATGTTTTTCTGGAATTCTCTTGATTTTTCTATCATTCCATGGCAAATAGAAGGGGAAGAAATGGAAACAGTGACATATTTTATTTTCTAGGGCTCCAAAATCACTGCAGACAGTGACTTCAGCCATGAAATTAAAGCTAGACATACCTAGACAGCATATTTAAAAACAGAGACATCACTTTTCCAGCAAAGGCACATAGTCAAAGCTATGCTTTTTCCAGTTCAGTTCAGTTCAGTTCAGTCGCTCAGTCGTGTCTGACTCTTTGCGACCCCATGAATTGCAGCACGCCAGGCCTCCCTGTCCATCACCAGCTCCTGGAGATCACCCAAATTCATCTGCATCCAGTAGTCATGTACAGATGTGAGAGTCAGACCATAAAGATGGCTGACCACTAAAAAATTGATGTTTTTGAACTATGGTGCTTGAAAAGACTCGGAAGAATCCCTTGGACAGCAAGCATATGAAACCAGTCAATCCTAAAGGAAATCAGCCCTGAATATTTATTGGAAGGACTGAAGCTGAAGCTGAAGCTGCAATACCTTGGCCACCTGATGTGAAGACCTGACTCACTGGAAAAGACTCTGATGCTGGGAAAGATTGATGGCAAAAAGAAGAAGGGAGTGGAAGAGGATGAGATGGTGAGATGGCATCACTGACTCAATGGACGTGAATCTGAGCAAACTCTGGGAGATAGGGAAGCACAGAGGGGCCTGGCATACTACAGTCCATGGGGTCTCAAAGAGTCAGATGACTTACCTACTGGACAACAGCAAGCACAGTAGTGGAATTGCTGGATCATATGGTAGTTTTAGTCCTAGTTTTTAAAGAATCTCATACTGTTCTCCTTAGTGGCTATATCAATTTGTATTCCCACCAGTAGTTAAGAGAGTTCCTTTTTCTCCATATCCTTGCCAGAATTTATAATCTGTAGATTTTTTGATGATGGCCTTTCTGACTAGAGTGCAGTGATACCTCATGGTAGTTTTAATTTGTGTTTCTCTAACAATGAGGGATGTTGAGCATCTTTGTTTGTTGGTCATCTGTAAGTCTTCTTTGGAGAAATGCTTGTTTAGGTCTTACACCAACTTTTTGATTGGGTGTTTGTTTTTCTGATATTGAGCTGCATGAATTGCTTGTATATTTTGGAGCTTAATCCTTTGTCAGTTGCTTCATTTGCAATTATTTTCTCTCATTCTGAGCATTGTCTTTTCATTTTATTTATAGGTTCCTTGCCTGCGCAAAAGCTTTTACATTTATTTAGGTCCCATTTGTTTATTTTTGTTTTTATTTCTATGACTCTAGGAGGTGGGTAAAAGAGGATCTTGCTGCGATTTATGTCAAAGAGTGTTCTGCCTATGTCTTCCTCTAGGAATTTTATGGATTCTGGACTTGCATTTAGGTTTTTAATCCATTTTGAGTTTATTTCTGTGTATGGTGTTAGAGAATATTCTGATTCATGCTCTTTTAAAAATTTTTATTTATTTTTAATTGAAGAATAATTGCTTTATAGATTTTTGTTGTTTTCTGTCAAACCTCAACATGAGTCAACCATAGGTACACATATATCCCCTCCCTTTTGAACCTCCCGCCCATCTTCCTCCCCATCCCACCCCTCTAGGTTGATACAGAACCCCCGTTTGAGTTTCCTGAGCCATACAGCAAGTTCCTGTTGGCTATCTATTTTATATACGGTAATGTAAGTTTCCATGTTACTCTTTCCATACATCTCACCCTCTCCTCCCCTCTCCCCATGTCCATAAGTCTATTCTCTATGTCTGTTTCTCTGTTGCTGCCCTGTAAATAAATTCTTTAGTACTATTTTTCTAGATTCCGTATAGATGCATTAGAATCGATATTTATCTTTCTCTTTCTGACTTACTTCACTCTGCATAATAGGTTCTAGGTTCTTCCACCTCATTAGAACTGACTCAAATTCCTTTCTATGGCTGAGTAATATTCCACTGTGTATATATACCACAACTTCTTCATCCATTCATCTGTCAATGGACATCTAGGTTGCTTCCATGTTCTAGCTATTGTAAATAGTGCTGCAACGAACAATGGGATACATGCGTCTTTTTCAATTTTGGTTTCCTCAGGGTATATGCCTAGGAGTGAGATTGCTGCGTCATATGGTGGTTTTATTCCTAGTTTTTTAAGGAATCGCCATACTGTCTTCCATAGTGGCTGTATCAATTTACATTCCTACCAACAGTGCAAGAGCCCTTTTCTCCACACCCTCTCCAGCATTTATTGTTTGTAGACTTTTTGACTAGCCATTCTGACTAATGTGAGGTGACCTCATTGTAGTTTTGATTTGCATTTCTCTAATAATGAGGGATGTTGAGCATCTTTTCATGTGTTTGTTAGCTATCTGTATGTCTTCTTTGGAGAAATGTCTGTTTAAGTCTTTTCCCCACTTTTTGATTTGGTTATTTGTTTTTCTGATACTGAGTTGTATGAGCTGCTTGTATATTTTGGAAATTAATCCTTTGTCAGTTGTTTCATTTGCTATTATTTTCTCCCATTCTGAGGGTTGTCTTTTCACCTTGCTTATAGTTTCCTTTGCTGTGCAAAAGCTTTTAAGTTTACTCAGGTCCCATTTGTTTACTTTTGTTTTTATTTCCATTACTCTAGGAGGTGGGTCATAGAAGATCTTGTTTTGATTTATGTCATTGAGTGTTCTGCCTATGTTTTCCTCTAAGAGTTTCATAGCTTCTGGTCTTACATTAGGTCTTTAATCCATTTTGAGGATGTTCTTTTACATGGAGCTTTCCAGCTTTCCCAGCACCAAAGACGTTGTCTGTATCATGCAAAACAGATAGCAGGAAATGTATGAGGATATTCACCAGGTCTTTCTTGTCACTGAAAATACAAAGATGTGCTGGTAGCATATTATTATTTCCCTTTATATTTTAAAATTCATAAATGTTAGCTATTGTAATTCTAAGATAAAAAGATAGATGGACAGATAGTGTATGGAGTCAGGCCAACCTTTGATGCCTCAATAATGCATTGCCTTCACTATCTCTTACTGCACTGTCTTTGTTCGCAAAAGTTTTCTCCCTGGAAAGTGACACATTCTTTGATAAAAGGAAAAGGCATGGTCATTATACAAAGATCAGAGCTATTTCTAGCATCTTCTTTTAAAATACACCTAATTTCAGGGCTTCCATGGTCACTCAATGGTGAAGAGACCACCTGCCAATGCAGGAGTTGATCCCTGATCCAGGAAGATCCCATATGCCATAGGCTGCAAAGCAACTAAAACATGACTATTGAGACTATGCTCTAGAACCTGGGAGCCATGACTGAGCCTACGTGCCACAGCTACTGAAGCCTGTATGCCCTACGGCCTGTGCTCTGCAACAAGAGTAGCCCCCAATTGCTGTAACAGAGAAAAGCCCGCAGAGCAACGAAGACCCAGCACAGCCAAAAATAAATAAACAAATAAAATATACATGATATCAGAGCATAGATGAGAAAAAAATCTCTTCCTGTCTCCATCCAGTGCCAGGACACTATACATTGAACTGACACATGATAGATGAACGAGAGAAAAACAAACAAGTTTATAAACATGTGTCATACATGTAACACATGGGAGTTTTCAGAGATCAGTAACTCAAAAAATTTGAAGTTGAACTTATTCAGCTTCTTAGCTTCTTAGCAAAGGGACAGTAAATTCTTAGAGAAGTGGCAAGACAAAGGAAAAGGACCTTGAGTTTCTAAGGGAAGATTATGAAGGCAAGTATGTGGGAGACTAAGGGTAGATCAAGGCTAGTTAATAGTTTAAGTAAACTCCTCTGGTGCCATCTCCAGCTGACAAAGTTCTAAGTTGTATCCAGTGACAAATTTTGTCCTTCCTGGTAGAAGTGGAGGAGGGATACCTTTATAAATTTATGTCTTCCTCTAACACAAATAAGAAGAAGGCAGAGAATTTTTCCTGTATTTGCTGCTTCTTAAATGAGTTTAGCTAAAATAATTCTTACATCACAGAGGAATATTAGACTTCCATGGTTGTCCAGTGGTTAAGAATCCACCTTTCAATGCAGGGGACATGGGTTCAATTCCTGGTCCAAGAAGACCCCACATGCTGCAGAGCAAGAAAGCCAATGTGCCACAGCTACTGAGTCCATGCCCCTAGAGCGGGTACTCTGCAGCAAGAGAAGCCACCACAGTGAGAAGCCTGGCACCACAACTAGAGGAAGACTGCTTGAAGCGATGCAGACCCAGCACAGCCAAAAATACATTAAAAGAAAAAAAAAAGAGGAATATTTCAGGGTGCGTAAAGCTAGATAAAAAAAGAACGTTTTTGCTTTTTGCCCAATTCTACAAGGATTAACCTGTTATAGTCTCTGACCAACAATAGTAGTCTGTGCCTCAGACAGAGGAAGTGGTGAGAACAGGGTGCTTTGTCCTTTGGACAAGCGGGCCCCCTAGATAGTTAGATGTGTATTTCAGGAAAAGGTGTTTTCTGTTTTTTTTTTTTTTTTAATACTCCTTTATTTATTTGGCTGCACTGGGTCTTGGTTGAGTCGTTGGGATCCTTCATCATAGCACATGGCCTCTCTAGTTGTAGGACATGGGTTTCAGAGCATGCAGGCTCAGTAGTTGTGGTGTGCAGGCCTAGTTGCTCTACGGCATGTGTGAATCTTAGTTCCCCAACCAGGGATTGAACCCTTGACCCCTGCATTGCAAGGTAGACTCTTAACCACTGGGCCACTAGGGAAGTTTCTCAAGAAGAATTTTTAATGAACCCAGATACCTGCATTATCCCATGCATAGAAAAACACTGAAATCATCAACTAGAGATATCTGTGCCTTGTAACTAGCAGTAATCTTTACCAAGATATATACTTTATTATTCAGTTCAGTTCAGTTCAGTTGCTCAGTTGTGTCTGACTCTTTGCGACCCCATGAATCGTGGCATGCCAGGCCTCTCTGTCCATCACCAAGTCCCAGAGTTCACTCAAACTCACGTTCATCGAGTTGGTGATGCCATCCAGCCATCTCATCCTCGGTTGTCCTCTTCTCCTCCTGCCCCCAATCCCTCCCAGCATCAGGGTCTTTTCCAATGAGTCAGCTCTTCGCATGAGGTAGCCAAAGTATTGGAGTTTCAGCTTTAGCATCAGTCCTTCCAATGAACACCTAGGACTGATCTCCTTTAGGATGCATTGGTTGGATTTCCTTGCAGTCCAAGAGACTCTCAAAGAGTCTTCTCCAACACCACAGTTAAAAAGCATCAATTCTTCAGCGCTCAGCCTTCTTCACAGTCCAACTCTCACATCCATACATGACCACTGGAAAAACCATAGCCTTGACTAGGCAGACCTTGTTGACAAAGTAATGTCTCTGCTTTTTAATATGCTATCTGCTACTGCTGCTGCTAAGTCACCGCAGTCGTGTCCGACTCTGTGCGACCCCATAGATGGCAGCCCAACAGGCTCCTCTGTCCCTGGGATTCTCCAGGCAAGAATACTGGAGTGGGTTGCCATTTCCTTCTCCAATGCTTGAGCCCCCTGCATCTCTCCAGTTGTTTTAATGGTACATTCACACACTGAAATGGCCGCTCAGCAGGATACTTCCCTGAAGAGAATTTAGAACAAAACCAAGCCCCTAGGGTTTTGTTGCCTAGAGTTCCTTAATACCTTCTTTGCCAGCGGAGTTACAAGCACTCAATCAAGTTCAAATTTGTGACCACGATGGCGGCTAACTAAAAGCAATAAAGCAATCTGTTTAGAGAAAGGCAACGTGCATTTCTAAGGATTTCCTTTCTTCCTGCTGCAGAGGAATAAGATGCCAAAGTGACATCCTCCATAAGTGTCCTCCACACTGCAGTTAGGGCAGTAATGAAAAACAAAACAAAACAAAACAAAAAACCCTAATCCAGTAATGCTGTCTAATGTACCCCAGTCTGTCTTCCTCCTCAGTAGGATCTCAGATGTGTACACTAGACTGATAAAACTTACATGAACTTTCCTAGTTCCTGATTGGAGACCAAGTGTGGCAGGGACTGGCTAGAAATGCGCTGTCCACTGGAATAGCAGGGCCACTAGTCACAACAGGCTATTGAGCATTTGACACTTGGTTAGTCAAACAGATATACTATCTAGGTTGGTCATAACTTTACTTCCAAGGAGTAAGTGTCTTAATTTCATGGCGGCAATCACCATCTGCAGTGATTTTGGAGCCCCCCAAAATAAAATCTGACACTGTTTCCCCATCTATTTCCCATGAAGTGATGGGACCAGATGCCATGATCTTCATGTTCTGAATGTTGAACTTTAAGCCAACTTTTTCACTCTCCTCCTTCACTTTCATCAAGAGGCTTTTTAGTTCCTCTGCACTTTCTGCCATAAGGGTGGTGTCATCTGCATATCTGAGGTTATTGATATTTCTCCTGGCAATCTTGATTCCAGCTTGTGCTTCTTCCAGCCCAGTGTTTCTCATGATGTACTCTGAGTATAAGTTAAATAAGCAGGGTGACAATATACAGCCTTGACGAACTCCTTTTCCTATTTGGAACCAGTCTGTTGTTCCATGTCCAATTCTAACTGTTGCTTCCTGACCTGCATATAGGTTTCTCAAGAGGCAGGTCAGATGGTCTGGTATGCCCATCTCTTTAAGAATTTTCAACAGTTTATTGTGATACACTCAGTCAAAGGCTTTGGCATAGTCAATAAAGCAGAAATAGATGTTTTTCTGGAACTCTCTTGCTTTTTTGATGATCCAGCGAATGTTGGCAATTTGATCTCTGGTTTCTTTGCCTTTTCTAAAACCAGCTTGAACATCTGGAGGTTCACGGTTCACATATTGCTGAAGCCTGGCTTGGAGAATTTTAAGCATTACTTTACTAGTGTATTAGATGAGTGCAATTGTGCGATAGATTGAGCATTCTTTGGCATTGCCTTTCTTTGGGACTGAAATTAAAACTGACCTTTTCCAGTCCTGTGGCCACTGCTGAGTTTTCCAAATTTGCTGGCATATTCAGTGCAGCACTTTTCACAGCATCATCTTTCAGGATTTGAAATAGCTCAACTGGAATTCCATCACCTCCACTAACTTTGTTTGTAGTGATGCTTTCTAAGGCCAACTTGACTTCACATTCCGGGGTGTGTGGCTCTAGCTGAGTGATCACACCAACATGATTATCTGGGTCATGAAGATCTTTTTTGTAGAGTTCTTCTGTGTAGTCTTGCCACCTCTTCTTAATATCTTCTGCTTCTGTTAGGTCCATACCATTTCTGTCCTTTATCGAGCCCATCTTTGCATGAAATGTTCCCTTGGTATCTCTAATTTTCTTGAAGAGATCTCTAGTCTTTCCCATTCTGTTGTTTTCCTCTATTTCTTTGCATTGATGGCTGAGGAACGCTTTCTTATCTCTCCTTGCTATTCTTTGGAACTCTGCATTCAGATGCTTATATCTTTCCTTCTCTCATTTGCTTTTCACTTCTCTTCTTTTCACAGCTATTTGTAAGGCCTCCTCAGACAGCCATTTTGCTTTTTTGCATTTCTTTTCCATGGGGATGGTCTTGATCCCTGTCTCCTATACAGTGTCACAAACCTCCATCCATAGTTCATCAGGCACTCTATCAGATCTAGGCCCTTAAATCTATTTCTCACTTCCACTGTATAATCATAAGGGATTTGATTTAGGTCATACCTCAGTGGTCTAGTGGTTTTCCCCACTTTCTTCAATTTAAGTCTGAATTTGGCAATAAAGAGTTCATGATCTGAGCCACAGTCAGCTCCCGGTCTTGCTTTTGCTGGCTATATAGAGCTTCTCCATCTTTGGCTGCAAAGAATATAATCAATCTGATTTCAGTGTTGACCATCTGGTGATGTCCATGTGTAGAGTCTTCTCTTGTGTTGTTGGAAGAGGGTGTTTGCTATGACCAGTGCGTTCTCTTGACAAAACTCTATTAGCCTTTGCCCTGCTTCATTCTGTACTCCAAGGACAAATTTCCCTGTTACTCCAGGTGTTTCTTGACTTTCTACTTTTGCATTCCAGTCCCCTATAATGAAAAAGACATCTTTTTTGGGTGTTAGTTCTAAAGGGTCTTGTAGGTCCTCATAGAACTATACAACTTCAGCTTCTTCAGCATTACTGGTTGGAGCATAGGCTTGGATTACCATGATATTGAATGGTAATCAATTTTTGAGATTGCATCCAGGTATTACATTTAGGACTCTTTTGTTTATCATGATGGCTACTCCATTTCTTCTAAGGGATTCCTGCCCAAAGTAGTAGATATAATGGTCATCTGAGTTCAATTCACCCATTCCAGTCCATCTTAGTTCGCTGATTTCTAGAATGTCGATGTTCACTCTTGCCATCTCCTGTTTGACCACTTCCAATTTGCCTTGATTCATGGACCTGACATTCCAGGTTCCTATGCAATATTGCTCTTTACAGCATCGGACCTTGCTTCTATCACCAGTCACATCCACAACTGGGTATTGTTTTTGCTTTGGCTCCATCCCTTAGTTCTTTCTGGAGTTATTTCTCCACTGATCTCCAGTAGCATATTGGGTACGTACTGACCCAGGGAGTTCCCCTTTCATTATCCTATCATTTTGCCTTTTCCTACTGTTCATGGGGTTCTCAAGGCAAGAATACTGAAGTGATTTGCCATTCCCTTCTCCAGTGGATCACATTCTGTCAGACCTTTCTACCATGACCCTCCCATCTTGGGTGGCCCCACATGGCATGGCTTAGTTTCATTGAGTTAGACAAGGCTGTGGTCTGAGTGATCAGTTTGGCTAGTTTTCTGTGATTATGGTTTCAGTGTGTCTGCCCTCTGATGCCCTCTCACAACACCTACTGTCTTACTTGGGTTTCTCTTACCTTGGACGTGGGATATCTCTTCACGGCTGCTCCAGTGAAGCACAGCCACTGTTCCTTACCTTGGACAAGGGGCATCTCTTCATGGCCGCCCCTACTGACCTTGAACATGGAGTAGCTCCTCTTGGCCCTCCTGTGCCCACGCAGCCGCCACTCCTTTGATATGGGGTTACTCCTCTGGGCCACCTCACCTGACCTCGGGCATGTGGTAGCTCCTCTCGGCTATTAATATACTTAATTAAAGGAATAATTTACTTTATTGTTATTATTATTTTGGTCATGCCACCTGGTATGCGGGATCTTGATTTCCTGATCAGAGATCAAACATCAAACCCCCTACAGTGGAAGCGCAGAGTCTTAATCACTGGGCTGCCAGGTAATTCCCATACAAAGATGCATACCTGACTACATGATTACCTAGCCAGAAATCATGTATAAACTGGCCTGTCTCCTACCTCTTCAGAACAGCTTCCTCAGAGCTCCTAAACAAGCCATCTCCTGGGCTATAGTTCTCAGTAAGACCCTTGGAAAGACTTAAACTCACTCTTCTTATGTTGTGGATTCTTCTTTCAGTTGACAGGTGACATTCTGGTTTCCTTCAAGAGCATCCCAGAATGGGCCAAAATACCCTGTGTGGCTGAACCACTCTGGGACCATTTTGTCAGCTTTGTTTCAGGCCCATAGTCCTACCCTCTCCGCTTTCTGCATGACTGAGCTTTAGCCTACTCACAAGGAATGCACCCAAGCCTGATAAGCCCCTTATCAACCTCTACCCTTGCCTTCACTTGATGCGAAAACTAGGAGAATGCCCTCTGCTGATGCTGATGGCTAATGGAGGCGTGATGGTCATGAGATCCCTGAGGGGGAAGAAGAAAGCTCAGTTCCCATGGGTGTGAACATGCTCTCCCCAGTAGTCAGATTCTATCTTTAGCTTTGGCCTCTTTAAATTCCCCTGTACCCACTTTGTGTGGCTTTTAGGGTCGCAGAGTGCAGCTGCGAATGCCTCTAGATTATCCTTCTCCTGATCCTGCCTATATGTAAATTACCCCAAATAAAGTACACTTGATGGAGTTGCCTGTTTTGTTTTTCAGTCTCAAAGTTCCTTCTCAGTGTGGAGCATAAATTCAATGCCCATGCTGTCCAGCATACCCCATTTCTCACACCATTTTTCTTTCTTGCCTAATATAAGTCAAGAAAAGACATGATGCCCTACTATGGGTTCATCGTACTTTTGTTTAAGGAGGTTTCACCAAGGCCAACATTATAACTTGTGCCTTTCTTAGATGTCCCATGGGTTTCACACTGCAGGGTAAGATTCAGGTATGCCTCTCCTTTCTAAAGCTGGAGAAGGAAGGTTGTGAAAACGAAAGCAGAATCACCTTGTCTGTGGGTACTTTCTCAGCATGAATCCGTGTAGGAAGTAGTACCTATGGAAACTGAAGATTCAGAAGAGCTTCAGAGAAGCTTATTGTATCCTCAACAGCATATATCCTCCTCTAAAGACTAGCTCTGGAATGAGGCAGCTGCATATGTTTAGTGGGACTACAACAGGTCTGCCTAGTTATTAGGTTGATGTTTCTTCTAAAAGGGAGGCATATGAGTTGCCATTCTTAAGACAGATAGCATCACATGAAGTTCTATGAACTATCACCTCCTTTCATTGTATATTTTTGTACAACGTTCACTGATAGAAAAAAATATCCACAGCTTCACATAGGTGGTTTCTTCATAGACAAATAACCCATCAATTTGCTGAATGTGTTTCCTATTAATAGTGTTTCTTTCCTAAAATCCAATTGTTTCATTCACTTTAACACACATACATTTTTCATAATAAAATTAATTATAGCATCATTTCAGAGAAGCTGAACTCTTTTCACTTAAAAAATACTTGATTAATATTATACCTTATACTCTAATTGCTTATGTCATTTTTAAGATGAGAAATTATTCATTTGCCTCCAAATTACTGGCCTCATTAAACTGTTGAAATATCTTGAAATAGCATGTTAATCCTGCCAAGAAATTATAAAATTTGGCTTCTAAATTAAACATTTAGGATGAAACCAAGAAAGCAGTCTGTAATAGTGGGTAAGAGCAAGTGCTCTGAGAGACTGATATATGTCATTCAAATACCTCTTCCACCACTAACTATTATAGTTATGTGAATGTGAGCAAGTGGTGTCAGCTCTCTGAATCTCAGTTTCATCAATCGTAAATATGTAGCTAATCATACATACAACATGAGTTACTTTTGAGGGTTAAATGAATATTTAACATATAAAGTACCTGATATATTGGAAGCATTTATTAGATATCTGGTAGACAATAGTAATGTATCATTGCAAATTCTTGCTACACTCTATCTCACTGAAAAAATGATTAACATGTTTGTCTCATAACATTCTTAGATCTCTCTCTTTTTTTCTTCTTAGATCTCTTTATACGCTTTCATTTTAGTAACAGGAACTTTCTGTTGAATGAAGTTGTACAGCATAAGTGAAATTGAATCTGTTACTACCTGAATACTTTTGCCAAAATAAAAGTACTGGGGACTTCCCTGGTGGTACAGTGGTTAAGACTTCAGGATCTCAATGCAGGGGGCCCAGGTTCAATCCCTAGTCAGGGAACTAATCCCACATGCCACAACTAAAGATTACCCAGCAAGAGAGTGACCACACTCGCAATCTCCCAGATGCATAGTTTGGCGAGGGGCAGGGGTACGGGCCACCACCTCTGCAAACTCTTGACGACCTCTTTCCACCTCACACAGTTGTCTGCCTTGGATCCTGCCTCCCTGAAACCCAATCAGGAGTTTGGGCTCTTTGAGCATGAGCTGACCTAGACTCCTTGTGTGGTGCCTTAAATAAATATTCTACTTTCTTTCACCACACCCAGTGTCAGCAGCAGACAGGCTTTATTGTGTGCTGGCAATTGGGACCAAGTTCAGTTTGGTAACACTATTATAGCACATACCACCTGGTTTTAGCTGCTCAGTTCTGTTCTCAACCAGTGACTAAATAGGAGCTTCTTGAGGGCAAGGATGATGTCTTTTTTACCTCTATTTTTCTGAGAGGTGCTTTGCAGTGCAGCCCAGGAGGTGACAATGGAGGCTAGGCGGAGGTTATTTATGGAGTCTGTGGAAGAAAACTGCACATGTAGCTCAGGTTACACAGCCTATTACTTAGCAAGGATATATCAGGAAAGCATTTACACAAAGCTGCATTGTGCATGTGCCAAGGCTGTTCATTAGCTGAACTGCTGAAGCATGAAAGGCAGGTTTATCCACACATGAGCTATAATCTCTGCTACAAAATCAGCCATGGAATAGTCTTCAGGTTGTCTGCAGCAGCTGGGGCAGCCTGGCCTACAGGCACATCTAAGAGCTGACTAATCCCCAGAGTGAAGCTCAGGGTCCAGGCAGATGACTCTGTGAGGTGGAAAGAGGCAGTGAAGAGTTTGCAGAGGTGGTGGCCCGTTTCCCCTGCCCCTTGCCAACCTGTGCATCTGGACATTGTGTGGTCACGCTCTTGCTCGGGGAGCTGGAATAGTTTGCTGTGCTTGGCAGAGTAACTGCGGTTAATTCTCAGTCACTGGCTACCATTGGACACACCTGTTTAAAAGTCTGTCGCTACCACATTGCTCGATCTTTTCAAGTCTTCCTATGCAGTTGGCACCACAAAATAATTCTTTTAAAATCTGAAGACTAAGAGGAAACTAGTAACTGTTGTGTGTTAGTCAGCGTCTTCCAGAAAAACAGAATCAACAGGATGTGTGTACACAGTGAAAGAAGGAATTGCTCATGTGGTGGCAGAGGCTGACATGTCCAGGTCTGCAGCGCGGGCCTGCAGTCTCATCACCCGGGAGAGCTGATGCTGCTGTTCCAGTCTGGAGGCAGTCTACCGAAGAATTTCCTCTTCCTTGGGGAGGCTGGTCTTTTTACTCTATTTAGGCCTTCATCTGATTGGATGAGGCCCATTTATATTATGGAAGGCAAGCTGCTTACTCAGAATTCACTGATTTAACCTCATTCCAAACACTCTGCAAATTAACACATAAAATTGACCAACACGTGTTGAATAACTTTTATGTGTCAGACTCTTCTAGATGCTTTGTCATCTTGTTTAATTTTCACAGAAACCCTATGCAATGTGTATCTTGTTTCATCTGTGAGAAAACTGAGACTTACATGCTTAATTCCCTTATTTAAGGATATAATGGGTAGGAATTAGAAGAGTATTCTAGGCTTCATTTATCTACCTAAAAGCCTGTATTCCTCCCACTTAAAAAAAATAAATAAATACAATATATTGAGAGAGGTTTTGTCTGTTCTGACACTTTTTTCTTCAGGAAAAATACCCCAGTTTCAACTACTTTTTCAGAGGACTTCCCCCTACTTGTGCTTCATTGGTGGTTCAGATGATAAGAAACTGCCTGCAATGCAAGCGACCTGGGTTCAGTCCCTAGGTCAGGAAAATTCCCTGGAGAAGGAAATGGCTACCCACTCCAGTATTCTTGCCTGGAGAATGCCATGGACACAGGAGCCTGGCGGGCTACAATCCATGGGGTTGCAAAGAATCAGACAAGACTGAACAACTAACACTTTCACTTTCCCCCTCCTTTAAAAAATCTTTTATTTATTTATCATTTGTTTGGCTGCACCCAGTCTTAGTTGTGGCTTGTGGGATCTAAGTCCCTGAATAGGGATCCAACTCCCGGCATCGGGAGTGCAAAGTCTTAGCCACTGAACCACCAGGGAAGTCCCCCCACCTCTTTATTTCTCTGCCCACCCCCACCCCACCTGTATACCAGGATTTTGGAGGCAGTCAGTTCAATTCAGTTCAGCAGTTCAGTCGTGTCCGACTCTTTGTGACCCCATGGACTGCAGCACTCCAGGCTTCCCTGTCCTCACCAACTCATGGAGGTTACTCAAACTCATGTCCATTGAGTCGGTGATGCCATCCCACCATCTCATCCTCTGTCGTCCCCTTCTCCACCTTCAATCTTTCCCAGCATCAGGGTCTTTTCCAAGGAGTCAGTTCTTTGCATCAGGTGGCCAAAGTATTGGAGCTTCAGCTTCAGCATCAGTCCTTCCAGTGAATATTCAGGACTGATTTTCTTTAGGAAATTTTCAAATCTCCACCCTCATCATCATATACTATAGATATGTATTTCTAGATTAAGTATCAGGGTTATTGTATTATACAGCTGATATCCTGAAATGGCTTATAAGATAGACTGTATTGTGGGCAACATTTTCCTCCCCTGCCTGGGTAGAATTTCCTCTGCAATTATCCAAGGAAGTCAGGTCCATAGACTGGAGGTGAGGCAGGGTCCTACAACTCCCAGAAATTAAGTATAATCAGGTATATGTGACTCCATCTGAAATTCCATTTGGTTATAGCCTTTAGTGTTGCATAAAGTCTTCCATCTCCTTTTAATAGTGTCGTGGGCTATTAAGGGCAGTTCCAAATGGATCAGAGTGTTAGAGCTGCAGCTGCATGAAGTTGGCAGCTCTAAGTAATGAGAGATTGCCAGGGAGAGGGCTAATCTTGGAGACAGAGTAGAAGTTCAGGTCCTAACTGCAGCAAACCACGTTGAGGATCCATTTTCACTGCCTTATTTGGAAGATCCTCATTTTCTGTCAGTAAGATGACAGCTTTCTTATATTTCTTCTATTATTAGGTACATAGGTCATCATATCCTGAGAAATAAAACTCCCAACTTTCTGTTCTCATATCATATTATTGGTCTCAGAAATGGCCAATGATAACTTGTCTCCTCTCTTGAAGTTTCCCAGAAGGACCTCTTAGGAATCATAGCATGGACAGCAAGAGCTTATGCTACAGATTTGTTCTTTAACTTGAGTATTTTCAAGTTAATAATAATAAAGAAAAATGAAATTTGCCCTTTAACTTCAACTATTTTCCTCTCCCTCATACAATTATAATCGATGACCAAGCACAGTCTTTTTTTTTTTTTTAAGGCAATATTATTTATTTATTTTTGACTGTCCTGGGTCTTCATTGCTGTGTGGGTTTTTCTCTAGTTGTGGCAAAAGGGAGCTACTGTCTAGTTGCAGTCCATGGGCTTCTCATTGCAGTGGCTTCTCCTGTTT
Source organism: Bos grunniens (assembly GCF_055505025.1). Taxonomy (NCBI): domain Eukaryota; kingdom Metazoa; phylum Chordata; class Mammalia; order Artiodactyla; family Bovidae; genus Bos; species Bos grunniens. Next base: position 18,218,645 of record NC_141168.1, read on the forward strand.
CAGAGGACAGGCGCTAGGGCACACGGGCTTCAGTAGTTTCAGCACGTGGGCTCAGTAGTTGTGGCTCCCGGGCTCTAGAGCACAGGCTCAGTAGTTGTGACACACAGTCTCACTTGCTCCATGGCATGTGGGACCTTCTGGGACCAGGGATTGAACCTGTATCTTCTGCGTTGGCAGGCAGATTCTTTATCACTGAGCCCACCAGGGAAGCCCCTAAGAACAGTCTTATCATTGCTTTTAATTCATGTCATTAGAATTTGTGAAATCATTAGGTTTGTGAAAACAAAGTGAGGCATAGACATAAGAAATTCACATCATTCATTTCAATGTATTATGAATCTAAAAATGTTGTCTTACCAGAAAGGACATGGAAATCATTCAGAGTAGAATAAAATAGTAAACTAGGTTAGCTGAATCCAAACAAGCTTAAATTATCAATTTTGGTGGAAACTATAGACAAATCTGACCTGGTAATTAGGTAATGTAAGTAAGTGAGACTGGGAGCCAGGGCTGTAAGTTTACCCATCCAAATAGCATACTTTTTTTTTTTTTTCCCGCGCAAGATCAGGAGGCCCTGGCACGCGCCAGGGTTCAGAGCTCTTGCATCACGAGGACTGGGAGGCTGAGGCCCCAAATAGCATACTTTTAAGGGTCCCTATTGACTTAGAGACAACAGAGAAAGACTCAAAATGGCAGTGCAAAAAGTGGGAAAACTTTCTCCCAGGTATTTGAAGCTCTGCATCTCATGCATCTTATGGTAGAAAGCAAAGTAGAACTAAAGAGCCTCTCCATGAAAGTGAAAGAGGAGAGTGAAAAAGTTGGCTTAAAGCTCAACATTCAGAAAACTAAGATCATGGCATCTGGTCCCATCACTTCATGGCAAATGGATGGGAAAACAGTGGAAACAGTGACAGACTTTATTTTTTTGGGCTCCAAAATCACTGCAGATGGTGACTGTGGCCGTGAAATAAAAAAATACTTGCTCCTTGGAAGAAAAGTTATGACCAACCTAGACAGCTTATTAAAAAGCAGAGACATTGCTTTGCCAACAAACGTCTGTCTAGTCAAAGCTATGGTTTTTTCAGTAGTCATGTGTGGATGTGAGAGTTGGACTATAAATAAGGCTGAGTGCCGAAGAATTGATGCTTTTGAACTGTGGTGTTGGAGAAGACTCTTGAGAGTCCCTTGGACTGCAAGGAGATCCAACCAGTCCATCCTAAAGGAGATCAGTCCTGAATATTCATTGGAAGGGCTGATGCTGAAACTGAAACTCCAATACTTTGGCCACCTGATGTGAAGAACTGACTCATTTGAAAAGACCCTGATGCTGGGAAAGATTGAGGGCAGGAGGAGAAGTGGACGACAGAGGATGAGATGGTTGGATGGCTTCACCAACTCAATGGATTTGAGTTTGAGTAAGCTCTGGGAGTTGGTGATGGACAGGAAGGCCTGGCATGCTGCAGTCCATGAGGTCGCAAAGACTAAGACACGACTGAGCAACTGAACTGAACTGATCTCATGTTCCAGTTAAACATCTTGTTGATATAAAATCTCAGCCAGCCTTGAAGATAACACCAAATGTGTCTCCTCAGTGTGTACTAACTTACTCCATGAAGACACAGAGTTAAATATAGAGAGGATGAAGTAGACCAAATCCAGTACGGTGAATATTTTTGTCTTAAGTTTGGAAATTATATATGCATATGCAGTGTTTTAATAACTTATTTGGCATTTTAGAGAGTAATTTGGCATATCAGCTTTGGGATTACAATTTAAAATATGTGATTGAGTACTTTCTTAGTATATTTGATAGGATTTAAGAGTACATTCCAAATATGTAAAAATTTACAATATTAGATTTATAAATTATAGGGGTGCTTAGAAAGTTTGTTTTTATCAGACAGTTGAAATCCTTTTTTAAAAAGTGAAATATACTGATTGTAAAAGGGCAATTAAAATGATTACAATATTGTTTTAAAAAATCCTTCAGTAATTGCTTAAATTTGTGGATTTTTTTTCAAGATAAAAATAAATTTTATTTTGAGTTATTTTTTAATTAGCTGAAAATTTATGTTTTTTTTTCTTTCTTTTTTTTTAATTTTATTTTTTAACTTTACAATATTATATTCGTTTTGCCATATATCAACATGAATCCACCACAGGTAAATAGCATGATAAGATTTACAAATTTAGGTCTAAGAAACAACTCATTTTTTGAATTTGTAGCTTTAAAAAATAAATATTGAATTTGAAAACAGAAGTGACCTCTGAAGTAATCTTTTCACAAAAGCTACCCTCAAGGGCACCAGAAAACTCACATTGACTTTATTGGAGATACTAATCTCATCTTTTCATAGAATACATTGTCAGGCCTAACATATTGTCAGAAAGATAAAACTTAAAATTTCCTTTTTCCTCATTCCTTTATTTTGAAACTTGACCTTCAGTTTCCTTCAAAATCTCTATTTCTGGACTTTCAATATAAACATGGCTATGTAAGTCACATACTTGCCCTTCTATTTCTGAGAATAATAAGAAACACAACAGGAAAATAAAACAAGCCCTATAAATTCCATTTTCAGTGAAACTATGGCTCAGACAGTAAACAACCCGCCTGCCAATGCAGCAGACTTAAGAGACGTGGGTTCTATCTCTGGGTCAGAAAGATCCCCTGGAGGAGGGAATGGCAACCCACTCCAGTGTTCTTGCCTGGAGAATCCCACGGACAGAGAAGCCTGGTGGGCTACAGACCGTGGGGTTGCAAAGAGTCGGACACAACTGAACTACTAACACTTTCACTTCATGAGACATATATAATTGGGCATACCCTAAGATACTCTAAAATTCTGAAAATAATATAACTACCTAAACTTAGGAGGGGAAGTTAATTCGCTCAGTTGTGTCTGACTCTTTGCGACCCCACGGATCGTGCACGGAATTCTCCAGGCCAGAATCCTGGAGTGGATAGCCTTTCCCTTCTCCAGAGACTCTTCCCAACCCAAGGATAGAACTCAGGTCTCCTGCGTGGCGATTCTTTACCAGCTGAGCCACAAGGGAACCCCGAGAATACTGGAGGGGAAGAGGGGATAGAAATTCTGAGGTAGTGTAAGCTGAGTGACCACCGTATCCATGTTCACTAGCAGTCATGCACACAATTTAAAGATGACAAATCAAGTAAGAAAATTGTAAGCATTAAAATAGCAGATATGCTAGGAAAGGTGAAATTGACTAATATCAGCAGTAGAAATGGAATGGGAAAAAAGAAGGAAAACACAACAACAAATTTATTATCCCACATCTTAGGTGTATGAATCAAGTAAAAAAGAGGAACTTTTTCTATGTATTTTTTAATGTATATTTAAAACTGAAGAAATGAGATAAGAATTTGAAATGAGATCATTTAAGTAGGTGGTCAACTTCACTAGTTATGAGACAAATGCAAATTTAAATCATGATGCAATGCTACTACATACACATAAAAATGGTTAAAATGAAAAAGGGAGGCAATACCAAGTATTGGTGAGGATGTGGAGCAATTGGAACTTTCATCACTGCTGATGGAAATGTAAATTGGTATAGCCACTTTAGTAAAACCAGCAGAATACGCTAAATTGCACATAAGCATATCTATGATTTCAGCAGCTGCACTCCTAGATATACATTCTCAAGAGAAATGCACAGTATGGTCACCAAAATAAATGCACAAGAATGTTTATAGCAGCACTATTCAAGCCCAAACCTGGAAACTACTCAAATATTCATGACCCAGAGGATGGATAATTGATGTATTCACACAATTCTATACTATATAGCAACTGGACTGAACAAACTACAAATAGACACAATGATAAATCTTACAGGTATTTTTCTGGGCCAGGAAGTCAGACACAAGAAAAGTACATAATGTAATCTTCAATTTAAATCAAATAAAAAGATGGGTGACGTTAATTTATGGCCTTAGAAGGATAACCTTAGCAGAACTGTGACTGCAAAAGGACCAGTGAGGGTTTTCCGTGATGTTGATCATGTTTGTGATTCTTGATCTGGATGATGGTTACGTGGAGGTGTTTGCACTTGGTGAAAATTCATCAAGCCTAGGATTTTGTACTTTTCTGTAGGTATGTTAAACTTTATAAACAAGTATAACAACAAAATACAAGGAATGTAATGCAGGAATTTGATCACACACGTGATAGAATGGTTTCTTAATGGGTTACTGGTGAGGTAACTCAGAGACTAGCAGCAGCATGAAGCAACAACACCTCCACAGCTGGAGGAACAAAGGCAGTGTTATTAGAGTCTAGTTATGATTTCCTTTGACCTTATTTTTGACTAGTTCTCCACTTGGTCTTCTATGTCTTTGGCCTGCTAAGCCCAGTTTTAGCAAGAATCCTGTTAAATTAGTCTAGTGATAATCCTTCACAGCTGATCAAATTCTCCAGTCCTCATCTTGTTAGCTAAGTCCTTGGTCTGCCTTTAACAAAAATTCTATGAGGCCAGTTAAGCAAGAATTCCCCCTGCCAGTTGAGTAAGAATTCCCCCATCCTTATCCTTTTAGTACTTTTCCATTCTCTATTCTTTCATTCTGCTTTTTGGTTATAAATCCTCAGTTGTCTTTGCTGTATTTAGAGTTGAACTCAGTTCTATATCAAGGTCTCTCTATTCCTACTGCAGTAGTTTGAATAAAATCTGCCTTACCATTTTTAACAAGCATCTGGTGGACATCTTTTCTAATTTTCTTATGTACTAGGGTCAGGCTGCAGAAGCTGAAACTATAGCAGCCAGATTTGGAGACCCAGAGGAAATGAAGCCAAAGCCAGAGCTACTGCAGGTGGGAGAGAGGAAAAAAAGTATTTTTCTTCTAACTCTCTTAGATTCTCTAGCAGTGACCCTGTAAATCAGACTGGCCAAAAACAGATCAATAAAGAAAAACAAACGTAAGTTTATGAGAATGTGCATGGTTCTTATGTTAGGGCAACCACTGACTGAAACTGCCCACCCTGGGCAGACAAGATAGTAACCACTTGCAAGAGTTATCTTACAAAAGGAGGTCTTGGTAAGAAACAGGGAACTAACAAGCTACCACCAACTGGAAGAATTTGGGAAAGATCAAAAGGAGAGAAGAGATGCCACTCTACATGTCCTCCTGAAATGGGAGGGAAGGGGGCATGGCACAACCTTTAAAAGACATAGCCACAGGACATGACAAAGATTGGATAGAACCAGCTAGCTCCAAGATAGTGGAAGATTTGACTTTCAGTGGACTTTGCACCTCATTATACACTCATTGTAATACATTAGCATAAGCTAAGTGACATACCCATCAATGCCCAGACAGTTCAGAGATGGACCAACAAAGATCAAAAAGTGAGCAGTGGCTCAATTTCTGGAAATCTCCACCCCTTTCCCAAAATACTCCCACTAATTAGCCTATGAAATTACCCACCGCATGAAAGGTAACCACCCCATATTCCAGGGCCTCTTGCCTCTGACATGGCCCCGACTCTGTGGAGTGTATGTCTTTCTAAATAAATCCACTTCTCACATATCACTGTTTCTCACGGAATTCATTCTGCAATGAGACATCAAAAACCTGAATTTCATTAAGTCTTGAGACCAGGTGTGTGATCTCAATTTAAAGGTCATGGGTTCAAGTCCCAGTCTGGGTTTTGGTCGGATTTGAGTCCTGGCACATGGTTCAAGTCCCATTTTGAGTTGCACATTTTCACTGCCGACCCCCCGCCAGAATCCTTCTCACTGCACTCTATCCTGGCTGAGCCATGTGCGTGCCACCAGGAAGGACCCTGAATCAGAACAATTAGCCAGACACAGCCTGGAAACTAACCCCATTATCTGACAACCACATGGCAGAGTAGCTCTTCTGGGTTCCCTTATACTGCTGCTCTCTGTCTGGGTGCCCCTCTCCAGTAAAGTCTCTTCCTTTGTCAGTACATGTGTCTCCTTGGACAATTCATTTCTCAATGTGAGAATGTTGGATAACACCCTGGAAAGGTTTCCCTTACATAGGGAAGTGCCCAGAGGTGAGTAATTCAAAGAATTACTTTAGAATTTGGATATAAATACTAATAAAAAGTGGGAGAGATTTGGGTTTCTGGGCAGGGGAAGCAAGTTATATGAAGGTGACCAAGGAAAGTATGGTAAGCAAAAATTGTTTAGTAAGATTTGTTATGCAGATTTAAGTCAGTGCCTTCTCCATTGATAAAACTTGTTATGAGTCCTTTTCCTGCTAAGGGAGAGAGAAATTTCCTTACAAATGGAAATTTACTCTATAAATGTAAATTTCCTTCACAAAAGAAAAATCTGTGCCTTGTTTTTAGAGCTTTCCTTGTGTCTGCTGGTTTTCAATGGCCTTTAGCACAACATAATCCACATACTGAAGAGGCATATTTTGCAGCAGCACATCCTGGTGTGTCACAGAGGGTGAAAGAACTACTCAGACTTCTCCTTTGCTCCTCTGTTTCCTGACTTCCCATCACCTGCCAGTAATTCCCACTGGCTGAATCCAGAAGGAAACTAGGCTTCCGTGGTGGCTCAGCCTGTAAAGAGTCTGCCTGCAATGTGGGAAACCCAGGTACAAACCCTGAATCAGGAAAATCTCCAGGAGAAGGAAATGACAACCCACTCCAGTAATCTTGCCTGGAGAATCCCGTGGACAGAGGAGCCTGGAGGGCTACAGACCATGGGGTCGCAAAGAGTCAGACTCGATTGAGTGACTAACACACAGAAGGAAACTAGCTGACATAGTGAAACAGACCAGGTCATTGTGGGGCCCTCCCAGGTACAAACCTTTTCCTAGTCACCATTTCTTGTTTGCAGTATGTGAACCGAGAATTTCCAAAGTACAAGCTGGATTTAGAAAAGGCAGAGGAACCAGAGATCAAATTGCCAACATCTGTTCGATCATAGAAAAAGCCAGAAAATTCCAGAGAACATCTACTTCTGCTTCATGGATTACACTAAAGCCTTGGACTTGTTCTGTTTTCCACAGAACAAACTGTGGAAAATTCTTCAAGAGATGGGAATACCAGACCACCTGACCTGCCTCCTGAGAAATCTGTATGCAGGTCAAGAGGCAACAATTAGAACTGGACATGGAACAATGGACTGGTCCCAAATTGGGAAAGGAGTACATTAAGTCTGTCATCCTTGATGTTGTCACCCTGCTTATTTAATTTATATGCAGAATACATCATGTAAAATGTATTACATGTCACATGTGTGACATGAATCAAGATTGTGGGAGGAAATATCAATAACCTCAGATATGCAGATGACACCACCCTTATGGAAGAAAGCAAAGAGGAATTAAACAGTCTCTTGATGAAGGTGAAGGAGGGGAGTGAAAAAGCTGGCTTAAAACTCAACATTCAAAAAACTAAGATCATGGCATCCGGTTCGATCACTTCATGGCAAATGGATGGGGAAACAATGGAAACAGCGACAGACTTTATTTTCTTGGGTTTCAAAAACACTGCAGATAGTGACTGCAGCCATGAAATTAAAAGACGCTTGCTCCTTGAAAGAAAAGTATGACCAGTCTAGTTCAGTTCAGTTCAGTCACTCAGTTGCGTCTGACTCTTTGCAATCCCATGAACCGCAGCATGCCAGGCCTCCCTGTCCATCACCAACTCCCGGAGTTTACCCAAACTCATGTTCATTGAGTTGATGACGCCATCCAACCATTTCATCCTCTGTCATCTCCTTCTCCTCCAGCCCTCAATCTTTCCCAGCATCAGGGTCTTTGCAAATGAGCCAGCTCTTCACATCAGGTGTCCAGTTCAGTTCAGTTCAGTTCAGTTGCTAAGTCGTGTCTGACTCTTTGCTACCCCAAGAATTGCAGCACGCCAGGCCTCCCTGTCCATCACCATTTCCCGGAGTTGACCCAAACTCATGTCCATCGAGTCGGTGATGCCATCCAGCCATCTCATCCTCGGTCGTCCCCTTCTCCTCCTGCACCCAATCCCTCCCGGCATCAGGGTCTTTTCCAATGAGTCAACTCTTTGCATGAGGTGGCCAAAGTATTGGAGTTTCAGCTTCAGCATCAGTCCTTCCAATGAACACCCAGGACTGATCTCCTTTAGGATGGACTGGTTGATCTCCTTGCAGTCCAAGGGACTCTCAAGAGTCTTCTCCAACACCACAGTTCAAAAGCATCAATTCTTCGGCTCTCAGCTTTCTTTACAGTCCAACTCACATCCATACATGACTACTGGAAAAACCATAGCCTTGACTAGATGGACCTTTGTTGGCAAAGTAATGTCTCTGCTTTTCAATATGCTATATAGGTTGATCATAACTTTCCTTCCAAGGAGTAAGCGTCTTTTAATTTCATGGCTGCAATCACCATCTGCAGTGATTTTGGAGCCCCCCAAAATAAAGCCTGATACTGTTTCCACTGTTTCCCCATCTACTTCCCATGAAGTGATGGGACCAGATGCCGTGATCTTAGTTTTTTGAATGTTGAGCTTTAAGCCAGTGTTTTCACTTTCCTCTTTCACTTTCATCAAGAGGCTTTTTAGTTCCTCTTCACTTTCTGCCATAAGGGTGGTGTCGTCTGCATATCTGAGGTTATTGATATTTCTCCTGGCAATCTTGATTCCAGCTTGTGCTTCTTCCAGCCCAGCATTTCTCACGATGTACTCTGCATATAAGTTAAATAAGCAGGGTGACAATGTACAGCCTTGATGTACTCCTTTTCCTATTTTGAACCAAGTGTCCAGAGTACTGGAGTTTCTGCTTCAACATCAATCCTTCCAATGAACACCCAGGACTGATCTCCTTTAGGATGGATTGGTTGGATCTCCTTGCAGTCCAAGGGATTCTCAAGAGTCTTCTCCAACATCACAGTCAAAAGCATCAATTCTTCAGCACTCAGTTTTCTTCATAGTCCTACTCTCACTACCGTACATGGCCACTGGAAAAACCATAGTCTTGACTAGACTGACTTTTGTTGGCAAAGTGATATCTCTGCTTTTTAATATGCTATCTAGGTTGGTCATAGCTTTTCTTCCAAGGAGCAAGCGTCTTTTAATTTCATGGCTGCAGTCACCATCTGCATTGATTTTGGAGCCGCCCCCCAAATAAAACCTCTCACTGTTTCCATTGTTTCCCCATCTATTTGCCATGAGGTGATGGGACGAGAAGCCATGATCTTCCTTTTCTGAATGTTGAGTTTTAAGCCAACTTTTTCACTTTTTCTGCCATAAGGGTGGCAGTATCTGAGTATCTGAGATTATTGCTATTTCTCCTGGCAACCTTGATTCCAGCTTATGCATCATCCAGCCTAGCATTTTGCATGATGTCCTCTTCATATAAGTTAAATAAGCAGGGTAACAATATACAGCCTTGACGTACTCCTTTCCTAATTTGGGACCAGTCTGTTGTTCCATGTCCAGTTCTAACTGTTGCTTCTTGACCTGCATACAGATTTCTCAGGAGGCAGGTCAGGTGGTCTGATATTCCCAGCTCTTTAAGAATTTTCCAGTTTGTTGTGATTCACACACAGGCTTTGGCATAGTCAATAAAGCAAAAGTAGGTGTTTTTCTGGAACTTTTTTGATGATCCAGCAGATGTTGGCAATTTGATCTCCATGCCTTTGCCTTTTCTAAATCCAGCTTGAACATCTGGAAGTTCACGGTTCACATACTGTTGAAGTCTGACTTGGAGAATTTTGAGCATTACTTTGCTAGTGTGTGAGATGAATGCAATTATGCAGTTCTGTGATTTCAGTTCTTCAATTCTTTGGCATTGCCTTTCTTTGGGATTGGAATGAAAACTGACCTTTTCCAGCCCTGTGGCCACTGCTGAGTTTTCCAAATTTGCTGGCATATTGAGTGCAGGACTTTCACACCATTATCTTTTAGGATTTGAAATAGCTCAACTGGAATTCCATCACCTCCACTAGCTTTGTTCATAGTGATGCTTCCTAAGGCCCTCTTGACTTCACATTTCAAAATGTCTGGCTTCTAAGTGAGTGATCACACCTTTGCAGTTATCTGGGTCATAAAGATCTTTTTTGTATAGTTCTGTGAATTGTTGCCACCTCTTCTTAATATCTTCTGCTTCTGTTAGGTCCATAATATTTCTGTCCTTTATTGTGCCCATCTTTGCAGGAAATATTCCCTTGGTAACTCTAATTTTCTTGAGATCTCTAGTCTTTCCCGTTCTATTGTTTTCCTCTGTTTCTTTTCATTGACTGCTAAGGAAAGCTTTCTTATCTCTCCTTGCTATTCTTTGGAACTGTGCATTCAAATGGGTATATCTTTCCTTTTGTTCTTTGCCTTTAGCTTCTCTTCTTTTCTTAGGTATTTGTAAGGCCTCATCAGAGAACCATTTTGCATTTTTGCATTTTTTTCTTCTGTCATTAGGTATCATTATTTATTATAAAACTATGGTTATTATAATAGTGTGGTGTTACTGCTATGTAGAGAATGGGAACAATGATATAGAACAGAAAATTTAGGCATAGATTCCTATATATATGGGCACTTGATTTGTGAGATAGTTGGCACTGCAGAATTGGTCTTTTTAATAAATAGTACTGGGTCAATTGCATAGCCATAAAAAAATGAAATAAAATTGAACCCCTACATGGCATCATACCAAAACTCAATTCTAGGTGGAGTTTTGACCCAACCATGACAAGCAAAACTGGAAAGGTTTTAGAAGGTGATATAAAAGTAAATCTTTATGACCTCCGCATAGGGAAAGTTTTCTAAAAAAAAAAAAAAAAAAAGCAATAGAAAACACTCACCATAAATGTTAAATTTGATTTGAAAAGACACAAAATTTGATAAAATATTTAAAGACTTAAAAATGACAAACAGGTGTATCTAAAAGACATGGCCTTCTGTAAATTAATAAGGAAAGAAAACCTAGTTAAGAAAAAGTGGGTTAGGGCTTCTGGTGGTCCAGTGGTTAAGAATCCACTTTGCAATCCATGGAATACCAGTTCAATCCCTGGTCCAGGAAGATCCCAGATGCCATGGGGCAGCTAAGCCCGTGCACCAGAATGCCTGAAACCTGCATGCCCTAGAGCCTGTGCTCCTCAACAGGAGAAGCCACCACAATGAGATGCCCACACATTGCAATGAAAAGTAGCCCCACTCATTGCAACTAGAGAAATCCCTTGCACAGGAATAAAGACGCAATGCAGCCAAGAAATTAAAAAAAAAAAAAAGCTCCAGAAGATCCAGAAGAGGGGTTCTTAACTGGGAGAAAAAAAAAAAAAAAAAAGGTGGGGGTGGGGGATGGGAGGAGGGGACTAAATGTGCAGTTTCTTCCCGAAGGAGAAACTCAAATGACCAAGGGACATATGAAAATATGCTCTCTCACTATTAATCACAAAATGCAAATGAAAACCACAAGGACATACTATTGTGTACCCACTCAATTGACGAAGATTGAAAATCTGACAATAACATGTTGAGTGAGGAGTGTAGAGCAGTGAGAACTTTCGTACACTATTGACTGGAGTATAAATTTGAATAACTGTCAGTGGACATTCAACTTTAAGGGATCCAATATGTTTTTTCTTTCTTTGTGTGTCATTTCTCAAGGACTCTGTCTTATCAGTTCCTGGAAAACAGGAACGAGCAGAGCTGCACACAGTTCTCAGGACTGAGATCATGGGAAAGGGCACCTGCTTGGACTCCCTTCAGTGACCTTTTAGGACTATCCATTTTGTTGCAACTAGTGGAATTTCATTCTTTTTAATGGCTGAGTAATCATTTTATTGAGGATATATAAGCATGCATTTCTGCAAATAAAGTACCCTTGTTTCACTCGAGACTTGAGTCCCCTGCATCCTTCTTCTCATCGACTCCAGTCTCCAGGTCCCGGTCTATGAAGACCGTGATAAATAACTACTTTGGGAAACCATTTTCCATTACCTTGTCAAGTTGAAGATGCTTATTGTATCTTTTATAATGGCTTTCAGACTAGAAATAACACAGATGCCTATTAATTGTATATTCATACAATGAAAATGAACTACAGGTACAGGGAATGTGGATGAATCTTACAAATGTAATGTTGAGAAAAAATATTTAGATATGACTGAATACAAAGAGACTGTTTCCATTTTTGTTAAGTCCAAAACGGGTAACACTAAACCATGGATTTGGGGATGGTTTCTGTGGTAGGCTAATAATTCTTCCCCAGTCCCCAAGATGTCCACCTGTTTTCCCAGAATTTGTAAATATGTTACTTTATGTGTCAAAAGGGACCTTCCAGTCATTCTCAAAGGTAGCTGTCTTGAGATGAGGCAGATTATCCTGGGTTTTCTAGGTAGACTGGATGCAATCAAAAGTCTTTTGAAGTGAGAATTGAGAGCCAGAGAAAGAGATGTATGGAATCTCTTTGGAAGGAGGACAGAGAGATGGTACACTGCTCATTTGAAGAAGGAGGAAGGGAGCTGCAGTCAAAGAGTTTGGACAGCTGCTAGAAGCTGGGGAGTCAAGGAGATTTTCCCTGAGAGCTTCTGGGAAACAACACAGCCCTGCTGATACCTTGACTTTACTCAGCAAGATTTGCACTGGACTTGTAACTTACAGAACTCTAAAATGATAAATTTGTACTGTTTTAAACCTCCAAGTATGTGGTCATTTGCTACAGCAGCAATACAGTGGGATTGCAGTGTATGAAGTTCTGGCTAAAAATAAAAGGACACACACACAAAAAAATAATAAAATAAAATTATAAATAAAAGTAAGGAAGTGATTGCCATAAGTCACAATGGAGATCACCACTGAGAAGGGGTTGAAAAGGCAGTGTGAACAGGAAACGGTCCTTGTAAGGGTGGTGGGTGTTGGCAGGGTCTTGTCTTTCCTCATCTGGGTTGTAGTTACCTGGAACTTTGTTTTCTAATTACATTGTGTACTTTATACACTTATATTGTGTGGTCTTTTGTGCTTATGGGTTATATATCACGATTAAAGGGGAGAAAAGTTTTCTACTTTCACAGGTTAGAGATAAAGTTCTTTTTTAAAAAAAAAAAAGAAAAGATGATCTTAGATGCTAAAAATCTTGAGAATGCTTCCTAGCAGAGCTTTGGAAAGCCCAGGCATTATTACTCTTATGCTCCTAGAAGTGCTAAAGAAGAGTAAAGGCCATCAGTTTATCCAAGTAGGCTATTCAGCTATCCACTGACTGCTCAGTGGTTCTTATGCTGTAAACCCTCTGGCCAACATTTTAGCACATATAAGGTTGATGCCACCATCTAGCTGAATGTAGCCTGGAATGGCCCTACTCTACATCTTTGAATAGTGTTTTCACTGGCCCTTGTGATTGCAGCCTTTTTTCTATTTAAACAGACTCCATTTTGCTAACTGCTTAGTTTGCAGAATGGTTGGCTTGAGTAGTTAAGGTTCATTCATTCTTCCTTTTAGTATCCTCTCTATTCCAGGGATCCTGCTTGGCTCTTGGATACAGAGACAAATAGACCATAGTCTTTTCCTCATGGGAACTCTTGAGTCATAGAAAGAGATTTAAGAATGGATAAATGGTCATGTGAAAGTTTCCCTTTGAGTAAGACTCTACAGGAACACAGAGGAAAGAGAATCTAATGTTACCTGAGAGATTAAGGCAGGCTTCCTATAGGTGACAAATGGAATTAAAGAGTCAGTGTGGGCCTGACCCAGTGGGCTCAGTGGCAAAGAATCCACCTGCCAATGCAGAAGACACAAGAGACTCGATTTCAATCCCTGGGTTGGGGAGATCCCTTGAAATAGGAGATGGCAACACGCTCTAGTATTCTTGTCTGGAAAATTCCATGGACAGAGTAGCCTGGTGGGCAATAGTCCATGGAGTTCCAAAAAATAGGATACAGCTGAGCGACTGAGCATTCACATACATGTGGGTTAACTAGGAAGACTAAGTAGGAAAGAAAGTATTTCAGGCAAAGGAAGAACTTGTGACAAGTCAGTGAGGTAAGAAGAGCATGGTCCATTTGGGGATCTGTTTAATTCTGCTGGCTAGCTGGCACTAAGAAGCTGGAGGAGAATGCAGGGAAGAAATTAGGATCAAAATCAAGGTTTCAGTGCCAAAGCTCTAGGCACAAGAGAATACTGGTTAGAAGGAGAAGCTAGAGGCATTAACATGAATCTGAAGTCAATATCAGACATGTAGCCAGAAGAATTTTTAAAAATATCAGGGGTCATATGACAACTTAGACACAAAGCCTTTTCTTCAGCGATGGTATTCTAGCTATTTACATAGCTCCCTTTAGTTTTCCCTGGCTTACTCATCCAACAAATATTTGTTGAATGTGTTCTGTATATTAGGCACTGAAGTGAAAGTGAAAGTCGCTCAGTCGTGTCCGACTTTTTGCGACCCCATGGACTGTATAGTCCGTGGAATTCTCCAGGCCAGAATACTGGAGTGGGTAGCCTTTCCCTTCTCCAGGGGATCTTTCCAACCCAGGGATCAAACCCAGGTCTCCTGCATTGCAGGTGGATTCTTTACCAAATGAGCCACAAGGAAGCCTGAGAATACTGGGGTGGGTAGCCTATTCCTTCTCCAGTGGATCTTCCCCACCCAGGAATCGAAGCGGGGTCTCCTGCATTGCAGGTGGATTCTTTACCAACTGAGCTATGAGGGAAGCCCATGTTAGGCACCAGGCACTGGATATACAGTCCATGGGGTCACAAAGAGCTGGACATGACTTAGGGACTGAAAAACAACTGGATATACTGTAGTGACTGAAGCATCAAGTATCTATTCTTGGGCCTTGCTTTTCATTTTGTGCAACTGTGGGAGTTAACACTCAGCAAAAAGGGCCATGCTGGATTTGAACCCTATGAGGATGGAATAGAGGCTTCCCTTGTGGCTTAGATGGTAAAGGGTCTGCCTGCAATATAGGAGACCCTAATTCAATCCCTGGGTTGGGAAGATCCCCTGGAGGAGGGTATGGCAATCCACTCCAGTATGCTTGCCTGGAGAACCCCAGGGACAGAGAAGCCTGGGGAAGACAGCAAAGACTGGTGGGGTACAGTCCATGGGGCCACATAGTCGAACACAACTGAGTGACTAACACACACACAGGATGGAATAGGTGTGCCAAATCTAAAATGTTGATGAATCAACTTCCATCAGTGAATGTGGTTATTTTGAAAACAGTGATGATAGCATTAAAAAAAAAAAAACAAAAAACCTGTTGTGTATGCATTTGGTCAATAATTTAACAGTGGGTAGAACCTAATCATAGTACCTATGATTCTAATACCTGAGGTCTCTGGAACTGCCTTCTTCAGAAGTGTCAGCTTAATTGGGAGATCCTATAAGATAGGATCTTATTTTGTAGGGCTAGCAGAGGGGATCTTGGGCACCTCAGGGAGTACTGAAGATAACTCTTGAGAATTAAGGAAGTTGTTTTTACTCTGAATACAGTTTAGTTAAGCTAGCTACAAAAAGGGGATACAAGGATACAGAGAAAAAGGTTTGGGTACTTTTTTCCCACACCACACACCGTATGAAATCTTAGTTACCCAACCAAGGATTGAATCTATGCCCCCTGCATTGGAAGTGCAGAATCTTAACCACTGGACCACCAGGGAAGTCTGGTTTCAGTACTTTATACATATCTCTTTTTTTCCCCTTTTTCTCCTCCAGTGCATAAGGAGAGTATAAACTGTTGACTAAACTTCAAAGTTAAGTGTTGTAGTTAAGCAATAGGAAAGACTTTTTTTTTCAGTACCACTTAAAATGTCCTGTCATAGGGAATCTATCCACTTTAGATAAGATGCTTACCATTGCCCCAACTGGCAGGCAGTAGGCAGGACTAGGATGATTTATATTGAACCAAATGACTGCCAGGAATCTACTGCTCTCAGTGGAGCTTGGAGAGGGTGGGGGCGGGAAGGAGAATGGGAAAAGAAGGTAATAGTATCTCAAGCTCAGTTCACAGATCTCTTTTATAGTAACTCTCTTGGTGATGCTCATGCCTCTAAATGGTATTAAATATCATCAGTGGACTGACAATTTCCATGTTTATAACTAAGGCTCTGATCTCTCTTTCAAACTCCAGACTCATATTCAACTTCAACATCTCACGTGGATGTAATAGACATCCTAATCCAACATGTCCAAGACTCAACTACTACTCTCCCCAACCTCCCTGAAAAAAGTCCCCCATTTCTCTTTAGCCTTCTTCATATTCTCCATTTCCTATGTCATTGTTTCAGTTGCTCAAACCAAACACTTGGAGTTATTCTCCTGTTCTTATATTCTATCAGACTTCACATATAACTCATTCATAAATCCTGCTTATTTTTCCTTTGCAGTGTATCTAAAGTCTGATTACTTTTCATGACCCACTGCTACTACTCTGGTCCAAATCCTATCATTTCTTGCTTTTTTTTTTTTACTATTTCCTCTCCTTCCCCTCTTGTCACTCCACCCACTCCTCCCTCCATCCTCCACCCTCAGCCCAGCTAGAGTAATTTTTTTCAACCACTGAATTAAGTCTTGTTATTTCTCGGCCCCAACCCCTCCTTATAATGGTTCCCTTGGTCTTGGATAAATTTGCAACTCCCTTACCTTTCTGTTGTATCTTCTGGGCTCTCCATTTTGACTCCTTTGCTTCTGTCATAGCAACTTGCCGGCTGATCTCAGATCCCGTCATTTCCTCACATGCAGCTTTCAGTGGTGACTTGTATGACATGCTGTGTTAGTCAGCTTGGGCTGCCATAACAGTATACCATAGACTGGCTAGTATACACAATAGGAGTTAATATTTTCACAGTTCTGGAGGCTAGAATTCCCAAATCAAAGTGCTGACTAACCTGATTCCTGATGAGAGCTCTCTTCCTGGCTTGCAGCATCTGCCTTTTTTGCCAAGTGAGTCATCACATGGGTTTTCCTGTGTAGTGCACACACACAGACAGTGAGGTCTTTCCTCTTCTTATAAGACCCCAGTCCTAGAGAATTAGGGTGGCGCTAGTGGTAAAGAACCTGCCTGCCAGTGCAGTAGATGCTGGAGACTTGGGTTCAATTCCTGGGTCAGGAAGATCCTCTGGAGGAGAAAATGACAATCCACTCCATTATTCCTGCCCAGAGAATCCCAAGGACAGAGGAGACTGGCGGGCTACAGCCCATAGGGTGGCTAAAGATTTGGACACGAATGAAAAGTGATATAGCACACTTACCTTATGACCAAATTTAGCTTTTCTTACCTCCTAGTGACCCAATCTCCAAATACAGGCACACGAGAGGGTTTTAACACACGAGTCGTGGTGGGTAGGGAGAGGTTGGTGGGCAGAAACCAGTCCATAGCACTAGCAGAAAAAAAAAAAAAAAAAAACAAGCCCAGAAACCTGGAAGCCTTATATGATCTAGTTCTTTTTTGCATCTCCAGGTCTCTAGTAGCTCTCACCCAATGTTACTTCAAAGAGGCTTGTTGTTGTTCAATCGCTCAGTCATGTCCAACTCTTTGTGATCCTATAGACTGCAGCACAACAGGCCACCCTGTCCATCACCAACTCCCAGAGTTTACTCAAACACATGTCCATTGACTCTGTGATGCCATTCAACAATCTCATCCTCTGTCAGCCCCTTTTCCTCTTGCCTTCAATCTTTCCCAGCATCAGAATCTTTTCAAATGAGTCAGCTCTTCACATTGGGTGGCCAAAGTATTGGAGTTTCAGCTTCAACATCAGTCCTTATAATGAATATTCCTGACTGATTTCCTTTAGGATGGACTGGTTGGATCTCCTTGCACTCCAAGGGACTCTCAAGAGTCTTCTCCAATACCATAGTTCGAAAGCATCAGTTCTTCCATGCTCAGTTTTCTTTATAGTCCAACTCTTACATCCATACATGACTACTGGAAAAACCATAGCTTTGACTAGGCCAATCTTTGTCGGCAAAGTAATGTCTCTGCTTTTAATATGCTATTTAGGTTGGTCATAACTTTTCTTCCAAGGTGTAAGTGTCTTTTAATTTCATGGCTGCACTCACCATCTGCAGTGATTTTGGAGCCCCAAAAAATAAAGTCTGACACCGTTTCCCTATCTATTTGCCATGAAGTGATGGGACCAGATGCCAGGATCTTTGTTTTCTGAATGTTGAGCTTTAAGCCAACTTTTTCACTCTCCTCTTTCACTTTCATCAAGAGTTTCTTTAGTTCCTCTTCACTTTCTGCCATAAGGGTGGTGTCATCTGCATATCTGAGGTCATTGATATTTCCCCCAGCAATCTTGATTCCAGCTTATGCTTCTTCCAGCCCAGCGTTTCTCATGATATAATATGCATAGAAGTTAAATAAGCAGGATGACAATATACAGCCTTGACGTACTCCTTTTCCTATTTGGAAATATCTGTTGTTCCATGTCCAGTTCTAACTGTTGCTTCCTGACCTGCATACGGATTACTCAAGAGGCAAGTTAGGTGGTCTGGTATTCTTATCTCTTTCAGAATTTTCCACAGTTTATTGGGATCCACACAGTCAAAGGCTTTGGCATAGTCAATAAAGCAGAAATATATGTTTTCTGGAACTCTCTTGCCTTTTCAATGATCCAGCAGATGTTGGCAATTTGAGTTCTGTTTCCTCTGCCTTTTCTAAAACCAGCTTGAACATCTGGAAGTTCACCTTTCATGTATTGTTGAAGCCTGGAATGGAGAATTTTGAGCGTTATTTTACTAGCGTGTGAGATGAGTGCAATTGTGTGGTAGTTTGATCATTCTTTGGCTTTGCCTTTCTTATGGAAACCCACTCCAGTACTCCTTCTTGGAAAATTCCATGGACAGAGGAGTCTGGTAGGCTACAGTCCATGGGGTGGCAAAGAGTTGGACAGAAATGAGTGACTTTGCTTTCATTATTGCTTTTGTTAGGGATTGGAATGAAAACTGACCTTTTCCAGTCCCGTGGCCACTGCTGAGTTTTCCAAATTTGCTGGCATATTGAGTGCAGTGCTTTCACAGCATCATCTTTCAGGATTTGAAATAGCTCAACTGGAATTCCCTCACCTCCACTAGCTTTGTTCGTAGTGATGCTTTCTAAGGCCCACTTGACTTCACATTCCAGGATGTCTGGCTCTAGGTGAATGATCACACCATCATGATTATTTGGGTCACGGCTAGTGACGTCCTTTCTCAGCAACTCCCTCAAGGCTCTGGTTATGGAACAGTCACTAATGGTTTCCCATCAGTCACATCAGTACTTCAACATCTTGTTTTCAAGATGTCTTTCCAACATGTACTTTTTACTGGTCCCAGCCCTTTGCCTGGTGGTGATGAGAAAGTCATTCTTATTTTTCAAAGAAGCTCCATTAATTATAGTGCAGGCCTGTGCATGGCATATTCCCTTCAAGTGTTAGTTGCTCAGTTGTGTCTGACTCTGCAACCCCAAGAACTGTATGTAGCCTGCCAGGCTCCTCTGTCCCTGGAATTCTCCAGGAAAGAATACTGGAGTAGGTAGCCACTTCTTTCTCCAGGGGACCTTCCCGACTCAGGAAGTGAACCTGGGTCTCCTGAGTTGTAGGCAGATTCTTTACTGTTTGAGTCACCAGGGAAGAGAATGCTTATAAATGATAAAGTACCAATATGTTGGAACATTTTAGAGTCACTGAAATAAAAAGTATGAATATTGTACAACACATGAAAACATTTTTGAAACAAATCTAGATAAATAATAAAATTAGAACTCAAAGCATAGCTTGCATTATATTTCAACTAAGTAAAAACTCTGTATACTTTCATAGTGATAATTGGTACTAGCTGCACTTTGGCAGTGGCCGAGAGTAGCAACCACATGTCCAAGGAGCAGCGGCTGCACGGGCGCAGGAGGGCCGAAGGAGCTACTCCACGTTCAGGGTCAGGAGGGGTGGCCATGAGGAGATACCCCTCATCCAAGGTAAGGAGCAGTGGCTGCCCTTTGCTGGAGCAGCTGTGAAGAGATACCCAACATCCAAAGTAAGAGAAACCCAAGTAAGATGGTAGGTGTTGTGAGAGGGCATCAGAGGACAGACACACAAACCATAATCACAGAAAACTAGCCAATCTGATCACATGGACCACAGCCTTGTCTAACTCAATGAAACTAAGCCATGCCGTGTGGGGCCACTCAAGATGGCTGGATCATGGTGGAGAGGTCTGAGAGAATGTGGTCCACTGGAGAAGTGAATGGCAAACCCCTTCAGTATTCTTGCCTTGAGAACCCCATGAACAGTAGGAAAAGGCAAAATGATAGGATACTGAAAGGGGAACTCCCAGGGTCGGTAGGTGCCCAATATACTACTGGAGATCAGTGGAGAAATAACTCCAGAAAGAATGAAAAGATGGAGCCAAAGCAAAAACAATACCCAGCTGTGGATGTGACTGGTGGTAGAAGCAAGGTCCGATGCTGTAAAGAGCAATATTGCATAGGAATCTGGAATGTCAGGTCCATGAATCAAGGCAAATTGGAAGTGGTCAAACAGGAGATGGCAAGAGTGAATGTTGACATTCTAGAAATCAGAGAACTAAAATGGACTGGAATGGGTGAATTGAACTCAGATGACCATTATATCTACTACTGTGGGCAGGAATCCCTTAGAAGAAATAGAGTGACCATCATGGTCAACAAAGGGTCCGAAATGTAGTACTTGGATGCAATCTCAAAAACGACAGAATGATTTCTGTTCGTTTCCAAGGCAAACCTTTCAATATCACGAAGTCTATGCCCCAACCAGTAATGCTGAAGAAGCTGAAGTTGAATGCTTCTGTGAAGACCTACAAGACCTTTTAGAACTGCTGCTGCTACTGCTACTAAGTCACCTCAGTCGTGTCTGACTCTGTGCGACCCCATAAATGGCAGCCCACCAGGCTCCCCTGTCCCTGGGATTCTCCAGGCAAGAACACTGGAGTGAGTTGCCATTTCCTTCTCCAATGCATGAAAGTGAAAAGTTAAAGTGAAATCGCTCAGTCGTGTCCGACTCTTAGTGACCCCATGGACTTCAGCCTACCAGGGTCCTCCATCAATGGGATTTTCCAGGCAAGAGTACTGGAGTGGGGTGCCATTGCCTTATCCTTTTAGAACTAATACCCCCCCCCCAAATGTCCTTTTTCATTAAGGGGGACTGCAAAGCAAAAGTAGGAAGTCAAGAAACACCTGGAGTAACAGGGAAATTTATCCTTGGAGTACAGAATGAAGCAGGGCAAAGATTAATAGAGTTTTGTCAAGAGAACGCACTGGTCATAGCAAACACCCTCTTCCAACAACACAAGAGAAGACTCTACACATGGACATCACCAGACGGTCAACACTGAAATCAGATTGACTATATTCTTTGCAGCCAAAGATGCATAAGCTCTATACAGTCAACAAAAACAAGACCAGGAGCTGACTGTGGCTCAGATCATGAACTCCTTATTGCCAAATTCAGACTTAAATTGAAGAAAGTGGGGAAAACCACTAGACCATTCAGGTAGGACCTAAATCAAATACCTTATGATTATACAGTGGAAGTGAGAAATAGATTTTAGGGACTAGATCTGATAGACAGAGTGCCTGATGAACTATGGACAGAGGTTCGTGACATTGTATAGGAGACAGGGATCAAGACCATTCCCATGGAAAAGAAATGCAAAAAGAAAAATGGCTGTCTGAGGAGGCTTACAAATAGCTGTGAAAGAAGAGAAGCGAAAAGCAAAGGAGAAAAGGAAAGATACAAGCATCTGAATGCAGAGTTCCAAAGAATAGCAAGAAGAGATAAGAAAGCGTTCCTCAGAGATCAATGCAAAGAAACAGAGGAAAACAACACAATGGGAAAGGCTAGAGGTCTCTTCAAGAAAGTTAGAGATACCAAGAAAACATTTGATGCAAAGATGGGCTTGATAAAGGACAGAAATGGTATGGACCTAACAGAAGCAGAAGATATTAAGAAGAAGTGGCAAAAATACACAGAAGAACTGTACAAAGAAGAGCTTCACGACCCAGATAATTACGATGGTGTGATCACTCACCTAGAGCCAGACATCCTGGAATGTGAAGTCAAGTGGGCCTTAGAAAGCATCGCTATGAACAAAGCTAGTGGAGGTGAGGGAATTCCAGTTGAGCTATTTCAAATCCTGAAAGATGATGCTGCGAAAGTGCTGCATTCAATATGCCAGCAAATTTGGAAAACTCAGCAGTGGTCACAGGACTGGAAAAGGTCAGTTTTCATTCCAATCCCAAAGAAAGGCAATGCCAAAGAATGCTCAAATTACCATAAAATTGCATTCATCTCATACACTAGTAAAGTAATGCTCAAAATTCTCCAAGCCAGGCTTCAGCAACACGTGAACCGTGAACTTCCTGATGTTCAAGCTGCTTTTAGAAAAGGCAGAGGAAACAGAGATCAAATTGCCAAAATCCGCTAGATCATGGAAAAAGCAAAAGAGTTACAGAAAAGCATCTATTTCTGCTTTATTGACTATGCCAAAGCCTTTGACTGTGTGGATCCCAATAAACTGTGGAAAATTCTTAAAGAGATGGAAACACCAGACCACCTGACTTGCTTCTTGAGAAACCTATATGCAGGTCAGGAAGCAATAGTTAGAAATGGTTCCAAATAGGAAAAGGAGTACATCAAGGCTGTATGTTGTCATCATGCTTATTTAACTTCTATGCAGAGTACATCATGAGAAACGCTGGGCTGGAGGAAGAACAAGCTGGAATCAAGATTGCCGGGAGAATTATCAATAACCTCAGATATGCAGACGACACCACCCTTATGACAGAAAGCGAAGAGGAACTAAAAAGCCTCTTGATGAAAGTGAAAAAGGAGAGAGAAAAAGTTGGCTTAAAGCTCAACATTAGAAAACGAAGATTATGGCATCTGGTCCCATCACTTCATGGGAAGTAGATGGGGAAACAGAGGAAAGTGTCAGGTTTTATTTTTGGGGCTCCAAAATCACTGCAGATGGTGACTGCAGCCATGAAATTAAAAGACGCTTGCTCCTTGGAAGGAAAGTTATGTTCAACCTAGATAGCATATTCAAAAGCAGAGATGTTACTTTGCCAACAAAGGTCTGTCTAGTCAAGGCTATGGTTTTTCCAGTGGTCATGTATGGATGTGAGAGTTGGACTGTGAAGAAAGCTGAGCACTGAAGAATTGATGCTTTTGAACTGTGGTGTTGGAGAAGACTCTTGAGAGTCCCTTGGACTGCAAGGAGATCAACCAGTCCATCCTAAAGATTAGTCCTGGGTGTTTATTGGAAGGACTGATGTTGAAGCTGAAACTCCAGTACTTTGGGCTCCTCATGCGAAGAGTTTACTCATTGGAAAAGACCCTGATGCTGGGAGGGATTGGGGACAGGAGGAGAAGGGGACAACAGAGGATGAAATGGCTGGATGGCATCACTGACTCGATGGACATGAGTTTGGGTGAACTCCTGGAGTTGGTAATGGATAGGATGCCTGGGTTCTGTGATTCATGGGGTTGCAAAGAGTTGGACACAACTGAGCGACTGAACTGAACAGAATTGAACTGCAGTTTGTTGACTGTCTCTTCCCTGAAGCTCATCACCTTATCTAATCTTTCATCCCCATAAAAATCTTTCAAAATAAACATGATTGTCTCCAAATAACAAATGAGAGGCTCAGAGAGCCGAGGTTAATTTAATAAATGAGTAGAAGAACAGATTGTTTAATTTGGATTTATCTGACTTAAAATCCTATGCATTTTCCTTTCTCCAAAACTGCCATTTCAACCTTGGAAAGGAAAGCAAACAAACAAACAAAATAAACCACAAACATTAAGAATCTAGTTTTCACATAAAAGTAGCATGACTATAAGAGTAACTTGCATTTTAATATATTTTATTATATTTTGAAACTGATTTAATAATTTCTCTAAAATGTACCCAATAGGCGCTCTGGATCCTGATACAAAACGCTGAGTGATATCCGTGCATTACTTGAAAAATGCCAAGTTCAGAGTGTAGTTTCCTCCACTCCATTTATATTTGCATTTAGGTACCAACCAAGGGCAATGAACTAAGAGTATTATTGTAGAAGTACAAAACCTCTTCTGAAGACAAAGCAGACTATAGTTCTAAGTTTTGCCACGTGAACTTTAACACAGACAGCCTTTGAGAATTTTGTCTCTACATCAAGCCAGAAGAGGGGAGGATTACTTACCCCACATTAGGCTAACAGAACAAGACTTCAACAAGATTGCTGGGAAAGACTAGAGGTACCTACAAGAAAGGGGAAAAGACATTTCCCTCTTCTGCTCAGTGCTTCAGTTCAGTTCAGTCGCTCAGTCATGTCTGACTCTTTGCGACCCCATGAATTGCAGCATGCCAGGGTTCCCTGTCTATCACCAACTCCCGGAGTTCACCCAAACTCACGTCCATCGAGTCGGTGATGCCATCCAGCCATCTCATCCTCTGTTGTCCCCTTCTCCTCCTGCCCCCAATCCCTCCCAGCATCAGAGTCTTTGCCAATGAGTCAACTCTTCGCATGAGGTAGCCAAAGTACTGGAGTTTCAGCTTTAGCATCATTCCTTCCAAAGAACACCCAGGACTGATCTCCTTTAGAATGGACTGGTTGGATCTCCTTGCAGACCAAAGGACTCTCAAGAGTCTTCTCCAACACCACAGTTCAAAACCATCAACTCTTTGGCGCTCAGCTTTCTTCACAGTCCAACTCTCACATCCATACATGACTATTGGAAAAACCATAGCCTTGACTAGATGGACCTTTGTTGGCAAAGTAATGTCTCTGCTTTTGAATATGCTGTCTAGGTTGGTCATAACTTTCCTTCCAAGGAGTAAGCGTCTTTTAATTTCATGGCTGCAATCACCATTTGCAGTGATTTTGGAGCTCAAAAAAATAAAGTCTGACTCTGTTTCCACTGTTTCCCCATCTATTTCCCATGAAGTGATGGGACCAGATGCCATGCTGCCAAAAGCTCACGAACTCATCCCGGTGAAGTCATTGTTGTATAAAATGGTGAGAAGTTTCCTTGGAGAGCTTGATATGTGTGCCCTGAAATCTGGGAGCATCCATGAGCCTAGAAACTTGTGCCTCCTCCACTGGAGAACAGACAGAAGGTAAGAGGGTGGTGAACTACATATCCACCATCTTGCACTGCAAGTTTGCATGTGTTTCCCTTAGGTTAAATTGACCTCAAAGAATGGTGACAGAATTCTGGGTGACCATCTAATTATTCTGTCCCAGCGGGAAGCCTGCCAGAGTGAAGGGACCATAGCATAGGCGACTGTGATTTCCACCACCACAGGCACTTGCTTAGGGGTAGGGGCTTTACAAGACCACAGGCAGACAGTATGTGGCTGGTGTTAGGATCCAAGCAGAGTCTTTTATCTTTAAGGTGCAGTTCATAGCCTGAATCCTAGCAAGAAAGCCAGTGTTTGGGTTGCACCAGATTACACAGCACCAATTAGGTAAGTTATTAGTCCCCTATTTTCTAATTCTTCCTCCTTGGAGAAGGAAGAAGAAGCCAGAGGCCGAAAAAGGAATAAATAGATGTATTAGTTATCTATCACTGCCTAACAAATTATTCTAAAACTTGCAGCCTAAATCAAAAATGTGTGTGTGTGTTATTCACTCAGTCATGTCTGACTCTTTGTGACCCTGTGGACTGTAGCTCACCAGGCTCCTCTGGCCATGGAATTCTCCAGGCAAGAATACTGGATTGGGTTGCCATTCTCTTCCCCAGGGGAATCTACCTAATCCAGGGATCAAACCTAGGCCTCCTGCACTGTAGGCAGATTCTTTACCATCTGAGCCACCAAGGAAGCCCAAACAAAAAATAAATGTCTTACCTCACAAGTTTCTGTGGATCAGGGATCTGAGAGCGGCTTTGTTGTTGTTGCTCAGTTGCTAAGCTGACTCTTTGCAACCCCATGTATTGCAGCATACCAGACTTCCCTTGCTCAAACTCATGTCTATTGAGTCAGTGATGCCATTCAACCATCTCATCGTCTGTCATCCCCTTCTCCTCTTGCCCTCAATCTTTCCCAGCATCAGGGTCTTTTTTAATGAGTCATCTCTTTGTATCAGGTGGCCAAAGTACTGGAGCTTTAGATTCAGCATGTCTTTCCAATGAATATTCAGGGTTGATTTCCCTTAAGATTTACTGGTTTGATCTCCTTGCTGTCTAAAGGACTCTCAAGAGTCTTCTCTAGCACCACAGTTTGAAAGCATCAGTTTTTCAGTGCTCAATATTCTTTATGGTCCAGTTCTCAGAGAGTGGCTTATTTGTGTGTTACTGGCTCAGGGTCTCTTAAGATATTATAGTCTAGATGTTGGCAGAGGCTGCAGTTATCTGAAGGCTTGATTGGGTCTGGAGAATCTACTTCCAAGGTGTCTCACTCATGTGTCTGGTGAGCTGAGGCTGGTTGATAGCAGGAGACCTCGGTTCTTTGCCACATGGAACTCTTCATAAGGTTGCTTGAGTGTATTCAAGACAGGGTTGCTGGTATTCCCAGAGCTAGTAGCAGTAGTAGTTTGGTTGCTAAGTCATGTCCGACTCTTGCAACCCCACAGACTGTAGCCTTCCAGGCTTCTCTGCCTATGGGATTCTCCAGGCAAGAATACTGGAGTGGGTTGCCACTTCAAAAAAGAACCAGTCAGAAGCCAAAATATCATCCTTGAAATTTATGTGGGAGGGGGTTGCACAAGTTTATTGAACACCAGGAGGTGAGAATTACTGAAGGGAGGTATAGTTACTACAAAGCTAAACGTGGAAGAGGAGAAAGGCTTTGAACAGGACATGTGACTAAATGTGTAATTTATTTTTTTTAATATTTATTTATTCTGTGCTGGGTCGTAGTTTTGGCATGTTGGAATCTTAGTTCCCGGACCAGGGATTGAACCCAGGCCCCCTGCATTGGGAGCTCAGAGTCTTAGCCACTGGATAACCAGGGAAGTCCCTAAATATGTACTTTAGACTGCACTGGATTTTTTAAGATCTGAAAGTGAACGTAATTATTGAAATGGTCTTATAGCTGGAAGTAACTGAAAAAACATGGCTGGAATGGCAGCTAGTATTGAGGTCAGTCTGTAGGAATAGAAGT
This sequence comes from Bos grunniens, assembly GCF_055505025.1. Taxonomy (NCBI): domain Eukaryota; kingdom Metazoa; phylum Chordata; class Mammalia; order Artiodactyla; family Bovidae; genus Bos; species Bos grunniens. Next base: position 18,245,666 of record NC_141168.1, read on the forward strand.
CCTGGCACTTTGACTGACATTCACTCTTGAACATGTATAGAATCTCCTCCAGCTATTACAGTAACATTAAATTTGAGTGACATGGTAATGTTGTATAATATTTGCTACCAAGTCACACAGTTTAAGTTGCTTGTATGACGGAGAAGGCAATGGCACCCCACTCCAGTACTCTTGCCTGGAAAATCCCATGGACGGAGGAGCCTGGTAGGCTGTAGTCCATGGGGTCACGAAGAGTCTGACACTTACTATGCGACTTCACTTTCACTTTTAACTTTCATGCATTGGAGAAGGAAATGGCAACCCACTCCAGTGTTCTTGCCTGGAGAACCCCAGGGAAGGCGGAGCCTGGTGGGCTGCCATCTGTGGGGTCGCACAGAGTCCGACATGACTGAAGCGACTTAACAGCAGCTGCAGCAGCATGTAACATTTTAGATGATTTAGGCTCCTGGTAATGTGATATGGCTACTGTCTTCCAATGTCCAGCACCAGTAAATAGAAAGAGATATGGACTCCTGGTGTCTGGATTGGGAGCTTATGGAGACCCAACTGTTGTATGATTACTGCCTGGATGGGAAGTTGGTCAGGAAAGTAGAGCCTATGACAACTGAGAACCAGTTAATAAAAGGAAGGACCATCCAGAAGCTAAGAATTAGCAGCAAAGTAGGAAGTTAAGATTCAGTTGGTCAGGTCTATTGGAGGTTGTCACCTATAGGCTGGATGATCCCTTAGACTGCAAATTGTGCTGGACCTTCCTCCATTGGAATCTTGACCCTCTTGTCTCCAAGCTTCAGGGACATGAATACTCCAAGGAAACAGCATTTAATATCTGCGACCAAAGAACAAAGGAGGGATATTTGCCTAATACTTGTGTAAGTACAGAAAGTACATCAGCAAAATCTATTTGTTTCCACCTCAGAAGTAAATCAAGCCCCACAAAGTCAGAGTGGTTCTTTGAAAACACATCCAGATCCTGTCACTGCCTTGCTAAAAACTCTTTCATGGCATTCCTTCACACTTAATAAAATCTAATTTTTAAAAAAAATTTTTGGCTGTGTGCATTCTGTAGGACCTTAATTCCCTGACCAAAGATTGAACCTGGAGCCTTCACTGTAAAAGTGTGAAGTCCTAACCACTGGACCACCAGGGAATTCGCCATAAAATCTAATTTTTAAAGTACCATTCCTCAGGGGATATTCCTAGTGATCCAGTGACTAAGACTCCATGCTCCCAATGCAGAGGGCCTGGGTTCAATCCATAGTCAGGGAACTAGATCTCACAACTAGGAGTTCACAAGCCATAACTGAAAGATCCCACTGTTGCAAACAAGAACGTGTACAGCCAAATTAATTAATTAAAATAAATACTTAAAACATACCATTCCTCTGATTTAGAAAGGGCTAGCCAGGTGGCTTAATGGTAAAGAATCTGCCTGCCAATGCAGGAGGCACCAAAGATATGGGCTCAACTGATCCCTGAATCAGGAAGATCCCTTGGAGAAGGAAACTGTATCCTACTCCAGTATTCTTGCCTGGAAAGTCCCAGGGACAGAGGAGCCTGGCAGGCTGCAGTCCATGGTGTCACAAAGAACCGGACATGACTAAGTACTCACTGACTCAGAAATTCCACTTTTGGGTGTATATGCCAAAGAATTGAAGGCAGAGATCCAAACAAATATCTGTACTCCCATGTTCATAGTAGGATTATTCACAAAAGTGAAGAGGTAGAAGTAGCCAAGTATTCATCAACAGATGTATGGATAAACAAAATATGTGATACACATGTAATAGAACAGTATGCAACCTTAAAAAGGAAGGAAATTCTAACATGTGCTGCAACATGAATGAACTCTGAAGACATTATACTAAAGGAAAGAAGCTGGTCAGAAAAGGAAAAATAATCTAGCCAGAGGAAAAAAATTTTCTTACCAAGTACCCTATTACACAACCCTCTGTCAAAATCTTTCAAGAAGAAAACTGGACAAAATATTTCTGTTGCAATGCCTCATCAATGATCAGGAAAACTTTAAAACTTAGAAATCAGGCAGAAAGCCACTTGCATGATTTTTTTCAGTGTCCAAAAATCCCACTGAAGGATCTTTAGGCTCTGGGATTACAATGCATGTTGATTTAGAACCAGTCTTTTACAATTCTGTCAAGTTGCAGATTAATTTATAGAAAACGCCAAATAAGGTGAGGTTCTTCAAAGGTTTGGGTTCATTTCTTTGTAGCTCATTAATCAGTTTTATATCTTATATAACAATATTATTTTTAGCATTCCTTCTTTCACTTAATCCATTTTCTCCTGTTCCCTGAGAACTGACATTGCCACCCAGCTGGTTCTGTCGTTAAAGAACTGATTAAAAGTTTTATGTGGGCTATTTAGGGCTCAGAGGGTAAAGCGTCTGCCTACAATGTGAGAGACCTGGGTTCAGTCCCTGGGTCGGGAAGATCCCTTGGAGCAGGAAATGGCAACCCACTCCAGTACTCTTGCCTGGAAAATCCCATGGTCTGAGAAGCCTGGTAGGCTACAGTCCATGAGGTCGCAAAGAGTTGGACATGACTGAGCAACTTCACTTCATTTATATAAGAAGTGTGTTTATAACATTTTTTCTAATCACATAATTTTTATTTTTTGTTAGATTTCTGTTAGAAGTCAAAGGCTTTTCTTAGACTTATTTAGGCATAGTTTTTTTTATTTTATATCCCTCTGGATCAGACACAAAAGGGAAATATAAGTGAAAGCAATTGGTTAAGGAATTTCTGAATCCTCTTTATAGTCAAACGTTAGATCTACTAAACTTTCCAATGCAGTGTAAATGCCTGTGTTTTTCCACAGGCAGTGGTGATGTAACATTCATTAGAACTGTGCTCCTGAATTCAGTTGTCTCCTGAATATTCCAATTCAGCAAGTTTGGATGCTTGCATTTTCTTGCTTCACATGAAAGGTTTAACTCTTATTCAAATTTATCAGTAATAAGGTATAATACAGCTTCATCTGGTGGCTCAGTTGGTAAAGAATCTGCCTGCAATGCAGGAGACCCAGGTCTGATCCCTAGTTTGTGATGATCCCCTGGAGAAGGGAAAGGCAACCCACTCCAGAACTCTTGCTTGGAAAATCTCACGGACAGAGGAGCCTGGTGAGCTATAGTCCAAAGGGTTGCAAAGAGTCGGACATGACTGAGCAACTAAGAAGCAAACACAGCTTCAGCTATAAAATCTTTTCTTTGGTTATATAAAACATTTTATTATTGCTTTGCAGAAAAATATGAAATTGTCTTTTTTTGTTGTTTCTCAAAAATTTTTTTTGCTTCATTATCATTGTTAACTGAAAACAAAATTCACAATGTGAGACTTGTGATTTATTAGAGGCCAAATGAGGACTATAGCCCAGGAAACAGCCTCTCAGATAGTTCTGAGAGATTGCACAAAAGAGGCAGTGGGGTCAAGTATATGCACAATTTTAGTCAAGGAAGGGATACATATAATTAAACACACGTTGTGGCAGAAAGTTGCCACTAGTCATAAGAAGGTTGCTGCTAGTCACATGGAGCAGATGTTTTCATTAATGATTTTAGTGTTTTTCTAGATAGGAGAAGATGCAAGAAATTAGGTTTATAAAACCTTCTCCTGAAAATAATAACTACGGTATCTCAAGGCCTGTTCTGCCAGTGCTTCCTGGAGCACAGAGTGACTCATACCTGGTTTCTGCCCTGAACTCCTTTCAAGATGTGTTGGAGATCAGCCACTGCAGTGGCTAGTGACTACATTCTTATAGAAACAGATGGAGAGTGACAATTTTTAGTTGGCACAGGTCAGGAATCCCCTAGGCTTATGGGAACCATAGAGTCACAAGACTGCAGAGGGAAGTGGGGCAAAGCCTCTGTCTAGGTGGAGTGGTTTCTGTTGGTGAACTAGTTCTCAGGTATAGACGTTGAGGGTAAGACGTCCTTTCTTCTTCCTTTCCTCCCCAAGGAAGACTCCATTCTAGCCTTGGATGTGAGGCAAGAGATAGATGGGCTCCAGGCTGGACACTTACAACTAACCTCCTGTTTGCATTTCCTGATACAGGAGTTAGGTGGGCTCCAGGTTAGATATTTACAACCAGTCTAACCCTAAGTGAAGAGGAAATAAAGAGTCTTCTCGATGAATGTAAAAGAGGAGAACTAAAAAGCTGGGTTAAAACTCAACATTCACAAAACTAAGATCATGGCATCTGGTCCCATCACTTCACGGTAAATCAGTTTCAGTTCAGTCGCTCAGTCATGTCTAACTCTTTGCGACTCTATGCAGCACACCAGGCCTCCCTGTCCATCACCAACTCCTGGAGTTTACCCAAACTCCTGTCCATTGAGTCAGTGATGCCATCGAACCATCTCATCCTCTGTCATCCCCTTCTCCTCCCGCCTTCAATCTATCCCAACATCAGGGTCTTTTCAAATAAGTCAGTTCTTCGCATCAGGTGGCCAAAGTCTTGGAGTTTCAGCTTCAACATTAGTCCTTTCAATGAATATTCAGTACTGATTTCCTTTAGGATGGACTGGTTGGATCTCCTTGCAGTCCAAGGGACTCTCAAGAGTCTTCTCCAACACCACAGCTCAAAAGCATCAATTCTTTGGCACTCAGCTTTCTTTATAGCCCAACTCTCATATCCATACATGACTACTGGAAAAACCATAGCCTTGACTAGATGGACCTTTGTGGACAAAATAATGTCTCAGCTTTTTAATATGTTGTCTATTTAATATAGGTTGGTCATAACTTTAATCCCAAGGAGTAAGCATCTTTTAATTTCATGACTGCAATCACTATCTGCAGTGATTTTGGAGCCCCCCAAAATTAAGTCAGCTACTGTTTCCACTGTTTCTCCATCTATTTGCCATGATGTGATGGGACCAGATGCCATGATCTTTGTTTTCTGAATGTTGAGCTTTAAGCCAACTTTTTCACTTTCTACTTTCACTTTCATCAACAGGCTCTTTAGTTCTTCTTCACTTTCTGCCATAAGGGTGATGTCATCTGCATATCTGAGGTTATTGATATTTCTCCCTGCAGTCTTGGTTCCAGCTTGTGCTTCCTCCAGCCCAGCGTTTCTCATGATGTACTCTGCATATAAGTTAAATAAGCAGGGTGACAGTATACAGCCTTGACGTACTCCTTTTCCTATTTGGAACCAGTCTGTTGTTCCATGTCCAGTTCAAACTGTTGCTTCCTGACTTGCATACAGATTTCTCAAGATGCAGGTCAAGTGATCTGATATTTCCATCTCTTTCAGAATTGTCTGCAATTTATTGTGATCCACATGGTCAAAGGCTTTGGCATAGTCAATAAAGCAGAAATAAATGTTTTTTTGGAACTCTCTTGCTTTTTCAATGATCCAGCAGATGTTGGCAATTTGATCTCTGGTTCCTCTGCCTTTTCTAAAACGAGCTTGAACATCTGGAAGTTCACCATTCATGTATTGTTGAAGCCTTGATTGGAGAATTTTGAGCATTACCTTACTAGTGTGTGAGATGAGTGCAATTGTGCAGTAGTTTGAGCATTCTTTGGCATTGCCTTTCTTACGGATTGGAATGAAAACTGACCTTTTCCAGTCCTGTGGCCACTGCTGAGTCTTCCAAATTTGCTGGCATATTGAGTGCAATACTTTCACAGCATCATCTTTTAGGATATGAAATAGTTCAACTGGAATTCCATCACCTCCACTAGCTTTGTTCATAGTGATACTTCCTAGGGCCCACTTGACTTCACATTCCAGGATGTCTGGCTCTAGGTGAGTGATCACACCATCATGATTATCTAAGTCGTGAAGATCTTTTTATATAGTTCTTTGTATTCTTGCCACCTCTTCTTAGTATGTTCTGCTTCAGTTAGTTCCATACCATTTCTGTCTTTATTGTGCCCATTTTTGCATAAAAAGTTCCCTTGGTATCTCCCTTGGTATTCTCTTGAAGAGATCTCTAGTCTTTCCCATTCTGTTGTTTTCCTCTATTTCTTTGCAGTGGTCACTGAGGAAGGCTTTCTTATCTCTCCTTGCTATTCTTTGGAACTATGCATTCAAATGCATATATCTTTCCTTTTCTCCTTTGCTTTTCACTTTGCTTCTTTTCACAGCTATTTGTAAGGCCTCCTCAGATAGCCATTTTGCGCTTTTGCATTTCTTTTACTTGGTGATCGTCTTGATCCCTGTTTCCTGTACAATGTCATGAATCTCAGTCCATAGTTCATCAGGCACTCTGTGTATCAGATCTAGGCCCTTAAATCTATTTCCCACTTCCACTGTATAATGGTGGGGGGGGGGGAGCAGAATGGAAACTGTGACAGACTTTATTTTCTTGGGCTCCAGAATCACTGTGGATGGTGACTTAGCCATGAAATTAAAAGATTCTTGCTCCTTGAAAGAAAGATATGACAAACCTGCTGCTAAGTCACTTCAGTCGTGTCCGATTCTGTGTGACCCCATAGACGGCAGCCCACCAGGCTCCCCCGTCCCTGGGATTCTCCAGGCAAGAACACTGGAGTGGGTTGCCATTTCCTTCTCCAATGCAGGAAAGTGAAAAGTAAAGTGAAGTCGCTCAGTCGTGTCCGACTCTTAGTGACCCCATGGACTGCAGCCCACCAGGCTCCTCCGTCCATGGGATTTTCCTGGCAAGAGTACTGGAGTGGGGTGCCATTGCCTTCTCCAATGACAAACCTAGACAATGTATTAAAAAGCACTTTGCTGACACAGGTTGCTCTCCTCAGCACAAAACAGGCCAATGAATCCAGGAGATGAGGTGTTGAGGCAAGGAAAACAACTTATTTAGAAAACTGGCTGACCAAGAAGATAGCAGACTAATGTCTCAAAGTAACCATCTTGTCAGTGTATGAATGCCAGGTTCTTTTACAGAGCCAGAGAGAGAGAAGCAATTAAGAAGTAAAGTCAAAAGGCAGAAAAGAGAGGGAGAGGCTGTGAGGAAGTAAAGGGCCATCAGTCTTGCAAAACATCTCTGGGAAGGGCTAAGCCTTTAGAAGGGTTTGTTAATCTCTTTCTCTCACTCTTTTAAAAAAAAAAAACTTTTTTAAAATTTTTGTAGCCTTTCACATGTGGGCTGAGAAAAGAAGAGAAGCAAAGGACAAAGGAGAAGGGAAAGATATACTCATCTGAATGCAGAGTTCCAGAGAATAATAAGGAGAAATAAGAAAGCCTTTTCAAGTGAACAATACAAAGAAACAGAGGAAAACAATAGAGTAGGAAAGACTAGAGATCTCTTTTCAGCAGTGGCCACAGTATTGGAAAAGGTCAGTTTTCATTCCAATGCCAAAGAAGGGCAATGCCAAAGAATGTTCAAACTACCATACAAATGCACTCATTTCACATGGTAGCAAGGTAATGCTCAAAATTGCTTCTAAGTAGGCTTCAACAGAACATAAAACAAGAACTTCCAGATATACAAGCTGGATTTAGGAAAGGCAGAGGAACCAGAGATCAAATTGCCAACATCTGTTGTATCATAGAAAAAGCAAGGGAATTCCAGAAAAGCATCTACTTCTGCTTCATTGATTATGCTAAAGCCTTTGACTTTGTGGATCAGAACAAACCGTGGAAAATTCTTCAAGAGACGGGAATATCATACCACCTTACCTGCCTGAGAACCCCTATGCAAGTCAAGAAGCAACAGTTAGAACTGGACGTTGAGCTGTGGACTGGTTCAAAATTGGGAAAGGAGTCCTTCAAGGCTGTATATTATCATCCTGCTTATTTAACTTATACGCAGAGTACATCATGTGAAATGCCTGGTTGGATTAAGCACAAGCTGGAATCAAGAGATATTGAAGGGCAGGAAAGCCTGGAATGCTGCAGTCCATGGGGTTGCAAAGAGTCAGACACAACTGTGTCTGAACAACCACAGGTGGGCAGGGTCGGATTATCTCCCTATGTACTAGACAGAGGCATTTTAGTTTAACAGTCAGGCAGAGGGGCAGAGTCCTTTGAGGCAGGCCAGTATGTATGATTATATAACAACAGCAACAAAAAGCAAGTCAAAGAAAGAGTTCCAACATGGAGTCAGAATTGGTTCTTTCCTGCAACATGATGACGATTTCCCCTTCCATTTAAAAAATTATGGGAAAATATATATACAAGACCAGGAGCTGACTGTGGCTCAGACTGTGAACTTCTTATTGCCAAATTCAGACTTAAATTGAAGAAAGTGGGGAAAACCACTAGACCATTCAGGTAGGACCTAAATCAAATCCCTTATGATTATACAGTGGAAGTGAGAAATAGATTTAAGGGCCTAGATCTGATAGATAGAGTGCCTGATGAACTATGGAATGAGGTTCGTGACATTGTACAGGAGACAGGGATCAAGACGATCACCAAGCAAAAGAAACGCAAAAGCGCAAAATGGCTATCTGAGGAGGCCTTACAAATAGCTGTGAAAAGAAGCCAAGTGAAAAGCAAAGGAGAAAAGGAAAGATATATGCATTTGAATGCAGAGTTCCAAAGAATAGCAAGAAGAGAGAAGAAAGCCTTCCTCAGCGATCAATGCAAAGAAATAGAGGAAAACAACAGAATGGGAAAGACTAGAGATCTCTTCAAGAAAATTAGAGATACCAAAGGAACATTTCATGCAAAGATGGGCTCGAAAAAGGACAGAAATGGGATGGACCTAACAGAAGCAGAAGATATTAAGAAGAGATGGCAAGAATACACAGAAGAACTGTACAAAAAAGATCTTCATGACCCAGATAATCACGATGGTGTGATCACTGACCTAGGGCCAGACATCCTGGAATGTGAAGTCAAATGGGCCTTAGAAAGCATCACTACGAACAAAGCTAGTGGAGGTGATAGAATTCCAGTTGAGCTATTCCAAATCCTGAAAGATGATGCTGTGAAAGTGCTGCACTCAATATACCAGCAAATTTGGAAAACTCAGCAGTGGCCACAGGACTGGAAAAGGTCAGTTTTCATTCCAATCCGTAAGAAAGGCAATGCCAAAGAATGCTCAAACTACTGCACAATGCACTCATCTCACACGCTAGTAAAGTAATGCTCAAAATTCTCCAAGCCAGGCTTCAGCAATATGTGAACCGTGAACTTCCTAATGTTCAAGCTGGTTTTAGAAAAGGCAGAGGAACCAAAGATCAAATTGCCAACATCTGCTGGAAAATGGAAAAAGCAAGAGAGTTCCAGAAAAACATCTATTTCTGCTTTATTGACTATGCCAAAGCCTTTGACTGTGTGGATCACAATAAGCTGTGGAAAATTCTTCAAGAGATGGGAATACCAGACCACCTGATCTGCCTCTTGAGAAATTTGTATGCAGGTCAGGAAGCAACAGTTTGAACTGGACATGGAACAACAGACTGGTTCCAAATAGGAAAAGGAGTACATCAAGGCTGTATATTGTCACCCTGTTTATTTAACTTATATGCAGAGTACATCATGAGAAATACTGGACTGGAAGAAACACAAACTGGAATCAAGATTGCTGGGAGAAATATCGATAACCTCAGATATGCAGATGACATGTTATGGCAGAAAGTGAAGAGGAACTAAAAAGCCTTTTGATGAAGGTGACAGTGGAGAGTGAAAAAGTTGGCTTAAAGCTCAACATTCAGAAAACAAAGATCATGGCATCCGGTCCCATCACTTCATGGGAAATAGATGGGGAAACAGTGGAAACAGTGTCAGACTTTATTTTTCTGGGCTCCAAAATCACTGCAGATGGTGACTGCAGCCATGAAATTAAAAGATGCTCACTCCTTGGAAGGAAAGTTATGACCAACCTAGATAGCATATTCAAAAGCAAAGACATTACTTTGCCAACAAAGGTTCATCTAGTCAAGGCTATGGTTTTTCTTGTGGTCATGTATGGATGTGAGAGTTGGACTGTGAAGAAGGCTGAGCGCCAAAGAACTGATGCTTTTAAACTCTGGTGTTGGAGAAGACTCTTGAGAGTCCCTTGGACTGCAAGGAGATCCAACCAGTCCATTCTGAGGGAGATCAGCCCTGGGATTTCTTTGGAAGGAATGCTGCTAAAGCTGAAACTCCAGTACTTTGGCCACCTCATGTGAAGCGTTGACTCATTGGAAAAGACTCTGATGCTGGGAGGGATTGGGGGCAGGAGGAGAAGGGGACGACAGAGGATGAGATGGCTGGATGGCATCACTGACTCGATAGACATGAGTCTGAATGAACTCCGGGAGTTGGTGATGGACAGGGAGGCCTGGCGTGCTGCGGTTCATAGGGTCGCAAAGAGTCAGACACAACTGAGCGACTGATCTGATCTGATATATACAAGATAAAATTAACCATTTAGCCATTTTAAGTGTACAATTTAGTGGGATGAATTATATTTACCATATTTTGCAATCATCATCACTATCAATTTCCAGAACTTTTTCATCACCCCAAACAGAAACTCTGTGCCCATTAAGCAGTAGCACCCCCAAACCCCTCTTTTTAGCCCCTGGTAAAATCTGAGCTTCCTAGGTGGCTCAGCGGTAAAGAATCCACTTGTCAATGCAGGAGACACTAGAGACATGGGTTAGATCCCTAGGTCAGGAAGATCCCTGGAGGAGGAAATAGCAGCCCATGCCAGTATCCTTGCCTGGAGAATCTATAGGCAGAGGAGCCTGGTGGGCTACAGTCCATATGGTCACAAGGAATTGAACATGACTGAGCACACGCACATGCAACTTCTAATCTACTTTCTGTCTCTATGAATTTGCCTATTGTACATATTTCACTTGTGGAATCAGACAGTATTTATCCTTGGATATCTGGTTTATTTCAGTTGACATGTTTTCAAGGTTACAATGAGTCTTTTTATTTTCATGTTTATTTCTTTTTTGATTTTTTTTTTAATATGAGGGGAAATGTTTGGTCTACTACCCACTTAGAAATAAATCAGTGCGATGATGTTTTTTAATTTTGTTTTTGCTTGGAGCATCTTTTATAACATGGAGTAAATGCTTAAAAATCCTATTTGTGTTTTCTCCTTCCTTTGGTTTTGGCTCATGCAGTTTCTACAGGCACTTTATTCTATCTTCCATACCACTCTGCAGTTTCCCCTGCCTCTGAGATGTTTGCATATACTTACCAGAGTAAGAAAAGCTCTTGACCTTGCATCTGGTGAAGCAGATGACATTATTCCTTGGATATCCTGTTCTTTCTCCCCAAATCTGGAATGGGAATATCTTGAAGCTGGGGTGTCAGGAAGCATTTAACAGGAAGCTTCCTGTGTGCTGTTTTGGATCTGTCAGGAATTCTCTGTTACTTATTAATTCCTGAATATTCAGGAATTAAGAGGAGAGGCAGGCCTCTCCTGGGGGCTGAGGAATCCAGGCATTTCCTTCATTAGTTTTTCTATATGATGACAAGTACCCTCTTCCTTTTTATGAACCATATGGTAAAAGTGATTATTTATAACCCTCTCTCTTTCATATGGATGACCTCATGTTTCCTTGTAAGTTTTGATTTTATCTCTGCTGAAAATAGCTATCTTGTAAGACAGTATAAATACCTACACAATGTTGAATAAAACACCTTTGCTCCATCAGAGATTGGTCCCCGTGTCTTTCTTTCTTTCTCTCTCTCTCTCTCCCTCTCTCTTTTTCAGGCTGATCCCCTGGAGCGCAGGGGCTCTCTGTGTTCACTTTCCTGCCCAGGCTTCTAAGACCCTCTCAAGAAGGCTATCTGCACCTTCACCCCATTGAGAGGGCACCTGAGACCTTCATGAACAGAACAAGCCCTGTATAAGGGCTTTATTGGCTTTCTGCATAAACCAAGGAATATCAGCCTCTTTCTGTCTCCTTTACTTTCTTATCGGTCGACTCCAGACCACCAGGTTCTGGTCCATAAAAGAACCTCAACAAGTGGCGCCCAGAACAGGAGCTTGATACACATAGGCAGTCGGACGGAGTGACCCCAGAGCCTGTTGAGGCTGGTAAGTATTAAGACATGGGTAAAACGACTGGAAAACCCCATCACTTTTCTACTTTACTTCATCACTCATTTAAAATTCAGGGACCTAATGAAATGTATGCTGATTTTTTAGCTAGATTAGAAACTGCTATTTCCCATACTGTAATTGGAGAAAAAGCCAAAAGGCAACTAGAGAAATTACTTGCTTATGAAAATACAAATCAGAAATGTCAAAAAGCTATAGCTCCAATTCGTGAGACAGGGACTATTATTGATTATTTGAAGGCTTGTCACAATCTAGGATCAGATACTTAAAAGATACAAATGCTAGCTAAAACAATGGCTGCTGCCTTAAGAAAGGGAAATGAAAGATACTTTACATGTGGAAATAAGAACCATTTAAAAAGGGACTCCCCTAAGAAAGCTTATATATATATATATATATGTGTGTGTGTGTGTGTGTGTGTGTGTGTGTGTGTGTGTATCCTCCAAAAATCTGCTATCTCTGCCATAGAGGAATGCATTGGGCCAAAGATTGTAAACCTAAATTTGACATTGAAGGGAAACCTATTCCGAGAAACTCCAAGCAGAGCATCTCCCAGATCCCCTTCAACAAAAACCTGGGGTAAATTCCATCTTTTACCTGAAACCCTCAACATCTGGCAGTGCTGCCATTGATATACCAGCTTTGTTTTTAGATAATATGAAGTTAATGAGCTCTATCAAATTCACGTGAACTAAAAATAATATATATTTTTCAATATTAAATATAATGTTTATTTAAATATAAATATGATTTAAATATAATTGTTTGCTAATCTAATTAAGGCATGTCTTAAGTCATCAACATTATATAATACTTTTATTATGCCTAGGTTTAAGGTAAACTAAATTTGTCAACAAAAAGGTAACTATATATATATATATAAAAATGAAATAAAAACTTTTAGATACACTCTATTAAATATAATTATATTTTTAATAGAATAATCTATTATTATAATCTATTATTATAATCTAAAATAATCTCTTAGGATTGGGATAACTTAAATTTCTAGAGTTGTACTAAACTAAATAATAAAAGTTTATTAAATAACTAGGTCATTTCTAAATAAAATAAGATTTTAAAACATTTATTATTAAACATTAACTTCCTCTTACAAAAAGTTTTTCTTACAGAAAAACTAAAGAGATTTTAAACTAGTAATAAATATATTATATAATAGAGAATATATTTATATATAATGAATATATATTACAATATGATATAATAAATATATTCACCAATCTATAAAATGCTAATATACAAGACACTTCATAGTTGCCAAAAAAGGTAAGATATATGCTTTTAATAAAAGGATATAAGATATGACAAACTCAGATATACATTCCACATTTTTCCTGGGGGCCACTGCTCATTTAACAAACAATACAATTATTAAAATAACTTGGAAGAATGACGAGCCTATTTGAACAGAACAGTGGCCCCTCACGAAAGAGAAATTACAGGTGGCTAAGGAGCTTCCCTGGTGACTCAGATGGTAAAGCATCTGCCTGCAATGTGGGAGACCTGGGTTCGATCCCTGGGTTGGGACGATCTCCTGGAGAAGGAAATGGCAACCCACTCCAGTACTCTTGCCTGGAGAATCCCAGGGATGGAGGAGCCTGGTAGGCTACAGCCCATGGGGTCGCAAAGAGTCGGACACAACTGAGCAACTTCACTTCACTTCACTTCAAGGAACTTATAGATACACAACTAGAATTAAAGCATATTGAGGAATCTTGTTCTCCTTGGAACTCTCCTATTTTTGTTATATATAAAAAAAAAATCTAACAAATGGTGTCTCCTAACAGACCTCTACCCATCACACAAGGTATTAAGCCTTGCGGTTTACAACCCAATACTTTTATTTGGGCCACACCTCTTCGAGGTGAGGCTACACAAAATGTTATAGCTCACTTATTAGCTTGTTTTACAGTAATGGGAACTCCTAGTTCTATAAAAACAGACAGTGGCCCTGCCTATATTTCTAGACACTTTAAACAATTTTTACAATATTTTTCTACTAAACATATTACAGGTATTCCTTATAACCCACAGGCCCAAGATATAGTCAAACAAACACATCACAGACTAAAGTTACAGATAAAAAAATTTAAAAAGGGGGAATACATAGGTACACTACTGTCTTCCTTATCTAAAGCAGACTTTACTAGATTCCAACATAAGATATTTTCTAAACCTATAACTATTGTTCAGTTCAGTTCAGTCACTCAGTCGTGTCCAACTCTTTGTGACCCCATGAATTGCAGCACACCAGGCCTCCCTGTCCATCACCAACTCCCAGAATTCACTCAGACTCACGTCCATCGAGTCAGTGATGCCATCCAGCCATCTCATCCTCTGTCGTCCCCTTCTCCTCTTGCCCCCAATCCCTCCCAGCATCAGAGTCTTTTCCAATGAGTCAACTCTTCACACGAGGTGGCCAAAGTATTGGAGTTATACAGCTTTATTTGTTTTAAAATTTTAAACCTCTTCCTAAGATTTGACCCAAGGGGGCCCCTGGCATTCAAAATGGAGATGAAACAACTAGAACCCCAGGAAGAAGAAATTCCAATACGGGCTATGTCCGCTCTAAAGATCTCCAGAAAGCACTGCCCTCAGCGGCATCACCTCTATGATCTCCCCACTTGCAGACAAATAAAAACCCTTACTAACTGAGCTGAAAATTTGGTCTTTCAACAGGAAATGCCTTGGAGTCCTGAATACATTTTCCTGGCAATGCCCAGCCACCGCGTGTCACCTCCCCCTGGTCGAGTTCTGACTTACACAACCCCCCTCTATTACAGGTCATAGAATGGACAGAGAAAAGACCAATGGTATCAACCAGTGACTCCACCCATATACCCCCTCCCTGGAATGTGAAAGGGCCCTCACACCTTGGGCAGGAAAGAAAACTAATTAACCTTTCTTTAGGTTATGAAGTCCTTCCCTTGTACATGGGCCCAGCAAAATTGTGCATAAACATCAGCCGACAAACTTGGGCTTTCGCCCTGCCTCCCAAAAAGGATTTTTGGACGTTTTTTAGACTGTTTACTGCCCTTTCTTTGTCTGTAAACCATGTTTAGACTACTGAGACTTTAGGGAAAGAGTTAGGGAAAGAGTTAGGGAAAGAGTTAGGGAAAGAACAAAGAACATTATGCAAAGGGTTTACTTATAAAAACTTTACTTATACTCCTGTTCATTGGGACAAATGTCAAACCAAATTAAGAAAATTAATGTTTGTGGCTAATCATGCAATTGTTGATTGGGGACCCCATGGTATGTGGTTATCTGACTGCTCAGGTGATATTAACAACACTATGTGTGATATGGAAGGGCACCAACACTACGAAGGAACATTACTATGACAAAGGACTTCTTGGGTGGCTTGACGGTGGATTAGCCCCTCCTCCTCCTGGAATCGTCCTGGATAAACAAATTGGGCCTGAAAAATGGGACATTTGGAAACTTGCTGCAAACACTGAAAAA
Source organism: Bos grunniens (assembly GCF_055505025.1). Classification (NCBI taxonomy): domain Eukaryota; kingdom Metazoa; phylum Chordata; class Mammalia; order Artiodactyla; family Bovidae; genus Bos; species Bos grunniens. The sequence goes on from NC_141168.1 coordinate 18,261,111, forward strand.
TTTGGAACTTGGACCGGACATTTCACAGAGACTTGTCATGGTCATGGTAACTATTTCTTTCGCTATAATCGGTCATATTTTATACAGGCCTGTGTCCCACTTCCTTTTGTTATAGCCATAGAAAATTTACAATTTAATAAGACTTGTATTGTACTTGTATTAATTACACACTATATACTTGTCTTAACTCCTCTATTTCTTTAAGCTACTCAATTTTGTGTTACTCCTGTTCAATTCAATCATAGTGCTTACAACTGGGAACAAATTAAATTTCATTTACAAAATATATATGATAATGCCTCTCTGAATGTACAATTACTGCAAAAGGAAATCCTTAAGACTTTTTCTAAATGTCTGCCCTCTTCCACTAATTTAGAAACTTTAGCTGAACAAATTATCAGGGCTAGACCCATGAAGATGGTTTCAAAGTATTACCCACAGCATGGGGTCTAAAACTGTAACTTTGGTCATTTTCTTGATGATTATATTTATTGTATACCATTGCCTTTCTATAAGGTTAGTTAATACTAACCAAACTCATTTGGTCAGGATCCTTTGTTTTACAAATATAATAAAATAGGGGGAATTGTCAGGAAGCATTTAACAGGAGGCTTCCTGTGTGCTCTTTTGGATCTGTCAGGAATTCTCTGTTCTTTATTAATTCCTGAATATTCAGGAATTAAGAGGAGAGGCAGGCCTCTCCTGGGGGCTGAGGAATCCAGGTATTTCCTTCATTAGTTTTTCTATATGGTGATAAGTACCCTCTTCCTTTTTATGAACCATATGGTAAAAGTGATTATTTACAACTCTCTCTCTTTCATATGGATGACCTCATGTTTCCTTGTAAGTTTTGATTTTATCTCTGCTGAAAATAGCTATCTTGTAAGACAGTATAAATACCTACATAATGTTGAATAAAACACCTTTGCTCCATCAGAGGTCTTGTCCCTGTGTCTTTCTTTCTCCCTCTCTCTCTCCCTCTCTCTCTTTTTCAGGCTGATCCCCTGGAGCGCAGGGGCTCTCTGAGTTCACTTTCCTGCCCGGGCTTCTAAGACCCTCTCATGAAGGCACTCTGCGCCTTCACCCCATCGAGAGGGCGCCTGAGGCCTTCGTGAACAGAGCAAACCCCATACAGGGGAATTATTGGCTTTCTGCATAAACCAAGGAATATCAGCCTCTTTCTCTCTCCTTTACTTTCTTATCAGTCGACTCCGGACCACCAGGTTCTGGTCCATTAAAGGACCTCAACACTGGGGTAAGAAAATATTTTGGATTGCCTGCTGTTCACTTCCTTCTAGTTTTATTTCACATTCAGTCATCATTTTTCTCTCAGTGGTCATAGGCAAGATTGTGACTATTCCTTCAAGTTCCCTGATAGCTCAGTTGGTAAAGAATCCACCTGCAATGCGGGAGACTCCAGTTTGATTCCTGGATTGGGAAGATCTGCTGGAGAAGGAATAGGCTACCCATAGGCTACCCACTTCTCTTGAATCCTCAGGGTCTTGATTACATTTAGCTAAAAAAATAATCCTCATACAAAAGTGGCACATTTGGTGGAGACTGGTTCTGAACCCTAACAGTTTTATAGTTATATAGGGGAAGCTACTGGAGAAGGAACAGGCTATCTGCTGGAGAAGGAATAGGACAGAATAAGCTATTCTGTCCTGGAGAATTCCACAAACTGTATAGTCTATGGGGTCGCAAAGAGTTGGACATGACTGGGTGACTTTCACTTCAAGTTCCTCAGTTTTTTAAAAATGTTTTCTATAACTTTTCATAAGCATGGCCCAGCAATGGCTAAGGTTCCTCCATGGCTCCTTCTCAGCTGGCTTACCCTGGCCTCTGCTCCCTTTATCTCTTTTGGGAACATCAACAAAATAATAGTATTGTTGAGGCAAAAGAAAACGATACTCTTCTAGGTTCTTTTGGCTGGTCTAAGAATTAAAATGCCAGGAAAAAATCAAATCGAATTTCATACAGACTGAAGCTCCACATACATGAGCAGATCAGAGAAACATATACTTGAGAGGTTTAAAGGCAGAAAGATAAAATGAGGCATATATGTCATTCTGAAAATTAAGCAATAGGACAGGAGCCTGAGGCTTCCAGGGACATTCCAAGATCACTCACAGGATGATAAAGAAGATCACCAGATATTTGGTGATTAGCTATGTGCCCTGCCATACTGATGGGGCCACTTAGATAATAGTTATCTCTGATAATAATTCTTCCCTGGGGGGTGGGGGGAGGGGAATTTAAATTCTTTTGGGCAGTTAAGGGAGGGGTAGCTGTTTCTCTTGAATCCTCAGGGTCTTGATTACCTTTAGCTAAAAAAATAATCCTCATACAAAAGTGGCACATTTGGTGGAGACTGGTTCTGAACCCTAACAGTTTTATAGTTGTATAGGGGAAACTACTGGAGAAGGCAATGGCACCCCACTCCAGTACTCTTGCCTGGAAAATCCCATGGATGGAGGAGCCTGGTAGGCTGCAGTCCATGGGGTCGCTAAGAGTCTGACACGACTGAGAGACTTCACTTTCACTTTTCACTTTCATGCATTGGAGAAGGAAATGGCAACCCACTCCAGTGTTCTTGCCTGGAGACTCTCAGGGATGGGGGAGCCTGGTGGGCTGCCATCTATGGTGTCGCACAGAGTTGGACACAACTGAAGTGACTTAGCAGCAGCAACAGCAGGGAAAGCTACACAAATTCTTGGCTCAAACACCACTTCAGATTATAAAGGACAGATTAATGAGAGAAAAACAAAAGTTTAACAAACAAGTACACTTCATGTATACATGCGAGATATCTAGGAAAACTGAGTAAGACTCCCTGAAATGGTCCAAGACACAAACTTGAACAACATTTTCAGCTAAAGAGAAAAGAAAGATGCAGGGGAGGGTGGCAGTCTAGATGTGGGAGGTTAGCAGGAAAGAAAGGTAAGATTTGCTATGCAGATTTAACTGGGTGCCTTCTCCATTGACAAGGTTATCCTGCTATTTAGAGCCAACCTTTCCCCCTGGGACAGAGAAAGAAAAGAAAGAAAGAAAGAAAGTGAAGTTGCTTAGTCGTGTCCGAATCTTTGCCACCTCATAGCCTACCAGGTTCCTCTGTCCATGGGATTTTCCAGGCAAGAGTACTGAAATGTGTTGCCATTTCCTTCTCTAGAACAGTGAAGGAGACACAAATAGAGATTTCCTTTATAAATATAAATTTCCATATAAAGAACATGCTTTTAGGAAGTTTCCTGGTGGTCTAGTGTTTAGGATTTAGAGCATTCTCTGCTGTGGCCTGGGTTCAGTCCTGATAGGGGAGAACTTAGATCCTGCAAGCCTCACGGCATGGCCAAAATTTAAAAAAAGTTTTTATAGGTTCTCCTGTGTCTGCTTTCCCTCAAAAATAATCAGCTGAAAATAATCCATATGCCCAAAGGCATATTTTGGGATTGCATACTCTGTTACCCTTCAGTACCCATTTATTTTATCCTCAAGACAATCTTACAAAAGAGATAGAGGTGGGGTTTATTTTTCTCACTTTACAAATGAAAAAACTTAAGGTATAGAGAATTTAGATGACGGCACAAATTCATGGCACTAATAAGTGGCAGAGCAGGCACTGCAACCATGATTAGTGATTCATTTCTAGGCCCCATCTCAGCCCGACAAAGAAAGCACTCAATAAATATTTGTTAAATGAGTGAATGATGTTCTTGTGTTTGTTCTTGTCTGATTGGCCATTCTGTTGACAGGCTTGACAAAAAGCCAGCTATTTCTTAGAGTAAGCAGAGTTTTCCCACACCTACTTACTTCCAGGTGTCTCAGTAATGCTATTGTTATTTGGACAAATTTTCAATTGATAATTTAATTTATCCAAGTGTAGGAGATCTTTAATTTATAAACATTCTCAAAATAATGTTAGAGGAAAATAACACATGAGAAAGTGGAGGACTTGGTTCACTGTTCATTCACAAAACGCATATTTAGTAACATTTATCTAGCACGTTAAAACAGGAAGGAAGAGGGATAATGGAAATTGAGTTTGGGCCTAAAGGATGAAATATTTTTATAATTAAATAGAAGAAAGCCACACATGGATTTATGGTGATAGTGAACCATGAATTGAAGAATATGATAAATTATTTTGCACCTGAGATTCAAAAAGAAAAAAATATTCTACAGTATATATTTCTTTCCATGCAGTAATAGAGGAGACAAACAAAAGATCTAAGGCCTTCTAAAGAAATGTAGTTTTTGAATTTCACTTTTATTTTGTAAGTTGCATTCTTTTGGAGAAATGCAATCTCCAAAGAAAGAAAATTCTTTTCAGAATTGCAGTCCTCAAATGCAAGCCATTTCTGCCAGTTGCTTGCAGATCTTTTCTGCCACCTGGGGAGTTTCTTTCAATTGTATTGACTTTCTGTGACCTTCCTTTATCATGCAAACCAAGGCAGTCAAATTGGCTGAGCTGGGTCCTCCCCAGTCCCCAGCAGATGGTCATTACTCATAGCAAGTGAATGGCAGGATTATTGCTGGGCTCTGGTTCTGCCCACCACTCTATAAACCAGTACACAGGTTCAAGGTCCCAAGACCAGACAGATATTTGCCATGGCTGATGTTCTGTCATTGCCTCTGGAATGAATTCCTATTTTGAAAACTTTAAATGTTTCCACATCACAAGTGAGGGCTGATCCAAAATATTATGCATTATGTAGCAGTTGGTTTAAATTCTTAAATCACTTACATGTAACAGGAAAAATGCTATTTCAGTGCTAGTCATGAGAGAAATAGAAAAAAAAAAACAACTTGTTAATAAAAATATCTTGAAAGTTTTTTTTTTTAATGAAAAGCCATTTTTTCATTTCATTTCATTTCAAAGATAATATTTTCTGATTCTAAAATGTCTTCTCTTTAGAAAAACTGGAAAAGAAATTACAATGGAAAAAATCTGTTTAAGAATCACATCTCCCAGAGATGAGACAAATAACTCTTGGTTGAATTGTATTTTCTTCCAATCTCTTATCTGTACCCATGCATTTTCACTAAATTAGAACTTGCTAAATATACATTTTTAATTTTTGCATTATTTCAGTGAATACTGTTTCACAAATCATTGGCAAATTTCATTACTAATAATTCCATCAAAGTGTTTTTGAGTACTGACATAATTTATCATATAGATGTCTCATTTTTTAAAAAAAAATCAAGTTATAAGGTGTGAAAAGAAAAATCTCTATAGACAATTTACTGATCTGCTAGCTTTTACTCAGTGATTCATAGTCGGGCAGATAGGAAGGGGCTCCAAAGAGCTGTACAACACAAGAGAATTTAATAGTCTAATGTGAGCAGGAACAAGCACTGTATCCTGGGCATGTGCTGATTGGTTAGAGTAGGGTTACTCCCTTATTTGTAGCCAAGGTAAGTTTCAGAGCAGGTTGGATAAACTGTGCTGAGGAGGCAAGCACTGATTCGTCAGTCTGGACCGTCCTTCTCTGGGAGCAGAGCATAGAAAGTTAAATTTTAGTTTATCGTGAGTGACTCCATCCTGGGCCTACTTTAGATATTTTAACATAAGGGGAATTTCTGTGCAACTGTTAAGGGCTTTAGAGTTTGATGATGGTACACATTTATTACATCTAACTTCAGTTAAACATTTATGACTTTAATTTTCACCCTTTTATTAATTTTTTTAAAAAATAGAATAGTATAGAGAATAACAGAACCAATATCTTTGTATTCATAACTCAGAATTAACTAATTCTAATGTTTCATCATTTTTCTCTGAAAATTTTAATAAATAATTGGGGCATTACCGATGTAGCTGAATTCTGCTTTATATCTCCCTGCATTTCTGCATTACAAACCTTATGAGTGGAATCGATTTTATTTATTTTTTTACTTTCTGTAGACAGAGATTATATTTTATGCATTTTAAAAACTACATAATGGAATAAATGCATATGATTCTGCAACTTGTATCTATTGTCAGCATTGTCTTTTGAGATCTTTTGATCCATAGAGATTGATTCTTTCCATAGAAATGGTAATCCATATTCCATTCTGTTGTTGTTTAGATGCTAAGTCATGTTGGGACTCTTCTGCAACCCCATAGACTGTACCCCGACCAGGCTCCTCTGCCCATGGGATTTCCCAGGCAAGAATACTGGAGTGGGTTGCTGTTTCCTTCTCCAGGGGATCTTCCCAACCCAGTAATTGAAATCCGAGTTTTCTGCTAGGCAGGTGAATTCTTTACCACTGAGCCACCAGGGAAGCTCATTCTACTCTGTGAACATGCCAACGTTTGTTTATCCATCTCCCAAGTGGCTGATGAGCTGTTTTAAAAAGAAATTTTCTTGTTGCAATTTAGCATATTTGTTTAAGTCTCCTTGTATACATATGTTAGAGATAATAAAGAGTGAAAAAATTTCTGTGTTGTAAGGTATGCTAATTTCAAGGTAATAGCTATTACTCCAATAATTTTTCAGACAAGTTCTAGCAACTTATATGTTACTGTTTGCTCACGTCCTTGTGAATACTTGATATTATATGACTTTTAAATTTTTGCCAGTCTGATAATTATAAGATATCTAATTACATTTTGTGTACTTTCCTGAATACTGAAAACATTGAAAACTTTTCTACATGTTCTTTGGTTATTCTTGATTTGTGAATTGCAAACTCAATTCTTTATCTTAAAAAGAAACACAAACCAGGACTTTCTTGGTGGTCCAGTGGCTTAGACTCTGCACTCCCAATGCAGAGGGCCTAGGTTCCATCCTTGGTCACGGAAATAGATTCCACATACCACAGCTGAAAATTCTACATGCCAGAACAAAGATCAAAGATCCTGCAGGCCACAGCTAAGACCCAGCACAGCCAAAATAAAACAAATGTTATTTTTTTAAATGTAATTTCGATGTTCTCTTTGCCTCTTTTCATTGATTTGTTCTCTTTATATTCTGAATACTAACTGTGAAAGAAAATTCATATTTTATGGCAAAACGAAGATTTAAACATAAAAAATTTTCTCTGCCCTTTTGCCTTCTCTTTCCCCTCTGCTGTGCATTGTGTATCTGCATTATATATTGACCAGACCTCTCCCATCAGCAGAAATACCTGCTCAAACATAAACAGCAACATTCTTCTGGCATTAACAAGACAACTCCTTAAAAGATAACATTCCTCCTTAATCTTGTAAAGGGCCAGGTCTGGATTGCATAAATTGTAAATAATACATCATTTATTACATAGCCCCTTGTCTCAAAAACTTATACAATAACTGTGCCTTGACTTCTATTGGGCAGAACAGTTCTCAGAACTTTCTGGGATTATAATTCTGAGGTTATAATTCTCAATTTGGCTCGAGTAAAATTTTCCATTTTTTCAGATCAACTAATTTCTTTGTTGACATAATCTTTTGTGGTTTGTCTTTGAATAAAAGCTTATGACAATGATTTTGTTTGGAAGTTTTAATATTGAAGTACCAAAATTTATGTTTTTTTCTTTATGATTTCTGTCTTAAAATTTTTTGATTTTGTTTTTAAGAAATCCATCATTGCTCCAAAGTTATAAAAATATTCTACATTTTCTACTGAATTTTAATTTCTATTGTTTTTATGAAAGTGTAGTTGATTTATAGTGTTGTGTTGGTTTTAGGTGTACAGAGAAGTGATTCAGATATATATATATATATACAAGTTATTATAAAATACAATAAGTTATTATAAAATAACTTTACAAGTTATTATAAAATATTGACCAGAGTTTCCTGTGTTACACAGTAGGTCCTGTTGGTTATCTGTTTTATATATAGTAATGTTTATGTATATATTAATCTCAAACTTCTAATTTAGCCCTCCCTGAAATTTTTAAATAATTATTTTTACAATTAAGTTTGATATACTTTTGGAGTTTTCTCATGAAATGAAATCTAACTTTTTTCCCATATGGTAATCCAGTTGACTCAGGGTCATTTACTGAGTTATCCATTATTTTCCTAGCAATTTGCTTTAACATCTAACACATTAGAGCCTCATATGATTGATTGTGTTTCTGGGGCCTTTTATATATTTGCTGGGCTTCCCTGGTGGCTCAGTGGTAAAGAATCTGCCTACAATATAGGAGACCTGGATTTGATCCCTAAGCCGGGAAGATCCCCTGGAGAAGGAAACGGCAACCCACTCCAGTATTCTGGCCTGGAGAAGTCCACAGAGAGAGGAACTTGGTGGGCTTCAGTCCATGGGATTATAAAGAGTTGAACACAACTGAGTGAATCAGTCCCTATATAATACTGTCTTCATTTATATGGTTTTATAGTAAATTTAAGTATCCCCTCTTTTACTTTGCAGTATTATTTTAGACTTTTATTCTTTTACATGAGTTTACCAAACTGTTGACCTGAAACAAATAGACAACCAAATATTTCTCCAGTAAATATTTGTTTATCCTGGATAGCAGAGAATTGCAATTCAGGGTCTGTAATTATGGTGAGTCACATGCAAGTTCGTGAAGGATAAAGATAGGAGCATGCTTTTTATAAGCAGGAAAAGGAAGATGGGAGGGCTATAGTAACCAAAGAACCCATGGCTTTCGATTGGCTGAGTCCTTGCCAGGAAAGGAGTCTCTTTTTCCTGTAGGCCTCTGTTACCATCATAGGGCATGAGAGCTCCCCTTCTGCTCTTCTAATTCTATTTAATTCAGCTTTCTGTTGATTAATGTTTTACAAAACCATTGAGGAGTTTAAAGATGTTGTCTTCTATTCCTACTTTGCTAAGAGCTTTTATCATAAATGAATATTGAATTTTCTTTATGTGTTTTCATCTAAATCTATTGAAAATATTTAACAAAGACTAGAAAGGCAATGCCAAAGAATGCTCAAACTACTGCACAATTGCACTCATCTCACATGCTAGTAAAGTAATGCTCAAAATTCTCCAAGCCATGCTTCAGCAATATGTGAACCATGAACTTCCTGATGTTCAAGCTGATTTTAGAAAAGGCAAAGGAACCAGAGATCAAATTGCCAACATCCGCTGGATCATGGAAAAAGCAAGAGAGTTCCAGAAAAACATCTATTTCTGCTTTACTGACTATGCCAAAGCCTTTGTGTGGATCACAACAAACTCTGGAAAGTTCTGAAAGAGATGGGAATACCAGACCACCTGACCTGCCTCTTGAGAAATCTGTATGCAGGTCAGGAAGCAATAGTTAGAACTGGACATGGAACAACAGACTGGTTCCAAATAGGAAAAGGAGTATGTCAAGGCTGTATATTGTCACCCTGTTTATTTAACTTATATGCAGATTAGCTCATGAGAAACGCTGGGCTGGAAGAAGCACAAGCTGGAATCAAGATGGCCGGGGGAAATATCAATAACCTCAGATACGCAGATGACACCACCTTTATGGCAGAAAGAGAAGAGGAACTAAAGAACCTCTTGATGAAAGTGAAAGAGGAGGGTGAAAAAATTGGCTTAAAGCTCAACATTCAGAAAACGAAGATCATGGCATCCGGTCCCATCACTTCATGGGAAATAGATGGGGAAACAGTGTCAGACTTTATTTTTTGGGGCTCCAAAATCACTGCAGGTGGTGACTGCAGCCATGAAATTAAAAGACGCTTCCTCCTTGGAAGGAAAGTTATGACCAACCTAGATAGCATATTCAAAAGCAGAGACATTACTTTGCCAACAAAGATCTGTCTAGTCAAGACTATGGTTTTTCTTGTGGTCATGTATGGATGTGAGAGTTGGACTGTGAAGAAGGCTGAGTGCCAAAGAACTGATGTTTTTGAACTGTGGTGTTGGAGAAGACTCTTGAGAGTCCCTTGGACTGCAAGGAGATTCAACCAGTCCATTCTGAAGGAGATCAGCCCTGGGATTTCTTTGGAAGGAATGATGCTAAAGCTGAAACTCCAGTACTTTGGCCACCTCATGCGAAGAGCTGACTCACTGGAAAAGACTCTGATGCTGGGAGGTATTGGGGGCAGGAGGAGAAGGGGACGACAGAGGATGAGATGGCTGGATGGCATCACTGACTCGATGGACGTGAGTCTGAGTGAACTCAGGGAGTTGGTGATGGACAGGGAGGCCTGGCGTGCTGCGATTTATGGGGTTGCAAAGAGTCAGACACGACTGAGCGACTGAACTGAACTGAACTTCTCTTTGTTAAATCTAACATGGTAAATTATATTGGTGGTTTTTAAAAATATATATATTGATAGTTTTGTGTTAACCATCCTTGAACTGACAAGAGAAAGTTTGCTTGATCATGATATATTGTTTTGTGGTCACACACACCATATTATACTACACATCCTTTTGGGTTATATTGACTAGCTCTCCTTTATTGTTATCTATTTCATTAGTTTTCTTGCATGTTTTTATTCTGTCACTTTCCACATTTTATTTTAGTTTGCTTCCTTATTGTTATTCTTACTATATTGAGTGGAAATCTTAATTTATGTCTTCAAATTAGAGCATTCAAGGCTACAGATATTCCTCAGAGCAGTAATCATGGCATATTTCACAAATTTGAAATGTAGGTTTTTCAGGTTTTTTTTTTTTTCAGTATTAAATACTGTCACTTTGGTTTTCTTTCCAAATCATGTTTTTTCCCAAAAAATATATGCAATTATCTCTTTTTAAATTGGAACTCTCCCTAACACATACACCAAAATAACTCAAAATAGATTAAAACCTAAATGCGAGACCACACACTATAAAATTTTTAGCGAAAAACATAGGCAGAACACTCTTTGACATAAATTACATCAATATCTTGTTTGACCCATTCCCTAGAGTAATGAAAATAAAAACAAAAATAAACAAATGGGATGTAATTAAACTTAAAAGCTTTGGCACAGCAAAGGAAACCACAAACAAGATGAAAAGACAACCATCAGAATGTGAGAAAATATTTGCAAATGAAGCAACTGACAAGGGATTAATCTTTAAAATATACAAACAGCTCATGCAGCTCAATATTTTTTAAAAAAGAAAACCACAAAGAGCCAAATCAAAAAATGGGCAGAAGAGCTAAATAGGTATTTATCCAAAGAAGACATATAGATGGTTAACAAACATATGAAAAGATGCTCAACATCACTAATTCAGTTCAGTTCAGTCACTCAGTCATGTCTGACTCTTTGCAACCCCATGAACTGCAGCACACCAGGATTCCTTGTCCATCACCAACTCCCAGAGTTCACTCAAAATCACCTATATCGAGTTAGTGATGCCATCCAGCCATCTCATCCTCTGTTGTCCCCTTCTCCTCCTGCCCCCAATACCTCCCAGCATCAGAGTCTTTTCCAGTGAGTCAGCTCTTCGCATGAGGTGGCCAAAGTACTGGAGTTTCAGCTTTAGCATCATTCCTTCCAATGAACACCCAGGACTGATCTCCTTTAGAATGGACTGGTTGGATCTCCTTGCAGTCCAAGGGACTCTCAAGAATCTTATCCAAAACCACAGTTCAAAAGCATCAATTCTTCGGCGCTCAGCTTTCTTCACAGTCCAATTCTCACATCCATACATGACCACTGGAAAAACCATAGCCTTGACTAGACGAACCTTTGTTGGCAAAGTAATGTCTCTGCTTTTGAATATGCTATCTAGGTTGGTCATAACTTTCCTTCCAAGGAGTAAGCGTCTTTTAATTTCATGGCTGCAGTCACCATCTGTAGTGATTTTGGAGCCCAGGAAAATAAAGTCAGCCAATGTTTCCACTGTTTCCCCATCTATTTCTCATGAAGTGGTGAGACCGGATGCCTTAATCTTCGTTTTCTGAACGTTGAGCTTTAAGCCAATTTTTTCACTCTCCACTTTCACTTTCATCAAGAGGCTTTTTAGTTCCTCTTCACCTTCTGCCATAAGGGTGGTGTCATCTGCATATCTGAGGTTATTGATATTTCTCCCAGCAATCTTGATTCCAGCTTGTGTTTCTTCCAGTCCAGCGTTTCTCATGATGTACTCTGCATATAAGTTAAATAAACAGGGTGACAATATACAGCCTTGACGAACTCCTTTCCCAATTTGGAACCAGTCTGTTGTTCCATGTCCAGTTCTAACTATTGCTTCCTGACCTGCATACAAATTTCTCAAGAGGCAGATCAGGTGTTCTGGTATTCCCATCTCTTTCAGAATTTTCCAGTTTATTGTGATCCACACAGTCAAAGGCTTTGGCATAGTCTATAGAGAAGAAATAGATGTTTTTCTGGAACTCTCTTGCTTTTTCCATGATCCAGCAGATGTTGGCAATTTGATCTCTGGTTCATCTGCCTTTTCTAAAACCAGCTTGAACATCAGGAAGTTCATGGTTCCATATTGCTGAAGCGTGGCTTGGAGAATTTTGAGCATTACTTTACTAGCGTGTGAGATGAGTGCAATTGTGTGGTAGTTTGAGCATTCTTTGGCATTGCCATTCTTAGGGATTGGAATGAACATTGACCTTTTCCAGTCCTGTGGCCACTGCTGAGTTTTCCAAATTTGCTGGCATATTGTGTGAAGCACTTTCACAGCATCATCTTTCAGGATTTGAAATAGCTCAACTGGAATTCCCTCACCTCCACTAGCTTTGTTCATAGTGATGCTTCCTAAGGCCCTTGACTTCACATTCCAAGATATCTGGCTCTAGGTGAGTGATCACACCATTGTGATTATCTGGGTCTCGAAGATCTTTTTTGTACAGTTCTTCTGTGTATTTTTGCCATCTCTGCTTAATATCTTCTGCTTCTGTTAGGTCCATACCATTTCTGTCCTTTATCAAGCCCATCTTTGCATGAAATATTCCTTTGGTATCTCTGATTTTCTTGAAGAGATCCCTAGTCTTTCCCATTCTGTTGTTTTCCTCTATTTCTTTGCATTGATCACTGAAGAAGGCTTTCTTATCCCTCCTTGCTATTCTTTGGAACTGTGCTTTCAAATGGGTATATCTTTCCTTTTCTCCTTTGCTTTTCACTTGGCTTCTTTTCACAGCTATTTGTAAGGCCTCCCCAGACAGCCATTTTGCTTTTTTGCATTTCTTTTCCATGGGGATGGTCTTGATCCCTGTCTCCTATACAATGTCATGAACCTCTGTGCATAGTTCATCAGACAATCTATCATATCTTGGCCCTTAAATCTATTTCTCACTTCCACTGTATAATCATAAGGGATTTGATTTAGGTCATACCTGAATGGTCTAGTGGTTTTCCCTACTTTCTTCAATTTAAGTCTGAATTTGGCAATAAGGAGTTCATGGTCTGAGCCACAGTCAGCTCCTGGTCTTGTTTTTGCTGACTGTATAGAGCTTCTCCATCTTTGGCTGCAAAGAATATAATCAATCTGATTTCGGTGTTGACCATCTGGTGGTGTTCATGTGTAGAGTCTTCTCTTGTGTTGTTGGAAGAGGGTGTTTGTTATGACCAGTGCATTTTCTTGGCAAAACTCTATTAGTCTTTGCCCTGCTTCATTCTGTATTCCAAGGCCAAATTTGCCTGTTACTCCAGGTGTTTCTTGACTTCCTACTTTTGCATTCCAGTCCCCTATAATGAAAAGGACATCTTTTTGGGGTGTTAGTTCTAAAAGGTCTTGTAGGTCTTCATAGAACCGTTCAACTTCAGCTTCTTCAGCATTACTGGTTGGAGCATAGACTTGGATTACTGAGATATTGAATGGTTTGCCTTGGAAACGAACAGAGATTAACTGTCATTTTTGAGACTGCATCCAAGTACTGCATTGCACGGCCCCAGCCCCCTCTCCTCATCTTGCAGGCATGGCCCTGGGTTGAAGGAGTTAGGCCTTGTGATTCTGACTTGTTCTTTCCTTTCTTCAGTTGAGTTGGCTGCAAAGAATGTTAAGGTGCTTGAGAGAAGCATGAGAAAGCACAAATCTATAAAATAACCATTGACATTTATTCAAGGATCTTTACAAAGAACATCCCAGGATGAGCACATAGGCTGCAGCTTGAGGCCATGGGAAGGACTGTTGTCTGAGACCTATTTGTGAGGGAAATATTTATAGCAAAAGAAGTTTGTTGAGTTTAGGGTTTGGGAATAGTTAAGGATAGCTAGAAGGCTTTTAGGATAGTGATCTTAAGATGCTAGGGGCAAACAGGATTTATAAAGATAAGAAATAAACTGAGGAATGTAGCATGAGTTACAATGAATCACAAGTTAAGTATAGGACACATAAGAGAATGTAGATAATATATAGTGAAGCTGATTCTGAGAAAATCACTGAAGCAGGAACTCTGTTTGAAGGACAACAATGATTTCTGGAGACAGTAAATCTGGGTGGGGGAAACTAAAAATGTCAAACCTCTGACCTAATGCTTTTGTCAAATATAAAAGAAAACCTGAAGCTTGAAATAAACATGTAGTTCTGGACTTGCCTGGTGGCTCAGACGGTAAAGCGTCTGTCTACAATGCGGGAGACCTGGGTTCCACCCCTGGGTCAGGAAGATCGCTGGAGAAGGAAATGGCAATCCACTCCAGTACTCTTGCCTGGAAAATCCCATGGACAGAGGAGCCTGGTAGGCTACAGTCCATGGGTCGCAAAGAGTCAGACACGACTGAGCGACTTCACTTTCACTTTCCGTACTGTGAGTCGGAGGCTACATCATCATCCACCGACACCGCTCACCCCTTCAGGCTGATTCCTTGGCTGCCAGAGCTGGACTCCGGCATGAACTTACTTACAAAATAGAAATAGACACATAGATGTGAAAATAAAACTTATAGTTACCAGAAGGGAAAGATGGGGGGTTGTAAATTGGGAGATAGGGATTGACATATGCTTACTACTATATATAAAATAGTTAACTAATAAAGATCTAATGAATAGCACAGGGAACTCTTATTAATGCTCTGTAATGTTCTATATGGGGAAATAATCCAAAAAAGAATCTAAAAACGTATATACATATGTATATGTATAACTAATTCACTTTCATGTACAGGAGAAGTTAACAGAACATTGTAAATCAACTATACTTCAATAAAAATTTAAAAAGAAATGGGGGGTGGGGTGGGATAGGGAAAGGTCTTCTTTACACCAAAATTCCAGCTAATAAATGCAGAACAACTGATTCAGTTAGAAAATTGCCATTTGACAATGAACATAGAATAATTACCTTAGAGGAGAGTCATCAAGGGAGCCTAAAATGAATGGGTGAAATGTGATGACAAACAGGATTCTCACATAGTGTCAAAATCTCTCTCTGGGAGTGCTAAATCACTTCAGTAGTGTCTGGCTCTTTGGGACCCCATGGACTGTAGTCCTAGTCCACCAGGCTCCTCTGTCCATGGGATTTCTCTGTCAAGGGTACTGGAGTGGGTTGCCATGTTCTCCTCCAGGGGATCTTCCTGACCCAGGGATCAAACCCACATCTCTTATATCTCCTGCATTGGCAGGCAGGTTCTTTACCACTAGCGCCACCTGGGAAGTCCAAAATATGTCTCTAAAAGGTATACATTGTGTCAACTGAAAGAAAAACACACAACATAAAAGCTGTTGGTTTAAGTTTTTTAAGGGTTTTACTGAGGAATATAGCCTGGGAGACAGCTGTTCAGTACCTCAGGGAAAGCTGCTCTGAAGAGGTAGAGAAAGAAGCCAATCTAACTGTGATTTTTGGCTGGGGAATACAAGCAGTCAAGGATATATATAGTGAAGTTGCTCAGTCTTGTCCAACTCTTTGTAACCCCATGGACTGTAGCCTACCAGGTTCCTCTGTCCATGGAATTTTCCAGGCAAGAGTACTGGAGTGGGTTGCCATTTCCTTCCCCAGCAGTCAAGGATCCATTTTGGTAAAAGATTTCTACTAGTCTCAAAGAACAAATATCTCAACTTAATCATTTTAATGCTTTTCTATGAATGAAAATATGCAAGAATCTAGGCTCAATAAAATTCCTTCTGAGATTATATATCTAACTATCTAGGGGAACTGCTTGTCCAAAGCACATAGCATCCTGTATTTACCATCTTCTGGAGTGAAAATCTTCATCTTGTTTCACCTTAATTTTCCTTCAGAAGCCCAATGTACACTGTTCATTAGAGACAGCAGTGGATGAATCTATGTAGAATTAGGTAGTAAGCAAAAATGCTCTTTTGTTCTTTGTTTACAGTTAAAAAAGGGAAAACAATAACAAGTGGAGAAATTTGGCAGATACTGTCTTAACCATGGAAGAGCCCATGGAGGAAGCAATGGCAACCCACTCCAATATTCTTGCCAGGGAAATCCCATGGACAGAAGAGCCCAGTGGGCTACAGTCTATGAGGTCACAGAGTCAGACACGACTGAGCACATACACAGACTATCTTAACCAAGTGATCAAGTTAAGTTCATTAGAAATGGTACAGGGCAGGTAGGGGGTGGGGAGGGAGGAACTTCCCTGGTGGTTCAGTGGTTAAAATTCGATCCTTTCTGTGCAGGGGCATGGGTTCAGTCCCTAGTTGGGGAACTAAGGTTCCATGTGTGGCAGAGTGAGACAAAAAAAAAAAAAAAGAAAGAAAGAAAGAAAGAAAGAAAAATGGGATAAATCAATATTTTGTCAACTAGGTCATGAACATCTGCAATTTATAATCAGATGGTTTTATCCATTACATAACATTTTTCCTTGAGCCATGGATTCCTGGCTTGTTTATCAGAAGCAATCTGAACCAACCAGCTTCTTCCTGTTAGAAGCATTCCATAGATAAGGACTCTCTTGCTAGCAAACCCCTTTAGCTCTTTTTTTTTTTTTTCCTTCAGCTCTTTTGTTAGGAGGTAATCATTAGCATGTTTACAAGGATATGTGGTCTAGTCATCTGCCTGATTTCTGCCCTCACCCTCTTTCCCCTCAATCAGAAAAGAGGAGAGACTGCAGGCTTATCACTTAACCCTTTCTTTCCCATTTGTGCTAAGTAGGTTCAGTCGTGTCCGACTCTTTGCAACCCCATGGACCGTAGCCTGCCAGGCTCCTCTGTCCATGGGATTCTCTACTCAAGAATACCAGAGTGGGCTGCCATTTCCTTCTCCAGGGGATTTTTCCAATCCCGGGATAGAACCCACGTCTCTTACATCTCCTGCAATGGCAGGCAGGTTCTTAACCACTAGTGCCGCCTGGGAAGCCCTTCCTTCACAGACATCACAAATATATTCATGTATTCTCTTCTATTCAGTTTTCACCCTGGTGTTCTTCATTAAATAGAAATTCTTGGTCTAGATATAAGAGTGTTTATCAATAATTTGTTTTGAAGTTTCTACTTTTGAAAATTATGTTTATGAAATTGCTTCCGACCTCAGGTCACAAAGATATTCTGCTTTATCTCCTTCTAGGAACTATATTGGGTTTGGTTCAGTTCAGTTAAGTCCCTCAGTTGTGTCTGACTCTTTGTGACCCCATGAACTGCAGCAATGCCAGGCTTCCCTGTCCATCGCCGACTCCCAGAGTTTACTCAAACTCATGTCCATTGAGTTGGTGATGCCATCCAACCATCTCACCCTCTGTCGTCCCCTTCTCCTCCTGCCCTCAATCTTTCCCAGAATCAGGGTCTTTTCCAATGAGTCAGCTCTTCAAATCAGGTGGCCAAAGTATTGGAGTTTCAGCTTCAACATCAGTACTTACAATGAATATTCCTGACTGATTTCCTTTAGGATGGACTGGTTGGATCTCCTTGCACTCCAAGGGACTCTCAAGAATCTTCTCCAACACCACAGTTCAAAAGCATCAATTCTTTGGCACTCAGCTTTCTTTATAGTCCAACTCTCACATCCATATATGACCACTGGAAAAACCATAGCCTTGACTAGACGGACCTTGGTTGACAAAGTAATGTCTCTGCTTTTTAATATGCTGTCTAAGTTGGTCATAACTTTCCTTCCAAGGAGTAAGTGTCTTTTAATTTCATAGCTGCAATCACCATCTGCAGTGATTTGGGGGCCTAAAAAAATAAAGTCAGCTACTGTTTCCACTGTTTCCCCATCTATTTGACATGAAGTGATGATCTTAGTTTTCTGAATGTTGAGCTTTAAACCAACATTTTCACTCTCCTCTTTCACTTTCATCAAGAGGTTCTTTAGTTCTTCTTCACTTTCTTCCATAAGGGTGGTATCATCTGCATATCTGAGGTTATTGATATTTCTCCCAGTAACCTTGATTCCAGCTTGAGCTTCATCCAGCCTGGCATTTTGCATGATGTACTCTGCATATAAGTTAAATAAGCAAGGTGAAAATATACAGCCTTGACATACTCCTTTTCCTGTTTGGAACCAGTCTGTTGTTCTTTGTCCAGTTCTAACTATTGCTTCCTGACCTGCATATAGGTTTCTCAAGAGGCAGGTCAGGTGATCTGGTATTCCCACCTCTTTCAGAATTTTCCACAGTTTATTGTGATCCACACAGTCAAAGGCTTTGGCATAGTCAATAAGGCAGAAATAGATGTTTTTCTGGAACTCTCTTGCTTTTTTGATGATCCAATGGATGCTGGCAATTTGATCTCTGTATCCTCTGCCTTTTCTAAAACCAGCTTGAACATCTGGAAGTTCATGGTTCACGTACTGTTGAAGCCTTAATTGGAGAATTTTGAGCATTACTTTACTAGCATGTGGGATGAGTGCAATTGTGCAGTAGTTTGAGCATTCTTTGGTATTGCCTTTCTTTGGGATTGGAATGAAAACTGACCTTTTCCAGTCCTGCGGCCACTGCTGAGTTTTCCAAATTTGCTGGCATATTGAATGCAGCACTTTTTCAGCATCATCTTTTAGGATTTGGAATAGCTCAACTGGAATTCCATCACTTCCACTAGCTTTGTTCATTGGGTAGTGTTTTCTAAATAATATCAGAGCTGGGACAACCCTCCAAAACTCTTAGCTTCATGCACATGTCCCTGGTCCAATTCTCTGTGCATAGGGCATAGGCTGAAGGATCTTTCCTGAGATTTTGTCCTCACTTAAAACTCAACATTCAGAAAACGAAGATTATGGCATCTGGTCCCAGAACTCATGGCAAATAGATGGGGAAACAGTGGAAACAGTGTCAGACTTTATTTTGGGGGGCTCCAAATTCACTACATATGGTGACTGCAGCCATGAAATCAAAAGATGATTGCTCCTTGGAAAAAAAGTTATGAGCAAACTAGACAGCATATTAAAAAGCAGAGACATTACTTTGCCAACAAAGGACCATCTAGTCAAAGCTATGGTTTTTCCAGTAGTCATGTATGGATGTGAGAGTTGGGCTGTGAAGAAAGCTGAGTGCCAAAGAATTGATGCTTTTGAACTGTGGTGTTGGAGAAGACTCTTGAGAGTCTCTTGGACAGCAAGGAGATCCCACCAGTCCATCCTAAAGGAAATCAGTCCTGAATATTCATTGGAAGGACTGATGTTGAAGCTGAAACTCCAACACTTTGGCCACCTGATGAGAACTGACTCATTTGAAAAGACTCTGATGCTGGGAAAGATTGAAGGTGGGAGGAGAAGGGGATGACAGAGGATAAGATGGTTGGATGGCATCACCGACTCAATGGACATGAGTTTGAGTAAGCTCCAGGAGTTGGTGATTGATGGGGAAGCCTGGCATGCTGTAGTCCATGGGGTCACAGAGTCGGACAGGACTGAGTGAGTGAACTGAACTGGACTAGCCCACAACGTTTAGGGAGCCATCCAACTCCAAGAACTCTGTGAACCATTTTGGCTTCAGCTTCCTCATGCTGCTTAGACTTTCTGTTCACTCTCTTTTTGGCATCTTGGGTTTTGTTTATAGCTTGACTGTGTACCCCACCCCCACCCCTGATTTTTATTTTTTTAATTTTTATATATTTTTAAAATTTTATTTTATTTTTAAACTTTACAATATTGTATTGGTTTTGCCATATAGTAGAAATGAATCCGCCACAGGAATACATGTGTTCCCCATCCTGAACCCTCCTCCCTCCTCCCTCCTCCCTCCCCATACCATCCCTCTGGGTCGTCCTATTGCACCAGCCCCAAGCATCCAGTACTGTGCACTGAACCTGGACTGGCGACTCATTTCATATATGATATTACATATATTTCAATGCCATTCTCCCAAATCCACCCACCCTCTCCCTCTCCCTCAGAGTCCAAAAGACTGTTCTATACATCAGTGTCTCTTTTGCTGTCTCGTATACAGGGTTTATTGTTACCATTTTTCTAAATTCCATATATATGCGTTAGTATACTCTATTGGTGTTTTTCTTTCCGGCTTACTTCACTCTGTATAATAGGCTCCAGTTTCATCCACCTCATTAGAACTGATTCAAATGTATTCTTTTTAATGGCTGAGTAATACTCCATTGTGTATATGTACCACTGCTTTCTTATCCATTCATCTGCTGATGGACATCTAGGTTGTTTCCATGTCCTGGCTATTATAAACAGTTCTGCGATGAACATTGGGGTACACGTGTCTCTTTCAATTCTGGTTTCCTCAGTGTGTATGCCCAGCAGTGGGATTGTTGGATCATAAGGCAGTTCTATTTCCAGTTTTTTAAGGAATCTCCACACTGTTCTCCATAGTGGCTGTACTAGTTTGCATTCCCACCAACAGTGTAAGTGAGTTCCCTTTTCTCCACACCCTCTCCAGCATTTATTGCTTGTAGACTTATGGATCGCAGCCATTCTGACTGGTGTGAAATGGTACCTCATAGTGGTTTTGATTTGCATTTCTCTGATAACGAGTGATGTTGAGCATCTTTTCATGTGTTTGTTAGCCATCTGTATGTCTTCTTTGGCCCATTTTTTGATTGGGTTGTTTATTTTTCTGGAATTGAGCTGTAGGAGTTGCTTGTATATTTTTGAGATTAGTTGTTTGTCAGTTGCTTCATTTGCTATTATTTTCTCCCATTCTGAAGGCTGTCTTTTCACCTTGCTTATAGTTTCCTTTGTTGTGCAGAAGCTTTTAAGTTTAATTAGATCCCATTTGTTTATTTTTGCTTTTATTTCCAATATTCTGGGAGGTGGATCATAGAGGATTCTGCTGTGATGTATGTCAGAGAGTGTTTTGCCTATGTTCTCCTCTAGGAGTTTTATAGTTTCTGGTCTTACGTTTAGATCTTTAATCCATTTTGAGTTTATTTTTGTGTATGGTGTTAGAAAGTGTTCTAGTTTCATTCTTTTACAAGTGGTTGACCAGTTTTCCCAGCACCACTTGTTAAAGAGATTATCTTTTCTCCATTGTATATTCTTGCCTCCTTTGTCAAAGATAAGGTGTCCATAGGTGCATGGATTTATCTCTGGGCTTTCTATTTTGTTCTATTGATCTATATTTCTGTCGTTGTGCCAGTACCATACTGTCTTGATGACTGTGGCTTTGTAGTAGAGCCTGAAGTCAGGCAGGCTGATTCCTCTAGTTCCATTCTTCTTTCTCAAGATTGCTTTGGCTAATAGAGGTTTTTTGTATTTCCATACAAATTGTGAAATTATTTGTTCTAGCTCTGTGAAGAATACCGTTGGTAGCTTGATAGGGATTACATTGAATCTATAAATTGCTTTGGGTAGTATACTCATTTTCACTATATTGATTCTTCCAATCCATGAACATGGTATATTTCTCCATCTATTAGTGTCCTCTTTGATTTCTTTCACCAGTGTTTTATAGTTTTCTATATATAGGTCTTTAGTTTCTTTAGGTAGATATATTCCTAAGTATTTTATTCTTTCCGTTGCAATGGTGAATGGAATTGTTTCCTTAATTTCTCTTTCTGTTTTCTCATTATTAGTGTATAGGAATGCAAGGGATTTCTGTGTGTTGATTTTATATCCTGCAACTTTACTATAGTCATTGATTATTTCTAGTAATTTTCTGGTGGAATCTTTAGGGTTTTCTATGTAGAGGATCATGTCATCTGCAAATAGTGAGAGTTTTACTTCTTCTTTTCCAATTTGGATTCCTTTTATTTCTTTTTCTGCTCTGATTGCTGTGGCCAAAACTTCCAAAACTATGTTGAATAGTAATGGTGAAAGTGGGCACCCTTGTCTTGTTCCTGACTTTAGAGGAAATGCTTTCAATTTTTCACCATTGAGGATAATGTTTGCTGTGGGTTTGTCATATATAGCTTTTATTATGTTGAGGTATGTTCCTTCTATTCCTGCTTTCTGGAGAGTTTTTTTTTATCATAAATGGATGTTGAATTTTGTCAAAGGCTTTCTCTGCATCTATTGAGATAATCATATGGTTTTTATTTTTCAATTTATTAATGTGGTGTATTACATTGATTGATTTGCAGATATTGAAGAATCCTTGCATCCCTGGGATAAAGCCCACTTGGTCATGGTGTATGATCTTTTTAATGTGTCGTTGGATTCTGATTGCTAGAATTTTGTTAAGGATTTTTGCATCTATGTTCATCAGTGATATTGGCCTGTAGTTTTCTTTTTTTGTGGCATCTTTGTCAGGTTTTGGTATTAGGGTGATCCACCCCTCATTTTTAAAGTAAAACGTTTGCAACATTTCTAGTATGCAGCCTTGGCAATAGGCCATCTTTTTACTAACCTTGTCTTCTGTATTAACCAAGCAGTTATAATTCCTTTCCCTTGTGATGACATGTTTAAGATCATTTGATAATAGCAATGGAAGGACTACGGTTCAGGCATCCAAAATGCAGCTGAGTGGCCCTTGTGGGTGTGGTTTCTAACACTTTCCTGCATCAATTCCTGAATTTTCTGAACTGTATCAATCTCAAGGATACCACAAGCCATTTTTCAAAACAATAGCTGCTAGCCAGTTACAGTCTTATGGACCCAAGTTCTCCCCTTGTAACTATGCAACAATTTCAGACCCCAAGGAATCCTTACTAAACAAGTACCCTTACTTCTTATCACCTATACTTCTAATGTTTTTCCCCCCGCACCGCATGGCATACAGGGTTTTAATTCCCCAACCAGGGATTGAAGTTGTGCCTCTTGTTGTGGGAACTTGGAGTCTTGACCACTGGCCCTCTTGGGGATTCTTTCCAATACTAATTCTTGATGAACAACATATGTAATTTGGCAGTTTTTGCCTATTAAGCCTCCTTCATTTTGTAAACAATCAAAACACAATTCAAGTGTTTCATGAATTTGTCTCTCCCAGGCTATAGCCCTCAGCTTGAATAAAATTCTCTTCTCTCCTTTATCATGGAGTGCACATTGATTATTTCCATTGCTACTTGTAACATCATAGAATAGAAATCTCTGAGGATAGGAAACTTTTGCAGGGAGATAACAAATACTTAAAGGAGAATTTTACTAAGGTTTTGCCTAATGTTATATGTGATATGGATTTTCCTCAATGTATACTTTCAATCGTCAGTAAAATGTTATGTTTTGTTTTGCTCTCTTTTTGGTTGCTTGGCATGTAGGATCTTAGTATCTGACCAGGGATTGAACCTGCACTCTCTGCATTAGAAGCAAGAGCTGCTAACTGCTGGACTGCCAGAGAAGGGCCAAAACATTCTCTTCTTATCAATGCCTTTCATCAGTAGTCTGAACTTGGATATGGCTAAGGATTGAGGCTGCTCATGGAATCCACTTAGGTTACAATTTGAGATTCAAATTTCTCTTTTCATAGTATCTGTGTGACCTTGGACAAATTATGTAACTTCGCAGAGTCTCAGAAGACTCTGCTTTATCTTTTCCATTAGAATAATATGTATCTCACAAGACTGTTGTGTTGAATGAGGAAGGTTATGTATGTGACTTTCTTTCCTCTCCCCCCATGGAAAACAATAGTAGGATGGAGAGATTTCAGGGAGCATTTGGATTCCTTAAGTAACTCATGCTCCAAAACTGGTAAATAACTCAGCCTCAGTGTACCTTAGTCTAACTGTGTATGAAATAGTCTTTAAGATTTCTTTCAAATAAAAAAGTTTATGATTTAAGATTCTGCAACTATATTTAGGATAAAAGCCTGATAAGGCTTCTGGGCAGTTGTTTTTCTTTGCAAATATTTAATTAGATTTATAAACTTACAAATGAAAGAATTGATTTATGAGTTAAATATTTCACAAGTTACCATAGGGCATTTCTTAAATAATCTGCCTTATCCTCGAACACAGTTATGTCATAACCAATTACAAGAGGTGTATCAAATAATTTAGTTCTAAAATGACTAATTTGAGTGGTAAATACAATGGAAGGAAGGAGGAAATCCAGAAGAGGAAGATCAGAATTGTTGGAAAAATGTTGGGGGTGCATTGATACAATCTGTTTTTACTTTGGAAGTTTATTTATACATTTATTTCTTAAAAAGCAACAATAGACTAACTTAAGTCTTCTTTTGTTAATCTGCCTAATTTGATGATCATGGGAAATTTATAGTTACTAGTAGAGACCAATTTTCTTCCTCTAGCTTGAAAAAGAACCAAGGAAAGCAGAACTGATAAAGGCTCTCTCTGAGTATATTTTTACTTTTTTACAAGTCATTGATCTTCAGTAAGCTTCTTTTTGTTATAGGCAATCTAAATTGATCCATGGTGAATGGAAAATAATAGTCTATTCTTAAATAACTGTGAACAGGAGGTTCAAAACTAGCTCCTGTTGGAAGCAGTTGCAGAATGTTGAAGAAATCTGTACAGGCACACGCATAAAGAGACCTCTCTCAGCAATGGAGGAGCAGCTGAGCTACGTCGCTGCAGAAGGCCATCGATCACATTTATTATACTGCAGACAGCAGCAATTTTAAGTGAGGCTGGGCTTCCTGAATGAATTCCAATAATTCAAGTTATGATTCCTAAACTGTGTGTCAGACTAATTCAATATTACTTTTAGGCTAAATAAATAAATAAAGGTTGAAATTATTAGCCCCATAATATGGGTAAAAGAACATGATTTTATTACCCTAATCATTAATAACAGCATTACAAATCAGGTGATGATTTTTTTTTAATGAAATAATGAGAGAAATTGTGCAAATCCAAATTACTGCATTATAGTTTCACAAATGGTCAGTTTTTTGGTTTGTTTTTACATTAGAGATAAATTTATTTTGGAGTATTATTTGAAACCTGAAAAATAACTTTTTTTTTTCCAAAATGGAAATGCTTTTCTTTTGTTTTTGTTGACTTTAAGTCATTCATGGTCATGAAAAAAAAATAAGACATTTAAAGAGAATTTCCCTCATATAACACCTTTTGGGGATATGTGTTAAAAAAATTATGTATTTTTTCAGACTTCTAATACAGAGCTTTCTTTCCTTCCTTCTATCTGTCCATCCATCCATCCATGCCATCTTTTCATATTGAGAAGTAGAGAGGTGGAGTTGAGGCAGGACAGAGGAGTTTCCTGTTCCCAGGAAGTAGAAGACTCACAAAACATATCACCAGGGCACTGTTCAGGCTCCCCTGAGGACAAAGGCAGGCAGACCTGCTGTAGGGTAGGGAGAGCTAAGTGCTGGGAGTTTGGGTCTCCATGCCCTCATTTCAGGTCAGTTTCTGACTAATGAGAGTTAATGGGCAAATCATCCCATCCTCATTTATAAAATATATGTTCTTTGCATGTTAGTATACTTTGAATTAGATTCTGCTTTATAACTTTGTTTTGAAAAAGGGATCATTAACTTTTAATAAAAGGTAATTTTTAAATTTATGGGACCATTTAACTGGTGGATGCTCTGAAATACTCCAGCCAATATGTGACACTGTATATATGTTTTCAAGCCCCATAATGACCATTTAGCTAGCTTCCTTTAGGCTGAGATTAAAACACTTAAATTTTGTTTTTGTGGAATAGAGATGAAACAGATGTTTCTGTTGGCTCTGAGAAAATGCTTTAAACAACTGATCATGCCTTGGCATTGATAAAATGATACTAGCATTGGGATCAGTAACACAGACAAGGGCTTGGGAGTGGTTGTCTATGCACGCAGAATTTCAAAGATGTGGGCTTCAGGAATACAGGGGGTTTTGTATGGAGCTGAATGAACCTTCCACAGTCTGAAAGACCATCTTTGGGAAACAAATATCTGGTTGCCATGGAGACACTCAAGGTGGATGAAGGATGGATTAATCAAAATACAGTAAATCCTTTTTACGAGCTTCCTAAGAAATCTAGTGTGACGTGCACCCTCTGGTCTGTCTCCTCTTATTCTTCTCTCCATCGCACAGGAAATCCACCATGGACTACAATGACACACATTGATTGTTCTGAGTTCTATGTACACACTAACAATACTCTCTCTTGCCTGAAACGCATGATCAAACAAGCACAAGTGCTCTTCAAACATTTATTTTTTAAAATAGTTTCTGAAATTTAAGGAAAAAATCATCCTATCCTCTCTGCTGTAAAAAGAAAAGAGTGGTTAGAAATAGCCTCTGAAAATTGATTATTTATTAACTGAACTACATTCTCTGGGAAATAAAGGATATGAAATAATTTGTGCTGAGATAGATGCTGCATCCAGATTGAGTCTAAATGCACAACTGATCTGATAAATTTAGCTTTTCAGTTCAGTAAAAAAAATTTAAAAAGCCTTCTCAGTCCCAGTATCAGTTAAATAAAGCAATGAATCTAAATAAATTGTTAAGTTGAATAAATTAAGTGAATAAATAAATTAAATGGCTATTCCCCTTCCTTCCCAACAAACTGACAAGCCAAATTAATCAAAATAGTTAATCCAGTTGTGGGGGATCTTTCCAGAAGCCTCCAGTAAATCATTTTGGGGCAGCCAATTCAATTTTAAGCCTGGTCTTGAATAGTCATTGCATCAAGTAGATTGGATAAGCTTGCACAGAATCAAGACAATGTAAGTAGGTTTTGGATGCTCTCCAAGAAAAGATAGAAGTTCACAGTGAGGATGTCAGTTACT
Source organism: Bos grunniens (assembly GCF_055505025.1). Taxonomy (NCBI): domain Eukaryota; kingdom Metazoa; phylum Chordata; class Mammalia; order Artiodactyla; family Bovidae; genus Bos; species Bos grunniens. Next base: position 18,287,869 of record NC_141168.1, read on the forward strand.
GCAGGTGAGGTACCCTGTACCTCTGTACCAGTACAGGGTACAGGCAGAGAGGTTTTCCACATCAACATACCATATTTGAGACTCCAAGTTCTCACAGACTGAAGGGAACAGAAGATGCAAATCCCAAAGGAACTCAGCACAAAGTAGAAAAGTGATTCTCCATTCAGGTTGATTTTGCATGATTAGGGTTAGGGAAGGCTGGGAGTGGGTGCTACTGAATTCTGGTGGATAGAAGCCAGGGATGCTGCTAAACATCCTACAGTGCACAGGACAGCCTCTTGAGGAAAAGAAAAATGTTGACAGTGCTGAGGTTGAGAAATCCTGCAGAAGAAGAAATAGTTAATAGATTCTAAGCAGCACCTTAGAGTAAGCACAAAATCATGGATGTACATAAATTCTAAACTAAGCAATAGGAATCAGCTCTGAGCTTGGAATCTGAAGACCTGAATCTCAACTGGAGCCTTGCTATTTATTTTTACCTATGACTTGTCAAGCCTCTTTGAACCTAGTTGTTGAATTTGTTAAATGTTGATAGTAATATCAGTAATTATAGCAAGGATTGAGAGAGATAACAGATACGAAAAGATGGAACACAGGGTTAGTACCCAGGAAATAACGATTGGAAACAGACCAGCCAGCTTATCTTTTATGTTTTGTTTTGTTTTGTTTTTTTTTAGGCAAGGCTGGTCAGTTTTGGCCAACAGTGACAATAAAAAGAAAAAAAAAATGCTGAAAATTGATTATTCATTTTGGCTCTTGACGTACTACAGAGGAGGAAAGTTTTCTTCAACCCTCTTAGGGTCCCTGGCTAGGTCTGAAAATTAAAATCATCTAAGACAGATTAACAGGAAAAACACATACACATTCTACTGAATTGTTACAAATACATGGGCTCCTCCTGTAGAGAATGAAGACCAAAAGAAAAGGACTAGAGTAGGAGCTTCTATACTTTGTAGATAAAGAAACAATAAATTTGTGATGAATTGAGAAGACAGAGATACTTGCACTATGAGTAGTCAATGATAAAGGAGAAATTAGGAAGGTAAGAGTTAGTTTACAAGGCTTATTTATACATATTTCTCAGCCTCCATTTCCCTATCTATGGTAATAAGGGTGCCTTTCTTCCTCCTGGTACAGGGAGGGTACATTCATGTGGGGGATTGCTGATCTATTTCAGAGAAGAGTAAGACACAGGAGGTCAGAATGACCTTCCTCTTTCTGCTGTTTTTTTTTTCCCCTCATACTCCTGTTTAAGATATTCAATACACCAAAGTGCCATATTTTGGGGTCACATGTCTTTTCTTTTTTTCTGGCTATGTAGGTGATATGTGGGATCTTAATTCCCCCACTAGGGATCAAAGCTGCTCTCATTGCAGTGGGAGCATGGAGTCTTACCCACTGGACCATCAGGGAAGTCCCATGGGGTCCCATATCTTGAATCCCACTAGTATGACAGAGAATGAGATGGCTGGATGGCATCACTGACTCAGTGGACATGAGTTTGAGCCATCTCAGGGAGATAGTGAAGGACAGGGAAGCCTGGTGTGCTGCAGTCCGTGGGGTTGTGAAGCATCAGACACAAGCAACTGAACATTAGTAAGAAGTGTTTTTTTGCTTAAAGCCTGCTGGATGTGAGGCTACAACACAGCAGAAGGCTTGTAGTCAGAGGCTACAACACAATGACTCCATTTTGTCAGCTCAATCTCAGGCCCACAGTCCAGCCCCTCCCCTTTCTGCATGACTGAGCTCTAGCCTACTCACTAGGAAGGCAAAAAGGAGCCAGATCAGTTCTCTATCAACATTTAGCTTTGCCTTCATCTGATATGAAAAGTGCAGGAATGGCTTCTGCTGATGTAGGTAGTTAATGCCCTGCAAGGCATGATGGTCATGAGACCCTCCCTAGGGGGAAGGGGAGGAAAAAACCCCAGGTCCTATGGACGTGTTCCTCCCTTAGTAGTCAGATTAAGTTTTTAGGTTAGGCCCCTTAAATCCTTCATAACTCTTCCCGCACAGAGTGCAGCTTCAAATGCCTCTGGATCTTCGTCAGCCTGATTCTGCCTGCATATGAGTTACCCACAATAAACGTCATAATTGCACTTCATGGAGTTGCCTGCTTTGTTTTTCTGCCTCAAATTTCCTTCTCAGTTTGGAGGATGTTCCTCAATATTCCCTCTATCTAACACTTTACTTTAGAAAAAAGAAGAGCTAGGAAAGGTGTTAGGGGAGAGGCAATGTGGAGGAGTGTACCTTAGGAAAGATGGATAGAAAGTATGGCATGCAGGTATCTGATGGAATTTCAAAAACAAGGTTTTGCTGTGAGACAGGCAATGTAGAGAGGAGCCTGGAGGGCTACGGTCCATTGAGTCACAAGAGTCGGACACGACTGAAGCGACTTAGCATGCAAGCATCCATGCAGGCAAGGTAACCCTCTCTTTTATAACACTGAACAACCTTTAGTAAAGTGTTACTCACTCCTCTGTGAATTGTGGGTTTTAATTCTTTTTGTTTTGTTTTTGATACAATGAAGTGCAGCATCCTGCTCCAGAGTGAATACAAAGGACTGACACTAGTCCACGTTAAAAAAAAAAAAAAAAAAATTATCCCAAACTTGGATATAAATCAAAAAGTAATTAATGTCATGGGCTACCCTGGTGGCTCAGTGGTAATGAATCTTACACTGAGAACATAAGCTTGTTGGTACAATTAATTAGAGCCCAGAGATTTAATAATTTATAATTCTTAAAGCTAATCTCTGGCAATTATTTTCTTTTTTGCTTGATAGGAAAGACAAACCTGAAGGTGATGGCTTTATTACCCTATAGGATTTTAACCATTGCATATCTTTATCTAAATTTGTTGTTGTTGTTCAGTCCTTCAGTGGTGTTCAACTCTTTACAACCCCATGGACTGTAGCACGCCAGGCTTCCCTGTCCTTCACTATCTCCTGGAGTTTGTTCAAACTCATGTCCATTGAGTGGATGATGCCATCCAACCATCTCATCCTCTGTCACCCCCTTCTCCTGCCCTCAATCTTTCCCAGCATCAGTGTCCTTTCCAGTGAGTCTGCTCTTCCCATCAGGTGGCCAAATGATTGGAGCTTCCACTCCAGCATCACTCCCTCAAATGAATATCCAGGATTGAGTTCCTTTAGGATTGACTGCTTTGATCTCCTTGCAGTCCAAGGGACTCTGAAGAGTCTTCTCCAGCTCCACAGTTTGAAAGCATCAATTCTTTAGCGCTCAGCGTTTCTTATTGTCCAACTCTCACATCCATGCAGGACTATTGGAAAACCCATAGCTTTGACTATACAGATCTTTGTCAGCAAAGTGATGTCTTTGCTTCTTAATACTCTGCCTAGGTTTGTCATAGCTTTCCTTCCAAGCAGCAAGTGTCTTTTAATTTCATGGCTGCAGTCACCATCTGCAGTGATTTCAGACCCCAGGAAAATAAAGCCTGTCACTATTTCCATGTTTTCCCATCTATTTGCCATGAAATGATGGAACTAGATGCCATGATCTTACTTTTCTGAATGTTGAGTTTTAAGCCAGTTTTTTTCCTCTCTCCTCTTTAACCTTCATCAAGAGGCTCTTTAGTTTCTCTTTGCTTTCTGCCATTAGGGTGGCGTCATCTACATATCTGAGGTTACTGATATTTCTCCCTGCAATCTTGATTCCAGCTTAAGCTTCATCCAGCCCGACATTTTGCACGATGTACTCTGCATATAAGTTAAATAAGCAGGGTGACAATATACAGCCTTGATGTAATCCTTTCCCAATTTGGAACCAGTCTGTTGTTCCACGTCTGGTTTTAACTGTTGCTTCTTTACCTGCATGCAGGTTTCTCAGCAGGCAGGTAAGGTGGTCTGGTATTCCCATCTCTTTAAGAATTTTCCACAGTTTATTGTGATCCACACAATCAAAGATTTTATCTAACTTAGCAATTTTATTTCAGCATTAACTTCCCATTTATTGTAAAAGTCTCAGTTTCTTAAATTCTCCTTTGGTTTTATTGTGCTAGTTCCTTTATAAGTTTGATAAATATCTGACATGTGCTGATTAAGAGTTATGCTTTTTAACATTTTGAGACTATACTTTGGCACCCACATACTGACTTTGTGTGTTAGGAAATTTGTCCCTTCCTTCAGTTCAGTTCAGTCACTCAGTCATGTCCAACTCTTTGTGATCTCATGGACTGGAACATGCCAGGCCTCCTGTCTATCACCGACTCCCGAAGTTTGCTCAAACTTTTGTCCATCAAGTAAGTGATGCCATCCAACCATTTCATCCTCTGTCGTCCCCTTTTCCTCCTGCCTTCAATCTTTCCCAGCATCAGGGTGTTTTCCAAGGGGGCAGTTCTTCACATGAGATGGCCAAAGCATTGGAGTTTCAGCTTCACATCAGTCCTTGCAATGAATATTCAGGACTTATTTCCTTTAGGAGGGACTGGTTGGATCTCCTTGTAGTCCAAGGGTCTCTCAAGAGTCTTCTCCAACACCACAGTTCAAAAGCATCAATTCTTTGGCACTCAGCTTTCTTTATGGTCCAACTCTCATATCTATACATGGCTAATGGAAAAACCTATTTTCTTCAAGTACAATTTATAGAAGGTAGTATATTATTTATTTTTAATAACAAAATTATAGTAAGCCTGAGGTCATCCTATATAAATTCTACAAATTAGCACCCTTATATTCATTGTGGCATCATTTATAATAGCCAAGATATGGAACATTCCAAATGTCCATTGATGAATGAATGGAAAAAGAAGATGTGAGATATATATAGATATAAACATATATATCATATATATTTGATACCACTAAGTGGTAAAAAGGAATGAAATTCTGCCACTTGTGACAATATGGGTAGGCCTTGAACATGTCATGCCAAGTAACATAAGTCAGACAGAGAAAGACAAATACTGTGTGATTTCATTCATATGTGGAATCTGTAAAACAAACCAAACAAAAGAAAAGTGAACTTATAGATATGGAGAACAGATCAGAGGCTAACAGAGGGGAAGGGGGGTTTTGGGAGTGGGTGAAATGTGTGAAGGGGGTCAACTGTATGGTGATGGATGATAATTAGACTTGTGGTAATCACTCTGCAGTGTATACAGTTGTTGACTTATAACACTACATCTGAAACTTACATAATAATTCTGAAAATCTACAAATTAAATTCCTGAACATACAATAAAGCACAATTTTTAATCATAATTATTTCTAAAACACTCAAGGTATTATGACTTAATAACTTGCTATGAAATATTTATACATTTTGCTTTCACAGAGACAAAATTTGTTTTATAGCAATTTCAATGCATACTTCCCTTTGTTTTATATCCTATAGAAATGAAATTGTTTTTTTTTTCTTTTTTTTTTTTTTTTGGTGACTGTATACTTTAATAAGTTTTATTTTTGTGAAGCTATAAAGCTTATTGGCAATTATAACTGTAAGGTAACATTTATCCCAAGAGCTACAAAAAGTTATTGGAAATGTGTCCTGCAAATTATTACTGCAAATATACTGCAGTTCTTAAACTGGAGTATTATAAGTATAGATTTTAGAAATCAGTTTAGGATTCTACTCCTTATACATTAAATTTCCATCAGTATCATTGTCCTTACTTTGTTCACCAATTTCAACTATTAGAATTTACATAGTTGCAGCAGTTTATTCTTTATGTTACATTTGCCATCTATGACACTGAAAGGTATATTCTTTCAGTAATTTAAAACTCTTGTTTAAAAATAATGTTGTTGTATGTAATATACAGAAAAGAAGTTTGAATTTGAGTTTTAGTTTTGAATCATAAATGGGATTCTCAGTTGAATTGAAACTTCTTACTCTTTTTGGTCCTGGAGAAGGGAAAGGCTACCCACTCCAGTATTCTTGCCTGGAGAATCCCCAAGGACAGAGGAGTTTGGCAGACTTCAGTCCATGTGGTCGCAAAGAGTTGGACACAACTGAGCGACTAAGCACAACACTCCTTTTTGGTACTGCTGATATTGGGAAAGTTATCAATGTCAAGAGATTCTGCAATTTGTGTAGTATCAACATATTTTTCATAAACATTATTGCTTCATTTGTCTTTCAAAAAAGTATTAATTCCCTTGATGCTTCTAAGTGCATTGTGTACTTGGAATTTTTGTTCTGGCATCATTTTTAATTTAATGTTGGCTTTACCAAAGCTATTACAAGTTAGTAGTAACCAAATAAATGTTAAAATAATTATTTTCAAAAGCATACCTTTGACTTGTGTTGCAGAAAATGCACCACCACAATGGTTTTTGACAGAACATTGCATTTTTCCTTTAAGTAAGTTTCTAGTGTCATGACAACTTCACTTTCTCGTGTGTTCTTTTTCCCCCCCAAAAATGGCTTCAAATTTCTTTTCTAAAATTGTTTTCAATAAACTCCAATATTGCTGTCAAACAAGTTGTATGTTTTCTATCAATTTTAAACAAAACAAACAATATAGGATGTTTTCTCTTTTTTTTCAGAGATTTGTTGCTATGATCCCTTATGTTTTCCATGTGTAGTTATGACATTGTCATACTCCTTGCCATTCAAATTATTTTGTCTAGATTATTTTGTTTATTACTTATAGATTTGTCTAGATTATTTTTGTAGGCATTCTACTGAGAATTGATGGTGTCTGTGTCAATAGAGCTTAACTGTTTTTCCCCAGGAATTTCTAGCCCAAGGAGACAAGACTGCTAAACAGTAAATAACTAACTTCATCATTTGCTTCGGGAAATTTCTGCACACCAGTTTATCAAGGCAAACAGTTACCTCATAGTGGTAACTATAGTTCTTTCCGTAGTGAAAAGAACAGTGAGCTCACCTGGGCAAACAGCTTGCTTATCAGAACAAGAGTTTGGTTTACAGACTTGATTCAAGACTTAATTTGCCCACTAATCCTAAACTATTAGGTTACAAACTTTGTCTAGACCAAGTGATCGAGCGAAGTCACTCAGTCATGTCCGACTCTTTGCGACCCCATGGACTGTAGCCTACCATGCTCCTCCATCCATGGGATTTTCCAGGCAAGAGTACTGGAGTGGATTGCCATTTCCTTCTCCAGAGGACCTTCCTGACCCAGGGATCGAACCCAGGTCTCCTGCATTGTAGGCAGACGCTTTACCATCTGAGCCACAAGGGAAATCGCAAACTTTGTCTAATTCTTACCAATTCCCTATTTGGAAGAGCTTGCCTTAAGTTACCTGAACACAGACTGTTGAGACACTAACATTCTGTCAAGATGGTGCTCTCACTTGATGTTGTAAGTCCAATACACTTGGTTTCCCCTGACCAACAGGTTTTTCTGATAATTCTTGTGGAAGGAGTCAACAGTGTAGGGAATATGCTATGCACAGGCCTGTACTATAATTAACGGGGCTTCTTTGAAAAATAAGAATGACTTTCTCATCACATCCAGGTGAAGGGCTGGGAGCAGTAAAAAGTACATCCTGGAAAGACATCTTGAAAACAAGATGTTGAAGTACTGATGTGACTGATGGGAAACCATTAGTGACTGTTCCTGGAAAACCAGGGCCTTGAGGGAGTTGCTGAGAAAGGGTGTCACTAGCCAAAGTGTTAAACAAAGTCATGAAAGGCCTGAAGGTTTGACACTGAGGACTGTGCATTGTATATCTTTATCCCTGATCTGAGATTGTAAAGAACAGATATCTCTAGAGCATGAATAAGGAAGTAGAAGTTAACAATAAAAGGCATACAAGGATTAGGATCTGGGCTTTTGCCTGCAAATGGCATCAGCCCCCTGATGCCCACTTTATTTCTGAGTCTTATTTTTCCTTATTCTTTGTGGCACCACTCCCTCAGGTCGGTTTGTTGTTGGACTGGTCCTGACAAACAGTCAACATTATTAAAAATACATATACTCTTTTTTTAGTCATATAATGTGCTGAACACATTCCTATAAAATTTTACATACGTGTGTGCCTTTTTGAAATAGAAAAAAATTTATATAATCTATTCTACATAGTGTGTATCAGGGGTTGTATCTAAAATAGGTGAGGGACTTCCCTGGTGGTCTACTGGTTAAGAATCTGCCTTGCAATGCAGGGGATGTAAGTTTGATCCCTGGGTGGGGAACTAAGATCCTACATGCATGGAGCAAGCCTGTGTACCACAACTACTAAGCCCACGCGCCACAACTAGACAGTGTGTGCTGCAACAAAGGATCCACATGAGCTGGTGAAGATCTTGAGTGCAACAACTAAGAGCCGATACAGCCAAATAAATAAAATAAGTGATATTTAGCACTTCTCACTTTAGTCATTTTACTCAAGGGCTTCCCTTGTGGTTCAGCTGGTAAAGAATCCACCTGCAATGTGGGAGACCTGGGTTCAGTCCCAGGATTGGGAAGATCCTGTGGAGCAGAGAAAGGCTACCCACTCCAGTATTCTGGCCTGGAGAATTCCATAGACTGTATAGTTCACAAAGAGTCAGACACGACTGAGCAACTTTCACTTTGCCAATTGCTTTACTTTTACTTTACTCAAATGTTTGATTTGCTCTGATGTTTGTATTTTAAGAAAAAGTTCTACATTTAATGTTATCACTTCTTGTGGTTTCTTACAGTTGAAGAAAATTCTCATTTATCATGCTTATTCAGTTCAGTTCAGTTGGTCAGTTGTGTCCGACTCTTTGCGACCCCAAGAATCACAGCACGCCAGGCCTCCCTGTCCATCACCAACTCCAGGAGTTCACCCAAACTCATGTCCATCGAGTTGGTGATGCCATCCAGCCATCTCATCCTCTGTCGTCCCCTTCTCCTCCTGCCCCCAATCCCTCCCAGCATCAGAGTCTTTTCCAATGAGTCAACTCTTCACATGAGGTGGCCAAAGTATTGGAGTTTCAGCTTCAACATCAGTCCTTCCAATGAACATCCAGGACTGATCTCCTTTAGGATAGACTGATTGGATCTCTTTGCAGTCCAAGGGACTCTCAAGAGTCTTCTCCAACACCACAGTTCAAAAGCAGCAATTCTTTGGTGCTCAGCTTTCTTCACAGTCCAACTCTCATATTCATACATGACCACTGGAAAAACCATAGACTTGACCAGACGGACATTTGTTGGCAAAGTAATGACTCTGCCTTTTAATATGCTATCTAGATTGGTCCTAACTTTCCTTCCAAGGAGTAAGTGTCTTTTAATTTCATGGCTGCAATCCCCATCTGCAGTGATTTTGGAGCCCCCCAAAATAGTCTGCCACTGTTTTCACTGTTTCCGCATCTATTTCCCATGAAGTGATGGGACTAGATGCCATGATCTTACTTTTCTGAGTGTTGAGCTTTAAGTCAACTTTTTCACTCTCCTCTTTCACTTTCATCAAGAGGCTTTTTAGTTTCTCTTCACTTTCTGCCATAAGGGTGGTGTCATCTGCATATGTGAGGTTACCGATATTTCTCCCTGCAATCTTGATTCCAGCTTGTGCTTCTTCCAACCCAGCATTTCTCATGATGTACTCTGCATAGAAGTTAAATAAGCAGGGTGACAGCATACAGCCTTGACAAAGTCCTTTTCCTATTTGGAACCAGTCTGTTGTTCCATGTCCAGTTCTAACTATTTCTTCCTGACCTGCATACAGGTTTCTCAAGAGGCAGATCAGGTGATCTGGTATTCCCACCTCTTTCAGAATTTTCCACAGTTTATTGTGATCCACACAGTCAAAGGCTTTGGCATAGTCAATAAAGCAGAAATAGATGTTTTTCTGGAACTCTCTTGCTTTTTCCATGATCCAGCAGATGTTGGCAATTTGATCTCTGGTTCCTCTGCATTTTCTAAAACCAGCTTGAACATCTGGAAGTTCACGGTTCACATATTGCTGAAGCCTGGCTTGGAGAATTTTGAGCATTACTTTACTAGCATGTGAGATGAGTGCAATTGTGCGGTAGTTTGAGCATTCTTTGGCAATGCCTTTCTTTGGGATTGGGATGAAAACTGACCTTTTCCAGTCCTGCGGCCATGGCTGAGTTTTCCAAATTTGCTGGCATATTGAGTTCAGCACTTTCACAGCATCATCTTTCAGGATTTGAAATAGCTCAACTGGAATTCCCTCATCTCCACTAGCTTTGTTCATAGTGATGCTTTCTAAGGCCCACTTGACTTCACATTTCAGGATGTCTGGCTCTAGATGAGTGATCACACCATCATGATTATCTGGTTTGTGATATATCATGATTTTGTACAGTTCTGTGTATTCTTGCCACCTCTTCTTAATATATTCTGCTTCTATTAGGTCCATACCATTTCTGTCCTTTATTGAGCCCATCTTTGCATGAAATGTTTCCTTAGTATCTCTAATTTTCTTGAAGAGATCTCTAGTCGTTCCCATTCTGTTGTTTTCCTCTATTTCTTTGCATTGATCACTGAAGAAGGCTTTCTTATCTCTTCTTGCTATTCTTTGGAACTCTGCATTCAGATACTTATATCTTTCCTTTTCTCCTCTGCTTTTCACTTCTCTCCTTTTCACAGCTGTTTGTAAGGCCTCCCCAGACAGCCGTTTTGCTTTTTTGCATTTCTTTTCCATGGGGATGGTCTTGATCCCTGTCTCCTGTGCAATGTCACGAACCTCAGTCCATAGTTCATCAGGCACTCTATCTATCAGATCTAGTCCTTTAAATCTATTTCTCACCTCCACTGTATAATCATAAGGGATTTGATTTAGGTCATACATGAATGGTCTAGTGGTTTTCCCTACTTTCTTCAATTTAAGTCTGAATTTGGCAATAAGGAGTTCATGATCTGAGCCACAGTCGGCTCGAGAATGTGACTCCAGTCAGCCACAGTCAGCTGACAGAATGTGGTCCACTGGAGAAGGGAATGACAAATCACTTCAGTATTCTTGCCTTGAGAACCCCATGAACAGTAGGAAAAGGCAAAATGATAGGATACTGAAAGAGGAACTCCCCAGGTCGGTAAGTGCCCAATATGCTACTGGAGATCAGTGGAGAAATAACTCCAGAAAGAATGAAGGGATGGAGTCAAAGCAAAAACAATACCCAGTTGTGGGTGTGACTGGTGATAGAAGCAAGGTCCGATGCTGTAAAGAGCAATATTGCATAGGAACCTGGAATGTCAGGTCCATGAATCAAGGCAAATTGGAAGTGGTCAAACAAGAGATGGCAAAAGTGAACATTGACATTCTAGGAATCAGCGAACTCTAATGGACTGGAATGGGTGAATTTAACTCAGATGACCATTATATCTACTACTTTGGGCAGGAATCCCTCAGAAGAAATGGAGTAGCCATCATGGTCAACAAAAGACTCCGAAATGCAGTACTTGGATGCAGTCTCAAAAATGACAGAATGATCTCTGTTCGTTTCCAAGGCAAACCATTCAATATCATGGTAATCCAAGCCTATGCCCCAACCAGTAACACTGAAGAAGCTGAAGTTGAACGGTTCTATGAAGACCTACAAGACCTTTTAGAACTAACACCCAAAAAAGATGTCCTTTTCATTATAGCGGATTGGAATGCAAAAGTAGGAAGTCAAGAAACACCTGGAATAACAGGCAAATTTGGCCTTGGAGTATGGAATGAAGCAGGGCAAAGGCTAATAGAGTTTTGCCAAGAGAACGCACTGGTCATAGCAAACACCCTCTTCCAACAACACAAGAGAAGACTCTATACATGGACATCACCAGATGGTCAATACTGAAATCAGATTGATTATATTCTTTGCAGCCAAAGATGGAGAAGCTCTATACAGTCAGCAAAGTCAAGACTGGAAGCTGATTGTGGCTCAGATCATGAACTCCTTATTGCCAAGTTCAGACTTAAATTATGCTTATTAAGTTCTTGGATAACCTGAATATTAGTACTGTCAACTAAAACTGTATCATCTATATGTTTTTAACAATTTTGTGAGATATTTTATCTTATTTCTACATAGTTTCTATTTTATAGCATTAATAATTATATCTATATTTTAAAATCACAGTTCAGTTTCAAAGGTATAACTCTGTTGTTCATATGCATTTAATTTTGTTCATGTTTATTTACAGCATGTAATAAATGCTGTCAAACTTTCCAGGTGGCCCTAGTGGTAAAGAACTTGCCTGCCAATGCAGGAGATGTAAGAGATGTGGGCTTGATCCCTGGTTGGGAAGATCCCCTGGAGAAGAGAATAGCAACCCATTCCAGTATCCTTACCTGGAGAATGACATGGACAGAGGAGTCTGACGGGCTTCAGTTCATAGGGTCACAAACAGCTGGACACAACTGAAGCATGCACACAAGGAATCCATATATACCCATGCATACACAAACTGTTAAAACTAAGAAACGAACACAGCAGGGTTGCATGATACAAAATCAATATGCAAAAATTCAATTGTGTTGGGGCTTCTGATGTGGTGCAGTGGTGAAGAATTCATCTGCCAATGCAGAAGACGTGGGTTCCATCCCTGAATCAGGAAGATTCCTGGAGAAGGAAATGTCAACCCACTCCAGTATTCTTGCCTGGAAAGTCCCATGGACAGAGGAGCCTGGTGGAATGGCAAAGAGTCGGACATGACTGAATGACTAAGCACACGAACTTTGTACTGTTATCAATCTTGTCAGTTTTTCCCCATTCTCAATGACTTTGATATGATATAGAGATAAAACACAGACATCTTGGAAGCTGAAAGTTCTAGTAATTTTTTTTGTGTGTGTTATTTGGAAGAATTTTTTTGTAATGGTCCCTAAAATTTATTATTTGTAACTTGAGGTGGATAATTATCAACCGGAGCTTCCTTTGGATATTCACGTTATATGGATTTGTATGTACCTGCATTCACATTGGGTTTAATAGAGTCTTTGGGTTTTTTCTCTTCCAATTTAAATGAAAATTTATCAGTTGTTATTGATATAGAGAAAGACAGAAAATGCATACGGTGTCTAATCAGTGACATCTCAGAAATACCTTGTTTTGAAACTGGTAACTTTAAGTTCTCCTCCTTTTTCCTCCTGCATTTCACTTACTTCCTCCAAAAATTTGTGCAATTATACAAAAATATTTCTTTCATTTTCTCTAATGGAGCTGTATTTTCTTATACTGATAACTTTTTAAAAATTCTCTTTTGACATCTGGAAAGAAGTTATAAATAACTTAATATCTTATAATTTGAAACATTTAAAAATAATAGGTTTGGGAAAAACATAGCTATATAGTATAGAAACCTGGCAGATAATACCTTAACTAAGTGATCAAAGTTAACATTCCAGCAATGAGTGTAAAGGAACAAAATTCACCTATCCCAAATTGCCTGTTTGGCATTTGGATTATTTAGAGATATAAATGATCAAAAACCAAAAGACTCCAGAAGAAACTTTGACCTTCTCCCTAACTGTCTAAAAGAATGTAGATAGAAAACTTATTCTATGAAAGGAACTATCACCATAGATAATGACAGTACAAACTAAGTATGGTAGACAGGGAGGAACCTTGCGAAGTCTATCAAAATTCCTCTCCATGTTTTATTGTCTCTGTTGACCCAATGTTTGCTTTACCATATCCCTGTGAATTGCCTTCCTCCTATTTGAAGCCCCAAACCTCTACCCACAACATCCATTTTTGTCTTTAGCTGAAAGTGGTATTTAAGGTGAGGGCTTCTGCCATACTGGTAAATTATTCAGTTCTCCTGGGTCTCTCCCACTTATCAGTTCAGTTCAGTTCAGTCGCTCGGTTGTGTGCAACTCTTTGCGACCCCAGGGACTGTAGCACACCAGGCCTCCCTGTCCATTACAAACTCCCAGAATTTACTCAAACTCATGTCCACTGAGACAGTGATGCCATCCAACTGTCTCATCCTCTGTTGTCCCCTTCTCCCGCCTTCAATCTTTCCTAACATCAGGGGCTTTTCAAATGAGTCAGTTCTTTGCATCAGGTGGCCAAAGTACTGGCCACCTTCAGCATCAGTCCTTCCAATGAATATTCAGGACTGATTTCCTTTAGGATGAACTGGTTGGAACTCCTTTCTGTCCAAGGGACTCTCAAGAGTCTTCTCCAACACCACAGTTCAAAAGCAGCAATTCTTCGGCACTCAACTTTCTTTATAGTCCAACTCTCACATCCATACATGAGTACTGGAAAAACCATAGCTTTGACTAGATGGATGTTTGTTGGCAAAGTAATGTCTCTGCTTTTCAATATGTTATCTAGGTTGGTCATAACTTTTCTTCCAAGGAGTAAGCATCTTTTAATTTCATGGCTGCAGTCACCATCTGCAGTGATTTTGGAGCCCAGAAAAATAAAATCTGTCACTGTTTCCATTGTTTTCCCATCCATTTGCCATGAAGTGATGGGACCAGATGCCATGATCTTACTTTTCTGAATGTTGAGTTTTAAGCCAGCTTTTTCACTCTCCACTTTCACTTTCATCAAGTGGCTCTTTAGTTCTTCTTCCCTTTCTGCCATAAGGGTGGTGTCATCTGCATATCTGAGGTTATTGATATTTCTCCTGGCAATCTTGATTCCAGCTTATGCTTCATCCAGTCCAGAATTTCTCATGACGTACTCTGCATATAAGTTAAATAAGCAGGGTGACAATATACCACCTTGACATACTCCTTTCCCTATTTAGAACTAGTCTATTGTTCCATGTCCAGTTCTAACTGTTTCTTCTTGACCTGCATACAGATTTATCAGGAGGCAGGTCAGTGGTCTGGTATTCCTATCCCTTGAAGAATTTTCTACAGTTTGTTGTGATCCACACAGTCAAAGGCTTTGGCATAGTCAATAAAGCAGAAGTAGATATTTTTCTGGAACTCTCTTGATTTTTGGATGATCGAACAGATATTGGTAATTTGATCTCTGGTTCCTCTCCCATGTATACAGGTTGTTAAACTCTTGTTTGATTTTCTCCTGTTAGTCTACCTCCTGTCAATTTAATTCTTAGATCAGCCAGAAGAACCTAGAATAGTAAATTTCTTCCTCCCCGAGATGAGACATGACATCATCATGTGCCTGCTGACATCATGAACTGAGAAGGAGTCAGTATCACTTGGAGACAGGAGATATCTTGGCCCCAGGGTGAGCAGCTGGAACTTGTCTCCTGTTTTATCTTGAAATAAAGATAATGGCAGGAGCAGAACTCTGCTTGAGTAAAAGATAAGAAGAACACATTTTTGGGGTGGGGGGTGGGGGGGAGGGAATCCAGGAGGCCTCCCAAACATTCCTTAGGGGTCAAGGAAGGAAGGGAGAACCAGCCTATAATAGGTCCTGCCAGCCTCCCAGAAAACCTTATACTGAAATCCATCTTGGCTAAAAGATGTGTGTGCACATCAGGAAGGACCCTAGGTCAGGCAAAATGTGGGCAACCAGCAAGATGAATAAGAACCCAAAAAACTGGCTCCATATAAACAATTTAAGTCAATCCAAAAGCATATGGCTCACTCCAAGCCTGCTCATGTCTTCTTCCATGGCTACTTTGCTTCTGATAAGTGCTTTATGCGCTTCACTATCTCCATTTCTTTGCTGAATTCTTTCCTCAAAGAAGGCAAGGTTTGAGATCCTGATTCAAGTCTTCTGGGCCTCATGTTCTAGTGGCTGGGTTTTGATGCTGTTATCACTGCAACCTGGGTTCAATTCCAGGTCAGGGAACTAAGATCCTTTTCAAGTTGCGGCACTCTGTAGGCCCCATGAGATCAACTTCTGTGGTTTTCTTAACAAAAATCTTAACCTGAATTTATCATGAGGACAGATCAGATAACGCTGTGTATCATTTTCCAAGATGAATTTTGCGATACCAGATGGGTGTTCTACAATTCATTTCAGTCCAGATACTAATAACCTGGAATTAGTACAGATACGGTGAAATGGGAATCCAAGTTCATATTCTTGGAGCCAAAGAATGAGCTTCGTGAATGCACAAACAGTCACAATAGAAGTGAATAGGATTTGAGAGAAAAGTACACAGGCTCTTAGCATAGACACTGAAAGGGTGTAAAGTGTCTCCCAGAAGGCAGGACTTTAGCAGTTTTTATCCTTACTAGTATTGATCCGTACATTTTTGGTAGGCTTCTGTCCTTAAAATACGTCATTTCTAACCAATCAGTTTAAAGGTCACAATGTTTAATTTAACATCTTTATGGCTCCTCTTGATGGCTGTCTGGGGAGGCCTTACAAATAGCTGTGAAAAGAAGAGAGGCGAAGAGCAAAGGAGAAAAGGAAAGATATAAGCGTCTGAATGCAGAGTTCCAAAGAATAGCAAGAAGAGATAAGAAAGCCTTCCTCAGCGACCAATGCAAAGAAATAGAGGAAAACAACAGAATGGGAAAGACTAGAGATCTCGTCAAGAAAATTAGAGATACTAAGGGAACATTTCATGCAAAGATGGGCTTGATAAAGGACAGAAATGGGATGGACCTAATAGAAGCAGAAGATATTAAGAAGAGGTGGCAAGAATACACATAAGAACAAAAAAGATCTTCATGACCCAGATAATCACGATGGTGTGATCACTCACCCTGAGCCAGATATCCTGGAATGTGAAGTCAAGTGGGCCTTAGGAAGCATCACTATGAACAAAGGTAGTGCAGGTGATGGAATTCCAGTTGAGCTATTTCAAATCCTGAAAGATGATGCTGTGAAAGTGCTGCACTCAATATGCCAGCAAATTTGGAAAACTCAGCAGTGGCCACAGGACTGGAAAAGGTCAGTTTTCATTCCAGTCCCAAAGAAAGGCAATGCCAAAGAATGCTCAAACTACTGCACAATTGCACTCATCTCACATGCTAGTAAAGTAATGCTCAAAGTTCTCCAAGCCAGGCTTCAGCAATATGTGAACCGTGAACTTCCTGATGTTCAAGCTGGTTTTAGAAAAGGCAGAGGAACCAGACATCAAATTGCCAACATCTGCTGGGTCATGGAAAAAGCAAGAGAGTTCCAGAAAAACATCTATTTCTGCTTTATTGACTATGCCAAAGCCTTTGACTGTGTGGATCACAATAAACTGTGGAAAATTCTGAAAGAGATGGGAATATCAGACCACCTGATCTGCCTCTTGAGAAATCTGTATGCAGGTCAGGAAGCAACAGTTAGAACTGGACATGGACCAACAGACTGGTTCCAAATAGGAAAAGGAGTACATCAAGGCTGTATATTGTCACCCTGCTTATTTAACTTATATGCAGAGTACATCATGAGAAATGCTGGGCTGGAAGAATCACAAGCCGGAATCAAGATTGCCAGGAGAAATATCAATAACCTCAGCTATGTAGATGACACCACCCTTATGGCAGTAAGTGAAGAGGAACTAAAAAGCTTCTTGATGAAGGTGAAAGAGGAGAGTGAAAAAGTTGACTTAAAGCTCAACATTCAGAAAAGTAAGATCATGGCATCTGGTCCCATCACTTCATGGGAAATAGATGGGGAAACAGTGGAAACAGTGTCACACTTTATTTTGGGGGGCCCCAAAATCACTGCAGATGGTGACTGCAGCCATGAAATTAAAAGACGCTTACTCCTTGGAAGAAAAGTTATGACCAACCTAGATAGCCTATTCAAAAGCAGAGACATTACTTTGCCAACAAAGGTCCATCTAATCAAGGCTACGGTTTTTCCTATGGTCATGTATGGATGTGAGAGTTGGACTGTGAAGAAAGCTGAGCGCCGAAGAATTGATGCTTTTGAACTGTGGTGTTGGAGAAGCCTCTTGAGAGTCCCTTGGACTGCAAGGAGATCCAACCAGTCCATTCTGAAGGAGATCAGCCCTGGGATTTCTTTGGAAGGAATGATGCTAAAGCTGAAACTCCAGTACTTTGGCCGCCTCATGCGAAGAGTTGACTCATTGCAAAATACCCTGATGCTGGGAGGGATTGAGGGCAGGAGGAGAAGGGGACGACAGAGGATGAGATGGCTGGATGGCATCACTGACTCGATGGACGTGAGTCTGAGTGAACTCCTGGAGTTGATGATGGACAGGGAGGCCTGGTGTGCTGCGATTCATGGGGTCGCAAAGAGTCAGACACAACTGAGTGACTGAACTGCACTGAACTGAACTTGATCCTCAGATTAAGTCACCACCCTTTTTCATGTCCCCTGGCCATTTTACAATGGACCAGATGTATGAAATAAAGATTAATGATTACTAGTTGTTTTTCCCTCTAGCATATGGAACAGAAGTTAATTACTGCCCTTTCCAGGATCTGAGTGCTGTTAATTTATCAGGCTAAGGACACATTCCAGGAATTCAGGACAAAGGGTATAGTTCAAGGTTAATGGAGCGAGATGTTTATTGAAAATAAGACTGCGGTCTCAGAGTTCTACATTAACTGTCTAGCAATTTCTACCTCACTGGAAGTTATGGGACACAGTCCCACAAGACTGCCCCCACCTCAGATAACAGCTGCAATTCTTGGGTGTCCTCTAAGTACCAAATTTCTCCCTATCCAATCACAGTTTTGGGGTTTCCCACAACCATGCTCCTCTGCTCAGTTTTGAAGGTTCTTTAAAATAGCTCACAGACCTCAGAAAACTGCTATACTTACAGCTACAGTTTTATTATAAAGGATACAACTCAGAAACACCCAAATGGAAGAGCTGTATAAGACTAGTGTTGAGGAGGGACTGGGATGCACAGAACTTTCACATTTTCTCCAGGTGGTTATCCTCCCAGCACACTGAAGTGTTCACTAACCCAGAAGCTCGCAGAACCTTGTTGTTCAAGAGCTTCTATCAAGCCTTCATTACCTAGACGTGGTTAATTATGCCAACTAAAAGTTGAAGTTGTCACTCACCATCTGCTTCTACAGGAATGGAGTCACTAGCTACTGCAGCCACTGATCTCCAAGACACCCTGAAAGGAGCTCAGGGCAGAGATCAGGAATGAGGCACTCTGTGTTCTGGGAAAAACTGGCAGAACAGACTTTCAGATATTTGGACATTTTTAGAAGATTTTATGAGCCCATTTTCTTGCATCTTTTCATATCTGGAAAAGCACTAAAATCATTAATGGAGAAATCTCCTGGTGACTAGCAGCAACCTTCTTGTGACTAGAAGCAACCTTCTGCCAAAATGTGTGCTTGATTGCGTATATCTTCCCTTCATTAAAATCGCATATATACTGACCTCCCCACTACCTCTCCGGAGCAGTTCCCCAGAGCTATCTGAGAGGTTGTCTACCAGGCTATAGCCCTATTAGGTCCCAAAGAAGACTTAAATCACAACTCTCACAATGTGCGTTTTTTTCGGTTAACAAAACATTGGTTTGTGGTGATTAAACTCAATCTCAAATGCCTCTTTACAGAGGCTGAATGTTCTGTACTTCTAATCAGATGGTTGGGGGGTTTTGGCAGTAAGTGTCTATCCAGATGCTAGCTAGGGTCAGGAGTAACCTTATTAGCATAACAGACACTTCTATCACTCAGGAAATCTCAAGGGTTTTAGGAGCTCAATGTCAGGAAAAAGGGACAAAGACTGAATATTTTTTCTAATCACAATATAGATGATTTACAGTGTTGTGTTAGTTTTCGGTATACAGCAAAATGATTCACATATATATATATGTGTGTGTATATGAAAGAAATTAATCCCTTGCTTGTCATATCATTTGCAAATATTTTCTCCTCTTCTGTAGATTGTCTACTCATTATGTTTATGTCTTTTCATTTTGTCTTTGCTGTGCAAAAGCTTTTAAGTTTAATTAGATCCCATTTGTTTATTTTCTCTTTTAGTCCCATTACTGTAGGAGATAGAGCCAAAAAAAACAAAAAACAAAAAAAAATTGCTGTGATTGATGTCAAAAAGTCCTCTACCTCAGTTTTCCTCTAGAAGTTTTATAGTATCTGGGATTATAGTTAGGCCTTTAATCCATTGAGTTTATTTTTGATTATGGTATTAGAGGATATCCTAATTTCATTCTTTTACATGTAGTTGTACATTTTTCTCAGCACCACTTATTGAAGAGACTGTCTTTTCTCCATTATATATTGTCTCCTTTATCATCGGTTAATTAATCATTAGTACATGGGTTTATTTCTAAGACCAAACATAATGTTTTATCATACCATAACCCCAGATTATGGGATGTTTCACAAAATAACTTGTCAGTACTCTTCAAAACTGTCAAAGCCATGAAAGTAACAACAGTAAAACAAAACAGAACAAAACAAACAAAACAAAACCAAATTGCTGCAGATTAGAAAAGACTGAGAAGCCATGGTAACTAAATGCAATGTGGGACTTCAGACTGGATTCTGAACCAGAAAAAGACATTAACTGGACAATTGGTAATATCTGAATAAGATCTTTAGATTAGTTAATAGTATTGTTTATCAAAGTTAGCTTCCTGGTTTTGATCATTGTATGATGGTTACATGGTTCACATTAGGGAAAAGTGAGTGAAGTATATACAGAGAATGTCTTATCCTTTTTTTTCCACTTCTTTGTAAGTTTGATATTATTTAAAAATAAAAATAAATGTAAAATAGTATGCATGCTATACACTCTAAATGTTAATAGCAGTTATTTTTATACTGATGAAATTTCCATAATATTGAGGAAATTCTTCCTATAAAATATATAGTGGGTAATCATTTAGTGATTTCTAATTTATGTCTATGAAATGCTGCTTTGTGAACTTTTCGTGTTAAATGAATATTAGTTATTATTACATAGTGATTCACTTCATAATGAAAGAACTTAAGAGATTTAAATTAGAAGCTCAATAATACCTTTCTAGTACAACAAACACAAAGCTGATGATATCAATTACAATATGAAATTAGAACCAGTGCTCTGGTAACAATAGTGAATTTTGTTTTTAATTTTATTATGCTCTCAGTCAGTATATTATTTGGTGAAGTATATTTAAAATGGATTCTGTAAAACAATTCAAACAATTTTAGCCTTACTTTTTTCTTCAGGGGACTTTCCTCATAGCTCAGTTGGTAAAGAATCTGCCCGCAATGCAGGAAACTCTGGTTCGATTCCTGGGTCAGGAAGATCCACTGGAGAAGGGATAGGCTACTCACTCCAATATTCTTGGGCTTCACTTGTGGATCAGCTGGTAAAGAATCTGCCTGCAAGGCGGGAGACATGGATTCAATCCCTGGGTTGGAAAGATCCCCTAGGGAAAGGCTACTCACTGCAGTATTCTGGCCTGGAGAATTCCAAGGACTGCATAGTCCCTGGGGTTGCAAAGAGTTGAACATGACTGAGCAACTTTCACTTTCACTTTCTTCGCATTATGAATAGCAATTGCTCAAAGATCAAAGAAGTACTCTTTTTAATCAATTATACTCATTATACCTAAATGTTATATTTCTGCCATGGCAAATGTAAATCATCACTTTCAGGCTATCTACTTTATAATTATTTGTCCAATGCCATTTTCCAATCATCAGGTGTATGTAGTTTTCTACAAGGGTAAGCTGGTCTTTTAAATGAGTTTTCCAGTGGTCCCTGCTCGGTTGCTTCAGTCGTGTCTGACTCTGTGCGATGCTATGGACTGTAGCCCGCCAGGCTCCTCTTTCCATGGGATTCTCCAGGCTGGAGATGGGTTGCCATTCTCTTCTCCAGGGGATCTTCCCAACCCAGGGATCGAATCAGTGTCTCTTACATCTAACCTGCACTGGCAGGCGGGTTCTTTACCACTAGCGCCACCTGGGAAGACATTGGACACTAGGTTTTCCAGAGGACAGCATTTGCATGAGTCCGATTGGGTGAGGTGACAAACTTGACTGAGAAACTGAGGATGGTGGGGTCTCTGAGGATGAAAGTTGACTAGAAAGTGCTGGAGCCTGAAGTTAAGGGTTAATGTAACTGGGAAGTCTGGAGTTTGTCTTCAGAGCAGCCAGGAGAGGTTTATGGCAGGGATTTCCCTGACAACTGCCAGAAGTCTATCTTTTTGTGCAAAAACAGCTCAAATGGGTTTGCTTTTTCTCACACTCGCAGGCCATGCTCTGGAATCGGAGTCCTCTGTGATTACAGTCTTTCATGGGTAACATGCTTCCTTCCAGTGTGGCCCATGTCCTTGGGAAGCCAGGTCCATGGCAGAGCCTGGGCTGGGGAGCCAGGCCATTCAAAGGACTGTTTGTATGGGGTTACACTACTACTGGCAAAAATAATGTGAGATACCTACATTCAGACATTTAATAAAGGCCAGGAGGGAACCATGTGATGAGAATAACCTAACATCACAGCTGCAATAGACGGGGAAGGGCTGGATTATGGTCTAATAGCACCAAACTGAAACAGTTCAAATATCCATCCTGAATAGAAAGTGAAAGTGTTAGGCACTCAGTTGTGTCTGACTCTTTGTGACCCCATCAACTATAACCTCCCAGGCTCCTCTGTCCATGGAATTCTCTAGGCAAGAATGCTGGAGTGGGTTGCCATTCTCTTCTCCAGGGGATCTTCCTGACCCAGGAATTGAACCCAGGTTTCCTGCATTGCAGGCAGATTCTTTACCATCTGAGCCACCAGGAAAGCTCTGTATTTACATACAATGGAACACTATATAGTAATGAAAGTGAACTTCAGACACAGGCAAGTTTAAGACTAAGGCAGCATCATAAAAACTATTCACTGAGAAACAGCATTGAGAAAATTGATTTTAAAAAATTATAAAATTCCAAAAATTTTAAAAATTTTATTTGGAGAACTGCTTTGCAATGTTGTATTTGTTTCTGCCATACAACAATGCAAATCAGCCGTAACTATATTTATATATATATCCCCTCCTTCTTGAGCCTTCCACCCACCATCCCTCAAGTTCCATGTTTACACACTCTAAAAAAGTTTGAGACTATGAATAATTTTTGTATACACATAAGCTCCCTAAGTAGATTATAAACTTCTTGAGGACAGACAGGGAATATTATACTTATTTAATTTCCCTCTTCAATGCAAAACATGTGGATAAAGGAATAGGAATGAAGTAATGGATGAACAAATAAATAAATGTAAACATGGTAGAAATGCTCCATTTTCTCCTGGTCATTGTCATTTGCAATTGTCCTGGTCTAGTAGGGTCTTTTTAGTTTGTCTGGATAATGTCTTGTATGCATACCAAAAGCCAGTGTGGGGTGAAACGCTACTGTCTGGAGCTGAGCTGTTGGCTGAAGTCTAGAAAGGGGGTTAGGGCTCCTGGGAAGTTCTGTTACATTGAAAGCCTAAAATATAATGATATCAAAACAAAGATTAAGTGTTGAGTGAAGGGAGAAAGCAAAGACACTGAGGACCGTAAGCCAAGGACACTGGTTCTTTTCCTGGTATCCCACTTAGGGGACAAGTGGTAAGTGGCAACACTCAGTCGCCCTTGTGCTCAGTCATGTCCGACTCTTTTGCAGTCCCTTGGATTATAGCCTTCCAGACTCCTCTGTCCATGGGATTTTCCAGGCAAGAATAGAGTGGGTTGCCATTTCCTACTCCAGGGAATCTTCCCGACCCAGGGATCAAACCTGTGTCTCTTGTGTTTCCTGTACTGGCAGGCAGATTTTTTTTACCATTAGCAACACCTGGGAAGCCCATTCCTCAAATGGGGTCAATAATACAATAATTCTCATGAGGATCACCAAGACTATGCATGCAGAAATGAATGGTTAAAAAATGGTTAGACATTTCTTAGTTGGACAGTGGTTAGACATTTCTTCTTCCTTATGTTGGGGAGGAAGAAATTTCCCTCTGACCTTCTAGGTTTCTCTGACTGGTATAAGAATTAAACCAACATGACACAGAGTAATAGGAGAAAATGAAACAAAAGTCTAATAACACGTATACATGGGAAAGATCCAGGGAAACTCACCAAAATGGTCAAAGCCCTCACCTTAAACACCACCTTCAGCTAAAGACAAAAGAGGATTTTGAAGGTGGGGAGAGTCAGTTACAGAAGGTGACCAGGAAAAGCACAGTAAACAAGGATAAGGTTGTTATATACATATTTGAGTCAATGGCTTCTCTACTGATATATTTTCCATAGGTTTGGTCATACTCCTCTTCCAGGTACAGTGATGGAGACACCCTTACAAAAAAGGATTCCCCTCACAAATATAAATATGTCTTACAAAAGGGCAACTCCTACTGGATTTTCAGGCTTCCCTGCATCAGACAGTAAAGAATCCACCTGCAATGCAGGAGACCTGGGTTTGATCCATGGGTTGGGAAGATCCCCTGGAGGAGGGCATGGCAACCCACTCCAGTATTCTTGCCTGGAGAATCCCCATGGGGACAGAGGAGCCTGGTAGGCTACAGTCCATGGGGTAGCAAAGAGATGGACACAAATGAGTGACTAAGTGCACACTACTTGGTTTTCAGAGTTTTTCTAATGTATGTTGTTTCTTAGAAAAAAACTGCTGCTGCTGCTAAGTCGCTTCAGTCGTGTCCGATTCCGTGCGACCCTATGGATGGCAGCCCATCAGGCTCCCCCATCCCTGGGATTCTCCAGGCAAAAACACTGGAGTGGGTGGCCATTTCCTTCTCCAATGCATGAAAGTGAAAAGTGAAAGTGGAGTCGCTCAGTCGTGTCCGACCCTTCGCGACCCCATGGACCGCAGCCTACCAGGCTCCTCCTTCCAGCTTAAAATAATTGATATGCTAACGAGATATATTTCTCAGTGGCAAATTCTGCTCCCCTACGTTTGCAAAGAATTTCATTTGTATTCCTTTTTTTTTTTTTGTCTCAGGGTAACTTTAAAGATTGGAAAACAAAGGAGTTCTTCGCAAAAAGTTAATACAAAGAAACCATTTATGATTTCTGGGCAGTAGAGCATGATTTACATTTTCCAAATTCTAAACTGAGAGATCAGAAATGGTTTCTGGACATTTCAGCAACGCTAGCGGCTCCCACAGATATCAGATTTTGTGTCTCCTTCTCACTCATTTACTGTATAGATTCCCATCATTGCTTAAAAAAAAAAATCCTGATGGATGGAATACATATATAGAGAAGGATATAAAATATAATTATGCTACCTTGGAGTTCTTAAAGAAGCTGTTGCTCAGCTGTTGCTGGTTGTTGTTGAAATTTCCTGGTCCAGACCTAACAGGTCACCCACTGCCAGTAGCAGGTTTTTACTGGGATAGGCTCCAGTCCACTGGGATGAGTGGTGCCAAAACTGAGCAGGACCCTGTGGGGCCCTCCTGGGGACAAAAGCCCCTCTATGTGCTTAGTTTCTTGTTTGTAGAAAAGGACTTTAGTTTCCTAGGACTTCCCTGAGTTCCAAAGAGCAGACTTAAGCAATTACTAACTAGGAAAGTGAGCAAATGCAAGAAAAAAAAAAGGAAGTGCAAGGATAGTTTAAAGAATAGGTTAGTGATAAAAGAATCCCAGTTCCTCCTTGAGGGATATTTGTAACAATCTGATGTGTTTATTTGAGTTGTTCTGAAGAAAATGGAATGCATGAATTTAACTCAGATGACCATTGTATCTACTACTGTGGGCAGGATTCCCTTAGAAGAAATGGAGTAGCCATCATGGTCAACAAAAGAGTCCAAAATGCAGTACTTGGATGCAATCTCAAAAACGACAGAATGATCTCTGTTCATTTCCAAGGCAAACCACTTATATCATGGTGATCCAACCATGTAATGCTGAAGAAGCTAAGTTGAACGTCTCTATGAAGACCTACAAAATCATTTAGAACTAACACCCAAAAAAGATGTCCTTTTCATTATAGGTGACTGGAATGCAAAAGTAGAAAGTCAAGAAACACCTGGAGTAACAGGCAAATTTGGCCTTGGAATACAGAATGAAGCAGTGCAAAGGCTAATAGAGTTTTGTCAAGAGAATGCACTGGTCACAGCAAACACCCTCTTCCAACAACACAAGAGAAGACTCTACACATGGACATCACCAGATGGTCAAACCCAAAATCAGATTGATTATATTCTTTGCAGCCAAAGATGGAGAAGCTCTATAGAGTCAGCAAAAACAAGACTGGGAGCTGACTGTGGCTCAGATCATGAACTCCTTATTGCCAAATTCAGACTGAAATTGAAGAAAGTAGGGAAAACCACTAGACCATTCAGGTATGACCTAAATCAAATCCCTTACGACTATACAGTGGAAGTGAGAAATAGATTTAAGGGACTAGATCTGATAGACAGAGTGCATGATGAACTATGGACAGAGGTTCATGACATTGTACAGGAGACAGGGATCAAGACCATCCCCATGGAAAAGAAATGCAAAAAAGCAAAAAGGCTGTCTGAAGAGGCTTTACAAATAGCTGTGAAAACAAGAGAAGTGAAAAGCAAAGGAGAAAAGGAAAGATATAAGCATCTGAATGCAGAGTTCCAAAGAATAGTAAGGAGAGATAAGAAAGCCTTCCTCAGTGAAATGCAAAAAATAGAGGAAAACAACAGAATGGGAAAGACTAGAGATCTCTTCAAGAAAATTAGAGATACCAAGAGAACATATTATGCAAAGATGGGCTCGATAAAGGACAGAAATGGTAGGAACCTAACAGAAGCAGAAGATATTAAGAAGAGGTGGGAAGAATACACAGGAGAACTGTACAAAAAAGAGCTTCACAATCCAGATAATCACAATGGTGTGATCACTCACCTAGAGCCAGACATCCTGGAATGTGAAGTCAAGTGGGCCTTAGAAAACATCACTATGAACAAAGCTAGTGGAGGTGATGGAATTCCGGTTGAGCTATTTCAAATCCTGAAAGGTGATGCTGTTAAACTGCTGCACTCAATATGCCAGCAAATTTGGAAAACTCAGCAGTGGCCACAGGACTGGAAAAGGTCAGTTTTCATTCCAGTCCCAAAGAAATGCAATGCCAAAGAATGCTCAAACTACCACACAATTGCACTCATCTCACACGCTGGTAAAGTAATGTTCAAGGTTCTCCAAACCAGGCTTCAGCAATATGTGAACCGTGAACTTCCAGATGTTCAAGCTGGTTTTAGAAAAGGCAGAGGAACCAGAGATCAAGTTGCCAACATCCACTGATCATGGAAAAAGCAAGAGAGTTCCAGAAAAACATCTATTTCTGCTTTATTGACTATGCCAAAGCCTTTGACTGTGTGGATCACAATAAACTGTGGAAAATTCTGAAAGAGATGGGAATACCAGACCACCTGACTTGCCTCTTGAGAAACCTGTATGCAGGTCAGGAAGCAACAGTTAGAACTGGACATGGACCAACAGACTGGTTCCAAATAGGAAAAGGAGTACATCAAGGCTGTATATTATCACCCTGCTTATTTAACTTATATGCAGAGTACATCATGAGAAACTCTGGGCTGGAAGAAGCACAAACTGTAATCAAAGTTGCTGGGAGTAATATCAGTAATCTCAGATATGGAGATGACACCACCCTTATGGCAGTAAGTGAAGAGGAACTAAAAAGCCTCTTGATGAAAGTGAAAGAGGAGAGTGGAAAAGTTGGCTTAAAGCTCAACATTCAGAAAACTAAGATCATGGCATCCGGTCCCATCACTTCATGGGAAATAGATGGGGAAACAGTGGAAACAGTGTCACACTTTATTTTTCTGGGCTCCAAAATCACTGCAGATGGAGAGATATCACAGCCATGAAATTAAAGGACGCTTGCTCCTTGGAAGGAAAGTTATGACCAACCTAGATAGCATATTAAAAAACAGAGATATTACTTTGCCAACAAAGGTCTGTCTAGTCAAGGCTATCATTTTTCCAGTGATCATGTAGGAATGTGAGAGTTGGACTGTGAAGAAAGCTGAGAGCCGAAGAATTGATGCTTTTGAACTGTGGTGTTGGAGAAGACTCTTGAGAGTCCCTTGGACTGCAAGGAGATCAACCAGTCCATCCTAAAGGAGATCAGTCCTGGGTGTTCATTGGAAGGACTGATGTTGAAGCTGAAACTCCAGTACTTTGGCCACCTCATGTGAAGAGTTGACTCATTGGAAAAGATCCTGATGCTGGGAGGGATTGGGGACAGGAGAAGAAGAGGATGACAGAGGATGAGATGGCTGGATGGCACCACCAACTTGATGGACATGAGTTTGAGTGAACTCCAGGAGTTGGTGATGGGCACAAAGGCCTGGTATGCTGGGATTCATGGGGTGGTAAAGAGTTGAACTCGACTGAGCAACTGAACAGAACTGAACTGAAGGAAAAAAGACCAATACCCAAGTGTAGAAAGTGATTACATGATGACCATAAGCATGTAGACTCCAGACTAGTTAGAAAAAGAAAGTTGATGGTTAAGATTCTCAAAACATCAGCCTGTTACCTCATCACCAATTTATCAGAAGAAAGTTCCTGAGCTGCAACCCGCACCATAAATGCTGCCTTTAAAAACCCTTCCCTGAAAGCCATCAGGGTATTTGGGTCTTTTGAGCATGAACTGCCCATTCTCCTTGCTTGGAAACCTGAAATTAACACTGTAATTTCCTTTACCACAACCCAGTGTCAGTAGACTGGCTTTGCTGCATGGCAAGCAATTGGACACAAGTTCTGTTCAGTAAAATTGCTGAGACCCGAAGTTCAGGCCTGAGGGGCAGTGGAGCTCCTGGGCAGGGCTGCATGTACTTCACAATGTATTTCCTCCAATATGCCTCTCTTCCAGTTCTAAGAAGGGGTTTTTGACTTGCACCAGTGGACAAGCAGAATGCAGAGGTGTGGAATGTGTTGTATTCAATGTCTAAACAACTCCACCAGGTGCTGTGCTTTTGACTGAGGTCAGGAGTACTAGGTGTGAAACAAAGCTAATATTTTATGGCAAGACACAAAACATTTAAACATGAGAAGTTTTCTCCGTCTTTTGGCCCCCATATAGCTCAGCTGGTAAAGAATCTGCTTGCAATGCAGGAGACCTGGATTTGATCCCTGGGTTCGGAAGATCCCATGGAGAAGGGAAAGGCTACCCACTCCAGTATTCTGTCCTGGAGAATTCCATGGATTAGTCCATAGGTTTGCAAAGAGTCAGACACAACTGAGCAACTTTCACTTCACTCTGCTCTACTGTGCATTGTGTATCTGTATTACACATCGACCAAACCTCCCCAAGGGGAGAAATACCTGCTCACCCATATAAAGCAACATTCTTCTAGCACCAAGATAACTCTTTGAAGGTAACATTCCTTCTTAATCTTGTTAGGGGTCACAAGACCCACCAGTCTGTATCTGCAGATCTGGATTGTGTAAACTGTCAATAATACACCATTTAATATATAACCCTCCATTAAAAAAAAAAAAGTATATGACTCTGCTTTGACTTCCAATGGGTGAAACAGTTCTCAGAGTTTTCTGAGGTGCTGTTCCTAGCTTATAACGAGTCCCTTGGACTGCAAGGAGATCCAACCAGTCTATTCTAAAGGAGATCAGTCCTGGGTATTCATTGGAAGGACTGATGTTTAAGCTGAAGCTCCAATACTTTGGCCACCTGATGCGAAGAGCTGACTCATTTGAAAAGACCCTGATGCTGGGAAAGACTGAGGGCAGGAGGAGATGGTTAGATGGCATCACCGACTTGATGGACATGGGTTTGGGTGGACTCCAGGAGTTGGTGATGAACAGGGAGGCCTGGCGTGCTGTGATTCATGGGGTTGCAAAGAGTCAGACACGATTGAGTGACTGAACTGTACTGAACTGAACTGAATCCTCAATTTGGCTCAAATAAAATTTCTCTTTCTTTGTTAGATCAATTGATTAATTCTTCATTGACATAGGTATAGTCAGAAGCTTCTCCTTAAAGTCAGTTGGAATGTCTCATTGGACTCCATCCCAAACTGCACCTAAAAAGACATGTTGAGCTGGTCCTACAAACCCTTTGAGGTTAATGACCCAACCAACTGAGGTCATTGCCTGGACTATGCTGTCCCAGATCAACATAGATGAGTGACAACTCCTAGGCTATTACTAGGTGCTAGTACAGACAACATATGACTATGCGTCTGTGCTGTTGCCAAGGCCTGACCAGCCCATCCTAACCTGGATTAACATTAACTCAACCAACAAAATGAGGCAGGCACAACAAAGTTCCATCTCAAATGGAAAAATATATACAAGACTAAAATTACCTGGGACCCCCAGGGCTCACATGCTTGCATAAACATGTGACCCACACCTTAAAAGGACAACCTCTGGGTGTAATGAAGCCTCTGCTTACCCCAGCAGTCTGTTGGGGACCATGTTTTTAAGAGGTTGCCACAGAAGGTGTGGCCTGGATCATAGGTGGAAGATGAAAGTTTGATGGGGTTCATTGGCAACTGTGAGAATGGACACATCACCACCAACCAAGGATCAGACCCAGTGAGCTGAGCAGGTGGCTGTGTGGCTAGATATGCAGGCTATTTTCAAATCCCCTCCATGATACACCTTCATGGGCTCCTGGGTCACTGCATGGTCTCTACTATTTTTATTCCCTCTAATATTTAAATGTACAGAGCTGGGCACAATTTTGGTGGGCTTTTAGCACTGAATGAAACAAAAGAAAGTTTAAATTTTCTTCCTTTAAAGCCATGAAGAGATAAAAATTAAGGTTTGGGGCAGTTGATGAGAGAGAAAGGAGGGATGGAGAGTAGTGGACAAGTAGGTCGGGTACCTGGGTGCTCATCCTAATGCCACAGCTCACCCAGGGTGAACTTGTACCTGCCACTTTATTTCCCTGAACCTCAGTTTCCTCATATCCAAGGTCCCTCCCAGCACAAACATCCTACGATTGAGAGTAAAGTAACTAAAAGCAATTTTTATCTTCTTAAATCTTACTCTAAATGTATTTTATGATGTTTTTCTCATTAGAATTTTAAGATGTTTTTCATGCATGGGTGCAACTGGTGTGTTCCTGGGATGTGGCCTGTTTCCTCATTTGTGAAGCAGCAGCCCAGTGGAGGAAGTTGGTCACCACTACCCAAGAAGAGCCTGAGGCAGGAGGAGAGCAGGGATCATGTTGATTTGAAGGTGGTGGATGCTAGAGGAAGTCATGGAGAAGAGTTCAGTTCAGTTCAGTTCAGTCACTCAGTCATGTTCGACTCTTTGCAACCCCATTGACTGCAGCATGCCAGGCTTCCTTGTCCATCACCAACTCCCAGAGCTTGCTCAAACTCATGTCCATCGAGTTGGTGATGCCATCCAACCATCTCTTCCTCTGTTATCCCCTTTTCCTCCTGCTTTCAATCTTTCCCAGCATCAGGGTCTTTTCCAGTGAGTCAATTCTTTGCACCAGGTGGCCAAAGTATTGGAGTTTCGGCCTTCAGCATTAGTCCCTCCAATGAATATTCAGGACTAATTTTCTTTAGAATTGACTGGTTTAATCTCCTTGAACCTCAGTTTCCTCACCTCCAAGGTCCTGAGACCTTGGAGAAGATGTGACCACCAATAGACCTTTGAGCTGGACCAGGGCAATGCGAGGCTTCTCCCTCTCTCCCCTGTCCTAGGAATGTATGCTCTGTCTATTGTTCTTACAATTGGAACTGTTTTCAAGGATGCATCCTTGATAGGATAGAGCAATGTGGTGCTGAGAACAACTGGACTGAATGTGTGACTGAAACTGTTTTGGTCTCTACACAAAGTTATGAGATTCTGGCAGTGGGTGCAAAGATGTGTTGTCTCTCAGTGCCCAAGACAAGCCTCACAAGTAAGTTCCCTTTCTTATTCAACCCACTATCCACCAGTATGGATTGCTCTGCCTCTTTCTTCAGTCACTTCTTGCCCTCCATGCACAGGGCCCAGTATGAGAACCAACACGGGACAAGGTAGTTCGGTGGCACCATCAAAAATTAAGAAATATATACACCATGAAGTAAATTAGTGTGATGATTTATAGTAAGAAATATATATTAGGTTTTTGTCCCTGTTTCTGTCACAAAGGGCCTAATACTCTTACATTTCCTAGGTGATAACTCTCCATAACTTTTGTTATGCTAATGAAACGACTTTTGGAAAGCTGTGGGTCACCTAAGGATGGGGCTTGTCACCAGAAGAATCAACTAAATGCTTAGAGGGCTGGGTACCTGACCTCTAGGGAGGGCAGAAGAGCTGGAGCTTGAGTTTAGACACCAATAGCCAATGATTTAATCAATCATGCCTGTGTGATAAATTCAGTCACTCAGTCATGTCCAACTCTTTGCGACCCCGTGAATCACAGCACGCCAGGCCTCCCTGTTCATCACCAACTCCAGGAGTTCACCCAAACTCATGTCCATCGAGTCAGTGATGCCATCCAGCCATCTCATCCTCTGTCGTCCCCTTCTCCTCCTGCCCCCAATCCCTCCCAGCATCAGAGTCTTTTCCAATGAGTCAACTTTTTACATGAGGTGGCCAAAGTATTGGAGTTTCAGCTTCAACATCAGTCCTTCCAATGAACACCCAGGACTGATCTCCTTTAGGATGGACTGGTTGGATCTCCTTGCAGTCCAAGGGACTCTCAAGAGTCTTCTCCAACACCACAGTTCAAAAGCATCAATTCTTCGGCGCTCAGCTTTCTTCACAGTCCAACTCTCATATCTATATATGACCACTGGAAAAACCATAGCCTTGACTAGACGGACCTTTGTTGGCAAAGTAATATCTCTGTTTTTTAATATGCTATCTAGGATGGTCATAACTTTCCTTTCAAGGAGTAAGCGTCTTTTAATTTCATGGCTGCAGTCACCATATGCAGTGATTTTTGAGCCCCAAAAAATAAAGCCTGTGTGATAAAGTCTCCATAAAAGCTCACAAGGACAGGGTTTGGAGACCTTCCAGTTGGTGAACACATGGAGGGACTGGGCGGCAAGTGGAGCATTCAGAGAGAGTATGGAGCTCTGAGCCCCTTCCCACATACCTTCCCCTAGGCACCTCT
The DNA here is from genome assembly GCF_055505025.1 of Bos grunniens. Lineage (NCBI taxonomy): Eukaryota > Metazoa > Chordata > Mammalia > Artiodactyla > Bovidae > Bos > Bos grunniens. The sequence goes on from NC_141168.1 coordinate 18,320,606, forward strand.
TCCATCTGGCTGTTCATGAGTCATGTCCTTCTATAGTAAGTTGACAATCTAGTAAGCAAACTGTTTTCTTGAGTTCTGTGAGCCTTTGTAGCAAATGAATTGAATACAGGGAAGGAGTGATTGGAACCTGCAATCTGTATCCAATTAGATGCACAGCTGAAAAACTTGGACTTGCACCTGGTGTCTGAAGGTGGCTGAGGGCTAAGCTCTTAACCTGTGGGATTTAATGCCACTCCAGGTAGATAGTGTCAGAGTGGAAGTTGAATTGTAGGACATCCAGTTGGGGTCAGAATTGCTTGGTGGTATAGGAACTCCCTTCCCTTGTACACACACACACACTCACACACACACACACACAGGAACTGGGTGCAGAATCATTAACTAGTTAACAGGTACTCAGAATAACATAGGTTGTCAATGAGGCAGATTGACGGAAGCAATCAGTGTAAGGAACACAGTATCTAGTTCAGAACACTGGTTGGGAGAAGCTGTGTCCCTGCAGCAGGGAGTGTCTACTATAAAGGGAGACTTACTCTACTTCTGAACTGTGCTCCCTCAGTGGCACATGTTCAGGTAACAAGTTTGACCCCCTCCCTCCACACACCCTGCCTTCTTATTCCCTGACTACTCCAGACTAATTTTGTTAAGTCTGTCATTGTCCCATACTCCATTCCTTAATGTACATAGAGAAACTGGTGTATGGAAACATACATAGTGACTTTTCCTCCACTGTGCTTTTCTTTTTAACCAAATGTCCAATGCTGTGCTTTAATCAAATGGAGGTGTGTTGGGAAAAAAAACCTGACAATGAAAAAAAAAACACCCTCAATGCCTTGTTTTTTCCATTAGTGGTATGTCTCAGTTAACTTTTACTTTATATTCCAAAGAACTATACTGTAATGGCAGTAATATAAACAATTCCAACAACAATCCTAGGGAATCTTGTTTGATTGGAGAATTTAAATATTTTTATTGATTTATTATAAAACCAAAGACAAAGTTATTACTTCTAGTATGTAGCTGCTATCTGTAGAGCAATCTGCCCTTAGAGGAGGAAGACATTACTTTAAAACAAAGGAACCCTACAGAGGTTTCTCTTTAGGTCAATTGTCTTATTACTTAATTACATTTCTTGTCTTTAAAAAACTTCACAATTGCTAACATTGTAAAGGAATGATTAAAATGTGAATTGATCATGTTAAACCTAAGTTTTCCTTAAAATTAGCTATTGTTAGCTGTTTCAACGGAGAAGGCAATGGCACCCCACTCCAGTACTCTTGCCTGGAAAATCCCATGGATGGAGGAGCCTGGTAGGCTGCAGTCCATGGGGTCGAGAAGAGTCAGACACGACTGAGCGACTTCACTTTCACTTTTCACTTTCCTGCATTGGAGAAGGAAATGGCAACCCACTCCAGTGTTCTTGGCTGGAGAATCCCAGGGATGGGGGAGCCTGGTGGCTGCCGTCTATGGGGTCACACAGAGTTGGACACAACTGAAGTGACTTAGCAGTAGCAGCAGCAGCTGTTTCAAAAAAGATCTCCATTTTTGTAATTTGATATTTTTAAAAATTATTATTGGAGTACTTGATTTCTAATATTGTTTTAATTTGGTATTTGAATGGGAAGGATGCCCAGTTAACTATTTTCAGTTAAAAATTTCTAAGGGATACATGACTGCTTCTCTGTCACAGCCAAAATCTTTCACTTGATATCCCTTCAAAACAACAAATCCAAGGAGAAGTAATCAATCTTTGTATTAGTCACAAATCTAAAACTGTGACTGCATGGGCACTGGGCCAGCTTCAATGCATCCAGTTTGCTGATTTTGGCCTGGATATGCTGACTTTCAGAAGCCAAATTCTTGAAAGTTTTGGCATAAAACATTTTGGGGTTTTGTTTTCTGTTTGTTTTGCATATTTGGGGGCATCAGAGATTTTTGGTATCAACACTTGCAGTGGTTTTATCCATAAGGACAATCAATTTGCATGAATATCTTAGATTTAAAATTTTAAGTTAAAATTTATGTGCTTATTGAGTAATTATGATAGGCTGAGGAAAAGTACTTACTAGTATTACTAGTTGGAGAAGCCAATGGCACCCCATTACAGTACTCTTGCCTGGAAAATCCCATGGACAGAGGAGCCTGGTGGGCTGCAGTTCATGGGGTTGCTAGGAGTCTAACACAACTGAGCGACTTCATTTTCACTTTTCACTTTCATGCATTGGAGAAGGAAATGGCAACCCACTCCAGTGTTCTTGCCTGGAGAATCCCAGGGATGGCGGAGCCTGGTGGGCTGCCGTCTATGGGGTCACACAGAGTCGGACATGACGGAGGTGACTTAGCAGCAGCAGCAGCAGTATTACCAGTAATAAATACTTACTAGTATTAAGGTTAAATTCTAGTCTAAAATTTTTGCTCAAAACACATATGAAGCACAATTAAATTATTCTGAAGAAAGATTTTTTTTTAAAGCAGGATTTCTTTCTTTCTGTTAACTACTCTCTTATTCTATGTTTAGAATGGAAAGGTGGGCCTTATTGCCCAAGTGCAGATGGAGGAACAATTAACAGTCGACCTGCAAAGAAGAGGGAGGATTTGTCTTAGCCCTTTCAGGATCATAGGGCTTTGTAAAGATGCTCATCAGACCTTCTTGAACCTTGGTGATGTCACTGAGAAATAAATATTCTGTCACTTTGAAAACATTCCTGAGGTGGGTCAAGCATGATCTAATCATAACACAATGGATTCTTTTTATGAACATCAGGAGAAAACACTCCATGCTAAAATGAATGCCTTGCACTATCTACTCCCATTTAAAATGGAAAGCCTGGGAAATTCACTACCAGCATGTATGACTCACCCAGTAACCAAAATAGCATGAAGTTGATGGTGGTGACAGCCGAAGTCTTCTTTCCATTCATCTTTAGGAAAACTCTAAGAGAGAGTCTGCTTTGAAAATTTTATTTGTATATTTATTCAACAATCATTAAAAGAGATTTTGTGGAGACTGTATCTTGCTATTTCCTCCTCTTTCTTCTGTTCCTCTTTATTCCCCTCCTCCTTTTCTTTCCCCTCAAGAGTTTCCATTTAAATGATGGTAATATATTCAGTGCCATCTATGGTTGCCCTTAGTTTGGAAATTGAATTTGGGTCACAGGTAGAGCTTTCTAGCCTTGCATTCGTGGAAATTTAGACCTGGGTTGGTCCTGATTTTTTAGGTACCTGTCTGTAACAAAAATTGTAACTCTGGTTTTCTGATTTCACAACCTGTACTCTTTCAATCACACTATTATTCTATTTTTATGATGGGATCTTTGTGACATTTACATATCACCTTCAATTTGGAACTGCTAAGTATTGTGGGGTACCCATTTGGAAGTACAAGTTTAACCCAATGGAATGTACAAATTTTCTGGGCCAGGTGGGTTTGGGTTGGGACTCATTTAGAGGAGCGTTTTCCTTAAGCAGTTATATTACTGAGAGAAGCCTAGTTTGGCCTTACAGAAGCAGGGCTAAGGTAAAGTCTGGAGGGAAATGGAAGAAAAACAGTGCTACAATAAACAGCAAAATTACCTGGAAAGGTGTTGTGGGTTGAATTCCATTCTCCCAAAAGATATGTTCAGGTCCTCATCCCTGTACCTATGAGTGTGATCTAATTTGAAACTCAAGATAAAATGGGCTTCTGGTTCAAGATGGCGGAGTAGAAGGATGTGAGCTCATCTCATCTTGCGAGAGGATCAAAATCGCAACACTGTTGAACAACCATCGACAGAAAACACTGCTGCTGCTGCTGCTAAGTCACTTCAGTCGTGTCCGACTCTGTGTGACCCCATAGACGGCAGCCCACCAGGCTCCGCCGTCCCTGGGATTCTCCAAGCAAGAACACTGGAGTGGGTTGCCATTTCCTTCTCCAATGCATGAAAGTGAAAAGTGAAAGTGAAGTCGCTCAGTCATGCTGACACTTAGCTGCAGACCCCATGGACTGCAGCCTACCAGGCTCCTCCATCCATGGGATTTGCCAGGCAAGAGTACTGGCATGGGGTGCCATCCCCCTCTTTGACAGAAAACACTGGAACCCAACAAAAAAAGATACCCTGCGTCCAAAGACAAAGAATCTGCAGTGAGACTGTAGGAGGGCACAATCATGATAAAATCAAATCCCATACCTGCCAGGTAGGTGACCCACAGAATAGAGAACAATAATACCAAAGAAGTTCTTGCAGCATTGTAAAAGTTCTGAACCCCAGGTCAGGCTTCCCAGGTTGGGGATCCAACAAAGGGACTGGGAATCTCCAGGGGATCTGGCCTTGAGGGCCAGTGGGATTTGATTACAGGCACCCCAGAGGCACAAACAAAACTTTGCAAGCACCAAGACCCAGAGGAGAGGAGCAGTGACTCCCCCAGGAGACAGAACCAAAACTACCTGCTAGTGTTGGAGGGCCTCATGTGGAGATGTGGGTGAAAAACAACTAAATGAAATAGAGATAGGCAATCTTCCAGAAAAAGAATTCAGAATAATGATAGTAAAGATGATCCAGGATTTGGGGGCAAAGAATGCAGGCAAAGACTGAGAAGATGCAAGAAATGTTTACCAAAGACCTAGAAGAGCTAAAGACAAACAAACAGAGATGAATAATACACTAAAAGGAATCAATAGCAGAATAACTGAAGCAGGACAGATAAATGATCTAGAGGACAGAATGGTGTAAATCACTGCTGCAGAACAGAATATAGAAAAAAGAATGAGAAGAAATGAAGACAGTCTAAAAGACCTCAGGGACAACATTAAAGACATGAACATTAGCATTATAGGGAACCTAGACAACAGAGACAAAGGACCTGAGAAAATATTTGAAGAGAAAATAGCTGAAAACTTCCCTAACATCAGAAAGGAAATAGTCAACCAAGTCCAGGAAGCACAGAGAGTCCTAGGAAGGATAAACCCAAGGAGGAACATACTGAGACACATAGTAATCAAACTGACAAAAATTAAAGACAGAGATAAAATATTAAAACCAACAAGGGTGAAACAACAAATAACATACAAGGGAACTCCCATCAGGCTATCAGCTCATTTCTCAACAGAAACTCTACAAGCCAGAAGGGAATGGCACAATATATTAAAAGTGATGAAAGGGAAGAAACTAAAACCAAGAATATTCTACCCAGCAAGACTCTCCTTCAGATACGATGGAGAAATCGAAAGCCTCCCAGACAAGCAAAAGCTAAGAGAATTCCTCACCACCAAATGAGCTTTACAACAAATTCTAAAGGAACTTCACTAGGCAGGAAACTCAAGAGAAGGAAAAGACCTACAGAAAATAAACCCCAAACAATTAAGAAAACCGTAATAGGATCATACATATCGATAATTACCTTAAATGCAAATAGATTAAATGCACCAACCAAAAGACATAGACTGCCTGGGTGGATGAAAACATGTACATCTCTGCACTTGTACTTACCAACATCACTCTGCTGGACTCCCCCCACCCCAAGTTGTATGTAATTTTTTTATATTGGTAAGTTAATTATGTTTCCATTTTGGCTTGCAATTTTAATTATCTTTTATTTTTTGTCTGGCTATTGATTGTGAAAACTGATAAACATATTTTACTATTGTGATTATGTAACTATTACTCACTTAATACCATTGTATCATGATTGGCCAACAGAAAAATAATAGAACTCTATATCACCAACACCAGAATCTCCTAGAAAAACCTGTAATCACTTTTTAAAATCCAGATGCATATCAGAAATTATCTTGAAAATTTTTGAAAAATACAAATGCTGAGGTATTGCTTTTTTTTCCTCAAGAGCTCCAGATATGTTTCCAGTGAGTAGTCATGTTTAAAAACAACGGGACTGTATGGCGATCTTTCACTTTAGCCTAGTTTGTTTCAGTTTTTCTATTTCATGTTCAGTGCTCCCATTTCATTTATGTTCTCCAATTTCTCCATCTCTTCTCTTTTTTTTTTAAATGTTCTTTCTCAAACCTTTACCAAGTATAGTAGAAAATCTTTTGTATACATATATATAAATATGTATAATACATATTTTAGAAAACATGAATTTTTGCCTAACTAAAAAAATTATGACATTGTGATTCCACTTATTTGACTTGGTATGAATAGAATGCTAGATTTCTAATTTAAAAATAGATATGCAACAAGCAAAGAAAAAAGATAAAATGGTGTCATGCTAGATTAGGGTGAGCCCCAATTCAGTAACTGGTATCCTTATAAAAAGAAGGAAATATGGATGCAGAGAGAGACACACAGAGAAAACACCATGTGATGATGAAGGCAGAGACTGGACTGATGCATCTACAAGCCAAGCAGAGACAAGAATTGTCAGCAAACATCAGAAACTAGGAAGAGGTGTGGAAAGATCCTCCCCTGGAACTTTGCTAAGACCTTAATTTAGGCCTTCCAGCTTCCTTGTTTTCTGTGAGACAATATATTTTTATGGTTTTAAGCTACCCTGTTTATCAGTTTAGTTCAATCGCTCAGTTGTGCCCTACTCTTTGTGACCCCATGGACTGCAGCATGCTAGGCCTCCCTATCCATCACCATATCATAGAGTTTGCTCAAACTCATGTGCATTGAGTCGGTGATGCCATCCAACCATCTCATCCTCTGTCATCCCCTTTTCCTCCTGCCTTTAATCTTTCCCAGAATGAGGGTCTTTTCCAATGACTGTTTATAGTTCTTAGTTAAAGCTGGTCTAGGATACTAGTACAGAGGGTTAGAAGTAGGATGAAAAAAGAAATACATGGAAAGGGTTGAAAGAAGTGGTTCAGAACTATGGAAGAATGGAGCTTCATGCTGTGTTTCTATTTGGATCTGTAAGATACATTTCTTTCTTTTGCCAGTTTTATTGAGATATAATTGACACAAGACATTGTGTAAGTATAAAGTGTACAATGATGATTTATTATAAATATGTTGCAAAATGACTGCCACAATAAGGTTAGTTAACACATCTACAACCTCATATATTTACCATTTATTTATTTTTTGTGATGAGAACTTGTAAGATTTACTCTCTAAGCAAACTTCCAGGTATACAATATAGTATTGTTAACTATAGTTACTATATATGTTAGAACTTTAGAACTTTTTCATGTTATAACTGGACGTTTGCATCCTTTGATCACATTCACCCTTTCCTCCCACCCTCATTCCATCAATGCATTTCTTTATTAGCTTGCATTTTGCACACTTGGGAATTTGTATCAGGGACCTGAGATTGTCTGATAGCAAGAAAAAATTCTTTATTCATCATTATCAGTAGACATAAGAGGATTTTGTATATAAAAAGCAGAATATGCAAACATTAATCTTTAAAAAATACTTTTTATCAAATGATTTTTAAATCTTTTAGTGGTAAATGATCATCCCCTGCCTTATATCTGCTTTATCTTTAATTTCCACTCTTCAGAGGAACTCATTTTAATTCATTCAATTGTTTAATGTTTTTCCCACATTTTAATATAACTGTTAAATTATTAACATACTATTTCTTGACTTAGGAATTTTAGGTATTATTTATAAACCTCCTAGTATGGAAAGTGGAGAAGGCAACGGCACCCCACTCTCAGTACTCTTGCCTGGAAAATCTCATGGACAGAGGAGCCTGGAAGGCTGCAGCCCATGGGGTTGCTGAGGGTTGGACATGATTGAGCGACTTCACTTTCACTTTTCACTTTCTTGCATTGGAAAGGAAATGGCAACCCACTCCAGTGTTCTTGCCTGGAGAATCCCAGGGACAAGGGAGCCTGGTGGGCTGCCATCTATGGGGTCGCACAGAGTCGGACACAACTGAAGTGACTTAGCAGCAGTATGGAAAGAGACATTAGCCTTTAGGATCCTTCCACCTTTGTACCCCAATGTCTTCTTTCTCTATCCCCAATATTATTATTCAATTTTGACTCAGATAATACAGGTATATAAGCAACTTTAATTTTCCTTTATCATGTAACATACCATATTCACAGGTCCATGGATTAGAATGTGGACATCTTTGGAGGACCATTATTCTGCCTACCACAAGGGCATATTCTTGGTTACCATTATTCTGTAAGAAAGATAGGAGAAGGGGCCTGGGAAGTAGAGTTATACCTGGTGTATAGACTAGTACTTAGTTTCCCTTATTCAGATCGCATCCTCACCTATGCCTGTTCTCCTGAGTCCAGAGATCAAAGCAAGATCTCCAGAGAGTAAATTCAAGTCTTCTGCCAGGGTGGGGAAGGGTAGCGTCCTAGCTTTGTAGGAATAAGGAAGGCATCAGTTCAGTTCAGTTCAATTCAGTTGCTCAGTCATGTCTGACTCTTTGCAACCCCATGGACTGCAGCACACTAGGCTTCCCTGTCCATCACCAACTCCCAGAGCCTGCTCAAACTCATGTCCATTAGTCGGTGACACCATCCAACTATCTCATCCTATGTTGTCCCCTTCTCCTCCCACCTTCAGTTTTTCCCAGCATCAGGGTCTTTTCCAGTGAGTCAGTTCTTCACATCAGTTGGCCAAAGTATTGGTGTTTCAGCTTGAGCGTCAATCCTTCCAATGAATATTCAGGACTGATTTCCTTTAGGATGGACAGGTTGGATCTCCTTGAAGTCCAAGGGACTCTCAAGAGTCTTCTCCAACGCCACAGTTCAAAAGCATCAATTCTTCAGCATTCAGCTTTCTTCATAGTCCAACTCTCACATCCATACATGACTAGAGGAAAAAACATAGCTTTGACTAGATGGACCTTTGTTGGCAAAGTAATATCTCTGCTTTTTAATATGCTGTCTATGTTGGTCATAGCTTTTCTTCCAAGCAGCAAGCGTCTTTTAACTTCAAGGCTGCAGTGACCATCAGGAGTGATTTTGGAGCCTAAAAAAATATCTCTCACTGTTTCCACTGTTTCCCCATCTATTTGCCATGAAGTGATGGGACTGGATGCCATGATCTTAGTTTTTTGAATGTTGAGTTTTAAGCCAACTTTTTCACTCTTCTCTTTCACTTTCATCAAGAGGACCTTTAGTTTTTCTTCACTTTCTGTTGTAAGTGGTGGCGTCATCTGTATATCTAAGGTTACTGATATTTCTCCTGGCAATCTTGATCCTAGCTCGTGTTCATCCAGCCTGGCATTTCGCATGAAACATAAGTTAAATAAGCAGGGTGACAATATTCAGCCTTGACATGTGCCTTACCCAATTTGGAACCAGTCTGTTGTTCTATGTCCAGTTCTAACTGTTGCTTCTTGATCTGCATACAGATTTCTCAGGAGGCAGGTAAGGGCGGTCTGGTATTCCCATCTCTTAAAGAATTTTCCACAGTTTGTTGTAGAAAGTCACAGTCGAAGGCTTTGGAGAAGTCAGTAAAGCAGATGTTTTTCTGGAATTCTCTGGCTTTTTTGATGATCTAATGGATGTTGGCAATTTGATCTCTGGCTCCTCTGCCTTTTCTAAATCCAGTTTAAATATCCAGAAATTCATGGTTCACGTACTGTTGAAGCCTGGCTTGGAAAATTTTGAGCATTACTTTGCTATCATGTGAGATGAGTGCAATTGTGTAGTAGTTTGAACATTCTTTGGCATTGCCTTTCTTTGGAATTTGGAGGAAGGGCATATAGACATCTAAATACTTTTTCCATTTTCATTTATTTCACAGTATTTTAATTTCTCTAAGACTTCTTTGATTCATTTGTTTTTTAGAAGCATGTTGTTTAATATCCAAATATTTTGGATTTTCCAGATACTTTAATTTCTAGTTTAATTTCACTGTGGTCTGAGAGCACATTTCATATGATTTCTATTCTTTTAAGTTGTCTGAGGTGTGACTGGTGGCTTAGAATATAGTAATCACTGGTGAATGTCCCATATGAGCTTACCAAAAATGTTTATTCTGTTGCTGTGGATGAAGTAGTCCATAAATGTCAATTAGAACCAGTTGATTGATGATGCTGTTCACTTCAACTATGTCCTTACTGATTTTCTGTCAATTATTGGTAAAGGAGAGTTGCAGTCTACAACAATCATAGTGGATTTATTTATTTCTCCTTATAGCTCTATCAGGCTCTGTCTTATGTATTTTAATGCTCTGATATGAGATGCATACACATAAAGAATTGTTATGCCTTCTTAGAGAACTGACCCCTTTGTCATAAGATTATGCTTTTCTTTGTCCCTGATCATTTTTGTTATTCTGAAATCTGCTTTCTCTAAAATTGAGACAGTTACTGCAGCTTTATTTTGATTAGTGTTAACAGGGTGTATCTTTTCCTTCCTTTACTTTTCATCTATTTTTTATCTCTATAGTTAAAGTAGATTTCTTGTACATAACATGGTTGGGTCTTATTTTTTTAATCTATTCTGTCATTCTGTATCTTTTAATTGGTATATTTAGACCATTCATATTTAAGGTGATTATTGATACAGTTAGATTAATATGTGGCATATTTTGAACTGTTTTCTATTTATATACTTTCTGTTTTTAATCTTTCCCTATTTTTTGTTTCCTCTGGTTTTGAGTATATGATTCCATTTTCCCTCCTTTTGGCATATCAATTATACTTCGTTTTACATTTTTATTCAGTGTTTGCCCTAGAGTTTAAATTATACATTTACAACTAATCTAAGTTCACTTTCAAAATAATATACATACCACTTCACATCTAGTGCAGATACATTATAAGAGTATTCAATTTCTCCCTCCCATCCCTTTTAACAGTGCTGTCATTCATTACACTTATCCATACACTATAATCACTTAATACATTGTAGCTATTATTATTTTGAATGAACATTAATCTATTAGATCAATAGGAATAAGAAAAAATATTAAATTATTTTCCTTTTTTTTTTCCTTTTTAACTTCTATTGCTTTCTTTATATATATCTGAGTTCCTGACCTAAATAATCCTTTTTGCTACAGAACTTATTTTAATATTTCTTAAAAGGTAGGTCTATAGGCAAGAGATTCTTGTTTTTGTTTTTCTGAGAAAGTCTTTATCTCTCTACTTGTGAAGGAAATTTTTGTTGGATACAGAATTGTAGGGTCTTGATTTTGTTTTTTCAATACTTTAAGTATTTCATTGACTCTCTCCTTGTTTGCATGGTTTATGAAAGAAGTTGATGTAATTCTTATCATCATGTTTGTATGTGCGCTGAGTTGCTTCAGTTGAGTCCGAATCTTTGCAACCTTATGGTCTATGTAGCCTGCCAGGCTACTCTGTCCATGGGATTTTTCATGCAAGAATATTGGAGTGGGTTGCCATGCCCTCCTCCAGGGGATCTTCCCAACCCAGAGATCTAACCCATGCCTCTTAAGTCTCCTACAACTGAACTGGAGTGGGTTGCCATTTCCTTCTCCAGGAGATCTTCTCAACCCAGGGATTGAACCTCCCCCTCCCACTTTGCAGCAGATTCTTTACCATCTGTGTCGGCAGTGAAGCCCTCTGAACTACCAGGGAATCTCCTCCTATATTGGCAGGCGGAGTCTTTACCACTGATGCCACCTGGGAAGCCCCCATTCTTGTACAGGCAAGTTTTTTTATCCCTCTGGTTTCTTTCAAGAATTTATTCTGCTTTCTGCAGTTTGAATGTTGTCCCTCAGTGTAGATTTTTGCTATTTATCATATTTGGTGTTCTTTGAGCTTTCTGGATTTGTGACTTGGTGTCTGTCATTAATTTTGAAAAATTCTCAGCCATTATTACTTCGAATATTTCTTCTTATCCTTTTTCTCCTTCCTCTGGTAATTCCATTTTGTGTATTCTACACCTTTTGCAATTGTTCCCCATTTCCTGAATTTTCTGTTTTTTGTTTTTTTTTCTTTGCATTTCAATTTTGGAAATTTCTCTTACTATCTTCAAACTCATCAATTCTTTCCTTTTCTGTATCCAATTGACCAATAAACCCATCAAAGATAATCTTCATTTCTTCATTTCTGTTACAATGTTTTCATTTTTAATTTTAAACATGATTCTTTCTTAGAGCTTCCATTTTTCTTTTTTTGGGGTGGGGATAAACAGTCTTTATTTCACCAGCAGATGAATTCAGGTCATCTCAGGTTTAGTAACTGAATGGATTACAATTTCTAAGTTGTAAAATTAAAAAAAAGGGGGGATTGTGAACATAAATATACACAGGCCTTAGAAACTTATATAAGTATAAATGGACAAATACATATTTTGTTGTTGTTGTTTAGTCGCAAGTCATGTCTGACTATTTGCAACCCCATGGACTGTAGCCCACCAGGCTCCTCTGTCCATGGGATTTCCCAGGCAAGAATACTGGGCTGGGTTGCCATTTCCTTCTCTGAGCTTCCATTTTTCTTCTGACATTATACATCCGTTCTTGCATGCTGTCCACCTTTTCCATTATAGCTCTTAGGATAATAATCATAATTATTATTTCTGCCTGGTAATTCCAATATTTCTGCTCTATCTGCGACTGGTTTTGATGCTTGCTTTGTCTCTTCAGACTGTATATTTTCTTGCTTTATAGCATGACTTTGAATTTTTTGTTGACAGTTGAACAAATTACCCAATGTATTGGGTAATAGGAACTAGTCTGTAGTGTGAGGTTTTATGTTTATTTGAGTAGGTGTCAGGTTGTGTTTAATATTTGCTATAACTGTAGGTGTCAGAGAATTCAATTTCCTCTAGTGTTTTTGTCTTTCCTGTTCCTTTGGGCTTCCCTAGCAACTCCTTCTTAGTAAGAGTCTGTTTTTTACAGTTCTGTCAATTGTAATCCCTACTTTTATACCAGAATCCTGTTTATATGGTGATAAGGTGTTGCATAAAGGAAGTATCCTGTAATTTTATTATTGAATCTTGTTTTTATTTTCTTAGTGTGCCTGTGTCCCTGGATTGCAACCTTCAGAAGAATTTTTATAGCTTTCCCCCTCTCTTTTTATGTGATACAGGAAGGCTGGAGAAGGACAAGAAGGCTGTCTATTGCCTTTTGTCTAGAACGCATTAAACTCTGACAAAGCACTGGTTTCTCTGAGAGTGAATTCTTTTTTTTTTATGGAGAATAAAACTTTTTGTCTGGATTTATTTATGATGGTTAGTTTTCTCCTCTCCCTACCCTAAGCATGAGGAGATTTTTTTGTGATTTTCATTATGAGGATCTGGTGGGGCTCTTGGAGATAAACTCATGAAAGTATCAGGGGGCACCCTGAGACTGGGTCCCTGCAAGGTTTTAACTCTCAAGCCAGTCCTTGTTCAATCTCCAGTAATTAGTCAATAACATCTGAAGTATTCCTACAGGCTTCATCTCTAGTGGCTTCTGCTCCATGTAAGCTGTGACCCACCTGTATCTCCAGATTTTGGAGTGTGAATTTGTCCTGAAACTTCAACTTTCTGATGGTTTTAAGAAGAAAGATTGATTTTCAGTATGCACAGTATGCACAAAGGTTTCCCTTTGTTTTGAGGATGGGAATGATGACTTCCAAGCTTTTTGACACGTTGGAATGGAAGCAAAACAGGCTTGCATTTTTCTGCATAAAGTCTTTCTATCAATTTCTTTTTGAGGTCACCATTGGCAGGGCTTGGGCTCAGACAACATCTAAGGGTAGCTTTCCAAGGTGCTGTCATCTACAAGTAGGAGTTTGGGGTTTTTCACTTTCAAGCAAGTGGCTCTGCCAGATGGTGGTTCTCTGCCAGGTATCTCTGAGCCATGGCTGTGTTGCAGTTTACATCTGAGGCAAACTCCACAAATAGGATCACTGCCACTTCACTCATTCATTCCTACTTTTATTCAACTTTTCATCTATTTTTAGACTCCCCACATCCCACATTTGGGGGGCCCTGGTGCCTCAAATCCCTTAGATTGTCTGGGTTTCAACCTTATGAATCAGGAGCACTCTTAACCACTTCTGGTTTGGCACTGCCAGATATGAATACATTTTTGCTTAAATAAACTCTTAAATTTAAAAAGCAAATAAAACCACTGTGAATCAGTTTGCTTAAATTCAGCTTCCACATACCCTTGTGCCCTCCCTCGCCCTTCAGGTCCTCTCTGGCTTGGTAAACCAGTTACTCAACTTTCGTTTTCATTCCAGCTCCCAGATTTTGGTTAACATCCTTCCCTCTGACCTCCACTCTCCTATCCTTGTTGCCCTTTCAGGTTTATGACTCATAGAGCTTTACTATTATTCAGTGAAGTTTCTGGATGAGCAAAGGCAAATATATATTCAATTCACATATTTAATTGGAAATATTTTTTTCACTAAACTGACCTAACAGCATTCTTGATGAAGACAGGCTAGGGCAATGTTACCTGGGGGATGGTAGGGAATAAGGAATCTGATCAGACTAGATATTAAGGGTAGGGATTCTGGCTAAACTGACTTCACAGGGTTCTTGCTAAAATTGGACAATTTAAAGATGGACATAGAAGGCCAAGGTCAGTAGGTGTACTTGAGATGAAGGCTCAGTGAAACCTCACTGAAGTTTAGTCAAGGAGAGAATCCTTGTCATGAGTTGTTTTTTTTTTCCTTTTTTAAATGGTTATCACCAGAATGTAAATATTCTTTAGACAACTCTTTATCATTTGCACTGAGAAAGATAATGGCCAGTCCAGCATTTTTGACTTCATCAAGCTTCTTTTTAGATATAACTGTAACTTACATTTCTGTCATTATTGTCAGTCTGATAAAATCAAATTTGATATTTTCTGATTTCCACAGAATTCTGTCATTCATTGTCTAGTGTTTCCTAGAGCCCAAAGCTCAGCTTTTATAATGTGTTTGATAGTTTTGTGTAAGAGAAAAAGGAGAATTTTCAGGTAAAAATGGCTCTGAGATTAGGTGCTAGATGAAGGGGCCAAGGAACCTCATAAATTCTTCAGCAGAAAGCTGCAGGCTGAGTCCCTGCTGCCTTTGTGTTTGGAATTTAAAACTATTCCCAAGGTATGTAGGAGCATTGCTCTCTGTTCACAGCCTCCCTCCTCTATAACATGGTGATTTCTCACAATGCATTATCAGATGCATTTTGCTTCTGTTCTATTTGTTCTGATTTTTTTTTTTTTAAGTAATGCCTGCTTTTCTTTCATCTTTATCATCTCTTTATTTTATTTCAGCTGCTATCTTTTGTTGTCTGTCTTATGAAAGTCCATTCTGGTGTAATAAAGGAAAGCAATGCTTTCTTTTGTCTCCTTGAGAATAAGCTGAGTATATTTTATTTAAAAATCTTGTGCTTTATGAAATAACTCAACTGGAGATGGGGTTGTGTGAGATTTTCACACATGTCTTTCCTGTCTTAATCTTCTATTGTTTGTAATATTGGGTTATTTTTGTTTGAAATAATACTAGGTTAGTTTGTTTTTTGTCCTATGTTTTTATTTGTTTGTCTTTGTTGAAATTATCTAAGTGTTTTCCTTGGTGGGGAGAGTGGGTACTGGTTTTAAGACTAGTGAATTCAAACCTGTTTGACCATAGAGAGATTTATCCAGGGACAATTGACAATTTTGTTTTGGGGTTTCTATTCACATGGAGGTCTCATCTCTTTCAGAGTGGAGGCAAGATTATCCTAAGGAGTGCCTCCACAGTGTTTTCTAAGAGCCATTTAGCATTTTTTAGTTCCCTTTGTAGATGAAAATTATCAGTTCAAATCATCTAAGCAAAGAAAAAAGACCTCTCCAAATCTCATCTGAGTAGAAAATCTCCTTGGGAGTGAAGTCCCAGTTCAGAGAACAAAGAAAGAATAGACCAGAGGTTTATTTACCTTTCACTGCTTCAGGGATTCAGAGGCCAGCACGAACACAGATGCAAAAGAAAGCTTAGGGCTAGACATTCTTTTTTTCTACTCTTTCTTTCTTCTTCTTTTGTGAGATGCAATAAACAGACTTGCCCAGAGGCAAGGGAGCTAAGAAGTTTATAAACTTGGGATGGGGGAGGGGTGGGGAGGGAGCAATGCCATGGTAATATTATAAAGGCCTTTGTTACTGATTAAGGTCAAGGAGATGGTGAAATACAGACTCCAGAGAGGAGTCCTATGGGAATGCAATCTAAGAGAGTTGAGCTTGGGAAGATGAATAGTAACTTTCCCTCTTGGGGGGATTAACAGAATGGAGAGGTCTTACCCTTAGGAGATTCTGATAAGCCAGACTTGGAAAGGGATCCTTCTCCAATATCCCATCTCCTCTTGAGAATCACAGGCTACACTGAGAGGAGAGTATTATTCATAACAGCTAAGGTTAAGACAAAAGAGGACTTGGGCTTCTATGGAGACTTCCAAACCTGAACCAAATGTCATTCTAAAAGGCAGGTGATGAGTCTTATTTTTGTAATCACAAATAATGGTATTGCTGTCACTGGTAAAGCCTATTGACAATTCCCAGGAATGTTAATAAAAATAGAATCTGGGTAATAAAATAAAAAGCTTAACCTTTTCCCCTTTGTGCTTAGTGTATTTTCACTTGTTCATAGGGTACCACATGCAGAGGCTTTGCATCTGGCACTTCAGACCAGAGTTCCTGTGTGAAATGGCTGTGTCTGACATCTCAGCTTAGCAGGCTGTGTGCAGAAATGCTGCACCCAGCACTTTGATCTGGAATGCTGTGAGCAGCACAGCTGTGCTGAGCCTCAAGAGCTCCAATCCTCTCCCTGCTGACAAGAACCCTATAAGGCAGCCCTACCAATGGTCTTTGAGGAAGAGCATGGACTCTAGAGTACAAGCTCACATCTCTCCATTCTTTGATCAAAGAATAAAGCTTTTCTTTGCTTCAACTAAACTCAGCCTCACTGTATTGGTGTGAGTGACATTACGCAGGAGAACCCTTTTGGAAGAGTCAGGGAGGGTTGATAACAAATTTTTGGTGACTCAGATGGGACTGACTGTAGCCCTTCCACCTGGACCCACCCACCAGGTTCTGAACTCACCAGGCTCTGTCCTACACTAGATACTGTAGGAACTAGAGGATAACCATTATATCCCTGAGACAGTCCCGTCAATGTAAAAATATAACTTAAAGGGAATCCAGGCAGCAGGAAAGGAACTGGTCAATTGGAAAAAAATAAAGGAAATCAAACAAGAGCCAATAGAAAACGCTTTGGCATTCTTAAAGTGTCTCAAGGACTGTCTCTGAATTTATACTACCACTGACCCTGAGTCATTGGAAGGGAATGCAATCCTGATGTTGTATTTCATTTCCCAAAGTGCTGCTGATATTAGGTATAAAATTCAGAATCTGAAAATAGAACCAGATAGCCCTACTTCTTGTCTGGTGGAGGTTGCCTGAAAAGTGCAAGTATTAGTCACTCAGTCATGTCTGACTCTTTGCAGTCCCGTGGATTGTAGCCCGCCAGGTTCCTCTGTCCATGGAATTCTCTAGGAAAAAAATAATGGAGTGAGCAGCTATTCCCTTCTCCAGGGGATCTTTCTGACCTAGGGATTGAACCCAGGTCTCCTGAATTGCAGGCAGATTCTTTACCATCTGAGCCACAAAAATAAGACAAAAGTAGGAGATTGCTGACTGGGTGTTTAAAAACAAAGCTATAGAGGAGGAAAAGTCAGAGGATAAAAACAGTTGGAGGCAAGCTCATATATTGGCTGTTGCCCTCAAATGTGAATTAGTCAGCATGGGAATCTGAACTAACTGCCCATAGAGACCTCTGACTCTGGTGAGTGACCACTGGCCCTTACCGAGGGAGAGCAAGACAAAGAAACTGGGTCCCAGTCTGTGCACCATATGTAAACAAGAGGGACACTGGAAGAGACAATGTCCTCAGTGTCCTTGAAGGGGAACACAGTCATTACCATAAAAACCTGTCACTCAAAATCATGCTACCCCACTACCAACAGGAACAGGGCCTCCTGAGCATGATTATACAAAACACCATCTATTCAAGTTGCTCTGACTTAGGAAGTGAGTTTCTCTCAGACACCAACAAGGTATCTGGTTCACAGTTGGAAACAATTTTATGAGAGAAGAAAAAAGGATAGTGGAATAAGCAGTGACATCTCAGACAAAGTCACTGAGGCACAAAGCCTACCTCCAGGGACTTCAGCCCAAAAGGCCAAGCTGATGGCCCTCACCTGAGCCTTAGAGCTCAGGACAGGGAAAATCTTAGATATTTACACAGACTGCTAGTGTGTATATGCCCTCCTACATGCACACAGGGCTATTTGAAAGTAAAGAGTTGTGCTTAATGTAGAGAAGGAGCAAGGGAAACATGGCTTAAACATATTGAGACTCCTAGAAGCAGTGCAATTTCTGAAACAAGTGACAGTGATTCACTGTAAGGGGTTATCAAAAAGGCCAAACAGAGGTAAAAAAGGGAAACAATGAAGCAGATGGAGCTGCCAAAAGGGCAGTCCTAGAACCAGTAACCTGGCAACTACCCCTCATGCCTAAGAGGACAGATCTATCCAATTACTCCCCACTCTATACAAATGAAGAATTAGACAAAGCCCAGAAATGGGGCTTTAGTAGAGACCTAGGAGGTTAGTTAATGGGCATAAACAATACTTCCTTCCCAAAACTGAAGCTTATCAAGCCATTGGAGGGGCTCATCAAGGAACTCACTACAGGAGGGAAGCCTTATATAATTGGTTAGTTTAAGTCTGAAAACTCTTGGCATGAAAAGTATGATCAGTTGGATAGTTGAGACATGCCCCATTTGCTCAAGGAATAACCCCAAAACTGGATCCCCAGATAAGGCCCCCAAGATAAGGCTCATTTAGATCATAAGGATATATCCTGGGGAAGATAGTCAGATTGTTTTCGCTGTCCTTCTGACAGTACCAGGCAATTTCAGGTATCTTTTAGTGCTAGTGGACATATTTCCAAGGTAAGTAGAGGAGTTCCCCACTAGAACTGAAATGGCAGCAGTACTGGCTAATGCATTAATAAAAGAGAAAAAAGCCAAGATCCCGACTAAGTGATAATGGTCCAGCATTTGTGTCTCACATGGCAAAAGGGACAAGTGCCCTGGGTATTAAATGAACCCTACACTCAGCCTGGAGACTCCAATCATTGAGGAAAGTAGAGAGATTTAATCAAACCTTAAAATGAACCTTAGTCAAGCTATGCCAGAGACTTGAGAAAATTGGATTAAATTATTCCCAACCACCCTGATATGCATGCCATTAGTATCCAGATATAAGTTAAATTTAAGTGTGTTTGAACTTGCATATGGTAGGCCCATTCCCAAAGCCTGAGAGAAGGGACACCTTAGCTCCCTTGAGATGGAACCACTTCAGTAAGTCCTCAAGTAGAAGAAACCATGAAAGCCCTCATGAAATATGGTAATCAGGTGTGTCTGCACCCACTGACCTAGCCCTCCGCTACTAAAGGGGAGGAGACTGAGTGTATCTAAAAACCCGGAAAACGAGCAACCACAAGACCGCCTCATTTTTTTTTCTTTTCTTTAAATGTTTTCTTTATTGAGGTATAGTTGACATATAATAAACTGCACATATTTTAAAGGGTGCCACTTGATAGTTTTAACATATATATATACAACTGTGAAGCTCTCACCATAATCAGGATAGAGAATACCCATCACCTCTGCTGTTTTTAATCCCTCTTTCCCCTTACTCCCAATGTAGTTACTTCTCTGCTTTCTGTTACCATAGATTAATTTCTATTTTCTAGAAATCATCCTGTTTTCTAGGAATCATCTAGCATGTACTATGTTTTTTGTTTGTGATTTGGTCTGGCTTCTTTCACTCAGAATAATTATTTTGAGGTTCATCCATGTTGTTGCCAGTGTTCAATGCTTATTCCTTTTTATTGCTGAATCATATTTCATTGTACTACAGTATGTTTATCCATTCAACCATTCAATTGTTTTTTTAAATTAATTTTTATTGGATTATAGTTGATTTACAACATTGTGTTAGTTTCTGCTGTACATCAAAGTGAGTCAGTTATACATATACACATATCCACTCTTTTTTAGATTCTATTCCCATGTAGGTCATCATAGAACATTGAACACTCAGTTGTTGATAAATGAAACATTTGTGTTGTCTCCAGATTTTGACTGCTACAAGTAAAGCTGCTATGAACTTTCAAGTATGTCTATCTTTTTACATTTGTTTTCTCTTAGATTGACACTTAAGAGTGGAATGACTAGATCATATGGTAGATATATATCTAACTTTTACCGTTGGCATCACCTGGGAAGCCCTTATCTAACTTTTAAGAAACTGTCAAACTGTTTTCCAAAGTGGTTGTACCATTTTACACTCCCTCAACAGTGTATGAGAGTCCCAGTTCTTCCATATCCATGCCAAGACTTAGTATGATCAGTTTCTTTTTTTTTAATTAGTTTATTTTAATCGGAGGATAATTACTTTACAATATTGAGTTTCTTTTTTTTTTAATTTTAGCCATTAACCTATGTATGCTGTAGCTTTAATTTGCATTTCCTTAATGACTAATATTGTTGAGCATCTTTTCAAGGGCTTATTTGCCATCCATATATCTTCCCTAGAAAATATCTCTTCAAATCTTTTGCCCACTTTTTATTAGGCTGTTTTTGTTTAAAGAGTTCTTTATATATTTCTAGATACAAGTCCTTTATGAGATATATGCTTTATAAATATTTTCTTGTGTTTTTAAAAATAAGCTTTTAGTTTTAGAATAGTGTAGATTTACAGAAAAACAATGCAAGGAATTCCCACATATCCCACATCCAGTTTTCTCTGGTGCATTAATGTGATACATTTGATACAAGTAATAAACCAATTGTTCAGTGGCTAAGTCCTGTTTGACCCTGTGTGACCGCCATGGACTATAGCCTGTCAGGCTCCTCTCCATGGGATTTCTCAGGCAAGAATCCTGGAGTGGGTTGCCATTTCCTTCTCCAAGGCTGCCTCACTCTAGAGTGGAACCCACCCCACTTGGTAATCCTAACCCACCCATTCTGAAGTCTCAGGGAACACTCCATGGGTACTTCACACTTGAGTGAAGAGGGGCCCCCAAGGCTGGACCTCAGAGAGATAACCTGGGGCCATGGACACCCTTGACTACTCCTGTGAATCTCTCTCAGATGTGAAGCTTCTTTTCTGAAAAACAACAAAAGTGTGCCTCCCAAGGCAGACTACTAATTGCAGGAATCATTGCTCTCTTGAGGGTTCTAGTGACCTTGGCCTGGGGGATCTTATAAAACTCTGTCACCATAAAAAGATAACAGCCAACATGGCGTTGGTGGCTGATGAGACCAGCCTTGACTTCAGGTTAAGTCAGTTTGCTCCTGACTGGTATGCTGCTGCTAAGTCACTTCAGTCATGTCGGACTCTGTGCGACCCCACAGATGGCAGCCCACCAGGCTCCCCCGATCCTGGGATTCTCCAAGAACACTAGAGTGGGTTGCCATTTCCTTCTCCAATGCATAAAAGTGAAAAGTGAAAGTGAAGTCACTCAGTCGTGTCCAACTATTAGCGACCCATGGACTGCAGCCCACTAGACTCCTCCGTCCATGGGATTTTCCAGGCAAGAGTACTGGAGTGGGGTGCCATTGCCTTCTGTGCCTGACTAGTAGTCCTGGGTAATCAGATAGCCCTAGATTAACTGTTAGCTGCTGACAAGAGAGGAGTCTATCCACCAGCTAGTATGCTGGGCTGTTTTTGCATTGATGCAAGTGGCCTGAATGAAGAAAGAGCAGACAGACTGCTGGGAGAAACCACTTGGTTAGAAGAAACCTGGTTGCCAACTCTGGCTGAACAAACACAGACGCCTGTGGGGATAACAGGACTTCGGAGCCTCATTTGGTTTGTACTTTTTCGCCCCGCCTTCCCCCCTCCCCCATGACCGTCATTCTCGCTAATGTTTGGGCCTGCATCCTAAGCTGTCTGGTGTCCTGTCTCTAAAAGGTGAGAATCTATAAAACTCCAAACGGTGGGTGCGGGGGTTACAGAGTCAGGCCTGAGGCCTGGTGACCACCACACAACTTGTGCTCCTCTAACCACGCTTATGACAACCGAAGACCAAACACAGCAGAAAGCGGCTGCAGAAGATGACTCATCGCCCCTCAGAATGAGGAGCAGGACAGTAAAAGAGAGATTTGTCACCAGCAAAGCCCATTAACAATTCCTGGAGAATAAAAATAGAATCTGGGTAATGAGTCTAACCTTTCCCCCCCACCTCCCCCTTGCGCTTCCTCCGTTTTCACTTGATCCTAGGGTGCCAGGGTCAGAGGCCTGGCACGCGGTACTTGAGAGCTCCTTGTGTGAAATAGCGGGGCAGGTATCTCAGCTCACAGGCCCTGGAGAGAAGCTCTGAGCACAGTACTCCATTCAAGATGGCGGCGTCAGTGACAGCAGGCTGTGTGCAGTCTCGATGCAGCAGTCTGATGCACCAGCCTCAGAAGAGCTTCATCCCCTCTCCGCTGACGAGATCCCTTCCTATAAAGCAGCCCCACCCTGAGCCTGTCCGGAGAGTGTGTTCTAGAGCCTGAACTTTCACCTCCCAATTCTTTTATCCAAGAATAAAACTTGAAGACTCTCCTGGTCTCCTGTGGTTAAGACTCTGCACTTTCACTGCAGCGTTTGTGGGTTCCATCCCTGGTTGGGGAATTAAGATCCTGCAGGGTGTGGCTAAAAAACGAAAAAAGAAAGCTTTGCTTCTGAACAGAAGGAGGCCTTGTTCTGTTTGCTTGAAGAACAGGAAGCAGGAGGATTATTTTTGGAAAGCTACTGGGGACCATAGGTGAGTTTTCCTTGTCAGAATAGGAGATATGAGTATCACCAAAAATAATAAGAAATACATGTCCGTGATTAGAAGATCTTCACGTTGAAATTAAAAATGTTTTGGCATACAAAATGTGGTACAGTATATTCAATTTTCTTCTCTTCTTAGGAAAGGTTACTCGATATTTGAAGAATCCTAATTGTGAAAACACACTCTGGGTGTGGTAGGTTAGTGTTTGAATTTCTCAGTTCAGAAGCCATATCGCAGAGGAGTTTGGTTACAGGTTCCAGCCATCTTTATCTTATATCTATTCTGGGGGTTTTGTTAATTAGCATAATGAGTTAGAAATAATTTCTCATTGGTGAGATAATTTCTCATTGGTGAAATGAGTTTCAGACAAGTGTCAATTATGTGGACTGACTAAACATGTTTAGATGTATTCCTGCCCTTGCATAAACAGCATGAAAGAAATCTAGCCAGCCTAACAGTTTACGCACCTTGGATTATCTATCCATGTTTGGGATGCTAAACTGTGTCTTGGACTGTAATGGAAGGATTCTTGCACCTGGCTTTGATTTGTGAGCTCAGTCCTGCCCCAAAGCTGGAACCTTGTTCTCTTGACCTCTGGTGCCTGTGGAGTGCTGTTGGGCACCTAACAGGCTGGAGTACTGAGGCTTCATCAACTTACTAAGCTGCTCATGTGATTGTCTGGGACCTGGTTGCTAAATATTTATACATGTGGCAGAATGAGTCTTGTTTTCATTATCACATACCATCTGGAAGTGAGGTCCCTGTAGGTGTCACCTGCCTCTAATTATTGAGAAGGATGGTGCTCTATCATAAGGCCAATAATAACTGGGCATGACCAAATTGACCGAGATGCACATGAATCAGCACTGTAGCCCTTTTTCTTGTATCCTTCATGGTCTTTAGTCACAAATGCGTGCAAGTGATCTGATGAGTATCTTAATATTTGTATTTCTTCTCAAAGTCATTTCTTCTTTGTAAGATTACTCCTTCATAGTACCAAAAAGAACCTAATATATGTATTTGATTCAGGGAATTTGGCAGAACTACAAGAGAAAGAACAAAAATCTAGAAAAGGTCTAATAAAATAATTATAATAATAGCATTGAGGAGGAAAAAAGGCTTCCCTTTTACCCTTCTAGCTTCTGTGACTGGTATAAAAATTAAATTGACATAAAACAGCTTAAGAGGATTAAAAAAAGGAAAACACTTAACTGCATATATACACACAGAAGCCCCCCCCAAAATATGAGATTTCAAATGTGGCCAGAGGATTGATATTTATATAGCATTTTGAGATAAAGAAAGGGACTGGCATTTGGGGTATCTAAGTGGGGAGGAGGCAATTCCCAGGATAGTGACAGGAGGAAATGTGTGGTGGATGAAGTTTGCCCTTTTTGAAAAATGTTATCTCTGATAGTATCTTCCTGGTACAGACATTCTTTCTAATGGAAGTTTCCTTTATTAATATAGATTTTTTTCTGGCAAGTGGGGAAATTTATACTTTCTTTTAGGCAGTTAAAAGTTTTTACTGAGTCTGCTGGCTCTTGATTGCCCAGCTCAAAACAATCTACATGCCCAAGTGGCATAACTTGGAGTGGAATATTCTGAACCCCCTCAACAATAATAACTTTTTCCTTATTGCAAAGTTAACTCTTCCTCTTAGTACATAAAAATACATTCCATGTACATTAAAGAAATATACATAAACACTTTAAAAAAGTTATAGAAGAAACTGATAATATTTAATTCTGGAATGCCTATCAAGAATCACAAAAAGATACGATTGAGAGACTTCATCAGGTAAAAGCAAAACACTGAGGCAAGACAAAGATATCAGAAAAAATGTTAAAAAGCAACAATCTGGCAGAAAATGTTTGTAATGTGTAAAAATAAAATCAGAAAATAATGACTTGCAACTGCACTAATTAAATGATGACAGAGATGATGGTTCTTAATCACTTGGAGGGTGTGTCTATCTGTCATCGATCTCAATATCATAATGTTTCCTCACTTAATGACATAATTTGAATATATTTCCATGTTATTAAGTACACTTCTAGATGTAATTGTTAAAAGCCCCACAGAATTCCATTGTGCTGAGTGCAAAGTACAAATTGCATTTACTGCTGTGGCCCTGCTAGGGAGGAAAGTGACCAGGTCACTTTGCTCAGGGACCTTCCTCCATCCTTCCCCCAGTCAGTGACACAGGCTCCTGTAAGTAAACACTGGAGAAATATTTATGAAGTGGTACCAAATTATTGGCCTTCATGGATGGTGTATTCTTGTCTCTTGACCCAGTACTGCTCTTGGTTCAGTTTCATCAAAATCTTAGATAAAAAGATAGGAAAAGTGCAATAGTATAAAACCAGCAAATGCATGAAAGTCCCATGACTAATTTTCTCAAATTACTTATTTTCTCAAATCATCTTTCTTGTCAATAATTTCATAAAATAACAGGAAACTGAATTTGACATATAATCATATTTATTAACTCTCCTCTTCTGATACCCTTAATTAATACTTCAATTCATAGAGAATACTATGTAAAAATTGTTTTGAGTATTTTTTAATTTATAAGGTTTGAGAGTTTATTGTCTGTTATCACAAATATAATTAAAATTTATTTAACATTAAAATGATTTAAAATTATTTTCTTTGGGAAGTTCATGATTTCAAATAATTTTTTCAAATAAAATGTTAAAAGCTTTTACATTTGTAAGTGAAAAATAAGATTGTTTTAATGAAATTAAAATACATTCTAAAATACATTTTATTGTTTTTATGTTTATGACATAGTAGTAAATTTTCTTGATTAAAAACTAGAAAATACATAAGTGTGGAAGAGAAAAAATTCCAAAGTCTCACAGCTGTTAATATTTATTGTATTTCTTTTCAACCCTTTTCTTAGCCAAGGTTCCTTTCTTCCATCCTTGATGATTATTATTATATTACTTATACAGTGTAAATTCTTCATTTTTCATGTCATAAAATAATGTTTTTAACACATAGAATTTACATTTTCTAAGAAGGATCTTTCATCCGAAGAATGCACATTTAAGATATGGCTGCTCTATCTAACAGCCAGAAACAACACCAGGCTGCAATAGATGTGTTTATAAATGAGTCCCCGTTCAGAACAGAACCTTTTAGGAATTTAGAGAAGACATTTGGATAACGTCACTCCTTTCAGCTCTGTTCCCAATGGCAAAGAGAATGACTTTTGGCAGCCTGGCTTGTGATATACTGCCAATCACTAGAGGCAACGCCTGGTGATTAATTTAGAAAATCTCATTACTTTCGACTGATAGAAAAGGAAAAGGATAGTCTCCATCTTATAAATATTTGGTTTACTATTGCATGACATAAAACACATCCAAAACATATTTTATGGGAAGATACTATTTATGTAAAATACATCCTTCCAGTAGGTTGGCAGACATCTTCTGTCTAGACCAGTGACAGTCATGTACATTCCTTTTGTCCAGGCAGCTCTCAGAATCATTGTACCTACAACTGGCTTCAAGCACTGAACTGGGCATTTTTATTTTGTTTTAACCCAAATCCAGAGAGGAGTCTCTCACTCCATCATGCATTTCCCTTCAATGAAGTCTAGCCTCCCTAGAGAAAGCCTGCTATGGAAGGCGTGGCCTTCTCAAATATCACTGCATAGTCTGCTTTCTGCAGATGCAATGAATAATGCACATAAAATATAATTAATGCAACTGACCCAAGGTATATATCTCTGACATTGGGATTCCCTTCCCAGAAGTAGAAACCCTAACTCTGTGAAGAATGAAAAGCACATAGTACAACCATTTCAAAGCAAAACCCCCAGTGTGCACAAAACACTGCTTTGGATAAAAAATGGCAGCTGCAGGAGCTGGAATGGTAGCTGGTTGCCATGGTTACCAAGGCTCTGATTCAGCCACCATATGCCACCTGGTGTTCTCAGTCTGAAAAAGCAGGTCTGTGGTGTCTTAGATTGGAGATGGAGCTATGGCCACAGTTCTCAGAGAAATAGTACTAGCTTTGGATGTGAAGCACTGTTTTATCTATTGTTAGATTTAGGGTCTAAAGCCTTATCACTTAAGCCGTGGTTTCAACTGGGGAGAGGAAATACATACACTCTCTCTTCCTTTGTAAATAATCCATTTTCTCTCATGGAAACACTACTATATGGATATTCATTCTCAAAGATCTTTGTCTTCTCTTCAGGGAAAATTTGTTCCCCAATATGCTAGGTCATATAATATCGCAATAGCAACAAACTCAATAATTATTGCAGAGCACTAGTATCATCTAGTGCTCTGCAATAATTATTGAGTGAAGCAACTTAGCAGCAGCAGCAGCAAATGATACTAATTCTTAGGCATCCAGAATCTTTAGTACCTTATTTCCTTCTAAAAGTGCTAATGGCAGATAATAGCTCTATGACTTCATTTTAATGTCAAGTTGTGTCCAAATTTTATGTACATAAATAGATGATTGATATATTAAAAATTTATAATTTTTATCTTGTTCTACAATAGAAGATAGAGATTCTTAGTATCTGTCTTGAGCTTTATTGAGAATGTTCATAGTCACTGGGTAGTTGTCCTTCAGTTCAGTTCAGTCGCTCAGTCGTGTCCGACTCTTTGCGACCCCATGAATCGCAGCACACCAGGCCTCTCTGTCCATCACCAACTCCCGGAGTTCACTCAAACTCGTGTCCATTGAGTTGGTGATGCCATCCAGCCATCTCACCCTCTGTCGTCCCCTTCTCCCCCCGCCTTCAATCTTTCCCAGCATCAGGGTCTTTTCCAATGAGTCAACTCTTCGCATGAGGTGGCCAAAGTACTGCAGTTTCAGCTTTAGCATCATTCCTTCCAAAGAACACCCAGGGCTGATCTCCTTTAGAATGGACTGGTTGGATCTCCTTGCAGTCCAAGGGACTCTATACAGTAGTAAATAAATATATAACATACTGTCTAATAATAATGTCATATAAAATTTTCAGTCCTTACCATAAGTTTTGAAGACTTCATGTTTGATTTTGTATATTGTTGATAAAGACACAAACTGAGTTTAGCAATTGCCAGTGATTTAACTTTGCAATCAACATTTCATGTTGTACTACTTTCATGTTTCAAGAGCTATTAAAAAAATGATTATTGATTTTATATCAACGATCTGAGCATTCAAAATTGTATATGTTATTTTGCTGTCATTTTTGCCAGAGCTGAGGAAATGATTATCAATATAATAAATATAGTGGGGTGAAAATAGCAATTGTTACTCTTTACAAATATTACTCTATTGTGTCAGGGTTTTTAATACTGTGCAATTAAAAAAATTTGATATAGAGATTGCTATAACCTAGATAGCGTATTAAAAAGCAGAGACATTACTTTGCCAACAAAGGTCTGTCTAGTCAAGGCTATGATTTTTCCAGTGGTCATGTATGGATGTGAGAGTTGGACTGTGAAGAAGGCTGAGCGCCAAAGAATTGATGCTTTTGAACTGTGGTGTTGGAGAAGACTCTTGAGAGTCCCTTGGACTGCAAGGAGATCCAACCAGTCCATTCTAAAGGAGATCAGTCCTGGGTGTTCATTGGAAGGACTGATGCTAAAGCTGAAACTCCAATACTTTGGCCACCTCATGTGAAGAGTTGACTCATTGGAAAAGACTCTGATGCTGGGAGGGATTGGGGACAGGAGGAGAAGGGGATGACAGAGGATGAGATGGCTGGATGGCATCACTGACTCGATGGACGTGAGTTTGAGTGAACTCTGGGAGTTGGTGATGGATAGGGAGGCCTGTCATGCTGCGGTTCATAGGGTCGCAAAGAGTCGGACACGACTGAGCGACTGAACTGAACTGAACTGATAAAATTTGATAAATTTTAAAATTTGGGGGTTCATCAAAACATCCTCATTATTCTAATTAATTGACTTTATGATAGTAAATGGGCTTCCCTGGTGGCTCAGATGGTAAATAATCTGCCTGCAATGCAGGAGACCTGAGTTCGATCCCTGGGTTGGGAAGATGCCCTGAAGGAGAGTATGGCAACCCACCCTAGCCTTCTTGGCTGGAGAATCCTCATGGACAGAGGAGCCTGGCAGGATACAGTCATGGGATTGCAAAGAGTCAGACATGACTGAGTGACTAAGCACACACACATATATGAGAATAAATACTACAAATTTGAATTTATAAACTGTATTATGTCAATTAAAAATAGATTTGTTTTTCTTATATATTGGTCTCTCAAACTTAATTCCCCCCACCCCCCGCCATGGGTTCTACTGCTAAAAAAAAAACAGTTTGAAAATCACAAAGACTTGATAATGTCAGGGCCCTAGTTAAACATGAAAAACCCTTTTGGAGAGAATTTACCCAATCTCAGTAGACAACTCAGTTGAGGGAATTTAATGGAATTTGACCTCCCTTCTGTCCAAGTAGAACTGCCAGAAGTTGTAATCATCTCCCCCTAAAAACTCCATTAACAGCCACTCCACATTTCCCCAAATCTCCCAAAGCTAATCAACCACTAATCTGTTTTCTGTCTTTATGGAATTAACCTGTTCTGGACATTGCATATAAATGGAATCATATTTATGATTAACACATTGAAAACAGAAAGAATAAAATGTTGGTATCTGATCCAAAGTTAGAAGAGAAATATTATAATTCTCCAAAATACATAAAAGATACTTGCTCTGTGTCATAAGTTAGGTGAGAAATAGGCAAAAACTGTTTAAACTACCTTTGATTGAGTTTTTTACAAACAAATAAAACACTTTAATTCTCAGTGTTTCTAAAATTTTAAATTATGGCACAATGACTAAATATTAGTTCTTTTTGCAATTATTATGTATTTATAATTAAGGATAAGAGAATTTTTAATATTTTGACAAAAATATTAGACATCACAGACAATTATAATTTTTTTCTATTGATTAATAGATTTTTTTGCACAGTTTTACCTTGCATGTACTTTGTATTTTATAGCCCCACATGCAAAGAGACTTCCCTGGTGGCTCAAATGGTAAAGAATCTGCCATAGTGCAGAAGACCCGGGTTCAATCCCTGGGTCAGGAAGATCCCCTGGAGAAGGGAGTGGCAGCCCACTTCAGTATTCTTGCCTGGAAAATTCCTGGACAGTGGAGCCTGGCAGGCTACAGTCCATGGGGTCCCAAAGAGTTGGACATGACTGAGCAACTATCGCATGCAAAGGGAAGATTACCTGTAGTTGATACACTGTTGTTTATTGGTATAAACTTATGTACGTTTATTATTTAAAATGCTGTGCTGTGCGAAGTCACTTCAGGCGTGTCCAACTCTTTGCACCTGTATGGACTGTAGCCCACTAGGCTTCTCTGTCCATGGGATTCTTCAGGCAAAAATACTGCAATGGGTTGTCTTGTCCTCCTCCAGATTATTTTTTTAAATGTAGTATTATTAATGTTTTTCTACATTAAACTTCAAGCTTCTGTGTTATGCCTGGCCCACAGAATTTCCTTAATTTTATATGTAAATATTTTCTTTTTCCTGATTACCTCATTTCATTGTATGTGTTTGTTTATATTTACTTTTGGATACAACCTTTACCTTATATATTGGTAAACTAGATGCTTTAAAAATTTCCAGTTTTTAAAAGGTATTGTAGGCATTCTGCTCACTGTGTGTGTGTATGTGTGTATAAAATAGAAATAGTTTGAATCTAAATTTCTTTTTTTTCTTCTGCTCACTCTGAAAGGAAAGCAATCATCTATCCCTTTCTAAAAATTGAAAATTTAAGATATTAAAAAGCATTGTTACATATAAAAAGATAAATTTGAAATGATCTCTAGATACTAAGTAAATAGTCAAAAATCACCAGCTTTTCTTTATAATAGCATTTCAGTTAGGAATGGACATTAAAAAAAATTTATAGTAGCAACAAATTATAAATTACCAAGTATAAATTAAACAAGAAAGATGGAACACATATCTGAGGAAAACTATTTTACTGCAGGACTTAAAAAAAAAAAGCTGGTGATACAAAGACATATCTTGTTCCTGGGTGGGAAGATATGATACAAAGCTGTCAATATTTCTCAGAAAAGTATATAAATTGTATGCAATTCCAAACAGAATCACAGTAGAGCATTTAGGGGGATCTGTTTTTGATCTTAAGGGAAAAATGTGATAATTACCAAGAAATTGTTGAAAAGGAATAATAGGGAACCCCTGCTGCTGCTGCTGCTGCTAAGTCGCTTCAGTCGTGTCGGACTCTGTGCGACCCCATAGACGGCAGCCCACCAGGCTCCTCTGTCGCTGGGATTCTCCAGGCAAGAACACTGGAGTGGGTTGCCATTTCCTTCTTCAATGCATGAAAGTGAAAACTGAAAGTGAAGTCTCTCAGTCGTGCCCGACTCTTTGCGACCCCATGGACTGGAGCCTACCAGGCTCCTCCGTCCATGGGATTTTCCAGGCAAAAGTACTGGAGTGGGGTGCCATTGCCTTCTCCTAACTCATACTAAATATACTAAAATATAAAGAGACAATGGTTTGAGTAGAAAAATAAACAAATAGATCAGAGGATTAAAAAGACCCAGAAATAGACCCATGTACATGTGAGAATTAAGTGTATAATAAATGGAGCATTTAAAATTGGGAAAGGATGGCTCTTTGAATATGACGCATTGGGATAGTTGTATTTACATTAAAAATATGGTTATGACTATTCTGCATAGCAAATGCAAAAGTATTTTCAGATGAATTAAAGATCTAAATGTAAGCACACAGAGCAACTAGAAACGATTAGAAAGATTGAGTTGATTTATATAATTTTAGGAGAGGGTTAAAAAGTCAGAAAGTCTAAAGGAAAACACCGACAGGTTCGACTGTATGACACTTTATTTCATGTACGTTCTTCTTAGTTGGACTTCATGTGCAGGGGTGAGTTAATCACAAGTCTCGTTTTATGGCACATTGTCAAAGTGTGTGAGGCACTTCTTTTGGTTTTTATGTGTACATATATATGTGTGAACAGTTATTTATCCCTTTTCATTTTCTTATTCCTCTCTCTATATAAGTAACCATTCTAATATTTAAAATGCATATTCTTTGTTTGTATTGCTCTAACATGGGTAACACTGTTTAGAATCCATGTCTCTAACTATGTAAATTGAATCATTACATATCTCATCTTGTTTCTTATTTTTTTATTTATCTATTTTTCTCTCTCAGTACTGTGTTTTAAAGATCCATATTGCTATGTTTACATTAGGCTGTTAAAATTAACCTGTTGCGTCTTCTGGCTGCATTAGTACTCCATGTATTTAACTGTATTTTACTCATTCTCTCCTCTGCCATGGGCATCCAGATTGCTTTTGACACCCAACTAAAACAAACAATGCTTCCATGAATATCCTTGTGCATAAAACCTTATGGACACGGATGGGGATTTATTTGGGATAAATACTCACATGTTGTATAGCTGAACACAAGATACTGCAGACTTGAGGAAGTGCCAATATAACTATATTGGTAGAATACACATCCATCAGTTCAGTTCCATTCAGTCACTCAGTAATGTCCGACTCTTTGCAACCCCATGGACTGCATCATGCCAGACCTCCCTGTCTATCACCAACTCCCAGAGTTTATTCAAACTCATGTCCATTGAGTCAGTGATGCCATCCAACCATCTCATCCTCTGTCGTCTCCTTCTCCTCCTGCCTTCAATCTTTCCCAGCATCAGGGGCTTTTCAAATGAGTCAGTTCTTCTCATCAGGTGGCCAAAGTATTGCAGTTTCAGCTTCAGCATCAGTCCTTCCAATAAATATTCAGGACTGATTTCCTTTAGGATGGACTGGTTGGATCTCCTTGCAGTCCAAGGGACTCTCAAGAGTCTTCTCCAACACCACAGTTCAAAAGCATCAATTTTTCGGCACTCAGCTTTCTTTATAGTCCAACTTTCACATCCACTACTGGAAAAACCATAGCTTTGACTAGACGGTCCTTTGTTGGCAAAGTAATGTCTCTGCTTTTTAATAAGCTGTCTAGGTTGGTTATAACTTTTCTTCCAAGGAGCAAGTGTCTTTTAATTTCTTCTAATGGCCGCAGTCACCATCTGCAATGATTTTGGAGCCCAAAAAATAAAGTCTGTCACTGTTTCCACTGTTTCCCTGTCTATTTGCCATGAAGTGACAGGACCAGATGCCATGATCTTAGTTTTCTGAGTGTCGAGTTTTAAGCCAACTTTTTCACTTCCATCAGCAGTTCGTTAAGGCCACTATCCTCCAATTTTTCTAATTTGCTAAGTATAAAATGATCTCATTACCTTTACAAATATATATTTAAAATGAATATCCTATAGACAGCATATAGTTGGGTCTTATGTTTTTACCTAGTATGACAATCTCTTCCTTTTATTTTGAATTCTCAAAAAATTACATTAACTATAATTATGAATTTGACTGGGTTTGCATCTACCATCTTGCTATACGCTTTCTATTTGCTCCATCTGTTTTTTGATTCCTTTTTATTCTTTTTCTGCCTTTTGAATTTACTGAGTATTTTTTATTACATTTATCTCTACTATTGACTTATTAACTCTGCACTTTTTTTTAATGGTTGTTTTAGAGTTTAAAACACACTTGCGAGTTTAACTTGAAACAGGCTATTGTCAAATGACTTCATTTTCAATATAAAAACCTTATTACAATATACTTTCATTTCCCCTTTGGATAGCTAGTTGGCAGCTAGTATAGGGGTTTGGTCTGCATATTCTGTTCTTGACAAGACTTACTATTGGTACCTGAGAACTTCATTGGTTTGTGGATTTTCCAGAAGAATTTGGGAGATTAGTCATGGAGTATACACAATAGCTGTCTCTGTGTACCCTCTGCCTGGGTTTCTCGGTTAGCCATCGCCTTTTGGCTGTCACTTCCTTCACAGAAATTTTTCAGCTTCCTCCTTTTGGTAAAATGAACTCCAAGTGAAGCAGGTTTGTCGATAAGGGGTTAGTCTCTTCCAGTCTCTTGCAATCTTGTCAGTTGAGTGTCAGTTTCGGATACTGGAATGACTGTATCGCAACATTTTCACATCCGGCTATCAGGTAGTGGAGGAGGGCATAAAGGGACAAGGACAGCTACAGACATTACAACTGGGAACGTAAAGCCTAGCTAGAAAAGTAGCTTCACTAAGTTTAAATAAGCTCTTTTTGATGTGCCTGTCTTAATGGAGTATTTTAACTGTTGTTTGATTCATCATCAGAAATAAATTATGGCTCACACATTGGCAGTTTTTGAAACTTCTCACCAGAGTAGAATCCTTGCAGAAATCAGTGAAATCCAGTGTCCTAGATCCTCTTTGGTGAGTTTTGATGTCAGGCTTTGTTTCTGAAACTTCGGAAGGTTGAAGAGCAAATTTAATAGTTGAAAAGTGGTAATGTTGCCCATAGAAAGGGTTAACCTGAAAGGAAATGGAGGTGAGATGATTACTAAACTTAAGCTTGAATGTGAATCCTATATACTGGTTGTGAGTCTTGATTTGAAGGCTTTGGCAGAACACAGTCTATACCCAGTGTCATTTTTTTTTTTTTTTTTTTGACTGCGTGGCATGTGGGATCTTAGTTCTCCAACCAGAGATTGAACCCACACCTCTTGGAGTCTTAACCACTGGACAACCAGGGAAGTCCCACCCAATGTTATCTTGAATTAGAGAATCTCAAATTACAGAATTCATGGGAAACTGTTTGCTTTGGTGGTGATCTGTTTCTGAAGCCTTTTTAGTGGGTCTCAAGGTCAGGTCCCTACCCCGTTTGTGTGGCCAGTTTGTAGAATCTTAAATTCTTCTCTGTCTGTCAACTTTGCTTCTTGTGGTATAATAAGTACAAAATGAACTTTATCACTTTAGCCACTTTTAAATGTACAGTTCAGGGGTATCACCCACATTGTTGTGCAACCATCACCACTATCCATCTCCAGAGCTTTCATCTTCCCAAACTGAAATTCCATATCCATCAAACACTAACTCCCCATTTTGCCATGTCCCTCTCCCCAGTTCTCTGGCAACCATGCATCTATTTTCTATTTCTGTGAGTTAACTATTCTAGGTACCTCCTCTAAGTGGAATAATTCAATATTTGTCTTTTGAGACTATTTTACTTACCATGATGTCCTCACAGTTCATCAACGTGGTAGAACTTCTAAACTAGTCTGTAGAGGTGTATTATTGGTTTCCTTTTTGAATATGTGGCTGGCAGCTCGTGGGTATATAACTGAGCACATAAATTAGCTTAATAAAATGATAATACTCAATGAGATCAGAATGCATCAATGTAGAATCTGTCAGCAGAGAGTGCAAGGCAAATCTCAAGGGAATTTTAATAACAATCTAATGTAGTGAGAGTTTATGGAGATTTTGAAATATGATCTTATTATCATTGGGGCTAGAGTAAGCTTCTTTAGAAGCTGGGCTGTATTGACTTTGATGTTTCATTTAGTTCAGTCGCTCATTCATGTCTGACTCTTTGCAGTCACCATTTGCAGTGATTTTGGAGCCCCCCAAAATAAAGTCTGACACTGTTTCCACTGTTTCCCCATCTATTTCCCATGAAGTGATGGGACCAGATGCCATGATCTTAATTCTCTGAATGTTGAGTTTTAAGCCAATTTTCACTCTCCTCTTTCACTTTCATCAAGAGGCTCTTTAGTTTGACTTAATTTCCATCAGAATATTTATTTATAAGTAATTATTAAAATGTATATCAAAACTTAAAACAATAAAATGAAGTTCATTTTAAATGTTCAAGTGGTTCATTCGATAGGGGCTTTGGGTCTCATGCTACAGTTTCAGCTTTTTAGGGCTTTATGAAAATTACAAATAATGCAAGATTTTATCAGTAATTTTTTTCTTCCAGAAACTAGAGTACATAATTATCTTTCTATTGACTATAAATGTTTAGTTTCTTTTGGATTCAAACCAGTAAGAGTTAGTTGTTTGCATAATAATAGATAATGCATTTTCTTCAATGGTTTTAAGCTTAATAATGTGTTTTTTTGGATGTTGGACTATCTCCAGTAATTTTATTGGGCTTCACAAAGACATAGAAAATGTCTTTATTTTTGTAGCATGGCAAATTCATAAGCAACTTTAAAAGCATAATATCTAGTATTAAGCATAGATGTTAATTCTTTAACCTCTGATAATGTGGCGTGCTTGGGTCAGTTATCTGAATGGAATGATTTGTTCATAGCATAATATTTTAAATAAAATATTCAGTTGTTGTTTGGCCCCTAAGTCATGTCCAACTCTGTGACCCCATGTACTACAGGATGGCAGACTTTCCTGTCCTTCACTATCTCCCGAGGTTTGCCAAACTCATGTTCTTCAAGTTGGTGATGCCATCCAACCACCTCATCCTCTGTCATCCCCTTCTCCTCCTGCCCTCAGTCTTTCCAAGTATCATGGTCTTTTCCAATAAGTCATCTCTTTACATCAGGTTGGCCAAAGTTTGGAGCTTCAGCTTCACATCAATCCTTCAGAGTTTAGTATCAGACAAATTAGAATGAGAAAAGTTTAGGTTTTTTTGCCACACCATGTGGCTTATGGGATCTTATTTTCCAGACAAGGGATTGAACCTGGTCCTCACTGGACTGCCAGGGAATTCCCAAATTTAGAGTTTAAACTGAAGCTACTACTCTAAACCATAAAGTTGACTTTCATAAATTTATAGTGAAAGAGGTTTATCACAGTTTGAAATGCCCAGAGTTTGGGGGTTGCTATAATACCTGTTGATTGCTATAGTACCTATTAACAGACTGGTTCCAAATAGGAAAAGGAGTCCATCAAGGCTGTCTATTGTCACCCTGCTTATTTACCTTATATGCAGAGTACATCATGAGAAACGCTGAACTGGAAGAAACACAAGCTGGAATGAAGATTGCCAGGAGAAATATCAATAACCTCAGATATGCAGATGACACCACCCTTATGGCAGGAAGAGAAGACGAACTAAAAAGCCTCTTGATGAAAGTGAAAGTGGAGAGTGAAAAAGTTGGCTTAAAGCTCAATGTTCAGAAAACGAAGATCATGGCATCCGGTCCCATCACTTCATGGGAAATAGATGGGGAAACAGTGGAAACAGTGTCAGACTTTATTTTTCTGGGCTCCAAAATCACTGCAGATGGTGACTGCAGCCATGAAATTAAAAGACGCTTACTCCTTGGAAGGAAAGTCATGACCAACCTAGATAGCATATTCAAAAGCAGAGATATTACTTTGCCAACAAAGGTCCGTCTAAGTCAAGGCTATGGTTTTTCCTGTGGTCATGTATGGATGTGAGAGTTGGACTGTGAAGAAGGCTGAGCGCCGAAGAATTGATGCTTTTGAACTGTGGTGTTGGATAAGACTCCTGAGAGTCCCTTGGACTGCAAGGAGATCCAACCAGTCCATTCTGAAGGAGATTTGCCCTGGGATTTCTTTGGAAGGAATGATGCTAAAGCTGAAATTCCAGTACTTTGGCCACCTCATGCGAAGAGTTGACTCATTGGAAAAGACTCTGATGCTGGCAGGGATTGGGGGCAGGAGGAGAAGGGGATGACAGAGGATGAGATGGCTGGATGGCATCACTGACTTGATGGACGTGAGTCTGGGTGAACTCAGGGAGTTGGTGATGGACAGGGAGGCCTGGTGTGCTGCGATTCATGGGGTCGCAAAGGGTCAGATACGACTGAGCGACTGAACTGAACTGACTGAACTGATAATACCTGTTAGGAAAGGAAGGTCTGTTTAGGATCTGGCTTTTAAGAGGTGGCTTTTGAGATTTTCAGCTATAGCAACCAAATTTTGTATCCAACTGATGGAAAATTACAATGAGAAAAAACAAGAACTAAGTAGTTATGTTTGTCCATGACTACTAATTATCTGTTGTCAACATTAAAAAAAAAAAAAAGGCACAGTGTGAGAGTTATGAGTTAAGTTTTACTTGGGGTAAGATGAAGACTACAACCCGGGAGACAGCCTCTCCGATAGCTCTAAGGAACTTTTCTGGAGGTAAGGGGTGTGTGGAGAGAGAATATAGGCAGCAGAGGAAATCTAAAAAACTCAAATTAATTGGCATTTTCATTAGGAAATATGTGATTTTAGTGAAAGGGGGTAGGTATGGCAATCAAGCACACATTTTGGCAGAAGGTTGCTGCTAGTTACCAGGAGCAGATGTCTCTGTTAATGATATTAGTGCTTTTCTAGATATTCAAAGATGTATGAAATTGGGCTCATAAAATCTTTTCTTGAAAACATATCTGAAAGCCTATTCAGCCAGTTTGCCCAGAGCACAGAGTGCCTCATTGCTGATCTCCTCCCTGAACTCTGTTCAGGGTGTGTTGAAGGTCAGTGACTGCAGTGGCTAGTGACCTAGTCCCTGTAGAGGTGGATGGTGAGAAATAATTTTTTATCCACACTATCATTTTATCAAATTTTAAGCTGGCAAAAATAGTCCTGTATGTTTTCATTTAAAGGCATCTTCGTCCTTGAATTTGCAGATCACCATTCTGTAATTTTTGTAAAAATAAGAGATGGTAAATTAATCTGTTTAGTGACCAATGCTTCATGTCTTTATCTTACTTAGTAATTTTTCATGTATCCAAAGATGACTCCATAATTAATACAATTTAATATTAGTTTAAGTGCTTAAAACTAAGGATTTGGATATTATAATTTATGTTGACACATTAAGCCTGTAAGATTTATAGCATTGCAAGAATTCTTCTTATAAAGAATTATCTATTATAATCCAACTTATTTTGACACAGTTTTAATATTTTATAATCTTATATGAATTAGCTTATTGTCCATTCAAATCAGTAGAGTAAATCTAGAAAACTCAAGTTAACTAGCTCTTTTTATTAGAAAATAAACCGAAGAAAATATGCTAAATAGTTTTATACTGGTAAAATCAGAAAAAAAAGATAG
Source organism: Bos grunniens (assembly GCF_055505025.1). Taxonomy (NCBI): domain Eukaryota; kingdom Metazoa; phylum Chordata; class Mammalia; order Artiodactyla; family Bovidae; genus Bos; species Bos grunniens. The sequence continues at coordinate 18,359,221 of NC_141168.1, forward strand.
TTCTTTCTTTTTTTTTTAATATTTATTTATTTGGCTGCACCAGGTCTTAGTTGCAGCATGTGGAATCTAGTTCCCTGTCCAGGGATCGAACTCAGGACCCCTGCATTGGGAGCACAGCCAGCGGACCACAAGGGAAGTCCCAAGATAGTTTTTGTTTTTTTTTTCAATTTTGTTTTGATATAAATTTGTTTATTTTAATTGGAGGCTAATTACTTTACAATATTGTATTGGTTTTGCCATACATTAACATGAATCTGCCACAGGTGTACACGTGTTCCCCATCCTGAACCTCCCTCCCACCTCCCTCCTCATACCATCCCTCTGGGTCATCCCAGTGCACCAGCCCCAGGCATCCTGTATCATGCATTGAACCTGGACTGGCAATTCGTTTCACAAATATTATACATGTTTCAATGCCATTCTCCCAAATCATTCCCACCCTTGCCCTCTCCCACAGAGTCCAAAAGACTGTTCTGTAGATCTGTGTCTCTTTTGCTGTCTCGCATGCTGCTGCTGCTGCTGCTAAGTCACTTCAGTCGTGTCTGACTCTGTGTGACCCCATAGACAGCAGCCCACCAGGCTCCCCCGTCCCTGGGATTCTCCAGGCAGGAACACTGGAGTGGGTTGCCATTTCCTTCCCCAATCCATAAAAGTGAAAGTGAAAGTGAATTCGTGTCTGACTCTTGGCGACCCCATGGACTTCAGCCTACCAGGCTCCTCCATCCATGGGATTTTCCAGGCAAGAGTACTGGAGTGAGGTGCCATTGCCTTCTCCAGCTGTCTCGCATACAGGGTTATTATTACCATCTTTCTAAATTCCATATATATGAGTTAATATCCTGTATTGGTGTTTTTCTTTCTGGCTTACTTCACTCTGTATAATAGGCTCCAGTTTCATCCACCTCATTAGAACTGATTCAAATGTATTCTTTTTAATGGCTAAGTAATACTCCATTGTGTATATGTACCACAGCTTTCTTATCCATTCGTCTGCTGATGGACATCTAGGTTGCTTCCATGTCCTGGCTATTATAAATAGTGCTGTGATGAACACTGGGGTACACGTGTCTCTTTCAATTCTGGTTTCCTCAGTGTGTATGCCCAGCAGTGGGATTGCTGGGTCGTATGGCAGTTCTATTTCTAGTTTTTTAAGGAATCTCCACACTATTCTCCATAGTGGCTGTACTAGTTCGCATTCCCACCAACAGTGTAAGAGGGTTCCCTTTTCTACACACCCTCTCCAGCATTTATTGCTTGTAGACCTTTGAATAGCAGCCATTCTGACTGGCATGAAATCATATCTCATTGTGGTTTTGACTTGCATTTCTCTGATAATGAGTGTTGGAAAAGACTCTTGAGAGTCCCTTGGACTGCAAGGAGATCCAACCAGTCCATTCTAAAGGAGATCAGCTCTGGGATTTCTTTGGAAGGAATGATGCTAAAGCTGAAACTCCAGTACTTTGGCCACCTCATGCGAAGAGTTGACTCATTGGAAAAGACTCTGATGCTGGGAGGGATTGGGGGCAGGAGGAGAAGAGGACGACAGAGGATGAGATGGCTGGATGGCATCACTGACTCGATGGACGTGAGTCTGGGTGAACTCCGGGACTTGGTGATGGACAGGGAGGCCTGGCGTGCTGCGATTCATGGGGTCGCAAAGAGTCGGACACGACTGAGCGACTGAACTGAACTGATAATGAGTGATGTTGAGCATCTTTTCATGTGTTTATTAGCCATCTGTATGTCTTCTTTGGAGAAATGTCTGTTTAGTTCTTTGGTCCATTTTTTGATTGGGTCATTTATTTTCCTGGAATTGAGCTGCAGGAGCTGCTTGTATATTTTTGAGACTAATTCTTTGTAAGTTGCTTCATTTGCTATTATTTTCTCCCATTCTGAAGGCTGTCTTTTCACCTTGCTTATAGTTTCCTCCGTTGTGCAAAAGCTTTTAAGTTTAATTAGGTCTCATTTGTTTATCCTTGCTTTTATTTCCATTACTCTGGGAGGTGGGTCGTAGAAGATCCTGCTGTGATTTATGTCGGAGAGTGTTTTGCCTATGTTTTCCTCTAGGAGTTTTATAGTTTCTGGTCTTACGTTTAGATCTTTAATCCATTTTGAGTTTATTTTTGTGTATAATGTTAGGAAGTGTTCTAGTTTCGTTCTTTTACAAGTGGTTGACCAATTTTCCCAGCACCATTTGTTAAAGAGATTGTCTTTTCTCCATTGTATATTCTTGCCTCCTTTGTCAAAGATAAGGTGTCCATAGGTGCATGGATTTATCTCTGGGCTTTCTATTTTGTTCCATTGATCTATATTTCTGTCTTTGTGCCAGTACCATATCTGTCTTGATGACTGTGGCTTTGTAGAAGAGCCTGAAGTCAGGCAGGTTGATTCCTCCAGTTCCATTCTTTTTTCTCAAGATTGCTTTGGCTATTCGAGGTTTTTTTGTATTTCCATACAAATTGTGAAATTATTTGTTCTAGCTCCATGAAAAATTCTGTTGATAGCTTGATAGGGATTGCATTGAATCTATAGATTGCTTTGGGTAGTATACTCATTTTCACTATATTGATTCTTCTGATCCATGAACACGGTATATTTCTCCATCTATTACTGTCCTCTTTGATTTCTTTCACCAGTGTTTTATAGTTTTCTATATATAGGTATTTAGTTTCTTTAGGCAGATATATTCCTAAGTATTTTATTCTTTTCATTGCAATGGTGAATGGAATTGTTTCCTTAATTTCTCTTTATATTTTCTCATTATTAGTGTATAGGAATGCAAGGGATTTCTGTGTGTTGATTTTATATCCTGCAACTTTACTATATTCATTGATTAGCTCTAGTAATTTTCTGATGGAGTCTTTAGGGTTTTCTGTGTGGAGGATCGTGTCATTTGCAAACAGTGAGAGTTTTACTTCTTCTTTTCCAATTTGGATTCCTTTTATTTCTTTTTCTGTTCCGATTGCTTTGGCTAAACTTCCAAAACTATGTTGAATAGTAGTGGTGATAGTAGACACCCTTGTCCTGTTCCTGACTTTAGGGGAAATGCTTTCAATTTTTCACCATTGAGGATAATGTTTGCTGTGGGTTTGTCATATATAGCTTTTATTATGTTGAGGTATGTTCCTTCTATTCCTTCTTTCTAGAGAGTTTTTACCATAAATGGATGCTGAATTTTGTCAAAGGCTTTCTCTGCATCTATTGAGATAATCATATGGCTTTTATTTTTCAATTTGTTAATATGGTGTATTACATTGATTGATTTGCGGATATTGAAGAATCCTTGCATCACTGGGATAAAGCCCACTTGGTCATGGTGTATGATCTTTTTAATGTGTTGTTGGATTCTGATTGCTGGAATTTTGTTAAGGATTTCTGCATCTATGTTCATCAGTGAAATTGGCCTGTAGTTTTCTTTTTTTGTGGCATCTTTGTCAGGTTTTGGTATTAGGGTGATGGTGGCCTCATAGAATCAGTTTGGAGTTTGGAGTTTCCTCTGCAATTTTCTGGAAGAGTTTGAGTAGGATAGGTGTTAGCTCTTCTCTAAATTTTTGGTAGAAATCAGCTATGAAGCCGTCTGGACCTGAGCTTTTGTTTCCTGGAAGATTTCTGATTACAGTTTCAATTTCCGTGCTTGTGATGGGTCTGTTAAGATTTTCTATTTCTTCCTGGTTCAGTTTTGGAAAGTTGTACTTTTCTAAGAATTTGTCCATTTCTTCCAAGTTGTCCATTTTATTGGCATATAATTGCTGATACTAGTCTCTTACGATCCTTTGTATTTCTGTGTTGTCTGTTGTGATCTCTCCATTTTCATTTCTAATTTTATTGATTTGATTTTTCTCCCTTTGTTTCTTGATGAGTGAGTCTGGCTAATGGTTTGTCAATTTTATTTATCCTCTCAAAGAACCAGCTCTTGGCTTTGTTGATTTTTGCTATGGTCTCTTTTGTTTCTTTTGCATTTATTTCTGCCATATTTTTTAAGATTTTTTTCCTTCTACTAACCCTGGAGTTAGTAGAAGGAAATCATTTTCTTCCTTTTTTAGTTGCTTTAGGTGTAGAGTTACGTTATCTATTTGACTTTTTTCTTGTTTCTTGAGGTATGCCTGTATTGCTATGAACCATCCCCTTAGCACTGCTTTTACAGTGTCCTACAGGTTTTGAGTTGTGTTTTCATTTTCATTCATTTCTATGCATATTTTGATTTCTTTTTTGATTTCTTCTGTGATTTGTTGGTTATTCAGCAGTGTGTTGTTCAGCCTCCATATGTTGGAATTTTTAATAGTTTCTCTCCTATAATTGAGATCTAATCTTACTGCATTGTGGTCAGAAAAATTGCTTGGAATGATTTCAATTTTTTTGAACTTACCAAGGCTAGATTTATGGCCCAGGATGTGATCTATCCTGGAGAAGGTTCCGTGTGCACTTGAGAAAAAGGTGAAATTCATTGTTTTGGGGTGACATGTCCTATAGATATCATTTAGGTCTAACTGGTCTATTGTATCATTTAAAGTTTGTGTTTCCTTGTTAATTTTCTGTTTAGTTGATCTATCCATAGGTGTGAGTGGGGTATTAAAGTCTCCCACTATTATTGTGTTACTGTTAATTTCCCCTTTCATACTTGTTAGCATTTGTCTTACATATTGCAGTGCTCCTATCTTGGGTGCATATATATCTATAATTGTTATATCTTCTTCTTGGGTTGATCCTTTGATCATTATGTAGTGTCCTTCTTTGTCTCTTTTCACAGCCTTTGTTTTAAAGTCTATTTTATCTGATATGAGTATTGCTACTCCTGCTTTCTTTTGGTCTCTATTTGCATGGAATATCTTTTTCCATCCCTTCACTTTCAGTCTGTATGTGTCCCTTGTTTTGAGGTGGGTCTCTTGTAGACAACATATATAGGGGTCTTGTTTTTGTATCCATTCAGCCAGGCTTTGTCTTTTGGTTGGGGCATTAAACCCATTTATGTTTAAGGTAATTATTGGTAAGTATGATCCTATTGCCATTTACTTTATTGTTTTGGGTTTGAGTTTATACTCCCTTTTTGTGTCTCCTGTCTAGAGAAGATCCTTTAGCATTTGTTGGAGAGCTGGTTTGGTGGTGCTGAATTCTCTCAGCTTTTGCTTGTCTGTAAAGCTTTTGGTTTCTCCTTCATATTTGAATGAGATCCTTGCTGGGTATAGTAATCTGGGCTATAGGTTATTTTCTTTCATCACTTTAAGTATGTCCTGCCATTCCCTCCTGGTCTGAAGAGTTTCTATTGAAAAATCAGCTGTTATCCTTATGGGAATTCCCTTGTGTGTTATTTGTTGTTTTTCCCTTGCTGCTTTTAATATATATTCTTTGTGTTTGATCTTTGTTAATTTGATTAATATGTGTCTTGACATGTTTTGCCTTGGGTTGATCCCGTTTGGGACTCTCTGGGTTTCTTGGACTTGGGTGATTATTTCCTTCCCCAGTTTAGGGAAGTTTTCAACTATTATCTCCTCAAGTATTTTCTCATGGTCTTTCTTTTTGTCTTCTTCTTCTGGGACTCCTATGATTCAAACGTTGGGGTGTTTAACATTGTCCCAGAGGTCTCTGAAATTGTCATTTCTTTTTATTCGTTTTTCTTTTTTCCTCTCTGATTCATTTATTTCTACCATTCTATCTTCTACCTCACTAATTCTATCTTCTGCCTCCATTATTCTACTATTTTTTCCCTCCAGAGTGTTTTTGATCTCATTTATTGCATTATTCATTATATATTGACTCTTTTTTATTTATTCTAGGTCCTTGTTAAACCTTTCTTGCATTCTCTCAATCCTTGTCTCCAGGCTATTTATCTGTAATTCCATTTTGTTTTCAAGATTTTGGATCATTTTCACTATCATTATTTGGAATTCTTTATCAGGTAGATTCCCTATCTCTTCCTCTTTGGTTTGGTTTGGTGGGCATTTATCCTGTTCCTTTACCTGCTGGGTATTCCTCTGTCTCTTCATCCTGTTTATATTGCTGTGTTTGGGGTGGACTTTCTGTATTCTGGTAGTTTGTGGAGTTCTCTTTATTGTAGAGCTTCTTCACTGTGGGTGGGGTTGTATGGGTGGCTTGTCAAGGTTTCCTAGTTAGGGAAGCTTGTGTCGGTGTTCTGGTGGGTAGAGCTGGATTTCTTTTCTCTGGAGTGCAATGAAGTGTCCAGTAATGAGTTATGAGATGTAAATGGGTTTGGAGTGACTTTGGGCAGCCTGTATATTGAAGCTAAGGGCTATGTTCCTCTGTTGCTGGAGAATTTGTGTGGTGTGTCTTGCTCTGGAGCTTGTTGGCCCTTGAGTGGTGCTTGGTTTCAGTGTAGATATGGAGGCATTTGATGAGCTCCTGTTGATTAATGTTCCCTGGAGTCAGGAATTCTCTGGTGTTCTCAGGATTTGGATTTAAGCCTCCTGCTTCTGGTTTTCAGTCTTATTTTTACAGTAGCCTCAAGACTTCTCCATCTATACAGCACCGTTGATAAAACATCTAGGTTAAAGATGAAAAGTTTCTCCACAGTGAGGGACACCCAGAGAAGTTCACAGAGTTACATGGAGACGAGAAGGGAGGATGCAGATAGAGGTGACCAGGATGAGATGAGGTGGAATCAAAAGAGGAGAGAGTAAGCTAGCCAGTAATCACTTCCTTATGTGCGCTCCACAGTCTGGACCACTCAGAGATGTTCACGGGGTTATACAGAGAAGAGAAGAGGAAGGAAGGAGACAGAGGTGGCCAGGAGGATAAAGTGAAGTGAAGTGAAGTCTCTCAGTCATGTCCGACTCTTAGCGACCCCACGGACTGCAGCCTACCAGACTCCTGTGTCCATGGGATTCTCCAGGCAAGAGTACTGGAGTGGGTTGCCATTGCCTTCTCCAATAGGAGGATAAAGGGGGAATCAAAAGGAGAGAGACAGATCCAGCCAGTAATCAGTTCCCTAAGTGTTCTCCACAGCCTGGAACACACAAAGAGATTCACAGAGTTGGGTAGAAAAGAGAAGGGGGAGGGAGGGGATAGAGGCGACCTGGTGGAGAAAAAGGAGAGTCCAAAGGGGGAGAGAGCAGTCAAGCCAGTAATCTAGCTCCCAAGTAAAAATGGGTACTGAAGATTGGGTTCTTAAAGGTACAAAATTGATAACAAATATCAAAAAGCAAAGATTAAAAATCTAGAGTAGAGGTTGGATTTTCAAAAATACAATATTAAAGAAAAAAAAGTTACAAAAATTATAATATATATATGAAGTTTGCTTTTAAAAAGAGGGTCTCTTTTTTTTTGCAAAGTAATAGTAGGTTATAAAAATGAAAATTAAAGTAATAATAGAGGACTTAAAAATAAAAAAATTTTTAAAAATTAAGGAATGATACTAAAAATATTAAAAATATATCTAGGACTTTCTCTGGTGTTGTTGTGGGCAGTATGGGGTCAGTTCATTTTTGGATAGTTCCTTGATCTGGCTTATTTTTCTCAAGATCTATGGGCCCCTTCCTATGTAGTCGGTACTAACTACAGGGTTTTAATCTATTGCACCTGTCACTTCTAAGGAGGTTTCCTCTGTTTTAGCTTCTTCTGTTTGCTGGTCTCTTCAGTGTCTAATTTCCCCCCTGACACAAAGGGGTGGTGGTGGACACTTTTTTAGGCTCACTTGTTCAGTTGTGCTGTGGGGAGGGAGGGACGCTGCAAACAAATAACACTGGCATTTGCTCGCAGTGTCTCGGCTGCACTGGGTTTGCCCCTGCTCACAGCGTGTGTGCTTTCCCTGTCTACACTGCTTAGGCTCTAGGTTGATCTGCCAGGAACTGTCTGAGGCCAGCCCCAGGTCTAAGCCGCTCAGGTTCAGGTACTCGGGTAATCCTCAAAGGCGCAGACTTGGTTGGGCCTGCGTTTTGTGCCCTTCCCAGGTCCGAGCAGCTCAGGTGACCAGGTGTTTGGCGAGAACAGTCACTGTGACTTATCGCCTCCCCTGTCCCTGCCACTTGGTTTTCTGGGTATACAACCAGTGCACCTTTTCAGGCAGATGTTTACCTTCCAGAATCCCGTGAAGTCTTGGTTAGCAATGAAGCCTGCTTGCAGTTTGGTAGATAATGCCTCTCTGGGGCTGCGCCTGCTGCCTTCCGGCTCTGGCTGCCTTCACCTGCCTGTCACTGGAAGGGGCTGGGCCGGTCTGCAGGCGGCTAGCTCTGCTCAGTCCTTTGTTCTGTGAGCAGGCCTGATGGTGTCTTAGATTAGGGCTTTTCACATAGCTCTAGTCAGTCCTTTGTTCTGTGAGCGGGCCTGGCGGTGTCTTAGGTTAGGGCTTTTCACTTGGTAGCTATCCCGAAGTCTGGTTTGCTAGCCCAAGTTAGTTCCCTCAGATTGCCCTGGGGCATTCAGGCCCGGTCTTTCCTCTAAGCAATGCAGCCAGCACCTCCCTGCCCAGCCCCCGCTTGCTAGTGGCGGATGCAGGCATCTGCACTGCTTCTCCACTTGGGGAATTACCGTTGGGCACGTAATCTGTGGCTTTTAATTATTTATTTTTCCTCCTGGTTATGTTGCCCTCTGTGGTTCCAAGGCTCGCCACAGACTCGGCAGTGAGAGTGTTTCCTGGTTTTTGGAAACTTCTCTCTTTTTTAAGACTCCCTTCCAGGGATGGAGCTCCATCCCTACCTCTTTTGTCTTTTTATCTTTTATATTTTTTCCTACCTCCTTTTGAAGACAATGGGCTGCTTTTCTGGGTGCCTGATGTCTTCTGCCGACATTCAGAAGTTGTTTCGTGGAATTTACTCAGCGTTTAAATGTTCTTTTGATGAATTTGTGGGGGAGAAAGTGGTCTCCCCGTCCTATTCCTGTACCATCTTAGGACCACCCTCCCCTCAAGATAGTTATTTCTAAACCAAAAGGGTAAACCAGTCTAATTTATCCAAGGTGTCATCTTGGATAAAAAAAAATTTATAAAAATAAACATAAAACTTTTCCCTATGTGTAACTTTGTGTCAGATATTAAAAATTTTAAGTTCTTTAAAAACAGTTTTCGCTCTTGACATATTTCCAAGTAACCAAGTAACCAATGATCATAAGCTTCTTTAAAACATTTTTTTCTGTTCCCACTTTAGCAAGACACTTTCCCCTTAGGGACAGTGCATATAAAGCATAAAAAAGCAAAAAAATCCCTAGAAATCTTTACCTTCTTGTCAGATTTATATTAATATTTGATAGATTAATGTTATATTGGATAATTGGAATAAAAACTTTCTCCATTAAATTTTAATAACTTTAATAATCTGGTTTATTAATTCTTTATAGAGGTAGATAAGATATATATTTCCTCAAAAATTATATTTATAATATGGGAAACTTTAAAAAATTATTTATTTTAATTGGAGGCTAATTACTTTACAATAATGTAGTGGTTTTTGCCATACATTGACATGAATCAGCCATGGGTGTACATGTGTTCCCCATCCTGAACCCCTCTCCCACCTCCCTTCCCATCCCATCCTTCAGGGTCATCCCAGTGCACCAGCCCTGAGCACCCTGCCTCATGCATCAACCCTGGACTGGAGATCTATTTCACGTATAATAATATACATGTTTCAATGCTATTCTGTCAAATCATCACACCCTCACCTTCTCCCACAGAGTCCAAAAGTCTTTTTTACATGTGTCTCTTTTGCTGTCTCGTATACAGGGTCATCGTTATCATCCTTCTAAATTCCATCTATATGTGTTAATATACTGTATTGGTGTTTTTTTTTCTGACTTACTTCGCTCTGTATAATAGGCTCGTTTCATCCACCTCATTAGAACTGATTCAAATGCATTCTTTAATAGCTGAGTAATATTCCATTGTGTATAAGTACCACAGCTTTTTTATCCATTCATCTGCTGATGGACATCTAGGTTGCTTCCATGACCTAGCTATTGTAAACAGTGCTGCAATGAACATTGGGGTACAAGTGTCTCTTTCAATTCTGGTTTCCTCGGTGTGTATGCCCAGAAGTGGGATTGCTGGGTCATATGGCAGTTCTATTTCTAGTTTTTAAAGGAGTCTCCACACTGTTTTCCATAGTGGCTGTACTAGTTTGCATTCCCACCAACAGTGTAAGAGGGTTCCCTTTTCTACACACCCTCTCCAGCATTTATTGTTTGTAGACTTTTGGACAGCAGCCATTCTGATCGGTGTGAGATGGTACCTCATTGTGGTTTTGATTTACATTTCTCTGATAATGAGTGATATTGAGCATCTTCTCATGTGTTTGTTAGCCATCTGAATGTCTTCTTTGGAGAAATGTCTGTTTAGTTCTTTGGCCCATTTTTTGATTGGGTCATTTATTTTCCTGGAATTGAGCTGCAGGAGCTGCTTGTATATTTTTGAGATTAATTCTTTGTAAGTTGCTTCGTTGGCTATTATTTTCTCCCATTCTGAAGGCTGTCTTTTCACGTTGCTTATAGTTTCCTTTTTTGTGCAAAAGCGTTTAAGTTTAATTTAGTCCCATTTGTTTATTCTTGCTTTTATTTCCATTACTCTGGGAGGTGGGTCATAGGGATCCTGCTGTGATTTATGTCAGAGAGTGTTTTGTCTATGTTTTCCTCTAGGAGTTTTATAGTTTCTGGTCTTACATTTGGATCTTTAATCCATTTTGAGTTTATTTTTGTGTATGGTGTTAGAAAGTGTTCTAGTTTCATTCTTTTACAAGTGGTTGACCAGTTTTACCAGCACCACTTGTTAAAATCCCTAGAAATCTTTACCTTCTTTAACAAGACATATTCCCCTTAGATACAGTGTATATAAATTATATTTATAATATGAGAAATTTTGCAACCTCTTGTGCAAGCTGGAGTTGGAATGGTGACAAAGGAGGAGACTCTCACATGGAAATAGTGTCTATTTGCTGATCTATCTTTTAGGAATATTGATCAGTTAAAGAAACAAAGATGTAATAATGTACCAGCAGATCCCTTGTTTTTTTTTTTTTTTAATAACTTTTTTTTCTGTCTATATTAGCATAATCTCTGTTTTAAAAAATCGGCTTCTATGTCCCTGTGATAATGGCAACCTCCTTCCTTTAGTGTCTGGAGTAGGACAACAGCAAAACAAAAGGGTCCAGATGATTGCAACCTGAATGATGGTCCATCCTACTGCTGAAGGGCCACCGCTGTGTTGCTGCTGATGCACTTGATAGTCTGCACTGGATGCCAGGGGCTGCATCAGAGGCCTCAGACCTCATCAGAACCTGGGAAAAGATGAGATACTGCCTCACTGTGGGCTCCTCCTTGGTTTATAGGGAAGTAAGTGAGAAATGGTCTGGTGGCACCTCCTCACACGTCTCTAGCACACTCTTGTTTTCAGAGGATCCAGGATATTCGGTCAAGATTCTGATCAGCTGCAGGTCAAGCTTTGTCTCTGCCTCTGTGGATATGTGCAGCGTTCTGAGGTATTAGCACAGAGCTGTTCTTTTACATTGCATGATGGTTTAGTGGCTAAGTCGTGTCTGACTCTTTGTGATCCCATGGACTATATAGTCCATGGAATTCTCCAGGCCAGAATACTGGAGTGGATAGCCTTTCCCTTCTTCAAGGAATCTTCCCAACCCAGGGATTGAACCCAGGTCTCCCACATTGCAGGCGGATTCTTTACCAGTTGAGCCACAAGGGAAGCCCAAATGAAAGGGAAAGTTGCTCAGTCCTGTCTGACTCTTTGCAGCTCCATGGACTAGACAGTCCAGGGAATTCTCCAGGCCAGAATACTGAAGTGGGTGGCATTTTCCATTCTCCAGCGGATCTACCCAACCGAAGAATCGAACAGGGTCTCCTGCATTGCAGGTGGATTCTTTACCAACTGAGCTATCAAGGAGACCCCTAAAAATCTGTGTTTGGGGAATTATTCCAGAGGATATACGTGTAAGGTATTCCTGGCGGAGTCTACCACCCAGTCAGAATGCAGTTTCCTGTTTAAAAAGCCTGGGAATGGGGGTGGTGGAAATTGATGGTGTAACAGTTAGATGCAGTGTGACTGATGACACCCCTGCATAGGGCCATCCTTTTCATGCCACACATCCTTGAAGAATGTTCCTGGAATTTGGAATGTCAGCAGTGCATTTGGAGTCTTGTAGTTATCTGGTTCTGCCTCCTGGACTACTGATTGCTCAAGGTCATTTTAGGCAAAGCCCTGTGGCTGTCTTCTTTGCTGATGTAAACTATGTTCTGCTCTTATTTTTCAACTTTTCATAGTTCACCTTGGTGTTTAACTTCTCTGTCAGAGGCTTCTTGCCTAGAAGGCAGGTTGAGTTGGCAAGAGGAGACAACTGGTCTGTTCTTGCCTTTGGCTTCTTTGCCTCCCTTATTAAAAGGATACTACCAACTACTACCTGACATAGTCTTATTGTTGTTGTTCAGTTGCTGCTCAGTTGTGTCCGACTCTTTGTGACCCCATTGACTGCAGCAAGCCAGGCTTCCCTGTCCTTGACCATCTCCTGAAGTTTGCTCAAACTCATGTCCATTGAGTCAATGATGCCATCCAACCATCTTGTCCTCTGTCATCCCCTTTCCCCCCTGTCTTCAATCTTTCTGAGCATCAGTGTCTTTTCCAATGAGTTGGCTCTTTGCATCAGGTGACCAAAGGATTGAAGCTTCAACTTCAGTATCAGTCCTTCCAATGAATATTCAGGGTTGATTTCATTTAGGACAGACTAGTTTGATCTCATCACAGTCCATGGGACTTTCAAGAGTCTTCTCTAACACCACAGTTCAATAGTCTTATAGGCAAGGACAGATTTCTTCCTCTACCCATCTTAGGTTCTCCAGCTGGAGTCCTGTAGATTGGACTGACAAGAAGACAGATTAACAAGAGAAAAACAAACAAGTTTACAAACATGTGTATTTATGCATGTTACACAAGGGAGACGAGTAACTCAAAGGCTTAGTTAGAATTTGGTCTTACATAACCTCTTTTTTTCCCCCTTGTTGTTCAGTCGCTCAGTTGTATCCAACTCTTTGCAACCCCATGGACTGCAGCACACCAGGCCTCCCCGTCCTTCACTATCTCCCAGAGTTTGATTTGTTTTTTCCTGTTCATTTAAAAAAAATTAATTAATTAATTTCGCTGCATTAGCTCTTATTGTTGTAGGAGGTATCTTCATCGAAGCACATGGACTCTAGTTGCAGCATCCATGGGCTCAGTAGTTGTGGCAAGTGGGCTTAATTGCCTGGCCAGGGGTTGAATCCATGTCCCCTGCTTTGCAAGGTGTCCTTAACCACTGGACTACCAGAGAAGTCCCCTTACATAGTTTCCTAACCAAGGAATAATACATTACAGAACTGTCAAGACAAAAGGATTTTGAGTCTCTAGGGACAGCAAATTGTGGGAAGATAAATATATGGGAGACTAACAGAAGATAAAGTCTGGTTAGCAAAGTTTGTTGTGTAAATTCCTCTGGTGCCATGCGTTAGTCACTCAGTCATGTCCAACTCTTTGTGACTCCATGTCTGTAGCCCTCCAGCCCTTGTCCATGGGATTTTCCAGGCAAGAGTACTAGAGTGGGTTGCCATTTCCTATCCCAGGAGATCTTCTAGACCCAGGGATTGAACCCAGGTCTCCTACATTGCAGGCAAATTCTTTACCATCTGAGCAACCCAGGAAGCCCTCTGGTGCCATATTCGGATTGATAAAGATCTAAAGTTTTCCCTAGCGATTAACTTTCATTCTTTCTGGTAGAGAGGGTGGAGGGACACCTTTGTAAGCTTATGTCCTCTTTTTAGGCAAATAGGAGGAGGACAGGAAGTTTTTCTTAAGTCTATTGTTTATCAGTTGCTTTCAGCACAAAATAATTCTTATGCCAAAGTGGAATATTTTTGAGGTCCAAGATCTGTTCTGCTTCAGTTATAATACACTGGTTCTCATGTAGCCTAGGGTAGCCTTTAATCCTCCCTCTATTATCACTTCTTCTCCCCATCCCCCATTTCAGAGCTTTATCCTGAAAGTAAATGCCAAAATCGGCTTTGTTCTTTTCTTTTTTTAATCCTACCTTTTGTGTGATTTTTTGAAGTTTTTCAGGCTGTGATCTGTTTCTCCAGTCTCTATGTTGTGATACCTGCTCTCTACTGGCATAGTATTCACTTTAATAAAAAGAAGTAGGTTTCTGCCCAAGGAGCAAACAAGGCTATTGGGAGTCTCTCAGCATTGTTTGTAAGGACGGGAGAGCCCTGTCAGGTGTGAAGTCATGGGAACTTCTATTATTTCTGTTTTACTCTAAATTTTAAGCACATCTAAAATTGCTATTGTCTTTGAAGCACTTGATTCCTGCAAGTACATCCAGCTACAGTTATCTACTCTAACTTCTTTGTCAATCCAATAACCTCAACTTTCTAATCTTAAGGATTTGAGGTTCAGTGATGGCACCCTTTCTTTATTTTAGAGGTGCTATAGATGTGCTCTATTTAATTGGTTCTCTGCCTAGCTATTTCAAGAAACTTAGGACAAGAAGGAGAGTAGATTACCAGCTTAATTTAATCTTTTGGATTACTTCTATCTTTCAATGGTGGTCTGTTATTTATCAGAGCAATTTTCTCTTGATTCATAATGAAGAAATAATTTATAACTTCTGTTTTCTGCATTAACTCATTTTCATTAGAGGCTCCATACTGTTCCCAATTATGGCTGTACCAATTTACATTCTCACCAACAATGTAGGAGGGTTCCCTTTTCTCCACACCCTCTCCAGAGTTTGTTTGTGGATTTTTTGATGATCATTTTGACTGGTATGAGGTGATATCTCATTGTAGTTTTGATTTACATTTCTCTAATAATTAATGATGTTGAACATCTTTTCATGTGCTTTTTGGCCTTCTGTGTATCTATTTAGGTCTTCCACTCATTTTTTGATTAGGTTGTTTTGATGATAATAATCCACATGAGCAGTTTATAAATTTTGGAGACAAATCATTTGTTGGTCATATCATTTGCAAATATTTTCTCCCATTCTGTGGATTGTCTTATCATTTTTTTAATAGTTTTCTTTTGCTGTTCAAGAACTTTTGAGTTTAATCAGGTCCCATTTGTTTATTTTTGTTTTTATGTCCATTACTTTGAGAGATGGATCAAAAAAGATCTTGTTGGGATTTATATCAGAGTATTCTGCCTATATTCTCCTCTATGATTTTGTAGTGTTCAGCCTCATATTTAAGTCTTTAGTCCATTTTGAGTTTATTTTTGTGTATGGTATTAAAGAATCTTCTTTTTTTTTTTCACATGTAGCTGTCCAGTAGTCCCAGTACCATTTATTAAGGAGACTGTCTTTCCTCCTTTGTATAATTTTGCCTGCTTCATCAGAGATTAATTGACCATAAGTGTGTGGGTTTATTTCTGGACTTTCTATCCTGTCCCTACGATCTATATTTCTATTTTTGTGCTGGTACTATACTATTTTGATGACTATACCTTTGTAGTATAATCTGAAGTCAAGGAGCCTGACTCCTCCAGCTCTGTTTCTCTTTCTCAAGATTGTTTTGACTATTTTGGGTCTCTTGTGTCTCCATACAGAGTTAAAGATTTTTTTGTTCTAGTTTTGAGAAAAATGCCATTGGTAATTTGATAGAGATTACACTGAATCTGTAGATGGTCTTGGGTAATACAGTCATTTTGACAATATTGTTCCTTCAACCCACAAACATGGTATATCTCTTTATCTGTTTGTGTTGTCTTCAATTTCTTTCATCAGCATCTTACAGTTTTTGGAATACAGATCTTTTGTGTCCTTAGGTAGGTTTATTCCTAGGCATTTTATTCTTTTTGATGCAATGGTAAATGTAATTGCTTTTTGAATTTCTATTTCTGATCTTTCATTGTTAATGTATAGAAATGCAGCAGATTTCTGTGTATTAATTTCATAACCCACAACTTTACCAAATTCATTGATGAGCTCTAGTAGTTTTCTTGAAGTGTCTTAAGGATTTTCTTTGTATAGTATCATGTCATCTGCAAACAATGACAGCTTAACTTCTTTTCCAATTTGGATTCCTTTTCTTTCTTTCTCTTCTCTAATTGTCATCGCTAAGAATTCCAAAACTATGTTGAATAAAAGTGGCAAGAGTGGATATCCTTATCTTGTTCCTAATCTTAGCAGAAATGCTTTTAGCTTTTCACCATTGAGTATGATGTTAGCTGTAGGTTTGCTGTATATGGCCTCTATTATGTTGAGATAGATTCCTCTATCCCCACTTTCTGGAGAGTCCTTTTTTTAATCATAAATGGGTGTTGAATTTTCTTTGAATCTATTGTGATAATCATATGGTTTTTATTCTTCAGTTATTGTTTGTTGATATGATGTATCACACTGATTGGTTTGTGGATATTGAAAAATCCTTGCATCCCCTGGATAAACCCACTTGATCATGGTGTATGATCTTTTTAATGTATTGTTGGATTCAGACTGCTAATATTTTGTTGAGGATTTTTGCATCTATGTCATCATGATATTGGACTGTTATTATTTTTTTTTTTTTGTGATACCTTTTTTTGTGGTCTGGTTTTGGTATCAGGGCGATGGTGGCCTCACAGAATGAGTTTGGGAGTTTTTCTTCCTCTGAAATTTTTTGGAGCAGTTTTGGAAGAGTAGATGTTAGCTCTTTTCTAAATGTTTGATAGAATTTACCTGTGAAGCTATCAGATCCTGGGCATCTGTTTGTCTAGAGTTTTAAAATCAGTTTCAATTTCAGTGCTTGTGATTGGTCTGTTCATATTTTCTATTTATTCCTGGATCAGTCTTGGGAGATTGTAACTTTCCAAGAATTTGACCATTTCTTCCAGGTTGTCCATTTTATTGACATACAGTGGTTTATATTGACATACAGTCGTCTCATACGATCCTTTGTGTTTCTGTGGTGTCAGTTATAGCTTTTCCATTTCTAATTTTATTGATTTGAGTCCTCTCCTTTTTTTTCTTGATGAGCCTGGCTAAAGCTTTATCAATTTTGTTTATCTTTTCAAAGAACCGGGTTTTAGTATCATTGATCTTTGCTATTGTTTTATTTGTCTCTATTTCATTTATTTCTGCTCTGATCTTATGATTTCTTTCCTTTTGCTAAGTTTAGGTTTTGTTTGTTCTTCTTTCTCTAGTTGTTTTAGATGTGAGGTTAGGTTATTTATTTGAGACTTTTCTCATTTCTTGGGGTAAGATTGTATTGCTATAAACTTCCCTCTTAGGACTGCTTTTGTGCATCCCATAAGTTTTGGAACATTATGCTTTCATTTGTCTCTAGGTGTTTTTTTTTAATTTCCTCTTTGATTTCTTCAGTGATCCATTGGTTGTTTAGTAGCATATTGTTTAGCCTTTGTGTGTTTGTGTTTTTTTTTTTATCGTTTCTTATAGTTTATTTCTAATCTCATAGTATTGTGGTCAGAAAGGATGCTTGATATGATTTCAGTTTTCTTAAATTCACCAAGGTAATTTATGACCCAAGATGTGATCTGGCCTGGAGAATGCTCTGTGTGTACTTGGAAAGAAAGTGTATTCTGCAGCTGATTCTATCACAGTTGTGCCCCTCCTACCATCTGGTCATGGCTTCCCCTTTGTCCTTGGATGTAGAGTATCTTTTTTGGTAGGTTCCAGTGTTTCTCTGTCAATGGTTGTTCAGCAGTTAATCATGATTCCAGAGTTCTCATAAGAACAGGAGAGCACAAATCCTTCTACTCTGCCATCTTGCTATGCAGATCTCTTAGGGACTTTTGTTTATTGAAATATCCCAACTGCCTAGGACAGAGTCTGCCAGAGTGGCACACAAAATAACTTGTTGATTAAATGAACAAATATATCTCCATTTGCCAAATATATGGCATTGAAAAATTTTAGAAGATAAATTTTCAAAATTGATTTGAGATGATACAGAAAATGTACAGGTTCCCTATTGACAGAGATGCAGTTCTCAAGTGAATTTTACCTATATTTTAAGAAACAAACAATTTAAATTTAATTTGTTCTAGAGTGAGGTACATGAAAGAAAATCCTGCTCTCTTTTTGACAATGAAAAGAGCACAATCTGATAATTGCACTAATTAAAAAGAAAGCTGAGGACCGAAGAATTGATGCTTTTGAACTATAGTGTTGGAGAAGACTCTTGAGAGTCCCTTGGACTGCAAGGAGATCCAACCAGTCCATCCTAAAGGAGATCAGTCCTGGGTGTTCATTGGAAGGACTGATGTTGAAGCTGAAACTCCAAGACTTTGGCCACCTGATGCGAAGAGTTGACTTATTTGAAAAGACCCTGATTCTGGGAAAGATTGAGGACAGGAGGAGAAGGGGACGATAAAGGATGAGATGGTTGGATGGCATCACCGACTCGATGGACATGAGTTTGGGTGGACTCTGGGAGTTGATGATGGACAGGGAGGCCTGGCATGCTGTGGTTCACAGGGTTACAAAGAGTCAGACATGACTGAGTGACTGAACTGAACTAAATTAAAAAGAAACTAATTTTAAAAAGTTAGTTAAATACTAATTTAAAAAGAAACTAAACAGTATACACAAATAAAACTATATAATAGTCTTATACATAAATTTCAATACAAAAATGCTCAATCAGTGTAGTTCAGTTCAGTTCAGTCACTCAGTCATGTCCAACTCTTTGAGACCCATAAAACACAGCACGCCAGGCCTCCCTGTCCATCATCAACTCCCGGAGTTCACTCAAACTCATGTCCATCGAGTCGGTGATGCCATCCAGGCATCTCATCCTCTGTCGTCCCCTTCTCCTCCTGCCCCCAATCCCTCCTAGCATCAGGGTCTTTTCCAATGAGTCAACTCTTCACATGAGGTGGCCAAAATATTGGAGATTCAGCTTCAGCATCAGTCCTTCCAATGAACACCTAGGACTGATCTCCTTTAGGATGGACTGGTTGGATCTCCTTGCAGTCCAAGGGACTTTCAAGAGTCTTCTCCAACACCATAATTCAAAAGCATCAATTCTTTGGCGCTCAGCTTTCTTACAGTCCAACCCGCACATCCATACATGACCACTGGAAAAACCATAGCCTTGACTAGACTGACCTTTGTTGGCAAAGTAATATCTCTGCTTTTCAATATACTATCTAGGTTGGTCCTAACTTTCCTTCCAAGGAGTAAGCATCTTTTAATTTCATGGCTGCAATCCCCATCTGCAGTGATTTTGGAGCCCAGAAAAATAAAGTCTGCCACTGTTTCCATTGTTTCCCCATCTGTTTCTCATGAAGTGATGGGACCGGATGCCATGATCTTAGTTTTCTGAACATTGAGCTTTAAGCCAACTTTTTCTCTCTCCTCTTTCACTTTCATCAAGAGGCTTTTTGTTCCTCTTCACTTTCTGCCATAAGGGTGGTGTTATCTGCATATCTGAGGTTATTGATATTTCTCCTGGCAATCTTGATTCCAGCTTGTGTTTCTTCCAGCCCAGCGTTTCTCATGATGTACTCTGCACATAAGTTAAATAAGCAGAGTGACAATATACAGCCTTGATGGACTCCTTTTCCGATTTAGAACCAGTCTGTTGTTCCATGTCCAGTTCTAACTGTTGCTTCCTGACCTGCATCCAGGTTTCTCAAGAGGCAGGTCAGGTGGTCTGGTATTCCTATCTCTTTCAGAATTTTCCACAGTTTATTGTGATCCACACAAAGGCTTTGGCATAGTCAATAAAGCAGAAATAGATGTTTTTCTGGAACTCTCTTGCTTTTTTGATGATCCAGCGGATGTTGGCAATTTGATCTCTGGTTCCTCTTTTTCTAAAACCAGCTTGAACATCGGAAGTTCATGGTTCATGTATTGCTGAAGCCTGGCTTGGAGAATTTTGAGCATTACTTTACTAGAGTGTGAGATGACAGTACATATCAAATAGCAACACAGTTTAAAAGCATATGTTCAGTCATTTCCACTAGTTGCTCCTCTCTGACCAACATGCGACCAACCTCAGCAGGACTTAAAGTGAGGATTACCCAGCTCCAATTCCTTTGGCAATTTTATCTCTTCCTGACAACCCCCAAGACAGGATTAAAGGTGCCCTCATGCTCCTAAGGATGCCACATAGTATTTGTAGAAAAATTTACCAATAGCCAGATTTAATGGAGGCTCTACAAAGTTCATGTACTTTTGTCAAGACCATGTCTATTCCCTTCTACCATATTCTGCATCTCAGCTCTCAAACCAGCTAAAATGCCCATGTCCAAAAGAGATTGTGATTATCAATTACTCCTCCGCCCCCCCTACCCCTTCAAGAGACGTGCAAACTTGGGGATTTGGTATCTGGAAGTAGAAACATGATGGGTACAGCTCAGATTCAGGAAGGGTTCACATTCAAGACCAGAGATCTACAAGGTACCGTGATTTAGTTACTAGTCTGCAATGGTCAGAAATTGAAGTACCCAATGAAAGCTGAAAATTTTAAGGGAGTTTCAGGGAAATTTGGAATCTGGGAAATATAATGTAGCTCAACCTTTGAATTTCCACAACTGTGGTCATGAATTGTGCAATTCGTCACAGTGCTGAAGCCTGCCTATAGGCACCTACCCTATATGCACATGGGGTAGATGCCTATGTGCCACTCATGTGTTTTTCCACTAACCTCTGTATCATTATCTATGGAAGACAGTGCCTGGGGGAGGTCCTCCAGGGAGAACAGTTAGTCATGGGCAAACAAAAAACTTTTAGCAGGCTGGGGCAGAGTGTCCTTGCTGTTCTCGTCCATGTGTTTTTATGGATCAGTGGACATGGTCTTGGCCTCCTCTCCTTTTCCAGTCAGGTTATGTAACTATTGATTTATCTTACTCCATATTCCATTAGAGATCTCTGATTAGCACAGAGATTGATTTGGATTAACAAACATCTCTGGGGTTGCAAAGGTCCCCAAGAAGGTAAAAAGCATTGGTCATCAATATTTGAGCTCAGTTAAGCATTGACTAAGGCCATTTTTATTGCTGCTGTCAGCTTGAGAGGTTGGAAAACTTGATAGAGAGATGGTGTATTTGTTTGCTATGGCTGCTTGAACAAAGTGCCACAAACCAGAGACATCTAATAGAAATTTATTGTCTCACAGTTCTAGAGGCCAGAACTTCACCTTCAAGATCAAGGTGTTGGCAGAGCTGGTTCCTTCTGAGGGCTCTGAGGGAGAATCTGGCCCAAGCCTCTCACCTAGCTTCTGGTGGTTTGCTGGAAATCTTTGTAAAAACATCACCCTGATCCCTGCCTCTATCTGTAGATGGTGCTATCCCTGTGTGCTGTCTGTTTCCAAATTTCCCCTTTTTATGGGACACCAGTCATATTGGATTAGGGACTTCCCTACTCCAGTATCACCTCATCTTACCTAATCACATATGTAATGATCCTATTTCCAAATAAGGTCACATTCTGTGGTACTGAAGGCTAGAACTTCATATAAATTCTGGGGGGATACAATTTATTCCAAAATAGATGGGAAGGAGTCAAGTGAATGGAGAAATGACATGCAGAAACTCATGTAGACCATCACTCTTTCCTGATCTCTTTTCTGTCTCCAACTCTTTTTTCCTCTATTTCTATTTAGACTAAGAGGGTATTCCCTCTTTCAATCTAGAAACATTGGGTTGTCCAAAAAGTTCATTTGGATATTTCCATTAGATGTTATGGGAAAATATTAACGAAATTTTTGGACAACCCAATACATTTCCCCAGACAAATAATGGGGCTCTTTTCCAGTGCCTATCTTTTAAAAGTGGTGTGATAGGTGTGGTTCTTCTTCCACACCAGTCCCCTAAAGTATTTTGAAGAATTTTGACAATAGGGATCAGGAATTGAGTTTCTGTTCTTTCCTTATAGTATTCCCTTTTCTTCCCTATCTTCCCAGTGCTAAATGTATAGTAGGAATTCAGTCAAAGGCCTTTAATTTAAATGAATTCAAATGATTCTCCCCACCCACCTCAAGCAACAAAATAGAGATTCATTTCCTAGAATAAATCATCATTTTTATTATTTCTTATGAACAAGCTATTTCCCACAGAACAGCATTGTAAGTATTAATTTTAGAATTAGTGGAAACCATAAGTAAAGATCAATTTTTTAAAGTGATAATTCCTCAGAAATGTATGTCTTCAGGTCATAGAAGATTACCTATAAGCAATTGGTCTTGGACAAACATAAGTTTGTCTTGAAGTTTTAAAGAGCTCTTTTGCCCTGTGAGAATGACTTAATATGAATAAAATAGATTCCTCTGGGTGGATTGAAAATAGGTACATCTCTACTATGGAATTCTAATAATCTTTTTATTCACTTAAAAATTTACATACAATAAAATTATCAGTATTCTTTTGAACTTGCTACTTTCTCAAAATTCAGTTATCCCAATAACTTTCAAAGTCTTAAGTTTAATGAATTTACAAAGCCTCTTCTTTCAATACATTTCCTAACACTTTCTTTTTATATGTCTTATTTTGAAATAATAGTCTGTGGACTACTATATAAAACAGAGTTTTATTTCTATTGGTTGTCTCAAGTCACTTTGCATAATGGCGGTTGTATAATGAATGGGGGCAAGAGTGATAGGCAGTGGTATCATAAATCACTAGCTTGTTGAAGCTCAGGTCCTTTAAAGCATGCAAGAGAGAACCACCAATTATCCATCTCTCAAGCTGGATAAAAGCTACACAAACACACTGGATGGAAACAGACAACAACCAAATCAGTATGGCTTTGTTAACTGCTCTGGTGTTAAATTAGCTCTCTCTCTCTCTTTTTAAAGATTTTACTATACTTAGCCCTCTCTCCCTACTCAAGATAAGGTGAAGCACGTCCTTGTTAATAGTGCATGTGTGGATCTTAACTTGACTGTGTCTATATTACAGTCAGTGGCTCAAATCATCAAGCCCACTGCCAGCACACTGGCATGGTCTAGCTCTCTATCCTCTTCTTGCCCTGTTAACAGCTGAAGAACTCAGACTATCCACGACAACAGTATCCAAATTCATGAGTTATTATCCTCATATGTTACTTCTGAAGTCTTCTCTAAAGCCTAATGTTTTTCTGTCTGAAACCCAGAAGACATTGATTTAATAAAACATTAGCTGATAATTTCCAACAGTTATTTCAATAGATTTAAACCTCCTCCCAGCCCCACATAGTTAAATCAAAGTCGCTAACACTACACACAAGTTAAATATCTCTATCACCACTTGATCTGAGGATAGTAAGCCATTTCCACGGCTGGAGCAACCACCAACCCAAAGTCCTAGCACACGTAGAAGGGAAAATATCTGCTGTGGAGTTCTCTGAAGTCAGTATTCATCATGGAATGGGTATTCGGGATGGTCACACCACCTGCCAAAACAATTCCCCCAAAGGGAAAAAGTTCACTTCTAAAGTTGCACGTCTGTGTGTATTACTAGCATCTTTTGATAATTTTGCCAACCACTCCCTCTTTTCTCTTACTCATTACATTTATATTTTGTGCCCAGCTTCTGCCCATGGTTCCTCTCAAGCCAGTGCCTTTTACTGAAGCCCCAGATAGCACTCTGGTGTAGGTGTGTGTGTGGAGTAGGGGGTGGGTAGAGGAAGGCTGTGTGTGCATGTGTGCTCAGTCATGTCCAAATCGTTGCATCTCTTTGGACTGTAGCCCACCAGGCTCCTCTGTCCATGAGATTCTTCAGGCAAGAATAATGGTGAAACAGTCTATAAAAGGACTGCAGTGTGTGCGCCTGTCCTGAAACACCTAAGATTTAGTTCTCTGTAAGTATTATGTGCTTTAAATTGTCAATAAAATATTAAACAAAACCAAAAAGGCTCTCAAAGCTCACCCAGATGAAAAATAGAACAGTGGCCCAGCATTTCTAAATGATATATTTTTAAAATCAATCTTTGTTTCTCCTTGCTGATTTTTCTAGTTATTTCCTGGTGCAATGAGTTATTTTCGCAGTGTTGTTAGAACTAGGTATTAAAAATGTCAAATGTCAAACCAATTAATGTCACCAACCAACTGTAAAAATAGCAGCACATTGGTGGATTTGCTTCTCTTACTATCTCTTTTTAATTTAGATATTTATTACATAGAAATAGTTTATCTTTGAGATCTGTTAGTTAACCTATAAATGTTTGTTAGTTACATGTTTGTGTTTACTTTTTTGTTCTTGAGGCTAGGAGGTGCTTTTTGATGTCAATTAATTTCTTCCCCTGGAAAAGTCACATTAGAAAGCTGTTTTATTAATTCAGAAATTGATTTAGAAATTCAGTATCAGCATAGTCAGCAGTTTCTGACTTATGAAAAATAGTGAGACCAATAAGTAAGTGCCCAAACTATATGAACCATCTTAATTAGCATTTTAAAAATACTCACTTGAAGAGAAGATTGTAAAAAGATTAGTATCCATATGATTTTAAGAACTGGAAATACTAATGAATAATGATTAAGCAAAAAAGGTATGTGTGTATACAAATATATACATGTATATATGCATGAACTATATTCATTTTTAATTTTTAAGGCTCTGTAATATTCAGAGATTAAAGGGTTATTTCTGTTGATAGGTGAACTTGGCTACACTTTGAAGGAATTTTTCTGTTGGAAGTCAGGCAATTTCCCTGGTGGCTCAGACGGTAAAGCGTCTGCCCACAATGCAGGAGATCTGGGTTCCATCCCTGGGTTGGGAAGATCCCCTGGAGAAGGAAATGGCAACCCACTCCAGCACTCTTACCTGGAAAATTCCATAGATGGAGGAGCCTGGTGGGCTACAGTCCATGGGGTCGCAAAGTGTTGGGCATGACCGAGCAACTTCACTTTCACTTTCTTTAAAGTCAGGCAATAGGTAAACCAAATACTCCAACTCTTATAGGCAAACATTTGTCTAAAACTCAAGTTTCTTGTTTCCCAACTTGGTGCTGTTTCTCCTACACTCTCATGCCTCTTTCCCAAGAATTGTTCTTGCTGACAGCTTTGCTCTAATTTGTGCCCACTTTGATTTTTAAGGAAGAAATAAATATGTTGTTTGAATATGCCACCATTGTATTAACATATGAACACAGTGACTTATTTCTCCTCACTGTCTTTAGCCTGTTATGCCTTAACGTAACCAATGGAAATGTCCTAAATGCCAGAAGTCTTCTTTTAAATAAAAATGCAGGTTTGTACGAAGTTCCTAATCCAATACATGCTGCCCACCGACCTTTACCCTTGTTCCTTCTATGGACATGGGCCTGATTTCTAAGAGCCTGTTGGTTGACTCTTGACAACCCAGCACCACTGGGCAGAAACTGATTCATGATCCCCCAGAACTCACATGAGCATTTCCACAAAGCGGATGTTTTTATTTAAGGCTTCAATGTCCTTCATTTCTTCTTCAGTGAAAGAAAAGTCAAAGATCTGAAATAACAGAAACAAAAAAACAGACATTTGGAATAGTAGAAGATGAGTCAAGCTTGGGATCAGGGAGAGGGGCCAGCAGTGAGAGCCCTTCAAAGATTATGGACATCTCTGCAAATGTCCTAAAGGAACTAGGCAGATGCTGGGAGGCCATCCCACCTATGGGGAGCTGGAATTCTTCTTGCCCTTGGTCTTTAAGACAATCCTGCTGGGGACATCTTGCAATAAATTTCAGGTGTTCTGAAACAATATGCATTCAGAACATTTCCTGAAATTCTAGAAGTAAGGAATTCTTACTACTTTGGTATAAGATGCTGAGCTTTTGATTCTGGACAGTGATCTTCATACACTTTTTTTTACAAAAATATTCCCTGGTCTCTAAATTTGCTTATGTATTTTTTTTAACTTTTAATTTGCTTTATTTCATCCTGTTAATCCTTTCATCACTTTTAATGTCTCTTCATCTACCTTTTAATTCTAATTACATTTTCATTGTTTTATTTTCTTTTTAGCTTATAGACTTTATACCTTGGTTTTATGATGGTCCATTATGAACATTTTAATAGTTTGTTTTAGCTTATTTTTATTTTTAATGCTTGGTTTATCTGTTTACAATCTATCTTCTATTACTTTTGTATCTTTCTAAAAAGCTTTTATTTTAGTAATTTACATTAATAAATTTTAATTATGTAATACATAAATATATGTAAAGAAATGAAAGACTTCTTTGTAAATGAAAGACTATAGAAGTACATTGACATTTATGGAGTAAAAAAACCAAAAGTGCCTTGATATCCACCACATCAGTCCTAGTCTCCTTCCTACAGATTCCTTCCAAACATTGAGCACACCAAGAGCAAAATGCAATAATTGTATCATATTTTTATCATTCTGCAGCTTTATCTCATTCGCATAATATGTCTTGGTGATTTCTTCTGCCAAAATATACAGACTGACTATCTAGCCACTGCATCCATCATATAGATGTGTATGATTTACTTCGTCACTTCCCCAAGGATCATTTCCAAGTGGTCTTTTCAGAGCATTCTTTCCTTTGATTATTTATTATCCAAGTATTAGAGTTTATGATATTGTATAAGGAATTTTATTATAACATAAAACAGTCATGAAGAAATCACTTAAAAAATAAATCCTTACAAGCTTCCTTTCTTCTTAACACCTTCCCCCACTGAGAGTGGCTATCTGTCACATGACATCACCTCCTTTAGCACAGGAAAAGGGATGGCGCTCAGGGGACCAATCAAGGTATCTTGTTCATTGGACACTGATTATTATGAGGGTAGCAATGACCCATAAAGGGACAAGCAGGGATTGATAGAGATAGAAGCCTTTCTCTGTGATTGTCCTTACTAAACATGAGTAATAGATTAACCTGGACTGTGTGTGCTACCATATGGAGAAAGGGGGTGGGGAGAACTCAGTCCCTTTATAAATCATTTGAATAGATGTGTCCAGTCATGTCTGATCTATCCATGAATTTTCCAGTTATGAGAATCAGTAAATTGTATCTTTTTTTTCTTTGGTAAGTTTGAATTGCATTCCTTCATGTGGTAGCAAAAAAGCCCTGAAGATAATTATCTGATATGGATGTCTTCCCACATCGGTATTTATATTTTCACTTCAGTATTTAAAAATGGCTATAAAGACACACATACTATGTAAATTCATTTATATGACATTCTAAGAAATGCAAACTAGTCTTTAGGGGTAGAAAGCAAATCAGTACTTGGCTTGGGCTTGGGGACCAGGAGGGATAGATTCTAAAGGGGCCTAAAGAGACTGTTGGAGATACTAGAGATCTTTATTCCGCTGATTGTGGTGGTTTCATGGTGTGTACATATGTCAAAACTTTTCCAATGTTACGCTTTATGTTCAGCTCATTGCATTTCAATTTAACCTCAATAGAGTTCTTTAAAAAAGAAAAGTACATAAAAATGGCTATATAATCTTTCATTGTACAAATAAATAATAATTTGTTTTTTAAGATCCTACTGAAAATTGTTTCCAGTCTTTTTTTTTTTAGCTGATAAAATATGCTGTAATAAACATCTGTATACATGCACATAAACATGCAAATGCATCTATAGGAAAAGATTGTCAGGTCAGTGGAGATATAGATATATATATATAGATATATATATTTGAAATTTGATGGAGCTGGAAAAAGATCTTTCTCCAAATCTTACATCAATTAGTATTTCTGACAGCATTATATGAAACTGCCTGTTTTCCCACATATTTTCAGCATTCTGATTATTTCCCTATCTGAGGGGGTAAATACTGTCCCATTTTTATCTTTATGAGTAAGACAAAAAACAACTTACTTTTGAGATTTTAATTATCAACTGATGGGTAATGATTAACTTTACATGGTACTTTCCTATAGCTGCATTTATTAATACCTAGCAGTTATTCTTTGGAAGAAGCATGATAAACTAATTACTCCATTCTCTAGTGACATGTTTTCTAATCTATAATTTATAATGCTGGTTACAGATTACTTATAGAGGAAATAAAGGAGGTTGGCATTCATGGCAAGAGTGAACATCAACATTCTAGGAATCAGCGAACTAAGATGTACTGGAATGGGTGAATTTAACTTGGATGACCATTATATCAACTACTCTGGTCAGGAATCTCTTAGAAGAAATGGAATAGTCATCATAGTCAACAAAAGAGTCCAAAATGCAGTACTTGGATGCAGTCTCAAAAACGACAGAATGATCTCTGTTCATTTCCAAGGCAAACTATTCAATATCACGATAACCCAAATCTATGCCCCGACCAGTAACACTGAAGAAGCTGAAGGTGAACGGTTCTATGAAGACCTACAAGACCTTCTAGAAAGTGAAAGTGAAAATGAAGTCGCTCAGTCCTGTCCAACTCTTTGCGACCCCTCGGACTGTAGCCTACCAGGCTCCTCTCTCTATGGGATTCTCCAGGCAAGAATACTGGACTGGGTTGCCATTTCCTTCTCCAGGGGAACTTCCCAACTCAGGGAATGAACCCAAGTCTCCTGCGTTGCAGGCAGACGCTTTAACCTCTGAGCCACCAGGGAAGCAAGATCTTCTAGAACTAACACCCAAAAAAGATGTCCTTTTCATTATAGGAGACTGGACCGCAAAAGTAGGAAATCAAGAAACACCTGGAGTAACAGGTAAATTTGTCCTTGGAGTACAGAATGAAGCAGGGCAAAGGCTAATAGAGTTCTGCCAAGAGAACGCACTGGTCATAGCAAACACCCTCTTCCAGCAACACAAGAGAAGAATCTACATGTGGACATTACCATATGGTCAACACCAAAATCAGATTGATTATATTCTTTGCAGCCAAGGATGAAGAAGCTCTATACAGTCAGCAAAAACAAGACCAGGAGCTGACTGTGGCTCAGATCATGAACTCCTTCTTGCCAAATTCAGACTTATATTGAAGAAAGTGCAGAAAACCACTAGATCATTCAGGTATGACCTAAATCAAATCCCTTATAACTATACAGTGGAAGTGAGAAATAGATTTAAGGGACTAGATCTGATAGAGTGCCTGGTGAACTATGGACAGAGGTTCGTGACATTGTACAGGAGACAGGGATCAAGACCATCCCCAAGAAAAAGAAATGCAAAAAAGCAAAATGGCTGTCTGAGGAGGCCTTACAAATAGCTGTGAAAAGAAGAGAAGTGAAAAGCAAAGGAGA
Organism: Bos grunniens; assembly: GCF_055505025.1. Lineage (NCBI taxonomy): Eukaryota > Metazoa > Chordata > Mammalia > Artiodactyla > Bovidae > Bos > Bos grunniens. The sequence continues at coordinate 18,388,253 of NC_141168.1, forward strand.
AGAGGAAAGATATAAGCATCTGAATGCAGAGTTCCAAAGAATAGTAAGGAGAGATAAGAAAGCCTTCCTCAGCGATCAGTGCAAAGAAATAGAGGAAAACAATAGAATGGGAAAGACTAGAGATCTCTTCAAGAAAATAAGAAATATCAAGGGAACATTTCATGCAAAGATGGGCTCAATAAAGGAAAGAAATGGTATGGACCTAACAGAAGCAGAAGATATTAAGAAGAGGTGGCAAGAATACCCAGAAGAACTGTACAAAAAAGATCTTCATGACCCAGATAATCACGATGGTGTGATCACTCACCTAGAGCCAGACATCCTGGAATGTGAAGTCAAGTGGGCCTCGGGAAACATCACCATGAACAAAGCTAGTGGAGGTGATGGAATTCCAGTTGAGCTATTTCAAATCCTGAAAGATGATGCTGTGAAAGTGCTGAACTCAATATGCCAGCAAATTTGGAAAACTCAGCAGTGGCTACAGGACTGGAAAAGGTCAGTGTTCATTCCAATCCCAAAGAAAGGCAATGCCAAAGAATGCTCAAACTACCGCACAATTGCACTCATCACACATGCTAGTAAAGTAATGCTCAAAATTCTCCAAGCCAGGCTTCAGCAATATGTGAACCGTGAACTTCCAGATGTTCAAGCTGGTTTTAGAAAAGGCAGAGGTGAAGTAAGCCAGAAAGAAAAACACCAATACAGTATACTAACGCATGTATATGGAATTTAGAAAGATGGTAACAATAACCCTGTGTACGAGACTGCAAAAGAGACACCAATGTATAGATCAGTCTTATGGACTCTGTGGGAGAGGGAGAGGGTGGGGAGATTTGGGAGAATAGCATTGAAACATGTATAATATCATGTATGAAACGAGTTGCCAGTCCAGGTTTGATGCACGGTACTGGATGCTTGGGGCTGGTGCACTGGGACGACCCAGAGGGAGGGGAGGGGAGGGAGGAGGGTTCAGGATGGGGAACACGGGTATACCTGTGGCAGATTCATTTCGATATTTGGCAAAACTAATACAATATTATAAAGTTTAAAAATAAAATAAAATTTAAAAAAATAATAATAAAAAATAAAATAGAGTGTATATATAACTGAATCACTTTCCTGTATAGCAGTAACTAACACGACACTGTAAATCAATTATACTTCAATAAAAAAATAACTATGACAAATATTTAAAAAAAAAAAAAGAAAAGGCAGAGGAACCAGAGATCAAATTGCCAACATCTGCTGGATCATCGAAAAAGCAAGAGAGTTCCAGAAAAACATCTATTTCTGCTTTATTGACTATGCCAAAGCCTCCGACTGTGTGGATCACAATAAACTGTGGAAAATTCTGAAAGAGATGGGAATGCCAGACTATCCTACCTGCCTCCTGAGATATCTGTACGCAGGTTAAGAAGCAACAGTTAGAACTGGACATGGAACAACAGACTGGTTCCAAATCGGAAAAGGAGTATGTCAAGGCTGTATATTGTCACCCTGCTTATTTAACTTATATGCAGAGTACATCATGAGAAATGCTGGGCTGGAGGAAGCACAAGCTGGAATCAAAATTGTTGGGACAGATATCAATAACCTCAGATATGCAGATGACACCACCCTTAAGATAGAAAGTGAAGACGAACTAAAAGCCCTCTTGATGAAAGTGAAAGAGGAGAGTGAAAAAGTTGGCTTAAAGCTCAACATTCAGAAAACTAAGATCATGGCATTGGTCCCATCACGTCATGGCAAATATATGGGGAAACAGTGGCTGACTTTATTTATCTGGGCTCCAGAATCACTGCAGATGGTGATTTCAGCCTTGAAATTAAAAGACACTTACTCCTTGGAAGGAAAGTTATGACCAACCTAGACAGCATATTAAAAAGCAGAGACATCACTTTGTCAACAAAGGTCTGTCTAGTCAATGCTATGGTTTTTCCAGTGGTCATGTATGGATGTGAGAGTTGGACTATAAAGAAAGCTGAGTGCTAAAGAATGAATGCTTTTGAACTGTGGTGTTGGAGAAGACTCTTGAGAGTCCCTTGGACTGCAAGGAGATCCAACCAGTCCATGTTAAAGGAGATCAGTCCTGGGTGTTCATTGGAAGGACTGATGTTGAAGCTAAAACTCCAATACTTTGGCCACCTTATGGGAAGAGCTGACTCCTTTGAAAAGACCCTGATGCTGGGAAAGATTGAGGACATGAGGAGAAGGGGACAACAGAGGATGAGATGGTTGGATGGCAACACCGACTCAATGGACATGGGTTTGGGTGGACTCCATGAGTTGGTGATGGACAGGGAGGCCTGGCGTGCTGTGGTTCATGGGGTTGCAAAGAGTCAGACACAACAGAGTCTGAACTGAACTGAACTGGCATTCATAATGTCTAAATGATCATCTTCAATAATTTTCAAATTTGTCCCCAATTTTTTCTAGAGCTATTAAGAAGGTGGAAAGTTGACTACTATGAATTTCAAATTTTATACCTTCTATTCCTGCTGTGCTGGCAGAGAAGGGAGAAGGTTGTGTCCAGAGTCAATAGGTAAGGAAACAAGAAATAAAGGAGCTAGACTGCATAGAAGCAGCAAAGCAATCCCTGAGTTACTAGGAACTATTACAATTTCAGCTAAAATTAAATCCAGACATGGGTGGAATGGGTTGAGGAGTTAGTATAAAATAACATATGAAGTCATTGCAGCTTTCTTATTGATCTGAACAGAAAATTCTCTTTAAAAAAAAAACAAAACAATACAAAACACTGGTTTTTACACTTCCAGAAGCAATTCTCTTACTTGAAAGTTTTCTTTGATCCTTTCAGGGTTAAAGCTTTTAGGAATGACAACCACTCCTCGCTGGATGTTGAAACGCAGAACAACTTGAGCTGCTGTTTTATTGTACTTTTTCCCCAGTGCATTTAGAAATGGATCCTTTAGCAAAGGTGGGGAAGAGACATTCACCCTTAAAAAAAAAAAAAAGAATTCAAGACATGTATCATATTTAGGCTGAGTAATGAAATTAAAAGATGCTTACTCCTTGGAAGGAAAGTTATGACCAACCTAGACAGCATATTAAAAAGCAGAGACATCACTTTGTCAACAAAGATCCATCTAGTTAAGACTATGGTTTTTCTAGTAGTCATGTATGGATGTGAGAGTTGGACTATAAAGAAAGCTGAGTGCAGAAGAATTGATGCTTTCAAAATGGGGTGTTGGAGAAGACTCTTGAGAGTCCCTTGGACTGCAAGGAGATCCAACCAGTCCATGCTAAAGGAGATCAGTCGTGGGTGTTCACTGGAAGGACTGATGTTGAAGCTGAAACTCCAATACTTTGGCCACCTGATGCGAAGAGTTGACTCATTTTAAAAGACCCTGATGTTGGGAATGACTGAAGGCAGGAGGAGAAGGAGACAACAGAGGATGAGATGGCATCACTGACTCAATGGACGTGAGTTTGGGTGGACTCCGGGAGTTGGTGATGGACAGGGAGGCCTGGCATGCTGTGGTTCATGGGGTCGCAAAGAGTCAGACACAACTGAATGACTGAATTGAACTGAACTGAATGAGAACCCGTGGTTAACCAATCACCCTCCTCCTCTGACAATCCCCCCACCTTCACCTGGTAACCTATCCAAAACACTCAGGTCATCTGTAACCAAGTTCTCTGAATGCAGAGTATTCAGAAGACTAGTGGTTAGTATGGGAAGATCAAGACAGGCAGATTCATAGACCTGCCTCTTCCAGAGTGCTCAGTCATGTTCAACTTTTTGAGGCCCCTTAGACTGTAGCCTACCAGGCTCCTCTGTCCATGGAATTTCCCAGGCAGGAATACTGGAGTAGGTTGCCATTTCCTCCTCTAGGGGATCTTCCTGACCCAAGGACTGAATCCACATCTCATGCATCTTCTGCATTGGCAGGCAGTTCTTTATTACTAGCACCACCTGGGTATCCCACTCTTCCAGAGGGTAACTAATACTAATATTTCTTTGGCGGATCTTATAGAGAGAATGGAGTTGGAAGTAGGCACACAGGGAAAGGCAAGAAAACTGAAGGAGAAGCAGAGGCACAACTCTTAAAATCAGAGTGGAAATTTTCCTACTTAAGTCTGTGGAAGAGATCACAGTAGAAGTATTGCCACTGAATACAGAGATTCAAAAAATTCAAAAATTTGAGAATATGGCTGAATATTACTCTGGCAGGTAATAATCAAGGTACTGGTAGGCAATTTCATAGGTAGAGTCTAAGTGATTATTACACTTCAATGAGGAAGGTTTTGTTAGCTGTAATTTGTATATGTGAAGAATGACTTGAAGAGATTGTTACTTCCTTAAGATCACACAGATGAATAGTCATTTCAGTCAAGCAATTTACATTAGCCTAATACTCCAAAGGAAATATACTTACTGAGGAGACAGACTGCATTACTTACTGTCAGGAAGCATTTAACAGGAGGCTTCCTGTGTACTGTTTTGGATCTGTCAGGAATCCTCTGTTCCTTATTAATTAAGAGGAGAGGCAAGCCTCTCCTGGGGCTGAGGAATCCAGGCATTTCCTTTGTTAGTTTTTCAATACGGTGATAAGTACCCTCTTCCTTCTTATGAACCATACAGTGAAAGTGATTGTTTACAACTCTCTCTCTCTTTAATGTGGATTGCCTATGTTTTGTAAGTCTGGAATTTTAATCTTTATCTTTGTTGAGAATAATTACCTTGTAAGACAGTGTATATGCCCACACCATGTTGATTAAAACACCTTTGTTCCATCAGAGCTTTGGTCCCCATGTCTTGCTTTCTCTCTCTGTCTCTCTCAGGCTAATCCTTTGGAGTCCAGAGATGCATCATGCTCATTCTCCTGCCCAGGCTTCTAAGACCCTCTTGAGAAGGCGCACTGTGCCTTCACCCTGCTCGAGAGGGTGTCAGGTGCCTTCGTGAGTGACGCAAGCCCTGTGTCAAAGGGCTTTATTGGTTTTCTGCATAAACCAAGGAATATCAGCCTCTTTCTCTCTCTCTTTTCCTTTCTTATCATCGACTCCGGACCACCAGGTTCCGGTCCATTAAAGGACCACAACAACTTACCAGGATGGATTTCTACAGGTTCCCAAAGGGCTGTATGCAACAATGACAATGTCATGTTGTTGGCAAAATTTCAAGAGTTTTGGCTGGGTGAAATATGGATGGCACTCAACCTATGTGGTTGGAGAGCAGAGCACAAAATTAAGGACTTGTGGATGAATGCAATTTTATATAGATTTTAATAATTCAACAAAATCGGTTGCAAAGTAGTATGGATAGTGAGGCAAATCTTAAATATTTTTCCCAAAAAAGAAGTTTACATTGTTTATATATGAGTGAGGTGAAGGAAGACAAGATTAGTGAGGTCACTATCTATGGGTTAATCCTAAAATAACTGGGAAACAAATTCAATTTTTACAGCTATCATTCTTTAAAGCTATAAGTGAATGGACTTGGTTCCTTATAGTAAATATTCTAGCAAATACAATTTTCCATAACAGACACATAGTCTCAAGTTCACATTACAGTCTTGGTAAATAGAAGTGACATGTTGCAAAAGCCCTCTATCCCTCACTATCATTTAAGAACATTTTCACAAGAGTAGAGTGTGTATAAAATAAATTTAGAGATGCATTTTGTCTTCTTGGTGGAGAGTTCTTTACAGCACTAAATGTAGACCTACTTTCATTTCCTGTATCTTATTGACAACATTCCTGCACTAAAAACACTTGTGTCAACAAAAGTTCTTCTCTAAGCTTCTTCTTAAACACTATGGTAGCTTTTGACCTATTAATTTCTTTTCTTTTTAATTAAAATCAACCAAGGCTTAATTAAAAATTTTAAGTATATAATTATGATTTTCACTACCTGGAATATTAAATACTTGACAAGTTACATTTCTAGAAGGCACAAGAAAATGCTATTGATAAAGTAGAAAGGTAAACCAGAGGTCTTAGAGGTGAGTCTTTTTTCCTTTATCTAATTTGACAACCTTTTTTTTAACTCCCTATCAGTTTCTCCTATTTCTTCTCTTTCCCCTTTGTTGTTGTTCAGTCACTAAGTTGTGTCCAACTCTTTGTGCAGACCCCATGGACTGCAGCATGCCAAGCTTCCCTGTCCTTCACTATCTCCCAGAGTTTGCTCAAATTCATGTCCATTGAATCGGTGATGCTGTCTAACCATCTCATCCTCTGTTGCACTCTTCTCCTCCTGCTCTTAATCTTTCCCAGAATCAGGGTCTTTTCCAATGAGTCGGCTCTTCCCATTGGGTAGCCAAAGTATTGGACTTTCATCTTCAGCATCAGTCCTTCCAATGACTATTCAGGGTTGATTTCCTCTAGGATTGGCTGGTTTGATCTCTTTGCTGTTGTCAGGACTCTCAAGAATCTTCTCCAGCACCACAATTCAAAATAATCAATTCTTTGGCACTTGCCATCTTTATGGTCCAACTCTCACATCCATACACAACTACTGGAAAAACCATAGCTTTGACTATACAGATCTTTATCAGTAGTGATGTCTCTGCTTTTAAATATGCTATCTAAGTTTATCATAACTTTCTCTTCAAGAAGGAAGCTTCTTTTAATTTCATGGCTGTAGTCACTGTCCACAGTGACTTTGGAGCCCAAGAAAACTGCTTCAAATTTTTACCCTTCTATTTGTCAGGAAGTGATGGGATTGGATTGCATGACCTTGGTTTTACTAATGTTGAGTTTGCCCCCTCATTATCTTGACCTCTCCTTTTCCCTAAGACACTCTTTGGGAATATTTTTTCATTCTAAAAAGTGACACATAGTGTCCATAGTACAGTAGACCCTAGGTATCTATGTAGGATTGGTTCCAGAACACCCCTCAGCAAACACCAAAATCCTCAGATGCTCAAGTCCATTCTGTGAAATGGTGTACTACAGTGGGTCCTCCATATTTGCACCCAGGGATATGAAGGGTGGTCTGTTTCCTTCCCTTATCCTCTTCCACTCCTAGCATCACTCTCCCCCTTTAATATCTTTCCCATTTTTCATCTTATTGTCACACTAATGTTTCCAAACACATTTTAAATCATGTCACTCCATTGCTCAAAGACTAAGTATGAATTCCTTAATTTCATCCCTGCCTGATTGTTCCAAACACATTTAGTTTTCCCCATAGAGACTCCTTTCTAATCAGGTTGGAGTCCTGTTACCTGTCTTTGGCCTAAATAAGTATATTCACATGTGTATATAAGCATATGTATTTACAACAGTCTTTGGAAATTCTGTAGTTTTAGATAGATATCAGAATCTTGCAAGGTAAAGATAAGAAGCTGGACAGAATCCATGAAGGAAAATAGCAAAAGTCCTTTCATTAATTAACCCCAACCTCTTCTGTCTTTCCATGAAAAACTGCACTGAATTTTCTCTTCATTGTGGAAGACACTCAACAAATATTTATTAATTTCTGTGTCAGGACATTTGTGACTTAGGCACAGTGAATAAGATCAGGAAAAATGGAAGAATTTGGAAATTTTCCTTACTACTTCCTTTCTCCCTTCCTTCCCTCCATCCTTCCTTACCTCCCTTCTTTCCTTTGTTCCTAGAGTTATGTGTTGGAACTGTGTATGAAATGAAACCGCTTGAGAGAGATCCACAGTTCCCTTCGAATTGGACTGGGAGAGCACTGCTTGACCCTAGGAAGACTTTCAGACTGTCTAAGCCAGGGGCAGAGCCCAGAGGGATGTTACTCCAGATGAATGCCACAGTGAGTACTAAGGAAACTTGGATTGCTCAGGCTCTGAGAATGAGTACTGAGTGAGCTTATATTTTGTGTCAGTTTGTTCATGAAATCAATGAAAAGTACAAATATTTGCAAACTTTATGTTAGATTTGGACTGGTGGGAAAATTCTCTGGAGCAGGAAATAGCAACAGATTCCAGTATTCTTGCTGGGATAATCCCATGGATAGAGGAGCCTGGCAGGCTACAGTCCTTGGGGTCTCAAAAGAGTTGGAGGCAACTCAGCCACTCAACAATAACAGTATCGGGAAAGTTAGTTATGAAATACGTTAATTTTGAATTATGCAAGACCTTCGGATATGTATCCCTTGTATATGAAATGTGTCCACTCTGTCCCCATGGACTATAGCCCGTCAGGCTCCTCTGTCTATGGAATTTTCCAGGCAAGAATACTGGAGTGCATTGCCATTTCTCTTAATCTTCTTAGAGAAGATTCCTTCTCCAAGGGGTCTTCCCAACCCAGGGATCAAACTCGTGTCTCCTATAGCTCTGCATTGATAGGAAGATTCTTTACCACTGAGCCATCTGGGAAGCCCAAGGCCTGCATTATGCACATTGTATTCCTGGGTTGAAAGCTGCTCATTTTGTATCTCTGGAGAAGAGACAGTTCTACCAGGGCACAGGTTGATGCTGGGGGCCAGGGGACCTGCATTCTGATTTGTGCCAGCTCTATTCATATGTTCTGTGCTAATATTTGACATATTCAAACAGCACAGAACACATGAATAGGTTCAGGCTATGATCTTCCTAACCCACTCCGGTGTTCTTGCCAGGAGAATCCCAGGGATGGGGGAGCCTGGTGGGCTGCCGTCTATGGGGTCGCACAGAGTCGGACACGACTGAAGCGACTTAGCAGCAGTAGCAGCAGCAGCATGATCTTCCTACACACCTTGCTTCTCTTTCAGGAAACATTTGTGAAGTTAATCAACAGTCTCATGCTGACAGATCAATGTATTTCCTGCTTGGCATGAGGAAACACACTGTCAAATTTTCATTCTTTTCCATTCTCAGGTCAAAAGTCACCACCTGTCTCTGTGCATTTATAAGAAGAAAGCTGCTTGTCATTTCAACATTTTTATAACAAAATATTGTTCTTAGGGATGCAGGAAGTATATGCTGCAGAGGGGATTGGTTAGAAATAAAGGATTGGATTGAGATCAGTGAGGGAGACAAAGTTTGTTGCTCTCTGTTCCTGACAGCTTCAGGTACAGCACTAGCTGAAGTGTCAGTTTGACAGTGCTACTTCTAAATATGGCAAGACTTCTATTTAGCTGTGGGTTACTGTCATGATGTAGGTGATAATTCATTTTTCTGTTATGAACTATTCTGAGTTTCTAAAAACAATGAATTCAACCAACAAGTCCACCATCATCCCAACATGTGAATATTTACCATATTCAAGAACATTTTTCAGTGCAGCTTCTCAAGGTTTTATGAAGTAGAGGGAAGAGGATATCATTTCCCCATTTAATAAAGTAGATTATAGTATTTTGTTGTGATTATAAGAGTAATATACACTCACTGCAGAAGACTTGAAAATACAGAAAAGTATAAAGAGGAGAACAGAATTTACTTGTAAAATTCACAGCCAGAGATAGCCACAGTTAGCATTTGAATATATTTCTTTCCAATATTTGTACTTTTTAAATAATATAATCACCTTCATACTGTGATACATTTTGCATCCTGGTCTTTCCACTTAGTATCATGGCCATGTCTCTTTTCCTCAAAAGTGATTCAACAACATCTTTTGTTGAGAGCTTACGTATTACGAATGTTCTAAAATTTATTTAAACATTCCCTGAATTTTTCATATTTATGTTGTTTCCTTTTTTTTTTTTTTGCCATGATAAACAGTGCTGTGATAAACAGACACATGGGTGTTCTGATTCCCCACCCCACCCCCACACACACACAGGGATAGATTCCTAGAACTTGAAAACTGAACATTTTTTAAGGCTCCTGCTACTTCTTGCAAAATTTCTTTTCAGTAAAGTTGAATCAGTTTACCAGTATTCCATCACTTGCTTACATGGAACATAATACTAAAAAATAAAACAAAAACTTTGTGAATTTGATACATAATACAAAATTTCACTTAAATTTAAATTTCTGTAATTACTAGTGCAGCTAAACATTTTTCATATGTTTACCAGTCTTGCAAATTGTCACCTGTGAATTTCTGTTCATTTCTTTTGAGCCATAGTATTTTTTCTCATTGATTTTTTTCATTGATATTTTTTAGGTTTTTAACTCATATGGATATGACCTCCTCTTACTATTATATATATTTTCAGTTCTCAAGCAATTAATTTTCAGCAAGAATACTTAAAAAAATAATTTTTTAATTGAAGGACAATTGCTTTATAGAATTTTGTTGTTTTCTGTCAAACCTTAACATGAATCAGGCATAGGTATACATATATCCCCTCCCTGTTGAAACTCTCTCCCATCTTCTTCCCCATCCCACACCTCCAGATTGATACAGAGCCCCTGTTTGAGTTTCCTGAATGATACAGCAAATTCTCATTGGCTATCTATTTTACATATGGTAATGTAAGTTTCCATGTTACTCTCTCCATACATCTCACCCTCTCCTTCCCTCTTCCTGTGTCTGTAAGTCTGTTCTCTATGTCTGTTTCTCTATTGCTGCCCTGCAAATAAATTCTTTGGTACCATCTTTCTAGTTTCTGTATATATGCATTAGTATATGATATTTATCTTTCTCTTTTTTGACTCACTTCACTCTGTATAATAGGCTCTAGGTTCATCCACCTCTTTAGAACTGACTCAAATGCATTCTTTTTTATGGCTAATATTCCATTGTGTATATGTACCACAACTTCCTTATCCATTCATCTGTCGATGGACATCTAGGTTGCTTCCATGTTCTAGCTATTGTAAACAGTGCTGCAATGAACACTGGGGTACATGTATCTTTTTCAATTTTGGTTTCCTCAGGATATATGCCTTGGAGTGAGATTGTTGGGTCATATGGTGGTTTTATTCCTAATTTTTTAAGGATTCTCCATACCATCTTCCATAGTGGCTATATCAATTTACATTCCCACCAATAGTGTAAGAGCATTCCCTTTTCTCCACACCCTCTCCAGCATTTATTGTTTGTAGACTTCTTGATGATGGCCATTCTGACTGGTGGCAGTTGATAGCTCTTGTAGTTTTGATTTGCATTTCTCTAATAATGATCGATGTTGAGCATCTTTTCATGGGTTTGTTAGCCATCTGTATGTCTTCTTTGGAGAAATGTATGTTTAGGTCTTTCCCCCACTTTTTGATTAGGTTATTTGTTTTTCTAGTATTGAGTTGTGTATGAACTGCTTGTATATTTTGAAAATTCATCCTTTGTCAGTTGTTTCATTTGCTATTATTTTCTTCTATTCTGTGCATTGTCTTTTCACCTTGCTTATAGTTTCCTTTGCTGTGCAAAAGCTTTTAAGTTTAATCAGATTCCACTTGTTTACTTTTGTTTTTATTTCCATTACTCTAGGATATGGGTCATAGAGGATCTTGCTTTGATTTATGTCCTCCAATGTTCTACCTATGTTTTCCTCTAAGAGCTTTAGAGTTTCTGGTCTTATATTTAGGTCTTCAGTCCATGTTGAGTTTATCTTTGTGTATGGTGTTGAGAAGTGTTCCTAATTTCATTCTTTTACATGTAGCTGTCCAGTTTTCCTAGCACCACTTATTGAAGAGGCTGTTTTTGTACATTGTTTCCCCATTGTATATTTTTGCCTCCTTTGTAAAAAAATAAGGTACCCATAGGTGTGTTGCCTTATTTCTGGACTTTCTATCTTGTTCCATTGGTCTATATTTCTGTTTTTGTGTCTGTACCATACTGTCTTGATGACTGTAGCTTTGTAGTATAATCTGAAATCAGGAAGGTTGATTCCTCCAGCTCCATTATTCTTTCTCAAGACTACTTTGGCTATTCGGGGTCTTTTGTGTTTCCATATGAATTGTGAATTTTTTTATTCTAGTTCTCTGAAAAATGCTATTGGCAATTTGATAGGGATAGCATTGAATCTGTAGATTGCACTTGATAGTATACTCATTTTCACAATATTGATTCTTCCTACCCAAGAACATGGACTATATCTCCACCCGTTTATGTCATCTTTGATTTCTTTCATCAGTGTCTTATAGTTTTCTGTATACAGTTCTTTTGTCTCCTTAGGTTTATTCCTAGATTTTGTTCTTTTTGTTGCAATGGTGAATGGGATTGTTTACTCAATTTTTCTTTCTGGTTTTTCATTGTTAGTATATGGGAATGCAAGTGATTTCAGTGTATTGATTTTGTATCCTGCGAGTTTGCTAAATTCATTGATTAGCTTTAGTAATTTTCTGATAGTATCTTTAGGGTTTTCTATGTATAGTATCATGTCATCTGCAAACAGTGAAAGCTTTACTTCTTTTTTGATCTGTATTCCTTTTATTTCTTTTTCTTCTCTGATTGCTATAACTAGGACTTCCAAAACTATGTTGAATAATAGTGGTGAGAGTGGACACCTTTGCCTTGTTCCTAATCTTAATTTTTCACCATTGAGAATAATGTTTGCTGTGGGCTTATCATATATGGCCTTTACTATGTTGAAGTAGGTTCCTCTGTGCCCATTTTTTTGAAGAGTTTTAATCATAAATGGGTACTGAATTTTGTCAAAGGCTTTTTCTGCATCTATTGAGATTACCATATGGTTTTTATCTTTTTAGTTTGTTAATATAGTGTATCACATTGATTTACATATATTGAAGAATCCTTATTATATTTTTAAAATATAATCATCTAATTTTCTTTGCTCTTTGCTTTTAATATTTTTAGGATTTAACACTTTTATACTATTACATGTATTAGTATTCTTTATAATTTCCCCATGACTTCCCTTTCTATCCATAGCTCCAGATAACTAAAATTCTTTTGTAGTATTCACAAATAATTTCTTACTTTGTCTCTAGCTCCTGCTCAAAGAGACACTTTGAAGTATAACATGAAGCAAAGATCTATATTTGTTATTGTACAACTATCAATTTTCCCCACACTATTTACTGAAAAATAAATTCCTTTTCATTAGTTTACATTAGGCTTTTATTTTATTTGAGATTGTATCTAAGATATTTCTTATTTATTTTATTTTTGACTGTTCTAGGTCTCCATTGCTGCACAGACTTTCCCTATTTGGGGTGAATGGGAGCTACTCTTTGTTGCGATGCACAGGCTTCTCATTGCAGTGGCTTCTCTTGTTGCAGAGCAGGGGCCCTAGGTGCGAGGGATTCAGTAGTTGGGGGGCATAGGCTTAGTTGTTCCAAGGCATGTGGAATCTTCCCAGACCAGGGATTAAACCCATGAATTCTGCATTGGCAGGTGGATTGTTAACCACTGAACAACCAGGGAAGCCCAATATCTCTTATTTTCTATTTATTTGTAGGTTTTCCTTGGGTTAATCTTGCATGTGTGCATACTCAGTTGCTCAGTCATGTCCAACTCTTTGCAACTCAATGGACCATAGTCCACCAGGCTCCTTTGTCCATGAAAACTTTCCAGGTAAGAACAGTGGAGTGGGTTGCCAATCACTTCTCCCAGGGATCTTCCTCACCCAGGGATCAAACCCAAATCTCTTGCATTGGCAGTGGATTCTTTACCACTGTGCCATTTGCACTAATCTTACATTATTTTAAATACTGTGGATGTCAATATCTGGTAGGTTTTTTTCCCACTCAATAGTTTTCTTCAGAAAATTTTGGGTTACTTTTCCCTGGACTTGAAGTTTCTAATCTTGCTTATTAAGAGACATAAACTGACTTGCCCAGGACGTAATGATGAGATATGTATGTAAAGTGACCTCAAGGCTTTCTGACTCCTAATCCAGGATTCCTCTGTTAAGTAATGGATTCTTTCACATTCCCAACCCCTACACCCCCCTCACCTCCCTTCCCTTGTCAGTGCCATACCTGGTTGCTGACTGGCTTATACTTAAGCCCTGGTTTGTTCAGAATGAGTTCCAGCTGCCTACGGTTAAAATTGGATACTCCAAGGGACTTCACCAAGCCAGCATCTTTGCAGGCTTCCAAAGCCTGTAGGATAAAAGCCAGTGGGTCAAGAAAAAAAGCCTCAACACAAGCAAGAATAAACATTTATAAGGGTGACTGTGAATTCTTTAAAAAGGAAAGTCCCTGGGTATGTTAATAAGCATTATGTGAACTAAAGAAAAGTGGAGGAAATAGGAATTCTGTAAATGAATGATTTGAGGGAATTGTTTATCATACTCTCCCCTTGTATTTTCATAATGTATAAATGTGAAAGTGATAGTTTCTCAGTATCTGACTCTTTGTGACCCCATGGACTGTAGCTCACCAGGCTCCATTGTTCCTGGAATTCTCTAGGCAAGAATGCTGGAGTGGGTTGCCATTCCTTCTCCAGGGGATCTTCCCAACCCAGGGATCAAACCCAGGTCTCCTGCACTGCAGGCAGATTCTTTACCATCTGAGCCACCAGGGAAGCCCTTCATAACATATACCAGCACAATAATAATGATCTTATTTCTTAAAATCTGTTGAGGTTTTCTTTTTGGTATAGTACCTGAAAATTTTATGTATCTGGTATGTGTGGAAGATGTATTTTCTCCTATTTTTGGATACAGGTCTTGCTTGTCTCTTTCACATACATACATTATTTAGAAGATTAAAAGTCAAGCTTTTCCTGTCTTTTCAATAATTTAAAGGAATATATCAGAAATCTCCCATTGTAACAGTGCATTTACCAATGTCTTTCTGTATTCTATCAGTTTTTGCTGTTTATATTTTGAATATATTTTATTTGATATGTATGTGTTTAAAATTATATATCTTCTTAGAAAATTAAATCTTTATCATTATGGTTTTTGCACTTCCCTATACATTTTTTTTTTTTTTTTTTTTGGCTACACCAGGTCTTAATTGTGGCACATAGCCTCTTTGGTCTTCCCTGAAGCATGTGGGATTTTTTTCAGCTGGAGGCATGTTACCTCTTCAGTTGCTGCATGCTGGATTTGATAACAATCAAATCCAGGGGGTGCTGGGTCTTAGTCAGTGGACCACCAGGGAAGTACCTCCCTATATATTTTAGAGTCAGCTTTTCAATTTCTTTTGGGATTTTTATTGGGATTGCATTGAATCTATCCATGAATTTGGAGAGAATTAACAACTTATCTGTATTCAGTCTTTCTGTCAAAGAACATGATATAGCTCTCCTTTTATTTAGATTTTAAAAATCTTCTCAGTAAAATACTGTAATTTTAACTGTTTAAGTCTTGCATAGATTGTGTTAAATTTATCTCTAAATATTTAATATTGTTTTTTTACAAATTCCACTTTCCTGTGGTACATATATACAATGGAATATTACTCAGCCACAAAAAAGGAACACATTTGAGTCAGTGCTGATGAGATGGATGAACCTAGAGCCTATTATACAAAGTGAAATAAGTCAGAAAGAGAAAATAATCATCATATACTAACACATTTATGGAATCTAGAAAGATGATACTGATGAACCTATTTGGAGAGCAGCAATGGAGACACAGACATTGAGAACAGACTTATGGACATTGCTTGGGTGGAAGGAAGAAGGAGACGGTAGGAGGTATGGAGAGAGTAACATGGAAGATATATTACCATATGTAAAATAAACAGCCAATGGGAATTTGCTGTATGACTCAGGGAACTCAAACCAGGACTTGGTAACAACCTAGAGGGGTGGGATGGGGAGGGAGGTGGGAGACATGTTCAAGTGGGAAGGGACATGGGTAAACCTATGGCTGATTCATGTTGATGTTTGGTAGAAAACAATGTAATACTGTAAAGCAATTATCCTTCAATTAAAAATTAATAAAAAAAATTTAAAGGAGTAAATCTGCTTTCAATTGTGCATTGGTAGCATATGGATTGAGTAAATGGTTTTTCAGGTGGAGAGGCCCAGACAGCAGAAAACATAGTCAGTGCCTCCTCAACCCTAAAAACAATCCACAGTTCAGAGCTTTAAGCTGTTACCGACATGTGGGGAAGTCTAGTAGAAAGAGATAATCATTCGATTATAATTTCCAGCCTTTGGAGGAAATTATACATGAGGGGGAAGTCTATTGCATGCATGCTCAGCTGTGTTCAACTCTTTGAATGAGATAATTGTTAGATTATAATTTCCAGCCTTTGGAGTTTGAATTGGAAGAGGCAAGAAAACATCTGCCAGAGGTCAGGCAGAGACTTAGGTTTTCCCTAGCTTCCCACAAGTGCAAGATTTCAGTTCTGCTCTGGCTTGATTCCTGAAGATGTCTGAACATGAGTCCTAAGTGTCTATGTGTGTGGAGTGAACAAGGCTATGTTGTTTTACAGTTGCTAAGTCATGTCTGACTCTTTGGCGACCCATGGACTAGAGACCTTCAGGCTTCTCTGTCCGTGGGATTTTCCAGGCAAGAACACTGGAGTGGGTTGCCATTCCCTTCTCCAGGGGATCTTCCTGACCCAGGGATCAAACTTGGGTCTCCTGCATTGCAGGTGGATTCTTTACTGATGAGCCACCAGGGAAGCCCCTCCTGAGGCTAACATGGCCCCTTTTACCCAGAGTAAAACGCAGCCCAGCATCCAGTAAGAGAATATAAGAGAGGAACTATTGGCATTATTTTTGCTTTTATTTATCCCAAGGCTATAGCAAGAGAGACATAAGAGTAAAAATAACCCCAGTAGCTCCTCTCCTAAATTATCTTACTGGTTGCTGCACTGCCTCTTACTCTGGGTAGAAGCTGCCATGTTACCACATAACCAACCAGTTCATAATATCTGTACCTGCCTCCCCCCAACACATAAATCCATAAAGGTTTTCTCATTATTTCCCCCTACTTTTTTACTCTTATAATCTTAGGGAAGGAACCAGCAGATTGCTCAGAAATGCAACCAGAATTATTTTTCAGTTTTTCATTTATTATTTTACATTTGTTTCTTTTAAATATCATATTACTGATTTTTAAAAATTCAGTTTGATAAGCAAAAGAATTATGAGTTTATCTCATTTATATATTTTTATTTACTGTTATAGTAAAGCTTATTTCCTTTACTTTCTTTTGCTCCCACTTGTCTCTCCTCCTTATCTTTGGCATTCTTCTCTTTGATCAAAGCAAAACCAAACACTTTTCAGTGCCCAGAAATGGAGATTTTATGCATCTTTGCTCATGGTTAGAAATACCTGACTATTACTCTTCATTGGGAGTAAAGTTTGCAACTCTCCATAAAGCTAACAGGAATAACCAGATCACAATTTAAAAATGTAATCTTTTAAGGTTAAGAAGCTCATTTTAACTTACCTCCCAAGTGGCACATAGGTTTGACTTGTGATATAACCATTTGCCATTTTCATCCCTAGGATAAAAATCATCTCCAGGCTGTTAAAAAAAAAAAAAAAAGGCAAGTATATCTGAGGATTAAAATGATGGAATTTGAGTTGTCTATATTTCAATATACCCTGACCCTGGGAAACCAATTTAAGATATACATATAAATTTGTCTTCTCCCCTTTGTGGAGCTATCCAGAAATTCACTTGTCCAATATATATAACACGTTCGTCTTATTCTCTCACCCTGGCATTTATTTTTCCTTTATTTATTGACAGATTATTGTTGTTAAGTCATGAAGTTCTCTCTTAATGATAACATTTTTCATTAGAAAAACGTAAAAGTTGAGAATTAGGACGTTTAGACTCAGTGTTTGGATAGTATATCCTTGCCAAAGTTGAGGGCAGCAAATTTCTTATTCTTATGAGAAACCAAATGTCATCACTAAGGCTGAGAAGGAATTCTTCAGCTAAGAAAAACATAGTTCATGAATGGAATGCTCCTTAAGTATAAAGGAAATGGACAGCTCATTAATTCTCAGGTCTGGCTAATCGTCTTGTGGTTCCTTTCTTTCCCTGTTTAGCTGCCTCTAGGAGTTCAGCATCATTTTTTCTACCTCACACACTAACTGTTGAACCTCCTTTTCTAGCTTTTTGGTGACACTTTTTCAATGAAGATTGACTGTTGTTGTTCAGTCGCTAAGTAGTGTCCAACTCTCTGCAACCCCATACTGCAGCATGCCGAGCTTCCCTGTCCATCACCATCTCCCAGAGTGTGATCAAACTCATGTCCATTGAGTCGGTGATGCCATCCAACCATCTCATCCTCTGTCGTCCCCTTCTCCTCCTGCCCTCAATCCTTCCCAGCATCAGGGTCTTCTCCAATGAGTCAGTTCTTCGCATCAGTTGGCCAAAGTATGGGAGCTTCAGCATCAGTCCTTCTAATGAATATTCAGGGTTGATTTTCTTTAGGATTGACTGGTTTTGTCTCTTTGCTGTCCAAGGGACCCTCAAGAGTGTTCTCTAACACCACAGTTCAAAAGCATCAACTGTTTAGCTCTCAGCCTTCTTCATGGTCCAACTCCCGCATCCATATATGACTACAGGAAAAACCATAGCTTTTACTCTATGGACCTGTGTTGGCAAAGTGATGTCTCTGCTTTTTAATACACTGTGTAGGTTTATCTATTGACTATGGTGTGGAAATTGTCTTTCATATTTCTCCCTTTTTTCCTATATGTAAACATGGGACCCATCTCATATGGGTTTGGAAATGGGATAGAGAGAAATAAAAGATGATTTATGGATTCCTTGAGTGGATGATGGTAACCATTTCCTGAGGCTGGACAATGAATTGAGAGTTTTGTTTTGGATATTTTGAGTTTGAAATGACTGTTAGACATTCAAGTGGATATTTGAAGAGAACAGAGAGGTCTCAGATGGTGGCTCAGACTGTGGGCACAGGTAAAATGTGGGAGTTCCTCAGCATATTAAATGATATTCAATCCTTGCAATTGGGTGAAATCACCTACAGAAAGAGTGTGGCTCAGTCAGGCAAAAATATTGAAGAAAGAGCACTGGGCAAAGCATTTGGAGTTTAGTGGGAAAGGAGCAGCCAAAGAATCATCAGAGGATGACATCATCAAAGCCACAAGGTGAAAATGTACAAAGAGGCAGTGATCAATTGCATTGAAAGAGGTTAAATAAAATATGAGGACAAACTGTCTATTGGATTTGGTTGGTGGCATAGAAGTCTTTGTAGATCTTGATAATAGGAATTTTTTTTGCTATTAAAAAGGAGCAAGGAATTGGATAAAATCCATTATATTAAAAAAAATTTCCTGAATTTTTCCCTCTGCCATCTTACCTGAATGAAACTTTTACCTGGCGATCACATTTTCTCCATGCCCTCTTTAACAAAAGGGGCATCTAAATTTCATCTAAAACCTTCATCTAAATTTTCTTCTGTTACACTGAAAGTGGGAAAAGGACTCCTTTCTCATCAAAGCCATGTAATTATTCATATTAACTACCCTGTATATCTCTGATTTCTAAGCCCTTTGACCTCCTTAACACTTATGATGCTTCAGTTCAGTTCAGTTCAGTTGCTCAGTCGTGTCTGAATCTTTGCAACCCCATGAATCACAGCACACCAGGCCTCCCTGTCCATCACCAACTCCTGGAGTTTACTCAAACTCATGTCCATCGAGTCAGTGATGCCATCCAGCCATCTCATCCTCTGTCATCCCCTTCTCCTCCTGCCTCCAATCCCTCCCAGTATCAGGGTCTTTTCCAACGAGTCAACTCTTCGCATGAGGTGGCCAAAGTCTTGGAGTTTCAGCTTCAGCATCAGTCCTTCCAATGAACACCCAGGACTGATCTCCTTTAGGATGGACTGGTTGGATCTCCTTGCAGTCCAAGGGACTCTCAAGAGTCTTCTCCAATACCACAGTTCAGAAGCATCAATTCTTCAGCGCTCAGCTTTCTTCACAGTCCAACTCTCCATCCATACATGACCACTGGAAAAACCATAGCCTTGACTAGACGGACCTTATGATGCTTATTTCCACTCTATTCTCCCTCCATGTTTCTTATCTTTAGCATTTCCTAATTTTACTTATGATCTGAAATGGCTTTATGCCTCCATCATGAACTCTGTTAATAGTTTTTACTCTCCCAAAATTTAATTCTTTATCGTGTCTGAACCCATCTTAGATATTTCTATGATGTCTCCTTAAGCTTCCACTGTGCTAACTTTACTAATCCCTTCATCTGGACAAGCCCATTGTCTTTTTCCTCCTTTCCTGCTCCTGACTATAAAGCATTATTAGAAGAATAATTCAACCTTCTAAAAATTCACCCTGTTCATTCTCATTCCTGCTTAGCAATAACTTTGTCCTTTTAAAATGTCTTATGCTTTTTTGTACTTTGTATTTTGTTCTGAAATTGTGTCTGCTTGTTAACTTGACATTAAAAAATAACAAAGTGCTAAAACATTTTAGCAAGAAAGGTATTTGTTTTTTAAAAATCATGAGATTCAAAAAGCATGTGATATTTTGACTTCAAAGATTGATTTCTCAATTACAAGAAGTACAGGTTCAGTTGGGAGGTAATGTCACTGTATTGTGAAATTTGTCACTGTTAAAAGTTTTACCTTCTCTGTGTCCTTGAGCTCTGATCCTATTTAAAAATAGAAATAGAATTTCTCTATTTACCTTCTCCAAAAGATTTTACAAGTCATTAGTCAGCTACAGAGAAGTAAATTTCATTTTCTCACTTTTAAATGTAGCTTCTTTCCAAATCTGTAAGAACTCTGCCATTCGAAAAAGAATCAAAGTTAGCTGAGTGAAGAGAAGGGTTGAGGTCAAAATCCAAAGAGCCTGAATTCAAAACATCACTGTAGTCCACAGGACATTGGGATGATTAAGCTCATGAGGATAAGAGATAGGGTAATATAAGGGAACAAGATTGGGATTGGCATTAAGGGACCAGGATCTGGTCCCAGTTCTGATGGACTTTAAGCCTGACCAAGTAGTTCATTACTTGTTGTCTAAGTTTTCTCTGGTGAAATGAGGTTATTGTGATATATAATTGCTGAGGTGGCTCAGTCACTAAAGAATCCACCTGCAATGCAGGAGACCCAGGTTCGATCCCTGGGTTAGGAAGATCCTCTGGAGAAGGAAATGGCAACCCACTCCAGTATTTTTGCCTGGAGAATCCCATAGACAGAGGAGCCTGGCGGACTATAGTCCATGGAGTCACAAGAGCTGAACACAACTTAGCAACTAAACCACCACCACTAGGTCACATCTTGGATGTGACCACAGAGGAAAGTCAATAAGGAAGGTGCTTCTAGAGAACAGAGCAGGGGCAGCCAGGTTGGCTGTGTAAAGAAATTCTGGTCACTGCAGTGGCAGAGAGCTCTTGTTTTTCCTGTCCAGCAGGACCTCACATACCTCATGGATAAGTGGTCAACTTTGTTTTTCAGTCTTTCCTTCCATCAGTGAAATTTTAAAGCTGTTGCTGATCTTCAGAAGTGTATAGTGGGTGTTTTGGTGATGGTTAAATTAACAGTGAGCCCATAGATTGAGAAAGTTCAAGGAAGGAGTGATTTGAACTAAAGGAATATATATCACACAAAAGTCCTGATATTGGAGCTGGCTTCAAAAACCTGACTTTTCTCTCCAAAGGAAGAAAGCCTGAAGGGTGGAGTGTAAGTTTTCAGTTGTACCTATTACTTTACATTATGTTGTGCAGAGATGTTTTTGTGACTGTGTGAATGGGAAGAAGGGTGTGCTGGATGCTGGGCAACTACAGTATGGACTACAGTTAGTAGATTACATGTTGGTTTAACAAAGAAAGTTCAAAGTATTACTGTAAAGACATGATAGAACATGCATTGGATTATTGATCAAGAAACCTGGGATCCAGGCCTGAGATGGATACACAGGATTGTTCTTGGCATTTGTTGGGCCTGGTCAGTACTATCTCATTTATGGTAACAAAACATCATTTTATTTTATGGTTCTAAGTAATGAATGAGCTTCCTGCACACAGTTTTTTCTCATGGTTGCCAAAGAGTGAAGCATAACCTTTAGGTATCTGAACCTACCTTAAAAGCCATGGGTATTTCAATGATGTAAAGATCCACATAATCTAGCTGGAGGTCCTTGAGTGTCCTCTCCAGAGTTGGGCGGACCAACTCTGGGTCAAGATTTGTAGCCCACAGCTGAAAGAAAAAAAGGGGATAGTTAATATCCATGGTATTTTTAAAAATAATAATGCACCCTTTTAAAATATTTTTAACTTTTTTTTTTTTTTAACTGTATTGCACAGCACATAGGATCTCAATTCCCTGACCAGGAATGGAATCCATGCTCCCTGCAGTTGAAGCATGGAGTTCTAACTATAGGACAGCCAGGGAATTCTCCACCCCAGTTGCCTTTACACTCATATACATTGTATTCACTCATTTAATTTCACAGAGATATGTTTAAACTGCAGTGTCATCTGAGTATAGGTTGAACTGATATAAGTCTTGATGCCCAGAGTATAATGTGATCCAAATATAGTACCAGAGATTTAAAGATCCACCTGAACCACAGAGAACCTAATCAGCAATAAAGTCTTCCTCTGCCCGGTGCTAATTGCTGAATCCACCCTTAGCACTTTCATTTTTCCTCATTGTGTAATTAGGGAACACGTATCCAACTAGTGGTGCTGCCCTGGCCTGGTGCTTTATTTTTATTTCACTGATAGAAGGTGTGACTCATCTGAGTATGAAACATGGTTGTGTACGTGACTTCACCAATGTTTCACATTGTGATGGGTGGTGTAGATGCTGGTGAAATTTTAAATTATTGTAAAGGTTTAGATCCCTTTTGATAGCTCCTTTGTTCCCATTTGGTCCACTTCCTCATTTCCCCAGGAAAATTCTGCCAATCCCTAACAAGAAAGTACTCAATCTGAACTGGTGATGTCACCAAAATGATGGCATGGGAGACTCCTTTGTTGGAGATCTTTGTCCTCCAAAATGATCATCAGTTAAACAGCTATTCATGAATTAAAAACCAATAAAAATGTTGGTCAAAGGATGCCAACTCCGTTATGAGTGAGTTCTGGGGATCTAATGAATTGCATGGTGATTGTAGTTAGTAATACTGTTGCTAAGAGAATAAATCTTCAATGTTTTCATCACAAAAAATAATGGTAATTATGTAATGTGATGGAGGTGTTAGCTAATTTACAATGGTGGTAACCATTTTGCAGTATATAATTGTATCAAATCAATGTGTTATACACTTACACTTATATAGTGTCATACATCAGTTATATTTCAATAAAGCCAAAAAGGTAAATAAAAGGCAAGTAGACAGTTTAACATATATAAGAAAAAAGAAAAAGAAATTACTCAGTCACTAAAGTGCTAAGTAATGAAAAATTCGGCCTTGGGTTCTCAGAATGGAGCATGTGTACCCTTGAGGTCTGTGAAACTTAGGGTACTGAGGGGTAGTCAGAGCCTCAGGATAAATGAGGATATTTTCTTGGAGCATCAAATTTGCTCACATATTTTTTTGGATAAAAAAAAACCTTTGAATTTCCATACACATTTTGCCACAAGTAAGGGCAAGCAAAACTGGTAAATTTTTTTTCCTATGTTGAACAATAATTTTTTTCTTGCCTTCAAAGCACAGAAAAGAGAAAACAATGCAAGAGTAGTGAAAAATGTGTTTTTGCTTTTAATGTGGGTCTTTTTTGTATATTATTGACATCCCATCTAATTGAAAATTCTGTTTTATATATTTTAATCTATCTTTATTCAACAGTTTTAGGTTCTCTTTAAGTGCTTTTAAATGTTAACTTGGCAACCTTATGAAATGGGCAATTCAGTTCTTTTTCAGTGTGATAGGTATTGCAACAACTTTAACTGTTTACCAGGGAGATAAAAAGGAAAGTTTTTTTTGTTTTTCATTTGTAACTTCAAAAATATTTCCATCTTTGGCTCACGGCCTCAGGATATGAGTTCAAGTTTATTCTTCCCCAGAAACTCTTGGTGAGTTCTCCTGAAAGACTCTGTAAAAACAAAATCTTTAGGAATCAGACTGCAAAGCTGTAATGAAGTGACAAGCTTCAGGCTGGTGTTTTGGGACAGTGGTTCTACATGGCCCCTTGAAATCATAGCCCATAAGTGGCTGGTGACTTGGGGAACTGCAGGCCCCCAGAGAGCTTGGAAAGGAGTTGGGAGAAGGGGCAGTGAGTGAAGTCTGAAGCACCATTCTGTTCTCTTTAGAAAACTTAGGAGAATTGGATTACAAGTTCTCTAAAGTTATTAAGTTTCATTCCTTCAAGGCTGCCTGTAAATATGTATTCCATATTTCCACTGGCTCTCATCTTATCATAATACTTTATATTTCTGATTACTTTTCAATGGATAGTGATTTCTAACTGTCATCAGTTGGAGATTTCAATTTCTCAAAAGATGTAAACAAAATGTGGTATATCCGTTCAATGGAATATTATTTGGCTATAAAAAGAAATGAAATTCTGATAAGTGTTACAACATAAATGAAAGTAGAAAACATAATAAGAGAAAGAAGCTACACAGAAAAGAATACATATTGCATGAATCCTTTTGTAAGAAATGTCCAGAATAGGAGAACTAGAGAGAAATAAATTAGATCAGTGTTTATCAGTGGCTAGCGGAGAGGGATAAATGGGAAGTGATTACTAGTAGGTGAGGGGTTTCTTTTTGGAGTGATAAAAATATTCTGGAAAAGGTATTGGTCATGGTTGTACGACTCTGTGAATATACTAAAAAGCACTGATTTTACACGGTGAGCTTTAGGGTACATGAATTATATCTCAAAAAATTAGTGATCTATGGACAAACCGGCATATACAGAAGAAAAAAGACTACCTATTCTAAAGAAAAAAGTTGTGACAAATGCTTATTGTAATATGAACCACTTCCTCATGTCCCTTTACTCCTCAAATCTACTTTCGTTGTAGGTGTGGCTCTTCCATATTGTCTTAAATCAATGCCCAAGTGTGAAGAAAAAACTTTGCCCTAACTTCAAGGGGCTATTTAGTCCCTAAATTCTTGGCAAGATTGAGGAATTTGCCAGTTCAGAACTCACTCTTTGGGACACCCCTGATGGTCCAGTGGTTAGGACTCTGTACTTCCATTGCAGGGGGTGTGGGAAACCTAGATCCCACAAGCTGGTGGCTTGGTGAGTTTCTTCAGCAGGAAAAGTGACATCAGGCCCACCGTGTAGGTGAAGGGAAGACTCACCTTTCCACAGTAGAAGATATCCTCCCTCCGCACCTTTCCTTCTGCTATCTTCTCTCTGATGGCCTCCCCCACTTCATGCTCGTTCTGGTAGAGGTAGGCCCCATCAATGTGCCGGTACCCCGTGTCGATGGCAATCTTCACTGATGTTGCACAGGTCCCTTTAGGAGTCTAAAATGATAGGGGATTGGGAGGCGGAGAAGAGAAATACGTCTTTCGTTTAGTTTAATCGTTCTTAATCTTGCTCCTTGGAAGAAAGTTATGACCAACCTAGACAGCATATTAAAAAGCAGAAACATTACTTTGCCAACAAAGGTCTGTCTAGTCAAAGCTATGGTTATTCCAGTAGTCATGGATGGATGTGAGAGTTGGACTATAAAGAAAGCTGAGCGCCGAAGAATTGATGTTTTTGAACTGTGGTGTTGGAGAAAACTCTTTGAGAGTCGCTTGGACTGCAAGGAGATCCAACCAGTCAATCCTAAAGGAAATCAGTCCTGAATATTCACTGGAAGGACTGATGCTGAAGCTGAAACTCCAAAACTTTGGCCACCTGATGAGAAGAGCTGACTGATTGGAAAAGACCCTGATGCTGGGAAAGATTGAAGGCAGGAGAAGGGGACGACAGAGGATGAGATGGTTGGATGGCATCACCAACTCAGTGGACATGAATTTGAGTAAACTCTGGGAGTTGGTGATGGACAGGGAGGCCTGGCGTGCTGCAGTTCATGGAGTCACAGAGTCGGACATGACTGAGCTACTGAACTGAACTTAACTGAATCAGGACACTTGGCACATACATTGTTTTATAGCAAACATGACAAATTGCTAATTCTATGCTGTTGTGACTGGAAGATGGAGTCTGAAAACTGGAGAAATTGACCGATCAGATTGCTTCTAACCCTTAATGGAAGATTCATTCATCTCAGGGCTGTCCTTAGCTTTGCAGCTTCAGAAATGTAATTTGACCAATTGTTCCCAAAGACAAGAGATTTCACGATAGCCCTGTTGTGAGTGTGTATTAGTTGCTAAGTTGTGTCTGACTCTTTGAAACCCATGGACTGTAGCCCACCAGGCTCCTCTTGTCCATGGGATTCTCCAGGCAAGAATACTGGAGTAGTTTGCCATTTCCTTCTCCAAGAAATCTTCCTAACCCAGGGATCAAACCTGGGTCACCTGCATTAACCATTCGAGCCACCAGGGAAGCCCAGTCCTGTTATAGGAGGGCACAAGTTCATTGAAGAAGGCTCAATTATAAGGTAAAGTCATGGGTTAAAAAAAAAACTGAGATACATCCACAGACTGGAATACCACTCAGTAATAAGAAGGAATGAACTATTGTTACACACAACAACATGGATGAATATCAAAATAATTATACCAGAAGTCAGATAAAAAAAGAATAAATACTTTCTGATTCTATTTATTAAAATACTAGAAAATGAAAACTAACCTATAGTTACAGTCACAGATCAGCAATCGCCTGTGGTAGTAGGTAGGGTCTGTGGGCATGAATCATAGGGAGGGAAAACAAGGGAGTTCAAACAAGCTTGCAGTGATGATACGTTTACTGTCTTAATTATGATGATGGCTTCACAAATATATACATGTGTCAAACTCATCAAACTGTACACTTTAAATACATGTGGTTTATTTTATGTCAATTATACCTCAGTAGAGCTGGGATAAAAAGATTGTCAGGGGTGTGTTACATTTTTCAAGATGCATTTTTATCAAATTTGGCAGCCAGAGCTTTGTTCGTTTCATAAAACCGCATGAAGCATAAGACGGAGGGTATTCAGGACCCCCAAACCTGACAAATTCTTAGCACTTGAGGTGTAAGTTATTCATTTTTCAAATCACATATAAATTACTGATCTTTAGTTATGAAGACATTTAAATATGCAAAAGTGTGCTTCATTTACATTTTTTCTTAATGAGAAGTGAAGGACTTGATGGAGACTTTCCTTAAGACAAACAACTAATCTCATCAAATTAAAATTCCAAGTCCTATTTTAGGTTTTGTATAGGGGAGAGGCTTAATGCTATTTGTAGATTTGTAGACCTTATATTCAGATGATGATCATTCCCATCTCATTCACAAATGTTGAAAACTACTTGCGCTTGTGTCTGTATTTTCAGTATTCTAATCAAATGCTTGATAATGTCATATCAGACAAGTGGTGATTTGTTGCGGAATGAATGAGACCAGGAATCTCTTGTATATCTAGTGACTTTATAGTTCTGGGCTGGAAACAGAAAGTGTTGGGAGCATAAACTCTTTTCTTCCCCTATTTCAGTTAAAAGTCATTACTACTAATGTTAAGAGGATAGGAAAAATGAACCAGTTGGCTACACAGATGGTATTAGAAAAAAAGAATTCATAGTCACAAATGTAAAATAGTTGGGAAAGGGAGACACACTTTTCAGGAATGTTAGAAACACATCTTGGGTGACTTAACAACATGATCAATAAAGCTCGAACAGAAATTAAGCCCAAACCCCCCAAGCTGTAAAACGAGGTGTTATGGATGACAACTGTGACAATAAAAGCACAGTGGGAAGAGGAGGGTTCGGGTAGAATCAGAAATTTACTGGGGAAAAGGTGAAAATACTGCTTTCTTTCTTGGGTGTATACGTAGTACTAACAAAAAGCAATAAAGTTCAATATGAGATAGTAAATATATCTCAGACATATCACTGAGATTCTGTGGGTTGGAGCTGATAGTTTAAGTATGAAAAGGGAAAGTGAAAAGTGTTAGTCGCTCAGTTATGGCTGACCCTATGTGACCCCATGGACTGTAGCCCTCCAGGCTCCTCTGTCAATGGAATTCTCCAGGCAAGAATACTGGAGTAGGTTTCCATTCCCTTCTCCAGGGCATCTTCCCAGCCCAGGGATTGAACCCGAGTTTCCTGGATTGGCAGGCAGATTCTTTACCACTGAGCCACCAAGTATACAGCTAAAGTAAATTTAATACAAGGGGAAAAGCCCAAAACAATGCATATTGAAATATATGATTGTATTTTCTTAAAAATTTTTTTAAATTTATTTGGCTGTGCTAGGCCTTAGTCACAACATGTGTGGTCTTAGATCTTCATTGTGGCATGCGGGATGCTCAGTTGCGGGATGCTCGGTTGCGGGATGCTCAGTTGCAGCATGCAGACCCTTAGTTGCAGCATAGGGGACCTAGTTCCCTGACCAGGTACTGAACCCAGGCCCCCTGCATTGGGAGCACAGAATCTTAGCCACTGAACCACCAGGGAAGTCACTATATAATTGTATTTTCTTCAAAGGTTAACCCAAGAAAAGAAACATTTAGTACAAAGAAAGGGTAAACAACAAGGACTAAGGTAGGAGTGTGGTACTGATTCAGCCTGAGTAATATATGGCTGGTGCTTTTTTAAGTAAAGATTATGGCACAGCAGCAGGTTATAGTAGTGAAAAGTTTGATTTCAGGTATCATTAAAGAGCCTTTTCTAAACAATCTTTACTTGCTAAAAGTATTTTGTTAGATGGCAGAAGCAGCAGTGAGGTGAATTACTATTTGGGACTTAATTCTAATCAACATGGAGGAACTATTTGGAAATGTGGATGTGAGAAAAGTATTAATACTTCTCTGTAGGTCTTAAATGTAGCATAAGAGAATTCTATGTAAATTAAGACAGATTCTCTGGGGGAAATTAATTTTAGGGAAAAATAAGAAAGCTCAAATAGAATACCATGTTTGTAGACTCAAATAAGTGATAAGATCAGAGAATCTAAAATACAAAAAAACTGACTCCATACATAAGAACACTTTTAGTAAAATAAGAAGTCTGTTTTCTGAAATGGACAGCAGCACCTTTTATCGACTTAAGAAAGTGGGGAATCCAGTAAGGATGAGGTGTGACATATCCTAGGTTAACTTCCACCATCCAGTGTTGTGTGACCCACAAGTAGAATACAGGAGTCTGAAAACCCAACAGACTTAGCATCACTCCCTTTGACGCCATTTAGAAAATGTGTGATTCCCATCCCTGAGTTTTGGGCTCCATGGATCCTAGTTTCCAGGGGCAAACCAGGCTCCTTATTTCTAGAGTTTAGCATTCAAGGTGAAAAGCTGCCATTCTGGCAGGGATGAGTGAGTTTTAAAATCGAAGGCAGTAGAGCTCCTCCATATTTACCCAGTGGGACAGGGAAGAAAGTGTTTAGCACCCAGGTCAATGATATACCCTTTCCCAATTTCGATAGTTAATGGACAATGACCTGAGTAAATGATCTGAGAAGGATAAGTTGGCAAGAGACTCACACAGTTCAGAGATGAGAATCTGGGTCATAATACCACATAAGCCACCCAGACCAGCAGAGGTGTAGGCTAAGGGTGCAGAAATCTAGAATTGGGAGTCTCAGAGGGAGACAATAAGTATCAATTGCAGCTTGAAGACAGCTTTAATATTTATTTATTTTTTAGCTGCGCTGGGTCTTTTGTGGTGTGCGGGCTTAGTTGCCCCATGGCACGTGGGATCTTCCTGACCCACGGATTGAACCCGTGTCCCTGCATTGGCAGGTGGATTCTTAACCACTGGGCCACCAGGGAAGTTCTTAAGACAGCCTTAGTGGCAGGAGTCGTATTCAACTGACAACCTACCTCTTTAAAACTTTTTCTAGGAAAGAAACCAAATAATTATTGAAGGGTTTTTCCCAGGGAAGAACTTAGCACACAAAGCCAGTAGGTCTAGTTGGCACCAGGGGTAGACTAGTAGTTGGCATGGGGTAGCCCCCAAAACAGAGGCACTCATTTCCTCAGCTGTCAGTAGTGCTGGCTGCTAATTATACATACTGATTCCCTCTATGGACGGTGCAAGTGTGTAAAAGCCTTGTCCCCTTGACTTAGTACAACAAGCTCTCTGTGGGGTTGATGAGCTGCTGTATCACAGTTCAACCCTCCCTTCTTCACAGACCTGCTTTTCTCACCCCCTTGCAGGTCTGGTTCCTGAGACTACGCCCCAGTAAGCCTCCTGCATGCAAATTTCCTTCTCCCAGAGGCTGTTTCCCAGAGTACCCAAACTAAGACACTTGGGTAAAGGAGGATTTCTTAAACAAGCTAAAGAAAGTGCTAATTATAAATTAGAAGAGTGGTAAATGTGACAGTATTAAAATTGAGAAACCCTGATCATCAAAGTCAGAAGTGAAGTTGCTCAGTCCTGTGCAACTCTTTGCAATCCCATGGATCATCTGTCCATGGAATTTTCCAGGCAAGAGTACTGGAGTGGGTTGTCATTTCCTTCTCCAGGGTATCTTCCTGACCCAGGGATCAAACCCAGGTGTCCCGCATTGCATCGACGTCTGATCATCAAAAGACACTATTGGAAAAGGCAATTCAAAAGAGGTAGTTTTACATGACATAATTGATAAAGAACTCATATCCAGATATTTTTAAAATTCACCATATAAATAAAAAGAGAAAAATCCAATAAAGAATAATGCATAGAAGGCAAAGCCATTTTGCAAAAAACATACAACTGGCTAATAAAATATGAAAAAATATGAAAATTGACCATTTTTATGTAGGGTAAAGAAGATGCAAGTTAAAACCACAATGAAAGATGATTTTACTCTTACTAAAGTTGCATAAATTAAAAAGACACCAAGTATTGGTGATAGTGTGGAGCAAGAAGTTCACCCATGAATTCTTAGAGGGAATGTAAACTACATAACTACTTTGGAAATTGTCTATATGGATATCATCTACTAAAACTGAAGATACTGATACTCATACAGTGCATGTCTTAGAGAAACTCATGTGCTTGTGCAACAAGATGTGTGTAAGACTCTTTGTAGCAATACTGTCTGTGAAAGCCCAAACTGGGAGCGATACAAATGCCCACCAATAGAATGCAGATACTGATATATTCTTTGAATTCAATGTTATACAGCAATAAAAGTGGCTGATCAGCAATAACACGGTGACTCTTACAGCATAATATTAGGAAACAGAGGCAAATCAAAAAATAGTGCATTCAGTATGTTTCCATTTATAAGACATCCAACAACTGTCAAAATTTGAAAAGATATATGCACCCCTATGTTCATCACAGCATTTGTTACAATAGCCAAGATATGGAAACAACTTAAGTGCCCATCAACAGAGGAATGGATAAAGATGTGGAAATATATATGTACAATGGACTATTACTCAGTCATAAACAAGGAATGAAATAATGCCATTTGCAGCAACATGGGTGGATCCAGAGATTACATACTAAGTGAAGTAAGTCAGACAGAGACAAATATTGAATAATATCATGTAGATGTAGAATCTAAAAAAAAATGAACTTATTTACAAAACAAAAATAGACTCACATACATAGAAAACAAAATTATGGTTACCAAAGGGGAAAGGGGAGGTGGGATAAACTAGGAGTTTGAGATTAACGTACAGTAGTAGCTGTATAAAACAGATAACCAAAAAGGACCTGGTGTATAGCACAGGAAGCCATACTCAATATCTTATATATAAGCTATATGAGAAAAGAATGGGAAAAAGAATGTATCTGTACATAAACTTTACACTTGAAACTAATGCAACATTCCAAATCAACTGTATTTCAATTAAAAAAAATTTTTTTTTCTCTTGTATGACCTTTAGAGAGAGTCAAGATGGCAGAGGAGTAGGAGGACGTAGAGTTCATCTCTCCCTACAAGTGCATCAAGAATACATCTACAAATTGAACAGTCCTCACAGAGCACCTGCTGAACACTAGCAGAGGACCTCAGACATCTAAAGTGACAAGAAAGATCCCTGCATAACCAGGTAGGATGAAAGAAAGAAGGGAAAAGGAAAAGGAGAGGAGATGGGATGGGAAGCTGCACCCCTGGAGGGAGCTGAAGGAGAGGAGAAGTTCCCACATCTAAAGAAGCCCCCTCACTGGTGGGGAGATCAGTTGGGAAGGAAGGGGAGCTTTGGGGGCTATCAGAGGACAGCACAAATGATCTGTGGCAGACATTACTTTACCAACAAAGGTCTGTCTGGTCAAGGCTATGGTTTTTCCAGTGGTCATGTATGGATGTGAGAGTTGGACTGTGAAGAAGTCTGAGCACTGAAGAATTGATGCTTTTGAACTGTGGTGTTGAAGAAGACTCTTGAGAGTCCCTTGGACTGCAAGGAGATCCAACCAGTCCATCCCAAAGGAAACTAATCCTAAATATTCATTGGAAAGTCTGATGCTGAAGCTGAAACTCCAATACTTTGGCCACCTGATGCAAAGAACTGACTCATTTGAAAAGACCCTGATGCTGGGAAAGATTGAAGGCGGGAAGAGAAGGGGCCAACAGAGGATGATATGGTTGATGGCATCACCAACACGATGGACATGAGTTTGAGTAAACTCCAGGAGTTAGTGATGGACAGAGAAGCCTGGCATGCTGCTGTCCATGGGGTTGCAAAGAGTCGGACACGACTGAGCGACTGAACTGACTGAGGCAGGACAGACTGAGACCTGCAGATGGTCTGTGCCACAACCCTGCGTGCCCCAGCCTGAGAGGTGTGTTGCCAGTGCACATGAGGGCTGGGTGCTAAACAAGGGGTTTGGTGAGCAGACCTGGGGAGAGCACTGCTCTTGGCTATGAGGAGACAGCCTAAGGGAATGGGAGTGGGGAAAAATGCAGCTGAGAATGCTTGTGGAGGAAATGTAGACCACTATAGAAGTGAAGCACCATTGTTAAGTGACACACAAGAGGTGGGACCACCACTGAAGCCTCTCTCCCCACACGTGGCCCTTGCCTCCCTGGGCACTAGGAAAGGCTTCCTTCTTGTGACCCTGGCCACTACTGCATCCGCACTCCCCTCCTCACTAAGGCTGACTTATGTGCACCAGGACAGCCTTGGGAGCAGACCCTTTGGGTGGTCCACATGTGGGGATGGTGCTCAAACTATAGCTGAGCCCCAAGGGCCATGAAACTAAGGAAGAAAAGCTGAAATCTCTTCTCACAACTGCAAAAACTGCAAATTGACACCCCTGAGACCAGCTTTGGACATTCAGTGTCTGCAGAACTTCTAAACAGACAACGAGGGCTCCTATGTCCAAGAAGGGCCTAGCTTTAGCAGCTGTAGACTTTGTGGGCACTTAAACAGGGGGGTTGGGCCAGGCCAGAGTCTGAGCTGCCTCCATAGTGCCCACAGAGGGCCAAATCCATGATTACTGCAACCTGGGCACTGACTTCAGCGGATCTGTGCTGGTGGCCTGGTGAAATCAACATCTGAGAGACACAAGGCCAACTGCTGGCATGCCCATGGTTAAGGTGGGGCTGAAAGCAGTGCGAAGTGTGTAATCTGAGAGCTTGCACAACAGTTGAAAGGTGACACAACAGAGGACACCCATAGGTGACCAGCTCCAGAGGAGGAATACTCAGTGGCTTCCCTCCCAGTGGGAGTGCTCCACTTCTGCCTCCCTCACACCGCAGATCAGAAATACAACCAAGAAACAGATTTGGGGGGGGTGCGGCCTCGACTACAACAACTAGGGAGCAGACCCCACCTTGACAGAGCAGGGACAACCACAGAGCTAAGGGGAGGCCCTGATCAATATCCAGTATAGCTCTGGTCACCACCGCATCAGCCACACACAGATATCTATACTAAAAACAACCCTCGCACCAAAAAATATTAAACCCAGGCAGGCTGCACAGGGATGCTGCTGCATAAAAATGGCCCTCCGTGATAGTCAGACAGTTTAGTATTAGGAGGAAGAACCCCAAGAGCGTTTAGCTGTGAAGGCCAGTGATACTTGAATGCAAGAGCTCCACAGGGCTAGGGAAACAGAAACTCCACTCTTGGAGGGCAAGAAACAGTGACAGACTTTATTTTCTTGGGCTCCAAAATCACTGCAGATGGTGACTGCAGCCATGAAATTAAAAGACGCTTGCTCCTTGGAAGGAAAGTTATGACCAACCTAGACAGTATATCAAAAATCGGAGACATTACTTTATTGACTTAAGTCCAAATAGTAAAAGCTATAATTTTTCCAATAGTCATGTCTGGATGTGAAAGTTGGCCCATAAGGAAGGCTGAGAGCCAAAGAATTGATGCTTTTGAGCTGTGGTGTTGGAAAAGACTCTTGAGAGTCCCTTGGACAGCAAGGAGATCAAACCAATCAATCCTAAAGGAAATCAATCCTGAATATTCAATTGGAAGGTCCGGTGCTGAGGCTGAAACTCCAATACTTTGGCCACCTGATGCGAAGATTCAACTCATTTGAAAAGACCCTGATGCTGGGAAAGATTGAAGGCAGGAGGAAAAGGGGACGACAGAGGATGAGATGGTTGGACAGCATCACCGACTGGATGGACATGAGTTTGAGCAAGCTCTGGGGTGTGGTGAAGGACATGGAAGCCTGGCATGCTGCAGTCCATGGGGTCGCAAACAGTCAGTAACTGAACAATAGCAACTCTTGGAGGGTACACACAAGGTCTCATGTGCACTGGGACCCAGTACAAAGGAGCACCCCCATGAGAACCTGGGCTAGACATACACAGCGGTCTTGGAGGGTCTTTTGGGGAGATAAATGTAGACTATAACTCACTGTTGGGGCAAGGACACTGGTAACAGAAGCCTCAGGGAATACTGATTGGAGTGAGCTCTCCTGAAATGTCTACATTTCAGCACCAAGACAGCCCCGTCCATCAACCTGCATGCTCCAGGGCTGGAAAGCCTCAAGCCAAACAACCAACAAGGTAGAAACACAGCTCCACCCATTAGAAGACAGGCTGTTCTGTCTTTTGAGTACTGAGCTCAGAGCCACCTCAAAACACACCCATTGACATGGCTCTGCCCATCAGAAGGACAAGACCCAGCTCCACCACTAGAGGGCAGGCACCTGGCCCTTCTACCAGGAAGCCTGCACAAGCCCCTATACCAACCTGCTGTACCAGTGGGCAGTGGGACAGAAACAAGAGGAACTAAGATCCTGCAGCCTATGGAAAGGAGACCAGAAACACAGGATGTTAGACAAAACAAGATGACAAATAAATATGTTGCAAGTGAAGGAACAAGATGACAACCCACAAGAACAACTAAATGAAGAGGAACCAGGCAATCTACCTGAAAAAAGTTGAATGACCTTTAGAAAAAAGCAAAAAAATAGTTGCCATTAGAGTTATAAGACCAATTACCTCTTGAGGAAAGGAGGGCTCTGGACTGGAAAGGGCACACAGAGGGTTTCTGTGGGTGGGTATATCTAATTTTGGATCTGTGTGGTGGTTACTCAGATGTTGGCTTTAAAAGTATTCCCCTATTTTAAAAATACCCTATGATAAACCATAATGGAAAAAAAATATTTAAAAGAATGTATATACATGTATAACCAAATCACTTTGCTTACAACAGAAATTGACAACATTGTAAAACAACTATACTTCAATAAAAATAAATAAGAATGAAGATATACTCACCCCTCTGCATATTTCAGGTTTTTAAATGTTAAAAAAAATGAGGAAGTAGGTCAAAAATAAAAGGTAAGTCTCAGATAAACTCAAAACCTTAGATCCAAAGAATGTAGTAACCTGGGCATGGAACATCCATTTTTGTCCTTGGAGCTACTATCCATTCTCCTTTGTTTGGACCCAGTTGGTAGCTGGAGCTTTGTAGAATCTACTCCATGATTTGTATCCTTCAGCCAGGTTATTTCTTTTCTAGGCTCCAGCCAAATTATATTCCTCACAGCCACCAACCAAGTTCAAGTTCTTATTACTTTTTGCCTGATTTATTATGGAAGCCATCTCACTTCATCTCTGTATATTTCATCTCTGCTCATTTTAATCCATTTTAACGTTGGCAGGTTAATGGCTTTGAAATATGAATCTACGTTTTTCTCCCTGGTATTTTTTTTTATTACCATCTACCTCAACTATCAAGCTTTTTTTTTTTTTTTTGCAGTTTGATGCACAGTATTCATTGCCTCTGGAGAGGAATGACATAAAATGCACAAGTCAGTTCTTGGTATTTGATTTCTAAGAGCCAGGGTTTCTGTAACGGGAGTGAGTGTGAAGGTGTCACAAGTGCTGAATGGAACTCAGGATATTCACTCTACTAAAAGTAAAAACAAACCCCAGCTGAATTACTTTCTTTGACCCTTAAAATACTAGCCCACACAGTGTTTTAC
The DNA here is from genome assembly GCF_055505025.1 of Bos grunniens. NCBI lineage: Eukaryota > Metazoa > Chordata > Mammalia > Artiodactyla > Bovidae > Bos > Bos grunniens. Next base: position 18,424,327 of record NC_141168.1, read on the forward strand.
AGTAATATAAACGAGTTGCCATTACTTAAAAAATGTTAATTACTTTACAAAATTCTCTGAAAAATGTGAGAAGATCAGGCCACACTGAACTTTTGTTTATGAATGACAACTGGCTGTAGTGGAGAAATTGCCATGTTCGTTTAGAACAGTGCATGAAATCCCTGGGACTTTACTGTGTCTGTACCAGCAGTGGTCTCCTGAGTGTTACATGCATGTGTTTTTGTTAGTTTTTTGTGTGTTTTGGTTTTGTATTGTAGTGAAGAAGAAAGCATTTCTTGCACTCACACATATACGTGTGCATGCGCAATCGTGTCCGAATCTTTGCAACACCCTGGACTGTAGCCCACCAGGCTCCTTTGTCTATGGGATTCTCCAGGCAAGAATACGGAAGTGGGTTGCCATGCCCTTCTCCAGGGGAGCTTCCTAACTCCTGCATCTCCTGCGTTGGCAAACAGATTCTTTACCACTGTGAAGGCGATGGCACCCGACTCCAGTACTCTTGCCTGGAAAATCCCATGGACGGAGGAGCCTGGTAGGCTGCAGTCTATGGGGTCATGAAGAGTCGGACACGACTGAGTGACTTCACTTTCACTTTTCACTTTCAGGCATTGGAGAAGGAAATGGCAACCCACTCCAGTACTCTTGCCTGGAGAATCCCAGGGACGGAGGAGCCTGGTGGGCTGAGTCTATGGGGTCGCACAGAGTCGGACACGACTGAAGCGACTTAGCAGCAGCAGCAGCAGTGCTCATATCTATTATCAAAATGGGCAAGCACAACAAGGTTGAGAAGCAGACTTGGCTCTCCAGGACCATTGACTTATGGTTCCTGCCTTGTCCCTGGTCCCTTTAGGCAGAGATTGTGAAAACAGCCTTAACCCTGCAAAGGATTCTTTCATGGACCAACCTCTAATCAGGCTCCTTTGAACTCTTTTCCAACATGGACTTTCATACTTATTTCTGCTCTGTCCAAGTATAGCAAGAATTCTGCTACATCAGTTTAAGCACACCCTCTCACCCTCCATATCTGTTCACTTTTGATATGAAATCATGCTTCTCATACTCCACTGTGCCCCAAGAAACACCTGGAGTAACAGGCAAATTTGGCCTTGGAATACAGAATGAAGCAGGGCAAAGGCTAATAGAGTTTTGCCAAGAGAACACACTGGTCATAGCAAACACCCTCTTCCAACAACACATGGACATCACAAGATGGTCAACATAAAAATCAGATTGATTATATTCTTTGCAGCCAATGTAGAAGAAGCTCTATACAGTCTGCAAAAACAAGACCAGGAGCTGACTGTGGCTCAGATCATGAACTCCTTATTGCCAAATTCAGGCTTAAATTGAAGAAAGTGGAGAAAACCATTAGACCATTCAGGTATGACCTAAATCAAATCCCTTATGACTATACAGTGGAAGTGAGAAATAGATTTAAGGGACCAGATCTGATAGACAGAGTGCCGGATAAACTATGGACGGAGGTTCATGACATTGTACAGGAGACAGGAATCAACATCCCCAAGGAAAAGATGCAAAAAAGCAAAAAGGCTGTCTGAGGAGGCCTTACAAAAAACTGTGAAAAGAAGAGAAGCAAAAAGCAAGGAGAAAAGGAAAGATATACCCATTTGAATGCAGAGTTCCAAAGAATAGCAAGGAGAGATAAGAAAGCCTTCCTCGGCAATCAATGCAAAGAGATAGAGAAAAACAATAGAATGGGAAAGACTAGAGATCTCTTCAAGAAAATTAGAGATACCAAGGGAACATTTCATGCAAAGATGGGCTCAATAAAGGACAGAAATGATAGGGACCTAACAGAAGCAAGAATATGTTAAGAAGAGTTGGCAAGAATACGCAGAAGAACTGTACAAAAAAGATCTTCACAACCCAGATAATCACGATGGTGTGATCACTCACCTAGAGCCAGACATCCTGGAATGTGAAGTCAAGTGGGCCTTAGGAAGCATCACTACGAACAAAGCTAGTGGAGGTGATGGAATTCCAATTGAGCTATTTCAAATCCTGAAAGATGATGCTGTGAAAGTGCTGAACTCAATATGCCAGCAAATTTGGAACACTCAGCCATGGCCACAGGACTGGAAAAGGTCAGTTTTCATTCCAATCCCAAAGAAAGGTAATGCCAAAGAATGCTCAAACTACCACACAATTGCACTCATCTCACACGCTAGTAAAGTAATGCTTAAAATTCTCCAAGCCAGGCTTCAGCAATACGCGAACCATGAACTTCCAGATGTTCAAGCTGGTTTTAGAAAAGGCAGAGGAACCAGAGATCAAATTGCCAACATCTGCTGGATCATAGAAAAAGCAAGAGTTCCAGAAAAACATCTATTTCTGCTTTATTGACTATGCCAAAGCCTTTGACTGTATGGATCACAATAAACTGTGGAAAATTCTGAAAGAGATGGGAATACCAGACCACCTGACCTGCCTCTTGAGAAACCTGTATGCAGGTCAGGAAGCAACAGTTAGAGCTGGACATGGAACAACAGACTGGTTCCAAATAGGAAAAGGAGTACGTCAAGGCTGTATATTGTCACCCTGCTTATTTAACTTATATGCAGAGTACATCATCAGAAACACTGGGCTGGAGGAAGCACAAGCTGGAATCAAGATTGCTGGGAGAAATATCAATAACCTCAGATATTCAGATAACACCACCCTTATGGCAGAAAGTGAAGAAAAACTAAAGAACCTCTTGATGAAAGTGAAAGAGGAGAGTGAAAAAGTTGACTTAAAGCTCAACATTCAGAAAACTAAGATCATGGCATCCGGTCCCATCACTTCATAGCAAATAGATGGGGAAACAGTGTCAGACTTTATTTTTCTGGGCTCCAAAATCACTGCAGATGGTGACTGCAGCCATGAAATTAAAAGATGCTTACTCCTTGGAAGGAAAGTTATGACCAATCCAGACAGCATGTTAAAAAGCAGAGACATTACTTTGCCAACAAAGGTCCATCTAGTCAAGGTTATGGTTTTTCCAGTGGTCATGTATGGATGTGAGAGTTGGACTATAAAGAAAGCTGAGTGCTAAAGAATGAATGCTTTTGAGCTGTGGTGTTAGAGAAGACTCTTGAGAGTCCCTTGGACAGCAAAGAGATTCAACCAGTCCATCCTAAAAGAAATCAGTCCTGGGGGTTCATTTACGGTAGGACTGATGTTGAAGCTGAAGCTCCAATACTTTGGCCACCTGATGCAAAGAGCTGACTCATTTGAAAAGACCCTGATGCTGGGAAAGATTGAGGGCAGGAGGAGAAGGGGATGACAGAGGATGAGATGGTTGGATGGCATCACCAATTCAATGGACATGGGTTTTGGTGGACTCTGGGAGTTGATGGACAGGGAGGCCTGACGTGCTGCAGTTCACGGGGTTCCAAAGAGTCGGACACAACTGAGTGACTGAACTGAACTCAACTGAACTGTGTCCCAGGAGATGTCTAGTCACTCCCTCTTTTCAGCAAGAATCCTGTTAAGTTGCTTTAGCAAGAATTGTTCCTTATCTCCTGGAGAAGGCAATGGCAACCCACTCCAGTACTCTTACCTGGAAAATCCCATGGACGGAGGAGCCTGGTAGGCTGCAGTCCAGGGAGTCTCGAAGAGTCAGACACGACTGAGAGACTTCACTTTCACTTTTTACTTTCATGCATTGGAGAAGGAAATGGCAACCCACTCCAGTGTTTTTGCCTGGAGAATCCCAGGGATGGGGGAGCCTGGTGGGCTGCCGTCTATGGAGTCGCACAGAGTCGGATACAACTGAAGCGACTTAGCAGCAGCAGCAGCAGCAGCAGTCCCTTATTCCCAAAGTTTCCTTTTAGTAATTTTGTACTCATAGACCCAGACCCTACTCCTTGGTTATAAATTCTCACTTGCCCATGTATTCAGCGTTGACACCAATCTCTCTTCCTCACTGCAGAATTCCATCACAGCGTCCCCTTGATGTTTTAGGCTCCTCCTTGGTTGGTACTTAAGGACTTGGACTTCCCGGTCTCTGCCCCATGTACAAAGCCTTTGACTCACTCTTCAGAGTGTGAAAATTATGGATAGCGACAGAAATCTTAACCAGGGCCACCCAGGAAGGGGTACTGCCTCAGTTATAACCCTGTAACTGTTGTTACTTTCATCTTCAAACAAGTGCTGTCTCTCTTAAAGCACTTCAGCTTTTCCTTATGTTTTATTTTTATGTGTATTTACTTTTTCTGCCTTAAATCACCCACAGATTTTAAATCCCTGTTTCTAACCCATAGTTTTCATCCCTGTGTTACTTAGAAAAATGCCTCGTACATTTGTTGCTTAGTCACTAAGTCAGTTCATAAAGAATCCACCTGCAATGCAGGAGACCCCAGTTCGATTCCTGGGTTGGGAAGATCCACTGAAGAAGGGGTAGGCTACCCACTCCAGTATTCTTGGGCTTCCCTTGTGGCTCAGCTGATAAAGACTCTCCCTTTAATGTGGGAGACCTGAGTTTGACCTCTGGGTTGGGAAGATCCCATGGAGAAGGGAAAGGCTACCCACTCCACTATTCTGGCCTGGAGAATTCAATGGGCTGTATAGTCCATGGGGTCACAAAGAGTCAGACACGACTGAGGGACTTTCACTAAGTTGTGTCCAACTGTTTGTGATCCTATGGACTGTAGCCCACTAGGCTCCTCTGTCCATGGGATTCCCCAGGCAAGAATACTGGAGTGGGTTGCCATTTCATTCTCCATGGGATCTTCCCAACCCAGGGATCAAACCTGTGTCTCCTGTTTGGCAGGAGGATTCTTCACCACTAAGCCACCTGGGGACCCACTCGTACATGGTTAGGCACACAAAAATATTTACTGAATTGCCCATTTTCCAAAATACTTGCAGTTGGTCCTAGATTTGTGTCATTTACACACTTGGTAACATTCTTGAGTTTTATTTGAAGTTTTGAAAAATATTGGTTATTAACTCATGGGCTGATATGCATCAGGAAATCAAATTAATTTCTATCAAAGCAGGAAAAAGAACAGGATTCAAAACTCTTGCCTATCAGACTTTCTCCAATGGAGATATAGAGAGAGAGAGAGAAAAAAGAGTGATCTTTTGGGAGGCTATTATGGTTGATCTCATCCCTGTGTGAAACCATTCTGGGGGGCTGTCTTAGGGAAACGGTACAGAGATGATATGTACATCCCAGTTTTCATTAGTGATCATCCACCGAGGACATGCACAGAGAGCTTGGTGCCACTAAATGTTCGTTCTGTCTCAAATTCCCTGACTCTACAGGTATGAACAATCTTTATAAGAAAGTTGGGCATAGTAAGAGAGAGAGAAAAAAAGTCTTTGTAAATCAGAAGGCTGGTTGGCCTCACACAGCTGCGTGGTAACGTTCCTCTGGACTGCCGCGCTACAGTTCCTGCTGCCTGTGCAACAGTGGAGTCCCAGCTGGGCGGATGCTGGAGAAGAGCTTGCTGTTAAATCTTCTTTATCTCTGCCTTTCACCTCTGTGCCCACCCAGCCTTCCCTCAAGATAAGCCTAGACCTTTCCCTGGCGCCTGCTGCTCTCTAACTTCTGTATCAAAATGGAACAGGATCCCAGGACAAATATTGACTGACTTGATTATATACACACAAACTGTAAAGGATTTCAGTTACTTCAGCCTGTCATTCTCCTTCCATCTCTTGAGAGATGAAAGGTTGTGTAAAGAACCTCAGGCCCACTGAGGGGAGAAGACTGAATCTGGGCCTCAGATTGCAGCCCTCAGACAAAGAGTCTGACATTAAATCTAATACGACACTTTGATTTCCCAGCGACTGACTTGGGCACAGGTACCCCTAGTGTCTGCCTCATCCGTCCTGGGTCAGTGGTGAGGGAATTGTCAGTTGTGTGGCTTTGAACAGAATGTAAGGAGTGCTCTGGCTAAGAGATACCCTGCTCCCTGTCTCCTCCTCCCCCAAATCTTCCGTGGTGGGTTGTGTTCTTCACCTATGAATTTTGTGAGGCATTGGATTAGCTCTGTATTTCTGATCACAAATGTGGCTGGCGCATCCACAGTGCAGGATGCCACTAATGCCATATTCTCTAACTGCACTATGTCTTATCTTCTGAAATGAATTACAACCTTTTTTGGGATGACACACAACTACTTTCAAATGTCTCTAACATTCATAACATACAGGTTAGAATGTCTCTAACCTGTAGCATTACTAGACACATAGTAGGCACTTAATAATTTTTATTGGTAAATGCAACACTTGGAGCCCTACTGAGTTTCAGGAGATAGGTAGAAAGATAGAATGATAGATGCACAAGTAAGAAGTCATATAATTGGTAGGGGGTCATTGAAATAATTAAACAGAGGAGTGAAATAATCAGATTCATATCCTAGATCTATCATTCTACCCAGCTACCTAACTATCTATCTATCCATGTATTCATCCTAAGTACTTTCTGGATATATAGACCTATATACTTTCATATATAGAAATACACATAGAAAGTCATAAAAATATGCAGCCTTATTGACATAACAGATAGTTATAACAGGCAATATAGTATAGAGATCCAGAAGGTACAATCTGGGACCAAACTACATAGGCTCACATTCCAGTTCTCTTCTTTAGGTTTGGGGGATTTTATTTTATATCTCAATGCCTCTGTTTTCTCACCTGTAAAACAGGATAAAATAGTATTTCATAATGTTGTGAGGATTAAGTCAGAAAATGCATGTACTATAAAGTACTAGTTCCTGGCACATGGTTAGGTATTAAGGAAATTTAAGCTATTATTATTGTAAGCCTTTACATCTCCATGGCCTTCGATGCACACACACACACAGAGGTGTGCATGCGTACTCAGCTGTGTCCAACTCTGTGTCCAACTCTGTAACCTCTTGGACTTGTAGCCTGCCAGGCTCCTCTGTCCATGGAATTTTCCAGGCAAGGATACTGGAGCGGGTTGCCATTTCCTTCTCCAAGGGATCTTCCCGACTCAGAGATCAAACTCGAGTCTCCTACATTGTAGGCGGATTCTTCACCACTGTGCCACCTGGGAAGCTATATATATGTATTATGCATCTCCTTTCACAAATTCATTCACTTAACAAGCATTAGCTGAACACCCAGCACATGCCAAACACTATACTGGGAGTATAGAGCTGAACAAGAAATGGTCTCTTTCCTAATGGATTTTACACCTTGTGGGGAAGATTGCAGAGAAACAATGGTTACAATGTCGTGTGATAACTGCTTCAGTAGAGTTGCGCACAAAGAGGTTCCTGAACACACAGGAGGGGCAAGCTGTGGTGGCTAGGAGGTGGGTTTCTAAGGAGAGGAATCCTTCAGCTGAGTCTTGCAGGTTTAGTAAAAATTGACCAGCTCAGGAGAAAGGATGTTCCAGGTGGAAAGCAGCACGTTCACGGTCATGGAGTTCGGTGCGTTATTCGAGGAGCTGTGTTTCACACGTGGAGAGAGGTGGAAGAGTGGTGGGAGGTGCTGCTGAACTGACAGGTCTTGACTGAACCATAAAGTCCAAGGTGTGAATAAGGAGTGTGTCCTCCACCCTATAATCGATAGGGAGCCATACTGAGTGACTGAGCATGCACGCACACACGCACGCACATTGAGAAATTAAGCAGAGGCATGACATAATTAGATGGTTAACTTTGTGCTTCTATGCTTCCCTCTCTGTCTACAATGTCCTGCCTCAACTCTGCTTAACTTAGCTTAACAGAGTTCATTCACTCAGGATCATTCAAATTTCAGTAGCATTCCCAGACATACTGCTCTTTATTCTGGTTCAGTTCCGTTCAGTTGCTCATCCTGTCCAACTCTTTGTGATCCCATGGGTTGTAGCCTGCCAGGCTCCTCTGTCCATGGGATTTTCCAGGCAAGAATACTGAAATAGGTAGTTATTTCCTTCTCCACGGGACCTTCCCAATCCAGGGATCAAACCTGCTTCTCTTATGTCTCCTGTATTGGCAGGTGGGTTCTTTACCACTGTGCCACCTGAGAAGCCCCTAGTGCTTCATATATGGTAGGTTTTCACTAAAAGTTTTGTCAGACAGAACTTAAAATTCTCAAATACGAACTTAAAGAAAATCATAAACCAGAAACTCAGAAATTTTATGTGCTTCAGTTCAATCTAATAATCAGTATTCAGGCTGAATTTTAGTAAAAGAAGCAGAAAGGTCCCATTCGTTAAGTCAAGATACTTTTAAATTGTAAACCGATTCAACCTTTGGCTCAGTACTCATTCAGCCAAATAGCTGTCCTTCAAGGTTCCATTCATTACTACAAAAATTAAATCAGTGAAGTCCATTCAAAATGAATGACAGATTATCCTTTAGGAAAGCATTCATTTAAAAAAAAAAAAAAAAAGAGGGAGAGACAAGCTTACCGATTTAGGTTCCGAGTAGGTACCAAGTCCGATGATAGGAATGCTGTTCCCATCGCTTAGAGGTATGCGGTGATACACAGCGCTGAGGTGCATCTGGGAGAGTCTGAGGTTTCAAATGTGCAGAGATGATAGTGAACACCACAGAGCAGTCTTCTTGAGAAGGTGTGCTAATGCCTATTTAATCAAAGAAAGGAGAGCCGGAGGGAGGAGCAGTGGGAGGGAAGAGATTTCTCAACTTGTTTAGTTTTTTTTTTTTTCAGGTTGTTCTGGAAATCCTAACTGAGGTTGTCCTTTGAACTTATGCAAGGCATGTAGATAATAACCCATTGAGATCTTATGCTTACGTCTCTACAAATAATTGATTTTAAAGATGAAAGGAAGCAATCTGACGTCTGACAGGATGCTTTTGTCGGCAATTAACAGATCTATCGCAAATTCTTTTTAAAAAATTTATGAGCCTTAAGGCTAGCTTCAGGTGAGACTGCTGCTGGTGCTAAGTTGCTTCAGTCGTGTCCAACTCTGTGCAACCCCATAGACGGCAGCTCACCGGGCTCCCCTGTCCCTGGGATTCTCCAGGCAAGAACACTGGAGTGGGTTGCCATTTCCTTCTCCAATGCAGGAAAGTGAAAAGTGAAAGTGAAGTCTCTCAGTCATGTCCGACTCTGTGTGACCCCATGGACTGCAACCTACCAGGCTCCTCCGTCCATGGGATTTTCCAGGCAAGAGTACTGGAGTGGGTTGCCATTGCCTTCTCCACCAGGTGAGACTAGAGTAAGTTTTCTAGGACTTCCCTAGAGATTCAAGCTGGCAGGACTGGGAAAGGGTTTGGAAACTTTATTACCTAGTTGAGGAGGGCTTCCCAGGTGACTCAGTGGTAAGGAAGACCCAAGAGATATGAGTTTTGTCCCTGGGTAGGGAAGATCCCCTGGAGCTCGAAGTGGCAACCCACTCCAGTACTCTTGCCTGGGAAATTCCATGGACAGAGGAGCCAGCCTGGAAGGCTACAGTCCATGGGGTCGCAGAGTCGGCCATGACTGAGCACATATACAAGGAAGGAAGTTAAGTGGGAAACTGGACTGGAGGAGAAAATGATTTGACCAGGAACCAAATTCTCATTCTCCAATTCATATCTCTGTCTCCTTATTCTCTCAGCAGACTTTTCCCTCATCACTGAAAGATGGTAGCCAGTCCTTAGAGTGATGTGATTCCAAGTTCAAACCTAACGAAAAAAAGGACTTTACATCATAGCTCATGTGGTAATCCAGAAATAGGGTCCAGTTGGCCTCAGTTGACTCTTAGTTCATGGAACCAACCACTAAGTCAATCATAGGGGTCAGAGAAAATAAAAGACTGATTGCTTTAAATAAATAGAAGTCATTTCTAAATTTGGAGTTGGGCTTAATCCCACTTGGGGAGATTCTGAAGACTGTTAAAAATGGAAAGAAGTAGCAGTTAGCAAAACAATTAACACAAGTTTATTACAGTCTTCCTCCAAAGGATTGTGCTGTGTGTGAGTCTGGACCTGGTGATCTTAAAGATAACTGTGTCCATATTAGTTAAGTAGCTTGAAGTTTGTCTCTAACTATCTTCTCTCTCTCTCTCTGCTGCTACTGCTGCTGCTGTTAAGTCGCTTCAGTCATGTCCGTCTGTGCGACCCCATAGATGGCAGCCCACCAGGCTCCCCCGTCCCTGGGATTCTCCAGGCAAGAACACGGGAGTGGGTTGCCATTTCCTTCTCCAATGCATGAAAGTGAAAGTGAAGTCGGCCAGTCGTGTCTGACTCCTAGCGACTCCATGGACTGCAGCCCACCAGGCTCCTCCATCCATGGGATTCATGATCAGCCAGCAGACAGTAATTTCAACTAGGTTGGGGCAGGGTGGAATATGGGGAGTAGTGGTCTTCAATAATTGTTTGTAATTAAATCCAACAAACATTTATGGTGCACCTTTGTGTGCTGAGATGTTGACTATATATATGTTTCTTTTGTGAAAATAGTTTATTTTATTTTTGGTTGTGCTGGGTCTTCGTTGCTGCATGCAGGGTTTCTCTACTTGCAGTGAATGGGGGCTACTCTTTGTTGCAGAGCAAGATCTTCTCATTGTGGTGGCTTCTCTTGTTGCGGAGCACAGGCTCTAGGTACCAGGGCTCAGTAGTGGTGGCGTATGGGCTTAATTGCTTCGAAGCATGTGGAGTCTTCCTGGACCAGGGATCGAACTCGTGTCCCCTGCGTTGGCAGGCGATTCTTATCCACTGTACCACCCCTATGACTGACTTAGTGGTACAGACTTTTGTATGAACACTAGTTTTCATTTCTCTTGGCTAAATACTCAGGAGTGGAATTGCTGGGTCATGTGGTATGTTTAATTATGTAGGAAGCTGCCAAACTGATTTTCAGAACAACTATATCATCTTGCATCCCCATTAGCAATGCATAAGAATTGCTATTTTTCCATATCTTTAATAGCATTTAAGATTGTCAGTGTTTTAAAACTTTAACCATTCTGATAGCTTTGTCATGGTATCTCATTGTTAATGATGTTGAACACTTTTTTTGTATACTTATTTGCCATCTACATATCCTCGTAGTGAAGTGCCTGTTCAAACGCGGGTTCAGTGCCCATTTTTTAAATGAAGTTGTTTGTCCTTATAGTCTTGAGTTTTAAGATTTCTTGGTAAAGTCTTGAAACATGTTCTTTACTGAATACATGGCTTACAAATATATTTTTTCTCAGTATGTAGCTTGTCTTCATTCTCTTGACTGTGCCTTTCATGTAGCAAAAGATTTTAATTTGATAACGTTCAGTATTTTTACAGTGTATTTTGAATTTCATATAAAAGAACTCTTTGAATTCTAGATCACAAAAGTTTTATTCTATTTTATCCCTAAAAGTTTTAGTTTCATCTTCCCCATTTAGACCAATAATCCATTTTGAGTAAATTGTTGTATAATTCAGCATATTTAAGTGGAAGTATTTTGTTTTATATAAGGGAATCCTATTGCTCCAATCCCATTAGTTGAAAATATTATGCTCTCTCCACTGAATTTCTTTTGCACTACTGTTAAAAATCAAGGGTCATATTTGGGTAAATCTACTTTGGACTTTCTACTTTGTTTCATTGATTTATGTATCTTTTCCTTCACTGACACTACATTGTCTAGATACTTTTAACTTTATAAAAGGCCTTAAAATCATATGGCGTAATTTCTCCAACCTTATTCTTTTCCAAAAGTGCCTTAGCTATTCTTATTTATTTAATTCCTACCATAAATGTTAGAATAAATGTTACCATAAATGTTAGAATCAGCTTTTCTTTGTCTTTAAATGTCCTGCTAAAGTTTTTTTTTTTAATTGAGTTAAATCTGTAGATCAATTTCTTATTCTTTACTACACTGAGTCTTTGAATCTGTGAAGACAGTATTTCTTTCTATTTATTTCGGTCATCACCATTTTGAACACACATCCTATATTTGTTTGTTAGATTTATATCTAACTACAGGTATAAATACTTATTTTTTAGAGCTATTGTACATGGAATTTTAAAATCCTGTTTCCAACTGTACATTGGTAATACATAGAAATAGGATTAATTTTTATGAGTTCAATCATTTTGAGTTTATTGAGACTTGAATTTGTTTTTGTTGCCTGACATACTATCATGAAGAATATTCCGTATGCACTTGAGAAAAATATGTAATCTGCTGTTTTGGTCTTCTGTAGCATTGGAGAAGGAATTGGCAACCCACTCCAGTGTTCTTGCCTGGAGAATCCCAGGGATGGGGGAGCCTGGTGGGCTGCTGTCTATGGGGTCACACAGAGTCCAACACGACTGAAGCGACTTAGCAGCAGCAGCAGCAGCAGCAGATGTCTTTTAGACATAGTTGGTTCACAGCATCATTTAAATCTTCTGTTTTTAAACTGATCTTCTGTCTAGTTGTTTTATCTCTTCTTTGGAATGGGGTATTGAAGTTTCCAACTGTTACTGTAAAACCATTTCTTCTTTCAATTACATCAGTTTTTGCTTCATATATTTTGTGGTTCTTTTGTTAGAGGCATATGTTTATAATTAGTATATCTTGACATGTTGATCTTTTTGTCAACATGTATTGATAATGCCTTTCTTTGTCCTGTAACAATTATTGTCTTCAAGTCTATGTTGCCTGATATTAGTATAGCCACCCCAGTTTTCTTTTGGCATTTTTTGCATTGCATAGAATTTACTTCTATTTTCAGTCTACTTGTGTCCTTGGATTTAAAGTGAGCTTCTTTTTAGCAACATATATTTAGATCATTTTAAAATATCTATTCTCGGGGCATTCAGGCCAGATCCTTACTCTAAGCGATGCAGCCCGCGCCGCGCCTCTCTGCCCAGCCCCCGCTTGCTAGTGGCGGGTGCAGGCATCTGCGCTGCTTCTCCGCTGGGGGAGTTACCGCTGGGCTCGTAATCTGTGGGGTTTAATTGTTTATTTATTTTTCCTCCCTGTTATGTTGCCCTCTGTGCTTCTAAGGCTCAGCACAGACTCGGCAGTGAGAGTGTTTCCTGGTGTTTGGAAACTTCTCTCTTTTTAAGACTCCCTTCCCGGGACGGAGCTCCGTGTCCCTCCCTCTTTTGTCTCTTTTTTTGTCTTTTGTATTTTTTCCTACCTCCTTTCGAAGACAATGGGCTGCTTTTCTGGGTGCCTGATGTCCTCTGCCGGCTTTCAGAAGTTGTTTTGTGGAATTTACTTGGCGTTTAAATGTTCTTTTGATGAATTTGTGGGGGAGAAAGTGGTCTCCCTGTCCTATTCCTCTGCCATCTTAGCTCCTCCCTATTCTTCCAATCTCTCTCTTTTTTTAAATGTATTGATTTATTTATCTTTATTTTTGGCTGTGCTATGTCTTTGCTGCTGTACTGGGGCTTTCTCCAGTGGTTGCAAGCTGAAGCTACTCCAACTACTCCAGCTGCTTAGTTGCAACACAGCAGTTTCTCTTGTTGAGCACAGGCCTGGATGCAGGCCCTTCAGTAGTTGGGGTTCTCAGGCTCAGTTGCCTGGAGGCACGTGGAATCTTCATGGATCAGGGATAGAACCCATATCCCCTGCATTGGCAGATGGATTCGTAACTACTGGACCATGAGGGAAGTCCACTAATCTCTTCTCTTTCCCTGGAAGGTTCAATCCATTTACAGTTCATGTAATTATTGATAAGAAAATATTTATTTCTGCAATTTTGCTGCTTGTTTTCTGTCTTATTGTCTTTTTATTCCTCAGTTACTCCACTACTGCCTTGCTCTGTGGGTGATTTTTTTCCTAGTTTACTGTTCTGATTCCCATCTTGTTTCTTTTTCTGTATACTTTAAAAGGTGTTTGTTTTTATTTATTTATTTTTGATACCTTTTAGTCTGATTGAGGTGCTGTAACAAAATCTCATAGACTATGTGGCTTAAACAACAGCCATTTATTTTTCACAGTTACAGAGACTGAAAAGCACAATGTCAAGGTGAAGATACTGGCAATGAGTTCCTGATGAGAGTTCTCTTCCTGGCTTGCAGATGGCCGGCTTCTAGTTCTTTCTTCACATGGTGGGAAAAAGAGAGAGACAGAGAGAGAGGAGGGGAGAAGGAGCACACTCTGGTCTCTTCTTATAAGGATATAAACCTCATCAAGAAGACCTCAGCCCCATGACCTAATCTAATTACCTTCCAAAGATCCCATCTCCAAATGCCAATCACATTGGGAGTTAAGGCTTCAACATATGAATTTTGGGGACACACAATTCAGTCCATAATAATAGTTATCCTGGGGTTACAGTTAGTATCTTAAATTGTAAGAATTAAGTTAAAAAAAAAAAAAACTTGTAAGAATCAAGTTTGAATTAGTACCAAGCTACTCTCAATAGTATATAAAAACTCCAATCCTTTACAACTCCATCTCCTCCCTTTATGATGTTATTTTTACATCTTTATACACCAGGGATCAATTAACATGGCATATATAATTATGTTTTAATTATCTTACAGTCAGGCAGAAAAAAAGAGAAGTTATAAACAAAACATGCAATTCTACTGGTTTTTATATTTATCTGTTTAATATGTAGATACATTTACTGTTGTGTTGTTTATTTCTTCATATGGTTTCAAGTATCCCTTTATCTTGTAGCCTGGAGGACTCCCTTCAGCATGACTTATAGTGCAGGTCTACTAGTAATAAGCTCCCTCTGTCTTTATCTGGCAATGTGCTAATTTCTTTTTTTAAAGGATGGTTTTGCTAGACATTGAATTATTGGTGAAATTCTTTTCTTTCAGCCCATTAAATATTTCACCCTGGCACTGCAGGCTACAGGTTCAATTCCTGGCCTGGGAATTCAGATCCCACATGCCACCTGGTATGGCAAAAAAAAAAAAAAAAAGGTAAATATGTCATCCAACTGCCTTCTGGCTTCCAGTTTCCACAGAAAAATGGGCTATGAATTGCACACAATGTTTCCTGTATGTGATGAGTCACTTTATCTTGCTGCTTTCTAGATTCTCTCTTTGTCTTGGGGATTTGACAATTTGACTCTCCCTGGTGGCTCCGATGGTAAAGAATCTGCCTGCAGTGCAGGAGACCTGGGTTTGATCCCTCAGTTGGGAAGATCCACTAGAGAACAGAATGGCAACCCACTCCAGTATTATTGCCTGGAGAATCCCATGGACAGAGGAGCCTGGTGGGCTACAGTCCATGGGGATCACAAAGAATTGAACACGACTCGGTGACTAACACTTTGACTTCTTAAACTGGATGTCAATTGATCTACCTGTACTTTTAATCTTTAAAATTTCTATTTTTTTCATTTCTATAATTTCTACTAATATTCTGTATTTGGTGAGACACATTCTCCTGGTTCCTATAGTTCTTTCTCCATGATTTCCTTTGGTTTGAGCAGATTTAAGAGAGTTGATTTAATGTCTATGTCTAGTGAATCTAAATGCCTATGTGTCCTCATGGACAGTCTATTAATTTCTTTTTTCTCCCCTGTAGATGAGCCATGCTTCCATGTTTAGTCACATGTTTTGAATTCTTTTGGTTCGTTTAGATCTGGAGATTTTTAATATTAACATGTGGCAACTCTGGAAATGAGATTTTCCTCCTCCCAAGGGTTTGTTTTTGCTGCTACTTGTTGGCTGTTGCTGTTTGCTTGTTTTGTGACTTCCCAGACAATTTTGGTGAAGTTTGTATTATTTGTTATGTGAAGAAATCTATGTTCCATTAACTTTGGGGTCACCTGTTGTTTTAACAGTGTTTCTTTCAATGTTTGGAAGAAAAAGAAAAGATAAAAAAATACTCTCTTAGTCTTTGCAGATTAGTTCTGTGTTGCAGCACTCCTTCAGTTCTTAGCCAGGTTGCTTACAATTTTGCCTCAACCTTCACTCAAAGCTTGCTCAGAGCCTGAAGGCCAATCAGAGATGAAAGCCTGGAGTCTTTTCAGGCCTTTTTTATCTTTAGCACATACGCAGTATTGACACTATGTATATCTGATTCCGTGGTATGCACAGGAGCCTTTAAAAATTCCCTTACCCTTAAATATCGTTTTTCCCAATCTGTTGTTTCCTTGGCTTCTTGGTTTGTTTGTTGCTTGTCCCTTTAGCTCTTTGAGCCTATTGAAGGGAGTTGGTTTAATGTCTATACCTCCTGCTGCTGCTGCTGCTGCTGCTGCTAAGTCGCTTCAGTCGTGTCCGACTCTGCAACCCCGTTGACAGCAGCCCACCAGGCTCCCCTGTCCCTGGGATTCTCCAGGTAAGAATACTGGAGTGGGTTGCCATTTCCTTCTCCAAAGCATGAAAGTGAAAAGTGAAAGTGAAGTGGCCCAGTCGTGTCCGACTCTTCTCGACCCCATGGACTTCAGCCTACCAGGCTCCTCTGTCCATGGGATTTTCCAGGCAAGAGTACTGGAGTGGGTTGCCATTGCCTTCTCCATGTCTGTACCTAGTAAGTCTAAATGCCTAGGTGTCCTCATGGACAGGGTCTATTAATTTCTTTATTTTCCCCTGTGGATGAGACATTAATTGTTAATTGTTTGTTACTATTATCCCTAGCCCATGGCTGCTACAGCCAATATTTCTGCCTTGAAATGCACATAGCAAAAGCCTCCTGATTAGCCACCTTATCACTAGAAATGCTTTGAATCCAGCAAAATAAAGACAAGCCCTTCAGGGAGCCACTAGACAGGCTGAAACTCAACAGCCAAAATTCCTAGAAAATTCTTTGAGAAATTCTGCATTGCTCCCTCTGGCCACTAGCATCCTGTACCAGGAATGTGGGTACAATCCTCACAACTGGCACCACACATGGGGTACAGGGCATGGTAGGTAGCAATTTGACTCACCATAGCTGTATCTTACTGCAAAGCAACAGCTTCTTTCCTTATCAAGCTTTCCCCTGGTTGTAAATTTTTACTAGACAGCAGAGTTTTGCAAAAAAAAAAAAAAAAAAAGATCCTGACAGCTTTTACCAGCTCGTCAGCTTTTTTTTTTTTTTTGTAAAGGGACAGCATTACTGTGGTATTTTTGTCTATTCATTTTTTAAAAATCTTTTTTATTTATCTGTTTGAGATTGGATTACTTCTGTTTTTCAAGTTCACTTTATCTTTCCTCTGTCATCTACTCCATTCTGCCACTGAACTCATCCACTGAGTTCTTTTTTTCTTAAGTAGACTTTCTTTTTTAGAGAAGTCGTAGGTTCACAGCAGAATTGAGCAGAAAGTACAAGAGTTTTATGCTTCTCCTTCTATCAACACCCTTCCCCCACGCCAGAGTGGTGCATTTGTTACAATCAGTGAATCTGTTTTGACACATCATTATCCACTGAAGTCCATGGTTTACATCACGGTTGACTCTTGGTGTTGTACATTCTATGGGTTTTGAAAAATATATAATATTATGTGCTCATCATTACAATATCATACAGAATTGTTTCATTGCCCTAGGAATCCCCTGTGGTTTGCTTACTCACCCCGACCTCCTTCCTAGTCCCTGGCCACCACTGATCTTTTTACTGTTTCTAAAGTTTTTGCTTTTCCAAAATGTCTTATAGTTGGAATCATACAGATTTTCAGATTTGGCTTCTTTTATTTAGTAATGGCTTAAAGCTCAACATTTAGAAAACTAAGATCGTGGCATCTGGTCCCATCACTTCATGGCAAATAGATGGAAAACAGTGTCAGACTTTACTTTTGGGGGCTCCAAAATAAAATCACTGCAGATGGCGATTGCAGCCATGAAATTAAAAGATGCTTACTCCTTGGAAGGAAAGTTATGACCAACCTAGATAGCATATTAAAAAGCAGAGACATTACTTTGCCAACAAAGGTCTGTCTAGTCAAGGCTATGGTTTTTCCAGTGGTCCTGTATGGATGTGACAGTTGGACTGTGAAGAAAGCTGAGCACCGAAGAATTGATGCTTTTGAACTGTGGTGTTGGAGAAGACTCTTGAGAGTCCCTTGGACTGCAAGGAGATCCAACCAGTCCATTCTAAAGGAGATCAGTCCTAGGTGTTCATTGTAAGAACTGATGCTAAAGCTGAAACTCCAATACTTTGGCCACCTCATGCGAAGAGTTGACTCATTGGAAAAGACTCTGATGCTGGGAGGGATTGGGGGCAGGAAGAGAAGGGAACGACAGAGGATGAGATGGCTGGATGGCATCACCGACTTGATGGACGTGAGTCTGAGTGAACTCCAGGACTTGGTGATGGACAGGGAGGCCTGGTGTGCTGCAATTCATGGGGTCACAAAGAGTCAGACACAACTGAGCGACTGAACTGAACTGAACACATATAAGAGTGTTCTACATCTCCCCCACACCCCCGCCCCATGTCTTTTCATAGCTTGATAACTCATTTCTTCAGTTCAGTCGCTCAGTCGTGCCTTATACCTGCTACTATTTACTCTTCAGAGACCTGAAATAACTTCCTCACATTACTATTTCATGTTTGAAAGCTGTATTCAGTGGGAGAGTCAGATAGAATATGCTTACTTCATTTTACCTAGAGCGAGAACCCTCACCTATTCCTAAAATTAATTTTTAATTTATTGCACGTGTTGACTAAATTGATGTGATTTACATATTGGATTGCTTTTCTTGTGAGAAATGGCTGAAGTTACTCTTTATATATCAACACTTTCAAAATAAACTGACCTAATTTAAAATAACTCATTTTCATTCAGTAAAAGAACTATTTGTGAATTATTACTTTGCTGATATAAATTCACGAATAATTTTATTGATTACAATAATGGATTATTTTTGAGTATTTACTATGCCCTTTACATGGGTTTTCTCATTATTTAATTTTCACAGTTTTATGTGATGTATGTCCTGAGTTGTACAGAATCCCCCAAAAGCTCATGCTCACCCAAGCCTTCAGTGTGTGATCTTATTTGGAAATAGAACTTTTGCAGATATAATTAGTTTAGTCATAATTATATAAAATAACTAATTTACAAAACAGAATATAGAAATAGATTTTATTTACAATACAGAGTATAGACTTACAGATATACAAAACAAACTTCTGGTTACCAGAGGGGATAGTGGGATGGGAGGAGACAAATTAGGAGTTGAGGATTAATGTACACAGCACTACTCTGTGTAAAAATAGATAAAAAACAAGTACTTGCTGTATAGCACAGTATAGCACAGAGGACTATATTCAATGTCTTATAATATTCTATGATCGAATATATATGTCCATATACATATATGAAACTGAATCACTTTGCTGTATACCTGAAGCTAACACAACATTGTAAGTTAACTATAATTTTTTAAAAAGTAAAACAAAAAAAAGAGAGCGAGATAAAGGCATAATGGATTAGACTGAACTATAATCCAATGACTGAAGTTATAAGAAAACAGATGCAGACACTTGAGGAAGAATGTCGCGTATTGATGGGGCAGGGATTGGAGTGTGTATCTACAAGTCAAAGATCACCACAGATTGTTGGCAAGCCTCCCTCATAGCTCAGTCAGTTAAGAATCTGCCTGCAATGCAGGAGACTCGGATTTGATTCTTGGGTAGATAAGATCCCCTGGAGAAGGAAATGGCAACTGACTCTAGTATTCTTGCCTGGAGAATCCCATGGACAGAGGAGCGTGGTGGGCTGCAGTCCATGGGGTCGCAAGACTTGGACACAACTAAGTGACTTTCATTAAGAAGAAAAGGGTTTCTATCTAGAGCCTGCCTTCAGAGGGAGTACAGGCCCGTGGAAATCTTAGTTTTGGACTTTCAGACTCCAGAATTGTCAACAAATAAATTTATTTTGTTTTAAGCTACTCAGTTTGTGGTAATCTATAATGGCCACCTACAGAAACCAATGCAGTTGGTGATATTTGTATAGGAAGGGTCTTGAGATCAACATGATTTACTTGTCAAAAACTACTGAATAACAGGAAGAATTGTCAGTCTGACTCCAGAGCTCACGCTTTTATCTAATGCCCTCCAGTAACCCTAATGGAACTGTACTGTTGACAGAATCAATCAGCCTCAGAAGATCTTTTAAAGACCGTGTGCTAATGACTAACTTACCTGACAGAAAGAGTGCCTGAAGAACTATGGACAAAGGTCTGTCACATTGTAGAGGAGGGAGTAATCAAGACCATCCCCAAGAAAAACAAATGCAAAAAGGCAAAATGATTGTCTGAGGAGGCCTTACAAAGAGCTGAGAAAAGAAGAGAAGTGAAAGGCGAAGGAGAAAAAGAAAGATATACTCTCCTACATGCAGAGTTCCAAAGAATAGCAAGGAGAGAGAAGAAAGCCTTCAGAACTGATCAATGCAAAGAAATAAAAGAAAACAATAGAATGAGAAAGACTAGAGATCTCTTCAAGAAAATTAGAGATACCAAAGGAATATTTCATGCAAAGATGGGCTCAATAAAGGACAGAAATGGCATGGACCTAACAGAAGCAGAAGATGTTAAGAAGAGGTGGCAAGAATACACAGAAGAACTATACCAAAAAGTTCTTAATGACCCAGGTAACCACAATGGTGTAATCATTCACCTGAAGCCAGGAGTCCTGGAGTGTGAGGTTAGGTGTGCTTTGGGAAACATCACTATGAATAAAGCTAGTGGAGGTGATGGAATTTCAGTTGAGCTATTTCATCCTGAAAGATGATGTTGTGAAAGTGCTATGTTCATGTATGCCAGCTAATTTGGAAAACTCAGCAGTGGCCACAGGACTGGAAAACGTCAGTTTTCATCCCAATCCCAAAGAAAGGCAATACCACAGAATGTTTAAACTGCAACACAATTGCACTCATCTCACACACGCTAGCAAAGTAATGCTCAAAATTCTCTAAGCCAGGCTTCAACAGTACGTGAACTGAGAACTTCCAGATGTTGAAGCTGGATTTAGAAAAGGCAGAGGAACCAGAGATCAAACTGCCAACATCCATAGGATCATAGATAAAGCAAGAGAATTCCAAAAAAAAAAAAAAAATCCACTTCTGCTTCATGAGCTATGCTAAAGCTTTTGACTATGTGGATCACAACAAACTGAGGAAAATTCCTCAAGAGATTGGGATACCAGAGGCACCTTAACTGCCTCCTGAGAAATCTGTATGTGGGTCAAGAAGCAACAGTTAGAACCAGACATGGAACAACAGACTGGTTCCAAATTGGGAAAGGAGTATGTCAAGGCTGTATATTGTCACCCTGCTTATCTAACTTATATGTAGAGTACATCATGTGAAATGCTGGGCTGGATGAAGCACAAGCTGGAATCAGGAGAAATATCAATAACCTCAGATATGCAGATGACACCACCCATATGGCAGAAAGTGAAGAGGAACTAAAGAGCCTCTTGATGAAAGACAAAGAGGAGAGTGAAAAAGTTGACCTAAAACTCAACATTCAAAAAAACTAAGATCATGGCATCTGGTCCCATCACTTCATGGCAAATAGATGGGGAAAGAATGGAAACAGTGACAGACTTCATTTTCTTGGACCCCAAAATCAATGCATGTGGTGACTGCAGCCATGAAATTAAAAGATTCTTGCTCCTCAGAAGAAAATCTATGACAAATTTAGACAGCATATTAAAAAGCAGAGACATTACTTTGCTGACAAAGGTCCATCTAGTCAAAGCTTTGGTTTTTTCCAGTAGTCGTGTATGGATGTGAGAGTTGGACTATAAAGAAAGCTGAATGCTGAAGAATTGATGCTTTTGAACTGTGGTGTTGGAGAAGACTCTTGAGTCCCTTGGACTGCAAGGAGATTAAACCAGTCAAAGAGCTGAGAAAAGAAGAGAAGTGAAAGGCAAAGGAGAAAAGGAAAGATATACCCTCCTACATGCAGAGTTCCAAAGAATAGCAAGGAGAGAGAAGAAAGCCTTCAGAACTGATCAATGCAAAGAAATAGAAGAAAACAATAGAATGAGAAAGACTAGAGATCTCTTCCAGAAAATTAGAGATACCAAGGGAACATTTCATGTAAAGACAGGCTCAATAAAGGACAGAAATGGCAAGGACCTAACAGAAGCAGAAGATGTTAAGAAGAGGTGGCAAGAATACACAGAAGAACTAACTACACCAAAAAGGTCTCAATGACCCAGGTAGCCACAATGGTGTGATCATTCACCTGAAGCCAGGAATTCTGGAATGTGAGGTCAGGTGAGCCTTGGGAAACATCACTATGAATAAAGCTAGTGGAGGTGATGGAATTTCAGTTGAGCTATTTCATCCTGAAAGATGATGTTGTGAAAGTGCTATGTTCATGTATGCCAGCTAATTTGGAAAACTCAGCAGTGGCCACAGGACTGGAAAACGTCAGTTTTCATCCCAATCCCAAAGAAAGGCAAAACCACAGAATGTTTAAACTGCCACACAATTGCACTCATCACACATGCTAACAAAGTAATGCTCAAAATTCTGTAAGTCAGGCTTCAAGAGTACATGAACTGAGAACTTCCAGATGTTGAAGCTGGATTTAGAAAAGGCAGAGGAACCAGAGATCAAACTGCCAACATCCATAGGATCATAGATAAAGTGAGAGAATTCCCCCCAAAAATCAACTTCTGCTTCATGAACTATGCTAAAGCTTTTGACTATGTGGATCACAACAAACTGTGGAAAATTCTTCAAGAGATGGGAATACCAGAGGCACCTTAACTGCCTCCTGAGAAATCTGTATGCGAGTCAAGAAGCAACAGTTAGAACCAGACATGGAACAACAGACTGGTTCCAAATTGGGAAAGGAGTATGTCAAGGCTGTATATTGTCACCCTGCTTATTTAACTTGTATATCGAGTACATCATGCGAAATGCTGGGCTGGATGAAGCACAAGCTGGAATCAAGATTGCCAGGAGAAATATCAATAACCTCAGATATGCAGATAACACCACCCTTATGGCAGAAAGTGAAGAGGAACTAAAGAGCCTCTTGATGAAAGGGAAAGAGGAGAGTGAAAAAGTTGGCTTAAAACTCAACATTCAAACACTCAAACATGGTATCTTGTCCCATCACTTCATGGCAAATATATGGGGAAACAATGGAAACAGTGACAGACTTTATTTTCTTGGGCTCCAAAATCAATGCATATGGTGACTACAGCCATGAAATTAAATGATGCTTGCTCCTTGGAAAAAAAGTTATGACCAATCTAGACAGCATATTAAAAAGCAGAGACATTACTTTGCCAACAAAGGTCCATCTAGTCAAAGCTATGGTTTTTCCAGTAGTCATATATGGATGTGAGAGTTGGACTATAAAGAAAGCCGAGTGCCGAAGAAGTGAGGCTTTTGAACTGTGGTGTTGGAAAGGATTCTTGAGAGTCCCTTGGACAGCAAGGATATCCAACCAGCCCATCCTAAATGAAATCAGTCATGAGTATTAATTGGAAGAACCAATGCTGAAGCTGAAACTCCAATCCTTTGGCCACCTGATGCAAAGAACTGACTCATTGGAAAAGACCCTGATGCTAGGAAATATTGAAGGCAGGAGGATAAGGGTATGAGAGGATTATATGTTTGGATGGCATCACCAACTTAATGGATATGAATTTGAACAAGCTCTGGGGGTTGATGATGAACAGTGAAGCCTAGTGTGCTGCAGTCCATTGGGTCGCAGAGAGTCAGACAGGACAGAGGGACTAAACTGAACTGAATGACTAATTCAATCAAATTCATCAGTTAAAATCAATCAGCCACAAAGAAGTATTTTAAATATACCTGGGAAATGACTATCTCAAACAAGTCTTAATTAAATGAAAATAAATTCAGACCTTCATATATATATATATATATATATGATGCTTATAATGTGAACTAGAAACTATTATTATCATTGTAGTCTGTTATAGAAAAATCCTTGCATTTGATCAGATCAAAGATAAAAGTTTATCTGTTTCCTGGATAGCTAATATCAATAATCATTTTTACAACAAAAACGGTAATAAAAATATCTTGTGTATATGATATGTCAGGTGCTTTGAAAGTAGCTCAGTTGGGTCTGACTCTTTGCGACCCTGTGGACTATACCATCCATGGAATTCTCCAGGCCAGAATTCTGAAGTGGCTAGCCGTTCCCTTCTCTGAGGGATCTTCCCAACCCAGGGACTGAACCCAGGTCTCCTGCATTGCAGGCGGATTCTTTACCAGCTGAGCCACCAGGGAAGCCCAGCGAAAGTCAGTCAGTGCTTTACATGGTCCCATGTACTAATTATTTAGTGGTGCTATTGGTCAAGGGCCACTAGGAAAATATCTGTAGACAAATGAAGTCAGCATCATAAGCTTCCTGTGGCAAGACTTGCAATCTGCGGCGAAGCACAGGATATATTAGAAAGGGCTCATTGTAGGAACTGGGCATCTGCTAGGTAATTTGGGGGGGCAGGCTTGAGGATGCAGGTGTGTATGTGCATGCGAGCGTGCGTGCACCTTCATAAAGGCAGTATAGTGATTGGGTACTTTAACAATTTTTATCTAGGAAGCAGAAGGAACAGAATGTGGCTAAAGCTGCCACTGGGAAAAAAGTAGCAGTTGCTCACTAGCTGAAGGTGGGATATTTGGTAAATTTTGTGATTGCCTAATGACTCTTGTTATTGTTTGGTTGCTAAGTCATGTCCAACTTCGTGACCCCATGGACTACAGCATGACAGGCTTCCCTTCCTTCATTATCTCTAGGAGTTTGCTCAAACTCATGACCATTGAGTTGCTGATGCCATCCAACCATCTCATCCTCTTTTGCCCCCTTCCCTCAATCTTCCCCAGCCTCAGGTTCTTTTCCAATGAGTCAGTTCTTTGCATCAGGTGGCCAAAGGATTGGAACTTCAGCTTCAGTATCAGTTCTTCCAATGAATATTCAGGGTTGATTCCCTTGAGGATTGACTGGTTTGATGTCCTTGCAGTACAAAGGACTCAAGAGTCTTCTCTAACACCACAGTGGGAAAGAATCAATTCTTCAGCACTCAGCTCTAGCGTCTCTTCTCAGGCACAATCATGTGATGAACTTAGTTTCTTCTTATTTCTTGAAGAGTCCTTATTTGATTTTGATAATCTGAAATCATTTGGACTTAGTAGGAGAGCAGTATTGCCTAGCAGTAGAAATAAGGCCAGCTCGCAACTGATAGGTAGAGGGCTGGTTTTTGTTTTTTTCTTTTTTCATTCCCTACTTTTGGACAAAGACCAACAAAGTCAGGCTGCTGCTGCTGTTGTTCAGTTGCTCAGTCGTGTCTGAGTCTTTGTGACCCCATGAATGGCAGCACGCCAGGCTTTCATGGAATGTTAATCTTTGACATTCAGAACTTTCCACACTGTCAGAATTCTTCTGGTTAGATTGTTTGGGGAATGTTACCTTTAAGTTGGACAAGGGTTGGTCCCTCCTGATCTTCTGTTGTAGAATGAATTTTTGAATCGTCTGATATTAAAGTGCTATATAGTTTCATTTAAGACTAGACAGGATACACTGATCAACTGCAATTCAGGCAACTATCAGAAATTTTTTAAATCAGTTTGTTATAGACTATTCATCAAAGGGTCTATATGACTAAACCCAAGTCTCAAAAATGTGCTTAAAAATCTCGTTGGGTCTATTGTAGCATTTATGTATGTGCATCATGGTATATTTGTTCTGGCATAAACCCTCTCTTGGTTAGTCAAGAAGAAATCAAGGGATATGTGACTGTCTCTGAATTTAAACCATTTAAATTAAGGGACATGAATTTGAGCAAGTTCCAGGAGATAGTGGAGGACAGAGGAGTGAGGCACGCTACAATCTGCGGGGTCACAAAGAGTCAGACAAGACTTAGGGATTGAACGACAACAATGGGCCTCTAGTAGTACTAGTAACTTTGGGGGGAAGGAGGGCACAGATTCTATGGACAGTAAAATTTTGTTCATCTCAACAGGAGTGCTTATCTTAACTGGGCCTTAAGGGTAGACATATTTTGAGTGAAGTTAACCAGTTCCTACCAAGCAGGATACCGTGACTCTGAGGAGAGCACACTGACCATTGCAGTGAGGGTGGTTCCTGTTTCTCAGTAAACTAGGTTTGGTGGGCAGGGTTTAATGATCTCACAAGAAGCATTGGTTTATGTAGATGTGAAGTCCAGTTTTTACAAGGTTGATGGTTGGATTCATAGTATGAGATTCATATTATGAACATGGATTTATTATATGAGATTCATGTTATGAACATGGATTCTCATAATTTCTCTAGTATGAGAGAAATTTTAGATGAAGTCTGCATAAGGAAGTCTATCCTGATTAATTTTTTTTTCAAATGGCTATTGATCTACCAATTAGATTTACAGCAGTGGCTATGGTCTGAGAAAAATGCATGAGAATGTTTTGTCTCTCCTTAAATGGCACCAGAAGATCACAGGGGTTTAGAAGAAATAAAATGAAGTTGTAGGATGCTTTTGTCATTTTCCAGGGAACTACAATGTATGCTATGAGGCAAGATTAGTAAAAAAAAAAAATCAGACTCAAAGAAAAAAGGCATGAGTTCCCTGAAATTGAATCTTGTTTCAAAGATTTGAGCAGAAACTGTCTACTGTGTGTAACCATTAGTTTCAGCTGAGGGTTTTGAGTCAACTGTTATTTGGGGGGATTGTCTACTTCTGGGATTGGAATTGGAAAGAAAGGCAATGCCAAAGAATGCTCAAACTACTGCACAATTGCACTCATCTCACATGCTAGTAAAGTAATGCTCAAAATTCTCCAAGCCAGGCTTCAGCAATATGTGAACCGTGAACTTCCTGATGTTCAAGCTGCTTTTAGAAAAGGCAGAGGAACCAGAGATCAAATTGCCAACATCTGCTGGATCATGGAAAAAGCAAGAAAGTTCCAGAAAAACATCTATTTCTGCTTTATTGACTATGCCAAAGCCTTTGACTGTGTGGATCACAGTAAACTGGAAAATTCTGAAAGAGATGGGAATACCAGACCACCTGATCTGCCTCTTGAGAAATTTGTATGCAGGTCAGGAAGCAACAGTTAGAACTGGACATGGAACAACAGACTGGTTCCAAATAGGAAAAGGAGTTCGTCAAGGCTGTATATTGTCACCCTGTTTATTTAACTTATATGCAGAGTACATCATGAGAAACGCTGGGCTGGAAGAAACACAAGCTGGAATCAAGATTGCCGGGAGAAATATCAATCACCTCAGATATGCAGATGACACCACCCTTATGGCAGAAAGTGAAGACGAACTAAAAAGCCTCTTGATGCAAGTGAAAGTGGAGAGTGAAAAAGTTGGCTTAAAGCTCAACATGCAGAAAACGAAGATCATGGCATCCAGTCCCATCACTTCATGGGAAATAGATGGGGAAATAGTGGAAACAGTGTCAGACTTTATTTTTCTGGGCTCCAAAATCACTGCAGATGGTGACTGCAGCCATGAAATTAAAAGACGCTTGCTTACTCCTTGGAAGGAAAGTTATGACTAACCTAGATAGCATATTCAAAAGCAGAGACATTACTTTGCCAACAAAGGTTCGTCTAGTCAAGGCTGTGGTTTTTCCTGTGGTCATGTATGGATGTGAGAGTTGGACTGTGAAGAAGGCTGAGCGCTGAAGAATTGATGCTTTTGAACTGTGGTGTTGGAGAAGACTCTTGAGAGTCCCTTGGACTGCAAGGAGATCCAACCAGTCCATTCTGAAGGAGATCAGCCCTGGGATTTCTTTGGAAGGAATGATGCTAAAGCTGAAACTCCAGTACTTTGGCCACCTCATGCAAAGAGTTGACTCATTGGAAAAGACTCTGATGCTGGGAGGGATTGGGGGAAAGAGGAGAAGGGGATGACAGAGGATAAGATGGCTGGATGACATCACTGACTCGATGGATGTGAGTCTCAGTGAACTCCGGGAGTTAGTGATGGACAGGGAGGCCTAGCGTGCTGCGATTCACGGGGTCGCTAAGAGTCAGACACGACTGAGCGACTGATCTGATCTGATCTACTTCTGGGAGATTTCAAAGAACTCTCAGCTTGAGGTCTACCAATGAAATGGAAGTCTGATGATTTAGAGAAACTGGGGTAAGTTTTTTAAATGAAAAATATTAATCCAAGGATCACTTCCTTAGAGTTTTACTACCGTGTTAATTATTAACAGTACCTGATAAGGACCTATCTGTTGGAGCCAAGGCAAGTCTCCCTTTGTCATCTTTTCCAGAAGACTCAATCTTCACATTTCACGTCATTCAGAGATTCCTTCTGTGGTTAATTTGGGAAGGCCACTCGTTTCTGTTTAATGATAAGATTAGTAATATCAGCTTGCTGTAAGGCAAAGACAAGGATTAGAGTGAAATTCCAGTCTCTGAGAGTTCTGACAATTTTCAGTTTTAGAATTCCTTGGCTTTCTCCACATTTTTGTAAAGATAAAGGATAAAGATAATGAGTAAAAAGCAAAATTCTTCAAAGTTCTTTAATCATCTGAGAAGAAAAGTTTAGTCTATCTTAAAAATAAGCAAATAATGATTAAAGCATAGTGAGCAGATCAATATTTGCTCTTTTATTTCATGCTAACTGGCAGGATGGCCCAGGTAACTGTTATTTGAGGTGAATTTTCTTATTGAATCTGGGTGCATAAATTGCTTGACAACTGCTACTTTTTGTGTTTAAGTATGAGCTAGTAATAGAGAAAAATTAAATTAGGGTTACCAAAAGGTTCATTATTCTGTTTCTTTGATTACTGAAAGGATTCACAGGGCTCAATTTATACTCACAGGCAACAAATATAACAAAATAAGAGCTATATGTATTATATATTATAGCGACAACCACAGGAGAAGTATATGCACTGGGGGTTGAGTAGGCTGGGGATGTTGGTTTCAGGCTTCCTTACCTCTTCCACCACTGAGTTGCCCAGGATATACTTTGTCTTTAGGTTTTGAACTTTCACTGCCATGTGTGTGAAGCACCTTGGTGCCACCTCGGTGCCAAAGCCTGTTCCAGCTAAGCTGGTTGGTGGCCCAGGCATATTCAAGTGGCATGATCACTCTGAATGGGCAACTCCCAAATCAGGTGCAAGTTATAAATCCAATTATTATTGCTGAACCCTGATGATAGGCTGGTATCTCTGTCTCCAGATTACTCAAATCCATGGTTACAGAAACTTTACTGCTGCTCCTGCTGCTGCTGCTAAGTCACTTCAGTCGTGTCCGACTCTGTGCGACCCCATAGATGGAAGCCCACCAGGCTCCCCCGTCCCTGGGATTCTCCAGGCAAGAACACTGGAGTGGGTCGCCATTTCCTTCTCCAGTGCATGAAAGTGAAGTTGCTCAGTCGTATCTGACTCAGTGACCCCATGGACTGCAGCCTACCAGGCTTCTCCATCCATGGGATTTTCCAGGCAAGAGTACTGGAGTGGGGTGCCATTGCCTTCTCTGGAAACTTTACTAGGTTGGTGCAAAGGTAATTGTGGTTTGGGGCCGTGAATTTTAAATCATTATAACTAGGCTCAAACACATCTTTATTAATCAAAATGGGAACCATTACAATCAACACATTTTTGCCAATGAGAAATATCTTGTTTATTCCTGTAGCATAAAAAAATCTATGTTTGGGGATTTGATGAACTCTTGGAAAACGTTTTTTGCCTCCTGTTGGTTGTGGAAGTATTTTCGCTTCAAAAAATTGTTGAGATGCTTGAAGAAGTGGTAGTCAGTTGGTGAGAAGTCAGGTGAATATGGCGAATGAGGCAAAACTTTGTAGCCCAATTTATTCAACCTTTGACGCATTGGTTGTGCAGCATGCAGCCATCAGGCTTTGTGAAGAAACAGGCCCTTTTCTGTTGACCAGTGCTGGCTGCAGGTGTTGTAATTTTCGGTGCAGCTCATCAACTTGCTTAGCATACTTCTCAGACATAATGGTTTATCCAGGATTCAGAAAGCTGTAGTGGATCACACACGCAGCAGACCACCAAACAGTGACCATGACCTTTTTTGGGTGCACGTTTGGTTTTGGGAAATGGTTTGGAGCTTCTTCTCAGCCCAACCACTGCACTGGTCATTGCTGATTGTTGTATAAATTCACTTTTCATCACACATCACAATCTGATCAAGAAATGGTTCACTGTTGTTGCATAGAATAAGAGAAGATAACACTTCAAAATGATGATTTTTTTGATTTTCGGTCAGATCATGAGGCAGCCACTTATCGAGCTCTCTCACCTTTCCAGTTTGCTTCAAATGCTGAATGATCATAGAATGGTCAATGATGAGTTCTTTGGCAACCTCTTGTGTGGTTCTAAGAGGATAAGCTTCAGTAATTGCTCTCAGCTGGTCCTTGTGAACTTCTGATGGCCCATCCCTGCACTTCTCATCTTTAAGGCTCTCATCTCTTTTGCAAACTTTCTTGCAACAACACTGCACTGTACACTCATTATCAGTTCCTGGGCCAAATGCATTGTTGATGTTGCCAGTTGACTCTTTGCTGCTGCTTTATGACCTGTTTTGAACTCAAATAAGAAAATCACTTGAATCTGCTTTTTGTCTAACATCATTTCCCTAGTCTAAAATAAATATAAAATAAATAGCAAGTAATAAGTAATTTAAAAAAAAAGTGAGAGACCCACATTAAAATGATGTATAAAACAGCCATATTTATTTAAGAATGTATTCCAGTACCAAATGGCAAAGTTGAACACTGCAAAACCACAATTACTTTTGCACCAATCTAATACATCATACATCTCTTAGTGTTGCCAAGAGTTACTATCATGCTCCAAGCAGTTCTGGAAATAAGTATTTGGCTAATTCAGATCAGCTGGATTAGTCCAAAGGGACTATTCAAAGGTCCAGATGAGGTTCAGGTAATTTCCTTACACAGGTTAAACAATCAAGGGATTTTTCTTGGGAATTCCCTGGTGATCCAGAGTAGGACTCTGCCATTTTACTGCTGAGAGGCCAGGTTCAATCCTTGGTCTGGGAATTAAGATCCAACAAGCTGTGGTGCATGGCCAAAAACCAAACCAAAACAAAACATAACAATCAAGGGATTTTTCTTGCTCAAGTGTGGAAGGGGATTGTTGGGTTCCAGATGCTACAGCTATGGATAGTTTGATATGTGAAGAAGAATCAATGATGACAATAACTTGTCTTTGGGCCTTTAATTTAATCCCATAAATATATTATAATTATTTCCAACTGACAA
Organism: Bos grunniens; assembly: GCF_055505025.1. Lineage (NCBI taxonomy): Eukaryota > Metazoa > Chordata > Mammalia > Artiodactyla > Bovidae > Bos > Bos grunniens. The sequence goes on from NC_141168.1 coordinate 18,455,316, forward strand.
GCCATTTAAGTCTAAAATCCAGGAAACCAATCTTTTAATACAGATTTACTAAAAAGCAAAGATATCACTTTGGCAACAAAGCTCCATATGGTGAAAGCTATGGTTTTTCCAGTAGTCATATATGGATGTGAGAGTTGGACCATAAAGGAGGCTGAGAGCTGAAGAATTGATGCTTTTGAACTGTTTTGAACTGTGCTGGAGAAGACTCTTGGGAGTTCCTTGGACAGCAAGGAAATCAAACCAGTCAATCCTGAAGGAAATCTATCCTGAATATTTATTGGAAGGACTGATACTGAAGTTGAAGCTCCAATGCTTTGGCGACCTGATGTGAAGATCTGACTCACTGGAAAAGACCCTGATGCTGGGAAAGACTGAAGACAAAAGGAGAAGGGGGCAGCAGAGGAGATAGCATTAGATACCATTACCAACTCAATGGACATGAATCTGAGCAAACTCCAAGAGACAGTGAAGGACAAGGAAGCCTGACGTGTTGTAGTTCATGGGGTCTCAAGGAGTTGGACATGACTTAGAGACTGAACAACAACTTTACCAGCCCTCTATTTAATAATATGTATGTTTCTTTTAACCTGAAAAGTATACAATTATTGATATGTACTTATATTAATACATTTTATTTATACATAATTAACCTGGGAATGCAAATTTTCATTTTGATTTATTAGGTTCCCTCCCACCCTCCACTTTTTATTTTTAGTTTTGTAAACAAAAGAGTTTGTATAGCTGTTGTAACTTAATGAAAATTTGGAGAATACCCCAGCAAACCTTATTATTTTTACCTATTTTTTAAATTAAATTTTGTGGTACTCAGTGGTCTTTTCAGGAAACTCAATGACAGGTTGGTCATCAAAAGACATTTTCATTGAAAAAACTGTCCCAGCTTGGTACATCTGAAAGGACTCATGAGACCCCACAGAGTCAAGTTAGGTAATGCTTTGATTTAGAGGTGAAGGACAGAGCACAACAAGCAGTGCAGGCAAGCAAGAATGACAAGTTGGAGAAGTGGCCTCCCAGACTCAAACTCCCCAGGGTACATGTTCACACACACAGCATGCCTGGTGTCCTGGCAGAACCACCAGCATCTGAGGGGTATCTTAGCCTTGGCTGGAGCTCAAGACCAAAGCTCCAGAATGGATGTTTATGACTCTGGCCAGCTAACTTAGCTGATTGGGCTAGTTGCACATCATCAGTAAAGAGACTGATCTTGGGGATAGAGCTGATTTCTAAGGGAGTTTCTTTCTTTAACTCACAGACCATAAAATTGACCCCCTTTTTGGCCAAGAGTCAAAAATGTCATCCAGGACTTCCCTGGGCGGTCCAGTGGTAGAGAATCCTCCTTGCAATGCAGGGGACATGGGTTGCATCCCTGGGTCGGGCGGGGCAACTAAGTCTGCCACAGCTACTGAAGCCTGTGGCCCTAGAGCTTCTGCTCTGAAACGAGAGAATTCAAGGCAAGGAGAAGCCTGTGCACTGCAACTAGAGAGCAGCCCCTGCTCTCTGCAACACAGAGAAGTCCTGCACGCAGCCAGGAAGACCCAGCATTGCCCAAAAAACAAAAAATGTCATCTAGGAGATTGAGATAAAAATAGTTTTTTCATTCCACCTGTAAATCGATTGTATTGTCCATATAGTTTTATTTTTCTGAATTTGGGACCCACATTGGAGAAAGGCAAATCAAGAATGTCTAGAGGATAAACGTTCTAACCATAAGACCTAAGTTTCTAGAAGCAAGCACAAGTTATAGGGAATGTTTTATATTGTCCAGGCATTATTTTTAAAGCAAATCACAACCAGAAGCAACCATTTTTAGAAACTGTAACCTGTTTTAAGCAATAAGAAATGTTTTAAAACAATGGTTTCAGGGTTTCCCTGGTAGCTCAGTGGTAAAGAATCCGCTTGCCAAAGCAGAAGACACGGGTTCATTCTCTGGTCCCGGAAGATCCCACACACCGGTGAGCAACTAAGCCCAAACACCAAAGCTATTGAGCTTGTGCTCTGCAACAAGAGTTGGCACTGCAATGAGAAGACCCTGCTCGCCGCAACTGGAAAAAAAGCCCACACAGGAACGAAGACCCAACACAGCCAAAAATAAGTACGTAAATAACATTTTAAAAGATGGTTTAAGAACATGCCAGAATTAATGAGGTCTAACAGAATACTGTGACAATAAAAAGACATTTTAATAGGAAAAAAAAAGTTCCTTTTTACTATGGCACAAAATAACTTGAGTCATTTTACAGAAAGACAACCCACATTGTAATTTTCTTCTTTGGATCAATAGTCATATAATAATTTGTAATAAAATAACAGATTTATTAACATGTAAGTATTTATATGTAAGTATTAAGACACATAAAGATATATAACTATTCCAATAGATGATAAATATAAAGGCTTTAATTTTAGTCTTAATATATAATTAATTTATAAGCATATTAAATGAAATTATGTTTATTATATTGGGTTTATAACCTTAATCTTGTGCAACAATTTCATTGATGAATAGACAAATTATATTTATTATCCTGTCTTACTATTTGTGCTTTTCTATATTTACTGCTAAGCCTGTAAAGATTACCTCTACATAAAAGGCTGTGCATGTGTGCATGCTCAGTCGTGTCTGTCTCTTTGCGACCCCAGGGACTGTAGCCTACCAGGCTCCTCTGTCCATGAGATAATCCAGGCAAGAATACTGAAGTGGCTTGCCATTTCCTACTCTAGGGGATCTTCCTGACCCAGGGATCAAACCCACATCTCCTGCATCGCCTGCATTGGCAGGCAGATTCTTTACCATTGAGCCCCATGGGAAGCCATAGCACACATCAAAGCCTAGGAAACCAGAATAAAAACTTGTCAATACTATGTGACTGATAAGTTTTGGTGAGCATCTATTATTTGCCTAGGGCACTTACCATCTTTGGGAGGCAATCTTCCCTCCATCTTTTTGAAGTTTGTTGCTTTGATTAGTCTAGTCATGTGGTTATGATAGAGGCTGCTAATCACAGTATTTTTCCCACTTGCCTGGCCAGTGCCAATTGGTCCAGAGTGTAGGCACATGAAAGTAGCTGCCATCAGGATCACTGCCACAAAGAGGAAGATGATCTGAGAGAATGCAACTGACAAGCAGAGAAAAGCAGTGACAAGTAATGGAGAATGTCCCGCTGGTGTTTGTACTCCCTGATTCAGGCACTCCCAAGGTCCACCCAGCCCTTCTTGCTGCCACATGAACTAGAAGAAAGTACATAAGAGGACTTACAAGGAGAGAGCTGTTAAATATAGGAAATGTACTTGGCAAAAAAATATATCAGGGTGGTTTTTTTTTAGTAGACAATATGAACATAAACAAGGTTTGAGAGGTTCAGAAAATATTTTTGCATTATATAGGATTTAACCCATTACATATGATGCTTGTTGTTGTTGATTAGTTGTTCATTCGTGTCCGACTCTTTGCAACCCCATAGAGTACAGCCCTCCAGGCTCTGCTGTCCATGGATTTCCCAGGAAAGAATACTGGAGTGGGTTGCCATTTCCTTCTCCAGGGGATCTTCACAACCCAGGGATCCAACTAGCATCTCCTGCATTGGCAGGGGGATTCTCTACTACTGAGTCACCAGGGAGGTCTATGTATAATGCTACCCCTATGCAAAATTCTCTTTCTGGTTTATTCCCAGGTATTTACAGCAAGGGCAGAAAGTAATTCTACATGATTATAGCAGTAATGTTTATGCGTCTGCATTCTGATAATGCAGTGTGACAATTTCCCTGGGCATTGTTAAGAAAACTTACATAAAACTTGGAAATCATATGGGAGTATTGTTTAAAAGGGGCTTCCTAGGTGGTGCTAGTGGCAAAGAACCCACCTGCCAATGCAGGAGATGCAGGAGACATGGGTTCATTCCGTGAGTCAGGAAGATCCCCTGGAGGACGGCATGGAAACCCACTCCAGTATTCTTGCCTGGAGGACAGAGGAGCCTGGTGGGCTACAGTCCATAGGGTTGCGCAGTCAGGCACGACTGAAGCAACTTAGCATGCGTGCATTGTTTAAAAATTTCCTCCAAGGGTTATTTAATTCTCTAGGACTCTTTACTACTTGATAACAAAGTCTAAGGATTGAATTTATATGTTAACTTGTAGATTTCTGTTAGAAAAAATAACTCCCCAAATTATAGTTGTATTGCTCTGTGGGACATTAACCAGTTTTGTGTCTAAACCTGCAATTTTTTCCTTAATTTTTTAAAATGTCTCTCCTGGTGGATTACTTAAGCCTTTGTTTTTAAAATCTTTGTGGAACCAACTGTACCATTTTATTTGTTCCCTTCTTAATAGGTGAAAGAAATCTTTGATATTATACTTCATATTATACTTACATATTATATATATTATACAATATATATTATTATAGTTCATATTATACTTGTATGAGTCGTATTTTCAACATTTTGAAAATTAGTTTGACAGGATATTTGTGGAGAATAGTCCTGTACTTAAATTTGGTGCCCAAATTTAGGAGTAAAGGTAAATTTGTTTTAAGTGATACACTCAAAAAGTGGTCACTCATTATGTAACACAGGGCTCTGAAAATTAGAAGGGCTTTTTTAGCCACTTTACTCAAGACTTTATGGGAGACTTCTAGAAAGAGCAAGACTATGATGGTAATGTAGCATTTGAGTCTCTCCAAATATAGAAGAAAAATTCCCCATGTTCAAAATCTAGAGACAATAATAATAAAACTCTGTGTGTGTGTCATCTATTTAGGACTTTAATTAGGACTGATATTCCTAACTAAGGAACAGTTTCTCAAAAAAAAAAAAAAAAATGAAGAACATAATAAACAACTTGAAACAATGAATATTCTTTTTTAGAAAATGATACAAATGAACTTATTTACAAAACAGAAACAGCCTCACAGACTTAGAGAATGAACTTATGCTTACAGGGTTGGCAGGGAGGTGGGGAAGAGGGATAGTTAGGGAGTTTGGGATGGACACGTATACACTGTGATATTTAAAACAGATAACCGACAAGGACCTACTGTATAGCACAGGGAACTCTGCTCAATATTGTGTAACAAGCTAAGCTGGAAAAGAATTTGAAAAAGAACAGATAACATATGTGTATAGCTGAATCACTTTGCTCTACATCTGAAACTAGCACAGCGTTGTTAATCAACTCTCTTCCAATATATTATAAAATAAAGTTTTAAAACTATTGAAAATTCAGATGAAAAGAAATTAAAATGGCCCTTAAACATGTTAAAAGTAGTTCAACTTCTCTCACAGTAATAGAAATGCAAATTAAAACTATATAGATATTATTGTTCACATGTCAGACTGGAAAATATCTGCCCCATTGAGAGGCTGATATTTCAGAGGAGAAGCAGGCACTGGCACACTTGGGTATACAAGAAGGGTATATGAGAGGTACACCCCTATGTACCTCTAGGGAGGGAAATTTGGCAATGTCCAGAAAAATCACATACACATGTCCTCATCAATCTAGCAACTACTGTCCTGGGAATATAGCCACAGATACAATGGCAAAGACATAAAATTATGTGTGTGCATAAATTATTCATATTCGCAAAACACTAGGAAAAAAATCAAAAGACCTATGTGACAAGGACTATTTTGCTGGCTCCATGGCTGAGTCTTCAGTTGTCTGTTCCAACTTTATTTAACTAGATGCTTCTGGTTGATGATTAGACATCAACCAGAAGACCATGACTTGTATGAACATAAATCTATTGACATACTTTCTTTCCAAATAAATATGATCTTTGGTCAGAGGCACTGCTGTTTGGTAAATAATTACAATATATGAAGATTCTGTAAATATTTCTATTCTGGAAGAAGTGCTGTGAGCAAGGAATGCATGTCTCAGCCAAAGTGTCAAATTTCAATGAGGACACTGTCCCCTCTTTGGTAGAAGGGGTCTGGTGTAGTCAATCCATTACCAATAAAAACAACACAGTCCTCTGGAGAAGAGAGCAATTTCTGCCTTTGTCCTGTTGGGTACTAAGAAATAACAGCTCATTCTCTAGGCATCTATACAACTAGCTGGACATCCCTCCTGAGACTATTCCTCCTTTCACACAAAGTGGGCAACTAGACACATTTGCAACACTCCACCCACTGGGAGGATTTTCTTTCACCTGTATCTTCAGGGCTGCTCTGGAGTAAGACCACTGTATAGCTGTCATCCTGTAAGCAGGCATCTTAACAAGGGTGCATTTTACTGTATTTAAATTATGCTTCAATAAAATTGATTAAAATATATCAGTTGTAACCTCTTCTAAGAGGTTTAATTTTAACTCCATTTACCACTCTCGTGATTTTTATATCATTGTTATCATGTATTTAGAAGACTCTTGAGAGGCCCTTGAACTGCAAGGAGATCAAACCAGTCAATCCTAGAGGAAATCAACCCTAAATATTCATTGGAAGTACCATTGCTGAAGCTCCAATACATTAGCCACCTGATGTGAAGAACCTGCCTCTTGAAAAGGGCATTTACCTTTGCTTTGGCTTTATATGGGGCTTCCCTTGTGGCTCAGCTGGTAAATAATTTGCCTGCAATGAGTGAGACCTGAGTTTGATCCCTTGGTTGGGAAGATCCACTGGAGAAGGGAAAGGCTACCCACTCCAGTATTCTGGCCTGGAGAATTCCATGGACTGTAGAGTCCATGGGGTCACAAAGAGTCGGACACTACTGAGTGACTTTCACTTGGTTTTATATGATGTTTATTAAGTAAATGTGACATTGATCTGGAGTAAATGTGAACCTATTCCAGGATTTTGGGGCCAAAGGTCAGGTAGCTGAATAAATATAATTGTGAACATTTTTTTTTATAAACTCTGCTGAATAATGTAATGTTGTAGAAGAAGGAAATGTATTGTGGAACATGACCTGCAATAATTCACTTATGTCTATGTCTTTCATAGAAATGAACTCGTAGGGGTGAGTTACATGGTCTGTAAAATTTTGTATTCTCATTGAGTGGCATAGTTTCTACCATATAAAAGAGGCTGAAAAAAAGATTTATTTGAATTCAGTTTACACAGATGGTCTAGCCTTTGAATAATGAAGCCTAGAACTTCAGAGTTGGAATAAACTTTGAAAATATGCTGCAATATTAACAGAATAACACAGAATTAATGTCCTAATTGTTATTCCTAAAATTTTTGGCCTCCTTAATGGTTACAATTGGTTGCCTATATGCAGTCAGTGCCTTGTGATTTTGAAAGAATTGTTGTTCAGTCACATCCAAATCTTTGCAACACCATACACTGCAGCACACCAGGCTCCCCTGTCCTTAACTATCTCCAGGAGTTTGCTCAAATTCATGTCCATTGAGTCTGGGATGCCATCCAAACATCTCATCCTCTGTCGTCCCCTTCTCCTCCCACCTTCAATCTTTCCCAGCATCAGGGTTTTTCCAAATGAGTCAGTTCTTCACATCAGGTGGCCAAAGTATTGGAGTTTCAGCTTCAGCATCAGTTCTTCCAATGAATACTCACAACTGATTTCCTTTAGGATGGACTGGTTTGATCTCCTTGCAGTCCAAGGGACTCAGGAGTCTTCTCCAACACCACAGTTCAAAAGCATCAATTCTTCAGCATTCAGCTTTCTTTATAGTCCAACTCTCACATCCATACATGACTACCAGAAAAAAACCAAAGCTTTGACTAGATGGACCTTTGTCAGCAAAGTAATGTCTCTGCTTTTTAATATGCTGTCTAAATTTGTCATAGATTTTCTTCTGAGGAGCAAGAATCTTTTAATTTCATGGCTGCAGTCACCACATGCATTGATTTTGGAGTCCAAGAAAATGAAGTCTGTCACTGTTTCCATTCTTTCCCATCTATTTGCCATGAAGTGATGGGACCGGATGCCATGATCTTAGTTTTTTTGAATGTTGAGTTTTAGGTCAACTTTTTCACTCTCCTCTTTCCCTTTCATCAAGAGGCTCTTTAGTTCCTCTTCACCTTCTGCCATAAGGGTGGTGTCATCTGCATATCTGAGGTGATTGATATTTCTCCTGGCAATCTTGATTCCAGCTTGTGCTTCATCCAGCCCAGCATTTCGCATGATGTACTCTACATATAAGTTAGATAAGTAGGGTGACAATATACAGCCTTGACATACTCCTTTCCCAATTTGGAACCAGTCTGTTGTTCCATGTCTGGTTCTAACTGTTGCTTCTTGACTCACATACAGATTTCTCAGGAGGCAGTTAAAGTGCCTCTGGTATCCCCATCTCTTGAGGAATTTTCCTCAGTTTGTTGTGATCCACATAGTCAAAAGCTTTAGCATAGCTCATGAAGCAGAAGTGGATTTTTTTTTTTTTTTTGGAATTCTCTTGCTTTATCTATGATCCTATGGATGTTGGCAGTTTGATCTCTGGTTCCTCTGCCTTTTCTAAATCCAGCTTCAACATCTGGAAGTTCTCAGTTCACGTACTGTTGAAGCCTGGCTTAGAGAATTTTGAGCATTACTTTGCTAGCATGTGTGAGATGAGTGCAATCGTGAGGTAGTTTGAGAATTCTTTGACATTGCCTTTCTTTGGGATTGGAATGAAAACTGACATTTTCCAGTCCTGTGGCCACTGCTGAGTTTTCCAAATTAGCTGGCATACTGAACATAGCACTTTCACAACATCATCTTTTAGGATGAAATAGCTCAACTGAAATTCCATCACCTGCAGTAGCTTTATTCATAGTGATGTTTCCCAAGGCTTACCTGACCTCGCACTCCAGGACTCCTGGCTTCAGGTGAATGATCACACCATTGTGGTTACCTGGGTCATTAAAACCTCTTTGATATAGTTCTTCTGTGTATTCTTGCCACCTCTTCTTAACATCTTCTGCTTCTGTTAGGTCCATGCCATTTCTGTCCTTTATTGAGCCCATCTTTGCATGAAATATTCCCTTGGTATCTCTAATTTTCTTGAAGAGATCTCTAGTCTTTCCCATTCTATTGTTTTCCTCTATTTCTTTGCATTGATTGCTGAGGAAGACTTTCTTATGGCTCCTTGCTATTCTTTGGAACTCTGCATTCAGATTGATATATCTTTCCTGTTCTCCTGTGCCATTCACTCTCTTTTCTCAGCTATTTGTAAGGCCTCCTCAGACAACCATTTTGCCTTTTTGCATTTCTTTTTCTTGGGGATGGTTTTGATCAGCACCTCTTGTACAATGTTACGAACCTTTGTCCACAGTTCTTCGGATACTCTATCAGATCTAACCCCTTGCATCTATTTGTCACTTCCACTGTATAATTGTAAGGGATTTGATTTAGGTCACACCTGAATGGTCTTGTGGTTTTCCATACTTTCTTCAATTTAGGTCTAAAGTTGGCAATAAGGAGTTCATGATCTGGGCCACAGTCAGCTACTGGTCTTGTTTTTGCTGACTGTATAAATAATTTTTTTTTTTAAAGGACACACCTCGAAGGGCTCCACGGGGAGGTCAAGGCAGGATGCAGGCCAAGAGGGCAGGGCAGGACCTGGGGCACACATTCTTATTAGGGTCTATGGGTAGAAAGCTTTGGGGTTCCCAGGCTGAGGCCAGATTGGTCAATTCAAACACAGATGAACAAGGTTTTGGTAAGCTTCACAACGATCTTATGTACCCAATGGGAAGATGCTGGGAGACAAGGAAAAGTGCTTAGCACGGGGTAGTTGGGGAAGTCATATCAAGAATTTAATCTGCTTGTGATTCTGCAGGCTGTTATCTAAGGAATGCACTCACAGGAAGGGCTGTTGCCAGTTCACAACCTGTGCAGCAGCTCAGCCGCACATAATGGATGCATCAACATCACGGACTCCGTTAGACTCACACCATCTCTCTGCTTTCATTACCCATCTGTTTTCCATCCTTCCCACTTTTCCCTTTACAGCATGTTAATATAGGTGTTTTAAGCTCCTGGTTTGATCATTACAACATCTCTGCCAAGTCGGAGCCTGGTTCTAATGCTTGCTCTGCCTCTTCGAAATGCGTTGTTTTGTCTTTAGCATGCTTTGGAATGGTCTGTTGAAAACTAGACACAGCATGCTGGGCTAAAGGTGTGGGAGTACACAGGCCTTTAATGTGAGGTTTTAGGTTTACCTGGCTGGGGGTTAGGATGTATGTGCTATTCATTGTCCCTGTAGTTGCCAGATGCTAAAATTTCCTCAGTGTCCTTGTTTTTGCTTAACCTGCTGTCTTTTGGGTTTCTAGATACGTCTTCTTAAATAAGGCCTGAGGCTTGAAGCTGTAATTTGTTATTACACAAGAGCCTTGCTGATGTGGAGGTAAGGTACTGGGAGAGAAAAGTTTCCTTTTTTTCCCCAAAGATTTATTTATTAACTTCTTTATTTTTGGTTGTGCTGGGTCTTCACTGCTGCGTGCAGGCTTTTGTAGTTGCAGTGAGCTCTGGCCACTCTCCTGTTGCGGAGCACAGGCTCTAGGAGCATGGGATTCAGTGGTTGCGCTGTGTGGGCTCAGTAATTGCTGCTCACCGGGTCTAGAGTGCTGGCTCAGAAGCTGCGATGCGCGAGCTTAGTTGTCCCATAGCAGGTGGGATCTTCCCAGACCAGGGATCGAACTCGTGTCCCCTACACTGGCAGGTGTTTTTTTTGTTTTGTTTTGTTTTTGACCACTGAGCCACCAGGGAAGCCCAAGAGAAGCTTTCTGTAGTGCTGTGACTAGGTCTCCATGTTTTAGAGAGCCTGTGCCCTTGGGATGTGACCTTCACAAGTACATCTCAGTCTCCCTTCCTCCTTGGGTAAGACAAGAAAGCTAGAGGGGGCTGGAGTCCCTTTCCCCAGGTCAGTTAGGCTCTGATAAAACAGTATTTTTTTTGAGGTCAGGGCTTGTTAAGAAAAACAGACTGCTTTCTCCCTCACCTTGCCAGAGGATGAGAGAATTTTTCTCTTATCTTCACTGTAAGAATTTGGTTGCGCCTCTGGCCGTAAAACTCATAAAAATGTGGGGATTCACCAAAGATTCCTCTCCTGCTCTGAGTTTTTAATTCTTAAACTTGTCCACATTGAGCCTCCAGAAATTCACAGTTACAGGGTTTCCTACTCCAGGACAGTTTCTTGTAAAATATTTTTACTTTAATAATTTGTGGTCGTTTGTATTTGCCTCTCTTTCCAATTTGAAGGACAGCAGTTTGCCCTGCTACCTCAGTTCTTTGCTAGCTCTAAGAAGCACTGTTGAATTTCAGTTTGTTAAACTTTTCTTTTTTTAAAATCCTTTTTAAAAAAGGTTGTGCTTTTTTTTTAAATTTTATTTTATTTTTAAACTTTACATAATTATATTAGTTTTGCCAAATATCAAAATGAATCCATCACAGGTATACATGTGCTCCCCATCCTGAACCCTCCTCCCTCCTCCCTCCCCATACCATCCCTCTGGGTCGTCCCAGTGCACTAGCCCCAAGCATCCAGTATCGTGCATTGAACCTGGACTGGCATCTCGTTTCATACATGATATTTTACATGTTTCAATGCCATTCTCCCAAATCTTCCCACCCTCTCCCTCTCCCACAGAGTCCATAAGACTGTTCCAAGCTCAATGTTGTGTTAGCATCAGGTGAACAGCAAAGTAATTCAGACATGTACGAATATATATATATATATATATATTTCAGATTCTTTTCCATTATAGGTTATTACAAGACACTGAATATGTTCAATAGAGTTCCCTGTGCCATGGGTTAAGCTTCTTCTCGTGTGGCTAGGAATGATGACTTGTAAGCTCCTTACATGCTGGACTGGAAACCAGAAGTCTCTACAATTTTTACTACAGTGGGACATTGCATACTGTTCTCCTTAGCAATTCCATGTTGCTTAGATAGGTGGCAGTCTCACACATGTACTAAGCTAAGCTAAGCTAAGTCACTTCAGTCGTGTCCTACTCTGTGCGACCCCATAGAGGGCAGCCCACCAGGCTCCTCCGTCTCTGGGATTCTCCAGGCAAGAACACTGGAGTGGGTTGCCATTTCCTTCTCCAGTGCATGAAAGTGAAAAGTGAAAGTGAAATTGCTCAGTCGTGTCCGACTCAGCGACCCCATGGACTGCAGCCTTCCAGGCTCCTCCATCCATGGGATTTTCCAAGCAAGAGTACTGGAGTGGGGTGACACATGTACTAGGGAACATGAATAAGAATATTCACAAGAGTATACAAAATAGGAGACTTCCTTTGTGGTCCAATGGCTCAGATTCCACACTCCCAGGGCTGGGGGCTCGGGTTCAATCCTTGATCAAGGGACTACATCTCACATGTCTCACCTAGAGATCTCGCATGCCTCAACAAAGATTGAAGATCCCAAGTGCGGCAATTAAGACCCAGCGCAGCTAAATACAAAAATAAGTCTTTTTTTTCCTTAAAAGAGAGTATACATAATAGGAGAAACAGTGGAAGCAATCAAATGCTAGTGACAGAAGGATCAACGTCTTGCAGTATATCCACACTATGGAATAGAACACCTCAGTGAAACTGAGTGGACAGCAGCTACACAGAGCTGCATGCACGAGTCTCAGTAATATAACAGAGTAGGGGGAAAGAGCCTCAGAAAAGAACAAATAGTCATGATGTCCTTTTTCTGAAGTTGAAAAGCCAGCAGTACTAAAATGTATGTTACTTGGGGCAGATTACCTGTATTTCATTGATTGTAACATGCAAATGGAGGGAAATTTTTTGAAAGAGAAGCACTGGAACAACAAACTAGAAACAAACAAACAAAAAATGGTTCCCTCTAGTGGAGACAGGGATAGTTTGGTGTCATGGTGAAAGGCTTTGGAATAAAAGCAAATCTCCTGTGAGTACATATGTATTTTTTTCCACAATACTGCTACTGCTGCTAAGTCGCTTCAGTCATGTCTGACTCTGTGCGACCCCATAGACGGCAGCCCACCAGGCTCCCCCGTTCCTGGGATTCTCCAGGCAAGAACACTGGAGTGGGTTGCCATTTCCTTCTCCAACGCATGAAAGTGAAAAGTGAAAGTGAAGTTGCTCAGTCCTGTCCGACTCTTAGTGACCCCATGGACTGCAGCCCACCAGGCTCCTCCGTCCATGGGATTTTCCAGGCAAGAGTTTCCACAATACAAGCTTCTGCATAAGAAAGAGGCTCTCGTGGTACTAGGGCAATTGGATAACTATATTAAAAAATTAATCTTAAAAAAAATATTTTGCTTATTTATTTGTTTGTTTTTCCCCAAACTTTAAACTTTTTACTTTGTATTGATGCCAGTTAACAATGTTGTGGTAGTTTCAGGTGAACAGCTAAGGGACTCAGCCACACATACACATGTATCCATTCTCCCCCAACCCCTCCTCCCATGCAGGCTGGTGCATAATATCGAGAAGAGATCCATGTGCTATACAGGAGGTCTTTGTTGGTTATCCATTTTAATAGAGCAGTATGTACATGACCTTCCCAAAGTCTTCCCCCTGGCAACCATAAGTCATTTTCTAAGTCTGTGAGTCTCTGTTTTATATGTAAAGTTCATTTGTATCATTTCTTTTTAGATTCATATGAAGACCCTGATGCTGGGAAAGATTGAAGGCAGGAGGAGAAGGGGACAACAGAGGATGAGATGGTTGGATGACATCACCGACTCAATGGACATGAGTTTGAGTAAACTCCAGGAGTTGGTGATGGACAGGGAGGCCTGGCGTGCTGTGGTTCATGGGGTTGCAAAGAGTCGGACATGACTGAGCAACTGAACTAAACTGAACTGAACTGATGGAGAAGACTCTTGAGAGTCCCTTGAACTTCAAAGAGATCAAACCAGTCAATCCAAAAGGAAATTAACCCTGAATATTCATTGGAAGGACTGCTGCTAAAGCTGAAGCAATACTTTGGCTGCCTAATGCAAAGAGCCGACTCCCTGGAAAAGACCCTAATGCTGAGAAAGATTGAGGGCAGGAGGGGAAAGAGACGACAGAGAATTAGATGGTGGGATGGCTCAATGGACATGAGTTTGAGCAAACTTCAGGAGGCAGTGAAGGACAGGGAAGCCTGGCATGCTGCAGTCAATGGGATCTCAAGTCAGACCAGACTTAGCAACTAAACAACTCTCCCAACCCATCAGTTTGCTAGCTGCAATGTTCTTCTATAACCACATGGTGGCAGTGTTGTAGAAGTGAACAAAATTCTGACTGAAACTTCAATTCTTGTCCTTTGGAAAGATTGAAGGCAGGAGAAGAAGGAGACAACAGAGTATGAGATGCTTGGATGGCATCACCAACTTGATGGACATGAGTTTGAGCAAGCTCCGGAAGTTGGTGACGGACAGGGAAGCCTGGTGTGCCGCAGTCAGTGGGGTCGCAAAGAGTCAGACACAATTAAACTGAGTTGAACTGCAGTTCAGATGTTTAGTTTCAGGTTGATTGTGTCTTCCATCCTCCTTCTGTCAATCTCTGGCCTCCACCACCTTCTCTTGTGACATATCAGAAAGAAAATCCCAAGGTAAAAGCCCCTACACTGGTTTGAGGCAATAATCAGTTCAGTTCAGTCGCTGAGTCGTGTCCGACTCTTTGCCACCCCATGGACTGCAGCACTCCAGGCTTCCCTGTCCATCACCAACTCCCAGAGCTTGCTCAACTCATGAGGCAATAATATAGCATAGCAAAGTCATCTTTTAGGCCTCTGTCTCTTCCCCACCCCTTCAAGCCCTTTTTTTTCCCTGCTCTTTTCTGTCCTCCACACCTGGCACCCCATTCCCTTTCTCTGGGAACTGGGTGTTCTGTTGTCTGTTAAATGCAATAATCAGAGCCTAATTTTCCATTACTAGGAGAAGGTCACTTATCAGGAAATTCAAAAGAGAAAGGCGCGTTAACCCATTTAATATCTAGAAATGGAATAAATGCTCATCATTTGGGGAATAAAATGTGCTTTATCCTGTAAAATAAGACAACAGGCCCCAAATGAAGTCACTCATGCTAAGCTTCACCAAAGTGAGACAACACAGAGTTTCTGCTCACCCAGAAATGGAATCTCCTGATTAGCATTCATTAGGTAAACTGCCTTATAGATGATTCCTGCCATCCCTAAAGGAAAGTAACCTCATCATAACCAACCTGTTTTTTGGCCAAGTGTAACTTCCTTGTTCCTGCTCCCTTTTGTCTATAAGTCTTTTGTTCTGTACAGCTCCCCGGAACTCCTTCTTATCTGCCAGCTTCACTAATGCCAGGTTCAAATCGCTTTTTGCTCCAGCAAACTCTTAAAAATTTTAAATATATTTCAGTTATCTTTTAACAGTCCTGTTTTTGTCAGTCATTAACAAAAATACATTAGATCTGTATTGGAAGAGTAGGAGGATTTTCAAGATCTCTTGTTAAGTAAGAAAAGCAAAATGCAGGGAAGTGTGCATAATGCAGCAATGACCAAGTTCCTCCATAGGCGTGTGTATTTGTACAGAACTATATGAGCACAATGTAAGGAGGGGAAAGATACATACAGGACTGTTAACACTGTTTACATGTGATGGGATGGGAGCACAGGGAGACGCAATTTTAAAAGATCCTCACTAGATACGATTCAGGTTAACAACAGCATGTATAACATCTTAATGACATTTATTTAAGTTACATATTCTCTGTGTATATATATATGTGTATGTGTGTGTATGTATATATTAACTATATATATATGTGTATATATATATATATATACACACATATACATATTTTTGAGCTTCCCTGGTGGCTCAGATGGTAAAGAGTCTGCTTGCAATGCAGGAGACCCTGGTTCAATTCCTAGGTCAGGAAGAGGCCCTGGAGAAGGGAATAGCTGGAGGGCTACAGTCAATGGAGTCAGACACGATTTAGTGACCAACACTTTCACTTTTCATACATATATTCATGAGTGCTTGTGTGTGTGGCTCAGTCAGTCGTGTCCAACTCTGCAAACCCATGGACTGTAGCCTACCAGGCTCCTCTGTCCATGGGATTATCCTTGAAAGAATACTGGAGTGGGTTGCCATTTCCTTCCCCAGGGGATCTTCCCAACAAGGGATGGAACCCATGTCTCCTGTATTGGCAGATGGATTTTTTACCACTGAGCCAGCCACCTGGGAAGCACACATATATTCCAACATACACACATCTAGCTTTTCCTATATGTTTTCTACCTTTTATATTGTGTCTAGCTCTCACACTGAAATTATAAAAGTATTTTATCTCGGAACAGCTCTGTTTTCTTTTACACTCATGTCCTCAGTCCATCTGAAGTTTATTTCCACATAAGTTGTAAGGCAGGGCTTATAAAATTTTATTTTCACACAGTTATCCAGTTGGCTGAGAAAACGTTCTCTCACGTTTTAAAAGAAGCTGTAGTTTATTAGCCAGCTCAGTCTCGGTGGCAAATTGCCATGAGCAGGGATTCAGACAGTGACTGAGAGGGAGGGCGTAGCTCAGACCTGAGGGGAGCAAAGGTGTAGCAGGGCCGGTGACACGTGGCCGCAGCTGCCCGCATCTCTAGCAAGTCCTCCTCTTCACAGTGGCTCTGCCATCGCTGATCTTTCCAGGATGGGAAGAGGTTTACACGTTTATTAGATTTTCCAAGGGTAGCCTGCTCTCTAGGCTTTCCTGGCCCCCTCTCTCAGAGTTGAGAGAGACAGAGGAAGAGAGGAAGGTGGGGAGAGAAAGGGTGGGACTGGGGAGGGGAAGGAAAGAGACACTGTTTCCTGGCTTCAGGCAGAATGGCAGCACCAGGA
The DNA here is from genome assembly GCF_055505025.1 of Bos grunniens. Lineage (NCBI taxonomy): Eukaryota > Metazoa > Chordata > Mammalia > Artiodactyla > Bovidae > Bos > Bos grunniens. The sequence continues at coordinate 18,472,039 of NC_141168.1, forward strand.
CCCTTCTCAGGGACTATTCTCTGTCAACAAGCAATTGTTACTAATGCCAAGGGTCTTGTACCCTCCAGCCCTTTCCAGCTCACTGTCTCCTCAGGGCTGACTCCTGTGAGGTTTACAGCCTCTCCCTTCATCTCCTCCTCCTGTGGGATTCTTTATCTCAGTGCTCAGGGTTCTCATACCATTATTTTTTTTCAGGATCCCTCGGGGCTAAAGGACTCCATAGCCAATCTTGTAATCCCTGGTTTTCTATGGAGAGATTCTCCCAGACAACATCTCTGTTCTGGGTGCTATGTGCAGGAAATAATAATGACTGTCAAATGGAAAGACACCATTTCTAGTTAAGTAATGATAACTGAAAGAAATCCTCAAAGCTGGACACTGTCTTTGTTAAACTGAATATGATTAGAATAGGGAGAAGTAAAAGAAGGGACATCAAGCAGCAGTAGAAGTTTGCTCCCATTCCAAACCAGAGTTAAGGGATAGAACAAATTAAAATAGGATGAAAACTCTTAAAGGATGGTAGAAAGTCAAGAGCGTTAGAGAGCAAAATAGATACTTGCTTCTTCAGAAACTTTAAAATCACTAAAATGGCCTATTCAGAGACCATTTATCTGTCAAGAATAGATGGGGACAAGATAATATGGGCTAAGAATGCATGCATGCTAAGTTGCCTCAGTTGTGTCCTACTCTTTGTAACTCTAGGGACTCTAGGCCCCCCTGTCCATGGGTTCTCCAGGCAAGAATACTGGAGTGGGTTGCCATGCCCTCCTCCAAGGGATCTTCCCCACCCAGGGATTGAACCCGTGTCTCTTACGTCTCCTGCATTGGCAGGTGGGTTCTTTACCACTAGCGCCACCTGGAAAGCTCCATGGACTAAGAATGCCCCTGCCTTTAAGAGCAAACAGAGGATATTGTGGCCATCAAGCCATCAGCCAGTACAGCCCTTTATGGTGAACACTGAGGGAACTCAGGATGGGAAAAAAACAAGTTACTGGCGTTAGATAAGGTGCATACCAAAGGAAGGATTTCAATAAGCGCAGACCCTGGCATCTTCCCTTACATAGAAACGTGCTAAAGTCATTAATTTGAGATATCTGGTTTTCTTTAATAGTAATTTTTTGATGTTCTGACAACCTGGTTTTTGTTGTAAAATGCTTGTGTATTTTGGCTCCTCCCTTGCCTATTCAGAGCAGTCCCACAGAGCTATTTGAGAGGTCGCCTCTCAGGTGTGAGTCCTCAGAAAGTTTGCCAGATAAAACAGGATTCTCAGCTTTTAGGTTGTTCATTTTTGTTGTTGTTGTTCAGTCACTACCATGTCCAACTCTTTGGGACCCTAGGGACTGCAGCACGTGAGGCTTCCCTGTCCTTCACAATCTTCTGGAATTTGCTCAAATTCATGTCCATTGAGTCGGTGATATTATCTAACCATCTCATTCTCTGTCGCCCCCTTCTCCTTTTGCCTTCAATCGTTCCCAGCATCAGGGTCTTTTCCAGTGAGATGGCTCTTCACGTCAGGTGGTCAAAGTATTGGAGCTTCAGCTTCAGCATGAGTCCTTCCAATGTATACTCAGGACTGATTTCCTTTAGGATTGATGGTTTGATCTCCTTGCTGTACAAAGGATTCTCAAGAGTCTTCTCCAACACCACAGTTCAAAAGCATCAATTCTTTGGTGCTCAGTTTTCTTTATGGTCCAACTCTCACATCCATACGTGACTACTGGAAAAACCTAGCTTTGACTACATGGACCTTTGTTAGCAAAATGATGCCTCTGTTTTTTAACATGCTGCCTAGGTTTGTCATAGCTTTCCCTCCAAGGAGCAAGTGTCTTTTAACTTCATGACTGCAGTCACTATCCATAGTGATTTTGGAGCCCAAGAAAATAAAATCTGTCATTGCTTCCACTTTTTATCTTTCTATTTGCAGTGAAGTGATGGGACTAGATGCCATGATCTTTGTTTTTTGAATGTTGAGTTTTAAGGCAATTTGTTCAGTCTTCTCTTTCACCCTCATCAAGAAGCTCTTTAGTTCCTCCTTACTTTCTGCCATGAGAGTGGTATCATCTGCATATTGGAGGTTGTTGATGTCTCTCCTGGCAGTCTTGATTCTAGCTTGTGCTTCACCCAGCCTGGCATTTTGCATGATGTATTCTGCATAGAAGTTAAATAAGCAGGGTGACAAGCATTTTTTTTTTCAGTCAACAGTAACAACATAGGAGGATCCTAAACTCACCTCCTCTTATATATGCACAAAATCTACAGCTACACATGGAACAATTTCTTTCTGAAAGAAACCCCCAAAGGAGCTGAGTGACTCCTGCATGTTGAGCAAACAAGAAAAAACCCACATCAAAATGGGCAGGAGAGGCTGAGACACAATCTTGTCATAAACTCACACCCAATGCAGTGACCCACAAGCAAAGCGGGTAGGGGTCTCACAACCTGAGCTTCCCCTTGAGGAGTGAAGGGGTTGAACCCCACATTTGGCACCCCAGCTTTTAAGACCAGCATCTGAGAGATGAGCCCTCAAAACATCTTGGCTTTGAAAGCCAGTGGGGTTTGTAGCCACAAGCCCCACAAAATTATAGTGAACTGAGAAGCAGTCATTAAAGGGCTCACATGAACTCCCCTGGCTCCCCTCCAGGACCTAACACTAAAGCAGCTCCTGAAAACAATCAAGCAGCTCATGAAGCAGTCCTATTTGCTTATCTTTGGAGTGAGGGGCAGGCATCTAATCTAACACTCATCTAGGGGGCTATGAAATACTTTCCAAGGACACTGGTCAGCAGGCACCATATTTGAGTTTTTCCTCTGCCTCACTCCAGTTGCCAGTATCTCCTGGAAAGGAGTTTGTGAACCTGTCTGATGGGTGCCCCAAATTTTGTGGTTGCACTGAGGAAATCCCTTCCCTTTGGGATATTGACAGGGCTTGGCACAGCTTCAACCACTGTGAACTACTAAGAATAAAGTATGCTGCTTAGACAATCCCAATGGTTTGAGAGACATCCAAGAGTTAAGGCAGAGTTGGACAATAACCTTCCTACAGGAGGCCACTCCTGATCACCAGGGTTTGGTTGTTAGTGAGTCTTCCACTCTTGGGTCCCACAGAACTGTGTCAAATAGAGAGCAAGTTCATAATCAGTTATAGCCCTCCCCCACTAGGGCACAGTCAGGAGACAGCAGACTGGAATGCATCTCCAGTCTTTCTAGGAGTTTACCTATTAGTTTGCCTTGATAGCTATGGCCTGAGGAGTAGGTTTCTAATTAAACACGTCTAGGGACTGATGACAGAGACCAGGGAGGCCACAAGTGCCACCTTCACACTCATCCTCTGCTCCACCCCAAGCTGTTGAGTCTCTAAGCAAAGAGCTGTGTACATGTCTGTCTCACTGACCTTCTGTGGTTGTTACCCAGAAAACATCCCTTGATAGCCAGCCCTAGCAGAAAGTGGGGCTTATGTTCTTGCATTCAATGAAATGGTACCAAACAAAGAAACAGTTCTTAAATGGCTATTCCCCAAGGATCAGTGTACAGTGAGCAGACAGAAATGCCCATCTCCCATCTTTCTGTGAAATTTGCATACTTTACAAGTGCTGCCTGAGAGTCTGACTTCCAATCAGCCTGAATCTTGGTGCAGACTGAGATCCTTCTCTTTGGGATATTGACAGGGCTTGGCACAGCTTCAACCAATGTAAATTACTAAGAATAAAGTATGCTGCTTAGACAATCCCAATGGTTTGAAAGACATCCAAGAGTTAAGGCAGAGTTGGACAATAACCTTCCTACACGAGGCCACTCCTTCAAGACAGAGAGATGGCTGCTCTAGCAAATGTATAGAAACTAGTACAGACTCAAAGAAAGAAAGAAGAGTATGTTCCAAACACAAGGATAAGATAAGACCTTAATGAAACAAAGATAAGTGACTTATCTGATAGAGTTCAAAATAATGGTCATTAAGTGTCTCACTGAGCTTAAGAGAAGAATGGGTAAACTAAAGTAAGAATTTCAACAAAAATAAAATATAAGAAAGCACAATATTGAAATCACAGAACTAAGAATACCTGAACTGAAAAAATACAATAAAGGGCTTCAACAGCAGACTAGATGAAGTGGAAGAAAGGATCACCGAACTCAAGACAGGTCAATGGAACTCATCCAATTAGAGCAGCAAAAAGAAAAGAAAAAAAAAAAAAAATAGTGAAGATAGTCTAAGGAACTTATGGAACAACAGCAAATGGACCAATATTTGCATTATGGGGACCCAGAAGGAAAAGAGAGAGAGAGAAAGGGGCAGAAGAACATGTGAAGAAATAATTGCTGGAAAATTCCCTAACCTGGAAAAGTAACAGACATCCAGATCCAGAAGCCCAGAAAGTTCCAAATAATATGAATGCCAAGAGACCCACATGAAGAAACATTAAAATCAAAGTGTCAAAATTTAAAGACAAGGAAAGAATCTTAAAAGTAGCAAGAGAAAGTCAATTTGTTATGTACAAGGTAACCCCCATAAAAGTATTAGTACATTTTTCAACAGAAACTTTGCAGGCCAGAAGGAAGTGGCACAATATTCAAAATGTTGAAAGAAAAAACTTCCAATCAAGAATACTCTTCTTGGCAAAACTGTCCTTCAGAACTGAAGGAGAGATAAAGAGATTTCTAAAGAAGCAAAAGCAAAAGGGGTTCACCGACATTAGACTGGCCTTACAAGAATTGTGAAAGAAACTTCTCTAAGCTAAAATAAAAGGGTACTAACAGGAAAACAGGACAGTAAAAGCACACTGGTTAATCACCTACGAAGCTAGTATAAAGGTTAAAGAACAAAAATAGTAAATAACTGTAACTGTAATAATTTTTAATGGACACATAAGATGAAAAGATGTAAAATGTGACCAAAAACGAAATGTGGGCGCGGGGGGGGGAGTGGGGAGGAATATAGAGATTAAGAAAGAATTCAAACTTATATTGTTACCTACTTAGAGTTGTTTGCTGTAAGCCTGATGGCAATCACACAGCAAAATCACAAAAGATAAAGGAATCTAAGCATTGCTTTTGTTTAGTCACTAAGTCATGTCCAAATCTTTTGTGATCCCATGGACTGCAGCCTGCCAGGCTCCTCTGTCTATGGGATTCTCAGGCAAGAATACCGGCATGGGTTGCCATTTCCTTCTCTAGGGAATCTTTCCAAACCAGCGTTTGAACCTCTTTCTCTTAGATTGCAGGTGGATTCTTTACCACTGAGCCACCAGGGAAGCCTCATCTAAGCATGCCATTATAGAAAACCAAATAAAGACAGACAAATACTGTATGACCTCACTTATGTAGAATCTAAAGAAACAAGCAAATTCATGGAGACAGAGAATAGACTGGCAATTGCCAGAGGCAGGGCTTTCAAGTGGGGGTGGGTAGTGAAATGGGTGAAAGGGGCAAAAGGCAAACTTCAAGTTATAAAATAAGTAAGTCCTGCTGCTAAGTCACTTCAGTCATATCCGACTTTGTGTGACTCCATAGACGGCAGCCCACCAGGCTCCCCCATCCCTGGGATTCTCCAGGCAAGAACACTGGAGTGGGTTGCCATTTCCTTCTCCAATGTATGAAAGTGAAAAGTGAAAGTGAAGTTGCTCAGTCGTGTCCGACTCAGCGACCCCATGGACTGCAGCCTTCCAGGCTCCTCCGTCCATGGGATTTTCCAGGCAAGAGTACTGGAGTGGCGTGCCATTGCCTTCTCCGGTTGGTACAGCATGGTGACTGTAATTAAACATTGCGGTGATCCTTTCACAATAGATACAAATATTGAATCATTATGTTGTGCTCCTGAATTTGATATCATGTGACATGTCAATATTAACTCAAAAAAAATAACAAAACCCAACAACGACAACAGACAGGGGAGCAAGGGCTGCTATTTTCTAAGGGATGCCAGAGAAGCTGAAAAAGAGTCAACTAAATTTTTTAAGTCCTAAGAATGAGAGGGAAAGGGACAAACTCTAGACTCAAGATGTAGTAGAAAAAATGTGCCGATAAGAAGTCTTCTATACAGTGAACAGAAGAGTACATGAAATAAAGGAGGCTGAAAAAACTCATCACTGGGGGACTGTGATACTACTATGGCAATAGAGATAAATTTAATCAAGCATTTCAGTTCAGTTCAGTTCAGTCACTCAGTCGTATCTGACTCTTTGCAACCCCATGAATTGCAGCACGCCAGGTCTCCCTGTCCATCACCAACTCCCAGAGTTCACTCAAACTCATGTCCATCGAGTCGGTGATGCCATCCAGCCATCTCATCCTCTGTCGTCCCCTTATCCTCCTGCCCCGAATCCCTCCCAGCATCAGAGTCTTTTCCAATGAATCAACTCTTCGCATGAGGTGGCCAAAGTACTGGAGTTTCAGCTTTAGCATCATTCCTTCCAAAGAACACCCAGGACTGATCTCCTTTAGAATGGACTGGTTGGATCTCCTTGCAGTCCAAGGGACTCTCAAGAGTCTTCTCCAACACCACGGTTCAAAAGCATTTTAGGACACCAGCTATTATATTACTGATTTTATGAAGGAAAAACTCAGCGGCTTAAAACAATATAAACTTATTGCCTTTAGTTTGTGTGGGTCAAAAATCTGGGCATGGCATAGCTGAGTCCTCTAGATCTGGGTCTCTCAACAAGGCTGTAGTCATCTGATGGCTCAACTTGGGGAGAATTTGCTTCCATATTCACTCCAGTGGTTATATTAGCAGGATCCAGTTACTTGTGGTTATTGGATTGAGGGACTCAGTTCCTTGCTGACTATTAGATGGACATCTTCCTTAATTCCTTGCTCTGTAGGCTTCTCCATAGGGCAGCTCAGAGCAAGCAAACAAAAGAGGAAGAGAGAATGAGGAAGCCAGGAGCCAGAATGTTTTTTGACGTCTCATCACTTTTGCCATATTCTCTTTGTTGGAAGGAAGTTCCCAGGTCCCACCCATACTCAAGGGGAGGCAGTTATAAGCAGGTGTGAACACAGACAGGCTGGATCATTGGAGCCATCTTAGATGCTGCCAACCACATGGGCAAAACCAGGGACTGACTCTGCCTAAAACAGAAGTGTTTGACAGATGAATGTTTGTATTCCAGCATTAAGGAAGTTGTACTTGTTTCTTACCTTGCTTGCTCATGTTGAGTGTTGTGCTAAGAAAATTTGAAAAAGTCCTTAGAGGAACCAGAGATCAAATTGCCAACATCCACTGGATCATCGAAAAAGCAAGAGAGTTCCAGAAAAACATCTATTTCTGCTTTATCGACTATGCCAAAGCCTTTGACTGTGTGGATCACAATAAACTGTGGAAAATTCTGAAAGAGATGGGAATACCAGACCACCTGACCTGCCTCTTGAGAAATTTGTATGCAGGTCAGGAAGCAACAGTTAGAACTGGACATGGAACAACAGACTGGTTCCAAACAGGAAAAGGAGTACATCAAAGCTGTATATTGTCGCCCTGTTTATTTACCTTATATGCAGAGTACACCATGAGAAACGCTGGACTGGAAGAAACACAAGCTGGAATCAAGACTGCCGGGAGAAATATCAATAACCTCAGATATGCAGATGACACCACCCTTATGGCAGAAAGTGAAGACGAACTAAAAAGCCTCTTGATGAAAGTGAAAGTAGAGAGTGAAAAAGTTGGCTTAAAGCTCAACATTCAGAAAACGAAGATCATGGCATCCGGTCCCATCACTTCATGGGAAATAGATGGGGAAACAGTGGAAACAGTGTCAGACTTTATTTTTCTGGGCTCCAAAATCACTGCAGATGGTGACTGCAGCCATGAAATTAACAGACACTTACTCCTTGGAAGGAAAGTTATGACTAACCTAGATAGCATATTGAAAAGCAGAGACATTACTTTGCCAACAAAGGTTCGTCTAGTCAAGGCTATGGTTTTTCCTGTGGTCATGTATGGATGTGAGAGTTGGACTGTGAAGAAGGCTGAGCGCTGAAGAATTGATGCTTTTGAACTGTGGTATTGGAGAAGACTCTTGAGAGTCCCTTGGACTGCAAGGAGATCCAACCAGTCCATTCTGAAGGAGATCAGCCCTGGGATTTCTTTGGAAGGAATGATGCTAAAGCTGAAGCTCCAGTACTTTGGCCACTTCATGCGAAGAGTTGACTCATTGGAAAAGACTCTGATGCTGGGAGGGATTGGGGGCAAGAGGAGAAGGGGACGACAGAGGATGAGATGGCTGGATGGCATCACTGACTTGATGGACGTGAGTTTGAGTGAACTCTGGGAGTTGGTGATAGACAGGGAGGCCTGGCGTGCTGGGATTCATGGGGTCGCAAAGAGTTGGACACGACTGAGCGACTGAACTGAACTGATCTATCAAAAAATACTTATGAAGGTGACAAACGTCCACACTGGAATGTGTCAGTGTAAGGAACTTTTAGGGACAATTTGCAAAGACTCCCTTATATTTAAAATGAGCAAACTATATATGCAAGCACTTTGTTTCTTTAAAAGGAGGAGTCTGAAAGGAGGAAGAAAAATCACAATCTTGGGGGAAAATATTTTAGAAGAGGATTTTTCTTTCCTAAACTAGGCCTGTTGGTCTGGGCCCCGCCCATCTCTGAGGCCCCCTCTCCCCTCACTCAGTGCTTGGCACCTCAAACTGCAACCACATGTGTTTCCTTGCCTGTCAGTAACAGCAGCTTCTCCCCTAACTTCACTTCATTCAGGTCTGTTCTCAAACCTCACCTACATAGAAAGAACTTTCCCGACTACTATCTAAAATATCATTCGCTTACTTTGGTTTTGTTTTTCTTTATAGCAGTTACCACTTTCTGACATGTGTTTGTTTGTTTGTTTACTGCCTGTCACTTCCATTAAGACTTCTATCTCCTGGAAAAGAAAGCCGTTGGCTCTCCTCAATAATGTATGTTGGGTAAATAAAAGAAAAAATAAAATAAAGGCCCATAAAAAACACGACAGAAGAGCCTAACATAAAGTGGGAGAAAAAAGTGGGAGAAGCATGAGCAATTACAATTTGCCAGATATATGCTAACATAAATTCATGCACTAGAGAATATTTATATTTGTGTGCAACGTGTGACTTATTTTTAAAATGTTCTGAAAGAGTTAAATAAGCTAATCTACTTGAAAATACTTAAGACAGAATTTAAATCCGCGCTCACAGCACAGCTACCTTCCAGACGCGTGCCCTAATTTCTCTGACTTTCTCAGGAGACTGAGCGCACCCTCCCTCTTATAAAATGTATTCTTGTCGCTATCTGATTGGCTGTTCCTCCCAGGCTCTCCTTTCTCATTGGTTGTTCCCCCAGTCCTTCACTCCTGGATCCAAGCTCTCCATTTGTCTGCTGCAGCAGACCGTGGCTGCAAGCGGCACTTCAGCCAGAGTAGTTCCCCGGTGACGTCAAAGGCGCTGCCTGCCCACATTCCAAGGCATGGGCGGGGACTTCCCGCAGTCCCCGCCTTTGGGCGGAGAGCAAGACTTTTGATTGGATAGGGCGGCGAGGTGAGCATCCGATTGGTCCCCGCCCTGGACGGAGGCGGAATCTTAGCTGCGTCCTGGAGCAGAGCTGAGGAGGCCTGGGGAGTCTCAAAAGTTTTGAGTCTGGAGCAGTAGCGGAGAGTGGGCTTATTGAGAGGGGCTTTTCTTGGGATGAGGATTGATCTCCTGCCTTTATTTTGGAGGCACACTCTGGTTTATTCTCCTCAGCCTACGATCTGATCTCTGGACAGTCTGTTTCCTTAGGAGATTCTCAGGTCTCCGAGGACACTGGACCCTTGGCAGTTCTCTCTGAGGCAGAGGAGCGAACGGTTTGCTTCCTAAGTGCATAAGCTACACGCATACGCACGCACACACGGGCACACACACAGGCACATACCCTCACGCGGAGGCGGATCTCGCCCACCGAGGCCGCCCAGTCCGCTCCCCTCCTGCGCTCAGCATCCTCGGCCCAGCGCGCCTCGGACCACCATGGAGGTGCTGGAGAGCGGGGAGCAGAGCGTCCTGCAGTGGGACCGCAAGCTGAGCGAGCTGTCAGAGCCCGGGGAGACCGAGGCTCTCATGTACCACACGGTGAGGACTCGGTGGGCAGGGGAAGGGGCGGCTGGAGAAGGGTAATTGTCATCAAAGGAACAGCTCGGGACCGGGAACTGGGAAGGGAGTATTTGGGGAAGAGCCTGCCCAGAATGGAGCAATCTGGGGAGAGGTGTGGTTTTTCTAGCTGAAAGCCTCTGGCCCTTTTAAATTTTTGATAACAGTAACGACCCTTTGTATTCCTTTAGCAACTTATACTCTTCTCCGAGGGCTTTTCACATCTGCTATTTCATTTCCTATTGCTCCATAAAGCTGGAGAGGAGGTAGATGGTTTGATAATCTGTTTCGTTTGCTACTGATTTTTGTGGGATGCTTTTAAAAAACTGGACAAAACAAAGTAGCAGTTTCTTTCCTTCGCCGTCATATTCTCTCCCTCTCTTCTTTACTTTTTAATTTCTATTTTAAGAAATATACCTCTGTGTATGTGTGTGTGTTTTGAAAAAAGGCCTTCCTTTTAGGAGAAAGACTACTTTATTTGACTCTTCTAACCATGCAGCCAAGAAGTCTGCTTCCTCCTTCTTCAGAGGAAAGATCAGCAAAGGGGTATGGAAAATCTGAGTGCACATTTCGGAAAGGGTTGGGGAAGGTGGGACAGCTCACCAGTTTCTTGCTCAGCCTTATGCCCCAGCGACCCTTTTGGGCATTAAACTCTCATAGAGCACACACATTTCTCTAAAAGTTTTCAATTTCAACTAAGTGTTTAGTATTAAATTTGCAACATGAAATTTTGTTTACAACAGCCAGCACTGAGACTGTGACTTTATTGTGAGATCTCTTTGTTTCTTTTTTCTTTTTACAAATGCAGAGTTTATGTTGAGAGAGAGAGAGGGAGAAACACTAATAAAATGAGAAGCTTGGCTGTTTTCCCTTTATGATTCTTTTAGTGGGGTCAGTGCCAGGATATTTGAAACTTGCAAAATGGCCTGCAGGCTCCACCTCTCTGGCCTTGGCCTCTGGCTGACGTTATTTTGGGAAAAGGGAGGAGGGCCTCCCTGTGATTCCCACCAAAGCGTTTGTGGTGGCTGAGAATGGCTTGTTGAAAACAGGCGGAGGGCGGAATGAGAGGGAGTGGAAGCCCATGCTGGGTCAAAAGCCAGATGTGTGGTATGATCTTTTGGGCTGTGCTCGACCAGCCTGTCCTGAGGAGACCATGTAGGCTGCGTTTGGACTGGGGGCCCAGATGTGCTTCCTGTTGCCAGGACAGAACTGAGAGCACATTGGCTCTCAAATATCTTCTGATAATATCTCCAGATGTTTCTCCTGACATGGGCCACACTTTAACCATGTGCGAGGGGCGGCTTTTTTCTTTTGTCCTGGTGAATATTGTGAAAATGTCTCATCCAGCAGCTGTAATGCTTTGGTTTGTCTTTTAGCTGGTGGGATAATTTATGCACAGGGTCCACATTCCCTTCTTAGGGCCTCAGGACTTGCATTTGTGAGATCTCAGGGTTTGAGATGCTACCTGTGACTGTGGCTTAACTCCAGGTAGACTGCTCAGGCTGGCTCTCACATCTTTATGAACAGTTTAAGGAGTAAAGACCTTACCTTTCTCTTGGTAGTAAGGGCTTAGTTTTTCTCATTGTGATGAAGCAGTGACGGGTGATTATTTTTCTTCTAATTTGATTTTTTTTTCCAATTATTTTTTATGTCTGCCACTTAGGGACTTGTCTCTCTTCTGGGCAGCTCTCATAAAATACCACTTGTCATTGTTGCAAGTCATGACCCAGAAACTGAGTATATGAATTAGTGTTGAAAGATGAGGTTTAGTAGCACAGACGACTGGATTATATTCCTTCTAAACTAAGGGGAGTTTGGCAGAGATTTGAAAATAGATAACTTTCCCATCTGTCTCTTGAACTCTGTTGAGTGTCCAGTTGCAGAGCTGGTTATTATTGCCATTTGTCCATAATGTGAAATGGCCTGACCTCCAAGTGGAAAAAGGGTGGCCTGATTATGCATCCACTCAAAGATTTATTTGTTCTTGCAGTGAATGGCTGTTGAGTAGCTTCTGTGTGCAAAACACTGCTCTAAGCAGTTGTTGCTGTTCACTTGATAGTCATCTTGGAGTCTTTGCGACCCCATGGACTGTGGCACACCTGGCTTCCCTGTCCTTCACTATCTCCAGAGTTTGCTCAAACTCGAGTCCATTGAATCGGTGATGCCATCCTACCATCTCATCCTCTGTCACCCCCTTCTCCTCTTGCCCTCAAGCAGCTGGGGTATATCAGTGAACAAAAAAACCTCAAAATGCTTGACCTAGAGAAACTTACACTCTGTGTGTGTGTTCAAGGAAAGATAAACAATGAAACAATAAGCATAAGAAGTAAGAGATATGGTATGCCGGACAATAAAGTACTATGGTAAAAGTAAAATGAGAGTGAGGTAAGGGGGATAGAGTGTAAGGGGAATAGAGAGTAAGGTAAGGGGGATAGAGTGAATTGAGTGATCAGAATAAGCCTCCCATACAAAGTGGATCTGAACAGAGGCTTGAAGGAGGAGAGAAGGATCTCAGCAGGTTGAAAAACCAGAGCAAAGGCGCTCAGGTGGGAGTGCATCTGGCATGAGCTTATGGTAACATCACTTTCTGTTTTAGATCCCCCCATTTGGGTCAGTTTTTTCCTTGTAAATGCAGGTTACTCCAGGCAAAGTGCCTGTTTTTGGAAAGGCCCACTGAAACTTTCCAAGTTGAGTAAATTAGGCATCACATAGGGAGTGGAGAGCCTGCAGGGAGGAAAATCGGTAAGGTAATGTAGTTACCATCTATTGAATATTTATCATCTGAAAGGGAGGGCTAGCTTCATAGGCCTGCCACCTGTGCAGTCCCACAGGGCCCCGCAATCTGATGCTATGCTGTTACCATCTTGAAATCCTTAATCATCTTTGAACAAGGGGCTCCACATTTGGATTTTGTATCAGGTCCCATAGATTGTGTAGCTAGTTCTGATGAAAGGCATTGTACTTAGTGCTTTACAAAAATGATATCTCAATGGAACTTCCCTGTCAGTCCAGTCGTTAAGAATTCCTGCTTCCACTGCAGGGGCATGGGTTTGATCCCTGGACTGGGAACTCAGATCCTGCACGCCCTGCGTTGTGGCAAAAAAAAAAAAAAAAAAAAAACTTTCAATGTTCTAATGAAGGAGTTGTTTTACGGATTAAAAAACTGTGGCTTAATGAGTTTAAGCAAATTGGTAAAGGTCATTTAAACTCAAGTCTGCCTGCCTCTAGTGCCCAAAGTCTTGCCCACTGTGTTATATGAATGAAGGATCTAGACTTAAAAGGAACTGAGTCAGGGAATGGGAAAGGATATTTGGGGAGTCAGAAATTGCTGAGTCTGAAAGCAGCTAATATTTAACCAAGGTGGCAGTGCAGCCACCAGCCCTTCTTAGCGTGATTACTCTTTTGCTCTAAATAGGGATTTATCTACTACATGCATGATTGCTGCTGTCTGTTTGGCAAAACTGTCACCTACCTGATTTTCAAAACATAGAAGTTGCCGGAGGCTGGGATTGTCACATCTCCCAGGCACCTTCTCTGACCCATCAGGCGCAATGAAAGGAGTGCATAGAAAGACTGAATTTGGAATTGCTCATTAGATCCTGAATTATTAGGGCCTTGCAGTTCCTCTTGAAGCTTACAGATTAGTTCCCGTACAGATGATGAGATATAATTTTAAATCAGTGAGTACTTTTGGATACAGGCTAAAAGTGATTTCATAAAAGATGGCAGCTATGAAAATGAGGAGTGTGTATTTTCAAATCATTGTAAGACACCCTGTCAAATTCCCCTCAGCCTGCCGGAGTATTGGACATTTCTAATGTTGATGTTGTGTTTCCTCTAAGATTCTGTGCAGATTACACTTCTGGGAATTTACTGTGGGATTTTGCAATTTAAAGAGCAAAACAGTCTATAAATCTTATCTGTGTATATTATTATATGCACCGACTAAATCTGGGATATAGTCCCTTGGACAGCACGGAGATCAAACCAGTCAATCCTAAAGGAGATCAGCCCTGACTATTCATTGGAAGGACTGATGCTGAAGCTTCAATATTTTGACCACCTGATGCAGAGCTGACTCATTGGAAAAGATGCTGATGTTGGGAAAGATTGAGGGCAGAAGGAGAAGTGGGTGACAGAGGATGAGATGATTGGATGGCATCACCGACTCAATGGACATGAGCTGGAGCAAACTCTGGGAGATAGTGAAGGACAGGAAAGCCTGGCATGCTGCAGTTCATGGGGTCGAAAAGAGTTGGACATGACTTAGCAACTGAATAGCAACAACAATATCTGGGAGGATGCTTAAGAAACATAATTAATGATTTTCTAGTAAGGTGACTTGAGAGACTAGAGGTCAAGAGAGGGAGGGAGAGAGAGGGAGTTGTTTTCACACCGTTCTTTTCGTACTGTTCAAGTTTTTACCTCCTGAACGTATTTAGGGATTGAATAATGACAACATAAAGGCACCACAGAAAACTGGACTAGAGGTGATTTTAGCCTCCATTTCCTTGTAGGGCTGGGGATCTGATGCTCGATTAACACCAGCAGAGTCGGGGGAGGCCTTGGGTACTGAATAGAGGAAGCAGGAGTGCTTGGGGGAAGAAGGGCTTTGAGGCTGGAAGATTAGCAGTGGATTTGTGAATGATACTTCATGCTCCTGGTATCTTCTTATGGCTCAGTTTAGCGATCTGAAAAACAGGGATTTTATCAATGTTTACAATGATTTTTTTTTTAAAGGTATACAGTTGGAACTACCAAGTGTTTGCAAAGATAATAACAGAGGTTCTGCTTGGTATTTTATTTTATCTTACTAAGATATTTCTGAGCTTCCCTGGTGGCTCAGTGGTAAAGAATCTGCTTGCCAATGCAAGACTCGCGAGATCAATCAGTGGATTGGGATGATCCCCCGGAGAAGGGCATGGCAACCCACTCCAGTATTCTTGCCTGGAGAATTCCATGGACAGAGCAGCCTGGAAGGCTCGGATCCATTGGGTCACAGAGTCAGATGCAGCTTACTGCCTAAACAACTACAACAAAATAGTCGATTTACAATGTTGTGTTAGTTTCAGGTATACAGCACAGAGATTTATTTATATACATATATAATTTTTTTCTTTTTTCAGATTCTTTTTTCTTATAGGTTATTACAAAATACTGAGTATAGTTTCCCATGCTATAAGTAGATACACACTACTGATTTATTTATAGTAGTGTGTATCTGTTAATTCCAACCTCCTACTTTAGTTCTGCTCATTTTAAATGCTAAATTTGTGTAAATCCAGTCCTTTGTAGAATTATTTAGTGGTTATACTGCTTAAATTTTATATCCAGTTGGTTCTTAAAGTTAAATGACTGAGCCCATCAGATATGTGTACCACATCTTCTTTATTCATTCATCTGTCGATGGCCATCTACCTTGCTTCTATGACCTGGCTATTGTGATACAGCTAATTCACTTTGTTGTACAACAGAAACTAATTCAACGTTGTAAACAATTATAATCCAATAAAAGAAAGACTGAGCCCAGAGGGTGGTAGGTGGGGAGTGAGTTAAGAGGAGGGTCCTTCTGCCTGGGGTGAGAATGTGAGGCCATCGGGCTTCCACAGCCACAGTGACTGCTGGAAGGCAGATGCTGATCTGAGAGGCTGGTGCTTTCCCCTTCCTTTTGGTGGCCCAGAGACTTGATAGGGCTCCAGTGGGATACGGGAGCTTTTGCTGTGATGTTCATCTCCAGCTGTTGGTCCCTGGCCAGATTCTGTGTGAGACTCTGGGTCCTCATGAGTGAGAAGTCATTACTTCTGGTTACATGACCTCCACCAGCTGAATAAAGGTAATGAATTCCAGTAGGAGACAGAATTGTGAAGTCAGTAGATTATGTCTTGGAGGCCCTAAGTCACCTTTCTTCACCTTCACTCCTTTTGTGTTTCCCTCACTTCTTGGACCCCAAGTGCTTGCTGTAATGGTGTTCCCTTTTCAGCCCCTTCTCTTTAATTTTGCTCTCAGGAAAGATTTGATAAGCTTAACACTAAAAATATTAATATTTATAATACTTAACACATGACCCTCTAAGTGGGCATTTATATTTAACAATAATTATTTCAGATTAAAAGGGTGAATCTCTAAATACAGAACCCAAGGCAATAACCAGGTAGTGGTGGTGGGGAGAAGTATTTGGGGAATTCCCTCCCCAAGGCAGCCTTGCATTGTATTACTGATTTAGTGATGATTTAAAGAATTTTCATTGACATGGTGAAAAGTCTTTGACTCAATTATATTATTTCCTACAAAGTTGTTCTCATGGGGTTGACATGGGTTGGGGGAAGGTGGGTTTGGACACGGTTCTGGAAGATGAGAGGGCAATGATGAGTTTTGTACTTGTCTTTCTTGAGAGATCCCTGAGTGATAATCTTCTCTTGAACTCTGATGTGAAGTTGCTCTGGCAGGAGAAATTAGGCCTTGCATCTAGATTAATAATCAAATTAAAGGACAATGCTTGCAGCTGTGAGCAACTGAAAATTGATTCAGATTGCTTACATAATGAAAGTGAAAGTGAAAGTTGCTCGGTTGAATCTGACTCCATGGGCTATACAGTTCATGGAATTCTCCAGGCCAGAATACTGGAGTGGGTAGGCTTTCCCTTCTCCAGGGGATCTTCTCAACCCAGGGATCGAACCCAGGTCTCCTATATTGCAGGAGGATACTTTACCAGCTGAGCTGCCACCATTTCCTACATAATAAGTGAATTATTATGTTCTGTTACAAGACGCCTAAAACTATAGCTACATGTTTGGCTGATTCATGAGCTCCTCAGTGTCACTGTGAACCTAGATTCCATCTCCAGGTTCCAGCTTCAAGTTGTTGGGGACCAGAAAGCAACTCATACCCATATGGGTCTCAAGTATTCAAGATGACAATATCCAGAGGAAGAAGAGAGGTAGTGCCTTGCCTGTGTCCGTTTTTAGGATGGAAGAAACTTTTCAGAAGCCCACCAGCTGATTTCTCTTTAAGCTTTATTATCAAGGATTGGGTGACATCATCATTTCTAAATCCCAATGGCTAGAAAGGGATTTACCTGATTGGTTTAGACTCAACCAGCGTGACCATGTGTAACAATCATTGCTAAAATAGTCTGAGTTGCTAGACCTTTCCTTCATGAAAAGGTGTGTTCCTTTAGCCAATGGTTGTTTTTCTCATAAAGATGGGCTAGCAAATGTAAGAAGTTTTGAGACATTTAAAAATGAAATTGCTCTGCATGCATGGGTTTTCCAGGTGGCTCAGTGGTAAAGAATGTGCCTGCCAATGCAGGAGACTCACGTTTGATCCCTGGGTCAGAAAGATCCCTTGGAGAAGGAAATGACAACCCATTCTTGTATGCTTGCCTGGGAAATCTCATGGACAGAGGAACCTGGTAGGCTATAGTCCATTGAGTTGTGAAAGAGTCGGATACAACTTAGCAACTAAACTGCAATGCATGCAAAGGCTGTCATGGAGAGGGTATTGCTGTGTTCCAACTCACAAATGAAGACATGTAGAATTACCTATATTATCTGAACTCGTTGTATCATGGTTAAATATCAGGGCTGGAAGTAACTAGCTGAGCCTTGATCACGATCACCATGCAGGACAAGAATGACTTATTCTGTTTTAGGTCCACGTAACCTCATCTCTGCAGGCAGAAAGCTGGATGTGTTTTTCTAAAGAAGTTGTTTTTCCACTTGCATATGGCTGTTCAAACAGGGATAAGGTCAGAGTGTGCTTGTTTGCAGCTTAAACTGCCTGCCTCAGCCTGGCATAGCTCTGAGCTCTCTGTGGACTGTCTTGGGGCAAATGGCCTAAGGCCTTGGATGGGCATTTGATAGGATTGAGGGCCTATGGCTGCACTGTGTCCGAATTGCCCAAGTGAGTGAGTTTATGAATGAAGGAGCAGTGTTTACATTCCCTACCTCAGCAGAGGCAAGACTGAAAGGAAATGGTGAAATCCATTATTGGTGTCAGCCTTGAGTATATCCCCCCATGTGGCTCACCACGTGCCCTTCACGGCTCTTCCAAGTGAAGTACCACGTGACCTCATTTTTTCCCTGAATGGAAGTGTCTGGGTTACTCATAAAGCACTTAGGAGGTGATGGCCCATTTATCTGGGAAGAATCTGAGGCCTTGAACCAAAATGAGAGATGCTTAGCTGTAACACAAGTTCCTTGAAGGCAGGGGACATGACTGTTTTTTCTCTGCTCCCGAACTGATGCTGAAATTGACGCTCTAGTACTTTGGCCACCTAATGTGAAGAGCCGGCCCATTGGAAAAGGCCCTGATGTTGGGAAAGATTGAGGGCAAGAAGAGAAGGAGGCGGCAGAGGATGAGATGGTTGGATGGCATCACTGACACGAGGGACATGAGTTTGAGCAAACGCCTCAGTAGTGAGGAGTGAAGGACAGGGAAACCTGGCGTGCTGCAGTCCACAGGGTCACATCACAAAGATTGGGACATGACTTAGTGACTGAACAACCACCACCACCAAGTTCACGATGCTCAGAGATGTGTAATACTTGTTTAACACACTGTTTCATAGAGGGAGGCAGTCTTGGAGAAGCTCGGTGGCCTTGGTCTCTTCTGTTAATGTATTTTTTTAAAACTCTGGATGCTTGTTAAAGCCTCTGCAAGTCTGAAAACTTAATATGAAAGTGAGTTGGGTAGTTTGATGTCAATAACTTTTCTTGTTTAGTTTTGAGAACAAGATGGGAGGGGGCGTGATTGTGTAACAGCCCCAGTTTCCACTAGAGTTGAAGGCAGCATTGTGGAAAAGATAGGCCTTTGAGCCAGGCAGATTTGGAATCCAGGGCCACTGTGTCTGGTGACCATGGGCAAGTTCCCTCTCCTCTTTGGGGCTCAGGTTCTTCCCATGTATCTGCCAGGCCCATAGTGGGCACACTTTTTCACCCTCTCCCCAAAGTCAAATGTCTTTTTTTCTGGGGAGGAGGTGTTCCCATCTCAGGAGTCTGACATCATTCAGGATGCTCAGGGACCTGTAATTATTCCCTCTCACGCATTTTCATTTCCTCTCCTCCTCAGTTTCTGCCTTCTGCTGTAAACACAGGCCTCTGCCTTGAACACATGTTTGCCAGATGCTACTGCCCCTCCTTCCTCTGCTCAGTTTTTCTCTCTTGTTACTGCCAGGTTTTCTCAGACAATAGCTGCAGCCTCCACTTCCTCACTTTTTACTTCGGCCTCCTGTAGGTTCTGGTTCCGACTGCTGCCTCAGGGGTCTCCAACTTCTCTTTGCTCGATCCACTAATCTTTGCTCCATCCCTACCTGCAAGGCTTCATGGAGATGTTTGGCAGTATTGGCTGACCGCATGGTCATCTTGTAACTCATTTTTGCTTTGGCTTTGGTGACACCTGGAATGCTTCATGTTTCCTCCTTTGCCGGCTGCCTAACCATCTATTAAATGAGAGTGTTTGGTACTTGATCTTTTGTGCTCTCTTGGGCTCCTCTATCAGCTTCAGTACAGCTGGTCTCAGATCTTTACATCTGTTAGTTGTCAGTGGATGGAACCTGGGAGATCTTTGGAATATGACCCAAGATTCTTCTGGGCCATCATGAGCTGTTGAGTAGCTCTGGCTGGATGACTTTTGAATCTTCCTGATGTGGTACTTTGAGAAGAGCTGGGAACACTTTGATCCCCCTGATCACTGCACCCCTGTGATCTTAGGGGATGTTTACTGACCCAACTCTACTGCAGGGTAAACCCATGAGAGGCTCACAAGTCACTGCTGGGACCCAGCTGTTTCTCAAGTCAGTGTCACCCATTAGATGCAGGTTGGGGTGGGCTTGTGCTTATTCTTCAGCTTGGGAAGCCCTTTGTGGTGTTCCACAGTGGTATGTCTAATTTTTTTCCGGGACTAAGTGGAAGGTCCATGTGAAAGTCAGACATCACCTCTTGGATCATGTGCCATTGATCCCTTGGGTGTGTGTAGCTGCTGTCGAGCCCAGTTACAGTTGCCCTGTGTTGAATTGCCTGCCTTTGAGTTGCTCTGTTCTTGTGTCATTTATTTATCTAAATTTTATTGACATTATTGAAGAGCTTTTAGAGAGTTGAGATGGGTTACTCTGAGCTACTCAAACGTCTATGCCTGCTTCTTCTTAGAAGTATCTTGGAAGAGAGTTTTTCTTTGGTAAAACTCACTATAGTACAAGTTACTTCACATCCTCCTCCTTGGTTTATGCTGCTCTAAAATGCAGCGTTTGTATTATGGTCCCAGAGGTTCCTTTTAACTCCACCACTGTTCTGTACTGAGTATCATACTCCCACTCTTGATCTTTAAAAAAAATGGGTGATTTAAAACACCAACAACAAAGTTCAGTTGATTGCTTCTTTCATTTGGGTAACTCGGTGGATATAGTTTTGCATTTCATAGCTTATGTCTTCTGACCTAAAAACCTTGCCTCAGTAAAATTCAGACAAAATAAAGAATGGAAAAACAGAGAGGCACAGAGGTAGGAACATTTTTTTTTTAACATCAGAAACACACACACACACACAAAACCCTCTTCAGACTTCTTGGCAAGTAAGAGGAGTCTGGGGAAAAAAAGCCCTACAAACAGTTTTCTAGTCGTCTGAGTGGAAAATCTTGTTTTTTTTTTTTAAATAACATTTCATAGCTTGGAAATGTTTGAATAGTTTTTGTTTAAAGGGAAATTCCTTTTGGCTGAGAAAGAGCCTGCAGGATTCAAACTGATAGGGCTATGTTTTTAGAAAACTTGGAGGAAACAAGGATTCGTGATGAAAATGCTTTTTCACCGGCCAATTGTGATAAACAGAAATTTAAATCCAAGGTTACCAGTCATAGCATTTGAAAGGTTCAGCCATTAACTCCTTCCTTCCCTTTGCTTCCTGTCTGTACATCCTGGGGAAACATCTCTCATTGCTGGTCCTTCCTAAAGGAACTTAGTGAACTGCTTTTCTAAACCTGTGTGTTCTAGGCAAGGAGGGTATGCATTCTTGGCCTCATGGTTCTCCCAGCCAGTGAAAAGGAAGATATGTAAATAAGTTATTAAATCGTAAGTCATTGAATATCTGGTGTATGCTTTAAAGCTGTATTCAAAGTCTTTCTGGAGCACACAGGGTACAGTAACAGATCTGAAGGAGATGAAGAGTTGGAGAGCCTCTCATGAAAAAGATGATATTTGCATTGGGTCCTGAAGTATAAATAGGACTTCTCTGGGCCATAGGAATAGTAGGTACAGAGTAGGACTGTATAAAATGTCATAGCTGATTCTGTGAATTCCAAGTAGTTTTTTTGTCATTTCAGGTAGGGTGTTCTGTGGGGAGTGTTGGGAGATAAGGATAAGATCATACAAAGTTGGCCTGCTTTGTTAACCCATTTGGATATTCTTTTGTGGGCTGCAGGGTAGGAAGCTCTTAAGACTTTTAACAAAAAGAAGAGGGGAAGAAATGTGTCTTCGGAAGGAAACCCTAGTGGTTATAAAGGATGGATTGGAGGGGAGAATTGGTGGCAGCAAGATGATCTGCTGGCTGGTTATGTCATCCTTGAAAGTAGGACAGGGCACAGGGGGGCCTTGCGCCATAGGGAGCAGCAAACGGATGCAAGAGAAGGTCAGGAGCTGGATGTAGGGACCTGGTGGCAGTGGGGCATGACGGGATATGGGAGGCATCCTGTTAGCTTTTTGTTTGTTGTGCTGCACAGCGTTCTGGAGCTTAGTTCCCCTACCAGGGATTGAACTCATGTCCCCAGCAGTGGAAGCTCAGAGTCTCAACCACTGAACTGCCAGGGAAGTCCCAACGTCCTGTTTTCTGATGTAGCAGACAGAGTTGATGGTGCTGCTCTTGGTGGAGGAAGGACAAGTTTGGTGGGGAAGATGATGAGTTGAGTTTTAGACATGGCGATCCAATGTGTTGGAACATTCAGGAGAGATATCTAAACGGCGTTTGGAAACATGGGTCTGGAGTTCTAGAGAAAGGTCTGGTGATACACATTTGGGTGTTATGAGTCTCATGGGGGAGAAGTGAAGCCAGTAGTCCAGGGAGATCAGGGAGAGAGTGAAGAGTAGGAAAGCCGGGCTGAGAACGCAGCCCTGGGGACCTGGGGAGGGTTAGCAGAAGAAGAAGAGAAATCTGCAGATGGAACACAGAAGGAATCAGCAGAAAAAGTGGAGAAAATCCAGGAAAATCTCATCGCAGGATCCCAAAGAGGGGAGGGTGGCTACAGAGTGGTCAAGATAAAGAAGGACTGTGTGCTCTTCAGCTGCCTGCCAAGCCCTGGACCACTGTGTGGTGTCAGCTCAGGGTGGGACTGTGTCTGGAGTCGCTGAGGCCCCGGGGGTCTATACCTGTGGGCGGCTCCGTGGCTTTGTGCCGATGGAGTGGAGGCCGTGCTGCCAGCCAAGAGCAGACACTGCTGAAGGGCGGGCGCTGGGAGTAAATATATGTGGTGGATAATCTATACAACAGTGCCTCTTTCTTTCCCTTTGTTTTTGTCAATTTCATCCTCAAAATTAGCCTTGGAGACTGTCCTGGTGCCTGTGCAGTATTGTGAACGTCCTCTCTTCATTCTTCTCTTCTGACTGAATCCCTGTATTCCTGACATCTTTCTCTTGCTGGGGTCCCTTTGTGCATCTGTCATCTACGGATCTCAGGCTTTGGGGTGTGTAGAAGGAGGGTTTTCTGGACTTGTGATATCTGTGTAAGAGGGTTAACAACTGCAACATTAGTTGCTCAGTCATGTCCAACTCTTGGGCTTCCCTGGTGGTTCAGCTGGTAAAGAATCCATATGCATTGCAGGAGACCTGGGTTTGATTCCCGGGTTTGGAACATCCCCGGGATAATGGAAAGGCTACCCACTCCAGTATTCTGGCCTAGAGAACAACAGTCCATTGGATCACAAAGAGTTGGACACGACTGAGCAACTTTCATTTCACTTCATCCAACTCTTGGTAATCCCATGGACCGTAGCCCGCTAGTCTCCCCAGTCCATGGAATTTCTCAGGCAAGAGTGCTAGAGTGTGTTGCCATTCCCTTCTCCAGGGGATCCTCCCCACCCAGGGATCGAACCCAGGCCTCCTGCATTGCAGCCACGAGGGACTCAGAGAGTTGAAATTTATCAACTGCCTGTGAAGTTTGAGCATTTTCCTTTCTATATATCTGCTGATTCTTCCAAATGACGAAGTATCACATGGACCCAGTAGTTGCCAAAGACGAGTTTGATCACAGAGACATCAACATTATTCACATGGTAGAAAAATACAAAAAACCCAAATTGGCCCCACTTTTAATGACATAGTAACAGGGGGAAGGTGAGGACAAGTGGTTTTTGTAATAAATGTATGAACCCAAGGGCTTTCCAGTGAAAGGGACATTAAAATAAATGATGCTGCTTCAAAGAAAACGTGCAGCTCCAAGCAGTGCCTGTTGGTTCAGGACCTACAAGGAGGACTCTGGGTGGGGGACATCCTTCAGTCCTCCCCATGCCCCCTGCGTGCTGTGGCTCAATGCTGCCTTTACTCTCTGCTGCCCTGTGTCCAGGATGTCATTTTCAAGGCCCTCAAACCTCCCCAGGAGGTGTAGAACAGGAGAGAGAGGAGGACTCTGTCTCCAGGACTGAAGTTGGCCCAAGAAAGAAGAGGGTAGAGAAAAAAAGAGAAGAATTCTGTATCCTGACTGCACAGGGAGGAAGCAGCGGGGTCAAAGTTAAAAAAAATAGACAACTTTTTTAGAACAGCTTTAGGTTCACAGACTTCCCTGCTGGTCCAGTGGTTGAGAATCGCCTTGCAGGGGACACAGGTTCGGTCCCTGGTTGAGGAACTAAGATCCCACATGCTATGGGGCCACTAAGCCCATGTACCTCAGTTAGAGAGTCTGGGTACTGCACCTGAGATCCCCTGCAGCCAGATAAATAGATAAGTAAATCATAAAAATAAAAAGTTTCATGGGTTTCCCCAGTGGCTCAGATGGTAAAGAGTCTGCCTGCAGTGCGGGAGCCCAGGTTCAATCCCTGGGCTGGGAAGATCCCCTGGAGGAGGGCATGGCAACCCACTCCAGTATTCTTCCCTGGAGAATCCCATGGACAGAGGAGCCTGGTGGGCTACAGTCCATGGGGTCGCAAAGAGTTGGACATGACTGAATGAGTAACACACTTTAGGTTCACAGCAAAATTCAGCAGAAAGTACTGTTTCCATATATTCCCTGACACCAAGCACAACCTACCCCAGCATCAACATCCCGCCATTACACACTTTTGGAATGTGGATTCCCATAAGCCAGGGTTACCTGTGACAGCTTTTGATTTTAACTTTGTTTTTTAAAATTAGTCACAGACAAGCTTCCTTTTGTAATCCAACAAGAAGCCAGGTTGGTCCAAAGAGCCTCAAACCTATATTTTTGAGAGTGTGTGTAGGCTGTTTTTTGTTTCTTTTGAATAAAATTTTATTTTAGACAATTTAGGAGCAGACATATAGATTTCAGTTGTTGTTGTTCAGTCACTCAGTCATGTCTTACTGTTTGTGACCCCATGAACTGCAGCACGCCAGGCTTCCCTGTCCTTCACTATCTCCCGGAGTTTCCTCAAACTCATCTCCATTGAGTCAGTGAGACTACAATTAAACTCTTAAAATATGGTGTGTCTCCCTCCCCAACCTCTGCCCCCTTCCATTTACAGGTGGCTTAGGAGCTGGACATTGGAAAGGAGGGTGGGATTGAGTGGGGGAAATACTATATTTTTTTGTAACCATAGAACCTGAAGGCAATCTTTGTAGCTAGGACTTTTAACTTCATACCACCATGAGGTGGTATTCATTTCTCAGGCAGTACCAGGAGTTGTTTTTCTGGTTCTGCTCTGGGTTTTTGAGTTTTCTTCCAGGGTTCCCCTGCAGCCCATGACCTACATTTGGGAGCAGCTGTTAGGCCTAAGACTGTGGGCTGAGGAGGCCGAGGAGGTCAAGCCCAAACCCAGATGGAGACCAGCTTGACCCCCTGGGGTTCCAGGGCATCATGTTCTAACTGAAGGAGCCAGTGATCCTGGTGGTCTTAATGTACACATGCATTTTGTCACATTTTCATGTTTGTTGAGAAAGAAAGGCAGAGAAGGAGAAGTAAAAAAAAATAAAAACTATTTGGTGTTTCAGCTGTGTTTACACCTTAGGAACATGAGGTGGGTTTTAAATAAAAAGGAACCCAGTGTTTCCTTTCGACTTATAGGAGGAAACTGAAATTAAGCTCGGCCCAGCTGAGAGGTGGATGGTTGAGCAGATTGAATATGATGAATTTTCAGCTTTCTTACTCCTGCTCTTCCTGTTTCTGTTGTGGATTCTGAATGTCCTGTTGTCTGCTGATTGCTCAACCACTGGGGCAGAGGGTTGGTAGGAAAAAACAAGGATTTTGTAGTCAGCACTGACTTCACAGTCCTCATCACCACCGACCAAATTGTTTATTCAGTGCTTCCTAGTGGTGTCAACTTGGCACCAAAAGAGAATGATGTTATGCACCCGGGTCCCTGAAGTAATGGATGAGGCCGATCACCTCAGGCCACCAGGGGCTCTGTGGGCTCCAGCCCCTACTCAGGGCATTCCATAGATGCACTCTTGAGAAGCTACCAGAACATTGGCAAACATATCATAGGGATCCAGTGAATTATTTGCTGAGTGGATGGATGAATGATTCTGGGCTTACGATCTGGCACTGCCTACCCCGGGTATCTTTCTGAGGCTGTTTCACAAGGCCATGACAGAGGATGAGTGATATGACGTAAACAAAGTGTCTGTCTCCAAGCCTGGTACATGGCCTCTGCTTAGGAGGTAATAGGTTCCTGTCCTCCGTTTTTCTTTGTTAAATTAAAAAAAATTATTAAAAAATTTTCTTTGGCTTCACCATGCAGCATGTGGGATCTTAGTTCCCTGATCAGGGTTTGAACCTATGCCCTATGAACTGGAAGCATGGAGTCTTCACTGCTGGGCCACCAGGGAAATCCCATTTTTCTCTTCTGGTAATTTCAGGGAGGCATAGGAAGGAAACACTTGCTAAATTCTAATCAAAAGGGAACAAAATTAGTAAACAGAATAAAGCCTCTCTAATGTGACCTAGTTATTTTGTTTATTTTCTCTAGTTTTATTGGGATATAATTGACATATAATTTAGGAATTTCAGATATACAACATTATATATATATATATATATTGCAAAATGATTACCAAAATAAAGTTGGTTAAATCATCTCACAAAGTTACAATTTTTTTTTTCCTGGTGATGAGAACTTGTATGATCTACCCTCTTGGAAACTTTCAAATACCCAAGACAGTATTGTTAAATAGAGTCACCATGCTGTAAATTATATCCCCAGGACTTATTTACCTTTTAACTAGAAGTTGGTACCTTTTGACCATCTTCACCATAACGTGGCCTAATTGTGATGACTTTTAGGTGTGGGGGACCGGGGAGAACCCTAAAAGTTTAAAACCTTAAAAAATCCTAAAAGTTTTTTCAGTTCCTATGTGAATCTTTTTAGGCTCAAGGCCTGGTTTTGATTTGCATGACTGGGTTCACAGTTTGATTTTTCAGGCACCTGCTTCTGCAGAACTGAAATTCTGTGTAGGTTTTGAGGAGGTGGGTTGGTAGCAGGTGTTAACATTCTTCAAGTCACCAGAGGGAGGGCATGCAGGGGCTGGTCCATTCGCTATTCCTGCCTTCGCCTGAAACAGCCATCTGTGACTGAAATTACTTACACTGCTTTTTTTAAAAAATATAAAGAGCATTTCTGGGGCTGATTGTGATAAAGTTGGGAAGTCATTTAATAGGAAGAGAGAGGGAAAGAACGGTAAGTATGGTGTGGGATAGCGGTAAGGCTGTCCGCTGCAGCACTGCCTGGCCTCTGGGCCTCCCAGCAGAGCCACTGCGAGTTCTGTTGGTAAGCTGCAGCAAAAGGTGTTTAAGCCACGGGCTCTCCTTCTGACCCACGACCTGAACTGACCTTCCAGAGGAGTTAGTGTAAGTAGTTTAGCGAAGGAACTTCCTCTGACTCTGCTTTTTTGGGAAGCAGAATTCAAAGTTGGTTTTCTCTGACTGCCTCTTTTTAAAAAGTTTTTATTGGAGTATAGTTGATTTACAATGTTGTGCTAGTTTCAGGCATGCAGTAAAGTGAATCAGTTATACATATGAATGAAATCATTCCTTTTTAGATTCTTCTCCCATAGAAGTCATTACAGGGTATTGTAAAGAGTTCCCTAGGCTACACAGGTCCTTATTAGTTGTCTGACTGCCTTTTATGTGGGCCAACTAGCATTCTGTCTATCAGAAGGTCCATAGAGATTCTGGCATGTGAGCGGACTCACATCCATAATGCCTTGTTATTTTGGAGTGGGGCAGTTTCAGCAAAACTTTGAGAGGGAGCTGTTAGAAAACCTGTGTCCAAATCTTCATCCCCTCTGGAAGGTATAATTTTTATTTAACAAACACACACAAAACCCATGGCTGGTAATGGAGTGAACGCTGCAGAGAAAAAAACCCTTAGCTGTAGAGGCTAACAAGTGTGAATAAGTTACCTGATGGTTTTTCTCTATAAAGCTGCTTTATTGCAAAACAGCTGGCAGTTTGGGAGACTGGTTAGTCCTTCACTGGTTTTTCATGAAATGTAGATGATTCTCATGGAGAAGTTTGTTCTTTGGTATTTGCCAACCAAAAGAAAAATATCCTGGTAGGTAGATTTTTTTTCCTGTTGCCCTTTTGAGAAACTATTGCCTAAGCCAAATTTAGAAAAAATAAAACCAGGAACAAAGGTTTCAAGATTGCAAGTATATATGTCACTTGGCTTCAAAATATAGTCATTGAAATGTGTCGGGGACCTACTTATGAACCAAGAAGTCTTTTATTATTTGTTTGTTTATGGCTGTACTGGGTGTTTGGTGCTGCATGTGGGCTTTCTCTAGTTGTGATGTGCAGGCTTTTCACTGCGATGACTTCTCTTGTTGCAAAGTGTGGGCTCTAGAGCTTTCAGGCTTCAGTAATTGTGGTGCACGGGCTTAGTTGCTCTGAGGCCTGTGGAATCTTCCTGGACCAGGGATGAAATCCATGTCCCCTGCACTGGGGATTCTTATGCACGGGACCAGCAGGAAGTCCCCAAGAAGTCTTGATCGAGGCCTTTTAGGATTGGTGTAGTGGTTGAACAGTATCAGTGGGGCCTAGGATTGTCCCGTCTTTTCATTATACATTGCCTCATGACTGCAAAACGA
This sequence comes from Bos grunniens, assembly GCF_055505025.1. NCBI lineage: Eukaryota > Metazoa > Chordata > Mammalia > Artiodactyla > Bovidae > Bos > Bos grunniens. The sequence continues at coordinate 18,500,362 of NC_141168.1, forward strand.
TTACTTTATCTCTGGCATAATATCAGCCTCCCTGGCAGGGAGAAAGTGAGAGGGCAAAGTAGAAGAGGGTAATACTTGTATTAGAAAAGCCAAGGATGGCTGGACTTCCCTGGTGGTCTAGTGGTTAAGGCTTTGAGCTGCCAGTGCAGTGGGTGAGGGTTCGATCCCTGGTCAGGGAACTACGACCACACATGCCAAGTGGCTCCACTGAAGGATAAAAATAAGAAAAGCCAAGGCTTGCTCTGAGGTCCCTAGCAGAATTCCTGTTAGGTTTCACCGGCCACTTCTCATTGAAGACAAGCCAGGAAGGTGTGTTAGCTGGACACCTTGTTACCCTGAACAAGAGTAGCATCTGACTGTGAGGAAGGAGGGCAGGATGGATACTGAGTGGTTAAGCAGTAGTGTCTGCTGTACCACAAAAGAACATTTTCCCAGACTTATAGGATCCTAGGTCTGGTGGCGCCTTTGAGATGGCCGAGGACAACCCTTCTTGCCAAGATAAGGGAGCTGCTTCATTTTCTTCTGTAATACTTTGGCTCCATGTGTGCCAGCCCCTCAGTTGGATTTTGGGCATCCCTGGGCTGAGCTTCTCATCCCCAGATGTGTAAACTGTGCCCAGAATGTGAGTGTCTGCGAAGTCCCTTTCATGGGAGAGGAGAGGGGCAGGGGCAGGGTAGTGTGTGCATGGGAATCCAAAATTCTGATTATACCTTCTCAGGAAAAGCAGCCAGCCAACAATAATTACTGGGCCGCCTCTGAGCACGGAACCTGAGATCCGGCCTCCTGGAACGCTCGCTAAAGCCATGGAAGACTCAGCTCTGCCCTAGGGGAGCAAAGCCTAAACAGGGCTCCCAGTTCAACGGCACATGTGTGATGAGTGCTGATGGTGGGCGACGGCCTCGGCAGACCAAGGAGCCGGGCCAGGAAGACAGCCTGGAGGAGCTGGCTTTGAGCAGGGCTTTGTAAAGGTCTGTTATTTGGTGGAGAGCAATGGTGTGTAAAAACACTGATTTGAGGGTAAACAGCTTTGCCAGGTTGGAGCCATTTAATAACACTGGCCTGTGTAGCCTGGTGTGTTTCCTTTAGAAGAGCAGCCTTGAGTCAACAGAGTTTATGGTGTGTGCAGAGGGGGTGTTGTGTTAGGCAGATTTACTAGAACATGTCAGAAAGACCACTAGCTCCATACTAACTTTCCCTGTGAATTTTCAATTTCAGTCCTCCCATTTCCCAAGGACTGCCTGGCAGCCCTGACATTTCACTTCTGTCCTTGCTTCTCACTGTTTGATTATTCCTCCTTTCAGGGGTGCAGCCAGTCTCCATGGTGCTGTATCTGTGGGCCCAGTAGTGCTCTGGAGAGCATCCCGATTGGAGTCTCATCACCTCATCTCACCCTAATTACCTCTCAAAGGCCCTGTTTCCAAAAACCATCACACTGGGGTTTGGGGCATCACCGTATGAGTTTTGGGATGGCACAGTTCAGTCCACAGCACTGGGGGTCCACTGGAGTTTCACGAGGCTCCTGACTGACAAGTAGGGGGGACCAGGGCAGTGTGTTTCCTGCTGGAAGAAACCTGTAAGAGTTGAAAACCTGTAGAGTGGCAATTCTTTACAGCTGAGATCATGGACTCAAGTGGGTCTGAGAACCTCCTGGAATGCTCTCCAGGGTATTGTAGGTATAGTACATGATGTACATTTTTCCTCACATTTTCAAAAGAAATTCATGACCCCGAAATATTAAGACCTACCGTCCTAGAGATTGTATTTCTAAAGTGAAGGCTGAGAGGAATCAGGTCTGTGCACAGCCCGTGTCCACGGTCAGCATCCCGCGTGCACGGGAGAGGACCGCCGCCCCACCACACCCCTGCCCCATGCTGCCCGCTCCTCCCCCAGCATTCCGGAGAAGCCCTGCCTGCTCCTGCTGCTGTGCGCCAGTTAGATGCTGACTGCTGACAGGGGAGCTCTTCTCCCAGAAGCTGCATTGTTTGTACCCTAAACCCTTTGTCTGTTTTTTTTTGTAGCATGCGTAAAAAACGAGTGGCTTGCATCATAAGCCAAAAAAAAAAAAAATCTTGCTTATTATAAAGATATTTCATAGTATTCTCAAGATTCTGACTCAAAGTAGTCAAAAGTTGAAGCAGTCTTTTCTGATTATAAGTGAAAGCCCATGCATTCATTCATTGTAGCCAGTGCTAAACCTAATTGCTCTTAATTTTTTTTTTTTTCTTCTCTTCTTCCTGATCCTCCCAGGAAGGATTTCTTCTCTACATGTAGGAATTCTCCTGTACATCCATTTTGAGTTTTATTTGACTTCGTATGATATATTTCTTTCAAGCCATTTGAATCATTTTGGAAACATGGTAAATATAAATACATTTTAAAAGCACAGACCTGCCTAGAATCTGACTGGCTCACTCCTGACCTGGGCACAGTCCCTGAAGGATGCTGGTGGCATTGGCCTGGGTCCTGTTCCCTATCCCAGCTTCCTTCTCATCTCCTTCTTGTCCTTCTTTTTCTCCTTCTGTGTCCTTTGCTCTCCTGGGTCTTTCCTTTCTTCTCTGATTGTGCCCTAACTCTGCCACTGTTTCCAGAGTTTTGTTTAGCCCTGATGGTATGAGGACCCCCAACTCAGGGTTTGGAATCTGTTATTTGATTCTCCTGCTTCAATGCCAGAACCTGTGGTCCCAGCTGATGGTGGCATTCAGGAGGTTGTCACATTAATGGTGTGCATTGTTAAAGGCAGACTGGAAATTGCAGTATTGACTGTCCAAAATATTCAGGAGCTGAAGACCCAGAAGGAGCATTGTGGAGTAACTGGACCAACATACAAATAAAGAGCAGAAGTAGCCAAGAGGGGAGCTAGTTGCTCTTAGAGATCACTGAGGAGTTTTACTGGTTGACAGTGGAAAACTTCTTGCCTATTTTGCCTTTCTTGTTATTTTTCCCCTTTCAGTTGGGACACTGGGGATCTCTAGGTCTAACAGTTCTGTCACCTACATTGAGCAAGCCTGGTCCCCTGGTTTTGGAAATCTGGATCTAGGTTTGCTAGTTACTGGTGTCCATAATGCTTGGCCCTGGGCATCAGCAGCCCTTCCCTTTCCTTTCTCCAGTTGTGTTCCTCCAGACCTAGAGGGGTGGCTCACCAGTCTACGTTCTTCTTATAGGCCCTCTGGCCACCTCCTTGGTTGGCCTCACTCCCCAAGGTGTTTTAGACCTGATGAACCTCTTGGAATCATGAGGTTCCTGCTGTGATCACCTCCGTTGCCTCTAGCAATGGTTCTTGGTCTTTGCTACACATCATGATTACCTGGGAGCTTAGAAAATATCAACCCCTGGGTCCCAGCCTATGTGATTCTCATCTCCTTGGTTTGGGGATGAGGCCTGGGCAGCAAGATTTTTTTTAACAGCTTCCCTGTTGATTCCAAAATGAAACCAAGGTTGGGAACTGTTGGCTGGGGGCCTTGCTACTTGAAACTTGGTCCATGGACTGGCAGTATCAGCATCTCCTGGGAGGTTATCCCTGATACAGAATCTACTCCAGACTTTCCAAGTGATAATCTGAAGATCCACAGCTCCCGGCTGATTCCTGTGCACGTTTGAGTCTAAGAACTACGGGCTAGAACGTCCTCCTGCCCTACCTTGGAGGGGTAAGCTCCCCAGCCAGAGCACCACAGCAAGTACTGATGCCAGGTCTGGTTAGAAGGACCCCAAGACACTGGCTTTCCCTCCATGAACCTTTCTTGGAGGTTGGTTCTATATCTGGGTTAGATTCCCTCCCACTCCTGACCAATCGCTTTTCTACCTGTCCCCTTGAAAGTCCCAGCATATTTCAACAACAGGGATGCAAGGGTCTGGTCTGAAGTTGGAGGCCAGTGGAATTGGTTGCAGTCTGTGCTTTGGGAAGCCTTGGACTGATGGCCTGACCTTGTGGTGCTTTGCTTGGTCAGCCCAGCAGCTTGCCCTGTCCTTACCCTGGGGGATGGAAGTAGGGAAATCAGACTAAAAACAGAAGGCTCATGAAAGACAATGAAAAAAAAAAAAAACCATGCTAGAGCTGGGATGGTTAGAACAGAAATGACAGGTGCACAGTGGAGATGTGACTCCCCGCCTCCACCCCCCTTGCCTGCATTAGACGGCGCCAGCTCCTTTACCTTCTGAGCTCACATGGGACTGACCCTAATTTCCCTGCCTAAAGGCACTCCAGGTAGGCAGTGCCAATTCCTTAGGTTTTGCACGTAAGATACAACTACTATGAATTTTCTTTTTCCCGGAGCAGCAGCATTTACTACTCCGAAGGTGATTCTTGGGTTTCTGAGCACAATTTTCGAGTTCTCACATATCATCCGAGATGCTGTCAGCATCTTTTGCTTCAATTTGCGGCTCTTGTTATCTCTCAGCCCTCGCAGGCAATTGGTAGAATGAATGTCCGAATCTCTGAGATTGTTGTTCTTGTCTCTATCCCACAGATCTTTCTGGGGCAGCCCTTGGCGCAGGGCTGCAAGGGGCTGGGACTTAAGGAGGGACACACACTTAATGGGGACCCAGCCTCCTGCCTCATTGCCTCACCCCTGCCCAGTTCCTTTCTTTCCTCATCACTCCGTGGGACTAGCAGTGGGTTGGGTCATTCTGCTTCCTGACCCCCAGGATCACTGCCTGACCAGGGTCCTCATTATTTGTGTTTTTTTTTAATACTTATTTTTTATTTGACTGTGCCAGGTCTTAGTTGTGGCACTCAGGCTCTTTGGTCTTCGTTGCTGCATGTGAACTCTTAGTTGAAGCCTGAGGGATCTAGTTCTCTGGCCAGGCATTGAACCTGACCTCCCCTGCATTGGGAGGTAAAGACTCTTAGGCATTAGACCACCAGGGTCTTCATTGTTTAAACACAGTGTGATTTGACTTACTAACCTTCATGTAGCATCAGAGCTGTCTATTACCACCTTTCTGGACCACCTGCTTTTATGTTGACTCGAGCTTAGGAATCTGGCAAATAAAAGACTGAAGCTGATCAGGGAGATTGTAGGGGCTAGCTGGGACTGGAGAGACTGGGGGGCAGGGGGGCAGGTGGGTTCGGGACCTGTTCAGTGGAATTGGCAGCCCCTCAGCTCTGACAGAAGGTACCAGACGGGAATGTGAACCCAGTATTAACAGATGATCTGGTTTTTAAAGAAGCCAGAAATACAGATTTTTCTGTAAATCTCTTGCTTTTTAAAAGTTGCCCTGCTACACTCCACCACCAAATTAAACCAAGCAACAAACAAAAACACAAAGTAGAGGTGGCCCATCCTTATGGGCCATTCAGAGAGAAATCTTAGACTCTCCTCAGATGCACAGAAATTGAGCAAAGGCTTTTAACCTGTGTACACTGAGCTGCCTTGGTCGAGACTGACTGAGACATGACTGTCCAGGTTGTGGTTTATCTGTGTTGCGTTTAATAAGTACTGTTTCTGCACCCATGGGAGATGCTTCTGAAATCAGAACCAGAAATGACATCAGGACATTTTATTTACTTTCTCCTGCCGGCCTTTCAAGCTCATCTTTTCCATTATTAAAAGTCTGTTTTAAGAGAGATTATTTATCTGACCTTGCTTTTGATTTTTCTGTAAAGTGCTTTCAGATTACAAAATGTGGCCAGAAACCAGGTCATTTATATTTTGGATTCATTAAGCTCAATAGTCTCTAATTTATCTTGGCCTCATTTGCTCCATTTATAAAGTGGAATGATAATACCCACTGATTTCACAGAGTTGGCTTGAGGATTAAATGAGATTTTTAGGTGGGGTCATTTGAAAAAAGGTTGAGTCCTCTCTAATTGTAAAGTACTAAATTCTAATTAAAAGGCACTGCTGAACACGGCTTTTGCATTTCTTAAACAAAACAAAGTTTGTCGGTGTTGTTATTAATACGTATAATCAACGTATCTATCTATCCATCCATCTATCTATTGTCTGTTCTATATCATGAAAGTAATATCCAGGCTTTTCTGATAACTGCTACTGATTATATGACTAGATGTCCAGTGGGTTATACCAAGATTCTTGCCATAGTCACCGTCTGCCATTCCTTTTCCTGAATTCCTATAGGCGTAATCTGCGCCCACTGTTTTACTTGGAGACAGTCATGTTGCAAAACCATTTCCTGTGTATGCTCTGGGTCTCTGTGAGAACAAAACTGGAGATGCTGCTGCTTCAAGGACTGCTGCCACTGGAGCCTTCTGCTCCTGGATCATCCAGACCAAAAAACCTAGGCAGGGTGTTTTGCTAATCCTCCATTCTCCCCTGTTGCTAGATTTTGAGAATACCTACAACCCCATCTCCATGCAGACTTCCAGTGAACACTGGAGGCAGAGTGAGGGGGAGAAGGACGCTATCAAGGATGAAGGGAGGCAGGGGCCATGGACCAGTGTGTCGGCTCAGGTCTTTAGACCTGAATTTCCCCTACTGCAGCCTCAGTTCTAAAGAAGTTACAGCAAGTCATTCCAGCCCACCCCCGTGTCCTCTGCCCTGTGTGTTTGTCTGTGGTTGGTTGTGTGTGTAGTGTGCATCCTCCTGTAGGCAGTGCAGAGGGTAGCAAAGCTCGTTGCATTCTTCCGCCCCTGCCCGCTGGCCTCTGCCACCCCCACCTGTCAGGGCTCATGGGAAGCAGATATATGCTCTCAGCAATCCTTTTCCTACATGTTTGAATTACCTGGGGAGACTGGAGAAAAGAATCCTGGTATCTGATCTCCATCCAAGATTAACTAAATCAAAATTTCTTGACATGGGGCATATGAATTTTTTTTGAAAGCAGAAACTTTTCATTGTTTTTAAAAAATGAATTTCGACTTGTAGAGAAGTAGAAAAAATAGTGCAGAAGTGAATGTCAGCTCATATGGCCATAGTATACTTATGGGAACTAGGAAATCCTGGACTGCAAGGAGATCCAACCAGTCCATTCTGAAGGAGATCAGCCCTGGGATTTCTTTGGAAGGAATGATGCTAAAGCTGAAACTCCAGTACTTTGGCCACCTCATGCGAAGAGTTGACTCATTGGAAAAGACTCTGATGCTGGGAGGGATTGAGGGCAGGAGGAGAAGGGGACGCCAGAGGATGAGATGGCTGGATGGCATCACTGACTCGATGGACGTGAATCTGAGTGAACTCCGGGAGTTGGTGATAGACAGGGAGGCCTGGCATGCTGTGATTCATGGGGTCCCAAAGAGTCGGACACGACTGAGCAACTGATCTGATCTGATTGTTAACTCATGTGCAGATATTTATTCAGATTTCACCAGTGTTTCTACTGATGTATTTTTTTCTGGTCTAGGATCTGATTTAAACTTCCACATTGCATTTAGTAGTGATGTCTCTTTAGTTTCCTCTGATATGTGACCGTGTTACATTCTTTCATTTTACATTTCCTGACACTTTTGTAGATAACTGATAATTATTTTGTAGCACATTCTTCAATTTGGGCTTGATATTTTTTAGGACTAGTTTGAGGTTAGGGGCATAAGGATTTTTTTAAAATAGTTGCCAGATCAGGTCTGTATTTATCCTAGAGGTCTGTAATTTACTATATAACACATTAAAAAAAAAATAGAGTGATCGATGAATAGATTGGTGGGTAGGATTGTGGTCAAGCAGGAACGATGAAATGTTAATGATAGCATCAAAGTGGTAAGCATACAGTATTCATTATAGAATTCTTTCAACTTAGCTCAGATTTACATTTTTCAAATTAGAATATTGGGGGGAAAGTTCCCTGCTTCTCCAGATGATGAATTTGGGGCTGATGCCCCCTAAGACTTGACAGTGAAGATGAGTAGAAAGAAACTGTGTCTGTCTGGTGGGAAAAGAATGTAGGGTCAGTAGGTCTTAGCCCATGCCTGGTGGCTGGGTGGCCACTGTATATTTAGATAAGTGACCCCAGCAAGGCTCCAGAGAGACAGTAAGTGAGAGCAGACTCCTGTCTGAAAAAATACCCATCTGAACCCCAAACTTGGTTAATTGGAATTCTGAATGGCATTGATTCACATATGAGCACAGAGAAAATAGATGTTTTTGAAAGATGCTGACTCTTTATAAGAACATCTGGTTCTTAGGCTCAGGAGCAGAGTCTTGGAGCTGGAGAAACCATTGAGGGTCATCTGGTCAGCCTCCCACTCAATGTCTTTCCCAGCGGCCCTGCGCTGAATTGCATTTGATTTATGCAGCTGGATAGAATGAGTCTAAGGTCACTGTTTTGAGGATGAAATCACTTTTAATTCCAGCAAATGAATATAGTTTAAAACAGCTTTCCTAGGAGAAAAATAAAAGCTGTCTTGTGCAAAGCTTGCTCGCCTCTCTCTCTCCTGCTATTTTAAAATTGGGCGTCAAGGCAACAAGAAATGAAGAGTGCCTTCAGGAAAAGCGTGTTGTGTGATGTTTGTGTTTTACTTCTCACTGAGTCATGGGTCCCGGTCCTCCCTGAAATGGGCAGAATTAAGTCTCTCTCTAACTTCCCTGCTCCCCAAACTTCATTCCGCTTCTAAGGGCTACAGAAGCAAAGGTCCTTCTGTTCTGCCTGTGGGGCTGAGGAATAAGCGACAAAGGCCCTTTAAGAGAGAGAGAGAGGGAGAGCCCTGCAGATGTGAGGCTACAGTGTGTCAGCCAGGCCCCTGGGAGCCTCAGCCAGCTTAGTGCAGAGGCCTGAGTACGGGGCTCATTTGTGGGTTCTGGAAAAGAAATACCCTGCTGATTATGGGTAGGGCTGAGCCGCCTTCCCCAGCCTCTTGGGCTCACAGAGAACTCAGACAGGCTGTTCTCCTGGACTTTTTGAAGCTTTGTTATGGATTTTACTCCAGTCTGGTGCTGTCTGTACAACTCCTGTCCTCACTGAGCTTGATCTGTAACCTTTCTTTCAGTTTCTACACCTATAAAATGCAGAGAAATTTAGTTGGAGAAATGTTAGCCTTGAAGAGTCTCCAGCCTCCTCCAGAATTTTGTTATTGTTGTTCAGTCGACAAGTCATGTCTGACTCTTTGAGACCCCATGGACTGCAGCACACCAGGCTTCCCTGTCCTTCACTATCTCCCAGTACTCAAACTCATCGATGATCTCACTCAACCATCTCATCTCATTCATCTCATCCTCTGTCACTCTCTTCTCCTCCTGTCCTCAGTCTTTGCCAGCATCAGGGGTTTTTCCAATGAGTTGGCTCTTCGCATCAGGTGGCCAAAGTATTGGAACTTCAGCTTCAGTGTCAGTCCTTCCAATGAGTATTCAGATTTCCTTTAAGATTAACTGGTTTGATCTCCTTGCTGTCCAGGGGACTCTCAAGAGTCTTCTCCAGCACCACGGTTCAAAAGCATCAATTCTTCAGTTCTCTGCCTTCTTTATGGTCCAGCTCTCATATCCATACATGACTACTGGAAACTTACAGAGTTTACAGTAACTAATTTTTACAGTGTTTTAAGTTTTAAAATCCATTCATAGATGTTCTCGCCTTTTAGTCACCCAACCTTCTCAAAGGGTTTGAGGGACTTCCCTGCTAGTCCAGTAGCAAAGACTGCACGCTCCCAGCACCGGGGGCCTGGGTTCCATCTCTGGTCAGGGAACTAGATCCCACAGGCTGCAACTAAGAGTTCAAATTACACAACTCAAGAGCCCTCAACTAAAAATCCCACTTGCTGCAACAAAGATCAAAGATCCTTCATCCTGCAACTAAGACCCGGTGCAGCCAAATAAATAAATAAATATAAGAGTTTGAGTACCTCATGGCTCAATGCTGAAACATCATCTCTTCTCACTCTGTAACCGTTCCTTGGGCAGCTTCTGTCTTGTCAGTTACCATCTATATTATGATAGGTCTATCATTTATATCTTTAGCCTGGATCTCTCTCTGAGACCTGATTATCCAGCTGCCAGCTTGTCTCTCCACCGAGCTATCTGAGTTTCCTCCATGAAATGCATCAAAGACTGAACTGATACTTCTGTCTCCCAAGCTCCACCCCAAACCTGTTCCCTGTCACAGCATGTGGTACAGCCATCCATCCACTGGGACAGGCCAGGAACCCAGGAGTCATCCTTGATGTCATCCTCCCCCTAAACCCTCAGATCCAATCTGTCACTCAGTCCTATGCACCTTCCTCCTAAACGTTTCGATTCCATCCACTTCTTTCCATCTCCTCAGCTGCCTTTTAAGACAATGCAGCCCCCATCTTTTACCAGGACTACTGCAGCAACCTATTTACAACTCTCCTAACATTTTTTTTGCTCTCTTGCCTTCTCATCATCCCTGAATTTGGAAGAAATCTTTACAAATTGCAAATCCAAATAGGTCACTGTCACTCCTTAAAACCCTCAATGGCTTTATATTGCTGTTGTGAAATAAACACAATCTCTAACAAGGCCTACAACTCCTTCTGTGGTTTGACTCCTGAAGAGCCCTGCCCTGGCAATTTGCGCTCCCCTTTTTAAGTTCTTTAAATATGTTCCTTCCTGCCACAGGGGCTTTGCGCTTGCTATTTCCTGTTTGAAACACTCTTCCTCCCCTCCCGCCTCTGTCCAATTAATTGCTGCTTAACCTTTGTCATTGTTTAGTCACTAAGTCATATCTGACTCTTTCGGTTGACCTCAAGCCTGAAACAAACTCTCCTTGCAATTAGAGATCTGGTTCCTTTCTTTCAGAGAAGTTATAACCCTCTATGTTTCATATCCATTATTTTGATGGATTGACATCTGGTCTCTGAGTAGTGTAAGTTCCAGGTGAGTATGAGTCTGTTTGCTTTTCACCACCATTCTACCCCAGTCTCTGTCAAACAGAAATATTTGTTCAGTGAATGATCCCAATAGGGTAGGTAGGACAAGCCTATTTATTCATATGTTTTTAACACAAGGAGATTTTTTTTTTAAGGCAGACGCTTGGCTTTATTTCTTTTCTAATTAGTTCCTTCTACCATCATTTCTTTTTCCCAGCTGATACCAGCTTCATCCCAGTCATCAGTGATGAGCAATCATTGGTTTGAAAATGCTCCCCAGAACATCAATGCCAACTCATAACATGTTTTTAGATTGCTGGAAATCTTGTGAAAACTTGTTTCATTCACTATTGGAGAATTTATCTGTGAATATGGATGGGAGAGTCATTAATTAGAAGCTCAGTATGGATAATTGTTTAAGTTATGAACAGTGGGTTTTTAAGAGAAGGGCTTTTTTTTTAATTCATACATTTCTTTCATTTCTTTCCTTCCTTCCTCCATCCATCTCTTTCTTTCTTTTCAAATATTTGTTTATTTGGCTGTGCCAGGTCTTAGTTGCACCATGTGGGGTCTAGTTCCTGACCAGGGATGGACTCTGGATCCCTTGCACTGGGAACATGAAGTCTTAGCTGCTGGACCACTAGAGATGTCCCTTAAAAGGAGAGTTTTGAAACTGAATTGTGAAGCTCTGGCTGACTGAGACCTGTCTTGCCATTCTCACATTTTGCCTGCATCCAGGGTCTCAAATCCTTCCTATTAGCTCTCTGAGCACAGCAAGGCATCTGGTGCCAGTTGGGCCCTCAGTTGCTGCTTTCCTGACTGTGGAACGTCTCCCATATCTTTTGCTGCTGGGTGCCTCTATAGGCCATGGAGAATAATTTACTCCGGCTATGCTTTCTTCTAACTCTCAAGGGCCACGCGAATCTCCATTGTGTTCAAAGAGAAGAGGGACCTGTGGACCACTGTCTAAGAAACTCTGTGTTTCTTGCTGTTGTACTACACTGACTTAGTAAAAGCTCATCAACTTTTAGCACATGCCCACTGTGAGCTTATAGATTCAGAGAACAGCTGGGACCTCTACCTCTTAGGACCCAGGTCTTCTACCTAAGAAGAACATATAGGGGTAGGGCTCTTTATGACTGAGTTTGTCATTAGTTGAGGGATTTCAAACCATTTCAGTCCTCCATACTAGCCTATTTCTTCCCATTTTTAGTGTGTGTGTTCTCATGTATAAATATTTTTGCCCCTTGCATTGCAGTGTTTTAGGGAACATTCCCCAAATCAAACAGATGGACTCTGTTGCCAGAGTGTCCATATGGGAACTGGCTGGTGTGAAAATTCTCGCTGTGTTGATTGATCCACAATGTATTTATTAATGACTCTTATGGGTACCTGGTGTTTAGTTCCCTTAGGTGATTGCGGAATTCAAAATAAGAAATCTGCCCTTATTCTAGATTCACTGTTTTGTTTTTTCTTTTCAAGAAAAACTGTTCCTGTTGTTCATTACAGAAAGAATATTACCCCATTATAGAAACTGAAAAATAAAAATGACATCTCTTAAAAACTCACTCTCCCCCAACTACTATTAACTTCTGTTGCATTAGCATTCAGAGATATTTTTCTATGAATATTTCTTTTATATACTACAAGTTTTTCATAAAACTTTTGTATCATATTCTTTTATATTCAATGATAGATATTTAAAAATTTTAATACTTCTTATCTATTACTTTTTAATGCCTGTTTTTTTCATTGTATTTGTATTTTATAGTTTCTTAACAAATATCCAAGTGTTGGAATTTTTTTCCCTTTAAAAGACATTGGGGGACTTCCCTGGTGATCCAGTGGGTAAGACTCCATGCTTTCACTGTGGGAACATGGGTTTGATCCCTGTTCAGGAAACTATTAATAGAATCCCTGCATACCATATGATGTGGCCATATATATATATATATATATATGAGTGAAGTCGCTCAGTCGTGTCCGAGTCTTTGCGACCCTGTGGACGGTAGCCCACCAGGCTCCTCCATCCATGGGATTCTCCAGGCAAGAGTACTGGAGTGGGTTGCCATTCCTTTCTCCAGGGGATCTTCCCAACCCAGGGATCGAACCCAGGTCTCCTGCATTGCAGGCAGATACTTTAACCTCTGAGCCACTAGGGAAGCCCATATATAAATATAGGATTAATATTTTAAATAATTTTAGAAAGGTTAAAAGAAACAGAATATGCATTATAAACATCCTATGGCTTTTTGTGACTCTCCAGAGAAGTGCATGATTAGGCTCAGAAGGGAGTATGGTAAGGTGGGTTTGCAGCCGGAAAGGAGACCCAGGGTGAACGTTCTGGCTATAGGAAGTAAGGGCTGGAGTCCTGCACATACCCAGACCTTAGAGCCTTGCCTCGGAGAGAGTGAATTCTGCCATGACTGCCACTTTGCTTCATGTCCTGTATGATAACCTGTGTGTCATCCAAAACTTTAAAAATATATATATATATTACTCAAATTCTAGGAATAAGTGGTCACCTTTAGGCTCTGTGTAGACTTGATTGTTTTGTTTTAAATTTGCGTGTCTTAGTATTTCTGCCAACTGAATTCAGGGACTCGGTTGGTTCTGATGTTGCAAACATTCCACTCCGGAGGCTTTTAAAAAGATACGGATATTCAGAAGAGTCTCACACTGCAGCCCTCAGTGTTCAGGTTAAGTGCAGTATAGGTGGATGTGCGCTGCCTAACAGCTCCTCTGTCTGCTGGAGAGATGGCTGGAGGAGAAGTCTGTTCTGAGAACAAGGCATGGGCTGTTGCTTCCAGACATTCTTTCTTCCTGGAGGACACAAACGTGGTGTTTAACGGCCACTGGCCACACGCCCACACTCCAGCCCGAAGGAATGTGCTCTGTCTGGGCCGCACTCCAGTCATCAAGGCAGTTGCTGTAGGGAGGGAGAAGCCAGCCCTCCAGGTCCTCGGCTTGAGCGTCTCCTGCGAAAGAAGGAATGTGTTTTGACTTCAGACTTCCCACCCCGCCCTTTCTCTGGTTCCATGAACTGTCCTGCTTGCACAGGAAGCTTCAGTTTTCTTTCTTACAGCTGCTCTTTCTTCACTGCAAGGGCTTCACCTGAATATAATATTAAAATACAGAATTCAGAAGAAACGCAGTTTGGTAGAGAGGCATCACCCTACCCAACTGTTAAGAGCTGTGATAAGTAGATCAATTCCAGTATCTGGCACATGCTATCTTTCTGGGCTTGCTTTCTCTGTTTTACTTAAGAGGAAGAGAGAGAAAGAAAATTTTAAAACAAAATAGTTTATCCATTTGGATTCTATTTGGGCAATTTGAGTAAGGATAGTAAGAGTAATAATGGTCTGGGATTCCCAGGTAGCCAGTGGTAAAGAACCCACCTGCCAATGCAGGAGACATAAGAGACATGGGTTTGATCCCTGGGTGAGGAAGATCCCCTGGAGGAGGCCATGGCAACCCACTCCAGTATTCTTGCCTGGAGAATGTCAGGGATAGAGGAGCCTGGCGGGCTACAGTCCATGGAGTTACAGAGTCAGACACAACTGAAGTGACTTAGCACACAGCAACATGCAGTAATAATAAAATTAATAGTAGTGGTAGTGTTAGTTGCTCAGTCGCGTCCTACTCTTTGTGACCCCATGGATCATGTAGCCCACCAGGCTCCTCTCAGGCAAGAATACTGGAGTGGCTTGCCATTCCTTTCTCCAAATAATAGTAATAGTTTTGTGAACAGCTAAATTTCACTTAGCTCTCACAATCAACCCCTGGGGTTAGGTCCTAATTTTGGCCCCATTTTACAGGTGAGGAAACTGAGGCTTGTGGGGGTTAGGTAACTTGTTCTGCTCATTAGTGATAGATGGTGTCCTGGCCCAGGCAGCATGAATCCAGGGTTGGATGAGCCTTTAATCCCCACAAAATAGTGCCTTCAAGGCCAGTAGGTTCGGCTTATGGAAGTTTTGCCCCTTCAGTCAGTTCAGTTCAGTCGCTCAGTCATGTCCGACTCTTTGCAACCCCATGAATTGCAGCACGCCTTAGGGGCTAATTCATAATTTTTCCCCTACACTTTCTGTTTTGAAAAATTTCAGCCCTGAGAAAAGTTGTAAAAGTAGTATGATGAAGTTACCAAGCATGAATATTTTACCCTTTTAGCTTATTTGTCTTTCTGCATGTGTGTGTGTGTGTTTTGTTTATGCTGACCTTTAAAAAGTTAACCGAGACATTGACATTGTCGCTCTAAATGCATTAGTAGGTATCTTTGAAGAACAAAGACATGCTTCTAAACAACCTCAATGAAAATCCTATCACTCCAAAACATTTAGCGTTGATTCACTGCTGTTTTCTAATGTGTCCATGTTTAAATTGCCCCAGTTGTCCCCCAAATGACCTTTATAGCTGGGTTTTTTTGTTTTTTTAATCCAATATCCAGTGAAAAATCAGACTTTGCTTTTATGGTTTGTAATCTTGATATCAGGCACATTCTCTTCTCAGACTAAGAACAGTTTACTTTGGCTTAACTAAAAGACCAGGGACTCTGCAGCACTTCCAGATTTTCCTGCCTGTCCTGACTAAGCAGTCTCACAAATGACCTTATTTGACACATGTTGTTTTACTGGGTACCCTGTCTCCTTCTTCCTTCTGTCTCCTCAGCTCTGCTTTTGTCTTATTTCTTCTCCTTCTCTTTTTCCCTTCCCCATTTTCTTTTCTCCCTTCTTCTCCTCTTCCCTGACGCTTCCCCCACCATAATGTACACAAGACGTGGTGTTATGCACTATAATTACTTCGTGCCTCAGTCTAGAAGCTGATCGTGTGGCAGGTGGGAGCTGCCAGATTGGATCTTATATAGGGGTTGGGATAGAGACCAGATCATGGGGTCGAGGAGGGTGTGCTGGGGGACTGAGCTTGGGTAGACCCTGTTGCAGAGGCTCAGACAGCCTCTTGGCACCACATGAGGCTAAGAGGAGGTGAGAAGCGTCAACTCCGGTCCAGGGAAGTGTCAGCAGTGGGAGATAGGAAGAAGATGGGGTGTGCCAAAATGGGAAGAAATAGCATAGTGGTGTATTGGGAGGACTGTAGACTTTAAAGTCAGACAGAGAGCTTAAAATAGCAAGACTTTACCAATGAGCTATGTGATCATAGGAACATTATTTAACTTTCTAAGTCTCATGTTCTTTCTACAAATGGGAAGAGTAATATCTATCTTACAGCTCCATGTTGAAGGTTAGAGATAATGCATGTGAAAGCCAAGATCTAGCATAGAGTTGTTACTCAATAAACTGCATTTTAAAAACCCACCTGGCAGTGCAGGAGATGTAAGAGATGTGGGTGTGATCCCCGGGTTGGTAAGGTCCCCTAGAAGAGGAAATGGCAACCTAGTCCAGTATTTTTGCTTGGAGAATCCCATGGATAGAGAAGCCTGGTGGGCTACAGTCCTTAGGATCATGAAGAGCTGGACATGACTGAAGCAGCTCAGCACACAGCACAGGTATTTACAAGGTGTTCCTATAAATGGAGTGCTACAGTGACATGCGGATGTTGTTAAGTTCATGCAGATGACCAATTTGAGGCTGATCTGTCAGTGGGTAGAAGAAGGTCCTTTGAAATGGAGTTCATGGCAGGCTGCCTGTGATATAAGGCAGGTTCCAGTGATGAGAAGCACGATTCTATGGGGCCTGGGATCCAGAAGAGAATCCAGTTGCCAGAGCCAAACTGTCCCATTAGGTTCAAATGAAGGGCGAGGGTGATTTGTTGTTGATCCATCTGGAGCATCCTTTTTTGGGGTTAGCATTAGGGAGGAACTGGGGGTTTGGGTGGAGCCACTGTGAAGGGGCTGGGACTCACACTAAGCCTGGGATGTATTCTCTTTTAGAACTGCTGTTGATGGGATGCTACTATTACATTAAAGAGGCTCTTCTTCCTGGGTACTTGGCCCAAATTGTCACTAGGTTGATGATGATACCTTGATAATGAGTCCAGAGACCAAATTGTTGGGTTGATCTAGGTTTATTCCCCTTCCGTCTTAGTGAGAGTTGCCATAACAAAATACCATAGTCTGGGTTGGTTAAACAACAGACATAATTTTTCCTGGTTAAGAGAGAGAGACAGGGAGGAGGAGAAAGAGAACAAGCAAGCAGACTGGTCTCTTCTTATAAGGGCACTAATCCCATCATTAGAACCCCACCCTCATGACCTCACCTTAACCTAATTGCCTCCCAGAGGCCCCATGTCCAAAAAACATCACGTTGAGTGTTAGGGCTTCAACATATGAATTTTAGGGGGATGCAGATATTCAGACTATATGCCCTGTCTTCCACTCTCCCTTTCCCAGACACTTGAGAGTCTATATAATGAGAGATGTTACCTTGTGAAGAGTGCTACTCATAGTGTTACACGGAAGCAGAAAAAATTTTCAGAACCACAGTTCTTGCAGCTTGTCAGTAAAAAGCCTTTAGAAGGAAGCTCCAGTTAACTCTGGTATAGGTTCTTTCCTCAGATCTTTCTTCTTATACTTTCCTTATTTTTATTAGTATTCATTCCAGAGTCATGAAATTGTGGCAAAACGTGTTATTGCTTGTTCTTTGTAAAATCTCCAGATTAAACTTTCTATGGCCCAAAGTGAGGCATTGTGCCACTTCTCTCCAAAAGATTAGCTTATTCCAAGCTTTCCCTCTTCTATTTGAGGCTGGCAAGAATCAACAAGAACTTATGTTTTTAATTTAAATGCATTTATTTTTAATTGGAGGATAATTGAATTGCTTTACAAAATTTTGTTGGTTCCTGCCATGTATCAACAAGAATGAGTCATGGTTCATACATATGTCCCCTCTCTCTTGAATCTCCCTCCCACATCCTACCCCTCAAGGTTGTCACAGAGCACCTGATTTGAGCACCCTGCATTATACAGCAAGTTTGCTCTGGCTAATTTTGCATGTGGTAATGTATATGTTTCAATGCTACTCTCAATTCCTCCCATCCTTTCCTTCCCCTCCTGGGTCCACAAGTCTGTTCTCAATGTCCGTGTCTCCATTGCTCCATTGGCAAGTGTTTTGGGAGCCAGGATATATATACTTGCTGGTCCATTAAGTACAAGTTTGTTTAACGGTAATTTAAAAGAAGATAAGGGGACTATTTACACTTTATAGGATCTGTTTCTGCTGGAAGTTGTGATACATTTTTATTTTGATATTGTCATCGTTTGCTCACTTTTATTTTTTCTTTCTTTCTTCAACAAATATGCCAAACACTGAGCAAATAGTCTAAAACAAACACCCCACCAAAAATAAGAGGGGAATGATCATTTCTATTTTAAGACTATAAAAACACATCAAGTAATACTTGAACATAATTTTGCCCGTATCTGAAATTGCATAGCATTTCTAATGATCCAGGGGAAGAAATTAGGTAAGCTCCATGGCCAAAGACTAATATAAATAAAATTTGTGAATAATGGGATTAGAAAACAATTTAAATTTAATCTGTAAAAAACATGAACAGTAAAACACAGATAGGGAGTCATGTGACTCCAGAGAGTATTTAGAGAATTTCAAATAATGTATCCAAAAGACAGAAGGATTGCCATTTATCTTAGGACAAATATAGGGAGGACTGTTAAATTGTAATGAGGAATACCAAAGTGAAGTATGAGTTTCGAGGTAAGTCCAGTACAGATGTTTGAAAAGTGAAAAGCTTAACATTCATCACTGGGAAACATCTAGAGCTTATGATTAAGCAGGTTGTTAAGGAATTAAAGAAAGCAGTGCTGGCTGAGTAGTTGTGTGGATTTGCTAAGAGATAGTCAAGAGAATGTGTATGTGCCACATCTCCTTTACCTTTTCCTCTGTTGATGGACATTCGGTTGCTTCCATGTCCTGGCTATTGTAAACAGTGCTGCTATGAACACTGGGGTACATGTTTCTTTTGGGATTATGAGTATATGCCCAGGAGTGGGATTGCTGGGTCATACAGAAGCTCTGCTTTTAATTTTTTAAGGAACCTTCACACTGTTCTCCGTAGTGGCTGCACCAATCCACATTGCCACCAACAGTGTAAAAGGGTGGAATCTAGAAAAATGGTACAAGTGAACCTATTTGCAAAGCAGAAATAGAGACATAGATATAGAGAACAAATGTATAGGTAAGGAGAGGGGCGAGGGGGGATGGGATGAATGGGGAGATTGAGATGATGTATATACATTATTGATACTATGCATAAAACATAACTAAGGAGAACTTATGATGTAGCACTGGAAACTCCACTCAATGCTTTGTGGTGACCTAAATGGGAGGGAAATCCAAAAAAGAGGGGATACATGTATAACATATGGCTGATTCACTTTGCAATATATCAGAAAGTAGCATATTATAATGTAACTATACTCCAATAAAAAATAAAATAAAAATTTACATCTAATAACAATTTTTTTTTTTTAAGTAGAAGAAAAAGAGAATGTGGATTCTGGCTTAAAACTAAAGACGAGGAGGTTCTTTAGGAGGGCTAAATCTATGCATCTTTTGTATCAGTAAATTAGAAAATAACATAGACCATATGCTTTTTATGACTTTCTCTGGGGTAGAAGGTTCTGGATCAGGAAGAGGCATAAAGGAGGGGGCCGACGTGAGGGAGGAAAAAAGGAAGGAGAATAGAGGACAGAAGACCCCAGGGACTCACAGCTGGAAGGGACTGCTCACGTGCCAGAATCAATGTTCACAGTCCCCGGCTGGCTTGGCAGGTGGGATACACAGGCCCGTAGGAGAGAAAGCAGATGTGTGTGTGAGGGACGGGGCATGGTGAGCAGGGGAGGGGTGGGAATTCACCTATTGAATAAATATTTATGGAGTACTCACTTTGTGCCCTGCGCTGCATTCTGGATGCTGGAGGTGCAGCAGACGGAGGTCCAGCCCTCCTGGAGCTGACACGCCACTGAGGAAGAGAGAAAAGAGAATTAGATAAGTACTTAATTTCTTGGGCTTTCCAAGTGGCTCAATGGGTAAAGAATCTGCCTGCAATGCAGGAGACTCAGGCAGACATGACGAGTTCATTTCCCGGGTAGGGAAGATCCCCTGGAGGAGGGCATGGCAGCTCACTCCAGTATTCTTGCCTGGAGAATCCCATGGACGTGAAGCAACTTAGCATGCACGCATGCACCTAATTTCTCAGGAGGTGCTAGTGTTATGGAGAACTCCATAACAGCAAGGTGGGGGGTGGCTCATTGCCCAGGGTGGTCTGGGAAGGCCTCTCTGATAATGTGGCCCCTGAGTTGGAAGCTGTGAGGATGAAGGAACACTCCGCGTGATGTCTGTTTCCCCAGAGGAGCCACAAGATCAGAGAATAAATACTGAATCCTTCTGTAGGGCAGTCTTCAAAGACGTTCTCAAGTCAGAACCACAACCAGAGTTAGAGGGAGATGGCTTTCAGTTTATCATGTGACAGTGAAATGATTCATGCTGCTCTGCTCAGCCATGGTCCACTTCAGCTCCGTGAGGGCTTCGTCTTCAGGCTCGGCATTGAGCCTGGGTTTACATTGGAAAACTGCAAGATGCCCTTTGACCTGAGCACTCTCTGGTTCTTTCCCACTTGAAGGACAAGAGTTCCTGGACTTTGGGATTGACTTTTGATGTGGTGGCACATGGGAAAGTGGAGTGGGGCCTGGAAGTGAGTGGGGGTGATGGGAAGGAGAAATGAAGATCTGGAGACAGGTTTGTGGAGCAGATTGAGTTTCTGAGAAAGGGGCTCTGTGGGTCAGATAAATTAGAGCTTCAGGCATAGAGGGGCGGAGCGAGCTGGGCAATCTGGGCATGAGGAGGGCGTCACTGTCATCATAAGATCAGATGAGAGAGGCCTGGAGAGTGTGCTGCGTGGGAGGGGAATAGGGGAGGGGGTCTTTCAGCAAAGGATGAGGCTCCCCGAGGTTTTGGGCCCTTGATGTGGGCAGAAACTGTTGACTCAACCAGAGAGGCTCAGACTCATCTTTACTTTGTCCATAGAGGGGGACATCCCCTGCCCTCCTCACTCTGCCGGGGTGGTGTTCTCTCCCTGGTTTTAATTCAGAGGATTTGTACACTTTCCCCCACATATGTTGGCCTGATCCCCAGAAGACTGGGCTAATCAGTTACAATTGGGAAAATTGGGGACAGTCAAACATTTAAAACGTTTACATATTTCCCCTCCGGTTTATAAATAATTTGGAAGAAGGAAATGAATTTAATACAGAACATAAGATTCAATTATGTTATTGTTTAGTGGTAGATTTACTTTTTTAAAGCTGCCCTTCTTTTGGAGTAAAAGAGATAATTTACTTTTAAGTTTAAAATAGTTGATAGAGAAGATTATTTGTTAATTTAAATAAAATGTATGCTTGAGTTTAGTAGTGGTTGTATTATGCAAAACCTTTCATAAATATGCATAGTCAGCAGGCTGCATTTTTGTGAATCTTAGATGATTCCCCTTCTGATGTCTTCACACAAGTATACTTCACGTTCAGAGATGATTGGGCCAATGATGTCTTTTACTGATGGTTTGGGACAAACACACCATAAATCCTAACCATCGCATATTCCTGCTTCTTTCTTTCTAAGTGATAAAAAGGTTTTGGCCAAAATCAGTACAATCTCAGTTCTTTTGGTAGATGCAGTTTGCACAGCCACTTCTTTCTCTTTTATTCTTTTTCACACACTCTCTCCCTGTACGTATATGCATACATCTAAATACTTATTTTGAATTGATTTATTGTCACTGAATTTTATTTATTTATTTACTTTTGGCCACACCACAGGGCATGTGGGGCTTAGTTCCCCAACCAAGGATCGAACTCACGTTCCCTGTATTCAAAGTGTGGAGTCTTAATCACTGGACCACCACTATAGTCCCTGGATTCAAGCTTCCTTGCTCATGAGAGGCCTGTAGCAGGTTTTATTGTCCCATGGAGGCAGTGTTACATAATGGAAAATTTATGAGCTGTGTAATCACACAGTTAGTGGTTTAAATTCTGGCTCCAGCACCTTCAAACCAAATGACCTTAGCAAGGTAATTAACTTCTTTGAGCCTTGGTTTACAGCTCTATAAAATGGGTCTAATTATACTCACCAAAAGGAGTGGTTGTGTGAATGCACAATATCATGTTTTTAAAGCATCTATTGAGGTGCCTCCATAAGTGGAAGTTACTGCTATTCCTTTTGTTCTCGTTAGAAAACTACAATGGGGAATTCCAAGTAATGGGAATTAGAAAAACTAGGGAAAGGGAACACAGAAGAGCACACTTTTGAGAAATAAAGGGAATGGAGTGAAAGCAAAACGTTATTGAGATAAGTAGTTTACTATTTGATTTTCTGCTGCACTGGTAAATTAGTAGTAAAATTACTTAAAATTTTAAAATATTGTAGCTTCTTCCCTCACTGCATAGTGAAGGAAGCACTTTCCCTAGGATAAGTTAATTTGGTCTTTATGACTTTGATTTTCATCATGATTTCATTCACCCAAGTTTGTAGACTGTCTGAGAAGTCACTGGTCTGGTTCCCTGTTTTCAAAGAGTTGAATGCCATTCAGACATACGTTCATCTCTCCTAAAAAGTTTTTGAGACTGATGTATGAGTTTTTGCTGCTAATAACTGATCAATAAATTAAATGATTTAATAACATACAGCCATTTTATTTAGTCCAAAGTTCTGTGGACCAGCTCAGATGGATAGTTCTGCTGATCTCAGTGGGGCTCGCAAGTGAGTGCATGGCCAGTTTTTGGTCAGCTGGGAAGCTCTCCTTCTGGATGACAAGCTGGAGGAGAGAGGAAAGGAGTGGTGGGGACCATGAGTCTCCCATCATCCGAAAGACTGGCCCTGGCTTGTTCATACAGTACATCGAGTTTCCAAGAAGGAGAATGGTGGTATCAGAGATTCTTAAGTCCAGTTCTGCCCCCAGTTTCAGAAGTTGGACAGTATCACTTCTTTTTTTTTTTAATTTTATTTTATTTTTAAACTTTACAATACTGTATTAGTTTTGCCAAATATCAAAATGAATCCACCACAGGTATACATGTGTTCCCCATCCTGAACCCTCCTCCCTCCTCCCTCCCCATACCATCCCTCTGGGTCGTCCCAGTGCACCAGCCCCAAGCATCCAGTATCGTGCATCGGACCTGGACTGGCAACTCGTTTCATACATGGTATTATACATGTTTCAATGCCATTCTCCCAAATCTCCCCACCCTCTCCCTCTCCAACAGAGTCCATAAGACTGTTGTATACATCAGTGTCTCTTTTGCTGTCTCGTACACAGGGTTATTGTTACCATCTTTCTAAATTCCATATATATGCGTTAGTATACTGTATTGGTGTTTTTCTTTCTGGCTTACTTCACTCTCTATAATAGGCTCCAGTTTCATCCACCTCATTAGAACTGATTCAAATGTATTCTTTTTAATGGCTGAGTAATACTCCATTGTGTATATGTACCATAGCTTTCTTATCCATTCATCTGCTGCTGGACATCTAGGTTGCTTCCATGTCCTGGCTATTATAAACAGTGCTGCGATGAACACTGGGGTACACGTGTCTCTTTCCCTTCTGGTTTCCTCAGTGTGTATGCCCAGCAGTGGGATTGCTGGATCATAAGGCAGTTCTATTTCCAGTTTTTTAAGGAATCTCCACACTGTTCTCCATAGTGGCTGTACTAGTTTGCATTCCCACCAACAGTGTAAGAGGGTTCCCTTTTCTCCACACCCTCTCCAGCATTTATTGCTTGTAGGACAGTATCACTTGTATCACATGCTCTTGGCTAGAACAACCTAAGAGGCCATTCCAGAATCAATGAACAGAGAGTGCTTGCTTAATCACTTCAGTTGTGTCCGACTCCACGACCACATGGACTGTAGCCTGCCGGGCTGCTCTGTCCATGGAATTTCCCAGGCAAGAATACTGGAGTGGGTTGCCATTTCCTTCTCCAACGAATGGAGAAACAGAGGCCATTTCTTCATGGGAGGATTTGCCCAGTATCAACATTTTTGCACCCCTCTCCAGATGAGGATGCTGCAGTCCTCATTGCTGCTAAGTCATTTCAGTCGTGTCTGACTCTGTGCGACCCCACAGATGGCAGCCCACCAGCCTCCCCGTCCCTGGGATTCTCCAGGCAAGAACACTGGAGTGGGTTGCATTAATAGCTCAATTACAATTCCTTGGAGTCAGTAGGTTTTCTCAAGTCTACCGCAGTATCTTCTGCTTTGCTTTTTGTCCTTTCTTTTTTCTTTTTAACTATTTATTTCTTTATTTTTGGCTGTGCTGGATCTTCGTTGCTCGAGCTTTTCTCTGGTTTCGGAGAGCGGGGGCTTCTTTCTAGTTGTGTTGCAAGTGCTGCTCATTGCGGTCGTTTGTTGTTTCTCGTCGCAGAGCACACGCTCTAGGACACGTGGGCTGAGTAGTTGCAGTTTCTGGGCTCTAGAGCACAGGCTCAATACTTGTGGTACATTGGCTTAGTTGCTCCGCAGCCTGTGGGATCTTCCCGGATCAGGGATCAAATCCTGGTCAATATCTCCTGCACGGGCAGGCAGATTCTTTACCACTGAGATACCAGGGATGCCCACTTTTTGTTCATTTTGTTTTTTGCATGAGTTGGTAATCTGAAGACTGAAAAAAGATGCTGAAGTGATTACTTCCTCTGATTGTGGCCAGAGCTCAAGTTTGTAAAATTCTGGCACCGGGAGATTTTGACCCTGACCCTGCTTGGATTTCATCCCTGAGCAGATCCACTCACCCATATCTAAGCGGAGGCGGGGCAGAGGCGGGCAGGGTCAGCTGGACGGCCTCGCTGGAGGCCGCTCAGGTGGCTCAGGTTCAAGAGCAGCTGTTTCATTGTCCTCTGATGCAGGAGGTGTGTGGGCAAAAGAGCCTCCCTGCATATTTTACTGGCTTTCTTGGAACATCTAGACATTGCTTTGCAGCAAATGCTAAGCAGATAAGTTAGTTCCTTAGATAAAGTTATTTTGAGTTCTTTTAAATCCATCAGATGATCTCAAGCTGCTGGGTGTGTTTTGAGCAGCTAAAGAGTAACTTTCTGATCATTTTGAGGGAGTAGAAACTCCATTCATTTTCCCCAAATACTACACTTGAGCCTAGAGCCAAGCAAGAGCCAACCTGATGTGACGAGCCGACTTCACATCGGAAAAGACCCTGAGGCTGGGAAAGATTAAAGCAAAAGGAGAAGAGGACGGCAGAGGATGAGATGGTTGGGTGGCGTCACTGATTCAATGGAGTTTGAGCAAACTCCAAGAGATGTGGAAGGACAGTGAAGCCTGGCGTGCTGCAGTCTATGGGGTCGCAAAGAGTTGAACATGACTTAATGACTAAACATCTCAGTAGTTTGTCTCTAAGTCCCAAACTTAATGGAGTTCTCTTTTTTTTTGAAGCAGGAATACACTTTTCTACTTTGTGTTAGACCATCAAGTATGTTAGCTGTGGCCTTGGCCTTGTATGCCTTGGGTAACTCAAACTCCCTGATTGTCTACTCGCCTATAAACTCTAAACTCCACAGTATTTCTGCCAACCCCAGGGAAATTCATGAGCGAGGAAGGAAGAGGAAGGATCAAAGAGTTGCTTGATTCTCTCAGTGACCATGTGGGTCAGGTACAGTGATGACCTGGATTAGGAGAAAACCAGGAAGTGACTGATTCAGTTTAACAGCTCGTCAAGAGGGTCAGGCCAAATAAAAAACATGCCAAACTGCGCTTTGAACATTGGGAGGAGATGCTATATTGTGATCTTTATTCCTCCTCATATGACAGCAAAAGTTAGTAAGCACTCGTCAGAGGTGTTTTTGCTTAATGATCATTAATTCCTTTGCAGAAAAAGGAGATACAGGTCATTGCATTTACCACTTTCCCTTTACACGTAATTGTCCTTTTACAGGTGTGTTCTTTGAAGAAAACTTATGAGGGAGGTAAATTGAATGGATTAAGAATTATTTGAATTAGCAAAGTATTCTTCACTTTCCCAAAATGAAGAAAAACTATCTGTCACCACTTGAATTTAAGGACTAATTCTTCATTAGTTGAAGGAATGGCCTGGTTGTTTAGGTTGCAGTTGCTGTACTTTTTTCTGGTGGGAGGTCGTCAGGGCTAAGTCGAGATTTTCATGGTGAAGGTAACACCCACTTGTGGAGCCAGGCAGTTCCATGAATGGTGAGGAGGCAGTACAGAAGGGTAGGGAAGACAACAGGGCACGACTTTTATCGGCTTTATCAAGCATTGATTCTGCCCATGTCTAGGCAGTGCGTTAGGTCCTGTGGTCACATCCTTGAGGTGGGGCGGGGCGGGGGGATAGTAAAAATGCACAAATGATAAAGGTAGTTAGAGAAGTATATGAGGGGCTCTGTGTGCACTTTGAGTGTGGATGGTGACGGGGTGAGTGGGAAAAGACTGGGTTATGAAGTCAGAGTTTCCCAGGAGAAGAGGGAGTTCTGGGCTACAGAAATCTTATGTCTAAAGTCAGACAGATGGGGGACTTCCCTGTCTTAGTCCAGTGGCTGCCTCCAATGCAGAGGGCCCAGGTTCAATCCCTGGTCAGGGAACTAGATCTCACGTGCTGCAATGAAGATCAAAGATCCTAAGTGCCATAGGTAAGACCCAGTGCAGCTGAACAAATACATTTAAAACATAATAATGAAGTCAGACAGATTTGATGAGCACTGTGCTTGGGAAAATCCACATCACTCTGGCCAGCTAGACCAGAGCAGGGCCTATGCCAGTGAAGGGGCAGGAAGAAAGAAAGACAAAACATTCTGAGAATTTTATGCGTATAGGGGTGGGGGAGGCAGGGGGAATTGGATTAAATTCACATACACAGTTTATAGAAAGGTCTCTATTTTACAAATTGAAATGCTGCTCATATTTAAAAGCAGCTCTTCAACAACTAGGCTAATTGAATTTGACTGCTTCCCTGTAAGCAGAGAATTCCTTTTCCTAGAAAAAGGGGAACAGATTATTCTAGCCCTGGGGAATGTTATTTCACCCATTAGATGGCCTGACTTTTCAGGTGAAACATTGTACTCTATGTACGGATTGTAACATTCACAACCTGGATATTGTGAAATGTGAATTAAAATGGAATACCTGCCATTGTTAGTTTTTGCTGTTTTGATGTGGCATTTCTGGGTTTGGGGCTTCTCAGAAAATATTTAACGACACTCCATTTGATAGCTTGTCAGGGCCCCCAAATGAAAAATGTAGAGTGACATGGCAGCATGCAATGGACCTGGTGGGCCTGAGACCTTTGGTGAATAAGAGAATGCTCAGTTTTATAGAGAGGAAATTTGAAAAATAGTTTTATAGTTAAACCATTTGAAAAGTGATATATAATTGAACCAAAACGTTTAATTATATTGAAATTGTACACACCTAGCGATATCTTACTCTCTTTACACAATGACTGCTTTTTCATTTTCCGCTTATAAGCAGGAAACAACTGTGTGTAAGGAATCATAAGGCCTTCTGGGGCTTTTCTGACTCAAAATTTTACATTCCTGAGGTGAATTGACTGTTCCGTCTCGCCACCAAATACCTGGCATCTTTTGGTATTTCGTGGCAGCAGAGTCTGAGTCCTGGAATCACATGCTTTGGTTTGTGTTGGAAGCGTCCAATTAGGAATGCTTTCAGGTAAGGAATCCGCCTGCCAATGCAGGAGACCCGGGTTCAATCCCTGGGTCAGTAAGATCCCCTGGAGAAGGAAATGGCAACCCACTCCAGTATTCTTGCCTGGAGAATCCTTTGGACAGAGAAGCCTGGTGGGCTATAGTCTGGATTGCAAAGAGTGGGACATGACTGAGCACGCACATTCCAAGTGCAATGCAAGGTACACTGAGAGATGAGAAATCGTACTTGCAGCTGGGATGCGAGTGTTCCCAGAGACCCTTCCTCTAGCTTCGGAGAGTTGCTTAACCTTTCTGAGCTCCTGTTTCCACTTCCTATGGCCTCTGCCTCTTTGAGTGGGGATCTGGTGTTACCTGCCACATTTCTGTGCTTTTTAGAAAATCTGAAGCCAACACAGCAGATTGGAAATTCTGGTGGTACAACATTGTTCATTAACTATACCCCAGTAACAAAGTGTTTTGGTGTTACGAAAAGAAAAGAAAAGAAAAATCTGGTGGTGGGTTTCAGGGGTGTCCGTGACATTATTTTCTGAATTACTCTTTTTCAAATTATTTCCTAATTAAAATAAACTTTCATCAGAAATTATAAGTGAAAGTGCCAGATGCCTTCATTTATGTTTCTAGACTCAGTAAGGATTTTTGGATCCAATGTTTATGTTGAGCTTGTGGACCTTTAGGAGATGAGAGAGGTGGCAATGCTGAAGAATGAAGTCTGTAATTGTCATTGTCACACTTTTCCTGTGGCTCCTAAGAAACTACTGTGAAGCTTTGCTTCTATCCATCAGGCCTTTGCTGCTTGCTTCTTAAAAGAAATGTCTGTGAACGTGTGCTTTCTCTGTGCCTGTTTGATGGCTTCTTACTCTACAAAGATGGAAAATGGGCAAAGATTTCTAAGAGAATTTCTAGTGATGGCTCGGTAGTGTATATGCTAACCATTTACAAGAGACTTGCCGAGTGAAAATTAGGGGTCAGGTAGGTAATTGGTTTCTCTTGGCCGTTGATTTTTTACCCCCAAGTATAGAGAAGGAAATGGCAACCCACTCCAGTATTCTTGCCTGGAGAATCCCATGGACGGAGGAGCCTGGGGGGCTACAGTCCACGGGGTCGCAAAGAGTCAGACACGACTGAGCAACTTCACTCACTCACTCATCGAGTAAAATGGGCTTCCCTGGTGGCTCTGTAGTAAAGAATCTGCCTGCCATTGCAGGAAACGCAGGTTCCATCCCTGAGTTGAGAAGATCCTCTGGAGAAGGAATGGCAACCCACTCCAGTATTCTTGCCTGGGAAACCCCACGGACAGAAAAGCCTGGTGGGCCATAGTCTATGGTGGGCTATAGTCTGACAGGGTCTGACACGACTTAGCGACTGAAAAATGATAGGGTAAAATGGTGAAAGAATGATGTCTTTACCAGTGGCTCAGTCAGAGAAATGCTCTGCTTTATTTGATATCCAGAAAGAACCCAGATGCCAAGTGAGGGGAGCAGGGTGGGGCGGCTACATCGTTGCAGATGCCAGCTCCCTGTAGTATTAGAGCAGGGACACCGAGGAGCAGGCTTCCTGAGTCTGGATTCTCTGTGACTAAGAGTGTGGAATGACTAAGTACGTCCGCACTTAGGCAATGTCTGCAGTGTTCTTTCTGCTTGTTTGTAGGCTGAGCCATTGTCCCAGTCTGCCTAGGATTGAGGAATCTTCTAAGAGGCAGGATTTTTAGCACTAAAACCAGGAAAGCCCTGGGCAAGTTTGGGCAGTTGGTTCCCCTTCCTTCCGGCCCCACTGCCAGCCCCATTTCTCTGGCCTCCTGTCACTGCCACACCATGCAATGAGCCTCCCAACAACTCTGTTCACTGTTCCCAGGGGCTTTGCACATGGGGGCCTGGTGGTTGTTGATCAGTCACTCAGCTGTATCCGACTCTCTGTGACCCCATGGACTGCAGCACGCCAGGCTTCCCTGTCCTTCACCATCTCTCAGAGTTTGTCCAAACTCATGTCCATTGAGTCGGTGATGCCATCCAAACATTTCATACCCTTTTCCTCCTGCCTTCAATCTTTCCCAGGCCTGGGGAGCTTGATGAAACAACCAGTTTTTAAAGATGGGGTGCTCCTTAATAGTTCAGGCTGAAGTCTGTCTGTCTTCATAGGGGGTGGCACCACACTGTGGTGCTCCGGTTATTTCTTTGCAGTGCTTTTCCTACTGCTGGACATTTGCGACAATAGAAAACTACAGTTAGAGCAAGGAGCAAACAGGCCCCTGTTCCCCTCCTTTTTCTCCCACCTGCAGATGCAGGTAGAGTTGTAAACTGTGAATTCTGTCCCTGGCATTGATGACTAGTCTTTTCCTCTCAGGAAAAGTAATACGGGGTTGTAAATCTGAAAGTCCTATACTGCTGTCCCCGGTGAATGTTAAATGCTACCAGTCATTTCACAATTTTAGTTGCCATTTTCGTTATCCCTCAAGCTTAAGTAGAACAAATACAACATGCATCTTGAGATCAAAGGGCAGAATCTAGTTATGCTTGTGGAACTTTAAAATCCCAGTCCACAAGGGGCCTCTCAAGGGTTTGATCTTCTCTCTTTTGAGAGGGACTAGATTTTTTCTTTTTCCCTGGATGATTCATCAAGAAAGTTCTGTTTGTTCTTCCATGTTTGCTACTCACAAACCCCTGCTTCTTTTTTCCTCCTGGCAAAGTGACATGGCTGTGTGATCTTATTGGGCCCTCTGAAAACCCATGATCTTATCCAAGCATTAAGCAGTTGCCTAGAAACCATCATGCAAACAGGATTAAATG
This sequence comes from Bos grunniens, assembly GCF_055505025.1. NCBI lineage: Eukaryota > Metazoa > Chordata > Mammalia > Artiodactyla > Bovidae > Bos > Bos grunniens. Next base: position 18,530,503 of record NC_141168.1, read on the forward strand.
AAGCATTTTTTCTATATTACAGCTGCTTTCTGATTAAGACATGATGTCAGAAATAGCTCAGTGTACACCTCTTCATGGTCTTAAAACACAGATAAGTGAAAAAAAATTTTCAACAGAGGTAAAATGATTGCTTCATACTCACATCTCGAGATGGTCACCACCAACCCATATCTGCCCTGCTCCACCTCCCTCTCCCCCCACAGACCTCCCTTTCTGGAGGGTCATGTATTGGAGATTGTGGGCCATTTTTAAAGAACATGAGTGTAAACCTACACAAAGCTCAGACTCTTACTGGCCTATCGGTCCCTTGGACCTCAGCCAGACTGGAGTGTGTGTAGAAGAGTTTTCAAAAGCCTGTTACAGGAATTTGGTCATGAGGAAGGAATGTGTTCTGTGAAGCAACTCAGTGATAAGCAGGTTTTCAGCAAAACATCACCATCAGCTAATCCTACTTTAAATCAACTGCAGTGAATTAGAGAGAACTAAATCTCTAACTCTGGACCCTGTTGTCTCCCAGGAAACAAACTGGGATGGAATCAAGCAACATGGAGAAATATGAATTGAAAGGACTTGTTACAGGATTGGGGTATTCCTAAACTCCCTTTGGATTGAGATAGACAAGCAAATGATGACGGCTGGCTTGGGGTTAAAGGAGAAAAAGGAATCAGGAAAGCCTGAGTCAGTAAGTCAGCAAATATTTATTGAGCTCCTCCTATCTACCCCTAGGCCCTTCTAGGTGTGGTGGGGGGTGGGGTGGGTAATGTGACTGTCAACAATGAGTAAGATGGACAGTCCTGTATGTTCCACTAAGGGGGCAGGGGTCAGGCAATTAAAGCTGCAACAGATAAATAAGTTCAATGATTTCAGATAATGGTAAATGCTATGAAGAAGATAAAACAAGGTCTGTGACTACAATTGGAGGTTATGAGCCCTGCTTTTCCAGGGTGATATTTGAGTTGAGGGGCTGAGAATATGAAGGTCTAGGAGCGATGCCATATTGGCAGTGGAGAAGCAGAGAAGGACGTTGAGTATATAGTAGTGAATGGTTTGTAGAAATCAAAACACCAGAAGAACCTTCAGCGTTGTTGGATGATAAATCAGGTCCATACTAGGAATATCTTTTTCCAGCTTCTCAGAAAAGTGAATCAAACCTCACCAGCCCTCTAGATGGTTTTAATTACCTCTGGGGGCTTGCCCAACATAGATTAGTTTTAGAATTGACAATGTGGACTTTTGTGTTTTTCTCATAGATATTAATGGTGGGAGCTTTTTTTATTTAAAATTTTATTGTTAAACCATGAAAATAATATATTACCAAAGTTGGAGAAATGAGAAAGCTCTTTTATAATTATGCAAACCCAGAAATACTTCTATGTTTATATATACCCTCCCAGTCTTTTTTCATGTATCTGGTTTTAGATAGTTAACAGGTAGCTGTTTACTTGTAATGTATGACATGGTAAATATAAGTAACAATGAGATATGTTATATATGAAACATGTTAAGAGAGTAAATCCTGAGTTCTCATCACAAGAAAAAAAATTTCTTCTGTTCCTTTAATTTTGTTTCTGTGTGAGATGATGGATGGTCACTAAACTTACTGTGATAATCCCTTCACGATGTATGTAAATCAAATCATTATGCTGTATATCTTATGCCTGTGTCAATTATACCTCAATGAAACTGGAATAAAAAATACATAGTCCTGAAATACACAGCAGACATTTTACCATGCTTCCTCAAATTTATGTTAATACTCTGTATTTACATATTTTAATAACTAAATATAATCCATTCTCAATGGACATGGGTTTGGGTGGACACCGGGAGTTGGTGATGGACAGGGAGGCCTGGCGTGCTGCGGTTCATGAGGTCGCAAAGAGTCGGACACGACTGAGCAACTGAACTGACTGATAATCCATTCTTGTGTGGGAGGTAGTTGTGTTCTATAAAGTACCTGTGAATAGTGAATTAGTGAATACTGAATCGCTGCTCCTAGGGGAAATACTAGGTTAGATTCCTGTGAGCCTCTGGTCTCACATTTTCATGAACTGATCAATACATTGCCTTGTTTCCTGTGTATGTTTAAAAAAAACCACCTTACTCAAAATACATACATATATATTTTTAAACTTTTTTTTTCATATCATTTATTTGGCTGTGCTGGGTTTTAGTTGTGGCATGTGGGATCTAGTTCTGACCAGGAATCAAACCCATGCCCCCTGCATTGGGAGTGCAGAGCCTTAGCCACTGGACCACGAGGGAAGCCCCCAAATACATATATTTTCAATTCATTAACACTGAAGTCATGCCAAGAGAACAATAACTCATACCTGAACGAAGCATATCTAACACAGGCAGTTTTTCCACAGGGAACATCACAGCTTTCTTCAGTTTAGAAACCCTAGCCAGCACTTCTGCACTCTACATGGGGGCCGTTTTAAACAGTGACATCACCCACAAAAAGAACAAAAGTGTGAAAATGTGGCACTGGATAGACCATACTTGTTTATAGTGTGAGCTGAAAGAAGGCAGAGTGTGGCCTTGTTCAGCCTCAGCTGAAAATGTGCAGTTCAAAAACTCAGATTTCTGTTTCTCTGTGCATATTAGTGAATGACCATGAAAGCACCCCAAGTATTGATCAGGGGTTACAAATAAATGTTAGCAGGTAGGCAAATTTGCAAACATGGAGTTTGTGAGTAGTGAGGGTCAGCTGTACGCTGTTCTGTTGACTGACCGTGCCATGATTAACTGGAGCATAAATGACTCGCCGTGGACGTATATACAGACGCGCTTCTGCTCTGGCATTTATGGAGCCTCCCTAATTTCTCCTTACTCTCCACCCCCAAAGAAGCCAAATCCTGGAAAAGTCCTGCTAAAGAATAGCTCAGAAGCCCAGGATAGGTGAGAAACAGTCCCCTGTCTGAGAGGGGATAATGGTAATCATATCACCTTTCAGTTACAAGGGCTTTACAGTTTGTGAAGTTCTTTGATGTGATCTGTGTAATTGGATCTTTACAAGGACCCAGTAAGGGAAATGGAACTGTTATCTACATTTTCCCAGAAAAAGACACAAATGTGAATTGATGGTACACATACTTGGCCTTACTTGGCTTTCTGAAACGACTCAGGCATTTTGCCCTCAGCAGATGCCCAGAGAATAGATATCGCATTGGAAAACAGTCTCTCTCCTATATCCTACAAGTGCTTGACAACATCCACCTACATGTCCACCATGGAGGGTTGAGAGGTGGATAGTGTAGTGGAAACAGTGTAGCTTTCACAGTCAGAGAAGTGGTTTGATTCCCTGATTCTGCTCCTTCTTTACCTGTGCAACATCAGCTAAGTTGTCAAACCTCTTTGAGCTTACATTTTTGCCTTGGTAAAATGGAGGTAATAACATTACTATTACCTAATTCACACGTTTGTTGTGACGAAATTTAATGAAATAATATATTTAGCCACTTTCCTCATTATACTTCTGATGGTAAGAACTGTTGACAAGACATTTATTGATAGATCCTTAGATAAAATCAATAAGTATCTTGACAGTAACCTCTGTTTCCTAACAATTCTGCCTGGAGATTACCCAACCACTAACAGACCCATTAGCAAATAAACAGTCTGCATTGACTTCTGCATCAGTGAATGTCTAAACTAATGTCATTTCCATAACACAGCATTTTCCCCTTGTGGAAGAAATATAAATGTTTCAAAATAAACATTAATGAAGTCTCCCTTGATTTTTTTCTAATCTTGATTGGAATGTTGATAAGATTTTTGTACATGTTGAACAAAGAGATGGGAGAAGCTTGCTGCTTATAGCATAAAGCAGACTAAGGTCAAATACATGACATGGGAAGAGGTTTATGCAACAGTGGTAGCTGTTTTATTGATGGGAAAGTGACATATAGGGAAGTGACTTGTGCAGCAAGACCCGCAAAGTAGATTAAGCTTTCCCAAGCAGCCAGTCTTTGGAGTATTAGAGTTGGGGGGAAGGGGAGTAGGAAAAGATTCTTTTCCTGATAGCTTTGCAATGAAGTGAATATGTGGGTCCTTTGTAAAACGTTTTGAGATCCATTTTACACTTGCAGCACAGTTTCCGGCACATTCTTTTTTAAACATCTGTGCGGCATCAATAGAAAATGAAACCATCTGTTAGAGTGCTCTTCTAAGGTCCCTGTTGACCCCACCATGGCAGGGGTGATGGGGTCAGCAGTCTGAATGCTAAACTCCACATCCAGGTGGCTGTTTCTTTCTGAACTTTGATAGCTGGTATCTGCCTGAGAGAAAATGACGTCTGCTTTTGCTAGTTTGGCCTTTGAGATTCCTCTGGGACCAGTGATCTCTGGACCCTGATGTGAGCTCTTGATTAGATAGAGGAATGCCTTCACATATAACTTGTTTGAGACTTTCCCCATTTTGCATGGCATATGCTATCTTCCTGGACTGGGGATCAAACTGCATTGTCCACTGCATTGGCAGGTAAGGTGGATTCTTAACCACTGGACCACCAGCTAAGTTCCTAGGGAATTCTCGTATTGAGGTTAGCACACATTTGAATAACCGAGAAGACCCTCTTAGAGGTTAATGTTTACAAAACTCTACGGATTGACGTTGGCCAAAGCAAGTCAGTATCCTGTTTTCTCCTGTTACATGTAACATGCATGTAACATTGCATGTAACATGCAATGGGATTCTGCAAATAAACAGTAATAGTGAGAAGTCTAGTAGGAGATGGAACTTAGACACTGAAGTTCTATTACATTTATTTTCTTACAACTTTATAGGGTATAATTATATAGGAGACAAAGGGGCTGCAGGTAAGTTTTGGTCCCTACCATGGTGCTCCTTTGGCTACTAGCTAGATGCCACTTAGGCAGTAGCCAAGAAAAATAGGCTGGGCGTGAATCTATTAGTACCAGCTATGGAAATCATATAGAACCTTAATGGACTAGTGAACGTGTTTTAGGCAGTTTTCATAGGCTCTGGGCTGCGTGATAGCATCTCTGTTATGCAGAGCTCTGGAATTCAGCACAGCTGCTTGACACACAGTGAAATCTTAACCTATCTTAGGTGAATTGAAGCCAGGGGACAGAAAGTAAGAGTAAGACACAGGAGCACAGAGGTCTGGAAGACGGTGAGCGAAGCACAAATGTCTTACAAGGTCCCCAGCATGAGGCCTCAGGGAGGAATCATTGAGGTCAGATGGGGAAGTTCCTTGTTCATCCCTGGAGCCAGAAACCAGAGAGGGAGGACCTGGGAGGGAGGCTCCAGGGCTAGTAAGGTGCCAACTCAAATGCAGTTCAGGCCAGAGGGAACCTGGCACAATTGCAAACCTCCTGCAAAGACCAGACTGGGGAGGGAAGCGGATGTGGACGTGAACGTTCCAGGAGTGACACCAGCCAAGCCAGGCTGTGCCCAGCCGTTAGTTAAGTTAGAGCAAGAAATGTGTCCTATATGTGTCTACTTTCATTGCAAAAATTCCTTCTTCTTCCTTCCCTTTGTTTTCTTCTAAAAGTTTCTTAAAAAAAAAAAAAACCTTCTAAAAAAAATAAAATCGATTTGACCTTGGCCCATCTGTCAGGAAAAAGAGATTTATCCAGACCTAGATCCATGATTTGGGAGGTCAGGTATGAATTCACAGCCACTGAAATCTAAGCCTGACTTCCCAAAAGGAGTGAACAGAGGGCGGGGAAGCAGAGCATTGGGTTCAAGAAACAAGGGTGGAGTGCCTCCGAAAAGTCATCACCGGGTGGGCCTCACTCCCTGGTTTGAGGCTGCCTCCAAGGATCACAGAGGATTCTTTTTTCCTCCACATAAATAGCCTCACAGCGGGTGGACAGGAAGAAGAGAGAGCATGGGTGAAAACGTGGACAGCCACGTGCGCATGGCCAATCGGCAGGGGTATTCATTTTCTATTGCCATGTAACAAATTATTACAAATTTAGTGGGTTAAAACAGCAACATGTATTATCTCACACTTTCCTTGGGTCAGGAATCTGGGCACCACTTAGCTGGTTCCTATCTCTGAGACTCACTCACCACACTGCAGTCAGGTGTCAGCTGGGAGCTGGGCTACAGTCCCTCTGAGTTTGTGGTTGTTGGTAGAATTCAGTTTCTTGTTCTGTAGACCTCTCGGTGGCCAGTTTCTTCCAGGCCTGCTGGAGAATCTCTGATTTCTAGACCTTCTTTGAAAAGGCTTGCCTGATTAGGGCAGACCCACCCCAAATAATCTCCCTTTTGAGTAACTTAGAGTCAACTGATTTGGGACCTTAATTACATCCGCAAAATTGCCTTCCCCACAGTGTAACCTGGCACTCACAGGAGCCCATCCATTGTATCCCTGGGCCACATCAAGAGGACCTTATGAGGTGTGTCCAGCAGGGAGCAGGAATCTTGGAGTCATCTTAGAATTCAGCCTCCTACAGAGGACAAGAGAGAAAGTGACCAGTGCTTGTCTGTTCTCTCCATTTAGTGACTGTAATTTGGGAAGGGGTTGGAGAGCAGGATCAAAGATACTATTTTAGGTGTTTGTGGCCCCAAGTCATGAGAGAACAGAAACTACAGCTAAGTACAATCTAAGGCTAAAAACTTAATTGTGGTAGCTCACAGTGGAAATTTTTTGATTTATGAAAGAAAGTGTTATTGATTGGGCAGATTGTTAGGAGCTGTTTCAGGGCCCAGCCTAATGATGAGAGGAGCTCTCTGCAAGTGTGAGGAGGTTTTATTGCATACAGAGTTCCTGATGAGAGCTGTTTTTAAAGACAAACCCTGCACATGACTTGTGGGTAACCATGCTCGTTGGACAAAGGCCCAGCTGTTGTGGGTCCTAGTTATTCTCAACAAGGAGGATAAAATTAGAGAGGTGGTTTCTGTCCATTTAACATGTAAAGTGTCAAGAAAAATGGGGTATGACTGTCCTGGATATGGGTTTGTCTTTTAAGCCTGTGCCTGCCAGTGGGTTATTTTTTTTTTTAATCAGGAATGAAGTATAGACTATCTATCTTCTGTGTAGAAAATGTTGTCTCTAGTCAGCTGTCCTTACTATTCTTAGTTCCCTGAGAACTATTTAAACCAGTTCTCACTTAATTTGATTAAATAGAGTCTGTTTTTTTTTTTAAACAAAAAAACAAATGCTTTGCCCCTCATTAGAAACTCATAGGTTTTTATTATACAAAATATATCTAAGAACAAAAAACCACGTTACACTCTGCAGAAGTACTGTCAACATTTTGCAGATATCCATCCATACATATCTGCATTCTAGCATTTACAGACAATTCTACTATATAATAAGGAATTTTTTGTAATATATTTTCACTTTGATATATATTATGAACACTTATTAATAGCCTTCCACAGTAATGTTTTTAACTACTACTTTAACAACTGCAACTAACTAGAAATACTGTAATTTGTTGAAACAATCTTACATGGGGCTATTTAAAGCTTTAGGTAGATAGATGAGAGCTCTTAAGTGAGGGTTATTCACCTTTGATCAGTAGATGTTTCTTAGAGGTTGTAATGCTGTTGTCTTCATCCAGCGCTAACTTCATTTACCTTCATTCGTTCGGTGCTCTAATGTCATTGATGCTGCGCTTGCCGCTTGTAAAGGCAAAACTTGAGCTTTATGTTTACTTTTCCCCGGGTCTGTTCCCAAGGCTACGTGCAGAGTTTTTAAATACCTCTTTTGTGAGCTAGAAGCCCTAATAAACAAACCGCTTTGTTGAGACTGGAGCATTAGCGCTGGCACAGTTTATTAATTTCACTGCACGTTACAGACATCACGAGTCGGCGAGGTGGTCCACCTGCACCTTCATCCTCCGCACAGGCTGTGCGCAGCTCTGTGACTTGCTGTTTTTCTTTCCCCTTCCCTTCCAAATGGGCTGCTCGTGGCAAAAATCTGTTTAAACAAAGGTGAGGAAAGGATCGGTTTATTACAAACCCAGACTTTAAAATTTAGTTACAGGTTTAACCTATTAGAAACCTGAGTTTTGCAAATGTTAAGAGTATTAGGAAGAATAGGGAAAGGGGCACTCAGGTCTTGGTGGGGCCTTAGGCAGGGGAGGGAAGACAATTCAATGACCCAGATGGTTATCAAGAGAATTTTTTATAGTAATGTAAACAGAGCCATGGAAAGCTCTTGAATCAACATAGAGATTCCTTATAATCCAGCTGCTATCTATTGAAAGTCAGCTTGTTTTGCTTTTAGAAACACATGGTAGCCTTTTTGGTTGGCATCATGATGGGGAGAGGAACCCATCTAGCACTTAGTGCCCAGGGGACCTGTGATGTTCAGGACAAGGCCAAGCAGGGAAGAATCTTTATACCTAAAATCCCAGCATGGTCTGGTTGAGAGCCTCAAGCCCTTTGGAACTTTGAGTTCTTGAAAGGAATGGAAAAGAAAACAAGAATTTATGGCCATACATTTTTTTTTTTTTTTTCTGGAGCTTTCTAGAAATTGTCTGGTCCTCTCTCTCTGTCCCCTATTTCTCATAGAGAGCCTGCAGAGCTAACGTTAGAAGGATATTGGTCCATGTAAGGAGATGTGGGTCAGGAGAAAGCTGCACAGAGCTTTTTAAGTCTATTTTTCTCCATCTATACTTGGCCTGTAGAAGTTGAGTCACACTTTCTGACAAAAGTCTGTCTGGTTGTTTGTCTCATAGACCAGCTGTTCAGAGGCAGAAATCAGCCAATACTGCCCAGCTGTTAACTCAGCCATCCTCAGGGGAACTCATTCTTTGCCAAATGAGTCTTGGAAAAGGCCAGAGAGCGGGGAGTTGCAGGGAACACTGACTCAGGCTCAAAATTTGTTTTCAGCCTATTTTATTCCCTTTGGTATATGAAAGCAGAGGCCACCTACATCATAACAGAATTTCTGTCAGAGCTATGGGGGCTTGGGATACTAGCTGGTCCTCCTCTTTTATTTTATATTTTAAGAGACCCAGAGAGGTTAAATGACTTGCCTGAGGTCACAGAGCCATTTAATGTTACAGAGCTGGATCTAAACCCCGGCTTTTTGATTCCAGAGTGTTCTTTCTACTACACCAGCAGCTACCCTTTTGACTTCTTATATTGTTTATTCATGAAGTTTTGCTGACTTCCTTTCTAAAATATTCCTCCACCCCCACCAAGGCATTGCATCATTGTTTCATTCAAATCTTATGTCATTTCTGAGAACATTGGATTCATGGGCAATAGAAAAGAATCTTTTAAGAGCAAAAGGCAAAGGCTCCCTGTTGACGATGCAGTAAGCAGTTATCCACCACTGTCCAATCATGAAAAAAAAAAATGTAGAAGCATTGTTCTGTATTCTCTGTGGGAGAAAAGGATTCAGTTAAGCTATTTGTTTTAATATGTGGTGTTTGCACAGTTTCCCAAAGGGACTGCAGAAAATCTTCACTTTGCTTATTCTCATAACAACTGTTGACTGGGAAAAAAAGCACAACCTAAAAGTTGAGGGTTATGTTTTATTCGGTGGACAAAAGTGAGGACTTAAGCCCAGGACACAGCAAGAAGAGGCAAGAAGGGGCGTCAGGGTATTCAGGAGTTTTTTTGCAGCAAAAGACCAGGTAGTCGAACATCGAAAGATTACTGTTAATTAAAGAAAACCAGAAATCTCAAGTTAAGGAATTCAGCACTTTTCTTTGTGTGGGAAGATGGAAGAGGCTGGGCCCAGTGAAATGACTCCTTTGATACACACCTCAACTAGCTGGGGCCAGCATCCTGCGTTTTCTCCTCCGGGGTTTCCTCCGGTGTTCTGTTGGGGATGGCTGCAGCAGCTGGCTGTGGCTTGGCCGTGAGCAGCCCATCTGTTTCCATCCAGGTTTGATCCCTGGGTTGGGAAGATCCCCCGGAGAAGGGAATGGCTACCCTCTCCATGGAGAATCCCATGGACAGACAAGCCTGGAGGGCCACAGTTCGTAGGGTTGCAAAGAATCGGGCAAAACTGAGCGACTAACCCTGTCACTTTCACTTTTTTTTTAGTTCCCTCCAGGCTCAGTGTCGGGGCAGCTGTAACAGGCTGTCTTGATGGCTGCAGCATCCTTACTTTACTGATAGGGCAGGTGATGTTCTGGTTCACACAACTCTGAGATCACCTGATTCCATTTATGGTCTTTCTTAGAAAGAGAATATAATGGCCTCTTTTTTTTCACCGTCTGTAGATGATCTTCAACTCTTACAAGGTCAGTTGAAGAAGAGGGGTAGGGCTCTAGCTGGGTGACAGGGTCTATCTTGGTGGCAAAGGTACTTAGAGGGATTCCTTTTGGAGCACCTGGACTCCAATTCCAGAGCAAGATGAGAACCTGAACCTAGGAATCTGTTGAAAAGGATTTGGCCGGCTGCTGCTTAGACCAGGGTCAGGAGTCTTTGAGCATGTCCAGGATGTTTTCTCACCACCTAGATGCTCTATTTTTCTCCCTCTCTGTTGATGCTTCAAAATCATGGACTCTGAGCTGCCCACTGGGTGATGATCTCATTCTTCTTACTGGCCTACTTGGGACTTTCTGGGCCTTTTATTTTTTCTTTGTCAATAGTACAACCAAAGGGGGAACTTGATAATTCATTTTGACTGTGACCAGTTTTCTTATAAACATTTCAGAGAAGGTTTAAAAAAAAAGAAATTGGAATTGCTGGTTAAAAATGAAGAAACGGCACTGAAGAAATATATAAATGTGATCAAAATGTTGATGATGGTCTACGGTGGACTCACAAGGAATGTGAGAGGTGTTTGAGACTGGAGATATGGGCCTGGTCTTCAAAAAGGGGAAAAGGAAGAAATATCAATTATGATGATGGGGACCTTCCGGTGGTCCAGCGACTCAGACTCTGCACTCCCAGTGGAGGGGGCCCAGGTTTGATCCCCGGTCAGGGAACCAGATCCCATGTACCCCAACTAAAATAATCCGTATGTCACAACTAAGACCTGGTGCAGCCAAAGAAATAAATTTTTTAAAAGTAAATATTAAAAACAAACCATCAGAATTGTGAATGATGAACTGAACTTTAAACCTCTTGGTAAGCAAATGGGAAAATTAGAATCTAGGATGAGATCACTAAGAATAAATGATATTTAATGATCCTCATACTCTTTTATAGTGTTAATAGGCTGATCAGAGACGTGCTTAATAATTTGTCCCAGTTTTAGCAGGGCATGTACTAACAACCATAATAAAACAGCTATCATTTACTGAACTCTTATTAGTGAAGGCAACTTTTCTAAGTGAGTAATGTTAAATTTCACTTCTTTTTTGGAAGAGGAATGGGTGATTTAGAACCTCTTAACTATATCTTCTTTTTAAAAAATAATGGAGCTTGCCTTTCTGAATGCTCTGGTTTCTAGTGATGGGACTGGAGTTAATGGCCCAGCTTGAAGCAAACGGTGTGGGTAACAGAGAGCTATCCGGTGATTTTTCATTCCTTACTTTCCCTAGATGTCCTGTCCTGACCAGGCTGTTGAGTTCCTGTATTCTAGCAGCATTTGAAGAGGAAAAAAAAAGACTTGATTACCTAGTTGGTTGAGTTTTATAAGAGGAAGGAACATGCAGGAGCAGACGGCCAATGGGTACCATGCTTCACTAGTGGCCATTGCTAACTACTAGTCAAGATGGACGTGACTCTGGATGACCGTGAAGTAACTTTGATGTTCACAGCCCACTAATGGTTCTCTGCCAGTTTTCACTTACTATGGTACCATGTTGTGTCTGAATCAGACTATATCTCCATTTTATCTTCACAACAATTTTGGAAGGCAGAATGTATTCTCCCTAATATTGGGTGGAACAGGAAGCATGGGTGATGTGTCCAAAGTTATTGCTGATAACTGTAGAGCCAGTCCAGCATATGTGTCTTCTGACTCATGACTTCACTGCATAAAATACTCCTTCAGATGGTTAAGATTCTCTGGTGTGTTTCAGCAGGCCAGCGGGAGCATGAGTGTGAGATCTGACAGAGCGAGAATCTAAGTGGCTTTAAGCCAGAACCTACCAGGGTCTCCCAGTTTGGATTTTTTCCTTGCTCTTATCTCAGGGGGAAGGAGTACTTTCTGGCAGTGAATCATCCCTGTGCATTTATGAAACAAGGCAGACAATTCCTCCTACGTCTGAAGTGCTTTCTCTTTTCTCCTTCATGCATTCTAAGGATGAAATTACCTCAGTATTTCTTACGACATATCTGGCTCACAAATAAACAATAGCTTTCGAGGGAGTATGCCATTTCTTTTCATAAAAACTTTATGGGCTCTTCTAATTTTTCGTTTCTGATATCTTTGGCATTGGATCTTGATTTGGAGACAGAATTCTCTAATTGCAAAACATATGTCCTATTCAGAGAATTCTATGGAAGACATTTATGGGACCCTCTTCAGTTATCTATTTGGTAATTCTTAATGATTAGGCACCATCTTTCTTATTACGTTATAGGGAGCCCCTTATAGTATCAAGGGGCTTCCCAGATGGCACAGTGGTAAAGAATCTACCTGCCAATCCTTGGGTCAGGAAGATCTCCTGGAGCAGGAAATGGCAACCCACTTCAGTACTCATGCCTGGAAAATTCCATGGACAGAGGAGCCTGGTGGGCTACAGTCCATGGCGTTGCAGAGTCGTACATGACTGAGCGACTGAGTGCATGTCACACACACACACACACACACACACACACACACACAGTGTTAAGAGTTCAACCTTCCACTCTTTGATTTCATGTACCATCCTGCACCTCAAGGTCATTTCTCAAATTAGAATGACCAAGAAGCCTCAGATGACTTCGCGTTTCTTCCCGCTTCATCAGTCCATGATTTAGAGCTTGTTATAATAATAGGAATTGTTTGTGGAATAGAAAAATGCCAAGTTTTAGTTATTTTAGGGTAGGACCTCAGTTCAGTTCAGTTGCTCAGTCAAGTCCGACTCTTTGCAACCCCATGGACTGCAGCACGCCAGGCCTCCCTGTCCATCACCAACTCCCGGGGCTTACTCAAACTCATGTCCATTGAATCGGTGATGCCATCCAACCGTCTCATCCTCTGTCGTCCCCTTCTCCTCCTCCTGCCTTCAGTCTTTCCCAGCATCAGGGTCTTTTCCAATGAGTTAGTTCTTCACATCAGGTGGCCAAAGGATTGGAGTTTCAGCTTCAGCATCAGTCCTTCCAGTGAATATTCAGGACTGATTTCCTTTAGGATGGACAGGTTGGGTCTCCTTGCTGTCCAAGGGACTCTCAAGAGTCTTCTCCAACACCACAGTTTGAAAGCATCAGTTCTTTGAGGCTCAGCTTTCTTTATAGTCCAACTCTCACATCCATGTATGACTACTGGAAAAACCATAGCTTTGACTAGATGGACCTTTGTTGGCAAAGTAATGTTTCTGCTTTTTAATATGCTATCTAGGTTGCTCATAACTTTTCTTCCAAAGAGCAAGTGTCTTTTAATTTCATGCCTGCAGTCACCATCTGCAGTGATTTTGGAGCCCCCAAAAATAAAGTCTGTCACTGTTTCCCCATCTGTTTACCATGAAGTGATGGGACCAGATGCCATGATCTTCGTTTTCTGAATGTTGAGCTTTAAGCCAACTTTTTCATTCTCCTCTTTTACTTTCATCAAGAGGCTCTTTAGTTCTTCTTCACTTTCTGCCATAAGGGTGGTGTCATCTGCATATCTGAGGTCATTGATATTTCTCCCAGCAATCTTGATTCCAGCTTGTGCTTCATCCAGCCCAGCATTTCTCATGATATACTCTGCATATAAGTTAAATAAGCAGGGTGACAATATATAGAGGTGATGTATTCTTTTCCTGATTTGGAACCAGTCTGTTGTTCCATGTCCAGTTCCAACTGTTGCTTCTTGACCTGCATATAGATTTCTCAGGAGGCAGGTCAGGTGGTCTGGTATTCCCATCTCTAGGGTAGGGCCTAAGAGGGTACAAACAATGAATATCTTAGCCTCCACTGAGGACTATGAGGGAGTTCCCTGGGTGTTTCCTGGTGGAGTAAGTGAAGTGTTGATTATGGAAGGTGTGTGATGAAGGAGGCAAAATGGAGTTGTTTTCTGCTAGGAGAGTGGAGGGAGCCTGGGAGGAGAAGGTTATGTTTGTAGCGGGGGCAGGAGACCCAATTAGAAGAGCCTGACTAAAAGCAGCCTCTGAATTTGCTCATATAATGAGAACATAAAAGGGTTGAAATCTGCACATTGAAGGTACAGGACAGGAGGAGTATCAAAGAAAGGGTAAGACGTCAATTAGGAAGAAATTCTTCAGGGACTTTGGGAGAGAGTGAGTAAGAAATTAAAAAAAAATTTTTCAATCTATTTTAACTGTGGAGAGTTTGGACTTTTGAGTTATGTTGGAGAGTTTTAAGTGTGGGAAGTTTAAATCAAACATTTTGCTGGCTTTGGCATGTAGGATAGACCAGGCAGAAAGCCTTGCTGGGTCACCAGCACTCTCATGGAGAGTGTGCAGGTGGACTCTGGATTAGAGGTCAAAGTGGAGAAGGCAGAAGGGAAGACTCATTCGTCAAGATGGCCGCCTCTCAACATCCCAGGCCTCTGTGCCCTCCCACTGTAGCTGGCAAGAACAGAAGGGCAGACTCCGTACTACCTCAGCCTTGAATGGTTCTCCTGATCATGGTTTTGAAGGGCTTGTGTTTGTCAGGGGAATTCAGCTGTTTAGCATAAGGAAGAGGCAATGGAAGGACTCTGGAGGACAGTTTGAGTTTCTGAAAACAAATCCAAGATGACTACTCCATCTGATATGAAGCATTATTTATTTCTGTAATGGTTCTGTCTGCTCTGAAAGGACCCTAAGGATTTCCTCCCTTAATATGAGGGGATTGTGTTGATCTCAGCCCTACATTGCCATTCAAGAAGCATTTGACCATCAGGAATCTAGTCCCTGAGTTCTCTGTGTTAGTGATGGGGGAGTCAGCAGCCTATGCTGAAAGTATATGGGCATCGGAGCCAGAAAGCAGGAATCTTGCCCTATCACACTCTGCTCCACAATCTCCAGCTGTCCACTCTGGATAATCCTTGATCTTGCCAAGATCAGATGCAACAATGATGTGGAAGTGTTTTGTCATATGTAAACCATTATGTGTTGAATGTGGGAGATGATATTATTATTATATTTTCTTGTTGTTTTTGTTCCTATGAGGGCTGGTTAGACTGTTAAGCCACAGAAGGGGAGATCTTTACCAAGCTAAGTCTAGTTTGGGTTCAGAAAGAGCAAAGAATTCATTTGGGGGCATTTGCAGCATTATATATAAGTAAGCCAGGAAATAGATAGATTGAGTTTCTTTGTGCCAGCTAACTCTGAATCTCCTAGTTTTCCTTTGCCAGCAGGACCCACCCATGGGTGTTTTTCTCTTAATCTCATTAACTGATTTGTTTGTATAAAGTGAGATGATGAATTTTTTTCACGTTAAATGTTAAGCTGAGAGCTGCTGTAGACCATTCAGGATTGACTGCATTTGGAGAAAGGGCATCATTACCTTTGCAATGATGAAGAATGATGTAATTCAAGAGGAATTATTTAGTAGTATTGGTGCATCTCCCTTGACACACATGGTGTATGTAAAACTTCATACTTCCATAATTATTAAATTAGGGGTAACTCTTTTTGCAAAAAAAAAAAAATAGAATATATTCTACCAATGGATTTATAGCAGGTTTTCTTTTAGTAAGCCTCCCCAGTGCCTTTATAATTTGATTGACCTTTTCCACATATTTCTTTTACAAAGAAAGCCACATCTGGATATGACAAACCAAAATAAGCATGTAATGGATTTGGGCTCTTTAAAAATCAGTTTTTCTACTGCTTGTAATATTTCAGTAAAGTCAACATCACTTCATCAAAGAAACAAAAACCTCCCAAACTCCCAAACCTCTAGTGTAATAGAGTTCCAAGGCTCAGCTCCCCTCCACCCCCACCTCTTTTTTTAACATTTAGAGAAATATGTAATGTACTTAAATTTTGGTATCAGAAAAAAATTGAGTCCCCTTGAAATTTTACTGTAATAAGGTTTGACTTGTGAGCCTTTTTAATTTTTTTCCTTGTGACTTTGACCAAATGGCCTTTTCTTTTTCAGATGATCATCTGGCCCTTTCCTATGTATGTGTGCAGGGCAGGAATCCCCTCATGTCTAAGGTGGCTTTCCTTGAAGGTGGACCCCTGGGAGAGGAGTAGACTTTGGACTCCTTTCTCCTCCCGGCTTCTTCCTCCTCGGCCCTTCCACTCCCTCCTTCTCCCTTCCCTTTTCCCTCCTCCACAATACAGGCGAACAGTGTTCTGCTGGAGAGAAACCTTCCTTTCTAAAGTGAATTTGAGGTGTGCTGTCAAAACTACTTCCCTGCATTTCTTTGAGGCTTTGAGGGTTGTCAGCTTGCCCCCACTGTGCTCACTATATCCGTGACTGATGTTTTTGTAGCTTGCTGTGCTCTGGGCAAGGCTTCTGGCAACGATTTTTCAGTAAAAACTCTCTTCCCCTGCCTGAGATGGAGCTTGCAGCCAGAGGCCGGCAGCGGAGGCAGCCGGTTTCCAGGCAGGCCTGGAGAATGGCATCTTTGTGGGGCGCGGGCGGCGAAGCCCGAGCCTTGGACCAGGGCCCCTCGCAAGGAGCGGTCAACTTCTGCTTGTGGAACCTGCGCCCCGCCCAATTCACTGCCCACGGGCAGGGGAATGGGGCAAAGATGAACAAATGCAGGGAGCAGCAACAGGGGCGTTTCCCCTTGTCTGTCCTTTTCCTAAGTTGCAGAGCTTTTCCATTTTAAAATCGCCTGCCACATTTTAGAAAATTAGTGTAGCAGAGCCGAATAGATTGTGAGCAACAACCGATAAGGCTCCTTGTGTTATTACACTCCCTCTGCTGGGAGTGTCTGCCAGGAATTCATGGAACCCTCCTCTCCATGGACAGGCTCAGGGGCTGAGTGAGTCCCCCCGCCCCCCTCAATCCTGCACTTGGCATGTAGCGCCCGTGGACATTTTTCCACCAGGAAACTTTCATTAGATTCTCAAAAGGGTCCACACATCAAAAAAGGTGAGAAACTACTGACCAAGTCCAAAGCCTACTCCATCACTTCCCCTCACTTTCCAGCACACACAACGCACAGACACACACACACACACAGACACACACACTGGCACATACACACACACACACACACAGTTTTACAGACAAGGAAACAGAATCCAGAAGAGATGGGGGTGGTAACCAGTCAGGTGTGGCTGGGACCAGATCTCCTGTCCCTGCTCTGATCTGGCACAAAAAAATGACTTTGGACCCACCTCAGGGGAACAAAATTGCTTTAGAACCTGTTCTATGAGCACAGCAGTCACAGGATAAAGCTAGATAACTCATGTCACACCTCAGAGCAGTCCTCTCTTTATAAATGCCCTTTAAGCATCTTCTGTTCATCCCTTGCCCAGCCTGGGTCTCATTCACAGTAGCTGCTCGTTCTGTTGACGGAGTGAACCTCCGTGGTGAGCAGCATAAGGAAGATAGATTCTTAGTTTTATACAGCAAATTCTTTGAGCTCAAGAATTTTGAATCCTTCATATTCCTCCTACTCTACTTTCCTTCCTCACCCCATGATCCTGGTTCCTGGGGCAGTTGCCAGCAGGAGACAGCCCACACTTAAAACCACTCACTCTTACCTTGTAAGCTCCTTCTGACAACTGCTGCTGCTGCTGCTGCTGCTGCTAAGTCGCTTCAGTTGTGTCCGACTCTGTGCGACCCCATAGACGGCAGCCCACTAGGCTTCCCGTCCCTGGGGTTCTCCAGGCAAGAACACTGGAGTGGGTTGCCATTTCCTTCTCCAATTCATGAAAGTGAAAAGTGAAAGTAAAGTCGCTCAGTCGTGTCCGATTCTTAGCGACCCCATGGACTGCAGCCCACCGGGCTCCTCTGTCCATGGGATTTTCCAGGCAAGAGTACTGGAGTGGGGTGCCATTGCCTCCTCCACCTTCTGACAACTACTGACCTGCAAACACAAGGTGATCAAAACCATCCCCAAGAAAAATAAATGCAAAAAGGGAAAATGGTTGTCTGAGGAGGCCTTACAAAGAGCTGAGAAAAGAAGAGAAGCTAAAGGCAAAGGAGAAAAGTAAAGCTATACCCATCTGAATGCAGAGTTTCAAAGAATAGCAAGGAGTGATAAGAAAGCCTTCATAACTGATCAATGCAAAGAAATAGAGGAAAACAAGAGAATGGGAAAGCCTAGAGATCTCTTCAAGAAAATTAGAGATACCAAGGGAATATTTCATGCAGAGATGGGCTCAATAAAGGACAGAAATGGTAGGGACCTAACAGAAGCAGAAGATATTAAGAAGAGGTGGCAAGAATACACAGAAGAACTGTACAAAAAAGATCTTTACGACCCAGATAATGACAATGGTGTGATCACTGACCTAGAGCCAGACATCCTGGAATGTGAAGTCAAGTGGGCCTTAGGAAGCATCACTATGAACAAAGCTAGTGGAGGTGATATAACTCCAGTTGAGCTATTTCAAATCCTGAAAGGTGATGCTGTGAAAGTGCTGCACTCAATATGCCAGCAAATATGGAAAACTCAGCAGTGGCCACAACAGGAAAATGTCAGTTTTCATTCCAATCCCAAAGAAAGGCAATGCCAAAGAATGCTCTGCTGCTGCTAAGTCACTTCAGTTGTGTCCGACTCTGTGTGACCCCATAGACAGCAGCCCACCAGGCTCCCCCATCCCTGGGATTCTCCAGGCAAGAACACTAACTACTGCAAAATTGCACTCATCTCTTTCACTTGCATGCATTGGAGAAGGAAATGACAACCCACTCCCGTGTTCTTGCCTGGAGAGTCCCAGGGAGGGTGGAGCCTGGTGTGCTGCCGTCTATGGGGTCCAACAGGGTCGGACACGACTGAATCGACTTGGCAGCAGCACTTGCTAGTAAAGTAATGCTCAAAATTCTCCAAACCAGGCTTCAGCAATACGTGAACCATGAACTTCCAGATGTTCAAGTTGGTTTTAGAAAAGGCAGAGGAACCAGAGATCAAATTACCAACATCCGCTGGATCATCGAAAAAGCAAAAGAGTTCCAGAAAAACATCTATTTCTGCTTTATTGACTACGACAAAGCCTTTGACTGTATGGATCACAATAAACTGTGGAAAATTCTGAAAGAAATGGGAATACCAGACCACCTGACCTGCCTCTTGAGAAACCTGTATGCAGGTCAGGAAGCAACAGTTAGAACTCGACATGGAACAACAGACTGGTTCCAAATAGAAAAAAGAGTCCATCAAGGCTGTATATTGTCACCCTGCGTATTTAACTTATATGCAGAGTACATCATGAGAAATACTGGGCTGGAGGAAGCACAAACTGGAATCAAGATTGCTGGGAGAAATATCAATGACCTCAGATATGCAGATGACACCACCCTTATGGCAGAAAGTGAAGAACTAAAGAGCCTCTTGATGAAAGTGAAAGAGTAGAGTGAAAAAGTTGGCTTAAAGCTCAACATTCAGAAAGCGAAGATCATGGCATCTGGTCCCATCACTTCTTGGCAGATAGATGGGGAAACAGTGGAAACAGTGGCTGACTTTATTTTTCTGGGCTCCAAAATCACTGCAGATGGCAATTGCAACAATGAAATTAAAAGATGCTTACTCCTTGCAAGGAAAGTTATGACCAACCTAGACAGCATATTAAAAAGCAGAGACATTACTTTGCCAACAAAGGTTCGTCTAGTCCAGGCTATGGTTTTTCCAGTGGTCATGTATGGATGTGAGAATTGGACTATAAAGAAAGCTGAGCACTGAAGAATTGATGCTTTTGAACTGTGGTGTTGGAGAAGACTCTTGAGTCCTTTGGACTGCAAGGAAATCCAACCAGTCCATCCTAAAGGAGATCAGTCCTGGGTGTTCATTTCAAGGACTGATGTTGAGGCTGAAACTGCAATACTTTGGCCACCTGATGTAAAGCGCTGACTCATTGGAAAAGACCTTGATGCTGGAAAAGATTGAGGGCAGGAGGAGAAGGGGACAATAGAAGATGAAATGGTTGGATGGCATCATCGACTCGATGGACATGAGTTTGGGTGGACTCCGGGAGTTGGTGATGGACAGGGAGGCCTGGCGTGCTGCGGTTCATGGGGTCGCAAAGAGTTGGACACGACTGAACGACTGAACTGATAGAGCTTATCCATCTTTGGCTGCAAAGAATATAATCAATCTGATTTCAGTATTGACCATCTGGTGATGGCCATGTGTAGACATTAAACCCTATTTAATTTTGATGGTTTTTGTAAAAAAAAAAAAGCTTTTCAAAATATTGATTGCTATGCCAGTGAAGCATTAGGTGCTTTACAAGCATTATTTAATTAAATCATCATAACAGGAAGCTGGTACTATTGTTATCCTTACTAAGGAGCAAACTGAAGTTTAGAGAACTGAAGGATCTCCATCAGGTTTGCACTACTAGGAGCCAGGATTCAAATCCAGTTGTCTGGCTTCAAAGCTGTGTTGATCCAGTGTCATATGGACACTGTTAGGGCTGGAATGAAGGTCTCAGGTATTAGAATAAAGGGAAATGAGACTTCACAGGATGATTGGGGCCAGGCTGGAGCATTAAATGTCAGGTCTTCAGTAATGGGGAGACAGACTTTGAAATGAATTCATGAAAGACCTTGCATGCATCTTCACTGAGAAGAGGAGGAACACTCCTGTCATGAGACAGAGGTTTGACCCAAGCAGGAAGTATCTTCCAACTTGGAGAGTCTGTGACTTTGAACCCTTTGGCAGAACCATGCTCTGAAGCAAGTAAATACGTCCATCTTTATTGCTGACACCCCATGGAAGTGATACCAGGAGACTCTCAATTTAACAATCCCCTGACACAGTTCTAGACTTTGAATGTTGAAGACTGTGTGTTCATAATGGGTGAAGGAATGGGCTATCAGTGAGTCTGTTTTTCTTTTTTTAAACTTCGGTCTCTGCTATGTGTCACCTTTAGAAGCTGACCTAAATGGTGGGGCATTTAGAAAGGGCATAGAAAGGGGGTAGACTTTGGGACTGGCTCGACTAGGGATGGAATAGTAATTCAGCAATGCAGCGCTAACCTTGGCAATGTACCTAACCACACTGAGCCCTAGTTTTCTCATCTATAAATGGGGACATGCCTATCTTATCAGAAAGCACCTACCTTATGTTCCAAAAGTCAAGAACTTAGTCTGTCGGATGAGCCTACCACCTGATCCTGTCAGCATCTTCATTAATGATCAGCATCAGCATCATGTTTTCACCCTGGTTAGAACTTCTCCATGGGGTTATATTGTGAAGCTTAGATAACTCTTTCCTAGGAGAAGCAATGTGGGGAAAGTTTGTTCAGTTTGCAGTAAGAAGATCTATGTCAAGTCCAAGCTCAAATAGTACACAACTCTGACCCTGGACAATAGGTTTAAAACCAGCTTCCCAGGATTGTTGTAAATGTTGGTTGAGGGAAAAGCTATGAAAATATTATAAACCCATAACCTCTTAGACAGAATGGTAAAACTCCATTATGCCATAGCTTTGAAAGAATTCAACTGACATTTCATAATCCTTGATCTACTACATGAGTAGTCCTTTGCTCGAGTGTTTCTCAGCAGAAAGCCTCCATCTTTGAGGCTCACTTTGCTCCTTTCTCTAGTGTTTGGCTTCCAGGACTGTATGCCCTTCTCTCATTGGCATTAAAGGTGGTATGATTCTGGCCTGATCCCTGCGTGGACTATGGTGTCTTGACCTATCTACTGAGTCCTAGGGCCCACTGCTGCCAGGGAGACCCAGCTGGAGCTAATTTGCTGAGTTGAGTCACTGTGTCTGGCTGAGACAAGTTGGGCGTATTTTTTCAATCTCAAGTGTCTCTCTGGGACCTTCTCCTGCTTACCACTTTGCTGAGTGCCTCAGCGTAGGTGGTGGATAAGCACAGTTGCTCCCTTCTTTTGAGGAGCTTCGATTTCCAGAGTGGAGGTTGTCATAATGTGCTTGGTAACAGCCATGAGTTCTTCAGGACTCCCTATGATTTAGGGCTAAATTGTTTGGTGACATGATAATGCAGAATCCAATGTGAAGGGAGGTCAGGGATGGTTAGCCGAGTGAAAGAAGGTTTATTACTGCTTATCCAGGGGATGTTCATGAAAACATTCATTAGTGCTGCTCAGGAGAAAGAAAATAGTGTCAGCAGAGTAGACCAACCTGGCAACTTCCATGGGAAAGCACGGACAACCAAAGAGAGCCTTGCCTCAGGATAAAGTGGGATTCCGGAGGCTTAGTGGGGCTCGCACAGCCGGCCAGGGCTGACACTGCAGCACAAGGATGGAATTGTGGCTTTAGAATGCAGGGGTTGTGAGTTCAGGGCTTGCTTTTGCATTCTACATTGTGCCATTTATTTCTCTTCTAGTTTCCTTAATTTCCATCTTGAATTCTGTCAGATGCTTGCAGAGTAATTGCCATCAGGCAGCAAGTAAATGTGACTTTGGGGAGCTGCTTCGGGAATCAGACTCTGGCTTCTGGTCATCAGTGAATCTGAGTTCTAGTCTTTTTCTCTTCCTTTTTAATGGCTGTGTGGTGACTTCTCTTGCTGCAGGACATGGGCTCTAGAGTAGGAGGGCTTCAGTAGTTGGGGTGTGCAAACCCATTTCCCCTGCATTAGCAGCAGATTCATAACCACTGGGCCACCAGGGACGTCTCTGGGTTCTAGTCTTAATCTTAAAGCTGTTCTACTCCTTTCCATGCAAGGTCTGGTCCATGGGTGAGCCACATTACTTGGGAGCTGATTAGTAATGCAGAATCTTGGGCCCACCTGCATTTGTGAATCATCTTCTATGTCTTAACATCCCCAGCTGACTCATCTGCACATAAAAGTTTGGTTGACGTGATATGGCTAGAGAAGGCAGGGCTCTTTTTTTATCTTCTTCTTTTTTAAATATTTAGCCTCAGGTCTTAGTTACGGCCCTTGGGATATTGCATTGTGGTGCGTGGGTTCTCTAGTTGTAGTGCGCAGGTGTGTATGGGTGGCTTAGTAGTCCCGAGGATTGTGGGTTAATAGTTCCCTGACCAGGGAACCAAGAACTTCCAGATGTTCAAGGTGGATTTAGAAAAGGCAGAGGAACCACAGATCAAATTGCCAGTATCCACTGGATTGTAGAAAAAGCAAGAGAGTTCCAGAAAAACATCTACTTCTGCTTCATCGACTACACCAAAGCCTTTGACTGTGTGGATCACAACAAACTGGAAAATTCTTAAAAGAGATGGGAATACCAGACCACCTGACCTGCCTCCTGAGAAATACGTGTACAGGTCAAGAAGCAATGGTTAGAGCCAGATATGGAACAATGGACTGGTTCCAAGTAGGGAATGAAGTACACCAAGGCTGTGTATTGTCATCCTGCTTATTTAGCTTATATGCAGAGTGCATCATGAGAAATCCTGGGCTGGATGAAGCACAAACTGGAATCAAGGTTGCTGGGAGAAATATCAATAACCTCGGATATGCAGATGACACCACCCTTAGGGCAGAAAGTGAAGAGGAACCGAAGAGCCTCTTGATGAAAGTGAAAGAGGAGAGTGAAAATGCTGGCTTAAAACTCAACATTCAGAAAATTAAGATTATGACATCTGGTCCCATCACTTCATGGCAAATAGATGGGGAAACAATGACAGACTTTATTTTCTTGGGCTCCAAAATCACTGCAGATGGTGACTGCAGACATGAAATTAAAAGACGCTTGCTGCTTGGAAGAAAAGCTATGACCAACCTAGACAGCATATTAAAAAGGCAAACACATTACTTTGCCAACAAAGGTCCTTCTAGTCAAAGCTATGGTTTTTCCAGTAGTCATGTATGGATGGGAGAGTTGGACTATAAAGAAAACTGAGTGCTGAAGAATTGATGCTTTCAAACTGTGGTGTTGGAGAAGACTCTTGAGAGTCCCTTGGACAGCAAGGAGACCCAACCTGTCCATCCTAAAGAAAATCAGTCCTGAATATTCGCTGAAAGGACTGATGTTGAAGCTGAAACTCCAATACTTTGGCCACCTGATGCGAAGAACTGACTCATTGGAAGACCCTGATACTGGGAAAGATTGAAGGTAGGAGAAGAAGGGGATGACAGAGGATGAGATGGTTGGATGGCATCACTGACTCAATAGACATGAGTTTGAGCAAGCTCCGGGAGTTGGTGATAGACAGGGAAGCCTGGCATGCTGCAGCCCATGGGGTTGCAAAGAGCCGGACACAACTGAGCGACAGAACTGAACTGACCTGGGATTGAACCCTCATTCCCTGCACTGGAAGGAAGATTCTTAACCACTGGGCTACCAGGGAAGTTCCTCTATCTTCTTGTTTATTTTTTTGTATCCACAGGACCTATCTAAAGTTTAGCACACAGTGGCTGCAAAATCCATGAATCTTTCTCTGACTTTGAGCATGTCCAAACTGCTAGGGACTTTGTAAACTTCCAGGGACTTAATTGTAAAGTGGTGTAAAGAGAAGGGTGGTGAATGGAGCTGGTGTCAACCTTCAGTGTTTGAAAAACAGACATGAACATTTGAATGACTGATGATGGCAGTGGTGGTTTTATTTTTTTTTTAATTTTAATTTATAATTACAGAATAATTACTTTACAATATTTTGATGGTTTCTGCTATACATCAACATGAATTGGTTTTAATATGGCTATCTTTGACCTAATAAGTCAAAAGCTCTGAAGATGGGTCATAGGATTTCTATGTTTTAAAATTTCCTGTTATGTTCAGTAATGTTTATTACAGTATCATACATAAAAACAATCTTTAAATGTCCCTTAAGAGGAAGTGAATAAATATAATTAATACAATTCAAAAATCTAAATGAATGAATAGAGCTACACATGTAAACATTAATAAGTCTAAAGAATTTTTTTGAGAGAAGAAAGTTGCAGAGGAGGTGTAAAGTATGGTACTATTTAAAGTTTAAAAAAACCCGTGTGTATGTAATGGAAACATACTTATGTAGTAGAAGTGTCAAGTTCTAGATGGGAAAAATAAACGCCAAGTTCAGGGCATTAGTTAACTTTGAGAGGGAAGAAGGGGATTAAATGGGAGCTTCATGTTTTATTTTTTTTTAAATAAAGAAAGAGTAAAGAAAAAAAAAAGTTGCAGTAGCAAACATGGAAAAAAAGATTTTTTTGAAAAGGTATTATCATCATTATTACTCATTATCATCATTATTCATGTTACTATTCTCTATAATTTTTCTGAATGCTTAAAATATTTCATTATAAAACAACTAAAAATCCTCCTGATAATTGTGATGCAGACAGTTGGCATTCTTTCTAAGGGGATTTTAAATATATATATTTTTTTCACTTGGCTGCATCAGGTCTTGGTTGTCGCACACAGGATCTTCGCTGCTGAGTGTGGGATCTTTGTTTCCGCATCAGAATCTTTTTAGTTGCAGCCTGTGAACTATTAGTTGCTGTACTGGTGGTGGTGTTTAGTCGCTAAGCCATGTCTGCCTCTTTTGCGACCTCATGAACTGTAACCCACCAGGCTCCTCTGTCCGTGGGATTTCCCAGGCAGGAATACTGGAGTGGGTTGCCATTTCCTTCTCCAGGGGATCTTCCCGACCCAGGGATCAAAACTGCATCTCCTGCGTTGGCAGACGGATTCTTCACCACTGAGCCACCTCCTCTGCAACTTTGCTGTTGTTCGGTCGCTCAGCCGTGTCTTGGACTGCAGCACGGCAGGGAAGCCCTCATGCTTACTCTCAGTTGTAGCGCATGGGGTCTAGTTCCCTAATCAGGGAATGAACCGGGCCTTCTGCTTTGGGAGCGTGGAGTCTTATCCACTGGACCACCAGGGAAGCCCCTCTCAGGGAATTCTTGCCTTAGATATGTCTAAGGACCTTTCAGTTTTAAATATGTTTGTGCACAGAGAACTCTTACCCAACCACCCTCTCTTGCTCTCTTACATGACATGTGCCTATCAGGATGTACCCGATGCTTCTGTGCATTCTGTCCTGATGAGATGCAGCTTTTCTCATGTTTGTGCTGTTGGTGAAGCCCACCCATCTAACGCTGCTTTAAGGACCTAGCCTACAAGGCCTCTTCTCTGTTGTCTCCTTCTGTTCTTTCTGGAAGGGGGCGGTTCTGACCCACAACTATCCTCATCTTAGAGCTCTAACCTTAGGGTCACCTCCTGCTCCCGCCTTCCCTAAGCTGCATTCATTTTCATAACACCCTCACTGACCCTTCAGTTCCATGGTAGGACTTAGTTGCCCTGTGAATCTTAGAAATTTTCATCGCCTCCCCCCAGGTATCACCATTTGCAACCAGCTCTCTTATTACTGTGCCTGCTTTCCGAACTTCCTTAAGTGTCCCTGAAGTTTAATCAGTAACGATGACACTTGTTGGTCTGTGACTCAGGGAACGTTAAGGTAGAAGTGGCTCTAACAGCTGGTGTCAACCAAACTTTTAAATTAAATTATTTTAGAATTATTTTTAATATACTCTACAGCATGAGTTCTAAACCAAGGGTAGGGACTTCCCTGGTGATCCAGTGGTTAAGCCTGTGCGCTTCCACGAGGGGCTCGGTTTCAGTTCCAGGTGTGGAGCTAACATCCCACATAATCTGTGGCCAAAATATTTTTTTAGAAATTATAATAAACCAAGGGTGAGGAACTTCCCTGGTGGTCCAGTGGTTGAGACTTTGCCTTCCAATGCAGGGGGTGAGGGTTCAGTGCCTGGTTGGGGAGCTAGGATCCCACATGTCTCGTGGTCAAGAAACCAAAATATAGGACAGAGACAATATTGTACATTCGGTAAAGACTAAAAAAATGGTCCACATTAAAAAAATAATCTAAAAAAATAAAAATAAGCCAAAGGTGATCTTCCCCTTACGCCCCCCCCCCCGGGGCCATTTGACAGTGTCTAGAGACATGTTTGGTTTTCGCAACTAGGGGAGTGCTACTGGCCTCGTGAGGTTAGAGGTCAGGGATGCTGCTAAACACCCCAATGCACAGAACAACTCCACCCCCTATAACAAGGAATTTGCCATCTAAAATGGCAGTAGTGCTGAGGTTGAGAAACTTGGCTCTATAGACCCTCATATCATGAATATCCCTCTATCAATGAGGCTGGGGCTACAGTCCTTTGGTGTGGGGCTGTGGAACAGGGAGTGCAGGACTCCCTGTGGGGCTATGCATAGACCATTCCTGTATCATCATCCTGGCAGGGTGGGGGCTAGGGAGGTGATGCTGTTGGAGATGGAAGATGGGAAGAGATAAAGTAGATTAAGGAAAAACTAGAGAGGAACAAAGTCCAGGTACTTGGGAGAATAGAGAAAAGCTTATTCGGGTGCCTTTGAACTTGGCACTTGGCTATGAATTACATTTTCATGCTACAGAAATGCAGGATAGCTTGCTTATTTTCAGATATTCCCAACGTAAAAGGTGGTAGATAGTTGCAATCATGGCCCTGAGTGAGTCATGCCATCCTGTTTACATCTGCCTGCAGTGTGATTTTTGCCATCCCTCTGTTCAAGAGGTGGTGTCTCTTCACCCCATGAATCTGGGCTGGCCTTGTCACTTGCCTTGACCTGAAGAATTTGGAGGGAATGATGTGTGACATCTGGGGCCACTCAGCTTTGCCTTTCTCCCTCCAGGAACATTTCTGCTGTGATGCGAGAACTCCCCTCCTGATAAAGCCTCTTTGAGGAAAAGGCCTAGACACCCAGTGTCGCAGCCCAGCCTAGCCCCTGCCAAAATTCCAGCTCATTCCGTCTCTGTTAGTGAACGCAGATGAATCAGTGTATTCACCCAGCCAACCCAAAGCATAGTGAGAAACAGTAAATCATGGCTATTTTAAGCCACTTCTCTTTGGGATGGCTTGCTACATAGCAATAGATAATTCGACATTGTGTATGAGTGACTTCGTTTAGATGTTGTTAGAAGTTGTGGCTAATGTTTTGGTGTTAGAACCCGTGCGAATGTGCTAAGTCGCTTCAGTTGTGTCCAATTCTGTGCGACCCTATGGACTGTGGC
This sequence comes from Bos grunniens, assembly GCF_055505025.1. Classification (NCBI taxonomy): domain Eukaryota; kingdom Metazoa; phylum Chordata; class Mammalia; order Artiodactyla; family Bovidae; genus Bos; species Bos grunniens. The sequence goes on from NC_141168.1 coordinate 18,558,521, forward strand.
CTGCTAGGCTCCTCTGTCCATGGGATTCTCCCAGCAAGAATACTAGACTGGGTTGCATTGCCCTCCTCCAAGGGATCTTCCTGACCCAGGGATTGAACTGCGTCTCTCATGTCTTCTACATTGGCAGGCAGACTCTTTACCACTGGCACCGCCCGGGAAGCCCTTGTGTTAGACTTTGTGTGTAAATATCAGATCATGGTTAAAAGAGTTCTTCCTCCTTTGCACTTACAGCACTTCTCGGAGCTTCTGGATGAGTTTTCCCAGAATGTCTTGGGCCAGCTCCTCAACGACCCTTTCCTCTCAGAGAAGAGCGTGTCGATGGAGGTGGAGCCATCCCCGACGTCCCCGGCACCCCTCATCCAGGCCGAGCACAGCTACTCCCTATGTGAGGAGCCTCGGGCCCAGTCGCCATTCACCCACATCACGGCCAGCGACAGCTTCAATGACGGTAAACCCAGAGTGGGGGAAGCAGCTGGGACCTTGGCACCTTTGACCCTGACCTCCTTGAGGGTGCGGAGCGTGCGTTACAGTATCATCAGCACCCCATTCAGCCACATACCTGCTGTGTGTGGCCTGTGCTTGGGCCCTGGGGAAATGCAAAGAGGCACAGAATGTAGCTCTACCTGTGACTGTGTGCTCTGGGAATTTGCTAGAACTGAATGGTACTAATTGCTCTCTTTGACCCTGTGAACTGGGTGCAAAGCTTCCTTTTGCACATCAGCCTGGCCTCTCTGGTTGCTAATTCCAGTACATCCACCATTTTAAGAGGTCATGCCATTTTTTTTTTTTTTCCTGAGAAAGAATTTTTGTGACCACTCTTCTCCATAAACACTTCTTGAGTATCTTCTTGACCCATTTCCCACATGTTTCCTTAACCCCGTGTATAGGAGATCTTGGCGAGCATTCCTAGACTTTCTCCTTGGTTACCCTTTCATGCCCATTATCAAAGGCATTCGCTTGGTATGTGTTGAGAGTTTAGTGTTCCTGGTCTTAGAGATGTTCACATGTTTTGACCATTACTGCATAGGCCTTTAATTAGTATAGGCTCTATGAAACTTTTAAGATTGAATTTTCTACATTTGTTTTCCTAGAAGTACAACCACCTGTTTTAGTACCTTGAGTAAGTTTTGAAAACTGTATCCCCTAATGCTAGTTTGGCATATGCTCTCTTCTCCCAAGAGGATGGTCCCATCTTGATGTCCTCTGGCTTGACCTCGATGCCCCTCTCCTCCCATACGACTGTACACATTGGCAGCATCTTGTGAAGTGACTACCTACAGGACAGGATGCCTCCTGCTTCCTTGGGTTAAAGGCACATGGCACAGATAGGCCATTAGCTTTGTGGGGGAATCCCTTCTCCAGTTGGGGTTCTTAGATCTATCACATGCATGCATGTGCATGCTCAGTTGTGTCTGACTCTTTGACCCCCAGGCTGTAGCCTGCCAGCCTCCTCTGTCCATGAATTTCTCCCAGCGAGACTGCTGGACTAGGTCACCATTTCCTCCTCCAGGGGATCTTCCCGAGCCAGGAACTGAACCCATGACTACTGTGTCTACTGCATTAACAGGTGGATTCTTTATCATTGATCCCCCTGGGAATCCCTCTTAGATCTACTGTGCTGTGTGTGGGAAACCCAGGTTTCCCATATTGCAGATGGATTCTTTTACCGACTGAGCCACCAGGGAAGCCCAAGAATACTGGAGTGGGTAGCTTATCCCTTCTCCAGAGGATCTTCCCAACCCAGGAATCAAACCAGGGTCTCCTGAATTGCAGGCAAATTCTTTACCAGTTGAGCTGCCAGGGGAGCTCCTTAGATCTACTACTGTCCTCTAAAAGAACCAACTCTGGGATCAGTAAAACATCATATCTTGGGACAGAGAATGCTGCAGGTTTTTTCTTTCTCAGGCTCATTCTTCTTTTGATTAGAGGTCTACCCACAAACAGCCCAGGAACTTTGGCCTTCTGTCCTCAATGAAGGGAGGGTCCCAAATCTGTGGGTGAGTTCTTTCCTGACTGGACCCTTTGGAGCCCTAACTGTATTCTCAGATTTCTCCTGACAAGAGGTTAGATGCATGATGATCTAATCCTTCTTCTCTGTGGTTTGTCTACTTTCCCTGCCTCGACAAGGGAACAGGGTGAGGGGAAGTCCCCTGGGAGGGAAGGGAGGAAATACAGCTGAAATAATTCGAGGATGTGGAGTTGTTCTGAGGGTAACAGGAGATGGTGAGTTTAAAGAACCTGGGACAGTGCCCACCACATAGCATTTCAGTGACTCAGTGTTTCTTCCTTCTCTCCTCACCTCCTCTTTCTTCCTCTGTTGTTGCAGAGTTGTTATTGTTCGTTTTCTGATCCCCTTCTTTTCCTCCTGCTTCTCCTCCTTTCAGTCTTTCTTCTCCCCTCCTCTGCTCTCCGTCTTTTTTCCCCTTTCAGTTTCTTCTTAAATCATTTCCAGGAATGACCTCTGTTCAAATTCAGGGATATGGTCTCTGTTATGACTGTATACCCTTCATTTTATTATAACGTGGAGGACAACTATAGGGAGTCAGCCCTTTTCTGCGTTTTAGCTTAGATAAACTCATGCAGTCCCTGCCTTAGTTGCTTTTTTTTTTTTTTTTTTAAGTGGACTCTAGCACTAGATGGCAGCCCACTCCAGTGTTCTTGCCTGGAGAATCCCAGGGACAGGGGAGCCTCGTGGGCTGCAGTTTATGGGGTGACACAGAGTCGGACATGACTGAAGTGACTTAGCAGCAGCAGCACTAAATGGGAGATTGGACTAAATGACCTTTAAGTTTTCTCCCAGTGCTGAGGTTCTGCGTGGGTGTGGTTTCTGTTTAACATTTGTAACTGCCTTTGCATATGGTTTTCCCATACTCTCTCTCTCTTTTTAATATTCTTTTTGATATGGACTATTTTAAAAGTCTTCATTGAAATTGTTACAATAACGTTTCTGTTTTATGCTTTGGTGTTTTTGGCTGTGAGGCATGTGGGATCCTAGTTCCTCAATCAGGGATCGAACCCGAATTCCCTACATTGGAAGGTGAAATCTTAAACAGTGGACTACCAGGGGAGACACCACCCATATTCTCTTCACTGGTTTGCCTGTTATCCCTAGAGTTCCTTTGATGGCTCTGTTTCAAGTCCGACTTCCCTTTGTGGCAGTCGTTTCTAATACCTCTTGTAGTTATCTACTGCTGTGTAACAGCTCTCCCTAGATTTGTGGCTTAAACTAGTAATAATCATTTATTACCTCTCATGATTTCTGTGGATCAAGAATTCAGGACTTGCTCACATGGTGAGCAAGGTGGTACTAGCTGTTGACTGAAAAAAATGCACAACTTAAAAGTTGAGAATTATGTTTTATTTGGTGGACTTTCTGAAGACTGAAGCCTGGGATGCCGCTTCTCAGATAGCTCTGAGGTTCTGTTCCAAAGCGGTAAGGGAGAAGCCAGGTTATATAGGAGTTTTTGCAATGAAAACCAGGGAGTCAGAACATCCAAAGATTACTGTTAATTAACTTGAGACATCTCAAGTTAGTGAATTTAGCATTTTTCTCTGTTTCGGGACGATGTAAGAGACTGGGATCATTGAAATCATTCCTCTGATGTGCACCTTAATTATCTAGGGCCAGTAACTTGTTCTTTGCCATCCTGAGTTCCTTCATGGCCCACTGTGTCCTCAGATGGTAGAAAGGACTGGAGCCCAGTGGGGACTCTTTGACAATGGCATTCATTTCATTACAGAGGGCTTCACCCTCATGACCTAATTATCTCCCCCAGGCCCCACCCCCTATGACCATTACTTTCGGCATTAGAATTTCAGCATGTGAATTCTGGGAGGACACAAACATTCAAACCGTAGCAGAAGGCGAGTTGACATTTTAACTAGGATAGACAGGGAAGGCCTTTCTCTGAAGGTAGCATTTGAGCAAAGATCAGCAGATGAGGAAAAGAACTAGGTGTATGTGTAAGAGGCTTCTAGGCAGAGGAGTGGCTCTGTGTCAGGGGTACGATAACAACAGAGCAATACCTCTTTGTATTCAGTTATCATCTGTGGAGCTAGTCATCCATGCAGCAGCCTTGGTTCTAGAATATACAGACTAGAGCTGGCCTGAACAATCTGGGCAACTTTCCCCTTCCAATCCATGTTTGCTGAGCACTTACCATGTGTTCTAGATACTTGTGAGACAATGATAGTAAAATGGTGTGTACTGAGTCACTTCAGTCATGTCCGTCTCTTTGCAACCCTATGGAGCCCACCAGGCTCCTCTGTCCATGGGATTCTGCAGGCAAGAATTCTGGAGTGGGCTGCTATTTCCTACTCCAGGGGATCTTCCCAACCCATGGATCGAACTCACGTCTCTTTGTTTCTCCTGCATTGGCAGGTGAATTCTTTACCACTAGCACCAACTGGGAAGCCCAGTAAAACTTAGATTCTTACCTCAAAGTAGCTCATAGGGATGATACCATGTACCCCAATACTTGATCAGACTGAATGTGAGCAGTGTAGTAGCTCAGAGGAGAAAGAGCATGTCCAGTGATGATCACAGGAAGAGTTGCAGGAACGAGGCCGAATTTCATGTGAGCCCTTAAGTGTTGAGTAGAATTGAAACGGTGGTGATGGTTGGAGGGGAGCAGATAGTGGACACAGGGCTGGGATACTGATTCTTCTAAAACAAGACCCTGAGGGAAATGATTGCAAATAAAGCAGGTTTCCAAAAGTTCAGGATCCCTTCCTCTTCCTGATAACTTTTTTTTTTTTTTTTTGCTTTTTAATGCTAATCGGTATACATGTAGCATAAAGAAGCCACCTATACTTATAGCTTAGTGTGGAGAGAAATGATCAATCTTTTTCTGGAAGCTTTCTTATTAGACCAAAGTGCACAACATTCAGCTTCCCCATCTGGCCCCTGCTATTTAGAGGTGTTATACTGCCATACACAAGGAATGTTCCCTGCCATATCAGTCAACAAAAGGTGTTGTGGTCGTCAGCTAGACTATGCCCCCTAAGGAGGTTCAGGATGGAAAAAAGCAGGATGTTGGCCCTAAATAGTTAAGGCGCATATAAGAGGAATGATTTCAATGAGCCCAAACTCTTGCATCTTCCCATATAAAGAAAAGTGCTGAATTCATTTACTTCAGGTGTCTGGGTTTCTTTAATTCACAGTAATCTTTTGATGTTCTGACTACCTGGTTTTTGTTGCAAAAAATTCCTGTACATCCTGACTTATCCCTCACCTCTTTGGAGCAGTCCCGCAGAGCTGTCTGAGAGGCTGTCTCCTGGACCTACGTCCTCAGAAATCTGCCGAATAAAACAAATTTCTCAACTTTTAGGCTGTGCTTTTTTTTTGGACCACACTGCAATAGACTGAGCTGGTAATTTGCTGAGAGTAGGTACAGTGGGTCAGATATATTTTGCAAAGAGTTTCTGATCCACAGTTCATCTTAAGTATCAGTTTTTCTCTGAGTAAAGGCTTCCTATGCTAGCAAAAACCCTTTTGTATGCAGGGAATAATGAGAGTGAATAGTAACCATTTGGAGTCTGTGAAATCGGAGGTAGGCAGTGTGCACGAAGGAGCTGGGGAACTTGCTGAGGAAAGCATTGTGCAAGTCTTGGCTTCAATTGTTTTTCTGAGTTTTGTGTGGATAGGCAAATGTTTGGGAACAGAACAATTTGATTCATTTGAATCCCAGTTGGCATCTGCCTTAGGGAGGATTAATTCACAAAGATCCCTCTGGAGTCTGTGTTCTGTTAAGCAGATTGCTTTCCTGATCCAGGAGGATGATATTTCTTTAGGAGATGCATAAATAGGCAGCAATTTAAACATTACTGTTTGCATTAAATTTAATATTCTTCATCGTTTGCACTGTCTAAACAGCCTAAAGCCCAGAACTAGGAATCCTTGTTTCTAGTGATGGTTAGTATTTCACTGTACCTCGCAATGTCTACGATTCCAATCTTCTTGTCCAGTTTTAAAGATTAAAGGGAATTCTTCTGTAATTGCTTCTGAGCCTGAAACAAAGTGATAAGCTAAACAATTCAAATGAGACTCTCAGTTTATTAGGATTTTTCTTTCTTCCTCGCTTTTCCCTTCTCTCTCTCTCCTGCCATCATCCTTCTTTCTTTCTCCCTTCTTTGTGTTCTCCCTACTAACTCTTTCTGTTCCCTCTTCCTCCCTCCTTGAACCCTGAGCAACTACTGGGCAAATGTAGGTGCTCTTATCCTACATTTTGGTGTTTGTCTATCATGTTCTTCAGATGGACAGTGGACCCACCCCTAAAATTGTATGCAGAATTTGGGGCTGACAATATTTGTCAGATTTTCTGCTGGGGACATTTATAACTTTTTTTTTTAGATCCTCAACAGAGCCTGTGACCAAAAAAAGATTGAGAAACACTAGTCTAAGATTACATAGGAGTCTTCCGTCTTCGGGGCTGAATTTTACTCTAGACTTCTCTGAAACACTTGAACTAAAGAACTTCACATGGTTTGGCAACCACAGGAGCCAGTCCTAGGAATGTGGGCTCCGCCTTTGAAACCGCCGGAGAGACATCCTGCTTTCAGCTTGTTCATTTCTGCCCATGATTAAGGCTGGTAAGCAGGGTTTTCGGTTCTTTTTTTTTTAAGTGAAGATTTTATAAAGAGATAAGCAGAAGTGCCCAAGTAGATTGAGGAATGAAAAACTTATATTTAAATGACCAAGTCTTGCTCCTTACCAGCTGGAGGGTATCTTCATGAGCTACTCTATTTTTGTTCATGTTCCTTTGTAATTGGGGTGCTACCTATTGATTTACTTTTGTTCGTTAATTTCAGTCTTCTTCCTAAAGAGGAAACCTAGTGCTGGATGAAGGCTGTTCAGAGAGAACTAGACATGGCCCCTGTCCTCCAAGATGGTATAAGAAACAAGTTAGAAAATATACAAATGTAAACAGACTCAGAGTAGAATATACTAATCCAGAAGTGATCTGTTGGCACCATGCACAAGTCAAGGTAACTTTATTTTGGGTGGAATCAAGAACTGTAACTGTGAATCTCCCAGTTCTACAGACAGTGGGACCGGAACATGAAAAATAATCATCTTCCTTCTGGCTGGTCTGGTTAGACTTCTAAAGTCAGCAGAGCAAGGAGTGACCAGGTGCACTGGCTTAGAATGGATATCCTAAATTTATGGTGTTGTTTCACAGGTGTCTGTGAAAACAATAGTCTGTGAGCTAAAGATGAACAGATGCCTGATGGAAGGCGGAGACTCAGCAGTTGATGAGAAACAGGGCCTTAGTAAAGTGGAGTGGTGTTTTTTCAGAGACTTGAAGAAGAAAAATGATGGCTGATGATGCCAGAGCAGGGAAGGTATGCTTGATATAGCAGTCCAGGGAGAAATGGAAAGGTGTGTGCCATGTAGGACAAAGAAAAAATGGATTTTGAAAGGATTCGATGAAACCCAGAGCGGGACTAGCACAACATCGGGTATGCTGAGTAAAGGGTACAGATGAGTCATGGGTGACTTAGGTTTTCTGTTTGCAGTGGTGAAGACATCTTGATATTTAAATGTTCCAAGGCCTTGGGACCTGGGAAAAAAAGTCCCAGAGAGATGACAAAGAGCTTTGTTTTCGTCACATTTGATTAGAGCTGCTGACAAGAGCATGGGTCTAAGCCATCTTAGAGGGCATAGATTCTAGGGTTAAAAAATGCAGACATATCTGTCATTTACCTATGGGAAGTAGCTGGGTCCCCTGGCAAGGATGACCTACAGAAAGAACCTGATGCTTTTGGGGTGGACAAGTAGAGGAACAGTCTTCTTTTCAGAATCTGAAACCTGGACTAGTGGTGTACGTTCTTTTGCTCTTTATCATCCGTTTGAGATTACCTTCTATTTTCTTTTTCTAACTAGTATGGAAAATACCTCCTCAACTTTTTAAAGGAGAAATAATGACTTCTTTGTTTGCTTGGTCATTGAAATGTTAGAATAGTATAAGAAAGTAATATTTATAGCTCAGTTCAATCACTCAGTGGTGTCTGACTCTTTGCAACCTCATGGATGGCAGCATGCCAGGCTTCCCTGTCCATCACCAACTCCTGGAGCTTGCTTAGACTCACATCCATTGAGTTGGTGATGCCATCCAACCATCTCATCCTCTGTCATCCCCTTCTGCTCCTGCCCTCAGTTTTTACCAGCATCAGGGTCTTTTCCAATGAGTCAGTTCTTCCTATCAGGTGGCCAAAGTATTGGAGCTTCAGCTTCAGCATCAGTCCTTGCAATGAATATTTAGGACTAATTGCCTTTAGGGTTGACTGGTTTGTTCTCCTTGCTGTCCAAGGGGCTCTCAAGAGTCTTCTCCAACACCACAGTTCCAAAGTATCAGTTCTTCAGCACTCAGTTTTCTTTATAGTCCAACTCTCACATCCATACATGACCACTGGAAAAATCATAGCCTTGACTAGATGGACCTTTGTCAGCAAAGTAATGTTTCTGCTTTTTAATATGCTGTCTAAGTTGGTCATAGCTTTTTTTCCAAGCAGCAAGTGTCTTAATTTCACGGCTGGAGTCACTATCTGCAGTGATTTTGGAGCCCAAGAAATAAAATCTGTCACTGTTTCCACTGTTGTCCCATCTATTTGCCATGAAGTGATGGGACCAGATACCATCATCTTAGTTTTCTGAATGTTGAGTTTTAAGCCAGCGTTTTCACTCTCCTCTTTCACTTTTATCAAGAGGCTCTTTAGTTCCTCTTTGCTTTCTGCCATTAGGGTAGTATCATCTGCATATCTGAAGTTATTGATATTTTTCCTGGCAAGCTTGATTACAGCTTGTGCTTCATCTGGCCTGGCATTTCACATGATGTACTCTGCACATAAGTTAAATAAGCAGGGTGACAATATATAGCCTGGATGTACTCCTTTCCCAATTTGGAACCAGTCTGTTGTTCCATGTCTAGTTCTAACTGTTGCTTCTTGACCTGCATACAGATTTCTCAGGAGACAGGTAATGTGGTCTCCTGAGAAATGTGAGAGTTGGTCTGGTATTTCTATCTCTTTAAGAATTTTCCACAGTTTGTTGTGATCCACAGAGTCAAAGGCTTTGGTGTAGTCAATAAAGCAGAAATAGATGTTTTTCTGGAACTCTCTTGCTTTTTCTATGGTCCAGCGGATGTTGGCAATTTGATCTCCGGTTCCTCTGCCTTTTCTAAATCCAGCTTGAACATCTACAAGATCTCGGTTCACATACTGTTGAAGCCTCGCTTGGAGAATTTTGAGCATTACTTTGCTAGCGTTGTGAAATGAGTGCAATTGTGTGGTAGTTTGAACATTCTTTGGCATTGCCTTGCTATCTAGCATTAAACCTGGGAAAGACTCTGATGCTGGGAAAGATTGAGGGCAAGAGGAAAATGGGTAGACAGAAGATGAGATGGTTGGATGGCATCACTGACTCAATGGACATGAGTTTGAGCAAAATCCAGGAGATGATAAAGGACAGGAAAGCCTGGCATGCTGTAGTCCATGGGATCGCAAAGAGTCAGACATGACTGAGCGACTGAAGAACAACAACAAAGCATTAAACTTACTCTGTTCACAAGTAAGAGTCATAATTTTGGTGAAGAAAAGTATACACAAGAGGGGTTTTTTTTGCATGTGTACACTAAGTAAATCTTTTGAAATCAGTCATTTGCTCCACAGATATTTGTTTAATGCATACTCTAAACACAGTTTCCTATGGGAGGACCTGAGATACCAAATGCAGACCACAGATAGAACTTAGCAGTTCATCTCTGGGATCAATTTGCTTGAATTGGAATCTGGGTTCTGCCACTTACTAATGGTGTGATTTTGAGCAAGTGGCTCAACTCTTGTGTTTCTTTCCTGATTTTTAAAATGGAAATAATATTCATAATACTCAACCTTGTACTATTGTTGTAGGGATTAAGTTAATACATATTATACATTTATAACAATGCCTGGCAATTAGTAAGGACTAAATAAATATTAGCTCTTGTCATTATTGCTTTGCTCTTGTTATTATTGCTTTATGCCGATTACCACATAATTCAGTACATAATTTACCAACTGACCACCATATTAACAACCAGAGTAAGTGAAAGAGGTTGTAAACACAGGCACAGAAAGAACAGGAAATCAGGAAGGTAAACATGAAGAGCGGGGCCTGGCGCACAGGCCCCGTCTCAAAACATTTGAGCTATTACTGGCTGGTCTTAAACTGGCATACTTCACCTTAGCAACAGTGGATTAGGAGTCCATATAAATGAAGGTGAGAAGTATAGGAAGAAGCGATATTGCACTTTTTTTAGTGGCTAATTATGGGCTCAAAATAACATTAATTGAAGAATACTCACTTTTGGCAGAGATGTTTCATCATTGATCTCTTGCAAAGCAATATCCCACGGGCTGTGGGACTGGTTGGCCTGGGTGTGCGACCTTGCTTGGCCGTATACCAGCTAGGGGCCGTATACCAGCTGGAGGCTGTGTATCAGCTGGGTAACGTAGGTTGAGGGGTTTAATCTCTTAGTGTCCTTGTCTATAAAATGAGGACGCTCATAGTGCTTGCCTTCCAGGGTCACTCTCAGGGTTAAATTAGTTGTTATATATCTAAAGCACTTAGAACAATGTTTAGTACGTAGTAAACACTCATAATTAAGTGTTCGCTGTTTCCACTGTTTTCAACACCTCCCCATACAACTCACAGTAGAGGTGATTTCATTGTCCAGACACTCAGGGAGGGACCCTGGGCAGGCAGGCATCTACCTTCTGTCTGAACAGTGGGATGCAGCTTAGCATGACTCTTTGATACATTCACCTACTTTCCTCCCCTCTCCTGGCCTCCAGAACCCAGCCTTGGCATTTTCCTTTAAGAGATGTTTATGCCAAAAATCAGTCAAGATTTGCCAATTCTGTTGAAGAAATTCACAGGGCAAATGGTGAAGTATGAAATACTGAAGGATTTAGATGAGGCATACTTATTTAATTCACAAAAATTTCTTTTTTACTTTAGACATATAAATAGCTAATGGGTGCATATGTATGTATATCATATAAGTGGTATTGCCCTATGTAATTTCTCTTTTTAAGAGTACAGACATATGTTATAGATATATGTATATCTGTGTATGTGTATATATAGGTACAAATGTATTATTTATACATATATATATAACTCATATATATCACATAAAGATACTTTCTACTCCCAATTTAGAGTTTAATCTTTTCTTTCCCCCTCCCAGGAGTCAGTTTCTAGTCAGTGCAATTATTTATGGAAGTGATTGAGGACCTGCATTTTGGTGTTGCCTCTATGTTGGCTTTAGTTTGTGGGCTTTTTAGCTGCTGTCTTGGTAATCTCAGCATCTAGCCCCAGTGCTCACAGCTGCTCCATTTCGTCCTTGGATGTGAAGGACTGGTCATCATGAGACAGCGGCTTGTTTTTGTTTTCTTGCTGACAGCTAAGTGGTGATGCCCAGGAAATCTGCCAGTCGAGTTTGACCTTTGATAGCAAGCTGTTTAAATAAAATCAGAAGATATGTCGGTTGTGCTTCTTACTCTCCACAGTGCACTACTGGCCTTATTGGGTCATGTTTTCCTTCTTTTTTCTTTTTTTTCTGGCTGTGCTGCATGGCATGTGGGATCTTAGTTCCCTAACCAGGGATCGAACCAGTGCCCCCTGCATGGAAGCTGAGGGTCTTAGCCATCGGATGGCCAGGAAAGACCCAGGTGATGTTTTCCTCCTGAAAGGAAACTTAAAAGGCATATAGATATAGTTTAGGGGGAAAATTTTTTTTAATCAAGATCTGAGCTTCAGAAGTTTTACAGATTGGAGCATGTATAGAGTGTGTACTGACTCTTATTTTTGTAGTTTTATCAATAACTCAGCCATCTAAGTTCTAAGCTATGGTGCTCTGCTGATGTTTTGCCAGTGAAAAAAGACTGTGAAAGTAAGGTCATATGGAAAAAGTGTAATACATATTCTACTGATTCCCTTTCACTTTATCTTCTGTCGTACCTCAGAGGTTATATTTGTCATTTTGTTTCCTCAGATTTATTTCCATTGGCAGACAGAGCACAAGCTAACACCTCGTAGTTCAGAATGAAAGCTCCTTTTTTCTAATTTCAACTGCTGCTGGAATGTTGTTCTCAGCAAACTTCTTACTGGCTGACCTTCTTCAGCTGAAGTCATTTATTTTATGATTTAACTGGTAGATCGAATCAAGCTACAAATATTTATTGATATGGTTTACAGTTGGTGGTTTAGAGGAATTATTATGGGAATGTGGTTCAGCTATTGTGTTGCCTAGGTTCTGATGTGATGGATTTAATTTCTTTTATATATTGATACTTTCAGCTGTGTTATATCAGCCAGCTATATTCCTGAAAAACCACTCCTAAACTCATTAGCTTTTTAAAAAAAATTTTTTTTATTGGAGTATGGTTGTTTTACAACGTTATGCTAGTTTCTACTGTACAACAATTGAATCAGCTATAGGTATACATATATCTCCGCTTTTTGGATTTCCTTCCCATTTAGGTCACCACAGAACACTGTATACAATCCCCTGTGCTACACAGTTGGTTCTCATTAGTGATTTATTTTATATATTGGTGACTCAGATGGTAAAGAATCCACCTGCAAAGCAGGAGACCTGGGTTCGATCTCTGGGTCAGGAAGATTCCCTGAAGGGCATGACAAGCCACTCCAGTATTCTTGCCTGGAGAATCCCCATGGACAGGAGCCTGGCGGGCTGCAAGTCCATGGGGTCACAAAGAGCTGGACAGGACTGAGTGACTAAATACACAGCACACACATCAATAGTGTATATATGTCAATCTCCCAATTCATGGCCCTCCTCTTTCTCTTTGGTATCCATACATTTGTTCTCTCCATCTATATCTCTATCTGAACTCACTAGCTTTGACAACAATCATTTATTATAGTTCACACATTTGTCCCTTGACTGGAGGTTGGCTCATTTCGGTGGGGTTAGGGGCAGTGACTTGTTTTACTGGTTTCAGCTAGATTCACTCACATGTCTAAGGCTGAGAGTTGGCTGATCTTGGCCAAACTTATCTGGGGACAGTTCTGTTTTATGTGTCTGTCCTCCTGGGATCAGTAGATTGTCCTAGTACATCCTTCTCACTGTGATGGCAAAGGCGCAAATGTGTGAGTTCAGCTGTGCATTTCAAGACTGTACTTGCATTAGGAAGCGCATATCCTTTTAGCCAGAGCAAGTCAGGTGGTCAGTCCCAGGATGGAAATTAGTCCCCAGTGGGAGGGCACTGCCAGATTACATGGCAGAGGACGTGGATAAAGGGACAAATGAAGAACTGTGGAGCCAATTACGTGATTTATAACATATGTTAAGGTGCTCATTGACTCTTTGTCGAGGGACTCTGAATGGGCCCCTTGACCCACTAAGCCTTCTAGTAATTACTGTTTTGGGGTATAAAGTAGAGCAGGCAAAAGCAGGCCATTTCCATGTGCGGTCATCCAGAGATGATAATATTCCCTGTATAGGAAATTTAGAAATAGTATGAAATTGGGGGAAAAAATTACTCATGTTCTGAGTTATTCTCCAGAGATCATTCTGTCACTTTCCTTATTAATAGTGCACACATTTATATCTTTTTTTCTTAATACTCTATCATAAATCTTTGCCTTGTTATTAAAAAGGCTTTAGCATGTAACATTACTGGCTGCATAATATTTCCATTGTATGAGTACACCCTAATTCATTAACCTTGCCCTTCCTTTTACTGTTTTGGTTACTTTCAGTGTCTTGTGATTATAAATAATGCTGAATGAGCATATCTGTGCAAAAATGTTTGTCTATGTTTACTTGTTTCTTTCATGGATCCAGAAACCTGAGTTTTGCCACTCATTTGCTGTGTGGTCTAGACCTGCCTGTTAGTTTCCTCATCGTAAGATCACATATAGAGCTTGATGGCCTTAAACTTCTTTCTAATTCAGAAAATATCCTTCAAGGGAGAGTAATAAATTGCTGGTTTGAACTGGAAGCAGGCAGGCAACTCCAGTTGTGTGTCACCAAAAAGCTCAGGAGAGGAGTGGAAGCTTCTTTGGGCTTCTGTCTTGGAAGAGTTCAGGGGAAGTTTTGTTTCATAGTTCACATGTCGTTTGTCCTCCAGGCTCCATCTCTGACATAACAGAGATTATATTTACATAAATCTTTTTAAAAACAAGAGTGTAGGGCATTGAGCATTGAGATTATAAACTCTTGACCTACTTAATAGATGTGTGCTTTGAGAATGGCTTAGCTTATTGGAAGAACTATTGCCTGTCTTCATTTTGCTTGTAATTTTGTTTATTTTTAAATAATTGCATTTATTTACTCATAGTTGGCTGTAGTGGGTCTTCCTTTCTGCACGAGCTTTTCTCTAGTTCTGGGTGACTAGCTGGGGTAACTCTCTAGTTGAGGTGTGGAGGCTTCTCTTATTGGGAGCATGAGGCTTAGTAGCAGTGGCTCCCGGCTCTAGAGCACAGGCTCGATAGTTGGGGCACACGGGCTTAGTTGCTCTGCAGCGTGTGCGATCTTCCCCTAATCAGGGATCGAACCCATGTTTCCTGCCCTGGCAGGTGGATTATTTACCACTGAGCCGCCAGGGAAGGTGCGCTTGTAATTTCGTATTTGCTTTTTGTATTTATGTTTGCCTTTTCTTCTGTGCCTTGTGATTTACCTGTTATCACAGTGATCATAACGGCACAACCATGGGGTCTGGCCTTATCTCACCATTTCCTGATAATTGCATGTGCTCTTTTTCTCAGTGATGCCTCCTTACTGTTCGTTTTCATATGTACTGAGGCTGGATTTCATCTTGCTGTCTCTCTTCCAGCCTCTGCTGGGGATAAATATTCTCACTGTGCACAGGCTGTAAGTGCTGACAGGTGGAGGTATGAACACATCACTCCTGAGTGGAGAAAAGTGTGATCTATGCTCTGTCTGTCTCTCTAGCCACTCCCCACATAGGTCCTGAGCGTGTCCTCCTTGCAGCTGACAGAGACTTCTCATTCCTAACTCCTCCTGGGAGTGGTGTGAGAAACTTTATTTGGGACTTCCTTGGTGGTACAGTGGATAGGAATCTGCCTGCCAGTGCAGGGGACACAGGTTCAATCCCTGGTCTGGGAAGATGCTATACGCTGTGGAGCACCTAAGTCCATGCACTGCAGCTACTGAGCTTGCGGGCCTGTGCTCCTCAGCAAGAGAAGCCACCGCAATGAGAAGCCTCTGCACCACGACTGGAGCATAGCTCCTGCACACTGCAACTTGAGAAAGCCCACACGCAGCAATGAAGACCCAGTGCAGCCAAAAGTAAAAAAAAAAAACTTGGTTTGGCTCCTCATCCAGTTGCCCCCGCTGCCCCCAAGCTGAGCTGGGGCGCCCATCTGGCCAGCAGGACTCTGCATCCAGTACAGTGCGGTCTCCATCCTCTGACCGCCTTCAAGAGGCCTTTTGTTTCCTGCCCCTCCCGCTCGGCCAGGATGTGGTCCCCAATCCCCTGGGAATGATGGGACTCCTCCACCACTCCAGAGCGTTCAGCAGCTCCAGAGAACCAGCTCTAAAAGTGAAACATCTTCAACCGACTGAAAACGTGCCTGTCTTTATTTTACGCCAGGAAATATTAATACATTGAGGCTGGAATATTTAATCGAGTCAGTTATAAATTGGATTTGGGGGAAAATCATTTTCCTCAATGCAGGTGAATCTAACCTTCCCCTGAAGGAAGTTGCTTATGAAATACAACCTTTATCACTGCAAGCTGTAGTTTTTGGCTTCCGTGCCCACTCTTCCACTGCCCCTTGATGGTTGAGTGATGTGATGTTCATGTACCTTTTCATAAGAAAACTTGAACCCGATTCTAGAGTGTGAAGTAATTCATAATGTGAATGACTTTGCTGCTCTCTACAATAACAGTTCACTAAGGTGTGAATGTCTATGTACATTTTAATAAAGCAAGGGAGCATATCTTGGCTTTATTTCAGTCTCGTTTTAGTAAACTGGCATCGGGTGAGGAATGCTGACTCTGGGAGCCTGACTTGTTTTCTCTTGTTCCGCACCTGCCTGCAGCCTCCTTGCTATCCTCTGCCCTGCCCTTCCACCTTCTTTTCCAGGGCTGCGCCGAGGTACCTGCTCTCAAGTAACTTTGTGAGAAGTGCAGGGTACTGTGCGGGCTCCTGGGAGAATGCTGCTGAGCGATGGAGGTGCTTCTGTCCAATCAGTGCTGTTCCTTTGTTGCGATCCCCAGGCCTGTGACCATCATGAAAGCCAGAGGCCAAGACCAGACTCGGCAAGAAGCTGCCCTTCCCTCTGGATTTCATGCATTTCAGCAACATGTTTTACAAACTCTGAAGTTTCTGAGAGGGCTAAGTAAAGTTCTGGAAGTCTAGGTCAAGTGTAAGACTTAAGTGCAGTTGTAGGGAAGCAGACTGGGACCAGCATGGGGCGTGAGAAGAAAAAAAGAAACAGATAAGCATCCACTGGGGAGAAGGGCAGAGACCTTCTAACCATTGTCTCTGGTCCTGTCTCCTGAGACCCTGGTTGCCGTCATTCACTCTTTCCTTCTTGTTTTTATTTTTTAATTGTAGAATTGGCCAAAAAGTTTGTTGGGGTTTTTCTGCAAGATGTTATGGAAAAACCCAAACAAACATTATGGCCAACCCAATATATATATATATATATATATATATATATATATATATATATTTTATTGGAATATAGTTGCTTTACAGTGTTGTGTTAGTTTCTGCTGTGCAGCAAAGTGAATCAGTCTCACGTGTACATGTACCTCCTCTTCCTTGGATTTCCTTTCTATTTAGGTCAGCAGAGAGCACTGAGTGGAGTTCCCTGTGCTATACAGTAGATTCTCATTAGTTATCTATTTTATACATAGTAGTGTATATGTGCCAATCCCAATCTCCCGATCCATCCTCCCTCTTCCTTCATATTTTTAGATGTACTTATTCATTTATGAATAGATAGTAGATTCATTTGGTTTGAAAACCAAAAAGTATAAAACACTGCACACCGAAATTGTCCATCCTACCCTATTCGCCATCCACCCAGTCTCCTCCCACTGTGGCCAGGGAGCTGGGTTTCTTTCTTTCATATGCATGCTTCCAGAGCGGCCTTAGGCATCCTTACACTCAAGTGAATGAAAGCACAGATTCTTGTTCTGCATTCGTTTGTTCATCCATTGATCTCCTCTCTCATGTTCTCATTTCATTTCTTTTAATTCTACTCTCAATAAGTATTTTTTATTAGTTATTAATTGATCATAGTTTTGGTTGTGCTGGGTCTTTGCTGCCGTGGGTGGGCTTTCTTGAGTCGGGGAGCACAGAGGCGACTCTCTAGTTGCAGTGTGAGGGCTTCTCATTGTGGTGTCTTCTCTTGTGGAGCACAGGCTCTGGGCACACGGGCTTCAGCGATTGCAGCACATGGGCTCAGCACTACAGGTTCTTGGGCTCTAGAGCACAGGCTCAGTAGTTGTGGCTCAGGGGCCTAGTTGCCCCGAGACGCGTGGGATCTTCCCAGACCAGGGATCAAACCCGTGTCCCCTGCATCGGCAGGTGGATTCTTATCCCCTGTAGCACCAGAGACTCCCTCAATAATTCTTTGCTGGAGGTCTTTTTGAGGAGAAAGGTCAGTGGTCACTTGTTTTACTTATACCTGATGCCCTGAGCAGACTTCACACAGTGTGCTTTTTTTTTCCCATAGATGAAGTGGAGAGTGAGAAATGGTACCTGTCTCCAGACTTTCCACCAACAACCATCAAGACAGAGCCCATCACGGACGAGCCACCCTCAGGACTCGTCCCCTCTGTCACGCTGACCATCACTGCAATCTCCACCCCGTTTGAAAAGGAGGAAACCCCTCTGGAAATGAACGCTGGGGTAAAGTCACTTTTCTTCCATAAAAACAGATTGGATCCAGAGATAACACATCCTCATTCTCCAAAAAGGCATTTAATCTTTTTGGAGCCAGTGGTTGTATATGTTTAAGGATATGTAACTGTATGTAAAAGTGTATTTATGTCTATCCAGAGCATGTTGACTTGGTGTCAACACTGGTTATATCACTTCCTTTAAAGGCATTGTCCAGAAAAACTGGAAGTCTCATTTTGGTTTTTCTGTGAATGCTATTACAAAATTGAAAAAGTTCAGGGATATCCATGTTGGAAAAAAATTCTCCCTGGAATTGATTTTTAAGCCAGTTGAAAGGGAGTGGTTACAGCAATGGTGCTATTCATAGCTTCTGGGCTGTGGCAGCAAGGAATGCTTCTTCCTGTGTCATGCTTTATTTTCCTAGTGCTGTGCGAGTTGCCCTGACTTAATTCAGGGATTTCCCAGCTACCACTTCTTATTGTATTACCCATGGAAAACATAAGAAATTGGGAGTTGCTCAGTTCCATGCCTATAGCAAGTAGGATTTAGTTTTGCTCCACCTTCTCTTGAGGTATTTCGATGTCTGGTGGTGGACCAGGGTGATACTTGTACATCTTCTTCTGGATATTTGGAATCCAGCCCTAACTTTCCATATGCTCAAAGCCACAGGTTATGTTACAATGACTCCACTGACCTTCTCTAAGTCATTTCTCCTCTGAGCAAGGTAGAGGAATCAGGACAAGGTAACACAGCGTGGTGGCACCACCAAGGCTTGGCTGCATCCTCACTCCTTGTGCTGTTTACCTTCCATCCATCGGGAAGATGAGGGCCAACGAAGATGAGCTGAACAGAGCACCTGTATGCTGCCCTCTAGAATTCCTTTCTCAATAGCTACCTGAGTCTGTTTATAGGCTGCGGCTTCTGGAGTCTGTATTAGTCTCCTTGCTCTGTGATGCTTTAGTTTGAATTTTAAGCAAGTCACTAAGAAAGATCAGAGTCGTGGCCTTTCCCCCATGCCTGGGCCAGATACCTGTCCTCCTTTCCCTACCCAGTGTTTCGTGATTATGTGTTGTCAGTTGTCAGGAAACTGGAGAGAATGCATGCAGTTGGGTTCACACAGTTCCTCCTGCCGGAGGCCCGTGACCCTTTAGGAATGTGCCAGACTAGTTTTGTGGTAAAATGCCTGTCAGTCAGTTCAGTTCAGTCGCTCAGTCGTGTCCGACTCTTTGCGACCCCATGAATCGCAGCATGCCAGGCCTCCCTGTCCATCACCAACTCCCAGAGTTCACTCAGACTCACGTCCATCGAGTCAGTGATGCCATCCAGCCATCTCATCCTCTGTCGTCCCCTTCTCCTCCTGCCCCCAATTCCTCCCAGCATCAGAGTCTTTTCCAATGAGTCAACTCTTCGCATGAGGTGGCCAAAGTACTGGAGTTTCAGCTTTAGCATCATTCCTTCCAAAGAAATCCCAGGGCTGATCTGCTTCAGAATGGACTGGTTGGATTTCCTTACAGTAAAATGCCTGTACAGTACCATAAACACAATAGAATGAAGCACTGACAAGTGAGCCCTGGCTGCTTCATCTAGATGAGAATTCTGAGGGCTCCCTCACTTGTACTGCCAGATTTGGCAATGGGGGAGGGTTAAGGACTAAAATACCTCCCAGTCCAAGAAGCAGCCTGCGCTTAGCCGGGCCTCACCAGCCCTAGCACAGCCCTGAGAGGAAGACAGGATGACAAATAGCTCCCTGGGGTGTTGCTTCAGGTTTGTTATTGGCTTTTAAAAACTGTGTTTGAATTTCTTTCTTTAGGTTGATTCCTCATGCCAGACCATTATTCCTAAGATTAAGCTGGAGCCTCATGAAGTGGATCAGTTCCTAAACTTCTCTCCCAAGGAAGGTCTGTCTCCTCTCCCCTTTGGGCTAACAGGTGTGGGTGCACCACCCCAGGGAAAGTGGGGACTGTTGATTGTACTGGAGGCAGAGCTCGTTTTATGAAATAGCTGTTCTTGACTCTAAATACAAACTTTAAAGCTAAATTTTATTTTCCCATATATGTGTATGCTTAATTTTCAAGTAAATCTTCAACTTTTACTCCAAGCCAGGGTGACCTTTCAACATATTCATAGACTCTCGTGACTTGGGTGCTGACAAGGGAACACGGGAACCCCTGCCCTCAAGCCATCCTATGAGTGAGAGCCAGCTCCCTGCCCTGGCGTGATGATCAGTACAGACCTAATGGGCATTTACAAAGCCAACTTGCTGGCTTAAAACAAACTCTAGTTTTAAATCCTTTGTGAAGTGGATTCACAGTTTATCTGTCTGGCAATTCAGTATTTTTAAATGTTGATTTTCGGGTGGCTCAGCTGGTAGAGAATCTGCCTGCAATATAGGAAATGAAGGTTCAATCTCTGAGTCAGGAAGATCCTCTGGAAAAGGGAATGACAACCCACTCCAGTATTCTTGCCTGGGAAATCCCATGAACAGAGGAACCTGGTGGGCTACAGTCCATGGAGTCGCGAGAGTTGGACACGACTTAGTGACTAAATCCCCACCAACCACTACCACTCCTCTATTCCTACGTCTATTTAGAAATAAGTGGTGTCAGTACTTGAAATGGTTACACTCTCACTTTCTTCTTTCCCTGTGTCAGTCTTTTCCTTGTCCCCTGTGAAGCCCATGGGTAGGAATTCTGAATGCAGACCCCTAAGTCTCATACAGTCTAGGAAGCTCTCTCTGCCTTTTTAATTGATATACTTTGCCGAGCTCCTTAATTCAGTGCCTTAAGACATGCCATTCCCTCCCTTTTTATTTATACTTTCAGCACATGGTTAGAAGGACAGCTCATCAATGTGATCAACAAATAAGAAACTAGTATACGGGCTTGTCATGGGAAAGGTATCTGTGCTATGATGTGGACATAAGGTGCAGATGTTACAATATATAGGAGTAATGCTCACGGAAACAAAGTCTACTTCATCCCACCAGAAACATACTCAAGATTTATCCACGATACTTTAATCAAGGTTGGCATTTACCTTTGTCATCAGTAAAGAAAGGATTCAATTATTTTTTTATACTTTTTTGGCCACACAGCACAGCATATGGGATCTTAGTTCTCTTTGAATCCACGCCCCTTTGGAAGTGTGGAGTCTTAACCACTGGACTGCCAGGGAAGTCCCAGGATTTAGTTTCTATAATGAGTGATACTAACTAAAATCCATATTGAGACAATATTTATTTTAACTGAGTGATACACATTTTAGTGCCTTTCAGCTTTAAAGAAAGTAATTCCTTTCATGTTTGTGATACTGGTAACAACTATCAAATACATTTTGCTCTTTCCATCTGTGTTGCCATATGCTTCTGAAAATGTCATCACAGTACCAGTAAACCCCGTAGTGGCTTCAGAATCTCGGCTCTGTAGAGGAGAAGAGTTTCAGGGTCCTTCCTTGAAGTGGCCATCTTTCCTCATTATCCTAGATAAACAGGGAGGAGGAAATTCAACATCCTTGAATGTAGCGGGGCTTCTAGGCAAAGTGGCTTGTTGTCCCCAGCCCTGTCAGGAAGTAACCTATGAGCCATATTTCAAGTGAATTTAGAAATCTGATACTGAGGCACTTGTGACCAGGGCAGTAGCTCTCAATAAGTGGGTAAGAGGAGATTCGAGTTTGCTTCACTTTTCCTGCCATGCCATTTCCATTTTGTTGTGTGTGTGGAGCACCTTCTTCTTGGGAAGGAGAAAAGTACTAGAATA
The DNA here is from genome assembly GCF_055505025.1 of Bos grunniens. Lineage (NCBI taxonomy): Eukaryota > Metazoa > Chordata > Mammalia > Artiodactyla > Bovidae > Bos > Bos grunniens. The sequence goes on from NC_141168.1 coordinate 18,580,169, forward strand.
ATTTGGACTGTGCCCAGCCAAAGGGAAAAGTAAGCTCTAGTACTCTTGACTAATTCTCCAGACTAATAGCTCTGCATGGCAGACACCAGGAGCCCCTGTGAGGTTTGTCTGCTCCCGGGTTTTGTTTTACTTTTGTTTTTATTTGCTTGTTTGTTTACCATGGCTAAAAGATAAACATTGTTAAAATTCAGTTCAGTAGCTCAGTCATGTCTGACTCTCTATGACCCCATGGCCTGCAGCATTCCAGGCCTCCCTGTCCATCACCAGCTCCTGGAGCTTGTTCAAACTCATGTCCATCGAGTCTGATGCCATCCAACCATCTCATCCTCTGTTGTCCCCTTCTCCTCGTGCCTTCAATCTTTCCCAGCATTAGGGTCTTTCCAATGAGTCAGTTCTTCCCATCAGGTGGCCAAAGTATTGGAGCTTCAGCTTCACCATCAGTCCTTGCAATGAATATTCAGGACTGATTTCCATTAGGATTGACTGGTTTGATCTCCTTGAAGTCCAAAGGAAACATTGTTAAGAGATAAGCTCTAAAAACTTAAAAATTTCAATTGCTTATTTGAGCAAAAATTAATTAGACTTTGCAGCGCCAAACTGGTTAGAAGTTTCCTCTGACAAGAGCTGGGGGGAGACTTTTATAAAGAGAAGGTGGAAGCAAAGTAAGGAGATTATTGATGGGCTATAACTTAAAACTTAGTTGGCTGTTTGTGACCAGTTGTCCTTAGATTCCAGCCTGATAACCTTGAAGCATTTACAGGATTGGATTTTGGTTTGCCTGTGTAAGTGGCCAGAGCACTGGAGACACCCCAGGGTAACAGCTTCCACGCTTATTAATTGACCTGACACTAGAGTCCCGTAGGTCATCATGGGGTTGGGAAAACCTTACTTAACACTCTTAGAACTCCTTTCTAGGTGAACACGTATTTAAGACGCCTACCTACCCTCCTTAGCTTCCTGGAAGCAGTGGCCAAAGAGTTGACAATAGAGATGTATGGGATTGTTTTAGAATATTCTTTAGCTTTAGGAGTGCCCGTGGACTCTAAAAAACCAGGGAGCTCTACGGCAGGGTAGGTTAGAAAGAGAAAAGAGAGGGGTTAGCGTAAGAAAGAAAGAGGAAAAAGTATGTGCTGTTAGTGGGGGTGGGGCAAGGTGGGGAGGTGACTGAGAGAGATGGATCACCTGTGGTTCCCTGGGACAGTCAGTGTTTCAGTAAGCAGAAGAGCCCCATGCTTCCAGCTTCTCACCTCCAAAGGCAGCTCTGAGGGCCCTTTTTCTGAGGTGAGTAGCTGTGTCTCAGAAAGGCTCCTTCCATCTTCAGTATCTCAGGCAGGAGGCCTTCCCATGCCCCGGGCTCTTCTCTGGTTGACCAAGTCCAGGCGTGTATGCGGCCCCCGGGCTCCTCGCCCAGTTCAGAGCCGCTGCACTCGGGGCTCTGTTGTCCTGGGGGTCCCAGGAGGCGTGCGGAGTGCAAGGCTTACCCAAGGTCACGTCCCTTGGCTCAGTAATGGTGACTGGCCATCAAGGTATTCCAGCACGATGTGAAGATTCACAGTCAGAAAAAGAGTGAGACCCCCAAAGCTCATGTGTCAGGTTGAACTCAGAGACAGCACTTCCTTTGGAACCTGTCTCCGCTGCCCTGGAGGTGCTTGAGCGGCACTGACCAAGGCCCCAAGGCCTGGCAGAGTATGGGTGTCTCCCTGGGGAGAGGTGAGGGATGCTTGATGCTGGGGGACATTGCGGGGGACACCCTGCTCCCCCTCATTTATCTCCCAGTGCCTGCTTTTCTATCCACAGATGGATTGGGTGTTATCTGAATCAAGAATGCCTGGCATCTGGCCTGTGGGCCCTGCCATGCACATTCCTGCAGAAACAAATGAGCTTTTCTCAAACCCTCATGGGCTCCCTGCTTCTGCTATTTTTTTTTTTTTTTTCTTTTTTAAAGATCTTGATACGTTAACATGGTGGTTTACAATCAAACTGTGGAAACTATATGAAATGAAGAGAGGGAACGTTATGCCAGCACCATCCCTACCTGCTGTAATTTCCCATGTCCCCATTTTGTCATAATTTTATTACTTTCTTACATATTTTCCCGAGTTTCTTTATGTAGTTAGAAGCAAATAGGGTCTGTATTCTCTTTCTCTCCTTTTTCATACAAAAGGAAGTCTACTTTATACACTGTCTTGCACCTTGATTTATTTCTCTCATCTGTAGGTTGAGACCAGCACACAGTTATGTCACATCTACTGAAACTCCTGTTGACCAAAGTAAAACTCAAAAATCCAGTCCAAAAATGCATCCACAATGTGCTGTGCTAAGTTGCTCAGTCGTGTCCGACTCTTTGTGACCCCATGGACTGCAGCCTGCCAGGCTCCTCTGTCCATGGGATTCTCCAGGCAAGAATACTGGAGTGGGTTGCCATGCCCTCCTCCAGGGGATCTTCCCAACCCAGGGATCGAACCCAGGTCTCCTGCATTGCAGGTGGATTCTTTACCAACTGAGCTACCAGGGAAGCCCATTATCCACAATAAAGCCAGAAAATCAAGCCAAGAAAGCACCTGCTTGAGGCTGTATCAAGTTGGAACCCAATAATTCAGTCTACTGTTTTTCGAAAGAAACACTTAAATTTTGCCTTCACAGTACATCTTGGAGGCTGTTCCATGTCCACTCGGAGAGATTCCTCATCCATTTGTTCGACTGTCCTAGGTTGGATGTTGGATGTTTAAGTGCCCCCACGTCCTGCTTTGTTGCTCCCTGATGGATGCAATCCGTTCTTTTCCCCTCAGCCTCCGTGGACCACCTGCACTTACCGCCCACTCCTCCCAGCAGCAACAGCAGCGACTCCGAGGGCAGCCTGAGCCCCAGCCCGCGCCTGCACCCCTTTGGCCTTCCGCAGACCCACAGCCCTGCCAGGGCCCCAGCGCGGGCCCCCTCGGCGCTGGCCAGCTCCCCGCTCCTCACTGCTCCTCATGTGAGTGTCCCTGCATCCCTGCAACCCGATCCTCCCATCCTGTCGTTTGGAGCTTCACCCAGCGTGGCTGCCATTCCGAGCCACTTGGCTTTTCTTCCTTTGGGAAGTTTTCAGTCTGATTGCTAAAGCTGGGGGATGACAGACTTAGAGAACATTTTCTAAAAACTGCCTGTGATCTCATCGTGCTAACACGTTCTTTTCCTTTTCTGTGCATGCTTCCGGTTTTTATTCATGTGCGTATTTTTTATAGCTACAACCATGAGGAATAAAAATGTTGTCATTCTTCTCAAAATTATATCACAAATATTTATCATCAACTTAGGCAGTCTTTGTGACCTAGGATAGGAAATAGCTTATTATTTAAATAAACAATCTTCAGTGAACTGAAAAATTGCTCTGAGATGAAACGTTTTGATGTCTAAAGCACACGCATATAATTTAACCCTTTTTATCTGTGGTTCAGCTCTTAACCCAGTGACTCAGGATGGAACTCATGAGTCATTATTCATTCCTCACATATATAATTTCTCCAAATAAAAAATAGGCATATATAATTAATTTTGCATTGTTTTGAATAGTCAGTTGATTTCTCTGAGGATTTAAAAATCATAGTCAACCTTACTGAATTTATAATATCACATAGAGCAAATTGGAATGCAGTTCAGTTCAGTCGCTCAGTCGTGTCTGACTCTTTGCGACCCCATGAACCACAGCATGCCAGGCCTCCCTGTCCATCACCAGCTTCCAGAATCCACCCAAACCCATGTCCATCAAGTCGGTGATGCCATCCAACCATCTCATCCTCTGTTGTCCCCTTCTCCTCCTGCCCTCAATCTTTCCCAGCATCAGGGTCTTTTCAAATGAGTCAGCTCTTCGCATCAGGTGGCCAAAGTATTTAATGAAGTGAGATATGTAAAAATTCTAGAAAAGCCATCTATCAATTAGTATAACTTTGAAAAGTTGAATGCAGTCTGTCTCAGAAACTCAGCAAGTTCTTAGATCTGTGGCTATGATCTTATTTATCACTATTACTGAGGGCCAGTGGGTTACCTCTTTCCACTCCATCATTATCCTCTCACCATTAACCCTTCACTCTTTTGATTACTGCAATGGTGTTCATTCTATGGGTCTGTGGGTCCTGCCACAATCAGTTCATTCTCCATGGTCATGGATTAAATCCTCCCCACGTCAGACTTTGGTTCAGCATCCGTGCTGTGTTTCCCTACTATCTGTTGGCATCAAGCCCTCATACCTCTGCTGGGTACTAACACCCTCTGTATGTGCCCAACCTGCAGCAGCTTCAAGAGCTCACCCCGTCCAGGCAGAGCGGCTTCTTCTGTTACTCTTTACAAGGCTGCCTTTTGTTGGAAAGTCCTTCTCTGTGTAAATCACCCCCTTTCTTTCAGGAGGCCCAGTTCAAGTCTTATCTGCTACCCTAAGCCTTCCCTTATCGCAGAGACTCACACAAGTGTTCTCTTTCTTCATGTTATTAATGCACCTGGAGTGAATATCACCGTCTAGCATTTAATTGCTCTCGTTCTTTCCTGTGTGTCAATTCAGCCTTGGTCTCGATCATTAGCTACTTAAGAGACAGAGCTCGTTTTGATTCCTCCATGCATTTAACACAGAGCTAATATGCAATAGGTCCTCCATTTATTGCCTAATTATAAACACATTGTCCTAGTATGGATGACATGGGATGAGCTACAGTTGTCGTCTCCACTGACGATGGATAGTCTAGGACAGTGCTGACCAGAGACTCATGGAGCAAGCCTGCCGGTGCGTCCCTGGGAGTTCTAACCCTTTAGCTGGAAGTGGAGGTTGAGAAGCGGCTCCTAGTGTATAGAGAGCATCTTGTAAAATGGCCTTTTCAGGAGAACAACAAAACTTTCCACAGAACTCCAAGTGAATTCCTTATCACTCTGAAGACAGGAAACCTCCAGGGATGTAGGAAATGAGTTCTGTCTTTTAATTTGCATGTTTTAGCCAGTGGGGTACTTTGTGGGAAATAACGGGTGGAGGTTTCTTTACCTGTTCCCTTAAATTATAATCCTTGGGTTGTAACACTCACACGGGTATCTTCTCCATTTTTTTGCTTCCACTTCAGAGTGCCCATTTCTTACCCGAACAGATGGGCGTCCTTTTTCCTTAGTTGTTTGCAAGACATCATATCAGACCCTCCTCGCCCCTCAGGAGGCGCCCCTCAGGAGCTCCCGGCTGCTCCTCTCTGACCCTTTTCTGCTCCTTGGTCTACACAGAAGCTGCAGGGATCAGGCCCCCTGGTCCTGACGGAGGAGGAGAAGAGGACCCTGATCGCTGAGGGCTATCCCATCCCCACCAAGTTGCCCCTGACGAAATCAGAGGAGAAGGCCCTAAAGAAAATCCGGAGGAAAATCAAGAATAAGGTGGGTCCATCAGATGCAGGCACTTCAGTGAGCAGAACCGAGCCATGTGCCTGTCCCACCTTCCCGGTGGCCAACACTGGCCTGGCCCTTGGTTCGGGACCAAGGCTTGGCCCTGTCATCCTCCAGCCCTGCCATCCATCTTCTGGTCAGTGGGTCCCCAAATTGGGTGTGCATACTCCATGATGCTCAAGATAACCTATTCAAGCATGGGAGGAAAATATTAGAACTCCCATTTACATTTAAAAACATCTCAGACTTTAAAATTTCTATTTCATGATATATACAATATTTCCCCTAGTAGGCATTTATGCAATTTATAAATATTTATAAATTATAATATTATAAATACATAAATATCAATATATTATGGGTGCTTCTTAATTTTTTTTCTCGATAGGGGTTTTTGTTAAAAAATTCTGCTGGCTCTTCTATACCTGGGTCTAGCAGTTTCGAAGTCCTGGGCCCCTATAGTACCTGGGTTCGATCCCTTGGTCAGGAAGATCTCCTGGAGAAGGCAGTGGCTACCCACTCCAGTATACTTGCCTGGAGAATCTCATGGACAGAGAAGCCTGATGGGCTATAGTCCATGGAGTCGCAAAGAGCTGGACTTGACTGAGTGACTAACACATTTCCACTTTTGATCTTAGTAGGCATTTGTACAGAACTGTTTTCAACCAAGGGTCCATAAGTTCTTGAAGGGTTACTTTCAAATAAGCACAAATACAAAAAAAAGTTGGCATGGCTAGGGTGTGCATAGAGCAGGAGGGAGGAGACTAAGGGAGGAAGGAGGAGAGAGATTAGAGTCATAATTCTTCACCCACATGCAGAACCACCAGGGAATTTCTGTGTAACTAACCCCAACTGGCTTATATTATGTATTACAGTGACCCAACTAGGTCCACAGAATTGAAGTCATTTTTCTGAGACCATAGAGATGGTTCATGATGTACATGTTCTGGTCTGACTCCTGGACCACCATCCTTCTCACTTGTGGCCTAATTTGTTAAAGTAGATGAGAGCATAGACTGATTGAAACCACGGGGAACAGGAGAGGCGATTAGTAGATGAGCCAGCAGGTTAAAGAAATGGGAAGTGGCCGCAGAAGTGAGCAGGGCTTCTGTGATTTCTGTGCTCACGGCCTCCAGTCATCTGGGTTTACTGCTCTGTTGTCGTTCAGTTACTGAGTCGTGTCCAGCTCTTTGCAACCCCACGGACTGCAGCACGCCAGGCCTCCCTGTCTGTCACTGTCTCTGGAGTTTGCTCAAACTCGTGTCTATTGAGTCAATGACGCCATCCCACCATCTCATCCTCTGTTGTCCCTTACTGGTAACAGCTGGAGTGTAATCCTCTTGTCTCCCCTTCCATTGCAGATTTCAGCCCAGGAAAGTAGGAGGAAGAAGAAAGAATACATGGACAGCTTGGAGAAAAAGTAAGCCTCCTGCCAAACTGGTTGTGTGTATTGAGCAATTCACGTAGAGAAATGTGAGTGCCAGGGGGCCCCTGATTTCCATGACAAGGGGGTTCAGTTTCTCACCTGGCTCCCAGCAAAGGCTGTTGGTTTATCAGCCTGTGTTTTGCCTGCCACCTAGTGGTTTTTAGAGGAGAACCTTATAAATCTAGCAAGAAATTAAAGAAGTACAACTTTCTTGGTGGCTCAGATGGTAAAGAATCCACCTGCAATGCAGGAGACCTGGGTTCGATCCCTTGGTCAGGAAGGTCTCCTGGAGAAGGCAGTGGCTACCCACTCCAGTATACTTGCCTGGAGAATCTCATGGACAGAGAAGCCTGATGGGCTATAATCCATGGAGTCGCAAAGAGCTGGACTTGCGAGTGACTAACACATTTCCACTTTTGATCTTAGTAGGCATTTGTACAGAACTGTTTTCAACCAAGGGTCCATAAATCCTTGAAGGCTTACTTTCAAATAAGCACAAATACAAACCTTCATGCACATTCCTGGACTTCTCAGAGGAGAGGTGCTATTTTGGCAGAAAAGAGCGGGGCTAATTAATCAATTACCCTTGGCCACACTGCCTTGCACCCTTGAGAAAGCAGCAGGGGATATAAGACAAGTTGGCATTCTTTATTTTCTGTCTGCTATGATTCATGTTATAGGTGAGTGACTTTGCACAAAAACACTTGAAGATACCTTGTGTTATTCTGAATAGCCTGGAATATCAGGAGGGCTCTTAGAAAAACATAAATTAAAACACAATTTTGTATTACCCTAGAAAATAGTTCCCATCTGACAAACTAATATCATTTTAAAATGGGAGTGAGTCCCTAGATCTAGAAATGAATCTTTATGTATATGTGGTGAGAGGAGCAGTTGGTGGATCCTGGCTGGTTTTTGAAGTTCCTACTGAAAGTCAGTGTTTCTTCCTCCTGATTTAGGTTTTGGTAATAAGAATTATTACCAATCATTGTTGAGGTATCTGGGGTCAAGATGTTTCGATGAAAATCTCTTTATGGCCCCTTGGGGCATGCCTCCTCCAGCACCTTGGTTCCTTGTCCTGAGGTCCTAGGGTCTTGTCCTTTCCTCTCCCCCTGCCTCAAGCCCTGTCAGTCTTCCTGGCCAAGAGCACAGCTAGCAGCATTCAGACCCTGTAATATGGAGGGAGAAGTGTGATGAGCATTGAGAGCCATAGGGAAAAGTCAAGAGAAATCAAGTTGGAAAAACCCTTTAAGAAGTTTGGGCTTCCCTGGTGGCTCAGATGGTAAAGAATCCACCTGCAGTGCAAGAGACCTGGGTTTGATCCCTGGGTTGGGAAGATCCGCTGGAGGAGGGCATGGCAATCCACTCCAGTGTTCTTGCCTGGAGAATCCCGTGGACAGAGGAGCCTGGCGGGCTACAGTCCATCAGGTCGCAAAGAGTCAGACACGACTGAGTGACTGTCCTCAGCACATAAGAAGTTTACATTGTGTACCGTTCCAATTCATTTCCCATTATTGAGCCATTTGTTACTAATCTCTTTTTTTTTTTTCTTTTGTGTCACCCTTTGCCCCAACTCAGGTTGGCCTAGCTCTCTTCCTAATCTCCCCAGAGTAGCTGCTTCTCTGTTTATTTTTTCTCTGAACCCCACCTGCCTTCATCCTGGCTTAGTGCTTGCTCCCCTGATAAAACTTGGGTTTTTCTTTTTCTCTCTCTTCTGTAGGGTAGAGTCTTGTTCAACGGAGAACTTGGAGCTTCGGAAGAAGGTGGAGGTTCTGGAGAACACCAACAGGTGAGGGTCCCTGGAGTGAGGATGCCTGATGGAAGGTGGGGAGAGAGGGGCAGATCAGAAAGGGAGCTGGGAAGAAAGGGGAAGAGATGCCATTGAAAGAGTAGTTGTGCCAGGATGCTCAGGGCGGCCATGCTCCATGCACCTGTTCCTGCCGCCTGTGTGCATGTGCGCACACACACACACACACACACACGCCTGTGCGCATACATACACAGACACATGCCTGTGCACACACATACACACGCCTGTGCATGTCCTTTACTTTCCCTAAAATATGTGAGATTGATGAAGAGGCTGACTCTGACAAGGGCTTTCATGAAGAGGGAGTTAAGGAAGAGGCTTGGGAGAGAATATGGTCAATGAGTCTGATTCTCCTGAAAATGACATCAGACTTTATAGAGGTGGCTAAGGAGGGAGTCGCCACTTTTTTGTCACCCAATTTGAGTAAAATAAATTAGTGCTTATTAGTGAAAAAAAAGAGAAAACCAAGTTTGTTTTTTAAAAAGTTTTTAATTACTGTGTTTAAAAGTTAATTAATTGATTACATTTTAAATCCATTTTGAAAAATAATTGTAAGACAGATGGATTAATGAGTTCATCTAGCATCTCCTGTGTCAGGTACTGTTTTCAGGACTTTATAGATAATAACTCATTTAACCTTCTGATGACCCTATGACCTAGTCCTATTACTATCCCTATTATATAGAGGAGGTAATGGAGACTCAACAGGGAGGCCTGGTGTGCTGCAGTCCATGGGGTCACAAAGAGTCGGACACAACTGAGCAACTGAACTGAACTCAATGGAGACTCAGAAAAGTTAGGTGACTTGTCCAAGGTCACACAGTAAATGCCAGAGCTGCATCTGAAGACAGGCAGTCTGGCCCTAGAGCCTTGATGAGCTTTATCCTGGGTCATGTTAAGGTATAGGGCTGAGAAACGGTGGTTGAGGAGTTTCATCGTGTGTGTGTGTGTGTGTTCAGAGTCTGCTCATGCTTTGAAAATTAAAGTATTCATTAGTCAAGGGATCAAGTTGCCCTTAGCTGTTATAGATCCAACAATCCAAGCAGAGAAAAATTGACTTTTAGGTAAGCAAAATATTAATTCATCATTTTAAGGCTTAGCATTAATGCCTAATAACAATTTTGCAAATGTTAAGGGATCAGGGTAAATCTATTTACATGTCATCTGATAATAGTGTAAAATTTGGCTCCCGTTTCCTAAATCTTCATGGTCTGTTGCTCAAACAGCAGGCTAATTGAGTCATCAGTTAAAAATACCATCAGTAGGAAAAGTGGACATTGTGACCCCACTGGGTTTCTCTCTGCATTTCTGGGAACGTGTGCTCATATGGCAGGTCAAGGACAGTCACCTCCAGCACTCTGTAGACAAACAACGGAAGTAAGAAAATGTCACCAGCTCCATGTGATATCACCTTGATCCCCCATGCAGAGGAACTGGTTTCCAGTGGCACTTCAGGGTTCCGGTTTTGCTGTTGTCTTTGGTGATTAGTCTCCTGAGGCTTCATCCCTTCTTATCTCCACTTTTGTTCTTGCCAGAGTGGTTCTCTGGGTCCTAAACCCCCACCAGAGTCTGTATCCATTTTGTAAGCATCTTGAGCAGATTCTAGTCCATCCCACCTCCTATCTTAGCCATCGCTATTGCAAAACCCCCATGTTCATGAGTGGGACAAATCCAGGCCATGAAATGGTGAAAAGGGAAAGAGGAATCCGTCCAACATAATGGAGTTTGGTCCAGGTTGGGTCTTGTCTAGGGGTTCCAGATGTCAGGTCTTCCTGCAGCCACACGGGGGCAGCAGAGGCGCAAAGAGCATTGGGTGTTTGTGATGAGAAGGGCTCGCTGCCTGCCCCCTTTACTGGAAAAGGGTGTCTCCTCCCCTCTCCAGACTGACCCTGCTGTATCATATATTTTAAACCTAAAAAATAAAACCCACACACATGTAATATATGCCCATTGTAAAAAAAATTTTAGAAAATACAGTTAAAAAAGAAAAGAAACCCCCCCAAATCTTTTCACCCAAAGAAATGTTTACATTTTGAACTGGAATATTTTATATGTATGTGCTTATGTTGTACATCCTCTTCTGTTAAGAACCTTCCCCATTTAACAGAAATCACTGGCCATACTGGCCATATATTTTCGTATCAGTAAATGTATTTCTACATAATTTTATTTCTGTCAGATTTTGATGAAGAGCTGTTATCTGCATAGCATGGACATAAAGCACATCTGATTATGTGTGTGTCAGGAACAATCTGTGCTTTGCCAATTGTTTGTGTCTTTTAAAATAATGAGTGTTAATTGCTTGGTCGTGCACAGCTCTTTGTGACCTCCTGGACTGTAACCCGCTAGGCTCCTCTGTCCATAGGATTCTCCAAGCAAGAATACTGGAATGGGCTGCCATTTCCTTCTCCAGGGGATCTACTCGACCCAGGGATTGAAACCAGGTCTACAGCATTGCAGGTGGATTCTTTACTGTCTGAGCCAACAGGGAAGCCCTTTAAAATAATGGCCACGACTATATTAATATGATGTCGATTATTATACAATATGAGTTAGAGAGCCCCTGTGTATTTGAGCTGGGGTCAGCATATCTTGAGTTCTTCCCTGAGAGCCAATGGTAGTTTTCCTTCTATCTTCTTCACTGTGGGAGCTTTTGCCAGCAATTCAGCCAGCAGGAGATTCCACTGAAAACACAATCTACCTCGTGCTTATGGTGCTCTGCTTGCCCCTTGACTGGCAGGCGCTTCCACTGTGGTTCCCCAACAGGCTCTGTGTTCAGTCTCCTCCCTTTTCCAAACTCCTGGTAGACAACCAACCCTTTATGGTGAAAATGGTTAATACTTGATTAACCTGCCATCCTCTCACAAGCAATCCGATGAGGGGCCTCCTAGATCATAATCTGTCAGTCCAGTAGCTTTTCGTGTGTTTTGGCTTGAGAAGCCAGGGAATAAAGCAAAGCTGCTCTTGTGCAAACAGGGAAGGGCCCGCCTTCCCCCCGACTTCCTCCCCCTTCTCCTTCTGTTCCTGCCAAGGGCCTCTCCTTGCCCAGAGGACACTGTGACCGGAGTGACCAATTTGAACCTTGGCAGTCTCTGCCCTAATCTGGTCAGGAGGAGATGATGGTGTGGGCCTGTGGGAGGGGGAGACGTTCGGGCCCTTTATTCATGGCACCGAGTGACTGGCCCAGTGTTTGAACTAAGTACAGAGCAGGGCCCAGTGGACACACACCCGTGTTTGTGTCCTGTTCGCGCTTCTTACATTACCATCCTTCGGAGGTAGGCGGGCGGAGGCAGAAATGCTTACCAGACGTGGACAGGATCCTGGCTACCCAGAAGTGGGTGGGATACCTGGGGTGCCACTGTTCCATTTGGCATGACCTGGCAGGAGAGGCAAGTGGGTGCTTCACTGTTGGCCAAACTAAAGAAAAACTGCCCCTCTTTACATTTTACCGCTTCTGAAGCCTACAAGGACTTTCATCTATCCAGATGAGAACGAGGACTCAAAGCTGGAGTCAGTCCTGAATCTTAGGGTAGTACTGGTCCCAGCAGCAGTCAGGTAGCATGTTACTGGCTTTGAGGTGAAAAGGCCCTTTTGCCTGAGCTCAGCAAGCTGGAAGGGGGTGGGGACAGAAGAGGAGACTTCTGCAGCCTTTACCACTGGAACCTTGGGCAGCTGGAGCAGTGGGAAGTCACCTTCACACTTGTCTGTAAGGCGATCTGCTAATCGCCTACCACCAGGAAATGTGTGAGCCAGAGAGAGATGGTTTCCCAGGGGGCCCTCCTTCCTGTGCTCAGTCGGGAAATACTTTTGCTTTTACAAAGACCAGGCGAGACTGCGTGCGATGTCTCCTGGCCTTCCTTGCTTCTCATTCATCTCCAAGCTGCATGACTCATTCTTGAGAGACCCTGTCTTTCCCCCACTTTATAGCCTTTTCTTCTACACAAGTGATTCGACTAGCCCATTCCTTATAGGCGTCTGTGGCTCAGTTTGCTCCTTTCTTGTCTAATTTTGCCCTTGAGCGTCTACGGGGCTGATTTGTAGACTCATAGGAGCTTAGACGTGAGAGCTTGTTTGGAGGTTCTAGCAGGGGAGTGCAGCCACTCATATATTCTTAATCGAAGACTGGTCCTCCTCCATCAGAGATGGTTGTCCTCTTCGACTGATCTCGCATCTTTGAGAGGGTCACATGTGGAGCGATGAGAGAGGATGGGGACACCTGCCTAGCCAGCCAGATCGGCCGAATCAACCCTGGCAATCAATGGAGAGACCAGAGTGGCAACCAGCTCCGGATATGGGAGCCCTCATATCTGGAGCTCAGACTTGAAAAATACTTTAGAGATCATCTCATTTAATTGCTAATCACTTCATTTCACAGAGCGGGCAACTGAGGGCTGGTGAGGTTAAGGTCATCCAGACATTTAGAGTTAAGACGGGAACTGGGACTCAAGCAGCTCATTTTTCCAATGGTCCCTTCCTCAGTCACTCCTACCCCTGTTGTGCGCTCTCTCCAAGGACCAATGCCTTCCTCATCACAGGGCCGACCTTGGATCTGAATGAGAGGGCCCTGCTCGGGACCCACATTTTAGGGGGCCTGCTCTGGTTTCCCCTAGCCGGCCCCTCCCAGTACGATGAGGAGTCAGCAGGACCAAGGCGATATGTCTGTCTGGAGCTCTTAACCTGGCCCGGAGGGAGCTCGAGGGAGCAGGCCTTAGGGGTACCTGTAGGCAGTGTTTGCAGGCCAGGGCTAGGATATACGACATGGGATGTGGGCCTCACTGGTTCCCTTTCCCTGGCCCTCACAGAAGTGAAGGATGTGCTTGTCCTGACCTGTATTTGTGTTCTTATCAGAAACAAGGATTCCTTAGTTTTCCTCCTTGACCTTCCTCATAACTCCAGTCCTCCTCTCTGTCTCTGCTCTTCTTGTTCTTTACAATCTGCATGCGATTTCTGAGAGAGGTCTTTCCAGCCAAGCCCACTGGGCTTTGGTCATGTTCTGCCTCTCCTGATTTGTTTGTTTAGCCACACAGTCATGTCCCTTTGCACCAGTTTTGTCTGCTGGCTCCCTCCGAGCTATTATGGTTTTCCCTGTGTGATGTCTTCTCTTCTCTTCCACTGTCCGTAACCAGCTGGTCCCCCTCTCCTGCTGTGCATAGAGAGGCTGTTAGAGTGCTGACGAATGACCCGAGTCCAGGAATGACCCTCTGTAGACCTATATCTTGGTTTAAATCACTTTTCATTTCTCCGTTATCTCTAACTTCTGGCTGTGTGAAGAGTATAAACTTTTTTTTTTCAGGTGAAAACATTACAAACTTCAAAGGATTGTTGATACAAGGCTGAGTTTCCCAGAGAGTTTAGAAAGGCATTTTAGTATGATTTCATGGTGAAGTTACACATCCCTCAGCCCCAGAAAATGTTCTAGAACTCTCTTTTTTGTGATCTTGGGCAAGTAGGTGGTAGAATATTTCAAAAGTGCCTCCTGGTCCCTGAAAAATAAAGCTCCTTGGAATGTGGCAATTGCACAGTGAGAAAAGGGAGACCATTTGTATTTTTAAAAATTTAGACCAGAACCCCATAAACAGCCTTCAAAACTTAAGTAAAAGGTCATAAATAAATGAATATTTATTCAAAGTTCAGGATTTTAGCAGAATGTGATTATCTTTTGTGTAAGAGTTTGCACCTTAGTATTTAAAAGTCTTTGTGGTAGTTCACGAGCCTCCTTGGAGGAGGAAATAACAACCCACTCCAGTATTCTTGCCTGGAGAATCCCATGGACAGAGGAGCCTGGCGGGCTACAGTCTGTGGGGTAGCAAAGAGTTGGACACGACTGAACAGCTAGCACACACACGAGTCTCCTTAAATATTGTTATGCAGTATTTGGCATTGTTATTAACAATATATCCTACCAGCTCGTCTGTCTCCACCTAAGGACTTTGAGGTACACGTTTCAGGTTTGTAACACCTCCCTCCTATCCCTCAGGTCTTTGACACTAATTCTGGAAGACTGGGGTGGATGTGGAGGGCTTTAGGTGGGATTTTGCTTCAGAAGAACATGGATGCCTACCTCTTCCATCATGAAGCCATATAATAGTCACTCATAATAATTTTTTTTTTTGCATAAGCACTGTAGTTAAATAACACTTAGACTTTTTGATCATATCATTTTACATGTTGTGTAACGACCCAGATACACCACACATACATCACATACATAACTAATACGAATGTTTCACAGATAATTACTTATTTACTATGTGTGGTGCCCTCAGATAGTGTGTGTTTTATTTGATTCTGTTTCATGGAGAAGGCAATGGCACCCCACTCCAGTACTCTTGCCTGGAAAATCCCAGGGATGGAGGAGCCTGGTAGGCTGCAGTCCATGGGGTTGCTAAGAGTCGGACACGACTGAGCGACTTCCCTTTCACTTTTCACTTTCATGTATTGGAGAAGGAAATGGCAACCCACTCCAGTGTTCTTGCCTGGAGAATCCCAGGGACGGGGGAGCCTGGTGGGCTGCCATTTCTGAGGTCGCACAGAGTCGGACACGACTGAAGCGACTTAGCAGAAGCAGCAGCAGCCTTAGAAAATACATCAGTCACACCCCAGTTGTTTCCACGGCCCACGAATGGTTCATGATTTGGAATTTAGAACTTACTGCTCTAAGTCATTCCATAAGGGTGTTAAAAAAGTTTCTTCATCCCCGTGGGAGGCTGATGCACCCGGAGTGGTTCATTCACACACACAAATGTGCACACACACATCGTAGCACAGCTGGTTTCACTTCTGAGAAAGGCGTGTCACAGGATTTGACAGAAAGTGTGTTTATAGAGAGGACCTGCTTGGCAGCTCCTAGCACAGCAAGTAATTGGGAACCACCAGTTTATCCTTTTCCCTGGGTCCCAGTTTCTGACTCCAGTGGGAAATTAGACACTAGAATGTTCAAAGCACAGGATGCAGCCGCTGCATCCCTCTTGTTCTCTCTTGCTCCCTCCTCTCCTCACCCCCACTGTTTCTCTTAAATAACAGAAACAGAAGAAAACAAAATGAAACCAACTACAAGAAAACACACGAGGCTGTTGATGCATTTCCCAGTTTTTATGAGACTGTGTCTCACACTGTCGGCTACTTTCGAATGTTTTGCCCAATTTCCTTTGATCCATCTCCCAAGATACAGGGTGATGCTTTATTTTGGGCGAGGCTGGCAGCTGCCTTCAACTGCTCTTTTCCTTGGAGCTATGCGAGCACAGCCGTAAAGTTTATTTTTACATCTCACCACAGGACAAAAATCCACATTCTCAATCGAGCTCTGGACACTCCGATTTAACAACTTGTGAAAAACTTCTTGGCCCAGATAAACGTCTCTCTAAATTAAGACCTTGCTCCCGGAAGCCCAAGAATTCATTAAGCCATAATTAGCCATGATCACTGATGATTTAAAGTGCAGTAATAAAGGAGAAGTTTTTACCGAGTTCTGAATGCACGGTTGGAGAGTGTGTCCTATGATTGACTTTATATAGCTTTAGTTTTAAAATAATTCTTCCATTTCATCTGGTGCCTGCCTTTTCTCCAGCCAGCCCTTTATGCAAGCAGAATAACAGCTGTCATCAGAGCTCCCAGGGCTGCAGGGCATGGCATCTGTCCCAGTGCCACCAGGGAAAGTACCACGTCATCTCAGACCAGCGTATCAGCCCTGAGGTCCCAGGCTTTCCCATACAGAGTCATCAGTGGAAAGAAACAGCAAGCACTCTGCAAAGGTGTATTTGTTCCAGCAAAGCCAGAGTACCCCAGACAGGGATTCTCTCGTTATTCTGTTAGCTGGTCAAAGGAATTAACTTTGACCATATTATTCAAGTCCCGAGTTTGGGCAGCAGCTCAGAGGACATTGCTGAACATTGAACTGCTGCCTAAACTCAGGGCTTAAGTAATATGATTAAAAGCACACAGCTGTGGTACTGAGATCTAAATTCAGATTTCTTATCCTGCGAGTTCATCGCCCTATTCTGATGAATATTACTGACTTAGTAATTTGGAAGCCATCTCATCAGCTCTCTTGGTATCCAGTGGAGGGACAGGGCTTATAATTTCCATTTTTCTAAACAAAGCTCAGCTTTGACTTCTGACGCTTGACTTAGGCTAAGGAACACCCATTATTCTTTTGTCCATCTCTTACATTTTATCTTGTCATTTCCAGAGATCTGCCAAGAAATGTATATTTTACCTTATTGCTTTTATTTGTATCAATATCACGGAAACTTCGTTAGTACATATTGCATTGCCATCGGAGTCATTGTGGCCTTTCTGTCTGTAGTTTCAGATCAGATCAGTCGCTCAGTCGTGTCCGGCTCTGCGACCCCATGAATCGCAGCACGCCAGGCCTCCCTGTCCATCACCAACTCCCAGAGTTTACTGAGACTCACGTCCATCAAGTCAGTGATGCCATCCAGCCATCTCATCCTCTGTCGTCCCCTTCTCCTCTTGCCCCCAATCCCTCCCTTAGTCACTGAAAGTAATCCTTTCTTGTTTAACAGTGGACATATCTCTTGACTGTGCTGTTGTCAATATAATATTTTTTCAGGGGCCGTGCCATACAGCTTGCAGGATCTTAGTTCTTTGACCAGGGATCCAACTCAGGCCTCAACAGTGAAAGCAATGGGTCCTAACCATGCGACCACCAGAGAATTTCCTCAATATGATATTAATGTCACTGGATTTAAGAAAAATCTACTTAACTGAGAAGTCTTTTGATCATTAATTTTATTAGGTTATAGGTTGGGCTACCATGCTGTACTGAATTGGAAAGTATGTGAGCTATGGAGTCAGATAGATATGGGTTTACATCTTTGGTCTTCTAGTTACCAGTTACATGTCTTTGAGACATTTATGTAGTATCTCGTATGAAATTCTAGAACTTAGTCGGTGGACACTCAATCACTGATAATTTTCTTTGGTTATGACAAAAAATGAGTGTTTCTATTGTGTGAATGTCCATGAATTTCCCAAACTTTATTGCATCATGGAAATCTGTTTCGATTTTGGGGATGGATGAGCTAACCTGCTTTCCTTGGGTAGAATCCCTCTGTTGCTGATGGATGGGGCCTTCAGAGCGTCAGCCTTCCCACCAGCTTACCTTCACTAATCTGAGCAGGAGAAGCAGCAGCAAACAGCACATTGTAAATTACTGTTGCTTTCCACAGAAATTTCAAACTGAAAAATCTATTTTAAACTACATGTTTGCTTATCTTAAAGAGTTGCATTATAAACTGTTAGAAATCAGGGGCCATTAAACAACGATTTTCATTTACGGTGGATTCAGCACATAATTATCTTTGAGTTTGGAAAGGATGTGCTGATGAATGCCAAGTAAAGCATCGTACACCTCTAAAGATACAGGCCTCCCTGCTCACCCAGTCAGACCTAGATGGTCCTTCTTCCAAACTGGCAGCATTTACACCTGTGGCTGGGGGCCCAATTTGAGCTTCAGGTACTATACCATCAGGGCTTAGGTGTGTTGGCCTGTTAGAGGTCTGCCTTCAGGATGAACTCTTGAGCCTCCTGGGAGACTCTTCATCCTAGGGATAGGGTCCCAGACCTTGTGATCCCAATCAGAAATTGGAAGGGAGGAGTGATTCCAAGTATTGCATGGAACTGGTTTCCTCAGTAATTCATGCTCTCAAGACTGGACAAGAGGCAGGGAACGGGTGGGAAGGTTGTAGGGACTGTTGGTAAAAATGGAAATGGTGGTTTCACTTTTAAAAACACCTTAAGAGGGACTTTCCTGGCTGTCCAGTAGTTAAAACTCCATGCTTCTAACACAGGGGGCACAGAATTGATCCCTGGTGGGTGAATTAAGATCCCCCATGTCCGCCTCCTGGTGCAGCCACCCGCTAAATAAAATAGAATACCAGGACATTACATTTTTTAAAAATTCACACCTGAAACTTCAGAGCAAAAGTGAATGGCTTTGGTAACATCTGTAAATCTGCTGTCTAATGGAAGTCTGGATGAAGGGATGACCCCCCACCCCACCCTAAACACAGCACAGCTGAGCTTCAGCACCTTGGTGCTGCAGTGCAGGCAGCAGGGTGCCCCGTGGAAGCTGGGGGTGCCCATCAAGAGTGGCAGCTGGCGGTACAGACATGGCCTTCAGCAGGCCACCAAGGAAACAGCGAGGCCCCTTTCTGTAGTGTAGCTGCTGACAAAGAGCCTGTTAACTGGTACATGAGAGGAGGCCAGAATACGGGAGAAAAGGTTTGTGCCGTGCAGTCAAACGTGGCTCTTATCTGTGGGCTCGCCTTTGCATCTGCCCCCAGGATTTCCAGAAATATAGCAGGGAGACCCCAGAGAGGCCTTTGGGGCTGGCACGACAGACAGTCATCAATAAAATGCATGCCACTGCCTGCCAGATGTCAGCTCTGCCGGAAGAAACGTTCATCCAGGAGGAGCGTGTGTCAGAGGTCACTCAGCTCTCAGCTTTGAAATGGCAGCCGTGCAAGAAGGCGGTGCTCTTGGGAGTTCTTGGGAGAAGAGAGAAAGCGTGAGGAAAGGAACTTGCTGCATCATAAGATCCTTTAGCTGCAAACTTCTGATTTTTCTTCTATCTTACTGACGTATAATTGACAAGTAAATTTGTGAGATATTTAAAGTGTACAGCATAATGATATGCATATACATTGTGAAAGGATTCCTCACGTTGAGTTAATGACCACGTCTATCACCTCACCTACTTACCTTGTTTTATTTTTATTTTTTGGTGAGCACATTTAAGTTCTACTCTCAGCAATTTTCAATTATATGATACAGTGTTATCCTGTGTGTGTGTATGTGTGTGTGTGTGCGCACGCACGCGTGCACACCCCGTCATGTCTGTCTTTGCAACCCCATAGATGGTAGCCTGCCAGGCTTCTCTGTCCATGGCATTATCTTGGCAAGAATACTGACGTGTGTTGCTATGTACTCCTCCAGGGCTTATCACCCGTAGTCACCATATTTTGCACTAGATCCTCAGACCTTATTTATTTTAGAGCTGAAAATTTGTACCCTTTTACCAAACTTCCTGTCTCCCATTCCCCCAGCTCCTGGCAACCACTTTCTACTATGAGTTCAACTCTTTTTTTTTTTTTAAAGATTCCACGTGTAAGTGATTCCATATGGTGTTTATCTTTCTTTATCCGGCTTATTTCACTTAGCATAGTGACCTCCAGGTTCACCCATGTTGTCACAAATGACACAATTCCCTAAAGGAGAATTTAAAGTCATCACACCATTAGTATTACTCAGCCTTGAGTAACACACAGAATTCTTCTAAAGAACATATTGCTTGAGTATATATAAATGTAAACCAGTCTATACTACTTTTGGTTATGCTTCTAGATTACTATAAAGCAAGAAAACTTACGACTAAAAAGACCTCCATATTAATAGAATTTAATGATGTTAAATAATGGGATGAATTTTGTTCTGCTTACATTAAGACAACTGTTGGGGCTTCCCTGGTGGCTCACACAGTAAAAAATCTGCCTGCAATGTAGGAGAGCTGGGTTCGATCCCTGAGTGGGGAAGATCCCCTAGAGAAGGGAGTGGCAGCCCACTCCAGTATTCTTGACTGGAGAATCCCATGGACAGAGGAGCCTGGTGACCTACAGTCCATGAGGTCGCAAAGAGTTGGACACTACTGAGCAACTAAACACACAAACACACACAAGACCACTGTACAAGGTAAAAATGTAGATGGAACCCCACAGGGGTTGTTCAGTTCAGAAGGCCTGTGCTGCCTGTGCTGTGGGCTCCAGTTCTGGCCCTGCTCTTATCCATTTAAGCTAGAGCAATATCATTCTTACAGCCAACCTGTCCCTACCTGGCTTAAACCTGGGAGAACTCATTTCATTGGTACTGGTCATGGGTGGGGAGGTTGAGGGAAGCTGCAGACTTGGGAATATTTTGCTTGTCTGCAAAATGGGCTGCAGTATCTGCAAACACCCGGAATTCTTCTGCCAATGAGTGATTTGCTGATGTTTTCCAGTGAATTTGTCTGGCTTTCTCGTGTCACCCTCACAGCATGAATTTTCTGAAACTCTTTGAGACTCAACAAATCATCTGCTTGAAAAATCTCTCCACTTTGCCAAGGGCCCTGGGCTTGGAGAAGAGGGATGGGGGCAGGGAGCAGCCTCAGCTCTTTACGCTGCTCACACAGAATCCATCCCCAAGGCTGTAATTTGGGAGCCCGGGCTGGGAGATCCTTTTCTGTGGCTGCACTGTTCAGAATTTGCAAGGAATGTCACTGTCTGCTCCTTTTGTGACCTGATGTCACCCAGAACAGAACATACTATTCTTATCCCCAACCCTTCCCCTTTTAAGGCTCTGTGCAGTTGTCCCATTTGGGGCAGAACTCTTTTTTTTTTAACTCCTCCTCTCTGTGTTTCCCTGGAGAAACATCAGAGCATGGCTTCTGGGGTCCTGGCTCTGAACCTGTGTCCAGCTGAGCCGGCTTCTTTGCTCCTTCGTATTTGGGCTTCATTTCTGCCTGTCGAGGTGCTGTGAGCCTTCAAGGACCACAGTCTTGAGGGGCCTGTGGCTGTTGGCCTCCCTGCCCTTCCTGTTTTCCTCTCTGTCTCTCGCCTTCTCTTTAGATCTGCTCTCTGAGCACTTGCTGCTCAGTGATGCCGCTGGCCACCCCTTCACTTGTTCTCCGCTGGGCATCTCCTTCTCCACGCTTTTCTCCTTTCTTGCATCTTCTTCGGTATTTCTCTTCTCTCGGGTAAACGAGTTCTTCTGTGTCACCATCCCCAAGCAATTCTTGCTTCTTTTTTTTCTCAGTGGCTGACAAACAGATCTCAGGATGATCAGGGGTGATTTGGGAGCATCGAGGTGACTCTTAGAACAGCATAGAATGGACAAGCTTCTCATGGGGGCAGATTCTGAGCCCCATAAGCTCTGCAAGTCCGGTGCTGGAAGACAGTGGTGTCTGTGTCTTCATCAGAGGAACCTTTTTCTTGGTACTGTGTTCTGATTCAGACACAAAGCCACAGGAGCCTCCCTGGAGCCTGGGGAGAAGATCACTGACAAGCGTTCTCTCTCTGAGATGCCCTTCATGGTTTTCATTTGTTGTGTTTGCAGAACTCTCCTGCAGCAGCTGCAGAAGCTTCAGACTTTGGTGATGGGCAAGGTTTCTCGCACCTGCAAGCTGGCCGGCACGCAGACTGGCACATGCCTTATGGTGAGTTTCCCAAATGAAGAGCACCGTCACCAACCCGGCCTACTCGCCAGGCTCCAGCCTCTCCCCAGCTTGCCATGTCCAAGTGCTGGGGGTTGGAGGAACCACAGCTCGCTCCGAGGCTGTTTCTCTCCTATGATGTGACAGCGAATGACCTGGGTGCGGTCTGCTGGCCTGACAGAGGAGAGTCGTCTTTCCAGACCTCCCAGGAGCTGCAGGTCTGCAGGTTTGCTCTGTGCATCTTGGAATTGACAGCTCCCACGTTCTCTCCTCACCCTGCAGGTCGTGGTGCTGTGCTTTGCCGTAGCATTTGGCAGCTTCTTTCAGGGCTATGGGCCCTATCCTTCTGCCACCAAGATGGCCCTGCCCAGCCAGCATTCCCTGCAGGAACCCTACACATCCTCCGTGGGTAAGACAGCGCTTAGCAGCTGGGGAGGTGTCTTGTTTCTTTTCTCTTTCATTTCTCAAAGCTTAACTTTCTGAAAGAAGTCTTATGTGAAAGTCTAATTTTTTTTTTTTTTCTGATGGGAGAACTATATTAAATCATTTGGTTTGAAATAGCTCTACGTAAGCCTCCTTGGGTACAGAGCAGTGGTCTCAAAATCATTTCTCTATAAAAACGCATATATATATATATATATATATATATATATATCCATATATATATCCATTCCTTGGGAGGAGACAATTCAAAGTCACTGTTCCCTCTCTCCCATAAAAAACATTGATTGAATAGCATCAACACAAGCATCTGCCCCCAAATTACTGAGTGTGTAGTAGCTGTTATCACTCTGACCTCCAGGATTTTGCAGGAAGTGTCCTCAGCTTCTGCTTACATGTGAAAGCCTAATGTTTAAAAGGTGGTAAAAGTGTAACTTCCCCACTGAAGGGAGGAAGAGGGCCATGGGAAGTCTGGTGCCCAGGCCACTTGTTGGGTCTCCCCTTCTGCCCCTCACACACTGGGCTGAGACACCACTGGGAATTCTCTAGAGCTCCACAGTGCATGGCTTTCAGACTTCTGCTCTAGACTGTGTTCCTGGCAGATTCTGACACCTTCTTTTTGAGTTCTGATGTGGGGAGGGATGTGCATTTGCAGGGAAGGGGTGGGGGAGCCGTAAATTTTCCATCACAGTTTAAAGGAATTCCACTCAGTGGAAATGATGTTACCACAGTAAGCATCTGTAAAGTGACATGAGACAATCAGCCCGTGTTACAAAATATAATGCCCAAGATTTAGAGAATTTGGAGACACGGGTGTTAGATGTGATAGTCTCATCTATAGATCAATGATCTCTTTTAAGTATGTGGTAAATAAAGGGATGGTATGTAGGGATCATGAAATAGATACATACACTAGTAAGAACAAGTGTGGAATTAGGGGTACTGGATTTTGAGGGTAGGCATAATTTTGTGGTTCTGAAACATCTGAGGTACGTGTGTCTCTGCCAGGTATATGACAGAAGGTCCAGCATTTCAACAAATAATTTCAGTGGTCTCCTGGGGAATTCTTTTTTTTTTTTTTCCTCCAAGGGAATATATCTCTAAATTTAAATGAAAGTTGATGAGAGCAAAGTTTCTATGTTGTAGAAAATTGCTCCCAAGCCATCTAGCTATGCAACTATTCTATAAAACAAGAGTGTGTCTCCATTGTTTGATTTATGGCTTTGGCCTTGTGTCTCCTCTCTAGTTTCTAAATGAAAACACAGTTTTCTGCCCTTGTACCTTCTCCTTGTACAAGACGTACTCATTGAGGATGCTTACTTTAGCTGAGTCTGGACACCTCCAAATATTTGACTCCTCCAGATGGTTGTGAGGGGGTGGTGGTGGTGGCCTGGAGGGGAGTTTTATTTTCAAAGCAGTGGGGGTGGCAGTTTGCTTCCTGTGTATTTGTTCTTCTATTGTTCTTCCAGCACTTTATAATTGGTATCATTTTTCAACACACCAAACTCTGAAATCCTGAAGCCTTTATAGAAAGCCAACTCCAGTTGGCACCCTAAGTCCTGGGCAACAAGAACCCGTGAATTATCATCTTCTCCCCGCCCTGAGCATCTAGGGGGAGGTGTGATGTAACACCTGTTACTTTACTTTGTTCTCAGTGAGATCCAGGAACCTGCTGATCTATGAGGAACATTCTCCCCTGGAGGAGCCACCCAGTTCCGCCTCAGCTGGGGAGCTGGGACGCTGGGACCGAGGCTCTGCTCTGCTCAGGGCAAAAGGGCTGGAGTCCAGGCCGGACGTGGATCTTCCCCATTTCATTATCTCAAATGAGACCAGCCTGGAGAAATCAGTGCTGTTGGAGCTGCAGCAGCACATGTAAGTCAAACAGACACGGGTTTGCCTCCTCTTAAGGCCCCAATGGTGGGTTATGAATCAGCAAACTGCCACGTGCAGAGTAGACTTTCCCATTGGCCTGGTCCAACCCTTGGCTTTTTCAGGACCTATTTCCAGCACCTGGGCTCTGGAGAGTCCATTGTCTGTCAACAGCTGGCCCTCGCAGAGACTGGGGAAGAGACATGGTGAGAGCTGGCCCCGTATCTGCTATGCCACTGGGGAGCTGGCAGTGGAGACCCCAATAATTGGGGAAAGGGCTTGACTCCCTTCCTCCCTGTCTTCTTCCTCTCCTCAGAGTCTCACAAGTAAACATACAGTCCAGTAACAGCAGTGTACTTGCTATATAAATGCTGCCTCAAGGCACATTTCCAAGCTTCCTTTCAACTAGAGATACATATATGTCACGTTAAATGTCAATAAGTAGTTTTATGATTTACATGTAAATAAACATGCATTAGGGCTTCCCAGGTGGCGCTAGTGGTAAAGAACTTGCCTGACAGGGCAGGAGACATAAGAGACCCAGGTTCGATCCCTAGGTCAGGAAGGTCCCCTGGAGGAGGGCATGGCAACCCATGCCAGTATTCTTGCCTGGAGAATCCCATGGATAGAGGAGCCTGGCGGGCTACAGTCCGTGGGGTCGCAAAGAGTTGGACACGACTGAAGTGTCTTAGCACACATGCAAACATGCGTTAATTATACTTAGATTGTTATATATTAATACTGCAGGACACTTTGAGAGGCACTGTTCTTGTGTTTCTATTATTGAAAATAACATATATTTGTCTCCAATTCTCCATGAGTTGTTTCCTTTAGATAGTTATGAGGAAGAGTCCTTGTATAAACATAAAGACTTGTATACTGCTGGGGATTGTTATCCTGCAGGGGAGGTACCTGAGCACACTATATGACATGGGAAGGAGTGTCTGCATACAATCCTGGTTGTACGTGGTGTGGTTGGTGGTCTAGCAGAACTCGTGCCTCCTAGAGATAATGCTATTCCAATACAAGTAGGAAAGTTTTTGTTTCAAATTTTTTTAGCTTTCCTCCCCTAATGCTGCATTGGAAAGTTTGTAATTATATATACTTTTATATATTTATATTCTACATGCATATTTAACATTTATAGCACTTATTATTTTAAGAACTAGGTAAGTGTAACATACAAATCCTTTGAAATACTTTACAAGGTTAGATATTACTATTATTTCCTAGAGAGAATTGTAGAAGCCAGAGAAGACTACTCTTGGGAGCCAGAAAAGACTTAACCTTTCAGTAACTTGGCTCATGACAAAAGTCTTCTCTCCGCTATTCAAGGCCCCATTGAAATCCCTCTTGTTCTGGGATGTCTCCCTGATACCAGAGTCCTCATCACCTTCCTCTGACGGCCTACAAGGTGTTCTAGGCTGTTACACAATGTAATAATGTATTTATTTTCTGTGTTATATTTATTGTTATTTCATGATAGTTTGGGGTTTGTTTTTTTAACCTTCATCTAGAATCTTTTAATCTGTATAAAGGTTTCATCTTTATCTAAATTTTTTTTTAAAAAAATGTTTATTCTAGACTAAGGATCAGCCTTTATCCTTTTATTTTCTCCTTCCCAGGGTTTAGCATGGGTATTTATCCTCAATAAATACAGTAATTTTAAGCAAAATACAAGGAATCAGTATCAAACCACCAGGTTTATCCTTTGGGTTGGGATGTCTCCTTTGGCATGAGGATAAAGGAGGAATGTGGACGGTGGACAGGCAGGTAGCAGGAGACCTTGGAACGGAGAAGTGCTGCTGGGAGGGAAGAAGACAAGAGGCGTGCGTGGGCCAGCCCACTGAGTCCAGTCATGGGATGATTGTGCCACCCTGCCAAGCATGATGGTGAGACTTCTTTCTCCTTCTGATGCTTTCGCAGGGTCAGCACCAACCTGGAGGGGAATGAGACACTAAAAGTCGTAGAACTCGACAGAAGAGTGAACGCCACCTTTTAAAGAGGCTATCACCACCTCCCTCTGTCTCTTCACTTAGCCTTTACCTCTCCAAACCACCTTTTGTCATAAGCTTTTCCTTTTTGCCCACCCAATCTGGACGAAAACCTGGACCGGCGGTCCTGGCTCTGGATGGGAGGACGGACGGCCTGGAATTTCCGCCTGCGGTGAGAGAGCACCTCCCCCGGTCCCATGTCCCTCCCTGCAGAGGAGCCCGCCCCGTCCCTCGCTTACTGCCATAGGCAATTATCTTCGGTCGGGGTGGGACAAGCAGGCTTGTTTCTACCGACAGTGCCAAAAAGATACGGCCCGATTCTCACCGGGGTGGGTGTGACCGCCTCCTTGAAGAAGAGCTGACTGTTGTTCACTCGAGACCCCACAAAAATACCAGGATGCTCTGGCGAAGCACTGACTGACGTCCTGCCTTCCTCAGCCTGGCTCTGCGGTGCCCCGCGGGCGCCCCCTGCCGCTCTGCCCGGGGCCCCGGCCCAGGGCCCCTTCCGCTGGAGCAAGGCGCCCCTTTCGTACTCTCAGGCCGCAAGTGCAATGCCTGAAGGAATCAGGCTTCTCTACTCCAGGCAAACCTGCCCCACCATGTTGCTTGTAGGATTTCACAGTCTGTGTCCCCACACGCCCCTAGTTCTGCCTCCCTGGCTTCTCCTCCCCATTTGTAAATAGTATTTATTAGCTTGCAGAGGCTTCCCTGGGCGACCACTGAAGACATCCGGACGCCTCCCCTCCAGGCTCACAAGGTCCTCTGTTGGCCTGTGGAGCGAAGAGGGCGGCCTGGACTCTGGGATTCCCCATTCTTCCAGGCCATGTTTTGTTTTGTGTTTTCTTCTTTTTTTTTTTTTTTTTTGCTGGAGGCTTCTAATTATAGTTGGGGAACCTCCCTAAGCATGTGTCCTCCTGAAGCATGAACTCAGAGGAGAAGAAGGAGCAGGGCTCAGGTCTGAGGCTCTGTGGACAGGTGCTTTTTCTGCCCTGTGCCCATGCCAGGGAAGCCCTGACCCCAGGCGTTTCAGACAGCCCTGCTAGCCCAGTTTTCCCCACCTCCCCTGACACGTCTGCTTTCCCTTCCTCTTCTGCCTCCATACAGAGGGCTGGGCCTGAGGCCTGCTCCTGGGGTCAGAGCAGGTGACATTTGTGTATCTGTCTTACCTTTTCTAGTCAGGTTTGGCCACTTTGCAGCTCACCCAAAGAGACACGACCTAATCCCCCAACCTACTTCTTTTTTTTAATGATTAAGAGTAACTTTTGTAGTTTAAAAAAAAACCAAAACTTTCCTCTTTCATACAAATAAGAAATAGAAATAGACGTTTTATTGTATAATGTAGAAGGCTCCCCTTAAATGTTTTTCCCTAGCTTGTAAAAGATTTTGTGTAAGAAATTTGCTCACATTTTGTTTTTTATTTTTAGAAGTAGCTGAAGCACATTTAGTTTGAACTCTGTTGTCTCTGATTTTCTCATCTCTTTTGTCATTGGAACCTGTACGTAGGAGAAATTAAGCCACTCCTGGGCCCTCTGTTCCATACCAGCCACAGAATTTGGCGTCATTAACATTTGCCATGAGACCTCATAAGCAGTGGACTCATTGGACATGAGTCTGAGCAAACTCCGGGAGATACTGAAGGACAGGGAAGCTTGGTGTGCTGCAGTCCCATGGAGTTGCAAAGCATCAGATACGACTTAGAGACTGAACAACAATGAACTCATAAGCAGATCTGGTACCTTCAGGGCTCACCGTCAGTGATTTCCTTTCTCTCCCTACTGTGATGGAGAAAGTTCCGACAGGGAGATGGCCAAGTTCCTCTTCTTGGCGCTGTGTAAATCTGGATCAGGATCACAGTGGTCGCCTCTCGCTGTCCCATCCGTTGGCCAGCAAAGGGTGAGACCAGACAGGCTGCGCCGTGTGGAAGGAGGGTTGCTAGTACATGCCCTGTTCCCTTCTGTTTCTGTCTGCTTTACTCTCTCCTTCTCTTCTGCTCTAGACCTTCCTGGGTCCGGCTGGTGTCTGCCAACCAAGGGCCAGTACTGACCCACCCCTCTCTTTAATGTGTCATGTAATTATCAGGCATAGGCAGCCCATGGGGTGGGGTCAAGGGTGGCTAAGAAGGTGAGAAGGTACTATTAACTCTAGTATTTGGATGATTAGAAAGTGATGCTTTTCCTGTGTCGGTGAGAATGGGTCAGCTTACCCACTGACACACTGGAAGCAGATCGGGTTTTTAAGGCTCCTGGATCAGCCCGAGTGGAAAACCTCTTCTTCTGAGTAAAGAGGAAGAAGGCAAAGGACAACCAACTCCTAGGGCCCATCCTTAGTGCCTTGAGGATTTTATTTCCTCACTTGACCTCACTCTCTCCAGCCCTCCAAACAGCAGGGCTTGATCTCTGGGCAGCCATTCTTCCAGAACTGAATCTATGTCTAGAGACTGAGGACATCAGCCTGAGGGCTCAAATGGCCATTGTAAGGGGACCCAAGGACCAGTTGCTGCTATTTTGAGAAAGACCTCCACTCCCCACTCCTTGCTCAGGCGAAGAAGAGGAGCTAAACAGTTACCCCTTAAGGAGAATGTAATGGAGTCCAGAGGATGCAGAAGAGTTGGATAACACCAGATTGGTTCTAAATAGTTAATGTGCACATTTTCTCTTCCAGGGTTAAGCTCACAACGTCAGTGGATTTGTTTTCCCCCCAGAACCATCCCATAGCATAGATGAGTCAGCAATACCTGGTTAGCCCTGAAGATGTTAAATAGTGGCAGGCTTTCGGCTTTGGAACCTCAGGTTTGGAAAATTTGAGACTGTTAGCACAACCATCAATCATAAAGAATCAATGTTCATGATAAATATACTAATATATTTTCCATCATGTCAGCAGGTTTTCCTCTTCCCTTTCTTTGATTAGCCTAGTGGAGGAGATGTCTTGTAAAAAGTTCAGAGAACACATACTTTTTTCACTGGGTGAGACCTGAGTAACCCAGACTCCCCAGCGTGGTTCTATTCACAGCTCTGGACTTTGCACTTAGAAATGGCTACTGTAAATGAAAGGCCTCAGTTCCAAGTTTAAGAAAGGATTTCTGTGAAGTGTTAGGACTCTGGAGCCTAGCTCACATAAAGAGAGTGTTATATAAAAACCTGACAGCTGAACTAGGTTGGTCCTTTTGGGCAGGAGGTGGGGATGAGTTTTGACACCAGTATAGGCAAAATTAGATAACCTTTTTATTAGTATAAATGATTTTGATCTAGAGACCTCATTTGCAGATTGTGAAAGCAACTTTTAGTGCAACTTATTTACAAACCAACCATAAATACCGTGGGGTTTTTTCCTTCCTCATGCCTGAATGCCAAGAGAGGGCTGTGATTCTCATGTGTCCTTGGAGCAAGAGTGTTGAACTGGTTCACCTTTGTTCTGGCAGTGAGTCAGTGTCCAGAATTTTTGACACAAGTGTTTTATTAAAAATTTGTGTTTTTTTTGCACTTTGTGTCTCCTTCCTCTGTGTTCTCACACTGAGCAAAAGACAAGGATCAGAGGCCCCTCAGGGCCAGCTCCTCTGAACACACATGTCGTCTGTGCACAGGGTGCACGCTCAGAGACCTCCCGCTTCCCATCGGGGAGATGGAGCATCTGTGCGGCCTTGCTAACGTGGGGAAATGGGAGATGGAGGAGAAGGCTGTAGCCTCCCCCTTCTCTGCCAAGTGCTCTTGTCAGTAATTCAGTTCTGTGGAGTCCAGTCTTTATTCCAGACACTAGCTCTCCTGCTTGCAGTGCAGACAAACCATTAGCAGGTAGTGCTCTGGTCAAGGTCGTTTTCTTTGAATGCTTTTTAGCTGAGACAGTTAGGAGACATGTGATCGGATAAGACCCTCTGGGAGGACAGCTCTGGGAAAGAATAGAGGCCTGTGAAGCAGCCAGAGACAGAATTCAGATTCTTCTTTTATTCACTCACCCATTCATTCATTGAGTTGTCATTCATTCCCAAGAAAGAGTGTTGCAAGAGGCCCTAGTGGATATTGGGGAGTAAGGGGCCTGAGGAAGCTTCATTAATCAGTAACTATTCAAAAGGCCCCAGTGCCAGCTCTCTCTTTCCCTCCCTTCCCCCACCCCTTGTGTGGGCACACACATAGATGCACATAGACACACACAAGAATACATTCCTCCCTTGTCTTGGATACTCATTTGTGTGTTACATGTGCCTTATATTTGATCCAGGATGACTGAGGGCCACCTTGTCATTGGGAGTTTTTGTATACACCCTGGTAGTACTAAATTGAAGTGGGTTTGGATGACGAAACTTCCAAAGGCTCAAAAACTGGTTTCCTAAAAGTGAGCCTTGATCACATCTATACATCAGGAGAAAAGAAACAGAGTAACGTCCATTAGGAAATCCCATTTTTCCAAGGTGCAGTTACATCAGAAAATGGCCAGCCAGGATTCAAGGTATTATAAATCCTCAGAGCAGAACATTTTCTTGGCACAGAAGAATCCAGTACCTTTGAGGATTCAGGCTCCATGTCTCCATGGCCAAAGGGTCAGTACCACCTACCACAGGACATATTTCATGTTGTCATTTTGGGTAACAGAAAATTCAGGAATGCTATGTCTGAGTTTCTGGAAGGAAGGAAAATGATAATTCTTGAACACTTACTAAATGCTGGGTGCTCAGTAAGGGATTCCTTGGTGACTCAGCAGTAAAAAAATCCACCAACAATGCAGGAGCTGCCAGAGACATAGGTTCATTTCCTGGGTCAGGAAGATCCCCTGGAGGGTTGGCTGGGGGGATGGCAATCCACTCTAGTATTTTTGCCTGGAGAATCTGTTGGGTAGAAGAGCCTGGTGGGCTACAGTCCATAGGATCACAGAGTCGGACATGACTGTAGTGACTTAGCATGCACACATATACTAAATAAGTCTTTTAATGTTATAGAAAGAGAAAACAAGGGCAACTAATTATTATGAGATGATAAACAGCTAAGTGATATGGGAGGTGCAGCAATTTGTGGATTAGGTTGAACAGATCTCTTTCTGTGTGAGCACACTGTAAGCTTTGAAGTTCCTCTGGGCGGAGAATGCAATGCCTCCTACTCCCTGGGCTGGCCCCGCTGTGCAAAGTTGAGGGGTTTTTGCCTCATAGTGCAGATGTTCATCTGTTCAGTTCATCCCATCCTCTATAGTTACAGCTAGCAGCCTCTGCATCCTGGGAAAGCAACACCAGCAATTTTAGCTGTTTCTCTGTTCCTCTCGCTTGCTCACCAGCTGACTGAGAACATGAACTTTTTGCACCATGGACCCATGGCCTACACTGTTCAGCAAATCTCCCTTTCAGGCGGAATATTTTCTGAGTCTACGAAAAATACCAGCACTCTTTGACAAAATTGTGGGTGACCGTTTTTAAACAATACTGAACAGATTCTGGACTATAATCAACCATGAGCTTTAATGTTTGTGCTGACAGGCTGAGCTTTCTCTCTTTGGTAACAGGTTATATAGACCAGTAATGTTTAAGTCTAAATATATTGTGAGTCTATTATCTGTCATTATCACGCTGTTTTTTTTTTAATGGCTTTTTATTCTTTATCATAGTTAAGTAAATACAAAAAAAAAAAAGCAAATGCTTTGTAGGATACTTGTATTTAGTTCGGAAAAAAATGAATTTAAATTGTTATGCTTTTGTATTTCCATTTCTTGCAAATAAAAATATTTTTTCTTAAATAGTAAAAAGTTGTCCAGTCTTGAAAATCCTTGATATTCTGCTTTTAAAAGTTTTTTTGTATAAGCTTGGATCTGCCTATGTGTGCCTAGCCATTCTTTCCTAACTATCTAGTGCAATTGAAAAAAAGAGCCTCAAACCAGCAATTTGTATGTTATCAAGTGCTGAATCCAAGTCTCAGTTGGAGGAATATTGAGAAATATAATTGTTTTTTCAGCCAGTCACAGGAAGAAAACTCGTATTCTCTGGAGATTTATGCTGCCTGACTGCTATTTTCGTTGTCTCCTACAACTATTCTTTAACTAGATTTCAGAACTCCGTGAATTTTATTTTTCTTTCCCTGTCTCGGGATGCTTGAGAATGATGGCCTGGTCCTGAGCCAGAAGAGAAGGATCCTTCTTTATAGGAACAGTCGCAGAGTATGCCTAACATTGGATTCATGCTCCAGAAATTATGGTTAAATGGTTGATAAAGGTTAATGCACTCAAGCAGAATTACCTTCATTCCATTGCAGTCTCTGTATTCAAATTTAATTTTCTCCACTCAGAGAAAGCGGGGCTTCATTTAACCTTAGAAAAAGTAGCCAAGATGTTAAGAGACTAAGGCCATGGACCACGCTTACCTGGAGCTCCACCCACCCTCAAGACTTTCTTTTTCTTAGCAGCGTGTGGAAACTTTCTTTGAGCTCCTGGGTGCGTGTCTTGCTGCCTTTCTTCTCTGGGTGCCTTGACCGTCTCTTCTTCTATTCCTACACAAGGGTCCTTTCCCAGTGGAGGATTTTAGTCACCCTCCCTCTTTCTTATTCTGCGAGCCTGTTATGGAAACTTCCTCTTTGACATTCTGATATCTTTCCAGGGATGTGTGGAGGGGGCAGTACTTACTAGTTTGAAGATACTCTGTATTAATCATGCCTTTGTATTTTCTGTATTCCTAATACTTTGATATCTGGGACCTTGGTGACCCAGAAAGGGACTGCTCCTCACAGGGGTAGCCAAGACATAGTAAAGGACTTGCCTGTAAGCACAACTTTCATATGCCAACCAGAGCCAGTTCCTCAAACACCTCCTTTATGAGCTCTCAGGACCTCACTGTCCCCCTGCCCTAGTCACCATGACCAGGTACCAGACCACTAGAAACAACCTCTACACCTCAGAGCCCACTGAAATTCTTTAAACTAGCCACCCCTAAAGCTACTTTCCTTGCCTTGCCTGTTCCTTTCTGCAGAAACTACAGTAAAGCTTCTGGCCTAATTTTCCTCCTCTGCTTCTCAACCAACCTTGGTGCTTGGGAACTGAAACTTACAAACTACCTTTTCTTTTCTAAAAATTTTCAACAGCTTTAATTAATATTAATAATCATTATTGCATATTTATTAAGTACTCATTGTCTATTGAAACCTGTTAAATGTTATAGAAAAATTATAATAATAACATAGAACAAACTATAACAATAGTATAAAACTTAGAGAAGCTAGGAAACTATAAGACATAGAAACATTAGAAAATACTCACTATTTATTAGTGAATATGTTGATAATGTTCCATATTCTTTCAACTTGATTCACCTCCCTGCTAATTAATATGTAATCTGAATCTTCTTGTAGATTATTTTCTGGATAAAGATGAACATTTTTTAAGCTTCTATTTTTTTAAAATTTCTTTACAAACTACCTTTTCAATAGCAATCATCTCTTTATCTGTTGGCCTCACTGTATTTGAATAATAATAAAATCTATATTTTAAAACATATTCCTTAGGCATCAGGCTGTCAAATCAGAGGCTGATCTCGGGCTCACAGGCCTTTTCATGGACAGGTTTCACGGAGGGGCCTACTATGATTTAGAGCAATGTTAACACAGATTTATTGTCTCATTTTACATTGGTTGTCACTTTTGTTCCAGAAAAAATAAATGAGACCTACACAGGTTGGTGGGGCTTGTGCTTAAGAAAAGAAAGAATCAGAAAGCAGATGTCTATAAAGTGCTGCTGCTGTGCTCAGTTCCTAGGCAAATCGTGCCTCACATCTCTGAAAACGAGAGCTGTCCAGGTAAAGGAATGCTGGGATACAGTGGGGAAAAGAGCCAGTGGATTCAGGAGATAAAAGTTACAGGCTCTTGCTTCATAATCGTTAACTTATTGGCCTTGGAAAAGGAGACACAGTGCCTGGGCTTCCCTGGTGGCTCCGTGGCTAAAGAATCTGCTTGCAATGCAGGAAACACGGGTTCCATCCCTGGGTTGGGAAGATCCCCTGGAGGAGGGCATGGCAACCAACTCCAGTATTCTTGCCTGGAGAATCCCTGCAGACAGAAGAGCCTGGTGGGCGACAGTCCATAAGTTCGCAAAGAGTTAGACACACGAGCATACACAGACGGAGTGCCTATTATCTACCAGGTGATTTTCATGCATTATCTGTGATCTTGTTCATTTTCTCTAGAACGTTTATGGAGGATGCATAATTACCCCCTCTCACAGTTGAGGAAACTGGGGTTCCAAAATTAAGACCCCTACCCAAATGATCATGTGGTAACTTAACTGCTAATGAGAGATTTGATCCCTGGTCTTCACTGGTTCCAAGTACATAGTCTGTGAGCTATACTATGCTGTTCTCTAGGACTTGAGGATTTATACTTGTAAAAATACAGGAGTTAGCCTAGATCAAAGGCTGCAAACCTTCAGCTCATGCACAAATGCTTCTGATTTGGCCCTAGGATGATTCAAACATTTAAAAATTGTTGGTTAACCTTTCAACATTCAAAGATTTCTCATACAACTCCAGGTCTGTATTTTCTTGAAAGACTTGAAGACCAGGCAATTTTAGGAGCTGCGTAATGGTGGCTCCTTAGGTGGTGTAGGCCATCTCTGTGTGGCCACATTTCCCACACCCAGGCTAGTTCATGCATTTATATCACTTACCTGGTCCTTCTGTCATCTGAATTGACAGCCTCTGGACTAGATGGTGGCTGACTTTCTGGGAGTCATGAGAGAGGGCATAAAGGAAAAAATACTGTGTTGGTGGGAGTGGGGAGTGTGGTTAGTTTCACCCTGAGGGACAGGGAGAGGGCTGAATAGGGAGGCACCTGGACTATATGCAGAGGAGGCATATATACAGCAATTGCCTTTATTTGCACACTATATGAAAAAAATGCAATCTGGGCTCTGTTCTTAATCCTAGAGAAAAATCTTCATTATCTCAAAATTTGTATGAAAAATCTTTTAAATGATCCCTCTTGTATAGGACCCTGTGCTTTTCATGAAGCGCTTCCATATGCCATCTAATGTGACTTGCTGATTATCCATGGGGAAGGTGGAGCAATTGTTATTGTTCCTGTCGCTCAGCTGAGGAGGTGGGGCTGTAGAGACGCGGATGGCTCCACATTAGGTTACACAGTGAGTGTGTGCACAGCAGAAGCACAAACCAGCTGTCCTAATTTCCAGCCTAGTCCTAGTTCCATGAGCTGTCCCTGATCTGGGGCAGGTGACAATAGCTGTCATCCATGACCCCTCTAATGGAACTTTACAAGATGGCACTGCCATACTCTTTCGCCTAGAATTCTCAGCACTGAGTTTGAATCCAGGATTTGGGACACTCCCAAAGGCTCCTGTCTCTACAGGGAACGGAAAGGAAAGAAGATGACTCATCTTAGTCCTTTCCTGCAAAATAATCCAAGCCACCGTTTGCAAGGAGGCTGGTTACAACTTGATCCCTCATATTCTGATAAGTCTGGGCAGGTCACACAAGTTAATGTTGTCTTCCAGTGGGCACAGCTGTTGCTAGATTTTTTTTTTTTTTGTGGCAATTTTAAAGAAGAGTTCTGGCCCCAGGAGGAGCCCATGTGTTCTCCTCCTCCTTCTATGCTGTTGTTTTTAGATGGAGGAACAAAAATAACCACTGAGGATACCATGAAAGCTGCCGGAGAGGCTGTTGTGCTGTTTTCCAAGAAATCTGTTTCAAAATGTTTAATGTCTCTTAAGAGAAAAGTATTCGGGAATCGGGGCTGCCAGCGTGTTCATAACTAATGTCCTCCCCAATATTTCTGGAAAAAAAAACAGATGGCACTTTGATGAGTATATGAGAGATGCCATGTGCTGAGGCTGGTTCAAAGAAAAAATCTCCCACCCCAAGAAGAAATGTAAATATACAACCACCTGCATGTTTAGAGACCACCAGGACAGAAAAGGTGCCTCTGATTCCC
Organism: Bos grunniens; assembly: GCF_055505025.1. NCBI lineage: Eukaryota > Metazoa > Chordata > Mammalia > Artiodactyla > Bovidae > Bos > Bos grunniens. Next base: position 18,616,209 of record NC_141168.1, read on the forward strand.
CTAATATTTCCTTTGTTGTCTTAACCATCATTTAAATGCTTTCAGTGGTTAATACAGCTTTTGAAATCCTGGTTTGAGATTGTTTAAGTTGTAAATGAATGCAGAAAATAGTTGAAATAGTATGTGCAGTATCACATACATAATTCCATGCAGTCCTACCTCAGGGGCACTATTTGACAGAGGATATAGGTTGAACCAGGAAAGATGCTTTGGAAAAAGCCAGTTAGAGTAAGAGTCTGCATGTGTGACATAACAGGGAAAAGAGTGGGGGAAAGAGTGCTGTTGAAGCCCATGACAAAATTTTCCTGCAATATAATTAAATTTTGAAATACTGTTGCAGTGATATTGTCCACAGCTAAAAAAATTAGGGTACTAAAAAGCTTTTATTGAAAAATGGCAGTTCATTTTTTCTGTATCTTTTCCATCCACCAGTCCTACTTCTTGGAAGTAACCAAATTAAATTTCTTTTTGCATCTATTTCTCTATATATAATGCATTTATGCTTTCAGTTCAGTTCAGTCGCTCAGTCATGTCTGATTCTTTGCGACCCCATGAACCGCAGCACACCAGGCCTCCCTGTCCATCACCAACTCCTGGAGTTCACCCAAACCCATGTCCATTGATTTATGCTTTAATACTTTACATATCAATTTTTGACTCTTAACGTTCTTTCATGTATATAAGTTTTCCACCACCACCACTGTCTCACACACACACACACACACACACACACTTCTTTCCCTATTTGATCTCCCTTTCGTATTACCAACCTTTCTCAAAGACCTGAATGGCTTTTGTTTTCCATTCCCATACATAAAAGAACACTGATGATCTACAGTGATTAGTTGTAAATTTGAAAGTTAGGGCAAGCAAATGTTTCTTTTCTTTTAGCCTAGTGTTCTTTGAACTGGGGGCCACGGGGCTGAAAAATCAATTTTGTGTATTTTTAATCACCAACTTACAAAAGAGAAACAATGGAGTGGAGTAGCATGGGGTTGGGATGGAATGCAATTTCATCGAATAAAATAGAAAATAGCAGACTGCATTTAATAGAATTTAATGCTGTTTAACACTGTTTAACCAGAGAAGGCAATGGCACCTCACTCCAGTACTCTTGCCTGGAAAATCCTGTGGGCAGAGGAGCCTGGTAGGCTGCAGTCCATGGGGTCTCAAAGAGTCGGACACGACTGAGTGACTTCACTTTCACTTTTCACTTTCATGCATTGGAGAAGGAAATGGCAACCCACTCAGTGTTCTTGCCTGGAGAATCCCAGGGACAGGGGAGCCTGGTGGGCTGCCATCTCTGGGGTCGCACAGAGTCGGACACGACTGAAGTGACTTAGCAGCAGCAGCAGCAGCAGCAGCAGCAACACTGTTTAACAGCATTTGACACATATGACTTTAATTTCAGCTCTATTTGTGTGTATAAAAGTGCTGTTCTGGGTCACAATTTAAAAGGTATGTCTTTCTGAGGGTCACCATAAAAATGTTTTAAATTCTCAAAAAAGAGCATTCATGTATAGCAATGGAGTATAACAACTATATTTAACTTTATATGGAGTATAAGCTATAAAAATACTGAATCACTATGTTTTAAACCTGAAACATAATATTGTAAGTCAGGGACTTCCCTGGTGGTCCAGTCGTTAAGAATCTGCCTTCCAATGCAGGGGATATCAATTTGATCCCTGGTCAGGGAATTAAGATCCCACCTGCTGTGTGGCACCTAGGCCTGCACACATCAACTAGCCAAACAAATAAATATTTAAATATATATATATAGTAAGACAACTATGCTTCAGTTTAAAAAACTGACTGAATTCTCTCTATATAATGAGATAGGATGATAAGTTAGTGTTTCTTGTTAGGATTCTCAAAGGGTAGTATATGGATATCTGGGACCATTCAGGCTTCTTAAGAGGAGAGTGTTTCTGTGTCCTGACTGTGCAGGTATTCTGGGATCATGGTGGGAAATGGGACCTAGAGATCTGATCATTCGGTACGTGGTTTACTTCATCGTGTTTTCACCCCACGCCTCCCCTCTGCTTTCCTCTGTCTCTGGTGGCTTAACCTATGTTCTATTTGGATTATCTCCATTAAAGAAGCTCCAAGAACCTTCTCGATGACCCAGCAGTTGCTCTCACCCACCATTGCCTGACTGATGTATGAAAGGCTGGCACCAAGGACTGGCCGGGAGTGAGTTTTTTTCTTTTTTTCTGCTCAAATTCCACCTCCCTCTGACATCGCCAAGCCTGCAGTGGTCTCTGATGCTGTTTTCATTGCTCTAGACGTACCTGAGTTTTTGCACAAACCAAGGTCAAGTAGCACTGCATGTCTGAAAGGGTAGATGTTGTCAACAAGAGCCAGAACTTGGAACCCAATTTTTCAAACAGTTTCCAAGCTGGGATTAAACATATATTTAGAAGCTGAACATGTCCTGGGTGAAAAGTGGGAGAGGATGCTGTGGCAGAGAGGAGCCCTTCCATCAGGACTGCATGGCATCTCGCATATGTAAGGTTTGCTCCCTGTGCCTTTCCTGGGTACCTGATCGCAGCACGGTGGAGGCAGAATTTAGAGGGAGGCTCGAGAGGGAGGGAATATATGTATATATAATTATGACTGATTCACGTTGTTGTACGGCAGAAACCAACACAACATTGTAAAGCAATTATCTTCCAATTAAAAAAGAAAAAAGGATAAAGTAGGTGGTAGCAGATAGAGGCAGAACACTTGGTATAATGGAATGTCTATTTTTAGGTCTAAAACCTTGCCTTTCCAATAATAGACTGAGGAAGCTCTGGCTTAGCCTTGTTTCTTAGAGTTTCTGTTGATGCTCTAGAATGTGGCTGTTGTGAAGTGAGTGCAAAGTCAGAATCTGCCTCAAGCCATAGGAAGCAAGAGTCCACTCTGCCCTGACATAATGGATTCCTGTGTGGAATAGTCCATCCTGGGGTACCATTCTGTTCTGGGCACCACACTTTAAAATATATATCATAAGCCTTCTTAGGTTATAGACAAGCTTTGTCAAAATGGTTCCATCAATTTACACTTTCACTTGCAATATATGTATTTCTGTTTGTGAATACTCTCACCAAATGCTTAATGTGAACTGATGTTAATTTTTACTACTATGATGGGTATAAAATGACATCTTGTGGTTGTGACTGTTGGAAGTAAAACACACTTTTTATTCTTCACATACTGCTTTTATTCTTTTTCATGAACATTTAACTTAAACATTTAAAATTTATCAGTATGGTTACTCTCCTGAGCAATCTAAGAACCTCAGCATGCCTTAATTCTGAGCAGCTCTCCAATTCTCATGAAATTTCTGTGCAATAATTCAGTTGTACAGTTGATCCTTCTGTTTTACAGAGTTTATTTATGAATTTGTCTACTCATTAAAATTTACTTGTATCCCTGAAATCAATCCTCACAGCACTTTGATGATAATTCATGAACTTGTGCAGGACTCTAAAAATGGGAGTTGCCTGATGCATTGAACAAGGTGACACTCTGCCTTCTTACCTCAGCTCTCATATTCTAAACTTGTCCTTTTTGCGATCTATTTAGTGTCATACTTTCCCCATTTTTGTTCTTTTTGGGGGTGATTTTGCTGTTTAAAATGGCCCCCGGGGCATAGGGCTGAAGTTCTGTGTTCCTAAGTGCAAAAAAAAAATAAATAAAATAAAGTTGTGATGTGTCTTATGGAGAAAGTATGTGTTAGAGAAGCTTCATTCAGGCATGAGTTATGGTGCTGTTGGTTGTGAAGTCAGTGCTAATAAATCAACAACACAGTACATTCAGAAAAAGGAAGAGCAAATCCTGATCTGGACATGAATCTACTCCGAAAAGCGCTAAAGTAACACCTATAATGAGTGATGAAGCTATGGAGTAGGTGGAAGAGCAGCTAAGTTTCTGGATTCATGAGATGAGGGTTGAATAATAATAATAAAAAAGTGGACATTGTTGTTATGAAGCTGGAAGCCAAAGAAATTTATGGTCTCATTATCCAGGGTTATCCTCTCAGCTGATCCAGTCTGGCTCACACATTTCAAAAAGCTATAAGGTGTAGAAAAATGTTTAAGTTGCAGGAGAAGCAGATACTGGAGATAAGGCAGCTATGAAAGAATTTTAAAAATACCTGCTCAGGGTTATCCACCCTGAATATTCATCGGAAGTACTGATGCTGAAGCTCCAATACTTTGGCCACCTGATGCAGAGTCCACTCTTTGGAAAAGACCTTGATGTTGGGAAAGACTGAGGGCAGGAAAAGAAGGGGACGACAGAGGATGAAATGGCTGGATGGCATCACCGACTCAATGGGCGTGAGTTTGAGCAAACTCCGGGAGACAGTGAAGGACAGGGAAGCCTGGCGTGCTGCAGTTCATGGGGTCACAAAGAGTCAATCATGACCAAATGACTCAGCAAAACAAAACAATCCATCAGGGAGTGAATATTTCCCACCAGAGCTGTCTTGCATTGGGGTGGAACCATTAAGGTTTTTGTATCCTTCATCGGTCGCTGGATACAGGCTGCTCCAATGACATTGGCAAAGGCAGCTTTTGGCACCTGAGGCAAAGGAGATGACAGCTGGAGGCTGTCTGATGACCACACCCCTTGCAGCTGAGTTAAGTCCTTCCTTAAAGAGGAATCTTGATGGCTCATCTTTGAATCTACCACATGTTGCTTAATCTGTTTATGACATTTCTAATTTCAATTATTATTTTTTCCTGAAGTGCTTACTTAGTTTTTTTGAAAATGTCTGTTTTGTCATTTGTTTTTACGTCACAGTTTCAGTATCTTCTTTTATTTTTAAACATATTAAGCATAATTATTTTATATTCTGCATTAAAGTTTCCAGATCTGAATTTTTGGCAGTATGATTCTGCAGTTTGCTCTTCTGTGGACTCTGGCTTATGGTGCCTTTCCTCTTGATGGGTTTTGTGATATTTGATTGTAAACTCATCTTTTTTTGAAATTATCTGTGGAAATTCAGTGAGATCTAGATTTGAACTCTGTTCCTCCAAAGAAAATCTGCTTTTATTTCACCAGGTACCAAGACGCTGCTGCTGCTAACTCACTTCAGTCGTGTCCAACTCTGTGTGACCCCCTAGACGGCAGCCACCAGGCTCCCCCATCCCTGGGATTCTCCAGGCAAGAACACTGGAGTGGGTTGCCATATCCTTCTCCAATGCATGAAAATGAAAAGTGAAAGTGAAGTCGCTCGGTCGTGTCCGACTCTTCGAGACCCCGTGGACTGCAGCCTACCAGGCTCCTCCATCCATGGAATTTTCCAGGCAAGAGTACTGGAGTGGGGTGCCATTGCCTTCTCCGACCAAGACGCTACCTACCTCCAACTACTTGAAACGAAATCTCCAGTTTGTGTTCAGATAATTATTAATAGCTGTGCTCATTTAATTAGTATTAATTCTGACCCCCAGTCTTCATCAATGTGATGAGACATTTCCTGAGGAGACTTTCTTCTTCTTCCTCCTCTGCCACATTTCTCTTCCTTTTTCTATTTCTCCTCCTCCTTCTTTATTGCATTTAGCTCCTCACCAAGCATCTTTACAGTGCAGTCAACCCTACCAACTTCCTCTGTGGTGTGGATTTTTTCTGTCTCTCTCACTGTAGATGCAATGTTTCAGGGATTTTGGCTGTGTGTGAGTCTTTAATCCAATTTATCAACCTGTTAGGGCTTAATTTTCTGTTCCCCAACCACACAGACCATTAAACATCCATTCTATTTAACAGGGATCAGTTTAATGAAGGATTTTAATGAATAAATCAGACATTCATTAAAAAATGTTATCTGTATTTTATCCAGAAATTTAGGCTATCTGTACCAAGGGAATGTCTTTGGAGAGTTAGTCCACCATATTGCCAGGAGTCAAGTTGATTAGCTGTGTAGTCTTGAATATATCTCAAACGTTCTAGCCCTCAGCTTTGACATCTATAAAATGCAGAGGCAACACTGATTGTGTTGATTTATGAGGCCTTTCCAGCCCTAATCCTAGATTATATGTAATCCTATAATCCTAGATATATAAATCCTTTATTACAGGCATACCTCAGAGATATTGCAGCTTCAGTTCCAGACCACAGCAATAAAGCAAGTTACACAAATTTTTTGGTGTGACCAGTAGATATAAAAGTTGTGTTTACACTGCTCTATAGTCTATTAAGAGTACAATAACATTACATCTTTAAGAAAGTCCTTACCTTAATTAAAAAAAGACTTTATTGCTAGAAATTGCTAACCATCATCTGAGCCTTTGGTGAGTCATAGTAGTAATATAACATCAAAGATCGTCGATGACGGATCACCATAACAAATATAATAATACTGAAAAAGTTTGAAATACCATGAAAATTTCCAAAATGTGACACAGAGATGCTAAGTGAGCAAATGCTGTGGGAAGAATAGCACTGAGAAAGTTGCTCCACACACAGGGTGGCCACGAGCCTTCCATTTGTGAAAAATGCACCTGTGACGCACAATGAAATGGAGTATGTCCGTATGTGAAGCAGATTGGTCTTCAAACGGCAATATTAGAACCCATTAATAGAGTTGGAAAACAGAAAATGTTTAGCTCAGCCTAAAGAATGACAGATAATCAAGTGGTTCTATAATGGAATTTGGCCCCAGATCTGGTCTCCTGTCTTAGAGTTATTTAGGGCAGAGATCCTGGAGACAGACAATTAGGGTTCAAAATCCTGACTCTGCAGTGCACGACCTTTATTGTCCCAGGCAAGTCTCTTAGTCTCTCTGCTTCAATTCCTTCATGTGAAAAATGGGGATAAAAATACTACCCACCTTACAGGTTATTATGAGTATAGAGTGAGTTAACAGAATATGTTAATAATTGTTACATAGTATTCCATGTTACTTGTAATTATTGTTATTGTGTATGCAAGGTTTCTAGATAGAAATTCCTCATAGAATAGAAGTAGAACTATAATTTTAAGCTTTCTATGAGAGCCACTGCTGCAACAAAACTTTCCTTAATGACCCTACGCACCACACAGCAGGGGCTGCCTCCCCCTCCCCCGGAAATGACTACAACACCCTTTGTTTATGCTGCAAGAGCCTGGGAGGATGATGTTACTTTATCAGTTACCAACAATCACTTCATGGCAACTGCCAAGATGGTTGTGCCCAGGAGAAACCAACAATCTTCCAGATCAGTGTTTCTCATACCGGACTATATGTTAGAACTGCCAAGGAAGTTTATCTCAAAATATTGATACCTGGACTTCATTTCAAGAGAGTCTGAGTAATTTGGTCTGGGGTGAAGTTCAACCATCAGTATTTTTTACATGCTCCACTGAGATATTCACATTTTGAAAATTATCAACATTCCTATCCAGCATAATGGTGATCTATGTGCAAAAACAGAAGCAGGTAGGAAGAAGGAAAGAATTTGTGGGACTTTCTTTCTCTCTCTCTCTCTCTCTTTTTTTTTTTTTTGCTTGGAAAAATGATTAGTTGAATGGATAGGTAGGTGGCACAAGACAAGCATGAGAAAATGAAAATAGGTACGTGAAACTGTAGGTGGAACAGAAAATGAAAAAACCAGTAAATTACTTAGGGTTGCAAAAAATTCCTCAAAACCCATGTAAAATTTCCGTATCATTTTCTCAAGCTCTGGGTTAGGTGAATGTGCTGAGGGGTTTAGGGATATGATGACTTGACTGCAGAGTTCAGACTGCCTAATCTTTCTGATTTTTGCATGGGCAACTTAGTAGCTAAAGTAATTGTGGCCAAACATTGGAAGTTGGTGGACAGACCTGTTAGAACCATCCCCTAAGTTAGGAGCTGGTAGACAGCTCAAATAGCTATACCAGAGAGGATGGCCCCTAAAGCAGGAAGTTGCAGGGCAGGCCTGCCATCTGCTTAGCTGCCTTGGGCAACCAACTGGCTGAGCCAATGGACCTTTTTGGAGCAGAAGTTTGCTGGCTGGAAGAGAGGCTGTCTGTTCTTGTTTACTCTGGCAGGATCTCTCAGCACTACTCCGTTCTTGACCAGCCTTTTTGCTGCAGGCCTCCTGGAGGAAGAATTGATACATTCCTTACCTTTCACTTCTTGACTGCTTATACCTAAGAGGCCTGACAGCCTGACCACACTGGTGTTAAGGACACCACAGACTGGCTGGCACAAGTAGGTGAAGAAGAAACACCATCAGATGTTTATCACTAGCCATTGAAGGAGACAGAAATGTTTGAAAAAGGGACTTCAGGCTGAATAATCAGATTAGGTTCTCTCTGTGGAAGAACTGAAGACAATGTTAATGAAAATATAATGAGAGCTATTAAGGTTGTTTGAGTAAGGAACAAATTAGAGTTTGTGGAATCAAAGGAAATTCTGAATTTAATAATTTATTAGAGGAATACAGAAAGTTTGCTTTCTCTTGCTCTGTCCCCTGATAACTCTACAGACATTCCCACAAGACAGTAATTGAGGTAGCCATTAGCTTTACCCTTTTCAAATTCACAAAACATGCTCAATTCATTTCATTTTCTCCACTTTTTAAGTAGTTGTTGTTACATGCCTCTGAACTCTCTTAAACCTCTCCATATCTTCTCTCAAAGGTTACACACAGTGGAACTAGTATGTTCAATGTTATTACATATCCCTGTAGAAGGGCAGAAGTTTCTATCTCATCACCTGCCAGAGTAACACTCAAAGCAAATCACCAAGTCCCTTTTGGGCTATGGGGAACAAACGCATCTCCTTTTGTATGAGTTACAGCTTTCTGTATGATATGTTCTCTTCTCTCCCTTCCTCCTTCCTCCCATCTCAAAGAATTCTTCCAGAGTGGCCTTAATAGTACCATTTCTGTTATTGTTATTTAATGCTTATTGAGTAATGGAGCAGGAAACACATCCGTGGACTCTTGACTACCAGACACAGTTACCCATTAGCTTTGATGAAGTGATCTTTTGGAAATCGTTCAACATTCAGATTGGCAAACATACTCATAAAATTACTTTCAGAGACAGAAAAACATCAAAAGAATCCATATCTATTTCTGAGAGAAGGGAACACATGCGTATGTTTAAGAAGGTCTGTGGTTATACCCTTTGACTGCATTCTTGATGCCATTCCTCATTCTTTCCTGAGGTTGATCACCATCTGGAGGGGGGAAGCGAGGAAGAGGAGAGGGAAGCGAGGAAGAGGAGAAGGAAGCGGGAGAGAAAGAGAAAGAGAGACTGGAGAGAAAAGTGAAACAAATGAGCAGTACAAGTGTCATTCAGGTTGCTCTAGACAGCAAAATGGGCTTCCCAGGTGGCTCAGTGGGAAAGAATCAGCCTGCCAATACAGGAGACACAGAGACCTGCATTTGACGCGTGGGTTGGGAAGATCCCCTGGTGTCGGAAATAGCAACTCACTCCAGTATTCTTGTCTGGAGAATTCCATGGATAGAGGAGCCTGGCGGGCTACAGTCCATGGGGTCGAAAAGAGTCAGACACAACTGAGCACACACACAGACAGCAAAACATGTGATGAGACGGCAGCCTACCTCAACTCTTACATTTCCACCTCACACTTACTAGATTCTTGGAATGAGAAAGAACCTTATGGAATTTCTATTTCAACTCTTTCACTTTGTAAATAAGATAACCAAATATTAGAGGAGTTAGGTGACTTGCCTAAGGTCACATAACTTCTTGAGATAAATACAGGGCAAGAAGGGCTCTGGCTTTCTCACCCAGCATCCTGATTTTTACTACAAGGGCCTTCTGCAAAGGGCTTTGACAATGGAAGATTTGGTATAGGTTTTCCCATACTTGTCATTCTTGTCCAGCTCCCATTTTCTATGTGAAAGAAGTCCAGAAGTTTGAGTGATCAGGTGGTATGGTCTGGATGCGGGTGGCCAATGGACACTATTTTTGGTGAGCCAAAAGAACTTCTTTTCATGTCTCAAAATGGCCCACACATGGACTGAATGTATTTCCTGGTCCCAATAATAGTATATCCTTTAATTCAGTAAATTGGTACCTATTTTAAACCTTAAACATTGACAGTGTTATATGTCACTTGTATCTCAATAAGCTGGAAAAAAAATAAATTGGGCGGTATAGGCTCCAAAGGAGTAAACACTCAGGAAACCTTAATCAGTTCAGCAACCTCTGAAACTGGGCGGTGGTAATTTGTAGCAACGGGCACAGCTTTATTGGCTTCAGCCACAGAACCATGGGACTTACTGCCTTCAAGTTGCTGTCACTTTAACTTGGTAGTGATACATAGGAAACAACGAAACACTTTATTTACTAATTAAGTAGATGCTAAGGGAAGTGTGGGAGAAGGCAATGGCACCCCACTCCGGTACTGTTGCCTGGAAAATCCCATGGAAGGAGGAGCCTGGTAGGCTGCAGTCCATGGGGTCACTAAGAGTTAGACACGATTGAGTGACTTCACTTTCACTTTTCACTTTCATGCATTGGAGAAGGAAATGGCAACCCACTCCAGTGTTCTTGCCTGGAGAATCCCAGGGACGGGGGAGCCTGGTGGGCTGCAGTCCATGGGGTCACTAGGAGTCGGACACGACTGAGCGACTTCACTATATTTTTTCACTTTCATGCATTGAAGAGGGAAATGGCAACCCACTCCAGTGTTCTTGCCTGGAGAATCCCAGGGACGGGGGAGGCTGGTGGGCTGCCGTCTATAGGGTCGCACAGAGTCGGATACAACTGAAGCGACTTAGCAGCAGCAACCAATATGAGGACTGACTTTTGGCTTATTTTGCAAAAACATAATTAAAATGATAATCGAAAGAATCTAAATGAATCTGTGAGACTCTATAAGAATCTCTTTTTTTTTCTTTAAGATAGTTCAGTATATGAGTGAAGATTGAGAAACAGTAGTGTAAACTATGAGTCAAATAAGAGCTCAGAGAAATGTAACAGGAGCTGCTTTCTCACTGCTTGGATAGCAATGTTGGACAAGGAAGGTTACATTGAGTGTGTGTGTGTGTGTGTGTGTGTGTGTGTGTGTGTGTGTTGCCTGCTCAGTTGTGTCTGATTCTTTGAGACCACATGGATGTAGCCCGCCAGGCTCCTCTGTCCGTTGAATTTCCCAGGAAAGAATACTGGAGTGCGTTGCCATGTCCTACTCCAGGGGCTCTTCCTGACCCAGGGATCAAACCTGCATCTTTGGCGTCCCCTGCATTGGCAAGCAGATTCTTGACCTCTAGCACCACCTGACTGGCTAGAAACCAAAGGGGAAATGCCCATGTGCAGTTCCATAATGGTGGATGGGCCTGGGGGAGTATTGCTGACTGTATTCAGTTCAACAGAGGTACTCTGAGTAATAAAAAAGCAGACCTCTGAGCACTCTGTTTTCGCTGCAAGCAAATTCTGGTCCTAAGAACAGAAACATTTGTCCTTAGGGAACTTTTCTCATTCCAATCACCATCATCTGAGAGAGGCAGAAAATGGAAAACTCTTTGGCAAGTAATTCCATCCTGTAATTCTGCATTACCTTTGATTAATGAAGAGGAAAGGGCAAACTCTAACATCCCGAAATCTGGTACAGGGATTGGCATCTTAGCACAGATGCTCCATCAAGAAATTATTTCTTCCCTTGCCTCACAATTGCCCCTACCTGCATTTAGACTGATCTTCACAGCAGAATTTAATTTTCCTTGCTCATGGTCTGAGGCATAAAGTCAAAGACAAATTTAATAATTTGTGATCTCAGCATAAATTTATTTAAAAATTCAACCCCAACACAGTTTTTTAAACCCCTTGCTTCAGAGAATATCTACAAGTAGTTTTTTTTTAATTTATTATGGTAAAAAATGGTAACATAAAATGTACCACCTTAATCATTTATAAATACATGGTTCAGTTTGTCAGTCGTGTTCGACTCTTTGCAACCCCATGAATTGCAGCATGCCAGGCCTCCCTGTCCATCACCAACTCTCGGAGTTTACTCAAACTCACGTCCATCGAGTCAGTGATGCCATCCAGCCATCTCATCCTCTGTCGTCCCCTTTTCCTCCTGCCTCCAATCCCTCCCAGCATCAGAGTCTTTTCCAAAGAGTCAACTCTTCGCATGAGGTGGCCAAAGTACTGGAGTTTCAGCTTCAGCATCATTCCTTCCAAAGAATACCCAGGACTGATCTCCTTTAGAATGGACTGATTGGATCTCCTTGCAGTCCAAGGGACTCTCAAGAGTCTTCTCCAACACCACAGTTCAAAAGCATCAATTCTTCAGTGCTCAGCTTTCTTCACAGTCCAACTCTCACATCCATACATGACCACTGGAAAAACCATAGCCTTGACTAGATGGACCTTTGTTGACAAAGTAATGTCTCTGCTTTTGAATATGCTATCTAGGTTAGTCATAACTTTCCTTCCAAGGAGTAAGCATCTTTTAATTTCATGGCTGCAATCACCATCTGCAGTGATTTTGGAGCCCCCCAAAATAAAGTCTGACACTGTTTCCACTGTTTCCCCATCTATTCCCCATGAAGTGATGGGACCAGATGCCATGATCTTAGTTTTCTGAATGTTGAGCTTTAAATCAACTTTTTCACTCTCCTCTTTCACTTTCATGAAGAGGCTTTTTAGTTCCTCTTCACTTTCTGCCATAAGGATGGTGCCATCTGCATATCTGAGGTTATTGATATTTCTCCTGGCAATCTTGATTCCAGCTTGTGCTTCTTCCAGCCCAGTGTTTCTCATGATGTATTCTGCATATAAGTTAAATAAGCAGGGTGACAATATACAGCCTTGACGTACTCCTTTTCCTATTTGGAACCAGTCTGTTGTTCCATGTCCAGTTCTAACTGTTGCTTCCTGACCTGCGTACAGATTTCTCAACAGGCAGGTCAGGTGGTTTGGTATTCCCATCTCTTTCAGAATTTTCCACAGTTTACTGTGATCCACATAGTCAAAGGCTTTGGCATAGTCAATAAAGCAAAAATAGATGTTTTTCTGGAACTCTCTTGCTTTTTTGATGATCCAGCAGATGTTGGCAATTTGATCTCTGGTTCCTCTGCCTTTTCTAAAACCAGCTTGAACATCTGGAAGTTCACGGTTCACATATTGCTGAAGCCTGGCTTGGAGAATTCTGAGCATTACTTTACTAGCGTGTGAGATGAGTGCAATCGTGAGGTAGTTTGAGCATTCTTTGGCATTGCCTTTCTTTGGGATTGGAATGAAAACTGACCTTTTCCAGTCCTGTGGCCACCGCTGAATTTTCCAAATTTGCTGGCATATTGAGTGCAGCACTTTCACAGCATCATCTTTCAGTATTTGAAATAGCTCAACTGGAATTCCATCACCTGCACTAGCTTTGTTTGTAGTGATGCTTCGTAAGGCCCAGTTGACTTCACATTCCAGGATGTCTGGCTCTAGGTGAGTGATCACACCATCGTGATTATCTGGGTCATGAAGCTCTCTTTTGTATAGTTCTTCTGTGTATTCTTGATACCTCTTCTTAATATTTTCTGCTTCTGTTAGGTCTCTACCATTTCTGTCTTTTATCGAGCCCATCTTTGCATGAAATGTTCCCTTGGTATCTCTAATTTTCTTGAAGAGATCTCTAGTCTTTCCCATTCTGTTGTTTTCCTCTATTTCTTTGCATTGATCACTGAGGAAGGCTTTCTTATCTAGTATATTCACATGTTGGGCAATCATTCTCCAGAACTTTCTCATCGTGCAAAACTAAGACTCTGCATTTATTAGGCAATAACTCCTCATTCCCCCATCCTACTAGACCCTGGCAACCATGATTCTACTTTCTGTTTCTCTGAATTTGACCATTCCAGGTACCTTGTATAAGTGCAATCATACAGAATTTGTTTTTTTGTGACTGGCATATTTATTTAGCATAATGGCGTTAAGGGTCACCCATGTTGTAGCATGTGCCAGAGTTTCCTTCCTTTTTAAGACTGAATACTATTCCATTGTGTGTGTAGATCATATTTTGTTTTTCCATTTATCCACTGATAGATATTTGGGTTGCTTCCACCATTTGTCTGTTGTGAATAGTTCTGTTATGAACATATATGTGTAAATATCCCTTTGAAATTCTACTTTCAATTCTTTTGGATATATACTAAACTCAGAGTTCCAAAAAGTAGCTAGAAGAGACAAGAAGGCCTTCTTCAATGAAAAATGCTTAATAATAGAAGAAAACAACAAAAGGGGAGAGACCAGAGATCTCTTCAGAAAAATTGGAAACATCAAGGGAGGATTCCACCCAAAGAGGGACACAACAAGGATAAAAATGGTGGAGACCTAGTAGACACTGAAGAGATCAAGAAGAGATGGAAAGAATCCATGGGAGAACTGTATAAAAAAGATCTTAATGAACTGGATTACTATGGTGGTGTGGTTAGGCACCCATAGCCAGACATTCTGGAGTGCAAAGTCAAGTGGGCCTTAAGAAGCACTGCTCTTAGTAATGTTAGTAGATGCAATGAAATTCCAGAAGAATTATTCCAATCCTAAAGGAGGATGCCATCAAGGTGTTGCATTCATTATGCCAGCAAGTCTGGAAGACCCAGCAGTGGCCACAGGACTGGAAAAGGTCAATCCTCATCCTAATCCCCAAGAAGAGTAATACCAAAGAATGTGCTAACCACCAGATAATTGCACTCATCTCCCATGCTAGTAAGGTCATGCTTAAAATCTTCCATGCTAGGCTTCAGCAGTATGTGAACCAGGAACTTTCAGATGTCCAAGCTGGGTTTAGAAAAGGAAGAGGAACTAGAGATCAAATTGCCAACATTCGCTGGATTACAGAGAAAGCAAGGGAATTTCAGAAAAACGTCTATCTCTGTTTCATTGACTACACTAATGCCTTTGACTGTGTGGATCATGGCAAACTGTGGAAAGCTCTTAGATGGGAATACCAGGCCATCTTACCTGTCTCCTAAGAAACCTGTATGTGGGTCAAGAACCCAGAGTTAGAACCCAATATGGAAAACTGATTGGTTTAAGATGAAGAAAGGAGTACGACAGGGCTGTCTGCTATTACCCTGTTTGTTTAACCTGTTTGATATGCTGAGCACATCATGAGAAATGCTGGGCTGGATGAGTTACAAGCTGGAACCAAGACAGGCGGGAAAAACATCAATAACCTCAGATATGTGGATGATGCCACTCTAATGGCAGAAAGAAAAGAGGAACTAAAGAAACTCTTGATGAGAGTGAAGGAGGAGAGGAAAAGAGCCAGCTTAAGACTAAAATTAAAAAAAAAAAAACTTCAAGATTATGGTATCTGGCCCCATTACTGCATGGCAAAAAGAAGGGGAAGAGGTGGAAGTAGTGACAGATTTCCTCTCCTTGGGCTCCAAAATCACTGCAGACAGTGACTGCGGCCATGAAGTCAGAAGACGATTGCTTCTTGGCAGGAAAGCAAAAACAAACCTAGGCAGTGTTTGTTTTTAAAGCAGAGACGTTATTCTGCTGACAAAGGTCCATATGGTCAAGGCTATGGTCTTCCCAGTGGTCACATGTGGTTGTGAGAGCTGGACCATAAAGAAGGCAGAACACCAAAGAATTGATACCTTTGAACTGTGGTGCTGGAGAAGACTCCTGAAAGTCCCTTGGACAGCAAGGAAATCAAACCAGTCAAGCTTAAGGGAGATCAACCATGAATATTCACTGGAAGGACTGATGCTGAAGTTGAAGCTCCAGTATTTTGGTCATCTGATGTGAACAGACAACTCATAGGAAAAGTCCCTGATGCTGGGAAAGATTGAGGACAGAAGGAGAAGAGGGTGTCAGAGGATGAGATGGCTGGACGGCAACCCTGATCCTATGAGCATGAACTTGGGCAAACTCCAGGAGATAGTGAAGGATAGGGAGGCCTGACGTGCTGCAGTTCATGGGGCTACAAAGAGTCTGGATGACTGAACAGCAACATGATAATTTTATTTTTAATTTTTTGAGGAACTGCCACAGTGTTTCCCATAGTGCTTATACCGTTTTACTTTCCTACCAACAGTGGACAGGGGTTCCAGTTTTTCATATTCTCACCAACAACTTGTTATTTTCTGGGCATAAAATTTTTTTTATAGTAGCCATTCTAATGAGTATGAGACAATATCTCATTATGGTTTGAAGCATTCTGTAGGTTGCATTTTCACTTTGCTGATTATGTCCTTTGATATACAGAAGTTTTAAATTTTGACATAGTCCAATTTATCTATTTTTACTTTGTTGCTTCAACTTTTGGCATTATATCTAGGGAATATTTGCCAAACCCGATGGTGTAAAGCTTTTCTCCTGTGTTTTCACAGCATCAGGGTCTTCCCCAATGAGTCGGCTCTTGGCATCAGGTGGCCAAAGTATTGGCGCTTCAGCTTCAGTATCAATCCTTCCAATGAATATTCAGCGTTGATTTCATTTAGGATTGACTGGTTTGATCTCCCTGCAGTCCAAGGGACTCTCAAGAGTCTTCTCTAGCACTGCAATTCAAAAGTATCAATTCTTTGGCACTCAGCCTTCTTTATGGTCCAACTCTCATATCTGTACACAGCTCCTGGAAAAACCATAGCTTTGATTATATGGACCTTTGTCAGCAAAGTTTGGAATGTAGTAGAACATAAAGCACTTATGTCAATATAGCTTATAATTATTATCCTGTTGTTCACCCCACAGGACTCTGATCCTTGCAGAGTAGTGTATCATCCTCAGCTTATCTTTGAATACAGTGCCTAGCGCAGTGTGCAGTATAGCAATACAGAGTAACTACTTAATAAATTCTTATTTAATGAATAAGTGTTTATTCTTGGGAATGAGTAACGTCAAAGAAGACCTGAACACCATTCTTGCTCTCGACTGACTACCTATGTGAACTTTGGTGAGTCACTTAATTTTTCTAGGCCTCAGTTTCTTCATTTGTGAAATAAAAGGTTGGGGCAGATAATCTCCTAAATTCCTCCCAACTCTGACGTTATTTTGCTGCCATTTTTATTTGTGCAAAATACAATTTTAATCATTAAAATAATTTTGTTCTCCATGACTTGCAAGGTAAATGAAAACAAAACCGAATTTCTTTAAATCATTTGACTCCTTGTTTATTCTTGAGAGCAACCATTCTAATCTTAATGAAATTTCCCAATATTATAAAACTTCACTTTCTTTCTGAGCTAAAATGTTTTATGCCATTTATTTAAGTTAAATATCTGTTTATATTTCCAGTGAGTCTAAGCCAAAAGTTTATGATACCTCTGTCCCTGGTAGGAGTACAAAAAGATATTTTTGAAAGAATATGGTATTTAATAAAATAATATTTGTAATCTAAAATGTCTTACAATTATAAGTATAAAATCATGAGTATAAATAATTTTGAAAAAATTGAGTCATCTCAAAACCAGTTATTTTTTAATTTGTGGCATTCCTTTTCTGTCTTATAGATCCACATTTTATGTAGTTTCAATAATGGTGTTATCCAACTTTATATCTCAGTGTTTTTCATTTAGCCCATCATCAGCAATTTGTATAACAAATTTGCATGGATCCCTAAATATTGTTTTGGTGGTCTGCATAAACATTCCTTCAATGGACATTGGAAATTTTACTTACTTATTTTCTTATTGTTTATTTGTTAGGTCACTTCCTCGTCATTATAAATCACTCTACAACAAATATTTTCCTTTCTTTACTTCTTCTTACTTGGGATTTTTAATTAAGATGCATTTTAGATGTGGAATGATTTGATTAAAGAGTAATATTGTTAATTTTATAGTTAACTTCAGAGATTATTCACAAAATACAACTGGGGGGAGTCTCTAACCAAAACTACGCCATTTGATTTAGGTTATGAATATTTCAACCAGTGTATTTTTTTTTTTTCTGAATTCATTTGTTCCCGTTAAAAGTTAGGGATGCATTTAGCCGCAAGCAAAAAACAAAAAACCAAAACCAATCAACAGTGGCTTAAACAGACTGGAGTTTAATTTTCTCTTGTAATAAAAAGTCTAGTGGTAGATGAGCTGTCCTGAGCTAGCAACTATTCGAGGAAGTCATCACAGACCAAGGTCATTACAGCTGACTTTTTCATTCTTAGTAAATGATTTTTGTCTTCATGGTTGCAAAATGGCTATTACATGTCTAGGCACTGAATTGAAAAAGAAAGGTGGGCAAAGACTGAAGAGGCATATAATTTTCCTACAGTTAATAAGACACTCTCCCAGTAGTCTCATCTGGTTATTTTGGCTTCAATCTCATTGTTTAGAACCAGGTCACATAGTCACACTTCACTGCAGGGCAGTTTGGGAAAGAGTATTTTATTTTTTATATCTTTGTAGTCTAGGAAGAAGAGGGAGAAAGGGGACATGAATGACTTTTGAGTAAAAAGACTTTGGAGTTGCCACGTGACTTTCATCACTGTCAGTAAAAATGAAAGGAAATAGTTTGTATTTATTACAATTAAATACCAACCTCTTTCAGGGAATTTACTGAATTATATCCATCTTCACCATTAGCTTACTGTTTAGCTAATAGGAAAGGGTCAAGAAATGTTGGTAACATGTTGAAAAAGCAAAGATACGATCTCTGAAAATTAGGATGGGTTAATTAAAAAGTCACATGAAACTACCCTCATTTTCTTGGATAGATTTTCTTATCTGATACTTTGGGGGAATGTGATAGAGTATTGGACATAGTCCTGCAACTGAAATTTGTCCACAAATAGAGAAATGTAGATTCAGTAAAAGTTCAGTTCAGTGTTTTAATTTGGATTTTAATAACTATTCAAAAAAGTTGTTGATGAATAGACCACTAGAATGTTTAGCACCAAGACAGCAGAGAGAGAGAAAAGTCTTTAGTTTTTCCCTGATGTATCGCTAGTGCCTAGAACAGAGAATATCACATGTAGATATTTAGTAGCTGCCTGTAAAACACTGTCAGCCTGAATTGAAGTTTCTAGACGTACACCATGCATTCTGACCATATCCTTTTTAGGAAGTTTGTTGGCAACTTCACAGCATTTTGCAGATTGGATCTGCTCTTGATAATCAAGACAGATTGTGAATACAATGAATGATATCCTTCAGATCCCCAAGATTCCTGGATGGATGAATGATTGTCAGAGCACAGTAAGGGAAAATTGAATGAAAATAAATATGAATTTCTTCCATTTGGCCCCAAACCAGCTGCTCAAGTACAGAAATATTGTAAATTATATTATTTCTTTGAGGTGCAGCAACCACTGGCAAACTTTGAGCAAACTCCAGGAGATAGTGAAGGACAGGAAAGCCTGGTGTGCTGCAGTGCATGGGGTGGCAAAGAGTTGGACATGATTTGTGGGCTGAACAACAATGAACAACAACAATTTGAGTAAGGAATTACAGTGAAAAATGAGAAGAAATTTAATGAAATAGCCTGTTGAAAATGATTGAGTTGTATTAAGAAGTAATGACTTCTTATAACTTCAGTTGTTCAAGTCTGAAAAGGGTCATGTCAAGGGATGCTATGGGAGTACCACTCATGGATGGAAGCTGAAGTGGATAGAAGGCTGGATAGATGATTTTAAGATCCCTTTCATCCTGGATAAAGAATAGCTCAATTTTAATTTAAATCTAGTTCGAGACTGCCTGAGCTAATAAATTCCTCTAATTCCTATCAGTAGAACGTAAAATATTGTTCTCCATTCTCCACTTGATCTCAGCCAAAAGGCCAAGAAGAGATTGTTCTCCATTCTGATTCAACAGGCTCCCACTTCAGCCTCATAGTTTGTATGACAACAGTGTAAGCGTGAGAAGCTTGGGCTTAACACACGGTCCTCATACAGATCTCTCTTTTCCTTATTAGCTAGTAAATTTACAATCCTAGCACCCTCCTGACTGGCCCTCTGATTTTCTTTCTAGGCAAATGAACGTTATGTAACATGTATTCATCCATCCAACGAGCATAACGTGTCTACTGTGTGCTTAGTATAGTTTCGTTGAAGACATTAGCTAAGAGAATGCTCAGATTCTAATAAGAGGAGAAAGACAAAGAAGTAAATAGACAATACAGTTTAGACAGTGGCAAGTTCTATGGAAACACACACACACACACACACATACACACACACACAGTTTTATGTCAGCTTTGTCTGAGAAGGACATTTTAGGAAATCTCAGAAAGGCTTCTGTGAAATGGTAACATGAGAAGTAAGGCCTGAATGATGAGAAGCAGCAGAGCGTATAGGACCCAGAATGGCTTGGCCCCTGCTGTTCCCTCACCCCTTGTTTATTTATTGCTTAATGGTTGACATTGACGATGCCTCATATCCTACCTCTGCCATCTCTCTCTACCTCCCCAAGGAGGCCTGGACTCTGGGATTGGCAGGAAGCTCAACAGCTTGATGCTCAGCCCTCCCATTGCTTCGAGAAAGGGCTGAGGAGTCGGGCTGTGCGGTAGGAGGCTGGGTTCCCCAGTGATTTAACCTGGAAGTGAGGGTGAGTCAATTCCCTAAGGGACAGACTTGAACCAGTGACAGACAGAAGTCAGGAGACAGGAAGAAACCAGCAGAGAAATTCCCCTTCTTTCTGCAGACAGTATGTTCCCAAATCCAGTGATGATGTAAGTTCTGTCTGGATGAAGTTCTGGTGACCAAGCAACCAGGTATGTTTATTTGTGAGGATGTAGCCACCTCATACTCACCACCTTGAATTTATTTTCCCTTTTTTTTCTGCCTTACTTCTCTTTTCCCTTCCTAAACTCCTGGAACTACAATTCTCCATCAAACCTTGGTTTGTAAGGTTTGCCTAAGAATCTGTTTTCTAGGGAATCCGTGCAAAAACAAACATCATGTAAAAATATTAAGGTGGAGACATGGTTTCTCAACTCCCTGGAGGTGCTCAGGTCTCTGCCATGAATTCATAGGGACACTGCAGGATATTTGAAAATTTCAGGGCAAACAGTGATCAACCTCTGTTAGATACCATGCAAACTACCAGTTCCAGTAGTTGACGGTTTCAACAGTATATCATGCTACATTTTTTCAATGACGTTATTGTGGCAGAGCTGGTTTTTCAGTGGTTGGTCTGATATGAAGCTAAGTAGGCCACCCACTCCAGTATCCTTGCCTGGAAAATCCCATGGGTGGAGGAGCCTGGTAGGCCGCAGTCCATGGAGTCGCAAAGAGTCAGACACGACTGAGTGACTTCACTTTTACTTTTCACTTTCATGCCTTGGAGAAGGAAATGGCAACCCACTCCAGTGTTCTTGCCTGGAGAATCCCAGGGACGGGGGACCCTGGTGGGCTGCGGTCTATGGGGTCGCACAGAGTCAGACACAATTGAAGTGACTTAGCAGCAGCAGCAGTGTCTAACATGATTCCAAGGTTTGCAAAGTTGTGCTGTGCCCATTACTGTCTCATTAGTAAGTCATTGGGGCTACTTGAGAATGAAATACAACCCTTTTTTTCCTTTCAATTTTTATGTATCACTTTTTAAAAACAGCAACTGGAGTTGTTAAGACATAAATACTTATTAAATTGTTAGCACTTAACTACCTAATAAACCTTAATGTTAGGTTCTTCTTCTGGTCTAGAGGTACCAGGAAACGTAATTTCTGAGATGCTACAGGGTTCTGTGAACTGAGTAAGTTTGGGAATCTCTGGTGCATTCCAGGCAGCAAAAGTAGCAGGTGAGAAGGTGGGAGGCGGGAATAGGCTTACGCATATCAGCTCGACCCTGTCAACTTCCATTTCTTTTTCCCTTTAGTGACAGTATTTTCCAATTAGATTGGTGTTTAAATAACCTAGACCCTAAATGGTGTGTGTATCGTTTACTTGTGTATGTGTATGGTTTATGTGTGTTACTTGCTGTCTAAAAGACAAAAAAACGATTCTGTGTTATTTCCTGAAAATTTTTAATCACTACATACATTAAAATTTTTTTAGACATAATGTTCTCTTTATTACTGGCCTTGCAGTCTAAACTCTAAAATTTTTTTTCTTTCTTTAAAATTTCATGCTTGAGGATTTTTTGGTCAGACCTAGTATTGGGAAGACTTAAGTTTGGTATCTGAGACTGTGATGATCCCTATTTTAGAATGAACTGAATTAATAACAGAAAGATGAGGTAAAGAGTCCACCTAGAAGGGGCATGGCTCTCGGTCCGGTGATGGAAAAATTTTCTAGGGGAGGTCTGAGATGAGAAGCAGCATATTTCAATATATCCAGAGAAGCTCATTTTCTTGTTTATGTACTCAGCCTTGGTCAAAATCATACACTTTTTTTTTTTTTTTTGATACTTTTTGGAACGCCAACCTCAATTTCCTTTCTTGTGATTGGAGGCTTTTGACCTATGCCCATAGATTCCACTTTTTAGAGTCGAGGTAACTGAGAAGTTGAATGAATAATTACAAAGTTGCTTAGTGACCACTGGAAAACAAAAAGGAAAATAAATTGTTTAAAAAGACAACTGCTATTTTAAGTAATTTCTCAGAAGGCCACCCCACAACAAGATTTCATTTGCCTTATGCTGGAATGATTCCTTATTTGGAATTATGCTCCTAGGTGTAGGTTTCTCTCTCTCAGTCTTAAATTCAAGTGAATGTTCAATGATCTTTTTTATTTACCCTATTTTCCTTTATATAGTAGCCCATCTTTGTTGATAGACTCTTTAAACATGCAAATACACACCTGATTGGTACAGATGGCTTTCCTGTTAGCCTGGGAGACAGGCTGCCTCCTGTTGGAATGTATTTATTTAATCAGGCAAAACTCATAATTCTAGCTAAGGTCATTCAACTCTGAGAGATTATTACTGTTTTTTTTAAAAATTTATCTTCCCTTAAATCTTATATCTGTAGCTATTTTCTCTTTTTCTGTAAATGGTAGCATGCTAAGTACTCTGAACCCTGGTTATTCTTTTTAGTTATACTTTTGAGATTGTTTTATATCAATACCTCATCAGTTTGCCTTATTCCTCTTAATGGCCGCAGAGAATGCCATTATTTGGATGGATGATAATTTAGGTGATTAGTCCTATACTAGCAAACATTTCAGTTATTTTTAGTCTTAAATTTTTAGTATATACTTTCAAGGATATCAGAGAGCAAATTCCTAGAAGCATAATTGCTAGGTTAATTAGGCTGGTGTTTCAAATATTGATGGGTATTTCTAAGTCCCCTCAGAAAGATTATACCAACACTTCGAGAAAATGTTGGCTTTCCTACCCCCTCAACCAATATATCATCTCTTTTCAAATTGTTCATTCTAAAAATGGCATCTTATAGTTTAAAATTGAGTTATTTTTACTTTTAATTTAAAAGTTTTAAAATTAAAGCATAGCTGATTTACAATGTTGCACCAGTCTCTTTGCCATGAAGAAAAGTTATTCAGCTATACACATATAGACAGTCTTTTTTTCTTTCCATTATGGTTTATCACTGGATATTGAATATAGTTCCCTGGGCTATACAGTAGTAACTTGTGTTTATCCATCTTATATATAACAGTTTACATCTGCTAATCCCACACTCCCAGTCCTTCCCTTCATCACCTCCTTCCCTTTGGCAACCACAAGTCTCTTCGCTCTGTCTGTGAATTTGTTTTCGTTTTGTAGATATGTTCATTTGTGCCCTATTTTAGATTCTGCATGTAAGTGATATCATAGTATTTATCTTCTCTTTCTGACTTACTTCACTTAGCATGATGATCACCAGTTGCATCCATGTTGCTGTAAATGGCATTATTTTGTTCTTTTTTATTGTGTGTATGTACCATATCTTCTTGAACCATTCATCTGTCAATGGACACGGGTTATTTACATGTAGTTAGCTAGGCTAATATTGGGGATGGGAGGAGTTTGGAAAAGGAGGCAGTGGACCCATGCATGCAAAGATGGGAGCAGAAGGAGCATCAGGGCTGGCTACGTAGTGGAGTTCAGATTGGCATTATCAGGACACAGTGGATGGGAAGTGGGCAGGGCTGGCACGCCACCCACTGATGTGGCCTTGAAAATCAGTGAAGGGGTTGTTTAAATTTGGTCCTAATGACAATATGATGTAATCGGAAGACTTTTAGGTAGAGGATAACATATCAAAAGTATCTGGGGGGTTGAGCTAGAGAATTGTTTGGAGGAGGTATGGAGAGCAGTTAGGAAGCTGTCTAGTAATTCAGATAAGATGATGTTTTCTCAGTGTTAGCCATACACTAGATAGTCACGGATCTTATTTAACATGTCTGTTGAAGCACCTACTATGACTCAGTCTCCTCTGAAGATGGGGCATGCTGCACAGGGTGAGGCGGGCGGGGGGCGGGGGGGCGAAGACCTACAAACAGGCAGCCTGGTTGTAATAACTCCTGGTTCTGCCAATGTCTAGTTGAATAAGCCTGAGCAATGGGGTAGGTACTCACATTCGAGGGTTACTGTGAAAAGTACAGAGATAGGCAAGTGAAGTGCTTAGCACAATATTTGTCATGAAAATGAGAGCTTAATAACCACTAGCTGTTTTTTAAATTATTTTTATTATTATTACCTTTCCTTATACCACTATGGAAAAGCCCTGACCTTTTTTATTATAATGTACATATGAAGAGATACAGAATGTGGCACTTGAGAGAGATTTGAGATATCTTATTCGACCTCCTAATTCTAGTCATGAGAAATAAAGGAAAAAAAGAATCAAGCAACTTGCTTGGGGTCGTGCAATATTGACCTGAAATTCTTCGTTGGTCTGGTTCTCTCATTGCCCGTCTGTATTTTGGTTACTCCACTTAGCCTTAGGTATACATCTTCCCCGTGTTTGTTGACAGCGGTGATTCTTGTGTGTAAATCCCTAATTTGGAAAACTGTCTCACACACTTCGTAGCACATCATTCAAACCTCATAGAGTTTCTGAGAATTTTTAAAAACAAAAACAAGAGACCGCTGGGCAGTTAAATCTGCAGAGCCTGCAAGCTTGGCTTTGTTCGGCAGTGGGGTCCGGAGAGGTTGGAAGCCCCGTTTCGAGCTGCCCATCCTCTCTTCCCGGCTCTGCCGCCCGCAGCAGCAACCAGCGCTCGGTCCTCATTCTGTCTCCTGGTTCTCTCGGTGTTTCTACTTCGCTGAGTGCCCTGTGATGTGATTCAGTCTATGAACAGCTCTTTAGGAAGATCTTTCTATGTGTAAGGAAGGCTCTAGGCTGGGGGGTTTAGGGATGAGGGGATGAGGGGATCCCAGCCCTTGTCCTGCGAGAGGAGGCAGATTTTCGCCTGCATGTTAAACTTAACTCCTCCTCATCCCTCATTTACCCTGCGCACGAATTCTCTCTCAGGTTCGCACAGACCACGCGCGCGTTGCATTGCCCACGTTTCCCGCGTAGGACGGCTTCTGCCGGGCTCCGCCGTGCAGGGTCGGGCAGCGGCGGTGGGGAGAATGCCGTCCCGGACATCGGACGTCAGGCATGGGGACGGGGACCAAGGTGGGCGCTAGCGCTCCCGGGCCGGCAGCCCAGGCAGGGCACCTCTCCCTTCCTGGTCTCCGTTTCCTCGTGTAATAACCAGGGCGCGGCACGCCGTCCTCCGAGTTTCCCTTTGGAGCTCTCCTCTCCTGCTGGCCCTGTCTGCGCGCCCAGCCGGGCAACTCCTCACCCTCCTCCCCTCACCGCTCCCCCCTCTGTCCACCTCTCCGGCCACCCGACGCCTCAGGGCGGAGTTCAGGTGCGGCGGTGGCAGGTGCTCCGGATTTCGGAAAAGGCCAGAGGGGCGGGAGGGCGCGGGTGTGAGCGGGGAGGGTGAGGGGAGGTGGAGGGAGGTGGCCTCTGATTGGTCGGGGAGGGGGAGTGGAGGCACGGAGTTTCCCACAATGCCCCGGTGCGGGGCCGCCGCGGATGGATGCTGCGGGAAGGGGCTGCCATTTGCCGCCCCTGTCAGCGGCGCGCGGACCTGCTCGCTCTCCTGCAGTGGCAGCAGCCGTCAGCGCCGTCCGCCAGCCCGGCCTCTGCAGCGGCGGCGCCTAGGCTCCCTCCGCGGCTGCCGGAGCGGTCGCCATGAACCCCAGCTCCTCGGCGGGAGAGGAGAAGGGGGCGACGGGCGGCAGCAGCAGCAGCGGAAGCGGCGCCGGGAGCTGCTGCCTGGGCGCCGAGGGCGGCGCGGACCCGAGGGGCGCGGGGGCAGCGGCGGCCGCTGCCCTGGAAGAGCCCGGGGCCGCCGGCCCGAAAGAGAAGGACGAGGCACTGGAGGAAAAGCTGCGGAACTTAACTTTCCGGAAGCAGGTCTCTTACAGGTAGGCGCGCGAGCCTGGGCAACCGGGAGGCAGGTGCCGCTGCGGGGCGCGAGACCGGTTCTACGCCCTCGGAGAGGCGCTTCTTCGGACTGGGGGCATCTCTCTCTCGCTCGCTCTTTCTGTCTGTCTCTCTGCTTCTTCCTCCCCCTTCTGGGCTGTGTGTTCACTTCCCATCCGATCTTTCTGGGCTGGAGGGAAGCTACGTCTGCCAGGTTTCCCTCCGGAACTGGAGAGAAGACTGGTTCCCTGAGGTCAGAACAATAAAAATGCGCGTGTATGTCTTTGTGTGTGTGTGTGTGTGTGTGTGTGTGTGTATGAGGGGGTGCACACACAGGTGCCGGCTTTCTTGAGAGAAGTCCTCGAAGTTGTCCCTAAGCCTGGGTCATCTTCACCCACTCCCCCTCCGTTCCTTATTTCACTGAGTGAACCTCTGGCACTAAGTTGATACTTGAGATCACAGACGGGCAGAAAAGAACAGCGCTCTACACTGTAGAGAAATCCTTACGGAAGTTGGTCCTGCTGCGTTGTGAATCTCTGTTTGTACGTACGCAACTAGTTCCCGGGGTACCTGTACATGTGACACCCCCCCCCCCCCCGCCCTGGGAACTAGTCATTGGCACATATGTATCTGTTGCAGCACCATAATTTGCAAAGAAAAAGGAAGTAGTAATTTTAACAGAATAGTACCAGTTCTCTTGGGTGTGCCCAGAAGGACGACCTGGGGAGCCTGTTGGCACAGAAGGTGTGAGGGCAAGAATGGGGCCATGCTTGTGCCCAGCATGGGTGTATTTGCAAGACTAGGACAGTGTGGGATAAATGCCCCCCAAATGATGCTTTAAAAGACTACCCCACATTGTGTCAGGAGTCACAAATAAGAAAGGAGGATTTGCTAAGTTTTCTCCTCTGCGCTGCCCAGTCTCCCACCCCAGGCAAGAATAAAGATATTGATAGGTTTGGAGAGTTTGGGAGACTACCCTTCCTGCTTGTTAATCTTAAAAGTTGAGGTGATAAACAAGCATAGAATTGCAAAGATGTTCACTTGCTCAGGCTCGGAGTATTCCTTGAAAAGAAAGCAAGGGACCCTCCTCATTTTGAGTTAGCAGTCCTCTCCAGAAACCCATATAAAGTACTAAGGCTCTTACAGCATGTGCTGTTATGTAAGCAAAAGCAGATGACAGAGGTGTGTGGGTTTGTGAGGATGTGTGTTGTATTTCTGGGGGCATGTGTGTGAATCATCGGGATCCCTACGGACATCACCTGGACTGGAGGACCCGGTCACTAGGGCATGTACTCTGTGTCTAAGTATTTAGTCCTTGCAACTCCAAGACCATCTTCCTGGGGAAAGTGTTGCTCCCTTGTCCCTCAAGGGCATTTTGTTCTTTGTGCATTGAAGGAGTTTCCCACCTGACTTGCTCTTTTAGTTACTCACTTAGATCAGGATAAAATGGATCTTTCTCTTGATATTTTTGGTTTCTAAAAATAGACAAGTGGTGAAAAGTGAGGCAGCTCTGAGGAGGTAGGCTAGGACACAGGCAGTTCTACTTCCTAGCTAGGATGGCTTGTCTGGCCCTGAGGGGACCAGGGACTACATTCAGCCTAATTTAGGAATTGTGAGTTGGAGGCTGTGGGGCGGTTGATTACATGAAACATATTGTGTGTCTGGGCTCCTGGGCCCAGAATCGTTCCTGTGTCATTGGTATTCATCATCAGGCTCCTCCTGGGTTGCAAAGCCAGAGTTTGCAAGGGAAATCATTTCAGCTCGCCTCTTGGCAGGAGTCATTCCCTGAGCTTCTCTCTCTTGGAAAAGAGTACTGTGTGGGACTGTGGCTTTCTGGGTTGCATGCTCACACATACATGTGTATGGGTGTTCACAGGCAAACACAGACGTAGGCCCAGACAGTGTGTTTTTTTTTTTTTTTTTTTTTCTGTAGAGAAAGAATAAGACTGCATCTGCCTTACAGTCTACAGAAGTGGCTTCTGCCTTGTGAACATCATTTCCTTTTAAATAAAGCTTTACAGTCTCCAATTCAGGAAGCCTCCTGTATCAGCATCGCCTCAGGAGGCTGGCTAAAGATGCCCACCACCCCACACTTTCAAAATCAAACTCTCCGTGTGTGGGCATTTTTTAACAGGCTCCTCAGGTGATGCGTAAGCACACTAATATCTGAGGTCTGCTGGTCTGTGTTCCCCCCCAAACCCCCAGAGGTAAGCAGTTGATCTTTAAACTCATAATCCATGCTCAGCCAAACATGGCTAGCAGTCCCAAAGTCAGAGGAAAGACAGAAAAATAGGTATTTCATCAGCATGTGTTTGTGCTGGTAGCCTGGAGAGTGCCTCTATTTTGATGAGGAGGAGGATTATTTTTTTAGAGACCTGGTGAATGGGTGGTGAATGGCATACCTATTCATCATGGAAGCCGTTTATGCTGGACTCAGATGTAGCTAGGCCTGGCCATTTCACTGGTGGGTTGATGAATGGTCTGTAAGAAAAGAGACTTTGACTGAAGTTGAGCATTGGCTCCTCAGTGAGGACCAACCACATCACCTCACTTCTGAGGGGGAGGTGCACCTCACTGCACCCAAGGACAGTGACTGGAGAAAGATAATGGATGGGGGTCAAGAACACCTCACAGAATGGAATCTAAGTGAAAGGGTTGAGTTAGGGTGTGGAATATGGCCACGATGTCAGGGGGATCAGTTGAAGTGGGGAGGAAGAGATTTGCAGGTGGTCAAAAATAAATATCTTTTGAAGAACATGGGTGTTTACAGAATGACATGACAGGAGAGAAGAAGGGGGCTAGGGGAGAGGGTGTGTGTGTGTGCCTGTGTGTAGGGGGTCTCATCTGCTCCTTCTGTTGCTAAGGAACATATAAGCTAGGGTTTAAAAATAAATGAGGAGTGGGTGGGCATATGCAATGACTTCTGTCTTTTTAGGAACCAGAGCCCTTTGCAAAAAACCTTTAAATAACCATTTCTGGAGGCAGATTATTCATTTTGCTTGACTTTTACTTTGTTAAGTAAAATAAATTCCTTTCTATACCCCTCGATTTCCCCTCATTATCTTCTCTTTCTTTTTTTGGGAACCTTTTTTCCCACGAGAATTTTTCCTTTATTTCACATTCTGCTCCCCTAGAGCAAATAATCTCTGTAGACCATAAAGCTGAAGGGTTTAGAAAGCAGTGCAAGTGAGCTAGTACTTTTCTGTTAAAATTACTACTTCCTTTTTCTTTGCAAATTATGGTGCTGCAACAGATACATATGTGCCAATGACTATATAATGTGTAGGAACTGTTTTTTTAACCACTGTAAGAGTTCCCATTTAAGTCAGTATAACAACAAAAAAAATCTTTTAGAAACACACAGGGGAAGGGAAGGAGAAGGTAGCTGATGTTCATTGTCTCCTGTGTACCAGGAATGGCACTAAATTTGTCCTGTTGTTCAGTTGCTCAGTTGTGTCCGACTCTTTTTGACCCCATGGACTGCAGCATGCCAGTCTTCCCTGTCTTTCACTGTCTGCTGGAGTTCGCTCAGACTCTTGTCCATTGAGTCAATGATGCCATCCAACCATCTCATGTTCTGTCTTATTTACTCTTCATGACGGTCATGATGTGATTCTTCAGCTCAGTTCAGTTGCTCAGTCATGTCCGACTCTTTGCAACCTCAGAGACTGCAGCACACCAGGCTTCTCTGTCCATCACCAACTTCCGGATCCTGCTCAAATTCATGTCCATTGAGTCGGTGATGCCAGCCAACCATCTCGTCCTCTGTCATCCCCTTCTCCTGCCTTCAATCTTTCCCAGCATCAGGGCCTTTTCAAATGAGTCAGCTCTTTGCATCAGGTGGCCAAAGGATTGGAGTTTCAGCTTCAGCATCAGTCCTTCCAATGACTATTCAGGACTAATGTCCTTTAGGATGGACTGGTTGGATCTCCTTGCAGTCCAAGGGACTCTCAAGAGTCTTCTCCAGCACCACAGTTCAAAAGCGTCAATTCTTTGGTATTCAGCTTTCTTTATAGTCCAACTCTCACATCCATACATGACTACTAGAAAAACCATAGGTTTGACTAGATGGACCTTTTTGGGAAAGTAATGTTTCTGCTTTTTAATAAGCTGTCTAGGTTGATCATAGCTTTTCTTCCAAGGAGCAAGTGTCTTTTAATTTCATGGCTGCAGTCACCATCTGTGGTGATTTTGGAGCCCCCCAAAATAAAGTCTCTCACTATTTCCATTGTTTCCCCATCTATTTGCCATGAAGTGATGGGACAGGATGCCATGATCTTAGTTTTCTGAATGTTGAGCTTTAAGCCAACTTTTTCACTTTCCTCGTTTGCTTTCATCAAGAGACTCTTTAGTTCCTCTTTGCTTTCTGCCATAAGGGTGGTGTCATCTGTGTATTTGGCGTTATTGATATTTCTTCTGACAGTGTTGATTCCAGCTTGTGCTTCATCCAGCCCAGCATTTCGCATGATGTACTCTGCATATAAGTTAAATAATCAGGGTGACAATATACAGCCTTGATGTTCTCATTTTCCTGTTTGGAGCCCTTCTGTTGTTGATATGATTGTGGTTATTTCTATTTTATAAACAAACCTAAGGATTAGAACTTGGGTAGGAGACAGAATTTAAACCCAGATCTGACTCTAAATGACATTCTTTTTAGACCCCATCCTTCTCCCCTAAACATTCACTTCTGTTTTGAATGTGTCCCTTGGATGTCTGTGTTCACATGAATGTAAGCTGTTCTTTTACCTCTTCCATAGTATGCCACAGGTCATTATTTATTATCTCTTGTATAATTTATTCTTTGGACTGTGTCCCTTTGGATGTATAATTTTAAGGAACTCCTCTACTCTTTCAGAAATAGAAATGAATCTAAATTCACGATCACCAGAAAATACATTGGTTTTGCTTCTGAGAACAAAACCACCTACATGACACCTGCTATCTCTGAAGATCTCCATGTTTAGAGTTTTATATGACTTTTAATAAAAACTACACAGGTGTTGTGTAGGTGAACCTTGATCCAGGGAGGAGGTGGCCTGTCTGTACCTCTTTGAGCAGCACAGAATAAATGATCAAGTGTGATTTTGTTTGTAAGGAGGACTGGGCAGTTACTGTTACTTATGAGATATTAATGCCTGTGCTTCAGTTTCTCTATTTATAAACCTGGATGGTAATATCAGACCCTCCTGAAAGGGAATTTGGGATATGAGATAAAAGTCACAAGGAGCATTTAGCTTCTTACATTATGCTGCATGGTAAAAATGGTTCTGTTATTCTTTACACATTGATAAGAAGACAGTATTTCCATTTTGAGTATTTCCCTGCAACACAGCATTGTGACATTAGGAAAGACTGTTGTCATGTTGAAAGCTGAGTAGGAGAACATGGAACTTGTTTTTCCTTGCATGGGAATGTATAGTGTATGGGGGAAAGTTTTCTTTTCCTGAATATCAGTACACAGCATCCTCCTTTGTAAACCACTTTTATTTATATTATTTATTTTCATCTGTGCTTCACATACTTGTTTGATATTTAGAGGCTTCTAGATTAGGTAGAACCTTGGTTCCAAGTTACTGTTTCCCTCCTCAATAATGACTTAGGACTTGGCTAAGTGTAGACTTTCTCCATCAGCATATACACTAGGCAAGCTTGCACTTGAACCACCGTCCAGAGTACTTAATCTGCTCTAGCTGATCTTTTCAAGGCTTGGTTTTCACATGGCAGAGTGACAACACTGGGTCCTGTGGCATCAGGGGATGAAGAAGTGGATGGGAGCCTTGCTGGTGTTTACTTCTGCTCTGGCAACAGCAGTGTTGCCTCGTAGGGTCATATTTAGTAGGACTAGAGCTAATTCTTTGGAACTTGTTACTTTTTTAAAAAACTTTTCATTTTATATTGGAATATAGCGAAGAATTGATGCTTTTGAACTGTGGTACTGGAGAAGACTCTTGTGAGTCCCTTGGACTTCAAGGAGATCCAACCAGTCCATCCTAAAGGAGATCAGTCCTGGGTGTTCATTGGAAGGACTGATGCTGAAGCTGAAACTCCAATACTTTGGCCACTTCATGCAAAGAGTTGACTCATTGGAAAATACCCTGATGCTGGGAGGGATTGGGAACAGGAGGAGAAGGGGACGACAGAGGATAAGATGGCTGGATGGCATCACCAACTCGATGCACATGAATTTGAGTGAACTCCAGGAGGTGGTGATGGACAGGGAGGCCAGGCATGCTGCGATTCATGGGGTCACAAAGAGTCGGACACGACTGAGTGACTGAACTAACTAACTAACTATAGCCAATTAACAACGTTGTGATAATTTCAGGTGGACAAAAAAGGAGTCAGCCTTACATATGCATATATCCATTCTTCCCCAACTCCCCTGCTATCCAGGCTGCCACATAACATTGAACAGGGAACACTTTACTTTCTAATCTGAAACAATAAGGACTCCTTGTGAGGGTCCAGGCTAGCTGCATCTTCCAGACTCTTCTGGGCTAGAATACACATTCCTTATGCAACCTTGAGGTGTCCTTGAAGTGGGTTCAGAAGCACTCACCCTTAGACAAGAAGTATCCCAACAGTTTCCTACATGTTGGGCTATGTGACATTTGCTTTCTTACAAGGGTTTGCACTGGATAACATGGATCCTAATTATTTTTTTCTGAGACCCTATAATGGTAGTTTTAGCATAGTATTTACTGCATTAATGTGGAATGTGAATGGGTAGCTCAGGGAAGAAGGTAAAGAGCAGAGTAAAAATCTATGCTGTTAGGCTTTTTATGTTTCTTTGAAGTTGAATTTGGTCAAAATCACTATAAAAATGGACTAATTTCAAAGTGTTTTAACTGGTTGTAACTGTTTGAACTTTTGGAATTGTTTGAACTGGTTGGAATGTTATGCCTATTGCAAGGCATAACAGACCAGCATATTATACAAGGAGATTAACAGAAGAAAAACTCCTAAGTTAGTTCTGTTTGCACATAACGCTCCCCAGACTCATCTCTGGCTTGTTCCCCAGACACACCCCTTGTTAGGCTTGAGCTCAAGAAGGTCCACTTTCTGTGGTTCTCTCCTGTCCTCACATGATGCTTTCAAACATCTGTGTTAGGGCTGAGTTGTCGTTTTCTGTCCTGGGAATTAGACTAGGATTTGAACCTGGCACGTTCTAGCTGAGCTTGGGAATGTTATGTCACCTCTCTGAGGCTCATGTGGTAATAATAATACTTCTCTTAGAAGTTTGTTAGGAGAATTAAATGAGTTATTTTATGGTGAGAACTCAGCACAGTGCCTTGAGCAGAGTTAACTTTAAATGTCTATTTAGGCCCTCATTTCGGTTTATAATGTGTTTATTTATGTATAGAAAATATCCTGGAAACATGTACATCAAACCATCATCACCAGTTACTTTTGGAGAGTAGGATCTTGGTTGGAGAGCCAAGGGGATAATACACTTCTGTGTCATTAGAATTTTTTATATATTTCTTTTGTAATTAAAAATGAAAGAACTATTGAAAAAAAAAAGAGTCTTACTCTTCCCTGCTAGGTCGTGAGTTCCTTTGAGGACAGAAATTGCACCTTATCATTGGAATCTCTGAATCCTGTTCTTATTGCTCAGTAGGTGTTGGATAAATATTTATCGAATGAATGAATTTAATTGCCTTCTTTAAATAAGCTACTATGTTATGTGCTCCCTGTCCATCTCAGCTGTGGGTTTTTTCCTTTCTACTCAGAGAAGCGTCTGCCTTTTTCTCATTTACACTTTGTCCAGCTTCCCAGGACTGTTTCTGTTTACAGCTTCCTGTGCGAGTACCTGTGCCAGCCATTTAGCCAGCTGTTGGAGGCTGGAGAGGGTGGCCGAATATCTTGCTTAACCAGCTATTTGCAGCTTGTCACAGAAAAGGCCTTAATTTGCCTTCTGAGTAGCACTAATTAGCTCTCCGGCTCTCTGTCTGTCTCATCCTTTTCCAAGGGGCATCATTGATTTTCTCCTTAGGGAGTTTTCTGTTGGCTTTTCCTTCTCTGAGTAGAACTTAGAAAGATGGTTGCCCCACGTTTTTGGCATCTGCACCAACCGTGGTCCAGCCAGCCCGAAGTTACCCCCATGGCCTCTCTTCTGTATTACCTTACTCACTCTCTCCTCCCAGCTCCCTTGACTGACTTCGGATGGAAAAGTTATTTTAGGAAGAATTCCTCAATCAACTTTGTGACTAACTAAACCTCTGTTTTGTTTTTAACGCATTTAATCCCAAAGTCTTTGAGAAAGTACCAGCTACTTTTTATTTGCATAACATATAAAGCACCTGAAGAATGGCTGGTGAGTTTTCTGACACCAGTAGTGTTCAGAGAGGTGGAATGAGCACTGTTTGGCTAATTTTAGAAAAAAAAAAAAAAATTAACCCATGAGAGGTGTGTGTATTGGCCGGGGCAGGGGGCTATAGTTGGGTAGAGGTGGGAAGAAGGATCTTTGCAGATTAATTTTAGTTCTTTCCTTCCAGCACTTTGTGAGTTGTTGAAGTGGAGTGAATACTGTTTGTTTGTTTTTTAAGGCAACAGCTCTTAGATGGGGACTTCTGGAGTTCTTGTGCCTAACTTCCATGAAGTTAGCAAACTTCATTTGCTCCAGTGGAGAATGGTCTTTTAGGTTTTTCAGACTCATAAATAATGCTCTGATATGGAACAAATTCTGAGTTAAGCTATAATATTAATGGTCTGGCTTTTGTTAGATGGAGGGGGAGACATTCAAAGCTTAAAAACAGTGATAATGAAACTGCAGTCAGCTCTCATTATTCTTATTCTTCAGTTCCTTGAGTGTCAGAGTGAAGTAGTGGCTGAGAGCCCTGGCTCTGGAGCCCTACCTCTTTGGGTCATATCTCTGCCTCTGCCTGCTGTCGGGCCATGGCCAAGTTACTTAACCTCTCTGTGCCTTAGTTTCCCTGTCTAATGGTAATGATAATAGTCCCTACCCTGTGTGATTATTTGAAAGCTAACTGATAACGGTCTCTGTAACAATGGAAGCAGCATGAGTATGTTTATTATATGTTATTATTATAAGTGGCATCAGCCATACTTATGTCCAACCAAGGACCAGATTTTGTTTTTTAGTCTTCAAAATATTGAACATTAATCGAATGTTGATAGCAAGTGATAAGATTATTCAGATAATATGAAAATGAGATCGATTATACACTTTAATTTACAGGTTTTGACATTCAGTGGGGGTAGAGAATATGTCCTTTTCCCTTCACAACTTATTAAAAACTAGTTCACCCTTCCTAGAGGATCTGAAGGCTGCTTCTGAGTGCTCTGGAAATCGGATCAGGCAGAAGGCCAAGGTCGGAGAAGACAGGCGCAGTGAGCAGAGTGATCAGGGGGCAGTAGCCCACAGCCCAGCTGCCATCTGGGAGCAGGAAGCCAGTCGTGGAGGGAATGGGGGTCTCAGAGCTTTGTAGTGCCAGGAATAGATATGCAGATAAAGGCAAATAAAGGCTAGAAACAGAGCTGTCGCCAGGGCCCCCAGGACAGAGGTCATCCCTCTCCTGGCCTGACTAGATGCTGTCTTCTCTGCACGTGCAGACCGTAGCTGGCTGCCGTGTCCTGGCAGTGAGAGAAAAAAGCTTCCTAGGGGCGACCTGTCCCGGATTATTTCAGAAATGGAAGGCTCGGCCTTCTGGGACATGCTGTCAGTTATCTCAGCCAGACCAAAGCAGATTTTATTTTATTTTTTTAATTTTAGAAGATTATTAAATATTTGTTGAGCAAATAAAACTGGCTCAGGATGTTGAGGTATTGAGGAAGTAAATCCACTTTTTTTTTCTTTGAAAGGCAGTTTAATTGCTTTTGCATATCTTGAAGATCTTCAGGAAATAGCCAGAAGATAGACATCTTGCATGGTCCAAAGAACATTTTAAAATGTGTCCTTCTTTTGTATATAAGATGTCAAAATTCTGTGGAAAAATTAATTTTTGTTTCAAAAACACTTGAAAGCAATTTGTTTAAAGATTTTTTTTTAATTATTTATTTTTAACACCAAAAATATTTCATATTGGGGTATAGCTGGTTAACAATGTTGTGATTGTTTCAGGTGAGCAGTGAAGGGACATGTATATGATCCACTAAATACATACATGATCCACTCTAAACATATACATGATCCACTCTTTCCCCAAACTCCTCTCCATCCTGGCTGGCACATAACCTTGAGCAGAGTTCCGTATGCTTTATAATAGGTCCTTGTTGATTATCCATTTTAAATATAGCAGTGTGTACATGACCTTCCCAGAGTCCTTAACTGTCCCTTCCCCCCAGCAACGTTAAGTTCGTTTTCTAAGTCTGTGAGTCTCTTTCTATTTTGTAAGCTCATTTATATCATTTCTTTTTAGATTCCATATATGAGGGATGTCATATGATATTTCTCCTTCTGTATCTGACTCACTTCACTCAGTATGACACTCTCTAGCTCCATCCATGTTGCTGCAAATGACATTATTTCATTCTTTTTTAATGGCTGAGTAGTATTCCATTGTATACATGTACCACATCTTCTTTAAAGAGCTTCATGTAAACTTAACTGGAACCTTTTGGAAAGGGTTCCATGTATCACTTTGAGATAAACTTCTGAAACAGTCTGCAAACTGAAAGGACTGTGTTCTCATCATTGTCCTGTACATGACACGGTTTCAGGCTGTCTCTCTCAGAGCACTTCCTGTAGAGGTTTTTGAGAAGAGAGCCTACTTTAACACAGTTTCTTCCTTTTAAATTGGCCCCCTCTCAGTCAATAAGCTGTAGTGTATTTTTGTTTTTCTCCAGTGGGGGAACACTGTCCTCAGCTTCTGAAGTTAGAAAGAAAGCAGAGGAACCTTGAACCCCAGAAGCTGGAGAGAGTAGTCTTCCCTGGCAGAATGAACACCCAGAGAGCCACCTGCTTTCCCAATGCACCCTCCCTTTCCTCCCAATGACCAAAAAGCAACACGTCACTGTTCTTCTCCTTCCCAACAACCTCTGATAGTCTGCAGAGGCAGCCTATATACTTCCAAAGATCTGGTGACATGCAGCTAAGAGAAGGAAAAAACTTTTCTTCATTCGGATTTGGACATGTGTACATGCTCAGTCGTTCAGTCATGTCCAACTCTTTGTGACCCCAACCCTCCAGGCTTCTCTGTCCATGGTATTCTCTAGGCAAGAATCCTGGAGTGAGTTGCCATTTCCTCCTCCAGGAGATTTTCTCTACCCAGGGATCGAACCTGTGTCTCCTGCATTGGCAGGTTTTACCACTGAGCCCTTTGAGAAGCCCTCAAATTTGGACTGCAAGTATTAGTTTATTCACATACCTACTTGTGAGACTATTAATCAGTCCAGGTTACTGATTTTATGAAATGCTTAATCTGTGCCGAGAGCTGCTAAACATTTTATAATAGTATTTCATTTAACCTTCAGTTAAGTAACCCTGGAGAAGGGAATGGCAATTCACTCCAGTATTCTTGCCTGGGGAATTCCATGGACAGAGGACCCTGGTGGGCTACAGTCCATGGGGTTGCAAAGAGTCGGATACGACTGAGTGAGTAACACTAACACACTTAAGTAGGGCCTATTATTTTTTCCATTTTACAAATGAAGACATGGGGACTTAGATTGTAAGCTACTTGCCTGAGGTCACAAAGCCACTTAAATGGCAGAGTTTAGATCTATGCCTGTATTTGCTTATTGCTTCTCTAATACAATTTTTCAGCCTGGTTCTTTTTCACCTGTTTCCATTTCCTGTGTACAAATAGCCATATTTCCACCCTCTCGTAGCTTATTAGACCAAAATCCCCTGAGAGGAGAGAGCTGTGCACTTCATCTTAGTGTGCACACACAGTCTTGACATAGAAGAAGGTCTTAACAAAGGTGATGGGCTAAGAAAACAAGAATTCCTTTCCTGTTCAAGCATGGACTTGGCTCTGTGAATAGCTCTGTGCTACTGGCAATTTTAAGAAGACCAAGGTTGAGCTTTCCTTGGTGATTCTTTTTCAAACTATATGAATTTTCCATTGCATGAATTGAGGAACAAATCCAGTTTCCTGAGGCCAGTAAATGATTTGTAAGGGTTATAGCCTGGAACTCCCTGATTCCAATTGCACCTCCAGTATAAAATCTTATGAGTTGTAATCAGAGTAGAACTTGAAGGGAGTTGGGTAATATAATATTTGAGGTGAAGAAATTAGGAACAATTCATGTGTACTTTGTGTGGACAAAATGGCAT
Source organism: Bos grunniens (assembly GCF_055505025.1). Lineage (NCBI taxonomy): Eukaryota > Metazoa > Chordata > Mammalia > Artiodactyla > Bovidae > Bos > Bos grunniens. The sequence continues at coordinate 18,654,625 of NC_141168.1, forward strand.
ACTAGGTACCATTTGATTTAAAAAAAAAAAATATCCTAAGAAGAGTCTTTTGCCTTTAACTAAAGGGCCTATTCAGGCTTCGAGTTCTTGTAACGCAGGTTTTTCCATAGCAGCATATTTTAGAATTCATATCTGTGTGCATAGTTACAGACCCCTAGAAAGTTCCAAAGGATCAGTTAAAAAACCAGAGTCATTCTTTCACATTTGAAGAAAACCTTCAGAATTTCTTAGCAAAATAAATCTCAAGTTCAAAAATAAACGTCCAAGCTATTTAAAGATTAAAACAGAAGCTTTCTATGAGCCGGTACAGAATTATAACAAGATCTAAGGGATTTTTTTTTTTTCTACAAAAGACAAATTTCTGGAGATTTCTTAAATTGTTAATACTGACTAAATTTAGATACATATAATAAAGATGTGTGTGATGCTTTTTTAGAGCTTTACCATTTAAAAAATGCTTTCACATAATTGATCTAATTTAATCTTCCAAACAGGTAGAGCAGGTATTGTCTTCAGAACCCTTGTGCTGTTCAGAAAGCAGGCATGGCTGCTAAGTACCTGCCCTAAAGCCACATGCCAGCAACAGGCACTGCCAGGCTCAGTCTAGTTTTTGGATCTGAAGCCCCATGTTCCCTTCCCTTCAGCACCCTGACTCCTCCCACTGCTCTTTGGAAAGATGGTTCTCAATATTTTCTCCTCATTAATTTTACTGACTTGATCTCAGTTGTTCATTGTGATGAACAGAGTTGGGCTCCACCACTGGCTAGGGTCCCAAATCCGTGTCTCACTGACGAGGACAATGACCTCGTCGTCATTGTCCTGACTCCCCCTGTTTTAAGTGCAAACCATACAGTGACACCACCAGGGTGATGGTAGGTGTTTCATATTCTTCCTATTGGGGCAGGGGTGGGCTGAGGGGAAGATAGAGAACTCTGCAGGCTCTTCCCTTGCATTAGTTGCTAAGCAGCAGCCATTTCATTGTAAAGGAGATTCGGCTCAAGTAATGACATAGGTATTCCCAGAATAGCATTTCATTTTTACAGCAACTGCATTTCACGTCTCCATATAGCATATGCTCAGTGATTTTCGGAGGAGAAATAGGCGCCTCAACACATTTGTTGAATATATGGAGGAAATTCAGTAGAGCTGATCACCTAATAGCCACACTCCTACATCCTGTGATTAAGAGTGAGCAGCGATTTTAAGGATGGGGAAGCTCGACCACCAAATAGGTATGTTTTGTGAGGCCATATCTGACGTGAACCGATAACATCTTGATGGAACACTCTGGACAGTTGGCAGTTCTGTTACTTGAAGTAATATGGCAGAGAGCAAAATGTGATTGCAGCCAAGGGGTTGGATCTAGGCCAAGATTTCATTGTATTGAGATTTTTGTTGGCAACCCAAGGCCCTTAAAATGAAGACAAAAGACAAGTGATGGATGGGTTTTCATTGCTTTAAACTTTGTGTAGTATTTTCTAAATTTTCCGCAACTGTCACGTATTCTATTTGAAATCAGCATAAATGTCTTTAACTGAAAACATAAAAATAAAATGAAGGCAAAAGAAAGTATTGTACAAAACTTGTGCATGTTGTGGAGAGTACCAGGAAGAAGAGTGGGGAGTAGAGGAAGATATTGAATGGCCTGATAAATGTGTGTGTGAAAGGGGAGATTTTGAGTACAAAGTTGGCAGGTGGTCTGTTGGTGGGAGATCATGGTCCTGCCTTTTCAGGCACTTCCGCCATCTCTGTTGCAGCTCAGATGGTGGAGAAACTTGTATGTCTCTAGATAAGGATTTTGTTTCCCAAGCACTGCTGCCAAGGAATTATTAAGGCAGCGAAGTTTTCTGTTTTCTAAGAGTGCGTTACACACCACCACCCCTTAGTCCCTCTCCCCAGGCCATTTGGGAGAAAGTCCCTTTTTCCAGGAGGAGATGGAATGCCTGAAGGCCAACCTTTAACTTCCAGTAAATTGTCCTCCCATTTATGGCAAAGTACCTCTTCCAGGAATTGAAAGTCATGTTCGGAAGAAATAACACATGGGTGAATCCACAAATGGTGAGCAGTTATTCCCACTGAGGTGCTGGATTCCATAGCGTGGGTGTTTTCAGCATTCTCTCCGACAATTAGTGCTTCTCATATATTTCATTGTGGGCTTCTGATGATTACTCGAAATGGCTTTGGTGAAGCAGCTGTGGTGTTATAGAAACTCCTTATTCACTTGGGAGAATCAAGTCAAGGAGGACTGGGGAGGAGAGGACTAAAATCTTTGACTTCCTGGCCTGGAACCTTAGAGAAGCTAGATGCTAAGTGTCTCTCAGATAAAGCATATCTGGAAGGTGCTCAGTGATGTGCTCTCAGCATTGTTAATAGTGTATTAATAATAATAATAACAGCATTTACTGAGGTTTTACTGTGTGTGCCAGGAACTGTGCTGAGTGCTTTACCTGTTTATTTCAGGTAATTCAGTCTTATGAGGTAGGTGTGATTACTGTTTAGTTTTACAGAAGCAGAAACTCAGGCACAGAGGAACAGCTCAGGGCCTCACAGCTGATGGACTCTGGAGCCAGAATGTAAATGCCAAAAGAACTCCCTGGCAAGTGCACTTAAGAACTACTCTGGGCCAGGGACTTCCCTGGTGGCCCAGTGGTTGAGAATCCACCTTTCAGTACAGGCGACATGCGTTTGATCCCTGGTTGGGGGCGGGGGGTGGGGGGTGGCTAAGATCCACATGCCTCAGGTCAACTAAGCCTGTGCTCCACAGCTAGAGAAACCCCTCTGCAGCAAATAGAGGAACCCTTGAGATGCAGTGAAGACCCAGTGCAGCCAGAAAAAAGGAAAGATTACTCTGGGCTATAGCCCAGTGTAAGTGTGTGACTGCACCTGTTTGCCTTGGGAGTTCTCTCTGCCTTGTTGTGGGCAGGGGTGTGGGATTGTACACTGCAATGCCTGGCTCTGTGCCATGGAAACCAGGGAGGTCTTTGGGAGCTGTTGTAGCAGATTCCCCTCACCATCCTGATTCCTCCTTGGGACTCGGGGCATGAGCTTGGACACAGACTCTTCCACCTCACCTCTTAAAGGGCTGTCAAAGGAAGTGCCAGTTTGCTCATTTCCATCAGTGGCCCCGTAGGGCGGTTCCTCCTGCCCTGGTTCCTGTCCTTTTCAAGCAGGAATCACCAGCCCTTCTACTGAACTGTGATCTATTCAACATCTTCCCAATGAGGTTCCTTTTTGTTTCCATTAACCAGGGTTGGTTTCTATTGTTTGCAGCTAAAAAACAAACAAACAAACAAACAAACAAAAAAACAAAACCCAAAAAACCTAACTGACAAAATATCTTTGCAAATGGTCTGCCAGCCTCTATTGGCGAGTGTCTTCCATGTCAGAAGTTCTTGGCTACATTAGGGCTATCCCACTGGTCAGATTAATGGGTTTCCCTGGTGGCTCAGTGGTAAAGAATCTGCAGCCAATGCAGGAGACATGGATTTGATCCCTGGATTGGGAAGATCTCCACTCCAGTATTCTTGCCTGGGAACTCCCATGGACAGAGGAGCCTGGTGGGCTACAGTCCAGGGGGATCACAAAAGAGTTGGATACAACTTAGCAATTAAACAACAACAATTGGTTATATATAATTGTTAAAAGTTTTTTAATAGAAAAAACTAAAGTATTATCATTTCATGTATCTTTAGCATGAATTAGATACTTTGTACCTCTCTTTTAATTGTTCTCTTAAATATCCAAACTCTCTGAGTTAGTTATTTCTATTATACCGACGAGGACACTGGATCTTACAGAGAAGAACCAATTTGCTTCAAGTCAGAGAGGTGTTAACTGATGGAATCAGGATTTAGACTAAGTTTGAGGTCACCCAAAGCTCGCATTTTTTCCTATTATACCATGCTGCTCTCGTATTAAGCCCAAAACGGACTGCTTTATTTCTTACTTACTGGTATGACAGTTTCACTTCTGGGGAATAGTCAGGATAATTCTCCCTCTTTTTCTGTATGATAGGTCTTCAAATATTTGAAGTCGGGTATTACATTTTTCTTTAACCTTCTTTCCTTCAGACTAAACCATCTCCACTTTTATTGTTCCCTTATCTCATACCAAAGGTGATTTTCAGTCACCTTCATGTTTCTGGATATTCCTAATTTGATAGCATACTGGTTTATCCATGGCCTTCTTCATAAGAGTTGAGCAGTTGGGACTTCCCTGGCAGTCCAGTGGTTAAGACTGTGTGCTCCCAATGCAAGAGAACTAAGATCCTGCCTGCCACCTGGTGTGGCCAAAAAACAGAAAATAATTGAGCAGTAAACTGAAATTGTGGTCTAACCAGGGCCACCACTAGTGAAAAGGATGTCTCTGTTAGAATTAGAAACAGGTCCAAGTCTGAGTGAACAAGTGAGCAAGTGAACCTCTTTTACCCCTGAGCTCTATCAGCCCATGAACTAGGATTTAGCATGTGGTGGGTGGTACTTGGGCTGGATTTTAGTCTCTGCGTGGCCCTTCGTGCAGTACACTATCTGCACAAGTGTAGGTATGGCTTTGGGGGACTTAGTTCTCTTGTTGTGGCCATTGTTTGCCACGAGTATATGGATTAGCCTGGGTGCAGGCCAGTTGCTGTAAAACTCATTTCAAAAGCCAAATTTCCAGACTGCCAATTCAACAAATTACTGATGACATTTCCATAGTTTAGCTTAGGTTGCAGACATTTCACTTAAGATTCGTCATTTCAGTTTGGCTAAATGTTTGTTTGGCATGTTTTATATTTACTTCAGACACCAGACACTTCTAGAACATTCCCGATTCCTCCTCTTGCCCTCCCTTTATTTCTCTCTTTTTTCCTAAATAAGAAAGGGGAAGCTCTCTCTTAACTACTATTTACTGTTATCTCCATTTTTCAGACTTAGTGCCTGTACTGCTCTTCTCTGGGCCCTACTGCTGATGGACAAATGTCTGTGTCCAACTCTTCTAAAACTGGCTTAAGCTATTTGTCTGAGAGGTTTGGGTGAGCTTTGTTTTAGTGAGTTGACACAGAGCTGATAAAGAAATCCATCTGTATTTTGGCTAAACCTATATTTGGTGGTCAAGGAGGTTGCTTATTTTATCCAGAAGAAAACCTTTTGCTGTTTTAGATAGGGTTGTTCAATATGGTGGACATGAGCCACGTGTGTCTATCAAGAGAAAATAAATTAAGTTTGAAATCCAGTTCCTCGGTCACACTCCCTGCACATTAAGTACTTGATTGCCATAGGTTCTAGGACCCACCCTATTGGCAGTACAGATGCAGACCATTTTTATCACTGCAGAAGATTTTATTGAATGGCACTGCTTTGAGGGATTAGTGTCAAGGCACTAATTTATCAAGACTACAGAAAAACCTCTAGCTAATCATCCTTAAACAACAACCTTGAATGGCACAGTTCTTGAATTAAGTTGTCTAATTCTGTAATTAAGAAGTTACATCTTAGGGGTTTTCCTGGTGGCTTGGTGATGAAGAATCTGCCTGCCAATGCAGGAGACTCTGGTTCTATCTCTGATCTGGGAGGATCCCACATGCCTCGGAGCAACTAAGCCCGTGCACCTCAGCTACTGTGCCTGTGCTCTTGAGCCCGGGAGCTGCAACCACTGAGCCCATGTGCCATAACTACTCAAGTCTGTGCACCCTGAGCCCCTGCCCTGTGACAAGAGAAGCCACTACAATGAGAAGCACATGCACTGCTAGAGAGTAGCCTCTGCTTGCTGCAACTAGAGAAGAGCCCACACAGCCACGAACCCAACACAGCCAAAAGTAAATAAATGGAAGTGTGTGTGTGTGTGTGTGTGTGTGTGTGTGTGTGTGTTAGTGCTTCCCTGGTGTCTCAGATGGTAAGGAATCTGTGTGCAGTGCAGGAGACCCAGGTTCAGTCTCTGAGTTGGGAAGATCCCCTGGAGAAGGGAATGGCACCTCACTCCAGTATTCTTGCCTGGAGAATCCCATGGACAGAGAGGAGCCTGGAGGGTTACAATCTATGGGGTCACAAAGACTCACTCATGGCAGAATGACTAACACTTCCACTTCAGAAAAAAAAAAAATTACACTTAGAGGTATAGCTAAGTAGGAGAGAGAACTGTAGACAGGGGAAAAGAGAAAGGCGTTCTGGGTGTTCCCCATTGGCCAGCTTGTCCCCCATCAGCCTGCTTGTCCTGTGTTCCTCCCCTCCTCACTACAGTGGTGGCTGATTTCCATAACAGTAGAGATGGGAAGTGTGTCTTCTCTTTCCTTTGCAAACTGCATCTTCCTCTGCCTTGCCAGACATACATGGCTCTGTGCGGGAGTGAACATGTTCTGTGACTTGAGGGTGCATTGGCTTTTTGGTCATTGAAAGTATCAGTATTTAGGTCAGTACTAGTTGCATCTGGGGGTAGAGTGAAGGGTGTGGAGAGAGCAGTACTGTTTCTCTACAAATAGATTCCTGAAATTCGGGCAAGGGCATGGCCCGAGATACAGGTGTAAACCTGGAGTATGGACATGTAGCTTCAGGTTCTGTCTATGTCACGGAAAGCGCTCAGTATGCCCTGTTTTAGTCATTTTTTTTCCCCCCTGTTTTAGTCTTAACGTTAAGTTCCCATTATGTTCAATAAATATTTATTGTACATTCAGCAGGGAGACATGGAAGTAAAAGCCTGGATTTAAACCTTTAATGTGGCTCACCTGGTTCCTACAGGAAAGACCTTAGAAAGCTATGCAAAGAGCTTCAAGGACAAAGCAAAAGCCCCAGGAGAATCCTTATGTGTTTGTGTGGATTCTCTCTGGTGTTTTGAACTGCCAATACTGCACACAAGGGTGTTCTAAAAATAACCTGGGTAATGTGCATCTTCTGCCGAAGGGAGTGAGATAATTTGTGAGGATGATGAGAAATGGAAAAGGAGAGAAGCTTTAGAAGATGAGCAATGAAATACTCGAATCTCAATGGCCTCTGAGGCTCTCCCATGCACTGAGCGCTTTCTTTGAAGTCTTGATATTGAAAATCAAGAAAAAGTACAAAAAGAAAAAAGTGTCAGTAGGAGAAACATTGGGTTTTTCTTACCTATGTTGTATAATCCAAGCAGTTCCCTGGATAAAAAATGTACCTGTTTGATAAGAATAGTTATGGGATGCTCATACTGTTTATGGCAAACAGATGGGGGAAAAGTGGAAACAGTGACAGACTTTATTTTCTTGGGCTCCAAAATCACTGTGGACGGTGACTACAGCCACAAAATTAAAAGACACTTGCTCTTTGGAAGAAAAGCTGTGACAAACCTAGACAGCAAATTAAAAAAGCAGAGCCATCACTTTGCCAACAAAAGTCCATATAGTCAAAGCTATCGTTTTTCCAGTAGTCATGTACAGATATGAGAGTTGGACTATAAAGAAGACTGAGCGCTGAAGAGTTGATGCTTTTGAATTGTAGTGCTGGGGAAGACTCTTGACAGTCCCATGGACAGCAAGGAGATCAAACCAGTCAATCCTAAAGGAAATCAACCCTGAATTCTCAATTGGAAGGACTGATGCTGAAGCTCCAATACTTTGGACACCTGATGCGAGGAGCCGACTCACTGGAAAAGATGCTGATGCTGGGAAAGATGGAGGGCCTGAGGAGGAGGAGGGTGACAGAGGATGAGATGGTTGGATGGCATCACCAACTCAGTGAACATGAATTTAAGCAAGCTCCCTGAGATAGTGAAGGACAGGGAAGCCTGGTGGGCTGCAGACCATGGGGTCACAAAGAGTCGGACGTGTTTAACAACTGAACAACAGTAGGGTACTCACTTGTTACAAGTGTGAAGCACAGTTTCAAGCCCTCCGCCAGGAATCCAAAGTTAAACAATATATCATTTCTCCCTTAAAATTGGTTCAAGTTGCTTATAAGTTATTGGGGAAACAAAAACTGCTTTGAGTGCCTACTGTATGCTAAATACTATGCTAAATGCTAGAAATAAAAGAGAAATAAGAACCATTGTTATCAAGAATTTGTGGTCTAGGGAGAGAGAAAAAACAATTTGATCTGAAACAGTACAGATCGATAAACACAGAGTTAGAAGGATGTTTGGGGCAAGGTGAGAGAGGCCAGAGGAAGGGTTTGACAGAGATCTTTTAGAGCAGCTGATGGTTAAATGTGCCCTGAAGAAGGAAGAGGAGATAGCTGGATAGAGATAGCTAAGTAGCTTTGTTTACCAATTCAATGCAGAAAATATACCTTAAGTTCTTTTTTTAAAAATTAAGTTTTTTGAAGTATAGTTGGTAAGGAATCTGTTTGCAATGCTGGAGACCCAGGTTTGATCCCTGGGTCAGGAAGATCCCCCGGAGGAGGAAATGGCAACCTGCTCCAGTATTTTTGCTTGGAGAATCCCATGGGCAGAGGAGCCTGGCAGGCTGCAGCCCACGGGATCGCAAGAGTCCAACATGACTTACTTAGCAACTAAGCCACCACATAGTTGATTTACAGTGTCGTGTCAATTTCTGTTGTACTGCAAAGTGATTCAAATATATACATATACGTATATACACTTTCATTTTCATATTCTTTTCCATTATGGTTTATCACAGGATATTGAATAGAGTTACCTGTGCCATGCAGTTGGACTTGTTTAGCCATTGTGTATATAATAGTTTGCATCTGCTAATCCCAAGCTCCCAATCTGTCCCTCGCCCATGGCAACCACAAGTCTGTTTTCTCATTCTGTGAGTCTTTCTTTTTGTAGATAGGTTCATTTGTGTCATATGTTAGATTCCACATGTAAGTGGTATCATATGGTGCTTGTCTTTATCTTTCTGCTGCTGCTGCTAAGTCGCTTCAGTCGTGTCCGACTCTGTGCGACCCCATAGACAGCAGCCCACCAGGCTCCCTAATCCCTGGGGTTCTCCAGGCAAGAACACTGGAGTGGGTTGCCATTTCCTTCTCGAATGCATGAAAGTGGAAAGCGAAAGTGAAGTCGCTCAGTCGTGTCCTACCCCTGGCGACCCCATGGACTGCAGGCTCCTCCGTCCATGGGATTTTCCAGGCAAGAGTACTGGAGTGGGGTGCCATCGCCTTCTCCCCTTTATCTTTCTACTTACTTCATTTAGTAGGATTATCTCTAGGTCCATCCCTGTCGTTGCAAATGATACTATTACATTTTTTATGGCTGGGTAGTATTCCGTTACATAAATATACCACATCTGTAGTCATTCATCTGTCGATTGACATGTTGTTTGCACGGCTTGGCTGTTGTGAATAGTGCTGCTATGAACATAGGGGTTCATGCACACATCCCACGTTCTAAATGGCAAACTAGAAACAGTCTCAAAACAATCCATGTACTTTTAATCTCTTATGAACAGCACCCCCACATTGATCATTTGAATTTTTTGAATGAGGGAAGCTTTAAACAGGTTCTGCTACCTGTTTTAAATCCACACATAAAGGACCTTTAGTAAGAGTTCTGTCTACTCCATCCTTGTTAGACATCAGCTTCTTGGGCAAAGGTAAACAGCAGGCATGCAGTGATGGACATGATCATGTCTGGGTGGTAGGAACACAAAAGAGGGGAGAGTGGTTAGTCGCAAGTGGAAGATGTTTTCTTGGAGTTTGAAGGAAGAGATGGGACATAGGAGGGCAGGTCTGGAAGACAATCAGGCCACAGGAATTGAATGAGAAAGGACTCAGTGGGTAGAAATGCATGAGTATTTGGGAAGCAGTGTTGCTTTATGCGTGGAGCTATGTAGTAGAAGTTTAGACCAAGAAGATAAATTACATGCTCATTACAGAAGACCTGGAAGGCCATGAGAAGAATTCAGATTTTGTAGTTATTAAATAATGGAAACCCATTGGAAGTTTGGGGGCAGAGAGTTGACTCCGTACCCAAAGGTGAGGAAGTCCTCCCTGGATTCATTGCCAGGGACCTTTGTGGAACCACTCTCTATGCTGCCCTGCCTCTCAGCATCCAGACTGGGCGAGAGCTTCCCGCCCTCCCCCAGGACATGAAGAGTGAAGGGAGACCCAGTGCCCATGGTGTCTCAGAAGCCTCTGGGACAATTGGAAGCAGGAAGTAGAGTGACTCTAAAATTCATGAGAGTTTGAGAAAGGAGAAAGAAAAAAGGAGAATGTGGGATGTCCTCAGAGTCTGAACACAAACTCATTTTTACATAAAGTAGTGTAATACATGGTTAGATTTGATGTCATTCATTAATACTTTAGCTAAATAATCTTGTGTTAAGTTCAAAGCACTGACCACACAGAAGAACTGGGCTTGCTTCTAAGCTGGGGACTTCCTCTCTAATCTGTTTGGAATAACTCCCCATATTCACATCATCGATTTTTTTTTTTTTAATGAAGTGGAATGTTTTATCCCCCAGATTCCAAGACCTGGAAATCACTGAACAAATTAATGGATAAATATGTGTTCCGAATGTATTAGAAAATAGTTGTCAAGCAGCTTAAATGTTGTTCCCTGTCAGAGGGCTGTGTTCCTGCCTAATACTATTACGTGAACAGCGATTGGTTGGACCAGTTAATAGAAACACAGATAATTTTGCAGCTAGGAAAGATTGGTTTTCTCTGCAGACTGCACACTCCTTTCAGACCTAATCTTCAGTAAATAGAGTACAGCATTGTGGTTGAAAGTCAGTGTGACCAATTCAGTCCCCTGGCTCTCACACCTTTTCCTGGAGAATTAGGATGATGTCCAGCTTACACTCTGCATTATGTACATTGCATTGCAACGCCCGAGAGCTAGCTTGTGCCCTGCATTTTGGAAAATCATCATTTTTTCTCATATAAATTGAAAATAGAGGAAATAGAGTAGAAGAGGGAGCCACTTGGAGATCAAAGTAATATTAACATGCAAGGAAAGAATAGGATCTTGGCTCCAGGCCACCCAGAGTGATGAACACTCTTGGGCTCACAGACCCATGTGAGCTGTCTGATGGGGAGAATGCAGCCTGCAGACTAATTTCAGGATTAAGACTAGGACCCTCTCTTTACTTTCCAACCAAATCAAGTTATTCTTAATATAGCGACTACCACGCAGTGTCATCATTCTGTTCGATTTACTAAACTCTAAAATGCAGAACTTCCTACTCTGTTCTGTGTTACTCAGTGAAGCCAATTTTTTAGTACACAAATGTTCATCACAGCTTTATTTGTAACCACTGTAAGCTGGAAGCAACCCAATGTCCATCAACATGAGGACAGAAATAAATCCCAAAGTCAATTTTGTTTGACATGAAATATACTACTCGCAGTTCCCCCCCTCCCCCGATAGCTTTCATTCAAAAATATTTACCATCATGCCCTAGATTAAATAAGGCATAAACAAAATTAAAAACCAAATAGGTTAATGTGTCCCTGTCCATTCATGTTAGAAAATAGACCTACCTGCTTCAGAATGTGTGTGTGTGTGTGTGTGTGTGTGTGTGTGTGTGTGTGTATGTATGAGTGTAGATGGGTTTTGCTTGTTTACTTGTCACTTACTAACCCTCATATAGGCCTCATTCTCTGCAGTCTCCAGTGTTGTCATCTGAACAGTGAGGCTGGTGATGCCTCGTACACAGCATAATTGTTGAATATATTCATTCCATTCCTGAATGGAATGATGAATGTACTCTGTACACTGAAAGTGAGGTGAAGTGAAAGTTGCTCAGTTGTGTCTGACTCTTTGCGACCCCATAGACTACAGAGTCCATGGAATTCTCTAGGCCAGAATACTGGAGTGGGTAGCCTTTCCCTTCTCCAGGGGATCTTCTCAACCCAGGGATTGAACCCAGGTCTCTCACATTGCAGGCAGATTCTTTCCCAGCTGAGCCACAAGAGAAGCTCAAGAACACTGGAGTAGGTAGCCTATCCCTTCTCCAGGGGATCTTCCCGACCCAGGAATCGAACCAGGGTCTCCTGCATTGCAGGTGGATTCTTTACCAACTGAGCTGTGAGGGAGGCCCTCTAAAGTCTTATATAAATGCCGGAGATGGCTACGCTGCCACGGTGCTGAATTGTGCATGTGCAGTCTGCCATGGGGTGATGTGAAGACCTTGTGAATGTCTCAGGGCAATTCGGTTTCTTCATGATGGCCCTGGAGCTTTTGTCTGCTAAGGGTGCATGTCATTGTGGAGATGTGCAGATGTGGGTTTGGGAGGGTCAGCCGGCTTTTTGTTTAGTTTTAAAATATAGCACAGGGCTTCCCTGGTGACTCAGTCTGTAAAGAATCCACCTTCAATGAAGGAGACACGGGTTTGATCCCTGGGTGGGAAAGATCCCCTTGGGAAGGAAATGGCAACCCAGTCTGATATTCTTGCCTGGGAAATCCCATGGACAGAGGAGCCTGGTGGGCTATAGTCCATGGGGTTGCAAAGAGTCAGATATAATTTAGCAACTAAACCACCACCAAATATAAGACATATTTAATCAAAGTAATCCCGCAGCCATGAAATTAAAAGACACTTGCTCCTTGGAAGAAAAGTTATGACCAACCTAGACAGCTTATTAAAAAGCAGAGACATTACTTTGCCAACAAAGTTCTGTCTAGTCAAAGCCTTGTTTTTTCCAGTAGTCATGTATGGATGTGAGAGTTGGACTGTGAAGAAAGCCGAGCACTGAAGAATTGATGCTTTTGAACTGTGGTGTTGGAGAAGACTCTTGAGAGTCCTTTGGACTGCAAGGAGATCCAACCAGTCCATCCTAAAGGAGATCAGTCCTGAATAGTCATTGGAAGGACTGATGCTGAAGCTGAAACTCCAGTCCTTTGGCCACCTGATGCAAAGAACTGACTCATTGGAAAAGGCCCTGATGTTGGGAAAGATTGAAGGCAGGAGAAGGGGATGACAGAGGATGAGATGGTTGGATGGCATCACTGACTCAATGGACATGAGTTTGAGTAAACTCTGGGAGTTGGTGATGGACAGGAAGGCCTGGCGTGCTGTGGCCCATGGGGTTGCAAAGAGTTGGACACGACTGAGTGACTGAACTGAACTGAACTGAATCCATAGCATGGATTAATACGTGGCTCATAGTTAACTAGAACTGCAGGCTATAACCCAGCCCAGCAGGTCCCTTCTCCCTCTCTCTCCTGTACTCTCATTTCCCCAAAGCTGCTATGATACGTTAGCTGTTTCCTCTGTAGTCTACATTTATGTTTTTAATAATATGCCACTGAGTGCTGTTTTATAATTTTTCTCAACTGTTTTCCCACGAGAAGGTGGGGATTTAGTTCTCTTTTATCCTGTCTGCACATACACGTTCTATAATCCTTCTGCTATCTTCCTATCACAGTCTTATTTAAAGCATTCATAAATGCTTGTATTATTGGCATTGTAAATCTCATGCACAGCTGAGCGACCCAGTGTGATAGTGAAGCATTTTCTTTCTTATGTTATTGGTGTCATTTAAAAAATTATTTTCACATGGGCTTATTTCTCAATCTTCCACACACTTCTTAACAGAACCATAAATTCTCTATTACATTTAAATGTGTAAAGTAATATATCTGTTTCATTATTTTTCCTTGTCAGCAGTCCTCCTGGACTGTTTGAGAGTGTAGTCCCCCTCTCTCTCTGTCTTTTTAAAATAATTTTCTTGATTTCTCATTGCTGTTTCTCATAGTTGCATCCTCTATTGTCTAGATTTCCTGGATTTCACATCTTTTTTTCTACCTTGTTTGGTGGAACACACAGCAATTTCAAGAACAATAACACCACATTCCTGGATAGGTTTTTTTCCAGGAACTTTCCTCATATTTTTAGATGACTAAGTTAAAAAGTTTCCCAGGAAGTGGGATACATCCTGGGAAAGGGTACATAGGAGGGAGGTATTTTGAGTCCCTTCATGTCTGGGAATATCTTTTTTCTACCTTCACACATGATTGAGCGTTTTTCGTGGTATGGAGTTCTGGACTGGAAAGAATATTATCCCAGAATGGTATAGACATTTCCTTTCTACTGCTCTGCTTCCAAAATTGCAGTGGAGAAGGCCAGTTCCATTCTGATTCTCAACAGCTTTGTGTTTTTATTTCTCCCTGGGTTAACACTTTTTTTTCCCTCTGCGGGATCCTGATGGGCAACAGTCTGTGGGGTCACAAGAGTCAGACATGACTTACTGACTAAACCACCACCACCATCTACTGTTTAGAAATATCAGAACTGTAGTGGTTTAGCATGGCACGTTTATTTATGGTACTGGGGACTTTTTAGATCTCTTCAGTCTGAAAATTTTGAGTTCTAAGAAATTTCCTGGTATTAGTTTCGAGAGTGGAAGAGAGTATCTTCTTCCCCTCCATTTCACTGATTGCTTTTTTCTGGAATTGGTATCATAAAACTATTGTATCTACTGAACTATTCCTGTTGTTTTCTTTTCTATTGAAGTTGTTTCTTTTTATCCCTTGCTGGGGGTTTTCCTCATTTATTTTCCATTTTTAAATTGGATTTTCACTGTTTGCAATCGCATTTTGATTTCTAAAAGCTCTTGGGTTCTAGCGCTTGTTTTTCTGGCATTCCATTCTTGTTTTGTGGCTTTAATGTGTTCTTATATCTCTGATGACAGGGGCTCTTCCTTACCCAGGTAATAAACCCTTTATCTTCTGCATTTCAGAAGGTTTCTTACATCGCGGGTGGGTTCTTTACCAGACTGAGCCACCAGGGAATCCCTTAATGACATTTGTGGATGTTTTATTAACCCTAAAACAATTCTGTGTTCTTCGGACTTTTTTTTTCTATGTAGTATCTTCTCTTGTTGTTGGAGACTCTGTTCGAATGTCTGATTATCCAGTCATATTGAAAAGAGCAAGCCCAAAGGCTGGAAGGAAGCACCATGTGGTTATGTATGTAACTCATTAGCTCATTCAACTCCACTGTGGAGTGACTGGTTGGGGATCCGGTTTGTTTTGCTGGGGAAACACTAAACATTCATATTTTCTGGTCAGTTTCCTCAGAGGAGAATGGTCCCCTTTACACTTCAGAGGTTGATGTCTAACTGTTATTTCTCTGGGGCTGGAATTTTTCTTACTCAAGGTAGAGGTTTTCAGTTGATCTCTTTGCTGGCAGTGGAGGGTCTCCCCCTCAAAACCAGCTGTGGTCAGTGTTTCTAGCTCACCTCTGGCTTAGCTTCTTTAGAAACTACATCTCCAGACTCTGGGCTGTGTGTGGCAAGAGGAGCCCCCAGGCTGCTTGAGATGGTACTCTCGTCTCTGGAAAGACATTTATCCTCTTCTCGCACCCTCTCTTCGGTGGTACTTGGTGCCTCCAATCCCTGCCCTTTTCTGGCTCTGCAGGGTGAATCCACCTCTTGATTGCTCCTCCGTCCTTCCTGCACTTATTTCCCAGCCTTCTCTGCCCTGCCTACTCAGGCTTACCTTTACCCAGTTCACTCCCCAGCCCCCCAAATCTTGTTGTCACCCCTTTTGCTATCATCGCGCCTTTTTCTTTTTTCTTGTTGACATTGTCTCTTTTATTTCTTTTACTTTCATTTCAGTGGGAAGTTTTAGACAGAGTTGGGATAAAGGTGTGTGTTCATCTTATCATGGAGACCTGAAAATTCTCACTGTTTTTCTTCAGTAAGAACAACATAAAATTGTTCTTACTGAAGAAATCAGTGTATTCCTTTAGAATTTTTGAACAGACCGTAATGTCCTTAGTGCCTCTTGCTTCTAAAAGACTTTTAGGAATTTCACAGGTGTTTCATCTCTCTTAACTTTCTCTGTGCTAGAGGAGGAAAGGGTAATTTTACATAATTTTTCAAGCCTCCAAGAGGAAGAGGTACTCTTGTGATCTCTGTCTGGCATTTTGCACAATACTGTTGCATTTATCAGCTCGCCATTTGCCTTGCAGCCGTCAACTAAAGTTTCAGTCTAGCTCTTTGATTGCTGGCCCGTCCCAACCTTGAAGGGAAGTCAGGAGACTCCATTTTGATCCCTGGGTTGGGAAGATCCCCTGGAGAAGGAAATGGCAACCCACTCCAGTATTCTTGACTGGTAAATCCCATGGACAGAGGAGCCTGGAGGGCTACAGTCCATGGGGTTTTAAAGAGTTGGACACGACTGAGTGACTAAACAACAACCCAACCTTGAAAAGCTGGTTTCCGCCAGACATGAGGTTCCTGGCTTTCTTCCTTCTGTAGCCTGTGCTCCACTGGCTTTCTGGGAAGCTCTCAGACTTGTCATTCTCCTAGCAGCTCAGATGCCATTCTCCTCAAACACCCAGAGTCCATTTAGCACCAATGAGGTGCTCAGTCTGGGATTTCTGAAGACCCATCACTGGGGAGAGACTGTTGCTAATGAGGTGCAAATTGGCAGTGACTGGGGAGGGGCTGCTCTCTCTGGGCCAGGCCCCAGGGGAGGGTGGATGTCTCTGACACTTGCCCGGGGAGGCTGGCTGTGGGCTGTGAAGCCTGATTCCGGGCCAGGGAGGCCCTTGCACAGTGCCTGGAGGCTGCTCTGAGCTCACACAGGCCCAGCCCCGTAGCTCCTGCCAGCTGGCTAATCTCTTGGCTGGGTTTCCTGGCTGGCTTTCCTTGCAAGTAGGAGAGGCCGTGCTCATTCTTGGGGCTTTCCCAGACATTGGAGAGGGAGCCAAGAAGACCTGTGGTCCGCAGAGGTGCTGTCCTTGGGGTTGGTATGCTGGTAGGTTAAGGGGTTGGGGGTTTGGTGGTGGAGCCCTTGTTCTGGTAGCAACTGCTGGAAGGAGGTGAGTGTCTGTTCCTCCCGAGTATCTCCCCGGCAGCCTTGCTTGAAGACTCCTGTTCACCAGAGAGCCCTCGTCAGCAGCTCTTCTTCTCTGCTTCCAGAAGGTTCAGGCTTCTCTTTGCTGTTGTCATTTGCAAGTGTCCCCACCTGAGTGTGACACAACAGTGGGTGGGAAACTGCTCAGAACCAGAAACTGTGTCCTGGTGGAGAGGACACGGGGAAGGTGGTGGATGTGGGCTGTTTTACATGGGTGCAGACTGACCTTGCGTCCCCTGGTCTGTGTGACCACGTGTCGCAGGGCCCCTGATGTGGAATCCAAGTGTCCATTTGGGTGATCTTGGGCAAATTTCTTAAATTCTCCAACTTTCCATCCCCTGCCTTTCTTTTTTCCCCTATTCCTCTTTATCTCATTTGTCTTATTTTTTAAAGAGGTCCCTGAGTGCCAGCCTAGACACAGAGATGACAAAAATGAATGAAATAGAGTTGCTGTCTTCAAGGAATTCATCCCCCGGTGAAAGAAGACAGACTGCAAACAGCATAGTTGGACCATAAAGAAAGCTGAGCGCTGAAGAATGAATGGCTTTGAACTGTGGTGTTGGAGAAGACTCTTCAGAGTACCTTGGACTGCAAGGAGATCAAAGCAGTCCATCCTAAAGGAAATCAGTCCTGAATATTCATTGGAAGGACTGATGCTGAAGCTGAAACTCCAGTCCTTTGGCCACCTGATG
Source organism: Bos grunniens (assembly GCF_055505025.1). Taxonomy (NCBI): domain Eukaryota; kingdom Metazoa; phylum Chordata; class Mammalia; order Artiodactyla; family Bovidae; genus Bos; species Bos grunniens. The sequence continues at coordinate 18,672,027 of NC_141168.1, forward strand.
CAAAGAACTGACTCATTGGAAAAGACCTTGATGCTGGGAAAGATTGAAGGCAGGAGGAGAAGGGGATGACTTAGGATGAGATGGTTGGATGACATCACTGACTCAATGGACATGAGTTTGAGTAAACTCTGGGAGTTGGTGATGGACAGGGAGGCCTGGTGTGCTGCAGTCGATGGGGTCACAAAGAGTCAGACACGACTGAGCAATTGAACTGAACTGAAACAGCATAGAGTTCCATGATGAAAAATAAACTAGGTCAGAGGCATGTAAAAAGTATCATGGGTGGATGGAAGAAGGGCTTCTGAAATGGTCAGAGAATGCTTTATAGTGATGATGACATTCGAGCCAGTTGCCAAATCTTGATTATGGAGGTTTGAAAAAGTATGGTATGTTCTAGAAAAGGTTGGTTGTTTGTTGGTCCTCAGGTACAGGTGCAAAGCAGGCTGGCAAACTGGGCATCTGGAAATAAATGGGGCCAGAGGGTGGAGGGTGCTGTCCCCCTTAAGGTGAGCTTGGACTTCTCCTTAGTGGTGGTGGTGGTAGAGGTGGGCTGGAGAACTGTACTGATTCTCTGCTAGATGAGGAGGCTGGCCTAGATGGTTTTAGGATCCCTTGTCGTCTGAAATTCTCAGATTCTCTGTGTGGGCATGAAGATGTGGGTCTGGGAACACAGCTCTGTTGAGGAGTGTTATCTGGTGTAGCGTCTGTGAGTAGGTGTTTAAATGTGGGCTGGACTCAGTAGCTATATTAAGAGGTAATGTCAGGCGGGGCTTGGAGCACCAGGTCCTGAGTGAAGCTGGAGTTGAAATTTCCAAATCTTATTTCAGCTTTTGATTAGGATTTTTGAACCCAGCTCAAGCACTTGACCTGTCTATGTCTCAGAATTGGCACATGTAAAAGGGACATTTTCACTTCCGTGCAGCTGGGAGGGTTTTGTTTTTTGAAGTAGTTTTATATGATAATGACTTGGCTGTGGGTTAGGACATTGGAGGGGAAAATTTTTATTTTAAAGCTTAGCATTTTTTCTAATTGAGTTATTAGCCGTCAACAAGTATAGATACAAGTAACCTGTACATGAATTTTGTGTGATGCACTTGTGTTGAGTTTTTCCTGAGTTTTGGAGGAGGAATCGGATGAGAGTTGGGGATGACTTGAAAATGTACGCAAACAACAACATTGCAAGATCTATCTTAGGGATGCACTTGGACCGCAAAGCCTCAGCCAAATGTTCCAGCCGGGCCATCTTAGGACGGCACTTGTGTTGATGACAGACACATCCCCAGACTCCCAAGTGTTAGCTTATGCTTGCTGAACTTTGAAACCCCAGGGGATTCTTGTTTTCTGGAACCACATGGCACTTTGACCAGACTCTACAGCAGTTTCCAATCTCTGAGTTGCCTGTTTTGCGTTCGAGATAGATTTTTTTTTTTAATTTTTGTGTTGAGTTTTTAGCTCACTAGCCAAGCGATCCTCTCAAAATACTTTCCAGTTAGCTCATCTTTGTAATGGAAGGGGTAAAAGATTCCTAGGTGGTTCAGTTCATGGTTCAGTTTCTGATTCAGTTCTCATGCCTTGAGACAATGTCACTGATCATCTGATTGCTTAAGACAGGTGAAGCCAAGAAGGGTATTGGAATATAGAATGGCTGGTAAAGTGTGGATGTGGGCACTCATCGTCACTACTCTTGCTTTCATACATGTGCACGTGCCTGATGTTAGGGAGGCTTGGACATGCACACATACAGGGAAGAAACTTGGTAGACTTGACATCTTAAAGGGACTGGGCAAGAAAGAGATCAAAAGGTGCCTTCGAGTACTGGCCTCACTCAGACATGGAACTCAGATGCCTACATGCTTCACCCTCTTAGCATTGAAACAATCGGCTGGTACCTGCAGGTGTACTTTCCAGTAGGAGTGAGGGTCAGTATGAACCACAGACATCCTCACGCCTGGTCTGTGAGGCCTTTATTGGTCACTCATAAAATTACGATCATAGTCTGGGACTATGTTGAGGACCGTGTTGAGGACGAGGGTGGGGGGGAGTCACAATTTAACAACATATAGTATTTATTTTGTTCTATGCAAATGAATACACTACCTAGTGGAAAGTCAGTTTTCTTGACTGTGAACTCTAACAACAGTTATTTCTCTTTATGTCACATATCATTTTTGGTATTCCTGGAGAGTTTTGTCTGTGAGTATCTTGTTGGCTTCAAAATGATGGTAATATTCTTGAGGGCACAGCAATGAATTCATTCAACAGATGTTTCTTAAGCACCTGGGGTGTGTCAAGCAACTAGTGTGTGTTTTAGGCACCAAACACAGATGAATAAGGTCCGTACCCTTACTTCACAAAGAACCTCACAAAGAGACTGATAAGCAGACAGACAATTACAGTATATGTGTTGGTTATGAAAAGGTGAGGAGGAAATGATTCAATTATAGAGGGGTGGGAAGGGTCTTCCACAAAGGTAAAGAAGTCAATACAAGCAAAGATGGAGCTGTGGGAAATGATTGTATAGAAAACTAAAAGTAAATTGAGAATCCTGGACTATCAAACAATAGATTGGGTCAAGAAATGAGACCAGGATGGTAACCATGTTGTCATTGTATTTCAGTGTTTTTCAGTGAAGGCGGTCATGTCTTGACTTTGGAGATGCTGCTGGCATCAAATGGTTTGAGGTCAGGGATGCTGAGAAATGTCCCATGGTGCACAGGACAGCCCCTCACAGCAAATAATTCCCTGGCCTAGAATGTCAGGGGTGTCACGGTTGAGAAACCCTGCTCCTGATCTTTCCACCATGTCTGGGTTGAATCGTTCAAGTCTTAGCTCAAAAGGTCCTTCTGCAGTGGCTGTGCTGCCCACCCCAGCTGCCACAGAAACGTTTGCCTCTTCTTCTGTCACTCCATGTTGCAAAGCCCTATTTTTATTCCTTCATGCCCTTTGATGCCATCTGATATCACATTCTGTATTTTTTTCACTATCTGTCTCTCCTCCCTAAAAAAATGAATGCCATGAGGTCTTTGATTTGTTGGTTGTTATTTCTCTAAAGCCTAGCATAGTGCAGGGCACATAGGCAAATGCTTGGAAAAATTTGATATCTGAAAGTTCTGGGTGGAGGAGTGCCGTGTGTTGGATACACATTCTGTGGCGCTGGAATAATAAGACTAGGGAACATTTATTTTTACTGTACCTACCAGGCACTGTTCTAAGTATTTTACACACATCAGCTCATTTATCCCCTAACAACCTCAGGAGGTAGGCATCATGATTATTTTCATTCTACACATGAGGAAACTGAGAGAGCTTAACTGCTTTCCTGAGATTATGCATCTAGCAAGTGGCAATACTAAGGCGGTATAATACCTGTTGTTTGTTTGCACAGGTATGTGCATTATGGCTATTAGTCTGAGTTTTTGCTCTTGAGGGTAGATAGAGGACTTGTGATTGGATTTAAGAGGTTTCGAACAATGTGCCCCAAATCAGAGATGCCAGGTTAGATAGAAATCAGGGAGTGGGGTTGTTGGTGGACATAAAAGATTTAATAGTGAAAAAATTGGAGTCTTACCAGGGATGGAGTGTGCTGTCCTCATGAGGGTGTCTAGTGACCCAGAGAGGTCAAAGCTGAGGACCAGGATGCTCTGCCTTAAGGAAGCACTTAGGTTTGGAGGGGACACAAGCAGCCCTGGCCTCCAAGGCGTCCTTTGGGTGGTGTCCCCTGTGGCTGGGGGTGGAGGCACTTCTTCATTCTTATAAGACTGCTCACCCTCACACCTCCTGTCCTGATGGCTCTGACACTCTCAACTCTTGTCTCACTTGACTTTCCACACACTGGAAGACCACAGTGCAGGGTCTTTTTCCAGTTCCTGTCAAAATAATCCAACCTATGCTTTGTGGGAGCCCTGACCTGCCCCCCTCATACCATGGCTGGCCTCGTGTAGCCAGGCTGGGGTACCAGGTGCTTCCCACTGTCAACCTGGATACAAGGGAGGGAGATGACTACCTACCTGTTTCATTCTCTCTCTTCTTTCTTTCCCGATGGTGGAACTCTACATTGGAGCTCAAGGAGTCTTGATGTACACACACCTTATGGACAAAATGGGGGAGGATCTCTAGGTTTTGAATACATCTCACCACTTGTGGGAAGGGCCATTGGCATTAATGGGGGCAGGGCATGTTGGGTTCTGAGCTTATGGCTTCTTCACATGCAGTTGGATTTCCTGACACTGGAGAGCACTATTTGGTTATGAGGTGGAGGGGGAGGGCTGGGGTTGCTTTACTTGTGTCAGTGGAGGCTGGTGGGATTGGACTTCCCTGGTGGCTCAGATGGTAAAAGCATCTGCCTACAATGCGGGAGACCCAGGTTCGATCCCTGGGTTAGGAAGATCCCCTGGAGAAGGAAATGGCAACCCACTCCAGTATTCTAGCCTGGAAAATCCCATGGATGGAGAAGCCTGGTAGGCTACAGTCTGTGGGTCACAAAGAGTCGGACAAGACTGAGTGACTTCACTTTCAGTTCAGTTGCTCAGTTGTGTCCGACTCTTTGTGACCCCATGGACTGCACCACACCAGGGTTCCCTGTCCACCACCAACTCCCAGAGCCTGCTCAAACTTAACGTCTATTGAGTCAATGATGCCATCCAACCATGTCATCCTCTGTCATCCCCTTCTCCTCCTACCTTCAATCTTTCCCAGCATCAGGGTCTTTTTCAATGAATCAGTTCTTCACATCAGGTGGCCAAAGTATTGGAGCTTCAGCTTCAGTATCAATCCTTCCAATGAATATTCAGGACTGATTTCCTTTAGGATGGACTGCTTTGATCTCCTTGCAGTCCAAGGGGCTCTCAAGAGTCTTCTCCAAAACCACAGTTCAGAAAGAGCTTCGGGACCTGTTGTTGAAGGCTTTGGTTTCCTCTACATCCAGCACAGGATGGTTCCAGCTGGATGCAGGTAATAGCAGAGTGCTAGGGCTACCATATTAGGCTGGAACCCAGAAAGAAATGATCTTGGGTTTTTTCCTTCCATAGTAGGGACTTGGCATGTTGAGTTTCCAGAAGCTGGAGCTGGCACGGGGTTGGCTGGAACTGATGTCTAGCAGAAGAAGATGCTAATGCAGGAGAGGCTTCTAGTTTGAATTGCAGGTGAAGCTGTGCCTGGACGTATTGGCTTGAGTCCAGCTGAGTTTGTGAAACAGAGGTTGGAAGAGTAGAACTGGGAAGGAAAGACTGGATAGGTCTCATGAGAAAATTATGCTGAGAGAGAGGACCTTCCTGGGGAAGCCACGGGTCCTGGAGGCTGATTCCTAGAGCAAGAGCCAGTACTCGAAGTGGAGGACTTGTTGCCATTTTATGATGAAGAACAGTGAAGCCTGGCGTTCTGCAGTCCATGGGGTTGCAAAGAGTCAGACATGACTGAGGGACTAAACAACATATGGATTGATACTGACAGGTTTTAGATAAGGGAGTGAATTTTTCAGGCTTGTCTTTTAATTAGACTATTCAAATGACTGCACAGAGATGGGTCAATAGAGACTGTTATGCTAGTCTAGGTGCAAGAAAATGGGCAAGGCAGAGCTAGGAGGTGGAACTCTTTAGGATTTAAAATTAAGAGGACTGAATGATTGAGTGTGACTTTTTGGGAATGAATAAAAAATCAAGGATGACTTCTGTGTTTCACATTCAGTTGGTTTGTGGAACTAGCGTGTCAGATAAAGAATAGAAGATGATGAGCTACACGGGATGGGGAAATGATGGCTTTTCAGTCTTATTGCATACGAGATAATGTGTTGCCATCAGGACACCAAAAGCCAATGTGAAAGGGACTCTGGTATTCAAGGCTGGATGTGTAGATTGTACAATGGGAACAGAAATCATGAGGGCGAACATGATAATCGACAGATAATCTGTAGGATAAGAAAAAAAGAGGACGCAAGGGACACTGAAGTCAGGCCCATAAGAAGGAGTAGAGTTATCTTTCCAGGTCTGTGTTCGGTGCGTGCTTCTGTCTGAAGTTGTTCTGCTGTAGAATTACTTCTTTCTCACTGGTCCTCTAGTTGTTGCTTTGTTTAGTTGCTAAGTCGTGTCTGACTCTGCGACCCCGTGGACTATAGCCCACCAGGCTCCTCTGTCCATGGGATTTACCAGGCAAGAATACTGGAGTGGGTTGCCATTGCCTTCTGGTCCTCTAGTATTTTTAATTTTCGATGTAGTAAGTGATGTTACAGAGGCAATAGTTGATAGCTAGTGCTATGACTGCCAGGTAAACTATAAACTTCTTTGGCCTAGATCCTCACTTTTTTTCACATCCGTGTCCTTAGTATGAACTTCAGTGGCTGATGTGTTGTAGGATTTCAATAAACAGGTGGTATTGAATACATGAATTAGAAAATGTTTATTGAAAGAAATAATGTACCATTTTGTTAGAGAATTTGTTTTTAACCCACGTCAGAGGATGAGGACATTTGTAGACCATTGGGTTTTTTCCTCTATTTCACAATAGACTGGAACCCCTCCCCCCAACTTCTTAAGCAAACAAGGTCACTTATTTCTGAAAAGTGAGCCCTTAACATTGGTGCCATAACCACCTGCAGAAGCTGGATCTGTAACTTGAGAAAATATTTGCAAATAATGCAGCTGACAAGGGATTAATCTCTAAAATATACAGACAACTCATGAACTTCAATATAAAAACAGAACAACCCAATTAAAAAGTGGGCAGAAGACCTAAGCAGATATTTCTCCTAAGAAGACATACAGATGGCCAACAAGCACATGAAAAGCTGCTCAACATCACTCATAATTAGAGAAATGCAAGTCAGAACTACAGTGAGGTATCAACTCACACCCGTCAGAATGGCCATAACAAAAAGTCTGTAAACAATAAATACTGGAGAGGCTCTGAAGGAAAGGGAACCCTCCTACACTGTTGATGGGAATGTAAATTGGTACGGCTGCTATGGAGACCAGTATGGAGGTTCATTAAAAACTAGACATGGAACTACCATGGGGTCCAGCAATCCCGCTCCTGGGCATGTACTCAGAGAAAAAACATAATCTGAAAAGGTACATATACTCCTATGTTCGTAGCAGCACTGTTCACAACAGCCAAGACATGGAAGCAACCTGAAGGCCCACTGACAGAGAATGATAAAGGAGATGCGATCCGTATATACAGTGGAAAGTGACTCAGCCATGAAAAGAATGAAGTAATGCCATTTGCAGCAACATGGATGGATCTAGAGACTACCATACGAAGTCAGACAGAGATATCGTATGATATCACTTATATGTATACTCGAAAAAAAAGAAAAAGATACAAATGGACTTATTAAAAGTAGACCCGCAGACCTAGAAAACAAACGTACAGTTTCCAAGGGGGCAGTTGGAGGGAGGCATACATTAGGAGGTTGATGGGAGTGGGGAAAGCTGGACCAGTAACTCAAATGGTATGATTTCCTAAGAGGGTTAGCTGTGTGGGCTTCACCTGGGTGTCTGTGGAGGGGATGGTTCTCGTGTTCTCCTTGCTCTCAAGTGCACACACACAGATCCTCTTGTCTGTGCTTCCAGGGAGAAAAAGGAGGATGACTCTTTGAAAGACTAAGGAAAAGAAATGCAGGTTCTATAGATAGACAACAAAAGTAATAAAACAATTCTACTTTTATGAATGGAAAGCCAGTGTTATTTACTACTGTTTTTCAGTGGGAGGCAAAAAGAGAGCAAATCTTTTGGATAATTATTGATATTTCTGTGTTTGCAGTGGAGTTCAAGATAGCAAAGGAGAAGCTCCATTGTCCGAACTCGGAGACATCTTGAATAACCCAGAGACAGGAAACTGCTGCCCAAGGATTTTCAGTTTATAGACCTGTTTGACCTAAAACCAGTGTGCCATTTGTTTTTAAGTGTAAGTGACATATCCACATAGTTCATCCTACCTCTGGACTATTTGTAGGCTCAGAATTTTCTCTATACTTGTTCTGTAGGGAGTTTTACACTATTTAATAATGCTTAGGCCAGGGCATTTCTTCTCTAATTCCAGGCTTTGGTTATGGGTCAGGTTGCTTGGAGCAGCTCAGATCCACGTAGCCAGAGAAGCTGAAAGCTGTCCAGTGTTCAAGAGTGTGAGAGACTCACCCCTTCTAAGAGGGATGAAGTTGGTGATGGAATTTGAATGCTCCTTCGTAATTTCCCTGCTTTGTAAGAACACTTGAAGGTGTTCCATTCCAGTGAGGAGAGTTTTTCTTAACCCTTGAACGGAGAGTCTGATTAGAAAAGGCCCCGTAATGGCTTTTGTGAGTGAGGTCATTGTGCTCCGCTGGTGGCTCCTTGGCCTCCTTTGTCTTCATCCCGTGCGGAGAGCTTTAAAAGAGGAGGATTGAAAGGACGAACCATTGATCAACCCAGGTAGCCAGAGCTGTCCTTTGGGGTTTAATAGTGTGTCTTGCACTGTTTTTGTGTTTAGCAGAAATCCATTTCTGCCTCATTATGAACGTATTTTTCCCTTGGGCTTTCACTTCAGAGATTATTTCAAGAAAAATTATATCCAGGTATTAGCCTCATTTGCCCGTATTGCACTCAATAACGATTAGAGTTATTAACTATCTTGAACCAAGAAGTTGCATTTTGCCAGCATTAAATGCACAGCTTGAAATGCCAAGATTCAGTTTGGAGAAAAATGACTACATTCGAGTGGGTTAGAATCTTGCCAAAAATGCATTTTTTCCGTCTGTCTCATGGTAAGAGCTATTGTACCAGTTGAAATTTATAGCTAAGGACTTTCCACCATCTTTGCACAGTGGTCTGGAACTGGGGAGTGCAATAAACAGGGTGAGTCCTTGGGAGCAGGCCTTCAGGTGGAAGGTGAAGCTGAGTGGAGGTTCATTTCTTTCTGCTTCAGTTCCTTGAATGGTAGATAAAGTCAGCACCAGCGCACTCAACACCGGAGGCTGTGGTTCCCACAGTGTTGACATTCACAGCCCTGCAAGCCCCGATCTGACATGACGAAACTGATGATCATGGTCCCTTTTTGTCCCTCCCCTGACCTGAATCTGTCCTGGGAATATGAGTGTGGGATTCATCCTTACTCACTCACTCTGATACATACAAAGAAGACTTTAAGTTTGCCAAAGCCAAATAAGAAATCAAAGACCAAGCTAGGAATTGGTTTTCAGTTTTTTCTCTCTGATTTGGGCCCCTAAGCAGCTGCTCTGTATTGTCTGGGTGCCCCCGAGAGAACTCTCTTCTGTCTGTCTTGGCTCTGATGATGAGATCTGTGAACTACCATAGTCACTCATTAGCTCTGTAGATGGTCTGCCCAAGTCTCTGTTCTTATGTGGATGGTGCCTATCAGCACCATCCTCGGCCTATTTAGTTTGCTTAAAAAGAGGGGCTCCCTTCCTTCTGATTGCTTGTTGAGTTGTGTCCCTTGCATAACTCCCCAGTCATTGTTTGAGGCCTTGCTATCTTAAATTCTTTACATTTCTCACAACTCACATTGTTGACTGATCTCACAATTGTGCTTGCCTGCTTCAATTCATCATGTCAGTGACTTGGGAGGCTGCAGCCTTTCTTGTTATACACATAATACATCCTGTATTATTAATGCCTCAAATATGACTGTGCACTTAATTAATATTACACAGGGGCAGTGTGACTTAGTGGGTGGCACACAGGCTTTAAGATGAGGCTTCTTGGGTTTAAGTCTTGACTCTGTCCCTTCCTAGGTCTATGGAGTTAGGCCAGTTATTTAAGCTCTCTTGACCTCAGTCTCCTTATCTGTAAAATGGGTATGTTAGTACAGTCTGCCACATAGGGTTATTATGAGTGAGGATTAAATGAATTAATAAACACAAAGGGCTTGGAATGGTGTCTTTCGTTATTTATTTGTTTTAATTTTAATTTTTAGTTGGAGGATAGTTGCCTTACAATGTTGTGTTGATTTTGAAATGGTGTCTTTTATACATTACGATTTCAAATTTTAGTTATGATGATCCTGCTAGGGGCTCAGTATCATGACCTTGAAATTGAAAGAGCAGGGTTTCTTCAGTAGTCGTTTTCCTTTGGCACTTTACTGTCTTTAAGACTCCAGGGAAATATATGTGAAATTGCTTGAGAGGTTGGGAATAACCTTTGCTACAGTTAAATGCCTCTTGGCTTTATAGGATATAGAACCTAGGTGATGATGACGATAGCCAGCATTTATTGAGTGCCTATGAGGTGCCAGACCTAATTTTACTTATTCTTCATAAAAACTAGATGATGGCAGGCTTATCTCCATTTTACAGTTAGGCTGAAATTGTGACATAAATGGCAACTCAAAGACTTGGAGCTGGATTGGTTTCCAGACCTATCTGCCCAGAGCCTGGACTATTTATCATTATTATAAGCTGTCTCTTTTACAACAACTGACTGATTCTCTTGCCAAAGAGAAGCCTTGGGGAATGGGAGGTAAAGAGGATTTTCCTGGGATCTACCACTTATGAGATATTGGACCTTGAACAGGCCACTCAGCTTGCTTGAAGTTTGGAGTTCTTATCTGTAAACTAAACCATGATAGCTACTGCACAGGATGTTGGGAGAGATTCAGAATGAAGTAAAATCTGTAACAAAGCAAGCTCAGAGAGATACTTTGAGAGTTGCTCCTTACCTGGCTTGGCCAGAGCAATCAGAAATGATGTAGATTCTGTTTTTTAAATATGTGTTTAACATGTAATGAAGGAGGGACCATTCATTCTGAGGTTAGGCTGCTTTTCTCTTCACGATGCAACCAGAGCTTAATCACTTTTAACCAGTGTGACTTGATCCAAACCAGTGTATGTGTCATTCTTGTCCTGCACAGTCTGATTGATCTGAAAGACTGCATCACAGTCTTTTTACTGAGTCTCAGTTTATCCCAATGTCAAAGGGATTTACATGGCAGATTTCAGTTCTTCCCAATAAGCTTTGCAAAATACTTGCACTTTGTGGTCTTTCTGACACAGTATTGTGTGCTTATTTTCTTCTGAGTTTGGTCAAGAGATTATTTTGGGGAGAAGTTGGCTTCTGCAGGCTATGATTATGGGTGGGAATGATGGGAAGAGGTATATAAAATCCTTTAAGTCAGTTCTTGGTCAGAATGGTGCTTAGAATGGATCTCATCATTTGAGAAACCCCATAACTCTTCCAGTGTAATGCCGTTAAGGAGCCTCCTGACAGCAGTAGGTAAGGAGTAGCTCAGGGGTGTTACTGTTTAATCACTTTAAGCTCAATTGCATGTGTTATTAGATCCCCCTTCTTTATCACTTCATCTTTGGGTAGCACACCATTGCTTCAGGAGCAGAATTCAGGAACAATTTTAGTTTATCTACTGAAAATAATCATGTTAGACTGCCTGATCAAGGCTGATGCATGAGCTCAATCTCTGGGCTCATGGTGAGTTAAAACAGGGCCCACTCTGCCATGTGTCTGTGGTGGTCACTGGTGCTATTCACCAAATATTCTGCTCTTCCCACTCAGGGAGTATGGTTGGTTGTAATTCCTGGATCCCTTATATTTGGGTGACTAGTTCTGGACATATGTTGCTATTCAAAGTGACGCATGCCACTTTCTGGCTGGAATGTTTGTCGTCTTTCAGAGATGTCTTTTTATTCTGCCACAGTTACTGGCAACATTCCCTATCATCAGCTTGGGTCCCAGAGACTCCTGGCTAACCCTGTATAGACAGACAGTGTGGGCTAGAGATAAATTGTTGTTATTTTAACAAATGAGACACTGCTTATGTATCTGCGGTATATCCTCCTCCCTCCCAGCTAATGCAATGATCCAGGTCCGGGACTTGCACTTTGGGTGACCAGTCAAGATGTAACCTTGAGGGCACTTGTTTTCTCTGTTTTAACTTTATTATAAAGTCTGTCTAACCATCTGAGAAAATGTAAGGCTTTAATAATAAATGTTTTAGAGGGGGCAATAAAACTTGTTTAGTAGCTTCAAAGTCTAGTTTATTTTTTTCCTTAAAATTTTTTCCCCTTCTATTTTCTTCTTGCTGAAGCCCTTAATGTTTTGCTTGGTGGATTGCGTCCACATAAAAAATGACTAATGAGTGAATTTTATATAAATCCAGTAATTTGAAGGGAACTTGCCATTAGCTTTATCGAAATATTTTGACTTTCTCTGAACTCACTGTTGCCAATTATTCTTTTATTTCAACTCTAAGTCCTACTGTTTTGCATCATCATCAGGGCTCCCCGATGAGAGAGAGTCCCTGCCCCCTTATCAGTGGCTGCAGTGTGGTCAGTGGGAGAGCACTAGAGGGCCCCCAGCAAACCTAGGAAATGCCTGGGACTCTTGCTGGTGAAAGCAGGAGATCTTCTTATCCTGAATCATTTTTGGCCAGGGCCATAGCATCTGAACTGCTGCTGGCTCTGAAAAATTTTTTCACTTTCTTTTTTTTTTTCAAACTTAGGTGGTTTCAAATAAATTATAATTTTTCTGACCCTGGAGACTCTCCCCAGTTCTAAACTTCAACCCTTCAGGACATGCCTAAGATATCTCTCATCATTATTAAGTGCTGAAAGGGCAAGGGGCAGGGCTAAGGACAGCCTGAAACTTCAATTTGATACCTGGTGAAAAAATAGCCATCTTTGTAACTCTAAGCCCATATCCTACCCAATTAGACATCTCTTTTGAAACAATTTCTTCTCTTCATTCCTCCAGACATTGCTTCCGATCAGGCTCTTAAATCTGTGATTACACCATTAAATTGGAACAGTGCCTGGGACATCGATAAGAATCTGCTATTATTATCTTTATTATTGCTATTTTGGCAGCTTCATGTTCTCCCTGCCTCTACATTTTCTCTGCTCCAATCCATACTCTGCATCTTTTAAAAAGAGATTCAATCCTGTCATTTCCCCATTTCCAAAGCCTTCTTCCTCCATAGCCCAGGGGATAAAGCCCTCCATCCTGAGCCCGTAGCCCCTCCTCTGCCATGATTTCTCCTCA